>NC_141696.1:17494794-22294794 GCF_964263255.1 Lissotriton vulgaris | reverse complement strand
GATTAACCCGTTAGCCGCGGCCGTTTTTTCGCGGCAGTTTGAAAGAGTGGGCGGGGCTGCATCAGCCGTTGGACGTTCGCAGCACCAGCAAATTAGTGCTTGCGACGTTCAACGGCCGACGGCAGCAGGGAAGGGGTTAATAAATGAATAATGGGGGGCAAAACTGCAGCAAGAATTTTAGAACAAAGTTTTGCATCGGCATTTATCAGTGCTATTGGCCGGTAAGAGCTCATATCATCTTCAGGCTTCCCCTTTTTAGGAAAAACAACAATATTCGTAACGTTCCACGAAGGGGGAACTTCCTCACCTTGCATAACTGCATTACGTATCTCTATGAAGGTTGGGGTTAATGTACTTTTGAAAACATTATAAAATTCCAGCGGGATCTTATCCTCACTGACTGCCTTGCCAGTGGGCAAAGCAATAATTGCTTCCTCGACCTCCCTCACCCAACATCTTTTTGCAGAGGCTCGGATTGGAGAGAGTCCAAAACTGGCATTGCATCCTCCTGTACGTAAGCTGAAGCAATTTGTTGATCAAAGCAAGCAAAATCACTGAACAAGTCAGCATAAAATAGCCTAAATTGTTCTACATAATTCGTAGATCTAGTGTAAACCTAACCGTCCACCACTTTGATTGATTTGACACATAATTTAGTTCTATGATCTGCTATTTGATTAGCCAACAGGCGACCCACTCTGTCGCCGCATTCATACTGTTTAGTTCTAAATTTGAAGTATCCATTTGCAACATTATCCCTTCGCCTTCTCTTTATCTTGGCTCTGGCGTCAACAACCTGCTGATAGATCAGTTATTCAGTGACATCTTTTAAAGCAATAGCTGTAGCGTGTTGACGCTCCAGTTCTAAACAGCGCTTTTGTTCTTACTCCAGCTGAAAGAAGCCCTGTCGATTTTGTTTACAATGTATTGCAACGTAGCGCCTCTTACACAGGTTTTTAGACAGTCCCTTACTATTGCAATAGGAGCCGTGCCCCTGATTATTATCAATGTACTCCTCAAGTGTGATTCTCATAAAATCAACATATTCCAAATTACTGAGGAGATGTCCAGGAAAAGTAAATTCCCAAATTAGACTGCAACTTCACTGTTAACATGACTGGATTGTGATCAGATGTAATTTTGGGACATACCGTGACAAATGCATTTTTCCAAAATAGCCCTATTAGCAAATATGTCAATCTTTGAATAGTGCTTGTGCGGTGCGGAGTAAAAAGTATGACCTGGTATGTTTGGAAATAACCTCCTCCATGAATCTTCCAACTGACGTAGATGGAGAAGTTCTAGGGCAGCCGCCCTGGTTCTACACATTCTAACATGTGCAGTAGTGTTAGTAGTATCAATCTTTCGATCCAAAATACAATTAAAATCTCCAGTCACAATCTTTTCACCAGGACATTCAAGTAGCTCAGAACTTTAATGAAATATAACATCCCGGCAGTCAATATTTGGGCCAAATACCATACATATTGTAAACTTACGACCATAAACCATCATTTGCGAGACAACCATCTCCCGTTGGAGTCAGCAAGTGATTGAAGAACAACAGCCCTGCATCTCCTGGACTTTAATAAAGCCACCCCGCGAATAGAAATACTTTGCGACGCACAGACAATAACATCATATCCATTATTTTAACAGAGCTTTATCCTTGTATGCAATATGCGTTTCCGCCAAACCTAACATATGGGGCTTAAGTACATGCAGCTCTTTTTTTACTAGCCATCTCTTTCCAGCTTGATTAAGTCCTGCTACGTTCCAGCCCATGCATTTAATTTCCATACCCCAATTACATGCCCCTTTCCCCAGTGCTCTGCCCGTGTGAGATCCATTCAACTGTGGCTTTTTAAATCCCCCCTCCCAAGACCCCCTCCACTTTCCCCTCCCACCCTACCCCTTCCCTATTCCTGTACCTACGAAAAGGAGTCGCCCCCTTCCTTGCTGTCCCATGTTGACAGCATGCCGAAGACATCCTCTCAATCCCCCACCACGGACCCCGTGATCACACCATACCCGACCCAGCACAGCCTATCAATATTATTATGTTGTGTCTTTTAACAAAATAACCAATTAGAGTATCAATCAATCAATCATTTGTAAAGCGCACTACATACCCGCGAGGGTCTCTAGGCTCTGGGGGTGGGTCGCTATTGATGAAACAGCCAGGTCTTGAGTATCCTCCTGAAGGTCAGCAGGTCTTGGGTCTGTCTTAGGCTTAGTGGGTGGGTGTTCCATGTCTTGGCGGCAAGGTGGGAGAAGGATCTCCCACCGGTGGTTGTTCTTCAGATGCGCGGGTCGGTGGCGAGTGAGAGGTCGGCGGAGCGTAGCTGGCGGTTGGGGATGTAGAAGGAGAGCCGTCTGTTGAGGTACACTGGGCCGGTCTTGTGGAGTGCCTTGTGTGCATGGGTGAGGAGCTTGAAGGATATCCTCTTGTTGACGGGGAGCCAGTCCAGGTTTCTCAGGTGGGGGGTGATGTGGCCATGGCGTGGTACGTCGAGGATCAGTCATGCCAAGGTGTTTTGGATGCGTTATAGTCTTTTGATGAGTATCATTTTAGAGTCTTGAATCTGCAAAAAAAAATTTGAAAAAGGGGACCTCTCTTATAACACAATGATGACCAAATTAAGACTTGAAATCATTCCCTGCTGGCAACTTGCCATCTTAACAAGGTTTGTTTAGCGTCCTGCTAATTAAAGAAGAAGTGTTGTCGACTGTCTTTTATAATCTTGAGACAAGCCGGTTCTAGCAGGAACACTTGTGAACACACCGTTTTGAGAGATCCATTAATTTGCAAAGCTTCCATCGTTTGTCCATTGTTACCTTACACTGGTCAGACTGTACAAAAATGGACATTGCATTTACCTTGACTGGAGACGATGGGCGCACCGTAAAGTATATAGCTTGGCGTAGCAAAAAATTGCGCAGACACACAAGAATAGGTCAAGCAAAGATTTAGCCTGACGATGGCAATCTGTGGGCCCGTTGAACTTGAGTCCATATCCCAGGTTGCAAGATCTGGAAAGACCCCTTGTTGAAGTGTAACCATAAAAGTCTATGGATCATTGCCTTCATTGCCTTCTGGAATACCGAAAATCCGTAGGTTATGGCGCCTCTGCTGATTTTCAAGATCTTAGATTGCATTAGCATCATTTGGGAATCCTGTGTCTTCACAAGATTGAATGCATATGTGTTGGATTCTTCCACGGTGGCTACTCACTGCAGTAGATCCGTGACTTCAAAGAAAGCAGACTGACCTTGAATGTTACCTCTGCCAAGGCTTCCTTAATTTCCCTGCTCTCAGTGGGCCTGGACCTCTACCCTCTGAGCATACAGTACTTGCATAGTATTAGATAGCGACAGCTCCTCTCCTGTCTGCTCCTGATTTTTGACTATAGGATCTGGTTCTGACACAGTTAACGGTGATGGTGACACTGCCGAGTTTGATATTGGGGAGAAAACTGAAGATGTTAGAAGATCGCAGCTAATAGCAGATGCAGATTTTTCTAGGGCGTCTGCCTGGCCGATGTCAACTCTAACTCCCTCTGATAGTTCTGTAGGGGTGGTTGCCATACTGCTGGCATTAGATAGCCTAGAAATTATGTTTTTCACTTCACCTTTTGAAGAAACCCATTTACGCAAGGGACCGACCCCTGAGACGGTCTTGGCAGTACTAGTTGAAGCCTCTTTAAGTCACCCCTTTGCATCAATCACTTGTTGCTTTACTCCCCCGCTGCGGCCTTTACCACCTTTGCCATCTTTGAATGTCTCAGTAGTTTTGGGGCTTTTGACTCTTTCATTTTTCACCCCCCCCCTGCCAACGGTGCTGTCTTTGTTATTCTCCCAGCTTTGAGCCATGTTAACCCACTCGGTATCGGGAGCCGTGCGAGAGACATTGTAGTACAGCTTGAGCCAACCGCCCCTGCATTAGACACAGTGGCCCACATGCATTAAAGCAAAAAACGGTCGCAAACGGGCAGATTCTCAGACTCTGCCCCTTTGTGGCCGGTATTTTTGCATTTGGGATGCATCATCCCAAATGCAAAATGGGTTCTAACATTCGCAAAGTGATTAGGCCATCACTTAAAGTGTTAAACATGAAATTGGTTCCATATCGACTGTATGCATCTCCCGCAAAGAATCACAAGGTAATTTCCATTCTTGATAAAAATGTATGCAGCTTGTACGTCATTAATTACATCTATGTACAGCAACTCCACACTGTATTATAAGACTGGAATTAGGAGTCAAATCTTTAACATCACTCCACTATAGACGCATTGTGAATTACTTCTGCGTATGTACAAAAGCAGACCCAACATCACTAAAACATCTAATATACCAAGAACCGTTAAATCTAAATACAAGGATATGGAGTTGCACATCTTACTGGTGGGCTTAGAATCGTATGACCTACCTGATCTACAGACACTGGTGCAAATTAATTGATCTGCCACAAAATCCTCCTCCGTGATACCTTTACTGCTGAATAGCTGAAAATAGAAGCATATGGACCCAGTATCCTTTACCTACTCTGTTCAGAGACTAGAATTTTTAGGGTACAATTTTCCCAGCTATGATAAAAAGACATTTTTCAGGTTTAGTTTGTTTAACATTCCGATTATTGAGTTTGAAGGGAAATGGAACCCAGCTTTTAAAGGTAAAACAGCCTGTCATCTCTGTGGTTTTGCAACTGATACCCTTTTACATATCAAATGTATCGGTTTTAAATTGATGTATTTAAGGAAAAAATGCATACGCTCCATGTTTAACAAAGAAAAAATAAAGATCAACTGTGGAAGCTGTTAGATATTGATTTAGAGTCAGGGAAGACAATGAAATAATACGATTTTTATTTTTAGATCAGACCTACAAAGCCCTAGCTGTATGATTTTATGATCTATGCTGTTGTATTTAAAGATAAAGATTTAAAAGTGTATTATCTATTTGACATCCCTATTTTCCTTCAGCGATAACTTGACTTATTAGCACCATATTGGACCAGGTAAGAAAAGTCAGTAGGCCAAGTAAGATCAAAGGAAGAGGCCAACAATTGTGTGGTGGTCAACAGTAAAAATAGCAAGGCCAGTGCTTCAAAAGTTCACTCATGCTTCTTTATAAGTCATGAGAGTAAAACGATTGTGTATGGATTAATTTGCATGCAAACTGCTCTTAAAGTTTGAGTATAAATATATGTCTTATAAGGCGAGTGCATTTTAGAAATTGTATTTAAGAAACTAGTTTTTTATGTAAATTTTAGATCAGATGCACTAATTGATTATGATGTAAAGGTAACTTTCATTCTTGAAATTGTACGCCCACAGTTTAGATGCATTGAAAATGGCTACTTCTATGTCGCTGTTTAGAATCCTATCATTTTAGAACTTATGTACACCGTGTGTGATGTTTTACATCTATTATTGTGATCTTTGATTAATACAATAAACTTTACCTACTACTACACTTTGCTTAGTGCAAAATCAGGAGACCCGTTTAACAACTATGGTGAACAAGCTCCAAACAAGGTTGTAGGCACAGCCAGGAAAAACGCGTTACCCAGATAGATTATTTTAAGCCCCATTTGGTGCCTTTCTCAAAGCTGTCCGTTACCCCATGTGCCATCACCAAAGTTTGGAGGGGTTTGGTTTGTGGCTGAAAAGCTCTCTTGACACTTCCTAGTGTATTCAAGATATCCTGCTGCTTCACTTCCTTCTCCATCGAACGCGCCTTGGTTTGTCGGTGGAAACAGAGGGATGCTTCCTCGTGGATTTAGAGCCAGTGGTCACAGCGGGGGCTCTAGAGATGGATGATGCATCCTTTCTTGCTTGATCATTCTATCCATCATCTTTGTCCAGAGCTATCTTAAAGAGATTAATTAACATTTGCAAAGGTCCATTAAGCAACCACTCAAACCAATGGAATATTCATATGTGCTGTGGGGAGAACTTCAAACAGGATCTCAGTTCCCTAAGTGTCTTCAGTGCTGTCAAGTCCAGCACAAGGGCAGTTTTCTGTCCTAGCAGAGTCTTCTGCCCAAGGTCACAGGCTTAACTTTCAGATGAACAATATTGATAAAACATATGGTATTTCTATGTAGATACCACCATGACTAATGTTTGCCAGTCTCATCTCTTGTTACCAGCAAGGTTTCACTAGAGGTAAGGGTTGAGCTTTTCACAATGGAGCACAAGAGCTGGAGAACCAAAACTGACCTCAGCCATCGGTCAAAGTTCTAGATCAGGGACTCACAAGAGACAAATGAGACCACCAATAGGAGGCAGGAGCAGGAGTGAGAGTCTCAGCACATTCCCATGGAAAGAGAGAGTGGCAAATGGTCACGTTGGTATCATTCAAGTGTTCTTAGCTGATACATGATCTTGTCTTCCTTGTAGTAAAGCATTAAACACGTGTCTATCCGCAGGAAATCACTGGAGTTTTGATCCTGCCAGTTCTTCAACTTTCAAGTCCAACAATGTAACAAGTGTCCTTGAATACGGCATGGGGAGCGTGTCCGGAGTCCTGGGCAATGACACTGTCCAGGTAAGTGGACTGGAGATTGTGCATGAGTTTTGCAGACTATGACATGAGAAAGAGAACAGAAACCAGGGTATTGCCAGGAGGAGGGGCTGGGCCTATACAATTGTCATAGTAGTAAATGTGTAAATATTCACAGTACACATAGATAAAAATCAGGAAAAAAGACATGTAATAATTTGCACAGAATAACATGGTTTTACTTCAATAAAACATTTAGGTTTAGAAACCTTGGGGCATATTTACAAGCGCCTTGCACTGCCGGTGCATCACTTTTTGTGACACACTATCGTCGCAGTGTGATGCTCCTTATTTACATATTTCACGCTGACTGAGAGAGACCAGGAGTGATCCCATTGTTAGCAGAGCATACGAGTGAGATGGTATACGCATAAATTCTATAGCGGACTTATCCCCGTTTGTACTGTACTACCGTGACAACAGTATAGGAGGAGTACTTTTGAACTTTAGTGGTCTTCGGTGAGAAGCCTTAATTTGATCTGGAAGGCTTGTCTGATTTATATCCGTTCAATATTATGTGCAACGTATAGTCCTGAGGATGGTCTTGGTGTGAATTGTACAATAAGACCGAAACGTTGACGCCCTTATACCGTTTGGTTTACAATCACCAACAACAGGATTTGTACAAAGAATTGATTAATCAGCTGACTGACGTTTCAGGAGCACTTTATGTATATATATGTTTGATACATATTGTACCAACGGTATAATGCACTACAAAAAGATGTATTGAATAGGGTAGTGTTTTCTGTTGCCTAGTCTTTGTATTAATGTTTGTAATAATTCTTGATATACATTTGTTTAAAGTGTTATATAAAGTTGAACAAAAGATACTGCGTTTCTTATGTTCTTTCCAATCAATGGTACATTTATATGACTTGATATAACATGAGTAATGATATGAAATGATTCCTCAAGGTGCATTTTTCTAATAAACCCATATTTACAAGGACACATAAACTCACCCTGCGTACCTTTTCATGTCCTTGTAAATACAGCCCCTTTTCGGGCATCGATTTGTATGAAAGGCGTGTTCCATGGGTGTCCCTACGCAACACCCATGCATTCTGCCGCATTCCCAGATTTGCAACGTGTCGTAAACTCGGGAATGCGTCAGAATCCTATGTCTCACCAGGGGAGGCGCAAGGAGCCACAGTGAGGAGTAATACTTTTATTTCCCTTCATTTTTTCTTCTTTCTATGCATGCTGCATTCCAAAAACAATCATCGGTGCAACGCAGGCACACTTGCAATATGGTGCAAGGATGCCTGCATTGGCGCATAGTATCTATTTGTGCACCAGCGCAGGGGAGAGCTTGGGAATATTTCATATTGCTGTAAAGATGACGTATCTCTTTGCCTGGAAGTAATGCAGTGTGGCACTGCCAAATGGCTTGCAACACTGTGCTGCGTTACTGCCTTGTAAATATGACCCCTAGTCTCTGCTTTAATGGACACCTCAATGAGAATACATTTATCATTTAAGGTTCTCGAAGGAGACTCCTAATCTCCAAACCTGACACTTTGCATCATCTACCTGAATGTCTTCTTTTGCCCAACCCAAGTAAGCTTAGGGGATGGGAACAAAGATTCCTGTTTTCAATGACTGTGATGCCCCATGGCTGGGGGTTCATCAAGCTGTGTGTTAGAAGGGATGTCCTGTCTGTCTCACTGAGTTACATTTCATGTACCTTAATCTTCTTTTCTTGAATGTCGCTATTCACATATTAAATTACAAAGATAAAGCTGAACTTTTACTGACCTCTTTCTCCTTTGAGGTTGGAAGTCTTGTGGTCACCAACCAGGCCTTTACTTTGACCTCTGCTGAAGACAACGTCTTCGCCAATTTTCCTTTTGATGGCTTCCTGGGACTGTCATATCCCGATATGGTTAATGATGGGACCACCACCGTGTTCGACAACATGTGGAACCAGGGTTTGATCCCCGATGAACTTTTCTCTATCTACCTGAGCAGGTAGGTGAAATTTCCTCTGGTAATAGGAAAATAATGTACAGTGTGAGATGTCAATCAAAAAAAGCATTTCCATTTAGAAATTGAGAAAAGAGTGACATTTTTTGCTTGAAAACTAGAATCCTGTCACTGAAATAAGACTACAAATAGGAAGTATATTACTGTTTAACACTTTGCGGTCACCACATTTTCTGCTATGCGGTGGCCACCAGTATGTTACTAGTGGGGGAAGCAGATACTAGTGCATTTCATTTTCAGAAGCTGAACATGTACTCAGAATACTCTAATTAAAGGCATGAAAGGTACAAAACAAAAGAAAAGAAGTATAATCAACTGGATAGACTTAAAGCATTGTTAAATTTGCTTGGAAACCACATCTCCAGTTTAATAACCCAGAATGCTTCCTGCAATACCCATCTCCTATCTCTTTCACCTCTCCTTTGGCCTGCAGTCACATGCTTAATCTTTATAGATACAAGCTGGCACTTGTCTAAGTTCACCAAAGTGCTACAGAGTCATCACAGTTCCCCACCAATTTGAATATTGTTTTTGGTTTTATGAGCTTGAATTATTACATTGTGGTTTCTGGCCCTAACCAGCAAGTCACATTCCACAAATATGTGTTTAGATAAGCTACCTACTCTCTCCCTTTTTGCCTTCACCCTACTTCAAAATTTCAGAGCAACCCATTTCCAGGCATTCCCAGCAAAGGGAAGAGACAGACAAGGGCATTGCCTGTTTGAGCTTCATATGGCCTTGGGCCAGAACCCCTGTTCTTCTGAAACATATAAGGCAAGATACAATCATGTGTCTTACCCTGAAGCCCATACTGCCAAGCCCCACAATCACACACATACCAAAACCACCCAAACACTTATCTAACATTCCCATAAAACAAAGAGCCAAACTCTTCCCTTTCTCCTCTCCTTTTTAATGTATACATTTTCCCTCTCATTTTTGCTTTACAGCAGATGGAGGTCACGGTTTTCAACGATGCGGATGACCTCCAGCTTATTTTTAATCTTTCCCCCTCCCCGGAGTCCATTCACAAATTCCAATTGGTTATGACCTTCATGGATGTGCTGTAACCACCTTAATTAAACCCATATAAAACCAAACTGGTACTCACAGGTGGCGGCTCCAGTCCCTGGAACCCATTGTTTTGGCCCCTTTCCCTGGGTACCCCTCCTTCATCCTCTCCTTCAGTCAAGACACTAGGGATAATACTCAATAAACACCTCACTCTTCATTCCTAGATTAGCTCAGTGGTTTCATCTTGTTTTCTGACTCTCCGCACTATTGGCAAGATATCCCGTTTTTTCTCCTTTTCTGCTCTCAAACTGATTCTTTTGGCCATGGTCTTGTCTCGCCTGCACTATGGCAACATTCTGTACAATGGGGTTCCTGCTTATGATCTTCGGCGCCTTCAGCTGGTCCAAAACCAAGCTGCCCGTCTTTTTTTCAGTCTTTCTAAATCCCATCATGTCACTCCCCTACTTAAAGCCTTGCATTGGCTTCCCATCCGGGAACGCGCCCTCTTCAAGATGGGCTGTACGACCTTCCAGGCTCGCGCCGGAACCGCTCCAGCTTTCATCAATTCTGAAATCAAAATCTACACTTCTAGTAGAGAGCTGCGCTCCTCCACCCAGTCCCTCCTTTCTGTTCCTCGTTTTAGGAAGAAAAAATACGGGGGCGTGGAGTTGTCTGTCCTTGCTCCCACCTTCTGGAACGCCCTCCCCTTCACCATCAGGTCTTCTGCCTCATATTTTGAGTTTCGCAAAGCGTTGAAGACCCTACTTGTTTCACAAGCCTTCCCGCTCTAACGCCTTCCTCCTGCCTTCCTGGGTCTGCATCCCTAGCGCCAAGGAACCGCTGGGTAATCAAGCGCTTAATAAGTACTTTAACTTCAACTTCAACTTCTTACACATCTCACTAACTACGACGCACCCTCAAACTACAGAACACCCACTCCAACTCATGTTTGTTAATGCTCCCTCTGCAGTAGTCCATAGACCTCATCACTTCTCACAAGGTTGATACCTTGTTCAAAATCATGGTTCAATCTAACATCCCTGCACACCTTGGGTGTCCTTCTTCCCACAGGCTACATCACCCATCATGTGGACTGCACACTAAAGTAGGGAAGAGCCCATTCTGTAATTTAAGAGTCATCCTAGTTCTTCACCCTAGGCTGTCCAGTGACACTCAATTCCATGGAGTTGCTGCTAAGAAATTTCCCACTATCTGCAACTGCAGACTTCACTTACCATATCTCCTAAAGGCCTCCTAAGCAGAACAAGGCCTTCATTGATGAATTCCCACATCTCTTCACCACCACACCCATCCAATATGCACGTACCACCTCCAAGACAACATCAGATCAAAGCAAACAAGAGACACACTCTTCAGACTCATTGAAATACTAAATGTGGCACAGCATGTTACACAATCAAGACACTCAAAGACCATATCTTCAACCTTGTCTTCTCAACATCCCCAATTGTCCAATACAAATTGCCCATACCCCTGAGTTTGACCAACAACTTTGCCATGCCTATTTCTATTGTCAGCATTCTACCAACAAACTAAGCTCAATACAAAAGATAAGGCCAAACTGTCTGATCCTTCAAATACATCTCCATAGACAAGCTAATATTTGAACTCATCTCTCACCCTATCAATTCTGCGTCTGGGGCCACCACACGTCTAAACAACTTAAACACTTTTTTGCGAAAGTGTGTGAACATCCATGTCCCATTTAAAACTTGCCAATCAGAGCCTTCAGCACCGTGATACTATAAACGCCTTTCTGGCAATAAATAATCCATCTGTTGACAGGAAAGAAAATGGAGGAGAGACAGAATCTCTGATGACCTCATGGTACTAAAGTCTCTCCGTGCACACACAGATGGCTCTTCGCATCAGCCAAAGCATGGCATTATGCCACCACCATCAGTGACGCCACCAACAGAAGCAGAACTCTTTTCAAGACAATCAAGCATTGATAAACCCCCTGCTGGACCCACCTATTCACCACAAAATATCCAACAGCACATCAATGACACCAAGTCTGCTTCAACTCTTATGTCCGGTCCCTCGCACAGGTCAACCTTCAAAGCTCTTTACACTGATATACTCAACCCCTCAGAGCAACTTCTTATGAAAATTATATCATCCCCTCATCCTTCATCAAAGCTGTCTCTGGAGAGGCTCTCTCACCTTTGCTCACCATTGTCAATGCCTCCCTCACTCCAGGCATCTTCGCAGATGCACTCAAGACACATTAAAGAATCCTACACTGGACCCGATGACCCTACCATCTACCAACCCATCACTCACATAGTGTTCATCAGCAAGATCATTGTAAAAACAGTATCAGGCACATGCATCAACCATTTTTGCAAGCACAAACAGTGCGATTCGCAAAAATCAGCAGTTTGTGCTCGCAAATAGGGCTTCTGCGATGCATTAACCTGTCAGGCTCTTGCAATTTTAAGAAATTGCAAATTATTGAGATTTCTTAATTTGCAATTGCATTTAAGGAATTGCAAACTACGTTTCCTAAAATGCAAGGCATGATGGAAACGAAAATTGTGATTTTTCTAATAGGAGGCGCAAATTACCATCAATTTCTATTTGATGGTAATTTGTAAAAACTTTGAAAAATACACTAACGTGCATTTTTCAAAGTTGTAGGTTACACACACACATGCCCTTGGGGCATGTGTGTGCGCAACATGTGTGCACAGATCAATTTCGGGGGTGCAACAGGGTATCCTTTTGACACCCTTGCACCCTTGAATTTGCATGCGCAATTTCGAGTACCTTTTGGTACTCCCAAATTGCGCTTGCAATCTCCCATTCATTCCTATGGGCCTTCAGGTATCTAAGGAATGAAATGAGAAGGCATTCCTTAATTGCGACTCGCAATTTGCGACTCGCAATTAAGGAATGTTTGGGAATCGCTAATTTTATAGCGATTCCTACATGCATAGGCTTTTGCAATTCCTTAATTGCAATTCCTTAATAATCGCAATGAAGGAATCGCAAAAGCCTGCATTGATGTATTTGCCTGTATATGTTCAACTCCAATATCACATTCATGGTAACAACCTCCTGCAGTGCTGTTGGAAATGACCATCATTTGCACAGTATTTCCTCAGATTTTTGCCATACAAGTTTTTGTTAGCCGTAGAACTCTGTGCACATTACCCCTGCTAACCTGAGGTAAAGTGTTGCGCTCCACTCCGCCCTTAAACATGAAGAAATTGGCATCTCTGATTAGTATATTTAAGTACCTTAGTATATAAAAACAGGGTGCAACCGGGGCTTGTAGGTTAAGTGTCACGATTGGACTGCAGCACCCATTGTGCCATCCACAACAGGGAAAATATATGACCCCCCTTCTACTAGACCATCACTCACATAGTGTTCATCAGCAAGATCCTTGTAAAAACAGTATCAGGCACAAGCATCAACCATTTTTACAAGCGCAAACGGTGCGATTCGCAAAAATCGGCAGTTTGCTGCCGCAAAAAGGGATTCTGCGATGCATTATCCTGTCAGCCCCTCGCAATTTAAGAAATCGCAAATTATTGAGATTTCTTAATTTGTAAATGCATTTAAGGAATTGCAAATTGCGATTCCTTAAATGCAATCATGATGGAATCGGAAATTGTGATTTTGCTAATAGGGGGCGCAAATTACCATCAATTTCTACTTAATGATAATTCGCAAAAACTTTGAAAAATGCACTACAGTGCATGTTTCAAAGTTGTAGGTTACACACACTTGCCCTTGGGGCATGTGTATGCACAACATGTGTGCACAGATCAATTTCAGGGGTGCAACAGGGTATCCTTTTGACACCCCTGCACCCTTGAAATTGCATGCGCAATTTGCGAGTACCTATTGGTACTCGCAAATTACTCATGCAATCTTCGATTCATTCCTATGGGCCTACAGGCCCATAGGAATGAATGGGAAGGCATTCCTTAATTGTGACTCGCAATTTGCGACTTGCAATTAAGGAATGTTTGGGAATCGCTAATTGTAGAGGGGGTTGATAGCAATGGCAGACTTGTGCAGCATAGTGAGATGTCTCCTATGCGTTGCATACGTAGCTGAAATATGAGTTGTGTTTATTAAAGTTGGTGCTGATGTGCTTACAGGGGTGACATACTGGGATGAATCGTGTCGCATGTTTTGAGTGTTGATTAGGTCTCTTTGAAGGAAAAGTGGGACCGGAGGTGCAGTTGTGATGTTTCTTGGTTCTTCGCGTGGCGGTGTGGATGTGCACGACGGAGGTACATCAAAGCACCATGTCTACATGCAAGGTAACTCTGGAAACGTCATCAGTTGATTGTCTTATCGAGCAATGTTCTCTCATTTATCTTCACAGCTATGGAGAAAGTGGAAGTATGGTGACCTTTGGGGCCATTGACCCTTCATACTACTTTGGAAACATCTACTGGGTGCCTGTCTCCAAGGAGGGATACTGGCAGATCACTATGGAAAGGTACTCAAATGAAAGCATGAATGAATGAATGGATGCTTTATCCTGCTGTTAGTTAAGAATACAAAATAAATCAAACGGCAAAAAAGGCATATTTTAAATTATGAAACACAAACAGCGGGATCTCGAGAAAATGTAAACTCAGTACAGCACTGGCCCAACACATTACAGACAACACATTGGGTGTATTAAATTAACTTAAAAAAGATTCAAATACTAGTAAATATACCTCCTTCCTGGAAATAGCCCAGAACTGCCCTATTGAACTAAAAAACCTAGGGCCTCATTTATGAGAAATGACGCACCGCTGCGTGAAAGCAGCGATGCGTCACTTCTTAGTGCGCACTCCTTGCGACATGATTGATGCGTCATATTTACAGTATGACGCATCATGTCGCAAGGAGTTACAGATACGTCAGTATTTCTGACGTATCTGTAAGCGCAAAAGTGACGCATTGCTGGAGTGTGTCACAAAAGTGACGCAACTCCAGCAATGCGTCCTTTCACATGGGGAAAGCCCCATGTGAAAGGGCCTGCGTCAGTCTTACGCCTGCTGTGAGGCAGGCGCAAGATTTTGACGCAACAGCGTCCTAAAAGTGACGCAGCGAAATCTCATAGATTTCACTGCGTCACTATTACGAGGCTTTTTGCGGGGGAACGCCCCCTCTGCATACATTATACCTGACTCCAGGTATAATGTAGCGCAGGGGTTTACAAAGGGACGCATCTGCTTAGATGCGTCACTTTGTAAATAGTGCGCAACAGGAGGCATGTTTTACGCAGCCGGTGCGTCACTTTTTGTGAAGCGCAAAACTGACGCAAGGCCTCATAAATGAGGCCCCTAGACTTTATTAGGAATTGCTCAAAAGCCATTAAAATTGAGAGGAAAGCCTGGGGAAAGTGCCCACCAGAATACGAAATGGTTAGATAGGTAGTGTTGACACTAACAATCAGTTCAGTTGGCAGCTGTGATTGTGACATTAAAGGAAACCACATGTTTGAAAAACAATGGCTTGCTTTCATGGAGTTCGTACTGAAGAAAAACAGAAAAAATCTCATTGCAGTGCTAAAAACAAAATAGTATACGATTCATTTCTATATTCACTGTTTCTACAAGACATACAATTAAATGAATGTTGATTCATCAAAATTTTGAGGTATGCTAGTCCTTACACATGGCAATCCAAGGTGTCCAGGGGACGCTGAATGATACACCAAAGCCGGTGATTGTATGTGACCAGAGTAAATCTCTTCTGGTTGTGACCTGATGCTCACTTCCTTGGGCTTTGGCCTTCGGAGGTCAGCAGCAGTCTTGCTAAATGAGACATTATGATGACAATTCTCCGTGCACAAACTAGAGGCGTGGGTACCAGGTTCAATGTCAGGACATCCTGAAGCTAGAGTGGGGGGTTTCGCCCTAGCTGCATAGGCTACAGCAAGCTCTCATGGGCAGATGAAGAACAAGCATTTGCATGTGCAATATTTCTCGCATTAATAAAGTTTGAGCTATTTGTGTTGCATTATTTAGCAATGTTAATAGCTCAAACTTTAATAATGCGAGAACTATTGCATTGCAAATGCTTGTTTTCTGTGTAAACGCCAAGAGAGGAAAGAAGCTCCTGTCTTGGCTGGGTAAAATTAGTAGTGAATTTAGATACTTAGGAATAACAATAGTAAACAACTTAGAAGATATCCGGAGGACCAATATTAAGAGGATATCTAAGGAAATCGACCGATTGTTTTTAAGATGGGAAAATCTGCCTCTTACAGTATAAGGCAGGGTCAATCTAGTAAAAATGGTTATTTTGCCAAAGCTGACCTACCTTTTTAGCACAATTCCCCTCGAGTTTCCACATGAAGATATAAGTAGAATACAAAGCAAAATAGGAAGTTTCATTTGATCTAACAAAACGGCTCAGCTTTCATGGAAAGAATTAAGACGCAAGCTCCAGAAAGGGGGGCTGGCACTTCCTGATATACTTTGGTATTCCTTTGCTTTTCAGTTTAAAAACATTCGGGCATTACTTTATACGGCAGAGGGATCCAACTGGGGGAGGGTTTTAAGTGAGATGGTTGCTTTTGAAGGGGTGGAGATGGTTTTTTGTATAAGCTTGGTTTGCCCAGATTTTTTTAAAAGGTTTGTTTGAAGGTTTTGACAGCTTTATTGAACCTGTGGTATAGGGTCAGGAAAGCATGGGGATAGGCTACTATTCTGATTTTGCTCCCATTTGGGATTCACCAAATGTATCCGATTGCTAAAAGGATAGCCTAGTACTCCCCATTAAGAAAGCTGGTCTTCGAATCTGGTCTGATCTGGTATCCATCGATGGGATTCATCCCTGGGAGGTCTTAAGGCTAAAATAGGAGACTCTCTCTAAAGATTTAAATATTTACAACTGGCCTCCTGGTTCACTGCTGTGAAATCCAGCATAGGTGGAAATTGGGAAATCAAGCTTCAATGCCAGAATACTCACCTCATAAAAAAGGAGGTTGGCTTCTGGTATCGGAAGATTCTGGAAGCAAATGAAACAGCTGCCCCACTACAACACGCAGTTTGGAACTCGTCAGCCTTGGAGACCATGGCTGCAGAACTGTTTGAACCCTCTCTGCAGATGTTATACAAAGTGGTTAAACCCGCATCCTTAAAAAAGAACCACTTTTACGTAATTAATAGGCTATGTTACACCCCCAAGAAAATCGCTAAATTTGCTCTTCTTACATCCTCAAAATGCCCTAAATGCGATTCTACCCAAGCCGATGATACATATATTCTTTGAATGTGGGGCTTTAAAGGTGTTTTGGCAGAATGTGGACTGTGCGCTTGATGCTATTTTTAAGGCCAATTTTAAGCTGAATTTATCCATGGTAATATTCGGTGTTGATAACAATCCCCCGACCATATTGTCTGTAGCACAAAAAGGTTTACTAATGTATCTGATTCTTATTGCCCGAAGAGAGATCTGTAGACTATGGAAGGATCCATCCCCCCCACTTTATGAGAATTGCCTGCGGGCTGCTCTGGCTCAGCTGGACTTGGGGCATGGGCATAACATCTGGGTCCAGCTTCTAGACTGGGGCAAAGAGATGAGGCTGAGTTAAGATCTAAGTCCAATGATTACACCAGGCTTTGTACAAAGAATCTGGCCGGGTCAGGCCTATAGCCAATGCAATAGCAGGAACCCTGGGTGTTTAAGATGGAAGGTTGGTTTCTTGCTTATATTTGCAGATGCTTTATGGTGAGATGAGGACTAAAAAAAAATAAAAAAAATAAAAAGACAGCAGAGAAGCTATTAAATGCCTATTTGTGTGTTACTGAGTGGTAATAATTCATCAGCGTAGAGAATACTTGACAGTTGTTGTCCACCCAAGCTCGAGCGTGTGCTGCCAGCTCATCTAACTCTGTTGAGAGATCTGCACTATATAAACAAGAGGGGTTCAACGCGCAGACTTTCTTTAAGCCCGTTGATGATCGAACTTTCTCTGATACATGAGTGCCATCCCAATCTTCCTCTTAACCCTCATGTTGAGTATAGTATATAGTTAGCTGTAGATTTTTGGCCCTAGCTAAGGTATGGTTCTCATGTGGTGTTCTTACCCAGAAGAGCTTGCAAACATCAAACTTTGGCTAAAAACACACATTCTCCTCACATTTCTGGAAGGCAATATCCTGGCATCTGAGGGAATACACAAACTTCCTACACTTATCATTCCTACAAGTCTCCAAATCAAAATGATACATCCCTTTTGTGGCTGGGCTTAGTGCCAATGGCAGGAAAGGGCCCAAAATGTTACATGGCTACTTTAAATTTTCTAGTGAAAAGTAAAAACGACCAATTTCATTTTACGATTTGAGTGGGTGTAGGTGTTCGGCCCTAGCTCAGCCGGCACCTAGTGAAAACTACCGAAGCAGTCTGGAAACAAGACACCCATGGAAATCCACTGTGGCATGACTTGCGTGGCTCGCACCAGGTTTTTTCACCCAGAAGCCATTTGGCTAAAAACATATATGTTCCCCACATTTCCGTAACTGAACGCTCTGGAATCTGTGGGATTCATAAATTTCCTACCATCCAGTGTTCCCCCACATCACCCAATAAAAAATGTACCTCACTTCTGTGGGTGGGTCTAGCGCCCACATTGGGAACGGGCCCAAACCACAACCTGGACACCTCTTTTGCAATCTGGGTAGCTGTGGATTCTGGGAAGTTGTTCAGCCGGTCTTTTCATGTATAGGAGTTTTCTCCCTAAACCATATTTCTTTGAAATTATAGTTCTTTTGTTGCCACCTTTCAAAGCTAATATTTAGTAGAAATACTTTTTAGGACAGTGTCTGCTTGTTACTTCCACGGGCCACTGACAGATATGGTTGACGAAGGGGAACCTTGTGAAATAGAGGCCAAGGTTAAAGACACACATGCATGTATGATCATACAAGGGTGCTGTGTACACAGATGATCTATTTACAGTAACACGTTAAACTTCCCAGTGAAAACCTAGTGACCCAGCAGAGTTTGTTTCTGTATCTGATTATTATGGAATGCAGTGTAGGAGGAGGGTTAACATTCTCAAATATGAATTCTAGGCTTGAGCCCTTTTCATCAGATCTCAAACCCTACAGAAGATTAATTGTTTGAGGTTAGGATATAAAACAGATCTGGAGATAGTCTGAGGCAGACTGAAATCATTACTAAGTATTACAACTAGAAAACAAAACAGGATATACCAGGTTCTGCCAAGACACCTGTTACTGGATGAGTTGATGGTATATATATATGATACTGTTTGAAATGTGTATGTACATGAGGTGTTTTAATATGTGACTTTATGTCCAGTGAGAAGCCCAGATCAGGTAATGGTGCCTCCCATACGAAGATGAGAAGCTCTGAAGATGGTAGATCTGTTTCTCACAATTGAGACTTGAGAGCACTTGAGTTAGTTTTAAATTTGCCTCTTGAGAGCTTCCATTGATATTAGTCTCTTGCTTCCAACCTCAGCGTCTCCGTGAATGGAAACATTATCGCCTGCGATGGAGGATGTCAAGCTATGGTGGACTCGGGAACAACTATGATTGCTGGTCCCAAATCTGGAATTATAAATATCCTCAATGTTATTGGAGCATTCTTGGACTCTAATCGGGAGGTAAGTGACAATAGCTTCCTCCTTCAGGTGTAGGACCAAAGAATTAACAAACTTTTCAGCTGGAAGCAATTGTTTCATACAATGATGGCCAACCCCTAAATTTAAACAGATTAACAATCAATCCGTCAATGAAAAAAGATAAATCAATCAGAAACATCACTATAACATTGATTTTTTAATACAGTTAAACTGACCTGTTAAAAGCCATATTCCATCTATATATACAAAGTTCATTTCTACTAAATTGCAAGGATGATCCAGTGATTTAGTATTCAACTATGTTATTGTAATATAGTCCCTGATGTCCATAAAAGCTAAACGTATATGCAGAAAATGGCATTTGCATCAAACATTTTGTTAATGAGTGTTCTAGACAGTTTCTAAGTCTAATAATTTCTCAATAAATGTTTCATACTGCAAAACAATCTAGGGCACAACAAATTCACTAGAAATGTCCCACAATTCCTAGATCCCAGTAGCTTTATGGAAGAGCACAAACATTTCCATGTTAAAAGTGACGCGCCGTCAGCGCGAGTGGCTTGTAATTAAGCCCCTGGATCTGTTCCTTTCACTGAACAGTAAACCCTCAGCCAACTATAAATGACTTTTGGGCATATTATCAAGGACCGGTTTTAAGATTATCGCCGTTTTATCGGCAGAAAACTGCTGATAAAGCGGCGATAATGGGCTTGATGATACGCCTTTGTTAATTCCCGTAGAAGCCCATGTTAACATCAGAACATGGGCTTCCATGGGAATTAACAAGGGCCTGTTATCAAGCCGATAAAACAGCGATAATTTTAACACCGTTCCTTGATAATAGGCCCCTTTGTTCTCTGCAAATCACACACTTTCGAGAACACTTGACATTCTGCAGTAGGCTTTTCTCTGTCTCACGCTAGGAAGACAGCATCATTCTTCGTATTTGGATTCTGGGATATTCCTTTTTCTTTTAGATTTGTGACTTTGCAAAAAACGTGGCACTGACAGGGATCCAGGCGTTCCCGTGGGGGACATTACTTGGATTGGTCACAGAGGGATGAAATGGCATCAACTGCTGTCGGTGGTGAAAAGCAATTCGGATTATGAGCACCTTGTTGCTATGATAATTCTCAGAGACTATTGGATGAGGTTCATCTGCCACAGTAACATCTGCTTTGACATGCCTGATACCTGCAGAAGAGGCAAAGTGTTTTTGACAGAAGAAGGGAATTGGATTTTTCTAAACAACTTAACAACTTAACAACTTAACAACTTAACAACTTAAACAACTTAAACAACTTAAACAACTTAAAGGAATGTATCCAGTTCTACCATTAAGTGTCAACAATTCACTGTGAACAGGAAGGCTCTTGTCAGAGCCATCTCAGAGCCATCTCATTCTCACAAGTATACATCTTATTTTTATTAAAATCGTTCCACAATGTTTTTGGGGTACAGCGTTACTCTCACAGAACTGTGACACCACGGCAGAGTTTATTTGGCCGTGCACAGCTTGGGTTTGGACGTCAGGGCTTGGCTTGCCCAACCCAGCCATGGGCGACCAACACCCTACTCTGCATAAGGCGAGTACTTATAAAAGAGACCCCCATCCAGCTTTACTGATTTTGAGACAATCTGACAGCATGTCAGTTCAGAAGATATAACCAACTTGCTGTCACTGGTATGGATCCTATTTATGTCTAATAGTTTCCCACTGGTACATATTGATGAATTCAGAAGCCACTACTTTTCACTCAGGCCAGACAGAGCTTCATGTGTATTCACCAGTGGCAGACTATACCCAGGGCCCCCAGGGACCGATGGAACCACCTGATCTCTATAGAAACTGAGTCTGAATCTAGGATTTAAAAGCAAAGAGGCTATAATACTAGACGCTGACCCTTGTTTCATGATGGCCAGCACATTTCTCAATTCCATGTTTGATGCCAGCAGTTATATACATTTTAAGTGCGTCTGACTTGCCATTTCTAAACAACTTCAATGTATTAACTTTACCTTTCTGTTGCCACAAGATATCTATGATATTTGCTTCTTACTTATGATAAAATGTTCTCTCTTCTTCTTAAACTTTAGTATAGTGTCGATTGTTACACTATTAGTGATTTACCAGACTTGTATTTCACTATCAACGGGAAGCCATTCAACGTGCCTGCCAGAGCCTACATCAACCAGGTAGGTGATAGTCAAGCTCTTTTCACCCTTTGAATCTCCTTACACCACTCTTCTCTCAGACAGGCTGGTCCACAGCTCACATAACATGGCTGCTTTCTCCCAAATCTATCCAAAGTTGTTACCATCTTTGTCTCTTTCCATTGCTCTTTGGTTAATCCCCTCACACATTCCTGTTCTTTCTCCTGCCTGCTATTTTCTGTGTCTCCTTTTTCACAAATCCTTCTATCTGTGGTGTCTCATTTTACCTCTCTCTTCTGTTTAGTAAATCTGTGTTCTTTGTCATCTTACAACTCTGCTGCGTCTCCTCCATCTCTTTCCATGCTGCCCTCTCCCACTCCTTTGTTCTCTGTTAATTCTCCTATCTCACTCTTCTGTTTTGGTTTTCGCATGTCTTTCTGTGCTGTCGTCTCCAATCTCTGTTTGTGTCTCTCCTTTCTCCTTCTATCTCAATGCTCTATTTTTCCTATATCGATATTCCTTCTCCTAAAATTTCTGTTTTACATCTCATCCCTCTATTCTTTCTCTACTTTCTCTCTTTTCTGCTCTTTCTATATCTTTGTTTTTGTTTGTTTCCTTCTATATCTCGGTTCTTCCACTCTTCTCATTGCATTATTAGTGAAATCTCTATCTATCTTGTCCGGATCATCCTATCTTTTTGGTCTGTCTCTACACATATCCCTGTTTACTCTGCTTCATCTCAGTGTTGTCATCACCCTGTGTTCAATATCATCCTATCTCTGTGTTTTTTTAGTTACCATCTCTGCACTGTCTTCTTCCATTGCTCTCTGTTTTTCCCCATCCTACATCTTAGTTCTTTCTTCTCTTTTATGTCTTCTCTGTCACTGTTTACCTCTGCTCTATCTCAACACTTGTCTCGTCTCATAACTGTGCTGTCTTTTGCCACTGTCCTCTGTTGTGTATGTTTTTATCTTTATTTTATTATTGTTCTCATGTCTGTACTCTGTACTTCCAATTCTCTTTTCCTGGGCCCCTCATCTAAGCTTGTTCATTTTCCTGTCATCTCTATGTTCTGTATCCTGCTATCTCTTTTATGCCTTCTCCCTTCTCTGTCTCATCCATTCTCTCTTCTCTGTGTAATCTCTCTTTCAGCTATATTGTTTTACACCTCTATTTCATCATCTTAAATATCTTTCTGTGCTGCCCCCTTCTGTGCCTTTGTTCTTCCTTCTAGCTCCCAGTTTTGTTCATCCTGACATCACTTCTTCCTCCTACCATAATTCTATAATTTCTTCTAATTCCCTATTCTCTTCCCCATCTCAATTGTTTTCTCGTGTGTCTGTTTTATTTCTCCTCATGTTTCTTCATTGCATCTCTTCCTAAGTCTAAATAGTGTTTCCTCCAAGTTCAGATTTTTCCCCTAGATCCTTGTTCCATCACCACATACCTCTTTACTCTGTCTCCTACAATCTCTTTGTTTTGCCTCTGCAAATCTATCTGTTCTGCCTTCCAGCATCACTGCATTCTCTCACCCCCCTCTGGATCACAGCATCTATCTGCTCTCTCTTCCAGCATTGCTGCAGTCTCTCTTGCCCTCTAGCCTCTCACCCCCTCTGGTTCAGAGCATCTATTTGTTCTACCTTCCAACATCATTGCAGCCTCTCACCCCCCTCTGGTTCAGAGCATCTATCTGTTCTGCCTTCCAGCACCATTGCAGCCTCTCACCCCCCACTAGCCTCTCACCGCCACTGGTTCACAGCATCTATCTATTCTTGTGTTACCATCTCTGTACTGTTTCTTTCCATCACTCCATGGCTGGTCCATTCATATCTCTCTTTTCTTTATCCTCCTATGTCAGTGTTCTGCCTTCTCCTGTCTTTTTTCGTTCCTTCTATCTTTCTGTCCTCTCTATTTTGTTCTATCTCCTCTCCTTCCTCCCTCTCTGTGATGTCTGCTGTTACATCAGGTTTTTTTCTTCTATCTCTCTGTGCTGAGCCTGCTGAGCCTCCTGTGCCTTCTATCTCCGTTTTTCCCTCTCCTTAACTGTACAATAAACGTACTACTTCTCTCCTTTCTCTGTTGTTCTGTTCTATCGCTATTTCATCTCCTTAAAACTCCTATATTTGATATACTTTCTTTCTGTCCTATAAGTTCATCTGTCCCTTCTTTTCACCCTTTTTGTGCCTTCTTCTTTTTCCATCTTGTTTCCTTTTATCTCTATATTTTTACTCCTTCCCCTATGTTGTGTCACTATCTACATTCTTGTTCTGTCCCTTTATAGCTCCCTATCATTGTATCATAGATCAATGGATTATGTCTCTTTCTATCACTGCATTTCCCGCCCCCTGCTTGGTTCTGCATCTTTCTGTCTTTCCCTTATGATTGTTAAAATCTCAGAGGCATATCAACAAGGGCCGGTGGTAAAATTATCGCCGCTTTAGCATCCGTTTTTGGCCGAAAAGTGGTGATAATTTTATCGCCCTATCAGCATGGACACGCTAACGCGTGAATCCATGCCTTTGCGCCCATTTTCTTTGCGCCTCTCCTCCCTAATAAGATGCGAGGTAGGCGTTCCCGACTGAAATTCAGCAGAAACAATCGCTAACACAGCTTCTCCCTATCAACAGGGAAACCGCTAACCCGTCTAGCAACTTAAAAAGTAGCGCTACCCAGGTGTATCCCTGGTTTCTTACGCCTGCTATTTTCCCAACTTACCCATATGTATCATGGGAGGTGGATCATAATGCTGAGTCCACATCTCCCTATCTACAATATTTTCCCTAAGGCTCCTCTTTTATTGCTGGTAATCCTGCGATATTGCTGCTTACCGCCGCTATTGCAGGATTTCCATTGCTTCGGCGATACTCGTTGTTAATAGTGCGCTGACCGGGCGATAGAATCCGGTGATAGACGGCAATAGAATTGTGCATGCTGAAAGCAGCCAGTAATAAATATCGCTGCTGCTTGATGATATGCCCCTCTGTTTTGTCTCATTCCATCCCTAATTGGTCACTCAGGGGCATATGAACTAGTCCCGGCATTAAAATTATCGCCGCTTTAGTGTCCATTTTCGGGCGAATAGCAGCGATAATTTTATCACCCTATCAGCATGGACACGCTAACGCGTAAATCCATGCCTTTGCACCCATTTTCTTTGCCCCTCCCCTAGCATCGCTAATGAGATGCGAGGTAGGCTTTCCCGACTGAAATTCAGCAGAAACAATCGCTAACACAGCTTCTCCTTTCAACAAGGAAATCGCTAACCCGTTAAGCGACATAAAAAGTAGCGCTAACCGGATATATCGCCAATTTCTTACGCCTGCTATTTTTCCTACTTATTGGGAAACAGAACAAAGTGGCTAGCCAGGATACTTTAACTCCAAATTAGAACCCACACAGCCCATAAGTACTGCATGACCAGGCCATTTGTTTAGCAAAACATTTATTTTAAATTTGTAATCAAGTTTCAAAATTCATAAGAACATGTCATCAAAAAGAAAAACACTGTCAAAAAACAGTCAAGTCAAATGCAAAAACAAGCAATTGTGTGCACAATAGATCCAAAATATACATACATAAAAACTGAGTATTCAAACAATTACATGACACCAAAATGCGTCTTAGAATACATTACATACTTTTCAAATAAATTGAGATCAAAAAAACATTCAACATATAAGGAAAAGACCAGTCCTTTGACTAGAATACCAGTGGACAGGCAGAATTAGAGGTGGAAAACAAATGCCTGCCTGTCCCACAAGACCTGTGACTAGATGTTTTAGTCTGGTTACACGCAAGGGCCCACAAGAGTGGAGTAATTTGATCCCTAGCTGCACCCTTCTTTCTTGTCACAGGCTGGGGGTCAACGCGTTTCGAACCAAGGTAAGTAAAGGTTCTCCTCAGGACGGGGACTGGGTACAATCTTCACTGCACCACGAGCAAAAGGGATTGCAGGAGTGGAGGTAGACATTAAAACGAGACGGTTAATCTGAATCCAGTTATGAAGATGTCAAATAGCGGTGCGCCCGTGGAGCGGTACGTTGTTGGGAGGTTGCAAGGTTCACATTCCTTGTATCAACTGCAAGCCGTATAACAATGGAACCGGCTGTGTAGAATCGAAGGGTCTTAGTCGAGTGAAGTTTCGTTTTCGGCGGGAATACTTCAACCGCACGAAGCCGTTGTGCACAAGGGATTTAATCTGAGCAGCGGCCAGGGGCGTTCAGGGCGTCTGGGACGTGGGCTTGGACGTGAACGCCCCTGGCCGCTGCTCGGATTAAATCCCTTATGCTCAACGGCTTCGTGCGGTTGAAGTATTCCCGCCGAAAACGAAACTTCACTCGACTAAGACCCTTCGATTCTACACAGCCGGTTCCATTGTTATACGGCTTGCAGTTGATACAAGGAATGTGAACCTTGCAACCTCCCAACAACGTACCGCTCCACGGGCGCACCGCTATTTGACATCTTCATAACTGGATTCAGATTAACCGTCCCGTTTTACAGTCTACCTCCACTCCTGCAATCCCTTTTGCTCGTGGTGCAGTGAAGATTGTACCCAGTCCCCATCCTGAGGAGAACCTTTACTTACCTTGGTTCGAAACACCTTGACCCCCAGCCTGTGACAAGAAAGAAGGGTGCAGCTAGGGATCAAATTACTCCACTCTTGTGGGCCCTTGCGTGTAACCAGACTAAAACATCTAGTCAGAGGTCCTGTGAGACTGGCAGGCAGTTGTTTTCCACCTCTAATTCCGCCTGTCCACTGGTATTCTAGTCAAAGGACTGGTCATTTCCTTATATGTTGAATGTTTTTTTGATCTCAATTTATTTGAAACGTATGTAATGTATTCTAAGTCGCATTTTGATGTCATGTAATTGTTTGAATATTCAGTTTTTATGTATGTATATTTTGGATCTATTGTGCACACAATTGCTTGTTTTTGCATTTGACTTGACTGTTTTTTGACAGTGTTTTTCTTTTTGATGACATGTTCTTATGAATTTTGAAACTTGATTACAAATTTAAAATAAATGTTTTGCTAAACAAATGGCCTGGTCACGCAGTACTTATGGGCTGTGTGAGTTCGAATTTGGACTTAAAGTATCCTGGCTAGCCACTTTGTTCTGTTTCGCAATTGTTGAGGTCCAGGCTGGTCAGTTGCTCTGACCCAAAACCTTTTTGTGTACATTTTCCCAACTTAGCCATATGTATCATGGGAGGTGGATCATAATGCTGAGTCCACGTCTCCCTATCTACATTGTTTTCCCTAACGGTTCTTTTTTATCGCTGGTAATCCTGCAATATTGCCCTGATGCGCGTTGTTAATTGTGCGCTGACCGGGCGATAGAATTTGGCGATAGACGGCGTTAGAATTGTCCACGCCAAAAGTGGCCAGAGATAAATATCGCTGCCGCTTGATGGAATGCCCCATATATCTTCTTGTTCTTCATCTACTTCCTTTCAGTGTCCTGTCTCCCCCTATTTCTCTGTGACGTCTCTTGCTATCCTAATATTCCTCTCTCTCACCTCTCTCTCTTACTCTCTCTCTCACTCTCTCTCTGCTATCCCTTCCTATATTTCTATTCTTCGCCTATTTTTCTGTTCTATGTTTTCCTGTCTTTTTATGCCTCCCCAACACTTTCTGTTGTTTGCCCTCCTATCTCTGTGTTTTGTATATTTCTGTCTCTTCTATTTCTGAGATCTGATTCAATCTCTCCCGTATCTATTTCTCTGATCTGTCTCACCCTATTTCTCTTTTCTATTTTCTCACATCTCTTTGATCTGTTTGCTCCACTCTTTCTGTTCTCTCTTACAATCTTTGTGCTGCCCCCATCCATCTCTCACTTGTTTCTCACCCCTTTCCAGACATCTGTCTGCCCCTAGCTCACTGTTCTGTTTCCAGGCATCTATCTCTGCTTTGTCTTACTACCTCTCTGCGCCTCATCTATGTGTTCTCATGTCTTATCTTTCTATTTTGCGCCCACTTTCTCTGTATTCATCGCTTTGCTTCTCTCATTTGTTTCTACTCTTTTACCTGTTGTATCTTTTATCTGCGTTCAACCTCTTCAATTCTCTCCTCTCTGGCTCCTCCCACATCTTTGTTTCCTTCTAGCTCTTTGATTTTACCTGCATACATCTGCCTCTCTCTCTCTCTCTCTCTCTCTCTCTCTCTCTCGCGCATGAAGAAATTCTAAATACACAGTTTGATTTTGTAGAAGATTTTTTTTTTTACCTAAGACCTTGAGAGTTTTTCCAAAGTGAAAAAAGAGTACATCAGACTGTAAATGGGGTGATGGTCTCATGTACTTACACAAATGGCTCCAAGTCTGTTGGGGCTTCAGGGTAAGATTTCCACCAGCAGAACGGGCGGGAGCAGCCAGTGCAACATGATCGTCCGCCCACCCTAAATGGAGTGGGCCGGCCATCAGCATGTTGGAGAGATGCTCCTACGTTTGTGGTGGAGTACCCTGTCTGTCAAATTCTAAATACGACCCACAGTCTGAACCAAACGAGGCATAAGTGGGACAAAATGCCTTAGCAGCCTTTTTGGACAATGGTTGCTATATCTTGACAATAGTTTGTACAGAGCAGCTTGCTTCAATGAATGTGAAATTGTCCATTTAAAGAGTTCGAACAAATGCCTGGCCCGACACTGACACATTCAAGAAAAGATTTTGTGCATGAGGATGGAAAAGTAAATTTCACTTCATTTCCTTCATGACAGCAACACTCCTGACAAGGAGTAAATCAGCTGTAAATAGTCAATGTATGGAATCATGAAGTCGTTCTTGCTAATAGATCACGCTCTTTCTGTCCTCCAATAGAACACCTGCACCGCCAACTTCATCATGACCCCTTCCAACATGCCTGAACTCTGGATCCTGGGAGATGTCTTCATGAGGGGGTACTACACCGTCTTCGACAGAGCTAACAACAATGTTGGCTTTGCCACCTCCGCCTGAATATAGCACCTTGGCACGGCCAGAGACTATGGAGTAGACAGCATTGTAATTTTAAAAAGTATCACTGTGTATAGTCAATATGGTCTCAAATGAATAAACAGCCATTCTGAAGCATAAGTTCCTTCTTCATTTGTTGTGTCTGTCGAAAGATGGTGGTTGAACTTAACCCAGAAATGCAGAAAGATGCAGCAATGAAACCCCAGTCTCTACAATGCTTAAGATACCAACAATATGACATGTTTGATCATCATCAGGTCAGGCCAGCATCATGTCACAAGTGCCTGCAGTATGCCAAACATGTTCAGAGGTTTACATGGATCTGCTGCAGACATCCACTGTATGACTACAGATGTCGACAGTATGACTTCAGATTAATAAAGACAGTCACAGAATGACTACAGATGTTAGGAGTATGACTTCAGATTAATACAGACGATCACAGTATGACTACAGATGTCCGCAGTATCACGACAGATGTTTATAGTTTGACTATAGATGCCCATAGTATGACTACAGATGCCCACAGTAGGACTGGAGATTTTTACAGACAGCCACAGCATGATCAATGTAGATGTCCTCAGTATGACAACAGACGTTCACCCTATGACTAAAGATTCCCACAGTAGGACTACAGATTTCTGCAGATATCCATAGTATGATTACAGATGTCCACAATATGACTTCAGATTACTACGGACATCCACAGTATGACTACAGACATCTACAGCATTACTACAGATGTCCACATTATGACCACAGATGTCCACATTATGACTACAGATGTCCACGTTATCACTACAGATGTCAACAGTATGACTGCTGATGTCCTCAGTATGGCTATAGATTTGTACAGACGTCCACAGTATGACTACAGATATCAGGAGTATGACTACAGATTTATACAGATGTTCATAGTATGTATGAATACAGAATTACACAGTATGAGTACAGATCATTACAGATGTCCATAGTATGACTGCAGATTTCTACAGATGTCCACAGTATGACTACGGATGTCCAGAGAATGACTTAAGATTTCTACAGGCATTCAAATTCAAATTAAAAAAGCTTTATTCGGTACATTACACATGACTATAAAAGCATACTAAAACATATATAAAAAAGAAATATATACTATTTGCACAGTCACTATTAATTTACAAATACAGTCCATGTTTCTATAAGGATCCGAGAAAACAATTATTTCATTCAAATCTTATGAATTCATAAATCTTAAAAAATCATCTCGCATGGTACATAAAGTGCATTCAATTATAAATATCACGTTATAAATATTGTGCATTATGTTATCCATGTTCAGTTCTCATAATTTTCATAGGTTAAAGCCTCCAGTTGGGAATAAGTATTTCTTTTCTTGATAGACATTTGAATGAAATTACAAGCAGCATTCATAATTTTTTCATCCTCCAAGCTACATATAATATTAAAAACTTGTTTATAATGATAATATGTATCTGCTTTAAAAAGCGGTTTTAACGCGAGTTTACAAATGTCCCTATAAAAATCACAAAATAGTAAAAAATGCAGCGTGGTTTGGGGAGATTTCCCATCACATGGACAATTTGGTAATACATGGTACCTTCTCCTGGTCTTTGGGAACACAACTAAGTAATGGAGAGTACCAAGTCTTAATCTGGTCAGAAAGAACCAATGCTGGACATTTCTTACTGAAATAAGGTAGGGTTGTATGCCTATAAAAAAGAGCTTTTATGATAAGTGATAATACTTTGTTTTGTACTATGTTCACCCTCCCTTACTAGGTCCATAGCAGTAATAAGCATTGTATTCAGTTCTTTCTTACCACATTCTTGAATAGACATAGGTTCCTTTGGCTCTAGGTTTAGATTGCAGATTTGTAGTAAAGCTTGTATATGATTAAGCCACAACATGTTCCTACTATTATCCAGGGCCAAGCAATCAAGTATTATACTCTTGGTGAACCTAGCTTCTTCTCGTGCCCAAATCCCATGCCATATTGTTAGCCCAGCTGTTTTTATAAAATCGCTAATATAAGGGACAGACAATTCTCTATGAACTAGACAATTTGATGTAGAACTTGGGATTGCTAACAAACGTTTTAAAAACGTATTCTCTTGTGTTTGGAGAATTGCAATATTAGCTCTCCCCTGTAATGCTGCACCGTAGCATGCAGTAGAATTTGCTTCACTTCTATATAGGGTGAGAATTTCCCTTATGGGTTTATTTCCTATTTTTTCAGAGAGTCTTAAAATGCCCTCTATACTTCCTGTGAATTTCAAATTTGATAAGTTAATATGTTAGCCCCATGTACCATTTTCATTAAACAATAAACCCAAATAAGTGAAACTTGAAACTCTCTCAAACGTAGTGCCATCCACATAGTGCGTTTTAATCCTTTTTCTATTTTTGCCACAAGTCATGACAAAGGTTTTGGCTAAATTCAGTTTTAAATCCTTTTTGGTCATAAAATGAGCAAATTTTTCAATCAGGCATTACAAACTGTTTGCTGTCCTTGAAATAAGGACGGCATCGTCTGCATAGAGGAGCACTGGAGTGGGGCGGGGTCCTACTTTCGATGCATCAGCTTTAAGATTCTATAGGTGGCAATCAACATTATTTATATATAGCGGGAATAAAAGGGGTGCTAAAATGCACCCCTGTCTTATCCCACGTGTTACCCTAAAATCAAGCATGCAGGCTCCTTTGAAACCAAATCGGACTCTGGTCAACAAAAAAGTGTAAATCTGGGACAAATAAACAACAATATCCTTGGTGGCACCTATCTCAACCAGTGTTTGCCACAATTTTTCTTCATTTACCAGGTCAAACGCACTGGTGAGGTCCACAAAACAAAAGGTGTACGGACCCCCCTTTTGCTAGAGTGTATTTACCCACCAAAATATCCAAGCTTACACATTGTTCTATTGTCCCGATACCTTTCCTAAACCCATACTGGGCCTCTCAGAGAATGTTTTTCTCGGTGGCCCAGGTCTCTAGTCTTCCCAACTAAACTCTCCTCATTAGTTTCAATGTAGAGTCAAGGAGGGATATGGGACAATAACACTTAGCATTTCCTCTATCCCCTTTTTTTAAAATGGGGACTATAATACTTTCAACCCAAGATGTAGGCAGTTTTCCATCGAGGGTTGCATTAAAAAAATTCAAGAGGATAGGTGACCAGAATTCAATGTCATATCGATAGGGACCCCATCAGGGCCAGCGGCTTTACCACTGGCGCTTTTTTTAAGCGCTCCTTTAATTTCTTCTAGAGTTATCAGGGATATCCCTATGGGTTCAAATGTTATACAATTTTTCTCCTCCTTTTGAGGGGTATTTATCCATCCTGGACTAAAAATGCCTCCGAAATGAGTTATCCAATCCTCCATTGGCACTAGGACATCTATCTTTACCACTGCAGCATCTCTAAAAAAGGATAATTAATTGTTTTCCAAAATAAAGTAGTATCTCGAGTTGCTGCAGCTTGAATTAATTTGTCCCAGGCATCTTCTCGGATCTCTGTATTCCTGGCATTCAAAGCTAGATTATACTTTCTCCTTAATTCTCCCATTTCGGAATTATTCCTAGGTTTAATTTTTAAAATGTTTTTCAATTCCCTGATCAGCCTTGAGCATTCCTGATTAAACCATCTGGATTCTTGGTTATGCACTTTGTTCTTCTGTTTTATTTTTAAGTCATCAGCTATTTCAGTGATGATGTTAGAAAAAACACCAATAATATCTGAGTTAGTTGATGAGCTATCTAAACAGGTGTCAATGTCATGTTGTTTTTTCCCTGTAAGATTTTCCATAAATAGAGGGATTCACTCCTGACCATTTTAATGAGACTCCATTGTTACCTTGGGCACAATATGTTCATCAGCAACCTTCCCTCTTTTAGCCCTCAATGTATTTATCTTTAGAGTCAGGACTAAAGGGTGGTGATCGCTAAATAAGCTTGCAGAAACTATAAGGGAGCCCACTAAATCCTTATGTTATTCTGTAACAATGAAATGGTTGAAGACGATCTAGCGCCTACAAATGTATAGGTGGGCGATTGTTCATCTACATCCTATGATTCCAAGATTACTAAATCATATTTATGGATGGCAGAATTTATAGCTTCTCCATAATTATCATGGGGAAAATGCAAGATTTGATCTCCATGATCACTTAAGTGTCCACATTGTTCCCCAACTATGACTCCGCATTTTTCAATGTTAAAGTCTCCGGCCCATATAAGCATTCAATCACCCCCTGACCCTGTCAGAAAACCATCAAGATCCTTTTCTAGAGAATTGATTACATTGGATCTTGTGTTATCGAAAAAGTTGTTATAGAAATTTATTAGAACAATGGACTGTTTCCCTTTGACTTTAAAATAAAATAATTGATAAAATTGCGATACAGGAAATAATTTTGTTTAAACGAGGGAAGAAGATAGCGAAACTGCAACTGCAAGGCCATATTTTGCACGTCCCATTCTATTTGGTGTGGCATTAGTGCATATAGTTTGGTAGCAATTTATAAAAATTGATTCAGTGTGCCACGATTCTTGAAACATAATTAGAGCACAGTTCTCAAATATGTTTAGCCATTCTTCATCGTTTAATTTAGTTTTTACCCCTGCCACATTCATTGACATTATATTTAAATTGTCTTGCAAAAATTGACATACACCAACCGCTTGTCTAGTACTCGTCACTTCCCTTTCACAAGCTAATGACCATTGTTCCCGGGGTATCTTTCCTACACAATCCTCTTTGGTGGACAACCTACTCTATTGTTCATGAAGTGTCTTTTTATGCTTAAAATTGGCTTCTTGGTCATCAGATTTCATTCAGACTTCCATTTCTTGTCAATCTATATCACTACAGAGACTTAGTGGCATAAATCTGTTTGGTGTGGGGGTAATCCCTCTTACTTCAGACATTCCTAAATTGTTGATTTCACTATGGCAATGTTCAGTTTTTGGCCTTGAAAAATATCCAAGATGGACGGCGGTAATACAATCGCCTGAACATATAAAGGGTTCGCTATATCATTGTAAAACAAATTTAGCAAGTTACCAACCAAATCCCTGCTACAAATGTTCAATATCACACAGTCTCCTTGACAAGTTTTCCTTGAATTCCCTACCCAGCTTACTCTTCTCAGCATTATTATGTGTTGCTGTAGTAGGTTAGTATTACATTTAGACTTATTAGAGATCCAGTGCCCCACCTGTTTTTTTAGTGTATAATATGATTCTTTCTTAGCCCCCTCACTTTGGGAACATTTTTCAAATTTATCACATAGGGGGTTGCCTGTGGGGGTAAATGTAATACTTCAGCTGAGTTATTAGTTTATGATTTTTCCCATCCGTCATTTCCCAATTATTTACTGTGGTTTTGAAGCTATCTTTGTCCATTCTTGATCTTTGACCTAGTGGAATGTTGTTTTGATTTGGTGGTACTTGAGCTATAGATCTGATTTTTACTCCCTGCAATTTGAGTCCCAGGTTGTATCCCAGAGCAGTCTTTCCGTGTTTCAGCAGATGGCTTTGTTGTCAATGTTTTTTCCGATATATTTGGCAACAACAAATCTGAGACCAGTTCCAGGAGATGCCTAACATTCTTACTCACTATTTCTGACGTCGGCATTCAATACTGTCCATTTTCCCATGGAGTTTTTTTAAGAGGTTTTCTGAATTTAATGTTTTTTTTTGCGTAATTATCATTTAGTATACACCCTTCATTTTATGCTCCTTTATTGACTTTTGATTTAGACTTAACATTTTTTTGCTGATTTGATGTCAATATTTATTTTGCTCTAGAGGGTTGTTGTTTCAGTTTTTTGGCCGGTGGAGAGACCATTTCCAAGGAGTCGGAGAGTACAGAAATTTCTAGTGGGGTTGTCATAATGCAGGCATTTGCCATACCTCTAGTGTTCACTATAGAACTTTCACAATGGCTAGAGGATATAGATTCAGCCACGAAAACCTTTTTGCTTCCCTGATCAACATCCTTTGACGCAGTGGGTGGCGAGACATGTTGCGTTCTTTCTGCCTCTAGGTACGACCAAGAAGCAACTTGCGAGTCTGCATTTCCGAGGCTCCCGCCGGACCGCTTAGTATCTGCAACTCAGGACATGGACTTCCAGACTTCTCAAAGTCAGAAACTAGATCCCAGCAAAGCTGAGACCCGCAGCCCTCACGAGTGATGTGGAACTGGAACTCCTGGAAACCGTGCACATTTGCTAGTGCATCCACTTCCCAAGCTTTTCTGAAGCTGTGCATTGAGCTATTTGTAGTCCATTCCCGAGCACCATCTGCACTAAAGATTGTGGGCCTAAACTCCACGGGTGTTCCATCAGCCCACTTCTAGCATTTCTGCTCGAGGCTCCTTCACGATCCCTGCTCCATCGGCTAGTGGGTCTCCACGAAGGTTACTCTTCTTTCCTTTAGGCTTTCCTGGTTGCTCCTGACGTGCTCTGACTCCCTATCACAAGGTGAGTCTCCCAGACCATGCTGGTCTGCAATGAAGCCAATCTCTGCTTTCTGCATGGGTTGCTGTTGTCAAGGCTTGTTGGTTCCAATCCGGAATCCGACACCGCAGCACTCGACATCCACCGTGGAACAGCTCGAATCGGTATACAGCGTTTAGAACGCAAGCATTACCACGGAGTACCTTTACAACGCGGGCGTAACAACAAAAGTTGTTACCACGCATTGCACTGGGGGCGCTCAAGGATAGTAAATGATTTAATTTACTATCCCAACACCTTCCCTACTATCCACGGGGACTGGTGTTGGAATAGTAAATTAAATTAATCAATTTTGCGCCCCCCAGCGCAATGCGTAGTAACAACTTTCGTTGTTACGAACGCGTTGTAAAGGTACGCGTTGTCAATGTATGCGTTCTAACGTCATACATCCGCTCGAATCCAGCACCTGGTTGTCATCGACGCCTCCTGGTCCTCGTGGCTGAAGAGTCAAACTTCACCTTCTTCACCAGCAAGCACTCGACATCAGTGGGCATCTGCTCATCGCCTTCCTGGTCACTGGCTAGTGACCTAGACTCTAGTGACCCAGACTCTGTCCCCTCTGCTTTCAGATCTTCTCCGATCCAGGCTTGAATCCACCCAGAGACTTTCCACTTGGACGCCAGCAGTATTTTGCAGCAGCTCTCCATTGAAATCAACGACGAAACCTGACACGAAAAGACACCTATGCACCCGGCTTCCCTGGTGGAGGTAACTCTAGTATTCCAGTGCTTCCATGGGTGTTGACTCTAGAACCTCCTAAGTCTAAAGGGGTTGCTTCAAGTCCTCTTCTAAGTGTCAGGCCTGTTGGAGTTAGCTGGGGCCAAAACAGAATTTATAAGCATTGCTGGACAAAAGACCGCTGGAGTCATACTAAGAAGAATCAGTCACTCGTTGTAATTTGGCATTGTCAATTGAGATGTAGGTAATATGACTGTTCTTGTATCCTGCTCGCCAAGCACTGGACCCGCTGCACGATAAGAGGGGCCAAAATTCTGGTTCGCCACCTTCTCACGGACCAGGTCACCAACTCGAGGTAGCCAGCCAACTACCGGAATCTGAAGTGCAGCATCAGTTGTGGAGGGCAAGTGTTCCTTTGCAAGACTGTCTTGAGTTTCTTGTCCGTTCGGTAATACAGCAGAATAAACATCTACGTCAAAGGGTGCGGCAGACGCCACCATGTCTAGACCCTCAAGGTCCGGGACACACATCTTTATGCCAAAGAGCATTTCGTATGGGGTCCGCCCACCCAGAGACCTTCTAGGGAGATTATTAAGTGTACGTTGTATGCTATACAAATAGGCGAACCAGTTCCTGCCAGTACCTAAAACCATAGCTGACAAGGATTGCTTTAAGTCACGCTTCATCTGCTCCACAACAGAATTGCCCTCAGGCCAGTATGGAGACAAAAATTTGACCTAAACCCCCAAAGACTGCATGGCTTCTTTGTACGCCTTAAAAGCGAACGCAGGACCTTGAGCAGAATGGAGGATGTCAAATGCAAAAAGTCCCACAAAGACACGCAAATCCCTGATGACAGTTCGAGCATCAGCGCTGCGTTGTGGCCACACCCATAAAAAGTGTGTGCACAAATCCTCTGCAACTAAGATAAACGTATACGCAGTATCAAAAGAGAAAGGACCACAGTGATCTAACTAAACACACCCAAGTGGTTTATTAGATATGTACAACTGTGTTTGTGGTGGACGCACAGCAGTTGAAGGTTTATTCTGCTGGCAAATGTCACAAGTAAGGACTTAATCGCGAGTCTGTTTGTACAATCCGCGCCGCCAATAACATTGCTGCAAGATAGAGACAGTCGCTGAAACTCCGGCATGAGCCGAGGCTATCCCCTCGTGAGCAGCTGTTATCAAGGATAGCTTACGGTCCATGTTGGGAATCAATCTGTCACCAATGTAGTTAAATCTCACATAGGGAACTTTATCAGGACTTAAAGTATTTAGAAGAGAAGCCACTAGTGTAATCACTTCCCTTCTCTGTTGCGGCAATAGCTGCCAAGATATCATCATCAATCTTACTTTTGGATCTTGTAACTGCTGCTACTAAATAAGTCGCCACTGCTGTCTTTGCTTCCTCGTTAGCAAGACTGTTACCAAGAGTATGAATTACATTTACGAGAGGCAGACACTCTTTAAGTTCTGCAACTCTAACCCAAACATTTTGTGTTTGATTGTGCTACCTTTGGAATCACAATAGTCATTCTGAGTCTAAAAGAATAAATTGTCATTGAAAGACTGAACACAGTAGTAAGAGTCACTTACAATAAGAGTAGTCACACGGTGATCAGCAAACACTAGTGCAAGCACCAGCTCACGTAGCTCTGCCAACTGGGCGGTGCAGTCTCGTAGTGTCTGCGTGTGCATGACATCGGACCTGAACTCTCCATCCACCATGGTACCAACCACTATTGCGTAGTCCGCTGAATAAGCATGCTTAGATCCTGTCACTGTCTGCGCCGAACCGTCAATATAAATGATATATTGGTAATCCTCAAACGGGCTCAATTACAAAGGAACAGGATGAACAAACTCATACTGTAAGAACTCTTAAGTCTGCAATGACGGATCAAAAATAAACGTGACATCTGGAGACGTCAGTCAAATAACCCATTGTATCCAACAAGGAAGTAAAGCTTTTGAATTTGGCACACTGGCTTTCATCACTGCCTCAAGGGCGGGAAATGGGGTACCAACCAACATGCGTTTTCCTTTTGACAGCGCTTTCGCTTTATGAATCGCCATCTGCACTGCTGTCAAAACTTTCTCGACAGTAGAAAATCGCATTTCAGCCGATGTGTACAAGTGTGACTTGTAAGCAATAGGGAGTGTGTCTCCTTCATTAAATGTCAAAATATGTGAAACCCACTACGCCTGGCATAATTCTTATTACCAGATTTGTGTATATTCAAGAAGATCAGCCTGCAATGATTGCAGTATAGCTGAATGTTCTGGAAGCCAGCAAGCTTTGGTAAAAGTAGGTTGTATCAAGGCATATAGTGGCTTGATTCGCTGGGCATAATCGGGAATGTAAGTACGCCCAAAATTCAGAAAACCCAACAAAGAATGTAGTTTTTTCAGCGTCGATGGAGCGCGCAAACATGCACATTTCTCCAGGAAGTGAGGTGCTAAACCTCGACCTTCATTGTTGAGCTCATAGCCCAAAACAACACTGTGTACTCTGCAAAGTGTGATTTTGCTAAGTAAAATTTATAACCGAAGTCCGCAAACATAACAATGATGCAGTCAACGTGACACAGATACTGCCATAATTTCTCGTCAGTGAGATATATATCATCGACGTACAAGTATGCATCAGGGTCGTGCCTCACTAACAGTGAGTGGAAAATGGCTAGTTAACAATCAAGTTAACTGAGACTTAGATACGCAATACTTTGTAGGTTATTCAACACAGTCAAACCTGTTTTAATACATTCTTGACATGATTAACATTTATTCGCAAATATTTTGAAACACAATTTGAAGTAATCATTTTCATTATTTGAAATATATTAACTGAATTTCATATGGCTGAGATACCCGCCACCCCCTCTCAACACAATCCCCAAAGGAGGGAAACCGGAAACAGTTCTTGAAGTTTTTGGAAGTGGGAGGGAGTGACCCTCCCGGCCGTATTTATTAAAACAAAAAATTATAAACATTTAAACATTAATGTACAATTTCATACCACATTGCGATGTTTGGCTAACCTTAACAGATTCTCTAATACAGAGGTTCTCCTAGCCGAACTATCATCCTACAAAACATTTACTTGAAATATTGAAATTGTACATCCTAACGTTTAAGGGCCAACGGCAAGGTCGTAACCGGTGTCAAGATCCCTAACCAGACATACCCCCCCCCACTTGGAGGGGCGACAGCACTGAGGCGTACTCAAGTGCAACTACTACCAATTTCCCTTGACTTGACGGGGGCACTTATCAACTCGACGCCAGTTAAAGGTCGTTCGAAGACTCGTGTGAGGTATCTAGAAGGTATCGTAGACCTCCCCCCAACCCCACACAACTTACCGCATCTGCCGTCGCAGATGTCACTGGCCCCGGGAAATTCCCCAGGAGGGGGCTGTAACCCCTCCTACACAGGAAGGGGCCTTGACCGCCTTTCCTCTTCTTTCGGCGACCCATCCTTAGAAGGGACCGCCTCCCCGTTGAGGGGCCAAAGGCCACCTCCCCCGAGCGCTCCCATCCGTGTTGGGTGACGCCCACTCATAGGGATCTTCCAATTAGTGCTCACCGATCATGACCTTACCGCCCGACCAAAATAAATACGACAAATGTTAACTAAACGAAACTACATTGGCCACTATGACCGAAAAAACCTGTTTATAAATGGACCTTACATCCGAAGTTCTTTAATCGCAAACTTGTAAAATTAGACCAATCTTTATTACGCATTTCAACATCAACACAACACTACAATAACCTGTAAACGAAATAGAATAATTGATCAAATTTATTAAAACCAATGGCTGTCCTCAGGGGCTGGTGGGTGGGTCAAAATTGGCTCTTCGTTCCGTCTCGAGCTCACGTGCAGCGAGGAGGTGCAGCTTCAGAGCACAGGAACAAGAGGATGTCTTCTGGTCTTGCGTCCCTTTTTATCCATCTTCAGGGCGGGCGTAAACCCGCCCCTGCCTGCCCCGCGGGCGTGGCCAGCCGCGTCAGTGTCTAGGCCAGCCCACTCTAGGGCGGGAAAAAGCGCGCCCCGGCTACGCCGCTTCGGGCATACCAGCCGAGACGCGCCTCCCGCCCAAAATGGCTTCCCGGGGGGATCGAGGCACTCTGCCATACGTTCGGGGGGACCGAGTGGTCGCCCCTTTCCATATGGCTGAGATACCCGCCACCCCCTCTCAACACAATCCCCAAAGGAGGGAAACCGGAAACAGTTCTTGAAGTTTTTGGAAGTGGGAGGGAGTGACCCTCCCGGCCGTATTTATTAAAACAAAAAATTATAAACATTTAAACATTAATGTACAATTTCATACCACATTGCGATGTTTGGCTAACCTTAACAGATTCTCTAATACAGAGGTTCTCCTAGCCGAACTATCATCCTACAAAACATTTACTTGAAATATTGAAATTGTACATCCTAACGTTTAAGGGCCAACGGCAAGGTCGTAACCGGTGTCAAGATCCCTAACCAGACATACCCCCCCCCACTTGGAGGGGCGACAGCACTGAGGCGTACTCAAGTGCAACTACTACCAATTTCCCTTGACTTGACGGGGGCACTTATCAACTCGACGCCAGTTAAAGGTCGTTCGAAGACTCGTGTGAGGTATCTAGAAGGTATCGTAGACCTCCCCCCAACCCCACACAACTTACCGCATCTGCCGTCGCAGATGTCACTGGCCCCGGGAAATTCCCCAGGAGGGGGCTGTAACCCCTCCTACACAGGAAGGGGCCTTGACCGCCTTTCCTCTTCTTTCGGCGACCCATCCTTAGAAGGGACCGCCTCCCCGTTGAGGGGCCAAAGGCCACCTCCCCCGAGCGCTCCCATCCGTGTTGGGTGACGCCCACTCATAGGGATCTTCCAATTAGTGCTCACCGATCATGACCTTACCGCCACAGGCCGGATAGTTGACCGGCTATCCGGACCCCCCACACAACTCCTACCTAAAGGTCATGTTTCAACGATTTTAACCATGCTAAGAAGTCTCCTAAGAGTAACTCATTCCCCACCCAAGACAAATGCACACCATCCCCCGAATACATACTGTCATCATTAATACAGCTATGAGAACTAGAATGCAATGCCCTGGAACGGAACAACCTACTCACTTTATTGTTAAGCTTTCTAACATAATGGTTCAAAGCAGGAATAGAGATAGCCCCCCGCCACACCTTTCGTGGAATCAAATGGGACCATGCAATCGTGCACCCCGGAACTCTCCTCGCCAACCAACTTACGGTGGAAAGCATTGCCTCCAGGAGTAGTCGTCTACCGATGGTGACCAAATCATTACCCCCAACATGCACTATAACTATAGACGGCGGTGACCTTGTCCGCCCTAACAAACCCTCGAAAAATGTTTGAAACTGGTCAATACAGAGACCGCCCCTTCCGTAGAAGGACATCCTGTACCCGTATTCCCCAGCTACGTGAATCATGTCACCTGCTTTGAATACGTCTGCGGCACGCCTCACGTATGAGTGGCCCACGACCCACACCTCCTTTTTCACAGCCGGTGATGTCTGACCGCTGGCCCGGTGTAGGGTCGACTGCATAGTCCGCCCCGCCTCGTAGGCTTGCGTAACTGAAAACCAAACAAAAACAAGAAGCGTGAGTACATTATTACAGCTTCACAACATGTGCAACCGCACGTATCTTTTGTGACAATTGGAGGACCAACGCCCCACTCGTTTCACTTGCTCAACATTAAGACCCCTGGCTGTAGCTTCCGTAGCAGCCCCTATCCGAAAGGAATGGGTCCCAAATTCGCCCGGGTTCAAGCCCGCAGCGGCAATTGACATCGCAAGCACCCGCTGAAACTGAAATTTCGTCAGTGGGGTGGCGTCAGCGTGTCTTAACAAAGTCCCCCCCCATGATGCCACCCTTCGTGCTAGGCAATCCTCTAAACACTTTACCGGACACATGGAGGACCCAGGAATCCTGCGTATGATGACGCAGTCACCCATCCCATCTTGATCAGTCTTGGATTTTACAAAGGAGACAGTCATTGTTTCTCCCCTGATCTGAACGTGTTCCTGGCACAAACCCCCTGCCACATCCAGTTTGTTCCTTGCAACTAGTTCGCTTACCCGCATTGCTCCGTGAAATGCTAGCGTAAAAAGCGGCTCGGAACAGCACCGCCTCAAACTGAGATGAACATGTGGCCGGGAGTGTGGCCAACAACTGGGACAATCTATCCAAACCTATCGGGCGCCTTTCATCTACTCTGCGACCCTCAAGGCGTTGCCACCCACGCAGCGCTTTCTGTACAACGAAAGACGCTGTTGGGTCCTGGATAGCGTGTGCTCTGGCAACAAAGGAAATGGCAGCACGATGCCTCTGGGCTGTAGCCACCGATTTCCCAGCCCTACGTAAGGACATCAGGAAATTCACTACCCCTTCCTCGTGACCCCAAAGTCGCTCTCTATCACTCCCCAAAAAGGCTAAATAGGCCCGAAACGCCCCTTCGTATGCCTTCCTCGTCCTTGGTGCTAGACTCTCTCCCACGAGGTGACGAAGTTCGGGGCACCGAGAGACCAGAGAGCTTCGGGAAAGGGTGCCGGCTCTGGGTCCGCTGAGGGGAGGAAACCCGAAAAAGCCTGCATTTGAAAACGAGACAGTGCGTCAGCCGCCTGATTCATCACCCCTGGAACATGTTTTGCTCTGAATAGCACGTTCAATTGCATACATAGTAAAACAATTTCCTTAAGCAGTCTTAAAATCAGTTTACAACGTGCTGCCTGACTATTGATGCACTCAACCACGGTCATATTGTCAGACCAAAATATGACAGAGTGATCTTTGAACCCATCGGGCCATGTTCTCAAGGCCACCAAGATGGGAAACAGTTCCAGGAAAGCAATATTACTAGTCAGACCATTCTCATGCCACCATGTCGGCCATTTTTGTGCCGACCATTTCGTGCCGAAGATGGCGCCAAAACCTATGCTTCCTGCTGAATCTGTCCACAGCCCCAGCTCTTCAGAAGACACGGCTGGTTCATTCCAGACGATTCTACCATTGAAGTCCGCCAGAAATGCTAACCAAATACGCATGTCCTGGCGGATCTCGGCCGATAGTCTCGTGCGATGATGGCACTCTTTAAGGCCGACCATCGCTTGGGCAATTGAACGGGAAAAGGGGCGGGCCATTGGCATTACCCTCAGGGCAAAATTCAACTGTCCCACCAACTGCTGTAATTGTTGCAGCGTAACTTTTGATGCATTTATACACACTTGCAGCGCAGCCCTGAACTTCAACACTTTCTCAGCTGGCAAACGGAAACACCCTTCAATGGAGTCCAACTCGATCCCCAGAAACTCGAGGCAAGTCGTAGGACCCACTGTTTTACCCGGCGCCAATGGCACACCAAACTGTTTCATTAACACACAAAATTCGGCCAAGGCCCGGCCACATTCAAGATCCCCGGCTGCCCCAAGAAACAGAAAATCATCAAGGTAGTGCATTACATCTTGGAAACCTGTTTTCTTTGTGAAGACCCATTGTAGAAAACTACTGAATTTCTCGAAATAAGCACAGGATATAGAGCACCCCATTGGCATACACCTATCCATGTAATAACAACCCTGAAACATGAATCCTAGGAGACGCTGGTCGTCTGGGTGTACCGGGAGCAATCGGAACGCTGACTCGATATCTGACTTCGCCATCAGCGCCCCGGGCCCCAGGCGATTTAAAATGGCTACGGCCTCATCGAAGGATGCGTACCGCACCGAACACACTTCTGGATCGATTGCATCATTTACGGAAAGACCTCGTGGAGCTGATAAATTATGAATCAGTCGGAACTCACCGGGGTCTTTCTTGGGGACTACCCCTAAGGGAGAACAAACAAAATTCTGGACCGGGGGTACACTAAACGGGCCGGCGACCCGACCTCGAGTCACCTCTTTCCGGATCTTATCCTGTACTACTGTCACGTTCAAAGGATACACTGGTTCGGCCCCCTCAGGAACAGATGCTCTTACCCCAAATCCACCCCAGGGATAACTCAGGGACTACTGAGAATTTCGCTGTCCACCGAATTAACCCCGTGGGGGAAAGGGGAAGTGGATGACAAACAAGAGAGACGCGCTTCGGACACTGGCTTCCAACCTGGTCTGGTCTGGTCTGCGCTGTAAGGTAAAACACTTATTAAATTTCTGACTCACCATGAAGTGTACATCTTATTATCTATTCTGTTAAACCCAAACTAATTCTTACCAGTGTTTAATTAGAAGCTAGCTCCTCCCTATGAATGTTTGTCAGGTACAGAATATCTGATTCACTGCAAGAACAGGCTGATGACCAAATGGGAAAACTGCAGAAAGACTGACCACCAATAAGTTCAAGGTGTGTAGCAAATATTCTGTCTTGATGCTTTCATGAAGAAGGTTGCAGGAAAATCACAGTCTGTTAATAAGCACTCTCAGAAGTCTTGAATTTTAACAATACTCTCTGTACTTTGAAGCGCTAAACTCTCAGGCTCAAGGATCCTCTTGCTCCAAACACAGTTAGCTTGAAGATAACATCACCTCAGTCATTGCCTGGAGACTGAAGCGCAAGAACCACACTCTTACTTGGATTACGAGGCCTTCTCTTCACAGAAGACGCTCTGAAGACTCAGCTCCGCTACTCTCGCCCTGTGGTAGCGTCTTTATTCTGTCAGAATGCAGGTGACATTCTCGAAGAACATGAACAACGAAACACTCGAACCGAGTGTCAACAGAACCTTGAGACTGATAATTGCTGTGACGAGGCAAGGGGAAAAGTTCTCAAAAGAAAATATGTCAAAGATTTCCTCAGGAAGATGACAGCGAGCCGAGGAAGCTCCTGTCAGGGATAAAAGTCGGTTGAAGTGCGCAGCGCGAGGTTCGCGCATGCGCATTGGCGACAATGCGCGCCACTGCTCTCAGCAACTAGTCCGCTGAAGGAGATTTCAATCGATGGAACTGCGCGCTACTCTTGCAACATGGCGGGACACTGCAGGACCTTAGTAGTAAGCGCAAAGATGTTTTCCAGCATGGATTCTTCCTCACAGATAGCCTTTGGCGAGGTGCATGGATTCTGACAGTACCTCCCACCAAGAATGCTCCTTCTCCTTTGGGTTTGGAAGGATTGGCCTTGTGAAACTCTCGAAGAAGTCTGGGAGCATGAACGTTGTCAGAGGGCTCCCATGATCTTTCCTCAGGGCCAAAATTCTTCCAGTCAATCAGATAATACAAGATACCTCTCTTCAGTTTGGAATCTAAGATTTTGTGTACCTCAAACTCTTCGTGTGTGTCTATCTGAATTGGTTTTGGCACTAAACGCTCTCTCAACTTGGGTGGACTTTTCTTTAACAGGGACACATGGAAAGCGGGATGAACCTTGAGATATGAGGGTAACTGAACTTTCACTGTGACTGGATTAAGCATTTTTTCCACTTTGAATGGGCCTAAAAATCGGGGCTGAAATTTTCGATTGATTTTTAGCCTCAAATTCTTAGTGGATAGCCACACTCTATCCCCTGTCTGAAACACTGGGTTCTCTCTTCTTTTTTTATCTGCATGTCTTTTATAAGATTCTTTGGCCTTTTCTAAATTCTTTTTGACTTGAATGAGAGATTTTTGCATCTCACTAACCTTCTGTTCTACAGCAGGAACTGGGCTTTCCTCTTTTTCTACAATGAAGGCAGGATGCCTACCATAATTTACAAAGAAGGGTGAATAACCAGTGGAAGAGTGAACCGCATTGTTATAAGCAAACTCTGCTGCCCATACCAATTCTGACCAATCTAATTTTTGGTCCAAAAGGTATAAACGCAAGTACTGCTCAAGCTCCTGGTTCACTCTTTCCGTTTGGCCATCAGTTTCTGGGTGGTAACTTGTGGAGAAGCGAGAGTCAATTCCCAACTTAGCTGAGAAGGCTCTCCAAAAATGTGAAACAAATTGGGTTCCTCTATCCGAAATTAGTACTTTAGGGATGCCATGAAGGCGCACTACATGCTGGACAAAAAGCTGAGCTAGAAGAGGAGCATCTGGAATTTTCTTCAAGGGAATAAAGTGTGCCATCTTGGAAAAAACGTCTACAAACACTAGGACTGTGGTATATCCCTGACTTAAAGGTAGTTCCACTATCAAATCCATGGACACAGTGTGCCAAGGATGAGGCGGAACAGGTAAGGGTCTCAACTTTCCCTGCGGAGGCCTTCTCTCGGACTTCCCCCTCAGACACCTCTCACAAGTGGTCACAAATTGTCGTACCTGAGATCTCATGTCCGGCCACCAAAAATTTCTTTCCACCAATTCGGTAGTTTTCTGAATTCCTTTATGCCCTGCTAACAGATTATCATGACACGATTCCATGGCCTTTTCTTGAAGTGCAGGTGTTGGAAGGAAAATGCGATGATCTTGGTAAGGAACTCCATTCTTCACTTCTCTGCCCTCCGCTTGCTCGGACCAATTCTTCATCTCTTGCTCAGTCATAGATTTCTGCAACTGGACAACCAATTTTGAAGAATCTACAGCCAACACGATTTTTTCTTCTGGAATGATATTTTGAGGTTCTTTCTCTGCATCTGAAGATCCGGACTCTATCCGAGATAGTGCGTCAGCTTTAGCATTACTCTTTCCTGGTCTGAAGGTAATGATGAAATCAAAATCAGCAAAAAATAAGGACCAACGTAACTGCCGCGCCGTGAGGGTACGAGCAGATTTTAAAAACTGGAGGTTTCTGTGGTCCGTAAAGACTGTTATCTTGTGCCTGGCTCCCATTAAATAATGACGCCATTCCTCAAAAGCATTCTTGACCGCGAGCAGTTCCTTATCCGCAATTGAATAGTTGCACTCTGGAGGACTTAATTTTCTGGAATAATAAGCCACTGGATGCAGCTGTCCTGAAGTCGGATGTCTTTGTGACAAGATCCCTCCTATAGCTCCATCAGAAGCATCTGCTTCCACAAAAAAGGGGTCTTCCATTCTGGGATGCAACAGAATTGGTGCTCTTGTGAAGGAATCTTTTAGGAATTGGAAGGCCTGCTCAGCTTCGGTGCTCCAAATGAACTTGACTCCCTTCTTCAGCAAACGAGTTATTGGGATCACCTTTTGCGAGAAATCTGGGATAAATCTTCGATAAAAATTGGAAAATCCCAAAAAACTCTGAACCTCCTTGACTGACTTCGGAGAGGGCCACTCCTGTACCGCCTTGACTTTTGTGGAATCCATACTCACACCATCAGGAGACAGTACGAACCCCAAAAATTCCACACGAGTTACATGAAACGCACATTTCTCCAGCTTCACATAAAGACGATTTTCCAATAACTTCGTTAAAATCGCTCTCACATGAAGGATGTGCTCTTCTTCACTCTTTGAAAAAATGAGTATATCGTCTATGTAGACCACTGCGACCCTGTCCAAAAATTCTCCTAACACGTCATTTACAAAATGTTGAAAAGCAGCGGGAGCGTTGCAGAGTCCATAGGGCATTACACAATACTCGAATAACCCATATCGTGTTCTGAACGCCGTTTTCCATTCATCTCCAGGAGCCACTCGAATTAAATGATACGCCCCTCGGAGATCCAATTTGGTATAGATCTTGGCATCTTTTACTTGATCAAGCAATACTGAGATTAACGGAAGAGGATAGCGGTTCTTCACTGTTACTTGGTTTACTGCTCTATAGTCGATGCAAGCCCGAAGATCCCCATCACGTTTTGGGATGAAAAACAAAGGAGATGACACCGGGGACTGAGATGGGCGAATAAATCCATTTGTCAAATGCTTATCCAGATATTCCTTGAGATACCGATTTTCTTTTTCTGTGAGAGCGTATATTCGACTGCAAGGTAGAATTGCTCCGGGCTCAATTTCAATTTTACAATCATAGGGGCGATGGGGGGGTAACTGATCCGCACCTCTCTTATCAAATACCAATGCCAAATCCTGATATTGCTCTGGAATTTCTTTAACCTCCAAGGCACAGATTTGTGTGGGATGACCAAAGGCTAAAAGCTTAACTGGAGTGGGCTCTTCCTTAGATTCTGGAACCTGGAAACAATTTTCGCAACAATAAGAAGAGTTCATTTCAATGGTCCTTTTACTCCAATCTATTCTCGGGTTGTGTTCTGTTAACCATGGTAAACCAAGAATCAATTGGAACTGGGGCGCGTCGATTAAGTTGAACGACATCCACTCCGAGTGCCCATTCAAACCAGTTAGCAACACCATTTCCGTTTCATGAGTTATCGGACCTGATGACAGGTTGGTTCCATCAACTGCTCGAACTGCTTCCGGTACTAGTTTTTGGACTGATCGGATTCCATTTTGCTTGGCATATTTTAGGTCACAAAAATTCCCTGTGGCCCCGGAATCAATCATCACGGAAACTTCATGTAACTCATGATTACGAAATTTGACCACAAAAACAGCTGTCAGGTGAGGAGCTGCAGACTGTAAGGTGTTCATAATGTGTTGTTTGTCAGGAGTCGTCTTTGAAAACGCTTCCACCTGTGCGACTCTGTCTACAGGCGAAGCCGATCTTTTACTGGCGAGGTGGTCTTTGGTCTCTTGGAACATTCCTTAACAAAATGACCAGCGCTTCCACAATATAGACATAACTGAGAACTTCTTCTTCGCTCTTTTTCTTCTTTAGAAAGTGGTCCGCGCACCGAGCCTATCTGCATAGGTTCTTCTGAGGAGGCTGCTTCTGAATTTTTTGGAGACTCAACCTTAGCTCTATCAAATCTTGGCGGCACGAAACGAAAGTCTTTTTTCTTCTCATTCCTCCGCTCACTCAGCCGATGGTCTAACTGCAACACCAGATCTATTAGTTCAGAAACTTCTGTAGGTCTTTGAGGGATTTGAGCCAAAGCATCTTTAAGTTCATCTCGCAGGCCTCTGTAAAAGATCGCTGCTCGTTTCGCCTCTGGCCAATTAGTTTCCACCACTAACTTATTGAAGCTTGCCAAATATCCTACCAAGTCTTTACTTCCTTGTTTAAGGTCCAATAACTCATTGTCTGTAGCTTGTGATGCTGACCTTCGGTCAAATATTCTTTCAAATTCTAACTTGAAGTTGTCATAATTAGTCAACACAGGGTCCTTCCTGGTGACCAAGGACATGGACCATGCGGCTGCATCTCCAGTCAGGTACGACAAAATGAAAGCCACCTTAGCTTGGTCGTCTGTAAAAATTACCGGACGACACAGAAAGTGTAAGGAACACTGTGTCAGAAAAATTTGCGCCTTCAAAGGGTCACCTCCATATCTCTCAGGAGAGGCTAACGGAATTACGGGGGAGATGGAGTGAATCACCTGGGTGGAGACACCCGCTGAGGTTGAGGGTTGAGATGTAGGGAGACTACCTTGAAATAAGGACCCAGCCGCTTCTAAATCGTCTAACCTTTGCTTAGTTTGGGTGAACTCCTGCCTCGACCTCCTAATCTCCTCTCTTAGGGCTTTATTTTCTTCTACTGTATTATTCAACTGTTCCTGCATACCGCTCAAAACAGCCGTTAAGGCTTTCAAGTCTATGCTCTCCACCATCTTCTGCTCAGGAGGGGGCCTGAATCCTCAATAAAGAGGCTGGCACTTCAATCTGTCACGTTCAAAGGATACACTGGTTCGGCCCCCTCAGGAACAGATGCTCTTACCCCAAATCCACCCCAGGGATAACTCAGGGACTACTGAGAATTTCGCTGTCCACCGAATTAACCCCGTGGGGGAAAGGGGAAGTGGATGACAAACAAGAGAGACGCGCTTCGGACACTGGCTTCCAACCTGGTCTGGTCTGGTCTGCGCTGTAAGGTAAAACACTTATTAAATTTCTGACTCACCATGAAGTGTACATCTTATTATCTATTCTGTTAAACCCAAACTAATTCTTACCAGTGTTTAATTAGAAGCTAGCTCCTCCCTATGAATGTTTGTCAGGTACAGAATATCTGATTCACTGCAAGAACAGGCTGATGACCAAATGGGAAAACTGCAGAAAGACTGACCACCAATAAGTTCAAGGTGTGTAGCAAATATTCTGTCTTGATGCTTTCATGAAGAAGGTTGCAGGAAAATCACAGTCTGTTAATAAGCACTCTCAGAAGTCTTGAATTTTAACAATACTCTCTGTACTTTGAAGCGCTAAACTCTCAGGCTCAAGGATCCTCTTGCTCCAAACACAGTTAGCTTGAAGATAACATCACCTCAGTCATTGCCTGGAGACTGAAGCGCAAGAACCACACTCTTACTTGGATTACGAGGCCTTCTCTTCACAGAAGACGCTCTGAAGACTCAGCTCCGCTACTCTCGCCCTGTGGTAGCGTCTTTATTCTGTCAGAATGCAGGTGACATTCTCGAAGAACATGAACAACGAAACACTCGAACCGAGTGTCAACAGAACCTTGAGACTGATAATTGCTGTGACGAGGCAAGGGGAAAAGTTCTCAAAAGAAAATATGTCAAAGATTTCCTCAGGAAGATGACAGCGAGCCGAGGAAGCTCCTGTCAGGGATAAAAGTCGGTTGAAGTGCGCAGCGCGAGGTTCGCGCATGCGCATTGGCGACAATGCGCGCCACTGCTCTCAGCAACTAGTCCGCTGAAGGAGATTTCAATCGATGGAACTGCGCGCTACTCTTGCAACATGGCGGGACACTGCAGGACCTTAGTAGTAAGCGCAAAGATGTTTTCCAGCATGGATTCTTCCTCACAGATAGCCTTTGGCGAGGTGCATGGATTCTGACAACTACGGTCGTATGCTGCAAGACGGAAAGTTGATTTTTACACTTTTCCACACCCTGAAAGTCCCCAACCGGGATGCGGAAACCATACGAAAAACCGTTCCGCAGCACCCCAGCAGAAGTACGATCCGGGTATTCACTGAGCCAGGGAATCATCGCCAGGGTATCAACTGGGGTAGGTAAAGGCGCCCCTCGGACTATATTAGACCTGTTTGGCACCTCCTCTCCCCCCATTATCACCCGTTCTGGCTCTGCACGAGGACTCAGGATGGGACGACCCACAACCACTACATTCATGTTTGAATTTACACGATCCCTGGGGTCTAGTACATTTACCTCTGTTGTAATTAAAGCAGAAACCCCTTTTCCCGGTATTGCCGGCAGGTTTCGAGTAATCGTCGGCACCCATACCTGATCGAAAGGGCGTCCCCGCATATTGCCGGGAGGATTCGCCAACATTACTTCCCACCAACGGCATTTTCAACATTCCTGACTCCTTCATTTTATCCCAAGTCAAGGAATCATAACAATCCCAGGTTAAACTTTTATTATGCTCTTTTTCCTTTCTGAACAGATTATCGTAACAGAACCAATGATTACCCTGGTGCGATGTCGAGTACCCCATGATTCGTGATTGATAGATTGGGAACTCGGAAAGCAACTCGGGTCTACGTTCCCCCAAGATTGATGTAAAGATTCCCCAAGCATTGCCCCAATTGCCGATATTCTCATTCACTTTAAAGGCGGCCATTTTTGCGCGCCAAACACTCGGATGCATGAGATCCTTCTGACTCTTTACATGCTCTACCTCATAATGATCAACAAGCAGTGAGAAAATGTTCACATACTCCCCCGCCATAATCTTTTCCTTAATTGCCAAAGGAACATGTTGCCCCAATTTTTCTCTCCGAGAGGGTGTTGACTCATCCCTCGCGATCGGCAATGGCCGCTTACCTGCACCTGACGCTGCCTCTGTGGTCGCAATCGTCCCTGGTGTCTTGTCCCCTACTGCAGCCGGCACGGGCACCTTGGCTGCTTCCCGTTTCTCACGCAATTGCTTTATCAGCGCCTGCGCATCGACAGCCGTGGCGCCCTCGTTACCTTTTCCCAACCACGCTGCCAATTGTGCTGCCAGCTCGGGCGGCATATCATCCTCGGACACGGGGGTGACCACAACGGGAATTGGATTCCCCTCCTCCGGCACGGGAGTTGGAGCCTCGAGCGGGGCACTGGGACCCGGGATGTCTTCACCCGCTGCCCCCCTCCTGGGCCTCTTGTTTTTCCCTTCCGGGGCTGCTCCGCCAAAGGACGTTTTGGACCCCCTTCCTCATTCTTGTCCACCCGCTTCTTTAGCTCGGACATCTCCTTCATGAGAACACGCAGCATCTGGTCAGTAGTCATGCGCTTTCCCATCTTCTTCGGCATTCTCCAACAAAGTAACTGTAAAACAAACAAGAACGATTAAAACGCTCAAAATTGGCTCTTCGTTCCGTCTCGAGCTCACGTGCAGCGAGGAGGTGCAGCCTCAGAGCACAGGAACAAGAGGATGTCTTCTGGTCTTGCGTCCCTTTTTATCCATCTTCAGGGCGGGCGTAAACCCGCCCCTGCCTGCCCCGCGGGCGTGGCCAGCCGCGTCAGTGTCTAGGCCAGCCCACTCTAGGGCGGGAAAAAGCGCGCCCCGGCTACGCCGCTTCGGGCATACCAGCCGAGACGCGCCTCCCGCCCAAAATGGCTTCCCGGGGGGATCGAGGCACTCTGCCATACGTTCGGGGGGACCGAGTGGTCGCCCCTTTCCATTATACAAGCTTCATTCAGTATTCAACTAATTATTCAACAGAAAGATGATCGTAACCCAATGCATTTCCGGACACATTGATAGTCCCTTCGTCAGGGGTAATGCTGTAAACCAAAAAAGATACAGGCACATCAGTAACGTTTTTTTGTTAATACAGAAACATGTTCAGGTTAAACTTAAGTTAACACCATCACCAAAAAACGAAATCATCTCATGTGCCCTGTGTGACATAAAAGTCAATGATTAAACAAACGTACTCAAAATAATGAAGAAACCACCTCTCTGATAACACAACTAAATCTCGTTCAAAAAATGACTCAACTCCTCCTATGACCGGAAAAAACACATACTTACTAAATACGTTCTTATGTGTTAAACAGACGTATTGCCTAAAAGCTCTAAAATGTTAGCATACCTTAAAGACGTCAAAACCTGATGCTGTTGATTGTAATGCCAAAGTGCTATTTTGAATAATCTGTGTTTAAACAAAGAAGACATCAAGTTTTAGTCTATGTAACCTAAACCGTTGCGTTAATAACCACTAGTAACCATACACTGCTTACCCATTAAATGGATGTTAGGAAAAACGGCTTTCTCCACGTCCAAACTTCTGTATTTTTTATTTCACTCGCAACCCTGCCGATGTTAAAAACAGCGAGACAAAAATCAATTCCGGCTAACAATTCGTTACTTAATATTACCGAGAACCTGCCCTTACTCTTACTGCAATGTACGCCTCACTGCTCAAAACACGATGCAGGTCCAATCTGTTCCGATAACCGAACCCGTTCTCAGACATTCATATAACCACATGTTTACGCGATCCAATGAGACGCAAGAATCAAACTCAACCAATCAGTGTTTATCTACCATTAACATTGCGTCATGTGCACGGCACTCTTCGTTAAATCATCACCAGGAATGCCCCTGTAAACGCGGCTGAAATTCAATCCAATGCTAACTTTACATGCATATCGCAATGAACATCAAAGCGATGTGTACTTTGCGGTGTGTGAAAAATAAAAATCAAGATAAAGAAAATTAAACATACAGGTAATTCAAATAGGCTGTAGGAAAACACGAAGCCTTTTACAAAAAAACATGTGAATAAAATAAATGTGTTGAAACAATTTTGATTAATGGCGAACTACCAGAAACATGTTTTATATTTCCTGCAATGATTTGTTTAATTTATAAAAAGCTACTAAGTTCAGTCTGGTCATTAAGACCACCTGGGGTCAGAGAATTCAGAGTTTTTATCCAATAGGACTCTATTTGTAACAATTTTCTGTTCATGTCAGTACCTTCACGGGCAAGTACTACCTCTAGTATTTGAAACCTAAGTTGTGCTATGGTATGTTGTTTATTTTGCCAATGCATGGCCAGTGGTGAAGTCGTAGATTTATTTCTGATTCTGCTTTTATGTTCTGAAATTTGTATCTTTAATTTTCTCTCTGTTTTTCCGATATATAGTAATCCACACGGACATTTGATGGTATATATGACGTGGTCAGTGTTACAATCTCCCTCAAAATTCAATGTAATAGTTTGCCCTGTGTGCGGATGAGAGATGGAATTTCCAGTAGTTGCATTATTTCAATTCACACAGTTCGCGCATCTGCGCATGCCTTTCAGTGCTCAGAACACACTATCTTTTCTTCACTAACAGAGAGACCACACAAGCGGCAAAGACACCTGGGCTGTTTTTGTAGCCCATGGCCAATCTTTTGAACTGGCTTTATTTGCCGCATGAGGTAAAAGCTGTCCATTGACTACAAATCAAGGACAGATTTTGGCTAAAAAAGCCATTGGAAATGTCCACTGTGGTTTTAAACCTTTTTCTCACGAGACTATCGACCAGGGCAGAACTGTGGGTATTCTGTTCAGCGCACGTCAGACAATGAGAGTTCAAATATCGATAATCGTATACTAGGCTGTACGACTCATCAGGCTTGGTTACAGTGAAAAGTGAATTATTCATGGGAGACACACCTGTTTCAATTACACCTTGATATTCCAATTGTTCTGGGATTTCTACAACGGGAGCTTTTGCTTCTCGCCGCATGGGATATTGGGGTTGTGCTGTGGCTTTGACCGCAATGGAATCTCGTGTCTGGGCGAAAGTTTATCCCACCCTACTTGAGTACTGTACAAAGCTGGCGCAAGCGCCAGAGCCCACTCTTCAGCAAAATTTTGCGCCTGCTCCTTGGGCAAAGTGTGTGCGAAACTAGGGAGGATTACCTCCTCCCCTCTCGGAGCGGCCAAAACGAAAGGTGGGGGCCAGTCTGTCTCCGCTAACAAAATGTCATATGTGGGAGTCAGATTTTCTCCAAAAATCCCTTTTATTTTAAGTTGTATGTCACCCTCAATTATAAGGACTATTTCATATAGTCTGTCAGCGGGATCCACGCTAGTGTGAGCTGTCTATACGGTGACAAGCGTTTCAGTTGCGGTCAACTTCAAATATGGACCCAGTGCTTGCCGCACAACTATAATCTCTGCTGCGCTGTCTAGCCGCTTTAGTACCCATTTCTGGTTCCGAAGCTGTGTTCAAACTATCTGTGGCATACTTCGCTGTTAACGCAGCAACTTTCTTTTTCTGAAACTGAGATCGCTGACGTTGAAAGTCGTCCTGCTTGCCTTTACCATCAGCCGGATGGGGCTGCTCACGTCCTTGTGGGGGACCCCAACCTCTGCTGTGTTCTCCTCCATTGGCTTGTGAGATTGATGTTTCCTGTGAAGAACGAGGAGCACGTTGACCAGGAACCTGAAATCTATCAGACGACCTAATTCTCGCGAGGTCGCGCAAATAATATGTGCGCTCAGTAGACACTGGTATTGGTGACGCATGATGCAAACCTTGTTTCTGTTGCTTTTTCCCCTGTTTTTTACTTTTCCAATTTTGTTTAGGAAAAACTGGACACTCGTCTTTAGTACACTTAGCCATCTGAGTTTGTGGTTGTGCTGCTGTCTCAGCAAAAGGCTTAACACCCAAACTATTGCGGCCAGTGGTCCCATAAGCCTCCGCAATAATCTTCAGCAACTGCCAGAGTTCATCAGCTTCAGGGACATTGCTTAAAGCATTAGACACCTGAAAGTTAACTGCATCTCCCTTGACATTAGCAAGGATGAGATCGGAAACTACGTCAAACACTCCAACAAGTCTCATCCCCAATTCTACATCCGCCTACGGACCGTGTTGATCCTGAACACTCTTGATCACGGAGGGTAGAACAGTCATAGACGGCGTGCCAAAGCACTTCAAATAGACTGCTGCAAATACTTTACCCCAGTCCTCACAATCTGTCACCTCTGGTACTAAGTCTTTCTGCAAACTAATGGTTAGAATCCTGTGCTTCTCCACAGGAGACTTATTAGGAAATACTGCTTCTAGTTGGTCAAATTTCTCGGCAAGCCAAAAGGCATCTCTTCTTTTTCTTAAGGGCGATTGCCCATAACCAAATTAACCATGACGGGACTAATCTGTATCCCGGCCGGTCCAACTGGTTGCCCTACGGCTCCAGGTGCCCCTACCTGGATGTTGCATGAAACGTATTGCACTAAAGCCCTATGTACCCCTACAATAGAGGCATCGAGTACTCTTAACTCAGCAATAGGGAATGTCAGAAAACGTGGATGTGGAGTAAACCCGGCCAGAACTGACCAAGTGGTCCCAGGAATTGATAAGGTACCTAACCGAACCACAACCACGGTTTGGGGGAGGGCGCCATTAAACCAAACTTGATGCTGCCATGCTGATATTGGAATCTCTTGTGTCCTATACGGTGCATAGACTGCAGGCACGTTCGAGTGAGTGTAAGTATGGAATGTACCATCATCCGCATTCACTGCAGGAAACGTAATCCAAGAGTAGAAAAGCTCATATGGGTGCGCTGCATCGGCATTCACTACAAAAAGTACTGCCATGCCATCAGCGGGCACCCCAAACATCGTCAAATGATTCTGAAAGGGAACTCAACTATGCTGGATAATATCAATATCACCCATGAGGATACAAAACAGGAAAAACAATCTATAGAAGATGCAGCACAAACGGGTAGTAAGTACAAACCTTTTAAATATTTCAAGCTTGAATGAACCTATGATTTATCCATATAGGTAGGTTGATCCGCCACTGCTGGCATCTGGAAACAGGAGTAAGGGTGCTGTGTACTAATTTAAGCACTATTCAAGCATCTCGAATATAAGACCAAACAATAGGTGCGCCATGTTGCAGGGATTCTGCTTATGCACGGAACTATGCGCAGGAAACCAGGACCTCAATGAATTGTGGTGTACCAAACAACTCACCTCAATACCCAGAACCCCTATCCGACTAGCATCACTGTCCTATTAGCTCTCCGTCCTACAGTGTAGTTACCAATGATTAGACTACTCAGAACATGCGACTTAGGGTACTCACAGGAATGGTGGGAATCAAGAACACTCTTTCATTTTATTCTCATACTAGCAGCCCGTCCCGACGTTGTCCAGGTATGAATTGCTGCCGGCCGGTAGTATATTGTTTCGTAGGATTTCATTTTGATAGCATTTCTTATCTGTGACAGGCCTGTGAAACGCTCCGATTCACAGTGCACTGCTGATGCACTTAAGAGTGCGCGTTCAGTAGTGTGTGAACTCGAGTTTCCCTACTTTATTTTCCTTGCAATATTATATAGCGCGAACTCGACAATATGGCATGAGCACAATTTACATTACAGAAGAACACACTGATTTGTGGTAGGCACGGGGAGACAAAGCGATTTGCCTGGAATCACAGGATGTTGAGCTGATGCCGAGATTCTAACGTAGCTCCCCATCTCTAAAGTTCGCAATTCTAGAACTTGTGGAGGGAGGTGTGTCTAAAAGTGTATGTCGGTGCTGGGCATCAATGAGAGAGACCTGTGCATTTTTCCAATTGGTGGTGAAAAAATATGAGTATGTTGCTGGAGATGTGGGCCGCCGTGCCACCAATGTACTTACGGGGGAGGGTAAACACGCATTATTCCGCAAATTTGTTTCCGCATACCATCACTCTGAATACTTTCATTACGAAAGTACCATGACTCCGCAAGGCCATTATAACGCATGGCATTACATTTTATATGCTTTAACCACGCATACATTTACAACGAAATTCGTAGTAAATGCATGAATGGTAAAAGCATGTTTTTTAAAAATGTTTGCATAAGGCAAGTATGGGTATAGGGGTATATGTTTTGGGGTTAAGGTATATGTTTTGGGGTGTTTGGGTGTTTTAATGGTTCAGATATAGTTTTGGGTTATGGGGTACAGGGGTATTTTTAGGGTTCAGGGCTAGGTTTAGGTTTTGGGGTATAGGGGTATTTTTAGGGTTCAGGGGTAGGTTTGGGTTTTGGGGTACAGGGGTATTTTAAGGGTTCAGGGCTAGGTTTGGGTTTTGGGGTACAGGGGTATTTTTAGGGTTCAGGGCTAGCTTTGGGTTTTGGGATACAGGAGTATTTTAAGGTTCTGGGCTAGGTTTGAGTTTTGGGGTACAGGGGTATTTTTAGGGTTATGGGGTAGGTTTGGGTTTTGGGGTACAGGGGTATTTTAAGGGTTATGGGCTAGGTTTGGGGCTTGGGGTACAGGGGTATTTTAGGGTTTAGGGATAGGTTTTGGTTTTGGGGTACAGGGTATATTTATAGGGTTAAGATGGGTTAGTGTTTAAGGGTGTTGGGTATTTTATAGAGTAAGGGTGGGTTATGATTATGGGGTGCAGGGGTTTTTAAAGTAGGGGTGGGCGGAATTGGCGCAAACTTGGTACAATAAATCCGCAATATTTCGTTCCGTCATATTTCAATTCTTAAAACAGAAACCTCATATATTCAAGGTAAAATAACAAGTATTTCTACATGCTAAAATGCATATAGTCATTTCACAAAAGTGAAATTAGCTTCCAGCAAGCAGTGAGAGAGGTGATGATTTTGAGATCAAGCCCCTGCAAACCATTATGGGAAGAGATTAGCAGTGGGGAGTTAATATTATAGTATCCAAATAATTCTACAAAGAGCTGCAGTTCACCTCTTTCTCCCCAGTTGTCCCCAAGAGGTAAATGCAATAGCATTTAAAATATTATACATCAAGCTGCAGTTCCCCTCATGGTCCCTAGATGTCCCTGATGAGGCAAATGCAATAGCATTTAAAATATTACACATCAAGCTGCAGTTCACCTCATGTCTCTAGATTTCCCTGATGATGCAAATGCAAGAGCATTTAAAAAATTATATATATAGCTGCAGTTCACCTCGCCGTCCCTAGATGACCCTGATGAGGCAAATGCAATCGCATTTAAAATATAATACATCAAGCTGCAGTTCACCTCGTCGTCCCAAGATGTCTCTGATGAGTAAAATTCAAAAACATTGAAACCCTTTCATGAATGCTAAAAATTATGCTAAGCTTATCCCATAATGCTTTGCAGGGCCTTTTAGTTGTATTTTTGCCCATAACTGTGCTTGGGGTGGTTCAAAGAGAATGGGACCACCAATGAATTACTATTTAAAGGGAGCGTGAATGTATAGAACTTGGGAAGAAAAAACAAGAATCGTGACGGAATGCCCCCAGCGATTGTCACGCCCCCAGCACACACCCACAGCACAATGCAGACACGCCCACAAGGGACTACTTTGCCGGCACGGTTCTTTTACCTTTTAAATGTATAGGGTGGGCGTCTTCATAGCCTATGTCCTTCTGCTGCAACTACCCTTTCCAACGCTGTATTGGGTGTTGTGATTGGTGCTGTGGTTCCCGAGTTTACCTGGCCAAAAGGCGCAAGTTCTCTCTTTATAATAGTAGTATAGATCAGTCCACAAAGTGAGTAATCAGAGACATGGAAAAGTTTAAAATGTTCATTTTTAACTAAGTGCTCTAAGATGCAGTATTTTGGCAAACATAAGCAGGCATATGATTAGAAATAAAACAGTCAGCATTGTTACAATTTCATAAACAACTGGGAAAGGTGGGACGTTTCGCAAATGGAAGGGCATCGACATGCCAGCATTAATCGACACCATGACTGCGACGCAACCCTCTTTATCACAAGATTTGGATTTGATGGAGAAATCCCTTTCGGACAGGCTTGTGAACGCGGCAGACACCCATGCTCCTTGGGTTAAAGTCTCTCATTCTCGCCCCAATAATGCCCACAAATGGTTTACCTCCCAACTTAACTCTCAGAAACTGGAGGTCCGCCAGTTGGAGAGGAAATGGAGAGCTACCTATTCTACTCCAAATAAAGTGGCCTACTGTGCAGCCCGCAAAAATTACCAGAAAGCCATTCTCAAACAAAAAACCGAGTATTTTTCGGGAATTATCCTTAACTCACACAACAAATCTAAAGACATATTTAGGATAGTGCATGAACTCAGCAGCTGTGACCGAACAACTCCCTCTGTTATCCCCACCCAAGAGCTATGCAATTCTCTTAACAGCTTATTTTTGGAAAAAATTGACACCATCAAAAAGAATATTCTGGCCTGCCCCTCACCCACCCCTTTAAGTGATATCTCTTCTAACCCGTCGCTACTGCACTCATTTACTCCTATTACCTTAGAAACATTGACTACTCTTTTAGCCCGGGTCAAATCTGGCTCATCATCCGACCCTTGCCCTCCACTCATTCTCAGAGATATCGGTCTGTCCCTCCCGCAGGGCATAATTACCGTGTTAAATAACTCGCTTTCCAGTGGCACTGTGCCAAAAAACTTCAAACATGCTTCTGTTGTTCCACTTCTCAAGAAACCAGGCACTGACCCTCTCATCCCTACCAACTACAGACCTATCTCCCTACTCCCCTTTTTCTCAAAAGTACTGGAAGCTCATGTAACAAACTGTTTGTCTAATTTCATCGAGACAACTCAGTATCTGGAGCCCAACCAGGCGGGAATCCGACCCGGCCACTCGACGGAGGCCGTCATCGTGGCTGTCCAGAACAAGCTCCGTTCGAACACTGACAAAGGCATCCATCAGGCGCTGATACTCCTCGATCTGTCGGCCGCGTTCGACACGGTTGACTATTCCATCCTGGTCAGCCGTGTCGAGCAGGCCGGCCTCAGGGGCTCGGCCCTGAATTGGATCACCTCCTTTGTCTCTGACCGATCACAATCTGTCACACTTGGTCCGTTTTCTGCTCCTAAATTGTTTTCTTTTTGTGGGGTCCCACAGGGGTCCTCACTGTCACCTCTCTTATTTAATCTTTATCTTCGTCCTCTGCTTCACTCACTAAAGAATTATCAGGTCTCCATTTTTAATTATGCTGATGACCTACAACTTATATTCCCCCTCAATACACCAGATTCAGTTACTGAATTCCACAATGCTATGGATCACATCCATAGATGGATGAACCTCAACCACCTCAAACTTAACCCAGGCAAGACCGAACTGATCTTGCCGGGAAAAGTGAGCTAAGTTGGGGTCCCCATTTCTAGCCTAGCATCATGGGCCAGTCCCTGTTCAAATCTTCATCTGTGAAAAGCTTGGGAGTCATAATCAGCGCCGACTTCTCTCTTAAGGGTCAAATTGGTGCTGTTGTCTCCGGGGCTTTCTTTCAGCTCCGGAAAATAAAAAAGATTTCCCAATTCCTTACCCACTCAGCCCTGATCCAGGTGGTCATTGCTTTGGTTATGTCCAGATTGGACTTCTCTAATAGCATCTACCTGGGACTTCCGCTTGGCCAACTTAAGAGACTACAACTAGTTCAAAACCAAGCGGCTAGACTGATCCTCAAGCAGCCAAAGTGGCAATCTATCACCCCTGGCCTGGAACAACTGCACTGGCTCCCGGTGGCGCAGAGGGTCATGTTTAAGACGGGCTGCATGGTTTTCAAAGCTCTTCAACACACTGGCCCTAAGTTTATTGAACGCTTGGTACTCAGGTACACCCCATCACTTAATCTCAGTTCTGCAAAGAAGGATCTCTTAATTGTTCCTTCCTTTAACAAAAAACGTTCAGGCGGCTGCTGCTTTGACTTTTTAGCCGCCAGCCTTTGGAATACGCTTCCTCTGCCCCTCAGACAGAGCCCTGACATTCTCACTTTTAGACATCACTTTAAAACTTGGCTTTTTAGACAGGCCTTCAAATAATGTTTATTCCTAATTTGGCTGTCTATTTTTCCTTTCTTAGTTATGTTCCCGTACCTCAGCGCCATGAAGCCCAAGGGCGTACGTGCGCTTTATAAATATTATTTAACATAACATAACATAACATAACATAAAACACAAAGGGAGAAATCATGTTACAATGATAGTGGAAACAAGTCCCATAGCGCCTTGTGTACCACCCTCCCCTGCTAGGAACTAGGTTGTATAATAATAATAGAATGTCTTTAGGCTTAAATGGGAAACCCCATACCGCCAAGATCAGCAGAGGTGAATCACATCTCAGGATCAGCAAAGCTCTCTGTCACTGGAAAAGGTTTTTCTCCAAGTGCCAAAATCATGCATGCAAAGCAATATTAAAGGCACTAAAATTTCAGTTGGATGCAGCTAAGTGCATGTTGTGTCTAGAGCGTGGGCCGATAAACCTGAATCACAGCATACATTGTTATTATGACCTTGAAGACTGCTGCATGCAGTGTACAGACTAAGGTTGCGGTGTAAGTCTAGGGATGTGAAAAACAGACCGTTCTCAGGCGAAGAAAATCAAGCAGTTTAACCTACTACAACAGTTACATGTATTGTCCTGTGCAAAAGCTGCAAAGTGGCAAAATGGCATTTGAACTTCCAATAAGGTTATGTTAACATAGCAATGTGTGCAAGCAGAGCCCTGCCTTCACTACACATCCTAACATGTGTCTTTACTCTTGAATGGTACCGATCTTGGTTTTTTTTTACTCTTGAATGGGAAACCGATCTTGGGTTTTTTGTGTTTGGTACCGGGAGGACATAGGATTTTCTTTATTGGAACAAGTGCATTGACTGGGTCCAGACTGAAGTGGCATGGTGATCAAAATGGCAATGGACTGGGATGTGGCCTGAGTAATTACCAGTGGTTGCGATTCATTCAAGTATTCCATCCATCATTTTTTGTATATTTTAGCATGTCGCCCCAAGCGGGATGGATATGCCCAGACGTGGGTCCGGTCCACACTCTGCACCAGACCCAAGCTAAACCCAACGGAAGAGATCTTATAAGGGCTAAACGAGTAGTGGGTTGCTTTTGACATTGTTAAGGGTGGACGTGGCCCATATGTTTGGCCTGGACTGTTTCTACTGGAGCAGGTTCAAGATTTATTTGCATATGGCGGGATGCAAACTGAGGAGGCATGCTGTGCCAGATAACAATAGACTAATGTAAATCCAAGTAGTTACTGGTGGCTGAGATTAAATCAAGTATTTCATCCATCACATTTGTATACTGTAATTCACCTTAGTTCGTTCAGATTGGGCCCACTCCTTAACAACAGCTGCCTATGTGCCAATGAATGTATGTATGTGCCAATGATGCTTCCCCCTATTTACAAGGGTGGCGTAAATAGGAGGCAGCGCCAACATTAAGACCGAAAAACCTTGGTGTTAACATGGCGAAACAAGGAGAAATTATTTATTTCTCTTTGTTTTTGCTGTTTCTGTGTGTTGCTTTGTGCAGCACACATAGAACAGCAAAAGGCCATACCACGCCATTCCTGTACATAAACAGTCATTTTAAAAATTATGATTTTCAACTTTTATGTGTGCTGAACAAAGCAGCGCACATACAAGGTACAAATCACCATTTAAGATTGTTTATGTGCAGGAATTTAAATATTTAGGTAAAAATAAGAGCACAAAAGGTCAGCTGTGGTTATCTGAAACAAAGGCACAAGTTCAGACCAAAAACGATGGAGTATGGTCAGATACAGAGACCCGGTGGTCCAGCTGAGAGGTGTGTCTTATGTCCTTGATGTGAGGCTTCACCTTGTGCTGCATCAGTTTTGATTGGGAGCTGTGAGGGCTGTGATGCCAGGTCCTGCGTTGAGTTGAATCATGCTGTAACGGTTCCAACGAAGCTGCCATTCAGCAGCTATTAGGGGAAGTGATGCTAGGTCCTCCGTTGAGTTGAATCATGCTGTAACGGTACCAACGAAGCTGCCAGTCAGCAGATATGAGGGGCAGCAATGTGAAGTCCTGCCTCTAATTGTATTGTGCTGCGTCGCTTTCATTGGAGCAACAAATCAGGGGCTACAAAAGGCTACAATGAGAGGTCCTGCAAAAAGTTGCCTCAGGCTGCATCAGATTTGAGAGAATCCACAGTTAGGCAGGGAGGAGTACACTCTGGTACCAGCCAAGTATCCAGGACCTCTTTAAAGTGAAGTGCAGATTGAGTGTTGCCGGTCATCACTGGAGGATGCAGTAGTGCGAAGTGATGCTCACCGGAACTCTGCATTGGCGATCGGCACGTGTTGCAAGATCTTGGCACAAACTGGTCAATTTTCCGTTGCAAAGAGCCCAAACCTTCAGGATTTCTCTTTTCTTTCAGGAGGAGCTCACCTTATGTCACACCAAGGGCACAGGACATGGGAGGCACCTCTTGGGGATCAGGACTCACTCCAGGCAGAGACCATCAGCAGTGCTCAGGCAGGTTCAGTTGCAGGTCTAGTGCAGTAGGTCAGCTGGGCAGTTGCCTGGAGGCCTCTGGAGCTTATTGTGTCCCTATAGCTCACACAGGAGTTAAAGCAACTGATGCTTGGAGTCACTCAGGCTGCCTAGGATGAAGGTAAGCAGCAGCAGTCTACCTACTCAGAAAGCAAGGCAGTTCTTCATGCAGCAGGACAGTCATCTTTCAGCAGGGCAGTCCTTCTTCTGTAATATCCATATGTTCAGGAGAGTTCTCATGAGTGGGTCGGGAGGTTCAGTGTTTATATCTGGTGCCAGCATTTGTGACTCCCTGTCCTACCCACACATTGGTTTCAGGAAAGTTCTTCCAATTTCCCTGTCAAGTCTCCAAACTGTCTTGGGGGGGACAAAAGCAGCCAGGCCTGGTGACAGATTTCTTCGAGTATGTGAGCAGATCCCTTTAATTTTAATTAAATTTTTTAATTTAATAACGATTTGTAAAGCGCCTGGTGACCCAAGGGCATCCCCGCGCTATAGGAGTTGTAATCCACTTGAGGGAGAGGAAGATAGGAGAGACAGTTAATTAGGGAATAGGTGTGTTTTCAACTTTTTGCGAAATGTCAAGTAGTTGGGTTCAAGTCTGAGGGAGCGTGGAAGGGCATTCCATCCAGTAGCTGCTTGGACAGAGAAGCGTCGTCCTCCTGTACGTGCCTTTTTAAATCTGGGAATGTTGGCCAGGTGCTCATTCTCAGATCGTAGGGATCTGGGTGCTTTGTAGGGAGTGATCATGCTGCTGAGGATCGCGGGACCAGATCCGTTGATCAGCTTATGTGACGTGCACATGGCTTTGAACTGCACCCTTTGGCGCACAGGGAGCCAGTGCAAGGCCTTAAGGGCAGGTCTGGCAGACTCTCTAGGGGGAAGGTTGGTGATCAGACGTGCTGCAGCGTTCTGTGTCCGCTGCAGTTTCGTCAGGGTGGCCTCAGGGGCTCCCAGGTAGACCATATTGCTATAGTCCAGGCGGGACAGTACTAGTCCCTGGATAAGTAGTTTCCTGGAAGCAGGGGGCAGTAGGGGGAGAATTTTGCGAGTCATGCGCTTGAGCCCGAAACAGGTGCCCGAGGTTTTGGCTGCTTGCGTTTTCATGGTGAGCTCTGGTTCGAGCCATACACCGAGGGTCTTGATTTCATGCTTCGGGAGGGGGATTTCTCCGAATACGTCGGGCCAGATTGCTGGGGGGATGGTCGTCCATTGTTTCCCTAGGAGCATCACTTCCGTCTTTGACCCATTTAATTTTAATGATGAGTCACTCATCCAACTGTGGATTTCTGTGAGGCAGTTGGTCAAATTCTCTGGGTGGTTGATTAGTTGTGATAAGGAGACGACCAGTTGAGTGTCATCAGCGTAGCTTACCATTTTTATATCAAATGGTGTTACCACGTCCTCAAGGGGGGCCATATAAGCATTAAAAAGCGTCGGGCTCAGGGAGGAACCCTGAGGGACCCCGCTTGTGAGGGGGAGGGTGGACGAGTGGTGATTGTCGTCCCATACCTGGAACGTACGTCCAGTGAGAAAGGATTCAATCCAGCTGAGAGCCGTCCCGGAGAGCCCTGCTGCCTCGAGTCGGTGAAGAAGGACACGGTGGTTGACTGTGTCGAAGGCTGCGCTGAGATCCAGGAGGATCACTGCCACTTACCCTCCTGAATCCAGGATGCGCCTTGCCTCCTCGATAACGGCAAGAAGGGCGGTATCTGTGCCATGGCCCGGGCGGAATCCAGTCTGGGATTGCCGTAGTACGTTATTGGTCTCAAAGAACTGGGATAATTGTTCGTTGACCAATTTCTCGGCTACCTTGCTGATTCCGGGGAGTAGTGATATTGGTCGATAGTTTGACATGTCCGATGGGTCGAGCTGGGGTTTTTTTAGAAGTGCCTTTACCACCGCACTTTTCCAGCTGTCAGGGACAGATCCCTGAGCAAGCGAGCTGTTGATAAGCTCCGTGACCGTGGGAACGATGACAGGGGCCACGGTTTTCAAGAATCTGATGGGTGCCGGGTCCAGAGGGGATCCGCTTTTCATTTTAGTCAGGGTACGTTCTACCTCTGTGCTGGTTACTGGCCGGAAAGTAGCAAGTGTGGAGGAGCGGGGGTTGCTTTTGATCAGTCCGGGGGATGGGTGGCTGGCCAGGTGGCTGGAAGGGCCGGGGGGAGGAAGGGAGGCCAGGATGCGGGAGATTTTGTCATTGAAGTATGAGGCAAGTTCATTACTTCGGTCGACCCGGGGGGTGATGGAGAGAGGGGTGTTGGGTACTTTAAGCAGCTCCTTTACTATTAAGAAGGATTCCCTGGCGGAGTTGGAGGATTCTTTTATCCGTGCGTCGTAGTGGGAAGCTTTAGCGTGCTTAATGGCCTCTTTGTAGAGTCTGACGGTGTTATGGTATGCTTCCTTGCTGGCGTGCTGCCAGTCTTTCCTCCAAAGCCTTTCGGCTTTTTTGCAGTTTTTGCGAAGTAGACGGAGGTCCGAGGTGTACCACGGGGCAGAACCGGGTTTACCGTTTTTGTCCTCCCTAGTTTTAATTGGGAGCACTGTGTTCAGGGAGGTGGTGATCCACTCTCTAAATTTTATGTCGGTGACAGTCGGGTCTTCCGCGCCTGCAGGGGTGGTTGTTTTTAGGATCCTTGCCCATTCTTCGGTGGGGAGTCTGGACCAGGTCCTGTCCCTGATGTAGGTAGGTGGTTTTTGTGGTTTCCTGAATTTTCCTGGAAGTTGGAAGGGGACCAGGAAGTGATCTGTCCAGGGGAGGGGGAGGGCCTCCTTCATTTGTACCGAAGGGGAACTGGTGAACACTGGGTCCAGGAGGTGACCCTTGATGTGGGTCGCTCCGGAGTTGAGGAGGCGAATGTCGAGTGCCGCCAGATCGGGGATCAGGTCGGTAGCTACCAGGTCTGCAGGGTCATCGAGATGGATGTTCAGGTCACCTACTATCATGAAATTTGATAGGGAGTGGGCCTGATTTGTTACAGTGTCCAGGAGGGAGCTTGCGAAAGGGCCTGGGGGGCCGGGGGGATGGTACACAAGGACTCCTGTAAGTGAGTTGGTCGGGTCAAGATTAATAGTGAACTGAAAGCTTTCAGAGTCGGGGATCTGCGCATCGCTGGTTTTACAGTAGAGATAGTCCCGATGAATAATAGCGACACCACCACCTCTGCCTAGAGGGCGGGGTAGGGACTGGATGAGGAAGCCCGGTGGGGTTGCTAGTGCCATATCTGATTGCGAATGTATGGCAAGCCAAGTTTCCGTGAGGAAGAGGATGTCTATCTCCAGGTCCTCTATAAGATGGTTGATCTGTGTCGCATGTTTGGGGAGCGAGCGACAGTTTAGCGAGGCGAGTTTGAGGGAGGGGGGTTTGTGGGGTTTTGTGTGAAGTTTGAGTTGGACTGGTTTACAAAGGGAGCAGTGAATGAAAGGTCCATTTAAATCATGGATATATTCACAGGAGGGAGCTGGGGGTCTGAGACTTAGTAGCTCTCGACGTGAGTAGCTTACCTTGGGGTCAGTTGTGTTCGGCAGGGGTTCTGGCCCTAGGCCCGGCCGTGCGCGGACGGGCGCAGACGGGCTTGCCTTAGGCGCGCCTTCGGCGCGTAAACGGCGCTCCCGCTGCGCTCGTCCGCTGCGCTGGTATGGCCGGCACATTTGTACTGGTTGAGAGTGGGCGTGGCCTCGCAGTGGGCGTGGCTACCGCCTTGGGCGTTTTCCTGTCTCAGCGCGGGTCGCTGTCTCAGGGAAGGTCGAGGAGGGCTGTGTCAGCGCGTGAGGTGAGCGCTTCAAACAGGTGAGCTGCCAGGTATTAAAATCACAAAGAAAGAGCACAGAATGACAATTTTAAAAGCAAATTGTGGTCACAGTCCTCCGGCTTCCGCCTCAGAGGATACAAACAAACAAAGTAATAACCGCTTGTTTTCAGCGCTTATATACTGGTTGAGAGTGGGCGTGGCCTCGCAGTGGGCGTGGCTACCGCCTTGGGCGTTTCCCTGTCTCAGCGCGGGTCGCTGTCTCAGGGAAGGTCGAGGGGGGCTGTGTCAGCGCGTGAGGTGAGCGCTTCAAACAGGTGAGCTCCCAGGTATTAAAATCACAAAGAAAGAGCACAGAATGACAATTTTAAAAGCAAATTGTGGTCACAGTCCTCCGGCTTCCGCCTCAGAGGATACAAACAAAGTAATAACCGCTTGTTTTCAGCGCTTATATACTGGTTGAGAGTGGGCGTGGCCTCGCAGTGGGCGTGGCTACCGCCTTGGGCGTTTCCCTGTCTCAGCGCGGGTCGCTGTCTCAGGGAAGGTACTTGAAGTGCAAGTGAGGATGGGTGCAACTCCTTTCCAGCCATCGTGCTAGGATGCCCCATCTTGTCCACACCTATGTCCCTTTTGTGTCACTGTCTAGAGGTAAAATGTAAAAGCTAATAAATAGCAGATCTCTTCACTGTCACATGACCCAGGACAATGGCAGATGTACATATGGTTACCACAAGAAAATGTCAACTTTCGAAAAGTCCCATTTTCAGGATTGTTTTTTAAAATCCAACTTTACCTTTAGAGCGGATTATAAATTGCAATTCATTTGAGTTTAAACAGCAGATCATATTTATTTAAGACATTTATAAAGTGCTGGCTAGACCCTAGGGTATCAGAGCGCTTTACATCGGTACATGTTCACATCACAAAAAACAAGCATGAACAGGACGCAAATCGAACAAAGTCAGTGGTTGAGCAGGAGGGAAGAGGAATAACAGGGAAGGGGTATGGAGAACATGTCATGTTTGGCTGCTTAGGACCCATAGTTGAGGTGCTGGCTGAGGAGGAGATCCTTTAGCTGCCTCTTGAAGCTCAAGAATGAGGACTTTGTCCTGATATGGACTGGAGAGGAGTTCCAGATTTTAGGGGCATTCTTCGAGAAGGAGCGTGCCAGTGTTTTTGTTTGTGGGCTTTGTGGGTAATGTGGTGTAGGGTGTTTGAGCTTCTTAGGTTTTCTGACTGACCTGCCTTTTTGAGGCCGGGTAAGCAGGTCTTCCATTGTGAAGGGCTCTGTGAGTAATACAGCCTGTTCTAAACTTCCAGTGAGCTTCAATTGGGAGGCAATTCAGTTCCTTCAGGGCAGGGGTTATGGGGTCATATTTTTCTATTCCTGTGATCATTCTGGCTGCTGCATTGCGAGTGGTTCTGAGGGGTGCAAGCTGGGATGTTGTAGAGCCTGTGAGGGTGGTGTTCCGACAGTCCAATCTAGACAGCACGAGTGCTTGTGTGGCAGATTTGAGATCATTTGGCATCAGTGTTTGGTTTTATTCAGTAGTTTCAGGCGGTAGAAGGCACATTTTGCACTAGTCTTTAAGTGATCTTTCATGACTGGTTTTGGGTCCAGAGTGATTCCTAGAGATTTGACAGTATCAGCTAGGGTTAGGTTGCAGTTGAGCGCATCTAGACGTTTTTCCATTCTTGCATCTGGGACTCTGCTCTGTCTTTAGAAGGATCCAAATTTCTGTCTTATCTTGGTTGAGTTTAAGGTGGTTTCGAGATAGCCAGTGTTGGACTTATTTGAGGGTAGCGTTTAATCGATGTACGTTATCTTGTGAGGAGACTTTCATTTAGAGTGAGTGTCAACAACGTATAGATGGAAGGGGATGTTCGCTTGGTTGAGGATGATGGTCAAGGGTTCCAAGTGGATATTGAACAGAGTGGGGGAGAGGACAGAGCCTTGAAAGACACCCCTGGTTATTGCCGTTGTATCAGAAGCCTGATTGCTTATTTTATGTGTTGACAGTGGTTTTATAGGAAGGATGTGAGCCAGCTTTGGACCACCCCATCCCCACCAATCCTTTTTCGGAAATAATCCAGGAGAAGCTTGTGATCAACTGTGTTAAAGGCCGCAAATAGGTCTAGGAGTATGAGCAGGCAACATCAATCTTTAACCAGGTATTTGTGTAGGTTATCTACTATGTTCAAGATAGCAGTTTCCACAGTGCATCCATTTCTGAAACCACATTGGTGTGGCTCCAGGAGATTGTTTTTGTTTATGTGTTGGTTAACTTTTGAGAGCAGACATGTTATGTTATGTTATGTTACGACTATTTATTGTGCGCACAGATACTCCAGCCAAGGAGCGTCCTGGCGCAGAGACAAGGTAGCACGTAACACAACAACAGGCTAAGAACAGAAACTAAGAAACAGCTAAAACAAGAAGGTTTTTATAGCCCTCCGAAAGGTCAGAAGGTCCTCCAGCAAGCGGATTTCAACAGGCAAGGAGTTCCATGCTGACGCAGCCATTACCCTAAACGAGCGGCCTCCCATACGGCTAAGCCTGAATCTGGGAACCACCGCAAGGGCCAGACCCTGAGAGCGGAGGCTACGGGCAGGGACATAAAAAGACAGACAACTCAACAGGATTTCCGGGCCTGTACCTCTCAAGATTTTAAAAGCAAGGCACAAAACCTTGAAGATGATGCGCTTCCTAACCGGAAGCCAGTGTAGGGAGCGAAGGACACCTGTCACTGAGCAGAATCTGGGCAAGCCAACAATCGCCCTCGCCGCAGCATTCTGAACCCGTTGTAAGCGGGTTAGTTCAGCCTGGTTAGCCCCAGCCAGGAGAGAGCTGGCGTAATCCAGGCGGGAGATGATAGTAGTCAGACAAAAATTCCCTTTGGGTAAGATAGCAACAGTACGTAGGTACTCACAGGCATACAGACAACAAATTTTTTTTCAACGAAGCAATGTAGATAGATAGGATGCAGCAAATATGTGTGAAAACACTCTCAAAACATTTCAAATTATAAAAACAATTTATTAGAAAAACATCACATTAAATAAAAACAGAAGTTTGGGAAACATATAAGGACGCCTAAGGAGTGAATCTAGGAATATACACGAAGGGGGGAACCAAATTTGTTTTTCTATGAATGGTTTCTATCCTTATTTCTCGCACACTCCTTTTTAACTGAATGTTGTTGTTTTTATTGATTATTACACCGTCTTTATATGTTTCCCAAACTTCTGTTTTTATTTAATGTGATGTTTTTCTAATAAATTGTTTTTATAATTTGAAATGTTTTGAGAGTGTTTTCACACATATTTGCTGCATCCTATCTATCTACATTGCTTCGTTGGAAAAAAAAAAAATTTGTTGTCTGTATGCCTGTGAGTACCTACGTACTGTTGCTATCTTACCCAAAGGGAATTTTTGTCTGACTAACGTCAATTGTGGTACCCTATCCCTTTGGTTTTGGGGTCCCTCTCTCTTTTGTTAGGGAGATGATAGTAGCCTGGATCACCAGCTGCCTGGTCGGGGCATCAAAGAACTTGAGAACAGGTCTCAAGCCCCTCAGGAGACCGAAACAACAGGCCGCGGTTCTTTTAGTATGGCCTACAAAAGAGAGGCCCGCATCCAGCCATACCCCCAGATTTTTCACTTCCGATACCGGGATCGGAGTAGGTCCCAACTCTGAGGGCCACCAGTGGTCACCCCACAGCTCCACTCCCTTCCCGACGACCATCACCTCTGTTTTAGTGGCGTTTAGCTGAAGGCAATTGCCTGTCAGCCAGCTATCCACCGCCTTCAGTCCGGACTGAAACCTGGGGGCCTCAATCTCCGCATCCCCGCTGAGAGTAACCGCCAGCTGAGTGTCGTCAGCATATGAGACCAGTCTCCTCGAGCCGGCGCAGGAGGATGCTGTGGTCTACCGTATCAAAGGCGGCGCTAAGATCTAACAAAATAAGCGCCGCCATTTGACCAGCATCCAACTTTGCCCGGAGATGTTCCACCATCACAAGTAACGCAGTTTCCGTACTGTGCCCAGCACGGAATCCGTTTTGTGTGGGGTCGAGGGCATTGGTCCGAGTCAGATGTTCAGACAGGGCCAGGTTGACGTGGGCCTCCGTAATCTTGGCTGGCCAGGGTAACAACGAAATGGGGCGATAGCTTTCGGGCTTGGAAGGGTCCAGGGTGGGCTTTTTAATTATCGGGGACACCACAGCTTGTTTCCACTTAGATGGAACAGTTCCCGTTTCCAAGGAAAGGTTGACAAGGGAGCATACGGCTGTACGCCCCATAAAAGCTTGGTCTCGGAAGAGAGCAGGACTTACTGGATCGGATGGGGACCCAGATTTGACTTGCAGCGCAAGTTTGTCAAAACCATCCAAGGTGAGGGGGGGGAAAACAAGCAGTGTAGTCTGATGGTGGACCCCATTAATATTTTCCTCAGTGAACACTATGCTAGGGAATGTCCTATATATAGCTTGGACCTTCCCCAAGAAGTAAGATGCAAGGGATTCACAATGGGAAAGGGAGCTCACGGTCGTAGAGGTAGTCCGCTTCGCTGTGAGATCTTTTACAGCCTTAAAGATAGCTTTAGACGGATTCGGACTGTTCCGGAATTCGGTGGTATAAAAAGCCGCACGGGCTCGGCAGATAGCTCGATGGTAGAGCTTAACGGACTTGGCGTATGCAGCTTTTAGATCAGCCCCATAGGTTTTCCTCCAAGCCCTCACTGCTCGTCTACAGGCACCCTTTAGGGCCCGGAGAATGCCATCGTACTAGGGACTCGACTCTCTGGGATTGATTTTAGTTGAAACGATGGGTATCAGAGAGTCCAAGGCCCTAGTTATCCATGAACAGAAGAGGTCATACCCCCTTTCCACATCCGTCAAAGGGCCCAGCGGCTCCTCTAATAGAAGACGATGAAAGTCCTCTAACCGAAGCTTTTTCCAAGCCCTCTTCTGAACCCGTCTAGCCGTAGAGATGGAAGGAGTGGCCGAGACCGGGCAGAGGATGGACACCAAGAAGTGGTCTGTCCATTCCACCGGAGAGACAGAAGTAATTTGAATCCCCAACAGATTGGTAAACAGGGGATCCAAAATATGCCCCCCCAGATGGGTAGGCTGGGAAACCATCTGGGGAAGTTGAAAGGCCTCCAGGTCAGAAGAGATGGAACGTACTGTCAGGCCAGAGAGGGTGTCGAAATGTAGGTTTAGGTCACCCATGATAGAAAAGTTGGCACAGTCGGCGACCAAAGGGCCAACAGTATCAGGAAAAGCATTTCTAAACGCCACATCACTGCCGGGTGGGCGATAAACGACCATCCCGGACAGGGTAAACTCAGGGCTGACAGAGACCTTGAACATGGCACTTTCACACCCGGAGATGTTTAGGGCACTCCAGACGCAAGGGTAGATAGATTTTACCACTAACGCGATACCTCCACCCCTAGACAGCCTATTCAAGGTGTACATAGAATAGCCGGGTGGGCAGGCTAGATTGGTAATAGCGGTATCAGCGTCCTGTAGCCATGTTTCCGTCATGGCAAATACGTCTGGAGCTTCCTCCTCAATGAGGTCATAGATGTGCTGATAGTGTTTCAGCGCAGACCTGACGTTTAAATTCAGGATCTTCAGAGTAGTAGGAGTGTCTGTAGTACGGCGGGTCTCCGAGGAAATAAACCTTGGGAGAGGATGCGGAGAGTCGAGAGCCCACCCATTACAAAAGCAATGATATGGGCCACGCAATGGGTGTACCGGTGGAAGGGTACAACAGCGGCTTACCTGACCGATGGCAAACAGGCAATCCCGCGAGTACGTCAGCATGGTGGACCCAGGATGGTATGATAGTCCTTACACAGAGTACCGCGACGTCCAGCGCGTCCTTAGCGCGGACGGGCGCAGACGGGCAGGACTCTGGCACGACTCCGGCCACGCGAGGACACGCCCGCTGCGCAATCCCGCTGCGCTAGGGGAGGAGCTTTAAGTAGGTGTTCCCAGGCTGCTCCTGCGCACTGAAGCGCTGGAGGGTAGAGACACCTCTATCCACACACCCCACTCCAAAATGGCGGCCAAAACGGACAGGTCACCCACCCCAGAGCCAAATCCGCCAAAACGGCAGTGCGGGGGCCAATTATGGTGCAAGTGAAGGGCGCTGTCTAAAAGCAGGTATACAAACAAATTAAACACAAAAGTTGTTAAAAATCACGAAGGTGAGAGCAAATGCGCGCTGAGCGCTCACGCAGCTACCTTGTCAGGGGCGGTTTCAGGAGGGACTCGCCTTAAGTAGGTGTTCCCAGGCTGCTCCTGCGCACTGAAGCGCTGGAGGGTAGAGACACCTCTATCCACACACCCCACTCCAAAATGGCGGCCAAAACGGACAGGTCACCCACCCCAGAGCCAAATCCGCCAAAACGGCAGTGCGGGGGCCAATTATGGTGCAAGTGAAGGGCGCTGTCTAAAAGCAGGTATACAAACAAATTAAACACAAAAGTTGTTAAAAATCACGAAGGTGAGAGCAAATGCGCGCTGAGCGCTCACGCAGCTACCTTGTCAGGGGCGGTTTCAGGAGGGACTCGCCTTAAGTAGGTGTTCCCAGGCTGCTCCTGCGCACTGAAGCGCTGGAGGGTAGAGACACCTCTATCCACACACCCCACTCCAAAATGGCAGCCAAAACGGACAGGTCACCCACCCCAGAGCCAAATCCGCCAAAACGGCAGTGCGGGGGCCAATTATGGTGCAAGTGAAGGGCGCTGTCTAAAAGCAGGTATACAAACAAATTAAACACAAAAGTTGTTAAAAATCACGAAGGTGAGAGCAAATGCGCGCTGAGCGCTCACGCAGCTACCTTGTCAGGTCTCTCTGGAGTTTTGGCTAGGAAGGGGGAATTTGAGACCGGTCTAAAGTTATTGAGGTCATTGGGTTCTGCTCCTGGTTTTTTGAGCAGTGGCATTATTTTCTCGAGTTTGAGACAGTCAGGCATCACCTCAGTCATAAGCAAGCTGTTTATAATCTTGCTCCAGAGGGGGTTAGTTGTGGCAGAATTTGTTTGCCAGGGAGCCTGGGATTGGGTCCACTAGGTAGGAGGAGGATTTGGGCATAGCCAACAGAACAGATATGCCCACCTCCGGGAGTGGGTTGAATAACTTTGTGTTTCTAGGAGTGAGGCTCTTGGATATGACTGTACCCATTTTTGTCCTGTGGAGTGATGGTTGCTAAGAATATCCGTGGAGGGAGAGGAGGTGTTGTTATCTCCATTTCTGGAAAAGGGGTTCCACTTGGAATAGAGGTTGTGATTGTCAAGGGAGAGCTTGATCTTGATTGGTTTGGAGATTTGTTGTTTGATGACATTGAAGATCTTTTTGGGGCTGTGTTTGGCCTTGTCAGAATGTTACAGAAGACGGAGGCTTTTTCATTCATGAAATGTTCTTTTTTTAATAATCCTTACATTTCCTCCTGAGTTGATCAAGTGCAGAGTGCAGAGATGCTACCATGAGTGCGGGGCCTCTGCCACGTGTGCGAAGATTCCAGCATGAATGTGGGGCCTCTGCCATGAGTGCTGGGCCTTTTGTGAATCAGGCCCAAAGTGTGCGGGTGGAAATCATTATCCAACACAAACATCGATTTGCATTGGATGGTAAACCTAGGTAATGCAAAGATGCACAATGCACCAAGAGGGCATTCCACAGGTGGGCATGAGCATTCCCATGCAATCACCTATGGGTTTGAATGAATATACGTTTAATTAAAATCATCTCCACCAAGAAAAGAAGACTGTGATTTGCACCTGATGCCTACACTTCTTAGAGGCTTGTGCAACAAGCAGACATGTTTTCGTGTCTCCCTGGTTTTCCCACTTTGCAGGTGTGCTACACTGTACAGCACACATACAAAGAGGAAAACACCTTCATGAAAAGTTTTATGCTAGAAGGGACTCCGTCCGCATCAAAACCTATGCTTCCCACAACGCAGACACCCTTGCACCACAGTGCAAGGTGTCTGCTTTGGAACATGGCATCTAAAAGAGCACCAGCACAGGGAGAGAAGAATAGCGTCAAATCATAGTATATATGGCACGGTTCTGCTGTATCCATTCACGCAACGCAGTGAATCAACTTTATTTGCTGTCCACTGTTGCGTGACTTCTTGATAAATCTGTGTCTCTGTTCCTACTTTATGACAACCAAGGCCAGAACACAGAGGAGCATATTTACAATGGAAGTGGCAAATCACGGCGTTAGCCTCCTTGGCTTAATGCCTCGCTCCGCCACTTCTGAAACACGGGACTGAACCATATTTACAACAATATGGTGCAGCCCTGCGTTTCCCCCTGCACTGGCACTAATTTAGCTGCCTAGCACAAATGCAGGAACACTTGAACCATAGTGAAAGGGTGCCTTCATTGAGGGGAATGATTGATTATGACCAGGAAGGTGTCCCTTCATGCACATAAACAATCTGAAAATGGAATTTAGTAACTGGTATGTGTGCTGCTTTGTGCAGCACATATAGAAGTTGTAGAACTTAGGGGGATATGTACACGGAAGCGGCGGAGCGGTCGTTAGCCTCCTTGGCTTAACGCCATGGTCCGCCACTTCTGAAACACGGGACTGAACCATATTTACAACAATATGGTGTAGCCCTACGTTTCCCCTGCACTGGAGCTAATTTGCACCATATTGAAGGGCGCCAACATTGAGGGGAACGATTGTTTAGCAGCAGGAAGGAGTCCCTTCCTGCACATAAACAATCTGAAAATAGAATGTAGTAACTGGTATGTGTGCTGCTTTGTGCAGCACACATAGAAGTTGCAAAACTTAGGAGGATATGTACAAGGAAGTGGCGGAGCGTGCCGTTAGCCTCCTTTTCTTAACCACATGCTCTGCTGCTTCTGAAATGCAAGGCTGCACCCTATTTACAAGAATGCTGCCTTGTAAATAAGGTGAAGCCCATATCAACACCACAACGTCTTTAAAAGTGATGTTGTTGTGGCGATAGGGGCTTGTATATATGCTCCTGAGTTGTCTAAGTTTACAGTGGAGACAAATAGTTGCCTCAAATGATCTTGTCATGTCACAACAAATGTGGCACAATCCCAGCTGGGGTGACATGGTGCACTGTACATTGATGGGATTTATGTAATTGTAGTTTTGGACATGGGAGGGTAAGCGATTTGCCCAGAATCATCATTTTCAATCAACGTCGGTAGCTGTCAAGGATACCTATAATTTATTTCATGTACTTTTTTTACACAGGATTAAATATTAAGTAATGTCATTTATTGTGTGTTTGATTAGTCATTACATGTAGATTTCAACTCTAGGGACCTAAAATCTCTTACATGGATGCGTTACTTTGTGGGAGTGATGCGAAGCAATGGTATGCTATAATACTATTTAGAACAGCAGTGGGCAGAACTCACAGAGGTTACTTCACGGAATTCCATCGAGTTACATGAAAACACAGCAGCATTCCAAAGAGTTTTGCAAACAGGCCTAAATCGCCTTGTCACTCTGCTTGCACAAATGTTTAGCGCCGGGAGCTTGTTCCGCGTTGAAAAATCATCCCCAATGGTGCCACTCAGAGCATCAGAGGGTGCCGCATCTCAAGTTGGATTTGATGCTGGTCGGTTAGATCTACTTCTCAAACAGCAGCTTCCTCACCTTGAATGGATGTGAACTCCGACGTTGGGAAAATATCTGCGGGTGCTCTTCGACCGCCCGAAAATCACGCTACGGGATCGCGCTCTCCAACTGACCATTGGCACACCGGAAAACAAAATTGCGGATGACAGAATTTGTCAGAAACTCCGTGCTACATGCAAATTTAGGGGCAGATTTACAATTACTGGCGCATCCCTGCGAATTAGCAGGGATGCGCCAGTAATTGTGCGCCGCAGCTCCACCACCCATGATGCGCCGCATTTACAATGCGGCGCACCATGGGGCAGAAACGGCACAGATGCGTCACACATCTGTGCCGTAAATGCGGCGCATTGCTGGAGTTGCGTCGCAAGAGCGACGCAGCTCCAGCAATGCACTGTGGGGGCCTATTCTTCCAATGCTGAGTCAATCCTTACGCCTGCTTCAAGCAGGCGCAGGGTTTTGACACAGCATTGGCCTAAAAGTGACTGAGTGAAATTTTGAAGATTTTGCTAAGCCACTTTTAGGAAGCGTTCCTGCGCAGGAACGCCCCTGCGCCGGAACGCCTAATGGCGCAGGGCTTTACAACGTGACGCATCTCTCAGATGTGTCACGTTGTAATTACCCCGCACCATGGCGCATCTTTTGCTCCGCAGCAGCGTAAAAGAGGAGCAAGGGGCTTGTAAATCTGCCGCGTACAGTGGCCAAATCTGCGCCAACTCTTCCGGAAGAGCGGAATTAATCGCTATCCCCTAGTTTAAAGTACAGATAGATACTTGAAAAAGGGAGACCTAGTTAGAGACCTTTATGTGCACAGTTTTTCAGGGAAGTAATTTCCTAGTTTTGCAGTGACACATTTAAATCACACCTATAGGGACTAGAAACAGATTGAGCGTAGGGGAATGGAGGACCCTTCCTAGTAAAAATGTCTGCAGGCAGCTTTTAATGAAGGCTGATGCATCACCCCATAGCGCCTTTTATGTGATTCAGAGGATCTGAAAATGTTTAATTGAAATTCTTTCGTTTTTAGAGAATGTACCTAATAAGAGCTGTTGGAAGTATAAGCTGTTCCCTGTTGGGAACACTGAGCTAGGATCCTTAAATTAGTGCAGAATTGGGACTGGACTTTAAATCTGTAAATGCTGCTTTGTGAGTGTGCGCTGTTACATGGAGCACTGCCTGAAATACATACCTGTCATAGTATTGATTGAGGAGAAGGGGCATAGTCAGCATTGGTGCATCAGGAGCAGTGGCACCGGGGCCCAGGGTGGTAAGAGACCACCTGCACTCCATATGTGGCTATCTTTAATTACCCAACAAGGGACAGATGAGCCCTTTTGTTTTGTTTTAGTTAATGCCTTTCTTACCCAAGCTCTTCCATTATCTAAGATGTGGACCATCTCGTTTTTAACTGCTCACCGTAAACCAGGATCATTCCTTAATGCAATAGCATTTATTTATTAGAATGGCTTTTGAATCAGAACCCACCTGGGGCCAGATACACAAAGTTTTTTGTTGGTTCCAAACACTGTGATTCACTTAATCACCGGGTTGTGACTAGTAAAAATCTTGCCTAAATGTACTAAATCCATTTAGTGATTCTAGAAAAATATTTCTGAACCACTAACTGGGTTTATAAATGGATAATGTTTTTTTATTTGCAAGAGTAGTCGGTATCAATGACCCTTAAATATGGTTGCAAACCATTGAAACGATACCGACTCCCAGGTTGGGGTGGTAAATGATTCACCAAGGGGGCCTCACTCACTCCCATACTTAGGGCTGATTATGATCTTGGTGGATGGGATACTCCACCACAAACGTGATGGACATCCCGTATCTCAAATCCGTAGGATATAATGGAATTGCATCTTGTTTCTGGTGGAGTAACTCTGTCCACCAAGATCCTCATCAGGCCCTTAATGTGCCAATAATTTTTAAATGCAGAAGTGCTAAGGTATTCCGAGGGTTCCCCATGAGTGCCATAAGAAGCAGGGAAATGCAGTAGGAAACAGGAATAATGCATCCAGTTCCAGAGGCAATTGCCCATTTTAACTACTTTCCCCACCCTAACAATTCAGAATTAATTTCTAGGTAAATAATCTGGAGTGGGTTACCCCTGCATCTCCGGTAAATTACAATTTGGCCATGCAATAAAAGATTTTGCAGGGTTCCAGAGGCAGAGCCTGGCTGGAGAAACCCAGTGGAAGTTAGAAGTTTGGAGAGCCACACCATCCATGGATACAGAGGTACCCAAGTTACCTATCCCAGGGAAGCCGGGTGCATTGGCCTGAAGTGGCCTTGGAAACTGCAGTCAAAACCCAATGGAGGACTTCAAAGAAGTGCCACTGCCAGAAGGAAGAAAAGTGTCAGTCGGAATCCAAACGTGGATTATTGTCCAAGTGTACCTGAAAGCAAAGGGGACAGAGTCTGGGTCACTCAGGAGTGACCAGGGTCTAAGTAGATGAGTGCCCACCGATGTCGGGTGCTTCAGGTGCATTGCGGGAGTCCTTGACTCTGCAGCTACGGGGACCAGGGGACGTCGGGGACAACCAGGAGCTGGATACCAGCTGTCCTACAAAGGATGTCAAGTACTGAGCGGTCGGGGTCAAGCTGGAGCACCACCAAGCCTTGGCAACGGCAACCCACTCAGAAGGTGAAGGAAGGATACAGTTCAGACCTGCAAGGTCCAGGAGACTCACCACAGCAAGGGGAGTTAGGGCAGGCCAGGAGCAACCAGGGGAGCCCAAGAACAACAAAGTTGACCCCCAAGTGGACCCATAGGCTGGAGGCACAGGAGTCGTGAGAGGACCTCAAGCGATTTCACCAAACAGAAGCCCATGGAGCTCTCGGTTCGAGGAGGTTGGAGTTCTTGGTAGGAAATGGTGCCAGAGGTTGCAGCTACTCGAAGCCCAATGCACATGTTCGGGAAGCGCAACAAGCATATGCACTTGAACATGTACACGGTGCACAGGGCTTCGGGTACTTCAGGCCCTACGAGGGATTCTGACCTTAAACTAGGTGAGAAGGCAGCTCGGACCTCGAGGGAGATAGAAACCCTCCACCTGTGTTGCTGATGCCTTCGGAGTCCATAGGAGCTCAGGGTCAGCAGATCAGACAACAGCCTGCGAATGCAAGGGAGTGACTCCTTCACTCCAAGGGAGATATCTTTGGTTGTCCTTGATGCTCCACAGGGCTTGGTACACAGGCACAGACGATGCTTCAGACTGAGAGGGAAACGAAGTCTGGCCCAAACAAAGTCCAGCGAATTCCAGAGTGTCCATACGGTCCAAGTTCAGTGGTTTCTGGTTCAGAATCTTGTCCACGTTGAATCTAAGGTCCTACAGCCTGTAGCCTGTTTGTACCCACAGGAGAGGGTTGGACAGATTCAGGGGACCCTTCCAAAGGAGGGTCTGGACAGTGGGGAGGTTACTCCCATGTCGGTTGTCCAGTTTCAAACCAGAGCGAGTGCCAACAGCTCCCAGGACTGGTTCGAACTGGACTATGCACAGGGACACCAAATGTGCCCTCATGCAGACTTTCGGTTGCTGGCAAGCGCACCCACCCAGCCCTAATACACTAAGGGGCATATTACCAAGGGCATTATCACCGCTTTAGCGGGAATTTTTCCCGCTAAAGGGACGATAATTGTGTCGCCCTATTACCTAGCTGTCGCTTACACCAGTTAGCAACAGCTAGTAGGAGATAGCGGGCATTTAGGGGCCCATTTTGCATGTCAGCGATAATTATCTCTAATGACATGCAAAGTGGGCGTGTCAAGATGTTAGCGACTGGAAACAGTCGCTAACATCTTTATCTCCTATTACCAACTTTTGGAAATAATCACGCTAAGCGCGATTATCTCCAAAAGCTAACGCCTGGCCTGAGCTGTTCTTAGCCATGTTATCCAATGGTAGGTGGATAACATGGCTAAGAGCATTTGCTGGGTAATGCATGAATATCGCAGACTTTACAGCGATATTCATGCATCGCTTAGGAGATAAACCTTGATAATATCAAGGCTCCTAAGCGATAAAAATAGGCGAAGCTCGGCGATATTATTTTGCCCGCTAACCAAGCTTAGCGATAATTATCGCTTTAGCTTGGTAATATGCCCCATAATCCTGTCTGGAAGGTGTCTATTGTTCTGCCTTCCCCTGTTCAAGCTTGGCTCAGCAGCAAGAGGGAAGTAATGTGTCTCTGGTTGGCAGCAACCATGTTCTGCTGTTCCGGACTAGAATGCTGGTACCAGGAACACTAGCGACCCAACGAAGCTCGCTTCTGGGGGGTGGAATCATATCTCCAACACCAGTTACGGGTGTGGGGGTATGATTCCAACATGTTTGACGCCAAACACAACAGGGTTATTTTCAGCCATTTTAGAGTTGGTCATCACACAGTCATATAATGGCACTCTATATGTCGTTAATGGCTGTCTCACTGACAATCCGGGAGAATGGACTCCATAGGCTGCAGGAGTGTTCTGCTCATGCAGTGGCACCCTCTCACTTAGAACCAGGAACCCTGCCTTCAGGATTGTTAAGGCCTGCTATTGGGGTGACTTATAGGTTTTAAGTGCAGTGATCCTTAGAAATAGTAAACCTGTATCTTAAGTAAGTGGTGCATGCACCAACTTAAACAGGCTGCTATGGCAGGCCTGTAGTTCCATTTTGCATAGCCTCTCATGGGTGGCATAATACATGCTTCAGCCCATGGGAGGCCTCTGGGGTACCTAAACCCTGGGTACCTTAGTACCATATACTAGAGACTGACAAGGGTACCTCAGTATCCAATCTAGAGTGTACCTAAGGACATAATTTACGAGTTTAAGGAGAAAGCAGATTAGCAGGATCCCAATCAGACTAGTCAAAAACTGTCACATTTAGCAAAAAGTGGGGGTAACCATGAGAAGCAGATCCTACTTACGTACACATGACCACCTCAAGGATGTCTCACGTGGCATGGCTGGTTCATTGAGGGGGTTCTATTATGTCATGGCCTCCTCAAAGATGTCCACACGTGGAATGGTTGGTTCTTTGGGGGTGTATTACTATGTCATGGCCACCTTAAGGATGTCCACACAAGGTATGGCTGCTTCTTGGTTTTGGGGTACGTCTATGTCATGGCCACCTTAAGGATGTCCACACAAGGTATGGCTGCTTCTTGGGGGTTACTTCTATGTCATGGTCACCTCAAGGATTTCCACATGAGCAATGGCTGCTACTTGGGGCGGGGGTACTTCTATGTCATGGCCACATCAAGTACGTCCACATGTGGCATGGCTGCTTTTTGGAGGGGGGTACTGCTAAGTCATGGCCAGCTCAAGGATGTCCACACATGGCATGGCTGCTTCTTGGAGGGGGTTACTGCTAAGTTATGGCCACCTCAAGGATGTCCACACGTGGCATGGCTGCTTTTGGGGGGGTTACTTCTATATCATGGTTACCTCAAGGATGTCCACAAGTGGTATGGCTGCTTCTTGGGTGGGGGTACGTGTGTGTCATGGCCACTTCAAGGATGTCCACACGTAGCATGAGTGCTTATTGGGTAGTGCTTACCTCTATATCATGGCCACCTCAAGGTCGTTCACACGTGGTATGGCTGCTTATAGAGGGGTATGTCTATGTCATGGCCACATCATGTAGTATGTCTTCTACTCGCCCAAATTGTAAAGGAGACCATTTGCTGGACGTTCGTCAAGCAGACCTTGGAGTATGCGAATGCATGTTCAGAACATGCATTCACATAGAAAAAACAGCCATTCAGTGCCACAGCGCGAATGCTCCCTATTGTAAATTGACTGTATGAATTGGTATAATCCTAATTGACCCAAGGAACATGATAGGAAAGTTGAATTTAGTATGCCTGAGCTCCAAATATTAAGTTGCATCTTTTAGTGAAGATTATTGTTATATTCTGTGTTTGAAAATACCACTTCTAGGAAGTAGGTATTTTCTTGCCTAAGCCTTCCAGTGTGCTCTGCTGTTATGTGTATTGGCTGTCTGGTTTTGGAGGGTCAGGGCCGGCTGAGCCCGACCTTGATTGAATAGAGAGATCTGAAGTTGGAGTATGGGGAGGGGTGACCCTTTGATCTGAGCAGGGCTGTGCATGGCAAGGTGAATGATGGATCCACCTCCCACTGTGCGTCTGATGGCAGACCGTCTCTTCCTGAAAGGCAGGATGCAGCCTTGTAAACAAAGTGTCCCAGGACCACACCAAACTGGTTATGGCTGGGTTCAGTGATTTGTGACTTTTTGAGAACAAAGACTTTTGGCGTATAAAGATCTGTGCTAAAGCCCTTACAGGGTGTGTTACTTCTGGATGTCAAGACAAACCTTTGTCCGTGTAACTAGAGAGAAAGGACTTTGAAACTTTCATCCATCTTGCTGAAGCAACTACCCAAGGGCCTGATTTGAGCGTGCCTCCTGTTGGAGTCTCAGGGACATTAGACTTCCCCCATCAGCTGCCCAGATTCCTATTTGAGGGGAATTCTACTCGCAGGTGAGGCCTCTGTTGAGAATTCCAGAGCCTCTGGTTCTACTGTGGGAAATGCGGGCTGAAAGTCATTGTTATCCCTATTGTGGGCCGCCGCAGCTGAGGAGTTGTGGTTGCTGATAGCCCACATTTGCCTGTGTTACTAAAAGCATCGCTATCGCTATTGTGGGCTGCTGCAGCGGAGGAGCTGTGCCGCTGAGTGCCCGCATTTACTGTCCTATGAGAATCATTGCAATCGCTATTGTGGACCGCTGCAGCTGAGGAGCTGTACCGCTGAGTGCCCGCACTAGTCATCACTTTGAGGAACTTGTTATCACCTGTGTGTGCCACTGGGTGCCTGCCTTTAAGCCCCGTCCCGCATTATCGTGAGTGCACCACGCGGACCGCTACAGCTGGGAGCTATGGCCACTGTGAGTCCGCCTGTCATCACCGCGGCTTCCCTGTGAGGCTGCTTACTGAGCCCCTTTAAATCTGAGGCACATTGTGCATCACCTGGTTGGGTGGACCCCAGCCTCGAACTAAGTTCATTCCACACGCTTTTTGATTGCCTTTATTGCTTTTGAAGTGAATTTGTAATTATGTGCATTGTGGCTCCTTGAGCGCTTTTAAGCCTCGTGTTCTGTCTATATAAAGATAACAATTATTCTATTGTATTGTGTATGGTCATAAACGCTTCACACACTGCCTCTAGACAGACAGGCCTGTCTGCTCGTGCTATGTTACCACAGGGTTGAGCAGGGGTTATCAAAGGGTGTAGTCCCCTTACTCTGACTTAGGAAGAGGGATCCCTATTTGGACCTCAGCGCCAGCCGCTGCCAACTAGAGATCCCCATTTCTAACATGTGGCATTTCTTTAGACCATTGTGTTACAAATGAGCTGCTTTGTGTGTCTTCAAAGCTTGAAGGACCGAGGTGAGGGCAGTCCTGAGGAGGTAATGCTTCGATTGCCAACATCTGACATCCCTCCCAAAGTTCACATCCAGCCCCTGGTGACAAAAGGACACAACATGAGCGTTCTTTTCATGGGCATCAATGAGTGGGAGAACAGGTGTAGAGAAGCGTAGTGGTGTCGTTTCTTCATTTGGTTAGGACAGGTGATGCCTGGGTGAATTTGAAAACTCCTCAGACTTGTAAGTACGAGGGAATCAGAGTAATGAAGTAATCTGCGAAATGTACTTTATTCGTAGAAGTGATAGCTGAGAGAAGAACTGATTACAGTTATTCATATGTTCACAGAGAAAAATTAATTCAAAAAGTTCATCTCCACTTAGCCTCGCGAAACCAAAGGGACTCATCCCACTTTCCTAGAATTCCAGGACAGCATTATATGTCTGAATACAAATAGGGACGCTTGACTTTGTGCTGAAGGAGTTGAACAAACTCAGCTAAGTTGCAATGTTTGCACAAGTATTTACCTCACCCTATGTGGTAAACAGAGCATGAGAAGGAGTTAAGGAAGTGGAAAGGTGAGTTTATTCTGGGGTCATTAAATGCAGATTACACACAAAGGAACAGAGATATGGGTTGAACATGTGATGCCGATGAGGTCTGGTGTTTGTGGACACACGAGGAGCAGGTTTGAGTTTTAAGGGCCCCTGAACAAAGCAGTTGCAGTCTAAAGGGCTTTGCTAGCTAGGGACCTTGAGAGGGCAGCTGAAGGTGTAGATGGAAATAAATGCCTAAGAATATGGATTTCTTTCGGTGTTTAGACATGGGACCTTGGGACAGAGCGTAAGATATACATAAGGGTGAACCATGTTTGAATGGGATCTATTGAATAGAAGATACATTTATAATAAGGGCTGAGTCCTGGACATGTCAGGCGGTAGCATAGCTGACTCTTAAAAGTGGACAAGGTCCCAGGAGCACTGAACGCTGCTGGGACAATGTTGCAAACAAAACAGGTGATGGACAGAATGTGGATGTCATCCCCATGCCCGGGAAACCCAGATATTTTTGCTGACTGACACTTGTTGTAACTGACTCTAACTGTCCCTGGGCTCTGCCTAACCAGGCCCAGGGTCAGTGCTATGCTGAAAACACACTTAGAATACAGTGAAAACCCCTACTTACACTAAGGTACACTATGGGTTATTGTACCCCTTTGATTGACATGACTTCCCCTATACAGCCTTAGTACATAATAGGGCATGGGGGGGCAAAACTATCTTTAAGTTCCTAGTATATAATACGGCATGGCAGTTTAGAGGCCAGCAGCCCTTTCTACACTTGCACATATGCACTGCCGGAGCCTGAGATCATTTTCAAAGCAGCCCTGTGTTGCAGGACTGACTTTAAAATGCAAATTGTGCCCAAAATCGACATTGGGGTTTGGGGCACTTAGAAATTAATACACTGCATATTCAGTACCCCCAGGGTCTCCCCTAGTTGTCCCAGTGGTGGGGGATTCAGGTATTTATAAGGAAGACCCTTATAAAATAGGCTTTATATGCCCTGGGTTTAGTGAGAGTGCACATTTCACATTGCCCATTGTAGTAAAATGCTTCTCAAAATTGACTTTCATGCTAGGAGCACTGTGAAGTCAGGGTCTGCAATATTTTGACATATTTATAACCCCTAAAGTCTGCCCTAGGTGTTCCATTGGTGGCAGTCCTGTAGATATAGGCAGGGTCCATAAAATATGTTTTGTCAGCCCTGGTTTTGGAGAAATTGCCCAGTTCATGATCCCAACTGCAGATCCCCAGCCACATAGGATAACAAGGCAAGGAGTTATTTTTTTTTTATTTTTATTTTTTTTTTATAAATCCTCATATTGCGAAATTATTATGTATTTTGGAAAGTGTGAATTCTACCTCTGAAGCTTTCCTTTTTGTACCGTCACTGCCCAATGGTCTCTCTTTACTTGGGAGTTTTTCCTTATTTTGCTTAATCAGAGGAGAACCTTTTCCATTTACATATTAACATATCTGTAGTCGAGAGGGGGGGAGCTAGCCACCTTGGCTACTTCTATGAGTATCATACTTATAACACAGAATACGCTTTCGCATTAATCATAGGACAGTGTGTTACGTCCGATCCTCGGAGGTCAGATATTTCTCTATGATTTCCCAATACTTGAACCTCTTACTAGTTTTCCCCCTTCTGTCTAATTTATTTATTTTGATGGTTGAGTTTAACCATTCCGCATGTGTCGGGGGAAGAGGACCTATCCACTTAATGCAGATCTCCCTTCTGGCTATCACCATTAGTACAAAGAGTAATTTTGCTTCCATTGCTGTTAGTTTATCTACCCCCGTTGTGTTGTCAATCCCGAAAAGAATAAGAGTTGTACTTACATTTAGATGTTTTTGAAATATTGAGTTCAACGTCTTACCAACTCCTTCCCAGAATGTTCTCAGGGATGGGCAGTTCCAGAACATATGGACGTCATCCGCCTTCTCTTCCCCACATTTAGGGCATTTTTTGATTCCCGCATTTTTAAATTTTGAAAGCTTTTTCGGTGTCCAATAGGCTCTATGAAGGGTATACAGATGGTTTCTTTTTAGTGCCGCTGTTTTTAATGTTGACCAACACTTGTCTATGGAGTTTTCCCATATATTTACTAGGTCTTCTGAGGCTAGGTCTTTTCCCCAAATTTGCTCTGCCATCTGGGAGCTTTCCTCTTCATTGTCTATAAAAGTCCAATACCATTTCGCTACCTCCTTCTTCATGGGTAAGATTTTTATCATTTCTTTTTCTACAGTTTTGTTTTCTTTATCGTCCTTTGGCAGTGTCTTTGCCCAACTGTTTAGTTGATAATATTTGAATTTTGATATTGTTCTATTGGAAATCTTATTCAGTTCTTCCCATGATATTAGTGTTGTTCCATTCAAAAGTTGACCCCAATATTCGATGTTACATTGTTTTAAGGGGGTAGCCATGACATCTTTTAAACATTCCGGAGTTCCGGGAGAGTTCCATATCGGTGCCATTGCACTATAATAGGGGATTTTTAATATCAATCTGATTTGTGACCAGAGTTTAGCCGCCTCCTTCAGAACTTTTAGCTTAATTTTCTTGAAGTACTTTTGGTGACCAAATTTGAAAAGAAAATGATCCTCATCTTCTGTCATTCCTTTCAAATGTTCCGGGTAATATTGGTGTATTCTAAGAAGAGACCGGATGTTTTTAAATTGAAATGCTCTGCAATATTCTGTCAAGTCGGGACTTGCTATTATCTGTGTCCCAATCTTTTGTTGTGAAGAGTGAAAGGTAGTCTCTTATCTCCTTTTTCCTTCCATATGTCCATTAGATCCAGGTCTTTTTTATAGATACCGATCCACTCCCTCATTTTTGGCAGATTAGGAGAGTTCGTATTTTTTCCTGGGGGGGATCTGTCGGTTTTAGGATCTAGGATGATGTTAAAGTCACCTCCTAAAATTATTGGGGCGTTGGTTAATAGTAACTGTGTGTAGAGTTTCTGTAGAGGCTCAGAATCATCAAGATTTGGACCATAATACCCTGCTATTGTCAATGCTGAAAGTCCCACTTTTATTCTCGCTACTGCCCATCTGCCTTTGATGTCTACTTCCGAAGATTCCAAGGTTGCATTTAGGGATTTTTTTAGAATAATTGCTACACCTTTAATATTGCATCCTTGATTTGTGCAAATATGTATATCTGCCCATCTTACTTTTTTCATGATTTGGTCCCATTCCTCTTTCACTAGATGAGTCTCTTGTAGGATTAAAATTTCGCTCTCAGATAATTTAAGGTATTCAAGAATTTTGTTTCTTCTACTTTTTGTTCTCATGCCATTCACATTCCAGCATAATATTTTAATTTTTTTATTGACTTCTCCCATTGTATTTATTTATTTTTATAGTATTTCGTTTGTTTTTCACGATGGCTTCAATATTATCATGACGGAGTTCCGTTCTTTCCCAATTTTCTTTCCGTATGTGAGGATTTAAATTTTTTTTTCTTTTTTCCCCCATTTTGCACCCCACCCGATTTGTTTTGTATATTTTTTTTTTACATTTTTGATTTTGTGTTTTGTTCTTTCCCTCCCCTGGGAAGCCTCCTTCTTTTTTTCTTGGGGTTTTCATCTTGACCCCTTTTGGGCTCTTCCTTTATGGACCGGGAATATCTTATTTGTTTTTCCTTACGTCGGCAAAAAAATAATTTTTCTCAAATTGTAGCGCTTTCCATCTGGATTGTATCTTTCATTAAGCTGATCAGATTTTTTACTTCTTCAGGCTCTCTGATGTTTCTCATTTTGTTTCGCCACATTATTCGTAGAGATGGTGGGAACTTCATTTGTACTGTGGCTCCTAGGGATTGGAGCTCTGGCATGTGCTTCCCCAACTCCCACTGCCTGTCCTGAGATGCTTTGGACATGTCTGATCTGATTCTAAAAGACCATGAGTCTTTATCGTAGTTTCCTTTTTTTAAGGCCTCGCTCAGGATTTTCTCTTTTAGTGTGTAAGTTTTGAAATTTATCAGTATTTTTCTGGGCGTTTTTCTGTCTTTAACTTTCCCGAACGGGTCTCTATGGACTCTTTGAATATCTTCTTCTAACAGCTTGGCGTCACTCCATGGGAAATATTCGACTAATAAGTCTACAATGAATTTTTTTATGTCCGTACCTTCTTGTCTTTCTGGAACATTCAGGATTCTTATGTTATTTTTCCTCGCTTGGTTTTCAAGAGATTCCAGTTTATCACTCATAAATTTCCCCTCTTGTCTTAAAGTGTATAACTCCTTCTTGTTATTTTCCACCTTTTTGCTCAATCCGCTTACTTCCTCTTCTATAGCTGCGACTCTTTCCCCTAGAGCGTTTAGTTTATAGTCTAGCTTTTCACACACTTCTTGAATCCTGTCCTGCTTTGCTTCAGATATAGCAAACTTGTTTTTCATTTCAGACCATATTTTTTCCAAAAGTTCATCTGTTGGATTTCTAGTAGTTTTAGCGCCTGATTTTCCATCATACTCAGTAGGTTGTGCGAGTTCTATTGAGTCTGCTTCTGTTACTGTCTTTTCTGGTTCTTCTATTATTGCCGTTGTGTTTGCTGGTGTTGTTGTACCTTCAGCCATTTTGTGAGGGGGGAAATTTCCTTTAGACTTCTCGGCAATTTTATTTTCTAGACCAGCTTTTATGTCTACTGTATTAGTTGTTATATTAGAAGGCAAGGAGTTATTAACTAAAACTTCCCTCCAGGAAAATCAAAAAATATCATTGAAGGACCTACTGGAATAGTATTCATAAATCCAACAATATGCTATTGTCAAATGTATCCTAAAATGTACAGACAAGAAGTTATGAGTCAAACGTCAGCCTTTCAGAGATCGGCCCTGATTGGTCAGAGTTAATTGGATTAGCCACTTTCCAACAGACAGCAAGTTGCACAGTTGAATCTAGGAAGAGTGAGATGGTGTAATGAACCTTGTAGGCCACCGGGGCAATCAAGCCCTTGACCTGCCAGTCAGTAGCATGGCTGACTCTTAGAAGTGTGAGAAGGTATCATAAGCCTTGATGGCCCACATGACAACAGTGAGACTCCCTTCCTCAATCCTTTTAGCTTATCACAATATTCTAGAAAGTTATACCTGAGCAAGCATTATGTGAAACCTGTACGCAGAGTTTGGGAACTGAGGGCTGATCCCTACAACTTGCGTGGTATTGGCTGTTGAGATCTGGTGTGTCTTGAAACAAGTGAAAAATCTTAAACTCAGTCAATGTCCATACATAACTATTTCATCAACTGCTGCTTCATACATGCAATGATTTAGTTTCTACTTCATCACTAAATGTAATTTTAATCTCACTCGCTGCTCTCTGTTTTTTGTTGGTATTGATTTCTGTTGAATAAAATGTAAATAATATTAATTCTCAATTAAAATGTTTTTTTTCTTTCCATCTTAAACTTAAATCCCAACTAGCTGCAATACTAAGGCACCAGCTGCTCCAGCGGCCAACGCAAATCCACCGGGGATTGGTCCCGGGTGATCATTATGCTGCTGTGTCTGGTCCAAGCCACAAGGCACAACACGGTGGGAGTTGCAGCAGTGGCCGCAGGCTCCCGGGAGTGCAGGCTTCCGAACTTACACTATGCTGAGGCCTGTGCCGGCCCCAGCCATTTGCAGGGTTCTGCCCAAAAACAGAATTATGCGCAGGATTATAGAATCTTGGTGTATAGGGACTGAGTCATCCTACCACCTTAGTACCCATAAGCCCAGCACTGACTAGCTATAGTCTCTCACTTGCTCTCCCTCTCACTCACAGAGAAACAAATGATTAGACACCCCAGAACACAAGACTCCCAGATCTCTTAGGAATCGAGGTAACAAGGCACAACCTTTCACTCGCACTCTTGGACTGGTCCACAATAAGATCTGACAGAGAAACACAATAGTTTCAAATATTTAGTTTAACTAATGTGCCCTAACATGCAGTATACGTGCCACAACGAATAGGAAAATGCACAGTACAAATACAGTCAGCATAGCAGCGAGTCCCTAAATCATGAAAGGGAGACGTCATCTTGGAAAGACAATAGAGACTAACCTCCCTCCCCTTGCAAGGAATCATTATTCTTATATATTAGAAGATCTCTGGGCTTTGACAGCAGACCCCATACCTTAGCCTATAGATTGAGAATCTACATCATAGGTGCTGCCTCGCTCTTCTCCCTGGAAAGATCCCTCTCCACGTGTGTGCTACCTATTTGTGTATTCTAATAAAACCAAAGCACGTTTATCTAAACAATAGCTGCATCGGTATGTTTTGTTTTAGGGCTAAGGCCTGACCATAAACAAAATAACAAGGGGCTTTGTTGTTCGACCTTGCACATAATGTTCATTCATAATCCCAGGAACACGAAGAGAGCAAAGACAGCGAAGAATTCTCATGTGAAAGCAGTCATTGAAATGATTGCAGAAATAAAGACTTGTGGTAAAGTGCTGATGCGAACGTAGTAAGGGCGACATTGATCCTATAGGCCACGTGACAGGCCTATATGTGTGGGCCTCACAGTGTGCCCTGGAAGGCTGCCTCTGCAGCACCTGTTGGGCATTGATGTCATGGGGTTCTGAGTGAATCACTGTAGACAGCTGAGCGAGCTGATCCTTCCCCAGCCCTGCCGCAAGCACGCACAGACGCGCTGCTGCATGCTAATAGCGTTACTCTGTCAGTGTCGTGTAAATTGCAGCGCTCGCTTTGGGTTTGCTGAGGAGGCGCTATAAATGTATGGCAATGCATTTTAGTGTGGTGATGCGGACCACCACACTGAAAAGCGTTAGCCTAAGGCCTGGTGCGTGGTACCTGGCAGGGCTGTATCACATCTATGGCCAGGCGTCCACTACTGACTTTCACTTTGGTCTCACCAAAAGTGCTCACACACCTGCAGCGATAAATGTAAACTCTAATTAAGCATTACACCTGTTTTACGTTTTTGGCTAGTTGGGCAGCAGAAGCTACTTTTTCTGTCTTTTCCAAGGTGCTTCTTGTGTAGGCGTCTGCAATGGTGCGAGGATCCTAACCCTGGTGCTGACACCTCTCACTTGCCTCCACAGAGCGGCCCTTTCTGAGAGTTTCTGCCCTTGCTGATTTTCCTCTGCTTTCCTTTCCATTTCATCTCTACAAAGTATGCACACATTTTAAGACCTCTTATTGTTATCTGTTGTTAATGCGGCTGCCAAGGTGAACATACCTGCAAACTGAGCAACTAATCTGCAGTCCTTTGACCTTTTCCTGTGTCTTATCTTAAATAGTATTGGAGGGTAAACAGTTTATGTTGGCTTTGCTCTTTTGTTCTATATCTACTTTGATAGGAAACAGGGAATATCAGATGCCTATTGTCTTGAGTGAAAGGAAACCTCATTTTGAAAGATCAATGGCCAGGTTTTTACAGGGGAAAGCACGTGGCCCCTTAAGCAGTGGCGGCTGCTGAGCTTTGAAAGGGGTGAGGCGCCTGAGATGTAGCGATTGAGCGAAGTGAGGGAAAGAGATCAAAAAGCGCACTTTAAAGCTAAATCCTCACATACCTTTGCTAAAAAACAAAGCCATAGGATCTGAAAAGACACTCATTAAATATTTACGCATGTTTGTGGTATACTAAGCAAATGAAACCAGCCGCTCTCCAATAATAAACTCCTACATTTTCAAAATGGTGTCTCGGGACCCGTAAATGTAAAAATGTACCTCTGCTTTTCCAGATCCTACATTTTGACATGGGTGCCTCCCCCCCACACATGCTACAGGTGCCCTCCTTATGCCAAAGAATACATACAATATGCCAGTGTCAAAGTAGGGCCATCAGGTTCATGCATATGTCAAGAATAAACCGTATGTTTAAAAAATACCTATATTATGGATCAGCATTTTGTTTATGGATGCCTCCCTCCCATATGCTATTCTTATCTTCCTCTACAGCAAGAATTTCCTCCATTTGCCATCAGAGGAATGTTTCCTTTAGTGCTCAAATGTCACACATTACCCCCAGTGTGCCAGTGCCATTACTTTGCTATGGGTGCCCTTTATGCCAGGTGTTGACCCTAGTATGCTAAGTTGGCAGGGTATGCCCAGGCTTGGGTCCTTTGATCACTTTGCCACTGGATTCAACCTAGCCTGGATGATGAGGGATTTTACCCTGAAACCTGTCCCAGGAATCTTGTTTCTGGTCCAGAGAAGATCTGGCTTGAAACTTGGGCTGGACTGTTCCCATGAGGCATAGGGGCAAGACTGTTTTGCATATAGCTGGGTCTGAACTGGAGTGGTGAAGAGAGCTAAAGAACAATGATGGATTCAACTCTGATCGGTGACTGGGGGTGAGTGTCTGAAAAGTATCAGAGCTTTGTCTATCATCACCTTGTGTATGCTTTGTTCACCCTAAGTTAGCAAGTTATGCAAAGACGTGGGTCCTTTGCTCACTTTGCCACAGGATTCAAGCTGGACTGGCTGATGAGGGATGTTACCGCAAAACCAGTCCCGGGATGCTTGATTCCGGTCCAGTGTAGTGGGATGACTGTTCCCATAAGGTACAGGGTCAAGTCTGATTTGCATATGGCTGGGTCTGAACAGAAGTGACGAAAGGAGCTATAGAACAATGATGGATTCAACCCAGACCTGTGTCTGGGGGTGAGTGTCTGAAAAGTTACAGTGCTTCCTTCATCATCTCCTTGTGTTTGCTTTGTTCACCCTAAGTTGGCAGGGTCTGCCCAGACGTGGGTCCCTTCCTCACTTTGCCACTGGAATCAAGCTATCATGGCTGATGAGGGGTGTTACCCCGACACCAGACCCAGGATGCTTGTTTCCGGTCCAGGGAATACCTGACTTTGCATTTCAGGCTGGACTGTTCACATGAAGCACAGGGTAAAGACTGATTTCCTGTATGACAGGCATTGACCCTAGCATGCTAGTGACACTATTTTACTATGGGTGCCCTGTATGCCAGGTGTTGACCCTAAAAGGCCAGTGCTAGTATTTAATTATGGGTGCCTTTCATGCCAGGTATTGCCTCCTTAATGCTAGTTCCAGTATTATGCTAGGGGTGCCCTTTATGCCATGTGTTGACCCTAGTATGCCAGTGGCAGTAACTTTCCATGGTGCCCTTTATGCCAGGGCTTGCCTCTGGTATGCTAGTGCCAGTATTTTACTATGGGTGGCCTTTATGGCAGGTGTCGCTTCTAGTATGCCAGTGCTAGTATTTTATGCCAAGTGTTGACATTAGTATGCCAGTGTCAGAATTTTACAATGGGTGCCCTTTATTTCATGTGTTGACATTAGTATGCCAGTGTCAGAATTTTACTATGGGTGCCCTTTATGCCATGGTTTGTCCCTAGTATGCCAGTGTCAGAATTTTACTACGGGTGCCCTTTATTCCATGTGTTGACATTAGTATGCCAGTGCCAGTAATTTACTATGAGTGCCCTTTATGCCATGTTTTGACCTAGTAAGCCTGTGCCAGTACTTTATGCCATGTGTTGACCCTAGTATCCCAGAACCAATATATTTGACTATGGGTGCCCTATATGTCATGTGTTGATCCTAGTACACCAGTGCCAGTATTTTACTATGGGTGCCCTTTATGCCAGGTCTCGCCTCTAGTATACCAGCACCAGAATGTTATGCCATGTGTTGACCCTAGTATGCAAGATTCAGTATTTACTATGGATTCTCTATATGCCATGGTTTGCCTAGTATGTCAATGCCAGTATTTTAATATGGGTGCCCTTCATGCCATGTGTTGACCCTAGTATGCAAGATTCAGTATTTACTATGGATTCTCTATATGCCATGGTTTGCCTAGTATGTTAATGCCAGTATTTTAATATGGGTGCCCTTCATGCCATGTGTTGACCCTAGTATGCCAGTGACAGTATTTTATTATGGGTGGCATTTATGTAAGTTTTTGACCCTAGTATGTCAGTGCCTGTAATTTACTATTGGTGCCCTGTATGCCAGGTATTGACCCTAGTATGCCAGTGGCAGCATTTTTCTATGAGTGCACTTTGTGGCAGGTGTCGACCCTAGTATGCCAGTGTTTTACAATGGGCACTCTTAATGCCAGGTGTTGCCTCTAGTATGCAGGTGCTAGTATTTTATGCCATTTGTTGACCCCATTATCCCAGTGCCAGTATTTTACCATGGGTGACCTGTAGCGCCTTGAGACCCTCCGGGTAAGTAGTGCGCTATATAAATGTCTGTGATTGATTGATTGATTGATTGATTGTATGCCAGGTATCACCTCTAGTATGCCAGTGCTAGTATTTTATGCCATGTGTTGATCTTAGTATGTCAACACCAGTATTTTCCTGTGGGTGCCCTTAATGCCAGGTGTTGACCTAGTATGCCATTGCCAGTATTTTACTATGAGTGCTTTTTCTGCCGGGTGTTGCCTATAGTATGCCAGTGCCATTATTCTATGTCATGTGTTGACCCTAGTATGCCAGGAGTAGGATTCTACTATGGGTGCCATTTATTCCACGGTTTGTCCCTATTATGTCCGTGCAATTATTTTGCTCTGGGTTCCCTTTATGCCAGGTGTTGACCCTAGTATGTCAGTGCGAGTATTTTACTACGGGTGCCCTTTATGCCAGGTCTCGTCTCTAGTATACCAGCACCAGAAATTTATGTCATGGTTTGCCTAGTATGTCAGTGCCAGTATTTTACTATGGGTGCCCTTTATGCCATGGTTTGTCCCCAGTATGCCAGTGCCAGTATTTTACTATGGGTGCTCTTTCTGCCATGTGTCTCCTTTAGAATGACAGCACCAGTATTGTCCTTCATGCCAAGTGTTGACCACTAGTATGTCAGTGCCAGAATTTTACTATAGGTGCCCTCTATCCCAGGTGTTGGCCTAGTATGCCAATGGTTGTATTTTTCTATGGGTGCCCTTTATGCCAAGTATTGACACTAGTATGCCAGTTGCAGTTTTTAGTATGGGTGCACTTTATTACTGGTGCCAACCCTAGTATGCCAGTTCCAGTGTTTTACTATGGGTACCATGATTGCCAGGTGTTGACCCTAGTATGCTAGTGGAAGTATTTTATTAAGGGTGTCATTTATGTAAGGTGTTGGCCCTTGTATATCAATGCCAGTAATTTACTATTGGTGCCCTTTATGCCAGGTGTTGACCTTAGTATGCCAGTGGCAGTTTTCACTATGGGTACACTTTGTGGCAGGTGTAACCCTAGTATGCCAGTGCTAGTATTATATGTCATGTGTTGACCCTATTATCCCAGTGCCAGTATTTTACCATGGGTGACCTTTATGCCATGTATCACCTCTAGTATGCCAGTGCTATTATTGTATGCCATGTGTTGACCCTAGTATGACAATGCCAGTGTGTTTCTATGTGTGACTTTTATACCATGTGTTGCCTCTAGTATGTCAGTGGCAGTATTTTACTATAGGTGCCGTTTGTGCCAGGTCTCCCCTCTGGTATACCAGCACCAGAATGTTATGCCATATGTTGACCCTAGTATATCAGTGCCTGTACTTTACTATGGATTCTCTATATGCCAAGGTTTGTCCCTAGTATGTCAGTGACAGTATTTTACGATGGTGCCATTTATGCCAGGTGTTGACCCTAGTATGTCCATGCCAGTATTTTACTATGAGCGCACTTCATGCCAGGTGTCACCTTCAGTATGCCAGTGCCAGTATTTTGCTATGAGCGCCCTTCATGCCAGGTGTCACCTCCAGTATTTCAGTGCCAGTATTTTACTATGTTTGACCTTTATGCCATGTGTTGCCCCTAGTATGCCACTGCCAGTATTTTACTATGGTGCCCTTTATGCCAGGTGTTGACCCAAGTATGTCCATGCCAGTATTTTACTATGGGTGTCCTTTATGTCAGGTGTCCCCTCTAGAATGCAGATACCATCATTGTATGCGATGTCTAGACCCTTGTGTTCCAGTGCCAGGATTTTACTTTGGGTTCCCATTATGCCAGGTGTTGACACTAGTATGTTAGTGCCAGTATTTTACCATGGGTGCACAGTATACTAGGTGTCGCCTCTAGTATGCCAGCGCCAGTCTTTTATGCCATGGGTTGACCCTAGTATGCCTGTGCCAGTATTTTACTATGTGTGACCTTTATGCTATGTGTTGACCACTAGGGTGAGTATTTTACTATGGGTGCCCTGTATGCCAGGTGTTGCCTCTAGCATGCCAGAGCCAGTATTTTACTATGGGTGTCCTTTATGCAAGGTGTCACCTCTAGTATGCAGGTGCTAGCATGTTATGCCATGTGTAGACTCTAGTGCTTGAGTTCCAATATGTTACTATGGGTGTCCTTTATGTCGATGTTGCCCCTAGTATGCCAGTGCCAGTATTTTAGTGTGGGTGTCTTTTATGCAAGGTGTCACCTCTAGTATGCAGGATGCTAGTATGCAGGAGTGACCACCGCGCCTTCCTTAGGCCTGGTCACCCCCTCCTGTCCCCACTGACACCGACCGCCGCAGAAGAGCCTCAGCCACCCGAGAACTGGCCGCCAGAGCGCCCCAGCCACCCGAGAACCGGCCGCCAGAGCGCCCCAGCCAACTCAGAGCTGGCCGCTCGCTCCGATTTTCCCGCTGCTGCCTTCCTGCAGCCCCACCCCACGCCGCCCATTCACCGAGACCCAGCCGGCCCGCCCTCCCGGCTCCCTACTTATGACGCCCACTCCCATGCGCAGCGTTGACGCGCAGCGGGCGCGCCGAAGGCACGCCACAGGTAAGCCAGTCTGCGCCCGTCCGCGCCTGGACATCGCCCATCGCCAGGACCCCTAGTCCCCACCGCCGATGCAAGACTTCACGACAGACCTACGATGCCGCCACTCTCAATGCACTCAATGCCGGCCGGAACCCTGCCTGCTACCGAGCCACCCCGAGACGCACCAACGGACCCTTCGCCTGCAAAGCCTGCCACTTCACCTGCTACCAGACCTGCACCGCCCCCACCGACTCCAACACTAACAGCAACCACCTGAAGTGCATCCTGCTGAACACCGCTCCGTCCACAGGCACGCCGTGGAACTCTGGGACCTGCTCGACGCGTCAGCACCGGACGTCTCCTTCCTCACCGAAACCTGGATGAACGCCTCCTCAGCACCCGACATCGCCACAGCCATCCCGGACGGATACAAGATCACCCGGAAGTACCGCGTCAACCAGACGGGGGGAGGCATCGCCATCGTACACAAGAACACCATCCGCATCTCGACTAACTCTGACAAAACCTTCTCCGCCGCCAAGCACCTGCACTTCCAGATACACACCGACCCCAAGACCACCCTCCGAGGCACTCTCATCTACAGACCACCGTGACCACGCACACATTTCAGCGAAGACATTGCAGACTTCATCAGCCCGCACGCCCTTCCCTCCGCCGACTACATCCTCCTAGGGGACCTCAACTTCCACCTGGAGAACAACAACGATAGGAACACCACCGCCCTGCTGGACAACCTCGTCAACCTCGGACTCAAGCAACTGGTGAACACCCCCACCCACTACGCCGGACACACACTTGACCCCGTCTTCTCATCCAGCAAGCACGTCTCCTTCAGCCACGCCACCGGACTCCACTAGACAGATCACAGCTGCGTCCACTTCAGCTTCAGTAGAACTACGACCCACCACCAACCGCAACGGGTCCCCCGCCGCAGCTGGAGCAAGATCACCGCTGAGCAGCTCACTGCCTCCCTCAGCCAGAACACTCCCACCAGCACAACGGACTCCAACGAAGCAGCCAGCAACCTCACCAAGTGGCTGACCACCTGCGCCGATGACCTCGCACCACTAAAGAACCCTCCCAGCAGACCCGGAAGCAAGAAAACCCCCTGGTTCACTGACGAACTCAAGGAATCCAAGAAGAACTGCCGCACCCTCGAGAAAGCCTGGCTGCTCGACCACACAACAGACAACTGGACCGCCCTCAAGCACGCCACCCGCAAACACCATCAGCTGATCCGCGCCACCAAGAAGACGGCACTCAAAGAACGACTGGACAACAACGCCCACGACAGCAAAGAACTCTTCAGCATCGTCAAAGAGTTCTCCAACCCCAGCGCCAGAACCAACGACATCACTCCCTCGCAAGACCTCTGCGACTCACTCGCCTCGTTCTTCCACCGCAAGATCGCCGACATATACAACAGCTTCGACTCAGAGACCACGCACCCTACCTCCGAACCAACGCCCGCCACCACCACCCTCTGCAACTGGACCCCAATCAGCACCGAAGACACCACCCGCACGATGAACTCCATCCACTCCGGATCACCAACCGACCCGTGCCCACACCACGTCTTCAACAAAGCCGTCGCCACCATCGCACCCCATCTCCGAGACACCATCAACTCCTCCTTCCACACCGCCACCTTCCCGGAGAGCTGGAAGCATGCCGAGCTGACCGCCCTCCTGAAGAAACCAACAGCGGACCCCACCGACCTCAAGAACTACCATCCCATCTCGCTCCTTCCTTTTCTGGCCAAAGTCATCGAGAAGACCGTCAACAAACAGCTTGCCGCCTTCCTCGAGACGAACCGATCCCTCGACCACTCGCAGTCCGGATTTCGGGCCAACCACAGCACCGAGACCGCCCTGATCGCAGCCACCAACGACATCAGAACCCTGATCGACAACGGGGAAACAGCGGCCCTCATCCTCCTGGACCTCTTCGCAGCGTTCGACACGGTCTGCCACCGAACCCTAGTGAAGCGCCTCAGCAACATCGGAATCCGAGAGAAAGCGCAGGAATGGATCATCTCGTTCCTCACCGGAAGAACCCAGAGAGTCCGCCTCCCTCCATTCAGATCCGAGGCCACCGAAGTCATCTGCGGCGTACCACAAGGATCTTCTCTCAGCCCGACCCTCTTCAATGTCTACATGAGCCCCCTCGCAGCCATCGCACGCCAGCACAACCTCAACATCATCTCCTACGCCGACGACACCCAGCTGATCCTCTCCCTCACCAACAATCCCACCACCGCCAGAGCCAACCTACACGAAGGGATGAAAGACGTCGCCGACTGGATGAGGAACAGCCGCCTTAAAATGAACTCAGATAAGACGCAAGTCCTCATCCTGGGATCATCACCCTCCGCCTGGGACGACTCCTGGTGGCCCCCGGCCCTGGGCACCACTCCCAAACCAACGGACCACGCACACAACCTGGGCTTCATCCTGGACTCCTCCCTGTCAATGACCAGACAAGTCAACGCCGTTTCTTACTCGTGCTCCAACACCCTGCACATGCTCCGCAAGATCTTCAGATGGATCCCCACTGAAACCAGGAAGACCGTCACCCAGGCACTCGTCACCAGCCGACTGGACTACGGGAACGCCCTCTACGCCGGAACCACAGCCAAACTACAGAGAAGACTCCAACGCATCCAGAACGCCTCCGCACGACTCATCCTGGACATCCCCCGACACAGCCACATCACCGGACACCTGAGAGAACTGCACTGGCTCCCCGTAAGCAAGAGAATCACGTTCAGACTCCTCACCCACGTACACAAGGCTCTCCACGACCTGGGCCCCAAGTACCTCAACGACCGCATGACCTTCTACACGCTCACGCGCCAGCTACAATCAACCAGCCACGCACTCGCCACCGTACCACGCATCCGCAGAGCCACCGCCGGAGGAAGATCCTTCTCCTACCCGGCAGCCAAGACTTGGAACTCCCTCCCCATTCACCTTCGGCGAACCCAAGACCATCTCTCCTTCAGGAAGCAACTCAAGACCTGGCTGTTCGAGCAGTAACATACCCCTCTCCCCCAGCGCCTTGAGACCCTCCCGGGTGAGTAGCGTCCTATATACATGCCATGATTGTTTGATTGATTCATTGTTATGCCATGTGTAGACCCTATTGCTTCAGTTCCAATATTTACAACAAGGGGTGGTGAGGGACAGAGTCTCTGAATTAAGCAGAAAGCTCTCACCCAGTCAAGAGATCAGGGCTTGATCCAACACCGTTTTTTAGCTCACTGCACCATCCCAGTTTCAGAACCTGGCTGTATGCAAATTAGTCTGTTCCGGTCCCAGTGCATGATGGGAACAGGGCAAACCAAACTACAAAAGCCAATTCTTACACTGGGAAGGAAACAAGCTCCCGGGGACCGGTTTCTGGCATTACAGCCGTCTTCGGCCCAGTTTGCTTGAATCCTGATGGTGCAATGAGCAAGGGTCTCACATCTGAGAATTCCCTTCCACGCTTAGGGTGGACAAAAATATTTACAACAAGGGGTGGTGAGGGACAGAGTCTCTGAATTAAGCAGAAAGCTCTCACCCAGTCAAGAGATCAGGGCTAGATCCAACACCGTTTTTAGCTCACTGCACCATCCCAGTTTCAGAACCTGGCTGTATGCAAATTATTCTGTTCCTGTCCCAGTGCATGATGGGAACAGGGCAAACCAAACTACAAAAGCCAATTCTTACACTGGGAGGGAAACAAGCTCCCGGGGACCGGTTTCTGGCATTACAGCCGTCTTCGGCCCGGTTTGCTTGAATCCTGATGGTGCAATGAGCAAGGGTCTCACATCTGAGAATACCCTTCCACGCTTAGGGTGGACAAAAATATTTACAACAAGGGGTGGTGAGGGACAGAGTCTCTGAATTAAGCAGAAAGCTCTCACCCAGTCAAGAGATCAGGGCTAGATCCAACACCATTTTTTAGCTCACTGCACCATCCCAGTTTCAGAACCTGGCTGTATGCAAATTAGTCTGTTCCTGTCCCAGTGCATGATGGGAACAGGGCAAACCAAACTACAAAAGCCAATTCTTACACTGGGAAGGAAACAAGCTCCCGTGTTACTGTGGGTGTCCTTTATGTAGATGTTTCCCCTAGTATGCCTGTGCCAGTATTTTAGTATGGGTGCCCTTTATGCCAGGTGTTGATCCTAGTATGCCTGTGCCAGTATTTGATGCCATGTGTTCACCATAGTTTGCCAGGGTGAGTATTTTACTATGGGTGCCATTTCTGCCATGTGTTGACACTAGTACGCCAGTGCCAACATTTTACTATGGGTCCCCGGTATGCCACGTGGTGACCCTAGTATTTCACTGCAAGTATTTTAATGAGGGAGCCCTTTATGACATGTGTTGAGAACTAGTATGTCAGTGCCACTATTTTACTATGGGTGCCCTTTGTGCTAGATGTTGCCTCTAGTATGCCAGGGCCAGTATTTTATGCCATGTGTTGACCCTAGTATACCAGGCTGAGTATTTTACTGTGGCTGCCCTGTTTACCTGGTGTTCCCTCTAATTTGCCAGTGCCAGTATTTTATGCCATGTGTTGACCCTAGTATACCAGGCTGAGTATTTTACTGTGGCTGCCCTGTTTGCCAGGTCTTCCCTCTAGTATGCCAGAGACAGTATTGTATGCCATGTGTTGACCTTAGTATGCAGGTGCTAGTATTTTATGCTATGTGTAGACCCTAGTGTTCCAGTGCCAGTATTTTTCTATGGGTGCCCTTTATGCCGGGTGTTGCTCATAGTATGTAACTGCCAGTATTTTACTATGGGTGCCCTTTATGCCCTGTGCTGAGCACTAGTGTGTCAGTGCCAGTATTTGATTACAGGTGCCCTTTATGCCAGGTGTTGACCCTGGTATGCCAGTATTTTACTGGGGGTGCCCTTTTTGCCATGTGTTGAGCACTAGTGTGTCAGTGCCAGTATTTGATTACAGGTGCACTTTATGCCAGGTGTTGACCCTGGTATGCCAGTGCCAGTATTTTACTGGGGGTGCCCTTTTTGCCATGTGTTGAGCACTAGTGTGTCAGTGCCAGTATTTAATTACAGGTACACTTTATGCCAGGTGTTGACCCTGGTATGCCAGTGCCAGTATTTTACTGGGGGTGCCCTTTTTGCCATGTGTTGAAAGTAGGGCCGGTTTTAAAGTCGAAGAACTTTAACTGTCTTTGCTACAAACACACATTTCTCCCTTTGCTCTTGCCTCAGATGTTTGAATCAACTTCCCAATTGAATCAAAATCCTGTTTGTCTCTTGAATCAATTTAATGGGGAAACAAATACAGCAGCCTCACTTCTGAAGGGGCCAACGACATGCTGCAAGGGCCCGGGGTGTCACAGAGAGAGGTTGGCATGACCAGGGGTATCATTACAATATACATAACACAAGATTAGCATTATAACGCTTCCCATTACTGAGGACGAGGCACCAAATTACACATGCTTGCATCCACTCCTGTGTGTGACGAATGGGAAAGAGTGAGATCTCTGGCTGTGAATAAAAGACGCCTGACCTCATGCAGTCATGGTGATTTCGCTGCCCACAATCATGATGCTGACAACTTCACTGGCCTACAGTGGGTGCTACCATGGACAACAATTTGTATTATTTATTTATTTTTTATTTGAAATGTTTTATATAGCGCTACTGTACCCGAGAATATCAGAGCGCTTTACAGGGGACATAACACATCATGAAAAAGAAAGTCAATAACCGGCAATTGTTAACATAGTCTAGGCAATAAAGTCTCCAAGTGTCAGAGGAAAAGAAAGAGTAAATTCAGAGAGCAAGTAAAGGAGAAGAGGGCTGTTGAAAAAGTAAATAGGGGGTGCTTTTATTCGGTTTGTGTAACACAACCATACAAGCAGACACGTTTAAAATAATACATGATGCAATTTTGTCTACATGAATAGGAACCAAAATAAACAATCACATCTCACCAACCTTGAAAGCACTGAACTGGTTGCCTTATGAAGCAAGAATACACCTTAAAGTGGCGTGCATGACGCACAAGGCAATTCACAACAATACACCCAGCTACTTGGCACTAAAGTTGGAAAAATCAGGAGGCTGCAGACAACTATGAAGAGCGACCACTCTACTTCTGAAACCCCAATCCTTCAGGAAGAAGAGAACAGGCTGTAGAGCTTTCTCAGGGATTGCTCCAAAGATTTGGAACTCTCTACCACCCCGAGTGCGTGGAATCACATCCCTTACTGTATTCAAAAAGGAAGTAAAAGGTCTACTAATGAACAAACTCATGTCCTAAATCTAAGTATGGGATGTATTTGGCTGCTTGTCTTTTATCACATCCCCTGTTGCTCCACAATTGTTTGCTGATTAATGTTGTTCGTGGGATATAGATCTGTACGGCTGATAGCACAATGTCTAATGTAATTTGTTCTGCAGATGCTATTGCTCTATTATGACCATTTGACATTTTGTTTGTTTTGACTACCTCTTCCACTGTTTATTCTTCTATTGTAAAGCGCTCTGATACCCTCGTGGGTCACGTTCGCGCTATATAAGACTTTATAAATAAATAAATAAATACATAAACAATTAAATAAAATCTTATATTACTTGTGCAAGGTTACACAAAGTGCAAAATCCCGCAAAAAGTGCTATATGCAACATGTGCAAATTACTTAATAAAGTGCCATATTCCAACAGCATACATTTGTACAAAACTTGCAAAAGTGCAAGTACAATTAACTAAGTAACTAAAATATCATAAAAGTTCATCTTTGATGAGCTTAGGAGGTATCATGTGCAAATTCAGAGAATAATAGATTTCCAAGCTGCTATACTTTTTAAAATATATGATGCGACATAAAAACAAACATCTGGACCTTCCAGAGATGATATTAACTTCATAGCATTTTTAGTGGTACGAACATGATATTTTAAAAAGATAGGTTTCAGATAAAATGTCCTTAAAAAAATATAAAACTTACAAAACATAAAAAAATGGCAACAGCTCGGCATAGATAAACCATCACATGGGCATGCGGAATTTGAACTCTTTTTCATATCAGGGAATGCTACGATGTGACAGACAATTCCCAGCCTAAGGCATGCCAACACAAAGCGATGGGAGTTTCTTGTTACCTCAGTTAAATATAACTGGAAGCCACTTCTAAGATTTAATTCCTGATAAAATGTAACAATTGGTAGTTTCGCAATTAAACTCACCCTGGATACCCTACTATGAGCCAAAAAAGTTGCTTTAAGCTCTTTTTTAGAAATTGACGCTGCAAATTCTGGTTCCAGAAAAATGTTACAATTGAACAGGAGTTTATACCAATGATAAATGTATTTGAGCCATGGGATGCGGGAGCTATGTTTCAACTTCATACAGTCTCTTATAATAGACTGGGTAAACAGAGTTTCATCTTTCGCCCAAATCGAACGCCATAATAACAAAGGGCGTAGGGCAGCTAAATCTGCAATATAATTCAGTCCTACTTCTTGGTGTTGTATCTTGGCCTTCCGGGTTTTCTCCTAACGCGCTTGCAAATTGTCCAAAACTCTGCTGCGCGTGCCATTTTTGGCCTCAATCGGCAAGCCAGTGCTGGAGACCTTCTTAAAACCCTCCACTGGCTCCCAATCAGAAAGTGCGTTGTGTTCAAAGCACTCACTGTGGCCTTTAAAGCACTTCATGGCACAGGAGCTGCGTACATCCGAAAGTGGATGGTGTTTTATCAGCCATCGAGATCGCTTAGGTCTTCCGCCTTGGCATCTGTTCCAGTGATTCGGCATGCCCGGTGTGGGGGATGTTCGTTTAGACGTCTGGCTCCACAGCTGTGGAACACCCTGCCTCTGTCTTTGAGATCCAATGGCAATTTGCTAGCTTTCAGGAAGGACCTTAAAACTCTGCTCTTTGTTCAGTAGATGCCCTGCTCTGCCTCCACCGTCTGTACCGCCGAGGGTTTTGAAAGCGCCGGGATACTCCTAGGAGTAGCTGAGCGCTATATAAAACTCTCCCTAACTTTAACAACATTAACATTATTATTTGTGTTGAGGCCGAGGTTGGTACACATAGTAAAAGTTTGAGGAATATATTCTCATCTATCTGGAGTTGCTTTCCTTTTTGGTAGCCCCAAACTCCCGCCCCATATAGAGCAGATGACACGCACCTTGCATTATTAATCGTTACCATGTCTTTTATTCTTCGCTCTCCCAGTTTAGTAGAAAACCTAAAAATACTATTGATGCTCCTGTTCATTCTAAAATGTACATTTTCTTGTTCATGGAACCACTTCCCATCTCTTGCAAAAGTTATACCAAGATAACAGAACATTTTAATTGATTGCACTTTCGAATTATCTATGTAAAAGATTCGAGTTGATTTGATCTTCTCACCGCATGTCATAGTAAAAGTCTTAGTTTTATTAATTAAAAGTTTCCTCCCAATAATAAAAGCTGAGAAGTTATCGATAAGTAACTGAAGGCCATTTTGAGTACGTGAGAGTAAAACAGCATCATCTGCATAAGGCAGAATTGGACCTGATTTCCGATTTACTAGTGGGGCATCAGCAGGGATTTCTTTTAGTATTGCATCAATTTGGTTAATAAATAATGAAAATAAAAGTGGGGCCAAAACACAACCCTGGCGAATGCCTCTTTTCACAGTAAAAAACGGAGTGCATTCACCAGCCGGTCCATGACGTACTTTGCAGGATAACCTCTCGTATAATCTGGGTAAAAAATAAATAATTTCCTTGAGGGCACCTCAATCAAGTAGTGTGGGCCATAAAATAGAGTGGTCTCCAAGATCAAAAGCACTACTCAGATCTGCAAAACCTAAAAACAAGTTCCCCCTTTTCGCAGTTGTGTATTTGTTAATGAGAAGTCCAAGTTGACACATTGCTCCAATGTCCCTTTGCCCTTTCTGAACCCATATTGGGCTTGCAATAATATGCCATTTTCAGAAGCCCAAGTTTCTAGACGTTTTAATAAAATCCTGCTCATGATTTTAATCGATGAGTCCAGTAATGAAATCGGGCGATAGTTACATGCCACGGGGAGTAATACCACAGAGTGGCAATCCCTATCAGATCTAAAGCGGGAATGGATAAGGATAACCATCCACGGCACGATGATGGCCCAATATTTTAAAGCCAAGATAGCACCTAATGGGCTGATCGTTAGGAACTTCCCAAGGATTTTCTGGGAGGACGGTCAATTTAAGGTAGAGTGGTCACAGGTGGCATGGAAGTGTACACACGACCTCCTCATCCTGATAGTCAACACAGCCAAACGCCTAGCAGACGCACTTCTAGTGAGAATACAAGCAGCTGAAGCGGCCTTGAAATCAGCGGTACAAAATCCTGGCTTTAAGACAAAACTAGCGGAAATTAACAAAGAGATGGCAGAACACAAAGAATTTCTGATGAACCAAAAGGTTGCCAAGCTGCAAAAAGACATCAAGAAATTCTCTAAAGAGAAGGTCTATCCATACCTGAAGGATAACTATGTGCCCCCAGGGACCAACCAGAATACAGACTATAACTCGGACTCCAGCAATAACTCCTCCAGAAGGGGCTCTAACAGCGGCTCCGATAGCAGTGGAGAAAATGGTGCAGCACAAATGCCGCCCAGAGCTAGAAAAGGAAGGGGCCGAGGGCAACAAAGTTACCCTAACTATCCTAACCAAGGACCCCTCACCGGGCCCCCTCCCTTTTGGCAATATCCCCAGTTCCCCCATTTCCAACCCCCGTTTGCCCCCCAGTACCCCCCGTTCTACCCCCCTCAAAACCCTGCACACCCTCCTTTTTTAGGCAGAGGCTGGGGCAGAGGGCGAGGGCGAAAAAGAGGGAACGCACCAGAAAAGAGGGTGCAATGGGAGGAACCACGCCCACAAGGGATGGACACGAGGAGCACGAGCCGATCAGGACCACAGTAAGCCTCGTGGTCAATCTCTCTGACCGTCTCCTCTCACAAAAAGAAGTGGAGGTACTTCAAAAAGGTCTAGGATTTGTACCGACACCTAAGATTGATCATTTACAAGAGACTAGGGAATTGAAGTCGTTCTTCAGAAAAGTCAGGTTAAAAGCCTTCTTTGAAGGCAAACCCAGCGAACAGATAGATGACTCTGGTCTACATAATCCATCTACGTTCACACCACACAATGGAATGGTCCCCTCGGAGGTGCTCACATTCGAACAAGCGGTGTTGAAAGATATCTCTAAATTGAACAGACACACACCACACTGCAATATCTCCAGGGATGAGATGACAGTCTTGAGATCACTGGCTGATGATCCTCTGATCACTATAAAACAAGCGGACAAAGGCGGCGCCACTGTTCTCATGAACACCAAAGACTATGAGACAGAATGCAATAGACAACTGGGCAACCATAAGTACTATACCCCCATCCCTAACGATCCAACCCAGCGCTTACTAACTACCATTACGAGTCTAGTCACAAGCGCAGAATGTGATCAATGGATCACGAGAAAGGAGGCAGATTTCCTCATCAAAAAGGACCCGAGGGTCCCCTATTTTTACATCTTACCAAAGATTCATAAAGCAACCAGACCGGTACCGGGGAGACCAATCGTCTCAGGGATAGACTCAGTCCTGGAGCCCCTTTCACAATTTTGTGATCACTTTCTGCAACCCCTTGTCAAAAACATCCCCTCCTACATCCAGGACACCACAGACGTGTTACGCATCCTGGACAATGTCCAGCACGCTGAGGAGATTGATCTGTTGATCACCTTGGACGTAGAGGCCCTCTACACAAACATTCCTCAGAGGGCCACTCTGGAGGTAATTGAGGAGAGACTTAGTCAGGAGAATTGGACTTCAGACACTCCGCAATCTTTTGTCTTGGAATGCGCCACCCTAGCGCTTACAGAATTTTTTTTCGAATTTAAGGGCAAATTCTACCACCAGACCCAAGGCACCTCTATGGGTAGTACCTTTGCTCCCTCGGTAGCCTGTCTCTACATGGCCAAGTTTGAAAATACACACATAGACCATGAGTCCAATCCTTTCCGCAATAACATTAAAATGTGGAAACGTTTTATTGACGACATCCTGATCTTGTGGAAAGGGCCGGCAACTTCCCAGGAAGCGTTTTTAGAGTGGGTCAATGCTTTGAACCCGCATTTGAAATTCACCATGACCTCATCACCCAAGGAGATCGCTTTCCTGGATCTAACAATCAGACTAGACGAGGGGTCAATAAGCACTACCATGTATCGGAAACCCACTGACCGCAACAGTCTCTTACACTATAAAAGTCACCATCCGAAGGCCTTGCGCACTAATTTGCCCTTTGGGCAATTCCTGCGGATTAGGCGCAATTGCAGCGATGTGCGTGATTATAAAAAGGAATCTACAATCTTGTCCAGGAACCTTCTTGACAGGGGTTATCCCAAAAGCGATGTTCTGAGAGCCAAGAAACGGGCAAGGAACAACAATCGCGAGGCACTGCTTGAGCACCGGGAAAAGGTCCTTACTGAGAACCAACCCATCACATGTGTGACAACATTCACCCCTAGGTCTAACCAAATCAGGAAGACTATCAAACATCATTGGGGAATATTGAGCACGGGTGAGTTGACCATGGAAGACCCTAGGTTTGCCTTCTAGAGGTCGCAGAACCTAAAAGATATTCTCATCAGCACCCGACCTAAGAAGGCGATAAAAGACACCCAACAGACACTGTGGCAGCTTCCCCCAGTTACGGGCCACTATCCCTGCGGTATGTGTGGAGTCTGCCGGTACACCCGGACAGCTAAAACTATACAGCTCTCTGAGACCTTTACATGGGAGCTGAGGCACCATACTAATTGCAACACCTCACACTGCGTTTACCTCCTCACGTGTCCTTGCGGTTTGCAATATGTCGGAATGACAACCCGCCCTATCAAAACTAGGATCATTGAACATCGGAGCAACTTCCGCTGCAAAAGGACACACACAAAGATGTGTAAACATTATGTAGACCAAGGCCATGATGAGGACTCTGTCAAGTGGGTAATAATCGAGTCTAGCCCCAATTGCCCAAAGAATGTCCTTTTTAGGAAGGAACAGAGATGGGTCCACCGTCTATCCTCTGACAGACTGGGACTCAATGAAGATATCCCTTGGCATTCGCTATGAGCTATTGCAACCCCATTTTTGTACACCGTTGCAAACCATTCCAGGCAGCCCCACATCCAGCTTTGGGCTGCTATCTGTAATGATAATCTTTCCCCCCCTCCCCTACATTTCCACCTATGGGCACATCTGGCATAGTATATTTGCAATAACAACACTCTAATAAGGGCTTCCACCACCCCCTACATTGTCCACATCACGAACAAAACTAATGCCACAGCACCACAGGGGCTTGATATCTGGCTGATACATTATATCAATGACCCTGCACATTAAACCCATCTAATGTGTTAGACCCACTAGTTTAAGATGTCCGCCCCGCTAAACGACGGTAATCACGTGACTCACCCAGGGGCTTTGGCGCTGTGACACCATCTAATCATGGCCGCCGAAACACTCTCTAGTATCGCGAGGCCACCTCTACACATTGCCGACAAATAAGCAAGGTTTAACTTTCTTGCAATCCAACTCCCACGCGCTCCAATACCCGGAACAACGGGCTCCTGATGCACTATATACAGCTATAAGGCGCGCGGACACACAACTCAGTCTAACGAAAGCCATAGACTGACCAGCTTAAAATGGCCGCCCCACGAACGGCAGTAACCACGTGACCCGCAGATAGGCGGGGACGCTCGCTCCGTGGTGATTCGCTGCAAGTAATGTAAATAACCCTTCCCGCCGAGCTCTCACATCTACTCGAGCTCGGCGGAGAAGGGTAGGTCAAGCAGCCGGGGCGCAGGAGATCAGAGGTGAGTGCTCCAGCGGGACAAAAGGGCTCTAGGCTGGGAGCCACTCGAAGTAGTAGACACTGCTAGTTCATTAATGCTCGCCTGGCTGTGTTGTTTTGTTTTAAATCCCAAACCCAGTCTTGACTTTATGACTCATCCCTGATGCCTCATCCCGCCGACCCCTCATGTGGCAGTTAGTTCTTGATAAATAGGTGAGTGGATAATGGGAATGTTTGTTAGAACTGTGGCTCCCTTAAGTCGGAGTGTATGTGCAATTTGCTCATGTTATAATCATCATGTTTTAATGGGTGTCTCCCCCTGCTACTTACTGATACCTTCACAGGGTATGAACCCAGTTGCACTATAGAGCTTGCTTAGCTACTGCATGTGATTCCTTTGTATATATATTTTTTTTTAAAAAACCTCCTCACACTTCACAGGAATACCCACTTCACCCACTTAGTGATTGTTGTGTACGCCATACTACAGACAGTTGGCATACTTAACCACTCAGGCATGTGTTGATTGTTACTTGAACCACAAGTACACCTACAGCATGCCACGCTTTTCACAATTCTTCCCCATTGGCGTGACCAATTTTGCATTTTTTGCAGATTGTTTTAACCATTGTTGTTTTATCTCCTTTCCATACTTAGGCATAGGACAACTCTCACAGAGGTAATATACACACAAACCCACACATGACACCAGCATGTGGTTAATCACCTTTTATAGGTCCTGATGAATCGCGGGTTACTACTGCCCACTGCGAGAAACATGTCGACCGTTTTGCACTACTAGCCCCATCTAGGTTCACCTGAATTTACTCGTTGACTCCTAGTGAGCTAGCCCCTTGTTTTTAACTGCAGCGAGGGACCCCCAGAATAAAGTTCATTCCGGTACCCTTAGCTACATTTTAATATCCCTTTATCACTATCACATACCACCCTGCCCACACACCCGCACCTCACCATAAGGCAGTTGGAAAAAGATCTCCGCCAAAGAGCCCCTCTTTGAGGTGAGCCCGTCGGGGATTGCACCGCCTCCCCGACGAGGAGCAACCGCCGATGATGAAGCATGACATCCTTCGGGGTGTGTGAGGCCAATCCATCCAACAAAATGGATGCCCTTGGGTGTCACATTTACACCTTTGGTCACGCCAGCTAATCTTTCCCTCAGTCACGCTTAGGAACAGTCCAGGAACCCCCTTGTTGCAACCATTGACACGGGCACACACTGTGACTGGACCTTCCACTCCCTCGAGTGGTAAATGGTGCCCGTTGATCAAGTGATCTCCCTTCTCCCTTCCATTTGAAAATACTCGAGCACGGTTCACACCGTGGGAGTTTCCTCGAGGCGGGTTAGATTGTTCAGATCCCCCGAACTTGTTGACCCCATACCTAATAGGTGGGTCACACCAGGTCCAGAGCCTATTCCGGCATTTGGAATCTTCCCTTTTTTTCCCTTTTCCTCCACCCTTCCCTACCTTCTGTGAAGGACTCCACTCCGCCGAGACCAGCCACCCTTGACTTTTCCACTATGGAAGGTCAAGGACTGAGTTTTGGTGAGGAGGATGCAGCAGCTATCATGAGGATACCATCTTTGTTTGGTATCGACACTGAACCAGCCACGGGGAGTAATACCACAGAGTGGCAATCCCTATCAGATCTAAAGCGGGAATGGATAAGGATAACCATCCACGGCACGATGATGGCCCAATATTTTAAAGCCAAGATAGCACCTAATGGGCTGATCGTTAGGAACTTCCCAAGGATTTTCTGGGAGGACGGTCAATTTAAGGTAGAGTGGTCACAGGTGGCATGGAAGTGTACACACGACCTCCTCATCCTGATAGTCAACACAGCCAAACGCCTAGCAGACGCACTTCTAGTGAGAATACAAGCAGCTGAAGCGGCCTTGAAATCAGCGGTACAAAATCCTGGCTTTAAGACAAAACTAGCGGAAATTAACAAAGAGATGGCAGAACACAAAGAATTTCTGATGAACCAAAAGGTTGCCAAGCTGCAAAAAGACATCAAGAAATTCTCTAAAGAGAAGGTCTATCCATACCTGAAGTATGACTATGTGCCCCCAGGGACCAACCAGAATACAGACTATAACTCGGACTCCAGCAATAACTCCTCCAGAAGGGGCTCTAACAGCGGCTCCGATAGCAGTGGAGAAAATGGTGCAGCACAAATGCCGCCCAGAGCTAGAAAAGGAAGGGGCCGAGGGCAACAAAGTTACCCTAACTATCCTAACCAAGGACCCCTCACCGGGCCCCCTCCCTTTTGGCAATATCCCCAGTTCCCCCATTTCCAACCCCCGTTTGCCCCCCAGTACCCCCCGTTCTACCCCCCTCAAAACCCTGCACACCCTCCTTTTTTAGGCAGAGGCTGGGGCAGAGGGCGAGGGCGAAAAAGAGGGAACGCACCAGAAAAGAGGGTGCAATGGGAGGAACCACGCCCACAAGGGATGGACACGAGGAGCACGAGCCGATCAGGACCACAGTAAGCCTCGTGGTCAATCTCTCTGACCGTCTCCTCTCACAAAAAGAAGTGGAGGTACTTCAAAAAGGTCTAGGATTTGTACCGACACCTAAGATTGATCATTTCCAAGAGACTAGGGAATTGAAGTCGTTCTTCAGAAAAGTCAGGTTAAAAGCCTTCTTTGAAGGCAAACCCAGCGAACAGATAGATGACTCTGGACTACATAATCCATCTACGTTCACACCACACAATGGAATGGTCCCCTCGGAGGTGCTCACATTCGAACAAGCGGTGTTGAAAGATATCTCTAAATTGAACAGACACAAACCACACTGCAATATCTCCAGGGATGAGATGACAGTCTTGAGATCACTGGCTGATGATCCTCTGATCACTATAAAACAAGCGGACAAAGGCGGCGCCACTGTTCTCATGAACACCAAAGACTATGAGACAGAATGCAATAGACAACTGGGCAACCATAAGTACTATACCCCCATCCCTAACGATCCAACCCAGCGCTTACTAACTACCATTACGAGTCTAGTCACAAGCGCAGAATGTGATCAATGGATCACGAGAAAGGAGGCAGATTTCCTCATCAAAAAGGACCCGAGGGTCCCCTATTTTTACATCTTACCAAAGATTCATAAAGCAACCAGACCGGTACCGGGGAGACCAATCGTCTCAGGGATAGACTCAGTCCTGGAGCCCCTTTCACAATTTTGTGATCACTTTCTGCAACCCCTTGTCAAAAACATCCCCTCCTACATCCAGGACACCACAGACGTGTTACGCATCCTGGACAATGTCCAGCACGCTGAGGAGATTGATCTGTTGATCACCTTGGACGTAGAGGCCCTCTACACAAACATTCCTCAGAGGGCCACTCTGGAGGTAATTGAGGAGAGACTTAGTCAGGAGAATTGGACTTCAGACACTCCGCAATCTTTTGTCTTGGAATGCGCCACCCTAGCGCTTACAGAATTTTTTTTTCGAATTTAAGGGCAAATTCTACCACCAGACCCAAGGCACCTCTATGGGTAGTACCTTTGCTCCCTCGGTAGCCTGTCTCTACATGGCCAAGTTTGAAAATACACACATAGACCATGAGTCCAATCCTTTCCGCAATAACATTAAAATGTGGAAACGTTTTATTGACGACATCCTGATCTTGTGGAAAGGGCCGGCAACTTCCCAGGAAGCGTTTTTAGAGTGGGTCAATGCTTTGAACCCGCATTTGAAATTCACCATGACCTCATCACCCAAGGAGATCGCTTTCCTGGATCTAACAATCAGACTAGACGAGGGGTCAATAAGCACTACCATGTATCGGAAACCCACTGACCGCAACAGTCTCTTACACTATAAAAGTCACCATCCGAAGGCCTTGCGCACTAATTTGCCCTTTGGGCAATTCCTGCGGATTAGGCGCAATTGCAGCGATGTGCGTGATTATAAAAAGGAATCTACAATCTTGTCCAGGAACCTTCTTGACAGGGGTTATCCCAAAAGCGATGTTCTGAGAGCCAAGAAACGGGCAAGGAACATCAATCGCGAGGCACTGCTTGAGCACCGGGAAAAGGTCCTTACTGAGAACCAACCCATCACATGTGTGACAACATTCACCCCTAGGTCTAACCAAATCAGGAAGACTATCAAACATCATTGGGGAATATTGAGCACGGGTGAGTTGACCATGGAAGACCCTAGGTTTGCCTTCAAGAGGTCGCAGAACCTAAAAGATATTCTCATCAGCACCCGACCTAAGAAGGCGATAAAAGACACCCAACAGACACTGTGGAAGCTTCCCCCAGTTACGGGCCACTATCCCTGCGGTATGTGTGGAGTCTGCCGGTACACCCGGACAGCTAAAACTATACAGCTCTCTGAGACCTTTACATGGGAGCTGAGGCACCATACTAATTGCAACACCTCACACTGCGTTTACCTCCTCACGTGTCCTTGCGGTTTGCAATATGTCGGAATGACAACCCGCCCTATCAAAACTAGGATCATTGAACATCGGAGCAACTTCCGTTGCAAAAGGACACACACAAAGATGTGTAAACATTATGTAGACCAAGGCCATGATGAGGACTCTGTCAAGTGGGTAATAATCGAGTCTAGCCCCAATTGCCCAAAGAATGTCCTTTTTAGGAAGGAACAGAGATGGGTCCACCGTCTATCCTCTGACAGACTGGGACTCAATGAAGATATCCCTTGGCATTCGCTATGAGCTATTGCAACCCCATTTTTGTACACCGTTGCAAACCATTCCAGGCAGCCCCACATCCAGCTTTGGGCTGCTATCTGTAATGATAATCTTCCCCCCCCCCCCCTACATTTCCACCTATGGGCACATCTGGCATAGTATATTTGCAATAACAACACTCTAATAAGGGCTCCCACCACCCCCTACATTGTCCACATCACGAACAAAACTAATGCCACAGCACCACAGGGGCTTGATATCTGGCTGATACATTATATCAATGACCCTGCACATTAAACCCATCTAATGTGTTAGACCCACTAGTTTAAGATGTCCGCCCCGCTAAACGACGGTAATCACGTGACTCACCCAGGGGCTTTGGCGCTGTGACACCATCTAATCATGGCCGCCGAAACACTCTCTAGTATCGCGAGCACACCTCTACACATTGCCGACAAATAAGCAAGGTTTAACTTTCTTGCAATCCAACTCCCACGCGCTCCAATACCCGGAACAACGGGCTCCTGATGCACTATATACAGCTATAAGGCGCGCGGACACACAACTCAGTCTAACGAAAGCCATAGACTGACCAGCTTAAAATGGCCGCCCCACGAACGGCAGTAACCACGTGACCCGCAGATAGGCGGGGACGCTCGCTCCGTGGTGATTCGCTGCAAGTAATGTAAATAACCCTTCCCGCCGAGCTCTCACATCTACTCGAGCTCGGCGGAGAAGGGTAGGTCAAGCAGCCGGGGCGCAGGAGATCAGAGGTGAGTGCTCCAGCGGGACAAAAGGGCTCTAGGCTGGGAGCCACTCGAAGTAGTAGACACTGCTAGTTCATTAATGCTCGCCTGGCTGTGTTGTTTTGTTTTAAATCCCAAACCCAGTCTTGACTTTATGACTCATCCCTGATGCCTCATCCCGCCGACCCCTCATGTGGCAGTTAGTTCTTGATAAATAGGTGAGTGGATAATGGGAATGTTTGTTAGAACTGTGGCTCCCTTAAGTCGGAGTGTATGTGCAATTTGCTCATGTTATAATCATCATGTTTTAATGGGTGTCTCCCCCTGCTACTTACTGATACCTTCACAGGGTATGAACCCAGTTGCACTATAGAGCTTGCTTAGCTACTGCATGTGATTCCTTTGTATATATATTTTTTTTAAAAAAACCTCCTCACACTTCACAGGAATACCCACTTCACCCACTTAGTGATTGTTGTGTACGCCATACTACAGACAGTTGGCATACTTAACCACTCAGGCATGTGTTGATTGTTACTTGAACCACAAGTACACCTACAGCATGCCACGCTTTTCACAATTCTTCCCCATTGGCGTGACCAATTTTGCATTTTTTGCAGATTGTTTTAACCATTGTTGTTTTATCTCCTTTCCATACTTAGGCATAGGACAACTCTCACAGAGGTAATATACACACAAACCCACACATGACACCAGCATGTGGTTAATCACCTTTTATAGGTCCTGATGAATCGCGGGTTACTACTGCCCACTGCGAGAAACATGTCGACCGTTTTGCACTACTAGCCCCATCTAGGTTCACCTGAATTTACTCGTTGACTCCTAGTGAGCTAGCCCCTTGTTTTTAACTGCAGCGAGGGACCCCCAGAATAAAGTTCATTCCGGTACCCTTAGCTACATTTTAATATCCCTTTATCACTATCACATACCACCCTGCCCACACACCCGCACCTCACCATAAGGCAGTTGGAAAAAGATCTCCGCCAAAGAGCCCCTCTTTGAGGTGAGCCCGTCGGGGATTGCACCGCCTCCCCGACGAGGAGCAACCGCCGATGATGAAGCATGACATCCTTCGGGGTGTGTGAGGCCAATCCATCCAACAAAATGGATGCCCTTGGGTGTCACATTTACACCTTTGGTCACGCCAGCTAATCTTTCCCTCAGTCACGCTTAGGAACAGTCCAGGAACCCCCTTGTTGCAACCATTGACACGGGCACACACTGTGACTGGACCTTCCACTCCCTCGAGTGGTAAATGGTGCCCGTTGATCAAGTGATCTCCCTTCTCCCTTCCATTTGAAAATGCTATTTATAGTCTCCCAGAATAATTTACTATCTTTTGTATCTGCTTCTTGATTGAGTTTATTCCAAGCCTCTGTCTGTAGTTCTCTTTTCCGTGCTAATAACGCCATTTGACGCTGTTCTTGAATATGTCAAATATTTCGTGGTTTGATAAAAAGTGCCTGTTTTAATTTAGGCAAAGCTTCGGAACATTGTTTATCAAACCATCCAGTAGTAGCTGGCTTGGTTTTCCCCTTATTCTTGGTTAGAAGACCCTCTACGTGTTTCATTTATTTTTACAAGCCTGGAGAGCAGTATACTAGGGTGGACCTCATCACTTAAACAATAGTCTATGTCTTTACTGCATCTTATTGCCACATCCCTTTGTGTCTTTTGGGGGTCCACACCAGCCCATTTAATTCTCATGCCATTGGATCTTAAAGCGGCTATATCGGGAACACATGGGTTGGTGGAAAGATGTTTGTTACCCCAACATAACATCATTATCGGGATACTGTTATGGCCGCTTAACGGCTCTTCAGTTATCCGGCGCTAGCCACATCAAGATAAGTGCACATTTGTCTCACACTTCTGTTAGTTGTGTGCTTCTCACTACGTACAACTCACGCCTCCTGATTGCTGCAGTGGTGAAGGTGCATTGAGTTAAACATTGTAGTTCATATTTGACCGTTCTAATGTCCAATCAAAGTCTTTCCCGAGTCCTACAGCTTTTGAAGGACTTATCTTTATTTGTGTTTGATGTAGTTGGCAAGGTGGGAATAATGTCAGCCCAAGCATCTTATCTCTATTTCCACATCTTGTTTTGTTTGTTTTGTATTTGTACAAGATATTAAGGAGTATTGTAGTCTTTTCTTGGATTGCTTAATTATTTTATCAGAAATGATAAAAGACACAAACAAGTGATTGCTCTTTTTGTATTTGAGACCCTTTGAAATAAAAAGACCACTGTGGTATCTTCTGTTTAGGGGGACCGAGATCCTCTGGCTGCGCCCCTCCCCTCGGAACAGAGGGGCAGATTTACAATGACTGCTGATATGCAGGGATGCGCCAGTTATTGTGCGCCGCAGCTCCATCACCCTGGATGCGCCGCATTTACAATGCGGTGCACCATGCGGAAAAAACGGAACAGATGCGTCATGAATCTGTGCCGTAAAAGCGATGCATTGCTGGAGTTGCATCGCAAGCACGACACAGCCCCAGCAATGCTCTGGGGGCCCTATCCCCACAATGCTGTGTCAACCCTCAAAACCAGGCGCAGGGTTTTGACGCAGCATGGGCCCAAAAGTGACTGAGTGAAATCTTGAAGATTTCGCTCAGCCACTTTTGGGAGGCGTTCCTGCGCCGGAACGCCCCCTCACCCCCCCCCCCCCCCCCCCCCCTGCGATGGACGCCTCCTCTGGGGCACGGCTTTACAACGTGATGCATCTGGGAGATGTGCCACATTGTAAATACCCCACACCATGGCGCATCTTTTGCGTCGCCGCTCCATCCCAAAAGTGACGCCACAGTGGTGTAAAAGAGGAGCAGGGGGCTTGTAAATCTGCCCCAGAGTGTTCTCGCCCTTAGCGCGATCCTGTGGAATGTTGCCGCACTGAAGGTTCGATGTCGAGCTCCCTGCGTGGAGACGGCAGGCACCAGCGGTGTGAGCTGTGCCTGAGGTCCTCTTCTGTATTTACCTGAATAAAGTTCTCCTTTTAAGTAAACAACGTCTACCTGTGAATTACATGCCCTGGTGAATTCTACACTGGTGACTAAGGACAGGCACAGGAGCGGGGGTGTGAAGGAGGAATTTGACCTCAACACGGGAGGAATTTCTATCACTGGAGTGTGGGAGCTTCGGTACTGTGAGCAATTATGGAGGAGCACCTGCTGCTTGTGGTACTGCATGAGGCGGACGTACTGTGAATAGCGACATACTCACTGCGGTGGAAGGCTGGCAGCGAGCATGTAGTACCTGAGGCTTTTGGGAAGTGCATTGTACCATTCCGCTGGCTGTCTGTGAGCTGAGAGGCCGCGGTTTTACATCACACTGCCTCTTGTTTGGTGAGACTGAACGTGTACTTTGTAGATCTGTAGAGAACGAAGGGACACCGATGAAAACATATTTTTAAATTGTTTCTTAGGAAGAAAAATCCCTCTCTCACGCAAAACATGCAGAAGGTTACTCCTCCACCATTCTTTTTGGGCACACAGGGGAGCCTCCTCTAAAATGGAACAAGTGGAAAAAAGTGTTTCAAAACTATGCTGTGGTATGTGGTCCTAATCTAGGGTGGAAAGGAAAGTAGCTTTGTTGTTACACTTCTTAGGAGCTGAAGGGCAAAAGATCCTAGAACATCTAGCTGAGTTGAATGCCAATGACGCCAGAGGTTTAACGAATATGAAATAAGCTTGAAAAAACTAGACATACATTTCTTGCGTAAGAGAAGCATCATCATGGAACGATACCACTTTGGGAAAAGAGGACAAAAAAGGGAGAGACAGTGGAAGAATTTGTGTCTGAGTTTTTTTTTTAATTTTCCAAAACCTTTATTGTCAGATTCAGCAGAATCAAAATACACTTGTGCATCAGATCAAAGCTATTTGCGGAATACAATAGAAATAGTGAAATCTCAATCAAGCAGAAGCATTATTCTGTACAACACGACTATAGCACCATGAGCAACACATGGACGGCGAGAGAGATGGGGACAGGGAGGAAGACGATTACTGACCAGCGCAGGGGACCGCCACGGGCGGAGTGCCAGCAGGGAGCGCAGGAGAGGCAGTTCGCTCAGATGTGGTCGGGTTGTAAGTATGCCACTAAGGGGCACCATGTCAGGTGGGCAGGGCCTCGTAGGCAGAAGGTCCCAGAATTCAGATAACAAGGTCTGGTATCTCGAAGCATCTTCAAGCCAGTGAGTGAACTTATGCGCTGGTCTGCAACCCCAACACATAGCCACCCTGCGCTGAGCAAGGATGAGCAGCATTGCAATCAGGTGGCGAGAAGCAATCGGATCAAAATTTATCAAAGCCAAGCAGGCACAATGGAGGATCGGGCTGAACCTGTGCGGAGTTAATCTCAGAGATGGCAGCACAAACCGCCAGCCAGAAATCTGATACCTTAGGACACAACCACACAAGATGAGTGAAATCTGCAACTGAGCAACGTATTCATCTATCGTTAGGAATTAATCCCAGTTCATGTAGCTGAACAGGAGTTCGATATTGCCTGTGCAGATTTTTGAAATGTATGAGACGAAGACGGTAGTTGGGGGATAGTTTCAACGTCTGGTTACAGCAATAGAGCTGGTCAGCTTGAGCAATGTCCATGCCCAAATCTTCGCCCAAAAGTGTAGTATGCTCTATGGAATTCCAATCGAAGCTCATGTTAAATGTGAAGAACATCTAACATGAGCTTCGATTGGAATTCCATAGAGCATATTATCAAGCCCATTATCACCACTTTATCGGCTTGATAATATGCCCCAGTGTCCTTTGAACGTAAATAAATGTATTTTTCTGAGCTTACATTTAATAAATTAAATGTTTGAGATTTATGATTAATAATTTAAATTCTGTATACTTTAATTTTCGCATTAATAAAATATGTCATGACAAAGAATCTTTCTAAATAAAAATCAGAGAAATGAAGAATTAAGCTGGTCTTGTTCATCCTTAGTCTATTTTTTTACTAGCCAGATCCATTGAACTGATGGTGGTGTGTTTGAATAAGCTGAGTTAATACTAGAACCATGGTAAAAGAGTTTAAACCGCAGGTGTATATTTTGTAAATAGTTTAGTTGAATATAGACACTCCGCTATGATCCAGCCGCCCTCCTTTGAATCACACAAATCCATGAAGTAGAGAGAAAGTACATATATTGGTAGCAGAGCCTTGGTTGCTATAGAATTAGCTAGGATAATGTATAAGGTTAAATATATAGAGTTTGATATATAGAATTATGACTAACATCTGTTGAGTTTGTGTTACATTATATGTAGTCTTGAAAAGGCTTCCGAGGATTGGGTGAAGCAGGTGCAGGCAGAGGAAGTGTGGCAAGTGAAGTCGCACATCACATAGTCTGTTTCAAAAAGTAATATTGTTGTATACTGCAGTGGTATTGTCGTATATCACAAGTGGCATTGTCGCACATCATAAGTTTAGGGACTTTACGTGTGAAAGGATTAATGCATAGAAAGGACAGCCTATAAAATCTTACCTTTCGAGTACAGGGATCATTGAGTATCCTGATTTAAAACTTACTGCCAGGTGAGTAATAGAGCTTAACCCGAGCTTGAGAGAAGGGTAAAGGTAGAGGTAAGCGCTGCTTTATCGGCGAGTGTAAAATTCTGTGGTAGAGAAGAGGTAAGCGCTGTCTACCGGAAATACAGAATACTTGCGTGATTGAGAAAACTATCACTTTTGTTTAGCGAAACAGACGAATGGAGTTGTTTTGTGTAAGTTACTAACCGATTCAGTTGTATATTTTGTAAATACGGCTTCTCGATAAACCTTGTGAAGGAGGGGTCAGTCAGCGCTGCAGAAGCTGGAGCGCTGGTGATGTCAAAAGTGTCGCGCAGGGATTGGTCCTCGTGACCAAGACGGAGTAAAGGCTGATTGGTGCATCAGCGAGAGCAGCGAAGCAATTGGTTTAGCACTAAAGTGACATATCTTGTTCTAATTGGTGCGCTAGTGTGAACCGAGCTGTGATAGGCTGGTGTTACGGAACAGCAACAGAAGAGTAAGCAATCTTTTGAAAGACAGGAAAACAATTAAGAAATATGGATTATTTTTACAGAGAACACAGGGAGAAACCTTCATGATTTAAAAGATAAAAAAATGTATTTCAACCAGATAAAGAAATTGTAACGAGGGAAGGAAAAGTGCTTCCGCCGGTAAAAACGCCCACTTCTTACATGGCAAAAAATGTGGAGATCATACCTGTATATGGTTAGAGAATTGGGCTAAATATACAAAGAATGATGGTGCAGTAGCTTTCCCAGAAGTAGGATCTTTTAATCTGGCTGTTTTGCGAAATCTAAGTGAAAAAATGATGAGACTTGAACCGAGACCTAGACCAACTCAGTTTGAGGCGTTAGTTGAATGGGAGGATGAAATGCATGAGTTAGAACGAGAAAGGTTAGAAAATCCACGCGGATTTAAGGGTTGGTTCCGTGGATTATGGGGAGAGACACATGAGAGTAGAATGCGTCGATGGAGAAATGCTGACATATGTGATGGACATATGTGATGGAGAAGGTGACCACCGCGTTGCAGAGATTTCCTGGCGCAGTGCTGTGCTTTGGCTCGCGCTCTTGCTTTTATTATCACCCTATTTTGTATCTGAGTTCATTTGTTTTTTATTTTCCCCCGATTTTATGGTGCTGCTGCTGCGACCCCTCCCTGGCCCTCACCGCATATAATTACAAAATCAAGCACCGCTATTTTGCGGGTCCGGGCTCCGGGGTTCCTGGGTCACGTGACGACGACGTGACGACGACGTGACGACGCCATCTTGGGAAGGCTGTTCCCTTCCTTGATTTGGGGGTTAGCGCGCTAGCGCTTATCACCGCCACTCGCCTATTTAATGCTCGCCTGGAGCGTAGCGGTCTAGCCCAGCGGTCGCGCCTTCGCTACGCCTGAGTCTCGCCAGAGTCCTGCCCGTCTGCGCCCGTCAGCGCTAAGGCAGGGCTAGGGCAGGGGACTCTGGCTCCCTCAAGATGATATCGGCTGGGAACCTGCGTGTATTGCGCCGCGAGGTAAGAGACTGCCATCATGGCACCCTGGATCCTCTTAGTGGGCCTTTTCACTGCCCCACCTGCTCTTCTAAACTCCCTATGCCGCAGCCTATTTTAAGTCTTCAATCTAGACCGCCTTGTGTTCACAAGCCTGATCCTGTTTTAGGCGGAGCTACCCAAACCACCCTTAAAATTTTTCATCTGAATGTCAGATCTCTGGCATGTCACTATCAAGAAGTATTTTCTTTGATTACAGATGACAATCCGGATATTTTTTTCTTTACCGAAACCTGGCTGCATGATCAATCTACGGCGGTCATGAATTTAGCCCTCCCTGCGGGATACACTATGCACTCTCTCCACCGTAATGCTAGAGGCGGAGTTATCGCAGTTGCGGTAAAAGCTTGTTATCCTTGCGCCTGGAAACCTACCATCATAGCAGGGTGTGAGAGCGCGCATTTTAACATCACTGTGAATCCCCACTTTACCTTTTCGGGATTACTAATTTATAGGCCTCCCGGTCCTGAGGGCGCCTTCCGTCACAGCCTTCCGGAGGTAGTCTCCTCTCTAGTTATGAAAACTGTTAATTTCACGATTATCGGCGATCTTAATCTGCATATGGAAGCTCCATTCTCCAACTCGGTTCATTGCTTGCTGGCGGATCTTGAAGCATTTCAACTAAGCCAATTGGTACAACTACCGACTCATATAGGTGGTCACTTGTTAGATCCCTTTCTGACGAATCTCGCCACCAATATTTCAGTGCTCCAACCCAGACCTATGGCCTGGACCGATCATCATTTGATCGAAACTCACATCATTACTCCTATTCCTCCCCCTAGAAACAATACCCCTGACATTCTTAAACGTCCCTGGAGAAATTTGAATCTAGAGCATTTTCACCAGCTTTTGATGAAACATCATCCCCAACCTCCCATTGAAGTTTCCCGTGGCTATGATAGCTTTTGTGAGTGGTTAAATCACTCATTAGATATTCTTATACCGGCCAGGTGGAGTAAGACCAGATCAAGTCCCTCTAGTCCTTGGTACGACGAATCCCTCAAAACGCTCAAATCTTCCTGCAAAAAAGCGGAACGTGCATGGTGTAAAACTTATGATGCTGACCTCAAGTCGGCCTATAGGGCCTGCACCACAGTCTACCATCGGGCTATATGTTCAGCTAGGGCTGCCTTCTATTCTCAGGAGATAAAGAACAGTACCAATCCCACCAAGGTTATCTTCAGGGTAAGCAAAGACCTCACAAGTAAAAAGACTGATACTACTACTCTTGAAGCCTCGCTGGCTCACTGTGAGGATCTGGCCTCGTTTTTTGTTGAAAAGGTGGAGGCCATATATAGGTCATTCTCTCAGTCCCCCATCAGGGAGAATATTACTGAACCTATGGTCTCTAAACCACTGTTAATCATCCCCAGTCCTACTCTGGAGGAGTTCAAAGCCTTGACGACAAAAGTCAAATCCGGTTCCCCGGATGATCCTATGAGACCTATTCAATTCCTGGAACTCGCCCAGTGCTGCTACCCTGCCATGCACAGTTTGATTGATCTGTCCTTTAACACCGGCAGTGTTCCCATGGCATGGAAGCAGGCGACTATCATTCCTATTCTCAAAAAGCCTGCCCTGGACCCTACCAAATCCGAACACATCGGCCTATCTCCCTTCTCCCTTGGCTAGCTAAATTAGCAGAATCACATGCTAATCATATTTTATCATCTCATCTGCAGGAAGCTAATATACTGGACAATTCCCAGAATGGGTTCCGTGCGGGCCACAGTACCGAGACTGCGCTCTTGGTTGTGGTGGAACATATCAGGAAGATGTTGGACCTGGGTCAGACGGCGGCACTGATCCTATTGGATATTAGTGCCGCCTTTGATACGGTTTCCCACCAGATCCTTCTGCGACGTCTCGTGGAGGCTGGAATTGGAGAGACAGCACTTGAGTGGTTTCGATCCTTTCTCACGGATCGAACCTTCAAAGTATCCACACCTCCCTTTTTCTCTGCTCCTCGCCCCATTCTTCAGGGTGTTCCGCAGGGTTCGGCCCTTAGCCCTACCCTTTTTAATTGTATGTTCAGCCGCTGGCGGAGGTAGCCCATAGCTTTGATCTCACCATGGTGTCATACGCTGATGACACGCAGCTGGCGGTGGCACTTAATGGTGATTCCAATATGGATGCCCCTACCTTTCAGTCAGCTCTCAAAGCTGTGGCAGGCTGGATGGCGAATAATCGACTCCAACTTAATGCCTCTAAGACCGAGGTTATTATTTTTGGTAGGGAAAGTGGGCTCTGGGGAGATCAATGGTGGCCATCTGAATTGGGCCCTGTTCCCACCCCTGTTGCTGAAGCCAGAAATCTTGGGGTGTGGCTCGATGACAAACTTTCTTTCACTTCCCACACTAAACGTGTAGCTGGTACTTGTTTTGGTGCCCTGCAGTGTCTCCGACCCATTTTCAAGCTCTGGTTCTTACCCGATTGGACTATGCCAGCTCTCTGTTTTTGGGTGTGAATCAGGCAGAACTAGTTCGCCTTCAGAGGGTGCAAAATGCGGCAGCCTGGATGCTGGTCGGCCTTCCGAAGTTTGTCTCTGCCCGTCGAACTATCCAAGATCTCCACTGGTTGCCTGTAGGGCAAAGAATTAAGTTTAAAGCTCTTTGCTTAACTTTTAAAATTCTTAAATCAGCCTCCCCTCCCATCCTTTCGCAGACAATCCTTCACTATGTCCCTTCCAGAGCCCTTCGATCCTCAGGGTTAAATCTTGCCATCGTGCCACGCTTTAAAAGAGCTAGAATGGGTGGACGTTCTTTTTCAGTGCTGGCGGCAGCTCTCTGGAACTCTTTGCCTGCCCCTCTTCGTTCCATCCCTGATCTGCTCCTTTTTAGCAAGGCCTTAAAAACCTTCCTATTTTCCACAGTTTAGTCTCATGCGTTTTTGGTCATTTCTGTTGTGTTGTGTTTTATCATCTCCTAAAGCGCCAGGACGCCACTTGGCTGTCTCCGGTCAGATTGGTAGATGATATGGTAGGACGAAAATGTACGGAGAAAAGAAATAATGTGGAAATAGAGAGAAGATTTTGTGGAGAGAGTGATTCAGAGGATGCGGTACTGGAAGAAATATTAAATAGAAGACCGCTACCTTATCAGCCAGGTTCTTCATGGACCACTCCTAACGCTCCAACAAGAGAAGAAAGATTTAATTAAACCCCGAAACAATTTTCAAATCTGAGAGATTTATCTGAAAGAGTAGAAATGAGATATGATTCTAACACACCAGGGAGAGAGACCAGACTTGCTGGGACTCCTCTGCAAAGTAATGATGCTCGAAAGGATGTAGCAAGACTAGAAAGACAAATTGAAGAACAGCAAAGTACTTCTGAGTATATACGTTCTACAAATGAGTTAACTGGAAGGATTCAAGAGCTTACTAAAAACATAGAAGCTGTGACAGCCCCCTTGACTATAGGTCCTGTAATCCCAGTTTTTGAAAATCAGAGATTAAAAGAACCAACGTTGAAGACTCCTTTAAATCAGAGCTTGCAAAAAGTAAAAGAGAAAATGTACCCAGATTTATCTGAAATTAAGAGAACAAGTAATTTAATACCGCCAGATTTAACCTTTAATCAAAGTTTACCGTATAAATTTCCAATCGGAGCAGAATCTGCCTCAACAACACCAGAGAGGAGCGTAGAAAAAAAAGACTTCACACAAACCCCAATTGGTCCGTCAGAACAGGAGTTAAAAACCCTAAAAGTAAAAGATGATGAACCCAAAGTATTAGATGTTGTCGGACTAAAAGTAGACATGGAAGAACTAATTATTGGAACCGATAGACTTAAGGCATATCAGGATGTTAAATTAATGTTCATGTGTAAGAGTATTACCTGGAAAACAAAATCTATACATGACCAGCTTGAAGGATTAGCTGGTGAATCAGAAGTGGATTTTTCCAAACAGAAAACATTACAGAAATCGTTTAGGGTAGATTTTACAGAAAAAGACATCGAAAATATGAATACCGCAGGAAAAATAACCCAAATAAAAGAACTAATTTTTTGTTGCGGAGATGGGGTGAAGTAAATAAGTGGAGAGTAAAATGGGTCCAAAAAAAAGAAGACGCCAGTGATAAATCCTCATTAGCATTTCCTATGAAAGAAAAAGAGACAGTTATAAGTGAATTCCCAATGAGAGAGATACCAGGAGGAGGATATGTGCATGTTCCCTGGACTAGACAGGAAATAATATCATTCACAAATGATTTTTCCCGATTGAGAGAAAAACCGGTAGAGTAGTACCGACAGGTAGATCGATTAGTGAAAGTTTCAAAAGTGCTGGGGGTTGATCTAGATGGACTATTTTATATAGTTGTACCAGTAGATTTGTGGACAGAGTGTAAAATAACTGTAAATTGGCCAAGAGAGGAATATTCTTGTGATAAAGTAACAGGTGCACCATCACCTGAGGTGATGCGAAAATATGAGCAGGTAATAGTGTTTTTGAAAAATAAAATTCCACCAAAAGAAACAGATTGGGTTAAAATAGACAGAACTATACAAGAATCGAAAGAATCAGTACATGCATTCGATGAAAGACTGCTGCTAGTGTTTAAACAATACAGTGGATACGAAGAACTGAGCGATAAAGACATGAGTCATTTCGTGTACTGATTTGTGTATGTATTGCGACCAGAAATCGGACACATGATTAGTCATAGCTTAATAGGATGGCAGTCAAGTACCGTAGATGAAGTGTTGAGACAAGCCAAATACTGTAGTGATGAAATTAAAGCTAAACAAAAGAAAGTAAAAGAAAAGGCTATGTGGGCACAAGTAAAGGTAGCAGAACAACAGATAGCACAATTGGAGAATGAAAATACTGACTCAAATCAAGGTAAATCAAAAGGAAATTTGAATAAGTCAAAAATGGTAGGCAATATGGAAGAACTCAAGAAAAAGTTCCCTTGTCATAATTGCGGCAGGATAGGGCATTGGAAGAAAGAGTGTAAGTATCCGCCAAGATTTAACCCCGAAAATACATCATTGAATCCACAGATGCAGAGTAAGAGCATTCTGTAAACAACACAAATGGCCAGCTGGGTTTTTTTTTGGAAAGAGACTCTTGTTCCCACTCAGCCATAAAATCCTAGGCGGGACAATTAATTTCTTTTAACACTTCAATTTTATCGATGTATTTAAGCAAAAATGTTTTTTGGGGTATGTACAAAACAGAACATTATTGTCATGTGGTTACAACATACATATATTCAAACAGTCAAAGACAGTACACATTACAAGAAACAATACATAGCACAAATCAAAATCACATAAATATATACACCATAAATAAGTCTGAAAAATGCCTCAAACTATTTCATTATGGGGCACCAGTCCTTAATTAATAGAAACAAACCAACAAGCGGATATTAGAATCCATTGCAGTATCTTTCTTGTTTATTTCTGGGCTGGAGATTATATTTATAAAGGGAAACAGTGAAAGAGCAAGTGTGAGATTTTACAGGGGAAGATATAGGTTTGATGAAAGGTGTAGATCCTGTAAAAGTTTCTGAGAAAGAAGGAGCTAGTTACCCAAATATCCCACAATACAAAATGATGGCAGAAATAATTGAAGGAGTGACGCCAATAATCAACAAAATTATTGAACAAAGTATCTTGAGAGAGATGGAAAGCAGTCCTTGTAATTCACCAATAATAGGATTAAAAAAGCCAAACAGAACATTTAGAATTGTACAGGATCTAAAAAAGGGAAAAAAAATGTTGTCCCATGTTGTCCAATTGTACCAATTCAAGCAGTGATTCTATACCTGATTCCACATGATGCGGAATGGTAGTGAACTGTGCAAAGCATTCTTTACGGTTCCATTGCACCCAGAAAGCCAGCTAATATTTGCGTTCCGGTTCGGAGATCGTATCTTGGCATGGTGCGAATTCCACAGGGGTATACTGAGAGTCCATTGATTTTCAATCAATTGTTAAAGAAATCATTAGAAGGTCTGAGCATGCCAGGAGAATCAGTATTGGAGCAATATATCGATGATCTATTAGTGGCATCAAAAACAAAAGATAAATGCATCTCAGATACTGTGGCATTATTGAATCATTTGGTTGAAGAAGGACTTAAGGTGTCTCTGTCAAAATTACAGTTCTGTCAGAAAGAAGTGCAATATCTAGATCATAACATTGCAAAGGGAACTAGACAGGTCACTGCAGAAAGAATGAAAATGATACAAGGAATGCAACCACCAAAAACACAAAGGCAAGTCAGAATGTTTCTGGGAATGGTAGGTAATTGCAGACAGTGGATAAGTGGATTTTCACTAATTGCAAAGCCTCTGCAAAGACTGACAAAAGCATATATATAAGAGACCCTATTGTGTTAAACAAAACTGAAATGGAGGCGTTTGAACAGTTAAGGACAAGTTTGTGTGAAGCTCCAGCATTAGGGATGCCTGACTATGAAAAAGAGTTTGAACTGTATTGCAGTGAGCGAGAAGGATGTGCATTGTCAGTATTAATTCAAAGACATGGAAAACTGAAAAAAAGCCAATTGCCTATTTCCCAGCTGTCTTAGACCCAGTTGCAAAAGCTTTACCATGTTGTCCAAAAGCAGTAGCAGCAACAAGTGTAAGCTTAGAACAGAGTGAAGATATAGTATTGGGATTTTGTGAGGGTATATGTATCTCATTCTGTGGAAATTCTCCTCACTAGATCCAAAACACAATACCTTACCAATAACAGAATATATGCGGAGTTATTCTGGGAGCAGATAACGTGACAATTTCCCGCTGTGTTAATGTGAATCCATCCACATTACTACCTGACACTTTGGAAGCTGAAGTGAGAAATGAAGTGGATCACAAGTGTCTGGATGTGCCATTGCCTGAATCTGAATATTTGATGGTTGTTGATAGTTCATGTCTGAGAACAGAGAAAGGTGTTTTGAGTGCTGCTTATGCGGTATGCACAGATGCAGATGTCTTGGAATCATCTTGTCTGAAAAGAATTCTATTGGAAGGATGCAATACTCAGGAATTAGAATTGAAGAGGTTTATTAGCCCAACAGGGAGGCAAGTCATCTACATCAAGATCATGAGAACAACTGACACAAGCATGTAACATTCCAAGGTGACATGGTTGCATTCTCAAGAAAGAATGCACATAATTAAAGACATAGATACAACAAATAGCAGAATTAATTGCTTTGATTCGAGCTTGTGAATTGGGAAAGGAAATCGGAGTTACCATAGTGACTGATAGTCAGTATGGATTTGAGATTTTTCATGATTATGGGCAATTATGGTCCCAAAGAAATGCTGAATTTGTGAGAATGTTGATTGACGCTATCCAGCTGCCTGACAAGATTACTGTGGTTAAATGCGCCGCACACAAAAGGGGAGATGATTACATAACCAGGGGAAACAAGTATGTTGATTCCATTGCAAAATACTCTGCTAGAAATCTTGCATCCATAAACCGAGACAGGGAAAAAGAACATGTTTGAAGTCCTTTAATGCTAACCACAGTAGTCAAAACTTGGCAGGAAGTGAGTCAAATGCAGGAAGAGGCCAGTGAAGAAGGAAAAAATACTTGGTTAAAAGCAGGTTGTAGACAAAGAGAGGAAGATGAAATTTGGGTTTATAAAGATGAAAGACCAGTTATGCCTGATAGCATGATTTCAAACATGGCCCGAATGTACCATGGTCAAGCCCATATTGGAAGGGATGCAATGATCAGGTTTTTCAGACAAACTTGGTACAATCCAAAGTTCAGAATGATTGCTGAGAGCTTGTGCCAAAGATATCTGATCTGCCAACAGTTCAACCCAAACAGGAAAACTGTTGTAAGTTTGGGAACCATAGGACGGGAGGGAGGTCCATTTACGCGAATGCAGCTGGACTTTATTGAGTTGCCACCTTGTTACAGACTTAGATATGTATTGGTGATCATTTGTTTGTTCTCTCAGTGGGTTGAAGCCTTCCCTACAAGGAGAAATGATGAAGTAACTGTTGCAAAATTGCTTTTACGTGAGATTATCCCATGTTACGGTTTTCCAGTGACAAATGAAACAGATCGTGGACCACATTTTCAGAATGAGTTGCTACAGATGATCTGTGAAGCACTGGACATTCGCCAGAAACTGCATTGTGCTTACAGACCAGAAGCTTCAGGGGTAGTTGAGCAGGTGAATGGAACAATCAAAAACAGGATTGCAAAGATGTGTTTGGCAACAGGACTGAAATGGCCGGACGCATTACCACTTGTTTTGATGACCCTAAGAAGCATACCAGACAAAAAGACTGGATTGAGTCCTCATGAGATTTTGATGGGCAGGATCATGAGACACAAATTTGTACCAGTTAATAAACTGTTAACTATTAGTGATGCCATCATACTGGATTACTGCAAGAATCTATCTGACGTGGTAACTTCTGTGTTCCATCAGGTGGGGTGGGAACTGAATCAAACACGAAAGAGACACAACCAGCTCACGATCTAATTCCTGGAGACTGGGTTCGGATAAAGGTACACTTAAGAAGAAACTGTTTGGTACCCCGCTGGCAGAGACCAAAAGATGGGTGCATGCCAACCATACTATCCGTGTGCCTGAACCTGAAGAGCCATACGAAGAAGAAAGCACAACTGACTCTGACTCAGAAGGGTAACAAGAGAAAAATCCATATACTGAAGCTCGACATGAACGTCGACATCTGGAAGTATGAGAGGCTAGTTCTGCATCAGAAGGAGAGGGTGAAGTTGTTGAAATACCAAATTCTGAAGATGGGGAACATCCTTTACAACGCAACTTTTACCACGCAGTGCCTTTACGATGCAACTTTTACAACGCAAACCATTACAACGCATTGCGCTGGGGGGCGCTCTAGGATAGGGAATAGGTTTCATGTACTATCCAACACCTTCCCTACTTTCCACGGGGGCTGGAGTTGGAAGAGTAAATTAAACTATTCACTATCTAGCGCCCCAAAGCACTATGCGTTGTAAAGGCATGCGTTGTAAGAACCGCGTTGTAAAGGCATGCGTGGTAAAAGCATGCGTTGTAACGGCCTACATCCTCTGAAGATCAACCTGAAGATCGACCTGAATGTCGAGATTTGCTGAGAACTGAAATAAGTGAAGGTACTGAATCAAATACAGACAAAACTGATAATCAAGAAAGTATTGAAAAGCAGCCAGAAAACTCTGAGAATAAGGACCAAAATCCTGACACTGAGAAAGCGGAAGTAACTCATGACAAGGATGAGATTCCAAGTACCAGTTATGGAGGTGATCCTAACAGTGAAACTGCAGAGTAAAGGAGAACTTTATTTTGAGAAAAGTGCAGACATCATAAAAGTCATCGTAAATTAAACTGTTGAAAATACAGAAAGTGAAACTGATGACTGTGATGATGAGACACAATTAAGGAGAAGTTCAAGGAAAAGAGATTGGAGAGTGGAACATAATCCTACAGAACCAATGACATAAAAGTTTGAAAAGGAGACAATTGGCCTAAAGAAAGTGATGGACTGAAATTTGAGCTGGTTAATAAAGCAAGGAAACAAGAAGATCAAGTGATTGAGATAACAAGCCAAAAGGAATCATTGGGAAGAAAAATTGAAGTTATTCAGAGGCCAAAGAAAGTAAAAAGGCCAAACCAGAAATACAAATCACATGAGTGGACATATATAATTCTGACTTCTATAGAAGAATTAGGAAGCAGCCAAGAGAATTTACATGTTATAGATCCGGAAAAAGAAAGGGAGTAAAGAGACTGAGAATAAAGAGTAAAGAAAATACTTATAACTGAAATTAAAAACCGTATCACCCTTGAAAATGCATTATGGATGCATACTGAGATATTAGTGAGGAGAAAATAAGGGTAAAGAGAAAATTTGTTAGAAACATTGCAGTGTAAAAAAAAAAGAAATATGGCTACTAATGAACCAGTAACTGATAATGCATGACATATAGAAAGTGTACCACAGTGTATGTGAGGTCCAAAAACATTTTTACAAATCAAACTTATTGTAGTACACCATAAAATACCTTCTTCAATGAGTCTTTCATAATGCTCGCTCACTCTTTCCTTCCCATGTATCTGAGAAAAGTCCCTCTCAACAATGACGGATGCACAATTGTTTCACAGGAAGGAGCCTGTGCTCCAAACCATTGAACCAGGGCTGCAGCAGGCTGTGGCCAGATCATGGCTCAGACCAGGGCACATGGGAAGGGTTCATCCACAGCAGAGGCAAGGAGATGCCCTCATTGAGGACCATACGGCTGCCCTACTGTAGTGACAGCTCTTGTGCATGTTTTACCAAATGTATTTGCTCCCGAATTCCCAATTCACCTCTAGATTGCAGTAACATTATTACTGCTGGGGGCCCTATCCCCCAAAGTTAATGCCCAACTGTAGATCAGGGCCTCAGTAGGGTCTGTCACAGTATGCGCCTCTACCAACCCTGCGGTCATACACAACAGAGTAGCTTCTTACTCGACCAACCAGAAAGCACCTTGAGGCCTCTACAAGAGGTAGGAGAGCACTATGGCAGCACGATTGCAGTGACATGCTGAATTTGTAAGAGCAATATCAGCATATGCCTCTTAACGTTCAGTGGAAATAGGCATTTTGTGCTCGCTTTGTGACTGCATTAACTTTGTAGAGCTGCTGCCAGACTGATAAGATCACAGCATAGTGCTACCTGACTCTGAATACCAGTCCTGGGCAGCTCAGGGAGTGCAGCAGACAAAAAGACCAATCAGCAAATTATGCCTGATGGTGCTGACCGAGTAGCTACACTACACAAGGCCTAGTTGGATCCCTAGTCTGTCTGCTTTTCTGACACATCCCAGCTGGAGACCACTTCCACAATGTAGGGCCTGAAGGTACGCCAAGTGTCAAAGTACTGTGCAGACCGACATTATATGATCTCTCCATTACTGGGTTGGTACGATCACAATCTAGTACCACCTGACTTAAAATCCTTGTTCCTCATAGAGCTGAGACAGGAGTGTAGTCAGCATAAAAACACCCACTCTATGCACAGGCCCACAAGTGAGGCACCAGCTATCTTGTTCAAACATCTAGTCTGCTAGGTTTTCTGTTGCCGCCAGAAAGGCTGCTTGTTCCAGGAATGGGCCCTGATAGAGGCTGGTCAAGGAAGAGGGTTGACAAAGATCCGACCCTAGTTGCCAGGAGTGTGCATGAGCTGAAAGTGAATAATAAATTCAGAGTTGTTCAGTGCAGGGAGCTCCAAAGAGATGCAAGGCACTGTGCCAACAGATATAGATGTAAGGTACACCATTAGTGGATATAATCACTCTGCCAACAGATAAAAAGTGTAGCATGTGAAAGGTGCATCGTTACGACACCTCGCTTGTTGATGACAGATGATGGAGTGGTTTAACATCTGTAGCAGCCACCCCGTCCTCGCAAGGAATGAGTCAAGTACTGCCTTCTGCGGTCTTGGTGGTGACTGCTGGAGGGTGGACATCATCACTCATACACTTTATCACTGTGGCCTTGTGAGAACCACTTGAGTGGAGTGGTGTGGCTCACTGGTTAGAGGCGGCAGACCCGGAAGCAGAGAACGGCCCGGGACCAGGGTTCAATTCCCAACGCGGCAGGGTCGTGGACCAGGGTCGGCGGACTCGATAATTCTCACCTCAGTGCCTACTCTAACCAGGGATCACACTCGGCAACTCTGGGTATTTGCTTGCCTAATCTCTACAACGGCCCCATCAACGCAGGGGATGCCTAGTCTCACCTTGGAGATACCCAGTAGGGACCATCTCACAGGGAAAGCCAGGACGGGTTCCCCAGCGGTCTACAGCGCCACGATGCCTCAGGGCAGCAGTGCCCTTTACAAGACACATTACATTACATTACATTCTGAAAGGCTACTTTGAGCAAGAAAGTGACAAGTGATCTTTCAAAAAACGAGCCCGCTTTGCCCATAACCAGCTCACCCACAGAGCCTTCCTTCTTCCCCTCTCCTATTTATGCAGCTTTCTGGAGAGATTTGCCTTCGGTAATTGAAAGTGCAGTTAAAGGAAATGTAAATGTGTCGGGGAGAGGCTGTGGCCTTTCTTCCTAAGTTGTGCTAAGCAACCATGCAGTTAATTTTAAAATTGTTAAAAGGCACTGACCCACCTTTCTGTTAAAGGAAGATGGAAGCGAAGGTTTGTGCCACCCAGTGCTACTCAGGGATAGCATGGGAGACAGAATTTTAAATCCAAACTGTGTACATAAAGGCAAAATGAGCATGTGAAATTGGTTCACCATTGTGGCTTGACAGCCACCTGCCTTATAATGCCCTTCCTGTAAGCAACAAAGCAACCCTTTTGTGACTTTGCCTATATTTGAATGTACCTCTTTTCTGTGCCCTTACATAGAATGTGCCGCTTTTGAGGTTTTCTCTTGAGCTATGAATCAATTAGCTTTGTGCTCTGCTTACGTGTTATAAAGATCTTCTTTTGGGGTTGCCAGCATATTGTTTAGCACTCCTCTTAAGACCTGGCCAAATTTCACAACTAACCCCCAATTGTTATTTACATGGATATTGTGAGGTACTCCCTTTTGTGACGTGCCTCGATGCTACAATGCTCCTTTAGTGACTTGCTTATATATTGCACTACACCACTATTTTCTGACTTGCATGTTTATTATTATTTTTTTACAATAGGGATTCACTTCTCTGCTGTGCTTGTATGTTTGGCTTGTGTCTATACTCTGAAGCCAATATGGCTACCTGCTTAATATGGCCCTGAGGACGGCTCAAGGTACTGTAGAATGTACAGATGTCAACTGAAATGTACCCAAACTCTGCCTGCACATGTCATTAATGTTTACTAACCTCAGGTATTTATTCACGCGGGAAAAACAGGAAATGTTTATATTGAATTGTATTTATATGAGAGGCAGGTAATAAAAACAAAATACAAAGAATGTTGAAATACTGAGCCAACCAGTATTAACAAACACGTTAAACCATCCTTCTTGTAAAACGTAAATATGATTGATGAAATGTTGAGATAACCGTTACTAACTAAAACATGCTTTGCCTTCCTGGAAGATGTAGATGGACTGCTGAAATGTTGATCCCACAACGCATAACTAAAAGGACCGATCCATACTGCAAGACGAGCATAAGCAGCTGAAATGTTGAGCCAGTTTTAACCATTGAATTACGTTGCACCTCCCACAAGACGCACTAGTGCCTCAGCTGTCTTTGACTTGAGCCAGCAGCCCAAAGAAGTATCCTGGCCAGTGAGGCGATGGCTTTCTTAAATTATCTGAATAATTTAATGACCTGGTTACCTTCACATAAGGTTGCATTCCTCTGTGTAACTTGAGCCCCAGTTTCAGTAAATGCCCCAAGGGATTAACTGAACCGAAGCCATCGTGGTGAGTACGGTCCCTTTCCTAACACCAACACAAAGCCAGCAGCAGCGATTTCAAATTAATAATAATTTGAGAAATAACCTAAGAGATTAAATACTGCACAAAAACAAAAAAAGAGTAGTGAATACCATTGTTGCACCAACAAAGAAATAGAGTGGTTTTCATTTGTAACAGAGCCAGCAGTCGGGGGTTCAATTAAGTACGTTTCCTCAGATGTGAACGTTGAATACTTTTCTCCCAGCAGCGAATAGACCCCCTGGAGGGCTAAAGGCGCCTCTTATAAAAGAAACGGGGGCAGGAGAGGTGGAGAGTCAACTGCACAGCTAGAAGCACTCCAATTAAGTGACTAGATAGCAGAGCTGAATTGTGATCAAGGCGCCTGCTGAAGTTATCTGTGTGCATCCGTCCCGATTCGAGTTAGGCGAAAGCAGATTTTCTTTTGCCAAAGGTGACTAATCAGCGTAGGACGGGAGCAGGATGGTGGGTAGGAAAGCTACGGAAACTGGGAGGGGGTGGGAGCGTAGGACGGGAGCGAGATGGTGAGCAGGAAAGCTACGGACACTGGGAGGGGCGCGGGATGAGAGCAAGCATGGCCACGGGTAGCAGAAGGAGTAGGGAAGAGAGCAATGAACACCATTAACAGCGGGAGGAGGGTGAGATCATATATTGAAATTACCGATGCTAGCTTGGATGCTGTTTTGTACTGCTTTGGCTCCCCCGAGTGGCCAAGCAGTACAACAAATGTAAAAATCAGTGACACTCGGTTTAAACCAGGTCAGCTGATTTTGACTCGGTAGTGTACTTTCGGTCAGACTCAGTTTAAACGGAAATCCGGACAGCCTAAATATATTTCATTTGTGGAAACAAGGCTTATTACAAATTGCCCGATCATTGATGTGGGACATGCTATATTGGCTTGGTCTTTTCAAATATCTTTCATGTAGATAGAAGTACTAGAAGAATATATGACATAGGTAAACATTTAAGTCATAGAGAGAGAGTGTAGCTGAAATATTTGGTGACATTTTTGGAGCACTGATACCAATGGTGGGGATATCTTTTAATGCAAACAGAATTCGAAAGTAGTCAACGATATTAGATCGATTGTCAACAGATACCGCAGGAGGATTTTTAATGGTAGATACTGAATTAGTTGCTATGAGAGCAATGGTAATGAAGAATCGTTTTGCTCTTGATATAATTTTGGCAAAAGAGGGAGGAGTTTGTGGAACCTTACAAGTACAGCATTGTTGCATGTACATACCAGATAAAAGTCAAAACATTGAAAAGTATATCAAAAATGTTACAGAGTTGCATAAAGAAATTGAACCACTGGAAGTTGATAGTGTTCTTGGAAAAATAGGTAAAACTTTTATAGCAGTTAAACATTGGTTACATGAGGTAGGTAGTTCAATTATAGGTAAAATAATTTTCACAATGATAATAATAGCAGGAGTGATATTAGCATTAAGAATATGTTGCATGATTAGAAAAAGGAGACATAATAAGAGATCAATAAAGAAGATGAGAAAAGAAAGACAAGATAAAGAACAAGAAAATGAAGATGTTGAGATAGAAGCATTTCAATCAATGGCCTATAAAAGAAATAAAGAAATAGATTAAACAAATTTGTAGACTGATACTAACTGAAGAATTTGAAACATGTTTTATTAAACTTTGCAAAATTCTGGGGAAGATTTGGTGATAAAATCACCAAAGGCGGGAGTTGATGGAGCGAGGGTAGAACCCAAATGTTGTATACCACTCGTAAATTCTCTTTCCCATTACAGTAACAGGACCTAATTGAGTGGTTTGAAATACTAATCAACCCAGAGTAAAATTGCACCTACACAAGTACACGTGGGAAACTAAATTTGCTTATGTTGCAACCATAATTAACTAATAAAGTGATTTTGTCGTGTCTTAAACTAACAAGCAGCTTTAAATTAATTCAAAAGCGGCATGAATATGCTTTTTGTTTGTCCATTTGTGGCACGAAGATGGGTAAGAGAATCACTCATAATTGTGCTTTTATTTGCTAGGTAACCACTAACAGGGATACCTTAGTAAAGGGGGAGGTAAACAGAATGGGTTTTAGTTCAATAATTAATAGCTATTTGTGTTTGTTCCTATGATAGTTTCTGTATGGGCCTCTGCGGCCTGCTTAAAAATGGACGTCTGCATGAAATTGAGTTTGAGGCGTATTACGCATGCGCTGAGTCATGAATGAAAACTGCCGATGAAGCTTACAAAGCCCATAGCCGGATGAGATGGGTCAAGGACAACTCGCCTTGGAACCCTAAATGGCTGCCAATAAGAAGGAAGTCGGTAGTGAAATTATGAGAACCAAATGCAAAATTGCTAGTTGAGGACACGAATGACATGCACAATTACAAAGACAATGACCAAATTCAAAAGTGCTGAAATCGCGTAAATAGAGATGGGATTGAGCTCATCCACCCCTTGTATGAACCAATCAGAGACACTCGAGAGCCCAAATGTTTCATAAATTTAGATAGTTTAGTTAGGAAAAAGAGTATAAAAGAAGGCGTTCCGAGAAGGCAACAAATTTCTTTCCTGAATATATCCCGACGTGCAGCCGGAATGCTGATCGATTCCTGATGCGTAAGAACTTTGTTGTTTTTCTTGAGATTTTGAGCTTAGCCTGAATGGGGACAGAGTCCTTAGGTGAGGCTGACAGTTAGGGAAATAGAATGATGAACTTGGGAACTATCATGCTTTCTTTTCTAAATAACAGTGTCCTTTGAACGTAAATGAATGTCTATTTCTGAGCTAATATTTAATGAATTAAATGTTTGAGATTTATGATTAATAAATTGAATTCAGTATACTTTAATTTTTGCATTATTAAAATAAGTCGTGACAAAGAATCTTTGCTAAATAAAAATTAGATAAATGAAGAATTAAGTTGGTCTTGTTCATCCTTACTCTAATTTTTTACTAGCCAGATCCATCGAACTGATGGTGGTGTGTCTGAATAAGCTGAGTTAATACTAGAACCATGGTAAAAGAGTTTAAACTGCAGGTGTATATTATGTAAATATTTTAGTTGAATTTAGACACTCCGCTATGATCCAGCCGCCCTCCTTTGAATCACACCAATCCATGAAGTAGAGAGAAAGTGCTAAGAGTGAAATCAGTGTTATGGGCCCCACTGACGAGTAAATGTGGTAAATGTGACTTCAGGGAAAGGTGATGAGGATTTTAGAAATCATTTCCGGAGGGGAGCTGCATCAAGGGTAGGGGTCCGAGGGTGCATGAGAGTGGGTTGAGTTTACAATGGTTGTGATGTCTTGAATCCAGAGCTGTTTCCATACTGATAGCTAGTGGTGGTGGTTGAGGTTTGTTGGGGATCAAAGTTCCTGTGGATGTCAGAGAGCTTTTGATGAAATGGAGAAGAGCTCTTAGGCATGTTTAGTGCTTGCCTTGATGCGGCTGGAGAGGGCATCCTTCTTGGCCTCCCTGAGGTGGCGGTGGTGATTGTTGAGGACTGATCTAAAATAGCTTAGGTCAGAGGGGTTCTTGCTAGCTTGGGGGTACTCCAGCTAGTGTGATTTGCTGTTCCTATGCCTGTGGTGTCTTTCACTGGGGCAATGGTATCAACTGCTGTGGCGATCCACTTCAAGAAGTTCTCGGCTTTGAGTTTGAGGTTGTCAGATGGGTCAAGCCTGGTTGCTTTCAGAGCAGAGATCCAGAACGGTTCTGTGACTCCGTTCCATTTCCGGCAGGGTCGAGTGGATGGGCAGGTTGGAGATTCTGAAAGCTGGTGAGTATGAAGTGGATGATGCTGTGGTCAGGTCAGTTCTGTTCTGTGAGAGAACTTGATTCTGTTGTTGAGAAGAAGGTAGTGCCCAGTGTGTGCAATGTGATGTGTGTGGTGGCAGAGACCAGCTGTGAGAGACAGAGGTTGCTCAAGCTCTTCAGGAGAATGGTGGATTTGGTGTTGATGGGGTCTTCGAGGTAGACATTCAGGTCTCCAATTAAGATGTAGTATTTGGAGTCGATAGCCAGGGTGGGGAGATGAAGTCGAGAATCGTGTTGCGGAAGTTTGGACGGAGGCCCGATAGTCTGTAGGCAAGGGTTTTTCCGATTGCAGTCTTTGTGTCGAGTCTGATCCGAAAGTTGAGGTGTTCCATTATCAGCAAAGTGTTGTCTTCTGATGGGGTGCATTGATTGGTGACTTTGTGCATGAGGGCGATACCTCAGCCGTGTCTGCCAGTGCGGAGTAGCAGCTTGTAGCCGGAGGGCATCTGGGTGACGATGTCGGATGCCTATGCGGGGCTGAGTGAGGATTTAGTGATGAACATGACAGTGGGGGCGAGGATTGTTATGATATCCCAAACGTCCTTGGTGTGCTTGTCCAGGGAGTGCACATTGAGTAGCGTGCAGTGGAGCTTCAGGTCAGCAGGATAGGCATGACTGGAGCGTTGGTTTTGCACATAAAGCTGCAGTTCTGGCATGTGAAGGGGCCTTTTTTTGGTCCTGTGTGTTATGATGCAGCAGTTTGTGTCTCTCTTGGGGCTGAGGGACTGGAGTGGATTGGAGGTAAATTGGAGGGAGAATCAGGGGTCCTGTCGCTGGGTGCAGTTCAGGCATGGATGGGCACAGAAGGGTTTGCCTTTAGCGCGCTTGTGGTGCATCTGCTACTCGACCACATTGCAGCCTCCATTAAGTAGGTCCTGGGGTGGGAGGGGCACTGGGAGGCAGCAAATAAGGAAAGGAAAACAGTGTGAGAACCGGTGGTGAAAGGGGGCACACAAACTATGCAGGAACAACAAAGCTGACTTGCTAGGGGAAGCAGGGGGCAAACAAACTATAAAAAAAGGTCTGATTAGCAGGGAATGTGGATACACAACTTTACAAAAAGTGACTAACTAATGGGGCGATGGGGGTACACAAACTAAACAAAATAAGGTAGACTCGGGGGCACTGACACACATGCCAACATCACACAGATCAAGGCAGCAGGCAGAGAGCAACAGCGACGAGAGGGGTATCTGGCACAGTTGAAACAGAGCAAGTGATCCTCTGCAGAGGAGTTTCGGCTGTGGAATCTCTGTGTGTGGTTATCTTTGTTTTCATGTACAGGCAAAGCCATTCACGAATCCTCAGCAATCTTGGGGAGCACAGCCATGAAGGAGCAGCCTCCTCCTTCAGAGATGCTGATGGACTTCCCAGACCTGCCTCTGGGAAAGGGCTCAGGCCTCCTGCTTTCTGCAGACTCAATCTGTGCCCACCATTTGTGTCAGTAAGGAGAAAATAGTAAAATGCACCTTTCACAATTAAGTGGCAGAACATACTGACTTTGGTAGTTCACGCACTGTGATTGCTTGCCTAGTGAGTGTGTGCATGCCTTCGGTGCATGCAGCCCTGGCTACTGTGCCCAGAGAACCTTTATTGCCAGACACAAAAGAACAGATTTAGATTGAACATTGATTCTGATTCAGTGAGCAAATTACAACCACTTCTACAGGATTCATTCTTCTGCAACCCATTTAAAAAATCAAAACTCTAGAAAATGATATGTTTTAGTTTTCATTTTTCGAAATGAAATCTTTGTACATGAAGGCCCTGGCCCTTTGTCTGGTCTACCAGCAAAAACCACGTACTCTGCACTTACTCTGCACTTTGGACGAAGTGTTGTGTGTAAGCACACAGAATGTGCGGGATTGGTAAACCTGGTGTTGACACCGCTCACTTGCCTCCACAGAGTACACCCTTTCTGAGTGCTTCTGTCCTCGTGGATTACCCTCTGCTTTTCTTTCAATTTTATCTCTACAAAGTAAGCACAATTTTTTTAACCACTTATCCTTATCAGTTTTCAATGCAGCTGTCAAGGTGAAAAGAGCTGCAAATTCAGCCACTAATCTGAGTTATTTGGCCTTTCCCTGTTTTTTATCTGTAAATGGTATCAGAGTTTAGATAGTTTATTGTGACTTTGCTGTGTTATATTTTATTACACATCGAAAAGAAATTCAAAAATCAGTTGCCTAAAGTTGTGATTCAAACATACACTTGATTTGGAAAGATCAGTGGTTGGATTATGTACAGGGGGAAGCAAGTGGCCCCTTAAGTGAGACCATTGATGTCCCTGAGGACCAACCAGGGGCAAAGATGACCTTTGTCTTCTTGAGGGATACAGCAAGGAACCAACACACCTTCTTTGACATTAGGGCTGGGCGGAGTGTTTCATTTCACCCAGAGAATTGGTGGAATTGGATGACTCCGCATTAGCCGTGTAATGCAGAGTTCTGGCCCAATCGGCGCGTGGCTGAAGAGCTTTCCTCCGGGTTCGAGAATTGTGAGTGATTTTTGCAAAGCGGGCGGTCGTAAGCGGTCACGGTCAGAGGGCTGCTTCTGCAGTAGAGTTGCTGCTACTCGAGTAGATTTGCTGCTTCTGCAGTAGAGTTGCTGCTACTCGAGTAGATTTGCTGCTTCTGCAGTAGAGTTGCTGCTACTCGAGTAGATTTGCTGCTTCTGCAGTAGAGTTGCTGCTACTCGAGTAGATTTCCTGCTTCTGCAGTAGAGTTGCTGCTACTTCTGCAGTAGAGTTGCTGCTACTCGAGTAGATTTCCTGCTTCTGCAGTAGAGTTGCTGCTACTCGAGTAGATTTGCTGCTTCTGCAGTAGAGTTGCTGCTACTTCTGCAGTAGAGTTGCTGCTACTCGAGTAGATTTCCTGCTTCTGCAGTAGAGTTGCTGCTACTCGAGTAGATTTGCTGCTTCTGCAGTAGAGGTGCTGCTACTCGAGTAGATTTCCTGCTTCTGCAGTAGAGTTGCTGCTACTTCTGCAGTAGAGTTGCTGCTACTCGAGTAGATTTCCTTCTTCTGCAGTAGAGTTGCTGCTACTCGAGTAGATTTGCTGCTTCTGCAGTAGAGTTGCTGCTACTCGAGTAGATTTGCTGCTTCTGCAGTAGAGGTGCTGCTACTCGAGTAGATGTGCTGCTTCTCAAGTAGATTTGCTGCCACTGGAGTAGATTTTCTACCCGAGTGGTAGCAAAATCAAATTGAATAGCCACGTGCTCCTGTGCACTTAATGATGCCATTCACGCAGATGTTTTAACTGCTTCTCGAGCCACTGGGGCTAAATTGCAGAGTGACATGCATATTTACGCCCATGTGTGGAGTTCCAAAGAATCTTGAGAAGTTTTAATGTAACTCAACAGAGTTCCACGGAGTAAAACTTTGCAAGTTCAGCCCACTCCTATTTGGCATTAAAAAAAGATTGTTTTTAAGAAGGCCGGGTAGGAATGAGTATGGGGAAATATTCTGTACTATGGGAAACTGATGCACAATTTATGAATTTAGTATAATATGAAATATACTAATCTGGTGGTGTTTCCTTCAGCATCTATTTTTCCCAATTATTTTTGGATGCGAATGACTGACTCGAGCAGAAGATATCTCACTGAGTAAATTTTTTCCTTGCATCACTTTCAGACAGCAAGTATGCCCTCATGTGCGTCTTTCATGGGAGGTATCGGCCAATGATATTTTACACCAAGCTTTCATATATTTTGTACAAACCTTTGCAATCTTCGGAGACACTTGCACAGGATCTTACGATGTACAATGCTCAAGTTTGAGCTTCTAATTTGCACTAGTTAGTCTGGTGAAATAACCGACTTCTTAAAGCACACTATGCACCAATATCCGCATTGTACATCAAATACTAATACTTTTCACCTGCCAAATTCTGGAATATTTGACCTGCCAACATTTAATGAAAGGTGAGATATTTTACTCACCCAGTGATTACTGGGAATGTAAATAACACCCAACTTGTAATTGCTACCCCTGTGCAAAGAAACAGACTGTATCATAACTGAGTGATCTCTTGGTGTAAGGTACATCAATCACTAACATGTGAAAAAAGAAAATTGGGAGGGACTGATATCCATTTGCCAGGCCTCATGTTCTCAATATAATATGTGTCGATCTGAGGCCAGAGGGTGTCCTTAGTTATATTATTTTATAAGACTCATCACTACAGAAGAGCCTCACACAGCAGAGGGGTCACCTACACACAAGCATTGGCAAAGGGAGATATTCGATAATCTGCACTATACACTTGGACCGATTAAATTCACTGGCCTATTTCTGCCAGCCAGGGGCCCCCCTCTTTTGGTCAGGTCTTTTAGAAATGCAGCAGTTGGGACTCAACTAGCTCAACCTCAGGATTACCTTGGCAAGTATCATAAGTTGGAACATTTTAGAAAGATATGTCTACCACTGATTTGCTGCTTGGACCTTAAGTTATTAATTGTGAGTTGGAGATTTCCAAACCAATCCCCAGATCACAGGGTAACATTAGTTCCAGTTCTAAATACTAATGCAGTTATAGCATCTTTGAAGCTCTGTGGAAAAGTAACTGCTTCGGTCCTTTCTCAGTTATGACCTTGTAAACTTCCCTGGTAACAACTACATCTGTTAAGAGTTTTATGTGTTCCACAAGTATTTCACTGACAGGACTTTCCATCTTTACTGGTTCCAGTTGGTTGTCATAGTCTATCTGGACCCAAAGCATTACCCTTCCTAGAGTCCACCTTTGCTTCTCGACTGCGTTACCAGTGGAGACTCAAATGTACAAACAAGCCTTGGCAAATTATTAAGAAAAGAGTTCACACGTATGTGACACATGATTGACCTCTGGAATCTACTAGACACCATCTCTCCGGACGTCGCATTCCTGACAGAAACATGGATGAACGCCACCTCAGCCCCAGACATCACCATTGCCATCCCGGAAGACTATAAGATCATACGCAAGGACCGTACCAGCCACACAGGAGGAGGTATCGCTATCGTCCATAAGAAATCCATCCGCATCTCAACCAGCTCAGACGTCAATCTCGCCAACTCTGAACACCTTCACTTCCAGATCCACATCGACCCCAAGACCACACTCAGAGGCACCCTCCTTTACAGACCCGAAGACCAACCCTCCCAACCCCCTCCAGGACCCCCACCCCCCCTGAACATCCTCAACGACTGGAAGCCTATCTCCACTGAGGACACCATCCGTTTGATGAACTCTATCCACTCAGGATCCCCCACAAACCCATGCCCTCACCACATCTTTAACAAAGCAGACTCCATTATAGCACCGCACCTCCGAGACGTCATCAACTGCTCCCTCAACTCCGCAACCTTCCCGGAAAGCTGGAAACATGCCGAACTTAGCGCCCTTCTGAAGAAACCCACAGCTGACCCCACCGAACTCAAAAACTACCGCCCTATCTCACTCCTTCCATTCCCTGCAAAAGTCATCGAGAAAGCTGTCAACAATCAACTCGCCGCCTTCCTCGAAACCAACAAATCCCTCGACTCCTCACAGTCCGGCTTCCGAGCCAAACACAGCACTGAGACCGCTCTCATCGCTGCAACTGACGACATTCGATCTCTACTGGACAACGGAGACACAGTCGCCCTCATCCTCCTCGACCTCTCCGCAGCCTTCGACACAGTCTGTCATAGCACCCTTCTACAGCGCCTCAGAAACGTCGGAATCCAAGGAAAAGCACTGGATTGGATCACTTCGTTCCTCACCGGAAGAACCCAGAGAGTCCGCCTCCCACCATTCAAGTCAGAGGCCACTGAAGTCATTTGTGGCGTGCCACAAGGATCTTCTCTCAGCCCCACCCTCTTCAACATATACATGAGCCCCCTTGCGACCATCGTTCGCCAACACAACCTCAACATCATCTCCTACGCTGACGACACTCAACTGATCCTCTCACTCACAAAAGACCCTAACACCGCCAAAACCAACTTACACGAAGGAATGAAAGACGTAGCTGAGTGGATGAACCTCAGCCGCCTGAAACTGAACTCCGACAAAACAGAAGTCCTCATCTTAGGCACCTCCCCCTCCGCCTGGGACGACTCTTGGTGGCCAGATGCCCTTGGAAAAGCACCCATCCCAACAGACCACGCACGGAACCTGGGCGTCATACTAGACTCCTCACTCTCGATGACCAAACAAGTCAACGCCGTTTCATCATCTTGCTTCAACATTCTTCGCATGCTCAAAAAAACATTTCGCTGGATCCCCACCGAAACTCGTAAAACGGTCACCCACGCACTGGTCACTAGCCGTCTGGACTACGGAAACACCCTCTACGCCGGTACCACCGCAAAACTCCAGAAAAAACTCCAACGCATCCAGAACGCCTCTGCCAGGCTCATACTCGACATCCCGCGTAAAGAACACATCTCTGGTCATCTGAAAACCCTCCACTGGCTCCCCGTAAATAAGAGGATTACTTTCCGCCTCCTTACCCACGCACACAAAGCACTCTACGAACTTGGACCTGAATGCCTCAACACACGACTGTCCTTCTACTCCACCTCCCGTCAGCTACGATCCTCCAACCAAGCTCTTGCCACTGTACCTCGCATCAACAAATCCACCATGGGAGGCAGATCCTTCTCCTACCTGGCAGCCAAAACTTGGAACTCCCTTCCTACACACCTTCGCCTTACTCAGAACCACCTAGCATTCAGAAAGCAACTTAAAACTTGGATATTCGACAAGTAACTCCCCACCCCTCCGTAAGCGCCTTGAGACCCTATGGGTATGTAGTGCGCTATACAAATCTTTTTGACTTGACTTGACTTGACATTGGAAAACAAAAACATTAACCAAGGAAACTGCCCAGTGACCAACAGCTGCTTCAAAACCTTGAGAACAGTCCTCAAAGTTATAATACAAGTGGCCTGAGGCACAAGGCATTTTTAGGTCCTTAATGACCCAATATTATTTTTGTTATATGCAAACATGAAACTAAGAATTTACAGCATCACAATTTAGGCTTGCAATATGGTCCTTAAATGGGCTGTGTTCGGGTGCTCTATCAGTCTTCTTTTCATTGCAATTTGTATGTTTTTTGGACGGATGTGTAGAAAAATCCTTGGCTTGTGGTGGTGTGCACTTTTGTTAAGGGTTGTCTGTTAGTGTGAAGGTGGCTAGGTATCTTATAACAATGATTTAGATATTAAATGCAGTTAGTTGACTCCTTTGTTGTTTATTAGGATTCTAACTTCGCTTTGTAGCATGTCATTCATGCTACTGGATCGTTTACACCCTCTCGGGTGATTGGTGCACTATACTAATCAGCGTAACATAACTTATTTAGGTTTAATGTGGGTTACTGAGTGCCCAAATCTTAGCTGTTGGTTGCTTTGTTCTATTTCTTGGGCTTCCATGATCTTGAGGGTAAGTTAGGTTCTTCCGAGGGTGGCTGGGAAAGCATACCTCCATTCATCTAATGTGTTGTTGCTTTTGACTTCTTGAGCCATGGCGCTTTCATAGACATTCCACCATGGCATTTGGAAGTTGGGTTGGCATCTGTGTCTGGAGCGGTGCAGTCTGCCAACCCAAGATTCTGTAAATTAGTGAAATAGGGGACTTAGTTTGTGTTCTATCAGTGGACTCCGTATAAGAAAGTTGTAGTGAATAGCTACCTTTGTTTAGAGGCACATAGGCTGGTGTGATTAATTTCTTTACAAAGGCACAATGACTGTTTGTTGCATATGCTACACGTGATGCATATTGCTGGAGATGTCTCTAACCATGTGTGGGTATAGTTTAAGTATTGTTTGTACCAAAGCTTGTTCAAAGTCTAATACTATTTTGTAATATTGTGCGTGGGGAGTAGTTGTTTGTAATATGTGCCACTTTGCTTATTAGGTGGCAAGACATATATGAGGGGTATAATAGTGATTTGATATTTGCCATGCACGATATAGATCTGAGTGAATGGTTTAGAACATATTTTGAATGTTATGCCCAAAATCGATATTTTTATATTGGTCTAGGCTTAATACGATATTTGCTGTAGCAAATATAATAATGTATCTGTCATTATTTAGGTTTCTTATGTGGATTAAGGGTTAATCATTATGTATGGTTGTTAAGTGTTAAATAATTTGGATGTCATCATGTTTTTACAGGACAGCAGGAGGGTCACGGGTGCCTTTTTTAGTTATTAAGCATTTTAAAATTGATATATCTGGTATCTCTCCTGTGATTTGTACAGATACTTTAGGGATATATTTTTGGGCATATTTTTTACAATGTAGATTGTGGGCTCTTGGCAACTAGTGCTTGCCTGTTTTAAATCTTGAAACACTAACCTTACTTCAATTTGGGTGACATTTGGGGTTGGTTGTGTTCTCTCGTGCTAATACCATCCTTTTTTGTAGAGGCCCTCCCATAACATGAATTGGAATAGTATTTTGTACATTTTCAATTAATGTTCGGTGCGTGTGCTATCATGGCTATTTGTGAGCCCATTTGTTTTTGGTGTGGTAGGTGTTAAACTGTTCTGCTCCTTTTATAATATATTTTAATTAAGTTCCTATTGTTCTTGAATAATTTACTTTATGGTTGTTTTAACTGGTTAATGTTACTTTAGTTGCATTGTTTTGCATCATTTATTACTTTTTATGGTGGATGATATTTAGTGTATATGGTGCCGCTCGCAGCCGTTCTTGTGGGAGCAACTTTGCTATTAATCAGCTCTTACCTTGGAATTCTTTCCTGATCTCTGTTGGGACGCTGACCTGGAGCCGGAGCAGAGTAGCGGGGCATACTGCATGAGGCGGGACTGCAAGGACCACAAGGACAGTGCGCAAGACAACAAGACTCACCTGGCCCTCTCCACGCCCTCTTTCCGCCCACCACCTCCTCTACATAATTCCACCCTCATTCAAGGCGCGCGGGACGCGCGCGGACTTGCCCGGGCAGGACGGGGCAGGACTGGACCGGGCCACCCCTCTTGGCCCTGAGATAAACTGGCTACCTGGAAGACTCTAAGACGAATGGCGGGCCGCGAGACAAGGAGCAAAGCCACGGCTTCAAGTACAATGGTAGCAGGTACACTGGACAGCTTTCTAATTAGGGTGAATTCGATATTGTCCAACAAACGCACAGTGGTGGAGAAACGCCTTTCCCAAAGTATTGACAGTGCTAGACCATCTTCGCTGGGCCTTTTAGCTAGCACAAAACTCCAGAAAGGGAGAGGGAACCCTCCGCTGCCCTATTGGACAGCATTGATCAGACAATTGCAGCAGTCCTGCTAGACCTAGGGAGCAGCCCTGGGGTGGCCAGGGCCTCAGTCCCGGCCGTACCCGAGGTGGTAGTATTATCACCTTCTAGTGATGCTATTAGTACTAGGGTAGCAAATGGTCGGTCTGACATTACAAACAGACAGTCTCAGGGGATACAGGAAGGGGCAGTCCCAAAGAGGAAACGTGGCACACAGGCGAGGGGTGGGAAGAAGGCGAAATTAGATAAGGGTCCTGAAGAGTGTCACCCCACTTCCCAAGTTACAAATATAGATGCCCCCATTGTAACTAATGTCACCATAAACCTACTACCCCAGGTCTCTATGTTACCCCAACCTTCTACATTTAGATTTGGGGATGCAGCACAGGCAGGGAGTGAGGATTTGATTGCTGTTATGGGTACCACCTTGAAATCCTTGCTTAAACCCTTGGTGGGCAGACTTAGCTCCATTGAACGCGGGCTCCAATCCATAGAAAAAGCCACCGGGGAGATGTTGATGCACATTAAATTGGTTCCAACAGCACGGAAGGGTCAAGACACCACTGGTGGGAGGCCTTCAACTATCACAGTCACTCCCCCCAGTGGTGTCACGGCTGCCGCAACCACCCCCGCTGTGGCCCTGGCGACGGCTGGTGTGGCCAAGGCTATCCCCCCTAGAAGTAGCGGTATGGCCAGGGAGAAGTTGGAGTGGCCTACCGCTGAGGGGGGCCGTGCAAGGTGGAGCAAGGTAGTTAACCTGCCCCCTGAGGCGGCTCCTCTTGTAGTGGTACTTACTGGAGTGCCTGAGCTCAGCAGCTCAACCACAGAATCATCCTCCTCCCTAAAAAACAAAGTGGACAGTTGGTTAAATACTCATAGACCCCTCCCGCCTAGCAAGACAACTGAAATAGTTATGGTTAGAAGGGTGCCTTTGGTGGGCCAAACTACTATAAACAATAAGGGGGACTGTGTCGTGGTTAATTTCAGGAATGAGGGGTTAGTCTCCCACATCTGAAATTGGGTGGGTGGCACAGTTGGTACTACAATCCAGACCCGCCCGCTAGTTTTTTTTTATCCTCCCCCTTCAAATCCAGCTGATAGGGAGTGAGAAGATGGGTGGACAAGGGTGGGTTACTTGAGACATGCAGGAGGGCCTAGGCCTAACCGCCATGCCACCCCTATGCCTATTAACTACTTCCATGACAACAGGTTCTGCTCCTTGGATCAGGTGGATTGACTGCTAACTGGAGACTGTGTGGTGGGACAAGCTGGCCCTGTGAGCTGCATGGATCGCCAGTTCACTTTGGTTGAGGGCAATGCGCCAAATATAATTACGGGGGAATTGCATGGGGTTCTCGGGGGCCCTATTATCAATGACTCCCCTGACAGGGTGTTTACCACCTTAATCCCAGAACCCTCGCAACGTGGGGAAAAAGTATACCCCATGCCATCATCAAATCCATCCATTGACAAATTACCCCTCAAAATGTTGTCATGGAACATCCCTCGGTTAGGTAACAAACTGGCCTGCCCAGAATGGGGTTCTTTTATTGATATGAACGATATATGCCTCTTCCAGGAAAACTGGGCAAAAGAGGAGCAATTCGGGTCCAGTTATGCTACATTCTCAGTGCCCGCAACATGGGGGGGGGGGAAGGCCTACGGGGGGGCTAACAATCTGGGTGAAAACTCACCTGGGGTGTACTGTTAAGATGCTGGGAACCGCCTCGGAGGACGTACATCCTACTGGAGTTGCCCAATGCCTCTTGACTCACCCTGGTTAATGTCTAATCTAGACCAGTGAGCATAACAGCAGAGTCCAAAACAATTGATGAGCTTTCTGCATTCCTATCCAGGATACCTCAGGGGGTCACCTTTGTGGTAGGCGGTGACCTCAACTCCCATTTCGAGATATTGGTTGAACTGATGGACGGTGCAACACTGGAGGAGGACGATTACTGGAAAATAGCTCCAGTGGTGGGCTACAATCCATTGATCTTAGATTTCCTCTCCCCTGGCTCCGCTATAGCAGGTCCTGTGGGAGGAAGTGGATTAGATAACCGGGCACTCCTTTCAAGCAACAGAAGAAGAATTAGATGGGAGAAAGCTGTATCCCGCCCAGAGCTAGTGGCTGAGATCTACGCCCATGTAGTCACGGCATTGGAAGCTGCTGGTGCCTTGACCCTCGGGAATACTTCCCCTATAACCTTTGTAAAACTTGGAGCTTTGCACCAGGAACTGACTACTACCTTTGCTGGAATTTTAAATCCTTTGGGCAAAGGGAAAAACAAGGTAAAAAACCTTCCTGGTTTAATACGGCATGCAGAAAGGCGAAAAAGGACCTCCTCAATTCCCTGAAACATAACCGCGTCAGGGCACTGATCAAAGAGAAAAGGGCAGCATATAAAAGGTTAATCCATCATGCTAAACAAGAGTAGGAAGTGGACCGCTGGGCCAACTTAGTAACAACCCTAGCAGCTAGAGATGCCCGGAGTTTTTGGCAGATTGTAAACACCGGGTCGGCTGAACCTGTTGCGGCTGTGGCACCAAATATCGCCGCTGAGGTGTGGGAAGAACATTTTCTCACCTTATATCGGACGGACACCGATTGCGGTGACTCAAACTGGCAAGCTCCAGCCTCCATCACCCAGAGCGGAACAACAGGGCCCGAGTTCTCGGTAAAGGAGGTGGACACTGCCATTCAAAAACTACCAACAGGCAAAGCGCCTGTCTTAGATAAAGTGCCAGGCGACCTTCTAAAGCACGAACCTGTGGTCTGGGCTCCCTATCTAGCAGACATATTTAATGCAATCCTGGGAGGTATGGAGGTACCAAGTACTTGGATGGGGGCAGAGATTGTTCCTATCTTCAAGAAGGGTTCACTTCTGCTCCCAGCCAACTACATGCCAATTAGTCTCATAGATGTGCCCCAAAAACTCTTTTCAAGGCTGATTCTAAATAGGCTCCTAGACTGGATTGAGGAGCACTCTATCCTAAGTCCCTACAGAGCAGGGTTTAGGAAGAATGTATACACTACAGACCAGATTTTCCGCTTGTACATGCTTTTTTGGAAAACGGTCAAGGTTGGGGGCGGGTCCCTCTGCACAGTTTTTGTAGATTTACGTGCGGCCTTTGACCTGGTCCCACGTCAGAAGCTGTGGTCTGTATTAGGGGAATTAGGTATTCCACCCTCACTCTTGAATATCCTAATCCGTCTTCATGCTGAGAACTACTCACAGGTCAGGTGCCATCTTTAGTCCAGCTGATCTAACTAGCGGACAGGAGACCTAATCAGAGCGATTCACGGCTTTGCGCTGAGTGGTGGCGCCTATTTACTGAATTATTGCGGCGCTTTTAAAACTCCCAGTTTTGTATTTTATTTAAACTTATTTTTTTATCCCCTGTTTTTAAGGGCTTTCTCCACTCACTTGCACCAAAATTCTGGTATTTCCACCGCGCTTGGCGGGTCCCGGTTCCCGTGGGCTTGCAGTACCAGCAGCAGCCCTTTGTAGCGGCCATATTGGGTGAGGGGTTCACGCTCTAGCTTTTCTGACGACCGACCTCCTCTTAAGAGAGTCACGCCTACACGCAGCGGTTACGCGCAGCGGGAACACCGGATCATCGCCGGAGTCACGCCAGAGTCCAGCCCGTCTGCGCCCGTCAGCGTCTCGGAGGCGGCCGGGGCTGGACGGCTGCCTTTTAAATCCTTTCTTTTTCGACTCGGCTTGCGGTTCCTTTAAGTATGCTCTCTTACTCCTCGGCGGAGCTCCTCTCTCTTCGGGGCCCTTGCAGCGCCTGTCACGATGTCTTCCCTGGGGGTCGGGCTCTCAGAAAGGGATGTTAGGATTGTGGCTGGCGTCTCCCAGATCTAAAGGGATTCCTATCGGACACTCCACTGGTCTATTACCAGTGTCATCTCTTAAATACCAGATCACTAAGTTGTCATTCCCTCAATATTTGGAATCTGCTGTGGGAGTCTAATATATCCTGTTTATTCCTTACGGAGACTTGGCTGGGGGAAGGCTCTGCCCCTGTTTTGGCAAATGCCATCCCTCCCGAGTATAACATCTTCAGGAGGGATAGAGTGACTGGTAGAGGAGGAGGAGTAGCGTTAATTGTAGATAAACACATACCCTGTTCAACTTTTTGCGTAGATAATATTCAGGGATGTGAGGCTCTGGGTTTTACTCTCCATCTCTCCCCCTTGCAAGCTTGCACGGGGATTCTTATTTATAGAGCGCCTGGACCTCTTGGGTCTTTTTTTGATGACCTGCAAGTGGCACTTTCAGTACCATGTCTTAGATCAGAGCACTGTATTCTTTTGGGCGATCTTAATTTGCACATGGACGATAATCTGGACCCGGATGTCATAAAACTCGACGATATTACTGTCCTGCTAGGGCTTCTTCCTTATATTCAAGGCCCAACTCACAATAAAGGACACATTCTGGACCAGGTCTTTTCTACGAGACCGCTTAAGATGTCTCCACCGCAGCCTGTACTATGGTCGGACCATTTTTTAATAAATTTTGCAGTGTTCTCTACTGTGACATCTCGGACGAGACCTCAAAGAGGTACTACAAGGGCCTCTCGCCCGTTTCATTTAATCTCTGCCGAGATGATGTCCGCTGCCCTTCAAAGCTTCCCCTGCCAATTTTCTGGTAATCTGGAGGAGAATCTTTCCATCTTCCAGAATTGGCTCAAGGCCAGACTGGAGGCGCTGGCTCCTGAAAAAAAGGCTAAGTCCACTGGGAGGCGCTTATCCGCCCCGTGGTTTACTCCCCTCCTTAGAGCCGTACGTCAGGATTGTAAAAAGGCTGAAAGGGCCTGGCGGCATGCTTATGATCCAGTTGAGAAACTGAAATACAGAACGGCGATTAGCTCCTACCACAGGCAGATTTGGGGAGGGAAAAAATCTCATTTGAAACGTAGAATTGAGGAGGCTGAAAATGCCAGCAAAGAGATCTTTAGGATTGTAAAGGATTTCACCTCTCCCTCTTTAAATACCCCTCTCCACACCCATTCAGAGCTCTGGATTAACCAACTAGCTGACTTTTTTGTCAATAAAATTAATACCATCCAGGATTCCTTTCCTCCTACCTGTCTTTTGCCGGATTTCAGTGGTTTGGCTTCCTCGCCATCCCTGTAGGGTACTGGACCGCATCTGTGTGAATTTCCCCCTATGTCTCTTGACACCTCTTTGGACCTCTTATCACGGCTGAAATCCGGGTCGCCGTTGGATCCTTGTCCGGCGAAGTGTCTGGGGAAAGTGGCTTCTGCTCTTAACATCTTACTGAACCCACTCCTCAACTCCTCATTATCTACTGGTGTGGTCCCTCAGGCCTGGAAATGTGCCTTGATCCTGCCGCTGATCAAAAAGCAAATCTGGATCCCCTTATGCATGCCAACTATAGGCCGATCTCTCTCCTCCCTGCTCTGGCGAAGGTGACCGAGAAGCATGTGCATCGGTCGCTCTCCTATTTCATCGAGGAGAACGACCTTCTACACATGTCTCAATCTGGCTTCAGTGCTAATTTTAGCACGGAGACTGCCTTGCTCGTGGTCACCGACGCCATCAGGGAAGTCTTAGACTCTGGAGGCAAGGCCATGTTGGTGATGCTTGATCTGTCGGCGGCGTTCGACACCGTCCCCCACGATGGCCTCCTTTTACGACTCTGGGAAATAGGCCTACGTGGGACGGTGCTGAACTGGTTTCAATCCTTTCTTACCGGCCGCTGGCCAACGATCTGGGCGCCTCCTTTTTCCGCCGATATGTTGCCGCTAGAGGTAGGGGTCCCTCAGGGTTCCATTCTTAGCCCTACGCTCTTTAACATCTTTATGGCCCCTCTGGCGGATGTGGCGGAATCCTTCGGCGCCCAAATTACATCCTATGCTGACGACACCCAGCTTCTGTTCACGTGTGACAGAGGGGGGGTTTTCGATGGCATATGGATTAGAGACTGTCTCGATGCTGTCTTTGAGTGGTTCCGGCAGCATGGCCTAAAATGCAACTCCGATAAATCGGAGCTGCTCTTTTTCGGCTGCACACCGGATCCCAGTTGGAAGGATTGGTGGCCACTGGACATGTTCCCCCCAGACAATGTCTCTTCCAAGGCTAAAAACCTTGGAATTGTGATTGACTGCGACTTATACTTTCGTCCCCAAATCATTGGGCTTTCAGGGAAATGCTTCGGCATTTTGAGGATGCTCAGGAAGTTTCGTCCTTTATTGTCGCTTCATCACAAAAAAAACATCGTGCAGGCCCTTATAGGGTCGCGTTTGGATTACGCGAATGCCCTATATTTGGGCCTACCTAAATATCTGTTGACCCGCCTGCAGGTGGTGCAGAACTCGGCGGCTCGTGCCATCTTCGGGCTTCCGAGACGGGCCAGTGCCACGGAGTTGCTCAAAACTCTGCACTGGCTGCCCATTTCTAAGAGAATTTTATTTGAAAGTCTGACCTTAGCTTTTAAAGCCCTGCATGGCGTGGGTCCCAAATATATTGGGAAACGCCTCTCTTTTTACGTGCCCAACAGGGCTCTGTGGTCTGCTTCTCTGGCCAAATCAAGCGCTCCAGAATTGGGGGCCGATCCTTCCGTTATCTCGCCCCTAAGGGCTGGAATGAGTTACCCCTGCCTTTGAGACAGGCAAGTAGCCTTCTCGCTTTTAGGAAAGCATTAAAGACTTGGCTTTTTGTTCAATAGTAACCCTATTTTTCCTCAGTTTTTAGCTGTTGTGTTGTTTCTCTGTATCTAGTTCTCTTCGCCAAAGCGCCGGGATGCTCTTGTGAGTAGCCGTGCGCTATAGAAGAAAATAAATAACATAACATAACAGGTGTGGCAGTAATGGGACGCTGTCAGCTCGATTCCCCATTGGCAGAGGGGTATGCAGGGGTGCCTTTTGGCGCCTACCCAGTTTTGCCTCTATGTCAACGGGGTAATCTCACACCTGGAGGCGGTAGTGGATAGTGATGCCCCTAAGCTTGCAGGGGCCAGGATCCCTGTGGTTATGTTCGTGGACGATACCCTATTACTTTCTAAGACACCTATGGGTATCCAGCGGGTCTTGGATGGGTTTGTCTCCTTCTGCCGGGGCCTTACTGCATTGTGGACTGATCCGGAGCATACTTGCGCTGGAATCTCTCGGAAACAGGTGGTCCAGTTGTTCTGGGATAACAAAAGGACTCTCCTAGTGTCGAGCGCCCAATCTGGAACCCTTACAGCCACGTTTTTACTGACTAAGGACTCCTACCATTTCGAGCAGGTCTTGGATGATGTTAGCCCCGCTGTTCTGAGGAAGCTTTTTCTTCAATGGTGGCATGGCTCCCTTCCCATTAGATCACTTACGACAAAGTGGAGCCCAGCATCTTCCAAGAACTGTTCAGGGTGCACCGCAGACCTTGAAAGCGAGGTGCACGTTGTTTTCTTTTGCCCTGCCTATTCGAATCTGAGACGGAGGTGGATAATCCCATTGTGCAAAAATTTGGGGATAATCCACTGTTCGCATGCCTACAGAATCTTGAAGTTGGATCCTTCACCTGCTGTGGTCTTCGCCGTTTCCAAGTTCCTGGCAGCAATGTGGAACATTAGAAGGCCGCTGGCGGCTACTTTATAAGTTGGGACTAAGGGGGCACACCTACCTAACAAACTCGGGACTGGCCCTTAATCACAGCTCGGGTTGTGGGACTAATTGCTGTGTACGAAATCTAGATAGTGTTAAGGATTGGTTTTATCTGCTTTTAATCTTTTAATCGTTTTATTGTATTGTATTGTGAAACTGCTGATCTTTTATGACAAATGTATGTCGAAATAAAGAAATAAAGTATATGGTGAAGGCTGATTAATATTTCTGTGTTCTTGTGCTATTTTTGTTGCATTCTTTGTTTAATTCTATTTTATAATGTTTATGTTTTATATTACATTAATTGCTGAAAGCATTTTTGTTTTCTGAATATTTGGTGATTTGAAATGTAATGAAGTACATTTTTATACATATTTATAGATTATTTTATTGTTTAATTTAAATAATGAAAGTAGATGATGTATTGATTTATGTAGAATTTAATTGTATATGTTGTGTTAATAGAATAGCGTTACTATATCATTTTGTAATATTGTCTTTATTTTTTGTGCTATTAGTGTAGACAATATTGTGTGTATCGATATTTGAGATGTTTTAAATATTCATTAATAGGTAAGAATATTTTTTTAGGATATATGTGCTTTCATTATTAGTAGAAATGGAGATTTGTAGCTGCTAAATTTTATTCATTGATATATGTGTTATTGGTAATTAAGCATAGGATAGCAAGAGTTTTATAAATATTATATTTTTTCAGATCTTTTGTGAATCTATATTGTTTTCATTGATGTTGTCATTGATACCAAATTAGTCACCTACATCCTTGTAAGTTTCTAAGTAGTTCCTTATAATAGTGTGCAAGGTGCCTTAGTTCTGACAATGTCATATAATATAAACATATTCCATTGGAAATGTGCATTTATGTATTGATAGATTAGCCTGCCCTTGAAAGTAGGTTCACATTCTTCCTAAACTTTATCTGACCATGCTACTGTCAAAAGTGTGCTTGCGTCACTAACATTACTTAAAGTTACTGAGATTAGAAGTGTTGAAAATGGTCTCTTATCTGGGCTTTTGATAAGATTTTTATCTCATATCTCACTCAAACCTTCTTATCAGGCTGTGAAGGTTGTGTGAGAGGCACCCACAGCAGTATATTAGGGACCCTCTTGACTTTGCCCTTCACAGCTGAAAGCCTGCGTCTTAGAATCATTCTGATACTTTGGACAGAAGTGAGAACCATGAAGTGGCTGCTGCTCCTGGGGCTGGTGGCCCTCTCTGAGTGTGTAGTCAGGTGAGTAGTTACCAAAAAGCTTACTTTAGCAGAGGGTTCTGAAGGAGAAAGATTGAGGTATTCAGTCCCTAAGCACAGACTGACAACTGTGTCACAAAGACTGAAGGACTGACATGGAAGCCGCTCTCAGAAGTTGTTCAACTAAGGGCACATTGAAAGAGAGTGTGGCCATGGCTGTGCTGTGACATTTCTGTATTGCTGTTCAGATTTCCATGAAAAATGTAGGGTGCGAACATTTATGTTGTACACATGAGATACTTTCTGTATAGCAATTCATGACATTTCTTTTGCAACTTCTAAGCAGAGTGGGTTGCGGGTGCCACTATTTACATTTTAATTGCTGTCATATGATGCTTGATCATACTTGGAAGGATACGCGGCGTAGTTAGTCTTTTGTATTGTACACACCAGGGCTCAGATTGAATAAAAATCATGCAACATGGCATAGCAAGTAAAGTTCCTGGGCTGCATTGCATGAACATGAGAGAGCAGAGCTGTTCCATATCTACTAAGATGTGGTCCTGCTCTGACTTTGGCAGGCCCAGGGGCACTTTTAGCTGCCTCGAACAGATACAGACACCCTTGCACCATAATGCAGAGGTGCATGTGTTGTAGCATAGATTTGAACAGGAGGTCCCTTCCAGCACAAATGCAAAGAGGAAAAAACAAAGAAATATGAAAACATTTATATATTGGCACAAATCTCTGTCTACAATGCTTTGTCCATAGGGATGTATGTCAACACCCATAATTGTTTGCATGGCAAAACCCATGCACCTCCAATGGAATGCCACCTTTACTCAAAATAATTTTTAAAAAAAAGAATTGTGCAACTTTGCATCACTTTTGATTATTATCCAAAGCAAATCACAATTTGTGTTAAATTATAAATCCAACACTACACTTTGTGTCAGGTTTGTGTTTTACAAAATAGCACGACCTCAAAGCTGTGCAGTGATATAAAGTGTTGTTTGTTTGCAAAAACGCTTGACACCCAGACCTGAAAGCTGAGCTACAGGGTATGGTGATATTTCTTGTGTTCCTGTCAGGCAGCAATTCATGTCGCAAAAAATAATGAATGCAAAACGTATATGAATGAAACCTTTGCATTTCTGAAATGTGCCCTAAGTAGTGAGTTTGGGAATTGTGCTTTTTTGCACAGCTCTGAATTTGGGGTTAGCCATACTATCAAGTGATTTAGACAGCCTTTTCCAAAATGTGTTCTTTAATACACACTAACTTGCATTTGGAGGTCAAGAGCTGACAAAATCTAACTGTTAAAAAGAAATGTTTTACTATGCTATATTCCCACACTTGTCCTGATAAAAGCAGTGCTCACTTGTGTGGCTGGACCCATCACCTACAACTTGAAAAGGATGAAAAAGCAATGTGGAGACATCAGGGTTTTATTTACAAGCCCCTTGCACTGCCTAAAAGTGTTGCACCGGTGGCACAAGGGACTTGTAAATAAGCCCCAACATTGTTTGCCTTGCAAAATGACTTATTTGAGCGATGTGTGTAGCTGTGGTCGTTGGGCCTGTTTTAGACCAACACCCGGGGAAACCTACTTTCTCCTGATATTTCTGAAAACTGGTTTCCTAGGGGAGTGCAGCGTGAAGCAAACCCTCTACATTACTACCCACAAAACCCTGTAAAAGTCAAACTTTGGATACAATCCTTCTTTCACCACATTTCTGTGACACAATATTTTGAAAATGACCTCTGCACTGCTGATCTGAGCAGAGGAAGGTGCTTTGAGTGTCCAGGACCCCTGTACCCCTGCACTACTGATATGAGAGGAGGAAGGTGCTATTTGTGGCTCATAACCCCTGCACCCCTGCACTGCTGATCTGAGAAGAGGAAGGTGCTTTGTGTGGCCTTGACCCCTGTCCCCCTGCACTGCTGATCTGAGCAGAGGAAGGTGCTTTGTGAGTCCATAACCCCTGCACCCCTGCACTGCTGATCTGAGCAGAGGAAGGTGCTTTGTGAGTCCATAACCCCTGCACCCCTGCACTGCTGATCTGAGCTGAGGAAGGTGCTTTGTGTTGCTCATGACCCCTGCACCCCTGCACTGCTGATCTGAGCAGAGGAAGGTGCTTTTTGTGACACCTGCACCCCTGCACTGCTGATCTGAGCAGAGGAAGAAGCTTTTTGTGACACCTGCACCCCTGCACTGCTGATCTGAGCAGAGGAAGATGCTTTTTGTGACACCTGCACCCCTGCACTGCTGATCTGAGAAGAGGAAGGTGCTTTGTGTTGCTCATGACCCCTGCATCCCTGCACTGCTGATCTGAGCAGAGGAAGGTGCTTTGTGTGTCCACAACCCCTGTACCCCTGTACAGCTGATCTAAGCTGAGGTAGGTGCTTTGTGTGGCCCATGACCCTGCACCCCTGCACTGCTGATCAGAGCAGAGGAAGGTGCTTTGTGTGTCCTTAATCCCTGTACCCCTGCACTGCTGATCTGAGCAGAGGAAGGTGCTTTCTGTTGCTCATGACCCCTGCACCCCTGCACTGCTGATCTAAGCAGAGGTAGGTGCTTTGTGAGTCCATAACCCCTGCACCCCTGCACCCCTGCACTGCTGATCTGAGCAGAGGAAGATGCTTTTTGTGACACCTGCACCCCTGCACTGCTGATCTGAGCAGAGGAAGGTGCTTTTTGTGACACCTGCACCCCTGCACTGCTGATCTGAGCAGAGGAAGATGCTTTTTGTGACACCTGCACCCCTGCACTGCTGATCTGAGCAGAGGAAGATGCTTTTTGTGACACCTGCACCCCTGCACTGCTGATCTGAGAAGAGGAAGGTGCTTTGTGTTGCTCATGACCCCTGCATCCCTGCACTGCTGATCTGAGCAGAGGAAGGTGCTTTGTGTGTCCACAACCCCTGTACCCCTGTACAGCTGATCTAAGCTGAGGTAGGTGCTTTGTGTGGCCCATGACCCTGCACCCCTGCACTGCTGATCAGAGCAGAGGAAGGTGCTTTGTGTGTCCTTAATCCCTGTACCCCTGCACTGCTGATCTGAGCAGAGGAAGGTGCTTTCTGTTGCTCATGACCCCTGCACCCCTGCACTGCTGATCTGAGCAGAGGTAGGTGCTTTGTGAGTCCATAACCACTGCACCCCTGCACCCCTGCACTGCTGATCTGAGCAGAGGAAGATGCTTTTTGTGACACCTGCACCCCTGCACTGCTGATCTGAGCAGAGGAAGGTGCTTTTTGTGACACCTGCACCCCTGCACTGCTGATCTGAGCAGAGGAAGATGCTTTTTGTGACACCTGCACCCCTGCACTGCTGATCTGAGCAGAGGAAGATGCTTTTTGTGACACCTGCACCCCTGCACTGCTGATCTGAGAAGAGGAAGGTGCTTTGTGTTGCTCATGACCCCTGCATCCCTGCACTGCTGATCTGAGCAGAGGAAGGTGCTTTGTGTGTCCACAACCCCTGTACCCCTGTACAGCTGATCTAAGCTGAGGTAGGTGCTTTGTGTGGCCCATGACCCTGCACCCCTGCACTGCTGATCAGAGCAGAGGAAGGTGCTTTGTGTGTCCTTAATCCCTGTACCCCTGCACTGCTGATCTGAGCAGAGGAAGGTGCTTTCTGTTGCTCATGACCCCTGCACCCCTGCACTGCTGATCTGAGCAGAGGTAGGTGCTTTGTGAGTCCATAACCCCTGCACCCCTGCACCCCTGCACTGCTGATCTGAGCAGAGGTAGGTGCTTTGTGTGTCCATAACCCCTGCACCCCTGCACTGCTGATCTGAGCAGAGGAAGGTGCTTTGTGAGTCCATAACCCCTGTACCCCTGCACTGCTGATCTGAGCAGAGGTAGGTGCTTTGTGTGGCCCATGACCCTGCACCCCTGCACTGCTGATCAGAGCAGAGGAAGGTGCTTTGTGTGTCCTTAATCCCTGTACACCTGCACTGCTGATCTGAGCAGAGGAGGTTGCTTTGTGTGGCCCATACACTGCATCAAACTTTCTTTGGGTATTTGGCAATGATATGTTTTTTCCTCCTCGTGGTTCCAAGTGGCACCATCATGAACCCTCACCTCACTGTTAACACCTATCTGAAGTCCCTTGAAAACCACCTTGATGGAAAATAACCCTGTTATCAAGAGAGATCCATACACCTATATAGGCCCATCACTTCTTAAAGGGAATCCTTGATTGCGTGTGGTTCTCCTGTCCTATCTATTTCTACTTATTGTGTTTTCCTTTCCCTCAGGATCTCTCTGACGAAAGGGAAATCCCTCCGGGATCATCTGAGGGAAGAGGGGAGGCTGAGGGATTACTTAAAGACATACGAAGAAGTGACCAGTAAATTCTCACAGACCGAGGACGCTGTAGTCACCTATGAGTCAATGTGGAATTACTTGGATGTGAGTAAAATTGACCATTTCAGCCATAAAAACCCTTCCTTTAAAGGGCCCCCCGGAACCTGCCATGAATGCATGCATGCATCTTTTTCTTGTGGACCCTATGAGCTGTAGTGTCTGCCCATAGACAATGAAAGGCCCAGAGGTGTCTCAGAATTTTGGGGAAAAGATGAGGGTAGAGGTGATTTACTTGTCTGTCCATTGTACCCTTGTGTTTATAGGAGGCGGTAAAGATGATCAGAAGGAGCAGATGGGGGTGTGGTGGTGGGGGTGGGCCTGTGTGGGATAGGGGTGAGTGTGTGGTGTGGTGAGTGTGTGGTGTGGTGGTTTGTGTGGTGTGTGTGTGTGTGGTGGGTTGTCAATAAAGGTGCAGGCTACACTTATAATACATATGCATGAAAAGTGACATAACTCCATGTGTGGCTGTTCAGTGATCATTTTTAACACTTTTGTATCATAACACTCTGTACTTCCATAAATGTAGGGTACCTGTCTCGTGTTCTTGCAGACAGAAGGGCAAAGAGTCTAAAAAGTGTTTAACAGACTATATGATGCAAACCAAAGTCTGCCTAGAACTTGGATGCAGTCAAAGTCAGTAGGGACCCACATGAATGGGGAGAGCAAAATGCAGCATGTCCACCTAATGTAGAGGTGAAAATATAAAACAGTGTAGCATGCCTTGTATCCTGAAGCTTGGGTGGTATGAAACAACTTGATCGGATAGTAGTGGGTTGCTGCCACGATGAGCCACTGGCACCGCTCTCTGATGAAGAACAGCGTTTGAGGTCCCTGCTTCTGAGAACCTGCTCCAGGGAGTTCCACAAGCTGTGTATGCACAGCACTGCTCATGTGTTCCACCAGGTGTGGACAAAGATGAAGGCACACAGCACAGCTGTTTTGTTCAAACAAGTGTGCTTGCACAGCACTGCTCATATGTTCCAGCAGGTGTGTGCACACAGTCCTGCTCATGTGTTCCAACAGGTGTGGGCGCAGGTGAGGGATGCAGAGCACTGCTCATGTGTTCCACCAGGTATGTGCGCACAGCACTTTCATGTGTTCTATCAGGTGTATGCACACAGCACTGCTCATGTGCTCCACCAGGTTTGGGCACACAGCACTGCTCATGTGTTCCAGCAGGAGTGGGAGCATGTGAGGGTGCACAGCACTACTCATGTGTCCCACCAGGTGTGGGTGCAAAGCTCTGCTCATATGTTCCACCATGTGTGGGCACATGGCACTGCTTTTGTTTTCCACCCGGTGTGGGCACACATTACTGTTCACGTGTTCAACCAGGTGTGGGGGCAAAGCACTGCTCATGTGTTCCACCACGTGTGGGCAGACAGCAATACTCATGTGTTCTATAAGGTGAGGGAACATAGCACTGCTAATGTGTACCCACCAGTTATGGGCACAGAGCACTGCTCATGAGTTCCACTAGGTGTGGGTGCACGACACTGCTCATGTGTGCCACCAGGAGAGGGCACATGGCACTGTTCATGAGTTCCACCAGGTGTGGGCACAAAGCACTGCTTATGTGTTCCCCCAGGTGTGGGGAAGCAGCACTGCTCATGTGTTCTAACAGGTGTGGGCACGCAGCACTGCTTATGAGTTCCAGAAGGTGTGGGCGCATGGCACTATTCATGAATTCCACCAGTTGTGGGCACAAAGCACGGCTCATGTGTTCCCCCAGGTGTGGGGAAGCCGCACTGCTCATGTGTTCCAACAGGTGTGGGCACGCAGCACTGCTTATGAGTTCCATAAGGTGTGGGCGCACAGGACTGTTCATGAGTTCCACCAGGCATGGGCACACAGCACAGCTCATGTTTTTCACAAAGTGTGGTCGCACAGCACTGCTCATGTGTTCCATCAGGTGTGGGCACACAGCACTGCTCATGTGTTCCATCAGGTGTGAGCACACAGCACTGTCCAGTCACCAGAATCTCCTTTTACAGAGTCCCTGTTTGGGAGCGCTGCTTCTGTGTTGACATGTTGCATTCTAAGAATGTGGTAGTTCCTCTTTCTTATGGGTAGCATTGTTCAAGTTCCCTCCTCCTCTTTACTTATTGTGTCTTGCATTGGCACCAAACTCTGAAATAGGCTTCATGGAAGAGCGTGTGCATGGTATGTTATTTTCTCAAAGAGCATACCATGCTGCCATAGGCGGTCGGTGGTGTCTTCAGGCTTCAGTATACTCCATACAAGGATTTAGGGGCTCAATTGTGGGAATGTCACACAGTGAATGACAGCAATTGACCTTTCAGCAGCGTCTGACAGGGAGAGGAGAGGAATGTGCCATATTTAAGGCAATGCTGACACATTCATGTCCTATCCCTTGTGCTTGCACCCTTTTGGCAGCCTTGTGGTAATGCAGGATTGTTTTGGGGCAGGAAGGGACACTTTTCTTCTTAAAAACAATCATTGGAGGCATATTCCCTTTTCTATGTGTGCTGCAGAATGCAGCCAGCATAGAAAGAGGGAGAAACAAGGAGCAATAGATATGTTTCTCCTTGTCATGGCTCCCCTGGAAAGATTTGAGATGTTGGCACATCCCAAGGTTTACAAGTTCTTGGAAATCCACGGAAGCATGGGGACAAGCGCAACACTCATGGAATGCCTCCCCAAGGCAGAGTCATTCAATGCAGTGATTTGTGCTGTGTTGCATTACTCCAGATTTTTGGAGCCACTCAGAGCCACACATGCCTTCAGAAATCTGTCTTAAAATTTGCTTCGCTCTTGCACCAGGTTACATGGGCCAGAGTGATGCAAGCAGTTTCATAAATAGGCCTGGTGTATTAATTTTATTTGGTGTTTTTGGAAGGAGCGACCCCTCCGCCTCAATTTGTATGGACACTTTACATTTGTGTCCTTCCTCCATGTGTCTCTTCTCCAATAGTGGCTGCCTCTCATAAAGGGTTGTAGGGCGGGAAGGCAGCACGCTGGGGGAGGGCAGGAGGGGATGATGGGTTACTAACCATTTTTAAAACGTATCTGACGCCGCAGGCCACCTTTGTCGCCGCTCCTGCAGGCCTTTTCCTGGATCCCAGCAGCCCCTGGGACGGATACCGAGCCAATCCTTGAGGTGCAGCGCATCACAGGGTTTGGTCTGAGCGGGCTGAAAATATGTCTTGCTCAGACCAGGGAGAATGTGGGGATTTCTCCAGTCCGGCTGCTGAATGCAGCCATGCTGGAGAAACCTAAGTGTGCATGTTTGTTTTTGTTGGCCTGAGACAGCTGCCCACACACAAATGAGCACTTTGGGAGTGTTGAAGATCTCCTTCTTCACACTCCCATGCCCCGCCCCTCCATGCACAAGCTAGCAAACTAAAAATAAAGCCATGCTTGAGCATTGTTTTATCTTTCATTTGCTGGCTCTGGGCCAGACAGTTGGGCTACCCTTCTCCGCCATTGCAGAGGAGCCGCCACTGCTCTTCTCTGCAGTAACCCTCCCTAGCGATCCTTCGAAAATCTGTATTGAGTATAATTCTCTTTGTGATGGGGCTATTACTCAAAGATGTATTTAAACATAATTTAAGCCTGAGTAATGACATCACCTCTACTTACAGTTCAGCACGACTGACGTTAAGATTAAAAACCCTGGCAACTGTTCCCACCTTTTTTCTTTACAAGAATTTGAAAATAAGCAAAATATAATATCCTTTGTTTGGAAAGAGCACATTCTAAATGACAGACTCAGATCTGTGCATACGTCAGCTTGCGCAGGGCACTTGCCTCAATGCTACATCTTGCAATATTAGGGTGGGGTTCAGAGTGAGGACACAGATGTTCCAAAGAGAAGAGCGACCTGGGCCATCAGGACATTAGTAAACCCCCTGGCATTGGTCACTCTCAGGGGGTGCAGGCAGGTACAGAGTGCCTCCACCAGGAAGAACAGCATCTCTGAGAAGAAGCAGTTTGATGCACTAATACCTGTTTGCGCTGACCTTACACCTGCGCATTGTCCATCGTGGAATATGAGGCACAGGAACATCCGCCGAAAATGCACTATTTGCCAGAATTATGTGAATAATGATGTGGGATGTTGTGAACCTCAGAATGTTGTGACTTTACTTAAAGATAGATGGAAACCTCATTGAGCCTATTTACAAGTTTTAGAACAAAGGGGCACATGCATCATTTTAAATACCGATCGCAAAGGGGCAGATTCACTGAATCTGCCCCTTTGCGACCGGTGTTTTTGCATTTGGGATGCATCAACCCAAATGCAAATTCGCAATTTAAGTAATCACAAAATTTGCGATTACCTAAATTGCAAATGCATTTAGGGAATCGCAAATTGAGATTCCCTAAATGCAATGCATCATGCAATGTTAAATCGCGATTTCGCAATTAGGGGCCACTCATGACCATCAGTTTGAAGTTGATGGTAATTTGCGAAAACTTTGAAAAATGCACTGAAGGTCAATTTTCAAGGTTCCATGTTACACACACACATGCCCTTGGGAAATGTGTGTGCGCGAAACATGTGATCACATGGCAATTTCAGGGGTGCATCAGGGCGTCCTTTTGGCACCCTTCCACTCTTGAAATTTCATGCGCAATTTAGAAGTACCTATTTGGTGCACATGCAATTCCCATTTATTCCTATGGGTATCTAGGGCCATAGGAATGAATGGGAAGCTATTCCCTAAATTTGATTCGCAATTTGCGAGTTGCAATTAAAGAATGTGCTGGAATCACAATTTTTGTTTGCGATTCCTACATCCATAGGAATTGTGAATCCTTAAAAATCGAAAATTAGGAATTGCAATTCCTCACTTTGATGCATGTCAATCAATCAATCAATCATGGAATTTATATTGTGCACTACTCACCCGGAAGGGTCTCAAGGCGCTAGGGGGAGGGGGTCTGCTACTGCTCGAACAGCCAGGTCTTGAGCTGTTTCCTGAAGGCGAGGTGGTCCTGGGTTAGCCGCAGGCGGACGGGCAGGGAGTTCCATGTCTTAGCCGCCAGGTAGGAGAAGGATCTTCCTCCGGCGGTGGCTCTCTGGATGCGAGGGACGACGGCGAGGGTGAGGTTCGCAGATCGTAGCAGGCGGGTGGGGGTGTAGAAGGTCAGGCGGTCGTTGAGGTACTTTGGGCCTAGGTCGTGGAGGGATTTGTGTGCGTGGGTGAGGAGTCTGAACGTGATCCTCCTGTTGACAGGGAGCCAGTGCAGGTCTCTCAGGTGGCTCGAGATGTGGCTGCGACGGGGGACATCCAGGATGAGTCGGGCGGAGGCGTTCTGGATACGCTGAAGTCTTTTCTGTAGCTTGGCTGTTGTACCGGCGCAGAGGGTGTTTCCGTAGTCTAGTCTGCTGGTGACGAGGGCCTGGGTGACAGTCTTCCTGGTCTCGGTCGGGATCCATCGGAAGATCTTGCGGAGCATGCGGAGGCTGTGGAAGCAGGATGAGGAGACGGCGTTGACTTGTCTAGTCATCGAAAGGGAGGAGTCCAGGATGACGCCCAAGTTGTGTGCGTGGTACGTTGGCTTGGGTGCGGTGCCTAGGGCCGGGGGCCACCAGGAGTCATCCCATGCAGAGGGCGACGGTCCCAGGATGAGGACTTCTGTCTTGTCCGTGTTCAACTTCAGGCGGCTGATGTTCATCCACTCGGCGACGTCTTGTGGCCCTAAGTGTGTGCATTGCGGGTGTGAGAGTAGAATATAAACACATGAAAGAGTCGCAATTCTGCAAATTGTAATTTATTTTCCCTTAATTCTCCTTCAGGTGGTCTATTATGGCACAATCTCAATTGGAACTCCACCTCAGGCCTTTAGGGTGATGTTTGACACGGGCTCCTCCAATCTCTGGGTACCGTCCACAGACTGCAAGAGTCCTGCCTGCAGTAAGTATGTGAATGAACATTGAATTGGCAATGGTGAGCTGCAACATCTCTCACAAAGCCTGCTGTACTGTGAATCCCTCACTTTATGTCACTCTTTATCATTGCGACTCCTTGAAAATGCAGATACAATCACACAAACATGCACGCACATACCCACATACACAAATACCCATACCCACACATGCACACCCACACAAGCACACACACAAACACGCACACACACACACACACATACAAGTGCACACATACACACACACACACACACACCGAAGCACAGACACATGCACACACCCACACATGCACATTCACTCATATAAGCACACACATGTGTGCACACACTCACACATGCATGCACACACACAAGTTCACACACACACATGCACACCCATGCATGGACACACACATGCACAAACATGTGCACACACACTCACATATGCATGCACACACACACAAGTTCACACACACATGCACACCCTTGCATGCACATGCACAAATGCACACCGACACATGCACACTCACACATATAAGCACACACACTCACGCAGACACACACACAGACACACGAGCACACACATGCACACACCCACACATGCACACTCACACATATAAGCACACACACCCACGCAGACACACACACAGGCACACAAGCACACACATACACACACACATGCACACATGCACACACATGCACATACATGCACGCATACACTTACACATGCATGCACACACACACACAAGTTCACACATACACATGCACACGCATGCATGCACACACACACACCTGCACACCCACACACACACACATGTACATACACACATGCACATACATCTCCTGTAGAGGAATTAGAAACAATTTAAGTTGTGCTGCGTGCTGTCTTCTACCTGGCAGCTGGTCCAACAATGAAACACAAACACACATACATGCATGCACACATGTATACACAAACAAACACACACATGCATTCCATATAATGAAATGAAATACAATTTAAGATTTGTTGTGTGCTTTCTTCTACCAAGCCCCTGGCTTAACAATAGGATACTACACACACATCTGTACACAGGCACACATACACACAATCACACACTCATGCAGACATTCTATGTAACATAATTAAAATCAATTCACACTAGCAGATGAATGGGGTGGATAAATAACATTTAGCCCCAACACGAGGATTGCTGTTCAGAAGTGTCCACTAGAAGGTACTTATGCATCAACAAGATTCACTTGAAGGCCTTGGAGTGAAGAGTGCTCTCGGAGGCCAGTGGCGATAAAGGGATGTCTTTTACCTTGAAGGGTGAATACTGGTCACCCCTAACATGTTCCTGTTACATTAGCAATTCTAGCTAGCTGGTGTATTACAAGAATGTTCACACAAACAAAATGTGGGTACATAACTCACATTCAAAGAGTTTTCAAAGGAATTGGGGAGAGGAGTTGACCTAATGGCTAGGGCGTTCGACCTCGAATCTGGGGAACTTGGTTCGAGTCTCGGCAATGACGCTGAACATCCTGTGATTTTGGGCAAATCAATTAATCTTTCCGTGCCTATCCAAAACGAATGTGTCCTCATGTAATGCAACTGGTGCTATGTAATAACGCTCTGATACCCGATTCGAGTCAAGTTCGCGCAACACAACCTGTATTTAGGACTGTACATTAATAACTTAGTAGTCACTTTAGAAGAACCACCATCCTTAGGATTGCTACTAGAGAATGCAATGATTAGGTACTTGCTCTACGCAGATGGCCTTGCCTGCTCAGTTAAAGCTCTAAAAAAGAGATTTCTGTTGCACGGCACTGCAGCATAAAGTGCCTGAAAATAAGTAAAACTACCACCAATCCAAGGCAATGGTCGTCAGAACAATCATAGGTGAAATAATAACAAAAAACAGTATCTGGTAAAGGAGGACATCTAATTACTTACACCTCGGGCCAAATTTATCAAGGTTTTGCATTGAACTAGTGCCATGCAGGGGGGCGCAAGGGCAACACAAATCCTAAGTGAGATGTGTCATGCCTGCATTGCTTGATACATCTGGAGTAACACAACATACATCTCTGCATTGCGTTACTCTGCCCCAGGGAGACACTCCATGGGAAGAGCGTGGGTGTTCACACACCTCCACCCTTGGATTTTGCTGCATTTCCAGATTTACAATCAGTGGTAGACCTGGGAATGCTTCCACATTTTATACCTCCCCTGTTAAGGCATAACAGGGAGAAATATATTTATTTCTCCTTATGTCTTCCTCTTTCTACCTGTGCTTCCTTCTGCAGTACATATCAAAAGAGGAAAATGCTTGTGCGGATTATTTTTGTGTAGAAAGATGTTAACCGTTGTACCATGACGCCATTTTGTCTGCATTCACGATAAGCAGGAAAAAGTGAGCCAGCGCTAGGAAAGGACAGGAATGGGCATTATAATGTTAAATATGGTGCATTCCTGCAAAGGGAGAGGGGGATCAGCGAGGGAGACAGAGACAAATAGAGGCATAGAAAGAGTAGGCTTGAGAAAGAAAAAGATAAAAAAGACGTAGTGAGAGTAAGAGGTAGGTAAAAAAGTGTGACGGCCACAAACAAGCACCTAAGTTCAAGAGAATCCTAAATGTATGACTTTGTTTGAATGGTAACATTATGACCACGCCTCCCCTCAGTACTTTGTGACTGTGTCATCCAGCTTGGTGCACAGTTTCTTGACTCAGTGGCCTGATTACATTCTTGGCGGATGGGTTACTGCATCACAACGGCGATGGATAGCCAAGCTGACGGGATTTATATTTTGCCGTTTGGAATATCAGTTACCGTTGTGACAGAGTAACCCATCCTTCAGGATTGTAATCAGGCCCTCAGTGGTGCAAACTTTCAACACTCCTGACTCCCTTCTTTCTCCTGCTCCACACAGTTATCAGCATTTGCACCATCCTTGCACCCTGAATCCTATTACAGTACATTAGGGATCGCATATGCTTGGGCAGCCCCTTCTGTAACGCAGGTCATTTAGTGCAAACTTAGCACCGGTGCGACCTACATGGAGCCGATAGGGGTCTACTCACAGATACAGGTGTCAAGATTCACCTATATAGAATGATCTCAAGGGGGAGTAAATGAGAGAATCTTTCTCTTTTCCAATGTTTCCATATTACAGATGCAGATGTAGAGGCAAAGGGGCCAATGAGAGGCCAACTGGCTACAGGTTCTACAGAGTCAGTTCAGCCATGACTGCAACACTTATAAGTGCAAAATAAGGCCCTGGCCTTTCAAGGCATTGCCCTGCAGGCAAATGCAGTCAATCAATACACCAACCTCCAGGGGGCTCTGACCCCCTTTGAAAGCCTGGCCCCTTTACTCCTGGAAAGGAAAAGGCAGACCAGAGGCTTCAAATAGCCAGCCTACCCTAAAATAAAGCCCCATCCCATGTCTACACTGAAACAATGCATGTTCTGTGATACAACACTTTCCCCAGATGTTCATCTGATGCACAGACTTAAGTCTTCTCTGCACCACATAGTGGGACACAGCACCCTACACATCCTCTGGCCCCAGACCTCTTGGCAATTTGGGCTCCAGCAATATCCTCAGTACTCCTTCCTCATCCAAAAATTCTATTAAGGAAAAACACAGGGGCTCCAATAAACAAACCAGACTTACGTAAAACTTTCTGGTAGACTCTGGCTATAGAGCACTAAATGGGGGGTTGGCAGAAGATCAGCCCACTGCACCAATGTATCAGGGAGCTGTGGCCTCCACCATCATAGACTACACTTATGTGCATTACTCATACTTCAATCTTTGCATAACATACGCCAGCATTCAGAGGCCTGACAATGACCATGATCCTCACAGGTTAGTAGTGAACATTAAATATGATCAGTGGAAGGCCCGGGCAGTGGCAAACTGTGACCGAATGATTGCTGTCAATGGCAAGAGGCTCATCTGGAACAGCATGCTTAAAGAGAAAGCCTCAAATCTGGGCAGAGCCTTTGCATCATATATTAAAAGAGATTTTGCTCAATTGAAGACAGGTGGCGACCGGACGAACACCTGGCAAATCATATTAGAGTGCATATTGTTAGTTGTGATGACAAAGTTACAAAATCCAGGACCAAACACCTTTTCTCATCTAATGGTCAGCAATTAAATGAGTCAAAGAGAATGTATTAAGTTGGTGCGGCATACCCTAAAATGTTTGTGTCTAAGGATCGTGACTTCAGATTTCAAATACCAAAGAGGTAATTCAAGATTAGAAACACACTGATAAAACGGGACGGTGAAGATAATGCCTATGCAAAATAGTTCCATGCCATTTCATCACGAATGGAACAAGCATTTTGGTCTTTGGTGGGATATGACACAAGCTCGTATAAGCAGGCAGATGATCTGTTGGTTTCAAGTAAGAAATGGGAAACTCACATAAAGTCCCTGTACAAATCAGTAATCACTTGCTCCTTCAAACCACAGATAGAACTTGGAACATATCCGGATATTACGAAGGGGGAGATATCAAAGCTAATAACACGTTCTCGCTCGTCCAACGCAGTTGGACCAAATGGTTTACCTATGGATCTGGTAAAGTTAGATATTACTTTTTAGAGCACACTGCTAGAACATCCATTCTCACATGTTACTAAGGCTGGAAAGTTGCATGTTCTTGAAAAGGGGCGATTGCTCATCTGATATATAAATGAGGTGCAAAACAAGATTCAACCAGCTACAGATGAATACTATTCCTAGATTTTGAAGGCAAGATGTTTGATAAGCACCTTCAAAATATGGCTTTGGGCAGCAGAAAAAACATTAATTCCATCAACACATATAGGATTCTGCGTAGGCTCTTCAACAGTTGATAATATCACAACACTGGCTCTAATTGGGAAAAAATCCTATATACTGAAAACAACGCTATTCACCTCTTTAGAGGACTATTCCACGGCTTTCGACAAAGTAAACCAGCAATGGATGTGGGACAAGCCTATAAAGTGAGAAATAGATCCTAACTTTCTGCACTTTATGATTGAATTGCATACGGAAACATGCCTACAGGTAAAGCTATCAACTGACAATACCCTGTCTTCTAAATTTTGCACTGAGAACGGTCTTAGACAAGGATGTGTCCTTGCCCCTCTATTATTCTCCTTGTACATAGCTAACTTAATCGAGTCATTAAAGTCAGATCAGGGTATTCCCCCAAAAATAGGAGGTATAAAAATAACACATTTGGCGTACTCCGATTATCTGTTGATCCTGTCACAGACGCCAAAAAGACTACAGTATCAACTAAACCAGTTAAAGAGCTACTGCTTGGAGAATGGATTAATTGCAAATCTGTCCAAAACTAAAATCATGACCTTTCGGCAGCAAACTAAAGCCATGGGGTGGCTTCTAGAAGACACTTAAATTGAAATGCTATTCAATATGACTATCTCAAAGTGACTTTCGACAGCAAGCTATCATATGGTCAAACCATTTGGCCACTAGGTAAACAAAGATTACCAGATGGCTTCTAAGACTCAAAAACATGTTTGACAGAAAAACTATTAGGCCAACACTTAAAGCCTTAAACATGAAATTGGTTCCATATCTACTGTAAGCATCTCCTGCACTGAATCACAGGGTCATTTCCAGTCTTGATAAACTTTTTATGCATCGTGAACGCAATTTATGACATCTATGAACAGCAACTCCCCACTGTGTTATAAGACTAGTTTTTGGTGTAAAATCTTTAAAATCACTCCACTATAGAAGCACAATAAATTACATCTGCGAATGTACAAAAGCAGCCCCAACTTCACTAAAACTTGTAACATACCAAGAACTGGGTACATCTATATACAAGTATATGGATTTGCACATGTTACTGGTGAGTTTAGAATCTGATGACCTACTTGAAATACAGACACTAGGGCAAATGAATCGATCGGTTTGGTAAATCCCCCTCAGTGATACCTTTACTTCTAAACAGCCAAATCATACAAGCATGTGGACCTAGTTTCCAATATGTACTCTATTAAGAGGCAGGAATATTTAGGATTGGTAAGGATTTTGTTCCGGATGAAGGTCCTGTTGGTGTTGTTCTGTCATAGTGTTCTTGTAAGTGGTGAGGTCTTCCATGGTTTTGTTGTTTCTCCATTGTTTCTCGAAACGTCTGTAGGAGCGTCTGGCTTCTTGGAGGTCGGTGGTTGACCAGGTGGCCTTAGGGGGGCGTTGACTGAATCCCTTTTGCATATCAAATGTATCTGTCCTAAATTGATGTTGTTATGGAAAAAATACTTTTATGCATTTTAGAAATTGTATTGAAGAAACAACACTTTTTAATGGAAATTTTAAGATCAGATGCACTAATTAAGTATGTCCTAAAGATAAACCGCATTCTTGAAATTGTGGTCTCAGAGTTAAGATGCATTGAAATTGGCTGCCTGCATGTAACAGTTTAGAATCCTATCACTTTAGAAGCTTATTTACACTATGTGTAATGTTTTATATCAATTATTGTAATATTCGGATGATAGTGTTTGGCTATGACCCAGACCTTGTTCATTCAGACAAGATGATCAAACTTAAATGTTTATATTGTCTATCTTTTTTTGATTTTAGTATTTAATGTTCTCAGGCTAATCAGTGCTATTTAACAATTCTGTATTATTTGACATATTTAAGGAATTTTATGGATGTATGTATGGATAAAAAAACTTTTTGTTATATGGATTTCAATAAAATAAAATATATTGTAATATTTGATTAATTCTATAAACTCTACTTACTACTACACTGTGGTTAGTGCAAAATCAGGAGACTGGCTTCCACAGCTATGGTGAACAAGCTCTGTACAAGGTTGTAGGCACAGCTAGGAAAAAGGCATTACCCATATTGGTTATTTTAAGCACCATTTGGTGTCTTTCTCAAAGCTGTCCGTTACCCCATGTCCCATCCCCAAAGTTTGGAGGGGGTTAGTTTATGGCTGCAAAGCTCTTTTGCCACTTTCTGGTGCATTCAAGATATCTTGTGGCTTCAATTCCTTCTACATCAAACACACCTTTATTTGTCAGTAGAGACAGAGAGATGCTTCCTCATAGGCTTAGAGCCTGTGTTCACAGCTGGAGTTCAAGAGATGGCGGATGCATTGTATGTATCTATATAATATTTGCAATGCGCAACTATCACTCCAAGGGAGCATCATGGCGGTAAGCAGGATACTATAGAATGCTCAGAAAGATAATGCAGAGCTCAGATAAGTGAAAGGCACAGGGAGTCTGTGGGGCCACAACTCCATGTTTTAAGAATTTCCTGATGTTTAGTTCTGAATAAATGAATTGGGGCTGGCCAGGGAGTAGATTTCAGGTTTTGGTCCCTAGAATGGCTATCGATTCCTCCCTTTGTATTGCATCTGGAAGGTGGAGGCTTAAGAAGATTTTCTGATGAGGATCTGAGGAGGCGTGTTGTCACATAAGCCATAAACTTAGCCATTAGGTATTTAGGTCCTGATGCTCTATATTACCAAGATCTTCAATAGCACTTGTTTATGAATGGGTAACCAGTGAAGTAACTTTAGAGCTACTGAGGCAGAGGAGCGGCTTGGTAAGGCATGCTGCTGTATGTTCGACTGTCTAAAGTTTTTTTTAGGATGGACTTGTTTGTGTCTACAGGCTATTACAGTAGTCCAGTCTAGAAGTAATTAGGGCCACTGCCCCAGTCTTTCTCGCCATACACATGAGCAAGAAAAATAACTTCTTCCTAGGTTCTTGAATACATCCATCGTGTTAGAGGGGGGAGGAGTATCCTTGGGCCACCATAAGCTAAGAATTAAAATGTTGGACTTTCCTCGTAGCATGATCTCAGTGTTTGGGTATTACATCTCAGGTGATTACATTGCATCAAGCGAAAGACTTCTGTGAGACATAGTTGGAAATTCCCTTCTACATTGGTAGAGAGTTTGTATAACACTAGAAATAATTGAGTATTATCAGCATGAGAGATGTTTTCAATATTAAAAGATGATATAGATTCTATAAGGGGAGCCAAGTATACTTAAACTGCCCTGGGCATAGGGTAGGAATCCTGCAGGACACCAGAATGCAAACGTTTCTCTGTTGACTGGTAGTGTCCCAGAGTGACTACTTGCCTCTGGTTGGTAAGGAATGACTTCAGCCAGGCTAGGGCCAGGTGGAAAATGCAGCAGGTCTACAGAAGGCGCACCAGCATGTCATGGGAGACGGTATGAAATGCGGATAATAAACCTAATAGAATCAGCACTGCATTTTTTCCTTATCCAAGGCAAATTTGATGGTCTCCATAGTGTGTAATAGTGCATATTCCATAGAATGTTTGGGCCTAAAAGCCAATTGGCTCAGATGCAGAATATTAGCCTCTTCTAAGAAAGAAGTCAGTTGATTATCGACTAATTTCTCAGTCACTTTACTGAGGCAAGGAAGTAGGAAAATGGGCTGGATTGGTAACTTGTTTTTTTTAAGGTGGTTTGATTGCCGCGATTTTCCAGTCCAATGGTACTTCCGCAAAGGAGAGTGAGGAATTCATTATTTGGTTAATGACTGAGTTGATGATCTCTATAATAGTGCGCAGTACCTCCAAGGGGCAGGGGTCAAAAGGGGAATCCTGACTTGCAAGCGAGAAATGCTTGGCATGAGTGTTCCATGCTAATGGTGTAAACTGATTGAAGAATTGGTCTATCATTCTGGGATTCTGAAGGGGATATCATCTTAAAATCAGTTTTTATATTTTCTATTTTCTTTGAAAAAAAATTAGCAATTTGATTACAGAGGGTCTGCGATGGGGGATGTCACGTTCAAGTATTTTAGGGTGGGTAACTAATTTCACAATTTTCAAAATAGTTTTTGAGTTTGAGTCAGCAAGCGTAAGTAGTTAGTATAGTGGACTTTCTTTAATTTGTTGATGGTAGGCTTTGAGAGCCATTCTTCATTGTATTAGCTCCTCTAATTTACAACCTCTTCGCCATATACACTCTAGCTGTCCACAATGTAGACGTAACTCTGTCAGCTTTTGTGTATACAAAGGAGCTGAGACTTTGGTAGGTAATTTCTGTTTTGAAGGGACTGGAGGGACAAAGGTATGATTATGCGTAGATATCCAGGAGTTAAAGTGCTGGGTGTCTAATGTTGGAGTCCTTGATAGGATGGGCCTTGAATCAGGTGCATCAGTGCTGAGGTCCTGATCAGCTTGCATTTCATTCAATTCATGCACAGTTTTGGGGATGACCGAATTGGGTCACAAATGGGTATTGGTGCTCTGACGTCTAATCCCAGAGGGGATATAATTGTGGTTTGGCCATGATAAGGTAACTGGAGAGTTAACCTTAAGAGTACCAAGGTTTAAGAAAATCCCATTGAGCGTTTGTCCAGCACAAGGTGTGGAGGGAGATACCCACGGATCTAGGCCCAGGGTCTCTAAGGTATCTAAGAAATGTATAACTCCGCGTTCATTACTACAGTCTAAATGAAGGGTAAGAACCCCGAGTAGGGTGAAGTTCAAATATCTAAGAGTGAGAGGGCTTAGGTGTCTAAGAAGCGTAGATTTGGAACTGGTGGGCGATAGATCAAAGATCCAGAGAAGGAGGCTGAACATTCAACTTGGGAGCAGAAGCCAAGACTTTCCGCACCTTTAGGACATGTACGTTTGAATGTAGAGCATTTGAGTGTAATGTTATATATTATAGTGACCCTTCTCCCGTGATTCAAGTCTATCTTGTCTATGTAATAGATATCCAGGGAGGAGGGCACGGACGATGCCCAGACGGCTTCTTAAGCCATGTTTCCATGACAAAAAGGCAGTCTAGGTTGAGACCTAAGACCATATCATAGATGTTTTGGATGTACTTACACGAAGACTTTCAGGTGATCAATATTGATAAAAACAAATGGTGTTTCTTTGTAGATTCCATCATTTCTAATGTTTGCCAATCTACTCTCTTGTTACCAGCACAGTTTCCCTACGGGTAAGGGTTGAGCTTTTCACAATGGCGCACTAGAGCTGGAGAACAAAAACAGATCTCAGCCATCGGTTCAAAGCAGGGACTCTGTCAAGGTTTCACAAAAGACAAAGAAGACCACCAATGGGAGGCATGAGCTGGAGTGAGAGCCCCAGCACCTTTCCATTGAAAGAGAGCGGCAAATGGTCAATTGTGGTATAATTCAAATGTTCTTAGCTGATATGTGATATTATCTTCCATTTCTTTAAGCATTAAACACTTCTATATCCTCAGACAATCACTGGCGTTTCGATTCAGCCAGTTCTTCAACATTCAAGTCCAACAATATCCAGAGTGTCCTTCCTTATGGCATGGGAACCGTGTCCGGAGTCCTGGCCAATGACACTGTCCAGGTAAGTGGACTGGAGAATGTGCATGAGTTTTGCAGAATATGACCATGTCTGAGATACACGTGAGACAGAGAACAGAAACCAGGATATCACTAGGGCTGATTGTTTTTTAATAAGGAAGGTGTCCCTTCCTACACAAAAACAATCATCCTTGCAACGCAGGCACACTTGCACCATGGTGCAAAGGTGTCTGGGTTGGCGCATGGCATCCAATTGAGCGCCAGCGCAGGGGAGAGCTCAGAGATATGTCAAATAAATGTACATATGAGCATCCCTGTGCTTTGGAAGTAACACAGAACAGCACAGCCAAATAGCTTGCGGCACAGTGCTGTGTTACTTCCTTGTAAATATGGCACCTAGTCCCTGCTTTACAAGGTCAGTAAACTAACTGCTATTGCCTGATAAATCGATATGATCTACTTGATGATAGCGGCTACTTTGAAAAAATGTCCACCAGGAAGATGAAAGCCAGGGTACCCTGACTCTTTTCCCTGTCATATTTGGTAACTCTCCTGCTACAGTGCTTCAGAGTCCAATGTGAAGACAAAGGGATGCACCGATGGGCATATTATCAAGGAATGGTGTTAAAATTGGGCTTGATAATACATCCTTGTTAATTCCCATAGAAGCCTATGTTCTGATACTAACACGGGCTTCTATGGGAATTACCAAGGGCGTATTATCAAGCCCATTATCTCTGTTTTATCGGCCGTTTCCTGCAGATAAAACAGCAATATTCTTAACACCGGTCCTTGATAATATGCCCCCTCATTTGGCTCTTCAAAGGGCCACCTTCAAAATGAACCTTTAAGCTGATTGGAGAGGTGATTGAAAGCCATCAGGGTAATCTTAGAGTGCCCGATTCACAGAACTAACTTAAGACAAAATCCTAAACTTACTACTTTTGGTATTCACAGAAGTTAGGATTTTGTCAGGATGGCGCAGGGAAAGTGACGCATCTCTATAGATGCGTTACTTTCTTGTAAATCTGCCCCTCAATATTGGGGAATATTTACAAACCCCTTGCGCCACCTGTATGTCACTTTTCCAGTGTTAACAATGAGACAAAAGTGGCGCAAGAGGCTTGTATATCAGCCTCATTGTGTTTAATAAAAAGCATATACCATATTTACCTATATTAAAATTAGAAGCAGGCTTTGGTGCCTGCTTAGGGTTTTTGTGCCCCCAAGCGGCAGAGGTATTGAAATTGAGGCAGAATTTACATGAGTGTAGAAGTCTGCAGCAGCTAATCACAGCCCATGAAAAAAGTGCTGGGATCACTCCTCAACCAGGACACACTGGGACATCATCACTAGAACCCCCAGAGGGGGATTTGAAGTACTAGCAAATCATGATACACTTTAGTTTTATAATTTATCAGTTCTATTGAGACTGAATTCCTAATTTCTACTGAATTGTTGCAATCCTATGTTGTAATCCATAATAACTGCCTCCATTGCATCTTCATTTTTATTGTAAGTTGATGCTTCAACAAGATTCTTTCTGCTGATGTCAGAGTAGAGAAGTTCCTTCCTTTGCAAATTAATTATCTCCAACATAGATTTCTCACCTCAGGTGTTTGAAGATGGGTGTAATACCTGTAATGCCTTCACTTGTCCTCCCCTCTGTAATTTATGAAACCAATCCTAACCATTGTCTATTACATGCAGATTACCTCTCAAAAGAGACCTGGGTCATTCAGGAGTCACCCACCGCTGTTTCCTTCCTTTGTCCTCATGAATTCTTAGCAAACTTTCTTGAAAAAATGTAAATCCTGAATAAAACAATAGACAATGGAGAACTCACTGAGAATAGGTTTACCCTTTAATGTTCTAGAAGGAGACTCCTAATCTCAAAACAACCTGACCCTTGGCATCATCTACCTTTCTGCCTTCTTATGCCTGACCCAAGTTAGCGAAGGGGGTGGGATCAAGGATTCCTGATTTCAATGACTGAATGCCTCAAGGCTGGTGGTTTCATCAACCACTCAAACAAGGGGGCCCCTGAGGCAGATATGAGGCAGAGAGAGCAGGGGAACAACAAAGAGCAATCAAAAGAGACACTCTGCTGAATCATTATGAAGAGAGATGCATAACGCTGAACAAAGTTCTAAGCGATAAGCGGCATAAAGGTATGTCCAATGCAAATATGCTTTAATACTTGAGAGGTGGATCGGACGCTTAAAAAAACATCCAAGCAGGATCGCGGCTTGTAAACATCCGAGAAGCCAAGCACTTTCCCGTAATGCCTCATATCGCTTAGAATTTTGTTCTGCATTATGCATTTCTCTTTCTGAAGATTCAGTTGTGCCCATTATCCTCTGGACAGTCACATGCTGACCTTATTTTGGAGCCCTTCTTGCATTATGTATTAATTTGCGTAATCACTCTTTCTGCCCTTCAAAGACTTGGGTAGTCGCTCTGGAAATCTAACCCAGGTGCTTCATATTTCCTTTGCTTGCACTCGAACCTTGTGCCCTGAAGAAGGTTTGACCCAAATGTGGGTCTGACACCGAAACGAGCATTGGCGCTGGAGCTCTTGTTCCTCCCTTGTTGGCATCACCCCCATGGAGAAAAGAAAACAGACTATGGACTGTATCAGTGCTTTACAGAGACATCCAACTGATCTTGGGTTTTCCTTATCACCCTATACTATCTGAATTTTCTATTGTTGTAAACCTTTTCTTGGATTAATTGATTGTGTTAGGCACCATTTATTGCTTTGTTATCTGATGGAATGTTTGAGTAAGTTTGAGTCAGTGTTTGACTGTTTTTTGAAAGATTGTGTGTGTGTGGCTTAGGATGGTTGTAGAGTTTGTGGAAATGTATTGTCTTTTATGTTTTTCTTACTATGTTGACCAAAATATCTAAATAAATATGATATCCCCAACTCACAAGTATTCCTTATTATAATTAAGACGGGTACCCTGTTCAGGACTCTTTTTGTCTATATCATTGACGTACAGCACTTCATAAAGAATTTTCAGGCAGAGTGTCTCTTTTGATTGCTCTTTGGGGGTTTGTCAAGCGGTGTGTTAGAAGGGATGTCCTGTCTTACTCACTAGGTTACATTTCATGTACCTGCTTTTTCTTTTCTTTAATGAAGGTATTCACATATTAAATTACAAAGATAAGTCTGAACATTTTCTGATTTCTTTCTCCTTTGAGGTTGGAAGTCTTGTGGTCACCAACCAGGCCTTTACTTTGACCTCTGCTGAAGACAACGCCTTTGCCAATTTTCCTTTTGATGGCATCCTGGGACTGTCATATCCCGATATGTTTGGTGATGGAACGACCACAGTATACGACAACATGTGGAAGCAGGGTTTAATCCCAGATAACCTTTTCTCTATCTACCTGAGCAGGTAGGTGACGTTTCCTATGGTAATAAGAAAAGGTTGAACAGAGTAAGATGTCAATCAAAAAGAAGGATTCCCATTTAGAAGGTGAGAACATAGTGAAGTTTAAAAAAATTAATACCTTCTAAAAATTAATAATAAATATATTATAATTAAATTACTTCCCAACCTATTCCCCTTCAAACCCACAGCCCACAATGAAGACAGAGTTTCCTCCCCACCAACATAGTGGTCTGTCCACCCGACTTAGATGTGGTCAGACCACAGTAAGGGCCATCAGAGAATTGGCTATATGCCCATCTGCAATATTAGGATTGGCGGAAATATAACTGTATAACATCAAGTGAACCTCTACTGATTTATTGATTGAATGTTTATGGTCACTAACTCTGATTTTACCAGAAACACTTGGTTTTCTGATATCAAAAGCCTTGTCTTGATGTCTGAAATAAAAATGTTATGTCATTAAAGTATTTCGACCTTACAAGGTAACTTTTACGACTCAGGGGCCAATTCCGATCCCGGGCTCTGAGCCACAGAGTATGAAGCACTGCAGAGCTGACGGACTCAGGTCGCTTGGAGCCCCATTGAAGTCAATAGGAGCCTGTTGTGCGTCGTGCACATAGGCTTCCATTGTGAAAAATGTACATCTTGGAAAAGGGGGCCACCTGTTGCATGTTTGCGTTGGTGCCCCCGAAAAAGTACATGCATGGGTCCCGCCGTCCAAGTCATATGGCCCCGGGTGAAGGTGGGTCAGGCGCAGACCCCCAAAGAGCGCTTCCGGGAGCTTTTTTGAGCCAGAGGCTCTGACTCACACCGGCAGCCCGCAACTCGCATCGTACTTGGCCACCCGGAAACCGTACACATTGCACTGTATGCGACAGACAGATTTAAGTTGCTCAGCAGGCATCGCTGATGGGTACAAGTCGGTCATGGCATGAGGCTTGAAGCGCATCATACTTGCTCGGTCATACAGCTGTACGAGTCGCACAGAAATCTCGAGAACAACTCGGACTCGCTACTGACGGATGCCGCTAAGAGCCCTTCCGAGCGAGATCAGAATTGGCCCCTCGATCTAAATTGTAAAGAGGAGGGTGCTTAAAAAGGAAGTCCCGTCCCCCCCTCTTTCGGTAGCCAAAATGTAATGTATTGATGATTTGGAAGAGCAATTGTGTACACAAATTATCAATCAGTTCAAGGCGCCCGACTCAGTATGGAAAATGACTCACAGTGGGGAAGCTGTTCCTCTAGGCCCGCATCCACTTCGAATCATGACAAGTGGCCTCAATGTATCTTGACAATGGCGTAGGGGACCTCTGCATAATCGCTGATGTCGTTTGTTCCAAGTGAAATTTTGCTTCCTAAAATTAGTCAATGTTTCTATAATTGAAAAAGTGTTTTTTTTACAAAAAATGTGTTTACTTGGAATGAATGCGAATGCAAGGATAGGAGGTCTGCTGTTCTTCTCAGGCCTCCACTACTGTGTTCTCGGGCATTTGCAGAGGTTTATAAAATTCCTCTTTCCTCATTTTTATTCATGAGGCAGGAGGTTGGCGACCTCCTATGAATGTCACTTATGTGCAATTAATACACTAGTCACATTGTAAAGTGCATGCCTATTTTCAAATCTGTTGGTGTCATTTGTACGTATTGGTTTACAAATGGGGCTTAGTGCATGCACCTCACTTTTATTTCAGTCACACTGACAAATTAGCAGGAGGTGTTTGTGAAACACTGTAATTGACTCTCCGTAGAATACCCTGGTCCGATTCAGAAGGGTAAACTTAGACTTCAGGCTTAAACTTAGACTTCAGACCAAGATTTATCTTAGGTAATTGGGCCCTTATGTCTGCCTTTTTTACAAATGGTTGCAATTTGTATGCAACTATCCTATTGAACACGTTAACTGAAGAAAACACCTCAAAAAGTCAGCAGGCACACCCATCTTTACAGAATGCCAACTACACATCTTGAGTATTCACAAAGGCAAATTTACACTTTTGTGCAACTTTACTACTTTTCCGTATTCACAAAGGTAAACTGAGACCAAAAACCTCAATTTACCACTTTTCGGTAGCCATAAAGGTAAACTTAGACCAAAAATGTATCTTTCCTAGTAGTAACTTGCCTTTGTGAACTAGTAAAGTGGAGTGTGAGGAGTGTCCTCCGCTGTTGGGGCTGTTGACTCTGCAGATCAGTGTGGTACTTGCAAGGGAGAGGGTGACTGATGGAGACTGTCTGGTCACAATACTAACCACACTCTATGGTATTCCACTCTATGCCACTGTACGTCAGCACACTGTATGCTATTTCAGTGTACGCCACTCCACTGTACGCTACTCCATGCTCCGCTGTTATGCCATACAGACAGACACCACAAATTAATTGTACCAATGAATAATTCTAGAAAAGAAAATATGCAGTTTTTAAATTACAACTTTGCATTTATTTATGCAATGGTTTACTTGCGTATTTTTTCAACATATTGAGTCATATATATTCAACATTGTTATGTAATTGTAAAATCATTACATTTCAAGTGCTGTCAGTGAGGAAGGGAAGGGAAGTGTGAGAGTTGTGAGGGACTGGGTAAAGGTGGTGTGACTGTTTAAGAACATCGCGTTATAATCAAAAAACGCCTTTACAATCGAAGTAGTATGAGAGTTCCCAAGTTACATCACACATAGGTTGAAACAATTCTTTTCTTTGAATCCTATGGTGTGTTAGGTTGGCATAGTCTACGTCTCGACCCCCATGTACGCTAAAGGGTTATTGATGCCTCATGTTGGGGTCTTCGTCAGGACAGTGAAAGTAGAGAGCCTATAAGATAATGCGGAGGCTATGACTAGATCACTGTGTGGTGAGCTGTCTTTAAAACAGAGAAAAGATCGAAAATTACATACATCAAAGGACAGTAGACATCGGTGCCATCCTTGAAAGGGCCTGTGCGCGCTCCTGGAAGTTCTGGAATACAAAATATAAGGAAAAAGTCTCATGGGACTAAATTTGGCTCGGGCGCCAAGTTTTGTGGACTAAAAAAAAGAAGAACTGGGGAAGACTTACTTGGACAGAATTCCTCATTGGAAAATAGACATCACCATGTCAAGTGTGGTTTCAAAAGATCATTCCTTGGGTTCAATGCGCAGTGTGCGCCGTTCTGGGGAATTAACAAGATTGGGCAACTTAGTTGTAAAAGAGGATTGCATACTGGTTGATGGCTACAACTATTGTGAGGTCAAAAATAACTGGTAAGTGTAAACCGGTATACCGACATTTAAAATGGCAAACCACGAGACTGAGAGAAAAGTTCACTCTTGTAAGTTATGGTAACATTTGAAATATGGGGATCGAGTATATCTATAGTGTGTTTGGTTATCCATATTGGTGTGGCATTACCGGGCCTGCCTAGCATGCAGGGATATCCTGGTTAATCTTACCTCTTCGGCGTACAAACGCCGCCGTCTGTGCTCGCAGCTACCTCGATGCATCTGCGGATGCTCGCGGTGCCGCCGCTGGATACTGACGGTGGAAAGGAGGCTCGCCTGCTCTAAGCCAATCACGGCCGGCTATTGCCGAACGCCCTGTCACCGCGCAGTGAGTGAGCAAGGGAGCGCCTGTAAAGGTGCCCAGAGGAGTTTAGTTAGGCAGCGAGGGATTGGGTTAAAGAGTAGTTGCTTAAGGAAGGGAATTGTCGGTCGATTGAAGAATAAAGCAGTGTTTATATCGAGATTGTGTTCTGACTTGGCAAGGATAATGGCACATAAAGCAGTCTTTACAAACGCCGAATAGTACAATGTATAGATTCAGGGAAATAAGCATACTCAGTAGGGATCACGGTTAAAATACATGGATCATATCACAAAATGTACATTGTAATTCAATAGTGATATTAATATCCGACAGTGCATAGTTTGAGAGAAATATACATATTTAGTAGGAATCACGGTTAAAAGACCTGGATTGCATTGCATGGTATATAGTATAATACAATGGTGATGTTAGTCTCAGACAGCTAGTATGATGTATTAAACCACAAAATGTAGAACATATAGGTGGTTAACTCCCAATGGGTAGCAAGACACTTAGTGAAAATGATAATCATAACGTACGTTGTAGTTGCAGATGTCAGACATCTATTGGGACTAAGGCAATAGCGGAACTAAGGCCATTTGTAAACCTTATGATATGAGTACTCAGGTTTTATTGGATAAGCCTGAGGGACATAGTGTTTATTCTGGGTTTAGACCTGCCATTTGGGCATTCTTAGCATCTAGTTCATTGAGCCCTCTGTTGATAGTGTTCGATTTCTGCATCCATTTGCATTCTCTGATGTTCAGGATGGAGTTCAGATCACCTCCTCATGGTCCCAGGGAGATCTTTTCCAGTACCACCCATCTGATTGATTCTGAGGTGTGGTTTTTTCCCCTGAAATGATCCGCAAGTGGTGCCCCAGTCGTTGAGCAACGAATCCTGCTGCAGTGTTGGAATATTCGGTTTTTCACCTTTTGCTGGGTTTGACCAACATACATCAAATCGCACGGGCATAGAATTGCGTAGATCACTCCACTTGTGTTGCAGTTTGTGAAAGACTTCTGATCTATCGTAAGGTTGTTGTAAGTTATTTGCTTGGTTTCCCAGCATGTTGGACATACTTTGCACGTAGTGCATCTGAAATGCCCTTTAACTTCTGGTAGATTCCATAGTCTTTGGATAGTACTACACTCCACTCTATAGCACTACACTCTGCACAACTCCACTGGTTTCCACTCCACTGTAACACACTCAACTCTACTCCACTCTACTCCACTTCACTGTAATTCACTTTACGACAGTACACTGTACAACAGTACACTGCATGACTCTCTCCTCCACTTTACTGTTCCACACTCCATTTAATGACAGTCCACTCGATTAAACCCCTGTTATAGTTAGGAAAACTTTACTTTCTAAACAAATAAAACTAAAAATATGCAAACATTTAAATTTGAAAGTTATAGTTATACCTTAAATTTATACATCACACAGCACCTTTATATTAGTATAGCTTTATTGATTCTTTAACTCCAAACTAAACTTAAACTACACACAAAAAATGCAATTTACAACCTTATCTGTATTACTGTAATTTATAGTTTACGCAACACCTTCAAACTAATATAGCTCCTGCACCTCATGCACTGTGCATTTAACTCAGTAGCCCACTACATTAACTAAAACTTGCACCTTCTCCATGCACAGCTTAAACCGTTTTCTATTATATCACTTCTACCATTTAAAATAATAGTTATTATACTAATAGTTATGACACCGCAAACAACATATCTTGAGAGTAGACAGTGCATTGTACAATCGTGAGATATAGTTAATGTACTGTGGCTACTGAGCTTCGGCGATTTATGTTTTGGTGGATGTAAGCTCTGTCTGCAGTTGGGGAGCTGCTTGTCCACTGGAGGGTTCTCTCAAGTCAGTTAGAACTGGTTTAAATGCCAATCACAAGTCTGCGGTGGGGGTGGTTTCAACCAAAAATCTGCATATGTACTCTTGCTACTCAAATGACTTGTTCTTGTTTTATGTAGGATAAATAAATATACTAGGCCTGGGCGGTAAAATCCGCTCCGGTGGTGGAAATTGTGGAATTTTGGCAATTCAGCAATCTTTGGAGAACGCCGAATTGCTTAAAATTCCGCGATCTGCGGCGTAGCAGTTTTTTCCTTGTTCGTGCTTTCAAAATGTATGTTCGTGCATGAGGTAGCGACTCATGCGTGAAGAGTTTTCCTATCCGTTCGCGTGCGCCATGAGATTTTGGTAGCTGGCTGCACGATCCCGCAAAAGTGTGCGATCGTGAACACAGCATTTTGATGCGCCATCGGACATCTCCGTTCGCGAACAGTAAACACGCATCGCAAACGGGTGAGACAAGTGAAACAATATGGCTGTGCCAATTGGGGACCACATGGGCAAGTTCACCAGATATTTCCCCCCTAGCACGCAATTAGTGTCCCCGAACAGGAAAACCGCATCGATAACAGGCAGAACAATGGCACGTGCTCACAGAGATATTTTAGATCTTTGCGGAACTTTGCGGAACACGACTACGCAAATTCCACCCATGCCTAAAATATACCATAGCTGGTTTATAGTGAGGAATGAACATTTATATTTATAATAAATGTCTATTTTTGGGAAGTAATTTTAGGTGTATCTGTTGAAGTGCAAGGGCAAACACAGTCACTTAAAGTGAAAACATCCCCCTGCTGGAGAGGACTGGTCTTTTGATTTATATCCTCTGCTTGGGTGGGAGGGAGTGTAATGTGAGTGATAAGACAACAGAATAATGGTGAAAGAGTATTGATTGGGAACCCCTTTATATGTAGGCATATATTGTTTCATGTGTTTTTAGAAAACATGAGGCTGGCAAAACAGTTAAAACTGCCTTTAGGCCAGCCTTAGAAATAGGGAGGCAGGTCCATCTGAGTTGAGGGTCCAAAACCCTGGCACTCACAGAGCCTGGTCTTGTGTTCAGAGCTTGATGAAGCTGCTGACATCTATTTAGAAGAGGCGTAGACCATGCCACAGGAATGTTGGCATTGTGTGAGAAATAGCTGATGGAGGCCTTGCCTTTTAGATGATAAGTCTCCTGGTATTGCACAATGCTGGAGCACTCTGAAGTATCCGTGAGGTGATGTGCAGCACGGTATAAAACATGGTTTAGTAGCAGAGGGGGCTGATAGTAATGGCAGACTTGCGCAGCATAGTGAGATGTCTCCTATGCGTTGCATAAGTAGCTGATATATGAATTGTGTTTATCAAAGATGCTGCTGATGTGCTTACAGGGGTGATATTTCTGAGATGAATCATGCCCCAAGTTTTGAGTGTTGATTTGGTCTCTTTGAAGGAATAGTGGGACCGGAGGTGCAGTTGTGATGTTTTTCGGTTCTTCCCGTGGTGGTGTGGATGTGCACATGTGAGCTACATGAAATCACCATATCTACATGAAAGGTCACTCTAGAAACGTCATCAGTTGATTGTCTTATTGAGAAATGTTCTCTAATTTATCTTCACAGCTATGGAGAAAGTGGAAGTATGCTGACCTTTGGTGCAATTGACCCCTCATATTACCTTGGAAATATCTACTGGGTGCCAGTCTCCAAGGAGCGATACTGGCAGATTAATATGGACAGGTACTCAAATGAAAGCATGAATGAATGAATGGATGCTTTATCCTGCTGTTAGTTATAAATACAAAATAAATCAAATTGCAAAAAAGTTAATATTTTAAATTAGGAAATACAAACAGCGGGATCTCAAGAAAATTTTAACTCAGGGCCCGATTCACACAACTAACTTAAGACAAAATCCTAAACTTACTACTTTTGGTATTCACAGAAGGCATTTACTAGTCTTAAATTAGGATTTTGTCTTAAGTTAGGATTTTGTCCTAAATTAGGATTTTGTCTTTGTCTTAAGTTAGGATTTTGTCCTAAATTAGGATATAGTCCTAAATTAGGATTTTGTCTTCAGTTAGGATTTTGTCCTAAATTAGGATTTTGTCTTACATTAGGATCTTGTCCTAAGTTAGGATTGTGTCTTAAATTAGGATTTTTTGTTCTAGATTAGGATTTTGTCTTAAGTTAGGATTTTGCCTTCAGTTAAACTGAAGTTTAATTTAAGACGAAATCCTCCTAATTTAGGACAAAGGCCTAACTTAAGACAAAATCCGAATTTAGGACAAAATTTTAATTTCAGACAAAATCCTAATTTAGGACAAAATCATAATTTAGGACAAAATCCTAACCTGAGACAAAATCCTAACTTAAGACAAAATCGCATAAAAACTTTGGAGGAAAATAGTAATATGCTTGGGCCAGCATATTACCAGCCTCACACGGCTGCAGTAGCAGTGGTTCTGTGGCAGTCTGACTGCCTTATTCAGAATAAGCAGGTGGACAGTGCCCATAAGTACGGTGGGCCAATGGACAGCCGTAGTCATAATAAGGCCCAATATATTTTTTTAAAGTAGACCAAATCTTCAATTCAGCAAGGGGTCATTTGTGTAGATCCTGGAAGATTTTCTCAAAGGAACTACATGTTGAAATAAAAGAATAATGAAAATGAGTGGGAAAAAACAGCTATATGTGACTGCATTTCCATCTGTAAGTTCTTGTCACAATGGCCTATTTTCAAAAACAATTTACAGTTATGTCCATCAGACACTTCTGGACTCAGCGATATATAGGCTTTGTAGGTTACCCAAAAACCCTACAATGCTTTTTCATTGTGTACCGACTATAAAAAGAATGAACATTGAGTGTTGTAAGAAAGTCGATTATTAGTTGTGGTGTTTGAGAAACCTCACCAAGGAATAAATTCACTATCTTGTTTCAGGTTTAGTTAGGTTACTTTAATTTAAAATGTAGCTCTGTCCTGAGTAGCTGCGGCACTGAGCAGTCAGCCTTAATTGAAAGGACATCCGAGTAAACAGTTATCAGCACTTAAATGGTAATAAGTAAGAGACACAGCACAATAAACATCCCACTCCAAATTCATAAAACTAGTATAAATTTTTATCTTTAAACAGACATCAAAAAGATGAACCTCAATTGAAGGGAGCCAGAGTTAAGATTTTTTAAAACTGTTTATAAAACACTGTCAAAGTTCATGCTGACTCTCACAATTAGAAACTTTTCTGGTTCTTTTCCTTGTCTATGGATTAGTTGACTGAGTCATCTGCAACTTCAGTGTGCATTTTGAAGTAGGTGAATGAGTGAAGTCCAGTGGAATGGTACCAACCTTTGGTCTTGCCAGAACTGAAGGCTATTGACAAACCTGCAACACTCTGCAGTGATAGCAATCTGAAGTCTGTGTCCCGGGGCTTTGACAATGATAGTGTGCTGATTGGCAGTAGCATATGAACATCTGGTTCTTTAAAAAAAACATTATCCTTGAGCTCTAGACACAAAGGTTGCAATTCCTACAGGAGGTAGAGTAAATTATAACACCAGCCATGGGTCCTGGAACTTTTAGGCACCTTGCGGGGACTAAAACTCTATCACCAAGAGCACACGAGTGTGGTCTTGGGCAATTCCAGTTTTTTACAGGTCAGCTGGGCTCTGCCGATGCAGGACTTCTTAAGCATTGTAGGTCCTGGAACTTTAAGAGAAGGCTAGTCAATGAGCCCTTGGAGTCCATTTTCTGGTCATTGGCATAAGTGAAAAAAGATTCAGCCCTTGAGGTCTCTCAACAAAGTCAACAGCAGGATAACAAACCTTTCCCTCTGAAGTTCTGTCTTTGGTTCAGCAGATGCAGCCTTCTTTTCTGAGGAAGACAGGTTCAACAGGAGCAGCCATTCTTCTTTCCTTATTAGGTCCAGAAGTGCTCAGAGGAAAGGATCCAGGATTGACACCTTTATACCTATCTCAGGTTTGTGAATTGGAAGAACTCCCTAACCAATCGGGCCAAAATTCCTAAGGGCAGCCCTAACCATTGTTACATCACTTCCTTGTGGAATGGCATGAAACAATCGCACAGTGCGTATCTCTGCCCAAATCCAAAATATCAGAACCCGTCTTCCCTGGGACGGAGCTATTGCTAACCCCTTGTGGTGCGTTTCCAGTTTTATTGTCATATTCCTCCTGGAAAAACAGTTCTAATAGTGGTTTTCTCTCTCCAGTTATCAAAGCCAATCTATCTACCTTGTCAAAGGAAAGGGCAGGCTACAATGCGACTCACATTTGTCAATCAAAGACAGCTGCCATTTTGAAGTTGGGGCATCTCTGGCAATATTTGATAGTTTGTTGTTCACCCAAGCTCGGGGCATGTGCTGTCAGCTCATCTAACTTTGTTGAGAGATCTGCAATATACAAGAGGCATTCTAACACACAGTATCCATACAGCTAACTGCAGAATTTTGGCCCTAACTCAGCCACCACCTGGGAAAACCTACTAAACTCAGACATTTCTGGAATTTAGATACAAGGGGTTGTCCGGTATGGTTCTCATGTGGTGTTCCTACCCACACGAGCTTGAAAACATCAAATCTTGGCTAAAAACACACATTTTCCTCAACATTTCTGGGAGGGAATATTCTGGCATCTGAAGGAATCCACAGATTTCTTACATTTATCATTCCTCCAAGTCTCCCAATTCAAATCATACCTCCTTGTGTGGCTAGGCTTAGTGCTCACGGCAGGATACTACCCAAAATGGCCACTTCCAATTCTCCAGTGAAAAGTAAAACCAACCCATTTTATTTTACAATTTGGGTGGGTGTAGGTTTTTGGCCCTAGCTCAGCCGGCACCTAGTGAAACCAGCCGAAGCAGTCTGGAAACAAGACACCCATGGAAGTCCACCTTGGCATGACTTGCGTGGCTCGCCCCAGGTTTTCCTACCCAGAAGCATTTTGGCTAAAAATAAATATTTTCCCCAAATTTCTGTAACCGAAACTACAGAATGTGCAGGGATTCAAAGATTATGCTCCCATCCGGTGTCCCCCCACATCACCCAATACAAAATGTACCTCACTTCTATGGGTGGGTCTAGCGCCCACATTAGGAAAGGGCCCAAAGCACAATTTGGACACCACTTTTTTCAATGAAAACCAACCAACCCTCTTTTGCAATCTGGGCAGCTGTCGATTCTGGGAAGTAGGAGTTTGTCTCTGCATCCAATTAGTAGGGAATGCAGTGTAGGGAAAGGGTTAACATTCTCAAATATGAATTGCAGGTTTTAGCCCTGTTCATCAGATCTCTATTTCTACAGAAGATTACATGTTTGAGGTTAGGATATACAACACTTCTGGAGATAGTCTAAGGCAGAATGAATTCATAACAAAGTAATACAACTAGAAAACAAAAAAGGATATATCAGGTTCTGCCTGGGCATGTGTTCCTGGATGAGTTGTCGATATATATGATACTGTTTGAAATGTGTATGTACATGAGATGTTTTATTATGTGACTTTTTTCTCCAATGAGGTGCCCAGATCAGGTGATGGTACTTCCCTTACCAGGATGAGAAACTCTAAAGATGCTAGATCTATTTCTCAGAATTGAGGATATTAAGGACTTACTTAATTTTTTATTTGCCTCTTGAGAGCTTCCATTGATATTAGTATCTTCCTTCCAAACTCAGCGTCTCCATGAATGGAAACATTATCGCCTGCGACGGAGGATGTCAAGCTATTGTGGACTCGGGAACAACTATGATTTCTGGTCCCAAATCTGGAATTGCAAATATCCTCAGTGTTATTGGAGCAACTCTGGACTCTAATCTGGAGGTAAGTGTCTATAGCTTCCCATTTCTGGTGTGTGATAGTAGAATTAACAGACATTTCAGCTGGAAGCAATTGCTTTCTGTAAATGCCGACAGTTTAACAATCCATTGGTCAATGAAAAATGATTATTTCGATCAGAAAGCATCACTATAACATTGATTGTTCAATACATTTAAACTGACAGTTACAAACCATATTCCATCTATATATGCAGCGTTTATTTCTCCTAGATAGCAAAGCTAATCTAGTGATTTATTGTTCAACTATATTGTAGTGATATAGTCCCTAATGTCCATAATACATGACATTTGTATCAATCAGGCTGCACAGGTATAATAGTTCTCAATCTGTTTGTTACTCTATAATGCGCAACCTTTTGTGACCCCACCGCTTAGAAGTCACAATAAAAAGAAATGATTTTTCCAAAGAATCAACCAATGAAAAAGAGCATACCATTATACACAATTAGTTTGTGAAATAAATCAATATCTCAAAATCCACAAAATCTAAAAAATATTGAACATGGAGTCTCGAAGTGTCTTTTTTTCAATATTCTTTATTTGCAGTCTTATGCGATATGCATACATCAGCCCAGCCAACGTGTTTCTTCCAACATGGACTTACTCAGGGTTGTGTATACATGTCAAAAATAGCTGAAACGATCTCCTTTATATTCCGATGTTAACATACGCTGGGATTACCCGTGGCGTCTAGTTTATCATAGGTTTAAAGGATAATTGCCTTCAAATCCAATCTGCTGTGTTGTTTGTTCAAGTTCGAATGCTGTCTCAGACTTCTTTATGGTTTAAAACCTTCATCCTTTCAAAAATCATTGTAATATATCCTGAACTGACCTCCATTGTACAGATAGGTCTGTCTCTAAACCTTCCCTGCTGCACCCAAACACCTGCTACCAGCACAGTGCTGTTAAAAGCACTTGTTGCATTTTTTTGGCCATGCCAGCATAACACAATACAATGCCACACTCACTATGCAGTGCACTTCTGCACCTCACAAAGTGCAGGAAAAGTGAAAGATAACAAAGGTAGCTTTACAACACTGTCTTTTTGGTTACTCTGCTGTCTTTTCTTGTTTCTTGACACATTGCCAGCTACCTTGGCTTTTTTAATCTTTCCAGTTCATCCCTGTTTTTTTCCAAACGTATTTATTAATACATAGTTAAATAAATTCCAATTGTACTTAAGTTGAATTTAATTGAATTGAATTGAAGGTAAATTTGTAGAGCGCGAATTGCTGCCAAAGGGCGTCCAAGCGCCGTCCAAGTTGAAAATCACAAATTAAACTACACTGGGGGGCTAACAATCCCCTCGCGCTGCAGGCGTGTCACTTATTCCCATGTTAAAAGTGAAGCGCCGGCAGCGAGAGAGGCTTGTAATTAAGCCTTTGGATCTGTTCTATTCACTGAATAGTAAATCCTCAGCCAACTAAAAATGGCATTGTTTAGCATCAACTGCGGGCTGTGGTTCAAAGCATTTCGAATTATGAGCACCATGATGTCATGATGATTTTGGCATTCCTCCGAGACTATTGCAAAGGGTTAATCTGCCACAGTAACATCCGCTTTGACATGCCTGATACCTGCAGAAGAGGCAAAGTGTATCTGACAGCAGAAGGGAATGTTTTTTTTAACAGATTAAAGGAATTGTGGTGTCTGTGTATTATATGTTGGTGCACTGTTATTATATACTTATGTTGGAATCTTAATTTGTACTTGGGCAACTATTCCGTGTATTACATGCAACAGAATGTTTGCGCAATGGCTTGGAACACTCCTGCAGTCAGTTGGAGTGACCATCCTGAGTCCTCAATTCATGTATTCCTGTTTCTCCTGTTATCATAATAAATCTGATGAAAGACTGAAGATTGAGGGTCCTCTGTGTTACTCTCTACATCTAGACGATTGCACACTTCAGGAATGTATCCTGTTCTACCAATTAGTGTGAACAATGCACTATGAACAAAAAGGCTCTTCCCAGAGCCATCTTAGTCTCAGAAGTATACATCTTATTTTTATTCAAAATTGTTCCACAAAGATTTTTGGGTATTGCATTACTCTCATAGTACTGTTAAAGTACCCATTTGCCTTATTCTTTGTGATAGTACTATAACTGGTACTGCCAGGGTGGCAAAAACCCTAAGTACAACCCTGCCCCTGCTTGAGCACCATCTCTTGCTGTGCATAGTGTGGGGGTTGACCCAGGGCCTCACCTACAACCAGACTATATTCCCAATCCCCGAGTGACACCCTGGCAGAGTTTCTTTGGCTGTGCACAGCTGGGGTGCTGACCTCAGGGCCTGCCCAACCCAGTCATGAGTGCCCAACACATTAGCAACTGGATACCCATGCACACAATAAATAAAAATTCAAGAGGGATGTGGGTATTGACACATGTACATTCCAACACAAAGCCTAAATGAATAAAAAACAAATTGTGTCTTGTACAGTCCGTCAGTGTTTCGTTTTTTTAATGCTTTCATAGACAAACCAGCCGACACGTGTTTCGTCACATGTGGGATAGTATTCCTGCGACTCATCAGGGCTAAAATGGAGTAGGCGTATTTAGGGTAGTCGCTCCGCCAGTTACAATTCCGACCTGGGTTATAGGGCTTATCCACTCACCCTTTTGCACCACATCCAAACCATTCCGGCCCTAATTAATAGCGTCCACATTTGGCAGAGCACCCTTTTCTATTCCCTGAACCTAAAATCCCTTCTGTTAATACTACATGAGTGCCCAACACCCAACTGTGCATAAGGGGAGTACTTATAAAAGAGATCCCAATCCAGCTTTCTTAATTTTGACACAATCTGACAGCATGTCAGCACAGAAGATGTAACCAACTGGCTGTCACTGGTACAGATCCTATTTATGTCTAACAGTTTCCCACTGGTACAGATTGATGAATTCAGAAACCACTACTTTTCACTCAAGCCAGACAGAGCTCCATGTGTTTTCACCAGTGTGAGCCTACTCCCAGGGCCCCCAGGGCCCGATGGAACCACCAGGTCACTATAGCAACTGAATTTGAATCTAGAATTTAAAAGCAAAGAGGCTATCATACTAGAAACCACCCCTTGTTTCGTGATGGCCAGCGGCTGGGCTCTGCAGGGGTCATTTGCCACACATTTCCCAATTCCATGTTTGATACCAGCAGTGCTATACATTGTTTGAGCGTCTGACTTGCCATTTCTAAACAACTTCAAATTATTAACATTACCTTTCTGTTGCCAGAAGATATCTATGATATTTCCATCTTACTTATGATAAAATGTTCTCTCTTCTTCTTAAACTTTAGTATAGTGTTGACTGTTACACTATTAGTGATTTACCGGACTTGTATTTCACTTTCAACGGGAAGGCGTTCAACGTGCCTGCCACAGCCTACATCAACCCGGTAGGTGATAGTCAAGCTCTTTCCATCCTTTCAATCTCCTTACACCACTCTTCTCTCAGAAGGGTGATCCACAGCTCACATAACATGGCTGCTTGAGCTGGAGTTTTCTCTAACTTTACCCCAAATCTATCCAACGTTGTTACCATCTTTGTCCCCTTCCATTGCTCTTTGGTTAATCCCCTCACACATTCCTGTTCTTTCTCCTGCTTGCTATTTTCTGTTTCTCCTTTTTCACATATCCTTCGATCTGTGGGGTCTCACCTTACCGCTCTGTTCTGTATAGTAAATCTGTGTTCTATGTCGTCTTACAACTGTGCTGCGTCTCCTACATCTCTTTCCATTCTGCCCTTTCCCACTCCTTTGTTCTCTGTTAATTCTCCTATCTCACTCTTCTGTTTTGGTTTTTCCCATGTCTTTCTGTGCTGTCCCCTCCAATCTCTGTTTGTGTCTCTCCTTCCTCCTTCTATCTTAATGCTCTATTTTTCACATATCTATATTCCTCCTCCTTAAGTTTCAGTTTTTCATCTCATCCCTCTATTCTTTCAACTCTTTCTCTCTTTTCTGCTCTTCCTATATCTTTTTTGTCTGTTTCCTTCCATATCTCTGTTCTTCCACTATTCTCAGTGGTTCATTACTGAAATTTCTCTGTATCTGCACCCCAGTCTCCTATCTCTCTGGTCTGTCTCAACAAATATTCCTGTTTTCTCTGCTATATCTCTCTGTTGACGTCATCCTGTGTTCAATATCATCCTATCTCTGTGTTCATTTAGTTACCATCTCTGCACTGTCATCTTCCATTGCTCTCTGGTTTGCCCCATCCTACATCTTAGTTCTTTCTTCTCTTTCATGTCTTCTGTACCATTGTATATCTCTGTTCTATCTCGACACTCTGTTTTGTCTCCTCTCATAACTGTGCTGCCTCCCGCCGTTGTCCTCTGTTCTGTATGTTTTTATCTTTATCGTTTGATCAAGCTTGCTCCAAGGCCCGGCAAAATCTGCATAGGCCGGCTAGGAAGGATAGGGAAAAGGCGCTAAGAGAAGAGGCATGGCATAACTTAGAGTTAGCAGCAGCCTCCAAGAATTGTCAACATTTATGGAAAGTGATTAACGCTCCTCATTTTAAAAGTATGACAGATCCTTCTCTAGATTCTCACGTTAGTGAGGATCAATGTGTAGGCCATTTCGAACACATTTTTGACTAAAATATTATCTCAGGAACTGAATGCCCAATTGAAGAATCCCCTCCGAGGGAGCCCTTGACTTTTTCAATCCAGGAGGTTAGTAGGGATTGGCAAAGGGCTCCAATAGAAAGGCACCGGGACCTGATGTGGCCCCCATTGTTATTATCTTTGGGTACCAAGACTTATGGATCCCATTACTAACTAATATTTGTAATGAAATTGTAGAATCTAACCCACTGACCTCATGGAGAACTAGGATTATTGTTCCCATATTCAAAAAGGGTGACAAAGAAAAGTCCCAAAACTATAGACCAATTTCATTGCTGGATACCACGGCAAAACTAATGGGCCGCCTACTTCTAAATAGCCTGGAAGAATGGGAACAAGGAAAAAGGTATTCTGATGCAGGCCCAATATGGAGTCCAGAGTGGGAGAGGCAACACAGATCAGGGTTGATCTAACCATGATGATTGATAAATATACTAGAGCCAGAACAGGTCAGGGTCTTTCATGCTATCATGGATCTCAGAGCAGCATTTGACTGGCAGATCCACTCCCAACTCTGAACACCAATGGCTGAATTGGGGGTGGAGCCTTTAATCATTAGTTTTATCCGGCAACTCTTTCTGATGCCACTTGGAGAGTAAGATTTGGGAAACAGGGGGAATGCACTCCCCCATTTAAGATCTGAAGGGGTGTCAGACAAGGGTTTGTCCTTGCCTCATTCTTATTTTCTTTATATACGAATGGTATCAAAGCCGCACTCTGAGGAGCAACAAGAGATGTTCCCATATTTGACTCCCTAACGGTACCTATTCTCGCATATGCTGATGATGTGGTGTTAATTGCATGGACAGGGGTGGTCTACAGCGATTAACAAATGCCTTTGTATCCTTCATGACATCCTTGGGCTTAAGGGTCAATGAAGACAAGTCTTTTGTAGTAGGGAGGCCTGTGGTAAAGAGAGCATATAAGTTTATGATAGGCGAAAGGGAAACTAGAGGTGGTAGATTCCTTCTCGTACCTAAGGGTTCCTTCGACAACAAACAGAACTGGGAAAATATGGTGAAGAATAGAGCACTGATGATGGAGAGGAGTTTGGGAGCTATAATGGGTTTCACAAAAAGGCCGTGTTCAAAACCACTTCATCCTACAAATAAGATCTATCGGGCAAAGTCACTTTCATTTGATACTTAGCTCTCTCTTTCTTTCTCTCTCGCTCTCTCTCTCTCTCGCTCTTTCTCTCTCGCTTTCTCTCTTTTTCTCTTGCTCTCTCTTTCTTTCTCTCTCGCTCTCTTTCTCTCTTGCTCTCTCTTTCTCTCTCTCTTTTTCTCTCGCTCTCTCTCTCTTTCGCTCTCACTCTCTCTTCCCCTTTCTCTCTCTCTCTCTCTTCCTCTCTCGCTCTCTCTCTCTCTTTCTCTCTCTCTCTTTTTCTCTCTTTTCCCTCTCACTTTCGCTTTCGCTCTCTCTCTTTTCTCTCTCTTTCTCATCCTCTCTTGCTCTCTCTCTCTCTCTCTCTTTCTCTCTCTCTTTTTTCTCTCTCTTTCTCGTCCTCTCTCGCTCTCTCTCTCTCTTTCTCTCGCTCTCTCTCTTTTTCTCTCGCTCTCTCTTTCTTTCTCTTTCGCTCTCTTTCTCTATCGCTCTCTCTCTCTTTCTCTCTCTCTTTTTCTCTCGCACTCTCTCTCTTTATCTCTATCTCTTCCCCTTTCGTTTCTCTCTCTCTTCCTCTCTCGCTCTCTCTCTCTTTCTCTTTCTCTCTTTTCTCTCTCTCACTTTTGCTCTCGTTCTTTCTCTCTCTTTCTCTCGCTCTCTCTTTTTCTCTCGCTCTCTCTCTCGCTCTCTCTCACGTTTCTCTCTTTCTCTTCCTCTCTCGCTCTCTCTCTCTTTCTCTCTTTCTCTTTCTCTCTTTTCTCTCTCTTTCTATTTCTCTCTCGCTCTCTCTCTCTCTTCCACAGTCTGAACCAAACGGGCATTAGAGAGACAATTTTGCAGCTTTTCTTGGGCAATGGTCGCTATATCTTGGCAATATTGTGTACAGAGCACCCTGCTTGAATCAATGTGAAATTGCCCACTTAAGGAGCTCTAAACAAATGCTTGACTCCACACTAACCCATTCATGAAAAGACACAGTGCATGTGGATGGAAAAGCACATTTCATTTTATATCCTGCAGGGCAGCAACACACATGACAAGGAGTAAATCAGTTGTACATAATCAATTGATCGAATCATGAAGTCGATCTTACTAATAGATTATGTTATTTCTGTCCTTCGATAGAACACCTGCACCGCCAAATTCATATTGTCCCCTTCCAACCTGCCGGATACCTGGATCCTTGGAGATGTCTTCATGAGGGGGTACTACACCGTCTTCGACAGAGCTAACAACAATGTTGGCTTTGCCACCGCCGCCTGAATATAGCACCTTGGCACGCCTGAGACTATGGAGTAGGCAACATTGTTATTTTAAAAAGTGTGACTGTGTATACTCAATATGGTCTCAAGTGAATAAACAGCCATTCTGAAGCATAAGTTCCTTCTTCTGTTGTTGTGTCTGTCGAAAGATGGTGGTTGAACTTAACCCAGAAATGCAGAAAGATCCAGCAATGAAACCCCAGTCTCTACAGTGCTTAAGATGCCCACAATATGACATGTTTGATCATCATCAGGTCAGGCCAGCATCATGTTGCAACTGCCTGCAGTATGACAAACATGTACATGGATTTGCTGCAGACATCCACTGTATGACTACAGATGTCGACAGTATGACTACAGATTACTACAGACATTCACAGTATGATTACAGATGTCAGAAGTATGACTACAGATTATTACAGACATTCACAGTATGACTACAGATGTCAACAGTATCACTACAGAGTGCACAGTATCACTACAGATGTTGACAGTATGACTTCAGATTAATAAAGACGGTCGCAGTATGACTAAAGATGTCGACAGTAGAACTACAGATGACTGCAGATGTCCAGAGTATCACTACATATTTCTACAAACGTCCAATGTATGATTACAGATGTCCACAGTATGACTAAAGATGAGTACAGACATCCACAGTCTGACAACAGACATCCACAGCATTACTACAGATGTCCAGAGTATGACTACAGATGTCCATAGTATGACTTCATATTTCTACAGCTGTTTACAGTATGTCCCTACAGATGTCCAGAGTATGGCTACAGACCTCCAGTGTGTGACTACAGACGTCCACAGTATGAATACAAATGTCCACAGTGAGACTACACATGCCCATAGTATGACTACAGATCAAATCACTACATATGTCCACAGTATGACTTCAGAATTCTAGAGTGGTCCATAGTGTGTATGACTACAGATGTCCATAATATGAATAGAGATCACTACATGTGTCCACAGTATGACAACAGACATCCACAGTGTGAGTACAGACATCCACAGTATGACTACAGATGTCAACAGTGTGAGTACAGATGACCACATTATGAGTTCAGATGGCCACAGTATGACTACAGACGTCCACAGTATGACTACTGGTGCCCACAGTATTAGTACAGCTTTCTACAAATGTTCATGGTAAGATTACAGATGTCCAGAGTATGAGTACAGATTACTACTGATGTCTTGATACGGCCACAGCATTACTACAGATATCCACAGTATGAGTACAGACGTCCACAGTATGACAACAGATGACTACAGATATATCAACACTATTACTACAGATGTCCACAGTATGACTACAGATGTCCACAGTATCACTACAGAAATCCAAACCATGACTACAGATGTCCGCAATATTACTACAGTGGACTACAGATGTCCACAGTATGAGTGCAGATATCTTTGGTATGACTACTGACATCCACAGTATGACTACAGATGTTCAGAGTAGGACCACAGATTTCTACAGACGCCCACAGTATGACTACAGATGTCCACATTATGACTACAGATTACTTCAGGAATCACTGACAGAATATCGAGGAGCTAAATATTGACCTACAAAAATATCGGTGACAAAATATCGACTACCAGAATATCTAATTCCTATCTACAAACAGATAAGTACAACAATATCGATTCCTCAATCTCGTTGTAAATAATATAGTTTGCTAAAATATCAATTTTTTTTAAATGTCTTAAAAATATTGTAAAATTAATGTAATAATACATATAATTAAGTAAAACGTACTTAAAAATACTTAAATAACCTTAACATTAATAAATACAAATTGTAAGTTAATAAAAAAATGAACATGAATTTTTATTTTCACTACTTATATATTAACTAAATAATATTATAAAAAACAATATTTTTAATAATTAAATGTTAAAAACACATTTTTAAATATAATTATATATATATATACATATATATATATAAATCTATACTATAAATATAAAAATACATTATATATAATACGTTTTTTTTAGAATATTTGACACTACATTAAATATAACAATACTTAAAAGATTGCATAGCGTAAAAGATAAAATTACTATTTCCACTCCAACAAGTGGTACATTAGTGAACATGTTGGATAGCGTGTGGGTAAAAATTACTATTCCCACTCCAGTGAGTGCAACAGTAGAGAAACCGTTGGATAGAGGATGGTTAAAGATTACTATTCCCACTCCAGTGAGAGGAACAGTATGGAAAGTGTTGGATAGCGTAAGGGAATCATTTAATATACCCACTCCTGCAATATACCTAAAATTAATCAACAATTAATAACTTTTTTAAATGAATTTACCTCCCACCATTTTCCCCTATAAACATTGTCTACAATATTGTAACATATTAATACATTAACATAATTAACAATTAATGAATTAACTTATTACAATTAACAACAATCAAATCTAAATTAGTTCACACAATTAACACTATAAAATAACTTAAACAAATTATAATGTAACAAATAATAAAAATTAGATAAAAATAAAGTACTTCCTACCCCACTCCCCTATCAACCCTCAACCCACTGATAAAAAAAGTACACAATTAACATATTCACTAACTAATTGTTAATAATTAATATCTAATGAATTACTTATTATTAAACAAAAAAATACACAATTCACATAATTACCAATCAATTATTAATTGTTATCAATCAACTTATAATTAATCAGTAATACATTAATAAACTTAAAAACATACATTATTAAATATTAAATTATTAAGTAATACAATAATACATGAATTAATGTCAAATACATTACTTCCCACCATATTTCCCTATAAACCCACAAACCGCTACAGACTTAAATTACGCAAAAAAGTATTTAACATATAATTAATTCTGAATAATGCTAAAAAATATATATTATAAATAAATTACTTCCCACCCTATTCCCCTATAAACCTGCAACCGGCTACAGAATTAAATTACACAAGCATTTATTAACATAAACTTCATTACTTTTACAAAATTCAAACATACCTGACAAAAATAAAACATACGTTTAACACATATACTAACACTTAAAATACAAAAAAATCGATATTACTAACTTTGATATTATGGAAACCGATATTTTTTACGTGCATTTTGATATTCTGCAGCACTATATTTTTGCAATTCGATATTCTGTCCATTCTATATTAAAAAACTCAATATTCTCTCCAGTCAATTTTTTTTTGTCGATATTGGGACTAGTTACCTTGCTACAGATATCCACAGTATGACTATAGATGTCCACAGTATGACAGCATATTCATACAGCTGTTCACAGTATGTCCCGACAGATGTCCACATTATGACACAGACATCCACTGTGCGACTAAAGATGTCCACATTATGACTACAGATTACTACAGACGTCCACAGTATGACTACACATGCCCACAGTATGACTGCACATGCCCACAGTATGACTGCACATGCCCACAGTATGACGCAAGATCACTAAAGACGCACACAATATGACTATACAAGTCCAATGTATGACTACAGATGTCCACAGTATGCCTAAAGATGACTACAGATATCAACAATGTGATTAGAGAGATCCACAGCATTACTGCAAGTTTCCAGAGAATTTGTACATGTGTCATAGTATCACTACAGACATCCACAGTATGAGTACGGATGTCCATAATATGACCAGAGATCACGAGAGATGTCCACAGTATGACTACAGACATCCACAGCATTACTTCTAATGTCCAAAGTATGACTACATATGTCCACAGTATGAGTACAGATCACTACAGATGCTCACAGTATGGCCACAGATGCCCACAGTATGGCTACAGGAGTCCACAGTATGACTACAGATTTCTACAAACGTGATTACAGATGTCCAGAGTATGACTACAGATCACTACAGATGTCCACGGTATGACTTGATATGTCCACAGCATTACTACAGATGTCCACATTATGACTACAGATGACTACAGATATGTCAACATTATTACTACAGATGTCCACAGTATGATTACAGATGTCCACTGTATCATACAAACATCCACAGTATTAGTACAGACGTTCCCAGTATCACTAAGGATGTCCACAGTATCACTACAGACATCCAAACCATGACTACAGACCTCCACAGTATGGCTACAGGTGTCCACAGTATGACTACAGATTACTACATATGTCCACGCTATGACTTGATATGTCCACAGCATTACTACAGATGGCCACAGTATCACTATAGACATCCACAATATGAGTATAAATGTCCACAGCATGACTACAGAAGACTACAGATATATCAACATTATTACTACAGATGTCCACAATATTAATAAGGATGTCCACAGATTCACTACAGACATCAAAACCATGATACAGATTTCCACAGTATGACTAAAGTGGACTAAACATGTCCACAGTATGAGTACAGATGTCTTCAGTAGGGCTACTGACATCCATAGTATGTCTATAGAGGAGAGGATGTGGCCTTGCGGCTAGAGTGGTTCAACCTCAATGCTGGGAAACCACGTGAGTCTCGGCAGGGATGCTCAACATCTTGTGATGTGGACAAATCACTTAATCTTCCCAAGCCTAACAAAAAAAAGTGTCCATCTGTAACACAACAGGTACTCATGTAAAGCACTTTGATACCTTCGGGTCATGTTTGCGCTATATAAAACTCAGAGAAAAAAAGAAATGTCCAGAGTATGACCAGAGATATCTACAGATGTCCATAGTATGACAGCAGAAGTCCACAGTGTGACTACAGATGTCCACAGTATGAGTAGAGACTAGTACGGATGTTCACAGTATGAATACAAATGCCCACAGTATGACTACAGATGTCCACAGTATGACTACAGATGTCCACAGTATGACTACAGATGTCCACAGTGTAAATACAGATCTCTACAGACACCCACAGTATGACTATAGAAGTCCACAGTATGACTTTAGATGTCCACAGTATGACTTTAGATGTCCACAGTATGACTACAGATGTCCACAGTATGACTACAGATGTCCACAGTATGACTACAGATGTCCACAGAATGACTACAGATGTCCACAGTATGACTACAGATGTCCACAGTATGACTACAGAAGTCCACAGTGTGAATACAGATCTCTACAGACACCCACAGTATGACTTTAGAAGTCCACAGTATGACTTTAGATGTCCACAGTATGCCAGAAATGTCACTACTGTGCCAGGTTGACCCGCATCATATCAAGGAATCCTACAAAATGTCAAAAGTGACCACCTTATGCCACAGCCTACATTTTGCAGAGTGGGCACCATTATGCTTCTTAAAAATGTTGTGACATGTAATTTGGCCCCTCTGTTTCTGACTTTCCATATCATCTCTTAAGCCACTGGACCCTCTTGCTGGCTGACCATGGGCTTGACAATGTGTGCAAACTGCCCTCCAATTCATATCTTCAGCCACCAAAGCTTTGAATCGACGCCTAGTTATTTCCACATTGATAGGAGATGTGTGTTGAAAACCATTTGTAGAGGTGAGAAACAGACCAAACAGATATGTAATTTGCCCAAAATTCTTCGATATCTTAAGTATTGCATGCACGGAAGTATCACAGATAATAGTTCAACCAGATCTGTGCTCGTTAGGTTTGGGTCCAGGAGATATACTAGTAAATGTCTGATTCTCGATAACGTTGGACTTAAATCTGGACCACAAACCCAACAGCAGACCAGTCACAGATTGAAGCAAGACCAAGAACCCTCTGGGATTCACAACAATTGCTTTTAACTCTGTACAGTTTGTGTGACATAGCCTTGACTTATCTCATAAGACAGAACATGCAGCAACAACAGACCTACCATACTGTTCTCTGTCTCTCTACATCTCAAAATCTATGGTATGTCATCATAGAAAAGTTGAGCAAAGACATACCCTTTTTTGCCAACTCAGAGAACTTAACTAGGTAAAACTTCACTTTCATAACATAACAGGAGAAGAGACCCTATCCTCAGCACTTCTTAGCTTTGACATGCATTCCACGTCACATCTACGAGACCAGAATAAGGCATATTTGCTCATGTATGCAGACAATATGCAAAAATATGACCTCTTGGGAAAAGTCACAGAATCTTGTAAAAAAAATACAAAGTGTCTTGATGACATATAGAATTACAACACAGCTCTCTAATCCGAGGCTCCGGGAGGAAATAATCCTAACATTTTTCTTTACTCTTGAATGGTACCTCCTCCTATTATAAGTATACTCATTTCATTTGAAAACAGCACAAGACACAAGCATGGGAAACCAATTTTGTTTTTTTTGTGTTTGTTTCAAGGAGGACCTGGGGACAGTTTGACATGGACTGTTCTTATTGGAACAGGGTGAGGATTTGCATTGGCTGAGTCCAGACTGCAGTGGCATGGTGAGCAAAATTGCAAGGGACTGGGGTGTGGCCCGAGTAATTACCAGTGGCTGAGATTCATTCAAGCATTCCCTCCATCAATTTCTGTATACTTTACTTGACTTGAGCATGTCCCCCCAAGTGGGATGAGTATGCCCAGATGCGTGTCCTGTCCACACTATGCACCGAAACCAATCTAAACTTAACGAAAGAGATTTTATAAGGGCTAAACGAGTAGTGGGTTGCTTTTGATATAGTTAAGGGTGGACCTGGCCCATACGTTTGGCCTGGACTGTTCCTACTGGAGCAGGATCAAGACTTATTTGCATATGGCTGGATGCAAACGGAGGAGGCATGCTGTGCCAAATAACAATAGACTGGAATGTAAATCTGAGTAGTTACTGGTGGTTGAGATTAACTCAAGTGTTCCATCCATCACATTTGTTTACTGTAATTCAGCTTAGTTTGTTCAGATCCGACCCACTCCCTAAGAACAGCTGCCTGTGTGCCAATGAATCTAGGAAAACCCATTGATAAAGAAGTCAGAAATCACCATAGGAGGAACGCCCCAGGGCTTTACAAGACAGCAAGGTTGAAGCTCTTCCACAAATCATTCCAAACATGACAACTGTTCTGGCAAGGATCTCAAGAGACATTAAACAGTATTTGGCTCGAGCCAGGATAGTGAACCAGAACATGTCCATGGACCTGTCCGAAACAAACACAAACTCCCAAATTTAGAGCATTCAACTAACGAAATAGCTCCTCTTGGGAATAAGAATATTTAGGTGGCTGGATCTAGAAGAACCTTTGGGCCATAATTACAAGCCCCTATCGCCACAGGAACATCACTTTTAAAGGCATTCCTGTGGCAATACAGGCTTTGCCTTATTACAAGGCAGTGCTAAGCCGCTTCATGTGTCTTAACAACGCCTTATGAATAAGGCACACTTTCATGCTACACTTAGCGTGAAAGGAACGTACAATGGGTGTTGCAGTGAGTGTTTAGTCGCAATACCCATTCATTTTGACACTGCCCCTGTTAGAAATGGGATCTCTAGTTGGCTAAGGCTTGCACCAAAGCCAGGCAGAGACCACCACTCTAATCAGGGCAAGGGAGTCACAAGCCAAGATAACTCCTGCTCACCCCCTTGGTAGCTTGGCACAAGCAGTCAGGCTTATCCCGGAGGCCATGTGTAAAGCGTTTGCGCACGCACACAGCAACAACATACTAGGCACACCACAAAAGGAACTCCACACAAGGTTATATGAAAAATACCCGTTGTATTCTCATAACCCATTAGAATAGTACTCACATTATATACATTGTGCCACCGGCACTAGGTCATATCTACAAGGGATTATATACATCTGACAGGGCCCACTGGACCACTGTCTGAAACATCACAAAGTGGACTTAGTAAAAGTAAGACATATCATAAAAGTAGAACCAGTAATCACTGGTAACCACTGTACTCAGCATCATCCTGTAACATAAACCACATTATGCACAGTATCACATTAGAGCAAAATACATTATACGCCAACCTCATCACTATCATTTTAGACCCTAACCTCCTAAGCATCACTCACATTAGGGTATACTCGTAGTAGGAAATAACCTCACCAGCATAAACACATTAGGCACATAATCTCACCCCTAAACGCATCTAGAGGCATGAATCATAGTAGAGCATCACATTTCCTACGTCACCTAAATCACTGCCCCCCTCCCCCCCCTTTGACCAACTGGCCTTCTCAAGGGGGCTGAATTGCCATAAGTCCAGAATGTCAAGGCAGCTGCCAATGCAGCATAGTTTGCACGTGCACAATTGCGTTGACGCGGAGGAGTGCATCTCATTCCTCTCTCTCAAACCATGTCCCCAAAGAACTGTAGCCTAAACGTTGCAGCTGACGCTACTTTCTGTGCAGTTTTGATGTCAATTGTGGGCCTGGGCACTCACTATGCTCTGTGAACACATAGGTATAAACGCTGCAGCTGCCCGCGCTGGTACGGCGCAGCTGGGAACACACAAATAGGCCCTGGCACAACTGTGCCCTCGGGGCCTCACTGGGGCTCTCAAAATGAAATTACCCCTCGGTGCAGCTGCCCTCTGCAAGCGGGGCAGCTGAGATGAACAAATCCCAGGGCCCGGGTACCCTGGGATGCTTTAACTAACTGTGCCCCCACGTTGCAGCTGCCTAGAGGGGCAGCTGTAAAACTAGCATGGGCACTGCAGAGCACTCAGTATGACCACCAGCAGGGGTGGGCACTGACAATGTGCCCTGACACCAGCCCCTCCCAGTTAGAACTAAGCCCACTCACCGAGCTCTCTGGAGGACTCGTCACGCTGCACAGTGCTGTGGGGACACTCACGGACAGTCTTCACAGGCACACGCAGGGCTCTGGGGACATTCTCCTCTTGCAGCTTCTGGGCATCTGCGGACAGCACACTTCACCCGGTCCCCTCTCTTGGGACCGGGACTTGGCCGGAGAGCCTGCATGGCTCTCCAATGCAATCGGCAGGGGGAAAGGCACTGGCAATGTGCTGCATTGGGTTCCCCTGAGCCGGGACTACTAGAGGCTTCTCACCGGCGTCTGCGGGGCTCTCAAGATTCATGCAAGCCCCGCACATACTTCCTGCCACACGCGGCAGGCCCCGCCTACAGTCGGGCGGCTCTTTCCTGGCTTCCAGGCCACTGGTTGTCTCAGCAGCGTCCCGCTTCATGACTTAAATTTGAAAGTGCAGGGTGGGCTCCCGCCACAATGAAGCATTCCACTTAATACACTGGCAGGAGAGCGGGGTGGGCTCCCACTCTTCTCGTGCACACCATCATGCTTCGGCAATGCGGGGTGGGTTCCCGGGGTAAAGGCACTTGAGGGGTGGCACCCGCTCCGCAGGCAAAATGCTGGGTGGGCACCCACCATCATAAAAAGCAAAGACCAGCGGAGTGGGCACCAGCAACCCAGACAGCAATAAGTGGGGTGGCCACCCGCCGTTTCCTTCATCATGGAAGAATCCCTCAAGCTGGGATTCCCTCTCAAAAGGGCTGCAGTGCTGCTCTACTCTATTCAGGAGCCAATAAAACTAAAAGTTCTCTCAGGGCGCAAAAAGCAGAACAAGGTCCTTAGGAATCAGGAGGCGATGCCGGGCCCAGTGTGGCAGCCCTCCTGGCAGTTCCTCCTGGGCCCAGCAGCAGCACACCCCGCAGGTTTAGGAACAGGCACAGAACAAAATCATGGGGTCACAGCCCCTACATTTATATCACTAATTCATTTGTCTGTAGTGCAGGGCTTAGGGAACCTGATGTAACTGGTTCAGGGGGGATTTAGAGTGCTTTAATTTCGAAGCTTCTCTTCTCCTTTGTCAGATGAGGGCTCAGTAATCAGAAACACCACAGAGGGCGGAGCCAACATTGCACAGGCTGGGCACAGTCCTATTCAGAGTCATGGGAACACCCCTCCCACTACTCTTAGCCCAGGTGTCCCATTCAGCCTAGCTGACTCACCCTGTCCCTTCCTGGAGCCAAACACACCTCCCATCTCCTGTCACTCACAAGCATCAGGCAGGCAGACACATACCACACAGAAATGCCAACTTCTAAAAGTGGCATCTCTCCACCAGTCATCATAAATCTGCACACACCATTGCGCAGCATTTATTCTCACAAGTTCAAACATATTAAACTCAACCCTGCGTTCCTCTCATACTAGGAATTACCATGGACACACTTATCTCCAAGGCATTGCTATGGGAAGGCAAGCCAACTTCACCAAATGTGCACAGAGAGCGCACACACTTTACATTGGACCTCAGAGCTAAAGTGTCCAGAGGCCTAAAACCACCAACACCAGCTCAGGACTTAAGGCAAAAAGTTCAGGGGTGAACCTGCAAAAAAAGGGCCAAGTCCAACACCCCCTATTTACAAGGGTGGCGTAAATTGGAGGCAGCGCCAAAATTAAGACCAAAAAAACCTTGGTCTTAACACGGCAAAACGAGGAGGAATGCTTTGTTTTTCCTTGTTTTTGCTGTTTCTATGTTTGCTGCATTGTGCCGCACACATAGGAACAACAAAAGGCCACGCTGCACCATTTCTGCATATAAACAATCATTTTAAAAACGACGAGTTGCATATTTTATGTGTGCTGCATAAAGCAGCACATAAAAAAGTTACAAATCACCATTTAAGATTGTTTCTGTGCAGCAGGGGACACCTTCCTGCATATAAAGAATCATTCCCCCCAATGCAGGCACCCTTGCACTGTGGTGCAAGGGTGACTGTGTTGGCACTAAGCGATACAAAAGGGGATGATGGACGGAGCGTTTGATAAAATCAAACACTCACTCCCGGTCAACTGATCTGGGTTTAATCCATCACCATTCTTTAGCTCACTCCGCCACCCCAGTTCAGACATGACCATATGCAAATCAGTCTGACCCTGTGCCTAATGGGAACAGTCCAGCCTGATCTGCCAAGCCATGTCTTTCCTAGACCGGAAACAAGCATTCCTGGGACCGGTTTTGGATTCATAATACTCATCAGCCAGGCTATCTTAAAACCAGTGGCAAAGTGCGCAAGGGACTCACGTCTGAGCATACCCTGCCAACTTATGGCGAAGAATGCGATACAAAAGAGGATGATGGACAGAGCGACAAAAAGGCATTTGAGGTGCACAGAGTCCCTGCCCTTCCTGCCCTGGCTCCAGACTCACTACGGGGGGAGGGCGGGGGATGGCGAGTGGTATGCAGCCCTTTGTGTGTTGACCGGAGACAACCTATTCAGGTGTAACTGGAAGCTCCCCCCTCTTATCCTGCCCAGGATGGCCTATCTGGATGTGGATAGCCCATCAGTCACAACTAAGCTTCCTTTGTGTTTTGCTGTCTAGAGGGAAAGCAGGAATCCAGTTGTCACCAACTCCAGATGTGTATTCAGGGGCAGGCAGAACACACCAAATGGTTAAAGTAAGAAAACAACCCACAAATCAAATGCGTCAAAGCCGACAAGGGAGGAGCTTTAGTAATTCTGAATACCAGCATGTATACACAAAAATTACATGAACACATTGAGGACACCATGACTTACATGGCACTAGAGAACAATCCCACCAGAGAATTCCAGAACACCTTGAAAGACATTGTTAATAAAGCTCACCAAGCAGGTACCATCGAAGAACGCACTAAAAATTACCTATTACTTGAGCATCCTAAAAGTCCGACCATTCATATGTGTCCCAAGATACATAAAAATCTCATGGACCCTCCTTTTAGACCTATTGTGTCCACAAAGGGATCGATACACGAAACCACCAGCAAATTCATCGATAAGTACCTCCAACCATTTGTCATCAAATCAGCTAGTTACATTAAGGACACCACTGACTTTTTAGTGAAACTATCAGAAATCCAACTGCGTGACAACGAACCTCTCATCCTCTGCACAGCCGATGTCAGCTCACTCTATACCTCGATACCCCATCAAGGGGGAATCGATGCAATTGAACAAGTCCTACTCAACAGTGATATTGACACATCCATGCAGACCTTCCTAATGGAACTTATGATTTTTATTCTTTATCACAGTTATTTCAAACTAGACAACCAATGGTACTTACAGCTATCCGGAATGGCGATGGGAAACTGCGCAGCCCCCACGTATGCGAACGTATACATGGAGAACTTTGAAAACCACCATATATACACCAATCCCATCTTTCAAAACAATTCCAAAATGTACGTCCGGTACATTGATGACTTGTTCATAATGTGGTCTGACACCAAAGACTCACTTAACAAACTACTCACAGAGGTCAACACCAAGGATCCACGGATCAACCTCACATGGCAAATTAGCGACACGGACATTTCCTTTCTGGACGTCCACATTAAAGTCACACCTCAAGGTTTAGTCACAGACCTCCACAGGAAAAGCACAGACCGCAACAACACCTTGCATTTTTCAAGTTTCCACCAAGGCTCTCTGAAGAAACACCTGCCATTTTCTCAAATGTTGCGAGTCAAACGCATTGTATCTGATGAATCCACATTTGAAACACGCATCAAAGAAATCCATGACCGGTTCCGTAATCGGGGTTACCCTGAGAACATTCTTTGTGAAGCACAAACCCGAGTGAATAAAATCTCCAGGAAAGACAGTCTATTAAAAACCAACAAGGAGACAGAACAACGCATGGTACTAGTCTCTAAATTTTCTACAGCCAGTTCCACATACAAAAAAATCATATCTAAACACTGGCCTATACTCCAGATGGAACCTGACTTCCAGGGCATTTTTCAAAATCCACCCATATTTGCTCATACCAGAAGCAGGAACATTAAAGAGATTCTGTTCAAACCCACTGAAATCACCTCACAACATCGCGGAACCCAACCCTGTCTTAACTGTAATCATTGCAATAGCGTCATTAAAGGTAACAGTATCCAACACCCCATGAAAGGCCACAACATCAAACTTCAAGTTGACGCCACATGTGACTCCACGAATCTGATTTACGCCCTAAAATGCCCCTGTGGAAAATTATATGTTGGCAAAACAGAACGCAAAATCAAGACACGCTTAAATGAACATAAGTCTAACATACGACTGAAATTTGAAAAATCCAATGTTGCCATGCACTATGTTGAATCACGCCACACCATCGCACAACTTAAATTCATTGTACTGGAAATTGTCATGAAAAGAGAAGGAATTGACAACCATAAACTTTTATTGAAAAGAGAACTGGAATGGATCTATCGCCTGCAGACCCTGAAGCCTCATGGTCTTAACGATCGTATCGAATATAGTTGTTATCTCTAATGTACTGATGAAGTATTGTCTTACTGTTTACGTTGCTTCTTACCCTTCATTCTACACTCCCCACCTCCCTCACTGTACACGTTTCATATCCCACACCCCACTCTAACATGGCCGCATTTTCGTTTCCTCAGCCCTTCGTTGATCCAGTCCTTTGCCTATCTTTATAGCTCCGTTGTCACTTTCTAACGCGCTGCATGAATAACCTCCACCCACAAACACACCCGACAGCAATCTCACAGCCGCATGGATAGCGAGTACCGCTACGCGTTACTATGAAGTAAGTCTCCCACAGGCGCAGTTAACTCTAAGCGCATGTTATCCGTTTACTTTTTAGACCTCACGCGGTTTAATTCCCAGCACTACCTATCTCCTCACGTATAATTACCGAGCATCAGTCAATTCACTCGGGTAACTTAAAATCCACACTCCCTCACTTATCGCACGAGTAAGCCCTGGCCCCTAATCATTGGCAAGACCTTGAACCTCACCCTTACCTACCCCCCTTTGCCTTCCTCCACAGCACTCCGTGATCAAGGGCATTTCTGCCCGAAATGCATTGGAGAAAGTTCATGCATTAACCCCATGGATTTATGCTGTTCCTGATATGTTGTTAATATCAGTTTAAAGACTTTGAATAAACTCTCCAAGAACAAATGAACTAAGCCTTCTTCTATGTTGTGAATCATATTATTGATCACCCCCGGAGTGCCTCATTAGGGGATGTATTAGCAGTTCCTGCATACACGACTCTTTCATAAAGTAAGAAAATGCCATCTTTCTAGAAGTACGAAGAAACAGCTGGGTTGCACTCAAAGTAAACAAAATGTAGTCAAATGTTGGCCAAATTACTCTCGGTCATTTTCTAAAGTGTACACCTTGTGTGGCGACTCTGCCCTCCCACCCAATTTGAACTGAAAATGGTAACTAGGATGTGTGACTTAGACACATGATGCACTACTGTAATAGTGTAATCTGTGTAAACAATACAAGGTAGATGATTTCGAAAAAAAATATATATATAACAACAAGTCCAAGACTGTATAATCAAAGTGCGAACAAAATGTCCATGGCAAAATGAACATTTGGATGCTGTGTCTTGCTCAGTCAGTATATTAACCAAATGAGATGGGTCTTAAAAGAAAAATATTCTTCATGAGACTGAGTACAACATTAACATATAAGCATCTAACAGTGTGGCCGCTCCGAATGCATTTCGGGCATGCACAATTGTCCTTCATCAGGGAAATCTATAAATATTCATGGACATTTTGTTCACACATTGACTTGGACTTGTTGTTATATATTGTTGAAATCATCTACGTTGTATTCTTTAAACAGATGACACTATTGCACCGGATTACAGTAGTGCATCCCATATCTAAAACACACATCTTAGTTACCATTAACTTTCTAAAAGTGGCATTTTCAAAATAACAATTTAAAATCCGACTTCACAATAAGTTGGGATTTTAAAATAGTGATTCCAACGACATCAAACTTTGGGGGTCCTATCTACCCCAATTGGGAATTACACTTATAAAATGTATTAAGGAAATACCAATGTTAACCTAAGGGAGAGATATTGCCTCACAGTAGTGAAAAACAAATTTAGGAGTTTTTCACCTCCTGGACATGTAAAACTTAAAAATACATGGCCTACTTTTTAAACACACAGGACCCTGCCCATGGACTGTCTAGGGCCTACCTAGGGGGTGACTTATATGTATTAAAAAGGAAGAATTGAGCCTGGTAAGAGGGTTAACTAAACAGGTCTACATAGCAGTTAAAGACTGCACACACAGGCCATGCATTGGCAGGTAGAGACATGTTTAAAGGGCTACTGATGTGAGTGGTGCAATCAGTGCTGCACCTGACTAGTAGCATTCACTTTACAGGGTACATATAGTTCACTGTACTAGAGTCTTATCAGTAAATTAAATATTCCAATTGTGAATAATCCTATGTTACATGTTTTAAGCAGAGAGCACATGCACTTTAGCACAAGTTAGCAATGGTAAAGTGCCCCGAGCCCTAAAGCCAACAAAAACAAATTCAGCAAAAAAGGTAGGAGAAAGACAAAAGGTTTGGGGTGCCATTTAAACACAGGAATTCATTCTGAGCCGCATTAATCCTTCTCAAGGGATTCTAGAGTGGTTGTGGCATTTTTACAATCCTTTTTTTAGATCAAAAGAGAGAGCAAGGGATATTTTCACTGAGAAGTGAAAAAAGAGAGATAACTCCTATTCCCCTGATAGGAATATTCATGAAAACAATGGGAGGAGTATCCCCTACGTAGAGTTTTGAAAAAACTTTCGGAGGGTGAACTTCTTGGCAAAAAGGAAAAATTCAACCTTTTGTTTTAAAACCCCTCACTCACCAACCTAGTGGTGACTTGCTTCATCATCGGGGTCCGCCCTGGTGACCTAGCGTCACCAGGATGTGCTTCGACACCTGTGTTACAGTGGAGCGGGTTGTGACTGTAAGACCAATGTATCTCTATATGTGTCTGTGTAGCTGGACCAAGCTACACAGACACATATAGAGATACATTGGTCGTAACTCACCTACCAGTATCTCGCCACCGATATTTTTAACATTGTTCTGTTACTTTAAAATAAAATGAAGTTTTAAGTTAAACCAGGACAATTTTTAACACATTTTTTTGCACTTACAGTCACAACCCGCTCCACTGTAACACAGGTGTCGAAGCACATCCTGGTGACGCTAGGTCACCAGGGTGGACCCCGATGATGAAGCAAGTCACCACTAGGTTGGTGAGTGAGGGGTTTTAAAACAAAAGGTTGAATTTTTCCTTTTTGCCAAGAATTTCACCCTCCGAAAGTTTTTTCAAAACTCTACGTAGGGGATACTCCTCCCATTGTTTTCATGATTTTTACAATCCTGCCCTTCAGCTGCAAATATCTCCGGGCAGCAGTTGTCTACTCAGTTAGCAATATTGTTCTACCTATTATTGTGTTTGAGAGTTTACAATATCAAAGATTAGATCTCGATGGGAGGATGTTAATTCCAGATGGAATCACTAACAAGTTTGTTCGAAATACGAAGACAAACCCCTTGTTTTTCTATAGTACACTGTTTAAAGGAGCATAACGCTAGAATGACCATATTTTTGGTTATGAACTATTGTTTGACAAAACATTTGCCCACATATCTATGCCAGCGTTGCTTCTCGGGTCAAATAATTCATGAAACAGGCAGACATTGATTTTGAAAGATAAATAGATATTGAAGTTATCAAGGCAGCAGACAGATCAAGAGATTCTACATTCTAGAATAATCTTTGCTTCCATCCCCAGAGTTGGGGATTACCCCACTTTTAAAATTTGGGTTTAGGTGTGGCTTGGGCGTAGGACTACCCTAAGCTAGCGAAGCTTGCGTTTTTTGCACAACTCTGTGCTAGGCGAATTGCACGTAGCACAGTGCAAAAACGCGTAGCGGGCATTTTTTGCTTGCTCGTGGTCCTCAACGCAAAGTTGGCGAGCAAGCAAAATAACATCCTGGCGAGACTTTTCCTCATTCGCGAGAAGCAACATCAAGTTGCCAATCGCGAGCGTGGAAAATAAACCTCCCGGCTAGATTCTCAATGCGGGGAGGTCAGGTTTCTCATTGCAAGTGGTCGCGTGTGCTCGCGATGAGAAGCTACGAGTCCGCGTTGAGAAAGCTGCCGCTCGAGTACAAATCTGCTCGTGCGAAAGAAAACAACGCTTGAACAGTGCAAGATATAGTTTGCAGTAATTGCATAGTGCGGACAAGCATTCAGCACTGTGCCATCAGTGAGAACAGCATTTTGCACAGTGCACCACACAGTTCGCGTAGCTACGCTTAGCTCGCGTAGTGCGAAGTGCACTTTGCGTAGCTACGCATAGCGCTACAATGCAAACTACACCCAGGGTTAATTTAGGTATGGCAGATATATGTACCCTGTCCAAGTAGGAACCACAATCTTAGTCAGGGTAAGTCACAAACACACCTAAAATTAACCTGTCCTCACTGCCTGGTAGTTTGGAAAAGAGCAATCAGGCTTTACTTAGGAGGCTATGTGTAAAGTATTTGTGCAACACTTCAAACTGTAAAACAGTAAAAACTCTACACAAAGAGACACACCTGGTTAGAAAAATAGAGCTTAATTTAATGAGCAAAACAAGTCCCAAGAAAATAGAACCCAAGTTATGATTTTTTATTGAATAAAGAGAAATGTAGTGCTTACAGCCTTACGTTCCAACCGGAGCGACCTGGTTGCGCTAGACTGAGTCACATCCCAAAAGTACAGTCCAAATACAATGGAGCATGGGTCAGATACAGGGGACAGCCTTGGTCCGCTGCAAAGTAACTAGTTGCATCATCGTCAAAGACAAGATGGTGGGTGCAGAGGAGGCGATGTATCAACATTGATACACACAGGTAGGCGATTCATCGGTAATGAACCTCACAACTGCGATGATGCACAGCGCAGTTTGCGATGCATTGGAGTCAATCCTTGGAACGGTGGCAATGCTAAGCAGTGGAGGAGATGCACCGGTTCCTGAGTCCCTTGTGTCAGTGACAAAGCAATGAATCTGTTGGAACAGCACTTTAAACCCATTTCCAAGGGCCCCTGGACTAGATTGGCAGTTGGCAAGGCAGACTCACAGATGGCAAAGTACCAGTGCTAGAGAGGGTGAATTGGAAGTCGTTTATGTCCCTGAGACGACTTCAATTAGGAGGCAAGACAACAAGCCCTTGAAGTCATTCTGGTTCTGGGTTTAAGTGATGTGGGTCCTGTCCTTCGCAACCAGGCAAGTAGGGTAGGAGGTCAGCACAGCAAGAACGCATTCCATCCAGAGAAGCAGTCCATCAGACTGGCAGTTCTTCAGCAGTACAGCAGCCCTTTTTCCTGGCAGAGTATCCACAGGTCCAGAAGTGGAATGAAATGATGGTGTCAGAAGTCCAGTTCTTATACCAAGTGGTTCTTTTGGAGTGGGGGATACTTCAATTAAGGACTTTGAAGTGCACAGAGGTCCTCCCTTCCTACCTTGGTTTCAGACTCAGTTTAGGGGGTTAAGCAGTCCTTTGCGTGGGATGGGACATACACTATTCAGGTGTAAGTTTTTTGCTGTCTATAGAGAATGCACAAAACCTAGCTGTCACTCAACCCAGATGTGTATTTGATACAGGCTGCAGGCCCACAGGGCTATGAACAGAAAAATATAATCTTTCTAAGAAATGGCTTTTAAACAATTGTAATGATAATTTATGCTTTTCCAGCAAATAGGATGTATCATTGCAGTTCTATAGATGCTAAACATGACAGCCCTCCTCCTTCCAATCAGGAATTACAGCTTATTAAGAGTAATAAGGAATCCCCAAATTTAACCTATGGGAGGGGGTAGACCTCATAGTAGTGAACAACGAGTTTGGAACTTTTTCACTACCAGGACATGTAAAACTTAAACTTACATGTCCCACCTTTTACTTACATAGCACCCCGTGTGAATTTCGTAAATTGGTTGATTTTAGGGACTGATGTGAAATACGAACATTATGGAAACAAATGGAATGACAATGGAGAGTACTGTAGCAAAGAAAGTGGTTGTGATCGTTGCACTGAAGGATTTTATAAAATCTGTCAAATGTATTGTTATATAATGATGTTAGTTTCTTTTTCAGTAGATTTTGGCAATAACGTGCAGGCTTTCCTTTCATTGCCATCAATATATTAGTATATTTGTTTTACTTTATTCCGTGAGCTACTATTCAAGGTGTACAGTTCTGTGGCTTGAATATAATTAAAACTCCCAGATATGACATATTTGGCATTTTGCATTTGCTTGAGCCAGCTCCCTGTGTTTTCAGGCAGCGTAAAACCAGGCTATCCCTATGACCCAAATTAATGCTGTACTTAAGGGTGTCATTGTGCAACTCTCAATGTGTTATAAACTTCCCGTCTGCTGTAAATCTCTCTTTAACATGAACCTTGAAGCAACTTCCCAATGAACTAGGAATTGGTCCTCTGCATGACTGAAAGGCAATTATCAGTGTTACATAACTGCACAAGCTCATGATCACGTTGCAAGGCTATGGCCCAGATTTGCAAATGCTTTGAATTGTGGTTGCATTGCTTTTCTAACACAATACCGACACAAAGGGGCTTATTCACAAAGGGTCTCCTCACTCATGGCAGAGGACCCTCAGTCATTGGGGGGAGTCCCGGGCCCTTGGTGGGGGCTCTACTATGAGTAACTGCAGTACAGAGATCCTGCCACGACTGCTGGACCTCTGCCAAAAGTGCGTAGACTTCATTGTGACTGCGGGGCCTCCCCCATGTGTGCGGGGACATCACCATGACTGCAGGGCCTCTGCCCTGAATGCGGAAATGCCACTATGACTGCGGGCCTCTGACGCAACTCTGGGGTCTCCACCACGAGTGCAGAGACAGCACCATGACTCAGGGCATCCACCACTAGTGCTGAGACTCTGCAATGACTGCAGGGCCTCCACTATGAGTGTGGAAACTCCCCGATGACTGCAAAGGCCATGTCACAAGTGCGGACACCCCACCAGGACTGCGGGCCCCTGCCACAAGTGCGTAGACTCCATTATGACTGCAGGGTCTACGCCATGAATGCAGAGACAACACCATGACTGTGGGACATCGGCCACGAGTCCAGAGACACCACCATAACTGCGGTCCTCTGCCACAAGTGCAGAGACTCCACCACGACTGCGGGGCCTCCTTCACGAGTGTAGTCACATCACCATGAGTGTGAGGCCCTCGCCACGAGTGAGCAGACTCCTCAATGACTGTGAGGCCCCTGCCACAAGTTTGGAGACTTCACCATGACTGCGGGCCCCCCGTCATGAATGTGGAGACTCCCCGATGACTGCGAAGGCCCTGTCACATGAGCAGACACCCGACCATGACTGCGTGGCTCCTGCCACGAGTGCGTAGACTCCATTATGACTGCAGTATCTCCGCCATGAGTGGGGAGACTACACAATGACTGCGTGGCATCGGCCACAAGTCCAGAGACACCATCATAACTGCGGGCCGCCATCACAAGTGCAGACACATCACCATGACTGTGAGGCCCTCGCCATGACTGAGCAGACTCCCCAATGACTGTGACGCCCCTGCCACGAGAGTGGAGACTGCACCATGACTGCAGGCCCCATGATGCGGGCCTCCCCAACCAGTGCGAGGATTCACCATGACTGTGGGGCCTCTGCCACGAGTGAAAAGATGCCACCATGACTTTAGGGCCTCTGTCACAAGTGCGGAGACTCTGCCATGACTGCGGGACCTCCACCACGAGTGCTGGGACGCCACCATGACTGCATGACCTCTGCCAAGAGTGCAGAGACGCCACCATAGCTACGGGACTCTGAAACAAGGGCAGAGACTTCACCATGACAGTGGGCCCTCCATCACGAGTGCAGACACATCACCATGACTGTGAGGCCCTCGCCACGAATGAGCAGACTTCCCAATGACTGCGAGGACCCTGCCATGAGAGTGGAGACTGCACTATGACTGCAAGGCTCAGGACGCTGGCCCTCCGCCACCAGTGCAGAGACTTCACCATGGCTGCGGGGCCTCTGCCACGAGTGCGAAGATGCCACCATGACTTTAGGGCCTCTGCCACAATTGCAGAGACTCTACCGTGACTGCGGGGCCTCCACCACGAATACGGGGACGCCACAGTGACTGCAGGGCCTCTGCCAAGAGTGCAGAGATGCCACCATAACTGTGGGACCTCTGCCACGAGTGTGCAGACTCCACCAAGACTGTTGGTCCACCAACACGAGAGCTGAGATGCCACCATGACTGCAGGGCCTCTGCCATGAGTCTGAAGACGCCCACTGTGGGGCCTCCGCCGTGAGAGCGGAGACTCCACCATGACTGTGAGGCCTCCAACACGAGCATGGATGCCATTTGTGAATCTGGCCAAAGTGTGCAGGTGGCATTTATTATCCAACGCAAACTATTATTTGCATTGGATCGTAAACCAAAGTAATGCAAAGATGCACAATGCACCAAGCGGGAATTCCACGGTTGTGCATGAGCATTCCCAGGCAACCACCTATGGCTTTTAATGAATATACGTTGAATAAAAATCATTTCTACAAACAATTGAAGACTCAGATTTGCATCAACAGCCTCTTAGAGGCTTGTGCAACAAGCAGACATGTTTTCATGTCTCCCGTTTTTCCCACTTTGCATGTGTCCTACACTGTACAGCACACATACAAAGAGGAAAACACCTTCATGCATAGTTGTAGGCTAGAAGGGGCTCCTCCACATCAAAACCTATGCTTCACACAATGCAGACACCCTTGCCCTACAGTTGGAACATGGCAGCCAAAAGAGCACCAGCACTGCTAGAGAGCAGAACATGGTCAAATCTTAGTATATATGGCACGGTTCAGCTCAGTCCTTTTCACGCAACGCAATAAAACAACTTTATTTTCTGTCCAGCGTTGAGTGACTTCTTGATAAATCGGGGCCTCTGTTCCTAATGTAAGACGACCAAGGCCAGAACACTGAGGGGCATATTTAGAATAGAAGTGGCAGATCATGGCGTTAGCCTCCTTGGCTTAACGCTACGCTTTGCCACTTCTGAAGCACAGCCCTGCGTTTCTCCTGCACTGTCGCTAATTTAGCTGTCTAGCAGCAACGCAGGAACCCTAGCACCATAGTGAAAGGGGGCTTGCATTCAGGGGAATTAGTGTTTGTGAGCAGGAATGTGTCCCTTCCTGGACATAAACAAACTGAAAATGGTGTTTCGTAACTGCTATGCGTTCTGTTTTGTGCAGCACACATAAAAGTTTCCAAACTGATTTTTTTTAAATGATTGTCACCTTCCTTCACATCAACAATTATTTATGATGTTTTGCTCTTTCTGTGTGTGTTGCACAACGCAGCACACATGTTAGCAGCAAAAACGAGGAGAAATAAATCACTACTCCTTCTTTCGCCATGTTAAGAAAATGTTTTTCTTGGTCTTCATTTTGGCGCCGCCTCCTATTTGTGCCTCCCTTGTAAATAAGGGGCAGCATCAAAATCAATGGGGGTTGCGGTGGAAAGCCTACCACAACACCCATTGCCCACGCCTTTCTCACAATGGGCCCAATTCCGATCCAGTTTGGAAAGCAAACTGAACGACTCGTGTCAGGAATGCTTTCCATACGACTCATGTCAGGGGAGTCCGATCGAACAAGTACAATGCATTTGATACAATTAGATCGGACTCTCATTAACTTCAATAGAGCCTGTGTACCAAACACGTAGACAGGCTCCCATTGCTAAAATGGGGGGTTGGGAATCTTGACGCATCCTGTGGGCGACACCCATTGGTACCTGCCACACTGTGCATGGTCTTAAAGGGGGGACCCGTGGGTACCCTCACGGGCACAAATTTGAGGGACCTGGGTGAAGGGGAGCCTGCTACGGGCCAACAAATACCGATTCCGGCAGTCTTTTTGATCAGGGCAAAATGAATTGTAAAGGTTGTCCAAATCATTCATCCGACTTGCTCGCTTGGAAAACCTACTGCATAGACCTGTAAGATGCGGCTCCGTGGGGCTCTATCTCTCTGTATGCCTTCTGGAACCGATTCGGTCGGCGCTAAGGTTTTCCCGGCATCGTACTTAGTCGTTTAGAATTGGGACCAAGACAGTCGGAAACAAGGGCTCCGGATCGGTTAAGGTAAAATCGAAACCGTTTCTGAGCCCTTCCGACTGAGATCGGAATCGGGCCTTAAGTATAGCATTGAAGGAGGCCTTATTTACCAGGCAGCGTTAAGCCACGTTAAGTGGATTAATGCTGCCTTATCAATTAAGTAAAGCCTGTATTGCCACCACGGGGCAGATTTACAATAACTGGCGCATCCCCAGGGATGCGCCAGTTATTGTGCGCCACAGCTCCGCCATCCATGGTTCGCCGCATTTACAATGCGCCGCACCATGGGGCAAAAACGGCACAGATGCGTGACGCATCTGTGCCGTAAAGGCGGCGCATTGCTGGAGTTGCGTCGCAAGCGCAATGCAGCTCCAGCAATGCTCTTGGGGGCCCTATCTGTCCAATGCTGCGTCAAGCCTTACGCCTGCTTCAAGCAGGTGCAGGGTTTTGACGCAGCATTGTCCTAAAAGTGCCAGCGTGAAATCTTGTAGATTTCAAGCAGGCACTTTTGCGAGGCGTACCTGCCCCGGAATGCCCAGCCTGCGCCGGAACGGCCACATGTGGCGCAGGGCTTTACAACGTGACGCATCTGCCTAGATGCGTCACGTTGTAAATGGGTTGCAGGGATGCGCCACGTTTACGCCGACGTTGCGTGACGCAACTGCGGCGTAAACGTGGCGCAAGTCCGACATAAATCTGCCCCCAAGTCTTCAAAAGTGATGTTGTGGTGGCTATAGGGGCTTGTAAACATGCCCCTGAGTTGTCTAAGTTCACAGTGGAGATGATTTGTTGCCTCAAATGATCTTGTCATGTCACAACAAATGTTGCACAATCTCAGCTGGGGGGACATGGTGCACTGCACATTGATGGGATTTACACAGTTATATTTATTATTTTCTGAACAATTGAATCCCATTGTATATACTTGTAGTTGTTGACATAGGTGGGTAACCTATTTGCCCGGAATCACATGATTTTCAATCAACGTCCGTAGCTGTCAAGTATACCTATATATTTATTTCATGTACTATTTTTTTATAGATGATTAAATATTGAGGTATTTCATTTATTGTGATCATTTACATGTAGATTACAGCCCGGGCCCCTAACATATCTTACATGGATGTGTCACTGGGAGTTATGTGATGCTATGCTATGATTTTGGAGCCTCCGGCTGCTTATTGAAGATAAAAAATCCAATTTAGAACAGCAGTGGGCAGAACTCATAGAGTTTACGTGGAGTTACATGAAAACTCAGCTGGATTCCAAAAAGTTCCACGAATGGGCCAAAATCACCCCGTCCCTCTGCTCGCACTGATTTTTAAATGCAAATGGTGCCGCGCAGTGCATCAAGGGTGCCGCATCTCAGGGTGAATTTGCTGCTGGTTGATTAGATCTACGACTCAAACAGCAGAATCCTCACCTTGAGTGGTCGCATCCACCCGCGTCAGGAAAATCTCTCCGGGTGATCTCCCTACCGCCGGAAACCATGCTAGGGGACACCAATTCTCGATCTCGCTCTTTAACTGACCTTTGGCACACTGGAAAAATCTTTGATACCGGAATTTGGCAGGAACTCCGTGTTACATGCATAACGTGGAGTGCGTAAAACTACGCCAACTCTGCCGGAGTCGCTCATCCCTGGTTTAAAGAACAGATAGATACTTGGAAAAGAGAAACCTAGTTAGAGACCTTTATGCACTCAGATTTTCAGGGAAGTAATTCCATAGTTTTGCAGTGACACATTTAAATCACCCTATTGTGTATTTATGGATGCCAGGGACTGGAAGCAGGTTGAGCGAAGGGGAATGGAGAGCCCTTTGAGGTATAAATTCTGCAAGCAGCTTTTAATGAAGGCTGATGCATCACCCTATGGCACCTTGGTGTGATACTGAGGATTTTAAAATGTATCCTCTGTTTACTTCAAATTCTTTAGTTTGTAGAGAATGTACATAATAAGAGAGGTTGGAAGTATAATCTGTTCCCTGTTGGAAACACTGAGCTTAGATCCATAAATAAGTGCATAATTGGGACTGCACCTTGAATCTGTCATTGCTGCTTTGTGAGCGTGCACTGTTACAAGAAGCACTGCCTCAAATACATACCTGTCATAGCATTGATTGAGGAGAAGGAGCATGGTTAGCATTGGTGCATCAGGAGCAGTGGCACCGGGCCCAGGATGGTAAGACGCCACCCGCACTCCATATGTGGCTATCTTTAACCACCCAACAAGGGACAGATTTGTGTTGTTTTAGTAACTGTCTATTTATCCAGGCTCTTCCATTGTCTAAGATGTGGACCATCTGGTTTTAAAGTGGTCCCTCTCAGCAAGGATCATTCCTTAACGCAGGAGCATTTATTTATTACAATGGCTTTTGGAATCCAACGAGGCCAGATACACACAGATTTTGTGATTCACTAAATCACCGGGTTGTGACTAGTAAAACCTTTCTCAAATGTACTAAACCCATTTAGTGATTCTGGAAAACATTTCAGAATATCTAAGTGATTTATAAATGGATAAAGGTTTTTCATTTGCAAGGGTAGTCGGAACCCTTTGCAACAATGGCCCGTACATATGGTTGCCATGTTACCGACTCCCAAGTTGGGGTGATAAATGATTCATCAAGGGGGCCTCACTCACTCCCATACTTAGTGCTGATTATGATCTTGGTGGATGGGATACTCCTCCACAAATGTGACGGATATCACGTCCATCAAATTACAAGTTCCATGTTTGTGATGAAGTAACTCTTTCCGTCCAGATCATAATCAGGCCCTTACTGTGTCAGTAATTTTAAGATGCAGAGATTCTAAGGTATTCTGAGCTATCCCCATGAGTGCCATAAGAAACAGGGAATCGCAGTAGGAATCAGGATTTGTGCATCCAGTTCCCAGTTCACTACTTTTCCCACCCTAATTTCTAGGTAAAAGAGGATTACCCCTGCATGTCTGGTGAATTACAATATGGCCATGCAATAAAAGATTTTACAGGGTTCAAGAGACAGAGCCTGGCTGGAGAAAGGGGTCTTTTAATGAGCCTGACCTCATGGCTTGAAACAGGTTCCATATAAAGGCAGATCCAGTGCAGCTCAGGTGTCTAATGCCGGGTGGGTATTGTTGAAGCTAGAGCCCACGAAGGCTGAAGGTAATAAACAATTGAGAGCTTAGAAGATTCCCCATATTTCCTCAAAAAATATTAAATGTTCTTTACTTTGTTAAAGAAAGAACAGCTCTAATTTCTCACATTGACTTTTGGATAAAGTGGACATGGGGCAGTCCTTCTGGGGTCAGGCAACTTGTTTACTCTTCTAAAAAGTGTCTTAGGGCAATGTTGGGCTGAGGTTGTCTGATCTGAGTAGAATGTTGCTCCAGCTCAGTTCTTGCTCCAACTCACCTCACTTACCTGCAAGCCATCTCAAACCAGCTGACTCCCAATGGCTCACATTACATAAGCCAAGCTTCAGGTCCTGCATGTAGATTTCCCTTGACCCTGATTTCTTTTGAGACAGCCTGTTGATGTGAAGAGCAGAAGGAAATGACAGGGTGTCACTGGCCCATGCCTGTGCTGGTACACAGGAAGAGTCAGTCACAAGGCTGCTCAGATGTGCCGAAGAACCTAGCAGGTTTGTTTTACGTGAGGGTCCCCCCTCCGGTTGGTTCTGAGAAGGCAGGTAATACAGTGGACTGCATTTGTAAACTTTACTAGCCTTTCAAATAGTTTAGACAAATGGAAGAAGTTATAACAAGGATTATTGAAACTTTAGCACAGTCAAATACTAAAGATAAAAAAGAAAGAAAATTCCTAAATTCTTAAAAAATAGCATACAGGGATCCTTTCTGCTGTATCCTTGTGTCACAGGAATGGAGCCAGCCCTACACACTCTCCCACAATGCCTTCTGTGAGTGCAGTCTTGTTTCAAGTCTAAGTCCATGGGAGATGCAGAGTTGTCCTGCTGCCCCAGCACTTTGAGAAACACGTGAGCAGGCAGTGCTCGATTCCCAGGGTGTGGATGAGAAAAGGGTTCATTTCCAAGGCAAACACTAGCTATGGAAGTGATGCTTCCCATATGGAAATTAACTTTTACTAGTGAACTTTACATCCACAAGAATATGTGATAAGTATTTTTACACACACTATAAGCAAACTCTCTTTGGATAATAAAAATATCACAAGCCTGCACACTATTACAGCTTAAAGAAATGATATAAAAGACTTTAAGGGCCAGATGTAGGACATCAAATACCGGTCAGTAACGGCCTATTTCGGCCGTTACCGACCGGTATTTGCTGTCTGATATGTAGCAAGCCAATATTTACAGAATCGGTATATTTACTGATTCGGTAAATTTACCGATTCTGTAAAATACAGAATCGGTAAATTTACAGAATCGGAAAAATCTACATTTAGGTGGCACTGAAAACAGTGCCAGAGGCCCTTCAGAATTCGTTATTTACCATGACATACTATGTCATGGTAAATAATGAATTCCTGTGTACATGCACATCTGTGCATGTACACCTGTGCCATGCGGAACACAGACATGCCCTAAGGGCATGTATGTGTGTCACATGGCACACAAGTCAGAATCAGGGGTGCAACAGGGTGTCAAAGTGACACCCTGTCCCCCTTGCAAAATCGGTAATTTTACCGAATCGGTATTTACCGATTCGGTAATTGACATTGATTCCTATGGGCTTCAAGGCCCATAGGAATCAATGGCAATTACCGAATCGGTGAATAACGATTCGGTAATTATCGACTCATATAGATTCGGTAAAAATTACCGATTTTTTACCTACATCTGATTTACCGAATCTAGAATACCGAATCGGTAAAATTCGGGATTCTAGAGTCGGTAAATCAGATTTACCTACATCGGGCCCTAAGTTTTTTTAAAACAGGTAGAATTCTGGATAATGGGTCAGAAACTCTGAGTTTACTTGAATGCCTGCAACACACAGACACACACACTCTCAACTCTGTGCTATGACACCACATTCTGAGGCAACCAGAAAACCAATACTACACTTATCATGAGTGACCTTTCAAATGAATTTACACAGTTGCATTCTGTCCAGTTAAAGGCAATGACCTTGCATGTGGGTAATGCTTGTATTGTGCCTTTTCATACAAAATAACACATCCCATGGCACCCTTATTAAATGCAACACCTGAAACCAAGTGACACACCGCAACTGCATAATATGGCAGGTTATTGGCATCACAGCTATACAGGTGTACAATAACCACACCAAGACCACACACAACACGATACACAGGTAGGCTTGCTCTCATAACATACTTAATACCTGTAAAGTTGAGAGAATTATGGAAATAGTTGTCAGTGGTCACAAACCATAGCATTAACCACCGTCATACTACATTATTTATGTCTGAGAGGTGGGGAGGGGGAAATGATTTGTCCAGATTAAGACCTAACGGAGGTTCTCTTTAGAGCTTGGGCAAGTTGATTCACCCTCCATCAGCTGTTCCATGGAGCAGGAAATGAAGTTACAACTTTGGTATCTTAAGGAAAGGCTACAAGGCTGTAGGTTCTTCAATGAGGTGATGGCTAAAGGCGGTGGCCTGCCTAGCCGATGGTACAGGAGTTACTTATATGTCATGGCCACATCAAGAATGTCAACACGTGGCATGGCTGCCTTTGGTGGGGGGTAGGAGGGTACGTTTATGTCATGGCCACTTGAGGGATGTGCACACTTGGTATGACTGCTTCTTTGGGGGGCTACTTCTATGTCATGACCACATCAAGGATGTCCACTCATGGCATGGCTGCTTTTTGGGGGGCGGGCACGTCTATGTCATGGTACCCCCCTGGTTGTCCACATGTGTCATCGCTGCTTCTTCGGTGGGGGTATGTCTAAGTTGTAGCTACATCTGGGATGTTCGCACGTGTTATGGCTGCTTCTTGGGTGTGGTACTACTATGTCATGGCCACCTCAAGGATGTCCCATGTGGCATGGGTGGTTCTTTGGGGGGTACTTCTATGTCATGGACACTTCAAGGATGTCCTCATGTGGCATGGCTGCTTCTTGGGTGGGGTACTACTATGTCATGGACACATCAGGGATTTTCAACACATGGTATGGTTGGTCCTTGGGTGGGGTGCCACTATGTCATGACCACCTCAAGGATGTCCACAAGTGGCATAGTTGCTACTTGGGTGGGGTACCACTATGTCATGGCCACCTCAGGGATGTCCACAAGTTGTATGGCTGCTTCTTGAGGGTACTTACATGTCATGGCCACATCAAGGATATCCACGCATGGTATGGTTGCTCCTTGGGTGGGATACCACTACGTTATGGCTACCTCAGGGATGCCCACATGTGGAATGGCTGCTTCTTGGGTGGGGTTCTACTATGTCATGGCCACATCACGGATGTTCACATGTGGTCCAGCTGTTCCTCGGATGGGGGAACTACTATGTCATGTTCACATCTAGGATGCCCACTTGTAGTATGTCTTCTTCTCGCCCAGATTGTAAAGGAGACCATTTGCTGGACATTTGTCAAGCAGCCACTTGAGCAGATGTCTCCACCTTTGTTTCCCACAACATATTGGCTGTAGGGGATCAGCAATCCTTGGAGTATGTGACCCAAGTCCTTGGGGCTGTTCTTTCTAAGCAAATGCATGTTCTAAACCAGTTGTGCAGCATTACTTTAGACCATTGCTTTGCAAATAAGCTGCTTTATGTGTCTTCAAAGCTGGAAGAACTGAGGCGAGGGCTGTCCTGAGGAGATGATGCTTTGATTGCCAACATCTGACATCCCTCCCAAAGTTCACATCCAGCGCCTGGTGACAAAAGGACACAACAGGAGTGTTAGTTTCATGGGTATAACTGAGTGAGTGGATTCCGAGTGGGAGAACAAGTGTAGAGAAGCGTAGTGGAGTCTTTTCTTCATTTGGTTAGGACAGGTGATGTCTGGGTGAATTTGAAAACTCCTCAAACTTGTAAGTAGAGAATCAGAGTCATGAAGTAATGTGAGAAATGTACTTTATTCGTTGAAGTGATAGCTGAGAGAAGAACTGATTACAGTTATTCATATGTTCACAGAGATCATTTAATATGAAACGTTTCTTTCTATTTAACCTCGAGAAATCAAAAGAGACTCATGCAATTGCTTACGATTCCAGGACAGCATTATATGTCGGAATTAAAATAAGGACGCTTGAATTTGTGCTGATGGAGTTGAACAAAATCAAATAAGTGGTAATGTTTGCACAAGTATTTACCTCACCCTACCTGGTAAACAGAGCATGAGAAGGAGTTAAGGAAGTGGAAAGGTCAGTTTATTCTGGGGTCATTAAATGCAGATTACACACAAAGGAACAGAGATAAGGGTTGAACATGTGATGCAGATGAGGTTGGTTGTTTGTGGACACACGAGGAGCAGGTTTGAGTTTTAAGGGCCCCTGAACAAAGCAGCTGTGGTCTAAAAGGGTTTGCTGTTATGCTATCCAGGGACCTTGAGAGGGCAGCTGAAGGCATAGATAGAAACAAATGCCTACATATATGGTTTACTTGCAGTGTTTAGACATGGGACCTTAGGACAGAGCGTAAGACATTCATAAGGGTGAACCATGTTCCAATGGGATCTATTGAATAGAAGAAAAAATTAGAATAAGGGCCGAGTCCTGCACATGTCAGGCGGTGACATGGCTGACTCTTAAAAGTGTGACAAGTTCCCAGAAGTACTGAACGCCACTGGGACAATGTTGCAAAGTCACCCCTATGCCCGGGAACCCCAGATATTGTTTGCTGACTAGCACTTGTTGTAACTGACTCTAACTGTCCCTGGGCTCTGCCTAACCAGGCCCAGGGTCAGTGCTATGCTGAAAACACACTTAGAATACAGTGAAAACCCCAACTTACACTAAGGTACTCTATGGGTTATTGTACCCCTTTGATTAACATGACGTCCTCTAGACAGCCTTAGTACATAATAGGGCAAGGGGGGCAAAACTACCTTTAAGTTCCTCGTATATAATACGGCATGGCAGTTTAGAGGTCAGCAGCCCTTTCTACACTTGCACATATGCACTGCCGGAGCCTGAGATCATTTTCAAAGCAGCCCTGTGTTGCAGGACTGCCTTTAAAATGCAAATTGTGCCCAAAATCGAAATTGGTGTTTGGGGCACTTAGAAATTAATACACTGCATATTCAGTACCCCCAGGGTCTCCCCTAGTTGTCCCAGTGGTGAGGGGGTCAGGTATTTATAAAGGGGACCCTTACAAAATAGGTTTTATGTGCCCTGGGTTAGTGAGAATGCACATTTCACTTTGCCCGTTGTAGTAAAGTGCTTCCCAAAATTCACGTTTATGCTAGGAGCACTGTGGAGTCAGGATCTGCAATATTTTGACATATTCAGAACGCCTAAAGTCTGCCCTAGGTGTTCCATTGGTGGCAGTCCTGTAGATATAGGCAGGGTCCATAAAATATGTCTTGTCAGCCCTGGTTTTGGAGAAAATGCCCAGTTCATGATACCAACTGCAGATCCCCAGCCACATAGGTTAACATGGCAAGGAGTTATTAACTAAAACTTCCCTCTAGGAACATCATAAAAATATAATTCAAGGACTTACTGGAATAGTATTCATAAATCCAACAATATGCTATTGTCAAATGTATCCTAAAATATACAGACAAGTAGTTATGAGTCAAACGTCAGCCTTCCAGAGATCTGTCCTGATTGGTCAGAGTTCATTGGATTAGCCAGGCTGCTTTAATGAGTTGATGAGTCGCCCCTGTGGGCAAGGAGCCTTCTGGGAGGAAGGGGTCTGCCACATGGGAATGGCAGAGCCAGGGGGAGGGGTCCTAAACAATAATCTTCAATACAAGGAGGAGACAGGTAGGAGAAACAAGTTCAATTTACTCCCCTACTCTTTGAACCCAGCCAGATGGCACGCTGAAGGAACGAATGTGCAGATGCCGGGGGGGGAGGGGGATATGGAGATGAGCCATCCTGGAGGACGGTTTAGCTCGCTTTTACCTCTGTGCTGTGACTTCAGCCATATTGAAGTTTGGAGAAATAGTGCTTTCTGGGAGAACATTGTGCCACAATTTGGAGGAAAGGGTCATGCTCTGGAGTGTTGCCCGGCACCTCATTGGACAAGAGTGTCCTCCTGTGTGACCCCAGAGAACACTGAATAAGTATCAGAGAGCGGCAGTGCCTTTTCAATCTCCTGCTTGAAACAAGAGGAAGAAGAAAGATCCATGCTGGAAAGTTTAATTTGCACCACATCGGCCTTACACTCTGCGTAACTGCGCCTGCTGCACAATCTGGAAATACAGCCCTGCAAACCTACCTTGCTTTAAAAGGACTAAAGAGTAGACACTGCAAGCTACAGGTTAATTGAGCTCACCTGGACCATCGCAACCAAGAATCCCCAGCCTGGAGTACTTCCAGTGGATTTGTAAGGGTTTTGTCCAAGTGGGAATTGAAGTCCCAAATTTTCAAGGACCATCTTGGAGCTTCCAGACCGTTGGATTAAGTTTTGGAAAATTTGGGACACTAAAAGGAACTTCAGGAAGAAGTTACATAGGTTTGAAGAAGTTTGGAGCAACGTTGGAAAAATGCTCAATAAGTGGACCTACTATACCTGGCCAGCCAACCCAAGTTCAATCCTCAACCGCAAGCCGGCCTGCTCTTCAGGTTTGTGTCGATGAAAATATCTAGAGATCCAACTTTCAGATATTGACGGAGAGCTGGTCAGAACTCAATCCAGCGAACACTTACCAAATCCGGCATGGTGAAGAACATCGAGGGCCTCCACAGAAAAAGCTCTGTAACGTAGAACCGCGAGAATCAAGCTTCCCACCTTCAACCGCGAGCTGGCCTGGATCTTTGGTCCATCCCACTGGAAAGCTTGGGAGGGCAGACTTCCATAAGTTTGATTAGGAGCTCATTGCAAGGCAACCTGCAAACCCTCACTGAATCCAGACTGGCTGAGCGTTTCAAGGGACCCACATAAGAAAAGCTCTAAAAAAGTTTCTAAGTCAGATGGTAAAAACGTTTGACTGAGACCTATCACGAGGGGTAGCCGTACAAGGCTCCATTGCGGTCAGCCGAAAACGTTGAATTTTTCTCGGACTAGCTGACCCAATAGGTGTTATAGGTTTCTCTGTGTTATATGGTGCTAAATCGTTAAAAAATCATATCTCAGGTACCCTACTTTGGATTTTTTTTATTTTGGTGTCATTTTATGACAACTACGTGACATCGGCAAATGGTTAGGCGCTTTCAGCAAACCGACACTAGCAAATGTAGTGGGGCATGACTTCAATATTATAAACAAGGACAGGTTGAATTGTGGTTTGCTTAATGTGAGATCACTTCCTAAACATTCCACGGAGATCCAGCTCCTACTAGAAGTACATAATCCTGACGCTCTGTTTATGACAGAGGCATGGACGACGGTGGGGCTGGACCTGGAGGTGGGGCTGGCATGCCCAGCAGGATACAAAGTATTTTACAAACCCAGGCCCGATGGTTGAGGTGGAGCGATTGGAATTATTTTCAAGGAGTCCTGGGACATTATTCCCCTGGACATAAATGAGGTCACCTGTATGGAAATGTTGGGCTTTTCTGTCAAAGATCAGATGGGACATTTATTTACGGGTATGGTCTGTTATAGACCTCCGGGGGCAGCTAATGCACAACAACAGCAGAATCTGATTATGCAATTGGAATTATGGCCCGAACCCATACTAGATTGTTAGCATTGGGAGATTTTATCCTATGGGCCTGTGGGAAAATGGACACAGCATATATTAATCTTATTCAGTCCTGCACAAACCTGAATCTGATGCAATGGGTATTAGAAATAAAGAAGGACACATATTAGATATGATCTTTGCCGAGGAAGATTTGATTATAATGGACAAAATTTGCCGCTAGGCTGGTCTGATCATTATTTGGCCAGGTTCAGAGTGGCACCTATGACGAAGATCAGGTCCTTGGCCAGGGAAGAAAGGAGCTTTCTGGGCACCGCCTGGAAGGGACTGCTAAAGAAGGCAAAAAAGTCCCCTGTATTTCATACAGAGATACTGTTTGACCCTGAGAAGCAGGTAGCGGAGAATTACACAGTTTTCTGTGAGCATCTAACCAGGACAATTGACCAACTTGCCCATCTAAATAATATTAGGAAAAGGGGATGACCTTCAGCTCCTTGGTACATGGAGGTCTTAAGGAACAATAAGCTGGATTGCAAGTTGGCAGAAAGACAGTGGAGAAAGCACTATGCCAAAAATGATAAAGCTAGCTGGAAGGAGATATTAATCAACTATAAAAAGAAATAGCAACTGCCAAAGCTGAATATTATGCTAAGTCATCCAATAGTTCCAAGAGTAGTTTTAAAATAGTAAGAGATATGACCAGCCCAATTGTATAAATAACAAGGTACTACCAACTAAGGAGCTAAGTGATGGATTGGCAACCTTCTTTCAGGAGAAGATTACTAAGATTGTGGAAGGTCTGAAACCCGTGACCCTATCCGGCACTTCAGACTGGGATGGTGAGAAACATTAAAGATCAACTGAGATAGGGAAAATAAGTTTAGCCCATCAATCCCTGAGCCTATTCTGGATGAGTTTGAGTGGCCCTCGGAAGAAGAGTTTGTGCGATTGGCTTTGGGAATTTCTTTGGGATCACCGTTGGACCCCATTCCTCAAAAGATATTGAAAGAGCTAGGATCGGAGGTCTTTCCAATCTTACGCCGGCTGTGTGGTCAGTCCCTCAGCAGCGGGGTGGTGCCACCCTGCTGGAAGCAGGCAATCATAACACCTCTCCTGAAAACACCAACACTGGACCCAAGATGGCCAAAAAACTACAGACCAATCTCCCTCTTACCATATCCAGTAAAAATCGTGGAATGTTTGGTAAGTAGGGCATTTTCCGACTTTTTGGAGACAAATAATAAGCTGGAGCATGAGCAGTTTGGGTTCAGGCCAGGCCACGGGACAGAGACAGCTTTGGTAACCGTCCTGGACAATCTTCAAATTGGGGCAGACTGGAGTCAATCGGAAATGTTAATTATGCTAGACCTGTCCGCGACGTTCAACACGGTGAACCATACCATCCTCCTTGCAAGGCTGAAAGCTCTGGGAGTGGTAGACGTGGCATTGAGCTAAGTGTCTTATCTGTCTGAAAAACGGCTGGCAGTAGCACTTCCCCCCTTTCAATCGGAGTTTACTAAAAATGAACATGGGGTACCTCAGGGGTCCTCAATCAGCCCCATTTTGTTTAAATACATACATGTGGCCGCCTCTGGATGTCATCAAAACCCATAATATTAGTGTGGTTATCTACGCCGATGACACCCATCTTATCGTGTCCCTGGAAGGTGACCATGCTGACTCCCAGGAAACATTCCATGCTTGCATGCGGGAAATGGTGAATTGGTTGAGGGACAATTCATTACAATTTAATAATGAGAAAACAGAGATTCTGCACTGTGGGGTGGGCAGTGTCCTGTCAGTATTGCCAACTGACTTCTGGCCCATACCCACAGACGTTCCTCTGGTACCCGTGAGCAGAGTACGCAATCTGGTGTTTAGCTCCAATGACAAGCTGAACTTGGAATCCCATGTTAACAAGCTGGTGGGAAGCTGCTATACTATTATTTGAGGATTCTTCAAAGTGCTACCATGACTACCAGCCCAGGCATGAGATAAAGTAGTGTTATATTGAGCCGCCTGGATTATTGCAATGCCCTGCTCCTGGAGTCACCGAGATACATGATTGCAAGGCTCCAGAGTATCCAGGTGGCAGCAGCGAAGCTTGCACTGACAAGGGCACGTCGTTCGTCTACAACCCAGGAGTTGGCAGAGCTACATTGGCTCCCAGTGACTCAAAGGATCTTATTCAAATCTCTCTGTATAGTGTTTAAGGCACTACATGGACTGGGGTCTAAACCGCTCCAGGGCATGTTCAAGTGGTATGAACCAGTATGTTGGCTCCGCTCCTTGACTGCTAATTTCTAGGACGAAGAGAGTAACACTGGGGGAAAGAGCGTTTGGCGTGGCAGCTGCCCGCCTTTGGAATCGTTTTCCCTTGGAAATGAGGCAAATATAGGCTTTGATGATGTTTCGCAAATAGGTTCAGACATGGCTCTTTCCTAGAGTATGATTACCTAGTTTAGTTCTACAGATTATCCGCTAGCGTCTTCCAGTATTTTAGCGCGTGGACGCCCATAGGGTTACAGTGCGCTTTATTAATGTCAAAAATAAATAAATAAATTAAGGACAAAAATATTTCCTATTTTTATAAATTGTGTTTGGATTTGTATTGTGTGTTGTGTCCTAATTATTTACTGAATTGGTGTTTTTAAATGCTTAACACACCTATCTTTGACATTAAGCCTACCTGCTCACAGCCAAACTACCAAGGGTTGAGCATGGGACCTACACTGAGCCTTAGAAAGAGTAAGCAGCCTTATTGCCATTTACTACTAATAAGCCACTTTCCAACAGACAGCAAGGCTGGACATGTCGGCAGTGGCACAGTTCGATCTAGGAAGAGTAACAAGGTGTCAGGAACCTTGTAGGCCACTGAGACAATGAAGCTCTTGACGTGTCAGTCAGTAGCATGGCTGACTCTTAGAAGTGTGAGAAGGTATCATAAGCCTTGATGGCCCATGTGACAACAGTGAGATTCCTTTCCTCAATCCTTACAGCTTATCACAATATTCTAGAAGGTTGTACCTAGACGAGCATTATGTGAAACCTATGCACAGGGTTTGGGAGCTGAGGGCTGATCCCTACAACTTGCACGGTATAGGCTTTTGAGATCTGGTGTGTCTTGAAACAAGTGAAAAATCTTAAACTCAGTCAACGTCTATTCATTTCCTAACCTGTTCCAAAATATAACTATTTCATCAACTGCTGCTTCATAAATGCAATGATTTTCACCACTAAATGTGATTTTAATCTCACTTGCTGCTGTCACAGCTGTTCTTTGCTGTTATTGATTTCTGTTGAATAAAATGTAAATGATAATAATTGTCAATTGAAATGGTTTCTTTTTCTTTCCATCTTAAACTTAAATCTCAACTAGCTGCAATACCAAGGCACCAGACTGCTCTGGCAGACACCGCAAACCCACCGGGGATTGGTCCTGGGTGATCATTATGCCGCTGGGTGTGGTCCAAGCCGCAAGGCACAACACGGTGGGAGTTGCAGCAGTGGCCGCAGGCTCCCGGCTGTGCGGAATTCCGAAGTTATTCTCTGCTGAGGCTTCTGCCGGCCCCAGCCTGTGGCAGGGTTCTGCCCAAAAACAGGAGTATGCGCAGGATTATAGGATCTTGGGGTATAGGGACTGAGTCATCCTACCATAAGCCCAGGACAGACTAGCTATGGTGTCTCACTTGCTCTCCCTCTCACTCACAGAGAAACAAATGATTAGACACCCCAGAACACAAGCCTCCCAGATTTCTCCAGAATTGCGGTATCAAGACACAACCTTTCACTCGCACTCTTGGACTGGTCCACAATAAGATCTGACAGAGAAACGCAATAGTTTCAAATATCTATTTTACCTAACATGCCCTAACATGCAATGTGCGTGCCACAACAAGCAGGAAAATCCACAGTACAAATACAGTCAGCATAGCAGCGAGTCCCTAAATCATGAAGGGAGACGTCATCTTGGAATGACAATAGAGCCTGACCTCCCTCCCCTTGCTAGGAACCATTATTATTATTATATATCAGAAGATCTCTGGGCTTTGACAGCAGACCCCATACCTTAGCCTATAGATTGAGAATCTACATCATAGGTGCTGCCTCGCTCTTCTCCCTGGAAAGGACCCTCTCCAAGTGTGTGCTACCTATTTGTGTATTCTAATAAAGTCAAAGTACGTTTATCCAAATAATAGCTGCATCCGTATGTTTTGTCTCAGGGCTAAGGCCAGACCATAAACAAAATAACAAGAGGGATTGTTGTTCGACCTCGCACATAATGTTCAGTCAAAATCCCAGGAACATGAAGAGAGCAAACACAGCGAAGAGTTCTCATGTGAAAGCAGCCATTGAAATAATTGCAAAAATAAAGACTTGTGGTAAAGTGCTGATGCGAACGTAGTGAGGACGACATTGATCCTATAGGCCACATGACAGTCCTATATATGTTGGCCTCACAGTGTGCCCTGGAAGGCTACCTCTGCAGCACCTGTTGGGCATTGATGCTCATGGGGTTCTGAGTGAATCATTGTAGCCAGCTGAGCGAGCTGATCCTTCCCCAGCCCTGCCGCAAGCACGCACAGACGCGCTGCTGCCTGCTAATAGCGTTACTCTGTCAGTGTCGTGTAATTTACAGAGCTCGCTTTGGGTTTGCTGAGGAGGCGCTATAAATGCATTTCAATGCATTTTAGTGTGGTGATGCGGACCACCACACTGAAATGCGTTAGCCTAAGGCCGGGTGTGTGTTACCTGGCAGGGTTGTATCATATCTAAAGCCTGGCTTCATAACTTACACTATTGACTTTCACTTTGGTCTCACCAAAAGTGTTCACACACCTGCAGCGGTAAATGGAAACTCTAGTTTAGCATTACACTTGTTTTACATTTTTGACTCATCGTCCCGCAGAAACACCTTTTTCTGCCCTTTCTAAGGTGCTTCTTGTGTAGGCGTGTGCAATGGTGAGAGGATCCTAACCCTGGTGCTGACACCTCTCACTTTCCTCCACAGAGCGCCCCTTTCTGAGAGTTTCTGCCCTTGTGGATTTTCCTCTGCTTTTTTTTCCATTTCAGCTCTACAAAGTATGCACACATTTATTGACCTCTTATTGTTATCAGTTGTTAATGCAGCTGCCAAGGTGAAAATACCTGCAAACTGAGCAACTAATCTGCAGTCCTTTGACCTTTTCCTGTGTCTTATCCTAAATAGTATTGGAGGGTAAACAGTTTATGTTGACTTTACTCTTTTGTACTATATCTACCTTGATAGGAAACAGAGAATATCAGATGCCTATTGTCTTGAGTGAAAGGAAAACTCATTTTGAAATATCAATGGCCAGGTTGTTTACAGGGGAAAGCACGTGGCCCCTTAAGCAGTGGCGGCTGCTGAGCTTTGAAAGGGGTGGGCGCCTGAGATGTAGCGATTGAGCAAAGTGAGGGAAAGGGGATCAAAAAGCGCACTTTAAAACTAAATCCTCACAAACCTTTGCTAAAAAACAAAGCCATAGGATCTGAAAAGACACTCATTAAATATTTACGCATTTTTGTGGTTTACTAAGCCAATGAAACCTGCCGCTCTCCATTAATAAACTCCTTCATTTTCAAAATGGTGTATCGGGACCCGTAAATGTAAAAATGTACCTCTGCTTTTCCAGATCTTACTTTTTGACATGGGTGCCCCCCCTATCCCCTCCCCCCCCCCCCCACATGCTACAGGTGCCCTCCTTATGCCAAAGATTACATACAATATGCCAGTGTCAAAGTAGGGCCATCAGGTTCATGCATATGTCAAGAATAAACCGTATGTAAAAAAATACCTATATTATGGGCCAGAGTTTTGTTTATGGATGCCTCCCTCCCATATGCAAATCTTATCTTCCTCTACAGCAAGAATTTCCTCCATTTGCCAGCAGAGGAATGTTTCCTTTAGTGCTCAAATGCCACACATTACCCCCAGTGTGCCTGTGTCATTATTTTACTATGGGTGCCCTTTATGCCAGGCGTTGACCCTAGTATGCTAAGTTGGCAGGGTATGCCCAGACGTGGGTCCTTTGATCACTTTACCACTGGATTCAACCTAGCCTGGCTGATGAGGGATTTTACCCTGAAACCGGTCCCAGGAATCTTGTTTCTGGTCCAGAGAAGACCTGGCTTGAAAGTTTGGGCTGGACTGTTCCCATGAGGCACAGGTCAAGACTGTTTTGCATATAGCTGGGTCTGAACTGGAGTAGCGAAGAGAGCTAAAGAACACTGATGGATTCAACTCTGATCTGTGACTTGGGGTGGGTGTCTGAAAAGTATCAGAGCTCTGTCCATCATCACCTTGTGTATGCTTTGTCCACCCTAAGTTAGCAAGTTATGCAAAGACGTGGGTCCTTTGCTCACTTTGCCACAGGATTCAAGCTGGACTGGCTGATGAGGGGTGTTACAGCGAAACCAGTCCCTGAATGCTTGTTTCCGGTCCAGTGTAGACCTGGCTTAGCAGTATGGGCTGACTGTTCCCATAAGGCATAGGGTCACGACTGATTTGCATATAGCTGGGTCTGAACAGAACTGACGAAAGGAGCTATAGAACCATCATGGACTCAACCCAGATCTGTGACTGGGGGTGAGTGTCTGAAAAGTTACAGTGCTTCCTTCATCATCTCCTTGTGTTTGCTTTGTTCACCCTATGTTGGCAGGGTCTGCCCAGACGTGGGTCCCTTCCTCACTTTGCCACTGGAATCAAGCTATCATGGCTGATGAGGGGTGTTACCCCGACACCAGACCCAGGATGCTTGTTTCCGGTCCAGGGAATACCTGACTTTGCATTTCAGGCTAGACTGTTCACATGAAGCACAGGGTAAAGACTGATTTCCTGTATGACAGGCGTTGACCCTAGCATGCTAGTGACACTATTTTACTATGGGTGCCCTGTATGCCAGGTGTTGACCCTAAAAGGCCAGTGCTAGTATTTAATTATGGGTGCCTTTAATGCCAGGTATTGCCTCCTTAATGCTAGTGCTAGTATTATGCTAGGGGTGTCCTTTATGCCATGTGTTGACCCTAGTATGCCAGCGGCAGTAACTTTCCATGGTGCCCTTTATGCCAGGGCTTGCCTCTGGTATGCTAGTGCCAGTATTTTACTATGGGTTCCCTTTATGGCAGGTAACGCTTCTAGTATGCCCGTGCTAGTATTTTATGCCAAGTGTTGACCCTAGTATGCCAGTGTCAGAATTTTACTATGGGAGGCCTTTATTCCATGTGTTGACATTAGTATGCCAGTGTCAGAATTTTGCTATGGGTGGCCTTTATGTCAGGTATCACCTCTAGTATGCCAGTGCTAGTGTTTTACTATGGGCACCCTTAATGCCAGGGGTTGCCTCTAGTATGCCAGTGCTAGTATTTTATGCCACGTATTGACCCTAGTATGCCAATGCAGGATTTTACTATGGGTGCCCTTTATGCCACCTGTTGACCCTAGTATGCCAGGGCCAGTAATTTACTATTGGTGCCCTTTATGCCAGGTTTTGACCTAGTAATCCTGTGCCAGTATTTTATGCCATGTGTTGACCCCAGTATCCCAGCACCAATATATTTGACTATGGGTGCCCTATATGTCATGTGTTGATCCTAGTATACCAGTGCCAGTATTTTACTATGGGTGCCCTTTATGACATGTGTTGCCTCTAGTATGACAGTAGCAGTATTTTACTGGGAGTGCCCTTTATGACAGGTCTCACCTCTAGTATACCAGCACCAGAATGTTATGCCATGTGTTGACCCTAGTATGCAAGATTCAGTATTTTACTATGGATTCTCTATATGCCATGGTTTGCCTAGTATGTCAATGCCTGTATTTTAATATGGGTGCCCTTCATGCCATGTGTTGACCCTAGTATGCCAGTGGCAGCATTTTTCTATGAGTGCACTTTGTGGCAGGTGTCGACCCTAGTATGCCAGTGTTTTATAATGGGCACTCTTAATGCCAGGTGTTGCCTCTAGTATGCCAGTGCTAGTATTTTATGCCATGTGTTGTCCTTACTATGTCAATGCCAGTATTTTACTGTGAGTGCTTTTTCTGCCAGGTGTTGCCTATAGTATGCCATTGCCAGTATTTTATGTGATGTTTAGACCCTATTATGCCAGAAGTAGGATTTTACTATGGGTGCCCTTTATGCCACGGTTTGTCCCTATTATGTCCGTGCCATTGTTTTGCTCTGGGTTCCCTTTATGCCAGGTGTTGACCCTAGTATGCCAGTGACAGTATTTTATTATGGATGAAATTTATGCAAGGTTTTGACCCTAGTTTGTCAGTGCCCGTAACTTACTATTGGTGCCCTGTATGCCAGGTGTTGACCCTAGTATGCCAGTGGCAGCATTTTTCTATGAGTGCACTTTGTGGCAGGTGTCGACCCTAGTATGCCAGTGTTTTACAATGGGCACTCTTAATGCCAGGTGTTGCCTCTTGTATGCCAGTGCTAGTATTTTATGCGATTTTTTGACCCTATTATCCCAGTGCCAGTATTTTACTGTGGGTGACCTGTATGCCAGGTATCACCTCTAGTATGCCAGTGCTAGTATTTTATGCCATGTGTTGATCTTAGTATGTCAACGCTAGTATTTTACTGTGGGTGCCCTTTATGCCAGGTGTTGACCTAGTATGCCATTGCCAGTATTTTACTATGAATGATTTTTCTGCCAGGTGTTGCCTATAGTATGCCAGTGCCATTATTTTATGTCATGTGTTGACCCTAGTATGCCAGAAGTAGGATTTTACTATGGGTGCCCTTTATGCCACGGTTTGTCCCTATTATGTCTGTGCCATTATTTTGCCCTGGGTTCCATTTATGCCAGGTGTTGACCCTAGTATGTCAGTGCGAGTATTTTACTATGGGTGCCCTTTATGCCCGGTCTCGTCTCTAGTATACCAGCACCAGAAGTTTATGCCATGGTTTGCCTAGTATGTCAGTGCCAGTATTGTACTATGGGTGCCCTTTATGCCATGGTTTGTCCCTAGTATGCCAGTGCCAGTATTTTTACTATGGGTGCTCTTTCTGCCATGTGTCTCCTTTAGAATGACAGCACCAGTATTGTACAATGGGTGTCCTTCATGCCAAGTGTTGACCACTAGTATGTCAGTGCCAGTATTTTACTATAGGTGCCCTCTATCCCACGCTACCTCTATCCAGCTACCTATGTCGCGTCCGTCAAGCTCTATCACCGGGCTATCTGCCGTGCCCGAGCGGCATTTTATGCCGAGGAGTTCCGGAACAGCACCAACCCGTCGAAGGCCATCTTCAAGGCGGTGAAAGATCTTATGTCTAAGCGGTCTATCTCTACGGCTGAGAGCTCTGTCACACACTGTGAGTCCCTCGCTTCCTATTTCTTGGGTAAAGTCCAGTCTATATATCGGACTTTCCCGAGTACGGGTATAGCGTTGGGTAGCCCTAAGGAGACACCCTACCAGCCCGCTCTCCTCACTCTTCCCCCTCTCACCCTGGAAGGGTTTGACAAACTTGCTACGCAAGTTAAATCTGGGTCTCCATCTGATCCAGTGAGGCCTGCGCTCTTTCGAGATCAGACCTTTGTGGGGCGTGTGGCTATACGCTCTCTTGTCAATCTCTCTCTAGAGACTGGGGTTGTTCCCATCAGCTGGAAGCAGGCGGTGGTGTCTCCGATTATTAAAAAGCCTTCTCTTGACCCGTCTAAGCCGGAAAGCTACCGTCCCATCTCGCTGCTGCCCTGGCCAGCTAAGTTGACAGAGGCCCATGTCAATCTGGCCCTGTCTGAACACTTAGCCCGGTCCAATGCCCTCGATCCCACACAGAATGGATTCCGTGCTGGCCACAGCACGGAGACTGCCCTTCTGGTGATGGTGGAACATCTCCGTGCAAGGCTGGATGCTGGACAGACGTCGGCGCTGATCTTGTTAGATCTCAGCGCCGCATTCGATACTGTGTCGCACAGCATCCTCCTTGGGCGGCTCGAGGAGATTGGTATCGGTGGCCAGGCGCTACAATGGTTCCGCTCCTTCCTAGACAACCGCTCCTTCTGTGTTGCCATCCCTCCCTTCAAGTCCGGGTTCCAGCCTCTGGCCATGGGGGTTCCGCAGGGATCCTCGCTGAGTCCCACGTTGTTCAATCTCTACGTGAGACCGCTGGCTGATGTCGCTAGGCAGTGGGGCCTAACCATGGTCTCATATGCCGACGACACACAGCTGGCGGTTACTCTCAGCGGGGATGCGGAACAGGATGCCCCCAGGTTTCAGTCCGGACTGAAGGCGGTGGCCAGCTGGTTGACAGGTAACTGTCTCCAGCTTAATGCCACAAAAACAGAGGTGATGGTTGTCGGGAAGGGAGTGGAGCTTTGGGGCGATCAGTGGTGGCCCTCGGAGCTTGGCCCCACTCCGACCCCAGTGTCGGAGGTGAAGAATCTTGGGGTCTGGCTAGACGCTGGTCTCACTTTCATAGGGCACACCAAAAAAATCGCAGCCTGTTGCTTCGGTCTCCTAAGAGGGCTTAGGCCGGTGCTTAAGTTTTTCGATGCCCCGACCAGACAGCTTGTGGTCCAGGCTACTATCATCTCACGCCTGGACTACGCCAGCTCTTTGCTGGCGGGGGCTAACCAGGCCGAGCTAACTCGTCTGCAGCGGGTGCAGAACGCCGTGGCGAGAGCTATTGTTGGACTTCCTAAGTTCTCCCCGGTGTCTCATGTCATCCGCTCCCTGCACTGGCTCCCGGTCAGGAAGCGTATTCTCTTCAAGGTCCTGTGTCTGACCTTCAAAATCCTTAGAGGCATAGGCCCTGAGATCTTGGCCAACTCTATCTCCTTCTATGTCCCTACCCGCAACCTTCGATCGCAAGGTCAGGCCCTTGCTGTTGTCCCCAGATTTAGGCTCAGCAGGATGGGTGGCCGTTCCTTCAGGGTGAGAGCTGCGTTAATCTGGAACACCCTCCCTGTTGAAACTCGGCAGATAGAGGACTTGCTGTCGTTCCGTAGAGCCATAAAAACTTTTCTATTTTAGCCCCCTTGGTTCAGCACTTTTTTGTTGCTTTTCGCCTTGTTGTGTTATGCCTGCTCCGTGTCTCTGCGCCAGGATGCTCCTTCGCTGGAGTCGCTGCGCGCATAATAAATTGTTATAACATAACATAACATAACATAACGTGTTGGGCCTAGTATGCCGGTGTCCGTATTTTGCTATGGGTGCCCTTTGTGCCATGTGTCGAACCTAGTATGCCAATGGTTGTATTTTTCTATGGGTGCCCTTTATGCCAAGTATTAACCCTAGTATGCCAGTTGCAGTATTTTCGTGTGGGTGCACTTTATTGCTGGTGCCAACCCTAGTATGCCAGTTCCAGTGTTTTACTATGGGTACCAAGTATGCCAGGTGTTGACCCTGGTATGCTAGTGGCAGTATTTTAGTAAGGGTGTCATTTATGTAAGGTTTTGGCCCTTGTATATCAATGCCAGTAATTTACTATTGGTGCCCTTTTAGCCAGGTGTTGACCCTAGTATTCCAGTGGCAGTATTTCACTATGGGTACACTTTGTGGCAGGTGTCACCTCTAGTATGCCAGTGCTAGTATTATATGTCATTTGTTGACCCTATTATCCCAGTGCCAGTATTTTACCATGGGTGACCTTTATGCCAATGTTTCACCTCTAGTATGCCAGTGCTAGTATTGTATGCCATGTGTTGACCCTAGTATGACAATGCCAGTGTGTTTCTATGTGTGACCTTTATACCATGTGTTGCCTCTAGTATGTCAGTGGCAGTATTTTACTATAGGTGCCCGTTGTGCCAGGTCTCCCCTCTGGTATACCAGCACCAGAATGGTATGCCATATGTTGACTCTAGTATATCAGTGCCTGTATTTTACTATGGATTCTCTATATGCCAAGGTTTGTCCCTAGTATGTCAGTGACAGTACTTTACTATGGTGCCATTTATGCCAGGTGTTGACCCTTGTATGTCCATGCCAGTATTTTACTATGAGCGCACTTCGTGCCAGGTGTCACCTTCAGTATGGCAGTGCCAGTATTTTACTATGAGCGCCGTTCATTCCAGGTGTCACCTCTAGTATGCCAGTGCCAGTATTTTACTATGTTTGACCTTTATGCCATATGTTGCCCCTAGTATGCCACTGCCAGTATTTTACTAAGGTGCCCTTTATGCCAGGTGTTGACTCTAGTATGTCCATGCCTTTATTTTACTATGGGTGTCCTTTATATCAGGTGTCCCCTCTAGAATGCAGATACTATTATTTTATGCGATGTGTAGACCCTTGTGTTCCAGTGCCAGGATTTTACTTTGAGTTTCCATTATGCCAGACGTTGAAAATAGTATGTTAGTGCCAGTATTTTACCATGGGTGCCCAGTATACTAGGTGTCGCCTCTAGTATGCCAGCACCAGTCTTTTATGCCATGGGTTGACCCTAGTATGCCTGTGCCAGTATTTTACTATGTGTGACCTTTATGCTATGTGTTGACCACTAGGGTGAGTATTTTACTATGGGTGCCCTGTATGCCAGGTGTTGCCTCTAGCATGCCAGAGCCAGTATTTTACTATGGGTGTCTTTTATGCAAGATGTCATCTCTAGTATGCAGGTGCTAGCATGTTATGCCATGTGTAGACCCTATTGCTTCAGTACCAATATGTTACTGGGGGTGTTCTTTATGTCGATGTTTCCCCCAGTATGCCAGTGCCAGTATTTTAGTATGGCTGCCCTTTATGCCAGGTGTTGATCCTAGTATGCCTGTGCCAGTATTTGATGCCATGTGTTCAGCATAGTTTGCCAGGGTGAGTATTTTACTATGGGTGTTATTTCTGCGATGTTTTGACCCTAGTACACGAGTGCCAGTTTTTTACTATGGGTGCAATTTCTGCCATGTGTTGACCCTAGTACGCTAGTGCCAATATTTTACTATGGGTCCCCGTATGTCACGTGGTGACCCTAGTATTTCACTGCAAGTATTTTAATGAGGGAGCCCTTTATGCCGGGTGTTGCCCCTAGTATGTCAGTGCCACTATTTTACTATGGGTGCCCTTTGTGCTAGATGTCGCCTCTAGTATGCCAGGGCCAGTATTGTATGCCATGTGTTGACCCTAGTATACCAGGGTGAGTATTTTACTGTGGCTGCCCTGTTTGCCAGGTGTTCCCTCTAATTTGCCAGTGCCAGTATTTTATGTCATTTGTTGACCCTAGTATACCAGGCTGAGTATTTTACTTCGGGTGCCCTGTATGCCAGGTGCTCCCTCTAGTATGCCAGTGCCAGTATTTTATGCCATGTGTTGACCTTAGTATGCCAGTGCCAGTATTTTATGCTATGTGTAGACCCTTGTGTTCCAGTGCCAGTATTTTTCTATGGGTGCCCTTTATGCCGGGTGTTGCCCATAGTATGTAACTGCCAGTATTTTACTATGGGTGCCCTTTATGCCATGTTTCGAGCACTAGTGTGTCAGTGCCGGTATTTGATTACAGGTGCCCTTTATGCCAGGTGTTGAGCCTGGTATGCCAGTATTTTACTATGGGTGCCCTTTATGCCAGGTGTTGCCCATAGTATGTAACTGCCAGCATTTTACTATGGGTGCCCTTTATGCCATGTTTCGAGCACTAGTGTTCCAGTGCCAGTATTTGATTACAGGTGCCCTTTATGCCAGGTGTTGACCCTGGTATGCCAGTATTTTACTATGGGTGCCCTTTATGCCAGGTGTTGCCCATAGTATGTAACTGCCAGTATTGTACTATGGGTGCCCTTTATGCCATGTGTTGAGCACTAGTGTGTCAGTGTCAGTATTTGATTACAGGTGCACTTTATGCCAGGTGTTGACCCTGGTATGCCAGTGCCAGTACTTTACTGGGGGTGCCCTTTTTGCCATGTGTTGAAAGTAGGGCCAGTTTTCAAGTCAAAGAACTTTAACTGTCTTTGCTATAAACACACATTTCTCCCTTTGCTCTTGCCTCAGATGTTTGAATCAACTTCCCAATTGAATCAAAATCCTGTTTGTCTCTTGAATCAATTTAATGGGGAAACAAATACAGCAGCCTCACTTCTGAAGGGGCCAACGACATGCTGCAAGGGCCCGGGGTGTCACAGAGAGAGGTTGGCATGACCAGGGGTGTCATTACAATATACAAAACACAAGATTAACATTATAACACTTCCCATTACTGAGGACGAGGCACCAAATTGCACATGCTTGCATCCACTCCTGTGTGTGACGAATGGGAGAGAGTGAGATCTCTGCCTGTGAATAACAGACGCCTGACCTTATGCAGTCATGGTGATTTCGCTGCCCAAAACCATGTTGCTGACAACTTCACTGGCCTACAGTGGGTGCTACCATGGACAGCAATTTTTATTATTTATTTATTTTTTATTTGAAATGTTTTATATAGCGCTACTGTACCCGAGAGTATCAGAGCGCTTTACAGGGTACATAACACATCATGAAAAAGAAAGTCAATAACCGGCAATTGTTAACATAGTCTAGGCAATAAAGTCCTCCAAGTGTAAGAGGAAAAGAAAGAGTAAATTCAGAGAGCAAGTAAAGGAGAAGAGGGCTGTTGAAAAAGTAAACAGGGGGTGCTTTTATTCGGTTTGTGCAACACAACCATACAAGCAGACATTTTTAAATAATACAGGATGCAATTTTGTCTACATGAATACATTAATCCAAACAATTAAATAAAATCTTATTTTTCTTGCGCAAGGTTACATAAAGTGCAAAATCCTGCATAAAGTGCTATATGCAGCATATGCAAATTACTCAATAAAGTGCCATATTTCAACAGCATACATTTGTACAAAACTTGCAAAAGTGCAAGTGCAATTAACTAAGTAACTAAAATATCATAAAAGTTCATCTTTGATGAGCTTAGGAGGTATCATGTGCAAAGTCAGAGAATAATAGATTTCCAAGCTGCTATACATTTTAAAATATATGATGCGACATAAAAACAAACATCTGGACCTCCCAGAGATGATATTACCTTCATAGCATTTATAGTGCTACGAACATTATATTTTAAAAAGATAGGTTTCAGATAAAATGTCCTTAAAAAATATAAAACTTACAAAACAATAAAAAATGGCAACAGCTCTGCATAGATAAACCATCACATGGGCATGCGGAATTAGAACTCTTTTTCATATCAGGGAAAGCTACGATGTGACAGACAATTCCCAGCCAAAGGCATGCCAACACAAAGCGATGGGAGTTTCTTGTTACCTCAGTTAAATATAACTGGAAGCCACTTCTAAGATTTAATTCCAGATAAATTGTAACAATTGGTAGTTTCGCAATTAAACTCTCCCTGGATACCCTACTATGAGCCAAAAAAGTTGCTTTAAGATCTTTTTTTAGAAATTGAGGTTGCATATTCTGGTTCCAGAAAAATGTTACAATTGAACAGGAGTTTATACCAATGATAAATGGATTTGAGCCATGGGTTGCGGGAGCTATGTTTCAACTTCATACAGTCTCTTATAATAGACTGCGTAAACAGAGTTTCATCTTTTGCCCAAATCGAACGCCATAATAACAAAGGGCGTAGGGCAGCTAAATCTGCAATATAATTCAGTCCCACTTCTTGGTGTTGTATCTTGGCCTTCCGGATTTTCTCCTAACGCGCTTGCAAATTGTCCAAAACTCTGCCGCGCGTGCCATTTTTGGCCTCAATCGGAGAGCCAGTGCTAGTGACCTTCTTAAAACCCTCCACTGGCTCCCAATTAGAAAGCACGTTGTGTTCAAAGCGCTCACTGTGGCCTTTAAAGCACTTCATGGCACTGGAGCTGTGTACATCCGAAAGCGGATGGCGTTTTATCAGCCATCGAGATCACTTAGGTCTTCCACCTTGGCCTTGGCAGCTGTTCCAGTGATTCGGCATTCCCGGTGTGGGGGATGTTCGTTTAGACGTCTGTCTCCACAGCTGTGGAACACCCTGCCTCTGTCTTTGAGATCCAATTGTAATTTGCTAGCTTTCAGGAAGGACCTTAAAACTCTGCTCTTTGTTCAGTAGATGCCCTGCTCTGCCTCCACTGTCTGTACCGCCAAGGGTTTTGAAAGCGCCGGGACACTCCTAGGAGTAGCTGAGCGCTATATAAAACTCCCCCTAACTTTAACAACATTAACATTATTATTTGTGTTGAGGCCGAGGTTGGTACACATAATAATTGTTTGAGGAATATATTCTCATCTATCTGGAGTTGCTTTCCTTTTTGGTAGCCCCAAACTCCCGCCCCATATAGAGCAGATGACACGCACCTTGCATTATAAATCGCTACCATGTCTTTTATTCTTCGCTCTCCCAGTTTAGTAGAAAACCTAAAAATACTATTGATGCTCCTGTTCATTCTAAAATGTACATTTTCTTGTTCATGGAACCACTTCCCATTGCTTGCAAAAGTTATACCAAGGTAACAGAACATTTTAATTGATGCACTTTCGAATTATCTATGTAAAAGATTCTAGTTGATTTGATCTTCTTACCGCATGTCATAGTAAAAGTCTTAGTTTTATTAATTAAAAGTTTCCTCCCATTAATAAAAGCTGAAAAATTATCGATAAGTAACTGAAGGCCATTTTGTGTACGTGAGAGTAAAACAGCATCATCTGCATGAAGCAGAATTGGACCTGATTTCCGATTTACTAATGGGGCATCGGCAGGGATTTCTTTTAGTATTGCATCAATTTGGTTAATAAATAATGAAAATAAAAGTGGGGCCAAAACACAACCCTGGCGAATGCCTCTTTTCACAGTTAAAAACAGGGTGCATTCACCAGCCGGTCCATAACGTACTTTGCAGGATAACCTCTCGTATAATCTAGCTAAAAAATATATAATTTCCTTGGGGGCCCCACAATCAAGTAGTGTGGGCCATAAAATAGAGTGGTCTACAAGATCAAAAGCACTACTCAGATCTGCAAAACATAAAAACAAGTTCCCCCTTTTCGCAGTTGTGTATTTGTTAATGAGAAGATCCAAGTTGACACATTGCTCCAATGTCCCTATGCCCTTTCTGAACCCATATTGGGCTTGCAATAATATGTCATTTTCAGAAGCCCAAGTTTCTAGACGTTTTAATAAAAATCTGCTCATGATTTTAATCGATGAGTCCAGCAATGAAATCGGGCGATAGTTACGTGCCTCGGATCTTGAGCCTTTCTTGAACCTGGGGATCATGATTGATTGGCCCCAGGCAAGGGGAGGTCATTTTCTGTAGCTGCGTTAAAAATCCTTGATAAAATTGGAGCCCACAAATTCATTTCACATTTGTAGAAATCTACAGGTACGCCGCCAGGGCCCGGTGCTTTGCCTCCTTTGCTGCTTACTATCCCTTCATAAACTTCATCTAAATTTATTTGTAGAGGTAAAATGGGCCATATTGACTTATTATTCAAGGGAAGGAAATCTAAATCTAAAACCAACCTATCTGGATTAAAAATACCCGAAAAATGTTCGATCCAAGCACTACAGTTTACATGCGAAGTTAACTCAGGTACGCAATCATATTTTTAAGAGGGGCTATTTATAGTCTCCCAGAATAATTTACTATCTTTTGTATCTGCTGCTTGATTGAGTTTATTCCAAGCCTCTGTCTGTAGTTCTCTTTTCCGTGCTAATAACGTCATTTTATAGTTGTGACGCTGTTCTTGAATATGTCAAATATTTCGTGGTTTGATAAAAAGTGCCTGTTTTAATTTATGCAAAGCTTCGGAACATTGTTTATCAAACCATCCAGTAGTAGCTGGCTTGGTTTTCCCCTTATTCTTGGTTAGAAGACCCTCTACGTGTTTCATTTATTTTTACAAGCCTGGAGAGCAGTATACTAGGGTGGACCTCATTACTTAAGCAATAGTCTATCTCTTTACTGCATCTTATTGCCACATCCCTTTGTATCTTTTGGGGGTCCACACCAGCCCATTTAATTCTCACGCCATTGGATCTTACAGCGGCTATATCGGGGATACATGGGTTGGTGGGAAGATATTTGTTACCCCAACATAACATCATTATCGGGATACTGTTATGGTCGCTTAACGGCTCTTCCGTTATCCGGCACTAGACACATCAAGATAAGTGCACATTTGTCTCACACTTCTGTTAGTTGTGTGCTCTCTCACTACGTACAACTCACGCCTCCTGATTGCTGCAGTGGTGAAGGTGCATTGAGTTAAACATTGTACTTCATATTTGACCGTTCTGATGTCCAATCAAAGTCTTTCCCGAGTCCTACAGCTTTTGAAGGACTTATCTTTATTTGTGTTTGATGTAGTTGGCAAGGTGGGAATAATGTCAGCTCAAGCATCTTATCTCTATTTCCACATCTTGTTTTGTTTGTTTTGTATTTGTACAAGATATTAAGGATTATTGTAGTCTTTTCTTGGATCACCTAATTATTTTATCAGAAATGATAAAAGACACAAACAAGTGATTGCTCTTTTTGTATTCGAGCCCCTTTGAAGTAAAAAGACCAATGTGGTATCTTCTGTTTAGGGGGACCGAGATCCTCTGGCTGCACCCCTCCCCTCGGAACAGAGGGGCAGATTTACAATAACTGCTGATATGCAGGGATGCGCCAGTTATTGTGCGCCGCAGCTCCACCACCCTGGATGCGCCGCATTTACAATGCTGCACACCATGGGGCAAAAACGGCACAGATGCGTCACGAATCTGTGCCGTAAAAACGATCATTGTTGGAGTTGCATCGCAAGCGCGACACCCCCAGCAATGCTCTGGGGGCCCTATCTCCACAATTCTGTGTCAATCCTCAAAACCAGGTGCAGGGTTTTGATGCAGCATGGGCCCAGAAGTGACTGAGTGAAATCTTGTAGATTTCACTCAGCCACTTTTGGGAGGCGTTCCTGTGCTGGAACGCCCCCCCCCCCCCCTGCGATGGACGCTTCATCTGGTGCAGGGCTTTACAACGTGATGCATCTGGGAGATGTGCCACATTGTAAATACCCCACACCATGGCACATCTTTTGCGTCGCCGCTCCATCCTAAAAGTGACGCAACAGCAGTGTAAAAGAGGCGCAGGGGCTTGTAAATCTGCCCCAGAGTGTTCTCGCCCTTAGCGCAATCCTGTGGAATGTTGCCGCACTGAAGGTTCGATGTCAAGCTCCCTGCGTGGAGACGGCAGGCACCAGCGGTGTGAGCTGTGCCTGAGGTCCTCTTCTGTATTTACCTGAATAAAGTTCTCCTTTTAAGTAAACAATGTCTACCTGTGAATTACATGCCCTGGTGAATTCTACACTGGTGACTAAGGACAGGCACAGGAGCGGTGATGTGAAGGAGGAATTTGACCTCAACACGGGAGGAATTTATATCACTGGAGTATGGGAGCTTCGGTACTGTGAGCAATTATGGAGGACCAATGGTGGGGTTCATCTACGAGAGGCCGCCCCTGGGGGAGGCCCAGGGGATCAAGAACTCGGCTTTGGAACAGGGGAGCAGGCCGGGGGAGAAAACAAACTCACTTCCAACAGAACTCCCATGGGGATATCAATACGAGACTCCAGCAATACAAATGGTGAGAAATGTACCGGACAACCCCATAATCAATATATCTGATTATCAACTGTCCCCGATAGAACAACAGGTCCTGTCTAAGGGACTGTCTTTTGTCCCGACCACTATACCAAATGATTTCAACATCAGAATTGAATTACAACAATTTTTTCGAAAAATTCGTCTTAAACATTATTTTCAAAAGATCCCTTACAATCCAGTGTTTTCGGGTAGTGGCTTACGACCACCTTCTAGGTTTAACCCCCCGACACACTCAATTGATAGTAAGATATTGGCCTATGAACAAGTGGTTTTAAGGGATGTTGATGAGACACTGACTACCAGACAATATGTTCCATACAACATAAGTCGTGATGAAAAGACTGCCTTATAATCTTTATAGAATAACAGTAATATCGTTATAAAGCCCGCTGATAAAGGCGGAGCTATTGTTGTACAAAATCTGGAGAAATACAAATCTGAAATCCTTTCTCAATTGGAAAAACCAGGTAACTATGTACACCTGAAAAAAGATCCCACAAAAACCATCAGTGAATCAATTCAGAAATTGACTAAAGGAGCTTTAGAACAGGGAATCATCAATAAGCAGGAGTATGACTTTCTAAATAACAAGAACCCAAAAACACCGATAATATACACCCTCCCCAAGGTGCACAAAAGATTAGAAGACCCCCCGGGAAGACCAATAATTTCAGGGTGTGGGTCATTATTGGAACCCTTGTGTAAATATGTGGATGTATTTTTAAAGCCTATAGCCATTGCCACTCCAACATATGTACGAGACACCACACACACAATCCAATTAGTCAAAGGTTTCGAATATGATTGCGATACGTGTATATTAGCCGCGATGGACATCGCATCTTTATACACTAATATTCCTCAAAATGAGGCATTGATCTGCATAGAATGTGTACTCAAAATGAGAACTGCACCACATAGAGTACCGACAGAATTTATTATCCAACTTTTAAAAATTGCTATGACAAAAAAAATGTTGTATTCCAAAATGTATATTATATTCAAACAAATGGAGTAGCCATGGGGAAAAAGTTTTGCCCCAAATCTTGCTATAATTTACATGAGTGAATATGAGGACACGTATATTCTAAATCAATATAATCCCTACCGCAATAATATTTTATTGTGGGTAAGGTATATTGACGATGTTCTCTTGATTTGGCAAGGTACGCAGTCAGAACTCACAGACTTTCATACCTGGATTAATACCTGTTCTAATAATATACAATTTACTCTGGAATCAGACTCGATGTCCATTAATTTTTTGGATTTACAAATCAAGACAGAGGAAGGAAAACTATACACTACTTTGTACAGAAAGAGGAGCGAAAGAAACACCCTCCTCAGGTATACCAGCCATCATCCACGCAACCTCAGGGATAATTTGCCCTTTGGGCAATTCCTGAGGTTGCGACGGAACTGTTTTAAGAAGGAGGATTACATAGAGGAATCGGCAACTCTGATGTTGAGATTGGGTGAACGTGGGTACCCCATTCGACTTCTCAAAAAAGCTAGAAAACGGGCATGGCATAACCACCGGGAGCACTTACTTTGCATTAACCAAAAACCAAATGAAGAAAGGTTGGTTTGTGTGACGACATTTAATACAAAAAGCAATGCTATTAAAAAATGTGTGAACCGTCATTGGCATCTGATCAGTGGTGAGCTGGGGGGGATTTCACCACCATTACATGCATTCCGAAAAGGGATGAATATCCGTGATCATCTAGTCAAATCATTGTTGCCCAAAAAACAGTCTTTAAGTCAACCAACGTTGTGGGGTGCATCAACTGTGGACCGCCACAGAAAATGTGGATCTTGTAAAGCTTGTCCCCTCACAATAGAGGGCAATATGTTCAATCACAATGAGCAGACATATAAACTCACACAACATACCAACTGCAACACCTCATGGGTAATTTATGCAGTCTCATGCCCTTGTGGTTTTCTGTATGTGGGTCAGACCACACAGAAAATAAAATGCCGGATCTTGCAACACATGAGCCGTATACAGTGTAAAGTCCAAGGGGCCCCATTGGTAGATCATTTCAGTAGATTCGAAAACCCAGAAAACAGCTTGAGGTGGTGGGTCATCGAAAAAATAACAGCAAATCCACGAGGAGGTGATCTACATAACACCCTTAATAGAAGGGAGTGTAAATGGATATATACTCTAAATACGGTCAATAAGGGGCTCAATGAACTTGAGGAAATTAATAAACAAGTGGCACTGTTGGGAATATAAATATTCTGGATTAAACATATCAGTAATTCTCTGTGGTTAAGCTACTTGAAAAGAATTGTATTTTGTGATCATAACAATGCAATGAAAATTATATATCGAGCAATGTTTGTATTTATGGAAATTGATGCAATTGTATTACTGCGATGTGTATGCATGAAAGGATCAGTTGTATATAAGCAATTTTAAGCTAATTGCCATCATATTTATATTTGCGTATTTGTAGGACCATCCTAATGCATCTATACGTAATTTGTCTAAAATGTATATGAAAATACAATACATTATTGATGAGAATTATTCCTAACGTTTGTACAAGTATAACTGTGCTCCTTGTTTCACCCCATAATGAGATAACCCTAGATAAGTAGCTGATCACAATAACATGAGCTTTAAGTTTAGGGTGACCACTGTGTTAAGTTACACCAATTGGTAAACCCCAGACTTGGTTCATTGCGACTTTTAGAAGAGCTGGCACACTGATATAGTGTGAATGAATAAGCTTCAGAATTGTCCCTTGTTTATTTCTATTACGAAGTTATACATCGAACCCTTAGACAATCAATTTGCCATTAATCTAGGGCTTCGTTATCGAAGACAGTATTGAACGGATAATGTGTGAGACTCGGGAATTTGATCATCCTTATTTTTCTCCCCTTTTTTAATAAAATCGCCGAAATCCTATGTCGCGAAGAAATTCTTCAAATATAATAATAAATAGAACACGATCATTAACATGAGATAATTAAAGGAATTTGCACGTTTGTGTGTTTTTACACACTCCGTTACGCTATTCCAGAACCAGTCCTCTCTCTATGTCCATTGGAAGAGGGGTGCTGGGTACATTTGAATGCGGAAATGCGGGAGCGGGTACGGCGGCGTCCTAGTACACACTGAGGCTTGGCTGTTTACACGGGCAGAACTATTGGCATGACATGGTGTGTGGTTAATTGTAACACACAAGAATTTCGCGAATTGCATTTAAAAACGAGTAACACGCCTCGAATGAAATTTAGTGAAACTCCATTATCTTGTGTCTCCCTAACTACAGCCACTCGAATTCACGAGTAGGAGCCCATATTAAATCAAGGCCTGTTTTTCGGGCAGGATATTGGAAATAAGGTAAGCCCCGTTAAACAGTATGTGTGATTAATTGTAACACACAAGCTCCGGAAAATATCTTTTGCTTTTAATAATGAGCTACATGCATCAAGTGAGACCTTATCGATTTGTGTCTCCCTTAAAACAGCTACCGGTTTCACGATTTGGAGCCCATATAAAATCAAGGCCTGTCTACATATGTGCATCGTAATCACCTCAAGAAGGTAATTGTGATTAATTTTAACACGCAAATTTTGGCTAAAAATAGTTTCTAATGTATATTCTAAGTGAGACCTCATTGTGTCTCCTTATACAGCTACCTGATATTATCAACAGGAGCACCTCATACCAGAAATTGATAATAAGACAATTAGACCAAGGTAAATTCTTTGGAAATTATCCTTAACCTTTATGCCTTCCAGGGTGTGCGGTACACTGATACTATCAAAATTACTTGTAGGTATTAATTCGCCATGATGCATATATGAAGTATTGCCCTCCCAACATGTGTGAGGAGAGAATCTTACATTGAGGTAAATAATTCTTCCTTAAATAATGGTAATGGTTAGAGTATTGCCAATTATCAGACCTAGATAAATTCTAGGTATCATTTGTTCTTACAGGATAATTGATGGGAAGTTGTAACTTTGGACCACCTCCTATTGCTCTCTCATTATTTGAAGGGTAAGAAAAAAGACCATACCCATTCATGGGTTAAGGTTTCTTAACTTATTTCATCCACCACGGTTAGTAATGTCCTACTCTATTTTTTGTAGGGTTAATATTATTCCTTGGTTGCCCCGTCTGTTTTTCCAGTCCTGATGAAGACTCGCAATCCCCAGGTTCAAATCACCGTTTGGGCATAAGACGAGTCGAAACGTTGACGCTATTTTCATATAACCTTGGACCAATTATTAAAAAACCTGTGTATATAGTGCAAAAAATCTTAAGACATATGCTTGTATGTAATAACGTTTTGATTGCAATAAGTTTGAAAAAAGGTTTGGCCAGGTACTCAATACGGAAAATCATATGTCCGATATTGTTTGTCAAATAATGTGAATAATCTCTGTCCACTACTGTGAATTTTTCCTCTCTGTTCACTTGTTTCACACTTCTAATCACCCTTTTCCTTTGCAGGCTCTTTTTTGGGCAACCATCCTGTTTTTATCTATTTTGAAATGATATATTGTGTATAAAATGAACTATTAACAAAAAGAAAAAACAAGTCAAAAATAAAACAAAAAGTACTTTTCTTTAACCGTGGTGTAGGTTTATCTCATGGTACTAAGCAACTTGAGTACTATAGAGTAGACTGGGTGGGGTTGCTCTACATGAAAGAATTGACTAAGAATTGATTAAGTCAAGCATCACAATCAATAGGTTTAGGACCATTGTTTTTCTATATCAATTATGGAGGAGCACCTGCCGCTTGTGGTACTGCATGAGGCGGACATACTGTGAATAGCGACATACTCACTGCGGTGGAAGGCTGGCAGCGAGCATGTAGTACCTGAGGCTTTTGGGAAGTGCATTGTACCATTCCGCTGGCTGTCTGTGAGCTGAGGGGCTGTGGTTTTACATCACACTGCCTCTTGTTTGGTGAGACTGAACGTGTACTTTGTAGATCTGTAGAGAATGAAGGGACACAGATGAAAACACATTTCTAAATTGTTTCTCAGGAAGAAAAGTCCCTCTCTTACACATGCAGAAGGTTACTCCTCCACCATTCTTTTTGGGCACACAGGGGAGCCTCCTCTAAAATGGAACAAGTGGGGAAAAAGTGTTCCAAAACTATGCTGTGGTATGTGGTCCTAATCTAGGGTGGAAAGAAAAGTAGCTTTGTTGTTACACTTCTTAGGAGCTGAAGGGCAAAAGATCCTAGAACATCTAGCTGATTTGAATGCCAATGACGCCAGAGGTTTAACGAATATGAAATAAGCTTGAAAAAACTAGACATACATTTCTTGCGTAAGAGAAGCATCATCATGGAACGGTACCACTTTGGGAAAAGAGGACAAAAAAGGGAGAGACAGTGGAAGAATTTGTGTCTGAGGTTTTTTTTTTTTTTTCCAAAACCTTTATTGTCAGATTCAGCATAATCAAAATACACTTGTGCATCAGATCAAAGCCATTTGCGGAATACAATAGAAATAGTGAAATCTCAACCAAGCATAAGCATTATTCTGTACAACGCGACTATAGCACCATGAGCAACACATTGCAAAAAGAGGAGGTGACAGCATTGTAGGGATAGGAGCAGGCACGGATGGAGAGAGAGATGGGGACAGGGAGGAAGACGACTACTGACCAGTGCCGGCGACCGCTGCAGGCGGAGTGCCGGCAGGGAGCGCAGGAGAGGCAGTTCGCTCAGATGTGGTCGGGTTGTAAGTATGTCACTAAGAGGCACCATATGTCAGGTGGGCAGGGCCTCGTGGGAAGAAGGTCCCAGAATTCAGATCACAAGGTCTGGTATCTCGAAGCATCTTCAAGCCAGTGAGTGAACTTATGCGCTGGTCTGCAACCCCAACACATAGCCACCCTGCGCCGAGCGAGGATAAGCAGCATTGCAATCAGGTGGCGAGAAGCATCAGGGCAAAATTTAACAAAGCCAAGCGGGCACAATGGAGGATCGGGCTGAACCTGTGCGGAGTTAATCTCAGAGATGGGAGCACAAACCAACAGTCAGAAATCTGATACCTTAGGGCACAACCACACAAGATGAGTGAAATGTGCAACAGAGCAACGTATTAATCTATCGTTAGGAATGAATCCCAGTTTATGTAGCTGAACAGGAGTTTGATATTGCCTGTTTAGATTTTTGAAATGTATGAGACGAAGACGGTAGTTGGGAGATAGTTTCAACGTCTGGTTACAGCAATAGAGCCAGTCAGCTTGAGCAATGTCCATGCCCAAATCTTCGCCCCATGCAACATGTGCGCGGTCCGAGGAGATGGAGGTGGCCGATAGCGTAAGGGCATATTGTTTAGTTACCAACTTGCAGGGAGTAGAAGATGTATATATAAAGTCAAGAGCAGGCATTGAGGGTGGAGGTTGGGGGAACGTTGGATTCAGCTCCTTGCAGATAGCCCGCAGATGATAAAAGAGCAGTGTGTCCATCGGACTAGAAGAAACAGGAAGAGAATAAACGTATTTCCGGGGTACAGATCCACCAAGGTTGTCAGTCCCAAGCAAGCAGCATGTTTAGCCATGCCAGTTGGTTGGAGAGGAGGGAAAGCAGGATGATGTACAATCGGCATGGTATTAGCCGATAACGTCGGGACATTGAAAAGACGGCACAGTCACAACCCGGCCCAGCGCAGGGTATCGACCGTGTCCACCTCAGCACGTGGGTGACTCTCCGGGGCAAACAAGGCGGTGGTCAGCAGCCAAGGAGTTGCAATGTCGGCTTTGACTGCAACATGCGGCTTATAAGGAGTGGGGTGAATCCAGAAAGGTAAAAAACTGGCTTGGGCACTTAAGGCATAAAGTTTAAAATTGTGAGCCCCCATACCCCCAACCGACATAAGGAGAGTGAGGATGTCATATGCTATCCTGGGCTGTTTGCCAGCCCAGACCAGAGAAATGATAAGAAAATGAAGTTTATAAAAGAAATGGGCAGTGAGAGGAATCGGTAATGCAAGAAGAGATAAAGGAATTTTGGGAGGACCACCATCATGGTAATGGCTATGCTACCCACCAGGGACAGAGGGAGTCGGTTCCAGTGGGGTATTCTAGACTCGAGCCAGTCCACTGCGCGCCTAAAGTTGGTCCTCCAGAGGTCATCCAAGTCTCTGCTCAGCCAAATACCTAGGTAACGGGTGGGGCCAAAGGCCAATACAAAGGGAAAATCCGGTGTGAAAGGCTTGGTGGCATTAGTAAGAGGGAACAACACTGACTTGCTCCAGTTCACTTGTATGCCAGACAATCCACCAAATCATATTAACTCACGCACAAGGGGGCTGAGGTTGTCTTGGGGGTAGGGACATACAACATAATATCATCGGCATACATGGAGACCAGGAGAGCGCAGGCCGCGAAGCCGTCACCCCTCTGAGTATGGTGTTGCCGGAGCCTGGCCGCGAGAGGTTCCATCGCAATGGCGAAGAGCATAGGGGAGAGCGGGCACCCAAGTTCAATCAGAATGGGATCAGATACCTGACATAGATTGGTGCATTGTGAGTGATTTTCAAGTTCATCGATCTTGTTTTCCAGTAGTTGCTAAATCTTCTTGCTTCTGTAGTACGATCATCTGATCCTCGAGCTGCCATATCTTGTCCTCTGCCTCCTGCATTCTTGCCAGAAAGATGGCAACTGCTACCTCAATTTTCATCTGGCAATGGATGCAGAGATGCGTTCACAGAGGCTTGCGATGCTCTTAGAGCTCTTATTTCTTATAGTATAAGATTTAGCATAGTTTTTAGATCCCATTTTGCAATCATTGTCCAGTACTTGATTCGAAGGATCGATCTTAGAGGTATTTTCCATGATTGCGTGAGGTTGCTCTTGTGTAGTCTCCAGCCTCATTGCATCAATTATAAGGGGCTGAGATGGCAACTGCGAAAGCGTAGGAGTATCCTTTGAGAGAAGGACGACTGCATATTGGTTTCTTCTATACGAACAGCATGTACTACAGAGGAAGCAGCGAACGCCAAATTTGAAGATTGCTCGTTGATGGGCAGTCCCAACCACATAGCTACTGTCAGTTTAAGTTTAGTAAAAAGAGAGTAATCTTTCACCTTCTCTAGAGATGAGGACATGGAACCTTCAAATCATGTCTCAGATGAAGAGATCTCCTTTTTCCACCATGTTTTAAGTGCTTTTAATACCGCTTCCTTTTCTTCCCCAGGCCCTATGTCCCCATTGGATAAATTGACACAGTTCATCTTGTGCCAGGTTCTGCGAGATATTCAAGATTAGCGACATGGTTTTCCCAGCCGCCTGTCCCTGATCCAATGAATCTTCCTCGGAGCTTAAAGGGCTCGTTACTGCTGCTGAACCACGGCACGTTTTTTGACTGCACTGTGCTCTTGCAGCTGCCAATGCCATCTTCATTTGAGTAGTTTTCAAGCCAGAGGCTGTGTCTACATTCATCATAGGTTTGAGAACTTGAGATGTTTTCCCTTTATAGTAAATGGAGGAAGTCTTTTAATCCATCAGGCCAGTGCTAAGAGTTTTTTAAATTGGATGGGGACCTGCCACCGACCCGCTACCAAGGTGCCCTTCTAACTATGACACCCTTAGGAGGCTACCACTGGTGTGAAACCAGGTTGTTCCTTGAAGCAGACCTGGAAATCCTTAACTGAAGCCCAAAACAATAGAAAAGAAAGCCACCTTCAAGGTGCTTAATGAAATGACAGCCGTTAGGATAGAGACTGGCCGGCCGACTTCCTCAAGCCAGGAGCGGAAGGTGCCTAAAGACCTATTTCATTTTAGTCAGAAGTCGGGGGAGATTTAAGGACCAGGTCAGGGCAGGTTCCACTGAGGCACACATACAAGATAGAGAAAGCTAAGACGTTTGACCAGAATTAGGAGTGACTTTGCCCTGTTAGTGTGTTAGTGTATAATCTCGAGACCTCCCTGTAAAGGGACAACATTCTCATCACTCATAGAGCCAAGTCTTATGGGTTCATCAAATAAAGGATGATATCATCCCAGTAAGGCAGTATTCTGTCCTCCACTCCCCCTCACTAACGCCAGCCCTGTATCATAAAGGTGAAGAGCAACGATGATAAGGGGCAGCCCTGCCGAGTTCCTTTGCGGATGGGAAGAGTATAAAAGTTTAACTTATTGTGTGAACCTCGGCCTGAAATCAATGCATGGCAGTTCTTGATCTAGAAATCCCCAGTCAACAGAATTGAAGGCCTTCTCAAAATCGATAAGCAAGAGGGCGTGCAACTCTTTGATCTCGGTGTGTCCGTCCAGCACCATAGACAGCCGTCTAATGCAATGCCTCATGCTGCACTGTCGCATAAAGTTGCGCTGATCAGGGTGGATGAGGTCCATGAGAGCACTTTGGAGTCTGCAGGCAAGCAACTTTGCAAACATTTTACAGTTGTTATTAATAAGAGAAATCGGGCTACAGGAGGAACTGTGTTCTGGGGTACACATGGGTTTGTGTAAAACTACTATGGTGCCTAGACCCAATTCCTGAGGGATCCTGCTCTAGTCCTCTAACTCCAAATAGAGATCTAACAGCCGGGGCATGAGGACATCTCGCTGTTTACAAAAAAATTCCAACGGGAAGCTATCTAGAGTGGAGGTGTTATCAGGATTCAGCTTGACCATAGCTTTTCCTACCTCCTCCAGCATCAGAGTGGTGTCCAATTCCGCCCGCTGGAGCAGAGAAATCAAAGGACAGAGGATATCCGCCAACATTGAGGAAGCAGTTGGGAAGCATAGAAGGTCTGATAGTAGTCTGCAAAGGCCTTTGCAATGGCTACTAAAGTGTTGTGCTTCTCACACCTATTGTCCATGACTGCGCACACTATCCTAAAGGGCATATCACGGGTGCCAGGCCAATGACGTAATTTACTGGACATATCTCGAACTTCATAGACCTGATAGAGGGAGGCGTGCCAACATTGGTGAGCCTTTACCAAAACTAGGTGTCAAAGAAAAGACCTGGCTACCTACAACTGTCGAGAGTTGTGCATCCCTTCACAAGTTGTAGGATTTGTATTTCTAGAGCAATTATTTGGCAACATTTTTCATGTTCCTGATTACGGATAAGAGATTTCGCCCACCCCCGTATTGTGGCTTTGCCCACAGCTCATAGTATGCCTGCAGAGGAGATAGAACCCTGGTTGGATTCTAAATATGCCGTAACCTTCTCTCCAAGGCATTCAGAGTACTGGTTATCAGCTATAAACTAGGCATTGGCTGCCTAATTGGTCTTTGGTTTACTGATGGGTTGCCTATGTGAAGATGGACTTAAGAATGATCAGATATACCTCGCAGAAGACTCTCCACCACAGTGGTAAGAAGGACATTCACCACTGGAAGCAGCACCAGATCAGTACGAGTGAGGGTTTTGTCAGTTGCAGACATATATATACATTTCCTCTCCACTCCACATATCGAAGAGGCCAAATGAGGCCATCGAGGACACCAATAAATTTGAGCCTCTTATCCGCTGCACTGACAAACCGGTAGCGGAATCGTGCTCAGGATTCAGAACCACAAGTAAGTCACCCCTATGATGGTCACCTAGGGGAGAAGCCCCAGGAACAGTGCACAGCAGTCATCCAAACATCACTTGGGAGACTGTGGTGGGATAAACATACTGAGGAGATTTTAGTGGGATCCTATCAGGATCCCCTCCTGTCCAGATTAAGGCCCCACCTCTGGAGATGCGCCATGTTGCAAAGCCCTGCGTCTCATTATACCTGCGTCAGGTATAATCTATGCCAGGTAGGTATTTCAACGCAGGAAGGCTTCATAAAAGTGATGCGGTGAAATCTATAAGATTCCACTGCGTCACTTCTAGGATGCCACTGCGTCAAAACCTTAAGCCTGCTTGAAGCAGGCATATGGAGTGACACAGTGTAGTGGGAATATGCCTCAAAATGCCTTGCTGGAGTTGTGTTGTCCTTGCGACACAACTTCAGCAATGTGTGACTTTCTCCCCAACAGATGTATCAGAACTTCTGACGTATCGATCAATCCTTGCGCCATGGTGCGCCGTATTGTTATTACGGCCCATCCATAGTGGCACAAGGGGTTCTTAGGGTGGCGCATGGAAAGGGACGCATCTCTACAGATGCGCCACTTTCTTGTAAGTCAGCCCCCTATTTTGTAAATGCGGTGAGGGCAGGGGTCGAGGGTGCATCAGAGTGGATTGAGTTCACGATGGATGTGATGTCTTGAATCCACAGCTGTTTCCATACAGATAGCCGGTGGTGTCGGTGTGTGAGTGGAGGTGGTTGAGGTTGGTTGGGGGTCAAAGATCCTGTAGATGTCAGTGAGCTTTTGATTAAACTAGTCCGCTAGGGTGTTGCAAAGAGCTTGGGAGGGGTGAATCAATGTTTAGGTGGCAGATGGGCAGGAGAACTCTCTGACAATGGAGACGAGCTCTTTGGTGTGATTAGTGCTTACCTCATGCGGCTGGAGAGGGCATCCTTCTTGGCCTCCCTGAGGTGGCGGTGGTGATTGTTGAGGGCTTCTTGCTAGATCGCCAATGTCTCTTTAGATTCTTATTGTATATGTATGGTCTGTAGCTTGGGTGTAAACCAGCGACTGTGTTTCGCTGTTCTGATGCCTCTGGTGTCTTTCACTGGGGCAATGGTATCTGCTGCTGTGGCGATCCACTTCAAGAAGTTCTCGGCTTTGAGTTTGAGGTTGTCTGATGGGTCAAGCCTGGTTGCTTTGAGAGCAGAGATCCAGAACGGTTCTGTGACTCCATTTCATTTCTGGCAGGGTCGAGTGGGTGGGCTGGTTGGAGATTTTGAAAAGCCGGTGAGTGTGAAGTAAACAATGCTGTGGTCAGTCCAGGTCAGTTCTGTTGTGTGGGAGAACTTGATTCTGTTGCTGAGAAGAAGATAGTGGCCATGGGTGCCCTGTGACGTGTGTGGGGGCAGAGACCACCTGTGAGAGACAGAGGTTGCTCAAGCTCTCCAGAAGGATGGTGGATTTGGTGTTGATGGGGTCTTCGAGGTGGAAATTCAGGTCTCCAAGGAAGATGTAGTGTTCGGAGTCGGTAGCCAGGGTGGGGAGATGAAGTCAAGGATGGTGTTGCTGAAGCTTGGACGGAGGCCCGAGAGTCTGTAGGCGAGGGTTTCTTAGTTGTCCGTCTTTGCATCGAAACTGATCCGAAAGTTGAGGTGTTCCATGATCGGCATGGTGTTGTCTTCTGAGGGGGTGCATTGATGGGTGTCTTTGTGCATGATGGCGATGCCCCAGCCGTGTCTGCCAGTACGGTGTAGCAGCTTGTAGCTGGAGGTGACGATGTTGGATGCCTATGCAGGGCTGAGACAGGTTTTAGTGATGAACATAACATTGGGGGCGATGGTGGTTATGGTATCCCAAACATCTGTGGTGTGCTTGCCCAGGGATTGCACATTGAGTAGCGTGCAGTGGAGCTTCAGGTCAGCAGGATAGGCATCACTGGAGAGTTGGTTTTGCACATAAAGCTGCAGTTCTGGCATGTGAAGGGGCCTTCTGTGGTTCTGTGTGTTATGATGCAGCAGTTGGTGTCTTTCTTGGGGCTGAGGGACTGAAGTGCATTGGAGGTATATCGGAGGGAGAATCAGGGATACTGGCACTAGGTGCAGTCCAGCCATGGATGGGCACAGAAGGGTTTGCACCTGCTACCCGACCAAGTTGCGGACTCCATTAAGTAGTTCCTGGGGTGGGAGGGGCACTGGGAGGCAGCAAATAGGGAAAGGAAAACAGCGTGAGTGCCGGTGGTGAAATGGGGCACACTAACTATGCAGGAACAACAAAGCTGACTTGCTAGAGGGAGCAGGGGTCACACAAACTATTAAGAATAAAGGGCTGACTAGCGGGGAACGGGGGACACAACTATCCAAAAAGCAACTAACTGATGGGGTGATGGTGGTACACAAACAAAACAAAATAAGATAGACTCGGGGGCACTGACACACAGGGCAACATAACACAGATCAAGGCAGCAGGCAGAGAGCAACAGCGATGAGAGGGGTAGCTGGCACAGTTGAAACAGAGCAAGTGATCCTCTGCAGAGGAGGTTCAGCTGTGAAATCTGTGTGCGTGGTTATCTATGCTTTCATGTACAGGCAAAGCCATTCACGAATCCTCAGAAATCTTGGGTAGCACAGCCATGAAGGAGCAGCCTCCTCCTTCAGAGATGGAGATGGACTCTCAAGATCTGCCTCAGGGAAAGGGCTCAGGCCACTTTCTGAAGACTCAATCTGTGCCCACCATTTGTGCTAGTAAGGGGAACATATTAACCAATTCATTGCTATCACAATTGATGATATTGGCATCTGAATGTGGTCTGAGAAAGAGCCAAATATCCTTTCAAACCTGCCAAAGCACTTATCACAAGGTAAAGCTCTGCAAGAATCTCTTTCTCCATCAACTGCTGGACACGGGACTGGGACCATATCTCAATGGCTTTCTCCTTTCGGAAATGTTCCACATTTTGTAACAAAGCTGTGATTGCTGGAACACTAGCAGTGGAGCTATTGCCAAATCCTTTGGCAGAGGAAGAGATTTGGCCAGTGGCATGGAGTCCCAAGGGCTCTTGGGGCTCTCAGGTGCACCAGAGGAAGCTGGAGGATAAAAGAGCCATACCAGCCTGGGTGAAGACACCAAACTGAGCATTGTCATTGGCGTGCATGAAGCTGCACTTCTCACGTGACCCTGAGTTATGTTTGGGTACCAGAGGCAGATGTAACCTCATCTAGTGGCGTTCAGCGTCCTGCAGACCTAGCTCATCCAATCCTTGTTTTCACTTTGCGTTCTACCGCTTGTAGTCTTGTTGTATCACCATGACAGGATCAGCTAATCAGAATTACATGGGAAAATCTAAGCGCTCCGTTTAATGCTCTCTCGCACTATTCAAATAAAATGTACTCAATGATACCCACATTCGAGTTCTGGCATTTCTGTACCTGTCAGGAGGAACTGGTATGATCATGTTAGTGCCTGACTTAAATATGAATATTAAATGCAACTAAGATTTAGTTTAAATGCACCATTTCACAATTAATTTGCAGTGGCTGAAAATACTGACTTTGGTAGTTCATGCACTGTGATTGCTTGCATAATGAGTCTTTGCATGCCTTCGATGCATGCAGTCCTGGCTGCTGTGCCCAGAGAACCTTTTTTGCCAGACACAAAAGAAAAGATTTAGAGGGAATATTGATTCCTATTCGGTGAGCAAATTACAACCACTTCTACAGAATTCATTCTTCTGCAACACATTTAAAAAATCACAAACTCTAAAAAAATATATGTTTAAGTGATATAAAATTATCGCCGCTTTTGTGTCTGTTTTCGGCCAAAAATTGGTGATAATTTTATCGCCTTATCAGCAAAGACACGATATCGCGTGTTTTGCTGATTTTGCTCCCGTTTCCATCACGCCTTACTTCGCATCGCTAATGAGATGCAAAGTAGGCGTGTCTGTGGAAATAACATGGGTAAATATTGCAAAGGCAGCTTCGCGATATTTACAACGCGGGGAAGTGATTATTTTAATGGCGCTAAGTATGCCTTAAGGCAGGAATTTAACATCTGTTAAATTTCTGACTAATGCATACCTAACATGAGTGGTGGATTCATGTGATACGACCACAGGGTCATATTTTCAAGCATATCGCCGTTTTACATGGAACATTGCTGAAAAACCTGCAATGTTCCATGGAAAACGGCAATATCGCTGGAATATTCATCGCTATGGCGCTAAACGTTGTTAATAGTACGGTAGCCTGGTGAAATGTTCCAGCAATAGAAAATAATTCGGTATCCAAGGTCAGCGATAGTTATCGCTGCCTGTTGCAAATATGACCCTTAGTTTTCAATTTTTGAAATGAAATCTTTGTACATGAAGGCCCTGGCCCTTTGCCTGGTCTGGCAGCAGAAACCACGTACTCTGCACTTTGGAAGAAGTGTTGTGTGTAAGCACACAGCATTCGTAAACCTGGTGTTGACACCGCTCACTTGCCTCCACAGAGTACACCTTTTCTGAGTGCGTCTGTCCTCGTGGATTACCCTTTGCTTTTCTTTCAATTTTATTTCTACAAAGTAAACACAATTATTTTAACCACTTATCCTTATAAGTTTTCAATGCAGCTGCCAAGGCGAACAAACCTGCAAATTGAAGCACTAATCTGAGTTCTTTGGCCTTTCCCTGTTTTTTATCTGTAAATGGTATCAGAGTTTAAATAGTTTATTGTGACTTTGCTGTGGTATATTTTATTACAAATCGATAAGAAATACAAAAATCAGTTGCCTAAAGTTGTGATTCAACATACACTTGATTTTGAAAGATCAGTGGTTGGATTATTTACAGGGGGAAGCAAGTGTCCCCTTAAGTGAGACCATTGACGCCCCTGAGGACCAACCAGGGGCAAAGATGGCCTTTGTCTTCTTGAGGGATGCAGCAAGGAACCAACACACCCTCTTTGACATTAGGGCTGGGCGGAATGTTTCATTTCACCCACAGAATGGGTGGAATTTGATAACACCGCATTAGCCGTGTAATGCGGAGTTCTGGCCCAATCGGCGCGTGGCTGAAGAGCTTTCCTCTGGGTTCCAGAATTGTGAGTGATTTTTGCATAACGGGCGGTTGTAAGCGGTCACGGTCAGAGGGCTGTTTCTGCAGTAGAGTTGCTGCTACTCGAGTAGATTTGCTGCTTCTCAAGTAGATTTGCTGCCACTGGAGTAGATTTTCTACCCGAGCGGTAGCAAAATCAAATTGAATGGCCACGTGCTCCTGTGCACTTCATGATGCCATTCCCGCAGATGTGTTATCTGCTTCTCGAGCCACTGGGACTAAATTGCAGCATGACATGCATATTTACACCCATTTGTGGAGTTCCGCAGAATCTTGAGAAGTTTTTATGTAACTCAACAGAGTTCCACAGAGTAAAACTTTGCAAGTTCAGCCCACTCCCATTTGTCATTAAAAAAAGATTGTTTTTACGAAGGCAGGGTAGAAATGAGTATGGGGAAATATGCGGTACAATCGGAAATCGACGCACCATTTGTGAATTTTGTTAAATATGAAGTATACTAATCTGGTGGTGTTTCCTTTAGCATTAATTTTTCCCAATTATTTTTGGACGCGAATGACTGACTCGAGCAGAAGATATCTCACTGAGTAAAGTTTCTCCTCGCACCACTTTCAGACAACAAGTATGCCCTCATGTGCCTCTTTCATGGGAGGTGCCGGCCAATGATATTTTACATCAAGTTTTCATATATTTTGTACAAACCTTTGCAAACTGCGCAGACACCTGCGCAGGATCCTACAATGTACAATGCTCCAGCTCGAGCTTCTAAAGCTATAACTGCAGTGAAATGCAACAGACCACAAACTAGTTAGTCTGTTAAAATAACTGACTTCTTAAAGCACACTATGCACCCATATCTGCATTGTACATCAAATACTAATACTTTTCACCTGTCAAATTCTGGAATATTTGACCTGCAAACATTTAGTGAAAGGTGAGATATTTTACTCACCCAGTGATCACTGGGAATGTTAAATAACACTCAACTTGTAATTGCTACCCCTGTGCAAAGAAACAGGCTATTTCATAACTGAGTGATCTCTTGGTGTAAGGTACATCAATCTAGTAACTAACATGTGAAAAAAGAATATTGGGAGGGACTGATATCCATTTGCCAGGCCTCATGTTCTCAAAAAATATGTGTTGATCTGAGGCCAGAGGGTGTCCTTAGTTTTATTATTTTCCAAGACTCATCACCACAGAAGAGCCTCACACAGCAGAAGGGTCACCTACACACAAGCATTGGCAAAGGGAGATATTCGATAATCTGCACGATAAACTTGGACCGATTAAATTCACTGGCCTATTTCTGCCAGCCAGGGGCCCCCCTCTTTTGGTCAGGTCTTTTAGAAATGCAGCAGTTGGGACTCAACTTGCTCAACCTCAGGATTACCTTGGCAAGTATCATACATTGGAACACTTTCTGAGATATGTCTACCACTGATGTGCTGCTTGGACCTGAAGTTATTGATTGTCACTTGGAGATTTCCAAACCACACCCCAGATCACAGGGTAACATTAGTTCCTGTTCTAAATACTAATGTAGATATAGCATCTTTGAAGCTATGTGCGAAAGTAATTGTTTCGGTCCTTTCTCAGTTATGACCTTGTAAACTTAGCTAGCAACAACTACATCTGTTAAGAGTTTTATGTGTTCCACAAGCATTTCACTGACAGGACTTTCCATCTTTACTGGTTCCAGTTGGTTGTCAAAGTCTATCTGGACCCTAAGCATTACCCTTCCTTGAGTCAGTCTTTGCTTCTCGGCTGTGTTACCAGTGGAGACTCAAATGTACAAAGAAGCCTTGGCAAATTATAAAGAAAAGAGTTCACATGTATGTGAGACATGATTGGAAAACAAATACACCAACCAAGGAAATGGCCCAGTGACCAACAGCTGCTTCAAAACCTTGAGAATAGTCCTCAAAGTTATGATACAAGTGGCCTTATGCATTACGCATTTTTTAGGTCCTTAATGCCCCAATATTCTTTTTGTTATATGCAAATTTACAGCATCACAATTTAGGCTTGCAATATGGTCCTTGAATGGGCTGTGTTCGGGTGCTCTATCAGTCTTCTTTCTTTGTTATTTGTGTGTTTTTGGGACTGATGTGTAGAAATACATTGTTCAATACTTATTGAAACATCCTTGGCTTGTGGTGGTGTGCACTTTTGTTAAGGGTTGTCTGTTAGTGTGAAGGTGGCTAGGTATCTTATAACAAGGATTTAGATATTAAATGCAGTTAGTTGACTCCTTTGTTGTTTATTAGGATTCTAACTTTGCTTTGTAGCATGTCATTCATGCTACTGGATCGTTTACACCCTCTCGGGTGATTGGTGCACTATACTAATCAGCATAACATAACTTATTTAGGTTTAATGTGGGTTACTGAGTGCCCAAATCTTAGCTGTTGGTTGCTTTGTTCTATTTCTAGGGCTTTCATGATCTTGAGGGTAAGTTAGGTTCTTCCGAGGGTGGCTGGGAAAGCATACCTCCATTCATCTAATGTGTTGTTGCTTTTGACTTCTTGAGCCATGGCGCTTTCATAGACATTACACCATGACATTTGGAAGTTGGGTTGAGATCTGTGTCTGGAGCGGTGCAGGCTGCCAGCTCAAGATTCTGTAAATTAGTGAAATAGGGGACTTAGTTTGTGTTCTATCAGTGGACTCCGTATAAGAAAGTTGTAGTGAATAGCTACCTTTGTTTAGAGGCACATAGGCTGGTGTGATTAATTTCTTTAATACACAGGCAAACTCACTGAGGCATATGCTACAATTGATGCATATTGCTGGAGATGTCTCTAAGTGTTTTGATTAATAGGGTGGTAACCACCTTGAATGGCTGTCTAGGTATAGTTTTAGTATTGTTTGTACCACAGCTTGTTCAAAGTCTATTAATAGTTTGTAATATTGTATGTGGGGAGTAGTTGTTTGTTTTAATTTTCATGTAGTTTAGTAGTTTGTAATATGTGCCACTTTGTTTATTAGGCAGCAAGGTGTATATGAGGGGTATATTAGTGACTTGATATCTACCATGCATGATATACATCGGAGTGAGTGGTTTAGGACATATTTTGGGCATAACATTAAAAACGTTGAATGTTATGCCCAACATCTATTTTTTGATATTGGTTTAGGCTTAATAGGTTATTTGCTGAAGCAAATATAATAATGCATTTGTCATTATTTAGGTTCTCATGTGGATTAAGGGTTTATCATTATGAGTTGCCGTTAAGTGTTCAGGAATTTGGATGTCATCATGTTTTTACAGGACAGCAGGAGTGTCACTTTTGCCTTTTTTTAGTTATTATGCATTTTAAAATTGATATATCTGGTAGCTCTCCTGTGATTTGTAGAGATACTTTATGGATATATTTTTGAGCATATTTTTTAGAATTTTGATTGTGGGCTCTTGGCAACTAGTGTTTGCCTGTTTTAAATCTTAAAACACTAACCTTACTTCAATTTGGGTGACATTTAGGGGTGGTTGAGTTCTCTCATGTCAATACCATCCTTGTTTGTAGAAGCCCTCCCATAACATGAATTGGCATAGTATTCTGTACATATCCAATTACCATTTTCGGTGCTTGTGCCATCTTGGCTATATGGGAGCCCAATTGTTTTTGGTGTGGTAGGTGTTAAACTATTCTGCTCCTTTTATATTGTATATTAATTAAGTTCCTATTGTTCTTGAATATTTACTTTATTGTTGTTTTAACTGGTTAATGTTCTTTTAGTTGCATTGTTTTGCATCATTTATTACCTTTTATGGCTGATGATAATTAGTGTATATGGTGAAGGCTGATTTATATTTTTGTGTTCTTGTGCTATTTTGGGTGCATTTTTTTGTTTAATGTTATTTAATAATGTTTATGCTTCATATTACATTAATTGTTGAAAGCATTTTTGTTTTTTAAGTATTTGGTCGTTTGAAATGTATTTTATTGTTTAATTTAAATAATGAAGTTAGATGATTTATTGACTTATGTAGAATTTAATTGTAAGTGTTGTGTTAATAGAATAGCGTTACTGTATTATTTTGTAATTGTTTGTGCTATTAGTGTAGGCGATATTGTGTTTATCGATATTTGAGCTGTTTTAAATATTTATTTATAGGTAAGAATATTTTTGTTTAGGATATTTGTGCTTTCGATATTAGTAGAAATTGATATTTTTAGCTGCTTTATTTTAGTCATTGATATATGTGTTGTTGGTAATAAAGCGTAGGATAGCAAGAGGTTTGTAAATAATATATTTTGGGGGATTTTTTGTGAATCAATATTGTTTTCATCTATATCATTGATCCTACATTCGTCACCTACATAATTGTAAGTTTCTAAGTAGTTCCTTATCACATTCTGCAAGGTGTCTTAGTTCTGACAATGTGACATAATGTAAAAATGTTCCATTGGAAATGTGCATTTATGTATTGATAGATTAGACTGCCCTTGAAAGTATGTTCACGTTCTTCCTAAACTTTATCTGACCTATGCTACTGACAAAAGTGTGCTTGCGTCACTAACATTACTTAAAGTTACAGAGATTAGAAGTGTTGAAAATGGTCTCTTATCTGGGCTTTAGATAAGATTTGTATCTCATATCTCACTCAAACCTTCTTATCAGGCTGTGAAGGTTGTGTGAGGGGCACCTGCAGCAGTATATTAGGGACCCTCTTGACTTTGCCCTTCACAGCTGAAAACCTGAGTCTTAGATTCATTCTGATACTTTGGGCAGAAGTGAGAACCATGAAGTGGCTGCTGCTCCTGGGGCTGGTGGCCCTCTCTGAGTGTGTAGTCAGGTGAGTAGTTACCAAAAAGCTTATTTTAGCAGAGGGTTCTGAAGGAGAAAGATTGAGGTATTCAGTCCTAAAGCACAGACTGACAACTGTGTCACAAAGACTGAAGGACTGACATAGACGCCGCTCTCAGAAGTTGTTTAACTAAGGGCACATTAAAAGGGAGTTTGGCCATGGCTGTACTGTGACATTCCTGTATTGCTGTTCAGATTTCCATGAAATATGTAGGATGAGAACATTTATGTTGTATACATGAGATACTTTCTGTATAGCATTCATGACATTTCTTTTGCAGCTATCTGAAGTCACTTGAAAACCTTGATGGAAAATAACCCTGTTATCTAGAGAGATCCTTACACCTATATAGGCCCTTCACTTCTTAAAGGGAATCCTTGAGTGCGTGTGATGCTCCCACCCTCTCTGTCTTTTACTTATTGTGTTTTCCTTTCCCTCAGGATCTCTCTGACGAAAGGGAAATCCCTCCGGGATCATCTGAGGGAAGAGGGAAAGCTGAGGGATTACTTGAAAACATACGAAGAAGTGGCCAGTAAATTCTCACAGACCGAGGACGCTGTAGTCACCTATGAGTCAATGTGGAATTACTTGGATGTGAGTAAAATCGACTATTTCAGCCATAAAAACCCTTTCTTATAAGGGCTGTCTGGAACCTGCCATGATTGCATGCATGCATCTTTTTCTTGTGGACCCTATGAGCTGTAGTGTCTGCCCATAGACAATGAAAGGCCCAGAGGTGTCTCAGAACTTTGGGTAAGAGATGAGTGTAGAGGTGATTTACTTGTCGGTCCATTGTACCCTTGTGTTTATAGGAGGCAGTAAAGATGATCAGAAGGAGCAGATGGGTATGTGGTGGTGGGGGTGGGCCTGTGTGGGATGGGGGTGAGTGTGCGGTGAGTGTGTGGTGTGGTGGTGTGTGTGTGTGTGTTTGTGGTGGGTTGTCAATGAAGGTGCAGGATACACTTATAATACATCTGCATGAAAAGTGACATTAACTCCATGTGTGGCTGTTCAGTGATCATTTAGAACACTTTTGGATCATAACACTCTGTACTTCCATGAATATAGGGTATCTGTCTGGTGTTCTTGCAGAAAGAAGAGCAAAGAGGCTAAAAGGTGTTTTGGCAGACTATATGATGCAAACCAAAGTCTGCTTCGAATTTGGGTGCAGTCAAAGTCAGTAGAGACCCACAGGAATGGGGAGAGCAAAAGGCAGCATGTCCACCCTAATGTAGAGGTGATAATATAAAACAGTGTAGCATGCCTTGTAGCCTGAAGCTGGGGTGGCATGAAACAACTTGATCGGATAGTAGTGGGTTGCTGCCACAATGAGCCACTGGCACAGCTCTCTGATGAAGAACAGCGTTTGAGATCCCTGGATCTGAAAACATGCTCCATGGTGTTCCACAAGCTGTGTGTGCACAGCACTGCTCAGGTGTTCCACCAGGTGTGCGCACAGCACTGCTCATGTGTTCCACTAGGTGTGGGCGAAAATGAAGGCACACAGCACTGCTCTTTTGTTCAAAGAAGTGTGCTTGCACATCACTCCTCATGTGTTCCAGCAGGTGTGTGCACACAGCGCTGCTCATGTGTTCCAACAGGTGTTGGCGCAGGTGAGGGATGCAGAGCACTGCTCGTGTGTTCGACCAGGTGTGTGCGCACAGCACTTTCATGTGTTCTACCAGGTGTATGCACACAGCACTGCTCATGTGCTCCACCAGATGTGGGTACACAACACTGCTCATGTGTTCCAGCAGGAGTGGGAGCATGTGAGGGTGCACAGGTATGGGTGCAAAGCTCTGCTCATATGTTCCACCATGTGTGGGCACATAGCACAACTCATGTGTTCCACCAGGTGTGGGCACACAGCACTGTTCACGTGTTCAACCAGGAGTGAGTGCAAAGCACTGCTCATGTGTTCCACCAGGTGTGGTCAGACAGCAATGCTCATGTGTTCTATAAGGTGAGGGAACATAGCACTGCTAATGTGTACCCACCAGTTATGGGCACAGAGCACTGCTCATGAGTTCCACTAGGTGTGGGTGCACAGCACTGCTCATGTGTGCCACCAGGAGTGGGCACACAGCATGGTCATGAGTTCTACCAAATGTGGACACACAGCACTGCTCATGAGTTCCACCAGGAGTGCATGCATGGCACTGCTCATGTGGTCCACCAGGTATGGGCACACAACACTGCTCATGCATTCCCTTAGGTGTGGGCAAATGGCACTGCTCATGTGTTCCACCAGGTGTGGGCACACAGCACTGTTCACATGTTCAACCAGGTGTGGGTGCAAAGCACTGCTCATGTGTTCCACCAGGTGTGGGCAGACAGCAATACTCATGTGTTCTATAAGGTGAGGGAACATGGCACTGCTAATGTGTACCCACCAGTTGTGGGCACAGAGCACTGCTCATGAGTTCCACCAGGAGTGGGTGAAAGACACGGCTCATGTGTTCCACCAGGAGTGGGCACACAACAAGGTTATGAGTTCCATCCAATGTGGGCACACAGCACTGCTCATGAGGTCCACCAGGAGTGCATGCATGGCACTGTTCATGTGGTCCACCAGGTGTGAGCACCCAGAACTGCTCATGGGTTCCACCAGGTATGGGCACACAGCACGGCTCATGTGTTCCATCAGGTGTGGGGAAGCAGCACTGCTAATTTGTTCCACCAGGTGTGGGGAAGCAGTACTGCTCATGTGTTTCACCAAGTGAGGGCACCACGCACTGCTCATGAGTTCCACCAGGTTTGGGAACACAGCATTGATCATGTCATCCACCAGGAGTGGGGAAGCAGCACTGCTCATGTGTTCCACAAGGTGTGGGCACACCGCACCGCTCATGAGTTCCACTGGGTATTGGTGCAGATGAAGGTGCACATCACTGCTCATGTGTGCAACCAGGTGTGTGCACAGAGCACTGCTAATCTGTTCCACCAGGTGTGGGCACACAGCACTGCTCATGTGTTCCAGCAGGTGTGGGCATGCAGCACTGCTTAATAGTTCCAGAAGGTGTGGGCGCATGGCACTGTTCTTGAGTTCCACCAGGTGTGGGCACAAAGCACTGCTCATGTGTTCCCCCAGGTGTGGGGATGCAGCACTGCTCATCTGTTCCAACAGGTGTGGGCACGCAGCACTGCTTATGAGTTCTAGAAGGTGTGGGCGCACAGCACTGTTCATGAGTTCCACCAGGTGTGGGCACACAGCACAGCTCATGTTTTTCACAACGTGTGGTCGCAGAGCACTGCTGATGTGTTCCATCAGGAGTGGGCACACAGCACTGCTCATGTGTTCCATCAGGTGTGGGCACAAAGCACTGTCCAGTCACCAGAATCTCCTTTAACAGAGTGTTTTCCTGTTTGGGAGCACTGCTTCCGTGTTGACATGTTGCATTCTAAGAATGTGGTAGTTCCTCTTTCTTATTGGTAGCATTGATCAAGTTCCCCCCTCCTCTTTACTTATTGTGTCTTGCATTGGCACCAAACTGTGAAATAGGCTTTATGGAAGAGTGTGTGCATGGAATGTTATTGTCTCAAAGAGCATACCATGCTGCCATAGGTGGTCGGTGGTGTCTTCAGGCTTCAGTATACTCCATACAAAGATTTAGGGGCTCATTTATGGGAATGTCAGGCAGTGAATGGCAGCAAGTGACCTTTCAGCAGTGTCAGAGAGGGGAGGAATGTGCCATATTTAGGACAATGCTGCACATTCCTGTCCTATCCATTGTGCTTGCACCCTTTTGGCAGCCCGGTGGCAATGCAGGATAGTTTTGGGGCACAAAGGGACACTTTCCTCCTTAAAAACAATCCTTGGAGGCATATTCCCTTTTCTGTGTGTGCTGCAGAATGAAGCCTGCATAGAAAGAGGGGGAAACAAGGAGAAATAGATTGGTTTCTCCTTGTCATGGCTCCCCTGGAAAGATTTGAGACGTTGGCACATCCCAAAGTTTACAAGTTCTTGGAAATCCACGGAAGCATGGGGACAAGCGCAACACTCATGGAAAGCCTCGCCAAGGCAGAGTAATTCAATGCAGCGACTTGCGCTGTGTTGCATTACTCCAGATGTTTCGATCCACTGAGTAATGACATCACCTCTACTTACATGCCGTCCAAATTCTGTCTTAAAATTTGCTTCGCTCTTGCACCACGTTACATGGTGCCAGAGCGATGCAAGCAGTTTCATAAATAGGCCCCGTGTATTAATTTAATTTGGTGTTTTTGGTAGGAGCGGCTGCTCCGCCTCAATTTGTATGGACACTTTATATTTATGTCATGTGTCTCTTGTCCAATAGTGGCTGCCACTCATAAAGGGTGGTAGGGTGGGAAGGCAGCGCGCTGGGGGAGGGCAAGAGGGGATGATGGGTTATTAATCATTTTTAGAACTTATCTGAAGCTGCAGGCCACCTTCGTCGTCGCTCCTGAAGGCCTTTCCTTGAGGTGCCTCAAAGCACAGGGTTTGGTCTGAGTGGGCTGAAAATATGTCTTGCTCAGACCAGGGAGAATGTGGGGATTTCTCCAGTCCGGCTGCTGAATGCAGCCATGCTGGAGAAACCTAAGTGCGCATGTTTGTTTTTGTTGGCCTGAGACAGATGCCCACACACAAATGAGCACTTTGGGAGTGTTGAAGATCTCCTTCTTCACACTCCCATGCCCCGCCCCTCCATGCACAAGCTAGCAAACTTAAAATAAAACCATGCCAGAGCATTGTTTTATCTTTCTTTTGCTGGCTCTGCGCCAGACAGTTGGGCTACCCTCCTGCGCCATTGCAGAGGAGCCGCCACTGCTCTTCTCTGCAGTGACCCTCCCTAGCGATCCTTCGAAAATCAGTATTGAGTATAATTCTCTTTGTGATGGGGCTATTACTCAAAGATGTATTTAAACATAATTTAAGCCTGAGTAATGACATCACCTCTACTTACAGTTCAGCACGACTGACGTTAAGATTAAAAACCCTGGCCACTGTTCCAACCTTTTTTCTTTACAAGAATTTGAAAATAAGCAAAATATAATATCCTTTGGTTGGAAAGAGCACATTCTAAATGACAGACTCAGGTCTGTGGATACGTCAACTTGCACAGGGCACTTGCCTCAATGCTACATCTTGCAATATTAGGTTGGGGTGCAGAGTGCAGACACAGATATTCCAAGGAGAACAGCGACCTGGGCCATCAGGATGTTAGTAAACCCCCTGGCATTGGTCACTCTCAGGGGGTGCAGGCAGGTACAGAGTGCCTCCGCCAGGAAGAACAGTATCCCTGAGAAGAAGCAGTTTTATGCACTAATACCTGTTTGCGCTGACCTTACACCTGCGCATTGTCCGTCGTGGAATATGAGGCGCAGGGACATCCGACGAAAATGCACTATTTGCCAGAATTATGTGAATAATGATGGGGGATGTTGTGAACGTCAGAATGTTGTGACTTTACTTAAAGATAGAAGGAAACCTCATTGAGAATATTTACAAGTTTTAGAACAAAGGGGCACATGCATCATTCTAAATACCGATCGCAAAGGGGCAGATTCACATAATCTGCCCCTTTGCAGCCGTTTTTTTTTTGCTTTTGGGATGCATCAACCCAAATACAAATTTGCAATTTAAATAATCGCAAAATTTGCGATTACCTAAATTGCAAATGCATTTAGGGAATCGCAAATTGAGCTTCCCTAAATGCAATGCATCATGCAATTTTAAATCACGATTTCGCAATTAGGGGCCACTCATTATTTTATTTTATTTATTTATTTGATTTGTATAGCGCGTTATAACCCAGGGGTCTCTAAGCGCTTTGTCAGGATCCACACAGACGAATAAAGAAGATGCAGCTGGTCAAAAATTACAGGCAACCCCACGCTTGCTGAAAGAGCACTGTTTTTAATCTCTTTCGGAAGGTCAGCAACTTGGTTTCCTTCCGCAGTTCCATTGACAGTTTGTTCCAGAAAGCTGGGAGAGTATGGGAAAAGGCACGACCTCCAACGGTAGCCAGTCTGCAATGTGGTTGAGTGAGGAGGGTAGCTTCTGCAGATCTTAGCGCCCTACCCAGCCTGTAGAGGGTCAGGCGTGATTTCATATAACTTGGTGCCCTACCATGAAGGGCTTTGTGGACAATGCACAACCCTTTGAATATTCTCCCCTCCTTGACTGGCAGCCAATGCAGTTCTCGCAGAAGGGGGGATGCATGTGTGTTCCTCAGCTTTTTAAAAATGAGTCTAGCAGCGTCATTTATGACAACCTGCATCTTGTTCAGAAGTTTTTGCGGCAGCCCTATATACAACGAGTTGCCGTAGTCCAGCCTGGCTAGGATCGTAGCGGAGACCGCACTCCTCAAGGTGGAGAAGGACAGCAACGAGGAAACTTTCCTAAGTTATCGAAGAAGGCCGACACAGGTATCCACCACAGCCATAACCTGTTTTTGCATGGACAGCTTACCATCCACATGGATGCCCAGGCTTTTGACAACAGCCGCTTGTTCCGGGGGTGTCCCTAGCTCCCTTGGCCAGAATTGATCATTCCATGGGTTGCCAGCGATGGTAAGTGGCAACACCTCGGTCTTATCCGGATTGATATTTAAAGAGTTCATGGACATCCAGTTGGCTATGCACTTCAAGATGTTTTGCAGTCTTGCGAAAGCATCCTGGCCATCATCCAATTTGATGATGGTCTGGGTGTTGTCCGCGTAGTTGTACACCTGGCAGTCCATTTGGTTGAGCAACAGAATCAAAGGCTGTAGATAAATGTTGAACAAAAGGGGTGACAGGGCAGACCCTTGCGGTACTCCACAGGTGATCGATGTTGTGGTGGAAAACAGGTCACCAAGTTGCACTCTCTGCGTCCTCCCTTGGAGGAAAGAGGTGAACCATGCTTGTGCTGTGCCGTGAATGCCGAAATCCCTCATCCGCGACAATAGTTATTTGTGACACACGGTGTCAAATGCCGCGGAGATGTCCTACAGCACCAGGGCACCCAGAGTTTTCTTATCTGCTCTGTTCCTCAGTTCATCCACAATCGACAGCATGACGAGCTCCGTGCTCTGGTTCGCACGGAACCCAGCCTGATTCGGCTCTAGCAGGACGTTGCTTTCCAGGTGTTCCGACAGGGTGGTGAGTACGTGTTGCTCCACCACCTTTGCCAGGAACGGAAGTTGGGAAATTGGCCTGAAATTTTTCAGACATTTCACGTCCGCCCCCGTTTTCAGGTTGAAGTTGATGGTAATTTGCGAAAACTTTGAAAAATGCACTGAAGGTCAATTTTCAAGGTTCCATGTTACACACACACATGCCCTTGGGAAATGTGTGTGCGCAAAACATGTGATCACATGGCAATTTCAGGGTTGCATCAGGGTGTCCTTTTGGCACCCTTGAAATTTCATGCGCAATTTGGAAGTAGATATTTGGTGCACATGCAATTCTCATTTATTCCTATGGGTATCTAGGCCCATAGGAATGAATGGGAAGCTATTCCCTAAATGTGATTCGCAATTTGCAAGTTGCAATTTAAGAATGTGTAGGAATCACAATTTTTGTTTGCGATTCCTACATGCATAGGAATTGTGATTCCTTAAAAACCGCAAATTAGGAATCACAATTCCTCACTTTGATGCATGTATGTGATTTGCGGTTGTGAGAGTAGAATATAAACTCATGAAAGAGTCGCTGTTCTGCAAATTGTAATTTATTTTCCCTTCATTCTCCTTCAGGTGGTCTATTATGGCACAATCTCTATTGGGACCCCACCTCAGGCCTTTAGGGTGATGTTTGACACAGGCTCCTCCAATCTCTGGGTACCGTCCACAGACTGCAAGAGTCCTGCCTGCAGTAAGTATGTGTATGAACATTGAATTGACAATGGTGAGCTGCAACATCGCTCACAAAGCCTGCTGTGCCGTGAATCCCTCACTTTATGTCACTCTTTATCATTGCGACTCCTTGAAAATAGAGACACAATCACACACACGCACGCACACACCCACAAACACCCACACATGCACACACACACATACAAGTGTACACAAACACACACACACCGAAGCACACACACATGCACACTCACACGTATAAGCACACACACCCACGCAGACACACACATAGACACAAAAGAGCACACATGTACACACCCACACATGCACACACATGCGCACACACATTCACACATGCATGCACACACACACAAGTTCACACACACGTGCACACCCATGCATGCACACACACATGCACACCAACAAATGCACAAAAATGCGTGCACACACTCACATATGCATGCACACACACACAAGTTCACTCACACATGCACACTCATGCATGCACACACCTACATGCACACCCACACATGCACACTCACACATATAAGCACACACACTCACACAGACACACACAGACATACAAGCACTCACATGCACACACCCACACTTGCACACTCACATATATAAGCACACACACCCACGCAGACCCACACACACACACAAGCACACACATGCACACACCCACACATGCACACACATGCACGCACAAACTTACACATGCATGACTCACACACAAGTTCACACACACATGCACACCCATGCATGCACACACACATGCACACCCTCACACACACACATGCACAGACACATGTACATACACACACACACACATACATCTCCTGTAGCGGAATTAGAAACAATTCACTATAGAAGCACCATAAATTACATCTGCGAATGTACAAAAGCAGCCCCAACTTCACTAAAACATGTAATATACCAAGTACTGGATAAATCTATATACAAGTATATGGATTTGCACATGTTACTGGTGGGTTTAGAATCTGATGACCTACTTGAACTACAAACACTAGGGCAAATGAATCGATCACTCTGGAAATTCCTCCCCAGTGATACCTTTACTACTAAACAGCCAAAACATACAAGCATGTGGACCTAGTTTCCAATATGTACTCTATTAAGAGGCAGGAATATTCAGGGATGGTAAGGATTTTGTACCGGATGAAGGTCCTGTTGGTGTTGTTCTTTCATAGTGTTCTTGTGAATGGTGAGGTCTTCCGTGGTTTTGTTGTTTCTCCATTGTTTCTCGAAACGTCTGTAGGAGCGTCTGGCTTCTTGGAGGTCGGTGGTTAACCAGGTGGCCTTAGGGGGGCGCTGACTGAATCCCTTTTGCATATCAAATGTAACTGTCCTAAATTTATGTAGTTATGGAAAAATACTTTTATGCATTTTAGAAATTGTATTTAAGAAACAACACTTTTTGATGGAAATTTTAAGATCAGATGCACTAATTAAGTATGTCCTAAATATAAACCACATTCTTGAAATTGTGGTCTCGGAGTTAAGATGCATTGAAAGTGTCTACCTGCATGTAACAGTTTAGAATCCTATCACTTTAGAAGCTTCTTTACACTATGTCTAATGTTTTATATCAATATTGGAATATTTGGCTGATAGTGTTTGGCTATGACCCAGACCTTGCTCTTTCAGACAAAATGATCAAATTACTATGTATTGCAATGGCTGTCCCCAGATCTCTTTAGCTTCAGAGATGGTGAATGGCTCTTATACCATATAAAAATAAATTGGTCCGGAAAATAAAGCAGGTTAAAAAAGAAATTGGAGGACTTAAGAAGTTTGAGAGGGTCTGGGCACCTTATTTTGATTAAGACTTCAAAATCTAGTTCATCTCTCAGGAGATCTGTTCAGCAAGTTCAACTCCCATGTATTGTAATCAGAATTTTAATTCATTATATGACATTTCATATTGTCTTGTAATATAGTTATATTAATCAACACAGGATGAATTGATATTTTGGCCATTCTAGCTGATGTCTCTGTATATGCTTAAGGTTTCTAAGGTCTAATCTTTGTTTAGTTTGTGTTAAATATTTGGCAGTCGATGCTATTCCAAGATATTATGCATTTCATTTTTCGAATTCCAACTTAAATGTTTATATTGTCTATCTTTTATTGATTTTAGTATTTAATGTTCTCCGGCTAATCAGTGCTATTTAACAATTCTGTATTATTTTACATATTTAATGAATTTTATGGATATATGTATGGATAAAAAACTTTTTGTTATATGGATTTCAATAAAATAAAATATATTGTAATATTTGAATAATTCTATAAACTCTGCTTACTACTACACTGTGGTTAGTGCAAAATCAGGAGACTAGCTTCCACAGCTATGGTGATCAAGCTCTGTACAAGGTTGTAGGCACAGCCAGGAAAAAGGCATTACCCAGATTGGTTATTTTAAGCACCATTTGGTGCCTTTCTCAAAGCTGTCTGTTACCCCATGTCCCATCCCTAAAGTTTGGAGAGGGTTAGTTTATGGCTGCAAAGCTCTCTTGCCACTTTCTGGTGCATTCAAGATATCTTGTGGCTTCAATTCCTTCTACATCAAACACACCTTTATTTGTCAGTAGAGACAGAGAGATGCTTCAGCGTAGGCTTAGAGCCTGTGTTCACAGCTGGAGTTCAAGAGATGGCGGATGCTTTGTATGTATTTATATAATATTTGTAATTCACGACTATCACTCCAAGGGAGCATCATGGCGGTAATTGGGATACTATAGAATGCTGAGAAAGATAATGCAGAGCTCAGATAAGTGAAAGGCACAGGGAGTCTGAGGCTCCAAAACTCTATGTTTTAGGGATTTCCTGAAGATTAGTTCTTAATAAATGAATCGCGGGGTGGCCAGGGAGTAGATTCCAGGCTTTGGCACCGAGAATGGCTATCAATTCCTCCCCTTTGTTTTGCATCTGGAAGGTGCAGGTTTACGAAGATTTGCTGATGAGGATCTGAGGAGGCGTGTTGTCACATAAGCCATAAACCTACTCGTTAGGTATTTAGGTCCTGATGCTCTATATTACCAAGATCTTAAATAGCACTTGTTTATGAATGGGTAACCAGTGAAGTAACTTTAGAGCTACTGAGGCAGAGGAGCGGCTTGGTAAGGCATGCTGCTGCATGTTCGACTGTCTGAAGTTTTTTTAGGATGTACTTGTTTGTGTCTACAGGCTATTACAGTAGTCCAGTCTAGAAGTAATTAGGGCCACTGCCCCAGTCTTTCTTGCCATACACGGTAGCAAGTCAAAGAACCTCTTCCTAGGTTCTTGAATACATCTATTGTGTTAGAGGGGGGAGGAGTATCCTTGGGCCACCATAAGCTAGGAAGGAAAATGTTGGACTTTCCTAGTAGCATGATCTCAGTCTTTGGGTATTACATCTCAGTTGATTACATTGCATCCAGCGAAATACTTTTCTGAGACACAGTTGGAAATTCCCTTCTACATTGGTAGTGAGTTTGTCTAACACTAGAATTAATTGAGTATTATCAGCATGTGAGATGTTTTCAATATTAAAAGATGACTCCTTGCCTCTGGTTGGTAAGGAATGACTTCAGCCAGGCTAGGGCCAGGTGGAAAATTATTAATATTATTATTATTATTGCATTTATTGAGCGCACAGCTACCCGGAGGTTTCCCGGCGCTTGCCTTGGGAAACCGTCCTGGCTTTTTTCCCTGTGAGATAGCCCCTACAGGGCATCTCCAAGGTGAAAGCCAGGCATCCCGCCGCAGGGGGGCCGTTGTGGAGATTAAGCAAGCTTAATGCCAAGAGTTGCAGAGTGAGAACCCATGATTAGAGCAGGCACCGAAGCGAGAATTATCGAGTCCGTGGACATTTGAGCTCAAGACCCTGCTGCGTCGGGAATTGAACCCTGGTCCCGGGTCTGACCTCAGCTTCCGGGTCTGCCTGCTCTACACCGTGAGCCACACTTCTCCACAAAATGCTGCAGGTCTTCAGACGGTACACCAGCATGTCATGGGAGACGGTATGACATGCGGATAATAAATCTAATAAAATCAGCACTGCATTTTTCCCTCGTCCAAGGCAAATTTGATGGTCTCCATAGTGTGTAATAGTGCATATTCCATAGAATGTTTGGGCCTAAAACCCAATTGGCTCAGATACAGAATATTAGCCTTTTCTAAGAAAGAAGTCGGGTGATTATCAACTAATTTCTCAGTCACTTTACTGAGGCAAGGAATTAGGAAAATGGGCCGGAGGTCAGAGAGGGTAGTAGGATTGGTCACTTGTTTTTCTTTAAGGGGTTTGATTGCCGCAATTTTCCAGTCCAAGGGTACTTCCGCAAAGGAGAGTGAGGAATTAATTATTTGGTTAATGACTGAGTTGGTGATCTCTATAATAGTGTGTAGTACCTCCACGGGGCAGTGGTCAAAGGGGAATCCTGACTTGCAAGCGAGAATTGCTTGGCGTGAGTGTTCCACGTTAATGGTGTAAACTGATTGAAGAATCGGTCTATCATTCTGGGATTCTGAAGGGGATATCATCCTAAAATCAGTTTTTACATTTTGTATTTGCTTAGAAAAAAAAATTGCAATTTGATTACAGCGGGTCAGTGATGGGGGATATCACGTTCAAGTATTTGAGGGTGGGTAAATGATTTTACAATTTTCAAAGCAGTTTTTGAGTCTGAGTCTGCAAGCGTAAGTAGTTAGTATAGGGGACATTCTTTTCTACTTTAATTTGTAGATGGTAGGCATTGAGAGCCATTCTGCATTGTATTAGCTCCTCTAATTTACAACCTCTTCGCCATCTACACTCTAGCTGTCTACAATATAGATTTAACTCTGTCAGCTTTTGTGTATACAAAGGGGCTGAGACTTTGGTAGTTAATTTCTGTTTTGAAGATCCTGGAGGGACAAAGGTATGATTAAGAGTAGACATCCAAGAGTGAAAGTGCTGGGTGTCTAATGTTGGAGTCCTTGATAGGATGGGCCTCAGAGCAAGTGCATCAGTGCTGAGGAACGGATCAGGTTGCATTTCATTCCATTTATGCACAGTTTTGGGGATGACCGAATTGGGTCCCAAATGGGTATTAGTGCTCAATTCCAGAGGGGATATAACTGTGGTATGGCCATGATAAGGTAACTGGAGAGTTTACCATAAGAGTACCAAGGTTTGAGAAAATACCATTGAGGGTTTGTCCAGCACAAGGTGGGGAGGGAGGTAGTCAAGTCAAGTCAAGTCATAAAATTTGTATAGCGCACTACATACCCAGAGGGTTTCAAGGCGCTTAGGAGGGGAGGAGGATTATTTGTCAAATATCCACGTTTTAAGCTGTTTTCTGAACGCTAGGTGGTTCTGGGTGAGGCGAAGGTAAGCGGGGAGTGAGTTCCATGTCTTAGCGGCCAGGTAGGAAAAGGATCTGCCTCCCATGGTGGTCTTGTTGATGCGAGGTACTGTGGCGAGGGCTTGGCCGGAAGAACGTAGTTGGCGGGAGGGGGTGTAGAAGGACAGTCGAGAGTTGAGGCAATCTGGTCCGATGTCGTAGAGTGATTTGTGTGCGTGGGTAAGCAGACGGAAAGTGATCCTCTTATTGACGGGTAGCCAGTGGAGGTCTTTAAGGTGACCAGAGATGTGTTCGTTGCGTGGGATGTCTAATATGAGCCTGGCTGAGGCGTTTTGGATTCGTTGGAGTTTCTTCTGGAGTTTAGCGGTGGTGCCTGCGTAGAGGGTGTTTCCGTAGTCCAGTCGGCTCGTGACCAGAGCGTGGGTGACTGTTTTCCTTGTTTCGGAGGGGATCCAGCGAAATGTTTTTATGAGCATGCGAAGAATGTTGAAGCAGGAAGAGGATACGGCGCTGACTTGTCTGTTCATTGAGAGTGAGGAGTCCAGGATGACGCCAAGGTTCCGTGCGTGGTCTGTCGGGATGGGTGCTTTTCCAAGGGCTTCCGGCCACCAAGAGTCGTCCCATGCAGAGGGGGATGTACCTAAGATGAGGACTTCTGTTTTGTCTGAGTTCAGTTTCAGACGGCTTTGTTTCATCCATTCAGCAACTTCTTTCATTCCTTCGTGTAGGTTAGTTTTGGCGGTGCTGGGGTCCTTGGTGAGAGAAAGGATCAGTTGGGTGTCGTCCGCGTAAGAGATGATGTTGAGGTTGTGTTGGCGTGCGATGGCCGCGAGGGGGCTCATGTATACGTTAAAGAGGGTGGGACTGAGTGAGGATCCTTGGGGTACGCCGCAAATGACTTCAGAGGCCTCGGACTTGAATGGAGGAAGGCGGACTCTCTGGGTTCTTCCGGTGAGGAACGAGGTGATCCATTCAAGTGCTTTTCCTTGAATTCCGATGTTATTGAGGCGTTGTAGAAGGGTGCTGTGGCAGACTGTATCGAATGCTGCCGAGAGGTCGAGGAGGATGAGGGCGACTGTGTCTCCATTGTCCAGTAGAGTTCGAATGTCGTCTGTTGCTGCGATGAGGGCGGTCTCAGTGCTGTGTTTTGCTCGGAAGCCAGATTGTGAGGGGTCGAGGGATTTGTTGGTTTCGAGGAAGGCGGCGAGCTGGTTGTTGACGGCTTTCTCGATGACTTTGGCCGGGAATGGAAGAAGCGAGATGGGGCGGTAATTTTTGAGTTCGGTGGGGTCCGCTGTTGGTTTTTTCAGAAGGGCGGTGGGTTCAGCGTGTTTCCAGTCTTCAGGGAAGGTAGCGGAGTTGAAGGAGCAGTTGATGACGTCTCGGAGGTGCGGTGCTAGGCGGCGGCGGCTTCGTTGGCGTTAGAAGAGAGGGCTGGGGAGTTTCGAAGGAGCGAAGCGGAGATTTGGTACCCACTGATCTAGGCCCAGGGTCTCTAAGGTATCTAAGAAATGTATAACTCCGGGTTCGGTATTAGTCTAAGTGAAGGGTAAGAACCCTGAGTAGGGTGAAGTTCAAATATCTAAGAGTTAGAGGGCTTAGGTGTCTAAGAAGCGTAGATTTGGAACTGGTGGGTGATAGATCAAAGATCCAGAGAAGGAGGCTGAACATTCAACTTGGGAGCAGAAACAAAGACTTTCCGCATCTTTAGGACATGTAAGTTTGAATGTAGAGCATTTGAGCCTAATGCTATATTTTATAGTGACCCTTCTCCCATGATTCAAGTCTATCTTGTGTATGTATCAGATATCCAGGGAGGAGGGCATGGACGATGCCCAGACGGCTTCTTAAGCCATGTTTCCATGACAAAAAGGCAGTCTAGGTTGAGATCTAAGACCATATCATAGATGTTTTGGACGTGCTTACACGAAGACTTTCAGGTGATCAATATTGATAAAAAAACAAATGGTGCTTCTTTGTAGATTCCATCATTTCTAATGTTTGTCGGTCCACTCTCTTGTTACCAGCACAGTTTCACTAGGGGTAAGGGTTGAGCTTTTCACAATGGCGCACTAGAGCTGGAGAACAAAAACAGATCTCAGCCATCGGTTCAATCAGGGACTCTGTCAAGGTTTCACAAAAGACAAATAAGACCACCAATGGGAGGCATGAGCTGGAGTGAGAGCCCCAGCACCTTTCCATTGAAAGAGAGAGTGGCAAATGGTCAATTGTGATATCATTCAAATGTTCTTAGCTGATACGTGATCTTATCTTCCATGCCGTTAAGCATTAAACACTTTTGTATCCACAGACAATCACTGGCGTTTCAATCCTGCCAGTTCTTCAACATTCAAGTCTAACAATATCCAGAGTGTCCTTCCTTATGGCATGGGAACCGTGTCCGGAGTCCTGGCCAATGACACTGTCCAGGTAAGTGGACTGGAGAATGTGCATGAGTTTTGCAGAATATGACCATGTTTGAGATACACATGAGACAGAGAACAGAAACCAGGGTATCACTAGGGCTGATTGTTTTTTATTAAGGAAGGTGTCCCTTCCTACACAAAAACAATCATCCTTGCAACGCAGGCACACTTTGACCATGGTGCAAAGTTGTCTGGGTTGGCGCATGGCATCCAATTGTGCGCCAGTGCAGGGGAGAGCTCAGAGATATGTCAAATTGAGAATATGACGCATCCCTGTTCTTTGGAAGTAACACAGAACAGCACAGCCAAATGGCTTGCGGCACAGTGCTGTGTTACTTCCTTGTAAATATGGCCCCTAGTCCCTGCTTTACAAGGTCAGTAAACTAACTGCTATTGCCTGATAAATCGATGCGATCTACTTGATGATAGCGGCTACTTTGAAAAAATGTCCACTAGGAAGATGAAAGCCAGGGAACACTGACTCTTTTGCCTGCCATATTTGGTAACTCTCCTGCTACAGTGCTTCAGAGTCCAATGTGAAGATAAAGGGATGCACCTGGTTTGGCTCTTCAAAGGGCCACCTTCAAAATGAACCTGTATGCTGGTTGGAGAGGTGACTGAACGCCATCGGGGTAATCTTAGAGTGCACAAGCTGAGGCATATACCTAAATTGGGTGCCAATATGTTCTAACGGAAGAGAACAGAGACAAAAAAAACATTCGGCTGAAGGTGTGGTGGCTCAAGCCGGATAATGCAGATTTAATGATCTTAACACGATCCCTCTAGCAACTGTTTGTATAAGTTCCACCAGGGCATAGATCCCAGAAATCAAACGGTAGCACAGACAAACATACGTGTTCGGCTTAAAATATGCGGCCAATTTAAAACACAAGGTATTTAGGGAGATGAGTCAAGTTGTAATGCCCTGCGTCACATTATAACTGCACCTTGTATAATATATGCAGGGTGGGCGTTCCCATGCTGGAAAGCTTCGTAAAAATGACGCAGTGAAATCTACAAGATTCCAGTGCGTCACTTCTAGGATGCCACCGCGTCAAAATCTTACTCTGGCTTGAAACAGGCATAAGGAGAGATGCAGTGTAGTGGTGCAAAGGTTTCTCAAGATGGCGCAGGGAAAGTGACGCATCTCTACAGATGCGTTACTTTCTTGAAAATCTGCCCCTCAATATTGGGTATTATTAACAAACACCTTGCGCCACCTGTATGTCGCTTTTCCAGTGTTAACAATGAGGCAAAAGTGGCGCAAGAGGCTTGTATATCAGCCTCATTGTGTTTAATAACAAGCATATATCATATTTACCTATATTAAAATTAGAAGCAGGGTTTGGTGCCTGCTTAGGGTTTTTGTGCCCCCAAGCGGCAGAGGTATTGAAATTGAGGCAGAATTTACATGAGTGTAGAAGTCTGCAGCAGCTAATCATAGTCCATGAAAAAAGTGCTGGGATCACTCCTCAACCAGGACACACTAGGACATCATCACTAGAACCCCCAGAGGGGGATGTGAAGCACTCGCAAATCATGATACACTTTAGTTTTATAATTTATCAGTTCCATTGACACTGAATTCCTAATTTCTACTGAATTGTTGCAATCCTATGTTGTAATCCATAATAACTGCCTCCATTGCATCTTCATTTTTATTGTAAGTTGATGCTTCAACAAGATTCTTTCTGCTGGTGTCAGAGTAGGGAAGTTCCTTCCATTGCAAATTAATTATCTCCACCATAAATTTCACGCCTCAGGTGTTTGCAGATGGGTGTAATACCTGCGATGCCTTTACTTGTCCTCACCTCTGTAATCCATGAAACCGATCCTCCTCGCCATTGTCTATTACATGCCTCTCCAAAGCACCTGGGTCATTCAGGAGTCACCCACCGCTGTTTCCTTCCTTTGTCCGCATGAATTATTAGCCAATTTTCTTGAAAAAATTTTTATTCTGAAATAGACAATAGACAATGGAGACCTCACTGAGAATATGTTTACCCTTTAATGTTCTAGAAGGAGACTCTTAATCTAAAAACCTGACCCTTGGCATCATCTACCTTTCTGCCGTCTTATGCCTGACACAAGTTAGCAAAGGGGATGGGATCAAGGATTCCTGTTTTCAATGACTGGATGGCCCATGGCTGGGGGTTTCATCAACCACTCAAACAAGGGGGCCCCTGAGGCGGATATGAGGCAGAGAGAGCAGGGGAGCCATCAAAGAGCAATCAAAAGAGACACTCTGCTGAATCTTCATGAAGAGAGATGCATAACGCTGAGCATGGTTCTAAGTGATATGAGGCGTAAAGGGAATGCCCAATGCCCATATGCTTTAATACTTGAGAGGTGGATCAGACGCTTTAAAAAACATCCGAGCAGGATCGCGGCTTGTACACATCCGAGACACCAAGCATTTTTCCTTTATGCCTCATATCGCTTAGAACTTTGTTCCGCATCATGCATCTCTCTTCATGAACATTCGGCTGTGCCCATTTTCCTCTGGACAAAGTCACATGCTGGCCTTATTTTGGAGTCCTTCATGCATTATGTATTAATTTGCGTAATCACTCTGTCTGCCCTTCAAAGACATGGGTAGTCGCTCTGGATATCTAACCCAGGTGCTTCATATTTCCTTTGCTTGCACACAAACCTGTCGCCCTGAAGAAGGTGTGACCCAAATGTGGGTCTGACACCGAAACGCGCATCGGCGCTGGAGCCCTTGTGCCTCCCTTGTTGGCATCTCCCCCTTGGATAAAAAATCTGACTATTTACTGTATCAGTACTTTACAAAGACAAACAACTGATCTTGGATTTTCCTTATCACCTTAGATTATCTGATTTGTCTATTGTTGTGAATCTTTTCTTGGAATAATTGATTGTGTAATGCACCAATTATTGCATTGTTATCTGATGGAACGTTTGAGTATGTTTGAGTCAGTGTTTGAGTGTTTTTTTTAAATATTGTGTGTGTGTGGCGTAGGATGGTTGTAGAGTTTGTGGAAATGTATTGTCTTTTATGTTTTTCTTACTATGTTGACCATAAAATCTAAATAAAGATGATATCCTTAACTCACAAGTATTCCTTATTATAATTGGGATGGGAACCCTGTTCAGGACTCTTTTTATCTATATCAGTGACGTATAGCACTTTATAACGAATTTTCAGGCAGAGTGTCTCTTTTGATTGCTCTTTGGGTGTTTGTCAAGCGGTGTGATAGAAGGGATGTCCTGTCTTACTCAATAGGTTACATTTCATGTACCTGCTTTTTCTTTTCTTTAATGAAGGTATTCACATAATAAATTACAAGGATAACTCTGAACATTTTCTGATTTCTTTCTCCTTTGAGGTTGGAACTCTTGTGGTCACCAACCAGGCCTTTACTTTGACCTCTGCTGAAGACAACGTCTTTGCCAATTTTCCTTTTGATGGCATCCTGGGACTGTCATATCCTGATATGTTTGGTGATGGAACGACCACAGTATACGACAACATGTGGAAGCAGGGTTTAATCCCCGATAACCTTTTCTCCATCTACCTGAGCAGGTAGGTGAAGTTTCCTCTGGTAATAGGAAAAGGTTGAACAGAGTAAGATGTCAATCAAAAAGAAGGATTCCCATTTAGAAGGTGAGAACATAGTGAAGTTTTTTGCTTGAAAACCAGAATCCTGTCAAATAATATGACTAACAGGAAGTATATTACTGACTAACACTCGGCAGGCACCACATTTTCTGCAATGCGGTGGCAAGCAGAAAACAGTGCATTTCATTTTCAGAAGCTGCACATGTACAAAAAATACTCTAATTAAAATCACATGACAGGTGCAAAACAAAAGGGATATATACAACTGGAAAATACTTAAAGCATTGTTAATTTTGCTTTGAACCCGCATCTCTTGGAAATGACCATCATTTGCACAGTATTTCCTCAGATTTGATCCCTACCTGTTTTTTTTGGCTGTAGAACTCTGTGCATTTTACCCCTGCTACCCTGAGGTAAAGTGTTATGCTCCACTCCCCCTAAACATTAAGAAATTGGCATCCCCCGATTAGTATGTTTAACTACCTATAAGTCCTTAGTATTAAAAACCAGGATGCAACCGGGGCCTGTAAGATAAATATCACCGGTGGACTGCAGCACCTATTGTGCCAGTCACTACAGTGAAAATATAAACATGACCGCAAACCTCTCACACATGGGCTGGCCGTCCAGGTTTTAACTGCCTGCAAATTCAACATGCCAAAATAACCCCTTTCGAAAGGCCTACACAATGCATATCAATATTAATGAGTTATTACTAAGTAGGCCTTACTTTCCGTAAGGCATGTTGCATGGTATTTGAAAGTAGGAACATGTCCTTACAGTGAAAAAGCCCGAAAGGCTATTTTCACTGTGGCAGGGTTGGCTGTTCCACAGGAAAGCATTTGGATACAGTATTAAATGTAGTAATGTTATCTCTGTCTAGGAAAGGGCAACAAGGTTCATGTTTTTACAATTATGTATTACAAGCCCAATTCATAGGTGAAGTCTGACTTATAATAAATATTTTAAAACTTTAGAAAGTTAGCATTTACCTTCCTAAAGTCTCTAGACACCCATTTGCTTGGTCTTTCCGCTATCACCCATGGGCTGGATGAAGGATGAACATGGTCCCAGGGCTCAGAAAAAAGCCTTTGGTGTGTGGAGGTGTTCTGTTTCTCTGGTTGACCATCTGGGCTGTGCAAAGGTACTTAATTACCTTCAAAGAAGCGAGCTCTGTCACAGGGAGAAGTAGTTAACATTTGGGCCTGTCATCTTCCTCAATCCCACTAGCCAGTCGAGCACAAGTCCCAATGGGTGAAAAGCTGCTCTCAGAACTGGTTTGGACTGACCACAGGGTAGGGGTTGCTCTTTTCCCTGCACATACCTCTGAGGCAGGCAAAAGAGCTCTGCACAGGGAGGAATGTTTCTTTGATATTGGTTTTGTGAAGAGCGAGGCACACGGGACGTGTCGCAAAGCTGGGTAGGGCAAGCTTAGCAAACCTTTTCGCCATTGGATCGGGAATGGACAGGAGTTTTCCCAACCCACAGGCCGGCCGGTTTGTAGAATAAATGGGGCATCTCCTGTAACCTCCACAGAACACATTTTTGGACTGAGGAAAAACAAAAGAGGACTTTACCTGCAGTCTGTGACCTGAGAAGAACCAAGAAGACTGGACCAGCTCTCAGTCTTGTACCCAAGGCCAGACTTCAAAGGTTCATATTGCTGAACTTATGTTTCTGCTACAGGGACCCAACAAGCTACAAGAAGCCTAATTTGCAATTTTCTAGCTGACCAGTTCAACCTGGATCTGTCAGTGACCCTGCTGCTTGAATCATGAACCTCAATTGCTTTCCCAAGGTCCTGGACCCTTGGCTGGTGTCGAAGTATACCACTTCTAACAAATCCTGAAACATTTTGGAACCACAGCTCTCCAGAGGATCTGGACAAGTCTGACAAGCTGATCTGACGAAGGTGCCTTTTTGCTGGACCAAAGATTTATGTTGCTTCTACTCCGCAACAGGAAATATGATTAAGGAGGTCGTCGCTGAGAAGGTATCCAGCCTTTTTAAGCAGTCTCGGGCTACACGCTGAACATTACCGGATGGGAAGAATCTGAACTCCAAAAAAGAAACTGAGGTCCTATTTCATAGTTTGGCGGATGGCCCATTTTTACACTAGGCCATTGAATCAATAACACTGTTGCCCAGACGTAGATGCCATCCTTCAAATTTAGAAATCACTGCCAAGCTAGAGGTATTTTCTTTAGCACTGCTAGGAACCGATGTCAAGGCAATTCCTGTCCATGCATTTTACAGTTTGATGTGGGGCTCAGTTGTAATGATGGAGCCTTGCACCAAACTGTTTTCTTTAAAAAAAAAAAAAATTCTGTTGGGATTTTCTGTTTGAAAATAGAAAAATGCCCTCTCAGTGGGCGTCATCTCCCCTGGCTAGGGAGGCATCTCGTCTTTTTTACTATTCCCTCCACCTGGGTTTGCCTGCCAGTGATGGACAATAAAAAACAGTTATATGCCTGCCCAACCTAATAGCATCCTAATTCACTACAGTGGTATTGGATTATTCAGGACGTTGTCAAACTACAGTCTGTCCTCATTTAAATCAGGTGGGAGGACCAAAATATAAATTAGGCTCTAAGTCCAAAGGAAGAAATCTTGGCTGAGTCCAGGGACAAAAATATCTGGACAGCAAGCAACCTTCCCTGCACATGAAATTCAAATTTCTCCCACTCAGAGCTCTTTTGCCGGATCACTGACAGAATATCGACAACAGAAATATCGAGGTACACAAATATCGTACACTGAATATCGATGTCAAGGAAGTACAAAAATATAGAAAACAAAATATCATTGTTTAAAATATTGTTGTTCAAAATATCGTTTTTTTTAAATGTCTTAAAAATAATATAAAATACATTTAATAAATAGAATGAATAAAAACATAGTTAAAATGATTAAAAAATATAACTAATAAATGTAAATTATAAAATGTTACAAAAATAATAAAAATTCTAACTACTTATATATATATATATATATATATATATATATATATATATATATATATATATATATATGGCAGATAAATGAATTTTCAAACAGTATTTTTCATTGAGGGGCCCACTTAAGGGACTACGAATTCCAGCATGCCTTGTGAGAACGAATGAACTGGAGAGGCCCACCAGAGGGCAGTTATTTATTTAGCATGCATAGCTGAGTGAAGTCCTACAGTGTTTCCAGATCCATTCAGAAATGCCTGTGAACAAGAATCATGCGATTCGAAACGCATAAGGCGAATGAATTATTTCTGAAATGCAAAATGCTGTTTGCCTCAAATAAAGGGCTCTGCTGAGTTTGTCTGCCTTGAGAGTGTGTCTTCAATGAGGGCAACCTTGTGATGATATATTTATATATATATATATATGTATATATACACACCTGTAGCATAAATATAAAAATACAATTTATATATAATAAATTAAAATATTAAAAAAACTATTTCATTTTAAAGCAACATTTTACACTACATTACTAAAACAGTAGGGGAATAGTTGGATAGCGTAGAGGATACAATTACTAATCCCACCTCAGGGAATGTAAAAGTATGGAAAGTGTTGGATAGCGGAGTGGAATAATTTACTACTCCTGCTCCAGGGAGTGAGCAGTAAGCAAAGTGTTGGTTTGCAGAGGGGAATAATTTAGTATTCCCACTCCAGCAAGTGCAACAGTAGGGAAAGTGTTGGATAGCGGAGAGGATAAAATTACTATCCCCACTCCAGCAAGTGCAACACTAGGAACGTGTTGGATAGCGGAGGGGAATAACTTACAATTCCTACTCCAGCAAATGCAACAGTACGGAAAGTGTTGGATAGCGGAGGGGATAAAATTACTATTCCCACTCCAAAGAGTGCAACAGTAGAGAAAGTGTTGAATAGCGGAGGGGAATATTTGTATATTCCCACTCAAACAAGTGCAACAATAGTGAAAGTGCTGGATAGCTGAGGGTAATAATTTACTATTAACACTCCAGCAAGTGCAACAGTAGGGAAAGTGTTGGATAGAGGAGAGGAATAATTTACTATTTCCACTTCAGCAAGTGCAACAGTAGTTAAAGTGTTGGTTAGCGGAGGGGATAACATTACTATTCCCACTCCAGCAAGTGCAACAATTGGAAAGTGTTGGATAGTGGAGGGGAATAATTTAATATTCCCACTCCAGTAAGTGCAACAGTAGGGAAAGTGTTAGACAGTGGAGGGGATAACATTACTATTCCCACTCAAGGGAGTGCAGGAATAGGGAATGTGTTGGATAGCGGAGAGGATAACATTATTATTCCCACTCCAGAGTGCAATAGTAGGGAATGTGTTGGATAGCGGAGACAAACATTTTACTATTCCCACTCCAACATGTTTTGGTGGATGTAAGCTCTGTCTCCAGTTGGGGAGCTGCTTGTCCACAAGTAGTTACTGGAGGGTTCTCTCATGTCAGATAGAACTGGTTTAAATGCCAATCACAAGTCTGCGGTGGGGGTGGTTTCAATGAAAAATCCGCATTGCACCCTGGGTACTCTAATGACTTGTGCTTGTTTTATGTAGGATAAATAAATATACTAGGCCTGGGCGGTAAAATCCGCTCCGGTGATGAAATTTGTGGAATGTTGGCAATTCAGCATTCTGTAGAGAATGCAGAATTGCTTAAAATTCCGCGATCCGCGGCGTAGCGGATTTTTTCCTTGTTCGCGCTTTCAAAATGTATGTTCGCGCATGAGGTTTTCCTATCCGTTCGCGTGCACCATGAGATTTTGGTAGCTGGCCGTACGATTTCCGCTAGAGTGTGAGATCGTGAACACGGCATTTTGATGCGCCATCAGACATCCGCTTTCGAGAAAAGTAAACACACATCGCAAACGGGTGGGACAAGTGAAACAATATGGCTGCGCCAATTGGCGACCACATGGGCAAGTTCGCCAGATATTTCCCCCGAGCACGCAAACAGTGTCTCCGAACAGGAAAACCGCATCGCGAATGGGCAGAACAATGCCGCATGCTCACAGAGATTTTTTACATCTTTGCGGAACTTTGCGTAACACAACTACGCAAATTCCGCCCAGGCCTAAAATATACCATAGCTGATTTATAGTGAGGAATGAACATTTATATTTATAATAAATGTCTATTTTTGGGAACTAATTTTAGGTGTATCTATTGAAGTGCAAGGGCAAACACAGTCACTTAAAGCGAAAACATCCCCCTGCTGGAGAGGGCTGGTCTTTTGATTTATATCCTCTGCTTGAGTGGGAGGGAGTATAATGTGAGAGATATGACAACAGAATACTTGTGAAAGAGTATTGATTGGGAACCCCTTTATATTGTTTCATATATTTTTAGAAAACATGAGGCCGGCAAAACAGTTAAAGCTGCCTTTAGGCCAGACTTAGAAATAGGGAGGCAGGTCCATCTGAGTTGAGGGTCCAAAACCCTGGCACTCACTGAGCCTGGTCTTGTGTTCAGAGCTTGATGAAGCTGCTGACATCTATTTAGAAGAGGCTTAGACCATGCCACAGGAATGTTGGCATTGTGTGAGAAATACCTGATGGAGGCCATGCCTTTTAGATGATAAGTCTCCTGGTATTCCACAATTCTGGAGCACTCTGAAGTCTCCCTGAGGTGATGTGCAGCACAGTATAAAACATGGTTTAGTAGCAGAGGGGGGTGATAGCAATGGCAGACTTGTGGAGCACGGTGAGATGTCTCCTATGCGTTGCATAAGTAGCTGATTTATGAATTGTGTTTATCAAAGATGGTGCTGATGTGCTTACAGGGGTGATATGTCTGAGATTAATCATGCCCCAAGTTTTGAGTGTTGATTAGGTCTCTTTGAAGGAATAGTGGGACCGGAGGTGCAGTTGTGATGATTTTCGGTTCTTCCCGTGGTGGTGTGGATGTGCACATGTGAGCTACATGAAATCACCATATCTACATGAAAGCTAACTCTAGAAACGTCATCAGTTGATTGTCTTATTGAGAAATGTTCTCTAATTTATCTTCACAGCTATGGAGAAAGTGGAAGTATGCTGACCTTTGGTGCAATTGACCCCTCATATTACCTTGGAAATATCTACTGGGTGCCAGTCTCCAAGGAGCGATACTGGCAGATTAATATGGACAGGTACTCAAATGAAATCATGAATGAATGAATGGATGCTTTATCCTGCTGTTAGTTATAAATACAAAATAAATCAAATTGCAAAAAAGTTAATTTTTGAAATTAGGAAATACAAACAGCGGGATCTCAAGAAAATTTTAACTCAGGGCCCGATTCACACAACTAACTTAAGACAAAATCCTAAACTTACTACTTTTGGTATTCACAGTAGGCATTTACTAGTCTTAAATTTGGATTTTGTCTTAAGTTAGGATTTTGTCCTAAATTAGGATTTTGTCTTTGTCTTAAGTTAGTATTTTGTCCTAAATTAGGATATAGTCCTAAATTAGGATTTTGTCTTCAGTTAGGATTTTGTCCTAAATTAGGATTTTGTCTTACATTAGGATATTGTCGTAAGTTAGGATTGTGTCTTAAATTAGGATTTTTTGTTCTAATTTAGGATTTTGTCTTAAATTTGGATTTTGCCTTCAGTTAAACTGAAGTTTAATTTAAGACGAAATCCTCCTAATTTAAGACAAAGGCCTAATTTAAGAGAAAATCCGAATTTAGGACAACATTTTAATTTCAGACAAAATCCTAATTTAGGACAAAATCCTAATTTAGGACAAAATCCTAACCTGAGACAAAATCCTAACTTAAGACAAAATCGCATAAAAACTTTGGAGGAAAATAGCAATATGCTTGGGCCAGCATATTACCAGCCTCACACGGCTGCAGTAGACGTGGATCTGTGGCAGTCTGACTGCCTTATTCAGAATAAGCAGGTGGACAGTCCCCATAAGTAGGGTGGGCCAATGGACAGCCGTAGTCATAATAAGGCCGAATATATTTTTTTTAAGTAGACCAAATCTTCAATTCAGCAAGGGGTCATTTGTGTAGATCCTGGAAGATTTTCTCAAAGGAACTACATGTTGAAATAAAAGAATAATGAAAATGAGTGGGAAAAAACAGCTATTTGTGACTGCATTTCCATCTGTAAGTTCTTGTCACAATGGCCTATTTTCAAAAACAATTCACCGTTATGTCCATCAGACACTTCTGGACTCAGCGATATATAGGCTTTGTAGGTTACCCAAAAACCTTACAATGCTTTTTCATTGTGTACCGACTATAAAAAGAATGAACATTGAGTGTTGTAAGAAAGTCGATTATTAGTTGTGGTGTTTGCGAAACCTCACCACGGAATAAATTCACTATCTTGTTTCAGGTTCAGTTAGGTTACTTTAATTTAAACTGTAGCTCTGTCCTGAGTAGCTGCGGCACTGAGCAGTCAGCCTTAATTGAAAGGACATCAGAGTAAACAGTTATCAGCACTTAAATGTCAATAAGTAAGAGACACAGCACAATAAACAACCCACTCCAAATTCATAAAACTAGTATATATTTTTATCTTTAAACAGACATCAAAAAGATGAACCTCAATTGAAGGGAGCCGGAGTTAAGATTTTTTAAAACTGTTTATAAGACACTGTCAAAGTTCATGCTGACTCTCACAATTAGAAACTTTTCTGGTTCTTTTCCTTGTCTATGGATTAGTTGACTGAGTCATCTGCAACTTCAGTGTGCAGCTTGAAGTAGGTGAATGAGTGAAGTCCAGTGGAATGGTACAAACCTTTGGTCTTGCCAGAACTGAAGGCTATCGACAAACCTGCAACACTCTGCAGTGATAGCAATCTGAAGTCTGTGTCCCGGGGCTTTGACAATGATAGTGTGCTGATTGGCAGTAGCATATGAACATCTGGTTCTTTAAAAAAACATTATCCTTGAGCTCTAGACACAAAAGTTGCAATTCCTACAGGAGGTAGAGTAAATTATAACACCAGCCATGGGTCCTGGAACTTTTAGGCACCTTGCGGGGACTAAAACTCTATCACCAAGAGCACACGAGTGGGGTCTTGGGCAATTCCAGTTTTTTACAGGTCAGCTGGGCTCTGCCGATACAGGACTTCTTAAGCATTGTAGGTCCTGGAACTTTAAGAGAAGGCTAGTCAATGAGCCCTTGGAGTCCATTTTCTGGTCATTGGCATAAGTGAAAAAAGATTCAGCCCTTGAGGTCTCTCAACAAAGTCAACAGCAGGATAACAAACCTTTCCCTCTGAAGTTCTGTCTTTGGTTCAGCAGATGCAGCCTTCTTTTCTGAGGAAGACAGGTACAGCAGGAGCAGCCATTCCTCTGTCCTTCTTAGGTCCAGAAGTGATCAGAGGAAATGATCCAGGGGTTTCACCTTTAACCTATCTCAGGTTTGTGAATTGGAAGAACTCCCTAACCAATCGGGCCAAAATTCCTAAGGGCAGCCCTAACCATTGTTACATCACTTCCTTGTGGAATGGCATGAAACAATCGCACAGTGCGTATCTCTGCCCAAATCCAAAATATCAGAACGCGTCTTCCCTGGGACGGAGCTATTGCTAACCCCTTGTGGTGCGTTTCCAGTTTTATTGTCATATTCCTCCTGGAAAAACAGTTCTAAAAGTGGTTTTCTCTCTCCAGGTATCAAAGCCAATCTATCTACCTTGTCAAAGGAAAGGGCAGGCTACAATGCGACTCACATTTGTCAATCAAAGACAGCTGCCATTTTGAAGTTGGGGCATCTCTGGCAATATTTGATAGTTTGTTGTTCACCCAAGCTCGGGGCATGTGCTGTCAGCTCATCTAACTTTGTTGAGAGATCTGCAATATACAAGAGGCATTCTAACACACAGTATCCATACAGCTAACTGCAGATTTTTGGCCCTAACTCAGCCACCACCTGGGAAAACCTACTAAACCCAGACATTTCTGGAATTTAGATACAAGGGGTTGTCCGGTATGGTTCTCATGTGGTGTTCCTACCCACACGAGCTTGAAAACATCAAATCTTGGCTAAAAACACACATTTTCCTCAACATTTCTGGGAGGGAATATTCTGGCATCTGAAGGAATCCACAGATTTCTTACATTTATCATTCCTCCAAGTCTCCCAATTCAAATCATACCTCCTTGTGTGGCTAGGCTTAGTGCTCACGGCAGGATACTACCCAAAATGGCCACTTCCAATTCTCCAGTGAAAAGTAAAACCAACCCATTTTATTTTACAATTTGGGTGGGTGTAGGTTTTTGGCCCTAGCTCAGCCGGCACCTAGTGAAACCAGCCGAAGCAGTCTGGAAACAAGACACCCATGGAAGTCCACCTTGGCATGACTTGCGTGGCTCGCCCCAGGTTTTCCTACCCAGAAGCATTTTGGCTAAAAATAAATATTTTCCCCAAATTTCTGTAACCGAAACTACAGAATGTGCAGGGATTCAAAGATTATGCTCCCATCCGGTGTCCCCCCACATCACCCGATACAAAATGTACCACACATTTCTGTGGGTGGGTCTAGCGCCCACATTGGGAAAGGGCCCAAAGCACAATTTGGACACCACTTTTTTCAATGAAAACCAACCAACCCTCTTTTGCAATCTGGGCAGCTGTGGATTCTGGGAAGTAGGAGTTTGTCTCTGCATCCAATTAGTAGGGAATGCAGTGCAGGGAAAGGGTTAACATTCTCAAATATGAATTGTAGGATTTAGCCCTGTTCATCAGATCTCCATTTCTACAGAAGATTACATGTTTGAGGTTAGGATATACAACACATCTGGAGATAGTCTAAGGCAGAATGAATTCATAACAAAGTAATACAACTAGAAAACAAAAAAGGATATAACAGGTTCTGCCTGGGCATGTGTTCCTGGATGAGTTGTCGATATATATGATACTGTTTGAAATGTGTATGTACATGAGATGTTTTATTATGTGACTTTTTTCTCCAATGAGGTGCCCAGATCAGGTGATGGTACTTCCCTTACCAGGATGAGAAACTCTAAAGATGCTAGATCTATTTCTCAGAATTGATGATTGTAAGGACTTACTTAATTTTTTATTTGCCTCATGAGAGCTTCCATTGATATTAGTATCTTCCTTCCAAACTCAGCGTCTCCATGAATGGAAACATTATCGCCTGCGACGGAGGATGTCAAGCTATTGTGGACTCGGGAACAACTATGATTTCTGGTCCCAAATCTGGAATTGCAAATATCCTCAATGTTATTGGAGCAACTCTTGACTCTAATCTGGAGGTAAGTGTCTATAGCTTCCCATTTCTGGTGTGTGATAGTAGAATTAACAGACATTTCAGCTGGAAGCAATTGCTTTCTGTAAATGCCGACAGTTTAACAATCCATTGGTCAATGAAAAATTATTATTTCGATCAGAAAACATCACTATAACATTGATTGTTCAATACATTTAAACTGACAGTTACAAACCATATTCCATCTATATGTGCAGCGTTTATTTCTCCTAGATAGCAAAGCTAATCTAGTGATTTATTGATCAACTATATTGTTGAGATATAGTCCCTAATGTCCATAATACATGACATTTGTATCAATCAGGCTGCACAGGTATAATAGTTCTCAATCTGTTTGTTACTCTATAATGCGCAACCTTTTGTGACCCCACCGCTTAGAAGTCACAATAAAAAGAAATGATTTTTCCAAAGAATCAACCAATGAAAAAGAGCATACCATTATACACAATTAGTTTGTGAAATAAATCAATATCTCAAAATCCACAAAATCTAAAAAATATTGAACATGGAGTCTTGAAGTGTCTTTTTTTCAATATTCTTTATTTGCAGTCTTATGCGATATGCATACATCAGCCCAGCCAACGTGTTTCTTCCAACATGGACTTACTCAGGGTTGTGTATACATGTCAAAAATAGCTGAAACGATCTCCTTTATATTCCGATGTTAACATACGCTGGGATTACCCGTGGCGTCTAGATTATCATAGGTTTAAAGGATAATTGCCTTCAAATACAATCTGCTGTGTTGTTTGTTCAAGTTCGAATGCTGTCTCAGACTTCTTTATGGTTTAAAACCTTCAGCCTTTCAAAAATCATTGTAATATATCCTGAACTGACCTCCATTGTACAGAGAGGTCTGTCTCTAAACCTTCCCTGCTGCACCCAAACACCTGCTACCAGCACAGTGCTGTTAAAAGCACTTGTTGCATTTTTTTGGCCATGCCAGCATAACACAATACAATGCCACACTCACTATGCAGTACACTTCTGCACCTCACAAAGTGCAGGAAAAGTGGAAGATAATAAAGGTAGCTTTACAACACTGTCTTTTTGGTTACTCTGCTGTCTTTTCTTGTTTCTTGACACATTGCCAGCTACCTTGGCTTTTTTAATCTTTCCAGTTCCTCCCTGTTATTTTCCAAACTTATTTATTAATACATAGTTAAATAAATTCCAATTGCACTTAAGTTGAATTGAATTGAATTGAATTGAAGGTAAATTTGTAGAGCGCAAATTGCTGCCCAAGGGCGTCCAAGCGCCGTCCAAGTTGAAAAGCACAAATTAAACTACACTGGGGGGCTAACAATCCCCTCGCGCTGCAGGCGTGTCACTTATTCCCGTGTTAAAAGTGACGCGCCGGCAGCGAGAGGGGCTTGTAATCAAGCCTTTGGATCTGTTCCATTCACTGAATAGTAAATCCTCAGTCAACTAAAAATGGCATTGTTTAGCATCAACTGCGGGCTGTGGTTCAAAGCATTTCGAATTATGAGCACCTTGATGTCATGATGATTTTGGCATTCCTCCGAGACTATTGCATAGGGTTAATCTGCCACAGTAACATCCGCTTTGACATGCCTGATACCTGCAGAAGAGGCAAAGTGTATCTGACAGCAGAAGGGAATGTTTTTTTTAACAGATTAAAGGAATTGTGGTGTCTGTGTATTATATGTTGGTGCACTGTTATTATATACTTATGTTGGAATCCTAATTTGTACTTGGGCAACTATTCCATGTATTACTTGCAACAGAATGTTTGGGCAATGCCTTGGAACACTCCTGCAGTCAGTTGGAGTGACCATCCTGAGTCCTCAATTCATGTATTCCTGTTTCTCCTGTTATCATAATAAATCTGAGGAAAGACTGAAGATTGAGGGTCCTCTGTGTTACTCTCTACATCTAGACGATTGCACACTTCAGGAATGTATCCTGTTCTACCAATTAGTGTGAACAATGCACTATGAACAAAAAGGCTCTTGCCAGAGCCATGTCATTCTCACAAGTATACATCTTATTTTTATTCAAAATTGTTCCACAAAGATTTTTGGGTATTGCATTACTCTTATAGTACTGTTAAAGTACCCATTTACCATATTTTCTGGGATAGTACTATAACTGGTACTGCCAGGGTGGCATAAACCCTAAGTACAACCCTGCCCCTGCTTGAGCACCATCTCTTGCTGTGCATAGTGAGGGGGTTGACCCAGGGCCTGACCTACAACAAGACTCTATTCCCAATCCCCGAGTGACACCACGGCAGAGTTTCTTTGGCTGTGCACAGCTGGGGTGCTGACCTCAGGGCCTGCCCAACCCAGTCATGAGTGCCCAACACATTAGCAACTGGATACCCATGCACACAATGAATAAAAATTCAAGAGGGATGTGGGTATTGACACATGTACATTCCAACACAAAGCCTAAATGAATATAAAACAAATTGTGTCTTGTACAGTCCGTCAGTGTTTCGTTTTTTTTAATGCTTTCATAGACAAACCAGCCGACACGTGTTTCGTCACATGTGGGATAGTATTCCTGCGACTCATCAGGGCTAAAATGGAGTAGGCGTATTTAGGGTAGTCGCTCCGCCGGTTACAATTCCGACCTGCGTTATAGGGCTTATCCCCTCACCCTTTTGCACCACATCCAAACCATTCCGGCCCTAATTAATAGCGTGCACATTTGGAAGAGCACCCTTTTCAATTCCCTGAACCTAAAAACCCTTCTGTTAATACTACATGAGTGCCCAACACCCAACTGTGCATAAGGGGAGTACTTATAAAAGAGACCCCAATCCAGCTTTCCTAATTGTGACACAATCTGACAGCATGTCAGCACAGAAGATGTAACCAACTTGCTGTCACTGGTACAGATCCTATTTATGTCTAACAGTTTCCCACTGGTACAGATTGATGAATTCAGAAACCACTACTTTTCACTCAAGCCAGACAGAGCTCCATGTGTTTTCACCAGTGTGAGACTACTCCCAGGCCCCCGGGGCCTGATGGAACCACCAGATCACTATAGCAACTGAATTTGAATCTAGAATTTAAAAGCAAAGAGGCTATCATACTAGAAACCGCCCCTTGTTTCGTGATGGCCAGCGGCTGGGCTCTGCAGGGGTCATTTGCCACACATTTCTCAATTCCATGTTTGATACCAGCAGTACTATACATTTTTTGAGCGTCTGACTTGCCATTTCTAAACAACTTCAAATTATTAACATTACCTTTCTGTTGCCAGAAGATATCTATGATATTTCCATCTTACTTATGATAACATGTTCTCTCTTCTTCTTAAACTTTAGTATAGTGTTGACTGTTACACTATTAGTGATTTACCGGACTTGTATTTCACTTTCAACGGGAAGGCGTTCAACGTGCCTGCCACAGCCTACATCAACCAGGTAGGTGATAGTCAAGCTCTTTCCATCCTTTCAATCTCCTTACACCACTCTTCTCTCAGAAGGGTGGTCCACAACTCACATAACATGGCTGCTTGAGCTGGAGTTTTCTCTAACTTTACCCCAAATCTATCCAAAGTTGTTACCATCTTTGTCCCCTTACATTGCTCTTTGGTTAATCCCCACTCACATTCCTGTTCTTTCTCCTGCTTGCTATTTTCTGTTTCTCCTTTTTCACATATCGTTCGATCTGTGGGGTCTCATCTTACCTCTCTGTTCTGTATAGTAAATCTGTGTTCTGTGTCGTCTTACAACTGTGCTGCGTCTCCTCCATCTCTTTCCATTCTGCCCTTTCCCACTCCTTTGTTCTCTGTTAATTCTCCTATCTCACTCTTCGGTTTTGGTTTTTCCCATGTCTTTCTGTGCTGTCCCCTCCAATCTCTGTTTGTGTCTCTCCTTCCTCCTTTTATCTTAATGCTCTATTTTTCCCATATCTATATTCCTCCTCCTTAAGTTTCAGTTTTTCATCTCATCCCTCTATTCTTTCAACTCTTTCTCTCTTTTCTGCTCTTCCTATATCTTTCTTTGTCTGTTTCCTTCCATATCTCTGTTCTTTCACTATTCTCAGTGCTTCATTACTGAAATTTCTCTGTATCTGCACCCTAGTCTCCTATCTCTCTGGTCTGTCTCAATAAATATTCCTGTTTTCTCTGCTATATGTCTCTGTTGACGTCATCCTGTGTTCAATATCATCCTATCTCTGTGTTCATTTAGTTACCATCTCTGCACTGTCATCTTCCATTGCTCTCTGGTTTGCCCCATCCTACATCTTAGTTCTTTCTTCTCTTTTATGTCTTCTGTACCATTGCATATCTCTGTTTTATCTCGACACTCTGTTTTGTCTCCTCTCTTAACTGTGCTGTCTCCCGCCATTGTCCTCTGTTCTGTATGTTTTTATCTTTATGGTTTGATCAAGCTTGCTCCAAGGCCCGGCAAAATCTGCATAGGTCGGTTAGGAAGGATAGGGAAAAGGCACTAAGAGAAGAGGCATTGGATAACTTAGAGTTAGCAGCAGCCTCCAAAAATTGTCAACATTTATGGAAAGTGATTAACGCTCCTCATTTTAAAAGTATGACTGATCCTTCTCTAGATTCTCAGGTTAGTGAGGATCAATGTGTGGCCCATTTGGAACACATTTTTGACTCAAATATTATCTCAGGAACAGAATGCGCAATTGAAGAATCACCTCCGAGGGAGCCCTTGACTTTTTCAATCCAGGAGGTTAGTAGGGGATTGGCAAAGGGCTGTAATAGAAAGGCACCGGGTCCTGATGTGGTCCCCATTGTTATTATCTTTGGGTACCAAGACTTATGGATCCCATTACTAACTAATATTTGTAATGCAATTGTAGAATCTAACCCACTGACCTCATGGAGAACTAGTATTATTGTTCCCATATTCAAAAAGGGTGACAAAGAAAAGTCCCAAAACTATAGACCAATTTCATTGCTGGATACCACGGCAAAACTAATGGGCCGCCTACTTCTAAAGAGCCTGGAAGAATGGGAACAAGGAAAAAGGTATTCTGATGCAGGCCCAATATGGAGTCCAGAGTGGGAGAGGCAACACAGATCAGGGTTGATCTAACCATGATGATTGATAAATATACGAGAGCCAGAACAGGTCAGGGTCTTTCTGGCTTTCATGGATCTCAGCGCAGCATTTGACTGGCAGATCCACTCCCAACTCTGAAAAAGAATGGCTGAATTGGGGCTGGAGCCTTCAATCATTAGTTTTATCCGGCAACTCTTTCTGATGCCACTGGGAGAGTAAGATTTGGGAAACAGGGGGAATGCACTTCCCCATTTAAGATCTGAAGGCGTGTCAGACAAGGGTGTGTCCTGCCTCATTCTTATTTTCTTTATATACGAATGGTATCAAAGCCGCACTCTGAGGAGCAACAAGAGATGTTCCCATATTTGACTTCCTGACGGTACCTATTCTCGCATATGCTGATGATGTGGTGTTATTTGCATGGACAGGGGTGGTCTACAGCGGTTAACAAATGCCTTTGCATCCTTCATGACATCCTTGGGCTTAAGGGTAAATGAAGACAAGTTTTTTGAAGTAGGGAGGCCTGTGGTAAAGAGAGCATATAAGTTTATGATAGGCGAAAGGGAAACTAGAGGTGGTAGATTCCTTCTCGTACCTAGGGGTTCCTTCGACAACAAACAGAACTGGGAAAATATGGTGAAGAATAGAGCACTGATGATGGAGAGGAGTTTGGGAGCTATAATGGGTTTCACAAAAAAGCAGTGTTCAAAACCACTTCATCCTACAAATAAGATCTATCAGGCAAAGTCACTTTCATTTGCTACTTAGCTCTCTCTTTCTTTCTCTCTCGCTCTTTCTCGTCCTCTCTCGCTCTCTCTCTTTCTCTCGCTCTCTCTTTTTCTCTCACTCTCTCTTTCTTTCTCTTTCGCTCTCTTTCTCTATCGCTCTCTCTCTCTTTCTCTCTCTCTTTTTCTCTCTCTCTCTCTCTTTCGCTCTCACTCTCTTTCTCTTCCCCTTTCTCTTTCTCTCTCTCTTCCTCTCTCGCTCTCTCTCTCTTTCTCTTTCTCTCTTTTCTCTCTCTCTCACTTTTGCTCTCGCTCTCTCTCTCTCTTTCTCTCTCTCTCTCTTTTTCTCTCTCTCTCTCTCTCTCTCTCTCACGTTTCTCTCTCTTTCTCTTCCTCTCTCGCTCTCCCTTTCTCTCTTTTCTCTCTCTTTCTCTTCCTCTCTCTCTCTCTCTCTCTCTCTCTCACGTTTCTCTCTATTTCTCTTCCTCTCTCGCTCTCTCTCTCTTTCTCTCTCTCTTTTTCTCACGCTCTCTCTCTTTCGCTCTCACTCTCTCTCTTTATCTCTATCTCTTCCCCTTTCTCTTTCTCTCTCTCTCCCTCTCTCGCTCTCTCTCTCTTTCTCTTTCTCTCTTTTCTCTCTCTCACTTTTGCTCTCGCTCACTCTCTCTCTCTCTCTCTTTCTCTCGCTCTCTCTTTTTCTCTCTCTCTCTCTCTCTCTCTCTCTCACGTTTCTCTCTATTTCTCTTCCTCTCTCGCTCTCTCTCTCTTTCTCTCTCTCTTTCTCTCTCGCTCTCTCTCTCTCTTGATCTTTCTCTCTCTCGCTTTCTCTCTTGCTCTCTCTTTCTTTCTCTCTCGCTCTCTTTCTCTCTCGCTCTCTCTCTCTTTCTCTCTCTCTTTTTCTCTCGCTCTCTCTCTTTTTCGCTCTCACTCTCTCTCTTCCCATTCTCTCTCTCTCTCTTCCTCTCTCGCTCTCTCTCTCTTTCTCTCTCTCTCTTTCTTTCTCTCTTTTCTCTCTCTCTCACTTTTGCTCGCGCTCTTTCTCTCTTTTCTCTCTCTTTCTAGTCCTCTCTTGCTCTCTCTCTCTTTTTCGCTCTCACTCTCTCTCTTCCCATTCTCTCTCTCTCTCTTCCTCTCTCGCTCTCTCTCTCTTTCTCTCTCTCTCTTTCTTTCTCTCTTTTCTCTCTCTCTCACTTTTGCTCGCGCTCTTTCTCTCTTTTCTCTCTCTTTCTAGTCCTCTCTTGCTCTCTCTCTCTTTTCTCTCTCTTTCTCGTCCTCTCTTGCTCTCTCTCTCTCTCTTTCTCTCGCTCTCTCTTTTTCTCTCGCTCTCTCTTTCTTTCTCTTTTGCTCTCTTTCTCTATCGCTCTCTCTCTCTTTTTCTCTCTCTTTTTCTCTCGCTCTCTCTCTCTTTCGCTCTCACTCTCTCTCTTTCTCTCTCTCTCTTCCCCTTTCTCTTTCTCTCTCTCTTCCCCTCGCTCTCTCTCTCTCTTTTTCTCTTTCTCTCTTTTCTCTCTCTCTCTCACTTTTGCTCTCGCTCTCTCTCTCTCTTTCTCTTTCTCTCTTTTCTCTCTCTCTCACTTTTGCTTTCGCTCTCTCTCTCTCTCTTTCTCTCTCTCTCTCTCTCTCTCTCTCTCTTCCACTCTCTCTCTCTCTCACGTTTCTCTCTCTTTCTCTTCCTCTCTCGCTCTCTCTCTCTTTCTCTCTCTTTCTCTTTCTCTTTCTCTCTCGCTCGCTCTCTCTTCCACAGTCTGAACCAAACGAGCATTAGAAAGACAATTTTGCAGCTTTTTTGGACAATGGTCGCTATATCTTGGCAATATTGTGTACAGAGCACCCTGCTTGAATCAATGTGAAATTGCCCACTTAAGGAGCTCTAAACAAATGCTTGACCCCACACTGACCCATTCATGAAAAGACACAGTGCATGTGGATGGAAAAGTACATTTCATTTTATATCCTGCAGGGCAGCAACACACATGACAAGGAGTAAATCAGTTGTACATAATCAATTGATCGAATCATGAAGTCGATCTTACTAATAGATTATGTTATTTCTGTCCTTCGATAGAACACCTGCACCGCCAAATTCATATTGTCCCCTTCCAACCTGCCGGATACCTGGATCCTTGGAGATGTCTTCATGAGGGGGTACTACACCGTCTTCGACAGAGCTAACAACAATATTGGCTTTGCCACCGCCGCCTAATATAGCACCTTGGCACGCCCTGAGACTATGGAGTAGGCAACATTGTAATTTGAAAAAGTGTGACTGTGTATACTCAATATGGTCTCAAGTGAATAAACAGCCATTCTGAAGCATAAGTTCCTTCTTGATTTGTTGTGTCTGTCGAAAGATGGTGGTTGAACTTAACCCAGAAATGCAGAAAGATGCAGCAATGAAACCCCAGTCTCTACAGTGCTTAAGATGCCCACAATATGACATGTTTGATCATCATCAGGTCAGGCCAGCATCATGTCACAACTGCCTGCAGTATGACAAACATGTACAGAGGTTTACATGGATCTGCTACAGACCTCCACTGTGTGACTACAGACGTCCACAGTATGACTACAGATTACTACAGACATTCACAGTATGATTACAGATGTCAGAAGTATGACTACAGATTACTACAGACATTCACAGTATGACTACAGATGTCAACAGTATCACTACAGACGTTCACAGTATCACTACAGATGTTGACAGTATGACTTCAGATTAATAAAGACGGTCACAGTATGACTAAAGATGTCGACAGTAGGACTACAGATGACTGCAGATGTCCAGAGTATCACTACAGATTTCTACAAATGTCCAATATATGATTACAGATGTCCACAGTATGACTAAAGATGAGTACAGACATCCACAGTCTGACAACAGACATCCACAGCATTACTACAGATGTCCAGAGTATGACTACAGATGTCCATATTATGACTTCATATTTCTACAGCTGTTTACAGTATGTCCCTACAGATGTCCAGAGTATGGCTACAGACCTCCACAGTATCACTACAGAAATCCAAACCATGACTACAGATGTCCACAATATTACTACAGTGGACTACAGATGTCTACAGTATGAATGCAGATGTCTTTGGTATGACTACTGACATCCACAGTATGTCTACAGATATATCAACACTATTACTACAGATGTCCACAGTATGACTACAGATGTCCACAGTATCACTACAGAAATCCAAACCATGACTACAGATGTCCACAATATTACTACAGTGGACTACAGATGTCTACAGTATGAATGCAGATGTCTTTGGTATGACTACTGACATCCACAGTATGTCTACAGATGTTCAGAGTAGGACCACAGATTTCTACAGACGCCCACAGTATGACTACAGATGTCCACGTTATGACTACAGATTACTTCAGGAATCACTGACAGAATATCGAGGAGCTAAATATCGACCTACAAAAATATCGGTGACAAAATATCGACTACCAGAATATAGAATTCCTATCTACAAACAGATAAGTACAACAATATCGATTCCTAAATATCATTGTAAATAATATAGTTTGCTAAAATATCAAATTTTTTAAATGTCTTAAAAATAATGTAAAATTAATGTAATAATACATATAATTAAGTAAAACTTACTTAAAAATACTTAAACAACCTTAACATTAACAAATACAAATTGTAAGTTAATAAAAAAAATTAACATGAATTTTTATTTTCACTACTTATATAGTAAATAAATAATATTATAAAAAACAATATTTTTAATAATTAAATGTTAAAAACGTATTTTTAAATATAATTATATATATATATATATATATATATACTATAAATATAAAAATACATTATATATAATAAGTTTTTTTAGAATATTTGACACTACATTAAATATAACAATACTTAAAAGATTTCATAGCGTAAAAGATAAAATTACTATTTTCACTCCAACAAGTGGTACATTAGTGAACATGTTGGATAGCGTGTGGGTAAAACTTACTATTCCCATTCCAGTGAGTGCAACAGTAGAGAAACGGTTGGATAGAGGATGGTTAAAAATTACTATTCCCACTCCAGTGATTACAACAGTAGGGAAAGCATTGGAAAATGGGAGGGTAAAAATGACTATTCCCACTCCAGTGAGTGCAACAGTAGGGAAAGCGTTGAATAGCGGGGGGTAAAAATTGCTATTCCCACTCCAGTGAGTGCAACAGTAGGGAAAGCGTTGGATAGTGGGAGGGTAAAAATTACTATTCCCACTCCAGTAAGTGGAACAGTATGGAAAGTGTTGGATAGCGTAAGGGAATAACTTATTATACCCACTCCTGCAATATACATAAATTAATAACTTTTTTAAATGAATTTACCTCCCACCATTTTCCCCTATAAACATTGTCTACAATATTGTAACATATTAATACATTAACATAATTAACAATTAATGAATTAACTTATTACAATTAACAATTAATAACAATCAAATCTAAATTAGTTCACACAATTAACACTATAAAATAACTTAAACAAATTATAATGTGACAAATAATAAAAATTAGATAAAAATAAAGTACTTCCTATCCCACTCCCCTATCAACCCTCAACCCACTGATAAAAAAGTACACAATTAACATATTCACTAATTGTCAATAATTAATATCTAATGAATTACTTATTATTAAATAAAAAAATACACAATTCACATAATTACCAACCAATTATTAATTGTTATCAATCAATTTATATTTATTCAGTAATACAATAATAAACTTAAAAACATAAATTATTAAATATTAAATTATTAAGTAATACAACATTACATTAATTAATGTCAGATACATTACTTCCCACCCTATTTCCCTATAAACCCACAGACCGCTACAGACTTAAATTACACAAAAATGTATTTAACATATAATTAATTCTGAATAATGCTAAAAATATATATTATAAATAAATTACTTCCCACCCTATTCCCCTATAAACCTGCAACCCGCTACAGAATTAAATTACACAAGCATTTATTAACATAAACTTCATTACTTTTACAAAATTCAAACATACCTGACAAAAATAAAACATACTTTTAACACATATACTAACACTTAAAACACAAAAAAAATCGATATTACTAACTTTGATATTATGGAAACCGATATTTTTTACCTGCATTTTGATATTCTGCACAACTATATTTTTGCAATTCGATATTCTGTCCATTCTATATTAAAAAACTCAATATTCTGTCCAGTCAATATTTTTTTTTCGATATTGGGACTAGTTACCTTACTACAGATATCCACAGTATGACTATAGATGTACAGAGTATGACATCATATTCATACAGCTGTTCACAGTATGTCCCGACAGATGTCCACATTATGACCACAGACATCCACTGTGCGACTAAAGATGTCCACATTATGACTACAGATTAATACAGACGTCCACAGTATGACTACACATGCCCACAGTATGACTGCACATGCCCACAGTATGACTGCACATGCCCACAGTATGACGCAAGATCACTAAAGACGCACACAGTATGACTGTACAAGTCCAATGTATGACTACAGATGTCCACAGTATGCCTAAAGATGACTACAGATATCAACAATGTGATTAGAGAGATCCACAGCATTACTGCAAGTTTCCAGAGAATTTGTACATGTGTCATAGTATCACTACAGACATCCACAGTATGACTACGGATGTCCATAATATGACCAGAGATCACAAGAGATGTCCACAGTATGACTAAAGACATCCACAGCATTACTACTAATGTCCAAAGTATGACTACATATGTCCACAGTATGAGTACAGATCACTACAGATGCCCACAGTATGGCTACAGGTGTGCACAGTATGACTACATATTTCTACAAACGTGATTACAGATGTCCAGAGTATGAATACAGATTACTACAGATGTCCACGGTATGACTTGATATGTCGACAGCATTACTACAGATGTCCACATTATGACTACAGATGACTACAGATATGTCAACATTATTACTACAGATGTCCACAGTATGATTACAGATGTCCACTGTATCATACAAACATCCACAGTATTAGTACAGACGTTCCCAGTATCACTAAGGATGTCCACAGTATCACTACAGACATCCAAACCATGACTACAGACCTCCACAGTATGGCTACAGGTGTCCACAGTATGACTACAGATTACTACAGATGTCCACGCTATGACTTGATATGTCCACAACATTACTACATATGGCCACAGTATCACTACAGACATCCACAATATGAGTACAGATGTCCACAGCATGACTACAGAAGACTACAGATATATCAACAGTATTACTACAAATGTCCACAATATTACTAAGGATGTCCACAGATTCACTACAGACATCCAAACCATGATACAGATTTCCAAAGTATGACTAAAGTGGACTAAATGTGCCCACAGTATGAGTACAGATGTCTTCAGTAGGGCTACTGACATCCATAGTATGTCTTTAAAGGAGAGGATGTGGCCTTGCGGCTAGAGTGGTTCAACCTCAATGCTGGGAAACCACGTTTGAGTCTCTGCAGGATGCTCAACATCTTGTGATGTTGACAAATCACTTAATCTTCCCAAGCCTAACAAATAAAAGTGTCCATCTGTAACACAACAGGTACTCATGTAAAGCACTTTGATATCTTCGGGTCATGTTTGCGCTATATAAAACTCAAAGAAAAAAAGAAATGTCCAGAGTATGACCACAGATATCTACAGACGTCCATAGTATGACAGCAGAAGTCCACAGTGTGACTACAGATGTCCACAGTATGAGTAGAGACAAGTACGCATGTCCACAAATGCCCACAGTATGACTACAGATGTCCACAGTATGACTACAGATGTCCACAGTATGACTACAGATGTCCACAGTATGACTATAGATGTCCTCAGTGTGACTACAGATGTCCACAGTGTGAATAAAGATCTCTACAGACACCCACAGTATGACTACAGATGTCCACAGTATTAGTAGAGACTAGTACGCATGTCCACAAATGCCCACAGTATGACTACAGATGTCCACAGTATGACTACAGATGTCCACAGTATGACTACAGATGCCCACAGTATGACTACAGATGTCCACAGTATGACTACAGATGTCCACAGTATGACTACAGATGTCCACAGTATGACTACAGAGGCCCACAGTATGACTACAGATGTACACAGTGTGAATACAGATCTCTACAGACACCCACAGTATGACTATAGAAGTCCACAGTATGACTTCAGATGTCCACAGTATGACTACAGATGTCCACAGTATGACTACAGATGTCCACAGTATGACTACAGATGCCCACAGTATGACTACAGATGTCCACAGTATCACTACAGATGCCCACAGTATGACTACAGATGTCCACAGTATGACTACAGATGTCCACAGTATGACTACAGATGTCCACAGTATGACTACAGACACCCACAGTATGACTATAGAAGTCCACAGTATGACTTCAGATGTCCACAGTATGACTTCAGATGTCCACAGTATGACTACAGATGTCCACAGTATGACTACAGATGTCCACAGTATGACTACAGATGCCCACAGTATGACTACAGATGTCCACAGTATGACTACAGTTGTCCACAGTATAACTACAGATGTCCACAGTGTGAATACAGATCTCTACAGACACCCACAGTATGACTATAGATGTCCACAGTATGACTATAGATGTCCACAGTGTGAATACAGATCTCTACAGACACCCACAGTATGACTATAGAAGTCCACAGTATGACTTTAGATGTCCACAGTATGACTTTAGATGTCCACAGTATGACTTTAGAAGTCCACAGTATGCCAGAAATGTCACTACTGTGCCAGGTTGACCCGCATCATATCAAGGAATCCTCCAAAAGGTCAAAAGTGACCACCTTATGCCACAGCCTACATTTTGCAGAGTGGGCCCCATTATGCTTCTTAAAGATGTTGTGACATATAATTTGGCCCCTCTGTTTCTGACTTTCAATATCATCTCTTAAGCCACCGGACCCTCTTGCTGGCTGACCATGGGCTTGACAATGTGTGCAAACTGCCCTCCAATTCATATCTTCAGCCACCAGAGCTTTGAATCGACGCCGAGTTATTTTCACATTGATAGGAGATGTGTGTTGAAAACCATTTGTAGAGGTGAGAAACAGACCAAAAGATATGTAATTTGCCCAAAATTCTTCTATATCTAAAGTATTGCATGCACGGAAGTGGTTTTGATTAGAAAACTGTATCACAGATAATAGTTCAACCAGATCTGTGCTCGTTAGGTTTGGGTCCAGGAGATATACTAGTAAATGTCTGATTCTCGATAACGTTGGACTTAAATCTGGACCACAAACCCAACAGCAGACCAGTCACAGATTGAAGCAAGACCGAGAACCCTCTGGGATTCACAACAATTGCCTATAACTCTGTACAGTTTGTGTGACATAGCCTTGACTTATCTCATAAGACAGAACACGCAGCAACAACAGACCTACCATACTGTACTCTGTCTCTCTACATCTCAAAATCTATGGTATGTCATCATAGAAAAGTTGAGCAAAGACATACCCTTTTTTGCCAACTCAGAGAACTTAACTAGGTAGAACTTCACTTTCATAACATAACAGAAGAGACCCTATCCTCAGCACTTCTTAGCTTTGACATGCATTCCACGTCACATCTACGAGACCAGAATAAGGCATATTTGCTCATGTATGCAGACAATATGCAAAAATATGACCTCTTGGGAAAAGTCTCAGAATCTTGTAAAAAAAATACTAAGTGTCTTGATGACATCTAGAATTACAACACAGCTCTCTAATCCGAGGCTCCGGGAGGAAATAATCCTAACATTTGTCTTTACTCGAGTGGTACCTCCTCCTAATATAAGTATACTCATTTCATTTGAAAACAGCACAAGACACAAGCATGGGAAACCAATTTTTTTTTGTGTCTGTTTCAAGGAGGACCCGGGTGCAGTTTGACATGGACTGTTCTTATTGGAACAGGATGAGGATTTGCATTGGCTGGGTCCAGACTGCAGTGGCATGGTGAGCAAAATGGCAATGGACTGGGGTGTGGCCCGAGTAATTACCAGTGGTTGAGATTCAAGCATTCCATCCATCAATTTCTGTATACTTTGCTTGACTTGAGCATGTCCCCCCAAGTGGGAGATTTTATAAGGGCTAAACAAGTAGTGGGTTGCTTTTGATATAGTTAAGGGTGGACATGGCCCATACATTTGGCCTGGACTGTTCCTACTGGAGCAGGATCAAGACTTATTTGCATATGGCTGGATGCAAACTGAGGAGGCATGCTGTGCCAAATAACAATAGACTGGAATGTAAATCTGAGTAGTTACTGGTGGTTGAGATTAACTCAAGTGTTCCATCCATCACATTTGTATACTGTAATTCAGCTTAGCTTGTTCAGATCCGACCCACTCCCTAAGAACAGCTGCCTATGTGCCAATGAATCCAGGAAAACCCATTGATAAAGAAGTCAGAAATCACCATAGGAGGAACCCCCCAGGGCTTTACAAGACAGCAATGTTGAAGCTCTTCCACAAATCATTCCAAACATGACAACTGTTCAGGGAAGGTTCTCAAGAGGCATTAAAAAGTATTTGGCTTGACCCAGGATAGTGAACCAGAACACTTCCCTGGACCTTTCAGAAAGAAACACAAACTCCCAAATTTAGCGCCTTCAACAGACGAAATAGCTCCTCTTGGGAAAAAAGAATATTTAGGTGGCTGGATCTAGAAAAACCTTTGGGCCATAATTACAAGCCCCTATCGCCACAGGAACATCACTTTTAAAGGCATTCCTGTGGCAATACAGGCTTTGCCTTATTACAAGGCAGTGCTAAGCCACTTCATGTGGCTTAACAACGCCTTATGAATAAGGCACACTTTCATGCTGCACTTAGCGTGAAAGGGACGTACAATGGGTGTTGCAGTGATTGTTTAGTCGCAATACCCATTAATTTTGACACTGCCCCCTGTTAGAAATGGGATCTCTTGTTGGCTAAGGCTTGCACCAAAGCCAGGCAGAGACCACCACTCTAATCAGGGCAAGGTAGTTACACGCCAAAGATAACCCCTGCTCCCCCACCCCCTGGTAGCTTAGCAATAGCAGTCAGGCTTATCCCGGAGGCCATGTGTAAAGCGTTTGCGCACGCACACAGCAACAACATACCAGGCACACCACAAAAGGAACTCCACACAAGGTTATATCAAAAATACCCTTTGTATTCTCGTAACCCATTAGAATAGTACTCACATTATATACATTGTGCCACCGGTACTAGGTCATATCTACAAGGGATTATATACATCTGACAGGGCCCACTGGACCACTGTCTGAAACATCACAAAGTGGACTTAGTAAAAAAAAGACATATCATAAAAGTAGAACCAGTAATCACTGGTAACCGCTGTACTCAGCATCATCCTGTAACATAAACCACATTATGCACAGCATCACATTAGAGCAAAATACATTATACGCCAACCTCATCACTAACATTTTAGACCCTAACCTCCTAAGCATCACTCACATTAGGGTATACTTGTAGTAGGAAATAACCTCACCAGCATAAACACATTAGGCACATAATCTCACCCCTAAACGCATCTAGAGGCACGAATCATAATAGAGCATCACATTTCCTACGTCACCTAAATCACTGCCCCCCCCCCCCCCCCCTTGACCAACTGGCCTTCTCAAGGGGGCTCAATTGCCATAAGTCCAGAATCGATTTACAAAAGGGGGTGGTGATGAACAGAGTGTCTGAATTGAGCAGACCACTCTTACCCAGTCCAAAGATCAGGGCTTGATCCATCACCGTTATTTATCTCACTGCCCCATCCCAGCTCAGAACCTGGCTATATGCAAATCAGTCTGTCCCTGGCCCAGTGCATCATGGGAACAGGGCAGACTAAACTACCAAGCCAATTCTTTACCAGAAAGGAGACAAGCTACCGGGGACCGGTTTCTGGCATTTCAGCCTCTTCGGCCCGGCTTGCTTGAATCCTGATGGAGCAGTGAGAAAGGGACTCATGTCTGAGTATACCCTGCCACACCTATAGTGGCCAAAATCGATTTACAAAAGGGGGTGGTGATGAACAGAGTGTCTGAATTGAGCAGACCACTCTTACCCAGTCCAAAGATCAGGGCTTGATCCATCACCGTTATTTATCTCACTGCCCCATCCCAGCTCAGAACCTGGCTATATGCAAATCAGTCTTTCCCTGGCCCAGTGCATCATGGGAACAGGGCAGACTAAACTACCAAGCCAATTCTTTACCAGAAAGGAGACAAGCTACCGGGGACCGGTTTCTGGCATTTCAGCCTCTTCGGCCCGGCTTGCTTGAATCCTGATGGAGCAGTGAGAAAGGGACTCATGTCTGAGTATACCCTGCCACACCTATAGTGGCCAAAATCGATTTACAAATGGGGGTGGTGATGAACAGAGTGTCTGAATTGAGCAGACCACTCTTACCCAGTCCAAAGATCAGGGCTTGATCCATCACCGTTATTTATCTCACTGCCCCATCCCAGCTCAGAACCTGGCTATATGCAAATCAGTCTGTCCCTGGCCCAGTGCATCATGGGAACAGGGCAGACTAAACTACCAAGCCAATTCTTTACCAGAAAGGAGACAAGCTACCGGGGACCGGTTTCTGGCATTTCAGCCTCTTCGGCCCGGCTTGCTTGAATCCTGATGGAGCAGTGAGAAAGGGACTCATGTCTGAGTATACCCTGCCACACCTATAGTGGCCAAAATCGATTTACAAAAGGGGGTGGTGATGAACAGAGTGTCTGAATAGAGCAGACCACTCTTACCCAGTCCAAAGATCAGGGCTTGATCCATCACCGTTATTTATCTCACTGCCCCATCCCAGCTCAGAACCTGGCTATATGCAAATCAGTCTGTCCCTGGCCCAGTGCATCATGGGAACAGGGCAGACTAAACTACCAAGCCAATTCTTTACCAGAAAGGAGACAAGCTACCGGGGACCGGTTTCTGGCATTTCAGCCTCTTCGGCCCGGCTTGCTTGAATCCTGATGGAGCAGTGAGAAAGGGACTCATGTCTGAGTATACCCTGCCACACCTATAGTGGCCAAAATCGATTTACAAAAGGGGGTGGTGATGAACAGAGTGTCTGAATTGAGCAGACCACTCTTACCCAGTCCAAAGATCAGGGCTTGATCCATCACCGTTATTTATCTCACTGCCCCATCCCAGCTCAGAACCTGGCTATATGCAAATCAGTCTGTCCCTGACCCAGTGCATCATGGGAACAGGGCAGACTAAACTACCAAGCCAATTCTTTACCAGAAAGGAGACAAGCTACCGGGGACCGGTTTCTGGCATTTCAGCCTCTTCGGCCCGGCTTGCTTGAATCCTGATGGAGCAGTGAGAAAGGGACTCATGTCTGAGTATACCCTGCCATACCTATAGTGGCCAAAATCGATTTACAAAAGGGGGTGGTGATGAACAGAGTGTCTGAATTGAGCAGACCACTCTTACCCAGTCCAAAGATCAGGGCTTGATCCATCACCGTTATTTATCTCACTGCCCCATCCCAGCTCAGAACCTGGCTATATGCAAATCAGTCTGTCCCTGGCCCAGTGCATCATGGGAACAGGGCAGACTAAACTACCAAGCCAATTCTTTACCAGAAAGGAGACAAGCTACCGGGGACCGGTTTCTGGCATTTCAGCCTCTTCGGCCCGGCTTGCTTGAATCCTGATGGAGCAGTGAGAAAGGGACTCATGTCTGAGTATACCCTGCCACACCTATAGTGGCCAAAATCGATTTACAAAAGGGGGTGGTGATGAACAGAGTGTCTGAATTGAGCAGACCACTCTTACCCAGTCCAAAGATCAGGGCTTGATCCATCACCGTTATTTATCTCACTGCCCCATCCCAGCTCAGAACCTGGCTATATGCAAATCAGTCTGTCCCTGGCCCAGTGCATCATGGGAACAGGGCAGACTAAACTACCAAGCCAATTCTTTACCAGAAAGGAGACAAGCTACCGGGGACCGGTTTCTGGCATTTCAGCCTCTTCTGCCCGGCTTGCTTGAATCCTGATGGAGCAGTGAGAAAGGGACTCATGTCTGAGTATACCCTGCCACACCTATAGTGGCCAAAATCGATTTACAAAAGGGGGTGGTGATGAACAGAGTGTCTGAATTGAGCAGACCACTCTTACCCAGTCCAAAGATCAGGGCTTGATCCATCACCGTTATTTATCTCACTGCCCCATCCCAGCTCAGAACCTGGCTATAGGCAAATCAGTCTGTCCTTGGCCCAGTGCATCATGGGAACAGGGCAGACTAAACTACCAAGCCAATTCTTTACCAGAAAGGAGACAAGCTACCGGGGACCGGTTTCTGGCATTTCAGCCTCTTCGGCCCGGCTTGCTTGAATCCTGATGGAGCAGTGAGAAAGGGACTCATGTCTGAGTATACCCTGCCACACCTATAGTGGCCAAAATCGATTTACAAAAGGGGGTGGTGATGAACAGAGTGTCTGAATTGAGCAGACCACTCTTACCCAGTCCAAAGATCAGGGCTTGATCCATCACCGTTATTTATCTCACTGCCCCATCCCAGCTCAGAACCTGGCTATATGCAAATCAGTCTGTCCCTGGCCCAGTGCATCATGGGAACAGGGCAGACTAAACTACCAAGCCAATTCTTTACCAGAAAGGAGACAAGCTACCGGGGACCGGTTTCTGGCATTTCAGCCTCTTCGGCCCGGCTTGCTTGAATCCTGATGGAGCAGTGAGAAAGGGACTCATGTCTGAGTATACCCTGCCACACCTATAGTGGCCAAAATCGATTTACAAAAGGGGGTGGTGATGAACAGAGTGTCTGAATTGAGCAGACCACTCTTACCCAGTCCAAAGATCAGGGCTTGATCCATCACCGTTATTTATCTCACTGCCCCATCCCAGCTCAGAACCTGGCTATATGCAAATCAGTCTGTCCCTGGCCCAGTGCATCATGGGAACAGGGCAGACTAAACTACCAAGCCAATTCTTTACCAGAAAGGAGACAAGCTACCGGGGACCGGTTTCTGGCATTTCAGCCTCTTCGGCCCGGCTTGCTTGAATCCTGATGGAGCAGTGAGAAAGGGACTCATGTCTGAGTATACCCTGCCACACCTATAGTGGCCAAAATCGATTTACAAAAGGGGGTGGTGATGAACAGTGGTTGGATCTAGCCCTGATCTCTTGACTGGGTGAGAGCTTTCTGCTTAATTCAGAGACTCTGTCCCTCACCACCCCTTGTTGTAAATATTTTTGTCCACCCTAAGCGTGGAAGGGTATTCTCAGATGTGAGACCCTTGCTCATTGCACCATCAGGATTCAAGCAAACCGGGCCGAAGACGGCTGTAATGCCAGAAACCGGTCCCCGGGAGCTTGTTTCCTTCCCAGTGTAAGAATTGGCTTTTGTAGTTTGGTTTGCCCTGTTCCCATCATGCACTGGGACAGGAACAGACTAATTTGCATACAGCCAGGTTCTGAAACTGGGATGGTGCAGTGAGCTAAAAAACGGTGTTGGATCTAGCCCTGATCTCTTGACTGGGTGAGAGCTTTCTGCTTAATTCAGAGACTCTGTCCCTCACCACCCCTTGTTGTAAATATTTTTGTCCACCCTAAGCATGGAAGGGTATTCTCAGATGTGAGACCCTTGCTCATTGCACCATCAGGATTCAAGCAAACCGGGCCGAAGACGGCTGTAATGCCAGAAACCGGTCCCCGGGAGCTTGTTTCCTTCCCAGTGTAAGAATTGGCTTTTGTAGTTTGGTTTGCCCTGTTCCCATCATGCACTGGGACAGGAACAGACTAATTTGCATACAGCCAGGTTCTGAAACTGGGATGGTGCAGTGAGCTAAAAAACGGTGTTGGATCTAGCCCTGATCTCTTGACTGGGTGAGAGCTTTCTGCTTAATTCAGAGACTATGTCCCTCACCACCCCTTGTTGTAAATATTTTTGTCCACCCTAAGCGTGGAAGGGTATTCTCAGATGTGAGACCCTTGCTCATTGCACCATCAGGATTCAAGCAAACCGGGCCGAAGACGGCTGTAATGCCAGAAACCGGTCCCCGGGAGCTTGTTTCCTTCCCAGTGTAAGAATTGGCTTTTGTAGTTTGGTTTGCCCTGTTCCCATCATGCACTGGGACAGGAACAGACTAATTTGCATACAGCCAGGTTCTGAAACTGGGATGGTGCAGTGAGCTAAAAAACGGTGTTGGATCTAGCCCTGATCTCTTGACTGGGTGAGAGCTTTCTGCTTAATTCAGAGACTCTGTCCCTCACCACCCCTTGTTGTAAATATAAGTCCAGAATGTCAGGGCAGCATAGTTTGCATGTGCGCAATTGCGTTGACGCGGAGGAGTGCATCTCATTCCTCTCTCTCAAACCATGTCCCCAAAGAACTGTAGTCTAAACGTTGCAGGTGACGCTACTTGCTGTGCAGTTTTGATGTCAATTGTGGGCCTGGGCACTCACTATGCCCTGTGAACACATAGGTATAAACGCTGCAGCTGCCCGCGCTGGTACTGCGCAGCTGGGAACACACAAATAGGCCCTGGCACAACTGTGCCTTCGGGGCCTCACTGGGGCTCTCAAATTGAAATTACCCCCTCGGTGCAGCTGCCCTCTGCAAGCGGGGCAGCTGAGATGAACAAATCCCAGGGCCCGGGTACCCTGGGATGCTTTAACTAACTGTGCCCCCACGTTGCAGCTGCCTGGAGGGGCAGCTGTAAAACTAGCATGGGCACTGCAGGGCACTCAGTATGACCACCAGGAGGGGTGGGCACTGACAATGTGCCCTGACACCAGCCCCTCCCAGTTAGAACTAAGCACACTCACCGAGCTCTCTGGAGGACTCATCACGCTGCTCCAACGTGTGGGGACACTCACTGACAGTCTTCACGGGCACACGCAGGGCTCTGGGGACATTCTCCTCTTGCCGCTTCTGGACATCTGCGGACAGCACACTTCGCCCGGTCCCCCCTCTTGGGACCGGGACTTGCCCATAGAGCCTGCATGGCTCTCCAATGCAATCGGCAGGGGGAAAGGCACTGGCAATGTGCTGCATTGGGTTCCCCTGAGCCGGGACTACTAGAGGCTTCTCGCTGGCGTCTGCGGGGCTCTTCACGTTCAAGCGAGCCCCGCACATACTTCCTGCCACACGCGGCAGGCCCCGCCTACAGTCGAGCAGCTCTTTCCTGGCTTCCAGGCCGCTGGTCGTCTCTGCAGCTTCCCGCTTCATGACTTAAATTTGAAAGTGCAGGGTGGGCTCCTGCCACAATGAAGCATTCCACTTAATACACTGGCAGGAGAGTGGGGTGGGCTCCCGCTATTCTCGTGCACACCATCATGCTTCGGCAATGCGGGGTGGGTTCCCGGGGTAAAGGCACTTGAGGGGTGGCACCCGCTCTGCAGGCAAAATGCTGGGTGGGCACCCGCCATCATAAAAAGCAAACACCAGCGGAGTGGGCACCCGCAACCCAGGCAGCAATAAGTGGGGTGGCCACCCGCCGTTTCCTTCATCATGGAAGAATCCCTCAAGCTGGGATTCCTTCTCAAAAGGGCTACAGTGCTGCTCTACTCTATTCAGGAGCCAATAAAACTAAAAGTTCTCTCAGGGCGCAAAAAGCAGAACAAGGTCCTTAGGAATCAGGAGGCAATGCTGGGTCCAGTGTGGCAGCCCTCCTGGCAGTTCCTCCTGGGCCCAGCAGCAGCACACCCCGCAGGTTTAGGAACAGGCACAGAACAAAATCATGGGGTCACAGCCCCTACATTTATATCACTAATTCATTTGTCTGTAGTGCAGAGTTTAGGGAACCTGATGTAACTGGTTCAGAGGGGATTTGGAGTTCTCTGATTTCGAAGCTCCTCTTCTCCTTTGTCAGATGAGGGCTCAGTAATCAGAAACACCACAGGGGGCGGAGCCAACATTGCACAGGATGGGCACAGTCCTATTCAGAGTCATGGGAACACCCCTCCCACTATTCTTAGCCCAGGTGTCCCTTTCAGCCTAGCTGACTCACCCTGTCCCTTCCTGGAGCCAAACACACCTCCCATCTCCTGTCACTCACAAGCATCAGGCAGGCAGACACATACCACACAGAAATGCCAACTTCTAAAAGAGCCATCTCTCCACCAGTCATCAGAAATCTGCACACACCATTGCGCAGCATTTAATCTCACAAGTTCTAACATATTAAACTCAACCCTGCTTTCCTCTCATACCAGGAATAACCATGGACACACTTATCCCCAAGGCATTGCTATGGGAGGGCAAGCCAACTTCACCAAATGTGCACCGAGAGCGCACACACTTTACATTGGACCTCAGAGATAAAGTGTCCAGAGGCCTAAAACCACCAACACCAGGTCAGGACTTAAGGCAAAAAGTTCAGGGGTGAACCTGCCAAAAAAGGGCCAAGTCCAACACCCCCTATTTACAAGGGTGGCGTAAATTGGAGGCAGCGCCAAAATTAAGACCAAAAAAACCTTGGTCTTAACACGGCAAAACGAGGAGAAATGCTTTATTTGTCCTTGTTGTTGCTGTTTCTATGTTTGCTGCATTGTGCAGCACACATAGAAACAACAAAAGGCCACGCTACACCATTTCTGCATGTAAACAATCACTTTAAAAACGACGAGTTGCACATTTTATGTGTGCTGCATAAAGCAGCACATAAAAAAGTTACAAATCACCATTTAAGATTGTTTCTGCGCATCAGGGGACACCTTCCTGCATATAAAGAATCATTCCCCCCAATGCAGGCACCCTTGCACTGTGGTGCAAGGGTGACTGTGTTGGCACTAAGCGATACAAAAGGGGATGATGGACGGAGCGTTTGACAAAATCAAACACTCACTCCCGGTCAACTGATCTGGGTTTAATCCATCACCATTCTTTAGCTCACTCCGCCACCCCAGTTCAGACATGGCCATATGCAAATCAGTCTGACCCTGTGCCTCATGGGAACAGTCCAGCCCGAACTGCCAAGCCATGTCTTTCCTAGACCGGAAACAAGCATTCCTGGGACCGGTTTTGGATTCATAATACTCATCAGCCAGGCTATCTTAAAACCAGTGGCAAAGTGCGCAAGGGACTCACGTCTGAGCATACCCTGCCAACTTATGGCGAAGAATGCGATACAAAAGGGGATGATGGACAGAGCGACAAAAAGGCATTTGAGGTACACAGAGTCCCTGCCCTTCCTGTCCTAGCTCCAGACTCAGTAGGGGGGGAGGGTGGGGGATGGCGAGTGGTATGCAGCCCTTTGTGCGCTGACCGGAGACAACCTATTCAGGTGTAACTGGAAGCTCCCCCCTCTTATCCTGCCCAGGATGGCCCATCTGGATGTGGATAGCCCATCAGTCACAACTAAGCTTACTTTGTGTTTTGTTGTCTAGAGGGAATGCAGGAAGCCAGCTGTCACCCACTCCAGATTTGTATTCAGAGGCAGGCAGAAGACACCAAATGGTTAAAGTAAGAAAATGCCATCCTTCTAAAAGTACAAAGAAACAGCTGGGTTGCACTCAAAGTAAACAAAATGTAGTCAAATGTTGGCCAAATTACTCTTGGTCATTTTCTAAAGTGTGCACCTTGTGGGGAGACTCTGCCCTCCCACCCAATTTGAACTGAAAATGGTAACTAGGATGTGTGACTTAGACAAATGATGCACTACTGTAATAGTGTAATCTGTGTAAACAATACAAGGTAGATGATTTGAAAAAAATATATATATATATAACAACAAGTCCAAGACTGTATAATCAAAGTGCGAACAAAATGTCCATGGCAAAATGAACATTTGGATGCTGTGTCTTACTCAGTCAGTATAATATCCAAATGAGATGCGTCTTGAAAGAAAAATATTCTTCATGAGACTGACTACAACATTAACATATAAGCATCTAACAGTGCGGCCGCTCCCAATGCATTTCGGGCATGCACAATTGTCCTTCATCAGGGAAATCTTTAAATGTTCATGGACATTTTGTTCACACATTGACTTGGACTTGTTGTTATATATTGTTGAAATCATCTACGTTGTATTGTTTAAACAGATGACACTATTGCACCGGATTACAGTAGTGCATCCCGTATCTAAAACACACATCTTAGTTACCATTAACTTTCTAAAAGTGGCATTTTCAAAATACCAATTTAAAATCCGACTTCACAGTAAGTTGGGATTTTAAATAGTGATTCCAGCGACATCAATCTTTGGGGGTCCTATCTCTTCCCAATTGGGAATTACACTTATAAAATGCAATAAGGAAATACCAATGTTAACCTAAGGGAGAGATATGTTATGTTATGTTATGTTACGTAACGCTTATATAGCGCATGGCTACCCCAACAACGAGGCATCCCAGCGCTTGCAGACAGGTCCAATCACATAACAGCCGGAGGAATGCGGCAGGATATCTGTTCACCGCGGAACCCTAAATAGAAGAAAACAGCCAAGTTTTTACTTGTTTTCTAAAATGTAGGTGGTTTGTGATGGAACGTACACCTAAAGGAATAGAGTTCCAGAGTTTTGGGGCCCGAAACCTAAAAGAACGGCCACCAACTCTGCACCTCCGAATCTTGATGGTACAAGCAAGGAAGAGGTCCGCAGACCGGAGTGCACGCTGTGGAACATAGAAGGAACAGATTCCTTGCAAGATTTTAGGACCTAGACAATGTAACATTCTATGCATAACACACAAGGTTTTAAATTGAATGCGTTGTTTAACGGGCAGCCAATGGAGCCTTCGCAAAACCTGAGAGGTATGGCAACGTTTTGGTAAGCCGAGCAGGGTACGAGCCGCCTCGGCCTGAGCTTTCTGTAGTCTATTGATGACTGTCAGATTGGACCCAAGCATTAATACATTGCAATAGTCTAGATGGGATAAGACCATAGCCTGGACAATTGTCTGACGGATGGAAGGTTCAAAGAAGCCAAGAATAGGTTTCAGAGAGCGCAGGCGGCCATAGCAAGTACCAGCTATCCTCTTCGCATGGGAATCCAGGGTGAGAGCATCATCTAAGATCACACCCAGATTCTTAACTTCCTTCTTATGCATAGGCGGTGAGCCCAATGTAGGGGGCCACCACCGCTCGTCCCACTTTAGGGTGTCCGGGCCAACCAGGAGGACTTCAGTCTTAGATGAATTTAACTGAAGACAGTTCTCCGTAAGCCAGCTAGAAATGGCCATGATATCCTCTTGGAATTTGGCTTAATCACCCACGATGTTATTAGAAAAGGTGAAGATCAGCTGTGTATCGTCCGCATAAGATATTAGTTCGATGTTACGTTCCCTGGCCAATGTGGCCAGGGGGCGGACATACACATTAAACAGCGTGGGGCTGAGGGCAGAGCCCTGTGGAACACCACAGCCTAATGGAAAACTGCCAGACGAGTACGGGGGAGCATGAACCTGGAAGGAACGGTCAGATAGAAATGACACAAACCAGTCCAGAGCATCATCTCTGACACCTATCTCCCATAGCCTCATAGAATTTGCCTCACAGTAGTGAAAAACAAATTTAGGAGTTTTTCACCACCTGGACATGTAAAACTTAAAAATACATGGCCTACTGTTTAAACATCAATGTACAATAAACCTGTGCACTAGCCAAGGTAAAGATAAGTTCCAAGAAAATATTCGATTTTGTAGGTGCTCTTTAGGTGTCGCCCACCACCCTGGGGCGAATGGTTTGTAGAACAAAATAAGTGTGATCAATTAAGAATTGATATTAATCCCATAAGGCACTCAAGGCTGGTGAAATCCTCCAAAATTATTCAAAAAGTAAACGATGTTGCTTTTCATGCGTTTATTTTCAGTTTGTTGGAAAATGTTTACTTTTATCCATTGTCAATAAAGTTTTTATTTCAACAGAGATTCAATCCAACTCCAAAAGTATATCTAATTACATCCGGATCCGATGCATTTCGGGCAATGGCCCTTCGTCAGGGAGCATCTAAGGTAAAAACGATACATGTTGTAACCAGCAAATAAAAATAATGATAAGAAAAAGATACCATAGCCCAATGGTGACAGGGGTCAAATGGGATTCAGTGGTTTAATTCAGTGGTGATTATCGGATAAGCGAGACTAGGATTAAAGGGTGTGACTTATTCAAAAAACGTCCGTGCACTGATGTGTCAAAATGGTGAATGGGGTGTTAAAGTGAAAACCAAACGATAGAAGTGACGTGAGCTAAAATGAACGTAGTGCTCAACAGAAGGCGAGTAAGCTAAAAGGTCAAGCCAGTTCGTGCTAGCGCTATAAAACAAACGTGACGGCACATATAGTTGCAATACAGAAGGAATTCGAGTATTTACAATGTAAGGGTCAGAAGAGGATTCTTGTATACGGTCGACAAAGTTCAGTGGCTTGATGTGATTTAGACCGGCCGAAGTAACACAGGCTTCATAAGTGAAGTCTGAGAGTTTGTGAATCACGTGGTATTGGAAACGTTAGTAAAGAAAGAGGACTTGGTGTAGGAAAACGGAACGGTAGAACAAAAATGAGTGAAAAGTATCGGCTAGGTATATTAATGTAACCAAAGAGACTAATAATTTACATTAAATCACGAAACACAGAAAAAAATAAACAGTTCAAAAATTCTGGTGAAACAAAAGCAAAATAAACAGAGGTTAATTACCATTCACGGGTAGTGAGTAAATTCAGAACAGGTATGCTCATAAATAAGCTAACAGTCAAATGGGATGTCAGTCTCAAATAACATGAAAACTCAATCCGTTCATTGAGTCCATGTGGCTTAATCAAATTTAATCTATAAATCCAATTGTTCTCACGTTGCAATAACATTTTATTGTTGTCTATACCCTCAGCTTTTTTAATAATTTACAAAGCCATGAATTTAAACTGAGATATATTATGGTTCATCTCAATAAAGTGAGTTGCCACTGATGATTTGAGATTCTTAGTTCGGATGTTAGACTTATGCTTATTAAGGCGGGTTTTTAGTTTGCGTTCCGTCTTTCCAATGTAAACCTTCCCGCATGGGCACTTGAGTAGATATATAAGAATATTTGTATCACAAGTGGCTGTTACATTCAAATGTATGTTGTATCCTTTCATAGGATGTGTTAATTTGTTCCCTGGAATGATATGATGGCAATTATTAAAATTATTGCATGGTATGGTGCCTTTTGAAATGGGAGAAAGTTCCTTAGGATGTTTTAAGATTTCGCCCAAATTCTTTCCTCTGGTATAGGCGAATAAAGGTCTTGGCTTGAACATATCCTTAAAATCAGTTTCCAACTGTAACATTGGCCAGTGTTTTAATATGATATTTTTAAACATTGGACTAACGTTGGAATATTTTGATACTACGACCATCCGGTCATTTACAGTTTTCTCTCTCGGTTGTTTTAACAGATTCGATCGGTCTAGTTCGTTCACCTGGTTTTTGGCAATATTAAGTAGATCCTCAGGATACCCTCGTTCTTTAAAACGATCAACCATTTCTTCCGTTCTGATTTTAGCCACATTAGGATCAGAAGTGATACGTTTAACCCTAAGAAGTTGAGATTTGGGTAAATGTTTTTTCAATGATGCTTGGTGGAAGCTAGTGTAATGTAACAAATTGTTACGATCGGTGGGTTTACGGTAAATATCAGTTGTAATACAATCATCTTGCAAAGTTATCTGAACATCCAAGAATGTTATAATTTTTGATTCTATAGTCCAGGTGAACTGGATACGTTGATTGGCTTTATTGAGGGTGATCAAATCTTGTTCAAGATTTTCTCCTGTATCACTCCAAAGGATAAATAAATCGTCAATGTAACAAACGTACATTTTAAGGTTGTTTTTCCAAATAGCTTTGGTCCAAATTTTCCTCGTTTCAAAATCCCAGATGAAGATATTAGCATATACAGGAGCAGTGCTGTTTCCCATGCTCGTGCCCACTAGTTGTAGAAACCAGTCGTCATCATATTGAAAATAGCTATGATATAGGGTGAACATAACTAGTTCCATCAAAAATACTTTCATAGGTTCCTCCACTTTCAATTGCAGGATAGCTTGTTCCATGGATTCTATACCTTCCTAGTGAGGAATAGAAGTGTATAACGAGCTAACGTCAGCTGTACATAACCACAATTGTTCATTCGGTTCTATTTCTATGTCTTGAAGCTTACTCAAAAAGTCTGTGGTATCTCAAATGTAGCTAGCCAACGATTGAACAGTAGGTTGAAGGTAGCGGTCCAAGTATTGGCGTACAGGTTGGTGAATGCTGCCACAGGTGGATACAATTGGTCGAATTGGTGGGTCCATAAGATTTTTATGAATCTTGGGCATCGCATATATATTCGAACTCCTTGGGTAATTCTGTAGTAGAAAGTTCCTAGTTCTTTGATTAATGACACCAAGTCACCAATATTGCCAAAAACCAGGTGAATGAACTAGACCGATCGAATCTGTTAAAACAACCAAGAGAGAAAACTGTAAATGACCGGATGGTCATAGTATCAAAATATTCCAACGTTAGTCCAATGTTTAAAAATATCATATTAAAACACTGGCCAAAGTTACAGTTGGAAACGGATTTTAAGTATATGTTCAAGCCAAGACCTTTATTCACCTATACCAGAGGAAAGAATTTGGGCGAAATCTTAAAACATCCTAAGGAACTTTCTCCCATTTCAAAAGGCACCATACCATGCAATGATTGTAATAAATGCCATAATATCATTCCAGGGAACAAAATAACACATCCTATGAAAGGATACAACATACATTTGAATGTAACAGCCACTTGTGATAAAAATAATCTTATATATCTACTCAAGTGCCCATGCGGGAATGTTTACATTGAAAAGACGGAACGCAAACTAAAAACCCATCCTAATGAACATAAGTCTAACATCCGAACTAAGAATCTCAAATCATCAGTGGCAACTCACTTTAATGAGATGAACCATAATATAGCTCAGCTTAAATTCATGGCTTTGGAAATTAATAAAAAAGCTGAGGGTATAGACAACAATAAAATGTTAATGCAACGTGAGATCCATTGGATTTATAGATTAAATTCGATTAAGCCACATGGACTCAATGAACGGATTGAGTTTTCATGTTATTTGTGACTGACATCTCATTTGACTGTTAGCTCATTTATGAGCATACCTGTTCTGAATTTACTCACTACCGGTGAATGGTTATTCACCTCTGTTTATTTTGCTTTTGTTTCACCGGTATTTTTGAACTGTTCATTTTTTTCTGTTTCGTGATTTAATGTGATTTATTAGTCTCTTAATATACCTAGCCGATACTTTTCACTCATTTTTGTTCTACCGTTCCATTTTCCTACACCAAGTCCTCTTTCTTTACTAACGTTTCCACTACCACGTGATTCACAAACTCTCAGACTTCACTTATGAAGCCTGCGTTACTTCGGCCGGTCTAAATCACAGCAAGCCGCTGAACTTTGTCGACCATACACAAGATCGGTCTTCTGACCCTTACATTGTAATTACTCGAATTCCTTTTGTATTGCAACTATATGTGCCGTCACGTTTGTTTTATAGCGCTAGCACGAACTGGCTTGACCTCTTAGCTTACTCGCCTTCTGTTGAGCACTACATTAATTTGAGCTCACGTCACTTCTATCGTTTGGTTTTCACTTTAACACCCCATTCACCATTTTGACACATCAGTGCACGGGCGTTTTTTGAATAAGTCACACCCTTTAATCCTAGTCTCGCTTATCCGATAATCTCCACTGAATTAAACCACTGAATCCCATTTGACCCCTGTCACCATTGGGCTATGGTATCTTTTTCTTATCATTATTTTTATTTGCTGGTTACAACATGTATCGTTTTCACCTTAGATGCTCTCGGACGAAGGGCCGTTGCCCGAAATGCATCGGAGCCGGATGTAATTAGATATACTTTTGGAGTTGGATTGAATCTCTGTTGAAATAAAAACTTTATTGATAATGGATAAACGTAAACATTTTCCAACAAACTGAAAATAAACGCATGAAAAGCAACATCGTTTAGTTTTTGAATAATTTTGGAGGATTTCACCAGCCTTGAGTGCCTTAAGGGATGTTATCAATTCTTAATTGATCACACTTATTTTGTTCTACTTTTTTAACAGGACCCTGCCCATGGGCTGTCCAGGGCCTACCTAGGGGGTGACTTATATGTATTAAAAAGGAAGAATTGAGCCTGGTAAGAGGGTTAACTTAACAGGTCTACATAGCAGTTAAAGACTGCACACACAGGCCATGCATTGGCAGGTGGAGACATGTTTAAAGGGCTACTGATGTGAGTGGTGCAATCAGTGCTGCAGCTGACTAGTAGCATTCACCTTACAGGGTACATATAGTACACTGTACTAGAGTCTTATCAGTAAATTAAATATTCCAATTGTGAATAACCCTATGTTACATGTTTTAAGCAGAGAGCACATGCACTTTAGCACAAGTTAGCAATGGTAAAGTGCCCAGAGCCCTAAAGCCAACAAAAACAAATTCAGCAAAAAAGGTAGGAGAAAGACAAAAGGTTTGGGGTGCCATTTAAACACAGGAATTCATTCTGAGCCGCATTAATCCTTCTCAAGGGATTCTAGAGTGGTTGTGAAATTTTTACAATCCTGCCCTTCAGCTGCAAATATCTCCAGGCAGCAGTTGTCTACTCAGTTAGCAATATTGTTCTACCTTTTATTGTGTTTGAGAGTTTACAATATCAAAGATTGGATCTCATGGGAGGATGTTAATTCCAGATGGAATCACTAACAAGTTCGTTCGAAATACGAAGACAAACCCCTTGTTTTTCTATAGTACACTCTTTAAAGGAGCATAACGCTAGAATGACCATATCTTTGGATATGAACTATTGTTTGACAAAACATTTGCCCTTATATCCATGCCAGCGTTGCTTCTCGGGTCAACTAATTCATGAAACAGGCATACATAGATTTTGAAAGATAAATAGATATTGAAGTTATCAAGGCAGAAGACAGATCAAGAGATTCTACATTCTAGAATAATCTTTGCTTCCATCCCCAAAGTTGGGGATTATCCCACTTTAAAAATTTTGGTTTAGGTGTGGCTTGGGCGTAGGACTACCCTAAGCTCGCGAAGCTTGCGTTTTTTGCACAACTCTGGGCTAGGCGAATTGCACGTAGCACAGTGCAAAAACGCGTAGCGGGCATTTTTTGCTTGCTCGTGGTCCTCAACGCAAAGTTGGCGAGCAAGCAAAATAACATCCTGGCGAGACTTTTCCTCATTCGCGAGAAGCAACATCAAGTTGCCAATAATGAGCGTGGAAAATAAACCTCCCGGCTAGATTCTCCATGCTGGGAGGTCAGGTTTCTCATTGCGAGTGGTCGCTTGTGCACGCGATGAGAAGCTACGAGTCCGCATTGAGAAAGCTGCCGCTGGAGTACAAATCGGCTCGTGCGGAAGAAAACAGCGCTTGAACAGTGCAAGATATGGTTTGCAGTAATTGCATAGTGCGGACAAGCATTCAGCACTGTGCAATCAGTGATAACGATTCAGAAAAGGGGGGTGGTGATGAACAGAGTGTCTGAATTAAGCAGACCACTCTTACCCAGTCCAAAGATCAGGGCTTGATCCATCACCGTTATTTAGCTCACTGCCCCATCCCAGCTCAGAACCTGGCTATATGCAAATTAGTCTGTCCCTGGCCCAGTGCATCATGGGAACAGGGCAGACCAAACTACCAAGCCAATTCTTTACCAGAAAGGAGACAAGCTTCCGGAGACCGGTTTCTGGCATTTCAGCCATCGTCGGCCCGGCTTGCTTGAATCCTGATGGAGCAGTGAGCAAGGGACTCATGTCTGAGTATACCCTGCCACACCTATAGAATTGGCTTGGTAGTTTGGTAGACTTCATTGTGACTGCGGGGCCTCCCCCATGTGTGCGGAGACATCACCCTGACTGCAGGGCCTCTGCCCTGAATGCGGAAATGCCACTATGACTGCGGGCCTCTGCCGCAACTGTGAGGTCTCCACCATGAGTGCAGAGACAGCACCATGACTCAGGGCATCCACCACTAGTGCTGAGACTCTGCAATGACTGCAGGGCCTCCACTATGAGTGTGGAAACTCCCCGATGACTGCAAAGGCCATGTCACAAGTGCGGACACCCCACCATGACTGCGGGCCCCTGCCACAAGTGTGTAGACTCCAGGGTCTATGCCATGAATGCAGAGACTACACCATGACTGTGGGACATCGGCCACGAGTCCAGAGACACCACCATAACTGCGGTCCTCTGCCACAAGTGCAGAGACTCCACCACGACTGCGGGGCCTCCATCACGAGTGTAGTCACATCACCATGAGTGTGAGGCCCTCGCCACGAGTGAGCAGACTCCTTAATGACTGTGAGCCCCCTGCCACAAGTGTGGAGACTTCACCATGACTGCGGGCCCCCCGCCATAAATGTGGAGACTCCCCGATGACTACGAAGGCCCTGTCACATGAGCAGACAGCCGACCATGACTGCGTGGCTCCTGCCACGAGTGCACAGACTCCCTTATGAATGCAGTATCTCCGCCATGAGTGGGGAGACTACACCATGACTGCGTGGCATCGGCCACAAGTCCAGAGACACCATCATAACTGCGGGCCGCCATCACAAGAGCAGACACATCACCATGACTGTGAGGCCCTCGCCATGACTGAGCAGACTCCCCAATGACTGTGACGCCCCTGTCACGAGAGTGGAGACTGCACCATGACTGCAGGCCCTATGATGCGGGCCTCCCCAACCAGTGCGGAGACTTCACCATGACTGTGGGGCCTCTGCCACGAGTGCAAAGATGCCACCATGACTTTAGGGCCTCTGTCACAAGTGCAGAGACTCTGCCATGACTGCAGGACCTCCACCATGTGTGCTGGGATGCCACCATGAGTGCAGGACCTCTGCCAAGAGTGCAGAGACGCCATCATAGCTACGGGACTCTGCAACAAGGGCAGAGACTCCACCATGACTGCGGGGCCTCCATCACGAGTGCAGACACATCACCATGACTGTGAGACCCTCGCCACGAATGAGCAGACTTCCCAATGACTTCGAGGACCCTGCCATGAGAGTGGAGACTGCACTATGACTGCAGGGCTCAGAATGCTGGCCCTCCGCCACCAGTGCAGAGACTTCACCATGGCTGCAGGGCCTCTGCCACGAGTGCAAAGATGCCACCATGACTCTAGTACCTCTGCCACAATTTCAGAGACTCTACCATGACTGCGGGGCCTCCACCATGAATGCGGGGACGCCACAGTGACTGCAGGGCCTCTGCCAAGAGTGCAGAGATGCCACCATAACTGTGGGACCTCTGCCACGAGTGTGCAGACTCCACCAAGACTGTTGGTCCACCAACACGAGAGCTGAGATGCCACCATGACTGCAGGGCCTCTGCCATGAGTCTGAAGACGCCCACTGTGGGGCCTCCGCCGAGAGAGCGGAGACTCGACCATGACTGTGAGGCCTCCAACACGAGCATGGATGCCATTTGTGAATCTGGCCAAAGTGTGCAGGTGGCATTTATTATCCAACGCAAACTATGATTTGCATTGGATAGTAAACCAAAGTAATGCAAAGATGCACAATGCATCAAGCTGGAATTCCACGGTTGTGCATGAGCATTCCCAGGCAACGACCTGTGGCTTTTAATGAATATACGTTGAATAAAAATCACTTCTACAAACAATTGAAGACTGAGATTTGCATCAACAGCCTCTTAGAGGCTTGTGCAACAAGCAGACATGTTTTCATGTCTCCCGTTTTTCCCACTTTGCATGTGTGCTACACTGTACAGCACACATACAAAGAGGAAAACACCTTCATGCATAGTTGTATGCTAGAAGGGGCTCCTTCCACATCAAAACCTATGCTTCACACAATGCAGACACCCTTGCCCTACAGTTGGAACATGTCAGCCAAAGGAGCACCATCACTGCTAGAGAGCAGAACATCCTCAAATCTTAGTATATGTGGCACGGTTCGGCTCAGTCCTTTTCACGCAACACACTACAACAACTTTATTTTCTGTCCAGCGTTGCGTGACTTCTTGATAAATTTGGGCCTCTGTTCCTAATGTAAGACGACCAAGGCCAGAACCCTGAGGGGCATATTTATAATTGAAGTGGCAGATCACGGCGTTAGCCTCCTTGGCTTGACGCTACGCTTTGCCACTTCTGAAGCACAGCCCTGCGTTTCCCCTGCACTGTCGCTAATTTAGCTGTCTAGCAGCAACGCAGGAACCCTAGCACCATAGTGAAAGGGGGCTTGCATTCAGGGGAATTAGTGTTTTTGAGCAGGAATGTGTCCCTTCCTGGACATAAACAAACTGAAAATGGTGTTTTGTAACTTGTATGCGTGCTGCTTTGTGCAGCACACATAAAAGTTTCAAAACTGAATTTTTTTAAATGATTGTCACCTTCCTTCACATCAACAATTATTTATGATGTTTTGCTCTTTCTGTGTGTGTTGCACAACGCAGCACACATGTAAACAGCAAAAACGAGGAGAAATAAATCATTACTCATTCTTTCGTCATGTTAAGAAAAGGTTTTTCTTGGTCTTCATTTTGGCGCTACCTCCTATTTGTGCATCCCTTGTAAATAGGGGGCAGCATCAAAATCAATGGGGGTTGCGATGGAAAGCCTACCACAACACCCATTGCCCACGCCTTTCTCACATTGGGCCCAATTCCGATCCAGTTTGGAAAACAAACCGAACGACTCGTGTCAGGAATGCTTTCCGCACGACTCATGTCAGGGGAGTCCGATCGAACAAGTACAATGCATTTGATACAATTAGATCGGACTCTCATTAACTTCAATAGAGCCTGTGTACCGAACACGTATACAGGCTCCCATTGCTAAAATGGGTGGTTGGGGATCTTGACGCATCCTGTGGGCAACACCCATTGGTACCTGTCACACTGTGCATGGTTTTAAAGGGGGGACCCGTGGGTACCCTCACGGCACAAATTAGAGGGACCTGGGTGCAGGGGGGCCTGCTACGGGCCCCCAAATACCGATTCCGGCAGTCTTTCTGATCCGGCCAAAACAAATTGTAAAGGCTGTCCAAATCATTCATCCGACTTGCTCGCTTGGAAAACCTACTGCATAGACCTGTACAATGCGGCTCCGTGGGGCTCTATCTCTCTGTATGCCTTCCGGAACCGATTCGGTCGGCGCTAAGGTTGTCCCGGCATCGTACTTAGTCGTTTAGAATTGGGAGCAAGACAGTCGGAAACAAGGGCTCCGGATCGGTTAAGGTAAAACCAAAACCGTTTCGGAGCCCTTCCGACTGAGATCGGAATCGGGCCCTAAGTATAGCATGGAAGGAGGCCTTATTTACCAGGCAGCGTTAAGCCATGTTAAGTGGATTAATGCTTCATTGTAAATTAAGTAAAGCCTGTATTGCCACCATGGGGTAGATTTACAATAACTGGCGCATCCCCAGGGATGCACCAGTTATTGTGCGCCGCAGCTCCGCCACCCATGGTGTGCCGCATTTACAATGCGGCGCACATTGGGGCAAAAACGGCACAGATGCGTTACGCATCTGCGCCGTAAAGGCGGCGCATTGCTGGAGTTGCGTCGCGAGTGTGACGCAGCTCCAGCAATGCTCTGGGGGGCCCTATCTGTCCAATGCTGCGTCAAGCCTTACGCCTGCTTCAAGCAGGCGCAGGGTTTTGACGCAGCATTGTCCTAAAAGTGCCTGCGAGACATCTTGTAGATTTCACGCAGGCACTTTTGCGAGGCGTACCTGCCCCGGAACGCCCACCCTGCGCCGGAACGGCCACATGTGGCGCAGGGCTTTACAACGTGACGCATCTGCCTAGATGCATCACGTTGTAAATGGGTTGCAGGGATGTGCCACGTTTACGTCGCCGTTGCGTGACGCAACGGCGGCGTAAACGTGGCGCAAGTCCGACATAAATCTGCCCCCAAGTCTTTAAAAGTGATGTTGTGGTGGCAATAGGGGCTTGTAAACATGCCCCTGAGTTGTCTAAGTTCACAGTGGAGATGATTTGTTGCCTCAAATTATCTTGTCATGTCACAACAAATGTGGCACAAATTTCAGCTGGGGTGACATGGTGCACTGCACATTGATGGGATTTAGATTTGGATGCCAGGGACAGGAAGCAGATTGAGTGAAGGGGAATGGAGTGCCCTTTGAGGTATATTTTCTGAAGGCTGATGCATCACCCTATGGCGCCTTTTGTGTGATACGGAGGATTTTAAAATGTATCCTCTGTTTACTTAAAATTCTTTAGTTTTTAGAGAATGTACCTAATAAGAGCTGTTGGAAGTATAATCTGTTCCCTGTTGGGAACACTGAGCTTAGATCGAGGAGAAGGGGCATAGTTAGCATTGGTGCATCAGGAGCAGTGGCACCGGCCCAGGGTGGTGAGACGCCACCTGCACTCCATATGTGGCTATCTTTAACTACCCAACAAGGGACAGATTTGTCTTGTTTTAGTTACTGTCTATTTCATCCAGGCTCTTCCATTGTCTAAGATGTGGACCATCTAGTTTTAAAGTGGTGACTCTTATCAAGGATCATTCCTTAATGCAGTAGCATTTGTTTATTAGAATGGCTTTTGGAATCCAACTAGGCCAGAGACACAAAGTTTTTGCTGGTTGCAAACACTGCGATTCACTCAATCACTGGGTTGTAACTAGTAAAAACTTTCTCAAATGTACTAAACCCATTTAGTGATTCTGGATAACATTTCAGAATCACTAACTGGCTTATAAATGGATAAAGGTTTTTCATTTGCAAGGGTCGTCGGGACCCTTTGTAACAATGGCCCTTAAGGAAAATAGAGTTGATAGAACAGAGCACATCAGGTGATAGGGATAGGGATTCCCCCATTCAGCCCCCACAAAAGCATACAAAAATGCCACCAAATAATACTAGAGCTATATAAATAGTACAGATAGCAGACCTCTCAAACCCAACTGCAATTACCACTCCTACAAAAGACAGTTAAAAGAGTAGAACCTGGGAAAAAACGGGCCCGAAAAAGCCCATAGAAAGATCTCAGTTGGAGAAAAGCACCAGAGCCAAACAAAAAGATAATGGGGCATATTACCAACGGTTAGCGATATTTACCGCTAACGATGCTTAGCAACGAATTTTTTAACGCTAAGCATCGCCGGAAATTATCGCAGAGATAACTTGCTATTAGCAAGGTTTATCTCAGAAGTGATAAAAATCCTCGTGCTAACTGCCAATTGAGAGATTATCGCTGGAAAACCAACGATAATCTCTCGAAGTTTGGCGTTAGCTTGATAATAGGGGCTCACAAACTTAGCCATGATATCCACCTTCCATAGGATATCATGGCTAAGTCAGGAAAATACCAGGTGTAAAAAAAGCAGTGCTAACCGCGATTAGCGCTGCTTTTTTTATCACTAACAGGGTTAGCGAAATCCTTGATAATAGGAGAAATGTCGCTTAACAACATTTCTCCTATTATTTTTCTCTGGAACTCCCCCTTTGCATCTCATTAGAGATAAAAGGGGAAGCTTAGAGAAAAAGGGTGCTAACATGCAAATTTGCGTGTTAGCACCCTGTTGCTAATAGGGAGATAATCTTATCTCCGCTTTCTTGGCTTTTAAAGCCAAAAAAGCGGAGATAAATCCCTTGATAATATGCCCCACTGATTTATTCACTGTGGTGCACAAATTAGACCTCTTTCTTAGGGATTCGATAGCTAGCATTGAGGGGAGAGTCAAAACGATAGAGCAAACTCTAGTTACTCTTGTAGATAGAGAAGCCCCCCCCAAAAAGATCAAATAACAAGGTTGAGAGATTACCTGGCAAAGCCAGTATAAAGGGACGAAGTATAATGGAAAATAAGCCAGGACAGATCACACAACACGTAGATCAGGCGTATACAAGCCACACTCAAAGGAAAGACAAAGACAATAAGTGGAGCGTGATCACAAAACAAAGCAGAAGGACTCAAGAAATGGATAACCACCATATCGGGCGGAACGCCCCATATACACAAAGAGATAGTGAACACACGAAGGAGGCACCTATAAACCTCCTGCCAGCTTGTACCCCTTCCACAGTAATTTTAGCCAATGCTCCGAAGCTGCAATGAGATGATAGAGAAACTGGGGAAAGCCTAAGAAATAAAACGCTACACTGGCTAAGTAATAAGGTAGGCCTAGCGCAACACATTTTTAGGGAATTTAAAATGCGAGAAGGATAAAATGGGTATGGAACTAGTAGAAAGGATCCAGCAGAATGGAGAGGATGGTCCCCTAAAGATGGATGATATAAACATCCTTCCCTTGGGCTACTTTTATAGGCCTGTATACATAATCAGGGGGGATGACGCGTGAAAAACTTTTGGCATTTCGAATTACCCGCATGATATCACCCTGAACAATCGGTACGCTGCATTGACCTCCCTAGAGGAGATAGTTTGACTGGATAAGTGTCCCAAAGTTCCCCATGATATTCCCGTAACGGCTCTTTCCCAAAACCACCAAGTATCTGATAGGACTAAAGAATTGGAAAATAGCCAATCCATATTAGAGAACATTTTAATAACCAGTGCTGCTGCTGAGCCTAGGCTAGCAATAAATTGGCCTCCCGGGGGAAACATTAGAAACACTAATAGGGCTTTACTCGGACGGGCAAACTCTCAGGTCCTTAGGGGCGCACCTAGAACAAATTACAGGACGACTGCAGTAGATCCAGCCCTCACACAAATTGCAGTACATACTGGGTCGACATCTACATTTTTACACATCCCCCCAGAAAATGAAACTTTAACGAAAGGCATCGATCCAACGCACAGTATTGCGGTCCTTTCTGGAACATAGCAGGGCTTCGTCCCAAACTATTGAACCCAGTCTGGATACATTTTGATAAAAAAATTTACATATTGTGTCTACAGGAAACATGGTCTCGAGAAGAATTACACGTGGAGGGCTATAAGACCTTTAACACACCAGCTTTACCTTCTGTAAGTGGGAGACCTAAGGGAGGTCTGTGAAATCATGTGTCAAATTCGCTAAGGCTAAACAAAGTGTCATTGATCATCTCGGAACCAAATTATCAAGTCCTGGCAATGAAAACAGACATGAGGGAGACAATAATCTTGGTAAATTTTCATAACCACGCAAAGAGGAAAGATGTAATAGACATGCTAAAAGAACTTAGAGAAGCAATGTTGAAAAATTTGAATGATTATAGGGGAGATTTACTGCTGGGGGGGGGGCGATTTTAATACTGCTTTGTGTCCACATAGTGATGAAATATTCTGCGGCCTAATGGATGTGAGAGAATGCAGTATCCGAAATTTTTCATATACCCTACAGGGTGATTCACTTATGAATTATTCTTCTTCTTAGATATGAGTTTTGCAAATGGTATGACTTCTCTGCCCACACAGTTTTCGCAGATCTTTCATGGTAGGGGGATGAATACCATTATTGATTATATAATAATCCCAAATAGGATGGCCGCGAGGGTCCAAAGTTTCAAAACCCATAAAAATGGTTTAAGTGCCATTTTCCCCCAAAGTGTGTTGATATCAGTGGAAAAAAAAGTGTGGAAAGTGCGACCCCAAAAGAACCCTAAATCTACAGCATTTAGAAATAAACAAAATAAACGGCTATTCTTTAAAATGGGGCCAGGTAGACCCTTCAAAAATAACGAAAGCAGTGGTAGAAAAAAGCATGGATGATATTCTTACATGCCTTGAGGAGTCTGCAGGGCACGAAGACATAATGGGGGCTTACATACGTAGTATAGCCTCCATCAGGGATACATTGAAAAGGAAATAATAAAGGGTAAAATACAGAAAGTGGGTTGGTTCAATAAAAATTGTACAAAGGCATATAATAACCTAAAGAATGCCCTACATTAGAAGGAACGAGATAGAGCAGAAATAATTCAAGTAAGGAAAATGTATAATCAAGCCCTAAAAGTAAGAAAGAAAGAACTAAATAAGATTGCCTGGGCTGACTTACATAAGGCAAGCTTAGATAGGGATAGTACTGCATTCTGGCCTGTGGTTAATTCTCCTTTTATGAGATCGGAGGCAACTCAGAGACTGGAAGTTGGCATTAGTGAGGATCAAGGGGTAGAGCATTTTTCCAGAATGTATGCTAAGAAGAAGAAGGAAGTCAGCCACCAAAATGACTGTCCCTTATTACTTAGCCCCTCTAAAGTGTCCTTCCGATTAATATTCATTTTACTTTTGACGAAGTGCAACTTGCCCTGAAAGCCAGTAAGGGTAATACGTCCCTGGGACCAGACGGGCGCCCATAGACATATTTAAATTGAATCTAGAGCTATGGGGCCCCATAATAAAACAGGTACTTGTAGCAGCCTGTAAAGTCGGTCTCATAGGTTTTTGGTCGGAGTCACTAATGGTTCCAATCTTTAAAAAAGGCGATAGATTAAATCCAACATGCTAACGGACGATTTATTTACTAGATTCGGTGGGGAAGGTGATGGGGCGCATTATTCTAAATCATATTCAGGGATGGGCAGAGGACAATAAAATATTAACCGACCTGCAATTTGGCTTTAGGGAAGGCCTGGGAACTATAGAACAGGGCCTAAATTTAACTATTCTGACAGAAAAATATACGAGGTCAAAGAAAGGGCAATTGTACCTAGCCTTCGTCGATCTCTACACAGCTTTCGATTGTGTATGTCACGAGAAATTATGGAGAATCCTCGAAGCAACGGGAGTCGAAGCAGCCCTAGTACAAGTGGTCAGAGGATTATATTTGAATGCCAGAGCCAGGATAAGGTTTGGACCTAATGGAGAAAACACCACCTCATTCGGCGTAGAAAGGGGGGTGAGGCAGGGCTGTGTCCTGACACCCTTCTTATTTACCCTGTATACAAATGGTTTAGAGCGGGTGATACTTGAGGGGTGTCAGGATCTGCCTCAGGTACAAAATCGACCGATGCCGGCCCTACTCTACGCCGATGACGCTGTGATAATGGCCCGAACACCAATAGAGCTACAGCGGTCTCTACATAAATACAATAAATATATGGAAAACCTTGACTTAAAGATAAATGCCACAAAAACATATATAATGGCTTGCGGGAAAGCCGCTAGGAAAGAGAAATCTATTTTTATTGGTAGCAGTAAACTTGAAAACACAAAATCATATCCATATTTGGGTATTCTTATGGATAACAAGGGTTCCTGGCAACAGGCCATAAGTGCAAAGAAACTCCTATTTATGAAATCCACGACTGCTCTCGTATATTTCGTGCAGAAATTAGGAAAGAGACCACCATTAGAGTTGATTAAGATAAATGAGGCCAAATGCCTTAGCGCGGTTCTATATGGGGGAAGGATTTGGGGATACTGTAATGTATCAGTGATACAGAAAGTAGAAAATGCCTTTATCCGCTATGTATTGGCAGTCCCTTGTTATACTTCAACGTTTATTTGCCATACAGAGCTGGGGCTGCAGCATATAACCGATAAAATAAGAGCCCAGCCACTCTTATTGTGGCATCGTATTTGGACATCAACAAAGACAACATTCAATCAAAGCGTAATAACCAATTCGATTAAACTAAAGCAAGCCCTAGATGTCAGATGGCTGAAATATATTAAAGATTTTATGATGAACTTTTCTGTAACCCATCAAAGCTGAATAATATTTCTAGAATTTTTTTTAAAAAACAGTGTGTGCTTCACATGGAGGAATTAAGATATGTAAGTGAAGCTCATAAGTCCACAGTCCGCAAAACCCAGTTGATTCTCTCTACCACAGGAATGCAACCCTATCTGACCTATCAGAAAACCGGATATGATAGATTTGTATTGGTCCGATTTAGATTAGATTGCTTTTATCATTTAGTGTCGTTCCCTGTAATTAATGACTGGTCAAGAAATGTAGATCCGTGCCCATGTGATGGTGTTGCAGCCCAATCAACAATACATATTATTTTATTCTGCAAATATTATGGGGTATATAGAAAGAGATGGATTATCCCAATTTTAAAAATGTGGGGTCTGAGGCAATGTCGTCCTGCTTATTTTGCACTCCAATTATTGGAGAATGATTGTTATGCAAAAAAGATAGCACTATTTTTAAAAGCTGTTATCAAATCACGAAAAACTGTAACACATTTTTAAGTAACTTGTCTGTCTTGCACAAAGCATTTTCGTAGAACATGGGGCCATATTATCAAGAAAGGGCGATACATTATGACCGCTTTTTATCGACAGGAAACTGCCGCTAAGCGGCGATAATGGGCTTGCTTGCTAATATGCCTTTGTGAATTCCCATAGAAGCCCAGGTTCTGGTGTTAACTAGTCTCAAGCTGTAATTGAGTTTATCTTTGTACTCGTTATATGTGAACATTTTATTATAATATATTGGGTGGTTCCCCCCTAAACCATAGATTTTAAATATCTGTATTTTGTATTTGTGTGTTATGCTTTTATGGTTTTTAAATTTCGAAATGAAAACCAAATAAAGTGAATTTGAATTGAATTGAATTAAAGTGGTCACTCTTAGCAAGGATCATTCAAGTTTTTGCTGGTTGCAAACACTGCGATTCACTAAATCACCGGGTTATGAAAACTTTCTCAATTGTACTAAATCCATTTAGTGATTCTGGATAACATTTCAGAATGACTAACTGGCTTATACATGGATAAAGGTTTTTCATTTACAAGGGTAGTCAAAACCCTTTGTAACAATGGCCCGTACATATGGTTGACAAGTTACCGACTCCCAAGTTGGGGTGATAAATGATTCACCAAGGGGGCCTCATTCACTCCCAAACTTATGGCTGATTATGATCTTGGTGGGTGGGATACTCCTCCACAAATGTGACGGATATCCCATCCACCAAATTACAAGTTCCATGTTTGTGATGAAGTAACTCTGTCCGCCCAGATCATAACCAGGCCCTTACTGTGTCAGTAATTTTAAGATGCAGAGATGCTAAGGTATTCTGAGCTATCCCCATGTGTGCCAGAAAAACAGGGAATTGCAGTAGGAATCAGGAATAATGCATCCAGTTCCAGAGGCAATTGCCCATTTTCACTACTTTTCCCACCCTAACAATTCAGAAGAAATTTCTAGGTAAAAGAGGATTACCTCTGCATCTCTGGTGAATTACAATTTGGCCATGCAATAAAAGATTTTACAGGGTTCAAGAGGCAGAGCTTGGCTGGAGAAAGGGGTCTTTTGGTGAGTCTGACCTTATGGCTTGAAACAGGTTCCATATAAAGGCAGATCCAGTGCAGCTCAGGTGTCTAATGCCGGGTGGGGTATTGTTAAAGCTAGAGCCCACGAAGGCTGAAGGTAATAAACAATTGGAGAGCTTAGACGATTCCCCATATTCCCTCAAAAATATAAAATGTTCTTTACTTTGTTAAAAAAAGAGCAGCTCTAATTTCTTTGTAATGACTTTCAGATAAAGTGAACATGGGGCAGTCCTTCTGGGATGAGACAACTCGTTTACTCTTCTAAAGGGTGTCTTAGGGCAATTTTGGGTTGAGGTGATCTGATCTGAGTAGAATGTTGCTCCAGCTCAGTTCTTGCTTCAACTCACCTCACTTACCTGCAAGCCATCTCAAACCAGCTGACTCCCAATGGCTCATATTACATAAGCCTAGCTTCAGGTCCTGCATATAGATTTCCCTTGACCCTGATTTGTTTTGAGACAGCCTGTTGATGTGAAGAGCAGAAGGAAATGACAGGGTGTCACTGGCCCATGCCTGTGCTGGTACACAGGAAGAGTCAGTCACAAGGCTGCTCAAAGGTGCCAAAGAACCTGGCAGGTTGGTACAGAGAAGGCTGGGAATACTGTGGTACTGCACTTTTAAACTTTACTAGCCAATCAAATAGTTTAGATAAATGGAAACAATTACAGCAAGGATTATTGGAGCTTTAACACAGCCAAATGCAACAAAAATCCTAACTTCTAAAAATAGCATAAAGGAATCCGTTCCTCTCGTGTCAGAGGAATGTGCCAGCCAAAAACACCTCTCTCACAATGCCTTCTGTGAGTGCAGTCTTGTTTCAAGTCTAAGTTCATGGGAGGTGCAGAGCTGTTCTCCTGCCCCAGCACAGTGAGAAACACATGCGAGCAGGCAATGCTTGATTCCCAATGTGTGGATGAGAACAAGATGTGACAAAAGGTACATTTCTAAGGCAAACACTAGCTATGAAAGTCATGCTTCTCATGTGGACATTAGATTTTACTACTGAACTTCATAGCCACAAGAATATATTAAAAAGTATATTTACACACACTATATGGAAGCTCTCCTTGGATAATAAAAACATTCCAAACCTGCACGCTATTACAACTTAAAGAAATGATATGGAAAACGTTAATACCTTAATAAAAAGTAGAGTCCTGAGTCAAAGTCTCTGAGTTTACAGGAAATGCCTCCAACACACGGAGACACACACTCTCAACTTTGTGCAATGAGACAAATTCAGCCAGAAAACCTATAATACACTTATAAAGAGTGCCCTTTCATTGCATTCTGTCCAGTTAAAGGCAATGACCTTGCATGTGGGTAATGCTTGCATTGTGCCCTTTCATCCAAAATAACGCATCCCAAGGCACCCTTAATAAATGCGACACCTGAAACCAAGTGACAAGCCACACCTGCATAATATGGCAGGTTATTGTCATCATGCCTATACAGGTGTGCATTAACCACACGAAGACCACACACACAATAAGATACACAGGTAGGATTGTTCTCATAACATACTTAGTAACTGTAAAGTTGAGATAATTGTAGTGTAAATTGTTGTCAGAGGTCACAAACCATATCATTAGCCACTCTGTCTACCTACATCATTTATGTCTGAGAGGTCGGGATGGGGAAATTATTTGTCCAGCTTAAGCCCTAATGGAGGTTCTCTCTAGAGCTTGGGAAAGTTGATTCACCATCCACCAGCTGTTCCATTAAGCAGAAAGTTAAGTTACCACTTTAGTATTTTCAGGAAAAAGCCACAAGGCTGTAGGTTTTTCTATGAGGTGATGGCTAACAGTGCTGGCCTGCCATGCAGATAGTGCAGGGGCTACTTCTATGTCATGACCACCCCAAGGATGTGCACACATGTCATGGCTGCTTCTTGGGGGGCTACTTCTATTTCCTGGCCACCTGAAGGATGTCCACTGGTGGTATGTAGGCTTCTTCGGGGTACTTCTGTGTCATGACCGCCTCAAGGATGTCCATATGTGGTACAGCTGCTTCTGGGGGTACGTCTATGTCATGGCCACCCCAAGGATATCACCATGTGTCATGGCTGCTTCTTGTGGGTACATCTATGTCATTACCACCTCAAGGATCTCCATAAGAGGCAAGGCTTCTTCTTGGGGGGAGACTTCTATTTCATGGCCTCCTGAAGGATGTACACACATGGTACGGATTCTTCTTTGGGGTACTTCCATGTCATGGCCACTGGAGGTATGACTGCTTCTTTGGGGGGGTACTGCTATGTCATAGCCACCTCAAGGATATTCACATGAGGTATGGCTGCTTGTTGGTGGGTAATACTTTGTCATAAGCAACTCAAGGATGTCCACACGAGGTACGGCTGCTTTTTGGGGGGTACTCCTATGTCATGGCTGCCTCAAGGATGTACACATGTGGTACGGCTGCTTCTGGTGGGGATAGTTCTACATCATAGCCACCTCAAGGGTGTCCACATGTGTCATAGCTGCTTCTTGGGGGTACTTCTATGTCATGACCACCTCAAGGTTGTCCCTAGGTGGCATGGCTTCTTTTTGGGGTGGTATGTCTATGTCCTGGCCACCTCAAGGATGTCCACATGTGGTATGGCTGCTTTTTGAGGGGTTGCTACTATGTCATGGCCACCGTAAGGATGTTCACACAAGGTATGGCTGCCTATTGGGGGTACTTCTATGTCATGGCCATCTCAAGGATGTCCACATGTGGTATGGGTGATTCTTGGGGGTACTTCTATGTCATGGCCATCTCAAGGATGTCCACACAAGGTATGGCTGATTCTTGGGGGTACTTATATGTAATGGCCACATCAAGGCTGTCCACATGTGGCATGGCTGCCTTTTGAGGGGGTAGGTCTATGTCATGGCCACCTCAAGGATGTCCACATGTGGTATGGGTGCTTCTTGGGGGTGGAGTACTACTATGCCAGCTGATCTGACACATAATGGGAATTTTATTTCCCATACACTGCAGGAGGACCATGGCTGCCACGTTTTGATATCCCAGTGAGGATTCTTTCTGTACTCTCCTGAATACGTGCCATTGAGCAATACTCTCTTGGAGATTGGACTAACTCTAAAAATTATCCTTTCTTATTCAGAACTTCTTTTCAAGTGGAGTCGGATTACGGCCTTGTTTACTTAGCTCTCAGCTGTATCTATTTGAGTTTCTTGACCCTGTGTGTTGAGGCTTTTGTCAACCCATCCTCTTACTACTGTTATCTTACTTTGATGCACCCTATTTAGGCGCATCTATTCTTGTCTCCCACATTTGATTTGACTGCCCTGATGAAGGTGTGACACATATCTGGTTAGACACCGAAACGCGCATTGGTGCTGGAGAACCTCGTGCCTCCATTTGCTTCCATCGTCTATAACAACAAGACACATGAACGGCCACTGTCTACTTGATGCCTATCTTGTATCTTGAATCAACTTGAGTTTTGACCATATCACATATTGTGAACTTTTCCTGAGTGTGGAGAGTATATGAGTATGGCTGTATTTGCGGCTGTTAGTATGAATTGAGTGTGTGAATGTGGGATCCTATGTATATTTATGTATGTTGAAATGTTAATCTGTCACATGTCACTTTTATGAATTTTGTTAAAATACTATAAATAATACAAAATATATGTTTTCTCTATTCCCTTTTGTTTATTTGTTTGGGGGAATTCTTATGTTTGCACAGCGATGCCTTGAAGTATCAGAGACTTTGTAAGCACTCCCTTATCAGCTTTGAGGCAGCTTGGATCTTTCTAGACTGTTTTCTACTACTATGTCATAGCCACCTAAAGGATGTACATTTGAGGTATGGCTGTTTTTTGGGGGATACTTCTAAGTCATGGCCACCTGAAGGATGTGCACACAAGGTATGGCTGCTTCTTGGGGGTACTTCTATGTCATGGCCGCCTCAAGGATAGCCACACGTGGTATGGCTGCTTCTTTTTGGGGTACTACTATATCATGGCCACCCAAAGGAGGTTCGCACAAGGTATGGCTGCTTTTTAGGGGGTTACTACTATGTCATGGCCACCTTAAGGATGTCCACACAGGTCATAGCTGCTTCCTGAGTGGGGGTACTATTATATCATTCGCCACCTTGAGGATGTCTACACATGCTATGACTGCTCTTTGGGTGGGGTACTACTATGTCATGGGCACCTCAAGGATGTCCACACTTGGTATGGCTTCTTCTTGGGGGCGTCTTCCTATGTCACCGCTACCTCAAGGGTATGCACATGCGGTACAGCTGCTTATTGTGGGTACTTCTTTGTCATGGCCACTTCAAGGATGTCCACATGTGATATGGTTGCTTTTTGGGGGAGATCTTCTATGTCATGGCCACCACAAGGATGTTCACACATGGTATATGTGCTTCCTGGGTGGGGGTGCATGTATGCACCTCAAGGATGTCCACACATGTTATGGCTGCTTATTGCAGGTACTTCTATGTCATGGCCACCAAAAGGATGTCCACATAGGGTGTGGCTGCTTTTTGGGGATTACTTCTATGTCATGGCCCCTCAAGGATTTCCACACGTGGTATAGCTGCTTCTTGGGGGGTACTTCTATTTCATGGCCACTTCAAGGATGTTCACATGAGGCATGGCTAATTCATGAGAGTACTTCTATGTCATGAACATCTCAGGGATATCCACAAGTGGTATGGTTGCTACTTGTGGGGTACTACTATGTCATGGCCACCTCAAGGATGTTCACATGAGGTATTGCAGCTTCTTGGGGAGGGTACTTCTATGTCATTGCTATCTCAAAAATCTCCACAGAAGGTATGGCTGTTTCTTGGGGGGGTAGTTCCATGTTATGGCCACCTCAAGGATATCCACATGTGGTATGGCTGCTTTTTGGGGGTACTCCCATGTCATGGCTTCCTCAAGGATGTTCATGTGTGGTATGGATGCTTCTCAGGGGAGTGATTACTTCTATATCATGGCCACATCAAGGATGTCCACATGTTATATGACTGCTTCTTGAGGGGTATGGCATAGGTCATGGCCACCTCAAGAATGTCTACACTCGGTATGTCTCCTCCTTAGGGGGGGGATGCTTCTATGTCATGTTCAACTCAAGGATGTTCACACGTGGTATAGCTTCTTCTTGGGGGTACCTCTATGTCACACCACCTCAAGGATGTACACATGTGGTACGGCTGTTTCTTAAGGGTGGGGAACATCATGGCCACCTCAAGGATGTCCAAACATTGGCATGGCTGCTTCTTGGGGGGAGGGGGTGGTTACTTCCATCATGGCCACCTCAATGATGTCCAATCACGGTATGCTGCTTCTTGAGTGGTTTGTGAATGTCATGGCTTCATCAACAATGTTGCAAATGGTGTGGCTGCTCCTTGGGTGGGGGTACTTCTATGTCATGGCTACATCAAGGATGCCCACATGTACTATATCTTCTTCTTGCCCAGGTTGCCAATGAGCTGCTTTGTGTATCTTCAAAGCTGGAAGGACCCAGGCGAGGGCAGTGCTTAGGAGGTAATGCTTTGATTGCCAACATCTGACATCCCTCCCAAAGTTTGCATCTAGCGACTGGCGATAAAAGGACCCAACATGAGTGTTCTGCTCATGGGTATAAATGAGTGGATGGATTCTGAGTGGGAGAGCATGTGTAGAGATGCTTAGCGGAGTCTTTTCTTCATGTGGTTAGGCCAGGTGATGCCTGGGTGTATTTGAAAACTCCTCAGTCTTGTAAGTACTGGGGCGAGGAAGGGTAATCAGAGTAATGAAGTAATATGAGTATTGTACTTTATTCATTGAAGTGATAACTGAGAGAAGTACTGATTACAGGTATTCATATGTTCACAGAGATCATTTAATATGAAAGTTCTTCTCCACTTAGCCTCGAGAAACCAAAAGAGAGTCATCCCACTCGCATTGATTTGCAGGACAGTATTATATGTCCCAAAACAAATGGGACGCTTGAGTTTGTGCTGATGGAGTTGAACAAACTCAGCTAAGTTGTAATGTTTGCAAAAGTATTTACCTCACCCTACCTGGTAAATAGAGCATTAGAAGGAGTTAAGGGAGTGGAAAGGTGAGTTTATTCTGGGGTCATTGAATGCAGATTACACACAAAGGAACAGATATATGGGTTAAACATGTGATGTGGGTGTAATGTTTGTGGATACACTAGGAACAGGTTTGAATTTTGAGGGCCTAAGAAGAAAGCAGTTGTAGTCTAAAGGGCTTTGCTGTTACGCTGGCCAGTGACCTTGGGAGGGCAGCTGAAGGTGTAGATGGAGGCAAATGCCTAAGAATAAGGTTATCTTGCAGTGTTTAGACATGGGACCTTGGAACAGAGTGTAAGCTATAGATAATGATGAACCCTGTTCAACTGGGATCTATTGAGTAGAAGAAAGGTGTATAATAAGGGCTGAGTCCTGGACATGTCAAGTGGTAGCATAGCTGACTCTTAAAAGTGTGACTAGGTCCCAGGAGCCCTTAAATGCGGAAGGACAATGTTGCAAAGTCATCTTTCGCACTGGGCACTCCCAACACTTTTGCTGAATGGCACTGGTGATAGCTGACTCTAACTGTCCCTTCGGATCTGTCTTACCAGGCCCATGGCCAGTGCTATGCTCAAAACGCACTTAGAGTGCAGTGAAGGCACCTACATACAGTAGGGTATACTATGTGTTAGGGTACCCCTCTGATTGGCATGACCTCCCCTATAAGACCCATGTACATAGTAATGCAGGAGGATCCAAACTACCTTTGAGGCCCTAGTATATAATAGGGAATGGCAGTTTAGAGGCCAGCACCCCTTTCTACACTTGCACGCGTGCACTGCTGAGGTCTGAGGGCAGTTTAAAATCAGCCTTGTGTTGCAGGACTGCTTTTAAATGGCACATGGTGCCCAAACTCAACCTTGGCATATTTTAGGGTCTTCCCTAAGTGTCCTAGTGGAGGTAAGGGCTAAGGGGGGGTGAGGCTTTTGTAAGAAAGACCCTTATAAAATAGATTTGATATGTCCTGGGTTGAGTGGAATTGACCATTTCACTTTTCCCATTGTAGTAAAGTGCTTCCTAAAATTGACTTGTGTGCTAGGAGCACTTTGGAGTGAGGATCTGCAATAATAGGACATATTCAGAACCCCTAAAGTCTCCCCTTGGTGTTTCCGGGGGTGGCTGGTAATCCTGTAGATATAGGCAGGGTCCTTATTAAAAGATGTTATATAAGGTCTGGTGTTGGAGAAATTTCCCATTTCATTTTCCCCATTTCAGATCCCCAGCCACATAGGTTAATATTGTAAAATGTTATTAACTAATAGTTCCTGCCAGGAAAATCATAAAAATATCATTCAAGGACTTACAAGAATGGTAGTCACAAATCCATCAAAATGAATTTATTCTAAAAAGTACCGGCGAGACGTTATAAAAAGTTCTTCTCTCCAGCCTTTCTCCAGCCTTCCAGAACTCTGTCCTGATTGGTCAGAGTTAAGTGGATTAGCTAGGCTGCTTTGATGAGTTCATAAGTAGCCCCTGGGGTGATGGAGTCATTCTGGGAGGACAGTGTTCTGCTGCACATGAATGCCAGAGCCAGGGGGATGGGTTGTAAACAATATTCTTCAATACAAGGAGGTGACAGGCAGGAGAAACCAATTTTCATTTACACCCCTACTCTTTGAGCCCAGCCAGATGGTGGCTTAAGGAAGGAATGTGCAGATGCCAGGGGGAGGGAGAATAAGGAGATGTGCCATACTGGATGTTGGCTTTTGAATCTCTGCTGGGAATTTTGGAGAAACAGTACTTGCTGGAAGATAATTGTGGCACACTTTGGAGGAAATGGTCATGCTCTGGGGTGCCGTCCTAAACCTCATTGGACTGGAGTGGTGCTTGAAACAAGAGGATGTAGAAAGGTTCATTATGAGAAGTTTGATTTGCACCAAAAAGGCCATGCACTGTGACTGACTGCGCCTGCTGCACAATCTAGAACTGCAGCCCTTTGGACCTAAGCTGCTTCAAAACAACTAAAGAGTGGACTCCCTGCAATCCGCAGGTAAATAGAGCTCACCCAGACCATCACCACCAAGAATACCCAGCCTGGAGTACTTTCATGGGATTTGTAAGGGTTTTGTCCAAGAGGATTGTAGGAATTGAAGTCCTAAACTTTCAAAAACCAACTTGGAGCTTCCAGATCCTTGGAGTAAGTTTTGGACACTTTGGGACCCTCAAAGGAACTTCATGAAGAAGTGGACCGCAATCCTCAGCCACGAGCCCATGTGCCCTTTACGTTTGTCCCGGTGAAAAGCTCTAGTGATCCGACTTCTAGAGATTGACAGGGAGCTGGTTAAAACCCAAGCCAGCGAAACCTCACTAAATTCGGCCTAGTGAAGAACATCAATCGACCGCGGGAGAAAAAGGTCTCTAAAAGTTTCTAAGTCCAAACGTAGAAAAGGTGACTAAGACCAAACGCAAGAGTCAAGCCGCCGACCTTCTAACGTGAGCTGACCTAGATCTCTAATTTGTCCCGCTGGAAACCCTCAAAAGGTATGACTTCCATAAGTTTGATTGGGAGCACATTGCAAGGGAAGCCAGCGAACTCTCATGAGTCAGAACTGTCTGAGAGCTTCGAGGGACACCGGGAAGAAAAGCTCTGAAAAAGTTTCTAAGTTAGAAGGTAAACATTTTGACCTAGACCTACCGAAGGGGTAGCCTCGCAGGGCTCAATCGCTTTTTGCCTGAAACTTTGACTTTGTCTCGGTCTAGCAGAATCAGATGTCCCAATAAGTTCAATAGATTTCTATGTGCTTTATAGTGCTAAATCTTTATAAATTCATATCTCCGGTTCCTTACTCTGGATTTTTTCATTTTTGTGTCATTTTAAAGAAAAACATATTTACTATTTTAATAAATTTGTGTTGGATTTTTATTGTGTGTTGTGTCTTAAAAAATTCCTGAATAGGTGTTTTTAAAAACTTTACATAACAATCTTTGAAGTTAAGCCTGCCTGCTCGCATTCAAAGTACCAAGGGTTGAGCACTGGAATAATTTTCCTAGACCTATACTGAGCCTTAGACTGTGTTAGTGGCCTTATTGTCAGTGGTAAATATACATTTACTACTAATAAGTCACTTTCCAACAGACAGCAAGGCCTGGAAATGTCAGGCAGTGGCACAGTTTAATCTAGAAAGAGTGAAAAAGTGTAAGGAACCTTGTAGGCTGCTGTGACAATCAAGCCTTTGAGTGCCAGTCAGTAGCATGGCTGACTTTGACGTGTGAGAAGGTATCATGAGCCTTGAAGGCCCATGTGACAACAGTGAGACTCCTTTCCTCAATCCTTACAGCTTATCACAATATTCTAGAAAGTTATTCCTAGGAGAGCATTAAATGAAACTTGTGTACAGAGTTTGGGAGCTGACGACTAATGTGACAAAACTACAGGGCAGTCCCTACAACTTGCATGTTACAGGCTTTTGAGATCTGGTGTGTCTTGAAACAAGTGGCACATTTTTAACTCAGTCAATGTCTATACATTTCCTATCCTGTTCCAAAATATAAATATTTCATTAACTCCTGCTTCATAAATGCAATGATTTAGTTTCTACTTCATCACTAAATGTGATTTTAATCCCACTTGCTGCTGTCACATCTGTTCTTTGCTGTTATTGATTTCTGTTGACTCAAATGTAAATGATGTTTATTCTCAATTCTAACAGTTTCTTTTTCTTCCCTTTTTAAGTCTCCTTTAGCTGCAGTGCTAAGGCACTAGACTGCTGCGGCAGCCACAGCGAGTTCACCAGGGATTGGTCGTAGTGATCATTATGCCGATGGGTCCCATCCTAGCCTTAAGGCACAACACGGTGGGAGTTGCCGCAGTAGCGGCGTGCTCCTCGCTGTGCTGGCATTCGAAGTTAAACTATGCCAAAGCCTGCACCGGCCCCCGGCCTATATGCAGTGTCGTAACAAAACTTGAGGGGGCCCTCCTGCAAGGTATGTGGAGGGGCCCCTCCAGGCTCAATCAGAAGCTCCTCGGCCAGAGTACTGTGCTGAGGGGTCCCCTTGGAGCTTGGGGGCCCCTCGCACTGGGAGGCTGCGGGGGTCTTTGTTACGCACCGGCCTATATGTGTGGGCCCCACAGCGTGCCCTGGAAGGCGGCCTCGGCAGCAGCAGTTGGGCAATGATGCTCATGGCGTTCTGAGTGAATCAGATGTGCTGCACCGGGGTGCAGGATGAATGTTATACATTGTAGCCAGCTGAGCGAGCTGACCCAGCTCCCAGTGCTGCCACAAGCAGCGTACGGACACGCTGCTGCCTGCTAACAGCTTTACTCTGTGAGCGTGGTGTAATTTGCAGCGCTCAGCTTGGGCTTGCTGAGGAGGTGCTATAAATGTGTGGCAATGCATTTTAGTGTGGTGATGCGGACCACCACACTGAAGTTAGTTTGCCTAACGCCTGGTGCGTATTACTTGGCAGGGCTGCATCACATCTACAGCCAGACTTCGTAACTAACAATATTGACTTTCACTGTGGTCTCAAAAAAAGTGTTCACACACCTGCAGCAGTAAACGTGAACTCTAGTTAAGCATTACACCTGTTTTACATTTTTGACTTGTCGTGCCACAGAAACCCCTTTTTCTGCCCTTTCTAATGTATTTCTTGTGTAGGCGTCTGCAATGGTGCAAGGATCTTAACCCTGCTGCTGACACCTCTCACTTGCCTCCACAGAGCGGCCCTTTCTGGGAGTTTCTGCCCTTGCAGATTTTCCTCTGCTTTCCTTTCCATTTCATCTCTACAAAGAATGCACACATTTTAAGACCTCTTATTGTTATCAGTTGTTAATGCAGCTGCCAAGGTGAACATACCTGCAAACTGAGCAACTAATCTGCAGTCCTTTGACCTTTTCCTCTGTCTTATCTTAAATAGTATTGGAGGGTAAACAGTTTATGTTGGCTTTTGCTCTTTTGTACTATATCTACTTTGATAGGAAAAAATATGCTTATTGTTTTGAGTGAAAGGTAAACTTGATTTTTAAAGATCAATGGCCGGGTTATTTACAGGGGAAAGCACTTGGGGACATATTAACAAGGGATTTATCTCCACTTTTTTGGCTTTAATAGCCAAAAAAGCAGAGATAAAATGATCTCCCTATCAACAACAGGGTGCTAACATGCAAAATCGCATGTTAGCACCCTTTTCTCTACGCTTCCCTTTGCATCTCTAATGAGAGGCAAAGTGGACGTTCCAAAGCAAAATAATAGGAGAAATGTCGCTAAGTGACATTTCACCTATTATCAAGTTTCACGCCAACCCTCTTAGAGCTTAAAAAAAGTGCCTGGGACCCACTCCACACCACTGGAGTCAAGCTAGCCGGGCTGATGAGAGGTGTTACCTCGAAACCGGTCCGGTCCTCGGATGCTTGATTCCGTTCTGGGAAGGACATGGCTTTTGTAGTTCGGACTGGACTGTTCCCATGGGGCACAGGGTCAGAGCTGATTTGCATATTGCCATTGTCTAACCCAGGGTGGTGTGGAGTGCAAAAAAACGATGGATTTGGGCCCAGATCTTTGGACTGGGGTGAGTGTGTGACATTGATCCACATTCGGTCCATCACCTGTTGTTTTTGCATATTCCCCCCTAAGTGCGCTGGGGATGCCCAGATGTGGGTCCCAGGCACTCCACACCACTGGAGTCAAGCTAGGCGGGCTGATGAGAGGTGTTACCTCGAAACCGGTCCGGTCCTCGGATGCTTGATTCCGTTCTGGGAAGGACATGGCTTTTGTAGTTCGGACTGGACTGTTCCCATGGGGCACAGGGTCAGAGCTGATTTGCATATCGCCATTGTCTAACCCAGGGTGGTGTGGAGTGCAAAAAAACGATGGATTTGGGCCCAGATCTTTTGACTGGGGGAGTGTGTGACATTGATCCACATTCGGTCCATCACCTGTTGTTTTTGAACTTTCAAACTTAGGCATACCTGTAATGGAAGGTGGATTATGTGACTGCAACCACAATCACTATCACCAAGGTTATCGCAGTTTTTCATAGAATATCACTGGAAATCCAGCGTTATTCAATGTAAAACAGCGATATTCCTGCTATCCCGTTTTTTTTTTATCGCCATGGTGCTTAGTGTAGATAATACTGCGTTACCATGGCGATTGTCGCCAGGGATAGCCGGCATTATATATATTTTTTAAAGTTTGAGTTTATTGAAGAACAAAAGAACAGAATCAGAAAATTAAGAAACAGGTAAGATAGTGAAACCATACAGGTTATACAATAAAAAGATTAAATAATAAGGAATTACAAAGCATATAAGAATAAATGAGAAATGCAATCAAAACTATGCGTATGGAAAAAACAACGTAAGCCTGACAATATTGAAAAAAACGAAGAAATTATAGAATATGTTCCAGCAACAGTAAATAACAATCTGTTAGAAAAATTGATAAAAGGCATTGGGAGAATCAAGGTGGTTTTCGTACTTCAACTGATCTAGTGTGGCAGGTGGTGGTAAAGGGAGCGAGTGAGGATAAATAATTTACCAAAGGGAGCCAAAAGAGATCTCTTTTGATTACCAGGGAAATGGGAGAAACATAATTAGTATCAAGTCGTGATGAAAACAAACCGCATTCCACCAAGAGCAAAATGTAACGTTAGTAGCTTGTTTCCAGTTTAAGGTGATAAGGTGAAAGGCAATAGCTATCAAAAGGTCAATGAGTATGTAATGTTGTGAAGATTGAGGGTAAATAGGAGAAAGAGAATCTTCAAAAATGTGAGTAATGGAAAAGGGAATATGAATCTGAAAAATCTTTTGAATTTGAGACCAAACCAATTTCCAAAACTGGAGTAGGAGGGGCATTCAAATAACATGTGTTTTAAATCTGCATTAGGACAGGAGCAAGACTAACAACTAGAGGGAGTGTCTGATGAAAAAGTCGATAAAACCGATGGAGTAAACAAACTACGATTATAAATGAAAAAAAGGCTTTGGGTGGTATTAGCAGCTCTAGAGGTTTTATGAAGCTTGGACCAAATCTTATTCCAAAAGGGGACTGGCCAATCTTGTGAGAGGTCTTTTTCCCAGGCTAGTTCAATCTTAGTTTTGGGCCTGTCTATTGAAAGTTGAAAAGATTTATAGAGAAATGAAGCCGAAGGAGAATCATCTAATATAGAGGAGGTAGGTTGATATGTATTAGGGATAACAGTTTTGCTAGGAAGGAACTGAAGGTATTGAATAAGAATGGGACAAAGCAAATTATACTGTGAACGGGAAGAAGAAGGCAAAGAGAACTGAGATTGGAGTTCGAGAAAGGATGGAGGTTGATTGTGAGAGAGGAGTTAAGAAATCCATCGCAGGCCTTTAGAATACAAAGTCTTCCAGAAAATAGAACGATTACGAATCGTGAGATGGTTCTCATACCAAATAGGCTGCTCATGCGTTGAAGAGAGAGAAGGATAAGAAGAGGACAAAAAAGGGATGAGGAGTTTACGAGAGTGGGAAATAATAGGATTACGGAAACAAGTCAAAATGGATGTAAAAGATAGGATGTCATGGAAATCAAAGGGAACAATAAAGGAAGATTCTATTTTTAGCCAAAGAGGAGGATAAAAAGTGGAAGCAGGTGAGAGCCAATGGGATGTCTGTTTCGGGGAAAAGGCACTGTGATAAGCTTTAAAATCGGGGAACCGGATTCCAGTATAAGATTTATCTTTTCTCAAGGAAGCAAGAGCAATACGAGAGCGTTTACCGTTCCATAAAAATTTAAGTAAAGTAGAATCAATCTTCTTAAAATAATAAGCAGGGATATGAATAGGAATCATGGAGATGGTGTAAAGTATAAGAGGTGATAACATGATTTTAATGGAGTTGAGACGTCCCCACTAAGATAAAATTCAATTTTTAATAACATATTCAAAGTTTATTTTAAGAGTATCAGACAAGTGGGGAGCAAACCAAACACCTAAGTATTTGATCTTAGATGGTTGCCACGAAAAACCTGAATGTTCAAAGAGATTTTTTTGACAGAGAAGATTTAGAGGCAACATTTCGACATTAAGACGGTAGCCAGAAACATCGGAAAAGTAAGAAACCTATTGAAGGAAGGAAGGAAGAAAGGAGTGCGAATCAGAACAATAGAGAAGAATGTCATTGGCATAAACCGAAAGTTTAACTTGCTGGGAACCAAAATGAAAACCGGAAATGGTATTGTCCTGTCGAATCTTGGTGAGAAAAGGTTCTAGGGCTAGAACAAATAATAGAGGAGATAGTGGACAACCTTGTCGAACACCTCTTTGAAGTGCAAATAATCTGAAACCATACCATTAACAAATATTGACGCGTGAGGGCCAGAATAGAGTAAGAAGATAACAGAAATAAATTTGGGTGGAAAACCTGCCCATTTGAGAGCCTGGAACATGAAGTCCCAACTAATCCTGTCAAATGCTTTCTCAGCATCAGGAGAAATAGCGACCAGAGGATGGTTTAGTGAGGGCGCCTTACTTAGAATATCAAAAAAGACACGCAAATTATCAGAAGAGAGGCGTCCTTTAACAAAACCTGATTGTTCAGGGCCAATTAAATTAGGTAAAAGGGGATCCATTCTAAGAGCCAAAATCTTGGCAAGAATCTTATATTCAGTATTAGCCAAGGAAATAGGGTGGTAGATCTTGCATAAAGAATGGTCCTTATCGTCTTTAAGAATTAAACAAATCAAGGCTTGCTGAAATGTGCCACTTGAAGAACCTTTGTCAAGAAAAGATTGAAACAAGAGTAAAAGCTTTGGCAAAAGAAGTGAAGCGAATTTATTATAAAATTCAATGCTGAAACCGTCAGGGCCAGGGGCTTTCCCATGTCATAACACCGAGACGGCATGAGAGATTTCTGCGAGAGAAATATCAGAATCGAGAGCACCAAAATCAACGTGATCAGAAGGAGGTGAAGGAATAGATCGCAAATAGGAAAGAAGGTCAGATGAAGTAGGAATGGTTTCCAGAGTGTAAAGTGTTTTGTAAAAAGTGACAAACTCATTTAAGATGTCTTTATCTTTGAATAAAGAGGCACCAGAAGAATTCTAAATGGATTCAATTTTCGTTTGTTCTTTCCGTATTTTCAAGTAATTGGCGAGTAGTTTCCCCATTTTATTTTGACCCCCATAATAAACGGGAATTACTTTTTAATAAAAAATTGGAAGCAGCATTTGTGGTTAATTTGTTAAAAGTAAATTTGGCCTCAATGATGTCTTTAAGGGAGGATTCAGTATTGGAGGAATAATATGTAGGTTCAAGTTGTTTGATTTTAGTAAGGAGTTGAGTAGATTGAGCTTTCAAGAGCCTTTTCTTCTGTGAGACAAAATTGATGATAAAACCTCTATAAGCTGCTTTAAAAGAGTCCCATACCATAACAAAATTGTAATCAGGGGTATGATTAATCAGAAAGAATTCAGTGGCAAAAGCATTTAATTTTGTACATAAAACGGGTTAAAGGAGTAAGGAATTATTGAATCTCCATATGCCTGAATGGGGGGAAAAAGGGAATGAGATCAATATCAACATGAACAGGGAAATGATCCGAAATTAAAATGGAACCAATGTCAGAGTGGATAGTATGTTGAGATAAAGATTTGCTAAGAAAAATGTAATCAATGCAGGATTGTGAGTGATGGGAAGGAGAGTAAAAACTATATTCTCTAAGGTCGGGATGGCATAATCTCCAGATGTCTACTAGTGCATTATGATGAATAGAAGTAGTGAATTGGGAGTGCATTCTAGATGGTGAGAATTTAACTTTGGAATGTCTGTCTAGGATAGGGTCAAAATATGATTGCAATCACCACCAAAAATAATATACTCATCATTAAGCGTAACCAACTTATGAGAAATGGAAGGCCAGAAGAATTTGTGAACACCAGTAGGAGCATAAACATTGAATTTAACAATAGGAATCTTATCTATAAGCAATTTAACAATCACCCAACGACCATTGACATCTTATTCATGAGAAACTGTAGAAACATTTAACTTTTTATGGCACAAAATCACAACTCCATTTTTCTTACCCGCAGCTGGAGAGATAAATACATGTTCCACCCAACAACGTTTGAGTTTCAAAGCTTCAGTCTCTGAGAGTTGGGATTCTTGAAGAAGGGCAACATCAGTTTTTAGTTTGGCTAGGTGTGATCACACCCGTTGCCTTTTAATTGGGTTATTTAAACCTTTAACATTCCAAGTGGTAACCAGGAAGGTGATTTAGAGAAAAAATGTAAGCAGTAGTATGCTTACTAGTACAAAAAAGATAAGTTGTAGAGAAAAATGCAAGAATAAAGAAAAAGGAACTGAGATAAAAAGTGAAAAAGAGAAAAAAGGAGGGAAAAGAGACAGAGTAAAAGCGAAGAAGAAGACGAAAAAAATGAGGAAGAAAGAAAAATGGTGAAATGACGGAAGTAGAGTTACAAAATAAGTACAGAGAGTTAAATTGATGAGAGCCAACAGTAGAAGTTGGTGGATGAACAGGTGAAGAAAGAAAAACAGTAGAATAGAAAAAAGAAAATATGAACAAGGAAAACAAGAAAAGTAAGATAGCATTGAAATGCGTAAAGAAGAGAAAGAGCATAAAGGACAAAAAGACAGTACAAGTTAAAAACAAATAACTGAGAAACATACCTACAATACAAAACGAAAGCGAGGGTGACGGCATCACAAGACGACGATGACAACAGCAAGAACAAACAACACCGAACAACCGCTACACGAACGATAGAACATCACATAGCAAATGGGGCACATCGGGAGGAATTGAAGGAGCACAGTACCTAGAAAAGGAGAGAGAAAAAGCAATAAGAGTGGAGAGGAAACATGGGGAAGGCTTACATAGAATATAATTCACATCACAACCAAGGGAAAACATATCAGCAATCAATAAAAGCAAACAAACAGAGTAAATGGCGAAGGAACTCTTGTAGGGCCGCTGGGTCTTCAAAAGTAGTAGTTTTTTCCTTGTAAGTAACCTTGAAGAGACATGGGTCGAGTAAACCAAACCTCGCATTAAGAGCACGTAGCTGTGGGCACATATCAAAAAACTTTTTCAGACGATCAGCTGTTGCTTTAGCTACATCTTGTGAGAGAAATAAACGATGACCTTCCCAAATAATCTGCTTCTTAGATTTGGCAGCTGATAAAACTTGTAAGAGCTCAGTGTATTGTAGAAACAGCATAATGACACCTCGAGGTTTGTTGGAAGTTTTTGGACCAAGTCTATGGGCTCTTTGAATGTTGAAAGAGGAGGAGGCAGATAAGTCCAGAATTTGTGGAAGAAAAGATTGAAAAAAGGCAGTCGGATTTGATCCCTCCAAAAATTCTGGAAGTCCATAAAGGCGGAGGTTGTTTCTGCGATTACGATTTTCCAAATCTTCCGCTTGTCTCTTGAGCTGCAATATATCTGCCTCGATAGAAGGTATACAAGAACAGGAGGACTGAAGAGAATCAGTTGATTGGTCCACAAGAAGAATACGAGAATCCAGTGAAGACCATTTGTCATGCAGAAATTGTAAGGTCTTAGTGGTGCAGGAAGGCACTCTGGCATGTCCAGAAATGCAGCCTACTAATTGTTCTATTGATGTTGCTAATCTACAGCCAACACAATCTATCAATAACAGTAAGTCAGCAAACGCCCGCAACCTAAAGGAACTAACTAATAGTCAAGATCTTAAGATTTTAAGTTGGAATGTCGCTGGCCTCGAATCAAGACTGGCAGACACTGATTGGTTACATACATTATGTGGCATAGACATAATAATGTTCCAGGAAACATGGGCTACAGGCGACCTACACATAGAAGAGTATCATTGCATTAGCGTGATAGCATCTAAACCCGACCTTGGCCACTCATCTGGCGGATTATTAACTGGCGTCAGGATAACCGCCAGAGGAAGTATTAGGGTAATACCGAACAATAGTCTAAACATACAGATAACAGAATATAAGAGGCGGGTACCCCTATATCTAATAAATTTTTATAATTATGATTTTAACTCGGTTCCTAACAAGAACTTTGTTGAACTTTTTCAAATTATATCAGAGCTAGCCCAACAACATGCCATGGGCGATGATATAGGGATTCTCATTGGAGGAGATTTTAATGCAAACATTTTAGGGGCATCTCAAGGCATGGACAAACTCCAAGCTGAATCAGTAACACAAAGGAGCTTAGAACTAAAGTGTTTTATTGACGAACATATTCTTACTAATGTAATGGATTTGCACCATATCCCTGCAGAAGAACAGATACCGACCTTTAGAGGTAGATACTGCTCATCAACTATTGACTATATCTTTACGTCCCATGCCTAGTAGATCGGGTCACAGAGGCTAAAGTTCTACCTACAAGCTTTGGAGACCATAACCTGCTATTAGCAGCCTTATGTGTAGGAACTAGCCCCATGTACGCCACCGCTCATGGGGCAAGAGACATTACTCCCTCAACAAATAACTTAAGGCTAAAATGGAGGGGAGTAGACAGCGGTGGTATATTAGAAACCGTGCTAGCAGAACAAGGGCTTCTGATTAATTCCTGCATATGAATAGATGGGAGTCACATAAGGAAAATTGATGAGTTCGTAATATTATGTTCTGTAATAAAATCCCTTCTGTCAGTGCCATCACACAAGGTAGAGAGAGAACCTAGATGGTTTGATCACAGCTGTTCAGAGGCAAATAGGGCCCTACATTAGGCTTTGTCCTCCAAACCTAGGTGACCAGTGGAGATAAGAGCGGCTAGGAAGACATATAAAACCAAGATGGGTGAGCGAAAGCCCACCCTTTTGACGGAGCATTGGGAGGCTTTAGTTGATTCCGCAAGGGGGAAAAATGGAAAATCCTTCTGGCCTGCGGTTAGAAATATGCGTATCTCCGGCCAACATTTGACAACAATTAGCTGCACTGTTTCCAGCGACTTATGGTAGAACCATTTTTCCAAAATCTATGCTGCACCCTCAGAAAAGGAATCCTGTAACACACCAGGACAATTATGTTGTCTACAAATTACGCTACATGAAGTAGAAGTAGCCATCAAACAGAGCCTTGGTAACAAGGCACCTGGTCCTGATGGCCACCCAATAGATATTATTAAGTGGAAAACGGATCTTTGGGCCCCAATTTTATTAAATGTTTTTAATAGTGTGCCCCTAGCACCCATGCCCGATACCTGGTCAACTAGCATCATCGTGCCGATATACAAAAAGGGAGATAGATCTGACCCGATCAATTATAGGCAGATCTCGCTGTTGGACAACACGCTGAAGATCCTGGGGAGGGTACTTTATAATAGGGTCTTGGAATGGACTGAGGATAGCGAGATATTGGATCCGTGTCAGATGGGATTTAGAAGTAAGGTTGGCATGGTCGAGCTGTGTCTAAATCTCAAATTAGTAATTGGTAAATATAACATTGCTCGATCCTCACCGATCTACCTAGCTTTCATGGATTTATCGTCCGCATTTGACTTAGTCAACCGGGCGAAACTCTGGACCATTCTGCTGGACTATGGTCTAGATGAACCTGTGGTACACTTTCTGGCATTTTTACATACTGATCTTAATGCACGAGTAAGGATTAGATCGGGCGGGGAAACCTTGGGTGTGATTAAGGTGGGACGAGGTGTTAGACAGGGGTGCATTTTAGCACCCCTGCTTTTTATTATTTATTTCAATGGGCTGAGTAATTCCCTAAGGCAGGCCACTTCAGATGTACCAAAAATTAAAGGGAAATTATTCCCAGCATTACTTTACGCAGATAATGCAGTCCTTATGGGCAGCACCACTAATTCCCTGCATATCCTGGTAAGAACCTTCATTAAATACATGGATGACCTGGACCTACGCGTAAATTTTAAAAAATCTTTTATTATGTCGTGTGGCCCAGGGAAGCGACAGCTTAACTCCATTTCAGTGGAGGATAATAGATTATATTCTACCAGCTCATTCCCATATTTAGTGATGGTCTTTGCTGTGAACGGCTCGTGGACTGGCCATTTGGCCACTCCACGAGCAAGTTCTCAAAGGCCATCAACTCAATCCTCAGCCTACCACGCCCGAGGAAAATAGGTGCCACTAAGGCCATTTAATTTCTTTTAAATTACAGTGTGCCCGAGTAGTCACCTATGAGGCAGAGATATGGGGACTGGCAAAAAACCATTGCATCCAATTAGAAGAAAAACGATTTTGTAGGAAAATCTTGGGTGCACCACCTTCCACTTCAGAGTATATATGCCATAGGGAACTCAATATGCATTTTATCTGTGATTTTATTGGGACAAGACCAGCGTTATTTTGGCTAGAAATGATATGTGACTGTCTCAGTTGTGATAAAGGTATGGAGATCCCTTGGCTCTCAGGAGTTTATAAAAGCTTAAGTAGTGTGGGCAAGGGCCATCTTTCTTGGATGCCACTAGAATTGTGCCCAGCAATAAAATGGAGACACAATCAGCAATATATGCACTTTACTACACAAAGAGGACAAATAAGGCACTCAGTAAATCAACTGTGGTAGCATATATGAATAAGGAAATGTATAGGTATCCTTTACCTCTTTACCTTATCTTACCAGTGACTAATTGGGAAAGATCACTTCTGTTTCGTCTAAGGGCTGGAAATGTTAGGGTTTTGCTATTTTTCCCCCTGGGTTATTGTCCAAAAGTGCATTGTAAACCCTGTCCGTGTGACGGAGTGAGCACACCAAATGGTTTGCACTTCTTCTTCTTCTTCTGTAAATTTTATTTAAAATATGTTAAATGGTTTTTAACTCCGTATTTTAGAAAACACCGACCCCTATCCTTGGGAGAATCATATTTGTTGTTGCTCTCTATGGACACTGAAGAATTAGTGTTCCGCAACAGCACTTTTCTGAGACTCATTATCCGCACTCGTAAAATGATGGAAAACCCATGAACTGTTATCTTGTCTTAATTGTCACAATAATCTGCTGTAAATTTTGAAAATCTGTATAAGTTTTTATTGGGATTTTATGATATTTTGTCACGATTTGACTTTTATGATTTTTTTTATTCGAATAAAGAATCTTGAACTTGGTCTCCTCCATGAACGGTTTAAGGGCACATATTTCCTCTAGAATAAAATCCATGGATGACGAGGCTGAAGAGGAGCCTGGAGAGGGAGGGTCTTTCTTCGAACGCTTTGTGGACGCTGTCGTTGCGGAAAGTTTACTTGAAGGCTGCATTTTCGAAGTTGTTCCTGAAGAGGAATCCAATTTCTGTGGGGGAACGCCCTCCATTTCTTGAGAATTGGAGTCAGAATCAGAACCAATAGTAGGTTTACAGGAGTAGAAAGCTTAAGGTTCCACAATTTCCCCATAAATATGCAGCAATATATCGTAAACTAGACTCGCAATAACTAGATATGAACTGCAACCCAGCGCCAGAAAATAGTGTCAGTTAGTGAGAAGGAAGCGCATTCAGAAAGTGTGCAGGTTGGTGGCAGTCATAGGGTCAAAAAACAAGAGAGCAAAACACATAAAGTTCATTGAAAGGCATATGAAGTAGTTAAGGAGTTGAAACTCTGGAGCCTCGCCGTAACAAACAGGCAATACTGAGCAGAGCAAAGGACATAAGCTTCATTGAAAGGCATTCAAAGGAAATGAAGATCTGTTGCACTGGTATGACGCTGCATCAGAGAAGCGCTTATGAGGAGGTTAATGCCCAGAAAGGTCACTAAAAGGCAACAAGAAACAAAGAGTCAAGACTCCAGGGTGCCTTTGCATCAAAATAGGTAATTAAAGTTATTTATTAGGAGAAAGAAAGTATTTCACACAGCATCGCGCCTCAAGCTAGAATGCCGCGAAAAAGAGAAACAAAGAAACACAATGGCGGCCGAAACCGGGGTGCCGAGTTTCACCGAAAAAACGGAGCAAGGAGGTCAAAAAGTCTCCAAAGGCACAGGGCTAGGCTCACCTCATGTCCAGATGCCCAAAATTAGTCCGTGGTGTGTGAAACGCCCGAAAATGCCTCTAAAAAGCATTCGAGAGCGGAGGTCGCCGACGGAGCTCCGCAGTTATGCCGCCATCTCGGATGCTTGATTCCGTTCTGGGAAGAACATGGCTTTTGTAGTTCGGACTGGACTGTTCCCATGGGGCACAGGGTCAGAGCTGATTTGCATATCGCCATTTTCTAACCCAGGGTGGTGTGGAGTGCAAAAAAACGATGGATTTGGGCCCAGATCTTTGGACTGGGGTGAATGTGTGACATTGATCCACATTCGGTCCATCACCTGTTTTGTTTGCCATCTTGTACGGCGCGCAAGCAACTCCCCCGCTGGCGATATATATTTTTTAACGCTAACAGCGGTCAGCGATAATTTTCGCTGCCACTTGTTAATATGCTCCTTGGCTCCTTAAGCAGTGGCAGCTGCAGAGCTTTGAAAGGGGTGGGGCACATGAGATGTAGCGACTGAGTAAAGTGAGGGAAATGGGATTAAAAAAGCACACTTTAAAGCTGAATTCTCATATATATTTGCTAAAAAAAGCCATAGGGTCTGAAAAGACATGTATCAAATACTTACGTATTTGCGGTGTTTACTAAGCACCCCTGCGTTTCCCGTAGTGCTGGCGCTGAGTTCAGCTGCCTAGTGCCTATGCAGGCACCCTTGCACCATAGTGCAAGGGTGGCTGTATTGGGGGGAAGATTGTTTATGTGCAGGAAGGTGTGCCTTCCTGCACATAAACAATCTTCTCATGTTCTGCTTAATGCAGCACACATCTAAGTTGCAAAAAGCCATTTTTTTAAAATGACTGTTTATGTGCGGGACGGGGAACCTTCCTGCACAAAAACAGTCATATGAATTTTTTTTTTATGATTCTTTTTATTTAACAAACAAGAATCAGCGCTGAAAGATGAATCATGTGGATAAGTTATGGATAGGAGGTGTTCATTTGGTGACATTTTGACAATACATAGCAACCATCAGAATAAAGCAGTGGTACATCAGGGGGTTACATTCCTTGTGGTGAGTAGAAGACATCTAAGCTAACTCATAGGCAATTTGCTGTTTCTATGTGTTCTGCACAAGGCGGCAGACATGGAAACAGCAAAAATGAGGAGAAATACAGCATTTATCCTCGTTTTGGCTGTTTAAGACTAGGTTTACCTGGTCTTAATTTTGGCGCTGCCTCCTATTTACACCACCCTTGTAAATAGGGGACAGCGTCAAAATCAATAGGTGTTGCGGTGAAATGCCCACCATAACCGCCATTTCCCTCCGCTTTCTTGCTAAATACAGCTGGAAATGGTGCCTTATTTACAAGGCAGCGTTAAGCCACGTTAAGTGGCTTAATGCTGTCTTGTAAATAAGGCGAGGCCCCTATCGCCATCACAACGTCATTGCACATTTGCCCCTGAGATTCCTTGTGTTACTTTGCGTCAGGTATGTGGTTGAGCGGTGTAAGGGGACAGGCTCCTAAAAACACAAATGCTTTGTTGTTTATTTATATTTCTAGATCAATAGACCATATCTCTATCAAGCTGGGCCCAAGGGTGGAGTTTACATACAGAGATTTTGCATCAGGTTTACATTACTCTTTTAATGCAGACCTGACACAAAATCCTGTGTGGTTATTACAGAGAAGAAAATAATGCAACAGACCACAAAGTGCTACCTTGTGTTACTTTGCATCTGGAATGCGCTTCGTGGGAGGGTCTTCTGCGTTCCTGTGAACCCACCACGAATTTTAGAGCGAACTCATATCCACAAAGACTCCCTGAGGCCGGTGTGATGAGGAGAAATATCTTTATTGCTCCTTGTTATGTCATCTGTGCATTTGTGCTGCCATGCTGCACCTGCATAGAAAGAGGATGCAGCCTCGAAGGATAGCTCTCCGTCTTGAAAAAACAACACTGAATACAACACAAGCACCCTGGAGCTATGAAACAAGGAAGCCTGTGTTGGCACTAGGCACATCAAGATAAGTGCACATTTGTCTCACACTTCTGTAAGTTGTGTGCTTCTCACCACATACAACTCACACCTCCTGATTGCTGCAGTGGTGAATGTGCATTGAGTTAAACATTGTAGTTCATATTTGACCCTTCTAATGTCCAATCAAAGTCTTTCCCGAGTCATACAACTTTTTCAGGACTTATCTTTATTTGTGTTTGATGCAGTTGGCAAGGTGGGAATAATGTCAGCTCAAGCAACTTATCTCTATTTCCATATCTTGTTTTGTTTGTTTTGTATTTGTACAAGATATTAAGGACTATTGTTGTCTTTTCTTGTAACGGTTAATTATTTTATCAGAAATGTTAAAAGACACTGTTAGAAATGGGGTTGCCAATTCTACAGGGGGTAGCATGTAGCAGAGCGGGTAGGCTAAACTTCAGAGAACATGTGTGAAGCATCCGCACAGTACCCACAGACGACACACCAGGCACACCACAAAAGAGACACAACACTGCTTCTGGTTAAGTGTTGTATTATCTCCAACCTGCAAAGGTCAAACACAACAATAGCAGTAATCACAAGGGGGCGCCAACTGGCGCCAGAGCAATGAATGCAAGGGGGAATATTTACAAGAGAAAATGGGCAGGAATAAAAGGTTAAGTCCGTGAGTCCATGGCTTAAATAAAAATGTGTTATCATTGGCATGAAACCTTAGGAGAATACGTGAGGGAAAGAAATACTAATGCTGAAACCCAAGGTCAATATCGCAGGGCGAACTCCGGCCTTAATACTTGACCTCACCTAGACGTAAGCTGTAGGCGTAAACTAAAGCATTAGACATAAAATACACACTAGGTATGGAGGCATAGCCACACAACAGGGCCTGCATCCGCGTCTCATGTGAAAAGAAACAGGCTGCACCTGGCCTTAACAACTGGCATAGACATGCAAATGTAATATCAGGCCTGGGCTTGCATAATCACGCCCACCCTGGGGCACATACCTTTGGCACAGAACATATCAACAGTGGGCATAACACTAGGTATAACACAGCCGGCCTGGCCTTAGCACCTCCTGCAAAGAAAGAAACAATGGGTGCATAACATTGACATCGGGCCTACAACCTCAGTAGAAGGACCTCGGGGCGTCAGGCAGGAGCCTTATCCATGGGCAGGAATCATGGTGCTCATAAGAATGGCAGAGCACACATACACACTGGCTCAACTAATCATGAGTAGGGGCGCAGTGACCTAAGCACCCAGCCTTAACCGAATAGGGGATTAAAAGCACCTCCGGGTGACATAAAAACACTAGGCACCCAAGACCGGCATTCCCCCCCCCCCCCTTAACAGTGGTATCACACATGAGGCAGGACCATCTGTAGCTAAACTTCCATAGCCTGACTTTCCCTATTGGCCTGGAATCAGACAACTCACTACTGCAGGCACAACCCAGGTCCCTGAACCACCCGGGGCCCACACCTCTGAGTCTCTGTCCTGGGTCTACTGGCCCAACGTTGCAGGTGCCCGCTGCCAGGCGGGGCACCTGGAGAACAATACTGTTTCTGGGGGCGGCAGTTCACCACAGAATGCTGGCACAGAGGGTTGGGCATTCTGTCCATCACCTGTTGTTTTTGCATTTGTCACCCCGAGTGGGACGGGTATGCTCAGACGTGAGTCCCGTGCTCCCCAGGCCACTGGAATCAAGCTACCCAGGCTGAAGAGGGCTGAAAGCCCAAAACCGGTCCTTGGATGCTTGTTTTCAGTCCAGGGGGGACCTGGCTTGGCAGTTTGGGCTGGACTGTTCCCATGGGGCATAGGGTCAAGACTGAGTTGCATATGGCTGGGTTCAAACTGGAATGGCATGGTGAGCAAAAAAACAATGGCTTTAGGCCCAGATCTCTGTACTGGGGTGAATGTATGACATTGTTCTGCATTCTGTCCATCACCTGTTGTTTTTGCATTTGTCACCCCGAGTGGGACGGGTATGCTCAGATGTGAGTCCCGTGCTCTCCATGCCACTGGAATCAAGCTATCCAGGCTGAAGAGGGCTGAAAGCCCCAAACCGGTCCTTGGATGCTTGTTTCCAGTCCAGGGAGGACCTGGCTTGGCAGTTCGGGCTGGACTGTTCCCATGGGGCACAGGGTCAAGACTGATTTGCATATGGCTGGGTTCAAACTGGAATGGCATGGTGAGCAAAAAAACAATGGCTTTAGGCCCAGATCTCTGTACTGGGGTGAATGTATGACATTGTTCTGCATTCTGTCCATCACCTGTTGTTTTTGCATTTGTCACCCCGAGTGGGACGGGTATGCTCAGACGTGAGTCCCGTGCTCCCCAGGCCACTGGAATCAAGCTATCCAGGCTGAAGAGGGCTGAAAGCCCAAAACCGGTCCTTGGATGCTTGTTTCCAGTCCAGGGGGGACCTGGCTTGGCAGTTTGGGCTGGACTGTTCCCATGGGGCATAGGGTCAAGACTGAGTTGCATATGGCTGGGTTCAAACTGGAATCGCATGGTGAGCAAAAAAACAATGGCTTTAGGCCCAGATCTCTGTACTGGGGTGAATGTATGACATTGTTCTGCATTCTGTCCATCACCTGTTGTTTTTGCATTTGTCACCCCGAGTGGGACGGGTATGCTCAGATGTGAGTCCCGTGCTCTCCATGCCACTGGAATCAAGCTATCCAGGCTGAAGAGGGCTGAAAGCCCCAAACCGGTCACTGGAATGGCATGGTGAGCAAAATAACGAGGGATTTATACCCAGATCTCTGTACTGGGGAGAATGTATGACATTGTTCTGCATTCTGTCCATCACCTGTTGTTTTTGCATTTGTCACCCCGAGTGGGACAGGTATGCTCAGACGTGAGTCCTGTGCTCTCCATGCCACTGGAATCAAGCTATCCAGGCAGAAGAGGGCTGAAAGCCCGAAACCGGTCCTTGGATGCTTGTTTCCAGTCCAGGGAGGACCTGGCTTGGCAGTTCGGGATGGATTGTTCCCATGGGGCACAGGGTCAAGACTGATTTGCATATGGCTGGGTTCAAACTGGAATGGCATGGTGAGCAAACAAAAAAATGATGGATTGAGGCCCAGATCTCTGTACTGGGGTGAATGTATGACATTGTTCTGCATTCTGTCCATCACCTGTTGTTTTTGCATTTGTCACCCCGAGTGGGATGGGTATGCTCAGACGTGAGTCCCGTGCTCTCCATGCCACTGGAATCAAGCTATCCAGGCTGAAGAGGGCTGAAAGCCCGAAACCGGTCCTTGGATGCTTGTTTCCAGTCCAGGGAGGACCTGGCTTGGCAGTTCGGGCTGGACTGTTCCCATGGGGCACAGGGTCAAGACTGATTTGCATATGGCTGGGTTCAAACTGGAATGGCATGGTGAGCAAAAAAATGATCGATTTAGGCCCAGATCTCTGTACTAGGGTGAATGTATGACATTGTTCTGCATTCTGTCCATCATCTGTTGTTTTTGCATTTTGCACCCCCAACACAGTCTGTTTGAGCCCCACACTCAAGGGGCTCTTGGCAATGTCTCCGTGCTTCTGCTCCTCGCTCTGGGCTTCCTGGGAAGTAGGGTGGGAGGCAGGCACCAGACAGACACAAACACTGCTCCCTGAGCGGAGGTGGGGTAGGCTCCTGCCCTATTTACAAGGCTGAGAGGCGGCAGGATCTGGCGCGGTATTGCTTAGGAACACAAAAGCAGCCTCTTCCAGCTGCGCAGCGCTAGCCACCACACAGCGCTTCTCCTCAGCCCAGCTCCTCATACAGCGCTTCTAGATCACAGCGCTTAGCAGGCAGCACTTATCCAGGGCCAGGCAGCCCTTCCAACAGTCCAGCGCTTGGTTGAAGCGGTGCTCTGCAGGCACACACAGCAGGCAGTACCGTTCAGGCACTTCAGGACTACCCAGGGCTTCTACAGCACAGCGCTTCCAGGATTATAGCGCTTGGCATGCAGCGCCTCCTCCAGAACCAGCACGTCCAGGAGCACAGCGAAAGGGGGGCAGACAGTCCCAGCAGCAAAGCCCCAGGGTAATACCCCTCACCTCCAGGGGGGTCCCAGATGCTCCTTCTCTTCTGCGTGATTCTTTGCACAGCACAGGGACCCGGCAGCTCCAGGGACCTAGGAGGGCCCTCCTTCTTTAGGGGCCCGGGGGACAGAGCAGTAGGCACTACTAGGCCAGGTCAGCAAGTAGTGGGGGCATCATCAAAGCAGGGTGGTAAGCTCTCACCATCCCCACTGCAGCGTGGCCCTCCTCCTGCACAGCAGTCTGAACTCCTGAAGTGGGGTTTCACAAGCCCTGGGGACAGTAGGGGGGGTCCTAGATGGGTGCAGGGCCCAGCACACAGGTCTAAGTGGCGGTATCCCCTGGCAGCAGGTCCCCTCACATTCCTGTCCCAGCTCTGTCTCTGCACATCACATCTCTACTGCTCTCCCTATACCAGAAAGGCTGGAAGCTTCTAGAAGGTCCCTCCAAATGCTGGGATTGCTGGGTACCAGACAACTAGACCACTAGCCCACCTCAGACAGGCGAACTAGTTCTAACTGGCTCAGGGGGAGGAGTAGAGAACCCTGGGTGCCAGGCTTTCCCTCCAAATGCAGGGGTGGCTGGGTACCTGACAACTAGAATGCTAATCTCCTGCAGTCAGGTGGCACAACGCATAGCCATGGCAGCCATTTCAAATGCAAAACACAAATGCAGCATAGTTTTTAGATCCCATTGCGCAGTCTGATCATTGTCAAGCACCTGATTTGAAGGATTCATCTTAGAGGTATTTTCCATGATTGCCTGAGGTTGCTCTTGTGTAGTCTGCAGCCTCATTGCGCCTATTATAAGGGGCTGGGTGGCAACTGCGAGAGCGTAGGAGTATCCTTTGAGAGAAGGACGACTGCATATTGGTTTCTTCTATACGAACAGCATGTACTACAGAGGAAGCAGCAAACTCCAAATTTGAAGTTTGCTCGTTGATGGACAGTCCCACCAACATAGCTACTGTCAGTTTAAGTTTAGTAAAAAGAGAGTAATCTTTCATCTTCTCTAGAGATGAGGACATGGAATCTTCAATCATGAAGAGATCTCCTTTTTCCCACCTTGTTTTTAAATGCTGCTTTTAATACCTCTTCCTTGTCTCCCCCAGACCCCATTTCACCATTGGATAAATTGGACAGTTCACCTTGCGCCAGGTCCTGCGAGATATTCAAGATTAGCGTCATGGTTTTCCCAGCCGCCTGTCCCTGATCCAACAAATCTTCCTCGGAGCTTAAAGGGATAGTAACTGCTACTGAATCACAGCACGTGTTTTGACTGCACTGTGCCAATGCCATCTTCATTTGAGTAGTTTTCAAGCCAAAGGCTGTGTCTACATTCATCATAGGATGTGAAACCTTGAGCTAACAGTTTTTTAAATTCGATGGGGACCAGCGACCGACCCACTGCCAAGGCGCCCTTCTAACTATGACACCCTTAGGAGGCTACCACTGGTGTGAAACCAGGTTGTTCCTTGAGGCAGACCTGGAAATCCTTAACTGAAGCCCAAAACAATAGAAAAGAAAGCCAGCTTCAAGGTGCTTAACGAAATGACAGCCGTTAGGATAGAGACTGGCCGCCGACTTACTCAAGCCAGCTGATCCTACCAGACGAATGAGGTCATATGAAGCAGGTGAGTCTTCACAGGAGGCTGCACACTGCTGATATATGCTCAAGGTAGCTGGGCACTTATGAAAGAACAGCAAAGTTTTACTCTGAATTTTTCCCTGAAGTCCTCTCAGAAGAGACTGCCAATCGTCATTGGATTTATAAAGTAGAGAGCGCGTGTTTAGTCAGGAGATAGTTGCTTTCTTTATATATCAAGCAACACAGGAGGCAAGCAGGCACACATGGCTCCAGTCAATAAATTGAAGCACAACGGGTCTATCACATCCCAACAACAAAAAGAAAATATGCAGTAAAGATCCATACTCTCCCTCAAGCAGAGAGAAATGCAGAGAGCAGAGAAAAAAGTAGCCAAGTCATTGCTGCTAATCGGGCAGTCGTCTGCCGATGTCCTCTTCTGTAAATTCCAAAGCCAAAAAAGATGAGAATCGGGAACAGCCGCGACCAGCATGGCAGCAGCATCATGCCAGGTTTCACATACCCAGAAGAGATGAAGCTGAGGTAAGTTGTGGGAAGATGGTGGAGCACACTAGCGGCAGAGATTGTCCATTGGTTTGCCTGCCGCCACCTGTCTGGTGGTGGTAGAATGAGTTAAGTAGTGGTACACTGTCCACTGGTGATGTTAGCTTTTTCTTTGAGTGTCTGGTGGTCGTTGTACAGGTTGTGCAGTAGGGGAACAACCTTTACAATGCAGTTGTTATACCGACGTACGTTTACATCGCTGCCATTACAACGCAAGTCGTTACAACAACTTGGGCTGGATGGCGCTATACACAAAGGACTAGTATGATTTACTATTCCAATATCTTCCCGACTGCTACGTAGGCTGGAGTTGAAATAGTAAATCATACTATTCCTAAGTCCAGCGCAAGTCATTCTAATGACTTGCGTTGTAATAACTGTGATGTAACGTACCGCGGTGTAATGACCTTGTTGTAACGTCACATATTCTAGGCAATATTGCAATTTTCCACTGATGCTGTTAGCTGTTTATGAGCAGGTCAGGTGGTGGTTTAACCAGTTATGTAGTGTTACTATGTCCACTGGTGATGTTACCTGTTTCTTTGAAGGTCTGGTGGTGGATGAACCAGTTGTACAGCATTACAATATCCACTGGTGATGTTACTTATTTGAAGGACCAGTGGTGGATGAACCAGTTGTGCAGTGTTACAATATTCACTTGCGATATGACTTCTTTGAAGGTCTGGTGGTGGATGAACCAGTGGTGCAGCATTACAATATCCACTGGTGATGTTACTTACTTCAAGGTCTGGTGGTCGATGAACCAGTTGTGCAGTGTTACAATATTCACTTGTGATATGACTTCTTTGAAGGTCTGGTGGTGGGTGAACTAGATGTCCAGTGTTACAGTTTTCACTGGTGATGTTACCTCTCTGAGGTCTGGTGGTGGATGAACCAGTTGTTCAGTGGTACAATATCCACTGTTGATGTGACTTCTTTGAAGGTCTGGTGGTGGATGAACAAGTTGTGCAGTGTTACAATATCCACTTGTGATATGACTTCTTTGAAGGTCTGGTGGTGGATGAACCAGTGGCGCAGCATTACAATATCCACTCGTGATGTTACTTACTTCAAGGTCTGGTGGTCGATGAACCAGTTGTGCAGTGTTACAATATTCACTTGTGATATGACTTCTTTGAAGGTCTGGTGGTGGATGAACCAGTGGTGCAGCATTACAATATCCACTGGTGATGTTACTTATTTGAAAGTCTGGTGGTGGGTGAACTAGATGTCCAGTGTTACAGTTTTCACTGGTGATGTTACCTCTCTGAGGTCTGGTGGTGGATGAACCAGTTGTTCAGTGGTACAATATCCACTGTTGATGTGACTTCTTTGAAGGACCAGTGGTAGATGAACCAGTTGTGCAGTGTTACAATATCCACTTGTGATATGACTTCTTTGAAGGTCTGGTGGTGGATGAACCTGTTTTTCAGTGGTACAATATCCACTGGTGATGATACTTCTTTGAAAGTCTGGTAGTGGATGTAACAGTTGTACAGTATTACAATGTCCACTGGTGGTGTTAGCTGTTACTTTGAATGTCTGGTGGTGGATGAACGAGTTATGCAATGTTACTATATCCGCTGGTGCTGTTAGCTGTTTCTTTGAGGGTCAGGAGGTGGTTATATCAGTTGTGCAGAGTTACTATGTTCACTGGTGTTGTTAGATGTTTCTTTGAGGGTCTGGTGGTGGATATACTAGGTGTGCAGTGTTAATATGTTAACTGGTGCTGTTATCTTTTTCTTTGAGGGTCCGGTGGTGGTTGACCCAGTTGCGCATTGCGACTATGTTCACTGGTGCTGTTATCTGTTTCTCTGAGGGTCAGGAGGTGGCTGTATTAGTTTTGCAGAGTAGCAATATTCTACTTGTGCTGTTAGCTGTTTCTTTGACGGTCTGGTGTTGGTTGTACCAGCTGTACAGTGTTACCATTTCCAGTTGTGATGTTAACTTTTTCTTTGAGGGTCTGGTGGTGGTTGACCCAGTTGCACATTGTGACAATGTTCACTGGTGCTGTTATCTGTTTCTTTGGGGGTCTGGTGGTGGCTGTAGCAGCAGACTAGGATTGGGTGGAATTTGCTGTATTTCATAAAGTCTCAATGTGATTCTGCAGCGTTCTCCCAATAGGCAGACAATGCACATCGAACTGCACTTTCATGCCCGTAATGTGTTCTATGCTGACCATTATGTATTATACAGCCTGCACCTGTTTACTTTTCTCCTGTACTGCTTTTTGTTCTGTCCAAACCAATCCAGCTCCTCTGATCACTAATTCATAATCCCAACTCTTCTATTCTATTACTTTCTGACTTTCCCTCTGTGTTATTTATGTTACTATGTGTTTTGTTTTTTTGATAACCAAATCTTATTCTCACTTTGCCATGACAAATAAACAATCGTACCCCATCTAGATTTGCACACTGAATTCCAAATCTAGATAAACAGGAGAAGGATTTCCCCTCACACAATCAAATCAGAGCAGCCAAGTTCAGAATAAGTCCAACATCGATCCCATATCTTGGCATACTTACGGCAGCAGCCCCTTGCCTGGTAAATGGGCTCAAGTTTGGAACACCAGTCTATTGCCAAGTGCAAGTCCTCAATCTTGGGAGGGTTTGTGGTATTCTAGTAGCACGCTATGTCAAGTTTAGCAAGCAACATACCCATGCCCACCAACATGAGCTTTCACCAGGTTTCTGCAAAGTTCGCCAAGATTCCCGGTAGCGGTAGTTTATGGGAAAGTTTGACTGGCCTCTCTAATACTTCGGTCAGTACCCTGCCATGGTGTTGTGTGGCATTTTAGGCTCTAAGTGAACTTTCCCGATTCATGCCCTTATATAAGTACAATTCACATTGCCCTTATATAAGCATAGAAATCACCCCTTATTTAGACATAGCCCATGCAGACCATATACAGGCATGGCTACTTTCGCCCGTACCAAACGTCACAACAATTTCTTGGAAAATCGGTTTAAGCAGTTAGGGAATTTCCCCTTGCTCGAATATTGATTTGTCCAAGAACTCATGCACTTTGCAAAGAACAACTATTCCCTAGGGGTTCTTTCCTGAAGTTATTATGCCCGACTTTACGTCAAACTATGACATTCCTAGACACCTTCAAGGTATAAGCATACCTTCACTTGCTCTAGCAAGACACAGTGGTTCGGAACAGTTTGATTATCTACTTGCCCGACGCAGCTCGCTACAGCAAGTACCGAAGGAAGCCGACCCTCCAGCTGACGCACTGATCAGGAAGCTGTCTCTTCTCCTGCCGAGAATCCAACTCCAGTGTTTCCAAGCTCCCCTTGCGGGGTGTTAGGAAATCGAGTCCCGAGACTGAGATACCAGACCTCCTTCATTCCACCTGAGATATGGAGCTGATTAGAACCTAGAGAAATCTTGGATAGATTCTTGGCAAGGAACACTAAACCTAGGCTACACAATACTTACTCCTTCCCGCGTACTAGACTCAGGTTAGGTAGATTGAGTAGGCATATTTTAGAAACACCAGTTGAGTATTTTTTGTCATTGTTATTTATCTATGTATTTATATGGCTTAGAAACCATACAATGCTCTTACAGTATTTTTTTTTACTATTGTTCGTTGTACACATTATACTTTGCAGACTGCATGACGATTGTAGCAGTTAACATTTTTTCATTGAGAAAGAAGACTGTTCAATAACCCCTTTTTATTGAGAACGCCTGTCTCTCTATTTCTCTGCAACTCTGTAGAAATGAAGCATGCATGATTGACTGAGTGAAATACTTATCTATTGTTTCCGTGACTCTAGAGATATATTTCCTATTTTTGGGAAACAAAGTTGTCATGTTTATGCAGTTGTCAGAAACGAATCCCTTCTTGTGAATTCAAGAAAGTTTCTAGTGACCTCTGAGCTAGCTGGCACTCACTATTAAGTTTAATATATTTGTTGGAGACCTAGTCGACCGCAGTCCTACATCTAATCTATAGGGTATTATTCCAATGTGCAGAGCCTATTGGGAATATAGGAACTACACTACGATGGTACAACTAGTACTAGTCAATACTGGGACAAGACCACACCATACCACATGGTAAACATCAGCGTTTGAGCATTTGAGCCTTCACACAGGATACATTGTGAGGTGGGTCCCCTACCTGACTTTCAGAGGCACATTGGGGTAAGGTTAATAGCAAGCAGATAATGGAGCTGGATGAGTCGCAGGCAGAAGGAGATGATAACTGTTCGGGGGCATTCATGTATCTCTTCAATCTGCATTACCAACTAGTCTACCCAAGCTTCCTATTTTTGTTTGGGGAGACAACATTTATCAGGGAAATTGATGATCAGTGATTTACATAGCTGTGAAATCCCTTACCTTGTGTGTCCTGAAGCAGTTTGGCCTTGAGTGGGTTATATTTGGGGGGGGGGGGGGGGGGTACAGTGGTCACAGCTGTCGGTACTTGTGGAACTCTGTAGCGGAAAGTGAGAATTGTGCTTGCAAATCTTGGAATGTTAAATGGATAAAATGTAAATGGATACTTGTATAGCGCACTAATCACCTGCAAGGGTCTCAAGGCGCTTGTACGAATACCGCTGTGGAACCCATCCTGGCTTTCCCTGTGAGGCGTCCACTCCTGGGCACCCCCAAGGTGGAGGCCAGGCATCCTTAGCGTTGTGGGGGCCGTTGTGGAGATTAAGCAAGCTATTGCCCAGAGTTGCAGAGTGGGTCTCAATGATTGGAATAGGCACCGAGGTGAGAATTATCAGGTCCGTGGAATTTTGAGTCCAAGACCCGCCGAGGCGGGGAATTGAACCCTGGTCCCAGGCTAGACCTCTCAAATCACCCAGGTATGGAATATCAATTCTGTCCCATTTCTGAAAACCTTCCAGGCACGACACTTGTAAGTCTTTGCCTCCTCCGTAGAGGGGTTTGTTGGGTGGTTCTCTTTACCCAACCCAGTTGTTTCAACGCCATTGACAATGTAGAAAAGAGCACCCTGGTAGGTTCTCGGAGGAAGCAGGGGAGAGGGCCCCTGTAGAGCAAATGACGTACATTGTACGGACCAAGCAAGGAAACCTCTAGTGTTTATGCTGGGTCTCCCCAGCCTCCATTCATCCAGCCATTAATAACCAACAGTTGCGAGGCCCACTAACACAAGTGGAAGTCAAACACGCCCAGGCCCCCATTGACGATTGATTGCCAACATTTCTTTCAGGCAATGTGAGGGGGAGTGCCCCACCAAGAGCAAGGATCAAATTATTGCCATCAAATCCTGGGACCATGCCACTGGGAGATTATATTGGCAGTTTGGCAGAACATAACAAAATCTCATCAAAACAGTCATTTTGAATAGCGCTACTCCGCTAAAAACTGGGAGCGGGAGGTCCATTTCAATTTGGTCAGAAGTCGGGGGAGATTAAGGGACCAGGTCAGGGTGGGATTCACTGAGGCACGCATACCAAGATAGCAAAGACATTTTGACAGGGATTAGGTGTGACTTGGCCCTGTTAGTGTGTAATCCTGAGACCTTCCTGTAAAGGGACAACATTCTCATCACTCATGGAGCTGAGTCATATACGTTCATCAAATAAAGGAGGATATCACCCCCTAAGGCACTATTGTGTCCTCCCCTCCCCCTCACTAGCATTAGCCCTGTATCTGTGCAACAAATCTGACAAGCCTCGCTAGTGGCGCGAATATAAGGGTGAAGAGCAACGATGATTAGGGGCAGCCCTGCCGAGTTCCTTTGCAGATGGGAAGGGATCTGATAGATCCCCATCGGCTTGCACCTGTACAGAGGGGGAACAGTATAAGAGTTTTACTTTTTGTGTGAAGCTCGGGATGAAACCAATGCGTGGCCATTCTTAGTCTAAAAATGTCCAGTCACCAGAATCAAAGGCCTTCTCGAAATTGATAAGCAAGAGGGCGTGCAACTCTTCAATCTCTGTGTGTCCGTCCAGCACCATAGACAGCCGTCTAATGCAATGCCTCATGCTGCACTGTCGCATTAAGTCGCGCTGATCAGGATGGATGAGGTCCATGATAGCACTTTAGAGCCTGCAAGCAAGCACCGTTTCGAACATTTTACAATTGTTATTAATAAGAGAAATCGGGCTACAAGAGGCACAGTGTTCTGGGGTACACAAGGGTTTGTGTAAAATAACTATGGTGTCTAGATACAATTCCGGAGGGATCCTGCTCTAGTCCTCTAACTCGAAATAGAGATCTAACAACCGGGGCATGAGAACATCTCGATATTTACCAAAATATTCCACCTGGAAGCTAAGTGGGGTGGAGGTCTTATCAGGATTCAGCTTGACCAGAGCTTCTCCTACCTCCTCCAGTTTCAGAGTGGTGTCCAATTCCGCTCGCTGGAGCAAGGAAAATAAATGGCGGGAGGATATCCGCCAATATTGAGGAAGCAGTTGGGACTGTGGTTTGGAAGCATACACTGTCTGATAGTAATCTGCAAAGGCTCACCAAGGCCTCGGCAATGGCCGCTGCCATGTGGTGCTTCTCACCCCCATTGCCCATGACTGCGCGCACTATCCTAGAGGGCATATCACGGTTGCCAGGCTAATGAAGTAATTTACTAGACATACCTTAAAGCTTATAGACCTGATGGAGGGAAGCGAGCCAACATTATTGGGCCTTTACCAAAAAAAAGGTGTCGTAGGAAAGACCTGGATACCTCCAGCTGTCGAGAGTAGGTAGTGTGGGCTTGTTGTGCATCACTTCACAAGTTGTAGGGTTTGTATTTCTAGAGCAATTATTTGGCAACATTTTTCATGTTCCTGGTTACAGATAAGAGATTTTGCCCACCCCCGTATTGTGGCTTTGCCCACAGCTCATAGTATGCCTGTGGAGGAGATAGATCCCTAGTTGGATTTTAAATTTGCTGTAACCTTCTCCCCAAGGCATTCAGAGTACTGGGTATCAGCTATAAACTAGGCATTAGCTGCCTAATAGGTCTTCAGGTTACTTATGAGTTGCCTATGTGACGATGGACTTGGAAATGATCAGACATACCGCGCAGAAGAATCTCCATCAAGTGATAATAAAGACATCCGTCACTGGAAGCAGCACCAGATCAATAGGAGTGAGGGTTTTGTCGGTTGTAGACATATGTACAAATGTCCTCTCCCCTCCACCCATCGCAGAGGCCTAATGAGGTCATCCAGGATTACCAAAAATTGGAGCCACTTATCCGGTGCACTGACGGTGGTGGAATCGTGCTCAGGATTCAGAACCGCAAGAACGTCACCCCTATGATGGTCAACTAGGGGAGAAGCCCCAGGAACAGAGCCCAGCAGTCATCCAAAGCTCCCTTGGGAGACTGTGGTGGGATATAGACACTGAGGAGATTTTAGTGGGATCCTTCCAGGATCCCCTGCAGTCCAGATTAAGGCCCCACCTCGGGAGATGCGTCACGTTGCATAGCCCTGCGTCACATTATACCTGCGTCAGGTAGGCATTTCAACGCAGGAAAGTCTCATAAAAGTGATGCAGTGAAATCTAAGATTACACTGCGTCACTTCTAGGATGCCACTGCTTCAAAACCTTAAGCCTGCTTGAAGCAGGCATATGGAGTGACATAGTGTAGTGGGAATAGGCCTCAAAATGCCTTGCTGGAGTTGCGTTGTCCTTGCGACACAACTCCAGCAATGCGCGACTTTCTCCCCAACAGATGTATCAGAATTTCTGACGCATTGGTCAATCCTTGCGCCATTGTGGGCCGTATTGTTATTATGGCCGATCCATAGTGGCACAAGGGTTTCTCAGAGTGGCGCATGGAAAGGGACGCATCTCAACAGATGCGTCACTTTCTTGTAATTCAGCCCCCTATTTTGTAAATGCGATGAGGGCAGGGTTCCGAGGGTGCATCAGAGTGGATTAAGTTCACGATGGTTGTGATGTCTTGAATCCAGAGCTGTTTCCATACAGATAGCCGGTGGTGTTGGTGTGTGAGTGGAGGTGGTTGAGGTTGGTTGGGGGTCAAAGTTTCTGTAGATATCAGTGAGCTTTTGATGAAAGTAGTCCACTAGGGTGTTGCAAAGAGCTTGGGAGGGGTGAATCAATGTTTGGACAGAGGTCAGAGAGTCTGTAGTTGAGGGTTTCTCCAATGGTAGTCTTTGAGTCAAGTCTGATCCAAAAGTTGAGGTGTTCCATGATCGGCAGGGTGTTGTCTTCTGAGGGGGTGCATTGATGGGTGTTTTTCTGCAAGATGGCGATGCCTCAGCCGTGTCTGCCAGTGCGGTGTAGCAGCTTGTAGCCGGAGGGCATCGCAGTGACCATGTCGGATGCCTCTCAGGGGCTGAGCCAGGTTTTAGTGATGAACATGACATTGGGGGCGAGGGTGGTTATGGTGTCCCAAACGTCCATGGTGTGCTTGCACAGGGATCGAACATTGAGTAGCGTGCAGTGCAGTGGAGCATCAGGTCAGCAAGACACACATCACTGGAGAGCTGGTTTTGTACATAAAGCTGCAGTTCTGACATGTGAAGGGGCCTTTTGTGGTTCTGTGTGTTATGATGCAGCAGTTGGTGTCTCTCTTGGGGCTGAGGGACTGAAGTGCATTGGAGGTATATCAGAGAGAGAATCAGGGGTCCTGGCGCTGGGTGCAGTAAAGGCATGGAGGGGCACAGAAGGGTTTGCCTTTAGCGCGCTGGTGGAGCACCTGCTACCCGACCAATTTGCGGCCTCCATTAAGTAGTTCCTGGGGTGGGAGGGGCACTGAGAGGCAGCAAATAGGGAAAGGAAAACAGCGCGAGAGCCGGTGGTACAAGGGGCACACTAACTATGCAGGAACCACAAAGTTGAATTGCCTGGGGAAGCAGGGGACCCACAAACAATAAAGATAAAGGGCTGACTAGCGGGGAACGGGGACACACAACTATACAAAAAGCAACTAACTGATGGGGTGATGGGGGTACAGAAACTAAACAAAATAAGGTAGACTCGGGGGCACTGACACACAGGGCAACATAACACAGATCAAGGCAGCAGGTAGAGAGCTGCAACAGCGATAAGAGGGGTAGCTGGCGCAGTTGAAACGGAGCAAGTGATCCTCTGCAGAGGAGGTTCAGATGTGAAATCTGTGTGTACCGTTATCTGTGCTTTCATCGATAGGCAAAGCCATTCATGACTCCTCGGCAATCTTGGGGAGCACATCCATGAAGGAGCAACCTCCTCCTTCAGAGATGCTGATGGACTTTCCAGACCTGCCTCTGGGAAAGGGCCCAGGCCTCCTGCTTTCTGAAGACTCAACCATTTGTGATTGTAAGGGGAAAATATTGACCACTTCATTGCTATCACCATTGCTGATGATATTAGCCATCTGAATGTGGTCTCAGTAAGAGCCAAATATCCCTTTAAACCTGCTAAAGCACTTATCACAAGGTAAAGCTCTGGGACCATATCTGAACGGCTTTCTTTCTCCTTTCGGAAATGTTCCATATTTTGTAACAAAGCTGTGATTGCTGGAACACTAGCAGTGCAGCAATTTCCAAATCCTTTGGCAGAGGAAGAGATTTGGCCAGTGTCAAGGAGTCCCAAGGGCTCTTGGGGCTCTCAGGTGCACCAGAGGAAGCTGGAGGATAGAAGAGCCATACCAGCCTGGGTGAAGACACCAAGCTGAGCATTGTCCATGGCGTGCATGAAGCTGCACTTCTCAGGTGACCCTGAGTTATGTTTGGGTACCAGAGGCAGATGTAACCTCATCTAGTGCCGCTCAACGTCTGGCCGAGCTAGCTCATCCAATCCTTGTTTTCACTTTGCATTCTACCGCTTGTAGTCTTGTTGTTATAATGTTGTGGAATGCATGTTATGCTATTGCAAGTATCACCATGACAGGATCAGCTAATCAGAATTACATGGGAAAATCTAAGCGCTCCGTTTAATGCTCTCTCGCACTATTCAAATAAAATTTACTCAATGATACCCACATTCGAGTTCTGTCATCTTTGCACCTGTCAGGAGGAACTGGTATGATCATGTTAGTGTCTGACTCAAATATGAATATTACCCGATGTAGGTAAATCTGATTTACCGACTCTAGAATACCGAATTTTACTGATTCGGAATTCTAGATTCGGTAAATCAGATTTACCTACATCGGGTAATATTCATATTTGAGTCAGACACTAACATGATCATACCAGTTCCTCCTGACAGGTGCAGAGAATCAGATGTAGGAAAAAATTCGGTAATTTTTACCGAATCGGTATGATTCGGTAATTACTGAATCGGTATCTACCGACTCGGTAATTGCCATTGATTCCTATGGGCCTCAATGTCAATTACCGAATCGGTATTTACCGAATTGTCAAGGGGGACAGGGTGTAACTTTGACACCCTGTTGCAACCCTGATTCTGTATGTGTGCCACATGGCACAGGTGTACATGCACAGATGTGCATGTACACAGGAATTCGTTATTTACCATGAAATACTATTTCATGGTAAATAACGAATAATTAAGAGCCTCTGGCACTGTATTCAGTGCCACCTACATCTAGATTTACCGATTCGGTAAATTTACCGATTCGGTATTTTACCGAATCAGTACATTTACCGAATCTGTAAATTGTGAGTCCCCTACATGTCAAAAACCAAATACCGGTCGGTAATGGCCGAAATCGGATATTGCCGACCGGTATTTGGTGCCCTACATCGGGTCCTTAGATTGAGTTAAAATGCACCTTTCACAGTGCAGTGGCAGAACATACTGACTTTGGTAGTTCATGCACTGTGATTGCTTGCATAATGAGTTTTTGCAAGCCTTCAATGCATGCAGCCCTGGCTGCTGTGCCCAGAGAACTTTTATTGCCAGACACAAAAGAAAAGATTTAGGGGGAACATTGATTCCTATTCGGTGAGCAAATTACAACCTCTTCTACAGAATTCATTCTTCTACACCCCATTTAAACAATCACAAACTCTAAAAAAATATATGTTTTAAGGGCATATTAACTAACCCTGGGCAAAGCACTACAGTGCACTGGCAGACTTTGCGAAGTTTGCGCAACTTCGCACTACGCGTGCTGCACGTAGCACAGTGTAAACACGCGAAGTGCAGCGTAGCGTAGTGCAGCGGTCATTTTTTGCTTGTTCGCGGTCCTCAACGTCATGTTCGCGACCGCGAGCAAGCAAAATGACATCCCGGCGAGATTCTCAATGCGGGGAGGTCAGGTTTCTTATTGTGAGTGGTTGCGCATGCTCGCGACCACTCTCAATGAGAAACTACCAGTTCGCGTTGAGAAAGCTGCCGCTCGAGTAATAATCTACTCGAGCAGCAGAAAACTACAGCTCACACTGTGCAAGATGCCGTTTTCAAGGATTGCACAGTGCCGGATGCTTGTCCGCACTGTGCAATCATTGAAAACGCATCTTGCACAGTGCAAACATGCTACTACGCAGCTCGCGTAGTGCTACGTGAAGTTTGCTTAGTGCGAAGTGCACTTCGCGTAGCGCTACTTTGCGAACTATGCCCACCCCTAATTATTACCAGGGCCATGATATAAAATATTGCTGCTTTTGCGTAAAATTGGTGATAATTTTATTGCCTTATCAGCAAGGCCACAATATCACGTATTTTGCTGATTCTGCTCCCGTTTCCATCACACCTTACTTTGCATCGCTAATGAGATGCAAAGTAGGCGTGTCTGTGGAAACGACACGGGTAAATATCGCAAAGGCAGCTTCGCGATATTTACAACGCGGGGAAGTGATTATTTTAATGGCGCTAAGTATGCCTTAACGCAGGAATTCAACATCTGTTAATTTCCTGACTAAGGCATACCTAACATGGGAGGTGGATTCATGTGATACGACCACAGGGTCGTATTATCAAGCATATCGCCGTTTTACATGGAACATTGCTGAACAACCAGCGATGTTCCATGGAAAAAGGCAATATCGCTGGAATATTCATCGCCATGGCGCTAAACGTTGTTAATACTATACTAGCCTGGCGAAATATTCCAGCGATAGAAAATAATTCGGTATACAAGGTCAGCGATATTTATCGCTGCCTGTTGCAAATAATACCCTTAGTTTTCAATTTTTGAAATGAAATCTTTGTACATGAAGGCCCTGGCCCTTTGCCTGGTCTAGCAGCAGAAACCACGTACTCTGCACTTTGGAAGAAGTGTTGTGTGTATGCACACAGAATGTGCGGGATTCGTAAACCTGGTGTTGACACTGCTCACTTGCCTCCACAGAGTACACCCTTTCTGAGTGCTTCTGGCCTTGTGCATCACCCTATGCTTTTCTTTCAATGTTATCTCTACAAAGTAAGCACAATTATTTTAACCACTTATCCTTATCAGTTTTCAATGCAGCTGCCAAGCTGAAAAAACCTGCAAATTGAGGCACTAATCTGAGTTCTTTGGACTTTCCCTGTTTTTTATCTGTAAATGGTATCAGAGTTTAAATAGTTTATTGTGACTTTGCTGTGGTATATTTTATTACAAATCGATAAGAAATAGAAAAATCAGTTGCCTAAAGTTTTGATTGAAACATACACTGGATTTTGAAAGATCAGTGGTTGGATTATTTACAGGGGGAAGCAAGTGGCCCCTTAAGTGAGACCATTGATGCCCCTGAGGACCAACCAGGGGCAAAGATGACCTTTGTCTTCTTGAGAGATACAGCAAGGAACCAACACACCCTCTTTGACATTAGGACTGGGCGGAATGTGTCATTACACCTTCAGAATTGGTGGAATTTGATGACTCCACAATAGCCGTGTAATGTGGAGTTCTGGCCCAATCGGCGCGTGGCTGAAGTGCTTCCCTGCGGGTTCCAGAAATGTAAAAAATGTTTGCCAAGCGGGTGGTCACAAGCTGTCACGGTCAGAGGGCTGCTTCTGCAGTAGAGTTGCTGCTACTCGAGTAGATTTGCCGCTTCTCAAGTAGATTTGCTGCCACTGGAGTAGATTTTCTACCCGAGCGGTAGCAAAATCAAATTGAATGGCCACATGCTCTTGTGCACTTCATGCTGCCATTCACGCAGATTTTTTAACTGATGCTCAAGCCAATGGAACTAAATTGCAGCGTGACATGCAAATTTACACCCATTTGCGGAGTTCCGCAGAATTTTGAAAAGTTTTAATGTAACTCAACAGACTTCCACGGAGTAAAACTTTGCAAGTTCAGCCCACTCCTATTTGTCATAAAAAAAAAAGAAGGCAGGGTAGGAATGAGTATGGGTGAAATATGCTGTACAATCGGAAACTGATGCGCCATTTGTGAATTTTGTTAAATATGAAGTATACTAATATGGTGGTGTTTCCTTTAGCATTAATTTTTTCCCAATTATTTTGAGATGGGAATGACTGACTCGAGCAGAGGAAAGTTTCTCCTTGCACGACTTTCAGACAACAAGTATGCCCTCATGTGTATCTTTCATGGGAGGTGGCGGCCAATGAAATTTTACACCAAGCTTTCATATATTTTGTGCAAACCTTTGCAAACTTCGCAGACACTTGCACAGGATCTTATAACGTACAATGCTCAAGTTCGATTTTCTAAAGCTATACGTGCAGTAAAATGCAACATTCCACAACTCGTTAGTCTGTTAAAATAACCCACTTCTTAGAGCACATTACTCACCAATATCCGCATTGTACATCAAATACTGAATACTTTTCACCTGTTAAATTCTGGAATATATGACCTGCCACTATTTAATGAAAGGTGAGTTATTTTACTCACCCAGTGATTACTGGGAATGTTAAATAACAGTCAACTTGTAATTGCTACCCCTGTGCAAAGAAACAGGATATATCATAACTGAGTGACATCTTGGTGTAAGGTACGTCAATCAAGTAACTAACATGTGAAAAAAGAATATTGGGAGGGACTGATATCCATTTGCCAGGCCTCATGTTCTCAAAAAATATGTGTCCCTCTGAGGCCAGAGGGTGTCCTTAGTTATATTATTTTCCAAGACTCATCACTACAGAAGAGCCTCACTCAGCAGAGGGGTCACCTACACACAAGCATTGGCAAAGGGAGATATTCAATAATCTGCACTATACACTTTGACTGATTCATTTCACTAGCCCATTTCTGCCAGCCAGGGGCCCCCCTCTTTTGGTCAAGTCTTTTAGAAATGCAGCAGTTGGGACTCAACTAGGTAAACCTCAGGATTACCTTGGCAAGCATCGTAAATTGGCACCATATCTGAGATATGTCTACCACTGATGAGCTGCTTTGACCTGAAGTTAATGATCTTGAGTTGGAGATTTCCAAACCAAACCCCAGATCACAGGGTAACATTAGTTCCTGTTCTAAATACTAATGCAGGTATAGCATCTTTGAATCTATGTGCGAAAGTAACTGTTTCGGTCCTTTCTCAGTTATGACCTTGTAAATTTCGCTAGTAACAACTACATCTGTTAACAGTTTAATGTGTTCCACAAGCATTTCACTGACAGGACTTTCCATCTTTACTGGTTCCAGTTGGTTGTCATAGTCTATCTGGACCCAAAGCATTACCCTTCCTTGAGTCAGTCTTTGCTTCTCGGCTGTGTTACCAGTGGAGACTCAAATGTACAAAGAAGCCTTGGCAAATTATTAAGAAAAGAGTTCACATGTATGTGAGACATGATTGGAAAACAAATACACCAACCAAGGAAAATGCCCATTGACCAACAGCTGCTTCAAAACCTTGAGAACAGTCCTCAAAGTTATGATACAAGTGGCCTGAGGCACAAGGCATTTTTTAGGTCCTTAATGCCCCAATATTCTTTTTGTTTTATGCAAACATGAATCTAAGAATTTGCAGCATCACAATTTAGGTTTGCAATATGGTCCTTGAATGGGCTGTGTTCGGGTGCTCTAACAGTCTTCTTTTCTTTGTTTTTTGTATGTTTTTTAGACTGATGTGTAGAAATACATTGTTCAATACTTATTGAAACATCCTTGGCTTGTGGTGGTGTGCACTTTTGTTAAGGGTTGTCTGTTAGTGTGAAGGGAGCTAGGTATCTTATAACAATGATTTAGATATTAAATGCAATTAGTTCACTCCTTTGTTGTTTATTAGGATTCTAACTTTGCTTTGTAGCATGTCATTCATGCTACTGGATCGTTTACACCCTCTCGGGTGATTGGTGCACTATACTAATCAGCGTAACATAACTTATTTAGGTTTAATGTGGGTTACTGAGTGCCCAAATCTTAGCTGTTGGTTGCTTTGTTCTATTTCTAGGGCTTTCATGATCTTGAGGGTAAGTTAGGTTCTTCCGAGGGTGGCTGGGAAAGCATACCTCCATTCATCTAATGTGTTGTTGCTTTTGACTTCTTGAGCCATGGCGCTTTCATAGACATTCCACCATGGCATTTGGAAGTTGGGTTGGCATCTGTGTCTGGAGCGGTGCAGTCTGCCAACCCAAGATTCTGTAAATTAGTGAAATAGGGGACTTAGTTTGTGTTCTATCAGTGGACTCCGTATAAGAAAGTTGTAGTGAATAGCTACCTTTGTTTAGAGGCACATAGGCTGGTGTGATTAATTTCTTTAATACACAGGCAAACTGACTGTTGCATATGCTACACTTGATGCATATTGCTGGAGATGTCTCTAAGTGCTTTGATTAAAGGGGTGGTAACCACCTTGAATGGCTGTGTAGGTATAGTTTTAGTATTGTTTGTACCAAAGCTTGTTCAAAGTCTATTATTAGTTTGTAATAATGTATGTGGGGAGTAGTTGTTTGTTTTAATTTTCTTGTTTTTTAGTAGTTTGCAATATGTGCCACTTTGTTTATTAGGTAGCAAGGCGTATGTGAGGGGTATATTAGTGATTTGATATCTACCATGCATGATATAGATCTGAGTGAATGGTTTAAGACATATTTTGGGCATAACATTCAAAATGTTAAATGTTATTGGCTTAGGCTTAATAGGATATTTGCTGAAGCAAATATAATAATGCATTTGTCATTATTTAGGTTCTCATGTGGATTAAGGGTTCATAATTATGTGTTGTCGTTAAGTGTTCAGGAATTTGGATGTCATTATTTTTTTTACAGGACAGCAGGAGTGTCACTTGTGCCTTTTTTAGTTATTATGCATTTTAAAACTGATATATCTGGTAGCTCTCCTGTGATTTGTAGAGATACTTTAGGGATATATTTTTGAGCATATTTTTTAGAATTTTGATTGTGGGCTCTTGGCAACTAGTGTTTGCCTGTTTTAAATCTTAAAACACTAACCTTACTTCAATTTTGGGTGACATTTAGGGGTGGTTGTGTTCTCTCATGTCAATACCATCCTTTTTTGTAGAAGCCCTCCAATACCATGAATTGGAATAGTATTTTGTACATGTCCAATTAACATTTTCGGTGCTTGTTCTATCTTAGCTAAATAGGAACCCATTTGTTTTTGGTGTGGTAGGTGTTAGACTGTTCTGCTTCTATTATATTGTATATTAATTAAGTTCCTATTGTTCTTGAATAATTTACTTTATGGTTGTTTTAACTGGTTAATGTTCTTTTAGTTGCATTGTTTTGCATAATTTATTACCTTTTATTGTGGATGATAATTAGTGTATATGGTGAAGGCTGATTTATATTTCTGTGTTCTTGTGCTATTTTGGATGCATTTTTTTGTTTAATTGTATTTAATAATGTTTATGCTTTATATTACATTAAATGTTGAAAGCATTTTTGTTTTTTAATTATTTGGACGTTTGAAATGTATTTTATTGTTTAATTTAAATAATGAAGTTAGATGATTTATTGATTTATGTAGAATTTAATTGTATGTGTTGTGTTAATAGAATAGCTTTACTATATTATTGTGTAATTGTTTGTGCTATTAGTGTAGAGGATATTGTGGTGATCGATATTTGAGATGTTTTATTTATAGGTAAGAATATTTTTGTTTAGGATATTTGTGTTTTCGATATTAGTAGAAATTGATATTTTTAGCTGCCATATTTTAGTCATCGATATATGTGTTGTTGGTTATAAAGCATAGGATAGCAAGAGTTTTGTAAATAATATATTTTGGGGGATTTTTTGTGAATCAATATTGTTTTCATCGAAGTTGTCATTGATCCTACATTTGTCACCTACATCATTGTAAGTTTCAAAGTAGTTCCTTATCACATTCTGCAAGGTGCCTTAGTTCTGACAATGTGACATAATATAAACACATTCCATTGGAAATGTGCATTTATGTATTGATAGATTAGACTGCCCTTGAAAGTATGTTCACGTTCTTCCTAAACTTTATCTGACCTATGCTACTGACAAAAGTGTGCTTGCGTCACTAACATTACTTAAAGTTACAGAGATTAGAAGTGTTGAAAATGGTCTCTTATCTGGGCTTTTGATAAGATTTTTATCTCATATCTCACTCAAACCTTCTTATCAGGCTGTGAAGGTTGTGTGAGGGGCACCCACAGCAGTATATTAGGGACCCTCTTGACTTTGCCCTTCACAGCTGAAAGCCTGTGTCTTGGATTCATTCTGATACTTTGGACAGAAGTGAGAACCATGAAGTGGCTGCTGCTCCTGGGGCTGGTGGCCCTCTCTGAGTGTGTAGTCAGGTGAGTAGTTACCAAAAAGCTTATTTCAGCAGAGGGTTCTGTGGGAGGAAGATTGAGATATTCAGTCCCACAGTTCAGACTGAAAACTGTGCCACAGAGACTGAAAGACTGACATAGAAGCCGCCCTCAGAAGTTGTTCAACTAAGGGCACATTGAAAGGGAATTTGGCCATGGCTGTGCTGTGACATTTCTGTATTGCTGATCGGATTTCCATGAAATATGTAGGGTGAGAACACGTATGTTATATACATGAGATACTTTCTCTATAGCAATTCATGACATTTCTTTTGCAGCTTCTAAGCAGAGTGGGTTGCAGGTGCTACTATTTACATTTTAATTGCTGTCATATGATGATTGATCGAACTTGGAAGAATACGTGGCATAGTTATTCTTTTGTATTGTACACAGCAGGGCTCAGATTTAATAAAAATCATGCAACATGGCACAGCAAGTAAAGTTCCTGGGCTGCATTGCATGAACATGAGAGAGCAGAGCTGTTCCATATCTACTAAGAGGTGGTGCTGCTCTGACTTTGCTAGGCCCAGAGGCTCTTTTAGCTGCCATGTGCAGATTCAGACACCCTTGCACCATAGTGCAGAGGTGCATGTGTTGTGGTAAGCATAGATGTGAATGGGATGGACCTCCAGCACAAATGAAAAGTGGAAAAAACAAAGACATATGAAAACATTTATATATTAGCACAAATCTCTGTGTACAATGATTTGTCCATGGGTATGTATGTCAACACCCATAATTGGGTGCATGGCAAAGCCGATGCACCATCCAAGGAATGCCACCTTTACTCAAACTAATTAAAAAAAAAGCATTGTGCAGCTTTAGATTACTTTTGATTGTTATTCAAAGCAGATCACAATTTGTGTTGAATTATAAATCCAACACTACACTTTGTGTCAGGTTTATGTTTTACAAAATAGCACAACCTCAAAGCAGTGGAGGGATATAAAGTGCTGTTTGTTTGCAAAATCGCTTGACACCCAGACCTGACAGCTGAGCTACAGTGTATAGTGATATTTCTTGTGTTCTTGTCAGGCAGCGATTCAGGTCGTTAAAAATAATGAATGCAAAACGTATATGAATGAAACCTTTGCATTTCTAAAATGTGCCCTAAGTAGTGAGTTTGGGATTAGTGCTTATTTGTACAGCTCTGAATTTGGGGTTACCCATACTATCAAGTGATTTAGGCAGCCTTTTCCAAAATGTGTTCTTTAATGCACACTAATTTGCATTTAGAGGTCAAGACCTGACAAAATTAAATTGATAAAATAAATGTTCTACTATGCTATATTCCCACACTTGTCCTGATAAAAGCAGTACTCACGTGTGTGGGTGGACCTGTCACCTACAACTTGAAAGGATGAAAAAGCAATGTGAAGACATCAAGGTTTTATTTACAAGCCCCTTGCACTGCCTAAAAGTGTTGCACCGGTGGCGCAAGGGACTTGTAAATAAGCCCCAACATTGTTTGCCTTGCAAATTGACTTATTTGAGTGATGTGTGTAGCTGTGGTCGTTGGGCCTGTTTTAGACCAACACCCAGGGAAACCTACTTTCTCCTGACATTTCTGAAAACTGGATTCCTAGAGGAGTGCAAAGTGAAGCAAACCCTCTACATTACTACCCACAAAACCCTGTAAAAGTCAAACTTTGGATACAATCTCTGTGACACAATATTTCGAAAATGACCTCTATACTGCTGATCTGAGCAGAGGAAGGTGCTTTGTGAGTCCATAACCCCTGTACCCCTGCACTGCCGATCTGAGCTGAGGTAGGTGCTTTGTGTGGCCCATGACCCCTGCACTGCTGATCTGAGCAGAGGAAGGTGGTTTGTGAGTCCATCACCCCTGTACCCCTGCACTGCTGATCTGAGCAGAGGAAGGTGCTTTGTGAGTCCATAACCCCTGTACCCCTGCACTGCTGATCTGAGCAGAGGAAGGTGCTTTGTGTGTCCATAACCCCTTCACTGCTGATCTGAGCAGAGGAAGGTGCTTTGAGTATCCATGACCCCTGTACCCCTGCACTGCTGATCTGAGCAGAGGAAGGTGCTTTGTGAGTCCATAACCCCTGTACCCCTGCACTGCTGATCTGAGCAGAGGAAGGTGCTTGGTGAGTCCATAACCCTTGTACCCCTGCACTGCTGATCTGAGCAGAGGAAGGTGCTTTGTGAGTCCATAACCCCTGTACCCCTGCACTGCTGATCTGAGCAGAGGAAGGTGCTTTGTGAGTCCATAACCCTTGTACCCCTGCACTGCTGATCAGAGCAGAGGAAAGTGCTTTGAGTGTCCATGACCCCTGTACCCCTGCACTGCTGATATGAGCAGAGGAAGGTGCTTTGTGAGTCCATAACCCTTGTACCCCTACACTGCTGATCAGAGCAGAGGAAGGTGCTTTGTGAGTCCATAACCCTTGTACCCCTGCACTGCTGATCTGAGCAGAGGAAGGTGCTTTGTGAGTCCATAACCCTTGTACCCCTGCACTGCTGACCTGAGCAGAGGAAGGTGCTTTGTGTGTCCATAACCCCTTCACCCCTGCACTGCTGATCTGAGCAGAGGAAGGTGCTTTGAGTGTCCATGACCCCTGTACCCCTGCACTGCTGATCTGAGAAGAGGAAGGCGCTTTGTGTGTCCATAACCCCTGTACCCCTGCACTGCTGATCTGAGCAGAGGAAGGTGCTTTGAGTGTCCATGACCCCTGTACCCCTGCACTGCTGATCTGAGAAGAGGAAGGCGCTTTGTGTGTCCATAACCCCTTCACCCCTGCACTGCTGATCTGAGCAGAGAAAGGTGCTTTGAGTGTCCATGACCCCTGTACCCCTGCACTGCTGATCTGAGAAGAGGAAGGCGCTTTGTGTGTCCATAACCCCTGAACCCCTGCACTGCTGATCTGAGCAGAGGAAGGTGCTTTTTGTGTCCATAACCCCTGCACCCCTGCACTGCTGATCAGAGCAGAGGAAAGTGCTTTGTGAGTCCATAACCCCTGCACCCCTGCACTGCTGATCAGAGCAGAGGAAAGTGCTTTGTGAGTCCATAACCCCTGCAACCCTGCACTGCTGATCAGAGCTGAGGAAGGTGCTTTGTGTGTCCATGACCCCTGTACCCCTGTACAGCTGATCAGAGCTGAGGAAGGTGCTTTGTGTGTCCATAACCCCTGCACCCCTGCACTGCTGATCAGAGCAGAGGAAGGTGCTTTGTGTGATAACCCCTGCACCCCTGCACTGCTGCTCTGAGAAGAGGAATGTGCTTTGTGTGTCCATAACCCCTGCACCCCTGCACTGCTGATCTGAGAAGAGGAAGATGCTTTGTGTGACCCATGATCACTGCCCCCCTGCACTGCTGAGCTGAACAGAGGAAGGTGCTTTGTGTGTCCATAACCCCTGCACTGCTGAGCTGAACAGAGGAAGGTGCTTTGAGTGTCCATAACCCCTTCACCCCTGCACTGCTGATCTGAGCAGAGGAAGATGCTTTGTGTGACCCATGATCACTGCCCCCCTGCACTGCTGAGCTGAACAGAGGAAGGTGCTTTGTGTGTCCATAACCCCTGCACTGCTGAGCTGAACAGAGGAAGGTGCTTTGTGAGTCCATAACCCTTGTACCCCTGCACTGCTGATCAGAGCAGAGGAAGGTGCTTTGGGTGTCCATTACCCCTGCACCCCTGCACTACTGATCAGAGCTGAGGAAGGTGCTTTGTGTGTCCATGACACCTGTACCCCTGTACAGCTGATCTGAGCAGAGGAAGGTGCTTTGTGTGGCCCATGACCCTGCACCCCTGCACTGCTGATCTGAGCAGAGGAAGGTGCTTTGTGTGTCCATAACCCCTGCACTGCTGAGCTGAACAGAGGAAGGTGCTTTGTGTGTCCTTAATCCCTGTACCCCTGCACTCCTGATCTGAGCAGAGGAAGGTGCTTTGTGTGGCCATAACCCCTGCACCCCTGCACTGCTGATCTGAGCAGAGGAAGGTGCTTTATGAGTCCATAACCCCTGCACCCCTGCACTGCTGATTTGAGAAGAGGAAGGTGATTTGTGTGACCCATGATCTCTGCCCCCTGCACTGCTGAGCTGAACAGAGGAAGGTGCTTTGTGTGTCCATAACCCCTGCACTGCTGAGCTGAACAGAGGAAGGTGCTTTGTGTGTCCTTAATCCCTGTACCCCTGCACTGCTGATCTGAGCAGAGGAAGGTGCTTTGTGTGGCCCATACACTGCATCAAACGTTCCTTGGGTATTTGGCAATGACATGTTTTTTTCCACCTCATGGTTTCAAGTGGCACCATCATGAACCTGCGCCTCACTGTTGACCCCTATCTGAAGTCCTTTGAAAACCTTGATGGAAAATGACCCTGTTATCAGGAGAGATCCTCAGACCTATATAGGCCCGTCACTTCTTAAAGGGAATCCTTGAATGGGTGAGGTGCTCCTGTACTATCTGTCTTCTACTTACTTTGTTTTCCTTTCCCTCAGGATCTCACTGACGAAAGGGAAATCCCTCCGGGATCATCTGAGGGAAGAGGGAAAGCTGAGGGATTACTTGAAGACGCACGAAGAAGTGGCCAGTAAATTCTCACAGACCGAGGACGCTGTAGTCACCTATGAGTCAATGTGGAATTACTTGGATGTGAGTAAAATCGACCATTTCAGCCATAAAAACCCTTCCTTTAAAGGGCCCCCGGAACCTGCCATGAATGCATGCATGCATCTTTTTCTTGTGGACCCTATGAGCTGTAGTGTCTGCCCATAGACAATGAAAGGCCCAGAGGTGTCTCAGAATTTTGGGGAAAAGATGAGGGTAGAGGTGATTTACTTGTCTGTCCATTGTACTCTTGTGTTTATAGGAGGCGGTAAAGATGATCAGAAGGAGCAGATGGGGGTGTGGTGGTGGGGGTGGGCCTGTGCGGGATAGGGGTGAGTGTGTGGTGTGGTGTGGTGGTTTGTGTGGTGTGTGTGTGTGTGGTGGGTTGTCAATGAAGGTGCAGGCTACACTTATAATACATATGCATGAAAAGTGACATAACTCCATGTGTGGCTGTTCAGTGATCATTGTTAACACTTTTGGATCATAACACTCTGTACTTCCATAAATGTAGGGTACCTGTCTCGTGTTCCTGCAGACAAAAGGGCAAAGAGTCTAAAAAGTGTTTGGCAGACTATATGATGCAAACCAAAGTCTGCCTAGAACTTGGGTGCAGTCAAAGTCAGTAGGGACCCACATTAATGGGGAGAGCAAAATGTAGCATGTCCACCTAATGTAGAGGTGAAAATATAAAACAGTGTAGCATGCCTTGTATCCTGAAGCGTAGGTGGTATGAAACAACTTGATCGGATAGTAGTGGGTTGCTGCCACGATGAGCCACTGGCACCGCTCTCTGATGAAGAACAGCGTGTGAGGTCCCTGCTTCTGAGAACCTGCTCCAGGGAGTTCCACAAGCTGTGTATGCACAGCACTGCTCATGTGTTCCACCAGGTGTGCACACAGCACTGTTCATGTGTTCCACCAGGTGTGGACAAAGATGAAGGCACACAGCACAGCTGTTTTGTTCAAACAAGTGTGCTTGCACAGCACTGCTCATATGTTCCAGCAGGTGTGTGCACACAGTCCTGCTCATGTGTTCCAACAGGTGTGGGCGCAGGTGAGGGATGCAGAGCACTGCTCATGTGTTCCACCAGGTATGTGCGCACAACACTTTCATGTGTTCTATCAGGTGTATGCACACAGCACTGCTCATCTGTTCCACCAGGTTTGGGCACACAGCACTGCTCATGTGTTCCAGCAGGAGTGGGAGCATGTGAGGGTGCACAGCACTACTCATGTGTCCCACCAGGTGTGGGTGCAAAGCTCTGCTCATATGTTCCACCATGTGTGGGCACATGGCACTGCTTTTGTTTTCCACCCGGTGTGGGCACACATTACTGTTCACATGTTCAACCAGATGTGGGTGCACAGCACTGCTCATGTGTTCCACCACGTGTGGGCAGACAGCAATACTCATGTGTTCTATAAGGTGAGGGAATATAGCACTGCTAATGTGTACCCACCAGTTATGGGCACAGAGCACTGCTCATGAGTTCCACTAGGTGTGGGTGCACGACACTGCTCATGTGTGCCACCAGGAGTGGGCACATGGCACTGTTCATGAGTTCCACCAGGTGTGGGAACAAAGCACTGCTTATGTGTTCCCCCAGGTGTGGGGAAGCAGCACTGCTCATGTGTTCTAACAGGTGTGGGCACGCAGCACTGCTTATGAGTTCCAGAAGGTGTGGGCGCATGGCACTATTCATGAATTCCACCAGGTGTGGGCACAAAGCACGGCTCATGTGTTCCCCCAGGTGTGGGGAAGCCGCACTGCTCATGTGTTCCAACAGGTGTGGGCACGCAGCACTGCTTATGAGTTCCAGAAGGTGTGGGCGCACAGCACTGTTCATGAGTTCCACCAGGCATGGGCACACAGCACAGCTCATGTTTTTCACAAAGTGTGGTCGCACAGCACTGCTCATGTGTTCCATCAGGTGTGGGCACACAGCACTGCTCATGTGTTCCATCAAGTGTGGGCACACAACACTGTCCAGTCACCAGAATCTCCTTTTACAGAGTCCCTGTTTGGGAGCACTGCTTCCATGTTGACATGTTGCATTCTAAGAATGTGGTAGTTCCTCTTTCTTATGGGTAGCATTGTTCAAGTTCCCTCCTCCTCTTTACTTATTGTGTCTTGCATTGGCACCAAACTCTGAAATAGGCTTTATGGAAGAGTGTGTGCATGGTATGTTATTTTCTCAAAGAGCATACCATGCTGCCATAGGCGGTCGGTGGTGTCTTCAGGCTTCAGTATACTCCATACAAGGATTTAGGGGCTCAATTGTGGGAATGTCACACAGTGAATGACATCAATTGACCTTTCAGCAGCGTCTGACAGGGAGAGGGGAGGAATGTGCCATATTTAAGGCAATGCTGACACATTCATGTCCTATCCCTTGTGCTAGCACCCTTTTGGCAGCCTGGTGGTAATGCAGGATTGTTTTGGGGCAGGAAGGGACACTTTTCTTCTTAAAAACAATCATTGGAGGCATATTCCCTTTTCTATGTGGACTGCAGAATGCAGCCTGCATAGAAAGAGAGAGAAACACGGAGAAATAGGTATGTTTCTCCTTGTCATGGCTCCCCTGGAAAGATTTGAGATGTTGGCACATCCCAAGGTTTACAAGTTCTTGGAAATCCACGGAAGCATGGGGACAAGCGCAACACTCATGGAATGCCTCCCCAAGGCAGAGTCATTCAATGCAGTGATTTGTGCTGTGTTGCATTACTCCAGATTTTTGGAGCCACTCAGAGCCACACATGCCTTCAGAAATCTGTCTTAAAATTTGCTTCGCTCTTGCACCATGTTACATGGTGCCAGAGCGATGCAAGCAGTTTCATAAATAGGCCCGGTGTATTAATTTTATTTGGTGTTTTTGGAAGGAGCGACCCCTCCGCCTCAATTTGTATGGACACTTTACATTTATGTCTCTCCTTCATGTGTCTCTTCTCCAATAGTGGCTGCCTCTCATAAAGGGTTGTAGGGCGGGAAGGCAGTGCGCTGGGGGAGGGCAGGAGGGGATGATGGGTTACTAATCATTTTTAAAACGTATCTGACGCCGTAGTCCACCTTTGTCGTCGCACCTGCAGGCCTTTTCCTGGATCCCAGCAGCCCTGGGGACGGATTCCGAGCCAATCCTTGAGGTGCAGCGCATCACAGGTTTTGGTCTGAGTGGGCTGAAAATATGTCTTGCTCAGACCAGGGAGAATGTGGGGATTTCTCCAGTCCGGCTGCTGAATGCAGCCATGCTGGAGAAACCTAAGTGCGCATGTTTGTTTTTGTTGGCCTGAGACAGCTGCCCACACACAAATGAGCACTTTGGGAGTGTTGAAGATCTCCTTCTTCACACTCCCATGCCCCGCCCCTCCATGCACAAGCTAGCAAACTAAAATTAGAACCATGCCAGAGCATTGTTTTATCTTTCATTTGCTGGCTCTGCGCCAGACAGTTGGGCTACCCTTCTCCGCCATTGCAGAGGAGCCGCCACTGCTCTTCTCTGCAGTGACCCTCCCTAGCGATCCTTCGAAAATCTGTATTGAGTATAATTCTCTTTGTGATGGGGCTATTACTCAAAGATGTATTAAAACATAATTTAAGCCTGAGTAATGACATCACCTCTACTTACAGTTCAGCACGACTGACGTTAAGATTATAACCCTGGCCAATGTTCCCACCTTTTTTCTTTACAAGAATTTGAAAATAAGCAAAATATAATATCCTTTGGTTGGAAAGAGCACATTCCAAATGACAGACTCAGATCTGTGGATACGTCAGCTTGCGCAGGGCACTTGCCTCAATGCTACATCTTGCAATATTAGGGTGGGGTTCAGAGTGAGGACACAGATGTTCCAAAGAGAAGAGCGACCTGGGCCATCAGGACGTTAGTAAACCCCCTGGCATTGGTCACTCTCAGGGGGTGAAGGCTGGTACAGAGTACCTCCACCAGGAAAAACAGCGTCTCTGAGAAGAAGCACTTTGATGCACTAATACCTGTTTGCGCTGACCTTACACCTGCGCATTGTCCATCGTGGAATATGAAGCACTGGGACATCCGCCGAAAATGCACTATTTGCCAGAATTATGTGAATAATGATGTGGGATGTTGTGAACCTCAGAATGTTGTGACTTTACTTAACCCCTTCCATGCTGATGACGAACCCCAGCCGTCATGCACTACGGTGCTCGTGTGCTGATGACGGCTGGGGTTCGTCACGGCCCGCCCCTGTTCGTGCTGTTTACAGCACCCCAGGGGAATCGCGGCCGCATGGAAAGGGTTAAAGATAGAAGGAAACCTCATTGAGAATATTTACAAGTTTTAGAACAAAGGGGCACATGCATCATTCTAAATACCGATCGCAAAGGGGCAGATTCACTGAATCTGCCCCTTTGCGACCGGTGTTTTTGGAAAGGGGCGACCACTCGGTCCCCCCGAACGTATGGTGGAGTGCCTCGATCCCCCCGGGAAGCCATTTTTGGGCGGGAGGCGTGTCTCGGCTGGTATGCCCGAAGCGGCGTAGCCGGGGCGCGCTTTTTCCCGCCCTAGAGTGGGCTGGCCTAGACACCGACGTAGCCAGCCCCGCCCTAGGGGCGGGCAGGGGCGGGTTCTCGCCCGCCCCGAAGACGGATAAAAAGAGACGCAAGACCAGAAGACGTCCTCTTGTTCTTGTGCTCCGAAGCTGCACCTCCTCGCTACACGTGAGCTCGGGACAGAACGAAGAGCCAATTTTGAGCGTTTTGATCCTTTTCTTTGTCTTCTAGATACTTCCTCGGGGAGATGCCCCAGAAAGGCGCGAAGAGAATGACGACCGACCAGATGGTGCGGGCCCTTTGCAAAGAAGTGTCCGACATAAAGAAACGGTTGGCAGAACGGGACGGGGAGGAGGGTACGGGCCCTGCGCCGGCTGGAGGGAGACCTAAGAGGCCGAGAAGGGTTCCAGCCGGTGGAGACGTCCCGGTTCCCTCTGCCCCGCTCGAGGCGCCGACCCCAGTACCGATCGAGGGGAATCCAATCCCTGTTGTCGTCACCCCGACACCCAAGGGAGACATGCCCCCCGAGCTGGCAGCACAGCTAGCAGCATGGTTGGGGGATAGTAGTGATGGCGCCGCGGCTGCCGAGGCACAGGCGCTGATGAAAGGACTTCGTGAGAAAAGGGAGGCGGCTAAAGACAAGCCGCAAGCGGCAGAAGTCGCGTCCGGTTCAGGTAAGCGGCCATTGCCGATTGCAAGGGACGAGTCAGCACCCTCTCGTAGAGAGAGACTGGGACAACATGTGCCTTTGGCTATAAAGGAAAAGATCTGGTCTGGGGAGTATGTGAATATTTTCTCCTTGCTTGTTGACCATTATGATATGGAGCATGTTAAAAGTCAGAAGGACTTAATGCATCCGAGTGTTTGGCGCGCAAAAATGGCCGCCTGTAAGGTGAATGAGAATATTGGCAACTGGGGCAATGCGTGGGGTATTTTCACATCGATTTTGGGGGGTCGTAGGCCCGAGTTGCTTCCTGAGTTTCCCGTTTATCAATCACGAATTATGGGGTACTCGACATCGTATCAAGGTAACCATTGGTTTTGTTATGACAACCTGTTCAGGAAAGAGAAGGAACATAACAAGAGTTTGACTTGGGATTGTTACGATTCTATAACATGGGATAAAATGAAAGAATCGGGAATGTTAAGAATGCCATTGGTTGGGAGCAATGTTATTGATTACTCCCGCCAAAATGTGGGGACGCCCTTTCGTCCAAGTACGAGCACCGACGACCAGTCAAGGCCCGCAGGCAATACAGGGAGAAAGGGTTTCTGTTTTAATTTTAACAAAGGGAAATGTACCAGGCCTCCGGGATTGTGTAAATTCAAACACGAATGTAGTACGTGTGGGTCGTCCCATCCTGAGTCATCGTGCAGAGCCAGAACGGGTGAGAATGGGGGTAAGGGGGGCGCCAAACAGGTCTAAGCTTGGCCGAGGGGCGCCGTTACCAACCCCGATTGATACCTTGGCAATGATTCCCTGGCTCAGCGAATACCCGGATCGTACTTCTGCCGGGGTGCTGCGGAACGGTTTTTCACATGGTTTCCGCATCCCGGTGGGGGACTTTCAGGGGGTAGGGATGTGCAAAAATCAACTTTCCGTGTTGCAACATACATCTGTAGTGCATGAGAAAATTCAGAAAGAGGTTAGCCGGGGACGGGTTGCCGGCCCGTTTAGTGTACCCCCGGTACCGAATTTTGTTTGTTCTCCGTTAGGGGTGGTCCCCAAGAGGGACCCAGGTGAGTTCCGTTTGATCCATAATCTGTCTGCTCCACATGGTCTTTCGGTGAACAACGCAATTGATCCGGAAGTTTGTTCGGTGCGATACGCATCGTTTGATGAGGCAGTAGCCATCTTGAATCGCCTGGGGCCCGGGACGTTGATGGCGAAATCTGATATCGAGTCAGCGTTCCGGTTGCTCCCGGTACACCCAGACGATCAGCGTCTTTTGGGATTCGGGTTCCAGGGGTCATTTTACATGGATAGGTGTATGCCAATGGGTTGCTCTATATCATGTGCTTATTTTGAGCAATTCAGTACTTTCCTGCAATGGGTGTTTACTAAGAAAACGGGTTTTCGAAATGTAATGCACTACCTTGACGACTTTTTGTTCCTGGGCTCCGCCGGAAGTCCCGAATGTGCCCAGGCCTTAGATGAATTCTGTGTGTTGATGGGTCATTTTGGTGTGCCATTGGCAACGGGTAAGACTATGGGTCCCACGACTTGCCTCGAGTTTTTGGGGATCGAGTTGGACTCAAGGGAGGGGTGTTTCCGTTTACCAGCTAGCAAAGTGTTGAAATTCAGGACAGCCCTCCAAGTATGTTTAAATGCACCTAAGGTTACACTGCACCAGTTGCAACAATTAGTGGGAAAGTTGAACTTTGCCTTGAGGGTGATCCCAATGGCTCGCCCGTTTTCCCGCTCGATTGCCCAATCAATGGTTGGTTTAAGAGAAGGGCATCATCGCACGAGATTATCGGCCGAAGTCCGCCAGGACATGCGGATTTGGTTAGCATTTTTGGCGGACTTCAATGGCCGAGTCGTCTGGAACAAGCCAGCCGTGTCCTCCGAAGAGCTTGGGCTATGGACAGATTCAGCAGGAAGTATAGGTTTTGGCGCCATCTTCGGCACAAAATGGTCTGCACAAAAGTGGCCCCTATGGTGGCACGAGAAGGGGCTGACGGGTAATATAGCTTTCCTTGAACTATTTCCCATTCTGGTGGCCCTGAGAACATGGCCAGACGGGTTCAGAGATCATTCTGTCGTGTTCTGGTCCGACAATATGACCGTGGTAGAATGCATCAATAGTCAGGCAGCCCGTTGTAAATTGATTTTGAGGCTGCTCAAAGAAATTGTCTTACTGTGTATGCAACTGAACGTGATATTCAGAGCAAAACATGTCCCAGGGGTGATGAATCAGGCTGCTGATGCACTGTCTCGTTTTCACATGCAGGCTTTCTCGGGTTTCCTTCCTTCAGCGGACCCAGAGCCGGCACCCTTCCCCGAAGCTCTCTGGTCTCTCGGTGCCCCGAACTTCGTCACCTCGTGGGAGAGAGTCTAGCACCCAGGACAAGGAAGGCATATGAAGGGGCGTTTCAGGCCTATTTAGCCTTTTTGGGGGAAGAGAGAGGGGGACTGTGGGGGCAGGAAGAGTGTGTAGTACTTTTTCTGATGTCTTTACGTAGGGCTGGGAAATCGGTGGCTACGGCCCAAAGGCATCGTGCCGCCATTTCCTTTGTTGCCAAGGCCCATGGCATCCAGGACCCGACAGCGTCTTTTACGGTACAAAAAGCGCTGCGTGGGTGGCAACGCCTAGAGGGTCGCAGAGTAGACGTAAGACGACCGATAGGTCTGGATAGGTTGGCCCAGTTACTGGCCTCACTCCCTAACACGTGCTCGTCCCCTTTCGAGACCTGTTTGTTCCGGACTGCATTTACGCTGGCATTTCACGGGGCTATGAGAGTTAGTGAGCTGGTTGCAAGGAACAAACAGGATGTGTCGGGGGGCTTGTGCAGGGAACATGTCCGGATCAGGGGCGATGCGATGATTGTCTCCTTTCTCAGGTCCAAGTCCGACCAAGACGGGAGGGGGGACTGCACGATCATTCGCCGGACCCCCGGATCCTCCATGTGTCCGGTACAGTGCTTAGAAGACTACCTAGCACGAAGGGTGGCATCATGGGGGGGGACATTGTTGAGGCATGCAGACGCCACCCCACTGACGAGGTTTCAGTTTCAGCGGGTGCTTGCAATGGCCATTGCCGCAACGGGCTTGGACCCGGGCGAATTTGGGACCCATTCCTTTCGGATAGGGGCTGCCACTGAAGCTACAGCCAGGGGTCTTAATGTAGAACAAGTAAAACGTGTGGGGCGTTGGTCCTCCAATTGTTATAAGAGGTACGTGCGATTGCACATGTTGTGAAGCTGTAATCATGTACTCACGCCTCTTGTCTTTGTTTGTTTTCAGTTGCGCAAGCCTACGAGGCAGGGCGGACTGTGCAGTCGACCCAACACCAGGCCAGCGGTTGCACATCACCGGCTGTAAGGAAGGAGGTGTGGGTCGTGGGCCACTCATACGTGAGACGGGCCGCGGACGTATTCAAAGCAGGTGACATGGTTCACGTACCTGGGGAATACGGGTACAGAGTGTCCTTCTACGGAAGGGGCGGTCTCTGTATTGACCAGTTTCAGGCATTTTTTGAGGGTTTGTTAGAGCGGATGAGGTCACCGCCGTCCATAGTCATAGTGCATTTAGGGGGTAATGATTTGGTCACTACCGGTAGACGACTTCTCCTGGAGAATATGCTTTCCACGGAAAGTTGGTTAGCAAGGAGAGTTCCGGGGTGCATAATTGCGTGGTCTCATATGATCCCACGAAAAGTATGGCGGGGGGCTATCTCGATCCCTGCTTTAAACCATTCTGTTAGAAAACTGAATAACAAAGTGAGTAGGTTGTTCCGTTCCAAGACATTGCATTCGATCTCGCATAGTTGTATTAATGATGACAGTATGTATCTGGGGGATGGTGTGCATTTGTCGAGGGTGGGGAATGAGTTACTCATAGGAGACTTCTTAGCCTGGTTAAAATCATTAAGACATGACCTTTAGGTAGGAGTTTTGTGGGGGGTCCGGATAGCCGGTCAACTATCCGGACCTGTGGCGGTAAGGTCATGATCGGTGAGCACTAATTGGTAGATCCCTATGAGTGGGCGTCACCCAACACGGATGGGAGCGCTCGGGAGAGGTGGCCATTGGCCCCTCAGTGGGGAGGCGGTCCCGTCTAAGGGCGGGTCGCCGGAAGTAAAGGAAAGGCGGTCAAGGCCCCTTCCGTTGTAGGAGGGGTTACAGCCCCCTCCTGGGGAATTTCCCGGGGCCAGGGTCATCTGCGACGGCAGATGCGGTAAGTTGTGTGGGATGGGGGGAGGTCCACGATACCTTCTAGATACCACACACAAGTCTTCGAACGACCTTTAAATGGCGTCGAGTCTTAAGTGCCCCCGTCAAGTCAAGGGAAATTGTTAGTAGTTGCACTTGAGGTAAGCCTCTGTGCTGTCGCCCCTCACAAGTGGGAGGGGTAAGTCTGGTTAGGGATCTTGACACCGGTTATGACCTTGCCGTTGGCCCTTAACGTTAGGATGTACAATTTCAGTTTTTTCTAGAGAATGTTTTTGTTGGATGCTAGTTCGGCTAGGAGAAACTCTGTATTAGAGAATATGTTAAGGTGAGCCAAACATCGCAATGTGATAATGAAATTGTACATAAAATGAAACGTTTAATGTTTTTAATTTTTTGTTTTAATAAATACGGCCGGGGGAGGGTCACTCCCTCCCCACATCCAAAAACTTCAAGAACTGTTTCCGGTTTCCCTTCCTTTTGGGGATTGTGTTGAGAGGGGGTGGCGGGTATCTCAGCCATATGGAAAGGGGCGACCACTCGGTCCCCCCGAACGTATGGTGGAGTGCCTCGATCCCCCCGGGAAGCCATTTTTGGGCGGGAGGCGTGTCTCGGCTGGTATGCCCGAAGCGGCGTAGCCGGGGCGCGCTTTTTCCCGCCCTAGAGTGGGCTGGCCTAGACACCGACGTAGCCAGCCCCGCCCTAGGGGCGGGCAGGGGCGGGTTCTCGCCCGCCCCGAAGACGGATAAAAAGAGACGCAAGACCAGAAGACGTCCTCTTGTTCTTGTGCTCCGAAGCTGCACCTCCTCGCTACACGTGAGCTCGGGACAGAACGAAGAGCCAATTTTGACCCACCCACCAGCCCCTGAGGACAGCAAGTTGTTGTGCAATAAAGTGAATTTATAAGTTTGTTTTTCCATTCCGTTTACAGGCTGTGAAAGTATCAGTTTGTTGTTGATCATAATAAAGTATGGTGAATATTGTGTAGTTTGTTTCGATTAAAATGATTTGGTGTAGTGTTGTATTTTTTAGCATGTTCCTTCGGTCGTAGCGACCAATGTTTTTTGTAGGTTTGAATAAAAATTGTCGTATTTATTTTTGGTAGGCGGTAAGGTCATGATCGGTGAGCACTAATTGGTAGATCCCTATGAGTGGGCGTCACCCAACACGGATGGGAGCGCTCGGGAGAGGTGGCCATTGGCCCCTCAGTGGGGAGGCGGTCCCGTCTAAGGGCGGGTCGCCGGAAGTAAAGGAAAGGCGGTCAAGGCCCCTTCCGTTGTAGGAGGGGTTACAGCCCCCTCCTGGGGAATTTCCCGGGGCCAGGGTCATCTGCGACGGCAGATGCGGTAAGTTGTGTGGGATGGGGGGAGGTCCACGATACCTTCTAGATACCACACACAAGTCTTCGAACGACCTTTAAATGGCGTCGAGTCTTAAGTGCCCCCGTCAAGTCAAGGGAAATTGTTAGTAGTTGCACTTGAGGTAAGCCTCTGTGCTGTCGCCCCTCACAAGTGGGAGGGGTAAGTCTGGTTAGGGATCTTGACACCGGTTATGACCTTGCCGTTGGCCCTTAACGTTAGGATGTACAATTTCAGTTTTTTCTAGAGAATGTTTTTGTTGGATGCTAGTTCGGCTAGGAGAAACTCTGTATTAGAGAATATGTTAAGGTGAGCCAAACATCGCAATGTGATAATGAAATTGTACATAAAATGAAACGTTTAATGTTTTTAATTTTTTGTTTTAATAAATACGGCCGGGGGAGGGTCACTCCCTCCCCACATCCAAAAACTTCAAGAACTGTTTCCGGTTTCCCTTCCTTTTGGGGATTGTGTTGAGAGGGGGTGGCGGGTATCTCAGCCATATGCATTTGGGATGCATCAACCCAAATGAAAATTCGCAATTTAAGTAATCGCAAAATTTGCGATTACCTAAATTGCAAATGCATTTAGGGAATCGCAAATTGAGATTCCCTAAATGCAATGCATCATGCAATTTTAAATCACGATTTCGCAATTAGATGCCGCTCATTACCATCAGTTTGAAGTTGATGGTAATTTGCGAAAACTTTGAAAAATGCACTGAAGGTCAATTTTCAAGGTTCCATGTTACACACACACATGTCCTTGGGAAATGTGTGTGCGCGAAACATGTGATCACATGGCAATTTCAGGGGTGCATCAGGGTGTCCTTTTGGCACCCTTCCACTCTTGAAATTTCATGCGCAATTTAGAAGTACCTATTTGGTGCACATGCAATTCCCATTTATTCCTATGGGTATCTAGGGCCATAGGAATGAATGGGAAGCTATTCCCTAAATTTGATTCGCAATTTGCGAGTTGCAATTAAAGAATGTGCTGGAATCACAATTTTTGTTTGCGATTCCTACATCCATAGGAATTGTGAATCCTTAAAAATCGAAAATTAGGAATTGCAATTCCTCACTTTGATGCATGTCAATCAATCAATCAATCATGGAATTTATATTGCGCACTACTCACCTGGAAGGGTCTCAAGGCGCTAGGGGGAGGGGGTCTGCTACTGCTCGAACAGCCAGGTCTTGAGCTGTTTCCTGAAGGCGAGGTGGTCCTGGGTTAGCCGCAGGCGGACGGGCAGGGAGTTCCATGTCTTAGCCGCCAGGTAGGAGAAGGATCTTCCTCCGGCGGTGGCTCTCTGGATGCAAAGATCGACGGCGAGGGCGAGGTTCGCGGATCGTAGCAGGCGGGTGGGCGTGTAGAAGGTCAGGCGGTCATTGAGGTACTTTGGGCCTAGGTCGTGGAGGGATTTGTGTGCGTGGGTGAGGAGTCTGAACGTGATCCTCTTGTTGACATGGAGCCAGTGCAGGTCTCTCAGGTGGCTCGAGATGTGGCTGCGAAGGGGGACGTCCAGGATGAGTCGGGCGGAGGCGTTCTGGATACGCTGAAGTCTTTTCTGTAGCTTGGCTGTTGTACCGGCGCAGAGGGTGTTTCCGTAGTCTAGTCTGCTGGTGACGAGGGCCTGAGTGACAGTCTTCCTGGTCTCGGTCGGGATCCATCGGAAGATCTTGCGGAGCATGCGGAGGCTGTGGAAGCAGGATGAGGAGACGGCGTTGACTTGTCTAGTCATCGAAAGGGAGGAGTCCAGGATGACGCCCAAGTTGTGTGCGTGGTACGTTTGCTTGGGTGCGGTGCCTAGGGCCGGGGGCCACCAGGAGTCGTCCCATGCGGAGGGCGACGGTCCCAGGATGAGGACTTCTGTCTTGTCCGTGTTCAACTTCAGGCGGCTGATGTTCATCCACTCGGCGACGTCTTGTGGCCCTAAGTGTGTGCATTGCGGGTGTGAGAGTAGAATATAAACACATGAAAGAGTCGCAATTCTGCAAATTGTAATTTATTTTCCCTTAATTCTCCTTCAGGTGGTCTATTATGGCACAATCTCCATTGGAACTCCACCTCAGGCCTTTAGGGTGATGTTTGACACGGGCTCCTCCAATCTCTGGGTACCGTCCACAGACTGCAAGAGTCCTGCCTGCAGTAAGTATGTGAATGAACATTGAATTGGCAATGGTGAGCTGCAACATCTCTCACAAAGCCTGCTGTACTGTGAATCCCTCACTTTATGTCACTCTTTATCATTGCGACTCCTTGAAAATGCAGATACAATCACACAAACATGCACGCACACACCCACACACACAAATACCCATACCCACACATGCACACCCACACATGCACACACACAAACACGCACACACACACACACACACATACAAGTGCACACATACACACACACACACACACCGAAGCACAGACACATGCACACACCCACACATGCACATTCACTCATATAAGCACACACATGTGTGCACACACTCACACATGCATGCACACACACAAGTTCACACACACACATGCACACCCATGCATGGACACACACATGCACAAACATGTGCGCACACACTCACATATGCATGCACACACACACAAGTTCACACACACATGCACACCCTTGCATGCACATGCACAAATGCACACCGACACATGCACACTCACACATATAAGCACACACACTCACGCAGACACACACACAGACACACAAGCACACACATGCACACACCCACACATGCACACTCACACATATAAGCACACACACCCACGCAGACACACACACAGGCACACAAGCACACACATACACACACACATGCACACATGCACACACATGCACATACATGCACGCATACACTTACACATGCATGCACACACACACAAGTTCACACACACACATGCACACGCATGCATGCACACACACACCTGCACACCCACACACACACACACATGTACATACACACATGCACATACATCTCCTGTAGCGGAATTTGAAACAATTTAAGTTGTGCTGCGTGCTGTCTTCTACCTAGCAGCTGGTCCAACAATGAAACACAAACACACATACATGCATGCACACATGTATACACAAACAAACACACACATGCATTCCATATAATGAAATGAAATACAATTTAAGATTTGTTGTGTGCTTTCTTTTACCCAGCTCCTGGCTTAACAATAGGATACTACACACACATCTGTACACAGGCACACATACACACAACCACGCACTCATGCAGACATTCTATGTAACATAATTAAAATCAATTCACACTAGCAGATGAATGGGGTGGATAAATAACATTTAGCCCCAACACGAGGATTGCTGTTCAGAAGTGTCCACTAGAAGGTACTTATGCATCAACAAGATTCACTTGAAGGCCTTGGAGTGAAGAGTGCTCTCGGAGGCCGGTGGCGATAAAGGGATGTCTTTTACCTTGAAGGGTGAATACTGGTCACCCCTAACATGTTCCTGTTACATTAGCAATTCTAGCTAGCTGGTGTATTACAAGAATGTTCACACAAACAAAATGTGGGTACATAACTCACATTCAAAGAGTTTTCAAAGGAATTGGGGAGAGGAGTTGACCTAATGGCTAGGGCGTTCGACCTCGAATCTGGGGAACTTGGTTCGTGTCTCCGCAATGGCGCTGAACATCCTGTGATTTTGGGCAAATCAATTAATCTTTCCGTGCCTATCCAAAATGAATGTGTCCTCATGTAATGCAACTGGTGCTATGTAAAGCGCTCTGATACCCGATTCGAGTCAAGTTCGCGCAGCACAACCTGTATTTAGGACTGTACATTAATAACTTAGTAGTCTCTTTAGAAGAACCACCATCCTTAGGATTGCTACTAGAGAATGCATTGATTAGGTACTTGCTCTACGCAGATGGCCTTGCCTGCTCAGTTAAAGCTCTAAAAAAGAGATTTCTGTTGCACAGTACTGCAGCATAGAGTGCCTGAAAATAATTAAAACTACCACCAATCCAAGGCAATGGTCGTCAGAAAAATCATAGGTGAAATAATAACAAAAAACAGTATCTGGTAAAGGAGGACATCTAATTAATTACACCTCGGGCCAAATTTATCAAGGTTTTGTATTGAACTAGTGCCATGCATGGGGCGCAAGGGCAACACAAATCCTAAGTGCGATGTGTCATGCCTGCATTGCTTGATACATCTGGAGTAACACAACATACATCTCTGCGTTGCGTTACTCTGCCCCAGGGAGACACTCCATGGGAGGAGCGTGGGTGTTCACACACCTCCAACCTTGGATTTTGCTGCATTTCCAGATTTACAATCAGTGGTAGACCTGGGAATGCTTCCACATTTTATACCTCCCCTGTTAAGGCATAACAGGGAGAAATATATTTATTTCTCCTTATGTCTTCCTCTTTCTACCTGTGCTTCCTTCTGCAGTACATATCAAAAGAGGAAAATGCTTGTGCGGATTATTTTTGTGTAGAAAGATGTTGACCGTTGTACCATGATGCCATTTTGTCTGCATTGACGATAAGCAGGAAAAAGTGAGCCAGCGCTAGGAAAGGACAGGAATGGGCATTATAATGTTAAATATGGTGCATTCCTGCAAAGAGAGAGGGGGATCAGCGAGGGAGACAGAGACAAATAGAGGCATAGAAAGAGTAGGCTTGAGAAAGAAAAAGATAAAAAAGACGTAGTGAGAGTAAGAGGTAGAGAAAAAATGTGACGGCCACAAACAAGCACCTAAGTTCAAGAGAATCCTAAATGTATGACTTTGTTTGAATGGTAACATTATGACCACACCTCACCTCAGTACTTGGTGACTGTTTGCATCCAGTTTGGTGCACAGTTTCTTGACTTAGTGGCCTGATTTCAATCTTGGCGGATGGGTTACTGCATCACAACGGTGATGGATAGCCAAGCTGATGGGATTTATATTTTGCCGTTTGGAATATCAGTTACCGTTGTGACAGAGTAACCCATCCTTCAGGATTGTAATCAGGACCTCAGTGGTGCAAACTTTCAACACTCCTGACTCCCTTCCTTCTCCTGCTCCACACAGTTATCAGCATTTGCACCATCCTTGCACCCTGAATCCTAATACAGTACTTTAGGGATCGCATATGGTTGGGCGGCCCCTTCTATAACGCAGGTCACTTAGTGCAAACTTAGCTCCGGTGCGACCTACATGGAGCCGATAGGGGTCTACTCACAGATACAGGTGTCAAGATTCACCTATATAGAATTAACGCAGGGGGGAGTAAATGAGAGAATCTTTCTCCTTTACAATGTTTCCATATTACAGATGCAGATGTAGAGGCAAAGGGGCCAATGAGAGGCCAACTGGCTACAGGTTCTACAGAGTCAGTTCAGCCATGACTGCAACACTTATGAGTGCAAAATAAGGCCCCGGTCTTCCAATTGGTTGCCCTACAGGCAAGTGCAGTCATTCAATACACTAACCTCCAGGGGGCTCTGACCCCCTTTGAAAGCCAGGCCACTTTACTCCTGGAAAGGAAAAGGCAGACCAGAGGCTTCAAATAGCCAGCCTACCTTAAACTTTAAGGAAACAATATAACAAAAAGATAATCGACTCCAAAAAAGAATTTATAAGGGCTGAATTGGACAATGCCATAAACAGACCACGAAAACTCTTCGAGATTCTAAAACAACAGTCAAATAAACTAACCAAAACGGCTCAAGAGAACCCAAAAAACCCCATAAGCTGCGAGGAATTCTCCTCATTTTTTACGGAAAAAACAAAACTGCTAGAAATTGGGCTCACAAGTGCAGCGGCTAACCTCACGACCCTTCCCTCATCTAAAAATGAGGCTAATGCGTCAACGGAGGATCTTCAAACAAAAAATATGGCTACTTGGGACACATTTGAACTATATGACCAGGGAAAGATCGTCAAAACGCTAGCAGAGCTTAGACCGAACAACCACTATCAAGACCCGTTACCGGCAAAATGTGTAAGAAAAATCAGTCACACTCTAGTTCCGATCTGGACTGAGATAATAAATGCCTCACTTGTACAAGGAACCCTCCCTGACTGCCTAAAAACTGGGCAGGTTGTTCCCATCATCAAAAAACCAACAGCGGATGCAACAGACCCGAATAACTACCGACCAGTGACCAACATCCCTTTACTGGCCAAACTCATTGAGAAATGCGTGCAAGGCCAACTGAGTCAACACATCAATAAGTTTTCATTACTTGATGACTGCCAATCAGGTTTCAGAACAGGGCACAGTACCGAAACTGCGATCCTACATATTGTTGATGACGCCTTACAAGCCCTTGACCAAAATCATGCGTGCCTACTGATCCTTCTAGACTTGTCATCAGCATTTGACACGGTAAATCATGAGATCCTGATGATCAGGCTACAAGACAGGATGGGTTTATCTGGAAACGTACTGAAATGGTTTAATTCCTTCCTGCAGAATCGGACTCAACTATTCCTGGTCAATCAAGCAATCTCCTCCCCATGCCCTAACGCAATCGGGGTACCTCAAGGCTCAACGCTATCCCCAGATCTATTCAACTTATATGTAGAACCCCTCACGGAGATTCTTCGAAAATCGCAGATCTCCTACCACATGTATGCTGACGACACGCAAATATATATGAAGATTGCCTGCAGCGATGATATTGACCTAATGAATACAACTCTAAAGAAAGCGTTGCAATGGCTAACAGCCAATCACCTGAAACTTAATGCCAACAAAACAGAATTCCTGTTAATCTCACCGACAAGGAGTCAACCAGAGGTAAAGGAGTGGGCTAAATTGGTGACCGCGCTTAACTGCACTCCGACCCTAGTTAACTCAGCCAAATCCCTAGGAATTACATTAGACGAGAACCTCGTCATGAAGGAACACATTAACTCTATGGCGAAGAGTGCCCGTTTCCACTTGAATTATCTAAGAAAACTGAAACCCTTTATCTCAGAAGCGGATCTAAAACTTGCCATCCAATCGCTAGTTATCTCGAGGATCGAATATGGCTGCACCACGTTAGCCGGCCTACCAAAAACATCCACTGCACCATTAAAAGCCTGCCTCAACGCAGCGGCAAGACTCATCACGGGAACGAGGAAATTCGATCACATATCTCCTCACCTGAAGGCACTAAACTGGTTACCTTACGAAGCTAGAATTAAAATGAAGATAGCCTGTATCACCCACAAAGCGGTCCACTACAACACGCCTAGATATCTAGCCAAGAAAATTAAGCTATCAGGAGGTAACAGACCAACTAGAAGCGCTAAAGATTTGCTATTGCAGCCGGCCTTCTTCCGGAAGAAAAAGACCTATGACCGAGCATTCTCCGGAGCCGCCCCCAGAGTCTGGAACTCACTCCCTCCTAACATTAGGAAGATTAAGAATATTGCAACATTTAAACGAGAACTGAAATGCCACATGATGAGTAAATACCCTACATAGAGATGCCTACAGACCATTAGAATGAACATTTACGCCAAAAAGCGAATCAGACTCATCATGAATAAGCTGAAGATCAATAAGACAATTGACTGAGTACAGCTCAAGCCTCGGCTGTACACTTTTACTGCTACCTCATATTTATGTGATCTCAACCACTGTACCTCACACCCTTAAGATATTACCTCTACCTTACTTTGTTTATCTTTGATCCTTGCTACTAGCTAAACGTATTCAACTCTTATTACTAACTTACTCAGGTAATTGTACTGATAATAATATGGAACCCTACCTCACCGAGCTGACTGTATGTCTATGACACAACCGAAACTCTATGAACCTCTAAATGCTAATTGCACAGGCGTTATGAATATATTTATCTATTCACCTATATACCTAGATAGCTTATCACCTTATACCTTCATATCTGCTTGCTGCTATAACTGTTATAATTGTTATTACAATGTCAATCTGTAATCATCTATGTTAAGCGCTCTGATACCCACGGGTCTTGTTCGCGCTATAAAAAACTCTATAAATAAATAAATAAATAAATAAAATAAATAAATAAACTAAAGCCCCATCCCATGTCTACACTGAAACAATGCATGTTCTGTGATACAACACTTTCCCCAGATGTTCATCTGATGCACAGACTTAAGTCTTCTCTGCACCACATAGTGGGACAGAGCGCCCTACACATCCTCTGGCCCCAGACCGCTAGGCAATTCGGGCTCCAGCAATATCCTCAGTACTCCTTCCTCATCCAAAAATTCTATTAAGGAAAAACAAAAGGGCTCCAATAAACAAACCAGACTTACGTAAAACTTTCTGGTAGACTCTGGCTATAGAGCACTAAATGGGGGGTTGGCAGAAGATCAGCCCACTGCACCAATGTATCAGGGAGCTGTGGCCTCCACCATCATAGACTACACTTATGTGCATTACTCATACTTCAATCTTTGCATAACATACGCTAGCATTCAGAGGCCTGACAATGACCATGATCCTCACAGGTTAGTAGTGAACATTAAATATGATCGGTGGAAGGCCCGGGCAGTGGCAAACTGTGACCGAATGATTGCTGTCAATGGCAAGAGGCTCATCTGGAACAGCATGCTTAAAGAGAAAGCCTCAAATCTGGGCAGAGCCTTTGCATCATATATTAAAAGAGATTTTGCTCAATTGAAGACAGGTGGCGACCGGACGAACACCTGGCAAATCATATTAGAGAGCATATTGTTAGTTGTGATGACAAAGTTACAAAATGCAGGACCAAACACCTTTTCTCATCTAATGGTCAGCAATTAAATGAGTCAAAGAGAATGTATTAAGTTGGTGCGGCATACCCTAAAATGTTTGTGTCTAAGGATCGTGACTTCAGATTTCAAATACCAAAGAGGTAATTCAAGATTAGAAACACACTGATAAAACGGGACGGTGAAGATAATGCCTATGCAAAATAGTTCCATGCCATTTCATCACGAATGGAACAAGCATTTTGGTCTTTGGTGGGATATGACACAAGCTCGTACAAGCAGGCAGATGATCTGTTGGTTTCAAGTAAGAAATGGGAAACTCCCATAAAGTCCCTGTACAAATCAGTAATCACTTGCTCCTTCAAACCACAGGTAGAACTTGGAACATATCCGGATATTACAAAGGGGGAGATATCAAAGCTAATAACACGTTCTCGCTCGTCCAACGCAGTTGGACCAAATGGTTTACCTATGGATCTGGTAAAGTTAGATATTACTTTTTAGAGCACACTGCTAGAACATCCATTCTCACATGTTACTAAGGCTGGAAAGTTGCATGTTCTTGAAAAGGGGCGATTGCTCATCTGATATATAAATGAGGTGCAAAACAAGATTCAACCAGCTATAGATGAATACTATTCCTAGATTTTGAAGGCAAGATGTTTGATAAGCACCTTCAAAATATGGCTTTGGGCAGCAGAAAAAACATTAATTCCATCAACACATATAGGATTCTGCGTAGGCTCTTCAACAGTTGATAATATCACAACACTGGCTCTAATTGGGAAAAAATCCTATATACTGAAAACAACGCTATTCACCTTTTTAGAGGACTATTCCACGGCTTTCGACAAAGTAAACCAGCAATGGATATGGGACAAGCCTATAAAGTGAGAAATAGATCCTAACTTTCTGCACTTTATGATTGAATTGCATACGGAAACATGCCTACAGGTAAAGCTATCAACTGACAATACCCTGTCTTCTAAATTTTGCACTCAGAACGGTCTTAGACAAGGATGTGTCCTTGCCCCTCTATGATTCTCCTTGTACATAGCTAACTTAATCGAGTCATTAAAGTCAGATCAGGGTATTCCTCCAAAAATAGGAGGTATAAAAATAACACATTTGGCGTACTCCTATTATCTGTTGATCCTGTCACAGACGCCAAAAAGACTACAGTATCAACTAAACCAGTTAAAGAGCTACTGCTTGGAGAATGGATTAATTGCTGATCTGTCCAAAACTAAAATCATGCGCTTTGGGCAGCAAACTAAAGCTTCTAGAAGACACTTAAATTGAAATGGTATACAATATGACTATCTCAAAGTGACTTTCGACAGCAAGCTATCATGTGGTCAAACCATTTGGCCACTAGGTAAACAAAGATTACCAGATGGTTTCTAAGACTCAATAACATGTTTGACAGAAAAACTATTAGGCCAACACTTAAAGCCTTAAACATGAAATTAGTTCCATATCTACTGTAAGCATCTCCTGCACTGAATCACAGGGTCATTTCCAGTCTCGATAAACTTTTTATGCATCGTGAACGCAATTTATGACATCTATGAACAGCAACTCCCCACTGTGTTATAAGACTAGTTTTTGGTGTAAAATCTTTAAAATCACTCCACTATGGAAGCACAATAAATTACATCTGCGAATGTACAAAAGCAGCCCCAACTTCACTAAAACTTGTAACATACCAAGAACTGGGTACATCTATATACAAGTATATGGATTTGCACATGTTACTGGTGAGTTTAGAATCTGATGACCTACTTGAACTACAGACACTAGGGCAAATGAATCGATCGGTCTGGAAAATCCCCCTCAGTGATACCTTTACTTCTAAACAGCCAAATCATACAAGCATGTGGACCTAGTTTCCAATATGTACTCTATTAAGAGGCAGGAATATTTAGGATTGGTAAGGATTTTGTTCCGGATGAAGGTCCTGTTGGTGTTGTTTTGTCATAGTGTTCTTGTAAGTGGTGAGGTCTTCTGTGGTTTTGTTGTTTCTCCATTGTTTCTCGAAACGTCTGTAGGAGCGCCTTGCTTCTTGGAGGTCGGTGGATTACCAGGTGGCCTTAGGGGGGCGTTGACTGAATCCCTTTTGCATATCAAATGTATCTGTCCTAAATTGATGTTGTTATGGAAAAAATACTTTTATGCATTTTAGAAATTGTATTTAAGAAACAACACTTTTTAATGGAAATTTTAAGATCAGATGCACTAATTAAGTATGTCCTAAAGATAAACCGCATTTTTGAAATTGTGGTCTCGGAGTTAAGATGCATTGAAATTGGCTGCCTGCATGTAACAGTTTAGAATCCTATCACTTTAGAAGCTTATTTACACTATGTGTAATGTTTTATATCAATTATTGGAATATTCGGCTGATAGTGTTTGGCTATAACCCAGACCTTGTTCATTCAGACAAGATGATCAAATTACTATGTATTGCAATGGCTGTCCCCAGATCTCTTTAGCTTCAGAGATGGTGAACGGCTCTTATACACTCTAAAAATGATTGGTCCGGAAAATGAAGCAGGTTAAAAAAGAAATTGGCGGACTTAAGAAGTTTGAGAGGGTCTGGGCACCTTATTTTGATTTTGGTCTCAAAATCTAGTTTATCTCTCAGGAGATCTTTTCAGCAAGTTCAACTCCCATGTATTGTAATCAGAATTTTAATTTATTATATGACATTTCATATTCTCTTGTAATATAGGTATATTAATCAACACAGGATGAATTGGTATTTGCTTAAGGTTTCTAAGGTCTAATCTTTGTTTAGTTTGTGTTAAATATTTGGCAGTCGATGCTGTTCCAAGATATTATGCATTTCATTTTTCAAATTCCAACTTAAATGTTTATATTGTCTATCTTTTATTGATTTTAGTATTTAATGTTCTCAGGCTAATCAGTGCTATTTAACAATTCTGTATTATTTGACATATTTAAGGAATTTTATGGATGTATGTATGGATAAAAAAACTTTTTGTTATATGGATTTCAATAAAATAAAATATATTGTAATATTTGATTAATTCAATAAACTCTACCTACTACTACACTGTGGTTAGTGCAAAATCAGGAGACTGACTTCCACAGCTATTGTGAACAAGCTCTGTACAAGGTTGTAGGCACAGCTAGGAAAAAGGCATTACCCAGATTGTTTATTTTAAGCACCATTTGGTGTCTTTCTCAAAGCTGTCCGTTACCCCATGTCCCATCTCCAAGGTTTGGAGGGGGTTAGTTTATGGCTGCAAAGCTCTCTTGCCACTTTCTGGTGCATTCAAGATATCTTGTGGCTTCAATTCCTTCTACATCAAACACACCTTTATTTGTCAGTAAAGACAGAGAGATGCTTCCTCGTAGGCTTAGAGCCTGTGTTCACAGCTGGAGTTCAAGAGATTGCGGATGCATTGTATGTGTTTATATAATATTTGTAAGGCGCGACTATCAAACCAAGGGAGCATCATGGCGGCAAGCAGGATACTATAGAATGCTCAGAAAGATAATGCAGAGCTCAGATAAGTGAAAGGCACAGGGAGTCTGTGGGTCTACAACTCCATGTTTTAGGGATTTCCTGATGTTTAGTTCTGAATAAATGAATTGGGGCTGGCCAGGGAGTAGATTTCAGGCTTTGGTCCCTAGAATGGCTATCGATTCCTCCCTTTGTATTGCATCTGGAAGGTGGAGGCTTAAGAAGATTTTCTGATGAGGATCTGAGGAGGCGTGTTGTCACATAAGCCATAAACCTAGCCATTAGGTATTTAGGTCCTGATGCTCTATAAGCTCTAAAGGTCATTACCAAGATCTTCAATAGCACTTGTTTATGAATGGGTAACCAGTGAAGTAACTTTAAAGCAACTGAGGCAGAGGAGCGGCTTGGTAAGGCATGCTGCTGTATGTTCGACTGTCTAAAGTTTTTTTTAGGATGGACTTGTTTGTGTCTACAGGCTATTACAGTAGTCCAGTCTAGAAGTAATTAGGGCCACTGCCCCAGTCTTTCTCGCCATACACATGAGCAAGAAAAATAACTTCTTCCTAGGTTCTTGAATACATCCATCGTGTTAGAGGGGGGAGGAGTATCCTTGGGCCACCATAAGCTAAGAATTAAAATGTTGGACTTTCCTCGTAGCATGATCTCAGTGTTTGGGTATTACATCTCAGGTGATTACATTGCATCAAGCGAAAGACTTCTGTGAGACATAGTTGGAAATTCCCTTCTACATTGGTAGAGAGTTTGTATAACACTAGAAATAATTGAGTATTATCAGCATGAGAGATGTTTTCAATATTAAAAGATGATATAGATTCTATAAGGGGAGCCATGTATACTTAAACTGCCCTGGGCTTAGGGTAGGAATCCTGCAGGACACCAGAATGCAAACGTTTCTCTGTTGACTGGTAGTGACCCAGAGTGACTACTTGCCTCTGGTTGGTAAGGAATGACTTCAGCCAGGCTAGGGCCAGGTGGAAAATGCAGCAGGTCTACAGAAGGCGCACCAGCATGTCATGGGAGACGGTATGAAATGCGGATAATAAATCTAATAGAATCAGCACTGCATTTTTTCCTTATCCAAGGCAAATTTGATGGTCTCCATAGTGTGTTATAGTGCATATTCCATAGAATGTTTGGGCCTAAAAGCCAATTGGCTCAGATGCAGAATATTAGCCTCTTCTAAGAAAGAAGTCAGTTGATTATCGACTAATTTCTCAGTCACTTTACTGAGGCAAGGAAGTAGGAAAATGGGCTGGATTGGTAACTTGTTTTTTTTTAAGGTGGTTTGATTGCCGCGATTTTCCAGTCCAAGGGTACTTCCGCAAAGGAGAGTGAGGAATTCATTATTTGGTTAATGACTGAGTTGATGATCTCTATAATAGTGCGCAGTACCTCCAAGGGGCAGGGGTCAAAAGGGGAATCCTGACTTGCAAGCGAGAAATGCTTGGCATGAGTGTTCCACGCTAATGGTGTAAACTGATTGAAGAATTGGTCTATCATTCTGGGATTCTGAAGGGGATATCATCTTAAAATCAGTTTTTATATTTTCTATTTTCTTTGAAAAAAAATTAGCAATTTGATTACAGAGGGTCTGTGATGGGGGATGTCACGTTCAAGTATTTTAGGGTGGGTAACTAATTTCACAATTTTCAAAATAGTTTTTGAGTTTGAGTCAGCAAGCGTAAGTAGTTAGTATAGTGGACTTTCTTTAATTTGTTGATGGTAGGCTTTGAGAGCCATTCTTCATTGTATTAGCTTCTCTAATTTACAACCTCTTCGCCATCTACACTCTAGCTGTCCACAATGTAGACGTAACTCTGTCAGCTTTTGTGTATACAAAGGAGCTGAGACTTTGGTAGGTAATTTTTGTTTTGAAGGGACTGGAGTGACAAAGGTATGATTATGCGTAGATATCCAGGAGTTAAAGTGCTGGGTGTCTAATGTTGGAGTCCTTGATAGGATGGGCCTTGGATCAGGTGCATCAGTGCTGAGGTCCTGATCAGCTTGCATTTCATTCAATTCATGCACAGTTTTGAAGATGACCGAATTGGGTCCCAAATGGGTATTGGTGCTCTGACGTCTAATCCCAGAGGGGATATAATTGTGGTTTGGCCATGATAAGGTAACTGGAGAGTTAACCTTAAGAGTACCAAGGTTTAAGAAAATCCCATTGAGCGTTTGTCCAGCACAAGGTGTGGAGGGAGATACCCACTTATCGAGACCCAGGGTCTCTAAGGTATCACAGAAATGTATAACTCCGCGTTCGGTATTACAGTCTAAATGAAGGGTAAGAACCCCGAGTAGGGTGAAGTTCAAATATCTAAGAGTGAGAGGGCTTAGGTGTCTAAGAAGCGTACATTTGGAACTGGTGGGCGATAGATCAAAGATCCAGAGAAGGAGGCTGAACATTCAACTTGGGAGCAGAAGCCAAGACTTTCCGCACCTTTAGGACATGTACGTTTGAATGTAGAGCATTTGAGTGTAATGTTATATATTATAGTGACCCTTCTCCCGTGATTCAAGTCTATCTTGTCTATGTAATAGATATCCAGGGAGGAGGGCACGGACGATGCCCAGACGGCTTCTTAAGCCATGTTTCCATGACAAAAAGGCAGTCTAGGTTGAGACCTAAGACCATATCATAGATGTTTTGGACGTACTTACACAAAGACTTTCAGGTGATCAATATTGATAAAAACAAATGGTGTTTCTATGTAGATTCCATCATTTCTAATGTTTGCCAATCTACTCTCTTGTTACCAGCACAGTTTCCCTACGGGTAAGGGTTGAGCTTTTCACAATGGCGCACTAGAGCTGGAGAACAAAAACAGATCTCAGCCATCGGTTCAAAGCAGGGACTCTGTCAAGGTTTCACAAAAGACAAAGAAGACCACCAATGGGAGGCATGAGCTGGAGTGACAGCCCCAGCACCTTTCCATTGAAAGAGAGAGCAGCAAATGGTCAAATGTGGTATAATTCAAATGTTCTTAGCTGATATGTGATCTTATCTTCCATTTCTTTAAGCATTAAACACTTCTATATCCTCAGACAATCACTGGCGTTTCGATTCAGCCAGTTCTTCAACATTCAAGTCCAACAATGTCCAGAGTGTCCTTCCTTATGGCATGGGAACCGTGTCCGGAGTCCTGGCCAATGACACTGTCCAGGTAAGTGGACTGGAGAATGTGCAAGAGTTTTGCAGAATATGACCATGTCTGAGATACACGTGAGACTGAGAACAGAAACCAGGGTATCACTAGGGCTGATTGTTTTTTAATAAGGAAGGTGTCCCTTCCTACACAAAAACAATCATCCTTGCAACGCAGGCACACTTGCACCATGGTGCAAAGGTGTCTGGGTTGGCGCATGGCATCCAATTGAGCGCCAGCGCAGGGGAGAGCTCAGAGATATGTCAAATAAATGTACATATGAGCATCCCTGTGCTTTGGAAGTAACACAGAACAGCACAGCCAAATAGCTTGCGGCACAGTGCTGTGTTACTTCCTTGTAAATATGGCACCTAGTCCCTGCTTTACAAGGTCAGTAAACTAACTGCTATTGCCTGATAAATCGATACGATCTACTTGATGATAGCGGCTACTTTGAAAAAATGTCCACCAGGAAGATGAAAGCCAGGGTACCCTGACTCTTTTCCCTGTCATATTTGGTAACTCTCCTGCTACAGTGCTTCAGAGTCCAATGTGAAGAGAAAGGGATGCACCGATGGGCATATTATCAAGGAATGGTGTTAAAATTGGGCTTGATAATACACCCTTGTTCATTCCCATAGAAGCCTATGTTCTGATACTAACACGGGCTTCTATGGGAATTACAAAGGGCGTATTATCAAGCCCATTATCGTCGTTTTATCGGCGGTTTCCTGCAGATAAAACGGCAGTATTCTTAACACCGGTCCTTGATAATATGCCCCCTCATTTGGCTCTTCAAAGGGCCACCTTCAAAATGAACCTTTAATCTGATTGGAGAGGTGATTGAAAGCCATCAGGGTAATCTTAGAGGGCCCGATTCACAGAACTAACTTAAGACAAAATCCTAAACTTACTACTTTTGGTATTCACAGAAGTTAGGATTTTGTCTTAAATTTGTCTTAAGACAGACTTAAGACAGACTTAAGACAGAATCCTAACTTAAGTCTGTCTTAGGTCTGTCTTAAGACAAAATCCTAACTTCTGTGAATACCAAAAGTAGTAAGTTTAGGATTTTGTCTTAAGTTAGTTCTGTGAATCTGGCCCAGAGTGCACAAGCTGAGGCTTCTACCCAAAGTAGGGGCCGATATGTTCTAGCAGAAGAAAACAAAGGCAAAAAAAACATTTGGCTGTAGGTGTGGTGGCACAAGCCGGATAATGCAGATTGGATGATCTTAACACACTCCCTCTAGCAACTGTTTCTATAGGTTCCACCAGGGCATAGATCCCAGAAATCACACGTTAGCACAGACGAACATACTTGTTCGGCTTAAAATATGCGGGCAATTTCAAACGTAGCGCATCTAGGGAGATGAGTCACGTTGTAAAGCCCTGCGTCACATTATACCTGCACCTTGTATAATGTATGCAGGGTGGGCGATCCCATGCTGGAAATCTTCATAAAAGTGACGCAGTGAAATCTACAAGATTCCACTGCGTCACTTCTAGGATGCCACCACGTCAAAACCTTACGCCTGCTTGAAACAGGCATAAGGAGAGACGCAGTGTAGTGGTGCAAAGGTTTCTCAGGATGGCGCATGGAAAGTGACGCATCTCTACAGATGCGTTACTTTCTTGTAAATCTGCCCCTCAATATTGGGGATTATTTACAAACCCCTTGCGCCACCTGTATGTCACTTTTCCAGTGTTAACAATGAGACAAAAGTGGCGCAAGAGGCTTGTATATCAGCCTCACTGTGTTTAATAACAAACATATACCATATTTACCTATATTAAAATTAGAAGCAGGCTTTGGTGCCTGCTTAGGGTTTTTGTGCCCCCAAGCGGCAGAGGTATTGAAATTGAGGCAGAATTTACATGAGTGTAGAAGTCTGCAGCAGCTAATCACAGCCCATGAAAAAAGTGCTGGGATCACTCCTCAACCAGGACACACTGGGACATAATCACTAGAACCCCCAGAGGGGGATTTGAAGTACTCGCAAATCATGATACACTTTAGTTTTATAATTTATCAGTTCTATTGAGACTGAATTCCTAATTTCTACTGAATTGTTGCAATCCTATGTTGTAATCCATAATAACTGCCTCCATTGCATCTTCATTTTTATTGTAAATTGATGCTTCAACAAGATTCTTTCTGCTGGTGTCAGAGTAGAGAAGTTCCTTCCTTTGCAAATGAATTATCTCCAACATAGATTTCTCGCCTCAGGTGTTTGCAGATGGGTGTAATACCTGTAATGCCTTCACTTGTCCTCCCCTCTGTAATTCATGAAACCGATCCTCCTCACCATTGTCTATTACATGCAGATAACCTCTCAAAAGACACCTGGGTCATTCAGGAGTCACCCACTGCTGTTTCCTTCCTTTGTCCTCATGAATTCTTAGCAAACTTTCTTGAAAAAATGTAAATCCTGAAATAAACAATAGACAATGGAGAACTCACTGAGAATATGTTTACCCTTTAATGTTCTAGAAGGAGACTCCTAATCTCAAAACAACCTGACCCTTGGCATCATCTACCTTTGTGCCTTCTTATGCCTGACCCAAGTTAGCGACGGGGGTGGGATCAAGGATTCCTGTTTTCAATGACTGAATGCCTCAAGGCTGGGGGTTTCATCAACCACTCAAACAAGGGGGGCCCTGAGGCAGATATGAGGCAGAGAGAGCAGGGGAACAATCAAAGAGCAATCAAAAGAGACACTCTGCTGAATCTTTATGAAGAGAGATGCATAACGCTGAACAAAGTTCTAAGCGATAAGCGGCATAAAGGTAATGTCCAATGCAAATATGATTTAATACTTGAGAGGTGGACCAGATGCTTAAAAAAACATCCAAGCAGGATCGCGGCTTGTACACATCCGAGAAGCCAAGCACTTTCCCTTAATGCCTCATATCGCTTAGAACTTTGTTCCGCATTATGCATCTCTCTTCATGAATATTCGGCTGTGCCCATTTTCCTCTGGACAAAGTCACATGCTGGCCTTATTTTGGAGCCCTTCATGCATTATGTATTAATTTGCGTAATCACTCTGTCTGCCCTTCAAAGACATGGGTAGTCGCTCTGGATATCTAACCCAGGTGCTTCATATTTCCTTTGCTTGCACACAAACCTGTCGCCCTGAAGAAGGTGTGACCCAAATGTGGGTCTGACAACGAAACGCGCATCGGCGCTGGAGCCCCTGTTCCTCCCTTGTTGGCATCTCCCCCTTGGATAACAAATCTGACTATTTACTGTATCAGTGCTTTACAAAGACAACCAACTGATCTTGGGTTTTCCTTATCACCCTAAACTATCTGAATTTTCTATTGTTGTAAACCTTTTCTTGGATTAATTGATTGTGTAAGGCACCATGTATTGCATTGTTATCTGATGGAATGTTTGAGTATGTTTGAGTCAGCGTTTGACTGTTTTTTGAAATTTTGTGTGTGTGTGGCTTAGGATGGTTGTAGAGTTTGTGGAAATGTATTGTCTTTTATGTTTTTCTTACTATGTTGACCAAAATATCTAAATAAATATGATATCCCTAACTCACAAGTATTCCTTATTATAATTAAGATGGGTACCCTGTTCTGGACTCTTTTTATCTATATCAGTGACGTACAGCACTTCATAAAGAATTTTCAGGCAGAGTGTCTCTTTTGATTGCTCTTTGGGGGTTTGTCAAGCGGTGTGTTAGAAGGGATGTCCTGTCTTACTCACTAGGTTACATTTCATGTACCTGCTTTTTCTTTTCTTTAATGAAGGTATTCACATATTAAATTACAAGATAAGTCTGAACATTTTCTGATTTCTTTCTCCTTTGAGGTTGGAAGTCTTGTGGTCACCAACCAGGCCTTTACTTTGACCTCTGCTGAAGACAACGTCTTTGCCAATTTTCCTTTTGATGGCATCCTGGGACTGTCATATCCCGATATGTTTGGTGATGGAACGACCACAGTATACGACAACATGTGGAAGCAGGGTTTAATCCCAGATAACCTTTTCTCTATCTACCTGAGCAGGTAGGTGACGTTTCCTATGGTAATAAGAAAAGGTTGAACAGAGTAAGATGTCAATCAAAAAGAAGGATTCCCATTTAGAAGGTGAGAACATAGTGACGTTTTATAAAATTAATACCTTCTAAAAATTATTAATAAATATATTATAATTAAATTACTTCCCAACCTATTCCCCTTCAAACCCACAGCCCACAATGAAGACAGAGTTTCCTCCCCACCAACATAGTGGTCTGTCCACCCGACTTAGATGTGGTCAGACCACAGTAAGGGCCATCAGAGAATTGGCTGTATGCCCATCTGCAATATTAGGATAGGCGGAAATATAACTGTATAACATCAAGTGAACCTCTACTGATTTATTGATTGAATGTTTATGGTCACTAACTTTGATTTTACCAGAAACACTTGGTTTTCTGATATCAAAAGCCTTGTCTTGATGTCTGAAATAAAAATGTTATGTCATTAAAGTATTTCAAACTTACAAAGTAACTTTTACGACTCAGGGGCCAATTCCGATCTCGCTTGGAAAGCCCAATGGCCGACTCAGTCCCATAGAGCTTTTCGACCGACTCATGATCCGGGGCTCTGAGCCACAGAGTATGAAGCACTGCAGAGCTGACGGACTCAGGTCGCTTGGAGCCCCATTGACGTCAATAGGAGCCTGTTGTGCGTCGCGCACATAGGCTTCCATTGTGAAAAATGTACATCTTGGAAAAGGGGGCCACCTGTTGCATGTTTGCGTTGGTGCCCCCGAAAAGTACATGCATGGGTCCCGCTGTCCAAGTCATATGGCCCCGGGTGAAGGTGGGTCAGGCGCAGACCCCCGAAGAACGCTTCCGGGAGCTTTTTTGAGCCAGAGGCTCTGACTCACACCTGCAGCCCGCAACGCGCATCGTACTTGGCCACCCGGAAACCGTACACATTGCACTGTATGCGACAGACAGATTTGAGTTGCTCGGCAGGCATCGCTGAAGGGTACAAGTCGGTCATGGCATGAGGCTTGAAGCGCATCATACTTGCTCGATCATACAGCTGAACGAGTCGCACAGAAATCTCGAGAACAACTCGGACTCACTACTGACGGATGCCGCTAAGAGCCCTTCCGAGCGAGATCAGAATTTGCCCCTCGATCTAAATTGTAAAGAGGAGGGTGTTTGAAAAGGAAGTCCCGTCCCCCTCTCTTTCGGTAGCCAAAATGTAATGTATTGATGATTTGGAAGAGCAATTGTGTACACAAATTATCAATCAGTTCAAGGCGCCGGACTCAGTATGGAAAATGACTCACAGTGGGGAAGCTGTTCCTCTAGGCCCGCATCCACTTCGAATCATGACAAGTGGCCTCAATGTATCTTGACAATGGTGTAGGGGACCTCTGCATAATCGCTGATGTCGTTTGTTCCAAGTGAAATTTTGCTTCCTAAAATTAGTCAATGTTTCTATAACTGAAAAAGTTTTTTTTTACAAAAAATGTGTTCACTTGGAATGAATGTGAATGCAAGGATAGGAGGTCTGCTGTTCTTCTCAGGCCTCCACTACTGTGTTCTCAGGCATTTGCAGAGGTTTATAAAATTCCTCTTTCCTCATTTTTATTCATGAGGCAGGAGGTTGGCGACCTCCTATGAATGTCACTTATGTGCAATTATACACTAGTCACATTGTAAAGTGCATGCCTATTTTCAAATCTGTCGGTGCCATTTGTTCATACTGGTTTACAAATGGGGCTTAGTGCATGCACCTCACTGTTATTTCAGTCACATTGTAACATTAGCAGGAGGTGTTTGTGAAACACTGTAATTGACTCTCTGTAGAATACCCTGGTCCAATTCAGAAGGGTAAACTTAGACCTCAGGCGTAAACTTAGACTTCAGACCAAGATTTATCTTAGGTAATTGGGCCCTTATGTCTGACTTTTTTACAAATGGTTGCAATTTGTATGCAACTATCCAATTGAACACGTTAACTAAAATAAACACCTCAAGAAGTCACCTGGCACACCCATCTTTACAGAATGCCAACTACACATCTTGAGTATTCACAAAGGTATATTTACACTTTTGTGCAACTTTACTACTTTTCCGTATTCACAAAGGTAAACTGAGACCAAAAACCTCAATTTACCACTTTTCGGTATCCATAAAGGTAAACTTAGACCAAAAATGTATCTTTCCTAGTAGTAACTTGCCTTTGTGAACTAGTAAAGTGCAGTGTGAGGAGTGTCCTCCGCTGTTGGGGCTGTTGACTCTGCCGATCAGTGTGGTACTTGCAAGGGAGAGGGTGACTGATGGAGACTGTCCAGTCACAATACTAACCACACTCTATGTTATTCCACTCTATGCCACTGTACGTCAGCACACTGTATGCTATTTCAGTGTACGCCACTCCACTGTACGCTACTCCATGCTCCGCTGTTATGCCATACAGACAGACACCACAAATTAATTGTACCAATGAATAATTCTAGAAAAGAAAATAAGCAGTTTTTAAATTACAACTTTGCATTTATTTATGCAATGGTTTATTTGCATATTTTTTCAACATATTGAGTCATATATATTCAACATTGTCATGTAATTGTGAAATCATTACATTTCAAGAGCTCTCAGTGAGGAAGGTAAGGGAAGTGTGAGAGTTGTGAGGGACTGGGTAAAGGTGTGACTGTTTAAGAACATCGCGTTATAATCAAAAAACGCCTTTACAATCGAAGTAGTATGAGAGTTTCCAAGTTACATCACACATAGGTTGAAACAATTCTTTTCTTTGAATCCTATGGTGTGTTAGGTTGGCGTAGTCTACGTTTCGACCCCCATGTACGCTAAAGGGTTATTGATGCCTCATGTTGGGGTCTTCGTCAGGACAGTGAAAGTAGAGAGCCTATAAGATAATGCGGAGGCTATGATTAGATCACTGTGTGGTGAGCTGTCTTTGAAACAGAGAAGAGATCGAAAATTACATACATCAAAGGACAGTAGACATCTGTGCCATCCTTGAAAGGGCCTGTGCGCGCTCCTGGAAGTTCTGGAATACATAATATAAGGAAAAAGTCTCATGGGACTAAATTTGGCTCGGGCGCCAAGTTTTGTCGACTAAAAAAAAGATGAACTGGGGAAGACTTACTTGGACAGAATTCCTCATTGGAAAATGGACATCACTGTGTCAAGTGTGGTTTCAAAAGATCATTCCTTGGGTTCAATGCGCAGCGTGCGCCGTTTTGGGGAATTAACAAGATTGGGCAACTTAGTTGTAAAAGAGGATTGCATACTGGTTGATGGCTACAACTATCGTGAGGTCAAAAATAACTGGTAAGTGGAAACCGGTATACCGACATTTAAAATGGCAAACCACAAGACTGAGAGAAAAGTTCACTCTCGTAAGTTATGGTAACATTTGAAATATGGGTATTGAGTATATCGTTAACGGGCCTGCCTAGCATGCAGGGATATCCTGGTTAATCTTACCTCTTCGGCGTACAAATGCCGCCGTCAGAGCTCGCAGCTATCTCGATGAATCTGCGGATGCTCGCGGTGCCGCCGCTGGATACTGACGGTGGAAAGGAGGCTCGCCTGCTCTAAGCCAATCACGGCCGGCTATTGCCGAACGCCATTGTCACCGCGCAGTGCGTGAGCAAGGGAGCGTCTGTAAAGGTGCCCAGAGGAGTTTTGTTAGGCAGCGAGGGATTGGGTTAAAGAGTAGTTGCTTAAGGAAAGGAATTGTCGGTCGATTGAAGAATAAAGCAGTGTTTGTATCGAGATTGTGTTCTGACTGGGCAAGGATAATGGCACATAAAGCAGTCTTTACAAACGCCGAATAGTACAATGTATAGATTCAGGGAAATATGCATACTCAGTAGGGATCACGGTTAAAATACATGGATCACATCACAAAATGTACATTGTAATTCAATAGTGATATTAATATCCGACTGTGCATCGTTTGAGAGAAATATACATATTTAGTAGGAATCATGGTTAAAAGACCTGGATTGCATTGCATGGTATATAGTATAATACAATGGTGATGTTAGTCTCAGACTGCTAGTATGATGTATTAAACCACAAAATGTGGAACATATAGGTGGTTAACTCCCAATGGGTAGCAAGACACTTAGTGAAAATGATAATCATAACGTACGTTGTAGTTGCAGATGTCAGACATCTATTGGGACTAAGGCAATAGCGGAACTAAGGCCATTTGTAAACCTTATGATATGAGTACTCAGGTTTTATTGGATAAGTCTGAGGGACATAGTGTTTATTCTGGGTTTTGACCCGCCATTTGGGCATAGTTAGCATCTAGTTCATTGAGCCCTCTGTTGATAGTGTTCAATTTATGCATCCATTTGCATTCTCTGATGTTCAGGATGGAGTTCAGATCACCTCCTCATGGTCCCAGGGAGATCTTTTCCAGTACCACCCATCTGATTGATTCTGGGGTGTGGTTTTTTCCCCTGAAATGATCCACAGGTGGTGCCCCAGTCGTTGAGCAACGAATCCTGCTGCAGTGTTGGAATATTCGATTTTTCACCTTTTGCTGGGTTTGACCAACATACATCAAATCGCATGGGCATAGAATTGCGTAGATCACTCCACTTGTGTTGCAGTTTGTGAAAGACTTCAGATCTATCGTAAGGTTGTTGTAAGTTATTTGCTTGGTTTCCCAGCATGTTGGACATACTTTGCACGTAGTGCATCTGAAATGCCCTATAACTTCTGGTAGATTCCATAGTCTTTGGATAGTACTACACTCCACTCTATAGCACTACACACTGCACAACTCCACTGGTTGCCACTCCACTGTAACACACTCAACTCTACTCCACTCTACTCCACTTCACTGTAATTCACTTTACGACAGTACACTGTACAACAGTACACTGCATGACTCTCTCCTCCACTTTACTGTTCCACACTCCACTTAATGACAGTCCACTTGATTAAACCCCTGTTATAGTTAGGAAAACTTTACTTTCTAAACAAATAAAACTAAAAATATGCAAACATTTAAATTTGAAAGTTATAGTTATACCTTAAATTTATACATCACACAGCACCTTTATATTAGTATAGCTTTATTGATTCTTTAACTCCAAACTAAACTTAAACTACACACAAAAAATGCAATTTGCAACCTTATCTGTATTACTGTAATTTATAGTTTATGCAACACCTTCAAACTAATATAGCTCCTGCAGCTCATGCACTGTGCATTTAACCCAGTAGCCCACTACATTAACTAAAACGTGCACCTTCTCCATGCACAGCTTAAACCGTTTTCTATTATATCACTTCTACCTTTTAAAATAATAGTTATTATACTAATAGTTATGACACCACAAACAACATATCTTGACAGAAGACAGTGCATTGTACAATCGTGAGATATAGTTAATGTACTGTGGCTACTGAGCTTCGGCGATTTATGTTTTGGTGGATGTAAGCTCTGTCTGCAGTTGGGGAGCTGCTTGTCCACGGAGGGTCCTCTCAAGTCAGTTAGAACTGGTTTAAATGCCAATCACAAGTCTGCGGTGGGTGTGGTTTCAGCCAAAAATCTGCATATGTACTCTTGCTACTCTAATGACTTGTGCTTGTTTTATGTAGGATAAATAAATATACTAGGCCTGGGCGGTAAAATCCGCTCCGGTGGTGGAAATTGTGGAATTTTGGCAATTCAGCAATCTTTGGAGAACGCAGAATTGCTTAAAATTCCGCGATCTGCGGCGTAGCAGTTTTTTTCCTTGTTCGCGCTTTCAAAATGTATGTTCGTGCATGAGGTAGCGACTCATGCGTGAAGAGTTTTCCTATCCGTTCGCGTGCGCCATGAGATTTTGGTAGCTGGCTGCACGATCCTGCAAAAGTGTGCGATCGTGAACACGGCATTTTGATGCGCCATCGGACATCTCCGTTCGCGAACAGTAAACACGCATCGTAAACGCGTGAGACAAGTGAAACAATATGGCTGTGCCAATTGGCGACCACATGGGCAAGTTCACCAGATATTTCCCCCCTAGCACGCAAATAGTGTCCCCGAACAGGAAAACCGCATCGCGAACAGGCAGAACAATGGCGCGTGCTCACAGAGATATTTTAGATCTTTGCGGAACTTTGCGGAACACGACTACGCAAATTCCACCCATGCCTAAAATATACCATAGCTGGTTTATAGTGAGGAATGAACATTTATATTTATAATAAATGTCTATTTTTGGGAACTAATTTTAGGTGTATCTGTTGAAGTGCAAGGGCAAACACAGTCACTTAAAGCGAAAACATCCTCCTGCTGGAGAGGGCTGGTCTTTTGATTTATATCCTCTGCTTGGTTGGGAGGGAGTATAATGTGAGAGATATGACAACAGAATACTGGTGAAAGAGTATTGATTGGGAACCCCTTTATATGTAGGCATATATTGTTTCATATATTTTTAGAAAACATGAGGCTGGCAAAACAGTTAAAGCTGCCTTTAGGCCACACTTAGAAATAGGGAGGCAGGTCCATCTGAGTTGAGGGTCCAAAACCATGGCACTCACAGAGCCTGGTCTTGTGTTCAGAGCTTGATGAAGCTGCTGACATCTATTTAGAAGAAAATTACAAAAAACAATTTGATGGACAGAATGTAGATCAATGTCTTACATTCACCCCAGTACAAGGATCTGGGGCTAAATCCATCATTTTTTTCACTCCACACCACCCTGGGTCAGATAATGGCTTTATGCAAATCAGCTCTGACCCTGTGCCCCATGGGAACAGTCCAGTCCGAACTACAACAGCCATATCTTTCCCAGACCGGAATCAAGCATCCGAGGACCGGACCGGTTTCGTGGTAACACCTCTCATCAGCCCGGCTAGCTTGACTCCAGTGGTGTGGAGGCCCTGGGACCCACGTCTGAGCTACCCCAGTACACTCAGGGAGAAAATTACAAAAAACAATTTGATGGACAGAATGTAGATCAATGTCTTACATTCACCCCAGTACAAGGATCTGGGCCTAAATCCATCGTTTTTTGCACTCCACACCACCCTGGGTCAGATAATGGCTTCATGCAAATCAGCTCTGACCCTGTGCCCCATGGGAACAGTCCAGTCCGAACTACAACAGCCATATATTTCCCAGACCGGAATCAAGCATCCGAGGACCGGACCGGTTTCGAGGTAACACCTCTCATCAGCCCGGCTAGCTTGACTCCAGTGGTGTGGAGGCTCTGGGACCCACGTCTGAGCTACCCCAGTACACTCAGGGAGAAAATTACAAAAAACAATTTGATGGACAGAATGTAGATCAATGTCTTACATTCACTCCAGTACAAGGATCTGGGCCTAAATCCATCGTTTTTTGCACTCCACACCACCCTGGGTCAGATAATGGCTTTATGCAAATCAGCTCTGACCCTGTGCCCCATGGGAACAGTCCAGTCCGAACTACAACAGCCATATCTTTCCCAGACCGGAATCAAGCATCCGAGGACCGGACCGGTTTCGAGGTAACACCTCTCATCAGCCCGGCTAATGTGTGACATTGATCCACATTCGGTCCATCACCTGTTTTGTTTGCAAATTCCGCCATAAGTGCGCTGGGGATGCCCAGACGTGGGTCCCAGGCACTCCACACCACTGGAGTCAAGCTAGCCGGGCTGATGAGAGGTGTTACCTCGAAACCGGTCCGGTCCTCGGATGCTTGATTCCGTTCTGGGAAGGACATGGCTTTTGTAGTTCGGACTGGACTGTTCCCATGGGGCACAGGGTCAGAGCTGATTTGCATATCGCCATTGTCTAACCCAGGGTGGTGTGGAGTGCAAAAAAACGATGGATTTGGGCCCAGATCTTTGGACGGGGGTGAATGTGTGACATTGATCCACATTCGGTCCATCACCTGTTTTGTTTTCATCTATTTAGAAGAGGTTTAGACCGTGCCACAGGAATGTTGGCATTGTGTGAGAAATACCTGATGGAGGCCATGCCTTTTAGATGATAAGTCTCCTGGTATTCCACAATTCTGGAGCACTCTGAAGTATCCTTGAGGTGATGTGCAGCACAGTATAAAACATGGTTTAGTAGCAGAGGGGGCTGATAGCAATGGCAGACTTGTGGAGCACGGTGAGATGTCTCCTATGTGTTGCATAAGTAGCTGATATATGAGTTGTGTTTATCAAAGATGGTGCTGATGTGCTTACAGGGGTGATATTTCTAAGATGAATCATGCCCCAAGTTTTGAGTGTTGATTAGGTCTCTTTGAAGGAAAAGTGGGACCGGACGTGCAGTTGTGATGATTTTCTGTTCTTCGCGTGGTGGTGTGGATGTGCACATGTGGGGTACATGAAAGCACCATGTCTACATGAAAGGTAACACTAGAAATGTCATCAGTTGATTGTCTTATTGGGAAATGTTCTCAAATTTATCTTCACAGCTACGGAGAAAGTGGAAGTATGCTGACCTTTGGTGCAATTGACCCCTCATATTACCTTGGAAATATCTACTGGGTGCCTGTCTCGAAGGAGCGATACTGGCAGATTAATATGGAAAGGTACTGAAATGAAAGCATGAATGAATGAATGGATGCTGTATCCTGCTGTTAGATATGAATACAAAATAAATCAAACAGCAAAAAAGTAATATTGTAAATTAGGAAATACAAACTGCGGGATCTCGAGAAAATGTAAACTCAGGGCCTGATTCACAGAACTAACTTAAGACAAAATCCTAAACTTACTACTTTTGGTATTCACAGAGGGCATTTACTAGTCTTAAATTAGGATTTTGTCTTAAGTTAGGATTTTGTCCTAAATTAGGATTTTGTCTTAAATGTGGATTGTGTCCTTAATTAGGCTTTTGTCCTAAATTAGGATTTTGTCTTAAATTTGGATTTTGTCCTAAATTAGGATTTTGTCTTATGTTAGGATTTTGTCCTAAATTAGTGCATTGTCCTATATTAGGATTTTGTCTTCAGTTAGGATTATGTCCTAAATTAGGATTTTGTTTTAGATTAGGATTTTGTCCTAAATTAGGATTGTGTCTTAAGTTAGGATTTTGTCTTAAGTTAAATTTATGTTTAACTTAAGTTTGTCTTAAGTTTAATTGAAGATAAAATCCTAATTTAAGACAAAGACCTAATTTAATACAAAATCCTAATTTAGGACAAAATCTTAATATAAGACAAAATCCTAATTTAGGACAAAATCCTAACCTGAGACAAAATCCTAACTTAAGACAAAATCGCCATGAAAACTTTGGAGGAAACTAGTAATATGCTTGGGCCAGCATATTGCTAGCCTCACACCACCGCAAGACTGCCAGGGATCGCAGATCCCTGGCAGTAGCAGTGGATCTGTGGCAGTCTGACTGCCTTATTCAGAATAAGCAGGTGGACCGTCCCCATAAGTAGGGTGGTCCAATGGACTGCCGTAGTCATAATAAGGCCCAATATATTTTTCTTAAGTAGACCAAATCTTCAATACAGCAAGGGGTCATTTGTGTAGATCCTGGAAGATTTTCTCAAAGAAACTAAATGGTGAAATAAAAGAATAATGAAAATGAGTGGGAAAAAACAGCTATTTGTGACTGCATTTCCATCTGTAACTTCTTGTCACAATGGCCTATTTACAAAAACAATTCACCGTTATGTCCATCAGACACTTCTGGACTCAGCGATATATAGGTTTTGTAGGTTACCCAAAAACCCTACAATGCTTTTTCACTGTGTACCGACTATAAAAAGAATGAAAAATGGGTGTTGTAAGAAAGTCGATTATTAGTTGTGGTGTTTGAGAAACCTCGCCAGGGAATAAATTCACTATCCTGTATCAGGTTCAGTTAGGTTACTTTAATTTAAACTGTAGCTCTGTCCTGAGTAACTGCGGCACTGAGCAGTCAGCCTTAATTGAAAGGACATCAGAGTAAACAATTATCAGCACTTAAATGGTAATAAGTAAGAGACAAAGCACAATAAACATCCCACTCCAAATTCATAAAACTAGTATATATTTTTATCTTTAAATAGACATCATAAAGACAAACTTCAATTGAAGGGAGCTGGAGTTATGATTTTTTAAAACTGTTTATAAGACACTGTCAAAGTTCATGCTGACTCTCACAATTAGAAACGTTTCTGGTTCTTTTCCTTGTCTATGGATTAGTTGACTGAGTCGTCTGCAACTTCAGTGTGCAGTTTGAAGTAGGTGAATGAGTGAAGTCCAGTGGAATGGTACAAACCTTTGGTCTTGGCTAGAACTGAAGGCTATCGACAAACCTGCAACACTCTGCAGTGGTAGCAATCTGAAGTCTGTGTACCGGGGCTTTGACAATGATAGTGTGATGAGTGGCAGTAGCATATGAAAATCTGGTTCTTTAAAAAAAAACATTATCCTTGAGCTCTAGACACAAAAGTTGCAATTCCTACTGGAGCTAGAGTAAATTATAGCACCAGCCATGGGTCCTGGAACTTTTAGGCACCTTGCTGGGATTAAAACTCTATCACCAAGAGCACACGAGTGGGGTCCAGGGCAATTCCTGTTGGCACAGGTCAGCTGAGCTCTGCCGAGCAGGACTTCTTAAGCGTTGTAGGTCCTGGAACTTTGAGAGGAGGCTAGTCAATGAGCCCTTGGAGTCCATTTTCTGGTCCTTGGCATTAGTGAAAAAAGATTCAGTCCTAGAGGTCTCTCTACAAAGTCAACAGCAGGAGAAGAAACCTTTCTCTCTGAAGTTATGTCTTTGGTTCAGCAGATGCAGCCTTCTTTTCTGAGGTAGACAGGTACAGCAGGAGCAGCCATTCTTCTTTCCTTATTAGGTCCAGAAGTGCTCAGAGGAAATGATCCAGGGGTTTCACCTTTAACCTATCTCAGGTTTGTGAATTGGAAGAACTCCCTAACCAATCGGGCCAAAATTCCTAAGGGCAGCCCTAACCATTGTTACATCACTTCCTTGTGGATTGGCATGAAACAATCGCACAATGTGTATCTCTGCCCAAATCCAAAATATCAGAACCCGTCTTCCCTGGGTCTGAGGTATTGCCACACCCTTGCGGTGTGTCTAGTTTTATTGTCATACTCCTCCTGGAAAAACAGTTCTAAAAGTGTTTTTTTTCTCTCCAGGTATGAAAGCCAATCTATCTACCTTGTCAAAGGAAAGGGCAGGCTACAATGTGACTCAGGGACGGCTGCCATTTTGAAGTTGGGCCATCTCTGGCCATGCTTTCAGGAGGTCAAGCCTCCTCTCACCAACATGCCCTTTGTTATCCTTGCCTCAAAGAGCAGGAAGACAGCAGGTGGTCACAAGTGACATCTGCAATAGTTACTCAGAAATGACTACTAAAGACTTGAGACAAGAAAGGGGGACTTTCTAAAGTCCCCTCAACATTGCCTTAATTCTCACTTTGTCAGGTTTAAGGTAAAAAATGTATTTGATACCTTGAAAAAATATACTTGATTGCCCTAAATGGAAATTAGCACTTTGTGGTTGGGCTAGTGTAACCATATGTTAGCCAATGGGACAAACAGTCTTGCTACAGTGAAAATGACAACAAGACGTTTAAACTGTCAGTGCATGTAAAACACACTAAACATGTCCTGCTTTTTTAAATCTAGCACCTTGTCTCATGGACGTATATGGCTTACCTTAGGGTGACTTATAACTATTAAAAGTAAGGATTGGATTCAACAAAGCAGGTATAGTTTAAAAGCTCAACAAGCTGAAGGGGTGATATTACAGACATTGAAATACACATTGAACTGCTCAAAAGCAGCGCCAGGTCATATAGTTGTGTTGAATCAGTGTGTGGGGCTTGACCTGACTGCTATAGTACCCCTATAGCTCCTTGTTGAAAATAGTTTAAAAGCTGCCAGACGCATGTGCACTGGCAGGTCTCGAGCCATGTTTTCTCCGTATCACTGCAGTAGTGTTACGATAAGCCCTGCATTCCAATGGTGACATTTAACTCCCAGGCCCTGGGTATACAAAGTACCATGTAATAGGGTCTTATACGTAAGTTAAATATGGTAGGTAATAGGCAATAAGAGACACAGCACAATGGCTGGGGTCTGGGCAGCATGTTCCAGTACTCCTCAGAGTCTGAGAACCATCAGCATTATTCTAAAAACCTGGGGCTGATCATATTTATTTATTTATTTATTTATTTTTAATATTTATAAAGCGCAGCATATACCCTTGGGCGTCTTGGCGCTAAAAAATCATTTGTTTACATTCGGAGCATGATGCTTTGGGCCGGATGAAGAAGCAAACTGGCAAGGTGATATAGTTATTGAATAAACAACCAGTTCTTCAGGAGTTTACGGAACTGAAGGAGGGTAGTGCTTTGCCTGATGTTGTGAGGCAAGGTGTTCCAGAGTCTGGGGGCCGCCACCAGAAACCGACGGTCATACTAAAAATTAATTTATTTTGAGGTATGAAAGAAACCTATGTACTTCAGAAATGTACACAAGCTACTGAGTTTAGGGACAGTGGTTATTCGCACACCTCTGTCTTTGAGGTTCTCCATATTGTCAGGTGATTTAAAGGGAAATGTGCTCAATGTTTTCTTTATTGCACATTCACAAATGCTGAGAAATTCAGTTGGTAACACCAAGTTTTCTACTTTTCTGCACCATACATTTCGTGTTGAAAATGGTACCCCACTTAAGTGGCTGGGCATAGAGCCTGCACTCAAAATGCCCAGAAATGCAACCTGGAGACACAATATTTCACCCGGGAAAATCCACCCTTTAAAAAAAATAAAATAATAAGCTGTAAGAATGAACAAGAGCAGTTTATTAGTCAATTAAAATCATAAATATTGCAAAAGCCATACAATGTAAACATATTTACCTAAAAGGATTTAAAACTAATCAACCATCAGAAGCAAACTACATAATTTCTTAATAGTCATACAATTTTATTTTTTATGTCCCATCATAATTCTAATTACAAATCATAATACCAATATGCACAGTTTGGAATTGCTTAGAAAACACCTACCTACAATCTAAAAATATTTATCGATCGTAAACCAACTTTTTCAATTCTTGCTGAAGGCCTCGTATATAAAAATGCCTATGAGTAAAATAAAATGTTGTTGAAGTGCCAAATAATACAGCAGGTTGTCAATTTACTCTAGTCTTAATAAGCTTCTTCGCTGATTTACAGGAACGGGACAGATACATATAAAGTGTTGTAGAGTTTCAGTCCCCTGATGACACAGGTGGCAACTGTTGCCTTTACCTGCACCACCTTTCCTCCATTTTGGAGGAAGTCTAGTCTAAGTATTTCACCAAGTCTTAGTGTCCGGACTGTCTGTTTTACCTTCCAAGAGTAAGGATTCGCTTAGGCTTAAATAAGATTTCAGTGCCAGCCATCCGTGAAGGCGTCTGAACAACTTTTCTTTGACCTCGATCCGGCTTTGGAGTTTATTCAACTTATTTACCATTTTCTCAAAGATTTGCCCAGACATGTTGGCATCCATAGATCTCCCAGCTCTAGCCTCTCAATGCTGTTCTCAAATGTTTCCTATAGGCTCCATTCCCCGCTGGAGATTAATTTCGGTCGAAAGTGATTACCCAGTGTCTAGTTGGCAGCTGCGCGCAGTTTGTGGCGGAGCTTTACAAAGGCCGCAGGTCTGGAAAGTGACCCTTTTGTTATTGAAAACTCCAGCTGAACTTGGGCAGGCGAGGCAGATCAGGGTAGCCGAAAGTTTTTTTATACGATCTTATCACTAGTTTGCCAAGGAGGATGACCTCAGTGCCTAGCATTATCTCTGATCCATGTGCAGTTTTTCTCTTTAATATGTCGATTAAAAGCAATCACATTTGCTGTTTGGCGGTTTACTTCCAGGCCATTCCTGTCTGTGCAAACGCCAGACAATAGAGAAGCCATTGAATGCCTGTTTGTGTGTTACTGAGTAGTAATAAGTCATCAGAGTAGACAATTATTGATAGTTTGTTGTCCACCCAAGCTCGGGCATGTGCTGTCAGCTCATCTAACTTTGTGGAGAGATCTGCAATATATAAATTAAACAAGAGGGGTTCTAACACACAGTATACAAAAAGCTAGCTGTAGATTTTTGGCCCTAGCTCAGCCACCACCTGGGAAAACCTACTAAACCCAGACATTTCTGGAATTTAGATACAATGGGTTATCCGGTATGGTTCTCATTTGGTGTTCCTACCCACAAGAGCTTGAAAACATCAAATCTTGGCTAAAAACTCACATTTTCCTCAACATTTCTGGGAGGGAATATTCTGGCATCTGAAGGGATCCACACATTTCTTACACTTATCATTCCTCCAAGTCTCCCAATAGAAATGATACCTCCTTGTGTGGCTAGGCTTAGTGCTCACGGCAGGATACTACCCAAAATGGCCGCTTCAAATTTTCCAGTGAAAAGTAAAACTAACCCATTTTATTTTACAATTTGGGTGGGTGTAGGCTTTTGGCCCTAGCTCAGCAGGCACCTAGGAAAACCAGCCAAAGCAGTCTGGAAACAAGACACCCATGGAATTTCACCTTGGCATGACTTGCGTGGCTCGCACCAGGTCTTCCAACCCAGAAGCATTGTTGCTAAAAACAAATATTTTCCCCACATTTCTGTAACTGAAACTTCAGAATCTGCAGGGATTCATAACTTTTGCTACCGTCCGGCATCCCTCCACATCACCCAATACAAAATTTACCTCACTTCTGTGGGTGGGTCTTGCGCCCACATTGGGAACGGGCCCAAAGCACAACCTGGACACCTCACATTTTTTCAAAGAAAGCCAACCCTCTTTTGCAATCTGGGCAGCTGTGGATTCTGGGAAGTAGTTCAGCCAGTCTTTTCATGTATGGGAGTTTCATCCCTAAACCACATTTCTTTGAAATTGAAGCTGAAATTTAGTAGAAATACTTTTTAGGACAGTGCCTGCTTGTCATTTCCACAGGCCACAGGAGGCAGATATGGTTAGACGAAGGGGAACCTTGTGAAATAATGCCCATGCTTTATGACACACATGAGTGTATGATCATACAAGAGTGCTGTGTACACAGATAATCAATTTACAGTAACATGTTAAACTTCCCAGTGAAAACCTAGTGAACCAGCAGAGTTTGTCTCTGTATCCACTTTGTAGGGAATGCAGTGTAGGGGAAGGGTTAACATTCTCAAATATGAATTGTAGGTTTTAGCCTTGTTCATCAGATCTCTATTTCTACAGAAGATTACATGTTTGAGGTTAGGATATACAACACATCTGGAGATAGTCTAAGGCAGAATGAATTCATTACAAAGTATTACAAAGTATTACAACTAGTAAACAAAAAAGGATATAACAGGTCCTGCCAGGGCATTTGTTTCTGGATGAGTTGATGATATATAAGATACTGTTTAAAATGTACATGAGATGTTTCATTATGTGACTTTTATCTCCAATGAGGTGCCCAGATCAGGTGATGGTGCCTCGCTTACCAGGATGAGAAGCTCTAAAGATGTTAGATCTATTTCTCACAAAAGAGGATTATAAGGACTTAACTTAATTTTTTATTTGCCTCTTGAGAATTTCAATTGATATTAGTCTCTTCCTTCCAACCTCAGCGTCTCCGTGAATGGAAACATTATCGCCTGCGACGGAGGATGTCAAGCTATTGTGGACTCGGGAACAACTATGATTTCTGGTCCTAAATCTGGAATTGCAAATATCCTCAATGTTATTGGAGCAACTCTGGACTCTAATATGGAGGTAAGTGTCAATAGCTTCCTATTTCTGGTGTGTGATAGTAGAATTAACAGACATTTCAGCTGGAAGTAATTGTTTTCTATAAGGATGGCCAGGCCCTTAATGCCAACAGTTTAACAACCCATTGGTCAGTGAAAAAAAGATTATTTCGATCAGGAAACATCACTATAACATTCATTGTTCAATACACTTAAACTGACCTGTTAACGACCGTATTCCATCTATATGTACAATGTTTATTTCTACTAAATAGCAAAGCTAATCTAGAGATTTATTATTCAACTACATTGAGGTGATATAGTCCCTAATGTCCATAAAACCTAAACCTACATGGAAAAAATGACAGTTGTATCAATCATTTAGTTAATAAATGTCCTAGACAGTTTCTAAGTCTAATAATTTCTCCATAAATGTTTGATGCTGCAAAACAATCTAGAGCACAACAAATTCACTAGAAATGTCCCACAATTCCTAGATACCAGTAGCTGTATGGAAGGTACAAACATTTCCTACTTGGGATTTAATGCATTCAGCACAAAAACCACAAAGGTATACCCAATTTATGCTCGGCAGAAATTCACAAAAGGGTTCCTTACAGGTACAATGACTACAGAGAAATCAGCAGTCTTAAACCCTACACAAGAAGTAGGAAGTGGATTTTCCAAAGCATGGTTTACCTTGGAAGTTCGGGAAACCCAGTTGCATGTAGGGCTGTGGGAATTCACAAACTCTGATCCATTACCCTACTATCCAACAAACAGTTAGAGACTACCCGCCTTCCAATATGGGAATGGTAATGGATCCTCACCAGATTTGTCAGAGATGTAGGGCTTTCTCTACAGGGATTTTTTTCACTGAAAAGAAAAGCATTTGCACATGAAGCTCCATTCCTTTGTGGAGACCGCTATACTATGAGGAAGTCCTTATGGGGGAGTAGAACTTTCTGGGACATGGATGAATGAATGAAGGATTGAAGGAATGCAATTTGTAAAGTGCATGGCTCCTTCAGACAAAGCGTCCCGGCACTGACATGAACTTCTACCAAAAAGGTATGTTTTCAACTTTACATGTCTCACAACATTTGCAGTATTCTGCAATGAAACCTGCATCTGGGCCAGCCTTCCTGGCATACTATTGGGTGTAACAGAATAAAAGAAAATGTGGAAAATCTACTTCCATATATAGGAGTAGTCAAATGGGTGTTTATTGAATACATTATTTGTGCATATATTTATATCTTGATTCTCCCTTACATGGACAACAACAACCATAAATGTGAAGGTCTCAATATTTGACTATACCAGGGGTCACCGCTGGTTTATTGTGTAGTACCAGTAGCTCTCACACTCCTTCAGCGTAGCTTGCAGCCTTGAGTTAATTTTTTGCAAAAATGTTCCGAGCCCACAGATGGGCCTTGGCATGAGGGTGCCGTTCAATATCCCAAGCAAATGACCCAAGTGGTGGCTCTGTGAAATACAGAGCCCTTGGCCCCCAACTTTAATAGGGTGGTGCATCTTTCGCGGTCGGGGACGCCGCATCTAATGAAAGCTCCAAAGTTCCCTATCGGAACAAAGACGCACTCGGACATCCGCTAGCACCAGACTTTTAAAGGGTAAGAACAGGACCGGCATGCCGATGCAAATAACAGCTTTCATGTCGGGTTATGCATGCCTGACGCCTTTCAGTGCTGCAGCACTTTATCAGAGGCTTCGAAAGTCTTTTGTGCCTATTTCGTGTTCCAATCGTTGGAGAGAATACTGTAAGTGCCTATTTTCCAGAGCTATGCCAACACCTGGTGGAGAGTGAGTTCTCTGTCCCCAGGGAGCTCACATTGGAGGCAGACCTTTTGCTGGATTCCAGAGGGTCTGGAGAGGCATTGGGGAGTGATCCCAAGAGGAGTGGTTCAGGTATCTTCCAAACCAGAGTGGGGAAAGAGGTGCAGAGTAGCCCAGCAAGGTCCCAGTGTAGTAGGAGGGGTATAGGAACTCATGCCCTGTCTCAGTGGAGAAGGAGCGAGTGTGGGGCTCCATGCCACAGGGTGCCCGAAACCCAGTCTCAAGGCCTGGCATGTTCTCTAAGGGAACACCAGGTAGGGAGCCTAGGCTGTCCTGATGGGCCGCCCGTTGAGGGGGATCCCCTTGTGTCTAGTAAATTGGGAGCGTTGGTAAGTAGGCCTCCATCATTTCTAGTTTCTGGCAGTGCCACTCATAAGTGGAGGGTTCCGAAATTCAGAATGAGGGGTGAGAAGTGAAAGAGTCCCCAGTGGAAGAACCAATGGGCTGAGTCACTGGTGAATGACCATGGTCACACCACTTCTGCCTGGGGGATCTTCTTCAGGCGCTGTCAGATAGATATGGGTCAGGAGATCTTTGCCAGGCAGACTGTCACCCAACACATGAGTGGTGTGTCACCCTCGGGGGGAGGCATATGTGCTCCCAATGAAGTCCTGGTGTGGCGGGCAAGTGTTCAACCGCAGGGGTTGATCCCTGGGTTGGGAAGCCAGGTTCAGCTGCTGTCAGACCTGAAGGGTGGGGCAACTGTAGACAGTGTCCTGACTGGCTTGTCTTCTGGGGGTACCGCTCCTATTGGGAGGGAGCAATACTCTGGAAAGGGGTGCAGAGGGAGGGAGTTCTCGCCTCTGACCCCGGTTCAACTGGAGGGTTTAGACCCTAGATTAGAGTACCAGGTTCAGGATGTCCCCCTAACTTGGCCGCCCAGTTGCAGGATAGAACCCCTGAACTGGTGGGCGAATTGTGCAATGGGCCCTGGAAATTCTGGAAGGGGCACCACTCCAGCTGGGAGGGTACAGAGACCCAACAAGGAGGAGGAGGACTGGGTGTGGGAAAGCTCACCCCAGTCTCTTGTCTAGCCGCGGGGTACAGGCCCGGGGCTGGTGGGTCAGTGTCAGGATATCATACCTGACCTGACAGGAGGGAGAGTGGAAAAAGGGTGTCAAGCACCTGGGACTTTTGCACCCGCTATCTGACACCACAGAGATTTGAGAGCCCTTTGAGGTATATGGCCTTAGTCATATCCCTGACTACTGTCAGTGGCCACTGTGGCTTGCTGTCTGTCTGATAAGACACACCTGTGAGCAAGTTAAGGTTAGATGCTGCACCGGTGGTGTCCACTTGTGAGGAGAAGGGTTCCCCTGGATTAGCTTGGTGGACCTTGAGAGTATGGCCAGAGGAATTCCAATAGGTTCAGATTGGCGTAGAACTGGAGAATGCCCCTGCAGTTGCGGGCCAGGTCCAAGTTTTATCGCCCAAAGCAGAGAAGCCCATCAAGGTAGAGATTGGTCTATCTTGTGTTATGGCTGGAAGGGGGTTGTGTTGTACTTGGCCCTTTTTGCAGGGTCATCCCTGAACCTTTTGCCTTCCTCCTATATTTTTTTCTGACCTGTTGTTGGCTCTTTTATGACTCTGGGCACTTTACCACTGCTGATATGCTAAAGTGCATATGCTCTCCCTATTGTAAATTGATGTATGGATTAGTGGCTCCATTATTGGCTGATTTGGTTTTCTGATCAGACCCTAGTACAGTGCACTGAGGGTGCCATGGTCATGTGAATCAAATGCTGGTGGTGGACTTGCAGCACTGGTTGTGCAACTCACAGAAGCAGCCTGTAAAAGAGTGTCTCTGGTCTGCCATTGCAGAACCTGTGTGCAGTCTGGTACTGCCATGTTGACTGGGAAAGTGCACCCAACTGCCAGTACCTAAACCTTGGCACAAGGGCAGGGTGCATTGTAAGTATAAGAGAGGAAATTCCCTGCTGTGTGTGGCATGTTCTTATGGTGAATTACAGCCATTTTTGTTCTTCACTATTGCAAGGCGTACTGTTCCCCATAGGCCAGAATGTGCAGTTTGATTATTACATCTTACAATCCTAACTAATTCAGGGAACCAGGTAGTAATTTGAGTTCAGTATGCCTGAATACAGAGTGATAAAATTCCTCTTTTAGTGAAGTTGGTTTTAACAGTCTGTGTTTTAAAATATCACTTTTGGAAAGTATGTATTTTCTTGTCTAACCATCCAAGCCTGCCTCTGCTAGGTTGTGTATTTCTTGACTGGAGTTTGAGTTACAGGTGCTGGGGTACTCCAGGAGACAGGGTGGGTCAGCACAGGACTGAATAGAGAAATCTGCATGTAGATGATCTGAGTTGCCCCTGAGACCTGAATAGGGCTGTGCCTTCCCTCCACAATGCTGGCTCCACCTCCTGTGGTGTGTCTGATGTCCCTGCCCTGCGCTGTAAAAGGAAAGAAGGAGGCATGTAAATAGAACGCTCCAAGACTGACCAGAACTGGTTTGGACTAGGCAAAGGTCTCTCCGCCTTCAGAGAACAAAGAGAAACTGTGTATAAAATCGGGGACCCAGATCCCAGAACTTTAGATCACTTTTGGGAAACAAGAAGAAACCTTTGCTGAGGAGAGTAACCAGAGAGACTGAGGAGAGACTATCCCTAAGCTGGAGTGCTGCTTGGGTGATTGGCTTTCAGTGGTTGCCTAACTGCCAAAGAAAGGAGAGAGGAACTTTGTGTGTACTTTTATCCACTTGTGAAGGTTCTCCAAGGGCTTGAGAAAGAGCTTGCATCCTGCTGAAATCTCAGGGACAACAAACTTTACCAACCAGCTCCCCAAGAGTTCTTTGGAAGTGCCTGCAGTTGTGTTGGGCCTTCTGAGAAACTGCGTGTCGCAAGGAGCTGGAAGTGCGACTCACTAGGAAGAAGCGTGTCACCGCCGCAGCCGCTGTTGTCGCATCACTGGAGAAGGGTGTCACCACTGCAGATGTCGCTTCACATGGCAGAAGCGTCTCGCAACACCGGAGAAGCGTGTTGCCACTGCATCCGCTGTCGCCGCATCACTGAAGAAGGGTCTCACCAATGCAGCTGTCGCATCGCATCGCATCGCATCGCCGAATCGCCTCGCCTCATTGGAGAAGCACATCGCAGGGCCTGTCGCGGCTCTGAAGAATCATTGAGTTGCTGCGCGGCTGTCGAGCGTGCACGCATCGTGCTGCATCAAGAAGAAGATGCCATCTTTGTTTTCATTGCACCGGATCTTCATCGCATCACGACTTTCCGGGTCGCACTGCCATGTAAGAGCAGTAAGAAACCGACGCATCACCGTCAGTTTCTTTAGATCACTTTTGGGAAACAAGAAGAAACCTTTGCTGAGGAGAGTAACCAGAGAGACTGAGGAGAGACTATCCCTAAGCTGGAGTGCTGCTTGGGTGATTGGCTTTCAGTGGTTGCCTAACTGCCAAAGAAAGGAGAGAGGAACTTTGTGTGTACTTTTATCCACTTGTGAAGGTTCTCCAAGGGCTTGAGAAAGAGCTTGCATCCTGCTGAAATCTCAAGGACAACAAACTTTACCAACCAGCTCCCCAAGAGTTCTTTGGAAGTGCCTGCAGTTGTGTTGGGCCTTCTCAGAAACTGCGTGTCGCAAGGAGCTGGAAGTGCGACTCACTAGGAAGAAGCGTGTCACCGCCGCAGCCGCTGTTGTCGCATCACTGGAGAAGGGTGTCACCGCTGCAGATGTCGCTTCACATGGCAGAAGCGTCTCGCAACACCGGAGAAGCGTGTTGCCGCCGCATCCGCTGTCGCCGCATCACTGAAGAAGGGTCTCACCAATGCAGCTGTCGCATCGCATCGCCGAATCGCCTCGCCTCATTGGAGACGCACATCGCAGGGCCTGTCGCGGCTCTGAAGAATCATTGAGTTGCTGCGCGGCTGTCGAGCGTGCACGCATCGTGCTGCATCAAGAAGAACACGCCATCTTTGTTTTCATTGCACCGGATCTTCATCGCATCACGACTTTCCGGGTCGCACTGCCACGTAAGAGCAGTAAGAAACCGACGCATCACCGTTCCTGCGTGTAAGGAACCAACGCATTACCTTCCCTGTAAAGCGTTATGCATCCTAAGGTACATTGAACTCAAAGTGTAGCATTTCAACATCTAAAGAGAACTAAGCGAATTCTACCATTTTAAGTACAGTATTGTGGATTTTTGTCGTTTGTGCTCCTGTGTTAAATCTGTATGAAGAATACTTATTTTTAATATACAACTGGTGTGGCATCCATCTGTAGTGTTGTCACTGGGTTACTGTATGTGTTCACAAATGCTTTACACACTGCCTCTGAGTTAAGCCTGCCTGCTCGTGCCAAGCTACCGAGGGGGTGAGAAGGGGTTATTTTAGGAGTGTACCCTCTTACCCTGACTAGACACAAGGGTCCCTTTTTGTCAAAGGTACCTATCTCTGCCAACTAGAGACCCCCAAATCTAACCGATCCCAATCCAGTTTTCCCAATTTTGAGACAATCTGACAGCATGTCAGTACAGAAGATGTAATCAACTTGCTGTCACTGGAGCAGATCCTATTTATGTTAAACAGTTTCCCACTGGTACATATTGATGAATTCAGAAGCCACTACTTTTCATTCAAGGCAGATAGACCTTCATGTGTTTTAACCAGTGGCAGACTATACCCAGGGACCCCAGGACCCGATGGAACCACCTGCTCTCTAAAGCAACTGAATTCTAATCTAGGATTTAAAAGCAAAGAGGCTATCACACTAGACGCTGACCCTTGTTTGATGATAGCCAGGGGCTGGGCATCTGCATGGGCCATTAGTCACACATTTCTCAATTCCATGTTTGATGGCAGCAGTTATATACATTTTTGGAGCGTCTGACTTGCCATTTCTAAACAACTTCAAATTATTAAATTTACTTTTCTGTTGCCGCAAGATATCTATGATATTTCCATCTTACTTATGATAAAATGTTCTCTCTTCTTCTTAAACTTTAGTATAGTGTTGACTGTTACACTATTAGTGATTTACCGGACTTGTATTTCACTTTCAACGGGAAGGCGTTCAACGTGCCTGCCACAGCCTACATCAACCAGGTAGGTGATAGTCAAGCTCTTTCCATCCTTTCAATCTCCTTACACCACTCTTCTCTCAGAAGGGTGGCCCACAGCTCACATAACATGGCTGCTTGAGCTGGAGTTTTCTCTAACTTCACCCCAAATCTATCCAAAGTTGTTACCATCTTTGTACCCTTCCATTGCTCCTTGGTTAATCCCCTCACACATTCCTGTTCTTTCTCCTGCTTGCTATTTTCTGTTTCTCCTTTTTCACATATCCTTCTATCTGTGGTGTCTCATCTTACCTCTCTCTTCTGTTTAGTAAATCTGTGTTCTGTGTCATCTTACAACTATGCTGCGTCTCCTCCATCTCTTTCCATTCTGCCCTCTCCCACTCCTTTGTTCTCTGTTAATTCTCCTATCTCACTCTTCTGTTTTGGTTTTCCCATGTCTTTCTGTGCTGTCCCCTCCAATCTCTGTTTGTGTCTCTCCTTTCTCCTTCTATCTTAATGCTCTGTTTTCCCATATCTATATTCCTTCTCCTTAAAAATCAGTTTTTCATCTCATCCCTCTATTCTTTCTCTCTTTTCTGCTCTTCCTATATTTTTGTTTTTGTCTGTTTACTTCTATATTTCTGTTCTTCCACTCTTTTAAATGCTTTTTTTACTGAAATCTCTCTGTATCTGCACCCGATCCTCCTATCTCTTTGGTCTGTCTCAACAAATATTCCTGTTTTCTCTGCTTCATCTCTCTGTTGACGTCATCCTGTGTTCAATATCATCCTATCTCTGTGTTCATTTAGTTACCATCTCTGCACTGTCATCTTCCATTGCTCTCTGGTTTGCCCCATCCTACAGCTTAGTTATTTCTTCTCTTTTATGTCTTCTGTAACATTGTAGATCTCTGTTCTATCTCAACACTCTGTTTTGTCTCCTCTCATAACTGTGCTGTCTCCCGCCATTGTCCTCTGTATGTTTTTATCTTTATGGTTTGATCAAGCTTGCACCAAGGCCGGGCAAAATCTGCATAGGTCGGCAAGGAAGGATAGGGAAAAGGCACTAAGAGAAGAGGCATCGGATAACTTAGAGTTAGAAGCAGCCTCCAAGAACTGTAAAGATTTTTGAAAAGTGATTAACGCTCCTCATTTTAAAAGTATGACTGATCCTTCTCTAGATTCTCACGTTAGTGAGGATCAATGTGTGGTCCATTTCGAACAAATTTTTGACTCAAATAATATCTCAGGAACAGAATGCCCAATTGTAGAATCACCTCAGAGGGTGCGCTTGACTTTTTCAATCCAGGAGGTAAGTAGGGGATTGGCAAAGTGCTGTAATAGAAAGGCACCAGGTCCTGATATGGTCCCCATTGTTTTTTTCTTTGGGTACCAAGACTTATGGATCCCGTTACTAACTAATATTTGTAATGAAATTGTAAAATCTAACCCACTGACCTCATGGAGGACTAGTATTATTGTTCCCATATTCAAAAAGGGTGACAAAGAAAAGCCCCAAAACTATAGACCAATTTCATTGCTGGATACCACGGCAAAACTAATGGGCCTCCTACTTCTAAATAGCCTGGAAGAATGGGCTGACGAAGAAAGTATTCTGATGCAGGCCCAATATGGAGTCCAGAGTGGCAGAGTCTACACAGATCAGGGCCTCAATCTAACCATGATGATTGATAAATATACTAGAGCCAGAACAGGTCAGGGTCTTTCTGGCTTTCATGGATCTCAGCGCAGCATTTGACCGGCAGATCCACTCCCAACTCTGGAAAAGAATGGCTGAATTGGGGGTGGAGCCTTCAATCATTACTTTTATCCGGCAACTCTTTCTGATGCCACTGGGAGAGTAAGATTTGGGAAACAGGGGGAATGCACTCCCCCATTTAAGATCTGAAGGGGTGTCAGCCGGGGGTGTGTCCTTGCTCCATTCTTATTTTCTTTATATGCAAATTGTTTCAAAGCCGCACTCTGAGGAGTAACAAGAGATGTTCCCATGTTTGATTCCCTAACGGTACCTACTCTCGCATATGCTGATGATGCTGTGTTAATTGCATGGACAGGGGTGGCCTACAGCGAATAACAAATGCCTTTGTATCCTTCATGTCATCCTTGGGCTTAAGGGTCAATGAAGACAAGTCTTTTGTAGTAGGGAGGCCTGTGGTAAAGAGAGCATATAAGTTTATGAGAGGCCAGAGGAAACTAAAGGTGGTAGACTTCTTCTCATATCTAGCAGTTTTTTTTTGTTTTTTTTTAGTGTATCTTATATAGCGCACGGCTACCCCAACGGGGTGTCCCGGCGCTTGCATTGGGAACCCGTCCTTGCTTTTCCCTGTGAGATAACCCGTACTGGGCATCCCCAAGGTAAAAGCCAGGCATCCCGCCGCGGGGGGCCGTAGTGGAGATTAAGCAAGCTATTGCCCAGAGTTGCAGAGTGTGAACCCATGATTCGAGTAGGCACCGAAGTGAGAATTATCAAGTCCATGGACACTTGGGCTCAGACCCTGCCGCGTCGGAAATTGAACCCTGGTCCCAGGTCTGACCTCAGCTTCCGGGTATGCCTCCTCTAACCATTACGCCACTAGCAGTTCCTTCGACAACAAACAGAACTGGGCAAATATGGTGAAGAATAGAGCACTGATGATGGAGAGGAGTATGGGAGCTATAATGGGTTTCACAAAAAGGCTGGGTTCAGAGCCACTTAGTCCTATAATTAAGATTTATCAGGCAAAGTCACTTTCATTTGGTACTATTGGAGCAGGGATGCGGGTTATGGTTCCGGTAACCCATCACCACATTTTAGAAGGCAAATATTTACAAAAAGTACTCGCCCTTCATGGTTCGAGTTCAGATTATATTTAACACCTCGAATCAGGTCTACCTTACATAACAGATGTTATTAAGTTGGCCCCAGTCCTCCTATGGCATTCTGTAAGGCGAGGTCCACAGTAAACCTAAATCAGATTATAATTAATCTCTCTGTTCTTCCGCCCTTCTCAATGCTTTCTACTGAAATCTCTCTCTATCTGCTCTGGTTCCTCCTATCTCTCTGGTCTGTCTCTACAAATATACCAGTTTCCTCGGCTTCATCTCTGTGTTGTCCTCACCCTGGGTTCAATACCAGCCTCTGTTTGGCCCCGTCCTACCTCTTAGTTCTTTCTTCTCTTTTATGTCTTCTGTATCATTGTATATCTCTGTTCTATCTCAACACTCTGTTTTATCTCCTCTCATAGCTGTGCTGTCTTCTGCCATTGTCCTCTGTTCTGTATGTTTTTATCTTTGTTTTATGATTGTCTGTTCTCTTTGCCTGGTTCCCTCATCTATGCTTGCTCATTCTCCTGTTTTCACTATGTTTTGTGTCCTGTTATCTCTTTTATGCCTACTCCATTCTCTGTCTCATCCATTCTCTCTTCTCTGTGTAATCTCTCTTTCAGCTATATTGTTTTACATCTCTGTTTCACCGCCTTAAATATCTTTCTCTTCTGCCCCACTCTGTGCCTTTGTTCGTCCTTCTAGCTCCCAGTTTTGATCATCTTCCCATCACGTCTTCCTCCTACCATCATTCTATGCTTTCTCTTTATTGCCTATTCTTTTCCCCATCTCAATTGTTTTCTTGTGTGTCTGTTTTATTTCTCCTCATGTTTCTTCATTCCATCTCTTCCTATGTTTAAATTGTGTTTCCTCTAAGTTCAGATTTTCCCCCTAGATCCTTGTTCCATCACCTTATACCTCTTTACTCTGTCTCCTACAACCTCTTTGTTTTGCCTCTGGAAATCTCTCTGTTCTCCCTTCCAGCATCACTGCAGTCTCTCACCCCCTCTAGACTCTCACCCCTTCTGGTTCACGGCATATATCTATTCTTGTGTTACCATCTCTGAGCTGTTTCTTTCCATCACTCCGTGTCTGGTCCATTCATATCTCTCTTTCCTTTATCCTCCTATGTCAGTGTTCTGCCTTCTCCTGTCTTTTTGGCTCCTTCTATCTTTCTGTCCTCTCATCTGTCATCTTATTCTATCTCCTCTCCTTCCTCCCTCTCTGAGCAGTCTGCTGTTACATCTGGTTTGTTCTTATCTGTCTCTGTGCTGAGCCTGCTGTGCCTTCTATCTCCATTTTGCCCTCTCCTTTCTCTGTTTTTCTGTTCTATCGCTATTCCGTCTTCTTAAAACTCCTATATTTGATATACTTTCTTTCTGTCCTATCTGTTCATCTGTCCCTTCTTTCCTCCTTCTTTCTCCATTCTGTTTCCTGTTATCTCTATATTTTTACTCCTTCCCCTATGTTGTGTCACTATCTACGTTCTTGTTCTGTCCTTTTTAGCTTCACTATGTCTCCTCGTATCTCTGTTTCATCCTACGTCTATACTCTTGCTCTTCTTAGCAGACTGTTCTCTGTACAACTCTGCCTCACTTATTTCTCACCCCTTTCCTGCTGTCTGTCTGCTCCCATCTCACTGTTCTGTTTCCAGGCATCGGCCTTTGGTTTGTCCTACTACCTCGCTGTGCCTCATCTATGTGTTGACATGCTTGGTTTATTGAAGAACTTACACTGTCCAGAAAAAACTGTAAAATTCTGGAAAGATCCTGGAGAAAATCATATGACCTCCAGCCAAAACATTATATAGAATAGCTGTCAAATCATACCATAAGCTGGTGCGTAAAACCAGAGCAGCACATTATTCCAGTCTGATCACAACTAGCACTAACTGTGGTAAAACAATATTCTTACTGCTAAAGGATCTGACTACACCACCAGCGGAATTCGGCAATACTATTTCCTCTAATCAATACTGTGAGAAGCTGGCGACCTTCTTTCTGAAGAAGGTCGAAGACATGTATCTAAAGTTTGGACATGATACTTCCCCTAGTGTCTGCAGGAGGAACGTTTATCTGGGCCCTGAATCTGCCCTTCTCGCATCACTTCCCCCTATTCCCCTTAATGAACTTTGAGAGACTAGTGGTTAAAATCAAATATGGATCCCCTGATGATCCCCTAAAACCAGAGGCTTTCAGGAAAATTCAATATGATCTTTTACCTGCATGCCTAAAGTTACTCAATCTATCTCTCTCCACCGCGATAGTGCCTAAGTCATGGAAGCATGCTAAAGTGGTCCCCCTGCTCAAAACACCTACTCTCGACTGCTACAAATCAGAAAACTACCGTCCGATCTCATTACTCCCGTTTCTTTCTAAGATTTTGGGAGCACATGTGAACTCCACGTTAATGCAATTCGTAGAAACTAACAATATTCTTGACCGCTCACAGAGCAGCTTCCGACCACGGTATAGCACTGAGTCGGCTCTGTTAGCTCTGCTAGAACACCTCATATCCGCACTAGATGCCGGCAGCACATCAGCCTTGGTGCTGCTGGATCTAAGCGCGGCATTTGACATAGTCTCACATGAAATCCTGCTCCTCTGGCTGGAGGGGATAGGAATTGGAAATACTGTGTTAGCATGGCTCTCTTCCTTTTTGTCCGATCGGACGTTTCAAGTGACATCTCCCCCTTTTTCCTCTCATGTCCACCCTCTCCGTTGTGGCGTTCCCCAGGGCTCTGCATTGAGCCCTATGCTCTTTAACATTTATATGAACCCTCAGGCCTGGATGGCTAAGGCACAAGGAATTTCCCTGTTGTCATATGCCGAGGACACCCAACTGATGATCCCCTTGTCCAAAAATTCCACTCAAGATAAACAAAAATTTAAAGAAGATATCTCCACCGTAGCAGAATGGATGACAGCCAATTGTCTGCAATTGAACTTTACCAAATCAGAGATCCTTTTGGTTGGCAGTGATTCTCATCTCTGGACAAATGAATGGTGGCCTTCGGCATTGGGTAACCCCCCTGATCCTAAACCCATGGTGAAAAATTTGGGCTTCATACTGGTTAAAGATCTTAATCTTGAAACACACACTAAATCAGTGGCCGGGAAATGCTTTGGGATATTACGTGGCCTGAGACCGATTTTGGGTCTATTTGATGCCCAAACATGCCAGTTGATTATTCAAGCTTCTATCCTGGCCCACCTGGACTACTGCAATGTGCTCTTTCTAGATAGAATAGAATAAATCCATGATTAAGAGATTGCAGCGGGTCCAGAATGCGGCAGCTTGCACCATCTTTGCCCTCCTGAAATTCAGCCATGCCTCTAATCTTTTCTGTCGTCTTCATTGTCGTCTGTCGTCTTCATTGGCTGCCTATCGAACAGCGTTTTAGCTTCAAGACGCTCTGTACCACGCACAATATACTGTCAAGAATAGCCCCAGACATTCTAAATGATCTGTTCACTTTGTATACTCTATCGCGCGCGCTGCGATCGGCGAACAAGTGTCTTGCATGTACTCCTTGTATACGTAAAGCGAGATCTGGTGGCCGATCATTTAGATGACTGGCACCCACCCTCTGGAATTCTCTTCCCTTTCACATCCGCGTTAACCCTGATCACCAGATTTTTAGACGCCACATCAAAACCTGGCTCTTCTCTCAGATCTAACCCATGCTTATGTCTTCTGCCTTTTCTTGCTCCAGCGATGGGACACCTTTTTGCCGAGGTAGCCATGCGCTTTAGAAATATTTTAATCTAATCTAATCTTATCTTTCTATTATGTGTCCTGTTTCTCTGTATTCCATTGTTTTGCTTCTCTCATTTATTTCTACCCTTTTACCTGTTGTACCTTTTATTTCCGTTCAACCTCTTCAATTCTCTCTACTCTGGCTCCTCCCGCATCTCTTTGTTCTGTTTCCTTCTAGCTCTTTGTTTTTACCTGCATACATCTTCCCCCCCCCTCTCTCTCTCTCTCTCTCACACATGAACAAAATCTTAATGCACAAGTTTGATTTTGTAAAAAGAAATAAATATTTACCTAACACTTTGAAAGTTTTCCAAAGAGTAAAAATGCGGACATATGACTGTAACCCCAGGTCTGTTGGAGCATCAGGGTAAGATTTCAGCCAGCAGAACGGGCGGGCGCAGCCAGTAGCCAGTGCAACATGATGTGGGCGGGCCATCGGCATGTTGCAGAGATGCTCCTACGTTTGTGGTGGAATACCCTGTCTGTCAAATTCTAATTATGACCCACAGTCTGAACCAAGCAAGGCATAAGAGGGTCACCATGCCGTGGCAGCTTTTTTGGGCAATGGTCGCCATATCTTGACAATAGTTTGTACAGAGCACCCTGCTTGATTCAATGTGAAATTGTCCACTCAAGGAGCTCTACACAAATGCTTGACCCCCACTAACCCATTCAAGAAAACACACAGTGCATGTGGATGGAAAAGTACATTTAATTTTATATCCTGCTGGGCAGCAACACACATGACAAGGAGTAATTCAGCTGTATATAATCAATGTATTGAATCATTAAGTCGATCTTGCTAATAGATCACGCTCTTTCTGTCCTCCAATAGAACACCTGCACCGCCAACTTCATATTGTCCCCTTCCAACCTGCCGGATACCTGGATCCTTGGAGATGTCTTCATGAGGGGGTACTACACCGTCTTCGACAGAGCTAACAACAATGTTGGCTTTGCCACCGCCGCCTGAATATAGCACCTTGGCTCGCCTGAGACTATGGAGTAGGCAACATTGTAATTTTAAAAAGTGTGACTGTGTATACTCAATATGGTCTCAAGTGAATAAACAGCCATTCTGAAGCATAAGTTCCTTCTTCGTTTGTTGCTTCTGTCGAAAGATTGTGGTTGAACTTAACCCAAAAATGCAGAAAGATGCAGCAATGAAACCCCAGTCTCTACAGTGCTTAAGATGCCCACAATATGACATGTTTGATCATCATCAGGCCAGGCCAGCATCATGTCGCAACTGCCTGCAGTATGACAAACATGTACAGAGGTTTACATGGCTCTGCTACAGACATCCCCTGTATGACTACAGATGTCAGAAGTATGACTACAGATTACTACAGATGTTGACAGTATGACTACAGATTAATACAGACATTCACAGCATGACTACAGATGTCGACAGTATCACTACAGACGTTAACAGTATGACTTCAGATTAATAAAGACGGTCACAGTATGACTACTGATGTTGACAGTAAAACTACAAACATTCAGAGTATGACTACAGATGTCCAGAGTTTGACTAGAGATTTCTACAGACATCCACAGTATGACTAAAGATGAGTACAGACATCCACAGCATTACTACAGATGTCCAGAGTATGACCACAGATGTCCAAAGTATGACTTCATATTTCTACAGCTGTTTACAGTATGTCCCTACAGATGCCCATAGTATGACTGCAAATTTCCACAATGTGACTACACATGCCCATAGTATGACTACAGATCAAATCACTACATATGTCCACAGTATGACTTCAGATTTCTACAGTGGTCCATAGTGTGTATGACTACAGTTGTCCATAATATGACTAGAAATCACTACCTATGTCCACAGTATGACTATAGACATCCACAGTATGACTATAGACATCCACAGTATGACTACAGACATCCACAGTATGACTACAGATGTCGACAGTGTGACTACAGATCTCCACAGTGTGACTAAAGATGTAGACATTATAACAACAGACATTCAGAGTATGACTAGAATTTTTTGCAGACGGCCATAGCATGACTACAGATGTCCATAATATGACTAGAAATCACTACATATGTCCACAGTAAGACTACAAACATCCACAGTCATACTGTGGACATCTGTAGTCACACTGTCGACATCTGTAGTCATACTGTGGATGTCTGTACTCACACTGTGGATAAGTAATAAATCTAACTTCTTTGGACTTGTGCGTGGACTGTGGTTTGTTTGACGACGCCCGAGTGCTCGCTAAGGAACGCCGTTTGTGGAGGGATATATATATATATATATATATATATATATATATATGTAAACCTATACTATAGATATAAAAATACATTATATATAATACGTTTTTTAAATAATAATTGACACTACATTAAATATAACAATACTTAAAAGATTGCATAGCGTAAAAGATAAAATTACTATTTCCACTCCAGTAGGGAAAGCGTTGGGTAGCGGGAGCGTAAAAATTGCTATCCTCACTTCAGTGAGTGCAACAGTAGGGAAAGCGTTGGATAACAGGAGGGTAAAAATTACTATTCCCAATCCTCTTTCTCCAGTAGGGAAAGCGTTGGATAGCGGGAGGGTAAAAATTGCTATCCCCACTCCACTGAGTGCAACAGTAGGGAAAGCATTGGATAGCGGGAGGGTAAAAATTACTATTCCCACTCCAGTGAGTGCAACAGTAGGGAAAGTTTTGGATTGTGGGAGGGTAACAATTATTATTCCCACTCCAGTGAGTGCAACAGTATGGAACGTGTTGGACAGCGTATGGGAATAATTTATTATACCCACTCCTGCAATATAATTCAAATTAATCAACAATTAATAACTTTTTAAAATGAATTTACCTCCCACCATTTTCCCCTATAAACATTATCTACAATATTGAAATATATTAATAAATTAACATAATTAAAAATTAAATAATTACAAATAACAATCAAAACTAAATTAGTTCACACAATTAACACTATAGAATATTTTAAACAAATTATAATGTAACAAATAAAAAAAATACATACGAATAAAGTACTTTCTACCCCACTCCCCTATCAACACTCAACCCACTGATAAAAAAGTACACAATTAACATATTTACTAATTAATTGTTAATAATTAGTATCTAATTAATTGCTTATTATTAAGCAAAAAATACACAATTCACATAATTACCAATCAATTATTAACTGTAATTAATCAACTTATAATTAATCAGTAATACATTAATAAACTTAATTAACAACATAAATTATTAAATATTAAATTATTAAGTAATACAGTAATAAATTAATTAATTTCAATTACATTACTTCCCACCCTATTTTCCAATAAACCCACAACCCGCTACAGACTTAAATTATGCAAAAAAGTATTTAACATATAATTAGTTAATTCTGAATAATGCTAAAAATTTATATTATAATTAAATTACTTCCCACCCTATTCCCCTATGAACCCGCAACAGGCTATGGAATTAAATTACACACAAATTAATTAACATAAAATGTATTACTTTTACAAAACTCAAACATACATGACAAAAATAAAACATACTTTTAACACATATGCTAACACTTAAAATACAAAAAAAAATCGATATTACTCACTTTGAAATTATGGAAATCGATATTTTTTACCTGCATTTTGATATTCTGCAACACTATATTTTTGCAATTCGATATTCCATCCATTCTATATTTAAAAAAACTCGATATTCTGTCCAGTCAATATTTGTTTTTCGATATTGTGACTAGTTACCTTGCTACAGATGTCCACAGTCTGACAGCATATTCATACAGCTGTTCACAGTATGTTCAGACAGATGTCTACATTATGACCACAGACATCCACAGTATGACTATAGACATCCACAGTATGACTACACATGCCCACAGTATGATGCAAGATCACTAAAGACGCACACACTATGACTATACAAGACCAATGTATGACTACAGATGTCCAGAGTATGATCAGAGATGACTACAGATATCAACAATGTGATTAGAGACATCCAGAGCATTACTTCAGGTTTCCAGAGTATTTGCACATGTGTCATAGTATCACTGCAGGCGTCCAGAGTATGACTACGGATGTCCAGAGTATGACCAGAGATCACGAGAGATGTCCACAGTATGACTACAGACATCGACAGTGTGAGTACAGATGACCACAGTATGAGTACAGATCACTACAGACATCCACAGTATGGCTACAGACGGCCACAGTATAACTACAGATTCCTACAGACGTCCACAATATGACTACACATTTCTACAGATGTCCACGGTATGACTTGATACGTCCACAGCATTAATACAGATATGTCAACATTATGAGTACAGATGCCCACTGTATCACTACAGACATCCAAACCATAACTCCAGACGTCCACAGTATGGCTACAGACATCGACAGAGTTAGTACAGATGACCACAGTATGAGTACAGATCACTACAGGTGTCCACTACAGATACATCAACATTATTACTACAGATGTCCACAATATGACTAAGGATGTTCACAGTATCACTAAAGATATCCAAACCATGACTACAGATTTCCACAGTATGACTAAAGTGGACTACAGATGTCCACAGTATGAGTAGAGATGTCTTCAGTATGGCTACTGACATCCACAGTATGACTATAGAGGAGAAGATGTGGCATTAAGGCTAGAGTGGTTTGTCCTCAATGCTGGGAAACCATGTTCATGTCTCATCAGGGACGCTCATCATCTTGTGATTCTGGGCAAATCACTCAATCTTCCCATGCCTAGCAACAACAAAAATGTGTCCATATGTAACGCAACAGGTACTCATGTAAAGCGCTTTGATACCTTGGGTCAAGTTTGCGCTATATAAAACTCAGAGAAAAAAAAAATGTCCAGAGTATGGCCACAGATTTCTACAGACATCCATAGTATGACAGCAGAAGTCCACAGTGTGACTACAGATGTCCATAGTATGAATAGAGACTAGAACGGATGTCCACAGTATGACTACAGATGTCCACAGAATGACTACAGATGTCCACAGTATGTCTACAGATGTCAGCACAATCACTACAGATGTCCACAGTATGACTACGGATGTCCACAGTATTATTTATTTTATTTTATTTATTTTAGAGGTTTTATATAGCGCTGGCTGGACCCAGGGGTATCACAGCGCTTTACATTTTTGAGACAAGAAGGTCAATAAGACAGGGAACATACATAGCACCAGTGTATATATACAACATATAAGTCTCCGCCGGACAGATTTCAAAATGATAAATATGGGAAATAAGCACACCAAAATGTGGAAGAAGTGATAATCAAAAATATCATAAGGCACAAATTAACCTCATGCGCGCTAGCAGAATTCTGCTCCTGCGCTGAGATTTTTAAAAACGCACTTTACGTGACGAGCTGGGCTCGTCATCAGCGTGCGAGGAGGCTACGCCATGACGAGCCCAGCTCGTCATCAGCGTGGAAGGGGTTAAAAAGAGAGCCGGAAAAATTGCGGATAGGGAGGTTAGTGGTCAGTTGGGTAGGTAAGAAAGAGAGAGGGAGGGGCAGAAGTCGGTGGGGTTTGAGTGGATGAGGGCTGAGGGTGGACAAGGGAAGAGGGGGTGCAAGGAAAAGTGAAGGTGGTAAACATGGATGGGGAAGTGACGAGGAGGAAGGGCGAGTAAGGCTGATGAAGAGAGGGCGGATGCATCTAGGGTCGTACAGATGTGGCCAGTGGAGGAGAACAGATAGGGATTAGGGTCCCCAGTATTTATTGAGGAGATGTAGTTTGAGTTCTTTTTTGAAGCTAGAGGAGGAAGGGTTGCAGCGAAGGTCAATTGGAAGGGCATTCCAAATGCAGTGAGCATTGCAGGAAAAGGATCATGACTGAGTGGTTTTCTTCTTTAGAAGGGGGATAAGAAGGAGGGTGTTAGTACTTCTCAAGAAACGGGAGCAGCCGGCTTTAGTGAGTTTGTTAGAGAGGTATGTCGGAGTGTTCTGATGGAGAATTTTGTGTGTAATGCAGGTTGTTTTGTAAGTGGACCTACCTTCAATGGGGAGCCATTTAAGGGTTTTAAGGGCAGGGGAGATGTGGTTGAATCGCTTGCAGTCTGTGGTAAGCCTAGCTGCAAGGTAAAGCACAGATTTAAGAGGTGCTTGGTGGATCTTGGGAATTCCGGTGAGAATGGCATTGCCTTAGTCGATGCGAGAAAGAACAAGGAATTATCCTGCTAGTTTGAAATCATCAATAGGGATGAAGGGCTTAATTTTCTTAAGGTGGCAGAGAGTAAAGGGGGGTCCTTTGGCAGAATTGTTGATGTGTACCTTGAGGGTTAGGAGGTTGTCAAGGGAGATCCCTAGTGATTTGACTGAGGAGGACAAAGATAAGGAACAGTTGTGGGCATTAGGTCTGGGATCCAATTCTGAATGGGGAGCTGGTTATTTTTAGGGGAAAAAGAATAATTTCAGATTTTTTAGGGTTGAGTTTGGGGTTGTTAATGTGGAACCAGGCTTGAATCTTGATGAGAGTGTTGTTGAGGTGAAGGATGCCAGCATGAGTTTTAATCTTTTAATAGAGTTGGGTGTCGTCGGCGTAGAGATGGTAGTTGATCCCGGCTTGTTTAAGAATGAGTGTGAGGGGTTCCCTGAAAAGGGTAAAGAGAGAGGGAGAGAGGATGGATCCTTGTGGAACTCCTAAGGAGATGGAGGTAGGGTTATATAGGCAATTTTGGACTTTGATTTGTTGAGAACGGTGTTGTAGGTATGAGACAAACCATTTGTGGGTCGTACCATTCAGGCCGAATCGATCTCTAAGAACATTGAGCAGAGCATAGTGGTTAACCGTATCAAACGCTGCAGAGAGATCAAGGAGGATCAGAAGGCTAGATTCGCCATTGTCAAGTGAGTGGTGGATGTCGTCAACAATGTTTAGCATGGCGGTTTCAGTGCTGCATCCTTTCCTAAAGCCAGATTGATGGGGGTCTAGTAAGTTAAAGTGTTCAATGTGTCTATCGAGTTGAAGAAGGACATATTTTTCCAGGGCTTTAGTGAGAAGGGGAAGGTTGGAGATGGTACGAAGGTTATTGAGGTCGTTTGGGTCTGCCAAAGGATTTTTGATAATGGGGGGGATTTGGCCAAGTTGCAATGAAGTGGAGACACAGCCGGTGCAAGGGAGCTATTGATAAAAGAGGTCCAGGAAGGAGTGATAATGTGTTTAAGGTTTTGGACAAGTTTGGAGGGGAGAGGGTCTTTGGTGTGGGAGGAAGGCTTAAGTTTGGTAATGATTTTAAAGACGTCTCTTTCAGTGACTGGCTGGAAGTTATGAAATGAATGAAATGAAAGGAAAATGGGATTTGTAAAGCGCTACAGTTGCCCTGCGGCGTCCAGGCGCTGAAACTAAAACAAAGGATGCCCTCAAAAGAACAGGAGGTTACTAGTTACTGAAACAGAAAGGTTTTGAGTTGTTCCCGGAAACTAGTTAGGTTGGAGTTATCTCGCATCTGCAAAGGGAGGGTGTTCCACAGTTTTGACACATTGTATGAGAACGAGCGTCCTCCTGCTCTGGCTCTAAAGATTCTAGGAATTTTGGCCAGTGATGCGGTTGAGGATCGAAGCCCCTTGTTGGGCAGATAAGGAGAAATCAGGGAACAGTTGATTTCTGGACCCTTTTTCCAGAGGGTCTGGTGGGCAATGCATAGAGCTTTGAACTTCGCTATGTCCCTAACAGGCAACCAGTGTAGAGTTCTTAAGCCAGTTTTTATTGAAGTCCTACGTGGGACTCCCAATAGCGCACGGGCAGCACAGTTTTGAGTGCGCTGGAGTTTTTGCAAGGTGTAGTCTGGTGCTCCGAGATAGAGGGCGTTATTAAAGTCCAGGCGGGATTGAACAAGACTCTGTATGATTATTTGTCTGGCCTCAAATGGAAGGAGGGAGAGAATTTTTTTGATCACCCTAAGGAGGCCAAAACAGGTGGCTGACACCTTGGTGGGATGTGTATTGAGGCTCAACGACTTATCGAGCCATACCCCCAGGCTTTTGATGTTATCTCTAGGGGTTGGAGCCGCACGCATACTCGCGGGCCATATCAGCTCCAAAGTAGAGGGGGCCGCCGGGCCCAGGAGCATGAGCTCGGTTTTGTCGTCGTTGAGCTTCAGACATGAGCTCATCATCCAGCTGATTACATCCTCCAGGCATGCCGCTAGATTGGGCGGTGATTGGAGGCCGCTCTTCTGCGCAAGGGAGACCACCAGCTGGGTGTCGTCCGCATAGGAGATGATGTTAATACCATGCAGACGAACAATCCCAGCCAGCGGCCTCATGTATGCGTTGAAGAGCATAGGGCTCAGGGATGAACCCTGCGGGACTCCGCATCCCAGAGGCCTGCTAGATGACAAGGATGTGCCGTCAAAGACCTGAAAGGTTCTGTCCGATAGAAAAGACTCGAACCAGACCAGGGCTTCTCCGGACACTCCTAGGTCAGCGAGACGGTTCATTAGAATTTTATGATGTACCGTGTCAAACGTGGCACTCAGATCGAGGAGGATTACTGCCACTGACCCCCCCCGATCTAAGATCCGTCTCGCCTCCTCAGTTACAGCCAGTAGAGCAGTCTCTGTCCCATGCATTGCTTTTAGGAAGAGGATTAGGATGATTGGAGTCCAGGAGATTGGAGGGCAAGGGGGGTGAGGGAGTTCAGAGTTGTGAAGGGTAGTGGTGAGTGTAGTGGGAGCTGTGATGGAGGGGGGATATTAAGAGAGGTGTTCGGAATGGCGGTAGGGATCGCAGTAGAGAGGAAGGATTGCTCAATTTGTCTAATTTTGTCTGAAAAAAAGAGAGCTATTTCTTCACATCTAGTTGTCGAGGCCAGTGGGACAGGGGGAGCGGAAGCAGTTTGATTGCGCACAATGTTGAATAGTTCACTTGGCCTATTCTGTGCTTGATCTAGTTGTGACCTGAAGAAGGAAGTTTTTTTCTAAAGATGTGTTTTTTGTAGGACGATCTAGCAAGTCTGAGGCGGGCCAGGTTAGAAGGAGAGGGGTGCTGTCTCCATAATCCTTCAGTCAGTCTGAGTCTGCGTCTTTCATTATTTAGCTCTGTGTTAAACCATGATTTGGAGGGGATATTTCTTTGTTTTTTGAGTTTGAGAGGGGCTAGAAGGTCGAGGGTATATATAACTGCTTTGTTATAGATGTCCACAGTATGGCTACAGATCACCAGCGTTGTCCAGATTATGGCTACAGACATTCACAGTATGACAACAGATGTCCACAGTATGAGTGCACGTCAACAGTGTGACTACAGATCACTACAGACAGCCACAGTATGACTAAAGATGTCCACAGTATGACTACAGACACCCACAGTATGACTATAGAAGTCCACAGTATGACTTCAAATGTTTACAGTATGCCAGAATTGTCACTACTGTGCCAGGTTGACCTGCATCATATCAAGGAATCCTACAAAATGTCAAAAGTGGCCACCTTATGCCACAGCCTACATTTTGCAGAGTGGGCACCATTATGCTTCATTAAAGATGTTGCGGCATGTAATTTGGCCTCTCGGTTTCTGACTATCCACATCATTTCTTAAGCCACTGGACCCTCTTGCTGGCTGACCATGGGCTTGACAATGTGTGCAAACTGCCCTGCAATTCATATCTTCAGCCAACAAAGGATCAGTGACAGAACATCGACAGACAAAATATCGAGAGGACAAAATATTGAGGTCAAAATATCGACTGCAAAAATATCGAGTTCCTATCTTCAAACAGGTAAGTACAAAAATATTGACTCCAAAATATCGAGTGTAAAAAATATCGAATTTTTTAAATGTCTTAAAAGTAAATTAAAAGTAATATAATAATAAATTACATTAATTTAAACATAATTAAAACACTTAAATAAACGTAAAATTGAGAAATAATTAATGTAACTTTAAAAAATATATATATATTTTAATATTTTTATATATTACCTACTGGCGGTCGCCAGTAGGTAGTTATAGTTAGGATTTTTTTCAATGTTAAATCTGAAAATTCTATTTGGAATAACTTTGGCGCCGGTTGACGAATCTGCCTGAAAATTTCCTCAAAATGGCCTCGCGGCGTTCCGGTCCTTCCCTGAAAGTTTGGGGGGGATTCGTCAAGCGGGGGCCGAGATAAAAGGGGGGTCCCAAAACGCGTTTTCCCCATGTTAATTTCCATAGGGCGGTCGATTTCACTTTTAGCCCGAACGGCTGAATGGATTTCCACCAAACTTGGCAAAATTGTAGGGACTGGTAGCCCGATGTGCCTTTGCTATGTCTCAAGATATGTGCTCCAGTGGATTTTGAGTAATTAAGGTTTAAAAAAATATATATATCTATAGCCGCGCTCCGGTACGCGCACCGGTACGCGCACCGGGCGCTTACCGCGACTTGCGCGCAGAAAGCTGATTGGCTCTGGGATGTCTGTAAACATTCTAAACAGTCCGGAGCGGCCGCCATCTTGTGTCTCGGTAGGATCGAGACACGAGAGGTGGCCAAAACAAAGAGGGAAATGACCATAAGGGGGCAGAGTAGACCCCCCTTGACCCCCTAGGTTTGATGTGGGGGCCATAAAAGGGCCCCGCGGAGCAAAAAAAAAATAAATTTTTTTTTTGATTTTCGCGGGGTGAGCGCCCGGTACGCGCACCGGTACGCGCACCGGTAAGCGTACCGGGGAGTGTACCATGGGAAAAAAGAATGACAGTTTTAAAAGTAGCTGTTTAAAAAAAAAAATGTTTTGTTGTTTTTTTTTATACATACACATACATATATATATAAATGCATATGCATATATATATGCATATATGTGTATATGTGTGCGTGTAGAGAGAGGTAGAGAGGTAGAGGTGTAGAGGTAGAGAGGTAGAGAGGTAGCGGTAGAGAGGTAGAGATTAGTAGAGAGAGAAGAAGAGAGAGGTAGAGAGGTAGAGAGTAGAGAGTGAGTAATAGAGAGTAGAGAGTGAGTAGTAGAGAGTAGTAGAGAGCAGTAGAGAGAGTAGCAGAGAGTGAGTAGTAGAGAGTAGTAGAGTGAATAGTAGAGTGAGTAGTAGAGAGTAGTAGAGAGTGAGTAGTAGAGAGTGAGTAGTAGACAGTAGTAGAGAGTAAGTAGTAGAGTGAGTAGTAGAGAGCAGTAGAAAGTGAGTAGTAGAGAGTAGTAAAGAGTGAGTAGTAGAGAGTGAGTAGTAGAGAGTGAGTAGTAGAGAGTAGTAGAGAATGAGTAGCAGAGAGAATAGTAGTGAGTAGTAGAGAGTGAGTAGTAGAGTGAGTAGTAGAGACTAGTAGAGAGAGAGTAGTAGAGAGTGAGTAGTAGACAGTAGTAGAGAGTGAGAAGTAGAGAGTGAGTAGTAGAGAGTAGTAGTGAGTAGTAAAGAGTGAGTAGTAGAGAGAGTAGTAGAGTGAGTAGTAGAGAGTAGTAGATAGTGAGTAGTAGGGAGTAGTGAGTAGCGAGTAGTAGGGAGTGAGTAGTAGAGAGAGAGTAGTAGAGTAGTAGAGAATGAGTAGTAGACAGTGAGTATTTGAGAGTAGTGGAGTAGGAGAGAGTAAGTAGTAGAGAGTAGTGGAGAATATTCCAAAGTTTGGCACAGCACCACTTTCACAATGAGTCCAATCAAATCATATCACTTAGAGTCCTTATTGAAGCGCTGAATCTTGGTGTATATTCAAATGCTTTTATTTTCCTTAAGTTTATGTACCACAGCCAGCCGAAAGGTTTCGTTCTGTACAACAGAACTTCTTCAGGGCGTTCTTATTTCCTTCAAGTTATGTCGGTATCCAGTTGTCATATAACTAGATATTTCTTCCAAATGTTAGACGAGACATAAGTATATTCTTATTCAAAGTGACTAGGTATCAATTTTACCCACACAATTCGGGCAGACTTGAGTAATTTATAGCATCCTCAAAGTCAGTCTTTCAAAAATTCCAAAGTATAGGACATGATAATCCAAATCCAAATGTTTCTCAAGAAAAGTAATTTACAATCGTTCGGAATATCGGTGTTTGGGCAGATATGATCCAGGGACCCCCAGTATGCAAGGGGAATTAGTCCCCCCTCTACAAACGCGCCAGTGGCCTGCATTGCAGAGAGGTGTAACAAGGGTGTGGCCTCATTACACTTCTCTGCAATGCAGCTCCCTCGCGCATACTGGAGGCTCCTGGTGGACCAGTTGACCCCAGGGACCCCCAGTATGCAAGGGGAATTAGTTCCCCCTCTGCAAACGCGGCAGTGGGCTGCGTTGCAGAGAGGTGTAACAAGGGGCATAGTCTCATTACACCTCTGCAATGCAGCCCCTGGCGCATACTGGAGGTTCCAGGTGGGCTAATTGGCCCCCAGGGGCCCCCAGTATGCAAGGGGAATTAGTTCCCCCTCTTCAAACATGCACGGGGGCTGCGTTGCAGAGAGGTGTAAAAAGGGTTGTGGCTTCATTACACCTCTCTGCAATGCAGTCCCCTGGCGCATACTGGAGATTCCTGGTGGGCTTTCAGGTCTTATATAGTTAGGAATTAGCATTAAAAAAACCTTTGAAATTCACTGAAAAAACCATAGGTTTCACACCAGTTATAGTTAGGAATTAGCATTTAAAAAACCTTTGAAATTCACTGAAAAAACCATAGGTTTCACACCAGTTATAGTTAGGAATTAGCATTTAAAAAACCTATTAAATTCACTGACAAAACCATAGATTTCACACCATTTATAGTTAGCTGGAAATTTTACTGACATAAAACCATTGAAATTCCCACGTTATAGTTAGTTGGACTCACTATAACTTGCGCGCCTGTAATGCACTGCTGATGACGTCACATATTACATCACTCATGACATGGTCAGTGACATCACTCATGACATCACTGATGACACCATCCTTGTGACAGAGTGACAGACCTAATTTCAGTGTAATGTAATGCTTGAAACACATATTCAAAAATAGAAACAAACATTTTCAAAAAAATGGAGATACCCAAACCAGTAACAACAACCAATTCAGTAATTCCACCATCTATATACACATCCACTCATTCACCAACAGTTCTATATAGTCACTCATATATATACTCACTCATCATATGTAATGATACACCTATACATCCTGTTACACATCAGCAGTCATCCAAAAGTTACTCACACACATACTCACACATGCAAATAAACTATTGAACATCCATTTATTTGCATATACATTTATATACACACTACCACCTTACTTCTAAGGAAACTTACCCATACTTACTCTCTTAAACAATCACTTATAGAAACACATACTTATTTAAACAGGAACTCCTACAATCTCTCACTATATATACTATACTCACTTATATACATCAATACTCACATATACTAGATTAAAACATATGTCGTTACTAATGAAGACACTAGTGAGACAGTCATTCACTCACTAACACACACATATACACACTCATCCACCCATACAGTCCTGCACATATGCTGTCTTCAAAACACATACAAACAGTGAGTCAGTCACCAACCCCTGCAGCCACTTATACACAAAGAGAAACACTGATACAAACATTTAAATATTTAAACAATACTCGCTAATATATGTATTCACTAAGATACACGTAATAAGCCAGTTACCCAACCAATTTTTTTTTTAAAAAACATCCATTTACACACTTATTTAAACATTTATTCTTCCATCGACCTTTACAAATACATATATAAAACAAATTTATTTTTCAGAAAGACACACATTCACTGGATGGTGTCATCAGTGATGTCATGAGTGATGTCACTGACCATGTCATGAGTGATGTAATATGTGACGTCATCAGCAGTGCATTACAGGCGCGCAAGTTATAGTGAGTCCAACTAACTATAACGTGGGAATTTCAATGGTTTTATGTCAGTAAAATTTCCAGCTAACTATAAATGGTGTGAAATCTATGGTTTTGTCAGTGAATTTAATAGGTTTTTTAAATGCTAATTCCTAACTATAACTGGTGTGAAACCTATGGTTTTTTCAGTGAATATAATATATATATATATATAAATATATATATATATACATATTATTTACAAAACATATACAATATTTTTACCGTAGGATAGCGAAAGGGTTACATTTACTGTAACAATTCCAGTGAGTGCAAAAGTAAGGAAAGCGTTGGATTGCGTAGGGGTAAAAATTACTATTCCCACTCCAGCGAGTGCAACAGTAGGGAAACATTGGATAGCGTAGAGGTAAAAATTACTATTCCCACTCCAGTGAGTGCAACAGTAGGGAAAGCGTTGGATAGCGTAGGGGTTTAAATTACTATTCCAACTCCAGTGAGTATAACAGTAGGGTAAACGTTGGATAGCGCAGGAGTAAAAATTACTATTCCAACTCCAGAGAATGCAACAGTAGGGAAAACATTGGATAGCGTAGGGGTAAAAATTACTATTACCACTCCAGAGAGTGCAACAGTAGGGAAAGCGTTGGATAGCGTAGGGGTAAAAATAACTATTCCCACTCCAGTGAGTGCAACAGTAGGGAAAGCGTTGGATAGCGTAGGGGTAAAATTTACTATTCCCACTCCAGTGAGTGCAACAGTAGGAAAAGCCTTGGATAGCATAGGGGTAAAAATTATTATTCCCACTCCAGCGAGTGCAAAAGTAGGGAAAACATCGGATAGCTTAGGGGTAAAAATTACTATTACCACTCCAGAGAGTGCAACAGTAGGGAAAGTGTTGGATAGCGTAGAGATAAAAATTACTATTCCCACTCCAGTGAGTGCAACAGTAGGGAAAGCGTTGGATAGCGTAGGGGTAAAAATTACTATTCCCACTCCAGCTAGTGCAACAGTAGGGTAAGCGTTGGATAGCGTAGGGGTAAAAATTACTATTACCACTCCAGAGAGTGCAACAGTAGGGAGAGCGTTGGATAGCGTAGAGGTAAAAATTACTATTCCCACTCCAGTGAGTGCAACAGTAGGGAAAGCGTTGGATAGCGTAGGGGTTTAAATTACTATTCCAACTCCAGTGAGTGTAACAGTAGGGTAAGCGTTGGATAGCGTAAGGGTAAAAATTACTATTCCCACTCCAGCCAGTGCAACAGTAGGGAAAACATTGGATAGCGTAGGGGTAAAAATTACTATTCCCACTCCAGTGAGTGTAACAGTAGGAAAAGCGTTGGATAGCGTAGGGGAAAAAATTACTATTCCCACTCCAGTGAGTGCAACAGTAGGGAAAACGGTGGATAGTGTAGGGCTAAAAATTACTATTCCAACTCCAGTGAGTGCAGCAGTAGGGAAAGCGTTGTATAGCGTAGGGGTACATTTACTATTCCAACTACAGTGAGTGCAATAGTAGGGCAAGTAAATACTTCTTATTTAAATATAAATAATATAAATCGTAACACCAATTACAACTTAATTAAAATATTTTACAATTGTGTAAAATATATTAAATAATCAATTTAAAATACAAATAAAAAATATTTAATAATAAAAATTACTTACTAATAGTAATTATTTACCTATTAATAATAAAATAATTAACAATATTTTTACCATAGGATAGCGAAAGGGTTACATTTACTGTAACGACTCCAGTGAGTGCAAAGTAGGGAAAGCGTTGGAATATGTAGGGGTAAAAATTACTATTCCCACTCCAGCCAGTGTAACAGTAGGGAAAACATTGGATAGCGTAGGGGTAAAAATTACTATTACCACTCCAGAGAGTGCAACAGTAGGGAAAGCGTTGGATAGCGTAGGGGTTTAAATTACTATTCCAACTCCAGTGAGTGTAACAGTAGGGTAAGCGTTGGATAGCGTAGAAGTAAAAATTACTATTCCAACTCCAGAGAATGCAACAGTAGGGAAAACATTGGGTAGCGTAGGGGTAAAAATTACTATTACCACTCCAGAGAGTGCAACAGTAGGGAAAGTGTTGGATAGCATAGGGGTATAAATTACTATTCCCACTCCAGTGAATGCAACAGTAGGGAAAGCGTTGGATAGCGTAGGGGTAACATTTACTATTCCCACTCCAGTGAGTGCAACAGTAGGGAAAGCATTGGATAGCGTAGGGGTAAAAAATATTATTCCCACTCCAATGAGTGCAACAGTAGGGAAAACGTTGTATAGCATAGGGGTAAAAATTACAATTCTAACTCCAGTGAGTGCAACAGTAGGGAAAGCGTTGGATAGCGTAGGGGTAAAATTACTATTCCAACTACAGTGAGTGCAATAGTAGGGCAAGTAAATACTTCTTATTTAAATATAAATAATATAAATAGTAACACCAATTACAAATTAATTAAAATATTTTACAATTGTGTAAAATATATTAAATAATCAATTTAAAATACAAATAAAATTATTTTATAATAAAAATTACTTACTAATAGTAATTATTTACCTATTAATAATAAATGTAATTACTTACAATTAAATTACTTCACAAGCTATTCCCCTAAAAACACACAACCCACTACAGAAATTAATTTAATAAAAGTATCATCATTATCAATAAATCAATTACAATAAATTACAAAATATATTTTAATTAATTACAAATTAATAATTAATTACGATAAATTCTAAATAAATACCAATCATTAAAATAAAATATTAAAATAATTATAATTAAATTCCTTCCCACCCTATTCCCCTATAAACCCACAACCTGCTACAGAAAGTAAATTGCTAAAATTAACATATTTATCAAATAATCAAATAAATGTAAGTACCAATTATATGTTTATTAATTGTCAAATAATAATTAATTAACAATTAATTCTAAATAAATACCCCAAAATTAAATTACATATTTATTTAATAATAATAAAATTAATTCCCACCCTATTCCCCATATATACCCACAACCCACCACATAAAACAAATTAATAACATTAACATATTTATCAATTTATCAATTACAATTAATTACTGATTATATTTTAATTAATTGCCAATTTTCAATTAATTAACAAATAATTCGAAATAAATACCAATAACTAAAATAACATTTTTAATTTATTATAATTAAATTACTTCCCAACCTATTCCCCTATAAACCCACAACCTGCTACAGAAAATAAATTACAAAAAATAAAATATCAATCAAATAATCAATTAAAATTAATTAGCAATTATATTTTATTTAATTACCAATTAATAATAATTTAACAATTAATTCTAACTAAATGCCAATTAACAAAATAACATATTTAATTAAATATAATTAAATTACTTCCCACCCTATTCCCCTATAAACCCACAACCCGCTTCAGAATTATATTACACAAAAATTTGACATTAATATTAACTTACCTTAAATTCGATATTTTTTTGTCTATATTCTGTCTTAGTCGATATTATGTCCATTCTATATTTTTGATTCGATATTATTGCTATTCTAGTCGATATTAATTTTTTCTAGTTGATATTTTTGTAGTCTATATTATGTCTAGTCGATATTATGTCTATTCTATATTTTTGACTCGATATTATGTCTAGTAGAAATTAAAAACTCGATATTTTGACTAGTTACCAAGAAACATACCAAACAGATATGACATTTGACCAAAATTCTTCGATATCTTAAGTATTGCATGCACGGAACTGCTTTTGATTAGAAAACTGTATCACAGCTAATAGTTCAACCAAATCTGTGCTCGTTATGTTTGGGTCCAGGAGCTATACTAGTAAATGTCTGATTCTCCATAACGTTGGACTTAAATCTGGAGCATAAACCCAACTGCAGACGTATCACGGATTGAAGGAAGACCAAAAACCCTCAGGGATTCACAAACATTGCCTATAACTCTGCACAGTTTGTGTGACATTATCTCATAAGACAGAACATGCAGCCACAACAGACCTGCCATACTGTTCTCTGTCCCTCTACATCTCGAAATCTATGGTATAATGTATGTCATCATAGAAAAGTTGAGCAAAGACATACCCTTTTTTACCAACTCAGAGAACTTAACTAGATAGAACTTCACTTTCATAACATAACAGGAGAAGAGACCCTAAGAAACTGAGCAAGGGTTTTTTAGAAAATTAGGACTACGGGGGCGCACTGCCTGGGCTAAAACGTTACAAAGTGTGTGGAAAGCAAGGGTTTCGTTGTGTAGTGCGTAAAGAGCAGACGGCAAAACCTCCTTAACCGTCTAAACAAGTCAAAGACAAGACAATTTTACAATGAAAAAGCTCTCGCAACTACATATGTATATATCAAGACAAGGTTCAATGACCAACAGTAAAAAAGAAAACGCAGAAGCAGGTTCTTTGGTGTGAGACTTCTTGTTACAGCAAGTTGTTTACTTTTCTCCAGACTTTTGAGAAAGAAATCGCCGACACGTGTTTCGTCGTGTATGGGTGAGTCAAACACGACTCTTCAGGGCTGGTAATACAAAACAATGTGGGCAAATTTTAATCTAGACATGTAACTTTTAATACTGCATATGGTGACCTAAGTGCACTCCAACATGCAGTCTGATGTGCGTTTCGTGTTGTACATGATAGGTGAAAATTGGTGACAATACTTGCATATTCAGGCAAGTGCTCGGTCTGAAGTGCTAATGTGCACGCAGTGAGTGAAATTAAAAAAGACCTAAGTGTGGTCATGATTCACTCGTACACAGTGGTCCTGAAATTAAGAGGGTGTCCGTTGTGATGGTGAATAAACATGTGAGATGTACTACATCTTTGCTTCTGATATATAAGTTAGGAGGTGTTGTTTGTGACCTCACAGCGTGATAGTGAAACGTGCCTATAGTGGGTAAAGATCCAGAGAGTACATAATCATGCAGCTTCTGATGATCTATAAGTAATGGTTATTACCTTGAACTCCCAATACCACTGTGTGGTTGGAGTAAGTCTGGGTCTTTACAAGCTCTGTTTCAAGCTAAGTAATGTTAGGGAAGCAAAAGAAAAAGAGACTCATGAGGAGGCTTCTAAAGGAAGAAATGATTAAAAGACTTCAATAAAGTCTTGGGCAGCACAAAAAGCTATTTCTTACCAAGGGTATTCTGTGTATACAAACACAGACGAGGCTGGTTGAAAGAAAGATCAATGGTAGTATATGAACGAGGTTATCATATCTCTTTTAGTAATCCTGTAGAGATAGTGTAGCGCTATATGTAAAAAAGGGGGGGAGATAGGGAAATCATGTATTAATACCACATAGCGCTGGTAGGTAAATCAATACAATGTATGCTGGCTAAAGGAATGTCTTGTAGTGCCTGCCCAGGTAATCACGAAGGATCGTGCTTATTACCTAAATGAAAAAGGGGGGGGGGGGAGTTTCCTTTACCTGTATCCCGCTATGCCTTCAGGCGGGAAGCCGGGAGGGGATTCCTATTCCGTGCCAAGTTTGAAGAAACGGGTAAGTTTCTTCTGAGGCGGTGTGCTGTAGAGTAAAGTTTAATTATGGTCAGTAGACTGTCCGTGGGGACCTGCGTTTAAGAGCAAGCACACTCTAAAACTAATCAACAAAAAACGGCTATCTGTGTGTAGCTTCGCGGAGTCGGAGTAGCACTTACCCGCTTCTTGCAATCCCTCCTCTGTCTGTTCCCGGCGGTCGTCTCTCGTGTACGAACACGTGACCCCGGGAGAGGAGGGATTACATAGAATTGAAAGGACATAGAGAGGTCCTCACGGCGATGCGTTTACCAGCGCCATTGTTAAAGGGTAAACTGTACAGGAAAAGGAGGGCGTCTTCGAGTTAAAACAAGGTCTATATCGGAGTAGTAATGGCAATACACTAAAGTGTTTAGCGATTTGAAAGGGTAACGTTACTTACATTTATTCCTGTTCAGGAATAAAATTGTCAAAGTGAAACTGGCAAAATAAGTCAGTTCCATCAGTCTCTCGTCATCCGATCATAGTTAGAGACGACCTCATAAAGTAAAAAGTTATAGCGTCCAGCATGCACAATCAACCCAAAAGTGGTCGGATCATTCTTGATAGGGTGCATATTCAGTAGAAAGTGGGGTGATATGTGAGAAATGTGACAACACAGGGGGGACACATTCTACCCCCGCATATTTAAAAGTATATTGACATGTTTATACCAAATTTTTAAATACAATTGCGTGGAATCTTCAAAAAATTTCTTCTAACATATGGTTAGCCAATCATAGATATAAGTATGTACGGATGGACTTCATGACAAAAAGCATTTAGCTCTATGACATAATACAACATACAGGGTTGTCCCAATAGATCAAAACACAGTAGTGGAAAAACATTTAACTCCTAAAAAGAGAAAACACTTTCATATTTTCTTATATCATTGGCATCATGGAGTTCAATATTGTTATGTGGGGAAATTGCGCTTTCCCAAATCAGTAAATGACGTGCACCTAGGATCCCCCTAGTGAGATTCTAATCCCCCAGAAAATACTGTAGCTCAGAATCGTAGTTAAGCCCATGTTCTACGCTACGTAAGCGCATGATCCATGTCGCCTCCCTACGTCTGAGCATCAGTTCACGGTTACCCCCTCTGATATTGAGGGGAATTAGATCTATTCCAAAAACACGTACTTTGATGTCGTCCTCATTTGGTTGGCACTCTGCCACATGAAGGGCTACCGGGTATCTAGCATCCCTTCTTTGTATAGCTCTCATATGTTCAGCTATCCTTTCTTTAAGGGTCCTGATGGTGCTCCCTACATATATTTTACCACACTTGCATTCAATAATGTACACCACAAACTTGCTGAGGCAAGTAATGTTGTGTTTGATCTGGTAGACCATACCATCATGACTTACAAAGTTTTTCGTACCGTGTTTTCCCCATATACACATCGTGCAAAATCCACATCTGTAGAAACCTAGGCCCCGTGTAGAGAGCCAGTTCTGTGTTGTGGTGTTGGCGGGAACGGTAGGACTCAGTTTATTTCTCAAGGTAAAACCTTTCCTATAGGTGATGGAGGGTCTCTCTGATATGAATTCTTTCAGTGTGGGGTCCCCTACTAGAAGTTTCCAATGTCTATTCAGACTCTTTCTAGTGTGCTGGTTTAATGCGTTAAATTCTGTTATGAATCTGACGTGTTGGTCAGAGGATCTCATTTCAGTACGTGTTTTTAGACAGTCAGGTCTTGTGATGGCTTTTGTTTTCGTCTCAGCTTTCTTGAGGGTGGTTTTCGTGTAGCCTCTGTTTACAAATCTGTTTCTCATGTTTGTGATACAGTTGTCTAGTTCACAGGCTTCACTACAGTTTCGTTTGGCCCTGAGAAATTCCCCATAGGGGATTGATTTTTTCTGATGTTCAGGATGAAAACTAGAAGCATGTAGTATAGAATTGCATGCTGTAGGTTTTCTGAAAAGTTTCGAGTGTAGGTGATTGTCTTTAACATAGAATTCCAAATCCAGAAACTCTATACTGGTTAAGCTGTGATGCATGGTGAAACTGATTTCCCAATTGTTGGTGTTGAGGTGTTCAAAAAAGGAATTGAGAAGTTCCTCAGTTCCGGACCAAAGGAGAAAACAGTCATCTATGTATCGGCCCCAGAAGACTATGGAGTCAGTGTATCGTCTCCCTTTGGTGCCCCAGATAAGGTCAGCCTCCAATGCCCCCATGAAAAGATTTGCAAAAGAGGGTGAAAATTTGGAGCCCATAGCTACTCCTTTCTTCTGCCTGTACCATTTCCGATCAAACATGAAGAAGTTATTCTCCAAGATGATCCTCATCATTTGAATCAACATATTGGTATGTGCCCATAGTGAAGCCGGTCTGTTGGACAGAACCTTGGTAATAGCTGCAATTCCTAGGTCTAGGTTAATGCTGGTGTATAACGACACCACGTCCAAGGTGACTAGTATAGTGTCTTTCTGCCATTCAATATCCGCCATGATGTTAAGTATATGTTTAGAATCCTGTATAAATGAAGGTAGATTTTTCACTAACGGTCCCAAGAAGAGATCTACATACTCAGCGATTCTCTCGGTGGGACCCCCGATCCCTGACACAATAGGTCTGCCAGGTGGGAATGGTTTATCCTTGTGTATTTTGGGTAAAGTATAGAGCCATGGATGTGTAGGTTTAAGAACCTTGAGATAGAGATATTCATTGTCATCTAAAAGACCTGACTGTTTCCATTGTAGCAGTTGTTCATTTATTAGTTTAGTGAGTGGACCTATAGGGTTGTAGTTGAGTGATTCATAGCAAAGACAATCACTCAACTGGTCAAGGATCTCATTGTTGTAATCAACTAGATCCATGACCACTACATTACCCCCTTTGTCAGCCTCTCTAATGATGATATTGGGGGTTTTTTTGAGAATAGAAAGTGCCGAGCGTTCACCCCTAGTTAGATTGTCCTTGTACTTGAATTTGGTGTTAAGGTTTCTGGTGTTAATTCTGTCCAGGTCATCCAAAACACGTTTGTGAAAGTTATCAATATTGTTTCCCCCCGCTAAGGTGGGTATCCACCTGGATTTGCTTTTCAGACCACTCGTTATGCTATAATCTGTCTCCACATCAAGTTCTTCAAGTAACTGTTCCATTTCCAATGGGCTATCCTCTCTGTCAGTTAACGAAAGAAGCAGGTGTGTTGCTTGTACATCTTTAATGGTTAGTGGTACATCGTCAAATACATTAGGAACAAGGGTAGGTTGTCTCTGTAACTGTTGCGATCCCGCAAAATATTTCTTGAGTTTCAGGTTACGTGTAAATTTGAAAAGATCAATTTTAGTTTGACACAAGTCCCCTGTGGCATATGGATTGAAATTAAGACCTTTGCTTAGTAGGGAAATCATATCTGGTGTCAATGATATCGAGGAGAGATTAATGACTTGGACACTATCAGCAAGTGTAGCTAATTCCTCTGTGTCCCCGATCTGAGTTTTCTGCGATATTCCTCGCTTGTTGCCGCGTTTACCCCTATGGGGTTTGGGTCTACTGCGGCTTTTGGAGGTTGGGTTCTGTTGCCCTTCCTCACTCGCTCCACTTCTAAAAAAAAGGTTGAGTTGATCGGTTGTGCATTGGCAAGAATCTCATTCTCGATGTCACTGAGTCCAGTAGAGCTCAGAGAGGTGGTGCTAGAGTGGGCAGAGTTGGAAGTGTCAGGTCTATTGGGTTGGGAACTATTCTTAGGTCTGGGGATCAATGAGTCGTATTTGCGGTCAAAGGTGTAAACCCTCCCATTTTTGTAGTCGGCCTCGTCCCTCTTGATTTGGCGAGCCTTTCTATTTTTTATTTCTGTCTGGTGTTTGAGCAAAATTTCATCCAACAGGGTGTAATTTTTTACGGTGGCCTCTGGTTTATTTAGGTCTTTAATCTCTTGTTCTATGTTAGAAATTTCTGTCTGTAGCTTAGCGGTTTTCCGGTCAGCACTTTCTATAAGGATGTCCATGAGTGTGGTAGAGTTTTGATTTAGTGAGTCTTCCCACTTGACCATGAGATCTTGGTCGAGATCGTCATAAGTGGGGAAAATGTGGGACCGTAAACCCCTCGGAACTATCTTCAGTCTCAAATAGTGCTTCAGAGTGGCCCCATCCCACCATCTAGAATTTTCTTGTTTTTTTAATTTTTCTAGTTTCACAAATTTATCTCTAAGACCCTCAACTCGTGCAGGTCCAGCTGCGGCCGATGCCTGGTGTGTGGGCATGCCTTTGGCCAGGTTTTCAAAGAGATCTGCCGCTGCTTTGTCTCTGTCCATTTTGTGTTGGACAAAAGAATACTAAATGTGAATTATTAACGTAAAAAAGGTAACGTCGAGGCACCCAATCCTAAAGCCAATCTAAGAAACTGAGCAAGGGGTTTTTAGAAAATTAGGACTACGGGGGCGCACTGCCTGGGCTAAAACGTTACAAAGTGTGTGGAAAGCAAGGGTTTCGTTGTGTAGTGCGTAAAGAGCAGACGGCAAAACCTCCTTAACCGTCTAAACAAGTCAAAGACAAGACAATTTTACAATGAAAAAGCTCTCGCAACTACATATGTATATATCAAGACAAGGTTCAATGACCAACAGTAAAAAAGAAAACGCAGAAGCAGGTTCTTTGGTGTGAGACTTCTTGTTACAGCAAGTTGTTTACTTTTCTCCAGACTTTTGAGAAAGAAATCGCCGACACGTGTTTCGTCGTGTATGGGTGAGTCAAACACGACTCTTCAGGGCTGGTAATACAAAACAATGTGGGCAAATTTTAATCTAGACATGTAACTTTTAATACTGCATATGGTGACCTAAGTGCACTCCAACATGCAGTCTGATGTGCGTTTCGTGTTGTACATGATAGGTGAAAATTGGTGACAATACTTGCATATTCAGGCAAGTGCTCGGTCTGAAGTGCTAATGTGCACGCAGTGAGTGAAATTAAAAAAGACCTAAGTGTGGTCATGATTCACTCGTACACAGTGGTCCTGAAATTAAGAGGGTGTCCGTTGTGATGGTGAATAAACATGTGAGATGTACTACATCTTTGCTTCTGATATATAAGTTAGGAGGTGTTGTTTGTGACCTCACAGCGTGATAGTGAAACGTGCCTATAGTGGGTAAAGATCCAGAGAGTACATAATCATGCAGCTTCTGATGATCTATAAGTAATGGTTATTACCTTGAACTCCCAATACCACTGTATGGTTGGAGTAAGTCTGGGTCTTTACAAGCTCTGTTTCAAGCTAAGTAATGTTAGGGAAGCAAAAGAAAAAGAGACTCATGAGGAGGCTTCTAAAGGAAGAAATGATTAAAAGACTTCAATAAAGTCTTGGGCAGCACAAAAAGCTATTTCTTACCAAGGGTATTCTGTGTATACAAACACAGACGAGGCTGGTTGAAAGAAAGATCAATGGTAGTATATGAACGAGGTTATCATATCTCTTTTTAGTAACCCTATCCTCAGCACTTCTTAGCTTTGACATGCATTCCATGTCACATCTACAAGACCAGTATAAGGCATATTTGCTCATGTATGCAGACAATATGCAAAAATATAACCTCTTGGGAAAAGTCTCAGAATCTTGTAAAAAAATACACAGTGTCTTGATGACATCTAGAAATACAACACAGCTCTCCAATCCGAGGCTAGGGGAGGAGATAATCCTAACATTTGTCTTTACTCTTGAAAGGTAACTCCTCATAGTATAAAAATAATCATTTCAGACCCTCATGGATTAGTAGCACGCTTTACAAGCACTCTGGTTGATTGACTGATTGACTGTTTTTATTGGAATAGGGTCCATACTGATTTGCATTGGCTGGGTCCAGACTGCAGTGGCACAGTGATCAAAATGGCAATGGACTGGGATGTGGCCCAAGTAATTACCAGTGGTTGCGATTCATTCAAGCATTCCATCCGTCAATTTCTGTATCCTTTAGCATGTTGCCCCACTTGGGATGGATATGCCCAGGCACGGGTCCGTTCCACACTCTGCACCGGAACCAAGCTACACCCAACGGAAGAGCTCTTATAAGGGCTAAATGAGCAGTGGGTTGCTTTTGATATAGTTAAGATTGGACGTGGCCCAGCAGTTTGGCCTGGACTGTTCCTATTGGAGCAGGATCAAGATTTATTTGCATATGGCTGGATCCAAACTGAGGAGGCATGCTGTGCCAAACAACAATAGACTGCAATGTAAATCCATCACATTTGTATACAGTAATTCACCTTAGCTCTTTCAGATCAGACCCACTCCTTAAGAACAGCTGCCTGTGTGCCAAGGAAACTAGGAAAACCCATTGATAAAGAAGTCAGAAATCGCCATTGAAGGAACTTCCCTCACTCTTGTGCACTCACAACCTGATGTTTTAAGGGTTTACATTTTGGAAAAGGTCCTGATAAAATAGGCCTATGCGATTGTGGGGAGTTCTAACTACTGCGAATCCAACAGAAAAATGTGAGTTTTTGCATATTGTGACTTGTTTTTGTGATACCATAATATTGATGATTAATTTGAAATTTGAGTATTTTAAAATGTTATGCATTTAGTGAATGGTTGCAAAACAGGGAATTGACTCTCAATGAACCACTAGATCAGCACTGTCTCGTCCTCCTGCTTTCACATGCTCTGCCTGCCCTGGAAAATCTTACGTGAATCCCCACTGAGACCAGGAAAAAACTCGCCCACACACTCGTCAGCAGAAGTCACGACAACGGCAATGCACTCTACGCCACCAGCACCACACACAAACTCTAAAACAAGCTGCAAAACATCCAAAACACCTAAATCAGACTCATCCTGAGCATCCGCCACTGCAGCCACATCAACCGCCCCCTGAGAAGGAAAACAGTGTTTACAACGCTGGCACTACCACGCAGGTACATAGCAACGCAGTCGTGACAACGACTGCATTGTTACTACGCGTGCCATTACCTTGCAAGACGTTTCAACGACTTGTTCTAGGTGGCGTGCAAAACCAGGTAATGTGTTGGATTTTAAATCCAACACCTTCACAGCTGTTGCGCTAACTGGAGTAGGAATAGTAATTTATACTATTCCTAAATCCAGCGCGCCACCTAGTGCAAGTCATTGAAACAGCTTGTGATGTAATGCCACGTGAGCTAACAACGCGGACATTGTAACAACCGCGTTGTTACCTACTGTGTGCTAAAAGCATGCTTCGTGACGTGCTACGTTCCCCTGAGAGACCTCCACTGGCATCCAGTCAACAAAAGGAGCACCTACAAACTCCTCACTCACATCTACAAAGCCCTCCACAACACCTGAGCCGCATACTTCAACCACCGCCTCTCCTTCCACACTCTCATCTCATCAGACATCTCTGCTCCACCCAAAAGGCAGAGGCCACCATCCCACCGATCCTCAGGACCACTGCTAGAGAAAGATCCACTAGCAGTACCTCCTCATCTCAAGCAATCTCCATCTCTGCCTCAATTCAGGAAGGACCAAAAGACCGGGCTCTTCAACTGAACAGTAGGCCCCACCCCCTTTCAGCACCTTGAGACCCATACAGGTGAGTAGCTGAATAGAATAACGAACACCCTGCCAGGGTCAATTAGAAGGTCCCACAGGGGGATCCTTACATAGGAGTAACGGGTGACAAGGGACACCTATCTGAGAAGTGTAAGAATTAATTTGAGATTCAATCCACTTTCTTGGAAAAATATATATATACTAGCAGCCCGTCCCGACGTTGTCCGGGTATGAATTGCTGCCGGCCAGTAGTATATTGTTTTGTAGGATTTCGTTATGATAGCATTTCTTATCTGAGACAGGCCTGTGAAACGCTCCGACTTATAGTGCACTGCTGATGCACTTAAGAGTGCGCGTTCAGTAGTGCGTGAACTTGATTTTCCCTACTTTATTTTTCCTTGCAATATTATATAGTGCTAACTCGACAACATGGCATGAGCACAATGTACATTACAGAAGAACACATTCATTTGTGGTAGGCACAGGGAGACAAAGCGATTTGCCTGGAATCACAGGATGTTGAGCTGATGCCGAGATTCGAACGTAGCTCCCCAGCTCTAAAGTTCGCAATTCTAGAACTTGTTGCGGGAGGTGTGTCTAAAAGTGTATGTCGGTGCTGGCCATCAATGAGAGAGACCTGTGCATTTTTCAAATCGGTGGTGAAAAAATATGAGTATGTTGCTGGAGATGTGGGCCGCCGTGCCACCAATGTACTTACCGGGGGAGGGTAAACACCCATTATTCCGCAACTTTCTTTCCGCATACCATCACTCCGCATACTTTCATTATGAAAGTACCATGACTCCGCAATGCCATTATAACGCATGTCATTACATTTTATATGCTTTTACCACGCATGCATTTACAATGAAATTTGTTGTAAATGTATGAATGGTAAAAGCATGTTTTTTTAAAATGTTTAGATAAGGTAAGTATGGGTATAGGGGTATATGTTTTGGGGTACTGAGGTATATGTTTTGGGGTGTTTGGGTATTTTAAGGGTTCAGATATAGTTTTACGTTATGTGGTACAGGGGTAGTTTTAGGGTTTGGGGATAGGTATGGGTTTTGGGGTACAGGGGTATTTTTAGGGTTCAGGGCTAGGTTTGGGTTTTGGGGTATTGGGGTATTTTTAGGGTTCAGGGGTAGGTTTGGGTTTTGGGGTACAGGGGTATTTTAAGAATTCAGGGCTAGGTTTGGGTTTTGGGGTACAGGGGTATTTTTAGGGGTAGGTTTGGGTTTTGGGGTACAGGAGTATTTTAGGTTTCAGGAGTAGGTTTGGGTTTTGGGATACAGGGTTATTTTTATGGTTCCGGGCTAGGTTTGGGTTTTGGGGTACAGGGGTATTTTAAGGGTTCAGGGCTAGGTTTGGGTTTTGGGGTACAGGGGTATTTTAGGGTTCAGGGGTAGGTTTGGGTTTTTGGGTACAGGGGTATTTTTATGGTTCAGGGCTAGGTTTAGGTTTTGGTGTACAGGGGTATTTTTAGGGTTCAGGGGTAGGTTTTGGTTTTGAGGTACAGGGGTATTTATAGGGTTCAGGGCTAGGTTTTGGTTTTGGGGTACAGGGGGATTTTTAGGGTTTAGCGATATGTTTGGGTTTTGGGGTACAGGGTATATTTATAGAGTTAAAATGGGTTCGTGTTTAAGGGTGTTGGGGTATTTTAAGGAGTAAGGGTGGGTTATGATGATGGGGTGCAGGGGTATTTAAAGGGAGCAGGGTGGACACCCGGAGCTGGAATGTACTGAACCTGGGAAGAAAAAACAATGAAATATTGGGCACAACGCACACTTTTTTTTCCGTAATCCCGTGCCCCGCATACGCCCACGCCCCCAGCACACGCCCACAGCACACGATATGAGACATGGCATGAAGGGCGGAACGTACCACACGCCTCCAGCGTTTGTCACGCGACCAGCACACACCCACAGCACAACGCAGACACGCCCACAAGGGACTACTTCCAACGCTGAATTGGGTGTTGTGATTGGTGCTGTGGTTCCTGAGATTACCCGCCTCAAATGTTTGTGCTCTCTCTTTATTATATTAGTATGGATTGGTGAATTCTTTGTCAAATAAAAAAAAATTGAGAGAGAGAGAGCAGTGACTGACCATATTCCTGTTCTCTGAGCTTTACGTAATGCTCTTTCCTTTCCCTTGTGCCCAGAGCCAGCGAGGTCACGAGACAGGAGGGGATTAGAAGAGAGCAGTCAATGTCATTGCTCATTTTTAGCCTGCAAAGCAACTGTTTGTAACCCCTGCTTGAAGGAGGCAGCCCGGGTCAGTTTTCCTCCTGGACACTGAACTCGCTTGACGACTTCAGTTCTGTGTTGTGGCAGTGGCTGCTGATGAAAATGAAAATCGTTTTATCAAGTGATAATTTTAAAAGTTACGTGGTGGGTGGGAAAGAAATTTTATTTTATTTTTTTTGTTAGCCACTGGTCGCTCTGACTCCATATTTAGTTTGTCCTTAATTTTGAAGTGGTGCCTATGACTGTCTAAGGTTTTCTAGTTGAGTTACTTCTAGGCCTGATGCAGCAACACCTAATCCGAATAAACAGACTCTCGCTAGTAAGAGCGATAGTTTCCTTGCAGGCATCAGCCATTTACCTTATAAAAACGGGACAGATATAAAACGAAGAAAAAGTAGTCCCCTTTGCTGAAACAATACTAAAACGCCCAGGTTCTTTCCCGATGTCATCACGCAGACGTCGCGGCCGGCGCGACTTGCAAGGGACTACTTTATTTTTATTCCTAATTTTTTAAACAACATATATTTTTTATTTTTATATAGCCTATGTCCTTCTGCTTGCCCTGAGGTTTTGAAAGATGTCTTGGGTGTTTGGATTGGTGGTGTACTTTTCGAGTTTACCTGGCTCAAAGGACACAGGGGCATATTATCAACAAATAGCGATATTTATCGCTAAGTATGGTTAGAGAGAATTTTTTTTATCGGTAAGCATCGCTAAGCATCGCCTATTTTTATTGCTTAGGAACCTTGCTATTATCAAGGTTTATCTCCTAAGCGATAAAAATCGGCCGAAATGCATGAATATCGCTGAAAAGTCCGCGATATTCATGCATTATCGAGCTAATGCTCTTAGCCATGTTATCCACCTCCCATTGGATAACATGGCTAAGAACTGCTCCTGGGCAGGTGTTAGCTTTTGGAGATATTCGCGCTTAGCGCGAAAATCTCCAAAAGTTGATAATAGGAGATAGCGATGTTAGCGACTGTTTCCAGTCGCTAACATCTTGGCACGCCCACTTTGCATGTCATTAGTGATAAATATCACTGACATGCAAAGCGGGGCCCAAGATGGTCGCTATCTCCTATTAGCTGTTGCTAACTGGTGTTAGCGACAGCTTGGTAATAGGGAGATAATTTTATCTCCGCTTTCTTGGCTTTTAAAGCCAAAAAGCGGAGATAAACCCCCTTGTACATATGCCCCACAGTTCTCTTTTTATAATAGTAGTATAGATAGATATACGCATGCACGAATATGTATGCATGTATGTATGTAAGAACACATTTGTAAGGCTGCACATAAACCGGGACAGGTCAGGCCAGACCAGACATAGAAGTAAGACTAAAAAACTTTAGTTCTACTTTTATTTCTAGCCTGTCCCGGTTTTTGATTTTCAAAATCTGGTCACCCTAAATGTAATCGTAGCTAGATAATGTACTGTGTTTTTATGCATATAATGAAATTAGTGTGCAGTTGGGTGTAGTTCCCAATATTGCCCACGAGATGGCAATATGGGACCATAAATAATTGCTCACTTTTAAGTCGCCATGCAAACTTGTGCTGTCGTTACAATGTTCTGTCCTTTTCCCTTTACTACCAAAAGCCAGTTTTACAACGTGCTTCCAACATCACCTGCTTTTAAAGGCCTGCAGCTGTTCGCTTTCCTCACGTGCCGCAGAGTCAACAAGGGAGGGATTTAGAAATGCACTCCGAGTGGAGCCCTCATTCGAAGCAGAGTAAATGTTTATACCAGACGAGGTTAATGTAAATGTGGCAGAAACTTCCGTCGGATGCATGCATTAGACACCATTAAGTAGGCAATGTATAGAGAAGATGTGAAGGCATGCATGCTGATAGGGGAGGTAAGCACACAAGGAAGGGACTGACATCACGAGCCGACGGAACTACAAAAATGGCCGCTGTGATGTCATTTTGTAGTCCCGCGGGCCGTTTTTTCACCGATGGTCAGTGTTGCAAGCTCCAAGGGCAGTGAGTTATAAAATACGAATAAACAGACTCTCGCTAGTAAGAGCGAGAGTTTCCTTGCAGGCATCAGCCAATACCTTATAAAAACGGGGCAGATATAAAACGAATAAAAAGTAGTCCCCTTTGCTGAAACAATACTAAAACGCCCAGGTTCTTTCCCGATGTCATCACGCAGACGTCGCGGCCGGCACTACTTGCAAGGAACTACTTTATTTGTATTCCTAATTTTTTAAACAACGTATATTTTTTATTTTTATATAGCCTATGTCCTTCTGCTTGCCCTGAGGTTTTCAAAGATGTCTTGGGTGTTTGGATTGGTGGTGTACTTTTCGAGTTTACCTGGCTCAAAGGACACAGTTCTCTCTTTATAATAGTAAGTATAGATTATTTACAATACTTCAAAAAGATATACATTCTAAATGAGCAAGAACTCATAAAATTTCATAAGTGCAACACATTTTTTTTGAAAAACATTATTTCATGTCCCACATATTCCCTCAGTCACTCAACACATGTATTCTCATTCACAGCTTCAAACAATCAACTCATTCATACTACACTTTTAAATTAATACATAGCAGTCTGGGGAAGGATTTGAACAATGGCCCCTAGAGGCTGCAAAAAGAACATGGGGTCACGGTGCAGTGGATGGTATATATATATACCTTAGGCGTGACTTACTTGGATGGCACCTATGCAGCACAAGCTTTGATATACCATCCACTGCACCGTGACCCCATGTTATTTTTGCAGCCTCTAGGGGCCATTGTTCAAATCCTTCCCCAGACTGCTATGTATTAATTTAAAAGTGTAGTATGAATGAGTTGATTGTTTGAAGCTGTGAATGAGAATACATGTGTTGAGTGACTGAGGGAATATGTGGGACATGAAATAATGTTTTTCAAAAAAAATGTGTTGCACTTATGAAATTTTATGAGTTCTTGCTCATTTAGAATGTATATCTTTTTGAAGTATTGTAAATAAAATATATATATTTTCCAAGAAAGTGGATTGAATCTCGAATTAATACTTACACTGCTCAGATAGGTGTCCCTTGTCACCCGTTACTCCTATGTAAGGATCCCCCTGTGGGACCTTCTAATTGACCCTGGCAGGGTGTTCGTTATTCTATTCAGCTGCTACTTTTCCCCTTTCCTGCCAGCATCATAAAGTCCCTTTGGGGAACCCCCTTCTATTTCGACCATACAGGTGAGTAGTCGTGCTTTACAAGAATTCTGATTGATTAATTGAATAATTGATTGATTGAATTTGCATGTACAAAAGCGTTTTGGGGCTATTTTTGATATTGTCTAGCGTGTTACGAAAGAAGGAGGCTTCTCATTGATGATGTTTTTTTATAATTCGTGTGTTTTCTCCTGAGCTGACCAAGGTGTGCTGTGGAGGTATAGGTTTGCCAGAGTCTTTCTCCTGCTCTGAGCTGTCTTCTTTCCGAGTTGAGGTCTTTGTTGAACCATGACCTCAATGGCGTGTTTTTCATCTTTTGTTTAGTTTCAGACGGGCTACTTGGTCTAGCATCGAGGACATTGTTGAGTTGTAGTGAGAGGTGCGTTCAGTGGTCGAGAGGTTATCTGATGGCGGGGCGTAGTGACAGCATTAATTCTTTAAGGTCCATCAGAGGAATGTTTCGTATCCATTGGAGGGTTTTTTGCATATGAGTTGGGCTTGGAAGCACTTTGTTGATGTGAAACAAAATTATGAAGTCTGACCAGTCAACTGGTAGGTCTCCATCTGCTGCCAAGCCAAATCACTTATTAAATGTACAACTATTCCAGAGCAAGCGTAGTTCTAGCTAAAGACAGCTGCACAGGTGCTAGTTCCACAAGGTAATAGAAGTCTGCACTCACACTCTAATGGTCACACTACTACAAATGTGTCTGTACACTAATAGGCTTATGAAAGACTTTTTCATTGCCTGGAGGGTAGAGAGGGAATTGGGTTGGAGTAACTCCTCCCAAATGAAATCACTATACCACAAAAAATACTCCAACTGACCGGGCGATGGTCAATCTGAAAAGCACTTAAATGGGAGGACATGAGCATTCAGTGTACGGGAAAGTGTGTACCTTCACCAACAGGTGCGGAAGGAAAATATTCATTTTTGGTTAGTTACCCTCACACACCCTAGTGGTGTCATGCTTCATCATCGGGTCACCCCGACGCCTATAAGTCGGGCTGGGCTCAACCACAGTGTTGGGAGCTCTTTGAAGTTTGTAGAAGACCAGGGGGACTAAAGATGTAAAAAACCTTTGACAGAACCCCAGTTTCCACTTATTTTTGGGTCTGTCAGGGTTAAAAAAATAACTTTAAAAGCTGGTCGATATAGGAGTATTATGGTCCTAAGACCCCAGTGCCAACATGTTTCTGTCCATATGTTCAAACACCAAGCAGTGGCGGTAGCCCGAACATGTTTTAGCCTCATAAAAGGACTCAGACAATTCTTTGACCTAATACCACTCCAGGCATGGAAAATGGCTGCAGTAGCACTTATGACATCACGCCTCGACTACTGCAACAGCCTATATGCAGGGACAAATAGGACGGTCTGCCACAAACTGCAAATGGTACAACATGCAGCGGCAAGATTGGTGCTGGGATGGAACAGAAGAACCTCAGCCACAGCAGCAATGGACATACTACACTGGCTGCCGATCCTGAAACGGGTCCTTTTCAAAGTCCTCTTAATCACCTTTAGGGCCTTTCATGGGAAAGGACCCAGCTACATCCAGAGTATGTTTAGACATTACTCCCCCTTGCGTAATCTTGGATCTCAAAAAGCCAACCTCCTGACCATCCCCAACTTCAGACTAAAAACCAGAGGAGGAAAGGCCCTGGCAGGTCTGGGCTCCAAGGCCTGGAATTTTCTTCCGCCGCCCCTCCGCCAAATTGGACAAGAAACGGTCTTTAGAAGGGCCCTAAAAACCTGGATATATATTCTATCCAACACCATGTGCAAATCTCTAATCTGATAAGGCAGTTTCCCCTCTGTCATCAGCTAGACTTTTCCTGCTCTGCCTAACCCTTTCTAAAGCGCCAAGATGCTCCTTGGAGTGCAGGCAGCGCTATACAAGAATATTTTACATTTACATATGTGGCCTTAAAGGTCTTCGACTTTCTTCAGGGCTCGGGTTAGCATCCCTGGGGTACAAAAAAGTGTGGGTTCCCTTTCCTGTCAGTAAAAAATGGGCTGCTCCTTATGTGTGTGATAAATGATTTGTCTATCACATCCAATTTCTGTGGAGTCTCTGTTTCTCATGGGACCGTGAGGCCACGTAGGGGTAGCTCTGTAGTCAAACCTTTGTCAAGAGTCCTGCCCCGCCTTCAAACCTGCTCACTCTCAGTCCCTGGCTTTTGCAACAGGGTTCAGAAAATACAGGAGGGTGACAGCGAAAGGTTTGTGGCTGACACAGCAGAGAGGGCCTAGCTCAAAACATACAACCATGCAGACAGCCATAACTACAACTGAAGTTTCACTGGAGTTCTGTGAGCTACTAGAGTCTAATCATTCTGTTTTCCATCTCAAACATGAAAAGGAGACATATATGCCAGTGTTCTGACCGACTTTTTCGGCCCTTCCTTGAGGGAAGGTGATTGGAGGTGACTTCAGTCTACTATCATTCTAATGGAAGGATTAGAACCGTCAATAGAGCCTATTCACAAGGCGTGTCGATATAATTCCATACCCTTTTCCTTAGATCAGGGCTTATAAACTTATGTTAGGGGATAGATTCATTAGTATTAGTGATAATCCGTCCTTTTGTAAGAGTGTTAGTATACCTTCGATGGGGTTATGCTTATTTCGGGCCTTGTAGGCCTCAAACGGGAGAGACTCCATCTTTCTTTCTGCCCCAGCAGCTTGAGATGCTTCTAGGTCAAATGTAATGTTTTAGTTACGAGGTGTTGTTCGCTTGGAGAGAACCGGCTCAGGCTGGCCCTTATCGAAAGACTGTATTTTTCTCCATTCCGAAGACACAACATCAGGCCGGCCGGCTGGGAACGTGTCCTTGGTACAGGGAGGTACAAGAATTTGGTGGGCGGCAGGTTACTGGCCGTAACTTTCCATGAAGGGACAAGCTTCCATATTAGTGAAAGCATGAGGCAGTGAATGAGTCAGTCTGTACACGGCAGCTAGCCGTTAGCATCAATGCCATTAATTATTTCAGGGCAGACGGTCGCCATTTTAAAGTCTGAGACAGATCGAGAAGCTGATACTCTCTTGGAAAGATTGAAGTTATTTTAGCTGGAGCAGCTGGCGAGCTTTGACCTTTAAGATCAGAGCATTCAGAGTGAAGCAGTTAGTTAAGAGAACGAATGCCAGAGTGGCTGAAACTGAGTTATAAGATTGAAGCCGAGAAGTGAAGATGGTCCGCGATTGAGAGGAGAGAGGAGTAGTGCAGAACAGCCAGAGAGAAAGCAGCTGATGAGAGGAAGGTTCCAGTGACTTGGAGGGAGGCGAAGGAGACAGAGCATAGCGGTGCAGACATGTATCCGTGACTGCAGAGGTTTGACCTTAAAGACGAGCCAAGGCACAGACGAGAAGGGAACCCAGATGACTGCTGAGTCCAGACTTCAAATTAATAAGGTGACGTTGACCCTTTCTTAGTAGCGTGCACATTCTAACCTTTCATTTTCCTTTGCAGGCTATATGTTATAGTATAGTGTTATATTGATATTGTTGTTATGATAAATAAAGTACCCCAGTTCTTAGTGAACCGGCATGTGCCTCTTATTCTTATATGAAAAGGGAACCTGTTCTTCTAGTCAGTTACTATTACGCGAACGGACGCAACTCCCGATCAGGTAAGCCGTGATTGAATAATGAGGGAGAGAGGAGCCCTTGAAGTAGAGGATAAGTTGCATATCATCTAATTCGGTTATCGTTGTGACTCATAATATCGTAGTATTCTACCCTTAGTAAATAGCAAGAGATTCCCCAATATGGAGAGCTAATGGTATTCATAGGAAAGTGATCGTCGTAGGGATACGGCGTTATACCCACAGGATTGTAGCTTGTTAAGCGAGCACCAGGGGGGACACTGGTGTCTATACCCACAGGATTGTGGCTTGTTAGATAAAAGAGAGTACCAGGGAGGATACTGGTACGTATACCCACAAGATTGTGGCTTGAGTGAGCACTGGTTGTGGCCAGTGTGTAATGGCATATAATCAGAACTGCCCCAGGGTAGAACGGTCTGGGCCTGAGTTGCTGCGAGACTAACTGGTATGAGTGTGATATTGTAGAAAACTTGGGCATGTACATTGCTAATTCCCCATCCTTGGGTAGGAGACATAGATACCTTTTGTAAATAGGTCCTAAGGAGGGAGGTGATTACGTTCCGGCTGGGTTGGTGGTGCTCTGATGAGTTGATTCTATCTGGTCCGAGAATCCGGTCGTTACAGCCAGGTAAGCAGCTTTAGGTTGTTGAGCAGCGCCTTTTATAGGGCTACCGGGAGAAGGCACTTTGCACTTTTAATAGAGGTTTACTGAGCCAAGATCACTGCCTCTCTGCTGTATGGAGCAGATTTTATGGATGCCTCTAAAAGGGGATCTTTAAATAGGACGGAAGGCCGAGTTCTTAGAAGTCTTGCTTCAGTTAATTCAGCATCTTCCGTTGCGGTTCTAAGGTTGGAATTCAGGCTGAGAAGTGTTTTTGTCCAGGGTCTTGGAGGGGTGGTGTGCTGGGACGTGTGCCCTTTAAAAAGTGATTATGGCTCATTAAGGTCCTGTATTAGGAATGACATTTTGGATGGCCTAAAAGAGACCTCATTAATCTATAGAAACTTGGAGGCAGCGGCAGATATGCCTGAGTTCAGGGCCGGCTTTCGCACTAGTGGTGCCCGGTGCGACAATCATTTTTGGCGCCCGCACCCCATGATTGTCTCCTCACATTCATTCACTTCCACCCGACAAAAGTGCCCCTCATCTCTATAATCATAAGCTATTGCTAAACACAGCACCCCTCCCTCAGGTCGGCGCCCCCTCAACCGGTCAGCGCCCAGTGCGGCTGCACCAGTCGCACTGTCCTAAAGCCGGCCTGCCTGAGTTAAACTCATGCTTGATGGTTACTTTGACAATGCAACGATTCAAAGCTAGCTTAAAACAACCACGTGCTCCCTGGGTTTTCACCTGGGCAGGGAGGCCTGTATCAAACAAAGGGGCTTCCATCCTGCTTCAGACTCCTTCCTGATAAATAAAGCGCAGCCTTATATCCCACACGGTCTGAGATGTTTCTGGATCCTCTTGAGGCAGGGTTTGCTTCTGGTGAATCCTCTTTTGGCCAAATGGTCTGGTTCTTCGATGCTTTGTCACTTGTGCCAAAATGGTCCCTAGATCTTAACCATCAGCCAGATTCATGAAGCTACCATTTTGCGATTAGCAAATAGCGAAAAATAGCGTATCGCTATTTGAGAATCGCAAAATGGCATTCATGATAAAAAGCGCGGAAAAATTGCGATTCGCAATCGATCGCAATTGGCGATTGCGATCTAGCCGCAATCGTTAAATAATCGCAGTTTCGGCAATTTCCCATGCCGAAATTGCGATATCGCAAATAGCGATATCGCAATTAGCGATCTCGCTAACTGCGAGATCGCAAAAACGGGAAGGCGCATTTCGAGCCCACTGATGACATCACAACCAGGAAGTAGGCTCACCACACCCACAAACCGAACACAGAGCCAGGGAGTGGCAGCAGGAAAGTTTGGAGCTCCAAAAGCAAGACCCTGCAGCACCCCAGCCTGAAGGAAAGTTCAGAAAGATGTCCCAGGATGCAGCAGGGAGCAGTGGGCAGGAGAGGAAGAGGAAAATGAAATTTTCCGAAGCTGAATTGGAGTATGTAATTGAGGGGGTGTGCAATGACTATGGGAAGCTGTTTGGTAAAGACTCTCGGAGGGTGCCAGAGCCCGAGAAGCGCAGGATCTGGCAGCGCACCTGCGCCAAGGTCAATTCTGTCGGTGTCACCCAGCGCTCCATCGACGACATCAAAAAGCGCTGGTATGACCTGCGAGGACGTTCCAAGGAGCGGATTGCTTTGCGGCTTGGGGACCAACTGGGCACCGGTGGAGGGGATGCATTAGCCACACCTAACACCCCATTGGAGAACATGATTGAGGAGACCATAGCGCCAGCAGCCTGCATGGGGGTCATTCAGCTGGACTCCTCTCGACCCGGCCAACAACAAAGTCAAGGTAAGTGCCATGCGACTGCGACCCAGTCCCCTAACAATGCCCATATGTCCTGAACTAGCACCATGACATCCCCAAATATGCAGACCAAGCTCACCAAAAAAGCCCCATTGCATTGTGGTACTTGCAGTGTAATCATGAGCCCGCAGTCAGCCCAACAGTGCCAGAGCACTCATTGCTAAGTCTAAACAAAACCCAGTCAGGGAAAGCAAGGCTGCGTGCATGTGTTAAATTTTCCTGTGCAAGACACATCACATTAATCATGTACCCTTTCACATTACAGGTGCAGGTGATCAAGCCAGTGATGCGCTACACATCGCTGAGAGCCCGGAGGACACTGAGGGTGAGGGACAGTCCTCCCAACAACCTGGCACATCACAGCAACCAGCATTGCAGCCAGCACCACTCACAGCACCAACACCCCGTGCCGACAGGGCCACCCCTGCAGCCACTGCAGTGCAGCCAGCACCAGCTACAGCACCAACACCCCGTGCCGACAGGGCCACCCCTGCATCCACTGAAGTGCAGCCAGCACCAGCTACAGCACCAACACCCCGTGCCGACAGGGCCACCCCTGCATCCACTGCAGTGCAGCCAGCATCAGCTACAGCACCAACACCCTGTGCCACCACAGCAGTGGTACAGGCTCCACCACCAGCGCCTCGGAGGCAGACGAGGCACACACCAGCTGGCAGGTCACAGACCATCGCACAGAGGCGCCAGCAGTGCCAGGGCCCTGCAGGCACCGGCAGGGCACTAGAAACACCAGACCCAGGCCTGGTCATTTAACGCCGCATGCTGGCGGTGCATCGCACGCAGGCACGCCACATGGCAGCAATGCTTGCACAGATGCAGGCAAATGGACAACATATTGCCCAGATGACAGCAGCTGTGAGACAGAACAACCAGCTGCTTGTCTCACAGCAGGACATGACCCGTCGACGCCACCGCCAACTACTGACCCGCCTATCGGCCTACACTAGGTCTAATCATGTTGTTGGCCACGCCACATCTCAGCTGGCACGTTGGTCACTTGCTATGCAGGCACAAATGGTACAGTGTTGCCAGGATGTGGCCAGGTCACTCGACCTACTCACTGCAGCTGTGCTTGGCAGACAGGCCACTGGCCAGGAAGAAGCAGAGGGTGGTGACGACGCAAGTGAGGCTGCGTCGACCAATAGCAGTGCCTCCTTACCACCGTTGCCTCCACTTCGCCGCAGCAGCCGGCCAACATCAGGGAGTAGGGCCAACACCGTCCCTGAGAATGCGGAGAGACGACTTGGGGCGTCTCGTTGTCAACATCGCTGAGGACTGTAAAAATATGAGGGAGGCCATGCAGTCGAGTCCTGCAAACACCCTACCCCAGCATGGGGAGGTATGGAGGAATACACTCCCCATCAGACAATTTGTTTTTTGAAGGCCTATTTATTGTGATGTAACATTAAAGAAGAAAGGTCAAACTTCATACACACTCATGTCATTATTTCATTCGTCATGCATGGGTGCAGTGTTGTGATAGTGGTATGTGTGCACTAGAAACAGTTTGTAGTGATGTGGTTGCAGATCCCTGTGTCCTTCCGCAGGATCTTCTCCGCGGGCATGACGTACATGTGGAGGTGGCCGGCAGTGGCGTCACTAGGGGGGTGCGGGGGGTGCGGACCACACCGGGTGTCACCCCATCGGGGGTGACACCAATCTAGTAAGTTAGCTGCCTGCCTGGCCGCCACTACTGCTTTAATTAGTGCATAGTGCAAGCGCACCGCGCACGCCACCCCGCACCAAACGCAACGCACGACGCACTGCACCAGAGATGTATTATGTGTGTGATGATCACTGGTCACTGGTGGTGCGATGCGATGCGGATGCGTGCAGGCCGGCGCGGCGTACGCCACGTATCCAGCAGTTTGAGTCCCAGGGCCGTCAATCTAATGAGCACTGCCAATGATGACGGCCCTGGCCTGGGACAGCCCCTGCGCCGCGCGCTGTGCGCAGTGCGAACCTGCTGCTGACGCGTCACGGCGGTCACACGCCCGCCAGAGGTCGGAGACGAGAGTACATGCACAGTGGTGCGTCGTCGTGAGAATAAACAATTAATACCGACGACGATATCACCAGAGACCACCATCATTCTGTTCTTCTGACTTTTGATGATATCGTGATTGGATTTGCGAGCGCCGTCGTGGTCTCTCCAGTCTCCCCTTCAAATTTGGGACGGTGAGGGAGAGAGAAATAATATTTATTTATTAGAATACTGCATGAACTTACTAAGTTAAAAATGTGGCAGTGCAGTGGCACACAAATGAACTGATCATAATTCAGTTAGCACATGCTTTTTTTACTGGCACAAACGAACGAAAACACGGCCCTCTTCCGACGGGTGCACCACCAGGCTAAAGCTTTCTTCCTTCCTTAGTTGGGCAGTCACGATAGGCCTGGGCCCGGCCCGCCCCACCACACCTCATGTCATGTGCCCCCCGCTAAGTGCAACTTGTGAACGCTGATTATTTGAAAACACGGTGTAGACAGTCACAAAACAAGCTCTCATCACCACCTAGTAACCAGCGCAGGGCTCTGAAAGAGATTATCCTTTTAAATCAGCACCCTCGATGTGGACATGAAATCTTAGACCGCCAAGATGCAGCCAGGCTGGCATGTGGGAGAACTGACAAAATAAGGACTTTCTTAGCATTCAGCTAGGCCTTCTGTGCTGCGCACTTCCTCCCAACAAATGCAGCCATGTCGAGACTGTTGTTCTAAAGGAAAAGGGTGCAACTCATGTATAGGAAGTGCTTTCCTGCTGTACTGTACCCTGCCAGCCGGTCAGAGGGAGCCTGTTTATACCAAACATCAGGAGCGGGGCCTGCCGCCTGCATGCTAATTCTAAAGGTCTCCCCAGTCCCCACCCTTTCTTAAGTCGTTATAGGGGTGGGGGGTTCAGACATTTAGTATCACAGGCACCACCCTATGACACGCTAAAGTCGGGTACCTTACCATCCCAGCCCCCACAAGGTCTTGAGTCGGGGCCACTCGAAAAGCAGTAACCATTGAAGCCCACCTTTCAGCCACCATCAAGCGCCACTGCCGGACACCTGTCTGCTTCACGCTGCCCTGTAGGGCGGCAGACCCTGAAGCCGGAGATCTGGGCTGCTGTCTCAGCAGGGAGGCCCAACACAAGGAGCTTCTTTCGGGCCAAATCGCACATCTCCCTCCCTGTGCCTAAACGTGAAGGAGCCCCCCTGTAATATCTAGGTGAAGAAACAACTCTCTCCCCCCATCTGTACTTGATCAATCCCTTCAATCGTTGTGAACACAATGTTGTGCAGATTCAATACAACCGGTATTCGCACATTCTATGGGTTTATAATGCTAAACGGAGGGTGTTGTTTCCGCAGTGTTCATCGTGTCTCTTTTGTAAAGCAGTACGGATGTCTAAGGTGGTTATTTAGACAGACCATGTTCTGTCTGGATGTACAGTGGGCGTTTTGTTTCACAAAAGGTGTAACCCATGCTCCTTCTAGCACAATAGGAATGCAGGCACTGAGGCACATCTCATGGTGTGCCCAATGGGGGTGATGCTCTACAGAAAGACTATCAGATTTTGTGCACCTGATCCTCTTCAGATTAACACAGTGGGTGTGTGGACAAATCTACCTGGGTGGGAATATAACAATACACTCCAGTTGACAAAAAGGGCACCTTGGCAGATCTTTTGAGTGAGTGTTGCTGGGGACTGCGCGGTAATGGCATTTGGTTTGCTTTGATACTTGCACAAGTGCCACCATTGCCTACAAACGTAACGTTTGTTCTTGTGCTTGAGTGTCTACCATATATTGCAGTATTATACCTCTTCTAATTGTACTTTGTTTTCTCTCGAGCAGACTTCACTTTAAAATAGTTTATTGGGATTAGACTGTAGACAGCTGTAAGATAACTCTTTGGTAGTGAATACACTTGCTGGCGAGATCTGTGTGCAGTCTAGTTACAGGCCGGCCTGACTCATACAAAGTATAAAGAGACAGAGTTAATGTGATGTCATGATGTCCCAGCTGCAAAGTGAAGAATGAACCATGCAGGTCACAGATTTGTATTTTACGTAGAAAGCTCAGCGAGTTACTGCTTTCATTGCAGACATTCTTGAGTGAGATAGGTCTCAGGTTACCATCCTTGTAATATACCTGCTTAATGAATTATGAACCATCTTTAAGGAATTGCATGCTAACGGCAAGGTATAAGTTTAGAAACCGTGCTTTTTGCTAAGTATTTCATTATTCAAATTTTTCACAAAAGTGTTCCTTTAGTAATAAAGGCGCATTAGTAATTACTTTTATACACTGTTATTAGTTTAATTACTTGTGTAAATAATGCATCTGGCATTGAGACAGTGGATGTGAAGCTCTTACATTCAGGGATTGGAAAATTCAAAACCTTCCTTCAGTCATAATTTATCTTTTAAGCACTTGTAACATGCACACATGTCACTTTTTCCTCCTGTAATGCACCGTTTGCAACCTCATGTATTTTGTTTGCTCACAATTATCACTTTTGCCTCTTGTATCTTAACGTTTGCTTTTATAATTTGTTCACTTGTAATTTTCTCCTCATGTTTCATTACTATTCTTATTGTGAAGCGCTCTGACACCTTTGGGTAAAGTCCGCGCTATATAAAAACGCATAAATAAATAGAAGAGCCTGTCCGGCCACGCCCTTCCAGCCTCCTAGGCTAGTCCTGACCCGGGCGGTGCACTATGGCCTTTGTAAATATACAAACTAAATTCACAAGCGTTACTAAGGATTCTGTATGGTCCCGTTATTTGCCGTCTGTGTCCACTGGCGGAGGAGGTCCATGCGGTAAGTCGTGAGGGGGTGACACCATGAGTTACCCGCACCGGGTGACACCAACCCTAGTGACACCACTGGTGGCCGGTCTTCCCCTTCAGATTCACTGCCAGAGATGTCGACAGGTATCCGGCGCTTGGTTGCCATGTTATTTAGTATTGCGCAGATAGCCACAATGCGGCAGCACACTGCTGGACTGTAATACATGGCCCCACCTGTCTTGTGCAGTATGCGGAACCTGCTCTTGAGCAGGCCAAATGTCTTTTCTATGCAATTCCTTGTCCGTATGTGTGCAGCATTGTAACGCTGTTGCTGGGGTGTGGCAGGGTTGAAGTAAGGGGTCAGGAGGTATTCACGGAGGGCGTAGCCACTGTCACCTGAATGAGAGGAGCAGATGGTGATTGGCTGTGCTGCGCAGTTACTTCATAGCAATGTGACATTGTTGACAAAGTGCACTTACCAAGTAGGTGTCCTTCACCGAACTCCCCCCTGACAAGTCGTGAGTGGAGGCTGCTGTGCCGGAATATGAAGGAGTCATGGGTACTCCCTGGGTACTGGGCCACAATGTCAGTGATGTATGTCTTAGCATTGCAGACCATCTGTATGTTCAGGGAGTGGTAGGACTTTCTATTGCCGAACATATACTCCGTGGCAGCTGGTGGGCAGATGGCGACGTGGGTACATTCTATGCATCCGAATAGATGTGGAAAATGGCCTACATTGTAGAATTATAGCTTGGTCAAGTCCAATTCCTGTTGGCTCGTGGGAAATTTGATGTGACGCTGTAGCTGGGTGAGCATGGCGTCAACGAAAGTGTGGAGGCAGCGTGACATGGTGGGCTGGGATATCCCCCCAGCAGCCGCTACTATCCCCTGGAAACTCCCGGAGGCCAGGAGGTGCAGGCTACACAATACCTGCACTTGTGTAGGCACCGCATTGGTACGACTTGTTGGGTGCTGCATCAGGGGGTCAAGGTCCTGTATTTGCTGCATTATCATTTACCCATTCAGCCTATATTTTGCATATATCTGCTCTCTGGTTTGGCCCAGCAAGGTGACCTGCTGGAGGAAAATTCTGTCCTGGATCCTGCGTCTCCTCTGTGCTGCTCGCTGTAGCCTTCGACGCCTCACCACCATGTACATTCCTGGCATTGTGGCACTCCAAATGCTGTTGCTGAAAGTCCTTATGTGTGATTGGTCAGGCCTGAACCTGTTGCTGATGGGCCAACGGTTTTTCAAATGTAATTTTTTCATGGCTTTTATGGTTACCACCTGATTTGAGTTCTCCTTAATTTGCGCCGCCCAAACAGCGATTTTTGGGTTTTTCGCTATTAGCGATTTTTTATGAATGCCGATTGCGATTATTTAGCGAATTCACAATTTATTTTGCAGAATCCGTGGTTTGTCGCATTTTCCGATTCGCTAATGATCGGCTACCGGGATTCCGCGATTTTTATTGCGAATTCGCTATTATGTGTTAGCGAATTCGCTATTTTGATGTTGAATGCCGATTACGTCAATTGCGCCCGCAATTGCATTTTCGCAGCGATTGCGGGCGCAATTTCACTTCATGAATATGGCAGCATGTCCTTTGTGGTTGGGCAGCTCTTTTATTACACCGGCAGAAGTGTCTGAGGCTCTTATGTTTGCAGCTGTCCATCCTTTGCAGCTTCAACAGTCTTACAGTCCCTTTTTGCACCTCCACTGAAATGTTTTGTTACCGAATTTCAAACTTTTTAAAGTGTTTTTGAAAGTAGCATTAATCATGTTTCAGTTTGAATGATATTGAGGTTGTTACTGATGCTCGAGCTGGATTGTTACCGGTCCAATTTACCTGCATCTTGTTCTTGTTGCTGCTCATGTATTTGATAGAACTTATTCATTATATTGGTTTCCACATCTTGCTCTAGTGACACAATAGTCTCCACACGTACTATTAAGTACTTCATCTTGCTCTTATTCACCTATATTCTTGCTATTGTTGTGATTTATGTCATGTACTTATTCTGTAGTGTTTGCACAGTTTGCACTAATGGTGCGATAGACACTTTATGTGCTATTAGGTGCAAAACCATGTAGTACACTGGGAAACTGTTAAACATGCTATTTAAATGGGGCCATTTTTTGTGTTCGCTGCACCAACTCCTGGGGTTGTTTTATGTGTTTTTGAACCATAACATTGCATTTTCTGTATATTCTTTCTATTTTCTTTCTCACATTCATGTGTTTTGAGATTTTATGTGGATCTACTCAGAGTTCCGTAACATACATAAACTTGGACTTGAAACCTGTTGATCAGGAGGGATTATCTGTGCTCAGCATGTCGGATCCTTTGCCAATGCTTGATGGAGTGGTACCAGAACATCGCAATCAAGTATATGCTCTGATTTATAATACTAATTAAAATTATTGGTAATAAAAATACCTTACCATTGGAGTGTGGTAAATAAAATAATTACCCTGTCGGAATTTCTATACATTAACAAGGATCATGCATATAATGAGAGGCACAGTCCGTGGTGTCCGATTCAAAAGGGCTTTAATTCAGTAACTCGAGTTAAGGGAGAATCGGGTTCCATCACCACTAAGGATCAGGAAGGATCGTCATCTGAACTTTATTCACAGAGTGCATTATTCATACTTAAAACATACATTAACTTGCATAGAGAAGGCGGAGCGCTCCAGGCGGAGCAGGAGAAAGAGAGATAAGAGCACATGGGCGTGTAAGAAGGCGTACACGTGGGTGTTCCCTTGAGGAGTCATAGGTGTGTCATAGGTGGGTGGATACATGGAGGGGGTCTGCATGGTCAGCAGGAACCTTTACCCTACTTGTGAGCGCAACTTGGTCATGACGTGAAATTGACATGTAACTGGGGGAAGCTGGGGGGAGCTGACTTTCATGCTAGTAGAGAAGCCTTGGATGTCAGGACAACCTGCACTTCTGGTATTATCTGATATCTTGAGTTTGGAGGATGTATTATCTGAATTAAAGGTCGCTCGAGCAAAGGCTGCTCATCACTAAGAGCTAGTGTGTGCATATATTTCTTCGTGCATTGCGTGGGGCCATGGGCCTTCTATAAATGTAAATCACTTGAATGGAGACAGAAAGGCTAGGCCCCATCTTCTGCAGGCGGGTTATGTTTACCATTTTCATTAAGCAGGAATGTGTTTCTGTGGAACAGAGCAGATAACTGTAAGCAAAATACTGTCTTGGCAGGCCAGGCTGGGCACCTCTCGGCTAAGCAGGAAATATGTGAGAGGTCAGGGATACATAGCTAAACTGTAGCTTTCAGAGTGTCAGGAGGTATGGAGCCTGAATTCGGGTCCTGGCCCGGCTGAGCCACAAAACGGGTTCATCTCGACTTTTAAACGTGCACCATGTAAATACATTGGCAACATAGGCCTCAGTGCAGAATTAATGTTTCTTTCATGGAGGGCTTGGTAACTGACATTCTAACATTGGACGGAAATGCAGAGACATTATTATTCCAGGCATGAGAAGGGAAGTGCATGGTGACATGGACATACATGGGGTACATGTAGGGGACACATTGGTCACATAATATTTCTATTTCCTCATTCCCTCCATGTCACCTACTGTGCCCTTCAGGACACATCTATATTCATGATACCGTATATCTGATCATACAGCATCATTTGTTCGTCTTTTTTCTTTTGTATACGTGGATGGGGAATACAGGCAGTGGCACACAAGCCGCAAATCGCCGGGCCACATTGCAGACAGAGACAGCAACTGAATATAACAAGCCGTATCATTCCTAGGAATGACAACACTGTCCAACCCCATCCTGATATTACGCTCCGGAGCCAACCGGACCAAGTCCATGGGTCTTGATGCATCTCATGAGCTATCTTGTGGAGTCTTGTTATTGCTGCATACACGGATGGCGCGTTATTAGGAATAAACACCAACAACTGGAGCCGATCACTCTACAAGCCCCGCCCCTATCTGCCAGGATGACGTCAAGATCAAGGTGATTCTGAAGAACAACAAGTCTCATGGCAGACTGCTCCTCCATCAAGTTCCCCAGGGCAGAAGTAGTCTCATTCACTACTGCTTCTAAAGTTCTTGTTAACCTGCGTATGAGTTTACTGTTTTGGACGGGACCTATGAACCAGAAGTATCCCTTAATGAAATCTGTATATTGCTCCCAAACTGTCTCAGTCTGATCAACAACTGGGGAATCGATCTCCCTCCTGTGTCTAACATGTACTTGTCGTGAATCTCAATGATAATGGGATGGGGCTAGAAAGACGGGTGGCAGCAGGAACGCTATATAACACGTCCCACCCCAGTCTAAGGGCAGACGTACATAGGCTGTCTGACCGCAAATGAAATAGGAATGGCGGGAAGCTTTGAAAGTAGACTTTCCTTTATCATTGAACTCGACTACAGTATTACAATCACTGTGTCCTAAATGCACTGATCCTTTCTTCCTAACGCACAATTCACCTTGTACTGGTAGGACTGATATGAACGGTGGACCTGTATTTTTCTCGGACTGGACATTCAGAATCATAAAGTTAAGGGAAGCATTTCCTTGTTCGTACACTTCATTTTCTAGATCGGTTCCTTCCCTTTGGGGAAGACCATCTTCGTCTGGGAAACATGCCTTATTCATTACTGTATTCAAATCTCCCCAAACCCAATCGCTCTGGGAAGCTGTGAATTTTCTGTCTTGTGATGACATTAAAGCAAACCATGCTCCGCACGAACCATTGTGCGAGAACGGAAAAGGAAAAAGGGGAAGAACTCCCTTCGTTTTCTGATAAGGTGGGAGTCGGCCACATACCCAGCAATTTGTTACATTGCTGGTCTGATGAGAATGATGCAACATTCGAATAAAAGTATTGTTGCGCAGTGCTAGTCGATATGACAGTTCATCGGGTGGCAGATCACTGAATGTGTGCTCTACAGTGTCATTAAAGGAAGAGTGTATATGTGAAGCAATAGGAGGAAAGAAAACATGTAGTGTCAAGCTGATACATATAATGGTTATACTTAGAAGAAACATAATAATCAGAGTTACTATACATCTACTGCGTAAAGTCTTGCAGTATTTCTCTTTCATTTCTCTCGTTCTACTATTCTGGTCTACGATCTTACACATGTCAAGAACCTGTCTAACCGATTCACCACAGGGTGGACTTAAACAATGAAACGCTGTCTGACTTACTAGACCGTAATTTAGACCTATACTCCTGTTGCGGAGTCTTTTCTAGCAAAGGGGGCTTTGAGTCATTAATTTCGGGGCAGTATTTAGGCTTGATCAAAGTTCCGGAATTTCCATGGAATTTTTTGATATGCTGGGCGTGGATCCAGCCTTTTCTTCCTTCGACCTTGACGGCAGTCCTCGCGGTAAGCAGTACTAACTTCGGTGTTCGCCAGCGGGGCTCGAGAGGGCTTGAACGATCAAAATTCCGGACCAAAACTAGATCCCCCGGAACGATGGTATGTTCTTTAACTTGGGTGTTGTCGGGGAAAGCGGCGGCAACCTGTGAACGACAAGAGAGGAGTGCAGACATCAAGGAAGCCAGGTAATCTGTCAGCATATTACTGTCAACATCAGTAATTTTCTTTGGCATAGGCATACCCCACATATTCGGTGGTCTACCAAAAACCACTTTGTAAGGGGACAGGCCTGTTCTGGAATGAGCTACCATACGCTTGTAAAAGAGGGCAACCGGCAAGGCTACCATCCAATCCACCCCTTTTTCTGCACAGACTTTTGCTAATTTCGTCTTAAGTGTCTGGTTATGACGCTCGACAAGTCCGGCTGCCTCTGGGTGTCGTACACAATGAAATTTCCACTGATAGCCTAACAGAAGGGACACTTGTTTCATTAATTCAGAAGAGAATGGCTGACCATTATCTGAGTACACGACACGGGGCAATCCGTACCGTGGGAAAAACTCACGCACCAGTTGCGTGGCAGTGGTCACAGCAGTGTAATCTGGGACTGGGTACGCTTCTGTCCATCTAGATAGTGCACATACAACTACTAGGACATATTTGTATCCTCTACATCTGTCCATCTGGATATAATCCATCTGGAGGACTTCAAAAGGATGGTCAGGGGGATGAAATCCACCTTGTTCCACCGGAATGCCTTTGCCTGGATTAAACTGGCAACAGATCATACAGGTGCGTACTTTCTGTTTCGCTGCTGCACGCAGGTGCTTGTTGAACCAAATATTCTGTAAACTGTCTAACACTGCCTTTTCTCCTAAGTGTGCTGGACTATGTGCTGTGTTTATGATGACTTGTACCATAGAGTCTGGGAGGAACCATGTAGCTTTGCCCTTAGTCATCCCACCCTGGTCAGTCTGGACCCCTCCTTGTTCAGTCCATTTCTTTATTTCGTCTGGAGTAGCATGTGTCTGTATGTCGAGTACATCTTGTGAAGGATCCCTGACTATCATGCTGTTTGTCAGTGATGGTACTTTTGTCTTTGTCGTGTCTGTTGGTGTCTGGGTTGTAAGTTTAGCTGTTCGGTCTGCCAGGTCGTTACCCTGGGAAATGGTGTCTGTTACTTTCGTATGTGCTTTGCATTTCAGGATGGCTATGGCTGTAGGCAAATGTATTGCTTCTAACAGAGCCTGAATCAGGCGACCATGCTGAATTTTGGCCCCATGAGAGGTCAGGAAACCTCTCTACTTCCATAACACTCCGAAGTCATGAACAACCCCGAAGGCATACTGTGAATCTGTATATATGTTCACTTTCAAGTTCTTGGCTCTTATGCAGGCTTGGGTCAGAGCGATGAGCTCTGCTGCTTGTGCTGACAGTGTGTCTATTCTTTGTGTCTCTATGACTTCAGTATCAGTGGTCACGGCATATGCGGCCACTAACTTTCCTCTGCTCGTTCTCATGCATGAACCATCCACATAAAGTGTCAGGTCAGGGTCTAGCAATGCAATGTCTGTCAGGTCTTGTCTTGGTTTCGTCACTGTATTGATTACTTCCACACAGTCATGTGGTGCAGTGTCTACTGTGCTTGAGGGCAAGACTGTAGCAGGGTTGAGAATATTGCATCGTCTGATCTCTATGTGTGGCTGAAATAACGTCAGTTCATATCCTGTCAGTCTCGCTACAGTCAGATGTTGTGTCTGTGTTCTATTCAAGAGAACTTCCACTGCATGTGGAACCTGTACTGTCAGGGGGTGTCCTAACACTATGGAATCACTTTGTCTTATAGCAAGGGCTGTTGCTGCAACTGATTTCAGGCACGCAGGCAGAGCCTGGGCCACTGGATCCAATGTACTGGAAAAATAAGCACAAGGCTTGTGTTTTCCTGCTTGATCGTGTGTAAGGACAGATAATGCTGTTCCATCTCGTTCAGTGACAAAAAGCGTAAAAGGCTTGCTGTAACAAGGAGTCGCTAAAACTGGTGCTTGACATAAGGCTTTTTTCAATTCTTCAAATGCCAGGGTATGTTCCACCGAGTCCGCCCTCCTCATGGCGACGGAACATCTGAGAGAGGGCGTGGATGCAGGCCAAACTATGGCGCTGATCCTGCTGGACCTCAGCGCGGCGTTCGACACTGTAGCTCATAACATCCTGCTACAGTGTCTGAACAGTGGTGGCATATCTGGCACCGCGCTGAGATGGATCCATGACTTCCTCAATGAGAGAAGTTTTCAAGTCAGGCAGGGAGACTGCTATTCAAGGGGGGTGCCTTTGGGCCAAGGCGTGCCGCAGGGCTCGTCTTTGAGCCCAACCCTCTTTAATTTGTATGTCGCGCCTGTTGCATCGATCGTAGAGAGCCATGGCCTCCAACTGGTGTCCTACGCCGACGACACGCAGCTGGTGATCTCCCTGTCGCAGGCGCCCTGTCTTGCTGCCGATGGCTTCCGTTCGTGCATGAAAGATCTTGCCGAATGGATGGCCAATAACTGTTTGAAGCTGAACGGTAGCAAGACAGAGGTGTTGGTGGTAGGGAGAGCCCAGTCTGCCTGGTCGTCGGCGTGGTGGCCCTCCTGCCTTGGACCCTCCCCTACCCCGTGCCTTGAGGCGCGCAACTTGGGGGTGTGGTTTGACGCTGGGCTTACTTTCGGCCCCCAGATCAATCGGGTGGTGGGAGTCTGCTTCGGCATTCTGAAGAGGCTGAGAAAGGTCCTGGACCTACTCCCGCTTGAAGCACGCCAAACCCTGGTTCATGCCCTGGTCACGGCGAGGGCGGACTATGGGAACCTGCTGTACCTGGGGGCTCCAGAAAAAAGTATGGCCCGGCTGCAAGTGTTGCAGAATGCGGCAGCGCATCTGATTCTCGGACTGCCAAAAAGGGCGCCTTCTAGGGCGGCCCTCCAGCAGCTTCACTGGCTCCCGGTGAGGAGAAGGGTAGAGTACAAAGCCCTTTGCACCTGTCATCGTATTCTGAATGGCAGAGCACCGGCCCCTCTGACGAATCTGATCACAGCGTACACACCAGCTCGCGCGCTCAGATCTGCAGGGGGTGGCCTGCTGAGGACTCCCAGAATTAAGAAAGCCCGCATGGGAGGCAGGTCGTTTAGACACCTGGCAGCAACCAACTGGAACAAACTGCCCACGAACCTGTGCCTGGAACCAGATGAGGCGAGATTCCGGGCGAAACTAAAAACTTATCTTTATAGTAAATAAGGTCCCATGTAGCTTTGGTGCTCACTGTTATCTGCCTACTTCCACTTTCAGCGCGTGGACACGCCGGTGTGCGTAATCGCAGCGCTTAACAAATGTCCCAATAATAATAATAATAATAATAATAATGTTCTTGTGTCCAAGGGAGGACAGTCGAAGACGCTGCCTCCTGTGTTGTTAACTGTATGAGTGGTTTGGCTAGATATGCATACTGGGGAATCCATTGTCTGCAGTAAGAAGTGAGGCCAATGAAGGCTTGTACTTCCTTTTGTGTCTTGGGCTGTGGAAGGTTGGCAATTAACTGAATACGTTCTTGTGTCAGCTGCCTACCCCTCTTGGACAGCAAGTGTCCAAGGTACACCACTTGCTGTGCACAGAATTGCAACTTCGAAGGGGACACTTTGTGCCCCTTGTCTGCCAGAAAGTGTAAAACTGTCAGTGATGCATGTTCGCAGTCAGGTCCTGTTCGTGCTGTGATCAGTATATCGTCTACATATTGGAGCAGTGCAGTGTTGGCAGGCATGTGAATACTGTCCATTTGTCTCTTTAATGCTTGACTGTAAATGCTAGGACTTTCTGTGAATCCTTGAGGAGCTCTCGTAAATTTAAAGCTGCGTCCATTTAAACTGAATCTGAAGAGGTATTGGCTCTCTGGATGAATTGGGACACTGAAGAAGGCGTTCTTTAGGTCAATTACAGTAAAGAACGTCGCCTCGGAATCAATTGCAGTCAGTAATGAAGAAATGTCTGGGACCACTGGGTATTGAGGAATTATGCATTTGTTCAGTTCTCGAAGGTCAATCACTAGTCTGTAGACTGGTGGTGCATTAGGGTCTGTTCGTTTAAGAATAGGGATGACAGGTGAATTACATACATTCGAGTCAGTTTCTACTGAAGTAGTGTGGCTCACTGGTTAGAGGCGGCAGACCCGAGAGCAGAGGACGGCCCGGGACCAGGGTTCGATTCTCGGTGCGGCAGGTTTCTGGACCAGGGTCAGCGGACTCGATAATTCTCTCGCCTCGGTGCCCACTCTGATCAGCGATCACACTCGGCAACTCTGGGCATTAGCTTGCCTCATCTTCACTAACGGCCCCACCAGACCGCCGGGGATGCCTGGCCTCACCCTGGAGATACCCATCAAGGGACCATCTCTCAGGGAAGCCAGGAAGGGTTTCGCAGCGGTCGAAGCGCCTTGGGACCCTACGGGTAAGTAGTGCGCTATATAAATGCCAATACATACATTTACATTTACTACCACTCCTTGTGCAATGAGTTCGTCAACAATTTTCAGTAAGGCTACTACAGCATCAGGTGGTAACTTGTATTGTCGGATTCGTGGCAGTACTACTCCTGGTTTGAGAGTGACGCGGTGTGGCGTAATGTGCATGTAACCTACGTCAGTCGGACCTTGTGCCCATAAATGCTGTGGTACATTCTGGAGTCTGTGATCAAAATCTTTCAACACATAATGTCCCTTAAAATCACGTAAGAACAATCGTACTCCTTCCGGAGAACAACATATAACTGCTCCTAGTTCTTTCAATGTCTTTATACCAAGTAAATTTTCTGGACATGACTTAGTAAGTAACAAGTCTGTGGTACGGGACAATGGACCGACTCCTAGGGAAACTGGCTTTGACACTTCATTAACAATAGGCTTTCCTGAAAATCCCAGGGAAACATTCTGTGAGCCCGAGAGGGGTGCCCCTGGAACCTCGTCATGGCTGATGGTAGTTCTGCTCGCCCCTGTGTCAATCAGAAATTTTCTGTCTTTTCCCAATACACGACTATGTACATAGGGACCTTCTTGATATACAGGAACCTCAATAAGGGGCAAGCCAACTTCCCTCTCTAGGCTTTTTCATGAGAACTGTTGGTATTCTGGATAGTCCGACTGTATGTACTGGTACATTTGCTGGGTGGCTTGTTGTGTAGCAGCTGCTGGTGAGGGTGGAAAATGTGTTACTGTTTGTTGCGTGTTCTGTGGGGTGCTATTCTGTCTAGGAGGATGCGGTCGTTCTTTTGTCTTACCTGTAGCTATATTGTGTTTCAGGACAGCACATTCATTTACATAGTGACCTGGTTGCTTGCAATAATTACAGTTTCCTTTAACAGGTGTCGTGCCCTTTTTGTTCGAATTAGCTGGTACCGATTGTGCAACTAGCACTTTCATTTTCGTATCTTTCATTCGTCTCTTTTCATGATCCTGTTCCTCTCTAATTCTGTTCTGGTGATATTGTAACATTTGCAACATTTGGGAAGGGCTATTTGCTTGCCAGGTACTCTCAACCTTCAGTACTCTATTCTTGATCAGGGGTAAGGAATTCTCGATTAATTTGCTCACAAAAAGATGTGTATATGATTCACTACTTGGCTTAAGGCCACTATTAATAGAAAAACATTTCTCGAATCTAGAATAAAAATCACTTGTGTCCTCATCTGGTTTCTGTTTACAGGCTGAAATAGCATCCCAATCTTCCTTTTTAGTAGTCAATAATCTTGGCAGGACCTGTATCAGGAGTTCAGGTAGTTCTTTAGCTTTGTCCCCAAGACCAACACCAGGGTGCCGGCTTTTATCCTCGTCTTCCAATTCTGCCCAACTTAACTTTTTCTCTCCCACCTCCCAATCTTTTTCTTTAAGCTTTTCGTAAATACCCGCAGGTAACAGTACTTTCAATAATTTTATAATGTCAGTGTACGTGTAATCCCCTATGCGGAGAATGTCTTTTAATTCACGGTGGAACCCCCCCCAGGTCTTTATCATGGCAGGGCAGCATCTTTTTCATTTCCAGTATTTCTAGTTTCGTCAAGGGTGTGTAAACGTACACTCGCTGAAGGTTACCCGCCGCATTTTTGACGGGATGTACCTCTCGTAGGGGGTTCTGTCTGTCTATGTGTAAGCTCTTTCTGTCGTGGTGTGGGGCAGGAATCATGCATGTGGTTAAAGAAGTCAAGTACTTATGTCGTTGATCCAGAATGACATTAATTAATTCAGTACCTAGGCCTATCCATCTATCTAGAAGTATATTGTCTAGTAATTTATACAAGGGACCGGGATCAGAATATTGACTCTCGTACAATGTTATCAAATGTTGAACCATGTAAATACCAGCAAAACGCTGTTCGTTCGGAGGAAGGCTCAAAAAGGTCTGAGCCACTACGTCACTGTTATATATGTTAGCATTAGACACCCATTGAACGGCTGACCGGGCCAATTCTTGAAAGTGTGGGGTCTGGGGTCTATCGCACTCTACTCGTCCTTTCAGTGCGTTCTCAGTAGCTTGGAATACATTTTCGAGGGAATATCTTTCTTTTATAGGAGGTCCCTGTTTGCGGTAGTCGAGGCACTTGGGCCTGTCAAACTGCCGTGCTTTGCCTACGTAATTCATTTTATCCATCTCCTCTGTTTCGCGCTCAGCATCTTCTGATGCTGAATCATATTTTCCGTCAGACTCTTTCCTGTGTATATTTAAGATCTCTTTTCGTATTTTCCTGTACATACATTCTGTCTGTCCCTGTTTATCATGTTTACCGGCAGCTATGTTGTCACTCCAATCAGTCAGACCTCTGGTTACTCCTTTGTCTGGTTGGTCTTGTTCCCTGATCAGACAGTTAATTAAAAAACTTAAAATTATGCATTTAACCTCCACCTTTCTTTGTTCCATGGCCTCTTCTATACTCTCGGGTCCCTCACCCGTTCTAATGAAATGATATATTTTATCAAAATTTTCCTTCATGCCTGGTAGGGTGATCAAATAGTCTACGGCTTGTCTTAATCTTAGTGAGTACACGAGCATTGCACCCACACCTGGTACTGGATCTTATATACAATGTGAAATCGTTACATTATGCTTAAAGGTTGATGCTGTCATTTGTGGCGTTCGTGGTAGTCCTGACCCTAGCAGTGCTCGTGTTGCTGGCGGGGTTCGTGGCGTGTTTGGTGGCCCCCCTCCCACTGCTCCTTGTCCTAAGTCGTCTTTCACGGCCTGCGGAAGCCGCATTTGTAGAAGCAGATCCTGTGATGGGGGCGGAGGGAAGGGAGAATTGTTGACAGGAGGGAATTCTGCATTTACGTAATCCGGAGCAGGCTCTTCTAGATAGGAGGAAATAAAAGCCTCAGCTTCTGTCTGCTTCTGTCACGTACTTTAGTCGGTATTAGTGGTGGTGGCAACTTACTGGGTACATCTGAGGGTGTCATTTTAGCTAGTCCTTCTGTGAGGACGGGATAGATACCTGTAATGAGGGCATTTCTTTCTCTATCTGCTTGTTCTGCCTTGACCCGTTCCCCCTCTTCCTGTAGTTCTTTTTCTCTGGCTTTTTCAGCAGCCTCTTTACTTCTCTCTGCTTTGTGGAACTCTTTCTCCGCTCTCCTATGCGCTTCTTTACGCCATAACTCAATGGCATCTTTCTGGGACGGTCTAACTTTCTTTTTCCATAATGCTTCCTCTACTCTCATAATGCATTCAGCATTCCATGTTCCTGAGGCAGGCCATCTATACTTCTCTTCTAGATCCTTCGTGTAATCTACCCATAAGTCTAAAACCAATATGGCATCTAGCCCGTGTTTCTGATACATAAAATGACCAGGTGTGTCTCTGGGTGGGACGGGAACTGACTCTTCGAGTATCCCTTTCCTGGTCCCTATCTGACGTAATTTCGAAAACAGTGGCATGTTGGAACTAGCTTAACGAAAACACAATTTACACAAAAATAGACTGAAAACAACCATTCACACTACAACACTAAAACATTAAAAACAGATACATCCTAACTAGTACATGGGGAAAAACATGAACTTGAAAACTGTTAACTTTATGTACTGTAATACAGTACAACCATACCGGTCTCATAAAGAGACACGTCTTTACCGTGCCTGTGTACCCAGACACGTCTTTACCGGGCTCAAATAAATGAACCCGTCTTTATGCGTTCCCAATAACGGTACTCACCGGGAAGCAGAACTTGAAGGCCTCGGAAACTCGATACTGCGTGACTGCGGTACTGCTACTGCTACTGCTGCACATGCGCCTCGGAACAGGTGGCCCTCGGGATACCTCGGACCTTGCTCTCTCACGGCTTGGGCTCTGGTTGGGATGATCCGCAATCCTCACCGCCTCGTGTGGATGCCTGGTCGCAGTCTCCGTCTCCTCCGTGGGCCTGAGGGAGTAGGCAGGAAGTCCCGCTGTCGTGTACACTTGAAGTCCGTCACGGCTGTAAAAGGGGGCAGGGGGCTGGACCTACATCTCCGGCGCGTGGGGAAGGGGACTAGTCCCTATTCGGGCGCCAGATTATGTGGTAAATAAAATAATTACCCTGTCGGAATTTCTATACTTTAACAAGGATCATGCATATAATGAGAGGCACAGTCCGTGGTGTCCGATTCAAAAGGGCTTTAATTCAGTAACTCGAGTTAAGGGAGAATCGGGTTCCATCACCACTAAGGATCAGGAAGGATCGTCATCTGAACTTTATTCACAGAGTGCATTATTTATACTTAAAACATACATTAACTTGCATAGAGAAGGCAGAGCGCTCCAGGCGGAGCAGGAGAAAGAGAGATAAGAGCACATGGGCGTGAAAAGGGCGTGTAAGAAGGCGTACACGTGGGTGTTCCCTTGAGGAGTCATAGGTGTGTCATAGGTGGGTGGATACATGGAGGGGGTCTGCATGGTCAGCAGGAACCTTTACCCTACTTGTGAGCGCAACTTGGTCATGACGTGGAATTGACGTGTAACTGGGGGAAGCTGGGGGGAGCTGACTTTCGTGCTAGTAGAGAAGCCTTGGATGTCAGGACGACCTGCACTTCTGGTATTATCTGATATCTTGAGTTTGGAGGATGTATTATCTGAATTAAAGGTCACTCGAGCAAAGGCTGCTCATCACTAAGAGCTAGTGTGTGCATATATTTCTTCGTGCATTGCGTGGGGCCATGGGCCTTCTATGGATGCGAGTTCTGTAAATCACTTGAATGGAGACAGAAAGGCTAGGCCCTATCTTCTGCAGGCGGGTTATGTTTACCATTTTCATTAAGCAGGAATGTGTTTCTGTGGAGCAGAGCAGATAACTGTAAGCAAAATACTGTCTTGGCAGGCCAGGCTGGGCACCTCTCGGCTAAGCAGGAAGTATGTGAGAGGTCAGGGATACATAGCTAAACTGTAGCTTTCAGAGTGTCAGGAGGCATGGAGCCTGAATTCGGGTCCTGGCTCGGCTGAGCCACAAAACGGGTTCATCTCGACTTTTAAACGTGCACCATGTAAATACATTGGCAACATAGGCCTCAGTGCAGAATTAACGTTTCTTTCATGGAGGGCTTGGTAACTGACATTCTAACATTGGACGGAAATGCAGAGACATTATTATTACAGGCATGAGAAGGGAAGTGCATGGTGACTTGGATATACATGGGGTACATGTAGGGGACACATTGGTCACATAAAATTTCTATTTCCTCAGGAGTTCAAAGCAATGGAAGAATCTTTCGTAAACCATATTTAGGCCACTCTATTTACATCTGAAAATGTTTGTGTATGATCTGGCAGCATCCAGGCGGGTACACAGGTCTGTTCACACTGCGGTGGCTTGACTGCTCTTCTACCTGCAGACCCCAGTGCCTCCAGCCCCCTCAGCTCCTCTATTGCTAACTCTGAAGTTCCTCAGGGCTCTCTCCTTTCACCTTTAATTCTTTAGTCAGAGCTCCAAGCACTGCTTTAGGTAGCCATCACTCCTGCTGCGCAGCACCGCCATCACTCCCGCTGCACAGCACCCCTGGTCACAGCAGGGACCCCAGGCCCCAGGCTCCGGCAGAGCAGAGGAGAGAAGGAGGTGGGCCCTGGCAGCAACCAGCACTGCCCAGCACCGCCATCCCTCCTGCTGCACAGCACCCCTGGTCACAGCAGGGACACCAGGCCCCAGGCTCCGGCAGAGCAGAGGAGAGAAGGAGGTGGGCCCTGGCAGCAACCAGCGCTGCCCAGCACCGCCATCACTCCCACTGCACAGCACCCCTGGTCACAGCAGGGACCCCAGGCCCCAGGCTCCTGCAGAGCAGAGGAGAGAAGGAGGCGGGCCCTGGCAGCAACCAGCACAGCCCAGCACCGCCATCACTCCCGCTGCACAGCACCCCTGGGGACAGCAGGGGCCCCAGGCTCCTGCAGAGCAGAGGAGAGAAGGAGGTGGCCCTGGGAGCAACCAGCACTGCCCAACAACGCCATCACTCCCGCTGCACAGCACCCCTGGTCACAGCAGGGACCCCAGGCCCCAGGCTCCGGCAGAGCAGAGGAGAGAAGGAGGCGGGCCCTGGCAGCAACCTGCACTGCCCAGCACCGCCATCACTCCCACTGCACAGCACCCCTGGTCACAGCAGAGACACCAGGCCCCAGGCTCCGGCAGAGCAGAGGAGAGAAGGAGGCGGGCCCTGGCAGCAACCAGCACTGCCCAGCACCGCCATGCATCCCACTGCACAGGATGCACGCGGGCCACACCGGGCACAGCCTGGCCAAGGGCAGGCCCGTCTTCGCCCCTCATCACCTGGAAGGGGCCACGTTGCCCCCCCCCGCCCCCCCCCCCCATAGCTTTTGAATCAAAGGTGTATTCAGGTACTGTTTGCCTGTTTGTTATTTTTGCCATTCGATATTTTATTTTTTCAATGTTTTTAAGACAAGTATTGTTCTTGAGGATTCTTTATTTAAAGTCAACTGAAGCGTTGGCACCTTCTTCACTCTCGAACTAGGGTTTATAAAAGGGGCGTTCATTGGTAGTCGGAGCGTCCATAAGTCCTCATGTGCGACACTTTGACGCAGGGCGGCGCTACACGCCTTCCTGCTGCGCTGCCGGTGTCATAAGAGAAGGCCATGAATGTTCCACATCTATCAGATACGAGCCCTCCCTGCCCTTTCCATAGCCCTGGCACACAAATGGCTGCCGGGTGCCAACACAGGCACCCTTGCACCATGGTGCAAGGGTGGGTGCATTGAAATCAGGCTGTTTTTTTCAGGGAAGGGACACCTTCCCCACACAAAAAACCCTTACACCACCCCTGGGGAGGGGTAGGTTTTTGACAGAGCGTCAAGTTTACAGCTTCTTGTGAATCCGGGAATGTGTCCAATGCTACGGGTGTTCTGTTGGCGCACCCACCATCACGCCCCGGGCATGCATCGCTGAGACAGTGCGAGGCAACACAGACGCACCCACCATCTCGCCCCTGGCACGCCTCACTGGGGCAGTGTGAGGCAACACAGGGACTTGCTAAGCCCTTTGCGCCACTGGAATATCAAACAGTGACATTCCGAGGCACAATGAGGTTGCAAATAACTCCCCTGGTACGGTTACACATGAGCCCTCCTGGTTGAATATAGCATGCTACTACGCATGCTGTTACCTCACGTTCTATTACAGCGCAGTTGTTACAACAACTCCGTTATTAGAACGCAATACCTTTACATCGCATGTCATTAGATCGACTTGCTGTAGGGGGCGTGCTGGACTTAGGAATAGAATCATTTACTATTCCAACTCCAGCACGTGCAACAGTAGGGAAGGTGTTGGAATACTAAATTATATTATTCCTTAGTTTAGAGCGCCCCCTACAGCAAGTTGATCTAATGAGTTGCGATGCAAAGTTATAGTGTTCTAACAACGCGGTTGTTGTCACGACCACATTGTAAAAGTTAAGCAGTGTAATGGCAGTGTTGTAAATGCTGTTTCCCTCCAAGTTTGACAGAGTTTGTAGAGCACGAATATGTGACTCTGACTATCCCTGAATGCAGAGGAATAGAAATGAAATCACTATATGTAAAAGGAAAAGTAACCAGGCCTTAAAAAAGAAGGAATATGGACACACAACTTGATATATGGGATCTGTTCTTGTAAGCTAAAGGACACCCAGATGTTCGGGAAAATAGCTAAGTCAATTAGATTCTGCAACAGGTGGATAACATCTGTGGAGTGAATATAGATCCTGATCTGTGGGTAGCTTATTAAACAATCATCTGTTGCCCCCAGTGATTGACACTGACCCCTGGTGGTGAGCTACTATAGTCCCAATCTTCAAAGAAGGGAATCACAGGACCATCATCCTTAGTGATGAATCTTATTACTGGGCTTATGTGAAAGCTACTGGCAGGGTCCTTCTTGACAGGTTGCAGCTTTAGATCCCAGAATCCAGCATTTATACCTGAAGTGGACTGCGAGTGCAACACACCGGGGGCGATGTGACAGTCTCTTAATTTACACCTGCCAATAGGCAAATATACATTTGCTGGACATCCTGCCATACACCTGGCCTTCATGGTCCTCTCAGGTGCTTGCAACAGTGTCAGCAGCTCCAAGCTCTGGGCCACACTGCAGGCTATGGACTGGTTTGGGTTTGGTGAACTTTTCGCATCCATTTTACTCTGATCTTTCTGCTCCATCAACGTGTGGTGAAAGTGGGGAGTGTACCAACTCTTTTGGTTTGGGTCGGGGTTGCAGCATTTAAGAAGGGACATGCCAAAGAATAAGCCTGGCCTGGTGTTATTATATGCTGATGATGCGGTTCCTATTTCAAGAGTCTCAGACGGCCTTAAAATCTTCTTGGATGCCTTTGAAGATTTCATGAAACACTTGAATGTGGAAACAAATCTCTCCAAAACATTAACTACAGCTTGTGGTCCCAAAAAAGACATAGGGCCCGATTCACAGAACTAACTTAAGACAAAATCCTAGACGTACTACTTTTGGTATTCACAGAAGTTAGGATTTTGTCTTAAGTCTGTCTTAAGTCTGTCTTTAGACAAACTTAACACCTTCGATGCTTGTGACAAGGTCAACTCGTCATGGGTGTTACCTGCCCTGTGCGTTTGACGAGTTGACCTTGTCACAAACAATGGGATTTTGAAAATTTCAGCACGGGAACATACAGCAGCAATGATGCGGTTAAGACAAAATCCTCACTTCTGTGAATACCAAAAGTAGTAATTTTAGGATTTTGTCTTAAGTTAGTTCTGTGAATCTGGCCCATAGGTCTCATTTACATGGAGCTTTAGCCACCGTTGAGTCATCGTTTCTACGGGCAGGTGTCGCTTTCTTTGCTCCATGTTAACAAGTTGGCGCATCTAGGAACATGCAGCACTTTTCGTCGCCTGCATTGGTTTTTATCTTCATCAAAATCAGCTGCATTGCATTAGAATGTAAGCAAGGTATGCGCTCCCATGTAAAATCCCCCTTAATTCTAACCCAGCGGTAATTATGGTTTTTTTGAAAAGTGACTCATCGTCGGGAAGCAGCCACTGTGCTTGGAATGTGTCCTTCCTACGCCTCTAGAGTCAAGTCAAGTCAAGTCATAAAATTTGTATAGCGCACTACATACCCAGAGGGTTTCAAGGCGCTTAGGAAGGGGAGGAGGATTATTTGTCAAATATCCACGTTTTAAGCTGCTTTCTGAACGCTAGGTGGTTCTGGGTGAGGCGAAGGTAAGCGGGGAGTGAGTTCCATGTTTTAGCAGCCAGGTATGAAAAGGATCTGCCTCCCATGGTGGTCTTGTTGATGCGAGGTACAGTGGCGAGGGCTTGGCTGGAAGAACGTAGTTGGCGGGAGGGGGTGTAGAAGGACAGTCGAGAGTTGAGGCAATCTGGGCCGATGTCGTAGAGTGATTTGTGTGCGAGGGTAAGCAGTCGGAAAGTGATCCTCTTATTGACGGGTAGCCAATGGAGGTCTTTAAGGTGACCAGAGATGTGTTCGTTGCGTGGGATGTCTAGTATGAGCCTGGCTGATGCGTTTTGGATTCCTTGAAGTTTCTTCTGGAGTTTAGCGGTGGTACCTGCGTAGAGGGTGTTTCCGTAGTCCAGTCGGCTCGTGACCAGAGCGTGGGTGACTGTTTTCCTTGTTTCGGAGGGGATCCAGCGAAATGTTTTTCTGAGCATGCGAAGAATGTTGAAGCAGGAAGAGGATACGGCGTTGACTTGTCTGTTCATTGAGAGTGAAGAATCCAGGATGACGCCAAGGTTCCGTGCGTGGTCTGTCGGGATGGGTGCTTTTCCGAGGGCTTCCGGCCACCAGGAGTCGTCCCAAGCAGAGGGGGATGTACCTAAGATGAGGACTTCTGTTTTGTCTGAGTTCAGTTTCAGACGGCTTTGTTTCATCCATTCGGCAACTTCTTTCATTCCTTCGTGTAGGTTAGTTTTGGCGGTGTTGGGGTCTTTGGTGAGTGATAGGATCAGTTGGGTGTCATCCGCGTAGGAGATGATGTTGAGGTTGTGTTGGCGTGCGATGGCCGCGAGGGGGCTCATGTATACGTTGAAGAGGGTGGGACTGAGTGAGGATCCTTGTGGTACGCCACAGATGACTTCAGTGGCCTCGGACTTGAATGGTGGGAGGCGGACTCTCTGTGTTCTTCCGGAGAGGAAGGAGGTGATCCATTCAAGTGCTTTTCCTTGTATTCCGATGTTTCTGAGGCGCTGTAGAAGGGTGCTGTGGCAGACTGTATCGAATGCTGCAGAGAGGTCGAGGAGGATGAGGGCGACTGTGTCTCCATTGTCCAGTAGAGTTCGAATGTCGTCTGTTGCTGCGATGAGGGCGGTCTCAGTGCTGTGTTTTGCTCGGAAGCCAGATTGTGAGGGGTCGAGGGATTTGTTGGCTTCGAGGAAGGCGGCGAGCTGGTTGTTGACGGCTTTCTCGATGACTTTGGCCGGGAATGGAAGAAGCGAGATGGGGCAGTAATTTTTGAGTTTGGTGGGGTCCGCTGTTGGTTTTTTCAGAAGGGCGGTGAGTTCAGCGTGTTTCCAGTCTTCTGGGAAGGTGGCGGAGTTGAAGGAGCAGTTGATGACGTCTCCGAGGTGCGGTGCTATGACGGAGTCTGCTTTGTTGAAGATGTGGTGAGGGCATGGGTCTGTGGGGGATCCTGAGTGGATGGAATTCATCAGGCGGATGGTGTCCTCAGTGGAGATTGGGTTCCAGGCGTTAAGGGTGTTCACGGGGGGAGGATGGTCAGCAGATGGTAGGGTGGGTTGGTTTCCGGGTTGGTTGTCAAAGCTGTTGTGGATGTCTGCGATCTTGTTGTGGAAAAAAGAGGCTAGGGAGTCGCAGAGGGTTTGAGAGGGGGTGATGTCGTTGGAGTTGGCTGAGGGATTGGAAAATTCCTTGATGATGTTGAAAAGTTCCTTGCTGTTGTGGGCGTTGTTGTCAAGTCGATCCTTGAATGCTGTTTTCTTGGCTTTTCGGATCAGTTGGTGGTGAGTGCGGGTGGCGCTTTTGAAGGCGTCCTTGGTGCTGGTGGTTGGGTCTTTTTTCCAGGCCTTTTCAAGGGAGCGGCAGAGTTTCTTGGACTTCTTGAGATCATCGTTGAACCATGAGGCTTTCTTGCTGCCAGGTTTGCTTTGTCGTTTTTTCAGTGGTGCTAAGGTGTCGGCGGTGTTGGATAACCATAGGGTGAGGTTGGCGGCGGCTTCGTTGGCATTAGAAGAGAGGGCTGGGGAGTTTCGAAGGAGCGATGCAGAGATTTGGTCTCTGGTGATTTTGTTCCAGTTTCTTTGCAGCATAGGTTGGGAGTGGTTGATGGGTTTCGGCTTGTTGTAGGTGAAGTGAACGCAGCTGTGGTCGGTCCATAGGAGATCCGTAGTGTGGCTGAAGGAGACATGTTTGCTGGAGGTGAAGATAGGGTCGAGTGTGTGACCTGCGATGTGGGTGGGGGAAGTGACTAGTTGTTTAAGTCCGAGGTTGGCGAGGTTGTCCACGAGGGTGGCGGTGTTGTGGTCGTTTATCTTTTCGAGGTGAAAGTTGAGGTCTCCCAGAAGAATATAGTCTTTGGAGGGGAGCGCGTGTGGAGAGATGAAGTCCGTGATGTCTTCACTGAATTTTGCGCGGGGTCCTGGTGGTCTGTAGAGGAGGGTGCCTCTGAGTGTGGTTTTGGGGTCGGTGTGGATCTGGAAGTGAAGGTGTTCAGAGTTGGCGAGGTTGGCGTCAGAGCTGGTTGAGATGCGGATAGATTTCTTATGGACGATAGCGATTCCTCCACCTGTGTGGCTGGTACGGTCTTTGCGGGTGATCTTATAGTCTTCAGGGATGGCGATGGTGATGTCTGGTGCGGAGGAAGCATTCATCCATGTTTCCGTAAGGAAGGCGACGTCTGGAGAGAAGGTGTCTAGTAGGTTCCATAGGTCAATGGCGTGCCTGTGCACCGATCGGGTGTTGAGAAGGATGCATTGTAGGTGGTTGGGGTCGGGAATCTGTGGAGTGGTTGTAGCGGAGATGTTGTCGGTGCCGCCGAATTTGCAGGAGTAGCAGGAGAAAGGTCCATGGGTGTGTCCAGGAGCGGCTTGGACGCAGTTGGGGGCGCGACCGGGGTCAAGGGCTAGGAGGGTGGCGGCATCATAGGTAATGCGGGAGGACTGGGGAGCGCGAGGGGCAGGGGGTCTGGCGCTGGGCGCGGTCCAGGCGCGGACGGGCGTAGACGGGCTTACCTTTGGCGCACCTTCGGCGAGGCCGAAGCGCGTGGACGCTGCGCGTTGGTACATCTGACATAAATGGAGAGTGGAGGGGGCGGAGCGTGGGAGGGTCAGGTGGGAGGCGGGGTCTGGGAGGAGGAGACACGGGTGAAACTACACGCAAAACCAAATGGCCGCCCAGAAAGGAATCGAAAGTGGGGCACAGCCGGAGCTTCACTCCAATATACAGGCACAAAGTTAATGAACAAATGAATGCATGCTACGCCGACAAAAACATATGCCACTACACATATATAAATGCAGTGCGAGCGCAGACAATAACAAGCGCTTGGCGTTATGCAAATGCTTAGGAGAGGCAGTGCGAGTAGAAACGATACCCAGCGCAGTCAAGTGGTCTATGCGCTCTCGCAGGGCGGCAGTCAGCTGGTCAATGCAGGCAGCAGGCAAGGCAGGCAGCGAGCACAAGGCTTCCGTGGAGCAAGTGCTGGGGGAGCGACCGTGGTGGAGGGAGTCCAGGCGGTCAGGAAGGACACATTGGCTGTGGCTTAGGAATCTGACCAGCTGAAGTCAGTCCCAGCAATGTAGTCTGCAAGGAGCTCATGCCCCCTCTCTGGTAAGTGCACAGACAGGTAGGTAGCACAGTAAATGTCACATTACATAACATTAATGACTTGTATCCACCCACATAGTGGTCTCAAACAATATGTCACACATACGTGGGCACAGTGGTCCACTTTGCCCACTTGTATGCGAGACATAAAGTGCCAATGTAATAAAATCCAAGGGGAGTTTTTCAACTTTCACATTATATTACAGTGGTCTCGATTCAGTAGGCTACTTGTCTCACTCAATGCCATTGCTCTGTTTTTTTGACTCGTTGTAGTTGTATATGTCTTATGACCAACTCCAGCATTGTGCCCCTTTTGGGCCTGGTGCCGTGCAGCATCATTAATTTAATCCCCAGTATTGTAAAAACAATGCATCTATGGCGCTCAGCGTCCTCCATACTGGTGCCAGTGCTCTGGAGTCACCTCTACTCACAGCTTCAAAGGCCACTAACATCTTAGCAAAAAGCACTCAGAAGCCAGCTTTTCTGGTCATTGCTCCCTTTGGCTCAACCTAATTGAAGTTAGGCCTACATGTATGAATAATGGCTTGCATTTCCACACCAGCAATGAAGAAGCAGTCATTCAATTATTTGTGTATTCAGTGACATGCTTTATTGCTCTCTCCAGGACTGATGGACACACAGGCATGTGTCTAGAGCAGCCATGCTCCTTTCATTCAACTTTCACTCCTCAAATATAAAAGGCTGTGGATCGCGTCCATCCTCAGGCGACATTGGCCAGACCGATGTAGTTGCCAGCTCTGTCGAAGACGACGTAGTATTCCCTGATAAAGACGTCTCCCAGGATCCAGAAGCCAGCGGGCATGGTCTGGAAGTTGCTGGTGCAGTAGTTCTGTGGGAGAAAATTCATATGAAGAATTCATCAGTAAATACATTAGAACATGGACTTTTGTTTGCCCAGCCTGGTTCCCGGTGGTATTCTTGATGCTGTCAGTGTGTCTGCTGTAATCCAAAGTTGTGTCTTGAACATGTACAGCTCGATTATCAAAACCTTTCTTCTAGAAACCCTGCAGCAGGCGGATCTCACAAGGAGGGCTACTTTAAAACTGCGAACACAAGCATCTACATTCACTGTCTGGCCCATCCGTGGATACAACGCAGCACACATGAAAACAGCAAAAACAAGGAGAAATTAAGAAACATGTCTACGCTTCGCCAGGTTAATACCAAGTTTCCCTGCTCTTAATTCTGGTGCTGCCTCCTATTTACGCCTCCCTTGAAATCAGAAGGCAGTGTCAGAATCAATGGGTGTTGTGGTTGAACGCCCACTGCAACACCCATTGCCCTCCCCTTTCACGCTAAGCATAGCGTGTAAGGGTGCCTTATTTACAAGGCAGCGTTAAGCCATAAGTGACTTGACGCTGCCTTGTAAATAAGGCAAAGCCACCATCGCAACCGCAATGTCAAAAAAGGAAAAGTTCCAGTGTCTATAGGGGCTTGTACATATGCCCCTTAGCAAAATATGTACAAGGAAATGGCGGACCGCAGTGTTGAGAACAACATGCTAACACCACGCTCCATCATTCTGAAAATGCTGGGATGCACTGTATTTACAAGCATACAGCGCACCCCTGCATTTCCCCTAGCGTTAAATTAAGCTGCCTAGCTCCAACGTAGGCCCCTTTGCACCTTGTTCTAGTCCAGGGAAGGCATGGCTTGGCAGTTCGGGTTGGACTGTTCCCATGAGGCATGGGGTCAGACTGATTTGCATATAGCCATGTCTGAACTGGGGTCGCAGAGTGGGCTAAAGAACGGTGATGGATTAAACCCAGATCTTTTGACTGGGTGTGAGTGTTTGATTGGTTCAGATGCTCCGTCCATCACCACCCCCTTTTGAAACGCTTCGCTCCAACGCAGGCACCTTTGCACCTTAATACAAGGGTGCGTGCATAGATGGAATGATGGTGATGACAACACACATAGAAGTTGCAAATCGTAATTTTTGTAATGATTGTTTATGTGCAAGAAGGTAATCCTTCCTGCACATAAACAATCACTCATGGGGATTTGCTGGTTCTATGTGTTCGGAACAGTGCAGCACACAGAGAAACACAACACTTGAAAATAGGGGTTAGCATCCAAAAAATCAATGGGTGTTGCAGTGGAACGCCCACCGCAACACCCATTACCCATTCCTTTCATGGTAAGGATAGCATGAAAAGGTACCTTATTTACAAAACTGTGTTAAGCTTAATGCCACCTTCTAAATAAGGCGAGGCCCGTATCGCCAAAGGAACGTCGCTAAAAGTGATGTTTTTGTGGCGATATGGGCTTGTAAATATGCCCTTAAATTGTACACAAACTCTTGTTGCAAAGGACATATTAACTGTGGGCCTTATTTACAAGATTATGCCATGGGGCAGTGCCGCAGGCCTTCCTGGCCCGCTGCCCGACGGCAAAAGAAAAGGGCAGTATTGCGCCGTATCTATCAGATATGTAGTGGGGGCTGGCTTGTACCAAGTATAGTGGAGCAGGAGTCGCGATGTGGTTTTCACAAAAAATTCATTAATAAATTCACTTACCTTTGCAGTGCGACAACCTCCTCCCTCAGGTGTCTTCCAGGAAGGTCCTGATTCACAGCATGAAAGCAGTGCTAGAGTTGGATAGAGCAGCCTCTCTCAGCACTCCTAGGAGCAATGGAGGCCTGCGCTTTCTCTAACCCAGCTGCCTGAGACATCTAGGTTAGAGAACTTTAAAATGCTTTTGTCTGGATGGTCGTCAAAAGAAGGCGGGCCAAAAAGACATGTGCATTTTAAAGCGCACAGCTCCCTGCTGCTGCCACTCAGCAGCACTGGCCCTACCCCATCCTGACACTCAGTTCAGGGTGGGTTGCTGAAAAATAAAACGGTAATAAATAAACGTTACTACTGTTTTTATCAGCTCCGGGGCTTGTGGGGCGACGCTCCTCTCCTCAAATAGAGGACCCGTCCCTGCTGATATGCTGCATTCCTGTCCTTTTCCCCTGCACTAGTAAACAATGGGGTGTCATGCCCCAACACAGGCACCTTTGGACGATGGTGCAAGGGTGCCTGCGCTGTGGGGGTACATTTTTTATGCAGGAAGGGAAACCTTCTTGCACAAAAACAATCAAAAGAGACTTTTCCTCTTTCTATGTAATCTGCAAAAAGGAAAAACACAGAGAAATAAAGGTAGTTCTCCTAGTTAGACCCCTTTACGCCTCCCTTTGGCAAGCGTACATTTTTGGCACTGCCTCAGAGTTGTTATTCCTCATGAATCTGGGACAGTGTCAAAAAGACATGGGTGTTGCTGAGAACGCCCCCCAGAAACACACATTGCACACCACTTTAACAAAGAAAATTGTGTTAAAGGGAACAATATTTACATGGCAGCATTAAGCCATGCAAAGTGGCTTAGTGCTGCCTGGTAAATATGGAGCAGACTCCTGCACAACCAGAGCGTCGCGAAAAGTGATGCTCGGATGGTGCAGCCTCATTTTAAATGAGGACCTGTGAGTGCGAAAAGGTTCTAAGTAACACACAAACATATCAAACATGTATAAATAACACCAAAAGGTTCTTTTTCGGTTTTGGTTGACTGATCGTCAACGTCCCCCGCCGCAGCCACATCACCCCCCACCTGAGAGACCTACACTGGCTCCCCTTCGACAAGAAGATCACCTTCAAGCTCCTCACCCACGAACACAGACCACTCCACAACGCCGGACCAGCCTACCTGAACAGTAGACTCAACTTCTACACTTCAACCTGCCAGCTCCGCTCCGCCAGCCTCGCCCTCGCCGCTGTCCCCCGCATCCAACGAACAACCTCCGGCGGCAAATCCTTCTCCTACCTCGCCGCCAAGACCTGGAACACCCTCCCTACCCACCTACGGCAGACCCAAGACCTACTCACCTTCAGAAGACTCCTCAAGGCCTGGCCCTTCGAGCAGTAGCGGCACCCCCTCCCCTTAGCGCCATGAGAACCTCACGGGTGAGTAGCGCGATTTACAAGTACTCTGATTGATTGATTGATTGATTTTGTGTGCACTGTAGGCAATGTGTCACTCAACTAGGTGCAAGGTGCAACACAATTACTCATTCTTTCCGGGATATGATAATGGCAGTACCTCCACCATTCTCACCCTGCGGCAAAGGTAATGCCACCAGAGGCAATAGAGGCTAATCCTCTAAAGGCGAGGTCAACTCTATAACTACAAACCAGGAGATTTTCCATTACTGCATAATTTTAAAACAGGTCGTAAGATGCAAGAGCTTTACCTCATTTATGTAGGCGCTGGCAGGCACTGGGTATCCAACACCGTTGATATTGAAGACAATATCAGGCAGGGAGCTGATGGAGTTGCAGTTTACTTGGTACTAGGGGGGAGAAAAAAGGACAAGGAATCAGTTAGGAATTTGATTGGGCACACAAGTCATTCTTATCTTCATTGTAACTACAATACTATAATATTGTTATTAAAGGAAACTAGAAATTAAGATGACATAAAATATGCTACTCTATACAAAGGTTAAAGAGGATAATTAACTAGAAGCTCCCTAGTCAAGGCCTCAAACCATAACCTTTCATAGGTTGTAATAACCGGTCATTGTCAATCTGCATCTTCCTTTCTCACATCTACTGCACACTATGTCTTACATGTCCTACACCGTTCGCATTTTGTCTTGTGCAAAGCTCTTGCTTCTGTTTCTTTGCATTATCATGATGAAATGCACTCTCCTCAATTGTATAGGACTTCATACCCCTAAGCAGCTGCTGTAGTGCTAGATCTCTCTTGTAAGACATCACTTTATCCCTTTTTTCATCTTTCCAGCACCATTGACAACTGCTTGACATTGGTCTTTACCTTTCTTAATTGTTCTTCATCCTGCCTCCGCCTCTTGTCTTTTGAGTTATATGGTGCTACCTCTTTCAGTGCAGGCTTGTCCTAAATCTTCATTGACCAACACCACTGTACCCACAAAGGTATTCTGAAAACCATCACATTTTCTTCTCCCAAAATGCATCATGTTTTTTTTTCTTCCACAATGTATCCTGTATCTCAAAAATTCCATCTGAAACAAATTCACTGTCTGGTCTTCCACAATCTTCACAGTCACACCCCTGTTTACCTTCAGTCTCAAGCAAAGCCTCTGATGACTATCTTTCCCTCTCTGACCTTTAGATACACATTTTTCATATTTATATTTGTAATAGCAATGACCAGAATTGAAGAGCATCAGAGCCCTGTACAGAAAAAGCAAATGGGCAAATAACAGTTAAATTGATGGTGATCCCAAGCAATTGTGGTGGAATTGACACAAATGCATTTTTACATTTCAGTGAACACCCTCATTCCATTTCTCTAAATTTTAAATGGTCTAACTGGTCTACAAAGTGAGGAATTGCAGCCAGGATGCTCTCCAGGTGAGAAAGACCTGGGCGTCGAAACATGTCGACGTTTGTCAGAAGATCATTAAAAACTCTAAAATAGTTAGAGTTCCTGGAGAGCAGCGTACCTGTCTGTTGATTGAAAATATATAGATATATATTTTGATAAATGAATAAATTACTTCTCTCAACATCCTCCCTACCCCACCTCATCCTTTCCTTCAATTCAACCTCCTTTCCTCCCATTCTCTCCAAACCTTCTCTACATCCCTCTTGTTTGCTCTCTGCCTATTTCCATCTGCTTTACCCCTCCTTTGTAAAGCCTAACTCCAACTGCTTTGAAATAAAAATCTCCCTCAAAGTTTCATCTTAGAGCTTTATAAATTATCTTCTCATGAACAATCAGCAGACTGTAATCAAATGACCAAAACAGTAGCAAATATGTCACTATGCTAAGTTTCATAAATATTATTGGGTAGATGCATCAACGTTGTCCTTTGCGATTCCTTATTTGCGAAAAATAAGGAATCGCAAATAAGGAATCGCAAATGGCAATGCATCATTTATGTCTCAATTTTATTGAGATTCGGTAAAAATCGCAATTTTTACCGAATCGCAATAAAATTGCGAGTTTCAAATAGCGAATTCGCAATTCCCATTCATTCCTATGGGCTGAAATGCCCATAGGAATGAATGGGAATTGCGAATTCGCAATTTGAAAATCGGAATTCAACAAAGCATTTCAAGGGTGGAGAGGGGGGTCCAAAGGACCCCCCCTGCACCCATGAAATGCACTTTTACATGTAAGTTACATACACACATGTCCTAAGGACATGTGTGTCTGTAACTTAACAGTTTAAAAAATGCATTTTTGTGCTTTTTTAAACAATTGTCCAAATTACCACGAGGTTCAAACTCGTGGTAATTTGCACTTGCAATTTTAAAATTCGCAATTTTTTTTACAATGATGCATTCCATTTAAGGAATCGCACAACTGCAATTCCTTAAATGCAATCGCATTTAAGAAATTCGCAAAATTAGCGAATTTTAACAAAAAGTAATGATGCATATCAAAAAGCATTTTTGGAGTCGCAAACGGCCGATTTTAAGGAATCGCACCGTTTGCGACTCCAAAAATGCTTGATGCATCTGGGCATATGAATATACAGGCATATGTATTAAGTGATAAGTATGTGATATGCACTAATTAATAAGCTGTCTTACATTTATCAGTCCTGCAAAAGACCAGAAAATTTAACCAAAGGCCAAAATGCATCGTTCAGCATGAAGCTTGTGACCACTAATTGAAAGAAGTTAAGATGTGGATATTAAATGTCCATGAACTGAGTACATGGTTAAACTGGAGCAGGCCCATTGTATTGCAATTGATAATTTACAAATAAATAGTGTCTTGTGTTAGTGAGTTTTGTCCATTTGGATGTGGGTATTTAGAGATATGATTATTGTCATTGCTGTGTGTTTATAAATATTCAAATGTTCACTTAACCTAATAAAGAATAACATGGTATGGAGGAAACATGAGAATTGAACTGATACAAAATATTAGTGAATCACGTGGCTTTTTCTTTACAAAGTCTGCCCCTAAGTGCTTTTAAAATTGCACAATACACACGACAGTGAAAGGTACCTACAGAGCCTCTTCCTGCCCCATTCTTCTGTGAATGCCGGTTTCTGGACTTGACGCGGGGCGCGTGCCACTTACCTCCCCATTGGAGTTCTGGTAAGCTCCAATCGCATTGAGGATGCTGCCCACTCCGGAAGAGGTTCCTGAGATCAGGGAGGTCCCGGTGTCCACGATGGCTTGACAACCTCCATTGCAGGCAATGACGTTCCCGTTCATGGTGATGCTGGGGCGGAAGAAGCAGACGTAACGTATCAAGATGGCGAAAGATCTAACTATGCCTTCTGAACACTAGTTTTGTCTTGGACAACCATGAAGTGGAAACAATTAAAGCATATAGGGCTTGATTCTCAAAGGTAAACTTAGACCAAAAGTCTTAGTTTAGACCTAAAGTCTAACTCTACTAGTATTAAAGTTGGACTTTTGGTGTAAGTTTATCTTTGTGAGTCAGGCCCTTTCAGGGATGCTGACATGACACAGACATTCGCATCTGTTCCTTGCTTGATGAATTATATGGTTAAAAAATGAACGCTCTCTGGGAAATACATCTCATTTTTATGAAGCATGGTTGTAACTTTTATTGAAGTTTTTTCCCATGTGTACTAACACTTGTCTTAAGTTTGCCAGGATGTCTCACATGAATGTGTATTTTTCAATTTGCTTGGATAACTGTGGTGATCATAACTATCACATAGAAACCTACCTAGCCTATGAAATAGATCTGAAATCCTGACGCTGACCCTCTTAGAAGGATCATATATTTGCATAAACAAACTCTGTTTTTCATGGCAGTCCAGGGCTCTTACAGACTGCTTGGTAAGCACCCCCCCTTGGAGGACAGCCTTTCCATCAGCATTAACCTAGCAGTAAGGTAGCAGCTGGCCTGCTGTGGCCAAGCCGGATAAAACCCACTTTCAGAAATATATGGTAATTCTATCATTGTATGTTTGTGGTAATTCCATAATTCCTTTATGTATATGCTAATTTCATAATTCCAGTATGTATGTGATAATTCCATAATTACTGCATGTATATGCTAATTTCATAATTCCAGTGTGTATACAGTATTTCCAGAATTCTAGTATGTATGTGGTAATTCCATAAATACTGTATGTATGTATGTGGTACTTCCATAATTCCTGTATGTATATGGTACTACCATAATTCCTAGTTCTTTTTGGTACTTCCATAATTACTGTATGTACGTGGTACTTCCATAATTCCAGTATGTATGTGGTACTTGCATAAATCCTGGATGTATGTGGTCCTTCCCTAATTCCTGGATGTATGTGATAATTCCATAATTACTGTATGTATGTGGTACTTCCATAATTACTTTATGTATGTGGCAATTCCATAATTCCAGTATGTATGTGGTGATTCCATAATTACTGTATGTATGTGGTACTTCCATAATTCCTGGATGTATGTGGTACTTCCCTAATTCCTGGATGTATGTGATAATTTCATAATACTGTATGTATGTGGTACTTCCATAATTACTTTATTTATGTGGTAATTACATAATTACAGAATGTATGTGGTGATTCCATAATTATTGTATGTATGTGGTACTTCCATAATTCCTGGATGTAAGTGGTACTTCCCTAAATCCTGGATGTATGTGGTAATTCCATAATTACTGTATGTATGTGGTACTTCCATAATCATTTTATGTATGTGGCAATTCCATAATTACAGTATGTATGTGGTGATTCCATAATTACTGTATGTAGGTGGTACTTCCCTAAATCCTGGATGTATGTGGTAAATCCATAATTACTGTATGTATGTGGTACTTCCATAATGACTTTATCTATATGGTAATTCCATAATTAGCATATGCATGTAGTAATTCCGTAATTTGGGTATGTATGTTAGACTTCCATAATCCTGTATGTATGTTCAGATTACATATTTCCTGTATGTATGTGATATTTCCAGAAATCCTGGATGTATGTGATAATTACATAAATCCCGGACGTATGTAGTGATTCCTTAAGTCCCGGATGTATGTGGTAAATCCACAATTCCTGGATTTATGTGGTTTTTCCCTAGCACATCTCACAAAGGTAGCGATTATCGCCAACTAATCTGACTTGGCATTTGTCTCATTTGCTAATAAACCTCCATGGTGTGGACACCCGCCCCCAAACCCCACCCCCAGGTTTTGTGGAAGCAGTACTGGTTCTGTGGGCAATTAAAATGTGTTGCTAATGGTCAAAGTTCAAGTCGAGTGAGGTGCAGTAGTTCTGGAAAAGTTGTGAGTAATTGTTTTCTAGGAGTACTCCCAATAAGAAATTGTTCATGTGCAGAACTTGCAACCGATGGAACATTCTTCATGCAAAAATATTTTGATTTACATTTTAAAATGTAACTGATGGAAATGGATAGGACAGGAAGCAAGAGGGATGCAGACAAGACCTATTTTTTGCCACTGTTTACATGACAAATCATTCACAAAAATGGATAACTACCCGCCCCATTCCTGAATTTGCAATTGTGAAAAAATTCCTCATACTGCATCAGCTCTTTCAATCTGTGAAGCAAGATTAGAAATGTAACCCCAAACAACAACGTAATTTGAATCCAGGTGCAGTAAGCCATTTCCAACCTGAGCCCTTCTCACCAATTCTTCTCCAAAGTTGGTCAGGCTGTCTAAATGCATGCGATGGAGCCTAAACTGCACATCGTGGTCGAGGATGAGGAAGGAAAGGCATTTCACATGTTCTGCTCATTACTGTGGGCTTTGAGTCAGTGCTGTCATATGTATCATTGGTGATTGACATTTAGGAGTTCTGATCCATTTAGTCTGTTTCACTGCTTTGTCTTGGCTCTCAATGTACAACATCAAAAGCTTCCGTGATAGCCCTGAGCATCTGCGATTCCACTCACATGACCAGTAGATGAAGGACCTACCTCTCCAAGGTGATCTCCCAGTAGCTCTCAGCAGACAGTGGGATCCAGTTCATGTTCCCGGTGTAGTAATTTGTGTCATAGCCACCGAAGGTGATCACGCTCCCGCTCTGCCCACTCCTGTGAAGACCAAGGGGAAGTCGCTGTTCAGACATTTTAAGTGATGACATCAGGTAAATCCTACAGACTGGGTCTGAATGTGTGACAGGTTTATCCCTGAATCACCTTTTGGACGTGCCACCTCAGCAATGTCTAGTAATACCCATTAATCAATATCCCAGGCACCTCATCCGCAAAGGTCTCTACTCTCAGTGAAATTCAGTACTGCCGTACTTCTCCATAACTTACCTCAGTCACAAAAACTGCCTTCTCACTCCTACTCTAGCCTTGACATTGAAATGCAAAGTTTGCCTCTAGGCTGTCATTATGCCAGTGTTCTTTTCACTGGAGTAGACTGCAAAGGCTGGTGTGCCCTGCACAACCTCTGGGATTCCTCCATCCCTCATTACATTCAAAGACTAAAAATGCTCCTTTCAACCACCCTGGTTTGACTGCTCTACTCACTGTCTGAAATACTGCCCTGATCTCTGCGTTCAAAACTGCCCTAATCTCTGCTTGCCATACCTTGTAAACACCCCTAATACTGCCCTAGTCTCTACCCAAATTACCTGAACTCCATCTTAAATACCAGGGTGTACTCCGACTACAATACCGCTCTAATCTGTGTCATCCCACTGCCCCAATCTCGCTTTGCTATGCTGCTTTGTTCTCTGTCTTCAACACTGCCCGGATACCCCTACGCATCTCTGTTCAGGTCTCTGCCTCATGTTTTGCCCTGGTCTCTGCCTGAAATAATAAATTTAGTTGTGTCCAGTGTCATCGCACATGCTTAATATGGAAAAAGTTACACTACTTTGGCACTTTGGCATTTATCCCTGGTATTGTTGGTCCTACAGAACACCCTCTGCCACTTTCTTCCATCTATTTTACACATTTGCATGGTCATCACTTACTCAATCCTGAGAAGTAAGCCAGGGTGACATTATTAGTGACTCAAGGCTAGTTGGCCCAGTGTTTACATCATCGCTCCAATGACTTTCTTTTCAAGTAGCATATTATGATACAAAATCACCAATTTTGCTTTGGTAATGCCATCTGGACAGAGTCACCACAAATGATCATTCAAAGATCAAAAGATCCCTGAAACCTATGTGTTCAACACTGTCCTTTAAAGATCTAAAGATCCCTGAAACATATGCGTGGGACGTTGTCCTTTAAAGATCAAAATATCCCTGAACCGCATGCATGGAAAATCGTCCTTTAAGAGATCAAAAGATCCCTGAACCATATGCCTGGAACATCATCCTTCAAAGATCTAAAGATGCCTGAACCATATGTGTCGGACATTGTCCTTTAAAGACCTAAAGATCCCTCAACCATATGTGTGCAACATCATCCTTTAAAGATCTAAAGACCCCTGAATCATATGCCTGGAACATCATCCTTCAAAGACCTAAAGATCCCTGAACTGTATGCATGGAACATCGTCCTTCAAAGATCTAAAGATCCCTGAACCATATGTGTGGAACATCGTCCTTTAAAGATCTAAAGATCCCTGATCCCTATGTGTGGGACATTGTCCTTTAAAGATCTAAAGATCCCTGAACCCTATGTGTGGAACATCGTCCTTCAAAGATCTAAAGATCCCTGAACCCTATGTGTGGAACATCGTCCTTCAAAGATCTAAAGATCCCTGAACCGTATGTGTGGAACATCGTCCTTTAAAGATCTAAAGATCCTTGAACCCTATGTGCGGAACATTGTCCTTTAAAGATCTAAAGATCCCTGAACCCTATGTGTGGAACATTGTCCTTTAAAGATCTAAAGATCCCTGAACCCTATGTGTGGAACATCGTCCTTCAAAGATCTAAAGATCCCTGAACCCTATGTGCGGAACATTCTCCTGTGAAGATCTAAAGATCCATGAATCGTATGCATGGAACATCGTCCTTCAAAGATCTAAAGATCCCTGAAACCTATGTGTGGAACATTGTCCTTTAAAGATCTAAAGATCCCTGAACCCTTTGTGTGGAACATTGTCCTTCAAAGATCTAAAGATCCCTGAACCCTATGTGCGGAACATTGTCCTTTAAAGATCTAACGATCCCTGAACCGTATGCGTCGAACATCGTCCTTCAAAGATCTAAAGGTCCATGAACCCTATGTGTGGAACATTGTCCTTTAAAGATCTAAAGATCCATGAACCCTATGTGTGGAACATTGTCCTTTAAAGATCTAAAGATCTCTGAACCAAATGCTTGGAACATCATTCTTCAAAGACCTAAAGATCCCTGAACCGTATGTGTGGAACATTGTCATTTAAAGATCTAAAGACCACTGAACCATACGCCTGCAGCAGATGCTAAGATCACAGCCACTTATCTTCAATTATCCCAAATGGACGCCTATCAAAGGGAGATGGCATTCAAGTTTGGTTTAAAAAAGGTTACATAGTTTCACAACACAACCTCCCAGGTAATTTTGCCTTCTCCAAGCCTTCAACCACCACCCTCCAAGCCAGGTACAATCCCCCCCGGGGCAGGTAACTCCATACACAGGACTCTTTCCCCTTAAATGGCTCTGCTTCACAATGAAGACATGTGAATAACCAAACACTAATGTTTAGCCTGTGAGCAAGAATACACTAGTCCCATGAACTTCACTCCTCACAGTTTTACCTACAACCTTAATGCCCACCTGATAGGTCAAATACCAAAAACCTTTCCATAAGCTGCCTTTACCAAGAGAGATGCATAATCCATGTAAATTCTACACCAAAATAAACCTGCAGAATTTAGAAAAATGAATGAATCCCTAATCAAGTCCATCCAACCTCTTTCGATATTGCAAGAGACATTTATGTTCTCATCAGGACCTAGCCATGGGTTTGTGAAAACATGGTCCCCTAGCAAATACAAATCACGTTAAATGGTACAACTACACCTTCCTTCTTTCGTTTTGATCTACATGGACATTCCTTCCTAAAACCATCCTTCTTCATGGACTCCATTCCTTCCTTACCATTCTTCATGAACATTCCCTTCTAACAGCATCTTTCCTCTCAAGAGCCATCCTCTTTCATGGACTTTTTTTTTTATCTTCAACCTTTTTTATGGACATTTTCATCTTCAAGTATTTTTTCATGAATATTTCTTAATCCTTGTTTTATCAGCTGAAAATTAGATTACAGGATGTGCTTTCTCTAAAAGTAAACATGTATAGCCACAGGAATCTACTTTTCTCTCCTCTGCACTGAATTAGCTAGAAACATAAATTGAGCAATGCTATTTGTTGCTCAAAATCTGTCACCACATTTCAGGGGATTTGAGCATGCACTTTTTACTTTTTCACCAATGAAAATACTTTCATGAAGTGAAGTAAACATTGTTTATACATAAATCAAGCAAGAATGAATTAATGGATGAACGATGATTGGATGGATGGATGAATGAATGGATGGATGGGTGAATGAATGGATGGATGCATGGATGGATTGTTGGATGAATTAATGAATTGACTACTAATGGTAGGGTGTAGTGTGACTATGGGTTGAGTGTGTCCTGTGAGAGCCTATTGGAGTATGCTGATCTTGGAGCTGGCTGGAAGAGACCGGTACAAAGTCTCCTTCTTTTCAAGGACCTCACAAGCTAACTTTGCATTTGGATAACCCAAGCCTGATTAGGGATGCACTGTGCCACTCATAGCACATGGATGCAGTGATTATTCACTGGTGCACACATGGATCGTATGGGTAGCTGTGACTTACGGGCTCAGATAGACCGAGAAGAGGTCCTGTGCCAGCAGACCCTGGCTCCACATGTTGTCAAAGACGGGGGTGGCTTGATCCTGGGCAAGGCTTGGGAAGGCCACTCCCAAGATCCCGTCAAAAGGCATTTGGTAGAAGAACTGGGCTTCAGTGTAGGCTACTCCGAAGACCTGCTCGGTGATGGTCAGACCTCCAACCTAAGGGGGAGAGAAGGAAATTGTTGAAAGCAACAGTGTATAATTTGTAAAACAAAATAAGTTCCAGGGCTCCTGTTAGGAAGCCAATGCAGCTAACACCACTCATTACCCCTGACAGCGCTGCCAATGGTAGAAACGACACAACTTCTAAGCAGCGTACTCCTACAAGAGTGACAGTTGCTACTCTTTCAGGCACCGAACGCTATAAGACTGGCTTGGGCGTCAAGTGATAGTCATTTTTAATGTACATTAAATAAATAATTAACTGTTGTTGTGGTCATGTCTAAGTTAGCTAGATAGTGCCACCTTATGTCAGACTACCACAAGCTCCAGTATTGACAATTAAGTGCTGATGCTGAGCACCAGAAACCACTGTCTCAAAGTAAGCACTGAAAGCATAAAAGAAGCAGCATGTCTCTGACACTACCACCACACTCAGCTACCATTGTCCATGGTCAGCAGTCCACCTACCTGGAGCGTGTCGTATCCCAGGACCCCGGTCATGCTTCCAGTGCCGTAGCCACAAGAGAGGCTGGTGCTGGTCCCCTGGAATGTGGAGGAACTGGAGGGGTTGAATTTGTTGTGATTTGCTGTGGATACAAGTTCAAAGCCAATTGTCACACAATCTTTAAAATGAAGTCACTCATTTACCACTCATAGCTTGGCTAGTTTGTCTATATTATTTACATGCTTTTTTGAGATATGCAATTCAATGCTATTGATTGATGCTAAATATGTACATTAATGTTTCCTTTGGTGCCAAGAATTATTTTTATTTTGTGCTGTGCAACCAGGAAGAAAAAAAATATAAACATAACAGCTGTAGAAGTTTGCATCAGAGGGATATCTGTCGGTGGGAGTAAGATGCCCTTCGTGCAGTCACAATCAATTATAAGAAGCCTACTTTAGCAAGCACTGCCAGCAAGGTGGGGGACCGATGGGCCTGATATAGATCTTGGGGGTCAGGTTACTCTATCACAACAGTGTTGGATATCACGTCAGGTGAAATATAAATCCCATAGGATATAATCATTGTGACCCATCCGCCAAGATATAAATCTGACCCTATGTGTGTCGGTACAGTGGCGGATGCTTCAGCATGTGCTGCAGATATATCTACGGGCAATGCTGCCTCGAGAGGAGGTTAAGTAGAGTCTTAAGAGGGTCATTTTCCAAGACTTCTTGGTTGAGAGCTTATGGAGCATCACAGTAGGATGTAAATAAAGCCAGGAGCTCTGCACTGGAGTTGATGTACAGAGTGACATCTACCACCAAGGTCGTTTACATATTTATTGATTTGCATTGTTCTATAGCATGCCTCTACCCAAGGGTGTCAGCAACACTTTACGCAGTGGCAACAGTAAGGAGCAAACAAGGTTGTGGATTACATTAAAACTTGGTGAAAACAGAACACCAGCCAAGAAGAATTAAAGAGAACTAATACACCTGAGATAGAGTAGGGGAAACAGGCATAAGAACAGGGGTGTGCAGTGCAAGCCTGGGGGTCAGAATGAGGGGGCGGGGCAGGTTGTGGGATGGAGGGGCAAGTAGTGATGGCATATGTGAAAGGGAGAAGAATAAGAATAGTAGAGGGAGCAGGGTGAAAAGATGGCAGTAGAGTGGTGCAAAGTAGAAAGGAGTGTGGAAGAGGGGGGAGTGGGAAATAGAAGTTGAGTTGTGAAGGGGAAGGGGAAGATGGTAGTAGGTGAGGAGGAAGAATCCAAGAAAGGATCAGGAGGTGAATGGCGGTGGAAGAGGAACAAAAAAAGAGGGAGAAAGTAGTATGAGGAAGGCTGGTGAAGGAGTTTGGGATAGGGAAGAGAGATTGAAGAGGGCAAACAGGGTCTGGGTAATCAAAGTAGAGGAAGGGGATGAAGATTAAAGAAATGAGATAGAGGAGCAGTAAAATGGAGGTGGTAAAGGAGAGGATGTGAACAGTAGAGGGGAAGTAAACTAGAAGGAAGCAGAGAAGAAAGAGATGAAGAGACTTTGGAAAAAGAGCCTTGCCGCCACAAGATACAAAAGGTTTGGATTTCATTTTTTTCAGCTAGGAATTGGTTGAGGACATTGAATTGTCGGACTGGTCATTGCCTTTTGTTCTAAAACTTAAAGCTAATTCTAATTTTAGGTTTTACTGAAGTTTGCTGACAAAGCAGTGCTTTGTTGTAACTGTATGAAACATCTTTAGATTGAAATCAACTGGGTACCACTGCTGCCCAGAATCACTTTCTGCCCACAGGCAATTCTTACTGAAGAGCTGGGAGAAGCTGCGAGAGAAAGTCAAGTCCTCATATCAGAAAATGCAATACCCTTGCACCTGGTGACACAGTTGGACAATATATTCCCCTGGACATTGGCCTAGACAGCTCATTTGATCCCCATTAATCTAGACGACACACTAGGAATGCCAGCTTCCCAGGTCAGAATATCTATGCACAAGACTCCTCATCTCCCATGCCTTCCTTCAACACTGTAAAGTTCTACCTTGAAATGTCTTTCTCCTGGATCTCTGACTTCTGTTGTCTCACAATATTTTGGGGTCGATTTCGATGTTATTCAGATGGTCATGTTTGCCAAATCCAATCCGGAACACTTGTTTCTGACTGAATGGTACAGACTTCGCAGCAACCGAGTATGATGCCTGGAAACTGGTAGGGCTGTCTGAATCGGTTCTGAAAGGCATTGGGACAGGACGTGTCTTTCTGAGCCAAATCGTACAGCTCAAGGGACTCGGTTTTAGTGTGAGCGAATACAATGACCAATTCAGACAGCTGTTCTGAATCGGTTCCTCCAGAAAAATCAGCTGCCAGAATCTGTCTTTGAGATCCCATAGCAGGCCCTCATTCACCCGGGCCTTCTGAATCGAGCCTGTGGGGGGGGGGGTACCCAAGGGACCCGCCTTTCTAACCATGCACATTGTGGCAGGCACCCCGCTATAAGATGTAAGGATTTCCCCAACCACTGCTTTCTTCAAAGGGAGCCTGTGTTCTCGTTCGGAACACAGGCTCCCACTGAAGTAAATGGGAGTGTGACCGAATCATATCCGGAAGCATCTGGATACATCTAATTCACTCGGAAGGACTCCCTTGATCTGAGTCGTCCAGAAAGCATTCGAGAACAGATTTGGTACAAATGCTTTCAGAACAACATCGGAATCAACATCTTTATCTTCATTACTTTATTTCTGATGTGTGTTGAGCCTGTGGTCACTGGTTAGCCCATCATCAAGGATAAGCTGAGATCATATGATACCAAACCAGATCAAACATAAGAAAGTGGACGAAGTAACTGATGGAAAATTGATACTTCGATGAGTCAGGACCTCTGGCTGGAATTGCTCTTGTGAAAAGGATTAAGAACACATTCCAATACCAAGTTGTAGAGAAGGAACATTACTAAATACAATGGTACCTACAGCATTACTCTAAAGTGGGATGATGACCAGTAGCAATAAATTAAGCATGGGCGTAAAATCCGTTCCGTTCACGGAATTTGCAGATTTTTTGCAATTTCGCGGTTTGCGAATCTCGCGAAATTGCAGAAAAATCAGCGAAATTGCGTGTGGGACGGATTTTCAAAAACTGAAGTACATGAAGCACTTACAATGTTACAGCAGGTGCCCAAGTTGAAGCTAATTTCTCTGTAACCATTTACAAAATGGTTACAAAAATATTAACTTCAACTCGGGCACCTGCTGTAACCCTGTAAGTGCTTCCTGAGCGGTGCCTCCAGAGTTGTTGCCTACTTGCAACTTTCTCTGACCCTGCTCTCCCCCTCGAAGCAGGGTCAGAGAATAGTTACAAGTAAGGCACAATGCTCCAGGCTATGACAAAAAGTAACCACAACAGGAAGCACTTACAGATAAGGAAGCAGATGCCGGACTTGAAGCTCAAATTCAGTAACACATTAACCAGCCTCCGGTTGAGGCTGGGCAGGTGTGCTTTCTCCCCATAATCTACAGTGGTGAAACAGAGGGTGCTGCGATGAACCAGAAGGTGCAGTTGTGAACCAGAGGGTGCTGTGATGAACCAGAGGGTGGCAGTGGTGAACCAGAGGGTGGCAGTGGTGAATCAGAGGGTGCTGTGATGAACCAGAAGGTGCAGTTGTGAACCAGAGGGTGCAGTGTTGAACCAGAGGGTGGTAGTGGTGAACCAGAGAGTGGCAGTGGTGAACCAGAGGGTGGCAGTGGTGAACAAGAGGGTGCTGTGATGAACCAGAGGGTGGCAGTGATGAACCTGAGGGTGGCAGTGATGAACCAGAGGTTGACAGTGATGAACCAGAGGGTGGCAGTGGTGAACCAGAGGCTGGCAGTGATAAACCATAGGGTGGCAGTGGTGAACCAGAGGGTGTCAGTGGTGAACTAGAGGGTGGCAGTGGTGAACCAGAGGGGGCTGTGATGAACCAGAGGGTGGCAGTGATGAACCAGACGGTGACAGTGATGAACCAGAGGGTGGCAGTGGTGAACCAGATGGTGGCAGTGATTAACCGGAGGGTGGCAGTGGTGAACCAGAGGGTGACAGTGATGAACCAGAGGGTTGCAGTGGTGAACCAGAGGGTGGCAGTGATGAACCTGAGGGCGGCAGTGGTACACCAGAGGGTGGCAGTGATGAACCAGAGGGTGGCAGTGATGAACCAGATGGTGGCAGGGGCGAACCAGAGGGTGGCAGTGGTGAACTGGAGGGTGCTGTGATGAACCAGGGGGTGGCAGTGGTGAACCAGAGGGTGGCAATGGTGAACCAGAGGGTCGCAGTGATGAAACAGAGGGTGGCAGTGATAAACTAGAGGGTGGAAGGCGTGAACCAGAGGGTGGCAGTGGTGAACCAGAGGGTGGAAATGGTGAACCAAAGAGCGGCAGTGATGAACCAGAGGGTGGCAGTGATAAACTAGAGGGTGGCAGGCATGAACCAGTGGGTGGCAGTGGTTCACCAGAGGGTGGCAGCTGTGAACCAGAGCATGGCAGTGATGAACCAGAGGGTGGCAGTGATGAACCAGAGGGTGCTGTGATGAAACAAATGGTGGCAGGGGTGAACCAGAGGGTGGCAGTGGTGAACCAGAGGGTGGCAGTGGTGAACCAGAGGGTGGCAAGGGTGAACCAGAGGGTGCTGTGATGAACCAGAGGGTGGCAGTGATGAATCAGAGGCTGGCAGTGGTGAACCAGAGGGTGGCACTGATGAACCAAAGGGTGACAGTGATGATCCAGAGGGTGGCATTGGTGAACCAGAGGGTGGCAGTGATGAACTAGGGGGTGGCAGTTATGAACCTGAGGGTGGCAGTGGTGAACCAGAGGGTGGTAGTGATGAACCAGAGGGTGGCAGTGGTGAACCAGAGGGAGATGTGATTAACCAGAGGATGGCAGTGATGAACCAGCGGGTGGCAGTGGTGAACCGGATGGTGCTGTGATGAACCAGAGGATGGCAGTGATGAACCAGAGGGTGGCAGTGGTGAACCACAGGGTGGAAGCGATGAACCAGAGGGTGGCAAAGGTGAACCAGAGGGTGGCAGTGATGAACCGGGGGGTGACAGTGCTGAACCAGAGGGTGGCAGTGATGAACCAGAGGGTGCTGTGATGAACCTGAGGCTGGCAGTTGTGAACCAGATGGTGACAGTGGTGAACCAAAGGGTGGCAGTGATGAACCAGAATGTGGCAGTGATGAACCAGAGGGTGACAGTGATGATCCAGAGAGTGGCAGTGGTGAACCAGAGGGTGGCAGTGATGAACTAAAGGGTGGCAATGATGAACCAGAGGGTAGGAGTGGTGAACCAGAGGGTGCGGTGATGCACCAGAGGGTGGCAGTGATGAACCAGAGGGTGGCAGTGGTGAACCAGAGGGAGCTGTGATGAATCAGAGGGTGGCAGTGATGAACCAGAGGGTGGCAGTGGTGAACCAGAGGGTGCTGTGATGAACCAGAGGATGGCAGTGATCAACCAGAGGGTGGCAGTGGTGAACCAGAAGGTGGCAGTGATGAACCAGATGGTGGCAGTGGTGAACCAGAGGGTGGCAGTGATGAACCAGAGGGTGACAGTGATGAACCAGAGGGTGGCAGTGGTGAACCAGAGGGTGCTGTGATGAACCAGCGGGTGGCAGTGATGAAGCAGAGGGTGACAGTGATGAACCAGAGGGTGGCAGGGGTGAACCAGAGGGTGCTGTGATGATCCAGTGGGTGGCAGTGATGAACCAGAGGGTGACAGTGATGAACCAGAGGGTGACAGTGGTGACCCAGAGGGTAGCAGTGGTGAACCAGAGGGTGGCAGTGATGAACCAGAGGGGGGTAGTGGTGTACCAGAGGGTGGCAGTGATGAACCAAAGGGTGGCAATGATGAACCAGAGGGTGGTGCTGCTAAACTGCCCGGGAGCCCTGTGGGTGTGAGCCCCCACGCTGCTTAGCTGCCCAGGTGTTGTGAGCCCACGGGCTACTGAACTGCCCCAGGGTCCAGTGGATGTGAGCCCCTGTGCTGCTGAACTGCCCCGGAGCCCTCTCAGTGTGAATATCATTCATGCTCAAATGCCTGGGAGCCCTCTGGGTGTAAGCACACATTGTGGTAAGTGCCCCCCTGCCCCCAGTACATATATACCCGTACCGCACAGCACCATTATGCTCTTGCACCATGAAGTATGGTGCCTGGATGCTCCTGATCCGTGTAGGTGGTACCACAGTCTGGTGCAGTCAAAATGTAAAGTCATAACTTGCTACACAGCACCAATAAACACGTGTCCCCCCCGGCACTGGTATGCGCATGTACCAGGCGTGGAGCACCCGCATGCCACTCCACCCTACTGCCCAGCGCCAGCATATGCCTGTACGGGGCAGTTTAGTATGAGATGGGACATTGTCCAGCAGCAGCAGCTGCATGCACCTGAACCCACTGAGCAGGATCAGAATGGCTTTGTACCAACATGCGCAGCAGAGCTATCTTGGACATCTGAAGGATTCTGGGGTCCTGTGCCAAACGTATTTTTGCATCCATGAGTTTCCCGAGCGCCATTCCCATGTAGCTCCTGTGACCAGGAGGCTGCTTTCTCCTCATCTTCTTCTCTGCTCGGTCTCTGACCCTTTATAAACAAGATGCATGTGAACTCGCATAGAAGCCCGGCCCGTTTGGCCCCGTCCACCACACACTAGCGGTATGAAATGTCTTCCCGCCCGTCCCCACTATAATGGCCAGCTCACACAAGGGACCTCGGCGCCTTTTGGCGCGCTGGCAAAGTTACAGGCACATGTGGTCACATATTTGTGCAAATGGCACAAAAATCTGCGAGTTTGTGGGAAAATTCACAAACTCGTGGATTTTTTTGCGATTTCGCACGAATTCGCGGACAGCGAATTCGCAAATTTCGCCCATACTTACAATATATACCATAAGAGGACCAGGAAGACGAACATAGGGAAGGTTAGGGTGAATGTTGGAAGTGGGATGTGAAGCTCTGGAGAAGAATGACCTGTAGGCTGATACTACAGTGATGGTTACGTGTTGTTAGAGGTGGATGGACAGGTGAAGTGTTGAAAGAGAGCTGGGGATATTTTGTGTAAGCTGTTAAGTTGTGTGAGAAGCTACAATAGAGGATGATTTTCTTTTTATATGTTCAAAAGTTTGTGTTCTCGCTTAAGTAACTTCATTAGTCTGGTTCTGTCTTCCACCTCACCTTTTTGAATATTTCACTCCATTGTTGTAGCATTGTGATGCTACCATAAGACAGCAAGACCCACATACAAAAAAGGTGCATGTCACAAGGTAGATGTAGACCTGCACAATTGCTAACTTCATCACAATATCGACTAGCGCTATATCAACAAAGTAAGTGTATGTCGGGAAGTGTGGGTTTAGTATTCTTATCTCCACATGTGCATACCTTTACAACATAGTGGTAGTCAATAATGTTGCTGATTGATAGCTCAGCCATGATATTGCGATCGGCGCCACAGTGCAAAAGATGGTCTAATAAATAGATGCTGATATTATTGATGTCAGGTGTGTGCTTCAGAAACAGAACAGGGACATTTAGAGGATGTAGGGTTGTTTCCAGACAGATAAGGAAGAAGATGGGGGCACCTTGGTTTCTACATTTGTTTACACAGTGACCACTTACAGCAGGCTGCGCTGTTGCAGTACACAGAGGGGACCCAGAAATTGGATGAGCCACTGTCAAACATCATGTTGAAGCTCTGAGGTGGAGTTCCAAGGGAGACAACGCCATAGTACTGCATCTGTTGGATGAGAAGAGGAAATCAGTAATACAGTTTAGATGTGGGTCACACTTTAACCAGTTTGGTATTTATCTCTGATGTCTGTTCACTTCTAGAATATTCAAATGATTTTCACGTCAGCAGCTCCCCAGCTCCCCAGTAACCACTGTGCATACTGGGCTGTCTATGAAGCATCACTTCACAAGAGGTCACTGTTCGTTCTTCTCTGTTGATGAAGCATTACCGCACCGGAGGTCCCTGCAGCCTACTCTATCTATGAAGCGTCACCTCACTGGAGGTCCCTGTGCGTTCTTCCCTGTCTACGAAGCATCACTTCGCCGGAGGTCACTGTTTGTTCTTCTCTATCGATGCATTATTGCACCGGAGGACACTGTGTGGTCTAATCCGTCTATGAAGCATGCCCCACCCGAGGTCACTGTGCATTCTTCTCTGTTGTTGAAGTATCTGCTGCTAATAGTCCCTAACATCTCAAATCTATCTAGAAGGGCAGGCTCTACAACTAAGGAGAGGAGTCCATGTGATTGATCTATGCCCCTAGTCTAGCTGACTTTTTCTACCTTCTCCTTTCCAAATACACCTTAGGTAGGCAACAAAGCATTAGAGCCTCTAGGACTGCTAGACCAGTGCTAGCTGCATTAGGAGTTAGGTAATGCATCTTCCAGTAGTCTGGGACATGCCATGGTTACAGCAGTATTCTTTTCATCCGTGTTAGAGGTGGATATGGCTGGCATTCCAGTTTTTACCTAAGGATAAAACAGCAGCTGGTACCACATCTTGCAGACAGTGGGATTAAAATCTCATAGTGTAGCAGGAGTGCTATGTTCTAACCACCAGGCTGATTCGGAGCCTGCATGAAGAATATTATGTTCCATGCACTAAGAATTATCATTGGCTTTGAATGTCTTTCACAATCTACCGATGAAGCACACTTGTATCCAATGTTCTTGGTCAGGATTCCCACTGTTGGTTAGTAGACAATCGGGACCCAGTGGGTCGACCAGCAGGTGACAGCAGATCTCGAAAGTCTAATGAGGAAATGTGCAGACATGAGGAGAAGCATTGCCCTTTGGTATTGCTTTGTTCTCCCTAGTGTCAGACACCACCTCTGGAGTAAACTATGTCTGTCGCCTCTGTATCTTCAATATAGCAACAACATTTTAATGATACTCATCCCATCTTTGACTTACTTGTTCCGCTGATCAATACAGAATCCACAGAACAACTCTAGACAGAGTCCAGTTATGGATATACTCAGTTTAACACTCCCAAGAATGAGATTGTTGAGTTCTCATTTCATGTTGCCTTGAATATTCAACTTTTTCTTTTCACCTTCATACTCTCCTTTGTCAACTGCCTACTTGCAGCCTTTTTGTTACTTTTACTCCCAAAAGTTTATCTTTTCTACCACATCTCTCTTCACTCAATCCTCTATCATTAGTTTTATCAGTCTAGCTCTCCCCTCTTTTCTTGCCCTTGAGTTGCTTTCACCACTGTGAACATTAATAATTACCTGTATCTTGAATTTGTCAACAATCTTTGCTGATCCTATCCCAAAATCCTATTGCAACACCAGCAGAAAAATGGAATGGAGCTTTCTGGAAAATATCAGACCTACATTTAGGACTAAAATTAGAGCCCACTATTCCTAGTTTACTTCAATATACAGGCCAACCTCCCATTGCTGTTGCTAAACTTATTAAGGTGACATCCTCAATGTCTTCTATTGATTCCTAGGTGATCATTGCCTTCAAGGACTCTGTCTTCTTCTGTATCATCTGGGATCATGGGTGCTGTGTCAATGGCAATCCGATTAGAGGAAACTAAGGTTTACACAACTCCTGGTCAAAAAAGTTCTGAAAATTAGAACTTCTCTCAAAGCGTGAACATCTTTAAAGAGCGTCACACTTTACTGAGAGAGTACCTTTCATGTCTCCATTAGGTCTCTAAACCCTGACTCACAATGTTCACTTATTGTGCTGAGCCAGACTCAGAATTCATAAGTCAACAATTTGGAAGTCCCTGACACTTACCCTCCAGAGCATCAGTGATCACCTGGCTTTTCTGGAAATTCAAAAGATGCATGAGTCTGTTAGCATGCAACTTGTAATTTAATAATTTGCTACCCACTTAACCCACAGTCTACCCTCACCCCATCTTACCTCACATGAGTCTACCTCAAACACTAGTGGATTTTCACACTTAGTAATGCATCCTGTATACAGTACTGGGGTGGGCAGGTTTGTTGTGAAAGCCACTTACGTCCATGTAGTTGGTCATTGGCTCGTTGGCCACTTGTCCATACTTGGTTGGGTAATACTTGGTGGCCGGATTCACTTTATAGGTCTCCAGGAACTCCTTCAGCTTACCGCTCTCCCTCAGGTGGTCTCTAAGGGACTTTCCTTTTATCAAGGGAATCCTAAAACAAAACAACAATTACCAGTGGAAGGACGAAGTGAGACATATCCTGGCAAGCATTCATCATCATGGAAATTAAAGGTCAAAAGAAAGGGTGTTAAGTTACAATCCCTTCAGTCACCTTTACAAAACATTGTCTGAAGAAAGTATGTATAACAGACATCCCACAAAAACCTTTGTAGGAAGGTTTACTGCAAAAAAAGTAATAATGGGTTTACAGTTGCAAACCCCACACAATCAAGGATTGTGCCCTGTCACTGTGAAAATGGCATAAAACTGGTAAAGTAATATTACATCACTTTATGATACACCAGGGTCTGAAATCCCTGTATACAAGTTTGGCTCTAATTTTCTTATTAAAGTTGTGGTGTTTCCAGCCACCTGTCAAAATGAAATGATGTAGCTGCTCAAATGTAATTTGTTATTTTACAACCGCGGAAAACTGGCTTTTAATTTTTATGATCAGTTTCTCTAAAACAAACAGTAATAACTAAAAAGAGATATTTTCAACAACATGTATATTTTTTACACACTGACATTATATGACAAATAGAATCCCTCTGCATTTTTCTACAAATTCTGAGCATCAGGCTGTTTTTAACTCGACCTACATTAAGTTGATTGTAATATCTTTTGGAACTAATGTTGTGCTTGATTTCACTTTTATTCTTCAATGACGAGTGGAACTCATGGATGCTGTTTATTGGATACTTTATATGCATTGAGGGTAGAGGCGGGGGGGGGGCTTGACCCGGAACGTCCAAGATAGATGCATGCTGCTTATGCAAGACTGCAATTTGGTCAAAATTGGGGACTGATAGAGGCTGACTGCAACCATGCTACCTTTTTTATGTAAAAGAACATGGCACCAATAACATAGGTCATTAGTGACAAGGGTTATAATGTAACCATGTATTATAAGGAATAAACTACCCTCTGCATACTTGTTAAGGATACTGCAAGTCCCCTTTGAGTTCCATAACCTTGTCAGGGGACTTGACCTTTGGACTTATTCTTCTATATGGTCACAAAACTCTTCTGTGACTGGTAAAATCCTTACTATATAAATACAATTACAATACAATATAATACAAAGATGTACAGAGAGGGCACTTTATCATCTATTATGCCATCTTAGAATAGTTTGCAAACCTGTTATTAGCCCAAGATTTCTACAAAGGCCTACATATGTGTGCAAGTTTTCATGATAATACATACATGTTACATAAAAATCAGGCTTAACTGTATGACAAACATTTATGCATTACCTCTTTGTAGTGTGTATGTGCAAGGTTTAGGGTTAAGAGAACCCATACTCTGAATGGTGAAAGCTAATAGACTGTGCAAGGTCAGCACATCATTTTAACGGCAGGTTGACATTAGTTCCCCTAACATATTAGAAGAAACAGAGTGGGGAAGAGAGAGATTCTGCTGCTCAGTGAACTCCATGTTGTGATGAGCCTTGCAATGCTGTTGTGACTTGCATGGAAGAAATCTGTGAAGAAGAAGAAGGAAGGGTGGATACATTCACTTGCTGTGACGTGCAGAGCCATGAGAGGTAAGGCTGCTAACACATAGGTGATCGCTCCACTTGCACAGAGAATGGTAGGCACCACGGTCCAGCACAGAATGTTGAAGGTCTGAGACAGGATGAATTAAAACTGACAGCAGATTAACTCCAACAAACCTGAATATCTTTACTGTGATCTGTGAACTTGGGAGGACTCTCCCTTGGGCACAAGAACTCACATAACTATCTAAGCCCAGGACAATATGGTGAGGTATCTGGGTCGCCATTGACTTGGACATCCACCCTGGAATCCCAGAGTCCTATTTCTCCACTTGATATCTCCTTCATATTTTAATGTTCTCTGTATCTCTGCCAGCAAAACAGTATCTTTGATCATGGCCTTGTTTGCTATAGTTTGGATCATGAAGATTCTCTCTGTCTAGGACTTCCCAACAGATCTCTGAACTTCTAGTAATTCAAGATGCCCTGATAGTGTTTCCTGAGACACACAGACCTTACACAACTTCCCCCATCTGCTACATTGAACTGTTTCCATCTCCTGCCAGACACACTTATTAACAAATTGTTACAGATATCACCACATGTGCCATCATTGTATGACCAAAAAGTGGTAGTATTTTCCAGGGTTCACAACTACCAACAAACACATTTGTGACAAGACATGAGTTGATGTCCAGTGAACCCTGTGGTCACTTCACAAGGAGGTTCAAGCCATAGATCTCTGATGTTCTTTCATGTGAAGTGGGAGTACTTTTCTAGACCTTGTAAAAACTTTTTGTCTTGTGATACTTGTAAATTTGATTTTCTCAATGGAAACATTAGAGTACAATTTTCAGAATGCAAAGGTGAACTGCATGACTTTACTCATGCCTGACATTCAAAAACTCACATGAACCGGTTCAGAGGCTTCCAAACAGCATAAGAACTAAAGGGCACTAGGTAAATGCATAAGTGTAATGCAAAAATGTGCCCTGAAATTTACAACATGCAACAACTGACAGGTATTAGTGGATGTTTATGGAAGCATGGATTAGGGGGCTTGGTACTGCTTCCAGGAAAAGTCTTTAAGAAGATGGACTCTCTCTCCTTTTAATTACCTAGTCCTTTTCCTGTCATTCATGTAATATGTCTACTTTGCCCTCTACAACCCTTTAACTACTTTCTAGACATAACTCTTCCCCATTGTCTTCTCCCTCTCCTTCAACTTTTCTCCTCGAACCCCTACCTCCTTTCTACAATATTTCAAGTTGTCTTATATGTCGCTGATAAGGCTTAAGCAGCTCAAAACCTGTCTAGGGTTGCTTTTGTTCCCATCTGGAGGGGCGCAGGCCTGGCAGGTCAGGCTCGACTATTCCTCGTGAAACAGTCGTCTGTCGCGAGTATCACAGTGGGTGAAAAATGATGGTCTGGAATGCGGTTCTGATCGATTGCCAGTGGCTGAGATTCAAGAGTTTCTCCCATCACCTTGTTGATCAAATCTAGTGATAGATGTCAGTGAGACAGTAGGAAATGTGACTGAAGGAGAGGGGAAAAGGAAGAAATTAGAAAAAGATTTGGGTTTTACAGTGTTAAGATGGCATAATAACCCAAATGACAAGGTAATGTTATCAAAGGAGATATTATAACATGATCAAAGGTGAAAGGCAAAAAGAGTCGAGGATATGCCCACTAAAGGCTAGGTACATATTAAAATCCTGGATTCCCAGGCGGTTGAGAAAGAGGTATTAGAAAGCTATGAAAGGATGAGATGAGGCACCGTGTGCTAGTTTTGTGATGGTTAGTGAAGAAAAGACGACAATGGAGTAGATTGTTCTGTGTTGGTAAAGGCAGAAACTCCATCGAGAGGTGTAAGGATGAGTGAATGGCGATTGTGATGGGCACTGTTGATAAAGTTACATAAATGTGAGTTTGCGCTTCCCATTGAGTGCATTGAAACAAAGGCAACCGGGAGGGAGTTAAGTAGGTTGTTAGAGGAAAGGCATGTTGTGAGATGGTTTAAAACAAATCTGTCCAATATTTGTGATTATTTCATGCCAGAAAAGATCCTGAAGGCTACCATGGCCTGCACAGTGGCTATCACTCTTGTAGGCCATACACTGGAAGAGGTTGAGGGCTTCACCTACCTGGACAGGGCCATAAACAATTAGGACGGCACAGACACCGACATCAAGGCATGAATTGGCAGAGCAGGGGCAGCCTTTATTCAGCTAAAGAAGATCTGGAGCTCCAAAGACCTAATGCTGCAACCCAAGATCAGGCTTTTTAACACCAACGTAAAATCTGTCCTTCTGTACTGAACAGAAACTTGGAAGACAACAGTCACCACCACCAACAAAGTCCAGACCTTCATCGACACCTGCCTGAGAAGAATCCACCAAATCCGCTGGCCAAACACCATCAGCAACAACGACCTATAGATGCAGACATTCCTACTCCCTGCTGATGAAGAAATCATAAAAAGACGCTGGGTAGGGCACACCTTCCACAAGCCCACATCAAACACCACCAGGCAAACCCTGATCTGAAACCCTCAAGGGGAAAAAAAGAGTAAGTCCAAAATCAACTCCTGCCAAGGGCTCGAGGCTGGCTGCCAGGAGGTGGGTAATGCCAGGGCCGGACTGAGAACCCAAAGCAGCCCTGCAAATTTTATAGGATGGGGGGAGGTGGTGCAAATGTGAAGCACTGCTGCTTTTGTTACTGGGGGTCAATATTGCAAAACCAGCCCCCAGTAACAAAAGAAAACGGCCTTGCCTCTCAAAGAAGCTATCCATCAGATGATTCTAAGACAAAATTAATTATGTGGCTAGGAAAGCAATATGGTAGCAAACAACTTATTGGCTGTTTAGAAGATCAAGAAGGAGCCTGAAATCACAAATTTGAATGCTGTAGAAATGTTGTTTTGAAGTATGGTCACTTTTCAAAGAGACTGGCTCAATGCACTGCAAGGCATTTATATGTGCATTCAGAGGGCTACTGGCATTTGAAGAGAAACCTTTACTAAACAAATGTTTGATTTTTTCAGCACAACACCCATGGTAATAATCACATTTGGGATATGCCAGTGAAAAAACAAACTTTTACATCACTCACATGGCGAGAGGAACAGGGTTGGTTATTTTGGAGTATTCCCTGAACAGCCACATGACCATGCGCTAACACATAATAATTCAGGCCTGTACGTCGTTCTCTGCACTGAGTCACTCAGCTGCATCCTGGGAGAAGAACTCGCCTGGAGTGCATTCTGTGCACTTATTCACACAGATGTGATATGGGAACAGAACTTGCTTCGGGTGTAGTCTGTGCACTTATTCACCCTGCTGTGATATGGGAACAGAACTTGCCTGGGGTGCATTCTCTGCACTGATTCACCCAGATGTGATCTGGAAAGAGGACTTGGCTAGTGAACATTCCCTGTGCTGATTTCCCCTACCTGGGTCTGGGGACAGAATTCGCCTGTAGTGCATTTGCTGCGCTGAATGACCTAGATGTGGTCTGGGTGCAGAACTAGCCTGCAGTGCATTCTCTGCGCAGACTCACCCAGCTGCAATATGGGAACAAAACATTCCTGTAGTACATTCTCTGCAGTGATTCACCCAGCTGTGGTCTGGGTGCAGAACTCGCCTGAAGTGCATGCTCTGCAGTGACTCACCCAGCTGTGGTCTGGGTACAGAACTCGCCTGAGGTGCATGCTCTGCAATGACTCACCCAGCTGTGGTCTGGGCACAGAACCCGCCTGAGGTGCATTCACTGCACTGAATCACCCAGCTGTTGTCTGGGTGCAGAACTCGCCTGAGGTGCATTCTCTGCAGTGATTCACTCAGCTGTGGTCTGGGTGCACTACTTGCCTGAAGTGCATGCTCTGCAGTGACTCACCCAGCTGTGGTCTGGGTGCAGAACTCGCCTGAAGTGCATGCTCAGCAGTGACTCACCCAGCTGTGGTCTGGGTACAGAACTCGCCTGAGGTGCATTCGCTGCACTGAATCACCCAGCTGTGGTCTGGGTGCAGAACTCGCCTGAAGTCCATGCTCTGTAGTGACTCACCCAGCTGTGGTCTGGGTACAGAATTCGCCTGAGGTGCATTATCTGCAGTGATTCACCCAGCTGTGGTCTGGGTGCAGAACTCGCCTGAAGTGCATGCTCTGCAGTGACTCACCCAGCTGTGGTCTGGGTACAGAACTCGCCTGAGGTGCATTCGCTGCACTGATTCACCAAGCTGTGGTCTGGGTGCAGAACTCACCTGAGGTGCATTCTCTGCAGTGATTCACTCAGCTGTGGTCTGGGTGCACTACTTGCCTGAAGTGCATGCTCTGCAGTGACTCTCCCAGCTGTGGTCTGGGTGCAGAACTCGCCTGAAGTGCAGGCTCTGCAGTGACTCACCCAGTGGTGGGCTGAGTGCAGAAATCGCCTGAAGTGCATTCGCTGTGCTGAATCACCCAGCTGTGGTCTGGGTGCAGAACGCGTCTGAAGTGCATTCGCTGTGCTGAATCACCCAGCTGTGGTCTGGGTGCAGAACTCGCCTGAAGTGCATGCTCTGCAGTGACTCACCCAGCCGTGGTCTGGATAAAGAACTCGCCTGAGGTGCATTCTCTGCAGTGATTCACCCAGCTGTGGTCTGGGTGCAGAACTCGCCTGAAGTGCATGCTCTGCAGTGACTCACCCAGCTGTGGTCTGGGTACAGAACTCGCCTGAGGTGCATTCGCTGCACTGATTCACCCAGCTGTGGTCTGGGTGCAGAACTCGCCTGAGGTGCATTCTCTGCAGTGATTCACTCAGCTGTGGTCTGGGTGCACTACTTGCCTGAAGTGCATGCTCTGCAGTGACTCACCCAGCTGTGGTCTGGGTGCAGAACTCGCCTGAAGTGCAGGCTCTGCAGTGACTCACACAGTGGTGGGCTGAGTGCAGAAATCGCCTGAAGTGCATTCGCTGTGCTGAATCACCCAGCTGCGGTCTGGGTGCAGAACTCGTCTGAAGTGCATTCGCTGTGCTGAATCACCCAGCTGTGGTCTGGGTGCAGAACTCGCCTGAAGTGCATGCTCTGCAGTGACTCACCCAGCTGTGGTCTGGATAAAGAACTCGCCTGAGGTGCATTCTCTGCAGTGATTCACCCAGCTGTGGTCTGGGTGCAGAACTCGCCTGAAGTGCATGCTCTGCAGTGAATCACCCAGCTGTGGTCTGGGTGCAGAAATCGCCTGAAGTGCATTCGCTGTACTGAATCACCCAGCTGTGGTCTGGGAACAGAATTTTTAGCATAACATTCCCACAACCCACTGTGACCCTAAGGCTCTTAGTAAATACTCACTTGACCATGCACTCAGAGAGAGCCACCAGCCCCAGGAGCAGCAGCCACTTCATGGTTCCTTCTTCGTCCAAGGCAGGCGGGAGAGAGATCTCAGACTCTGGACTGCACTAGCGAATACCACAGAGAGAACACCCCTTATGTACCGCTTGGATGACCCTTGGGCAACCTTCACCCAAGCAGGGAGTGCTCGTGTAAGATAACAGGCAAGGATCGGGTCCAACCCCAAAATAAGAGGCTGTGCCCATACTCTTAATCTTAAAAAAGTCAATCAATCGCCCATTAATGTGTTACTTTCCATTGCAGGCATCATAACTTAAATATAGATAAGAGCAAAGTGCAAACCTAAGCAAGTTGATATCTCCACAGTCGGCTCCTTAGAGCAGGTTTGTCCTGTGATGTGAGTGTTTGTTAATGAAGTGACATTGTGTCCTGCGATATGGAGAGCGCTCAGTGTGAAGGGATGATGGGCACAAGTCCCAGGCCAGCACTACTCAGTATCAACACTCGCCTAAAATAGCCAGAATGGACCAACTACAAATGGCTTGAGTTAAGATAAGGCACTGATACCCAAACCTGGAGAGAGATAAGCAGCCCCTTACTTTCCAAGGCAGGCACAGACCTCACAGGGACCATGACTGTGTGGACAATCTGGACCGTCACCAGGAGCCTGCAAAGAACCTTAGATGGCCTTGCCGTGAAGCACCACAGGTGAGCTGTTCAGTGTGTGCGCCTTCACGTGGCACAGGCTGCCCATGCCCTGGGCTTGGATAGAACTCACAGCTTCACATGTCTGAAATCTAAGGTGATGCCACCGCACCCTACATGAGCGTAGGCATGCTTGTAGATGCATTTGGAGAGTGCAAACCTAGCTGGAGATCAGCAGGCCAATGAATATGAGTTTAGGGCTCTGGCAGTGCAGACCACGAGTGGGGCGCAGGAGAGGGGTATCCTGTTTTGAGATAACCTCGATATCCCAGAAAGGTCATATGTGATTTCATATGAAAATTATTTCAGGGAATTCCATTACTGAGAAACCATTTCATCTAAACTGTTTAATGGAAATTTTCAGCATTAATGGCATTTACCTTTTCAGAGAAACCCATTCACAGAAGGTCTTTATGGTCAAGATTGTCTTTAGAGCGTTTATTTTTTTAAGTGTAGATGCTTCGGTTGCAGTCCTTACTTTCTGAAACAGTTTTGTTGGAGATATTTATTTCAGAGCTTTACTTCAAACAATTAATTTGAAATGGTTTAAATTAGTTGATCCATCACCATCCGTAAACAAAATCCACTACTGATACCTCAAAACTCTAAACCACCATCAATCCTTGGCCCCCAAAACTCCTCACTTCACCTAAACTACACTCATCCCCGAAACCTACCAGCCCTTTGTACCCCACAAATCAACCTTCCCTGAACCATAAATTCAATGATTACCCCTAGCTTCACCCATTCCTGAACCCTAACAAACCCTTTCTACAGCTAACACCCACCGATATTTCAACCCTTAAAACACTTCAGCACAGTCACAGTCCACCCATCCTCGATCCCTAAAAAATTCCTCACCGCCCTTAGACACCTGTCATCCATAACCCAAAGTATTACTCATCACCCACAACTCCTTTCTACATTTAAACTTCACCTAGCCTTGCATCCTTAACACCCCTCACCACCCTAGACACAACCCCATCCTGAACGCTAAAAACACTTCACCACCCCAGCCACTATCCATAATTAACCCTAAAAAACACTCACCATAAAAACACCCCTTTCTATGCCTGAAATCCAATTATTCATGACCTCTAAAAAACCCTTGTCACCCTAAACATTACCTATCTCTGAACCGCATGAAGTAGACGCTACAATTGAGTCACATTGGTTTTTTTTGTTCGCAAAGTACACCCAGAAGTGTCCTGATAAACAAAGGAGTGAGTTCCTTAGAAGGAGTGCCCGACCTTGTGGCACTGAATAACATCCTGGGGTGGGTCACCAAATCTGCCCAGCCTTAAGATATGTCCTACTGATCCTAACACACGAGGAAATGATAAGCAGATATTTATTGTCACTCAGGTCAGTGGGGCTCGATTTATTAACCTTGGGAAGATATAAGGCTCCTGGCCTGACCATGAGGTCAAGCCAAGATCCCTTTGGTGGAACCATCAGACCCTGCATTTTTTTGTTGCCACACTTTTCTGACAGAAGTTGGACTGTGGATCATCTTTTATCACATGACCACCACAACACTGTTGTGTCTGGCAGCACACTGTGCTGACCCTGGCAGTGCACCCTCCACGTGTTAGCCCACTCTCAGCTCAGTAGCTCAGTAATGCTGCCCTTGGTGCACAAGCCCCGCTTCTCGCCCACAGTTTCACCCATTTTATCTCTTGCTTTAGTCCTCTACGCCGCATGGTTTCTCTGTATGACAACCTTGCTACTTCCCTAGTTGGTTAAGACCTTATTTGCAGTGTTGCACTGCCTGGTTTGGTGGTCTCTTGGACTTAATATACAACATTAACAAACTTTATTGCAATCCCACACCTATGGTGCACAGACACCTTACTTGACCTCACCAAGGGTCCAGTTGATCTGCATGAACATCAATTGTGAAACCTCTTGACCTCATATGCACTGTTCTTGACCTACTCAGTAACTCCTGAACATGCTAAAATCTGGCACTACCCCGCAGCTACCTCTACTGTCCATCCCATTTACACGGGCAGTCAAGAGGGTTGATGGGGTCTGTGGATGCGCCACCTAGCAGCGCCACTGTTTCCTTTGCACCTTCAAATTGGTTTGACCCATTGTCAGCCACTCTGGCAATGGTTGAATATCTTCTCTGAGCCCTAAGTCCTCCCAACCAAACCCTTCTTGCATGTCAATAATGCCCCCATTTCTTCAACGGTAAACAGGTTTGTCGGGCTATGAGTGAGGAGCTTCAAGGTTATTCTTCTTACGATGGGGAGCCATTGGAGTTCGCGGGGTGTTGGGTGATGTGATTGTGGCAGGGATGTCTAGGATTAGTCTGCCTGCGGTGTTCTGGACAGTCTGGAGCTTGCAAAGGAGTTTTCTGTTGATTCTGGCATAGAGGGCGTTGCCATAGTCCAGTCTGCTAGTGTTGAGGACCTGTGTGACCGTTTTTATGCATTTGGACGGGATCCATCTGAACATTTTGCGGAGTATGCGGAGGGTGTTGAAGCAGGCTGAGGATACAGCATTGATCTGGCGGTTCATAGTGAGCAATTAATCCAGTATGATTCTGAGGTTTCATGCATGGTCTGGTGCGGTGGGGGGTTCCCGAGGGTAGGGGGCTCATGCAGAGGGGGTGGAGCCAATGATTAGGACTTCTGTTTTCTCTGACTTAAGTTTCAGGCAACTGTCCTTCATCCAAGTGGCAAAGGCTTCCAACCCTACTTGGAAGTTGTGCCTGGTTATGTTGGGTTCCTTTGTGAAGGAAAGGGTGAGCTGGGTGACTTTGGTGTAGGAGACGATGTTGAGCCCATAATTTCTGACTATCAAGGCAGAAGTAGAACACCCTCCTCCATGTGTGATAAAAGCTAATTGGCTACAGTGAGGTGGCTTGAACTACCTGGCCTGTTGAAGGCAATCACCAGCAACAGCCTGTCCATGGTGTTTACTAAGAGGAGAATCTATGACTGGGACAGAAGCAGTCCAAATCAGTGGGGTCACATCATAATATTTTACAGTGAGAGTAAACACACCCTACCTTGAGGCTCTTGGAAATTCCCTCTGGAAAAGGAATGTATTGATAAGTCATACACGCATTGGACCATGGGTGTTATAACCACACATGCCTAAACGATGTATGCCTAAACAACACGGTCTGAACCACGACCACGTCTTTACCATGCATGCCTTTAGCACAAATGACTTTACAACAAATTTCACTGTAAAGGCATGATTGCTAAAGGGATATGTGTGGTTAATTGCACACCCCAGCCTCCACCCTGCACCATATCAGCCATGCCATCCACCCTGCCCCAGCCCTGAAAACTAACCCTACTCCTCATTGTAAGCTCTAAAACTCAGCCAAAAAACAGCCCCGTTTGCTTTGAGCACTAAAACTGCCCCCAGCCGTGAAAACTGCCCTTTACCCTCCACCCGCTTTGAGGCCTAAAACACTGGCCCATGCCAAAAAACTACCCCGGCCACACCCTGATTCCAAAAAACTGACCCTCACCACTGAAAATTGCCCCTTCCCCTGGCCCTGAGCCCTAAAACCTAGCCCTTAAAACTACCCCAGCCCCCTGCCCTGAGGCCTAAAACTTTGCATCCTGCCCAAAAATTACAGTGGCCCCCTGCCACCCTAAGCCCATGAACCGACACTCACCCCTAAAAATTAGCTCCCAAATCCGGTCTCAGCCCCACTTACCAGACCATGTCCTAGAGCTTCCACACCCAATGCTTCATGTTCTTCTCCCCGCCCATCCATACATCCAGACCGCTGATTACCTACATCATGCATATGCGTGGTTAAGACAGATGCTTGGTTTGGGCAACCGTTGTTCTGCTTGCGTGGTAGTGGCACGTGTGGCTCAGTTCACATTGTAATGGCTGTTTCTCTTTTGAAACTCTTTGATCGGGGAGTGAAGAAACAGGTCACTAACATAGCACAAGTTTCATCAAAGCTTTAAAGTGATGCCCATTGGGTGGAGTTCGCTTCATTTTGTCTTAGGTAACTTTGGTCAACGCGGATAACAGCTTCTTTTGTGTGAGGTTAATTTTTATTTAACTTTAGTGCATGCTACTTCACTGCCCGTGAGGTCTGCTGGGTGAAAAGCAGTTCCCTTCAGAAGGATGTTTGACTTCTGGAAATTGATAGATAACACCTTATTGTCAGGGTGATTTAGCTGCTAGTGTAATATGGTCAATGATTTCTTCTCTCTTATGTCAATCTGAGGTTTGTATTATGTTGTCTTCAGGGAGAGGTCCTGAGTGAAGGTGAGTAGTGGATCAATATGCAGTTTACAGAGGAATGAAAAATCATCCCTGAGTGTCAAGACTGGGATATGGAGTGTCCATTGAGAGACATTTTTTGGCATCCAGCATTTGGAAAGTCTGGTTTCTTTAGCTTTGTAAGTGATATGTGAGATCTTTCTATTGTGTCTCAGGGAGAGAGGGAAAAAAACAATGGTGATGATTGAGTGGTATTATGCCAAAAGTGGTAGTTTTAGGCAGGGTGTTGCTTTTCCTTGGCAGTATGATGTCCCAGGCCTTGAGACAAGCTTACATTTAGCAATGAGACTCACAGTGTGTCAGAACGTGTAATATTGACTCTTACCGGTCACTTGCACAGGAAGAGAAGATGCTAGCTCCCAACTCCCTCTCTAGGATTCCTCAGAGACAGAATTTAATCATGCCTCCACTTAACCCCATAGGGGGAAGGGATAAAATAATAAAGAATCAACAGAAGAGACGGGTTCTAGACCTTCGGATTTTCTGTCAGGCTCTTCCTGTCAGTCCACTTGGTGACTAACTCGCTGAAGATACCTTAAGAAACTAATACAACACAATTACACCCTATCAACTCTACACTAACTCTATTGATATGTGTTATCTATTATTTTTAACATACCCCATGTCTTTTCTTGAACCTGCCCCTCTACTCTTTTCTGGTGTCTTTTTCTGATTTCTTCTTAGTCTGGAAGTGTTACATCTGCAAAACATTTAACACCTTAAGAATTTCTCTATGTGTTATTGTCCTATTTATTAATTACTTTCTGATAGCTTACCTACCAGTTTGTTTTTAAATATTTCCTTCTATGTATAGCTCTAAGTACTTCCTTTTAGGATAACAGAATTACTATTTGTCCTTAAACCTTTTTGATAGGCTGCTTTTTATTGTCTGTCTTCTTATTATTGTAAATAACTCCACAACTTAAATTGTCTTTTTATTTTCCTTAGAACTAAATAACAATGGGCCCGATTCACAGAATGAACTTAAGATGCAATCCTAAACTTACTACTATTTTGGTATTCACAGCATGCACTTACTACTTTTGGAATTCACAGAATGAATTTACTACTTTTGGTATTCACAGAAGTTAGGATTTTGTCTTAAGTGTGTCTAAAGACAAACTTAAGACAGACTTAAGACAAACTTAAGACAGACTTAAGACAGACTTAAGTTAGGATTTTGTCTTAAGTCTGTCTTAAGTCTGTCTTAAGTTTGTCTTAAGTCTGTCTTAAGTCTGTCTTAAGTTTGTCTTAAGACACATTTAAGACAAAATCCTAACTTCTGTGAATACCAAAAGTAGTAAATTCATTCTGTGAATACCAAGATAGTAGTAAATTTAGGATTGAGTCTTAAGTTCATTCTGTGAATCGGGCCCAATATATACAGTTTGCTATTGTGCTGCATTTGACAAGGTAAGTATTCAAATATTATATTTTCATTTGCTTATTCAACAGTCTTTCACTTTCTAAACAAGAACAATTGTCTTTCACTTAGCTTTGAATTTCGTCTTTTCTTTGCTGTCTGCTGTTTTCTGCTTTTCGGGGATTAACTGAAGCTGAGAAGCCAGAAGCGGAGGAGTTAAGAAGTCACGAAGTCAGGAAGCCATCAAGTAATTCCCCTTACACAGCCCTCTGTACTTACACTCCAAACTTCACTTCGAACGGTGAACAAGGTATTATCCATTATTCTTCCTGGTTCTGGGAATGATAGGATAATTCTATGGGCATTACAGACTCTGAACGCCAAAGTCAAAGGAGCTACAGAATTACCGAACCTCTCGGGATTTTACCTCAGTGAAGTTAAGGAGCGTGCGCGTCACCACAATTCACACAGGTGCCCTCAACCCACTAGACCACAACCGCAACGATACAGCGGCGGTCATCTTGAAATTCCGCATCTGCCACAACTAGCCCCAAGTGTGGTCTTTATTGAGGTTCTCTCTTCCTTTAGCCCAATGGGAGTTCATTAAAGATCAAATTGATCCTGCCACACGTGTTGGGTGACCAGCGGTCCTGACACAGTGACAGTGCTCAAATAGCCTCTTTGATACTACTCATAGTCAGTGAACATCTATGAGGCTTCCTGCCTGCATTCTCATGTTTTAGCAAGCACATGCCCCAGTTAGAGTCCAGAGTCACTGACATGGTGGTTGAGATCATGGTGGTATGTTGATGATCAGTGGATACCTTTTCAGAACCTGGCATTGGATGTTTGATGACTTCAGGACTATCCTTTGGCGTAACGGGAGAAATAGCTTGGGCTATATATTTTGTCTGGAGTTCAATAATCAACCAATCTATCAATCAATCAATCAAAGATTTATAAAACTCAGCAAATCACCTATGAGGGTCTGAAGACAACATCTTAGATGTCATAGGCACCAGGACTGATTGACAGACAGACTGACAAGTTTGTCAATGCCTCTAAGCGATTGACACTGAGAATCCACATTTCATGTAGAGTAGAATGTCAATCATAGCCACCCTTTTACTCCTGGAGTGGAAATGGTCAGCATTTAATGTTCTTGGGACTAACGAAGTTTTTCAATACATTTATTCACATTTATGAGTCAGAATAGAGGTACATGGATAATTTGAAGGATTTCGGGATTGTTTTTCTGTAGCGCCACTGGGCCTACTTACTTTGTCTCACTTTAACTCCTCACACTACACATCAGAGCCATTTACTTGGTCCTCTGATGGATCTTGAACCATGCCGAGAGGGGTCGTATATAGGGGACCAATCCAATTATCCAATGAGGACCTGGAATTGAGTAACTGACCTTACAACCCATAGTTACAGCCAAATATATAACTCTTAAAACTATGATATAATATCCGGAAGCGAGAGGGCTCTTGCCTGCACAGGGGCACTGTACTTCTGGGAGAAAAACAACAACCAGCAGCCTCCAGTCTAGATCACACCCCCCTTGTGCTCATAAGCGCATTGCAATCTCGCGCCCAGAGTATTCACCAACGAGAGGACTCTTGCCCGCACAGGGGCACTGTACTTCTGGGAGGACCACAACGCTCTGCAGCCTCCAGCCATCCCCCTCGCATTCATAAGAGCGTGTAGGCCCCAAAAAGAGGACTCTCACCTGCATGGGGGTCATGTACTTCATGGAGGACCACAACGCCTAGCAGCTTCCAGCCCAGACCACGCCCCATTAGTACATGTATGAAGATTGGTCTGTTAAAGTTTCAAAGAAATTGGAATATTTATAAACGTGCAGCTCCATTTCAGTTGTGTCTCTGTTGGTGCACACTTTAACATGAGCAAAAACAGAGTTGAAAACAAAAGTGTTCAATAAACATTTCTAGTGCTATCCAACTTACGTTTAGTCTCTTTAATTCTTCACACACATCATTAATTAAAGAAGAATGGTTAGTGAAATCTCTATAAAATGTGAGGCATCCCCTTCACATGTTCTATTACACGTTAAATGAACACACCATTACAATGCAGGAAAACATAAACCTATGTGTTCCAAATGAGCATCTTCGTCTAGTTTACACTCTTCTGCATACTTTTAAGAGTCTTTTAATGACCTATCTCTCAAGATTCTCCAACATATAGTGAGCACAATGTGTGCTCACTTTGCTTTTCTCTCAAAAGGTGTCAACATCGGTTTTGTGTGTCAATTAAGGGATTCTGCAGTTAATCTGCCTGATCAGTTTCATGTGAAACCTGGATTTGAGTCAAAGGAGTCCTTGTAGACAATGTGGAGCATTTGTGGCACACAGATGCAGCAGAGGAGCTTCTGAAGCTGCATGTCAGACTCTCAAGAGCATAAATATTATCTAACAATAATATTTTCCCCTAAAATATAGTTTGCAAATATATCTTTCCACTGTTGCTGTTTTTTCTCTTATAAATGCCAATGTGTGTATTCTTTTAAACAATATTCAGAGCTCAACATTTCTGGAGAAGATATTTTTTACTCCTATTTATTATGTACATAGCATATTTACCAGCAGGATTAGACAATGCCAACTCGCATTTGCCCAAAATTAGAAGGAATCCAATATCATGCCTCTTGTGTGCAGGCGACGTCCTGTTGACCAATAAAATAAAATCGTATTGACAAGATTACTCATCACACTGAATGAGAAAGCCATAACAAACACATTGAGAATTAATGTAAATAAAACCAAAACCCTTATAATGGGCAAAAATTCAAGAAAGAAAGCTCTTGGTGCCTAACTGGGTATCAAGTTGTGAAAGTAGCCGAGTATAAATGCTTGGGTGCCCTCTGATTATCGGGACACTTTCCAACCCAATCACCAGCTTTATTCATCGAAAGCCTCAGCGTTGGTGACACTTACGGCCTTCCTTAACCTCAACAGTTTACTCCATCGAAAGCCTCTGCTCTGGTGACAGGGACGACTTTCCTCGACCTGTACAGTTTATTATATCGAAGTCTTGAATATGGTGACAGTGATGGCCTTCCTCAATGTCAACAGCTTACTTTTTCGATAGCCTCTGCTCTGGTGACAGTGACGCCTTCCTTGACCCCCTACAGATTACTGCGACAAAAGTCTCTGCTCTGGTGACATTGACGGCCTTCCTTGGCCTCTACAGCTCACACCATCAAAAGCATCTACGCTTGTGATAGTGACGGCCTTGCTCGACCTCTACAGCTTACTCCACCGAAAGCCTCTGCTCTGGTGACAGTGACGACCTTGCTCGACCTCGACAGCTACTCCACCGAAAGTCTCTTCTCTGGTGAGAGTGATGACCTTGCTCAACCTCTACAGCTTACTCCACCAAAAGCCTCTGCTCTGGTGACAATGGCGCCTTCCTTCAGCTCTACAGATTACTAAATCAAAAGTGTTTGCTCTGGTGACATTAACGGCCTTCCTTGACCTCTACAGCTTACTCCATCAAAAGCCTCTACACTTTTGACAGTGATGGCCTTGCTCGACCTCTACTGATTACTATAGCGAAAGCCTCTGATGTTGTGACAGCGACCGCCTTCCTCGACCTCTACAGCTTACTTCACCGAAAGCCTCTTCTCTGGTGACAGTGACGACCTTGCTCGACCTCTACAGCTTACTCCACTGAAAGCCTCTTCTCGGGTGACAGAGACGCCTTCCTTGACCGCAACAGATTACTACAACAAAGTAATCTACACTTGTGACAGTGACGGCCTTGCTTGACCTCTACAGCTTATCCAACCGAAAGCCTCTGCTCTGGTGACAGTGGCGACTTTGCTCGACCTCTACAGCTTACTCCACCGAAAGCCTCTTCCCTGGTGACAATGGCAGCCTTCCTTGACCTCTACTCTGGATAAGCATAAGTGGCCCCCTGTAAAAAGAATAATACCCTAACAAGGAAACAGTTTATATGGAAAACAAATTTGCACCGGACATAGTACTCAACAATAAACTGTATAGCAGTTAAATCATAGATCCATGATCAAATTATACAGCCATTACAAATATGATATAAAATATATCTTTTTTATTTCTTTTTTTCCTTTCTTATACATTTTTTCAAATATTATAAAAAACATACATACATATAGCCAATAGTTTTTTCCAAAAGACATATATATCCTAAATCCTTCCCTATATGCATTGAAACCACAAGTTGTTGTAAGGTATGATATGTCTAAGTAGTATAAATGCCTTCAGTTAGTAAACAGTCACAGTTGGTCCAATACAGTATATCTGAGTGATATCCAATTGGACACCAAACTTGTGTCAATTTCAAAAAGATTGATCACAGATGTTAATTTTCAGGTATCATATATGAACTGATTTACAGATCTTTACTAACACCAAAGAGTTTCGGCAGATGCCTTCCTCAGGGCTTTCACACCAGTGGTTTATTAAATTGGAAAAAGATTTTAATGTAATTTATATAGATCTATGGTACAACTGCAAATTACAATAATAACATATAGTGGTCTCATCTTCCCTTACTTACATGGTCATCAAGGTTCAAACGTTCCTGTTTCGCTATATAGTGCATCTGCAAAAATTAATATGAAATTTGTGATCATATAACATACAGACTCCTATAACACCCCTAGAGGGATATTACTTTTCTCAAATATAGATACTGTACAGTCCTATTCCTGTTCTTTGGTATTGTCCTTTGGGTTGAAATACCTGTCATAACTTTCAATTATCCATTTAGCCCAGAGGCCAAATTTATTGACTAGATGTTAGTTCAAACTATTATTTATGGTCATCTATTCTAGATAATAGACAAGACAGTGAGTTTACAGGTCCTATTTTAATGGATTGCTCTGTATGAATGACATGCATTGCTTTATTTTTGTGCTTCAGGCTGAGTGCATTTAAATCGACACGCACATTTTGTGCAAGTTAAAACTCATGGCACATGAAAATATGAGAAAGACTTAACATGTGAGTCACCTCATGGAGAGGTCAGTGTTATGCACCGGTAGAAGGACAAAACCCTTACAATACACCTCAAGTGAAGGTAAGGACAGTGTGCACTGTAATAAAGGGACTAAACCATTGCAAGACACCTCATGTTAAGGTACTGAGATTGTGCACTGTCTGGTAAGGTAAAAATTGTGCATTGTGTGACCGTATTAAAACTATTTAAAACTCATGCTAAAAAGCGATAATAAACACTGCTTACTAGAAACAAAAAAACCAACAACCCCAAATGTCAAAATCTTGACTTGTCACACTATTAAAAAGTCACTGAGCAGTAATATACATGGTAGCAATAGAGTACATTGTGGCCCAGACACACATATTTACAATGTTTGTGTTTAAGACAAAAGAACAGACTGAAGACAATATTTATCCACAAACAATCCTGATTATTAAAAAATTATATATATACAACCACTGCAGTGACTGCATAAAAGTTTTTTTGCATATGCTGAAAAAGTGTGTAAACACTTGTACAAAAACACCTATATCACAGAATTTATTTACACATATTGTCACAAAAGGAGGACTAAAGTGAATTGCCGCTTAGTAATAATATCATATCCATTCTTGGAAGATGAGTTCAGTAAAAGCACAGTGACTGCATAAAGTTTTTTGCATATGCTAAAAATGCCTCAATCCCTGTGGGATTGAGGCATTGTCCTTGTTATACCATGTTAGTAGATACACTCTTATCTTGATCACTTTTGGGGATAATACAGCCGGCTACGGGCACCCAAACTAGCTTACTAGTGGCAAACAATGACGTCACACCTCTCTCAAATATATATGGAGAGGAATTATATATGAACCTTCTTTCCTTCACTCCAAATATTTAAGCCACTTCTGCTCTTTACCTTAGGTCATATGACTCTGACCAACAATTGCCATCCGCTGTTTGATCCACACGGTTCTGTCCGAATAGGTTGACAGCTTCAAACTGAATTGATTCGGTAAGTTCACAACTTAAAAACTAATAACCTCTGACCATCCAAAACCTTGGTTGTTCTAATACGCACTAGCCATTGAGCTCCTGCTCGTGGTTAATACTTTCAGATATATCCTTTACAAGTAGACTTGGCAATGTGTCTTTCCTCTCTCTCATGATTATTCCCTTACTCTAATAGTGCTCTTGCTGAACTCATCTTCTAAGAATGGATATGAAATAATTACTTAACAGCAACCCACTTTTGCCTTCCTTTTGTGACAATGCGTGTAAATAAATTCTGCAATATAGGTGTTTCTGTACAAGTGGTTACACAATTTTTTAGCATATGCAAAAAACTTTATGCAGTCACTGTGCTTTTACTGAACTCATCTTCCAAGAATGGATATGATATTATTACTAAGCGGCAATTCACTTTAGTCCTCCTTTTGTGACAATATGTGTAAATAAATTCTGTGATATAGGTGTTTTTGTACAAGTGTTTACACACTTTTTCAGCATATGCAAAAAAACTTTTATGCAGTCACTGCAGTGGTTGTATATATATAATTTTTTAATAATCAGGATTGTTTGTGGATAAATATTGTCTTCAGTTTGTTCTTTTGTCTTAAACACAAACGTTGTAAATATGTGTGTCTGGGCCATGGTCCTTTTACGTCTATTGTGATCAATTCGTATGTGTTAATTTTAATGTATATTTATGTATATATATGTTTGTCGCTTTTTACAGCCCTGACGAAGTTCCGCAAGGCAAATGGAACGAAACGCGTTGGCTGTGCCTATATCTGATGAATACTGTTAAATAAAGAAGAAGATATAAAATACATCACTTTCTTTTGGACTCTTATTGTGTGCACCTTCTATCTCATGTTTATATGAGTGAAAGGCCTTGCTTGAAAAAGTGTAAAGGATTGATAGTGCTCTGTCAGAGTTTCTCAGCGCCTAAGTGGTAAAATTTGTATGGAAAAAGTACAGAATGCCACACTGTATGAGCCATTCTGAATGGCAGGCTGATGACAAAGAGCAAATAAATGCTGAAACTGTCCTGTTGAATTCCCCTTTTATTATTCTATTTACATATTTTAAAGAAGACTAACAATTCCAAGAAGCTACTTACAGAACTCTGCACTAAACATTTGAGCTTGGCTATATACGATCTTATTACAGACAAAGACTTGTGTTTGCCTTAGAAATAGAAGTAACATTGTTATATGCTCAGCTTTTGCAATAAAAATGACACCTGTGAAATTAAATAAGTGTGATGAATTATAAAATCATTTGATTATGATTTGGTATCATCAGAAGGGTGGATTGATGGAGCAGATTTCATCTGGAGACAGGCATTACTTTATTTTTCGGTTTCAGACGGACTGTATTTAAATTGACAAGCACATTTTGGTGCAAGTTAAAACACATGGCACATGAACATATGAGAATGAGGCTTAGTCAGTCTGAAATGCTTTTGCTAAATTAACATGTGTTTTTGCAGTGTAGATCTATACCTCAGTCACTGTCTTAAGAGACTGTGGCTTGTTGCATATTAACACCTTAGATGCGGCGCAAATATTCCTCCCCAGTGCTGCACTGTCCATTGGAACTAGTGCTGAATGGACGTCCAATGGTCGTGCGCAGCACTGGGGAGGTAGTGCTGCCGTCGGCCAACGCCCGACGCAGCACTTAAGAGGTTAACAAATATATATATTTCAGTTCATAACACCTCTTTTATATTGTGTTTGAATTAATAATGCACAAAACACTACACATGGGGCTAAATGCTTTATTGCATGAAAAGCTATCCAAAACATGAAAGCATGTTGCTATGAGTATGAGTATGTATTAACTATGTGCACTTTGAAAATTTACACTAGTGCATGATTCATGCTATGTTGCACATTTGCACATTTTGCATGTTTTGCATAAGCAATAAGAAAAGCTGCTTTAAACTAATACCTTTGCTAGAAAATTACTCATACAGGGTATTATTATAAGGGAGTGAAACATAATGGGTTTATGTACATAAGGTTAATACTCTTTTGTCTTTGTTTTGTTTTTGGGCCTAAGATAAAATGGCTGCCTGTGAATCCAGCAAGGCTGTGACTTGCATTAAAAGAAGAGAGCATGCACAGAATTGTGCCAGCTTGCCTCAAGCACAGAAGGAGTCAAGGCCACTGTGAACTGTACATTCTAGTGATTTTGCCAATTTACCAGTATTAATTAAAGTATCCTTCCTGCCTGCGCTGGGGCAGGAAGGAAGGAAAATTAGACTGAAACATTTTTCCTAGTAAATGTTGTAAAAACATATAAATGTATTAATCAATTACGCTTCTTTTGTTAAATCTGATATGCTTTAGAATTTTCAATGAGTCGGGATAGTGAGAGATCATGCCATCATTGGCTAATCAATCAGGTACAAGCTTTACTGAAAAAGCAACATTTTGTGTCGTCTGCCAAGAATTAGAGTATAAATAATGACCTCTTTGGAGGCGTGGCTGGCGTAGGCTCTTTTGGCTCATTAGGCTTTATGCTCTTAGGCTTGAGGGGGCGTGTGATCTCTTCAAAGGAGGCAGTAGATGAGATCCGACATTCATATGGGTTAGGTACGTGATTGTCGCAGGTGCAGCCTGGGAGGAGATTTGTGTCCGAGGAGAGACAGGAGAGAGGGGGTTCCCTTGCTCATATTTTTTTTTTCAGAGAAGCCTTTGCACCTCATATTTTTGGCAAGGCAGACCACATTCCTCTGTGGACTGGTGAAGGGCGGACTGTTTGCTCCTAGACACAGACAGGCAGAAGGCAGATTTAGATGCTAAAATTCTACGTTTATGCTTTGACTAATTAACTAGGTCTGAAAAGATGTATTTGTCTTATGCATTTATTTCTCTTTATAGGAGGTTTTTGCCAACTATTTAATTATTGATTAGCCTTGCAAGACTCTTTTCTTAGAAGCTCTTTAAGAGTTTGCGCCACATTTTCTTTTGTACATGTGATGCTTATATGCAGACTGTAATGTGTTCTGTATTAATGCTATTTTTCCTGTTTTCCAAATTCTGTAACCTGATTGATATTTTACTATTGAATAAAGGGTCAGAGAAAAATTAACTTTTGACTAGAAAATAAAACCTTTTAAAATATTCAACAACTCTCTTCATTGGTTTAAATAATAGTTGCTTTTTTTTTAGGACTGTTCATGTTTATGTAAAGTCTCCTGAAGGTAATTCATGGTGTCACGGGCCCAACACCTTTTCAGCGGTAAATAGAGGTAAATGAGGTTTTTCATTAAGAAATTGCTGTGAAATTACTGCTGTATCAATAGTAAAAAAAAATGAGACCTTGAGACATTGGCCATGGATCTTAAAGTGCGTAATGTGAGGAATAGTCACTAAAGCTGGTAATGTGAGGAATAGACACTTGATGGCAGCATAGGACAGAGCAGTGAGTGAAGAAAAAACATAGCTGCGTAAAAACAAGATATCAACCCACAATCCTAAACTGTACTCAAGGAAGCAACAAAAATGCGTTTTGTCACCAGGAAAAAACAAAACACTGAACATGACGCTAAAACATTGTCGCTCCGACAAACCTCAACAACGAGGTTCAGAGAGTTGCAGGAAAGTTTGCCTCAAACACACTATAAATCATTGGTTGATAAAACGTGTTAATACCAAGCGGCCATGTAGAAACAATGTTCAAAATCCCTCGTAGTAGATTCGCTACCCGACAATGCCAAAACGAAATCGACGTAGTGACTGGCATCCAACAGTGACTGCTAAAACTTAGGGGCAGATTTATGATGCCCTTGCGCCGCAATTGCGTCATTTTATTTGACGCAACTGCGGCGCAAACAATGCACCCTATTTACAACGTGACGCATCTAGGAAATGCGTCACGTTGTAAAGCCCTGTACCATAAGGAGGCGTTACTGCGCAGGGGGGGGCGTTCCTGCGCAGGAACGCCTCCTGAAAGTGGCTGAGTGAAATCTATGAGATTTCACTCAGTCACTTTCTGGCCAATGCTGCGTCAAAACCCTGCGCCTGCTTGAAGCAGGCGTAGGTCTTGATGCAGCATTGTGTAGATGGGGCACTTCCGAGCCTTGCCGGAGCTGCGTTGCCCTTGCGACGCAACTCCAGCAATCCGCCACATTTCCGGCACAGATGCGTCACGCATCTATGCCGTTTTTGCACCATGGTGCGCCGCATCATAAATGCGCCGCACCATGGGTGGCGTAGCTGTGGCGCACGTTAACTGGCGCATCCCTCGGGATGCGCCAGTTAACATAAATCTGCCCCTTAAAATGGAACAGAGATGACGTGATGTGGGTGGCAAAATAAAATCACAATTGAAAGTCATAGTGCTCAAGTGGTGCCAGACAAAATGGAGGCATGCAGCGCAACGGCGTGACGGGTGACTCCAGGCTCGTCCATCCATGCTGGAATGCAGAAGAAAGAAAGGAGCTCTACATGCAGGAAACGTCACAAAAAAAACAGAGGCAGCAGAAATGACGGTAAGAGCACAAGCAGGCTGAGCAGTATTTGAAAAATGACAGAAGCAGTTCAACTGCCATGGCACAAATTCACATAACTCAAAATAGGTAAGGGGGAATCACGAAAGGCACATTAGATCCTGGGGGACAAATTCCTACAGCTGTGAGTGTGTGACTGTCTGCACGCGTTGTCGTGCTCACGATGTATAAACAGGAATCACCTAAACACATACTACAGGCCCCTCCAAAGTAGCGCGCAGGACGGTACACACTGCTAGGGAACTGAACTTTGGGAGGGAACAGCGCCAAAATAGCAGGAGAGGCATACTTTATTCCAAGAAGGCAGGCGGCAAGACAGGAAATCATTTTCCTTATAGAAGCACAGGACAGTGTGCAGGCATCCAAATGAGGGTGCAGTGAAAAAGTCATTCAGATCAATGGCTGGTGCACAGGTACAATGGTACACATCTTCTCCACTCTCACAGCAGAAGCAGAAGGAAGTGGCACATACCTGAGCGCACACGCTTCTTCACCAGACAGTGTGCAGTCGTAAGCTTACCCTCACAGAAGGCTCAGCACCACTAGAAGTAGGCGCTGTCGGAAACTTAGAGATGCACTCATGAGAGTAGATAGCCTTTAAGAGATGAACACCCCTTTAAGTTGCACAGACTGTGCTGCGTAAACTTAAACTGGCACTTTTGCATTGAGGGCAACCGGTGGAAGGTCACTAGTGGGGTCAAGGGTGCCAACTGAAGGTATAAACTTATTGGCAGATTTACAAGCCCCTTGCGCCTCTTTAACGCCGCTGTTGCGCCAATTTTATGACACAGTGGCGGCGCAAAAGAGGCACCATGGTGTGGGGCATTTACAACGTGACCCATCTGGGAGATGGGTCACGTTGTAAAGCCCTGCGCAAGAAGTAGGCGTTCAGGCACGGGAGGCGTTCCGTGCAGGAACGCCTCCTGAAAGTGGCTGAGTAAAATCTACAAGATTTCACTCAGTCACTTTTGAGCTCATGCTGAGTCAAAACCCTGCGCCTGCTTAAAGCAGGCGTAAGGATTGATGCAGCATTGAAAGAATGGGGCCCCCAGAGCATTGCTAGAACTGTGTCGCGCTTGCAAAGCAACTCCAGCAAAGCCGTTTTTGCCTCATGGTGTGGCGCATTGTAAATGCGGCACATCTATGGTGGAGGAGCATCCCTGCTGATATGCAGTGATGCACCAGTTATTTTAAATCTGCCCCTTAGCTGTTAAGTCTGTAGTAGAAGTTGATTGAAGATTGAAGAGGTGGAAGATGCAAGTTCTTTAGAAGATCATCGCAGAAAAGTTGTGGTGACTTAGATCAGACGTGTAGAGGATCTTTAGATGTTTATTTGTAGATAGTTACAAGTCATCCAGTTAAATACAAGACCCCACAAGTAGCAGCCAGCATCTGCTCAGCCCTTCTCAACTGACATCTCTGGCTCCCAACATTCTGTAACACATCATTGGATGAACATTCCACTGGCAGAGCAAGAGATGCATGAATATCATCACAGCCAGGATATAACCAACAGCCGTCCTTGACCTCTAATGCTTACCACATTGAAGGCCTCTGCTCTGGGGACAGTGAAGGCCTGCCTTGACCTCTAATGCTTACCACATTGAACGCCTCTGCTCTGGTGAAAGTGAAGGCCTCCCTTGACCTCTAATGCTTACCACATTGAAGGCCTCTGCTCTGGTGACAGCGAAGGCCTGCCTTGACCTCTAATGCTTACCACATTGAAGGCCTCTGCTCTGGTGACAGTGAAGGCCTGCCTTGACCTCTAATGCTTACCACATTGAAGGCCTCTGCTCTGGTGACAGTGAAGGCCTTCCTTGACCTCTACTGCTTACCACATTGAACGCCTCTGCTCTGGGGACAGTGAAGGCCTGCCTTGACCTCTACTGCTTACCACATTGAACGCCTCTGCTCTGGTGACAGTGAAGGCCTGCCTTGACCTCTAATGCTTACCACATTGAAGGCCTCTGCTCTGGGGACAGTGAAGGCCTCCCTTGACCTCTAATGCTTACCACATTGAAGGCCTCTGCTCTGGTGACAGTGAAGGCCTGCCTTGACCTGTAATGCTTACCACATTGAAGGCCTCTGCTCTGGCGACAGTGAAGGCCTGCCTTGACCTCTACTGCTTACCACATTGAAGGCCTCTGCTCTGGGGACAGTGAAGGCCTTCCTTGACCTCTAATGCTTACCACATTGAACGCCTCTGCTCTGGGGACAGTGAAGGCCTGCCTTGACCTCTAATGCTTACCACATTGAAGGCCTCTGCTCTGGTGACAGTGAAGGCCTCCCTTGACCTCTAATGCTTACCACATTGAAGGCCTCTGCTCTGGTGACAGTGAAGGCCTCCCTTGACCTCTAATGCTTACCACATTGAAGGCCTCTGATCTGGTGACAGTGAAGGCCTCCCTCGACCTCTAATGCTTACCACATTGAAGGCCTCTGCTCTGGTGACAGTGAAGGCCTGCCTTGACCTCTAATGCTTACCACATTGAAGGCCTCTGCTCTGGTGACAGTGAATAATTAAACAACAAGGGGTGGTGATGGACAGAGTTTCTGAATTAAGCAGAATACTCTCACCCAGTCAAGAGATCAGGGCTTGATCCAACACTGTTTTTTAGCTCACTGCACCATCCCAGCTCAGAACCTGGCTATATGCAAATTAGTCTGTTCCTGTCCCAGTGCATGATGGGAACAGGGCAAACCAAACTATCAAGCCAATTCTTTCACCGGGAAGGAAACAAGCTTCCGGGGACCGGTTTCTGGCATTACAGCCGTCTTCGGCCCAGCTTGCTTGAATCCTGATGGTGCAATGAGCAAGGGACTCACATCTGAGTATACCCTTCCACGCTTATGGTGGACAAGATAATTAAACAACAAAGGGTGGTAATGGAAAGTGAAGGCCTCCCTTGACCTCTAATGCTTATCACATTGAAGGCCTCTGCTCTGGTGACAGTGAAGGCCTTCCTTGACCTCTAATGCTTACTACATTGAACGCCTCTGCTCTGGGGACAGTGAAGGCCTGCCTTGACCTCTACTGCTTACCACATTGAACGCCTCTGCTCTGGGGACAGTGAAGGCCTGCCTTGACCTCTAATGCTTACCACATTGAAGGCCTCTGCTCTGGAGACAGTGAAGGCCTGCCTTGACCTCTAATGCTTACCACATTGAAGGCCTCTGCTCTGGTGACAGTGAAGTCCTCCCTTGACCTCTAATGCTTACCACATTGAAGGCCTTTGCTCTGATGACAGTAAAGGCCTTCCTTGACCTCTATTGCTTACCACATTGAAGGCCTCTGCTCTGGTGACAGTGAAGGCCTTCCTTGACCTCTAATGCTTACCACATTGAAGGCCTCTGCTCTGGCGACAGTGAAGGCCTGCCTTGACCTCTACTGATTACCACATTAAACGCCTCTGCTCTGGGGACAGTGAAGGCCTGCCTTGACCTCTAATGCTTACCACATTGAAGGCCTCTGCTCTGGTGACAGTGAAGGCCTGCCTTGACCTCTAATGCTTACCACATTGAAGGCCTCTGCTCTGGTGACAGTGAAGGCCTTCCTTGACCTCTAATGCTTACCACATTGAACGCCTCTGCTCTGGTGACAGTGAAGGCCTGCCTTGACCTCTAATGCTTACCACATTGAATGCCTCTGCTCTGGTTACAGTGAAGGCCTGACTTGACCTCTAATGCTTACCACATTGAAGGCCTCTGCTCTGGTGACAGTGAAGGCCTGCCTTGACCTCTAATGCTTACTACATTGAAGGCCTCTGCTCTGGTGACAGTGAAGGCCTCCCTTGACCTCTAATGCTTACCACATTGAAGGCCTCTGCTCTGGTGACAGTGAAGGCCTGCCTTGACCTCTAATGCTTACTACATTGAAGGCCTCTGCTCTTGTGACAGTGAAGGCCTGCCTTGACCTCTAATGCTTACCACATTGAAGGCCTCTGCTCTGGTGACAGTGAAGGCCTTCCTTGACCTCTAATGCTTACTACATTGAACGCCTTTGCTCTGGTGACAGTGAAGGCCTTCCTTGACCTCTAATGCTTACTACATTGAACGCCTCTGCTCTGGGGACAATGAAGGCCTGCCTAGTCCTCTACTGCTTACCACATTGAACGCCTCTGCTCTGGGGACAGTGAAGGCCTGCCTTGACCTCAAATGCTTACCACATTGAAGGCCTCTGCTCTGGTGACAGTGAAGGCCTTCCTTGACCTCTAATGCTTACTACATTGAACGCCTTTGCTCTGGTGACAGTGAATGCCTTCCTTGACCTCTAATGCTTACTACATTGAACGCCTCTGCTCTGGTGACAGTGAAGGCCTTCCTTGACCTCTAATGCTTACTACATTGAACACCTCTGCTCTGGTGACAGTGAAGGCCTCCCTTGACCTCTAATGCTTACCACATTGAAGGCTTATGCTCTGGTGACAGTGAAGGCCTGCCTTGACCTCTAATGCTTACCACATTGAAGGCCTCTGCTCTGGTGACAGTGAAGGCCTGCCTTGACCTTGAATGCTTACCACATTGAAGGCCTCTGCTCTGGTGACAGTGAAGGCCTCCGTTGACCTCTAATGCTTACCACATTGAACGCCTCTGCTCTGGTGACAGTGAAGGCCTCCCTTGACCTCTAATGCTTACCACATTGAAGGCCTCTGCTCTGGTGACACTGAAGGCCTGCCTTGACCTCTAATGCTTACCACATTGAACGCCTCTGCTCTGGTGACAGTGAAGACCTCCCTTCACCTCTAATGCTTACCACATTGAAGGCTTCTACTCTGGTGACAGTGAAGGCCTGCCTTGACCTCTAATGCTTACCACATTGAACGCCTCTGCTCTGGTGACAGTGAAGGCCTGCCTTGACCTCTAATGCTTACCACATTGAAGGCCTCTGCTCTGGGGACAGTAAAGGCCTCCCTTGACTTCTAATGCTTACCACATTGAAGGCCTCTGCTCTGGTGACAGTGAAGGCCTGCCTTGACCTCTAATGCTTACCACATTGAAGGCCTCTGCTCTGGTGTTAGTGAAGGCCTGCCTTGACCTCTAATGCTTACCACATTGAAGGCCTCTGCTCTGGTGACAGTGAAGGCCTGCCTTGACCTCTAATGCTTACCACATTGAAGGCCTCTGCTCTTTTGACAGTGAAGTCCTCCCTTGACCTCTAATGCTTACCACATTGAAGGCCTTTGCTCTGGTGACAGTGAAGGCCTTCCTTGACCTCTATTGCTTACCACATTGAAGGCCTCTGCTCTGGTGACAGTGAAGGCCTTCCTTGACCTCTAATGCTTACCACATTGAAGGCCTCTGCTCTGGCAACAGTGAAGGCCTGCCTTGACCTCTACTGCTTACCACATTGAACGCCTCTGCTCTGGGGACAGTGAAGGCCTGCCTTGACCTCTAATGCTTACCACATTGAAGGCCTCTGCTCTGGTGACAGTGAAGGCCTGCCTTGACCTCTATTGCTTACCACATTGAAGGCCTCTGCTCTGGGGACAGTGAAGGCCTGCCTTGACCTCTACTGCTTACCACATTGAACGCCTCTGCTCTGGGGACAGTGAAGGCCTCCCTTGACCTCTAATGCTTACCACATTGAAGGCCTCCGCTCTGGTGACAGTGAAGGCCTGCCTTGACCTCTAATGCTTACCACATTGAAGGCCTCTGCTCTGGTGACAGTGAAGGCCTGCCTTGACCTCGAATGCTTACCACATTGAAGGCCTCTGCTCTGGTAACAGTGAAGACCTCCGTTGACCTCTAATGCTTACCACAGTGAAGGCCTCTGCTCTGGTGACAGTAAAGGCCTCCCTTGACCTCTAATGCTTACCACATTGAAGGCCTTTGCTCTGGTGACAGTGAAGGCCTTCCTTGACCTCTAATGCTTACCACATTGAAGGCCTCTGCTCTGGGGACAGTGAAGGCCTGCCTTGACCTCTAATGCTTATCACATTGAACGCCTCTGCTCTGGTGACAGTGAAGTCCTCCCTTGACCTCTAATGCTTACCACATTGAACGCCTCTGCTCTGGGGACAGTGAAGGCCTTCCTTGACCTCTAATGCTTACCACATTGAAGGCCTCTGCTCTAGGGACATTGAAGGCCTGCCTTGACCTCTACTGCTTACCACATTGAAGGCCTCTGCTCTGGTGACAGTGAAGGCCTGCCTTGACCTCTACTGCTTACCACATTGAACGCCTCTGCTCTGGTGACAGTGAAGGCCTTCCTTGACCTCTAATGCTTACCACATTGAACGCCTCTGCTCTGGTGACAGTGAAGGCCTCCCTTGACCTCTAATGCTTACCACATTGAAGGCCTCTGCTCTGGTGACAGTGAAGGCCTGCCTTGACCTCTACTGCTTACCACATTGAACGCCTCTGCTCTGGTGACATTGAAGGCCTGCCTTGACCTCTACAAGAGTTTACAGCTCTTGACCTCTGTGTCCAGATAAAAACATAAATGAGGCTAAATTGCTCCGTATTATCGCTCACATCTGTGAAGCTGAAGTCATTTGATCTGGCTGACAAGGAAGGGCCATTGTGAGAGCAATGAGAAGACACACTAGACCATTGAACTGGCTCTGGTGGTATGAAGTCGAAGGGAAACTTTTCCCTTTGAAACTACTTACAGCATTGGTTATGGACTTCCAACTAAGAGGGCTGTGGCTCACCCCAGTCCATTTAAACACATTTTACTCACCAAAAACATGTGGTCTGTTACATATTTTTAAAATAAAAATGAGCTGAAACATCGTTAATCAGCAATAAATAATATATTTCCGTTGAAAACAACCCTATTTGGGAGCATGGTGTTCAAAAGATTTAAAAATTACTTAATGGCTTATCTGTATGGTGGATTGCCAGCGCAAGATTTTATTTCAACAATACTGAGGAGACCGCCTGTCATGTTGTTTGCAATCTTAGTAAAGGAGAGACGAGCCTTGCTGAGGCAGCCCTTTCTACAAACTGAGCTTCGTCCAGGTAGACAGGTGATTGAATCTTTAAATGCAAATATTACCAGCTTGACTTTACCTCCGGCAAAATTTCTGTGTTTAACTGGAAAGAAACTGGAAGGTTGTACATAACGGCTCTTACTGGCCAAATCTGTTTTACTTAAATTAAAAATCTTGCTTGTCATAACCTTGTAATATGCTGCTTTTATATTTTATATATCCATACATATTTGTTTTACTCAAAGCAGCACGGAGAGGCGGACATGGCGTGGGGGAGGAGCGGCAGCAGACATGCGATGAGGAGCAGAGCGACGAGGAGCTGTGACCTCAGGAGCAGCGGAAAAGGTAAGCAGGCGGGTGTCGGGCTAGGCGGGAAATGGCCAAAAGGCAATGTCGGGGCAGGTGGGGGTCGGGGAAGGCGGGGGACGGGGACGGGGATTGGGATTGACTCAGGCCACGCGAGGGTCGGGCCAGGCGGCAGGCGGGGGATGGGGGGACGGGGGGACGGGGCGGGCGGGGGCACGGGCTGCAGGCGGGGAATGGACAAAAGGCAATGTCGGGGCAGGCGGGGGTCGGGGAAGGCGGGGGACGGAGATTTACTTAGGCCACACGAGGGTCGGGCCAGGCGGCACGGGCTGCTGGGCAATGTCGGGGTAGGAGGGGTTAGGGGGAAGCCCGAAAGCTCCCGGACAAGGTCCGGACGGGCTGCTAGTATTTTATATATCCATATATATTTGTTTTACTCAAATTAAAAATATTGCTTGTCATAACCTTGTAATATGTTGCGTTTATATTTTATATATCCATACATATTTTTCATTAACTTTGCATGAAATAAATATATTTGATCATTTGAATTGTATTGCAATTTTTTGGCACCACCCCCTTTTATGACCAACCCTACAGGTTTGGTTGGCTTGCTTTGTTAAGTGAAAAGTGCAGGTCTACAGAACAAACACTAAATGAAGGACCTAGAGAACATAAAGGACATCTCCAGTCTCAGGAACAGGGCTGGTGGATCAGTCCAGCAAAGCAGAGCCAAGGTCAGACTCATCATGAGGTTGGGACTCTGGCTGCCTGCACAGCTGATGGTGGCAGCGTCATCCGCAGCACCCAGCTGTGGCAGACAGGGCAACCGCTGCCGTCCAGAGGAAACTATCATTGTCGGTATGCAGCTTTGACAAGGGGCACTCAGAAGTAGATGTGGAGCATCGACCATGGCCCAGCAGTGCTGGCAGTCAGGCAAAACCTTTTACATTGTGGTGAAAGGTTTTCAGCCACACCTTGGGATTGCCAGGCCATGGAGATAGACACAAGAGTCTTGTCCTTTAACTGATTTAGAGGGCAACTGGGGTCAATGAAGGGGGGTCATGTTGACGTTCTTCCAGTCCATGGCTGCTTCAGTGTCCTTGGCAGCTTCAGTGTCCTTGGCAGCTTCAGTGTCCTTGGCAGCTTCAGTGTCCCTGGCAGCTTCAGTGTCCTTGGCAGCTTCAGTGTCCTTGGCATCTTCAGTGTCCTTGGCAGCTTCTAAAATTCCTATAAAAAATTAGAAAGTGAGGTGCACTCAGAGGAAAGTCTATCAACTGCACTTTGCTAGTCTTCGCTATAGCTTGAAAGTCTCCTCGATGATCCAACGCCTCAAACACTGCCTGCCCATCATCCAGACCACGATGACCAGAGCCCACGTAATGCTCAAAGAAACCACAACAGCATTGCTGGTGTTTGCCAAGAACAAGAAACAGTTCCACCTGGCTAAATACCATGAACAAGGGTGGCTTTGAACACCAGCTTCCACTCAATGCCAAGTCACTGGGAGTCAGCTGCACGCCACCGCATATCTCATCCAGGAACTGAGTCAATCTCCTCTCATCACCCCCATCCTGATGGAACCCCATTGTTTCCTCTTGTCAGCCTGCAATATCTTAAACAATAGCATCATCATTTAGAATGCCAACACCCCTGTTTATCTTTCAAACAAGCTCACCATCACTTGTGCTTCGTAGCACATCTGCAGCCAGGACACTACTAGAGAGCAGACTAAAAAGTGTACAAAAGAAAAAAACAAGACAGCAGGCCTTTTCTATCTATACCCCCAGGACCTGGAACAATGTCCCCTTATCGATAAGGACCACTCTAACGTTGATCCCATTTAGGAAAGAGTTGAAGGCTCACTTCTTTAAAGAGCACTGCATCACAAGGAATGAATTGTCAGGAACTCCACTTCCTCTGCAATCACTTGTTGACATTATGCAGTCTTTGACCATGTCAGGCTCTCCGCCACCTTTGACTAGGTTTGCACTATAAAATACCACAGACAAATATACATAGGTACACATGCATACATATATTTATACATATATACATTCATACATACCTATAATACATACATGAATAAATACATTCCTAATTAGAGGTCCACATACATACATACACAAATATATAATTACATACCTATATAAGTGCAGTACACATACACACATATATTTATAAATACATATCCAACATACATACATTCATATGCATATCTACACTCATACATATATAATTACATAATTGCATACATACATACATCCATCCATCCATACATACATACATACATACATACATACAAACTGTTTACATTGGGTTTCTGGTTGGCAGAGGTATGCACCCAGTCCAAGCAGGAACCACAATCCTAGCCATGGTAAGTCACAACACACCCTAAATTATCCTGTGGTCACCCTCTAGGAGCTTGGCACAGAGCTGCCAGGCTTAATTTAAGAGGCAATGTGTAAAGTATGCAGTAACACAATGTAACACAATGAAAACTGCGGAAAAAGATTCTATAACAAGTTAGAAACGTAGCATATAATATTATGAGTAAAAAAAGGCCAAAATGATAAAGATCCAATAGGTAGAAGTCCAGGAATGAATTTTCAAAGAATTAATGAAAATGTGAGAGCATATTATCAAGAAGGTTTATCTCCGCTTTTTTGGCTTTAAAAGCCAAGAAAGCGGAGATAAAATTATCTCCCTATTACCTAGCTGCCGCTAACACCAGTTAGCGACAGCTAGTAGGAGATAGCGACCATCTTGGGCCCCACTTTGCATGTCAGTGATATTTATCACTAATGACATGCAAAGTGGGCGTGCCAAGATGTTAGCGACTGAAAACAGTCGCTAACATCGCTATCTCCTATTACCAACTTTTGGAGATATTCGCGCTAAGCGCGAATATCTCCAAAAGCTAACACCTGCCCTGAGCAGTTCTAAGCCATGTTATCCAATGGGAGGTGGATAACATGGCTAAGAGCATTAGCTCGGTAATGCATGAATATCACTGACTTTTCAGCATTGCGGCGATTTTTATCTTATTTGCGATAAACCTTGGTAATACCAAGGTTTATTTGCGGTAAAAATCGCCGCAGCTCAGCGGTAAATTTTTGTCTCTAACCAAGCAATAGCGATAATTATCGCTATTGCTTGGTAATATGCCCCGTGGTGCTTAAAATCATTAAGCGCTAACCGGGCTAGCTGGTCACGGTAGAGCATTGTTGTACTAAGCGTGCAGAGATCTGTGCATGGTCTAATCGTAGGGTGAAAGTTTGTATATGGACACATATAGTCTACAGGCTGTGGACAGATTGGTATAGAACTATAGAATGGACATCCAAAGTGGCAAGTTGCATTCAATTAGTTGTTTCCCACCAGAAAGTCCTGCCTTCCACATTGCCCAAGTATGTGTAAGTGCCTAATCCATGCATTAAAGGTAAAACCAAAGGCGCTGTGGCTTTCGAGCTCATCGCGGTGATGTAAGCACCACTCTCTTCCCCACTATAACATGCAGGTGAATTTAGCTCCCCTTTTCCCAGGCATGTTGATGCATTTGAATGTAAACGCAGGCTTTTGACGCAGCTGCCATTGCAGTGGAGTGTTGGGGGCATTACTCTGTGCCACACCGGAAGCAGTTGCAATTCCAGTGTGGTCCCCAACTGATCAGCCACTGCCAGCCATGCTGGAGCGACAGAGACTGACGACACCCCGTAGTCCCCACTTCATTTTATTTTCAGCTTTAACTGCTACAAAGCAATCTACTGTGATAGCAAGTGAGGGTCAGTAACCAGCACACCTCATAGGATGGAGCCCTCACAGCTTCAATACAGTCATTTCCAGGACAGAGAGACCTGACACCAGGGGGGCACTGGGTGCGGGGACAGCAATGGACGCGCCGAGCTGCACAGATTCCTGCCGAACAACACAGCTATTTTGGGTGCCTTGTGCACACCCCTCTTCTTAGACTCACAGGGTACCCGTGTTGTGCCACTGACACAATCATGTGCCCTAAGCATCGGGCCCGCACCCAGAGACAGAGGAAGGTCCCGGCAGTTGGGGCAGGAGGTGTCGGCCAAGGATCTTCGAGCGACACGGTGAGTCCCAAGTGCCTTTAATTCCTACAAATGGCCGACTTTAAAGTCAAACCTTACGGTAAATACGCAGTGTCATTTTAAAATTGGTTCCCACCCTGCCCCTTTGTGGAATTCCGCAGAAGTCCGCTGAATCAATGTAGTTCTGCAGAATTCCGTGGAGTGACCTTTCTGGATTTTTGATATAAATAGGCAAGACCATACTAAAAAGAGAATCGGAAAAAGGAAAAAAAGAATTATAGGTTAATAACAAGTGAATAATCTAACAGATATATAACAGCTTAATACAAGATAAGCAATCTTAAGTACCAAAAAATACAATTAAATAATGTAGCAAAAGAAAAGATAGAAAAGAAAAGACACAAAAAACAATTTTAAGGAAAGAAATAGTACGAGTAGGAGCCATAATAAAACTTGAGTAGAGCTACGTATCTATACCTAAAATAGCTATATAAGCACAAAGTAATCAACAGACTAGGAATAGTCATGACTGTAAAACTATATAATCATGAATTGGTTTACAAAATAAATTCTAATTAGATGTGTTATGGACAACACCTGTAATTGATACATTGGCTCCTCTTCAGGAGATAATTACCCAGGCCCACCATGTATGTTCTGACAATAATGAAGCATTTTTCCAATTAGCAGTAATTGATCTCAACGCAGCTGAAAGTAAAACATCTAAAAGGTTGCCCTCAAGATCCATCAATTTCATTGTAATAGAGACTGATTTACAAATTAATACAGCCTAAGACAATTTATCTGTGAAATTCCACTTTTTGTTACAATATTCCAAACATCCTTCCAAAACTTGCCAATGCTAAGACAGACAAAAAGCACATCTCAACAGTCCTTCTTGTTGAGAGAATTCCAGCATTTACATTAATTCAATAATTTTGCATTATGTAACCTAAAAGGAGTCCACAAGCAATTGAACAAAATAAATGTATTAGTTTGATATGGTGAAATGGGCAACCATCTATTGAATTACACAAAAGTTCATATTTATAACTATTTGCGGATTTTATCTTGACCAATTGTTGCAATTTATGAAAAGATAAAAAAGTTACAGTATATATCTTTCAAATAAAAAATACCAGCTTTAATCCAGGAATTAAAAAATGTTGGGTTCGATTTAATTTAAGCCTAGGATTATACCGTAATGATGAGTGTAATGTAAGTGACATAGGGCATTGAAAAACTGAATCGAGATCAGGTAATACTAATTTTGTAGATTTCACAAGTGCTGATTTCTGAAGCAAACTCATTGAATTAGACATAGTGACTAGTGCAGGCAATGGAAACAGGGCAACCAAATTTTGTTCAATACTGAGCCAAGTAGGAGAATTGTTAAGTGTCGTAAATTGAAACCATAATGTACTTTGCTTTAAAATGAATGCTTTATGATATTTTTAAAAATCAGGTAACCCAAAACCACCATTGTTCGTAACTAACATCAATTTCTTATAGCTTATACGAGGAGGTTTCTTATTCCAAATAAATCTGGTAATAATGTTATCCACATTTTATAGCATTTAAGAGAAAGCTGTGTACGTATCATAGAGAGAAAGTAGAAGGTTTTTGGAGCAATAGGCTTTTTAATAGCATATACCTTCCCCCACCAGACCATTTTTGTAAATTTGTCTTTGATATAGTGTAAAATACATTCACAATTTATTGAAATCAATTATTTTGTGTCATGTGAAAATAATATACCCAGGTATTTGATTTTATCATTGACCCAAATGATAGCTTTGTTTGGAACCATAACAGGTAAACTGTGATCATTTAAAGGATAAAATCTAAGACTTGAACAGTCGGAAGTAAGCTTCTAAAACAACCTAAAGACCTGGCTTTTTAGACAGACAAGAGGTTGTCGGCACCGGACTCTTCACGGCCTGATTTATGCTTAGCACTGGGGACACTCCCTTGGAGTAACCAGGCGCTTTACAAATCTAAAATTTATTCAATTCATTCATCAATATGCACAATGGAATGAAGTACAGAAGCGAATCTAGTTGCAAGGATCTTTGCATAAACTTTACAATCCTGGTTAATCAAAAAGGTAGGACGATAATTTGAAACCAGAGAGGGGTCCTTATGTGGTATTGGCAGGACTATAATCAAATCTTCCGTAAAAGACCCTGACATTGTTCCTGTAAAGGCTAAAATGAGAAAAATGTGAATAGATGTGGTGACAGAAGAGTAGCAAATTTCCTATGAAATGCTGCTGGAATACGATCCGGACCAGGAGATTTATTAAACTTGGTTGAATTAATAGCTGGATGTACTGATTCAACAGAAATTGGCATATCTAAATTATCTTTAGCTGATTGGGAAATCAGAGGTAAACCACACTTCTCTAAAAATGTATCAATAAATGATAAATGATTAGAAAGAGGTTTATTATATAACTTGGAATATTAATTCATAAATTCATTCACTATTGCTGTATGAGATATAGCTGTTTGCCCATCAGATTTGCAGATAGCATTAATTTGAGTTGCATCTTTCCTAATACGAAGATAGTTTGCTAGAAATCTTCCAGATCTATTAGCATTAAAACAAAATGTAGCTTTAGAATTTGAGATTTGTATGCCTGCTCTAGTGATTAATATAGAGTTCAATTCAGAACTAAGTTTTTGCTGATATATTTTGTATTTAATGTGATTAGATGTAATGATAAAACGTTTGTATTTGGCAATTTGTTTGTCTAATTCTTGAATTTGTGCATAAAAAGTCGTATTATTATGAGCCAGATAGAAATTATGATCCCCCTGATATATGACTCAAAGGCATCCCATCTGTTTAAAATTGATATAGAACCCTCAGGATTAAAAGTAAAATATTCATGAATTGATCATAAAATATTAGGTATGTTGTCATTAGTAAGACCATTATTTGTGTACATGAGCCATTTTCCTCGAGACTGTTGGATGTAAAATGCATGAGAAAAGTGCATGATCCGAAATATCTATATTTTGGATAGTCGGTTTAGAAATAGAATTAAATGATGGGATATTATTAAAAAATCTAATTGAGAATATGAATTGTGAGGATTAGAAAAAAAAGTACATTGTTTATCTGTTGGGTGATGTAAACGCCAGATATCCACTGATTTAGTAGATCTAAAAAATACGTTAAGAGTAAAATATGCTTTTGGTGGATGATATTTGATTTGAGAGCACCTATCCAATGAAGGATCACTTATAAGTTTAAAATCAACCCCAATAATAAGTGGAACATTACCCAATTTTAAAACTTCTGACGTAAAGAGAGACCAAAACTCAGGGTTATCCTTCATGGGACGATATATATTAATCAAGTGTAGGATTATGACATCAAATTACATTTTAGTTATAAGAAAACGACCATTAGAATCGGAATACTAATGTAATATTTGAAGATTTCGTTCTTTTAAAAATAAAATAGCAACTCAATTTTTTTCCTTAGGATCAGGTGAAGAGATAATATTACCCACACATTTTTTGTTCATGTACGCTAGAATAGCGTCATCAACATAAGTCTCCTGTAATAAACAAATATCAGCCTTATGCTTAGCCGAATAATCCAAATCTTTAGTGGGTTTAACAGGATGTTGTAAGCCTTTGACATTAAAAGAAACAAGTTTAATAACATGAATATTAGACATCATTGTAAGAAATTGAGAAGAGAGAAAAATAAAGAATTAAAAGAAGTACCAACATATACATAGCTCTGTTAAAAAAACAAAAGAAAAAGAAAACGGACCAACATATGACAGGAACGACATACAGATAGAATTAGAATTCTTGTATCGCACTTACGCATAACAAGAATAACCGATAGAAACGTGCCCATTAAAGAAGTAAATCAATTTAGGCTAACTATAAGAGAGAAACAAGCTTATATATCAAGCAAAATTATCAATAGTTTACATGTAGAGCTGCGAGCGCTGCTCTAAGTATAGGCAAAGGTCATCCGGATGTTGGAAGGACTTCAAGAAGCCATCTTTCCAAATTCGCATGGTAGATAAGTCGAACAGTCCATATTTGAAGCTACAACTTCTCAGTCTTGGACGAAGATCAGCAAATTCTTTGCACATTTATACAGTCTCCTTGGCAAAGTCTGGATGAATACAATTTTTATTACTGCTGACCATTAAAGATGTAATTTCTCTTGACGCTTTCCGTATTAACACAAGATGGTGATGAGGCAGCACCTTGACTATCATTTGATGAGGTTTGGTTTCATTTGAGCTTCAGTGGCAAGGAATTCCATGAGCTGTGTCCATCACAAATTTTCAGGAAATTTTAGACGTAAAAGGCCAGGCAATAGGTTTTCAAAGAACATCATGCAGTCATTACCTTCCACATCTTCTGGCAAATTAAAAATTGTTAAGTTGTACTGCCAAATATGGTTCTCTAAATCCAGCAATAATTTGTTCATTGGTTCTATATTTGCTGCAACAGAAATAGATGATGTCATAATGATTTGGTCATGTACTGAAAACGACCTCAATCACTTCCGGGACTGGCTCAACACAAGATCAAGTCACACCCAGTTCACAATGACTAACCGTAATGAAACCATTGATTTCCTTGATCTGACTTTTAAAGTAGAGGCCGGCCACCTATTTTGTGATCTCTACTGCAAACACACTGTATATATCTCATCACCCACGCAGCATGAGGGATAACCTACCTTATGGTCAGTACCTCAGGCTGAGAAGGAACGGTACCCGCAGAATAGACTTCTTCAAGGAAACGGACACCTTCACCATCCACCTAAAAGAACCAGGCTATCCCATGGGATTGTTGAAATGCACACGCAAATAAGCTTGGTATCGTGACCAACTGCTACAGGTGACAGAGAAACCAGAAAAAAACGGAGAATACTGTCTGCGTGACAACATTCAACACCAAAAGTAACGACATCAAAAAGATTGTGAAGAAATATTGGAATCTAGTTTCAAGTGAACTCCACACCTCCGAGGACCCAATCTTTGCCTTTACAAGGTGCAGGAGTATAAAAGACAATGTGGTCAAAGCATACCTTAAACCACCAAAATCACTGGACTTGAGAAACCAACTGGGTCTACCACCCATAATCGGTCACCGGAAATATGGTCAATGTAAAGCCTGCCCACTGAGGGTAGAAGGTTTCACATTCAGACACGGCAACAGAACTTATAAATCACTGAGCTTCACAAATTGTAACAGCACCAACTTAAAATATATCATTTGCTGTCCCTGTGATCTACTCTACATGGGTCAAACCATCCAGAAAGTCAAGGCCAGAATATTACAACACATGAGCCGCATAAGATGCAAGGTCCAGGGTGCCCCATTAGTTGACCATTTCCTGTCACAGAACCACGAGCCAGAAAGTCTGAAATGGTGGGTGGCTAAAAAAGTCTGCCCTTCTCCAAGAGGTAGGTCTATCTCATCTGCACTCAGTCGGAAGGAATGTAGGTGGATACATTGCCTTAATACGGGTATGCAGAGATTGAATGAATTCGAAGAAACTTCTAGACAAATGGGCCAATTGTAAAGATGTGACCTGGGTTAATACACACTGACACCCCAATTCAAGCTTCCATATCCTATGGCATCCCACCCACCTACACTGCTTTTGGTTTCTAATCTTGTGACAGTACTGTAAATATGTGCAGTTCATGACAATTACATGCAATCGGTCCACACACATGCGCAACACATGCTAGATCTCACAGTCCATCACCACACCCTTTTGTACCGCTTTTTTCGCCATAAGTTAGCAGGGTATGTTCAGACGTGAGTCCCTTGCTCACCTTGCCACTGGATTCAAGCAAGCCTGGTTGAAGACGGCTGCAATGCCAGAAACCGGTCCTAGGAAGCTTGAGTCCAGTCCAGGGAAGGCATGGCTTGGCAGTTCGGGCTGGACTGTTTCCATGAGGCACAGGGTCAGACTGATTTGCATATGGCCATGTATGAACTGGATTGGCAAAGTGGGCTAAAGAACGGTGATGGATGAAACCCAGATCTGTTGACTGGGTATGAGTGTTTGATTGGTTCAAATGCTCTTTCCGTCACCCCCCCCCCCTTTGTACCGCTTAGATCTCCCAATGTGGCATTGAACCCAATACTGCAGACATGGAATACATTCTTGCGCTTCTTTCATATGTGTAATTTAATTCATAATTTATATCAATGAAACATGATGCAATTCAAATTACTCAAATCATTCTTGGTTTGGCAACGACGGAGTTAATGTATGTGTACCTTTCCAATGATATATGGTCAAAACATACAATGTTGTAGGTTGACATGAACCAGAAATGCATAATATGCTTTTTGAAATGTAATACCCCTCTCGATGTCTTCGTATGTGTAAAGTATTTACTTCGCCCCTGATTTGGCAAGGATTACACTAATGTATACACACCATTGTTTTAGTATGATGGTCACTGCATGCATGTTGTATATATTACCAGCAGTAGGATTCTATCAATTTTTCTTTTTATATTTTAGATATATTGTGAAATATAAATACGGTGAGTGTTGCTGATCCTTTTGATTGACAAGAAAAAGAACAATATGTTTTTAAAATACCCCTCACACACTATTAATCCCATAGTGTCATGCTTCATCATGGGGGTCTTCCCGTCCCTCTATGGGGCGGGCGTGCTACTACCTACGGAATATGAGGAAGCACTTGTTGTTATGATGTTAAGAAGATAGGCTATGTGTGAAGTGATGACAATGTGAGTAGTATGGGGTGGAAGGATTATGTGAAAGATGTGAAATGTTGAAAATTCCCTGGCTATTGGAAAAAACAATGTATTCTCTTCTCTAGCTGGAAATATTAAAATGGGGTTGTGGTAGGGATATTTGCTATACCTTACTTGGTCGACATGTTTCGTAAGCAGTCCCCACTGCTTTACTCATCAGGACCTATTTTGATCCCTACTACACTCAAAAACACTAATTACTTATGTCATATGCCTACTTTCTAAAAATAGACTTGCAAAAATAAGCCAGTCTATTTATTCCTGGACTTGAGTGAGCCTTTTGAGAAAAATGACCCAATGTGGTCTCTGAACAAAAGGGGGAAAAGAAAGAAAAAAAGGATCAAATGACCTTAATGAAAAATTAAATAACACATCATCAATACGTGGATTCTACAACAATCCACGGGGCTGAGGATGCCAACAGGGCAGGTTCACAGTCCCCCACATAGTGCGCCCACACACGTTCCAGATGCCGCAGGGCAAGGACAGGTAGTCCTCCTTCTCAGGGCGGAGATAAGAGTTATGTTATGTTATCACTTACTTATAAAGCGCACGGTCACCACAGGGTTTCATGGCGCTACTCCTGCATAAGTTGTTACATCAGACCCGATTAGTAGGCCAGCTCAAACAGACAAGTTTTAAGTGCCTTTCGAAAGCCAAGAAGGTTGTCAGAGTTTCTCATTGTTACCGGAAGGGAATTCCAGAAAGTAGGTGCCAGGTAAGAAAATCTGCAGCCTCCAACCCGTTTGAGTATTATAGTTGGAACAAATAGAAGATGCAAATAGGATGGGCGTAAATTGCGCCGGGAGACGTGTTTTTTGATCATGGCCGTAATGAATTTTGGACTGTTGCCTTGCAGTGCTTTGAAGCCAAGGCACCCAGTCTTAAAGGCCGCACGTTGCTCCACGGGGAGCCAGTGGAGCTTGATCAACAAGGACCTGGCAGAGTGCCATTTGGCTGTTCATGTATTAATCTGGCCGCCTGGTTCTGAACCATTTACAGCTGTTTTAAGAGGTACTGAGGCAAGCCGATATAGAGGGAGTTTGCAAAATCCAGGCAAGATACGACCAATGCTATCACCACCTGGATCAGAGCTGAGTGGGTCAGCAAATGAGCAATTTTCCTGATTTTGCGGAGCTGATATAGACTGGTGGAGATCACTGCACCCACCTGTCCTCTCAGCGAGATGTCTGCATTGATTACTACCCCTACGCTTTTTACAGACAAGGATGGAGTTGGGGAGGACCCAGTTCACTAGGCCAGAATTGTGGACCCCAGCAGTCCTTGCTCTTCCCAGGCAGCATCAGTTCCGTCTTGCCCGGGTTGAGTTTCAATTGGTTGCTGTCCATCCAGTGTTGAATGTGGAGCATGGTGGTTTGAAATTCCACAGCAGCATTAGGACCATCTAGGGGGAAAATCAACTGGAGGTCATCTGCATAGTTAAAGATGGTGACCTTCCGATTCTTTAAAAAGTAGAGCAGAGGCCTTCGATAAAGATGAAACAATAACGGCGACAGGGACGAGCCCAGTGGTACACCACATGAGGTGGTCACTGTGGGGGCAGTAAAAGTGCCCAGTCGCACTGCTTGCGTTCTGCCAGTTAAAAATGATTTAAGCCAGTTGTAGGCAAGACCTTGGATGCCTGCTTGTTTGACACGGTTCAACAAGGTGTTATCGTCGACTGTGTCGAACGCTGCAAATCCAAAAGCACCAAGGCCTTAGGAATTCCCCTGTCCGAATTAGCTCATCAGAGTATCCAGGATGGCCAAAACTACCACCTCTGTTGAATGGACCGGCCGAAAGCCCGCTTGGTTTGGGCGATATGGGGCGATAGTTAGAAAGGGTTAAAGGATCTACCCCGGGCTTTTTCAGGAGGGGTACTATTGTGGCGGCCTTGAAGGCAGGCGGTACTACCCCCTGATTGAGAGATGCATTCAAAAAAGGAAGAATGCTATGTGGCAGGACTGTGAATATATCTTTCATAACAGCAGGAGGACAACAGTTATTCGGAGAGCCTGACTTGACCCGGATAAACTTCATTCACTTCAACTTCATTGTGGAACCCCGCATAAAACTAAAATCCAAGGGTGGAAAGACCTTCTCCCTTCTGGCGGCTAAGGCATGGAACCGTCTCCCCCCCAACCTTAGGCACGCTCCCTCAGAAGGCCTATTCAGGAAATTCCTGAAAACCTGGATTTATTCTCAGTCTGACTCCTCAGTCCTCGCAGCTATTTAATCCATGCGCCCCTAGACGACCTTCTGTGTGCTCAGCGCCAAGATGCTCCCTCCGGAGCGATAGTTAGCGCTCTACAAATGCTAATAAATATCAAATATCAAATAAATAAGTCAGATAAACTTTTGGGGCATAAAGCAGGGAGATGAGTCATAGTGACAGGGTTCCTAAAAATATCATCCTGGCATTCAAAGAGTGTGTTCGCTGGCCTCGAGGGGAACATGTTGAAGGTCCAGTGCCTGCAAGGAAAAGCCATTAGGTCAGTGCAGTGGCAGATGGCACAGATGAAGGGCCACATGCAGTGTATTGAGAAGGGCATCTGTTCCATGAACACTACTGTAGCTGAGGGCATGAGGGACGTGTCCGAGGCTGTGAAGCAGCTGTGCAGCAAATTAGATGAGGACTGTTTGTCAAGGCACAGGGAGAGGCAGAAACTTGACAATTACACCAAGGCAGTGAACCGCCTCTTCACTGCCACCTCTCTGCTCTGCAGGCGCTTGGTGGCCATGCAGGAGAAGATAGCCCACTGCAGCCGTGATGTGGCAAGGGGGCTGGTCACAGTAACCAGTGCACTAGAAGTGCTACAAACCGACAAGGTAGCCACCACAGGTGATGGGATGAAAGTGAAGAGGCTACTAGCCGTCGAAACATCACGCCCCCTCCCACAGAGTCAAGGAGGCACAGTGCACGCCACAGCGCTGCCACAGGACAGACTGGTAGTGAGGACAATGGGGCCAAGGAACGCAGCAGTGCAACGCGTTGGCTCAGGAAGTAGTGTCAGCCATAATATAGTTTTCCTCAAATGGGTGATGTAACCCATTTTTTTTATGGACACTGCATTTGATTTAGGCCTAACAGGTGACGCACTTCCAGTTGTGGTGGTGTGCTATGGTCATTAAACACCATCGCTCGCATACAGTAACTGGCTATGTCTCCTTACTTACTCAGAAATAGTTGTGTGTTATCTCAGCCCGTCTGTGTCTCCCATCTGGTGCTGCTGCCACACCTGCTGTGCCGTGCTCTGGCTGTGGACAGTCCTCACCCTCGTCCTCAGAGTCAGTTAGTTCCACTGCTGTTCCTTTCTTTGTGTCAAGGTTATGCAGCATTGCACATGTTGCTATTATTTTGCAGCAGATTAAGGGGTGCTACTGATGTGCACCTCCACTTTTGTGGAGGCATCAGAATCTGCTTTTTAGTAGTCCAAAGGAGCACTCCACCACGTTGCGCGTGCTTTTATATACCAAATTGTATCTTCTCTCACTTGGGGTGAAAGGGTTGAGGTATGGAGTTAGGATAAATGACCGCACAGCATATGCACTGTCACCTAAATGGGAAAGGAAGTGCCGTTAATTGAAGTCACCAATACATTCATCCTAGGTATATATCAGGGTGTGCCACATTGATTTACCTAGTAGGTATCCTTCTCCAAATTCAACACCAGCCAGACGTGTGTAGATCCCACTGTTCCTGAATATGTAGGAGTCATGGGTACTCCCTGAAAATTTGGCCCACAATGTCAGTGATGATGTTGTCTGCATGACATATCACCTGCACATTGATGGAATGCGTGGATTTGCGGCTGCGGTATATGTATTCTGTAGCAGCAGGTGGGCAGATTGGTATGTACCCTCTTACATGTGGGAACTGTGCCTTTTGGTAGAAATCCAGCTTTGTCTTCTGCAGTTCCGCCTGTGTGCTGAGGGAGCGTATGTAGTGATGCATTTTCTGCATCATGGCATCCAAGAAGGAGTTGAAGAAACAGGAAAGGCAACTCTGTGACACACCACCTGCCACAGCTATCACACCCTGGTAACTTCCTGATGCAAGTAGGTGCAGACTACAGAGAGCCTGCACATGTGTTGGTATAGCATGCGCCCTTTGTGTCTGATGCTCCAGGAACGGGTGCAGGTCCCATATCAGGTCTAGGATGGTTTGTGGGTGTAGCCTGTACCTCTAATGTATTTCTGTCTCAGTCATTTGGAACAGTGTGACAATCATTCTATACATACGTTTCTCCCGTCTCCAGACCCTCAGTCCTGCTGCTCGCCAACGTAGCCGCCTTGCTATAATGTAGAGGGCCGCCGTTGTGTTCACACTGTTGCTTTTTGGGGCTGTTTTTATGCAGTGCACCTGATTACCACCTGCTTGTGGTCAGTGGTAATTACCGATTCTTAAATACCGACTTTTAGCAAATTCGGTATTACCGATTTGAGGTACAATGCATTCGCAATTTTTTTACCGATTTCTTATTTACCAATTCGGTATTTTAGTGTTTTGGTGTCTGCCAATCGCTAAATAAGGAATCTATAACTGGTTTCCCTTATTTTTACCGATTCCTTATTAGCGATGGCATTCGGTAATACCTACATCGCACATGGGTAAATACCCGTTGGTAACGCAGAAATTTTACGAATTTCGGCGCTACCGACCGGTATTTAGCCACCTACTTCTAGCCCATAGTTGTGCACATGTTGGCTGTGAGAAAGACATCCTTTTTGCCCAGATCATCTGAGTGTGTCCTGGGTTCTGCTAATAAGGCCCAGGACCAGTGCTCGGATTAAAAAGGTATATGGTTATTAAGTATAACAGCAATTGGAAATGACAGACCCCTGTAAATCTTAAACTATATAATAAGGCAAGGGGGATTCAAACTACCTACAAGTCCCTAGTATATAATATGGCAGGGAGGCTGAGAGGTCCAGTAGATTTCCTGGAGTGTGGACTGCTGTGTCGCCTGCTGTCATTTTTAAAGGCAGTTGTGTCTTTAAAAGTAGATTATATGCAAATTCAACTTTAGAACTAAAGGTACTTCCACTATGACAATCTACCTTATTTTTTACAAGTACAAGCAAGTCACTCCTAAGGTCTCTTCTAAGTGCCCCAGGTGAGTGGTGCCATGTAACTATAAGCAGTAACAATATAGAAGATGATTTATATGCACAGGTGAGGGAATATCTTCCAATTTAGTTTTTCTCCATCGTAGATATCTAGCTCCAGAGGCTAACAATGGAATCTTTTATTTTAGTATAAATATTGCTAGGATGGAGCTGAAAATGTCATTCAAGGACTTAAAAGATTGGTGATGATAGAACCAACAACTTGCCGCTGTTGAATTTATGATAACTAGTACAGAAATTAGCTTTTAGAACTTTATTTTCTGTGAGCCGAATTCTAGCCATCTAGCAGCCTTTCCTGATTGGACAACCTTAACAGGCTTAGCCAAGCTGCTTTGATGAGGTGATAGGTGGCCAGCATACAGCAGACATTTGCTGATGGAGAGAGCTCTGCAGTTGCAGATAACAATCCAAGATGGGGCCTGCCTAAATCAAACTGGGCTTCAAAGAGAGCAGGAGAGTGAGGAACGCCAGAGCTACCCCCTCTTCCTGAACCCCCTGGCCAGATGGCAGGCAAACTTAAGACAGACTTAAGACAAAATCCTAACTTAAATCTGTCTTAAGTCTGTCTTAAGTTTGTCTAAAGACAAACTTAAGACAAAATCCTAACTTCTGTGAATACCAAAAGTAGTAAGTTTAGGATTTTGTCTTAAGTTAGTTTTGTGAATCAGGTCCAATGTCAAGAGAAAATCCTCCAGAAAAGTTTCTAAATCAGTAGCTAAAATTTTATTTGAGACCTCCCACAAAGTGTATCCGACCAGGGCTCCATCGTGATCAGCCTGAAACATTGACTTTGCTCCGGTCACGCGCAACCAGATGTTACAAGTTAGTGATATATGTTTTTAAGCAGTATAAAGTGTTTAATCTAAGAAAAAAACATATCTTCAGTTCCTTATATTGGATTGTTCTAATTTTGAAGTAATTTTAAAGATACAAATATTTAATAGTTTTATAAATTGGGGTGGGATTTTTACTGTGTTGTGTCTTACCATTTAATTTATTGGTGTGTTCTTAAAGGCTTTACATTCCTATGTCCTGAGTTAAGCTTGCCTTCTCATAACCAGCTACCAATGGGTGAGCCAAGGGGTAATGTATTGAGACCTTGACTACACCTTATATTGCGTTGATGACCTTATTGCTAGTGGTAGGTGCATAGTTACGCCTACTAATAATCCACCTTCCAACATTTGTCCACAGAATTACCTGTTTTTATGTAAGTTAATGTTTTTTTACAGACCCCAAAGTGCATAATAAATATTTCATACTTAAGATGCCAATACTGCATATGAAACAACTGGGCTACTCAGTTATTTCCTATTTTCAAGGTGTACTTGTTAAAGTTAGAATTATTAAATCACTGAAAAACTGAGAAGAAAATAAAACTGTGACAGATTTGTGGTTTAAAAACTGGTTTTATTGTCAACATAAGTGATTTTATTTTAGATGTGGAATACAATGACCAGAATATATTGCGTTCAGTTAATTCTAAAGTGATCTGCAGTTGAGGCAGCTTTCAAGTTTGATTCACAAGGAGCACAACTACCTTGGCCTGGACTCCAAGTGTCTTCTAACAATGCTCTATTCACATGCCCTGGACTACAAGAAGCCAACCGGGACTCACCTTGCATCAATAGAAAACCTGCTTGGCAACCATCTTAGGAGGTGCATTGGCTGTCACAAGCTTTCCATCTTTACTATTGTGTGTTCCATTATATTGACATTTTCTTCCTCTTTCTAAAGATATTCTATGAACAACCTCTTTTTAATGAAGACAGTGATTTTCTGTTGATTTATTCATCAATCGATTTTTTTACTGATTTACTCCATGTCGATTTGCCAAATGTTTGTTAACCAGTCATGGTTATTCTGCCCAGTCTCTCCCTGATGAATCTGGGACATTTGAGGATGCTTCTTCTTCAGTTGCTGGAGGCCAGGCCAATGGCATTGTTTGCGCTGTCAAACACAACATAGTACTCCCTGATGAAGACGTCTCCGAGGATCCAGAAGCGAGTGTTGGAATTGATCTTCATGGTGCAGTGTTTCTGTGGGAAGACAGAAAGTGGCTATTTAGTAAAGGTTACGTGATAATTGGATGCTTTTCTGTGGTTTACTCATTTTCAAAAATCTTGGGAAGTACATCCTTGAGATAAATATTTTTGATCAATGCTTGATCAATATACACCGAGCCACATACTCTACAGAATCTCCGTGGATAGCTATTTTACTATGTTTGCTTGTGTGAGACCTTCTCTGGAGCCCATCAAAAGATAACAGGATCATGTCTTCCTGTTGGGCGATGTCTATTGTCATGTCTCAGCCCACCAGAGAGGGATCAGCTTTGAACATCTCTAACACAGTTGCTGAAGAATAAATTAGGCCACCTGAGGAACCACCTCAGATATGTCAGCAGTGGGTTTAGGAGTGGAATAAACCCATTGATAAATGCGGCCCCATACGTACCGAGCACCCTCAACTGGTGTCATGGAAGAGAAGGAATGTGACCTTGATGACAAGATTGTCACTATTTTTCATTTTAGTTTAACAACATGTTAATGTGGTTCACATTTAATCATACCTTACATATATTCTAGTATGATTTTGGATTATGTGTGCCATAATTCATTACTTCACATTAATAATAATTCATAGTTAGTTAACGTAGCCATAGTCACTGCAGGTCTCAATTTGAAAGGCCCATTTCTGCTTGCTGTACATAATCTGTTCTCTTTTTTCAGAAGTGAAGTTTCACCTGTGTTCTCAATAAACTGTGCTGTGATTGGAAGATTGTGTGTGTGAAGCTCATTGAATTTATCTTTTATTGAGCTGGACAGAAACTCTTAGAACCTGCATGTGAGACAAGCAGTGGATGTGAATGCCCCCTTGTGTGATATCCATGAAGACCATGACCAGTGGAAGTACCTTTAGTTATAAAGTCGAATTTGCATATAATCTACTTTTAAATACAGGACTGCCTTTAAAAGTGACAGCAGGTAACACAGCAGTCCACACTCCAGGAAATCTACTGTACCTCTCAGCCTCCCTGCCCTATTATATACTAAGGACATGTAGGTACTTTGAATCCTCCTTGCCTTATTATATACTAAGACCATACAGGGATCTGACATTGCCAATTGCAATTATACCTAATTACTATATATCTTTTTAATCCGAGAACATGTCCTGGGCCTGGTAAGCAGAGCCCAGGACACACCCAGAGTCAGTTACCATCAGTATCAGTCAGAAGTGGGGGTAATCAGGGCAATAGGTTGTCGTTCTCACAGCCAACATGTGCACAACCATGACCCCTAAAATACATAACGCAGAGCATGCAAAACCTTGTCATCCCAAAGAGAAAGAAGTGCCGCAGTAGCAGAGAGTTCCTCTTCTTGCCTCTAGGTTCATTATGTTTACTTCTGCCCACTCACCTTCTAAGAGTAAGCAACATATGGACATGCTGGAGGGCTGGACAGGGGAGTGGTAGGGATCGAACTTCAGATACAGAGTACTAAAACATAGGAGGCTAGACCATCATATCATTCATGAGAAGAAGGCTGACACTGAGAGCTTTGTGACACCTTTTACACCTTCGCCACATCCACACTTTTACTTGTACACTTTGTCTTGTTTTTGGAGCTCAGAATCTTCCAGCGGGGCAAGCCTGAAGCTGTGCCCTAAAACAGGTAATGAGCAGTCCCATCTCACACAACCCCCCCGAAACTCATTCTGAGGGCCCCCTCCTCCACTGAACTTATTGCCAGAAGGCTAACATGTAAACTGGGATGAACATATCTTTCTTTTCCAGGATTCTCTCAGCACTAAGCTGTAAAAGAACAGGGATCAGGTCGCTTTTGAGTTAGGGAATCAACGCATGAAAGGCCAATGGTATTTCGCCAGCAGGGCCTTCATTTTATGCAAAGTATTACCTTTTAAAAGTTATTTTTCCCAGTTATCAAAATCCAAATTCATTCCTGAATTGAATTTTGAATAAATATTGAAAACAGTGGTGAAGCCAGTTCTGAAGTTTATTCCAAACTAAAGATAATGGATTAACACATTAATTGCAAAGTAGCTTTTTCTTCATAGAACCAATTGTAGTCCCAACAGTAAAAATAGCTTTTGGAGTCTGATCACCGTAGGGAGTCTGTAACTTTTTACTTGTTCCACTATCAAATGCCAGGAAAACCATGTTGTGGGTTATCTGGTCTGCTTGGGACAACTTGAATAATATTGAAAAGCAGGCATTGACTAGGCAGGATGTAGCAGGAGACCTGTCCTGCTACGCCCCATCAGAGCTCAGTTTGTGAGCCAAAAGGTGCCAATTGGGTTCCCTGAGAGGAACGCAGAAGAATTGGAATATTTTGGGCCTGAGAAGCAAAAAAGAGGATCCTAGATGGCTTAATTTGTTAAAAGCTTATGATATAGTTGGACTACAGGAGACCTGGGATATGGATAACAATTTTTAGGTGGATGGGTACAAATCATACAGCATCCCTGCGCAACCATCCCCGTCAGGCAGCACAAGAGGGGGTATTTTGAGGTTATTTTTACTTAAACTGTCAGGGGCTCATAGGATGGTGGATGTGTGTTCTCACAATTGTCAGGCAATTGAATTTATAGCTTACACATCGACTAAAATGTTATTTGTCAATTTTTATAATTCAGGTGAAAGTAGCTTTGTAAATGAACCTTTACTTAAACTGAAATGTTTTTTAGAGGGGTATCGATTGAAGCAAACCACTTATTATTCAATCATAATTATGGGCGATTTTAATATTCATGTATGTGATTTGAACTGTAAGGGAAAAGATTTTTCAGGACTGGTTAATTCCCCAATGCCACACTTTGAGCACAAACAGGAATGGGAATGTTTGGAGGAGATCTTGGCTCATGTAGATATTTTTGAACCGAGCTCTACTGAGATTGAGGAGAGGATTCCTACTTTTGAAGCACGTGGAAGGGACACTAGCATAGATGTTATACTTGTTTCACCTACACTTCTACCTCAATTAACCTTCTATAATGCTAAGTGGTCTCATTTCAGCGACCATAGCCAGGTGGATGTATGTCGTTACAACGCATACTTTTACTCCGCATACCATTACAACGCGGTATTTACAACGCATACCGCTACAACGCATAGCGCTTTGGGGTGCTGGATAGTGGTAAGTATAATTTACTATTCTAACTCCAGTCCCCGTGGACCCTAGGGAAGGTGTTGGATAGTAAATTAAACTTACCTCTTATCCTAGAGCGCCCCCCAGCGCCATGCGTTGTAACGGTATGCGTTGTAATGCCTGCGTTGTAGTGGTAGTGCGGAGTAAAAAATGCGTTGTAACAGGTGCATACCTAGCCCAGGTTACCCTTGTATTGGACAGAGGCTGTGGCCTAAAGGGGAAATCGAAAAAGCTAGGGGGTGAAACCTGTTTGAAACATCTGTTCAAGGATGGAGGCTAAAATGGGCCAAAGTACTCCCGGACCTCTTTTTCCAGGACCTCTGTGTGAAGGCTGAGGACAAGTTTGCAACTTGTCTTGATAACTCCAAACATGGGCCCAAGTTTCTTTTAGCCTTCGAAGGCATTTGTGTGCAGGTAGCGTCAGACTTAACCTTACCAATAAGATCCAGGCATACTATAGGAGAGAGATGGTTTGACAGTAATTGCTCTGAAGCCCACCGAAAATAATTGATAGCTGAATTGAAAAGGACCCCACGAGACCGAGACCACATAGCTATGTTAAGAAAGGAGTAATCAATCATAGACATTTAATCAATCATAGACATTTATAGAGCGCTCTACTTACCCGGAGGATCTCAAGGCGCTAGGGGGGGGGGGTGCTGCTCCTACCCGAACAGCCAGGTCTTGAGCTTCTTCCTGAAGGCGAGGTGGTCTTGGGTCAGGCGCAGGTCGGTCGGGAGGGAGTTCCAGGCCTTGGCGGCCAGGTAGGAGAAGGACCTTCCTCCTGTTGTCGCTCTTCGGATGCGGGGGACGGCGGCGAGGGCGTGACTGGCTGATCGGAGGTGTCGTTTGGGAGCGTAGAAGTTGATGCTGTTGTTGAGGTAGCTCGGGCCTTGATCGTGAAGGGCTTTGTGTGCGTGGGTGAGTAGACGGAAGGTGAATCTCTTGTTGACCGGGAGCCAGTGCAGGTCTCTTAGGTGTCCGGAGATGTGGCTGTGTCGTGGGACGTCGAGGATGAGTCTGGCTGAGGCGTTCTGGATCCGTTGGAGTCTCTTCTGGAGCTTGGCGGTGGTTCCGGCGTAGAGGGCGTTGCCGTAGTCCAGTCGGCTGGTGACGAGTGCCTGGGTGACAGTCTTCCTGGTCTCGGTGGGGATCCACCGGAAGATCTTCCGTAGCATGCGCAGGATGTTGAATCACGACGAGGAGACGGCGTTGACTTGCCTGGTCATGGAGAGGGAGGAGTCCTGGATGAAGCCCAGGTTGCGTGCGTGGTCTGTCGGTTTGGGTGCGGTTCCCAGGGCGGGGGGGCACCAGGAGTCGTCCCAGGCGGAGGGCGAGGATCCCAGGAAGAGGACTTCCGTCTTGTCCGAGTTCAGCTTCAGGCGGCTGGTCGACATCCACTCGGCTACCTCTTTCATTCCTTCGTGAAGATTGGCTCTGGCGGCGGCGGGGTCGTTGGTCAGGGAGAGGATTAGCTGGGTATCGTCGGCGTAGGAGATGATGTTCAGGTTGTGTTGGCGTGCGATGGCCGCGAGGGGGCTCATGTAGACGTTGAAGAGGGTTGGGCTCAGCGAGGATCCTTGGGGTACGCCGCAGATGACTTCGGTGGCCTTTGATTTGTACGGTGGTAGGCGGACTCTCTGGGTCCTTCCGTCGAGGAAGGAGATGATCCATTCCAGTGCCTTCTCCTGGATTCCGACGTTGTAGAGGCGCTGCACTAGGGTGCGGTGGCAGACGGTGTCGAAGGCCGCGGAGAGGTCTAGGAGGATGAGGGCCGCTGTTTCTCCGTTGTCCATCAGGGTTCGGATGTCATCGGTGGCAGCGATGAGGGCGGTCTCGGTGCTGTGGTTGGCTCGGAAGCCAGACTGTGAGGGGTCGAGGGATCCGTTCGTCTCGAGGAAGGCGGCCAGTTGCTTGTTGACGGTCTTCTCGATGACTTTGGCCGGAAACGGGAGCAGCGAGATGGGGCGGTAATTCTTGAGTTCGGTGGGGTCCGCTGTTGGTTTCTTGAGTAGAGCGCTGAGTTCGGCGTGCTTCCAGCTCTCAGGGAAGGTGGCGGTGGTGAAGGAGGTGTTGATGATGTCCCGCAGGTGGGGTGCGATGACAGCGTCGGCCTTGTTGAAGACGTGGTGAGGGCAGGGGTCGGTCGGGGATCCGGAGTGGATGGAGTTCATCATGCGGACGGTGTCTTCGGTGCTGATCGGGGTCCAGGCGCGGAGGGTGGTGGTGGGGGGCGTTGGTTCGGTCGTGTCGGACGTGGCGTTCGTCGGTTGGGTGTTGAAGCTGTTGTGTATGTCCGCGATCTTGTTGTGGAAGTAGGAGGCGAGGGAGTTGCAGAGTTCTTGCGATGGGTTGATGTCGTTGTTTCCGGCGTTGGGGTTGGAGAGCTCTTTCACGATGTTGAAGAGTTCCTTGCTGTTGTGTGCGTTGTTGTCCAGCCGGTCCTTGAATGCAGTTTTCTTGGTGGCGCGGATCAGTTGGTGGTGCTTCCGGGAGGCAAGCTTGAGGGTGGTTATGTTGTCCGGTGTTGGCTCTCTTCTCCAGGCTTTCTCGAGGGCTCGGCAGTTCTTCTTGGAGCTCTTGAGTTCGTCGGTGAACCATGGGGCCTTCTTGCTGCCGGGTCTGCTGGGCGGGGTCCTCAGTGGGGCGAGTTCGTCCGCGCAGTTGCTGATCCACTTCGTGAGGTTGTCGGCGGCCTGGCTGGGGTTCGCTGAGCTGGCGGGAGGGTGCTGGCTCAGGGAAGAGGCGAGCTGGTCGGCTGTGATCTTGCTCCAGCTTCTGCGGGCAACCTGTTGCTGGTGGTGGTGGATCGTCGTTCTTCTGAAGGTGAAGTGGACGCAGCTGTGGTCCGTCCAGTGGAGTCCAGTGGCGTGGCTGAAGGCGATGTCTTTGCTGGATGAGAAGACGGCGTCGAGTGTGTGTCCGGCGAGGTGGTCACCAGCTGCTTGAGTCCGAGGTTGGTGAGGTTGTCGAGCAGGGTGGTGGTGTTGCGGTCGTTGTTGTTCTCCAGGTGGAAGTTGATGTCCCCCAGGAGGATGTAGTCAGCGGAGGGGAGGGCATGCGGGCAGACGAAGTCGGCGATGTCCTCGCTGAATTGTGTGCGTGGTCCCGGGGGTCGGTAGATCAGGGTGCCTCTGAGGGTGGTCTTCGGGTCGGTGTGGATCTGGAAGTGTAGGTGTTCGGCGGTAGTCAGGATGTCGTCGGTGCTGGTCGTGAAACGGATGGTGTCCCTGTGGATGATGGCGATGCCTCCTCCTATCTGGTTGGCGGTGCGGTCCCTCCGGGTGATCTTGTAGCCCTCTGGGATGGCGATGGCGATGTCGGGCGCTGAAGAGGCATTCATCCAAGTTTCCGTGAGGAAGGCAACGTCAGGAGCTGTGGTGTCGAGGAGGTTCCAGAGTTCGATGGCGTGTCTGTGGACGGAGCGGGTGTTGAGCAGGATGCACTTGAGGTGGTTGCTGCTGTTGGTCGGCTTGGCGGGTGCTGGTGCGAGGCAGGTCCGGATGCAGGTGAACTTGCAGGCGGTGCAGCAGAAGGGTCCGTGGGAGCGTCTCGGGGTGGCACGGTAGCATCCCAGGACTCGTCCGTCGTTGAGTGCGTTGAGGGTGGCGGCGTCGTACGTCCGGCGGGTGGGCTGGGATCTGCAGGGGCCAGGGGTCCTGGCACTGGGCGCGGTCCAGGCACGGACGGGCGCAGATGGGCTTACCTTTGGCGCACCTTCGGCGCTCAGTCGGCGCTCCGCTGCGCGCGTCCGCTGCGCGGTCGCTGAGGGAGCGTCATAAGAAGGGAGCCGGGAGGGCGGGTCAGCAGGGAGGCGGGGAGCGCGTGGTCCAATCGGCAGGCGGGGGGGCGGGGTCGCAGCAAAACCGGCGCGAAAAACCAGGCGGGCTGCCCTGCGGCGGCTGGGGCTCCGGACTGGATCGGCGTCAGCAGGCAGCAGGCAGGCAGCAGGTACGAGGCAGGCAGCAGGCGGGGAGCGTGGGGGCAACCAGGCCGAGGGCACAGTACAAGTTTATTCTGTCCATGCGGAAAAAGGAAATTAAAGAAGAAGTTTGGAATGCTTTATTATCAGTAGAGGTTATAAAAGATAGCTCTAGATTCTGGGCCATTGTTAACAAACCTTTTTGTATTGGGATACGGAATTCCCCGGTCAAATGTAATATTACAGAAGATCAAAGAAAGGCTTTCTCATTTTGAAGCCATGTGTGAGGCCACTGACAGCTTGGAAGTATTAGCTAGATATGAACTTAGGAGGACTTCTCCCATAATAGTTTTTAGCGAAGGCGAAGTAGAATCGGCAATTACGCAAATGACTATTAATAAGGACCCCGGCCTTGACGGTGTCCCGGCGGCCTTATATAAACAAAACCCATCCTTTTGGGCCAAAATCCTGATTATTGTTTTTAATGCAGTCAGGGTTTTCCGTCATCATGGGCATCTTCCACCATTATTACGGTTTTTAAAATGGGACAGAGCGGGGACCCACGTTGCTATAGGCTGATATCACTAATAGACTGCAGTTAAAGTTTTAGGGAGAGTGATTTTAACAGAGCTAATGGATTTGGCTGGATGTGGAAAAGGTTTTAACTAATTTTCAATATGGTTTTAGAAGCGGTAGGGGTACTCTGGATCAGTATCTAAATTTATATTTGTTAGCTGGTAAATATACCACAGCTAAAGCATGGACCTTACATCTGGCATTTATGGATCTTTCGTCGGCTTTCGATTTGGTAAATAGATCCAAGCTTTGACTTATCCTTCTAGACATGGGCATCGATCCAAGTTTAGTCCACTTCCTGGCTGACCTACACAGGGATATCACCACAAGGGTGAGGGTCAACCAAGACGGAAGATGCAAAAGGCTCTTTGCATCTGGTAGAGGCGTTCGTTATTGCTATATTTTAGTACCACTACTTTTTACTTTATATATTAATAATTTAGGCAAGGTGTTAGACTCAACTAGATTGGTCATACCGCGAGTAGGGGACAGGTCTATTCCTGTGCTCCTATACGCAGACAACGCCGTCTTATTAGCCCACACAGCTGTAGGCCTCCAGAGGCTTCTAGATTCCTTTGGGACGTACAGGAATTCTCTGGATCTAATGGAAAGGGGCGACCATTCGTATGGTGTAGTACCACGATCCCCCCGGGAAGCCATCTTGGGCGGGAGGCGAGTCTCGGCTGGTATGCCCGAAGCGGCGTAGCCGGGGCGCGCCTTTTTCCCGCCCTAGAGTGGGCTGGCCTAGACACCGACGCGGCCGGCCACGCCCTCGGAGGCAGGCAGGGGCGGGTGTACGCCCACCCTGAAGACGGATAAAAGGAGCGGAAGCCAAGAAAGCATCCTCTTGTTCCTGTGCTCTGAAGCTGCACCTCCCCGCTGCACGTGAGCTCGAGACGGAACGAAGAGCAATTTTGAGCGTTGTAATCTTTCTTTTGTCTTACAGATATCCCGTCTGAGAATGCCCAAGAGAGTCGGAAAGCGGGTCGGTACCGAGGAGATGCTCTGCATGCTCATGAAGGAGATAGCCGATCTGAAGAAAAAGGTGGAGGCTAAGGACGGGGAGGGAGGACCGAAACGGCCTTTGCAGGGAACAATCCCCGGTGGAAAAAAGCAAGAGACCCAGAAGGGGAGCACTTGGGGGAGAGACCCCGGTTTCCGAAACCCCACGAGAGGAGCCAATCCCGGTGCCGAAAGAGGGGAATCCAATCCCTGTGGTGGTCACCCCCGTAAACAGGGAGGATATGCCCCCCGAGTTAGCGGCACAATTGGCAGCGTGGTTGGGAAACGATAGCGAGGGCGCCACGGCTGACGACGCCCGGGCAGTAATGAGGCAATTGCGGGAATCTAGGGAGGCTGCGAAGGCAACATCTTCTGTTCCCCCGCAGGTTCCGGCGGCTGGAAGTACAGCAGGCCCAAGTTCGGCGACAAGCGCGGGGTCTACTTCAGGTAAGCGGCCATTGCCGATTGCGGGGGAGGGGTCTGTACCTTCTCGAAGGGAGAAGATTGCCCAGCACGTCCCACAAGAAATTAAGGAATTGATTTGGGCGGATAAATATGTAAACATGTTTTCATTGCTTACCGACCATTACGAGATTGAGCATGTGAAGAGTCAAAAGGAGCTCCTGCATCCGAGTGTTTGGCGCGCAAAAATGGCCGCCTTTAAGGTCGACGAGACCATTGGTACTTGGGGCAGAGCGTGGGGCATTTTTACTTCCATCATGGGTGAGCGCAGGCCCGAGTTGTTGACCGAGTTACCCATTTATCAGTCGCGTATTATGGAGTATTCTGTGGCATATGGGGGCAATCAGTGGTTCTGCTATGACAATCTGTTTAGAAAAGCTAAAGAACACAACCCATTGTTGACTTGGGATTGTTACGACTCCGTGTCATGGCAAAAAATGGAGAGTACAGGGATGTTGAAGGTGCCATTGGTAGGGAGTAACGGGGGGGAATCTTCCCGCCAAAACTCCGGGACACCCTTTCGGACGGGTGCAGGTAACGAGTACCACTCGAAGCCGAGTGGCAACACAGGTAAAAGGGGGATCTGTTGGAATTTTAACAGAGGGAAATGTACTAGGCCCCAGGGGTCATGCAAATTCAGACATGAGTGTGGGGGGTGCGGGCAGCCATCCCATCCTGAGTCCATGTGCAGAGCCAAAACGGGTGATAACGGTGGTAAGGGAGGCGCCAAACAGGTCTAATATAGTCCGAGGGGCGCCTTTACCGACCCCGATTGATACCATGGCAATGATTCCTTGGCTCAGCGAATACCCGGATCATGCTTCCGCTGGGGTGTTACGAAACGGGTTTTCATATGGTTTCCGCATCCCAGTGGGGGATTTTCAGGGGGTACCTAATTGTAAGAATCAAATGTCGGTCTTACAGCACACGGCGGTGGTGCAGGTAAAGATTGGGAAAGAGGTGACTCGAGGTCGTGTCGCCGGTCCATTCGATTTGCCACCGGTTGCTAACTTTGTTTGTTCTCCTCTAGGGGTGGTCCCCAAGAAGGACCCGGGTGAGTTTCGGCTGATACATAATTTGTCAGCCCCACGTGGTCTTTCCGTGAATGACGCGATAGACCCGGAAGTGTGTTCGGTGCGGTACGCATCTTTCGATGAGGCCGTTGCCATGTTGAATCGCCTGGGGCCCGGGACGCTGATGGCAAAATCGGACATCGAGTCAGCGTTCCGGTTGCTCCCGGTACACCCAGACGATCAGCGTCTCCTTGGTTTTCAGTTTCAGGGTCGCTATTACATGGATAGATGTATGCCAATGGGATGCTCGATTTCATGTGCCTATTTCGAGAAGTTCAGTTGTTTTCTGCAGTGGGTATTCACAAGGAAGACAGGTTTCCAACATGTTATGCACTATCTCGATGACTTTCTGTTTTTGGGGGCAGCCGGGGATTCTGAGTGTGGACAGGCTTTACATGAATTTTGTGTCCTAATGAATCAATTCGGTGTGCCATTGGCGCCAGGTAAGACTGTGGGTCCCTCGACCTTGATCGAGTTTCTGGGGATCGAGCTCGACTCGGTGGAAGGTTGTTTTCGATTACCCAAGGAAAAAGTGTTAAAATTCAGGTTATCCCTTGAGACGTGTATTCGTGCAACGAAAGTAAACCTGCATCAATTGCAACAGGTGGTGGGTCAGTTGAATTTTGCCCTAAGAGTGATGCCGATGGCGCGCCCCTTTTCCCGCTCGATTGCACAATCCATGGTCGGCTTGAAGGAAGGACATCATCGCACGAGACTCTCGGCAGAGGTTCGCCAGGACATGCGCATTTGGATTGCATTCCTGGCGGATTTCAATGGTCGAATTGTCTGGAACAAACCAGCGGTGTCTTCCGAGGAGTTGGGGCTTTGGATAGATTCGGCGGGGAGTGTTGGTTTTGGCGCCATATTGGGTACACAATGGTCGGCTCAAAAATGGCCGTCATAATAATAAAGGGATCTTATCGTGCGCAAACTTAGCCCAGTGGGCATCAAGGCGCCTAATTCCAAATCCAGCACATAACAAAGAACTCTGCAACTCAACCTGTATAGGCTCTAGAGAAGCACCATGTTTTTAGGGCCTTTTTAAACAGCACCAGAGAAGGTAGCGTCTTCATCTCCATCGGCAGGATGTTCCAAAGCTGTGGGGCAACGACGGAGAAGGCCCTGGCTCCCCATCTGGTGAGCTTAAAGCGAGGGATGGCAAGTTGAAGTTGTCCCGAGGAGCGCAGACACCTTGGAGGGTGATAGCGAGTAAGTAGGGAGCTGATAGCGTCTTTGGGTCCTTCCTCGAGAGCTCTATAGGTCAGACACAGAATTTTAAAATAAATTCTGTGCTGAATAGGCAGCCAGTGAAGGTCTCTCCTCGCAGCAGTAGCAGAAGAAGACCTGGGAAGATCCAGGACAAAGCGTGCAGCAGCGTTCTGCACTACTTGCAGTCGATGTATGAGGCCCTTGTTGGTTTCCATGTAGAGAGAGTTGCAGTAGTCTAGCCTGGAACCAACAAGGGCGACTGCAATCTGCTTGCGTGCTTGAGGGGACAGGTAGCTGCGGATTCTGTTGAGTGTCCTGATCACGCCCCAGCAGGTCGCGACAGTCCGACTCACCTGAGGCATGGTGGCATGAGTGCGGGTTGACGAGTAACATTGCTTTTCTCGAACTGTTCCCTATTCTGGTGGCTTTGAAAACATGGCCTGAAGGGTTTAGGGATCACTCTGTGGTGTTCTGGTCTGATAACATGACCGTGGTTGAGTGTATCAATAGTCAGGCAGCACGATGCAAATTGATTCTGAGACTGCTCAAGGAAATTGTGTTGTTATGCATGCAACTGAATGTACTGTTTAGGGCGCGACACGTGCCGGGGGTGATGAACCAAGCGGCTGATGCGCTTTCTCGTTTCCGTATGCAGGCCTTCTGGGGTTTTCTGCCCACAGCGGACCCGGTGGCGGCACCCTTTCCCGAAGCTCTCTGGTCTCTCGGTGCCCCGAACTACAAAACCTCGTGGGAGAGAGTTTAGCACCCAGGACGAGGAAGGCATATGAAGAGGCGTTCCGTTCCTATTGGGCCTTTTTGGGTACTGCCGGGGGGGAGCTTTGGGGTCAGGAAGAGTTTGTAGTGAGATTCCTGCTCTCTTTACATCAGGCAAGCAAGTCAGTAGCTACGGCCCAGAGGCATCGGGCCGCCATTTCCTTTATGGCAAAGGCTCATGGGATCCAGGACCCGACAGCGTCTTTCGTTGTGCAGAAAGCGCTACGTGGGTGGCAACGCCTTGAGGGTCGCAGAGTAGACGATAGGCACCCGATAGGTCTGGATAGGTTGACCCTGTTATTGTCCGTACTTCCGGCAACGTGTTCATCCCAGTACGAAGCAGTGTTGTTCCGAGCCGCATTTACACTAGCATTCCATGGGGCTATGCGGGTAAGCGAATTAGTGGCAAAGAACAAGCGAGATACGATGGGGGGACTGTGCCGGGAACACATTCAGGTCAGGGAGGAGACGATGACGGTCTTGATTGTTAGGTCCAAATCCGATCAGGGTGCAATCGGGGACCGCGTAATCATTCAGAGGATCCCCGGGTCTTCCATGTGCCCTGTTGTGTGCGTAGAGGAATATTTAGCGCAGAGGGTGGCAGCATGGGGGGGGGACCTTGTTGAGACACGCTGACGCCACCCCACTGACGAGGTTTCAGTTCCGGAGGGTGCTTGCGATGTCTATTTCGGCCGCGGGCTTGAACCCCGGCGAGTTCGGGACCCATTCCTTTCGGATAGGGGCTGCTACTGAGGCTACAGCCAGGGGTCTGAGTGGGGAGCAAGTAAAACGTGTGGGGCGTTGGTCCTCTAATTGTTATAAAAGGTATGTGCGGTTGCACATGTTGTGAAGCTGTAATGATATACTCACGCTTCTTGTCTCTGTTTGATTTTCAGTTACGCAAGCTTACGAAGCGGGGCGGACTGTACAGTCGACCCGACTCCTGGGGACCAGCGGTCAGAAATCACCGTCTGCGAATAGGGAGGTGTGGGTCGTGGGCCACTCATATGTGAGGCGTGCCGCGGACGTATTCAAAGCAGGTGATATGAGTCACATGGCTGGGGAATACGGGTACAGGGTGTCCTTCTACGGAAAGGGCGGGCTCTGTATTGACCATTTTCAAATCTTTTTTGAGGGTTTGTTAGAGCGGACGAGGTCACCGCCGTCTATAATCATAGTCCATCTTGGGGGTAACGATCTGGTGGCCACTGGTAGACGACTTCTTCTCGAGGCAATGCTTTCCACAGTAAGTTGGTTGGCAAGAAGAGTTCCAGGGTGCACGATTGCATGGTCCCATATGATCCCACGGAAAGTGTGGCGGGGGGCTATTTCGGTTACTTCATTGAATCATTCAGTAAGAAAGATAAATAACAAAGTGAGTAGATTGTTTCGTTCAAATACACTGCATTCTGTTTCGCATGGCTGTATCAAAGGGGACAGTATGTATTTGGGGGACGGTGTTCATTTGTCCCGGGTGGGGAACGAGTTACTCATAGGAGACTTCATAGCCTGGTTGAGGGGTTTACAGCATGACCTTTAGGTAGGAGTATTTTGTGGGGGGTCCGGATAGCCGGTCAACTATCCGGCCTGTGGCGGTAAGGTCATGATCGGTGAGCAGTAATTCGAAGATCCCTATGAGGGGGCGTCACCCATTACGGATGGGAGTGCTCGGGGGAGGTGGCCAATTGGCCCCTCAACGGGGAGGCGGTCCTGTCTAAGGAGAGGCCGCCGGAAGGAAAGGAAAGGTGGTCAAGGCCCCTTCCTGGATAGGAGGGGCTACTGCCCCTCCTGGGGAATTTCCCGGGGCCAGGACATCTGCGAGGGCAGATGGGTAAGTTGTGTGGGGTGCGGGAGGGGGTTTACGCTACCTTTTAGACACCTCACACGAGTCCTCGAACGACCGTTAAATGGCGTCGAGTTTATTGGGGCCCCCGTCAAGTACAAAGGGAAATTGGTAGATGCACTTGAGGTACGCCTCTGTGCGGTCGCTCCTCTCACAAGTGAGGGGGGTATTTCTGGTTTAGGGATCTGACACCGGTTACGACCTTGCCGTTGGCCCTTAACGTTAGGATGTAAAATTTCAAGTCAAATGTTTTGTAGGATGTTAGTTCGGCTAGGAGAACCTTTGTATTAGAGATCTGTTAAGGTTAGCCAAACATCGTAATGTGGAAATGAAATTGTACATAATATGAAACTGTTATTTTTATGTTTTAATTTTGGTTCATATTTTTAATAAATACGGCCGGGAAGGGTCACTCCCTTCCCGCCTTCCAAAAGTTCAAGAACTGTTTCCGGTTTCCCAATTCTTGGGGATTGTGTTGAGAGGGGGTGGCGGGTATCTCAGCCATATGGTTGATATAGCAAAATCACACATAATGACAATGGGTCAGAAACATAAATAATCTAAAACATTCTACTGTGAAGGCGAAGTATTGACCAGGGTGACCTCTTTTACTTATTATAGGGTACTTTTTGATGAGAGGTGTCTTTGGGTCCCACAACAGAGCAAATGCGATGGCAAGGGCAACTTCCACTGTGAATGGATTTGCTCAGGGACTGGGGGCCATTCCATTAGTCGCCATGCTTAATATTTATAGGTCTAAATGTATAGCCATCGCATTGTACGGTTCCACGCATCTGGGGTTACAAGTCAAGGGAGGGGATACAGACAGTTGAAAATAAGTTTTTACGTACCCTCTTGTCCTTCTCCCAATCCACTCCACTTTTGTAATTCACCAGGAGCTACGGGCGGACAGGTTGAGGTTGGCCCGAGTGGTTTGCTGGCTTAAAACTTTGCTTAACCCCCAATTAGGTCTAAATCATAAGATCAGTAGGGACTGCGTCACCCTGGAGTAAGTAAATAATATTCTGTGGCAATATTATGTCAATGACACTTTAACTAAGCTTAGACGTCCAGAACTAGTTGATTTTCATGACAAAATAAAAAAAGATGACTTGGGTAAAAATACATTTTCTGAATCTGATGTCAGTAGAGTGGAAGGAGATCGAGTTAATGTAACCGTCAGTTAAAGCCTATTTTAGGTTAAAAACCTCACCCGAGATTGAACCTTATTTGAGGATCGCCACAAAGCCGTTCCATGGCCTGCTTTAACCAGATTTTGCTTCAAATTGATCCATTTCTTTCTGGGTAACTCGCAAGTATGGAGTGGGTTGTGTGAGTTAGGTCCCTGTACCTGTGACACTTTCTCGACTCAGGACACAATGCATCCTTACAATGTTCTGTGACCATTACAGTGTTATCCGCAGGAGGTTTTTAGTTCCAATCTGAAATGGAAAAGGTTTTATACAGGTTAAAGCTACTTTTCTGTACATTCAGTTGCTTAATGACCCATGGGAAATTTTTAAGATTGTATGTTTTTTAGTCGCAGCTGTGAGACTTTGGAAAATATGGCACCCTATGTTATCTTAAGAGTATCCGCTAAATCCTTGTTTTTGTTTTTATCCTTTTAATACTTGCCTTTTTATCTATCAACTACTTTAATTGCAGTGTGCTTTGTTTTATTTGTCTTAACGACAACCAAGATGTTTATGTAATTCAATGAATTCTTGTTTGCATCCTCCCTTACCTTTTTATGTTGGTTCTGATGATATACTGTGTATTGCACTGTGATTTATGAATTGTATTGTGACTTATGTATGGTACTTTTATGGTTTTCATTAACCGAATAAAGTGGTTTTATACTAATACTGATACTGATTCCTTTCATAAAGAGTATTTTCATAGTTGCCTGCAGGGTTAAAAACTGCAAGAGTTGAGCTAAACTTGTACGCCTGAAGCCATGTTTTCCTTCTCAGCCCAGTGAATGGCACAAAGGAGATACAGTCAACGTTCAACTTTCTATACTACTAGCAGCCCGCCCCAGCGTTGCCTGGGGCAGAATGGGGCTTGGGGCAGAATTTGAGGCTTGCGTACACATCTGCCCCCGGCCCCCTTCCGCCCCCTCCCGCCCGTGTCCCGGAGATCCTTACCTCAGCCGCCGGTCCCGCTCCAGGCGCCCCGCCGGCACAGGACGCCACTCTCCAGGTGCCCCGCCCACAAAGGCCGCCACTTCGCACAGCAGCAAGCAGGGCTGCGGCAGTCCTCCCAGCAGGAAACGAGCTTCGGCGCCATTTCCGGAAGTGTTGCCAGGGAGCGCAAACGCAAATGATGTCATCACGCAGACCTCGCGGCCGGCGCTACTTGCAAGGGACTACTTTATTTTTATCTCAAAATTTTTTAAACAACGTATATTTTTTATTTTTAATAGCCTGTGTCCTTCTGCTTGCCCTGAGGTTTTCAACAATGTCTTGGGTGTTTTGATTGGTGGTGTACTTTTCGAGTTTACCTGGCTCAAAGGTTTGTGTTCTCTCTTTATAATAGTAGTATAGATTTGCATTTTTTCATCCCCCATATACTATGGTCTTACTAGAAAGTAAAAAATTACAGTTGAGGACTAGCCAATTTTACCATATTTTAGAGGTCAGAGCACAATGAGGGTGACCACAAAAAGGTAGCACTTTCTCCCATGGGTTGGTTAATGTTTTCTTACCAAACACTGGGGTATTTAACTTTTAATTTGTTGCAAAATGTGTATTGTATAAGTGCACCATTTGACCCCATTTTAATAAAAACAGCCCACAGTCTCTCTGGGATAGGAAGCTCACTCATTCAGTGTAATGCATCACATCTTTCCTAGGAATGGGTATAACTCGTGTAATTCTGTGTAGTGACATCACGTGCAAATTACCCAAAAGTTCTGAAAGAGTAATTCTGCTTTTAGTGCTATTTTCTTAGAGCAGAAATGGCCCATCCCATCCAAAATGGACACACGCATGCATTGTGGGCTAAGAAATAGGGGTAAATGCAGCAGAACATGAATAGCAAGCGCAAACAGCCGCTCGCTAAATGTGCTCTTGCGGTAAAATCCCTCCCCCACCACAAAATTCCTCTTAATTACGTGAGCAGGTGTATCTGTGTTATTATCAGGACTGCTTATCACTTCACGCCATTTAACAATAGCCATTCAATTATGAATAAGAGAGTTTAACTGCCTTATGTTTCCTAGTTTAAAGGACATATTACCCAAGCAAACTGTAACAGTATGACTGTGGCTAAAGCCACAGGTATGTGTAGATGATGGAGAGCTGAGAAGCCTCAGTGCATGGCGGCCACCATGCCCCAGCCCTAGGTTGTTCCACCCAGGAGGTTTGAACTTTAAGGATCTTTCAAACACTGATAAGACAGCACTCTCTGGAAGGACTCTTACCTCACTGATGTAGGCGCTGGCCGGCACAGGATAGTCCACACCACCGATAGTAAAGACAATATCTGGCAGGGAGATGATGGAGCTGCAGTCAACCTCATACTAAAGATGCAAGAAAAAGACAAGGTATGTTAGACTCATTGACCAGCCATGCTCCATATAATAATAAATTCCAATGTGAGGGCAAAAATTGTAGGGTGTAATTTCAGCTGCACATTATATTGTACACATTACAACATGTATGGTAGAGGTCCGGGCTACAAGAAAAAACACTCAGCTGGTACCAGGCAAGCAGGCCCTTAAGACCCTGTAACAAATCCCTCCTCACTCCGCTCAGAGTACGTACTGTCAGAAACGGGGTCGGGCTATTTCTCTTCTTGCCCCCACTCTGTGGAACAAACTGCCTTTACACCTACGTATCACCTCTGACCATAACCATTTCCGCCAGAATCTAAAAACATGGCTGTTCGACCATTAGCTCTGTCCCTCTTACGCTGACAACCTAGGAGCCGTCCGCCAGTGCCAAGAGACATTCGGGTGATGTGTGCGCTAAATAAATGTTCCTGATTAGATTAGATTAGATTATTTGAGGGCATATGCCTAGATGCATCAACCTTTTTAGGAAGTGCAAACGGTGCGAATCGCAAAATGCGGCCGTTTGCACTTCCTAAATTGGTTTCTGGGATGCATCAAGCATTTTTGGAAAATCGCTATTTTTAGCGAATTCCAAAAATGCGATTGCTTTTAAGGAATCGCAAATTTGCGATTCCTTAAAAGCAATGCATGATTATTTTTAAAAATGCGATTTCTCAATTAGGGATTGCAAATTACCACGAAATTGAACCTCGTGGTAATTTGCTAAAATGTGTCAAAATGCCCAAAGATGCATTTTAAAACACTGTCATGTTACAGACACACATGTCCTTAGGACATGTGTGTGTGTAACATGCACTTTAAAATACATTTCAGGGGTGCAGGAGGGGTTCCTTTGGACCCCCCCCTGCACCCATGGAATGCACTAACATTTTGCGAATTCCAATTTGCGAATTCGCAATTCCCATTGATTCCTATGGGCCTTTTGGCCCATAGGAATCAATGGGAATTGCGAAATCGCAATTTGGAATTCGCAAAATATTTGCGATTCGGTAAAAATTGCGATTTTTACCGAATCGCAATTAAATTGCGAAAATAATGATGAATTGCCATTTGCGATTCCGTATTTGCGTTTCCTTATTTTTTGCAAATAAGGAATCGCAAATGCAAACGTTGATGCATCTACCCAATAGTTCAAGCAACGCAGAGCAGCAAGTAAGGGTTCTGAATTCCACTCCATTGTGTGAATGGGAGAGACCAGAACTGCGGCATATATACATAGAAGTGTCTCAGTCTTACTGTGGCCCTGCGCTGATGCACATGCGGCTGCCATGTGCTAATGCAGTCATCCTGGCCTCATAATGAAAGGGTGATTCTGTTGTACTCAGCACAGCTTTTGTGCAGGAATGGGGTACAAGAGCGATGCTTTCAGGCAGGTGCCTCTTTCTGTGTGTGCTGTAGAATGCAGCACACACCAAAGATGAAAATGCCAGCAGAAATAAAATATTTCTCCTTGTTACCCTTGCCTCAGGGCAGCACAGGGTTTTGCTGCAAGTCCTTGCGTGCAATTCTTTATAGATGGGGATTTGCATCAAAACCCAGGGGTGGTTCCTTGGGAGCGTCAATGCTTCACCCATGGAATGTCCCCTTGATACAAATAATACAAGACGGTGTGTTGCACTACAAACAAACGCAAATTGTGTTTTTCATTGGTTTCTAAATCTCAGCAGAAGACTTTGTGCTGGGTTGCAATTAAAAATTAACAGAATCTCTTTGTAAATATGGTCCTGGATGTTTTTCAAACACACTGTCATGCTCCTATCAGTAAGCGGTAAGGTACGTACTCCAAATGGCTTACAGTTCTTTGAAAGCCTGCTGATAAAACTGCAGCACAAAAACTAGTCGAAGAGAGGGTAAAATGCACCTGGAATTGTATCACCTTTCAGAGAAATGAGAAAATGATATGACGTGGTCAAAGGCTGCACTATGCTGAGTGTTAATCTAGACTCAACAAGGGTTAAACATGGCAGCGTCTCAGTGGTAAAGAGCAAATCTGTATCTGCCCATTGTGTACGCGTTCATGTTCTCATGCTTGATGCAGGGGGTACACATGTTTACCTGTTCTTGCTAATCTTAGATTGCATACCATTGAAATGCATGGTGTCATTATTCGAAAGAGCACAGTGCTTGTCAATTAAAGGGAAATACATCTATAAAATATCCAATAGGAGCTCATTACTGAAGACACTAGAGGGTGGCGGCATCTGAGTACAATTCTTCAAACATAAGCTACATGGGGTAATACTCCCAACAGATTGAACATCACTGTAAGCACATATAGATCGAAGCCATAAGGCTCCCAAGGTATCTCCTCTCCCTGTAGGTGACCTCTTCACCTAACCTGAGAAATCTCAGATACTTACCTCTCCATCTGAGTTCTCACTTGCTCCAATCGCATTCTGGATACTTGCGAGTCCAGCGGGTGACGCATCAAGATTTGTGGTCCCGGTGTCCACGATGGCTTGACACCCCCCATCACAGGCGACAACGTTCCCATTCATGGAGACACTAAGATGGGAGAGAAGAGACCAATTCAAGGGAAGGTCAGACCAGCCAAAATGAGCATGAGTCTTGTTTTTGTGAGTCATGAACTTAAACTGACAGAAGAATTGTGGACTTAATTACTGTAAAGAACTTGGATCCTGTTTTCCTAATGGAGCCTGAGACAATCGATTATGGACATGCATATTCCAGGAGAATACTCTATCATCCACCTGGACAGAATAAACAAACTCATGGGGAGTTCCCAAAAAGCTCATGAGATATTTGAGTTCACCGATCAATACTCCAGCTTTCAAAGCCTGTTGACTTAAGTTGAATGAAAATGATCCGATGTTGTTCCGTACCATATACCATCCAGCAGTGCATCCCTTATTGAATCAAATGATGGAGTCTTTATTTGAGACTTTAATCTCCGCTGGGCAACAAAAGAGAAACTTTCTCATCTTTCCTTGTTCCATTTGTATATGTTACTATTACCTCTGTCAACTGTTTGCAAATCCCACTCACACAAAAGATCCCACTCTAAGCCTCCACTAACCCTGGTTAACTGATTCGACTACATCTACATCATTTTCACTCACATATCCTCAATAATGATCATGGCTGGGCAGTTATGAAGATCTGCAGAACCTCATCAATCTTTTACTTGTCTCAGAAGTAGCTCATTCACTTCAACTTATAGAGCCATGTTTGCCATGCATTTTTGCAGTCGCAAACGCCCTGATCAGGCTGTTTGCAACCAAAACAATGCATTTTGGTATGTATAACATGTTACTGGATCACAATTTTGAATTGCAAATACATGCTGATTCGGTATTAGGAAGGGGCGTGCTAAGGGTGTCCCTTCCTAACACCGAATCGCAGCAGAATGTATGAATGTTTTGTGATTGAAATGCAGTCACAAATCATTTACATTTCCCACGGACTTCAAGTAGGTGGTAACCCATTCACAAAGGGTAAAGGGTCCCCAAGGATAGCGAAAACCTTTTTTCACAGCAGACAGTGGTCCAGGGACCTCTGACTACTCTTAAACAAGCATTAGTAATGCATAGGTTTCACCCAGGTGCTGAATAATGAGTAGTTGATATTAATCACCGCAGGAGACAAAGGGACGAAGGAACGAAGGAAAGATCTCCCTGACAAGCATTACAGGAGTGGACAGGAAGTAGCACAGAGGTCAGAGCTACTGACTCAAGAGCTGGGGATCCTGGTTTAAGTCTTGGCAGAGCAGCATCCTGTGATTATGGGCAAATCACTTAATCTCTCCCAAGTTGTGCTATCAAATACATCTGCTGCAGGGCAGAAAGAGGCAAAATGTTAACAGTATTTTGGCTACAGGAAACTGATAAGAAAAGCAGATGAAGAACAAGCATTGGTAAATGTGGGAAAATATGCTACAGCCAATAAAAATGGAGGAAAAGTAATTGGCAAGCACAGGAACCAATGAAAAGCCAGGAAAGACAGGGGGATGAAAGCACCTTTTAATTTTATATTAAAAACAACAGATTTCAGAAGCACATCACAAACAAAACCTAAAAATTGGTGCAATGGGAGATGACAATCAATCAGAGTGCTCTTACAGGGACTTGGGAGGGACAAACACATAGTTGACAAGCTGGGGCGCGAATAAGAAGCAGGCAATTAAGTGACAAGTAAAGCCAACCAATGGTGAGTTATGAGCAGGCTCTAAGCCCCTCTGTTGCTGGTAAGGCACAAGGGGGCATATTTACAATCCCCTATCGCAACAGGAACATCACATTCCGACATTCCTGTGGCGCTAGGGGCTTTGCCTTATTTACAAGATGTCCTTTCACTATGCTTAGTGTGAAAGGGGTGGGCAATGGGTGTTGTGGTGGGCTTTCCACCAGATCCTTGTTGCATGCCTGGAGACTTAGAATTAGGATTCTGAACTTTCAAAGAACTAATTGAACCGAATATGAAGTACTGCATGTGTTTGTCATGTTTACATACTGTTTATGGTATAGTTATTTTAAATCATAAGACCTGGAATTCTCAGGAGATCTAAATGTACAATAGCATCATACTCATCCGTTTAGGAATTTTTAGGCAGCAAATCGATGATGAAACTCTGTTAATCACACTCTGCTAAGCATATCAGTGATATTAGCATACTTTCACATGCATTGACTCTTTTCATTGTTGCTGAATGCACACCGTTTTCTTTGCTCTGAGTATAGACGGAGGGGAACAGATTTCTCTTTGACTAAGTGGCTTTTCCCCTGCGTCCTTGTCTATTTTTGCTGTGCGCTTTTTTAGCTTATTGACAGATTGAGACTTCCATTAAAGTCTCTTCATCGTACCTCTTGTCAGTGAAGTTTCAATCTCCGTCAGAGCCTCGTCTTCAGGTACTAAGCCCAAGAGGGTTAAAAATTACCCCCTCTTTTCATTTTGTTGTCTCAAAATCCTGTTCTTGATACCATTTTGGATGACGTGAAGGGGTTAAAATCTTTTATGTCCTCAACTAATGAAAAACTCCGACAAATGGAAGACAGATGGCTTAATATGGAAGCTATGGTGTTTGACATGGAGCAACGCATCAGTGGGTTACATGCTGTTTCAACCAAGATTCCTGCCTTAGAGCAGGAAATCCAACATCTCATGCTTCACACCGAGGATCTTGAAAATCATAATAGGCGTAAAGACCTGCGTCTATATGGACTACCAGAAAATCTTGAAGGACCGGATCTTCTTCTTTTCCTAAAGAGATTTTTGTCAGAACTTTTGGATCTTCCTCCAGAACCTCCTCTAAATATCCAACATGCCCATCGCCTTGGTCGTTTACAACCAAATGCTTTAAGACCCAGAGGAATTATAATGTTGTTTCTAGAATTTACTGATCTCATGCGAATTCTTTCAGAAGCTAAAGTGAAACATCGTCTCATATGGTCAGGTCATATAGTTTATATCTCACAAGATCTCTCCTTTGCCACTAATGCAAGAAGAAAGGAATTTTTGGCCCTTCATCCTCAGACAATTGCATATTCTCTATGGCATTTTGCATTCCTGCTTGTGTAAAATTACTCATGAGGACTTGATACGCTCTTTTGACAGTCATACTAAATTGAAGTCTTTTCTCCAAAGTCTCTTACTGAATTCTGCTGATGGCTCTTCCCATTGTCTTTAATTTTCTTGCTTCTTTTCTATTTCTAACTCCTTATGGCTGTTCATATTTCTATCTCTTTCTATCTTTTTTCTGTCGTTCCGTCTGTCTTCGGTGCTGTTGCACCCCATGCACTTCTCGTTTACCTTTTCACTTGGTTCTGGATATCTTTCCTTAATCTACCTCCTCATTTTCCTATTTCTTTTTCCTTCTTTCTTCCTAGTCTTACTCCTTTTTCTATTCTTTTTTGTTTGTTCCACTTTCGTGATGATATTCTGCATGTTGCATGTGCCTATTGTTATTTTTTATTGCTCTACAGTTTGTTTTTTCTACTTATCTCATATGTGGTGTTTTTTCCCTTACAGCTGTTCCCCTGAAGTGTCTCATCTCCATCCATGTATTACCTTCCCATCCCTCCAATATGTGTAATGTTGTTACGTGGAATGTTTGTGGTATTGGACACTCCGTTAAAAGTCAAAAGGTACTCTCTCATCTGTCTAAACTAAATTCTCATGTTTCATTCATCCACAAAATGCTTTGTAATGAAGCAGAATCGCTTAAATAAAAAGACAACGGGTGGGTCAAGTTGTTTACTCTTCTGCACCTAATCGGTAGGGTGGTGTTGCTATAATATTTCATATATTGTTACTTGTACAAATTGTATCTACACAATGTGAAGCTGATGGATGCTGGGTAATGGCCAAGGTTGTAATACAAAAAAACAACATCTCTTATTGAATATTTATGGCCCTGTTAAGCCAGACCCAGAATTTTGGAATAGTATTAAGATTTAGCTTTCCTCCATTGATAACCCAAATATTATTGTTGCTGGTGGTTTTAACCAATGGTTGGATCCTTTCTCTGATAGACAATCCAAGTGTAAATTCAACCCTGATAAAACCCGTAAATCATTTCAATCTGCCATTGCCTCTCGTTTATTATATGATGTTTGGAAGACCTGTAACTCTGATTCCCTTAAATTAACCTTTTTTTCTAATGTTCACCATAACTGTTCCAGAATTGATTACATTTTGGTTAGTAAACCCTTACTCCCACCAATTCAATCTACGGTGATTGGATCTATTTTAATTTCTGATCATGCACGTGTCATCTCTGTTCTTGACCTGTCCCTGAGTTCTCCAAAATTTGATAGTTGGAAACTTAATAATTATTTGTTATCAGATAATGTTTTTATAAATGAAGCTACTGCTTTTAATAATGAGTTTTTTACTTTTAACAATCCTTTGGACACCTCTATTCCCAATAATTGGGATGCTTTTAAGGACTCCTTCCATGCATTTACTATTTCATATTCATTAAAAAAGAAGACACTTGCAAAGGCCAAGTATGCAGCTTTACTACAACAACTTAAACTGTTGGAACACTTATTTTACTTCTAAATCTCCCTCAGTTCTTCATAAACTAATTAAGGCCAACTCTGCTCTTGAGAAACTTGCTACAGTTGATGCTTGTAATGTCCTTCTTAAAATTAAGTCTAAGTATCATGGGGGTCAAAATAAAGCTGGCAAAATGCTGGCCAATTACTTAAGAATTAAATCTGAATGTAAAAGTATTGGTCCTATTTTAAATGAATCTACTAACATTTTAGGGTCCTCTGATTAGGATATTGCTACTGAATTTCATGGGTATTACCAATCTTCATATTTTGATGATACGAATCCCTCTAGTCAAAATTTACACACCTTTTTTTCTGGTCTCCCTAAACCCCCCTCTTTACCTGATGAATTTGATTTACTAGAAAGAGAGATTACTCTTCAAGACATAACTGATGCCATTAGATCCTTTAAAAAGTCGAAAGCGCAAGGCCCTGATGGTCTTTCTCTTGATTTCTTTTCTACTTTTTCCTCTATTTTTGCTCCCAAACGTCTGGCCCTTTTTTAACTCATTTCCGATTGATTGTAATGCCTGTGGTTCCTTTATGGAAGGGTTGATTGTTCTTATTCCCAAACCTGATAAATATCACTCCCTTTGTAAAAACTATCGTCCCATATCATTAATTAACTATGATTGTCAGATATTTTCTAAAATTGTTGCCTCTCGACTCAAGAACATTATTCACTATTGGTCAAAACTGATCAAGCTGTTTTGTTAAGGGCAGATTGACTGCGGACAACGCTTGTATGTTTGCTAATGTTATCTCCTTTGGAAGGAAATATAAGTCTCCACTTTCTGCATTGTCCTAAGATGCCGAAAAGGCTTTTGATCATTTAAACTGGCAATTTATGTTTAAAACACTACAATGGTTTGGTTTTGGTCCCACTTTCATTTCTTATGTTAAATTGTTATATTCTTTTACCCATGCTAGTATTTTTTTGAATGACCGTTTTTCTTAAAAAAATACTCTATATAGGGGTACTCGTCAGGGTTGTCCTCTTTCATCTTTGCTTTTTGTTTTATGTCTTGAACTCTTCCTTGAGCGTATTTGTTTAGATACAATTATTTCTGGCTTTTACACATAATTCCATAGAAACTAAACTATCAGCATATGCTGATGATATTTTGGTATATAAGTCCACTCCCAATACCTCTCTCCCTCCCTTTTTAGATGAGATTCAGTTATACTACAGTATTTCTAGATATAATTTAAACTTTTTTAAAACAGAAGTCTTACCCTTGAATTCTCTATGTTATCAATACATGTTTAATGATACTAACTTTACTTGGTGTCCCACAAAAATTCAATACTTTGGTTTTTGGTTCTTATCTACTCTATCTACCACAATTAGTTTTACGTTCAATGTACTAATTACCAAAATACATTCTCTTCTTCAATCTTGGCCTACCCTTCATTTATCTTGGTGGATGAGATTGGATACTATTAAAATGATGATTCTACCACATGCCCCTAATACACTATCTATGTTACCCTTTCGGATCCCTATCTCATATTTTTCACAAATTAATTCTATTTGTACAAAGTTTTTATTGAATAACAAGCATCCCCGCATTGCTCTTATAACACTCAAACGTCCCAAAACAGAAGGTGGTGGGCGTTTTCCTGATTTTAAATCTTAGCATCCTGCATTTTTAATCTGGCAATTGTTTGCCCTAACTTATAATTTTGCTGATATCCCTATCCCCCTTTGGATTCTTTTTGAGCGTTCCCTACTAAAAGATTTTTCTTTTCGTAATATAATTTATATGTCTAATTGTACTTTCATATCAGATAATCCTATCTTAAAATATTCTCAAGAGTTATTGTACAATATTTTGTCCAAACCTTTTCAATGTTTTTGTCCTCTTCTGTCTGGTATAATAAATGTATCAAATATAAATGTAAATCATTGTATTACAAACATTGGAAGGAGAAGGGAATTATGCTCACTCATCAATAATTCGGTGTAACTCTGTTATTCCCTGAGTTACAATTGCAATATCATTTACCTGACTAATTTCTTCATGAATACCTTTTAATATCAACAGCTTTGCAATCCTATTTAACCTCTAATAATTTCCCCTCAGTTTCTCCCTCACTTATTCCATCCACTCCGTTATATAGTATCTCTCAGGAACATAGGCCTAAGGATGTTCATATAAATAAGATGTTATTATAACCTATTACTGAACAACCTAAATCCCTTATAGAATTAGTCTGGGAAACAGACTTATCTTTGTCACATCCTATCTCTTCTTGGGATAAATTATGGTCCAAGATATTTAAAACCTCTATTGCTGCTCAAATTACTCAGTTCCTATACTTTATTTAAAGTAGCGCTGTTATTACTCCTGTTAGTATATCCAAGTTTTCTCCTACTTCCTCATCTCTTTGTTGGTCTTGTTCTGAGTACACTGGGACTTTAATTCACTAACGGTATGATTGTTCTAATGTATTGAAGTTTTGGCAATCTATTTGGTCCAAATGTATGAAAATATTTCAATGTAATAATCTACTATCACTGCAAAATGTATTTCTAGGTTCATCCTCGCCTGCTTTTGATGATTTTACTCCTATTTCGTTGTTATTTGATCTTTTTATTGCTCTAGCATTTAAAGTTATTTGTCCTGCTGGAAAGATAATTTGAAATTATCATCTTTAACCTGGTGGAACTATATTTGTGATGTGCACAGAATTGCTAATGCCTCAAACTTTTTCTCAAAAAATTAAATCTGACCTTTAGTTACCCTTCTTATCTTTCTACATATGCACCTGTGCTTCAATTCCTACTTTTTTGCTAGTCTTCTATTTTCATATATCCTTTATTCATATATATCTTTTTCTCTTTCTCTTCTCTCTCTCTTTCTCTTCTCCCTTTTCTCTCTTTTTCTTCTTTTTCCTCTCATATTATTTGCTCATCTTTGTTTTTTTTATATATTAAGGGGCCGATTATGATCGCGGACGGACTTGCGTCCGTCCGCGATCATTGAGGAGGAGGGGACGTCCGCATGGGCTGCGGAGTCCCCTCCTGTGCGATTAGGATGTGACCGCCACCCTGGCGGTCACATCCTCTATTTTTAACATTGCCGCGGGTGCAGCTTCAAGCTGCACCCGCGGCAATGTTAAAAATGCACGCATTGCATTTGCATGCAGAAAGAGGCAGGCACCGCGCGGTGCCTGCTGCTTTCTGCATGCAAATGCAGGGGGGTACCATAGGTACCCCCCATGTGCACCCCCCACCCCCCCTTCACCTAGGAGGCCCGCAACGGGCCCCCTAGGTGAAGATCCATATGCTTTTCCACGGCGGAAAACCCGCCGCGGAAAAGCACTTTTAAAATCCCATCCTGATATGGCGGACGGTGTCTGAAAGACACCGTCACCATATCAGAGCTTTTCCGCCGCGGTTGTAATCCGACCGCGGCGGAAAAGCTGCGGACGGAAACCAGGACCCACCAGCCATCCTAATGTGGCGGTGGGTCCTTGGTCAGTCCGCTGCGGTTTTTCCGCATCCTCAGGGCCGGCGGTGGCTTCCGCCGGCCCCGAGGATGCGGAAAAACCGCAATCCTAATGACCCCCTAAGTGTTATATTTTACTCACAATGTGTTCATTTGCTTGATAAAGTTTTTCTCTTTCTGTAAACTCAATAAACATTAATAAACAAACAGAAATTAGTGGATTTCCACCTTCTTTGAAGCATTGGCAAACTACTTCTGTTTTTGCAATCGGATTTCAGTCACAAAACAATCATACATTACATTCCTATTGGATATTTGGAAGGGACATGTACAACATGCCCCTTGCAGATATGTAATCTGTTTCCATTTGGGATCCCATTTCAAAAGTCAGAAAACATTTGCTGACTCCTGATATAGGATTAGCAAATAAGACAAAAAAACATTATAACAGTTGCAATGCCAAATCACAGGAATTGCAGTCATTACAAATGCTAAGTCCTTCTGGCTCACAATCCTTCGCTGCTGCAACAGTTGCGAGTCTATGCTTGGATTGTGATGAAGGTACTTAGGACATCTTGTAATTTCTTTCATCAGGTGCACTGGCAGTGGCCCAGGCTTGAATCATCTTGCAGGTACCGAAAACATCTCACAAGGTCTTTTCAGTGGCATTGTAGGCCAGTTCAAACTTGGCTGGAGGTGAAAATACCCAGGTGATTTTAGGAGAGTCTGTCAGCAGCATCAGAGTGCAATCCAGGCTCAGATAGGGATATAGGTACCCAGGAGATCTCGCAAGGTTCTTCAACGGCAGGATTGGATCATGAGGAAGGTACCCTAGTGTTTTCCCTTGAGAGAGTAGAAATATTGATCGGAGACAGAACACTCTTTCATCACTACTATCATATTGAGAAGTCTGCACTGGAGTAGAGGTTTTCAGCATCATGAATATTCCTTGAGCAGCAGAAAGAAGCAGTGCCTTCTGGTGCACGCGCAGTGGGCTATCACTGAACAAGCTCCCGGAGCTGAAAATAAGTGCGAGCAGCGTGACTTGCTGAAGTTATGTGACCCCACAAAATTCTGCAGAGTTAAACCCACCCCTAATTTGCAACCCCCACCATCAGAGGTACCAAAATTAGTGTCATTAGGGACACGGGGCAGCTCGTCCTTATCAACATTTGTTGGGGCTCCAATTTCCTTGTTTTTTTGTAAATGTTTTTTATTACACTGAATAAAAATGGAGTGCAATTAGCTGGAATATGATAAGTGAAAATACTTTTAAATTAATTGTGTGGGCATGCCTTCAGGTGAGAGTGTGTTTATGTGGCAGACAGTGCGTGTAAGTGTGGTTGTATGTGTATAAGTAAGAATGTGTGTGTGACTTAACGAAAAGGTCAAATTGGGTGTGGTGTCACATCCGGTACCCCAGGCCTTTTAGCAAATGGATGTTAATGGGTGTTTTTGCAGTTTAGGAATATTTTACTGTATGTTTTTTTGTAGAGCTATTCTAGTAGTACAAAGTGCTAAAAAATGACATTTTTGTTTGAGGATGGATATGCCCTAAGTTTCATTGATGACTTCCTAGTTGCCAGTCACATTGCACTACAATGGAAGTTCCCTTGCAGAAAATGCTTTTACCAACTAGGTACGGAGGCTAAAAGCTGTGCAAGGCTTAGGAGCCTGTACTGGGGGACTCCTCTGAAGAGCTGTGCACAGCAAAATGACACCACCTCAATAATTACTGTAATGTCACCAAGCTATAGTGCAAGGAAGTGTGGGGCATATTACCAAGCAATAGCGATAATTATCGCTATTGCTTGGTTAGAGACAAAAATTTACCGCTGAGCTGCGGCGATTTTTACCGCAAATAAACCTTGGTATTACCAAGGCTTACCGCAAATGCGATAAAAATCGCCGCAATGCATGAATATCGCTGAAAAGTCTGCGATATTCATGCATTACCGAGCTAATGCTCTTAGCCATGTTATCCACCTCCCATTGGATAACATGGCTAAGTCAGGAAAATACAAGGTGTAAAAAAAGTAGTGCTAACCGCGGTTAGAGCTGCTTTTTTTATCACTAACAGGGTTAGCGTAATCCTTGATAATAGGAGAAATGTCGCTTAACAACATTTCTCCTATTATTTTTCTCTGGAACGCCCCCTTTGCATCTCATTAGAGATGCAAGGGGAAGCTTAGAGAAAAAAGGTGCTAACATGCGAATTTGCGTGTTAGCACCCTGTTGCTAATAGGGAGATAATTTTATCTCTGCTTTCTTGGCTTTTAAAGCCAAAAAAGCGGAGATAAATCCCAAGATAATATGCCTCTTAGGGTCTCAGGGCGCTATTTAAGCATCTTTAAGCCTCTTTAAGCTTCTCTGAAGCATGCCCTGACAGGAGGTTTGTTGTATTACATGATAGGAGATATTTAGCGACACATACCTGTCGATGCTGATCTGCCAGTAGCGCTGCCTGGACACCGGCACCCAGTTGAGCTCTCCAGAGTAGTAGGATGAGTCAATTCCACCAAAGATCACCACACTCCCACTGTCTCCTTCCCTGTGAGAGGAAGAAGAGAACAATTTGAGATGTCATCAGTGATGTCATAAATGATGTCATAGATCATGTCATGAGTGATGTCATGTGTTAGGTCATAAACAGTGTATGTTGGGGGAACAAGGGATATTTAGCTCTGCTAACTATAACCAGTGATTTTCTGTGTTTCTTTTAGTTCAAATCATTGATGTTGTCGCTGACAGATTTCACCTAACTACTATTTCCTATTTAAAGAGGCGAGAGGCTGCATAGCCCCCTTTACCAAGCTCTTTTAGACCCTAGAGACTCCATCCCTCAGGGATATATTTTGTTATTAAAGGGGAGGGCCCCCAATACATTATGAGCTTTAAGAGGGGCCATGGGCCCCATCCCCATATACACTAATTTCCACTCTAGGGATTGGCTCCCTGGTGATTCTGAAGACTTAGGAAGCAGGGCTGTGCGGCCCCCTCCCCTCCATGCACATTTCAGCCCTGGGAAAGCCCCCTTCCGCTTTTTTTCATGAGATATTCTCCGGGGGCCTTTAATGGCTTGTGAAGAGGGGGGTCCCCTTCCTCCTATTGAATAAGGCCCTGGGGGTGACTCCCCCGGGCATATAAATAATATATAAGGCCCATGGGATGGCAGCAATTTCTGCTGACTTTTTGGCCCCAGGGGGCTTTCCACTGCCTCTCCCTTTGGGGCCTAGGCAGTCAGGGTTCATATTCACCATTTCAGGCATTATGACAAATCCTACAGATTACCATAGAGGACATTGGGCACTCAGAATCTCCGGGTCCATAAAGTCCTGACGAGACCCTGCTACGGGGCCCAAACGTTTTTGATTGACAAAGTAGCATTCTAGTTATAGGGCATTAATGACTTGGGGCCAGATGTAGGTAAATGGCATTTACCGATTCCTAAAAACCTAATTTTACCGAGTCTGTATTTACAAATCGGTAAATGCCATGTAGGTATTTTTACCGATTAATTTACAGAATCTGTAGAAATCGGTAATTACCGAATCGGTATTTTACAGAATCTGTAAATTTACCGAATCGGTAAATTTACCGATTCTGTAAAATTTTGGCCCCCTACATCTCAATCACCAAATACCAAGTATTTGGTGACCTACATCTGGCCCTAAAACACTAATCTCAAATGTAAAGTTTTTGATACAAAAACACAACTTGTTTTTACTGCAATTGTTCATCAATGTTGTTTTGCTGTGGTTTTCTCTTCACTGGGGACACAATGGACTTTTGGCTTTCCTGTTTCTGTTAAAAGAACAAGTGTGATGGTAAATTATAATGTATTTATATAGCATTATTTGCAGGAAGTGATTTCAAAGGTTATGCAAAAGTATTGTGTGAATGATTCTTAAGAGAACTAATACTGCCATAGAATAATATTTCCTCTTAAATCACGATTGCGCAGACAAACACTTATTCTAACCTTTAATTATGATTTATGCTTACTTCCAGAATTTTCAATACGTCTTTCAAAAATGTATTTGTACTCAATTTACTTTTCTTATATTAAAATTGTTTGTTATTGAAAGAAATGAACTTGATGTTATCATTGAGTGGACTTCTTGCTAATGAATCTTAAAAGAGCAATCCGCATTAAACAACATTTAAAATATTTACATCCCCATGCCTCATTTTTTAAAATACTTATACATATAGTCACAGGTTTCTCAGCATATATTCACTCCTAAAATGTTCTGTTGTGCTTTGTAGCAAGAGCTCTTACTCGCTCAAGTAGACAGAGAAGAGGTCTTCCGACAGTAGACCCTGGTTCCACATGTTGTCAAAGACGGGGGTGGCATCATCGTGAGCATCACTAGGGTATGCCATACCCATGATACCATCATATGGCCTATGTGCAAAGTGCTGGGCTTCAGTGGTGCAAAGACCAAATGCCTGATTTGTGACCACAAGGTCTCCAACCTGCAGCAGAAGGACATAGACATCAACAGTCAGCAATATGAGACAAGGTTGAAGCAGTCGGGCATTGATTAATATCTCTTTAATAAATTCATTGTTAAAAACAAGTTATATTACTGTCTCAACACTACAGTCAACACTGAGGGGAGAGCAAATTGTACCATGATACAAAGGAGAAAACACTTCTGTGCTATGATGTAGTGTCTGGCCATACCTTTTTCTCTACCCAGACTATTTTTCATGACATCCTCTACCAATTATCACACATTCCAAATGTTCCTTTTTGTAAAAACTGCATTCCAGCCCATAGATTACACTTTATCCATCCCGAGCCAGAGATTATGGCTCAAGCCAGAGAGTACGGCCCTAGCTGGAGAGTCCGGCACTGTGCAGAGAGTACGGTCCGGGGCAGAGATTCTGGCCCGACTGCAGACGTAAGGTTAGGAGTCGTAAGTTATTTCTGTGAATACCAAAAATAGTAAGTGCCTCCTGTGAATACCAGAAGTAGTATGTTTAGGATTTTGTTTCAGATTAGTTATGTGAATCGGCCCCTAAGACTCTGCAGGCAATGAAGGGATTAGAACACCAATTCTTAATTTTATAGTTGGATAGATGATCCCTCAAATTAATATCCCTGTTCCATCATATTCCACTCACTGTTGTGGGTCAGCTGTTCTTTCAGTTTTCTTTAAAACTTTGCCTGTGCTCATTTATGCACAAATGACAAGAATTAGGTCTAAGTTGAACTTGTTATCATGTCTCTTACTATTCGTCTCCTATGTGGTTAGTGAGTTGGCTAAAATGATTTGTGATTGGTAAATGTAAATGGTGTTCTGGCAGATAGTCTTGAGTTATCCACACAAGTGTCTATGTTTACAACAATTGATAAACTTTTCTCAATTTTATTAGAAGGGATACAAGACATTTTCCTTCCAGAAAAGGATATCGCTAGAATTTGTCAAACTAGTCACAGAGTGTGCCTGAGTAAGGGGTATTACTTACAGAATAACATACATATAGACTCTTTGAGGGTTAAAGGGAGAATTCCCTTAAAACAAAGCCATCTTGAGATACCTCCTCCCTTCACGCTCAAGCACCACCAGCCATGCCTGATACCAAAAGCTCTACATACATTTGCATGGGGCTAAACTTGCTCGTCTACAACTGCAGGGAATTCTAGTAAACCAAAAGTGTGACCAATGATACCCCATAACAGGGAATTCAAATAAATTGCCTGAGGATACTCAAGCAGGGTAACCACCTTGTTTGTGATATCAAGGTGACCCTACCTTGGCCAGAGAACAAAGAATTCAATTTTCTCTGAAATTATATATTTCTTTGTAACATCTATGTATAGCTCTACATTCTCTTACATGTTCTATTCATTTTACTTGCTCAATGTTAACTCTCAGAAGGTTTTATGTGAAACCAATTCTGCTCGAAGGGAGGACATGTGTAATACAAACGTTCCTCATCCAGCCAGATTCTTCAGCGAAGGACAGAATAGCAGTCATGGGTTCAAGGATTATATCATGGTGGATTTAATCAGAGACATATTGAGCACAATTACGGCTGACGAAATGTTAGCCCCCCACGCACTACTACCCTAAATCTAAATTCAGGCATTGTTTTGAATTTGCTCTAAAAATGGCTTTAAAGTAAAATCAACATGTGGGGAACCTCTGTCTCATTAGTAGACTTAGGAGGCAGTTCGATAAATGGACAGCAGGCACATATATGTATACTCTCTTTCCTTTTCCCATGGGATAAATTACACAACGGTGTGGTGAATGCAGGGACAACATGATTCAAATGCTGTGTTTGCGCGGAAAGCCAAAGGCTGCATCTAATGCTTTTGATAGGATTTGAACCACAAGGTCCTCTTATGATTTTGCCCAAAGGCTGCTGGCTTTCCTAGGATGGGTCTATATTTGGTGAGTCTATCACAGTCCTAATAAATGATGATTACGATTTTGGAAGATGAGTTAAAGTTCCTGTTGATGAGGGTGCAGTTATGGGAGCTTAGATGATGGCTAGGGTTCTTACCCAACTTAGGTATCTGGTTGGGTATGGCTTTAAAGAAAAAGGCCACTTCTTTCTTCCCCAACAAGATGTAGTTCCGTGTTTGTGGATTGTTTGTCAAGAGGTCATGTAAGGGATGAACACAGGCAGTTGATTTTTGTTAGCTTTAGGGCCTACTCTTGTTTTTTAATACTCCCTTATGTCATGAGTATCAAGATAACAATATTTGGGCTGTAGAACAGGGGTCAGATTAGTTTAATAGGACTAAATGTTAAATAATTTAGCTTTTATGTATCTTTTATACATTTCAGTGTTTTTTCTATCAGGACCTTGCTTCAAGGTAACATGTTTGTTTATTGGAGGAGGAGCAACAGTGCTGCAGAAGAGTATACCATAGCTCTTGTATGTTACACCAATAAGTTTGACTTAACATTAGAATTTGATGGTCTGTACATCGGTATGAAGTGACTGTGTTTTAAGGTTAAAAAACCACTTACTAGACCACATCTACTGTGACAGAATTTTATGACAAGTGGAGCTGGCATTCATGATCCACTTTTAGCTCTGCTGCAACTGTGCGGCACAAAAAGGTTGGGTTATCTACAGAATATCTGGCATTTGATCTAGTGGGCTTCTGTAGCTAGATTGTGGTAAAGCATTTTCATCCAGGATATGTCACGTGGAGTTTGGTGTGTTTGAACAAGATCTTGATACTTGTGACATCCTTCAGGACAACCCCTTCCATCTCTCTGCATTGTGAGTAAGCATGGGCAAATTTTGCGAATCTGGCGTTCGCGAATTTTGCGAATTTGCGAACTCGCAATCCGCAAAGTCCGCGAATTCTCGCGAATTTACGTTTTTTTTTTTAGTGTTCGCAAGGATTTTTGCCAGTTCGCAAGGGTTTTGTACCAGTTCGCAATTGCGAACTTACATGTCGGCTCGCAACGGTCGCGATTATGTTGTTTCTACGTCTGGTTCATCATCACAGGTTCCCAGCACCCTCTGTTTCACCCCTGCCACCCTCTGTTTCACCCATGCCACCCTCTGGTACATCAATACCACCCTCTGGTTCATCATCACTGTAGATTATGGGGAGAAAAAGCAAGCACACCTGCCCTGCTTCAACTGACATGAATTAATTTGGGGTTGATTTATTAATGTGTCACTGTTTTAAAATTCCAGTCTGGCACCTGCTTCCTTATCTGTAATTTGCTTTCTGTTGCAGTGCAATTTTTTTTCCAGGACCTTTGTGGCCTACTTGTAGCTATTCTATGAGCCTGCTGTGAAGGTCAGAGCAGGGTCATACAATTGTTGCAACTAGCAACTGAACTGGTAATTTGCGGATTTTTTTTTTTTGTGTTCGCAAGGATTTCTGCCAGTTCGCGAGGGTTTTGTACCAGTTCACAATTGCGAACTTACATGTCGGCTCGCAACGGTCGCGATTATGTTGTTTCTACGTCTGGTTCATCATCACAGGTTCCCAGCACCCTCTGTTTCACCCCTGCCACCCTCTGTTTCACCCATGCCACCCTCTGGTACATCAATGCCACCCTCTGGTTCATCATCACTGTAGATTATGGGGGGGGAAAGCAAGCACACCTGCCCTGCTTCAACTGACATGAATTAATTTGGGGTTGATTTATTAATGTGTCACTGTTTTAAAATTCCAGTCTGGCACCTGCTTCCGTATCTGTAATTTGCTTTCTGTTGCAGTGCAATTTTTTTTTCCAGGACCTTTGTGGCCTACTTGTGTAGGAAGGTACCTCCTGACTATGGTTGCCCCCAACTTTTTGCCCTGTGTTTTAGCTGGTTTTGGACATAGTCGACCTGGGACCCTGCCAATCAGGACCCCAGGCCTACTGCTCTCTCTTTAAAATGGATTCCATGTACCCTAGGTACATTTCCAATTGGTACTGGGCCACCCTATCAGACCCTGTAACTCAGGGCATGGGTGTACCCAGGGCTGCCAGGGGCTGCAGCATGTATTATGCCACCCCTGGCTGGCCTCCTAAATTTGACACAACTGGCTGCATGACAGCTGGGGCAAAGTCGTGTAATCACCCTTTGCTGTAGGTGTAGTATACCTATACTTAACCCTAAAATGGACACACAGATTCCTATCAGTCACTCCTATGGCAGGCCTTGACAATCCTGAAGGCAGAGTGCTTGGAATCGTGTGAGATGGTGCTCTGGCATGAGCTGAGCCTGTCTGCAGCTTGCGGAACCAAGTCCTAATAGCTGTTCCATGATATCGCATACCATATACTCTTAAGTGCATTATAATCCTCGCGGTTAAATGCTAACTTTGGTATTGCTTTATCAAAACATGTCGAGTAAGGTGTCATACGAATTGGAATACTAACCCCTCGCCAATTCTGGCGACGGGGTTAGCATTCCACCCTTCTAGAGGGACACGACATGTATGTAACTGTGAACCCCGGTTAAAGTTAACTGAAGCCTCAGCTCCACAAAATGGATGCTGCCACCACAGACACGAGTCTGACCTCCTGCTGCTGGGAGTCCTTCCAGCGAGGGAGGCCTGGACAAAGGGTTTCCTGTCCGGGGCGGTGCTAGCACCGTCCCAGACATGGTTTTGTGTATCCTGGGTAGGCAGGGCTTTTCAGGAAGGTGACTGCTGAGTGGCACCCCGGTGCTCACTACGCATAGGCCAGTCAGAACCAGTTCCAGGGGCACACCAGCCACTGGCCTGGGGAAGTCCGGCAGGGGAGAGGGGTGTAACCACCCCCCTCCTGGTCCCACCCATAGGCAGGACCTAGTCACCGGGTCAGCCCCCTTTTTTAGTATAAAGATGGGAGCGGGCCCCCTGTTCAAATTAGATCATCTTTGGAATCAAGACACGACTTTCTTCGAAAGGACTTCAAGATTTCTTCTTCAAGATTCTCCCTTGTGGCTAAGGAGTAGTCACCCTGCATCAAGCGGGCACCATCCAAAGAACACTGCGGTCTGCTGCAAGTCCTTCATCACGAATCCGACGACCCAGCTCGACGAGACCCGGCTTCCCTGGCACCTCTGACCTCTACTCACCTCTACAGCAAAGCTGAGAACCGTGAGTGCGACGAGACCTCGAGGGACCGACGATCGCCAAGACTGCACGACATCTTTACAACAAGCCCACCGTGTCCTCCACGGGTGAGTGCTTTGGGGTCCGAGAAGCCCCAACCCTGCGCAGCTCCAGCATCCAAGATCAGCCTCCCTGCATCTCCACGATCTGCGTGGGGCCCTTCTGCTGTTTGCTGTGCACCGCGTTGTTTGGCTACTAGCCGGCTGGCTTGTGGCCTTCTGAACGACGCCCGACGACATCACTGCTGCTGGTCTGGTTGCTCCAGACTGGCCCTTGCTTCCTTCTTCAAGAGAGGCACCCCGGACCCTCCTGGTCCACTCCAGACGCCATTTTAGGTCCACCGCGTGGGCTTGAATTTGCCAAGGCTTTGTTGCCCAATCCTGGGTCCAGCGACGCCGACAGCTTCTATCTTCGTGGGACAGCTCGCTCCTCCATCCTGGTCGCCGACAACGCCTCCTGGTCCGTGAGATCTCCGAGCACAGCGTCACCCACTCACCTTGTCGAGGTGGCTACCATCCGGTGCCCTCCTGGTGCCCACTGACTACTGGCTAGTAGTCTCGAACTTGGTCCCCTCTGCTTTCAGGTGTCATCTTCCATCGATCCAGGCTTGGATCCACCGAACTTTCTTCACTGGTCGCCTGCCAGCAACTTCTTTCTTCCAGGCTCCTGGTCCGGCAACGAGGATTCCCGACGTCTTTTGAGTCCTATGCAGCTGCAGCCCCTGGGCTAGGTAACTTCGGCATTTCGGTGCCCCAGCATAGCCTCACCATCCAAGGGTCAGAATCTACTTTCGTTTTCCTCCTACCAGGTCGGGTTCGCCCGAGAACACTAACTTTGCAATTCCTAGCTACCATAGACTTTGTCCCGCATCTCGCGTGAGAGTGCACACACTGCACCCGAGTCCCCTGGGTCTCCTAGAAGTAATCTAACGATTCTATAGTCAAGATCTAGCGATTCCAAAGCCTATTAGTACTGTACTTACCTGCTAGTAATTTCGCATTCCACTTTTCAAGTATATGGTTTTCCGTGCCCCTCGGGCATTTGTATATACTGTGCTAACTTAAGTATTTTTGTAAGAGTTTTGGTTTGTGCTTAGTACCCTGTCCTCATAAAGAGTACATGGCTGTTGTGATTCTTAATAAATAACTGTTTATTTTCATAACACTTGTGTGGTGTCCTTTCACTTGGTGTTCAAGGGGTATATGTGTGGTAAACAGCTGGCTTAACACGCCCTCTCGAGTCTTTAGCCTTAGACTGCTCGTATCCACGCTACTAGGATAGCTGGTCTATAAGGTTGACTTACAACCAATCATCAATAAGGGTTGCTGGACTGATACATAGTGTTCACTAGAATAGTGAGCACTGCATATCAGGCCACCTTCTCACATTGGTGGGCAGCGGTTGGGATTTGAGCTTGCTGTTGTTTTACCACACGTATCCTAAGAATATCTTGTTGAAAGATCACATAAGTACTGTTAGGTACATATAACTAAAGCTTAGAATACTCTGAGTTCTACTGAACCAGCTGTTGTAGCTCCTCAAGGCTTTGCACACCTTGGCTGCAACTCTTAGCAAGGGATCAGTAGGTAACACATAGTGTAGGTAGGTGCATCACTTACACCACACTAGAAACAGTATGTCGGACAAAGGAGGAAACTCTGAGTCTCCCCTTGTGTCAGTTGACCCTCCACAGGTCATCCCTTCAAAATATGCTGCTCTTAGCTTCCATGAGATGAGACAAGTGTGTACTCTCAGGAAACTAAAACAGGGGTCTAACCCCACCACTTCCTTTCTGATTGGTCTCTTAGAGGCTTATGATGCCAGTAGGGCTGGTAACCCAGACCCTTCTAATCCAGAAGGAAGTTTGCCCTCCTTACAGGGACCCTTTGATAGCCAGGAACATCCCCTCCAGGAAGCAGATGATGCTGAGGATGAGGATGATGACCAGTTGTCAGGGGATGAGGCAGATAAGGGACAGGTAGAAGTCAATAGACTAACCAGGTCCAACTTAAGCAGACATGAGCTTGGTTCTAGGGGACTCCTGGGCCCACTCTCAGGTCAGCTTAACATTGGGAATGGACGAGTTAGGTCTCTATCAAGAGGCTCTAACAGATCCTTTCGAACCAATGGCTCTCTCAACTCTTCTCACAGAGGGATGTCTTCCCCTAAGAGGAGAGTGTATGAAGCTGAAGAAAGGGCAATCAAACTGAGGATTGAAAGGGAAGAACTTGCCCTGGCCAAAGAGAGACTTGCCCTTGCTAGAGAGCAAGAATTATGTGGGCTACAGCCCACTGGTGGCAGCAATAAACCTAGCAATAGGGAAAGGAGTTTTGATACAAAGCACCTGAATAAGATAGTGCCCCCCTTTAAAGAAGGGGATGACATCCACAAATGGATTACTGCTTTGGAGAGAGCCTGCACTGTGCAGGGTGTTCCCCAAAGTAAGTGGGCAGCTATCTTGTGGCTCTCCTTTGATGGTAAAGGTAGAGATAAGCTCCTCACCACAAGGGTGGAGGATGCTAACAATTACCAAATCTTGAAGAATACACTGGTTGATGGGTTTGGTTTAACCACTGAACAATACAGGATGCTGTTCAGGGACACCCAGAAAACTCAGTCTCAAGATTGGACTGACTTTGTTGATTGTGCCACTAAGGCTTTTGAAGGCTGGCTACTGGGTAGTAAGGTTACTGATTTTAAAGGATTGTATAATCTAATTATGAGGGAGCAAATCTTAAATAATTGTCAGTACCAGTTATTACATCAACACCTGGTAGACTCTGATCTGACCTCTCCACAGGAATTGGGTAAGAGGGCAGACAAATGGGTCAGAACCAGGGTTAGGCCTAAAAACCAGGGTGGTGACCAGAAAAGGGAATCAACCAAGCCTCAAGAGAAGGGTGGAGATAAATCCACAGAGAAGACTTCCCAAGGGCCCCAAAACTCCAACAAGGGTGGTGGGTCCCAGAACACTCCTTCAGAGCAAAAGAAACCTTATTGTCATACCTGTAAACAGGTGGGCCATTACAAAAGTGATGCCAGTTGCCCTAAAAATGGCAATAAGGGAAATATACCCCCAGGTAATACTCCTAAACCTCCTGTTACCACTAGTGGTAATCCCCCAGGTGGTGGGAGTGCCCCCAAGAATGTGGTGGGCATTACTTTGGGCCAACAGGAGGACTATGGCCTAGCCAGGTTCCCTGACCACACTCTTGTCTGTGAGACTGGCATGGGGTTTGCCAACTTCACTACTGGACCCCACATTTTGGGAAAGTATAGACAAGAAGTTTTAGTGAATGGTCAGAAAGTTGAGGCATTCAGAGACACAGGGGCCAGCCTCATCATGGTGAGTGACCATCTGGTCCCCTCTGCTCAACTGACCCCTGGTTTTACTTATCAGGTGACAGACATTCATGGAGTGAAGAGAAGGCATCCCATGGCATTAGTCAAGCTCAGTTGGGGTAATGTCACAGGGCCCATGAGAGTGGCAGTGACAGATAACCTACCTGTAGATTGCTTACTGGGGAATGACCTGGGACTCTCAGCATGGGCTGAGGTGGAGCAAGAAACTCACTCCAGAATGATAGGCCTATCCAGACAGGTTAGTGGGGCAGTAATAGCTACAGCCCCAGTCCAAGCACCATTCCTCCCTGAAAAGGTTGGAAGGGCAGTGGTAGCCACTGCCCAGGCCCAGACAGACTTTCCAGATCAGGATAGGAGGGCTGTGACAGTCACAGCCCAAACACAGACTGAGTGCCCTCCTGAAAAGGTTGGCAAGGTTGAAATGGTCTCAGCCTCTACTCAAACAGATAGTGAGGTTGTGAAGCCTGAAACAATGGATCACTCCACTCAAACAGAGAGCATTGAGGAGGAAGAAGAGTCTTCCCCCTCCCAGACACTAGGTGAGAGCCAGCCTCCTCAGGGAACTGACTCTATCCCTGTTGAAGGAACTGCCCCAGAGGTAGTCAGGCCTAGCCTGGCAGAGCCCCTGATGGCAGTGGACCCTTCCCAGGTGGGACCCAGTCTGGAGCAGGTAACCTGCACCTCTCTACCCTGCCTCAGTCAGCCCAGGGCTGAAGAGGTCAGGGAGGCCAGTGGTGGACCCCAAAGGGCCCCCTGTCCAAAAGAACCCCTTAATCAGCAGATTAGGATCACTGAAGCTGGTAAACCTAGCCAAGTGAAAATAAAACAGACTCCTGAGGGATCCCCCTTAAAAGTAGTTAGGGAACTCCCACAGCTGGACACTGTTGGGCACAGCCAAACATGGGGCCTAAAAACCCCAGACCTGACCTGTCCCTCCAGTAAGCCAAACAGAGGGACTCAGCCTCCAGCTTTAGGTAGCCAGAGGCTGACCCTGAGAGCTCAGTGCATCTCAGCTAAAGAAAGGAAGGCACACATGATGAATGGTGATTGGAGGAAGTTGAGCCCAAAGGTAGAGGAGCCTCACTTCAGTACTCCACCCCAGCATCAGCCTTCTTCTTTCCCAAGACACACCAGAGACAGAGATTCCCTATGGTGGAGACCCTCCGATACCCTTAGGGTGAGGGGTTGCCTAGTGGACCATGACACAGGGGGAAACCAAGCCAGAGCTGGTCCTTCCTTATATGGCCACTTAGGTAATAGAGACTTACCTGGACAAGGATAGCCTTATCTCCTTTCGTTTGGGGGGGGGGGTTGTGTAGGAAGGTACCTCCTGACTATGGTTGCCCCCAACTTTTTGCCCTGTGTTTTAGCTGGTTTTAGACATAGTCGACCTGGGACCCTGCCAATCAGGACCCCAGGCCTACTGCTCTCTCTTTAAAATGGATTCCATGTACCCTAGGTACATTTCCAATTGGTACTGGGCCACCCTATCAGACCCTGTAACTCAGGGCATGGGTGTACCCAGGGCTGCCAGGGGCTGCAGCATGTATTATGCCACCCCTGGCTGGCCTCCTAAATTTGACACAACTGGCTGCATGACAGCTGGGGCAAAGTCGTGTAATCACCCTTTGCTGTAGGTGTAGTATACCTATACCTAACCCTAAAATGGACACACAGATTCCTATCAGTCACTCCTATGGCAGGCCTTGACAATCCTGAAGGCAGAGTGCTTGGAATCGTGTGAGATGGTGCTCTGGCATGAGCTGAGCCTGTCTGCAGCTTGCGGAACCAAGTCCTAATAGCTGTTCCATGATATTGCATACCATATACTCTTAAGTGCATTATAATCCTCGTGGTTAAATGCTAACTTTGGTATTGCTTTATCAAAACATGTCGAGTAAGGTGTCATACGAATTGGAATACTAACCCCTCGCCAATTCTGGCGACAGGGTTAGCATTCCACCCTTCTAGAGGGACACGACATGTATGTAACTGTGAACCCCGGTTAAAGTTAACTGAAGCCTCAGCTCCACAAAATGGATGCTGCCACCACAGACACAAGTCTGACCTCCTGCTGCTGGGAGTCCTTCCAGCGAGGGAGGCCTGGACAAAGGGTTTCCTGTCCGGGGCGGTGCTAGCACCGTCCCAGACATGGTTTTGTGTATCCTGGGTAGGCAGGGCTTTTCAGGAAGGTGACTGCTGAGTGGCACCCCGGTGCTCACTACGCATAGGCCAGTCAGAACCAGTTCCAGGGGCACACCAGCCCCTGGCCTGGGGAAGTCCGGCAGGGGAGAGGGGTGTAACCACCCCCCTCCTGGTCCCACCCATAGGCAGGACCTAGTCACCGGGTCAGCCCCCTTTTTTAGTATAAAGATGGGAGCGGGCCGCCTGTTCAAATTAGATCATCTTTGGAATCAAGACACGACTTTCTTCGAAAGGACTTCAAGATTTCTTCTTCAAGATTCTCCCTTGTGGCTAAGGAGTAGTCACCCTGCATCAAGCGGGCACCATCCAAAGAACACTGCAGTCTGCTGCAAGTCCTTCATCACGAATCCGACGACCCAGCTCGACGAGACCCGGCTTCCCTGGCACCTCTGACCTCTACTCACCTCTACAGCAAAGCTGAGAACCGTGAGTGCGACGAGACCTCGAGGGACCGACGATCGCCAAGACTGCACAACATCTTTACAACAAGCCCACTGTGTCCTCCACGGGTGAGTGCTTTGGGGTCCGAGAAGCCCCAACCCTGCGCAGCTCCAGCATCCAAGATCAGCCTCCCTGCATCTCCACGATCTGCGTGGGGCCCTTCTGCTGTTTGCTGTGCACCGCGTTGTTTGGCTACTAGCCGGCTGGCTTGTGGCCTTCTGAACGACGCCCGACGACATCACTGCTGCTGGTCTGGTTGCTCCAGACTGGCCCTTGCTTCCTTCTTCAAGAGAGGCACCCCGGACCCTCCTGGTCCACTCCAGACGCCATTTTAGGTCCACCGCGTGGGCTTGAATTTGCCAAGGCTTTGTTGCCCAATCCTGGGTCCAGCGACGCCGACAGCTTCTATCTTCGTGGGACCGCTCGCTCCTCCATCCTGGTTGCCGACAACGCCTCCTGGTCCGTGAGATCTCCGAGCACAGCGTCACCCACTCACCTTGTCGAGGTGGCTACCATCCGGTGCCCTCCTGGTGCCCACTGACTACTGGCTAGTAGTCTCGAACTTGGTCCCCTCTGCTTTCAGGTGTCATCTTCCATCGATCCAGGCTTGGATCCACCGAACTTTCTTCACTGGTCGCCTGCCAGCAACTTCTTTCTTCCAGGCTCCTGGTCCGGCAACGAGGATTCCCGACGTCTTTTGAGTCCTATGCAGCTGCAGCCCCTGGGCTAGGTAACTTCGGCATTTCAGTGCCCCAGCATAGCCTCACCATCCAAGGGTCAGAATCTACTTTCGTTTTCCTCCTACCAGGTCGGGTTCGCCCGAGAACACTAACTTTGCAATTCCTAGCTACCATAGACTTTGTCCCGCATCTCACGTGAGAGTGCACACACTGCACCCGAGTCCCCTGGGTCTCCTAGAAGTAATCTAACGATTCTATAGTCAAGATCTAGCGATTCCAAAGCCTATTAGTACTGTACTTACCTGCTAGTAATTTCGCATTCCACTTTTCAAGTATATGGTTTTCCGTGCCCCTCGGGCATTTGTATATACTGTGCTAACTTAAGTATTTTTGTAAGAGTTTTGGTTTGTGCTTAGTACCCTGTCCTCATAAAGAGTACAGGGCTGTTGTGATTCTTAATAAATAACTGTTTATTTTCATAACACTTGTGTGGTGTCCTTTCACTTGGTGTTCAAGGGGTATATGTGTGGTAAACAGCTGGCTTAACACGCCCTCTCGAGTCTTTAGCCTTAGACTGCTCGTATCCACGCTACTAGGATAGCTGGTCTATAAGGTTGACTTACAACCAATCATCAATAAGGGTTGCTGGACTGATACATAGTGTTCACTAGAATAGTGAGCACTGCATATCAGGCCACCTTCTCACAACTTGTACCTATTCTATGAGCCTGCTGTGAGGGTCAGAGCAGGGTCATACAATTGTTGCAACTAGCAACTGAACTCTGGAGGGGCCCCAGTCAGGAAGCACTACAGGGAATGGTTACTAATGATGAGTTTCAACTTTTGCACCTGCTGAATGCTTTCACTTTTGCAAAACTCGTTTTTCGGCAGAACAGCATTACAGCAACTGTAATGCCCCAAACAAGCTTATTTGTGAAAGTTGATTTCTAATCCAAAAGTGATCGAAAGAAAGTAAAAAGGCCTCAAATCCAAAAAAGTGCAGGCAAATGTCAACCTGAGGAGTTATTCTGATAAAAATCATCATTTTCAGAAGGTCTATGCTGCTTGCTAGTGGATTTCTTGTGCAGAATTGCAATTTTTGTAATTTCGCGAGTGCGAGATTGTTGCTGCCCGCCGCACCTACATGTTCGCAATTGCGAACTTACACCGCACGCCGCTAAATTGTATCACCAAGAAAAAAAAATCCGCTGCGTGCGAATTTGCGGATTTTCGGTAAATTTGTGAGTGTTCGCGGATTGCGAATTTACCGAAAATCCGTGAGCGTAACGAATTTTCCGCCCATGCTTAATTGTGAGACCACAGATAACAGCTTGATCATAACACACCTTTGTTCTGGCAAATAATGTATGTGAATTAATGGAAAACCAAACATTAAGAAACCATATTGGAGGAAACCTAATCATGGAAAACTAATTTTAAGGGAATACCATTTTAAAGAAATACAAGTAAATCAAAAATTAAAGGTAACATTTTGATGGATAGATACATTTAAGAGAAATTCCAACATTACATTAACCCAGGGTGTAGTTTATGAGTAGCGAGAGGAATTTGCATACAGGGATGGGTGATTTTAGGAGTGACTAGGGATTAGTAGGGGTCAAGAATGGGTGAAGTACAGCAGTGGAAAGGGATTGGTGGGGAGCGATTTTTAGGGATCAGGAATGGGTGAAGTTTATGGTAGTGAGGGTTTTTTAGTGGACAGAGTGGTTGGTTTTTCGAGTGGTCAGGTTCTTTTAGGGTACATTGTTGGTGGTTGTGATGGGATTTAAGGGTTCAGGGATGTTTGAGATTAGGAATTAAAAGGGGGTTTCAGTGCACACGAATGGGATTTAGGGATTAAAAATGGGTGTAGTTTGGGTGTGGTGAGGGAGTTTTAGTGTTTGCAGATGAGTGGAGTTTAGGGGTAAAAAGTGCTTTTAGGGTTCAGGGATAGGTTGAGCTTAGAGGTCATGAATGGGTGCAGTTTAGGTGTGTTAGGGCTTTTAAGAGGGCAGGGATTCATGGTGTTTAGAGGTTGAGAAGGGGGTCAGGGATGGATGGTGTTAATGTGTATTTGCTTGTCCTCGAGGTAAGAGCGTAATTTTTTGACAATATAAATCTGAAATAATGTCCCCTGAAGAAAATCACAGAAATATATACCTCTGACAAAAATACTTTTGAGAAGTAAGACCTACAGCCATTTCATGTACACCTTAAACCTAAGCGTGCAAGAGCCAATTTGGGAAGGAAGTCATTCTATGAATTAGTTTTTATGAAATTGCACACACCATTCATGCTGCAGATTTCCATTAAGTAGTTTAGGTGTAATGGATTCTCAGTGATGGTCTTCTATGAAATAGATTTTCTATGAAATAACATACAGCCCTGGGAAATACATGGTGCATTACTGCTTTTAACACCACCCACCAGCAGACCCTTCTCTCAGTAGATATAGCGTCTCAAGCTCCTAATGCAGCCACCATTGTTACTTGAATGAATGAAAGTGTATGTAATTTCACTTAAATATCGCAAAGGGATCTAATTCTGCCACCACTAGTTACACCATTTCAGGAGGGTCAGAGAGGATACTATAACACTATTATACTATACTAGATTACTGTAATACAATACTTAATTATCCTTCTCAGGTCACACTCCTTGGTCTGTTCCTACCTGGATAGTGTCATATCCAATGACCCCAGTCATGCTCCCTTTGCCATAATGAATTGAAAGATTTTCATTGGTGGACTGGAAGCTGGAGGAGCTGGAGGGGTCAAACCTATTGTGGTTTACTGTGGAGACAAGAAAGATTCATTATTCTCAATCACCAGAAAGACCACATGAGTTCATTGTCAAAGCTTCATGAACCCCCCAGTGTGTGCTATGATTATGTGGTCCAATTAAATTTTCAGATTATTAGAACAGACAGAAGTATTTTTAGCTCCTTCAGAAACTCTGCAGAATCAGACACACCATTCGCTCATTTTAGCATTTCCTACTGGGTTTACAAGACAAAGAGTTGATTTGGGGTTTGTGTGGCTTCCATGATCCATGACCTATTCTCGTCCTATCTGTTGACACCCACACAAGCCGCCACTTGTTCCCCCACTGAAAGCTACACCCATGACAGGCAGCCTGCGGAGATCACTATTGACCTTACATTCACTTTTCAAAATCTCAGCAATTGTACTCAGTCTTGACCATTCTGGGGCTAGTGAGATAAATGTCAAATTCCAAAAGTCTTCAGCTTGGCATCCTGCTACCTCTGCCCTTAAAAGTTAGATCAATCATTGATGTTCAGTCATTTTCTGTTATGTCCTAAATGCCCACACAAATGCAAAATACAAATTCAGGCATCATGCACTATTCTCAAAAAAGCGATAATCCTGTGCTTACCCCTTTGAATGCTCATTCCCATGGAATATGAACTATGTGAAGTGTTAAGTGCTAATTGGGCCTTGATTTTATTCTTTGCTTTCTCATAGTTGCAGTAATAATTTTCGTGTTTCTGCTTACAAATAAAGGAACACCAATAGCAGAATGCAGAGAAAAACAAACTTTAGCAAAGTCAAGAGGTCTCGTTTTAATATATATGCATCGCAGGCATACCCACATTTTAGCATGATAAAGCAAGATCTTTTGGTGTTGTTTGTTTAAGTTTTTAGGAACAGTGAAATTACTGAACTTGGTGGAGGTGGTACTAGGCGCGACCAAGATGGCCGCCACCTTCTAGAGCTCCATGAGCCAATGCTGGAACAGGGACCTTACCTGACTCTTTGAGGTTCCGACACTATCGTGATACCCAGATTGGAGCCTCCAAGTGACCTGCACTGCAGGCTGAGGACGTTGAAGGGCGAGACAGCAAACTCCACAGATGTTGGCTAACATGATAGATTCAGATAACCCCACCCTCTCCCCCACCTGTGTGCAGCCAGACACGCAGATTGCTTAGTAGGAGCAGCTGGTGGTAGGGATGGGGAACATCCTTTACAACGCAACTTTTACCACGCAGTGCTGTTACAACGCAGGTTTTACAACGAAAACCATTACAACGCATTACACTGGGGGGTCGCTCTAGGATAAGGAATAAGTTTAATTTACTATCCAACACCTTCCCTAGTGTCCACGGGGACTAGAGTTGGAATAGTAAATTAAACTATTTACTATCCAGACCCAAGTGTAATGCGTTGTAATGGTATGTGTGGTAAAACATCATACATCCGGTAGGGACACACCTGAAGGAATTGAAGCACCTAGACTCATCAGTTCTCCAGTGCACCTGGTGTGCCTCAGAGCATTGTTGATCCCTCAAGACTCTGTAAGGCTACTGGGGCTTGCACAACACCCTTTGAAGCCCATGCGACCACCACACAATATTGCTCTCACCCCCATCCTATACAGGCCTGGACATCCTGATACCTATAGTCGAATTGACAGAGCTGTGTTTAATGACTTGATGGGTGACCAAGACCTGAGCAATATCTGTCAACAGAGTGGGACTCTCCACCTCTTCCTATGGCACCTCCTCCAGCATGGAATATTTCTTTGATGCAAAATGTAACGTGAATACAGTTTTCAAGGAACAGATCGAGTGAGCTTTAGGAAACCTAAAACAATGAGACTAGGAGCTCAATTAAAAGCAAACAGATCACCTGCAGTCCAATGACACCAAAGAGAAGCATATTTGTCCATTGCAGCTGAGGCCAACAGAGACTTTAACACACCCACTCTATAGACTTAGGCAAGGTGTGTGCATCCTATTTCAATGAACTATATAGCACAACAGGCACAGATGCCTCACCATTAGAATATTGTTTTGAATAATCTCAGCATTGGCTGGTCCTCTGAGATGAGGAAAGAGTCCATGTTTGGTGGATGATCTCCAAAGACAGATCACAAGGGCCATATTGGATCTTTCCACTTGTAAGTTGCCTGAGGAAGATGGCTTCCTTGATGAATTATGCGAAGCTTGGAAAACATTTATAGCATTTGTCCTTTACAAAGCCTTCAAGGCAGCAGGAGTCACCAGCTTCCTGGATCCCCAAAAGACCACCCTTGTGCTACTAGCCAAGGAGAGGAAGGATCAGCTCCTCTGTCAGAGTTATAGATCGATCTACCACATTAATACAAACAGGAACATTCAATGGAAGTTCATTCCCTTTGTAATGTATCCCAAGTGAGCTTTGTACCAAGGTTATCATCTAGAAATCATTTATAAACAGTATCACACCTCTTGTGGACATTGAGAAATAGTGTGCTCAAAATCGTGCCTCCTTTTCAAGGTCAAGGCAGAAGGCTGTAGCCAAAGATAGTTCTATGAGGTTGGATACAGCTTTGGCAAAGGACCGCTGAAATGGATTGACTGCTGCAGGGAAGAATGTAATCCGGAGGAGCTGCAAGGCCAATCCTAACTGCGATTCACATCAGGTGTATAAACTAGCAGGCTGGTCCTAGTCACCTCCTGGTTGTGCTGCTGTGACAAAACAGGGTTGTTGGGTTCCTTCTGTGGATGCAGAGGCCGGGCTATTCAGGTAAAAGTGGGCCTGGACTCAGCTTTGCCCCGCATCCTGCCAGCAGAAGGCCCATTCAGTTACACCTAATCGCTCTATTGTGTAACTGTCTGGGAGGTTCTAATTGTTAGCTACCCCCAGTCATGTGACCCAAGAAAGGCTGCAGGCACCAAGGCATAAAGACAGAACAATGTCAATGTTTTAAGTTGCATTTTAAAATTATAATGGAAAATCTGACTTTTTCATTAAAGAGCTTTTATCTTTAAAATTACATAGGTACTAGACATGACATATCAACCTTCTCCTAATTAGGAATGGCAGCTTATTAAATGCAATAAGGAATCCCAAAGTTATCCTATGCGAGAGGTAGGCCTCACAACAGCGAAAAACATATTTCGGAATTATTCAGTAACAGGACATCTAAAAGTTGAACGTACATGTCCAACCCTTCCATTACCCTGCGGGCTACCTAGGGATTACCTTTGAGGTGATTTATATGTTATAAAAGGGGATTTTAGGGCTTGGTTAGTGCGTTTAAATGCCAAGTCAAAATAATAGTGGGTCACTGCTTTCAAGATGTAATTGCTGGCCTGGAACAGGTTTTGGAGGGCGTTTTAAGTGTTTGGCACCATAACGTGTGTGGCACAATAAGTGCTGCAGGTCAACTGGTAGTATTTACTTTACAGGCCCATGTACATGGTATACCACTCTACAAAGAACTAATAAGTAAATAGAATATGGCAATTAGATGTATACCAATCACATCATGTTTAGGTGAGTGCGCACAAGAACATTAGCACTAATTAGCAATGGTACAGTGCGCAGAGTCCTAAGGCCAACAAAGCAAAAATCCGGCAAAAATGGAAGGTTAGTAGCCCCAAAGTTTGGAAGAGGACCACCCTAAGTGGACCTGTTTTACAGCATGAAATCCATGGGCGGATGCACCGCAACGCCCATACTCTACCCATTAAACGCCTTCCAGAGTGAAATCTAATGCAGTGCAGAGCAAGCTGCTGCACTGCGTTACGTTTCTTTACAAAGTCACGCAAGATGGTACAAATCCCCTCTTGCATGGCTTTGTAAATTTCTGCTAGCATTTTGTGTTGTGGCTGCACCACAAAAATGTTGCAACCACGACTCAATATGTTAGTAAATCTAGTCCCATATTGTTAGCAAGACCATGGTTCTACCACTGTGATGTCTGGTGACCACCAGAGAGATCACAAGAGCTATGGTCTCAATAACATAGACCCGCCTATGATCTATGTCTCCTCCAGACTGACGATAGAGTAGAAAGGAGCTTGAGCACCGCAGTCGATTTGTACCTCAGACGGTTCCTTCCAGCACGTACCTGCAACTGTATGCACCTCTCTGGAGGCTGTAAACATCGCAAAATTCCGTACATTCTGTTGTTCTTTTGGGACACAGCCCAGACAGCAGTTTTTCCTTAATATTACAAGGGAGGTAGAAAGCATTCCAGAAGATGTTCTTCTTTTTTTAATAATATTGCCCACATATAAAACAGCATCTGTGACAACTGGTCAGCTGCTCTGCTAAAAATGAAAAACATTGATGAAACGCTCATGCAGAAGGAGGTAGGAATAATTCTTTGCATAGTCAGCTTTTTGGAATCAGTCGCTTGGTCAGTAAAAAAGGGTATATCTGACCAATATTCTCTTTAATTTTTTCCTCTGTGTGCAACAGTGTAAAGTCTCTGTGCGCTGCAGCCAAGGCTATGTGCACCAAGAACCAGACCACGCATGTGGGTGCAGTGACAAATATCAGTGCAAAAAGCACTCCCAACTGTTGCTTGAAAAGTGAAAAGACAGTGCATTTCCACAGATACAGCGGCACATGTTGAGTCTTAAGGCAGGTTTGCAATTTTGATACACGTATCATGACATGAATTGGTTACACAGGCAAGTACACTTTGGCTTTAGAAAATCACAGGGCTCCAACGGTCGCACCATTATAAGATTTTACTAAAGATGCTCAACTGGAGCTCTGTCCATTGGGTGGGGAAATGAGGGGAGCCTATACACAACTGCATACCTTTGCAATACATGCAGTGGGGGCACATGATATGCCCCCCTGTGTGCATAAACCCCACTTCCTGCAGGCATGGACTTGGCAGTCTTGCACTGCAGGAATTTGCTCTGTCGTTCCCATTGCAATGCCTTTTTTATAGGCGCCAGTGACAAAAAAAGTCAAAACCTGGCATGCGGTGCTCACACAGGGTTGGTGGTGCGGGAGCGGGGTGATCCCGCACCACCAAACTCATAATAAGGCCCTAAGTCAGCATGGTAATCATAGTATGCAATTTACCCTGCACAGGGCCACCCTTAGCGCTAGAGGCGCCCTGTGCATAATGTTTGTTGGTGCCCCCCAATGATCCCCTCCGCCACGGATTCCCTCACTATCACCCTTTAACAGTGCCCCTCAAGTCCCATAACCACTCTCTCTGAGATGAATTTAATTCGTTTTATAGCACACCTCATACTAGTGTATGGCGTCAAGGCACTTTACATTTCACACACATTAAACAGAGACAATCAATGATAGGTGTGTAAATCAGTGTATAGGAAATGTTACATAAGACAGAGGACAGGAATTTGTAGGAGTGACGTCATACATACTAGTAGGCAGTACAGTTTAAGAGTGCTGGGTCTGCAGAAGCACAACAGAATTTAAAATGGAACACCAAGGTTGGGGCTTCTCTTTAGTAAGAATTGTGTTGCACCCAAATTAACCCTTTTTGCAACATTAGGATAATGAATGGCTAGGAAAAAATGCATAACGCTATTATCTATACCTTACAGTATGCATTAAGGTCTTTAATGACAGTCAATAGTTTACTGTTCTATATTAGGATTTTACCTCATAAACTGCAAGTAACAAAATTATCTCTGACAAAAGTAGTAACCCTCTAACCTATTTTGATTCTATGCACTTTGTGATATGCATGGTGCATGTTCTTTGCAGCAGGCATATTAACCCTCTGCACTACCTCAAAACTTTCCCTAGAGAAAACTCTGAAAATTATCATGACATAATTATTATTGCATGAAAATTGCTAGAGGCAAGCAACATCGCAGCACGTGCTTTAAAAGCTATAATTTACCTGCAAACATGGCGTCACCACCCGAAGTCAGCACTTGGTACAGTGGCACCAGTCACAATGCCCTAGAGCCGGACATGTCCCCGCAGATGAGGCCTATATCCAAAGTAATGCAGCAAGTCTACCAAGGACATCTTACGGATTTTGGGGGCCCTGGACCAAACCTATTTTGGGGGCCCTATTCAGAACAGGTTTGAATTTATGATTTAATTTCAGCTCTTTCATGCCCCCTTAGGCCAGGTCGCTGACAGTATACAGGTGCAATTGTCAGAATTCTAAATGTGTTTACATCTAATGTTCATGGATAGTGACGGGTGTGTTCAATATTGTAACACATCAGCAGTTCACTAATATTCCTGCGAATAATATCTGTGATACACTCCCATTTCTCATATGTTTGGTCATATTGCGATCTAAAAGAAACATTTTTATGGATGTTGCATGAAAAATAAACATTTCTCTGCAGAATGTCTATATTAGACACACACAAGACACCCACTTTAAAAATAAATTAAGGGATAATGGTATATTTAGTATTTATTCAAGGGCATCACTGCAAGACTATCAGGAGGCTCCTCTGACAGGCTGGGGCCCTGGGCCGGAGCTCACTTTGTCCATGCCTTAAAACGTCTCTGAAGTCTACAAGCATGAAGCGTGCTTTCAGGTGATTCTGAAAGCACATGTCGCGCTCGCAGACTTGCTTCATTTCATTTGGTAATAGGGCGCTGCTGCTGGCCCCATTGTGTGCCTTTGTGAAAGTAATGATGTTAATTGCATTGCATGGCGGGCATTGCGATTAACATGAATACTTTCAAAAAGACACACAATCTGACCCCAGCCGTGCCCTTTTCAGAAAAGAAATGCAGCAGGAGCCTCTTGCTGATGAACTTTGGGTGGTCTCTACTTCTGTCTACTGCCGTAGAAAGTGACAGTTTTTCGCGTCACACGCATTTTAAAAATTGCAGCGCGAACGGTGCTTAGCTCCGTGTAAGCGCACGTCAAATATTACACTGCACGCTCCAGGAGACGTAGGTGTGCCTGTGTGCACCTTACAGGGAACAGTGTGCCTGATCCAATCTCAACTTTGAAAGGAAAATCTTACAAGAGCTGCCAGCCATCCTGAACCACTTCACTGGGGAAAAGACCTAAAATCCCAGAGGCAATCTGACCCAGCACAAGCCAAGGTGAAAGCAAAAAGGAAGTGGAGCAACCCCTTACAGGATTAAGAAGGAATTCTTAGTGAACGGAGACCATTTTGTAGGTAGAAGGAATTCCAATGATAGCGAGGCCACTGGTTGCTCTGGTGACACTGTCACCCCGGATTCCCCTAATGAAAGGGATCCCTTATCCTTCTATGACACATCTGATAGTGATCAATCAACCAGGGTGACCTGCCTCGGATCCCTAGAGACCTAGACAAAACATAGATAGGAAAGCAGGGGATACAAATCCCTCAAACATGCTGGACCCATAGAATATATTCCATTCCTAGTTTTCAAATACAACTCTCTAGACAAAGTCATCAGTCATGTGGCGGGAAGCCTTAGTTATCCATCAGACAAGGAATTCTGCAATTGCATTAAGACAGAATACCCCAGTCCCAGACTTTGGGTGTAAAGTTGTTATGGCTCCTCAAACTGACAATAGATACTCTTTGCTGTGAAGTATGTAAGGGACTATAAGAATGTTAATACAAGGACTCACAGGGTATGGGGCAAATACGACAGCACCTATCCCCTAATTGGGTGATGGTAATTTGTTCGGTTGCCAAGGACCTGATACGCAATACCCCTACGTCTCCTAGGGAACACTCCGCAAAAACAATAATAAACAAACAGTGATCCGGCACTCCACTCAGTGATGCATTTGTTTATAAAAGACACATTTTCAGAAACAAATCAGCAGGTCGTTGTATAACTTCTTTGTTCAGAATTCTTCTTTAAAATGACACAAAGTAGCCAACGCGTTTCGTCCTTACGGACTTCTTCAGGGCAAAAATATTCTTGTTGCGTCCCTTTTCGATCTTTAAGTGGATTTTTTCAAACGAAAAAAGGAGTAGAAAATCTGATGTATCAATCACTTCCAAACACTCCCTCAGTAGGAGTGATGTAATAACAAATCCTGAGAGCTATAGTGGTGAGCTCAATGTTATCATCCATCAGTGCTAAAGGTATGGTATTTATACCTATCATAACTTGTAAAGCGACACCATTTCGGTCCTAGGCTGTGCAGTAAGTGTATGGTGTGTGGGCATACTGAGTGTATGCCTACCTGTAAGGAGTGCAGTACGTGAAGGATGTAGAGCTGTGAAGTGCATGCATGTTAAGAGGATGTAGTGGTGTATGTGCACCTGCGAGGAGTGAAGGATGCAGTGTTGTGGAGAACATGCATAGACAATATATGTCCTGGGTGTATGTGAGCTGGCGAGTGGCACAGAAGAGAAAGGCTAAAGTGCTCTGCAATGTACTCAGAGTGAATGTCTGTGCTGAGCATATGTTGTTGTATGAGCTTTATTTCAATAGTTTGTGTCATAAAAGCTATAAAAAGCACTAATTATAGTAAAATAAGAAGTATAAAAATAGTCAATTCATGCAGCAGCTTCTTACAATAACATACAACAAATTGTTCATCATGATTCACAGCTACAGCAAAGGAGCGGTATACCATTCAGCAAATAGGTGGTAAAAGACAATTGGCACAACACAAAAATAATAATACGTACTTAAAACAGTGTGGAAGGGAAGGAAAAGCATCATGGTATTTTCACACTACTGGCTACCTTTGATTGGACCTAATGCACGATGCCCAGCAGATCTTTCATTTGCTTTTTCAACCCTCTCAGGACAGAGATGCAGAGTAAATATGTACAATAAAGTGCATGTGCGTAGCATTTGTGTGAGACATGAGTTACCATCCTATGAGCCATTGGTCAACTATGCATGAAGGTCGTCCTGCTAGATACTGTGACGTTCCTATCCGAGTGCACCTGTACCTGAGGAAGCACAATGCATGAAGTTAACAGTGTTGGACAGGGTGTGTGCTGTGTACATGCACTGAGAGTAAGGGTATCTGTATTGGCACATTACGTGGAGCACCCTGGGTTTTGTTTTGGGGATACATGTCTGTATGGAGAGGACATGAGGAGATAGAGGGATGCCCCGGACAAGATTTGTGTACTGCTGCATGCCAGTGGGCTGGGTAGGACACAATGGGGAGGGGAGAAATAGGCTTCCCCAGTACACGTGAACGAGTGCTCTTCGATTCAGTGAGATATCACAAGGAAAGGGCCTTGACACAGGTGAGGAAGCTGATAAGGGAATTTTAATGAGTAGAGCTGGGAGCCCGGGATTAAACATTTGATGCACATATCACTGCAGCTGACATCCAGGTGTGAACTCTAGTCACTCCCATGGCCTGTGTTTTGGGTCACTCAGCTTCGGAGACTCTCCTACTGCGACAGACGGCGTTTCAAGAGAAGAGGGAGATATGTATAGCTTGCACAAACTGTCATGATTGGCCAGGGAGCTTATGGATGGTCATTCTACACATTGATGGAAATGTTGAGGAGTGACTGGCGCTGGAGCGCTGGTGAACCTCAGAGCTGGTCTGGTTACCGGTGAATCTGCCGCTGATAAAATACATGAATACTGCTATTAGTGCATTTTTTGCCCTAAAGAGATACTCACAGCAAGCCGGGCTTGAGCAATACACAGATGGGACCCAGAGATTGGCTGATCCGGTGTCAAAGATCACTTTGAAGTCTTGGGGCGGAGTCCCAATGGAGATGGTGCCGTAATATGTGGTCTGTTAGGGAAGAAGATCATTTCAAAGGTAATTCCTAATATAAACCATTTGGACACTTTAGCTACTTTGTAATACATTGTGAAGCATTTATGATAGATACAACATGCAAGGTCTGGAACAGTGAGTAGAGGTGGTGTTTTCCACCAGTGCTCACTTTCCAGATTTTCCAATAGTTAGAAGAGCAACAGTATAACATCAGGGGGCATATCAGCAAGGACTTTATCTCTGCTTTTTTTACTTTAAAAGCCAGAAAAGCAGAGATAAAAACCATCACCCTATCAGCAAGAGGGTGCTAACATGCATATCCGCATGTTAGCACCCTTTTTCATTACGCCTACCTTTGCATCTCCAATGAGATGCAAAGTGGGTGTTCCTGACATGTCAGAACATCCATTACGCGGCTTCGCGCTGCCAGCAAGAATGCCCTAGCATTTTAGCAGACGTTAGTTTTTGGAGAAAACTGCTGTTTTCTCTAAAAAATAATGTCTGCTAAAATCCTGACTTAGCCACCCCTAACATAGCGGGTGGATTCTGCTGATACGACTACAGGGTTTTTTCAATTTAGATTCTCATCAAGTGGGGGTTATGTTAGTCTGCTTTAGTCAGACTACAAATTTTCTTGGGAAAAATAGGGTGCTCAAATTAAAGTGTTTTAAAGAGTGTGTTGTCTGGACTTTTTTTGTCCTAAGGGCTGTGGTGCAGTCTGATGTTCCATTGAAGAAATGTAAAGATTCCGTAAGAGGGCAGTCATCTTTGCAGCACTTTCCCTGAGGGTTAGAGACCCTCTCCTGGTGCATGCGGTAATCCCAAAAAGGACAAAACACAGGAGTTTTTCACTTACGTCAAAATAGTTGATCATGGGCTCATAGAGTGCGTCAGCATCCAAGACAGGCAAATATTTGTTAGCTCGGTCTATGTTGTGCGACTTCAGAAATTCCTTCAGAGTTCCATCTTCTCTCATCTGTTCCCTCATAGATTTTCCTTTCTTTAGGGGAATCCTATAAAAGAAAGTGATAGAATCGAGTTTATTCATACTGGAGAGAGGAAAAACTGTAATCTAGCTCTGTGTGAGTTTGTTCTTTGTGGTTTACTTCATTCAGACGGGGGGAACGGTCTCCTAAAAAACACAGGGGGATATATAAAAGGAAGTGGCGGAGCGCCGCGTCAGTCTCCTTGGCTTAACGCTGTACCAAATTTACAAGAATGTGGTTCAGCCTTGTGTTCCCCCAGCGATGGCGTCAAGTTTAGCACCTTAGCACCAACGCAAGCACCCTTGCACCAGAGTGCAAGGGTGTCTGCGTGCAGGGGAGAATTGTTGATGTGTAGGACGGTGTCCCTTCCTGCACATAAAAAATCCTAAAATGCCATTCTGTCACTTTCATGTGAGCTGCTTCATGCAGCACACATAAAAGTGAAAAAATTAAATTTTTTAAAAGGTTTGTTTATGTATAGGAAGGGACACCTTCCTGTACGTAAACATACAATTGCATTTTGCTTTTTCCATGTGTGCTGCACCAGGCAGTACACATGGAGAAAGCAAATACAAGGAGAATATTTATTTGTCCTTGTTTTGTCAGCTTAAGACTAGGATTTACCTGGTCTTATTTTTAGTGCTGCCTCCTATGTACGACACTCTTGTACATAGGGGGTAGCGTCAAAATGAATGGGTGTTGCAGCGGAACACCCACAACAACACCCACTGCACTTCCTTTTCACGCTAACCATAGCATGAAAGGGGGCCTTATGTACAGGGAAGCGTTAAGCCACATCAAGTAGCTTAACGCTGCCTTGCACATGAGGTGCAGGCCCTATCGCCAACGCAATGTTGGTAAAAGTGAAGTTGTGATGGCGATAGGGGTTGTAAATTTGCCCCCAGTATTTAAATGGCAACGATAATAAGTGTATTCTCTCCATGTTTTATTTTTGAAACCCCATTTTGACACTTCAAATGAATGTTACATCTCTCCATCCCCCCTTGAACAGAATTAGCTTGAATGGAAGCATAGTTGTCAGTGGTGGCCAGCACGGCTCCTGGGTGGTGGGGCAGGTGGGGCTTTGTAGGGTGAGGCGGTGCGCAGGGTCACAATTATCAAAATTAACAACTTACCTTCCTGCCGGGTCCTGCGTCTCTGCTCCTACTCTCGTCTTCCAGAAACAGGAAGCACCCGGCACACAGGCACACCTGACCAATTACATTGCTACAATGCAGTGTTGTTATTGGTGTGAGTGCCGTGACAGGGCGCACTGCCAGGGGCTGGAGGGATGGGCTTGTTCTCCTAGCAGGCTGTAATGCCGCCTGCATGGAGGACACTGAAAGCGTGCATGACTGTTTTAGGCGGCTGGAGAGGGCTGACTAAACTCCCTTAAGAGGGCTGTACCCTCCTCCCCTGCTCTTCAGCCCCGCCCGCCCCCTCACGCAAGCTGCCGCAGCAGGAGGACAGAATACAATGATAAAGCCATTGTGCTATTATCATTTTGATTTAATTTTTTTTCTGCTTGAAGGCAGTGGGGCAACGCTCCTCCGCCTTGAAGAAAGAGCTGCCACTGAAAGTTGTTAAATCGCTGCCTTTTGTGCACTTCTGCAAGACAGTATTATTGAAGCACAGACACATCTACAAATGTGCTCTCCCCAGAAAATCATTGGAAGCTTAAGTATAACAAAGAGCCAGAAGGGGCGGGGTGAGACACATGGACCAGGTGCTGAGGTGGACATGCTGCTGAGAGACTGCAATCCAATGACAGGACCAGCAGCAAAGTAAAGTATGAAGGGAAAGCTGTTGACAACTAAGTGAAACAGATGAGTATTTGTGAGCTAAAGATACTCTAACAATAGAAAGGCATTCAGACCAAAAGGGAAGGTAAAGGTGGAGAGGCATGGGAGGGGCTGTCCTTTGTTCTGTTGAGTTATAAATGCTGAGATGTCATCACTCCCATAGTTCAAAGGGGCAGATTTATGTCGGACTTGCGCCGCCATTGCGTCATGCAACGGTGGCGTAAACGCAGCGCATCCCTGCGACCCATTTAAAACGTGACGCATCTAGGCAGATGCGTCACGTTATAAAGCCCTGCGCCACATGTGGGCGTTCCGGCGCAGGGGGGGCGTTCCGAGGCAGGTGCACCTCGCAAAAGTGGCTGAGTGAAATCTACAAGATTTCACTCAGTCACTTTTAGGCCAATGCTGCGTCAAAACCCTGTGCCTGCTTGAAGCAGGCGTAGGTCTTGATGCAGCATTGTAAAGATGGGGCACCCCCGAGCCTTGCTGGAGCTGCGTCGCGCTTGCGCCGCAACTCCAGCAATGCGCCACCTTTACGGCACAGATGCGTCACGCATCTGTGCCGTTTTTGCCCCATGGTGCGCCACATTGTAATAACTGCACAATAACTGGCGCATCCCTGGGGATGCGCCAGGTATTGTAAATCTGCCCCTTAGTATCTAGCCGATGGGCAGTCTGTGCCACTGATACTCTCTTGCAGCTCCCTAGAGCGCGCTCACTCCCGGCTCTCTCCTACGGATTCGCAATGGATGGAAAAATTTGGAGAGAACTTTCTGACTCGTAAAAGGGCTTTTAAACATTGTTAAAGGGGGTTCACAGTGCAGCCGGTATGAATGTCCTAAAGGTGACTGCCAGGAAATGTCTAAAAGAGTCCTCTAAAGGCGTTTTGTCGGCACTCTCTTTGACTCCAGGCACGTTGTGGGGACCCTTGCTCCAGTTCATTGGGAGCGGGCCAGTGTGTGTCCGTGCAGATGTTGTTGGCTCACTCCTGCTCCATTAAAAAGAGTTTGCACCTGTGCACCCCAGGGTGATAATATATATCACTGTGCCCTGCTTAAAGTATGCTATGTCTGCTGCTTGCATTTCAGACAATGGAGCACAGAGACTTCTCTCTAAGTCTGGCTCCAGATTTACTGCACCTTTGGTTTGTCCTTGGATTCTGTCAGTGAGCACAAGGCAATGCAAAGGCTTTAGTATTTTGACAACGCCCTCCAAGGGGTTATTTGTGCCTCCTTGCGTCACTTTCTAAAGAGATGAAAAACAACAAAGGGGTATATTTATGATAGTAGTGACAGGTAGCGGTGTTGGCCTCCTTGGCTTCACACTTCGCTCCGCCACTTCAGAAACGCAGGGCTGCACCATATTTACAACAATGTGGTGCAGCCCTGCGTTTCCCCCTGCGCTGGCGCTAAATTTAGCCTTTGAATGACAATGCAGGCACCCTTTCACCATAGCGCAAGGGTGTCTGCGTTGCAGGGGAAGGTTGTCTATGTGCAGGAAGGTGTCCCTTCCTGCACTGAAACAATCTTTAAATAGCGTTTTTCAACTCAATGCTCCACACATTGAAGTTGCAAAATGTAATTGTTATTAAATGATTATTTATGCGCAGGAAAGGCCACCTTCCTGCACAGAAACACTCCTTGGTGTTTTGCTGTTTCCATGCGTGCTCACAATACAGAACACATGGAAACAGCAAAAACAAGGAGAAAGAAAGCATTTCTCCTTATCTTGCCTGTGTAAGACCAGGGAGCATATTATCAAGGGCATTATCGCCACTTTAGCGGGAATTTTTCACATTAAAGCGGCGATCATTTTACCGCCCTATTAGCAAGCTGTCACTAACAGCAGTTATCGACAGCTCTAAGGCGATAGCTACAGGTTTGGTGCCCGCTTTGCATGTCAGCGATATTTATCACTAATGACAAGCAAAGTGGGCGTACCCAACCTGTTAGCGAATGAAAACAGTCGCTAACACAGCTATCGCCTATTAGCAAGGCAGGCAAAGCGATTAAAATATTTGCACTAAGCGCGAATATCGCCAAAACCTAACATCTGCTCTGACCACTTCTTAACCTGTATATCCAATGGGGGGTGGATATTCAGGTTAACACCCTATTGGTGATAATGCCTGAATATCGCTGGATTTCAAACAATATTCACACATTGAGCCGCTATATCCGGATATTTTATTGCATTTGAGATAAACGTTGCAAATAGCACGTTATCTCTGCGATAATATCCGGGGATTGGCAGTGTTAAAAAAATGCGCTAAGTATTATAAATACTGCTAGTTGTTGATAATATGCCCCCAGGTTCTTCCTGGTCTTAATTTTGCACTGCCCCATATTTACACCACCGCTGTGAATAGGAGGCAGCGTCAAAATCAATGGGTGTTGTTTGGGACCGCCCACCGCAGTGGGCATTGCCCGCCCCTTCCACGTAGGTGTAGCATCAAAGGGTGCCTCATTTACAAGGCGGCGTTATGCCACGTTTAGTGGTTTAATGCTGTCTTGTAAATACATTAAAACCCTATCACCACAACGTCAGAAAATGTGTTGTTGTGGTGGTGATTTGGGCTTGAAGTGCCTCGTGCTGCATTGCGGTACATTTCACAGTTGGAGGCGTCCGGCGGGTCGAGCACGAGCGTTCCTGTATATCCCAGATTTACTGAACTCAATAAGCCTGGGATTGCGCCACGCTATTACACCTCCCCACTTATGGTGCAACAAGATGAAATATCTTTATTTACCATTGTTACTTCCTCTTTCCATGTGTGCTGATTCGGCGTCAGGCATAACATGAAGAACCGGCCTCTGAGCATTGTTTTTATAAAGGAAGAGGTTCCTTCCTGCACAAAGAGACCATGCGCATATTGCAAGCCCCCTTGTATTGTAAGGGTGCCAGCATTGGCGTTGGGCAGCCTCACGCACGCCAATCCTGAAGAGAGGTAAAGAGCGCCTTATCGTTGATAGATATGGCGCTGCTCAGCTCTATCCCCTTCACACGACGCAGCACAGCAAGTTGCCGTGCTGTGTGATGCATCAGTAAACATGCCCCTTAGCAATATACTTGCTACATAAGATTTTGAAGCATGGCACAAACAGGAGCATGCAGCAACATATTTTAATGTTTTCTTTTATAATATAATGTTTTTTTATTAGATTTTATGTTATATGTGTATGTAAATATATATATATATATATATATATATATACATATATATATATATATATATATATATATATATATATTTTTACTAAAATTATAAACTAAATTAAAATTAATTGTGTATTCATTGTTTTGAAGTAAATAGAAATATATATTACATTTTATATATGTATGTTTAAATTTTTTTGTCAAAATGTATATTACATCTAAATAATTTGTAAAGGTTAATTTTAATATTTAATATATTTAACATTATTTTTTATATAAATTAAAAAAATCGATATTTTGTACATCTATATTTTTTACATCGATATTTTGTTTCTCAATATTTTTTTACTCACCATTATACATATCCTATGCCAATATTTTTGACATCGATATTTATGATTCGATGTTTGTGTATGGGGATATTTTGGGCGTCGATATTCTATCAGTGAACCCTCTCTTAGGAGTGTGTGTGGCTGTGGGCAGTGTCCTCACTTCCCTATTCAATAACAAAAGGAGCTTAGAGGGAATATTACGGGTATTAATGGGAAAAGCCCTCCACTCATCAAATGCAATCCAAAAGTTTCCCAAAACCCGGGACTGGTGTTAGAAATTATCTAGCAGGCATGCGACTTTGATCCGCCTAAATTCTCAAGAAGTAGAATTTGGGAAAAACACCCGGTATTATTTCTACATTAAGGTGTTTGTTGTCTCTAATGCCTTACCGTCCTGAAACAGACATTTTAGTCTGTCGTTATCGCTAGTTATGGGGTGTTCATAAATTTTCAACTCGGCGCAACTCAAAAAATGTCAGCCCTGTTTAGGACCATACACAGAACCACACATGTATCAAAATAATAAGTGAAAAAATGTGGGGCGGAGAGGAAGGCACCTCACGGGCGAACACCCTCGGGGCAATCTGGTCAGATATTTACCAGAGACTTGGCCCCTTTCTCATCATAGGCGGCCATTCCTATTCCAGAATTTTGGTGAATAAGTGAGAGAAAAGAAAAGAGAGAAGGTGCATATCAAGGAGATTTAGAGCGTGACTCCTTGGACAAACAAAACAGAGTGAAGAATAAAATCAACAACCACACCACTCGTACTACTTTTATTTATGAATCGGGTGTGCGTAGTTGAAATAAAAAGGAGGGTAGCTTAAAGTTGCATACCACTACCTGTGACCAACATGTTTCACTGCCCAAAAACCTTTATGGCAGATTCATCAGGGTCAATACTCTGTTACTGCACCCCCTTCCAACATCTTTTAGACAGGAAGCTGCCGAGTTGAAAAAATAAACAGAAGAACAAACTAAAATCACGACCAGTTCATAATCTAGACCCACCTAATATTTGTGCTTTTCATAGCAAAGAAAATTCAATATTAGTTTATATTTCCAAAATTATTTACCCTTATTCAGCTATGCTCCCTCGTACCAGCTGAAAAAAGGGGTACTCCGCCGAACAGTCGGTTGTCACATCAACCTGTAAGGTATTTGTATGTAATCAGTATCATGAGTATATAATGGCCAGCTCTTAGAATTGCCATTCTATGCATGGGCTGCCGCCCCATTAGAGCAATCACGTCACCCCAATGCATACATATTTATATACCCCAACAAGAGCATCCACAGAGAATGATGGAAAACCTCTCTATTCTGCCATGTCAATGCTGTCTGGCTAAATGTTGGCATGCATAGAATGGCAATTCTAAGAGCTGGCCATTATATACTCATGATACTGATTACATACAAATACCTTACAGGTTGATGTGACAACCGACTGTTCGGCGGAGTACCCCTTTTTTCAGCTGGTACGAGGGAGCATAGCTGAATAAGGGTAAATAATTTTGGAAATATAAACTAATATTGAATTTTCTTTGCTATGAAAACCACAAATATTAGGTGGGTCTAGCTTATGAACTGGTCGTGATTTTAGTTTGTTCTTCTGTTTATTTTTTCAACTCGGCAGCTTCCAGTCTAAAAGATGTTGGAAGGGGGTGCAGTAACAAAGTATTGACCCTGATGAATCTGCCATAAAGGTTTTTGGGCAGTGAAACATGTTGGTCACAGGTAGTGGTATGCAACTTTAAGCTACCCTCCTTTTTATTTCAACTTCGCACACCCGATTCATAAATAAAAGTAGTACGAGTGGTGTGGTTGTTGATTTTATTCTTCACTCTGTTTTGTTTGTCCAAGGAGTCACGCTCTAAACCTCCTTGATATGCACCTTCTCTCTTTTCTTTTCTCTCACTTATTCACCAAAATTCTGGAATAGGAATGGTCGCCTATGATGAGAAAGGGGCCAAGTCTCTGGTAAATATCTGACCAGATTGCCCCGAGGGTGTTCGCCCGTGAGGTGCCTTCCTCTCCGCCACACATTTTTTCACTTATTATTTTGGTACATGTGTGGTTCTGTGTATGGTCCTAAACAGGGCTGACATTTTTTGGGTTGCGCCGAGTTGAAAATTTATGAACCCCCCATAACTAGCGATAACGACAGACTAGAATGTCTGTTTCAGGACGGTAAGGCATTAGAGACAACAAACACCTTAATGTAGAAATAATACCGGGTGTTTTTCCCAAATTCTACTTCTTGAGAATTTAGGCGGATCAAAGTCGCATGCCTAGTAGATAATTTCTAACACCAGTCCCGGGTTTTGGGAATCTTTTGGATTGCATCCTCACTTCCCTAACCAGATCGGCTTTCTGGGAGTCCAAACACACCCTCTGAAAGACATTTTCTTGTCAGAAGTAGGACAATCATATGAGTGACCTAAAATAGATGTAAATAAAGAACTTCACATGCATCAGCTGGTAACAGCATTGCCTGGGTTACCATATAAAAATATGTATAAATGTGTCCCAGTGAGAACAATCTTCCATTATATATGTTAGGCCTAAAGGCCTGATTTAGGGTGTGGGGGAAGGATACTGTGGGTAACTGCCATCTGTATTACAGAGAACCCGTCCTACAAACTCCAAATCTGCCCTAAGTACCTTGGCAGTACCCTTACTGTAACAGAGTTATTAGGTCAGCATACTTACAGGTACGGGGGTTATAGGGCAGTACCCTTACTGTTACAGAGGTTATTCAGCAGTACCCTTACAGGTACAAGTGTTATTGGGCAGTACCCTTACCTACACAGGGGTTATTGGGCAGTACCCTTACAGGTACAGGATTATTGGGCAGCCCCCCTACATGTACAAGGGTAATTGGGCCATTACTGTAACAGGGGTTGTTGTGCAGTACCCCTACTGTTACAACGGGAAATTGGGCACCAGCATTAGATGTACGTAGGTAAATGGGCAGTACCCTTACAGACACAGGGGTTACTGGGCAGTGCCCTTACAGGTACAGGGGTTATTGAGGCAGCATTGTTACAGGTACATGGTTATTGGGCTGTATTCTTACAGGTACAGGAGATATTTGGCAGGGCACTTAAAGGTATAGCGGTATTGGGCAGTACCCTTGCAGGTACAGGAGTTATGGGGCAATGTCAATACAGGTACAGGGGTTATTGGTAGGTACTCTTACAGGGGTTATTGGACAACACACTTACAGGTACAGGGGATCTTGGCTTTACCCTCACAGGTACAGGGTTATTGGGTAGTACCCTTACCAGGGGTATTGGGCAGTACCCTTACTAGTACAGGGGTTATTCGGCAGTTCCATTCTAGTTACACAAGGTATTGGGCAGGACCCTTAGAGGTACAGGGGTTATTGGGCAGTGTCAATACAGGTACATGGGTTGTTGGTGGGTACTCTTACAGGGGTAATTGGCCAATACCCTTACAGGTACAGGGGTTATTGGGCTTTACCCTCACAGGTACAGGGTTATTGGGTAGTACCCTTACCACGGGTATTGGGCAATGCCCTTACAGGTACCGAGTTATTGGGCAGTGCCCCTACAGGTGCAGGAATAATAGGACAGTATCAATACAGGTACAGGGGCTATTGGTAGATATTCTTAAAGGGGCTATTGGGCAATACCCTTACAGGTACAGGGGTTCTTGGGCTTTACACTCACAGGTACAGCGTTATTGGGTAGTACCCTTACCAGGGGTATTGGGCAGTACCCTTACAGGTACAGGAGTTATTGGGCAGTACCCTTACAGGTACATGACTTATCCGGCAGTTCCCTTACAGGTACAAAAGGTATTGGGCAGGACCCTTACAAGTACAGGGGTTATTTGGCAGTATCAATATAGGTACATGGGTTATTGGTAGGTACTCTTACAGGGGTTATTGGGCAATACCCTTACAGGTACAGGGGTTATTCAGCGTTACTCTCACAGATACAGGGTTATTGGGTAGTACCCTTACCGGGGGTATTGGGCAGTACCCTTACAGTTACAGGAGTTATTGGGCAGTGCCCTTACAGGTACCGGAGTTATGGTACAGTATCAATACAGGTACAGGGGTTATTGGTAGGTATTCTTAAAAGGGTATTGGGCAGTACCGTTACAGGTACAGGGATTATTGGGCAGTTCCCTTACTGGTACAAAAGTTATTGGGCAGTCCCCTTACAGGCACAGGGGATATTGGGCAGTACCCTACTGTAACAGGGGTTATTGGGTAATACCCTTACAGGTGCACAGGTTATTAGGTAGTGCCCTTACTGTTACAGAGAAAATTGGGCAGCACCCTTACAGGTACAGGGGTGTTTGGGCAGTACTCTTACAGGTTCAGGGGCTATTGGGCAGGACCTTAAAGGTACATGGGTTAGTAGTCAGTATCCTTACAGGTACAGGTGTTAGTGGGCAGTACCCTTACATATACAGGGTTAGTGGACATTACTCTTACAGACACGGGGGTTATTGGGCAGGACCCTTACAGTTAAAGGGGTTAGTGGGCAGTACCCTTACAGGTACAGGGGTTAGTGGGCAGTACCCTTACAGACACAGGGGTTATTGGGCAGTACCCTTACAGGTACAGGGGTTATTGGGCAGTACTCTTACAGAGGTTATTAGGCAGTACCCTTGCAGTTACTGGGTTATTAAGGCAACATAGTTACAGGTAAAGGGTTTATTGAGCAGTACCCTTACATGTACAGGGGTTATTGGCCAGTGCACTTAAAGGTATAGGGGTTATTGGGCAGTACCCTTAAAGGTAGAGGGGTTACTGGGCAGTGCCCTTGCAGGTACAGGGGTTATTGTGCAGTGCCCTTAAAGGTAGAGGGGTTACTGTTCAGTGCCCTTACAGGTAAAGGAGTTATGGTGCAGTATCAATACAGGTGCAGGGGTTATTGGTAGGTACTCTTACAGGGGTTATTGGGCAATACCCTTACAGGTACAGTGGTTATTGGGCAGTACTCTTACAGGTACATGGGTTATTGGGCAGTTCCATTACAGGTACAAAAGGTATTGGTCAGGACCTTTACAAGTACAGGGGTTATTGGGCAGTATCAATACAGGTACAGGGGTTATTGGTAGGTACTCTTACAGGGGTTATTGGGCAATACCCTTACAGGTACAGGGGTTATTGGGCAGTTCCCTTACAGGTACAAAAGGTATTGGGCAGGACCCTTACCGGTACAGTGGTTATTGGGCAGTCTCCTTACAGATACAGGGGTTATTGGGCAAGTTCCCTTACAGGTACAAAAGGTATTGGGCAGGACCCTTACAGGTAGAGGGGTTATTGGACAGTACCCTTACAAGTATCGGGGTTTTTGGGCAGTTCCCTTACAGGTACAAAAGGTATTGGGCAGGACCCTTACAGGGACAGGGGCTATTGGGCAGTACACTTACAGGTACAGGGGTTATTGGGCAGTTCCCTTACAGGGACAAAATGTATTGGGCAGGACCCTTAACGTACATTGGTTATTAGGCAGTACACTTACAGGTACATGGACTATTGGGCAGTACACTTACAAGTACAGGGGTTATTGGGCTGTTCCCTTACAGGTACAACAGGTATTGGACAGGACCCTTACAGGGGTTTTTAGGCAGTACCCTTGCAGTGGCTTTATAATCTTTTAATATTGACATTTGTCAAATCACTGCTCAACACTGTTTAAAGTGTGGTCAGTACCTGTGGGAAGTAATTACTGCTAATCTCTGCAAGTACTGTACTGTATAGTACCTATATACCTGTGTGATTGGACACACAAGTATAAATATGTCCTTTATTCTCTGGGGCAATTGGTCTCCCAGGACTGACCAATGATAGGTTCTCTCAAAGCCCCGGTCTCTCTCAAACCCTATGAATCTACAGCCCACTGAGGGACTCATAGCAAATACGCACTTGACCAGGCACTCAGGGAGGGACACCGGACTCTCTGGAAGCTCCCATCTCACGACCCTACAGCACACTGAGGGGTTCAGAGTAAATACTGACTTGACCAGGTACATTTTGAGGGTCACCAGACTCTGTCTAAGCTCTGATCTCATGAAAGTACAGCACACTGAGGGACACATACCTACTGACCCTGGCACTCAGAGAGGGTCACCAGGCTCTGTCTAAGCTCCCATCTCATGAAAGTACAGCACACTGAGGGACTCATAGCACACACTCACTGACCCTGGCACTCAGAGAGGGTCACAGGCTCTCTTAAAGCTCACATCTCATGAAGGTACAGCACACTGAGGGACTAATGGCACATACTCACTGACCCAGGCACTCAGAGAGGGTCACCAGGCTCTGTCCAAGCTCCCATCTCATGAAAGTACAGCACACTGAGGGACTCACGGCACATACTCACTGACCCTGGCACTCAGAGAGGGTCACCAGGCTCTCTTAAAGCTCACATCTCATGAAAGTACAGCACACTGAGGGACTCACGGCACATACTCACTGACCCTGGCACTCAGAGAGGGTCACCAGGCTCTGTCCAAGCTCCCATCTCATGAAAGTACAGCACACTGAGGGACTCATAGCACATACTCCTGTCTCCTGAAAGTTCAGCACACTGACTCTGAATAATACTCACTTGACCAGGCACTCAGAGAGGGCCACCAGCCCCAGGAGCAGCAGCCACCTCATGGTTTTCTCTTTGTCCGCAGTATCGCAGGAAGAACCAATGAGTAGAGGCCTCTTATATACTGCTGTGGGCGCCAATCGAACAACCTTATCCAAGACCCTGATAAGACGCCTTTTCATGACTTCTTATCTCATTCATTTTCACTTAAGACTGAGCGCGCAACAAGGCACCACACTTAGCCTCACAGGTTACTTATAGTACAAAAGAGGCCCGGGTTCATATGTGTGTTTAGCTATACCTGCCTTAATGTGTATTTCCAACGCAATTCCTTTCAACCAAGTGACGCACTCTCATGTAAAGTGCATTAATGCAGTGATAAGAACATAGATAACTTTCATTTTCTCCTTCCTTGAGGGTCATATTTACTCCCCAGTGGTACCCTTTCTCATCATATTATAGACACAAGGTCTCCATGCCTTGACCATGAAAAACCCACCAAATCTATCCAAAAATGCATCCAAAAGACACAAACACCAACTACTCAAAACCCACCCTGAAACACTTATCTCAGACCCATATTTCTGCACCAATAAGGGTATATTAACCAATGACCTCATCTTCTACTCCAAAAAACGTGCACAATGGTGGAATGTCTTTTATTCCATGCTTCGAATCACCAACACCAGAAAAACTCCTTATGGCCTCAAATTATCTGTATCTCCCTGGCCCTACAGCAATGCGAACGTTTCCCTCTCCCTATACAACAGTGGTAATATTCTATTACAATCCACAAATGACAATCTAGCTACAAGGGATAAGATCTTCCCTATTCTCAAGAAGGCGATGACCAATAAGAGTTTACATCCCCCAACAAATCACCCTAGCTACCATGATGGCACTCTCACACCCCACCAAACGTCCTTGGTTACTCCAACTTCGATCAGCCGACACCATACCATCAGTGACTGCTACCCTACCCACTCTCCAGGACCTAGCCAAGCCAGAGACCACGGGCATATTTACAAGGAAAGTGACTCAGTGCGTGCCCCAAGCCATTTGGCTGCACTACACTGAGTCCCTTTCAAAGCACACTGATGCAACATATTTACAACAATATGTCGCATCCTTGTGCTTTCCCCTGCACTGACGGACAAACTGCTGCCAATGCGCCAGCACAGGCACCCAGACACCATGGTGCAAGGATGCCTGCATCATTGGGAGATTGTTTATGTGCAGGAAGTGGCACCTTCCTGCACAAAAGCAATCAGAAATTGCATGTTTCAACTCCTATGTGTGCTTCATTAGCACACATAGAACTTGCTAAACGTCATTGCTTTTCTGATTGTTTATGAGTAGGAAGGGACACCTTCCTGTACATAAACAATCCCCAGAAGTGATTTCCTCTTTCTATGTATGTTGCAGAATGCAGCATGCATAGAAAGAGGAAAAAAATGAGGAAAATGTATTTATTTCTTGTCGTTGTGCCTCCCTTCGCCTCCCCTGAGGAGGGATAGCATTCAGACGTATTTACAATTTCTCGTAAATCTGGAAATGTGTCTGGTTCCATGGGAGTTTCACCCAAAGTGCTGTGTGCAAAGGGGCCATATTTACAAGGACAGGAAAAGTCTTGCAGGGTGGCTTTTCCTGTCCTTGTACATACGGGCCACTAAAATGTGCTGCTGGTGCGTCACAATAAGTGAAGCACCAGTGGCGCAAGGGGCTTGTAAATCTACCCCCGTTCCTCAGCAGGGCTTAGGAATCAAATGGTGAGTTGCCAATCCTCCCTGGTCTTGCGCGGAAAATCAGAGACTCCCTCATCTCTGAACCTTCTTCTCCTCCTTTGCTCCCTCTCCCTTCCGTTGAACTATTCTGTGAGGTTCCCCCACGTACACCCACAGCTCTTTCCTATGCCTGGAAGCTCTCTTAACCTATTATCTTAGCTAAAAACTATACCATTCCCCAATGCCTCTTCTTGTCCCAGGAGACTGAATGCTGAACTGTCTGACAGTGACATCCACAAACTCCTCCTCTCTTTTGACAACTGGATAGACACTAACAAGTCCTACCGGGGTCAAATTGAAGCCATTCAAACTAACCCCTACAGAGAATTCAACCACATTCACGTATCTGTAAATAGCGATTACCTCAAGAGCATTAACATCTCTCGGGGGCCACTGTCCAGACCACTAGCCAACTGAAATATGTGACTGCAGATCAGCGGGTAAACTTGCACCGTTATTTACGATCCCATCCTCACAAATGAGCCTGATATCCTTATCCTCACGGAAACCAGGCAAAACAGCTCATCTCCTCCTATCCTAGACTTACTAATCCCTCCTAGCCATGGCGTAATTCAACTCAATAAAACTAGGAAACCTGATGGTGGAATAGCCTACATCTACCAAAACACAATCTCTGTGTACCAAGGAGAAACTGTCATCCTACCTAGCCTACCTGTGAAAATCTCTTCTTCAGCATCACGAGCAACAACAGTCTCATTTGCAAACTACACATGTTCTACCACCTCCCTGGAGACAATCTGCCATTCATTGAGCAAATCCTGGAAGTCATCACATACATCAACGACCCTCAAGTGTCCCAGATGTTCCTTGGAGATTTCAACCTCCACTGGAATAACCTGAACGACCATACTGCCTTAATTCCTTCCTATCAGACCATGATCTGTTCCAATTCTACGATAGTCCAACCCACAACGAGGGAGAGACACCGGACCTTATTATATCTAAAATGGAATCCATTATCCCCTGCAACTGGCCTACCATTACAGCATCATATTCCTCATCAACGTGGAGGTGACCTTGAAGAGAGAACAAGCCAAGAAAACAAAACATTGGAAAAGAATTCCGAAACATTAATCCTAACAATGTATCAACCCGATGTAGCACTGCCTTGACTCTTCAGTTAGGCATGATAGATCTACATGACTTCACTGAGTTCCATAGCTCTATTCTAGACGTCCTTGATTCTATTGCCCCTTCAACAAAGTAACATTTCCACTAAAATCTCCAAATTTTGGTTCAAGGAAATCTAAACTCTGAAAGACGCAATCTAAGATTGGCAGAAAGAACCTCGAGATCTGTACCATCCACTGAACACCTAAAACTTCTTAGATCAGTGAGGTACACATACAACAGGAAAATCAAACATGCAAAGGCCGACTTCTTTAGAACTCAGCTTAACCAAGCCAAAAATCTACCCCAATTGGTTATCGCTCCAAACCTGCCTCCTGGCACACTTTCCCCTCAATGAAAGGGACATCTATAACATTCTTCTAGGGGTTAAGCCATCTAACCATTTCAGTGACCAGCTCCCACAATCAATCCTCAAAGAGATTAAAGCTGCTATTCTCCCCTTATGGTCCAAGATTGTTTATGCCTCACTATGGAAAGGCACTATCCCTGACTGCCTAAAAACAGGGCAGGCAACTCCTATTCTAAAAAAACCTACCGCAGACTTTCGAGTCTTACCAACTTCCGCCCTAGCTCCAACATCCCCACTCTGGCTAGACTGCTAGAAAAATGCGTGCAGATTCAACTGTGCAAGCACAACAACATCAATCCAGTTTTCGTCAAGGTCGCGTAATCTGCACTCACTCACTTCATGGATGACATGTTAAAAATGTAAGAACAAAATAAATCATGTCTTCGGATACTACATGACTCTGCTTTCAACACTGTTAAACATGACAGTTTACTGTCCCTATTGGAACGGAGGATGAGCCAATCGGGACCTGTACTGCAATGGACTACTTCATTCCTTCAGATCAGACCTCAAAGAGTCAAGTTGAATCGATCCGTCTCTCAGCTCTGTGTGGTCACTCTGGGGGTACGAGAGGGGTCCGCTCTTTCACCTATTCTTTTCAATCTATTCCTGGAATCTCTTGCAGAAGCATTGAATTCTGCCAACATTCTTTATCACATATATGCAGACGACACTCAACTGTACCTGAAAATCTCCACCCCAGAAGACATCATTTCTCTCAACTCTGCTCTGCAGAACCCTCAAAACTGGCTCACTGGCAACCACCTCAAGCTCAACACCACCACAATGGAACTCCTCCTCATCACTCCTCCTAACCACACACCCAAGATCAACATCTGGATAAAGCATCTAACAGCCTTTAACTGTTCTCCTCATATTATTGACTCAGCCAAATCCCTGCGAATTACATTAGACAAACACGTGAATATGCAGAATCATAGTACGGCCACCAAAGGAGCTCATTACCAGATGACTATACTAAGGAAACTTAGGGGGATATTATCAAGGGGGTTTATCTCCGCTTTTTTGGCTTTAAAAGCCAAGAAAGCAAAGATAAAATTATCTCCCTATTACCTAGCTGTCGCTAACACCAGTTAGCATCAGCTAGTAGGAGATAGCGACCATCTTGGGCCCCGCTTTGCATGTCAGTGATATTTATCACTAATGACATGCAAAGTGGGCGTGCCAAGATATTAGCGACTGGAAACAGTCGCTAACATCGCTATCTCCTATTACCAACTTTTGGAGATATTCGCGTTAAGCGTGAATATCTCCAAAAGCTAACACCTGCCCTGAGCAGTTCTTAGCCATGTTATCCAATGGGAGGTGGATAACATGGCTAAGAGCATTAGCTCGGTAATGCATGAATATCGCTGACTTTTCAGCAATATTCATGCATTGCGGCGATTTTTATCGCATTTATAACATTCTTCTAGGTGTTAAACCATCTAACCATTTCAGTGACCAGCTCCCACAATCAATCCTCAAAGAGTAAAAATCGCGGTAAAAATCGCCACAGCTCAGCGGTAAATTTTTGTCTCTAACCAAGCAATAGTGATAATTATCGCTATTGCTTGGTAATATGCCCCTTAACCCCTTCCTACCACAGGACGACTTTAAGCTGGCAGTCCAAGCACTTGTGTTGCCTAGATTTGACTACAGAATCTCCACTCTACGCGGCCTCCCTTGAGAGAAACTGGCCCTGCTAAGGGCCTCCCTTAATGCTGCAGACAGAACGTTCTCTGGAACAAAAATAAATATTCACATATCCCTGGCCCTAAAAGCACTGAACTGGCTCCCTTATTATGCAAGAATACAACTAAAGGTTGCTTGCATGACTCATAAAGCCCTACATTTCAAGCCCCCCAGATATTTGTCTAGAGTTATCGGGGTTGCAGATCTTCATGAAGTGCGAGCTCCCTGCTACTGAAACCACAGATTTTCCATAAAAATAAAATGTGCTAAAGAGCCTTCTCGGGTATTGCCCCAAATGTATGGAACTGTCTTCCGCCGGATATGTACTGAATCTCATTTGCCCCCTCCTTCAAAAAAGAAGTGAAAACTCTGCTGATGAACAAATTCCTACCCTAGGATAAACACCTTATGATCTATTGTTAACACCTTGGGGCATATTTACAAGAACTTAGCCACAGCCGTAGTGTCAATTTTTTTATCTCCTTATTTACAAGAGCGGCAATTTTCCGGCGTAAACATGAATTTTCAAGATTGCCACTTCTGTTAGCAGGACATAATGAAAATGAGATGCAAGGTGGGCATTCCAGTGAAAAGACTGCAGCTAAACACACAATGTGACATTTACAAGGAAATATCAGTATTTCGTTAAACGCTAAAAACTGCCACTGACTCCAATTATAGGCAGCTTTTTAAGGCCAGAAAAAAGCCGGTCCTAAAATTGATGCAAACACTTGGGCCCACATATAAGATGTTTACGTGCGGGACAGCACTGCAAGGAATATTGCTACGCTGCCCGACACCAAGGTCAGGAATGCGCCCTATCAATACGATAGTGTGCATTCCTGGGCCCCGGTCATGAAAAGTGTTGCATCACTGTGATAAAACAACGATTGGACACTCTTAACTGCACCCTCCTTGTGTGTTTACTGTATGGCATACCATGTTGCAATCAATGACATATACATCTGGAATCCTGACGTAACTGTCAGCGCTAAAGTCATGCATTGCTGCAGTTGTCTTGCACGCATGACGCTCCTCCAGCAATGTATGGGGCAAGCCTATGCCTATGGCACTGCGTCACCCTTACGCCTGCCATTAGGCAGGTGTAAGGGTTTGACGCAACAGCATCCTACAATTGTCGCAGTGAAATCTGATACATTTCACTGCGCAACTTTTATGAGGCTTTGATGCATGGGAACGCCCACACTGCATACATCATACCTGATTAAAGAAGAAAGGTACATAAGCAAGTGTCTAACTCTCTAAACAATTTTTTGGGCAACAAAACATCTTATTTTTTAACAATAAACAATGTGCATCAATTCAAAAATGGAAAACAGAAAAATATGTAACAATATTAACATATTTATTATTTTTTTATTTATATCTAAGTCATTATAAACAATACACTTTTTGGGGGGTTTTCTTTAAGAAATAGTTAAAACCATTAATATAACAACAACCTAATCATGCATCTAAGCGAAACAAATCGGTGATATTGCATTTCATTATCCAATTTGATGCAGTAGAGAGATCCAATGTCACTGTAGATCGTGGGAAGGCTAGCGGTAGATGAGAACTACACGTGTTTCGTCATGTGTGCCTATCTTAGGTTTCACTATTGTTGTATCTGAAAGGGGCTACTAGAAATCTAGCCGCAAGTATGACCCCAAGTCTTTTCAGTAGGATTATCTGTATTTTAAATTCAACCCAGTCTTTTATTGGACACAGATGTTCCTGTTCCTGTCCAATATGTTCAGATAGCATCTAAATGCAACATTTCTGAGGTTCTGATGGCAATATCCTGTAAATGTTGCAAATTTAGTATACTGCTTAAATCTTCATTAAATATAATTCCTCGAACTTGATTGTAGTAGAGATTTCATAATGATGTGAATTTATGTTGGAGATGTGGAATGTAAAGACATTTATATGTGATGGATGACCATAATTTTAGTTGATATAAGATTTGTTTAAGTTAAAGCCCATCTTCCATCTGCCAATTAGAGCCATATTGCAAGATCGGTGGTCTGATATTGACAGGGAGACAGGGTTAGTAAACTCGAAGCATGCGTGTTACTGGGGTTTAAATGTGACTGTTAGATGTACTGGCTTACGTAACAAAACATAGCCTTAGCCTGCGTGTGATGCAGGAATAATGTGGCACTGCTCTTTACAAGGTCACACATATGCCTAGATGCGTCATTTTGTAAATACGATACGGCGCAACGTGGTGCAAACTTCACGCTGCAAGTATTTAAAAAAATGACACACCAGTGGCACTAAACTGTCCAAAGGTGCGTATGAATAAGCCCCCCTGTATTTTTCTCCTACTTTCACACTCAATGGCTGCCATGCACCAATGCAGGAACCCTTGTGCCATTGCGCAAGGGTGACTGTGTTGCAGAGTTGATTGATGTTGTGCAGTAAGGGATACCTACTTACCTGCACAAAACCTGTCAATTCAAGGTATTTCCTCTTTCTCTTTGTGCTGCAGAATACTGTACACATAGAAAAAGTGAAGAATAGAGGAGAAATTAAAACATTTATCCTGTAGCGCCTCCCAAATGTCACCCTTGGGGTGGTATCAGATTTTGACGCATTCCAAATGTTGGACTTGGCCCTTCTGGCAGGTTCACCCCTAATATTTTTGCTTTAGATCTGTGATCTGTGTTGATGAGTTTTGGTCTGTGCGCACGTTTTCCCTGTGTCCCAGAGTAAAGTGCATGCATGTAGTTAGGCTGGCCTGCTCTCCCATAGGGATACATGGGGAATGTCTGTGTCCCTGGTAGTTCCTGATGCGTGGGGAGTGCAGACTCGAATTTGGTATGTGCAAGCTCGTGAGAATGAATGCTTCGCAATGATGTATGTGGCATCAGTGTGTCTTGTGTAGAAATGCCACTTCTAGGACCTGGCATATTAATGTAAAATATGCCTGGCGTGTGATTGGCTGGAGCTGGCTGGTGAGCCTAGCTCCAGGAAGGCTGGATGGGTCTGCCCGGTGGTGAGTGTGAGATAAGCATGCTGATGGCTGGGGAGGAGTGCACCTGGTCCCTGATGGGGCTGGACTTTCCCCACACAATGCTGGCTCCACCCCCTGTGGTGCGACTGATGACCCGAGTCCTGCCAGTGAATGAAATGGGTGGTTGGGCCATCAAGGGTGCTCCAAAACCAGCTGCGATTGGTTTCTCCCCCACCCTGCTCCTACAGACAAAGGAATTTACAGTATAAGAAGGGGCTGTGTCCCCATACAATTGGTTCTGCTGTTGGATCCTAGCTGAGGGGGCTGCTGCTGTTGCTGGGGCCAGGAGGACCACCACTTGGACTGTCTCCCTGCCTGGAGACCCAGTGAGCTGGCTCTGGGCCCAGCCTTGCCCCCTGCCTTCCTCCAAACCTTTGCTGGAGCTATACTTTTGCCAGAGCACCTGGAAGCGCTTTCCTTTGACTTATAGCGCTTGGGAGCGCTATGCTTGCTGTGCTAGCGCTGGGAAGCGCTTTACCTTGCTCATAGCGCCTGGGAGCGCTTCATTCGGCCCCTAAGCGATTGGGAGCGCTCTTTGTGCAGCCGGTGCCCACCCGGCATCTGCCCATCTAGTTTTGCCGATTTCCGACTGAGCGAGTGCCCACCTCGCTTTATATTTTAATTGGAAGCCGGTGCCCACCCGGCATTGCCCAGTTTTGTTTAATTATTTAAAAGCTGGTGCCCACCCGGCATTGCCCCGTGATCATCGCCGCAGCCCAGGAGTGTGTGCAGCCCCCGCCGGGCCGCCGCGCTGCCTGCGACGACCCGGAAGTGCTGGGTCAGCCGGCCAATTGCTGTGCCGCCCGGGAGAGGTGAACCGGAAGTCCCGCCCCCACAGCCGAGCAGCAAGGAGAGAAGCAGCCGGCCGTGTCCGAGGCTCCCCTTGAGGAGAGAGGAGCCCCGCGCTGACGAAGAGGTGAGCCAGCAGTGTTTCCTGCCCCCCCCCCCCGCAGCACCAGTGAAGTCTCGGTGAGTACGGGGGCAGGTTCTCTTGGTCCTTCGAGTGGCCCCCGTTGGCAGAGGGCCGCTCCAACGTCTGCGGCATTTCTTTGTTGGAGTCAAGAGGCTCGAGGGGCATATCTTTGTGTCGAGCCCGAGCAGGGCTCCTACGGTACTTTGGGCATTAGTATTCACGAGCCTGCGAGGCTCGAGGGCCTGTTCCGGTGTTCAGAGCCCCGAGGCCCCTCACCGCCCATAATTGTTTTACGAGCCTGCGAGGCTCGAGTGCCAGTTCATTGATTTAGAGCCCTTGAGAGGCTCTGGGGCATTTTCATTGTTTAGAGAGCAGAAGCTCTTTAGCGCCATTTGTTCACGAGCCCAGAGAGGCTCTTGAGACACAGGCAGTTGTTTAGAGCCCCGTGGCTCCCACACTGTGTTTGGTGCCCTCACCCTTGTTCTTGAGCCCACAAGGCTCCAACGTTGGCATCATCTTGATTTACAACTGTCCAGCACTTAGTGGACTGTTGCTACATTTAGGCTTTGTGTTCTTGGCTGCCTGCGCAGCCTTCCCCGACAATTTGGACTCAGGGCATTTCAGCCCTTGCGAGGCCAGTTGGCCTGAGGGACAGTTCTAGTGGTGTGCTATGTGCACCCTGCGCATTGTGATTTACTGCTTATTTGATTCCTGCGCAAATCTTCTACCTGCACCTCTGAATGTGTTTTAATGCCTCATGTGCAATGTGTTGATGTTATTACCTTTGCTAAAAGTGACCTGCTTAGGTAATTGTTTATGTTTTATCCCCTTTGCTAAAAGTGACCTGCTTAGAGGATTGTTTATGTTATTACCTTTGCTAAAAGTGACCTGCTTAGGTAATTGTTTATGTTTTATCCCCGTTGCTAAAAGTGACCTGCTTAGAGGGTTGTTTATGTTATTACCTTTGCTAAAAGTGACCTGCTTAGGTGATTGTTTATGTTTTATCACCTTTGCTAAAAGTGACCTGCTTAGAGGGTTGTTTATGTATTACCTTTGCTAAATGTGACCTGCTTCGGTGATTGTTTAGGTTTCCTTCCCTTTGCTAAAAGTGACCTGCTTAGGTGATGGTTTTCCTTTTACAGGTCCTGATGATAAGGTCCTAGTTCCCTGCGTGATTTTCCTACAGTGTTTAGGGTTGAGTAGGAGGTATTTACCCTTACCAGTGATTACTGGTTGTGTGCTGCATTTACTATTTTGGTACTACAGTCATTATATGTTTATGTGCTAAGTGTTATACCTACAAGTATTATTTCTAACAAGTGCCTACCCCTGACAGTGGTCCACGTGGCCCTGTCCTGTACATAATCCCTTGTAAATTCTGCCTGTGCCTGTTGGCACATTGTAAAGTTTGTGTGTTATCTAATGTGTTTTTTTCTATAATACAAAGGCTATTTTTTATATAACCTTGTGTGGAGTTTCCTTTGTGGTGGGCCTTGGGTGTTGTTGCTGGGTGCGCGCGCAAACGCTTTACACATCGCCTCCGAGATTAGCCTTGCTGCTCGCATCACGTTACCTAGAGGCTGAGCAGGGGTTATCTTGGTGTGTAACTCCCTTGCCCTGACTTAGACATGGTGATCTCTGACTGACTTTGGCATGAGCCTTGGCCAGCCCGGGGTCCCGGGTCTAACACCAAAGGTTTAGGGTTTCTCATAAACATGGGAATGCCTCAGATTCCATTGGTTTGGCATGGAGGTCCCCACAGCTACACCCATTGAACGCCCCTCTCACACTGTTTAATGCGTGAAAGGGGCACATAACTACAAGTCCATGAAAAGCCATGTAAACATTCTGTGGCGCATTGCACAACCGGAACATCCAACATGTTATGTCTCAGTGTTGCAAGAGTGCCACTAGGGCCTCATAAATGAGCCCATGGGGTTGTTGACCCTGCCAAGGATAAATTGTGGGAATTTTTCTGTTATCCAGGAGAATCATTCATGAGGTCAGCAATGCCATGGAGGCCCTTGGATAATAATAGAACTCCCACAATTCATCTTTGGCAGGGTCCTCCTGCCATTGCAGCTTGGAGCATCAAGGAGATCACCACCACCACCTCTGACATGCATAGCTCACCTAAACACCTGCTCTGTTCCCTTTGAGCGACAACTGGACATGACCACCTCTAAGTGCTGACCTATGTACACCGGAACCTCAGCACTTAAAATCCTAGATGATAATATATCTTGTACAAATAACCATCCTCGGATAATACTCCTGGAGACTTTAACATTACCTATGAACCCCTTGAATCTTTGCTAAATCTAACCCAATGGGAGGACGAGACTATAGGAGCTCCTGATTTGGAGGCTGACCCTATTGTATCTTGGTCTACAGATGCTTGGATTAGCATCGTTAACCTGGTCTCATGACTTACGACCATGCAATAGGAGGTCTATTTCAGACAGGTCTATAGATTTCACATTTGAAAGAGGTAACTATAAGAGCAGAATCACTCCCTGTAATATGGACATTAGGATTTGGGGGAATCTCTTGATTTTAAGATTATTTCGAGGTGGGACAGTGATCATAATGTCCTTGATTCATGTCTAGTCACAGACACATTCCAAGATATGGCCATCCCAAATCCATGTATTAAATGAGAGCCTACTATCGCCAAGAGTAGAAGCGGAACAAAATGGCCAAGCATCAAAGGGAATCCAACTCTATTGGCCAACGTGTATATTATTATTATACCACACTGGCTTTTGTTGAAGATGCATCTAATCAGAATATATAAGTAATTGACTCACATAGCAAGCTGTGTCGTTTTTTAAAAGCCCTTTTTTCTAGGATCAATATGTACATTCCTAACCATTATTGCAAAGTCACACCTGCAAAGAGTGTTGTCTGGCCAATTCACAACGTATTCTAGCTATTAGATCTATTAATCAAGCTGCTATATTATAATCAAGATATTCCGATAAGCATATTCTGCCCAATAAAAATTGAGAATGGTATGATGCCAACTGACAGAACCTGTAAGAGGCTGCCCAGAACAAAAACAACACTGCATTCTGGGAAACAATGGCTCATGGCCGCCTAGCTGGTAGTACATCTACAGATAATTTCTTGTAACCCAGTGTTATGATGTAATGATGATATTGTCATCAAGTGAAATTTTCTAGGCTGATCATATTACCTTTTTATTTTTATACATCAGGAAGGTGATAGAGGAGAAACACCCGGGGAAAGCCCCAGATCCTAATATGATCCTTGCGGATTGATATCAATCTGAGATTGAAATGTGAACCCTTATAATAATCTCCTTTCTAATGCAAAAGTGAGTTGAGTGGATCTACCTGCTTCCTGTGCCGGGGTGCACATTATACCAATCTAGAAATAAGCCCATTAGGGTGACCCCTGGGAACTACAGACCTTTAATCCTCCTTGACAATTTAGAAAAGATTTTTTGGAAGCAGCTTCCTAATATTCCGCATGGTGCATTAATGGTGCTCAAATTCTTTCAACTCTCCAGGCAGGATTTCACAATAAAGTTAGTACCTTTGACCAAATCTTAAATTTTTTGCGCATTACTTGGGAGTACATCAACATCACTAAAGACTATCTGTATGTGGCATTCATTGATTTAAGGCTGTGTTTTATCTGGTTCCTAGAAAGAGATGCTGGCAGACATTCAGATAAATGGGTGTTTCTTTCCACCTTCTAGGCAACGTTATTAGAATCCACCAGACTAATTATGCTGAAATCAGATGGGATAGGTTGGGAAAGCTTTCCGTTCCCGAACAAATATGTAGAGAAGTTCAACAGGGCTGCATTCTGGCTCCCACTCATTTCTGTATATTAAGGGTATTGTCGAGTACCTTATAGGTTGCACCTATGATTCACAAAAATGGAGTGCCACTACATTTTGCAGGTGACATCCTGCTATCAACTTGAACTGCTTCAAGCTTGAAAAACCTCTTAAACACATTTGAAGACTTTTTCAATGACAGAGTATGTATCATTCAGAAGAACAAATATATGGTATATATTTCCCTTAAGGTTAGACAGGGTAAACCCCATTTGGGTAAGATTCTTCTCAAATCAGTGCAGAAGTTTGACTTTTTGGATTTAAGGGTGTCTAATTCATTACGTTGGAATTCCCAGTCACAGAAGAGCAGCATGCCAGTACATCATAGAACTGCAGTCATTCGGACAATGCATCACTCCACTCAGTTTAAAGCCTCCTCCCTTGCCCTTCTTTTGTTTATACCCAAGGCTTAACCAGCAGCTTTTTATGAAGCATAATTATGTGGTATTTCTAATGCAAATAACATGACAACAAAGGAGAATACCTTCCTTAAATCATTACTAAATCTTCCTCACAGATCACCAAAATTTGCACCCTTGGAACCGCTCCATTATTGGGTGACGTTGTTGTTCAACGCTGAAGTGAATCCTATAGAGCTGAATTAGAGGAGGTTTTGGGTTCGGGAACTAATTTAAATGTAAAGTGGTAATCTTATGTGAAAAGTTGTTTTTTAGACTGACTTTGCAGATGTTATACCTGGACCCTCTATCTATTAGGACAGCAACAAAAAGTATTTTAATTAACACCTCTCGGAGCTTTGTTATGGAACAATGGTTTTGATCTGTTAAAATTGGTAACCTCATGACTAGTTTTTGAGTCACAACCCCATTCCCAAGTTTGAAGTGTTTTAGTAGGGGTGGGTGAAATGTTTGATTTTGTCTAAGGAATTAGAGGAGTTCTGGATAGGCAGTAGAACTAAATCATTAAAATATTTTTGCGGAGCACCCAATGTTCTATTTTTATTCCGCTCTTTCACATATTTACTTAAAATACACCAATCTACTAGTTTACCCACACTTGACCGTAAGGCTTATAAAAAGATTTCCGGTAACGAGCTCCCATTGAGGGTGCCCGTCCGGTATTGCAGTGCCTGCCTGACATGGAGCAAAAGTCCATTGATGAAGCATGACACCTATCTAGGTATGTGTGGGCAGTTGTTCCTACAGAGTAATGCTCTCTGCGGACTTTGTGGAACTTAACTGACCTAAGCAAACAAATCCATACTTACTAGGAACAGCATATCCCGACGATCATGATTAGGCAATCGGAGCATGCATGCTGGACCTTTATGCACTCCGAGCTCCTCCCTCTTGATATCTCTCTATCTATCTCTCTATCTATCTATCTATCTATCTATCTATCTATCTATCTATCTATCTATCTATCTATCTATCTATCATCCATCTATATATATATATATATATATATATATATATATATATATATATATATATATATATATATATATATATATATATATATATATATATATATATATATATATATATATATATATATATATATATTACCTACTGGCGATAGCCAGTAGGTATATATAGTTAGGATTTTTTCTCTATGGAACTTTTGAAAATTCTATGTCTAATAACTTTGGCGTTTGTGGACGGAATCGGCTGAAATTTTCAGGAAAATGGCACATTTTGTTTCTGAGCAGCCCCTGAAAATTTGGGGGGGGTTTGTCTAGGGGGGGCCCGGGAAAAAAGGGGGATCCCAAAACGCGTTTTTCCCATGTTAATTTCCATAGGGCGTTTGGCCTCACTTTTAGCTCGAACGGCTGAATGGATTTGCACGAAACTTGGCAAAATTGTAGGGACTGTTAGCCCGATGTGCCTTTGCTCGGTCTCAATATATGTGCTCCAGTGGATTTTGAGAAATTAACGTTTTAAAAAATTTATATATCTGTGACAGCGTCTCAGATAGCGCTCCAGATCGCGTTCTTTTCGCGTCACGGAGCTTTGCGAAGCGATGCTGATTGGCTCTCCGGTGTCTGTCAACATTCTAAACAGTCCGGAGCGGCCGCCATCTTGTCTCTCGGTGGGATCGAGAGACAAGAAGAGGTGAAAAACGAAGGGGGAATTTAATGAAAGGGGGCAAGGTAGACCCCTCTTGACCCCCTAGGAATGATGTTGGGGTTATTAAAGGGTTCCGTGGGGAAAATAAAAAAAAATTGATTTTTCACGGTAGAAGCGGTTCTCAAACCGGGTCGTAAACTAACGGCTGAATGGATTTGCACGAAACTTGGCAAAATTATAGGGACTGTTAGTCCGATGTGCCTTTGCTGGGTCTCAATATATGTGCTCCAGTGGATTTTGAGAAATTAACGTTTTAAAAAACAGATATAGCTGTGACAGCGTCCCAGATAGCGCTCCAGATCGCGTACTTTTCACGTAACGGAGCTTTGCGTAGCGAAGCTGATTGGCTGTCCGGTGTCTGTCAACATTCTAAACAGTCCGGTGCAGCCGCCATCTTGTCTGCCGGTAGGATCGAGAGACAAGAGGAGGAGAAAAACGAAGGGGGAATTTAATGAAAGGGGGCTAGGTAGACCCCTCTTGACCCCCTAGGAATGATGTTGGGGTTATTAAAGGGTCCCGTGGGGCAAATAAAAAAAAATTGATTTTTCGCGGTAGAAGCGCTTCTCGGTTCGCAAACTGGTAGCGAAACGTGAATTCGCCATTTTGTGTTTCGATTTCATTAAATTACTAGGTATAAGGGGGTACGGGAGATGTATCCTGACCCCTTTTGTTTTCTGAGGGTGGCTGAGGAGGCTCATATATGTTGATACATGTCTTCCAGCGGCTGTGCGTGAGCGGGTTTTTTTTTTTGCTGCGTGACGTCTGTTAACGTTCGATTCGATGGAAATCAGGAAGTGTTGACCGCCATTTTGTCACTGCGAGTAAATATTTTATTTGTTATAAATAAATCATTATTGATAAACATTGTCTGCGCCATCTTGCTTTTTTTCCAATGCCACACTTTTGTCCTGCACGGCAGCCATTTTAGATGCCATGACCAGACCCACTCTCTGCACGCCGTCGATTCTCAGCACGGCTCCCCACCCTCGCAAGCATCTCCCCCACGCACTGGTCACCCCCGCTCTCTCTCTCATGCATGGGCCATAAACCTCCACCCATCTGCGCTGCTCTTCCCTGAGAATTACACCCCGTGCCCGCCCGACACCTCCCTTTCACCCTATTCACTACCGCACCCTCTGACACTCCTCTTCTTCTGTGTCCGATTGTCCAGGCCGGTCCCAGGCTATCACCTAGCCCTGCGGATGTAGTTTATGGCCCCAGCTGTAGAGAATCCAGACATGCCAACCCTCCCGATTCAGGCGTGAGACTACCGATTTCAGTGCTAGTCTCCCGCCTCCCGATTCCTGCAAGCAAAAACCCGATTCCTCGGGGGTTTCAGCTGACAGGGCTTGGTATTGTGTTACGTGCTAATTCTTCCAGGAAACGTCAGAGGGCCGATGCAGGGGCTCTAGAAGGGGTGATAAACCATTTAAGCCTCATTAACAAGCGCATGGTCTTTTAAAGATGTGTGAAGCACTCGGGCGGCAGTGTGTGTGCCCTGTTTCAGGAGCGGGCGGGGGGGGGGGCACTGCCAGCAACTTGCCAGGCCAGGCAGTGTTCAACACTTGCATCACCCTTTCTCTGCCTGCTATTGCGCTCCATGCTTCTGAAAGGTAAGAAAAAGAACGTGCATTTGAGTTTGAAATGTCCGATCCTGCAGCAGCACACTTCCAAAGCCCACACATGACAATAACCCGATTCAAGGCCCCATTCTCCCGATTTTTTTTTTTTAAATCTCCCACTTTGCTCTTCTGAAATGTTGGCATGTATGAGAATCATCCCTCTTCAAAGGAGTTACAGTAGATGAAGGCCCCCACCCCATGAGATCCGTCACACCATACGGATTCCTACTATCTGATAACCATCCTGTATTGTGCTTGGGGAGGGGATTCTCACTGTGAGGGTGTGTGGGACCGAGCCTGAAGCGGAAGATTCCAGGGATGCCTCTTTGTACATCAAAGTTTTTACAATTATGTGTCACATTAAAAATATACTCCAACAAAGTAGTAGGATTATAACACTTTAATAACTTATAAATATATAGAACGCAACAAAAACAGTAAATACATTTAAACATTTTTTTGAAAAAAGAAGCAACAATGGTCAGTAGCTGTGTTTTGTGCGAATAGTCCCAAGGCAGCACAACGTGCTGAGTTCTGGACGGCACCCAGGTGATGTCACCTGGGTGCCGCACTGGTTTTTGGTATCCTACAATGCAGCTCTGAAAAACGGCGTGGGGCGTCCCGGGGGGTGCGCGGGGAGGCCTCATCAGTAGCGGTCTGTTGTGCGAATAGTCCCAAGGCAGCAGAACGCGCTGAGATGTGGATGGCACCTAGGTGATGTCCAGTAAGTTGTCGCACTGGTTTTGGCATCCTACAATGCTGCTCTGAAAAACGGCGTGGGGCGCCCCGGGGGGGAGGGGGAGAGGCGGCGTGAACGGGCCTCCCCAGGTGGCGGCTCGTGTGCTGTAGTGGGGCGCCCCTTTACCGTTTCAGTTGCCATTCCGCCCGCTTTTGGTACACTGTGCCAAAATCCGCCATTCAGCTGAGTTGCGCCTACTCTTGCGGTTCAGTGATAGGCGGCTGCCACAGGACTCTCAAAATGGCGGCAGGCTCTTTCCTTTTTGGGCCTGGTCCACTAAAATGGCCCTGGGACACCTTGGAACTCGGACGCTTGTCTGCTAGGTCTTGGATCCCATTCTCGAAAGCGTCCCCTCAGCCGTGAAGATTCTACAAAAGTCTTGGGGGCCCTCGACTCCTGCAGGCTTCCGGTGGGGAGCGGCTGCCATGATTGCTCGCGGAATGACCACGACGGATCCACGAGATGGTGATGCTTTCATGCTGACGCCAGCTTCAGTCTGAAACATCCAGAAACAAGGTGGGGCTTTCATCGTTTGGGAAAAAAAATGTTCTAAACCAATGAAAAGTGTTATTTTTAGGTCATATGACCAAGCCTTCCATCATTAGGAAACCAAAAGTAAAATGAACCAATGAAAAGTTTTATAAACAAGTCACATGACCTGTTATGCGGCATAGGGCTATAAAAAGCGTAGAAAATCCGTTGGCACGTGAGGTGGCGTCAGTAGCGGACCGATGTGCGAATAGGCCGAAGGCAGCACAACGCGCTGAGATCCGGATGGCACCGAGGTGGTGTCCAGCAAGTTGCTGCACTGGTATGGCTATCCTACAATGCTGCGCCGAAAGTCGGCGTGGGGCGCCCCGTTGGCCTGTGAGGTCGCGTCAGTCAGTGGGGGCTGTGCGTCTCCCCCAAGATGGAGGCTCCTCGGCTGCAGTGGGGCGCCCCTTAGCGTTTCACTCGCAGTCCAACTGAGTTGCGTCCGCACTTGCGGCTACAGTAGGCCGAAGGCAGCACAGCGCGCCGAGATCTGGATGGCACCGAGGTGGTGTCCAGCAAGTTGCCGCACTGGTGTGGCCATCCTACAATGCTGCGCCGAAAGACAGCGTGTCCAGCTGAGTTGCGGTCACTCTTGCGGTACAGTGACATGAACGCGCCGAGATCCGGATGGCACCGAGGTGGTGTCCAGCAAGTTGCCGCACTGGTGTGGCCATCCTACAATGCTGCGCCGAAAGTCGGCGTGGGGCGCCCCTTTGGCCTGTGAGGTCGCGTCAGTCAGTGGGGGCTGTTTGAGGATCTGACTGCATTGGTGATGCTGTGCGTCGCCCCCAAGATGGAGACTCCTCGGCTGCAGTGGGGCGCCCCTTGGTGTTTCACTCGCTATCCAGTTGAGTTGCGTCCGCACTTGCGGCTACAGTAGGCCGAAGGCAGCACAACGCGCCGAGATCTGGATGGCACCGAGGTGGTGTTTAGCAAGTTGCTGCTCTGGTGTGGCCATCCTACAATGCTGCGCCGAAAGTCGGCGTGGGGTGCCCCGTTGGCCTCTGAGGTGGTGTCAGTAGCGGACCGATGTGTGAATAGGCCGGAACCAGCACAAGGCGCCAAGATCCGGATGGCACCGAGGTGGTGTCATAGTTGAGAGTTCTGAGCAGTGCTTGTAACACTGTCTGAAGCTTATTTGCACCTGCTGCAGCTTCACTATCGCCCTGGTGTGGCCAAAGATCGCCCATGACATAGGCGGCCGGCTCCCGGGGTCCGGCGGAACTTTTTTCCTTTCCTTTCTGCATCTTGTCCCACAATCCGTTTGACCTGAAGACACGACCAGGTCCCTGAATGTGTGCAGGGGGACGCTATTGATTGAATCAAAATGGCGGCTTCACACAAAGCTGAGTCAAGCGTTGCTGTTGATGCTATACAGACAAAAATTGGTTTTCAGTTTGTACATTCTTCAGGATTTTTTTTCTCCATCCAAGGCTGGTTGAGAGTTTGTAGAACAATGGCTTCAGATTTTCAACATACTACTCTTCAACATTCTTCCTAAATGTAACAATGTGAGACTCACTAGGAGAACGGCTGTTTATCTTTCCTTTCAAAATGCTGCCAACAATATTTTCTGAATGGAAGACACCATCTTGTAGCATAAAGGGCCGAAAGGGGTTCTGGTCTGGCCGATGGTTCGTGGAGACATTTTGACTATATCCTGGACCTGCCCGGCCTCGCCCAAAATGGCGCCGGTATAAATGGGACTCGTAACTCCGTGTTGTGTACTGGTTGAACAACCTTGATATTACGAGATATGAATGCAGTTTTGATGCTCATGGCGGGCGGGGACGAGAATTGATTGAATATTTCGACATCCCTATTGATATTAAGTTCTGATGTGTTATTGATTACTGTACTATTGAAAGTTCGAATTAACGTCACCCATGGTACTTGCCCGCAAATGTATATCTAGATAATTTTATTGTAACTGGCCCTGTCGTACTTTAATTACAAAATGTACGTCCACCGATTCCGTAAATGGTAGACACCTTAGTTCTTGCAACCTAATAGCCCGCTCGTTACGTTCCTCTACAATGTAAATGTCTCCTCATCATATACGATTTCAGTTTGCTCCGTGGCCGGCCCACGTGGTTATAGGCCCGTATTTGTATACTGACATTTTCACAATAAAGGTTTTTAAAACAAAACATGGTAGTAGTATTTACATTGGTAAAGTTTTTAATTTTAGTCACTGTTTTCGAATCAGTAAAAGGCAAGTGAAATAAAGCAGTCCAATTACATGACGGATAAAAGGTATAATTCGCAGGAACGCAGTAAAGATAAATGGTCAAGGGCAGTTGTGTTTTCCACTCCTGCAACATAAAGTGATCGATAAGAATCTGATAATCAGGCGTATCGGCGACTAAGACAGCAGGCCGAGCCTCTTTTACTCAACGGCTCAGTCATGGGACGAAGAAACGCCCTTTTTCTCGAAAAAGGAATATATTTTACTTGCAGGACAGTTGTAAATTTTCCGGGAAAGTACATTAGCCTGGAACATTATAACATATATGTTTAAGAAAAAATAATGTTTGAAACCAATAAAAAGCGTAATTTTTAGGTCATATGACCAAGCTTTTCATCATTAAAATAACAAAAGTAAAATGAACCAATGAAAAGTTTTATTAACAAGTCACATGACCTGTTATGCTTATGTTACGCGCTGCGCGCCGCGCCCCGGATCGCTTCCGGGAAGCTGCGCTTCGCGCACCGGAGCACTTCCGGGTGCGCTAACGCGGCGTGTCATATAACGCATTACGCGACAACGTAGGTCCAGAATATAGTCAAAATGTCTCCACCAACCAGCGTTCGGAACACAACCCCTTTCAGCAGTCTAAAAAGTTCTGTTAAATGACAACAGAAGGGACAGGCAACAAGAACCATCAGTCAAAGAGGGGAGGGCAAGTTCTTCTCTACCGGGTCATGTTGGGGCGCTACCGGAACTGATCGAATTGGTAGTCTACAGTGTTTCTGGATGTTTCAGACTGAAGCTGGCGTCAGCATGAGAGCACCACCATCTCGTAGCTCAGTCGTTGCCATTCCATGAGCAATCATGGCAGCCGCTCCCCACCAGAAGCCTGAGGGAGTCGGGGGCCCCCAAGACTTTTGTAGAATCTTCAAGGCTGAGGGGACGCTTTCGAGAATGGGACCCAAGCCCTATCAGGCAAGCGTAGGAGTTCCAAGGTGTCCCAGGGCCATTTTAGTGGACCACGCCCAAATCTGAAGAGCCGGCCGCCATTTTGAGAGTCCTGTGGCAGCCGCCTATCGTTGCATCGCAAGAGCGGGAGCAACTCAACTACATGGTGAGCGAGACGCTGTAGTCGCAAGAGCGGGCGTAAACAGCTGAATGGCGGAAGAGGCACAGTGTAGCAAAAGCGGGCGGAATGGCAACTGAAACGGTAAAGGGGCGGCCCACTACAGCGTGTCTTCAGGTCAAACGGATTGTGGGACAAGGTCCAGAATGGAAGAGTCATCAAAAGGCAAAAAGTTCAGCCGGACCCCGGGAGCCGGCCGCCTATGTCGGGGGCGATCTCAGGCCACACCAGGGCAACACGACTTGGGGAGGAGGCAAAACTTGGCAGCAAGAAGGCCTCATGGTTCAACGATAATCTTAAGAAATCCAAGAAACTCTGCCGCTCCCTTGAGAAGGCCTGGAAAAAAGACCCAACCACCAGCACCAAGGACGCCTTCAAAAACGCCACCCGCATACACCACCAACTGATCCGAAAGGCCAAGAAAACCGCCTTCAAGGACCGACTAGATAACAACGCCCACAACAGCAAGGAACTTTTCAACATCGTCAAGGAATTTACCAATCCCTCGGCCAACTCTAACGACATCACCCCCTCTCAAGCCCTCTGCGACTCCCTAGCTTCATTCTTCCACAACAAAATTGCAGACATCCACAACAGCTTCGACAACCAACCCGGAGACCAACCCACCCAACCATCTGCTGGACCTTCACCCCCCTCGAACATCCTTAATGACTGGAACCCAATCTCCACTGAGGACACCATCCGCCTGATGAACTCCATCCACTCAGGATCCCCCACAGACCCATGCCCTCACCACATCTTCAACAAAGCAGACTCCATCATAGCACCGCACCTCCGAGACGTCATCAACTGCTCCTTCAACTCCGCCACCTTCCCGGAAAGCTGGAAACACGCTGAACTCAGCTCCCTTCTGAAAAAGCCCACAGCGGACCCCACCGAACTCAAAAATTACCGCCCCATCTCGCTCCTTCCATTCCCGGCCAAAGTCATCGAAAAAGCTGTCAACAACCAGCTCGCCGCCTTCCTCGAAGCCAACAAATCCCTCGACTCCTCACAGTCCGGCTTCCGAGCAAAACACAGCACAGAGACCGCCCTCATCGCAGCGACAGACGACATTCGAACTCTACTGGACAATGGAGACACAGTCGCCCTCATCCTCCTCGACCTCTCCGCAGCCTTCGACACAGTCTGCCATAGCACCCTTCTACAGCGCCTCAGAAACATCGGAATCCAAGGAAAAGCACTAGAATGGATCACCTCGTTCCTCACCGGAAGAACCCAGAGAGTCCGCCTCCCACCATTCAAGTCAGAGGCCACTGAAGTCATCTGCGGCGTACCACAAGGATCTTCACTCAGCCCCACCCTCTTCAACGTGTACATGAGCCCCCTCGCGGTCATCGCACGCCAACACAACCTCAACATCATCTCCTACGCGGATGACACTCAACTGATCCTATCACTCACCAATGACCCCAGCACCGCCAAAACTAACCTACACGAAGGAATGAAAGAAGTAGCCGAATGGATGAAACACAGCCGTCTGAAACTGAACTCAGACAAAACAGAAGTCCTCATCTTAGGTACCTCCCCCTCCGCATGGGACGACTCTTGGTGGCCAGAAGCCCTTGGAAAAGCACCCATCCCGACAGACCACGCACGGAACCTGGGCGTCATCCTGGATTCCTCACTTTCAATGAACAGACAAGTCAACGCCGTCTCCTCATCCTGCTTCAACATTCTTCGCATGCTCAAAAAAACATTTCGTTGGATCCCCACCGAAACTAGGAAAACGGTCACCCACGCTCTGGTCACGAGCCGACTGGACTATGGAAACACCCTCTACGCCGGTACTACCGCTAAACTCCAGAAAAAACTCCAACGAATCCAAAACGCCTCAGCCAGGCTCATATTAGACATCCCGCGCAAAGAACATATCTCTGGTCACCTGAAAAACCTCCACTGGCTTCCCGTCAATAAGAGGATCACTTTCCGGCTCCTAACCCACGCACACAAAGCACTCTACGAAATCGGACCAGAATGCCTCAACTCACGACTGTCCTTCTACACCCCCTCCCGCCAACTACGATCATCCAACCAAGCCCTTGCCACTGTACCTCGCATCAACAAAACCACCATGGGAGGTAGATCCTTCTCCTACCTGGCAGCTAAAACCTGGAACTCACTTCCCACTTACCTTCGCCTTACCCAGAACCACCTAGCATTCAGAAAGCAACTTAAAACGTGGATATTCGACAAGTAATTCCCCACCCCCCCTCAAGCGCCTTGAGACCCTCTGGGTATGTAGTGCGCTATACAAATTCTCTGACTTGACTCTCTCTCTGACTTGACAGGAGCTAAGTGCCATCTCACCGCCCCTCGGGGGCCTCCGTCAAGCGGTTCAGGGAGGTACCGCATCACATTGTTTAACAATGCAGTCAGGTCCACAAACGGCCCTCACTTACTTTGAGAATAGTGAAGCTGCAGTAGGTGCAAATAAGCTTCAGACAGTGTTACAAGCGCTGCTCAGAACTCTGAAGTATGGCACCCAACATCCAGGACTTATGCCATTTGAGCATGGCAGTGACATCGAAGCAACTCAGGGACCAAAACCATGAACGTACACTCATGTATGAAAATCTTACTTGGGGAGGGGGCAGGAGCCAAGCGCCCCCTCCCAGTCCGCGCCACCACACCGTATGTTGAAAATCTGAAGCCATCGTTCTACAAACTCAACCAGCCTTGGATGGAAAAATATAGAAGAATGTACAAACTGAAAACCAGTTTTGGTCTGCATAGCATCAGCAGCAACGCTTGCTATCAGAGTGCATGAGTTTCATGATCGATCGATTGAGCTAGCCGGATCGGGCAACAAAAAGTATAAAATAGTTATGTAAATAGTTATTTAATAAAATGTTTTACCCTGTTACTTTGCTGGTGTGTTGTATATATTTATAATATTTGCATAGGGTTTGTCGTTATTTTGGGTGGGGTGGGGTGGGCGGCGGAGTCGAGCTGTCTTGCAGCCATCATGGTGTGGAGCTAAGTTCATCTTACTAGTTTCGTATTTCTCATGAGGGGTTGTTCTTAATGTTTCTATTTTAGCGAGGTCAAAAACAGATCCCATTAGTGGCCTACTGATTTTGCTCGATTCCTTTTGTTTTTTTTTACTATTTTTCACTATCTGCAAAGACTAAACAGAGTATTGCGACTCTGTGCTTGTTTGTAAATACAGAATGAACCAAAGAGAACCAATTCTAAAACAGTAAATGCTTGGATAGCAATCAATCAAATAGAGAGAGAAGCAGGCACGACGGATTACAACGTGGGCAAAGGCCTGCGTTAACTACCCTTCACTATCTGCAAAGAGAGAGTACTGCTAAGAGAAAAGAGGGGGGGGAAGGGGGCGCAGCGTTTAAAGCACATCAGCGTGCATAAACACGAAAATGTTTTTACCTATCATGTACTTGACATTTGACAGCATTTGATATTTGGTATTAAAAAACCATTGAAATTCACAGAAAAAACCATAGGTTTTAGGACATATATAGTTAGGGATTAGCATTTACAAAACCTTATTTTACTCGCATAAAACCATTGAAATTCGCATATATAGTTAGTTGCGCTAACTATATATCGCGCACCCGCAATCCACTGCTGATGATGTCACATATTACATCATTCATGACATGGTCAGTGACATCACTGATGACATCACTGATGGCATCTCAAATGACATCACTGATGACATCACTGATGACAACATCCAGCGACTGTATGTTTCTGTAAAGTTAAAATATGTCTTACATATTGAAGAATGGGTGGATGTATAAGTGTCTGGATGAAGGATTTAGTAGGTGCATGACTGACTGTATGAGAGAGTGATTAGATGTGTCTCACTGAGTGCATGGGTTAGTGACTAAACTGTCTTAATTTGTGCATCATTATGTCTGTTGTTCTGTAAACTGCTGCATGTGTTGATCAGTAACTATATGAGTAACTATATGGGTTATTGATTGGTTGCCCAAGTATTTGTATGGGAGACTGAGTGTGTGTGTGGGTGGCTGGGAGATGTATGACTCTGTGCATAGATGTGTGAGCAGTTGATTCACTAGATGTATGGGTTCAAAAGTGCATGTGGAAACAGCTGTATGGGCGGTTAACTGTGTCCATGAGTGTATTGGTGAGTGAATGGATATCTCAGTGCTACCATGTCAAAGTAAGTACATATGTAAAACACAGTACATGTGAGAGTTGACATATATAAATACTGTGCATAAGAGCCAGTGAATGTGTGAGTGGCTGTGTGGATCATTGTGAACTTGTATCAGGGATTGTATAAGAGAGTAAATATGTGTTAGTATATGTTTGAATAAGTAAGGTGTGTATAACTGTATAGTTCAAGAAATGGAGGTGTGATTGATACTTTGCATGACTGACTAGGTGTGTGAGTAACTCCATGGATGAGTGACAGTCTGTGAGTGTCTGTTTACACTGAGTGGATCTAAGGTTATATTAGAGTCTGAAGAGCTTCATCGTATTATCACATGAATGATGTCATCAGTGATGTCATCAGTGATGTCATTTAAGATGTCATCAGTGATGTCATCAGTGATGTCATTTGACATGGCATCAGTGATGTCATCAGTGATGTCATTTGAGATGTCATCAGTGATGTCATCAGTGATGTCACTGACCATGTCATGAATGATGTAATATGTGACATCATCAGCAGTGGATTGCGGGTGCGCGATATATAGTTAGCGCAACTAACTATATATGCGAATTTCAATGGTTTTATGCGAGTAAAATAAGGTTTTGTAAATGCTAATCCCTAACTATATATGGCCTAAAACCTATGGTTTTTTCTGTGAATATATATATATATATATATATATATATATACATTACCTACTGGCAGTCGCCAGTAGGTATATATAGTTAGTATTTTTTCCTATGGGATTTTTGAAAATTCTATGTCGAATAACTTTGGCGTTTATGGACGGAATTGGCTGAAATTTTCAGGAAAATGGCAAATATTGTTTCTGAGCAGCCCCTGAAAAGTTGGTGTTTCGTCAAGGGGGGGCCAAGAAAAAAGGGGGTCCCAAAATGCGTTTTTAACATTGAGTTTTCCATAGGGCGGTTGGACTCACTTTTAGCTCGAACGGCTGAATGGATTTACACGAAACTTGGCAAAATTGTAGATATGGTTTGCCCAACGTGCCTTTGCTATGTCTCAATATATGTGCTCCAGAGGATTTTGAGAAATTAACGTTTTAAAAAACAGATATATCTGTGACAGCGCTCCGGTTAGCGCTCCGGTTCGTGTACCTGACGCGTAACGGAACTTCGCGAAGTGAAGCTGATTGGCTCTCCGGTGTCTGTAAACATTCTAAACAGTCTGGACCGGCCGCCATCTTGTAGGATCGAGAGACAAGAGGAGGAGAAAAACGAAGGGGGAATTTAATGAAAGGGGGCAAGGTAGACCCCTCTTGACCCCCTAGGAATGATGTTGGGGTTATTAAAGGGTCCCGTGGGGCAAATAAAAAAATATATATTTTTCGCGGTAGAAGCGCTTCCCGGTACGCGAACCGGGTCGCTCACCGGTAGCGTAACGGGAATTCGCCATTTTGTGTTTCGTTTTAATTAAATCACAAGATGGAGGAAAAACAATGTGGGAAATGGGTATAAGGGGGCACGGGAGACGTATCCTGACCCCCTAGGTGTTCTGATGGTGGCTGAGGAGGCTCATATATGTTGGAATAAAAAAAAATTGAATTTTTCGCGCGGTTAGCTGCCGGTACGCGAACCGGGAAGCGAACATAAGTGAAAATTAGTGAAAAAAGGTACATCCGAAATTTGGAAAGACTAATTATAGTTAAGGTAGCTCTGAAAAGAGCTTTTGTGTTCTGTGTAAGTTTTAGGTACTTATAAGTAGGTACCAATACACAGTCTAAAATTTTGTATGAAAACTCTGTTGCCCTCATCTGAGAAGTGCACAGCATCTCCTCTGTAGATATCTTGCATGTAGTAACGCAAGTTATTGTTGTAGATGGCGCCCAGTTCATGGTCTCTCATATAAGCTGAAACAGATTTATTTACATGCTTCCTCGCTTTCTCAATTTGTGGACAAAATTGATTGGACCGCCTCCATTTCTGTCTTTGGCATATATTGGAATATACCAAGGCAGTTTGAGGGAAAAGTGCCATTAATTGCTCAAAGGTGTCCTTTAAGAGCATTTCCAGACCTACCCCAGTCAAAGTGCCCAAATCATTTCCTCCACAGTGCACTATTATGAGGTCAGGGTTTGGCAAATGCAAAAAAGTTTTCACCAATGGTATCAATTGGTGACATCTCAATCCTCGTTGCCCAATCCATTTGATATCCACATTTTGAAAATTGAGGTTGTGTAAATTTCTGTTATCAGCATACCTGTGAGCCCAGTGGATATAGCTATGTCCAAGAATCCAGACAGAAAACATGGCGAGAGGAGGTTCTGCTGCAGTCAGATGAAGTGTGGGAATGAAATGGCAGTTGAAACAGTAGGAGTTTGTAAAGAAAAAAAACTGTGGAGTTTCAGTGCTAATGGTTCATTAGCAATGATTGGTGGATTTCCATTGCTGAAAACAGAAAGTTAGGGTGCATGGATGTGTTCTTTGAAATATGTCATTTGAATGATTAAGAAAAAATGTTTTTATTAAAGATTGCAGTGGATTAGCAGGTGTACTGTGAGTTCAGAGTTCATTTGAAACATTGTTGTGTGAACTTGTAAACATGAGAGGTCTGGCAGGAGGTAGTTGCTATGGAAAAAGGGCAGAAAGGGCAGAGGGGGGAAGGGTGTTGATTTGAAAAAAGTGAGGGAAGAGTTTTGATTGGCTGACATGAGAGATATGTGTGATGAATATCAGCATTTCTGTGCCTTTCTTGGTTGCAGCCTCTGGAGTGCATTCCTTTTGTTCTGCTAAAGAAAAATTGGTGTGTTTCTGAGACTGTTTTGAAATTCAAAAAGCATTTGCTAAGGTGAGATATGGTTTCTTTATTTTAGATAGAGACTAGTATGCTTTTTGGAGAAAATAAGAACGCCAGCTGTGCATTTAAAATGATGTTTTGAGTCAAGTGTTTGCATTATGTTTTCCAAGAAGATTTTGCATTCTTTTACAAATTGTAATTGCAGATAATGTTAAGTATTAGTACTGACAAGGTGTGGTTGTACATAGGAGCTGTGCTGTGTTTTCAAATTATGATCAGAAAATCGTTATTAAGGAAAAGGAATGCTTTTTAAATTTATAAGAATTTATTTACTTGCGACTCTTGCAATGCATGTTTTTTATGGACTAGATGCATGATGCATCTGTGCTGTTTATGCCCCATGGTGCTCCACAGTGTCAATGTCAAAAGCGATGCATAAGTGGTGCAAGGGCCTTCTAAATACGCCTCCATGTGTGCTTGACAATTTTAAGTCACTTGCTCCTGGTGCAAGAGCCTTGTAAATACGCCCCCATGTGTGCTTAGCCATTTTAAGTGACTTCCCCCTGGTGCGAGGGCCTTGTAAATACGCCCTCATGTGTGCTTGGCCATTTCAAATCACTTCCTCCTGGTGCAAGGGCCTTGTAAATACGCCCCCATGTGTGCTTGGCAATTTTAAGTCACTTCCCCCTGGTGCAAGGGCCTCTGAGACTGTTTTTAAATTCAAAAAGCATTTGGTAAGGTGAGATATGGTTCCTTTATTTTAGAAAGAGACTAGTATGCTTTTTGGAGAAAATAAGGAAGCCAGTTGTGTATTTAAAATGATGTTTTGTGTGAAGTGTTTGCATTATGTTTTCCAAAAAGCTATTGCATTCTTTTACAAATTGTAATTGTAGATAATGTGAAGTATTAGTACTGACAAGGTGTGCTTCTACATAGGAGCTGTGCTGTGTTTTCAAATTCTGATCAGAAAATCGTTTTTTAACGAAAAGGAATGCTTTTTAAATTTATAAGAATTTATTTACTTGCGATGTGAGTCCTGCATTGCGTCGCTTTTGTTGAATAGATGCATGATGCATCTGTACTGTTTTTGCCCCATGGTGCTCCACATTGTAAATGTTAAAAACGATGCATAAGTGGTGTATGGGCCTTGTAAATACTCTCCTATGTGTGTGCATGGCCATTTTAAGTCACTTACCCCTGGTGCAAGGGCCTTCTAAATATGCCCTCATGTGTGCTTGGCATTTTTAAATCACTTATCCCTGGTGCAAGTTCCTTGTAAATACGCCGTCATGTGTGCTTGCACATTTCATATCACTTCCCCGTGGTGCAAGGGCCTTGTAAATACGCCCCCATGTGTGCTTGGCCATTTCAAGTCACTTCCCCCTGGTGCAAAGGCCTTGTAAATACGTCCCCATGTGTGCTTGGCCATTTTAAGTGGCTTCCTCCTGGTGCAAGGGCCTTGTAAATACACCCCATGTGTGCTTGGCCATTTCAAGTCACTTCCCCCTGGTGCAAGGGCCTTGTAAATACGCTCTCATGTGTACTTGGCTATTTTAAGTCACTTCCCCCTGGTGCAAGGGCCTTGTAAATACGGCCCCATGTGTGGTTGGCAATTTTATGTGACTTCCCCCTGGTGCTGTGTTTTCAAATTATGATCAGAAAATCGTTTTTAAGGAAAAGGAATGCTTTTTAAATTTATAAGAATTTATTTACTTGCGATGTGACTCTTGCAATGCGTGTTTTTTATGGAATAGATGCATGATGCATCTGCGCTGTTTGTTTATGCCCCATGGTGCTCGACAGTGTCAATGTCAAAAGCGATGCATAAGTGGTGCAAGGGCCTTCTAAATTCGCCTCCATGTGTGCTTGGCCATTTCAAGTCACTTTCCCCTGGTGCAAGGGCTTTGTAAATACGTCCTCATGTGTGCTTGGCAATTTTAAGTCACTTCCCCCTGGTGCAAGGGCCTTGTAAATACGTCCTCATCTGTGCTTGGCAATTTTAAGTCACTTCCCCCTGGTGCAAGGGCCTTGTAAATAGAAATAGAGTCTCGAAATTAGTTGAGATTAACATATAACAGAGCACAGGTCATATGTTGAAGCATTCCATTCCATTGCTATTTTCTACCATCAAGTATGTTGCAAAATCCTTCCGTTCAATTGTTTGCTTACTGTTATTGATTTACTGTTTGGTAATAGTATTTAATAACATTTTTTTAATAGATTTTCCACAGATTCAACTCAAGATATTCTTAAAAATTCAAACATGCCCTCAAGGCAAAGAAAAAAAAAAGAAGCAAAGCGACTTACACCGACCTTGATGAAAATGGAGATAATGGACCTTTGCAGCAGTCCCCTAGAATTAAAAGTTGTGAAGTCACCAAAATAATTCCGGGTAAGACAACAAAATCTTTTTTAAGAAACATTTGCCGACGAAAAAGTATCACTAGAGAACATGTTTTAGTTCAGAAGAAGAGAGCCAATTTAAACGGGAAGGAAAGGTTCCTCAAAAATGTAACTGCTAGAGCAGGAGATAACTCTGTGCATGGTGGTAAAAGGAAAAATCTGTTTAGAGACATTCGTAGACGAATGTTCCGCAACAGGATAATTGGCAATTTGTTAAATTTTTTTAAGAAAGGTCAACAGAAAGTGGCTTTTTATAAGAGAAAGAAAAATGTAGAGAAAATTATTGATCAGGCTTTCGAAATTAAGCGAAAGTTATTTATTTTGGTAATCAATAGAATTAGGAAACTAAACAAGGTAATTTATGATTTCAAATCAAATAGTAGATGGAAGAGAGTACTTAATAAAAGTAATTTTTGTGAAGTTTTCTCAGGAGAATGGATGCATAGTTCAAGTTGTGAGGCATTTTTCAATGAGGAGAGTTACTTCCAGGACAATGATTTGGTGCATGCAGTTGACACCAGTGGTCGAGCATATGAGGTAAAAGATGATGTCTGGTTGAAAAAGAAAAACTTGTGTCCGCAGATGCAGAAGAGGTGTTAGGTGATGAGGTTTTAGGGAGACTTCCTAAGGGACCAGTGTACATCTGGAAGTGTAGTTCTATTTGCAGTGTGCGACAGGAGTCCATCAATTTGCTTTGTGATTTTGTTCGTACATTTAATAAGAAAAGTTTAAAACAGAAAATGAAGTTGTTGCAAGAATTAGATCCTTGCAGAGTGAGAGAAGTGACAGGTTTGCGTGGTCATTCACTGGCTTGTCTTTCCAGGAGTGTATGCCAGAGTGTTTTTCATCATTTCAGGATGCTAGCAGTGCATCATAATAAAGTGAGGAAATTAGTTAGAATGTTGTATTATGCTAAGAGTCCAGCAATTATGATTAAACAATTAAGCACCGCTCTTTTCCATGGTTCTGAAGTAGATGTGAAGAATATTTGCGCCAAGATGCTCCCTTCGGACCGATAGGCTGCGCTTAATAAATACCCACAAATATCAAATATCAAATTTGTAAAGAAATTGAGTTCTGTTACTTTGCTGGTGAAGAGAACAATGTTGAAATTGACCCAGTAGAAGAAGGTAATGTGGAAGAGAGTGTACTGATTTCTAAAATAGATAAGTTTCACAAGGAAATTTTCAACTTTCAGGTGAAATCAAGTGAGAGGCCTAATTTCACTTGTGTGTGTTGTCGACGGACTTATTATAAGAATCAGACTAAGTTAGTGGATTTATATGCAAAAAGTGAAATGGAAAACAATAGTGAATGGAAGGATTTTGCCACATACTTGATGGTAGAAAATCGTTTTGATTTGGGATCGGACCAACGTATGTGTACTTATTGTTTAAAGAAATTAAACCAAAACCGGATGCCTGCTAGAGTGGTTCATAATAATCTGGAATTGGTTGACATTCCTTCTGAATTGAAGGATTTAAATACTTATGAATCTATTTTGATTCAAAGTGTCCATCCCTTTCAGGGAAATTGCCTCCATCAGATTTACAGAGAGGATTAAAGGGAAGAGTTGTTTATTTGCCTTTAGATTTGAAGAAAAACATTAATACAATTGGAGTAGAGAAAGTGGAAGAGGAACCTATAGTTATCCTAGTTAATGGGGTTCTGACAAAGAGTAAGAAAATCTGGCAAGATTTAGTGGATGTTAGGAAAGTCAAAAAGGCAACATTGTATTTGATAAAAAATAATGAGTACTACAAGAATGTATGTACTGCAGAAGAGGATGTAAGTGAAGAAGAGGACAGCGAAGTGTGTGCTGGGCAAATTGAGAAAGTAGAAGCTTCTAAAAATGAAGAAATATATGAACATTATAGTGTTCATCCTTTGCATTCCAAGGAAGTCATGGGGAATGCTATTGAGTTTCAAATGAAACAAGCCAAAGGGAGCCCCATTAGTGTTTGGGAGGAAAGTTTGGAAGCTCTGTGTTTTCCACAGTTATTTCCCACAGGTCGAGGAGGACGATATGATGAGTGACCTGATCAAATTCCTGCTTCTGAATACCGGACTTTACGATTGTATGCAGAAGATCCTAGGTTTCGTCAATGCATTCCCTATTTGTTTCATCTATTGTTTGAAAGTGATCTGTCTGGACTGTCTTATGCAGTGAATCTCATCCTGAAAAGTGGTATACAACTGCGAAATATCTCAGCAAGGGACCTTATGGATAAAGTCAATGTGCAAGACAGTATTTTGGATTCTCACCTGATTAATCTGATGGCATGTCAGCGTGGTACTAATGAGTATTGGTACCGTCGTCATGGTGACTTAAAATGTATGCTGAGGAACTTAGGAACTCCCACATGGTTCCTCACTCTGAGCTGTGCTGAGTATGGCTGGGAAGACTTACTTGAATTTCTACGAGAGGCAATTGGAAACATTGAAAATATTGAATTCAAGACACCCGGAGAACTGTGCTCTTTGGATCCAGTGAATGTATGCAGGTACTTCAATCATAGATTTGAAGCTATGATGTCTTTCATCACGAACAAGAAAAATCCACCTCTTGGAGAGGTGTTGGATTTCTTCTGGAGAAAGGAGTATCAAGCACGAGGTGCTCCTCATATACATATGCTACTATGGATCAAAGATGCACCCACATTTGGAACAGAACCGGATGACTTAGTGATGAATTTCATAGAACAGTATTCTACATGTGCTGTTCCAAAGACAAAGGAAGACAAAAGTCTAAGAGAACAAGTTTTACGGTTTCAAAGCCATCGTTGTGGAAAGTACTGTCGTCATAAATTCAGAAACAAGAACAAGTACTATACAAAATTTCGTTTTGGATTTCCACGATCGGTGATATCTAAAGGAAGAGTGAACAATTTGATGTCTTCGCTGCGACATAATGTGACAAGGGAATCACCCAAAAACACATACAATTTGAAAAGAAACGAAGAGTCCAAGTACATTAACGACTACAACCCAGTGATTTTGTCCATGTGGAATGCTAACATGGATATACAGTTTGTGGCTGACAACTGTATGGCTGTGGCTCGGTATGTGACGTCTTACATCACAAAAAAAGAAAAGACAGAACTGAAGGATATGTGGGAGGATATTTCCCATGAAAAGAGCCTCAGCAAGAAGTTGTACAGTTTCAGTCTGAAGATGTTGTCGCATCGAGAAATCGGAGCTTACGAATGTTCTGACTGGTTATCTTCAGCAAGTCTCTATGCCAAATCTAGGAGTATCATTTGGGCGAGTCTTGGTCTTGCTGCAACGCGTAATCGAGTTCTGAAACCTGTACGGGAAATTGAGTATTTGGCGGAAAAGGAGCCAAGCAGTACAGATATTTTGAAGACCAACATGATGGATACATATTATCCAAATAGAAGCAGTCACCTGGAGAATGTTTGTCTGTATGAGGTTCTACAAAATTAAATTTTCAAGAGGAACATCACAGAAGATAATGATAAAGGAGTGTATGCTGTAATTGGAAGTGACGGATGTCTGGTCAAGCAAAGATAATGTCAATTGGTAAATCATCGAAAATTGAATTGCGAATCTCCAGAAAGAAAAGAGTTTTTCTATTTAGCTCTTTTGCAACTTTTCAAGCCTTGGCGTGCAGAAGAGGAACTGATTGGAGATTTCCTCTGTTACGAAGACTCTTTCAATGCAGCTAAGGAGTCCATAGAATGTCCTGTTTTTCCAAAATATCTAGAAATGTTGAATGCAGAAATCGAGCAGGAAGCAACAATTGCAGCTGAGATTGCTAGAGACAGTTTTTAGGACAGTCAGAGTTCTGTTTCATTGAGTCAGGATCCACTAGGAGAACCAGTTATCGAAAATGAAGATGCCACTGCCATGATTGAAGTGGAAAGAGCCATGGCACATGCTCAGGAGGATGCGGTTAACTTAGAAGATTTGGAAAGACAACTCAACGTTGAGCAGAGGAAAATATATGATGAAGTTACCAAACAAATTGAGCATGGATCAAGTCATGAGAAGAAAGAGTGGAAAGGGGCGACCAATCGGTCCCCCCGAACGTATGGTGGAGTACCCCGATCCCCCCGGGAAACCATTTTGGGCGGGAGGCGCGTCTCGGCTGGTATGCCCGAAGCGGCGTAGCCGGGGCGCGCTTTTTTCCCGCCCAAGAGTGGGTTGTCCTAGACACCGAAGCCGTCCGCCACGCCCCTGGAGGCGGGAGGAGGCGGGTTTACGCCCGCCCAGAGAAGAATAAAAGGAGCCACAAGCCGAGGAAGCATCCTCTTGTTCCTGTGCTCTGAAGCTGCACCTCCTCGCTGCACGTGAGCTCGAGACGGAACGAAGAGCCAATTTTGAATTTAGTAATTTCTCTCTTTTCTCTTTCAGCATTACAAATCGCGTCAGGACCTTTCACCTACGTGGGCAAGAGAGTCGCAAAAAAGGTCAGCACCGACCAGATGCTCCGGATGTTGGTGAAAGACATGGCAGAGATGAAGAGAAAAATAGCGGCCAGGGACGGTGCGGGAAGGCCAAAAAGACCCAACCCGACGGAGGCCCCGGCCGGAAGAAGGAAGAGGGCCAGGAATGGGTCAAATGAGGACGAGGTCCCAGTTCCGGAGGCTCCCCCGGCGAGCCCTCCTAGACCAGCGGAGATTCCCGCGCCGGCTCCTGCCGAGGGCCAGCGGATCCCCGTTGTGGTTACCCCAGTGGACGAGGGGGACATGCCCCCGGAGTTGGCCGCCCAGTTGGCGGCATGGCTGGGTAATAGCAGCGGGGGTTCCGTGGCTCCGGGGGACACGGCCGAGGAGGCCAAGCAATTAATGAGGCAGTTGCGGCAGTCACGAGAGGCCGCGAAACCTCCTTGTCCGTTTGTTTCCCCGCAGGCTCCAGTAGAGCAACCCGCAGCTGGCGCGAGTTCGGCGGCAACGGCGGTTACAGCTTCTAGCTCAGGTAAGCAGCTAATGCCGATTGCGGGGAAGGGGTCTGTACCCTCGAGAAGGGAGAAATTGGCTCAGCATATCCCGATGGAAGTCAAAGAACGGATATGGGCTGAGAAATACGTAAACATGTTCTCCTTGCTAACTGATCATTATGAGATTGAGCATGTGAAAGTTCAGAAAGAACTTATGCATCCGAGTGTTTGGCGCGCAAAAATGGCCGCCTTTAGAGTCGATGAGACGATAGGTAACTGGGGTAGAGCATTTGGCATATTCACTTCGATTATGGGGGAACGGAGACCTGACTTGTTGACCGAGTTACCTGTGTACCAGTCACGTATTATGGAATATTCTCAGACATATGTTGGCAATGAGTGGTTTTGTTATGATAATATTTTTCGTAAGGCTAAAGAGTTCGATACGTGCCTGACGTGGGATTGTTACAACTCCATTTCTTGGCAAAAAATGGAAAACTCAGGCATGTTAAAGGCGCCATTGTTGGGGGGGGCGGGGGTGAACTTTCCCGCCAACCATCTGGGGCGCCCTTTCGGACAGGGGCAAGTAATGAGCATCACCCAAGGCCGATCGGCAATACAGGTAAAAAAGGGGTATGCTGGAACTTTAACAGGGGAAAGTGTACGAGGCCCCAGGGGTCATGCAAGTTTAGGCATGACTGTGGGGGGTGTGGACAGTCTTCGCATCCCGAGACCATGTGCAGAGCCAAAACGGGTGATAACGGAAGTAGGGCAAGCGCCAAACAGGTCTGACATAGTCCGAGGGGCGGCTTTACCTACACCGGTTGATACCATGGCAATGATTCCTTGGCTCAGCGAATACCCTGATCATGTCTCCGCTGGGGTGTTGCGAGACGGTTTTTCTTACGGTTTCCGCATCCCGGTGGGGAATTTTCAGGGTAAAGCACAGTGTAGGAACCAACTTTCGGTCCTGCATAATACGGCAGTGGTGCAAGCGAAGATTGGGAAAGAAGTAGCCCGGGGTCGGGTGGCGGGACCATTCAACATGCCACCAGTTCCTAATTTTGTTTGTTCACCCTTGGGAGTGGTCCCCAAGAAGGACCCGGGTGAGTTTAGACTGATACATAATTTGTCAGCCCCGAGGGATTTGTCAGTTAATGATGCAATAGACCCAGAGCTTTGTTCGGTGCGGTACGCATCCTTCGATGATGCAGTCGCCATGTTGAATCGCCTGGGGCCCGGAGCGCTGATGGCCAAATCTGACATCGAGTCCGCGTTCCGGTTGCTCCCGGTACACCCGGACGATCAGCGTCTCCTGGGCTTCATGTTTCAGGGGCGCTATTACATGGATAAATGTATGCCAATGGGCTGTTCCATATCTTGTGCTTATTTTGAAAAATTCAGTTGTTTCCTGCAATGGGCATTCACAAGGATGACGGGTTTTCAGCATGTCATGCATTATCCAGACGATTTTCTGTTTCTGGGGGCAGCCGGGGACACAGAATGTGCACAGGCTTTAAAAGAATTTTGTGATCTGATGAGACAGTTTGGTGTGCCATTGGCGCCAGGCAAAACTGTGGGGCCATCAACTTCGCTCGAGTTTCTTGGAATAGAGCTCGATTCCGAGGAAGGTTGTTTCCGGTTGCCAGAAGAAAAAGTGCGGAAATTCAGGGCTTCGCTTGAAGCATGTATTAGAGAAACAAGCAGTTGAATTTTGCCCTTAGGATAATGCCAATGGCCCGCCCCTTTTCCCGCTCGATTGCACAGGCCTTGGTCGGTCTTAAAGAGGGGCACCACCGCACGAGGCTCTCGGCTGAGATTCGCCAGGACATGCGCATTTGGTTGGCATTCCTGGCGGACTTCAATGGTCGGGTTGTCTGGACCAAGCCGGCGGTGTCCTCCGAAGAGTTGGGGCTGTGGACAGATTCGGCGGGGAGTATAGGCTTTGGCGCCATATTTGGCAACCATTGGTCGGCGCAAACATGGCCGTCATGGTGGCACGAGTGTGGACTTACAAGTAACATTGCTTTTCTTGAACTGTTCCCTATTCTGGTGGCTTTGAAAACATGGCCTGAGGGGTTTAGGGATCACTCTGTGGTGTTCTGGTCTGATAACATGACCGTGGTTGAGTGTATCAATAGTCAGGCAGCACGATGCAAGTGGATCCTGAGGTTGCTCAAGGAAATTGTTTTACTATGTATGCAATTGAACGTGCTCTTTAGAGCGAGGCATGTGCCAGGGGTGCTGAATCAGGCTGCTGATGCGCTTTCTCGTTTCCGTATGCAGGCCTTCTGGGGTTTTCTACCCACAGCGGACCCGGTGGCGGCACCATTTCCCGAAGCTCTCTGGTCTCTCGGTGCCCCGAACTACAAAACCTCGTGGGAGAGAGTTTAGCACCCAGGACAAGGAAGGCATATGAAGGGGCGTTCCGTTCCTATTGATCCTTTTTGGGTTCTGCTAGGAGGGAGTTTTGGGGCCAGGAGGAATTTGTCATAGAATTTTTACTGTCATTACGCAGGGCAGGCAAATCGGTGGCTACGGCCCAGAGGCATCGGGCCGCCATTTCCTTCATGGCGCGGGCCCATGGTATCCAGGATCCTACAGCGTCTTTCGTAGTACAGAAAGCGCTGCGGGGGTGGCAACGCCTTGAGGGTCGCAGAGTAGATGAAAGGCACCCGATAGGTCTGGATAGGTTGGCCCTGTTACTGTCCGTACTCCCTACAACATGTGCATCCCAGTCGGAAACAGTGTTATTCCGGGCCGCTTTTGCAGTAGCATTTTATGGGGCTATGCGGGTAAGCGAACTGGTGGCAAGAAACAAGCAGGATACGGGGGGGGGTTTGTGCCGAGAGCATATTCAAGTAAAAGGGGAGACGATGATTGTCTCGTTTGTCAGGTCTAAGACCGATCAGGGGGCGATCGGGGACAGTGTAGTAGTCCAGCGGATTCCCGGATCTCCCATGTGCCCGGTGGCATGCGTTGAGGAGTATTTGGCGCAGAGGGCGGCATCATGGGGGGGACATTGCTGAGGCACGCAGATGCCACCCCACTGACAAGGTTTCAGTTCCAGCGGGTGTTTGCAATGGCAATTTCGGCCGCGGGCTTGAACCCGGGCGAGTTTGGGACTCATTCCTTCCGGATAGGGGCTGCTACAGAGGCTACAGCCAGGGGTCTGAGTGTGGAAAAAGTAAAACAGCTGGGGCGTTGGTCCTCGAATTGTTACAAAAGGTACGTGCGGTTGCACATGTTGTGAAGCTGATATCATGTACTCACACTTCTTGTCTTTGTTTGGTTACAGTTTCGCAAACCTACGAGGCGGGGCGGACTGTGCAGTCGACCCGACACCTGGGAACCAGCGGTCCGAGTTCACCGGCTGCGGAAAGAGTGGTGTGGGTCGTGGGCCACTCATACGTGAGGCGAGCCGCGGACGTATTCAAAGCAGGTGACATGATTCACACAGCTGGGGAATACGGGTACAGGGTGACCTTCTACAGAAGGGGCGGGCTCTGTATTGACCAGTTTCGACAGTTTCTCGAGGGTTTGTTAGGGCGGACAAGGTCACCGCCATCTATACTCATAGTACATCTTGGGGGCAATGATTTGGTGACCACTGGTAGACGACTACTTCTCGAGGCGATACTATCCACAGTAAGTTGGTTGGCGAGAAGAGTTCCAGGGTGCACGATTGCATGGTCCCATATGATTCCACGAAAGGTATGGCGGGGGGCTAATTCAGTGTCTGCTATAAATCATTCTATGAAAAAGGTGAATAACAAGTTGAGTAGACTGTTCCGTACCAGTACATTGCATTCGATTCCTCATGGTTGTATCAGGGGGGACAATATGTATCTAGAGGATGGGGTCCATTTGTCCCGGGTGAAGAATTCTTTACTCATAGGAGACTTCGTAGCCTGGTTAAGGAGTTTACAGCATGACCTTTAGGCAGGAGTTTTGTGGGGGGTCCGGATAGCCGGTCAACTATCCGGCCTGTGGCGGTAAGGTCATGATCGGTGAGCAGTCATTGGAAGATCCCTAGGGGGGGGCGTCACCCATTACGGATGGGAGCGCCCGGGGGGAGGTGGCCATTGGCCCCTCAATGGGGAGGCGGTCCCTTCTAAAGGACGGGACGCCTAAAGGAAAGGGAAGGCGGTCAAGGCCCCTCCCTGGATAGGAGGGGCTACGGGCCCCTCCTGGGAATTTCCCGGGGCCAGGACATCTGCGACGGCAGATGTGGTAAGTTGTGTAGGGTGGGGAGGGGGTCTACGCTACCTTCTAGACACCTCACACGAGTCCTCGGACGACCACGTACATGGCGTCGAGTTAACAGGGGCCCCCGTCAAGACAAGGGAAATTGGTATGGCACACGAGGTGCAGTCCTCTGTGCGGCCGCCCCTCACAAGTGAGGGGGGAGTTCTGGTTTAGGGATCTGACACCGGTTACAACCTTGCCGTTGGCCCTTAACGTTAGGATGTACAATTTCAATTTGAAATGCATTTTGTAAGGATGTTAGTATCGGCTAGGAGAACCTTTGTATTAGATATGTGTTAAGGTTAGCCAAACATCGTAATGTGGATATGAAATTGTACATGATATGAAACTGTTATTTTAATGTTTTGATTTTGTTTCATATTTTAATAAATACGGCCGGGAGGGTAACTCCCTCCCGCCTTCCAAAAGTTCAAGAACTGTTTCCGGTTTCCCAATTCTTGGGGATTGTGTTGAGAGGGGGTGGCGGGTATCTCAGCCATATGGAAAGGGGTGACCAATCGGTCCCCCCGAACGTATGGTGGAGTACCCCGATCCCCCCGGGAAACCATTTTGGGCGGGAGGCGCGTCTCGGCTGGTATGCCCGAAGCGGCGTAGCCGGGGCGCGCTTTTTTCCCGCCCAAGAGTGGGTTGTCCTAGACACCGAAGCCGTCCGCCACGCCCCTGGAGGCGGGAGGAGGCGGGTTTACGCCCGCCCAGAGAAGAATAAAAGGAGCCACAAGCCAAGGAAGCATCCTCTTGTTCCTGTGCTCTGAAGCTGCACCTCCTCGCTGCACGTGAGCTCGAGACGGAACGAAGAGCCAATTTTGAACCCACCCACCATCCCCTGAAGACAGCTCGTTGTTGTAGTATAAAGTCCTTTTACGTAGTAGTTGTTTTCTTGCAGGTTGTTTCTGAATAAAGTTTGAGATTCGGTGCAATAAAGTGGATAACTCTGTGCAGTATGCTTTATTAAAGACTTTCAATGTTTTAGATGTTTTAGAGGGTTGATACTGGATCTGTTTTAAGTAGGAATGCCTCTTTTCTTTTAGTCATTAATCTTGTCGTATTTATTGTTTGGTCGGGCGGTAAGGTCATGATCGGTGAGCAGTCATTGGAAGATCCCTAGGGGTGGGGCATCACCCATTACGGATGGGAGCGCCCGGGGGGAGGTGGCCATTGGCCCCTCAACGGGGAGGCGGTCCCTTCTAAAGGACGGGACGCCTAAAGGAAAGGGAAGGCGGTCAAGGCCCCTCCCTGGATAGGAGGGGCTACGGGCCCCTCCTGGGAATTTCCCGGGGCCAGGACATCTGCGACGGCAGATGTGGTAAGTTGTGTAGGGTGGGGAGGGGGGTCTACGCTACCTTCTAGACACCTCACACGAGTCCTCGGACGACCACGTACATGGCGTCGAGTTAACAGGGGCCCCCGTCAAGACAAGGGAAATTGGTATGGCACACGAGGTGCAGTCCTCTGTGTGGCCGCCCCTCACAAGTGAGGGGGGAGTTCTGGTTTAGGAATCTGACACCGGTTACGACCTTGCCGTTGGCCCTTAACGTTAGGATGTACAATTTCAATTTGAAATGCATTTTGTAAGGATGTTAGTATCGGCTAGGAGAACCTTTGTATTAGATATGTGTTAAGGTTAGCCAAACATCGTAATGTGGATATGAAATTGTACATGATATGAAACTGTTATTTTAATGTTTTGATTTTGTTTCATATTTTGGCGGTGGCGGGTATCTCAGCCATATGCTCATGTACGTCGTTGAAGCCTGTCAGACTGTACGTGAGTGGAGAAGCAGGAACTGGAAAAAGTTTCCTCATTAAAACAATTTCATGTTATCTGCAGAAAAGGAGTCATCACTGTATGTGAGTGGAGAAGCAGGAACTGGAAAAAGTTTCCTCATTAAAACAATTTCATGTTATCTGCAGAAAAGGAGTCATCTCTGTCTTGTGTTGTGACCGCTCCAACTGGTCTGGCAGCACATAACATTAAAGGTATTCCTTTGCATCGGCTACTGATGCTGCCAGTGGAGCATGATAACAAATTACAATACCACAAGTTATCTGGAGATGCTTGTTGTGAAGTATCTAGAGTCCTGAAGAAGATGAAACTTCTTATCATTGATGAAGTAAGCATGGTTTCCAATGTCATGCTTGCCTTTGTGCATTTGAGAATGCAGGAAGTTCTTAAAACAGAGTATGATGTGTTATTTGGTGGCAAACACATCATTGTTTTTGGTGATCTTCTGCAGCTGACACCAGTGAAAGGACAACCAGTGTTTAAACTGCTTACGCATGAAGATACCAGGAAGTGCCTAGGGAGCATTGGCAACGTTAACATATGGTTAAACTTCAATTATGCTGAGCTGCATGAAAATATGCGTCAGGCGAAGGATGAAGATTACAAGAATATTCTACAAGATGTTAGAATTGGGAAAGTGACCGAGCGTGGGAAAGAAGCTTTACATGCACGATTACTATCAAATTTGTATCCAGAAGAAGACGTTCTGCCAGAGGATATTTTTCAGAAAATTACTGAGAAGAAATCTGGAATATGTTTGATGCCAACTCTTGCAGAATGTTCCATCTTCATCAACAAAATGTTGAATTTAGAAAACCAAGAGATTGTGAAACTGGAAGCTATTGACAGAATAGAGCATATGGGAGCAACAATTATTTTGTCTGAGAATTTGAAATCTAAATTGGATTCATTAGAGAAGACTATATCTAAAACTGCTGGTTTTGAAAAGACTCTGAATGTGTGCTTAAATTGCCGTATCATTTTGAGAAGGAATTTACATGTTGAAAGAGGTCTGGTAAATGGATAAATGGGTAATGTTTTTGATTTTGAGAAATACAGAAATAAAGATGGAATAGAATTTTTAAAAATTAAATTTGATGGCATTGAGGAAGTACAGCTAATTGGTCATTGCACAGCTAGGTTTTTGCTTGTAGAAGACTTATATGTTCGCCGTAAGCAGTTTCCTGTTTGCTTGGCACATGCGGTGACAATCCATAAATCGCAAGGTTTAAGTATAGACACTGCTTTGGTGAATATTGGCAGCTCTGTGTTCAAGGAGGGTATGGCTTATGTAGCATTGTCACAAGTCAGAACTTTATCGGGATTGTACTTGATTGACTGTGATGTCACAAGCATTTGTGCCGATCTAGATTGTCTTAAGGAATACAATAGGTTAAGAAGAGAGTATGCGCCACATTTGCCTCAATATCCTTTGTTTGAGAAACGTGTGGTAGGCTGGAAACGAAGAAATATCAGTAATAGTAGGGAGATTGTAGCAAAAAGACCAAAAGTCGATGAACCGAAAATTGTAAGCAGAAAGAAAATGAATTCTGTTGAAGATGTTGCTGGTTTTCAATTTGAAAATAGTTCTGATGTCAACTGCTATGCTAATGTAGTGGTTAATGTTGTCTTTTCACTAGAGACTTTAAAAGAACAGATTGTGATCAATTCAGAACAAAGTTTATGCTGTTTGTTGAATTCTGTGTTAGAGAAATGTAGCGCAGATAGAACAAGAGTAGAAAGTGTGTCTGAAATTCGTAATCTGTTAGACAAATGTTCAGGTCAAATGCAATTCTCTCAAAATATTCAGCAGGATTGTCAGGAGTTTTTAATGTACATGCTTGATGTATTGCAAGATGAAGGTGTAGATGTAGATTATCTGTTTGGCCTTTCTTATCAATGGCAGAATGATAGCGAGAACTGTAGGCTATCAAGTACTACTAGTGTAGACTCAGAAAGGTTTATTTATTTAACTTTGCCTGACAGTAAATCAGTATCCTTCAATAAGCTAGTAAAAGCAGCCGATCAAAACATGGAGTGTAGCCAATGTAAGTCTGCAATGCTGTGCACGTTAATTATACGAAGTTATGGCCAGTATGTCATTTTAATGTTCCAACGATGTAGGCCTGATGGAACAAAATTGACAACTTTAATTAAAAATGTTGTGGCTTCGCAGTTGTCAATATCAGGAAGGATAGTATAAAGATCCAGAGCACATAAACCCTTATCCTTTGGGCATAAGAGAAGCCCAGTTTTCGGTTACTTTTGTAAGTAACTCTTCCTTTTTCTACCAAATCTGTAAACCTTGAGCAGTCTAGTTGTTTTCACGCGTTGCATAGAAAAGGGGCGGGAACAACTGCTTTCGTTGTTCCCGCACTTGGCAACCGACACCGAAGCCGGAGGAGGCTTTTCACAGGCTGCACACGGGTAAGTTCCCTGACACTGCAAATTCAGTATTATCTCCTGGTGAACATATTCACAGTGGAGAAACCTTATTCCTGATACTCTTGTTCACCTTTTTAAACTTCCAGCCTGAATCTCGACATTTGAATAATTTCCGCCGTGAACTGGAGAAAGAAATCTATGTACTACGGCAAACAGACATACCGACTGGTGCCGCTATCTCTACAGAATAAATAAACCACCCGATTAGGACCGGGTTGGAATTATCACCGGTTCCCCTGTAAGTTTTCCGATAATTAGTGTATTTCCTTATTAACGCGGTATAACATTTCCCAGATTAAAACTATAATTCCTGCCTTTCCCCTATCTGCAGACCACCCGCCTCGATCAATCAGATCAGGTAATACCTCCACCCTTTTTCTTTATCTCGTTCGTAGCTACCAATCACGTATCCCCCTGTTTCTCACGAAAAATTAACCTATATGCAAATGGTCCCGCTAGACCCTAACTCACACCTGCCATAATCTTAGCGACAAAGATAATGCTTCGCATGACTAATGATAAGAGATTTCGGAAGGCTTAGAAAAACAAATGTTGTGATGCTACTCTCGTCAGACATGTTTTGTTGTCACTTAAATCCTGGCTAGGCAGTTAATCAATATATACCTCTAGGTGCATGACTGATAATCTAATTCAACACAACCTGTTAATTAATGTCTAATTGTTTCATTGATAATCGCTAATTGTATATACGAATTTTGTCATTTGTTCCACCTAATTAGCATTCAAGTAAGCCAATTGAAAAATAGTGAAAATACTAATTACTTCCAAAGATACTGCCAGTCAGTCAGTCTGTGAGTTGCGAGGAATCAGTGGAGTAATTTAAATGTGTTTATGAACTAGGTTGCAGTTTTGAGCCTTCAAATGAATTAACATAAGAAGCATATTACTCGAAAGATATATACCAAGGGAACCTTACCCCGAACAATGCCTTGATTTAATTTTTGTACAGTTAGGATTAATGCTTTAAATATAAACAGCCAGTATGAAGAAGTCACGTCACAGCACACGTTTTGTAGAAGTCTGGTTAGTCTAGCTTCATACGCGCCGTATGTCACTACACAACGGGCTATCACACAAAATGCGGGATTCAATAAAAATATAAAATATAAAAATAAATTCCTTGCGATGATAACTGTCACCCCCTTTTTCTTTTTCATGTTGCCATCCCTACCCCTTCTGTGTTGGTTTCCACTGCACCGGTGTCCTTTTTCCCCATTACACATACGCTTCAATTTTCATGTCATCATTTTGATTTTCTTTTATAGCCCTGAAGAGTCACAGCCACATGCTGTGATGAAACACGTGTAGGCTAAAGTGATAAACACAGTGATTCCTAAGGTGTGAACACTGTTGATAATAAAACGATTTGAAAAAACTTGCGTTTGGTGGATCTTTCCCTGAGGAATGAATACTCGAATACAGGATTACCAGTTTGATATTTCTAGTGTGCTCTGGATCTTTATACAATTATAATAAAAGGGAGGTTCTCATACCTCTTCTTTTCACAGAGGTTAAGGTTTTCCTCTGTCCAAGAAGCACCTATTGTAACTACAGTTAATTAATACCATACCGTAAGCAGTTGAGCGCCAGAATTTCTGAACATTTCAAAAACCTACACACAGAGCAATCAATATCAGGAAGGACTTTTGTAAATACAGCAATTATATATCATGACGGTCCTTCAACAACTTCAGGACATGACACAGCTTATTTAAAATCTGGAAACGGCTGGTCATTCTGCAATGATTCTGTTTTAACTTTCAAAAAAAGATTGCCTTTCCACCTTCAAAATTCTTACCTGGTGTTTTTACAACCAAAATTTTAGGGAAGGAATCTTGGGATTTGTTCTGAGGAATTTCAAGAGGTTCTAATGGCTCCTACTCTATATGGCCTTGTGGATAAGTGTAGTACAGAGCGAAAACTGTTTGTGTTTATAAGCTAATTCAAGCAGTAGATCAAAACAAGGAGTAGAGGAAATGTAAGTCTGCAATGCTGTCCACATTATTTATAGAAACTTATGGGTGAAATGTCATTTTACAATTTCAACTACATAAACTGGATGAAAATAAGTTGTCAAGTCTAATTAAAAATGTTTTGGCTACATAGTCATCGATTTCAGGAAGAACATTTGCAACTGCAGCTGTTATATGTTATGATGGTCCTTTGACAACATCAGGATATTACACAGCTTATTTGAAATATAAAAAAGGCTAGTCTTTCGTCAACGATTACCATTTTAGTATGAAGCAATGTTGCCTTTTGACGTTTTTAGAAGTGAGAATTAGGGTAGGTAACTGGATTATAATGATTCTAGGTGTTGCTGTAATTTAGTGTGCTGTTTTAAATTGCTTTGTATGTCTCATTTTTCTTAAAACGATGGAGCTTATCTTTCAGAAAGTGGTGGGCAGAAAATAGTAACAGCACAACAGAGTATAAGCTGTTCATAGGACATCCTTTGACATCATAGAAAGTAAGTTACTTTTGAGGAGTTCTGATTTCTGATTGATTATATTTTATGGGTTTTTTAAGCACAATCATTTTGATTGTGTTTTTTTTCCCCGCTGTTATATGATGAATACCTTCAACTCACTGTTTTCAGTGAAATTTGATATATTCTGAGAACAGCAAAAATAAACCATTAAATATGTATAATTAATTTTGTAATTTGAATTGTGATTTTAAATATGTACTCATCTTGTCTCATGCTCACTCATCTTTTCCTACCTTCTATTAATTTAAACATTGTTGTTCTTTCTTACACAGATTAAAAGTATAAAAATAACAAGTGACTAAGTTAACGACAATTATAAGGTAAGTGTTTAGTACTCCTTACATTACATCTCTATCACATTTAACTTTTATTAGTTCCACTGCTTCATTTCTTTAACCCTCAGTTTTTTGCCTTTGCTACTTCCCTTATTTCTTTTTCTATTACTTACTTATACTACTCTTTCCACTCCTTTTCTCAGTTCCTCTTTCAACAGTATCTGTGTGTTACTCCCTCTATGTGTCTTTCTTTTAACATTACTCTCTGTTTACTTACTCTTCTTTTTTTTAAAAAAAAATGTGTTTTAGTTCGCTTCCGGTTCGCGTACCGGCGCGCGAACCGGGAAGCGAATCAAAAGAAATAGAGGTTGCCAGAGTGCTAAACATTCTAGCAATTTCTTATAAAGGGGAGGTAGTTCTGAAAAGAACTTTTTTTTTTATTATTTTTGTTGTTTTATATTTTTTTTATTATTTTTCTGAACATTTTTATAGTTTTTTTGTATTTTTTGAACGGTTTTATATTTTTTTTGGTTTTTTACAGAGGGAAGAACAAAAAACAGGCATTAGAAACGGCTCAACAGGAGCAAAAAAAAAAAAAAGACTTTCTGGGGCGTTTTGAGCACTTGTGATTTTCATATGCTCTGTTCATTAAGGTTACGCTCATCTCGCCGTAACAAAGCAAACCCCCACAATAAATGCACACCAGCTTGATGTGTTGAAAATTAGTTTGAATAGTGGGGACCGTCTCCCTCGCCTCTGGTCCCGAAAGACTTTCATGGGTTGAGGTGGTGGCCACAGGAGTTGGTGGATTTTCACGTAGGTTACGCACCTCCGCCACACTATAATTTATTGGATGCCACCTTTGCATTTGGCGATGCATAGTATAGTTACCAAAGCTATACTTTTTATCCGTGCCTCGGGACAGAGACTCTTTACATATCAGGCATGTAACATAACTGGCATTCACCTTTTTTTGGCCTGCAGGAAATGAAAAAAACTGCCAAATAAAATTGTCCTTGCGGTGTGATTTCCGGGGCTCTTCAGGCAAAAATTCAATTTGATGTACATCCTGTTCTTCTTCTTCCTCCTCTTCTTCAGGGTTGGGAATAAACTGGGGAGGTGGTCCATCCTTCCTAGGAGGTTCTGGTGGTGGTGGGGGTCCACCAGCTGCAGCTACAATTGAAGCCATCTTCCAATAATCAAAATAGTTCTTCCTCTCACAAAGTTGAAAGTCAGAGTGAGAAAAATAGGAGGGGGCTTTCATCATTTGGGAAACAAAAATGTTCTAAACCAATGAAAAGTGGTATTTTTAGGTCACATGACCTAGCCTTACATCATTCAGAAACCAAAAGTGAAATCAACCAATAAAAACTGTTATTTTCAAGTCACATGACCTGTTACGCTTACGTTACGCGTCCCCCGCCGCGCCCCGGATCGCTTCCGGGGCGCTGCGCTTCGCGCCTCGGTTCGCATTCCAGAGCGCTTCCGGGTGCGCTAACGCGGCGCGTCATAAGATGCATTACGCGGCAACGCAATACGTCGCACGATGTTGTTTTCTAACGCGGTGGTTGCGCTAACGGAACGTTTACCGGTTCGCGGACCGGGTCGCAGAACCAAATTGAGCTAACGGGAAGCTGCCCGGTTCGCGGACCGGCAGCGAAACAAAAAAAATAATTTAAAAAAATAAATAAATAAAAAAATTATATTACAAAAATATAAAATATATTTTTGAATTAGAATAAGAATACATTTTACAGCTTTTGATATTTGCTATTAAAAAACCATTGAAATTCACTGAAAAAACCATAGGTTATAGACCATATATAGTTAGGAATTAGCATTTACAAAACCTAATTTTACTCGCACAAAACCATTGAAATTCGCATATATAGTTAGTTGCACTAACTATATATCGCGCACCCGCAATCCACTGCTGATGATGTCACATATTACATCATTCATGACATGGTCAGTGACATCGCTGATGACATCACTGATGACATCATCCAGTGACTGTATGTTTCTGTAAAGTTAAAATATGTCTTACATATTAAAGAATGAGTGGATGTATAAGTGTCTGGATGAAGCATTTAGTAGGTGCATGACTGACTGTATGAGAGAGTGATTAAATGAGTCTCACTGAGTGCATGGGTTAGTGACTAAACTTACTGTCTTAATTTGTGCATCATTATATCTGTTGTTCTGTAAACTGCTGCATGTGTTGATCAATAGCTATATGAGTAACTATATGGGTTATTGATTGGTTGCCCAAGTATTTGTATGGGAGAGTGAGTGTGTGTGTGGGTGGCTGGGAGGTTTGTGACTCTGTGCATAGATGTGTGAACAGTTTATTCACTAGATGTATGGGTTCAAAACTGCATGTGGAAACAGCTGTATGGGTTGTTGACTGTGTGCATGGGTGTATTGGTGAGTGAATGTATATCTCAGTGCTACATGTCAAAGTAAGTACATATGTAAAACACAGTACATGTGAGAGTTGTCATATATAAATTACAGTGCATAAGAGCCAGTGAATGTGTGAGTGGCTGTATGGATCATTGTAAACTTGTATCAGGGATTGTATAAGAGAGTAAATATGTGTTAGTATATGTTTGAATAAGTAAGGTGTGTATAACTGTATAGATGAGGAAATGGAGGTGTGATTGATTCTTTGCATGAGTGACTAGGTGTGTGAGTAACTCCATGGATGAGTGACAGTCTGTGAGTGTCTGTTTACACTGATTGTATCTAAGGTTATAATAGAATCTGAAGAGGTTCAACGTATTATCACATGAATGATATCATCAGGGATGTCATCAGTGATGTCATTTGAGTTGTCATCAGTGATGTCATCAGTGATGTAATTTGAGATGTCATCAGTGATGTCATCAGTGATGTCACTGACCATGTCATGAATGATGTAATATGTGACATCATCAGCAGTGGATTGCGGGTGCGCGATATATAGTTAGTGCAACTAACTATATATGCGAATTTCAATAGTTTTGTGGGACTAAAATAAGGTTTTGTAAATGCTAATCCCTAACTATATATGGTCTATAACCTATGTTTTTTCAGTGAATATATATACATATATATATTACCTACTGGCGGTCGCCAGTAGTTAGTTATAGTTAGGACCTTGTTTCTATTCAAAAAGCATTTTTTCTTTTGCTAATATCTTTGGTGCCGTTTGACGAATCTTCATGACATTTTCAGAACTAATGGTTCACTTGGGTCAGTTCCTGTCTTAAAAGTTTTGTGGTGATTGTTCAAGCATGGTCCAAGATCAAAGGGGTGGTCACAAAACGGGTTTTCTCCATGTTCATTTCCATTGGAACTTTAGACACGGCTACAGCCGGAAATGCTGAACGGAAGTACACCACATTTGACAAAAAGGTAGCTCTTGGGTCAGAAAGCTATTTTTTTTTAAATGTTGAAATCTGTTCATTTGTTCCTGAGAAATTCAAAAATAGAAAATTTCAATATCTGGTGGCTGAGAAGGATTCGCAAACCATCCTGAGCACAAGCTTCATTCTGATTGGTTGCCAACCAAAATGTGTTGGCAGCCATTTTGTGACTCGGTTGAACCAAGTCACAAGAAAAAAGGTAAATAAATGTTATAAAAGAAGGATAGGGGCAGGGTAGAAACACCCTGACTCCCTAGGCCAGGTCAGGGGGTTCTACAGGGATCCCCAGGGCCTATAAAAGCCTTTTTGTTTTTAAACTTTCAGCAGAAGTTGCGTTTGGTGCGGGAATCCCCATGAGAAAGAAAAGCATGGTCACTCGTTCTTCATTTTAATGAGCCCCCAGCTGGGCCAGGTCCTGGGGGCATTCCTGAATATTTATGCAGGTGACCTGTGGAGGCCACCCCAGCCCTGGGGACCACCACCTCCCTGTGGCAATAAGTATTGAAATTTGTGGGGATTGCGGCCCTCCTGCCTGCCCTGGGACCGCCACCACCCGGGGCTTTATTATTTTTTTATTCTTTTTAAAGTGTGGTGGGCCTCCTGCCCCCTCACCCAGCACTGGGGACTACCACCTCCCCAGGACTGTGGCAAAAAAAATTGTGGGGGGGTCCAGCCCCCCCACACATCCCAGGGACCAACACCTCCCCTGGGCACCAATTATGTTAATACCCGGGCCTGTTATGAACCACCAACCCTCAGGGACCACCACCTCCATGGGGCTATCTTTACATTGGGCTCTGGGGACCCCAACTCCCCGGGCCGGCTCTGGCAATGTCCTGTGTTGCATGAAGTGAAGCAAATTGCTTTTGGACAAGAGAAGCTGCATGTCAGCTCTCCTTGTCCAAAAGCAATGGCAGCTTCCAAAGGGGGTGAGAAGCTGGCAGGGACCTCGGGGGCACTGTGTCTCCCCTGTGGTCCCCAACACCAGGCCAGGCCCCGGAGGATGGAGTCCCCATGGTCAATGGTAGCCCACGGATTGGGGGCCACGCAGCACCCCTCCTGTATTTTTATTAAAAATACAGAAGCAAAGCCCCGGGGGATAGAGTCCTCGGGCCAAAAATGGTCTCATGAGGGGGGCCATGCGGTCACCCTAATAATTTTTTTTTTAATTAATGTCTTTTTTTTTTAAATGGCCATGCCACCTGGGATGGTGTTCCCAGGGCGAATACCTAATAATGGAAGTGGGGCTTTTTTTTCTTTCGAGTTTGGAGTTGCGACCCGAACGCGCCTCTTAAGTGTGGCTCCCAATGTAATGTTGCATCGGATTTGTGGATCCTCCTCAAATAAATATTTTAATACTACATAATTTAGATGGTAGTATTGCATTTGTGAAGTTGTTTTAAACAGGGTGTGCGATTGAAATTAATAATAAGATAAAAATTGATAGAGTTAGTACAAATATACAAAATTTAAAAAATTAATAGTTAACCTTGTAAAGTGTATTGTGTTGTAGTACATTGAAATCATGCTTTTGCAGATTTGCAATGGGTGCGTGAATCCACCAAAAAATAAATAAGAGTATGTATGTGTTAAAAAATAGAGATTCGCTATTGTGTTATAGGGTGGCTCTAAAAAGAGCCCTTGCTTTTAATATGAGTTTTTTGTAGCTACATTTAAGTGCGGATGCACAGCTTTAGGTTGTTGAAAATGACTCTGGTTCTTTGATCTGTGAAGTATACTCCATCACTTCTATAGATGTCATCCATATCAAAACATATATTGTTGTTATAGATGGAGCCCATCCTATGGTCTTTGAGGTGAGCTTTATTGACATTTTTCCTATCTTTATCAATCTGTAGACAGAATTGATTGGCCACTTCCATTTCTGTCTTTGGCTTTTTACAAAGACAGTTTGAGACAAAAGCAACATTAATTGTGCAAAAGTGTCCTTCATTAACATTTCCAGACCTACCCCAGTCAATGTGCCAAGGCCGGTGCCACCATAGTGCACAATCCTGAGGTCAGGGGGTTGTAGATGGAAAAATATATTAACCAAAGGCATACATTGGTGCCTCTTTAATCCTCTCTGTGCACTCCATTTAATATCCACATTTTTTAAAGCTAGGTCTTTGTCAATACCTCTGTGTTCAGCATATCATTTACACCAGAAAACATAGCTGTGTCCAACAATCCATTCTGTAAGCATCTTGAAGGGATGTTTGGAAGTAATGAAAAGATGTCTGTAGCTGATGTAGTCAGTTGGTAGAATGAGAGGTATCTAACATGGTGGGCAAGATGCTGTTTTTTTTAAAAGTAGATAATTGATTGGCTGTTTCTGAACATTGTACACTCAAAAATAGGGTGCATCTTACTTTCTTTAAAAAGCATGTTTATTATTGGTTATTTAAAAATGTTTGAAAGGTACAGTAGATAGGATAAGGTAATATTTTGAAAAAGTCAACCACACCTGCTGGTAGCATTTGTAACCTTGTGTGCTGAACTTGAAAATATGGTGAACTTGTGACCTGCCTATTCAGCTGAATGTTGCAAACACTGTTACTATGGAAACTGGGATTAAGCAGAATGGGGGAAGGGTTGAATCTTAAACTGTGGGGCATATTACCAAGCAATAGCGATAATTATCGCTATTGCTTGGTTCGCGGGAAAAAAATATCGCCGAGCACCGAGGATTTTTACCGCTGAGATACCTTGATATTATCAAGGTTTATCTCAAAAGCGGTAAAAATCCTGCAAAATGCATGAATATCGCTGAAACATCAGCGATATTCATGCATTATCGTGACAATGCTCTTAGCCATGTTATCCACCCTCCATTTGATAACATGGCTAAGAACTGCTTTTAGCAGGCGTTAGCTTTTGGAGATATTCGCGCTTAGCGCGAATATTTCCAAAAGTTGTTAATAGGAGTTAGAGATGTTAGCGACTGTTTTCAGTCTCTAACATCTTGGCACGCCCACTTTGCATGTCATTAGCGATAATTATCGCTGACATGCAAAGTAGGCCCCTAAATGCCCGCTATCGCCTACCAGCTGTCGCTAACTGGTGTTAGCAACAGATTGGTAATAGGGCGATAAAATTATCGCCGCATTAGCGGGAAAAAGTCCCGCTAATGCGGCGATAATGCCCTTGGTAATATGCCCCTGTGTTTTTAAAATATGTAATTGTAATTTCTAAATAAGTAATATGTTATTAAAGTAAAATTTCAGAAATCAGTATCATGCTTAGTAGTGGTGTGTTCTTAAAAAATAGTGACATTATTATTTGTAATATATTTTTGAATTCCCATATGGATTCGTGATTCCATTGCCATGGTGCACGGTGGAGTCCCGACTCCAGAAAATTCCAGCATCAGTTTGGGTACTTTTAGAAGTCAGTTGGTAGGGGTTAATATGTCTAACCAATAGAAATTTTTTTTACCATTGGAAATAATGTAGAAAGCAATTTGATTTGTTACTTACATTTATTTCTGTGGAGAAAGAGAGGGGAGGTTTGCCATAACTGGTTTTGCCTTGATGAGAGTGGTGCATAACATTGATTGTGTGCATAAGAAAATCTTTTATGAGTTTCTGATATTGCATATTCTACAAAATTATATGGAAGGCAAGTTATATATTTGTGAGGTGTATTATATATTAATCTTTTTTCAAACTTTAAAAATTATTCAAGAACTGTGATGTTTTAAATATATTATTAAATGTAGGGATGTGTATTGTAGTTTTGTTTTAATGTTTGAAATAGATTGTGAATAGTAGAATGTGTGCATTGGAAGATGAATTAGTGATTATGGAAGTTTTTATTGGTGTTTGGAAATGTTTAATTGAAGTATACTGCATAATTGTAGGTTTCAAATATGTATTCTCATATGTCTTATACATTTGAAGATGCATGATGTATAACAAAGCGGTGTTGTTGCTTTGTATGTGGCTAGGCTCAAGACTGTGAGCAATAGTAGAATGGTGCAGTGGTGATTTTCTTTCAACTTATCATATTCATCCGCCATTTTAGGATGTGGAATGCCTATCAAATGATTCATCGTTTATTCTTCTTGTTGCGCTTTCTCGGCCATAACTAACATTTTTCTCATTGCTATGCAATATATGTGATATGTTCTTATTTAGGACCTGTTGGTGAATTGGTCTCCATTTTCTGCAGGCATCTGATTGTTTCCTACAGTGATAATCCTTTTCTTCATCTGGGTTGGCCTCAAATGACATTCTGTATTTGCACCACAGACTAACGTTTTTCGTCTCTACCTTTCTGAATATCTCAAGGCTCTCAAGATTACCTACATGTCGACGGTCATTGTAACAGAATATTTCCTTTATACTGTATGGCCGGATTTGACCTTTTCTATTGCCTGCTTGTCATTCTACTCATCACAGCATGGCCAGTGACCCACACGCATCTTCTAAACCAATGTCTTCAGGTGCAAAACCAAAAAGAGTGAAGAATGATCCGCCCTCTCCTATTTTATCTTCCCAGAATCCTATTTTAGACTCTATTTTGGAAGAAGTACGTGGTCTTCAAACATTTATGTGTGCAACCAATGAGAAGCTGAAACAAATAGATGATTGCTGGATGGTCATGGATCGAGCAAGAGATACAAAAGCTCAAACACCACACTGAAAACCTTGAAACTCGAAACCGAAGAAATAATCTTCGTCTTTATGGCCTTTAATAGAATATTGAGGGCTCTGACATGTTATTCTTCTTGAAGAAATTCCTCCCGGATCTCCTGGATCTTCAATGTTCACCGTCTCTCAACATATACCATGCCCATAGGTCTTCAACCTAACTCAAATAATCCATGTGATATTATAATGCTCTTTTGGGAATTTACTGATCTTATGCATGTCCTGAAGGCTGTGGAAATTAAATGATATTTTATTTGGTCTGGTCACAATCTTTATTTCACAGGATGTCTCTAATGCAAAGAGTGCCAGTCGAAAAGAATTCTTAGCTCCTTCCTCCCAGATGAGACACCTGAACATTCAATACAACATTCTTCATCCATGTCTCTGCAAGATTAAACATGAAAAAACTCACATTCTTTCAATGATACAGCTAAACTGAAACCATTTCTAAGTAGCATGTATTCTCGTAACATGGAGACTAGCGATTAAACTCTTTTTCAGTTTATTGATGTTTCTTCTCTAACACATACTTCTTTTTGTTTCTATTAATCCTCTTTCTGTTTTATTCCAAGGTACCCTTACTTATTTTTCTTTTTTGTACTGTTAACTAATTATTCTTATTCCTCATTAATCTTCATCCTTTCTAACTTATTATTTTACATGTCTCCATTCTTCAAGAGGCTCATTATTGTTCATTTCTTAGTTCATTCTTGTCGTCTTCTATATTTTCAGTGTTAAAATGCTCTTTGCCTACCAGTTAATAGTTTCACTTCAGATCTGTATTTCATTCCTTGATCTGCCTACTTTTTCTCTCCTTCCTTTTTCCTCCCCTCTTTTGCTTTCTTTCTTGTATTGGACTTTCTTTTTCTAAACTTTTTTTGAACCTTTTTTCTTGTTCCCACATGAGTGTGTTTCTAAATTGTTCATCTAGCTATTTTATTGTTCTTACCTTACATTATGTGGTAGTTGTTGTTAAATGGCATCCTTTTGTCACTTTTATTGTCTCTGCAGCCATTATACCTATCTCCATATTCCCTTCCTGAACACGCAACATAATTAATGTTGTTTTGTGGAATGTCCATGGTCTCAGTGTCAAGTCCTTACTCAACTGCGAATCCAGATAGTTCTGCCAGAAAGATGTGATGAATAGTCACACCCTCTCTCAAACCTCTATTTCCACTGCACAGTCATTGACACAATGCAGAAAGAAAAAAGAAGCCCAAGGGAAGGGGGAAGTGGATAACATAACAAAAGAGAGAACACTGCTCCTCTTAACTCTTAATCATATCCGAACATAAGTCTTTCGAGGGACGTCTTCAGCAAAGAACAATGAACATTTAGGTTATTTATCTGCTGTAATCTTTATGTTAACGATAAATAAGAAAGAACAATATCACAAAGAACATTGTACCTCCCGATTCTGGCATTTCCTGATTCACCAGGGAAGGTTTACCAGAAAGAGAGCTGTCTGCTTCCAATAAGAAACTTAAAAGAAAGAAGAACAAAGTATAACCTTCACATTCACAGTTTTTTTAGAATCCTGTTAATGGTTTTGTTCTTTGCTTGCTTTCCTCTGTTGTAACCTTGAATGCTTCAGCGATACTCTTGAAATACCAATTATGCAATAACAAATGCTGTAACACCGCAACTATGGCTAAAAATTCCCCTCAACAATATACTAACTATTAGGGCAAGTAACACGAGTTTCCTGAAGGTTCATTAAAATAGTTCTTTGCTGCTTTAGTATGAAACTTGAACCATATATGAACTTCCTTATCAGAAGTTTTTATTGCTCCGTGGTGAAGTAAAACAAAAGAAAAGAATCTCGAGTGCACTTTAAATCTCAATGCGCATTGGTTCTTGGTAAATGTCTGAAATGTACTTACTTGGTTTCCTTTTACCAAGCAGAATGTTTACCGTTCGTTTTCTCTTTGTCTTTTGCATGCAGGCCTGAAAAAGATGGTTCAGTGATCGCTGGTTGCCGAGGACCGGAAGGAACAGGGAGCCCAAGGGAAGCCAGACAAGGAGACCGGAAGACGTGGGGAAGGAACACGAAGCCGGAGAAAAGCAGCAGGAAGGATTCCCAGCCGAGGAGTTACGCTGAAGATGCAATCGGGTAAGTTGGTTCTCGAAGCTGGATCACTGGATCGTCAGGTGAGCAGGGAAGAACAAACGAACACAAGCGCTGCCTCGTGTTCCCAGCTTTCTTTTTATAGGTGAAGGTGGGTGGGGTCTAAATGTCAACACGTGTAAGCAAGAGAAACGATTTTGCCGTTTACAGATGAAGTAACGCCCTGTCATCCTAGGTCGCGATTAATGTGCAAAGAGGATTCCCTGGAGCTAAAAACATAATCCTCATAACAAAATAATAATAACATATTAGATTTGTCAAACAATAAAGACTAAAACAACAGGCACAGTTATACAATACAACGTAGACTAGCAATTACTGAGCATCTAAAAGCAATGATGACATCATAAGCTAATGAGAGGTGGATGGACAGGCCCTTTGTCTAGAGCATACTCTAACACTCAGTCAGCCCGTAAATCATCAAAAGGCACTATCCCATTTCTCTAAACTTAATTCCAATGTAGATTTATTACAGGAAACACATTGTAAGGACATTGAATCTCTCAAACTAAAACGTCAAGTTATTTTTCTCCTGTTGCTAATCGTACAGGTGGTGTTGCCATTTTATTCCATAAATCCCTTAATACTCAGATTGTATCCCTTGAATGTGGTACAAATGGATGATTGGTGTTTCTTGATGGTATTATATTCCAAAACCAAGTATTTTTTTTATATTTATTGACCAGTCAAAGCTGACCCAGAATTCTGGCATAGTATCAAAGTGAAACTTTCTTACATTTCCAATCGTAATATAATTGTTGCTGGTGACTTTAATGACTTGTTATATCCCACTGATAGCACATATAAGTGCAAATTCAAACCTGATAATTCCCATAAAGCTTTTAAGTCTGCCATTTCCTCTTGTCCATTCTTTGATGTTTGGGAAACTTGTAATCCTGATTTATGTGAATTCAATTTTTTTTCAAAATTACATCACTCAATGTCTCGCATTGATTATGTTTTGGTTTCCAAATCCCTACTTCCCTCTATTCAATAATCAGAGATTGGGTCAAAAAAAAATTCTGACCATGCTGCTTTTCTTATCTTCCTTGGATATGTCCTTCATTTCCACCAACCAGGGCCGATGGCGCTTTAATAACACGTTAGTATCAGACCAAACCTTTATTGCTGAAGCTACCTCGTTTATTAATTAATTTTTTCAATGTAATCATTCTAAAGATACTTCTGGTCCTAACAACTGGGATGCTTTCAAAGCTTCCTTCAGGGCTTTTAGAATAGCCTACTCTATCAAAAAGAAAAAAACATTAAATGCTCAATATCCCTCTACCCTCAAACATATTAAAAATCTCAAACACACTTAATATACCTCCAAATCTTCCTCATGCACACATGATTTTATTAAGGCTAAATCTACATTGAAAAAATTGTCAAGACTGATGCTTGTAATGTCCTCCTTCAAAATTAAGTCTAAGTCTCATGGCGGATAAAATAAGGCGGGGGAATTGTTAGCCAATTATATAAAAATTAAATCAGAGAGGAAAACTGTTGGTCCCATTCGATGTGAACATAGTAATGAGATGCTGTCTTCAGATCTTAACATTACCAATGCCTTTTAGTCTTATTACCAATAATTATATTCTGAGGATACAGACCCCTCCAAAGATGGCATTGCATCGTATTTTCAAGGACTCCCTAGCCCTTCTTCCATTCCTGAAACCCTCTCTTCCCTAGAAATAGACATTTATCTTTCAGAAATTACTGATGCTATTAAATCCCAAAAAAAGCCAAAGAACATTTTTTTCCTCCTTTTTTCCTCCCAAATTACTTGACTTTTACACCTTATTTTTGTCTAAGTCTAAGACCAGTGGATATTTTTTAGAAGCCCTTATTATTATTATTATTCAATAACCCGATAAAGACCCTACCCTTTATAAAAAGTACCAACCCATTTCACTAATTAACTATGATTGTAAAGTCTTTGCAAACATTTTAGCTTCCCGTCTGAATGATATTATCTCCCGTCTTGTTAAACCTGATCAAGCAGGTTTTATTAAGGGCAGACTGACAATTCCAAAATGTTTTCTAATATCCTTGCCCTTGGGAAAAAGTATCCCTCTCCCTTAACAGCTTTGTCACTTGATGCTGAGAAAGCATTTGATCGTATAAATTGGCATTTTATGTTTTCTACACTTCATTAGTTTGGATTTGGTCATAATTGTATCTCTTTAATCAAATTGGTATATACTGACCCACATGCCTGTGTGGTTATTAATGTACATTCCCTGCCTTTTTTAAACTCCATAGAGGTACTAGACAAGGTTGCCCTTTATCTCCAATACATTTTCTCCTATGCTTGGAACCTTTTCTGGAGCGAATCAGAACCCTTATATAACTGGATTTAAGGTCAATTCTCAAGAAGTAAAACTATCTGCTTATATGTCTAATCCCTCTACTCATTTTTCGAAGGTTTCTGGTTATAAATTAAATTTTTCGAAAACTGAAATCCTACCATTAATTGCCTCTTGTTACCATTCTATGTTTCATAAGACACATTTCAAATGGTGTCCCCAAAAGATTAAGGTGCACATTTTCAAGCCCCTTGCGCCACTTTTGCATAATTTTTAACATGGGAAAAGTGATGCAAAAGTGGCGCACATGGCTTGTAAATAAGCCCTTAAATATTTAGGAGTCTGGTGCTCGTCCAATATTCCTAACATACTTGTTCATAATTTCACCGTCCTAAAATCCAAAATCCAAAAGTTATTATCTTCCTGGTCTTCACTTTTTTATCTTGGTGGGGTAGATTAGATTTTATCAAAATAATGATTATCCCTCATGTCCATTTTTTACTTTTTATGTTACCTTTTAAAATCCTAATTATTATTTTTCCCAAATCAACTCCATATGTATTAAGTTCCTTTGGAATAACAAGTGTGCTCCTATTGCCCTATCAAAGCTAATTAGACTGAAAACCGAAGGGGGTGTAAGATTTCCTGATTTTAAGCTATATCATACTGACTTTTTAATCCGTCAATTTTTGCTACTTCTACAGATTATTATGATTCTCCTATACCTAAATGGATTGTTTTTTAACGTGCTTGGTTAATTGAATTTTCTTTTAGAAATGTTGTTTCTGGGGGGGGGCGTGGCTAACAGCCGACTGTGATGACCGCGGCTTAGAGGAGCTCCCGTCTCCCAAGAGTCAATCCTGATTTATCCGCTGTCATCCACGGGGAAAAATAATTAAGAAGTGTGGCGATTTATCCCCAGACCCCATTGGGGACTCCGTAGAACAAAAAAATGGTGCGCAATCTGCGCAGCCCCAACCTCAGAGCCTCCCGGATTTCGGAAGAGATGACGGTTCTCCTCCGGTGAGAGTCGCGCCCGGGAGCTCTGCAAGGTCCATGTACCCGGCGATGATGGAGCAGAGGTGCGCGGCTCGGCCGTGGTAATATTGTAGGTGGCTGGGGAGCAGAAATACGCTGCAGAGGTAACCGGTGTGCTCTCCGGCAAGCCCGAGAGAAGCAGACCTACGTGAGACCCCGGCATCGGGGCCTAAGCGGGGAGCGCTGGGAAAAAGGACCTGGAGGTTGGGACCCACCCGAGGGGAAGCTGGTGAGTGGTGGTGGCCGCCGGGCTTCTCTGCAGGCCCGCGACATGGAGGCGGCTGTGGGGGCAGAGACAATTGTGGTGTGGCTCCTAAAACAGGAGAAATTCAGGTTAAAGGCTAAGGAGCAAGCAGTGGTCAAGCAAAATGTGATACAACACAGACTATATGAACTCTGGGACAGAACCGGCAGGACACTGGCGTGGCTGGAGAGACGGGAAAACGGCATCCAGATGGGTCCAGATGCTGATGACTACAGATAGAGACACGGTAACACACCCACAGGATATAGCAAACTACTTTGCTGATCACTTTGAGAAGGTATATACCCCCTCGACAGACTATACAGGTGACGACTTCGGTCAATTACTTCAGGACAGCAAAGTTCCCTGTCTATCAAACATAGAGAGGGACACGATGGATGCGAACCTCTCTACGGAAGAGATTAGCAAGGCCCTGGGACAACTTAAATCAGGAAAGACCATGGCACCCAATGGTGTACCAGTGGAATTTTTTAAAGCGGCGACCTCCTTGACTATTCCGCATCTGAAAGCCATGTATGATGAGAGCTTGGAGGTGGGATAGCTGCCCCTAGATCAGCGCCTGGCCACAATTGTAGTTGTCCATAAACAGGGCAAACCTAAGGACGCGTGCATTTCTTACAGGCCGATCTCATTGATTAATGTCGAGACAAAGATATTAGCGAAAGTATTGGCTAACAGGTTAACGTCTGTTATTACATCATTGATTCATCCAGATCAATCCGGCTTCATGCCAGGGCGTAACACAGCTCTATTGCGTAGGGTACATAATGTGATGGCAAGAAGGCCGAACATTGTAGAAGACGTAGCAATCCTTTCCCTTGATGCCTCTATGGCATTTGACTCCATAGAGTGGCCGTATTTGTTCGAGGTGCAATGGAGAGCAGGGCTAGGACCCAAGTATATGGCCTGGGTAAGACTCCTATATACGGGAGTCCTGGGGCAGGTGAAGATTATTGGTTTCACTTCCTGACCGTTTGAACTCCATAGGGGCACAAGGCAGGGATGCCCGTTGTCCCCACTGTTTTTTGCTGCTGCCACAGACACAAGTCTGACCTCCTGCAGCTGGGGGATACTCCAGCAAGGGAGGCTTGGACAATAGGTTTCCTGTCGAGTGAGGTGCTAACACCTCCCCAGACAGCCTGTAGTGTATTGGGGCAGAGTGGGATGAATGGAAAGATGCTTTTCCAGACACTGCCTGGGGCACACAAGGTGATCCATGCATAGCCCGGTTCAAACCAGTTGCTGGGGCACTCCAGCCTCGCTCTGGCACAAAACTGGACAAAGGGAAAGGGGTGTAACCAGCCCCTTCTCAGGGTCCACCCATAGGAGGAACCAAGCAGGTAATCCAGCCCCTAAAATCAGTATAAAGATAGGAGCTGAGTCTAGAGACTTTAGATTAATCCTGGAGGAAACTTTGATACGAACTCTTGGACCTTCGACGTTCTATATCGACTAGAAGACTGAAGACATCTCCCTTGTGGTCAAGAAGTGACCACCCTGTACAAATAGGCACCACCAGTAACTTGCCCGTCTGCTTTGTCGATGCTCCTGCTGGAACCCGAAGACTCAGCTACTCAGGAACTGGCCTTCCAAACTTCTCCGACTCCAATCCACATCCACAACAAAGCTGAGACCCGTGGCGGACACAAGAGATGTGGGACCGGACATCCTGGACATCCTGCATTTTGATAACAGTCCACTACTGAGTCACCCTCGAAGCAGTGCATTAGGGTTTCAGAATCCCCAAACCTGAGCGCCATTTGCACCCAAGCTCAGCCCTCCACACTCCACGAGTGCCACGTGGGGCCTGCTCCTACATTTCAGTGCAACACGTCTTCCCAGTTGCTAGCTTCTTAGCTAGTGAGCCCTCTGAAGATGAACCTTAGAAACGAAACTGCTCTCTTGGTTGCTCCAGGCTTGCTCCAGCTTCCCTCCAAAGGAGAAGCCCCCCAGACCTTGATTGTCTGACTCGAAGCCAATCTTCACTTCCTCCATGGTTTGCAGTTACCAAGCCTTGTTGGGTCCAATATGGATACCGACACCGCAGTCACCTAGATCCTTTATGGGGCAGCTCGAATCCAGCTCCTGGTCATCACCGACACCTCCTGGTCTTTGTGGCTGCAGAGACAAGCTTCACCTCTTCACCTGAATTAACTCTACATCGCCTGGTTCCTTCCTGGTCACTAGCTAGTGACCCAGACTGTCCCCTCTGCTTTCAGGTTCTTCTCATCTCCGAACCACCCTTGGATCCACCCGGACACTTTTCCTCTGGTCGCCTCCAGCATTTCTTTGCAGATCTCCATAAAAAACATCGATGAAACCCGACACGAAAAGATACCTATGCACCCGGCTTTCCTGTGTGAGGTAACTCGAGTACTCCGGTGCTCCCATGGGTGTTGACTCTCGAAGTTTCCTAGCTTAAAGGGGTTTTACCGTAGTCCATTCGGAAGTGTCATTTATCAGTAACTTTGTAACTTCTTCGTTCTCCATTATAAGTCAATGGTAACTCGCAACTGTGTTTAGACACTGCACGCGTCTCCCGTGGGTCTCCTACTTCCTAACCTTTGGTTGTCTAGTGTAGCCCCAGCGAATCCCTAGGCCCTAGGCCTATTCACTATTCCTGTAGTGGTTATAATACCACTTACTTAGTATATGGTTTGTGAGGCCCCTAGGGCAGAACTGTATTTGTGCAGCTTATAGTATGCTTAATGAGTAACTTGTGATGTATTTCGACCTCTAACATTATTAAGAGTACAGAGGGGTTGTGTTAGAAATAAATACATATATATTTGATATATACCTTGTATGGTGTCCTTTCATTTGGGACTCAAGGGATTATAATTGGTAAAACAGCTTGCTTTACATGCTTTCTGAAGTTTTAGCCTAAGACTGCTGGTCCATGCTACCACTAGGATAGCTTGTCTATAAGGCTGACTTTACAACCACCACAATAAGGGTTGTTTAGACTGGTGCAAGGTGCCCACTAGAATAGTGGACATCATATGCAAGGCTAACTTCTCACATGTTGGAGCCACTGGCAGCCTGGATACGTAGAGACGTGATGGTGCGTGGCCTGCGTTGGGTGGATGAGGTGGAAGATCGTATATCGTTGTACGCATACAATATCCACGAGCACTGTGGCTCATGACAAGCTGAGCTCGTCATGAGCATTGAAGGTGTTAGTGTAGTCTTAGACATATTTACAAACTTTGGTAAAAACTCAGGTTATGCCATAAATTGGCATAAGTCAGTCCTGTTCATGCTGACAGGGGAGGCACCTCGCCTCCCACCACAATGTGCACTATCGGTAGCAACAGATGGTTTCCGCTATCTGGGGATTACTCCGGACCCAGCCGGATTCTTCAATTCAAATTTGGCCCCGCCTTTGGCCAGATTACGTGCAGAGGTGAAACATTGGAGGACTCTGCCTCTAATGTTGGTGGGGAGAGCAGCATTGTTTAAGATGCTAGCCCTTCCCAAATTTCTTTATATCCTCCAGAATTGTCCCCACAGAGTCCCAGACTCCTACCTTAAAGCGGTAAAGAGTGTGGTTACCACATTACTGTGGGATGGGAGAGCCCCTAGAATTGCTCGACAGAACTTTCGAAAGGATGGTACGACGGGGCATAGCCCTTCCTGATTTACAACGGTACTATTGTGCATCACACCTAGTGACAGTCAAACATTGGGTGTACTACCCCCCGGATGATCCGGCATATGCCCTGGATAGATATCAAACTGACCGCTCAGGATATCTGGGGGCTCTCTACACTTCTGATAAGAAGAACTCATGGAAATTCTTTGGAGAAATCAAATATACCTTGGACATCTGGCGTATATTTACAGCTCGACTGGGCTCGGCCGACACTCTCTCGCTAGCCACGCCATTGTGGTTTACGCATAAGCTGGGAAGGCTGGGCTCCCACCCTGGATTTGATAAGTGGGACCTCATAGGGATATCCACGGTGAGAGATCTGGTCAAGAAAGGGGCTGTTTTGACCTTTAGAGAACTCCAGGACAAATATCAGCTATCCCAGGGAGAATCGTATAGATATCTACAAATCAGAGACGCTTTACACACAGCCTTTCCATCTCTCGCAGACATTCCGGAGTCGTTGCAGCTGGAAGACCACCTGCTCGATGGACCCCTTAGATCTAAAGCAATATCCCTAACTTATAATAAATTGAGCAATAACCTCCCAGATAACTTTCCGAAACACAGGGTCCGATGGCAGGAAGGCATTGGCCCTCTTGAGGACGAAGACTGGCAGAAGGCGCTAATGTCCCCACGTGAGGTGGCCATACCTCAGAGGTTTCACTTGATCCAACTTAAAATACTTCACTGATTATATATCACTGGGTTGATATTGGCTAAAACAGGGACCAGGCTGGATGACAGGTGTGTAAGGGGCTGTAGCTAAAGGGCCACATATTACCATTCTCTGTGGACATGCCCCAAGGTGCACCCATTGTGGGAGGGAGTCACAACTCACATGTTAAAGGCCCTGGGTAAAGACATACAATTAACCCCACAACTGGGGCTACTAAACATCTGGGAGGCCACTGACTTAACAGAGATTTACAACAGTTCACAACACTGGGGTACACACTGGTGAAGAGAGAAATAGCCAAGGGTTTGGGAGACTAGAACTCTCCCCGTATCACTCTATGGTTTAGGGAAATGGATAGATGCATGTTGGCAGAGGCAGAGGTCTATAAGGCAAGGGGCTGCCCAAAGAAAGGGTACAGGAAATGGTCACACTGGAACAAGTACAGGGGGATCTGTGTGTCTCACGGTCACCCACGGTTGAAATGGAATGGCGTAGACAGATGAGGATGATAGGAGATATATCCTAAGTAACTTTGAATGATGTTGAACTGAAATTTGATGATAATGTACAAGATGTCGTTCAATCATGTAATGTACTTCTGATTGCATTCAATAAACAAAGTTTAAAGAAAATAAAAAAAAAATGTTGTTTCTATGTCTAATTGCACCTTCATATTCCCATTATTTATTACTCATCCTTTTTAACCAAGGATCTGATTCTCATCAATCCATTCTTGAATCCTCTATTTGGTACTTCAAATTCATTAAATTCCCCCACAAATCATTCTACCTCAAACATTGGAAGGAAAAGGGTATTTTTTTTGTTCATTTTTGACTTCCCATAATTTTATTTTATTTTCACAGGAGAACTATGGCCTACCTGATTCCTGTCTTCAATAATATAATCAATTAATTCCTATACTCCGTACTAATTTATTAAGCAATAACTTTACACCTGATGTCACACCATTTATTCTTCTGACACTTCTATGGGATCTTTCTACTGATTCCACACCTAAAGCCTCCTTTATTTATAAGGCTCTCTCTTCCCCACTTTCTATAAGAAATAAACCACCTACTGAACTATTATGGGAAAGAGATATTTCTCAATCTTTAACTATCCAACAATGGGACTTATTATGGGGTAAATTATTTAAAACATCTGAGGCTGCCAATATAACTCACAAATATTCTATCTATAACAGAGCTGTAATTTCCCCTTCTTTCTGCATAAAATTGACTCATCTGTTTCCTCTTCCTATTGGTCATGTCTTGAATCTGATGGTACTTGAGTCAACTTCTCGATCATTGCTCTAAAGTTTATGTACTTTGGAAAACTATTTGGGAAAAATGTTTATTGCTTTTCCCATGTAATATTCCACTTTCTGTCCAGAATGTTTTTCTTGGTACCTTGTCTGCTGACTTTGATAACTTACCTATCAAAGCTGTTTTATTTAATCTATTTATGGCACTTGCTTTTAAAATTATTTTATCATGTTGGAAAGACAGCTCTAAGTTATCTACTATGGCCTGGTGGAACCTTATCTGTGATGAACATAGAATATCTACTGTTTCCCTTGTATTCTTCATCTTGGAAAATCAAATCCGACCAACTCTGGCTCCTCTTTACTACCTTCCTAATAATTCTCTTTCCTTTGTTCTCTTTTGTTCTTTGTTTTTTCTTTTTTCTTCTGTTTCTTTTTGTAAAAACAAAAGAAAATGTTTTATTAATTGTATAGTTTTTCTTTCCTGTTTATTCTGTTTATTGTTATACCTAGATTTCATATTCCTATATTGTTAAGTATTTTCTGGTTCAATTGATTCCACTAATGTTATGCATTGTTAATAAGGTATATTTTCCTTATATTTGTGTAATCCTTACTATTCTCTATTTTATTTATTTATTTATTTTAAAGGTTATATACAGCGCTGGCTAGACCCGGAGGTATCAGAACGCTTTATGTGAGTATCAGACCATAGTTGCAGGTTACATCGTTACAAAGGTTACACAGTTATTAGAGCATGGCAACCTAGTTACATGTAAGGTTGAGACAAACAAAAAGGACATATACGGAAGGGAAAAAGCAGGGAAGGGGAGAGATTCAGGGGAGGTGGGTAGGAGCAGGAGAAGTAGACAGAGAATGGAGGAGGGAAGAGGAGGGGAGGGTGAGAGACACAGCATGGAAAGAGGAGGGGGAGGGTGACGGGGACACAAACCGATAGACGAGTCAGAGCTGCGTCCAAAGTCCAGTAAGCTGTGACCCCAGGGGAAGTGGTATAATTTTCCATCTCTGTTGCGAGAGGCTCCCTATATGCAGTGGACTCTCTCAGAGGGGTTTCTGAGAGTCCAAGGCTTACATACTGAATCCTTCCCCAAAAAGGGGAGAGGGATGTCTTTGGCAAGGGGTGCCATACCATACCTCTGCTGTGAGTGGCTCCCTTGGCACTGTGAACTCTCTCAGCAGGTTCGCTGAGACTCCAGAGTATAACTATTGGATCTTTCCCCAACAAGGGGAGAAGGAGTGCTTAGTCAAAGGGCACAAAAGGGCAGGGGGCCTGGCAGTGTAGCAGACAAGGGGGGATAATCAGGTGAAAGGGGATAGGAGTAAAGGAAGTAGACAAAGAGAGAGTACTAAATAAGAACAGGCAGCATCATTTACGGGCACAGACTGTTTTCTCTCTGAGGCCATGAGCTGGCCCCATCCCTAAGGTAAAAACCTAGCACAGGTCATTCCACAAGCTTTGCTGTCCAGGACATGAAGCACACAATTTGTAATTCGAATTATTTTTCACAATGCCTCAGCACGTGTGCTTTGCCCACATCGTTCAGCTAAACACCTCCAGTGCATCTATGAGGGTCGGTCAATTCTGTGTGACAATGTATGACCACAGTGGTCCCCGCGGGCAACACCCAGGTGTCGACTCAGCTGTCCCAGTTGGACTTATCTCCTCTAGTACGATGCATGGAGGCCGACGCCCCATTGCAGGGCTGTTCTGGTCTGCCCAGCGCCATCCCACAGCAGTTCCTGGCCAGGCTACAGCCCACTAGCCCAGGATTTAATTCCTCGCTGGCCGCCCACTGTCTCCCGGGGTCACTTGGCAGTAGAGAGCTCCCTCGTATGGTAGGGTCACTGAGACGGGCGGTCCAACCTGTAAGTAGTGGGATATTGCGAACCGCTCCAGGCACAAAAAGATCACTGGTGGTACGTCCCCAAAGCAGTATCTATGGACAAAGACCAGCTAACCTGGTATAGACAGAAGTGAGTGAAACTCCAGTCAGTAAAGTACTAAAAAGTACTAACCTAAAAAAAAAAGGTGTAGTTGTTTAGTTGTTTATGTTAGAATTATTAAATCACTATAAGTGCGAGAAGAAAATAAAACTACAACAGATTTGTGGTTAGAAAACTGGTTTTATTATCAACATAAGTGATTTTAATTTAGATGTGGAATACAATGACCAGGTTACATTGTGTTTCTAAAGTGATCAGCAGTTGAGGCAGCTTTCAAGTTTGATTCACAAGAAGCACGACGGCCTTGGCCTGGACTCCAAGTACCTTCTCCTAACAATGCTGTCTTCACATGCCCTGGACTGCAAGAAGCCAACATGGCCTCTCCCTGAGTCAATAGAAAACCTGCTTGGCAACCATCTTAGGAGGTGCATTGGCGGTCACACGCTTTCCCTCTCTACTATTGTTTGTTCCATTATATTGACTGTTATTAGCCTTTCTAGAGATATTCTAATAACAACCTCTTTTTAATGAAAACAGCTTTTTTTGTTGATTTATTCATCGATAACTTTTTTGTCTGATTTACTCTATGTTGATTTGCCAAATGTTTGTTAACCAGTCATGGTGTTTCGGCCCAGTCTGTCCCTGATGAATCTGAAACATTTGAAGAAGCTTCTTCTTCAGTTGCTGGAGGCCAGGCCAATGGCATTGTTTGCGCTGTCAAACACAACATAGTACTCTCTGATGAAGACGTCCCCGAGGACCCAGTGGCGATGGTTGGGATGGATCTTCACGTTGCAATGTGTCTGTGGGAAGTCAGAAAGTGTCATTTAGCAAAGTTTGCATGGTAATTGGATGCTTTTCTATGGTTTAATGATCCATTTTAAACATTTTTGGAATTGCATCCTGGGAATAAATATTTGACATCAATGCTTCATCAATATACACAGAGCCACATACTCTACAGAATCTTCGTGGAGAGCTATTTCACTATATTCTCTTGTGTGAGCCCTCTCTGGAGCTCATCAAAAGATAACAGGATCATGTCTTTCTGTTGGGCGATGTCTAGTGTCATGTACTAGCCCACAAGAGAGGGATCAGCTTTGAACATCTCTAACACAGTTACTGAAGAACAAAGGAAGTCACCTGAAGAACCACCTCAAATATGTCATCAGTGGGTTTAGGAGTGGAATAAACCCATTGATAAATGTGGCTCCTAATGTACTGAGCACCCTCAACTGGTGTCGTGGAAGAGATGGAATGTTACCTTGATTACACAATTGCCACTATCTTTCATTTTCATTTAACAAAATGTTAATGTGTGTCACATTTAATCATACCTTACATATATTCTAGTATGATTTTGGATTATGTGTGCCATAATCCATTTCTTAGTTAACTTGACTATGGTCACTGTAGGTCTCAATTTGAAAAGGCTCACTTGAAATTAAATGCATTTCTGCTTGCTGTGCATATTCTGTTCTCTTGTTTCCAAGCCAAGTTTCACCTGTGTTCTCTTAAACTGTGCTGTGATTGATAGATTGTATGTGTGAAGTTCATTGAACTTATCTTTTATTGAGCTGGTCAGAAACTCTTAGAACCTGCGTGTGAGACAAGCAGTGGATGTGAATGCTTCCTTGTGTGATATCTATGAAGATCATGACGCTGAAAATCTTCCATCATATGATTCGTGAGAAGAGGGCGTACACCGTGAGTTTCACTTAATGTTTACTTTTGATTGGTTCTTTAACTTTGGGAACCGTAGGAGTGTCTACCTTGTTGAACTTCATGATTGAGTTGTTTATTTTTTGTTCTGGGCACTAAAACCTGCTCCTGTGCACCTTTGATGGCGACTGTCCCTTTACCTTTAGAAACGTCATATCTTTGCTGCCCCACCATATGAAATAAGGGCTGGCATGAATTATATCGTTCTGTGTTACTTTGGTACCTGTTACGATTGGAAACATATGCTGTGTTATGCTATCCTGCTAGTGTAACTAAGTCATTACTGGTGAAAATCCAGTTAATGGTGAAAGTCCTGCTACTAAAAACAAGCCATTACTGGTTATATTCCATATATCCCATTACACATATACCGACCAATACGACTCTAACAGATATTGGCATTCTGGTGAAAGTCAAGTTAATGGTGAAAGTTCTGCTACTAAAAAATCCAGCTTGTCTATCACTTGACTCTAAAATGTTTTGCTTACGATGGTGATTAACATTGCTGGGGTAGTGTTTTTCACAGGGGACGCAAACATGTCTTTTTCTCATAGACAGGAACTTATCATGGTCTCTGCATGATCTTCTACTCTCTATTGATCCCATTTCCAGGGTGGACGCCTCCTGTGGTTACATAAGTAGGACTTGGTGTATTTATAAGTGCTTGGGATTTGGCGCAGTGATTGGATAAGTACATAGGACTGGCTGCACAGGTATTACCAGGGAGATTCCTGGACTGCATGGGTAGTCCTCAAGGGATTGTAGCAGTGCATGTACTAGTTACTGGGTCATTGCATGAGTACATGGGCAGTGACTGGATGATTACAGTACTTTTAGGAGAGTACATGATGACTTTACAAGTGCTTGGGTCTTGGTGGAGTGATTGAATGAGTACATAGTGCTCGCTGGGTGTTTGGAGGAGTGCATGGGTAGTGACAGGGATTTCTGGAGTGCCTGGGCACTACCTGCGTAATTGGAGGAGTGAATCAATAGTGTGCAGGTAGTTAGAGGTCTGCATGGGAAGTGCTCAGGGGATTGTAGCAGTGCATGTGTTAGTGTCCGGGCCATTGCATCAGTACATGGGTAGTGACTGGATGATTACAGCACTATAAAGAGAGTACATGAAGAATTTACAAGTGCTTGGGGTTTTGTGGAGTGATTGAATGAGTACTTTGTGCTGGCTGGGTGGATTGGAGGAGTGCATAGGTAGTGACAGCAGATTACTGGACTGCATAGGTAGTCCTCTGGGGATTGTAGCACTACATCTGTTAGTGCCTGGGTCATTGCATAAACACATGCTTAGTGACTGGATGATTAGAGTGCTGCAAAGATACTACATGGTGAATTTATAAGTGCTTGGGTATTGGCACAGTGATTGGATAAATATATGGTGCTGACAGGATGATTAGAAGAGTGCTCACGGAGTGACAAGGGGAATGCTGGAGGGCACAGGTACTGCTCTGGGGAGGCAAGAGCTCATCCATTGACTTATGTTGGATGGGTGCATGATCTTTCGAAGCTCTTGTAAGTCTTGTAATCTTTTTATTGAATCCGAGAACCTTTGAACTTCTCCTGCAGTGGAGTAATGTATTGTATTATTCCTCAGGTTCTAAGTTAGACCTCTACCCTTGGTTCTGCGGATCCCTCTACCCGCTATTTTGTTTACCCTGATTTCATACTTGCCTAGGTCATTGCCTTTTCTCTCTTTTGTCTTACTGGGCATCTTTCATCTTTTTTAAATTAATAGATGGATATTGGTGTTCATGGTCCTATTCAAACCTAATACTTCATATTTTTTATAAACTCTAGCATGTGAACATTAACTATCTACCTTTACTTTTTGACTCTTTTAGAACTAAATAATCCGTTTTTACTATTTATACTTTGGGCTATTTGATGGTGTTCACCATTTAGTGTGATCCTTCAACTCATCTATTCCTCTTTTCGAGCATGGCCTTATATAGCCTTTGTTTCTAGGGCACCTTAACATAGATTTAACTTGTTTTTAAACATATCTAATATTTAGATATATGTTTGTCTGACATTATGTTTGTACACACCCACAGCCTTGAAGAAGTCACCTTGTGATGTAACACGTGTCAGCTGTTTTTTGCTGTTTTCAATACATATGTACAGATGATCACTTCTGTCTACAATAAATCACAAATCTGAAACATCCACAAGAATCCTAACTCTATTAACTAAAAATTCCTTCGGACTTCTATTGAGTGCTTTGATATCTTTTTCCATATTCTCTTGAGACATGATGCTTCCTTTATTTCTGCTCATAGAGTTAATCTCTTGAGCAAAACACTTTCTTCTGGAAGGGTTAATTTTGGTGATACCTGCTATTCAACTCCCCAACCCCACTACTGAAAACCTTAGTTTAGAACTAGGGAGTCTCCCTTCAGGGGAACTGAAACTTGTATGATTTGCCTACAGTAAGCTTTACATAACGTAGATTTGTATTTTCTGTTCTGATTACATTGACGTATGCTTTAACCAGGTGATTATTCATTTCAGACTGATTTCAGGTTGTATTTTTCTAATCTGCTAGTAAACATTCCTGAAAAGAGTGCACATGGATGATGAAAGAAGAAAACAGAAATCGGGCCTCATTTATGAAGCCCCTTGCGCACTTTTTGTGACGTTCTGTGGTGCAGAAGCCTGCGTGATATTTTGCAGGCAACACTAAGGCACTTTTTTTGGCTTAATGCTGTTTGATAAATATCAGTCGCTTTGACGCAGTGTCCTGCATTAAAGGGGCGTGCAGTGGGTGTTGCTGGGGGCGTTCCCAGCAACATCCATGGCCTTTTGACACTGCCCCAGATTTACGAGAAATCGTAAATCTGAGGCAGTGCCAAAAGCTTACGCATCCTCAGGGGAGGCGTAAGGGAGGTGCAACGGGGAGAAATGTCTTTATTTCTCCTAATTTTTCCTTTTTCTATGTGTGCTGCAGTCTGCAAAACACATAGAAAGAGGAAAAGCCTCTTGTGAATATTTTTGTACAGGGAGATTTCCCTTTCCTGCACAAAAATAATCAATCCCGCAAGGCAGGCACCCTCACACCATTGTGTAAAGGTGCCTGCGTTGGTGCTCGGCAGCCCACTGTGCGCTGGCGCAGGGGAAAAGGACAAGGAATGGTGCATTCCTGCCATTTTCTTTTCCTGCTGCTCTTCCCTACGGCAAAAGAAAAGGACATAACTGAGGCCCCTTGTTCATTATGAATGATTTTTCACTTTCCAGAATTAAAATTTCCAGCTGGTCCTTTTCGAAAAACTTAGCAGAAAGATCAGGATTTATAAGAACTCAGTGTGCCGGTATGCAGACAAAATATCGAAATTAAAATATTGATATACAATAATATCGATGTTTTAATTTCGACAGTATAGAATATCGATGTCCACAATATCGACAGACAGAATATCGTTTTTTTAAGGTATGTATGTTACTAATATCGATTTTTACTAATATCGAAATTTTGTTTAGTGTTATGTATTTTATTATGTTGTTTATATGTTTGTTAAACATGTTTTGTAATGTATGTTTGAAAATTTGTAAACTTGTTTACATTTTGCGTTTTAGTATCAGAGCGGGTTGTGGGTTTATAGGGGAATAGGGTGGGAAGTAATTTAATAATAATTAATTAATTAATATATGTTTGTAAATATTTTTATTAATAATTAATTGGTAATTAATTAATATTAATTAGTTAATTAATTAATATAATTTTGTACATATTTTTAATTAATAATTAATTGGTAATTAATTAATATTAATTAGTTAATTACAATAATTAGAGTATTTTTATATATATAATTTTTTGTTATTGTTAATTAATTAATTGGGAAAAAATAATATTAATTATTAAATTAAATTAATTACAGCTAATGTGCTAATATATTTACTTTATTGTTATTGTTAATTAATAATTAATTGGTAATTAAATAATATTAATTAATTTTGGGTAAAGGAGTATTTTTAGGGTTCAGGGTCAGTTTTGGGTTTTTGGGTAAAGGGGTATTTTTAGGGTTCAGGGTCAGTTTTGGGTTTTTGGGTAAAGGGGTATTTTCAGGGTTCTGGGTCAGTTTTCAGTTCATGGGTAAAGGGGTATTTTTAGGGTTCAGGGTCAGTTTTCAGTTTTTGGGTAAAGGGGTATTTAGGGTTCAGGGTCAGTTTTCAGTTCTTGGGTAAAGGGGTATTTTTAGGGTTCAGGGTCAGTTTTCAGTTTTTGGGTAAAGGGGTATTTTTAGGGTTCAGGGTCAGTTTTCAGTTCTTGGGTAAAGGGGTATTTTTTGGGTTCAGGGTCAGATTTCAGTTTTTGGGTAAAGGGGTATTTTTAGGGTTCAGGGTCAGTTTTGGGTTTTTGGATAAAGGGGTATTTTTAGGGTTCAGGGTCAGTTGTGGGTTTTTGGATAAAGGGGTATTTTTAGGGTTCAGGATCAGTTTTGGGTTTTTTGGGTACAGGAATATTTTTAGGGTTCAGGGTCAGTTTTGGGTTTTTGGGGTACAGGCGTACAGGGTAAAAATAAAATAAATTTAAATTAAATCAATTAAATGAAATTAAAAAAATTAAAATTACATTAAATGATTAAGTTTTTAATTTATTATAAATGTATATGTATTAGTTTTAATTTTTTGATTATGTTTTAATGTTTTTATTTAATATTTGTAAAATTATATGTATTTTAAAATTATTTTTACATTATTAATACATTTTAAAAAACGATATTTTTAATTTCGATATTTTTGTACTACGATATTAATTTTTCGATATTTTTGTACTTACCTTTATGAAGATATGACTCCGATATTTTTGATTTCGATATTTTTGTGTCAATATTTTTGTATGTAGATATTCTGTCTGTCGATATTATGTCATACATTCCAGTGTGCCATTGGCTTGCAGCACGTCACCAGTATATTATACTGTTCAGTTGTGTAAAGAAAAGTAGCAGTGTTTATTTTGCAGTAATAGTTACATAGAAATGTTGGTCTGTAATCTTTCAATGCCAATGGAGGATATTTACTATAAAATGTCGGCAGGTTGTGCTGCTCCATAATTGTTAATGCTGTGGTCTGACATTTTTTAAATGCAGTGATGTAAAAATACAGCACGCCCCTGTGTTTCCCCAAGTGCTGTTGCAAGGGTGCCTGTACAGCTAGGGTGATTGATTATGTGCCAGAATAGACACCTTCCTGCACATATCCAATTTGTAACGGTGATTTGCTGTTTCCATGTGTGCTGCTGAATGTAGCACACACTGAAAGAGCAAAATAGGAGAAGAAATTAAAAATTTCTCCTCGTATCACCATCCTATGACCAGGATTTACCTGCCCTTCGTTTTTGGCCCCATCCTTGTACATATGGGGCAGCATAAAAAAACAATGGGTGTTGCGGTGGAACACACACAGCAACATCCATTGCCCGCCCTTTTGCTGCAGCTGACTGCTACGGAAAGGGGCATATTTACAATGCGGAATTAAGCTACTTTAAGTGGCTTAAAGCCACGTTGAAAAATACGGGGTAGGGAGCAACACCACCGGAGCATCAGAAAAGTGACGATCCAATGGCATTAGGGTCTTGTAAATATGCTCCAATGTGTCTTCAGAAGAGATCATGAAAATCCTTCAGGAAGGTTCACACATCTGCTAACCGCTGACATTTGTCACACAGTGTCAATGTTATTGACAAATAAACACTTTTTTGCCTCTTCTTAAGTGAACCCGCCCTTAATGGTTCTGAACAGCTTTGGAAAAACCAAGAAAGATATAGTTAAATGTGCTAAGTTGCTGCTAACATAGGTGCAGATCCGTTAAATTGGGCTAAAGCTATTAGTAAATTGAAAACGCAATAACCCCCCCCCTTTAATGTTGTCCCCCCACCCTGTGCCATGGACATGCACAAAACCTGAATTACCTACAGTGGGTGTAACTTGTTAACTGCCTGTGACATTTGTTGCAGATTTGTCAAAAATAATAAGGACAGAAACAAATGAAAATAGTATTGCCCCCCCCCCCCCCCCCCCCCCTCCGGAACTTTGCTCCCACCTTGATGGATTGGCACAAAGCTTGAAAGACCAATAGGAAACCAATCCTTCGTAGCTTCTGGCAAATAATGTGCTCATTCATCACACAGTGCCAAATGTATCAGTAAATTAGCACAATTTTGCATTCCTTTTTAACTTTCTCCATTTGTGATTCTGCACAAATTAAAAAATGACAGGAGTAACATGAACTAATAGTAATATTTTCTAAATGTCATGCATTGTCATGAAGCAAATTAATAAAGCCCACCTGGCAGCTTTTTCAAAATGCTAATATCTCACAAACTATTGCCACTGACCTCAAAGGCATGCTTCCTGATTAAAGTTCTTTCTCATGCCAAATTTAGCATAAATCCATTTAGCAGTTTTTTCTGCAATTGCTAGAACATTTTTGAATGAAAGCTAAGAGAGGAACTATACCCTTTTCACCCATGCCCCCTCAAATTTTTCTTCTTTGTGTAAGTGAAGAAAAAATCACTCTTTCTCAATATTTTCTGCTAAGTTTGTTTTAAGGGCTGGGCAACATAAACACCTGTCCACGAAAATTGCCTAGGGTTCTAAACAAACAGGTTATCACCTGGGAAAGATTCATGACCTATCAAATAAATAATTTAGGCCAGGTCTTTTCCCCTAGTACCTTTGGCACATAGCAGACAGGCTTAATTTAGGAAGATATGTCAAGTATTAGAAAGAGTAAACCATTTGCAAAGTCAAAACACATCACAATAATAAAATCCCACAACCAAATCCTAAAACTATATGAAAAGGTAAAGAGAAAAGCACCAACCAAAAATCCCTCTTTGTAGTTGACTGTAAGCTAGAGGGCAACTTCAGGCTGACAGCAGTGAGATGGAGGTCGGATACACCAAGAGGGTTGTTCCAGTCAAACATTTTACCTTCTAACTTAGTCTCCTTTGTGGAAGGAAAAATCCTATAGCAGGGCACAGTTGAGTGCTGTATCAGATTAAATAGTTTCAGGCCCCACTGAAGCTACTTGTTTTGGTGGGAGAGCAACAGAATGGGAAAATTCAACTTCTAAAGCAACAGAAGCCTACTGATCGGACTGACACTTTTTGCACCATTGCCTGACCCACATGTTTACCTTTACACTTTGTCTTGTTTTTTTTAGCTACTACTAATAAACAAAAAGAGTGTAAGGGTATGGCAGATCACTCTCTTACCCCAAAGGAATAATTACATAAACAACTGAAGAGTGATAGAACAAAACACCACATACAGGGGAAACTCTTGACGTGGTGAAAAAACAGACAAAAAGTGAAGGAGAACCAAAAATAGGTTGAGTAAGAACCCTCACTCACCACCTAGTGGTGACATGCTTCATCACTGGGTTCCCACTGGAAAGACCTAGCGTCTTTCCAGTGTGCTACGGCGCCTGTTTTGCAGCGGAGCTGGTTGTTGTGAGTGTTGAGGGTGCAAACAGAAAAACCGAATTGTGCTAAGTGAGTGCAAATAATTGAAAAGTGCGTAGTTGTGACAGTCAACTATTTTATTCAAAGTCCAACCAGCACTGGTTAAAAACAATTTAAAGTGGAAACATAGGGTAGGTCTCAATAATTAAAGACACCTAGTCCACTGAGTGAAAAAATAGTCGACATGTTTCTGCTCAGTGAGCCCAAGTCGCTCAGCTTTCGTCAGGACCAAAAGGACAGTGATCCTCCGGTGGTATGCACGCGCTAAGGTGCACCCAGCCGTGAGGAATAATGTGTGAAATAGTTAAAATAAAAGGAAAATTGTTCCAAAATATTTACGGCTTAAAGCCGGTTTTGACCCAAGTAGCAAATTGCTGGGGTCTGTACCTTTAAGAAAAAATGTTATGTTTTGTCAGCACAACTTCTTTACAGTGGTTCATTAATAACAAATAAATCATGGGAATCCTTCACCATAATGACCACCCAAGTGATGAAGTCAGAATCAATGGGCAGTGTCGTTAATTGTGCATAGTAGGGAGTCCTATCAAGTTGTGTTATCATTTAATTAATAGAAACATAATGAGGAGTCCGAACGATAGGTCACAGGTATAATGATCAGATGAATTAAATCTATTTTAATCCTCATTTACAAAAATCCTACCCCATACTTTTATTCGAATTCAAAAAGATACTAGGGTTTATAGGAATTAATGGCTATTTTGCCAAAGGTGCAATTAATTTTAAGAAACATAGAATGTCCAGATGAATTGTGCCAAGCGGTGTGATTACATAAGAAGACTGGGGATCAAGCTCTAACTCACTTTCAGAGGACGACAGTCTCTCCTCATTGGCAAACGCGGTGGAGGGAAAGCTTCACGTCGCGCATCTGAGGAGAGACATCCATAATGGTTTATCTGATTTACGCAGTAGTTGGCATCGTGTGGTCGGGTGTCTAATATTTCAGTGTGCTGCGCTAGTTATTTCCGATAGCAGTAAGACATCTATAACCGTTTGCACAGTTTAAACGGTAATGAATAGCACGTAGTCGGATTTAAAATGTGTCTGTGCATCGCGCTAGTCATTAGAACAATGGGAGAGACGCACTTACATTTACACTGACATCCATAATTATTTTTGCGATTTTAGCGGTACCGGACATATTTAACATCCGGCTATGTCCTGTCCGGTACCGCTAAAATCGCAAAAATAATTATGGATGTCAGTGTAAATGTAAGTGCGTCTCTCCCATTGTTCTAATGACTAGCGCGATGCACAGACACATTTTAAATCCGACTACGTGCTATTCATTACCGTTTAAACTGTGCAAACGGTTATAGATGTCTTACTGCTATCGGAAATAACTAGCGCAGCACACTGAAATATTAGACACCCGACCACACGATGCCAACTACTGCGTAAATCAGATAAACCATTATGGATGTCTCTCCTCAGATGCGCGACGTGAAGCTTTCCCTCCACCGCATTTGCCAATGAGGAGAGACTGTCGTCCTCTGAAAGTGAGTTAGAGCTTGATCCCCAGTCTTCTTATGTAATCACACCGCTTGGCACAATTCATCTGGACATTCTATGTTTCTTAAAATTAATTGCACCTTTGGCAAAATAGCCATTAATTCCTATAAACCCTAGTATCTTTTTGAATTCGAATAAAAGTAAGGGGTAGGATTTTTGTAAATGAGGAATAAAATAGATTTAATTCATCTGATCATTATACATGTGACTTATCGTTCGGACTCCTCATTATGTTTCTATTAATTAAATGATAACACAACTTGATAGGACTCCCTACTATGCACAATTAACGACACTGCCCGTTGATTCTGACTTCATCACTTGGGTGGTCATTATGGTGAAGGATTACCATGATTTATTTGTTATTAATGAAACACTGTAAAGAAGTTGTGCTGACAAAACATAAAATTTTTTCTTACAGGTACAGACCCCAGCAACTTGCTACTTGGGTCAAAACCGGCTTTAAGCCGTAAATATTTTGGAACAATTTTCCTTTTATTTTAACTTTTTCACACATTATTCCTCATGGCTGGGTGCACCTTAGCGCGTGCATACCACCGGAGGATCACTGTCCTTTTGGTCCTGATGAAAGCTGAGCGACTTGGGCTCACTGAGCAGAAACATGTCGACCATTTTTTCACTCAGTGGACTAAGTGTCTTTCATTATTGAGACCTACCCTATGTTTCCACTTTAAATTGTTTTTAACCAGTGCTGGTTGGACTTTGAATAAAATAGTTGACTGTCAAAACTACGCACTTTTTAATTATTTGCACTCACTTAGCACAATTCGGTTTTTCTGTTTGCACCCTCAACACTCACAACAACCAGCTCCGCTGCAAAACAGGTGTCGTAGCACACTAGAAAGACCCTAGGTCTTTCCAGTGGGAACCCAGTGATGAAGCATGTCACCACTTGGTGGTGAGTGAGGGTTCTTACTCAACCTATTTTTGGTTCTCCTTCACTTTTTGTCTGTTTTTTCACCACGTCAAGAGTTTCCCCTGTATGTGGTGTTTTGTTCTTGTTTTTTTTAGCTCCAAATTTTCCACCGGGGCAAGCCTGAAGCTGCTGTGTCTGAAAAAGTCCTTGCAAAATCATTGTAAGTTCAGGCTGAAGCTCCAGAGGACTTGGAAATCTAAAATTGTTCTTAGTCCCCTCATGGAAGACTTTCTGGTACAGTTTCTCTTTGCCGCTTCTAAAGCTTCCAGGATCACAGGGACCACACTTGAGGACTGAGACACACTGAAGCAAAGGTCACCAGCTAGGTCCAGTCCAGTTTCAGTTGTAACTGGTCCATAAATCACTCCACGAAAAGACCTCTTGCATACCTTTAAGTCCCTGTAACCTTACAGGAGGACAGCCAACTGGCCCTTGGAGTTCACTTCAAAGTCTTAGGTTCAGGTGGAAGCAGATCTAGCTGTACAAGTCTTAACACAAGAAAAAGACAGCAGGACCAGTCCATTGTGTTCTGCCACAGGTCCAGGAACATTTCTGCAGAGCTGGGATAAGGTGCTATGTGTGATCAGTTCACTAACCAGTAGGGAGGGATTACTCCTGGTCACTCCTTGACCAATGAGCTAAACACTCCAAAGCAGAAACCTTCCTACATTTGTAGCGCATCCTGTTTGCCTCACTACAAACTATACCACAGTGTACCATTTCCAATAAAATCGAACATAGCAAAGTCTTTCTGCCCCTAAAGGGAGCTTGTGGCACACAGAGGGATGTGCTTAAATTAATTAGAAGTTCACTCCAACACAACCACTCCAAACTCATTCTGAGACCTAACTGCCTCCTCCACTGAACCTAATGCCAGTAGGCTAACATGTATACTGGGATCAAAAGCCCTTTCTCTTTCACGATTCCCTTATCACTAAGTTGTAAAAGAACAGGTCTCACTTAGGTTGATTTTGAGTTAGTGAAGCAAAGAAGGGCTCACCAGCCAGTTGCAGGAAGACCAATTGTATTTAGCATGCAGTGGCTTCATGTAGGGAAAGTGTACCTTTTAAAAGTTCCTTTTCTCATATAATTATCAAAATTCAAAGTTATCCTTGAATTTAATTTTGAATAAATAGTCAAAACAGTGGTGAAACCAACGCTGAAGCTTACTCCATAACAAAGATAATAGATTAACACATTAATGGCACTTTAGGTTTTTCTTCATAGAACCAACTGCCATCCTAACAGTAAAAACTGCTTTTGGAGGCTGGTCACTGTAGGGAGTCAGTAACTGTTTACATGTTCCACTTTTAAATACCAGCACACCATGTAGTTAGCTATCTGGCCTGCTTGGGGCAACTTAAATAATATTGAAAAGTTGGCATTCCCTCCTTTCAAAAAAATTATTTTCATAGGTTGCCTGCAGAGTTAAAAACTTTAAAGGTTAAAAAGAGTTGAGCTAAACTTGAATGTCTAAAGCCATGTTTTCCTTCTCAGCCCGGTGAATGGCACAACAAGGGATACAGTTAACTTTCTACACCATTTGCACATATTTTTCCACCATGTACAAACGCCTTACTGGAAAGTTAAAAATGACAGTTGGGGACTAGCCAATTTTACCATATTTTAGGGGTCAGAGCACATTGAGGGTGCAAAAAGGTGTCACTTTCTTAAAGAGTTTGTGAGGGCATTCTTACCAGACATTGAAGTATTTAACTTTTAATTTGTTACAAAACGCGTATTATATAAGTGCACCATTTAGCCCCATTTTAATAGAATATTTTTGGTAGGAAAACAACCTAAAGTCTCTCTGGCATTGTAAGCTCACTCATTCAATATAAAGCATCACATCTTTTCTAGGGTTGGGCATAACTTGTGTAATTCAATGCAGTGGAATCATGTGGGGTTACACCAAAATTCAGAAAGATTATGTGGAATTATGGAAGAAGAGTAATTGTGCCTTTAGTGCTATTCTGTTAGTGCAGAAATGCTCCATCGCTACCAACATGGACTTGAGGATGCATTGTGCGCTAAGAAATAGTGGTAACTGCAATAAAATATGAATAGCAAGCAGGTGCTTACTAAATATCCTTTCACAGTAGGATTTTCCCCCAAATTACTCTTAATTGTGTGAGGAGGTGTAATTCTGTTATTATCAGTAAATCTGTGTTAAATACTAATGCAGAAGTACTTTGAGTACTCTGGCGTAATTGAAATTACACCAAGGCCTTTTCTTTTTGCACTTCCACACTCACCAGACTCTACTGCTTATCATTTCCGGTCATTTAACACCAGCCATTCAATAATGAATAAGAGAGTTTAACTGCCCTAAAAAGAAATTGTTGTGTTTCCCAGTTTAGGGATCATATTACTAAAACAAACTGTAACAGTATGATTGCGGCTATTTGTGGCTATTTATGTGTTGGAGAGGAGAGGTGAAAAGCCTCAGTGCATGGCGCCCACCATATCCCAGCCCTAGGGTGTTCCATCCAGGAGGTTTGAACTTTAAGGATCTTACAAGCACTGCCAAGACAGCACTCTCTGGAAGGATTCTTACCTCACTGATATAGGAGCTGGCCGGCACAGAATAGTCCACACCACCAATAGTAAAGACAATATCTGGCAGGGAGCTGATGGAGCTGCAGTCAACCTCATACTAAAGTGAAAAGAAAAGACAAGGTGTGTTAGGGTCATCGACCAGCCAAGGTCCAAATGCTAATAATATCCAATGTGAGTACAAATATGTTAGAGTGTCATTTCGGCTTCACATTATATTTGAGGGCATCGTTCACGCAACTCAGAGCAGCAAGTATAGTTTCTGCGTTCCACTCCATTTCGTGAATGGGAGAGAACATAACAGCAGCATATGTACTTAGACGTGGCACAGTCCTACTGTGTCCCCGCACTGATACACTTGTGGCTGCCATGTGTCAATGAGGGCAGACTTGCACCATGAAGTAAGGGTACCCATGTTGTACTCAGCCTAGTTTTTGAGAAGGAAGGGGTCCTTTCCTGTACCAAAACTATGCTCTTGCGGTGGACAGTTTCAGAGCCTGCATGCAAGACCTTGCAGCCTGGATGTCCACCAACTGCCTCAAACTAAATGGCAGCAAGACCGAGGTGCTCATAGTAGGAGGGAACCCATCTGTCTGGTCGTCGGCATGGTGTCCTCCATGCTTCGGTGAGGTTCCAACACCCTGTCAAGAAGTTAGGAACCTTGGAGTCTGTCTTGATGCTGACCTGTCCTTTGGACCTCAGATAGGCCGTGTGGCGGGTGTCTGTTTCAGCGTCCTAAAAAGTCTACGGAAGGTCCAAGATCTCCTTCCCACGTCAGCCCGTAGAACGCTGGTGCATGCCCTCATCACATCGTGCCTGGACTACGGCAACTTGCTGTATCTGGGAGCAACCAGCAAGGCAATAAATCGCCTCCAGGTGTTGCAGAATGCGGCAGCCCGCCTCATTCTAAAATTTCCCAAAAGATCGGCCTCCAAAGCTGCCCTGCATACCCTTCATTGGCTGCCAGTGAGGAGTAGGGTCGAATTTAAGACCCTCTGTACCTGCCATCGCTTTCCTTACTGGGAAGGCGCCAGCACCGCTCCAGAACCTTGTCACCAGGTACGTACCCACGCGCGCCCTTCGCTCCTCCCATGGAGGCCTATTAAAGGTCCCTACTATAAGGAGGGCTTGCATGGGAGGAAGATCTTTCCGCTACCTGGTGGCGAAGAGCTGGAACGCCCTACCTCTGGACCTCCGCCTGGAGTCATCTGAATCCAGCTTCCGGAAGAAGCTAAAAACACACCTATATACACGCTAACCGAGCAGACTCTACGATCCTGTCGACATGAGTTCTTCTGTTTTAGCGCGGGGACATGCCATCTGAGCGTAACCAGGCGCTTTATAAAACTCCCTTATTATTATTATTATTATTATTATTTGAGGCATGTTCCTCTTTGTTTATGTGCTGTAGAATGCAGCACACATGTCGTCCTTTGTGTGCTGGATGAGCTTAGAGGAGGTGCGGATGTCAACTCCTCCCAAGCGCTGGTTCTTCTGGACTTACTGCGGCCTTTGACACGGTCGACCATTCCATTCTTCTCGACGGTGTCAGAGGCGCCGGCATTGGGGGGCTCGCCCTGGCGTGGATCACCTCCGTTCTAGGAAACCGCACCCAGGCGGTTCAGCTTGCAGACTTTTCGGCCCCTACACGTACTGTTCCCTGTGGAGTCCCACAGGGCTCTTCCCTCTCTCCCCTTCTTTTCAACCTTTACCTCTGCCCCCTTATATCCGCTCTTCAACAGATGGAGGTCTCGGTATTCAACTATACTGGTGACCTCCAGCTGATCTTTACCCTTTCCTCACTGCCTGCCTCAATACGTAACTTCCAAACTGTCATGACTTTCATCAGTGACTGCATGAACTGCAACCATCTCAAGTTAAACCCCGACAAGACCGAATTGGTTCTTACGGGTGGCAGCTCCAGTCCGTGGACCCCTATTTTCTGGCCTCCCTCTCTTGGGTCTCCTCCTTCCCCCTCCTCTTCAGTAAAAACCCTGGGTATTAAAGTCAACTCTGAGCTCACTATGCGCTCGCAGATCAGCTCTGTGGTCTCTGCATGCTTCCTGATACTTCGCACCATTCGTAGGATTTCCCGTTTTTTTTCTTTCACTGCCCTCAAACTTATTCTCGTGGCCATGGTCACCTCACGACTTGACTATGGCAATGTGCTGTATACAGGCACGCCTGCTTATGATATTCGCCGTCATCAGCTTATTCAAAATCAGGCTGCCCGATTAATTTACAAACTTCCCAAATCTCACCATGTTACCCCTCTGCTAAAAGCACTGCTTTGGCTTCCCATTGTTGAACGCTCTCACTTCAAGATAGACTGTTTGACTTTCCAGGCTCTGGCCGGCACTGCACCAGCTTTCATCAATGCAAAAATCAAATCATACGTCCCCTGTACAGACTTACGCTCTTCCTCCCAAACTTTACTGTGCGTGCCCCGCTTCAGGAAGACCAAAACTGGGGGACTAAAGTTCTCCTTCCTGGGACCGTCCTTCTGGAATGCCCTTCCTATCACCGTCAGGTCCACTGCAGTTTACGCTGACTTCCGCAAAGCCCTCAAGACTTTTCTGTTTACCCGAGCTTTCCCAGCTTAACCTACCCTTTCTGCTTTAGCGGTTCATCTGTCCTCAGTGCCAAGAAACCGCACGGTGATCGAGCACTTTACAAGTCCTTTAACTTCAACTTCTAACTTCAAAGAGGAAAATTGCTGCAAATCCTTCTAAGCAATTCATCATAGATGGGGATTTGCACCAAAACCCACAAATGGTTGCATGGGAACACTCATGCATCACCCACGAGATGTCCCCTTGATGCAAAATAATACAAGGCAATGTGTTGCAATACTTTGCATTACAAACCAACACAAATTGTGATGTTCATTGGTTTCTAAATCTTGTGATTAAAAAGTAACAGGATCTCCTTGTAAATCTGGGTCTGGATGTTTTTCAAACACACTGTCGTGCTCCTATCAGTAAGACATATGGGACGTACTCCAAATGGCTTACAGTTCATTGAAAGCCTGCTGATAACTGCATCACAAAAACTAATCAGAGAGAGGGTAAAATGCACCTGCAATTGCATCACCCTTCAGAGAAAGAAGAAAATGATATGACATGGTCACAGGCTCTAGAGAGTAGCACTACTTAGAGTGTTAATGTAGACTCAACGAGGGTTAAACAGGGCATCTTCTCAGTGGAGTAGATCTGTCTCTGCCCATTCTGTACACTTTCATGTTCCCATGCTTGATTCAGGGTAGGTACGCATTTTTGCCTGTTCTTGCTAACTTTAGATTGCATACCAATGAAATGCATGGTGTCATTATTTAAAAGTGCACATTTCTTGTCAAATGAAGGGGAATACATTTATGAAATATTACAAAAGAAGCTCATTACTGAAGACACTAGAGGATGGAGGCTTCTGAGTACAACTCGTCAAACAGAACCTACATGGGGTAATACTCCAAACAGATTCAACAACACTGTAAGAACATATAGATCGAAGCCATAATGCTCCAAAGGTATCTCCTCTACCTGTAGGTCAACTCTTCCCCAAACCTGGGAAATCTTAGATACTTACCTCTCCATCTGAGTTCTCACTCGCTCCAATCGCACTAGCAATACTTGCGAGTCCAGAGGGTGACGCATCAAGATTTGTGGTCCCGGTGTCCACGATGGCTTGACACCCCCCATCACAGGCGACAACGTTCCCATTCATGGAGACACTAAGATGGGAGAAAAGAGACCAATTCAAGGGAAGTCAGACCAGCCAAGCTGAGCATAAGTCTTGTTTTTGTGAGTCATGAACTCGAACTGGCAGAGGAATTTTGGACTTAATTACTGCAAACAACTTGGATCTTGTCCTTAGAGAGACTGAGAAATTGATTAAGGACCTGATTATTCCAGGAAAATACCCGATCATCCACAGGGACAGAACAAACAGACTCATGGGTGGAGTTTGCTGTTATTTCCAAGAAGCTCATGAGATATAGGAGTTCACTGATAAATACTCCAGCTTTCAAAGCCTGTTGATTGCAATGGAAAGGGTGTTCCATATCATATAACACCCATCAGCACATCCCTTATTGAATTAAAAAGTATGTCTTCATTGGAGACTTTAATCTCCACTGAGCGATAAAAGAGAAATATCTGTATCCCTCCTTGCTTCAGTTATGTCTTCAAAGACTACCTCAGTCAACACTCATCCATGCAAAGGGTGCAACTCTAGGCCTTCAATAACCAGGTCAGAGAATGGCGGCATCCTTTTCATTCTCATATCCTCAGTAATGGTCATGGCTGGGCAGTCAAGAAGATCTAAATCATGGGTGAGGGCTCTGAGGAACCTGGACAATTCTTGACTTCCTTCAGAAGTAGCTCATTTGATTCAACATATAATCCCTGAGCAAGAAACCAGCCGACTCACAGACTAATCCCAGTCTGGATATGGTAGAGGTTATTGGAATAACAGAGTGTCAGCACACAGGTTTGCAGAAGCAATGACTGAGGAAAGAAAACACTGAGAACCTTTGAGCTATTGTGGCCCCAAAGCCTTACATATCAGTATGAGACACTACTGTGCTGTGTGCTGAAAGAAACAAAGATAAAAAGCATATCTTCAAAGTGAAAGACATGCTTATAAATGAGCAATGGCAAAGTCCCTAGGTCTTACTTGCAGTTTAATTGATAATCCAGAGCTTTTGGCTTTGCTATTGCTTTAATATACTAAAGAATGGATGTTTAGTATGGCAGGAGATCTGACCTAGTGATGGGCATAGTTAATTTGTAGGGTGATTTGCAGTCTGTTTCTTGTGCACCGGTCCTCTCATTTACTGTGTTTGGTGGAAGTAGTGGAACCCTCCCCCCCATTTTACTGTTGCTTTCAAGCAAGAATTTATATGTGCAATGGCCAACCTTTTCCTCAAAATCCAGCCAGCTGCGAAGACCTTTCTGTTCTGTTTCTTGAGATATGTTTGCAAATTAATAAATGTCACTTGCTCCACTTCCTTTTTTCTGAGCGTGTGTAAAATTCAGTATATACAAACTTATTTCATTTTTTTGGGTGGGGGGAGTTATCATATCATGCTTATCCACAATATATCAAGATGAACATTATTCGATAGTTGGGACTCCCAAGCAAAAAGGATGCAAGCAAAGTGTCAAGAATCGCAACCATTTTCCAAAGACCAACATGATTCTAGAAATAGGCACCATCATACTTTAAAGAGCCCTTAACATTGTAGGAATTAACAGTGTTATGCCATAGCAAGCATGTGTTCGTGGGTAAGCATCATTCCATGGATGTAGCCATGGTGTCAAGAAATACTAACATTATGTGAGGCCAGGATTTATCCATGTGTGGGCAACATCCAAGGGATGTGCACGAGTTGCAAAGAATTAAAAACCACTTCCCCAGGACTAGCATGTTATCAAGAGTGGGCAACAAGCATATGGTTACTATCATTATGCAATGTCATGACATGTGTGTAACAGGCATCCTCTGCTGGATGCTCTACAGTAAATAAAGAAAACTGCCAATATGCAAGGGCCAGCATGGGTGGATAAAAGCCATCATTCGTTGCATGTACACAAAGTGCCAAGACTTACAAGTGTGCTCAATTCAGAGCAGGCAGGCAATGGGCCTTGTCTCTGGGATGCACCAAACGTGTCAGGAAATGCCACTAAGGCAGAGGCAGTGCAGGTGGGTAATGGGACTCATCCAATGGATGTGCCCTAGGTGCTAGGAATTATCATTGAGCCAGGGCCAGCAAGGGTGGTCAAAGGGCCTCACCCCATGGATGCACATAATTTGTCAAGAACTACCATTGATATAGGGCCAGCCAACGTCGCCAGCAGAACTTGTCTCTTGGGTGCACCAAGGTACCAAGAATTCCCATTGAACCAGGTCCATCAGGGGTGGACAGCATGCCTTGTCCATGGCATGCACCAAGGTACCAAGAATTGCAATTGAGCCATAAATTTCATAATCAAAACAAAACATTCATCGGCTCTACCTAACTCGTCATCCGGCACTATCCATCATTGTAATATTCATGAGTGTGACCGTAGAATGACTTTTGTACTAGTTTTATCATAACTTTGGCTTGAATAAGTTATAGCCTTCCTTCATTAATAATGAATGTTTTGTTTTGATTATGAAATGTATTTCTCTTCTTTGAATCACCATACCCTCTTTTCATCTCACATCTTACACTTCTTCCCCCCCTTCTTTACTTGGGGCTTTAATATATTTTTTATGTCTAAAGATTAGAATTGATTCAGTGGCACATTGTGATTCAATGACAGTGTTTGCTTTATTAAATATGATGAATTTTGTATAAAGGTTTTGAATCAGTAATTGCGTACTTTTCTGATACGCTGTCTCTCTGGGACCCCTATATATGTAAGAATTTCCATTGAGCCAGAGAGAGTGGTCTACAGGAGTTGGCCCTTGAAGACACCCAAGTTACCAAGAAATGTAATCGAGCCAGCAGGAGTGGTTAGCAGAACTCCTTCATTGAAATCACTCATGGTACTAACAATTGCCCTTTCTCCAGGGTCAGCATGGGTGGTCAGCAGGACCTATCCATTGGATGTATCCATGGTCCCAAGAATTGCCATTCAGCCAAGGCCAGTATGGGTGGTCAGCAGGCCTCATCCTTTGGATGTATCTAAGGTACCAAGAATTGCATTGAGCCAGTACCAGCAGGGGTGGTCAGCAGGACTCATTCCTTTGATGCACAAATATACCAAAGAATTGCAATTGGGTCAGGGGCACCATGGTGGGCAACATAAACTCATCCCCAGGATGTACACAAGATGCCGTGAATTGCCTTTGAATAGGTGCCCGCATGAGTCATCAGCAGGACCCATTCATTGGCCGCATCCAAGTTACCAAGAAAAATATTTGAAGCATGGCCAGTAAAGTAACTCAGCAGAACCTGCCCCTTGGATGCACTCATGGTCAATAATTGCTTTTGAACCAGAGCCAGTGCAGGTAATCAACAACACTTGTCCATTGGATGCAACCAACATGACAAGATTTGCCAGTGAGCCCGGACCAGCGCAAATGGGCCACAGGAATCCTTTATAGGATGCTCCCAGGGTACTGAGAATTGTCATTGAGCTAGTTTGGGTGGTCAGAAGGACCTGTCACTAGGATGCATTCAAGGTGCCAAGAATTGCCATTGAGCCAGTGTGGATGGTCAGCAGACGTGTCTCTTGAATGCCCCCAAGGTAAGGTACCAACAATTGTCATTGAACCAGGGTATGCATGAGTGGTGATCAGGAGTCATCCTTTCGCTGCCCCCAAGGTGTCCAGAATTGCTATTGAGTCAGAGCCAGTGTGAGACAGTGTGAGACAGTGTGGGTGATTAGCAAGACCCATCCGATGGATGCATCTAAGGTGCAAGAAATGTCCATTAAGCCAGGGCCCGCACTGGTGGTCAGCAGGACTCAGCCAGGGTCAGTGTGGTTGGACAGCAGGACTTTTCCCTCAGAAGTCCCGAAGGTGCCCAGAATTGTCATTGAGTCAGGGTCAGCATGGGTTGTCCGAAACACTTGCCCCTTGGATGCACCCAAGGTGTCAGGATATTGTCATTGGACCTGGGCGAGCATGTGTGGTCGGCAGGATTCATTCATTGGACACCCCGAAGGTGCCAAGAATTGACATTAAGCCAGTGCAGGTTGGCAGGACTCGTCCATAGGATTCCCCCGGGGGCAAATGTACACTGCTAGAGGGTGTAAAACAGTTGAGGCTGAAGAACACTTTCTGGCTGATTGATTTCAAAAGTGCACATTCATTGTCAAATATTTGGACTGTTTGAACAATCTGATTCAAAGCAATTGTGCCTTCCCATGGTAATCAAACAATAAATACTACAATTACAATAGCTGCTTGAATCATCACTTCCACCCACCCGCAATGCAACAACAAATTCTGTGACTGCCAAAATGGCTGACATGCACTACAATACAATAATTACCCTTGAACCAGTTCCCAGGATTGAACTCAGCTGTGATTAAAGGCCCCATTGGGTCATTTTGTGCTTTTGTTCTGGAAACAGTTCAAACCCTGGAATGATCCTGCCAATCTTTCTGTGTCCATCACCCTCTGTCTCAGCGGCGCTGTTAAAGGTTCAAACTGAAGCACTGATGATGGGTCATTGGCACGTTGGTCATCAGTACCAAAGGACCCCATTCTAAGGAACTTGCATTACAGGGTGATTGGTCCAGACGGCATCCTATTCAGTTTGATGCCCAGATGGTACATGTCTGGAGACAGGGGCAAATTAACATTAATACCCAGTAGGAGATTTAGAAATGCTACCATCATAATGTATAGCACAACCATACTTCTTGTCTGCTGTTTCAAAACCCATTTTTCTAAACAGAACATTTCTTTTTTAATCTTCACATAGGACTGATAAAATTATGATCCATAGAACCGGGAAGACACATCAAAAAGATACAATGTTAGTCCAAGTTAAAATAAAAAAGAAACACAACTACTACCTTTAGGGTGTACCTCCAGGTTTCTACACACATCATGAAATTTGGAACATACAAATTTAAGGAACAACTAACGATATTTATCGCTGAATGGGTGGGATTAGCAAGTTTTTTTTACCGTCAAGCATCGGCGGACGTTATCGCAGAGATAATGTGCTATTAGCAACGTTTATCTCTAAAGTGATAAAATATCTGACGATAGCAGCGAATTGCGTGAATATCGCTGGGAATCCAGTGATATTCAGGTATTACGCCAATAGGTTCTTAACCTGAATATCCAACTTCTATTGGATATAAAGGTTAACAAGTGGTCTGAGCAGGCGTTAGCTTTTGGAGATATCGTTCGGAACTCATCTGACAAAATCGGTTTCAGGATTTTTTCCAACCGAATCAAATTCGGCGAGTCTGAACGACCTAGTACGATGCTATCGAACATCGTTCAGTCAGATTCACATTGACTTCATGGTAGCCTGTGTTCCGAACGAGAACACAGTGTCCCATTAAAAAAAGGGTGGTTGTGGGAAATCATACACCCTGTGATGGGCACCCCAAGGTGCTGTCACACTGTGCATGGTTGGAAAGGGGGGACCCATGGGTAGCCCCACAGGGCCAATTCAGAGGCCCCTGGGTACATGGGGGCCTGCAACTGGCCCCCAAAGTCAGCTTCCGACAGCTGACTCATGTGAATATAACCGATTTGGAAAGGCTGTCTGAAACTGACATCCCAATAGCTCATTTGGAAATGCAGTATGTAGACCTGTATGAGTCGGATCCGAATGACTCAGTTACTCCAAATGCTGTTGGGAACCGAGTCCAACAGTCAAACGGTTTCCAAACATCATGATCGGTCAAGTAGAAAAGGTTCCGAATAAGTCGGAAACAAGGCTTCCATATTCGGATTCGAACAAATCAAATGGCGTTTGGAGCCTTTCTGAACGATATCATAATCAACCCCTTTGTGTTTAGCTTGAGGCATCTTGCTTTCATCCTGCTAGCGACCTCAGTGAGGCAGGCAGTGAACATGTTTCTTGTGTTACAGGTTTTGTCAGATAGAGATTGTAAGAGTTGTGTGCCATCCAAGTGGGAGAGTAAGAGTTGTGTGTCATCGGTGTTGGAGAGGATGTTGGTGTATGTGTTTGATGTTGGCCAGAGGTATCATGTATCCATTCAAGAGGATAGGGCTGCGTGATAAAATATCAGGCACTCCTCAGATATGTTTGCTGGCTTCGAGGAGTAAGGTCCCAGGCTGACAGCTTGTGTTCCATCTATTAAGAAGGAGGCGCCTGCCAATCTCATGCAGGCGTCTGATGTGGATGGACTATGAGGTCTTGCCAAATGCTACGGAGAGTTCCAGGAGAACGAGGGCAGGTGCGACTCCAATGTCAAGAATCATGCAGATGTCACCTGTGGTTGCCATACGTGCTGTTTCTCTACTTTAGTTAGTCCTGATTCCAGAGTGCCGGGCATCACAGAGCTGGTGGATTCTGAAGTTGTTGATAAGGGCAGTTTCTTTAAGACCTTGGCTGAATATGTTGAGAGGAGAATTGGTCTGTAGCTGGAAAGCGTGGCACTATTCCATCATATTTTTAAGATACTATTACTGTTAAATAAGCATCTGTCTTAGCGCTGGTATTTAGGTAGGCATTTGTGGACCATTTTCAAATAAATCTCCATAAATCCCAGCACTGTTGCTAATGCATTAAAAATCTACACTGCATTCAAAATGTGTGGTTTGACTCTTATGTTTAGCATACTAAAATGTCACCCATAAATATAGGGAGTGCACAACCATCCCAACCACACAATATAAGATATCTTCCTGCTTCCAGGCTGCATGTTTTGATTTTTGACAAAAACCTCCCAAATAGAGCTGATTTCAGGAACAATCATGTATACTCTGTCCGCTCTCACATAGCAACAATATTTGATCTATGCATTGATTACTACATATACATCTGTTTTTTATTGATCAATTTCCCTTTCCCTCAGACTCAATTTCATATCAGCCTTTCAATTGAATAGTTATTATGGATTTTAAAAGGGGTGAATACTTCCTGAAATAACACAACACCAGTCTCTCTCTGTCATCCCATCTGAATAACCCTTAGCACCTCCACTTTTATCAAATCAAGCAAGAAATGTTATGAATGCTGGCTCAATTGACACTTCCATTTGGTCATTTAACAGCCAGTCTAGAAAGGTAGCCACATACTGACTCCTCCTTGTGACTAGTCTTCCTGACCCCACTTTGTCCAATACTGTGTACTTAAAAGAGCAGTCCCTGTGACACCCTTGGTATTGTTATTGACACCGCCCTATGGGGCGGGATTTCATCTTTAGTCATCATCATACCCTTCATCTACAGTCGCAATCTCGCAAATTCACTTCCTGGGTCCTTCTCCCTTCAACCTTTACATAAATGGACCTTTATGTAGATCCAAAGGTATTATTTAGAAACCTAGAACATCACCTGATCATGGGACATTTTACTCGTTGTGAGCTACATCATGTGGGCATTATTCACCAAGTCACTTTCATGGTGTTTCTCCTCCACCTTACAATGAATATTCCGAGCTTGCAGGGTCACTGAGAGCTTTTCACAGAGTATATTCAAAGAGCAGTGAGTAAGAAATACTTTCACAAAAAAAGCCAACTATATACAGCTTTATAAATATAGCATACTGATATGTATTATTTCCAACCATGAAAAAGTCTCTGGTCCGCGAGCCTCTACGGGCGAAACACGTGTTGGTTGAGGTCTTAAAATAAGGACTTGAGATAACCTCAAAGAAGAAAAACGTTCACCCTTTCTCTTTGCTGCAGAAGCTCATCCTTATCTAACCATTATGTATTGTCTTTTGAATGATAATATACAAATCGTAATGTGCTGGAATTCCAATTCTTTCAGAGACTTTTTCTTTGGTGGTTCTCCGGACTATGGAGTACAACAATATTATGCTACAAAATATTTCTCTCCGAGAATTAAAAAACAAATATTGTAAAAGTAAGCAAACGTAAAATATTAGGTAAGCATATAGCAACCATTGGTAACCCCCATCTACCTACCATCAATATATATGTGTACCTTATCATCAAGGTACACATATCTAGAGTTATGCACAGTACAATCATACAGTCTATAGACCCCGTTCACAATAGGGTAACAGTCAATATTCTGGCTACGCTATTTTGAACAGCAATAATAAAAGGCGTGATAGTCCAGTAGAATATCATTTCTTGTTGGTATGTTTTCTGGCTTTGCAGCTACCAATGAATCTCTTTTTCAACTTGTTTTTATTTGTTTTGGAGAAGGCAGAGATATAGAGATCTAGTGGACCACTGCCTATTTAACAAACTTTTTTTTCAGATTCATAAAGTGGACACTTTACCTTTTATGACTGGGTTACCACCTTCTTTGAAGCATCAGCAAAATACTTATGTTTTTCAAATCAATTTCAACCATAAAACATTGATACATTAATTCCAGTTGGACATGTGGAAGGGACACTTACAACATGCCCCATGTGGATACGGAATTGGTGTACATTCAGGATCTCATTTCAAAAGACGGAAGACCTTTTATGACCCCTGAAACTGAACTAGTAAATAAGAAAAGGACATTTAAACTGTTGCAATGCCAACTCAGGGTGAATATATGTCTTTACAACGTGTGCTTTAAATCACATTCCATTACAACGCAGTTGTTACAACGACCGCGTAGTTACAACGCAAACCATTACATCGCATGTCATTACCAGGGCCGGACTGGCTACCGGGCAGTTGTGTGTGCTGCCGAGCAGGGGGAAGATTTCGTTGATGGGGACCTGTGTGTGCAAAACGAAATTCGTTTTGCTTTTTTTATTTCAAAGCGCACGCAGGTCCCCATCAACGAAATAGGTCCGCACCACAGAGAAATCATCCACCTGCTCGGCAGCACACACAACTGCCCGGTAGCCAGTCCGGCCCTGGTCATTACAACGACTTGCTGTAGGGGGCACGCTGGACTTAGGAATGGTATAAATCACTATTCCTACTCCAGCTTGTGCAACAGCAGGGAAAGTGCTGTATTGTAAATCCAACACCTTCTGGCCCCTACAGCAAGCTGTTGTAAAGACTTGCAATGTAATGGTTGGCATTGTAATGGCATGTGATATAAAGCATGTGTTGTAAAATCTGTTTCCCACTTAGAGCATTTGTTATCATTAACATACTTTTTCCAAGGTTAATTGTCAGGGACGTCAGCTCCCAGCCTAGGCTCAGGATGTGATGGAGGTAGCCCGGGAATCTTGTAGGTATCTTCATCAGTGGCAGGGCTCGAGTTAAGGTACCATGCGGGTGGACGGCGTTCCCCCACTTATTTTACCTGGTGGACGCCGTCCCCCCTGCCCAAAAGCTGGACTTTCAATAATTACCTTACTTGCCCGCACAGCTGCCCCGTCAATCTCCCAAGAACAGGCTGGCTGTATTCAGCCAGCAGCGCTGCTAGGCAGGTCCCCGCGTCTGGACAGCAAGGATTGCTCTCATCAGGAAAAAAGGCTACAGGCTGTCCCACATTAGACCCACGTCCCTCCTCGTGCTCTTTACTCAATATAACCTCCCTCTGTAATTTCAGGTCCTGCAGCCAAACTCTGCACTCAGCTCACGGTGCTCATGCTTATCTCGCAGTTCGTGATTACTCTGCTTTCTTGAAGTCTGAGTTTCAAACTTTCATTCAGGCTATTGTATTGTCGCCAAACACTGACATCTTTCTGACGACTGCCTTTCTGGTTTTGGAATGTGAACTTTACCCCAGTGTCTAGAGTCTCTGTGTGGGCCCCACCACTCCTTCCGGTTAAGGTCACGACTTCTGCGAGCTAAAGAGGCCTTATCTAGACTCACCTCTCTTTGCCCACTTCCAGTGCCTCTCCACTTTGTTTTGGGTTATTTTGGGCCTTGCTGTATGGAGGCATTTTTGTGTGTAAGAGTTTTTAGACCAAGGTTTCTATCTGCAAGGTTTATTGTGAGGTAGCTATCATTAAAAACTAGGCCATCATTACATGGTATTTACCTGGTGAGATGAATGGCGGATATTTCAAGTTGCTTTCCCTAAAATGGGACATAATGTAGATTGTGTTGCTTACTACACCAACATCCGCATGGTAAGGTAATTTCCGGTCATTTGCCTCTCTTTTAAATAGCCTGGTTTGCTATTGCTCGTCACAACTTCCTGTAATGAGGGGACTACCTTTTGTGACGTCACTTCCTTTTTTTTTACACTGAGAATTATATTATTATGAGGAATAACATATATTCATCTTTAATAGAGAATGTAAATAAGGAGAAAGGTCTCAGACAATCATGTTCCTTTCTATGAAGATGTATTAGACTGCATGGGCAATGGCGATTGGATGGTGAACACACATTGAAGTAAGCAGTATTCATATTATCAGATGACTAAAGGGCAGCCCTTCAATATAGGTGACCTGAAGTATTTATCTTTTTTTCTTTTTGTTTTATTTATTGCAAGAGAAGACATAAATTAAAAAATGAAATCATAATTTGTTGTACATATATCCTTACATGAGTATCTATACATAGAGTTGTCATTATGGTAGAAACAGAGGATTACAATATGAATATTCACAGGTATCTAAAACATAACAAAAGGGCTAGCATGCTGGTCTCTCAAAGCAGTTATATATTTAACTAATAAACGTTCCCCATATTTTTTCCCTCCCCTTTAATGCCTTTGGGCCCCTAAGTTTAGCCAGTGAAAACTCCATGGTATATATTTCATGAATGAGATGCCACCATTCCATGATACTAGGAGGTTCTTTCGAAATCCAAGTCCGCGCAATGACCAACCTAGCGCAGGCAAAAATAATTGATATCAAGTCTTTATAGTTGCTATTAGTATCTTGTATGTCTAGCAATACCAATTGTGCAGAAAGAGCAGGTGTTGTTATGTGCCTATTATTAAGAACCTCTATTATTCCTTGCCAAAATTTTGTGAGTTTCGGACACTGATAAAGCATATGTTCTATACCAGCAGCTTCCATATTGCATTTTAAGCATTTAGTACGTTCATTAGAGATATTTCCAGAGGTCCAACTAGAAATTCTTTGAGGCGTATTTTATCGTTCTATAAAATTGTAGCCTTAGCTTTGAAGACTGAACCACCCGATTTATTTGTTTAAGTGATCCTGCAATCTGGTTAGAGTTGATATTAGTTCCTAATCTATTGGTCCATTTGTCCGCCATTTTCACACAATCTCCTATTCGGCCTTTATTAAGACAAACATAGCTCTTACTAATAAGTGATTTAGTATAGCTAGAGTAAATACATTGTAAGATGTCTGAAGGTTCTACTCTCTCAATTTTCATTTTATTAATCAAAAAATCTTGTATCTGTATGTATTTAAAATACATTGCATCCTTGATTTTATATAATGTGTTTAGTTCATTAAAACTCAAAAGACCATCCGGTCCGTATAGATCTCCTAGAGTGTTTATACCATGATCCATCCATTGGGCACAATTACCATCAGAGAAAATGTTTGGCATCCCTGGATACCCCCAAATTGGAAGTTCAGTATTAAAAAATGAAATTTTGTCAGTGCTCATGATTTGATCCCAGATTATTTTAATAGCTCTTGCGGTCTTAAATTTAACCCTCTTGTAATAATTTGGGTCATGTACACGAAACAGAAACTGGTTACTTTGTGATCCCAACATAAATTGATGATAAAATAGGGGACCTTCCTTAGACAAAAGACTGCGTATACGTTGGATAAAAGTGTCAAAAAAATAAATTTTTAGATCTGGAAAGTTCAATCCCCCCTTTTCGGTTGAGAGTTTCAATGCAGTCATTGACCTGCGGGCTTTTTTATATCCCAAATATAGCTGCTACAGATACTTTCTATTCTCCTAATATATAGATTGTTCAATTGCATAGGATTGGACCTAAATAAATACAATATTTTCGGTACAATCTTCATTTTGATTATATTTATACGTCCTACCAGACTGAGTGGTATCTTATTCCAATTGTTAAGAGTAGCAGTAATCTCTTTGAGTAGAGGGTCATAATTCAGTGTAATGATTTTCCCAATATCGGCAGTAAGTTTAACTCCTAAGTACTTAGCATTTGAGCAAAGCCCTATTATCGGTTGTAAAAGCTTGTAGTTCGCTATCACTTGTGTTTTATTCACGTTTAGCCTATACCCTGATATGTCACCAAACTTGCTAGCTTCCTCAATTATTTTAGGGGTGGCCAGAACTAGGTCAGTGCTATATCTTCAGCGAAAGCTGTGATTTTGTAAGCTCTTGCCTTCATGTTCTATTGGAATTATATTCTCCTGAGCCGTTAGTGCATTTAAGAATGGCTCCAAAGCTAAAGCAAATATCAGGGGTGATAGAGGACACCCCTGCCTAGTCCCCCTTTTAAATGGAAAGTTAGCCGAATTGTCTCCTAGATAGCTAACTATTGCTGTTGGTAATTCATATAAGGATTGAACCCAACCCAGATATTGCCCCTGTATACCGTACGCCCTCAGCGTTGCCCAGAGGTTCTCCCACCCCACTCAGTCAAATGCTTTCTCTGCATCTAACATAACCATTCCGAGTGGGGCAAGAGTAACCGCGGCAATGTGGAAAGCTGTGACAGCAGTATTAACATGGGTAGTGGTGTCTCTCCCCACCACAAACAAATGTTGTTGGCAATTGACCAAATCTGGCATTATAGGAGCTAGGCAATTTTCTAATATTGTGGCAAACACTTTTGCATCAGTATTGATTAATGAGATTGGCCTATATGATCCCTGTTCCTCTGGTGGTTTATTCTTCTTTAAAAAATAGACTATTTTGGCAGTACGCCATGAAGTAGGAGCACTTCATGTTTCCCCCATAGAGTCTATCACCTGCTGGAAGAGAGAGAGTAATTCCTTTTCACAGATCTTATAGATCTCTATAGGCAAACAATCTTCTCCAGCAGCCTTACCTAGAGGGAGTGCTTGTATAGCTTTCCCTATTTCCTCGGTTTTGATTTTGGAGCTAAGTTGCCTGAATATTTCTAAATCAAATCTCCCGGGTGTATGTTTCTCTAAATAAGATTTAATTTCTTCTGAAGTGGGTGTATTTTGTGGAGTATAGAGGTGGCAGTAGTATTTGGCGAATTGTTCTAAAATCTGCTCCGATTTTCTATATTCTTTAGAATCTAGCCCTTTTATTATTTTTATAGGTGTTTTGGCCTTTTTATTGGCTACCTTATAAACCAAAATTTTCCCAATTCTGTCTCCCCCTTCGTACTGAGCCAGTTTATATTTATGTATCTTGGAGCTATATTTTTCCCTGAGAGTTTTCTTTAATGCCGCCCTTAATGACACTAATCCTAAACCTAGCTCTTCGATGTTGATTTTGCCTTGTATTATAGCATCTGACAGTTGTTGTTCAGCTAGTAGAGTATTAGATGTAGTCAATTTTTCTACGCCACGTTTTTCAGCATTGTCCCGAAAGATGTATTGTTGTACATAGCCTCTAATGCTACATTTACATGCGTCCCATACAAAATTGACAGTTGTTGAATTAATGTTCAATGATATAAATTCCTCTATGTGGCTTTTAATACCAAGAATGAATTTAGAATCAGTTAGTAGATATCTACGGAATGTAAACTGTTGGGTTGTTTGTTTGCAATCCAAAATTTTAAATTCAAACAATATCGGGTTGTGATCGGAGGTAACTTTGGGGCAAATTTCTATATCACAGTTCTCTAAGATATTATCTGTTGCCCATATCCTGTCGATTCTAGAGCAGGTTTTGTGTGGAGCCGAATAGTATGTAAAACCAGCTATAGTGGGATGTTTAGTGCGCCAGACATCTTTCAGATTATGTATCCTAGCCAATTCTATTATAGCTGATCTCACTTTACCCATCCTATTTCTATTTCCTTTACTTGTAGAATCTATTTTATAATTCATAACGCAATTAAAATCCCCCATTATCAACAATTTGCCATCCCAATCGAGTAATTCAATATTCAATTGCTCATAAAGTTTGGGTACATCTATGTTGGGGCCATATACAATACAATGATTGAATTGTAATTGTACTATTGTCCATCTTCCCTTGGCATCAGCAGCGGTTTTAATGATATTCATTCTTAACCATTTTTGTTTCAAAATAGCTACCCCCCGGATTGATGCCCCTAAAGTAGAGCAGACAACAAGGTCATAACGCATTTGCGATAAGAGCTTACGATCCTGATATTCAATATGGGTTTCAGAGATGAATGCCATATGTGGTTTATACATGTTCATTTCTTCTTGTACCAATTTTCTTTTACATTTATTATTGAGTCCAGCGACATTCCAAACCAAACATCTAAGAGAAGACATAACCTATGTTTGTATTTCTCGACCTCCTCTGTAAAGTATATTGCTTGAAAAGAAATTCGACAACCTTGTTACCCGTTTCTTTCCATATTCTACTCTTGCAATAGAAATTTTTCCCACTTTTAATCCATACCCACCCCAGAGTCTCAGTCCCACCCCCCCCCACCCTCTCAACCTCAGGTCCCTCATGGGGGAGCACCCCTCTATGCCTTGCTGCCGCCGATGGGGCAGAACGGTGAAGTTGTGAGCATGGAGTCTGCTCCTTCCGCTTTCAAATCAAAATATATATATTCATCAAAGAGGAAAGCATTAGAATTGAAGAAACAGATAATAGAAAAAAGAGAGCAAAAGAACATAGAGAGTATATAAAAATAAATGTCTCCTTTAACGATTTAGATTCAGATAATTTTCAAAATACTCGAATAATCATAATTATATCTTATTAAATCATTTGTCTTTCTCTCTCGTAAATTTCTCTAGATTTCGGATCGCCTCTTCTGGCTCAGTGAAAAATAATGACTGGCCATTCCTAATAACTTTGAGGCGGGCAGGTTCTTGTAGATACACCATACAGCCTATAGCTTTGAAAGAGTCTATCAATTTGCGAAGCTCCCAACGTCGATCAATTGTGCCCTTACTCAGGTCAGAGTGTACAAAGAAAGTAATATTATCGATAGTGACTGGGCTATTAGATTTCGCTTTGAGAGATACAGCTTGTCTCAATAAAAAATTCCCAAAGTATATCACAAAGTGTCTAGGAAATCTATTGTTTTTATTCTTTTGGAAGAGGGGCAATCTATGCACCCGCTGTAGTTGGGAGTCCCAGTCCCAGTCCGATAGATCACTAAAGACCTTTTTGAAGAGTTTCACAACAAAGGTTCGGGGGATAAGCCCCCTCGATACCCTCAGGAATTCCAAACAGTCTAAGGTTATGTCTGCGCGCCCTATTCTCCATGTCCTCCACTTTAGCCTCTAGTTTAGAGATGTGGATTGAGTGAGATCTTGTTGTTGACTCTGATCGGGTGGCACCTTCTTCTACTTCCACAACTCATTGCTTCAGGTCTTCTATCTCTTGCGTGACCCCTCCAACCTTTTGGCACACTTCGCTCATGAAAGCTTGTAGTTTAGTATTATCTTCTCTTAATTGTAAGTATTGTTGTTGGCTTTCCTGTCTTTGTACCATAAGAGTTTGCATGATTAAATCCGTAGATGTGATATCTGGATGAGGTTTTATTTCTTGCCCTTGTTTTGCTGTTTGAGTTTGTGATTGGCTTGGTGTGTCACTATGTTCTAGTGTTATGACCGAATTGTTAGCCCCCAAGGAGCTAGGGATCGTAGTTGTACTCGCTATTTCAGTATGTTCAGCATTTGATATTCCCAGTGGATAATTGTCAGAATCGATTTCGATCGAAGTTGACCTTATCTTGGAATTTGTTGAATCTGCGAGCGGAGTAGTAGTTTCATTTATTGCCGGACTGCTCATCAAATTGGTGGTTAAAGTTGTAGTTAGAGTATCTAGCTGCATTACTGTGGTGGAGCCGGCATTATCAAATCCATTATCAGTCAGTGAAGTTGGTAAAGTTATTACTTCAACATTTGTTTTTGCAGTCTCTATTCTAGGAAGTATATTTTTATCTCGTATATTCAAGTCTTCCTCAAAGCTTGCTCCAGAGAGTCTTAAAGCCATACCCTTCACTCCTCCTTTTGCCTCGATCCATTTCCTCAATGGGCTATTGTCGACTATAGCCTTGCACCCTTTCTTGTTTGCGATAGGAACTTTGTTCAATGGTTTACGAGTTGTGGTTTTTTGCTTAGTTTTGGCTTTCAACTTTGTTTTTCTTAATCCAGATATTTGGCCAGCATTATTTCTATTAGTGAAGTTTCCATTTCGGTTTCACCCTCTTCAGAAATTTCTTCATACTCAGTGTTTGGAGCTTTCTTCCGCGCTTTCTATTTCATCGTTATGTAAGCAAACATTCTTTCTCAATGGATTTTCGCCAACTTGTTTCTCAAATGTAGATTCGGCTGTATTTAATTCAGTTGTTTGTACAGACTGCATGGTTTCAATATGGCCAGTTGTGTCAGCATCAGTGTCTATATTAGCATGTAATATTGCTGGCGCAATATCCAAATGAACGTTAGCAGCCCCATCTACTGCATCAGTTTCAAGGTTGACGATAGCGCTTCCCTTTTCCTTTCCCTTTGTAGCTGCAACCTCGGCTTCAAGGATAAGATCTCCATCTGTGTAAGCTCGATTTTGTCGGCTTTATCTGCATTGTCAATCTTGTTTTTGCCTTTATCTTTTACTTTAGAGGTCACTCGGCATGTATCAGTAATAGTAGGTGGGGCTGGAGTGGCATTAGTTGGTTTTAAAACAGTTTTTTCATTGAGTCCTGTCTTCTCTAGTTTGTTTTGAGAGGACAACATCTGGCAGTTTAAAGCCCCCCCTCGAGAAGCCAATAATTTGTCATCGCCGCTGGCACTTCTATCGAGCGCAGCTGAGCAGAGTGTCCGCCTGTCTGCCATGGCCCCGACTGCGCCCTTGCCTCCAGTACTGATAGCTGATGCTCCCGCTAAAACTTCCGTAGCAACCTTAGTCTTTGCAGCAGAATTCCCCAATGTTGCCTTAACTTCGCTGGCAGACATACCTGAGCCGTCCGGTTTCACCGTCCTCCCTGCTCTTCCAGTTCTAGTAGAGCAGGTGGTTTGTCTTGATGTCATCGATGCAGCAGCAGCTGGGCTCGACTCTAATATCGGCCATGTCAGTTCTAGTGTTGAATGTGCCGTTCGGTCTTCGCTCAGAACGCACAACTGTGGGGATAGTAGTCCAAGACCCGCCCTATTGCACGCCCTGCCGAGCGTTCGGAGGGAGACGGTATTCCTGAGCTTCCAGACCGGCAACATCCCTCTGCTCAGCCGACAAACAAACTGCAGCATCCGGACCCATCCATGTTAAAAAACAGCTACAGATACTTTACGGGTGTTTTACGGGGATACTTTTTTAATTCAACAACTCTCGATCGGTGGCTGCACTAAAGAACAGTGCCACATAGGCGCTTTTCGCCGCTTTCCTTGTAGTTGTTCAGGAAAGGGTAAGGAGCTACTCCATACGACATCCTTCACCTGGCGGCTTCAGCCTGCGATCTTGACTCCGCTCCCAACACAACCTGCAGTATTTATCATAGCAATACACAGTGTCCTATAAAATGCTATTCACTTCTAAAGTATTACTGCAAAACAATAAAACAGTAGTAAGTAAAGCACCACACATAGCCAACCACTGGTAGTGCAATCTCCCCATAGAAAATAATAGAGAGAAAAATTTAAGTAAATACAAATTTAACATAGTTACAAATATAACAATGTAAGTTCATGTTAAATATATAGACAGACACACACACATATGCAATATATATTTAGCATTTAATTCTAAAATAGTTTATTGTCCTGATTTGAATTTTAAAATTAAGGTAACAATAATTGTATTAATTGCTTAATTAATTGTAATCAATTCTATACATACCATTTATTAACTCTTAGTTTATACATTCTTTGAAGGTGGAAATGAATTTAAAAATGTTTAATGTAAGAAAAATAAGTTTTTTTAATGTGAAGTATTTGAAATAATTGGAAATATAATTGAAGATTAAGTTAAAAGGGCTGTACCCTTTTGTCCTCTAGTGCTACATTTAAAATACATATATAAAATGAATTTAAATTAATATTTCAAATACACATATTTTTAATATTTACTTTCGATTTGAAACCCATTTTTCTTTTTCCCGAACCATAACCATGTAGATCTCTCTGCCACAACTGTGTGGCCTAATGTGTTAAAAGATATGGTAAATTTCAAAAAATTATTTAACTCAAAAAACCTTATTTAATCTATGTTTATTATGTTTATTAATGTAAATTCTTTTAATATATTTATTTAAATGTACACTAAAGGGAAAAATTGCTACTGCACTATTGACCATATGATTATTGAATGTGATGTTTAGAATTACGTAAAAACATTCAATTGTATTTTAATAAGCAAACAATGTTACATTGATGTATACATTAAAAAGGTTGTTAAATATTTTCTAATGGAATAATAAGTAATAAGTATGTGTTCTTTCTGGGATTTATTAATATTACAATATTTTATTATATTTAAATGTATTTAAAATAATTTAGCAATATTTCCCATGATATTTTATGTAAAGTCCCTACTTCTAATATTTTCTTGTGGGTGTTTGTGCTGTATATGAATAGTATTTCATGGCATGTCTGTAGTGCTATTGTATTACTGCATCAGGCTCTGTATACCCTGGGTTTCATTGATGACTTCCTAGGTGGCAGTCACATTGAAGAACAACAGAAGTTCCCTTACAGAAATGCCTTTTACAGACCAGGTACTGAGCTTTGAAGCTGTGTAAGACTATGCAGTCGTGCGGGGTCACTCTTCTGATGAGCTATGCAGAGTGAGAAATATGCACTACAGCAACATGTCACCACGTCAATGATTACAGTAATTCCAATGGGCTGCACTACAAGGAAATGCATTGCCAGATGGACAATTACAATATCTATATAGCATCTCAACGTAAGACACTATGGTAAGAACTGGGTGCAGGGTAACTTCAAATGTCTTTATGAAGGTCCATAACTCTATGGAAGACAAGAGAGGAAGAGAAACTAAAGCCAAGATATACACCTGAAAGAGATTACAGCTTCTCTGAAGAATGCACTGACAGGATGTTTGTCTGATTACAAGGTAGGAGATATTTAGCGACACATACCTGTCGATGCTGATCTGCCAGTAGCGCTGCTTGGACACCGGCACCCAGTGGAGCTCTCCCGAGTAGTAGGATGAGTCAATTCCACCAAAGATCATTACACTCCCACTGTCTCCATCCCTGTGAGAGGAAGAGACGAGTGATCAGGTCCTTCAGACAGCTCTCAGAGCACTCAGAAAAGAAGGACATGGCATTGATGAGCATTCCTAAATAAATTAAAAGCCTGTTATTGTGTTGAGTTTTACAAAGTTTAGCAGCAGGTTTGTGTTACTTTTTTAATGCAAACCCAACACATTTCCTTTCCATTATCTTCACATTGCCTAGGAAAGGATTCAGTCAAATTTTCCAAGCCACACAATGGAGATTTACCCAGCTCGCATGGCTTTGCAAGGAAATGCAATACAGTAGCGTGGGTTGTGTTACATTGCATTTCAAGCTGGGAGGCCTTTCATGGGTGTGGCGGGGGGTTCAACCATGGATTTAATGAATGCATCAAAATGCTACTCCTTCCCCAGTGATGTGTGTTCAGGAAAATATCTTTATTTCTCATCTTACCTAATTTTTCTAAACGTGAAGTATTCCACCTCACACATAGAAAGAGGAGACTGCCCTTTGTGCTGGAGGATGCAAGGGTGCCTGCTTGGGGAGCACACTAATGATCCATACCTTTGTAAATATAGAGTATTTCTTCTCTGCCTCTCACACAATGCAGCATAATAAATCTGACCCAAAAATCATACCTACTTGTGTCACTTCGTTTAAAAAAAAGTAATGCGGTGCATTGTGTTGACTTGCTTTACTTCATATCAGGAAGGCTCTAGATGGGTGGTGCATGGGCATTCCTGTGCATCCACTACGACAGATCACAGCGGTGGGCAGGCTACTTGCGCGCTCCTACGCTACGCTGATTGCATTTCATTTAAAATTGCACAACCCAGCTTATTGATAGCTGTGTTGCGCACCCAGTGTATTTTTAATATCTCTTTGCTGATTAAAAGCTTCGCGCGCTTGCGTGTTTTAAATGTTGCACTACGATTAAAAACCCCTGCGCACTTTGTGTGATTTTTAAACTGTCTCCATGCTGACTGATAGCATCGCGCCGCATTCTCATTGTGTATTTTGGCAACCCACCTCCATCTTCCTCGCTCTTGACCCTGGTCCGCCCCGGCTGTGTGCCGTTTGAGCGGAGGGTCAGCCCACGAGCGACACTTCCTGCCTGGTCCTGCTCCACTTCCGCCCTGCCTCTCCACCATGCAGGTCAGCGGTCTAGTGGCTCACGGCAACCAGATATAAATGGCGACCTGGAGCAAGCGCAGCGGACGAGCGCAGCGGGGGCGCCGACTTCGCGCCGAAGTCGCGCATAAGTCAAGCCCGTCTGCGCCAGTCCGCGGCTGGCCGGGGCTAGGGGCAAGTCACTCTGCCCATTTTTCCACCTACTCCCCAGCAGAACTTCTCAGTCTCCAGGGCCCTTGGCCTTTAGCTGCCACCACCTGTTCCCGTACCTCCTCCCTCGGCTTGTCTCCCGCTCACGTTTCCCCCCCCCCACATTACATTCCCACTAATTCTTCTGGGGGTACTGTCAATCGTGGACCCACTAAAACCCTCTCAGCCTATTATCTCAATACCCGGTCCGCCGTAGCCCACTCGCATGAGCCATCGGTGCTGCTGGACCTCCATGCTCCAGATATTCTGTTTCTCACAGAAACCTGGTTTTGCGACGACTCCCTGCCCGCCCTATTGGCCACCCTACCAGCTCCATACTACGCCTTACGTTCAGATCGCCTTAATGGCAGGGCCGGGGGAGGAGTAGCGCTCATTGCCCGAGCCGACTTCCCTTTTCAAATTCTCTCTCTGCCTGATATTGCCACCACGGAGTACCTGACCATCCGCACCACCTCCATTACCCCTCCCCTTACTTGCTTACTTATCTACCGCCCTCCTCAATCGCCCTTACTGTTTCTCCCTACCTTTCTGGAAGTACTAGCCACGATCACGATCAACACCTCTTCCATTCTGCTTTTGGGTGACTTTAACTTCTGGCCGTCCGACCCCGCAGAATGCCCTTCCTCTAAGGAATTTTCAGAAATCCTCCGATCTCTTAATTTCATACCCCATATCCACTCCCCCACCCACGCTAAAGGACACGTTCTAGACCAGATCTGGTCCCTGAACTGCCCTGTAAAATCTGTCTTTATCTCACCCTGCACCTGGTCGGACCATCACCTGATCTCATTTGCCCTCCCCATTTACCCCCTGGTCAAGCCCCCACTTCCCAAAAACATTTGGGTCCGGTCCTGGGGACGAGTAGACCCAGACAATCTATCTGACCTACTCACCGCTTCCTACCCTCTATTACAAGGTACATCCATTCTCTCCCAAGTCGCGTCCATCAATCAGTGGCTCACCTCGGGTTGCGACTCCATTGCCCCCCTTAAGCGGGTTACTTCAAAGCGGGAGAAGGATGCCAACCTGTGGTTTAATGAGGACCTCAAAACTACTAAACTAGCGGTACGCAGAGCGGAGCGTGCCTGGAGGAGAAATTACTGCCCCCTACTACGATTGGAGTTCATTAACATCCTGTCCCAATATAAGCAGGCCATCCTGGTGGCGAAAACAGCTTATTTCTCCTCCAAAGTCCTCGCCGCAGAGAACCAATCGAGGGAAATTTTCTCGATTGTGCATAACTTGGCATTCTCTGATAGAACCACCTTGAAACCCACTCCTTCTCCAGAACTCTGCCAATCTCTTAACAATTTCTTTATCCAAAAAATTGCCACCATCAAGGCCAATATCCCTCCCCCTTCTCCTACGTTTGTGGATCCTCAGTGCCCCCCTCCCAAGGGACAACTTGATGCCCTCCCTCTCCTGATTAAGGAAACCCTGACCTCGATAATTCCCTTAGTCAAATCTGGTTCCCCCCTAGACCCTTGCCCCTCCCACATTCTCCGTCACATTTTTTCTTCCTGTTCCGATCCCCCCTTCACCTTCTCAACAGTTCACTTTCTCAGGGCGTGGTACCCGCCCCACTGAAAACAGCAATCATCGTCCCCATTCTTAAGAAACCAGGGGCGGACCCCTCGGTTCCCGCCAACTATTGCCCCATCTCCCTCTTGCCATTTCTGGCAAAAGTGCTTGAGCGCCACGTCACCCGCACTTTGAGCACTTTTGTGGAGACGCATGGGGTCTTAGCCCCCCGCCAGGCCGGTTTCCGCCCTGCACACTCCACGGAGTCCGTAGTACTCTCGGTCCTTGACAACCTCAGGGAGGGAATGGATACCAACCAGACCCAGGCCCTGGTCCTTCTTGATCTCTCAGCCGCCTTTGACACGGTTGATCATACCATCTTACTCTCCCATGTCAAGGCGGCGGGGATCGGAGGTACCGCACTGGTATGGTTATCCTCCTTCTTGAGGGACCGCACCCAGGCAGTTCGCCTGGGTGACTTTACTGCGGACTTCCGGAAAGTTCAGTGCGGGGTCCCCCAAGGTTCCTCTCTTTCACCCCTTTTGTTTAACCTTTACATCGCCCCTCTTATTTTTTCACTACAGCAGATGGAGGTCACAGTATACAACTATGCTGACGACCTCCAATTTGTTTTCAACCTGTCCTCTTCCCCGTCTTCTACCTCCAACTTCCAATCTACTATGATCCACATCCGAGACTGGATGAACCACAACCATTTAAAACTCAACCCAAACAAGACCGAGCTGGTGTTGACGGGTGGTTCATCCAGTCCCTGGTCTCCTCTGTTTTGGCCCCCTTCCCTTGGCCCCCCACCTGTCCCCTCTTCCTCAGTAAAAACTCTAGGCATCAAGCTCAACCCCCAGCTCACTCTTCACTCCCAGGTTAGTTTCTTTCACTGCGTACTATACGCAAGGTGTCCTTGTTTTTTTTCTTTTCATGCTTTGAAATTGATCACCTTGGCAATGGTCATCTCCCGCCTGGATTACGGCAACGCCCTATATGCTAGTATACCTGCATATAGCCTTAGGCGGTTGCAGCAGATTCAGAACCAGGCGGCGCGCCTGGTGTTCAAATTACCAAAATCCCACCATGTCACCCCCCTTCTTAAATCTTTGCATTGGCTCCCAGTTCGTGAACGTGTCCAGTTCAAGCTGGCCTCCATCACCTTTCAAGCGAGACTGGGCACGGCACCGGCTTTCATCTCTTCTGAGATTATTCCTTATGTCCCTACCAGAGAACTTCGTTCATCTACCCAATCCCCCCTCACTGTCCCGCGATTCCGGAGGAAGAAATGGGGAGGCTCGAAATTTGCGACCCTTGCTCCACTCCTCTGGAACTCCCTGCCTCCTGAGCTCAGAGCCTTGACTCTATATCCCCAGTTCAGAAAACAACTCAAAACTTACTTGTTTACCAAAGCCTTCAATTAACTGTCCTCCTGTAGCTTGAATTTCTTTAATTTACATTTGCCTTTCTGCCTTGTTTTCTGCAAGTTGTAGCGCCATGAAGCCCCTGGCGAACGAGCGCTATATAAATAATTTTAAATTCAAATTCACCCATGAATTTTGATGCAAACCCACGTCCAGAAAAGAGGCCTATAGATGTTGATTTATGCCAAAATTGTGCTCCTGCCTGACGCTGGAATAGCAATTCGAAATACCTTGATTTCTCCTCGGTGTTTCCTCTTTGCATGTATGCAGCATTTTGTATCACACATACAAAGAAGACATAGCAGCAGAGGACATTTTCTGGGCAGGAAGGGATCCATCTGGCACCAAACATATCCTGACCACAACGCAGACACCCTTGCACTATGGCGCAAAGGTGGATGTGTTGGAGCCAGGCAGTACAAAGTGTGCCAGCCAATGAGAGAGACCTGCTCCATTTCTTTGAAAATATAATGCAGTTCTGCTCTTCTCAGTGACAAGCTCTGCTTGTCATGCTGCCAGGGTTGATTCCCTGAGTGCTGAATGCATGTTCATAGTACTTGTGAACAACTGTGATTGTGAATGCCAACATTGTTAGAGCAAGCAATGTATGAAACACATTCTTCTTAATGTTTGTGTAAATTAGTAAAGGTGGCGCCTTGGTTGATTCTAATTCTGAACGCCTTTCATCACACATTCCACAGTTACTGGAGTTCTTAATTCCAGGAGGAGCTGAAGACATCTCCACACTAGGCACCTATGCCTACAACCAAAACCCTGTTCTAGGTTTCATCTGAAAGAAAGAGACACATTTATTTGTCTCCCTTCCCTACTCCTTTCTATATACCTTTTTAATTTCCTATGGACTCTTGATGGAGAAGTTTGTAATAGGCACATCAAAAAATACCTTTTCAATGCAGCTTGTGATTTAAACATAATTACATAATGGCTATTGGCACTGTGTGATCATCTATAATGTTAATCATTGATAAAATTATATATATATATATGTATATATATATATATATATATATATATATATATATATATATATATATATATATATATATATATATATATATATATATATATATATATATATATATATATATATATATATATATTGACTGAACAAAAACTTCTTATTTTAACATACTGTTTGTGAGTGTGTAACAGAGTTTGACAGGGAGAGGAAGTTGTGCACTTCCTTGTGTCTCTTGGTAAAGTTCCAAAGTTAAATAGGTTTCTCTATTCGTTTAGGTATTTCAGGTTTTAGGACAAATCTCCAGATTCACACATTGGACAGCAGGGACTCAGATATCCCTGAATACATCAAAGTCCGATGGCACCCTCATACTTGGCCATAGCAGGGTACAACTGCTGTTGACTGTAAAAGTTGCAATCAAGCCATGTGTCATTAAGGACCAAAGAACTATTGTCAAACTTAACACTGGTTGTTACAGACACAAAATGTTTCTTGTACTGTAATTGTTTGCCAATTTCTCTTTGTTGTGATTTCCTCTTCCCTTGGGGACAGAATGCACTTGTACTTTTTATATGGCAATAACTATTTCGTGTTTATTTTTTATAAACATTGCTTTTGTTAACAGAACACCGGAAATGGTCATTTATAATGTGTTTATATGGCATTCATTGGAGGTGGTATTTCAATGTTTATGTCAAATAACTGTGTGAATGGTTCCTATGAGAATCATGTTTACTCAGCAGTCAAACATAGAATCCTATGTTGATTTATGATACATACTTACTTTCCAGATTTCAATACCTCTTTCATAAATCAAGTTGTACCCAGTTTGGTGCTTTTTTTTATATAACAGTACAATTCATTGTTGTTGAAAGAAATGAAGATGATATTACCTTTGAGTGGACTTCTTGTTAATGAATCTTAAGGAGCCATCCACATTAAACTAAAAATTAGTGGGCAGATTTAAAAGCCCCTAATGCCACTTTTGCGTCACTTTTCCCATGTTAAAAGTGAAGCAAAAGTGGCGCAAGGGGCTTGTAAATCTGCCCCTAGATATTTAAGTACCATTCCACCATATTTAAATACATGCATATAGTAATAGGTTTCTCAGCATGTATTGCCTTCTAAAGTGTTTTGTGCTTTACTTACTTGCTCAAGTAGACAGAGAAGAGGTCTTCAGACAGTAGACCCTGGTTCCACATGTTGTCAAAGACAGGGGTGGCATCATCATGAGCATCACTAGGGTAGGCCATGCCCAAAATACCATCAAATGGACTATGTGCAAAGTGCTGAGCTTCAGTGGTGCAAAGACCAAAGGCCTGATTTGTGACCACAAGGTCTCCAACCTGCAGCACAAGGACGTCAACAGTCAGCAATATGAGACAAGGTTACAGCTGTAGGTATTGATTAAATTCTCTCTAATAATTTCATTGTTAAAAACAAGCTATGTTATTGGAAACTGTATTGTGACTTAAATACATGCAATTTATGACAAACCTTTCTCTTTCTGTAGTTTACTTGATTCACACAGTTATTTTAAAAGAATCCTAGAAATATTATACAGCAAAGAAACCCTAATTGATTTTTTTTAAATTTCTTTTTAGGGGGAGGGCACCCTAATATTAGTAGTAGTGAGCTTTATTCGATAAAAACTTATCATTAAAGCATATACATCTAAAATTCATATTTTCAAAAAATGTATAGCACAGCATAAAGGAAATAGATCATACATCTACAATTAAAACATATATAAAAAAGGATTTCATTAAAACCATAGATGACAATATTCAGAGCAGATACATCATGTAGCATGTGTGGAGGCTTCTACGCTACTGTTTTTCACTAATATAGTTTACTCTACCTTTATTTAGCAATCTCAGAACTTCACATTCTGCTATTGAAAGAGCTAATAGGTTTGGGCCTAATTTAGATCTTGGGGATGTTACCACCAAGCTGCATTGGCGGCGGGCCCAAAAAGACTGTCAAGTCAGTGATGTTCCGCCTTCTTTATTTGGATGCATTGTGCTTGACTACCACGACGGAGTGCTTTCCTAGCTATCATCCATGAGGGTATTACAGTTGGACAGGCATTGTACTGTTGGCAATTTCCTTGGGGAGGGAGGACATCAGTGGGCTAAATGGACATCGGAGAATGCCCGTTGCCATGGAATACAGGTAAGTAACACACACACTCTACCCTTCGCATATGCATCCCCCTGCAAAACACATGACACCACCAAAAGAACTACACACACATCTACACAAACACATGCACACAGATGCACATCTACACACATCACTGCGGTGACCACCACACAACAATATTCCCCTGAATTCTGCATGCAGCACCACAACACAAAATAAAACATACACATCTTCCACTCCATATGCAAGTGGCACACAGACTGACACAAGTACGTCAATCACTAATCCTCCCTCCACCTCAACCAGCCAATCGCATCACACACATACACACACAGATACTGACTCACACACAACTTGATGCGCAACATGACAGGTACTGGTCCACTTGAAATGTGCACACTTCGGCACAGTTGACAAGCATGATTGTACCATCATACCATCAAAATATCTTCTTAGCATGCTGGATGAGGAACACGATACAGAACAGCTACACGATTGCTATCCTAATACAGCTAATACCAGCACTAAAAACACACCTGCTACACACCCACACAATACTGATCACTCTTCTATAAAACAAAGTTCCACTATCACCAAAGGCCACTCTCTACACTGTCTACTAATAAATGCTCGATCCCTCTCTAAAAACAAGCATCACATCTACGACCTTCTCACAAATTCATAACCGAATCATGGTTTGGAGAGGATATGGCTTCAGTCCTGCATGAAGCCATTCCTCTAGGCTATCAAATAATCAACCAAAATCGTATAGCCAAAAAAGGAGGTGGTCTAGATGTTGTATTCAGGCAAACAATACATATCACTAAAGTTGAAAACATCTCCATAAAGAATTGTGAGGCTCTTCTAACAAGATGCAATCCTACATAGTCTTCCACCTGTAAGTTTCCTGCTCCTTTACAGACCTCCACCTAGCAAGGCAACATTCCCAGACGCACTTCTAGACACAGTTTCAAACCTGATAACAATACACTCCAACCTATGCGTTCTGGGTGACCTTAACATTTGGTTTGATAAAACCAATATGACCCCTCCAAAAACAATAATCACCGGCCTAGAAGCATTGAACCTGCATCAGATTGTCCACAATCCGACACACACACTGCTGGACATATCCTAGATTTCATTTTTGCTAATACTGAACTAGTTACCTTTCAAACTATAACACCAGTCACATGGTCAGACACTTGCTTGCTTTCCAACATAAAACAACACCAAGCGACTCACCTAAAAGTACCTTACATCCATGCACCTATCGGCTGCGGAATAAACTCAATTTGGAATACACAACTAACATCCAGTATAAATCTGGAAACCATAAATTCTGTTCAGAATCTATATGAGTGGCTACAGGAAGCTTTTGACATCCTGATACCACTCAAAACCACACAACAGAACAAAAGAAAAAAAAACCTTGGAGAAACATGCTAATAAAAGACATAAAACAACAAATTAGAAAGCTGCAACGTACCTGGCTCAAAACAAACGCCAAACAAGACAAACTTCACCTACAGAAAATTAACAGATTATTTAAGTATGTTATAAAAAAAAGCGAAGAAAAGGTACTATTCAGACAGAATTCAAACCGCTAAATGTGCAAATGCGGAATTCTATAAAATACTCAATGAATTTCGAAAACCAAAGTGCCTGGAAGGAACTCCTCCTGATACTCAAGATTTCACAGACAAACTGGCAAATCATTACACCGGCAAAGCAGACACGTTGGACTTGTACTTAAAACAGAAACAAAGCACCAGCACTAACCCTTGTACAAAACAACTATCCAAGAATGCTCTAATCAAGATTCTCCATTCCTTCCAACACATCTCACAAGATGAATTTATGGACCTGGTCAAAGCAAGCAGGCCTGCCGGCAGCCCTTCTGACTCCTGTCTGCCACAAACTTTCAAAACAATTCTTTTAACAACCTCTGCTGCCATCCCAGCTAGAAGAATCATCAATGATTCCTTAACTACTGGAATATTTCCAGAAGAACTCAAAAAGTCATACATACGCCCTTTACTGAAGAAAAAAAACTTGGACTCCCTGAACCCTGACAAAACCCATTATAAACGGACCTTTCCTGGGCAAACTGATAGAAAGAGCAGCGTTCGCCCAGATGTCACAATTCATTGAAGAGAATGACATACTTGCAGATTTCCAAACAGGATTCCGTCCGGGAAAAGGCACTGAATCTGCCCTCCTTGCAATCTGGGATGACCTAAAGAGTACAGTTGATTGCAACGGGGTTGCTGCGCTACTCCTCTTGGACCTCTCAGCTGCCTTTGACACGGTTGACCATGACACTCTGAAACAAAGACTTTATGAAGCCGGCATAGAAGGAACTGCTCTAGACTGGATCGCTTCCTACCTTCGAAACAGAACTAATGTCATTCATACTCCACCTTTCTCGTCCAAACCGTACTCCACAAAAGCAGGGATCCCTCAAGGTTCTATCATCTCGCCCATGCTTTTCAACATCTACATGAATTCTTTACCAGTACTGATCAATGAATTTCACCTCACGTGCTAAAACTATGCAGATGACATGCAAATACTCCTTCAACTTGAATGCCCCAAAGACATTGAAAAATCACCAATTTTCAGCTGTCTTGGAGCCGTGGATCAGTGGATGACCTGGAGCCATCTGAAATTGAATGCTTCAAAAACTGAAATACTCACGTGTGGCGATTGGAAAAATTACAACCCGATTGCCGCGTGGCCTGATGACCTGGGATCACTGCCTAAAGTATCGAAGGAAGTAAGAAACCTCGGAATGACCATGGACTCCAAGCTGTTGTTGAATGTCCAAGTGGATAAACTATCATGGTAAAGAATTCCTTGCTTAGCGCCTCGCACCTAGCGCTTTTACATCGCGCTGCTTTTTAAAAATTACCTTTTGGAATATTTGATTTGCTGTTTCTTTCGTATCCCTGGTTTTAAACGTGGGGTTATTCTTTCCCTTTTACTTGCACTCTAATTGCGGTGACCACCGCTGTTGTTGCGGGTCCGGGTCCCGGGGTGAAAAAAACATCGGCTGCCATCTCTGAGTGGTGTTTTGCCGAGAGGGGGCGGTGACTACGAGCGGACTAGCGCTCTGTGGGGTCGGATGCTCGCCTACATAAGGCGACCGGTCCTAGGCTCTCCCTCGCATGGTAAAGAATTCCTTGCTTAGCGCCTCGCACCTAGCGCTTTTACATCGCGCTGCTTTTTAAAAATTACCTTTTGGAATATTTGATTTGCTGTTTCTTTCGTATCCCTGGTTTTAAACGTGGGGTTATTCTTTCCCTTTTACTTGCACTCTAATTGCGGTGACCACCGCTGTTGTTGCGGGTCCGGGTCCCGGGGTGAAAAAAAACATCGGCTGCCATCTCTGAGTGGTGTTTTGCTGAGAGGGGGCGGTGACTACGAGCGGACTAGCGCTCTGTGGGGTCGGATGCTCGCCTACATAAAGCTCCCTTGTGAGCGCAGCGGGATCGCGCAGCGGGAGCGCCTACACATCGCCGGAGTCACGCCAGAGTCAGCCCGTCTGCGCCCGTCAGCGTCTCGGAGGCGGACGGGGCCGGACGGCGTGTGGCTTGTCTGACCTGTACTATTTCGGCCCTTGTTGTTATTCTCTGTTTAATATGCTGATCTACTCTTCGGCCGAGCTTCTCGCTTTACGCCTCCCTCTAGGGAACTGTCCCATATTTTTCCCGGTGGTCGGAAATTAAGGAAAGGCTGTCCGTCATGCGCATGGCGGTTCCCGGCTGCTGATGGAACCGGACATGACAATACATCTGTCTCTTTTCAATGTCTTCTCCTTAACACCAGGTCCGTGACTTGCCATTCTCTGAATATTTGGAATTTGCTGTATAATTCCAATATTACGTGCTTGTTTTTGACTGAGACCTGGTTAGGTGAATTTTCCGCACCGGACCTGCTCAATGCTATCCCTCCGGATTATAACATCTTTAGGAGGGATAGAACACTGGGTAAAGGAGGTGGAGTAGCTCTCATTGTGAAAAAGAGTATTTCCTGTTCAACCTTTCCGGTGGAGAATATTCAGGGTTGTGAAGCACTTGGCTTCACCCTACATTTTTCCCCTCTCCAGGCTTGTACTGGGATACTTTTGTACAGAACCCCCGGATCAACGGGACCATTCTTTGACGAATTGCAAGTAGCTCTTTCAGTTCCCTGTCTTAGGTCTGATCATTGCATCCTTCTCGGAGATCTTAATGTCCATATGGACATTAGCTGTGACCCCGACGCTACTAAACTTATTGATATCACGGCTCCGTTAGGGTTATCTCCGTTTGTGAAAGGTCCTACACATAACAAAGGCCATACCTTAGATCAGGTATTCTCAACGAGACCTATCTCTGTCTGTGCTATACAGCCAGTACTCTGGTCGGACCATTTTTTAATCTCCTTCTCTCTGCCTGTCACTGCCCTTATTCGGGAGAGAGAGGTTGAGACTACACGGCCTTCACGCCCGTTTCATCTGCTCTCCGGGGAGATGCTATCTGAGGCTCTTATCACCTTTCCTTGCCCCCTTTTGGGAAGTTTGGAAGAGAATCTTGTCCTCCTCCAAAAATGGCTTTTAGCCAGATTTGAGACTTTAATCCCCGCTAAGACACCTAAACCTGGAGAGCGTAGAGCGTCGGCCCCATGGTTTTCTCCTCAGTTGAGGACACAACAACAGGAGTGTAAAAGGGCTGAGAGGACCTGGAGGCGGGCCTATGATCCAGTTGAGAAAGTGAAATTTCGTGCAGCAATTAAAGCCTATCATCAGTCAATCTGGGATGAAAAAAAGGCCTATTTTGAACATCGTATTGATGAGGCTGATAATGTCTGCAAAGAAATTTTTAAAGTGGTTCAGGATTTTACTTCTCCTGCTGTCTGTACCCCTAAACACACTCACACGGACTCTTGGATACAACAACTAGCCATCTTTTTTGTTAGTAAGATCACCGATATCCAGGCCTCTCTCTCCAGCGCTCAATCGGACTTGAGCCATCTAGTGCCACCATGCTCTGTGGAATGTCATGGTCCTTTCCTCTCCGAATTCCCTAACATGGATCTTAGTACATCTTTGGAGCTTTTGTCAGGCTTGAAATCCGGCTCTCCTTTAGATCCATGTCCGGCTAAATATTTGGGAAAAGTGGCATCCGCCATTAACATCTTGGTGAACCCCCTGCTGAATACATCTTTGTCGACAGGGGTGGTGCCGCAGGCATGGAAGCGTGCCATGATTCTTGGTTGGTTGTTGGTTGGTTGGTTGATTGCTTTATTTCGATATGCATATATCATAAAAGCGATACAAAAAGTTAAAACAGCATGTCGAAAAGAGTATGACTGTACAATAAGTAAAAACATTAAAAACACGTTAGACCATCATAAATTAGTTAAAAGAAGATTAAATTGATACGGACAGTCTTCTAAGTCTAATCAACCAGGCCCATTTTAAAAACTTGGCAACGGCACAAACATGATTCTACCTCTGCTCAAGAAACCCACCTTGGACCCCCTCATCCATGCCAATTACAGGCCAATCTCCCTTCTCCCTGCTCTGGCGAAAGTGGCCGAGCGATACGTGCACAGGACAATTTCCAGTTTCATCGAAGGAAACGACCTGTTGCACGCCTCGCAGTCCGGCTTCCGCGCTAATTTTAGCACGGAGTCGGCCCTGCTTGAGGTCACCGATGCCATCAGGGAAGTACTCGACTCTGGGGGAAAGGCCGTGTTAGTCATGCTTGACTTGTCGGCGGCTTTCGACACCGTTCCTCATGAGGTCCTCCTTGCAAGACTCTGGGAGTGTGGCCTTCGCGGAACGGTGTGGAATTGGCTAAAATCCTTTCTGGCCGACCGCCGACAAACAATCTGGGCGCCTCCCTTTTCCGCTGATATGGCTCCGCTAGAGGTGGGAGTCCCACAGGGCTCCATTCTCAGCCCTATGCTGTTTAACATCTTTATGGCCCCTCTGGCGGAAGTCGCGGAATCATTTGGCGCCCAGATCGTGTCATATGCTGATGATACCCAACTCCTGTTCACATGTGATAGGGGTGGGTCTTTCAATGGCAGACAGATCAGGGATTGCCTGGGTGCGGTGTTTGAGTGGTTTAGATGTCATGGCTTAAAATGCAACTCAGACAAGTCAGAGCTTCTCTTTTTCGGTTGCGCCCCTGAACCCGATTGGAAATCTTGGTGGCCACAAGATATGTTTCCTCCTGACAAGGTCTCTTTTAAGGCCAAGAATTTGGGAGTGATAGTAGATTGTGAACTATCCTTTAGACCTCACATCCTGTCTCTTGTTGGGAAATGCTTCGGCATTTTACGGATGTTGAGGAAATTTCTTCCTCTACTTTCACTTAACCACAGGAAAACAGTTGTTCAGGCATTGATCGGTTCACGACTGGACTACGCAAACGCTCTCTTTTTGGGTCTTCCAAAATATCTTATGACCCGTTTGCAAGTTGTCCAGAACTCGGCAGCCCGTACCATCTTTGGACTCCCGAGGAGAGCTGGTGCCACTGCCTTACTGAACACTCTACATTGGCTACCCATCGCTAAGCGAATTACTTTCTAATGCCTGACTGTGGCCTTTAAGGCCCTTCATGGTATTGGCCCCAAGTATATCGGGAAACGTCTTTCCCGGTATGCACCGAGCAGGACTCTCAGGTCCTCTGGTCTGTCTATGATGACAGCTCCTTTGAGTACTAAAGATTGATTAACAACATATGGAGTGTGTGAAAAGCAATGGTTGTAAGTATGATGTGGTTCAGGAGTGTTGTTTTCACTCCCATTTTCTGTAAATTGACCAAATAATTTATGTTGTATGTGATAACAGGATCAACGTCTGCAGAAATCATTTGATCTTCTGACAAACATAGAGCAGAATGGTATATTTCCACTACAACAGAAAATCATATGAATAAAATAAGTGATGTCTTGCAGATACATGTATCCATGTTAGCTTTACTCTGTTTGTATGCAATATTCATTTGGTTGACTTGGTTTAATAATATCATATGACAAATAAAGAGAAGAAAGAGATTGCTGCTCCACATGTCTCAATGACTCTTAAATGGCTCCTCCACGACCGGACGCTGGTGTCAAGTACACTGGGAAGGGGTCTGACACCCTCCACCTGCCGGATAGAATCCCTTCTTTGGGGCGGGTGTTTACTCCAATGAGGTATAGACCCTTGATTTCCTCGTTATTATTTATTATTATTATTAATTGGATTTGTAATGCGCATAGCTGCCGCAGCGATGGGGCGTCCCAGCGTCACCAAAGACCATAAACGTGAGCTAAGAAGGAAAACTAAAAATTAGACAGGGGAGAGCCAGATCTTTATGACTTTCTGGAAAGCAAGGTGGTTCTGGATCGCTCTGATGGAAACAGGGAGCAAATTCCAGAGTTTTGTAGCAAGACTGCTAAAGGAACGCCCACCAGCTCTAGCTTTCAGAACTCGAGGAATGCTGACCAACGCTTGGTCCGCAGATCTGAGAAAACGCTGCGGCACATAAAACTCTAAAAATTGCCCAACCCTAAACGCGCCTGTGGGGTCAGTATCCTGTGTGCCACACAGAGAGACTTGAACTGAATGCGCTTTTCAACAGGCAGCCAATGAACTTTAGGAAGCACATGAGCAACCGAGCAAGATTTTGGAAGTGCCACCAAAATGTTGGCCGCTGCATTCTGTACTCTCTGCAGACGCCTGATGCTGGACTTATTGGTGGCCGGATAGAGAGAGTTGCTGTAGTCCAATCTAGAGAGAATTGTCGCCTGGACAATGGTTTGATGCACCTTGGGAGGAAAGAAACCCAACAGAGGTTTCAAACCTCACAAATGCCCAAAACAGACCCCTGACACAGCTTTCGATTGGACGTCGAATGTCAGGCCACTGTCGAACCACACGCCCAAGTTCTTCACAGCCTCCTTGGGTAAGGGGGCGGGTTTAAGATGATCCGGCCAACACTGCTCGGACCACAACTCCCGGTTCTTCCCGAACAATAAGACCTCAGACTTACTGACGTTCAAATGCAAGCAGTTTACCGCCATCCAGTCCGCAATCACTTAAAGGTCTTCTTTAAATTTTTCCAGATTGGCGCTACATTTCTTAGAGAAGGCGATCACCGATTGGGTGTCATCGGCATACAACACCAATGACAATCCCCTACCTTTGGCTACCAAAGCTAAGGGTCGAACATAGATGTTGAGCAGCAGGGGCTAATATTTTTAGCCCAGCGGCACCCCCTGATGCAAAGCAAACTCCTGCGAGTGAAAAGGTGGCGCAGAGACTTGAAACATCCTCCGCTCCAGAAAGGACCGAAACCAATCCAAGGCCACATCCTTGATACCAATTTCCTGAAGGGGCTTTAAAAGTATCACATGGAAGACGGTATCAAACACGGTACTTAAGTCCAAAAGGACTAAGGCCACTGAATCATCGTAATCCAGTCTCCACTGCATTGCTTCCTTCACTGCCAACAGGGCAGACTCAGTACTGTGACGCTCTCAGAAACGGTTCTGTGAAGGGTCCAGTATGGCATTCTGCTCAATAAACTCAGAGAGAGTAGAGTTCACATGAGATTCCACCAGCTTTGCCAAAAAAAAGGCAGCTGGGAAATGGGGCAATAGTTGCCCAACTCCGCAGGATCCAAAGAAGGTTTCTTTAGCAGCAGAATAACCTTGGTGTGTTTCCACGTCACAGGTACGATTGCTAAAGACAAAGAGAGGTTGACCAGATCAATGTTCACCGGAGAACTAAGAGCATGAAACTGGCGAAAGAGGGCAGGTGTCAAAGGGTCGGCCGGTGAGCTCGATTTTATTTTCACACAAAGGGACTCGAACTCCACGGGGGACAAGGGAGGAAAACTTGACAAGATGTTGCCCGCTGAGGGATTAATAACCCCCGGAACAGCTGCCTCTACAAACGAGGCTGGGTAGGCTGGCCAAGATAAATCTTCTCCACTTTGTTCACAAAGTACCTAGCCAGCTCATTGCACTGATGGTTCCAGGAAATTGGTGATACCCCAATAGCGCCCGCGCTCTTCATGCCCTTAAGCAGAAAGAAGATCGTCTTAGTGGGGTTAGAACTAACCGAGATTTTATCGGCCACATATTCCGCTCGTGCTCTCCGAATTAGTTTGTGGTACTGCTTGATATTTACTTTTTGCTGCCACATCATAAAAGCGTCTCTAGGCATGCTCAAGCTGTTTACAACCCTTTTTGGCTATAGTTAGTGAATCGTTAAACCAGGGGTTAGACAGCCTGCGATTGTTCCCCCAGTCTGGCCTGAATGAAACTATCCAGACCTAGTGTCAGCCACTCATAGAATCGCGAGTTTGCCATCTCCACGTCCGATGGCAATAGAGGCCTATGACTGGACAGAAAAGCAGAAAAAAGGACAATGTCCAAATTATGCCAGGGGTGTTTTAGGACTGGGACAGGACGGTTCAGGTCTGCCTTTCCCTGCAGCCGCAGCGAGAACGAGACCAGAGAATGGTCTGTCCAGGCCTGCGGGACCAGAAGCAAGACCTTTAGCGAGCTTAAGTTAGAGAATATGGGGTCCAGTAGGTGTCCTGCCATATGCGTGCACTCAAGGACCCGCTGGACCAGCTGGTAGGCCTCTAGGTCAGCCAAAAAGCTTGTGATCTCAGTCGTCCCGCTATTCTCAAGATGTAGATTGAGATCGCCTAAGATGGTGAGATTCGCTGCACTGCTTGTGTGTAGCATGACTATGTTTAGTAAATCTTCCCTGGACAGGCTAGAGGGTCCTGGGGACGGTAGACGAGGAAGCCAGATACAGTGAAATTAAAATGCAAAATGGTTTTAAACAGTGCACTTTCGCAATCCACTATGTTCTCCTTACTGAAACTACAGGTATAAACCTCTCTGACAATTACTGCGATACCGCCCCCCCTGCCACTCCCTCTGTGTACACACTTCATCACGTAACCTTGGGGCAGGGCCAACCAGGGCTCCGCAACCAAGTCTTGAGTAAGCCATGTCTCTGTTAGGAATAACACATCCGGCGACTCATCAACTAAAAGATCAAAGAATTCGGCGTGATGTTACACTAGTGACCGGCAATTTAGACTTAGGAATCTACCATCCGTGTGGTCAGATGTGCATGGGAAAGACTCCTCTGGTGGGAGTTGAAATGTGCAAAACTAGCATTTGGAAGGACCGTCCTGGGGCGCCAAAGCTAACGATGGGAAATTAATCTCCTGCGACAGAAGCTCCTCACGCGAGTACCTGAGAGAATCAGCAGGAAAATGGGCAGGGGTTCTGGCGACGGTCCGGCGCAGACAGGTGCAGATGGGCTTGCCTTCAGTGCGCTGGCGGCATGCCCGCTGCACGGTAGGAGCTGGGCCTCCATTTTAAGAGTCAGGGGAGCCAACAACTATCCTGCTGACCTGCACTCCACCCAAGATGGCGGTCTCACTCCGACCATCCTGGATAAACTGCAGCCTTTCCCCCATTCAAGCCGCCTCCAAAACAGCTCGGTGCCCTCCCCGCGATAGCACAATGCACAACAGCCAGGTCAGTGCTAGAAAATCAATAAATGTTGCGCAAGTTTAAAAATGCAAAAAGTATTGCCAAAGGTAAGCGTAGGCAAGGAGAGTACAAATTAACAATAATTACTCATGGCTCACGCCTCAGGAGTCTAAGGTCAGTATCATTTCAACAGAGCGTATAAGTATTTGCCCATCAGTAATCAGACAAACTCCTGCCATTATCTTCATAGCTCCACTTTTACTTTCAAAATATTTAATCCATCTCCAAGAACTGCCAGTATGTGTTTTACCCCCATTTGAGATGTCATCAGTGATGCCATCAGTGATGTCACTGATCATGTCATGAGTGATGTAATAGTGACTTTATCAGCAATGAATTGTGGGGTCGCAAGTTATAGTTAGCTCTACTAACTATAATAGCCTAAATTCGCTGGTTTTGTACGAGTGAAATGTCAAACTAACTATAACGTCCCTGAAATCTGTGGTTTTTTAAGTGAATTTTAAAGGTTTTTTAAATGCTAATTTCTAACCAAAACCTGCCTGAAACTTATGTTTTTTTCAGTGAATTTCAAAAGTTCTTTAATGCTAATTTCTAACTATAACTTCCCTGAAACCTCTGGTTTCTTCAGTGAATTTCTAAGGTTTTGTAAATACTAACTTCTAACTACAATGTCCCTATTAAGTCCCCTTGAATCCTGAGGGTCTCTGGGGGCCAACTAGCCCACCAGGTACCTCAAGTAAGCACCACAGAGCTGCATTGCAGAGAGGTGTTCAAAGGCCACGCCTTTTTTTACACTACTCTGCAAATGCGGCTTCTGGCGCACTGCTGCTCGGAGGATGAAGTCCAATTGTGCATACTTTGGTCATATAATATTATATCCATAATTAGTTTATCTTTGCCAGTCATATTCCTTTGTCTTTGTCTGTTCTTACCTGGACAGTGTCGTATCCAAGAACCCCAGTCATGCTCCCTTTGCCATAATGAATTGCAAGATTTTCATTGGTTGACTGGAAGGTGGAGGAGCTGGTGGGGTCAAATTTATTGTGGTTTACTGTGGAGACAAAAAAGTGTTCATTATTTTCAATCACCAGAAAGACCTAGGGCCATATTATCAAGCCTTGGTGATAAAATTATTGCTGCTTTATCGGCATGAAACTGCTGATAAAGTGGCAATAATGGGCTTGATAATATGCTCTATTGAATTCCAATCGAAGCTCATGTTAGATGTCCTTCACATTTAACATGAGCTTCGATTGGAATTCCATAGAGCATATTATGAAGCCCATTATCGCCACTTTATCTGCAGTTTCCTGCCGATAAAGCGGAGATTATTGTATCGCCCAGGCTTGATAATATGCCCCCTGATGAGCAAATTGACAAAGCTTCATGATATGAATTCCCTGTGTTTGCCAATATTATATGAGTACTAAAGTCCTCTTCTCTGGAAGAACTTTTAGGTTCGCTGCAAATTTCAGATCATTGAAAATCATTGGAAGAGAGAAATATTAATATCTTGTTTGGGTACTCTGCAGAATCAGACAGACCATTCGTTCACTCTACCATTTCATACTGGGCTGCAACATAGAGAGTTGCCTTTAGGTTTGAGTGGGCTTGCCTGATCCAAGAATCATTTTTGCCCCTTCTGTTGGCACTTATACAAGCAGCCACTTGTTCCCCTGCCTGAAGGCAGAGCACATTCCATGCAGCATGCAGAGACTCCTATTGACCTTATATTCACATTTCCAAATCCATGCTCATGGACTCAGGCTTGGACATTTTGGGGCTAGTAAGATAACCCCCAATTTCTAAAAACCTAACATTTGGCATCCTCCCACCTCGGTCCTCAAATAATAGATCAGTTACTGATGTTCTGTTACTTTCTGATTTGTCCTAAGTGTCCACACAAATGCAGGACACTCCTCTCATATCTCCAATAGACCTCTGTCTACACCTTGAAATGCTCATTTACTGGGATATGAAGTATGTGAATTTAGAGAAGGTGGAACTAGGCAGTAACCAAGATGGCCACCAGTTTCTAGAGCTCTGTAAGCCAGTGCTGGCACTGGGACCTCCCCATTAGAAGATTGATTTGTATAATATCAGTAATTCCCAGACCTCTGAGATGAAGTTGGAGCTCTGCTTGGTAAGCGCATCTCCAGGGGCAAGATCACTAATGCCATATTGGATCTTTCCGCTTGTAAGTCACCTGAGGAAGATAGCTTCCCTGGTGCATTCTACAATGCTTGGAAAGCATTTAAATCCCGTAATCTCTACAATGCCTTCAAAGCATCAGAGGCCACCTGCACACTAGACCCCAAATACACCACCCTTGTGCTACTAGCTAATGAGAGGAAATACATGCTCCTCTTCAGAGTTATAGATAGGTCTCCCTCATTTAACACTGTCATGAAAACTCAGAATAAAATATTCCCAAGTAGTCTATAGTAGGCAAATCCCTTTGTAATACATCCCGAGTGGGATTTGTACTTTTAATGCACATTATCCCAATGCTTTATGAAATCGTGAGACAGCCTGCTCAAAATCTTGCCCCCTTTGCAAGATGCAGTGAAGACCTTTGATTCAGTGAAGTGGCACCCAAGCATAATTATATTTGTGGCATTGCATTGGTTCCAATCTACAAGGCCCGGCAGGCTCAAATGGACATGGCCATTAGCGCTTACATCTCAGATGGGGAGGACGCCTAGACTGTCACTTCAAGAACTCTGGTCATACATCACATTTTGGCATCCCCAGCTACTCTACATATCATTCTAATGTTTTTGATCTCCAGCCACTCCGGTGGCCTGTTTTGTGGGACTATCAGTTTTGGCATCTCTCCTGCGTCCCAGACACTTCTCAAGATGAAGAGGCAGAGGAGAAGTATACATTTCAAAAGAAGCAGACACCCAGTATAAAACTTCAAAGACAAAGACCCTAAATCAATTTTAGTGTCTGGAAATTAAATGTTAGAAGGGGAGTTTGAGTCCCCATAAATTGTCATCTGCCAAGCGTGCCAGATGGGTTTTGTGAGGGACTACTTCAAGAATTTGTTTTGCCCTTGACCAGGACTGGGAGCCAAGGCTTCTCAGTCTCCCTGTTGGGTGATAGTCAATTAGCCAATGAAACCAAAGACACCTGCCCTGAGAAAGGAGCACCAGCACTTCACTGCTTGCCATGACTAGTGTACCATATGGGGAAGAGAAGAGCACTGCAGAGATAAAAGTAGTGCAGTAATCCATTGAAAGAAATTAGAATGGAGAAATTACTCTACTAGGATTAAGCATCCCTACTGGTGGACCACAAGAAATTGCTGGGGGAGAAGAAGATCCCATTTCTATTTTTACAAATCCTACTTGACTGGTATTGGACCCCAGATATTACGCTGAGGTAAATACTGATACGACCTTACTTTTGAAGATATTACCACAACACATATGATGCGTTCCATTTTGGACAAACGTATGGGATAACCTGATAAATGTGTGTCTGTTTCATTCCACTCATCCATAAATTGAGCTCTTCTGAAAAACTATGCAAATGTTAATGGTTTACCCTGCTCCCCTCACCAAGGTCTGACATAGGTGGCCACATCCCTAGCTGCTGCCAAGCTATGCATTCTCCTACACTGGCAATAAAGTACCATGCCTTCAGAGCTGGAGTGGCTATTGGACTTACGATGAATAGCGCATTGTGAACATATATATCTGAGTAAGGGTAAATAGGGCATCTATGGGCCATTTCCTCCCTTACAGGGACTCATTCTCCCCTAGAGTCCTTGGGACAACAGCATTGCAGGCAATATCCACCCCCAGCAGTAAGCAAATGGTGTACCTCCATCCCTTCCACCCTATTGGCAACACATTTATACACAGGAGTAGGGGGAAGTTTGAACCAGCACTGTATATATCGCAGACCAGCCAATATATGGAGGATTTCTTTCTACCTGTCCCACTTGTAATTCTTTCCATCTAGACCATCTCTCACGAGTAACAAATAAGACTGCTCCACACCACTGTCTCCTAGCCGTCTCACTCCTGCCTTGGAGACCCTGAAAATCGCTCTCTGGGACAACTTCCTTCTAGATATATCTGGAGCCTGGGAACCCTGGGACCGATTCCCCTCCACACCCCATCATTCCAGCCTTAGCCATTTCATCGGCAATGCTGTAGACAGACACGGCGAACAAACCCCCAATTTAAAGTCTTATGGGAAATGTTATCTACTTTCCTTTTGTCTCCAACTGCCTCCCTACCTGTCATTATGCTTCATATGATTTACACACAGGACATATCTCATATCTCACGTGGCCTGTTCACTGTTCACCCAGTTATCAGGTGTCACTATCACTGGATGTTGACTTAAGTACATTGTTAGTTTGCCTGTGTCCTCATATGTTCCTTTGAGTGCAAATAAAGAAATCGGACAAAGAAAAAGAAACAACAGTCGTTACTGACACCAAATGCAATGTACCTTCAAGCGTTACTGATGGTGAAGGTACAATCTCTGAGTTCCTTTGTTAAAATTATTTCCGCTTTAGCGGCAGGAAACTGCTGCTAAAGCAGCGATAATGGGCCTGAAAATACGCCTTAGAGAGTTCCTATAGAAGCCCATGTTCTGGTGTAAACATGGGCTTCTATGGGAATTCTCTACTGTGTATTATCAAGCCCATTATCGCCACTTTAACAGCAGTTTCCTGCCGCGAAAGCGACGATAATTTTAACGCCATTCTTGATATAAGGCCCCCAGGTGAGTTGGCAGTCTGTCAGGGAGTCCTCAACAAGCAACGTCTGTTTTGCTATGTATGTATCTCATACAGAGCCTCTATTGTTTATTTCACTTTCTAAACCTCATAACTCACTGCTATGATGTAGCAACAGTTAACAACAAAACTTGTTACTCACTTTTACTATGTCATGAAGGCCTTCCAGGTGACAGGGCAGGCTGATGTGAACCTGTTAGCACAGCGCTGCTTGTTTGTTTTCACTGAAAGCACAGTGGGTGGAGGAAAAGGAAGGCAGGGAAAGTGCCAGGGCGCTGGGGAAGGATGGCAGCTAAGCTTACCTTTGGGGCAAAGATACATTACAGAGGCCATGTATGCTCCACACCCCGGCCTGTTATTCTTCTGCCAGTGCGTGGCAGCTGAATACACGGTATATAGTTTTGGGGGGAAACAGCGTTTACAACATTGTCAATACCACGCAGTTTACCACGACTTGCGCTAGGTGCCGTGCAACACCAGGGAACGTGTTGGATTTTAAATCCAACACCTTCCCTGCTGTTGCTCTAACTGGAGTAGGAATTGTAATTTATACTATTCCCAAGTCCAGCGCCCCACCTAGCGCAAGTCGTTGAAACAACTTGGGATGTAATGCCACACGTGGTAACAACGCGGGCTTTGTAAAGACCGCGTTGTTACCTACTGTGTTGTAATAGCACACGTTGTAACATGCTATATTCGGTTTTGGGACCATAGATGACATACAATTATAGATGGGTGAAAAGTGAGTTACGGTTATGCTTTTTCACCACAGGGTTCTGAGTGTCTTTATAGACAACATGAACTCCACTCTCTTTGTCTATTTGACGTCACTCAGAATCCCTTAGTGAAAAGTGTCCCCATAATTCACTATTACCCATCTATATTCTATATGATATCCATGGCTTCCACAGGAACCCTCTTCTATTTATACCAGATTCCTAATCTATGGCATTGGAACCGTCGATAACCGAATGCGTTACTTACTGTTGCTACGCCAAGGAGGCCGCTGGGCCAGGAGCCGTGCAGCTTGTCTGCTTTTGCTGACAGCAGAAAGAGCTGCAGGCGGCAAAGGAAGGAAAGCAGGGATGGTGGTGGAAGGGTAAGGATGGTGGGTTAGGCATTCCCACATATGGGTTAGGAAGGAGAGGTTCTGGTTGTCTTTTTGATGTCACTCAGAACCCCTAGATGAAAAGCATCCGTGTTATTCACTGTTACCCATCTATAATTCTATATGTTATATCTATACTTTTAATTTCCTTCCACTGTCATAGAAATAACCAGAGCAAGTTCACTATAGCAGCGGTTAAGAAACCGCATTCAGCACCACTTTGATGTACCGCATGAATCCATGGAGCCTGGCCTCACACAGCGACTCCAAAGACGGAAGTCGCTGAAGCTTACAAAATGGCTGCCGCGCGCTGCTGTGAAAATTGAAAAAATGTCAGATTTGACAGACCGTGACCATATCTGCCCAGGGACAATTCAAAGAAGAATGCCTCCAGGCATGTGGACGTAGGTGAGGCCACCTCACTCTACACAGAATTGCATTTGCCAAGAACTTAAGAAAGAGGAAATAAATCAAATAGGAAAGTGGATTTCAGTCTGAAATAGCACACTTCAAAAAGACGCTGGGGCATATTATCAAGGGATTTATCTCTGCTTTTTTGGCTTTAAAAGTCAAGAAAGTGGAGATAAAATGATCTCCCTATCAACAACAGGGTGCTAACACGCAAATTTTCATGTTAGCACTCTTTTTCTCTACGCTTCCCCTTGCATCTCTAATGAGATACAAAGGGGGCGTTGCAGAAAAAAATATTAGGTGAAATGTTGTTAAGCGACATTTATCCTATTATCAAGGATATCTCTAACCCTGTTAGTGATAAAAAAAAAAGCTGCGCTAACCGCGGTTAGCGCTGCTTTTTTTACACCTGGTATTTTCCTGACGTAGCCATGATATCCTATGGAAGGTGGATATCATGGCTAAGATTGTGAGCCCCTATCATCAAGCTAACGCCAAACTTCGAGAGATTATCGTTGGCTTTTCAGCGATAATCTCTCATTTGGCAATTAGCGCGAGGATTTTTATCACTTCTGAGATAAGCGTTGCTAATAACATGCTATCTCAGTGATAAAAATCCACGCTACCCGGCGATAATTATCCCAGCGCTAAGTGCGCTTAGCGATAATTATTGCTGGGGCTTGATAATATGGCCCGCTGTTTTTTAACATTAGAAAATCTACAGTATATAAATATAGGAATATGAGGTGCTGTTAAAGTAAAACTATTTTTTTATTTTTTCTTACTTACAGGGAGTTTACACTTTTCAAAAACCCTATTTAATATTGAAAGAGTAGTAGTATGAATCTATATTCAGTTAAAAAATAACCATAAAAGATGCACAAAATCTATGCAAACATTAAAACATGTATAAAAGCACACAAACCTTCATAAAACATTACAAACAGCTCAAATCATAAAAAGAGAATGAGCGAGTATTCAATATATGTATATATCATAGAATTATATATGGGCAGCCATCGACTAAGGGGATGTTTTTCACCTTTTGGTTCTGAGTGTCACAGACGACACAAGGTTCTCTGTTATCTATAAACTCACTGAGAACCCCTTGCTGAAAAACATCCCCGTAATGGCTTACAAATGTATAAGTCTATATGTTGATATATTTGACCATTTAAGTGTAGCTTATCACTTGAAGTTCAGTAAAATGTACTTATATGAGTCACTGCTTCACAGGCAGGAGTCACACCTCCAGTGAGAGTTGTGCTGGCTTCACGCCTGGTCCACCACAAGCTGTAAGGTGGTCCCTGCAGGTCTCCAGTGCCCCTTGCCATAGAAACAAAAGCAGGACTACGATGAAGGCCTCTGACTATCTAAGAGCTGGTTGCTGCACAAACAAAAGCAGGATTATAATGAAGGCCCCCTTGCTCTCCGACTCAGCCAAGTGAAGGGAGCCTTCAAAGACAAGGCCTGATGCAATGGACACATAACAAAGTACCTGCATAACAAAGATGGCTCCTTCCTGTGTGCTTGTAGGTAGGCTTGGGAAGGTAGTATAACACACAATAGATCCTATTTTAGAATACTATCATATGTTTGTACACAAATAAATCATACAAACGTTAGACTTGTCAAGATTCATAGGTGAAGATTTACAAGCCTCTTGCGTCACTTTTGCGTGACTTTTCCCATATTAAAAATGAAGCAAAAGTGGTGCAAGGGCCTTGTAAATATGCCCCATAGAGTATTTGTTACCCTTCAAGTGAGCCGTCCTTTCTGATGTGAAATAAGTTTTTTTTAAATGGGAGAGCTTTTTTCCAAGGTGGCTTCAGTAAATGATCAATTCCATCTTCTGAAAACAACGCACCCCCACCCTGCACTGAAAGGATGCCCCTGGAGGTGGAAGGATACACCTAATGCCCAATAGAATGGCGATGAGAGAGAAATGTTCCACTGGTCTGGTCCAAGATGTGACTGTCAATGACTTTAATTAACAGCTTTGAAGACGTTTGACCCAAACAAGCCAAGTGCTAAAGGAAGCTGACCTGAAGCCTACTCTTTGTTTAACCCATTGCATGCTCGTGACGGAACCATTCCTTCACGAGCCATGGTGGTGCTGTGCTGGTGACGAATGATTTTGCGCCTGCGCTGAGGGTTCTATTAGGCAGGCGGGGTCGTGACGGAACCATTCCGTCACGAGCACAGCGCCAATTCGGCTCGTGACGGAGTGGTTCCGTCATGAGCATGATGTCACCTCGCGGCCCCCCTCCCCCCTAGCGCCGTAGCGGAATTACCGCCGTGACCAAGGGGTTAAAGCACACTAAGGGGAATATTTGTGAGCAACTTGCACCGCTGTAGCATAATTATTTGTGATGCAATGGAGGTGCAAACTTTGAAATCATATTTATGAGGCTCCACAAAGCCCCTTTGTGCGCCTTTGAATGGCCTTAAAGGTATGGAGCAAGGCAAGGCAGGGCGAATCGATGCGTAGCCTTACTCTGTGTCAAGGAGGTGTTCAATGGGCTTTGCAGTGGGTGCCCCCACACAACACCTGTGGATGATGATGCATCCCCAAATTTGAAAGGACTTTTAAGCCTGGGGATGTGCCAAATCCTAATATGTTTATTTCTCCTCTTTTTTCCTCTCGTTTTTTCCATTCAGCAGCTCAAGAGTGACTGGAAAAGGTGAGGCGCAGATTGCGTCAGAGCGCTAGTGAACCACAGGAGCAGGTCTGGTGAGCGGTGAATGTGTCGCTGATGGAATACGAGCACTCCTATTTGTTGATTTTTTGCCCTCAAGAGGTACTCACAGCAAGCCGGGCTTGAACAATCCACCGATGGGACCCAGAGATTGGCTGATCCGGTGTCAAAGATCACCGTGAAGTCCTGGGGTGGGGTCCCAATGGAGATGGTGCCGTAATAGGAGGTCTGTTGGGCAAGAAGAAGATCATTGAAAGGTAATTACAAATATAAACCATTATGAGTCTTCAGCTACCCTATAACACATTTTAAAGTGATAAACAACAGATGCAACAAGAAAGGATTGGAACAGCGAGTAGAGGTGGCGTATTCACCATTTACCATTGCTTGCTGTGCATTTTCCAATAGTGAAACAAGCAACAATATAGCATTGTGTTCTCCTATTCAACCTCAGATTGTTTTCCAAAGTAGGGGCGAAGAGCTGAACAATATAATCACTTGGGAAACAACAGAAGATGCAAGAGAATTACAGTAACTTCCTTGTGAAATCCTGAGACCCTTGTGAAATCCTGAGGCCCTTGTGAAATCCTGAGACCCTTGTGAAATCCTGAGACCCTTGTGAAATCCTGAGGCCCTTGTGAAATCCTGAGACCCTTGTGAAATCCTGAGACCCTTGTGAAATCCTGAGCCCCTTGTGAAATCCTGAGGCCCTTGTGAAATCCTGAGACCCTTGTGAAATCCTGAGACCCTTGTGAAATCTTGAGACCCTTGTGAAATCCTGAGACCCTTGTGAATCCTGAGACCCTTGTGCAATCCTGAGACCCCTGCCTCCTGATTTCTTACTCTAGCATAGAAGTCAGGCACAGCTGGGCAAACCTAATCCATAAAACAGAATCCTGCTGGTGGCCTACACAGGGACAGGTGCCAGATCATTCAGTGAATGCCATTATTAACAAGGACACATCCTTTCTATTCATAAAACCACACAAAAGTAGCTTTGCATGGCTTGGAGAGAATGTACTGGTTTCTAAGACCACTTGAGGTGAGCATTGAAAATGTCTGTTCGAGAGAAGGAGAAGGAGTAGGGGTGTAGAGATGGCAGGGAACAGGGATGGATGAGGGTTGTGTGATTATCATTCAGTAATCCATCCGGTCATGAGTCTGGCGAGGAAGAGGGTGAAGAGAAGATAATGTGTGCAATAAAAGGGTCATTAGAAGGGACCGAGATATTTTAAAGCACAAAACAGGAGGTTGTTGGTGTGAATGTAAGTGCAATCGGAGTCTATAATTCAGAACTGCGCTGCTCTATTTTTTTCTAAAATCTGTAGGTTTTCATCAAGTGGACATTCTGTTCTTCTGATTTAATCAGCGTAAACCTTTCCCCCTTTGATTTTATTAAAACATGGGGTGTTGTAAAAAGCTTGTGGCCTGGACTGTGTTGTCGTGGGGGCTGTGCTGCAGCCTGGTGTTCCATGCAAGAAGTTTAAAGATTCAGGGGCAGATTTACAAGGAACTGACGCTTCTGCATAGATGCATCATTTTCCTTGAGCCTGCATCAAATGTCCTTGCGCCACCATGGATGCGCTGTATTTACAATACAGTGCTCCATAGTGCAAGGGTTAACAGATGTCTCAGATTTCTAACGCATCTGTTGGCCCAAACGTCACGCATCGCTGGAGTTGTGTCACAAGCTCGGGGCAACTGCAGAGATAGATTTTGAGGCCTATACTTACTGTACTGCGTCACTCCTTATGCCTGCTTCAAGCAGGCATAAGGTTTTGATGCAGTGGCGTCTTAAAAGTGGCGCAGTGAACTCTTGTAGATTTCACTGCGTCACTTTTATGAGGCCTTCCTGCCTGGGAGCACCCACCCTGCATACATTATACCTGACGCAGGTATGATGTGACACAGGGCTTTACAACGTGACACATCTCCATAGATGCATCACGTAGTAAATAGGCAGCATATTTAGAGCCACCATTCCGTCAAAAAAAAGTGACACAATGGCGGGGCTTGTAAATCTGCCCCTCAGTAAATAGGTTGCTCTCCCTCCAGCACTTGCGGTGAGTGATAAGGACCCTCTCCAAGTGCACACGGCGATCCCCCCAAAAAAAGACAGAACACTGGGCTTTTTCACTTACGTCAAAATAGTTGATCATGGGCTCGTAGAGCGCCTCAGCATCCAAGACTGGCAGATATTTGTTAGCGTGGTCTATTTTGTGCGACTTCAGAAATTCCTTCAGAGTTCCATCTTCTCTCATCTGTTCCCTCATAGATTTTCCTTTCTTTAGAGGAATCCTAAAAAGAAAAAGATGTAATCAGAATCATCCATATTAGAGACAGGAGATCTTGTGTTTTATTTCATTCAGACGCAGGTGACTGTCACCTGAAACACACAGTGAAGTATTTCGTCCTGGTCAGGAATTAAACCACACCGGAAGTTGTAGCTGGATCCAACCCTGGGATGCGTAGAACAAGTATGCGACATGCACATTGAGTTATGGTCATGCTATTATGTGTATTGGCATTTATATGTGTGTATTGGCATTTATATAGCGCACTACTTACCCGTAGGGTCCCAAGGCGCTTCGACCGCTGCGAAACCCTTCCTGGCTATCCCTGTGAGATGGTCCCTTCTGGGTATCTCCAGGGTGAGACCAGGCATCCCCAGCGGTCTGGTGGGGCCGTTAGTGAAGATGAGGCAAGCTAATGCCCAGAGTTGCCGAGTGTGATCGCTGATCAGAGTGGGCACCGAGGCGAGAGAATTATCGAGTCCGCTGACCCTGGTCCAGAAACCTGCCGCGCCGGGAATCGAACCCTGGTCCCGGGCCGTCCTCTGCTCTCGGGTCTGCCGCCTCTAACCAGTGAGCCACACTACTTCACTATGCTATTAAAACGAAGGTATCAGGTACCACTTACCATAGTGCAAGGATGCCCGCGTTGAGGGGAAGATTGATATATATATATAAACATACACATAAACAATCTGTAAATGCCGTTTTGTAACTTCTATGTGCGCTGCCTAATGCAGCACACATCGAAGGTGCAAAACAGCATTTTTAAATGATTGTTTATGTGAAGAAAGGAGGACCTTCCTGTACATAAACAATCATTCACGTTTTGCTACTTCCATGTGTACTACACAACGCTGCACACATGGAAACAGCAAAAATGAGGAGAAATTAAGCATTTCTCCTTGTTTCTACGGGGTAAGACAAGCTTTTCCCTGGCCTTAATTTTGGCTCTGCCCCATATTTATGCCAACCTTGTAAATATGGGACAGCGTCCAAATCAATAGGTGTTGCAGGGAAACACCAACCGCAACACCCATTGCCCTCCCCTTTCACGCTAGGTACAACGTCAATCGGTGCCTTATTTACAAGGCCCTTTTAAGCCATGTAAATAAGGCAAAGCTCGTATCACCACAACAACGTCTTGAAAAGTGATGCTGTGGTGGTGATAGGGTCTTGTAAATATGCCCCACAGTATTGAAGTGAGAGCTTGGGACACCTGACTCTCTGTAAGGTTCAAGATGGATGAAACTAATCTTACCTTCCTTTTGTCGGCACTACAAATATATGTCAGTGTTATTTATAATTCCCAGTCTAAATCTTTGTGATGTTGGTAGGAGCACCTGACCACTTGTTAAATTAGCACATATTGTCAGCAAGAATTGGCAAAGCCAACAGACCGAGCTTTTAAATTAAACTTCCTCTTCAGTCATTGCTGAATTCAGTCTCTCAATAAGACATCATTCATGCACGTTGTTACCCATTCTTGCAGACAAATAAACATTTATCCACGCACTTACTCATTCCTGCATTCATTCACTTACACAACTACAGTGAAACACACACACACAAACTCAATAGCACAAGCTACATGAATTGAAAAAAATACAAGTAAAATAAATAATGCATGCTGCTGCCTAAACATGTCAGGAGATTCTTGCAATGAAAAAAGAAACAAAATATATCAGCATTGGAGGTCTTACGATGCTATTGTAAGTAGAGTATATTTTTTGTACAATTTTCAGAGTTTTGAAAGAAGTACACACTATACGCAATAGCATTCCATGATAGTTCTCTGCAAATCGTCTACAAGTACTGTTTGTCTAAGGTGGTGAATACCACCAAAACCGTTCCCCTCAGAAATAATCTGTGCAGGCGTTAACACTGCAAAAACTATTCACTCCCAAAGGCTTATTGTTTTTCAAATATGTGTGTCATAATGAAAATATCAGGCCTGCTGCGTTTGTCGTGCCTTTGCGTAGTAAACAGGCAGGACCTATGGAACCTTAAGTAATGTTTCCCAAGAAGACAATCTGCCCCATACTCTTTATCTTTTGTTGTTCAACTAAACAACTTAAACGTATTTCATTGAGCATAGGTTTTCCCAAAAGACATGCATGAGGTATACCATAATAAAAGTACAAATAACTTCAAAATACAGTTGTCAAAACAATATAAATCCCTGCAAGGAGAGACTGATAAGGATGATCATGGTGTAAATATTCTATCCAAACCATTTGAGATGGTTACTACCACCAAATGTCTATGAGATTAGATGCGACAAAAGACAGGAAGGCTTCAGCACAGTGGACCGTCAACCCACCCTTGAAAGACTCTGGCCTTTAGCACATGAGTTCAAGTGAGGTAGGTTGAATGGCCTGGCCATTAATGTTCAGGATAAACAGATCAAACCCGTGGAACTTGACATACGTTTTGCCAATGGACCTGTAAGGCCTATACCCTTTACCACTGGTTTGACACTGCAACCAACACTGGTCTACTGAAGTGTGTATAAACTGGCAAACATCATACATACAATTACACAAATAAAAGTCAGGCCCAGTGTTTTCAAATCTGGAAGTTGGGGATCTGGAGTCACCGAGCGAATGATATTACGGTGGAGCAGAATCACTCCTCGGATACCCCTCGTAATGAGGGTCTATTTGTTCACAGACATTTTTGTTGACTTGCAATATCTTGATAATGTACAGTTTACAGTACCTTATCAGCAATTGAATACACTTATTAGGAGCTGTGTTTGTAAAAGCCTGTTTTTGAATAGAGTATAAATACTCTATAAATGCTCTATGACCATGGACACTTGTCCTGAAATGTAATTGAATCTCAGTAAATGTCAACTGAAGAATGTCAGCCTCAGTAGGAGGAAGTGCTGCAGTTCTGTAACTAACACTGGGTTGTCCACAGGCATAGCTTAGCCAATTTGCAGAGTGTTGTGCCAATCATTGGTGTGACATATTGAGTTGATTGGGCCTGTTACTTTTGACTTCTTTCACACTATTGATAGGCATACCTCTAATATTGTACTGCCATCTGTGATTCATTGCAAGCATGTTGTCAATTATGTATCGTACCCCCCTTTCATGCTTGTGATGCGGTACATGCACTGGAAGTGGTGAGGGTTCGAATTCTCCTACAATTGGAAACTGCAACCAGAAAGTGACCACGCGACTCCTTGGTCCAGCCTTTCCGGAATTTTCCATTGACTCAAAACGAGCTGGTAAAACCAATCAACACAGGAGTTGGAGGTAGACCCAGAGAAACAGAGTCTATTCCTAAATGAAGAACTTCACTGAATGATCAATGCTATAGGTACATTTTGCAGTTTGAGGGAATCTGATTGACTTTAGGGAAACTTCTGCAGCTTCTAAAAATTTGTTTGGAAGTTTCCATACCCAATATGACTACTAAAAGTTGTAAAGTTAATCAAGTTAGAGACAGTCCTACAACAAAAAATAATTGTTCTACCTTGCATAGTCTTGAATTAGACTGCCTTTGCTGTGGGGAAAATTACTACTTAGTAATGCAACATATTATTAACAAAGTTACTTTTTATTGCTATGAGAAATAAGTCTCTTTATTATTAAAGTAGTCTAAATACTGGCATATTGAATCATTGACATAATATTGATGTAAAAAATGTTGACTTGCAAAAATATTGGAAAATAAATATCATTTACTAACAAAAACACAAATATTGACAACAAAAATATTGCTGTTAAACGTATCTATTTAAACTAATATTGATAACAAAAATATCAGTAACAAAAAATATTGTCACCTTTAAATAAACATATAAATAGTAATAAATATTAAAACCAAAAATATCGACTACATTGATATCAAGAACTATCAACAAGTTTAAAACAAAAACATAAAAATAACATTTCACATAAAAATAAAGTTAACCATTTAATGAATCAAAAAATATTCTAAGTATATTCAAACAATCTCAAATTATTTAATAGAGGGAAAACACCTTAACAGTGCGGGAAGAGCCACGCATGCCCGTCAAAGCAAGTGCAACTACGCTTGCCTTAACCACACTTATGCATGGTTATGGCAATGCGGGATCTAGATGCTGAGGTGGGCGGGCCCAGGAACAGGAAGAATCGGGAGCGTGGCTGACCGTTAAGTGGGGTTGGGCTGGGTTTTGGGGGCTGGGGGTAGTTTATAAGGGTTGGGGGTAGTTTTTAGGTCTTAGGGGGCAGGGTTCTTTTTAGGGCTGTGGTTGGGGTTGCTTTTATGGTTTGTGCGGTTGGGGTAGCTTTTAGGGCTTGGGGTGCAGGGTAGTTTTTAGTACTCCGGGGAGGTCGGGGTAGTTTTTAGGGCTCGGGGGGTTCAGAGAAGATTTTAGGGCTGGGGGGTCGGGTAGTTGTTAGGGCTAAGAGCAGGTGGCATAGAATGTGATCGTTACCTTACATCCCCATACCATATGTGCCTTTACAATAAAACTGAGTGGTAAAGGCATGCGTGACAAAAGAATGAATTGTTCACACGCATGTGTGGTTTAGGCAGCGTAGTAGAGGCACATGTGGTTTAGCCAATCATGCCTCTGTCATACAACCTTAAAATGAACAGAAATAAGCCAAAAAATGCACTTTCAAGTTTCAAAATAGTATTCAAGCTATATATTTACAAAAAATATTAACATGTAAACTATTTTAACAAATTATTTCAACAAATAGTGCAAAATATATAAGCAAAATTATAAAATAAACACTTATTAGCATTCAACAAAAAAGACAATTTCTGAAAAAACACATTATAACTATAAAAAACTAAACAATTAAATAACACCTGAAACAAAATCACCAAATAAACAAATAAAATTATACAATAAATTAAATTAACAATATAAAAGGCACTCAAAATATAACTACTTAGTACTCAAAAACTACAAAACCTGCAAAAAGATGATACTCTGCCATATTTTCAGACAGGATTACAAAAAAGAGCATTGGAAAAATAGATACAACTACCTGACAAAGTAAGCAAAAGATTTATCTATACTAACTTTTAACTTAATTATGTTTTGAATGCTAAAGAAACAAATTATTAGCTAAATATTCTACTGCTTTTATTTTGTTAGTTATATATACTACAAAGAAATTATTGCAGAGTCGAAAAAACTACTAATCTACTGACAAATGACAAGATTTACATGCCTGCAAATATTTAATCCAAAAGTGTATTATTTAAAACATTTAAAAACAGAAAATACCCCTAAAACAATTATAATCTAAATAAACTCCCTCCACCCTCACTAAGGGCCTCATTAGGATCGCGGACGGACTTGCGTCCGTCCGCAACCCCAGAGGATGAGGGAACGTCGGCTTGGGCTGCGGCGTTCCCTCATGTGCGATTAGGATGTGACCGCCACCCTGGCGGTCACATCCTGGATATTTAACATTGCGGCGGGTGCTGCTTCAAGCAGCACCCGCCGCAATATTAAAAGTGCATGTTTAACATTTACATGCACAAAGCGGCAGGCACCGCGCGGTGCCTGCCGCTTTGTGCAATAAATGCTGGGGGGTACCATAGGTACCCCCCATGTGCACCCCCCACCCGCCAACACCCTGGGGGCCCGCAATGGGCCCCCAAAATCAAAAGTACACATGCTTTTCCACGGCGGTAAAACCGCCGTGGAAAAGCATGTTTACAAATGCTTCCTAATTTGGCTGGCGGTGTCTGATAGACACTGCCAGCCAAATGAGAGCTTTTCCGCCGCGGTTGTAATCTGACTGCGGCGGAAAAGCAGCGGACAGTAACCATGACCCACCAGCCATCGTAATGGGCGGTGGGTCTTTGGTGAGTCCGCAGAGGATTTTCCGCCTCCTCCTCTGATACAAAAACAAATATATATATATATATTTTTATATATATATATATATATATATATATATATATATATATATATATATATATATATATATATATATATATATATATATATATATATATATATATATACTAGCAGCCCGTCCCGACTTTGTCCGGGTATGAATTGCTGCCGGCTAGTAGTATATTGTTTTGTAGGATTTCGTTTTGATAGCATTTTTTATCTGTGACAGGCCTGTGAAACGCTCCGATTCACAGTGCACTGCTGATGCACTTAAGAGTGCGCGTTCAGTGATTTGTGAACTCGAGTTTCCCTACTTTATTTTCCTTGCAATATTATATAGCGCGAACTCGACAACATGGCATGAGCACAATTTACATTACAGAAGAACACATTGATTTGTGGTAGGCACGAGGAGACAAGGCGATTTGCCTGGAATCACAGGATGTTGAGCTGATGCCGAGATTCTAACGTAGCTCCCCATCTCTAAAGTTCCCAATTCTAGAACTTGTGGTGGGAGGTGTGTCTAAAAGTGTATGTCGGTGCTGGGCATCAATGAGAGAGACCTGTGCTTTTTTCCAATTGGTGGTGAAAAAATATGAGTATGTTGCTGGAGATGTGGGCCACCGTGCCACCAATGTACTTATGGGGGAGGGTAAACTCCCATTATTCCGCAAATTTCTTTCCGCATACCATCACTCTGCATACTTTCATTACGAAAGTACCATGACTCCGCAAGGCCATTATAACGCATGGCATTACATTTTATATGCTTTTACCACGCATACATTTACAACGAAATTCGTTGTAAATGCATGAATGGTAAAAGCATGTTTTTAAAAAATGTTTGGATAAGGCAAGTATGGGTATAGGGGTATATGTTTTGGGGTACTGAGGTATATGTTTTGGTTCAGATATAGTTTTGGGTTATGGGGTACAGGGGTATTTTTAGGGTTCAGGGCTAGGTTTGGGTTTTGGGGTATAGGGGTATTTTTAGGGTTCAGGGGTAGGTTTGGGTTTTGGGGTATAGGGGTATTTTAAGGGTTCAGGGCTAGGTTTGGGTTTTGGGGTACAGGGGTATTTTTAGGGTTCAGGGTTAGCTTTGGGTTTTGGGATACAGGGGTATTTTAAGGTTCTGGGCTAGGTTTGGGTTTTGGGGTACAGGGGTATTTTTAGGGTTATGGGGTAGGTTTGGGTTTTGGGGTACAGGGGTATTTTAACGGTTATGGGCTAGGTTTGGGTTTTGGGGTACAGGGGTATTTTAGGGTTCAGGGGTAGGTTTGGGTTTTGGGGTACAGGGGTATTTTTAGAGTTCAGGGGTATGTTTGGGTTTTGAGGTACAGGGATATTTATAGGGTTCAGGGCTAGGTTTTGGGTTACAGGGGTATTTTTAGGGTATAGGGATAGGTTTGGGTTTTGGGGTACAGGGTATATTTATAGGGTTAAGATGGGTTAGTGTTTAAGGGTGTTGGGGTATTTCATAGAGTAAGGGTGGGTTATGATTATGGGTGCAGGGGTATTTAAAGTAGGGGTGGGCGGAATTGGTGCGAACTTGGTACAATAAATCCGCAATATTTCGTTCCGTCAGATTTCAATTCTTAAAACAGAAACCTCATATATTCAAGCTAAAATAACAAGTATTTCTACATGCTAAAATGCATATAGTCATTTCACTAAAGTGAAATTAGCTTCCAGCAAGCAGTGAGAGAGGTGATGATTTTGAGATCAAGCCCCTGCAAACCATTGTGGGACGAGATTAGCAGTGGGAAGTGAATATTATAGTATCCAAATAATTCTACAAAGAGCTGCAGTTCACCTCGTTCTCCCCAGTTGTCCCCAAGAGGCAAATGCAATAGCATTTAAAATATTATACATCAAGGTGCAGTACACCTCATGGTCCCTAGATGTCCCTGATGAGGCAAATGCAATAGCATTTAAAATATTGCACATCAAGCTGCAGTTCACCTCATGTCCCTAAATGTCCCTGATGATGCAAATGCAATGGCATTTAAAATATTATATATCAAGCTGCAGTTCACCTCGCCGTCCCTAGATGTCCCTGATGAGGCAAATGCAATAGCATTTAAAATATTACACATCAAGCTGTAGTTCACCTCATGTCCCTAGATGTCCCTGATGATGCAAATGCAATAGCATTTAAAATATTACACATCAAGCTGCAGTTCACCTTGTCGTCCCTAAATGTCCCTGATGAGGCAAATGCAATCGCATTTAAAATATTATACATCAAGCTGCAGTTCACCTCGTCGTCCCAAGATGTCCCTGATGAGTAAAATTCAAAAACATTGAAACCCTTTCATGAATGCTAAAAATTATGCTAAGCTTATCCCATAATGCTTTGCAGGGCCTTTTAGTTGTATTTTTGCCCATAACTGTGCTTGGGGTGGTTCTAAGAGAATGGGACCACAAATGAATTACTATTTAAAGGGAGCAGGAATGTATAGAACCTGGGAAGAAAAAACAACAATCGTGACGGAATGCCCCCAGCGATTGTCACGGCCCCCAGCACACACCCACAGCACAATGCAGACACGCCCACAAGGGACTACTTTGCTGGCACGGTTCTTTTACATTTTAAATGTATATGGTGGGCGTCTGCATAGCCTATGTCCTTCTGCTGCAACTGCCCTTTCCAACGCTGTATTGGGTGTTTTGATTGGTGCTGTGTTTCCCGAGTTTACCTGGCCAAAAGGTGCAAGTTCTCTCTTTATAATAGTAGTATAGTAAAATGGAAACGCCAATGTTGTCCTATGAGAGGGGAAAACAAATGTAGGAGTTTTTCACTACCATGGCATGCAAAACTTAAAACATAATGTCTTACGTTTTAATTACAGAGCAAACTGCCCAATGGGCTGCCTAGAGCCTACCTTGGGTTCACGTATGTGCAATAAAATTGGAGCATAAGACTTGGCAAGGGATTTTACTTCCAAGTTGGAACACGTTTTAAGGGGCTACTTAAGTGGATGGAAAATAAGTACTGCAGGCCCACTATTAGCATTTAATTTAGAGGTCCTGGGTATATGGAATACCACTCTTCAAGGGACCTACAATTAACTTAAATATCCCAAAGAACTATTTGTCAATCAAACCATGTTTAGGGGACAGAACACAAGCACTTTTGTACTGGTTAGAGTCTTGATGGACTTTTGACCATGTCCATGCAGTATCACTAGGACACCGGTGAATGTAGGTATGACAGTTATTGGACACAAGTAGTCTTGGGCTATCATGGAAGGGGCGATTGTGCAATGTGTTATTGCACACTTGTTATGTTTGTGTGTATGCTGACCTCCTCTGTGCAAACCTTATTACTATCCAGTATGAAGGGTCCTTGAAGCAAGAAGTACAACTGACCTATTTGCAGACACAAAAGAGTTTGATACCCATTTTACTTTCACCTTTGGTAACCGCCTTTTTAGGTCGAGCCTAGAGCAGCATATGTGCTGCATGCTCGGCTCAACCTTTAGTAAGGGGCTTTTCAAAGTGATACTTTGCCGGCCAACAGCTTTCTGTTATGCGCACTAGCACGCGCAACATGCACAGCTCGCATCTGGTGCGCGCTTGTTCTCCTTTAATCCCTATCTTTCCCTTTCTCACTAACCCAACCCTGCCTTTTACAACTGCGGCCGCACCACTGTGCCCGCCCCCACTCCCCTCTCCAACTCCCCTCTCCCACTCGCCCCTCCTCATCAGCTTCAGCGCGCGCGCGTGGCAGCTCATGTACAGTAGTGATTGCATTGGTGCAACCGTTAGCATCATTTTTTTTATATATTTACATTTAATTATATTGAAATTACCTGCAGACCTTTGCAAAATCACCTGCTTCTAGATTAACACAGCCGCACAGCGTCAACAATGGCGCGCGCCACCAGTTTTTACTTCAACACGGCGCACGCAGTCACCAATGGTGCCCGCCGCCCAATTTTTACCTCAACACCAGCATGCAACATCACCAATAGTGCCGGCGCCCGCCACACACTTTTACCTTAATATGGGTGCGCACCGCCACTCACCACAGGCACCCGACGTCCGCTTTTATTTCAACACGGACGCGCACCATCACCCTATGGCGCCCGCCGCCTGATGAGAAGAGAGATTTGGAAAAGCACACACTTTTCCGAGGCAGATTAGGTAGGTGTAACAGAAGGACAGAGAAGAAAGCTCCTGAGAGACCGCAGCGCACGCTGCACAATAGAGAGAGGTGAGGGGTGAAGGCATAGAGCTTTAAGGTTGTGATACTCTTGCGTGCGAGTGCGGCCAGCTCCTCAATTACTTTGGCCCTCATTCATTTGCCCTCCTCAATTTACCAGTAATTAATGTTATTAAAAAAACTGGTTGTGGCAGCTCGTGTACAGCAGTGATTGCATTGGTGCAACCGTAGGTGGACTTTCTTTACTCTTTTCTCTGGATCTGTTGAATTGGAAATGCTTTTTTTACCTCTGTCTTCATACACTTTCCTGGTGAGAGCTGCAGGAATATCATATCTGTGGCGATTACTACCCTGGTGTGAGTTTAGGAATGTTGTCGCCCGGGGCTTCTCTCTCCGCCCTGCTGAGAGCTGAGGAATGTCCTTAACAATGATAAAGGGGGTGGGGGGTCTAGTCACTGACCTGGAATCTTCCCACCCGAGGCTTCATTCACTGCCTTAGGGAGATTACCTGGCCTCATTCAGATAAATTTACAGCGAGAGACATTCACAAAACTCATAAAAGTACACACAAGTCAGCGAAAAAAAGTTACATCTAAATTCGTAAATCCACAGACATAGTTCCATTGTAGGCGCAAGAGCCCACCCACACCACAGCAGAATAGGTATGCATGAATAAATCCACAACATAACTTTTTGTTTGTAGAAAATATTGCTGCAGGTTTATTCCATACAAAAGTATGCAAATATAATGGGCCATCTTACGGGCGAACCAAAGGCAGGCAGCTGTACCAGCCTTGCTGCCCTGCCTGTCTGATGAGCCAAGCACTGTGGAAAACCCAATCAGCTCTACCCTTATAGGGGTGATCCCCTTACTGGATCACGTGACACATTGGTCCTTTATTACTCACATCCCTTTCAGGGCGGAGCGTAGCAAGGCACGCCCCTGGTTGTTCAGGAACACAACCGCCCGAAGGACTAATGGGGCGCCAAAGTCATTGTTCCAGGACCCTCCCCTGAGGCTCCTAGGATTTGGCTCTGGCACCCTTATTGTGCTCTTGCAGAGGTATCCTTCTGTACCCAAACTGCTTCCAGATCGCCCTGTAACTCCGCCTGCAACGACAAAGAAAACATTACAACATCCTCTGTAGTTTGCCTGCTTGTCCAATGCCGGTACGCGGTAGGGTGGGAGACAACGTGGCAAGCAAAAAGAGGATCTAAAATGGAGGGGAGAGGCCTATATACCCTCCCCATCCCCCGGTGTGCCGGACATGACGTGTCTGGCATGCCCTGTAAGGGGACTCCTCCTGGGGTCCCGCAGTAGAGAGTGGGGGTGGGGAAGCGCCCCAAATGGAACTAAGGGGGGCTGCCCTCTGAGGTGGCCCCCTGCGAGGGCCGGGGGCAGCCGCATAGTTATACATGAGTAAATACACAACACAACTTTTTGTTTTGTCACGCCTCTTGTCCAGTGGAATTTAGTGATTCGCGGCGCTGACAAACCCAAAGGCCTAATACTTGGCTGTGAATATGAGTCACAAGATGACCTTATATAATCGGCTTGGAGGGCTGGTTGTTGACATTGCCTGGCTGAAGTGCAATACCTTTAACTCCTGACACGAAGTGCCAATGCAGGGGGAAGTAAAAATTATCCAGCCCGCCTACTTCCTTTCCCAGCTATCTGTGTTAATCCCTTGCTGGAACATGATGCTTGTCTACTCGAAGTGCAAGTGTTCCCGCAGGCATGTTGCAGCTGGATCAGAGATCTTTCTTACCCCGCTACTGATATTCATTTTAACCACCACAGAGGAAGGAAGGTTGATTGCCACCCGAAAGTGGCCAATTGGCTGACACCCCAGCGGGACCTGGCAGTCGTATTTTAACTTTATATCCTTACAGCATGGGCTGTGTAAACGGGGCCCATGGTGACCTTAAACAATCGGCTTGGTGTGGGTGGGTGCCACTAACATTACCTGGCTCAAGTGCAATCCCTTTGACAGTCACTCCTGACAAAATGTAGAGGCAAGAGTTATCCAGCCCGCCTTACTTTATATCCCAGTGATCTGAGTGAAATAGTGAAAGATGCACGTTGGAACTGGCAGCTTTTACTGTTACTTAGGCCTGCAAGTGCTCTGCTTAGAGCAGCCCGCTAGACAATGGCTTCCATTGAAAGGCCGTGCCAACAGACCTCCAAGCGCTTAAGGTGGTCCCTCTACGTAGGGCTCTAATCCAACAGCTGCCCCTTGCATCGGATACCGCTTCTGCCTGTAAGCCGCTCAGTGCTACTGATGCCTGGCAGTCATATTTAACCTTTATATCCTCGCAGCATAACAACACTCACCGCTGCCAAATGCCTTGGAGTGAGAACGCCCGCTGGTCATTCTAATCAATGCACCTTTTATTTAAAGTAATAATACTGCGCAAATGAATAAAACTATGCACCGGCAGCTGAACATTTCACCCGTTAGTAAATGTGAAACCCTTTGATTTCCCCCTTGAATTAAGCCAGTCACCACCCTAGGTGAAGTCTAGCCCTCCTGAACTTCTGCTAGAATACCAGGGAGCCGACAAGACCGTGGGAACAGGAGGGGACACTATATGTATCAATCCCTGCCCTTTCTTGATTATTGGAAATGCCAAATGTTCCTTAATACCTGGTAACCCGTTTGTGCTTGGACTTTACCTTTACTGCTCCACCCGGTTTGACCCCAAACTTTGGAACAACCTTCATAGTAACCTGCCCTTTCGTCGAACATGCCCTTAATGGCACATGACATTCTACAAACACTGCGCAGAAATGCCCTTCTGACCTGCTCGAGCCTGCGGCCATTCTGCTGAAAGCCCTGTGTGCCTGGGTGAGGGGAGTGCTTCTAACCCTCAAGTCCTCAGGAAGCTCCCTCACTGTTGCAAGTGCCCCAAAGCATTTCATATAAACATTTAAAGGGTAACAACCCAGTTTGCACCACCTTAATGTGCCAGGCTGTGCGCAATTTGGTACCCCACATATCTCTTCAATATGAAAAGATGAAACAAACTAGCCAAAACACAATGCACAGGCAGCGAGTCTGGCCAATAAGACGCCCCCAGTTCTGTGTGATACAAACCTTAATGCACTGTGTGCAAGTTTGCGCTCATCACTCTGTGGTGCTTTGCCCTATTGTGCCCCTTTACCTGGGTGATCCCCAGTACGAAGGTACAGACTGATGACCAAGTGCTGCGCCAGCCAATAACAGGTAGACAAGGAGTGAAGTTACGCTATCTCATGACCTACAAGGCCGCTAGGTGTGCCACCGCACCTAAACCAAGACCTGGGTGGATCCCCATGTCCCCACAGCCTGCAAACCCATCCGTCATCTGCACTGACGGATGCTGTGCCACCATGCTGGGGTCCCTCACCCAGCATGTATGCCCTAACAACAGCGCTAAGGTATCCCAGCATGCCAAAAGGTGAGCCAGTGTATTTGGATACGAGGACATGGAGTACAACGTGAGCAACTATGCCTGCCCCATCTGTCATAAACATGCCAAATGTCTTGCTATTGTTGGTATTTGTGCCCCAGTTACATCTTCCCAGGTTGTTGAAGACAGCACACCTTTTGTGAAGCTCCTGGGATGGCGAGCACGGAAGTATCTCCCCATAACATGTGTTTATTGACACCTCTGAGTAGGGCTCTAACCTAACTGATGCCCCTTGCATCGGATACCGCCTCAGCTGCAAGGTATCTCTCTCCCAGCCTCTACACCACTCTGCAGGTCTCCTCTAGTATCAAGGTGCCTCCTGGGTGAAACGCGCTAACATGACTGGCTGTGGTTGGCGAGACCCCTATCGGGCATGAGCTCTTTTTATCCCTCATGGTGCTCCTAGTCACCCGAAAGGCTCTTCTGGGCAGTCGCTGATCACTACCTACCAACCAGGAGCTCCGGGCACTGCTGCACACCCCCTAGCTTGTGCTACCAGGCGGCACGCCACGCCCCTTCGTTATACCCAAGCCTGACTCAGTGGCAGTGCTGAGGACACTGCCCTGGTATAAAGGACTGTTGCATCCTTGAATGAAAACACGTCAGCCAGGCACCAATATTCCACAGCCTCCCTGCCTCACGGCGGCACACTCCTGTTACATCCGCCAAGGGCTTTAGAATGGTTGAAAACTGGAGGGTCTCAAGAGCTTGTGCGAGCAAAATATGTGCATAGCTGGTGTGCCGCCCGACTAGTTTTTTGCTGTTTCTGTTATCGCATCTGGATATATGGTTGTAGTTGCATAGGACAACTAAGCAGCAGGACTTCCCTTCCTTTACAGCTCACCTTCCCGCTCCACTTCAGAACTCCCGAAGCGTCATTTCAATGACATTTCTTTTGAAAGTTTTAGCCGCCTACCTGCTCAGCTCTTCAGCGCTCCGGACCCAGCGCTCCAGTCCTTCCTGGCTGCCCCTGTCCTGCACGCGACCCAGACCGCCTCCGCTGATCACCCCCTCCTTGCCTGACTCTTGGAGTGGGACGGGCGGCTCCACCATCTTGGGCGGGTCTGGGATCGGCGCTGCAGTTCTTTGGCCCCTCCCCCCTCGACAAGTACTTCTGGCGGTCAGCTGCACGCGCGCCTATCCTGCTCCACTTAAGAACTCCCGAGGCGTCACCGGTAGCAACGCTGCTTTTAAAACACTTTGACATTTCTTTTGAAAGTTTTAGCCGCCTACCTGCTCAGCTCTTCAGTGCTCCGGACCCAGCGCTCCAGTCCTTCCTGGCTGGCCCTGTCCTGCACGCGACCCAGACCGCCTCCGCTGATCGCCCCCTCCTTGCCTGACTCTTGGAGTGGGACGGGCGGCTCCACCATCTTGGGCGGGTCTGGGATCGGCGCTGCAGTTCTTTGGCCACTCCCCCCTCGACAAGTACTTCTGGCGGTCAGCTGCACGCGCGCCTATCCTGCTCCACTTAAGAACTCCTGAGGCGTCTCCGGGAGCAACGCTGCTTTTAAAACACTTTGACATTTCTTTTGAAAGTTTTAGCCGCCTACCTGCTCAGCTCTTCAGCGCTCCGGACCCAGCGCTCCAGTCCTTCCTGGCTGCCCCTGTCCTGCACGCGACCCAGACCGCCTCCGCTGATCGCCCCCTCCTTGCCTGACTCTTGGAGTGGGACAGGCGGCTCCACCATCTTGGGTGGGTCTGGGATCGGCGCTGCAGTTCTTTGGCCCCTCCCCCCTCGACAAGTACTTCTGACGGTCAGCTGCACGCGCGCCTATCCTGCTCCACTTAAGAACTCCCGAGGCATCTCCGAGAGAAACGCTGCTTTTAAAACACTTTGACATTTCTTTTGAAAGTTTTAGCCGCCTACCTGCTCAGCTCTTCAGCGCTCCGGACCCAGCGCTCCAGTCCTTCCTGGCTGCCCCTGTCCTGCACGCGACCCAGACCGCCTCCGCTGATCGCCCCCTCCTTGCCTGACTCTTGGAGTGGGACGGGCGGCTCCACCATCTTGACCGAAACTTGGTTCACTGCTGACTCCCTTCCTGACCTCCTAGCCATTCTTCCTGACACCTATTATGCCCTCCAGACTGATCGTCCAGACGGTAAGGTGGGGAGGGGTAGCGATGATCATTCGGTCGACCCTCAAATTTCAAGTTCTCAATTACCCCCCCATTTCTAATGTAGACTACCTTGTGGCCCGCTCTCTCAATCTTTCTGCCCCCCTCACTGTCGTCCTTGTGTACCGTCCCCCTCAATCTATGCCTGCCTTTGTAGCCTCCCTTCAGGACCTTATGGCCACTCTTGTGGTCAACAATACCTCCGTCCTTCTGCTCAGCGACTTTAATTATTGGCCGGGCGACCCTAGGGAAGACCTCCCCTCGAAAGATTTCTCAGATACTCTTCAATGTTTAAACTTTACATCTCATGTCTTAGTCCCTACTCACGTCCAGGGCCACATCTTGGATCAAATTTGGTCCTCACGTCCCATTGTCTCATCTCTTCTCATATCCCCATGCGTCTGGTCGGATCATTTTTTCATTTCCTTCTCCATCCATCTGGAAGCGGTCGACAAGCCCCCCCTTCCGAAAAACATCTTAGCCCGCAATTGGATTCAGACCGACCTCGACTCCCTCTCACTCACTTTGGCTTCCTCTGCTCCTAACCTTACTAATCTTCCTCTTGATTCCCAGGTTAACGCCATCGGTACATGGCTTTCCTCTTCGTGCGACCTAGTCGCCCCGCTTAGAAAGATCAAGGCGGTCCGTCCATATGACGTGCACAAATGGTTCTCTCCAGAACTTAAAACACTTAAACTCGACCTCAGGCGGTCGGAACGCCACTGGAGACGTAACTATTGTCCTTCTTTGCGCGCCAAATACAAATCACTCCTCACTGAATATAAAAAAGCGATCCTAGCGGCTAAAACCGCTTACTTCACTGAGAGAGTAGTTCTCGCGGCCAATAAACCCCGTGAAATTTTCTCTCTGGTCCAGAATCTTGCCACCTCTGATCGCTCCACCCCTAGTTTGGTTCCCTCACAGTCCCTCTGTTCCTCACTTAATGACTTTTTTATTGACAAGATCGTGAAGATTAAAGCCAACATTCCTACAGTGCCTCAACCCCATCCCACTTGTCCCTCCATCTGTCCCTCTTTCTCTTTCGCTTTTTTCCCTCCCATTTCCACTGATTTATTTTTAAAACTTTTGGTTAAAATCAAGTCTGGCTCCCCCGTGGATTGCGCGCCAGCACGCATTCTTAAAACTCTCTTCACCAACTGTCCTGCTCCCCCTCTTGCTCTCCTTAACTCCTCTTTGGCTCTTGGATCTGTCCCCTCTTCTTTTAAATCCAGTCTAGATCCCTCTCTTCCTTCCATTTTCCGTCCCATTTCTCTTCTTCCCTACCTTGGCAAGATCCTCGAAGCTCATGTCACCTCCTGCCTCTCCACTTATATAGAGGAGAATGGCCTCCTTGCATCCCATCAGGCAGGATTCCGCCCGGGCCACTCGACGGAGATGGTGGTCCTTGCAGTTTTGGACGAGCTCAAGGGGAAGGCCGATTCTAACCTCCCCCAAGCCCTGGTCCTCCTCGATCTGTCCGCTGCGTTTGACACGGTTGACCACTCCATCCTTCTCGACCATGTCAGCGCAGCGGGCATTCGGGGCGCGGCCTTTTCCTGGCTGGCGTCCTTCCTTCGGGATAGGTCCCAGGCAGTTCATCTCCCCGGTTTCTCTGCTCCTCCCCGCCCAGTCACTTGTGGCGTTCTCCAAGGCTCCTCTCTTTCCCCTCTCCTTTTCAATCTTTATATTCATCCCCTCATCACCTCGCTCCTTGAGCTGGGGGCCTCTGTGTACAACTACGCAGATGACCTTCAGCTCGTCCTTGAACTTTCTTCTACCCCTGATTCTCTTCCCAAGTTCTGCTCCACTTTAGTTTTCATTTCTGACTGGATGAGCGCTAACCATTTGAAGCTCACAAGACGGAACTTGTTCTCACTGGTGGCCCCTCCAACCCTTGGTCCCCTGCACATTGGCTTCTTTCTTTTGGTCCCCCCCCCCCCTGTGCCCGCTTCCTCTGTCCACACTCTTGGTATTAAAGGCAGTCATGACCTATCCATGCACAGTCAGATCAGCTCCATCGTGTCCTCTTGCTTTCTCTCTCTTCGTTTAATTCGGAAAATGTCACGCTTTTTTTCTACCGATGCTCTTAAATCCATAGTCATGGCCCTTGTCACCTCCCGCCTTGACTATGGGAATGGCCTGTACGTGGGCATACCTGCTTACGAATCCCGCCGTCTACAGGCCATTCAAAATCAAGCTGCTCGTCTTATCCTCTCCCTCCCTAAATCTTCTCATATCACCCCGGTTCTCAAATCACTTCATTGGCTTCCTGTTCGTTTCAGAGCCTTCTTCAAACTGGCTTGTCTAGCTTTCCTGGCTCACTCCCGTTCTGCGCCCCTGTTCATTACCTCTCTTGTTTCTTCCCATGCCCCTGTCCGCACTCTTCGCTCCTCCTCTCTTTCTCTTCTTCATATCCCTCGCTTCCGTAAATCCAGAACGGGGGGCACCCGATTCTCAGTCCTGGCCCCCCAGTTCTGAACAGTCTTCCTCTTTCCATCCGCTCCATCCCCATCTACACTCACTTCCGCAAAGCTCTTAAAACCTTCCTCTTTTCTCAGGCATTCCCTTCTTAATCTCCTTGGGTCCCCTCTGTTGAGTTCTGATCAGATCCCCAGCGCCGGGAAGCCGCTCGGCCACCGTGCGCTCTATTAAATACTTTATTCATTCATTCATTCACCTGGCACCGGTGCTACAAGGCTGCCGCCGGGCTCGGTGCGACATGACCTCAACAGGGGTGGGGGGGGGGTGGTGGGGGGAGGAAGAGCCTGTGCGATTAACGCAAGTTGAAAAATGGACCCCGAAGCCACAGGTCTTTGCTTGAGTCGCCGCCTAGCGCCGCGTTTGCTTCACCACAACTCCCCATCACGGCGAGGCGGCCGCACTACTGTGAAGGGCCACACCCCGTGGGGGGATAAAAGTTAACATTTGGCCGTCCTAATCCTGCTTCTGTCGCTTTAACTACCGGGCTCACTAGGGCACAAAGAAGTGCTGGCGATAGAAATCTGCACCCAGGGGGCGAGGCCCCGCATAAGAACCATCTGCTTGCGTTTGACCATTTCAACCAAGCGCCGCCGTAGGTAGACATGTGAACCATGAACGGAAACAAATGCACACTAAGGGGGGCCGCCCGCTGAGGTGGCCCCCTGTGGGGGCCGAGGGCAGCCGCATTACAATCAAACATGCTTTCTCTGTTTACGCCACTCCCTGTATTCATTGCTCAGAAATTCACGTGGTTGCAGCATTTCTGCTCTGAGTGCAGTTGCTGCTTCCAGTTTAATTAAATATTTTCCTTTGTATTAATTTATCATGACTTTCTTGTTTATTTTTTATTTTTAATAAAGGGCATAATGTTTTCATCTGAAGAGAGTATTGTTTCCATCCACAGACGCACATTGTCAGGACAAACTTTCGTAACACGGAAGATAAAATCACTCAGCATGTGATAATCTAGCAACGCACAGTGCTGTCCCTGGAGCCACTTGCACTGCGCGCACCCCCACGCGTCCTGGCACATTCACATAAAGGTCCCTCTGTGCAGCGTTATCCTCAAAGAATGTTTACGAATGTATCAAGGCGCTTTCGCCAAACATTTAACTCATTGAGTGAATTCAGGGGCATATTATCAAGCCTGTGCGCTAAAATTATCGCCGCTTTATCGGCCGAAAACGGCCGATAAAGTGGTGATAATGGGCTTGATAATATGCTCTATGGAATTCCAATCGAAGCACATGTTAGATGTGAAGACATCTAACATGTGCTTCGATTGGAATTCCACAGAGCATATTATCAAGCCCATTATCGCCGCTTTATCGGCCGTTTTCGGCCGATAAAGCGGCGATAATTTTAGCGCACAGGCTTGAAAAATTTGCCCCTCAGTTATTTCACTTAAAGCAAAGTTAATCACTGATAAATAAAACCAGTGGCGGCTGGTGACATTTGAAAGTGGTGGGGCAGAAACTCGGCAGCATACTGCACCGAGAAAATTTTGAAAAAATAGTGAAAAAATGGTGCCACCTTAATACCACTGGTACAGCACCTTTTGCAAATCCACACTTGTAGTTCAGTCCCTTCTGCAGAAACATGCTGCTACGAGCCAACTAACCCCACTTGTATGACTGTCGCCTAATGTGGCCATTTTCAAAACTTGCCAGCGACTGTGAAATCTCCCCACTTGACCAAATTCTGGGATCCTATCCAAAGCATTTTAATACACTGAGCATTATTTTGATTGATTGTTAGATTAAAGTGCACCTTGGATAAATTCAGTTTGGGATGTGCTCTAAATAGAAAAAACACTCTTGCGTATCAATTACTAAACAACAAGGTTGCTCCACTTAGCACAACATTGGCTTGTGTATACTGTACATGAAGAGCTGACATATCTAGGCTCACTCAAAGCATAATGTCAGGGCATGGGGGCCCATGTTTAAAAGCTTAATTTTAATATTTGTTAATGCCGGGAGGACAAACGAATGTAAAACAGAAGCATTCAAAAATAAAAAAAACAATTTGAAATAGTATATTTTTACATGATATTTGCTGTCATTTACATGCTAAAACCTTTGATGGCGAGACTCGTTGTTTTAGCTCTTAGAAGTCAGGCCACACTAATGGCTAGGCTCGACCCCATGAATTGCTGGCTAGCCCAGTTCTAATAGCCCCCAACACACTAATATTGGACTGTTCCAATTTGCCAACATGGGGCTAAATCCCCAAACATTTCATGTTACAGGATACACAGGTGTGTACATCCACCTTTGGCATCTAATAGTTCTGGAGATAGACAGGATCATTCAGACAGTCTTCTGGTTGAGAAGGACTCCTCTAGTAGCTGTGCAAATGGCATCAGACCCGTACTATACACATGAATGCTCGATGGGCCCATCCCAGAATACTAGTATTAGTCTTTAATCCATGAATACCCCTCACCCACTGATGTGCGGCCCACCTCTCCCTTCCATCTCAGCCTCATGTACTGTTTGTACGTTTATATGCATGCCTAGTTATGCGTTTGCCCTCTGTTAAAAAGTAACTGATCACATGTCTTCTGCTGCAGCAACTTTGTTTTTGGAACCCCCAAATGCACATTACAATGAAATCCAACTGATCACAGCTTCAAAAAAACAAGCCTTTATTGCTATCAAAATTATTTCATGTACAATGCTCAAATTATCAAATTATCAAATTGCGGCTGGCAAAATTCTAGTGCTAATATGCGGCATTATACAGATGACTTTCCGAAAGAAAAAAGCAGCCGGTAGTTTGCACGCACGTTGCCTTCAACCTTTACTTAACACTGTCGGCAGAAGACAGGCACATTCATTCTGAGAATCTGACACCTTCGGGTAAAGTTCGCGCTATATAAAATCGAATAAATAAATAAATAAATGTAGGCCTCGCTTTGCTTTGGTGCACTGAGAATGTGTATGTAGCCCGCAGTGTGTTCCACTGACAATGTTCTTCACAGCCCTCAGAGAGCACGACATTCAGTGCACTGATCCTTCGTGCGGCCATCAGACAGTGCACGGCGCAAACGTTTTGAGAGCACGGTGGCCGGGGCCTATTTTCTAGTGTTTTTTTTAATAGTGCTTTGGATACCCACACACATGCTATGCCTGAGGCCTGCTGCACTAAATGGGCCTGCACTGCAGGGCGACAGGTCGGACAGGAGAGAGGTTTCTTTTATGCATCCCCCCTTTTGTTACATTGCACAGCCCAGCAAAGCCCACGCAGCCTCCCTGAAACCCTGAGCGCGTGACAGCAAGTAGTTTATCTGTGTACATTTTGACCATTTGGTATTAAATTGGTCCGCTCTGTTTTACCCGGGCACTCCTCGCCAGTGCTTAGATAGTAATTACGCAGAAAAAGTAATTGAAAAGTTGGGTATTAGCACACACAAAACGGGCGCGCAAACATGTGTGCCTATGACGCCCCCACCCCCTTATTTCCGGCAGCCTGTACATTGGATTCCAAAGACACCCTCAGTGACGGAGGCTGCCATCTGCGCCAAGGTGCTCTGTGCCCGAATGTACACCTAGAGAATGAATCCATGTAAGGATGTCTGAAGGGTAGAGGCCTGGCTGGGTGGTCCTTGACAGGATGTGCAGGTCACAGCTGATGTCAGCAGCGAACACTTAGCCTGCCGCCGTCGTGCAGGACATATAGAACATTGTTTTTTTCACAAATTAGTCCCAGGACTACAAACGTGGGAGAAAAGTGCGAAAAGGGGGGAGACATTGAGACAAGTGCAACTAGAGTGTAAAATGTGAATTCTGGGGTGGTTGTACAGTGTACATACAAGTAGTACTGTAATAAGATAATAATGTTGCACTTACATTAATTTGCCATACGATACGACGAGTGAGTCAGGACAGGAGTCAGTCACCGTCACGCACTTGGATCAACTGGTCTGTCTCAGTGGTCACCTAGTCTGGAGTTCAACGTCGTCTTCTAGAACCTTCCTTCGACTTTCAGTTGCTCACGCGCGGTCACGTCACTGTAGCTTATGGCCAATCACCTCAACTTGGCTTGATATAGCCATATGTGATTGGCCATTACTGAACTAGCAGCAAACACCCAGGCGCGGCACCCCATGATCCTGACCCCTGCTCTACTCAGCCAATCCTGGCGCAGGCTTAACAGCGCCACTGCGCCAGGATTGGACTACGAGCAGGAGAAAAACTGCCCATATTGAAACCGGGGCCCCGGGTCCCTGCCATGTCTCTCAGTGCTACAGGGGGGGGGGGGCGAGGTTTATTCGGTACTACGCATGCGCAGGCCAGTCTCAATTATGAGCACTCCTGGCTGTTACATGCGTAGCTAGTCACCCTGACCCCGCTGCAGGTGCTTACGCTCTGGCTGCCTGCCTGTGTGCGCTGTCAATCACAATCACTCTCTGCCGCAGCCCCGCCCCCCACGGCCCACTTCCATACGCAATGCCCGATTCTGCTCGTCCCGGCCCTGTAGCGCTGTGCGCTCTGATTTATTGTAAACACAAAAGGAACTTTAAATAAAAATACTCATACTGTAAATATGTTGCTGGCACCAGCGGCGGGCGTCCATGGCTAGTGGGGCAACGCCCCAACGCCCCCAATGGACGCACCGCCCACCTTTTACAACAAGCATTGGCATGACCAATAAGTCTCGCATTTGGGACCTTATAAGTGTTCAGTTCTCTAGCACAATATACTTGATGCAACAACATTAACTGTTTCATGGCTAACACTTGTAAGGTCTCAAAGGCGAGACCTATTGGCTATGCCAATGCTTGTTTATTTTAGCAGACTACGGAAGAAATTGATGAACTTTGCCAAGAACTCGTGATGTGCAGAGATCGCATGAAAAACTGCGGAGGTCTCGTCCACCATTTCGTTTTTCGTGAACACTATTAAAGGCAGCCACAAGCAAACGTTCCTGTTTGTTAAGGAAGTGGTTTTGATAAGAAGCAGTCTGCAGGGTGAAGGGCTCCTGCTCTGATCAAAGGATTACTCGAATATCGAACTGGTCATTGTGGTTACCTGGGTGAGGAAAAAATCTTAGGCCCACACACTGAAGTAAAGAACTACTGCATGTAAGAAAATGCGTGGAAGTAAAAGACGGAGGGGCATATTACCAAGGCTGGCGATATTAAATTATCGTCGCTTTAGCAGCCGTTTTCAGCCGCTAAGCAGCGATAATTCCATTGCCCTATTAGCAAGCTGTCGCTAACTGATGTTAGTGACAGCTTTGAGGTGATAGCGAGGGGTTTGGGCCCGCTTTGCATGTCAGCGATATTTATCGCTAATGACATGCAAAGTGGGCGTACCCGAACTGATAGCGACTGAAAACAGTCGCTAACATCGCTATCCCCTATTAGCAGGGCAGGCGTAGCGATGGAAATATTATTGCTAAGCGCGAATATCTCCAAAAACTAATGCCTGCTCAGACCAGTTGTTAGCCATTATATCCACCGGGAGGTGGATATAATGGCTTAACCTTGGGACCGCGCCAGTAGCAGAGCAGAGCACCGGATGACAGTGTGTGGCATTCCCCGCCGCCGCAGGCTAACGCGGCCGCCGAGAGGAAAACTACACTTTCCAGGATCCCCTGGGACGCCGACTTCCTGTTTCCCCGGTCTTCCGCGCCAGGAGGCGCTTAAATAACAGCTGCCCCTCCGGTGGAGCGGGGCTTAACCTTGGGACCGCGCCAGTAGCAGAGCAGAGCACCGGATGACAGTGTGTGGCATTCCCCGCCGCCGCAGGCTAACGCGGCCGCCGAGAGGAAAACTACACTTTCCAGGATCCCCTGGGACGCCGACTTCCTGTTTCCCCGGTCTTCCGCGCCAGGAGGCGCTTAAATAACAGCTGCCCCTCCGGTGGAGCGGGGCTTAACCTTGGGACCGCGCCAGTAGCAGAGCAGAGCACCGGGTGACAGTGTGTGGCATTCCCCGCCGCCGCAGGCTAACGCGGCCGCCGAGAGGGAAACTACACTTCCCAGGATCCCCTGGGACGCCGACTTCCTGGTTCCCCGGTCTCCCGCGCCAGGAGGCGCTTAAATAACAGCTGCCCCTCCGGTGGAGCGGGGCTTAACCTTGGGACCGCGCCAGTAGCAGAGCAGAGCACCGGGTGACAGTGTGTGGCATTCCCCGCCGCCGCAGGCTAACGCGGCCGCCAAGAGGGAAACTACACTTCCCAGGATCCCCTGGGACGCCGACTTCCTGGTTCCCCGGTCTCCCGCGCCAGGAGGCGCTTAAATAACAGCTGCCCCTCCGGTGGAGCGGGGCTTAACCTTGGGACCGCGCCAGTAGCAGAGCAGAGCACCGGGTGACAGTGTGTGGCATTCCCCGCCGCCGCAGGGTAACGCAGCCGCCGAGAGGGAAACTACACTTCCCAGGATCCCCTGGGACGCCGACTTCCTGGTTCCCCGGTCTCCCGCGCCAGGAGGCGCTTAAATAACAGCTGCCCCTCCGGTGGAGCGGGGCTTAACCTTGGGACCGCGCCAGTAGCAGAGCAGAGCACCGGGTGACAGTGTGTGGCATTCCCCGCCGCCGCAGGCTAACGCGGCCGCCGAGAGGGAAACTACACTTCCCAGGATCCCCTGGGACGCCGACTTCCTGGTTCCCCGGTCTCCCGCGCCAGGAGGCGCTTAAATAACAGCTGCCCCTCCCGCGTCACGGGAGCGCGCGGGGCCGCGCCGGGCTAAGCCCGGGCAAAGGGCGGGCCCTCTGTGGCCCTCAGAGGCATGAGGAGGACGGAACGGGGCCACCTCCCTAACGTTTCCTCCATAAGGTACTTTTCAAACTCTTGCATATTCCACTGTGTTGCCATCGTCATCTTAGGGACCGCTGATACTGCTAACTCTGTTGTTTATTGTGGTTGGGGTTATCTGCTCGCTGACTCCAACTATCTTGCCCCGTGTATTGTGTGGTTATACACTCTTCATTCTACCTCATTGTTGTGTCTATCAGCCCTGTTTACACTATTTTGTGGAAATAGACAGTAGCCTACATTGTGTCTGTATAAGTGTATGTTACTTTCATCATGTCTCCAAGGGGCAGTCGCAGTAAAACTGCCGCTGCAGGGGGTGGACCAGTAACCGGGCCTATTGATCATTTTATAACTAAGGCCAATGACGCCATAAACCAGGGCATCTCCCTCTTAGAACGCAGGGTATCACAAGACCTGGCCCACGCTAAACGTTCCTCCCTTGGCCTTATTGCCACGGCTACCACACCTGCCCAGGCTATGCCCAATAATATCAGACCCTTACTAAATGTATGTGCTGACATCCACACCATTCCAAGTGAGGTTAATCTCTCAGCCTCTATCCCCCTGATAGACTCAGACACAGATATCAGTATGGATCTAGAGAAAACCCCAGATTTGCTTATCAATCCCACTCCTGAAGCAATATCTGTTGACAGCACAAGGCAATTGAGAGGCAGACGAGAGGGTGCTGTTCAAAAACAAAAATTATATGCACCAAACCCCAATTTACAAAGGTTAGGAAACATCACCAGTCAAAAAGAAAGACTGGGAAAAGTACTAATTCCGGCCCTAACCAAAATGTTAGCAGGGCCATGGAAACCACTCAGGGGGACGAAAGAGAAATGGTTCAGCAGGGCGGAACAACAGATACCAATAATACAACTAATGGAAATACTGATAATGCACATGACCGCATGCTGGAGAGGTTGGGGGAATTACTAAGTATTTACTTATCTCCCATAGAAAGTAGACTTACTAGGATAGAAAAACAAATAGCTGAACTGAGTATCCCTATTAAGAATTTATCGAAAGAAGGTGCCGTAAAGAGTGCAAACAATCATAGTACCATCAAAACAGTAGGCACCAAATCCAATACCCCTCAAGCACCTCCCATAAACACAAATAACGCACATAAAGCCCCATCTGTTTCATTGGTTAATTCAAATGGTCCAACCATTAGTCAACAAACAACTACACTGCATACCAACAATGCAGCCTCAGACACAAGGAAGGACCTTAGTATTAAGACTAACACAAACACTAAACCACCAAATGGGACTACCACAGGTCAACCAGCAAATTCCATAAGTAGCTCTACCACGGCCCAACCTACACAAAAAACAGCTAGGCAAGTACCCGCCCGCATTAATCTTCCACCGGAATGTGGCGCATATGTACTGGTGTTAGTAAATGTTACCAAACTAAGGAAGGATCAGGACGAAACTCCCACTTCTCTTAAAAACAAAACTTTACATTGGTTAATTGCTAACTGCAATTACCCTATAGATGGTGCAAGGGAGATTATCAATACCCAGCGAGTGGGCTGGATAGGCCCACTCAGGAAAAAGTTTGAAGGTGACTGCGTTACTATAAGTTTTAGAAGACCACAATGGGCAGAGAAAACACTTGCCAGCGCCCCGTCACCTTCGCCCTGGGAATTCAACACCACACTCCTTCCACTAGGATACTTTTACAGACACCTGATACCTCCTGAACAAGCCCCGGGGAATAACCCCACTATTCCTTTTCAAGATTTGAACTTTGGAGCAAGGATCAAATCACCACTTTTTATTCAGAATCAGAACCCCAATGCCATTCACAGTAACAGCTGTAACTGGCACAATCAACCTTTAATGTCATTTCCAACTCACAACATCCCGCACTATTTTCAAGCTCCAACCATGCATCCGTACAATTACAGAGATAGGCCCTACCCAGTCTCGGACACTTACCAGTTCACACCGATAACTGAAGCAAGATCAATGTACAACATTCCTACTCATAATCGGTTTGAGTACTTATCTAATTTAGATGAACAGGATTGACTGGGTACATCGGCCAATAATGAAATGTGTAGTCATGTTAAAGCTTGTAATTTAGAGGGTCTCACAACTCCAGCTGCAGTGCACCTGGACCAGAATGGTCCTACAGAAATTACATCGCCTGATAGCATTCTGCCCACTTCCAATGAACTAGTCTATCATGACAACTGGAATACTGGGAGCAGACTCGATAAACACGGAACTACATATGGTTTATCAATATTAAGCTGGAACGTTGCAGGACTCGAATCCAAGTTGTCGGACCCTGCATGGATTGAGTTAATAAATGATGTGGACATACTCATGTTTCAAGAAACCTGGGCTGTTGGAAATTTGTACATTGAAGGCTACCACTGCTTTAGCCTGACGTCAGCAAAACCTAGTTTCGGTCGAGCAGTGGGTGGCCTTTTCATGGGGATTAGAATTCTGGCAGGTGGTACAATTAGAGATCTGCAGCTAGACAACCTTGCCAACCCTAATATTCAAATTATTGAATATAAATTAAAGTCAAAGACCTTGATTTATTTAATTAATTTTTATAACAATGACTTTTATGGTGCACCGAACAAACATTTTGTGGCATTATCCAAGGTTTTAAATATGATTGAATGTTTTTCATCAGCAGATACTAAGACTGGTATTTTAGAAGGGGGCGATTTCAATGTGAAACTTATAGAGAAGTATGGATCAACTAAATCTGTTTATCCTGATGATCGCAGGGGATTGGAACTGACTAGAATATTATCCGATTTTGATTTAGCGGATGCCATGCGAGTAGGGTATGACATGAATTCTCCATATGTCCCCACGTTTAATGGCAGGGATAGCAGTTCCATTATTGATTATGTATTTACATCACCACTGCTAACAGATTGTGTAGTTAAAACTTCTGTTGTGCAAACGTCCTTTAGCGATCACAACCCATTGTTGGTTATCTTTAATTTTGCACCTAGTCTAATTTTTACATATCTTAACGGGGCAAAGGATATTACACCCTCAATTGATGGCCTCCGCTTAAAATGGAGGGGAATTGATTGTGGGGCTATTATAGATACTGTTCAGGAGAAATACCCACATTTGCTGAATTCTTGCCTGTCCCCCAGCGGAAATAATGATAAATTGATCGCAGATTTTGAAGCTTTATGCTCAAACATTAAAACCCTCCTGTCAGTCCCACTGCCCAATGACCGTAAAGAGCCACAGTGGTTTGACTCATCTTGCTCCCTGGCTAACAGATAATTAAGAAAGATACTCTCTGCCAAACCAAGGTGCAGAGTTGCAGTCCAAGCTGCTAGGAAAAATTATAAAGACAAAATATCAGAAAGGAAGGCTAACCTGCTCTCTGACCACTGGGAAAAGTTGGTAATTAGTGCCAACTTGGGTGGCAGCGGCCCATTTTGGTCGGCTGTCAGGAGAACGCGGGAAATGGGCAAAGAGCTTACACAAATCAGCTGCAATATAACAAGTGCAGCCTGGGAGACCCATTTCTCCAAAATCTATGCAGCCCCCTCCAATGAGCACTCTCTCCCTAACTCAGGACAATTGGAGGGTCTACAGATTCTGGACCATGAAGTCAGGAAAGCCATAAAAGAGAGTTTAGGTAACAAGGCACCCGGTCCAGATGGTCTTCCTATCGATATCATTAAACATAATGTCGAGTTATGGACACCAATACTCCTTAATATTTTTAATAGTCTCCCAAAAGTAGCCATGCCTGTTACCTGGTCTACTAGTATCATTGTCCCTATTTATAAAAAGGGAGACAGATCAGATCCAGCAAATTATCGTCCTATTTCCCTCCTGGATAACACTTTAAAAGTACTGGGACGTATAATTTATAATAGGGTATTGGAATGGGCGGTTTATACTGACTTTTTAGATCCTTGTCAGATGGGGTTTAGGAGTGGGGTAGGAACAGTGGAGCAATGTTTAAATTTGAAACTGATAATAGATAAATATTGCATTGCTCGCTCATCCCCTGCCTATTTAGCTTTTATGGATCTCTCATCCGCATTCGACTTCGTGAACAGATCCAAGCTCTGGTCAATCCTACTATCCAATGGCCTTGATGAGACTCTCGTTAGATTTTTAGCCTATCTCCATACTGACTAAGCATGGGCGGAAAATCCGTTACGCTCGCGGATTTTGCGGATTTTCGGGAAATCCGCAATCCGCGAGATTTGCGAATTTCCCGCAAAATCCGCAAATCCGCGAGCAGCGGATTTTGCTCGCGCTGCTCGCACTGTTCGTGTGAGTTCGCGCCCCGCGAATAAGTGCAAAATTGCAGAAATACGATCTTAGCAAAACTGAAAGTAACTACTTACCAGGTTCAAAAGTTCAGGCACATCATTAGTAGCCATTTCCTGTAGTGCTTCCTGAGGGGCCCCTCCAGAGTTCAGTTGCCAGTTGAAACTATTATGTGACCCTGCTCTGAACCTCAGAATAGTTACACATATGCCACAAAGGTCCTGAATTACAGCTAAGGGAGACAAGCAGGAGCCAGGCTGGAAGTTAAAATCCATTAATCAGCCCCTAATTCATTATTGTCAGTTGGGGCAGGGCAGGTGTTGTAACTAATTTTGCAACAATGAAAGCACTTAGCAAGTGCAAAAGATCACTAATCAGGGCGCACTAAGGAAGCAGGTGCCAGCTAAAAAAATATTCTGTGACACATTAATCAGCCCCAAATTAATTCAGGTCACTTGAGGCAGGGAAGGTGTGCTTTGCTTTGCCGAAAATAATGTACACTGGACAACCAGAGGGTGTGGTGATGAAACAGAGGGTGGCATGGGTGGGCCAGAGGGTGGCATGAGTAGTCAGAGAGTGGCAGTGGTGACAGAGAGTGGCAGTGATGAAGAAGAGTGTCCCAAACAGGCTGGACACGTAGAAACAACAAGTTCGCGAAACTTGCGACCCGACAGGTAAGTTCGCAATTTGCGAAATTGTAAAAACCCTCGCGAACTGGCAGAAACACGGGCGAACACAAAAAAAAAAAAATCCGCAAATTCGCGGGAATTCGCGGATTTTGCGGATTGCGAATCCGCAAATCCGCAAAATTCGCGGATTGCCAATCCGCAAAATCCGCTCATGCTTAATACTGACCTGAAAGCACGGGTACGTATCGGGATGGGTGGAGAGGTCTCTGGAGCTATAGAGATAGGGAGGGGGGTGAGACAGGGGTGCGTTTTAGCACCCCTGTTGGTCATCATTTATATTAATGGCCTGTCTAATTGTTTGAAAAAAGCCACCCCTGATGTCCCAACAATTCTAGGCAATCCCCTACCTACGCTGTTATATGCAGACGATGCAGTGCTTTTGGCACGCACACCTAATGCTTTACGTCTGCTTGTACATAGTTTCGTAAGTTTTATGGAGGGATTGGACCTGAAAGTTAATTTTAAAAAGTCTTTTATTATGTCTTGTGGGGCGGGTAAAAGGAAACTTAGTACAATTCGAATTGGTACAGATAAATTAGAATCTGTCCATAAATTCCCTTATTTGGGGTTGGTTTTCGCTGCGAACAGCTCGTGGAGTGGGCATTTGGCCCACGCCACGAGCAAGTTCTCGAAAGCCAACAATTCTGTTCCGAGTCTCCCTCGCCCAAAGAAAATTGGTGCAACAAAGGCTATTTTAAAGATTTTTAAATTACAGTGTTCTCCTGTCGCTACGTATGGAGCAGAAGTATGGGGGTCGGACAGCAGCATCTGTATTCAAAGAGAGGAAAATCGTTTCTGTAGATAAGTGCTGGGCGCACCGATTTCTTCGTCTGTTTTTATTTGTCACAATGAACTTAACCTCCCCTACATAAGTGATTTTATTAGAGCAAGACCAGCTCTCTTCTGGATTAGAATCTGGAGGAACAATGCCGCTGTCCTCACACAAAACATCATTAAGGACTGTCTAAATTGTGAATATGGTATGCAGATTCCTTGGTTTACAGAAGTTTTTAAATCGCTTAATGAAATTGGAAGAGGTATTTTGTTCACTGACCCAATGACAATTGAATTAAAGGACAAAGCTGAGGTACAAAAAGCACTTTATGCACTTTATAGAAACGGACGTATAGGAAGAGAATCCCAGAAATCAAGGGTCATGAAATATATAGGAAATGGTCTTTGTATGCAACTCCTGCCGCCCTACCTTTCCCTCCCTTTGTCAAACTGGGAGCGATCCCTATTGTTCCGTTTAAGGGCAGGAACTGTGACATTTTTGCTGTCTTTTCCTATGGGGTACCGACATAGTGCAGACCTTACTCCATGTCCTTGTGATGGTGTGAGCACACAAGATGACCTGCACTTTTTATTTTTCTGTAAATTTTACATGAAATTCATTAAATGGCTTTTAACTCCGTATTTCAGAAAACACAGACCTCTCACACTCAATGAATCTTATATGTTGTTGCTTACTTTGGATACTGATGAACTGACCTTTCGCACTAGCACTATCTTAACACCTTAGCTGCATGTAAACATTTCTCCCCAGTGCTGCGCTGTCCATTAGAACTAGTGCTGAATGGACGTTCAATGGTCGTGCGCAGCACTGGGGAGGTAGCGCTGCTGACGACCATTGGCCGTCAGCAGCACTTAAGGGGTTAAGATTAGCCATACGTATGCGCAAGACAATGGAAAACCCCTGAAATCAGAAACTAGTCAAAGTGACGCTACTGTGTAAAAAATTTAAAAAATTTATTGTACAATTATTATATGAATTACGATGATATCATGGAATGTTATTTATATGTATTATATGTAAATGTGTGTTTTTGCTGTATTCAGTACTTTTATGAATTTTATGAAATTCGAATAAAGGTCTTTTGAACTTTGCTAAGACCTTGTTAGCGATAATGCGTGAATATCGATGTATTCTCAGCGATATTCACGGATTTCGCCGCTATCGCCGTAAATGTTATCGCTTTTGAGTTAAACGTTGCTAATAGCATGTTATCTCAGCGATAAAATCTGGCAGTGTTTGGCGATAGGAAAATTGTCGCTAAGCCTATTTAGCGATAATTTTCACTAGTTGTTGGTAATATGCCCCCAACTGTGGATAGAAAACGCTGAGCTATGGACACCAAGCAACAATTACGTGGTTATATGAGAATGAATTTGAAAGTTCCTTTTCTTTTCACAGGTAATTTTCCGATTATTGTAATAATTATCTCGAATGCTGTTGTTTTTTGTGCGGTAAGACAACTCTTCGGATTAAACTCAAACACTTTTTGTTCAATATCTCCCTCCACACTGCACCCTCCCTAAGTCCCTTCCTGTAATTCAGTCACTCTGAAACTCTCGAACATGAACTGCAGAGTCAGTGCTTCCAGAACCTGTGCATTCTGGGAATACTGCTCCTGGGGATCCTGTCAGGACAAAGCAATTATAACCTGGAGTTCACCTGCAAGAAATGCAGCAAAGTCTAGAAAGTTCCCTGCACTTGAAGGGCCCGATTCACAGAACTAACTTAAGACAAAATCCTAAACTTACTACTTTTAGTATTCACAGAAGGCATTTAGTGGTAGTAAAGTTAGGATTTTGTCTTAAGTTTGACTTAAGTTTGTCTTAAGTCAAACAAACGTAAGACAAAATCCTAATTTTACTACTACTAAATGCCTTCTGTGAATACCAAAAGTAGTAAGTTTAGGATTTTGTCTTAAGTTAGTTCTGTGAATCGGCCCCAAACAAATTTTTTCAATTCACTTTTAATGTGAACCTTTTGCACCACTGCCAATGACCAAGAGCTCTTTCTTGGCAAAACATGGCCTGCCAATACAGGTCTGCAATCCAGCACACACAATCAGGTACAACAAAGGAGTGTGGGTAAGGTTTGCTAGTGACATTTTAGTCCCCTTACTCATTGTGCAACTCCATTTACAACCTACCAATGAGGATCCCACGAAATCATGAGATACAGGATGAGATGTACTATAGCAAAGTATCTTAAACAAAGCTGTGACTATCACAAAAGTGCAGTGTTTGTAGAGGGTTGCAAATCATGAAGTGGACAAGAGGGTCATTGAGGAGGAGACCCAGCAACCCACTTGCCATTTCAAAGCCTTAGCTGTGCACAATGATGACTCCGGAGGCCGGTGCCACCAAAGTAGAGTACCAGACGGGATCCCTACCATCCATCTCCAAAATGACCGGGAGCTCTCCCTGAGGCCCTGCCTTGGAAGTGATGTCTCTTCTTGGCCATGTGACCAGAATGTAACGTTGCCCATGAGCCCCAACGCTGAAGCCCTGTCTTTAGAAGTAACACCCGAAATGAGCCCCGACCCACAACTCCTCTCCCCGGAAGTGGCAGAAATTGGCCTCCTGACCACCATGACCACCTTAGCTTGTCCAGCTTCCTCCCTCCCGCACAAGAACAATTTGCCTGTAACACAGACTCTTCTTTGCCAGTGCATAAAGGCTGCACTAGGAGAGAGCTGAACTATACAACATCTCTGTCAGTTTGGTGCATTTCAGCCCTCTCCCTTTCACGCAACGCAGTGCAACAACTTCCCTTGCTGCCCTGCCTTGTGTGAAATGAAAGTATGTATGCCCCAGTGTATGCATGCAACCCACTCTCGCCAGATATAAAAATCTGATCAGGTTACTACGACACACACTATTCTACGCACAATCTGCACTCTGGGTAGAGTGTCTGAACTGGTCTGTTCCTCTATACTTGTAAACCAAATTAGTGCCTGCGTTGGTGCTAGGCGGCACACGGTGCTCCAGTGCTAGGAGGAAGTCAGATGTGCACCATATCATAAAAAATATGGCACATTTCTGCTCACTCCTTTTCATGCACAACAGCAGAGTAACTACCCTGATTCTGCCCCCAAATTCTTACATCCCTCTTATTGCTGTGACGTGTTGGCCAACTCAAGACATTCTGACTCAGTTATGATGCCCTTCCAGCACCATTGCATCATTGGAACATCACGTTCCGGTGGTGCAATGTGCCACTGGTATATTCATAAGGCCACGTAAAGCCATGTTATATGGCTCTTTAGGGCCATATAAATATTCTCCCCCTTTCAGGCAGAAAGTGTGTGAAAGTGGCATCCCATGGCTGTTGCTGGGGGCGTTCCCAGAAACATCCATGGCCTTTTGACACTGGCCCAGATTTACAAGAAATCGTAAGTCTGAGGCAGCGCCAAAAGCTTACGCCTCCCCAGGGGAGTAGTAGGGAAGGCAAAACCAGGAGAACTATCTTTATTTCTCCTCGTTTTTCCTCTCTATGTCTGCTGCATTTAACATAGAAATAGGAAAAAGCCTCTTGTGATTGTTTTCGTGAAGGAAGGTTTCCCTTCCTGAACAACAAAATCATCCCTGCAGCGCAGGCTCCCTTGCACCATGGTGAAAAGGCAGCCCATTGTGTGCCAGCACAGGGGAGAGGGACAAGAATTTGCCATATATCTCATAGATACAGCGCATTCCTGCCCTTTTCTCTTGCCGTAGGACAGTGCAGCAGCAAGGCCTGCGACGCTGCTCTACGGCACAAAACCATAACTGAGGCCCTTCATTTTTGTGGTCGGCACCGTGATAACTTCGGCTTGCGACAGTCATTGCTCCAGCATTCACTTCATGATACTGTTTGCTATAGGAAGGTGATGTGGTGACATGGTGGCACACTCACTCCTACGTTACCTGCCTAGATGAAAGCACCAGAGGTCTAATCCCGGCTTCGCATTTGGACATATTTGGTGATCTTGGGCTCATTTTTGTTGTCCAGATTCGCAAAGGTGTCATCATCACAACTCATACCTTTGCTCCTGTAGGAGCTCTCATACCTTCCATACGTACGTTTCTGAAAGGTGGCATCCGCGAAGCATCGTCGGCCTGTTTGTGGATGTCCATGCCAGGGACAGATTTCCTGGAGTATTCAAACGTGAATGTCTTTGCTTGGACACTTTAACCAGCGTCACAGTGATAAAAGCACAAATGTAACTTCGAAAGGCATTTGCACTCCTAACCTTTTTCCCTCCACATTTCGACTCCAGACACAGGCTCAAGCTTCCCAATGGAATCCGCGTGCACTTCCAGGATGAGCGCGCGCCGGCACAGGGCGGGTGAATTATGCAAACAGACGGGTCTCCCAGAAGTCATCACGTCCTCCAGGTCGGCCAGCTGTGGAGCCAAGGGGCCGCCCTCTAGCCTCGGACTGGGAAGGCAGAACTTCCTGGTGTGATCAATCCACACCAGCCCCAGTTCCCATCAGGGATATCGATCGATCCAAAGGCTTTGTAGCATTAAAGATGAAGATCTGCGCTCAGCCTCCTTCTCAAGGGATCCCAAGGGCTGATCAATAGGACTCCTTGGATGAATGGTCTTGGACTTGGAACTCATCCGTGCCACGTGCAGACAAGCGTAGGACAAAGGTCGAGTACAAGATGGCGCTCAGATCTTGAGCTGGCAGACTGGTTGGGACCAGACGGTGGAAACAATCCTTTTTCCAACACACAGCACGTCATTCCATCACATGGGACCATTGTTTTCTTCCAAACTGTCGAAGGTCTCAGGCATAAAAGGGTGGTGGACAACCAGAGGGCAATTCACTTATGAGCAGCATGATGAGCACCCACAGTGAGCAAAGGGGCTTCCAAAGAACTCAGTATTGATCAGAAGAATGGGCTGCCACCGTACCCAATAATGAGGAGCATGATGGACTACTGCAGAAATCCAGAGGCCAGCAGGCAGGAGCATGATGTGCTGTTACTAATGACCATGATGGGCTGGCTGAATACCACAGCGCCTATAACTGCCGGAGTCAAGCTATCCAGGCTGATGAGGGCTGAAAGCCCGAAACCGGTCCTAGGATGCTTGATTCCGGTCCAGGGAGGACCTGGCTTGGCAGTTCAACTGGACTGTTCCCATGGGGCACAGGGTCAAGACTGAGTTGCATATGGCTGGGTCTGACCGGGGGTGGCAAAGTGAGCTAAAGAATGAAGATGGATTCTACCCAGATTTGGGATTGGGGGTGAGTGTCTGAAAATTTTCAGCGCTCCATCCATCATCTCCTTGTGTTTACTGTGGTTTTGCTGATGACCACGACGGGCTGCCTCAATACCACTGTGCCTATTACTGCTGAGCATGGGGTGGAATTACTGATGGCCATGATGGGCTGCCTCAATACCACCGCAACTATCACTGGATCACTGACAAAATATTGAGTACAAAAATATAGACATTAAAAATATCGAGTTTATAATATCGACTACCAAAATATCAAAATCCAATCTACAAACAGGTAAGTACAAAAATAGCGTTTATAAATAATATAGTTAGTCAAAATATTGAAGTTTTGTAAATGTCTTAAAATTAATTTAAAATAAATGAAATATTAAAATAATGAACTAAAACATACTTAAAATACTTAAATAACCTTAAAATTATAAAATAAATATTTAAGTTAAAAAAAAATATATATATTTTTTAAAACAAAAATATATATATTCACATGATATTAATTTAAAAAACACAATATTTGTACCGTAGGCTAGCGTAGGGGTAAAAATTACTATTCCCACTCCAAAGAGTGAAACAGTAGGGAAAGCGTTGGCTAGCGTAGGGGTAAAAATTACTATTCCCACTCCATTGAGTGCAACAGTAGGGAAAGCGTTGGATAGCGTAGGGGTAAACATTACTATTGCCACTCCAGTGAGTGCAACAGCAGGGAAAGATTTGGATAGCCTAGGGGTAAAAACTACTATTCCCACTCCAAAGAGTGCAACAGTGGAGAAAACGTTGGATAGCGTAGGTGTAAAAATTACTATTTCCACTCCAGTGAGTGCAACAGTAGGGAAAGCGTTGGATAGCGTAGGGGTAAAAATTACTATTCCCACTCCAAAGAGTGCAACAGTAGGGAAAGCGTTGGATAGCGTAGGAGTAACAATTACTATTCCAACTCCAGACAGTGCAACAGTAGGGAAAGCGTTGGATAGCGAAGGGGTAAAATTTACTATTCCCACTCCAGTGAGTGCAACAGTAGGGAAAGCGTTGGATAGCGTATGGGTTAAAATTAGTATTCCCACTCCAAAGAGTGCAACAGTAGGGAAAACGTTGGATAGCGTAGGGATAAAAATTACTATTCCCACTCCAGTGAGTGTAATCGTAGGGAAAGTGTTGGATAGCATAGGGGTAAAAATTACTATTCCCACTCCAGTGAGTGCAACAGTAGAGAAAGTGAATACTGCGTATAATATTTTAAAAGAAAATTAATATCTATAAAAAATTAATTAAAAGTAAATATCAATTTAATATAATATAATAATTAATCAATTAAAAATGACAATTAATTATTACGATTAATTACCTATTAATACAAATAATTACAAATTAACATTTAATTAATTAGCAATTAAATTTAGTTAACAATTAATTCAAAATAAATACCAATAAATAAATTAAATTATTTACTTAATTATAATTACATTACTTCCCACCCTATTCTCCTGTAAACCACAACCCACTATGGAAAATAAATTAGTAAAATTAACATAATTATCAATTAATCAATTAAGTAAACTTAATTGCCAATTAAAATGTAATTAACTACCAAAAATTTGTATTTAACAATTAATTCACAATAAATACCAATAAATACATTTCAATATTTAATTAATTATAATTAAATTACTTCCCACCCTATTCCCCTATAAACCTACAACCTGCTACGGAAAATAAATTAGTAAAATTAGCATAATTATCAATTAATCAATTAAGTAAAATGAATTGCCAATTAAAATTTAATTAATTACCAAATAAAAAATAATGAATTATTAATTCAAAATAAATACCAATAAATAAATTTAAATATTTAATTGATTATAATTAAATTACTTCCCACCCTATTCCCCCATAAACCCATAACCCGCTACAGAATTAAATTACGCAAAAATTAAATAATATCAAATTCATTACTTAAAATTAATTCTAACATAAATATCCACTTTTCACACATATACTAACATACAAAACACTATAAAAAATTCGATATTATTAAAATTCGATAATTTTAATAACCTATATTATATATTTTGATATTTTGACTTTCTATATTTATAACATTCAATATTACATTACTTACCTTAAAAACGATATTTTTTATGACTATATTCTGTCCATTCGATATTTTGTCCATTCTATATATTGAAGTCAATATTTGTGTAATTTGATATTTTGTACTCAATATTTTGTCTGTATACCGGTGGGGTTGGTGATGACCATGATGGGCTGCCCCAATACCACTGCTCCTATCACTGTTGAGTATGGGGTGGTATTACTGATGACCACTATGGGCTGCCTCAATACCACCGCGCCTATCACTGCTGAGCACGGGGTGGTATTACTGATGACCACGATGGGCTGCCTTAACACCACCATGCTTATCACTGCTGAGCATGGAGTGTTATTACTGATGACCATGGTGGGCTGCCTTAACACCACCATTCTTATCACTGCTGAGCATGGGGTGGTATTACTGATGACCACGTTGGGCTGCCTCAATACCACCACGCCTATCACTGTTGAGCATGGGGTGGTATTACTGATGACCACGATGGGCTGCCTCAATACCACCGCGCCTATCACTGCTGAGCATGGGGTGGTATTACTGATGACCACGATGGGCTGCCTCAATACCACCGCGCCTATCACTGCTGAGCATGGGGTGGTATTACTGATGACCACGATGGGCTGCCTTAACACCACCATGCTTATCACTGCTGAGCATGGAGTGGTATTACTGATGACCATGGTGGGCTGCCTTAACACCACCATGCTCATCACTGCTGAGCATGGGGTGGTATTACTGATGCCCATTATGGGCTGCCTCAATACCACAATGCTAATCACTGCTGAGCATTGGGTGGTATTACTAATGAGCATGATGGGCTGCCTCAAAACCACTGATCCTATCACTGCTGAGCATGGGGTGGTATTAGTGATGACCATGATGGGCTGCCTTAATAGTTCAGTGCCTATCACTGATGAGCATGGGGTGATATTACTGATGACCACGATGGACTGCCTCAATACCACCATGCCTATCACTGCTGAGCATGGGGTGGTATTACTGATGACCATGATGGGCTGCCTCAATACCACCGTGACTAACACTGCTGAGCATGGTGTGGTATTACTGATGACCATGATAGGCTGCCTCAACACCACCACGCCTATCACAGCTGAGCATGGGGTGGTATCACTGATGACAATGATGGGCTGCCTCGATACCACCGTGACTAACACTGCTGAGCATGGTGTGGTATTACTGATGACCATGATGGGCTGCCTCAATACCACCACGCCTATCACTGCTGAGCATGGGGTGGTATTACTGAAGACCATGATGGGCTGCCTCAATACCACCGTGACTAACACTGCTGAGCATTGGGTGGTATTACTGATGACCACGATGGGTTGCCTCAATACCACCGTGCCTATCACTGCTAAGCATGGAATGGTATTACTGATGACCACAATGGGTTGACTCAATACCACCAAGCCTATCACAGCTGAGCATGTGGTGGTCTTACTGATGACCATGATGGGCTGCCTCAATACCACAATGCCAATCACTGCTGAGCATGGGGTGTTATTATGTTACTCTTTACTGTTGAGCATGATGGTGTCCCCCCCATGCCACAGTCTTCTTTAGTGATAAGCATGATGGGCTGCCACCGCGCCTATAACTGATGATTGGTTAGCGTGTTGGGATACCACAGTACTCGGAGAAGCTTGATTGGAATGATGTCATGCCACAGTCCCCATAACTGGTGAACACTGGAGAAACCATCACAAAAGTATTGAGGGTTCTGTTGTTTGCACAATGATTTAGTGGGAAATGGACAATGTTATGTTTAACACATTGATGATATCAAGGTTGAATGTATTTATGAAAAAATTATTATAGAGTCGAAACACAGAAAACTAATGTGTTTTTTATGTTATTTTCATATTTAAACAGCTTCCCCTGACGAAGGGCATTAAAATACCCCGAAATCCATTGGGAATGAGATTTTAGGCTACGCTACCCTACGTGATGTGGTAAGAGGCCTGGATTGGCACAACTGCCTCATGTGAAGCAAATGGGTCTTTGGGCAGTGTTATCGTGACTAAGAAAGCTAAGTTGGATGAATTGGAAAAATATGGAATAAACACAGTGAAAATGAAAAAGGCGCACGTTGACTTTTTGATGCTGTGCGATTAGGTCTGAAGCACAGTGTAGCTGCAACCTGGTGTTTGGTTTCAAGTACGTGCAAGGAGGCGAGGCACGTTTAACCCAGTCTGCACGCAAACAGGATTACATTGAGAAACAAGAAAAACGGACAAACGATGGTGTGCAACTGCCACTCTTGTGTACATTGAACACCGGAGACTTCCACAGTCCTACATTACTCGTCACTGATGGCTCATGGAAGTGCTGAGGAATCCACAGCAGAGCTAAGCAGGTGACATGGAGGCACAGAGAGGCAGAACATGTGACGTGCAGTCTTATGCTGGAGGGCACGGGAGGCTGGTGGCTCTGGGTGGGTGGGAGGCAGGGCTGGTGCAAAGGTCTGGCAGCAGGTTCAGTGCAGGTTCGAGCTGCACCTGCTGGGAGGCAAAGAGAGGCAAAGGCGGTTCACTGTCAGTGGAAGGAGAGGGTTCGGCTGCCGGAAAGCTGCCCTTTTGTCTTTGCAAACGCTGTTTCGTGTTACTTTGTGTCAAGGGGCCTCATGATGCACACCTCCGGTGCACTGGACCCTTCCGTGGTGGTCTGTGCGTGCAGGTTTGTACTGGAAAGGGAGACGACAAGTGCAAATCCAATCCAAGAGAGTGCACGCGCTCTCTGCGCATGGCATGAAGAGTGTGCGCCAGTGCAGGGTGGCACCGGCACCAGGCCCTCTCTGTAGGTGTGTCACTGCACTGTGTTATCTCATTGCATGTAGCTGAGCTGCTGAAGAAGATTCTGCTTTGTGTTGTGCAAAACTGTAGTGACTTGAAGCCCTGGTGTGAAAACATCTGAGGTGCTGTTGACTCCATTAATGAAGTGTCAGATACACCCCGGATGTGTGTGCGTGTGTGGGGGGGGGGGGGGGCAGTGCGCTCACTTTCTTGGTGTTAAATACATCTGCTCCGTAATGAAGGGTGTCATTTGTCTCCAAAACAACAATAGAGGAAGTATAGAGGTAATGATAGAATCACCCTCCTAACTGATCCATGTAAACAACAGGATCCTATCAATGTGTAATGGTGACTAATTTCTAAAATTTTCTATATAGGTGTGGAAATAGGCTCTCTCTTATAGTAACAAGACGAGGGCACTATGTGCTTTTAGAATACCCCTCACACACTAAGAATCCCTTAGTGTCATGCTTCATCATGGGGGTCTTCCCGTCCCTCTACAAGGCGGGGCATGCTACGACCTACGAACTACGTGGGAGCACTAATTTTGTTGTGACAAAAGGCTATGTGTGGTGCAGTGTAGGTGATATCAGTGAAGTGTAGGGACCTATATATGTGAGTGCAAGATAAAAATTTTAAAATTCCCTGGCTAGTAGAAAAAATCTATTTTATTAACTTTTCTGTCTGGGAACGTTAAAAAAGGGGGTTTTGTAGTAGAGCTATTAGATAGCTACCTGGTCAACATGTTTCATAAGCAGTCCCCTACTGCTTATTCATCAGGACCTCTGGTGGTCCCTACAAAAAATGCTCAGTTTTGGTTCTAAAGTAATATGCCTAAAGTCCTACAACTGGGTAGCAAAAATCAGCCACCAGGTTGAGCTTCCGGGCATGAGTGGGCCCTGGGTGAAGCGTGAAAAATATGGACCTATTGTGGTCTCTGTAAAGGAAAACGAGAGAAAAAAGAAAAGAAATACAAGACATGTTTACAAGGTTATTTCCACATAGTCTCAACGTCTGTATTTTTGAGAGTTACACAATCATTGCGTGACCCCTCTTGGTTTAAGCGTTCGTGTTACGCTTCATGAGGAGAGAGAAGAGCAAAAATACACTTTTCTTAAAGATAATGTCACTCGTTTTGGCAAACTTTTGTCAAACGCATATTTTCAACCACACAATATGCGGGCAGAATTATCTCAAAACACACACACACGTGACTCCATACACTCATGTAGCACCCTCATGGCAAAGGGACTAGGGACATGAGGACTCCGTTGCTATGAACATCGAATGTGAGACAGTGGGTCCAGATTTCAAAAGTAATATTAAAAGGGTTTAAAATAATTTTGAAATGAAAGAAAATAAAGGGAAATAAGGAGCCATTGTCAATCCACGAAAAGTGTGGAAAAACGAGTAAAAACGGGTGCATACATACTAGTAAGGCAAATGTTACGTGCCCCATGAGCTGGCAAATGAAGGGTGTTCCACGCGGTAAACTGTAAAAGAAAACCGCACCCTTTTGTCAATTACGCGTTACTCGTAAATACATTTGACCTTGGTGGTGTAAGTGACCAAGTTTAGAGACTCGTGGTCAGAGTCTATTACTTACGTTACTCCTTTTGTGCAATGCCTTAATCCTACCCTTGTGCCGCTCCGAGGGATAGGTGCGACCAGTATCTACCGTCTTTTAAACCCAATGAAAGTTGTGTTGTCATCTCTAGTTTCCGACGGCAGTAAAAACTAGTGCGTTAACCCAAGATTGCCGCCGAACGCGGAACATCGGGTTGGACCTGGAGAATGCTACAAAGTATTTCTTCTATTTCACTTTGTGTTCTCGTTTGTTGTAAATGCATTGTTTTCAAGGAAGAATGCCAATATTCTCCGTTGCTAGTAGATTGATGAGACTATCAATAATCTCTTTCTATTTCAAATGAAATTATCTCATTGGGGATACTCCTTTTCTATATCACTTCGGATTCTCGTTTATTTAAAATACATTATTTGCAAGGATTACCAATGTTCCTCGTTGCTAGTAAATTAGTGAGACTAGCGATAATCACTATCTGTTTCAAATGACATTGTCTCATTGGGGATACTCCGTTTCCTATATATCTTATGTGATCTATGAAGATATATACCCATCTTGAAGTTTTCTGTAATTGGAAAGGAGTTGGTCACGTCTTTAAGGCATTGCCTTTTTTTTATCGAGTGGAGGGGCAACAAGTCGTTATAGTGATTCTTTCGTTGGCAAATCGTCACCTTCTCGCCGATCATAAACTTGTCACATGGGCAGTGTTTCGTAGATGGAAAAGCATATATAGGATTTGCTCCCATGGGTGGATGAGTTAGTAAATCCTAAGTTGCAGAAGGGGGAAAAAACAGTGCTTATACTATAGTTGTCCCCATGGGATTTCATCATTCAGGCCAGTTTTGTTGGTGTTAATACGGAAAACCCATCTCTGTTCATTTTCTAAGAGGCGTTCCTCATTCTCGACCAATTCAATTATTGTCCAAGCAATGTCCTCAGGTTATGGCCACTTTCCAAGAAATGACTGGTCAGTTTTGTACAGGATTTTTTGCATTTGATCGTGCTCTTATGTTCCCCTATTCTAGTCTTTATGGCCCTGCTTGTCATGCCAACGTATTCCAAGTGGCATGGGCAGGTGATGAGATATACCACATTGAGACTAATACAGTTGTTAAAGCATCTCTGCTCCCAGGTGGTCCCATTGTGGAAAGTCAGTTTCTTGCTTTTTTGGTTAAACAACATACTTTACAATTACCACATGGGTGGTGTCCTTGTACAAAATTAGGTTTTTTTAGAGTTGATTTATTCGGCTCTTGGTCTCGTATGTACCAATATGTCTCTTATACTCCGTGCCTTTCTGTGGCAGAAGATGGGTTTTGGTATCTGTAGACCTCCGCTATTGAGCATCTTCCAGTTCTTGTTCACAATTCTTGTCACCTGGTTTGAGCTTGTGTTATACGTGGTTATACAAATGGGTCTCTGCTCTTCTTCCTTAGGTACCTTCTCCTCCAGAAGTCTTTCTCTGCAGTTATTTCTTGCCCTTTTGTATGCCTGGTTAATGATTCTATCCGGGTATTGGCGGGTTTCCAACTTTTTCCGTAGATCGTTCGACTGGAGTTTGAAAGTCTCAATTTCTGTGCAATTTCTGCGTAGGCGCAGAAATTGACCATAAGGTAAATTATCCCGCAGATGTTTAAGATGGAAGCTCTGGTACATTAAAAGGCAGTTCTTAGAAGTGCTCTTGAAGTGGGTGGTGGTCATTAACCTGCCATTCTTGGGAAAGATGTTCAGGTCAAGGAATACAAGATTGCTGTTTGAGATGGTGCTGGTAAACTTGAGGAAATCATCCTGCAGGTTCAGCCAGGTCAAAAACTGTTGAGAAGTTCTTTCATCTCCATCCCAGATGATAAGGATATCATCGATGTACCTTTTCCAAGTCCTGATGTTGTCTCTGAAAGGATTTCTGGGGTTCAGTATCCTGGTTACCTCCAGGTGATGCACATAAAGACCAGCTATGCTGGGAGCAAATGTGCTCCCCAAGCTGGTCCCGTGCTTCTGGAGGTATATGGTGCCATTGTATTCAAAGAAATTTTCTTTTAGAGCCAGAGAACAACATTCCATAATCACATTTCTTGGGGTTTGGTATTCCCAGTCGTCTTCAAATAGGACATCCTCGATGATGGCAAGGGTTTAGTTGTGTGTGAGGCTAGTATATAGGCTCTCCACATCACAGCTGATTAAGAGCTGGGTGTTAGGATCAAAAGTCAGGTCCTCTAGTAGATTCAGTACGTCTTTGGTATCTCTGAGGTAGGTCGATGTCCGTTGGACCATTGGTCTGAGAAATGCATCCGCAAACTTGGAGACCGGTTCTAAAACTGATCCAATCCCCGAGACAATGGGACGTCCCGGGGGATTGTCCAGACTTTTGTGTATCTTTGGTAGAGTGTACATATAGGGGGTCTTAGGGTTTTTTTGACAAAAGAAATCCCCTTCTTGTTTAGCGATCCAATTGTGGGCCAATGCCTTCTTCACCATTGTATTAATTTTAATTTTTATACTTTCAGTGGGGTCCGCCCGGAGAACTTCATTGTTGGTCATGTAGGAGTCGCATACACTCGTTGTCGTATTGTATCTTGCTTTGTATTACCGTGGCCCCACCCTTATCTGCTGGTTTTATTACTATTTCGCTGTTGTTACTCAGTTCTAGTAAATGAGGAGCAAAAAGCATTACAAGAACTGAGTAACAACAGCGAAATAGTAATAAAGCCAGCAGATAAGGGTGGGGCCACGGTAATACAAAGCAAGATACAATACGACAACGAGTGAAATTAATACAATGGTGGAGGAGGCATTGGCCCACAATTGGATCACTACAAAAGAAGGGGATTTCTTATGTCAAAAAAACCCTAAGACCGCCTATATGTACACTCTACCAAAGATACACAAAAGTCTGGACAATCCCCCGGGACGCCCCAGGACCTGACTTTTGATCCTAACACCCAGCTCTTAATCAGCCTATATATTAGCCTCCCACACAACGAAACCCTTGCCATCATCGAGGATGTCCTATTTGAAGACGACTGGGAATACCAAACCCCAAGAAACGTGATTATGGAATGTTGTTCTCTGGCACTAAAAGAAAATGTCTTTGAATACAATGGAACCATATGCCTCCAGAAGCACGGGACTAGCATGGGGAGCACATTTGCTCCCAGCATAGCTGGTCTTTATGTGCATCACCTGGAGGTAACCAGGATACTGAACCCCAGAAATCCTTTCAGAGACAACATCAGGACTTGGAAAAGGTACATCGATGATATCCTTATCATCTGGGATGGAGATGAAAGAACTTCTCAACAGTTTTTGACCTGGCTGAACCTGCAGGATGATTTCCTCAAGTTTACCAGCACCATCTCAAACAGCAATCTTGCATTCCTTGACCTGAACATCTTTCCCAAGAATGGCAGGCTAATGACCACCACCCACTTCAAGAGCACTTCTAAGAACTGCCTTTTAATGTACCAGAGCTTCCATCCTAAACACCTGCGGGATAATTTACCTTATGGTCAATTTCTGCGCCTACGCAGAAATTGCACAGAAATTGAGAATTTCAAACCCCAGTCGAAAGATCTATGGAAAAAGTTGGAACCCCACCAATACCCAGATAGAATCATTAACCAGGCATTCAAAAGGGCAAGAAATAACTACAGAGAAAGTCTTCTGGAGGAGAAGGTACCTAAGGAAGAAGAGCAGAGACTCATTTGTATAACCACATATAACACAAGCTCCAACCAGGTGACAAGAATTGTGAACAAGAACTGGAAAATCCTCAATAGCGGAGGTCTACAGATACCAAAACCCATCTTCTCCCACAGAAAGGCATGGAGTATAAGAGACATATTGGTACATACGAGACCAGAGCCGAAAAAATCAACTCTAAAAAAAAACCCTAATTTTGTACAAGGACACCACACATGTGGTAATTGTAAAGTATGTTGTTTATCCAAAAAAGCAAGAAACTGACTTTCCACAATGGGACCACCTGGGAGCAGAGATGCTTTAACAACTGTATTAGTCTTAATGTGGTATATCTCATCACCTGCCCATGCCACTTGGAATACGTTGGCATGACAAGCAGGGCCATAAAGACTAGAATAGGGGAACATAAGAGCACGATCAAATGCAACAAATCCAGTACAAAACTGACCAGTCATTTCTTGGAAAGTGGCCATAAACCTGAGGACATTGCTTGGACAATAATTGAATTGGTCTAGAATGAGGAACGCCTCTTAGAAAAAAAACAGAGGTGGGTTTTCCGTATTAACTCCAACAAAACTGGCCTGAATGATGAAATCCCATGGGGACAACTATAGTATGTGCACTGTTTTTTGCCCCTTCTGCAACTTAGGATTTACTAACTCATCCACCCATAGGAGTAAATCCTATATATGCTTTTCCATCTACGAAACACTGCCCATGTGACAAGTTGATGATCAGTGAGAAGGTGACGATTTGCCAACAAAAGAATCACTATAACGACTTGTTGCCCCTCCACACAATTAAAAAAAGGCAATGCCTTAAAGAAGTCACCAACCCCTTTCCAATTACAGAAAACTTCAAGATGGGTATCTATCTTCATAGATCACATAAGATATATAGGAAATGGAGTATCCCCAATGAGACAATTTAATTTGAAACAGATAGTGATTATCGCTAGTCTCACTAATTTACTAGCAACGATGAACGTTGGTATTCCTTGCAAATAATTTATTTAAAAAAAACGAGAATCCGAAGTGAAATAGAAAAGGAGTATCCCCAATGAGATAATTTCATTTGAAATGTGCATCCTGCTCAACACCCGCTCCGTCCACAGACACGCCATCGAACTCTGGAACCTCCTAGACACCACAGCCCCTGACGTTGCCTTCCTCACAGAGACCTGGATGAACGCCTCTTCAGCTCCCGACATCGCCATCGCTATCCCAGAGGGCTACAAGATCGTCCGGAGGGACCGCAACGCCAACCAGATGGGAGGAGGCATCGCCATCATCCACAGGAACACCATCCGTCTCACGACCAGCACCGACAACACCCTGACCACCGCCGAACACCTGCATTTCCAGATCCACACCGACCCGAACGCCACCCTCAGAGGCACCCTGATCTACCGACCCCCGGGACCACGCACACAATTCAGCGAGGACATCGCCGACTTCGTCAGCCCGCATGCCCTCCCCTCCGCCGACTACATCCTCCCGGGGGACCTCAACTTCCACCTGGAAAACAACAACGACCGCAACACCAGCACCCTGCTCGACAACCTCGCCAATCTTGGACTCAAGCAGCTGTGTCCACCCCCACCCTCCTCGCCGGACACACACTCGACGCAGTCTTCTCTTCCAGCACAGACATCGACTTCAGCCACACCACAGAGCTTCAATGGACGGACCACAGCTGCGTCCACTTCACCTTCAAGAGAACGACGACCCACCACCACCAGCAACAGGCCGCCCGTAGAAGCTGGAACAAGATCACAGCAGACCAGCTCGCCACCTCCCTGAGCCAACACCCTCCTGCCAGCTCAGCGAACCCCAGCCAGGCCGCCGACAACCTCACGAAGTGGATCAGCAACTGCGCGGACGAACTCGCCCCACTGAGGACCCCGCCCAGCAGACCCGGCAGCAAGAAAGCCCGTGGTTCACCGACGAACTCAAGTGCTCCAAGAAGAACTGCCGAGCCCTCGAGAAAGTCTGGAGAAGGGAACCTACACAGGACAACAGGACCACCTTCAAGCTAGCCATCCGGAAGCACCACCAGCTGATCCGCGCCGCCAAGAAAACTGCATTCAAGGACCGGCTGGACAACAACGCACACAACTGCAAGGAACTCTTCAACATCGTGAAAGAGCTATCCAACCCCAGCGCAGGAAACAACGACATCACCCCATCGCAAGACCTCTGCAACTCCCTCGCTTCATACTTCCACAACAAAATCGCAGACATACACAACAGCTTCAACAACCAACCAACGCACACCAAGACCGAACAACCACCCCCCACCACCACCCTCCACGCCTGGACCCCGATCAGCACCGAAGACACCATCCGCACGATGAACTCCATCCACTCCGGATCACCGACCGACCCCTGCCCTCACCACGTCTTCAACAAGGCTGACGCTGTCATCGCACCCCACCTGCGAGACATCATCAACACATCCTTCGACACCGCCGCCTTCCCTGAGAGCTGGAAGCACGCCGAACTCAGCGCTCTACTCAAGAAACTCACAGCGGACCCCAACGAACTCAAGAATTACCGCCCCATCTCGCTCCTCCCGTTTCCAGCCAAAGTCATCGAGAAGACCGTCAACAAGCAGATGGCCGCCTTCCTCGAGTCGAATGGATCCCTCGACCCCTCACAGTTTGGCTTCCGAGCCAATCACAGCACCGAGACCGCCCTCATCGCCGCCACCGATGACATCCGAGCCCTGATGGACAACGGAGAAACAGCGGCCCTCATCCTCCTAGACCTCTCCGCGGCATTCAACACTGTCTGCCACCGCACCCTAGTACAGCGCCTCAGCAACGTCGGAATCCAGGACAAGGCGCTGGAATGGGTCATCTCCTTCCTCGACGGAAGAACTCAGAGAGTCCGCCTACCACCGTACAAGTCAGAAGCCACCAAAGTCATCTGCGGCGTCCCTCAAGGATCCTCTCTGAGCCCCACCCTCTTCAACGTCTACATGAGCCCCCTCGCGGCCATCGCACGCCAACACAACCTCAACATAATCTCCTACGCCGACGACACCCAGCTGATCCTCTCCCTGACCAACGACCCCGCCGCCGCCAGAGCCAACCTGCACGAAGGGATGAAAGAGGTAGCCGAGTGGATGACGACCAGCCGCCTGAAACTGAACTCGGACAAGACGGAGGTCCTCATCCTGGGTCCTCACCCTCCGCCTGGGACGACTCCTGGTGGCCTCCCGCCCAGGGCACCGCACCCAAACCGACAGACCATGCACGCAACCTGGGCTTCATCCTGGACTCCTCCCTCTCCATGACCAGGCAAGTCAACAACGTTTCCTCGGCGTGCTTCAACATCGTACGCATGCTACGGAAGATCTTCTGGTGGATCCCCACCGAGACCAGGAACACCGTCACCCAGGCCCTTGTCACCAGCCGACTGGACTACGGCAACGCCCTCTACGCCGGTACCACCGCCAAGCTCCAGAAGAGACTCCAGCGGATCCAGAACGCCTCAGCCAGACTCATCCTCGACATCCCACGAACCAGCCACATCTCCGGACATCTGAGAGACCTTCACTGGCTCCCCGTCAACAAAAGAATCACCTTCCGCCTCCTCACCCACGCACACAAAGCCCTACACGACCAAGGCCCGAGCTACCTCAACAGCCGGATCAACTTGTACGCTCCCAAACGCCACCTCCGATCAGCCAACCACGCCCTCGCCGCCGTCCCCCGCATCCGAAGAGCGACTACAGGAGGAAGGTCCTTCTCCTACCTGGCCGCCAAGACCTGGAACTCCCTCCCGACCGACCTGCGCCTGACCCAAGACCACCTCTCCTTCAGGAAGAAGCTGAAGACCTGGCTGTTCGAGCAGTAGCAGCACCCCCCTCCAGTGGCGTCACTAGGGGGGTGCGGGGGGTGTGGTCCGCACCGGGTGACACCCTCACATGGGGGTGACACCATCTGGTTATGGTTACGCTGTGCAGGGGTGTAACAAACTCCCCTGCAGCCCCCCAGTCTTCAGCACTTGAAGGGGGCCCCCTTTGAGAAATTAATCCTTCCTGCCTGCGCTGGGCTTGGAGGACTCGTTCTGATTGCCAGGTACCAGCCACGGATCTATTGTGTATTTTCCTGCTGCTCCCTCTGTCAGACTGTCAGCCCCGTCAGCCTGCCTGGAACAAACATAGTTGCGAATCTTCGGCGCGGGCGGGGCTGCTCAGAAAGTCATTGGAAGAGGCTGTGCTTCCTGCTCTGTCTGGTCTCGTATTTCCGTGGAGCAGAAAGCCATTGAGCGCGAAACAAGGAATTACGAGGTTAAGTGTGCCTGCTGTTCACACTTAAAATATTCAGAAACAGTTTGTGGCGCTGCCGCCTGCCCTTCCAGCGTTATACCCACCTGGAGGAGAACTGAATGCGACTCTGCACCCACTAGAAAAATACATTGAAATGCTCCTCTGCTGCAGTCCTGCCCAGGATGGTCACAAAACTTCCAAAGCTGGGGACGTCGCTGCTCAAGGAAAGGAGCAGATAAACTGTAAGCATGAGGATTATTAGGCAACATCTCCGATCTTTCTTTGTCACTTATGATGTGCATTGTAGTCACTGCATGCCAGGTTATCAAATCCGTGGCTTATTTTGGGAGCAGAGCAGAACACGAGTTAGCGGCCACATTATCGGCCCGTTTTAGAATCCCAAGCACACAGGAAGTGCTCCAGTGACTGTGATTAGAAAGCCTGCACTTGATGGGGTCATGATAAACTTTCCACACAGCACCTGCTCGGGCCTCTACATGCCCCCCACCCCTCCACAATGGGAGGGTCGAAGGCTGCGTCAGAGGCCTACACATGTTTGTTGAGTAGGCTGGGGCGCGACATGTACAGACGCTCCTCATGGCAAGAGTTTGGCATGCACAGAATAAGGTAAGGTGAGTCCTTATTATTATAGTCTGTTCTACGTGCTGTAGCTGCTTGATGGCTGGCACTGCACCACCTGTATTTCTGCAACCACTACCTTAAATTGAGAATATCACCGTGAGAAGTTGCTGTTGGGAGCTGGATAGCAAGCCTCCAGCCTAAGGATGAGTTTGCAGGAATAGCAAAATGCAAAGTAAAGGACAAAGTACTGGTAACAAAACCATGCATGTCTTTAGTTTTTCCTATTCAAACCATCAAATATAAACCATGCAGTTGCAGATATGAGTGTCTAAACGCATTAAATCAAATAGCAAATCAGAAATAGACTAATGTAACTATAGGGCTTTTTTTGAAAGGTCTATTGGTTGAGAGGGGAGATGGTGCAGGCAGAGGTGAGATGGTGCAGGCTGAGGGGAGATGGTGCAGGCGGAGGGGAGATGGTGCAGGTTGAGGGGGAGATGGTGCAGGTTGAGGGGGAGATGGTGCAGGCAGAGTGGGAGATGGTGCAGGCAGAGGTGAGATGGTGCAGGCTGAGGGGGAGATGGTGCAGGCAGAGGGGAGATGGTGCAGGCGGAGGGGAGATGGTGCAGGTTGAGGGGGAGATGGTGCAGGCAGAGTGGGAGATGGTGCAGGCAGAGGGGAAATGGTGTAGGCAGAGGGGAGATGGTGCAGGTTGAGGGGGAGAAGGTGCAGGCAGAGGTGAGATGGTGCAGGCTGAGGGGGAGATGGTGCAGGCAGAGGTAGAGATGGTTCAGGCGGAGGGGAGATGGTGTGGACAAAGGGAGAGATGGTGCAGGCAGAGGGGAGATGGTGCAGGCAGAGAGTGAGATGGTGCAGGCAGAGGATGAGATGGTGCAGGCGGAGGGTGAGATGGTGCAGGCGAGGGGAGATGGTGCAGGCAGAGGGGAGATGGTGCGGACAAAGGGAGAGATGGTGCAGGCAGAGGGGAGATGGTGCGGACAAAGGGATCGATGGTGCAGGCAGAGGGGAGATGGTGCAGGCAGAGGGTGAGATGGTGCAGGCAGAGGGTGGGATGGTGGATGCAGAGGGAGAGATGGTGCAGGCAGAGGTAGAGATGGTGCAGGCGGAGGGGAGCTTGTGTGGACAATGGGAGAGATGGTGCAGGCAGAGGGGAGATGGTGCAGGCAGCGGGTGAGATGGTGCAGGCAGAGGGTGAGATGGTGCAGGCAGAGGGTGAGATGGTGCAGGCGGAGGGTGAGATGGTGCAGGCGGAGGAGAGATGGTGCGGACAAAGGGAGAGATGGTGCAGGCAGAGGGTGAGATGGTGCATGCGAGGGGAGATGGTGCAGGCAGAGGGGAAATGGTGCATGCAGACGGGAAATGGTGCAGGCAGAGGGTGAGATGGTGCAGGCGAGGGGAGATGGTGCGGACAAAGGGAGAGATGGTGCAGGCAGAGGGGAGATGGTGCGGACAAAGGGATCGATGGTGCAGGCAGAGGGTGAGATGGTGCAGACGAGGGAGATGGTGCAGGCAGAGGGGAGATGGTGCAGGCAGAGGGGAGATGGTGCAGGCAGAGGGGAGATGGTGCAGACAAAGGGAGAGATGGTGCAGGCAGAGGGGAGATGGTGCAGACAGAGGGTGAGATGGTGCAGGCAGAGGGTGAAATGGTGCAGGCAGAGGGTGAGATGGTGCAGGCAGAGGGTGAGATGGTGCAGGCAGAGGGTGAGATGGTGCAGGCAGAGGTTGAGATGGTGCTGCCAGAGGTTGAGATGGTCCATCCGGTAAGTTGTGAGGGGGTGACACCATGAGTTACCCGCACCGGGTGACACCAGCCCTAGTGACGCCACTGCCCCCCTCCCCACCCCCAGCGCCTTGAGACCCTACGGGTATGTAGTGCGCTTTATAAATGTCATTGATTGATTGATTGATTGATTTATTGATTGATTGATAGTCTCATCAATCTACTAGCAACTGAGAATATTGGTATTCCTTGAAAACAATGCATTTACAACAAACGAGAACACAACGTGAAATAGAAGAAGTACTTCGTAGCATTCTCCGGTTCCAACCCGATGTTCCGTGTTTGGCGGCCATCTTGGGTTAAAGCACTAGTTGTTACTGCCGTCGGAAACTGGAGATGTGTAAACAGATATGAGGACCCCACTCTAATTCATAGAGGGCGGTGGGGAAAGTAATTTTAAGAAAAGAACAGACGTCCAGAGTCGGTGGACAGTGAGGATGGTGTCTTATTTTCAATGATTCTGTGACATTTTATCCAAGATATTGTGATGATCATGTTTATTGTTAAATGTTTTTAAAGTGTTTTTTAATATTTTGTAAAGTGTAATAAAATGTATATACTGTTACCAAACACATGTGGTGATATGCTTTTAATCAAAAAAACCTGTTTAAAACTTGTCGTAGTGTTGTAACCAGATGCACAGTAGTGGTTCAAGATAACTGAATCAACTTTTTAAGAATCTGTCACTTTCCCGTGTCTACTCTACAAACTAGCAAATACGTAATTTTCCTTGAAGGGACAAACAATTATATAAGTGTGTGCCTTCTGCCTTTTCAATAAGTGTGTAATTTTTGCCTTTTCCATGGTAATCATGCCCTTCGTGTATTGATAATTATCATAGTCTATAATGGTGATGCCCATTTGTCCAACACTAAAATAAGACACCATCCTCACTGTCCACCGACTCTGGACGTCTGTTCTTTTCTGGAAACTGGAGATGACAACACAACTTTCATTTGGTTTAAAAGACGGGAGATACTAGTCGCACCTATCCTTCGGAGCGGCACAAGGGTAGGATTAGGGCATTGCACTAAAGCGGTAACGTAAGTAATGGACTCTGACCACGAGTCTCTAAACTTGGTCACTTACACCACCAAGGTCAAATGTATTTACGAGTAACGCGTAATTGACAAAAGGGTGCAGTTTTCTTTTACAGTTTACCGTGTGGAACACTCTTCGTTTGCCAACTCATGGGGCACGCAACATTTGCCTTACTAGTATGTATGCACGCTTTTTTACTCGTTTTTCCACACTTTTCGTGGCTTGACAATGGCCCCTTATTTCCCTTTATTTTCTTTCATTTCAAAATTATTTTAAACCCTTTTAATATTACTTTTGAAATCTGGACCCACTGTCTCACATTCGATGTTCATAGCAACGGAGTCCTCATGTCCCTAGTCCCTTTGCCATGAGGGTGCTACATGAGTGTATGGAGTCACGTGTGTGTGTGTTTTGAGATCATTCTGCCCGCATATTGTGTGGTTGAAAATATGCGTTTGACAAAAGTTTGCCAAAACGAGTGACATTATCTTTAAGAAAAGTGTATTTTTGCTCTTCTCTCTCCTCATGAAGCGTAACACGAACGCTTAAACCAAGAGGGGTCACGCAATGATTGTGTAACTCTCAAAATTACAGACCTTGAGACTATGTGGAAATAACCTTGTAAATATGTCTCGTATTTCTTTTCTTTTTTCTCTCGTTTTCCTTTACAGAGACCACAATAGGTCCATATTTTTCACGCTTCACCCAGGGCCCACTCATGCCCGGAAGCTCAACCTGGTGGCTGATTTTTGCTACCCAGTTGTAGGACTTTAGGCATATTACTTTAGAACCAAAACTGAGCATTTTTTGTAGGGACCACCAGAGGTCCTGATGAATAAGCAGTAGGGGACTGCTTATGAAACATGTTGACCAGGTAGCTATCTAATAGCTCTACCACAAACCCCCTTTTTTAACGTTCCCAGCCAGAGAAGTTAATAAAATAGATTTTTTCTACTAGCCAGGGAATTTTTACATTTTTATCTTGCACTCACATATATAGGTCCCTACACTTCACTGATATCACCTACACTGCACCACACATAGCCTTTTGTCACAACAAAATTAGTCCTCCCACATAGTTTGTAGGTCGTAGCACGCCCCGCCCCGTAGAGCAGGGGTCTCCAAACCGGTCCTGGAGGGCCGGATCCATGCCAGATTTTTAAAATAACTACATGTATCTCAATGGGGATATCCCAAAAATCTGACATGGATCCGGCCCTCCAGGACCATGAATCAGTGCTGCCGTTCCACCAGAGTCTAAAATGGTGCGGAGGTGTTCTGTCACACTTAGTAGAGCTGTCTCGGTGCTATGTCCCACCCGGAAGCCATGCTGTGACCAATCTAAGATGTTATTAGATGACAAGTATTTGGTCAGGATGGTATTTACATGGGCTTCTGCTACCTTGGCTGGCCATGGTAGGAGGGATATAGGTCTAAGGTTTTCGGCAATGTTAGGGTCCAGAGTAGGTTTTTTGATGATTGGTGATATCCAGGCTTCTTTCCACTTGGAGGGGATTATAGCTGTAGAGAAAGATTTGTTAATGATGTCTCGCAGGGGGCCAAGGACAGTTATGCCAGCTTCTCTCAAAGTTTTAGGTTTGAGAGGGTCTGCCGGTGAGCCAGACTTGATTTTATTACAGATTTTAGTAAAATCTTCAAAGCTTAGGGCCGGGATGTTAGCAAAGTTGGGTCTGCTGGGGTCATTAGATGGGATGAGGTCAAAGGTGGAGGGAAAGGTAATATAAATTTTCTGAATTTTTTCTAAGAAAAAAGAGGCCATGTTATCGCATAATGCGGGTGAGGTGTTAGGATTAGCCACTGTTTTTTTAGCACTGAGTTCTTTAAGAATTTTAAAGATAGTTTTAGAGGCATTATGGCTGTTCTTGATCTCAGTGGAGAAGTAGGCTGCCCTGGTCCTGCATATGTTACGGTGGTAGGTTTTTTGCGATTGTGTGTACAGAGTTTTGAGGGCGGGGTCATAATTTTTCCTCCAGCATCTTTTGGCTTTCTTGCACTCTTTTTTTTGTGCGGAGAGTTCCTTGTTGCACCAGGGACTGGAATCATGGGCGCGAGCTTTGATCCATTTAGTTGGGATGAGGATGTCTAGGGCTTGGTTAATCCAATCGCAAAATTTGTCGTATTCATGATCGGGGTCTCCGCTAGGTGGAGGGGGATGAGTAGTGAGGAGTGCATGGAGGTCCTCTATATGGAGCTTCCTCCAGGGTCTTTTTCGAACCTGCTGAGTGGGCTTAGTAAGCAGGATATTCTTGCAGGGTATTAACATAGTTACTAGGCAGTGGTCAGTCCAGGTCATAGGGCTGGGCGTTTCGACCTGCGCATTCATTATGTTCGTGGAAATGGGGTCCAGGAGATGGCCGCCACTATGGGTAGGGCCCTGTATAAGTTGGTCTAGTTGAAGGACCTCCAGATCAGCTAGTAGAGTATTGATCTTTGAGTCTCCCTTACAATCAAAATGGATGTTCAAATCTCCAATAATAGTGAAGTTGGCAGTTTCAGTGATCTGTGAGCATAGGTACTCGAGGAGTGAGTTAGTGAATTTAACATCCGTTCCTGGTGGCCTATATATCAGGAGTCCTACCATGCTAAGCTGGGGATTGATTTTGATGTTATAGCATGCACCCTCGCTATCTTTAATATCTGTTTTAGTCAGCTGGCACGTAAGATACGATCTGGTCATTATGGCAATTCCACCACCTCTGGAGTTTCTATTGAGCATGTGGGTGGTGTATCCTGTGGGGGTGGTCAGATTAAGGATAGTGTCCATGTCCTCTTGAAGCCACGTCTCGGTGAGAAAAAGAATGTCGAGGGCATGGTTAGTGACTAGATCGTGGATTTCGGCGTGATGTTTTGACATAGATTGAACATTCAGCTGGCCAATTTTGATCACTGAGGGCTTGGCAACGGTATGGAGTGTTTGTCGATCTGGATTTGAAAGAGAAAACCCACATAAGCAAGCTAGGGGCGCATTTGTGTTGGCCAGGTTGAGGTTGGAGCATCCTTGCTTGGGATGATGTAATTTAAGTAACTCTAGTTTAGAATACATTATCTTACCGCTTTGGTAAATATCAGGGTGTCTGGCGTCTGGCGCTTCCTCAGCGCTGACGGGCGCAGACGGGCTTACCTCTGGCGCACCTCCGGCGCGCCATCAATGCGCCCGCTGCGCTCGTCCGCTGCGCTTCCAAGGTAAGCACATGATTTATAGTGGCGGGTGGTAGATGTAGGGGGCGTGGCTTCATGAAGGGGGCGTGGCATCAAAGCACGCCGGGAATGGCGGCAGTGCTGAACTCCGCTGCAGAGCCTGAGCAGGTAAGACAAAGCTCAGAGTCAAAGTGCCAGGAGGGGGAGTGAGGAGAATAGTCCACAAGGTTGAGTGACTGTCAAAGTTTTAGAAGAAATTTAAAAGTTACACAAACACAGCTCCCGGCTTTCCGCCTCAGGAGACCTTACATACATCAACCGTCACTCGTATTCAGCGCCTTAACTATGTTCGGCAGTGGGTGTGGCCTAAATAAGGGGGCGTGGCCTCACGAAGGGGGCATGGCCTCAAAGCACAAAGAAGAAAGTTCCACAGCGGATCAAGCCACCAGCACCTCTATTTTCCAATGTCCCTCTGATTATTCAGTTTTTGTTGTGCTGACAACCTCCAGGACCTGCTGCGGTTTGGTCCCACTGGAAATCCAGATGAAGACTTAAAAGAAAGAGTGGAGGCAGCACCAAGCGTAAAGTAAAACAGGACCACTTGTATCAAAAAGATATATGTTTTCCTTTATTTTTTCAATTTTTCAGACAGCCAACGCGTTTCGCTCCCCAACCATGGGAGCTTCGTCAGGGCAAAGATGTTAGTATATCTTGATACGACGCAATAACGTAGACAAGACAACTGGCCAATGAAGTAGTACAGATGCCAATATCGAGATTCTGATATCAGGATAAAGATGTAAACACGCGTCACGGGCCTTTGGCTAAATAGCCTCAATAGCCAAGAGGAAAATATTTCATTTGCATAACAGTATTGTTGACTTTGTGGAAAGTGATGAGCATGTGTGCAGGCCTTGGTAAGCTGCTACCACTAGTGCTCCATGGTTCGTTTTCCGAGAATGGCCCGTGACGGATTGAGTCAACTCAATCCGTCACGGGCCATTATCGGAAATACAATACTGTTATGCAAATGAAATATTTTCCTCTTGGCTATTGAGGCTATTTAGCCAAAGGCCCGTGACGCGTGTTTACATCTTTATCCTGATATCAGAATCTCGATATTGGCATCTGTACTACTTCATTGGCCAGTTGTCTTGTCTACGTTATTGCGTCGTATCAAGATCTACTAACATCTTTGCCCTGACGAAGCTCCCATGGTTGGGGAGCGAAACGCGTTGGCTGTCTGAAAAATTTAAAAAATAAAGGAAAACATATATCTTTTTGATACAACGTGGTCCTGTTTTACTTTACGCTTGGTGCTGCCTCCACTCTTTCTTTTATGGCCTCAAAGCACGCCTGGAATGGCGGCAGCGCTGAACTCCGCTGCATAGCCTGAGCAGGTAAGACAAAGCTCAGAGTCAAAGTGCCAGGAGGGGGAGTGAGTGAGTAGGCAGTACCCTTACTGTTACAGGGGTATTGGGCAGTACCATCACAGGTACAGTGTTTATTGGGCAACACCCTTACTGTCACAGTGGTTATTGGGCATTCCCCCTACTGTCATAGTGGTTATTGGGCAGTACCCTTACTGTCACAGTGGTTATTGGGCAGTCCCCCTATGGTCACAGTGGTTATTGGGCAGTACCCTTACTGTCACAGTGGTTATTGGGCAGTACTCTTACTGTCACAGTGGTTATTGGGCAGCACCCTTGCAGTTACAAAGTTTAGTGGTCCGTAACCTTAAATTGGCAAGGGTAAGTGTTCAGTGCCCTTACATTTACAGGGTTATTATAGAAATACCCTTGCAGCTGAAGGGTTATATAGGTAGTACCTTTGCAGTGGCGTTGCAATCTTCATCAGCCGCAGGTGTCAGGTCACTGCTCAACACTGCATAAAGTGTGGGCAGCACCTGTGGGTATAACTTACTGCTAATCTCTGCAAGTACTTACTGTACAGTACCTAAATACCTGTGTGATTGGGTAACACATTCAAACATGTCATTTATTCTCTGGCAATTGGTCTCCCAGCTCTAACCAAGGAAAGGCTCTTTTAAAGCTCCTGTCTCATGACCCTACAGCACACTGAGGGACTCATGGCACATACTCACTGACCCAGGCACGAATAGCTCCCACCTCATTACCCTACAGCACACTGAGGGATGCCGAGTAAATACATACTTGACCAGCCACTCCAAAGTCCCATCACATGACCCAACAACCCACTGAGGGACTCATAGCACATACTCACTGAACCAGGCACTCAGAGAGAGTCACCGGCCTCTGTCTAAGCTCCCATCTCATGAAAGTACAGCACACTGATGGACTCATGGCACATTCTCACTGACCCAGGCACTCAGAGAGGGTCACCAGGCTCTCTTAAAGCTCCCATCTCATGAAAGTAAAGCACACTGGGGGACTTATGGTACTACTCACTGACTCAGGCACTCACAGAGGGTCACAAGGCTCTCTTAAAGCTCCCATCTCATGAAAGTACAGCACACTGAGGGACTCATGGCACATACTCAAAGAACCAGGCACTCAGAGAGGGTCACCAGGCTATGTCTAAGCTCCCATCTCATGAAGGTACGGCACACTGAGGGACTCATGGCACATACTCGCTGACCCAGGCACTCAGAGAGGGTCACCAGGCTCCGTCCAAGATCCCATCTCATGAAAGTACGGCACACTGAGGGACTCATGGCACATACTCGCTGACCCAGGCACTCAGAGAGGGTCACCATGCTCTCCTAAAGCTCCCATCTCATGAAAGTACAGCACACTGAGGGACTCATGGCACATACTCGCTGACCCAGGCACTCAGAGAGGGTCACCAGGCTCTCTTAAAGCTCCCATCTCATGAAAGTAAAGCACACTGAGGGACTTATGGTACTACTCACTGACTCAGGCACTCACAGAGGGTCACAAGGCTCTCTTAAAGCTCCCATCTCATGAAAGTAAAGCACACTGAGGGACTTATGGTACTACTCACTGACTCAGGCACTCACAGAGGGTCACAAGGCTCTGTCCAAGCTCCCATCTCATGAAAGTTCAGCACACTGAGGGACTCATGGCACATACTCACTGGCCCAGGCACTCAGAGAGGGTCACCAGGCTCTGTCCAAGCTCCCATCTCATGAAAGTACAGCACACTGAGGGAGTCATGGCACATACTCACTGACCCAGGAACTCAGAGAGGGTCACCAGGTTCTGTCCAAGCTCCCATCTCATGAAAGTTCAGCACACTGAGGGACTCTTGGCACATACTCACTGACCCAGGCACTCAGAGAGGGTCACCAGGCTCTGTCCAAGCTCCCATCTCATGAAAGTACAGCACACTGAGGAACTCATGGCACATACTCACTGGCCCAGGCACTCAGAGAGGGTCACCAGGCTCTGTCCAAGCTCCAATCTCATGAAAGTTCAGCACACTGAGGGACTCTTGGCACATACTCACTGACCCAGGCACTCAGAGAGGGTCACCAGGTTCTGTCCAAGCTCCCATCTCATGAAAGCACAGCACACTGAGGGACTCATGGCACTACTCACTGATCCAGGCACTCAGAGAGGGTCACAAGGCTCTCTTAAAGCTCACATCACATGAAAGTACAGCACACTGAGGGACTCATGGCACTACTCACTGACCCAGGCACTCAGAGAGAGTCACCAGGCTCTGTACAAGCTCCCATCTCATGAAAGTACAGCACACTGAGGAACTCATGGCACATACTCACTGATCCAGTCACTCAGAGAGGGTCACCAGGCTCTCTTAAAGCTCCCATCTCATGACCTTACTGCACAATGATTCTGAGTAATACTCACTTGACCAGGCACTCGGAGAGGGCCACCAGCCCCAGGAGCAGCAGCCACCTCATGGTTCTCACTTTGTCCACAGTATCGCAGGAATAACTCTGGATTATAGCTGTGAGGGCCCATGAGTAGAGGCCCCTAATATACCCCTGTGAGCACCACTTGGACAACCTTCACAGCCAGGCAAGAAGTGTTTTTAGTGAGATATGAGATGTAGATCTAATCCAAGACCCTGATAAGACGTCTTTTTCTGGAATCTTATCTCAATAATTATCACTTATTACTGAGCGCACACCGAGGCACAGCTCCTAGCCTCACATGTTACCAATGGTACAAAAGAGGCCTGGGTTCATAGGTGTGTTTAGCTATTCCTGCCTTAATGTGTATTTACACTGCAACTCGTTTCAACCAGGTGACGCACTCTCATATAAAGTGCATTAGCGCTGTGATAAGAACATTGTTAATGGTCGACTATTTTCCAAAGATAAAGTAAACAAGAGCCTTTTCTTGCAATGCATGTTCAGCTAGAATAACATATTTTGTATTGTAAACCAAACCAGCCAATGGACATACACCCTCGAACATGTTGGAAAAACAGCATTTCTCAATCAATCAGTCAATCAATGAGTTATTTATAAAGTGCTGCCCTTCCCAAAAGACAGTATCCTGATGCTGAGGTTTTCCTGTTCTCAGTCAAAAGCCAGATCTTCACACCCCTTCTGAGTTCCGGCAGGCAAGGTAATGCTCATAGGTAGAGGGGTACGTCATTCCTGGCCTTGGCGGCGAGGTAGGAGAAGGAACGACATCTGCTGTGGTTTCAGCCAATGTGGATGGTGTGTGCACGAGGGTAAGGAGGTGGAGCAAAAGTATCTTGGGAGTTGGTGGAAGTACAGGCCATGGTTAATGTATGCTGGCCCCTGGTTGTGCTGAGCCTTGAAAGCGTGTCAGTATCTTGAATCAGCATCTGTTCCGGACGGGCAGCCAATGAAGTTTCTTGAGATGTGGGTGATGGGGGTCCACTTGGGGAGGTTAAGGATGAATCTGGCTGCTGCATTCTGTACTGTCTGGAGTCTCTTAAGGAGTTGGGTGGTAATATAGGGGTAGAGCGTCTTTCCATAGTCTAGCCGGATAATGATGAGGGCCTGGGGGACGATCTTTCGGATGTTGACAGGGATCCATCTAAAGATATTTCAGAGCATGCAGAGGTTGTGGTAACAGGAGGAGGCAACTGTGATGATTAGACCATTTATGTGAGTTTTCTGTCAAGGATGATTCAGATGTTGGGGGCATGGTCTGTTGGTCAGCATGCATAGTGCAAAAAATATTGTACCTGCACTTGTATTAGTGGCTAGGCCATTCTCTAAGTATATGTCAAATAACTGGAGTAATTTCAGTGCTGCAAAGAGAGTGCATGCTCAATTTATAAGTGCTTAGGTATTGGTGAAGTGATAGGATACGTAGATAGTGCTGGATGGATGAATGAAGAACTACATGGGACAGACAGAAGGATTCCTAGACAGTATAGGTACTAACTGAGTATTTAAAAGACTGTATAAATGCTATGTAACTGATGAGAGGTCTGCATGCATAGTGCACAGAATATTGTAGCTGTACTAGTTTTTCTGACTAGGCCATTCCTTAGGTACATGACTAGTAAATAGAATAATGTCAATGCTGCAAAGAGAGTACATGTTAAATTTATAAGTGCTTAGGTATTGACGGAGTGCTAGGATACGTAGAGAGTGCTGGATGGGGGGTTGGAGAAATACATGGCCCAGACAGAAGGATTTCAACACTGCATAGGTATTAACTGGGTATTTAGAAGAGCGTATTAATAGTAGGTAGCTTGTTGTAGATCTGAATGCATAGTGTACAAAACATTGTACCTGCACTTGGGTTAGTGGCTCGGCCATTCCTTAAGTATATGAATAATAACTGGAGTAATTTCAGTGCTGCAAAGAGAGTGCATGCTAAATTTATAAGTACTTAGGTATTGTCAGAGTGATAGGATACGTACATAGTGCTGGATGGGTGAATGGACAAGTGCATGGTACAGACAGAAGGATTCCTAGACTGCATAGGTACTAACTGAGTATTTAAAAGATTGTATCAATACTAAATAGCTGATTAGAGGTCTGGATACATAGTGCACAGAATATTCTAGCTGTACTAGTATTGGTGTGTCTATGGTTTCGAGAATGGTAGTGTGTATTGTTTTGGTGTGAGGAGGTGCACCAGATGATCACATGGATGATGTCATCAGTGATGTCATTTGAGATGTCATCAGTGATGTCATCAATGATGTCACTGACCATGTCATGAGTGATGTAATATGTGAGGTCATCAGCAGTGCATTGCAGAGGCGCGAGTTATAGTTGGCACAACTAACTATAACAGCCAAATTTCTCTTGTTTTGTACGAGTGAAATGTCCAGTTAACTATGACGTCAGTAAATTTCTGAGGTTTTTTAAATGCAAATTTCTAACTATAATGTCCCTGAAACTTGTGTTTTTTTAGTGAATTATATATATGTATTTAATCTCCTCTCACTCTTACAGGAATCAGCACTCAGGTTGTAGTTTGGAAGTGTTTAATCTGCAAAGGATGTGATCCACGTGTTTCGGCTCGTCCGAACCTTGATAACGATACAAGACGTCATTTTAGCATCCTTATTTAAATGTAAAAATGCCTCCAGTTGCCAATATTAACAAAGAACTACATATTACTTTAATCCAAAAAGCTGGCGGCCATATTGGCCTGGTCAAAATGTGAAAATTTAGGAATTGATACAATAAAGAAAAGAAAACAAGTGTTAATATGCACACAATGTCATTTCAGCATATCTTGCCCCGTGACGCAATACCAATATGTTCATCAACGTGACTTATTCATAATAAACATACTTAGGATTGCAAACATCAACATAAACAATGGACAACACATTACTTTAAAATGAAAGGCTATCGGCTATATCAATCTGGGCACGTTACGTATTATAATTAAGGGTGGGCATAGTGGGCGTTGTGGGGCTACGCAAAGCTTTGTGAAGGCGGCATGAATCTACGCCCACCCACGCGCTTCGCGTAGCCCCACTACGCGCCACCCGCCTCCCTCCCGTCCTCTTCTACACCCCTAATTTGGATTTTAAATGGGTTAAAAAGAAAAGAAAATCACTTACCTTTTATGCGGCGTCCCGGAGCTCCATCTTCTTCTTTGCGTCGACTTCTTCCAAACCAAATGCGCATGTGCGGGCGCCCACGCATGCGCATTTCTTACGGGCAACTTCGCTACGTCCACGGGTGTGCGTAGTGTTGCCTACTACGCCTACTTTGCGAATCGCGAAGTAGGCAACACTACGTGCACTCCGTGGGCGGAGCGAAGCACTCTGCCCAGGGTTAATTATAATGGTTCTTACAAGAACGAAAAGAAAAAAAGGGGTGTTAATATACACACACTTTCCCTAAATAAAGTTCTATCACTATAGTTTCCTTCCATTCACAGCTCATTTGAGATGTCATGAGTGTTGTCATGAGTGCTGTAACTGTCCATGTCATGAATAATGTAATGTTCGAGGTCATTAGCAGTACATTGCGGGGTGTAAGTTATAGTTAGCTCAGGTAACTATAACTGCTGAATTTCACTGGTTGTGTATGAGTGAAATCTGAGTCTAACTATACCGTCCCTGTAATCCTTGTTTTTTTCAGCAAATTTATTGGTTTTTTTTAACGTTAAGTAAGATGCATATCACAATGGATGGTGGGGGGTTGGAAGCAGGGGCCTGGCATTGTGCTGCCCCGACACAAGCCTGCTGTTCCTGACTTCCCTCCTCCTAGCCATCCATTGTCCAAGTCTATGTCCCTGCTCCCTTATTACAGCCCTGTGTGGCTGTTGTTCTGCCACTGGCTTTCCCGCCTTCTCTGAACAGTTAGCTTGCTGCCCCATTCACCTCCTCCCTATCCTCTGTTGTCTGAATCCATGGACTAGCCTCTTCCCTCGTGCCATGCATGGTCTGATGTGCTGCCACTGCCCACCATTTAGCATGATGTACCAGTCCACTCCTCCTGCCCTCCATTGCCAAATTCTATGCTCCATCATTGACCTCCTGCTTAGCCTCTGTGCTTAGCTAGCTACCCCTATTATCTTCCCCCCCTGACCTACGATGTCTGTGTGCATGCCCCTCCTCCATCCTTTTTGCCCATCATGTTCCATGGACCTGCCACTCCTATCTACTCTGAGGGGCATATTATCAAGGGGGTTTATCTCCGCTTTTTTGGCTTAAAAAGCCAAGAAAGCGGAGATTAAATTATCTCCCTATTACCTAGCTGTCGCTAACACCAGTTAGCGACAGCTAGTAGGAAATAGCGACCATCTTGGGCCCCACTTTGCATGTCAGTGATATTTATCACTAATGACATGCAAAGTGGGCGTGCCAAGATGTTAGCGACTGGAAACAGTCGCTAACATCGCTATCTCCTATTACCAACTTATCTCCAAAAGCTAACACCTGCCCTGAGCAGTTCTTAGCCATGTTATCCAATGGGAGGTGGATAATATGGCTAAGAGCATTAGCTCAGTAATGCATGAATATCGCGGACTTTTCAGCGATATTCATGCATTGCGGCCATTTTTTATCGCATTTGCGATAAACCTTGGTAATACCAAGGTTTATCTGCGATAAAAATCGCCGCAGCTCAGCGGTAAATTTTTGTCTCTAACCAAGCAATTGCGATAATTATTGCTATTGCTTGGTAATATGCCCCTAAGTGTTCTATTGAGCTGGCGCTCCCCTCCCACCTGCCTAGCATTGTCAGATGAGTAACCTGTCCCTGCCACCTCCACCCTGCCTGTCCACATTCCAAGCCCCTATCCCCTTCCTCCTGATCTCCATGGTCCATTTTACTGCCACACCCTTCTACCCTCCCTGATCTGTTGTGCTGCAACTGCTCCTCCTGCCTGCCCCGCGTGGTCTGTTGTGAGGCCCCTTAGCCCTGAACTCTCTTGTCTGTGCCCAGGTCCTGACCTTCCCTTCTATCCTTCATGGTCCTTTGTGCATGCCCCTGTACCCTCCCTATTGCCCATCATAGCTATTGTGCTGCCACTAACCCTCCCGCTTGCCATGCATGGCTTTCTGTGCTGCCACGGCCCCTCCCACCTTCCCTGTGTGGTCAGATAGCTGCCCCTGACCCCCTCCTACCTTTCCTCCATGGTCTGTATGTATGCCATTTTAGTCTCACTGTTGCTCTCGGTGGTGTGTCTTGCTTCTAGTGCCCATCCTGCCTGACCTCCATGGTCATCTTGCTGCTCCTGCCCTGCCTCCTTGCCCCCAGCCCTCTGTTTACATGTGCAGACCCCTATTGCCTCCCTCCTGGCTTGTCTGTTCCATTGTAATGCCCCTGACCCGTCCCTCCTGCCCTTTATGCTCCGTTATGCTGCAGCATTCTCTCCTTTCTGTCCATTATGGTCAGCTAGCTACCATTGCCTCTTTCCCCTCTGTTCTCTGTTGTCCATGTGCATGGTCCTGTCCCCTCCCTATTGCTTTCTATGGATTGTTGTGCTGCACTCCAGTCCGCATGCCCTGTGTGGTGTATTGTGCTGCTGCAAACCCAGATGCCTGCCCTGTAGGGTCAGTTTGGTGCACCTCTCCATGTCCCTCCAGTCCTCTGTTATCCGAGTCCATGTCCCTACCCCAATTCCTCATGCCTGCCATGATCCAATGTACCATACTTGCTAACATTTTGAACTTGGTAAAGGGAGATTTTGAAGAAAAAAGTGGGATATTGATTTTCCCCTTTGACTTACATTGAAAAAGAGGAGATTGTAGACAGGAGACAGATCAACTAAAGCCCATTTGGGTGTAAAAACATTGGACTTTTCCTGGCTAAATCAGGTCTGTTAAAGTGGAAGCTCATCGGAGCCGCGTTGAGGGAAGGCAGGCGATTAGCTGTTGCTGTAACCGTTTCTGATTAGAAAGGAAGGATTCCCCAATATACGTTAAAGGCTCATGAAGTCCTGTATTTGGGAATTTTAAGTTCTTACGCCAACTGGGCGCAACTACACTCACTTACATATAACATTGTGAGGAACATTACACATTGTGGTAATTTTTATTTTTCACTTTTACATCTTACATGTGAGTAAGGGGAGGGTAAGTGCATTCACCCTTGTCCTGAAGAAGGGGGCTTTGACCTCCGAAACATGTTGACTTTTAACACAGTGGTTTGATACCCTAACACGTATCTTTCTAAAAACCACGCCTTGCACTTTTATTTTAATAATACCAGCCGGGGATTTAATAAAGTTTTTTTCTTCCCACGTGCCAGGTATTTTTTAAATCACTCACTTTTTTCACCTCACCTCACTCACATCTTGGTATTAAACACACACCCCCACACATAGTTCACTTCAAGTGCTCCTGCGTATTCGCGAGTCGTAGCACGCCGCATCCCGTAGAGGGGTGCGAAGGCCCCGATGATGAAGCATGACACCAAGGGGCCTGTTGGTGTGTGAGGGGCATTTAAACAACACTGTGTGTTCCCCATCACTCTAGGGATCACTATCACTTGAGTGGATTCCACTTTGTTTATTTATATGACTCGGGAGACTGAATCCACTGACTCTCTCTCTCCCCCCTCCTGTTAGAATTTGTTTAAATCAGGTCTGTTGGCATTTATGGTTGTACTACCACTGCCTCTTCCTTCTGCCCACAATGGTCTATTATATTGCCCCAGCCTCTCTTGCCAGTCCTGTATTGTTGGTTTGTTGCCCCTGCCCCCCTTTCCACTGCCCTCCATAGTCTGCTGAGCTGCCACTGCCCTTCCTGCCTGCCCAGTGTGGTAAAATTGTTGCCTCTGAACCCTCCTTCCCCCCTTTAATGTTCAGAGTCCGTGCCTCTGACCTCTGCCTCTCAACAGTATCCTAATGAACAACTAGAAGGCATATTATCAAGAACAGCGTTAAAAATTATCGCCGCTTTAGCGGCAGAAAACTGCAGCTAAAGCGGCAATAATGGGCTTGATAAAATGCCCTTGAGAATTCCAATATAAGTCCATGTCTTGGTGTGAACCTGGACTTATATGGGAATACACAAGGGCATATTATCAAGCCCATTATCGCCGCTTTAGCCATAGTTTTTTGCTCCTAAAGCGGCTATAATTTTAACACGGTTCTTGATAATATGCCCGTAGATTTCTAACATTCTATATTTATTACAAAAGTGTGGAAAGTCTGACGTCATCTTGATTTAATCAAAACTGTAATACCTAGAGCATTTCCTTTAGAAATTACATATGTGAGAGGGTCTTATTTGTATCACAATTATGGTTGGTGCTCTAAAAAACTAAAATGAGGACACATTTTCTGAGTTTTCAAATAGGGACAAAGAACTTTTAAATTATTTGTTATCTTTATGTTTTTTTATCCAGTTGACCACTTGATTAAATGTTGCACTTAGGGGAGAGGATGTGGTGTTACTTCCAGAGCTGCAGACTTTGCAACTGTGGAACGAGGTTGGAGTTTCTGCTTCAGCTCGACATTCTGTGATTCTGGTCAAATCACTATCTCCCCATGTCTACAACCAAAATGAATTTGTTCTTGTGTGATGTAACCAATCCTCATGTAAAGCACTCCAATACCTGACAAGTCTGCACTATATAAAACTGCAAAAACACAAAACATAAAAAGTGTTTTGCACACTTCTGCCGTTGGGATACATATGGGCTACATCTGGGTCATATGTGTGCTACATATGGGCTTTTTTGTCTCTGGTGGCCATGTTGGGAGACTTATTTGTTATGAAGTTTCCTAATTTCCTCATTTACTACAGTCTCCTCAGTAGGAAATATTTTCAGTTTTTTACTTTGATTCCATCAAGAAGGCATTCAGATGTATCACACATTTGCCATGAATTCTGAATATTAGTACTCTAGTTGCTTATTAGATCACTGTAATAATGCTACTGCTCACCAGGGACGTCTGCTGCTGTGATTGAAAGTGCATGTTTCAGTCTGCATGTCAGAATGTTTTAATGAAATAGAAGAGGATTTGAGAAGTCACTCAAAATGTGCCTTCATTTTTCTTTCTGTAGCACTAATCATACTTTCTATGGCAAAATGAACCCCCTCATGTTGTTCCTTTTTAAATGAGTTACCACTTTATTCCAATCAAGATGGCTTCAGGTGTGCTATACGTTTGTTATAACTAGGACTGTTAGCGCTATAGTTGTTCTTTAGAACACTCTAGGAAGCTGCAGTAGAACACAAAGGAATCAACTGACAGTCTCTGTCCTTGTTGGATGTACATGTTTTACTGAGAATGTCAGACTTCATTTTCACATGACTGAGAAAGATAATGTGAATTTACAGAAAATATGCTCTCAGTTTAGCTTATAGATCCCCTTCCAAACCACTGTGGGAAAAGCATGAGAAAATAGTTCTCTATCAAACATGATTCATGATGGTGCTGGTGGAAGATTTTGGAGGATTTCGGAGTTACGGGTGATTTGACGTGGCGGCCCGGGACTGCTGCCCTTGGTCTGCGGAGCCTCAGCGCTGCATGGCGGCCAGGGAGGCGGAAGGTTTCCGGAGCGAGGCAGATTAGGAAGCGGAGGCGGAGCTAGTGACAGCAACGGCAGGCAGAGCTGAGTCGGGTTGCTGGGGGAGAGCAGCGCAGGAGCTGGGGAGTGGTCATTGAGCCACAGCAAGAGTCGGGTACAGAGGTACTGGGGGCGCGGAAGAGGTTCGGACATTGCCCCAGGGGGGAGAAACTTCGTTGAAATTAAAAGCCAAGAAGGTACTGTTTTTCCTGCAAGCGTCATAGAGGGCTCAGCTGATTTGAACACTTTGGACACTCTTGTGCAAATTGAAAATTCAGGGGCCTTAGGTTACACACTGAGAAGTGCTGGGAAGGGAGCAGTGGATAAGACATTAGCAAAATATTGCGCCCCACCCCCCCCCCCCAAGTTTAAAGGTAAAAGCCTACAAGACATTAATTTAAAAAAAGCTCCAAAAAAAAGGAATACTCTACACAGTGTAGCAAAGTAGATAAACATAGTCTTTTGGGACGCAAACTTACGATAACCCCATCTCTTAACTCTTTTTTTTTTTAAATCCCCAAGACTCTAATATTAAAACCTAACCCCGTGCAGGCTTGCGGTGGTACAAATTCTGAGGACGAGGGCAGAGGGTTGGCCCCGGGTGCAGAAGGTTTTCTCGACTGGTCCTGCATTTTAGGTCCAAATCGCTACCAGGTTCTAATGTTAGAAATGGAAGGGCAAGGACAAGGCGAGTCTGAAAATGAGATAGTGGGTTTGGCAGACCAGCCGACACTTAATATGGATCAACTTAAAGTGTCAGGAGAGGTAACAGGCGGTTCTGAGAGTGTTAACATTTGTGTTCCTGAGCAAAATTCTTTAGAGGACAATGAAGCAGAGCAGGGTAACCCAGATATGCCAGTAATTGCACTATTAAAAAACTAGATATGGATATGCACAAGGGGTTTGAGATTTCTAAAATGAACCAAAAAAGTATTTGAGCTTCTTGTAGCATATTAGAGGTCAAATTTAATGCAATAAGCTCTCGTACAGAAGAGTTAGAAGTTGAGGCAAAAAAGCTCAGTGAGTCTGTTGCAGATAACTGCAGGGAAATTGAAGAAATTAAGTTTAGAGAGAGGGCACAGGAAGACAGGGTGGAGAGGCTCGAGAATATGCAAAGATGCAATAATTTAAACATTTTGAAATTACCTGAAGGGAAAGAGGATTCAGATATCAAGAAATATCTGGTACATCTTCTTATGTGAATTGGAATTGGATGAGAACGAAGAGATGATTCTAGCAGATATCCAGAGGGTTCATCGAGATCCCTTCAGGCTGAATTCGAACCGCACCAAGCCGAGAAAGATTCTAGTGAATTTTCTGACCTATAATTTAAAAGAGAAAATTCTATCAGCTGCTCCAAAAAAGAAAAGTATTTTAATGGATGGGGTGAAAATTGAAGTAAGGTCTGACTTGCTACCTGTCACAGCGAACAGACAGTTGGAGCTTGGCAAGCGGATCGAGCCTCTCAGGAATCTGGGCACTACGGTCCAACTTAAGTTTCCCGCTTCTTTTAAAGTAATGTGGCGAAACAAGATGAATACTTTTCGAGTGGTCGAAGAAGTAGATATATTTATTGAACAGTGCCAAGAGATGGCTCAACAGGCAGACCTGTAACAATATAGCGTGGAGATTCAAAATAGATGGTTAAAACTTAGCTTTCAGATTGAAGCTTGCACTTTTTTGTATTAATTATTGTGAATAAGTTATTTTGCACCACCACGACATGAACCCTAAGGGCCGAGGCCAATGGGAAGGTCGGTTGGGTTTTCCAGGGGAGGGTGGGGAAGGGGTGAGTGTAGTAGGGGGGCAGGAGGGGTGTGGGGGATGGGGAGGGTTAGGGCACGGGAGAAAATAGCAAAAAAAATCCTCAGAAGCTTATTTGCCGCCAGGATCTATAGAGCATTTTGCTTTGAATCTGACGAGTGGGGCTAATATAATGGAATTAAAAAATCTGTCATGGAATGTTAATGGTTTACGTGTAAAATCTAGGAGACGGCTAATATTAAAATATTTAGAGGATTCGCAGGCCCATATAATTATTCTACAAGAGACACATTTAACTGCCACTGAGTGTAAAGATATTTTGTTGGCCCAAAGGTGGGTTGCTCACTCGTTCTATACGCCCCAAATTATAGTTACAAAAGGGGTGGCAGTTTTGGTTAGGCAAGGAGTACATTTTTGTGTAGAATCTATAGTGACAGATCCAAAAGGTAGAAGGTTGATTTTGAAAGGGAAAGTGGCAGGAGAATCACTCATTATAATTGGCTATTATGGTCCAAATTTGGACGATGATGGACCCCTTGATATTCTAGCTAGGGAGGTATTAGGATTAACGGGGAAAATAATTATGGCAGGGGATTTTAATACAGTATTAGATTATAATTTAGATCGGTCAGTAAAATTGCGAGGGTTGAGTAATTCTTAAATGTCTAACAGAGTCAGGTTGCTGATGACTCAGTTTAGGTTGTGCGATATTTGGAGGGTAAAACAAGGTCAACAGCTAGGATATATGTATTATAATAAAAAATATAAGCATAGATATCAAATTGATTATTTTCTGTTGGACTCTAGATTAAAGGACTCTGTGACGGTGGTGGGACATGTAGGTGTTCATATTTCAGACCACTCGGCTATTATTTTAAGTATGAAGTTAAAAACAAGCAGATCAGATTCAGCCTGGAGGTTAGATCGAACAGTCCTTTTAAATCAAGAAAGCTTAAAAATAGTTAATGAAGAGTTAGTGGTCTTTTTGGAAAAAAACATCGGCACGGCAAAGATTGAGATGGTCTGGGAGACTTGCAAAGCTTTTTTAAGAGGTAGACTGGGAGCTCTGGGAGTAAAGACGCTTAGATCTTACTACAGTAAGATTCCCGAGTTTGAAGGAAAGATTCGTCTGTGGAGGCTAAGATTATTAATACCGGGGAATCTATAATTGAGGAGCAGGTCTTACATGTCTTAGAAGAGCTGAAATCGGATCTAATGGCTGTGCTTACTCACAGAATTAAGGAAAAGAGGGAAGCGAGTCAACTGGCCCACTTTAGTTACGGCGAGGGTTGTGGTAAACTTTTAGCATGGAAGGCGAAGAAAGATCAGGTTCGTAATTTTATTAAGGAAGTGAAGCCCGCAGAGACAAACACCACTGTTACAGATATCAAGGGAATAGTGGATGCTTTATTTGACTACTTTTCGAAAGTTTATAGGGAAGACTTAAATCCAGAGCTTCCAGCAATAAAGGGATGGTTACAGCGGGTGGATCCACTTCCAAGTGAGTTTAAGCAGGTTTTAAATGGCGAAATATCTATAACTGAAGTTGAAAATGCCATTAAGTCAGGAAAGAGAGGCAAGGCTCCTGGGCCAGATGGTCTACCGGTCGAGGTGTACAAAGTTTTTAGTGGGATAATGGCTCCTACAATTTTCCAACAATTTAATAGCATTTTTCAGGGAGAGGCGGCACTGCCAGACTCATGGAATGAGGCGACTATCGTTTTAATTTCAAAACCAGGGAAATCACCCAAATATTTAGATTCTTACAGACCCATCTCGCTATTAAATTGCGATTATAAACTTTTTGCAAAAATAATGGCGGATAGGTTAAGCTTGATTATCCCAAAATTGATACATGAGGATCAAAAGGGGTTTATTAAAGGTAGATTCCTAAAGGAGCTCACTTTTTCTTTAATAGGTGCAATAGACATGGTGATGGCCCCTAAATTTCCCTTGGCGGTAATAGCACTTGATGCCGCCAAGGCTTTCGACCAGGTAAATTGGTCTTTTACAATGGCTCTTCTCGGTCATCTTGAATTAGGGACATATTTCACAATTCACTGTTAGCTCTATACAACTCTCCAAGGTATTGATTAACAGGATTTTTACTCAGTCTATTAAGGTGATGCGCGGTACACGACAGGGATGTCCATTGTCCCCTCTATTGTTTGACTTGTATATAGAACCCCTTGCCTGCAGGATTAGGAATGCCGAAAATATCCCTCCTTTTGTTGTAGAAGGGTGGTCTAAGAAAATAGGACTATATGCGGACGACATCATTATGTATACCCCTAATTTGCAACAATTATTGCAAGGTCTATTAGAATTAGCTAAAGAGTTTGGTTTTGTCTCAGGTTATGAGATCAACAAAGATAAGACCGAGATTATGTCGTGGAATCTGGATACAGGAGGGGTAAACTGTAAAGCTGAGATGAGATACCTGGGGGTGAGGATCACACATAACATTGGAGACTCAACAAAAAGACATTTTCTAAAGTTAAAAAGAGAAATAGGTGCCATGTTGCGTGGATGGGGACATTTATCACTTAATTTGTACGGCCTAACGAATTTGGTTAAAATGGTGATTTTGCCAAAATTGACTTTTTTTTTTAAACAATTCCCCTAGCATTTAAAAAGGACTGGTTCAAGAGGTTGCAGAGTGAGATCTGTTCATTTATATGGGCCTCAAAAGGGTCCAGTTTATCCTGGAAAAAGATAAGATGAAATTTGGTCACAGGGGGATTGGCGGCCCCTGATTTTTAGTTATATTTTTGGGCTTTTCAGTTAAAAATGTTAGAATGGTGATGAACACTCCAACGGTCTCAGCTATTGGAATAATGCTTACTGCAATTCTAAAGATTTGTAAATACAATGAGTATGGATTTTTGTGCAAATTGCCTGATCCAAGGTTCTTCAAGAAAGTAACGCTCAAGACATTGCATGATGCGGCGGAACTTTGGTATAGGATAAGGAGAGTATTCAAGATTCCTTATTATGGCTATATGGCCCCAATATGGGACGGTCCAGGGTCACCTCTTTGGTCTAGGGATGCACTGGCTATTACATTGAGAGTGTCGGGTCTAGAGCGATGTGACAACTTATTTCTAGATGGAAAGCTGATTGAATGGGGTCAAGGTCAGGCCATCTGGGGTCGGGGCTTCTTAAAATTTAAGTATCTGCAAATTCACAGCTGGGCAAGTGACGTAAAAAATGCTGTTGGACTCTATATTGAGCTAGAAGAAAAGCTGTTTTCAACCCAATCCTACAAAAAGGAAGTGGCCCTGTGGTATTTGTCGATACTTGAGACAGAGGACGGCGCGTTTACACTTCCTGAAGTCCTATGGGGTGATTGCTTGCCGGGCATCGCAGCTGAAACTCAATGGCAAGTAACTATGGCTATGCTATATAAAATAGTTAAACCTGCAAACCTAAGGTGAAATCATCTGTTTACAATTCATAGGGCATACTGGTCTCCTCGAAAACTTTCAAAATTTAAAGCTGGTGGGCTGGTGGAATGCCCTAAATGCAGGAGCCTTAACGAGGACGTTTTGCATATGTTTGTCGACTGCCCAAACATCAGGGAGTTCTGGGAGGCCGTAAGTAATTGCCTATCACAAGCTGCAGATCAGAAGAATGAGGTAAGCTCCGAACTAATTATAACAGGAAGACATACTTTGCAGAACAAGGATATGGATGATAAAGTGAAATTGGTCTTCTATGGGATTCTCTTGGCCCGGAGGGAGGTTTGTAAACTATGGGTGTCACCCTTATCCCCCACGATTTTGGATTGGTTACGAGCTATGAGATATACTGCTAAAATAAACACCTTGGATCAGACAAAGAAAAAGCTCAAATTTTGGCTTCCATTTTTGACACATTTTGGGTGAGGGAGGGCAATTCTGGTGTGAAGAAGGCGACTAAAACAATGATAATCCAATATTTAAGGCCTTGGCCTATCTCACCGGCGGTTTCCTTTTTCCTCGCTGCCACAGAAATTTAACTTGACAAGGTAGCAGTGCTTTAAGAGATGGATTCTTAAACTTGGGTTGGTCAGCAAAAGAGTTTCCATACTCGAAGTAGCACTGCATGAGTCTTGGGCTTTACAGCTGAAATACGAGATAAAAAGCCCATGGGCGGTACCGTTAGTTCAGTAATGGGTGGCAACAAGACTAATAAGGATAAAAACATTTTTTTAAAAAAAACATGATTCATGATATCCCAGCAGAAGGTTTTTTCACATGGTAAAATCACCTCAGAACACAGCACAATTCCTAAAATGAGTATGGTACCATCAACAAATGATTTATAATGTAACTAAAGTCTTAAAACCTTCTATTAACTGCAATGCTTTTTGATGATTTGCTATCATGTATATTTGTCCCAAGATGGCTGCCAACACTTCTTGGATAAAGTGCTGACAGCCAATAAGATCTCAAGATTAGGCCTCGGCAAAGCACTACGCTACGCTTGCGTAGTTTGCGAAGGTTGCATAACTTCGCACTACGTGAACACGCGTAGCGTAGTGCAGCGGTCATTTCTTTGCTTGCTCGCGGTCCTCAACGTCAAGTTGATGACAGCAAGCAAGCAAAATGACATCCTCTCGAGACTTTTTTCTTGTTCGCGATCAACAACATCAAGTTGTCGATCGCGAGCATGGAATATAAACCTCACGGCGAGATTCTCAACGCGGAGAGGTCAGGTATCTCATTGCAAGTGGTCGCGCATGCTCGCGACTGCTCGCGATGAGAAACTACCAGTCCGTGTTGAGAAAACTTCAGCTCGAGTAAAAATCTACTCAAGCTGCAGAAAAGTACAGCTCGCACTGTGCAAGATGCCGTTTTCAATGATTGCACAGTGCTGGATGCTTGTCCGTACTGTGCAATCATTGAAAAGGACATCTTGTACAGTGCGAACATGCTACTATGCAGTTCGCGTAGTGCTACGCATAGCTCGAGGTAGAGCGAAGTGCATTTCGCGAAGCTACGCGCAGCGCTAGTTCGCGAACAACGCCCACCCCTACTCAAGATGAGGTGTGCGGTTAGGCTCCGCCCAGAAATATATATTTCTTTTTCCATTCATATTTAAAAAACTATTGAACGAATTTACAACATTTAACAAAAAGAGTTCTTTCTGAAACAAGGGCTACGAAATTTGGTGTAATTCCGTTGAGCAGTTCAGGCTGTAGCCGTGTCTAAACTTTCCTATGGAAAATCACATGGAGAAAACATGTTTTGGGACCCCCATTTTTCTCGGCCCCCGCTTGCCGAATCACCCCGAAACTTTCAGGATAGGAGCGGACCGGAGCACCTCACGAGTTTAGAAAATTTCACGAAGATTCGTCATCCGGCCCCAAAGTTATTAGGAATAGAATGTTGTGATTTTCCTATAGTAACTAGGTCCTAACTATAACTACCTACTGGTGACCGCCACGCCAGTAGGTAATCTATACTCTATACTACTATTATAAAGAGAGAACTGTGTCCTTTGAGCCAGGTAAACTCGAAAAGTACACCACCAATCCAAACACCCAAGACATCTTTGAAAACCTCAGGGCAAGCAGAAGGACATAGGCTATATAAAAATAAAAAATATACGTTGTTTAAAAAATTAGGAATAAAAATAAAGTAGTTCCTTGCAAGTAGCGCCGGCCGCAACGTCTGCGTGATGACATCGGTAAAGAACCTGGGCGTTTTAGTATTGTTTCAGCAAAGGGGACTACTTTTTCTTCGTTTTATATCTGCCCCGTTTTTATAAGGTATTGGCTGATGCCTGCAAGGAAACTATCGCTCTTACTAGCGAGAGTCTGTTTATTCGTATTTTATAACTCACTGCCCTTGGAGCTTGCAACACTGACCATCGGTGAAAAAACGGCCCGCGGGACTACAAAATGACATCACAGCGGCCATTTTTGTAGTTCCGTCGGCTCGTGATGTCAGTCCCTTCCTTGTGTGCTTACCTCCCCTATCAGCATGCATGCCTTCACATCTTCTCTATACATTGCCTACTTAATGGTGTCTAATGCATGCATCCGACGGAAGTTTCTGCCACATTTACATTAACCTCGTCTGGTATAAACATTTACTCTGCTTCGAATGAGGGCTCCACTCGGAGTGCATTTCTAAATCCCTCCCTTGTTGACTCTGCGGCATGTGAGGAAAGCGAACAGCTGCAGGCCTTTAAAAGCAGGTGATGTTGGAAGCACGTTGTAAAACTGGCTTTTGGTAATAAAGGGAAAAGGACAGAACATTGTAACGACAGCACAAGTTTGCATGGCGACTTAAAAGTGAGCAATTATTTATGGTCCCATATTGCCATCTCGTGGGCAATATTGGGAACTACACCCAACTGCACACTAATTTCATTATATGCATAAAAACACAGTACATTATCTAGCTACGATTACATTTAGGGTGACCAGATTTTGAAAATCAAAAACCGGGACAGGCTAGAAATAAAAGTAGAACTAAAGTTTTTTAGTCTTACTTCTATGTCTGGTCTGGCCTGGCCTGTCCCGGTTTATGTGCAGCCTTACAAATGTGTTCTTACATACATACATGCATACATATTCGTGCGTGCGTATATCTATCTATACTACTATTATAAAACGAGAACTGTGGGGCATATGTACAAGGGGGTTTATCTCCGCTTTTTGGCTTTAAAAGCCAAGAAAGCGGAGATAAAATTATCTCCCTATTACCAAGCTGTCGCTAACACCAGTTAGCAACAGCTAATAGGAGATAGCGACCATCTTGGGCCCCGCTTTGCATGTCAGTGATATTTATCACTAATGACATGCAAAGTGGGCGTGCCAAGATGTTAGCGACTGGAAACAGTCGCTAACATCGCTATCTCCTATTATCAACTTTTGGAGATTTTCGCGCTAAGTGCGAATATCTCCAAAAGCTAACACCTGCCCAGGAGCAGTTCTTAGCCATGTTATCCAATGGGAGGTGGATAACATGGCTAAGAGCATTAGCTCGATAATGCATGAATATCGCTGACTTTTCAGCGATATTCATGCATTTCGGCCGATTTTTATCGCTTAGGAGATAAACCTTGATAATAGCAAGGTTCCTAAGCGATAAAAATAGGCGATGCTTAGCGATGCTTACCGATAAAAAAATTCTCTCTAACCATACTTAGCGATAAATATCGCTATTTGTTGATAATATGCCCCTGTGTCCTTTGAGCCAGGTAAACTCGAAAAGTACACCACCAATCCAAACACCCAAGACATCTTTCAAAACCTCAGGGCAAGCAGAAGGACATAGGCTATATAAAAATAAAAAATATATGTTGTTTAAAAAATTAGGAATAAAAATAAAGTAGTCCCTTGCAAGTCGCGCCGGCCGCGACGTCTGCGTGATGACATCGGGAAAGAACCTGGGCGTTTTAGTATTGTTTCAGCAAAGGGGACTACTTTTTCTTCGTTTTATATCTGCCCCGTTTTTATAAGGTAAATGGCTGATGCCTGCAAGGAAACTATCGCTCTTACTAGCGAGAGTCTGTTTATTCGTATTAGGTGTTGCTGCATCAGGCCTAGAAGTAACTCAACTGGAAAACCTTAGACAGTCATAGGCACCACTTCAAAATTAAGGACAAACTAAATATGGAGTCAGAGCGACCAGTGGCTAACAAAAAAAATAAAATAAAATTTCTTTCCCACCCACCACGTAACTTTTAAAATTATCACTTGATAAAACTATTTTCATTTTCATCAGCAGCCACTGCCACAACACAGAACTGAAGTCGTCAAGCGAGTTCAGTGTCCAGGAGGAAAACTGACCCGGGCTGCCTCCTTCAAGCAGGGGTTACAAACAGTTGCTTTGCAGGCTAAAAATGAGCAATGACATTGACTGCTCTCTTCTAATCCCCTCCTGTCTCGTGACCTCGCTGGCTCTGGGCACAAGGGAAAGGAAAGAGCATTACGTAAAGCTCAGAGAACAGGAATATGGTCAGTCACTGCTCTCTCTCTCTCAATTTTTTTTTATTTGACAAAGAATTCACCAATCCATACTAATATAATAAAGAGAGAGCCCAAACATTTGAGGCGGGTAATCTCAGGAACCACAGCACCAATCACAAAACACCCAATACAGCGTTGGAAGTAGTCCCTTGTGGGCGTGTCTGTGTTGTGCTGTGGGTGTGTACTGGTCGCGTGACAAACGCTGGGGGCGTGTGGTACGTTCCGCCCTTCATGCCATGTCTCATATCGTGTGCTGTGAGCGTGTGCTGGGGGCGTGGGCGTGTGCGGGGCACGGGATTACGGAAAAAAAGTGTGCGTTGTGCCCAATATTTCATTGTTTTTTCTTCCCAGGTTCAGTACATTCCAGCTCCGGGTGTCCACCCTGCTCCCTTTAAATACCCCTGCACCCCATCATCATAACCCACCCTTACTCCTTAAAATACCCCAACACCCTTAAACACTAACCCATTTTAACCCTATAAATATACCCTGTACCCCAAAACCCAAACATATCGCTAAACCCTAAAAATCCCCCTGTACCCCAAAACCAAAACCTAGCCCTGAACCCTATAAATACCCCTGTACCTCAAAACCAAAACCTACCCCTGAACCCTAAAAATACCCCTGTACACCAACACCTAAACCTAGCCCTGAACCATAAAAATACCCCTGTACCCAAAAACCCAAACCTACCCCTGAACCCTAAAATACCCCTGTACCCCAAAACCCAAACCTAGCCCTGAACCCTTAAAATACCCCTGTACCCCAAAACCCAAACCTACCCCTGAACCCTAAAAATACCCCTGTACCCCAAAACCCAAACCTCGCCCGGAACCATAAAAATAACCCTGTATCCCAAAACCCAAACCTACTCCTGAAACCTAAAATACTCCTGTACCCCAAAACCCAAACCTACCCCTAAAAATACCCCTGTACCCTAAAACCCAAACCTAGCCCTGAATTCTTAAAATACCCCTGTACCCCAAAACCCAAACCTACCCCTGAACCCTAAAAATACCCCAATACCCTCAAACCTAGCCCTGAACCCTAAAAATACCCCTGTACCCCAAAACCCATACCTATCCCCAAACCCTAAAACTACCCCTGTACCACATAACCTAAAACTATATCTGAACCCTTAAAATACCCAAACACCCCAAAACATATACCTCAGTACCCCAAAACATATACCCCTATACCCATACTTACCTTATCTAAACATTTTAAAAAAAACATGCTTTTACCATTCATGCATTTACAACGAATTTCATTGTAAATGCATGCGTGGTAAAAGCATATAAAATGTAATGACATGCGTTATAATGGCATTGCGGAGTCATGGTACTTTCATAATGAAAGTATGCGGAGTGATGGTATGCGGAAAGAAAGTTGCGGAATAATGGGTGTTTACCCTCCCCCGGTAAGTACATTGGTGGCACGGCGGCCCACATCTCCAGCAACATACTCATATTTTTTCACCACCGATTTGAAAAATGCACAGGTCTCTCTCATTGATGGCCAGCACCAACATACACTTTTAGACACACCTCCCGCAACAAGTTCTAGAATTGCGAACTTTAGAGCTGGGGAGCTACGTTCGAATCTCGGCATCAGCTCAACATCCTGTGATTCCAGGCAAATCGCTTTGTCTCCCTGTGCCTACCACAAATGAATGTGTTCTTCTGTAATGTACATTGTGCTCATGCCATGTTGTCGAGTTAGCGCTATATAATATTGCAAGGAAAAATAAAGTAGGGAAACTCAAGTTCACGCACTACTGAACGCGCACTCTTAAGTGCATCAGCAGTGCACTATAAGTCGGAGCGTTTCACAGGCCTGTCTCAGATAAGAAATGCTATCATAACGAAATCCTACAAAACAATATACTACTGGCCGGCAGCAATTCATACCCGGACAACGTCGGGACGGGCTGCTAGTATATATATATATGTATGTCATTTGAGATGTCATCAGCGATGTCATCAGTGATGTCACTGACTATGTCATGAATGATGTAATATGTGACATCATCAGCAGTGGATTGCGGGCGCGCGAGTAATAGTGAGCCCAACTAACTATAACGTGGGAATTTCAATGGTTTTGTTTGAGTAAAATATTCAGCTAACTATAACTGGTGTGAAACCTATGGTTTTTTCAGTGAATTTCAAAGGTTTTTTAAATGCTAACTCCTAACTATAACGAGTGTGAAACCTATGGTTTTATCAGTGAATTTCAAAGGTTTTTTAAAAGCTAATTCCTTACTATAACAAGTTTGTAACCTACGATTTTTAAAGTGAATTATTACGTTTTTTAAAAAGCTGTTTTTTATAACTATTAATTATTATATTTTTTATAAATTTTTATATAATGTATATTTTTCTAAAATTTGTTTTTCAATGTATTTTTCATGTTTTTTTTTATCATTTTACCTCAGAGCGATTAGGGTTCGCACACCCGTAAACTTACCGGTACACATAGCGGGAGCACTATTTCCGTGTGCGAAAAAATATATAAATATGTATTTAAAGTAAATAATAATGCAAGACATTTAGTGGCATACTTATAAAAGTAGTATTTTTGATTTTAAATAACAGTATTTCAACTTTAAACGCATTTCCGAAAATCTACCAAAACGTCATTCAGACGCGCCGCGTAAGCGCCCCCGGAAGCGCCTATGTACGTGCCGCGTAAGCGCCCCCGGAGGCGCTCCGGAGCACGTAGCGTAAGCGCGTCAAGTCAAATGACCTTAAAATAACACTTTTCATTGGTTGTTAACTGTTTTTTTTACAACTAATGAAAACCCCACCCATTTCCTTCACTACCTCTTTCACTTTGGAGAGAGCAAGACCTGTTCCCTGTTTCTCCTCTTGAATTCTTTGAATAGAATGGCTGGAAGAGCACCAAGCAGCAGTGACTCTGATGAGTTTCTACATGAGGACCCTCCGCAGCCAAAAATTAAGGAGCACTTCATCTGGAAGTTTTTCACCATTCCAGAAGGTGAGAAGAAAGTCAATGCACTAAAGGTGGAATGCAAAATATGTCACACAATTCTATCACGTGGTGACCCAATAACGAAATACAGTTTTGGCAACTCCACTATGTTTCGACATGTACAAAGAAGGCACCCCCAGAACTATGCCCGGGAGAGTATCAGTGACCTGGCACGGAATCCCCCAAGAGATGGTGGCAGTACCTCAACTGGTGGTCCAACACCTTCTGGAAGTCAAGGTGCAAGATTAATTCCTGTTGTGCAGCCGGACTTTGCAGACCTGAAATTCGTGTGCAAGTCCTGTGATGAATTGCTTTGTTATGTCGAGCAAAGCATAGAATAAATTTTTAGGAAGAAAAAGGATCACCGCTACGCCCCTCATCCCTAATTTTTCCCTTTTTTTTTGCTCCTGTTGAGCAATTTTTCATTCCCTAGTTTTGTTTTTGTTCTGATAAAAAAACAAAAAAATATATGAAAACGTTCAGAAAATGTACAAAAAAAATTAAAAACTAAAAAAGAAACAAAAGAGTTCTTTTCAGAACTACCTCCAATTCACCAAAAAGACCTATATTCCTTACATATTGTGTCATTCTTTTTTTCAATGAATGTGTACTGCATAATTGTGAGGATGAAATGACTAAATGAAGAGGAGAAAGTGAGTCATGGAACAAATGGTACAAGGGGAGTGAGTAAAGGTGAGTTGATGACAGTGAGGAATGCAAGGTGAGTGAGGGGGAGTTAAAGGGGGAGTGACAGAGTGAGGGGATGGAGAGAGTGAGGGTAAGACAGAGGGAGTGAAGGAACGGGAGTGAGGAAGTGAAAGGACAGAGAGAGTTAGAGAAGGAGTGAGTGAAGTGGATTAAGGTGAGTAAGGGAAGGGGAATTACTGAGGGAGCAAAAGATAGAAAGAAGGGGAAGGGGACTGAAGTCAAGTGACTAAGAGATGGTAAGTGGTGGAGGGAAGAGAGGGGAAAGGGAGTGAAGGAATGGGGAATGAGAGGTAGTGAGGGAAGTGGAGTAAAGAGGGGTGATAGAGGGTGGATAAAGGCAAGTGAGCGTGAGACAAGGGGAGTGAGGGAGTGAGGAGACAGAGGGACTGAAGGAAAGAGTAAGAGAAGGGAACTGAATGAGGGAGCATAGAAAGCTAAGTGAGGGAGTGTAGGAGAGTTATAGGGAGTGAGTGGGACGGAAGAGGAGTGAGAGAGTGAGGGATGGAGGTAGTAAAGCTAAGAGAGAGGGAGTGAGGGAAGGAGAATGATGATGTGACAGGATAGAGGGAGTGAGAGAAAGAGTGAGTAAAGTGGAGTAAGGTGAGTGAGGGAAGGGGAATGAGTGAGTGAGCAAAAGAAGAGAATAGAGGGGAAGAGGACTGAAGCATAGGTACTGAGAGAAGGTGAGTGGGGGATGAAAGTAAAGGGAAAGGGAGAGAAAGATAGGGAATGAGGGGTAGTGGGGGAACCAGACAAAGGGAACGGGGGTGAAGGAAGGTGAAAGGACGGCAGAGAGCATGAGTAAAGAGGGATGAAAGAGGGTGGATAAAAGTGAGTGAGAGTAAGACAAGGGGAGTGAGGAAGTGAGGGGATAGATGTAGTGAAGGAAAGAGTGACAGAAAGGGACTGAGTGAGGAAGCAAAGAAAGATAAGTGAGGGAGTGTGGCTGAGTTATAGGGAGTGCACGTGACAGAAGAGGAGTGAGAGACTAAGAGGACGGAGAGAATGAGGCTAAGAGAGAGAGAATGAGGGAAGGGGAGTGAGGAAGTAAGAGGACAGAGGGAGTGAGAGACGGAGTTAGTGAAGTGGAGTAAGGAGAGTAAGGAAAGGTAAAAGAGTGAAGGAGTGAAGGAAGGGAAGAGAGAGGAAGGGAAGTAAAGCAGGAGTTCTGAAAGAAGGTAAGTGTGAGAGGGGAGTGAGAGAAAGGGGAGTAAACATGGGGATTGAGAATAAGTGAGGGAAGTGCAGTAAGGGAACGGGAGTGGGGGTGGGTGAGAGAAGAGTAGTGAGGTTGAGGAAAAGAGTGATGAGAAAGTAAATTTTGTATGTCAAACTTACCTTATAAGTAATGTAAACTTAATTACATATTTTTCCAAAAAAAGTTATAATATTTACAATATATATTTCACAATACAAGAGACAAGGCAGGAGATTAAACGTCATAAAAGGGTAGTAAGAGATAAAGTAGGAGTGAAGGACACAGAAAGGAAAACAAAGGAATGGTGAAGGTCATAGGGAATGAAAAAGAAATAGAGGGAGAGCAAATTACTAAGAGGATAATCAGATGGATACATTCAGTGACAGAGAGGAAGAGAAGGAGACAGAAATGAAGAGAAGGTGAGTAAGATACTTTAGGAATGTGAGTTAGGAAAACTAAAGGAAGAAAGGGGAATAAAGAAAGGGGAGTGAGTGACAGGGAAGCAGGAGTGAGTGAGGGTGGATTCATGACAATGAGGGATGGAAGGTGAGTGAGGGTGAATGTAGAGGCATAAGACAGTGAGGGGACAATGGGAGTGAGGGTAACAAAGAGGGAGTGAGGGAAGAGGAGTGAGAATATGAGTGAACAGGGGGAGTGAGTAAAGGGGAGTAAGGTGAGTGAGGGAAGAGGAATGACTGAAGGAGCAAAGGAAGGAAAGAAGGGAAAGGAGAGTGAAGCAGAGGAACTGGGAAAAGGTGACTGCGTGAGGAGAGAAAGGGGAGTTAAGGATGATGAATGAGGATAAGTGAGGGAACCGAAGTAAGGGAACAAGGGTGAGGGAGGGTGAGAGAAGGGCAGTGAGGTTGAGGAAAGAGGGATGATAGAGGGTGGATAAAGGCGGGTGAGTGTAAGACAAGGGGGCTGAGGGAGTGAGGACATAGAGGTAGTGAAGGAAAGAGTGACAGAAAGGGACTGAGTGAGAGAGCAAAGAAAGGTAAGTGAGGGAGTATGGGTAAGTTATAGGGAGTGAGCGAGACAGAAGAGGAGTGAGAGCGTGAAGGGATGGAGAAAGTAAGGCTAAGAGAGAGGGAGTGAGGGAAGGGGAGTGAGGAAGTGAGAGGACAGAGGGAGTGACATAAGGAGTGAGAGAATTGGAGTAAGGTGAGTAAAGGAAGAAGAATGAGTGAGGGAGCAAAGGAAAGAAAGAGAGGGGAAGGGAAGTGAAGAAGGGAGACTGAAAGAAGTTGAGTGTGGGAGGGGAGTTAGGGAAAGGGGAGTAAACACGGGGGAATGAGAATAACTGAGGGAACTGGAGAAAGGGAACGGGGGTGAGAGAGGGTGAGAGAAGGGCAGTTAGGTTGAGGAAAGAGGAGTGATAGAGGGTGGATAAAGGCGAGTAATTGTAAGACAAGGGGACTGAGGGAGTGAGGACATAGAGGTAGTGAAGGAAAGAGTGAGAAAAAAGGACTGAGTAAGGGAGCAAAGAAAGGTAAGTGAGGGAGTGTGGGTGAGTTTTAGGGAGTGAGCGTGGCAGAAGAGGAGTGAGAGAGTGAGAGGACGGAGAGAGTGAGGCTAAGAGTGAGAGAGTGAGGGAAGAGGAGTGAGGATGTGAGAGGACAGAAGGAGTGAAAGAAGGAGTGAGTGAAGTGGAGTAAGGTGAGTAAGGGAAGGGGAATTAGTGAAGGAGCAAAGAAAGGAAAGAAGGGGAAGGGGAGTGAAGTAGAGTGACTGACAGCTGGAAAGTGGTGGATGGGAGAGAGGGAAAGGGCAATGAAGGAATGGGGAATGAGGATAAGTGGCGGAAGTGGAATAAGGGAAGGGAGGTGAGGGAGAGTGAGAGAAGGGCAGTGAGGGTGAGTTAAGAGGAGTGATAGAGGGTGGAAAAAGGTGTGTGAGCGTGAGACAAGGGGGGAATAATACATATTTCATAATACAAAATAATTTGTACAACATGTTATATGGTTTATTTTTGCTGTTCTCAGAATATATTGAATTTCACTTAAAACAGTGACTTCATTACTACTCATCATATGACAGCGGGCAAAAAAAACCACAATCAAAAAGATTGTGTTTAAAAAACCCATACAACGTTTCAATAAATAATGTAAAATTTTGAAAAAACATATCTTAACTCACTTTTGATCCACATAGTTTTCCACGAGGCCAAATAGTATATGGAAAGTCCTTTTCTTTGGAAATTACTCAATAGTATTCTTAATCTTCCATTTACCTGAGTTTCTGAAAGAAAAGCTCCAACATATTTTACAGTATGAAACAATAGTTATATTTCCACCTCTAGCTTACTTATGATTAACATTTCCTATAATACTCACATCACTCACTATGTGATACACTTACACTACCTCTATGACAACTACAAGTTTTTTATTATCTTGATCACTCTCACTCGCAAAGTAATTTTGAACAGCAAACTAAGTTTTATTAACTGCTCCAATCTTCATACGCCAATTACCTTTCCTAAAATTTCAGTTGTAAGAATACTAGGTAAGAATTTTGTAAGTCAGAAGGCAAACGTTGTTTAAAAGTCAATTGAGTATCATTACAATTATTCCAGCCTTTTGGCCATTTTAAATGAGCTGTGTAATGTCCTGATGTTGTCGAAGGACCATCATGGTAAATAATTGCTGCAGTTGCAAAGGTTCTTCCTGAAATTGATAATTGAGAAGCCACAACATTTTTAATTAAAGTTATCAATTTAGTTCCATCAGGTCTACATCGTTGGAACATTAAAATTACATACTGTCCATATCTTTGTATAAATAATGTTGATAGCATTGCAGATTTACATTGAGTACATTGAGTACATTGAGTAAATGTTTTGATTTGCTTCTCTAACTAGATTATTAAAAGACACTTATTTGCAGTCTGGTAAAGTCAAATATATAAATCGTTCAGTGTCTATTGTAGTAGTACTTGAACATATGTCAAAAACATTTCGAATTTCAGAAACACTTTGTATTTTTGTTCTATCACTGCTACATTTCTCAAACACAGAATTCAACAAACAACAACTCTAAATTCTGTTTTTACTCAAATTTTTTACACTGTTTTTCCCCGTGGTGCGCTTAGGGTACGCGTACCGGGAAGCGCACACGGGAACGCACCCAGCGCTTACCCCGCGAAAGTTTTTAAAAAAAGAAATCGTTTTTTTGCACTTCAGGGTCCTTCTAGGCCCCCCTCAGAAAACCTAAGGGGTCAGGGAGGGTCTACCCTGCCCCCTTATAATCATTTCCCCCTTTTTATTTTTACCTCTTGTGTCTCGATTCTACCGAGATACAAGATGGCAGACTCTCCGGACTGTTTAGAATGTTGACAGACACCCGGGAGCCAATCAGGTTTCCGCTCGCCCACTTCCGTGTCGCGCCGGGTGCGCTCCCTGGTACGCGTACCGGTAAGCGCTGAAAGCGCACATATAGATATATATGTGTTTTTGAACCTAATTTTCGTAAAAACCACTGGAGCAATTTTCACCAAATATAGAAAAGGCATTTATGCGTACCAGTCCCTACAATTCTGCAAAGTTTGGTGTAATTCCGTTCAGCGGTTCGGGTTGTAGCCTTGTCTATTCGTCCTATGGAAATTAACATGGGGAAAACACGTTTTGAGACCCCCTTTTTTCTCGGCCCCCGCTTGACAAATCCCTTCCTGGGAAGAAGCGGAGCGGAGCTGGCCTAAATTTTGGAAAATTACACGCAAATTCCTCCACCAGCGCCAAAGATATTCCCAATAGAATGTTGCGGATTTCCTATGGTAGCCAGGTCCTAACTATAACTACCTACTGGCGACCGCCAGTAGGTAATATATATATATATTTATATATATATATATTCATTACTTACTGGCAGTCGCCAGTAGGTAGTTACAGTTAGGACCTTGTTTCTATTCAAAAAGCATTTTTTCTTTTGACAATATCTTTGGCACTGGTTGACGAATCTTGGCAACATTTTCCAAAGTAGTGGGGTGCTCCAGTCAGCTCCCGCCTTTAAAGTTTTGGGGTGATTTGTCTAGCGGGATCCAAGATAAAAGGGGAGTTCCAAGATATGACTATTGCTCAAAGTGCTGAATGGAATTAAACCAAATTTGGCCAAAAATTTGCTTTGGGTCCAGAAAGCACTCTTTTCATTAATTGGTGTAAAACAGTTTAGTTATTCCTGAGAAACACATATTTAAAAAATATTAGTATCTGGTGACCACGGTAGATGCTTGAACCCTCCCGAGCTTGACTCTGATTGGCTGCCAACAGTTCAAACCAGGAAGTGTGGGCAGCCATCTTGTGACTCGGTTGAACCCAGTCACAAGAAAAAAGAGAAAAAAACATTAAAAAACAAGATAAGGAGGCAGGGTAGAAACACCTTGACCCTAGAGGCCTGCCCAGGGCCAAACACCTTGAGGGCCAAAAAAAGCATTTATTTTGTGTAATTTTCAGCAGGATTCTCGTACGGTGCACAACTCCTGCTGATTCTTTTTTTTTAAACGAAGAGCGGTCTTCTGTGCTTTGTTAAATTAAGCCCCTGAGTGGGTCGGGTCTCGGGGGCAATTTATAATTATTATGCAGGGGCACGCATAACTTTTGCACAAGAAGACATAGCTGTGCCATACAAGGCAGTCAGTTGGTAGAATGAGAGGTATCAAAGATGGTGGAGAACATCCTGTTCATGAGAAAAACGATAATTGATTGGCTGATCATCAACATTGTGTACTCAAAAATAGGATGTATGTTGCTTTCCTGAAAAACCATGTTTCTGATATCTGTTATAGTAGCAGATAGGATAAGGCAGGGGTACTCATAGTACGGCCGGCGGACTGCTGGCGGCCGGCCCGCCCTTAATTGGCGGCCTGCGGACCTTGCTGCCATACCAGTCCTCCATGTAAAGTTTAAACAGAGAAGATGGCCACAGGAGCATACGTTGTGAATACGTATGCAATACGTATTCACAACGTTTGTTCCTGCGACCATCTTCTCTGCTTATGCTTGCCTCTGATTGGCCTGAGCCTCTTGGACGTCACACCCGGCAACCGACACAAAGCACAGGTCCATTAAAAGTCAGCTGTAATTAGCGCTTTTACAGCTGACTTTTAAAGGACCTGTTAAGAAGCTTCCTGTGTCCGTGGTGACGACGTCCTCGCAGCCCGCAGTCCCACTGCTTTTGTTAATTGTTACTCGGGGCATCATTTGCTGTGTGAAATACGGTTGTACAAAATAAGAGGAAGAAACCTGTATTTTTACCACCCCTGTAAATCCAAAGGTACGTTATTCCACAGAGCGAGACACTTGTGATTGAAATTGATCCGAGTAGCCAAGTATGCAATATGTAGGGGAGAGTTGCACCCAGCCACGGCGGGAGATAGCACATGTATGGCGCATAGGGGGCAATATTAAAATATGTTGCAGACCAGCTTTCTGTTTCCAGTCCGGTATAATCACCCCTTCCAGGCTTCCATGCACTTAAATGTTTTACATTTCTGTTTGTCAGACTGAGACCTTGCCACCCACGCAAACACTTATCTGGATAGGGGGCTTTGTTAAAAAGTTATTACATGAGTGTCTAGATCTGATTTAAGTTGTGCATTGTGTGATATACAAACAAGTTGATGTGGCCTAACGGCTAGACCTGTCGACCTCCAGGCTAAGCAGGTTCGAGTCTCGGCTGAGAAGCTCAAGATATTGTGATTCTGGATAAATTACTTAATCTCCGGTGCCTAACAAAATGAATGTGTTCTTCTGTGAGGCAACTGGTGTTCGTGTAAAGCGCTCTGATACCTTCGGGTCGAGTTTGCGCTATATAAAACTCCCTAAAAAAATAAGCTATCTCTCACTCTCCTTTACTCCACATACTGCACAAGTGCTGCTATAAGAGTGATGTGACACAATATGAACAGCCAATCACACAACCCTAAAACACTCCCCATATAGGTCAAAGCGTACATCCTCGCCCTTTCAACCAAACATATAAATGCCCCTATAATTGCTACCTTTCACATCAAATCTCATTGACATATAATAACATAACAAGATCAAAGGTCTGGTAAAACCACACATATCGGAACACATTCCCAAAGGGCCTCACTACCAACCTACAGGCTTCAGACTAAGCAAAGCCAATGAAGAGGTATACACACCATCCACAGTGCACTTCAGTGCCTCGTTAGTGGTATGAAGTGCTGTATATATATATAATTACAGCACAATACTACCAATGCTATGGAGGGACATGCTTGTGCCGGTGCAAAATGAATTCTTACTTTTTGCCCACATGCACTGGGTTCCCATGAATGTTGCAATTAACACTAATGATGCTGACCTGTCTTAGTGAGGTGAAAGGATGGTCATTGGGATCGAGAGATCCTCCCTCCCAGGCCTGAACAGATAAGTGATTGAAAATAAATGCGGCCAGACCAGTCGAAGGAACCAAGAGGGAAACATATCATGAACCTTGGCTCTGTTGGTTCCAGTCCAATCCTTCTTTTCTGTTTTAACACATTTTTTTTAAAGGGGGTGGGGTTAGATAGCATACGTGGATTACCTGAGGACATCCTCTAAGAATCCAGGCACTGTAAAGAGCAACTGTGTGCTATAAAATAGACCCAGCGTGGAAATTCAAAAAGTCCAGCAGAACTCATTGCCCGATAGGGCTGGGGTATCATCTCTCTTTCTCCCCACCTGTCTCACATGCCATTGTAATAATGTTAGATAAAAACAAGAACTCACATATGACAAATGGGAGAGGTGTCACAGACATTAAATGCAGTAATATTAGAGAGCTACTGCTGTGTTACAATATTGAAAACACTGTTTCTAGCCATGATTATAAAATGTAAACACATTGAGAATTTAGGCAAGTGCACCTGTGCACTTTCAGTGACTGGGCCAAAGACGGGAGCAAGCTCTCAATTCATTGCAATCTTGCCAAGGCTTGACCTTTTGGTTTTGCTAATGCTTGCTTCCTTCTTTGTACTTTCAGCTAGCTGGAGCTATTTAAGAAACTGCATTGGTTGAATTATATAACTTAATAAGCTGTAACTGGGCAATGAAATGCAAAACAAATACTAAAAATTGCGATGTTTTGCTCTTTCTGGCCACACCTGACTCTGCCCACTGGCCCAATCTTCTGGTTATTCCTGCCCTCTGATTCTCCATCCGCTCTTCTAACCCCAACCTGAAACCTGGCCCCTCCCATCGCCCATCCCCTCTCTACAGGCCAGACTATTGTATCTGAGCCTCTCAGAATACTTTAGTTTGACAGCTGCTCCACACCAAATAGCGATGTCCAGATTAGCTCCTTCCATATGTGTATCTACTCTGTATCCTTGGACTCTGTGCATGCCGGGTCTGGTGGCGCAGTGGACCTGTGTTCTACCTCATTGTCACAGGTTCAAATCCTTGCAGGCCGTGCCTTCCATTCATCTGAGTGACACATTTCATGCATAAACCACTGGCTTTGGTAAAGCTTACTGTTTTTCATGTACAGGTTTACCCATTACTTTGTATGTTTAAACAAAACATTACTTTGGTGTTACTTTGGCTGCACTGGGCATGTGCTGAATACCCGGTGGCTGCAAATTGCCATGCAATTCCACCGGTGCGGCCCTCGGTCAAAAACACACTTTAAATTTGGCCCCCGAGAGAAAGTTTGTGAGTACCCATGGGATAAGGTAATATTTTGCCACAGTCAACCACACCTGCTATTTGCATTATTGGCTAGTGTGCTGAACTTGAAAACATGGTGTACTTGAGACCTCTGGTGCAGTTGAATGTTGCAGAAAGTGTTACTATGGAAACTAGTATTAGAATGGGAGAAGGGTTGAAACGTAACTGTGGTTTTAAAATGTGAAATGGTAACGGGCCCGATTCACAGAATGAACTTAAGACTCAGGGGCATATTATCAAGGGGGTTTATCTCCGCTTTTTTGGCTTTAAAAGCCAAGAAAGCAGAGATAAAATTATCTCCCTATTACCTAGCTGTCGCTAACACCAGTTAACGACAGCTAGTAGGAGATAGCGACCATCTTGGGCCCCGCTTTGCATGTCAGTGATATTTATCACTAATGACATGCAAAGTGGGCGTGCCAAGATGTTAGCGACTGAAAACAGTTGCTAACATCTCTATCTCCTATTACCAACTTTTGGAGATATTTGCGCTAAGCGCAAATATCTCCAAAAGCTAACACCTGCCCTGAGCAGTTCTTATCCATGTTATCCAATGGGAGGTGGATAACATGGCTAAGAGCATTATCTCGGTAATGCATGAATATCGTTGACTTTTCAGCGATATTCATGCTTTGCGGCGATTGTAATCGCATTTGCGTTAAACCTTGGTAATACCAAGGTTTATTTGCGGTAAAAATCGCCGCAGCTCAGCGGTAAATTTTTGTCTCTAACCAAGCAATAGCGATAATTATCGCTATTGCTTGGTAATATGCCCCCAAATCCTGAACTTACTACTATTTTGGCATTCACAGAATGCACTTACTACTTTTGGTATTCACAGAATGAACTTACTACTTTTGGTATTCACAGAAGTTAGTATTTTGTCTTAAGTATACATGAGCCCCCTCGCGCCCACAACCTCAACATCATCTCCTACGCGGATGACACTCAACTGATCCTATCACTCACCAATGACCCTAGCACCGCCAAAACTAACCTACACGAAGGAATGAAAGAAGTAGCCGAATGGATGAAACACAGCCGTCTGAAACTGAACTCAGATAAAACAGAAGTCCTCATCCTAGGTACCTCCCCCTCCGCATGGGACGACTCTTGGTGGCCAGAAGCCCTTGGAAAAGCACCCATCCCGACAGACCACGCACGGAACCTAGGCGTCATCCTGGATTCCTCACTTTCAATGAACAGACAAGTCAACGCCGTCTCCTCATACTGCTTCAACATTCTTCGCATGCTCAAAAAACATTCCGTTGGATCCCCACCGAAACTAGGAAAACGGTCACCCACGCTCTGGTCACGAGCCGACTGGACTATGGAAACACCCTCTACGCCGGGACTACCGCCAAACTCCAGAAAAAACTCCAACGAATCCAAAACGCCTCAGCCAGGCTCATATTAGACATCCCGCGTAAAGAACATATCTCTGGTCACCTGAAAAACCTCCACTGGCTTCCCGTCAATAAGAGGATCACTTTCCGGCTCCTTACCCACGCACACAAAGCACTATACGAAATCGGACCAGAATGCCTCAACACACGACTGTCCTTCTACGCCCCCTCCCGCCAGCTTCGATCTTCCAACCAAGCCCTTGCCACTGTACCTCGCATCAACAAGACCACCATGGGAGGTAGATCCTTCTCCTACCTGGCAGCTAAAACCTGGAACTCACTTCCCACCTACCTTCGCTTTACCCAGAACCACCTAGCATTCAGAAAGCAACTTAAAACGTGGATATTTGACAAGTGATTCCCCACCCCTCCTTAAGCACCTTGAGACCCTCTGGGTATGTAGTGCGCTATATAAATTCTCTGACTTGACTTGACTTGAAGTTTGTCTTAAGACAAACTTAAGACAGACTTAAGACAAACTTAAAACAGACTTAAGACAGACTTAAGTTAGGATTTTGTCAATGCTTGACCTTTTGGTTTTGCTAATGCTTGCTTCCTTCTTTGTACTTTCAGCTAGCTGGAGCTATTTAAGAAACTGCATTGGTTGAATTATATAGCTTAATAAGCTGTAACTGGGCAATGAAATGCAAAACAAATACTAAAAATTGCGATCCCTAAACCCTAAAAATACCCCTGTACCCCAAAACCCAAAACTACCCCTGAACCCTAAAATACCCCTGTACCCCAAAACCCAAACCTAGCCCTGAACCCTTAAAATACCCCTATACCCCTGTACCCCCAAACCCACCTATGAACCCTAAAAATACCCCTGTATCCAAAACCCAAACCTAGCCCTGAACCCTAAAAATACCCCTATACCCCAAAACCCAAACCTAGCCCTGAACCCTAAAAATACCCCTGTACCCTAAAACCCAAACCTATCCCTAAACCCTAAAAATACCCCTGTACCCCAAAACCCAAACTTACCCCTGAACCCTAAAATACCCCCAAACCTATCCCTAAACCCTAAAAATACCCCTGTACCCCAAAACCCAAAACTACCCCTGAAACCTAAAATACCCCTGTGCCCCAAAACCCAAACCTAACCCTGAACCCTTAAAATACCCCTGTACGCCTGTACCCCAAAACCCACCTCTGAACCCTAAAAATACCCCTGTACCCCAAAACCCAAACCTAGCCTGAACCCTAAAAATAACCCTGTACCCCAAAACCCAAACCTACCCCATAACCCTTAAATACTCATGTACCCCAAAACCCAAACGTAGCCCTGAACCCTAAAAATACCCCTGTACCCCTAACCCCAAACCTAGCCCTGAACCCTTAAAATACCCCTGTACCCCAAAACCCAAACCTAACCCTGAACCCTAAAAATACCCCTATACCCCAAAACCCAAACCTAGCCCTGAATCCTAAAAATACCCCTGTACCCCAAAACCCATAACTATCCCTAAACCCAAAAACTACCTATGTACCCTCTAACCCAAAACTATATTAAAATATCAAAACACTTCAAAACATATACCTCAGTACCCCAAAACATATACCCCTATACCCATACTTACCTTATCCAAACATTAAAAAAATACATGCTTTTACCATTCATGCATTTACAACGAATTTCGTTGTAAATGTATGCGTGGTAAAAGCATATAAAATGTAATGGCATGCGTTATAATGGCATTGCGGAGTCATGGTATTTTCGTAATGAAAGTATGTGGAGTGATGGTATGCGGAAAGAAAGTTGCGGAATAATGGGTGTTAACCCTCCCCCGGTAAGTACATTGGTGGCACGGCAGCCCACATCTCCAGCAAAATACTCATATTTTTTCACCACCCATTTGAAAAATGCACAGGTTTCTCTCATTTATGAATGCAAAAACCACAGTTGATGGACGGAATGCAGAACAATGTCATGCATTCACCCCAGTACAGAGATCTGGGCCTAAATCCATCATTTTTTTGCACTTCACACCACCCCAGTTCAGACATGGCCTTATGCAAATCAGTCTGACCCTGTGCCTCATGGGAACAGTCCAGCCCGAACTGCCAAGCTATGTCTTCCCTGGACCGGAAACAAGCTTCCGAGGACCGGTTTCTGGCATTCCAGCCATCTTCAGTCCGGCTTGCTAGAATCCAGTGGTGTGGAGAGCATGGGACTCACGTCTGAGCATACCCATCCCACTCGGGGTGACAAATGCAAAAACCACAGTTGATGGACAGAATGCAGAACAATGTCATACATTCACCCCGGTACAGAGATCTGGGCCAAAATCCATCGTTTTTTTGCACTCCACACCACCCCAGTTCAGACATGGCCATATGCAAATCAGTCTGACCCTGTCCCTCGTGGGAACAGTCCAGCCCGAACTGCCAAGCCATGCCTTCCCTGGACCAGAAACAAGCTCCAGAGGACCGTTTTTTTGGCATTCCAGCCGTCTTCAGCCCGGCTTGCTTGAATCCAGTGGTGTGGAGAGCATGGGACTCACGTCTGAGCATTCCCATCCCACTCGGGGTGACAAATGCAAAAACCACAGTTGATGGACAGAATGCAGAACAATGTCATACATGCACCCCAGTACAGAGATCTGGGCCTAAATCCATCGTTTTTTTTGCACTCCACACCACACCACCCCAGTTCAGACATGGCCATATGCAAAGCAGTCTGACCCTGTGCCTCATGGGAACAGTCCAGCCCGAACTGCCAAGCCATACCTTCCCTGGACCGGAAACAAGCTTCCGAGGACCGGTTTCTGGCATTCCAGCCGTCTTCAGCCCGGCTTGCTTGAATCCAGTGGTGTGGAGAGCATGGGACTCACGTCTGAGCATACCCATCCCACTCGGGGTGACAAATGCAAAAACCACAGTTGATGGACAGAATGCACAACAATGTCATACATTCACTCCAGTACAGAGATCTGGGCCTAAATCCATCGATTTTTTGCACTCCTCACTACCCCAGTTCAGACATGGCCATATGCAAATCAGTCTTACCCTGTGCCTCATGGGAACAGTCCAGCCTGAACTGCCAAGCCATGCCTTCCCTGGACCGGAAACAAGCTTCCGAGGACCGGTGTCTGGCATTCCAGCCATCTTCAGCCCGGCTTGCTTGAATCCAGTGGTGTGGAGAGCATGGGACTCACGTCTGATCATACCCATCCCACTCGGGGTGACAAATGCAAAAACCACATTGATGGCCAGCACCGACATACCCTTTTGGAGACACCTCCCGCCACAAATTCTAGAATTGTGAACTTTAGAGCTGGGGAGCTAACTAGGAATATCGGCATCAGCTCAACATTCTGTGATTCCAGGCAAATCGCTTTGTCTCCCCGTGCCTACCACAAATGAATGTGTTCTTCTGTAATGTAAATTGTGCTCATGCCATGTTGTTGAGTTCGCGCTATACAATATTGCAAGGAAAATAAAGTAGGGAAACTCGAGTTCACACACTACTGAACGCGCACTCTTAAGTGCATCAGCAGTGCACTGTGAATCGGAGCGTTTCACAGGCCTGTCACAGATATGAAATGCTATCTAAACGAAATCCTACAAAACAATATACTACTGGCCGGCAGCAATTCATACTTGGACAACGTCGGGACGGGCTGCTAGTATTTGTATAAAGGTATTGGCCAAATATGCAAAATGCCTGATGGCCAAAAGCGTTTGTTAAAACTAACTAGAATAAAGAAAACAGCACCAACAAAGCTTACCTCTATATTCGTTAATACTCGGGTCTTCCATGCTACAGCATGGCCGCCGAGAAGTAAACCAAGTACAGAGGGCTAACCGTCCCAGCCTCAACCTCCAAGGATGGAGGGAAAAAAGCAGCTACTGGAAATGTGAATTGTAAAGGAAGGCAGCCATATGGCCTTGTAAGGGGAAAGTAAGTAATTAAGTAAACGTTTATTTGTACATGATTAATTAAAATCTTTACACAATTATAAAAACACCAATAGGTTCAGTTAAAAAACCATTTGTACTTAAACTTAGCGAGTTAGAATAATTTAAAAGTAAGAAATTGATTAAGATCAGTTCGTGATTATCATCAGAACCTTATAATGTCCGTCAAACGCTGTTAAGTCTTTTTATTGTTAAGTCAAAGAACTTCACGACCTGGCAATTCAATGTAGTGTTGCTGGTGTTAAAGCACAATTTAACTGCCTGCCTGCAAGTCCGAGCGGCATGTAGTTTGAAGGATGGTCGTAGAAAGTTATACCTCAGTTCCTTTAGTCTAGGACAGATGCAAATCACGTGAACGATGTCCTCCTTGCCGATTTTGCATAGGCGACAGTGCTGTGAAGAGTTTTTTGTCTCCTATGGTGGGAGGTGTGGAAGTATGGGGATTACTCTGAGTCGTAGTTTTAGAAACTTCTCTTTAACTTTTATTTTCATACCAATATTGAGGTATTTTTCCGTAATCACCCAACGTTACCCAGCCGTGCGCCCTATTTGATAGATCCTTCTTGTCTTCAATCGTTGAAATAATACATGCTGATTTCTTGGCGATTTTTTTGAAAGACAGGAGGTCTATTGGTGTTTCCCAGATGTCTATCAGGCCTAGAACTTGGAGTGATTCAAATAAATAATCTCTGGGCGAGGAGTTGCGGTGCCGAAGGAACTCTTCCCATACGTTAGAGTTTAAGGGACTGGTCTCTGCATTGCGAGACTTGCGCCAGCTGGATTTGCACACACTTCGCCTTTCTAATGTTTGTTTGAGGATGCCGAATTCTAATTGGATCTGAGCAGGAGAGACATATTTTGGAAGATTAAATATAGCCCTGTATGAGTTGGCTATGACTGTGTCCAGCGGAAAGGAAAACCGTTCTCTTGACATGCGCAGCGTGGTCAAGCAACACTTCATACAGCGGGGCTCAGTCGGAAGGTGAACAAGAGATCTGTTTAGGGCTAAAACAGGTTTCTGAGTTTTTCTTGTAGAGGTAAAGAGTCCATTCATCAATAAACAGCCCCTCCCGCACATAGCATACCCTCAGCTGGCCTTCAGATTACCTGTGATCAAGCAGCATGGGGCTGGCAGGGCCAGAGAAACCAGCTACTTCATGGCCATGAGAATAATTCAGTGCGTTTCTGTTCCTTTACTGAGAGTGTGCGGACAGAGTTGAGCGGAAGCAAATCGGCCACTTGCAATCTGGGGGTCATTATCTCTATATCATAGGACAAAACAAAAAATGCAAAAAAGGAATCAATCCCGACATTCATTAGAGTATTTTAGACGGTCATTGGTACTAATTACTTCAATTTCTCCTCAGCAATTAGTAGAGGAAAATAGCGAAAGTTGTCCTTTGTCACATCCTGTGATTTTTGGCACATCACTTATACTCCCTGCGCCTACTATAAATGAATGTGCCGCTCACTGCTGCTCATGAAAAGCGCTGGTGTAGATGATTAAGGGCCAGTGCTAAGCACCGAAAACCACTGGCTCAAATTAAGCACTGATACTACTGGGTAAGGTACCAAAGTCCATTGGATAACCTCGCACGTATTATGCTGATTGAAGTCAATTCATTGGTCTGCAGCTTTAAATATCACAGAAAGTCTTGGTTTAGCAAATTAAAACCCAGGGCTGGGAAGATGGAAACACAGAGACGGGAGTCACCTGCAGAAGAGGCACATGTTCAGAAATTATTAGGGAGATCACACAGTCTTTCATGGTTTTATTTCCAAATGCAAACCTGCAGGGATGCAATGAGAAAAAAAAACGAACTGGGCCCGATACTCATAGCTAAAGAAGATTCCTGCATAAACATTCAATAGCTTTATTACTGGCCCGTTCAAACCCTTTGATGTGGAAGCTGCCACCTTTTGTTGCGGTTCGGGCAAAGGTTAATGAGGCCCAATGCCATCATTCAAAGATTTCTCAATTTGCCCCTTGTCAGCCATGACTAATTCCCTAGGCCCTGTTATTTGTTCGTATTATGGCGTTTGCGGCTTTGCTTTTCGAATTATGTGTGCATTTATTTTATTTTATTTTATTCGCTTGTATAGCGCAGGAATTCGACCCCCGAAGGGGTATCTCCGCGCTTGTGTTCTTACCAAAGCTATATCCAAATAAAGACAATCAGGGCAGGGGGAGAGAGTGTCTACATGGTCAGGAACATATGAGTCTTTAAACATTTCCTAAAAGTGGCTAAATTGGAGTTTTGCCTAAGGGTGAGGGGCAGGAAGTTCAAGAGGGTGGGGCCTCTATAAGAGAGAGCTCGGCCTCCCTGTCTTTCCTTTTTGATACGTGGTACCTGAAGCAAAGATTGATTCTGAGAGCGCAGAGAGCGACCTGGTTCATAAGGTCTAAATTTTTCTGATAGGTACTTTGGACCAATGCCAAACAGGCATTTATGAATTGTACAGCATATCTTGAATTTCACCCTCTGGCGAATAGGCAGCCAATGTAGTTTGTTAAACAGGGGACGAGAAGGGGATCTAGATGGAACGTTCAGGATCAGTCTAGCAGCTGTTTTCTGGGCTACCAGTAGCCTGCCAAGTTGCTCCTCATTTGCAGAAATAAGCAACCCATTACAGTAGTCTAGTCTACTGATAACCAATGCCTGAACTAAGGTCTTCCTATGGCCGTCCGCTAGATAGGGGAACACCCTTCTCAAGAGTCCAATGACCCTAAGACAAGATCCCGTTACCTGATTAACATGATCTTTGAGTATCAAAGATTGATCAAGTCGGACCTCCCAAGTTTTTTACTATCTCTTTGGGACAGGGGGCAGAGCCTACGTCGGGAGGCCACCATTCAGGTGACCACAGGAGCGGGGCCTCTCCGAAGAGCATGACCTCCGTCTTGCCCACATTACATTGTAGGCAATTGGAGGTCATCCAGTTCTACATTCTGTCCATCAACTGTGTTTTTTGCAATTTTCACCCCGAGTGTTCTGGGTATACTCAGACGTGATCCCAGGCTCTCCACACCACTGGAGTCAAGCTATCCAGGCTGATGAAGGCTGATAGCCAGAAACCGGTCCTTGGATGCTTGATTCCGGTCTGGGAAAGAAATGGCTTGGTAGTTCGGAGTGGACTGTTCCCATGAGGCACAGGGTCAGAGCTGATTTGCATATAGCCAGTGTCTAACCCAGGGTGGTGTGGAGAGCAAAAAAACGATGGATTTAGGCCCAGATCCTTGTACTGGGGTGAATGTATGACATTGTTCTAAATTCTTTCCATCAACTGTGTTTTTGCATCCAGTTGGATACAGCTCTCAGTCTAGCAGCAAAGGAGTTTTTAACTGCTGGTGTCAATGTCTGAAAAGGGTACAGAAGCTGGGTATCATCTGCGTTTGATATTGGTGTGAACCCATATTCTCTCACAATTTCAGCCAAGGGGGCCAGATACACATTGAACAATGTGGGGCTTAGGCATGAACCCTGTGGAACCCCCTTGGTGAGCTCCCTAGAGATGGAGAAATGGGAGCCCAGTCAAACACTTTGTGAGCGGCCAGTAATAAAACTTTCTAGCCATGCCAGAGCAGTTCCGCCTATCCCTACCCTCTTCAGACGACTGAAAAGAATGTCATGTGACACCATGTCAAAGGCAGCGGACAAATCCAACAGCACCAGAATGATGGAGCCTCCTCTATCCTGTGCCATCCGGATGGTATCGGTCATGGAGAGGAGAGCTGATTCGGTGCTGTGATTAGGTCTGAACCCAGATTGAAAAGGGTCCAGACCGTCCGCTGCCTCGATGTATTTGGACACATGTGTATTGACATGTTTCTCAGTCATCTTACTCAGGTGGGGCAAGAGGGAGATCGGGCGGAGGTTGTCAGGTCTGACCATGGAAACACCGCGTTTTTACGAATAGGGTTCACAATCGCCTTTTTCTAGACACTTGCCCTTCCTTAAGAGAGAGATTGATTAATGTTCGGAAACCTGGGGAGAGCAGGCTTCCCAGAGGAGCTATCATTTTAGCGGGCAAGGAGATCAGTTGGGGATCCTGATTTAATTTGACTATACAAAGCTGTGACCTCAGACAAACTAACCTCCGGGATCGTAGTAAATCGGCTGCTTTCATTCATTGGTTTCCGAGAGGAAAAAGAGTCAGCATTGCTCTTAAAGTTTGATGGTTGTGCTATTTTCTCATATATAGACTCTATTTTGGTCTGGAAAAATGCGGAGATGTCATCGCATAAGATTTGTGTAAAATCATCAGGGCTTTCACAGGCCACAGGTTTTACAAATGATTGGAGAATTTTATAGAGTTCTCTAGAGGAGTTCCCTGCATCCGCTAGTTGTAGAGCAAGACTGTTTTTCCTAGCCAATTTTATATTTTTATGATAGCTAGCTAGGGCCTCCAAGTATGACTTTCTACTACTGGGTGTGTGCGTCTTTTTCCAGACTTTCTCCAACTTTCTACACCCCGGTTTCTCTACCCTCAATTCTTCTGAGTACCATACTTCCTGCTTACATTTGGGATACTGTTTATGTAGTTTCAAAGGTGCAAGCTAATCCACTGCCTCTAAAAGAGCTTTATTAAACTTAATGAGACCTATTTCAACATTGTCGTTCTCAGAGATAGAGGGTTCTTTCCAAACCTTCTGAAGTCCTTCAAAGGTTATTTTGTGCCATTGTCTACGCCATATTGCAGGGAGTGGCTTTTGATGTGGCAAATGAAGACCTAGTAGGGTGAATCCTACCATGTAGTGGTCAGACCAGCTAACAGGGGTTGGCGTACAGCATTTTATTTTAGGGGAGTTAGTTAAAATAAGATCCAGGGTATGTCCACCCATGACCGTATTTACCAAAATGTACAGGGAAACGGAACACGGCGGACCTTTCACACACCACGTGGATCAGCTCCAGCGCGGTCACAAAATATTAAACACACTCTTATGGGGATTTTACGGCATCTCTGAGCCCCTGACATAAGACAGCTTAAAAGTGACCCATATTAACAGCAAGAAGTTACCCTTCAGAGGTCATCACATTGCATTTCGGTGCTTGTAGTTTTATTTGTGCTGCCTACAGCTGCAGCAGCTCCCTGAAGGAAAGGAGGTGAAAAACAGGCTTGCTAAAGTTGCTTGAAAGAACATCTCATACTGTGATTTATTGACAGAACGTAAAGAGGGTATATTTCCCTGTTGGCTTACCCTGGAGTCTGGAATAACAAGCGGGCGGCAAAAGTGAAAGAAAACCTAGATTCAAAGAAGCAAATGGTCGACCGGGAGTCGGGGTGGGGGAGGTAATTGAAGCGCGGAGAGAGGCACGCAAGCCTTAATGAGCCTCGACAGAAACCCACATGGCAGCTGCGCATGTGCACGCACACGTGCACTCAAGCTTGAGACCCGGAAAAGCCTCTGGTAGCACTTTTAAAAGCCTTTTTACTAAATTTCTCGCAGAGCAGCGCATGCGCTGGCGCAGCGAGACCTAAAAACGAGAGTTCATCTTTCACATGTTTCTGCAAAATAACTTATGGACAAAGTTCAACAAAGAGATGAACATTTAGTATTACAGTTAATTGATTTGATGGCATGTCAACTTGGTACCATTGAATATTGGTTTCGTCATCACTGTGAACTTAAATGTAGGTTAAAAAAACGTTTTTTTCTTCTTTTTTTTTTTTAAGTTTCCAAAACCTTTATTGAGATTGGAAGACAAAGACATCGCATTATGCCTACAACCCAGGGGCCGGCAACACGAGCAGGAGATAGGAAAAATATTCATGAACTTACGAGTAACACAGCCCTTCAGCCGACATCCCGGAGGTCCGGCGGCAAAGTAGGAATGCATGCACCAAGATGAGTCTACACATATACACTTTGAAGACGAGGTACGTCCAACAGTCAATAGAAGCGTTATCTAGAACATCTCCCCCAACGCTGGTAACTATCAGCAAGATTCATGAAGCCAAATAGCGATCGCAATATCTGCGAATTTGCAATTGCGATCGCAATTTGACGGGTAGGAATTCAAGGAACCCAAAATTCCAAAATTGCGAAATCGCTAAAAAAAAATTGCGACTTCGCAAATAAATTCGCAGAATCCTGGAGGATGGGCATTTGCGATTCTGAAATAGCGAGAAACCATGGAATCTGCTAAATCACCATTCATGAAAAATCGCAAAATGCGAAATACAAGAAAATCGCAATTTGCGACGCGCAAAATAAGAAGAACTCAAATCAGGTGGTAACCAGTACCGAAAAAAACAATTTTTCAAAAAACTGTTTAGTTACTCCCAACAGGTGCAGTGCTGACCAAACACATTTAAGGACATGCAGCTGAAGCCTGGGGATTCCCACAATGCCTGGACTCTACATGCTGGTGAGGCGGCGTAGGCTGCAGCGAGCTGCACGCAACAGACGGAGGATACAGGAGCGGATATTCCGCCAGCGGGTCACCCTTCTGGGCCAAACCAGGGAGCAAATCTATGCTAAGTACCGCCTGAGTGGGGCTATGATAATCAAGCTCATCCGGGAACTAGACCCCCTGATGCAGCACCCTACAAGGAGGATCAATGCCGTGCTCACACATGTGCAGGTATTGTGCTGCCTGCACCTCCTGGCCTCCGGAAGCTTCCAGGGGATGGTCGCTGTTGCAGGGGGGATATCCCAGCCCACCATGTCCCGCTGCCTAAGGAGTTTCCTGGAGGCAATGCTGACCCGGCTACACCACTATATATCATTCCCCACCAGCCAACAGGACCTCATTGAGACCAAGCTGCAATTTTACAATGTAGCTCAATTCTCACACGTCATTGGATGTATTGACTGTACGCATATCCATATTTGCCCACCTGCTGAAACGGAGTACATGTACCGCAACCAGAAAAGCTACCTCTCCCTCAACATCCAGATGGTGTGCAATGCAAAAACAATTATCACGGACATTGTGGCACAGTACCCGGGGAGCACACATGACTCCTTCATCTTCAGGCACAGCGGCATCCACACACGACTGGCCAGGGGAGACTTTGGGGAAGGACACCTACTAGGTAAGTACAAATGTCCCCAAATTGTACACTGTGATCATGCAGCTGCGCAGAACAGGCACTCACCCTCTGCTCCTTTCATTCAGGTGACAGCCGCTATGCTCTCCGTCAGTACCTCCTCACCCCTGCAACACCACAGCAACGGCGATTTAATGCATCACACATACGCACAGGTTCCGCATACTGCACAAGACAGGTGGGGCCATGAAACACGATCCTGAGGTCTGCTGCCGTATCGTGGCCGTGTGTGCTATCCTTCACAACATTGCTACCAAGCGCAGACTCCCTGTTGACATCTCTGGCAGTGAGTCGGAAGGGGACAACCAACCACCTTCTCATATGCGTCACGCACGCGGGGAGAATCCTGCTGAAGGACACAGGCGCCGTAACGAAATCTGCATGAACCATTTCTAATGCACCCACTCCCCACACCCATTACTTGACCCATGCATGAGAACATAAATAATGACATGAGTCAGATTAAGGTAGTCAGAACATTTGTATTTGTTAAAGCACAATAAACTTGGCATTCTGCTAACATGTACATCAATGACATATTGCGTCATATGTCTGTCCTTCAGGAGGGCATGCTTGTAGCAGCAGCATGGCCCCTCATGTCAATGTCAATGTTCAATGCCGCCTCCGGGCAGATGCTCCCAGCCTCCTTTCCCCATCGTCCTCCTGATTAGGCCGTGAGGCAGCAGAGGGCCTACTGCTGCGGCAGGGTACTACCACCGGAGGAATGGACTGGCTGCTATGGCTGGATGTAGCCTCACTGGTGTCGTCAGCCCACCCCCCCCCTGGCCATGGTCGGCAGCCTGCATGCCCTGGACTACATTAGCCACATGCTCCAGAGCTCTCGCGACGTCCTGGCAGCACTGGACCATTTGGACCTGCATTGCCAAGGAGCGTCGCAAGAGCATCGAGGTAGCGTTCCCTATAATGTAGTTTGACTGCGTGTACGCCGACAGGCGGCTCAGCAGTTGGCAGTGTCTGCGGCGATTGAGATTCCACTGCCTGTTAATGGCCTGTGTGTTGGCCTCCATGGCAGCTGTCATCCGCTCAGACATTACTGCAACATTTCGGGCGGTCTTGTCCAGTTGCAGGTGGATGGCCCGAGATGACGTGCCTGTGTCTGATGCACATGGAGCATCCTGCACTAGATGGATAGCCCACCTGCTTGCACATTTTGTCCCCTACCAGTACGGGAATTGTTTGTGCGCTGACCCCTCACCAGTCCGCTGGACTGGCTCCTCACAGCCGCAGGGCGGCGGGTTGGTTGGCGAACTGGAGCTGGTATTGCATGTCCCACTGGGGACTGTGTGATCGGCAGTGTTACTGCAGCGCGTGCTAGCACAGGGGTGGCACTGGCCACAGGGGCAGGTGGTGTGATGAGCGCTGGTGTGGCAGCTTGCACAGATGGTCCGGGCTGTGGGGAGAGATTTGTGTCTCCCGCTGTGTCCTCCGTGATGTCCATGACCAGGCCATCGCTGTCTGTGCTTGGGACTTCTACGCCACCTGTGATGTAAAGTGGACGTTGATTAGTGACATGATTCTTACACAGTTAGGCTTCCTGCATGCATGCAGACTACCATTCCCTGAGTCTCTACAGGATTGGCTCTCACTAAACATGTCTGGCTTAATGGGTCAAGATGGTAATTGTGGTCAGACTACATGTCCCACAATGCAATAGCGCTTTAGTGGAGTGCTTTGGCTGCATGACTGGGGTTTGATATGGGAGGCTCTGGAGTCATGGACATTGTTAGGGGACAGGGGGTCGCAGTCGCATGGTACTTACCTGGTGTGTCTTGTGTGGGTCGGGAGGAGTCAAGCTGTGTCACACCCACGCATGCCTGTGGATTTATTGTGTCCTCCACTCGGTCCTCCAGTGGTGTATTCGGTGGGACAGTGGGCTCCGCTCCACCTGTCGCCACACGCTCCCCCAGCCTCTCCGCTATCTTCTCCTTTGACTTCCCTCTGAGGTCATACCAGCGTTTTTTAAGTTCGTCCACTGAGCACTGGGTCACCCCCACAGAGTTAACTTTAGCGCGGATGCGCAACCATAGCCGCCTTTTCTCAGCCTCAGGCACCCTCCTCGAATCTTTCCCAAACAGCCGATTGTAGTCCTTGCAGACTCCTTCTATTAAAAATTCTAGCTCTTGCTCAGAAAATTTGATTTTTCTTTCCTCCCACTAGCAGATCCAGCTGCAGCTTCCTCAGACATCCTTGCCACTGGGGTGTCTCCTGTAGGCACACTGGAGGGGACCTCTGATGGTGATGCTTCCTGTTCAGGCTCTCACTGCTGAATGAGGTTGGAACCTGCCTACCTCCTGGTTGTGATGTTATCACTATGCTCAAGATGCTTCTTCCCGTTTTTGCGATCTCGCACTTAGCGAGATCACAATTTGCTTTCTCGCTAATTGCGAAATCTCAATTTCTGAACGGGTATCGGCCGATTATGCGAATATTTACCGATTTTCGGTAACTCGCAATCGGCAATTGCGGCCGACTGCTATTCGCTTTTTTCCCCCGCAATTATTCATGAATGCCAATCTGCGATTTCTTAATTGCGATTCGCTTTTAGTCGCAAATAAGGAATCGCAGATTGGGACATTGATGAATCTAGGTGATAGTCCTTAAGGTTTAGGAGCTAACAGACATATCTAACAACTACCCCCCCCAACTTCCCTCAATGAGTGCACACTCAGTACCACAATTCAGCTTATCAACAGGTCAGCTCCTTTAAAAATCCATCTCGTCCCCTTAATCTGGACCTTCTGGAGCGGGCAAGCTGCAAGTGTCTATATCAGAGTGTTAGAACTAGTAGACCACCCATTCAAGCCCCAGCGGGTAAACCCAGCGCCACACATGATTCGGATCTGATTCCATCAGATTAATTCCTCCAAGGTTCGTTTGCTGGGGCGGATACTTTGGTCCTGGGCAAAGACTAGGGAGATGGAGCCTAGAGCACATTATTTACTCTTAGTGCCTACGAAGTATTCCCCTCACTGGGTCTGAAGTGAGTCAGTCTCGGTGACATCCTAAGCATGCAGGGGGGGTCCCCGCTGTGGAGTGCGTCTGCAGAGTCGCCCTCTGTATCACAGCTTTTTATATGTGTTTGATACAGTCCCCAGAAGTTTTTCAGGTGGCTTGTAGGGGGGAGTAACTCGCTGTAGTGTTCTGTTTGTGTGCAGCAGTAAAGCATGTCATGTGCCCAGCATTTAGTTGTAGATAGTGGTCCCCTCATCCAACAGATCGCCACCACCCGCCTAGCTACAAGCATCCCCATGTCTGTAAGCCTACGAAGTGCAACAGGTAGACCCCTGGAATGGCTAAGTAGAGCCAGCGCCGGATCCGGGGTCAGCTCAAACTCTAGTATCTTCCTCATGTCTGTGAATATGCCACCCCAATATTCCTGTACGCCTGGGAACTGCCACGCCAGGTGCAGAAAGTCAGCCACAGGAGCCCGACACCTCTCACATTCGGCTGTCTGCCGAAGACCGTATCTATGGAGCCTTTCCGGGGTGTAATACACTCTCTGTAGAAATTTAAAATGTATCAGTCGATGTTTCCCGTTTAAGGAAATCCTACTAGTGTTTAAGCAGCAGTAGCGGCACATGTCATCATCGATCGTAATCTGTAGGTCCCTTTGCCAAACCAATCTGGTTTCAGGGACTGGTTCGCCCCGTGAGACATGGCGAGTTTGTACAAATTTGTAATGAGCTTTCTGGGGGACTCAGTTTTAATAATGTAAGTGAGCATCCGGGGGGTCCGCTAAATCCGTTCCCAGCAACTCAAGAAGAGCACTGCGCACCCTATGATACTGAAAGTGGAGCAGTTGGGAGGCAGCACCGCTATTGCCCACCACTTGGTCCCAGGACTTAGCAATCCCATCATGGAATAGGTCCCCCGCTAGATGGACGTTGAGTTTGTGTATGGCGTGGGCCACACTTTTCTCACGTATAGGGGAAAGCCATTGTGCCCACTTTATGGGCATGCAGGGTGAGTACAGGAGCACTCCTCCTTGCGCTTGCAGGAGAGAGTGCCATGCATGATTTATCGCAGTAATTGAGTCTAAAACCCCAGTCCTACGATCGGTTGGCCTGAAGACCGTGACAGGGAGCTGTAGTGGATCAGCAAAAAGTTTCTCCAGCCGCACATGTGGGATGTGCGTCTCCCACGTGGACCCAAGTGTGCAGATGGGCCGCCTGAGTGACTCTGTAATATAGTTCTAGATCAGGTGCTCCTAGGCCTCCCATGTTGTATGGGAGTGTCGGGAGGGTCCACTTTGCCCTAGGTTGTTTGCTTGCCCATGCCAATTTGGTCATCAGCTGTGTAAGTCTCTGAAAGAAGACCTTTGACAGCACTATCGGGATGGCAGAGAATAAGAACAGCAGTCTGGGTAAAACCACAATCTTCATTATGGCAATTCGTCCCAGGAGGGAAAGCGGGAGCTTGCACCAGGTCTCAACGTCGTCCTCCAGTTTACTGAAAGACAACCCATAGTTTTCACTAAGTAAAATCTCAGAGTCAGTGTGGAGTTGCACACCTAGATATTTAATTGGGTCCGAAGTCCACTGTAAGGGTAACTCCATATCAAACCTCCGGGTAGCTGGAGTGAGGGCGAAGGCCAACAATTTCGCCCAGTTTACCTTCAGGCCAGAGAGGGCTCCGAAGCGAACCACCTCTCTAAGCCTTGATGATAGGTTATTTTCCGGGTCACGAACATAGAGCAGAGTGTCACCCGCATACATTGAGACCACAATCCTGTATGTTGGGAATCCTATACCCTCGTTGGCATGGTATTTGCGCAACGCGCAAGCAAGCGGCTCCACCACCAGGGAGTAAAGTAGTGGGGACAGCGGGCTGCCCTGTCTGGTTCCCCTTCTTATAGGAAAGGGGTCTGTGACTAGGTTACCAACGCATAGTCTGGCACATGGTTTGTGATATAGGGCCCCTATCAGTTGGAGGAACGGCATGCCCAAACCCATCCGCTGCAGGACCTGACTCATGAACGGCCACTCTACGGAGTCGAAGGCCTTTTCCATGTCAAGGAACACAGCGATGGCCCTAGTGTCCGGCTTGACGTGTTGCATCGTGCCCAGGACCGTACGGATATTATAAGTTAAGTTCCCACTGTGAATAAAGCCCACCTGTTCCGGGGCAACCAACCCAGGGGCCAAGAGCGCCAGGCGAGTCGCCAATACCTTAGCGAAGAGCTTGGTGTCTACATTAACGGGCCACATTCATCTCGCGCTTTGCCAGGTTTCAGAATCGTAACTAGTAGCGCTTCCCTCATAAAGTGAGGCATACTACCCTCCACACAAATATCATCAAACAATGTGGATAAATGTGGTATCAATTTGTCTTGAAATGCTTTGTAGAAGCCCACCATGAGCCCATCTGCCCCGGGGGCACTTCCTGTATGCATGCTCGCTAAAGCTTCTATTATTTCATCCTTTTCTATTGGCTGCATCAAGAATTCCCTGTGTGTGTTCATGAGTGTAGGTATGTCTATGTGTTCTAGGTATTCTGCAGTTTCTTCAGTGAGGGCATTGCTCTTGGAAAGTATAGGTCAGTGTAGAAGCTCTTGAACATCTGCGCTATGTCAGACTCGTCTGTAAGGACCTGGCCTTCAGGAGTCTTAATTTCTATAACCTGTTGTTTCCCGCTGCTCCCCTTCAATATTCTGGCTAAGACTGAGCCTGGCCTCTCTCCCTCTCCATAAGTCCGCGCCGTCGCATACTTTCCCATATGTTTTCCTTCCCTATCTGCTTCCTCATTGTATTCGGTCAGTAGGGACTTCATCTCCGCATCTATAGTTGTATCGGGGTGTCTCAGTTGTCGCTCCTCCAAACACGTCAATTGTCGCTCCAAGTTGGACAGCCTCTGCCTAATTGATTTAAGAACACCCGAATTCTTGGTCATGGTTATGCCTCGTATGTAGACCTTGAAGGCCTCCCAAACAGATTGGAAGCTGTCCACCGAGTCCAAATTAGTTTCAAAGAAAATGTCTATTGCTTCCGCCAGCTCCCCCTTAAATAGTGGGTCAAGCAGAGAGTATGGCGGGAACCGCCACGTAAACGAGGGGATTGCTTTCGCAGGAGTGTCTAAAAATAGCAGGAGTGGTGAGTGGTCCGATAAAGTGCGGGGAAGAACTTTACAATCCCTGATCCATCCCAACATGGCAGTGGAAGCCAGCCAGTAGTCTATTCTGGTGTGGATTTTATCATAGGCTGAGTAGTGGGTATACCCTTTCTGCACTGTGTGTCTATACCTCCATACGTCCTCCAAGTTAAAACCAGTGAGCATGCTCTGCAATGTTTGCTCTGCGGCCCAGGGCCTACGCTGCGGGCCAGCTTACCGATCAAGTGTGGGATTCAGCACCAGATTGAAGTCCCCCCCCACAGGCCTTGTGAAGTATCGTATCTGCGGGCTACTTGTGCCAGGGAGTGGTAGAATTCCAGGGAATCATAATTTGGGCCATAGACATTGACTACCACAAGATCTATTCCCAGGCCCTTACATCTAGCAAATACAAAACGACCCTCTGGGTCAGCCCTCAGGGGCGTCAGAGTGAGTTTCGATTTGGGGTTTACTCATATAAGCACCCCCGGTGCATGTGTGGTGAAGCCCGCAGCTGCAATGTTGCCCACTAGACCTCTACTATGCAGCATCCTGCTCGTGAGTGGCAGGTGGGTCTCCTGCAGGAGCACCACGTCTACGTGTTGTCGCTGCTGGTAGCCTAGTACTTTTCGCAACTTGCGGTCGTCGTTAAGCCCCCTGACGTTCCAAGTGAGCGCCCGAATTGTAGCAGTCCGGGCAGGCCCTTCAGGTTCAATTATACTCGCCATTGCTCTGCCATGTGGACTGAGTGTAAGCTAGGGTACTGTGTGCGCCTGTCGCAGGCCGTGCGCGTGAATTGAGAAAGAACTTTCCCCCTCCCTCATCCTTGAAACCCAACTAGAGAACAGATCACCCTCCTCCCAGAGCAGACCACCCCCAACAAGGCCTTGCAGAATACAGCACCACCCACCCTCCCCCCATTGCAATCCCAAAAACATGATGAACTCTGAGGAGTCAAGCCAGAGCATTGTGCGCGGGGGCCGAGATTGCCGCACCACCATTAAAGAGCGCAAACGTGCACTCCTCTGGAGACCCTCAATCGGCCTCCCATTGCACCATTGAGTAAACATCAGTAAGAAATTAAATATGAAAATCCAGTGTCGAATCTGGCAAGCCTGACTTATCACATAGAGACACAGATATCCCCCCATCTTGCAAATAACCAAGCAACTCGGCAGCTCCGAACATTTGTCCAAGTCCCCAGCCCTTGTAGCTTACCCAACCAGGAAACCTGCAGGAAGTAATTAGTTACTCCTGCTCATCCAGTCGGCCGCTTTCCTCCGCCCCATTCGTCGGCCTGTTCTGGTCTCTCCGATGATCTCTTGACCAGCCCTTTAGGGCTTGCTGCAGGGCTCGTGGGTCCGTGAAGAGATGGGAGTGTCCCTGCCGATTGACGCGCAGTTTCGCTGGGTACAGCATTGCCTAGTCCAGGCCTAGATCTCTAAGCTGCTGTTTGTACGGAGCAAAGTGCTTGCGGGGTTCATGCACTTTAGCAGTGAAATCGGGATAGAGGGAGATCTCCGATCCCTCGTATTGCAGCGTTTTCTTGTCTCTAACCTGACGCAATGCCGCATCTCTGTCTCTGTAATTGAGCAGCTTGGCTATGATGGGGCGCGGTGGGGCCCTCGGGCGCGGACGCGGGCCCAGTGAGCGATGTCTGCGCTCCACTACAAACATTGCGGAGAAAGTCTCCTCTCCAAGGAGGGTAACCAGGAGTTTCTCGATGAACCGTTCCTTGTGCGCGGCCTCGCAGCGTCTCCACCTCCCAAGACCGCACCAAGGGGCCCAGTGCGTGGATCACAGGATCGTCCCCCGCCCCGTGGGGTCCCAATCTGGTGCACGTTGCAGTCTTCTCACCTCCGGTTCCGCAGTAGCACCGGTGCAGTTATCCCTTGTGTTCGCCGCCAGGCCACGTCTCGTTGTAGCCCGGGGGGGGGGCCGGTATCAGCCGCATAGTACGCAGCGGCTACGCGAAGTCCGGGCACCGCTCCCTCGCCGCCCAAGACGCCCCGCAGGTGGAGAGAGGGAGGGGGGGACAGGCCGCTCCTCTCGTCAGGCAGTGCCGAGCTCTGGGCCGTCAGACCGTCTCTAACGGCACGCCTGCGATCTTCAGGACCTCTTCTGGCTCACTCCTGTGCTGAGGCCGCACGCCTTGTGATGCAACGCGGGTACTCCCAGTACCAGAGAACACGGATTCCCGGCCTGTCGCGCTGGTGAACCACTGCGTCCGTCTGTGGCGGAATTCCAATGGAAAGTGCAGTCGCGTGGCTGGAGCAACACCACAAGGACGTCCCCAATCGCAGGGGGAACTGTACTCACAGCGAAAGCAGGCACTGATGCAGGATTTTGAAGGATAATGTCGGCAACTAGACGGAGCTTTGGGCTCAGGCGGCCATCACGGTTGCCGGCAAGCTCCACCTCCGTATGTTTAGAAACATAGGTACACCTACATGGTTTGTAACACTTAGCTGTTCTGAATATGCATGGGAAAAATTACTTATATTTCTACGAGAAGCAAATTCAAATGTATTGTATTGTATTGTAATTGCATTTAAATAGCGCTTACTACCCCTGACGAGGCGGCGAAGCACTTTTTCGGAGAGTAGCACGCTACTCCGTGACCCATAGAGGATTAGTGATGAATTAGTATAGTGAAACATGCAAGTAGATTTTAGGTGGTGGATAGGTTAGTCTTTTATTTGGATTCGCAAAAATAGCAGAAGGATAGAAAGGAAAAAAAAGGTTTGTATTTATATTGCGCTTGTTACGCCTGATGGGGTGTTGAAGCACGCTACTCTGGAATCCCATAAAGGATTAGTGCGGAATTAGTATGGTGAAATATGAAAGTAATTTGAGTGGTGGATATTAGTACGTTATTTGGAGTGAGAAGGGTAGCAGGGGGATAAAGGGGAAGAAAAGTTTCCATTCATGTAGCACCTGTTACCCTTGATTGGTGTTGAAACGCTTTTATGGCAAGTAGGGCGCTACTCTGGAACCCATAAAGCATTGGTGTTGAAAATTATTGCAGTGAAATATGAAGTAATTTGAGTCGTGGATATATGGTATTCAGTTATTTGGATGGAGAAGGGTTAGAAGAGGGAAAGAGGTTTGTATTTATACAGCGCTTGCTACCCCTTGATGGGGTTTAGAAGTGCTTCATTGGCGAGTAGCACGCTACTATGGAACCCATAAAGGATTAGTGGTGAATTAGTATAGCGGAATATGGAAATTGAGAAGTGAACATGTTAGTCTGTTATTCTGTTATTTCGATTGAAAAGGATAGTGGAGGGACAGAAGAGTGAGATTTTTCTTTTTGAGGTCATAGCAGTAGGAGGAGGCTTTTGGATGAGTAAAAAATGTTTTTTTGAGGGGAAGAGTCAAAGGGAAGTTTACAAAGGTTTGTTTTGGGGGATCAGTATAGTAAAAAGGAGTGTATGCTGATGCAATGAGGGGTAGAGTAGGAGTCTAGAAAGGGTTATTTTGGGAATCATACTAGTGGTATGGAATTTGGGATAAATGTATGTATGGATGTAGAGGATATATTGATAGATGTATATGGTGAGAGATAGGGTAGTGCATTGGGTACACAGACAAAATATCGAGTTTTAAATTTCGATATACAATTATATCGAAGTTTAAATATCGATGGGACAAAATATCGAAGGTAAGTAATATCGACAGTCTTAATATCGATATTAGTATGATATCAGTAATATCGAAGTTTTAAATATCGATGTCAATAATATCGAAATAAATAACTTCGATGTTACTAATATCAATTTTTAAATAAATTTAGTGTATATTATATTGTATTTATTATGTTTTATTATTTATTTTTAATGTAATTTAATTAAATATTGTCTTTTACTACTGTAGCGGGTTGTGGGTTTATAAGGGAATAGGGTGGGAAGTAATTTAATTATGTTAAATTAATTATTAATTAGTAGGAATTATTAATTAATTAATTGAGAATTAATTTTTAATTAATTTTAATTAATTGTTTAATTGATAAATATGTTCTGTAGCGGGTTATGGGTTTATAGGGGAATAGGGTGGGAAGTAATTTAATAATAATTAATTAATTAATATATGTTTGTACATATTTTAATTAATAATTAATTGGTAATTAATTTATATTAATTAGTTAATTAATTAATATAATTTTGTACATATTTTTAATTATTAATTACATGGTAATTAATTAATATTAATTAGTTAATTACATTAATTAGAGTAATTTTTTATATATAATTTTTTGTTATTCTTAATTAATTAATTGGGAAAAATAATATAAATTATTAAATTAAATTAATTACATCTTATGTGCTAATATATTTACTTTATTGTTATTGTTAATTAATAATTAATTGGTAATTAAATAATATTAATTAATTTTGGGTAAAGGGGTATTTTTAGGATTCAGGGTCAGTTTTCAGTTTTTGGGTAAAGGGGTATTTTTAGGGTTCAGGGTCAGTTTTCAGTTTTTGGGTAAAGGGCTATTTTTAGGGTTCAGGGTCAGTTTTCAGTTCTTGGGTAAAGGGGTATTTTTAGGGTTCAGGGTCAGTTTTCAGTTTTTGGGTACAGGGGTATTTTTTGGGTTCAGGGTCAGTTTTCAGTTTTTGGGTAAAGGGGTATTTTTAGGGTTCAGGGTCAGTTTTCAGTTTTTGGGTAAAGGGGTACTTTTAGGGTTCAGGGTCAGTTTTGGGTTTTTGGGGTACAGGGATATTTTTAGGGTTCAGGGTCAGTTTTGGGTTTTTGGGGTACAGGGATATTTTTTGGGTTCAGGGTCAGTTTTGGGTTTTTGGGGTACAGGCGTACAGGGTAAAAATAAAAAAAATTACATTAAATCAATTAAATGAAATTAAAAAAAAAATTACATTAAATTATTAAGTGTTTTTTTATTTTAAATGTATATGTATTCGTTTTAATTTTGTTTTAATATTTTTATTTAATATTTGTAAAATTATATGTATTTTTAATTTATTTTTACATTATTATTAATACATTTAAAAAACGATATTTTTAATTTCGATATTTTTGTACTACGATATCATTTTTTCGAAATTTTTGTACTTACCTTTATGAAGATATGACTCCGATATTTTTGATGTCGATATTTTTGTGCCGATATTTTTGTATTTCGATATTCTGTCTGTCGATATTATGTCAGACATTCGTGCATTGGGAAGAGTAGTAGAAAGAAGTTTGTGATGAGTTAGAAGGTTGGGCCAGAGGATATTTTGAGCGAAGTATTTGCTAAGAAATAGGGAAGTACATTTGAAATGCTAAATTAGAAGAAAGTGATAAATATATAGATCCATAAGTACATTGAAATTATAAGATGCATAGAGGAGGTAAGTATATATAGATTAAAGATCTTGTTAGAGGTACAGGATGAGAAATAGGGTAGTGATTGGATATGCTTTTTCAGGAGAAAGGTAACAGACACAGAAATCCAAGTACATGGAAGGTACATACATGCACAATGGAAGTAAGTACATGTAGACCAAAGATGATTTTTATTTATTTATTTACAACAACATAATTATTATACATGTTTATACAAAGCAATACTCAATGATGGGTACATATCTATAGTGAAAATAAGTGCTTATATACAGAAGAATATGATGTAAATTTCTGTTTGTATATGGGGCTTATGTGGGGAGGAGCCAATTCTTGAGTAGTTTTCTGAAGATAAGGAGGTTGTTGGTGGATCTTATGTTGGGTGGTAAAGAGTTCCATCATCATTTGGCTGCTTAAATAGAGAAGGATGTGCCACCCATAGTTTTTTTCTTGTATCTTAGGGATTTTGAGGTGAGATGCCCCTTTAGAGCGTCAGTTCTTTTGTTGCTGTGTTTGGTGATTTTATTCCTGATGAAGAGCGGTCCCATTCTATGTATTGCTTTGTGGGTGATACAAAGCAGCTTGAACGTGGATCCGGTAACCAATGCAGGGCTTTCAAGTCAGGTAAGATATGGTCTTGCAGTTTGATATGCAAGAGTAGTCTGGCAGCCGAGTTCTGAATTCATTGTAGTCTTTTCATGGTCGTTAAAGGTGATCAGTGGTAGAGGCTATTGGCGTAATCGAGTTTGGACAGAACAAGAAAGATGGTAGCTTGGACCTGGTGTGGAAATCCCAAATGAGGGAAAATTAGTTGCAGCGTTTTTATAGTGACAAAGCTTGATCTTGCTGGTTTCTCCACTTGGGCATTCATCGACAGCTTAGCGTCCATGGTCATGGTGATCCCAGTTCATCAGGCCAGATGGCAAGCGCATTGTAATGTTTCCAATTGCCACAAGTGAGTATTTCCATTTTTTAATCATTCAATTTGAGATGGCTCCAAGTCATCCACTGATCCACGGTTCTGAAACAACTGAAAATTGTGGATTTTTCAATGTCTTTGTGGCATTCCAGTTGAAGGAGTATTTGCGTGTCATCTGCTTAGTTATAGCAAGTGAGGTGAAATTGATTTATCAGTACCGGTAATGGCTTCATGTAGATGTTAAAAAGCATGGGAGCAATGATAGAACCTTGAGGGACCCCTGCTTTTGTGGAATATGGTTTGGACGAGAAAGGTGGGTAATGTAAATGTAAAAAATATAGAATCGAAGACAACTGGAGAATTCTGTTCCTTGGATCCTGTAAATGTATGCAGGTATTTTAACCATAGGTTTCAAAGAATGATGTAATTTATCTGCAATAAAAATATTCCTCCTCTTGGAGGCGTTACGGATTTCTTTTGGCAAATAGAGTACCAAGCTAGAGGTGCTCCTCATATACACATGCTATTATGGATAAAGAATGCTGCAACATTTAGAACTGATACTGATGAAACTGTCCTGTCTTTCATTGAACAGTAGGTTACCTGTGCCATTCCAAGAGAAAGAGGAGAAAAAAGCTTGAGATAACAAGTTTTATGATTTCAAAGTCATCCATGTGGAAAATACTGTTGACGAAAATACAAGTCTAAAGGGAAATTTTATACAAAATGTCCTTTTGGATTCCCACGTCCAATAATTTCTAAAGGAAGTGTAAATATTTTAATGTCAGCAGTAAGGCATACAATAACCCAGGAATCTCCTAAGAATACACACAACTTAAAAAGAACCGAAGATTCAAAGTATGTTAATGACTACGATTCAGTAATTTTGAAAATGTGGAATGCAAACATGAAATATTCAATATGTTGCAAATAATTCAATTGCAGTTGCCCGCTATGTCTCATATATAACCAAATCTGAAAAGACAGAGATGAACGAAATGTGGGAACTAATTTCACAAGAGAAGAGACTTAGCAAGAATTTGTACAACATTAGCTTGAAAATGCTTTCCCATTGATAAATTGGGTCCTTTGAATGTTTGGATCGCTTGACCTCTGCCAGTTTATATTCAAAGTCAGGATGAATCATTTGGGTATGTTTAGGTCTTGCCTCCACACAAAATAGAGTATTGAAAACATTACAAGAAATTAAATACTTAGCACTGAATACACTGGAAAGTACAGCTTTGTTAAAACTAATATTTTGGATACATGCTATCCCAAAAGGAGTCAACATCTGGAAAACCTATGTCTGTATGAAATACTTCAATATTACAGCTTTAAAAGAAATGTTACAGTAAAACATGCCAAAGGAAATCTTACTAACCACAGAAAACTCAGTTGTGGAAGTCCAGATAAGAGCCAATTTTTCTATTTAGCACCTATACAACTGTTCAAGCCATGGCATAGTGAAACAGAATTACTTGGAGATTTCAACTGCTACAAAGATTATTTTAATGCATGTAAAGATAGCATTCAGTGCACAGTTTTCCCTACACGTCTACATATGTTAAATGATGCGATTGAAGAAGAAAGTACTATTACAGCTGAAATAGCTGGATACAGTTCTCAAGATAGTCAGGGGCAGATTTACAAGCCCCTTGCACCACGTTTGCAAAAGTGGCACAAGGGGCTTGTAAATCTGCCACTCATAGTTCTGGTCCACTAAGTCAGGATCCACTGGGACAACTAATTATCGAAAATGAAGCAGCAATAACCATAGATGAGGTAGGAATTGCAATGCAACAAGCACAACAGGATATTATTCTGTTGGAAAAGTTACAACTATATATTGAACAAAAATAAATATATCTACAAGTGACACAACAGATACAACATGGTTTGCTGCATGTAAAAAAGAATGCCAATGTTCATCATTTTAATCTATTCTAATGTACATCAGTGGTCAAGATGAAACAGGAAAAAGTTCATTAATTAAATGTTGACCAGTTATCTACACAAAATGAGAGAATCACATTTATCTTGTGTTGTAAGTCAAGTCAAGTCAAGTCAAAAGATTTGTATAGCGCGCTACATACCCAGAGGGTCTCAAGGCGCTTGAAGAGGGGTGGGGAGTTACTTGTCGAATATCCACGTTTTGAGTTGTTTTCTGAATGCTAGGTGGTTCTGAGTAAGGCGAAGGTGAGTGGGAAGTGAGTTCCAAGTTTTAGCTGCTAGGTAGGAGAAGGATCTACCTCCCATGGTGGTTTTGTTGATGCGAGGTACAGTGGCAAGGGCTTGGTTGGAGGATCGTAGCTGGCGGGAGGGGGTGTAGAAGGATAGTCGTGTGTTGAGGCATTCGGGTCCGATTTCGTAGAGTGCTTTGTGTGCGTGGGTTAGGAGCCGGAAAGTGATCCTCTTATTGACGGGGAGCCAGTGTAGGTTTTTCAGGTGATCAGAGATGTGTTCTTTACGCGGAATGTCTAATATGAGCCTGGCTGATGCATTCTGGATGCGTTGTAGTTTTTTCTGGAGTTTTGCGGTGATGCCGGCGTAGAGGGTGTTTCCGTAGTCCAGTCGGCTCGTGACCAGAGCGTGGGTGACTGTTTTTCTAGTTTCGGTAGGGATCCAGCGAAATGTTTTTTTGAGCATGCGAAGAATGTTGAAGCAAGATGAAGAAACGGCGTTGACTTGTCTGTTCATCGAGAGTGAGGAATCCAGGATGACGCCCAGGTTCCGTGCGTGGTCCGTCGGGATGGGTGCTTTTCCAAGGGCCTCTGGCCACCAAGAGTCGTCCCAGGCGGAGGGGGAGGTACCTAAGATGAGGACTTCTGTTTTGTCTGAGTTCAGTTTCAGACGGCTGTGCTTCATCCATTCAGCTACTTCTTTCATTCCTTCGTGTAGGTTGGTTTTAGCCGTGTTAGGGTCTCTGGTGAGTGATAGGATCAGTTGAGTGTCGTCGGCGTAGGAGATGATGTTGAGGTTATGTTGGCGTGCGATGGTCGCGAGGGGGCTCATGTAAACGTTGAAGAGGGTGGGACTGAGTGAGGACCCTTGAGGTACGCCGCAGATGACTTCAGTAGCCTCTGACTTGAATGGTGGAAGGCGGACTCTCTGGGTTCTTCCGGAGAGGAACGAGGTGATCCATTCCAGTGCTTTTCCTTGGATTCCGATGTTTTTGAGGCGCTGTAGAAGGGTGGTATGGCAGACTGTGTCGAAGGCTGCGGAGAGGTCGAGGAGGATGAGGGCGACAGTGTCTCCATTGTCCAGTAGAGTTTGAATGTCGTCTGTTGCTGCGATGAGGGCGGTTTCGGTGCTGTGCTTGGCTCGGAAGCCGGACTGTGAGGAGTCGAGTGATTTGTTGGTTTCGAGGAATGCGGCGAGCTGGTTGTTGACAGCTTTCTCGATGACTTTGGCCGGGAATGGAAGGAGTGAGATAGGGCGATAGTTTTTGAGTTCGGTGGGGTCAGCTGTGGGTTTCTTCAGGAGGGCGCTGAGTTCGGCATGTTTCCAGCTTTCCGGGAAGGTTGCGGAGTTGAGGGAGCAGTTGATGACGTCTCGGAGGTGCGGTGCAATAATGGAGTCTGCTTTGTTAAAGATGTGGTGAGGGCAAGGGTCTGTGGGGGATCCTGAGTGGATAGAGTTCATCAGGCGGATGGTGTCCTCGGTGGAGATTGGCTTCCAGTCATTGAGGATGTTAAGGGGGGGTGGGGGTCCTGCAGGGGCTTGGGTGGGTTGGTCTCCGGGTTTGTTGTCGAAGCTGTTGTGGATGTCTGCAATTTTGTTGTGGAAGAATGAGGCTAGGGAGTCGCAGAGGGCTTGAGAGGGGGTGATGTCGTTGGAGTTGGCTGAGGGGTTGGTAAATTCCTTGACGATGTTGAATAATTCCTTGCTGTTGTGGGCGTTGTTATCTAGACGGTCCTTGAAGGCTGCTTTCTTGGCATTTCGGATTAGTTGGTGGTTTATGCGGGTGGCATTTTTGAAGGCGTCCCTGGTGCTGGTGTTTGGGTCTTTTTTCCAGGCCTTCTCGAGGGAGCGACAGAGTTTCTTGGATTTCTTAAGGTCATCGTTGAACCAGGAGGCCTTCTTGCTGCCTAGTTTGATTTGTCGTTTTTTCAGTGGTGCTAGGATGTCGGCGCTGTTGGATAACCATTGGGTGAGGTTGGTGGCTGCTTGGTCTGGGTTTGAGGAGTGGGAGGGGGGCTTTTGAAGAAGCGTTGAGGAGATCTGGTCGATGGTGATTTTGTTCCAGTTTCTTTGCAGAGTGGGTTGGGGGTGGTTGTTGGATGTGGGCTTGTTGTAGGTGAAGTGAACGCAGCTGTGGTCAGTCCAAAGGAGAGCTGTGGTGTGGTTGAAGGAAACATGCTTGCTGGAGGTGAAGATAGGGTCGAGTGTGTGACCTGCGATGTGGGTGGGGGTAGTGACAAGTTGTTTAAGTCCGAGGCTTGCGAGGTTGTCCATAAGGGTGGTGGTGTTGTGGTCGTTGTTCTTTTCAAGGTGAAAGTTGAGGTCTCCCAAAAGGATGTAGTCCTTGGAGGGGAGCGCGTGTGGAGTGAGGAAGTCCGTGATGTCTTCACTAAATTGTGCGCGGGGTCCTGGTGGCCTGTAAAGGAGGGTGCCTCTGAGTGTGGTCTTGGGGTCGATGTGGATCTGGAAGTGAAGGTGTTCAGAGTTGGCGAGATTGACGTCTGAGCTGGTTGAGATGCGGATGGATTTCTTATGGACGATAGCGATGCCTCCTCCTGTGTGGCCGGTACGGTCCTTGCGAATGATCTTATAGCCTTCCGGGATGGCAATGGTGATGTCTGGGGCTGAAGAGGCATTCATCCATGTTTCTGTTAGGAAGGCGACGTCCGGAGAGATGGTGTCAAGTAGATTCCAGAGGTCAATGGCGTGTCTGTGGACCGAGCGGGTATTCAGCAAGATGCATTGTAGGTGGTTGGGATCGGATATCTGTTGTGTGTTCGTGGATGAGGAGTTGTTCTTGGTGCCGTCGAACTTGTAGGAGTAGCAGGAAAAGGGTCCATGGGTGTGTCCAGGAGCGGCTTGGACGCAGATGGGGGAGCGGCCAGGGTTAAGGGCTAGGAGGGTGGTGGCATCGTAAGTAATGCGGGAAGGGTGGGCCATACGAGGACCAGGGGCTCTGGCGCTGGGCGCGGTCCAGGCGCGGACGGGCGTAGACGGGCTTACCTTTGGCGCACCTTCGGCGTGGCCGTAGCGCGTGGACGCTGCGCGTGGGGGCATTGGCCATAAATGGATGGTGGAGGGGGCGGAGCGTGGGAGGGTCAGCTGGGGGGCGGGATCAAGGTGTGGGAGGTGGTGTGGGACGTCACAGCAGACAAAATGGCAGCAACAATAACAACAAATGCTGCGAGGGGCACGTCGAAATTGGCCAAGATGGAGCGTTCAGGGGACGAATAATGCACAAGTTTCTAGTGGTACAAAGCGCTAAGGTAACGATGGGGGCGCTATGGATTGTGCAAGCAGATAATACACAGAGCCCAAAGCGAGGGAATTAAAAACGGCAGGAAGCGAGGTAAAGCCCACAGCAATTAATACATAGACAGTAAGGTGAGCCAAAGCCCCGCAGTGCGCTACGTAGTTGTAAAAGCGGCAATTACATTCAGCAGTTTTCAAAAGCAAAGCGCCAAATACACTCAGCTGTTTTCAAAGGCAAAGCAAAGCGCCAAATACACTCAGCAGTTTTCAAAGCAAAGAGGCCCACAGCGTCTAGCAGTGCGCAACGAAAAGGTACTTAGCAGAATTGAAGCGCTATGTCAAGGACTCGAGTGAGGAGGAGGTGAAGTGAGCGACCGCTTCTATCGAGGATATGGCGGTCACAGCTCTCCGATGGGATACGGTCGGTGTGTAGCTACAGTGAGTGGGAGGGTCAGCTGGGGGGCGGGATCAAGGTGTGGGAGGTGATGTGGGACGTCACAGCAGACAAAATGGCAGCAACAATAACAACAAATGCTGCGAGGGGCACGTCGAAATTGGCCAAGATGGAGCTTTCAGGGGACGAATAATGCACAAGTTTCTAGTGGTACAAAGCGCTAAGGTAACAATGGGGGCGCTATGGATTGTGCAAGCAGATAATACACAGAGCCCAAAGCGAGGGAATTAAAAATGGCAGGAAGCGAGGTAAAGCCCACAGCAATTAATACATAGACAGTAAGGTGAGCCAAAGCCCCCCAGTGCGCTACGTAGTTGTAAAAGCGCCAATTACATTCAGCAGTTTTCAAAAGCAAAGCGCCAAATACACTCAGCTGTTTTCAAAGGCAAAGCAAAGCGCCAAATAGCTCCAACTGGATTAGCAGCACACAACATTTAAGCGATTACTTTGCATAGATTACTTATGCTACCAGTTGAACATGATAATGAATTGGAATATGGGAAGCTGTCTGGAGAAGCTTGTTATGAAGTGTCAAGAGTACTGAAGAAAATCAAACTTTTAATCATTGATGAGGTGAGCATGGTCTCAAACGTAATGCTTGCATTTGTTCACTTGAGAATGCAACAGATTTTAAAAACAGATTACGATGTTCTGTTTGGAGGAAAACATTTAATTATATTCCGAGATCTACTACAACTAACATTTGTAAAAGGACAACTTGTTTTTAAAACACTTGTCCATGAACAAACTAGGACATATTTTGGAAGTATTGGAAATGTGAACACTTGGTTACATTTGGAATATAAAGAACCTATTAAGAATATGCGACAAGCAAGTGATAAAGATTATGGAAATATTCTTCAAGATGAAAGAATTGGTGTCTTGACGAAACATGGCAAACAAGATTTAGAAAGTTGACTACTAAGGAACTTGTTTATAACTGGAAACACAGTGGCTGAAGCAATATACAATAAGCTCGCAGAAAATAAGTCTCTAGTTTTTCTAATGCCTGCACTGCAAGAGTGTTCTACATTTGATCAATAACGTTGCAAACTGAAAAACAACAAGTAGTGGAAATTGAAGCTATTGGTAATATTGAATACCAGGGACTGACTATTCATCTCACAGAGAAACTACAGGATAAATTGCTTTATTTGGAAAAGTCTGTATCTAAAACTGCAGGCTTAGAAAAGACTTTACATGTATGTATAAACTGTTGGGTAATTTTACGGCCTAATTTGAAAGCAGAAGAAGGTTTAGTAAATGGAGCAATGGGAAACATTGTTAATTTTGTAAAATTTCAAAACAGAGATGGAATAGAATTTTTTATCATAAAATTTGACCCGATTAAAGAGGTAAAACAGATTGGGTATTGTGTAGTACGTTTTTTGCTTGTGAAAGATTTGTATGTTCACAGAAAACAATTTCCTCTGTCATTAGCATATACAGTAACTATTCACAAATCTCAAGGTTTTAGTATAGACAGTGCTTTTGTAAATATTCGAGGTTCAGTGTTCAACGAGGGAATAGCATGCATTGCATTATCTTGAGTAAGAGCATTGTCTAGATTGTATTTGATAGATTTCAATGAGAAAAAAGGTTAGTGCTGATGCAAATTTTGTAAGAAAGTATAATCGTTTAGGAAGACTTTGTACATCTGATTTAGGTGATTTAGGTGAATATCCCATATATGAGAAACGTGTAGTGTGTCCGAAATGGAAATATGTCAAACATTCAACTGAGGTTAAAAAAAAGAAAACAATTGAAGAGAAACTTGAAGGAGAAAATAAAAAGAACATGAAAACTGTTGATGACATTTTAGGATACCAGTTGGAAAATAGTCCATGTATCAACTGTTATGCTAATAGGATTCTGAATTTTGTGTTTTATCTTCAAGATCTTCATCATGAAAAAATGTTCTTTACTATATCATGTATTTCAACAGTTGGTAACTGACAGAAGTAAAATGCATACTGCTTCTGGCATTCGACATCTTTTGGATATATGTACTGGTCCATTGACATTTACTCTCAATATACAACAAAATGCCCAAACATTTCTAATGCTCATGCTTGGAGTATTAAGACATGAAGGAATACAGATAGAAAACTTATTTGGACTAAGTTACAGGTGGCATCATAAATGTGAAGAGTGTTCATTTACTTCCACCACTGAAATACAAACAATTCATATACTAGATGATACCAGACTGCAAATCAGAACCTTTTAACAAATTGAAAAAAACAGCTAATTAGGACATGAAATGTTCAGATTGTAGACCAGAGATGTTGTATATATTACATATAGAGAGATTTGGAAACATCTTATTATAATGCTACAATGTTGTAGAGCAAATGGAAGAGAACTGGAAACCAAAATTAAATATTTTAATGGAAGTCAAATATCTATTTCAGGAAGAACTTTTATAGCAGTGGCTATGATTCTCCATGATGGACCTACTACAACATCTGGACACTATACTGAGTATTTAAAGTGTAATAAAGGATAGACACATTACAATAATGCCCATTGGATTTCAATCCTAGATTGCCATAAGAATGACTAAATTCATATTTGCTACTTCTGCAGTCAACGTTTTGAGTACATCATTCAACCTATAGGGAAGATGTGAACAGAAAGTAGACAGGAGTGCAATTTATTTGCGGGTTTATATAGCGCTAGGAATCGACTCCCGGAGGAGTATCTCCGCGCTTCGACCGCTGGGGAACCCGTCCTGGCTCACCCTGAGAGATGGTCCCTGGGTGCGACCAAGCATCCCCGGCGGTCTGGGGGGGCCGTTGTGAAGATGAGGCAAGCTAATGCCCAGAGTTGCCGAGAGTGGTCTCTGACTAGAGTAGGCACCGAGGCGAGAATTATCGAGTCCTCTGACCCTGGTCCACGACCCTGCCGTGTCGGGAATCGAACCCTGGTCCCGGGCCGTCCTCTGCTTACGGGTCTGCCGCCTCTAACCAGTGAGCCACACTTCTCCACTCCACTAATAATTGAAGTACTCATGTGAGAGGTTCTTATGTCAAATGCCACTAAGTTTTGTGCTAGATCTACAAACCTGAGTAATAGGCTAACACAGCTGCACCACAAACAGCATCAGAGGATTTACTCCGAACGCTGCAAAGGAGCTCTGCTCATGCAGGGGAACCCTCTCACATAAAAACAAAGAACTCTGCCTTCAGGATTGTTAAGGCCTGCCATAGGAGGCACTTATAGGTTTATATGTGTGTGCATAGGTAGTGATTTAGGTGACCTATACCACAGTAAGCGGTGCATGCACCACCTTACCCAGGCTGCAGTAGCAGACCTGTGGTGTCATTTTGGAGGGCTTCCCATGGGTGGCATAATACATGCTGCACCCCTTGGTAGGCCTCTGGGGTACCTATGCCCTGGGTACATAGTATACCATATACTAGGGACTTATAAGGGCGCTCCAGAATAGAATCAGAGATGTACCTAATGTACATGGAAACCATTATAGAGAGGAAGCAGCTAGGCTGGGGTCCTGGATAGCAGATCCCCAGCTAGACTAAGGTCGAAAAACAGTGAAACATCAGCGAACAGTGGTGGGGGTACCCATGTGAAGCAGATCCTACTCTCCCATACCCATTAACCCCTTGGACGCTCTTGACGAGCTCAGCTTGTCATGAGGCACAGTGGAGCTGTGCTCATGACGAGCTAAGCTTGTCATAACGGCCGCGGAACGCCTACGCGGGGCTAATTCCCCTCCTGTGCGGGGCGTTCCATTGAGTGAGCGGAGTCGTAATGAGCTCAGCTCGTCATGAGCACAGCTCCACTGTGCAGCATCATGAGCTGAGCTTGTCACGATCACCGCAGTGCCACCCCCTCCCCCGCATTGCTAGGGAATTAGCGCCCCGTGGAAGGGGTTAATAGAGTCTGCTTGCCTTTTAACAGTCCCCTGCATCAATAGACTAGAGCTCCTAATGTTGGAGGAATAAGACCTTGCACAGTCTGCAGAACCCCTTATTCTGATCTCGGTAATCACTATGATGAGCCTGTTTAGCACCTGCGGAAACATACTGTGTTGCTTGATTAGGTTGTCGGCATAGGTTGGGTGTTGGACAGCAGTTTAGCTGTGTTAGCTGTGAAGATGTTAGGTCATTACCCAATCTGCCTTTATAAGCGCTACAAAGAGTACTACCAGTTATGTGTCTGTTCTGGAATGAAGTGGCTAAGGTAGCTACCTTGTCAATTAGCTAGAAGGGGGGTATCTTTCTGTAAAATACTTTTTGTGATGTCAGTTAGTTGCTCTATCAACCCCTTCACTAGCTTACTAATTCCGCAACCCCTCCTATATGAGCTACCAAGTCGGCTGACTGTTTGTTTAAAGAACCCAGGCACTTACAGGTACATGTCGCTTGGGTTACTGAATCAACCGATCTCCTGGTGGCACAGGTCTAATATTCACTTGGGCGGACATGCTTTCCTCGGTTATACTCGTCAGTGGGTTAAATCTGTTGGTACATACTACTGCAAACTCTGGCTGGAAATCACTACTGACAGTGGGGTGGGGAGGAAGCTTGTATGTCCAGATCAGCGCCTACACCAACCCCTGTGTCAGAACTTACAGATGTTCGCTGAATGGACTTTTTAACATGGCTGGTGTAGATTTTCCAGTACCCTGGCAGGAGGGATCTTTGATAGCTAATGCCCCTGAAGTGCATACATCTTAACCCATGGGAGCTGTCAGGACCTCCTCACACTCACTCATTATATAATCTGTACGATTCATGACACAATTGTTCCCTTTAACCAAAACACCTTTCTTCAGCTTTTTTGATGTCTTGCCCTTTCCTACCCCTCCCCTTCCCAGATCGTCCATAGCCTTTCTTTTGCCCATACTAATAAACAATAAGGCAAATAATGAGGTGCACATATTTACTAAATACTAACAGAATATACTTGGATATAACACGGAAAGCTCTAATGAGAGAGCCAATCAAATTAGTTCCGATTGCGAGTACAAAGACCGATTGGTACAGAGTTCTTAAGTATGCCGTAAGCAGACGGGTTAACAGTACCTCTAATGTTAAAGATGTTGTCATGGAGCATTGTTAGAGGTGTGGCCCTGCCCTGCCTCTTCCTGCCAATGACGGGCAAAGACGGGCCCGCCCTTGGTCCAGGCTTTGTCCGAGCGCGTCCCGCAGCGTGTCCCGCGCAGTGGTGTCCTGAGCACGATTTAAACGCCGTTGGCATGGATGGATGGCAGGTGTGTAGAAAGTAGGTTATGGTGCAGGGGAGCCTATTACTGGCAAAGCGCATACCCCAATACATTCATATTGGCACCTTTTTTAGGTCTCGCTTGAGTCAGCGCATGCGCTGCCCTGGCGAGACATTTAGTAGCTGCTTCAAAAAGCACTACTTTGCCGGCCACCAGCTTGCTACAACGCGCACAAGCACGCGTGACGTGCACAGCACTTTTCCTAGTCGCGCGCGTGCGCACAACTCGCGTCACCGCTCGCGTTTTTTTTCCCTTTTGCGGCCGCGCGGCGTTACTTTTTCGTCCGCGTGGCCAATGCTTGTTCAAACTTTCAGTGCGTTTTAACACGGGCATTCTTTTTAAAGGTTTTCAGCAGCTTCATTGAAGAGAAACATTTCCCAACCCACTTCCCAAGTTGTCTACTTCAGTACAAGAACCATTTTATCTTTCAAATGCTTGTTTTGTGTGCTGTGATTGCGCCTTGCCTGGTTGCCCTGCTTGATTTATACTGCAGGTGCATTTGCTCCTGGTAGCCTCCAGTACTTAGTCTTCTGTTAATTCATCACATCATCACCGGACCTAGTCTGGTTCCCTTTTTTGTATGCTAGATCTTTAAAGGCTGCAGGTAGTACTGCGGTGTTATCTCTCCTAGCAGCGCCGTGGTTTAGATATAATTGTGTTATAGCTCCTTGTGGCTGCTAGTTCTAGTTGTGTTTTAATGCTATAGCTCCTTGAAACCCCCGCCTCTGGTTAATTGGTGGAGTGATTTGGTCCTCACAGCCTCTGTTCTGGTTGTGTTGTCAGTGTGGTAGTTTCCTTTGTAGATCGTATCATCATGAACGCTAGTAACAGCTGGCCACGCTGGTGTGATAGCGCCTAGCAGTCCCTGTTCTGGTCACGCTGTGGAGGGCTAGCTGGCACTAGTATCTTGTTGCGGTTGTAGTATCAGCATGATTGCTCCTAGTTGGCCCTTTCTGGGTGCACTGTAGGGGTCTATCTCGCACCAGTATCTTGTGGTGGTTGTACTATCAGCATGATAGCTCCTGCCAGACCTTTTCTGCTCTGGTAAATTCAATATTTAGAGCCCTGAGCCATTTTAAAACGCCTTGTTTTTGTTTCGGATCAAAAATGGCTCTGATGGCGGTACACATTTGTTTCTCCATCAGACATACTTTAGGATGCCTCTCATTGTGTTAAAACAATATATCATTAGGCAAACGACAGAGACTCGTTAACAAAGCCATTCCTGGGAGATTGGAAAGGGTGGGGGTGAAAGTGGGAGTCACCAAAACGTTTTCAGCATCCCTCGTTGTCATTGCCCATCCTTAAGAGAATATTTACCAGCACAACTTCTGTGGATGCATATGGATAACAGGAGGCACAGCAAGTATGTCAGACTCTCCCACACTCACTGACTCACCCACTCTCTCTCACTCACTGACTGACTTACTCTCACTCACTGACTGACTCACTCACACTCACTGACTGACTCACTCTCACCCACTGACTCACTCCCACTGACAGATACTCACTGAATCTCCCCCTCTCTCACTGACTCTCCCACTCTCTCTCACTGACTGACTGACTCACTCTCACTGACAGACTCTCACTGACAGACTCTCCCACTCTCTCTCACTCACTGACTGACTCTCCCACTCACTCTCTCTAACAGTCTGACATACTCTCTCTCACTGACTGAATGACTCACTCTCACTGACTGAAAGTCTCACTCTCACTGACAGACTCTCCCACTCTCTCTCACTCTCTCTCTCTCTCTCACTGACTGACTGACTGACTCACTCTCACTGACTGACTGACTCACTCTCACTGACTGACTCACTCTCTCTCACTGACTCACTCTCTCTCACTGACTGATTCGCTCTCTCTCACTGACTGGCACGCACTCTCACTGACTGACACTCACTCTCACTGACTGACAGACTCACCCTCACTGACTGACAGACTAACTGTCACTGACAGACTCACTCTCACTCTCACACTGACAGACTCTTTCATTCACTGACAGAGTCACTCACTCTCTGACTGACTGACTCACTCTCACTGACTGACTGACTCACTCTCACTGACTGACTCACGCTTTCTCACTGACTGACTCACTCTCTCTCACTGACTGATTCGCTCTCTCTCACTGACTGGCACGCACTCTCACTGACTGACACTCACTCTCACTGACTGACAGACTCACCCTCACTGACTGACAGACTAACTGTCACTGACAGACTCACTCTCACTCTCACACTGACAGACTCTTTCATTCACTGACAGAGTCACTCACTCTCACTGACTGTCTGACTCAGTCTCACTGACTGACTCTCTCACTCTTACTCTCACTGACTGACTCACTCTAACTCACTGACTGACTCACTCTCACTGACTGACTTGCTCTCTCTCACTGACTGACTCGCTCTCTCTCACTGACTGACACTCTCACTGACTGACACTCAGTTTCACTGACTGACAGACTCACTCTCACTGAGTGACAGACTCACTCTCACTGACTGACTCACTCACTCTCACTGACAGACTCTCACTGACAGACAGTCTCACTGACAGACAGACTCTCACTGACAGTCTCTCACTGACAGACTCGCCCACTGACAGACTCACTCACTGACAGACTCTCTCACTGACACTCTCCCAATCTCTCTCTCCGACAGACTGACTGACAGACTCTCACTGACTCACTCTCACTGACTCACTCTCACTGACTTACTCTTTCACTGACTGACTCACTCTCTCTTACTGACAGATTCTCACTGACTCTCTCTCATTGACAGACTGTCACTGACTCTCACTGACTGACTCTCTCTCACTCTCATTGACTGACTAACTCTATCACTCCCACTGACTGACTGACTCTCTCACTCTCACTGACTGACTCTCTCCCTAACTCTCACTCTCTCACTGACTGACCGACTCTCTCACTCTCACTGACTAACTGACCGACTGACTCTCTCACTGACTGACTCTCTCACTAACTGACTGTCTCACGCACTCTCACTAACTGACTGACTGACTGACTGACCTTCACCCTCCAGTTATTTATGCCCTCCATAACAAAAAAACACAACAAGCAACCATTGGAATAGGTAGATACAAGTTGCCAGCATTGAAAGGACAAACAAAAACTCAAGACATTGCGCCCGATTCACAGAATGAACTTAAGACTCAATCCTAAACTTACTACAGACTTAAGACAGACTTAAGACAAATTTAAGACAGACTTAAGTTAGGATTTTTTCTTAAGTCTGACTTAAGTCTGTCTTAAGTCTGTCTTAAATTTGTCTTAAGACAAACTTAAGACAAAATCCTAACTTCTGTGAATACCAAAAGTAGTAAGTTCATTCTGTGAATACCAAAAGTAGTAAGTGCATTCTGTGAATAGCAAAATAGTAGTAAGTTTAGGATTGAATCTTAAGTTCATTCTGTGAATCGGGCCGAACATTTTTAATGCTTTTTAAATATGGTCGTTCAGTTGTACATAATGCTTTTTTGGTCATATCTAACTTAACAAAAATGTTTCTGACAGGTCATTATTATAACTTTTCAGCATGCTGCATACTTCTGTACAGCACAGTTAAAAGACAAAGGCAAATTCAATATCTAGCTAAACGCTTATAAGTTCGCAAAGGTGAGACCTATTGGCTATGCCAATGCTTGTTCTCTATATTTTGGAGTACATTCTGAAGCTTTCTCATTCTATCACCTTGATTTTCACTTATAACACAAATGAGTAGATAAATATAGCGTCAAACTGTAACGAGGACCACGGCAGGCATAATCAGGCCAGACATTGATGGCACAGTCTGGCTTATCACATGAGTACCCAGCATCAGCTTGGACCTGTTCAGGAATATACACACTCTTTCATATAAATACCCACTTTTGAGCAATTTTATATGAGCGGTTCGCAGCATTGATTTGTGAACATATGCCATAACATATAACTTTACACATTATAATAACTGCTATCCAATATACCAATCTGGCCGCCATATATGACCCCTGGAACTGACTGCACCATTTGCAGGCCATGTACATATTAATTTGTTAAGTAAGACAACACACTCTAATATGGCTGCCAGTATCCTCCTGGTAGTGATTCTTACAATGGATCGCATTTGCATTATTCAGACCGGTATGGAAGGCCATCGTCTCATTATAGTGAGTGCAGGCCAGCTGCATATATTACGATACTTTCAGAATAGAGACCATCAATTTTAAGTTCCTACACTCGTGGGCGCACTTCTATACCAATGCCCATCATTGGAATATGGCTGCCACATTCACGTATAGACAGCAGAGCTCTGAATACACACATTCAGCTTTCGGGACAGCGGAGAGATAACTTCCTCGTCTGCAGGATAATTACCAGGCCTATCAAGGCCACATATAGGTCGCCCCCGAATTAAGTGCGTGGGTCCACCATTGCGAGAGAGGGGAAGATGTGGCCCATCGGCCAGTTCTGCCGACAATGGTTCGAGCCTCGGGGTCGCTTCCACATCCTGTGATCCTGGGTAATCACTTCATCTCCCTGTGCCTGAATGTGCAATGTAAATACGGTGCTCATGTAAAGCGCCCCAAGACCTTCGGGCCGAGTTCGCGCTATATAAATATGCAAAAATAAAAAATTTGAAGGGAGTCCAGGATTATGATGTTTGCGTAGTTAGCTGGCAAGAACATTCCTCAGAAATATGTTAGGGAGTACAGATTTCACTGGGACCAGTTAATTCTGATTTCTCTGGCTGGCTGTGACATCTCATTTTTGTGGGCCTTGAAAAAGTCCACAGGCCGAAACACATGTCGGCTGCCAGTGTGTCCCCCTTTTTAATAAGACCGGAAAATAAAAGAAGAAAATCCTATTTGGACTACTTTGAATTTCTTTTACAGTTACACATCTATGTTACTGTATGGACTACGTGTTGTGTGCCTCAGTACTTGTGTATTTAAGTAGAGTTCTGAATAAAGGTAGTCTCTCTATTCTTACACTGCCTACTTATGCTAGATTGAACATAGCCCCCATGCTGAGCTCCACAACATGCAATGTGAGTGTATACACAGGAGTATCCTCCCTAAGGAATGCATTTCAAACATTTAAAGTATGTAAGTATGTTACGAGTACCCTTTAGGGACCCCGGCCCTGGGTGTGCACAGGGATTCTCTGTTGCTGATGTATGCGAGTTACTGGCTGACGAGACACAGGCATATAATGACATATACAAGGCACGGTTATTTTGATATGAGTGGGTTTTGCAGAGGCGGGCCCCCAAAGGGAGCTCAGGAGCCCGCGCCATAACCCGGCATCAATCCCCCAGGCAGGAGGGGGACCCAGTTTACCACAAAAGCGGGGTTCGGTAAACAAAAGGCAGAGGGCACAACAAAGTCGGACAAGGTAGCGAGGCGGCCTAACTCTGGGACAAAGGCTATTCCCTTCCCGCGCAAATGAGGCGCAAGAAAATCCCAACCTACAAAAGAACCGGCCCAGAAGTGCCAAGAGACAATACCAAGGAAGTGTATAATGACATAACATGCGAAATATATACATGTTTCCTTGTAACCCTAATAAAATGCGGCCAACAATTGACCACCACGAGACGGAAAAGTGTAGTTACTTTCTTGGCGGAAAGGGAAGTTCTGAAAGGAAATGTGATATCAAGTGCATGTAGGAGTGGGGCAGAGTGCGGGGTTATTGTGAAACCCCGAAACCGAGGGTGTAGTGTAGCTTTTGTGGAGCAAGCAGTGACAGTGCACGAGGTGCAGGCGGATGTGAGATACAGGCAACAGTGTATGCTAGCGCAGGCGTGGTAGCAGTGATACGAGAGCCTTCACCCTCTGTGGAGGATGGATAGGAAAATGGATAAATTAGGAGGATTTGTGACTGCACGCGAGTCACGGTGGACACGGGATATGATGTCAATCGAAATAAGACGAGCTGCATGATGATATGGAGGGCTATCGTGAGATATTAATCAGAATACTACCAAATACATTGGGTCCTATAAGGATTTGATGATAGATTGGGGGACATCTGTTTACATTGAGCATTAGCATGAATACATATTGGAAGTATCCTACATGAGCAGTATGGTGATTAGTAGTGGGGCACAAACTGATAAACAATGAAGGATGTGTGACACCAGATAATGAGAGAAGAATGTATGAAATGATGCGCATGAAAAATTGTAGTTGGCAGACCAATTATATTATATATCAGTTTAACACTATAGAAATAGATTGAGTGGTACTGGGCAGTTTGTTTAAATACAACATATATTTCTCTCTACAGAGATTGGTATAACAGCCACACAGCACCCCAGACCCCACACATGATTGTGGGGCCACATAAGGTAAGAGTTTAGATTTAATGTATTGTATACAACCAGACTCTAACTTATGTAGAGGCAGTTTCTGAAGGTGCTCTCATTCGTTTACAGTCAATACTCGAGGACAATCCGCCTTCTTTTTATCATTTGCATACATTACCAGAAAACTAGGTGAGTCTTCAGACCTTTTGTGACTACTACGCAGACCCAGGGGGCACATCTATGAATGGTGACACCAGTATGTGCATGTCAGAGGGTGACTTGACAAGTACCTTCACTTTTTTAACAACTAATACCATATTGATGAGAATTTGTAAATAAATTGACTCACAATGTTTTCAATTCAGACCTAAACCGCTCACACTTATAGACATAGGGCCGATGTTGATCATGTGATATTTTCAAGGGACTCTGACCCAGGTGATGGGATCTTAAATGCTTAGGTGCTCCTCCCTAAGTTGTGATTATATTTATGTTTGCGGCCCAGATGAGGTCTGAGGCAACATTATCAGCAATAGAAGAAACACCTATTGGCGAGGGCAAAATGGATTCATGGTTGTCTAATAATGAAGATATGTTGAAACCACAACCTCAACTCTGAATTCTAGAATTCTCAGAGAAGCCCTTTTTGAACATAATAGTGATGCAACTAAACTTATGTTTGTGAGCATTGATTGTGTTGAAATATAACCAAGAGATGGCGTTAGACTAGAATTCCTGACAAAGTTATAATTGGAGTGCATTATTGCATTAGAAACTAACTCTCCAGGAGGTCTGAATATGGGCAAAGAACTGCGTGTTCATTTGGATCAATAAGGGTATATCAATGTAACAGTCCGGAGCGGCCGCCATCTTATCTCTCGGTAGGATCGAGAGAGAAGAAGAGGTGAAAAACGAAGGGGGAATTTAATGAAAGGGGGCAAGGTATACCCCTCTTGACCCCCTAGGAATGTTGTTGGGGTTATTAAAGGGTCCCGTGGGGAAAATAAAAAAAAAATGATTTTTCACGGTAGAAGCGCTTCACGGGCCGCGAACTGGGCCGCAAACTGGTAGCGAAACGGGAATTCGCCATTTTGTGCTTCGTTTTAATTAAATTACTAGGTATAAGGGGGTGCGGGAGACGTATCCTAATCCCCTATGTTTCCTGAGGGTGGCTGAGGAGGCTCATATATGTTGATACATCTCTTCCAGCGGCTGTGCGTGAGCTTTTTTTTTTTTGTTGCTGCGTGACGTCTGTTAACGTTCGATTCGATGGAAATCAAGAAGTGTTGACCGCCAATTTGTCAGTGCGATAAAATATTTTGTTATAAATGAATCCTTATTGATAAACATTGTCTGCGCCATCTTGCCTTTTTTCCAATGCCACAATTTTGTCGTGCACGGCAGCCATTTTAGATGCCAGGCCGGTCCCAGGCTATCACCTAGCCCTGCGGATGTAGTTTATGGCCCCAGCTGTAGAGAATCCAGACATGCCAACCCTCCCGATTCAGGCGTGAGACTACTGATTTCAGTGCTAGTCTCCCGCCTCCCGATTTCTGCAAGCAAAAACCCGGGGGCATATTACCAACAACTAGCGATAATTTTTGTCTCTAACTTGTTTAGAGACAAAAATTATCGCCGCACATCGGCGATTTTTATCGCAGATAAACCTTGCTATTAGCAAGGTTTATCGCAAATGCGATAAAAAACGGCCGCAATGCATGAATATCGCTGAAAAGTCAGCGATATTCATGCATTATCGAGCAAATGCTCTTAGCCATGTTATCCACCTCCCATTGGATAACATGGCTAAGAACTCCTCAGGGCAGGTGTTAGCTTTTGGAGATATTCGCGCTTAGCGCGAATATCTCCAAAAGTTGGTAATAGGAGATAGCGATGTTAGGGACTGTTTCCAGTCGCTAACATCTTGGCACGCCCACTTTGCATGTCATTAGTGATAAATATCACTGACATGCAAAGCGGGGCCCAAGATGGTCGCTATCTCCTTTTAGCTGTCACTAACTGGTGTCATCAGTGATGTCATCAGTGATGTCACTAACCATGTCATGAATGATGTAATATGTGACATCATCAGCAGTGGATTGCGGGTGCGCGATATATAGTTAGTGCAACTAACTATATATGAAATTTCAATGGTTTTGTGTGAGTAAAATAAGGTTTGGAAAAGGCTTATCCCTAACTATATATGGTCTATAACCAATGGTTTTTTCAGTGAATTTTCAAGGTTTTGTAAATGCTAATTCCTAACTATATATGGCCTATAACCTATGTTTTTTTCTATGAATTTCATTGGTTTTTTAATAGCAAATATCAAAAGCTGTCAAATGTCAAGTACGTGATAGGTAAAAACTTTTTCGTGTTTAAGCACGCTGATGTGCTTTGAACTCTGCCCCCCTCCCCTCTTTTCTCTTAGTAGTACTCTCTCTTTGCAGATAGTGAAGAGTAGTTAACGCAGGCCTTTACCCCCGTTGTAATCCGTCGTGCCTGCTTCTCTCTCCATTTGATTGATTGTTATCCAAGCATTTACTGTTTTACAATTGATTCTCTTTGGTTCATTCTCTATTTACAAACAAGCACAAAGTCGCAATACTCTGTTTAGTCTTTGCAGATAGTGAAAAATAGTGAAAAATTGTGTAAAAAAATAAAATTAATCGAGCAAAATCAGTAGGCCACTAATTGGATCTCTTTTTGACCTCGCTAAAATAGAAATAATAGGAACAACCCTTCATGAGAAATACGAAAATAGTGAGATGAACTGAGCTCCACACCATGAGGGCTGCAAGACAGCTCGGCTCCGTCACCCACCCCGCCCAAAATAATGACAAACCCTATGCAAATATTAAAAATATATAGAACACACCAGCAAAGAAACAGGGTAAAACATTTTATTAAATAACTATTTACATAACTATTTTATACTTTTTATTGCCCGATCCGGCTAGCTCAATCGATCGAGCATGAAACTCATGCACTCTGATAGCAAGCGTTGCTGCTGATGCTATGCAGACCAAAACTGGTTTTCAGTTTGTACATTTTTCTAGATTTTTCCATCCAAGGTTGGTTGAGTTTGTAGAACGATGGCTTCTGATTTTCAACATACGGTGTGGTGGCGCGGACTGGGAGGGGGCGCTTCGCTCCTGCCCCCTCCCCAAGTAAGATTTTCATACGTGAAAGTACGTTAATGGTTTTGGTCCCTGAGTTGCTTCGATGTCACTGCCATTCTCAAATGGCATAAGTTCTGGATGTTGGGTGCCATAGTTCAGAGTTCTGAGCAGCGCTTGTAACACTGTCTGAAGCTTATTTCCACCTACTGCAGCTTCACTATTCTCAAAGTAAGTGAGGGTCGTTTGTGGACCTGACTGCATTTGAAAACAATGTGATATGGTACCTCCCTAAACCGCTTGACGGAGGCCCCCGAGGGGCGGTCTGATGGCACGGACTCGGAGAAGACGCTTGGCTCCGACCCCCTCCCCAAGTCTTATAGCACCGGTTTAGCCTGAGATTGCCCCCGACATAGGCGGCCGGCTCCCGGGGTCCGGCAGAACTTTTTGCCTTTTGATGACTCTTCTATTCTGGACCTTGTCCCACAATCCGTTTGACCTGAAGACACGCTGTAGTGGGGCGCCCCTTTACCGTTTTAGTTGCCATTCCGCCCGCTTTTGCTACACTGTGCCTCTTCCGCCATTCAGCTGTTTATCGCCCGCTCTTGCGGCTACAGCGTCTCGCTCACCATGTAGTTGAGTTGCTCCCGCTCTTGCGATGCAACGATAAGCGACTGCCACAGGACTCTCAAAATGGCGGCCGGATCTTCAGATTTGGGCGTGGTCCACTAAAATGGCCCTGGGACACCTTGGAACTCGGACGCTTCCCTGATAGGGCTTAGGTCCCATTCTCGAAAGCGTCCCCTCAGCCTTGAAGATTCTACAAAAGTCTTGGGGGCCCCCGACTCCCGCAGGCTTCTGGTGGGGAGCGGCTGCCATGTTTGCTCGTGGAATGGCCACGACGGACCTACGAGATGGTAGTGCTCTCATGCTGACGCCAGCTTTAGTCTGAAACATCCAGAAACACTGTAGACTACCAATTCGATCAGTTCCGGTACCGCCCCAACATGACCCGGTAGAGAAGAACTTGCCCTCCCCTCTTTGACTGATGGTTCTTGTTGCCTGTCCCCTCTGTTGTCATTTTACAGAACTTTTTGAATGGCTGAAAGGGGTTGTGTTCCGAACGCTGGTTGGTGGAGACATTGTGACTATATTCTTGACCTACGTTGTCGCGTAATGCGTTATATGACACGCCGCGTTAGCGCACCCGGAAGTGATCCGGGGCGCGGCGCGCAGCGCGTAACGTAAGCATAACAGGTCATGTGACTTGTTAATAAAACTTTTTATTGGTTCATTTTACTTTTGTTATTTTAATAATGAAAAGCTTGGTCATATGACCTAAAAAATACGCTTTTTATTGATTTCGATCTTTTTTTTAAAAAACATATATGTTATAATATTCCAGGCTAATGTACTTTCCCGGAAAATTTACAACTGTCCTGCAAGTAAAATATATTCCTTTTTCGAGAAAAAGGGCGTTTCTTCGTTCCATGACGGAGCCGTTGAGTAAAAGAGACTCGGCCTGCTGTCTTAGTCGCCGATACGCCTGATTATCAGATTCTTATCGATCACTTTATGTTGCAGGAGTGGAAAACACAACTGCCCTTGACCATTTATCTTTACTGCGTTCCTACGTATTATACCTTTTATCCGTCATGTAATTGGACTGCTTTATTTCACTTGCCTTTTACTGATTCGAAAACAGTGACTAAAAGTAAAAACTTTACCAATGTAAATACTACTACCATGTTTTGTTTTAAAAACCTTTATTGTGAAAATGTCAGCATACAAATACGGGCCTATAACCACGTGGGCCGGCCACGGAGCAAACTGAAATCGTATATGATGAGGAGACATTTACATTATAGAGGAACGTAACGAGCGGGCCATTAGGTTGCAAGAACTAACGTGTCTAACAGTTGCGGAATCGGTGGACGTACATTTTGTAATTAAAATACGACAGGGCCACTTACAAAAAAGTTATCTAGATATACATTTGCGGGCAAGTACCATGAGTGACGTTAATTCGAACTTTCAATAGTACAGTAATCAATAACACATCAGAACTTAATATCAATAGGGATGTCGAAATATTCAATCAATTCTCGTCCCCGCCCGCCATGAGCATCAAAACTGCATTCATATCTCGTGATATCAAGGTTGTTCAACCAGTACACAACAAGGAGTTACGAGTCCCATTTATACCGGCGCCATTTTGGGCGAGGCCGGGCAGGTCCAAGATATAGTCAAAATGTCTCCACCAACCATCGGCCAGACCAGAACCCCTTTCGGCCCTTTATGCTACAAGATGGTGTCTTCCATTCAGAAAATATTGTTGGCAGCATTTTGAAAGGAAAGATAAACAGCCGTTCTCCTAGTGAGTCTCACATTGTTACATTTAGGAAGAATGTTGAAGAGTAATATGTGGAAAATCTGAAGCCATTTTTCTACAAACTCTCAATCAGCCTTGGATGGAAAAAAAAATCCTGAAGAATGTACAAACTGAAAACCAATTTTTGTCTGTATAGCATCAACAGCAACGCTTGAGTCAGCTTTGTGTCAAGCCGCCATTTTCATTCAATCAATAGCATCCCCCTGCACACATTCAGGGACCTGGTCGTGTCTTCAGGTGAAACTGATTGTGGGACAAGAAGCAGAAAGGAAAAGAAAAAAGTTCCGCCGGACCTCGGGAGCCGGCCGCCTATGTCATGGGCGATCTTTGGCCACACCAGGGCAATAGTGAAGCTGCAGCAGGTGCAAATAAGCTTCAGACAGTCTTACAAGCACTGCTTTTCTAAACATTTTTTTGTATTTTTGCACAGTTTTATATATTTTTTTTGTTTTTGATGGAGGGGAAACAACAAAAAACAGGCATTGAAAAAGGCTCAACAGTGCAGGGCGCCTTGTGCTGGTTCCGACCTATTCACACATCGGTCCACTACTGATATCACCTCATAAACCAACGGGGCACCCCACGCCGACTTTCGGCGCAGCATTGTAGGATGGCCACACCAGTGCTGCAAATTGCTGGACACCACCTCGGTGCCATCCGGATCTCGGCGCGTTCGAGTCACTGTTCCGCAAGAGCTATTAGCAAGGTTTATCGCAAATGCGATAAAAAACAGCCGCAATGCATGAATATCGCTGAAAAGTCAGCGATATTCATGCATTATCGAGCAAATGCTCTTAGCCATGTTATCCACCTCCCATTGGATAACATGGCTAAGAACTGCTCAGGGCAGGTGTTAGCTTTTTGAGATATTCGTGCTTAGCGCGAATATCTTCAAAAGTTGGTAATAGGAGATAGCGATGTTAGGGACTGTTTCCAGTCGCTAACATCTTGGCACGCCCACTTTGCATGTCATTAGTGATAAATATCACTGACATGCAAAGCGGGGCCCAAGATGGTCGCTATCTCCTTTTAGCTGTCACTAACTGGTGTTAGCGACAGCTTGGTAATAGGGAGATAATTTTATCTCCGCTTTCTTGGCTTTAAAAGCCAAAAAAGCGGAGATAAACCCCCTTGATAATATGCCCCACGATTCCTCGGGGGTTTCAGCTGAAAAGGCTTGGTATTGTGTTACGTTGTAATTGTTCCAGGAAACGTCAGAGGGTCGATGCAGGGGTTCTAGAAGGGGTGATAAACCATTTAAGCCTCATGAACAAGCGCATGGTCTTTTAAAGATCTGTGAAGTACTCGGGCGGCGGTGTGTCCTCTTTCAGGAGCGGGCGGGCGGGGGGGGGGGGGCACTGCCAGCAACTTGCCAGGCCAGGCAGTGTTCAACACTTGCATCACCCTTTCTCTGCCTGCTATTGCGCTCCATGCTTCGGAAAGGTAAGAAAAAGAACGTGCATTTGAGTTTGAAATGTCCGATCCTGTAGCAGTACACTTGCAAAGCCCACACATGACAATAACCCGATTCAAGGCCCCATTCACCCGATTTTTTAAAAATATATAGCACTCAAACAAAGTGGGATTATAAAACTTTATTAACTTTTAAATATAACGAACAGAACAAAAACTGTAAAAACATTTAAACATTTTTCACAAAAAAAAGCAACAATGGTCAGAAGCTGTCTTTTGTGCGAATAGTCCCAAGGCAGCACAACGTGCTGAGTTCTGGACGGCACCCAGGTGATGTCATCTGGGTGCCGCACTGGTTTTTGGGATCCTACAATGCAGCAAAGAAAAACAGCGTTGGGAGTCCAGGGTGTTGCGGAGGGAGGCCTCGTCAGTAGCGGTCTGTTGTGCGAATAGTCCCAAGGCAGCAGAACGCGCTGAGATGTTGATGGCACCCAGGTGATGTCCAGTAAACTGCTGCACTGGTTTTGGTATCCTACAATGCTGCTCCGAAAATTGGCGTGGGGCGGCCCGGGGGGGGGGGGGGCGTGGGGGAGGCGGCGTGGGGGAGGCGGCGTGAACGGGCCTCCCCAGGTGGCGGCCATCCAGCTGAGTTGCGCCCGCTCTTGCGGCTACAGCGTCTCGCTCACCATGTTGTTGAGTTGCTCCCACTCTTGCAGTGCAGCGATAGGCGGCTGCCACATGACTCTTAAAATGGCGGACGGCTCTTCGGTTTTGGGCCTGGTCCACTAAAATGGCCCTGGGAAACCTTGGAACTCGGACGCTTGCCTGCTAGGGCTTGGGCTCCATTCTCGAAAAGCGTCCCCTCAGCCGTGAAGATTCTACAAAAGTCTTGGGGGCCCTCGACTCCTGCAGGCTTCCGGTGGGGAGCGGCTGCCATGATTGCTCGCGGAATGACCACGACGGAGCCACGAGATGGTGGTGCTCTCATGCTGACGCCAGCTTCAGTCTGAATCATCCAGAAACAAGGTGGGGCTTTCATCGTTTGGGAAAAAAAAATGTTCTAAACCAATGAAAAGTGTTATTTTTAGGTCACATGACCAAGCCTTCCATCATTAGGAAACCAAAAGTAAAATGAACCAATGAAAAGTTTTATAAACAAGTCACATGACCTGTTATGCGGCATAGGGCTACAAAAAGCGTAGAAAATCCGTTGGCACGTGAGGTGGCGTCAGTAGCGGACCGATGTGCGAATAGGCCGAAGGCAGCACAACGCGCCGAGATCCGGATGGCACCGAGTTAGTGTCCAGCAAGTTGCTGCACTGGTGTGGCTATCCTACAATGCTGCGCCGAAAGTCGGCGTGGGGCGCCCCGTTGGCCTGTGAGGTTGCGTCAGTCAGTGGGGGCTGTGCATCTCCCCCAAGATGGAGGCTCCTCGGCTGCAGTTCGGCGCCCCTTAGCGTTTCACTTGCCGTCCAACTGAGTTGCGTCCGCACTTGCGGCTACAGTAGGCCGAAGGCAGCACAACGCGCCGAGATCCGGATGGCACCGAGGTGGTGTCCAGCAAATTGCCGCACTGGTGTGGCCATCCTACAATGCTGCGCCGAAAGACGGCGTCTCCAGCTGAGTTCCGGTCACTTTTGCGGTACAGTGACTCGAACGCGCCGAGATCCGGATGGCACCGAGGTGGTGTCCAGCAAGTTGCCGCACTGGTGTGGCCATCCTACAATGCTGCGCCGAAAGTCGGCGTGGGGTGCCCCGTTGGCTTATGAGGTGATGTCAGTAGTGGACCGATGTGTGAATAGGTCGGAACCAGCACAAGGCGCCAAGATCCGAATGGCAAGTCCTGGATGTTGAGTGCCATAGTTGAGAGTTCTGAGCAGTGCTTGTAAGACTGTCTGAAGCTCTTTTGCACCTGCTGCAGCTTCACTATTGCCCTGGTGTGGCCAAAGGTCGCACATGACATAGGCGGCCGGCTCCCGAGGTCCGGCGGATTTTTTTTCCTTTTCCTTTCTGCTTCTTGTCCTACAATCCGTTTCATCTGAAGACACGACCAGGTCCCTGAATGTGTGCAGGGGGACGCTATTGATTGAATGAAAATGGCGGCTTGACACAAAGCTGACTCAAGCGTTGCTGTTGATGCTATACAGACAAAAATTGGTTTTCAGTTTGTACATTCTTCAGGATTTTATTTTCCATCCAAGGCTGATTGAGAGTGTGTAGAAAAATGGCTTCAGATTTTCCACATACTACTCTTCAACATTCTTCCTAAATATAACAATGTGAGACTCACTAGGAGAACGGCTGTTTATGTTTCCTTTCAAAATGCTGCCAACAATATTTTCTGAATGGAAGACACCATCTTGTAGCATACAGGGCCGAAAGGGGTTCTGGTCTGGCCGATGGTTGGTGGAGACATTTTGACTATATCTTGGACCTGCCCGGCCTCGCCCAAAATGGCGCCGGTATAAATGGGACTCGTAACTCCTTGCCCGCAAATGTATATCTAGAAAATTTTATTGTAAGTGGCCCTGTCTTATTTTAATTACAAAATGTACGTCCACCGATTCCGCAACTGTTAGACACCTTAGTTCTTCCAACCTAATGGCCCGCTCGTTACGTTCCTCTACAGTGTAAATGTCTCCTCATCATATACGATTTCAGTTTGCTCCGTGGCCGGCCCACGTGGTTATAGGCCCGTATTTGTATACTGACATTTTCACAATAAAGGTTTTTAAAACAAAACACGGTAGTAGTATTTACATTGGTAAAGTTTTTACTTTTAGTCACTGTTTTCGAATCAGTAAAAGGCAAGTGAAATAAAGCAGTCCAATTACATGACGGATAAAAGGTATAATATGTAGGAACGCAGTAAAGATAAATGGTCAAGGGCAGTTGTGTTTTCCACTCCTGCAACATAAAGTGATCGATAAGAATCTGATAATCAGGTGTATCGGCGACTAAGACAGCAGGCCGAGTCTCTTTTACTCAACGGCTCCGTCATGGAACGAAGAAACGCCCTTTTTCTCGAAAAAGGAATATATTTTACTTGCAGGACAGTTGTAAATTTTCCGGGAAAGTACATTAGCCTGGAATATTATAACATATATGTTTAAAAAAAAATAATGTTCGAAAACAATAAAAAGCGTAATTTTTAGGTCATATGACCAAGCTTTTCATCATTAAAATAACAAAAGTAAAATGAACCAATGACTATTTTTATTAACAAGTCACATGACCTGTTATGCTTACGTTACGCGCTGCGCGCCGCGCCCCGGATCACTTCCGGGTGCACTAACGCAGCGTGTCATATAACGCATTACGCGACAACGTAGGTCAAGAATATAGTCAAAATGTCTCCACCAACCAGCGTTCGGAACACAACCCCTTTCAGCAGTCCAAAAAGTTCTGTTAAATGACAACAGAGGGGACAGGCAACAAGAAACATCAGTCAAAGAGGGGAGGGCAAGTTCTTCTCTTCCGGGTCATGTTGGGGCGCTACCGGAACTGATCGAATTGGTAGTCTACAGTGTTTCTGGATGTTTCAGACTAAAGCTGGCGTCAGCATGAGAGCACTACCATCTCGTAGCTCCGTCGTGGCCATTCCACGAGCAGACATGGCAGTCGCTCCCCACCAGAAGCCTGCGGGAGTCGGGGGCCCCCAAGACTTTTGTAGAATCTTCACGGCTGAGGGGACGCTTTCGAGAATGGGACCCAAGCCCTATCAGGGAAGCGTCCGAGTTCCAAGGTGTCCCAGGGCCATTTTAGTGGACCAGGCCCAAAACCGAAGAGCCGGCCGCCATTTTGAGAGTTCTGTGGCAGCCGCCTATCGCTGCACTGCAAGAGTGGGAGCAACTCAACAACATGGTGAGCGAGACGCTGTAGTCGCAAGAGCGGGCGGTAAACAGCTGAATGGCGGAAGAGGCACAGTGTAGCAAAAGCGGGCGGAATGGCAACTAAAACGGTAAAGGGGCGCCCCACTACAGCGTGTCTTCAGGTCAAACGGATTGTGGGACAAAGTCCAGAATAGAAGAGTCATCAAAAGGCAAAAAGTTCCGCCGGACCCCGGGAGCCGGCCGCCTATGTCGGGGGCGATCTCAGGCTACACCAGTGCTATAAGACTTGGGGAGGGGGTCGGAGCCAAGCGTCTTCTCCGAGTCCGTGCCATCACACCGCCCCTCGGGGGCCTCCGTCAAGCGGTTTAGGGAGGTACCATATAACATTGTTTTCAAATGCAGTCAGGTCCACAAACGACCCTCACTTACTTTGAAAATAGTGAAGCTGCAGTAGGTGGAAATAAGCTTCAGACAGTCTTACAAGCACTGCTTTTGTAAACATTTTTTGATTTTTTTGTATTTTTGCACAGTTTTATATTTTTTTTTTTGTTTTTGATGGAGGGGAAACAACAAAGCACAGGCATTGAAAAAGGCTCAAACTCAGAACTCTGAACTATGGCACCCAACATCCAGGACTTGCCATCCGGATCTTGGCGCCTTGTGCTGCTTCCGACCTATTCACACATCGGTCCACTACTGACATCATCTTATAAACCAACGTTATGTAAATAGTTATTTAATAAAATGTTTTACCCTGTTTCTTTGCTGGTGTGTTGTCTATATTTTTAATATTTGCATAGGGTTTGTCGTTATTTTGGGCGGGATGGGTGACGGAGCCGAGCTGTCTTGCAGCCCTCATGGTGTGGAGCTCAGTTCATCTCACTAGTTTCGTATTTCTCATGAGGGGTTGTGGTTAATGTTTCTATTTTAGCGAGGTCAAAAAGAGATCCCATTAGTGGCCTACTGATTTTGCTCGATTCCATTTGTTTTTTTAAACGATTTTTCACTATCTGCAAAGACTAAACAGAGTATTGCGACTCTGTGCTTGTTTGTAAATAGAGAATGAACCAAAGAGAACCAATTCTAAAACAGTAAATGCTTGGATAACAATCAATCAAATGGAGAGAGAAGCAGGCACGACGGATTACAACGGGGCAAAGGCCTGCGTTAACTACCCTTCACTATCTGCAAAGAGAGAGTACTCCTAAGAGAAAAGAGAGGGGAAGGGGGGTGCAGCGTTCAAAGCACATCAGCGTGCATAAATACGAAAATGTTTTTATCTATCACGTACTTGACATTTTAAAGCTTTTCATATTTGCTATTAAAAAACCATTGAAATTCACTGAAAAAACCATAGGTTATAGTCGATATATAGTTAGGAATTTGCATTTACAAAACCTTGAAAATTCAAAGAAAAAACCATTGGTTTTAGGCCATATATAGTTAGGGATTTGCATTTACAAAACCTTATTTTACTCGCATAAAACCATTGAAATTCCATATATAGTTAGATGCGCTAACTATATATCGCGCACCCGCAATCCACTGCTGATGATGTCACATATTACATCATTCATGACATGGTCAGTGACATCACTGATGACATCACTGATGACAACTCAAATGACATCACTGATGACATCTCAAATGACATCACTGATGACAACTCAAATGACATCACTGACAACATCACAGATGACATCATTCATGTGTTAATACGATGAACCTCTACAGACTCTGATATATCCTTAGATACACTCAGTGAAAACAGACACTCACAGATTGTCACTCATCCATGGAGTTACTCATACACCTAGACAGTCATGCAAAGAATCAAACACACCTCCAATTCCTCAACTATACAGTTATACACACCTTACTTATTGAAACATATTCTAACACATATTTACTCTCTTATATAATCCCTAATAAAAGTTCACAATGATCCATACAGCCACTCACACATTCACTGGCTCTAATGCACAGTTATTTATATATGTTAACTCTCACATGTACTGTGTTTTACATATGTACTTACTTTGACATGTAGCACTGAGATATCCATTCACTCACCAATACACTCATGCACACAGTCAACCGCCCATACAGCTGTTTCCACATGCACTTTTGAACCCATACATCTAGTGAATCAACTGCTCACACATCTATGCACAGAGTCATCCACCTCCCAGCCACTCACACACATACTCAGTCTCCCATACAAATACTTGGGCAACCAATCAATAACCCATATAGTTACTCATATAGCTACTGATCAACACATGCAGCAGTTTACAGAACAACAGATATAATGATGCACAAATTAATACAGTTTAATCACTAACCCATGCACTCAGTGAGACACATTTAATCACTCCCTCATACAATCAGTCATGCACCTACTAAATCCTTCATCCAGACATTTATACATCCACTCATTCTTCAATATGTAAGACATATTTTAACTTTACAGAAACATACAGTCACTGGATGTTGTGATCAGTGATGTCATCAGTGATGTCACTGACCATGTCATGAATGATGTAATATGTGACATCATCAGCAGTGGATTGCGGGTGCGCGATATATAGTTAGCGCATCTAACTATATATGGAATTTCAATGGTTTTATGCGAGTAAAATAAGGTTTTGTAAATGCAAATCCCTAACTATATATGGCCTAAAACCAATGGTTTTTTCATTGAATATATATATATATATATATATATATATATATATATATATATATATATATATATATATATATTACCTACTAGCGGTCGCCAGTAGGTATATATAGTTAGGAGTTTTTTCTCTATGGGATTTTTGAAAATTCTATGTCTAATAACTTTGGCGTTTGTGGACGGAATTGGCTGAAATTTTCAGGAAAATGGCACATTTTGTTTCTGAGCAGCCCCTAAAAATTTGGGGGGGGTTTCGTCAAGGGGGGGTCGAGAAAAAAGGGGGGTCCCAAAACGCATTTTTCCCATGCTAATTTCCATAGGGCGGTTGGCCTCACTTTTAGCTCGAACGGCTGAATGGATTTGCACGAAACTTGGCAAAATTGTAGGGACTGTTAGCCCGATGTGCCTTTGCTAGGTCTCAATATATGTGCTCCAGTGGATTTTGATAAATTAACGTTAAAAAAAATATATATATCTGTGACAGCGCTCCGGGTAGCGCTCCGGTTCGTGTACCTGACGCGTAACGGAACTTCGCGAAGCGAAGCTGATTGGCTCTCCTGTGTCTGTCAACATTCTAAACAGTCCGGAGCGGCCGCCATCTTGTTTCTCGGTAGGATCGAGTGACAAGAGGTGGCCAAAACAAAGGGGGAAATGACCATAAGGGGGAATAGTAGATCCTCCCGGCCCCCATAGGTTTGATGTGGAGGCTTTAAAAGGGCCCCGCGGGGCAAAAAAAAAAAAGGTTTTTTTTGCGTGGGGTACGCCCGGTACGCGCACCGGAAAACGGTCCGGGGAGCGTACTATAAGGAAACAAGAATGATAGACTTTTTAAATATTGTATGTTTATTGATTGTTGGTTTTGTTATTTTTTTTTTTTTTTTTTATTTAAGTAGCAATATGTAGGTACCAATGCAGAGTCAAAAAATTAACAACACCGTCTCCTTTGTAGATATCTTGCATGTTGTTTCAGAAGTTATTGTGGAATATGGAATTCATACCATAGTGTGTCAGGAAAGTAGAAACAATATGGAGGCAGGAGATGATAAAGAGATGTTAAATACACATTGGAGATAATATAGTTGGAGAAAGGAAGTAACTATGAGCAAAATTATTGTGTAACATAAAAAAAGTTGCACAGTATACTATAAGTCTGACTTTACATTATAATCAATTTGGTACTAGTTTATGAATTACATATAAAAATGATTAAAGACTCGAACAATTTTTGATTATTAAATATACATTTATTTTTCTGATTCTTTTTCAAAATTTAATAGACTGTCTTACATTTGACTGTCCGAAATGTCCTCTTTTTGAGTGAACATAACTTCCCACATTTTATCGTACTCATAATGAAGTAACAAATCCACAGATTCTACACATTGTAGAAGTTCTTGGTCTCGTGATTCGTCCATGAATTCCAAGTCAATGCTTTCAATGATTTCCTCATTGTTCATCTCTAGGGCAATTTCAAAGGAAACGTTCTGTTCTCCTTCCATTTTTGTGCTGAAATTTGCACAAAAAATAAATATATCAGTAGAGATTGGGCAATGTTGGGTTTAAATTCAGACAGGTACTTGTGAGTTTATAACAGAGAAGTTATCTATGGGCACTGTATGGTTTCAGGCGTGAAGTAGTACTATTAAAAAGTGCCTGCGAAAAAGCCTAAGTAAATTCATAATTATAACACAGAAACGTAAATCAATCCATAATTATAATAAACAAGCCTTTCTCAATGTCTAACTCTTACAGGGGGATAGTATATAACTATCTGAAAATGTTTTCCAAATTAATTTAAATTGTATAACATAGTTCTCCGGTCAAATTTATAAAATAACATCTTATCTTTTGAAAACAAGTTTAAGTTGTCAGTGAAAATGTTCTTGCAATGTACTTCAGGAAGTAGTAGTCAAAATGGCTGTGTTTTTCTCTCTTTCTTTATATATATTCAGGTAATAATCAATCAAATGCCAGGTAAAAAAAGTAGAAAATGAAAGTAACATTTTAATTGGTTGTCAATTCCATCACTTCAGATGTGTTTTGTGAAGTAATTTACCTCAGGGAATTTAGAGAGGTCTACATGCTAAATGGCTAAATGGAATTCCAACCAAATTTGTGAAAATGGTAGGGATTGGTATGTAGTATGAGCTAATGTATATTTGGTGAAAGTGTCTCCAGTGGTTTTTCTGTACATTACTTTCCCACCTTTTTTAAGCGAGCGCTTCTCAGTGCGTGTCCCGGTACGCGAACCTGCAGCGTTACGGGAGTCCTCCATTTTGTGTTTCGGTAGAATTGAGATACAAGATGGAGGGTAAATAATGTTCAGAATGGGTAGAAGGGGGCACGGTAGACGTATCCTGACCCCCTAGGTTTTCTGAGGGTGGCTGAGGAGTCCCGTATGTGCGAGAAAAAATATATTTTTTTTTAATTTTTCACGCTGTTAGCTGCCGGTACGCGAACCGGGTAGCGAACCGGGAAGCAAACATAAGTGAAAATTAGTGAAAAAAGGTAAATTCGAAATTTTTAAAGAGTAATTATAGTTAAGGTAGCATTGAAAAGAGCTTTTGGGTTCTGTGTAAGTTCTAGGTACTTATAAGTAGGTACCAATACACAGTCTTAAATTTTGTATGAAAACTCTGTTTCCCTCATCTGAGAAGTGCACACCATCTCCTCTGTAGATATCTTGCATGTAGTAACGCAAGTTATTGTTGTAGATGGCGCCCATTCCATGGTCTCTCATATAAGCTGAAACATATGATTTTGCTTGATTCCTTTTGTTGTTTCTAACGATTTTTCACTATCTGCAAAGACTAAACAGAGTATTGCGACTCTGTGCTTGTTTGTCAATAGAGAATGAACCAAAGAGAACCAATTCTAAAACAGTAAATGCTTGGATAACAATCAATCAAATGGAGAGGGAAGCAGGCACGACGGATTACAACGGGGGCAAAGGCCTGCGTTACCTACCCTTCACTATCTGCAAAGAGAGAATACTCCTAAAAGAAAAGAGGGGGGGAGGGGGTAGGTGGGGGGGGCAGCGTTCAAAGCACATCAGCGTGCATAGACACGAAAATGTTTTTACCTACCACGTACTTGACATTTTAAAGCTTTTGATATTTGCTATTAAAAAAACATTGAAATTCACTGAAAAAACCATAGGTTATAGACCATATATAGTTAGGAATTAGCTTTTACAAAACCTTGAAAATTCACTGAAAAAAACATTGGTTATAGACCATATATAGTTAGGAATTAGCATTTACAAAACCTTATTTTACTCACACAAAACCCTTGAAATTCCATATATAGTTAGTTGCACTAACTATATATCGCGCACCCGCAATCCACTGCTGATGATGTCACATATTACATCATTCATGACATGGTCAGTGACATCACTGATGACATCACTGATGACATCACTGATAATATCATTCATGTGATAATACGATGAAACTCTTCAGACTCTAATATAACCTTAGATACAATCAGTGTAAACAGACACTCACAGATTGTCACTCATCCATGGAGTTACTCATACATCTAGACAGTCATGCAAAGAATCAATCACACCTCCATTTCCTCAACTATACAGTTATACACACCTTACTAATTCAAACATATTCTAACACATATTTACTCTCCTATACGATCCCTGATACAAGTTCACAATGATCCATACAGCCACTCACACATTCATTGGCTCTTATGCACGGTTATATATGTCAACTCTCACATGTACTGTGTTTTACATATGTACTTACTTTGACATGTTGCACTGAGATATCCATTCACTCACCAATACACTCATGCACACAGTCAACCGCCCATGCAGCTGTTCCACATGCACTTTTGAACACATACATCTAGTGAATCAACTGCTCACACATCTATGCACAGAGTCATACACCTCCCAGCCACTCACACACATACTCAGTCTCCCATACAAATACTTGGGCAACCAATGAATATCCCATATAGTTACTCATATAGCTACTGATTAACACATTCAGCAGTTGCAGAACAACAGACATAATGATGCACAAATTAAGACAGTTTAGTCACTAACCCATGCACTCAGTGAGACACATTTAATCACTCTCTCATATAGTCAGTCATGCACCTACTAAATTCTTCATCCAGACACTTATACATCCACTCATTCTTCAATATGTAAGACATATTTTAACTTTACAGAAACATACAGTCATTGGATAATGTCATCAGTGATGTCATTTGAGTTGTCATCAGTGATGTCATCAGTGATGTCACCGACCATGTCATGAATGATGTAATATGTGACATCATCAGCAGTGGATTGCGGGTGCGCGATATATAGTTAGTGCAACTAACTATATGTGGAATTTCAATGGTTTTGTGTGAGTAAAATAAGGTTTTGTAAATGCTGATTCCTAACTATATATGGTCTATAACCCATGGTTTTTTCAGTGAATATATATATATATATATATATATATATATATATATAGACTAGCAGCCCGCCCCAGCGTTGCCCGGGGCAGAAGGGGGCTCGGGGCAGCATTCCAGGCTTGCGTGCACCTTACCTCAACGCTTGCTCCCAGTTGCACAAACCCAGGCCCCCGCTCCAGTCCGCCTCACTTCAGCGCCCCCCACTACTCTCACTTAAATGTCTGCACCCTCCAGTCCGCGTCACTTCACCGCCCCCCACTACACCAAGCCAGTCTACACGCCCCGCTGCAGTCCGCTATCCCGCTCCATTCCGCCTCACTTACCGCTCCTCCCCGCATACTTCACCGCTCCTCCCCGCGTTTCACATACCTTATGGCGCTGCAGTCTTGCTACGTTCTCCGCTCCTCCATGCGCTGTTGTCCTCCATTGCGCTCCAGTCCGCCTTACTTCACCGCTCTTCCCGCAGTTCACGTACCTCATTCCCTCAAGTCTGGCTAAGTTTTCCGCTCCTCCTCGCGTTCCTGTCCTCCGATGATGTCAGCACGCACGTTGTTAGCACACACGGCCGGCGCTACTTCTTAGGGACTACTTTTTTTATTGTTTATTTTTTAAATAACGTTTTTTTTTTTTATGTAGCCTATGTCCATCTACTGGACCCCCCCTTTCCAACGCTGTATTGGGTGTTGCGATTGGTGGTGTACTTTCGAGTTTACCTGGCTCAAAGGACACCGTTCTCTCTTTATAATAGTAGTATAGATTCCTGTTTGCCCGTGTTTTATATGTTGTCCGTGAAAGATGTGTTTTCCTTTTGACCATATTTAAATGTATGTGTTGTTAAGGTGGCCAAAAGAGACAGGATTGTACTTTTTTTGATGTTTAGTGTTGTTTTTTTGTTTTAGTTTTTGTACTAATGTGTGTTGAATTGCTCCTCAGCCTTTCATTGAGCCACACATAATTATTTTAAGCTGTACTTGTTGAGTGTTCCCCCTTTGTGCGTTATTTATTTTAGTAGAACTGTTGTAATTATTGCAGCAAGTCTAGCAAGTGTTACAGTGTGATTAGATTTTTGTTTTTATGTGAATTTGTAGTTTGTGAAAGCTTTTTCCCTTCTTGAACGTTTTTGAGTCCTTTAATAATATCTCCTTTTAGTATTTGTAATGATGGGTGAAAGTAGTGGCAGTGGTCCACTGATAATGCACAGCATTTGTAAATGTGCAAATGTGAATTGTGTAATGAAAATGGTATTTTGCGAAAGTGTCTTTCAGATGCCTTTAATAATGATATATTTGTTCTTTGGTTCTTATGTGCGCAAGTAGTGGCACTGTTCCACTGGTAATTGCGAGTGAAATATGTATTTTGAGAAATGTTTTTTCCTTGTAGAAAGTTTTGTACCCTTTTACTAATGTGTGTTTTTGTATTTAGTATGGCCACAAGTAGTTGTTGCAGTGAAAAGTGTTTGCGTTTCAAAATCGTCGAATGTGACCTGTGTAATGAAGATGGTAGTTTGTGAAAGTGTCTTTCCTTCTTTCACGTTTTTGATACTTCGAATAATGCTTCTGTTTATTTTTTGTGATTATCTGGGCAAGTATTGGCACTGTTGCAGTGATAACGCCCAGTTTAGTAAATTGTGCAATACTACAATGTTGTAGTAAGTATTAATTATTGTCCGCACCAGCCGTAATTAGTGGAAAAAGCCTCGTGAATCTTCTCTCGATTTGCTTTCTGTGTTAAGAAATGGCCGTTTTTGTAGTTCCGGTTCATCCCCCTGTGACCACGTTGCTGTTTGCCGAATGGTTATAGATTTGTTATATTTTTTCGCTGAAGACGTGTGTGTGTGTTAATGATTGTGCGTCGTGATTGGTGTGCTGTGTGAATTGAGCGCGATGATAGGCAGCCGTCATTTGTAACCCTGCCCCCTGTGTGACATCATTTGTATTGAATGTGCTACGATGGAAGCCACGCCCCTTTTTCTATTTCATCCGACGAAGGCGTCAATGTTGTCAGGGTTACGCCGAGAAATCTGCAAACAATTTGTGATAGAGCGCACCACTGCTGTTCGATTTGCAAATGCGCGCTATGAAGTCAGTGAAAGCGCATTTCCGCTATTTATGCAGCTCGAAGTTTCTTTTGAAGTGTATTGGCTTTCTGTGTTAATAAATGTCCGTTTTTTTATTTCCGGTTCATCCCCCTGTGACCACGTTGTTGTTTGCCGAATGTTTACAGATTTGTAATTTTGTGAGTTTCTGCTGAAGTGTGTACCTTGCACATTGAAATGTGAAATCGCTTGGCCTATGTTTCTTCTTTGTAATGCGCCCACGTTTTTTTTCTTTCACAAGCCCACGCCCACGTTGTTAGAGACGGCCACGCCCACGCCCACGCTAACTCCCACAAGGGACTACTTTCCCACTTTTTGCGTTTTTGCTTTTTTAATGTTTATGATGTCCGCATCTATATCCTATGTCCTTCTGCTGCATTTCCCCTTTCAAATGGTGTATTGGGTGTAGTGATTGGTGCAGTACTTTTTGAGTTTACCTGGCTCAAAGGTTTGTGTTCTCTCTTTATAATAGTAGTATAGATATACATATACAAATATATATTCACTGAAAAAACCATAGGTTTGAGACTGTATATAGTTAGGAATTTGCATTTACAAAACCTTGAAAATTCACTGAAAAAGCCATAGGTTTGAGACCATATATAGTTAGCTGGCTAATTTAATCATACAAATCCATTGAAATTCCCATATATAGTTAGTTGCACTAACTATATATTTCGCGCACCCGCAATCCACTGCTGATGATGTCACATATTACATCATTCATGACATGGTCAGTGACATCACTGATGACATCTCAAAAGACATCACTGATGACATCACTGATGACATCTCAAATGACATCACTGATGACATCACTGATGACATCTCAAGTGACATCACTGATGACATCACTCACACTCACAATCACACCCAGTGTATACAGACACTCACACACTGTCACTCATCCATGGAGTTACTCACACACCTAGTCAGTCATGCAAAGAATCAATCACACCTCCATTTCCTCAACTATACAATTATACACACCTTACTTATTCAAACATATACTAACACATATTTACTCTCTTATACAATCCCTGATACAAGTTCACAATGATCCATACAGCCACTCACACATTCACTGGCTCTCATGCACAGTTATTTATATATACCAACTCTCACATGTACTGTGTTTTACATATGAACTTACTTTGACATGTAGCACTGAGATATCCATTCACTCACCAATACACTCATGCACACAGTCAACCGCCCATACAGCTGTTTCCACATGCACTCTTAAACCCATACATCTAGTGAATCGACTGCTCACACATCTATGCACAGAGTCTCACACCTCCCAGCCACCCACACACACACTCAGTCTCCCATACAAAGACTTGGGCAACCAATCAATAACCCATATAGTCACTCATATAGCTACTGATCAAAACATGCAGCAGTTTACACAACAACAGACATACTGATGCACAAATTGAGTCAGTTTAGTCACTAACCCATGCATTTAGTGAGACACATTTAAACACTCACTCATACAGTCAGTCATGCACCAACTAAGTCCTTCATCCAGACACTTATACATCCACTCATTCTTTAATATGTAAAACATATTTAAACTTTACAGAAACACACAGTCACTGGATGATGTCATCAGTGATGCCATCAGTGATGTCATTTGAGATGTCATCAGTGATGCCATCAGTGATGTCATTTGGGATGTCATCAGTGATGTCATCAGTGATGTCACTGACCATGTCATGAATGATGTAATATGTGACATCATCAGCAGTGGATTGCAGGAGCAACTAACTATATATGGGAATTTCAATGGTTTTGTATGATTAAATTAGCCAGCTAACTATATATGGTCTCAAACCTATGTTTTTTTCAGTGAATGTTCAAGGTTTTGTAAATGCAAATTCCTAACTATATATGGTCTCAAACCTATGGTTTTTTCAGGGAATTTCAATGTTTTTTTCACAGCAAATATCTATAGCTGTAAAATATATTCTTCTTTATAATGAATACTATATTTTCTATGTATGTAATACAATTTTTTTTTAAGTGTAATACGTTTTTAAAAAAAATTAAAAATTTTGCCCCGGTGCGCTCCCGTTGCGTGCACCGGGCAGTGCACCGTTAAGCGCAATTTCGTGGAGCGGCCCAGTGCATGTAACGGAGAGCGCCCCGTTAGCGCTATTGCCGCGATCGAAAACAACATCGTGATGCGTCGCGTAAGCGTGACGTATCGCGTAGCCGCGTGTTGCGTCTTATGACGCGGCGCGTAACCGTGACGTATCGCATAGCCACGCAATGCATCTTATGATGCACCGCGTAAACGCCCCCGAAGCGCTCCGCGGAGCGACCCGGAGCGCGTAACGTAAGCGCGCCAGAGCGCGTAACGTAAGCACGTCGGGACATGTGACCTGAAAATAACACTTTTCATTGGTTCTCATCATTTTTTTTCTCCAAATGATGAAAGCCCCCTCCTTTTTTCCTCATTCTTACTTTCTACATTGAGAGAGGAAGAATTATTTCGGAGTTTAGAGTTGAAGAGCTACTTTTTGACTTGCACAATGGCTAGTATTGTTGTTTCAGCTGGTGCACCACCACCACCACCACAAAAGAAAGGACCACCACCCCAGATCATTGGTGGTCAAGAAGAGGAGGAGGAGGAAGAGGAGGAGGAGCAGCCGAGGCGCTTCCTGCCAGAAGAGCCCCGTCACTCCCATGTGAAGAACCACTTCGTCTGGCAATTCTTCGAATTTCCTGCAGGCCAGAAGAAAGTAAACGCGCCGAAAGTCATACGCCTGATTTGCGAAAATGTGCTCTCTAGGGGGAATCCCAACAAAAAATATAGTTTTGAGAACTATACCATGATTAGGCACATGCAGAGATGGCACCCCAATAACTATTCTGCGTTGGAAGAGGGTCAGGATATGTCTCCGGTGCCCCCTTTTTCCCATTCCCAACATTGTTTATCCTCCATCTTGTGTCTAAATTCGACCAAACCCCAAGATGGCGGACTCCCGTTACGCTTCCCGGTGCGTTTCTCGGTGCGCGTACCGGGGCGCGCAACGGCAAACGCAGTAAAAAAAATGTGGGAAGTTAATTTACAAAAAAACCACTGGAGACACTTTCACCAAATATGGAATAGTCCCTACTACATACCAGTCCCTACCATTTTCCCAAATTTGATTGATTTCCATCGAGCCATTCAGGCTGTAGCCCTGTCTAAATATCCTGAGGTAAATTACATAGCAAAAACACATTAGAAAGAGTTGACATTTTCAACCAATGAAAACATTACTTTCATGTTGTATTTTTATGTGCTTACATTTCATTGGTTATGTACATGAATATATATGAAAAATAAGAGGGAAAGACAGCCATTTTGACCGGAACTCCCTGAGGTACATTTAAGGAGCATTTGCTGGGAAACCTGAAAAACTTTTCCAAAGGTAAGTTTATAGTTTCTAAGGAGAACTATGTTGTGCACCTAAAATTATTTTTAAAAAAAGTTTTCTGTTAGTTATTTACTGTCCCTCAGTTATAGTTATGGATTCAGTTAGGCATCTCTGTTGTAGTCATGGTTTGAGTTAGACTTCATCACACGCAGTACTTTATATTTCTACTTCCTGCCTTGTACCATACACTGTCCAAACATAAACTCACTGTTAAAAACTCAGAACTATGTTGTACACGTTAAGTTAAAAATAATAATGGGGCATATTATCAAGGGGGTTTATCTCCGCTTTTTTGGCTTTAAAAGCCAAGAAAGCGGAGATAAAATTATCTCCCTATTACCAAGCTGTCGCTAACACCAGTTAGTGACAGCTAATAGGAGATAGCGACCATCTTGGGCCCCGCTTTGCATGTCAGTGATATTTATCACTAATGACATGCAAAGTGGGCGTGCCAAGATGTTAGCGACTGGAAACAGTCCCTAACATCGCTATCTCCTATTACCAACTTTTGGAGATATTCGCGCTAAGCGCGAATATCTCCAAAAGCTAACACCTGCCCTGAGCAGTCCTTAGCCATGTTATCCAATGGGAGGTGGATAACATGGCTAAGAGCATTTGCTCGATAATGCATGAATATCGCTGACTTTTCAGCGATATTCATGCATTGCGGCCGTTTTTTATCGCATTTGCGATAAACCTTGCTAATAGCAAGGTTTATCTGCGATAAAAATCGCCGATGTGCGGCGATAATTTTTGTCTCTAAACGAGTTAGAGACAAAAATTATCGCTAGTTGTTGGTAATATGCCCCAATGTTTTTTAATGTTGAAGTTTCATACTTAAACACTCTTTCTCTCTCTCTTTTTATACTACCTTAACAGCAATTTTCGATATGGATGCACAACAACCCAAAAATGATTCAGAAAATAATGTTGAAAATGTAAATCTACCAAAAAATGAAGAGAACGTGGACGATTTTTTTAATGAAACAGTGGACCAGCTATTAAACGAATTTATGGACAAATTTGAGTATAATGAGACATTTCATGAAATTCCTGATCAATTAATACTTGAGATTACCAAAGATTTTTTTTAAATATTTAAGAATAACATTTTATTTATAAATTAAAAATTGTTTGAGACATTATTCATTTTATTTTCTAATTTATGATATAATAGTAGAGTAATTATAAAATAAAGTCAGACTAATGGTATAGAATGCAACATTTTTATATTACATAGTAAGTTTACCCATAGTTACTTCCCTTCTCCCACTATAATTATTTTCTACAATGTGTATTTGACATCTCTTCTTCATCTCCTGCCTCCTTTCTCTCACTGTCTGTCTCTAACCCACCATATCACCGCCAATTTTGTGTATATTCAGAAAAGAGTAAAAACTTAAAAATATCATAAGGGAGCAGGGTAGACTACCCATGATCCCCTTTTTCTTCTCAGGGAGTGCTTAAAGGATCTGTTTTCTGCTTTCCTGACAGACTATGTTATGGATTCAATATTAGAACATGCAAGATATCTACAGAGGAAACGGTGTACATTGAATTTTAGACTCTTCATTGGTACCTACATCTTGGTACTTAAATCACCCACACAACACAACAGCTCTATTCAGAGCTACCCTATCTCAAAGCACTCTGAAATATTCTTTTACTGTTTCTCTTGGTTTTCCCCTTGTTACGCTCCCCGGTGCGCTACCCGGTGCGTGTACCGGGCGCTACCCCCGCGAAAATCGTTTTTTTTTTTTTGCCCCGCGGGTCCCTTTTATAGCCCCCACATCAAACCTAGGGGGTAAAGGGGGGGTCTACAGATATATATATTTTTGAACCTTAATTACTCAAAATCCACTGGAGCACATATCTTGAGACCTAGCAAAGGCACATCGGGCTAACAGTCCCTACAATTTTGCCAAGTTTGGTGGAAATCCATTCAGCTGTTCGAGCTAAAAGTGAGTCCAACCGCCCTATGGAAAATTGCATAGGGAAAACACGTTTTGGGACCCCCCTTTTTTCTCGCCCCCCGCTTGACGAATCCCCCCCAAACTTTCAGGGAAGGAGCGGAGCGTAATTGTGCCATTTTAAGGAAAAATTTCAGCCAATTCCGTCCATCAACGCCAAAGTTATTCAACATAGAATGTTGCGAAATCCCTATTCTAATAAATCCTAACTATATATATATATATATATATATATATATATATATATATATATATATATATATATATATATATATATATATATATATATATATATATATATATATATATATATATATGTATGGTTAAAATTTAAAGTGATGCCAAAGTTAGATGTAATGTAAGTTAAAAGATAGCATTTTAATCTCAAAAAAATATTTGCCATGGATGGTGATGTCATTAATCCTGTTTTTCAGATGTAATTATGGATGTTATCGATGATATCACAAAACAAGTACTGAGCGATGTATTAGGTGATGTCATATGAGAGGGCAAAAGGCATACATGGCTAGTAAGCAAGTTATAGTTACTTCATTCATCTATAACAGGAGAATACCTACCTATAATATCACTTAACCATGAAAAGCATCTACTCAGGAGCCCCGTCCGATCCTTGCCCGCACCACATCTTCCATGGAGCAGCCACCTCCATCGCCCCTCAGCTTCGCTGCACAATCAACTGTTCCCTCAAAACCGCCTCCTTCCCCGATGGCTGAAAACACGCTGAGATCAACACCCGGCTGAAAAAGCCGTCCTCAAACCTGAATGACCTCAGGAACTTCAGACCCATCCCCCTCCACCCCTTTACATCCATGGTAATCTAGAAGGACATTCACACTCAACTCTTTGTCTGCGTTCCTAGAAGTAAACCACGTCCTGGACACCTCCCAATCCAGATTCCCTCGACCAGTGCGAGACAGCATCCCTCATCCTACTGGACCTCTCGGCCGCCTTCGACACCGTCTCTCACTGAACCCTAATGACTCCACGACGCCTGCATCCGCGACAATGCACTGCACTGGATCCTCTCCTTCCTCGCCAGCCGGATTCAGCGAGTCAAACACCCCCATTCCTCTCAAAACCAACAGAGATTAGCTGCAGAGTGCCACAGTGTTCCTCCCTGAGCCCCACCCTCTTCAACATCTACATGGACCCCCTCACAATCATCGTCAGAAGCTACAAACTCAACATCATCTCCTATGCTAACAACACCCAGCTGATCTTCTACCTCACCAAAAAACCCAAAACTACCAGAACCAACTTCCACAGCAGAATGAAGGACGATGCTTCCTGGATGAAAGGTGCTTCCTCAAGCTGAACTCAAACAAGACTGAAGTACTCATCTTGGGACTCACCCCTTCAGCCTGGGATGACTCTTGCTTTCCAGCCGCTCTAGGATCCCCTCCCACCCCGTTGGACCATGCAACGCAATCTCAGCATCATACTGAACTCATAGCTCACAATGAACCCTCAAATGAATGCGGTTTCCTCAACCTGCTTCCACACGCTCCGCCTGCTTCGAAAGACATTCAGATGGATCCTCACAGAATCCAAAAAGACGGTCACCCACTCACTCATCTCCAGCAGACTCAACTACAGCAACGCACTCTAAATCGGCGTCAACCAGAAACATCTCAAGAAACAGCAGAACATCCAAAATGCAGCAGCCAGACTGGTCCTTGACATCCCCCGCCACAGCCACAACACCCAACTCCTCCGACAACTCCACAGGCTACCCGTCAACAAGAGAATCACCTTCAAGCTCCTCACATATGTCTACAAAGCTCTCCACAATGAAGGACCGGCATACCTGACCACTGCCTGGCATTCCACGTACCCACCAGACAACTCTGTTCCGCCCAACGTGCCCTAGCCTCTGTCCCCAGGATCCACAAGACCAGAACCAGAGGAAAATTGTTCTCCTTCCTTGTCACAAAGACCTGGAACACCCTGCCCCTCCACCTCAGGCAATCTGCGTCACTGACCCAATTCAGGAAGGCCCTCAAGACCTAGCTCTTCTAATGATCCTACACCCTGAAGGACCAGCAGCCCCCCTCCCCCCAGTGACTGGAGGATCTCAAGGGTGAGTAGCTGCGCTTTGCAAGCCCCTGATTGATTGTTTGACTTAACCAATAACAATATAAGAATTTAAATATAAACTTAGAAATGTTGTAATATTGTTTCTGTTCTATGTATTTTGAAGATTTTATGTTCAAGTTGTATTTTTGTATGAAAATCTTATTATTATATACTTCTCACCCAAGCCACAAGGCCCTTCACAACAACGGTATGCATCATGGATGGGTAGGTTATGAATTTATGAAGATTTTTGTAGTCAATGCATGAAACTGTAATAAATTAAAGAGCAGGAGTCTGATATTATAGGACATCTCTTTATTTTTCCTGCTTTGCATTAGTGTGCCAAGCAATATCATAAATGACAAGTTGCGACAAACAGCATCCGCAAACAATGCCGCAACTGCTCTATTCTCAATTGGCGCGAAGAGAGAAGAGCCAGGGGCTGGTGGACATCGAATGTGGAGACCCTGGATGCAGATGATCCTATTATTCTGAAAAACAAAGGATACAATTCAATAAAAGGCCATGCATGATAGTAAGCAAAGTTAAGGATCAATGAGGCAGCACAACAAAGTAATCTGCATAAGAATGGCTAACCTGGCCAATGTTGAACCTTGACCAGAAGCTCTTGACTAGTTTAGAAGAGTACTGAAAAAAATATCCACTTCAGTCTGCCACATATTCACAAAGGGATTCCTGGTAGCAACAAATAGATTTACTGTTGAGGATTCCTCCACTATGAATGTAGAGACACCCGCAGTGATAAATCCCACTAAGGGGAACTCTAATATCACCCCCCCCCCCTCCCTCCTTCAAAATGGCCAGAGATTTATTTTGAGCCTAGGGCTGGATCACACTCAGTTTTGATTAGGTGTGGGAGAAGTGCTTTCTCCTAAGGTAAAATGTTTTACTGAAGACAGTAGGAAAATAAAAAATATATATATGTTTGCACAGCGGGTTCCATTACACCTTTGCCTAAATCTATGCTTTGAAGATTTCCATGTAGAGGAAATAGGAGCACATATACCATGTGACGTTCTCAGTAGTTTATTAAACACACAAAGGATGATGGGAGACATGCTTTCAATGTGTATGACCACAGACACTCACTAGCATTCTAATACAGAATTCTTTTTCCCCATCATGCCATCTCAGGATGCACCATATGCAAACCAGTCTTGACCCTGCACCGACAGGAACAGTCCAGCCCATACAGCCAGGGGAGGTCCTTCCTGAACCATAACACAAGCAACACAAGACTAGTTTTGCACTAATTGGGGCTCCTCAGTCGGGTGTAGGTTGCGACTAGTCACACAGTGAGAATGGGACCCGGGTCTGGGCATAACTTTGCCACTTAAGGCTGTACCCTGCCTCGGCGGGTCTTGGGCTCAAAAATTCCACGGACTCGATAATTCTCGTTCTGGTGCCTACTTGACTCACGGGTTCACACTCTGCAACTCTGGGCAATAGCTTGCTTAATCTCCACTACGGCCCCTCGCGGCGGGATGCCTGGCTTTCACCTTGTGGATACCCTGCTGGGGTTCTCTCACAGGGGAATACCAGGACGGGTTCCCAAGGCAAGCACCTTGATGCCTTCGGGTGATACGTGCGCTATATAAATCGCAATACATTTACATTTACATTTACATCAAACATACAAAATATGATGGAAGGAATGCTTGCACCTTTGCTAGACCCAGGTCAAGCTGGTTTTAGGGCTCAGCACTCCACTACTGTGGTCCTGATAACTGTTCAAAAAGAGCTTTGCATGATCATTGGCCGAGGAAGAGCTGCCACTGAGTCTTCTTGACCTTTCAACAGCCAATGACCAGATTTATCTCGACTTGTAAGGCCGGGAGTCAAAGGGGCGTCCAAGGGTTGGACTGGTCTTTCTTAGTGGGCTGTACCCAGGAGCTCTGCATCCCACCCCTTAACTCCTTCCCTGTGGCGGCTATTCTGCCGCAGCGCTAAGGGGGCGTGGGGCCACACAGCGCTCACACGCAGGTGACGGAATCGCTCCGTCACCAGCCTCGGGTGAGCTGTGCTGATGATGGAGCGGTTCCATCATGGCCCCGCCCGCTCAATAGAACACGCCGCGCAGGCGCGACATCAGCGCAGCGCAGGCACGTTCTATTGAGCGGGCGGGCCATGACGGAACCGCTCCGTCATCAGCACGGTGCCACTGCAGCTGATGACGGAGGGGTTCCGTCATCAGCATCGAACTGGTTAAGTCATTGGCTACCCACATTTTGCAGATACCAGCTGGAGTCCTCATTAAGCAGGACTCTTCAATCTGTATGTAACTCCTCCCAATCTCTTTACTACGTACCATCTTTCATGTATGTCTTACACCCTGTTGGTTCCAAACCTTGATAGAAACACCACTGGGGTCCATAATACATTACAAAGGGGATTCAGAGCACTTGCATGCTGGATGACAAGAAAATGCCTTAAACTTAACTCAAACATAACTCTGCTAAGGGTGCTGGGTTATCTGGGTCATCTATTTGATTCTCAGGTTGCTGACTTGACACACTGGGTCTCAACACAGCTTCTTTCAGGACTCTCACAGATCTTGGTAGGATATTTGATGAGGACATTTCCTTCAAGATCCTGATTACTGAGGCATCGGAGAGCTGCTTGTTTCACTTCAGAGTTTTAGGGGAAGGAATTTCTTTCATCGCTGACAACACTAGCTATCCCACTATTCAAGCCATAGTGGGTGCAAGAATAAATGATGCAGTACACTGTCAAATATGGACACGTCGCCAGAATGGTGGGTGTACAAGAAGTGACAACATCTAGGCTTTGGTGCTCATGACATCAGATGTTCCAACCTACTCTTAGGCCCCAAGATCAAAACTTAAGTTTAACTGAGACAAAAGTCTAACTTTACTACTCCTAAATGGCCTTTGTGAATACCGAAAATCGTAAAGTTAGACTTTAGTCTCAGTTTACTTTTGTGAATCCAGCCCCAGGTACGCAACTCTTGCTAAAAGACACAAGGTGCAGCGGCCTAAGGCTAGCATTGAGGAAAATCACTGGCGATGGGTGGAATGCAGGAATTAATATGTGCATTTGGTAATTACTGGGCCACATTTCAGACCCTTGTTTTTTGTGAATGTGCTACTTTAAACAAAGATCGGCCATATGTAAATCAGTCTTGATTCCACTCCAATAGGAACAGTCCACCCTGTAGTGCCAGGCCAGATCCACCTCGGAGGAAATGCAAATAAACCCAGGCCAGATTTAGATTTGTGATGTGATGGTTTAAATGTCATTGGGAACCTATGAGTGAATGTGATGGGTAGTGAATGAATGTGCTTGAGTGTGAAGTGCTATGAGTGAATGTGAAGGGATGTGCATCAACATGAAGGGGTATGTGTGAATTTCAAGGGGTGTGTGTGAAAGTGAAGGGATGTACAACTTATACATCATATTTGATCATCTTAGCAAACGCTGTGTGTCCAGTGATCAGTCTCATGATATTCCATCACATCACATGCCTCCATTTTACTTTAAGACGCAGATGCATCAAGGCTTTATTGCTTCAGACAAAGGCTCAAGGCAGCATCACAGCCCAGGCTGGGACCCTCACAACCCTTGGGAGGAGGGGTTCCACCATGGCAGGACCACAAGACTTGCTGCCAGCCTTCTCTTCTGAAGTTGGCCATTTCCTATCATGTGTCAATACTTACTGGGGCTTGGTTCGCACTGATGTCCACAGCCATTGCTTACGCAGGTCTGGCCCGCAGGACATCCTCCTGGTGGACACAGTTCAGCGCACAGTCCTACTTCTAGAATAGAGAAATACGGCAGTATGAATAGACATTATTAACATGGTAAAAACCTGTGAATGCCCCATTCTGTCACCATAATAATGAAATAGCATCTTATTGCCCGAAGATGTTCAAGAGTAATGGCAGGCGGGAGTCGATACGCCATTCCCTCAGAACCTTGAACCTTCCTTGGGGCATATCACCAACAACCGGCGATAATTATGGCTAGGCGCAGTTAGCGCTAGGATAATTATCGGCAGCTATCGCTAACCGGCGATAATTATCGCTAAGCGCACTTAGTGCACATATTAATGCACACTATAAACAAAATATGTACAACTGACACACCATGTTTGATCACCTTAGCCAACGCTGTGTGTCCAGTGATCAGTCTCATAATATCCCATCACATCACATCACATGCCTCCATTTTAGTAGGAGACACTGGTGCATTAAAGCTTTATTGCATCAGACAAAGGCTCAAGGCAGCATCACAGCCCAGGGTGGGACCCTCACAACCCTTGGGAGGAGGGGTTCCACCATGGCAGGACCACAAGACTTGCTGCCAGCCTTCTCTTCTCAAGCTGCCCATTAGCTATCATGCATGAACACTCACTGCACACATGTAAACAACCATTCATTTTGCAGATCTGACCCACAGGACACAGTGTTTCTGGTCCACACTCTGAAGCGCACTCTCCATTGCCTGGAATAGAGAAATACGGCAGTATGAATAGACATTATTAACATGTTAAAAACTGTGAGTGCCCCATTTTGTCACCATAGTAATAAAATAGCATCTTATTGCCCGAAGATGTTCATGAGTAATGACAGCCGAGAATCAATATTCGCCATTCCCTCAGAACCTTGAACCTTCATTGGGGCATATCACCAACAACCGGCGATAATTATGGCTAGGCGCAGTTAGCGCTAGGATAATTATCGGCAGCTATCGCTGGTTTCTATCGCTGAGATAGCGCGCTATCAGCGACGCTTATCTCAATAGCGATAGGAATACCAGCGATAGCAACATATTAGCGAAACATTGGTGATAGGTGAGGGCAGACTTAACCATTATGTTCACCTTTTATTGGATATAATAGCTAATTCAGATTAAAAGCAGGTGTAAGAAAAGTAGCGATAAGCGCGGTTAGCGCTACTTTTCTTATCGCTCTGCCAGTTAGCGTGAAGCTAGATAATAGGAGAAATGTCGGCTAGCGACATTTCTCCCGTTATTTAGGGGAAGAACGCCCACTTTGCATCTCATTAGGGATGCAAAGCTGGGCGTTCAGGGAAATGAAGAAAATACATGAAAACACGCGCTAACGTGTCCATGCTGATAGGGCGTTAAGATGATCACCGTGTTAGTGGCCAAAAGTGCCGCTAAAGCGACAATAATGCCCTTGATGATATGCCCCATTGACTTTTCTCATGACCGAAATCCAAATCCCACCTGCCTCATTGTGAATTCACACCCTAGAGAGAGAGAATCTCTTGGAATCTTCCAGACTAAAACATGTACAACAAGTCACCAAAATGGCGGCTGTACAAGAAGTGACATCATCTATGCTTTGGGACTCATGACATCAGATGTCTCCCCCTACTCTTAGGCCCTAAGCATGAAGTAGTCTCCTACTTGATGCAGAAGGGACAAGAGAAGGACAAACGGATCAAATTGTATAAGGAAAACGGTGCTCAGAAAGACAGTGTCCTTTCCCTTCATGCCACTGGCTTCCTGACCTCAGAGCAGAGATAGCAAGACTGGTGCCAGGGTTTAAAAGGTTAATGCATGGGTAGAAGCGCCTTTCCCTGATTGGATGACCGAGGGCTCACATCAGATGATGCCCCCCTCGTATGGACAGCTGGGCAGGGCATTCCCCTCAAGCTCCCTACGAGTCATCTCCCCGCTCTGCGGCACGCTGGGTCCTGCCATGCGATCACCAGGTATTGAGCTCTTGCTAAAAGACACAAGGTGAAGCGACCTGAGACTAGTGTTGAGGAAAAGCGATGGTGATTGGTGAAACGCAGGAATTCATCTCTGCATTTGGTAATTACTGGGGCCACATTTCAGACCCTTGTTTTTTGTCACTATCCTACTTTAGACACAGATTAGCCATAATCAGGCATCGTCGTTCGAGATTTGCGTTACTAGACACGTCTTCTTCATACGGAAGCGCTTGAGAAGGAGTACATATTTCAGAGGAGCCATATCAATATATACATCTACTGTTATGCAACTTTAATCTAGGACCTGCCAAGAACTGCCCCACTAAGCACCTTATTCAAATTCTTGAGTTCCCTTATCTGTACCGATAGGACCAACGTCTACATATTGGGTTTCATATCAAACGTACGGACATATATTGTTCTTTGGTCCGACTACTGGAAGTCCTCACATCATATGATTAGAACTGATGAATTTCCTGTGGCACTGGGGAACGAAACACGTTGGCTGTGTGCCGCTGTTGTTATCTAATAAAAAGAAGAACCTTCAAAAGATGTATTTCTCTTTTGATTGTTAATGTAGTGCACCTTCCTTTTGTCCTTAATTCTTACAGATTAGCCATATGTTAAGCAGTCTTGATTCGGCTCCATTAGGAACAGTCTCCCCTGTACTGCCAGGCCAGGTCCACCTTACAGAAAATGCAAGATAACCACGCTAGTTTCAGCCTGTTTTGGCTTCATAATATGATGGTTTATATGTCATTGTGAAGAAATAAGTTAAAGTGAAGGGTAGTGAATGAATGTAGAGGGGTAGGCTTGAATGTGATGTGCTACGTGTGAATGTGAAAGGGTGTGCCTCAACGTGAAGGGGTATGTGTGGATGTCAAGGGGTATGTGTGAAAGTGAAGGGATATGCCTACAAGCGAAGCACAAAGTGTGAATGTAAGTCAGCGAGTATGAATTTGAAGGTGTACACATGAATGTGAGAGGACATGCAAGATTGTCAGAAGATAAGAATAGATCTGAAGGGTTCATGTAGGAGTGCGACGGGGTGTTCATGAATGGGAAGGAGTATCAATGAATGTGAAGGGGAAGTTTTGAATTTGATGTTATATAGAGGGGTACTCGTGAATATTAAGCCCTGTGTGTGAACGTGAAGGGTTGGGCATGAATGTGAAGGGATATGTATCTTACCAGATGTAGCCAAGTTGTGTTTTAAGTAATTCTTTATGGACTTCAAGTTGGAGGAAGGTCATTTTGCATCCAAGCATTCCAAGCATCACAGTCATACCAACATTCCACTGTCAACACTCACAATAACTGAGCAGCTAGGAGAAAGGTAAGCTGGGATACATATAATTAAATTGGCAGGATATAACAGTATGTTTGAATATAAAGGGGTATACGTGAATGGAAATGGTATGTGTGAGAGTGTAAGGGTATTTGTGAATGTAAACAGGCATGTGCGAATATAAAAGAGTATTTGTGAAGGGTATGTGTGAATGTGAGGGGGTATAGATGAACGTACCAAACTATGTTACTCACCACCCACCACCCAAGGCCCCACCATGCCCCTGGCACGGGGAACATCACTTACAACGCATTTTTTACAACGCACTACCATTACATCGCATCCATTACAACGCAAACCATTACAACGCATTGCGCTGGGGGGCGCTCTAGGATAGGGAATATATTTAATTTACTATCCAACACCTTCCCTGCTATCCACGGGGACTGGAGTTGGAATAGTAAATTAAATAATTCACTATCCAGCGCCTAAAAGCATTATGCGTTGTAATGGACTGCGTGGTAAAAAACGCGTTGTAAAGGCATGCGATGTAAAAGCATGCGTTGTAGTGACACCAATCCCCCTGGCACAAACTAGATATTGAATCCTGGACCAGCCGATTGGCAGCATCCACCCCCACTCTTGACCCGGACCCCTCTCTAGGGGACAATCAGTTCCGCTCCTGGATCGAAACATCCCTAGATGCGGTCCTTCCCAACAAACCTCTCCCCAGCAAGAGAGGTCTACCCAAATCACCTTGGTTTACTCCTGAACTACGCTCAGTCCGGAAAACCTGCAAAAAACTTGAGCGCCTCTGGAGGAAAGACTGGGCCTCGGCTAGTAGAGGAAACTATAAAGCAGCAATAAAACACTACAAAAACTGCATAAAAAACACCCAAGCCGCGTACTACGAGGAAAAAATACTCGCAGCAGCCAACTCATCCAAGGAGACCTACCTGGATAGTTCGCTCATTAACAAAAATCCCTGAACCTCAGCCCACAGCTGACCCCTCCGGTACCAGATGCTCCCAGCTCGCCGAGTTTATCTCTTCCAAAATCCTGAAAATCTTAAAATCCTTTCCCACCCGCAACCCCCTACCCGACACACCTTCCCCTCAGAGGCAGCCAGATGTCCCCCACCTCGCCGCCTTCTCCCCGGCGCCCGCAGAAAAGATCACTGCTCTCCTAAACCTAGTAAAAAGCGGGTCTCCTGCCGCCCCCGCCCCCAATAGCAAACTAAAACTGATCGCCGCTACCCCAGCTCCTTCACTCACCAGTTTGATCAATGCCTCCCTCACTCAAGGACTGTCCCCACCACTTGGAAAAAAGTGGTGGTACGAGCCCTCTTAAAGAAACCACACCTCGACCCCACCGACCCTTCCAATTTCAGGCCCATATCCCTTCTCCCAGGAATCAGCAAAATGGCTGAAAGAATTGTAAATGAACAGCTCTCCAGTTTCCTGGAATCCCATAACCTCCTCCGCCACTCTAAGACTGGGTTCAGACCAGGACAGGTGACCGACACTGCCCTCCTAGCCGCAGTCGAAGAAGCCAGATCGATCTTGGACGCAGGGGGATCAGTGGCAGTGATCCTCCTCGACCTAAGCGCCGACTTCGATACGGTGGACCATACCATCCTCATCCACCGTCTCCGCCTAGTCGGTGTCACCGGTTCAGCCCTGGCCTGGCTGAAATCCTTCCTGGACAACAGGTCCTTCGAGGTGGCTGACAGCCACGGCCACTTCAAACCTCTTCCCCTCGAGTGTGGGGTTCCCCAGGGCTCATCCCTGAGCCCCACTCTCTTCAACGTCTCTGACATCGTCGCACCCTTCGGCATAAAGGTGGTCATGTATGCAGACGACACACAGTTAGTCGTCTCCATCAACCAATCGAGTCACTGCATGGAGAATCTAGCCTCCTGCCTACATAATATATCCAAATGGATGGTCGACTCCCGCCTCAAACTGAACGGGTAGAAGTCAGAGATCATGTTGCTGGGCGACCCCCGCAAACTGCCTAGCTCACTCTCCTGGCCTCCCGGTATGGGCTCCCCCCACCCCAAAGAAAGAAATTAAGAGCCTGGGCATCTGGTTAGACCAGGACCTAAGCTTTAGAGCCCAGGCAAGAAAGACAGCCGGCACGTGCTTCGGCCTCCTGTGAACTGCACGGAAGATCCTCCCTCTTACCCCCCTCAGTCCAGAAAAATCCTAATTCAAGGCCTCATTATATCAAGATTGGACTACGGCAATGCCCTATACTTAGGCGCCCCAGCCTCCGTCATTAACAAACTCCAGCACGTACAAAACGCTACAGCAAGGCTCCTCACAGGGACAAAACCCAGATGCTCCGCCAAACCCACCCTCAAAGCCCTGCACTGGCTCCCGATACAGGAGCGAATTACCTTCAAGACCCTGTGCATCTCGGATAAAATCCTCCAGGGCAAAGGCCCCCCATACTAAAATCATTCATCAAACCGCACAAACCCACCAAACAGATGAGATCAACGGCCCTCTCCCTGGCCAGTGCCCCCAGAATTAACCGAGCACGCACAGGGGGCCGCCTCTTTGCACACAATGCCCCTAAACTCTGGAATGCCCTCCCTCTTACCATCCGGGAAGAAACCAACCTGCTGCCATTCCGTAGTTTACTGAAGACTTGGCTCTTCCCCCAATAAACCCTCTCAGGAATCCTGCAAGCGATACCATAGCGCTGGGACGCCCACGGGTAGCTACGCGCTCTACAAATCCGATAATAAAATAAATTAATAAATAAAATAAAATAAATATGTGTGAATGGGAGAGGCCTGTATGAATGTAAAGGGTATGTTTGAATGTGAAGGGGAATATGTGAATGTAAAGGGTATGTTTGAATGTGAAGGAGTACAATTGAATGTGAAATACATGTGTGAATGTGAAAGGGCATGTGTGAGTGTAAAAGGGTAAATGTGATGAAAGTGTGTGTGCGAATGTGATGGGGCATGCATGCAAGTGAATGGGCATGTTTGAATATGACATGGTTCATTTGAAAGTGTATTGTAGGTCTAAATGTTAAAGGGTATGGGAGTGCGTGATGGGGTATATGTGAATCTGAGTGCTATGTGTGAATGTGAAGGGGTGTATGTGAATGGAAAAGGGTATTGTTAATGTGAAGATGTTTATGTGAATGGCATGTGTGAATGTGAAAAGATATGTTTGAGTGTGAAGGGCCATACATGAAATTCAATGGGTATGGTTGAATGACAGGATTCTTGTGAAAGTGAACGGTATGTGTGTGTGCCTCTCTCTTCTATGTCTTTCACCGGTCCCCTCTCTCCCTCTCACACTCTCCCCATCGTCTCTTTCCATTGCATTCTTCAATTCTGTCTGTCTGTTCGTTCCTCTGTCTGCCTTTTACTTTCCTACCCATCCCTCACCGCCCTCTTGCTTTATCTCTTTCTCTCACTAACTCTCACTCAGAGCCTCTGTCTATCTTTCATTATTTCTTGAATGACTGTCCATTTATTTCTCGCACTGAGGGGCATGATACCAACAACTAGCGATATTTATCGCTAAATGGGCTTAGCGATTTTTTTTTTATCGCCAAGCATCGCCGGATATTATCAGAGATAACGTGCTATTAGCAACGTTTATCTCTAAATCGAAAAAATATCTGGCGATAGCGTCGAAATGCGTGAATATCGCTGGGAATCCAGCGATATTCAGGCATTTACGCCAATGTAGCGACAGGAAAATGTAAATTATTACCTGATTGGTGGTGACTATTGTCTACCGCCATCTTAGTACAGTGAAGAGGCTTCTATTTTTCGACTCTATTATACCTTAGTTGTAGGGTTTGCCTTTTGACTTTGGCATGATTCTGTGTCTCTTTTGACTCTTTTCGGGTTTATAAGGCCTAAACGAGAGAGACTCCATTTTCTTTCTGCTTTAGCTGCCCGAGACGCTTGTAGGTCAAGAGTAATGTTTTAGTTTTGGGTTGTTATTCGCTAGGTAGGAACCGGTGAAGACTGGCTTTTTATTGAAGGAATGTGCTTGCTCTGCGGCCTCTAGATGAAACAACAGATGACCACTGTGGGTGCGTCGGGAGCGCGGAGCCTGGTACAGGAATTCTATATTATCGAAGTGCAGAGAAGGGAGAGGGACAGTTAGCTTTCGGAGATGAAGACAGATGGTCCATAAAGAGATTGACACCACGTTAAGAAGTGATCCTTGGAGTAGTTAAGTTACCATCCTGAGAGTAACAGAGGCGAGGATCAGAGAAGGATTCGAGTGTCTTGGACCGAATGACTTGACTTGAACGGAAGGGCCTAGCGGTGCAGACGTGTATCCGTGGGTGTAGAGCAGAGTCCTGATCGAACCGAAGCTGAGGCGAGAGAGGGATTTATCTAGCTGCCAGAGCCAGAATGCGTAAGACTCAGGTGAAGTCTGTCTAGCTAGCATAATACACATCTATATACATATTTCTATCTCTCTTATTGTTTTTTTTCTTTTCCCCTTAGGCTGTTATTAGGTTACTAAATGTTTTAACTAATGTTTCCAATGCAATGCTATGTTATTTTAATGTTTAATAAAGGGACCCCAGTTTATAATGAACATATTTGAGTGTTGTTTCCATGACAGGATTAACCTTTCTTTTTAGCCAGGTGCTGTCGTATAGAAGGATGGGCGTTTCCCTTCTTACAGGTAACTGAGAAATGGAGGTCAGGGTGGTTTTGGCAGAAAATAACTCTCAAATGTGAGAATTTGACAGCTCTTGTGTGTGATTATCGGACCCCTGTTCAGTGAATATTCACACGCCGATATCTAAATTATGAGAAGTACGGCCAGAGAACGTTAGGTGCACTGTCGGGTAAAATAGTGAATACCGTCGGGAAACATTAGGTGCACCGCCTGACCTTATAGAGTACCCCGTCGGAAGACAACAGGTATACCGTCGGGAAGTACAGATAATATGGGCTATTAGGCTGAAATGCGTGTGACTCTGATCTTCAACATGGAAGAAATGAAGTAAATCACATTTGTGTGTGTATGTGCGCATGGGTGTGTTTTGAGTGTGTGTGAGTGGTGTATGTGTGCGCAGGTGTGGGTGTGTGTGTGGACGTGTGCTTTTTTATTTCAGGAATTTTCTCATTGCATGAAGGCGACGAATTTCTAAAACTGTGTCACGGACACACCTAATGATATACTTCAAATAGCCAGTCCCCTCTATGCTTCAAAAGTGTGGCACCTCCTTACAAGACATCATAAATCACGTTATGCAAACGATGAAACAGGATAAATCAAGCCACTAATGGAGGGTATATTTAATGCATTGTTGCATATTGATTTAAATTGGTTGGGTTGACCATTTTCAGAACTATGTTTTATGTAACTGTCCCTTAAATTTATCAATACATACACTAGGTGCCTCATTTATCAAAGTCTTGCGTTGCCCTTGCATCGCGCAATGTAACGCAACAGTAATGCAAAACTAAAATCAGATTTACTGAGCCACGCATGGCCCCCTTGCACGTCCCTGTGGGGCTCAGTAAATCTGGAGTAACGCAAAACGCAGAAGTCGCAGCTTCCATTACTCTGCCCATGGAGGCGTTCCATGGGTGGAGTCACATCCGCCATGAATGTAGGCGCAGTCACAGATTTGCCATGAGTGTTAGACCTGGGAATATGTCAAAATCCGACACCTTCCCAAGGGAGGTGTAACGAGGAGAAATATCTTGATTTTTCCTTGACTTTTATTTCTCTTTCTATGTGTGCTGCATTCATGAGGAAAAGCATCAGGTGTCCCTTCCTGCCCCAAAACAATCCTGCTTAGAAGCAGGCGCACTTGCAGCATGATGCAAAGCGGCCTTCACTGCGCTAGACAGCCAAAAGTACACCCATGCAAGGAGAGGCAGGAATGCACCATATAATGTTATATATGGGGCATTCATGCCCTTTCCCTTTTAGGCGGTGCGGCGCCGCAAAGTAGCTGCTGCGTTGCCTGAAAAATGTAATCATTTCGTTCTTGAGGGGAGTGGCATCAATTATTGCGATGTCATCAGGCTCAAGGTCATGTTGCATCACTTTCTGGGATTCAAAGTCATATAATGTCACTTCCTGTGATATCATTGACGTCAAAGGGTGTGTGATGTCACTTCCTGTGATATCATTGATCTCAAAGGGTGTGTGATATCACTTCCTGTCATATCATTGTTGTCAAAGGGTGTGTGATGTCACTTCCTGTGATATCATTGATGTCAAAGGGTGTGTGATGTCACTTCCTGTGATATCATTGATCTCAAAGGGTGTGTGATGTCACTTCCTGTCATATCATTGATCTCAAAGGGTGTCTGATGTCACTTCCTGTTATATCATTGTTGTCAAAGGGTGTGTGATGTCACTTCCTGTGATATCATTGATCTCAAAGGGTGTGTGATGTCACTTCCTGTCATATCATTGTTGTCAAACGGTGTGTGATGTCACTTCCTGTTACATCATTGATGTCAAAGGGTGTGTGATGTCACTTTCTGTGATATCATTGTTGTCAGAGGGTGTGTGATGTCACTTCCTCTGATATCATTGATCTCAAAGGGTGTGTGATGTCACTTCCTGTGCTATCACTGATGTCAAAGGGTGTGTGATGTCACTTCCTGTGATATCATTGATGTCAAAGGGTGTGTGATGTCACTTTCACTAACCCTGGTATTTCAGGGGATCACCGTCCAGTGCAGCCCTGTTTATCCGAACTGACCACGCGCCTAGAAACGGACGGATATGTGATCTGATACTCGGTGTGTGGAGCTGGGATATATTTGGGGCACTAAAGCCATAAATGGTGACCTCGAGGCTGTGGAGCCGGAGGGCATCTGTAGGCATTACCTACACCCACCCTTGTCTCCGCAGGGGTGGGGTTGGGACTGCAGCCTTACATGTGCCTTCGCCACACTTCCTTCTGTGCAGTCAGCCTTTCATTAGACTGAGATGCCGCGGACACAGACGGGGGTGAACCTGGGGGTGTGGAGAGACCCCCCTCTATATTTAGAGCAGGTACTCCCTTCCTTCCCCCTACTTAAGGCAAAAGGAATCAGGGAAGTGTCCCCTGTGCCCTGGCAGGGCGGCTGCTTGGATGTAATGACGCTGTACTTGTGTAAGCTGGCTTCAGGGCGCTTTAAACCCAGCCCACTGGGAGCAGCCTCTGGATGTGCACCAGAGGCCCCGCGGGGGCTGCTTACGTACATTAACTCTTTCACCTCCTAATGAATACCTTGTTTACTCTCTAAACACAATTTAAGGGTGTGATACCAACTTCCACACATATGTTTAAGAACAGTGTGGCTTTCAGCTGTTTGAGGCATACCACCAATTGACATTTTGAAAAATCTACACGTGATTTATAAAATCGCAAAGCAAACCAAAACATTTTCTTTAAAAATTTCTTTGGGATTCTGCTAAAATGTTATTTATTTTAATTTGGCTGATTTCATAATATATATTGGGATGTCCCTGTCTAAGACATTATTGTGAATTAAATATGCTAACTTGTCCCATTGCTATATTTCCCAGGACTCGTGTCCAGTGTTAATGTAGTTATGTGTTCCTGTGCTTTTGAATCCAGCAGCACTTGTAGTCTGGTTTGCTTTAAACTGCCAACAAACATCACCAGACTTAAATAGTAATATTGCCCTTCATATACACAACAAATACAATAAATATACAAATAAGACTATACCATAGTTATATATTAATGCACATTATAAACAAAATATGTACAACTGACAAACCATGTTTGATCATCTTAGCCAACGCTGTGTGTCCAGTGATCAGTCTCATGATCTCATCACATCACATGCCTCCATTTTAGTAGGAGACACTGGTGCATTAAAGCTTTATTGCTTCAGACAAAGGCTCAAGGCAGCATCACAGCCCAGGATGGGACCCTCACAACCCTTGGAAGGAGGGGTTCCACCATGGCAGGACCACAAGACTTGCTGCCAGCCTTCTCTTCTCAAGCTGCCCATTTCCTATCATGTGTTAATACTTACTTGGTTCGCACTGATGTCCACAGCCATTGCTTACGCAGGTCCCACCATCAGGACAAGGTTCTCCTGGTGTACACATTTCAACGCACAGTCCTCCACCTAGAGAAGAGAAATACGGCAGTATGAATAGACATTATTAACATGGTAAAAACCTGTGAGAGCCCCATTCTGTCACCATAGTAATGAAATAGCATCTTATTGCCTGAAGATGATCACGAGTAATGGCAGGCGGGAGTCGATACGCCATTCCCTCAGAACCTTGAACCTTCACTGACTTTTCTCAACACCGAAATCCAAATCCCACCTGCCTCATTCTGAATCCACCCCCTACAGAGAAACCCTCCCTTGGGATGTTCCAGACTCAAATATGAACAACAAGTCACCAAAATGGCGGCTGTACAAGAAGTGACATCATCTATGCTTTGGGACTCATGACATCAGATGTCTCCCCAGACTCTTAGGCCCTAAGCATGAAGTAGTCTCCTACTTGATGCAGAAGGGAGACGAGAAGGACAAACGGATCAAATTGTATGAGGCAAACTGTGCTCAGAAAGACAGTGTCCTTTTCCTTCCTGCCTCTGGTGTCCTAACCTCAGAGCAGGGACAGTAAGGCTGGTGGCAGGAATTAAAAGGTTAATGCATGGGTAGAAGCGCCTGTCCCTGATTGGTGACTGGGAGCTCAGATCAGATGATGCCCCCCTCGTATGGCCAGCTGGGCAGGGAGCTCACCTCAAGCTCCCTATGACTCATCTCCCCGCTCTGCGGCACGCTGGGTCCTGCCATGCGATCACCAGGTATTAAGCTCTTGCTAAAAGACACAAGGTGCAGCGACCTAATACCAGCGTTGAGGAAAAGTGATGGTGATGGGTGGAACGCAGGAATTCATCTCTGCATTTGGTAATTACTGGGGCCACATTTCAGACCCTTGCTTTTTGTCACTATCCTACTGTAGAAACAGATTAGCCATATGTATGTCTTGATTCCGCTCCAATAGGAACAGTCTACCCTGTACTGCCAGGCCATGTCCACCTTACAGGAAATGCAAGATAACCACACTAGTTTTGGCCTGTTTCGGCTACATAATGTGATGGTTTATATGTCATTGTGAAGAAATAAGTTAATGTGAAGGGTAGTGAATGAATGTAGAGGGGTAGTCTTGAATGTGATGTGCTACGTGCAAATGTGAAAGGGTGTGCATCAACATGAAGGGGTATATGACGATGTCAAGGGGTATGTGTGAAAGTGAAGGGATATGCCTAGAAGCGAAGCGCAAAGTGTTAATGTAAGTCAGCGAGCATGAATTTGAAGGTGTACACATGAATGTGAGAGGACATGTAAGATTGTCAGAAGATAAGAATAGTTCTGAAGGGTTGATGTGGGAGTGTGACGGGGTGTTCCTGAATGGGAAGGAGTATCAATGAATGTGAAGGGGAAGTTTTGAATTTGATGTTATATAGAGGGGTACTCATGAATATTAAGCCCTGAGTGTGAACGTGAAGAGTTGCGCATGAATGTGAAGGAGTATGTGTATCTTACCAGATGTAGCCAAGTTGTGTTTTAAGTAATTCTTTATAGACTTCAAGTTGCAGGAAGGTCATTATGCATCCAAGCATTCCAAGCATCACAGTCATACCAGCATTCCACTGTCAACACTCACAATGAATGAGCAGCTAGGAGAAAGGTAAACTGGGATACATATAATAAATTGGCAGGATATAACAGTATGTTTGAATATAAAGGGGTATATATGAATGGAAATGGTATGTGTGAGAGTGTAAGGGTATTTGTGAATGTAAACAGGCATGTGCGAATATAAAAGAGTATTTGTAAAGGGTATGCGTGAATGTGAAGGGGTATATATGAACATTCAAAGCTATGTGTGAATGGGAAAGGCCTATATGAATGTAAAGGGTATGAATGAATGTGAAGGGGTATTTGTGAATGTAAAGGGTATGTTTGAATGTGAAGGGGTACAATTCAAAGTGAATGACGTGCTAATATGGAAGGGCATGTGTGAGTGTGAAAGGGTAAATGTGATATGAAAGTGTATGTGTGAATGTGATGGGGCATGCATGAAAGTGAATGGTCATGTTTGAATATGACAGGGTTCATTTGAAAGTGTATGGTAGGTCTAAATGTTAAAGGTTATGGGAGAACGTGAAGGGGTATATGTGAATCAGAGTGGAATGTGTGACTGTGAAGGGGTGTATGTGAATCAGAGTGGAATGTGTGACTGTGAAGGGGTGTATGTGAATCAGAGTGGAATGTGTGAATGTGAATCAGAGTGGAATGTGTGAATGTGAAGGGGCGTATGTGAATCAGAGTGGAATGTGTGAATGTGAAGGGGTGTATGGGAATCAGAGTGGAATGTGTGAAGGGGTGTATGTGAATCAGAGTGGAATGTGTGAATGTGAAGGGGTGTATGTGAATCAGAGTGGAATGTGTGAATGTGAAGGGGTGTATGTGAATCAGAGTGGAATGTGTGAATGTGAAGGGGTGTATGTGAATCAGAGTGGAATGTGTGAATGTGAAGGGGTGTAGGTGACTCAGAGTGGATTGTGTGAATGTGAAGGGGTGTATGTGAATCAGAGTGGAATGTGTGAATGTGAAGGGGTGTATGTGAATCAGAGAGGAATGTGTGAATGTGAAGGGGTGTATGTGAATCAGAGTGGAATGTGTGAATGTGAAGGGGCGTATGTGAATCAGAGTGGAATGTGTGAATTTGAAGGGGTGTATGTGAATCAGAGTGGAATGTGTGAATGTGAAGGGGTGTAGGTGACTCAGAGTGGATTGTGTGAATGTGAAGGGGTGTATGTGAATCAGAGTGGAATGTGTGAATGTGAAGGGGTGTATGTGAATCAGAGTGGAATGTGTGAATGTGAAGGGGTGTATGTGAATCAGAGTGGAATGTGTGAATGTGAAGGGGCGTATGTGAATCAGAGTGGAATGTGTGAATGTGAAGGGGTGTATGTGAATCAGAGTGGAATGTGTGAATGTGAAGGGGTGTATGTGAATCAGAGTGGAATGTGTGAATGTGAAGGGGTGTATGTGAATCAGAGTGGAATGTGTGAATGTGAAGGGGTGTATGGGAATCAGAGTGGAATGTGTGAAGGGGTGTATGTGAATCAGAGTGGAATGTGTGAATGTGAAGGGGTGTATGTGAATCAGAGTGCTATGTGTGAATGTGAAGGGGTATATGTGAATCAGAGTGGAATGTGTGAATGTGAAGGGGTGTATGTGAATGGAAAAGGGTATTGTTTATGTGATGATGGTTATGTGAATGGCATGTGTGAATGTGAAAGGATATGTGTGAGTGTGAAGGGTCATGCATGAAATTCAATGGGTATGTTTGAATATGACAGGATTCTTGTGAAAGTGAAAGGCATGTGTGTGCCTCTCTCTTCTACGTCTCCCACCTGTCCCCTCTCTCCCTCTCACACTCTCCCCACCGTCTCTTTCCATTGCATTCTTCATTTCTGTCTGTCTGTTCCTCTGTCTGCCTTTTACTTCCATACCCATCCATCTCACCGCCCTCTTTTGCTTTATCTCTTTCTCTCACTAACTCTCACTCAGTGCCTCTGTCTTTCTCTCATTATTTCTTGAATGACTGTCCATTTCTTTCTCGCACTGAATGTCTCCCTCCTCCTCTCTTTTCCCTTCTGATTCCTCTGCTTCTTTGGATTTATTTTCTCTTTCACACCATTTGTCCTTCTCTGGTAATCTGCGACATCTCCCCTTTCCACACCTCCTTCCTTCTCTTGCTGCATCTCTCACACTTCCCCTTTCACTGGGTCATACTGATCCACTCTTCTCTCTCTCGTGTTTCTCCATCTGTCCTCTAGTCTCTCCATCTCTGTCTTTCCTCACTCTCTGCCTCTTGCTCTCTCTTCTTATCCCACTTGCCCTCCCACTATCTCTTCTCTCTCCCAATTGGTCCATCTTTGTAACTCTCACAATTTTCCCTTTCTCGTTCTCCTTTCCCCTTCTCACCATCTCTCTCTCTGCCTATCTATCTATCTATCTATCTATCTATCTATCTATCTATCTATCTATCTATCTATCTATCTATCTATCTATCTATCTATCTATCTATCTATCTATCTATCTATCGATCTATCTATCTATCTAGTACTCTGTCTCTCTCTCTCTCTATCTATCGATCTATCTATCTATCTATCTATTGATCTATCTATCTATCTAGCTCTCTGTCTCTCTCTCTCTATCTATCTATCTATCTATCTCTATCTATCTATCTATCTATCTCTATCTATTTATCTATCTATCTATCGATCTATCTACCTAGCTATCGATCTATCTATCGATCTATCTATCTAGCTATCGATCTATCTATTGATCTATCTAGCTCTCTGTCTCTCTGTCTATCTATCTCCTCCCCTCTGTGGGGCAGAGAGAGACAGACAGACACATTGAAGCTGGGGGTGCAGCTCTGGGGTTACCCTTTCAGACCCCTGGCACTGCCTTTGCAAACGCTGGCCTCACAGGTGGCAAAAGAGGCATGAAGAACAGCATGTAACCCATGCACTAATTGTGCTGTTTAATTTCTACAGCTCTGATTGGGACATTGCACTTTCTGTTTGGTAAAAGAAATGCATATCAAATCAGCACTCTTAGAATACATCATGAAATGAAACAAATGAAAAATGCAAATTTTTTAAAACCTTTGGTCGTGCTTCGGTACGGTTGAGAAAACATAAAAAACATGCATTGGCAAAGTCAATAGGTTTGACCTTTGCAAACTGGTGAGATGTTTATGTTTTATTACTGTGAGAATATAACACCAGGAAATGCTGCTTCAACACAGCACAATATGCTTGAGTACAATTTTAATAGGGCAGAGGGGGCTTTTTCAGAAAGCAATTGTACATAAGACAGATATAGAAATTACACCTGGGTGAAATTTTAATTATGCTGAAATATTCAAAGTAATTTCAGTAATTTCACATTACTCTGTGATGTGAAATTACTGGAAATTAAGCGATTATGTCCACTTGCATAATCTTGGGCAAAAATGCCTACAGAAGAGTACAGCAACAGAGCACAGGGGATGGCTGGCCGCGGCTCTTCCTGTTCTGTTGCATTTAGCGCTATTTTCTCAGCGCAAATTGCATGATTGGGTCCATTATGTAAACGAGGATGCATTTTGTGCTATGAAAATAGCACTAAATGCAGGGTTAAGAACTTCACATGAGTCCGAATAATTTTGCTGTAACTATTCGTGTTACACTCACTCCTAATAGAAACCCTTTTCACCTCTAATTCACCGTAATTTAGAACATTAATGTTGAGTGAATATAATCTTGCGTAATGGTTCATTGTTTTTTTTGTTTTGTTTCCACAGACTCAGGGGCATATTTACAAGCCCCTATCGCCACAAGAATGTCACTTTTATTTACATTCCTGTGGCGATACGGGCTTCACCGTATTTAAAAAGCAGTGCTAAGCTACTTAACATATCTAAATGCTGTCTTGTAAATGAGGCACCGTTTCAGGCTATATTCAGCGTGAAATGGGTGGTCATTGAGGGTTGTGGTGGGATTCGCGTCAGAACCTGCTCAGACCCGGTCGCTCCTCTCGCTCCTGGGCTGCCTGACATCGCTTCCACACTGCTCCCTCCAGCTACATTGATCGCTCCTGCGTGGTATTGTTTTCTCCATTGCTCTACCTGATACTGCGACATTAATTTACTATTAATTTGCCCAGTTTAGATTTTTAATTTGCTCCAGCTGATACTGCTTATGTAAATTCCATCCACACTGCTTTTAGAATTCTGTGTCTGCCTGGTGTCGTGTGTACATTGTTTTGGCCCCTGATCCCGTCCTGCATTGTTTTGGTGCCATTTTTGTTGTGCCTCTCCTGCTCCCCCACGGCCCCACCCCCGCTCCCTCAAGCATCTCCGGACCTCGCCACCCCGGTCCCGCCTCCCAGCTGCTCCTCCCTCGCTCCGCCCCCTCCGCTCTCCACTTATGAGAGATGCATTTGCGCGCAGCTTCCATGCGCAGCGGTCGCGCCCCATGCGCGCCAAAGGTAATCCCGTCTACGCCCGTCCTTGCCTGGACCGCGTCCAGCGCCAGACCCCCTGGCCCCGCAAAATCCACTCCACCCGCCTAAGGTACGACGCCGCAACCCTCTACGCTCTCAACACCAGCCGTCTCCCCGACTGCCACCAAGCCGCCCCAGGACGCACTCATGGACCTTTCACCTGCCAATCCTGCAAGTTCTGCTGCTTCACGACTCACACTACATCCACAAATGCCAAATAGAGCTCAGACAGCAACCACCTGAAGTGCATCCTACTTAACACTCGATCGGTCCACAGACACGCCATTGAACTTTGGAACCTACTAGACAACACCACGCCGGACTTCGCCTTTCTTACAGAAACCTGGATGAATGCCTTATCAGCGCCCGACATCGCAATAGCCATCCCGGACGGATACAAGATCATCCGAAAAGACAGCATCAACCAGACAGGACGAGGCATCGCCATCATCCACAAGAACACCATCCTCATCACGCCCAGCTCCGACGACACCCTCACAACCGCCGAACACCTCCACTTCCTGATTCACACCGACCCCAAGACCACACTTAGAGTCACCCTCATCTACAGACCACCAGGACCCCGCACACAATTCAGCGAAGACATCACTGACTTCATCAGCCCACACGCCCTCCCCTCCGAAGACTACATTCTACTAGGGGACCTTAACTTCCACCTGGAAAAGAACAACGACAGAAACACCACCACCCTTCTGGACAACCTCTCCAATCTCGGACTCAAACAACTGGTAAACACCCCCACCGACTACGCCGGACACACGCTCGACCCAATCTTCTCCTCCAAAAAGCACGTCTCCTTCAATCACGTCACAGGACTCCACTGGACGGACCACAGCTGCGTTCACTTCAGCTTCAGAAAGACCACAACCCACCACCCCTTACAGTCCGGCTTCCGAGCCAAACACAGCACCGAGACCGCCCTCATCGCAGCCACAGACGACATCCGAACACTACTCGACAACGGGGAAACAGCTGCCCTTATCCTCCTGGACCTTTCCGCAGCATTTGACACAGTCTGCCATAGCACCCTTGTACAACGCCTCCGCAACGTCGGGATACAAGGCATTGGATTGGATCATATCGTTCCTCGCCGGAAGAACACAGAGAGTCCGCCTCCCCCCTTTCAGATCAGAGGCCACCGAAGTCATCTGCGGCGTACCACAAGGATCATCGCTCAGCCCCACCCTCTTCAACGTCTACATGAGCCCCCTTGCATCCATCGCACACCAACACAACCTCAACATCATCGCCTACGCTGACGACACACAGCAGATCCTCTCCTTCACCAAAGACCCAAACACCGCCAAAACGAACCTACACGAAGGGATGAAAGACGTAGCCCAATGGATGAAGAACAGCAGTTTAAAACTGAACTCAGACAAGACGGAAGTCCTCATCCTAGGGTAATCCCCCTCTGCATGGGACAACTCATGGTGGCCACCGACCCTAGGCAGCGCGCCCAAACCAACGGACCATGCTCGCAACCTAGGATTCATTCTAGACTCCTCACTCTTGATGACCAGACAAGTCAACGCCATCTCATCCTCATGCTTTAACATCTTACGTATGCTCAAAAAGATCTTCCGATGGATCCCCACTGAAACAAGAAAGACGGTCACCCAAGCACTTGTCACAAGCCGACTGGACTATGGAAACACCCTCTACGCTGGAACCACAGCCAAATTACAGAAAAAAATTCCAACGCATTCAGAACGCCTCTGCCAGACTCATCCTAGACTTACCCCGCCACAACCACATATCCGATCCCGTGAGAGACCTTCATTGGCTCCCCGTCAACAAGAGAATAACGTTCCGTCTCCTCACCCACGAGCACAAAGCCCTCAACGACCTAGGACCCAAATACCTCAACACGCGCCTGACCTTCTACTCCCCCACCCGCCAACTACGACCGTCCAATCAAGCCCTCGCTTCGATTCCACGCATCCGAAGAACCTCCATGGGAGGAAGGTCTTTCTCCTACTTAGCGGCCAAAACCTGGAACTCTCTCCCCACCCACCTCCGCCTCACATAGAACCACCTCTCCTTCAGAAAACAACTCAAAACTTGGCTATTTGATAAACAACGAACCCCTCCCCCCTCAAGCACCTTGGGACCCTCCGGGTGAGTAGTGCGCTATACAAATCTTGACTTGACTTGACTTGAACACCCATTGATTTTGACGCTGCCCCATATTTACAAGGGTGGCCTAAATATAGAGCAGCGCCAAAATTAAGACCAAAAAAACCTGGTTTTAACATGGCGCATTAAGGAGACATGCTTTGATTTGCCTCGTATTTGCTGTTTTTATATGTGCTGCATGTTGCAGTGCACATTAAAACATCAAAACACCATGCATGATTGTTTATGTGCAGGAAGGTGTTCCTTCCTGCACATAAATAATCATTTAAAAAACAAGCATTTGCAATGTAATAGATCTCACATTTACACGCTTTTGAACTATTGGCATTGTAAATGACAATGCCTTTTATTCATGTTTTGGTTTTTTAAAACATATATAAAAGGCATTGGGGCCGATTCACAGAACTAATCTGAGATAAAATCCTAAACTTACTACTTTTGGTATTAACAGAAGGCATTTAGAAGTAGTAAAGTTAGGACTCCTAACTGTGTGTCCATTTTTGTATATGCGGGATTCACCGTTCAGAGTGAGATCTTGTGCTTAAGACCGATTAGGTTGAAATACGTGTGTCTCTCATCTTCAACATGGAAGAAATGAAGTAAATCACATGTGTGTGTGTGTGTATGTGCGCATGGGTGTGTTTTGAGTGTGTGTGAGTGGTGTATGTGTGCGCAGGTGTGGGTGTGTGTGTGGATGTGTGCTTTTTATTTCAAGATTTTTCTCATTGCGTGAAGGCGACGAATTTCTAAAACTGTGTCACGGACACACCTAATGATATACTTCAAATAGCCAGTCCCCTCTATGCTTCAAAAGTGTGGCACCTCCTTACAAGACATCATAAATCACGTTATGTAAACAATGAAACAGGATAAATCATGCCAATAATGGAGGGTATATTTAATGCATTGTTGCATATTGATTTAAATTGGTTGGGTTGACCATTTTCTGAACTATGTTTTATGTAACTGTCCCTTAAATTTATCAATACATACACTAGGTGCCTCATTTATCAAAGTGTTTCGTTGCCCTTGCATCGCGCAATGTAACGCAACAGTAATGCAAAACTAAAATCAGATTTACTGAGCCACGCATGGCCCCCTTGCACGTCCCTGTGGCACTCGGTAAATCTGGAGTAACGCAAGACCGCAGAAGTCACAGCGTCCAGTCCTCTGCCCATGGAGGCGTTCCATGGGTGGAGTCACATCCGCCATGAATGTAGGCGCAGTCCCAGATTTGCCATGAGTGTTAGACCTGGGAATATGTCAAAATGTGATGCCTTCACAAGGGAGGTGTAACAAGGAGAAATATCTTGATTTTTCCTCGACTTTTATTTCTCTTACTATGCGTGCTGCATTCATGAGGAAAAGCATCAGGTGTCCCTTCCTGCCCAAAAACAATCCTGCTTAGAAGCAGGCGCACTTGCAGCATGATGCAAAGCGGCCTTCACTGCGCTAGACAGACAAAAGCACACCAGTGCAAGGAGAGGACAGGAATGCACCATATAATGTTATATATGGGGAATTCCTGCCTTCTCCCTTTTAGGCGGTGCGGCGTCGCAAAGTAGCTGCTGCGTTGCCTGAAAAATGTAATCATTTCGTTCTTGAGGGGAGTGGCATCAATTATTGCGATGTCATCAGGCTCAAGGTCATGTTGCATGACTTTCCGGGATTCAAAGTCATATAATGTCACTTCCTGTGATATCATTGACGTCAAAGGGTGTGTGATGTCACTTCCTGTGATATCATTGATCTCAAAGGGTGTGTGATGTCACTTCCTGTCATATCATTGTTGTCAAAGGGTGTGTGATGTCACTTCCTGTGATATCATTGATCTCAAAGGGTGTGTGATGTCACTTCCTGTTATATCATTAATCTCAAAGGGTGTGTGATGTCACTTCCTGTCATATCATTGTTGTCAAAGGGTGTGTGATGTCACTTCCTGTGCTATCACTGATCTCAAAGGGTGTGTGATGTCACTTCCTGTGATATCATTGTTGTCAAAGGGTGTGTGATGTCACTTCCTGTTACATCATTGATGTCAAAGGGTGTGTGATGTCACTTCCTGTGCTATCACTGATCTCAAAGGGTGTGTGATGTCACTTCCTGTGATATCATTGTTATCAGAGGGTGTGTGATGTCACTTCCTCTGATATCATTGATCTCAAAGGGTGTGTGATGTCACTTCCTGTGCTATCACTGATGTCAAAGGGTGTGTGATGTCACTTCCTGTGATATCATTGATGTCAAAGGGTGTGTGATGTCACTTTCACTAACCCTGGTATTTCAGGGGATCACCGTCCAGGGCAGCCCTGTTTATCAGAACTGACCACGCGACTAAAAACGGACGGATATGTTATCTGATACTCGGTGTGTGGAGCTGGGATATATTTGGGGCACTAAAGCCATAAATGGTGACCTCTAGGCTGTGGAGCCGGAGGGCATCTGTGGGCATTACCTACACCCACCCTTGTCTCCGCAGGGGTGGGGTTGGGACTGCAGCCTTACATGTGCCTTCTCCACACTTCCTTCTGTGCAGTCAGCCTTTCATTAGACTGAGTGTCCCCTGTGCCCTGGCAGGGGGGCTACTTGGATTTAATGATTCTGTACTTGTGTAAGCTGGCTTTAGGGCGCTTTAAACCCAGCCCGCTGGCAGCAGTCCCTGGATCTGCACCAGAGGCCCCGCGGGGGCTGCTTACGTATATTAACTCTTTCACCTCCTAATGAATACCTGGTTTACTCTCTAAACACAATTTAAAGGTGTGATAACAACTTCCACACATCTGTTTAAGATCATTGTGGCTTTCAGCTGTTTCTGAGGCATACCACCAATTGACATTTTGAAAAACCTACACGTGATTTATTAAATCGTAAAGCAAACCAAAGAAATGCTCTTTTAAAATTTCTTTGGGATTCTGCTAAAATATTGTTTATTTTTATTTGGCTGATTTCATATATATTGGGATGTCCCTGTCTAAGACCTCATTGTGAATTAAATATGCTAACTTGTCCCATTGCTATATTTCCCAGGACTTGTGTCCAGTGTTAATGTAGTTATGTGTTCCTGTGCTTTTGAATCCAGCAGCACCTGTAGTCTGGTTTGCTTTAAACTGCCAACAAACATCACCTGACTTAAATAGTAATATTGCCCTTCATATACACAACAAATACAATAAATATACAAATAAGACTATACCATAGTTATATATTAATGCACACTATAAACAAAATATGTACAACTGACAAACCATGTTTGATCATCTTAGCCAACGCTGTGTGTCCAGTGATCAGTCTCATAATATCCCATCACATCACATGCCTCCATTTTAGTAGGAGACACGGGTGCATTAGAGCTTCATTGCTTCAGACAAAGGCTCAAGGCAGCAGCACAGCCCAGGGTGGGACCCTCACAACCCTTGGGAGGAGGGGTTCCACCATGGCAGGACCACAAGACTTGCTGCCAGCCTTCTCTTCTGAAGTTGGCCATTTCCTATCATGTGTCAATACTTACTTGGTTCGCACTGATGTCCACAGCCATTGCTTACGCAGGTCCCACCATCAGGACAAGGTTCTCCTGGTGTACACATTTCAATGCACAGTCCTACTTCTAGAATAGAGAAATACAGCAGTATGAATAGACATTATTAACATGTTAAAAACCTGTGAGTGCCCCATTTTGTCACCATAGTAATGAAATAGCATCTCTTTGCCTGAAGATGTTCATGAGTAATGGCTGGCGGGAGTCGATACGCCATTCCCTTAGAGCCTTGAACCTTCGCTGACTTCCCAACACCGAAATCCAAATCCCACCTGCCTCATTATGAATCCACCCCCTAGAGAGAAACCCTCCCTTGGGATGTTTCAGACTCAAATATGAACAACAAGTCACCAAAATGGCGGCTGTACTAGAAGTGACATCATCTTTGCTTTGGGACTCATGACATCAGATGTCTCCCCAGACTCTTAGGCCCTAAGCATGAAGTAGTCTCCTACTCAATGCAGAAGGGAGACGAGAAGGACAAACGGATCAAATTGTATGAGGCAAACTGTGCTCAGAAAGACAGTGTCCTTTCCCTTCATGCCTCTGGTGTCCTGACCTCAGAGCAGGGACAGTAAGGCTGGTGGCAGGAATTAAAAGGTTAATGCAGGGATAGAAGCGCCTTTCCCTGATTGGTGACTGGGAGCTCAGATCAGATGATGCCCCCCTCGTATGGACAGCTGGGCAGGGAGCTCACCTCAAGCGCCCTACGACTCATCTCCCCGCTCTGCGGCACGCTGGGTCCTGCCATGCGATCACCAGGTATTGAGCTCTAGCTAAAAGACACAAGGTGCAGCGACCTAATACCAGCGTTGAGGAAAAGTGATGGTGATGGGTGGAACGCAGGAATTCATCTCTGCATTTAGTAATTACTGGGGCCACATTTCAGACCCTTGCTTTTTGTCACTATCCTACTGTAGAAACAGATTAGCCATATGTATGTCTTGATTCCGCTCCAATAGGAACAGTCTACCCTGTACTGCCAGGCCATGTCCACCTTACGGGAAATGCAAGATAACCACACTAGTTTCAGCCTGTTTTGGCTTCATAATGTGATGGTTTATATGTCATTGTGAAGAAATAAGTTAATGTGAAGGGTAGTGAATGAATGTAGAGGGGTAGGCTTGAATGTGATGTGCTACGTGCAAATGTGAAAGGGTGTGCATCAACGTGAAGGGGTATGTGACGATGTCAAGGGGTATGTGTGAAAGTGAAGGGATATGCCTACAAGCGAAGCGCAAAGTGTTAATGTAAGTCAGCGAGCATGAATTTGAAAGTGTACACATGAATGTGAGAGGACATGCAAGATTGTCAGAAGATAAGAATAGTTCTGAAGGGTTGATGTGGGAGTGCAACGGGGTGTTCCTGAATGGGAAGGAGTATCAATGAATGTGAAGGGGAAGTTTTGAATTTGATGTTATATAGAGGGGTACTCATGAATATTAAGCCCTGAGTGTGAACATGAAGGGTTGCGCATGAATGTGAAGGGGTATGTTTATCTGACCTGATGTAGCCAAGTTGTGTTTTAAGTAATTCTTTATAGACTTCAAGTTGCAAGAAGGTCATTATGCATCCAAGCATTCCAAGCATCACAGTCATACCAACATTCCACTGTCAACACTCACAATGACTGAGCAGCTAGGAGAAAGGTAAACTGGGATACATATAATAAATTGGCAGGATATAACAGTATGTTTGAATATAAAGGGGTATACGTGAATGGAAATGGTATGTGTGAGTGTGTAAGGGTATTTGTGAATGTAAACCGGCATGTGTGAATGTAAAAGAGTATTTGTAAAGGGTATCCGTGAATGTTAAGGGGTATATATGAACATTCAAAGCTATGTGTGAATGGGAAAGGCCTATATGAATGTAAAGGGTGTGAATGAATGTGAAGGGGTATTTGTGAATGTAAAGGGTATGTTTGAATGTGAAGGGGTACAATTCAAAGTGAATGACGTGCTAATATGGAAGGGCATGTGTGAGTGTGAAAGGGTAAATGTGATATGAAAGTGTATGTGTGAATGTGATGGGGCATGCATGAAAGTGAATGGGCATGTTTGAATATGACAGGGTTCATTTGAAAGTGTATGGTAGGTCTAAATGTTAAAGGTTATGGGGGAACGTGAAGGGGTATATGTGAATCAGAGTGGAATGTGTGACTGTGAAGGGGTGTATGTGAATCAGAGTGGAATGTGTGAATGTGAATCAGAGTGTAATGTGTGAATGTGAAGGGGCGTATGTGAATCAGAGTGGAATGTGTGAATGTGAAGGGGTGTATGTGAATCAGAGTGGAATGTGTGAAGGGGTGTATGTGAATCAGAGTGGAATGTGGGAATGTGAAGGGGTGTATGTGAATCAGAGTGGAATGTGTGAATGTGAAGGGGTGTATGTGAATCAGAGTGGAATGTGTGAAGGGGTGTATGTGAATCAGAGTGGAATGTGTGAATGTGAAGGGGTGTATGTGAATCAGAGTGGAATGTGTGAATGTGAAGGGGTGTATGTGAATCAGAGTGCTATGTGTGAATGTGAAGGGGTATATGTGAATCAGAGTGGAATGTGTGAATGTGAAGGGGTGTATGTGAATCAGAGTAGAATGTGTGAATGTGAAGGGGTGTATGTGAATCAGAGTGGAATGTGTGAATGTGAAGGGGTGTATGTGACTCAGAGTGGATTGTGTGAATGTGAAGGGGTGTATGTGAATCAGAGTGGAATGTGTGAATGTGAAGGGGTGTATGTAAATCAGAGTGGAATGTGTGAATGTGAAGGGGTGTATGTGAATCAGAGTGGAATGTGTGAATGTGAAGGGGCGTATGTGAATCAGAGTGGAATGTGTGAATGTGAAGGGGTGTATGTGAATCAGAGTGGAATGTGTGAATGTGAAGGGGTGTATGTGAATCAGAGTGCTATGTGTGAATGTGAAGGGGTATATGTGAATCAGAGTGGAATGTGTGAATGTGAAGGGGTGTATGTGACTCAGAGTGGATTGTGTGAATGTGAAGGGGTCTATGTGAATCAGAGTGGAATGTGTGAATGTGAAGGGGCGTATGTGAATCAGAGTGGAATGTGTGAATGTGAAGGGGTGTATGTGAATCAGAGTGGAATGTGTGAATGTGAAGGGGTGTATGTGAATCAGAGTGCTATGTGTGAATGTGAAGGGGCGTATGTGAATCAGAGTGGAATGTGTGAATGTGAAGGGGTGTATGTGAATCAGAGTGGAATGTGTGAATGTGAAGGGGTGTATGTGACTCAGAGTGGTATGTGTGAATGTGAAGGGGTGTATGTGAATCAGAGTGGAATGTGTGAATGTGAAGGGGTGTATGTGAATCAGAGTGGAATGTGTGAATGTGATGGGGTACATGTGAATCAGAGTGGAATGTTTGAATGTGAAGGGGTGTACGTGAATGGAAAAGTGTATTGTTTATGTGATGATGGTTATGTGAATGACATGTGTGAATGTGAAAGGATATGTGTGAGTGTGAAGGGTCATGCATGAAATTCAATGGGTATGTTTGAATATGACAAGATTCTTGTGAAAGTGAAAGGTATGTGTGTGCCTCTCTCTTCTACGTCTCTCACCTGTCCCCTTTCTCCCTCTCACACTCTCCCCACCGTCACTTTCCATTGCATTCTTCATTTCTGTCTGTCTGTTCCACTGTCTGCCTTTTACTTCCATACCCATCCATCTCACCGCCCTCTCTTGCTTTATCTCTTTCTCTCACTAACTCTCACTCAGTGCCTCTGTCTTTCTCTCATTATTTCTTGAATGACTGTCCATTTCTTTCTCGCACTGAATGTCTCCCTCCTCCTCTCTTTTCCCTTCTGATTCCTCTGCTTCTTTGGATTTCTTTTCTCTTTCACACCATTTTTCCTTCTCTGGTAATCTGCGACATCTCCCCTTTCCACACCTCCTTCCTTCTCTCGCTGCATCTCTCACACTTCCCCTTTCACTGTCATACTGTTCCACTCTTCTTCTCTCTCGTGTTTCTCCATCTGTCCTCTGGTCTCTCCATCTCTGTCTTTCCTCACTCTCTGCCTCTTGCTCTCTCTTCTTATCCCACTTGCCCTCTCACTATCTCTTCTCCCAATTGGTCCATCTTTGTAACTCTCACAATTTTCCCTTTCTCGTTCTCCTTTCCACTTCTCACCATCTCTCTCTCTGCCTATCTATCTATCTATCTATCTATCTATCTATCTATCTATCTATCTATCTATCTATCTATCTATCTATCTATCTATCTATCTATCGATCTATCTATCTATCGATCTATCTATCTATCTAGTTCTCTGTCTCTCTCTCTATCTGTCTATCTATCTATCTATCTATCTATCTATCTATCTATCTATCTATCTATCTATCTATCTATCTATCTATCTATCTATCTATCTATCTATCTATCTGTCTATCTATCGATCTATCGATCTATCTATCTATCTAGCTCTCTGTCTCTCTATCTATCTATCTATCTATCTATCTATCTATCTATCTATCTATCTATCTATCTATCTATCTATCTTTCTATCGATCTATCTATCGATCTATCTATGTAGCTCTCTGTCTCTCTCTCTCTATCTATCTATCTATCTATCTATCTATCTATCTATCTATCTATCTATCTATCTATCTATCTATCTATCTATCTATCTATCTATCTATCTATCTATCTATCTATCTATCTATCTATCTAGTTCTCTGTCTCTCTCTCTGTCTATCTATCTATCTATCTATCTATCTATCTATCTATCTATCTATCTATCTATCTATCTCTATCTATCTATCTATCTATCTATCTATCTATCTATCTATCTATCTATCTGTCTATCTATCGATCTATCTATCTATCTAGCTCTCTGTCTCTCTATCTATCTATCTATCTATCTATCTATCTATCTATCTTTCTATCGATCTATCTATCGATCTATCTATCTATCTAGTTCTCTGTCTCTCTCTCTCTGTCTCTCTCTCTCTCTGTCTATCTATCTATCTATCTATCTATCTATCTATCTATCTATCTATCTATCTATCTATCTATCTGTCTATCTATCTGTCTATCTATCTATCTAGCTCTCTGTCTCTCTCTCTCTGTCTATCTATCTATCTATCTATCTATCTATCTATCTATCTATCTATCTATCTATCTATCTCTATCTATCTATCTATCTATCTATCTATCTCTATCCATTTATCTATCTATCTATCGATCTATCTATCTAGCTATCGATCTATCTATCGATCTATCTATCTAGCTATCGATCTATCTATCGATCTATCTAGCTCTCTGTCTCTCTGTCTATCGATCTCCTCCCCTCTGTGGGGCAGAGAGAGACAGACAGACACATTGAAATGGTAAATCACACCCATATGAACACAGCTAGCTCATACCTCTGCAGAGGGGAGTGGCCAAGCACCCCCTTGTTTTTGTCTTTTGATCTGCTGACGTCACATCATTTAGGGCTCACCTGGGGGTGCGGGTCTGGGGTTACTCTTTCAGACCCCTGGCACTGCCTTTGCAAACGCTGACCTCACAGGTGGCAAAAGAGGCATGAAGAACAGCATGTAACCCATGCACTAATTGTGCTGTTTAATTTCTACAGCTCTGATTGGGACATTGCACTTTCTGTTTGGTAAAAGAAATGCATATCAAATCAGCACTCTTAGAATACATCATGAAATGAAACAAATGAAAAATGCAAATTTTTTAAAACCTTTGGTCGTGCTTCGGTACGGTTGAGAAAACATAAAAAACATGCATTGGCAAAGTCAATAGGTTTGACCTTTGCAAACTGGTGAGATGTTTATGTTTTATTACTGTGAGAATATAACACCAGGAAATGCTGCTTCAACACAGCACAATATGCTTGAGTACAATTTTAATAGGGCAGAGGGGGCTTTTTCAGAAAGCAATTGTACATAAGACAGATATAGAAATTACACCTGGGTGAAATTTTAATTATGCTGAAATATTCAAAGTAATTTCAGTAATTTCACATTACTCTGTGATGTGAAATTACTGGAAATTAAGCGATTATGTCCACTTGCATAATCTTGGGCAAAAATGCCTACAGAAGAGTACAGCAACAGAGCACAGGGGATGGCTGGCCGCGGCTCTTCCTGTTCTGTTGCATTTAGCGCTATTTTCTCAGCGCAAATTGCATGATTGGGTCCATTATGTAAACGAGGATGCATTTTGTGCTATGAAAATAGCACTAAATGCAGGGTTAAGAACTTCACATGAGTCCGAATAATTTTGCTGTAACTATTCGTGTTACACTCACTCCTAATAGAAACCCTTTTCACCTCTAATTCACCGTAATTTAGAACATTAATGTTGAGTGAATATAATCTTGCGTAATGGTTCATTGTTTTTTTTGTTTTGTTTCCACAGACTCAGGGGCATATTTACAAGCCCCTATCGCCACAAGAATGTCACTTTTATTTACATTCCTGTGGCGATACGGGCTTCACCGTATTTAAAAAGCAGTGCTAAGCTACTTAACATATCTAAATGCTGTCTTGTAAATGAGGCACCGTTTCAGGCTATATTCAGCGTGAAATGGGTGGTCATTGAGGGTTGTGGTGGGATTCGCGTCAGAACCTGCTCAGACCCGGTCGCTCCTCTCGCTCCTGGGCTGCCTGACATCGCTTCCACACTGCTCCCTCCAGCTACATTGATCGCTCCTGCGTGGTATTGTTTTCTCCATTGCTCTACCTGATACTGCGACATTAATTTACTATTAATTTGCCCAGTTTAGATTTTTAATTTGCTCCAGCTGATACTGCTTATGTAAATTCCATCCACACTGCTTTTAGAATTCTGTGTCTGCCTGGTGTCGTGTGTACATTGTTTTGGCCCCTGATCCCGTCCTGCATTGTTTTGGTGCCATTTTTGTTGTGCCTCTCCTGCTCCCCCACGGCCCCACCCCCGCTCCCTCAAGCATCTCCGGACCTCGCCACCCCGGTCCCGCCTCCCAGCTGCTCCTCCCTCGCTCCGCCCCCTCCGCTCTCCACTTATGAGAGATGCATTTGCGCGCAGCTTCCATGCGCAGCGGTCGCGCCCCATGCGCGCCAAAGGTAATCCCGTCTACGCCCGTCCTTGCCTGGACCGCGTCCAGCGCCAGACCCCCTGGCCCCGCAAAATCCACTCCACCCGCCTAAGGTACGACGCCGCAACCCTCTACGCTCTCAACACCAGCCGTCTCCCCGACTGCCACCAAGCCGCCCCAGGACGCACTCATGGACCTTTCACCTGCCAATCCTGCAAGTTCTGCTGCTTCACGACTCACACTACATCCACAAATGCCAAATAGAGCTCAGACAGCAACCACCTGAAGTGCATCCTACTTAACACTCGATCGGTCCACAGACACGCCATTGAACTTTGGAACCTACTAGACAACACCACGCCGGACTTCGCCTTTCTTACAGAAACCTGGATGAATGCCTTATCAGCGCCCGACATCGCAATAGCCATCCCGGACGGATACAAGATCATCCGAAAAGACAGCATCAACCAGACAGGACGAGGCATCGCCATCATCCACAAGAACACCATCCTCATCACGCCCAGCTCCGACGACACCCTCACAACCGCCGAACACCTCCACTTCCTGATTCACACCGACCCCAAGACCACACTTAGAGTCACCCTCATCTACAGACCACCAGGACCCCGCACACAATTCAGCGAAGACATCACTGACTTCATCAGCCCACACGCCCTCCCCTCCGAAGACTACATTCTACTAGGGGACCTTAACTTCCACCTGGAAAAGAACAACGACAGAAACACCACCACCCTTCTGGACAACCTCTCCAATCTCGGACTCAAACAACTGGTAAACACCCCCACCGACTACGCCGGACACACGCTCGACCCAATCTTCTCCTCCAAAAAGCACGTCTCCTTCAATCACGTCACAGGACTCCACTGGACGGACCACAGCTGCGTTCACTTCAGCTTCAGAAAGACCACAACCCACCACCCCTTACAGTCCGGCTTCCGAGCCAAACACAGCACCGAGACCGCCCTCATCGCAGCCACAGACGACATCCGAACACTACTCGACAACGGGGAAACAGCTGCCCTTATCCTCCTGGACCTTTCCGCAGCATTTGACACAGTCTGCCATAGCACCCTTGTACAACGCCTCCGCAACGTCGGGATACAAGGCATTGGATTGGATCATATCGTTCCTCGCCGGAAGAACACAGAGAGTCCGCCTCCCCCCTTTCAGATCAGAGGCCACCGAAGTCATCTGCGGCGTACCACAAGGATCATCGCTCAGCCCCACCCTCTTCAACGTCTACATGAGCCCCCTTGCATCCATCGCACACCAACACAACCTCAACATCATCGCCTACGCTGACGACACACAGCAGATCCTCTCCTTCACCAAAGACCCAAACACCGCCAAAACGAACCTACACGAAGGGATGAAAGACGTAGCCCAATGGATGAAGAACAGCAGTTTAAAACTGAACTCAGACAAGACGGAAGTCCTCATCCTAGGGTAATCCCCCTCTGCATGGGACAACTCATGGTGGCCACCGACCCTAGGCAGCGCGCCCAAACCAACGGACCATGCTCGCAACCTAGGATTCATTCTAGACTCCTCACTCTTGATGACCAGACAAGTCAACGCCATCTCATCCTCATGCTTTAACATCTTACGTATGCTCAAAAAGATCTTCCGATGGATCCCCACTGAAACAAGAAAGACGGTCACCCAAGCACTTGTCACAAGCCGACTGGACTATGGAAACACCCTCTACGCTGGAACCACAGCCAAATTACAGAAAAAAATTCCAACGCATTCAGAACGCCTCTGCCAGACTCATCCTAGACTTACCCCGCCACAACCACATATCCGATCCCGTGAGAGACCTTCATTGGCTCCCCGTCAACAAGAGAATAACGTTCCGTCTCCTCACCCACGAGCACAAAGCCCTCAACGACCTAGGACCCAAATACCTCAACACGCGCCTGACCTTCTACTCCCCCACCCGCCAACTACGACCGTCCAATCAAGCCCTCGCTTCGATTCCACGCATCCGAAGAACCTCCATGGGAGGAAGGTCTTTCTCCTACTTAGCGGCCAAAACCTGGAACTCTCTCCCCACCCACCTCCGCCTCACATAGAACCACCTCTCCTTCAGAAAACAACTCAAAACTTGGCTATTTGATAAACAACGAACCCCTCCCCCCTCAAGCACCTTGGGACCCTCCGGGTGAGTAGTGCGCTATACAAATCTTGACTTGACTTGACTTGAACACCCATTGATTTTGACGCTGCCCCATATTTACAAGGGTGGCCTAAATATAGAGCAGCGCCAAAATTAAGACCAAAAAAACCTGGTTTTAACATGGCGCATTAAGGAGACATGCTTTGATTTGCCTCGTATTTGCTGTTTTTATATGTGCTGCATGTTGCAGTGCACATTAAAACATCAAAACACCATGCATGATTGTTTATGTGCAGGAAGGTGTTCCTTCCTGCACATAAATAATCATTTAAAAAACAAGCATTTGCAATGTAATAGATCTCACATTTACACGCTTTTGAACTATTGGCATTGTAAATGACAATGCCTTTTATTCATGTTTTGGTTTTTTAAAACATATATAAAAGGCATTGGGGCCGATTCACAGAACTAATCTGAGATAAAATCCTAAACTTACTACTTTTGGTATTAACAGAAGGCATTTAGAAGTAGTAAAGTTAGGACTCCTAACTGTGTGTCCATTTTTGTATATGCGGGATTCACCGTTCAGAGTGAGATCTTGTGCTTAAGACCGATTAGGTTGAAATACGTGTGTCTCTCATCTTCAACATGGAAGAAATGAAGTAAATCACATGTGTGTGTGTGTGTATGTGCGCATGGGTGTGTTTTGAGTGTGTGTGAGTGGTGTATGTGTGCGCAGGTGTGGGTGTGTGTGTGGATGTGTGCTTTTTATTTCAAGATTTTTCTCATTGCGTGAAGGCGACGAATTTCTAAAACTGTGTCACGGACACACCTAATGATATACTTCAAATAGCCAGTCCCCTCTATGCTTCAAAAGTGTGGCACCTCCTTACAAGACATCATAAATCACGTTATGTAAACAATGAAACAGGATAAATCATGCCAATAATGGAGGGTATATTTAATGCATTGTTGCATATTGATTTAAATTGGTTGGGTTGACCATTTTCTGAACTATGTTTTATGTAACTGTCCCTTAAATTTATCAATACATACACTAGGTGCCTCATTTATCAAAGTGTTTCGTTGCCCTTGCATCGCGCAATGTAACGCAACAGTAATGCAAAACTAAAATCAGATTTACTGAGCCACGCATGGCCCCCTTGCACGTCCCTGTGGCACTCGGTAAATCTGGAGTAACGCAAGACCGCAGAAGTCACAGCGTCCAGTCCTCTGCCCATGGAGGCGTTCCATGGGTGGAGTCACATCCGCCATGAATGTAGGCGCAGTCCCAGATTTGCCATGAGTGTTAGACCTGGGAATATGTCAAAATGTGATGCCTTCACAAGGGAGGTGTAACAAGGAGAAATATCTTGATTTTTCCTCGACTTTTATTTCTCTTACTATGCGTGCTGCATTCATGAGGAAAAGCATCAGGTGTCCCTTCCTGCCCAAAAACAATCCTGCTTAGAAGCAGGCGCACTTGCAGCATGATGCAAAGCGGCCTTCACTGCGCTAGACAGACAAAAGCACACCAGTGCAAGGAGAGGACAGGAATGCACCATATAATGTTATATATGGGGAATTCCTGCCTTCTCCCTTTTAGGCGGTGCGGCGTCGCAAAGTAGCTGCTGCGTTGCCTGAAAAATGTAATCATTTCGTTCTTGAGGGGAGTGGCATCAATTATTGCGATGTCATCAGGCTCAAGGTCATGTTGCATGACTTTCCGGGATTCAAAGTCATATAATGTCACTTCCTGTGATATCATTGACGTCAAAGGGTGTGTGATGTCACTTCCTGTGATATCATTGATCTCAAAGGGTGTGTGATGTCACTTCCTGTCATATCATTGTTGTCAAAGGGTGTGTGATGTCACTTCCTGTGATATCATTGATCTCAAAGGGTGTGTGATGTCACTTCCTGTTATATCATTAATCTCAAAGGGTGTGTGATGTCACTTCCTGTCATATCATTGTTGTCAAAGGGTGTGTGATGTCACTTCCTGTGCTATCACTGATCTCAAAGGGTGTGTGATGTCACTTCCTGTGATATCATTGTTGTCAAAGGGTGTGTGATGTCACTTCCTGTTACATCATTGATGTCAAAGGGTGTGTGATGTCACTTCCTGTGCTATCACTGATCTCAAAGGGTGTGTGATGTCACTTCCTGTGATATCATTGTTATCAGAGGGTGTGTGATGTCACTTCCTCTGATATCATTGATCTCAAAGGGTGTGTGATGTCACTTCCTGTGCTATCACTGATGTCAAAGGGTGTGTGATGTCACTTCCTGTGATATCATTGATGTCAAAGGGTGTGTGATGTCACTTTCACTAACCCTGGTATTTCAGGGGATCACCGTCCAGGGCAGCCCTGTTTATCAGAACTGACCACGCGACTAAAAACGGACGGATATGTTATCTGATACTCGGTGTGTGGAGCTGGGATATATTTGGGGCACTAAAGCCATAAATGGTGACCTCTAGGCTGTGGAGCCGGAGGGCATCTGTGGGCATTACCTACACCCACCCTTGTCTCCGCAGGGGTGGGGTTGGGACTGCAGCCTTACATGTGCCTTCTCCACACTTCCTTCTGTGCAGTCAGCCTTTCATTAGACTGAGTGTCCCCTGTGCCCTGGCAGGGGGGCTACTTGGATTTAATGATTCTGTACTTGTGTAAGCTGGCTTTAGGGCGCTTTAAACCCAGCCCGCTGGCAGCAGTCCCTGGATCTGCACCAGAGGCCCCGCGGGGGCTGCTTACGTATATTAACTCTTTCACCTCCTAATGAATACCTGGTTTACTCTCTAAACACAATTTAAAGGTGTGATAACAACTTCCACACATCTGTTTAAGATCATTGTGGCTTTCAGCTGTTTCTGAGGCATACCACCAATTGACATTTTGAAAAACCTACACGTGATTTATTAAATCGTAAAGCAAACCAAAGAAATGCTCTTTTAAAATTTCTTTGGGATTCTGCTAAAATATTGTTTATTTTTATTTGGCTGATTTCATATATATTGGGATGTCCCTGTCTAAGACCTCATTGTGAATTAAATATGCTAACTTGTCCCATTGCTATATTTCCCAGGACTTGTGTCCAGTGTTAATGTAGTTATGTGTTCCTGTGCTTTTGAATCCAGCAGCACCTGTAGTCTGGTTTGCTTTAAACTGCCAACAAACATCACCTGACTTAAATAGTAATATTGCCCTTCATATACACAACAAATACAATAAATATACAAATAAGACTATACCATAGTTATATATTAATGCACACTATAAACAAAATATGTACAACTGACAAACCATGTTTGATCATCTTAGCCAACGCTGTGTGTCCAGTGATCAGTCTCATAATATCCCATCACATCACATGCCTCCATTTTAGTAGGAGACACGGGTGCATTAGAGCTTCATTGCTTCAGACAAAGGCTCAAGGCAGCAGCACAGCCCAGGGTGGGACCCTCACAACCCTTGGGAGGAGGGGTTCCACCATGGCAGGACCACAAGACTTGCTGCCAGCCTTCTCTTCTGAAGTTGGCCATTTCCTATCATGTGTCAATACTTACTTGGTTCGCACTGATGTCCACAGCCATTGCTTACGCAGGTCCCACCATCAGGACAAGGTTCTCCTGGTGTACACATTTCAATGCACAGTCCTACTTCTAGAATAGAGAAATACAGCAGTATGAATAGACATTATTAACATGTTAAAAACCTGTGAGTGCCCCATTTTGTCACCATAGTAATGAAATAGCATCTCTTTGCCTGAAGATGTTCATGAGTAATGGCTGGCGGGAGTCGATACGCCATTCCCTTAGAGCCTTGAACCTTCGCTGACTTCCCAACACCGAAATCCAAATCCCACCTGCCTCATTATGAATCCACCCCCTAGAGAGAAACCCTCCCTTGGGATGTTTCAGACTCAAATATGAACAACAAGTCACCAAAATGGCGGCTGTACTAGAAGTGACATCATCTTTGCTTTGGGACTCATGACATCAGATGTCTCCCCAGACTCTTAGGCCCTAAGCATGAAGTAGTCTCCTACTCAATGCAGAAGGGAGACGAGAAGGACAAACGGATCAAATTGTATGAGGCAAACTGTGCTCAGAAAGACAGTGTCCTTTCCCTTCATGCCTCTGGTGTCCTGACCTCAGAGCAGGGACAGTAAGGCTGGTGGCAGGAATTAAAAGGTTAATGCAGGGATAGAAGCGCCTTTCCCTGATTGGTGACTGGGAGCTCAGATCAGATGATGCCCCCCTCGTATGGACAGCTGGGCAGGGAGCTCACCTCAAGCGCCCTACGACTCATCTCCCCGCTCTGCGGCACGCTGGGTCCTGCCATGCGATCACCAGGTATTGAGCTCTAGCTAAAAGACACAAGGTGCAGCGACCTAATACCAGCGTTGAGGAAAAGTGATGGTGATGGGTGGAACGCAGGAATTCATCTCTGCATTTAGTAATTACTGGGGCCACATTTCAGACCCTTGCTTTTTGTCACTATCCTACTGTAGAAACAGATTAGCCATATGTATGTCTTGATTCCGCTCCAATAGGAACAGTCTACCCTGTACTGCCAGGCCATGTCCACCTTACGGGAAATGCAAGATAACCACACTAGTTTCAGCCTGTTTTGGCTTCATAATGTGATGGTTTATATGTCATTGTGAAGAAATAAGTTAATGTGAAGGGTAGTGAATGAATGTAGAGGGGTAGGCTTGAATGTGATGTGCTACGTGCAAATGTGAAAGGGTGTGCATCAACGTGAAGGGGTATGTGACGATGTCAAGGGGTATGTGTGAAAGTGAAGGGATATGCCTACAAGCGAAGCGCAAAGTGTTAATGTAAGTCAGCGAGCATGAATTTGAAAGTGTACACATGAATGTGAGAGGACATGCAAGATTGTCAGAAGATAAGAATAGTTCTGAAGGGTTGATGTGGGAGTGCAACGGGGTGTTCCTGAATGGGAAGGAGTATCAATGAATGTGAAGGGGAAGTTTTGAATTTGATGTTATATAGAGGGGTACTCATGAATATTAAGCCCTGAGTGTGAACATGAAGGGTTGCGCATGAATGTGAAGGGGTATGTTTATCTGACCTGATGTAGCCAAGTTGTGTTTTAAGTAATTCTTTATAGACTTCAAGTTGCAAGAAGGTCATTATGCATCCAAGCATTCCAAGCATCACAGTCATACCAACATTCCACTGTCAACACTCACAATGACTGAGCAGCTAGGAGAAAGGTAAACTGGGATACATATAATAAATTGGCAGGATATAACAGTATGTTTGAATATAAAGGGGTATACGTGAATGGAAATGGTATGTGTGAGTGTGTAAGGGTATTTGTGAATGTAAACCGGCATGTGTGAATGTAAAAGAGTATTTGTAAAGGGTATCCGTGAATGTTAAGGGGTATATATGAACATTCAAAGCTATGTGTGAATGGGAAAGGCCTATATGAATGTAAAGGGTGTGAATGAATGTGAAGGGGTATTTGTGAATGTAAAGGGTATGTTTGAATGTGAAGGGGTACAATTCAAAGTGAATGACGTGCTAATATGGAAGGGCATGTGTGAGTGTGAAAGGGTAAATGTGATATGAAAGTGTATGTGTGAATGTGATGGGGCATGCATGAAAGTGAATGGGCATGTTTGAATATGACAGGGTTCATTTGAAAGTGTATGGTAGGTCTAAATGTTAAAGGTTATGGGGGAACGTGAAGGGGTATATGTGAATCAGAGTGGAATGTGTGACTGTGAAGGGGTGTATGTGAATCAGAGTGGAATGTGTGAATGTGAATCAGAGTGTAATGTGTGAATGTGAAGGGGCGTATGTGAATCAGAGTGGAATGTGTGAATGTGAAGGGGTGTATGTGAATCAGAGTGGAATGTGTGAAGGGGTGTATGTGAATCAGAGTGGAATGTGGGAATGTGAAGGGGTGTATGTGAATCAGAGTGGAATGTGTGAATGTGAAGGGGTGTATGTGAATCAGAGTGGAATGTGTGAAGGGGTGTATGTGAATCAGAGTGGAATGTGTGAATGTGAAGGGGTGTATGTGAATCAGAGTGGAATGTGTGAATGTGAAGGGGTGTATGTGAATCAGAGTGCTATGTGTGAATGTGAAGGGGTATATGTGAATCAGAGTGGAATGTGTGAATGTGAAGGGGTGTATGTGAATCAGAGTAGAATGTGTGAATGTGAAGGGGTGTATGTGAATCAGAGTGGAATGTGTGAATGTGAAGGGGTGTATGTGACTCAGAGTGGATTGTGTGAATGTGAAGGGGTGTATGTGAATCAGAGTGGAATGTGTGAATGTGAAGGGGTGTATGTAAATCAGAGTGGAATGTGTGAATGTGAAGGGGTGTATGTGAATCAGAGTGGAATGTGTGAATGTGAAGGGGCGTATGTGAATCAGAGTGGAATGTGTGAATGTGAAGGGGTGTATGTGAATCAGAGTGGAATGTGTGAATGTGAAGGGGTGTATGTGAATCAGAGTGCTATGTGTGAATGTGAAGGGGTATATGTGAATCAGAGTGGAATGTGTGAATGTGAAGGGGTGTATGTGACTCAGAGTGGATTGTGTGAATGTGAAGGGGTCTATGTGAATCAGAGTGGAATGTGTGAATGTGAAGGGGCGTATGTGAATCAGAGTGGAATGTGTGAATGTGAAGGGGTGTATGTGAATCAGAGTGGAATGTGTGAATGTGAAGGGGTGTATGTGAATCAGAGTGCTATGTGTGAATGTGAAGGGGCGTATGTGAATCAGAGTGGAATGTGTGAATGTGAAGGGGTGTATGTGAATCAGAGTGGAATGTGTGAATGTGAAGGGGTGTATGTGACTCAGAGTGGTATGTGTGAATGTGAAGGGGTGTATGTGAATCAGAGTGGAATGTGTGAATGTGAAGGGGTGTATGTGAATCAGAGTGGAATGTGTGAATGTGATGGGGTACATGTGAATCAGAGTGGAATGTTTGAATGTGAAGGGGTGTACGTGAATGGAAAAGTGTATTGTTTATGTGATGATGGTTATGTGAATGACATGTGTGAATGTGAAAGGATATGTGTGAGTGTGAAGGGTCATGCATGAAATTCAATGGGTATGTTTGAATATGACAAGATTCTTGTGAAAGTGAAAGGTATGTGTGTGCCTCTCTCTTCTACGTCTCTCACCTGTCCCCTTTCTCCCTCTCACACTCTCCCCACCGTCACTTTCCATTGCATTCTTCATTTCTGTCTGTCTGTTCCACTGTCTGCCTTTTACTTCCATACCCATCCATCTCACCGCCCTCTCTTGCTTTATCTCTTTCTCTCACTAACTCTCACTCAGTGCCTCTGTCTTTCTCTCATTATTTCTTGAATGACTGTCCATTTCTTTCTCGCACTGAATGTCTCCCTCCTCCTCTCTTTTCCCTTCTGATTCCTCTGCTTCTTTGGATTTCTTTTCTCTTTCACACCATTTTTCCTTCTCTGGTAATCTGCGACATCTCCCCTTTCCACACCTCCTTCCTTCTCTCGCTGCATCTCTCACACTTCCCCTTTCACTGTCATACTGTTCCACTCTTCTTCTCTCTCGTGTTTCTCCATCTGTCCTCTGGTCTCTCCATCTCTGTCTTTCCTCACTCTCTGCCTCTTGCTCTCTCTTCTTATCCCACTTGCCCTCTCACTATCTCTTCTCCCAATTGGTCCATCTTTGTAACTCTCACAATTTTCCCTTTCTCGTTCTCCTTTCCACTTCTCACCATCTCTCTCTCTGCCTATCTATCTATCTATCTATCTATCTATCTATCTATCTATCTATCTATCTATCTATCTATCTATCTATCTATCTATCTATCTATCGATCTATCTATCTATCGATCTATCTATCTATCTAGTTCTCTGTCTCTCTCTCTATCTGTCTATCTATCTATCTATCTATCTATCTATCTATCTATCTATCTATCTATCTATCTATCTATCTATCTATCTATCTATCTATCTATCTATCTATCTGTCTATCTATCGATCTATCGATCTATCTATCTATCTAGCTCTCTGTCTCTCTATCTATCTATCTATCTATCTATCTATCTATCTATCTATCTATCTATCTATCTATCTATCTATCTTTCTATCGATCTATCTATCGATCTATCTATGTAGCTCTCTGTCTCTCTCTCTCTATCTATCTATCTATCTATCTATCTATCTATCTATCTATCTATCTATCTATCTATCTATCTATCTATCTATCTATCTATCTATCTATCTATCTATCTATCTATCTATCTATCTATCTATCTAGTTCTCTGTCTCTCTCTCTGTCTATCTATCTATCTATCTATCTATCTATCTATCTATCTATCTATCTATCTATCTATCTCTATCTATCTATCTATCTATCTATCTATCTATCTATCTATCTATCTATCTGTCTATCTATCGATCTATCTATCTATCTAGCTCTCTGTCTCTCTATCTATCTATCTATCTATCTATCTATCTATCTATCTTTCTATCGATCTATCTATCGATCTATCTATCTATCTAGTTCTCTGTCTCTCTCTCTCTGTCTCTCTCTCTCTCTGTCTATCTATCTATCTATCTATCTATCTATCTATCTATCTATCTATCTATCTATCTATCTATCTATCTGTCTATCTATCTGTCTATCTATCTATCTAGCTCTCTGTCTCTCTCTCTCTGTCTATCTATCTATCTATCTATCTATCTATCTATCTATCTATCTATCTATCTATCTATCTCTATCTATCTATCTATCTATCTATCTATCTCTATCCATTTATCTATCTATCTATCGATCTATCTATCTAGCTATCGATCTATCTATCGATCTATCTATCTAGCTATCGATCTATCTATCGATCTATCTAGCTCTCTGTCTCTCTGTCTATCGATCTCCTCCCCTCTGTGGGGCAGAGAGAGACAGACAGACACATTGAAATGGTAAATCACACCCATATGAACACAGCTAGCTCATACCTCTGCAGAGGGGAGTGGCCAAGCACCCCCTTGTTTTTGTCTTTTGATCTGCTGACGTCACATCATTTAGGGCTCACCTGGGGGTGCGGGTCTGGGGTTACTCTTTCAGACCCCTGGCACTGCCTTTGCAAACGCTGACCTCACAGGTGGCAAAAGAGGCATGAAGAACAGCATGTAACCCATGCACTAATTGTGCTGTTTAATTTCTACAGCTCTGATTGGGACATTGCACTTTCTGTTTGGTAAAAGAAATGCATATCAAATCAGCACTCTTAGAATACATCATGAAATGAAACAAATGAAAAATGCTAATTTTTTAAAACCTTTGGTCGTGCTTCGGTACGGTTGAGAAAACATAAAAAACATGCATTGGCAAAGTCAATAGGTTTGACCTTTGCAAACTGGTGAGATGTTTATGTTTTATTACTGTGAGAATATAACACCAGGAAATGCTGCTTCAACACAGCACAATATGCTTGAGTACAATTTTAATAGGGCAGAGGGGGCTTTTTCAGAAAGCAATTGTACATAAGACAGATATAGAAATTACACCTGGGTGAAATTTTAATTATGCTGAAATATTCAAAGTAATTTCAGTAATTTCACATTACTCTGTGATGTGAAATTACTGGAAATTAAGCGATTATGTCCACTTGCATAATCTTGGGCAAAAATGCCTACAGAAGAGTACAGCAACAGAGCACAGGGGATGGCTGGCCGCGGCTCTTCCTGTTCTGTTGCATTTAGCGCTATTTTCTCAGCGCAAATTGCATGATTGGGTCCATTATGTAAACGAGGATGCATTTTGTGCTATGAAAATAGCACTAAATGCAGGGTTAAGAACTTCACATGAGTCCGAATAATTTTGCTGTAACTATTCGTGTTACACTCACTCCTAATAGAAACCCTTTTCACCTCTAATTCACCGTAATTTAGAACATTAATGTTGAGTGAATATAATCTTGCGTAATGGTTCATTGTTTTTTTTGTTTTGTTTCCACAGACTCAGGGGCATATTTACAAGCCCCTATCGCCACAAGAATGTCACTTTTATTTACATTCCTGTGGCGATACGGGCTTCACCGTATTTAAAAAGCAGTGCTAAGCTACTTAACATATCTAAATGCTGTCTTGTAAATGAGGCACCGTTTCAGGCTATATTCAGCGTGAAATGGGTGGTCATTGAGGGTTGTGGTGGGATTCGCGTCAGAACCTGCTCAGACCCGGTCGCTCCTCTCGCTCCTGGGCTGCCTGACATCGCTTCCACACTGCTCCCTCCAGCTACATTGATCGCTCCTGCGTGGTATTGTTTTCTCCATTGCTCTACCTGATACTGCGACATTAATTTACTATTAATTTGCCCAGTTTAGATTTTTAATTTGCTCCAGCTGATACTGCTTATGTAAATTCCATCCACACTGCTTTTAGAATTCTGTGTCTGCCTGGTGTCGTGTGTACATTGTTTTGGCCCCTGATCCCGTCCTGCATTGTTTTGGTGCCATTTTTGTTGTGCCTCTCCTGCTCCCCCACGGCCCCACCCCCGCTCCCTCCAGCATCTCCGGACCTCGCCACTCCGGTACCGCCTCCCAGCTGCTCCTCCCTCGCTCCGCCCCCTCCGCTCTCCACTTATGACAGATGCATTTGCGTGCAGCGTCCATGTGCAGCGGTCGCGCCCCATGCGCGCCGAAGGCGCGCCAAAGGTAATCCCTGCTTCCTTCACCAGCAGCTAGACTGCGCACTGCCTTAACCAAGCATGTGCGCGGTTAAGGCAAGCATGGTTTAGATTGCGGAGATGGAACACGTGTGGTTAAGACTGCAGTGCTCCGACTGTTTCCCATCTGCGGCTTCATTGAGAATCTCCTTAACCCTCTTCATGCGTCGGACGGCCCCCGGCCGTCTGACGTCACAGTGGGCGTGTGCGGAGGACGGCCGGGGGCCGTCCTAACCCTGCCCACTCATTCATTCACCAGCACTGCGGCGGAAGGGGAACATCCTTTACAATGCAACTTTTACCATGCATTGCCTTTACAACGCAACTATTACAACGCAAACCATTACAACGCATTGCGCTGGGGGGCGCTCTAGGATAGGAAATAGATTTATTTTACTATCCAACACCTTCCCTAGTGTCCACGGGGACTGGAGTTGGAATAGTAAATTAAACTATTCACTATCCAGCACCCCAAAGCGCTATGCGTTGTAAAGGTTTGCGTTGTAATACTTGCGTTGTAAAAGCATGCGTGGTAAAAGCATGCGTTGTAATGTCATACATCCGCAGCGGAATTGTTAAACCTCCTCTATTCAAGCGTCCAGCCTAAAGGAGGCAAATCTTTTACGTTTTTTGTGACCATGGCCTGGAACAAGTTCCCCGCGAGACTGAGGCACACGTTCCTAGAACCCCCTTTTCGGGAAACAGCTGAAGGCATGGCTTTTTTTTGGCCCCTGACCCTATCTGCCACTCTCTCATGTGAAGAACCCAGGACGTTAAATGGGATGAAAAACCTTGGGAGTCACCTGGCATGATGTCATTCTGTAACCTCTCCACTAGTGGGAAGTGAGCAGTGTGAGCAGCGCACATCGTTGTGCCTGCTGTCACTGCAGTCAGTCTGTGCCAGGGCACAAAACAGAGCCCGATAGAGACCCGTTTCGAGGCCCCCTTTAAAAAACTGCCGATGCTCAGACCCGGTGAGACCCGGCCCTCTTAAAGCCCTGGAAGAACCCTCAAAGGCCCCCAGAGCCCCTGCCTTTGCTTTACTCAAAAGTACTTCCTCTGACTTTGTTTACCGCCTAGCGCCTAGGTGCTCCCTTGAGAGTGACAGCAGCGCTTTACGAATCCCTAATTCAATTCAATGAAATACCCCACCCTGCCCCTCGCTGTTTTCCCAGCACTTGTCCCCGGTGCTCATGTATGTCCCTGTGTTTGGGTTCAGCAGCCCCTGCAGTCTGGGGCCTCTCGAGCTGCCAACAAACATCACCTGCCTCAAAAGTAATCTTGGTTCGGGCTCTTACCTTGTGGTGCTGACAGAGCGCCCCCAGTCCAGAGGGCGAGCAGAGCGAGGAGGAGCAGGGAGCCGGCGACCTTCATGCTTCTGGAGTCGGCGGGAGTGATCCCAGCAGCTGAGCCCCGGTGGCTTTTATACATCCCTTGGGTGGCACACCCTGCATTGTCGGTGACGCCTGTCCAGAGGCAGTGCCTGAGTGACGTCACCCAGGGCCAGGTGACGCAAGGGCCACACTTCCCAGCATCACTGACTAATCCCCATTGTTAGTTCATGGTGTCCTTATTTATTCAAGTGTTCCTTTGTCATCTCTCCCTCTCATCCGGGTTCTTCCGGGACTTTCCTAGCACAGATGAAAATTCTCTGGAGAGAAGCCCAGGATCGACGCCGTGTTACATTTCTTCTTTTAATCGTTTTAATCCATCGAAGGTTCGAGCCTTGACCCCTCACCCCCATGTTTGTTATATCCCTCTCCGCTTCTTTGCATTCGATGTAAACATTGGTTACAAATTCGGCACTGAAATCTTGCAACCTTTGTCTCATTTTCCAAACTGACCTATAGATCCGTTCAAAACATGTTGAGTGACAGGAGACTGCAGAGCCACGAGCCCGATGAATATTGATTGTGCAACCCCCTGAGGGTGGCCATGAATACAGGGACGGTGGCCTGCGAGGGACACCAGACCACCATGGCTGTCTTCCCTACTGTTGCACTCTTTGGAGTGGGAATAGTAATTTTTACCCCTACGCTGTCCAACGCTTTCCCTACTGTTGCACTCACTGGAGTTGGAATAGTAATTTTTACCCCTACGCTATCCAACACTGTTCCCAATGTTGCATTTTCTGAAGTTGGAATAGTATTTTTAAGTGTTACACTATCCAATGTTATCATTACTGTATTTTTTTTTGGACTTTGAATAGTAGTTTTATTTTTTTAGCTATTTAAAATTTGTGATTATTATTTTTGATAATGTAGTATATTATTAATTTTAAAAATATTGAAAGTATATTTATTTTTTTAAATTTATTAAATATAATAATTTACTTTTTATTTATGGTATTGTTTTATGTGTGTAGAAGTATTTGTAATTTATTAAACTTTTTAATAATTTATAAGTTATTAAAATAATTATTAAAATGTATTATTAAGTATGTATTATATTTTTTATGTATCAGTTTAATTAATGGTATATTATTGTATATGTATTATTTATTAAATGTAAACATTTTTAAATAGTTTTAACTATGTTTATTTGGTTTATAAGTATTATTTACTTTATTTGACACTTTTTTTATTTAAAAAACAAAACGATATTATTAATTACGATATTTTTAACATCGATATTTTGGTTTCGATATTTTTGTACTTACCATGTAGGCTGTCGATATTCTTGTCTCCGATATTCCAACGTCAAATTTTCTGTAGGTTGATATTTTTTCCGTCGATATTGTGTCAGTGATCCGTGTGCAGGAGAGCTGGTACAGTGTGCAAGCGAGGAGTGGTGAAGTAAATCAGCTGCAAGTGATGGAGCAAGGATTCGCACGTGAAGCGCCTTGCCCAGTGCAAGAACCTCGCCAAATGTATAATACTACTAAAATCATTGTTTGTCGTTTATTGTACGTTTTTTCCCCAACACGCGGGTGTCCCCGGATGCTTGCTAGTATGTCTTTTTCATATTAACGAAGCTTGCATTAAGGAAAAATGGCTGCTTCGCTGAAATTCAGTCTGCGCATGCGTCGGTCATACCCATGTGATGTGACGCACTCGCATTCTGGAGGGAGTTTTTGTGCTCATGCGCACTGTTGCAAACATGGCCGCTTGTCTCTCACCACGCTCTCTGCTTGCTACCGCTGCTTTTGCTTATCTATCTTTTCGCACTAAACCATAACGCTATAGTCATTATAAAGTAAGGGTTGGTTAATGTTCTTTCATGGTATACAGTGTAATCATTTTGGATGTGATATTAATTTGTTCTCGCTTACTTTTCATGTACCGCATCTTTGTGGGCTGGGGCAAACGCGAGCAACGCCATCTTGAGGCTCCTCTGAACCCTGTCAGCTGACCAGGGAAAGTCCTAACTGCGCAGAAGCTGAAACCTGCCAGCTGGCTCCTGAAGCCAAATGCGCCTGAGAACCCAGTGCAAGATGTGGACAATCACCTTGAAAATAACAGACTTGTTGCGATGCCTTATGCGCTCATATTTTCTATTGTATTCTATGGATGGGAACGTGAACCTGAGGGGCGGATAAGAAAATTTAAATTTCTCGATGGGAAAGTTGAATTCTAGGAGGTGGTGATGACCGCACCACCTTTTCTGACCAATCACAATGTGGGAAACTGTCACTTGCAACATTGGTGGGTGGTCTAAGGGTCCCCAAAACAGTATAATTGCCCTAGTTTAGCTTAGGAAAATTGTCCGACTTGTCCGAGTAGCAGACCTGTCACTGACCCTACGATCTCAATAGGTGCTCAATCTGAAAGTGCTGCGGAGCACTTTGTCCATACTTTCCACAAACTCCTAAGGGGTGGAAAATCCTAAGTGCTGGCGAAGCACTTTGCTGGGAAATTCGAAAATCCAATCGGGGTATCTGGCGGATTACTTGCAGAAGGGGGTAACGCAGGCGTTGCTGTCCGAAGCTGTGGGTGTTGGTCGTAACCTGGGAGGCCCAGTCCTTTGACCCGAACCTGAGGGGTATCCTGTCCTGATCTGTCCGTGGGTTGTACCTGTTCGCACCTGGTGTTCCTTTTCCGAGGGTCCTTGTCCCCGTCTTCCCATCTGACCCGTGGCCAGGGTTAGACTTCAATCTGAACTTAGGTAATTATTAGTCCGAGGGTTTGCATCTCTCTCTCTCTTTCTCTCTCTCTTAAAATTCTTTCGGTATAACATTACTTGCCAATGATATTGCTCTATTCTCTTTTATGCGAACTATATGTGAGTTGTTTAATAGGTTTGTTCCACTTCTCTCCCCACCCTTAGCAAATTGTCAATCCAGTGGCGTCACTAGGGTTGGTGTCACCCGGTGCCCGTAACTCATGGTGTCACCCCTCTGCTCGCCCACTCCAGGGCTCGGGATAGGCGTATTGAACTGCTCCCATTCGTTTTTTTAACTGTTTTTTTTAAGTGCTTGTCCTAATATTATGAATTGTGTATAACTGTTAACTGCAGGTTTGACAATTAGTGTTTCTTGTGTTTTAACGGCACACTTATACACCTTGCCCACGTGGTTAAATACCCTCTCGGATGATTAGTGCGCTATACATAATCAACATAAATTAACATTTGGCAAGAGTCCTCACAGAAGTAATCCATCCCGTTTGTGAATTCGTCATTCATTAGTGTTGTCTCATTAGAGAAAAACAACATTTCTGATTCATCAAAATCCCGTTCAGTGTACGTTTACTGTCCTAGAGGTCAATGTGTAATCGTCACCCTCTATGCCTCTCCACCCATGTCTTCACTCCTTCCAGGCACTCCAATTTGAACATGCTTTTATATCCAAATTATTTTCTACAGCTCTATTTTCGTGATCTGTGATTGTAAAGTTTCCAGAAAATTCTACTTAACATTTGCAAGTGGTTTCTAGTAGGCAGCATTTATGGCATATGCATCGTAGGGCATGCAACGAAGTGCAGTAACTCGGAGGTACATTGGAAGCTTTAGTAGGGAGTAAAGTGCTCTTTACCCAGACACACAGCCTCATATGACATTTTTACAAAGGCCCTTGTTATTTGAGCACGGAGCGGTACAGATGTGACGAACAGCACAGCCTAACTGCACTCAGACCCCTTGAGACCCGGCCCACTTAAAGTCCAGAGTCCATGCCTATCTTATAATACCGTTCATTTAATCAATAATGGGCTTCGTCTGACAGGGAGGTGAGGGGGGTATTGCCGCCGCATACACGCGAGAGTTAGTCCCTCTGTTAACGACCGCAGTGGCAGTTAGTTCTGCTCCACCCGTGATATTTTAAAAACTCTCGCAACTAAGCAAGGAGATAGGACGGAGAATGTCTCAAAACACCTCCCACCGGCAGGACTTGTGTGGACTGGGCACCGACGAGCCACCTCCGCAATCCGCATGGCATCGCAAGGGCATCGTGGCACGCTTTACTTTCATTGCTCCTCCTTTTTCCTGATTTACTATATTGTTTGAAATATTTTTGAAATGTTTTAAGGATATGTGTAAAAAGGTATATGATTTTTGAATTGCTGCTATAGATATTGCATGTTGAACTAACCCAAAAATTGTTTGTGAATGTTCAGTGTAGTCTGAATCCCCGGGGAAGTATTTTAGCTAACGGTGAGCAGAATCCGGTTAGCTGTTGAAGTCACTAGGGTCTGAATCATTAGTGTAGGGTTAAAAGAATAACTGGAAGCACTAATTAGGATCTTTGTCATATCTGAATAATTGATAGCTACGAGTCCGGTATAAAACTTTCATTGCGATATCACCTAGTAAGGGTCGCATACGGAAAGGAGTAGTAGGGTCTCCGAGGCTTGACTGGTAAGTAAAATAGTTCACTGGTGAAATCCCGGCTCAGTACATATCCCTGACGAAAGTGGATGAGTCGGAAGAATAACGGGTTCTATATTACTCGAGTGTGAGGTTAGGCAAGGAAGTCTACCCCGAGTGAATGAGAAGTAGACAGAAGTGGTTTACTTGCAGTGAAAGAAAGTTTTTCTATCTCTTTAGAACGCTCAGACATAGTGGCAGACGTTGTGTGTTAGTAACTAAGTTTTACATTTGCACTTTAGGAAAAGTTAAAAGTTTCCGTTACCTTGTGAAGGAGGGAGACAGTCGGAAGAGCTGCTCTGACGTCACTCCGTGCCGCGCTGGTATTGGTCAAGGCAGCGGGTGTGTAGCGGAGCTGAATTTGTGAAGGAGGGGTGAGTGCCGGAGCTTGAGACTTGCTCTCGCGAAAGGCCGCGCACCCATTGGCTAAGATTTTTTGTATTCTCTGGCTTGATTGGGTATTGCGAAATAAAAATCGCGCTGCCATTGGAAGTAAAAAGGTAAACAAAATTGATCAAGCCGAGTTCAAAGAGGGTCCCGAAGATTATATGTGGTATCCAGATTTTATACCTCATCCCAAATACCTAGGATTTTATAAGGACCAGCTTAGACGAGGTAGACCACATATGATGTATGGAATGAAGAGGAAAATGTCATTTACTGACAAAGTAAAGAATTTTTTCAAAACCGACAAGCCCATTAGGACGAGGGAAGGTGTGCTCATTCCCCCACCGAATACTCCTGCTTCTTTCATGATGTTTGATAAAGGGTATCACACTTGTGTCTGGTTAGAAAATTGGGCAAAATATACTGCAGATGACGGAGTTCTAGCATTCCCTGTTGAAGGTACCTTTAATGGTCGGATCCTGTTTAACTTAAGGACCCGTATGAATGAGTTACACCCTAGACCTAGGTTGACCCAGTACGAAGCTCTGGAGGAATGGGAGATTGAGGCTGCAGAGCGAGATAAACCCAGGATGGATAAGGGAGTGAGTAAATGGTATCCTAAGCTTCCAACGCCAACCAAAGAGCAGAAAATGAAACAGTGGAGGCAATCTATGTTAACTGAAGGGTTGTTTCCTATGATGGGAGTATTAGAAGAAAAGAAAGGAAAATGCAAAGAAAAGACCCATCACCTAGCTCCTATGGGGGACTTAGATGATGAACACTTGGAAGATTTGCTAATGAAAAATCCACCTCCCTATGATGCAGACTCAGAACCTGTGTCCTCTCGAAACCCCTTTACAAATTATCCCAGATGTAGGAGGGACAGTAATACAGATGGAACAGGGACAGACAGTAGAACCAGTGAAAGGGACGGGTTTTGCAGACCTAAATCCACAGTCCCGAATTATCAGCCATTCGGAGAGGATCCGCCTCGATTGATCACTCCGTCAGCTCCGAATATATATCCGTCCTTAGTACCTCAAGTATTGCATGACAACCCTGCCGGAAGGGTATTAGGTGAAAAAGAGAGAGAGGCCCTGTCTAAACAGCGAGATGAGTTAGTTCGAACCATTGCCCAGATGCATCCCCATCCGGATTCCTTGACTATTCCAGTAACCATTGGTCCAGCTATTCCTCTGTATAAAAATGACATGACTAGTCCCCATCCTCCTGTTGTCACCTCATTGCTGCCTACTTCTAGCATCCCGACCCCGAGGAAGGAGGTATTCATAGATGAGGATCAAGAGAGTGAGTGTGAATCTGTGGTTCTGATGGATCTGCCCATTAGAGAGTCGAGGGCTAGTATAATAGGGGCAAAAAGTCAGCCCAGACAAAAGGAAGTGTTGATTGAAAGTGCAACTGGGATTAAGAGTGCCACCATGGTTTCCCCAGAAGAATTGGACAAATGGACTAAGGAGCTAGAGAAGGAGGTCGCTCCCCAACCCAGGGCATTGGAAATATATAAATTGAGAATAGAAATAGAAGAAATGATGGCTGGGAACGTAGGAGTAGAGCGCCTAAGCTCGTATAATGAAGAGGAGTTACTGTTTATCAGTAAAAATCTTACCCGGAGCGCTAGGTTGCTCCATGAAAAGATAATGGATACAGCAGAAGAAATGGGAATTGATGTTAGTCGCTCCAAAATTCTTCAGAAACCTTACAGAGTGGATTTCTCAGACAAAGATTTAGAAAGCCTGAATGTGATGGGAAAACAGATCCAAGTAAAGGAATTGTTGAAACTCCTGCAGAAATGGGGCGAGGTGGGGAAGTGGAGAACCCGGTGGGCAAAGAAAAAGGAAAGCAGCAGGGCTGGGTCAGTAACTTCAGAATTCGTATTAAAGGAAGTGACACCAACAGAAAAATTGTGCCCCATGAGGGAGATCCTGGGAGGGAAATATGTCCATGTCCCTTGGTCCCGACAGGATATTGTGTCATTTACAAATGACTTCCCGAAATTACGGGAGAAGCCTGTTGATTGGTACAGGCAGGTAGAACGCTTCATAAAAGTTCAGAAATGTCTGCTGAAAGACCTGGATGGGTTTTTCGACATTGTGGTCCCTGTAGATCTGTGGACCGACTGTAAAATTGAAATTGATTGGCCCAGTGAGGAATTTCCCAGAGATGAGAAAACAGGTGCGCCTGCACCTGAAGTAATGAGGAAGTATGATCAAGTCATACAATATCTCAAGAAAAAGGTTCCCGCAAAAGAAACCGACTGGACTCGAATAGATAGAACCACCCAAGAACGTGATGAAACTGTTCACTCCTATTATGAAAGGCTACTGCAAGTGTTTAAAACATACAGCGGTATCGACAATGTGGACATGAAAGACATGACACATTTCAGTTACAGATTTGTGCTAGGATTAAGGCCCGAAATTTCCCAATGGATTAGAGACAACAAAATCAGTTGGCAGGGAAAACCAATAGATGATGTCTTGAAATATGCAAAATACTGCGAAGATGAAATCGAAAACAAAAGGAAAGCCCTCAAGGAGAAGGTAATGTGGGCACAGGTAAAGTTGGCTGAACAACAAGAACAGCAGTTAAGTAACTTGAATTCTAATAAGAACTCACAGAATACCACTGGTGGGGGAGGAGGAGGAAAACCCCGAACTAAAATGAGTAGAGAAGAGGCCATGAAGAAATTCCCGTGCCATGGGTGCGGCCAGATAGGGCATTGGAGAGACGAGTGTCCACACCTGCAGGCCGGTAATGCCCCTGTAAATGGTTTAAATCCACAGGTGCAGAAAGAGGGGACAAGGAAGAACCAGCAACAGGTAAAATTACCCCCAGTACCTCGCGCTCCTAGACAGAATTTTAAGAATCAGGGTCAGCAGAATGAAAGGGCGGAAGTATGGGAAGTCGAGAGTGAAAGAAACGCAGTCATTCCACAGTATTTGTTAAATGATACCTTCCTCTGTGAAGATCAAGATTGACGGGGCCTGAGAGGGGAGGATGAGGAGTGCGTACTTGGCGCCTCCTTGCCGGTAGACCAGACTGGACCATACATTGAAGGAAAGGTTGAAGGAAAAGATGTCACCTTTCTGTTGGACACTGGTGCTACCAGATCTACTGTAAGAACAGTGGATGTTCCTAACCTACCCCTCTCGGGAGAAGCAATCCAAGTAGTGGGAGTCTCAAATCAAATAATAAGTACTCCAGTAACCGAACCAATGGAAATTTCTATAGGAAATTTCAAGGAAATGCACAGATTTGTGGTCTGTGATTCCAGTCCCGTAAACCTGCTAGGACGTGATTTGTTGTGCAAGATGCGTTGTACCATTTACTGCACACCAAATGGTGTCGAAATTCAGACCCCCGATGAAGATGGCCTATACAAACTGATGTTAGTCAGACAAGATGCTGATATAAAATCATTGACAATTGAAGATTTACCTGAAGAGCTCCAGTTAAGAGTAGTACCAGAAGTGTGGGATTTCACAGGAAAGGATGTAGGCCTGATGGCAAATGTGGACCCAGTTAAAATAGCAATAAAAACGAATGCTGTATACCCCAAAACCAGACAGTACAAAATGAGTGCAGAAGTGAAAGCAGGAGTGGCGACTGAAATTACCCGGCTGCTCGAAGCAGAAATAATAGAAGAAGTGATGAGCAGCCCCTGTAACTCGCCTATCATTGGGATCAAAAAGCCTAGTGGGAAGTACAGGGTAGTGCAGGATCTGCGCAAGGTAAACCAAATTGTTGTACCTTGCTGCCCTATTGTACCCAACCCTGCAGTAATACTATATCAGATTCCCTGGAATGCAGAATGGTTCACTGTCATCGATCTATGCCACGCATTCTTTTCCATCCCATTACATCCAGAAAGCAAATTCCTTTTCAGTTTTGAATTCGACAGTCATATCTATGTCTGGAATCGTGTCCCCCAGGGGTACACCGAAAGTCCATCGATTTTCAACCAGATACTGAAAAAGTGCCTTGAATCCCTAGTGCTGCCAAGAGAGTCTGTTTTGGTACAGTACATAGATGACCTGTTAGTGGCATCTAAAACCCAAACTGACTGTGTCACTGACACCATTGCCTTGCTGAATCACCTAGGAAAGGGAGGACATAAAGTGTCGCCTGACAAATTGCAGTTTTGTAAGAACTCAGTGAAGTATCTGGGGCACCAGATAGAAAAAGGAATCAGGAAAGTAACTACTGAAAGAATCAAAATAATTAGAGCAATGGAACTGGCCAAAACTCAGAAAGAAGTGAGAATGTTTCTAGGAGTTGTGGGTTACTGTAGACAATGGATTGTAGGGTTTGCTGCACTGGCCAGGCCCCTGATAAAATTGACCAAGAAAGGAGTAGAAGACCCCGTCAGTTGGGACAACGAAAGCATGAACGCTTGGGTAACATTGAGAAATTGCCTATGTACAGCTCCTGCATTAGGTATGCCGGACTATTCTAAATCTTTTGAGCTATTCTGTGACACCAGAGAAAATTGTGCTCTTTCAGTCCTGACCCAGGAGCACGGATTAGTTAGACGCCCAGTGGCCTATTTTTCGGCCACCCTAGATCCGGTGGCTGCTGGATTGCCGGGGTGTCTGAAGGCAGTTGCTGCTACTTGTGTCAGTCTGGAACAGAGTGAGAACATTGTCATGGGACATCACGTCACTGTATATGTTCCTCATTCTGTTGTAATCCTGCTAACTAGAACTAAGACCCAGTACCTCACACCTAGTCGGCTGACTAAGTATGAGAGAATCCTGATTGGTGCTGAAAACGTCACCATTTCCCGGTGCAATGTCCTAAACCCAGCGACACTGTTACCTGTCCCCCTGGATGTAGAACCAGAAGAGGAGGGGGAGCATAATTGCATTGATCTGACTGAGTTCAGTACTAAGCCCCGTCCGGATATCCGTGAAATAGCATTACTTGATGGGGATAAGACAATGTTTGTGGATGGCTCGTGTTTAAGACATGAGAGTGGGAGTCTGAGTGCTGCCTATGCTGTGGTTACACTGACAAAAACAATAGAAGCATCCTACCTACGCGAGGTGAAATCTGCACAAGTGGCGGAGCTCATCGCGTTAACTAGAGCATGTAAGAGGGGTAAGAACAAAAGAATAACTGTGTACACCGACAGCCAGTATTGTTACGGGGTTGTTCATGACTTCGGCCAGTTGTGGTTGCAAAGAGAATTCATGACTTCCTCAGGCACCCCCATCAGAAATGGAAAGGTGGTGCATAACTTACTGGAAGCTATCCAATTGCCCAAAGAATTGGCTGTGGTCAAGTGTGCGGCACACAGATCTGGGAATGATGATGTGACTGCCGGTAATAGGTACGCTGACCAAATTGCGCAGTTTTGTGCCCGACATCACATGTCCCTCCAAATTGCATTATGGGGTGGAACCAGCTGCCAACTTATGTTGTTTGAGAATGTGTCAACGTGGGAAGAATTGAAAGAGTTGCAACAGGCAACAGACAGGCAAGAAAAAGGCAGGTGGGCCGCAAATGAATGCAAGTTGAGAGAGGATGGTGTGGTGGTAAATCCGACCGGGGTGCCTGTGCTGCCTGATAGCTTGGTAGACCCCATGGTCAGAATGATACATGAACCCACACATATGGGAAGAGACGCAATGTGCAGAGTGTTTGAAAAGGTGTTCTGTAACTCAAAGTTCAGGAACCAGGCGGAAAGGCTTTGCCAGAGGTGCCTAGTGTGTCAGCAGTTCAATGCAGGAAAAAAGACTGTGGTAGAACAGAGTACCATTGGAAAGGCAGTAGGTCCCTTTGTCAGAATGCAGGCAGACTTTGTAACCATGCCAAATTGCAAAGGATATAGATATATCCTAGTCATAGTTTGTCTGTTCTCCAGGTGGGTGGAGGCTTACCCAGCAAAGAAAAATGATGCCCTGACTACGGCTAAGCTATTGCTCAGGGAGTTGATACCTAGGTATGGGATCCCAGAGACTATCGAAACGGACCAAGGTGGGCATTTTGCCAACGATGTGCTAGAAGAACTCTGTAAAGCATTCAAAATGAAGAAAAGACTACATTGTGCCTACCATCCAGAGGCTTCTGGAGTAGTGGAACAAATAAACGGCACCCTGAAGTCCAGGTTGGGAAAAATGTGTGATTCCACCAAAATGAACTGGATAGAGGCTTTACCCCTTGTGCTGATGAGTTTGAGAAGTATCCCGAACAGAAAGACTGGCCTGAGCCCCCATGAAGTGTTGATGGGAAGAGTGATGCGACAGGCTTGGGTACCCGGACACAAACTGCTAAGCATTTCTGATGATATGGTGCTAGAATACTGCAAGCAGCTGGGTGACCAAGTGCGTTCTATCTCCCAGCAGATTGGAGAGACAGAAGACGAGTGGCCAAAGACTCCAGCACACAACTTGCAACCAGGAGATTGGGTGGCGTTAAAGAAACACACCCGGAGCAGTTGCCTGAAACCCAGGTGGGGAAAGCCACGACAAGTGATCCTCGTCACTACAACTGCTGTAAAGTGTGCGGGCGTACCGAAGTGGATCCACGCCAGCCACACCAAGCGGGTAGCTGGAGAAAACGCGACTGAAGCTGAAGGCAGCACAGCTGATGAGGCTTCCGAAGAGGAGAGTCCGGAACTAGCTGACATCGAACTGCCGAGCACAAGTCGAGACGTTGAATGGTATCCCGCCGACGACCCGGTTCATGATCCAATACGAACCAGGAAATATTCCTACTTAGACAGTGAGTGGGATAGTCCAGGTGAGCTAGAAATAGACGAAGCGGATCAGGTCCACGAGAATCACATCACACCTGATCAGGAAGTAGGCCAAGTAGGGTCAGATCAAGGCATCGAGACTCCTCCTGGAACTCCGGAGTCCGGAAAGGGACAGATAGTAATTAGAGCTGACGTTCATGCAGAAGAAAACGAAGAGATCGAAGAGCATGAACAGGAACAGATAGAAATAAATCAATGTGCTCAGACACCAGAAATAAAACCAACTAAACAGAAAAAGAAAGTGCGATTTGAATCTGAGCAGGGTCAGAGTAGGGACCAGGCAGAAGAGATAGATGAAAGACCTGGAACTAGTCAGTCAGGTAGGGAAACAGAAGTGCCACAACAAAAAGTAAAAAGAGTGCACGAAGAAGGGCAAGTTTCCTCAACTACTGGGAGGAAAGGAGGCCGAAGTGCACCTCGATACGTCAAGAGACTAAGGCTCAGACTGAAGACAGTCGCAGAAAACGATAAAGACCGAAAAAGGGCTCAAAGTGAGAGAAGGACAGCCCAAGGAAAATCGCTGAGAAAGAGCGACAGAATAAAGAAACAGAGCAAACGGTATCGAAGCCCTGAGTGGACTTACTTTGTGTTGGAAGAAATAGACGAACCACACCACAGTGGCAACAGTGAGGACGAGTCCATTGCTGATCGGAGCTCTGACGAAGACCCTCCTTGAAAAAGCCCAGAAGTGAGCCTTTGGTGCAAAGAAACGAAGAGGGGCAGCGAAAGCCACCTGTAAGCTAAAATGTCTGATCCGAGTGTCTCTGGGAGATCCAGATGTGGGTGTCTCAAAACCTGTTGTAAAATATGCTTATGTAGCGTAGCTATGCTAATAGTAATGTGGATAGGACTAACAATCTTCTTACCGTTTATGATAAGTAAAAATCCTAACTTGTCCCCTACTGAACCCGAAGCTGTAGATGTAGGAGATGTACAGACTGCAGAAACACCACGAAGCTTAGAAAGACGCGACAAACAAGTGAGTCTGACACACACACGACCAAATTTAGAAGCATCAGATGAGGATGGACTACATTTTCACAAAATGAAAAACAGGACACATCTAAATGTTTTTGCTAACTTGTTAGTACATTATGTAGAAGCTATGGAAATAGAGGACTGTTATGTCTGCATGAAGCTACCTACCTCCGTAGCTGAAGGCGTGACATACCACCATCTACCCTTGACCTATGGAATTTCCTGTAGTATATTGGCTAGCTTGTTCTATAGAAGCACTTTGCAATACTATTATTCAAATGGTGACGTAGTATTTTCTGAACTGCCTGTTAGAGGACACTTGAACCGTGTACATACTACAAGTGACGTGACCCGTTATATGGGAGAATATTTTCTGACTATAGGTAACATAGATTTAAATGAAGCTAGAGAATCTAATCTGACCTGTTCTCTGCAAGAGCAGGAAAAGATGTTTATTAAGATGGCAGACAGAAGGAGAGAAAAGTTTCAAAAGAAAGCCAATGACGAGAAGGATAGAGTCCCTAGGTGGGCTGAACACATGGATAACACCTCGCAAGGCGAAGCTAATCCTGCCTTGTTGCTGGATTTTGAACGAAAGGGGAAACTTTGTATCCATAGGGAAAAGACAGAGTACTATAACAATGTATTCATCGGTTCCAGCGAGTGTGAACATAATTATAAGGTAATTGGAGGTTGGGGTTTCAAAAATGGGTCAGAACCTGTGTTTCCCGGAATATATTATATATGTGGGAACAAGGCTTATTTTAAATTGCCGGATCACTGGTATGGAAGCTGCTATTTTGGCATTGTTTTCCCGAAAATATACCATGTGAATAATGCAGCTGGAAGCGATGAAGATACTAATGGCTTAGTGCGTAGTAGACGTGAAAGTGTAGGTGAAATTATAGGTGATATTTTCAGTGCACTGATACCTGGAATGGGGGTAGTTCTGAACACCCATAGAATCTGCAAATTGTCTACAGTGGTGGACCGGTTATCAACGGACACTGCTGCAGGATTCCTGATGGTCAATACCGAAATGGTTGCGATCAGATCAATGGTTTTACAAAACCGTCTTGCCCTTGACACCCTATTAGCAAAAGAGGGCGGAGTCTGTAGAATGCTGAAGGCGCAACATTGTTGCACTTACATTCCAGATAAAAGTATCGAATTAAAACAATATGTGAAGAACATAACTAATTTGGAAAAAGAACTCAAACCATTGGAGGTTGACAGTGCCTGGACGAGACTGACTGGAGGTCTTTCCTCTATAGGTAGTTGGTTTTCTAACCTAGGTAAAAATATTTTATGGAAAATACTGATGCCAATAGTTGTGATAGGTATAATTATATTGATTATTTTTATCTGCTGCAAATGCCAGAAGTGTAAAAAGAAATATACAGTAAATAAGAGGGGGGTGAAAAGAAATATTGATGATTTAGAATTGGAAGAATTAAAGAGTGAAATTTACAAAAAAGTGAAAAATCACCACTCTCATAGAGAAGCTGCAAGGAAGCTCAACGAAAAGTTTGTTGAGATCCCGATGAGTGATGTGGATGAATGAGAAAAGTTGGCATCTGTTTCCTTTATGTAGTGATGATAGTAAATATCATCAAAGAGGGGATTGATGGAGCAAGGATTCGCACGTGAAGCGCCTTGCCCAGTGCAAGAACCTCGCCAAATGTATAATACTACTAAAATCATTGTTTGTCGTTTATTGTACGTTTTTTCCCCAACACGCGGGTGTCCCCGGATGCTTGCTAGTATGTCTTTTTCATATTAACGAAGCTTGCATTAAGGAAAAATGGCTGCTTCGCTGAAATTCAGTCTGCGCATGCGTCGGTCATACCCATGTGATGTGACGCACTCGCATTCTGGAGGGAGTTTTTGTGCTCATGCGCACTGTTGCAAACATGGCCGCTTGTCTCTCACCACGCTCTCTGCTTGCTACCGCTGCTTTTGCTTATCTATCTTTTCGCACTAAACCATAACGCTATAGTCATTATAAAGTAAGGGTTGGTTAATGTTCTTTCATGGTATACAGTGTAATCATTTTGGATGTGATATTAATTTGTTCTCGCTTACTTTTCATGTACCGCATCTTTGTGGGCTGGGGCAAACGCGAGCAACGCCATCTTGAGGCTCCTCTGAACCCTGTCAGCTGACCAGGGAAAGTCCTAACTGCGCAGAAGCTGAAACCTGCCAGCTGGCTCCTGAAGCCAAATGCGCCTGAGAACCCAGTGCAAGATGTGGACAATCACCTTGAAAATAACAGACTTGTTGCGATGCCTTATGCGCTCATATTTTCTATTGTATTCTATGGATGGGAACGTGAACCTGAGGGGCGGATAAGAAAATTTAAATTTCTCGATGGGAAAGTTGAATTCTAGGAGGTGGTGATGACCGCACCACCTTTTCTGACCAATCACAATGTGGGAAACTGTCACTTGCAACATTGGTGGGTGGTCTAAGGGTCCCCAAAACAGTATAATTGCCCTAGTTTAGCTTAGGAAAATTGTCCGACTTGTCCGAGTAGCAGACCTGTCACTGACCCTACGATCTCAATAGGTGCTCAATCTGAAAGTGCTGCGGAGCACTTTGTCCATACTTTCCACAAACTCCTAAGGGGTGGAAAATCCTAAGTGCTGGCGAAGCACTTTGCTGGGAAATTCGAAAATCCAATCGGGGTATCTGGCGGATTACTTGCAGAAGGGGGTAACGCAGGCGTTGCTGTCCGAAGCTGTGGGTGTTGGTCGTAACCTGGGAGGCCCAGTCCTTTGACCCGAACCTGAGGGGTATCCTGTCCTGATCTGTCCGTGGGTTGTACCTGTTCGCACCTGGTGTTCCTTTTCCGAGGGTCCTTGTCCCCGTCTTCCCATCTGACCCGTGGCCAGGGTTAGACTTCAATCTGAACTTAGGTAATTATTAGTCCGAGGGTTTGCATCTCTCTCTCTCTTTCTCTCTCTCTTAAAATTCTTTCGGTATAACATTACTTGCCAATGATATTGCTCTATTCTCTTTTATGCGAACTATATGTGAGTTGTTTAATAGGTTTGTTCCACTTCTCTCCCCACCCTTAGCAAATTGTCAATCTATTATATAAATAGTATGTTCCCGTTTTTCCCTTACCTTTAGTTGATTGCAGTGAATTTAGAAAGAATAGTTTAAGGATTGAGTACATGTTTAGGTCCCAACCTTATATCTCGTGCCCTAGTATAACGTTGCAGTGAATAGTTCTATTCCTACCCTTAGTCTTCCCATATATTCAATGGTATTAATTCTAATACAAAGTTACATATTGGTGTTGATATTGATGTTTGACATATTATTCTGCATATCGCTTATGGTCTTGGCATCTTCTCTTTGAATCTTCACATAAAGTGTTAAACTTCATCAGGTGTCTGTGGTCATTTTACAGAAAGTGAATAAGTATGTACTGCCGTAAAGAAATGTTTTAGGTTCCTGTCTACTATTTTCCCTTGTAGCTCCAGGTCCGTCGAAAGGTTGTGCCTGTGGTAAGTCTGGTGCATGGTAAGCAGAGGTAATCCTGAACCATTTATTACTCATAGTAGCGTGACAGGATTTCACCCGGTTCGCAGGAATCACTAATTGAAATCGAATGCACGCCGGGGCCCAGTGCGTGTAAGAAATTGGTGACCCGGGTGAACTGCGCGCTCTATCACAAGGACGTGTCTGCAGTAGAGATGGTGCAGTGTTCATGCGGGGAGTGGTGAAGTAAATCAGCTGCAAGGACTTGCGTGCAGGAGAGCTGGTGCAGTGCGCATGCGGGGAGTGGTGAAGTAAATCAGCTGCAAGGACTTGCGTGCAGGAGAGCTGGTGCAGTGTGAATGCGGGGAGTGGTGAAGTAAATCAGCTGCAAGGACTTGCGTGCAGGAGAGCTGGTGCAGTGTGCATGCAGGGAGTGGTGAAGTAAATCAGCTGCAAGGATGTGCGTGCAGGAGAGCTGGTACAGTGTGCATGCGGGGAGTGGTGAAGTAAATCAAATGCAAGGACATGTGTGCAGGAGAGCTGGTGCAGTGTGCATGCAGGGAATGGTGAAGTGAATCAAATGCAAGGACGTACGTGCAAGAGAGCTGGTGCAGTGTGCATGCAGGGAGTGGTGAAGTGAATCAAATGCAAGGATGTGCATGCAGGAGAGCTGGTGCAGCGGGAAGGCGGGCAGTGGTGAAGTGAATCAAATTTAAGGACACGCATGCAGGAGAGCTGGTGCAGTGTGCATGCAGGGAGTGGTGAAGTGAATCAAATGGAAGGACGTGCATGCAGGAGAGCTGGTGCAGTGTGCATGCGGGGAGTGGTGAAGTGAATCAAATGCAAGGACGTATATACAGGAGAGCTGGTGCAGTGTGAATGCGGGCAGTGGTGAAGTGAATCAAATTTAAGGACGTGCATGCAGGAGAGCTGGTTCAGTGTGAATGCGGGCAGTGGTGAAGTGAATCAAATGTAAGGACGTGCATGCAGGAGAGCTGGTGCAGTGTGCATGCGGGGAGTGGTGAAGTGAATCAAATGCAAGGACGTGCATGCAGGAGAGCTGGTGCAGTGTGAATGCGGGCAGTGGTGAAGTGAATCAAATGTAAGGACGTGCGTGCAGGAGAGCTGGTGCAGTGTGCATGCCCGGAGTGGTGAAGTGAATCAAATGCAAGGACATGCATGCAGGAGAGCTGGTGCAGTGTGCATGCAGGGAGTGGTGAAGTAAATGGAATGCAAGGATGTGCATGCAGGAGAGCTGGTGCAGTGTGCATGCGGGGAGTGGTGAAGTGAATCAAATGCAAGGACATGCCTGCAGGAGAGCTGGAATTCACACTAGAAATAAAGTAAATACTTTGCAGGAATGTCAAACTATCATTGCGGTCAATGGGAAAAGCAATTGGTGACACTCGGCCACTTGCGGGAATGGTTCCACGGATCCCACTTAGTCATAAGGTTTTGCGGGTCGCAGACCAAGAGTCAACAGTCAGAACAACTTTACCTTTCCCAGAGAGTCCAGGCGCAAAGGTGACTTGGCTGTCCTTGGTGATGAACTGGATCCAAGGGCACTGTAAAAAATGCAGCACTTGACAAGGCAGTACTTGGCGGTCAAGCTCAGAGGAGCCCCTTGGGTGCAGAGCTTGGAGGGCACCCAGGACCAGGAATCGGCAGGCAGAACAGTTCCATCTAGCTCGGGCATCTCGGTTGCAGAGATGTTCCTGGCCATCCATGGTGCTGGACAGGCCTGCTGAACCAGGTGTGCCAATGCAGACACATTTGGGATGCAAGGGCTCAACAACTGCACCACAGAAATGGAGGGGGATATATGCATATGGGTCCCTCTGCGTGGGGCATCAATTGAGGCAGTCAGTAGGCAGCCAGGTGACCAACAAGCCTTGTTCCCAGCAAAATTCATGACTGTAATGGCCGGATTTTCCGATTAGATGGGATCAGCCCCCAGGGGCCCCTATGACCCAGCCAAAACGTACTCACCTCCCTCCTTAGAACGTATCCACAATGGATATGGATATATATATATATATATATATATATAGGTATATACAGATCGCACCTAAGGATGGGGAATAGCAATACACATGCATAGATTTTCTACAATATCTCATTCACCTCAGTTGGTCTCGCGGCCGCCCCGACCCAGACCGGTCTACCCTAGGGCAGATATGACACACAATCTGGTGCGTCTACACATGGGCCTGCAGAACCCGATGCTCCCTTTTCCAAACGATCCACAATCCGGTAGATCTACACGCCAGTGTCCTCCCTGACGCTCTCACTTATGCAAGCCACAATCCTGTGGGTATACACGCTGGTAATCCCCCCCAGCGTTCTCACTAACGCCGCATATCAACGACGACCACATTCCTATGAACACCTATTGGGACAATGTCTCAGTTATCTACTTAGGATAAAACTATAATAATGACTTTTAATACGGTTCCCAAATTATATGATGTACCTCCTATTCTTGGCATCAAAGGTCCACTCACTCCCTCTTTGTTCGATCACCATTTACCTGATCGGGATTTCACATCCGTTCATATAAACAACTTTCGACTAGGAGATCCATTTACCAAGATTGAACAGGAACACAAGGCACACGTTTGTTCTATAAGAACTAGGGTATTTATTGACAATAAACACATATCACATTACTATGCAGCATAATTTCTGTAAAGAAAAGGTAAAGATTAGAATGCGCGCTAATTGGGAAAAGGGGCAGAGATCACCTTGTTAATATGAAGTCTGGGCTCGGCAGTCATCTAGGTTCCCTTCTCGTCTCTGTGTCCTGGCTCGCCTCGCAGTCACACCCCAGCCGTCACAAGTACACGTCTGCACCGCTAGGCTCAACCTCGTCTGCTTCCCTCCAGGCCACCGGAACCTTGCTGGTTATTAACTACCGTCTCTCTCTCTCTCTCTCTCTCTGTGCCAGTGCGCTCCGCGCTAATTCTCCTTCAGTCTTTCTCAGAGAGTTTTCGGTCTTAAATCTTTCTCGGACTTCAAAGATGGCGACTGTCCGCCGTGAAATAATTAATGGCAGAGATGCTAACGGCTAGATGCCGCCTACGGACTAACTAACAACTGACTAACACCTTCGCTAATATCAAAGCCCGTTCCTTCATGGAAAGTTACGGCCAGCAACCTGCCGCCCACCAAATTCTTGTACCTCCCCGTACCAAGGACACGTTCCCAGCCGGCCGGCCTGAAGTTGTGTCTTCGGAGTGGAGAAAAATACATTCCTTCGATAAGGGCCAGCCCGAGCCGGTTCTCTCCAAGCGAACAACAGCTTAAAACTAAAACACTACACTTGACCTAGAAGGCCTTCTCAAGCTACCAGGCAGAAAGCAAAATGGAGTCTGTCTCGTTTAAGGCCTACAGGGCCCGCAATATACGTAACTCCATGGAAAATATCCTAACACGTTAGCAAATGGGCAAATCATGATTAGTACTTATGTACCTATCCCCTAACTTGAATTCATAAGCCCTACATTAAGGAAAGTGACACGAAAATGCTCTAATATATGGAAGGCAGGGGTCCTGTCTATAGTCCTAATCCCTATGCTATGGGGGTGATAGGCTGGAGTTACTCTCCATCCTTCTCCCTCTTAAAAGAGCCAGAAAAAGGGCAGCCATTACATTACACCCCTTGACTCCAGTCTATTAACCACAAACTAAATGGAACTTACATCAGTAGAAGAATAATAGGAAACAAAATTAACTGACCTATGTCTCTTGCTAAGTCTACAAAATTGAAGCAGGGAAGGAATGCACTGAACAAAGCAACAAATAGCTATTAAAACACAAACGGCAACGGTAACTCCCCCTAAAATCTGTCGCAAAGAATGCAAGTCAGGTAACCAATTAAAGAGCCAGTCAAAGAAATCCTGATCTATATGCTGTCTAATTTCTGCAGTCAAGTCATGAAGTTTGTCAATATGGGCTTGTATTGATTTGGAATGATCGGACAAATTAAAACAGCAAAGGCCCTCAAAATCAGAACAGTCATGGCCATGTTTCAACAAAAGGTAATCAATTGCTGCGCGATTCTGTAAAATCGCTCTACGTTCACCCTGGGCATCTAATAACAGGTCAGATAAAACAATAGACGTTTGATTGATGGATTTAACCATCCAACAGGCCATCTTGCCAATGGTTTTTGCATTATAAACGGCCAACGCAGGGACTCCAATAATAGAAAAAGCTAAACCAAGATATTCCGACTTGGAGAAAAGGTGGACAGAAGAGTCACAATCCTCATGTAGTGACATTGAATCTCGTATCATACGGGAATGTGAACTAGGATGCGAAGAGAACATTAATAAACTCAATCTAGTGATGGCACATGGGCCACCAGAAATATTTGCAGGAATATAAGGCCAGGATGAATTCCTGCAAGAAAAGAGCCATCCAGACGGCAATAACATGGAACGATAATAACTAGGGGCAACTAACAGACGTTGACATGTCATATTATTCTTCACAGAAAGACACGAATTTGGAAGTCTCTTTAAACACAGCAATCGTTGATGAGCTGAAAAAGAAGTTGCAGCCTGTATTTTTAGCCTAATACATTCGGTGATAGCTTTCGGATCACATGTCATTATAAAACACAGGTCTCCAGGGGTAATATTAAAAGTAGTAATCCGAGAATGAATAGGGATATCAAGGTCTGGAAGAGCAGTACATAAGGGACAAAATTCGTGGGCCGCAAAATCGCCCAGAATAACATTTGGTCGGGCATTCGAGATATTAAAAATATGTCGTAAAGTGACAGTAGATGCAGGGACGGCAACCAGGCAGGTCGCCAAAATGTCAGTCACAGACCTCATAGGGGTAAGACAGAAATGTGGAGAGTTCGTCACTCGCTTTGCGAGTGTAATCCAAAAGTTAGAGGAAGTCTTCCACGCAGACCGTGGAAATCGGATTCTCCCATCAACCGGCGTCGGTGGATCCTCTCCTCTCCCGGCGTAGCAGGCCAAAAGGAGTCCAACGCCGACACATCCCGCAGCAGCAGTCCAGAGAATGATCTGAAAGAATACAAATACAGGCCTTAATTATTCTCGTAAATAACATTTATCAGCTGGGACAGCTTCCCAGCCATCTTTCCCTGGTTTCATCACCAAAACGGTGTTGTCATGACCGGTCGCAATAATATCAGCCTGTTCAGGAGGATTTTTAGGCGATTGCACCCATATCTTAGCTCCAGGAAGATCAGATGATCCGAAGCCTTTTTGTCCTCGCACAGTTAGCAACGTTGGGGCAGAGCCTTTTGTGATCTCACCACTGAAGACAGGCATAATCAGTAACTGAGCAACGCGGTCAGACTTTTTAATCAATAAGTCAGTCTCGCTGCTATTAAGCAGGAGAACCTTAATCTCTCCCTGATAGTCACTGTCAATTACTCCTCCGAGCACTTGTACGCCTTTCAGGGCCAGGCCAGATCTGGGGGCAATTAATCCAAAACTACAGGCAGGTATACAGACACCAATGCCAGTTTCAACAATGATTCGGTCTTTTCCTGGTAAGTTTGCATCCTTTAAAGCATGCAGGTCTAGGCCCGCAGAACCTGGGGTCGCTCTACATGGAGCCAAAGCACCGGGGGTAATTTCCCAATACATGACAGTGTTGGATAGAGAATTAGGCTTTACATCAACATTTGGAGGAAACAAACGCATCAAAGGGGATTCAGCATGTAACAAAGGGCGATTATTTAAAATTAATAAAGCTTGAAACAAAACATCCTTCCAATTCTTATATCGGTCATCAGTCAATTTGCGCAATTGTTCTTTTAACAAACCATTCATTCTCTCAATCAATCCTGAAGCTTGTGGGTAATATGGAATATGAAACACCCAATCAATATTATTTTCCGTACAGAATTCTTGCACCAATCTTCCACGAAAGTGGGATGCATTGTCAGATTGAATTTGGAATGGGACACCATAGTACAAAATAAGCAGCTCCAGGGTTTTAATGGTATTTACTTGGGTAGCGTGTTTGCAAGGGAAAGCGACCAAAAGGCCACTGTAAGTGTCAACAACTGTACAAATATATTGACAATTTCTGCTCATAGGGAGCGGACCAATATAGTCAATTTGCCAAATTTGAGCGGGCAATTTACCTCGATGTAGGTGGCCTCGAACAATTTGAGGCACCTCCTTTTTCCTAGAATGCTGACAAATGGGACAATGTAGAATGACATCTTTAATTAAAGAAAAAGGAATATGAATACCCCTATCGGCAGCCCACCTGCTAGTGGCTTTTTCTCCAAAATGTCCCGCTTTCTGATGGGCCCACTTCGCCAATCCTGCCAAATCAGAATCTTGCATGTCCACCACTGCCTCAGCAATTTTAGATTTCTCATCTGCAATGTTTTGAAAGAATTTATCAAGGGAGTCAATTGGAGTGTGAGCATCCACGTGAAAGATCGTTACAGTACTCTGCCGGAGCAACTCCCAAATTTGTTGCCATAATTCCTTTCCCCACAATTCCTTTGAATGCAATTCCCAATCATGAGAATGCCATGTTGGTAACCATACCGCCAGTCCATTCGCAGTGGACCAGGAATCAGTGAAAATATGACATGTGCCAGGCAATTCCTGTTTCAAAACTTGGTAAACTGCATAGAGTTCAGCATACTGACTACTCTTACCATCTCCAGTCGTACTCAATAATTTCTGCGTGATTGGGTTATAAGAAACAGCTTTCCAATGTCTTTTGTCACCGATGAACTTCGCTGAACCATCCGTAAACCACACATGTTTTCTATCCTCCACGGACAGATCATCAAATGATTTACCCCACTTAACGGGAGACTCCTGCACCACGGGTACCGAACAATCGCTTTCAGTCTCATTGGAGGGCGCCTGCGCCACTCGCTCATGTAAAACCGCCACACCTTTCGGACCCACACGTGCCCTGTCCTGAATGTACCATTTCCATTTAATCACACTCGCCTCCTGAGCATGTCCAATTCGATGGGACTTCGGTGAACTCAAAACCCACTGCATAATGGGAATTTCAGGCCTCAAAATCACAGCATGGCCTAGGGTCAGTTGCTCGGTATCCATGAGAGCCCAATAACAAGCAAGCAATTGTTTCTCAAAAGGTGAGTAACGCTCACCAGCCTCAGGTAACTTTTTGGTCCAAAAACCCAATGGCACTTTTTGTCTGCCCTGCTTTTGCCACAGGCTCCAATTGGCATACAGACCTTCCACGGACACATTCAAATCCACATCACCTTCACTCACAGGCCACAAATCCAAAGCATACTGAATAGCTTCTTTAGCCAAAGTAAAAGCATTCTGTTGAGACTCACCCCATTCAAACGCATTCTTTTTACGAGTGACTCGATATAATGGAGCTAGAATCTGACTTAGATGGGGAATATGCTGACGCCAAAAGCCAAACAAGCCAATGAAACATACAAATCAAGTATTTTACGCTTCACCTGCGGGATCACCTCTCTGTGACCTTCATGCCAATTGATTCCTAAAAATTTTACATTTTGGGACGGAGTTTGTAATTTGTCAGGATTAATTTCCCAACCTTTCGCTCGCAAACAGTCAAGGATCTGATCTAAATGGGACTGCACCTGGTCTTGCGTTTCACCTTGAATCAAAATGTCGTCAATATAATGACAGACCTGAACTCGTGGATTCGTGGGCACTTCAGACAAATGCTCTGCCACCAGCCGGTGACAGATCGTAGGACTGTGCACATAGCCTTGAGGAAGACTCCGGAACGTCATCTGACGTCCATTCCATGTAAAACTAAACTGTTCCTGACATTCGGGGGCAATCGGAATTGAAAAGAAAGCATTAGCAATATCAATCGAAGCATACCACGTACCTGGATGCTTTTGAATTCTCTGAATTAGCGTGACAATGTCAGGCACTGCAACAGTCAATTTAGGTGTGTTTTTATTCAATTCTCGGTAATCAACAGTCATGCGCCAAGAATTGTCACTTTTGCGCACGGGCCAAACAGGATTATTCCAAGCAGACGTGACCGGAGTTATGACTCCCGCGTCAACCAAATTCTGAATTGTAGCAGTAATTTCTTCATGACCACCTGGGATACGATATTGCTTTTGAGAAATTACTTTCGTGGCCAAAGGAATTTTAATAGGTGGCATTCGCAAACGGCCAACCCGTACGGGTCTGGTCGAAATGTACTGTCTAGTTCCAAATTGATAACAACCATCATCCAAATGCAAAGTCATTCCTTTTAAAATGTCAAATCCGATTATATATTCCAAAAGCGGTACAACTAACACAGAGTATTCTCTACGAGGAATCCTACCAATCTTAATTTCAAGTGCAGTTTGAACTGCGGGTGTTTCTTTACCACCCAAACCAGTAATCGTGAAAGACTGTCCATTAAATTTCTTTGATTTACCATGAATTAAAGTGGCCTCCGCCCCAGTATCAACTAATGCTCGGGCCCTTTGGATATTACGATGTTTCCAAAAAATCTCAATATCTACATAGGGTCTGTTGTCTCTGTGAGCCCACTTGTGTACCGGAGCTTGACCTATTTCCTAGTCATTTTTCCTGCGTTCCGTCAACCAAGACAAATCAGGGTAAATGCTCTCAGTTTTCTTTGGTATCAAAATATCTTGTTCATATCCGTCTCCAGTACGAAACGGATTATTGTCATGTTCAAAAAATTGTGAATTACGGTCAGAAAGTCTGTTACGATCCTCTCTTTTTCTCATGTCAGGGGAACAACTCCTTTCCTCTCTATGTCGGTTGGAAACACGATCATCTCTCCCCCTCTCACGCTCATCCTCTCTCCCCCTCCCGCCATTACGATGAGGGGATACATCACGTTCATAACGCCGATCATCACGGCGATCAGAATTCACACGTCGCCTCTCATCACCACTGTCATCCGAACCACGGTCATACTCATTCTTACGCACACGACGGGCACCCTCCTTTCGATCCAAACCACGCTTACGAAACATATCCCATAAGCGATTATTAGGCTCACCGTCAATGTCCTCCCTTTTGCCACCATCAGCAATGAGAGCAAGAAACATGTCACGTCTAGAGAACTTATAGTCCCCACCAATACGACCCTTAGGTCGAGATTGTCTCTCAGGTCTAAACCACTCACCCAGTTCACCAAGCTGACGAACAGACTCGAGCACAGCAGACAAAGGATTGCCAGTTTGATTAATCAACAAAGTCATCATGACCTGCTTGTAAGCAACAGGCGAAGACCGGATAATGCGATTGCGCACAGAAGATGTTAAAAGACCATCCAGCAATCTATCAGCAGTACTAAGAAAGATAGCCGTTTTCATGACTTCCTCCTTTAAACGTTGCGACGCATCGCGCAAGGTGTACCATGGTTTATCATCAGTGGGCCAATCAGATTCAGTCGGATATTTATGATTACAGCCGTCAGACGCAAGTTGGAGCAAAGTAATTTGACCAGCACCATTATAGTTTCGAAAATGATCTTGGATCGTAGAATCAGAACTCAAAGAGCAAAACCGTAAGCAATCAAAAGCATCGAGCATAATACCGGCAGCGCCAAGTTCATAAAGGCGCACCATCCAGGTAAGCAAGGCCTCACCAGGCCGTTGTCGAAATCGTTGTAAAATATCACTAACCTCCTGCTGAGTAAAATCTTCAATACAGTCTAAAGCTATACCAGCCGGATTACCAGGGGCTTGTTGTAATTTGCGTCGAAACACAGGGTGAGCAGAAACCTCAGGAAGAGCTTCCGAAGAAGCCCGCATCTTAGATTTAACAGAACAATCGGGGCAAGATACGTCATCCGAACGGGAAGAACGAGCACGGTCGCTGTGAGGACCTGTATCAGTACATGAAGCAGATTTACAATCACGTCCGGAGCGAGAAGACTCGCGCTTGTCACCCTCCTCCGCCGAGGAGTCAGAAGTATGTGAATCCCAGATATTACCATCCCACTCATCGGGGTTCCAATCCATTCCGGCTTTTGCTACAACCAGACGCACTTTACGTGTAGATACACGACCACGACGATGTTTATACTTATATCGTGCAATGCGGACCGCAGCTCTTTCGGCAATGGTCTGATATGTTTCAAGTTTGTCGGCAAGCAATTTATTTTGACAACGCAAAAGAGTATGCGCATTTTGCAACTCAACACACTGTCCTTCCATGTCCTTAAACTGCTTCTGTAGCTGGACAAACCTCTCATGCAGTATTCTGTAGGCATTAAGAACAATCCAACCTCTGCGTCCTAAAATAGGAAGCTCATCACCCTTCACTACCGGCGCTTTCTGTAAGCACGATACCACATCGGCAGGCTCCGCCTGCTCCAAGCAAGAAGACCAATTTTCACTCAAACCAGTAGAATCAGCCCACTCACGGGCCAAAGCCTCGTAAGGCGTACACTCCCAGCCGGGAATCTGAATCGGTAATTTAAAAACCGACGGTGATTTTTTCGCAAACATATTGACACAAAAAAGTTATATACACAATTATAAACAAAATTTTATAAGTACGAGCTGAGCGCAAACCAACAAGATTAAAACAACACAGTGCACACAGGCTTCGTAAACAGTTCGTGACGCCAGATGTAATGGCCGGATTTTCCGATTAGATGGGATCAGCCCTCAGGGGCCCCTATGACCCAGCCAAAACGTACTCACCTCCCTCCTTAGAACGTATCCACAATGGATATGGATATATATATATATATATATAGGTATATACAGATCGCACCTAAGGATGGGGAATAGCAATACACATGCATAGATTTTCTACAATATCTCATTCACCTCAGTTGGTCTAGCGGCCGCCCCGACCCAGACCGGTCTACCCTAGGGCAGATATCAATCAATCAAATACACTTATAAAGCGCGCTACATACCCGTAGGGTCTCAAGGCGCTGGGGGGGGGGGGGGGTGCCGCTACTGCTCGAACAGCCAGGTCTTCAGCTTCTTCCTGAAGGAGAGGTGGTCTTGGGTCAGGCGCAGGTCGGACGGGAGGGAGTTCCAGGTCTTGGCGGCCAGGTAGGAGAAGGACCTTCCTCCTGTAGTCGCTCTTCGGATGCGGGGGACGGCGGCGAGGGCGTGGTTGGCTGATCGGAGGTGGCGTTTGGGAGCGTAGAAGTTGACTCGGCTGTTGAGGTAGCTCGGGCCTTGGTCGTGTAGGGCTTTGTGTGCGTGGGTGAGGAGGCGGAAGGTGATTCTTTTGTTGACGGGGAGCCAGTGAAGGTCTCTCAGATGTCCGGAGATGTGGCTGGAACGTGGGATGTCGAGGATGAGTCTGGCTGAGGCGTTTTGGATCCGCTGGAGTCTCTTCTGGAGCTTGACGGTGGTCCCGGCGTAGAGGGCGTTGCCGTAGTCCAGTCGGCTGGTGACGAGGGCCTGGGTGACGGTCTTCCTGGTCTCTGTGGGGATCCACCAGAAGATCTTCCGTAGCATGCGTAGGATGTTGAAGCACGCCGAGGAGACGCTGTTGACTTGCCTGGTCATGGAGAGGGAGGAGTCCAGGGTGAAGCCCAGGTTTCGTGCATGGTCTGTCGGTTTGGGTGCGGTGCCCAGGGCGGGAGGCCACCAGGAGTCGTCCCAGGCGGAGGGTGAGGAGCCCAGGATGAGGACCTCCGTCTTGTCCGAGTTCAGTTTCAGGCGGCTGGTCGTCATCCACTCGGCTACCTCTTTCATCCCTTCGTGCAGGTTGGCTCTGGCGGCGGCGGGGTCGTTGGTCAGGGAGAGGATCAGCTGGGTGTCGTCGGCGTAGGAGATTATGCTGAGGTGGTGTTTGCGTACGATGGCCGCGAGGGGGCTCATGTAGACGTTGAAGAGGGTGGGGCTCAGGGATGATCCTTGGGGGACGCCGCAGATGACTTTGGAGGCTTCTGACTTGTACGGTGGTAGGCGGACTCTCTGTGTTCTTCCGTCCAGGAAGGAGATGATCCATTCCAGCGCCTTGTCCTGGATTCCGATGTTGCTGAGGCGCCGTACTAGGGTGCGGTGGCAGACCGTGTCGAATGCCGCGGAGAGGTCTAGGAGGATGAGGGCCGCTGTTTCTCCATTGTCCATCAGGGCTCGGATGTCATCGGTGGCGGCGATGAGGGCGGTCTCGGTGCTGTGTTTGGCTCGGAAGCCGGACTGTGAGGGGTCGAGGGATCCGTTCGTCTCGAGGAAGGCGGCCATCTGCTTGTTGACGGTCTTCTCGATGACTTTGGCTGGAAACGGGAGAAGCGAGATGGGGCGGTAATTCTTGAGGTCGGTGGGGTCCGCTGTTGGTTTCTTGAGTAGAGCGCTGAGTTCGGCGTGTTTCCAGCTTTCAGGGAAGATGGCGGTGTCGAAGGAGGTGTTGATGGTGTCTCGCAGGTGGGGTGCGATGACAGCGTTGGCCTTGTTGAAGACGTGGTGAGGGCAGGGGTCGGTCGGTGATCCGGAGTGGATGGAGTTCATCGTGCGGATGGTGTCTTCGGTGCTGATCGGGGTCCAGGCGTGGAGGGTGGTGGTGGGGGGGGGTGGCTGGTCGGTCGTGGTGTGCGTTGGTTGGTTGTTGAAACTGCTGTGTATGTCCGTGATCTTGTTGTGGAAGTATGAGGCGAGGGAGTTGCAGAGGTCTTGCGATGGGGTGATGTCGTTGTTTCCTGCGCTGGGGTTGGAAAGCTCTTTCACGATGTTGAAGAGTTCCTTGCAGTTGTGTGCGTTGTTGTCCAACCGGTCCTTGAATGCAGTTTTCTTGGCGGCGCGGATCAGCTGGTGGTGTTTCCGGGTGGCAAGTTTGTAGGAGGTTCTGTTGTCCGGTGTCGGTTCCCTTTTCCAGACTTTCTCGAGGGCTCGGCAGTTCTTCTTGGAGCTTTTGAGTTCGTCGGTGAACCATGGGGCCTTCTTGCTGCCGGGTCTGCTGGGCGGGGTCCTCAGCGGGGCGAGTTCGTCCGCGCAGTTGCTGATCCACTTCGTGAGGTTGTCGGCGGCCTGGCTGGGGTTCGCTGAGCTGGCAGGAGGGTGTTGGCTTAGGGAGGTGGCGAGCTGGTCTGCTGTGATCTTGTTCCAGCTTCTGCGGGCGGTCTGTTGCTGGTGTTGGTGGGTCGTCGTTCTCTTGAAGGAGAAGTGGACGCAGCTGTGGTCCGTCCATTGAAGCTCTGTGGCGTGGCTGAAGTCGATGTCTGTGCTGGATGAGAAGACGGCGTCGAGTGTGTGTCCGGCGAGGTGGGTGGGGGTGGACACCAGTTGCTTGAGTCCCAGGTTGGCGAGGTTGTCGAGCAGGGTGCTGGTGTTGCGGTCGTTGTTGTTCTCCAGATGGAAGTTGAGGTCCCCCAGGAGGATGTAGTCAGCGGAGGGGAGGGCGTGCGGGCTGACGAAGTCGGCGATGTCCTCGCTGAATTGCGTGCGTGGTCCCGGGGGTCGGTAGATCAGGGTGCCTCTGAGGGTGGTGTTCGGGTTGGTGTGGATCTGGAAATGCAGGTGTTCGGCGCTGGTCAGGGTGTTGTCGGTGCTGGTCGTGAGACGGATGGTGTTCCTGTGGATGATGGCGATGCCTCCTCCCATCTGGTTGGCGTTTCGGTCCCTCCGGACGATCTTGTAGCCCTCTGGGATAGCGATGGCGATGTCGGGAGCTGAAGAGGCGTTCATCCAGGTCTCCGTGAGGAAGGCAACGTCAGGGGCTGTGGCGTCTAGAAGGTTCCAGAGTTCGATGGCGTGTCTGTGGACGGAGCGGGTGTTGAGCAGGATGCACTTGAGGTGGGAGCTGTTGGTGTTCGACTTGGCGGGTGCTGGTGCGGGGCTGGTCCGGATGCAGGAGAATTTGCAGGCGTGGCAGCTGAAAGGTCCGTGGGTGCGTCTTGGAGTGGCTTGGTGGCATTCTGGGGGTCGGCCGGTGTTGAGAGCGATGAGGGTGGCGGCTGAGTACGTCAGGCGGGTGCGTCGAGGTGCTCGAGGACCAGGGGTCCTGGCGCTGGTCGCGATCCGGTCGCGGACGGGCGCAGACGGGCTTACCTTTGGCGCGCCTTCGGCGCACAATCGGCGCGCCCGCTGCGCGTAACCGCTGCGCGTTCGCACGGTCGCCATTTAAGGCCAAGTGCGCGGGTGGGCGGAGCAGCTGGGAGGCGGGAGCGGGGAGGGTTACAGAAGGCAAAAAAGGGGCGGGGACAAGCGGCGGTGGCGGGAAGGGAGGGCGGGGGGCGGCGAGGTAGGCGGACAACAAGGAAGGAGAGCCAAACACGGGGAAAATGCAAAACAGTGGAACAGGCACAAAGAAACGACAAAACAGGGGAAAAAAGACAGTAAAACCTTAACAAGCACAAAAAACCGTCAAAACAAATGGCAAAAACACTCGCAGCGGCGGCGGCCGGCAAACGAGGCAGCAGCGAGGCAGGGGCAGGCAAGGGGCACACGCAGCAGCTGGTGGCCGTGCGGCGCGGGGGTGTCCCACAAGTGATATGACACACAATCCGGTGCGTCTACACATGGGCCTGCAGAACCCGATGCTCCCTTTTCCAAACGATCCACAATCCGGTAGATCTACACACCAGTGTCCTCCCTGACGCTCTCACTTATGCAAGCCACAATCCTGTGGGTATACACGCTGGTAATCCCCCCCAGCGTTCTCACTAACGCCGCATATCAACGACGACCACATTCCTATGAACACCTATTGGGACAATGTCTCAGTTATCTACTTAGGATAAAACTATAATAATGACTTTTAATACGGTTCCCAAATTATATGATGTACCTCCTATTCTTGGCATCAAAGGTCCACTCACTCCCTCTTTGTTCGATCACCATTTACCTGATCGGGATTTCACATCCGTTCATATAAACAACTTTCGACTAGGAGATCCATTTACCAAGATTGAACAGGAACACAAGGCACACGTTTGTTCTATAAGAACTAGGGTATTTATTGACAATAAACACATATCACATTACTATGCAGCATAATTTCTGTAAAGAAAAGGTAAAGATTAGAATGCGCGCTAATTGGGAAAAGGGGCAGAGATCACCTTGTTAATATGAAGTCTGGGCTCGGCAGTCATCTAGGTTCCCTTCTCGTCTCTGTGTCCTGGCTCGCCTCGCAGTCACACCCCAGCCATCACAAGTACACGTCTGCACCGCTAGGCTCAACCTCGTCTGCTTCCCTCCAGGCCACCGGAACCTTGCTGGTTATTAACTACCGTCTCTCTCTCTCTCTCTCTCTGTGCCAGTGCGCTCCGCGCTAATTCTCCTTCAGTCTTTCTCAGAGAGTTTTCGGTCTTAAATCTTTCTCGGACTTCAAAGATGGCGACTGTCCGCCGTGAAATAATTAATGGCAGAGATGCTAACGGCTAGATGCCGCCTACGGACTAACTAACAACTGACTAACACCTTCGCTAATATCAAAGCCCGTTCCTTCATGGAAAGTTACGGCCAGCAACCTGCCGCCCACCAAATTCTTGTACCTCCCCGTACCAAGGACACGTTCCCAGCCGGCCGGCCTGAAGTTGTGTCTTCGGAGTGGAGAAAAATACATTCCTTCGATAAGGGCCAGCCCGAGCCGGTTCTCTCCAAGCGAACAACAGCTTAAAACTAAAACACTACACTTGACCTAGAAGGCCTTCTCAAGCTACCAGGCAGAAAGCAAAATGGAGTCTGTCTCGTTTAAGGCCTACAGGGCCCGCAATATACGTAACTCCATGGAAAATATCCTAACACGTTAGCAAATGGGCAAATCATGATTAGTACTTATGTACCTATCCCCTAACTTAAATTCATAAGCCCTACATTAAGGAAAGTGACACGAAAATGCTCTAATATATGGAAGGCAGGGGTCCTGTCTATAGTCCTAATCCCTATGCTATGGGGGTGATAGGCTGGAGTTACTCTCCATCCTTCTCCCTCTTAAAAGAGCCAGAAAAAGGGCAGCCATTACAATGACGAGATTAAGGGTCTTCCAGCGGTCCCAGGAACGAGGTAGGATGCAGAAGGTTTGTGAGTTTCAGCACTACTCTTCCTTGAATGCTTCTGACCAGTTACCTTCAGGCTGATCCTTGACGGAGCCCGGCAGAAGGTATTTCTTGGAACTTGGAAGTGTGGGTTGTGTCTCCCGACTGCAGAGGATGAGTACCTCTAGCACTAGGGAGTTCTGGTGAAGCACTTGGGTTGCAGATGGGTTCGCCTTCCTTTTGGAACCGGCCTTCTGGTCCTTGATGAGTCGTTGTCTGGCCTTTGCAAAGAGTCAGCCACAGGTGTAGTACTTTGCATCCCTCTTTATGGAGCCCTGGCAGTGTAGACACTCCTGTGTCTTCTTTTTCCTTGTTCTTGAGAGCAGATGTGCGGTTCTGGTGCAGGCTCCTTAATCCTGAATTTAGAGGCCGTTTGAGGGTGTGAAGGTCAGTGGCCAAGGGACTTTTGACCCTGAGGAAAATGTGCCCCTGAGGTGACCTCACAACGGTGGTTGTATGTCATCAAACTACCCAGAACTAATTATTTTGAGGTAAATCCAAGATGGCATAGGCCATCTTTGGCTGTACATTCCAACTGCTCAACCCTAGAGTTGTGGCCAGCCTTAGAGGAGTGTACGCCTCCTGACTACCTAATTTTCCCAGTATAAATACAAAAAGACCTAGTCTGCAAAGGCACCTCTCTTCAGGCTAAACAAAATCAGCGGAGGTCGGGATTCACAATCTTTAGTTCCCATATAAGTCTCTCTTTACTGTTATGAGGTTGTAACCTCCCACTTTTTGCCTTCAATTTAAAAAAAAAACAGAAATTTTTACAGATGGCACTTACCACATTTTACCCCTGACCAACTTACAGGAGGATTGCTGTGAATGGTGCATACAACTTAAGCATCACATTAAAAACAATGGCAAGATGACCCCTCACGTGCGCACCACCAATGGATGTATGTCATTACAACACGGTCTTTACACCTCAATACCTTTACGACGCGGTCATCAAAACGCAAGTCGTTACAATGACATCCGCTAGAGGCTCTGGACTTAGGAATAGTATAATTTACTATTCCAACTCCAGCCCACGTAACAGTTGGGAAGGTGTTGGGATATTAAATGATACTATTCCTTAGTATATGGCGCCATCCAACGCAAGTCGTTGTAACGACTTGCGTTGTGATGACTGCATTGTAAAGGTATTGCGTTGTTAATTCTGCGTTGTAATGGTTGTCTCCCACCACCAATTGATCTCGCTGGTTGGTCCTCACCAGCTGTGCCCACTTTTATCACCATAGGTAGCCATCTTGCCTTAAACAATAATAATAGTGTCCAAAACCAAAAAACAAAATAAGGTGCTGTGTAAAGAGTGAGGTGAATAAGTGAATCAGATCCCACAATGCGATCATGTGAATCTAAAATTGAACAAGGTTGCACTTAAATCAATATCAACTTTATTATTTACTGTGCACTTTTATTCAAAATTAAAAACTACTACTAAAATGAAGTATTCTATGTAGAGAGTCCGGGGAATCCCCAATGGGTAGTCAGAGGAACAAACAGATAATACCAACTCTCTTTTTAATGTAGTGTGGGCGAGCGGTTAGGCTTATCAGAAGGATGCGTTAGGCTTTAGTTGTACTCACAGATGCAATAAATGAGACACACACTCAAGAATAAATACGAGGCCAATTTGAAAAAAAGCTATCACTTTTTATATAATTTTTAAGACAAAGTACACAGTTCTAAGTTAAGTACTTTCGGATATATGATTTTGCAAAGTTCAATAAATATATCACTTCTATATGCTATTACGCACCATAGGAATCAACGGGGAAAATGCAGGAAAATATATAGAAATTCAGGTGATGCTTTCATGAAGTTCACCATTTTGTTTTAGGTTGATGTCAGGCCCAGGTCCAAATACCCAGCAGGAGAAGTTCGGGAGCATCCTGGATCATCTGGGAGTAGAGTGTTGAGGTCTTGAAAGCTGATGCGCAAAGTCGAAGAAGGCCACTTGAAAATGCACTGCACAGAGGGACATTCAGGCAAGTCCAGCAGTTCTCCTTAGAGGGAGGAGGTTGGAAGGGAATAGCAACCATGGGAGCATGGCTGGTTGGTTGGTGCTGTGGTCGGTGGGGCCAGGTGAAGAGCGACCAGTTCAGCCAGGCTTTGTGCATCTTGAGGTCCTCGCGGTCAACAGCAGGCAACTTGGGGAGGTTATCTTGGGACAGCCGGGCCATCAGGAATGTAGTCTCACATGTCTTGATGTCCCCCCACAGGTGCTTACTTCTGGTGTTTCGGGAGTCCAGAGCAGACTCTTCTCGTGGTGTTTGCTGTGCAGGTATGGTACCCCAGGTATTAGTATGCCGTGGCCTGTAGGTCCTGGTGTCTCCAAACTTGGTGGGGAGATGAATCTGACCCTCCAGAACTGGGGTACCTTCTTCTGCTTCTGTGCTGCATTGAGGTCGACAGACAGCAGCAAGTCGACAAACCGGACTTCACAGGATCAGTGCCTGCGGTGTGCAGGGGAGTGATACTTTCACTCCATGTCAGCTTTGCTGTGATTTCTTGAAGGTTGGGGGTGCTCTGGGGTACTTGGCATCCTCTATGGTTTCAGGACAACACATCAGCATCCATTGTTGAGTCCTGAAAGCAGCAGGCAGGGTTTGGCGCCTTTTTCTTTCTGCAGTAGGGCTTCAATTCTCGTGCAGTCGGTCTTGTTTGTCCTGGTCTTCTCTTGTCTGTTAAATCTGATGTCCAGGTCTAGGGGTGGCATCTAAATACTGAATTTAGGGGAGTTATACGTGGGGACAGGTAGTAGCCAATGGGCTGCCTACCTTTAGGGTGTCTACAGCCTCTAGTGACCGCTTCCTATGGGAAGTGGCACTACCCTAGCCCTGATAGGATATTTTCCCACCATTCCAAGATGGTGGAATTTCAAGAGTGTAATTCACATCGCCTCCTCCTAATCTTACTAATTTTCCCACCTTTCCTCCTGCCAAAGTGGAGCTGGAAAGGGTGCTTGGTTCCCCCAGTATCTGGAGGTTCCTGGGCTGGATTTCAAAGGTGCCATCGCCTTCGAAGCTTCCCAGCCAAGAAGGCCATCCTGTCAAGGAGGAAGTGTGAAGCACCTTCACCTAGAACAGGGTTTGTCTTCGTCCTCTGAGAGTGCTGGCTCTAACCCCATGAGGTCAAAACATGTCTGGTAGTGGCAGGCTGACAAAAACAAGTCAGGAACCATGCCAGTGCTGGGCAGGTTTTCAGGGGACCCTCAAAAAACGGTCTCCTTTGTGAATTTAATAATAAAGCCCACACTGTCATCAGTGAGGATTTGTTAAAACAAGATGTTTGGTACCAAACAGCTTAGGAATTAGTGAAGCCATCATGGAAGTAGGAAACTTGTGTTGACAAGTATCTAGCCCATGTACTTTTTATGGCTTCCACATGCACTTTCCAGAATAGACTGGACATTGTCGCGGCATATCTGCTCATGCTGATATACCCACACATAGGATACAGTGCACCCAGCCTTAGGGCTAAAGGCTTGCAGTAGAGGTGACTTACCTATATCTTACACAGTGGGTGGATCGCATGACACACAGGGCTGTGTGCCATGTCGACTCTTCAGATTTCTCTGCACAAGACACTCACCCTGTAATGGCAGAGAGCATAGCCGTGGTGAGTGGTCTCTGAGGTGGCACAGCCAGTGCTGCAGCGCCAGAGGACCCTCTTTAATACCCACACCGTAGGGCTTACATGGGTACCTGAAATTGTGCCTGTTGTGGTACAGTTTTTGGAAAGAGATCCGGCACTGGTAACCTGGTTAGCAGGGAATTTTCAGAACCTTCCGCTTCAATATTTTATCATACACAGACAATACTCCGCTACTAATCTCGTTATACAAAAATATGGCTAAAGCAAAATAATCTTTTTCTGCCAGTATGAATGCAATCACTGGCTAAATGATGGAAGATTGCCTCCAGCTAAACGATGCAAAAACTGAGATTATGCGGTTTGGGAATGCCCACCAACTTTGGACACTTGAAAGGTGGCCCCCCAGAGCTTGGTATGCCGCCCTCACCCAAATTAGTAATAAAGAATCTGGAAATCCAAATGGATCAATCTCTAACTATGAAAGAACAAGTTCTGGTGGCAACCACAGGCTCATGCTTACACATGATGCATCGGCTAAAAAGCGCTTTTCCTCTACTACCACGCACAGCAAGGAAAACCTTAGTTCAGGCATTGGTTATCAGCCGTCTGCACTACGGCAATGCTCTCCTGGTCTCAGCAAATGAGACGTTACTATCTAAACTTCAGGTGAGATACAACACCATAGCGCGTCTCATTTGCAATGTCCATTCTGGAACGGCATCCTCCCCTCTCCTATATGCTTTACATTGGCTACTGGTGACAGGATTATCTTTAAGATCTGCTGCTTAACTTACAAAGCTTTATATGTTGAAGTGCCCACCTATCTATCGTCTAAGATCTCTCTCTACTCTCCCCCTGACAATTAAGATCTTGTGACAGAGCTCTGGTCCCTGGGGCAGAAAGTTCCGGTCAAGAGGTAGGTCATTTTCTTTTCTTGCCCCTTTCTATTGGAATACGTTTCTGCTCCAAATGCGAATCTGTGAAGACCACCCCTAATTCAGGAAATGGCTCAAGACTACCCAATTCCAAAAGTAGTATTCTCCGTCTGTTACCTTGATACACACGCCTCCAAGATATCCCTACTGGGATGATGCGTGAACGAAATAAATTAAAATAACATAACATAACATTACCCAGTGTACTTACGGTTTGAAATCACATCAGACATCAGGCAATAAGTGGTGGCTAACCATGTCAAAGAGGTACTTCCCTACAGTTACACGCCAATTGACTTGTATGTTAACAGCGTAATGCTTAAATAAAAAAGCATAGCTTTACCTGCATTCAAGAGAAACATTTGTTGGAGATCTTTGGTAGTATAATGTACCTAAAGCCCCCAAAAACGAAGAACTTTTTTTTGGAGACTCGAAAAACGTGATCTTTGACAGGATAATGGATAAAACGTTCTATAAGAATTAAAAACGACTTTTTAACACTGGAGACACAAAAACCCTAATTTGTAGGTCTTGCCCATCGGACAGTGCCAGCTGTCTATGAAGGACCTATTGTGAGTTTTTCAAGACATTATAGCAGACTTACAACACATTGCTTACCACTGCTTTACTTTATTGCCCCTCTCAGTTGCTTGCATCTTATTTAATGTCTTTCCTTCCTCTTCTTGTGTCTGTCCCTTCCATGGAGCATCGGCTCTCTGCCATTCTTCTGATTGGCTAAATTGGTCATCCTCTTAGGGAATTGCCTCTTTATCCTCCTTTTGATTTGCTGTGTGTGTTTATTTGCCAGAGCATTGCCTTCTAACCATCCCTTTGAATGTCTGTGTTTGTCACTGCACTGGAGCATCGTCTCTATATCATTCTTTGGATTGGCTGTGTTTGATTTGCTGTGTGTGTTTATTGACCAGAGCATTGCCTTCTAACCATCCCTTTGATTGTCTGTGTTTGTCACTGCACTGGAGCATCGTCTCTATATCATTCTTTGGATTGGCTGTGTTTGATTTGCTGTGTGTGTTTATTGACCAGAGCATTGCCTTCTAACCATCCCTTTGATTGTCTGTGTTTGTCACTGCACTGGAGCATCGTCTCTATATCATTCTTTGGATTGGCTGTGTTTGATTTGCTGTGTGTGTTTATTTGCCAGAGCATTGCCTTCTAACCATCCCTTTGATTGTCTGTGTTTGTCACTGCACTGGAGCATCGTTTCTATATCATTCTTTGGATTGGCTTTGTTTGTCTCCCTTTGATTGGCTGTGCTTGTCCCTCTTCTGGAGCATCAACTTTCCAAGATTATTTTGATTGGCTGTGTTTGTCTCTCCCCTGCAGCATCGCTGGTTTACCATCCCATTGATTGACTGTGCTTGTCTCTCCCCTGGACATCGCCTCTTTACAATCCCTTTGATTGGCTGTGTTTGTCCATCTCCTGGAGCATCGCCTCCTTACCATCCCTTTGATTGGTTGTTTATGTCCATCTCCCGGAGCATTGCCTCTTTATCATCCTTTTAATTGGCTGTGTTTTACTTGCTTTGACTGGATGTATGTGTCACTCACCTGGAGCATCACTTTTTTACCGTCCATTTGATAGGATGTGTTTGTCTCACTTTCAATGGCTGTGCTCGTCCTTCTCCTGGATCATTGCTTATCTACCATTCTCTTGATTGGCTGTGTTTGTCTCTCCCCTGGAGCATCACCTCTTTACCATCTTTATGATTGGTTGTGTTTGTCTCTCTCCCGGAGCATTGCCTCCCAGCCATCCTTTTGATTGGCCGTGTTTGGCATTCCCCCAGAGCATCACCTATCTAACATTCTTCTGATTGGCTGTGTTTGTCTCTCCCCTGGAGCAGTGCCTCTGCACCATCCTTTTGGTTGGCTCTGTTTGCGTCTACCCTGGAGCTTTGACTCTTTACCATTTCTTTGATTGTCAGTGTTTGTCTCTCCCTTAGAGCAGTGCATCTTTACCCTCCCTTTGACTGGCTGTGTTTGTCTTCCTTTGATTGGCTGTGTTTGTCTCTCCACTAGAGCATCGCTTCTTGACCAACCCTTTGATTGGCTGTGTTTGTCTTGTTATGATTAGCTGTGCTTGCTGTTCTCATGGAGCGTTGTCTCTTTACCGTCCCTTTGATTGGCTGTGATTGTCTTCCTTTGATTGGCTGTGTTTGTCTCTACCCTGGAGTACCACCTCTTTGCCTTCCCTTTGACTGGCAGTGCTTGTCTTCCTTTGATCTGCTGTGTTTGTCTCTCGACTGAAGCATCACTCCTTTACCAACTCTTTGGTTGGATGTGTTTGTCTCTCCCCTGGAGAATTGCCTCTTTACCCTCCTTTTGATTGGCTGTGTTTGTCGTCCTTTGGTTGGCTGCATTTGTCTCGCCCCCTGGAGCATCAACTCTCTCCCCTCCTTTTGAGCAGTGTGTTTATCTTCCTTTAAGTGGCTGTTTTCTGTCTCCTCTAGAGCCTCGCCTCTTTACCATCCTTTTGGTTGTCTTTTTTTTCTGCCTTTGATTGGCTGTGTTTGTCTTCCTTTGGTTGGTTGTGTTTGTCTCTCCCCTGGAGCATCATCTTTTGCCATTCCTTTGATTGGCTGCATTTGTCTCTCCCCAGAGCATCGCCGCTTTACCCTCCATGTGACTGGTTGTGTTTGTCTCTTCCATGGCGCATAGCCTCTTTACCATTCTTTTGATTGGTTGTGTTTGTCTCTTCCCTGGAGCATTGCATCTTTACCCTCCCTTTGATTGGCTGTGTATGTCTTCCTTTGATTGTCTGTGTTTGTCTCTCGCCAGGAGCATCGCCTCGTTACTCGCTGTGTTTGTCTCTCCCCTGGAGCATCACCTCCTTACCCCTCCTTTGATTGGCTGTGTTTGTCTCGCCGTTCTCATGGAGCGTTGTCTCTTTACCGTCCCTTTGATTGGCTGTGATTGTCTTCCTTTGATTGGCTGTGTTTGTCTCTACCCTGGAGTACCACCTCTTTGCCTTCCCTGTGACTGGCGGTGCTTGTCTTCCTTTGATCTGCTGTGTTTGTCTCTCCACTGAAGCATCACTCCTTTACCAACTCTTTGGTTGGATGTGTTTGTCTCTCCCCTGGAGAATTGCCTCTTTACCCTCCTTTTGATTGGCTGTGTTTGTCGTCCTTTGGTTGGCTGCATTTGTCTCGCCCCCTGGAGCATCAACTCTCTCCCCTTCTTTTGAGCAGCTGTGTTTATCTTCCTTTAAGTGGCTGTTTTATGTCTCCTCCAGAGCCTCGCCTCTTTACCATCCTTTTGGTTGTCTTTTTTTTCTGCTTTTGATTGGCTGTGTTTGTCTTCCTTTGATTGGTTGTGTTTGTCTCTCCCCTGGAGCATCATCTTTTGCCATTCCTTTGATTGGCTGCATTTGTCTCTCCCCTGGAACATTGCATCTTTACCCTCCCTTTGACTGGCTGTGTATGTCTCCCTTTGATTGTCTGTGTTTGTCTCTCGCCAGGAGCATCGCCTCGTTACTTGCTGTGTTTGTCTCTCCCCTGGAGCATCACCTCCTTACCCCTCCTTTGATTGGCTGTGTTTGTCTCTACCCCAGAGCATCTCTCTTTACCCTCCTTTTGATTCGCTGTGATTGTCTTCCTTTGAGTGGCTGTGTTTGTCTCTCAACTGAAGCATTGCTGCTTTACATACCCTTTGGTTGGCTGTGTTTGTCTTCCTTTGATTGGTTGTGTTTGTCTCTCCCCTGGAGCATCATCTTTTGCCATTCCTTTGATTGGCTGCATTTGTCTCTCCCCTGGAACATTGCATCTTTACCCTCCCTTTGACTGGCTGTGTATGTCTCCCTTTGATTGTCTGTGTTTGTCTCTCGCCAGGAGCATCGCCTCGTTACTTGCTGTGTTTGTCTCTCCCCTGGAGCATCACCTCCTTACCCCTCCTTTGATTGGCTGTGTTTGTCTCTACCCCAGAGCATCTCTCTTTACCCTCCTTTTGATTCGCTGTGATTGCCTTCCTTTGAGTGGCTGTGTTTGTCTCTCAACTGAAGCATTGCTGCTTTACATACCCTTTGGTTGGCTGTGTTTGTCTCTGCCTTGGAGCATGGCCGCTTTACCCTCACTTTGATTGGATGTGTTTATCTTCCTTTGATTGGCTGTGTTTGTCTCTCCCCTGGAGCATCGCCTTGTGGTAAAATTAAATTACCTATACTTAATTTATGCGGTAAAGTTCAATAAGAATAACTCATAAAAATAAGAGGCAAAATCCGTGATAATTGAGGTTTTCAAAAGGGGTTTTATTCCTTAAAAAGGAATTGGGTATTTGGCTCGAGCCAAGGTGGCATACCATTCCGTCACCACGTAGGTTCGGGAAGGGACTGACAGACAATACTTTATTAACAATCATTCATATATATATAGTCAATGCATTACAGTAATGTCATATTGCAGAAAGCGTAACAGCTGAGAGGAGAGATAAGAATACACATACGTAATAAAAAAAGGCGTTACAATAGGTGTGCATGAAGGCGTGAACTAGAAACGTCATTAGAAACGTCATTAACATGATGTCACAAGTAGGTGGATCCATCTGAGAATCCTGCAGTGTCAGCAGAAATACATGGCAGAGATGCGCGCGCAGCAGCATGACGTGTGATTTACGTGTAACTGGAGGGTGAAGGGGGACTTGACATTTAGCCCTACATGTGGAGACAGAAGTCTGGGATGTCAGATCAACCTAATCCCAAACTGTATCTAATATCTTATGTTTAAGGAACTGTATTATCTGGAAGGAAAGGTCTCTCGGGCAGAGGCTATTCTATACTAACTGGGAGTGCGTGTATAAGCGTCTATGTGTCTGCATGAGATGCGAGGGGGGCATGGGCCTACCATGGTAACAGGAGCTATGAATTACTTGCACGGAGACAGTGAGGCCGGGCCCTTTGCTCTGCAGCTGGAAGGATGTTTACTTGAACTACGAGACAGGAATGTATTTTCGAGGAGCGGAGCAGATAATTCGAAGGCTGAATACAGTCTTGGCAGGCAACAGGCTGAGCCAAGCGCCGTTAGCCGCACAGGGAGTAAGGCAGAGGTCACGGGTACAGATGCAGGCCCAGGACGAGGCATTCAGAGTCAGAAGGCAGGAAAAGGCTCGATGGCAGAATTCAGGGCCTACTTTGCCAGGGCTGAAAAACGTGTAAAGTATACCACACAAAGACGTTGGCAAGGCATACTTAGGAACGGAATATTCGACCCATTCATGGTGGGTCTGAAAGAGGACATGTTAACGTTGGACGCAAATGTATTTGCGTCTTCATAGCTGGAAGTGGAGGGAACATACATGTACTTGTAGCGCGTACACGGAGTCGTTGGGGTCTAAGATAGGGGACACAATTGATCATAGAATTTATATTTCCTCATTCCCTCCTTGTCCCCTACGGACCCTTCATGATATATCGATCCTCATAAATCGATCGATCTGTTCACGTAACATCATTTGCTCTTCTTTCTTCTTATGGCGTTTTGAATGAGAATTTGAATGAGGAATACATGATGTGGCGCACAAGCCGCAAATCGCTGGTCCACATTGTAAACACAGACAGCAACTGAATACTATGAGAAGGGCAATGCCTAGGAAGGATAGAATCTTCCATCCCCAAGCGGTCAACGTAGTCCAGAACCACCCAGACCAAGTCCAGGTGCCTGGATTCTGATGTATTAAACTTGCAATCTTATGAAGACGTGTTATAGCTTTATATACTGTTGGCGCGTTTTCTGGGATGAAAACACAGCAACTCGACCCGATGACCTTACAGGCTCCGCCCCTATCTGCTAGGATGACGTCAATGACAAGACGATTTTGAAGAACAACAACCCGCATAGCAGACTGTTCCTCTGTTAAGTTGCCTAGAGCAGAAGTAGTTTCATTCACTACTGCTTCGAGTGTTCTAGTTAATTTGCGTATCAGTTTACTATTAAAGACAGCACCTAAGTAGGGGAAGAAACCTTTATTAAAGTCTGTGTATTGCTCCCATGCCGTTTCAGTGTAGTCGACAATCGGGAGATCTCTTCGAAGTCTATTGTTCACTAGATTGGTATTTCTGTGATAATCAGGAGGAGCTAGGAAAACAGGTGGCAGAAGGAATGCGATGTAACAGGTACCATCCCAATCTAAAGGTAAGCGTATGTATGCTATATGACCACACACAAAGTAGGAGTGTCGCGTAGCTCTGAATGTAGACTTGCCTTGATCATTGAATTCGACTATGGTAGTACATTTACTATGACCTAGGTGTACAGAACCATTCTTTCTGATACATAATTCACCTTTGACTGGTAATACTGACATAGCAGGTAATACTGGTGCAGCTTCGGATTCAACAGTTAGAATCAGGAGGTTAATTGTATAGTTACCTAATCCATATACTTCATTTTCTAGATCAGTTCCTGTCCTAGTGGGAAGTCCCTTCTTGTCAGGGTAACAGGCTTTAAGCAGAACTAAGTTCAGGTTTCCCCAAACCCAATTCCCGTCATAGACCACAGTATCAGAATCTAAGGAATTAATCATTCTAAACCACGCACCACATGAGCCGTTGTGAGTGAACGGGTACGGAAAGAGGGGCAGAACTCCTTTGTATTTCTGGTAGGGAGGGAGTCGGCCACATATCCAACAGTTTGTAGCGTTATTAGTCTGATGGGAGTGATGTAACATGCTAATGAATGTGTTGTTGCGCAGCGCAAGTCTGTAGGACAATTCGTGTGGAGGTAATTCGCTAAAAGAATGTTCAGCAGTGACATTGTAAGCAGATTGTGCACGCTTGAAAATAGGGTAATATATATGTAGTAATATACTGGCAGCAATAATCAGAAGGCTTAGAAAAAACATGATCAATAATGTCACTATACAGTGACTACGAAGTGATTTACAATATGCACGTTTCTTGAGTTGTCTCTGTCTATCTCTCTCTCTAGCTCGGTCTAGGGGATACATGTCAGAAACTAATTTAACTGATTCACCTAGGGGAGGACTTAAACAATTAAACTGTCTGACTTGCTAGACCGTAATTTGAGTCTATATTCTTCGGAGGCGGTTTTCTCAACCAGGGGGAGTTTTGAATCAGTCTGTGGAGGAGGGCAGGGCTTAGAGTCCAAGTCCGAAGGGAGTCCGTGAAACTTTTTAACGTGGCTCGAGTGCAGCCACCCTTTTCTGCCCTCCACTTTAACGGCGGTCCTCGTCGTCAGAAGAACCAACTTCGGGGTTTGCCAGCGGGGCTCCAACGGACTTCTCCGGTCGAAGTTACGAACGAAGACAAAGTCGCCAGGGACCACTTCATGGGGCTTCACCTCGGTGTTGTCGGGAAAGGCTGCAGCTACCTGTGAACGACAAGATTGTAGTGCAGACATCAAGGAGGCAAGGTAATCTGTCAGCATAATACAGTCAACATCTGTGATTTTACGAGGTATAGGCGTCCCCCACATATTTGGTGGCCTACCAAAGACCACTTCATACGGGGATAGCCCGGTTCGAGAATGTGCTACCATCCTCATATAAAAAAGGGCAACTGGCAAAGCGACTATCCAGTCAACGCCTTTCTCTCTGCATATTTTTGAAAGTCGGATTTTCAGAGTCTGATTATGGCGCTCCACGAGACCTGCTGCCTCGGGATGGCGGACACAGTGGAACTTCCACTGATAGCCTAACAAGAGTGTAATATGTTTCACAAGCTCGGATGAGAATGGCTGACTGTTATCTGAGTATACGATACGGGGCAAACCATACCGTGGGAAGAATTCGCGAACCAGCTGCTTGGCAGTGGTCGGAGCAGTGTAATCTGGGACTGGATATGCTTCTGTCCATCGGGAAAGTGCACATACGACTACGAGGACATACTTGAATCCTCGACAGCGTTCCATCTGGATATAATCCATCTGGAGGACTTCAAAAGGGTGATCGGGAGGCTGAAATCCACCTTGCTCTACGGGAATGCTTTTACCTGGATTGAACTGACAACAAATCATGCAAGTACGCACTTTTTGTTTGGCTGCTGCTCGTAAGTTTTTATTGAACCATATGTGTTGAATACTGTCTAGCATGGCCTTTTCTCCTAGGTGTGCTGGACTATGTACTGTGTTAATGATGACTTGAACCATGGAGGCGGGGAGAAACCATGTAGATTTTCCCTTCGTCATCCATCCTTGATCTGTTTGGATCCCTCCTAGTTCAGTCCACTTCTTTATTTCGTCTGGTGTGGCATGTGTCTGTATGTCAATTACATCATGTGCGGGATCCCTGACTGTCATGCAGTGTGTCGATGTCGGAACTATTGTCTTTGTCAAGTCAGTTACATGAATTCGATTCTGAGCAGTTTGCTTAGCTGTTCGGTCTGCCAGGTCGTTACCCTGGGAGATAATATCGGTGACCTTTGTATGTGCCTTACACTTCATAATAGATATCGCAGTAGGTAGATGTATTGCATCTAACAGGGCTTGAATGAGGGGACCGTGTTGGATGTTGGCACCGTGAGAAGTTAAGTAACCTCTCTCTCGCCAAAGGACTCCAAAGTCGTGAACGACTCCGAATGCATAACGTGAATCAGTGTATATGTTAACTCTCTTATTCTTGGCTTGAATACAGGCTTGTGTCAGAGCGATGAGCTCTGCAGCTTGAGCTGACAGGGTGTCGATACAATTGGTTTCTATAACTTCGGTGTCTGTCGTGACTCCGTAGGCGGCCACTAATTCACCTGTACCGGTTCTCATGCATGAACCATCCACGTAAAGTGTCAGATCTGGATTTGGTAATGGAACATCTGTCAAGTCTTGTCTGGGTTTCGTCGTAATAGTAATAACTTCAATACAATCATGTTTCAATGGATCTACACCACTTAATGGCAAAAGTCTGGCAGGATTTAATGTGCTACAGCGTCTGATTTCTATGTGTGGTTGAAACAATGTCAATTCATAACCTGTCAGTCTTGCTATGGTCAAGTGTTGGGTCTGTGTACGATTTAAAAGAACTTCCACGGAATGTGGAACTTGTACTGTCAGTTGATGTCCTAATACTATGGAATCGCTTTGTCTGATTGCTAAAGCTGTCGCTGCAACTGATTTCAAGCACGCAGGCAGAGCCTGGGCTACTGGGTCTAATGTGCTAGAAAAGTAAGCACACGGTTTGTGTGAACCTGCTTGTTCCTGAGTGAGGACTGACAAGGCAGTACCTTCACGTTCCGTAACAAAAAGTGTAAAAGGCTTACTGTAACATGGTGTTGCTAAAACAGGTGCTTGACATAAGGCTTTCTTTAAGTCTTCAAAAGCTTGTGTATGTTCCTGAGTCCAAAGGAGGACAGTCGATGTCGCTGCCTCCTGCGTTGTCAACTGAATGAGTGGTTTTGCTAGGAATGCATATTGGGGAATCCATTGTCTGCAGTACGAAGTGAGGCCTATAAAAGCCCGCACCTCCTTTTGTGTCTTTGGCGGTGACATGTTTACAATTAACTGGATGCGGTCAGGAGTGAGCTGTCTCCCCACTTTGGACAGCAAGTGACCCAGGTACACAACTTGCTGAACACAGAATTGCAGCTTCGAAGGGGATACCTTGTGCCCCTTGTCAGCCAGAAAATTTAAAACCGTCAGTGATGCTTTTTCACATTCGGGTTCGCTTCGGGCGGTGATCAGCAGATCATCGACATACTGAAGCAGAGCGGTGTTAACAGGCATGTGGATACTGTCAAGTTGTCTTTTCAGTGCTTGGCTATAGATGCTGGGGCTTTCTGTGAATCCTTGAGGTGCGCGTGCAAATTTGAAACTTCGTCCATTTAAACTGAATCCGAACAAGTATTGGCTTTCCGGATCGATTGGGACGCTAAAGAAGGCGTTCTTGAGGTCAATTACAGTAAAGAACGTCGCTTCTGAATCAATGGCTGTCAGTAATGAAGAGATATCTGGAACCACAGGATACTGTGGTACAATACATTTATTCAATTCACGCAGATCAATAACTAATCGATAAACAGGTGGTGCTTTTGGATCGGTACGTTTAAGAACTGGAATGATAGGAGAATTACATACATTGGAGTCGGTTTCCACAACCACTCCCTGTGCAATGAGCTCGTCAATGATTTTCAGTAAAGCCACTACAGCATCTGGGGGTAACTTGTATTGTCGAATTCGTGGTAATACCACTCCTGCTTTGAGTGTGACTCGATATGGTGTAATGTGCATACAACCTACATCAGTGGGGCCTTGCGCCCACAAATGTGCAGGGACATTCTGTAACCGGTGATCCATGTCTCTTAATACATAGTGACCTTTAAAATCTCGTAAGAATAATCGTACTCCTTCCGGAGAACAGCATATTATAGCTCCTAGAGCTTTCAGTGTCTTTATACCTAGCAAGTTTTCTGGGCATGATTTTGTAAGCAATAAATCGGTAGTCCGTGTCAAAGGACCAACTGCAAGAGGAAGAGGTTGTGATACTTCATTAATAATAGGCTTTCCTGAAAATCCAAGGGAAACATTCTGTGAGCCTGAGAGGGGTGCCCCTGGAACCTCATCGTGACTTATCGTGGTCCTGCTTGCCCCTGTATCAATGAGAAACTTTCTGTCTTTCCCTAATACTTGACTGTGTACATAAGGACCTTCTTGATCTACAGGAACCTCAATAAGAGGCAAGCCAACCTCCCTCTCTAGGCTGTTTCATGTGTATCGCTGATAATCGGGGTAGTCATTTTGTGCATATTGGTACATCTGTTGTGTCGTGTTCTGTGTTGCGGTAATGGGCTGTTGCTGCGGCACTGCTACGGTCTGTTGTGAAGCTGGCATAGGCGGAATATGTTGTATATTCTGGGGTACTTGTTGTTGGGCCTGATCTTGTCTGGGTGGACGCGGTCTCTCCTTGGTCTTACCCGTGGAGATGTTGTGTTTCAGAACTGCACAATCGTTTATATAATGACCTGGCTGTTTGCAATAGTTACATGTCCCTTTAACAGGAGCCGTCGAATTACTGGGCTGGGTCGCACCCTTTTTGTGACCGTCTGCAGGAACCGACTGGGCAACTAACATTTTCATTTTCGTGTCTTTCATACGTCTTTGTTCGTGTTCTTGTTCTTCTCTGATTCTATTCTGGTGATACTGTAACATTTGTAACATTTGTGAAGGGGTGTTAGCTTGCCAAGTACTTTCGACTTTCAGTACTCTGCACTTTACCTGGGGCAGGGAATTCTCGACTAATTTTGTTACAAAAAGATGTGGATATGACTCGCTACTTGCTTTCAGGCCGCTGTTAATACCAAAACATTTTTCAAATCGGGTATAAAAATCACTAGTGTCTTCCTCGGGTTTCTGTTTGCAGGCTGAGATTGCACCCCAGTCTTCCTTTTTCGTACTTAATAAACGTGGCAACACTTGTACTAACAATCCCGGTAACGCTTTAACTTTGTCCCCAAGCCCTAGGCCTGGGACTCGAGTATTTTCCTCGTTTTCTAATGCAGCCCACTCAATTTTTGCATTTCCTACTTCCCATTCTTTTTCTTTGAGTTTCTCGTAAATGCCGGCAGGCAGTAGTACTTTCAATATTTTCATAAGGTCAGGATAAGTGTAATCACCCATGAGTAACATGTCTTTTATTTCACGGTGAAAACCTGCGGGATCTTTGTCATGGCTAGGTACTAGTTTTTTCATTTCCAATAATTCTATTTTAGTTATGGGTGTGTACACAAACACACGTCTAAGCGTATTATCAGCATTCTGAACCGGGTGTACTTCTCGTAACGGATTCTGTCTGTCTATGTAATACATTTTTCTTTCCATGGAGTGGGCTGAATCAGATTGTGGACCCAGGAAGGCACTATATCTGTGTCGATGTTCTAGAATCACTTTAATTAGATCGGTACCTAGACCTCTCCACTTATTCATGAGCAGTTCTGCTAATATATCAGGCAGGGGACCTGGATCAGAGCGTTGGCTTCTATACAATAAGAGCAGGTGTTGTATCATGTATGTACCAGCTAAACGCTGTTCACTTGGTGTCATATTCAAAAATGTGTGTGCTAACGCATCATCACTATATTTCTCAGGATTGTCAGCCCATTGTACTGCTCACCTAGCTAATTCTTGTTCATCCATAGAATCGAGCACATGGTACCCCATTCGTTCTCGGAGTCTGTTGTCAGTGGCTTGGAATAAGTGTTCAGGAGTTCTCGGATTACACATGGCTTCTTGAAAAATTCTTTTACTTTCTGGACGTACTGGACGCATTGAATTATTAAAAGGTCTTCCTTTACCTACATACGCTATCATTTCTCTAACTGGTAATTGTGCTTGTCCTGTCGCCGTTTCTGGTGGGTCTTCCTCCCCTGAGGATTCAAACTTGTCTGATTCTATTTCTGGTTCTGACTGTCTTTTTTCATGTATTTTTATTACTACGCCTCTGATTTTTTGATACATGTTTTTTATACAATTCTGTTTATCGTGGTTCCCGTCTGCTATATTCTGACCCCATCTATGAAGTGCTTTCATTTCCTCCGGGTCTACGCCCGGCCTATCTTGTTCTCTTATTAGGCAGTTTATAAAAAACCGTAATATCTTAGCTTGAGTGTCAACTTTCTGGTGCGCCATGGCCTGGCCAATACTTTCAGGGCCTTCCCCTGTTTGAACAAAGTGATATATTCTGTCTAGATGATCAATCATTCCGGGTAGTGTCAATAAAAAGTTGGTGACCCGTCTTAGTCGCACTGATGCGAGTATTAATCTTTCATCATTTCTACCGGGTACTGGATCATATCTACAATCCCCGAGGCGTTCTTTTATTATATCAAAATCGGCTGCTTGAGGTGTACGTTGCAATGCTAAATCCCTATAAGTCCAACTATGTGTTTGTGGCGGTGTCTGGAAACCTGTCTGGAAACCTGTCGCCCCTCCGGACGCGCCTCCTGAGGCGCCGGCTCCGAAGGGATTTGTTGGGTGCAGAGTAGGAAGATTAGTTACAGGAAGAGGTGGAAGAACGGCTGAAAGACCAGGGGGAACATTCGGGATGGGAGGAACGGGAGGAGGAGTAGCTTGTCGCGGAAGTGGGGGCTGATTATCTCGGGGTGGAGCGCCGCCAGGAGGAGGTGTGCGTGGCGGTGCGGTATTGACATATTCGGGGGCTACAACGTCTAGATAGGAAGAAAGGAAAATGTCCTTTGCGGTCTTGTGATGCACTTTAGTCGGGAGCATTGGAGGTGGTAGATCTTTTGGTACTTCCGGGGTGGCCTTAGGTAAACCTTCAGTTAAAAGAGGATACATACCATTCATAAGCGTGTTTCGTTGTCTATCTACTCGTTCTATTTTTACTCGGATACCTTCCTCAACTAATACATTTTCTCGGGCCTTGTCTGAATCCTCTTTCCTTTTCTCTTCTTTTCTGTGTGCTTTTTCTGTGCGCCTATGCGATTCTTTACGCCATAATTCAATGGCATCTTTCTGTGACTGTCTGGCTTTCTTTTTCCATAATGCTTCTTCTACTCTCATGATGCAATCTGCATCCCATGTCCCAGCCGCGGGCCATCTCTGATTCTCTGCTAGATCCTTGGTGTAGTCCACCCATAAATCGAGATATAAAACGGCATCTAGGCCATGTTTGTGGTACATAAAGTACCCTGGAGTGTCCCTAGGTGGAATGGGAACGGCTTCCTCGAGTATCCCTTTTCTAGTTTTTATTTGTCTTAATTTAGAGAATAACGGCATCTTAAAATCAGGCTACTTGATCCTTACTCAGATACGAACACACTGAACACAATAATCACAATAATGAAGATCGAACAATCACTCATACCACGACATTTTAAAACACATTAAAACATTTTAAAACGAACAACAATGATTAGAATAAAACTAGCTAACTGCATGATACTAGATGTACTGCTAAACAGTACAGATACACTGCTAAACAGTGCAGACAGGATATACTGCTAAACAGTACAGATACACTGCTAAACAGTGCAGACCAGGTCTGTGTACCCAAACCCGTCTTGACCGGCACAAACTAATGCGCACGTCTAGATGCGTCCCCAGCAACGGTACTCACCGGGAAGCACAGAAACGGAAGGCCTCGGAAACTCTGGACTGGACTGGACCGGACTGGATTCGGACTCGACTCGTGACGCAGATACTTCGGAACTTCGGAACCTGGTGGGCCTCCGTATACCTCGGATCTTGCTCTCTCAGCTAGGCTCTGGTCGGGATCCTCCGCACTCCTTACCGCCTCGTCTGGGTGTTGATCGCAGCCTCAGTCACCTCCGTTGGCCTGAGGGAGATACAGGAAATCCTGCGGGTACGCGTAGTTGTCCGTCCGGCTGTGGCAGGGGGCCAGGCCTGCAACGCACCTCCGGCGCGTAAGGTGGGGGAGGGGTCCCTGTTCGGGCGCCAATTATGTGGTAAAATTAAATTACCTACACTTAATTTATGCGGTAAAGTTCTATAAGAATAACTCATAAAAATAAGAGGCAAAATCCGTGATAATTGAGGTTTTCAAAAGGGGTTTTATTCCTTAAAAAGGAATTGGGTATTTGGCTCGAGCCAAGGTGGCATACCATTCCGTCACCACGTAGGTTCGGGAAGGGACTGACAGACAATACTTTATTAACAATCATTCATATATATAGTCAATGCATTACAGTAATGTCATATTGCAGAAGGCGTAACAGCTGAGAGGAGAGATAAGAATACACATACGTAATAAAAAAAGGCGTTACAATAGGTGTGCATGAAGGCGTGAACTAGAAACGTCATTAGAAACGTCATTAACATGATGTCACAAGTAGGTGGATCCATCTGAGAATCCTGCAGTGTCAGCAGAAATACATGGCAGAGATGCGCGCGCAGCAGCATGACGTGTGATTTACGTGTAACTGGAGGGTGAAGGGGGACTTGACATTTAGCCCTACATGTGGAGACAGAAGTCTGGGATGTCAGATCAACCTAATCCCAAACTGTATCTAATATCTTATGTTTAAGGAACTGTATTATCTGGAAGGAAAGGTCTCTCGGGCAGAGGCTATTCTATACTAACTGGGAGTGCGTGTATAAGCGTCTATGTGTCTGCATGAGATGCGAGGGGGGCATGGGCCTACCATGGTAACAGGAGCTATGAATTACTTGCACGGAGACAGTGAGGCCGGGCCCTTTGCTCTGCAGCTGGAAGGATGTTTACTTGAACTACGAGACAGGAATGTATTTTCGAGGAGCGGAGCAGATAATTCGAAGGCTGAATACAGTCTTGGCAGGCAACAGGCTGAGCCAAGCGCCGTTAGCCGCACAGGGAGTAAGGCAGAGGTCACGGGTACAGATGCAGGCCCAGGACGAGGCATTCAGAGTCAGAAGGCAGGAAAAGGCTCGATGGCAGAATTCAGGGCCTACTTTGCCAGGGCTGAAAAACGTGTAAAGTATACCACACAAAGACGTTGGCAAGGCATACTTAGGAACGGAATATTCGACCCATTCATGGTGGGTCTGAAAGAGGACATGTTAACGTTGGACGCAAATGTATTTGCGTCTTCATAGCTGGAAGTGGAGGGAACATACATGTACTTGTAGCGCGTACACGGAGTCGTTGGGGTCTAAGATAGGGGACACAATTGATCATAGAATTTATATTTCCTCAGCCTCTTTACACTCCATTTGATTGGCTGTGTTTGCCTCTCCCCTGGAGCATTGCCTCTTTACTATCCCTTTGATTGGCTGTGTTTGTCTCTCCCCTACAGCATCCACTCGTTACCCTCCCTTTGTTTGGCTGTGTTTGCCTCTCCCCTGGAGCATTGCCTCGTTACTATTCCTTTGATTGGCTGTGTTTTTCTCTCCCCTGGATTATCCCTTTTTACCACCCCCTTCATTGGCTGTGTTTGTCTCCCTTTGATTAGCTGTGCTTGTACTTCTCCTGGAGCCTCGCCTTTTACGTTTTTAATATCCTTTTAATTGGCTGTGTTTGTCTTCCTTTGTTGAAGCCGTGTTTGTCTTCCGTTAAGTGTCTGAATTTTTCTCTCCACTGGAGCATCACCTCTTTACCATCCTTTTGGTGGGCTGTTTTTATCTTTCTTTGATGGGCTGTGTCTGTCTTCCTTTGATAGGCTGTGTTTATCTCTCCCCTGGAGCATCGCCTCTTTACCATCCCTATGATTGACTGTGTTTGTCTCTTCCCCGGAGCATAGCCTCTTTGCCATTCTTTTGATTGGTTGTGTTTGTCTCCTACCAGAAGCATCACATCTTTGATTGGCTGAGATTGTCTTTTGCCTGGAGCATTGCCTCTTTACTCTTCCTTTGATTGAATGTGTTTGTCTCTCCTCTTGATCATCGCCTCTTTACCATCCCTTTGATTGGCTGTTTTTTTTCTCTCCCTGAAGCATCACCTCTTTACCTCTCCTTTGATTTGCAGTGTTTGTCTCTACTCCAGAGCATCGACCCTTTACCCTCCCTTTGATTGGCTGTGTTTGTCTCCCTTTGATTGGCTGTGTTTGTCTCTACCCCAGAGCATCGTCCCATTACCCTCCCTTTTATTGGCTGTGTTTGTCTCCCTTTTGATTGACTGTGTTTGTCTCCCCAATGGAACATCGCCTTTTTACCCTCTCTTTGATTGGCTGAGTTTGTCTTCCTTTGATTGGCTGTGTTTGTCTCCCTTTGATTGGCTGTGTTTGTCTTACTGCTGGTGCATCGCCTATTTAACATCTTTTGTTGAAGCCGTGTTTGTCTTCTGTTAAGTGTCTGATTTTTTCTCTCCACTGAAGCATCACCTCTTTACCATCCTTTTGGTGGGCTGTTTTTATCTTTCTTTGATGGGCTGTGTCTGTCTTCCTTTGATAGGCTGTTTTTTTCTCTCCCTGAAGCATCACCTCTTTACCTCTCCTTTGATTTGCAGTGTTTGTCTCTACCCCAGAGCATCGACCCTTTACCCTCCCTTTGATTGGCTGTGTTTGTCTCCCTTTGATTGGCTGTGTTTGTCTTTACCCCAGAGCATCGTCCCTTTACCCTCCCTTTGATTGGCTGTGTTTGTCTCCCTTTTGATTGACTGTGTTTGTCTCTCCAATGGAACATCGCCTTTTTACCCTCTGTTTGATTGGCTGAGTTTGTCTTCCTTAGATTGGCTGTGTTTTATTCTGTCCCTGATCATTGCCTCTTTACCCCCCCCTTTTTCCCCTCATATCACCAATGTTTGCAAATCCAAGCCTTAATACACAACCTTTTCCACCCACAGGTTACTTGCAATTAAACATCTGGCCCTGCTAATCCAGTCCTTCCAGTTTCCTGGTTACTGGTTTCACGCAAGTGTAATCATAGGACGGCGCCTTAGTCCCTTGCTGTTCTAGACCAACTCAGGGAATTGTCCCAAATCGTACTGCAAGGGGCCCTATCGACACCAGTATACGTTTTGCATATAGTTCTAACGGCCTGGAGCCAGTCAAAACCTTGCAGGGGGAGAGGATATTTCCACCTCTTACAGATCTCTCTCCAGGCTAAAAGCATCATATAAAAAAGGAGATTGTATTGTAATTGTATTGTAATTGCATTTATTTAGCGCTTACTACCCCTGACGATGCGTCAAAGTTCTTTTTCGGCTACTAGCAGGCTACTCCGGATCCCAAAAAATGAGTGGTGAATTAGTATAGTGAAATATGAAAGTAATTTGAGTAATGGATATGTTAGTCATTTATTTGGATTGAGAAGGATAGTGGAGGGATAGAAGAGGGAAAAAGGCTTGCATTTATATAGTGCTTGCTACCCCTGATTGGCTTTTGAAGTGCTTTTTTGGTGAGTAGCACTCAATCGAGGGCAAAAGAAGTAAAAGATACAGCAGAAAGGGAGGGACACAAATGTAAAACAAGCACGCAAGGAGGAGAGAAGAAACAACACATGCACTCCAATTGAGTGTTAAAAGAGAAAGAAAAAAGTAGCTCCATGATTGTAAGCAATGGAAGGATATAACTCATCCATCAGAAACACTGTAAAAACCTGTGCTCCAGAGGAAGGACACGCCCAATAAAAGGAATGAAAGCAATTGAATAAGAAGCAAGGAAATAACTTGATAAACAAGCTCACCTATAGTAAGCAATGGGCTGATGTAATAATCCAAGGAAAAATGTATAATTCAAAGAGATTTATTTCTCAGCAGAGCATAGGGTCTAAGTACAACAGCATCAGGATACAACTGACAATTCAGAGCAGAATGTTACATGAAGAAAGCTCTGTTCAGAACCTGGAATACATTATGAAACACAACCAGTCGCCTGACCTGAAGCCCACTCTAAGTTTTGGAATTGAGCACAAGTCTTGTGGTAACAGATAGCTAAAGCGGTCTGCATAAGCGGCTTTTTCAGTCTTTTTCTGGAGAGAGGCCGGTGTAGCTGTCCATTTTCTTCAGATAGTGACAGTGGCTTTCAGCCAGTCCTGTTTTTTGGCTAGCAGAGCAGCATGCTGGGACACGTAATTTCATTTTCCTTAGCCTTGGTGTGGGTCTTGAAGTCTCATGAGATGAGACCAGTTGACTGTATTAGACCAGTGTTTGTTCATTGTATCAGTGTTTGGAATCTATATATATCAAAATGAGCTATAGCTTTGCCACAGCTGCCCTTTTGGTAGTCTGTGAAAGACTTTCCACGCAGTTATAGCCAATCTCAGCTGTGTAAATGGAACTGAAGAGTAAGAATGCCAACATCAACATACCCTCCTGCTGCACACGTCTTTCTTGATTTCACCCTTGCCAGAAATTGTCAGGAAGCATGCCACATGGAAAACATTCATCTCCTGAGGTTGCCTTACTCACTCAGTCTCCTCCGCCCACGCAGCATCCAAAGCTCCTCCAACCCGAACCGGTTTTAGGGATGATTGTCCTGCATTACCGTTGCACCTGAGGCTAATTTTGTTCAGGTAAATATTTGTTCGTGAGAGTTGTACAGAGCACAATATGAACTGAATTGACTGTAGGGATTGTGGATAGTGAGCAAGAGATGGACAGAAATGTTTCAATCGTGCAAACCTCTTGTATTTACTGAGGCCAAAATCCACTTTATTGGTCTTTAAGGTAGTCCCTGTGTGGGTTTGTGTGTTCATATGTCATGCATTTAGGGAAGCCAACCCTAGCTGGGAAGTAATAGCGCGCTGTATAGGACAGTAGGAAACAACTGGTGGTGTACAAGAAAAACAAAAGCTTAGGCGGACGAGTTTTCTCTTTTATATATGCCTCAGATAGAAGGAGCAAGGTCTTTAAGGATGGGGTTTTCATAAAAGACATGAGCTTCAGTTCTACTGTGAAGCATAGGAGTTTATAGGCCCAGGACGCTCCCAGTTATGGTTCCTGGCCTCCTCCAAATAAACAAAATGAATGATTCGATCGGAGCTCTCTTCATTTGGGCACACACACGTCATGCCAATTAACAGACAACACTACATTAAAAAAAAAATTGTAACCTAGCATTATCATCAAACAAACAATGACAATTCTCAATTAGAACGGCATTACCAGACGCCATTAGTGAGCTGGCTGCAGGGTGCTCTAAGTTTTCCATTATTGGTGATCTGAATTTGCACTTTGACAATCCGTCTAGCCCTACGGTTTCCAGCTTTATGGCAGACCTTGAGGCGCTCCAGCTGGTTCAGCTGGTGTCACAGCCTACCCATATAGGGGGCCACACCCTCGACCCGTTTTTTACCAACTTTGCGGAAGCCAGCATCTCTAGCCTTACACCGTTGGCATGGACCGATCATTATTTGATACGGATCCGATGCCCTATACCTGCGATGCAACCCAAACCAGTGGGGTGCCCAATCCCCAGACGGCGTTGGAACAAACTGAAACTGGACGAGTTCTTCCATCTCTTGTCGTCCGACCCACTAGATACAACTGGGTCGGCAGATCAGGGCTATGATGGCTTTTGGGACTGGGTAACTAGGGCATTAGACTCCCTCATACCTATAGTTCTGTGTAAAACGGGGGCTAGGAATTCCAGCCCATGGTACGATGATTCGTTACGGGCACTTAAGACCACATGTAGGCGTGCGGAGCGGGTCTGGTGCAAAACGTATGATAACGAGAAAAAGGTTTTGTATTTGGCCACTGTGAAACTCTATCATCAGGCAGTGTGCAGAACCCGCGCTGCCTTCTATGCCTTGCAATTTCGGATCAGCTCAAACCCCTCCAAGGCTATTTTCAAGGTGTTGAAAGATCTTACCGCCAAAAAGGTGACTGCGACCTATCAGAGCTCCGTGGAGCACTGTGAAAACCTGGCGGATTTCTTTTTGGAAAAGGTTAATGCCATTTATCGGGCCTTTCCGTCGGCTACTCCACCTGCCGACACACCTCTCAAGCCGCTGACATCTGAGGAGCTGCATTCTTTTCCGAGTCTAACACCTGAAAGCCTTGGTAAACTGGATCACCAAGTGAAGTCGGGGTCCCCGGCGGATCCGCTTTGTCCGGCCTTGTTTAAAGACTTAGCAGCACATGACATCTCGCCACTATGTTCTCTGATCAATACGTTGCTGACATCCGGCGTAGTGCCACTGAAGTGGAAACAGGCCATGGTCCGGCCTATTCTCAAAAAGCCTAACCTGGATGGCAGCAAGCCAGAGAACTATCGGCCAATTTCACTCCTGCCGTGGCCTGCCAAGGTGACTGAGGCGCACGTCAACGCGGTCCTCTCGGAACATCTACTTCAAGCTGATGTCCTTGACATGACGCAGAATGGATTTCAGGCTGGGCATAGCACTGACAATGGTCCGAGACCCAATTGCGTTGAAAGCGAAAGATCAAGATTCTAGTAGTTCAAGGTGTGTATAAAACAAATTCACAGACCTAAACACAATTAATGAAAAACAAAAGAATAGGCAACAGCAACAACCTCAGACTCTTTTCATAGCATTTAATGCATTTTCTGAAACAAGATTCAATCTACAGATTTTACATTTTATATACAGTGCCCCGTATCTAGAGCGTGCAGTAAAGGAAAAGAAGGTGTTGAAAGAACGTGATCGTGAAAAGGTGAAAAGGAGAGGTTTCACACAGAGTATGCAAAAAATTATTTTCAATATAATTCAAGGAAACACCAGTCAATAAAGAACTGGAACAGTGGAACCTGGCCACTTAAGTGAATAAATATGTAGTCCTTCTAGTTATTCAAGGGACATCAGATGAGTCAATGTCTGCACTGGGGGGGATATAACACTAGTGGTCCAGGTTAATATCGGATGTCGACGTTTCGACTCGTCTTGCGGCCTTCCGGTTAGTTATGCCTGGGCCATGCGAGTCTTCCTCAGGACAGGTGCAACGGGGCAAGGGATCAGGCAGATGACCCTAAGGAAAATACAAATAACCATGAGGGTTGGGGCTGTTGCCTATTTAATTTAAAACTAATGGAAGGGGTCAAAATAGCTTACCCTTCACAGAATGAAGTAGGCGTAATGTCCTCCAAGATAACTTGGTCCAAATCATTCAAAATAGGAGTATTGAGCAAATCCACTGAAAGAATCAATGAGGAACCTATGTTTATCAATACTATATACTTAGTGGAATTGATAACAGGATAAATAATGTAAAAATAATACCTTGTTCTGTGCGTAGGGGGTTCCTATCAAGATACTGAGACCATATAACACTATATGTCTCCTGACACACAATCCAAAGTCAGTTGTGCTGCACAACTGACTTTGGATTGTGTGTCAGGAGACATATAGTGTTATATGGTCTCAGTATCTTGATAGGAACCCCCTACGCACAGAACAAGGTATTATTTTTACATTATTTATCCTGTTATCAATTCCACTAAGTATATAGTATTGATAAACATAGGTTCCTCATTGATTCTTTCAGTGGATTTGCTCAATACTCCTATTTTGAATGATTTGGACCAAGTTATCTTGGAGGACATTACGCCTACTTCATTCTGTGAAGGGTAAGCTATTTTGACCCCTTCCATTAGTTTTAAATTAAATAGGCAACAGCCCCAACCCTCATGGTTATTTGTATTTTCCTTAGGGTCATCTGCCTGATCCCTTGCCCCGTTGCACCTGTCCTGAGGAAGACTCGCATGGCCCAGGCATAACTAACCGGAAGGCCGCAAGACGAGTCGAAACGTCGACATCCGATATTAACCTGGACCACTAGTGTTATATCCCCCCCAGTGCAGACATTGACTCATCTGATGTCCCTTGAATAACTAGAAGGACTACATATGTATTCACTTAAGTGGCCAGGTTCCACTGTTCCAGTTCTTTATTGACTGGTGTTTCCTTGAATTATATTGAAAATAATTTTTTGCATACTCTGTGTGAAACCTCTCCTTTTCACCTTTTCACGATCACGTTCTTTCAACACCTTCTTTTCCTTTACTGCACGCTCTAGATACGGGGCACTGTATATAAAATGTAAAATCTGTAGATTGAATCTTGTTTCAGAAAATGCATTAAATGCTATGAAAAGAGTCTGAGGTTGTTGCTGTTGCCTATTCTTTTGTTTTTCATTAATTGTGTTTAGGTCTGTGAATTTGTTTTATACACACCTTGAACTACTAGAATCTTGATCTTTCGCTTTCAACGCAATTGGGTCTCGGACCATTGTTTGTTTATATTACTAATTACCCAGGTCCAGTACCTCTAGGGTTACCCCATTATTATAATGGGGCATAGCACTGAGACGGCTCTACTGTATATGGTGGAGCACTTACGCTCCGTGCTCGATGCCGGTCAAATGGCGGCGCTGGTGCTATTAGATCTGAGCGCCGCCTTTGACACCGTATCGCACCCCATCCTTCTGCGTCGCTTAGAGGAGGCTGGTGTCACCGGCCTCGCTCTCAAATGGTTCCGGTCCTTTTTAGCCAATCGGGCCTTTAGCGTGACCGTCCCGCCGTTTCAGTCCAAATACCATCTGTTGGGGCTGGGTGTTCCCCAAGGCTCCTCGCTGAGTCCTACGTTGTTTAATCTATACGTAAGGCCGCTAGCTGAGGTTGTCAGGCAATGGGGTATGACAATGGTGTCATACGCCGATGATACCGAGCTAGCGGTCACGATGCCGATGTGGATGCCCCCAGATTCCAACAAGGACTGCGGGCGATCGCCGGCTGGATGACGTCCAACTGTCTCTAGCTGAACGCTAGTAAGACCGAGGTCATGATTTTTGGCAAACAGCCGGAACTTTGGGGAGAGAGATGGTGGCCAGGGGATTTGGGCCTTACACCCATCCCAGTTTCTGAGCTTAAAAATCTCGGGGTCTGGCTGGATCCTTCCCTTGCGTTTGTCTGTCATACCAAACGCACGGCGGCCTGTTGTTTCGGCATCTTACGGGGGCTTCGTCCCGTGCTTAAGTTTTTTGATGCCTCTACTAGGCAACTCGTGATCCAAGCCACTGTCATCTCTAGGCTGGATTACGCGAGCTCCCTATTAGTAGGCCTGAATCAGGCAGAAATTGGTCGCCTACAGCGGATTCAGAATGCTGCAGCAAGAGCGGTGGTAGGGCTACCTAGATCATGTCCCACTTCTAGCACCCTGCGCTCGCTGCATTGGCTCCCGGTGGCTCAGCGGATTCAGTTTAAGGTCCTTTGTGTTGCCTATAAAATACTCAAGGGGTCTCCGGCTACGATTCTTTCTAAACTCCTGGTTCATTACATCCCAGCCCGAGCTTTAAGATCTGCTGATTTAGAACTGGCTGTTGTTCCTCGTTTTAAGCGGAGCAGGGCCGGCGGACGCTCCTTTCAAGTCCGCGCGGCGGTGCTTTGGAACTCCCTGCCCCCGGCCATCCGCGCCCTCAGGGATCTGCTTTCCTTTCGCCGGGCGGTGAAAACCTTCTTATTTCCCTAGTTTTAAATTCTCTGTTTTATTGTTTCGTTGTGTTGTGCTGCTGCCTTGTCGGGCGCCAGGACGCTCCTTCGCTGGAGCATCTGTGCGCCTAATAAAAACGCATAACATAACATAACATAACATAACATAACATTCTTAAGGCATTCTCATATTAGCAGGCCACAGCAAATGGCATACTTCTATCTAACAACAGATCCATCTTCATAAAAATGAAACAAACGTATTTGCAGCTAATTACACAACTTAAAATGCGCCAAAATGAAACCTCCACCTCCCCAGAGTTTGGCCCCTGGTGAGGTGATGTTATGTTCCATATAGGTACCCCAATATAGGCTTAGGTAGTCACCTAACCTATCACCGATATTCTCTGTACCATTACACTACACAACGATTCTTAGTAATGACCTTTTGCCTAGTTACGGTAATGTCCAGAGATGACATGGGGTTTTCTCTGAAAAGCTTAAGCCTCATTCATTTTGCATGAGGATACTTGGAATCACCGCAAGACAGCATGCCTACCATCTCCTGCATAATAACTATGTACAAGGGTCAATCCTTCCGTCATACCAGTCCGACATGACACAGCAAGGTATATCACCAGGGGGTACCACTTTGAGTATATAGACCTCATCTCTTGCTGAGGTAATCAGATGAGAAAAGGACTTCCATTCCAACACACTGATGCGAGATGCTGAGGCTCCCGCACGCAGACACTCCAGCTCAAAGTGGTCTGAGAATCCTTGCTGGGTGTCCATCTTGAGACCAAGACGGGTGCCACAGTCTCTCACTTCAGGTAATGGGGTTAACTTTATCTTAGAGGGATTCTTGGCTTTACACCCACATACATGGTAGGTACATTTAGGTACATGTAGTTAGGGTTGCATCGTATGAGTATGCTTGTATTACTGTCATGTATTTTATATACTTGCCTGTATCAATTGCTTTAGCATGAAGGTAGAAATCTACCATCCTTTTACTCTGTCGTTTCTATAATCATTTATATCTGTTACTGTCTAATGGTTATTTCAGCACACCTATTTTACCCTAGAATGACGCTGGTTAAATAAATGCTTATTGAAAAACGTCCCCCCCGTTTATTCTGTGTATCTCTTTGAGACAAAGTGAGCACGAGTGACTGAGAGACAAGTTGCACTGTTTCCACGATTCTGAGGAATCAGGGTTGTCATGTTCGATAGTTACCAAGAACTATTCTCTCCTTGGTAAGAGGGGTTTCTAGTGGCACCGCGAGCTAGCTGGTATATAGGCTAACATTACCGGTAGGGGTGTATAGAATCAGTTCGACACCAATCCTATAGTGTATGTTGTCTAAACGTGCAGATCCTATATAGGTTTATCGGAACTAGACAACATGGCACCGCCAACGTTTGTTTGGTATTTATTTAACAGTCAAGTCTGAGTAGTTCAGTCGTGCTTTTCTCAGAGATCCCTACTTACATTTCCCCAGAGACGTCTGGAGTGGAAAGGGAGCTATCCGGTCACAGCTGAGTAGGGAGATTCCTAATATTTGGCTGTAGGTTTATCAAGCTTGAAGGACAAACAGTTCCTATTTGCATAAACCCTTATCTCAGTTTCATTGAAAACTCTTCCTTGAAACGTTTGTCAAACAAATGGCTGATGAAAACGATGCCGGGAAAGCACAGCCTACTGCAGTCAGGGAAGAAGAAATATAAGAGGAAATAAATATTTCAGAAAACGCTAGGTATGCCCTTACTCAAAAGCTAACGGACTACGGAGTCCCAGCTAGGAGTAGATGAGTCACTTTTGTAATTGAGGCTCACGAGTCATATAGAACAGAGGTTTTCTATTCATGGGTTAAATTCCCACAAGCAGATGCACAATCAAATACATTTCATTCTTACACTGAAGATGAAACCAAATGAATACTGTCCGTATGAGTACATTTAAATTCCGCTCACCTACCAGGAGCACATAAACTGATTTAACCCCTTCGATGCTGATGACGGCCCCCAGCCTTCATGCACTACAGTGGGCGTGTGCTGATGACGGCTGGGGGCCGTCATAAACCCGCCCACTCGCGATTCTGCCGCACAGGCGCAGAATCGCGGCTGCGCCCAAGGGGTTAAAGGCGCCATTCCCCATACAAAAGACAAAGCAAGACTAGGCCCACTCGGAAGAGATGCAGCCACTTTGTTGTATTTCTATCTAGGACCCTAACTCGATATTCCCGTTTCATGCCCTTTTGTGGTTATAACTAATAATATCCTTATAAAGGCATAAGAATCATATCCATATTCATTAATAGCCCATGGAGTCCAAAACACAGCACGGCTACTCCCATAGACTCCTAGAAATCACAATGCGTTCTTTAAACAAACCACGCCACCAGCAGCCCGGCAAAACCCTGTGCTCTTGTTTTGATTTCACAAGAACTCCTAGAGTCCAGAAAGAACTGTTAGTTCTTGGTGACGTCTTATGTCCAACCTTACGTCAAACCCGGCACCTTTCAGGTGTAAATATACCAACGTTGCCTTAAGCAAACACACGGTGGTTGGGAGCAGAGCGACGTTCTACTTGCCCGAGAGCCCAGCTGTTGCGGAGAGCTGAAGGAAACTGCCCCTCCCTTTGACGCATTGAGAGAGACGCTGTCTTTTTCTCCAGCCGAGAAAATCCAGCTCTGGTGTTCCCAAGTCACCCTCGTGGGTTGCTGGGAGATCGAGTCCTGAGAAGCGAGATACAAGACCTCCTTCATTCTATAACTAAGGTACGGAGCTGATTAAAACCTTAGAGAGAATTCTTGATTCCGATACTTGGCAAAACTTAAACTCAACTTAAAACTACAACTCACTTACTCCTTTCCACGTATTAGGCTTAGGTCAGGTACACTGGGGTAGGCGTATCTTAGAAGCACCAGTTGAGTTCGTTAGTCAATGTTTTTATGTATGTATATATTTTATCAGTTTTAAAGTATCATATGGCTAAGAAACCATATCCATGCTTTTACAGTATTATTTCATAATACTACTTTTACTGTACGCACTTTACTTTATAATAAGTACTGCAACTGTGGCAATTCATTTCTCTTGCATGAGAAAGAAAACTGCTCAATAAAATAACACTTTTTATTGAAAACGCCCGTCTCTCTATTTCTCTGCACTCTGGTGGAACTAAGCATGCACGATTGACTGAGTGAAATAGCTGTCTATTGTTTCACACGACTCTAGAGATACACTCTTTATTCTGGGGAAGCAAAGTTTTTCATGTTATATGGTTGTCAGAAGCGAATCCCTTCTTGTCTAAATCAGGACGGGTAACCCTTTCCTGAACATTCGAGAAAGTTTCTAGTGATCTCTGAGCTAGCTGGCAAAACTAATTAAGTCTAACATAGTCAGTAGAGACCTAGATGACCTCAGTCCTATGTCTACACTGCTGTTTATGTTATTCCAATGCGCAGAGCCTATTGGGAATATAGGAACTACACTACATGGCGCCCAACGTTTGGTAAGGCAATACAACTAACGCAAGACACTAGAGTAACGTCGTGCTTTTCACACAGACTCTTTCTCCCGTAAAAAACTCCAATAGACGTCTGGAGTGGGTGAAAGGTTAATATCCGCCAGAACTTAGTAGGATGAGAATTAGTTTCTGGTTTTGTCAACGTTGAAGGATACAGTGTTCCAAAATATTATGCACCTAATCTTTGTTTCCTTGAAACTTGATCTGCAACAAAACTTTCTGTCAGTAAAATGGGGGAAAGTGAAGACGAAAGGGAGCAAGCTAGAATAGCAGCTCAACTCCTAGCGGATGACACAAGTCTCCAAAATGAAGACCCGAATGCTATACTCATTCCGGTTAATGTAAGAAGAACTATAACTCTTAAACTTATAGAAAATGGGCTATCACCAAGAGGTGGCACGGTCATATTCGTGATAGAGGCACATGAGTTTCGGCAGACAGAGGCATTCTAATCATGGATACATTTTCCAGCAGCACACGCTTTGACAAAAGATTTCCACTATTACAAAATAGAGGAACCTCTGGATGAATACACTCCTTTCGAGGACATTGAAATCCCACCTACTTACCAAGAGCACCTGCTCTGGTTTAAAGGCGCCCTAAAACATCAAAATCACATCACCAGGCACGGTCCACTAGGTAGACCAGGAGCCACGTGGTCGGTTCTAGCCAGCTACACAACACACCCAGACATTAAAACAATGTCAAGCGAAGAGCTCCTAGTTAAACTAAAAGAATTAACAAAGGCATATAGAGAATTAGTTCAATTGGCAAGGGACAATATAAAGTACCTCCAGAAATTGAAGGAGACAGATATAACAGACCAACCATTTGAACGTTCCAGAATCATAGAAAAATCCTATGAAGAACTAGGAAGAGATAGTTTGGGTGGGACACCAGTAAAACCCCAACTAACTGAAAATCCTGAAAAAACATTTATTAAAAATAATTTAAATACTCCAAAAAAGGGTTGGGATGGTAATCAACAATCCACTCCCAAGGAAAAACGTTTCCAGTCCAGAGGAAGGTCTCCTCAACGGAGAGAAAGATCTCCTGGCCGAGGAGGCAAGTCTCCCCAAAGGGAACCCTCTGAGAAAAGATACAGCCATAGAGATCGGGATAAATTGAGAAACCCTGATAGATATCAAGATATTGATACACGTCCCTCTCAATATTTTCAGACTTCCTCACAGAAATCGGAAAGAAGAGGACGGACAAAACACAAGGAAGAGCACGTAAAATCCAAAGACAAAGAACCTTCTCATCAAAATAAAAAATCACAATTTCCCAGAAAGAAGGTAGCAAGTATTAAAACTAAACATGCCGAGGATTCTGAGGACACAACTGAAAAACGGAGATTGGCCCAGACAATGCTAGACAGCGCAGCAGAAACGAGCATAGCTCGCAAGATCCTGATGAATCTTCTGGAGACAGTGGACACGTATGAATACATTCAGGTGGAGACTGCAGACACACAAGTCAGTGTGCCCCATAAACTATATGAAATAACATTACGTATAGAGGGAGATAAAACTAGGAAAATAAAAGGTCTCTTTTGGGAGAAACTTTCTAAAGGCTATGACATCCTGTTAGCTGAAAAAGACTGACCACCAGAGTTTGTCAGGGAGTGCACTCATGGCGAAGAAATGATTATGCCTGCCTTCTCAAATCATATTCCTATTCATAAAAAATGCACATTTGCAAGAAAATGGGCAGTGGCCCAAGCCTCTGCTTTATATAAAAATCATGTAGGATGGGATGAGGATTCTCCTCCCCACAAAATCCAGTTAAAAAATCAACCCACTGCTCAAAGGCAGTACCCAGTTAAACAAGAAGCTAAAAATCAAGTCAGGGAGATCTTAGATCAACTTGAATATCAAGGGGTAATTGAAACATGCACCTCACAAATGAACAATCCTTTGTTTCCTGTCTCCAAGCCAGATGATTCATATCGCCTAGTTTTGGACTACAGACATTTAAACCCATGCTGCAAAACTTTTGCAGTACAAAACTCACATAGTGCAGCACTAATGAATAACGTCGTGCGCAAGAAATATAAAACGACATTAGATATCTCTAATGGATTCTTTTGTCAAAACATTGCACCTGAAAGCAGGTATTTGACGCTTTCTCAATAATGGGGTCGCAAAAACTATTTTGCCGACTCCCACAGGGATTCAAGAATAGCCCAGGATTATTCTCAGCAAGGGTAACAGAGTTACTACAAATATATGATGATGAGGCATTATCATCTGTCGATGACATCTATCTTACAGACGATGACCTGGAGACTCACTTGAAAAGAGTGAACACCATAATACTTAGGTTTGCATCAGAGAGTTAAAAATTTAACTTTAAAAAGTCAAGAATTGCCCATCTAACAGTCCTATTTTTAGGATATGAATTATCAAGTGAAGGCAAAAGCCTGGCAGACAACTTCTTAGAGAAGTGTGCAGTTCTCCAAGCACCAAAAACGCTGAAAAATTTACAATCAATACTAGGCTTCCTGAATTTCGATAGAACATACATTCTAAATTATGCAGAGAGGATTAAACCTCTCTATGAATTAATAAAACCTGATTTGAAACCAATAAATTGGACTCAGATGCACACAGAAATTTTAGGATCATTACAAACAGACATGTTAGCTAAAACAAAATGACAAACTCGCGAAAACATATGCAACCTCGTAATCCGAGTCATCCCAGGAAGATGCAGATTCACATACCTAACCTCTAATGAGGGAGAAACGGTACCTGTAGCTTACAAATTACATTTGTACACTCAAGCTGAATTTAAATTCAGCTCTACAGGAAAAATTCTGACAGTGGTTCAAACTGCTGTAGCAAAAGAAAGAGCCCTAGCCCAAGACAAGAGAATAACTGTCTATACAGCAGAATCAGCCTTTGAGGCATTAACAAGTCCACGCAATCTGAATACAGTGGCATTAGATACAAAATGGATACAATGGGAAAATTCTCTTGCTACAGAAGACTTGAAATACTGCTTTGACCCAAAACTGAAAAAACTAGATGATCTAGAATATGAATAAGAATATCCTCTGCCAATCGAAATGTTGCCTCTGGAACAATATACCTGCGTAATCTATATGGACAGATTCGCACAACACTACGATGTAGATAAAAAATCTTACAATGCAGCATGCGCGATTGTTAAAGGTCGCTGGCGCTCTGGTAAATTCAAACCGATGATTACCAAAACTGAATCACTCAGAAACTGTTCAGCTCAGCGAGCTGAAATAAGATCTTTAAAGATGGCGCTTGAAAATGCCGATCGCGAATTCCCCACACTGATAGTGTGCGATTCGCATTACTGCGTCCAGTCTTACAATAAAAGCATGCAGACTGGGATTAAAAATGGTTACAAAGATGACAGAGGTGCCACAATAAAGCATAAAACGCATTGGGAACAAGTAGTTCTTTTACAGAAAGAACTACAAAAGACTCAAGTGATCCATACACTGAGTCATCAACGTGATGGCGTTCACGTTGCAGGGAATTAATTGGGTAACACAGCCACAGCGGAAGCGGTTCAACCGGCTTCTGTAGCCACAAAAAAAGCGTTCAAAAAACACATAGATGGGGAAACCATGCTGGCAGTAAAAGCCTCATTAAAAGGCGATTACGCAGCATTACCTCTCAACTATCCACTCAGTAATACATACATAATTGATGCAAACTCCGTTCCTTTTGCTCAAATCCCTGGAGTGGGGGATAGAGTAATTCCAAACACGAACCGGAGAGTTTTCTTGATTGAAAACGCACACATGGGACTGGGCCTGAGGCGCCAACAGATCTTGAAATCTCTAATAGAATTACAATCAGAATACTGTATAGTGCTTGGGGATTTTAACATACATATGGAGGCTGGGATGGACGCTGATACGATTAAAATCAATGATGTCACCGCCCCCCTGGGCCTTATTCCCTATCTGTCTGTTCCGACTCATAACAAGGGTCACACTCTCGATCAAGTTTTTTCCACCATTCCTCTTGTTATGGCCAGTCCAGTTCCTGTCCTATGGTCGGACCACTTTCTGATTAGCTTTCTGATCCAGGGCACCAGTAAATCCCCCTGTGCTACTTCCAATCGTCCTTGGCACACTAGTCGGGCATACCATCGGGTGACTCCTGAGAGTTTGGCTCAGGCCTGCTTGGAGCATCCCTGCCCTCTATCAGGTGACCTTGAGAGGAATCTTGATCAGCTACAGAAGTGGCTAGTGGAGCGGTTAGATGAACTTGCTCCGCTGATGACGCCCAGGATAACCGCTAGGCGGACCTCGGCGCCGTGGTTTACAGAGGCTCTTGCACTGTCCCGGCGGAATTGCAAGGTAGCAGAGAGGCTCTGGTGCCAGCAGTATGATCCTGGGTCCAAGGCTGCTTATAGGGCTACTATCAAGGGCTACCATGTGGACATTTTGGCTGAAAAGAAGAACTATTTCTCTGCAAGAATTGAGACTGCTTCAAGCTCCTGCAGGGAAATCTTCTCTATTGTGAAAGAGTTCTTAACCTCTAAGGCTAATGCTTCACATCATGAGTTTTCTGAGCCATGGGTGATTTCGTTAGCTAGCTTTTTCACCACCAAAATTAAGCGGATTCAAGACTCTTTCTCCTGCTTGGGCCCTAGTGCTGTTACCATCCCGAGGGACCAGCTGAATTCGACAGCGGGTCCTGGACCCTTTCTTTCTGAGTTTCCATCTCTATCTGACTCTATCTCTCAGGACTTCCTTTTCAAACTTAAGTCAGGCTCTCCCTCTGATCCCTGCCCTGCTAGATTTCTGGCTAGGGCAGCTGAGGCTCTGAACCCTCTGATTAATCCCATTCTGAATTTGTCACTGACTAGTGGTGTGGTTCCTCTGGTTTGGAAACAGGCGATGGCCGTTCCACTCTTTAAAAAGTCTAGCCTTGACCCCGAGGTCCATGTCAATTATAGGCCGATTTCTCTCCTGCCTGCTCTCGCAAAGATAGTGGAAAAGCATGTTCATACTGTGCTCTCCACTTTTCTTGAAACCCATAGCTTGCTGCACTCCACCCAGTCGGGCTTTCGATCTAACCTTAGTACCGAGACAGCACTTTTGGAGGTTAATGAGACCATCAAGAAAGTGCTTCACGCAGGAGGAAGGGCCATGTTGGTAATGTTAGACCTGTCGGCGGCTTTCGACACCGTCCCTCATGAGGGTCTCCTCAGCAGACTAAATGAGATCCGTCTGAGAGGGACGGTGTTGAGCTGGTTTAGATCTTACTTAGCTGGTCGCCGGCAGGTGGTCTGGGCCCCCCATACTCTGCCGAAGTGCCGCCTTTGGAGGTCGGAGTCCCTCAGGGGTCGGTGCTGAGCCCGACTCTCTTTAATATCTTTATGACCCCTTTGGCGGTGCTGGTGGAGTCCTTTGGGGCTCAGATCATATCATATGCCGATGACACCCAGCTCCTTTTCACTTGTGGTAAGGGGGCTGAGTTTGATGGAGAGAGCATCCGCGGGTGTCTTGGGGCTGTTTTCGAATGGTTTCAGCGAAACAGCCTCAAATGCAACCCTGATAAATCAGAGGTGCTTTTCTTCGGATGTCAGGCTGACCCAAGTTGGGAGGATTGGTGGCCTGTGAACATGTTCCCTCCTGCGTCCTCCTCCTTGGCTGCTAAGAACTTGGGGGTCAAAATTGACAACAGCCTATCGCTTAAGTCCCAGATCCTTGGTCTGACTGGCACTTGCTATGGTCTCCTCAAAATGTTACGCAAGTTCCTTCCTCTGCTCCCGCTGGCGCATAGGAAGACTACGGTCCAGGCTCTGTTTTATTCTAGGCTGCATTATTCAAATGTTCTATACTTAGGTTTTCTGGACTACCTACTACAAAAACTTCAGGTGGTCCAAAACTCGGTGGCACGGGCGATTTTTGGCCTCCCCCGTCGAGCGAGAGCCTCGGATCTACTACACTCCCTTCATTGGCTCCCTATTCGGAAGCGGATTGTTTTTAAAACACTAACGCTTGCGCATAAGGCTCTTGATGCTATGGGAGCTGAATATATTCAGAAACGTCTTGCTTCTACAAACCAACTAGATCCCTTAGATCGGAATCTCTTGGTCTTGCCATTGTCCCTGCTGTTGGGAAAGCAAGGCTAGGGGGACGCTCTTTTAAACGTCTGGCTCCCCAGCTCTGGAACACCCTCCCTCTGTCGCTCCGCTGTACTCGGAACTTGCTGGCCTTCAGAAAGGGTCTGAAGACGTGGCTCTATGGACAGTGATCCGCTTGCTTCTTCTCTATTTTTCTGCCTGCCCTCTGTAGTCTGCTGTGGGTTTTGAAAGCGCCGGGACACTCCTTGGAGTAGCGGAGCGCTATATAAGACACCCATAACATTAACATTAACATTAACTGGTGGCCGGGGATGAGCTTGCAAATTTACAAATTTGCAATGGATTGTCCAGACTGCAACAGAGATTGCAGTTGTGAACCGGACCAGACTATTGCCAGGACACCTTTATTAGAAAGCATCAGGCGATCTATACGTAGAAATCCAGCCGGAGAAATGCGTCCCCATAATTATTAAGACAAAATTCACTTGAAAATGTAGACCGCCAGCGCTCGGCTGATGCCAGAACTGTTATTAACGATTTGCGAGTGGGGGGGCGGAGCTAGCCGGCAAGCGAGATGGCGGCCTGAGACCGTAGCTCCGCCGTGCCTGTAACATTTATCCTGCAATAATACCGATTTGAGTGACGACAACCTCCCGATTCCTGCTCCCCCGGATAACTAAAAGCGAGGCGGGCAGCAGAAGCACCCGAGGTGGAGAGTCTGCTTGCCGGAGACTACGATACAACCAGTCTGCGCTCTGGATGTGGTAGGCCGCTCGACCGCGGTCTCCCGTACTCCTCTTGCCAGGGCGACGTGGCAAGCCGTGCGGCCGCCGTCAGTGACGTGGCCTGGACCTTTGCGACCGGACGCATCCAGCGCCTGCCAGGGGCTGCACACGCTAGGAGGGCTGGGACGCCCCATCATACGGAACTACCCCCCGGTTGGGCAGGAGATCTACAGCTGGCGGAGCGCTGCTCGAGACCGGAGCAGTCCCTTGCTCCCAAAACTAGCCGTTGGAGCTGAGACGGAGGTGGCGGCTGGCCTCGTAGCGGTGAGAACGCAGGGTGTATCGGGCTGCCTGTGAACGGGCTATATCATAGGAACGCTGCCCAGCCGAACCCTCGGCAGTGATTGCAAGGCTGCCTCTGTGGCCCTGGCGTGCTCGGCGCCATTTCGAGGAGCATTATCGGTGGATGGGAAGGCCCGGTGCTTTTCAATTACCCAGGCATTGAGGTTTATGTCAGACTCCTCGGAGGTGAGAAGACACCCATAATCCCAGGTGGGGCCCTACCAAGCACTCGACCTCCAAGAACGGGTATTTCCGGACAACCCTGGGCGCACAAGCCAGGCCATGCATTGGGGGCGCACGCATATAATAATTAGCCAAGATCTCCGGGTGTTGACTACTCGAGACAAGGAAGCTGGCAGGCACCGGAAGAGCTGAATCCACGCCAAAACTCACGCAAAGCGGGTAGGTCACAGCCAGCTCCTCATAGGAAGAGGGTCCCCTGTGGAGCCCGGGACAGACCACCCGCCCCGCCACGACAAGACCGGTCCTCACGATGGGCAAAGGTGACCGAACACAGAGCAAACTGACATTTGCACAGAAGCAACAGAGCCCGCAGACGGAGGTGGAGATGGCGGCGAATACGGCCGAAGCTCAAGGCCTAAACTCGGATATTAAAACCATGCTGCTCTCGATGGAACAGAGTATACAGACAAGCATATCAGCTCTGGGCACCAAAATGGACGCCATGTCTTACAGGATGGACCGCATGGCGGAAAGACTAGACAAGCACGCGGAGCGCCATGATATGGCTGAAAGACGAATGACAGAAGTGGAGGAGGCGCAGACCGACCTAGACACGGCGAATAAGAGGATGGAAAGGATGATGCAAGCCCTGCAGGACAAAACCGAGGATTTGGAAGCGCGCTCGAGGCGATGCAACCTACGCATTATGGGCCTTCCGGAAAGTACAAACGCAGGCCCCATGGAACTCTTCGTCGAGAAGCTGCTTAGGACCTTGCTGGGTGAAGACGTGTTTTCGAGTATGTTCACAGTAGAGAGGGCGCACAGGACACTAGCCCCTCGCCCGAAGCCAGGGGCGCCCCCCAGGCCCATCATAGCTAAGTTGCTGAACTACCGCGACAGGGACGTGGCGCTCAAGCTGGCCAGGGCCAAGCGACAGATGCAGTACGAGGGGTCTGCCATATCCCTATACCCAGACTTTACGGCTAAGGTACAGGAAGAGCGGAAAAAATTCCTTCCACACAAGAAGCGCCTACGGGAAATGGGGCTGGACTATGCATTGTTATACCCTGCTAAGCTACGAGTCGAAGAGGGCATTCACACATATTCACGGACCCCAAGGCTTTGCAACAGGCCATGAACCACTGGTCGAGGGAACAGGCTTCGAACAGCGAGGAAATCCCGGAGGCGGCGGGGGGCGAGAGCCAGCTTGAGGAACAGGACTAAATCGGCGCTGGGAGCGGTGAACTATGGGTCTCTGGGGCAGTATCCGGCGACAGAGGCCGGTGAGAACATCCCTCGTATGGTAGCCACTGAACTGGAAGGTTCAAACTGTGTGGCGGGCGACATCTCCAGATAAGTGAAATGGGGAGCGGGGGCAGGGGAGGCACTATGAACACTGAGTACCACACTACCTGGTTGCACCTCAGTCTTGTACCACGTTGGTAATAATGCCTGCTCTTCCTTCTCTGTGCGGGGGGATCCCGGGATTCTGCAATGGGGAGTCTTTGGTCAAGGAAATGTTGCTCTATCCTGAATTACAGTGCACGGCGGGGGGCGGGCGGATGGCTACATGAGTAATCTGAGAGTTTTTGGAGGTACTTATGTCCCTGGGCTACCACTGCCCCCACGCACTATGCTTTGTTGTTTTGTTGGTATGTTTTGAAGTTTTGTTGGTATCGGGGTGGGAAGGGAGGGACAGTGGGAGACTGACGGACCAGGTTGGGGAGGGTCTGCTGTGGGTGGGTGAGGGGGGGACCTTGAGGGGGGCCCCAATCCGCAGAATGTTCACTAGCTGTTATAGATGACCTCATGCATGCAAGATTTGCCGCTGCTCACAATTGTGGTACAACCTTTATCTGCTGTAGATGTCTTGAGCCCCCGTGACGGACACTGACACTCCTATAGAAACCGTCCGGGCTATGACCTGGAACGTCAGAGGCCTAAATGACTATAGAAAGCTGAGGAAAGTGCTTCACTATCTACAGAGACATTGCATAGATTTGGCTCTCCTGCAGGAGACACATCTCCCACTAGATAGTGCTATGCTACGACACAGGGGTCTGGCGGGGCATGCCACGGCGGCGGGGTTCACCACACACTCCAGGGGGGTTCTGACATGGGTTAACCCACGATCAGGTCTAGATTTAAAGCTGCTGCGTGCTGACCCGGAGGGGCGTTTTTCTATATCAAGATGCACTGGGAAGGGTTATGACTTGATTGTAGTCAATGTGTACCGCCCGAATTACGACTCCCCAGAGTTCTACGAACAATTGGCGCGCAGCTGCAGACAGTACTCTGAAGCACGTATGCTCTGGGGGCGGGACCTTAACCTGGTACTAGACCCGGAGCTGGATAGATCCTCTGGGCCCCACCGTCGGCCGTCGGCGGCCGCTCAGACACTTCAGGCTGAGTTGCTGACACTTGATCTAGTTGATGTGTGGCGAAGCAGGAACACGGTCAAGGGAGGATACACCCACTACTCGTCATTCCACAACATTCACACGCGGATCGATTATTGGTTGGCCTCCTATCCCATCACCAGTCACATTCTGTCATGCACGGTGCTGGCACGTACCCTGTCTGATCACTCGCCGGTGCTGCTGACACTGGCGATGTCGATGCGTAGGATCCCGCCATTCACGTGGTGCTTTCCCCCGTATGCGTTGTTAGACGACGTCTTTAGAGGCGAGCTGGTGGAAGAAATAGACCTGTTTTTTGAACAGAATATAGGCTCCGTCGACTCCTTTGGCATGGTTTCGGAGGCGTTCAAGGTCTTCATCCGGCGAATTGCAAAGTCCAAACACTCTAGTGTGCTGAAGGCGATCTGGCAGCGATTGCGCTATCTGGAAACACAATTAGGGGACCTGGAGAAACAACAACTGAATAACCCTGACCCCACGGTGGCTGATAGTATTAGAACCCTGGTAGTGGAATATAATGAGGAGGCAGATAGAGAGGTTCGCTACTTGGGTAAATATGCCACAGCACACACCTATGGTGAAAGTGAGCGACCAAGTTCGCTCCTGGCCAGAATACTACGCGACACCAGGAGGGCCCCTAACTTAACTGAATTAGTTACTACGAGCGGTGACACAGCCATGACAGAGGATGAGATACTGGCGGAATTCCGCGACTACTACTCTAATTTATATATGGCTGTAATGGCTGCCCTTTTCTGGCTCCTTTAAGGGGAAGAATAATGGAGAGTGACTCCAGCCTATCACCCCCATAGCATAGGGATTAGGACTATAGACAGGGCCCCTGCCTTCCATATATTAGAGTATTTTCGTGTCACTTTCCTTAATGTAGGGCTTATGAATTTAAGTTAGGGGATAGATATATAGGTATTAGTCATGATCTGCTCATTTGCTAACATGTTAGGATATTTTCCATGGAGTTATGCATATTGTGGGCTCCGTAGGCCTTAAACGGGACAGACTCCATTTTGCTTTTTGCCCGGTAGCTCGAGAAGACTTTCTAGGTGAAGTGTAATGTTTTAGTTTCAAGCTGTTGTTCGCTTGGAGAGAACCGGCTCAGGCTGGCCCTTATCGAAGGAATGTATTTTTCTCCACACCGAAGACACAACTTCAGGCCTGCCGGCTGGGAACGTGTCCTTGGTACGGGGAGGTACAAGAATTTGGTGGGCGGCAGGTTACTGGCCGTAGCTTTCCATGAAGGAACGGGCTTTGATATTAGCGAAGGTGTTAGTCAGTTCGTGAGTTAGTCCGTAGGCGGCATCTAGCCGTTAGCATCTCTGCCATTAATTATCTCATGGCGGACAGTCGCCATCTTTGAAGTCCGAGAAAGATTTAAGACCGAAACTCTCTGAGAAAGACTGAAGGAGAATTAGCGCGGAGCGCACTGACACAGAGAGAGAGAGAGAGAGACGGTAGCTAATAACCAGCAAGGTTCCGGTGCCCTGGAGGGAAGCAGACGAGGTTGAGCCTAGCGGTGCAGACGTGTACTTGTGACGGCTGGGGTGTGACTGCAAGGCGAGCCAGGACACAGAGACGAGGAGGGAACCTAGATGACTGCCGAGTCCAGACTTCATATTAACCAGGTGACCTCCGTCCTTTTCCCATTTAGTGTGCACTCTAATCTTTACCTTTTCTTTGCAGAAATTATGTTGCATAGTAATGTGATGTGTGTATTGCCAATAAATATCCTAATTCTTATAGAATTACAGTGTGCCTCATGTTCCTGTTCAATCTCGGTAAATGCATCTTCTAGTTGAGAGTTGTTTATGTGAGCGGATGTGAAATCCCGATCAGGTAAATGGTGATCGAACAAAGAGGGAGTGAGTGGACCTTTGATGCCAGGAATAGGAGGTACATTATATAATTTGGGAACCGTATCAAAAGTCATTATTATAGTTTTATCCTGAGTAGATAATTGAGACATTGTCCTGATGATTGTTCATAGGAATGTGGTCGTCGTTGATATGCGGCGTTAGTGAGAACGTTAGGGAGGATTACCAGCGTGGATACCCACAGGATTGTGGCTTGCATAAGTGAGAGCGCCAGGGGGGACACTGGCGTGGAGATCTACAGGATTGTGGATCGTTTGGAAAAGGGAGCATTGGGTTCTGCAGGCCCATGTGTAGTCGCACCGGATTGTGCGCAATATCTGCCCTAGGGTAGACCGGTCTGGGTCGGGGTGGCCGCGAGACCAACCAATGTGAATAAGATATTGTAGAAAATCTATGCATGTGTATTGCTATTCCCCATCCTTAGGTGTGATTTGTATATATATCTGTATATCTATCCATTGTGAATACGTTCTAAGGAGGGAAGGTGAGTACGTTTTGGCTGGGTCATAAGGGGCCCCTGGGGGCTGATCCCATCTAAGCGGAAAATCCAGCCATAACATCTGGCGTCACAAACTGTTTACGAAGCCTGTGTGCATTGTGTTGTTTTAATCTTGTTGGTTTGCGCTCGGCTCGTGCGTATAAGATTTTGTTTGTAATTGTGTATATAACTTTTTTGTATCATTATGTTTGCGAAAAAATCAACATCGGTTTTTAAGTTACCGATTCAGATTCCCGGCTGGGAATGTACCCCTTACGAGGCCTTGGCCCGTGAGTGGGCTGACTCTACTGGTTTGAGTGAAAATTGGTCTTCATGCTTGGAGCAGGCGGAGCCTGCCGATGTGGTGTCGTGCTTACAGAAAGCGCCAGTAGTGAAAGGTGATGAGCTTCCTATTTTAGGACGCAGAGGTTGGATTGTTCTTAATGCATACAGAATACTGCATGAGAGGTTTGTTCAACTACAAAAGCAGTTTAAGGATATGGAAGGACAGTGTGTTGAGTTGCAAAATGCACATACTCTATTGCGTTGTCAAAATAAATTGCTTGCCGACAAACTTGAAACATATCAGACCATTGCCGAAAGAGCTGCGGTCCGTATTGCACGATATAAGTATAAACATCGTCGTGGTCATGTGTCTGCACGTAAAGTGCGTATGGTTGTGGCAAAAGCTGGAATGGATTGGAACCCCGATGAGTGGGACGGTAATATCTGGGATTCTCATAATTCTGACTCCTCGGCAGAGGAGGGTGACAAGCGTGAGTCTTCTCGCTCCGGACGTGATTGTAAATCTGCTTCATGTACTGATATAGGTCCTCACAATGACCGTGCTCGTTCTTCCCGTTCGGATGACGTAACTTGTCTTGATTGTTCTACTAAATCTAAATCGCGGGCTTCCTCGGAAGCTCTTCCTGAAGTTTCTGCTCACCCTGTTTTTCGGCGTAAATTACAACAAGCCCCTGGTAACCCAGCTGGTATAGCTTTAGATTGTATTGAAGATTTTACTCAGCAGGAGGTTAGTGACATTTTACAACGTTTTCGTCAACGGCCTGGTGAGGCCTTGCTTACCTGGATGGTGCGTCTTTATGAACTTGGCGCTGCCGGTATTATGCTCGATGCTGTTGATTGTTTACGGTTTTGTTCTTTGAGTTCTGATTCTACGATTCAAGATCATTTTCGGAACTATAATGGTGCTGGTCAAATTACTTTGCTCCAGCTTGCGTCTGACGGCTGTAATCATAAATATCCAACTGAATCTGATTGGCCCACTGATGAGAAACCGTGGTACACTTTGCGCGATGCGTCGCAACGTTTAAAGGAGGAAGTCATGAAAACGGCTATCTTTCTTAGTACTGCTGATAGATTATTGGATGGTCTTTTAACATCTTCTGTGCGCAATCGCATTATCCGTTCTTCTCCTGTTGCTTACAAGCAGGTCATGATGACATTATTGATTAACCAAACTGGCAATCCTTTGTCTGCTGTGCTTGAGTCTGTTCGTCAGCTTGGTGAGCTGGGTGAATGGTTTAAACCTGAAAGACAATCTCGGCCTGAGGGTCGTACTGCTGGGGACTATAAGTTCTCTAGACGTGACATGTTTCTTGCTCTCATTGCTGATGGTGTCAAAAGGGAGGACATTGACGGTGAGCCTAATAATCGCTTATGGGATATGTTTCGTAAGCGTGGTTTAGATCGAAAGGAGGGTGCCCGTCGTGTGCGTAAGAATGAGTATGACCGTGGTTCGGATGACAGTGGTGATGAGAGGCGGCGTATGGATTCTGATCGCCGTGATGATCGGCGTTATGAACGTGATGGTTCCCCTCATCGTAATGACGGGAAGGGGAGAGAGGATGATCGTGTGAAGGGGAGAGATGATCGTGTTTCCAACCGATGTAGAGATGAAAGGAGTTATTCCCCTGACATGAGACAAAGAGTGGATCGTCACAAACTCTCTGACCGTAATTCGCAATTTTTTGAACATGACAATAATCCGTTTCGTACTGGAGTCGGATATGAACAAGACGTTTTGATACCTAAGAAAACTGAGAGCATTTACCCTGATTTGTCTTGGTTGACGGAACGCGGGAAAAATGACTAGGAAATTGGTCAAGCTCCGGTACACAGGTGGGCTCACAGAGACAACAGACCCTATGTAGATATTGAGATTTTTTGGAAACATCGTAATATCCAAAGGGCCCGAGCATTAGTTGATACTGGGGCGGAGGCCACTTTAATTCATGGTAAATCAAAGAAATTTCGTGGACAGTCTTTCACAATTACTGGTTTGGGTGGTAACGAAACACCCGCAGTTCAAACTGCGCTTTAAATTTAAAATTGGTAGGATCCCTCGTAGAGAATACTCTGTGTTAGTTGTACCACTTTTGGAATATATTATTGGAATTGACATTTTGAAAGGCATGACTTTGTATTTGGATGATGGTTGTTATCAATTTGGATCTAGACAGTACATTTCGACCAGACCCGTTCGGGTTGGCCGCTTGCGAATGCCACCTATTAAAATCCCTTTAGCTACGAAAGTGATTTCTCAAAAGCAATATCGTATTCCAGGTGGTCATGAAGAGATTACTGCTACAATTCAGGATTTGGTTGACGCGGGAGTCATAACTCCGGTCACATCTGCATGGAATAATCCCGTTTGGCCCGTGCGCAAAAGTGACAATTCTTGGCGCATGACTGTTGATTATCGAGAATTGAACAAGTACACACATAAATTGACTGTTGCAGTGCCTGACATTGTCACGCTAATTCAGAGAATTCAAAAGCATCCTGGTACGTGGTATGCTTCTATTGATATTGCTAATGCTTTCTTTTCGATCCCGATTGACCCTGATTGTCAGGAACAGTTCAGTTTTACATGGAATGGACGTCAAATGACATTCCGGAGTCTTCCTCAAGGCTATGTGCACAGTCCTACGATCTGTCACCGGCTGGTGGCGGAGCATTTGTCTGAAGTGTCTACGAATCCGAGAGTTCAAGTCTGTCATTATATTGACGACATTTTGATTCAAGGTGAAACGCAAGACGAGGTACAGTCCCATTTAGATCAAATCCTTGACTGTTTGCGAGCGAAAGGTTGGGAAATTAACCCTGACAAATTACAATCTCCATCCCAGAATGTGAGATTTTTGGGAATCAATTGGCATGAGGGTCACAGAGAAGTGATCCCACAGGTAAAGCGAAAAATACTTGACTTTGCAGTTCCCAGAAACAGGAAAGAGACTCAATGCTTCATCGGCTTGTTTGGTTTTTGGCGCCAGCATATTCCCCATCTAAGTCAGATTTTGGCTCCATTGTATCGAGTCACTCGTAAAAAGAATGCGTTTGAATGGGGTGAGTCTCAACAGACTGCTTTTAATTTGGCTAAAGAAGCGATTCAGTATGCCTTGGATTTGTGGCCCGTGTGTGAAGGTGATGTGGATCTGAATGTGTCCGTGGAAGGCCTGTATGCCAATTGGAGCCTGTGGCAAAAGCAGGGCAGACAAAAAGTGCCATTAGGTTTTTGGACCAAAAAGCTACCTGAGGCTGGTGAGCGTTACTCACCCTTTGAGAAACAGTTACTTGCTTGTTATTGGGCTCTGGTGGATACCGAGCAACTGACCCTAGGCCATGCTGTGATTTTGAGGCCCGAGATTCCCATTATGCAGTGGGTTTTGAGTTCACCGAAGTCCCATCGAATTGGACATGCTCAGGAGGCTAGTGTGATTAAATGGAAATGGTACATTCAGGACAGGGCACGTGTGGGTCCGAAAGGTGTGGCGGTTTTACATGAGCGAGTGGCGCAGGCGCCCTCCAATGAGATTGAAAATGAGTGTTCGGTTCCCGTGGTGCAGGAGTCTCCCGTTAAGTGGGGTAAATCATTTGATGATCTGTCCGTGGAGGATAGAAAACATGTGTGGTTTACGGATGGTTCAGCGAAGTTCATTGGTGACAAAAGACATTGGAAAGCTGTTTCATATAACCCGATCACGCAGAAACTATTGAGTACAACTGGAGATGGTAAGAGTAGTCAGTATGCTGAACTCTATGCAGTTTACCAAGTTTTGAAACAGGAACTACCTGGCACATGTCATATTTTCACTGATTCCTGGTCCACTGCGAATGGACTGGCGGTATGGTTACCGACATGGCATTCTCATAATTGGGAATTGCATTCAAAAGAATTGTGGGGGAAGGAATTGTGGCAAGAAATTTGGGAGCTGCTCCCGCAGAGTACTGTAACGATCTTCCACGTGGATGCTCACACTCCAATTGACTCCCTTGATAAATTTTTCCATAACATTGCAGATGAAAAATCTAAAATTGCTGAGGCAGTGGTGGACATGCAAGATTCTGATTTGGCGGGATTGGCGAAGTGGGCCCACCAGAAAGCGGGACATTTTGGAGCGAAAGCCACTAGCAGGTGGGCTGCCGATAGAGGAATTCATATTCCTTTTTCTTTAATAAAAGATGTCATTCTACATTGTCCCATTTGTCAGCATTCTAGGAAAAAGGAGGTGCCTCAGATTGTTCGAGGCCACTTGCATCGAGGTAAATTGCCCGCTCAAATTTGGCAGATTGATTATATCGGTCCGCTCCCTATGAGCAGAAATTGTCAATATATCTGTACAGTTGTTGACACTTATAGTGGCCTTTTGGTCGCTTTCCCTTGCAAGAATGCTACCCAAGTGAATACCATTAAAACACTGGAGCTACTTATTCTGTACTATGGTGTCCCATTCCAAATTCAATCAGATAACGCATCCCACTTTCGTGGAAGATTGGTGCAGGAATTCTGTACGGAAAATAATATTGATTGGGTGTTCCACATTCCATATTACCCACAAGCTTCAGGACTGATTGAGAGAATGAATGGTTTGTTGAAAGAACAGTTGCGCAAATTGACTGATGACCGATACAGCCAGTGGAGGGATGTCTTGTTTCAAGCTTTATTAATTTTAAATAATCGCCCTTTGTTACATGCTGAATCCCCTTTAATGCGTTTGTTTCCTCCAAATGTTGATGTGAAGCCTAATTCTTTATCAAACACTGTCATGTATTGGGAAATTACCCCCGGTGCTTTGGCTCCATGTAGAGCGACCCCAGGTTCCGCAGGCCTCGACCTGCATGCTTTAAATGATGCAAAATTTCCAGGAAAAGATCGAATCATTGTTGAAACTGGCATTGGTGTCTGTATTCCTGCCGGTAGTTTTGGATTAATTGCCCCTAGATCTGGCCTGGCCCTGAAAGGTGTACAAGTGCTCGGAGGAGTAATTGACAGTGATTATCAGGGAGAGATTAAGGTTCTCCTGCTTAATAGCAGTGAGACTGATTTGTTCATTAAAAAGTCTGACCGTGTTGCTCAATTACTGATTATGCCTGTCTTCAGTGGTGAGATCAAAAAAGGCTCTGCCCCAACATTGCTAACTGTGCGAGGACAAAAAGGCTTCGGATCATCTGATCTTCCTGGAGCTAAGATATGGGTGCAATCGCCTAAAAATCCTCCTGAGCAGGCTGATATTATTGCGACCGGTCATGACAACACCGTTTTGGTGATGAAGCCAGGGAAAGATGGCTGGGAAGCTGTCCCAGCTGATAAATGTTACTTACGAGAATGATTAAGGCCTGTGTTTGTATTCTTTCAGATCATTCTCTGGACTGCTGCTGCAGGATGTGTCGGCGCTGGACTCCTTTTGGCCTGCTACGCCGGGAGAGGAGAGGATCCACCGACGCCGGTTGATGGGATAATGCGAGCTCCGCGGTCCGCGTGGGCCGCCTCATCCAACTTCTGGATTACACTCGCAAAGCGGGTGACGAACTCTCCGCATTTCTGTCTTACCCCAATGAAATCTGTCACTGACATTTTAGCGACCTGTTTGGTTGCCGTCCCTGCATCTACTGAGACTTTGCGACATATTTTTAATATTTTGAATGCCCGACCTAATGTTATTCTGGGCGACTTTGCGGCCCACGAGTTTTGTCCTTCATGTACTGCTCTCCCAGACCTTGATATCCCTATTCACTCCCGAATTACTACTTTTAATGTTACCCCTGGAGACCTATGTTTTATGATGACATGTGACCCTAAGGCTATCACCGAATGCTTAAAATTAAAGATTCAGGCCGCTACTTCTTTTTCAGCTCATCAACGGTTGCTGTGTTTAAAGAGACTTCCGAATTCGTGTCTTTCTGTAAGAAACAATATGACATGTCAACGTTTATTAGTTGCCCCTAGTTATTATCGTTCGATGTTATTGCCAGCTGGATGGCTGTTCTCCTGCGGGAATTCATCTTGGCCCTATATTCCTGCGAATATTTCTGGTGGCCCATGTGCCGTCACTAGATTGAGCCTATTAATGTTTTCCTCACATCCTAATTCACATTCCCGTATTGTACGTGATTCAATGTCATTGCGTGAGGATTGTGATTCCTCTGTTCACCTCTTTTCTAAATCTGAATACCTTGGTTTAGCTTTTTCTATTATTGGAGTGCCTGCATTGGCCGTTTATAATGCCAAGACAATCGGCAAAATGGCCTGTTGGATGGTTAAATCCATCAATCAGACATCTACTGTCTTATCTGACCTTTTATTAGATGCCCAAGGCGAACGTAGAGCGATTTTACAGAATCGCTCTGCCATTGACTATCTTTTGTTGAAACATGGACATGAATGTTCTGATTTTGAAGGTCTATGCTGTTTTAATTTGTCTGACCATTCTAAATCTATCCAATCCCATATTGATAAACTTCACGACTTGACTGCAGAAATTAGACAACACATAGATCAGGGTTTCTTTGACTGGCTCTTTAATTGGCTGCCTGACTTACATTCTTTTCGACAGATTTTAGGGGGAGTTATTGTCGCTATTTGTGTCCTGATAGCTGTTTGTTGCTTTATTCAGTGTATCCCTTCCCTACTCCAATTTTTTAGACTTGGTAAGAGACATAGATCAGTTAATTTTGTTTCCTATTATTCTTCTACTGATGTTAGTTCTATTTAGTTTGTGGTTAATAGACTGGAGTCAAGGGGTGTAATGTAATGGCTGCCCTTTTCTGGTTCCTTTAAGGGGAAGAATAATGGAGAGTGACTCCAGCCTATCACCCCCATAGCATAGGGATTAGGACTATAGACAGGGCCCCTGCCTTCCATATATTAGAGTATTTTCGTGTCACTTTCCTTAATGTAGGGCTTATGAATTTAAGTTAGGGGATAGATATATAGGTATTAGTCATGATCTGCTCATTTGCTAACATGTTAGGATATTTTCCATGGAGTTATGCATATTGTGGGCTCCGTAGGCCTTAAACGGGACAGACTCCATTTTGCTTTTTGCCCGGTAGCTCGAGAAGACTTTCTAGGTGAAGTGTAATGTTTTAGTTTCAAGCTGTTGTTCGCTTGGAGAGAACCGGCTCAGGCTGGCCCTTATCGAAGGAATGTATTTTTCTCCACACCGAAGACACAACTTCAGGCCGGCCGGCTGGGAACGTGTCCTTGGTACGGGGAGGTACAAGAATTTGGTGGGCAGCAGGTTACTGGCCGTAGCTTTCCATGAAGGAACGGGCTTTGATATTAGCGAAGGTGTTAGTCAGTTCGTGAGTTAGTCCGTAGGCGGCATCTAGCCGTTAGCATCTCTGCCATTAATTATCTCATGGCGGACAGTCGCCATCTTTGAAGTCCGAGAAAGATTTAAGACCGAAACTCTCTGAGAAAGACTGAAGGAGAATTAGCGCGGAGCGCACTGACACAGAGAGAGAGAGAGAGAGACGGTAGCTAATAACCAGCAAGGTTCCGGTGCCCTGGAGGGAAGCAGACGAGGTTGAGCCTAGCGGTGCAGACGTGTACTTGTGACGGCTGGGGTGTGACTGCAAGGCGAGCCAGGACACAGAGACGAGGAGGGAACCTAGATGACTGCCGAGTCCAGACTTCATATTAACCAGGTGACCTCCGTCCTTTTCCCATTTAGTGTGCACTCTAATCTTTACCTTTTCTTTGCAGAAATTATGTTGCATAGTAATGTGATATGTGTGTATTGCCAATAAATATCCTAATTCTTATAGAATTACAGTGTGCCTCATGTTCCTGTTCAATCTCGGTAAATGCATCTTCTAGTTGAGAGTTGTTTATGTGAGCGGATGTGAAATCCCGATCAGGTAAATGGTGATCGAACAAAGAGGGAGTGAGTGGACCTTTGATGCCAGGAATAGGAGGTACATTATATAATTTGGGAACCGTATCAAAAGTCATTATTATAGTTTTATCCTGAGTAGATAATTGAGACATTGTCCTGATGATTGTTCATAGGAATGTGGTCGTCGTTGATATGCGGCGTTAGTGAGAACGTTGGGGAGGATTACCAGCGTGGATACCCACAGGATTGTGGCTTGCATAAGTGAGAGCGCCAGGGGGGACACTGGCGTGGAGATCTACAGGATTGTGGATCGTTTGGAAAAGGGAGCATTGGGTTCTGCAGGCCCATGTGTAGTCGCACCGGATTGTGCGCAATATCTGCCCTAGGGTAGACCGGTCTGGGTCGGGGTGGCCGCGAGACCAACCGATGTGAATAAGATATTGTAGAAAATCTATGCATGTGTATTGCTATTCCCCATCCTTAGGTGTGATTTGTATATATATCTGTATATCTATCCATTGTGAATACGTTCTAAGGAGGGAAGGTGAGTACGTTTTGGCTGGGTCATAAGGGGCCCCTGGGGGCTGATCCCATCTAAGCGGAAAATCCAGCCATAACAATGGCACAAACAGTAAACCTGGAGTCAGACATGGATGACTATTTGGAGCACATACAGTTACCTTTCCTGGCTCAGTCGGACTGGGAGTTCCTGATGTCCCCCATACAGGCGGACGAGATCTCCGAGGCTCTGTCCAGCATGCGTGTCCATAGCGCCCCCGGCATCGACGGTTTGACGGTAGGGTTCTACAAAGCGTTTAAGGTTAAACTTATCCCCCATTTGCTCTCACTGTTCGACGAGATATCAGAGGAGGGCTGCATGCCATGCTCTATGAGGGAAGCTTTATTGGTGACTATATTGAAACCTGGCAGACCAGCCAACGCCTGCGGCTCATACAGACCGCTCTCCTTACTGAACGTGGATGCGAAAATTTACGCCAAAGTCTTGGCCACTCGTCTGGCACTAATTTCTCCGGAGGTGGTTGCCCCGGAACAGTCTGGGTTTGTGCCTGGGAGAAACCTCGCTTACAACATACGCACAGTGTTGGGCACCTTGCAGCATGTGAAGCAAGACGCTAAAGCCGTGGCCATATTTTTAGACATGGAGAAGGCCTTCGACTCTGTGGAGTGGCCGTTTATGTTAAGAGTCCTGCGCAGACTGGGATTGGGGGAACCGTTCCTGCAAATGGTGGGAGCGCTTTATTGGAAACCCATAGCTAGGGTGCGCCTGGGGGGACGAGTTTCGGACCCGTTCGACATCAGTAGAGGCACGAGACAGGGATGCCCTCTGTCACCGTTGCTTTATGCCCTGGTCCCTGAACCGCTGGCGTGTGCATTGCGGGAGTATCACTGGCATAGGGGAGTTTCCCGACATACAAAATAGTCATCTCGACATATGCCGATGACACGTTACTTTATGTACGGAACCCGGGGTTGTGAACCTATCCCCCGTGTTGCGGGAAGTGGTACGATTTGGAGCTCTCTCCGGACTTAAAATCAACTGGACAAAATCGGTGGTATTTCCACTGACTCCGATGACTAGCTGTTTTGATATGGAATACCCTTTACGCTGGTCGACGGAACCAGTGAGATATTTAGGCATCATGATCCATACTAGTGCGGAGGAGATGTTCCGAGAAAACTATGGGTTGGAGTTTAGTAAATGCGAGGATGACGTGGAGCAGTGGTGCAAGCTACCGCTCTCCCTGATGGGACGGATAGATGTGAGTCCCTTGCTCATTGCACCATCAGGATTCAAGGAAGCCGGGCCGACGACGGCTGAAATGCCAGAAACCGGTCCCCGGAAGCTTGTTTCCTTCCCAGTATAAGAATTGGCTTGGTAGTTTGGTTTGCCCTGTTCCCATCATGCACTGGGACAGGAACAGACTAATTTGCATGTAGCCAGGTTCTGAGCTGGGATGGTGCAGTGAGCTAAAAAACGGTGATGGATCAAGCCCTGATCTTTGGACTGGGTAAGAGTGGTCTGCTTAATTCAGACACTCTGTTCATCACCACCCCTTTTCTGAATCAATTTGTCCACCATAAGCGTGGAAGGGTATACTCAGATGTGAGTCCCTTGCTCATTGCACCATCAGGATTCAAGCAAGCCGGGCCGACGACGGCTGAAATGCCAGAAATCGGTCCCCGGAAGCTTGTTCCCTTCCAAGTATAAGAATTGGCTTGGTAGTTTGGTTTGCCCTGTTCCCATCATGCACTGGGACAGGAACAGACTAATTGGCATGTAGCCAGGTTCTGAGCTGGGATGGTGCAGTGAGCTAAAAAAAAGGTGATGGATCAAGCCCTGATCTTTGGACTGGGTAGGAGTGGTCTGCTTAATTCAGACACTCTGTTCATCACCACCCCCTTTTCTGAGACACTTCACAGGAAGTCACGGAGGGAGCACAGTAGCCTCATATACTGGGGAGGGACCCTCTGGACATGGGAACGAGGAGGGCTGTGGAGGGTATGAATGGAATTGGCGGTGGCTGGGCGGAGTAAAGATGCTTAGCCACGCTGGGACACGACGACTGTGGGGACGCACACAGGATACTGCCCTGGGAGGACACACGAGCGAACTTTACGACCTGGGCACTGCACTTGGGACGAGAGAATGCTGACACAGCACGGCCGCACAGGGGGCACTATACAGCATTAGAGCCAGTGAACTAGGAGCGTAGTTGGGGGGGGGGAGTTTTGGGGTACATTTGGTTTGTGGGAGGGGGGGTGGTTCGCCTAGGGGGAGCGGGGGACAGTTCTTTTTCGATATAAAATGCACCTTCAATTCCTGTAACTGCCCACCAGGATTGCGCGGCCACAGCGTATAAGGAGAACAGTCTGATGCATGATACACTGTCAAGTGGTCAATGGTTTAGGGCGGTCACACCAGATTCTAATAGTCGCTAAAGCGCCGACGTACCCCAGGGTTGACGGCACAAGGCTGTGTAAGATTAGGTACATAATCATGGAACGTGTTTGAATTATAGCGCTGCCGGCCCAGATGGGTTGTAGGCACAATACCGTGTATGTACCTGCTTCACTTAATAAAGGTGTTTAAAAAAAAAAGATTTGCGAGTCTTCATCGGCACATACGCAATTGGCATGCTACAATCTGATCAGGGTCCTGCGTTTAGCTCTCGAGCTTACAAAGAGGCCATGAACAGCATGGGCATCGCATTGCGGTACTCTTCTCCCTTCCATCCTGAGGGAAATGCGGTAGTGGAAAGAAAAAACCGTGACATAAAGCAATCTATAACGGCGAGGGTATTAGGTTCGGGTGATGGGTGGGTCAAACATTTAATAAGTGTCCAACGTAGTCTTAATAACATGCCAAGAAATTTTCTAGGCGGTATCAGTCCGTACAAACTTTTGTTTGGTACTAGAATGATTATCCAGGATCTGGATCGTCAAACTTCAGTGGTAGAAGAAAAAACCTTTGATATCAAAGATCGTTTGGCTGTTTTACAGGACTTGAATGAAACAAGAAAGAGTCTAAGTAACATAAAGCTTAAGCCAACAACCACTGAAGAACCACCTGTCCCAGCAAGACCTGTCTGGATTCCGAAGATTGGGGATCTGGTCAGAGAAAAGATCGCGGTGAAGAAGGAATTTGGGCCTTCTTACAGAAAAGCAGTACCTGTCTTAGCTGTCAGCGGAACAAGATCAGTAGTACTACCGCCACTTGCTGGTAAAAAGGATTACAGAATTGTTTCCATCGATTTGGTGAAACCACAAACATGTGGCCGATAATAAATAGCAGGCCCAGTGGACTACCAAGAAATAGCAGAAGACCAAACTTTGCTACAATCCAAGAGGTTCAAACTGAGAGACTAATCACATTCGATAAACCTGCAGTAAATAACAAGGGACTATGCAATAAAGCCATGGAACTTGTGCCTCTTGAAACCCAAACCGCAAGAATTCGGAATGATACACTAATCTATAACGATGTGGCATCAGAATGTACGAATCTAACAAAAGAAATTGCAAAGAGCAATGGGAATCCAGAAGCATTCCCACCAATTGACAGAACAGCATCTGGCTATTTTATCAACTTTGATGACTTTTCCGATGATCCAAGTGAACATGGAGACAAGCCAGCAACAAAAACTTTCAAAGAAAAAATGACCGAGCTTTTACACCAACTAAAAGAAACATATCTGATTTCACCATGGATTGAATTTTGGACAGTGTTAGGTGTACTTTTTCTCCTGCTTTGGCTCCTCATGGTTTTATGCTGAGGTAGATTAATTGATGGAAAATATAGTACAATGGACACAGCAAGTCAGAACATCAACTTGGTCTTAAAGTCTCACAGATCCTCTCACATCGAGAAAAGAGAACTATCATGAGTGAACATCACAGCCAATCCAATACCTGGTGGTATAGCATGGGACAGAACTGACTATGATATGTGTGGCCCGATTGAGCACTTGAAGTATCCACACCAGTTTAAGGTTTCCTTAAGTGACTTTGTGATACCCAGTAATTTTTCTGATGATTGGGACTTTGAAAATATTAATAATATGATGTCAGATTTAGTAATGTCAGCTAAATTCACAGAACATGATTATTTACAGGGTTCATCAAATTATGAAGAGTTATACTGTTACAATCACTATGGTCATCACTATTTGCATAAATCTGCACAACATAGAAATGTTTTTACTTATAATCAATGGGAACATTGTCCAACTCCACCAAAAGGAAGTTCGAAGACATTCTATGAGAAATTTCCATACTTCTCAAGGTTTAACAATAGTGATCCAGAAACGTTTTATTTTAAAATGTTAAATAAGACATGAACGAAAACAATGTTGACAAATACTAAATTGATTTATTCTGAAAAATTTTATGACAAAATGTCTACATTTGGTTTTAAATACTGGAAAAACAACATTGAAACAAAAACCATCTGGGGTACAAAAGACTGGCAGGTACAAGGTCTAGAATCATTATTTAGAGTGTGGTAAATATAAATTACCTATACTTAATTTATGCGGTAAAGTTCAATAAGAATAACTCAGTCAAAAAGAAGAGGCAGAATCCGTGGTATTTGAGGGTTTAAAAGGGGTTTTATTCCTTAAAAAGGAATTGGTTATATGGTTCGAACCATGGCAAATCGATTTCCGTTGCCACTAAGGCTCGGGAAAGGATAGACAATACTTTATTGACAAGTTATCATATATATAGTCAATGCATTACAGTAAAGACAGATGCAGGAGGCGTAACAGCTGAGAGGAGAGATAAGAATACACATACGTAATGAAAAAGAGGCGTTACAATAGGCGTGCATGAGGGCATGTACTAGAAACGTCATTATGTGATGTCACAGGTGGGTGGATCCACAAGAGAATCCTGCAGTGTCAGCAGAAATATATGGCAGAGATGCGCGCGCAGCAGTGTGACGTGTAATTGACGTGGAACTGGTGGTTGAAGGGGACTTGACATTTAGCCTTACATGAGGAGACAGAAGTCTGGGGTGTCAGAACAACCTAATCCCAAATCGTATCTAATATCTTGTGTTTAAGGAACTGTATTATCTGGAAGGAAAAGGTGTCTCGGGCAAAAGGCTATTCTATACTGACTGCTAGTGCGTGCATATGCGTCTACGTGCCTACATGAGATGCGAGGGGGCATGGGCCTACCATGGTAACAGGAGCTATGAATTACTTGCATGGAGACAATGAGGCCGGGCCCTTTGCTCTGCAGCTGGAAGGATGTTTTCTTAAACTACCAGACAGGAATGTATTTTCGAGGAGCGGAGCAGATAACTCGAAGGCAAAATACCGTTTTGGCAGGCAACAGGCTGAGCCAGGCACCTTTAGCCGCGCAGGGAGTAAGACAAAGGTCATGGATACAGATGCTCATCCAAGCTGGAGCATTCAGAGGCAGAAAGCAGGAAAGGACTCGATGACAGAATTCAGGGCCTAACTCGCCTGAGCCAGGGAAAACGTGAAAAGTGCACCATGAAAAGACGTTGGCAAGGCACACTTAGGAACGGAATATCTGACCCATTCATGGTGGATCTGAAAGAGGACATGTTAACGTTGGACGCAAATGTATTTGCGTCTTCATAGCTGATACAGGAGGGAAGTTACATGCACTTTAAGCTCTTACATGGAGACGGTGGGGTACACGTTAGGGAACATTTCTGACCATAAAATTTATATTTCCTCATTCCCTCCTTGTTCCCTAAGGACCCTTCATGATATATCGATACTCATAAGTCTATCAATCTGTTCACGTAGTATCATTTGCTCTTCTTTCTTCTTATGACGTTTAGAATGAGAATTTGAATGAGGAATACATGATGTGGCGCACAAGCCGCAAATCGCCGGCCCACATTGTAGACATAGGCAACAACTAAATACTATGAGAAGGGCAATACCTAGGAAGGATAGGATCTTCCATCCCCAGGCTGACAACGTAGTCCAGAACCAACCGGACCAAGTCCAGGTGCCTGGATTCTGGTGTATCTGACTTGCAATTTTATGAAGACGAGTAATGGCTCTATATACTGATGGCGCATTTTCTGGAATGAAAACACAGCAACTCGATCCGATGACTCTACAAGCTCCGCCCCTATCGGCCAGGATGACGTCAAGGACGAGACGATTTTGAAGAACAACAATCCGCATCGCAGACTGCTCCTCTGTTAAGTTGCCTAGGGCAGAAGTAGTCTCATTCACTACTGCTTCGAGGGTTCTAGTTAACTTGCGTATCAGTTTACTATTAAAGACAGCACCTAAGTAGGGAAAGAAACCTTTATTGAAATCTGTGTATTGCTCCCATGCCGTTTCAGTATAGTCGACAATCGGGAGATCTCTCTGGGGTCTATTGTGTACTAGATGGGTATTCCTATGATAATCAGGAGGAGCTAGGAAAACAGGTGGCAGAAGGAATGCAATGTAACAGGTACCATCCCAATCTAGAGGTAAACGTATATATGCGGTATGACCACAAATAAATTAGGAATGTCGTGAAGCTTTAAACGCAGACTTGCCCTTGTCACTGAATTCGATCACAGTAGTACATTTACTATGACCCAGGTGTACTGAACCATTCTTTCTAACACATAGTTCACCTTTGACTGGTAATACTGACATAGCGGGCAAGACTGGCTCGGATTCGGATTCAACATTCAGAATCATGAGGTTAAGTGTAAAGTTACCTAATCCATATACTTCATTTTCTAGATCAGTCCCTGTCCTTTTGGGGAGTCCCTCCTTGTCAGGGAAACATACTTTATGCAGAACTGTATTCAGGTTTCCCCATACCCAGTTGCCCTTGTAAACTACTGTATTTGAATCTAAAGAATTAATCAAACTAAACCATGCGCCACAGGAACCATTATGTGTGAATGGGTACGGAAAAAGGGGCAGAACTCCCCTGTATTTCTGGTAGGGAGGGAGTCGGCCACATATCCAATAATTTGTAGCGTTGCTGGTCTGATGAGAGTGATGTAACATACTAATGAAGGTGTTGTTGCGCAGCGCAAGTCTGTAGGACAACTCATGCGGGGGTAATTCGCTAAAAGAATGTTCGGCAGTGACGTTGAAAGCAGAATGTGCACGCTTGAAAATAGGGTAATAAATGTGCAGTAGGATACTTGCAGCAATAATCAATAAACTTAGAAAAAACATAATCAATAGTGTCACTATACAGTGACTACGAAGTGATTTACAATATTCATCTTTCTTGAGCTGTTTCTGTCTATCTCTCTCTCTATTTCGGTCTAGGGGATACATGTCAGAAACGAATTTAACCGATTCACCTAGGGGAGGACTTAAACAATTAAACTGTCTGACTTGCTAGACCTTAGTTTTAGTTTATATTCTTGCGAAGCGGTTTTCTCAACCAGGGGGAGTTTTGCGTCAGTCTGTAGAGGAGGGCAGGGCTGAGAATTCAAATCAGCAGGCAGTCCATGAAACTTCTTGATGTGGCTCGAGTGCAGCCACCCTTTTCGGCCCTCAACCTTCACAGCCGTCCTCGTCGTCAAAAGTACCAATTTCGGCGTTTGCCAGCGGGGCTCCAGCGGGCTCCGTCGGTCGAAGTTTCTTATAAAGACATAATTTCCAGGAACCACTTCATGGGGCTTCACGTCGGTGTTGTCGGGAAAGGCTGCAGCTACCTGTGAACGACAAGATTGTAGTGCAGACATCAAGGAGGCAAGGTAATCTGTCAGCATATTACAATCAACATCCGTTATTTTACGAGGTATAGGCGTCCCCCACATATTTGGTGGCCTACCGAAGACCACCTCATACGGGGATAGCCCTGATCGAGAATGTGCTATCATTCTCATGTAGAAGAGCGCAACTGGCAAAGCTACTATCCAGTCAATGCCTTTCTCTCTGCAGATTTTAGCAAGTCGAATTTTCAGAGTCTGATTATGGCGCTCCACGAGACCTGCTGCCTCGGGATGCCGGACACAGTGGAATTTCCACTGATAGCCTAACAGGAGTGTAACTTGTTTTACAAGCTCGGATGAGAATGGCTGGCCGTTATCTGAGTATACGATACGGGGCAAGCCGTACCGTGGGAAGAATTCACGAACCAGCTGCTTGGCAGTGGTCGGAGCAGTGTAATCTGGGACTGGATATGCTTCTGTCCATCGGGAGAGTGCACATACAACTACGAGGACATATTTGAATCCTCGACAACGTTCCATCTGGATATAATCCATCTGGAGGACTTCAAAAGGGTGATCGGGAGGATGAAATCCACCTTGCTCTACAGGAATGCTTTTACCTGGATTGAACTGACAACAGATCATGCAAGTACGCACTTTCTGTTTAGCTGCTGCTCGCAAGTGCTTGTTGAACCAGATGTTTTGAATACTGTCTAGCATAGCTTTTTCTCCTAGATGTGCGGGACTATGTACTGTGTTGATGATAACTTGAACCATAGAGTCGGGGAGAAACCATGTAGATTTTCCCTTCGTCATCCATCCCTGATCTGTTTGGATCCCTCCTAGTTCAGTCCATTTCTTTATTTCATCCAGTGTGGCATGTGTCTGTATGTCAATTACATCATGGCCCGGATCCCTAACTGTCATGCAGTGAGTCGGTGTCAGAACTACTGTCTTTGTCAGGTCAGTTGCGTGAGTCTGAGCTGTGTGCTTAGCTGTTCGGTCTGCCAGGTCGTTACCCTGGGAAACGATATCAGTAATTTTTGTATGTGCCTTGCACTTCATGATGGATATGGCAGTAGGCAGATGTATTGCGTCTAACAGAGCTTGAATGAGGGGACCGTGTTGAATGTTGGCACCGTGAGAAGTTAAGTAACCTCTCTCTCGCCATAATACGCCGAAGTCATGCACAACTCCGAAAGCATAACGGGAATCTGTGTATATGTTAACTCTCTTGTTCTTGGCTTGGATACAGGCTTGTGTCAGAGCGAGGAGTTCTGCAGCTTGAGCTGACAGGGTGTCAATACAATTTGTTTCTATGACTTCAGTATCTGTCGTGACTGCGTAGGCGGCCACTAACTCTCCTGTACTTGTTCTCATGCATGAACCATCCACATAAAGTGTCAGGTCTGGGTCTGGTAATGGAGTGTCTGTCAAGTCTTGTCTAGGCTTCGTCGTAATAGTAATGACTTCAATACAATCATGTGCCAATGGGTCTGTCCCACTTAACGGCAGAAGTGTGGCAGGATTTAATGTACTACAACGTCTGATCTCTATGTGTGGCTGAAAAAATGTCAATTCATAACCTGTCAATCGTGCTATAGTCAAGTGTTGGGTCTGTGTTCGATTTAAAAGAACTTCCACGGAGTGTGGAACTTGTACTGTCAACTGATGTCCTAACACTATAGAATCACTTTGTCTGATTGCTAGAGCTGTCGCTGCAACTGATTTCAAGCACGCAGGCAGAGCCTGGGCTACTGGATCTAATGTGCTAGAAAAGTAAGCACACGGTTTGTGTGAACCTGCTTGTTCCTGTGCAAGTACTGACAAGGCAGTACCTTCGCGTTCAGTAACAAAAAGTGTAAAAGGCTTATTGTAACATGGTGTTGCTAAAACAGGTGCTTGACATAAGGCTTTCTTTAAGTCTTCAAAAGCTTGTGTATGTTCCTGAGTCCAAGGGAGGACAGTCGAAGACGCTGCCTCCTGGGTTGTCAACTGAATGAGTGGCTTTGCTAGAAATGCATATTGGGGAATCCATTGTCTGCAGTAAGAAGTGAGGCCTATGAAGGCCCGTACCTCCTTTTGTGTCTTGGGTCGTGACATATTTACAATTAACTGGATGCGATCAGGTGTGAGCTGTCTCCCCCCTTTGGACAGCAAGTGCCCAAGGTAAACAACTTGCTGAACACAGAATTGTAGCTTCGAAGGGGACACCTTGTGCCCCTTGTCAGCTAGGAAATGTAAAACCGTCAGTGATGCTTTTTCACATTCAGGTTCGCTTCGGGCAGTGATCAATAGATCATCGACATACTGAAGTAGAGCAGTGTTATTAGGCATATGAATACTGTCAAGTTGTCTCTTCAGTGCTTGGCTATAGATGCTGGGGCTTTCTGTGAATCCTTGAGGTGCGCGTGCAAATTTGAAGCTTCGTCCATTTAAACAGAATCCGAACAAGTATTGGCTTTCTGGGTCAATTGGAACACTAAAGACAGCGTTCTTTATGTCAATTACGGTAAAGAACGTTGCTTCTGGATCGATAGCTGTCAATAATGAAGAGATATCTGGGACCACGGGGTACTGTGGTACAATACATTTATTTAATTCGCGCAGATCGATAACTAATCGATAAACTGGTGGTGCATTGGGATCGGTGCGTTTAAGAATTGGAATGATAGGTGAATTACATACATTGGAGTCAGTTTCCACAACTACTCCTTGTGCAATGAGCTCGTCAATGATTTGCAGTAAAGCCACTACAGCATCTGGGGGTAACTTGTATTGTCGCATTCGGGGCAATACCACTCCTTGCTTGAGTGTAACTCGATATGGTGTGATGTGCATACAACCTACATCAGTGGGGCCTTGCGCCCATAAATGTGGAGGGACATTTTGTAATCTGGGATCCATATCTCTCAATACGTAGTGACCTTTAAAGTCGCGCAGAAATAGTCGTACTCCTTCCGGAGAACAACATATTACAGCTCCTAGGGCTTTCAGTGTCTTTATACCTAACAAGTTTTCTGGGCATGATTTGGTAAGTAGTAAGTCTGTAGTACGTGTCAAAGGACCAACTGCAAGGGGAAGTGGTTGTGACACTTCGTTAATAATAGGCTTTCCTGAAAATCCAAGGGAAACATTCTGTGAGCCTGAGAGGGGTGCCCCTGGAACCTCGTCGTGGCTGATGGTCGTCCTGCTTGCCCCTGTATCAATTAAAAACTTTCTGTCTTTCCCTAATACTTGACTATGTACATAAGGACCCTCATGATCTACAGGAACCTCAATAAGAGGCAAGCCAACCTCCCTCTCTAGGCTGTTTCATGTGTATCGCTGATAGTCGGGATAATCATTTTGTGCATACTGGTACATCTGTTGTGTCGTGTTTTGTGTTGCGGTAATGGGCTGTGACTGTGGCACTGCTACTGTCTGTACTGTCTGTTGTGAGGCTTGCATAGGCTGGATATTCTGTGGTACTTGTTGTTGGACTTGGTCTTGTCTGGGTGGACGTGGTCTCTCTTTGGTTTTACCCGTAGAGATATTATGTTTCAAAACAGCACAATCGTTTATATAGTGACCTGGCTGCTTACAGTAGTTACATGTCCCTTTAACAGGACCTGCTGAATTATTGGACTGTGTTGTACCCTTTTTCTGGCCATCAGCCGGAACTGACTGAGCGACTAGCATTTTCATTTTCGTGTCTTTCATACGTTTTTGTTCATGTTCATGTTCTTCCCTAATTCTATTCTGGTGGTACTGTAACATTTGTAACATTTGTGAAGGGGTATTAGCTTGCCAGGTGCTTTCGACTTTCAATACTCGGTTCTTAACCTGGGGCAGAGAATTCTCGACTAATTTGGATACAAAAAGATGTGGATATGACTCGCTACTTGCTTTCAGGCCACTATTAATACCAAAACATTTCTCAAATCTGGAATAAAAATCACTAGTGTCTTCATCAGGTTTCTGTTTACAGGCTGAGATTGCATCCCAGTCTTCCTTTTTCGTTGACAATAAACGTGGTAATACTTGTACTAATAATCCTGGTAATGCTTTAGTTTTGTCCCCAAGCCCTAGGCCTGGAGTACGAGTGTTTTCTTCGTTTTCTAATACAGCCCACTCAATCTTTTGCTCTCCCACCTCCCATTCCTTTTCCTTGAGTTTCTCGTAAATACCGGCAGGCAATAATACTTTCAATATTTTCATGATATCCGGATAGGTGTAATCACCCATGAGTAACATGTCTTTTATTTCGCGGTGAAACCCTGCTGGATCTTTGTCATGACTAGGCACTAGTTTCTTCATTTCTAACAATTCCAATTTTGTTAAAGGCGTGTACACAAACACACGTCTAAGGGTATTATCATCATTCATAACTGGGTGCACTTCTCGCAAGGGATTCTGTCTGTCTATGTAATACGTTTTTCTTTCCATGAAGGGAGCCGGATCAAGCCTTGGACACAAGAAGGCACTGTACCTGTGCCGATGTTCTAGAATTATTTTAATTAAATCAGTACCTAGACCTCTCCATTTCCTCATGAGTAGTTCTATCAATATATCGGGTAGGGGACCTGGATCAGAGTGTTGGCTTTTATACAATATAAGGAGATGTTGTATCATGTACATACCAGCTAAACGCTGTTCGTGTGGTGAAAGATTCAAAAAGGTGTGTGCTAGCGCATCATCACTATATTTATCAGAACTGTCAGCCCATTGTGCTGCTGACCTGGCTAATTCTTGTTCATCCATAGAATCGAGTACATGGTACCCCATTCGTTCTCGAAGTAATTTATCCGTAGCCTGAAATAAGTGTTCAGGCGTCCTCGGATTTGACATGGCAGCTTGATAAAGTCTCTTACTTTCTGGACGTACCGGACGCATTGAATTATTTAAGGGTCTTCCCTTACCTACATAAGCTATCATTCCTTTATCTGATTGTTGTGAAGTTTCTGCTGATTCCTCTGTTTCCTCTTCCCCTTGGGAGGAAATTGGATCATCTAAGTCAAGATCTTCGTCGGGCGCTCGCTGAGCGTGTATTTCTATTATTTCCTTACGGAGCTTTCTAACTATATGATGTACTTGTTTTTCTTTATCGTGTTTGCCCTCCGACATATTCTGACTCCATCTAATCAATCTATCCATCTCACTTTGCGGAAAACCTGCCTGATCGTGTTCTCTTATTAAGCAATTAACCAAAAATCGCATTATCAAACCTTTAGTCTCAACCTTCTGACGTGACATGGCTTCAGCAACAGACTCTGGTCCTTCTCCTGTTCTAATAAAGTCATACAAGTTGTCTAGATGTTCTGGCATTCCTGGTAGTAACATTAAGTAGTCTGTAACACGTCTCAAACGTAGGGACGCTAATAACATGGGGCCTGACGTACCAGGCACTGGGTCATGTCTGCAGTCTGTGAGCTCTCGTCTAAGTATTTCGGCCGGAACGCCTTTCGGTGTCCGTGCTTTTGCTAGATCTCTCATCGTAATTCGGTGTATCTGTGGGGGTGTTCGATAACCTCCCGTGGCACCTCCTGAACCTCCTGAACCGGAGGCCTGGGCATGACCTGACTGTACTTGTTGTAGCGGGGTTGGGTCCTGGGCCACGCCAGTCCCAAAAGGATTTAATGGATGTAGCTGTTGAATACCGGGAGTAACAAGGGGAGCAGGTGCGGGCAGTGAACCTGGAAGAACCTGCGGTTGCGGACCTGGGGGCTGATGTTGTAGCTGTTGGGAGATGTCAGCTGGAGCAGGTGGTACGGGTACATGAGCAGTTGCAGAAGTATATGAGGGAGCTACATCGTCTAGATAGGAAGAAAGGAATATATCCTTTGCTGTCTTGTGGTGTAATTTAGTCGGAAGCAATGGAGGTGGCAGATCTTTTGGTACTTCCGGGGTGGCTTTAGGTAAACCCTCGGTCAGAAGAGGATACATACCATTCATAAGAGTGTTTCGTTGTCTGTCTACTTGTTCTGCTTTTACTCGTATCCCTTCCCCAACTAATACGTTTTCTCGTGTTTTGTCAGACTCCTCTCTACTCTTCTCTTCTTTTCTGAGCGCTTTCTCTGTGCGTCTATGCGATTCTTTACGCCATAATTCGATGGCATCTTTTTGTGACTGTCTGGCTTTCTTTTTCCATAATGCTTCTTCTACTCTCATGATGCAATCAGCATCCCATGTCCCAGCAGCGGGCCATCTCTGATTCTCTGTTAGATCTTTAGTATAATCTACCCACAAATCGAGATATAGTACGGCATCTAAGCCATGTTTATGGTACATAAAGTACCCTGGAGTGTCCCTAGGTGGAATAGGAACAGCTTCCTCGAGTACCCCTTTTCTGGTTTTTATCTGTCTTAATTTGGAGAACAGCGGCATCTTGAACCCTGATACTTGGTATTTACTTGAAACTTGAACACAGTTAATACAATAAACACAATAATGAAGATCGAACAATCACTCATACCACGACATTTAAAACCACATTAAAACATTTTCAAAACGAACAATAATAATTAGAATAAAACTAGCTAACTGCATGATACTAGATATACTGCTAAACAGTACAGATACACTGCTAAAACAGTGCAGACCGGATAAACTGCTAAACAGTACAGATACACCGCTAAAAACAGTGCATACCGGGTCTGTGTACCCAAACCCGTCTTGACCGGCACAAATTAATGCGCACGTCTAGATGCGTCCCCAGCAACGGTACTCACCGGGAAGCATGGAACAGAAGGCCTCGGAAACTCGACACTGGACTGGACTGGACTCGACTCGTGACGCAGATACTTCGGAACTTCGGAACCTGGTGGGCCTCCGTATACCTCGGATCTTGCTCTCTCTCAGCTAGGCTCTGGTCGGGATCCTCCGCACTCCTCACCGCCTCGTCTGGGTGTTGATCGCAGCCTCAGTCACCTCCGTTGGCCTGAGGGAGATACAGGAAATCCTGCGGGTACGCGTAGTTGTCCGTCCGGCTGTGGCAGGGGACTTGGCCTGCAACGCACCTCCGGCGCGTAAGGTGGGGGAGGGGTTCCTATTCGGGCGCCAATTATGTGGTAAATATAAATTACCTATACTTAATTTATGCTGTAAAGTTCAATAAGAATAACTCAGTCAAAAAGAAGAGGCAGAATCCGTGGTATTTGAGGGTTTAAAAGGGGTTTTATTCCTTAAAAAGGAATTGGTTATATGGTTCGAACCATGGCAAATCGATTTCCGTTGCCACTAAGGCTCGGGAAAGGATAGACAATACTTTATTGACAAGTTATCATATATATAGTCAATGCATTACAGTAAAGACAGATGCAGGAGGCGTAACAGCTGAGAGGAGAGATAAGAATACACATACGTAATGAAAAAGAGGCGTTACAATAGGCGTGCATGAGGGCATGTACTAGAAACGTCATTATGTGATGTCACAGGTGGGTGGATCCACAAGAGAATCCTGCAGTGTCAGCAGAAATATATGGCAGAGATGCGCGCGCAGCAGTGTGACGTGTAATTGACGTGGAACTGGTGGTTGAAGGGGACTTGACATTTAGCCTTACATGAGGAGACAGAAGTCTGGGGTGTCAGAACAACCTAATCCCAAATCGTATCTAATATCTTGTGCTTAAGGAACTGTATTATCTGGAAGGAAAAGGTCTCTCGGGCAAAAGGCTATTCTATACTGACTGCTAGTGCGTGCATATGCGTCTACGTGCCTACATGAGATGCGAGGGGGCATGGGCCTACCATGGTAACAGGAGCTATGAATTACTTGCATGGAGACAATGAGGCCGGGCCCTTTGCTCTGCAGCTGGAAGGATGTTTTCTTAAACTACCAGACAGGAATGTATTTTCGAGGAGCGGAGCAGATAACTCGAAGGCAAAATACAGTTTTGGCAGGCAACAGGCTGAGCCAGGCACCGTTAGCCGCGCAGGGAGTAAGACAAAGGTCATGGATACAGATGCTCATCCAAGCTGGAGCATTCAGAGGCAGAAAGCAGGAAAGGACTCGATGACAGAATTCAGGGCCTAACTCGCCTGAGCCAGGGAAAACGTGAAAAGTGCACCATGAAAAGACGTTGGCAAGGCACACTTAGGAACGGAATATCTGACCCATTCATGGTGGATCTGAAAGAGGACATGTTAACGTTGGACGCAAATGTATTTGCGTCTTCATAGCTGATACAGGAGGGAAGTTACATGCACTTTAAGCTCGTACATGGAGACAGTGGGGTACACGTTAGGGAACATTTCTGACCATAAAATTTATATTTCCTCAAGAGCCTGCATGATCCCAGAACAAATAATATTCCTGAATGATACAATTCAACAAACTACTTGTCTTGGCTTAGCTAAGATAAAAGACTTAGACAACCCGTCTATTCCAAAGCCCATACCTGATAGTAATAGCACTACGGATGTGGAAATAGACGTATCCCATATTTTTCACCAAAACAGAACACATCCTGATTGGAAAAAATGGTTGATCTGGCCCACAGACACAAACAACTGTCGAGATAGATTCCTGAACAAAAAACAGGGGTTCAAACTGACCAGGCCAGACCCAAGATATTCCCAGAGACAACATCCAGGGATAGTTACAACATACAGTGTAGTGAAATTATGCCTTGAGTGGCTACAGAAATCCACACTGGCAGAAATTAAGCAACACTTGACTTTACTTAAAGAAGGTGCTGACTTGCGAGCTTTCATAAAGGGAACTCGCAAACAGCGTCAAAAACGTTTCATAGCGGCCGGTATATATGCTGCATACAACGAAGCTTGGAAAGTAATGCAAATTGAAACAGCAGAAAAAATACGAGAAATTGATTGTATACATTTGGAAAAATCACTTTCTGTAGTGGACAATGGGTTAACGACTCTGTCCTCCAGAATATATTCACTGGACAGCATTGTGTCATCTGCCTTTGATATAATAGAGCAAGACTTACTAATGTTACAACATGGTCAGTCCCAATTGCGTTCTACTGTACAGCCTGGCTGGACGTTGCAAAACCTACGTTCAGCCTATGTACCATGGCGTCTAATCAATGTAACGTCATTATTTTCTATCTTTAACCTTACTGATAAACAAATCAGTTTGGCACAAAAAGGAGCAGATTATACGATTCTGAGCATTGAAAAACTTGAGAGATTACCATTGACAATTTCAGAGAGACCTGTCATTGAATGGATAATACAAGGAACAATTAGAATTCCGATAACAACTTTCCAGTTTAAATTTTGCCAAGAATATATACCAGCAGGCCAGTATGAAAGGTTGGGTAAAGGATACATCAAATCAACCTGGGATTTACCTTACACACACAAATGTTATAGTGAAGGGTAAAAGGAGGTATTCCTTAGTGGTAATAATTGTAAAAAATCACTAAGCGGTACACTTCTGTGTCAAGGTATTAATTTGCATGGAGCCCGCGAAGGGTCTTCAAATAACCTTTCATGTCACCTGCAAGGCACTCCTGCAAAACAGATAGAGCCATTTTTCAGACCACTTTCTAACGGTAGCTACGTTTTAATAAATGACCACAGCTGTTGTGGAATGGTGCCAGGAGAATGCTATCTCGTAACTGTAACTTCCAGAGTCGTTTGCTGTATGCAAGTAATATATCCAAACAGCAATCCAGACATGGAGGCGGCAATATGGCCTTATGTGAATATCTCTTCTATTCGAATTGATACTTTAAGCAGAATGAAGTCTATTCTTTTACAGACTACTGTGCCTCTGACCTCGTCCAAAGAAACGTATGAACTGCAAGTTGCAAGGACAGCAGCAGAGATACATACCCTTTTATCGACAAATTGCCCCGTGCATTTTGTAGAAATGTTAAGCCAAATATTAAACATGTCTGATACCAGTGGCATCACACATGTATTTAAGACAGTTTTTTCAGGACTGTTAGCACCCTTTGAAACAGTTCTGGGCATCTTCCCGAATTTTGTCCCTTCTGTCTTTGGCAGCCTACCCTTAATCTTGGGACTCGTGGCAGGAATTTTATTTTTGTTCCTTCTGCTCCGATATGGCAAGCCAATCCACAGACAAGACTCCAGCAACGATGGAAGAAAGGATCCTAGCAATACGATACCGAGACCGTATCACTAAGGTCCTCGGATTGGCCCGGCTAAGAGATCTGAGTACAACATGGTTTCTTTCATTCAGACCAATCTGGCAAGATTGCATATTACCTGTGCTTCGATGTCTGCTATGCGGAGAAGAATGCGTGTTGGACGTCTGTCTTACGCTACCATCAGCAGTACCAATGGATATCGACGCTTTGCTTTGTTCTGTAACGACTCATGCAACATATTGTCCCCAGCGGCTACCTATTCTGATGATGGCATTCGTTGAGACTTCACCATTACGAGTAGGTGGCGGTGAAGTACGAGAGGAAAGCAGCACCACACAGGTACAACCTTCTGAGAGCATTGCTGATCCAAACATTGATGATAGCAATCACGCACAGAACTGCACTGTTACAGTATTTTCAAACTTGGTCGAACTTTCACCTGATGTTGTAGACCAATTTTTTTGCGAGTCTGTCTGATATGATGTTCTCTCCTAACAACGAGAATAACTTTTAAAAACAATGAGCACACCGCGTTCCATGAACTCTGAATTCGGCCTTCGGTTTTTGATAAACAACACTACTGAAAACATTTGGAACTATTTTTTCCCCTGAAAGCGAAATCATTTTTCAACTTCCAAAATATTTACCTTTTTTTTTTGGCACATAGTACTCTGCTTAAAGTAGAACTATTCTTAGAGAACAGAGCTTCTACTTTTAGAGACACTAGAGACAATCTTTTACCTCAGCCTCTAGCAGATATACAGCATTTAAAAAAAAATGTGTAATGAAATGGTCTCGACCTTCTTTTCTGTATACAGAGCCATTTCATGTGTAATTCTCGCAATTCGTTCAGCTGATATATATGCATTTAACTGAATGATAACACTGCTTGAAGAGCGTACAGTACCAATACTCATTTTCGTGTATAAACCATACACCATTTCAAATGCAATTTATGTATTTTGGGGTGGGTTGGAAAACACACATGCATCGTTATATGTTTATATTGCTTATTATTTAGTAATGATGGACATTCATACGTGGAGTGGGTGTTGTATTTCTATCTAGGACCCTAACTCGATATTCCAGATTCATGCCCTTATGTGGTTATAACTAATAATATAATAATAATAATTAATATAAATAATAATATCCTTATAAAGGATATTATTAGTTATATCCATATTCAGTAATAGCCCATGCAGTCCAAAACACAGCACGGCTACTCCCATAGACTCCTAGAAAGCACAACGCGTTCTTTAACCCCTTCGCTGCTCATGAAGAGCTCAGCTCATCATGCAGTACACTGGTCGTGTGCTTATGACGAGCTGAGCTCGTCATGAACAAAGGGCACCAAGGATTTCCAGCACAGGAGGGGGAATTGCCTTAGCATTCAAGGTGTTAAACAAACCAAGCCACCAGCAGCCCGGGAAAACCCCCTGCTCTTGTTTTGATTTGCACAAGAACTCCTAGAGTCCAGAAAGAACTGTTAGTTTTTGGTGACGTCTTATGTCCAACCTTACTTCAAACCCGGCACCTTTCAGGTATAAATATACCAACGTTGCCTTAAGCAAACACACGGTGGTTGGGAGCAGAGCGACGTTCTACTTGCCCGAGTGCCCAGCTGTTGAGGAGAGCCGAAGGAAACTGCCCCTCCCTTTGACGCACTGAGAGAGACGCTGTCTTTTTCTCCAGCCGAGAAAATCCAGCTTTGGTGTTCCCAAGTCACCCTCGCGGGTTGCTAGGAGATCGAGTCCTGAGAAGCGCGATACAAGACCTCCTTCATTCTATAACCAAGGTACGGAGCTGATTAAAACCTTAGAGAGAATTCTTGATTCCGATACTTGGCAAAACTTAAACTGAACTTAAAACTGCAACTCACTTACTCCTTCCCACGTATTAGGCTTAAGTCAGGTACACTGGGGTAGGCGTATCTTAGAAGCACCAGTTGAGTTTGTTAGTCAATGTTTTTATGTATGTATATATTTTATCCATTTTAAAGTATCTTATGGCTAAGAAACCATATCCATGCTTTTACAGTATTATTTCATAATACTACTTTTACTGTACACACTTTACTTTATAATAATTATTGCAACTGTGGCAAGTCATTTCTCTTGCATGAGAAAGAACACTGCTCAATAAAATAACACCTTTTATTGAAAACACCTGTCTCTCTATTTCTCTGCACTCTGGTGGAACTAAGCATGCATGATTGACTGAGTGAAATAGCTGTCTATTGTTTCACAGGACTCTAGAGATACACTCTTTATTCTGGGGGAGCAAAGTTGTCATGTTATATGGTTGTCAGAAGCTAATCCCTTCAAGTCTAAATCAGGACGGGTAACCCTCTCCTGAACATTCGAGAAAGTTTCTAGTGATCTCTGAGCTAGTTGGCAAAACTAATTAAGTCTAACATAGTCAGTAGAGACCTAGATGACCTCAGTCCTACGTCTACACTACTGTTTATGTTATTCCAATGTGCAGAGCCTATTGGGAATATAGGAACTACACTACAATTTGGCCAGTCCTTGCTGCTTACACACTGCATCTAGATATTGACACTATGCTAGTAGCAAACCTACGTCTACAACATCAACAAATAATAAAACTTTACAGAAACCTGACACAGTGTGTGATGGGAACACTCACACTTCAGCCAACAAGAGCTACACAAGCTGTATAGATTCAGGGTTCTACAACTAAAATGACAACACAAACGCTATATGCAGTTATGGGCAGATTGCCCATTAAACGTGAGCAAATGCCATTCTGGATAGCTCAAAAAAGAACTTAGCTAGAGTCAGTATTTCCATACACAAGCCCTCAAAAAAAACACAGAATGCTAACAATCTTCTTGCCAATGGTGATAGCTCCCCAGATTAAGGATTGTACCGCTTGGGGTACAGTTATCGCTGCCATAAATAACTCATGGTATTAGCAGTAATACCAGATGTATTAGAACAAATACAGAATGAGTACAGAGCAGAACCTGCTCTGAACTTAGGGATGAAATTATTAGGTAATTTTGCCCAGGTATCAGCTATAATAGTAGCAAATATAAAAGGGGAGGTAGCACCAGTGGCAATACGCCAACGCCTGAGGGATTTCACTCCTTTACAACAGGAACGTGAATTACCTAAACGTATCACAGACACCTGTGCTGAATTAGGTAGAGATAGTTTGGAAGCTAGAACAACAAAACCTCCACTGATGGGTGGTCCTGAAAAGGATAACACCAACCAACCACCTCATTATTCAAAAAAGAAATCGAATAATAACAACAATAAACAAATGAATAGATCTCAAACCAGGAGTGGGTCTCCTCAACAGGAGCCCTCTGAAACAAAATATAACCTTAGGAATAGGGATAACATTACAAATCCTGACGGATATCAGGATACTGATACACATTTCTCTGGTTCCTTTCCCTCCTGATTGCTGATAGGAGCTGACTAGAATGATCCTCCAAACCCATCATTACCAATGTTTGGCTCATTGTTATATTCGATGGAAAAATCTCATTAACAACTTTCTTGACGGCCTGCCAAACATCTTGTAGTTTTGAGCACACAAAAAACATATGTAGGTCATTGGCTCTTAGCATGTCACATCTGCAATACTTTGGGATCGGTTCTGATACGAACGTATCTAGTTTTTGGGGGACCAGTACCGCCTATTGGTTGTAAATACATGATTCCTTTTCAAATTAGTGGGCTTAACCTCCTATAAAGTACTTTTAAAGAAAGTTGCCAAGTTGTTTGTGGCTCCGTCATCTGAATGACTCCTTCCCAAATTGCATATGGAGCTTTTAGCTTCTTATTTTCGGTTTCTAACAAAGTCCTGTACCAATCAGCGACTTCCTTTTCCTGGGGGCCCTAATTCTGTAGTTTTGATTCAAATTCCCTCATCCCACCCATCTCTTGTCCATTGGCCACCACCTGGGATAATAGCTGCAGGTACTTGAATTTTGAGATGGAATCACCTGTTTTTACCACCAGCACTTGCCAGGGCACCATACCCTGCACCGTCAGGAGATCCCCGAAACATCAATTCCTGCCCTCCTTAGTGAGAGACTTAACTGAACTTAAAGGCACTCAGGTTTGCCTGGTGAGTCCAGATTGGGAAGAAATCTGAGAAATAGCCCATTCCAAGTATCTTCCTTACCCCCAGCCAAAGAGTAAGTGATGCCTTTAGGATCTTCAACCTAACTTTTATAAAGAACTTCCTTGCCTCGAACTTAGAGAAAACCTTTAGAACCCCACTCCTTTACCATTTCTACCAACAGGCCTCCCCACGTCAAAGACCCCAGTTTACCGGTGAAGGATTCTACAATTTATAAACTGGAAAGCCATACAGTATAGCTTTAGGTCTGGATGGGCCAGACTGCCCTTCTGCAGCTTGTGCCTCAGTTTCTTCTAGGCAAGCTGGGCTCCCTTAGATGCCCAAACAAAACTGACTAATTTCCACAGTATCTTGTCAATCATGGATTTAGGGAACATCAGATTTTAATTAAATGCACTCTCCCATATAGAGTCAGTTGGAAATCTTCCATCTAGCTAGTGATACATCAACCTCTTTTGCTATCCTCTCCAAATTGTGCTGGGGGATTTCCTCCAGTGGTTTGATAAAATAATAATTCTGTTCGAGTTATTTACCAAATAACCAGAAAGTACACCAAATTCTTTCAACAGAGCTTACACCCTGGAAATAGTTAAAGCCAGGTGCGAGGTGATTGTCCGCACACAATGCAACTCTGTTTTTATAGGTACCTGAACTGAAAGTGATGACCTGGTCATCTCATTGCAATACTTGGGCGAACGGTTCTCGACTAGCACTGACGACACGCTTAGCACCACCGAACACATGCATTTCCAGATCCACACAGACCCTAACTCCACCCTCAGAGGCACCCTCATCTACCAACCCCCCGGACCTCGCCCCCAGTTCAGCGACTCCATCACCGACTTGATCAGCACGCACAGCATGACCGCCACCGACTACATCCTCCTCGGAGACCTGAACTTTCACCTTGAGAAAAAAGACAACAACTCCACAACCCTGATCGATAACCTCGCCAACCTCGGACTGAAGCAACTTGTCATAACGCCCACCCACTCCGCCTGCCACACGCTCGAACTCATCTTCTCCTCAAGCCCACATGTCTCCATCATCCACACCACCGAACTCCTCTGGACAGACCACCGCTGCATCCACTTCGCCTTCCAGAAACCCACCACACACCACTGCACCCAACAGATCCCCAGACGCTGCTGGAGCAAAATCACCGAAGACCAACTACACACAAACCTCGATCTCAGCCCATCCACCGAACCCTCCAACACAGACAACGCTGCCCACAGCCTCAGACGCTGGATCGAGGACTGCGCCAACACCCTCGCCCCGCTGAAGAAACCCCTCCACAGGGTGACCGGCAAGAGGGCCAGCTGGTTCACCCCAGAAATCCTTGCCTCCAAGCAAGCCTGCCGGAAACTAGAGAAGAAATGGCACAGTGAACAAACTCCGGACAGCCACGCAGCACACAAGGACGCCATCCACAACCACCACCACCTCATCAGGGTGGCCAAGAGGACCTCCTTTAAAGACCGCCTCGACAACAATGCACACAATAGCAAGGAGCTCTTCAACATCGTGAAGAAACTCTCTAACCCCAGCTCCAACACCAACGGCATCCTGCCGTCTCAAGCCCTGTGCGACTCCCTCGCCACCTTCTTCACCGCAAGATAGCAGCTATCCACGACAACTTCAACACCCAGACAGCCCCAACAGACAGCAACACAACAGACCATCCCCACACCATCGAACATGACCCCCTGCTAGCCTGGGCCAGCGTGAGCATCACTGACACCATCGAGACCATGCGCACAATCCACTCCGGCTCTCCGTCAGACCCATTCCCGCACCACGTCTTCAACAGAGCAAGCACCTCCATCGCACCCCACCTGCGCAATGTCACCAATCTCTCCTCTCAAGACCGCGATCTTCCCAGAGATCTGGAAACACGTTGAGATCAACGCCCTACTCAAAAAACCTAAGACAGACCCAAGAGACCTCAAGAACTTTGGGCCCATCTCTCTGCTCCCCTTCCCGGCCAAGGTCATCGAGAAAACCGTCAACAGACAGCTAACCCGATACCTCGAAGAAAACAGTAACCTGGACCATTTCCAGTCAGGGTTCTGCAGCAACCACAGCACCTAGACTGCCCTCATCGCCGCCACTGACGACATCAGGACCCCGCTGGACAACGGTGAGACCGCAGCACTCATCCTCCTAGACCTCTCTGCCGCCTTCAACACCGTCTGCCCACACACACTACGCGCACGCCTCCACGCTGCAGAGATCTGAGACAAGGCTCTGGATTGGACCACCTCCTTCCTCTCTGGCATAATCCAGAGCGTCTGCCTCCCCCATTCCGTTCTAAAGCCTCTGAAATCATCTCCGGCATACCCCAGGGATCCTCCCTCAGCCTGACGCTGTTCAACGTTTACCTGGCCCCGCTTGCACACGTAGCCCGACAGCATGACCTCAACATAATCTCCTACGCCGATGACACTCAGCTGATCCTCTCCCTCACCAAGGACCCTATCACCACCAAAGCCAATCTCCACGAAGGAATGAAGGCCGTCGCCGACTGGATGAAGACCAGCAATCTGAAGCTGAACTCGGACAAGACGGAGGTCCTCATCCTCGGCTCCAACCCTTCAGTCTGGGACAACTCCTGGTGGCCGACGGCACTGGCGGCAGCCCCTACACCCACCGACAATGCACGCAACCTGGGAATCATCCTCGACTCAACGCTCTCAATGACCAAGCAAGTCAACACTGTCTACTTCTCTTGCTTCAACACTCTCCGCATGCTCCGCAAGATCTACAGATGGATCCCGACAGATACAAGAAAGACAGTCACCCAGGCCCTCGTCAGCAGCAGTCTCGACTACGGACACACCTTCTACGCGGGAGCCCCGACCAAGCTTATCAAATGACTACAACGCATCCAAAACCCCTCTCACCACTGATCCTCGATGTACCACGCCACGGCCACATCATCCCCCACCTGAGAAACCTGCACTGGCTTCCCATCAACAAGAGGATACCCTAGAAGCTCCTCACCCACGCACACAAGGCACTCCACAAGACCGGCCCAGCCTACCTCAACAGACGGCACTCCTTCTTCATCCCCAACCCGCAGCTACGCTTTGCTAACCTCTCACTCACCACCGTCTCGCGCATCAGAAGAACAACCACCGGTGGGAGATCCTTCTCCCACCTCACGGCCAAGAAATGGAACACCCTCCCACTGAGCCTACGACAGACCCATGACCTGCTGACTTCCCAGAGGATACTCAAGACCTGGCTGTTCGATCAGTAGCACCGCCCCCCCCCCCCCCAGCGCCTTGAGACCCTCACGGGTATGTAGTGAGCTTTACAGATGATTGATTGAATTAATGGTTCGATATAAATATCGAACAACAGGGGTGAAATAGGGGCAGCGCTGCTGTGTACTCCTAAAAATCTGGAAACTTCTTGTGAGGGAGTTATTGAGAAGGAGACGGCTGTTGATTGTTCATACAGAGCTTTTAATGGTGTTATGAAACAGGGACCAAAATCAACAGCCACCAAAAATTCCCATAAATAAGCCCAGCAGACAAGGTTGAGGGCCTTAGCTGCATCCAGTGTGATTGATCGTGCTGTAACCAGGTGTATATTACCAATTAATTGCTGGGGTATATTCATGAATCTGCCTCCCTGGAACAAATCCTTTCTGATCAGGATGTATAAGTTTAGCAGCCAATTTAGCCAGTCTCCCTGCCAAAATGCTAACAAAGACCTTATAATCTTCTTTAAGCAGGGTTATCAGACGGTACGATTCTGCCTCCCCAGGATCTTTAGCTGGTTTTAGAATCAGAACTTTAGTGGCCTCTTTCCATGATTCAGGGCCCAGCGCCTTCCTCGTATACACCATACTAAACAATTTTTTAGCAATTTATAAACCTTTGAGGGGATGGCATCAACGCCAGAAGCCTTCCCTATCTTAGATCTAGTTATGGCCCCACTGATCTCTTCCTGAGTGATTTGAGCTTCAATACTCTCTTTCCTTTCTCTAGTCAATAGAGGGAGACCAATCGCTCCCAACCAATCTTTAAGCATCAGGGTTCATGAAAGATATCTTCCCTGTAAATCAGGGAAAAAAGAGAGACCACATGATTTTGCATTTCTTCCCAGTTATCTAGCACCTTACCCGAAGGGCTCCACAATTCTTTAATCGTGTTCCTAGTTCGTTCTACCCTGTAACCACTAGACCAGCCGCGGCACCCCGCTTTCAGGAACAATGGGCTTATAATCCATGGAAAAAGAGTGAGGTTTTGATCTGTTAATTGCTTCTGATAAGGAACACGGTTGTAAGGATGGTACAGTGAAATTGTTGTTGCATTTGGCACATCATGGACATAAGGTCTCTCTTTCACAATTTCAGTATTGTCGATAGGAGGTTCCCTACGTAGGTCACCTACTGGCAAAGGAGGGTAGGAGGTTGACCCCTGAGCGCATCAGTAGCATTATAGGTATTACTTCCTATTATCACCACTGGATTCCGAATTATTCTTTACTAATCAAGCCTTTGCTTGTATTAACAACGAAAGCCGTGCATGAACCTTTGCTGTGGATGACAGAATATCTGCAATCTTTTGAGCAATTTTTTGAGCAATTAAAAACTCCAGTGCTTGGCACATCTAACTATAGGAAACGGTTTGTGCTTTATGTTCATGAGATGGCTGGTTGCGCACTTTCTGTCAGAACACAAACATTTGGTGATAAACAGAGGCCTTATGCCTATTTTTCTGCTGTGCTTGACCCTGTTGCTAAGGTTCTTCGAGTTGTCTGAGAGCGGTTGCGGCTGTGGTCACTTTAATCAGGCAATTGGCTGGACTCGTACTTGATACAGACCTCACAGTTATGGTACCCCATGCTGTGGATACACTTTTGAATAAGACAAAGACACAGCACCTCATCAGTTCACGTCTAACTGGCTATGAATTGACATTGTTTGCTAAGCATATCACGATCAACAGATTTGCCACTCTGAACTCAGCCATGTTACTGCCCCTCCCTTCTGAAAATGATGCAGTTGATAAACATGACTGCATTTTCCGGACAGAAAAAGAGATGAAAGGATGGGTAGACCTGACTGCTGTTTCCCCCTCTGACCCCCAAGGAGAACTAAATGTCGATGGCTGTTGTTTTAAATTACCAGATAGCACCACCACTGCAGCTTATGCTATCACTATGTTGTGTACAGTGTTAGAAACATCACTGGTTCCCTATCAGTCGGCCCAAGCCGCTGAGCTTGCTGCCCTTATACAAGCTTGTCAATTGAGTGAAGAGTTGAATGTCAATGTTTATACAGATAGCCAGTACGCATTCAGTGTTGCCCATAATTTTGGCCAACTGTGGGCGGAGAGAGAGTTCCTTACTTCTCGTGGTACTAGGATCCAGCATGGACACCTCATATTGCGATTGTTATCTTCATTAACGTATCCTAAGAAATTGGCAATGATTAAATGCAGTGCCCATAATAAGGTTTCTGATGACGTAGGGTGAGGAAATGCATTTGCAGATCAGGTAGCAAAGGTACGACCCGAAGTAAAATGAAAAGAATGTTTGTGGCAGGTCCAGCTAGATTTGTTCCTGAGGTTGCTATGTTTGAAAATACCGTTGAGAGAAATGAATGTTGCCCGATGCTTATGTACTCCCTGTGGTTACTATGGCCCATGGTCCAGCCAATATTAGGCAAAAGGCATTCGTAAATAGTTAGCCCCTGTTTGGCATAAGGATAACATCTCTAGAACAGCTGCGCATTTGGTGAAACATTGCTTGATCTGCATGAAACATAATCCAGGGCAAGGTACCGTTACCCCGCCTGGTAATTTTGCACCACCCACTTTTCCATTCGAGGTCCTCCATATGGACATCATTGAACTAGAACGATGCAATAATCTGAAGTAGGATTTAGTGGTCATATGTGCGTTCAACAAATGAGTTGAGGCTTACCCCACTAGTGACAATAGGGCCATTACAACTGCGAAAGTACTCCTTAAAGAGTACGTCCCTCGATTTGGTTTGCCCCAAGATATCTGGAGTGTTAACGGGTCTCATCTTAATGGGAAAGTGATTACAATAATTTGTGAGGGTCTGCACAATAAACAGAAATTTCACGCTGCTAATCATCCGCAGTCATATGGCTTTGTTGAGAAGTACAACCGTACTCTCAAACTGAAATTGCCAAAAATCCAAGAAACAACTGGGTTGCAATAGCCGGTTGCTCTTCCATTAGCTCTTTTGTCAACTAGAACCACAGCACACTCTAGAACTGGGTTGTCTCTGTTTGAGGTGGTCTTCGAGCGCCCAGCGAATGTCTGGGGTCCCCCGACCTAAGCGTTTCTCAGAGATTGAATATCCTGTATTGCTTGATCATCTTGGCCAGTAAACAGACAGTTTGCATTCTATTCACCAACAGATTCGAGGCTCCCTGCCTCAGAAAATTGAGCATGGCACCCACTGTAAGAAGAAACCTTTGTTGTTGCCTTATGACCAGTGGGTCATGGAAGGATTAGTGGACGACAAATTTGAACAAGTGCCTAGGTTTGTCCCCTTCAGCGATGCACAGCTGATATGGACTAGGACGGATAAGGAGAATGATGATGTTTTAAACAAGGCTGTTTCCCCTAAAATACAAGCTATTCAAGAGCCTCTGTTCTCAGATCCTACAGTGCATGGTGCTGCCAGGTTTGATTTACGTCATGGGATTGGGATCACTGAAGCTGAAAGATAAAACAGATTATGGATGGACTCTATAAGGCAGGCCCGTACTGTGTAGCAGTACCGACAGGAGGTTCCGAAAAGCTCAGCATTTGCTTTGTTTCTGTTGCTTGAACATTAGTTAGGGAAGGAAGTAAGCTTTGAGAGTGTACCATTTTTGTCGACATGGGAAAGAGCAGGACGAGCTTAGGACGGAGCACGCTCTATTGCCGGTGCTCAAGAGCGCCAACTGAATGATGGACAATAGGAGCCTGTGCCAGTGAGGCTGTGACGGACACTGGGTGAACATATACGTTCTTTATTATTCTGCATGTCTCTGCTTATTTCATAATGCATCCTTTTGGTAGACCAGTTGATGAGGAGGAGCAACCAATAATTCAGAGCCAACGTCGTATAATCTGGTCCATTCGAAGTACAATTAAATGTGCCATTGCTTTGGTAATGGTGATGATAACAGTATGGTGGTGTTATGGTTTTTGGAGGATGTATATGATGCACCCGTGCTTGATTTGAGTGAACACATTTCTTTGGGAAGAGACAAGAGGGTTATAATAAATAATGTGTTTGTGGCAGCGCAGAAGAGATTCTTTGGGATGGGACTGCTTGTTATCCTATTGGTTCTGGTGCTAGCCTTTAGACCGCATATCCCTTGTCGCTTGTTAATTATATGTATACCCGGCCGCCATATTTTGTAAAAGTCAAGTGTATGTTTGGACTTGGTTACCCAGGACCATGTCTATATTATAGAATGCCACAGGGGGAGGGTTATCCTGGGTGTGACAACAGCACATATTGTGACAATTTTGACCTGGAAGAGCACAATATTACACTGGTGAGTTGGCAATATAAAGAGATAACTGTACCTCGAAAAGCTGGTTATTCTGCTGCTTGTTGTCCATAGTGGATTTTACAGATACATCTTTGTATAGTAATTGTTCGGGAACAATACTATACAAGCAACAGTTTCCCTTGAGCGCAAATTTGATCCAAATAAAATTGGAATGAATTCCAGGTATTCTGCCGTAAATTATGAGGGTTCGATGTATGCACACCCTGGGTTTTATTTCCTGTCCAATGGGACTTACTCTAATGTTTATAATGGAACTGACTATGTGGCCCTTGGGATGGTGTTTCCTTTAGTTGTCGCATGTGACGATATCGAGCCGAAAAAGAGATGGGTGAAGGGAACATTAACGAAAGAGTTTTGTGAAGGAGTCACAGATTTAGAAGTGAATAGCTATAGCAATGGTATCACATTTGGGTACATCATGTCTTCAATATTCACCTCGGGTGGTACAGCAATAGTCAGGGAAGAAAAGGCAAGGGAATATTTTGGATGTTAAATACAAATCCTGTCCAATAGTACGGTGGCCGCTTTGAGAGATATGACTACCCAATTGGAAAGCATGCGGGTATATTCCGAATAGACTAGATATGCTATAGACCTTATATTGGCTAAGTCAGGTGGTGTTTGTCCTTTAATTGGCGATCAGTGTGTTATGGGGGATAGAAAACATGGAGAAAAACAAAGCACAACACATTTTAGACATCATCAAAATGTAAAGGGCATGGAAAGTGGAAATTAGAGTTGGTCCCTTTTTGATGGATTCGTCAGCAGCTGATTGGTGTTGGTATCATGCTGTATTCTCATTGAGTGTCTTCCTCTTTGCCTGTTTGGCTGCTTCGCTATCAGAGAGATTCATTTCTTTTTTTAATTTTTATTATTTCCCCATAGGGAGGAGCGGGGCTGCAGCACACCAGGCTCTGGTTCCGGGGGACAGAAGGGGCCAGTGAGGGGCCCACGCTTAAGGACTCAGGCCGCCCATCACCACTGAGTCGGTATGTGGCCCGCACAGGCAGCGCAGCGGGTTGTGTGCTGGCTGCATGGTGTGTATCTTAGTTCGCCTCCCCCTTGCACCGAAGGGAGCTGGGGCTCTGCGGCACATGCGTGCCCCACTCCATTGTTCATCTGGATGCAGCAGTTATTGCCCGTGCCCCACACTTCTCGGGCATAAAACACCCCGACCCTTCTCGCCACAGACGCGCCTGGGATGCCCATGGTCCTATGCTGCTCACACTCTGTGGGGCGGCTGTCATGGCCCTCTCCTCAGAGGCTTGACATGTGGTGACCATGCTGCGTGGGGTCACATCCAGGCCTCCACCCCACATGCATGCATGCCTGGCTGTGTGTCTGTCCTAGAGTTTCGCTGCCACCGCCCGCCAACTTTCCCTGACAGCCATGACCTCGCCCAGATCTGTTTAACAGCCATGATCCTCGCGCTACAATTACTTGATACCGTGACGCCTCGCCCAAGGGTGGAACCCACATTCTGAGTGTTTACATTGCTGTTCCTGGGGTTCAAGCTGCCTGGCGTGGGAAATCCTTGACACCCCCTCATGGGTATCTCCTGTGCTGCCCGCTCTCGGTCGTGTCCCTTTCTCCTCAGACCATGCATATCGTCTTGTGTTAACCATGGCCTGACGCCTGCTCTGCTTGAGCTCACGGGTTTCCCCCATTCCACCTGCCCCAGCTCCGAAGGGCCTGTCAGTTCATGCGCTGTGCTTTCTGTTTACCACCTGCCTGTATTCGCACTAAGAGCGTAATCACTTGACAGACAAAATGCGTGTCCCCCCCACTTCCCCGAGATTTGTCTTAATGGGCCTTTAAGATAAAGGGTAGCCGCTGCACGCCCATTAAGACAAAGTAAGTATCTTTAAAGCTCACATTCACATTGTAAGGATATGGCTCCATTAAGTGGCCAAATGGTGAAACATCTGGGCAACAACTATGCAAATCAGTGACACTCGGTTTAAACCGAGTCAGCTGATTTTGATCCGGTAGTGTATTATCAGGCAGAGTCGGTTTTAACCGAATTCTGGAGAGCCTAGTTATGTTATGTCAAATGGGAATTTGTATAGCGCACGTACACCAACAGGTCTCCTGATGCTGGGGAGTCTAAATGGGGGAACAGAGAAGCAGAGTAGCATCTAATTGTAGGTCAGGGTGAACAACCAGGTCTTAAGTTGTTTCCTAAACTGAAGGTAATTAACCTCGAGCTTTGGGTCCAGAAAAGAAAATTGGGTCCCATCAATACGTTTACGTCTGATTCTGGGCACCGTCAAAAGGTTCTGATGCATGGATCTCAGAGTACATTTGGGTAGATGCTTACTGAGTAGTGAGACTATGAATCTGGGGGCTGATATCTTAGATGGCTTTAAAAAGAATGAAGGCAGTTTTAAACATATCTCGCTGCTCCACTGGAAACCAGTGGAGATCTTTAAGCAAGGGGGTGATATGGCAGCATCTATCCTTATGGTAGATGATCCTTGCTGCTTGATTCTGGATCATCTGAAGACGATGTCTCTGGAATTGTGGAAGTCCTAAATAAAGGGCGTAAACATAATCAATTTTGGAAACAATAAGAGCTATTGCAATTTGGGTAATAGACTCCTTACTAAAGAAGCGTCTAATTTTAAGCAATTTGCGAAGTTGGACAAAGGAAGCTGAGGTAACTGAGCCAATTTGGGCACTCCTAGAGAGATCGGCATCAATATGAAGGCCCAGACTCTTTATCAATGGTTTAGGCGTTGGTGCCACACCTAACTCAGGTGGCCAGTAGGAGGGGGTCCAGAGACATCTGAAACAAGAAGTCCCCTCAGTACGACCCCATGTAGCAATTTTCGCAGGTGTAATATATAGATCGACTAAAGTCTAGGGGGCAGATTTACAAGCCCCTTGCACCTCTTGAATGCCACGTTGCGTTACTTTTGTTACGCAGCGGCGGCGTAAAAGATGCGCCATGGTGCGGGGTATTTACAATGTGGCGCATCTGCAAGATGCGTCATGTTGTAAAGCCCTATGCCAGAAGGAGGCGTTCCGGCACGGGAGGGGGCGCGTTCCGGCGCAGTGACGCCTCCTAAAAGTGGCTGAGTGAAATCTACAAGATTTCACTTAGTCACTTTGGGGTCCCATGCTGCCTCAAAAGCCTGCGCCTGCTTGACGCAGGCGTAAGGATTGACGCGGCGTTAACAAGATAGGGCCCCCCAGAGCATTGTTAGAGCTGTGTCGCGCTTGCGACACAACTCCAGCAATGCTCCGCCTTTACGGCACAGATGAGTCAAGCATCTGTGCCGTTTTTGCCCAATGGGGGGGCCGCATTATAAATGCGGCGCATCAATGATGGCGGAGGGATGGCGCACAATAAGTGGCGCATGCCTGCTGATATGCAGGGATGCGCCACTTATTGTAAATCTGCCTCTCAAAATCTTGAGCTCGCAGATTGTCAGAGCACAGTACCGTGTCCCACAGTTCTAGTGATCCTATAAAACAAGAATCCTCAACTCCCAACCTATCCTGCCATTTCAGCCTATGTTTATCTAAATCATCTGGTACTCCTTCCTGCAGGCATCTATATAATTGTGTAGTTGAGGGTTCCGCGTTACTGGTTAGCAATTCCATCAGAGATACTTGTCCAAACACTGCAGCACCACCGGCCTTTTTAAGCAGAAAATCTCTCAGCTGTATGATTTGAAGAAAATCCCATGGGCCGACATCAAACCTTTCCCTAACTTTTTCAAATGATGTTATGTGATCCCCAGCTAACAGATCCCCTATCCTGTTAACAACTCTTTCCTCACCTTGCCAGGCATGTATCTTGTAATGCCCTTGGTCATTCCCAATTATGGAAGAATAACGATTGAACCTACGTACCCCAAGTTTTCTCCTGATGCCTGCCCGATTGCGAAAGGCAGCGATCAGTACCTTAAAATGCGTTTTCTTAAAATCGCTTGCTTCATAGAATTTCAGAAGACAGCCATTAGCCCGGGCGCTATTGTATATATATATATATATTGTTGGTACTTGACCAAGATCCCCCTATCTTTTCCTTAACTCCAAAAAGAGGCCAATAATACTGGAATGAAGCTGCTAAATAATGTATCTTAAAATGCGGGAGCTCCCAACCTCCTCTATCCCTTGGAAGGGAAAGGAAAACATTTGCTCTTCTGGTCCTTGCGTAACACCAAATAAACCTAGCTACCTCCTTCTCTATTTGCTTAAACCAAAAAATATGAATATCCAAAGGAATCGCATGAAAAATATACAACATTTTTGGTAGGGTCATCATTTTGGTGACATTACATCTCCCTACTATCGACAGTTTCAGATTTTTCCATCGTTGGAGATCGGTTTTAATTTTCCCCATTATAGGGGTGATATTTAGATCCAATGAATCCCCTAGGCGGTAAGCCTTGAGGGTCTGCCATAAAAAAAACTCCATGACACCCTGTCAAAGGCCTTCTCCACAACTAAAAAAGCTACCCCAGAACCCCAAATCTTCCTATGGGCAACTGTTGTGATACCTTTTTGAAAAAATATATGTAGAGATTTGGATGCTATCATGCACAAATTTAATAACCTTACAGCCGCAGAAAGCTTGACAGTAAAGACTCTACAGGAGGATGACACACTGATTATCAGGGACAGAGACAAAGGGGGATGTGTTGTTGTTATGAACAGAGCTGACCACAATAATGAGATCTTTACCTAATTTAGCAATACACCGCTTTGGTCACTAACCTGACGCCACACATCACTGCGAGCCTGAACAGCGAGATCAAAAGTTGGTATGAGGAAGAATTACTGTCATTTGATGAGTGCATGTGTCTCTCAAAATTGCGAAACCTAGATTCCCCAGCCTATATACCCTGCCCACGATACACAGGAATGCTTCCTTCCCCCGAGGTAGACCAATTGTGTCTGGAATCGGGGGACCCACTAAGCAGTTGTCACAATTTGTGGACATATTTATACAACCACTGATATCCAACCTACCATCCACCATCAGAGACACCAAAAATGTCCTAAATATGATGTGTCACAAGAAAAAGGCTGGCAGAACTACTGATTCAGAAACGATTCTGAAGATAATGTAGCTGATTTTGGACAATCACACATTTTTATTTGAGGGTAGTGTTGCAGGGATTCTGCCAAAGAACAGAACTATGAGTAGGATTATGGGACCTTTGTAAGTAGGGACTGAGTTATCCTACCACCTTAGTATCCATAAGCCCAGGACCGACTAGCAAATTTGTCTCACTTGCTCTCCAACTCACTGACAGAGAAACAAACGATTAGACACCCCAGAACAAAACACTCCCAGATCACTCGGGAATCACGGTAACAAGACACACCCTTTCGCTCTTACCCTCGTATTTGTCCACAATAAAATCTGACAGAGCTTTAGTGAAAAGTTAGGTCTGCAATCTTCTCTATTTTTCAGCTTATCATTTGTTTTTTTCTGTTAAGAATTAATAATGTTAGATTGGGAGGTTGTGAAATAGTCATACTATAGCTATTAACATCTATTATGTTCCGTCTAGATATGTCTAGCTGTGTTTAGTAGTATGCTGCCTCTCTTTTCAAGTGTTTTTTTTTCTTCTTTTTTTTCTATTTTTTCTCATTCCGCTTTATTGTTATTCTTTTTTCTCTTTGCATTTAGTTGAAGCGGTAGCTCAAGTGTTGCACTGCATTCATCACCCAGACTCTGGTTGAGTCTGATGGCCTACCTTTTGTGGGGGAAAGGGGTGTGGGTGGGGTGGGTGGGGTTGCTAGGTGAGGGTGGGGGGGAGGGTGGTGGGGGAAGCTAGGAAAAAAAATGCTGAACCAGATTCGGCGATAAAAATTCTTCTTTTTGTTTTCATTGAATCTACTAGGAAGCTTAAGATATTGGTAGTAACTAATTGTAATAATAAGGGATCCAGAGAGCCTTTTGATCAATTTGCTGTGCTGAATAATGGGTAAACGGAATGTTCAAACCTGGAATGTAGGGGGACTATTGAACAATGAGAAACAGCGCCGATTGTGTGAACTAGTAGGTTTGAACCCAGTAGATATATTGTGTCTCCAAGAGACACATGTGCCATGGGCTAGGAGATCATTATTGAAGATAAGAGGCTATAATTTGTTAGCTGCATCTACACAGTCATCAAATATAAGGGGGGTTGCAATTCTAGCCAAATCATACCTAGGTGGGCCTGTACGCCATCTTTCTGATCCTCATGGAAGATGGGCAATCGTGAAACTTGCCTTAGGCATTACCATCTGCACTATATATGGCTCCAATCAGGATGACCCTGCAGTTTTTGCATATCTTGAATCTGAACTCGCTACTTGGCAGGGCCCATTATTATCTGTGGTGACTTTAATATTTCTCGTAATTCTCTACTCAATAATAATGGTCTCATTCAACAGAACTATACTGGCCGAAAACCAAAAGTATATAAAGCAATTAGGAGACTTGTGAATAGTTTGGGGCTAATTGATATATGGGAGGTGAAAAATCAAAATCAACAGAATTCTGGGTACACTTATTTTTCGCACCCACATCAGAAGCACGTCCGAATAGACTTTATATTTTCAACCAGGGATTTAGCTACACAATCATCAATCAGTAAATGCCCTAAAATAATATCAGACCATAACTCCCTTATTTTCACATTGACGGTAGGAGCTTTAGTTAAACAATCCAGACAATGGACATTTGATCGTAAACTGCTCTCTAAGAATGAATACATTACGTTTATCAAAAATTGGACAGAAGAATTTTTTAACATTAATCGCTTTGGCGCCACAAGGAAAGTGGTATGGGACTGCTATAAGTCAGCACTCAGGGGGGAAACTATAAGCTTTCAACCAGGGTTCGAAAACAAAATAGTAATAAATACAACTTAAAATTAGCGGCCCTAGCAAAGGCGGAAGAAAATCATACAATGATCCTCTCGCAGAGGCTAGACACCAGACACTCGATGTATCAAGTGGCAATGTTAAAAGCTGGGCTGAATGCCAGCCTTAGTGAAAAAGTGGCTCAAACTTATAAGGCTTATAGGAAAGATGTTTACGAGAGTGGTGAGAGAGTTGGTAGGCAGCTGGCTCTACGTACACGACAAAAAAATGTGTCTAACCATATTAGCCAGATATTTGACAGTGGTAAGACTTATACTCAAGCGCCTGATATTATTCGGCAATTTCAGCAATATTGTCAGCAACTCTACACCGAAGACGCAAACTCTACTGATAATGAAATATATGGGTTTCTTAATAACCTCCTTCACAATAATGAGGCTTTAAGAACTTTAGATGATATTACTCGGGAAGACTTAGAAGCTGAAATTACCTTAGATGAAGTGGAAGCTGCCTTGTCGTCACTTTCATCGGACAAAACAGCTGGTCCCGATAAAATACCAATAGATCTGTACAAAATATTAAGACATCAACTCGGTCCTTTGCTCCATGATCTTCTTCTAGGGATCCAATGGAACGGGGTGTCCCCCTATTCATGGAACGAAGCAAATATAATTGTTTTCCCTAAGAAAGGAAAACCCCCCGAACAACTAACTTCATATCGTCCCAACTCTTTAATTAATTCGGATTCCAAATTATACGCCAAAGTGATGGCCACGAGACTCAGTGGGGTTATTGAACACCTCGTCTCCCAGTGGCAACATGGCTTCGTTCCTGGTAAAGGTACTACTGATCACACGTGTAGGGCGATAGCCCTGTTTGATGCTATGTCTGTCGCGGGGGGCCGGATGTTAATGATCCTACTGGATGCCGAAAAGGCCTTTGATCGTGTCTTGTAGAGCTTCCTTGGGCAGTTATGCTACACAATAATTTCGGCCCCAAATTTTTTAAAGATATTATATCCATGTACATATCTCCTAGAGCAAAACTTCAGATGTTAGGGTCTGATTCTGGTTATATTAACATCACCAGGGGCACCAGACAAGGGTGCCCGTGCTCACCCCTATTATTTGCGCTCTATATAAACCCATTAATTTTAAAACTTCTTGAGAGCCAGTCTATCAATCCAATTGTATGTGGTCAAGATGCGACAAAAGTTTTGGCTTATGCCGATGATATCGCGGTTATTACATCTGACCCGGTTGAGGCTATGGAGGAAATTGATTCCTTAACTTCTGAATATGGTATCCACTCGGGGGATTCTTTGAACAGGGGGAAGACAATTGTATTATGTACAGATAATATTAATTACATCGATCAGAGAAGAACGGATAAAGCTACTTATCTGGGAATCATTATTAGTCCTGATGTTAAATTGATAACCGGTCTTAATTATAACCCTCTCATCAATAATATTAAAAAAGATTTAGACCGGGTCAATGGCCTTCACCTTTCAATCATCGGAAGGGGCAACTTTCTTAAAATGAACGTGCTGCCTAGATGTTTTTATCTGTTCCGCGCAATTCCCCTTGCTGTTGCGGCCCAGACTTTCAAAATACCCGACTCTCTTATGATCAATTTCCTATGGCAACAAGGTAAGATCAGGAGATCTCATAAACTACTGTCATTACCTAGAGATAGAGGTGGGCTTGCCATTCCGAATACTAGTCTTTATCATTGAGCAGCACTTCTTAAACAAATTTCACCGCTGGTCAGTTTCAGCCCAGAGGTGGCTACTGTAGTGAAGGAGTCAACGCGTAGGTAGTTAGGAAGTAGCTTTAATCCAGGAATGACAACTTAACATCCACAAGTAGAGAGAGGCAGTTAAGTCAGCGAGATCCAGCAGCAGAATGAGCCACTGACACAGGAGCATTCTACATGACATACAGAGGTTCTGAAAACGACATCATGTAGGAATACAACACACCTCCCACCGAAAGACAAAAAAAAAAAAAAAAAACGATAAACCCTAAAAAAAAAAAATGAATAGAAACAACTGAAAAAGAAAACATTAAGAACAAACATAATCCATGAGCTTAACAGGAGCATGTTTTACACGAGAACTACTGCGTAAGCAAACAGGCTGTGAAAGGCACGCCTGAGAAACAGCACTTTGAGAAACAACATCATGGGAAACAGCATTTTGAGAAGCAACATCATGAGCATTAGAGGGAACAGTCTGTAAAGAAAAATTGTTAGGACAAACTTGAGGAAAAAACGCCTGAGAAGAATGCAGATTATCAAAGACTTCATGAGAACCATGAAAACCAGAATCAACATCAGGAAAAGATGGGTCCCCAGGGGAACTAGGATCCAGATGAACATACTTTTTATCCAAGGCGTTGGACCTGCAAGCAGAGATGCGTCTGAAATTCCAAATTTTACCACCCTCTACTCTAACTGCTTTACTGAAAACCTCCGTAACTTTGACAGGCGAAGACCACCTGGAAATGCCTTTAGGAATGATACCGCCAAACTTCACCCTAACCAAATCGCCAACAGAGATCTTGGGAGAAGCAAATCTCGGAGGAGAGCTCTTAAGCATTTTGTCTTGGTATTTTCCAACGCGGTCCCTAATTCTATTCATATCCAACTCTAGGTACCCAGAGTCTTTCGTCTTCAACCACCAAGGAAAGATTTTGGTACCAGGTTTTCTGCAGCGCAACATTTCAAAGGGGGACAAACCAGTAACAGAGTTGGGAGACATACGATAGGTGAACAAAGTGGCCTGTAGAGCTTTTTTCCACTTCAATCCACTCCGTAGGGCCAACTGACAGGACTCCTTAATCACTCTGTTAAAGCGTTCCACCTGGCCATTGGATTGCGGGGAATAATTCGAAACTCTTTTGTGAAGAATCCCACAAGTTTCTAGAAAAACAGAAAAAACTTCACTAACAAATTGCGGCCCATTGTCGGAGACAATTTCTTCGGGTAAACCCTCCCTACAAAAAACTTCATTTCAAAACTCAACAACAATTTCAGAGTTGACCTTTTCAACAATTTTTAACTCGGGCCACTTGGAGAAATAATCCACAAGTACCACAGCAAACATATCTTTCCCTGACTGGTAATTAAAAGGGCCGATGATGTCAATTCCCAACTTTCTCCAAGGTCCACAGGCAAATTCAACAGGGGAAAACCCAGAAGAAATAGGTTTTACAGATTTGTCGCTCAAAGAGCATGGAGAACAGTTCCTTACCCACCTGTCAACCATAGCGTCCATACTGGGCCACCAATAATACTCTCGGATCCTCCTTTTAGTCGTGGACATCCCCATGTGGCCTTCATGGGCCAAATTGCAAATGGTTTCACGGACATTGAGGGGAGGGACAAATTTGTCATCTCTGTAAACCATATCATCAATTACTGACAATTCGTCTTTTACTTTGAAGAAAGAGGCTAAGTCACCACACAACTTCCTCTCTTCGGGCCAACCAGCACTCAAGAAGGTTTTGACCTTAGCAAGAACCTCATCGTGACACATAGCATCAGACCAAACACTTTCAGTAATGGAATTTCCTAAATCCTTACCACCAATTAGGTTAACATCACTAAGAGAGAAAGCGACATCACATTCGTCAGAAGCAACCGTGTTAGAAGTATCACCAACAGGAAGATGTGACATACAGTCAGCATGTACATTAAGTCGTCCAGGGACATAGACAACTTCACACCGGTACTCTTGCAACTTAGCAGCAAGACGAGCCAGGCGAGCAGTGAGGGTTCTACCACCACCAGCTGACAACATGTTAACAAGAGGCTTATGATCGGTCCTCAAAATAAATTTCGTGCCCCAAAGGAATTGTCGAAAATGCTGAGTAGCCCAAGTGCAAGCAAGGAGCTCCTTCTCTATGGTAGAGTAATTAAACTCGGCGTCCCGTAAGGTCCTAGAAGCATAGGATACAACATATTCCCCCAAGCGATCTTTTTGCATAAGAACGGCACCAAGCCCTACATTACTGGCGTCTACGCAAACAATGCAGTCTTTGTGGACAGAGAAAGGTTTAAGAAAGGGAGCATTGACAATTTTGCTTTTTAAAGAATCAAAAGAGGTTTGCTGTTCTGTACCCCAAACAAATTTGGCTTGTTTTTTTAGCAAAGACCGCAAAGGGTGTACAATAGTAGAGTAATCTTTTACAAATTTCCCATAAAATTCGGTGAGTCCTAAGAAAGACAACAATTGTTCCTTTGAGGAAGGAATGGGAGCATCAGTAATACTTTTTACATGATTTAGTTTAGGTTTTATGCCATCTTTAGAAATCTCATGCCCCAAATATTCAACTTTGGGTTGCCTAAATTTGCACTTGTTAAACTTTAAAGTAAGACCCTTTTTTTGCACATTAGACAGCACACAATGCAAATTCTGATCATGTTCCTCAACATCTACCCCAAAAATCAGGATATCATCTTGGAACGCGATGGCTCCTTTACAGTCAAGAAGAACCTCTTTCATCAGGCGTTGGAACACAGAAGCAGCACTAGTGAGTCCAAAAGGCATTCGCAAATACTGGAACATACCTTCAGGAGTCACAAAAGCTGTAAGTCTTTTGGAATCTTCGTGCAGCTCAACCTGATGGTAGGCGCTAGCCAAATCAATGGTTGAAAAGACAGTTGCACCTGTGAGAGAAGAAATTAGTTCATGGATGTTAGGGAGAGGATGTTTATCTACCCAGATCTCCTTGTTTAAACTGCGGAGATCCACACACAGACGGAGCTCCCCAGAACTTTTGAGCGATAAAACAATGGGAGAAACCCAAGGGGAGGATTCTATAGGTTCAATGATTTGTTTTGATACAAGATCACTCAAAATGTCCTTTAGCTTCTCACGATAGGCTAATGGAACATTCCTGACCCTGTGTTTGACTGGAATGGCATTATCATTCAGGATAATCCTGTGTTGAAAAATCAACAAATTTACCTAAAGTGTCCTTGAAAACATCAGGGAACATTTTTTTAGTGTTCTCTACAAACAGAGAATTGTCTCCCACATCAGAAATACTCAAGACATAAGGTTCACCTAAATAAACAGGGGGATTGGCATTGGGATCAAGTTTAATGCCAAGTAAACGTTGATGTGGCCAACTTAAGATAGCGACACCTTTGGTGGCAACATAAACTTTCCCTTTGGCAAATCTATCAGCAACCTGAATATCAGCCCAAAAGAAACCTTCCATGTTTATTTTTTTTCCAGTGTAACCACCTGGAGATATGTCAGAAGTCAATAACTTTCTATCACCCCAGAGGTTTTTGAAAAGATTCAAACCAATAATGGAATACCATGAACATGAATCCATCATTAAGAGAATGGGCTGGTTATCAATTAAAATGGTGTAAGAGGGAAACTCTTTCTGTTCAGAATCATCCACAGATAGAATACAATTGAAACTTTGTAAAACTTCCTCCTCTTCCTGTGAAATATAATTGACCCTTTGGGAAGAACGACAAACATTGGCAAAATGTCCTTTCCTTTTACATTTAACACAAACTCTATCCCAAGCTGGACATCCTCTATAATTTCCCAAATGGTTAGAGCTACCACATCTGTAACAATAAACATTTTTCCTGTAGGAAAACTTATTTTCGACAATATTCTTATTTTCAGGAACTTTCTTTTCATTGTCCTTTCTAGGAGGTAACCTACTAAAATTAGAAGGAGTGTTTTGATTCTTTACTAACGAAACTTCAGTTTCAGGAACTTGAGACTCGGAGGTTTGACCTCTGATTTCCGAAACAAACAATTCGGATTGCTCAATGCCTTTAGCAATATTGATAACAGCGCTCAAGGAAGATTCTGTGCCCAACCAAAGTCTTTCTTGAATTTTCTTGCTTTTGGTGCGCATCATTATCTGATCTCCGAGAACTTGTTCGTAAGAGATGGTTTCAAAGGCACATGAGCAAGCTAGGGAACGTAAAGCAGAGACATAATCCTCAATAGATTCATCCTGTTTTTGAACGCCGGAATAAAATTTGAAGCGTTCCATAACAGTATTTATCTTTCTTCCGAAGCAAATTTTCATTTGTGCACAAGCCTTCTCAAAAACATCCATGTCTCCTGCATCATCAATTGATGGAAGATTGTCAAACTCTTTAATGCCAGCTCCACCAAGGCAGTGTCTGAGAAGAGCTAACTTGCGTTTAGCTGAACACCCATCTTTTTCTAAAACATCAACATAGGCTAAGAACATAGGGTGCCATAAATCCCATTCAATATTGGGATCACCAGCAGTTTGCAAGAAATGAGGTGGAGCAGAAATATTGGACATGCTTGTTGTATTTTGTAAATAAAATTGACCTGAAAATGAAAAATAAAAAAAATAAAATAATGTAGAGATTCCAGTACCTTATGGTTAGTAGACCACTAACCAGCAAATCCGGTGGAAAAACGAGTCAAAATGATGAAGAAATGATGAAAAAGAGAACAGCTTCGTGAAAGTTGCTTTCCGATTCACGAAGTAAATAAGCAAGATGGCGGCACGTTGTGACGTCAGACGTTGTGAAGGTGAAAGGGTAATGCCCAGAATGCACTTGGTTTCCGGAATGGAGCGATCGGCGTGTGAAGACAGAAGCTCTTCGGCGTTGCTAGGCGCAATGAAGATTCCTCCGTGTTGCTTGGAAGCAGCGCGTGCAGAGAAAAGAGCGAGACAAAGTTCCGCGCACTTTGAAGAATGCGTTTAACGGAACTTACACACGCGGTATGTAAAGTTATTTTTCCGAAATGGAAAGAAAAGTACAAAAAACTCACGGTTAGCACATTGAAGATGGCAAGTTCAGGACAAGACGGTAAAAACGTCAGTAGTGCTAGTGGGAAAGCGGTTTTCGTAAATTTCTCCAAGGGCTGAAAAGTGAACGTTGTCATTCAATGAATCCTTCTTGTGAGGAGAGTAGCTGTAGTTACCCAGTCGTCGCCAAAAATTATGTAGTGAAGGAGTCAACGCGTAGGTAGTTAGGAAGTAGCTTTAATCCAGGAATGACAACTTAACATCCACAAGTAGAGAGAGGCAGTTAAGTCAGCGAGATCCAGCAGCAGAATGAGCCACTGACACAGGATCATTCTACATGACATACAGAGGTTCTGAAAACGACATCATGTAGGAATACAACAGCTACCTTAGATGCTAATGTCTTACCATCAATATATGTGCTGGTTCTTGGGGGGGTGCAAATGGGCTGTTTTTGCAGCAAATTGAGGCAAAAGACATTAAAAAGAAATGTAAATTTGAAATTGTAAACAGTGCCTTGAAGGTATGGGCTAAGGTTACTAAGCATATGCATATCAGCAAATTTAATAGGTATACGTCGTTATGGCAATCAAAGCTTACTTATGGATTTTCCCACAATGTTATAGCTAGGAAATTGCAAAGGCTTGGAATCTGTAGAGTAAAGGTTTTTTTGTTAAATAATCTTGGAACTACATTTGTAGAACTAAAAAATAAATACCAACTCTCTAATGGTGATTATATCAAATTTGTACAAATCTATGACATTCTTAAAGCAAAGGGACCAGCCTTATGTCTACGCAGAGTGGATATTATTGAAGCTATCAACAGACCTTGCACTAGAATAGGATTGCTTTATGATCTCCTTTTAGCTAACATTCAAGACGATCTAGAGAAAACGGAAACAAACTGGGCTATTAAACTTAGCAATCCCAATGTAGATATCTATAGAGTGTTAGAGCTAAGCGATTCACTTTTTATGGCTAGCAACCTTAAAGCAAAGACTTATAAAACCATTTTTAGCCTCTACTATACACCTGCCAAATTATTTGCATGGGGCAAAAGGGAAAATAATCTTTGTCCTAGATGCTTACAGGGTCCAGCGACATTAATACATATGCTGAGTAGCTGTTCCAAGCTCGACTTAATTAAAACAACGATTGGTGATTACTGGGAGGAGTTATTTTGGCGTAAAGTTCCGGAATCAGAAACACTTTTTATTTTTGGCTAAGATTCCTCGTTAGAACTTACAAAGAACGAGGAAAGACTTTTATTTATTGGAAAGAATCAGAACCTCCTAGCTTCCAGATGTGGCTGGCCCGTTTCTTAGCAGCCTTCAGCTTTGAGACCGCTATTTATGCAACAAGGGGCATTAGGGCGAAGAAATCTGGGGAATCAATCTGGCTCCCAGTTACGAATTGGAAAGCAGGGATCAGTCCTACCTTACAAGTACTTGATATTACTGATGTGTCGTAACTGTGATATAATTTGTTTGGTTAGGACATTTGTTATATTGCCATTTTATAATCATGTGCCGTTTATCTCAATTGTTATGTTGCTTTAGTTATTGATATTTTATCATGGGCCTATTATTTGTAATGATTTGATTGAAATATGCTTTCCTTGTTATTTGCTGTCTGTCCGGATCTGGTTCAATAAAAAAAAATAAAAAAAAGTAAATTCAAACTAAAAAAACAGTGAAATTCACCAGTTATAGTTAACTGAAGAAACTATAACTTGTGCCCTCGTCATGAACTACTTATGACCACACATATTGTGTCACTTATGACATGTTGGAGAAGTATGGCTCACTGGTTAGAGCAGGCAGACCCTGAAGTAGAGGTCAGACCCGGGACCAGGGTTCAATTCCCGACGCGGCAGGGTCTTGAGCTCAAATGTCCATGGACTCGATAATTCTCGCTTCGGTGTCTGACCTAATCATGGGTTCACACTCTGCAACTCTGGGCATTAAGCTTGCTTAATCTCCACAATGGCCCCCCGCGGCGGGATGCCTGGCTTTCACCTTAAGGATGCCCTGTAGGGGCTATCTCACAGGGAAAAGCCAGGACGGGTTCCCAAGGCAAGCGCGGAGATACCCCTTCGGGGGTTGAATCTGGCACTATATAAGAATATAATGATAATAATAATAATGTTCTACTACATAACTGATGACATCTTAAATAAAATCATTAATGACAATGTGGTTGATGAGGGTACAAGTAATAGTTCCAGCGAGCTGTAGCAGACATGCCTCTCTGCCCATAACATGGGCCTTTGTCTCCCTGCCCATGCTCTTGTGGACAGGTAAACTCAGATTGCTCCTCCCCGAAAGGAGAAAACAAAAACAGCTGCACTCACCAGGCAGGAGCAATGCTGGCATCCACAGTACCCAAAATTGAATGCTTGCAGGAAGCCAAAGGGGCTGTTGGGGCCCGGAGGCTGTTAAAAAAGAAATATTTGTGTTTGTGCATTGCCTATGTAAAGTTAGTGTTCACTGGACCATTTTTTATTCAGACAAAATTTTGAACCACAAACGAAACTAATCCTTTGCTATTTCTGAGAAAAGGCCTATGTTATTTATTGTTTCTGCAAAGTTAGGTTTTGCTTCAATTATGAATAGACTGTTCATATTACTCCATACCGTTCTCACTAGATTGAGGCCCTCTCCCACTTGTCTAGTGGCGGGTACATGGTGAAACGACCTTGGGTTGTATTAGGTGGTGTGAAATATGAGAATCGAAACATTTTTTTTTTTTTATTTCACTGTCCAGATGCATCTGCTTGGAAAATTCCACTGTGGGCGTGTTTTAACCCAGTTACAAAATGTGAATAATGTATCTCTATGCTTGTTGATGTCAGTCCCTCTGCAGCACTTCTAGTGACTGGGCAGACTGGACTCTGCTCTGAGTCTCTATGAATAAACAGTTATTGGTTTGTATTCTCAAATAAAAAAATAAAATAAAAAAAAGATCTGACATAGACACTGAGCAGTTACAAATATTTATTTTAACTAACAGGTTCAAATATGCTGTATACTTGTAGATTATAAATACAGTCAGCATGGCAGTTAGTCCATATATTATGAAGGGGGATGTCATCATAAACAAGCATTTGCAATGCAATTGGTCTCGCATTAGAAAAGTTTGAGCTATTGGTATTGTAAATGACAAATTTTGTATTTATGTGTTGGTTTTGAAAATAGCGAAATTATTAGCTTTATCATTTACAGTGCTAATAGGTAGAGCTTTCGCAAATGTGACACCTATAGCATTTGTAATGCAATATGTGTTTTATTTACGTGACTTACATGTATTGATATTACAAATAAATGGTTTTTATTTTTTTTTTATAATTAATACTTAAATACAAGTTATTGTAATTTATAATGGCAATAGCTTAAAGTTTTGTTAATAACTTTTGTGAAGATTATGTTCAGTGTATTTTATTGTGATGAAAATCCAAGAATAGATGTGAAATATTAACATCTTTTTTATGACATTTATAATAAAGCTTGAAACATTGAGAGAACATATTTGAACTAGTTGTTGTTGAATGGTTGCACAGATTGATGCTGTGGTGGCGCTGAGTGATGTTGTGGTGCCCCTGAGTGATGCTGTGGTGGTGCTGAGTGATGTTGTGGTGATGTGATATATAGAGTGAGGGCGATAGATAGATAGAGAAAGGGCGATAGAGTGGGGGCGATGGATAGAGTGGGGGCGATAGATAAATAGAGTGAGGGTGATAGATAGATAGATAGATAGATAGATAGATAGATAGATAGATAGATAGATAGATAGATAGATAGATAGATAGATAGATAGATAGATAGATAGATTGATTGAGTGAGGGCGATAGATAGAGTGAGGACGATAGATAGATATAATTATGTGGCACTGAGTGGTATTGTGTGGAGTGTGTGTGTTGCATTCAGTAGAGTGTAATTATGGGGCGTGTAATTATGCAGCACTGAGTGGTATTTGCAGTGTATGTTGCATTGAGTGCAGTGTAATTATGTGGCGTGTAATTATGTGGCACTGAGTTGTATTTGGAGTGTATGTTGCATTGAGTGCAGTGTAATTATGTGGCATGTAACTGTGTGGCACTGAGTGGTATTTGGAGTGTATTGTTGCATTGAGTGCCGCGTAATTATGCGGCGTATAATTATGTGGCACTGAGTGATATTTGGAGTGTATGTTGCATTGCGTGCAGTGTAATTATGTGGCGTGTAATTATGTGGCACTGAGTGGTATTTGGAGTGTATGTTGCATTGAGTGCTGTGTAATTATATGGCGTGTAATTATGTGGCACTGAGTGGTATTTGGAATGTATATAGCATTGAGTGCAGTGTGATTATGTGGCATGTAATTATGTGGCACTGAGTGGTATTTGGAGTGTATGTAGCATTGAGTGCAGTGTAATTATGTGGCATGTAATTATGTGGCACTGAGTTGTATTTGGAGTGTATGTTGCATTGAGTGCAGTGTAATTTTGTGGCGTGTAACTGTGTGGCACTGAGTGGTATTTGGAGTGTATTGTTGCATTGAGTGCAGTGTAATTATGTGGTGTAATTATGTGGCACTGAGTGATATTTGGAGTGTATGTTGCATTGCATGCAGTGTAATTATGTGGCATGTAATTATGTGGCAGTGAGTGGTATTTGGAGTGTATGTTGCATTGAGTGCAGTGTAATTATGTGTTGTGTAATTATGTGCACTGAGTAGTATTTGGAGTGTATGTTGCATTGAGCGCAGTGTAATTATGTAGCATATAATTATGTGGCACTGAGTGGTATTGTCTGGAGTGTATGTTGTATTTAGTAGAGTGTAATTATGTGGCGTGTAATTATGTGGCACTGAGTTGTATTTGGAGTGTATGTTGATGGAGTGCAGTGTAATTATGTAACATATAATTATGTGGCACTGAGTGGTATTGTGTGGAGTGTGTGTTGCATTGAGTACAGTGTAATTATGTGGCTTGTAATTATATGGCACTGAGTGGTATTTGGAGTGTATGTTGCATTGAGTGCAGTGTAATTGTGTGGCATTGAGTGGTGTTTGGAGTGTATATTGCATTGAGAGCAGTGTAATTATGTGCCGTGTAATTATGTGGCACTGAGTGGTATCTGGAGTGTATGTTGCATTGAGTGCAGTGTAATTATGTAGCATGTAATTATGTGGCACTAAGTGGTATTTGGAGTGTATGTTGCATTGAGTGCAGTGTAATTATGTGGCGTGTAATTATATGGCACTGAGTGGTATTTGGAGTGTATGTTGCGTGAGTGCAGTAATTATGTAGCATATAATTTTGTGGCACTGAGTGGTATTATGAGGAGTGTATGTTGTATTCAGTAAAGTAATTGTGTGGCATGTAATTATGTGGCACTGAGTGGTATTGTTTGGAGTGTATGTTGTATTGTAATTATGTAGCATATAATTATGTGGCATTGAGTGGTATTGTGTGGAGTGTGTGCTGCAATCAGTAGAGTGTAATTATGTGGTGTGTAATGATGTGGCATTGAGTGGTATTTGGAGTGTATGTTGCGTTGAGCGCAGTGTAATTATGTAGCATATAATTACGTTGCACTGAGTGGTATTGTGTGAGTGTATGTTGTATTCAGTAAAGTGTAATTGTGTGGCATATAATTATGTGGCACTGAGTGTGCACCTCTTGGCCTGCCCACTTGCCCAGACGTCAGTGGTGAATGGGGCTGCCCTCTAGTGTACAGTCATCGGTTCTCACCTCTGTGCCATCCTCTGGCTCCTAAAGGCCGGCTCTCGGGTGCGCTCCTTGGCCCCAGTGCACCCTCGTGTCTCTGGGGGCCCAGCACGGTGGGCGAGAGGGAGAGCACCGGAATGAAGATCTGCCATACCTCGTGCTCTGCGCTGGCGCCGGGGTCCCTGCGGACCCCCCTCTCCTCGCTGTATCCACCTGCCAGAGTCAGAAGGCTCGCCATCTTGCTCTGCTTTCGCTCAGGATTGTAGGATTGTGACCCCCAAGCCCTCTCAGCTTCTTAAAGTTTGTCTCTTGGGGGAGAATGGGAGGGGAGACTCGATGGGGGCGGGGTTGCTCCCCAGATTCTATAGATATGCTAATGTGATCATCTTCCCCAGCTGTGTTGGTGCCAAGACGGGAAGAAGCTTGGCTGTCTCCTGTGACCCCTGCCAGGAGAGCAGCTGAAATGCAGCGCTTTGTTATGGAACAAGATCCCCCGGTGCAATGCCTTCCAAACAATTGATTTCTCTAAGCAAGAGCCTACCTCGCTGTACTGTGGACGTGAGACGCTGTGCCCGCCTCCATGCTCGGGGCTGCGCTGTCATTGGCGGCCGCCGAGGCAGGAAGACAGACAAACACGGAGGAGACGTGGGCGGGGCCTGATCGAGGTTTCCGCTTCCCCCTGCCTGGCGGAAACTTTAGCTGTCGCTGCCGGTCTCCCATGCGGTGGAGGGAGACCGGAGTTGCTGCAGAAAGCCCCGGGTCCCAGGAGGGGGCCCGGGTGAAGGGGAAGGCGGTGGAGCTGCGCAGGGCTCCTGTATGATGGAGTGAGCCCCGCGTTACATGAGGAGATGCTGCCACAGGAGCCCCTAAGAATGGGAGCTCCAGAGCTGACCGGCAGCCTACCGGTAAGTGGGGCCGGTGTTGTGGTAGCAGAGGGGGGCGTCGGGGCACATTGCCGGTGGCCGCCCCCCCGTGTGTTTTCCCTCCCTGCGGGTGCCCGTGTTTAAGACAGTGTGCACGGCGCCGTGCTGGACGTGCGCGTTCGCGCACCCAAATCCACAAGAAAAGCTCGTAACACCCTCCTGTCCCTAATTCCCCTGGGACGGGCAGCTATACGTCTCTAGCTGTACGCATCCTTCGGATGCTAACTCCAGCGAGACCTAAAAAGACAATGGAAAAGAAGACTATAGTGCCTAACCTCCCTCCCCTTGCTAAAAAGCAGAATTATTATATAATAGAAGATTGCTGGGCTTTGTCTGCAGACCCTCAATTAACAAACCAGCTTTTTTAGAGTCATTAGCCAACACCATCCCACCTACTCAAGACGAGATCAACTCCTCGGTCTCCTCGCTTACCAGCTGGCTCAACACAGCCAGGGATTCTCATGCCCCTCTTAAAAAAATCAAATTGGCGAGACGTGCTGATGCCAACTGGTGGTTCTCCACTGACTTAAAAGCAAGGAAACTGGCCTTACGACAATTAGAACGTCAATGGCGTCGGAAGTACGACCCTGACTTAAAAAAGACCTTTACGAAAGCTAGGAAAGAATACATGACGGCCATCCTGATGGCGAAAGCGTCCTACTTTTCCTCCAAAATTCTGGAATCCACAAATAAGTCTAAGGACATTTTCTCCATCCTCAATGAACTCACAAACCTTGACACGGTCCGACCCAAGATCATCCCCACCCAGTCTTTATGTGATTCACTTAACGTTTACTTCATCGATAAAATACTGGACATCAAAGCCAGCATTCCTCGACCAGTGTCCCCCCTTACTTCCGGCATGTCAATCAAGCCGAATCACTACACCCTGAGCAGTTTCCCACCCATCACCCAAGACCAATTTCGGGAACTACTATCTAGAGTAAAATCCGGTGCCCCTTCAGATAGCTGCCCGCCCCACATCCTAAAAGAGTGCTTCCTGACCCACCCAGCCCCTGCTCTTACACTCTTGAACAAATCCTTGACTCTTGGCCTAGTCCCCACAGCTTTTAAAGAAGCCATAGTCATTCCGCTTCTAAAAAAACCGGGGGCAGACCCAGCCTGCAAAGCCAACTTTCGACCGATTTCGCTGCTGCCCTACTTGGCAAAAGTCCTTGAGGCACACGTGGCCAAATGCTTATCTAATTTCCTCGAGGAATCCTCCTGCTTCGAACCCCATCAGGCAGGCTTCCGGCCTGCTCATTCTACCAAAGCAGTAGTCACGACAGTTCTGGACACCCTGCGCGACTGTGCTGACAGACGCTCTCCACAAGCCCTGGTGCTCCTAGACCTTTCGGCCCCTTTTGACACGGTCGACCACAACATTTTGGTCGACCGTGTCAAACAAGCCGGCGTCAGGGACCTAGCAGCCGGCTGGCTGAGATCCTTCTTGACTGACCGTAACCAAACTCTGCGCCTTGGTGACTTAATGGGCACCAAACAGGCCATCACCTGTGGAGTGCCACAGGGCTCCTCCCTGTCTCCTCACCTATTTAATCTGTATATACTCCCTCTGATCCAGACCTTAAGAGAGAATCAGGTGAGAGTCTTCAACTATGCAGACGACTTACAGCTGCTGTTCACCATCAACAACACCGAAGACTCCATACGGCACTTCCAGTCCACCATGAACTTCATCAAAACTTGGATGGACCTGAACCAGCTCAAATTAAATCCGGGTAAAACGGAACTAGTCCTGACCGGCGAAAGCAGCAAGTACTGGGGCCCACATTACTGGCCTTCTGAACTAGGCCAAGCCCCAACACCTTCCCCGTCAGCCAAAACACTTGGAGTCACTGTGGACCGTGACTTATCTCTTAAAACTCAAGTTGGTCAAGTGGTCTCCAAATGTTTCTTCCAACTGAAGAAAATCCGGAAGGTACGCCGCCTGCGCACACCCGAGGCACTCACCCAGGTGGTGATTTCTACTGTATTGTCCCATCTGGACTACGCAAATGCCATCTACCTAGGTCTTCCCAACTACCTAGTTAAGCGACTCCAGATGGTACAGAACCATGCCGCAAGGCTAATTCTGAACCAACCTAGGCGCCAGGCAGCCACCCCCCTCCTTAGGAAACTACACTGGCTCCCTGTGGCCCAGCGCTGTGCCTTCAAGACTGGCTGCATAATCTTCAAGTCCCTAAACTGTAAAAGCCCATTATTCATCAACAACCTGATTTCCAAATACACCCCGTCCCGCAACCTACGCTCACTCCATCAGAACCTCCTGCAGTCGCCCTCCTTCAACTTAAAGCATGCAGGAGGTCGTAGGTTTGCCACCCTTGCCCCCTGATTGTGGAACTCTCTCCCGATGGAGACCCGGAATTGTCAAGACCTCCTCCCCTTCCGGAAAGCCTTGAAGACCTGGCTATTCAGACAAGCATTTTCATAATTCTCTTCCCTCTATGTTCATGTTATTGCTGATCATAGCGCCAAGCAACCAATCGGTGATAGTGCGCTCTAGAAATATTTTAATAACATAATAACATAACTATACCTTAGCCTTTAGATGGTAAATCTACATCACAGGTGCTGTCTTGCTCTTCTCCCTGGAAAGATCCCTCTCCAAGTGTGTGTGTGCGCTGTCCGTGTATCCCAATGTATCTTAGTATCAGCATTTAACAACGGCTTCATTGGTATGTTTTGACTAGGTGCCAGGGCCTGACCAGAACAGAATAACAAGGGACATGTTGTTCCACCTTGCACACACTGTTAAGGAACATGCAGAGAACAAACACAGCAGACAGTTACCATATGAAAAGCACTAATGAGGACACTTGCAGAAACAAAGTCATATGGTAAAGTGCACAAAAGCCATATAATGGCTGCAGGGCTCATTCTAACATAGTGATGTCGACATTGTCCGCAAGGGCCACGTGACGCCCTCCCCTTGGCCAGGTTTATAGCACCAGGCTAAAGAACAACAAGATAAGCAGAGCCAAAGTGAATCTGAAAAGGCCAAATTACGAAAAGTCAAATTTGGAAAAGAGGCAGTGGAAAATGGAGATCAAAAAGATGACGTGAGCTCAAAATGCCGGGTACCCCAGGGTACTTAGGGAAACCCTCTAAGTCCAAAAAGTCACAAGTACCATGGAATGCAATTCACTCCAAAAGACTATCTGCACCTCTCCAAGCAAAGAGGGTGGCTATCCAATCGAGCAAGGCGAGGAGCATGTCAGGGCAATCTGCATGATAGTCGAAGATACTTTGTTGTTAGAGGCGCCGAGCACAAGCGCAGGTAGTCCAGTCTGCTCTCCTTACATTACACAACGCATCCCTCAGGCAAGTGTCATGGTAACAGGCCTGGTCATGGGCCCACAAGGGACCAACCAACAGTACATAATCCAGGTCGACACATGATGTAGTGGAGAGGCTGACATCAAGGGCCCAGTCAAAGGGGCACTGTAGACAGTAAAACACAAGTTGCACGCAGGTGAATTAGGCATAGTGGAAGTTCAGCCTATAGTAGATGCCAAGAGTCGCCAATGGAAAACCTCTAAATAGTTGTTGCAGTCGTTCACAGTACATCGCAGCTACTCTGGATGTGGCTGAACCACAGGACGGGCAGCCATTTTGTAGTAGAAGGAGAAGAATCAGCACTGTGCAAATTAGCAAGAGCACCAGGGGAAACCCGGCAAAGGTGCTGGAAAAAAAAGATTGAATAAAAACCGGTATTACTCCAAAAATAGTCTGTAAGGAGGTAACAAGGCCAAAGACCACCAATTTGAAAAAATGTGCTAAGCCTTCAGTTTCAGACGTGTTAAATATTTGGTGTTATATTTCCCTCAAAATGGAGTAGGAGATTGGTATTCAGCAGAGACTAAGGGCCATATGTATCATCCTCACCATTTGCGATTTCTAAATAGCGAATTTTAAGGAATCGCTATTTAGAAATCGCTAAATGGTATGTATGTACAAAATCAGTATTTTTTAGCGATTTCCAATTATTCCTTATTTGCGAATTCGCAATTTGCGAATTCGCAAATAAGGAATAATTTCCCATTCATTTCTATGGGCCAGGAGGCCCATAGCAATGACTGTGAAATAATTCTCAATTTGCGAATTCGTTATTTGCTAATCGCAATTTGAGAAATATTTCAAGGGTGCAGGGGTGTCTCAAGAAAACCCTGCTGCACCCCTGTAAATTACATGTGTGTGCATATGGCGCACACACATGCCAAATGGGCATGTACGTGCGTCATATGCCACCCTCACAAATGCACAATTGTGCATATTTACAAGAAATCGCAAATTACCACCAACTACCAGTTGGTGGTAATTTGCGATTTCTAAACCGGAAATCGCAATTCTTAAAAGCTTCATACATAGCATTTAAGGAATCGCAAAATTGTGATTCCTTAAATGCTTAAGCAAAAAAGGAATTACAATTTTTTGCGATTCCTTATTTTGCGAACTTTTAATACATTCCAAAATCGATTAAAAGGCTGTTTGCGATTCGCGAAGGCCGAAATTCTGCGAATTTCGGCCTTAATGAATCGCAAAAGGCTTGATACATGTGGCCCCAAGTCTCACTTGATATTCTAGCCACCTGAAATTTGAAGGTCTCACAAGCTGAAGTGAGAGCAACTTCTTGTTGAAACAATAGTGCTTTAAATCTGCTTAGCTTGTTGAAATCTGCCTTCAAAGTGGGAATGGAAGGCCACAGCAAACTGTCTACAATCCCTTGTGGAGGAGGAAAGAAGACATTACTGCAACATGTAACATGGTGTGTGTGAACCCGTTACAATATACGGAATGCCTGCCTGTAAGCAACAGCAGTTATTTAGGAGAAGATCAATCCCATTAGAGAGCAAAGTTTGCATGGGAATAATAGCAGGCGCTGGCGTTCCTTTAAAAAAAGAGTGCCAAATTAGGGGCTGATACGTTACAAGCCCCTTGCAATTTTACTTGTGGACAAACGAAGAATGTCCCTCAGTAGAATCACAGCCGTTCCCTGTTAAGAAAACTTCTTTATCCTCACTCTGACAGTGAAATCAAAGGGCAACAACCGTAATTCATGGAGAAAAGTACTACCAACGGGTTCAAACCTACTCACAGGGTAATGTTTTATGCAGGCTGTAAATTGAAATAGCGAGATAGGCAATGAGATCACCCTGTGTATTACCCATACAGAAGAAATAGTTTTCACTATTGAGAATGGAAACCGTTCTCATTTTTCAGTATGCAACATGTGTATGTAGCGTCTTTCATGACATAAACCGTTGACTATTTGTCAAATTAATTGCTAAAAACAGTGCGGAAGCATTCAAATAATCCCACGGTACTTTGCCACTTTCCAGGATCTGCAATGTCCAAGCAAATTGCATTACGGAACGCAATTGATGTTGCCCATGATACAACACAGAGACATAACTTTGTACTATGTCTATTACAGATGAAACAATATTATCTAAAGTGTAAATATGTGAAGACAAAGTGTTTTTGCTATTATCAACTATGTCAAGAGCCTTTCTCAAATTATTCTGCTCAAGTTATCATAGGCAGGAAGCCGCTTCCATTTGGGACAATTTCCAAAATTAATCATATGCAGCATATTCAAAACATTTTGAACGAGGGGCTTTAGGCCCCAAAAGCAAATCTGCTAAATCATAATTTCCCAACTGAGTATGTAGTGAGAGTATGAGAGTGTGGACAACGTGACTCTGGTTTACAAAGTGTAAACCCACTGTAGTCATCAAAAAAGTAAGCCTGGGCTGCAAATCCCTCTCCACTCGCGGAGTTTGCAGAATTTGGGTAATTTCGCGTTCCGCGGAGATTCTGAGTTCTGCGGCTTTGCGGAATTTTTTGCTTGTTCGCTTTCTAAAAATGCGTGTTTGCAAGATGTTTATCCCCGAGCACGTAAACAGCGATCTCGAACAGGAAAAACGCATTGCGAACAAGCAATTCCGCATGCTTGTGGAATTTCTGCGCGTTCGGTGAGATTTATTACCGTTTCGTGGAACTTTGCGTAGCGCGACTACGCAAATTCAGCCCTCCCCCTTCAAAAAAGCACGATTGACACGCATCATTATTAAATGGCCACACTAACCAACCTAAAGGATGTACAGTGGACGAGTGCAGGGTGCCATTTCGAAACATTTCATTCAAAACATCCAATGAATAATTGATAGAGCGCTGCCAGTTGTTATAGGCATATTTAAACAAAAAGAGAGAAAGGGAAGTCGCAGCTTCCACTCTTACTCCCCAGGGAAAAGTCAAATAAACAAAAGAGTGAAGCTCGAGGGTCACTCATGTTTATTAAAAAGAGCCCTCACTCACCAGCCTAGTTGATGACATGCTTCATCATTCGGCCCCCACCAGAGAGACAGAGTGCCTCTCCGGTGTGCTACAATGCCTGATTACAGTTGAGTGGGTTTTTTGGGTGACAAGTGCTAGTGCTTGTGTATGAAGTGAAATTAAAATGGCCTTACTGCTTCCTAAATAAATTTTTATTAGGTGGAGAGTAAGGCCAGATTAAAAATAGGTCTGGGCCAGATTGGGTCACATTCGATTGAACATAGGTACATCGATAATATCCTGATGATCTTAGCAGGGTCTGTGGATGAGTTACTGCCTAGTATATTTGGATATGAATATGTACTACAATGTGTAATTTACAATGAACTTTGATCATAAAAAGATACAATTCCTAGGTGTGGAATTGTACATATATGGTTCCAAATTAATGAGCAGAATGTATAAAAAAGAGACATGTTGTAACATAGTTTTACATGCAAGTAGTGCTCATCCCAGACATCACCTTTCTGCCATACGGAAATGGTCAGGGCCAGGAGGAACTGCAGCTTAGATACAGAATATGTCAGGAATTTGGCTGACATTAAACAGAGGTTCCTTTTTAGAGTCTATGACAGTTATACCTTCAAAGATGTACATGAAAGAGCAATGAAGATAGCCAAACGAGTCACACTTAAAGACAACAGAACTAAGCAAGACACATACACAGAAACTATTAGACCTATCTTCACTTATGGCAGTAACATAGGTGATGTCATCAGAAGTCTGAACAGACACTGGCACTTATTGAAAGAATACACCAATATTGCACACCATATTACCAGACGCCCATATATTACCTTTCACAATAAAATAACTCTTAGAGGACTTATCAGCCCTAGTAACCCAGGCAACAAACAACTTGAGAATTGGTTGACATCACACATGAAATGTTTCCACAAATGTGTACACTGCACTATGTCCAAAGTTGCAAAAGAGAAAAAATCATATAAATATAATGACAACCTCATCTTCTATATCAACAGTAAAATACATTAAACAGCACACTTTGTGGGCTACGTGTTGATATATAAGTGAATGGGATTTATGTGGGAAGCACGGTGAGAATGGACAAAGTAATGGAACACTTTCAAGCAGTGAAACAAGGGGATCATGAATACCACTTTGCACTTCATACACTGAGTTGTAAACAAGACGACCAACATAGGAGCTTTCAGTTCCATGGTCTAGAAATGGTTCAACAAAATTATATAGGCCGTAACCAAGAGTTACACTTGAGACGCCAAAAAACCATTCGGATTTTGTGTCTCAAAGCTGTGGAAAAGGAGCTTAACGTGGATCGTGAATTGCATTACTTCTTGGGTGATTAAGAACTGATAATTTTTGCTGTATTCTGTGACAATGTACTGCTACAAGTGCTGATACTATGTTGTGTGGTCCTAAGAAACAGTAATGATGTATAATTTTAAATGTGATAGTAGGAAGCTTTATATTTGCTTCCAATGCATTCAAGTCAATACAGTCTTTATTTCGATTGTCATAATCATTAAAGACACAGTACAAAAAGTGACTGAGAAAATTCATAATGTATAATAATACATCCTATTAAAAACATAGTAAAAAGTTGATAAAAAGGTATAAGTAAAATGCATAGGCGATAATACACAATATACAAATATTTACACAACTATTGACAGATGCTATTTACCCCCTTATTGATGCATAAAAAAAACATACACCTGGTTTGGGTATCAATGGCAAGCACCCATACTGGGAGTGAACTTACAATGCTAATCCACTGAGGATAGAGTCATAAGGTGGGACTGACAAGAATTAGAGTACCCTCAACATAGTGGCTTGGATGCCCCACATCCAGCTCAAAAATGTAGCCACAGCAATTACTATAGGCTCATGCGTGTTGGTCTTCAGGATCCGTAGCGCCTCAATACCCGACCTTGTGCCCAGATTCAAGCATATTGGTTTCAACCATTTATTTCTTGCTAACTTGTAAGCTGAAAATTCAAATAACAAATGTGCTACCATTTCAATATGAGCTGGACATGTATTACATTTATCATCCGTCAAGGAATGCCATCTACTTGTAAATGATTTTATAGGTAGGGAACCCATCCTAAATTGATGGAACAGCTTCCTATCACTTGGTTTAGTGAAAAAATCCCAGTAACTTTCAAACTCAGTATCTTGTTTATACTTCAAGAATGCCCCGGACAAAGTATGCCCCGGAGTAGATGAAAGCTGATTGGTCTTGACCATGTTCCAATATGCTGCCTTAAACTCTTTTTTCGAGGGGAATGTGCCACTTGCTGGGTCTTCCCACAAGTTGCTCAACCCCATATTTATCAATAAACGTTTTATCTTGCATAACCAGGCGATCTTACACAAACAGTCTGCCCCCTGAACATCAGAGAACACCTCAGCAAGAGCAGACAACTCAGGGGTTGACCAAAGCCTTGTCCAAAACGCTAACGCTCTGTAGCGTGCTATGTCCTCTATAGTATGGCAGCAAAGATCTGAGTAAAAAGGCTTACGCAGTGTTGACTATGGAAGGCCTTTGATAGGTCCCAAAAATTTGTTTTGAGCTGCAATCAAGGGTGAAAAATCATCAAAGCCCAAAAGTTGAGCACTGTAAAGTATAGAGGTACTGATCTTGAAATTATAGATCTTTAATGCGGGGCTTTTTGGCTTCGTCTGTGAAAGCCTTAGTTCTTTTGTAAGTACGCCAGCTAGCTGGGTATGTTTTAGAGCCAGTAAATCAATATGTGGCTTCCACTGCAATTTCCTACCTAAAGTTATCTCCAAATATGTAAAAACATCAGTCTGTTCTAAAAGTATGTTGCTCATAAAGACTCTCCCTTTAATGGCTTTGTGTTTGTGGAGGACCATAAACTTGGTCTTCTCCACTTTAACCACAAGTTCATGATCACAGCAGAACTCCACAAAACTAGTCAGGGCATACTTCAAACCCTTTTGTGTCTTTGAAATTATCAAGGTATCGTCTGCGAACATGAGACGGGGTATCTTCGTGCAGGCTAATGTGGGGGCATCTGTTGGATGGGTAGAAAAGTACTGTACAACCCTATTAATAAATAAAGAGAATAGGGTAGGTGCCAAAACTCACCCTTGACGTACACGCTTAGAAACAAGGAACCTGTGCGTGACACTCCCCTGCGAGCCCCAGCGAACCTGTGCATAATTAGAATCATGAAGTTTAACTAAGATTGCCAGTATTTCCAATGACATCCCCATTTCCGCAAAAGCAGTCCACATTTTGTTATGAGAGACCAAATCAAAGGCGGATTTGAGATCAATAAAAGCAGCGAAAATTGTACCCCCTCCAATGATAACAACCCGCCAATAGATTAACATAAACCTAAAAACCTGGTCTATGGTGCCAGTGTGTGGGTGGAACCCTGCCTGGAGCGTTGTCAAGATGTCATTATCTGCTTTCCAGGACTGGACTTTGCACAACACTAACCTGGCAACAATCTTTTGGATAGAGTCTATGAGACTTATTGGCCTATAGTTGCCTGGTAGGGCTCGATCACCTTTTTTGTAAATTGGGAGGATTTCCGCACCTCTCCATGTACGTGGGATGGGGGCACCACTGGCTATTGCATTGGCGAGTATCTGAATATAGGTTACCCAATTTCCTTTGTCATGCAGAAACAAATCAGCCGGTATACAATCCAGACCTGGGGCCCTACATCTCGGGATTTAAGTACGGATTCAACCTCTTAACTCTCAAAATGCAGCATGGTTCCTGGAGTTGGGAGCGGGAATTGTTCTTTACTATTAAAAGTGGAAGCAAACTGGGCCTCATAATGTGAGGACCACAGTTCAAGGGCTACATGATTAACTGGTGTTTGGATGGAATCACCACTTCCTCATTTGACAAGCTGCCAACAGTTTTTCATATTTTTCCCTTTGCTGGCTAGAAGTAAATCTTGCCCACGTTTTTCAACCCAGTCCTTCTTTGCCTGTTGTTGAATTTTTTTGTACCTTACCTTCTCAAAGATGGTCTCCTGAACATCTTCAACTGGATGACAACTAACCAGTTGAAATTAAATGGAGACAAGACGGAGATCCTCCTTCTGGGCAAGCAGCCAGATCTTTGGAGTACATCACACTGGCCTGCCCAGATGGGTAATCTTCCTACACCAGTGCCTCATGCAAGAAATTTGGGAGTAATTCTGGACAATTCACTGTCCATGAAGCAACAGGCTAGCAAAGTAGTGGGTCTCTGCTTTACCCTCATAAAATGGCTCAAGAAGATCCTTTGGCTGTTGCCTATCTCCATGCAAAAAAACAGGTATCAATGCCTTAATTACATCCCGGCTTGATTACGGGAACATCCTGTACCTGGGTGCAAACAAGGCAGTTATAAAGAGATTGCAGCTTGTACAAAATGCGGCTGCCCGACTCCTTTGCTATATACCTAAAAACACCAGTGTGTCCCCCTACTTGCGTGAACTGCACTGGTTGAGGGTGGAAAATTGTATCAGATTTAAGGCCCTAAACTACATGTTTAAAATCAAAGCAGGTACCGCTCCCAAATACCTTCAGGCACTAGCCCATCCCTACATTCCAAAAAGAAACCTACGGTCTCAATCAGCTGAAGAATTCTATGTACCTAGATTCAAGCTCTCCAGGATGGGAGGAAGATCTTTTGCCCATCAGGGTCCTTCTATCTGGAATACACTACCACTCCATATACGAAAGGAGGGAAGTCATTCCAGGTTCCGTAAAGAGATAAAGACCTGGTTGTTTGATCAGTAATCTTGAACGACCTCTGCTGTATTATTCCATCCATTGTGCTGTGCTCTTAGGTGCCGGGAGACCCTTTTTGGGTAGCTGTTTGCGCCATATAAGTTTAAAAAAATAAATAAATAAAATAAATTTGCTGCTTTACACCCATTGCTTTCGATCCAATGGCTCTAGATAGGGACTTATAGGCATCTCTACAGGATTGATTAAACCATGATGCTACCATGGGGCGAGATTTCCTGTTCGGCTTTTGTTTTTTAATAAAAAAGATCTTGAGTCCAGAGAGCATATCATTATGGACCTGCAAAATGATAGAATTGATGCCCTCCTGTGATTTGCCTGTTTTGGAGGATTGCTAGGGTGCGAACAATTGCTCCCTTTATCTGTTCCATAGCCCTATCATTATCAATAATCATGGCCCATCTAACTCTCCTCATATCATTGGTAAGCAGGACATCTGCTGTTACCTTCTCGACTATCTTGTTTTTATGGCTGAATAATCCCTCTATCTGCAAAGATAATATCAATGGGCTGTGGTCACTTTCAGTCCGCTCCTGTACTACCATATCTAAGAGGAAGGACCAAAATTCGATATTTAGAAATATATAGTCTTTACGTCTACTTCTCACCACATTACTAAATGTGTGGGAAGCCTAATCTATCCGAGTGTGACCTCCCATTAACTGTCCTGACTCCCCTTTCCAAACACAGACCTTTTAATTGTATAGCGGCTTCGGTCCATTTTTTAATCAGACGTAAGTCTTGGGATGGAATATTCCACTGTGCATCCTCCTCTACACTAAGATCACTGTAGTAATCTAGTTTCCATCTTCTATGTCTATGTTATATCAGAACATTACTATGTCATCTCCATTCCTATGGATACAGAATGTTGTGCTTTGAACACTGTCCTAGGATTCCTGTTTTGTCAGTTCCTGGGAGCTGCTGTGACTAATGGCTAATACATAAGATCTGACCCATCAATTGTGGTTGTGTGGGCTTACTTCAAATTAGCGACGAGGTCTGGCCATTAGTCACCTAACCCACGTGTGTAACAGCTTTTCATCTATCTTCCGTGTCGAATTGGAAGGAAAATTGCAATATTTTCTATCCTTACGCTGATGGGATCAATGATCTCAGCGTGTGTCAAAAGCTGTGTTCAACGTTTACGCTGATGGGATCAAGAATCTCAGCGTGTGTCATCAGAAGTTATAACGCTGATGGGATCAAGAATCTCAGTGTTTATTGAAAGTTGTCTTCATTCTTACGCTGATGGGATCAAGGATCTCAGCGTAAAGACTTTGATGTCTGTAGTTTTGTTTCTGCCTCATCGTTACTGAAAAGATTCACATCATCTTTTCAAAACACTAAAATAACTGTGAGTAAACGTCATTTATCTTCATTTAAAAGAGGAAAATCTGCAGATTTGTTTAACATCGTTTTTGAAAAGATTCACTTCTTCATCATTTTGAAGCACTGAACATAATCCTAAAATAACTGTGAGTAAATTTTATTCATTTTTAAGAGGAAAATCGGCAGATTTGTGTAATGTTGTATGATTGTCCCCACAAAGCACAGGAAGCATGGGTGGGAGAACTTCTTACTTTATTCACTGTTTAAACAAATTCCTTTCTCATAGAGCGCCGAGCGTCTAACTCTCTCCAGCTACGGTCGCTTCTGCCGTTAGCCTCTCTCGCGCGCTTTCCTTATACTCTACGCGCATGCGTCAGTCTCCCGCTCTAGCTCCTGCGTAGCACGTCATCACGCTGGCCGCGGAAGGCTAGAGCGCGACACCACATATCTCCTCCTTTTACCATCAAACAATAATAACAAAGTCCAAACTCAATAGTCACTCATCTCAAAGTCTTTACATCGAGAAGGCAAGGTGACCGCTCTCCCGGCACGGGTGCGCCTTACCATGTTGGACTCTTCACCGTTACCTCCTACGGGGGCACTCCTGGTGTCCACTTGAGTACCTTCTTTCATTTCCCCACCAGGGGTTCCGATGCTTCCCGCTTCTTCCAATGTCCGTGATTCTCTGTTCCTTTCATTGTCTTTCGCCACCAGTCTTTCCTCACTTGTCTCCATCTCGTTCTCTCCGCCGGGTAGTTGCTTCTCTTCAGCCTCCTCTACTTTGACTGTCGGCCACTGCATGATTCTGTTGACTCTTGCCATGCGGTCCTGGGACGATACTCTCCCATCTCTGAGTAAGGCCGCTCTTCCACGCACTTCTTGGACCTGCAAGGGTTTGCTGTACTTGCTGTCGCCCTTCCTTTGGAGAGTCGGGAGTTTGACTCTAACCCACTCCCCTTTTTCCAGAACGGTGTCCTTGGTGTTGTGCCGCTTGTTGTAATGTGCAGCATACACTTTCTGAGCTTTTTCCAGATTGTGCTGTACCACTGCCGGTGACCATTTACTAGTCACCGTCTTCTCTCTCCACACCACATTGTCTCTGGTGAAGGGGAACCTGCCTCTCAGGATTTGGGAAGGGCTGTATCCTAGCCCCGTCGGAGTGATTCTGTAGGCCCATAACATGTTTTGGACTTCTCCTTCCCAGTCCTTCCCTTGCATTATGGAGGCTTGAATTGACCCCATCAATACGCTGTTGAACCGCTCTACCTGTCCGTTACACGCTGGGTGATAGACTGCAGTGTGCTTAGATTTTATCCCGTTTCTGTTCATGTACCTGGTCCATTTGTCCGAAGTGAACTGTGGCACATTGTCACTCAATATTGTCTTAGGTATTCCTTCTCTCAAGAACAGTGAGGTGAGAAATTTCAATACAGTATTTGTGTCCATGGTTTCCTGCACCTCGATTTCCGGCTATTTCGAGTATTTATCTACGACCACACACAGGTATTTGCCTATGCCTCTGTTGTCGAGGACGGGTCCCAGGATGTCCACAGCAATATCTTCCCATGGGTTTTGGGGTCGGTCAAATTCTCCCAGCGCCGGTCTCAATGGTCTCAGGATTTTATCTGCTCCTTGGCACTGGACGCATTCTCTCACTTGCTTTTCGATCTGAGTGTCCATGCCGGGCCACCAGTACATCTGTTTGACCCGGACTTTCGTCTTCACGATGCCTAGGTGCCCCTCATGAAGTTGGTTCAACAGCGCTGGAATTATAGACCCCGGCGGTATCACTCTGTCCCCTCGGTACATGAAAATTTCCAAGTCACACAACGACAATTCCTCACGAATCTCAAAATACTTTCTCAGGTCCGCTTTGAGATTCCGCTTTTCAGGCCACCCTGAGATGAGATATTGTTTGACCTCTGCTATCTCTTGGTCATTTTCATACGCTTCAGTCCATTCTTGCCTGCTTATCGTTGACTCCGTGTCAGCCATGTCCGCCACCATCTCATCTGCTTCTGGTGGGGTTACAGGTGCATCTTCCATGGCAGAGGCTCTGCTTAGGTAGTCTGCTACTTTATTCTGAAGCCCTGGCAGGTATTCTGCATCATACGTATAGTCCAGCAGCTTAAGCGTCATCTTGGCAATGCGTGGTGTGGCTGTTTCGTGGCCGCAAGATGTCAGCACTTTGACCAATGGTTTGTGGTCAGTTTGTAGTTTGAAACGGGTGCCCCAGATGAATTGCCTGAATTTCCCCATGGCCCATGTGACGGCCAGCATTTCTTTTTCAATGACGCTATATTTTTGTTCGGTGGGGGATAGTGCCCGGGACGCAAAGCTGATAGTCTCTACTGTGCCATCCCTCCTTTCTTGTGAGAGCACTGCTCCCAAACCTTTGTCACTTGCATCAGTTGTCAATATGGAGTTGCCCTTGGGGTCGTAGCCATGTAGGGGTACCGCTTCATTGATGTCCTTTTTCAAACCTTCGAACTCGCTTTGTGCCTCAGCCTCCCATCTAAAGGTCGACTTGTCCCTGATGAGCTGGCGAAGGTTATGAGTCTTGGTAGCAAAGTGCCTTACGAATTTGCTGTAGTATTCGGCCATTCCGAGGAATGACCGAACTTCCTCCTTGTTGACTAGGGCTCTGGCATAACAAATGGCTCTCACATTCTGCCTTTTGGGAGAAATGCTGTGACTCCCTATCTCGTGGCCCAGGTACGTGACTGATGGCATGCGTAGCTTGCACTTGCTCCACTCCGCAGTGAGGCCCTTGTCTTGGAGCACAGTCAGCACTTTAGTTAGTTTACTGTTCTTCTTGGTTTTTTCCCATGATCAGGATGTCGTCCTGGAAATACTGCACTCCCGGTAGGTCCTTAAACAGGCGATGCATTAGTTTCTGGAACACTGCAGCCGCAGAGGCCAGACCAAAGGGCATGCGGCGAAACTGATAGCACCCAAAGGGTGTGATGAATGAGGTGTATTTTCTGCTCGATGGGTGTAGGTCGACTTGATGATACGCCGACGTGAGGTCGATAGTGGAAAACCATGACACTCCTTTCGTTTTCGTCAACATTTCTTCAATCCTCGGAAGGGGAAACTTCTCCACTATCAGGCACTTGTTGAGCTCCCGGAGGTCCACGCATAAACGGACTTTGCCGTTGAGTTTCCGGGCTACGACCAACGGGGCCAACCATTCGGAACTGTCAATCGGTTCAATGATCCCCTGGTCTTCTAACCTCTGGAGTTCATGTTGGACCGCTTCTCTAATGGTGATGGGGATGTTTCTGACCTTGTGGGACACTGGGCGGGCACCCTCCTTGAGTATTATCTTATGTACGAATTTTTCTAGCTTTCCTACTGTGCCTCCGAAGACTTTGGGAAAGGCCTGCTTCAGTTCATCTTGTTGGGGCGATTGGCTGTCTTCTGTCAGTAGGATTTGCTCTTTGCCGCCGGGATCTAGCTTAATCCCCAGGTCGCCTTGGTCTCTCCAGCCTAGTACCGAGGGCCCCCTCTCTGCCACGTATAGCTTGCATGTGGCTGATCTGCCTCTGAATTCGAACTTCATTGCGCGGAAACCCACTATGGGGATTGCGTTGCTGGTGTATGAGATTGGACGGATATCTGGTGGGTGTAGCATCGGCCCCAGAGTGGGTACAAAGTCTTCTTCCCACACAGATCGCTGTACTATGGTCCACGGGGATCCCGAGTCGATTGCTATGTGTACCTTTACTCCGCCGATGAACATGTCTATGCGCGGCTTATCTGTGCGCTTGCCTGTCACATTCAGCACTTGATCCTCCACACACAGGACCATGTCGTCGTCCTCCAGGTCTTCTTCCGGCAGATCTACCGACTGGGGTGGATCAATGCACTTCACCATGGCCTTCTTCCCCTTTTTGCGGCACACTTTCTCAAAATGGCTGACTAGGCCGCAGAAGGCGCTTCTGGCGCGAAACGCCGGGCACCGTTTGTCTTGCGCCGAGTGGGCCGTGCTTCCACACCTGTAGCACGAAAATTTGTTGTCCGAGGGCTGCCTTCCCGGAGCGGGCAGCTTTCCTGTCCACCTCATGTCCTGTCTACGTTCGCTTGTGGACCCCTTCGGCTTGTATGCTGCGGGAGCCTCGTCGATCAGGTTGACCATTAGCTTTTGCGCGTTTTCTCTTTTAGCCGCGTCTGCGCAGCGTTTCGACAGTTCTGCTTTTTTCACCATGGCTATGACGTCTTTGAGTGACGCTTCACCTTGTGCCCATAGCTTGTCCTGGACAGATTTGTTTGTTGTGTGCATGACTATCTGATCTTTGATGTACTCGTCCTGTAGCTGTCCGTATCTACATGTGATTGCAAGGCGTCTCAGGGCTGCTACGTAGTCATCTATCGACTCTCCTTCCTCCTGTTTCCGTTGCTGGAAATTGTACCGGTCGATTGATACACACACTGCTGGGCGGTAGTGGTTGTCTAGGTCTTCCAGAGCGTTTTTGAAGACGTCTACGTCTGTGTCAGGCCTCTCTTTGGGTACTATGTTCGCGAATACTCGCACTCCCTCCGGGCCCAGGTTGTGCAGTAGCAGCCTTTTCTTCCTGGCACTGGGGAATGGTTCACCGTTCTCATCTTCCAAGGCCTCCACGTAGTTCTTGAAGTACTCCCTCCAGTCCTCCCACTTCATTAGGGGTTCCCCCGGTCTGGGTAGTAAGGGGACAGGGGCCGTTAGTGAAGTCGCCTGGTTGGCCATTCTGGGCTCTGTTTTGGGTCCCTCTGCCTGGTTCCCCGGGCTGCCTGGCGCACTGGTGGATCTTTCTCCGATCGAGGCGTCTCCTCGGCCTCTGGGACTGCCTGGAGTGCTATTGTCAGCACCTTGTGTAGTGCTGGGGGAAGGTGGACTTTCTTCCTCCGTCTCACTGTCCCTTCTGTCAGCCAGGGTCCTGGCTTAAGGCCTTCCCGCTCTCCGGGTCTGCACTGACCTTTCAATGTTTGCAGTCCGGTGCTGCTATTATGCTGGTTGCTCTGGATTTCCGCTGCTGCCACGCTCTATGGAGGAGAGCACTGCTGCCTTGATCAGGTCGACTTCGACCTGCTCCTGAGTCCTCGTGCTCTTGTTGCCGTTTCTCAGTGAAGCCGTGTGGAGACAGTGGGGTGATCCCAGTCCTCGTCGCCACGGTAATGTTGTATGATTGTCCCCACAAAGTACAGGAAGCATGGGTGGGAGAACTTCTTACTTTATTCACTGTTTAAACAAATTCCTTTCTCATAGAGCGCCGAGCGTCTAACTCTCTCCAGCTACGGTCGCTTCTGCCATTAGCCTCTCTCGCGCGCTTTCCTTATACTCTACGCGCATGCGTCAGTCTCCCGCTCTAGCTCCTGCGTAGCACGTCATCGCGCTGGCCGCGGAAGGCTAGAGCGCGACACCACAATTTGTTCAACAACAGGAACATAACAATGTATGACATTTATTTTACCGCTTGTAAAATAAAATATTTGTGTGACATGATAGAATATAATTCACGTTTTTAAACTTGTCCCAAATTTAACTGTCTCCCTTTACCGTATCTTGTTTGAGAGGCCAGTCATGCCTTCTCCAACGGTTTTTTATTGAGCGGAGATCTTTCCATTCCGTTGTTGTACAGCACATGATGACGCTGTAGAATCTCCTGGGGTATTGGTGATTGTTTCTGCCTCATTCAAGTGACGTCGATGAAACACTGGAGTCAGCACGTCAATTGACAACGTCATACGTTTTCCTCTGTCTCGACGTAGTTAACATCGTTAGTTCACAGTGCAATTTCTCGGCTTGGAAGAACTCAGTTTCTGTGGTAAACATTTTTCGCAGTGTAATTTCTCAGTTTAGAAGAACTGGTAAAGAGTTTTAACTTTGCTTGACAACGTGACATTTACAGAAACGTGAAAGTCAACAACGAAGCAATTAATAGACAATTTTAAGCTTCTTTATTTTTGTGTTAACAGCGCCATCTATTGGATTAATGGCACATTGTCATTTTGCAGGAAAAGTTTAACCATACATAATTTCGTAAAACTGCATTTTTTTCTAAATATTTTATTTGATCATTATATTGTATTTCAACACTTGCCTTAAAACTTTTAGATAGTTACAATTTAATATTTAGTTGAAATAATGCAGAATATTCAAGCCCCTCCTCCATTTTTACAGCTCCCCGGTGACCCTCCTGTGAAAGGGAAAGTTTGGTTTAGAGCTTTTCAAAAGTATTTAGGGGCAATTGGTGGCAGCAGGTTTAGTGCACAAAGAAAATGTTTTATTTTGGAACATAACCTCGGATTTGAAGGTCAAGCAGTCTTAGAACACTTACCTGCAACGCAATTAGGTGAAAACGGGGAGGAATTCGATGAATTTGAGAAAGTAGTTAGGAGTTTACAGAAACAATTTGATGTTGAAAGCAGTTTGGTTGTCGCAATACATAAGTTTTTTACTAGAAAACAAGAGGAAACTGAAAGCATATTTGCCTATGTTGCAGCCTTAAGAATTTTAGCGTCAGAGTGCGAATTCGAACAATTTTCTGAACAGTTAATAAGATATCAAATTGTTGGTCATACTAATTGTGGAAAAGTTCAAGAGAAGTTATTAACACTTAAAAATCCATCATTGGATGAGACTATATCAATTGTAAAAAGTATTGAACTTTCACAAAAAGCTAAAAAAGAATTAAAACCTGAAAAGGTTTCTTTAGTTAATGTTGTAAAAGAGTCAGCTACTCAGAAAAACACGAAAACTCAAGCAAAAGTGCAGTTTAAAGTAGAATATAAAGGGAATTCTGACTCAAAAGGTATTAAACCTTTTCAAAGCAAACTCAAACAAAGGAATGTGTGTACAAAGTATGGGTTTGCTGAACATTTTCCTAATGCAAAAATGTGCCCAGCCAAGAATGCATCTTGCCATAAGTGTGGTAAACAAGGACATTTTGCAAAGGTTTTAACTCAAAGAACACTGTGAATACAGTTTATAGAGACTAAACACAGGAAGATGAAAGTGATGGGGAAGTGGTGAGCTCATTATCAGATTTGGTGGTGGTTGTGAAGGATGAAACTGAAGATTGTGTAGATCCTATTGTTGAAGTTTTGGTAGACAATAAACCTCTAGATCTTTTGGTTGATTCAGGGGCACGTATAACGGTGATAACTGATGAGTTATTTGAAAAAACATGGAAGTAAAGGTCACTTTACCCACCTGACAGGAGTCCACTCTCATATGAGGGTAGGCGAATAGAATTGTCAGGATTCTTTGAAGCTATGTTAGTCTTTAGACAAAGAACAATTGAAGGCAAAGTCTATGTAGCTAAAAAAGGACTCAATATTCTTGGTTGGTACCATCAAGGCCTATTTAAAATGCAACTTAGACCTGGCACGAAAGACCAAGTTTCTGTGGTTGAAGATGGTGAGTTAGACGATTCTTGTAGTTCATGGTTTGATAGGTTCCCAAAGATATTTGGGTATGGTTTAGGATGCATTTCAGGTTTTAAACATTTAATAAGGTTAAAGGAGGTTCAATCCCTATCAAACATAAGTTACGGACGGTACCTCATAGTGTCAGGGATGATTTGGCTACTGAGCTCAGGAAAATGTTTGAATCCGGAGCAATTGAACCCATTGAGTCTTCTCTTTGGTTATCTCCCTTGGTTGTTCTCAGCTGGGATGTGCTACCAGAGGGAAAAATACAGAAGTTGAAATAGCTGGTAAAAATGATTCTAAGTTGGTTTATGTTCCTCCTAGAAGGAGCAGTAGGATTAGGGTCACTCCTAAACGCATGGACTTGTAGTTTTAGTGCTATATAGTTTTTGAATGTAATTAGTAGTTTTTGATTGTAATTAGTTTTTGAATGAAACTTTTAAATGCATATGCTATTTGTTTCTTCTTCTTTTCCTTATAATGTCTTATTATTCTCATCTTCTCTTTCTTATTTCTGAAGTTTCTTCTTCTTGGGTTTTTTTTTCATCCTTAAATTTTTAGGTTTTGATTTTTGTGAAAGAAGGGAAATATTGTAGTAATCTAGTTTCCATCTTCTATGTCTATGTTATATCAGTACATTACCATGCCATCTCTATTCCTATGGATACAGAATGTTGCGCTTTGAATACTGTCCTATGATTCCTGTTTTGTCAGTTCCTGGGAGCTGCTGTGACTAATGGCTAATGAATAAGATCTGACCCATCAATTGTGGTTGTGTGGGCTTACTTCAATCACCTTCATCCTGATCTCAGGGCTCAAAGGAACAGTCAAAATCCCCAGCAAATATTAGGTTACAATGTCGCCTATTACTTTCTAAAAAACTATCAAAAAGGGTGACTGTGTTAGATCCTTTACCACCCGGCAACCCTCTTGCATATACATTGATAATCATTATACCAGGTGCGTTTGCCAGACAAAGCTGTATAACCATAATATCCAGACTATCAATGAATACTTCCTCCACCTTGTATCCTGCTTGTTGTTTAACCCAAATGGTAAGTCCACCTAGTGGACGACCTCACTGTCCCCCCAGTGCTGCTTTTGAAAAGTTGAGAAACCCAGGAGGGTAAATTTGGTCCAGTGACCATGTTTCCTGAAAAACCCAAATATCGTGACATTAAATGAACGCTGGCCATTCTATTGGTGCTATTTTTTTAGGGTAGTCCCGCCAGGAGACAAATGCCAAATTTGACTTTTGGTGCCCTTGTATCATAGAACTAGAGATTACCGGGGTGTAGAGTGGGTGAGCCTTGGCCAACACTTCAGAACCTGGGGTACAAGTAGGCATAGACAGATTAGCCGAAAGAGTATTGATAGGGCCTATCTCCCTTGTCTTGGTACCCACTTCCATCCCACCTGGGCCATCAGCTCAAGGGCCTTGTTACTACAACCAACTTTGTTCCCTTTCTTAGTGGTGCCCCTAAACTGGGAGGGTAATTGAAGGTTCCTTAACCTTCAATCAACCTTCTCTTAGGAGGACCCCTCACTACCACATATGTCTGATTTGTTAAAACAGTTGCTAATGTTGGCTGTAGGGGGTTGTTTTCAATCCTAATAATTGACCAGGGGTATGATAGATGAATGCCTAAAGAAGTTCGGTGCTTCAGGTGAGTTGACAGGCGTCTTGACTCTTGAGCCACGAGGTCCAGGAGGTGTCGACGACAACCAGGAGCTGGATTCGAGCTGTTCCATGGTGTCTGTCGAGTGCTGCGGTGTCGGCGACCAGATTGGACCCAACAAACCTTGGCAACGGCAAGTCACTTGGAAATAGAGAAAGGACTTTGGTGCAGACCAACGAGGTCTGAGGGACTCACCCAGCGAAGGTAAGTCACGGCACATCTGGAACAACCAGGAAAGCCCAAGCAGAAGAAGAGTTGCCTTCATGGGGACCCACTAACCAACGGACTATGGATCGCTAAGGAGCCTCAAGTGGTCGCACTTGGAGCTGACCCACGGGTCACTCGTTGAGTGGAGGCCAGTGATCTTTGGTCCAGTCGGTGCTCGTGGGTGGGGCTACTCGGAGCCCAAAGCACAACTTCGAGGGATACCAGGAAGATGATGTTCAGGGGTCACGGTTCCATATTACCCACAATAGCTACGTGCCTCAGCTTTGCTGGAGACTCAGAGCAACCTCAGCAAAGTCTGGAAATCCACCTCTGGTGATGCAAAGACTTCGGAGTCTGGCGGGAGCTTCAGTGATGGAGACCGGTCAGTTGCTTCTTTGGTGCCTGCCGAGCAAGGGAGTCACTCCTTGACCCCAAGCGAGATACTTCAGTCCTCTAATCTTGAAGTAGATCGTCGAAGGTCCAGGATTCGGCTTCAGAGTTTCGTCCAGAGATAATCTAAAGTCCTAAGGACTGGGGTTCCTACTTAATACCCAAGGAGAGAGTTGGACTTACTCTGGAGACCAACCTATGGGAGGGTTTGGAAAGAGGGGTGGCTACACCTATTTTCTTTGTCCAGTTTTGCGCCAGAGCAGGGGCAGGTAGCCACTGTTACCGGTATGAACTGGACTATGCACAGGAACACCAAATGTGTCCCCAGTGCAGGACTTCAAAGCACCAGAGAGTGCTCCCGCCCAGCCCCAATACACATCATCCTGACTGGAGAGGTGGTTACACCTCTCTTTGACAGGAAAACTATTGTCCAGGCCTCCCCTGCTGGAATTTCAGTCAGCAGCAGAAGGCCAGACCCGTGTCTGTGGCAGCGGCATCCATTTTGTGATGCCAGAGTTATGTAAAGTTAACACCGGGTAGACCATTGTGTGCATGTCTCCCCCTCTAGAAGGGTGGAATGCTATCCCCACCACCAGAACTGGCCGCAGGTGGGGTAGTATTCCAAAGTGTTTGACACCAAACACAACATGTTTCTGTACAGCCCTCCCAAAGTTGGCATTAACCGCAAGGTTATAATGCATTTAAGAGTATATGGTCAGGCTGCACCAGAAACAGCATCAGAGGATTGACTTTAAATGCTGCAAAGGAGCTCTGGTCATGCTAGGGCACCCTCTTACATAAAATCCAAGCACTCTGCCTTCATGATTGTTAAGGCCTGCCATAGGAGGGACTTATAGGTTTATATGTGTGTGCATTGGTAGTGATATAGGTAGCCTATACCACAGTAAGGGATGCATGCACCATCTTAGCCAGGCTGCTGTAGCAGACCTGTGGTTTCATTTCGGAGGGCTTCCCAGGGGTGGCATAATACATGCTGCAGCCCCAGGTAGACCTCTGGAGTACCTATGCCCTGGGTACATAGTATACCATATACTAGGGACTTATAAGGGCACTCCAGAGTCCAATCAGAGATGTACCTAATGTACATGGAAACCATTTAAGAGAGGAAGCAGCTAGGCTGGGGTCCTGGATATCAGGCCCCAGCCAGACTAAGGTCGAAAAACAGTGAAACACCCATTAATAGGCACTGCTTGCCTTTTAACAGTCCCTGCGGCAATAGACTAGAGCTCCTAATGTCGGAGGAATAAGACCTTGCACAGTCTGCTGAACCCTTATTCTGATCTCGGTAAACACTATGATGAGCCTGTTTAGCACCTGCGGAAACATACTGTGTTGCTTGGTTAGGTTGTCGGCATACGTTGGGTGGTGGACAGGAGTTTAGCTGTGTTTGCTGTGAAGATGTTGGGTCATTACCCAATCTACCTTTATAAGCGCTACAAAGAGTACTACCAATTATGTGTCTGTTCTGGAATGAAGTGGCTAAGGTAGCTACCTTGTCGATGTTAGTGGGGTATCTTTCTGTAAAATACTTTTTGTGATATCAGTTAGTTGCTCTATCAACCCCTTCACTAAGCTTACTAATTCCGCAACCCTTCCTAAATGAGCTACCAAGTCGGCTGATTGTTCGTTTAAAGATCCCAGGCACTTACAGGTACATGTCGCTTAGGTTACGGAATCAACCGATCTCCTGGTGGCACAGGTCTAATATTCACTTGGGCGGACATGCTTTCCTCGGTTATACTCGTCAGTGGGTTAAATCTGTTGGTACATACTACTGCAAACTCTGGCTGGAAATCACTACTGACAGTGGGGTGGGGAGGAAGCTTGTATGTCCAGATCAGCGCCTACACCAACCCCTGTGTCAGAACTTACAGATGTTCGCTGAATGGACTTTTTAACATGGCTGGTGTAGATTTTCCAGTACCCTGGCAGGAGGGATCTTTGATAGTTAATGCCCCTGAAGTGCATACATCTTAACCCATGGGAGCTGTCAGGACCTCCTCACACTCACTCATTATATAATCTGTACGATTCATGACACAATTGTTCCCTTTAACCAAAACACCTTTCTTCAGTGTTTTTGATGTCTTGCCCTTTCCTACCTCTCCCCTTCCCAGATCGTCCACAGCCTTTCCTTTGCCCATACTTATAAACAATAAGGCAATTAAAGAGGTGCACTTATTTACCAAATGCTTACAGAATATACTTGGATATAACACGGAAAGCTCTAATGAGATAGAGTCAGTCAAATTAGTTCCGATTGGGAGTACAAATCATTTTTGGCGTTTATCTGCATTTTATGCTTCCTCGACACTACTCATTGAACCATTCCTTCAGTGTTCCTACATTTCAGGGACACGTTGGCTACTTTAGTACATTTCAGGGCAAAATCGAGTCATTTTTTTAATATTTGCTATTTGCTGCTGGATGTCTCGGGGAGTTAAACGCTCGCTACTGAGGTACGTGGTGAACGGCAGTCAGAAGTTTGAATCACGACTCACTTTTCTAAAGTTTGTAAACTCAGTGCCATCGCAATGGGCAGTACCAGCCCCTTTTATTTACATCACTGAGAAATAGCAGAGACGTGGTATATTGGCCCGAGAGCATCAAAGTGCTTTAGCCGAGCACCAGTTACATTACACAAAGTTATGTCACAGGGAGATGAAGTGATTTGCCCAGGATCACAGGATGTTGAGCCTAAACCGGTACTCAAACCTGATTCCCCCATCTCTTAGGCACATCTGCTCAGTATTTACTTGAAACGCTAAATTAATAAAACTGTCATTCTAAGATTCTTGGCAAGCCTCACAGGTCGGTTAACATCATGGAGACTATGCAGGCCTGCCAAGCCTCTCTGGGGCCCACAAACATCCTCCTTCTGGAGGACACGACATGGCCACGCCCCATTCGGGAAATGCATTTCTCACACAAAGTACACACTGTCCTCGCGTGTGATCCTCTGCATTAGAAGCCACATTTAATGTGACATGTCTCATCCCATTGGCTGCATGCACTCAGACAAGAACCCGGCTCTAATCTATACTCCCTGCTTCACGCTTCCAAGTGCAGATTTTTAGTTTTCCGGGAATGAGAGGCACCCTCCCCCCCTGCCTAGGGGAGGGGGGCCTTTAGTGGGAATTCCGGGCCGGGTGAAATGGTTTCGTTTCTCCAGGTCTGGTCATGGGGAGGGTCTCGAAGTAACTTGAGATGCCAGGGTAGGCATCTGCGAGCCCTCCCCAAGATGATAACAAGCATTTGCAATGCAATAGGAAAGTTTGAGGTATTGGTATAGTAACTGACAATTTTTTTATTTATGTGTTGGTTTTGAAAATAGTGAAATTAATAGCTTTGTCCTTTACAATGCCAATAGTTTTAACTTTCGCAAACGGACCCCTATAGCATTTGTAATGCAATATGTGTTATATTTACATGACTTAGATGTATTAATAATTCAAATAACAATGGCTTTTCTTTTTTTTAATAATTAATACTTTAATAAAAGTTATTTTAATTTATAAAGGCAATAGCTTAAACTTTTGTATATAACTTTTGGGAAGATTATGTTCAGTGTATTTTATTGTGATGAAAATCCAAGAACAGAAGTGAAATATTAACATCTTTTTGTGACATTTGTAATAAAGCTTGAAACATTTAGAGAACATATTAGAACCAGTTGTTGTTGAATGGTTGCACAGAGCGATGCTGTGGCATTCAGTGGTGCTGAGTGATGCTGTGGCCTTCAGTGGTGCCGAGTGATGCTGTGGCATTTAGTAGTGCTGAGTGATGCTGTGGCATTGAGTGGTGCTGAGTGATGCTGTGGCCTTCTGTGGTGCTGTGGCATTGAGTGGTGCTGAGTGATGCTGTGGTGTTGAGGGATGCTATGGCGTTGAGGGATGCTGTGGCGTTGAGGGATGCTGTAAGCTGAGTGGTGCTGTGGCATTGAGTGGTGCTGTGGCATTGAGGGGTTGTGTTGGAGGGTGGAGTTGGAGGGATGATTTGGAGGGTGGAGTTGGATGGTGGAGGGTGGATTTGGAGGGTGGATTTGGATGTAGGATTTTGATTTGGATGGTGTAGTTTGATGGTGTAGTTTGATGTTATAGTTGGATGGTGTAGTTGGATGGTGTAGTTTGGATGGTGGAGTTGAAAACAGCAGCATGTCTTATTAACAAGACTGAGAGACAACGGAAGATTAATGAGAGAGAAGGCTGTGAAGAGGGAGAGAGAGAAAAAAGGCGAGTGAGAGAAAAATCTGAGGTAAATTAAGCGCACTCGATTAAGAAGCAGCAGGCCAAGGGAAGATAAGTGCGCATTAATGAGAGGCCACGGGCTTGGAGGGAGAGGATATGGGAGGGGGGGAATGATGGAGAGTAAACATTAGCGAGTGTGTGAGGGAGAGTAAATGAAGGAGGGTAGAAGAGAGTGTGAGAGAGAGGGGGGAGAGACAGGAGGCGAGAGAAAGAGAGAGGGGGAGTGATAGGGATGAAAGCGCTAGCGGCAAAAGGTGATCTGCAGAGCGCTTGATTGACTGTATGTGACACAAATGGTGGTGTGCGAGGCTTCCCTTCAAGTCGGGTGGGGGGGCGGGGGAGCAGGGGAGTGAGCGAGTGGGAGGGAAGGAGCATGGTGGTGTGCGAGGCGGATGGGGGTGGGGGGGCGGTGGAGCAGGGGAGTGAGCGAGTGGGAGGGAAGGAGCATGGTGGTGTGCGAGGCGGATGGGGGTGGGGGGGCGGTGGAGCAGGGGAGTGAGCGAGTGGGAGGGAAGGAGCATGGTGGTGTGCGAGGCGGACATCTAGTTGGGGTGATGGTGTGTAAATAAACGTGGGGAATTGCAAACCTTGTCAAGGCCAAACAGAGCAGCTCAAGCATTTAAAGATGGTTGCCTCAAACCTGGCTGAAGGGTGGTTGATGCTTGTGTGGTGGTCGAAGGACAGGCTTGTTGTGTGCTGCTCTTTCGTGGATGCTGGTGCACTAAACCGCACTGATGCAGCAGCTTCATGTTAAATACATTAATCACTGCATTGTTTTTTTCAGTCTTGTTCCAAAACACATTTTAAAGAACAGAGCCCTGTGTTTTTTTCTTTGGTGCAGTTCCTATGTGATGTATCATATAGATGCAAGCGTCTTATTATATAAAAAGATGAGTGATTTGTTTACTAAATGAAGTGACACTTCATATCTCTTTTATTAGCTTTCCGTGACATTTTGCTATCACAAACTTCAAATATGAACTTTGCTATTGTTCAGAAATAAAATATTACACGATTCATATTTCTTCTTGCAAATGCAATTTTACGTAAATGCTGTGTGCAGTCCTCATTAAAACATGAGCAGCAGGACTGCTCCAACTTCGTGGGAAGTTTGACAACGCATAGCAAATGCAAGGTAAAACACGGAAGTGGGCGCTTGAAAAGCTCTCGGGATTGCCGTGGGGTGGGGGAGGAGGGTGGGCGGAGGAGCAGCAGCCTTTGATGTCTGGTGCTGTGAGAGACAGCTTAAGGGGTGTGAGTGAGGCCAAGCACGCGCCTGGCGAAGCGTCACGCTTCAGTAGACAACATGCATTGGGAGGAATCTGGCTTGAAATCCTCTTGGTCAAAGAGTTTGTTTCAACGATAATAGTTCAGAGGTATATATAGCTCGACCTAAAAACGAGACCTATTGCATTGCAAATGCTTGTATTATGCCCTCACCTGATTTTACACACTTTGGCTTGTGCCACTGTGGGTTCAGAAGAGAGGCCAGGACTTGAATGGGAATGAAGCATGAGATAGCTAGCTCACTTCAGGACAGGAATGTGGAGACCCCGTGTTAGGGTAGTGTGCGCTGCTGCAGCCCATGCTGTACCAATACGTGCAAGGGCTGCTGTCTGTCAGCGCTGCTAATCCCATTGGTTGCATGAGAAGCCTTTGTTTGTATTTTTGTGATTTATAAGGACTCTCAATCAAAGATTAAATGGGGGAGAGAGGAGGGAAACAAACACTGCTTAGCTTTAAAAGGAACACATCGCCTCTGCTATTCACAGGCCCAGTAGATGGCTTGCAAGCCTTTTGAATTAAATACTCAGTCATTTTAAGGACTTATTATCTGAGAAAAATTCAAGAAGAGAATTCCAGGGCCCTTTGGGCGTCACAAGTACTCAGGGCGACAGCTCGCTGAGAGTTCTCAGGAACACGCCAACGCCGCTCATGTGGTGCAAAGACGCAGCCTTTTCATCATCCATTGCAGCATAAAAGAAAAAACACATATGTCTTAGATCATATTTACAGTGCTTTTTCCACTTTGAAGCAACTTCAGTGCGTCCGCGTGCATGAACACATGAAATAACACATTTATAACACAAACCGGACTATAAAAGAATGAACATAGGGAACCATGTTTAGGAGTGGGGTCTAGTTATAGGCAGCGCCACTGGAATTAAACAGCAGGAGAGGACCAAATTAAGCAGCAGTGCTGACTAAATTATTCGGCAAAAAGAGGCAAATTAGGTGGCATAATACAGCACATTTTGTGATAGAATGACTTCAAAATGTTGTCATTAATTTTAATACTGTTTTAGCAAAGATCTTACCAAACAGGACAGGACCCCCAGTGGGTCCAAACACTAGCCTGTCGGGTGTGCCCTTCTGTGGCACTAAGGTGGTGGCGGCTCTACCATGGGGGCTCCCTGCGTGGGCCGCAGGCAGCCTCACCCAAGGGCTAAAGACGCGTTAGCACCTGCGCACATATACAGCGACTTAGATTGTGTGTTGATGATGGAAAGACCTAAAACTTTGTTTATTCCTATTTCTTTGTATTCCACCTGGCTCAGGACCCCATGGTTTGTGTTTTTCAGGTACCAGGGGGTGTTCTGGTGTCAGTTCTGGTGAGACTTTGGCTGCAGGGGTGCAGCATTGTGAAAGCGGGCCACTTCCACGGAAAACAAGATAACTACATGTTGCGATATTGCGCTAAGTACCTTGAGGTTCCTTCCTTTTCGACTTGGGAAAAACAGGTGTGAGTCATTCTCTCCAGGAACAAGCTGCTAAGGAAGGAGGAGGGGTCAGGGGTCAGGTAGAACAGGATGAAGGGAGGGTGGTCGCTGAAAGCAGAGACACCAGAGAAAAAGCGGAGGGAAAGTAGACAGCATATGCTCCACAGAGAGAACAGGCAAGAGTGGAATTAAAATAGATGAAACACTACGGGGGAGAAGGGCTCGAGAGGCGGAGAAGTTAACAATTCTGAAATAGAGAGACTCCAAGAATCAAGGGAAAGGAGAGGAGAAATATAGAAAAGAAAGTGAGAAGAAGGAAAAGATGAAAAGAAGAGCGTGACCTAAACAAGTGCCTAAAAAACGGAACGGGACCCCAAAGACAAAGGAAAAAGAAGAGTCAAAAAACAAGCATTGGAAATGCAATAGGTCTCGCATTAGTAAAGTTTGAGCTATTTGTCTCATAAATGAATTTTTTTATTTATGTGTTGTTTTTTAAAATAGCTAAATTAATAGCTTTGTCATTTACAATGGCAATAGTTATAACTTTTGCAAATGTGACACCTATAGCATTTGTAATGCAACATGTTTTGTATTTATGTGACTTAGATGTATTGGTATTAAAATTAACAATGGCTTTTAACTTTTTAAAATAATGAATACTTAAATAAAAGTGATTGTAATTTATAATGGCAATAGCTTAAACTTTTGTAAATAACTTTAGTGAAGATTATGTTCAGTGTATTTTATTGTGACGAAAATCCAAGAACAGAAGTGAAATATTAACATCTTTTTTGACATTTGTAATAAAGCTTGAAACATTGAGAGAACATGTTTGAACCAGTGATGCTGTGGTTTGCGCCGAGTGATGCTGTGGTTTGCGCAGAGTGATGCTGTGGTTTGCGCTGATTGATGCTGTGGTTTGCGCTGAGTGATGCTGTGGTTTGCGCCGAGTGATGCTGTGGTTTGCGCCGAGTGATGCTGTGGTTTGCGGCGAGTGATGCTGTGGTTTGCGGCGAGTGATGCTGTGGTTTGCGGCGAGTGATGCTGTGGTTGCGCCGAGTGATGCTGTGGTTGCGCTGAGTGATGCTGTGGTTGCTCTGAGGGATGCTGTGGTTGCGCTGAGGGATGCTGTGGTTGCGCTGAGTGATGCTGTGGTTGCGCTGAGGGATGCTGTGGTTGCGCTGAGGGATGCTGTGGTTGCGCTGAGTGATTCTGTGGTTGCGCTGAGTGATGCTGTGGTTGCGCTGAGTGATGCTATGGTTGCGCTGAGTGATGCGGTGGTTGCGCTGAGTGATGCTGTGGTTGCGCTGAGTGATGCTGTGGTTGCGCTGAGTGATGCTGTGGTTGCGCTGAGTGATGCTGTGGTTGCGCTAAGTGATGCTGTGGTTGCGCTGAGTGATGCTGTGGTTGCTCTGAGTGATGCTATGGTTCTGCTGAGTTATGCTGTGGTTCCGCTGAGTTATGCTGTGGTTCCGCTGAGTTATGCTGTGGTTGCACTGAGTGATGCTGTGGTTGCGCTGAGTGATGCTGTGGTGGTGCTGAGTGGTGCTGTGGTGGTGCTGAGTGGTGCTGTGGTGTTGCTGAGGGATAATGTGGTGGTGCTGAGGGATAATGTGGTGGTGCTGAGTTAACAGAGGGCAGAAAAAAAAGGGAAACTAGTCTAACAGAGGGCAGAAGGGCACAACAAGAAGCTCTTTACAAGGAACCACTTTACCTCCATAGATAGTTTCAGAGTATTAAAAAAATCAATAGTAAAGCGATCAGGCCACCTTGTGTTCAGGCTTACATGTTGGTTGCAGGACTGACGTAGATTTAAGGGAAATAAAAAAAATTCCAAACGGTTCAGTCACTCTGAAAGGCTAAAAAAGACGAGGAAGAGCCAGTGAAAAGAAGATTCAGGAGTGGCAGTCTAATTCTGTGGTAGGCGATTAGTTTACTCCTTAATTCCAGTGTTGTATTTACCTCATGTCACACTCCAGTCCTCTTGGTTAACATAGCGTCCTTAAGCAGACTAGCCCTGAAGTGGCAGTACTCTCTGCAGACAGGGAAGGCAAGTCAATTTGTCTGCTCGCCCTTTGATTGCATGCTGTCTGCATTGAGCACTTAGTCCCACGAGTTAATTGGCACTTGTCAAAAACAGCTTTGTTCAAGCCTGTCGTTGACTTTTTACCATGCCACGAGTCCAACACTCAGTGCCAATTCTGGTGACATGGAAATGTTGATTCAGGAACAATGTGGAAGCATTTCTTCGCAGCTCTGGCAGTACACATGCTAAAGTACCGTACCTTGTAGGCGCCCATGAGACCTGTACATGGGGGTGTTGGGAGTGAAAGAGGTGGTTGGGCAGAGCATGGAATGGCTACAGGAGGAGGAATGAGGGAGCATTGCCGCTTAATTGAGAAAGGCTCCATTTGTGCTCAGAGGGTGGGGGAGGGCTCATAATGCGGAGAAGGAGGGAGGAAGCAAAAACAGCTTCAAGGAACACACTGTGCCGTGCAAAACAAAAGAAAGGCGGCACAGCTTTAAAAAGTATGTTTATCCATGCTTCCGTTGAAAGTGTTAGCCTGTGTTATAGAAAAAGCGCAGTATGCGTTCTGGGTAATATATATATATATTTTTTTTTTTTAAAGCAGGCGCTGTATTAAAGATAAAGCATGGTATGCGTTTTGCAAAAAGTTTTAGCTACACAATGGGCTCTGCATCAAGCCACTTCTTTTGCATGTTGGAAGCAGTAAAACTTAAGGCGCGCCAGCTAGTATAAAAAACAAGTGGTTGTTTTATTTGGGTGGGGGCAGCACATATAATGGCAGAGTGAGTGGTGGGGTGAAGAATTAAGACCGACAATGGGAAGGTGAGCGGAAAGAAGGAAAACTAAAGAAGCAGCACAGGCTGGAAAAAAGAAAGCAGCAGCAACACTGACACTGAGATAGGAGGAAACGGGGGTCAGGCAGCATTTTTAAAGTGGACTTGACGAACACCGCGATTCCGTGGGAAAGAATATCAGAGCAACGCTCACTGGATTAGCTACCCCTCAATCTGTAGGCTGAAAAGAGATGTTAAACCCAAAAAGATGCAAAAATTGCAGACCAAAAGTGACATAAAATGGACTAAGGCTAGTTGATAATACCGCACCTGGAGCAGTTTAATCAAAGTTGGCCCATGATCCCCCCCACCCCTCTCCATTATAAATTCCTTTAGTGTTCGTTGTAATAGCGCAGATAATTATGGCCACTTGGTATGCACGGGGAAGGCACCAGCACTTTGGGTGTGGTTAGTGTGAGTAAATGGGCACTTAAACTGTGAGCCGGAGATGGATTGGGGGAGGAAGGAGACGTGTGGAGGAGGAGGGTGTGAGGGAGAGGTATAGAGAGAGTGAGCGAGAGAGCCCTGCAATGGAGTTTACTGTCAGCCAGACATGAAGGGGGGAGGGTAGGAGACATAAGAAGCAGAGACAGAGAGCCGCAGCAATAGTAAAGAGTACATGGAGTTAACACTGTAAACAGGGATGGATGTGGGTGGGAGGGAGAGAGAGGCAGAGACAGCGAAAAAGCATTGGCATTTAAACTGTCAGCCAGAGATGGGCTGCAGGAGGGTGGGGGGAGAAAGCGAGGTTTCAAAGCACCACGGGGAAAGGGTTCCTTTCAAGGTGCATGTCACGGACGTCGAGTCAACAAAAGGACAGGGGTTTCGAAAGGGGCAGGAAAAGGCCTTGTCGCTCTTCCCAACTTCAAAGGGGATGTTTTGTTCAAGTAATTTTTCATGTATTAGCAATCACGAAAAATAATAAATAGCTTAACAGTGTCAGTTTTTGTTTCATGGGGTTTATTCCAAAGCGTGTACATTACTCTGCTGAATTTTCTTTTTCTGTGCAGATGGATAACAGTTTGAGACATGAACACTGACTGTTGCTTCAATAAAGAAGAGATAAAATAAAAGTAGACACGGCCTGCCGGCCGTGAAACTGAAAGTACGGCCGGCGGGCCGTGAATAATTAGGGGAGGAGAAGCTGCTGGCAGTGGCGTCACTAGGGTTGGTGTCACCCGGTGCGGGTAACTCATGGTGTCACCCCCTCACAACTTACCGGATGGACCATCGCACCCTCTGCCTGCACCATCTCACCCCCTGCCTGCACCATCTCTCCCGTAGCCTGCACCATCTCACCCTCTGCCTGCACCATCTCCCCTCTGCCTGCACCATCTCACCTCTGCCTGCACCATCTCCCCTCTGCCTGCACCATCTCTCCCTTTGTCCGCACCATCTCTCCCTCCGCCTGCACCATCTCTCCCGTAGCCTGCACCATCTCACCCTCTGCCTGCACCATCTCCCCTCTGCCTGCACCATCTCACCTCTGCCTGCACCATCTCCCCTCTGCCTGCACCATCTCTCCCTTTGTCCGCACCATCTCCCCTCTGCCTGCACCATCTCACCTCTGCCTGCACCATCTCCCCTCTGCCTGCACCATCTCTCCCTTTGTCCGCACCATCTCTCCCTCCGCCTGCACCATCTCTCCCTCCACCTGCACCATCTCTCCCTCTGCCTGCACCATCTCTCCCTCTGCCTGAACCATCTCCCCTCCACCTGCACCATCTCTCCCTCTGCCTGCACCATCGCTCCCTCTGCCTCCAACATCTCTCCCTCTGCCTGCGCCATCTCTCCGTCTGCCTGCGCCATCTCTCCCTCTGCCTGCACCATCTCCCTGCTGCCTGCACCATCTCGCCCTCTGCCTGCACCATCTCCCCTCCGCCTGCACCATCTACCCTCCGCCTGTACCATCTCTCCCTCTGTCTACACCATCTCGCCTCTGCCTGCACCATCTCCCTCTCTGCCTGCACCATCTCTCCCTCTGCCTGCACCATCTACCCCTCTGCCTGCACCATCTCACCTCTGTCTGCACCATCTCACCCTCTGCCTGCACCATCCCTCCCTCTGCCTGCACCATCTCACCCTTTGCCTGCACCATCTCCCCCTCTGCCTGCCCCATCTCCCCTCTGCCTGCATCATCTTTCCCTCTGCCTGCACCATCTCATCCTCTGTCTGCACCATCTCACCCTCTGCCTGCACCATCTCACCCTCTGCCTGCACCATCTCTCCCCTCCGCCTGCACCCTCTCCCTCTCTGCCTGCACCATCCCTCCCCCTCCGCCTGCACCCCCTTCCCCCTCCTGCAGCTCTTTTAACCCTTTCCTCGTCGCCTTCTCCCCCCAACCCCCCATGGTTTACCCCTCACAGTTCTTGGCTCTTCAGAAAGTGACTAAAATAAACTTATTAAATGTGCTTTGCATTCGTGCACTGGCTGCAAAACAATATGAAACTGCTGCCTACGTTCTCACAGGCAGAACGGACAAGATTGCCCTTACAAGTTACCAGTCTTGACTCATTGGCAGTGGAGTGAATGTTAAAAACGAATATCACTTTGCCTGACGCGCAAAATATATTTTGCACCCTCAACTTTCATATATTAAAATTTTTCCGTCAACATGGCAGTTACTTTGGGGACTTTTTATTGTATATAAGATAATAAAGCAGACTTACAGAATGCGTCCTACACTAATCCTTAGCCAACACACCGACATCAATAATTTATACCAGTGAGCGTTGGTTCTGCGCTCCGCTTTGCTTATGAGGTCAGGCTTAGTGGGTTGTGGCACTTATGAACCATTTATTTAGCAGAGAGTGCCTTTTTTTGCCGAATAAAATCCATGCTCTGTTGCGCTATATTAAAATGTTCCAAATATTTCTTACTCCTTCTGCGCACGTTCCCTTGCACGCAGATAACAAATGGTGCGTCATTCCGTCATTTTATATGCTCATTTATGCATTTCTAAGATGCCAAAAAGGTGTTGCAGTTTTAATAGGAGACATGTGTTCCTGAGTATGAACGCATGATTAGTGCGTGCGACACTTAGAGGATACATTTAAATACACACACACATAGCTGCCAAGGTTTCAGAGCGCGATGTGTGACATTTTCATAATTTAAGTGTAATTATGAGTGACATTTCAATGACTATGAGTGACACTTTCTCCTGAGCAAAATCAAGCAATGAATGATATACATATCAAAAATTACACCCATTTGAGTATAGCTGCTAATGTTTCAGATTGTGTACGTGTGACATTTTTATAGATTCAGTAGATTTATGAGAGACATTCAACAACTAAATGTGTGGCACTGTCGTGCGATCAAAATCATGCAATGAACTCCATGGAAATAGACACATATCAGAAATCACAGCAGGTGATTTTAAAGCTGTTATTTAAGTTCTAAATAATCAGCACACTCCACTCCCTGCTCCAGTTAGCAGCTGAAACATATGTAACATAGGAATATCTGTGACCCACTGAGTTATCCACATACAATACAGTTCAATACAATATGCTGGGAGACCTTCTTTGCAGTAGGCATATTAACCCTCTACCTTACCTAATGGTGAGAGTGAAAACTGCCAGTAGACAAATCTCTGACCTCTCTCCAGCGGTAAACATTAATCACCTGCCTTATCTCTGACTTAGCAAGTTCACCGCGTTGGGAAAATAAAGGCTCTGCTGCTTCGAAGTGTCACTGTCCAGCGAGGATGTTAAACACTTTGCACTACTAAGAAATCAGCAAAACTGCTAGTTTAGATAAAACTTCCTCCTAAGATAGCCCTGCATTCACAGTACGGACAGACAACATTAGTTTGCCCATTTCCAAGGAGCTATGTTGAGCTGAAGCCCCCTCCCCATTCTCGTAACAAACATTTATAATGTCAGCAGTAGCAGATTAATAAATTCATATCTGACTCGCCTGTATCTCTTTACAGCTGTCAGAATGATTGATCCACGGAGAGGAGCTGGTGGTGTGGCACAGCGGAGATCGCTTGCCTGCTTCTTTTTCAGAGAGTCAGATAGCGAGCCCTGATGCACTGCCTTAGCCCCTGCTCTCACTATGAGACTTATGCTGGCCTAGTGAGTCTGGGACAGAAGTTGGGTTCTGCCAGGGTAGGGGCACAGAAACAGCAACAGCACAGGTCCAGGTCTGGAGGAAGTGAGCAGGTGGTCAATCCTCTAAATCTAGGTGATGCAGCAGGGGATTTCCTGGGTGCCCTGGGGCCCGGCTGGCAGCAGGAAGTTCGACATCCCGCCACAGCACGCGCGCCAACCGTACATGCCTCCTCCGCAACAATGTGTCAATGTGGGACCTGCCGTGACCCGGTGAAAAGCAACGGAAAGCAGCTTGGCGGCGCAAGTTTAAAGAGCTTCTTGTTATAGTAAATAAAGTATTTTATGCCACAAAAAACAGACCGGCTAATTGATGCATTTCGGTAGGAAGATAGGTGCCGCTGCAGACAGCACTTACACACGAGCAGCAAGCGTCTCTCCCATGGCACCGACACTCCGGTGGAGAGAAAGTATGGGAAGGTGTGAATCCTCAATCCACCACCCTTGCTTGTCCCTTATAACATTTCTACGATGGAAATCATAAAAGCAATACGCTGCACTGACTGTCTACTACTTGGAAGTGCTGCGCTTTTTCCAACCACCGGAGCACACTATATAGCAGGCACAATTCATGTTATCAGAGGAGCAGTTTTAACACTGTGACAAGGGATCTCTGTCACTATATTCGCACAGTAGCCGCCCGCAAACTAGTTGCGCTGCACAGCGTCTTGAAAGTGGTCATTAATTATGCTGCAGCGCGTTTCAGGTACATTTCTGTTAAACTGTAAGCAGTAGCAGTGAGACACACAGAAGACACACTCGCCCTCACCTTTGAGCAGAGCTGTGTTACACAGCGTAACGTAACCAGATGGTGTCACCCCATGTGAGGGGTGTCACCCGGTGCGGTCCGCACCCCCCGCACCCCCCTAGTGACGCCACTGGCTGCTGGCGGCACCAAGCTGGGGAATAGATGGCTGGCTTTGATGTGCACGCGCTTTTTAGGTCAATGCGCTTGTGCATTGAACTAAAAGCGCACGGGCACAGCATCAAATCGCCAATTTGGTTAAACTCTGGATAAGCCCCTATATCTCTCGCCAGCTCTAATGCGCAAGCTCATCGGCAGGCGAGACCTAAAAGAGGGACTGGAGAGAAGCTAGAAGGGCTAGAAAGAAACTAGAAAGAGAAGCTGAAAAAAGAGACAGAGAGAACTGAAGACTGACATCGGAAACACAGAGAAAGAAAGGTAAACATATTCATTGCAGGCAACCAAGTATTCTAGCCCTTAGACGCTTGCAATGCCGGCATTCTACAACTGTAGCCTGTCGATGCGCATAAAGAGTCAGAGCAGGCATGTGGCACCACCTTACCTTTATTTATTTATTTTATTTATTTATTTAAACTTATAAGGTGCACGGCTACCCGCAGTGGGTTTCCCGGCGCCAAGGGATAGACTGAGGAAGAATGAACTATCAGGCATCTATAAATGAAGCTACTAGAGAAGACTGCTCAAAATTACTGCTGAAAGAGCCAAGTTTTTAGACCCTTGCAGAAGCAAAGAAGATCTGTCTCCAACTTCAGGGTCACAGGCAGGGCATTCCAGGATCAAGGGCTAGATGTTGGTAACTCTAATTTACCGACTCATAAATTCCGAATTTTACCGATTCAGTATTTATGAATCGGTAAATTAGAAGGAGGCAGATGTAGGTAAATCAAAAATTTGATTTACCGAATCTGTAACATTCAGTATTTACCGATTTGGTAAATACCGAATCGGTATTGCCCATTGAATCCTATGGGCCTTGAAGCCCATAGGAATCAATGGGCAATACCGATTCGGTATTTACCGAATCGGTAAATACCGAATCCAGCAAGGGTGCAGGGGGTGTCACTTTGACACCCTCTAGCACCCCAAGTACAGGCTTGTGTGCCATGTGGCACACATACATGCCCTAAGGGCATGTATGTGTGTCACATTGCACAGGTGTGCATGCACAGATGTGCATGCACACCTGAATTCGGTATTTTAAAACCCAATAGGATTGGGTGCTAAAATACCGACTCTTAAGGGCCTGTGGCACTCTTAGGAGTGTCACCTACATATGGTTTTACCGAATCGGTAAATATACTGATTCGGTATTTTACCGATTCTGTAAATTTACCGATACGGTAAATTTACAGAATCGGTAAAATATAGGCCCCCTACATCGGAAAACCCTAATACCGGTCAGTAACGGCCGAATTCGGCCGTTACCGACCGGTATTAGGGCTCCTACATCTGGCATATGTGCCTAGATGAGAAAAGGAGCGGCCGCCCATCTTCACTAACCTAAATCTAGGAACGATAAAATACCTTTAGTGTGTGTATCCGAATTCTTTCCAAGAACTCAGCCCCTACAACAGATCGCTTCTAGAACATGCGATCTCTCTGATCTTGCCTGCTTAGCAAAGCCAAAATTAAGCATCACTTATCAAAGTTTTTTTCCCCCAATGAGGCTCACTACAGCAAAAAGTGAATTGCCGATTGTAGGGCAAACAACATTTAAGTTAATATCAATACACACTCTTACCTGCTTGCTATATGCAATCTTGGTGTCCAGAAAATTGAAACAGGGAGTGTATCATTCCTTTCTCTTTATAGCTCCTAGACCGGAAGTTGTAAGGAAGCCATATTTGTATTTTTTGGTATTGTTTAAACAGGTAATCTATGTCTGCATATGGAGAGCGGCGTCTCGCTCAGTGTAGACTGGGAAGAGGAAGACTGACTAGAAGGAAGTGCCCAGTAGCTGCTGGCTGCACTCGGATTCAAACCAAACGCCTCACAAAGTGTGTAAGATTGAACTTTTTACTAGAACTGTCCGACTAACCCTGCACAATGCCTCGGGAAAAAACATACTACTTAATGAACTAGTCACAGAAAGATTTAAATCTACCTGGATCACAGCAGATGTTAATTAATGCTTCACATTTAGTGCTTGTAAATTTAGAGGGCTTGGAAATGGCTGTAAACCATGCGGAAGTGCTGAAAACTTTTTCACCCCTTTGAAATAAAGCGAGCCACAATAAAGAAAGCTAAGATGGTGTCAAGGGAGGCTTATGTCAGATTCCGCGAGAAGCCCGGATATCGCCCTAGGGCCGATAGCATTGAGAACAGGTGCCAATAAAATGTATGATTTTGCCTTTACAGATGACGGATAAGAGGAAGCCTGTCAGTCACTTTGTATCTCGGTGTGCTCGTGTTCAAGAGCGCCGACGCTCTGGAGATGTCGGCCTGCAGAATACATGACTGGTTAAAAGAAAAGCAAATCGTGAAATAACTGATATTTAGGCTTTCGTTGATTTTAAAGAGCACCTATTTAAAATTAGTTCTGCCTCATGTCCCACTAATCAGGATACAACTTCACTCGCTCTTAGAAGAAACCTCAGAAACATCACGGACGAGGCTTTTGCCTCTCTAGTTCTATCTCCCGAAGTCTTCTCCCCCAAAGACGCGGATGAGGCAGCTCAAGATCTGATGGATTCTATTACTAACTCAGTGGAAAAGCTTGCCTCTGCATCCCTGCGTTATGTAGCCCATCGCAAGCCGACAGCAGCGTGGTTCTCTGACCAGTTGAGATCCCTAAGACAGGGCTGCAGAAGCAGTGAGAGAAGATGGAGGAAATCCTGGGACACTAAGGACCGGGAGGCCCATAAGTCTGCTCTGCGGGAGTATAAACAGAAAGCGATATTGAAAAAGCAGGAATACTTTTCCAACCTAACTAGCTCTCTCACTTCCTCTAGGGAGCTTTTTAAAATCGCTGACTCGCTATGCTCCCCTCAACTCCGAGATCCCGTAGTCAGCTCTCAGGATCTATGCAATGACATCTCAGACTTTTTTCACAATAAAATTCTTGACATCCATACCTCATTAGAAGTACAACGTCATTCTCTGGACGAGAATATCCCTCCTGTTATAAGTACTTTGGATTCTTTGGATGCAGCTCCTTCCAGTTCATTCATGGAATTTCCATCTCTGTCTCTTGAAGGACTGAACCTTCTACTTGACAGGACGAAATCCTCCTGCCCTATGGACCCTCTACCTCTTAAAAACTGAAAGAGTGTAGAAGCAGTCTTCTTCCCTCCATGTTGGAGGTGATGAATAAGGCGATTGCCCAGGGTTCTTTTCCATCGCTATGGAAAAAGGCAATTGTGAAGCCTCTCCTCAAAAAACCATCACTTGACCCCAGCCTCCTTAAAAATTTTAGGCCTATTTCCCTACTCCCTGCACCTGCAAAAATACTAGAAGCACATCTCAACCTCTATCTGTCTTCCTTTCTGGATGCCTCTGAGTACCTTGACAACACCCAGCACGAATTTAGAAAATATCACAGCACAGAATCTGCTCTCACTCTTGTGGTCGATAACATCCGACGCAAAGTGGACGCTGGTCAAACTACAGTTCTAGTGCTTCTGGACCTCACGGCCGCGTTCGATACCCTGTCTCCCGCCATCCTACCATCTCAGCTTAGGGAGGCAGGTGTTACTGGGTCGGCCCTGAGTCTCCTCAACTCTTTTTTCCTTGATAGGGAACAGAGAGTAATGCTCGGAAACCCCCTCTCCCCTGCCAAGTCTCTGCAATGTGGGGTGCCACAGGGGTCGGCATTAAGCCCGACCCTGTTTAACATCTACGTGGCCCCCCTTGCTAGGCTGGTAAGATCGCAGGGGATGGAGGTGGTATCATATGCCGATGACACCCAGATTATGGTGTCACTCACTCATTCCTCTGTCACTACATCTGCCTTCAGCTTCAGGTCATGCATGCGGCATGTGGCAGATTGGATGATCATCAACTCCCTGAAGCTGAATGAGGTATTGGTCTTTGGGAAGGACCAAGATGTCTGGTCGAGTGAGTGGTGGCCTTCCTCTCTTGGCATCTGCCCCACCCCACCCCCTCTCAATCTGCCAGAAATCTCGGCGTGGTCTTTGACACTTCACTCTCGATGTCTCTACAAGTGAATCGGACCGTGGCTACTTGTTGGAGTGTGATCAGGATACTCAACAGAATCCGTAGCTATCTCTCTCTTCAGGCACGCAAGCAGATTGCAGTCGCCCTTGTTAGCTCCAGGTTAGAATACTGTAATTCCTTATACATGGAGTACAACAAGGACCTCATACATCGACTGCAAATCGTGCAGAATGCTGCAGCGCGTTTTGTCTTAGCTCTTCCTAAGACATCATCTGCCACCACCGCGAGGAGGGATCTCCACTGGCTTCCCGTCCAGCACAGAATTTACTTTAAAATTTTGTGCTTGACGTATAGAGCACTTGAGGATGGCTCTAAGGGTGCTATTAGCTCTATACTCACCCGCTATTATCCAACAAGGTGTCTCCGTTCTGCGGGATTATTCCAACTTGTTGTTCCTCGATTCAGGCTGACCAGATGGGGAGCTAGGGTTTTTTCCGTTGTTGCCCCTCAGCTCTGGAACGCCGTTCCAATTGAGATTAAAACCCTACCCTCAATGGACCTGTTCAAAAAGGCCTTAAAAACGTGGTGCTTTTCAAGAGCCTAATAATGATGGACTGCTACGTCATGGATATGAGCTGGTATTTTGAAGTAATCGCCTTGACGCCCATTGGGCTAAGTTCGCGCAGTATAAGACGCCTTTCATTCATTCATAGTGTTTGGAAGATGTTAGAACCCTACATCAAAGCAGGATAGGCTGACAGACCGGAGCCGGGCCATATAAAGAGAGTGATAAAGAGACGCACTCGGTAGGTGGGAGAGGGGCGCTACAGAGCGGTGCAATTTAAACAAGGACCGTGTGAGAAGGGAGGGGTGGATGCCAGCAGGAAGAGAGGGGGTGGCAAAACAGCTGGGGTGTCCAGGAGGGAGGCTGTAGGAGAGTAGGGTCTGCAATCCTATGATCACCCAGATTTTTTGCTTTTGTTTCACTGGTTTACGACTTCCTCTGGCTGTGGGCCCGCTAATCAGACCCACAGCCTGGCTGTTCTCTTTCTAAATTACGATATGTACCCTAGGTGCATTTACCAATTGGTACTGGGCCACCTTATCAGACCCCGTAACGCAGGGCATAGGTGTACCCAGGGCCGCCAGGGGCTGAAGCATGTATTATGCCACCCCTGGCTGGCCTCCTAAATTTGACACAACTGGCTGCACGACAGCTGGGGCGAAGACGTGTAACCACCCTTCGCTTTAGGTATAGTACCTCTATATCTAACCATACAATGGACACCCGAGTTCCTATCAGTCACTCCTATGGCAGGCCTTACCTATCCTGAAGGCAGAGTGCGTGGGCTCGTGTGAGCTAGGTTCAGGCCCGAGCCGAGCCCGGTTGCAGCTTGCGGAATCAAGACCCAATAGCTGTTCCATGATAACGCGTACCATATCGGTAACTCCGGTGTTGCGTTATCAAGGCATGTCGAGTAAGGTGTCATACGAATCGGGGTGCTGCCCTCTGACCAACTCTGGCGATGAGGTTAGCATCCCACCCTTCTAGAGGGACACGACATGTACGTAACTGTGAACCCCGGTTAGAGTTAACGAAAGCCTCAGCTCCACAAAATGGATGCTGCCACCACAGACACGAGTCTGACCTCCTGCTGCTGGGAGTCCTTCCAGCGAGGAGCGTTTGGACAAAGGGTTTCCTGTCGAGGGCGGTGTTCGCACCGTCCCAGACAGGGTTTGTGTATTCTGGGTAGGTAGGGCTTTTGCGAGAAGGTGACTGCGGAGTGGCACCCCGGTGCTCACTACGCATCTGCCGGTTAGAACCAGTTCCAGGGGCGACAGCCCTGGCCTGGGGAAAGTCCGGCAGGGGAGAGGGGTGTAACTACCCCCCTTCCTGGTCCCACCCTTAGGGCAGGACCTAGTCATGTACCCACCCCTTTCTTTAGGATAAAGGCCGGAGCGGGGACCCTTCCAAATTAGATCATCTTTGAATCAAGAACTACTTTCTACGAAAGGACACTCAAGACTCTTCTCAAGATTTCTCCCTTGTGACTAAGGAGTAGTCACCCTGCATCAGCAGGCACCATCTAAGAACTCTGCGGTTTGCTGCAAGTCCTTCCTCAAGGATCCGACGGCCCAGCTCGACGAGAACCGGCTTCCCTGGCACCTCTGACCTCTACCCACGTCATCAGCTCAGCTGTGATCTGTGGGTGCAACGAGACCTCGAGGGACCGGCCATCATCAGAACCTGCACGCTCTTAAAAACCAGCACGACCATCGAGGTAACTCTCTGGTGAGTGCTCTGGGGTCCGAGAAGCCCCGACCCTGAGTCGCTCTAGCACCGAAGTGCAGTCTCCCAGCATCTCCACGATCTGCGTGGGGCCCTTCTGCTCGCTGCTCAGCACGTTGTCTGGTCACTCGCCGCTGGCTTGTGTCCTTCTGTGACGACATCCAAGAATCATCACTGCTGGTCTGGTTGCTCCAGACTGGCCCTTACTTCCATCTTTGCGAGAAGCACCCCGGACCCTCCTGGTCCACTCAAGACGCCATCTTAGGCCCACCACGTGGCCCTGAGATCTGCCAAGGCTTGTTGCCCCATCCTGGGCCCAGCGACGCCGACAGCATCATCCTCCGTGGGACAGCTCGCACCTCCACCGTGGTCGCCGACAACGCCTCCTGGTCCGTGAGACTGCAGAGCCTAGCGTCGCCCACTCACCTGGTCGAGGTGACGGCCAACCGGTCCCCTCTGCTTTCAGGTTTCATCAATCTCCGATCCAGGCTTGGATCTCTACGAACTATTCAGCACTGGTCGCCGGCCAGCAACTCCTTTCTTCCGGCTCCCGGCTCGTCAGCGAAGACCCCGACGCCTGTAAGACTTGTGCAGCCGCAGCCCTCGTGGCTAGGTAACTCGGCATTTCGATGCCTGCATAGCCTCCTTACTCTAGGGTCCCGAGTCCCTCGCTTCCGACTTGCCTTATCGGGTCCGCCCGAGACCTTAACCTTTCCGTGTCCTCAGACACTTGTTTTAAACTGTGCACTTGAAGTATTTGCTAAAGAGATTTGGTTTGTGCTTAGTAGCCTGTCCTCATAAAGAGTACAGGGCTGTTGTGATTCTTAATAAATATCCTGTTTATTTTCATAACACTTGTGTGGTGTCCTTTCACTGGGTGTTCAAGGGGTACATGTGTGGTAAACAGCTGGCTTAACGCGCCCTCTTGAGTCTTTAGCCTTAGACTGCTCGTATCCACGCTACTAGGATAGCTGGTCTATAGGTTGACTTACAACCAAACACCATAAGGGTCGTTGGAACGATACATAGCGGTCGCTAGAATAGCGAACGTTGCATATCGGGCCAACTTCTCACAGAGGCAAAAGGGAATGTATGCGCCGTGAAACGGACGGAAAGCCGTTTTAAAACAAGAAACACAAAACTGGCATTGCGTAGAGGGGGGCGGGGGAGAGCAGTCCTTTGAAGTCTGAAGCTCTCGCTGTGGCGGTGTGATGCGTGCGACAAATGTTGGTTTGTGAGGTTGGGGGGGGGAGTGAAAGGGATTCCTTGGGAGCAAATGGGTGTAAGGCTACGTGAGTGAGGTCAAGCGCGCGCTGGCAAAGCATCACGCTTCAGTAGACAACATGCATTGGGAGGAATCCGGCTTGGATTCCTCTTGGTGAAAGAGTTTGTTTCAACGATAATAGTTCAGAGCTATAAATAGCTCGACCTAAAAATGCGGCTCCCCACGGAGTAGCCCTCTTTGTCTCTCAAATCTGGGGATCGCCGGAAGGGCTCAGCTGGAGCAACAGTTGAGTTGCAGGGAACGGAGAGGCCCTGCAGTGCTGGTGGCGATTACAGAGGTGAGAGGCCGCGTAGCTGTTTATTAAGGGTTAATAGTGGAGAGTTAGCGGGATAGCACGCGGGTCATTCTGGCTTTGGCTGAGGAATTTATGGGAGGGGGTAGCTCGCTGCATGTCGTAATTTTCAGGAACAGGGCAGGCAATTATATGGGGCCGCGAGGGCACGGGATACTGTCTATTGCAGATGAATGCTTTTAAAGTGGTGGGCACCATGATACGGAGGTGCGTTGCCTTTGAGGCGGCGGGAGCGACAAAGTTTGACAAGATGGAAGACCAGCAGTCATTATTTATTTATTTGAGCGTTTTGTATAGCGCAGACCTTTGTGCACTCTACTGGTGGTGATGCTAAACCCACAGACGTCAACGAGTGAGCAGCAGCAGCAGCCTCATGTTATGCACGCACATTTTCAGAAAAGACGAGGAACACTTCCACATTGCCATGCTACGCAAAGACAAATCACCTTCAAATGCCGCGGAAACGCCAAATCGGCAAGTTTAATAACCTTGCGTTGTAATCAGGGCACAAGTCCCTGGGTCGCAGGGATAGAACTGCTGGGCTTCACCCTGCAGGAAACTAAAGGAAGGGTGCTAACCGGTATGGTTTGCTTTAGGCCTCCAGGCCTAGATACGCAGTATCAGGCGTTGTTTGACATTATCGCCGTCCTGGCCTTGAGCCACTCCAGACTGCTGCTCCTAGGTGATTTTAACCTACGGGACAATGGGACCTTAGGGAATCATCTGAAGGACCTACAACATATGTGAGAACTGTGGCCTTGATCAGCTGGTTTTGAAACCTACCCACTCAGGTGGACATGTGTTGGATCTGGTGTTTGCTAATCAGACTGAGACAGAGGTGACTGGCATACTACCCCAATGGTGGACTGACCCCTCCCTAATCCACTTTAAGATCACTATATCTACTCATGTAAATAAAAATGCCTGTCCTGCAACCTACCGAATGGGAAGAGACTGGTCTAAGCTACTAAAAGATAAAACGGATCCTACCTTCACCAATCAGACACCTTTTGCTCCGGGTAATTCAGTGGGTCAGAACTATCTTGCCTACTGTAATTACATCACTGATACCCTTGATAAACTTTTTTTCTAGAAACAAGGGGGACCCAGAGGGTAGCTAAGAACCATTGGTATAACTACGTTATGGAAACAGAGGTTCCTAGCTTATTTGGAATCATTACAATGAAGTATAGAACACGATAGGCTGCTATACGTGAAAGTCTCCTTGCCCAGCCGGACAAGGAATTTATTTATGAAACAATGTCAAATATGATTACAATATACTTTTCACAAATAGTGTGGCACAAGCCTGTGCTGTACTAAAGGAGAATGGAACATACACAATTACATTTACAATCTGCTGTATGTATGCCCATGAGTGGGCATACATACAGCAGATTATAAATTTAATTGTGTATGTTGACACCCATGAGTGGGCATACATACAGCAGATTGTAAATGTAATTGTGTATGTTGACACCCATGAGTGGGCATACATACAGCAGATTGTAAATGTAATTGTGTATGTTGACACCCATGAGTGGGCGTACATACAGCAGATTGTAAATGTAATTGTGTATGTTGACACCCATGAGTGGGCATACATACAGCAGATTGTAAATGTAATTGTGTATGTTGACACCCATGAGTGGGCATACATACAGCAGATTGTAAATGTAATTGTGTATGTTCCATTCCAGGCGACACTGTCACTATCCTATATTTACTTACAGTGCCCTGTTCTGCTCCTTTTTCTTGCCTAAAAATACCCCTTCTCCTTTAGTACAGCACAGGCTTGTGCCACACTATTTGTGAAAAGTATATTGTAATCATATTTGACATTGTTTCATAAATAAATTCCTTGTCCGGCTGGGCAAGGAGACTTTCACGTATAGCAGCCTATCGTGTTCTATACTTCATTGTAATGATTCCAAATAAGCTAGGAACCTCTGTTTCCATAACACCCTTGATAAACTTGTCCCACTGAAAAAGATAAGGAATAGAGGGAAACCGTCAGCCGCCTGGTTCAGTGAGGAGCTGAAATTACTACGTAATCAGTGTGGACAGTCAGAAAGGAAGTGGTGAAGGCTCTATCTAGAGTCAGATAAGAGACTGATAAAGATAGCGCAGAATAAATATAAAGGGGCCATCGTCAAATCAAAAGCTCTTTTTTATGCCACTTCTATACTTCAATCACCGAAAAGCACAAAAACTCTTTAGTATTATAAGGGACCTCTCCAACCCGGACTGCACAAGCAACAGGGTGGGTGCAACACAAAAGCTCTGTGACGAAATCTCGATCTTTTTTGAAGAAAAGACTGCCAAAATCATGGGGGGGACTTGTTCAGGATAAAGCCAGCAGTCAGGACACTCTCCCTTTGATTGTCGAGGAGGAACCATGGGCAGTATCATCTATTGAGAGTTTTCAACCTCTCACAGAAGAGCTCCTTAACTGCCTTGCTCTTAGTGTATCTTCTGGCTCCCCCTTAGACCCCCTTCCTCATAGGATCTGGAAGGAGTATGGGCCAGAGCTATTTCCCTGGATGCGACTGATCTGTTACCAGTCACTGGAGGAAGGAGTAGTGCCGGAGATATGGAAGCAGGCAACGGTAACTCCCCTACTTAAGAAACCCTCACTGGACCCAACTATCCCAGCTCATTTTAGGCCCATATCCCTCCTGCCCTACCCTATAAAAATCCTGGAAAAGGCTGTTAGTAGATCTTTGTCGATCTATCTTGAAGATAAGCGCCTACAGGATAAGGATCAGTTTGGGTTCCGCCCAGGCCATGGGACAGAGACTGCGTTGGCTACCATACCGGACACACTGCGAATGCAAGCCGACAATGGTAATACATCAATACTAGTGTTGTTGGATATGTCGGCCGCATTCGACACGGTAAGCTACGCAGTCCTGCTAAGCAGACTGGAGAAACTGGGGGTCAGTGGCGGTTCTTCCAAGGAGGCGTTTGGGCACCGCCCCCCCCCTGCTTTCTCACCGTGCAAGAAGAAGGCAGAAACAAATGGTAGTTATTTATTTATAACTACCATTTGTTTCTGCCTGCCCTTCTCGCACGGCGAGAAAGCGGTCAGCAGAACTTCCTGGTTACTCGAGCCTCAGGGCAGGGGGGAGTGGCTTGGGGGAGTGGCTTGCCCACTGTTGGTAAAACTGACTGTTTGGACAGCCTGAGAGGCGTCCAAACAGACAGTATTAGCAAACAGTGGGCAAGGTGCTCTCTCAAGCCACCTCCCACTCTCCGTTCTGCAGGATGCAGACTAGGAGAAATGACGCGGTTAGGGCAGCCGGCCGAACCAATCACCGCCGGCTGCCATGGAGGGGAGGGAGGCTGCCAGCAGTCTTCAGTGACGAGAGACCACACCACGTCAGACGCAGCGGCGGCATTCCAAATCCAGGACGGCGGGAGTCTGCAGTCTCGGGACTCGAGTCAGGAGTCAGCACGGGAAGCCAAGGTAAGTTTTTTATATTTATTTTATTATTCTGAGTCTGTTAAGCTTGTACCCCTGCTTTATGTTGTGACCTTGCCTCACACCTACCTTCCCACATTCTCTTCTTCCTCGGGCAGTCCGAAGATTACAACTCCCCCTCCCTCCCTCCCGTCCAGCAGCAGATCTCTAGAACCGGCTCCGACCCGAGGAAAACCCAAGTAGCGTATGTAACTGCAAAAGGTTTGGATTTGCGGCAGAGCTGAATCTCTCCTATTACATTGAATATGTAGTCAAACAAAAAGAGGCCATGAATGACCACATTCTGCAGTAAAATGCCCTCCTCATTGAGAGAATGTTCTGTAAAGAATTATGCACGTTTCTGCAAACCTTTCCAAAATCAGCTACACACTGGCGCCACGCCACGTACATATAGGTTGAAGGCGGCCTGAGCACCACATACTCCCTGATAGGTGCATTTGTTGCTGGGGTGCCAAGGCGCCATATACTTGCGCAGTGGCTGCTTTGTTGCAGGTGCCGCTGCCACATGTTGGTTAATAGTTAGTCTGTTTGCGGCAGCCCGGGAACTCACTGTACCGTACAATGCAATATTCTAGTAATGGCATGCGGTAAACTGACTATCAGCATGCCTGCAGGTGTGTTTGTTCACACTTTGATTGCGTGTTAATTCGTGACAGTTTAGTGTAATTTGGTAACACCGACTGCTGCAGTGCCATTAGGATTTTGAAGCAGAGCATGAAATACTTTCACTTTTTTTATTCGCAAACAGAGGGACCCCCTTTCTCGAATTTCATGGCTGCATGACAGAAATTGAGTCGACAAAACATTGTTGATTTTAGCGCACGCCCAATCCATAAATCATGCGCACTCTGTCTGAAAGAGTGACACTTTCCATCTCTTTAACTCCATTTTCAAAGAATTAAGTAAAGTCTGAAATAGGCTGCCCCTGGTATGCCCGCTTTGTTTGCTTCAGGTGATTATCTGTGTGTAAATAGGGGTGGGCAGGAGCAATTTTCAAGGCCTTTATACGAGCTTGGTGACGCCTTGCTGGTAAATTAAGCCCCTTTTGCACTTCATAAATATTCACAAAGGCAGAGACTGTGGGGCATGTTACTGTGAGATTGGAGCGAGCGTGTGCGTCAGTGTATGTCCACCAATTTTTTATTTTCATGCACACACTTGCGGTCTGCAATCATCCGATGGGCCTCAGAATTTCAGTTCTTGTCTAAACTACACATGTATCCATGAAATAAACAGCAAACAGAAAAAGCATGTTGTTTTTGCACCACAGCAGTGACCTGCAGTGATTGCCTTTTGTGTGTTCATGTTTTAATTAATAGTTGCAGCAATATTTAAAGCCCTAGGCTTTAAATATTGCAGTAACACATGGTGCAACTTCTGTTTATTCCTGTGCTGGTAACAATAAATATTCTAAGACCAACTTCAGCATTATTATTTCAAAGATTCGTATGAAGTTCTGTGGTTATTCTGAATAACCGGTTACCCACATCATTATCATATGAAATGTCTTTATTAATGTCATGCCAGATAACTACACTTTCACAATTTGCTTTATTACCCTTCATCGTTTCTCAGATTTGCTTTTAAATACACCATTTGCCCAGTCTTTTTTCTAAATTTTCTCAGAGGAACAATTCCCCCTGAACCCTCTTTATTATGGTCAGGTTCGCTTGCTCGCCAGAGGGCACTCATCCCAAACCTTTACGCCCTACCACTTTCAAATGTCACCAGCTGCCACTGCTGGGGGTGAAGGGCAAAGCTCTGACATGGCTACAATCATACCGGTCAGGTAGACAACAGGTAGTGACCATGAGTCTGTATGCTTCTCCTAAATCCCTGGTTCACCATGGAGTGCCACAGGGCTCGGCGATCGGCCCCATCCTTTTAACATATATTTGCGGCCTTTGATCCCATTATAAAATCTTATGGGATCCACCTGATCAATTACACTGACGACACCCAATTGGTGTTTTCCCTTGAAGGGAAACAAGCAGTGTCTATGGACACATTTCAGGAATGCATGTGTCGGGTTTCTCCATTATGGCTGCCAGTATCCTTCCGGTAGTGATTCTTACAGTGGATCGCATTTGCATTATTCAGACCGGTATGGGAGGCCATCGTCTCATTATAGTGAGTGCAGGCCAGCTGCATATATTATGATACTTTCAGAATAGAGACCATCAATTTTAAGTTCCTACACTCATGGGCGCACTTCTATACCAATGCCCATCATTGGAATATGGCAGCCACATTCACGTATAGACAGCAGAGCTCTGAATACATGCATTCAGCTTTCGACACAGCGGTGAGATAATCTCCTCGTCTCCAGGCTTATCAAGGCCACATATAGTTTGCGCTATATAAATATGCAAAAAAATTAATTTGAAGGGAGTACGGGATTATGATTTTTGCGTAGTTGGCTGGCAAGAACATTCCTCAGAAATATGTTAGGGAGTACAGATTTCACTGGAACCAGTTATTTCTGATGTCTCCGGCTGGCTGTGACATCTCATTTCTGTGGGCCCTGAAAAAATCCATAGGCAAAAACACATGTTGGCTGTCAGTGTGTCCTCCTTTTTTATAAGACCGGAAAATAAAAGAAGAAAATCCTATTTCTAAACTCTTTCCTCTGAGTCATCCCCTCCAAAACTCCTTTTTACGCATCCAAAAGCCTCCTCCTATTGCTAAGACCTAAAAAAATCTTTCACTCTTTTATCCCTCCACTATTCATTTCAATCGAAATTAACAGACTAACACGTTCACTTCTCAAATTCCATATTAAACTATACTAATATGCTACCCAAATACCTGAATAACACCCACTACTCAAATTACTTGATATTTATACTATACTAATTTTCAACAGTAATCCTTTATGGGTTCCGGAGTGGCGTGCTACTCGCCAGAAAAGCAATTTAACACATCATGGGTAACAAGTGCTATACGAATGCAAACCTTTCTTCCCCTTTTATCCGTCCGCTATCCTTCTCACTCCAAGTAACTGACTAATATCCACCACTGAAAATACTCCATATTTCACCATATTAATTCACCACTAATCCTTTGTAGGTTTCCTGAATAGCGTGCGTCAACAAGCGCTATATAAATACAAACCTTTGTCCTCCTCTATCCTTCTGCTATCATTCCAAATCCAAATGACTAACCTATCCACCACTTAAAATGTACTTGCATGTTTCACTATACTAATTCAACACTAATCCTCTATGGGTCCCGGAGTAGCGTGCTACTCGCCGAAAAAGCGCTTCGACGCCTCGTCAGGTGTTGTAAGCGCTATATAAATGGAATTACAATACAATGTTACTGCATGGACTACTTTTTGTGTAGTGTAGCTTTTGTGGAGCATGCCTTGACAGTGCACGAGTTGCAGGCAGATGTGAGATACAGGCAACAGTGTATGCTAGCGCAGGCGTGGTAGCAGTGATACAAGAGCCTTCAGCCTCTGTGGGGGATGGATAGGTAAATGGATAAATGAGGATTTGTGACTGTATGAGAGTCAAGGGTGGACACGGAATATGAGGTCAATTGAAATAAGACTAGCTGCATGATGATGTAAAGGGCTATCATGAGATATTAATCGGAACACTACCATATACAGAAGGTCCTATAAGGATTTGATGATAGATTGGGGAACATCTGTTTACATTGAGCTTTAGCATGAATACATATTGGAAGTATCCTACATGAGCACTATGGTGATTAATAGTGGGGCACAAACGGATAAACAATGAAGGATGTGCGACACCAGATAGTGAGAGAAGAATGTATGAAATGAAGCGTATGAAAAATTGTAGTTGACAGACCAATTATATTATATGTCAGTTTAACTCTATAGAAATAGATAGAGTGGTACTGGGTAGTATGTTTAAATACAACCTATATTTCCCTCTACTATTTCTCTCTACAGAGAGATTGTTATAACAGCCACACAGCACCCTAGACTCCACACATGATTGTGGGGCCACAGGCGGTAAGTTTAGATTTAGTTTATTGTATACAACCATACTCTAGCTTATGTAAAGGCAGTTTCTGAAGGTGTTTACAGACAATACGAGGACAGACTTCTTTTTCTCATTTGCATACATTACCTGAAAACTAGGTGAGTCTTCGGACCTTTTGTGACTACTACGTGGACCCAGGGGTCACACCTATGAATGGTGACACCAGTATGTGCATGTCAGAGGGTGACTTGACAAGTACCTTGACCTAATGAATAGTAATGGACTCAGTGTTTAACAACCAATACCATATTGATGGGAATTTGTAAATACATTGACTCAATGTTTTTAATTCTGACCTAAAGTGCTCACTCTTATAGACATAGGGCCGAAGTGTATCATGTGATAATTTTGAGGGACTCTGACCCAGGTGATGGGATCTTAAATACTTTTAGGTGCTCCTCCCTAAATTGTGATTATATTTGTGGCCCTGATGAGGTCTGAGGCAACATTATCAGCAATAGAAGAAACACCTGTTGGCGAGGGCAAAATGCATTAATGGATATCTAATAAAGAACATAGGTTAATACCACAACCTCAACTCTGAATTCTAGAATTCTCGAACAACCCCTTTTTGAACATAATAGTGATGCACCTACTCATGTTTGTGTGCATTGATTGTGTTGAAATGAAACCAGGAGATGGTGTTGTACTCCAATTCTAACTTTGGCAGGAATTCTAGTCCATTATCTCATTGGAAACTAACTATCCAGGAGGTCTGAATCAGGGCAAAGAACGGTGGGTTCATTTGGATCAATAAGGGTATATCAATGTAGCAGCATTGGACTGATTAAAAAGCGATCTCCAAACTGGAACGGTTTCTCCTTTCATTTACTCATTTTTTTGTATATGTAAAATGTCATAGTTTGTCTTTTTTGTAAACTTGGTATGATATACCCAAATTATAAGACAGTTTTGCACTGATGCTCATTTAGAGTGTAACTTTGGGGAGGTTAATTATTGTGTTGTAAAATACGTGGTCTAACACTATTCTGTCCACACCATTAATTTGAATGTATCATGATAGGTAAAGTGTCTTTTTAATGAAGAAATATAGATTTTTTTTCTCAGATTTATCTTTGATTGCATCCCCTGTGTCCATTGACATCCTACTGGTGAGTGGCGGATTGTGTACGACTTTTGTACAAATGGTGTGATAAGTGTGTATCAATCCAAATCCAAAGGGGCTTTTTTGTGACTTTGAGGTTCATGTTTTTGCCTTTGGAGAATAAACCATCTATAATGACAAAATGTCCACTGGGACTAGATTGGTATAATTTTTAATTTAAAGAAATATTTAGTGATGGTCATAATTTTCTAAAAGGATGGAATATGGGAAAGTATGTGCAATATTCTAGTATTTGACTTTCAGTAATATATTAAATCTAATAAAGAAACCCTACTCAAATTTGGCAGCTGTTTGTATCCGAAAGTTGTAACAAAGTTTGTAATCCTATTTTATGTTCTGTACTGTGACTCAAGATGGCTGAATAAGTCAACGTTTTAGAAAAACTTACAAAATGCTGGTCAGAGAAAGGTTTTATTTAGACTGAAATGTATAATCTGTGTCTAACGCTATGCAACTAAACATAAATATGCTGATTTTATGCGAGACATGTTCGGAGTCTGTTCCATCTGAATTTCGTATCAGTTGCCCAGCAGACGTCAGCGCTGGCTGTGTGAGAGGGTCGTGGGCAGAACAGGGAAGTGTTTCAATTACTGGATAATGGTAACATCGAAACCTGGCTCCATGAGGACTCCCTCCCCGACATCCTGGCCACCATCCCCACAGGATTCTTTATTCTCCAATCTAACAGAACCTCTGGCAGACCGGGCGGTGTAGTAGCCGCCATTATCCATTCTAAACTACAATTCACTTCCCTAACAACCACTCCTATATTAAACTCTGACCTACTCACTTTGAAATTCACGTCCCCCAAATACTCCTTCATTTGCGTTTTAGTATAACGCCCTCCTGTTAACATGCCTTCCTTCTCATCCCAGTTTGGTGATCTTATTTCTCAGTTGGTCATTAATTCCGCCAGGATCTTGATTATAGGAGACTTTAATTACTGGCCACTAGACCCCCATGAAACCACCTTATCAATTGAATTCACAGACTTATTACTTGGCCTTAATTTTCTGCAACACAAGTCTGACGCAACTCATAACAGGGGCCATATCCTTGATCAGGTATGGACAAACAACTTGAAATTTACCCTCCCCTGGTCTACCCCTGCACTTGGTCTGACCATTCCTTTATTTCCTTTTCACTGAAACTTTCACTACCTACTTTTACTCGTCCTCCATTAGTGTCGAATTTCTCGGCACGTAACTGGAAACATGCCGACATTTCCCTTTTTCACTCGACCCTTGCTACCACACTGCCCAATGATCACTCCGATCTGAATTCCCAAACCGCCACTGTGGATCAATGGTTGTCCCAAGCCAGTGATATGGTTGCCCCTGTGAAAACCATCAAATCCAAACGCCCACATGACGCCCAGCGTTGGTTCACCGAACTAAAGACGGATAAATTACTTCTCAGAAAAGCTGAGCGTCGTTGGAGGCGAAATTATGACCCTTCATTAAAGATAATCTTCACCGATCTATTAAAATCATACAAAAAATCTATTTTGGCCAATTCCTCCTACTACTGCCAGAAAATCATTAGCTCAGCATCAAAAACTAAAGAGATCTTTTCCATTGTGGCTGAACTTTCCCTTCCTGACCGTGTCACGGCCCAGCCTCAACCTTCCCAGGCCTGGTGTGACTAAACTCATTCATAGATAAAATCTCTATCATTAAAAAGAATATTCCCCCCTTCCCTGTCCCAGGTCAGTGTCCTCCCTCCGTCAAATCCTTGTTGTCTGCACAAATTTCCTCCTATCTCCCTAGATGTATTCTTCTCGATACTACGCAGTTAGCTCCGGCTCCCCCCACGACTGCTGCCCCCCCAAATTTTAAGGGACACTTTCATGGCCTGTCCAGGCCCTCCACTTGATCTGCTCAACCATTCCCTCGCTACAGGCTGTTCCCGATGCTTTCAAAAAAGCAGTGGTAGTACCCATTTTGAAAAAACCCGGATCTGACCCTGCTGTCTTAGGTAATTATCGACCTATCTCCCTTCTCCCCTACTTGGGGAAGGTATTGGAGACTTATGTCACCCGCTGCCTGAGCGCCTTCGAGAAAACTCACTTTCTTGATGACCAGCAGGCAGGCTTCAGACCGGCTCATTCAACAGAGGCAGTGTGGTGGTAGCGGTCATGGATGCGCTGAGACAGGGGGCGGACAAGAACTTGGCCCAGGCCTTGGTGCTATTAGATCTCTCGGCCACTTTTGACACAGTCGATCATGCCATCCTGATCGACCGTGTCAGAAATGCGGGCATCCAGGGCCTGGCCCTGTCATGGATTGGGTCCTTCCTTCAACACCCCTCCCAATCAGTTCAGCTGTCCACCTTCTCTGCCCCCAAATCTCACTTTCCTGTGGTGTCCCCCAGGGTTCTGCTTTGTTCCCTCTCTTGTTCAACCTACAGATGCAGCCCCTTCTAGCCTCTCTTCGTCACTCCTGTCACTATCTTCAATTACGCAGATCTGCAACTAATCTTTCCCATCGACTCTTCCCCTCTCTCTTGCTCTAATTTTCAATCAATAATGCTTACCATCTACGAGTGGATGAACTTCAGCCAGCTGAAGCTCAACCCCAGCAAGACTGAGTTGGTTCTGATCGGTGGGCCCACGAACCCTTGGAGTCCTAATTTCTGGCCCCCAGCCCTTGGTTCCCCCCCTGCCCAGTAAACTCTGTGAAGAGCCTTGGCGTCATCATTTGCAGTGACCTATCGATGATGCCCCAAATTAACGCTGTCACCCCGGCCTGCTTCTATCACCTTCGCAGAATTGGGAAAATCCGTAGGTTCTTATCAGAGGCTCTCATCCTTGTCATCATGGCCCTGGTTACCTCACGTATTGATTATGCCAACTGTCTGTACGTGGGGATCCCCACATACTACCTTCACCGGCTCCAGCTGGTACAAAACCAGGCAGCCAGACTGGTCTTTCAACAGCCCAAATACCAACATGTCATGCCCTTGTTGAAAAGACTACACTGGCCCCCGGTAGCGTACCGCTGTATTTTCAAAATGGGATGCACGGTTTTCAAATCTCTTTCCGCTTCTGCCCCTGCCTTTATCTCTCTCAGCCTTTACCCTCACATTCCCTCACGGCACCTCAGGTCTTCCGCCCATAATCTCTTGATCACTCCCAGCTTTAAACGCAAGAAACACGGCGGTGCCTGCTTTTCTTTTCTTGCTCCGTCTACCTGGAACTCCTTTCCCCTCTCAATTCAGCTCACTCCGGACTACATCACTTTTCGCAAACACCTGAAAACTCATCTGTTCCATCTTGCTCATGATTAGCCTCTTTTATATTCCTGCGTCTTCTCTCCACTTGTCTTTGAGCTCCATGAAACCAATTGGTGACCGTGCGTGGTAACAAGTACTTTTAACATAACAGGGCAGCATTTTTTTCGTATCAAGTATGATTAAAATTAAAAGTGATGCCAAAGTTAGATGTAAATGTAAGTTAAAAAACAGCATTTTAATCTCAAAAAAACATTTGCCATGGATGGGGATGTCATTAATCCTGTCTTTCAGATGTTATCGATGATATCACCGAACAAGTCCTGAGCGATGTAATAGGTGCTGTCATATGAGCGGGCAAAAGTCATACGTGGCTAGTAAGCAAGAGAGTTACTTCATTCATCTTTAACTGGAGAATACCCAACTATAATATCACTTAACCATAAAAAGCATATACTCAGGAGCCCAGTCAGATCCTTGCCCGCACAACATCTTCCAAAGAGCAGCCGCCTCCATCGCCCTTCAGCTTTGCCACACAATCAACTGTTCCCTCATTTCCGCCACCTTCCCCGATGGCTGGAAACACACCAAGATCAACCCCCTGCTAAAGACGCAGTCCTCAAACCCAACTGACCTCAGGAACTCCAGACACATCTCCATCCACCCCTTTCCAGCCAAGGTCATCTAGAAGGCCGTTCACACCTCAACTTAGTCTGCGTTCCTAGAAGTAAACTACGACCCGACACCTCCCAATCCGGATTCCGTAGCAACTAAAGCACAAAGACCAGACTCCTTGCCACCACTGACGACATATGCTCCCTCCTCGACCGGTGTGAGACTGCAGCCCTCATCTTACTGGACATATCGGCCGCCTTCAACACTGTCTCCCACTGCACCCCAATGACCAGACTCCACAGCCCTGCATCCGCAACAAAGAACTGGACTGAATCCACTCCTTCCTCACCAGCAAGATGCAGCGAGTCAAACCACCCCTGTTCCTCTCAGAACCAACTGAGATCAGCTGCCAAGTGCCACAGGGTTCCTCCCTGAGCCCCACCCTCTTCAACATCTACATGGACCCTCACAATCATCGTCAAAAGCCACAAACTCACCATAGTCTCCTATGACAACGACACTCAGATCATCATCTCCCTCTCCAACAAACCCAAAACTACCAGAACCAACTTCCACAGCAGAATGAAGGTTGTTGCTACCTGGATGAAAGATGCTGCCTCAAGCTGAACTCAAACAAGACTGAAGTACTCATCCTGGGACCCACCCCTTCAGCCTGTGATGACTCATGGTGGCTAGCCGCTCTGGGATCCCCCTCCCACCCCGTCGGACCATGCAACGCAACCTCAGCATCATACTGGACTCATAGCTCACAATGAACCGTCAAATGAATGCGGTTTCCTCAGCCTGCTTCCACACTCCGCCTGCTTCGAAAGACATTCAGATGGATCCTCACAGAATCAAGAAATACGGTCACACACACTCATCACCAGCAGACTCAACTACAGCAATGCACTCTACGCCGGCGTGAACCAGAAACATCAAGAAACTACAGAAAGTCCAAAATGCAGCAGCAAGACTGGTCCTCAACACCCCCCGCCACAACACCCAACTCCTCCCACAACTCCACAGGCTCCCAGTCAACAAAAGAATCACCTTCAAGCTCCTCACACATGTCTAAAAAGCTCTCCACAATGAAGCACCAGCATACCTGAACCACTGCCTTGCATTCCACGTACCTGCCAGACAACTCTGTTCCACCCAACTTGCCCTAGCCTCCGTCCCCAGGATCCACAAGACCAGAACCAGAGGAAGATTGTTCTCCTTCCTCGTCACAAAGACCTGGAACACCCTGCCCCTCCACCTTTGGCAATCTGCATCACTAACCCAATTCAGGAAGGCCCTCAAGACCTAGCTCTTCTAATGATCCTACACCCTGAAGGACCAGCAGCCCCCCCTCCCCCCCCCAGTGACTGGAGGATCTCACGGGTGAGTAACTGCGCTATACAAGCCCCTGATTGATTGTTTGACTTCACCAATAATATAAGAAGTTAAATATAAACTTAAAAATGTTGTCTGTTATGTATTTTGAATTTATTTTCAAGTTGTATTTTTATATGAAAATTTTATATACTTCTCACCCAAGCCCACAAGACCCTTCACAACAACGGTATGCATCATGAATGCGTAGGTTATGAATTTATGAGATTTTTGTAGTCAATGCATGAAACTATCTGCAATGTATTAAAGAGGAGGATTTTAATATTAAAAGACATCTTTATTTTTCCTGTTATGCATCAGTGTACCAAGCAATATCATAAACAACAAATAGTGACAAACAGCATCCGCAAACATTGCCGCAACTGCTCCATTCTCAATTGGCGCGAAGAGAGAAGACCCAGGGCCTGGTGGACATCGAATGTTGAGACCCTGGATGCAGATGATCCTATTATTCTGAAAAACAAGGATACAATTCAATAAAAGGCCATGCATGGTTTGTACGCAAAGTTAAGGATCAATGAGGCAGAACAACAAAGTAATCTGCATAAGAACGGTTAACCTGGCCAATGTTGAACCTGGACCAGAAGCTCTTGACTAGTTTAGAAGTGTACTGAAAAAATCTCCACTTCAGTCTGCCACATATTCACAAAGGGATTCCTGGTAGCAACAAATAGATTTACTGTTGAGGATTCCTCCACTATGAATGGAGAGACACCTGCAGTCATAAATCCCACTAAGGGGAACTCTAATATCACCCCCTCCCTCCCTCAAAATGGCCAGAGATTTATTTGAGCCAAGGGCTGGATCACTCAGTTTTGATGGGGTGTGGGAGAAGTGCTTTCTCCTAAGGAAAAATGTTTTACTGAAGAAAGTAGGAAAATAAAAAACGATAAATGTTTGCACAGCGGGTTCCATTGCACCTTTGCCTAAATCTAGGCTTTGAAGATTTCCATGTAGATGAAATAGGAGCACAGATACCATGTGATGTTCTCAGTAGTTTATTAAACACACAAAAGATGATAAGAACATGCTTTCAAAGTGTATGACCACTGACACTCACTAGCATTCTAATCCAGCATTCTTTTTCCCACCCATCATGCCATCTCAGGTAGCACCATATGCAATAGTAAACAAACGTTAAAGGGGGTCCCAAGGGGATTGGAGATTACTGACCCTTCAGTGCCCTTCCCCCAATCTGCATGTGCTAAAGAACAAAAGGGACACTAGTGGTCAAACAGTATGTGGCTGAGGAAAAACAGTGGCATAGGCTGTGTCATGTATGTGGCACCACAGTGTACAGAAAACCCATCAGCCCACCCAATGGTGGAGCATCATCATCTGGGATTTTTTTGTAAAAGAACTGGTATCTCATCCAGGAGTCCCACTAGTTGTTTATCGTGGGACATCCAAGGAAGGATCCGCCAGTGGTGTACAACAACCAAAGATTGAGATGCGGTGGTGCTGAAAAATATATTGCAGTGTTAAAAAAGTGAACTAAAATAGATTATAATGCCAGAAGAACCAATTTATTAAGCGGTCATCATAATGTCCAGATTAAAAATAGTGTTAGGATAGTAAAAATAGATGGTAACTATCCAATGAAGTTTGAATAGGTCGAAATGTTTCAGCCAATCAAGGACGATAGGTAGTTCAGTGGCTTTCTTCAGGGCCAAATACTGAAACACTACTGCAAATATGTGAAGAAAATATATAATAATGAAAGTAAATAATCAGAGACCCTACCATTTGACGGTGTTCCAAAATCAGGAAGCGGTGTTTCGGAAAGATAATTTGGTTCCTGTAAAAAAAAATAATGTACACATGTATACCAGCACATACATATTTACAGACAGAAAAAAATAAATAAAATCACTGGATGTAACAATTACACACCACGCCCAGCGCCAGACCCCCTGGCCCTCTCAAAATACACTCCGCCTGCATAACATACGACGCCGCAACCCTCTCAGCCCTTAACCCCGGCCGCCCACCAAACTGCTACCAAGCCGCCCCAGGACATACCCATGGACCCTTCACCTGCAAGTTCAACTGCATCAGGACCCACACCAAACTCAAAGACTCTAAACAGAGCTCCGACACTAACCACCTAAAGTGAATCCTGCTCAACACCTGCTCGTTCCACAGACACGCCATTGAACTCTGGAACCTACTCGACACTACATCGCCGGATGTCCCCTTCCTTACAGAAACCTGGATGAACGCCTCATCAGCACCAGACATCGCCATAGCCATCCCGGGCGGCTACAAGATCATCCGAAAGGACTGCACCAACCAAACAGGAGGAGGCAGCGCCCAGAAGAACACCATCCGCATCACGACCATTTCCAACGACAACCTCGCTACCGCCGAAAACCTTCACTTCCAGATCCACACCGACCCCAAGACAACACTCAAAGGCAACCTCATCTACAGACCAGGACCCCGCACACAATTCAGCGAAGACATCACTGACTTCATCAGCCCACACGCCCTCCCCTCCGAGGACTACATTCTACTGGGAGACCTCAACTTCCACCTGGGAAAGAAAAACGACAGCAACACCACCACCCTTCTGGACAACATGGCCAACCTCTGACTCGAACAACTTGTCAATACCCCCCACCCACTATGCAGGACAGACGCTCGACCCAATCTTCACCTCCAGCAAGCACATCTCCTTCAATCACAACACAGCTCTCCACTGGACGGACCACAGCTGCGTTCACTTCAACTACAAAAAGACCACGACCCACAACCTATTCCCCAAGAAACTGGAACAAAATTACCACCGACCACCTCTTCACATAGCTTCACCAGAACCCTCCTGCCAAATAATCGTACCCAAACCAAGCAGCCACCAACCTCACACAATGGATCTCGCACAGCGCCGACGAACTGGCACCCTTGAAAAACCACCAAATCAAGCAAGGTAGCAAAAAAGCCCCCTGGTTCAACAATGACCTTAAGAAATCAAAGAAGTTCTGTCGTACCCTCAAGAAAGCCTGGAGAAAAAACCCAACCACTGACAACCTGGCCACCCTCAAGAACGCCACCCGCAAACACCACCAACTGATCCGATCCACCAAGAAATCAGCATTCAAGGATAGTCTTGACGCCAACGCCCAAAACAGCAAGGAACTATTCAACATAGTCAAAGAATTTACCAACCCCACCGCCGGCACCAACCACATCACTCCCTCCCAAGACCTTTGCGACTCCCTAGCCTCATTCTTCCACAACAAAATCGCCAACATACATAACAGCTTTGAAAACCAGTCTGAAGACCAGTCCACTCCACCCACCTCCGAAACAAAACAGCCCTCTAACAACCTTTGCGCCTGGAACCCAATCACCACTGAAGACACCATCCGCCTGATGAACTCCATCCACTCAGGATCGCCAACCGACCCATGTCCCCACCACATTTTCAACAAAGCAGACTCCATTATCGCACCCCATCTCTGTGACGTCATCAACTGCTCCTTCAACTCCGCTACCTTCCCGGAAAGCTGGAAACATGCCGAACTCAGCGCCCTTCTGAAGAAACCAACAGCAGACTCCACTGAACTGAACTACCGCCCCATCTTGCTCCTCCCATTCCCTGCCAAAGTCATTGAGAAAGCCAACAGTTAGCTTGCCGCCTTCCTTGAATCCAACAAATCCCTCGACCCCACAGTCCGGCTTCCGAGCCAAACACAGCACCGAAACCACCCTCATCGCAGCAACAGACGACATTCGAACTCTACTGGACAACGGAGAAAAAGCTGCCCTCATCCTACTTGACCTCTCCGCAGCCTTCGACACAGTCTGTCATAGCACCCTTATACAACGCCTCAGCAACGTCGGAATACAAGGAAAAGCATTGGACTGGATCATCTCATTCCTCGCCGGAAGAACCCAGAGAGTCCGCCTCCCCCCTTTTAGATCAGAGGCCCCCAAAGTCATCTGCGGCGTACCACACGGATCACTTAGTCCCACCCTCTTCAACATATACATGAGTCCCCTCGCACGCCAACACAACCTCAACATCTCCTACGCAGACGGCACCCAACAGATCCTTTCCCTCACCAAAGACCCAAACACCGCCAAAAACAACATACACGAAGGAATGAAATAAGCAGCCGAATGGATGAAGAACAGCCGTTTAAAACTGAACTCGGAAGTCCTCATCTTAGGTTCATCCCTCTCTACCTGGGACTCCTCATGGTGGCTACCGGCCCTGGGAACCGCACCCATACCTATGGACTACGCACATAACCTGTGCTTCATCCTGTACTCCTCCCTCTCGATGACCAGACAAGTCAACGCAGTCTCATCATCATGCTTCAACATCCTACGCATGCTCAAAAAAATCTTCTGCTGGATCCCCAGCAAAACAAGGACGTTCACCCACGCACTAGTCACAAGCCGACTGGATTACAGAAACACCCTTTACGCCGGAACCACAGCCAAACTACAGAAAAAACTCGAAAGCATCCAAAACGCCTCAGCCAGACTCATACTGGACATCCCCTGTCAAGCTCACATTTCCAGTCACCTGAAAGACCTCCACTGGCTCCCCATCAACAAGGGAATAACGTTCTGTCTCCTCACCCACGCACACAAGGCCCTCAACGACCTAGGACCCAAATGCCTCACACGACTGTCCTTCTACACCGCCACCCGCCAACTACGATCTTCCAATCAAGCCCTCGCCGCAATTCCTCGCATCCATAGATCCACCATGGGGGGGGGGGGGGGGGGGGTAAGATCCTTCTACTTAGCAGCCAAAACCTGGAATTCTCTCCCCACCCACCTCCGCTTTACACAGAACCACCTCTCCTTCAGAAAGCAACTACACTTGGATATTCGATAAATAAAATACCCCCCCTCCCTCAAGCGCCTTGAGACCCTCAGGGTGAGTAGTGCACTGTACAAATTTTTGAACTTTAACTTGTCTAAGAGACCTGTTGATGTTTAAATAATGTTTATTGTAACCATATGGTTAGATAGCCCAGTCTAAGTTATAAAGTGCCTTGTATCACATAACCTGGTTATATTGTTGGATGCCTAAAATCTCAGCGTTGTCTTTAAAGAAATTGCCCAGAAGGACTGAAAAGATGGCCAAATAGACAGACCGGCAGTCAAAATGAGGAATGAAGGATGGCAACAGTCGAGGAATACTCTTGGAGAAGGTGCCGCCAAATCTTGGTATCATCCCTGGGCTAGCTGAGGCAGTTGGTAGTAACCCCCCAGTCGTGCCTTCGCTGATTTATTCTGGCCGCACCTGTCCGTCGGTACCTCTGGCTTAGTCCTAAGCCGAGGGGGAGGTACCGACTGGAGCAGGACAAGCACTATTTCTAGGCCTTTTAATTAATCTTAATTGGTCTTCCCGCTTGCCAAAATGTGGACCTAAATGGAGACTGCACGTATATTCTAACTGGCTACTGCGGGCTCGCAATAGTAGAAATAGAGCAGTTTTTAGATGTGTATGTGCGGACCACAGGGAGACCCGTCTTGCCAAAATTCACTGGAAATAATATATCGTATCCGGTTGTATGGTAAAGGTTATCAACCAATGCCCTTGTTGCAAGCAAAAACGTATAGTCTGAGGATACGAGAAATAAGTCCACGTGCATTGGTTTAAGCTGATCACAGCAAAGTAAAGTTTCAGTTTCACTGACTAGAGTCGATGGCGTGGACTCAGCCGATCGTAATCCATGCATTCAATATGCTTTGCAAAGGCAGATTTCCTATTCATTAGCTAGTGTGTGTATACGTTCCAGTGATTCTGTTTCATTAATGAGCAGATCTGTGAAAACACCTTTACGGACCACAAAGGGGCCCGCCTAGCTTATCAAGCCAGAAGTATAGACTTCATCCGGTTGGGGAGAAAAAGAAATGTAGGCACCCAATGACCGTGTGTGTTGAAATGGGAAGACTGAGCTCTCGTTGGTTGCAGCAAACCCAGGACGTAATGGTAGCAAAAGTCAGTGGAGATACCGGATCTTTAGCAGTCTGCGGGAGAAGTGGGCTTCTCATTGGTTGCCGCAACAATGACGGAATGATAGCAGTGCCCCGTCTGCCCAATAGGCTTGAAACATTGGTGATGAAATCAGATAGGTCTGTAAATACTGCATGAATCAGATGTTTCACATGATATTAACACGGGTCCTAAAGACACCTGCAAACATCCGGGTGATTTAATGTACTGGCACTATTATGAACGGTTTTAGAGGCAGAGTTCCCAACCTTTACTCAGTAGCAAGTTGAAAGAGCTGTCCGTAGTGACCAACTATTTTGAGTACTAGGTGCGTTTTGGTAGTTGGTTCTCGAAGGTCAATTATACCGGTGGAAACTCAGTGAGTCAGGTATTGCCCATGATATTTGAAAAGGGACCTGGAAAAACACTATATGCTGATATTCAGGTCATTTTGTATAGAATAGCACATGTGTATACCGTATGTAGGACACAGCCTCCTGACCAAGAGTCTTCCAATATATTATTCCATGGCAATTCTGAGGTGCTGCCAGTGGTGGCTAGGTGGTGTGTAGAAAATGAGATTCCAATGCGGTATTGGTTTACCAAACTAGAAAGGGCAGGTTGGTCATGATGTAAAAGGAAGGAATGAGAATGCAGTGACCTTGTCCCGCCGTGAAAAAAAAAGTCATTTTTTTTATTTGTTTTGGTACTCCACTGAGGACGACAAATATTTAAAAACATTTTACATAGATAAATCAGGAAGAATAATATAATGTTAGAAAAGACTTTAGAAATGTATAAAAATTATAATAGACCCATTCATCGGAGGTTGTTTACACACTAATATCAAATTTTTTACTGTAGTAATTCTATATTTGTGATATATCGGATCTAGATATCTTGACCGTGCTGTAACTATATTTGGATAGGGGCATACAAATAAAATATGCTCAATGTTCTGATCGCCTCCTTGACAGAATTTACATATAGGAGATCCATCTAGTGACCATCTAGAAGTAAAGGTTGACAGGTAAAATGCCTAAACGCAACATTGTTATTGCCCTTCTTGCACCGTGCGTAAGGGAGAACCCTATATAAGGCTGTACTTTCTTGTATTCCAGTGTCTCAGCAAAAAGTTTGTATGAGGGTAACTTATTACAATGTGCAAAATCAAGGTCGAAGCTTAATCTAGGTGTAAAGTTTTTTAGAAAGAGTTTCAGTTGGGAGTTTGACCAGGTGAGCAAGATATCTTTGGTGAGTTTAGCGATTTCAAATGCCACTGTCATATTACTATAAAAGTTGAGCTTTGATGCGTCTGATGAAAAAGTCTCGATTTTTAATAGGGAGCGCAATGTTCCTTCCTTCCCATGCAAGATGTTATCAGCCCATCTGATAACATTGGCGACAGCTGTAGAGTAAGAACTTGTTATTGAAAACTCTAGTCTTAGGGCTTGAACCGGTGTCGATTTAGAAACCTTTAAGATTTTTTTCTAAATTTTCCCTTCATTTAAATCCATTGCTTTATTGGTATATGCTCGGTAGCGTAAGATAAAACAGGAGGAATTTTCGCTCTATACACTTTTAACAATGAAGAGAAGTGTCTATTTCCTGTGGCAGAGTACAGTCTAGAAAGAGCCCCGGCATGTATTTCTGATTCTCGTTAAGTTATTTATCTGTTTTGTATTTTGCAGGCTCTTTGAAAAAATTCTGCCAAGGTAGGTATATTCGTCACATTCTTCAACTTTTACCCCGCCAAGGTTCCAACAGTATTTAGCACTTTTTTTCCTACCAGTAAATGCTACCACTTTGGTTTTTGTTAAGTTTGGAATTAAATAGTGGTCTTTTGAATAATCATTTAGGGAATCCAGGAGCATTTGTAAACCAAAGGGGGTTAGATCCAACATAACAATGTCGTCTGCATAGCGCAGGGCGTGTACTCTATGCGAGGCAACCTTAGGAGGCAGACTAGAGCATTGTTGCAGATGATTTGGTAGATCACTAAGGTATAGTGAAAATAATATCGGTGCTAAAAGGCACCCTTGTTTAAGCCCGTTAGCCGTTCCGATTGATTTGGTTAATCCTTTTTCACTCCCCATTTGCACTTGTCCCGCCGTGATATTAATGACTCAGACTAGTATAGACCGGTATTACATATCCTGAACGTCTATAGATTGGAACAATGTTAGACAAATAGGAAATGGGTATAAAATAAATAGTAACCCATGGAATGTCCTCGTTCAGACCTGTGTCGCTTTGGAGATTAAAAATCCATTGCTTTTCTCCAATGAACAAGAAACGTTCAGGATCACTGACATGGGGGGGATGAATGGTTGCTTATACCACCCATCAGCTTTGTCTTTTCTTGTCAGGCAGTGGTTTGTAAGACGCGTTGCTTGTTTATTCCATCTTCTTGTGCTTTTATGTTCTTTGATGTGAAGCTTTACTTTTCTAGTGGTCATCCCTACGTATCTGAGGGAACATGGGCATGTCTCCATGTATATGACTTTCACTATTACAGTTAGTGTGTTTCTTTAATACCCAAGGTCCGTTGGTACCAATGTCGACCGTCAATGTCTTTTGCGTTTGTGGGCAGGCTGTGCAGGACCCACAAGGGTAGTGACCCTGAACAGACAGGAGGCCCCACAATGTGGTGGTCATTTCTTGGTTGAAGAGTTTAGGTCTAGTATGTATCAACCCATCATGTAGACTCGGTCCTCTTTTGAAAGAGAAAAGAGGGAGAGGAAGAGATCTTCCTGCTGTATTCAAAACGCGCCAGTTCTTTCGGACTGATTTGTACTTGGGTGGACAGAGTAATGAAAGTAGTAACGAACGTTAGTTTCTCAAGAGGGGGTTTTATGACCTGGGGTCTAAGAGGGCTTCTCGATGGTTTTCTGTACACTGTGGTGCCACATGCATAAGACACAGCCTATGCCACTGTTTTTCTTCAGCCACATACTGTTTGACCACTAGTGACCCTTTTGTTCTTTAGCACCATATGCAAACCAGTCTTGACCCTGCGCCAATAGGGACAGTCCAGCCCGAACAGCCAGGGGAGTTCCTTCCTGAACCATAACACAAGACTAGTTTTGCACTAATTGCGGCTCATCAGTCGGGTGTAGGTTGCTACTAGTCGAACTGTGAGAACGGGACCCGCGTCTGAGCATAACTTTGCCACTTAAGGCTGTACATCAAACATACAAAATGTGATGGAGGGAATGCTTGCACCTTTGCTAGACCCAGGTCAAGCTGGTTGTAGGGCTCAGCACTGCACTACTGTGGGCCTGATAACTGTTCAAAAAGAGCTTTGCATGATCATTGGCCGAGGAAGAGCCGCCACTGAGAGTCTTCTTGACCTTTCAACAGCCAATGACCAGATTTATCTCGACTTGTAAGGCCGGGCATCAAAGGGGAGTCCAGGGTTGGACTGGTCTTTCTTAGTGGGCTGTACCCAGGAGCTCTGCATCCCGCCCCCTTAAGTCATTGGCTATCCACATTTTGCAGATACCAGCAGGAGTCCTCATTAAGCAGGACTCTTCAATCTGTATGTAACTCCTCCCAATCTCTTTACTACATACCATCTTTCATGTATGTCTTATACCCTGTTGGTTCTAAACCTTGATAGAAACACCACTGGGGTCCATAATGCATTACAAAGGGGATTCAGAACACTTGCATGCTGGATGACAAGAAAATGCCTTAAACTTAACTCAAACATAACTCTGCTAAGGGTGCTGTGTTATCTGGGTCATCTATTTGATTCTCTGATTGCTGACATAACACACTGGGTCTCAACCCAGCTTCTTTCAGGACTCACAGATCTTGGTATGATATTTGATGAGGACATTTCCTTTAAAATCCTGATAGAAGGCATCGGAGGGCTGCTTCTTTCACCTCAGAGTTTTAGGGGAAGGAATTTCTTTATTCGCTGACACTAGCTATCCCACTATTCAAGCCATAGTGGGTGCAAGAATAAATGATGCAGTCCACTGTCAAATATGGACAAGTCACCAGAATGGCCGGTGTACAAGAAGTGACCACATCTAGGCTTTGGTACTCTTGACATCAGATGTTCCAACCTACTCTTAGGCCCCAAGATCAAAACTTAAGTGTAACTTAAAAAAGTCTAACTTTACTACTCCTAAATGGCCTTTGTGAATACCGAAAGTCGTAAAGTTAGACTTTAGGCTCAGTTTACTTTTGTGAATCAGGCCCCAGGTATGTAACTCTTGCTAAAAACACAAGGTGCAACGGCCTAAGGCTAGCATTGAGAAAAATCACTGGTGATGGGTGAAATGCAGGAATTAATCTGTGCATTTGGTAATTACAGGGCCACATTTCAGACCACTGTTTTTTGTCAATGTGCTACTTTAAACAAAGATTGGCCATATGTAAATTAGTCTTAATTCCACTCCAATAGGAACAGTCCACTCTGTAGTGCCAGGCCAGATCCACCTCGGAGGAAATGCAAGAAAACCCAGACCAGATTTAAATGCGTAATGTGATGGTTTAAATGTCATTGAGAACCTATGACTGAATGTGATGTGTAGTGAATGAATTTAGGGGTATGCTTGAGTGTGAAGTGCTATGTGTGAATGTTAAGGGTGTGCCTCAACATGAAGGGGTATGTGTGAAGGGGTGTGCATCAACATTAAGCGGTATGTGTGAATGTGAAGGGGTGTGCATCAACATGAAGGGGTATGTGTGGATGTCAAGGGGTGTGTGAAAGTGAAGGGATATGCCTGTAAGCGAAGGGCAATATGTGAATGTAAGTCAATTAGCATGAATCCGACGGTGAACGCATAAATGTGAGAGGAAATGCAAGATTGTCACAAGATAAGAATGGACCTGAAGGGCCATAGTGGGGTGTGAAGGGGTGTGCATGAATGGGAAGGAGTATCAAAGAATGTGAAGGGGTAATTTTGAAAAAGGAAGTTTTATGCACAAGTACAAAGGGGTATGCTCCAGGTTCTCGACACTCTCCCCACTCTTCTGGAATGCCCTTCCCTTAGCTATCAGATCTACTCCATCTTACCTTGACTTTCGGGCAGCTTTGAAACCCCATCTCTTTTCTTCCGCCTACTTCTCTCAACACTTACTCTTAACACCCCTCCCCTCTTTCCCTCAGTTTCAGGCTCCTTCTACAGCGCCAAGAAACCGCCTGGTAGTAGAGCGCTTTACAAAACCCTTTCAACTTCTATGCATGAATATTAAGAGCTGTGTGGGACTGAAGGGGTGTGCATGAATGTGAAGGGGTGTGCATGAATATGAAGGGGTGCATGAATATTAAGAGCTGTGTGTGAGTGAAGGGGTGTGCATGAATATGAAGGGGTGTGCATGAATATGAAGGGGTGTGCATGAATATGAAGGGGTGTGCATGAATATGAAGGGGTGTGCATGAATATGAAGGGGTGTGCATGAATATTAAGAGCTGTGTGGGACTGAAGGGGTGTGCATGAATATGCAGGGGTGTGCATGAATATGCAGGGGTGTGCATGAATATGAAGGGGTATGCATGAATATCAAGAGCTGTGTGTGACTGAAGGGGTGTGCATGAATATGAAGGGGTATGCATGAATATCAAGAGCTGTGTGTGACTGAAGGGGTGTGCATGAATATGAAGGGGTGTGCATGAATATGAAGGGGTGTGCATGAATATGAAGGGGTATGCATGAATATGAAGGGGTATGCATGAATATCAAGAGCTGTGTGTGACTGAAGGGGTGTGCATGAATATGAAGGGGTATGCATGAATATCAAGAGCTGTGTGTGACTGAAGGGGTGTGCATGAATATGAAGGGGTGTGCATGAATATGAAGGGGTGTGTATGAATATGAAGGGGTATGCATGAATATGAAGGGGTATGCATGAATATGAAGGGGTATGCATGAATATTAAGAGCTGTGTGGTACTGAAGGGGTGTGCATGAATATCAAGAGCTGTGTGTGACTGAAGGGGTGTGCATGAATATCAAGAGCTGTGTGTGACTGAAGGGGTGTGCATGAATATTAAGAGCTGTGTGTGACTGAAGGGGTGTGCATGAATATTAAGAGCTGTGTGACTGAAGGGGTGTGCATGAATATTAAGAGCTGTGTGTGACTGAAGGGGTGTGCATGAATATGAAGGGGTGTGCATGAATATTAAGAGCTGTGTGTGACTGAAGTGGTGTGCATGAATATTAAGAGCTGTGTGGGACTGAAGGGTGTGCATGCATGTGAAGGGGTGTGGGACTGAAGGGGTGTGCATGAATATGAAGGGGTGTGCATGAATATGAAGGGGTATGCATGAATATCAAGCTGTGTGTGACTGAAGGGGTGTGCATGAATATGAATGGGTGTGCATGAATATGAAGAGATGTGTGGTACTGAAGGGGTGTGCAAGAATATGAAGGGGTGTGCATGAATATGAAGAGATGTGTGTGACTGAAGGGGTGTGCATGAATATTAAGAGCTGTGTGGTACTGAAGGGGTGTGCAAGAATATGAAGGGGTGTGCATGAATATGAAGAGATGTGTGTGACTGAAGGGGTGTGCATGAATATGAAGGGGTGTGCATGAATATGAAGGGGTGTGCATGAATATTAAGAGCTGTGTGTGACTGAAGGGGTGTGCATGAATATTAAGAGCTGTGTGGGACTGAAGGGTGTGCATGAATGTGAAGGGGTGTGGGACTGAAGGGGTGTGCATGAATATGAAGGGGTGTGCATGAATATCAAGCTGTGTGTGACTGAAGGGGTGTGCATGAATATTAAGAGGTGTGTGGTACTGAAGGGGTGTGCATGAATATTAAGAGCTGTGTGGTACTGAAGGGGTGTGCATGAATATTAAGAGCTGTGTGGGACTGAAGGGGTGTGCATGAATATTAAGAGCTGTGTGGGACTGAAGGGGTGTGCATGAATATGAAGGGGTGTGCATGAATATTAAGAGCTGTGTGGGACTGAAGGGGTGTGCATGAATATTAAGAGCTGTGTGACTGAAGGGGTGTGCATGAATATGAAGGGGTGTGCATGAATATGAAGGGGTGTGCATGAATATGAAGGGGTGTGTGGGACTGAAGGGGTGTGCATGAATATTAAGAGCTGTGTGTGACTGAAGGGGTGTGCATGAATATTAAGAGCTGTGTGTGACTGAAGGGGTGTGCATGAATATTAAGAGCTGTGTGTGACTGAAGGGGTGTGCATGAATATTAAGAGCTGTGTGACTGAAGGGGTGTGCATGAATATTAAGAGCTGTGTGTGACTGAAGGGGTGTGCAAGAATATGAAGGGGTGTGCATGAATATGAAGAGATGTGTGTGACTGAAGGGGTGTGCATGAATATGAAGGGGTGTGCATGAATATGAAGGGGTGTGCATGAATATTAAGAGCTGTGTGTGACTGAAGGGGTGTGCATGAATATTAAGAGCTGTGTGTGACTGAAGGGGTGTGCATGAATATGAAGGGGTGTGCATGAATATGAAGGGGTATGCATGAATGTGAAGAGCTGTGTGGGACTGAAGGGTGTGCATGAATGTGAAGGGGTGTGGGACTGAAGGGGTGTGCATGAATATGAAGGGGTGTGCATGAATATCAAGCTGTGTGTGACTGAAGGGGTGTGCATGAATATGAAGGGGTGTGCATGAATATTAAGAGGTGTGTGGTACTGAAGGGGTGTGCATGAATATTAAGAGCTGTGTGGTACTGAAGGGGTGTGCATGAATATTAAGAGCTGTGTGGGACTGAAGGGGTGTGCATGAATATTAAGAGCTGTGTGGGACTGAAGGGGTGTGCATGAATATTAAGAGCTGTGTGGAACTGAAGGGGTGTGCATGAATATGAAGGGGTGTGCATGAATATTAAGAGCTGTGTGGGACTGAAGGGGTGTGCATGAATATTAAGAGCTGTGTGACTGAAGGGGTGTGCATGAATATGAAGGGGTGTGCATGAATATGAAGGGGTGTGTGGGACTGAAGGGGTGTGCATGAATATTAAGAGCTGTGTGTGACTGAAGGGGTGTGCATGAATATTAAGAGCTGTGTGTGACTGAAGGGGTGTGCATGAATATTAAGAGCTGTGTGTGACTGAAGGGGTGTGCATGAATATTAAGAGCTGTGTGTGACTGAAGGGGTGTGCATGAATATTAAGAGCTGTGTGTGACTGAAGGGGTGTGCATGAATATTAAGAGCTGTGTGTGACTGAAGGGGTGTGCATGATTATTAAGAGCTGTGTGTGACTGAAGGGGTGTGCATGAATATTAAGAGCTGTGTGTGACTGAAGGGGTGTGCATGAATATTAAGAGCTGTGTGACTGAAGGGGTGTGCATGAATATTAAGAGCTGTGTGTGACTGAAGGGGTGTGCAAGAATAGGAAGGGGTGTGCATGAATATGAAGAGATGTGTGTGACTGAAGGGGTGTGCATGAATATGAAGGGGTGTGCATGAATATTAAGAGCTGTGTGTGACTGAAGGGGTGTGCATGAATATTAAGAGCTGTGTGTGACTGAAGGGGTGTGCATGAATATGAAGGGGTGTGCATGAATATGAAGGGGTATGCATGAATGTGAAGAGCTGTGTGTGACTGAAGGGGTGTGCATGAATATTAAGAGCTGTGTGTGACTGAAGGGGTGTGCATGAATATTAAGAGCTGTGTGTGACTGAAGGGGTGTGCATGAATATTAAGAGCTGTGTGTGACTGAAGGGGTGTGCATGAATATGAAGGGGTGTGCATGAATATGAAGAGATGTGTGTGACTGAAGGGGTGTGAATGAATATCAAGAGCTGTGTGGGACTGAAGGGTGTGCATGAATGTGAAGGGGTGTGGGACTGAAGGGGTGTGCATGAATATGAAGGGGTGTGCATGAATATGAAGGGGTATGCATGAATATGAAGGGGTATGTGACTGAAGGGGTGTGCATGAATATGAAGGGGTGTGCATGAATATTAAGAGGTGTGTGGTACTGAAGGGGTGTGCATGAATATGAAGGGGTATGCATGAATATTAAGAGGTGTGTGGGACTGAAGGGGTGTGCATGAATATTAAGAGCTGTGTGACTGAAGGGGTGTGCATGAATATGAAGGGGTGTGCATGAATATGAAGGGGTGTGCATGAATATGAAGAGATGTGTGTGACTGAAGGGGTGTGAATGAATATCAAGAGCTGTGTGGGACTGAAGGGTGTGCATGAATGTGAAGGGGTGTGGGACTGAAGGGGTGTGCATGAATATGAAGGGGTGTGCATGAATATGAAGGGGTATGCATGAATATGAAGGGGTATGTGACTGAAGGGGTGTGCATGAATATGAAGGGGTGTGCATGAATATTAAGAGGTGTGTGGTACTGAAGGGGTGTGCATGAATATGAAGGGGTATGCATGAATATTAAGAGGTGTGTGGGACTGAAGGGGTGTGCATGAATATTAAGAGCTGTGTGACTGAAGGGGTGTGCATGAATATGAAGGGGTGTGCATGAATATGAAGGGGTGTGCATGAATATGAAGGGGTGTGCATGAATATGAAGGGGTGTGTGGGACTGAAGGGGTGTGCATGAATATTAAGAGCTGTGTGTGACTGAAGGGGTGTGCATGAATATTAAGAGCTGTGTGTGACTGAAGGGGTGTGCATGAATATGAAGGGGTGTGCATGAATATGAAGGGGTGTGCATGAATATTAAGAGGTGTGTGGTACTGAAGGGGTGTGAATGAATATTAAGAGCTGTGTGGGGCTGAAGGGGTGTGCATGAATATTAAGAGCTGTGTGGGACTGAAGGGGTGTGCATGAATATCAAGAGCTGTGTGGGACTGAAGGGGTGTGCATGAATATGAAGGGGTGTGCAGGAATATTAAGAGGTGTGTGGTACTGAAGGGGTGTGCATGAATATGAAGGGGTATGCATGAATATGAAGGGGTATGTGACTGAAGGGGTGTGCATGAATATGAAGGGGTGTGCATGAATATTAAGAGGTGTGTGGTACTGAAGGGGTGTGCATGAATATGAAGGGGTATGCATGAATATGAAGGGGTATGTGACTGAAGGGGTGTGCATGAATATGAAGGGGTGTGCATGAATATTAAGAGCTGTGTGGGACTGAAGGGGTGTGCATGAATATGAAGGGGTGTGCATGAATATTAAGAGGTGTGTGGTACTGAAGGGGTGTGCATGAATATTAAGAGCTGTGTGGGACTGAAGGGGTGTGCATGAATATTAAGAGCTGTGTGGGACTGAAGGGGTGTGCATGAATATTAAGAGGTGTGTGGTACTGAAGGGGTGTGCATGAATATTAAGAGCTGTGTGGGACTGAAGGGGTGTGCATGAATATTAAGAGCTGTGTGGTACTGAAGGGGTGTGCATGAATATTAAGAGCTGTGTGGGACTGAAGGGGTGTGCATGAATATTAAGAGCTGTGTGGGACTGAAGGGGTGTGCATGAATATCAAGAGCTGTGTGGGACTGAAGGGGTGTGCATGAATATCAAGAGCTGTGTGGGACTGAAGGGGTGTGCATGAATATTAAGAGGTGTGTGGTACTGAAGGGGTGTGCATGAATATCAAGAGCTGTGTGTGACTGAAGGGGTGTGCATGAATATTAAGAGCTGTGTGGTACTGAAGGGGTGTGCATGAATATTAAGAGCTGTGTGGGACTGAAGGGGTGTGCATGAATATCAAGAGCTGTGTGGGACTGAAGGGGTGTGCATGAATATGAAGGGGTGTGCATGAATATTAAGAGCTGTGTGGGACTGAAGGGGTGTGCATGAATATTAAGAGCTGTGTGGGACTGAAGGGGTGTGCATGAATATCAAGAGCTGTGTGGGACTGAAGGGGTGTGCATGAATATGAAGGGGTGTGCATGAATATTAAGAGCTGTGTGTGACTGAAGGGGTGTGCATGAATATTAAGAGCTGTGTGGTACTGAAGGGGTGTGCATGAATATCAAGAGCTGTGTGTGACTGAAGGGGTGTGCATGAATATTAAGAGGTGTGTGGTACTGAAGGGGTGTGCATGAATATTAAGAGCTGTGTGTGACTGAAGGGGTATGCATGAATATCAAGAGCTGTGTGACTGAAGGGGTGTGCATAAATATGAAGGGGTGTGCATGAATATTAAGAGGTGTGTGGTACTGAAGGGGTGTGCATGAATATTAAGAGCTGTGTGGGACTGAAGGGGTGTGCATGAATATGAAGGGGTGTGCATGAATATTAAGAGCTGTGTGGGACTGAAGGGGTGTGCATGAATATGAAGGGGTATGCATGAATATGAAGGGGTATGCATGAATATTAAGGGGTGTGTGGTACTGAAGGGGTGTGCATGAATATTAAGAGCTGTGTGGGACTGAAGGGGTGTGCATGAATATGAAGGGGTGTGCATGAATATTAAGAGCTGTGTGTGACTGAAGGGGTGTGCATGAATATTAAGAGCTGTGTGTGACTGAAGGGGTGTGCATGAATATTAAGAGCTGTGTGTGACTGAAGGGGTGTGCATGAATATTAAGAGGTGTGTGGGACTGAAGGGGTGTGCATGAATATGAAGGGGTATGCATGAATATTAAGAGCTGTGTGGGGCTGAAGGGGTGTGTATGAATATGAAGGGGTGTGCATGAATATTAAGAGATGTGGGACTGAAGGGGTGTGCATGAATATTAAGAGGTGTGTGGTACTGAAGGGGTGTGCATGAATATTAAGAGCTGTGTGTGACTGAAGGGGTATGCATGAATATCAAGAGCTGTGTGACTGAAGGGGTGTGCATAAATATGAAGGGGTGTGCATGAATATTAAGAGCTGTGTGTGACTGAAGGGGTGTGCATGAATATTAAGAGCTGTGTGTGACTGAAGGGGTGTGCATGAATATGAAGGGGAATATTTAAATATAAACTAGTATGTGTGAATGTGGAAGGGTATGTGTGAATATAAAAGGGCATATGGGAATTTAAAAAAGTAGTTGTGAAGGGTATGGGTGAATATGAAGGGGTTTGTATGAATATACAAAGCTATGTGTGAGTGTGAAAGGACATACACGAATTTGAAAGGATAAATGAACGAAGTAGTATGTTTGAATGTGAAGGGGTATAGGTGAAGGCTAATAACGTGAATGTCAAAGGGTATGTGTGAGTGTGAAAGTAAATGTCAATGTGAAAGAATATATGTGAATGTGGGGCATATACGATACGAAAGTGTATGTGTGAATGTGCTGGGGCATGCATGAAATTGAATACGTAGGTTTGAATAAGACAGGGCTTATTTGATAGTGTGTGGTAGGTCTAAATGTGAAAGGGTATGAGTGAACGTGTAAATGTGAATTAGGGTGGTCTGTGTGTTTGTGAAGGGGTACTTTTGAATGTGAAGTGATAAGCACGAGTATGCATGAATATTACAACCTGTGTGAGAACGTGATGGGGTGACCATAACTGTAAAGGGGTATGATGAAACAGGTATCTGAATGTTAATGGTGTGTGAATGTGTAAGGTTGTGTGAATGTAAAGGTGTGTGTGAATATGAAAGAGTGTTTGTGAATGGTATGCATGACTGTTAATGGGACTATATGAACGTACAAAGCTATGTGTGAATGGGCATGCTTTAATGTGAAGGGATATATATATGAATGTAAAAGGTATGTTTGAATTTGAAGGGGTATTATGTGAACATGCGAGTGTGAAAGGGTGAATGTGAAAGGGTTTTAGTGAATGCATAGAGGTATATGTGATATGAAGGTGTATGTGTGAATGTGATGGGGCATGCGTGAAATTAAATGGTTAGGTTTGAATTTGACCGGGCTTATTTGAAAGTGTATGGGAGGTCTAAATGTGAAAGGGTAGGGGTATATGCGAGTCAGAGTGGCCTGTGTGAATGTGAAGGGGTGCAATCCCTCACGACGCATGCCTGAACAACGCGGTCTTAACTATGCGTGTCTTAACTATGCATGCCTTTACCACCCATGGCTTCACAACTGATTTAGTTGTGATAGCATAATTGGTAAAGGCATATGTGCGGTTAAAGTTATGCCCTGGCCTCCCCTTAGTTCTAAAACCGGTCCTAAATCCCAGACCCCTGGCCGGAGTATAACCCCAGCCCTAAAAACACCCCAGCCCCCCCACCCTGGCTTCTGAAAGCCTGGACCCAGCTCTAAAAACGAAGCCTCCCCCTTTCCCGGGCACTGAGCCCTAAAACCCAGCTCTGAAATGGACCCCAACACCCCATGCCCTGAGCCCTAAAACCTTGGCCCTGGACCTTAAAAAAAACCCAGACTCCCGCCCTAAAACCGTCCCTGCAGCTGTAAAAAGTACCCTGACCCCTTTCTTGAAGGCCTAAAACATGGACCTGCAACCTACCCAGCCCCCACTCTGAGCCCTAAAACCGCCCTCTGCCCTATAAAGTATCCTGACCACCGGCCCTGAGCCTCAAAACCCTACAAAGTTACCCGACCCTTAACTCCCAGAAATCATACTCACCAAGCCGTTCCTCGTGCAGGCAGAAGTCACCTCTGGCCCTCCGCCTCGAGTAATGAGCGCTAACTACTACTAACGTCTAAACCATGCATATGTGTAGCAGACATGCGTGGTACAGGCACACGCGTGGTAAAGGCCCATGCGTGGTTCAGTCATGCACAGTTAAGGCTGTGTGGTTAAGGCTGTTTCATGTATGTGAATGGTATGAGAATGCGAAAGGGTATGTGTGAGTGAAGATAATGCATGAAATTCAATGTGTATGACATGATTTATGTGAAAGTGAGTGGTGTGTGTGCCCCTCTTCTACGTCTCTCACCTGTCCCCTCTCTCCCTCTCTCTCCCCACCGTATGTTCCATTGCATTCTTCATTTCGGTCACTAACTGTTCCTCTGTCTCCCTAGTCTCAGTGCTTTATCTTTCTTTCACTAACTCAGTGAGTGAGTGTGTGATGTGACTTCCTGTGATATCATGGATGTCAAAGGGTGTGTGATGTCACTTTCAGTAACCCTGGTATTTCAGGGGATCACCGTCCAGGCAGCCCTGTTTATCAGAAGTGACCACGCGCCTAGAAACGGACGGATATTTGAACTGATGGTCTGTGTGTGGAGCTGGGATTTATTTGGGGCACTAAAGCCATAAATGGTGACGTCGAGGCTGTGGGGCCGGAGGGGAGCTGTAGGCATTACCTACACCCACCCTAGTCTCCACAGGGGTGGGGTTGGGACTGCAGCCTTACATGTGCCTTCTCCACACTTCCTTCTGTGCAGTCAGTCTTTCATTACACTGAGATGCTGCGGACACATAAAGGGGGTGAACCTGGGGGTGTGGAGAGAGCCCCCCCCTATATTTAGAGCGGGGACTCCATTCCTTCCCCCATCTTGAGGCAAAAGGGATCAGGGAAGTGTCCCCTGTGCCCTGGCAGGGCGGCTGCGTGGCTGTAATGACGCTGAACGTGTGTAAGCTGGCTTCAGGGCGCTTTAAACCCAGCCCACTGGGAGCAGCCTCTGGATCTGCACCAGAGGCCCCCCGGGGGGCTGCTTATGAATATTATCACTTCCTAATGAACACCTCGTTTTCTCTCTAAACACAATTTAAAGGTGCGACACATCTGTTTAAGATCAGTGTGGCTTTCAGCTGTGAGGCATACCACCAATTGACATTTGGAAAAACCTAAACGTGATTTATAAAATCGTAAAGCAAACCAAAAAAATGTTTTTGAATTACTTTGGGATTCTGCTAAAATGTTGTTTATTTTAATTTGGCTGATTTCATATTATATATTTGGGATGTCCCTGTAAGGCATCATTGGGATTTAAATATGATAACTTGTTCCATTGCTATATTTCCCAGGTCTTGGGTCCAGTGTTGATGTAGTTATATGTGTCTGTGCTTTTGAATTCAGCAGCTCCATTATTCTAGTTTGCTTTAAACATCACCTGACTTCAATAGGAATATTGAAAAATAAAATATACAAATAAGACTACACATTAGTTATATATTCATGCACACTTTAAACAAAATATGTACAACTCACACATCATATTTGATCATCTTAGCCAGTGATCTATCTCATGATCTCATCACATGCCTCCATTTTAGTAGGAGACACAGATGCATTAAGGCTTTATTGCATCAGATAAAGGCTCAAGGCAGCATCACAGCCCAGGGTGGGACCCTCACAACCCTTGGGAGGAGGGGTTCCACCATGGGAGGACCACAAGACTTGCTGCCAGCCTTCTCTTCTCAAGCTGCCCATTTCCTATCACGCGCCAATACTCACCGTGGCTTGGTCTGCACTCATGTCCACAGCCATTGCTTACGCAGGTCTGGCCCGCAGGACAATCGTCATCATATGCTAGTCCACACTCTTCAACGCACGCTCCTACATCTAGAAGAGAGAAATACGGCAGTATGAATATACATTATTAACATGTTTAAAACCTGTGAGCCCCATTCTGTCACCATAGTAATGAAATAGCATCTTATTGCCCGAAGATGATCCAGGTAATGGCAGGCGGGAGTCGATACGCCATTCCCTCAGAGCCGTGAACCTTCGCTCACTTCTCAACACCGAAATCCAAATCCCACCTGCCTCATTCTGAATCCACCCCCTAGAGAGAAACCCTCCCTTGGGATGTTCCAGACTCAAACATGAACAACAAGTCACCAAAATGGCGGCTGTACAAGAAGTGACATCATCTCTGCTTTGGGACTCATGACATCAGCTGTCTCCCCCGACTCTTGGGCCCTAAGCATGAAGTAGTCTCCTACTTGATGCTGAGGGACAAGAGAAGGACAAACGGATCGAATTGTATAAGGTAAACTGTGCTCAGAAAGACCATGTCCTTTCCCTTCAGGTCTCTGGTGTCCTGACCTCAGAGCAGGGACAGCAAGGCTGGTGCCAGGGTTTAAAAGGCTAATGCATCTCTCCCTAGCTCTCCTCTCATGAACTCATCCGCGGATTCCCTCACTGCCACAAGTGACCCTCATCTCCCCATAGCCCCTCCCCCTCATGACCTCCTCCTCCGATTACCTCACTGCACCCTCCACCAGTGCCCCTCATCTCTCCCTAGCTCCCCCTCCACCTATGAAATCTTCCTCGGATTCCCTCACTTCCACCCTCCACCAGTGCCCCTCATCTCTCCCTAGCTCCCCCCTCCAACTATGAAATCTTCCTCGGATTCCCTCACTTCCACCCCCCCCCCCACCAGTTCCCCTCATCTCTGCAGCATCTCCCACTACCTCCTCGGATTCCCTCACTTCCACCCTCCACCAGTGCCCCTCATCTCTCCCTAGCTCCCCCCTCCACCTATGAAATCTTCCTCGGATTCCCTCACTTCCACCCTCCACCAGTGCCCCTCATCTCTCCCAAGCTCCCCCCCTCCACCTATGAAATCTTCCTCGGACTCCCTCACTTCCACCCTCCACCAGCGCCCCTCATCTTTACGTAACCCCTACCTCATATGCATGTCCTTTGCTGGATAGCGCTACTCATATCGGGGTAGTGTGTGTCAGTACTTTACACCACACACACATTATACAGAGACCATGAATCGTACATGTATGTAAATCAGACTACAGGGAATGCCACATAAGCCAGTGAGGATTGCAAGGTGTAGGATTCACATGTTATCAATACTGGTGGGCAGTGTATTTGAAGAGGGTTTGGTCTGGGGAAACAACCTTAGGATTTAAAGAGTATTCCATGGGGTCAGCTTTACGGATAAAAATGTATATCTGCCCAAACACTCGTTTAAGCAACATTAGAATAATGAAAGACTGGGGCAGTTCTAACTATCACAAAACAAAAAAAGCGAAGCTCTAATTATACCATTCATGTTTGTTTGCAGCTCTTTGATGACAATTCATTGGTTAATGTCCTATGTTAGGATTGTAACTTCTGAACTCCACCTAACACAAGGATCTCTGTGACAGAGGCAGTAACCCACTGAGCTATCCACATAAAACACAGGTCATCTGCATTTAAAAACTACTAACATACCAATGATAGCTCTCTAGCAGGATCATTAATCACCAGCGTTATCTGGACACTTTGTATGGTCTTATTGTTGTCCTGCATCGGCACTTGATAATGATAACAAGTATTGGCCTAGCCAAGAGGTCTCGCCTTTGGGACCTTATAAGTGTTTAGTTATCCAGCACAACATCCTTGGTGCAACAACCTCAACTGTTGCATGACTAAACACTTATAAGGTCCCAAAGGCAAGAGCTATTGGCTATGCCAATGCTTGTTTCTTCTGCTTTGTTTTTCTAGATGAACAGTGATATGCAGAAGGACGATATTATGGCAAAATGTTTATTTTTTGTGCACTTCATGAAATTAAAGAGCGTTATTTTTAAAATTACTTATGTTAAACTGATATAAATATATTTTGCAACAAATATCCAACTGCTTTTTAGTGTGTTTAATTTTACAATACAAACTCTACTTTTATTCTCCACACCTGCACCCATCCTATCTATTTCATATGAAAAAGCTAAATACCAAGGATATTTGAGTATCATGGGAAGGCAAGCGTGCGATCATGTATTATAAGGAATAAAGTACACCCTAGCATATATTAAAGTGATATTACAAGTTACCTCTACAACCTTATAAAGGAACTTTGCCTTCAGCCTCATTCTTCTATAGTCGTGGAACTCTTCTGTAACTTGCTAAATCCTTAATATGTACAGTAGGGTTATTTAAGCTATATGTAATATACTTACGTGTAGGTTCTCATGCATCAGTATGCGGTTGTGTTATTCAGATTTTGACTGCGCCCACTACAGCGGTCAGCCCAATTCAGCCCCAGGATGGCTCCCCTGTGAACACTGCCCTTTGTTAATTTGACCCGGAGCCTAAACCCACCCAAAGGAGTTCCGTCAAGTGTCAGCGACTGCTGCGCAACTCATGTCTGCTTTCTCAGACTGAATATCTTTGCTTTCAGCCAATATTATTTCAGGCTGATGAGAGCCTGCCAACTTCCAACACTAGATTTCGCACAATTCTTAACAGATCCCTTGAAAATTACAGTCGAGATTAAAATTATTCTGGAATAAAAAGTTAATACTGCGACCAGGACAAAACAATTAGGAGGCAATTTCGCTATTAAAACGAAGATAGGCTTATAAAACGGTAACGTCCATTTGTGATTAGAAATGTATCTTATACTGCGCCGACTTATTCACGCGTTTGCTATAAAAAAAAATACAGATGGGCGAGCGCAAGGACTCATGGGACAAGCAGAGCCAGACCCGAGCGGGGGGGGGGGGGGGGTATGGGGGTCGTTATGAGCTAAAGGTAGTGCCTTCCTTCTAGGGTGCTTTCACTGTTTTAGCTCAATTCTGCTCCTCAGAACCTGTGAGTGTTTCAGGCGAATCTGCTTTCGTCGCCTCTGAAAACCAGCATTTCGTGTTTATTCCATTTATTTTGTGCAGTTTTATATAGCGCCAACTGGGCCTGGAGGTATTGGAGCGCTTTTCATGAGCACTTGTAACATTAACACAAGGCCCCAGTCATTTTTAAGCACAGAGCGAAGAGGTGATTTACCCGAAATCACGGGACGTTAAGCCACACCGAGACTTGAACCAGGTTACCAAGGTCCAAAGTCAGCACTTCGGGGCACAACGCCACATCCTCCCACCATACTCTATTCAAACTTTTTTTAAACGCCAAGATGGGTCTTTTAGACAGAGCGGCTAGAGGCAGTGTGTTCCTGTGGGTGTTTCTAGAGTTGCAACACAATGCAGCTTCCACATTGTGTGTGAGGGGGGGGGGGGGGGGGGGGTTGAAGCACTTTGAGCTCAACGCCGCTGCGCGCAGCCCCTTCGAGCCCTCGGTGCGAGGGCCACGGCTCGTGTTTGGGGGGGGGGGGGGGGGGGGGGGAAGGGGTAGGGGAGCTGGTCTCTAAGCCCCCGTGAAAGAAGTGCCGGTGCTCAGACCCGGTGAGACCCGGCCCTCAAAGCCCTGGAAGAACCCTCAAAGGCCCCCAGAGCCCCTGCCTTCCTCAAAAGTACTTCCTCTGCCTTTGCATACCGCCTAGCGCCAAGGTGCTCCCTTGGGAGGGACAGCAGCGTTTTACGAATCCCTAATTCAATTCAATGAAATACCCCACCCGCCCCCTCGCTGTTTCCAGCACTTGTGCCCGGTGCTCATGTATGTCCCTGTGGTTTTAATCCAGCAGCCCCTACAGTCTGGGGCCTCTCGAGCTGCCAACAAACATCACCTGCCTCAAAAAGTGATCTTGGTTCGGGCTCTTACCGTAATATGGCGCTGAGAACACGTCCCCGGCCCAGAAGGCGAGCAGAGCGAGGAGGAGCAGGGAGCCGGCGACCTTCATGCTTCTGGAGTCGGCGGGAGTGAGCCCGGCAGCTGAGCCCCGAGGGCTTTTATCCATCCCTTGATTGGACGCCTGAGTGACGTCACCCAGGGCAAGGTGAAGCAAGGGCCACACTTCCCACCCCATTGGTAGTTCATGGTTTCCTTATTATTCCAGTGTTCCTGTTGCATTAGAGCCGCGTCTCACTCCATGATTGACGCCGCGTGTGATCCTCGGACGCTGCTCACCTGCGTGTCCTTTGCAACCTGTCCCTCTCATCCGGGTTCTTCCGGGGCTTTCCCAGCACAGATGAAAACTCGCCGACATCTGGGAAAAGCCCAGGATCGACGCCGTGTTACATTTCTTCTTTTAATCGTTTTAATCCATCGAAGGTTCGAGCCTTGACCCCTCACCCCCATGTTTTTTATATCCCTCTCAGCTTCTTTGCATTCGATGTAAACATTGGTGAGTTCAAAACATGTTGAGTGACAGGAGACTGCAGAGCCACGAGCTTAAAAAAGAAAGTGATGTTATAGTTCGGTGAAAATGTCAGTTAAAACCTACAGTATTAAACAAACAAATCCACTGAAACCCACCAGTTATAGTAACTATAACTCGCGCCCGTCCACGCCCTGCTAATGACCTCACATATTGTATCAGTTATTTTTATTTATTAGTTTGAAGGTTTTATATAGCTCGAACATGACCCTTGCGGGCATCAGAGCGCTTTACAAGTCAGGTAATTAAACAAAAGAGACAATGTACAAAAGGAACATAGTATTCAAAATAATGTCTTGTGTTCCAGCTGGTTGTTCTAAGAGTCCGATACAATGTTCAAGTGAATTTCGTCACGAGGAGAGATTTGACCTTTTTTGAAGGAGGCAGTTGAGGGGTCAAGTCTGGTTTCTGGGGGTAGTGCATTCAAGATCCTTGGAGCAAATCCAGAGAAGGCGCCAGGGGTTATGGGTTTTCTTCTTGGCAAATCTTTGAGGCTTTAGAAGAAGGTTGCTGGCGCTCCTGGGTGAACTGTTTCCACACGAAAGCTCCAGTTTCTGGGCCAGATACCTCAGGGTGTTGTGATGTAGGGCTTTATTATTAATATTATAAACACCTGTAGAGCGCACGGTAACACTACGGGCATCCTGGCGCTAAAGAACTATACAGCCCAGAGGCTGTAAGCTACCCATGAGAGAGCGGCATGCTATCCAGACAATCTACTTGTACCCCCCACGGAAAGGCGTATTATATCCTGGGGAATAACCAGGTCTTAATTTTCTTACGGAGCAGCAGCAAGCCTTGTGTTCTCCTGATTTCTAAGGGGAGGTTGTTCCGAAGGCGAGCCGCTGCCACGCTGAAGGCTCTTCCTCTCAGGGTCAGCCTCCTTATTTTGGGCACTCTTACGCAGTTGGTAGTAGCGGAGCGGAGATTCCGGGTAGGCTTGTACCACTGAAATCTCTCCTGAAGTGGCTTAGGGCCTTGTTCATAAAGTGCTTTATACACAATGCACAAAGATTTGGAACGGATCCGTTGGGCTACTGGGAGCCAATGTAGATCCGCCAGTGCTTGTGTTGTTGAGGAGCTGCGAGGTCGGGAGAGTGCTAGCTTCGCTGCTGCCGCCTGGATACTTTGTAGTCTGGTAATCAGATACCCCGGGGATTCCAAGAGCAAGGCTTTGCAGTAATCCAGGCGGCTAAGGATGGTACTCCTAACGACCGTTGCTCTAACCTGAATAGGCAGCAACGGCAGCACCTTACGAAGACCTCGAATTATGGAGAAACAAGTTCCCACTAGTTTATTAACATGGGTCTCCAGGTTAAGATTCTGAAAAAAACTGACCCCCAGGTTACGTGCCGTGTTCACTGGGGTCAGTGTGCCATCTGAAGTTAAGGGCCAGAAATCTATTGGCAGGCTTCGGGCAATCCCCCCGTCCTACCCTGTAGGACCTCCGTATTCCCACTGTTGAACTGGAGAGAGTTTGCCTTCAGCCACTTTGTCGTTTCATGCATACAAGCATGAAAACAATCCAATGACTCCGCTGGTCCCCCTCCAGGGATATAAACAGCTGCGTGTCGTCGGCATCATTAGTCACGCTGATGTTATATGCCTTAATGATACCCAGCAAGGGCAGCATATACGCATTAAACAAAATAGGACTGATTGACGACCCCTGTGGTACCCCATGAGGAACTTCCACCATTTTTGACCGGTACGGGGGGAGTGCCACCCCCTGTCGTCTATCCGACAGATAAGATCGCAGCCACCTAATTGCTACTCCTTTCACTCCAAAGGTCTCTAACCTTGACAGCAGAGTGTCTTGGTTCACCGTATCAAATGCGGCGGACAGGTCCAGCAGGATTAAAATTTCCGACTGGACCCTGTCCATCCGCACCCGAAGGTCATCCAACACCACCACTAAGGCTGATTCTGTCCCATGACCCGGTCGGAAACCGAACTGCTCCCCTTCCAAGATGTTATTAGTCTCCAGAAATTGAGTCAAGGTCCTGCTAACCAAACGTTCCAGGACCTTGACTGGGTAAGGCAGGAGGGAAATTGGTCGGTAGTTCTAATAGCTGCATGGGTCGAGGGTAGATTTCTTCAATAGCGGAGTAAGGACATCCCGCTTCCATTCCACAGGCACAATCCCTGTGTCAATAGACTGGCAGCATAGCTGTCGTAGAATGGGAAAGGTCTCATTCCCAAACTCCTTCATCAGCCTGTGGGGTAGTGGGTCTAAAGGGGAGCCAGAAGAGACCGTAAAGGCCACCCGAACGAACTCCTCCTCTGACGGGGTTGGAAACCTATCCAGGGAGACCCCGGAAGCGACTATCTCAATAACGCCCTCCTCATTTAGTCCTCTGGCCCCCCTGTCTGGGCCTCTGAGGTAGGTTGAGATTGTTCCTTCATACTCTCCACAATTTTATTTCTTTTATCTAGGAAAAAACATGCCTGTCGATCGCACAAATCCTGGGACGGTTTAATTTTACTCATGGTACACTCAGGGTTAGTCAGATCTTTAACTATTTTAAATATGTCCCTGGATTTAATGGAGCTCTTTAGTATAATGGATGCAAAATGCTCTGCCTTGGCAGTGGATATTTCTAGTTTGTATTTTATAATTGTGCACCTCCAGCTAAGTCGATCTTCTTCCAAATACTCCTTCCTCCACTGTTTTTCTGCCTTTTTACACCAGAGCTTGAGGCTCCTCAGTCTCTCCATGTACCAAGGGGCAGATGGATTTCCGCTTTTCTTAATAACTTTGACTGGAGCGATCTGATCCAGCTCCTTAATTAGGTATTCGGAGAATGCCATATAGTTCTCTGTTATCTGATTCTCAGAGTTAAACAGAGCCTCCATATGAAACACCGGGCTTTATGAGTCATGCTGGGGGGTTTTAGTTGAATTCTTGCTTCGAAGGGTAGCCAATTGAGCGCTTTGAAGTCCGGGGAGATGTGGCTATTTCTTTTGGAGCCTGTGATGAGCCTGGCCGCTGAGTTGAGAGATGCTCTTAGGGGGCTGTTGTAGATCTTGGGTGTCCACCGAGAGTTGCACTACCATATCCTAATCTGGGAATTACTCGTGCTTGGACTGCCAGCTTGAAGTCATTTACTGGGAGGAAGGGTTTTAATTTCCTCAGAGTGCTAATCTGAAAGTTTGCTCCTTTTGCTGCGGCACTGATATGTTTTTGCCTGTTTAGCTCACTGTCCAGAGTTACTCCCAGTGATTTTGCTGAATCGATTAGAAGAGGTTGGCAAATGAGTGCTGTAAGTTGTTTAAGCCATTCGTGTATGGTGGCTGGTTGGTTAGATGGGGTGATTAGTAAGAATTCAGTTTTGAGGGCGTTTAGTTTGAGGTGGTTTTCAGTCAACCATGACTGAGTCTTTTGTAAAGTTAGATTGAGAGATTTGATGTCATCCGGAGAATTTCTCTTTAAGTATAGTTGCGTGTCGCCTGCGTACATGTGAAAGTGGATATTTGATGAGTCGAGAATCTCATTGAGCGGCTCCATGAATAGGTTAAACAGTGTAGGTGAGAGGGAGGAACCCTGCGGGACTCCTAATGTGACTGGGACGTTCGTGGACAGAGAGATTGGTTGACCTTGAACCTTTGGGATCTATTCAGGAGGAAATAGGTAAACCAATTTCGTACTGACCCTGATAAGCCCATTATGTACTGTAAGAGATCTAGAAGATTATCATGTTTAATGGTGTCAAAGGCCGAAATAAGTCAAGCAGGATAAGAAGGCAGGTTTCGTTCTGGTCTGGGATTTTTAGTGCTTCATCTACTATGTGGGTCACAGCCGATTCAGTACTATGCCCTGCCCGGAAGTCAGATTGGAATTGATTGAGCAGGTGGAAATTGGTGATGTGGTTGTCTAACTGGCTGAGAACACATTTTTCTAGGAGTTTAGCTAGAGTTGGGATGTTGGAAATTGGATTGGTAGTTATTTAGGTCCGTGGGGTCAGCTGTCGTTTTTTTGAGGATGGGGGAAACTTGTCCTCATTTGAGAATTTCAGGAATAATTTCGTGGACTAAGGAGGCATTGATAATCTTTTTCCAAAGTGGCAGTAGTGCCGGTATGAGATCTTTGAGGTAGTTTGCTGGAAGGGGGTCTGAGAAGTGGTTGGAGAGGTTCAAGGACGTGAGTGCTTTTAGAATTGCTTCTTCGCTATAGTTTGTGAAGGTGGCCCAGGAGGCGTTATTTTTAAGAGCGAGTTAGATGAGTTGGTGATTGGGGTTGCTAGAATGTGAGATGACGAGTCCTTCTGAGTGTTAGACTGAGCTAATGAGGCCTTAAGTACGTCAGTTTTCAGGAGTTCTGTTTTTTTATGAAGAAGGAGGAAAATTCTTCGCATCTGGGTGGCGTACATTCTCCAGCTTGGGTAGGGCGAGCTAGGCCACCAGATTGAGTGTTGACTAGTTCAAATAGTTTTTGGGGTTGGTTCTTGGCTTGATCTAGCTGATTTTTGAAAAGGTTTGCTTTTGAGTGTCTGGTCTTTCTATAGTACGAGTTTCTGGTGAATCTGAGCAGTTTGAAGTGATCTGTGGATGACGATGACCTCCAACGCCTTTCAGCTAATCTAAGGGCTCGTCTGTCCTCGTTGAGTCTGCCGTCATACCAAGGTTTAGACTCTTTTGTGGAGATCCTCTTCAGTTGCAGAGACTCGGTTGTATCTAAAATCGAGGACATAGAGTTAAAGTAGTGTTGGGTCAACACTTGAACATCAGTTAGGTCTTCCGTGGGGAGCAGGAGGTTGATACTGGCAGATGTGGATCGGTCTGTGAGGATTTTTTAGATTACTCTTCCATATTTTAGGTCTCAAAGGCTGTACTGAGTGTAGTGTAACTGATTCCTTGACGAGGAAGGTGATGGCATTATGATCGGACCAATCACATGGGAGGATTGTGCTAAGCTGGATAGCTTTTGGGTTGGCAATAACCATGTCAAGGGTTGAACCTTTGACATGTGTGGGGCTATTGCAGATTTGGGTGAGGTCAAGGACGGAAAGGAATCGGGTCGTTTGTGTCGTTCCAGTGGAGATTGAAATTGCCAAGGAATATTTGGGTATTATGGTGACCAGTATGAGTGGTCACGATATCCATGAATTGCTCAATGAAGGTGATGTTATCGCCTGGTAGAATATGTGAACATATTGGTTTGTTATTACTTCTGATATCGAGGCAGAGGTATTCACATGAAGATAGATCCGGTGAAGGTGAGCTATTCACTGAGAGACTGTTCCGGTGAATGCAGGCAATACCGCCTCCTAGCCTATCAGGTCTGTCTCGTCTGGTGATGTCATGATTGGGGTAAACCAGAATGTCTAGGATTGGCGTGTTATCAATAGTTATGATATCAATATAATGTCACTGCAGCAATTGTTATCAGGTGGGGGAGTGAGGTATAGTTGCCTTAGGGCACGAGATATAGTTACTTGAGATAACTATAACTGGTGAATTTCTGTCCTTTGGTTTATTTTAACTGATATTTCCATTTATCGATGATGTCCCTTTAAGCTTTGTTTTTTTCAGTGATACACATATCAAGAGATACAAAGTCATTTAACCTTTTTAAGCAGACTGTTAATTAAACATCAAAGTGATTGGTGGAAGGGGGCCTTCTCCTCTTCAGACCAATATCTTCTGCATCTTTCTGTTGATATTTACTCACTTTTTTCTTACTATATTTCTAAAATACTCAGCCTGCCTATCTTAACCCTCATCTCTTTCTCGTCCAGGACCCTCTATTCATCGTGTCCTGTACACATGTCCTTGCATTCGATTCACTTCACCATCCCCCACATGCACACTGCACCAGCTCTCCTGCACGCACATCCTTGCATTTGATTCACTTCACCACTCCTGCATGCACACTGCACCAGCTCTCCTGCACACATGTCCTTCCATTTGATTCATTTCACCACTCCCCGCATGCACACTGTACCAGCTCTCCTGCACGCACGTCTTTGCATTTAATTCACTTCACCACTCCCCGCATGTACACTGCACCAGCTCTCCTGCATGCACGTTCTTGTAGCTGATTTACTTCACCACTCCTGCATGCACACTGCACCAGCTCTCCTGCACACATGTCCTTGCATTTGATTCACTTCACCACTCCTGCATGCACACTGCACCAGCTCTCCTGCACACATGTCCTTGCATTTGATTCACTTCACCACTCCTGCATGTACACTGCACCAGCTCTCCTGCATGCACGTTCTTGTAGCTGATTTACTTCACCACTCCTGCATGCACACTGCACCCGCTCTCCTGCATGCATGTCCTTGCAGCTGATGCACTTCACCACTCCTCGCTTGCACACTGTACCAGCTCTCCTGCACACACGTCCTTCAATTTGATTCACTTCACCACTCCCCGCATGCACACTGCACCAGCTCTACTGCACGCACGTCCTTGCAGCTGATTTACTTCACCACTCCTCGCATGCACACTGCACCAGCTCTACTGCACACGGATCACTGACACAATATCGACGGAAAAAATATCGACCTACAGAAAAGTCGACGTTGGAATATTGGAGACAAGAATATTGACAGCCTATCTATAACATGGTAAGTACAAAACTATCGAAACCAAAATATCGATGTTAAAAATATCGTAATTAATAATATCGTTTTTTTTTTTTTAAATAAAAAAAGTGTAAAATAAAGTAAATAATACTTATAAACCAAATAAACATAGTTAAAAATATTTAATAATGTTTAAAATTAATAAATAATACATATACAATAATATAACATTAACTAAACTGATACATAAAAAATATAATACATACTTAATTAATAATACATTTTAATAATTATTTTATTAACTTTAAATTATTAAAAAGTATTATGAATTACAAATACATCTACACCTATAAAGCAATACCATAAATAAAAAGTAAATTATTATATTTAATAAATTAAAAAATATATGCTTTCAATATTTTTAAAATTAATAATATACAACATTATCAAAAATATTAATAACTATTAAATAGCTAAATAAATAAAACTACTATTCAAAGTCCCAAAAAAATACAGTAATGATAACATTGGATAGTGTAACACTTAAAAATACTATTCCAACTTCAGAAAATGCAACATTGGGGACAACGTTGCATAGCGTAGGGTTAAAAACGTACTATTTCAAATCCAGAGGGTGCAACAGTAGGGAAAGAGTTGGATAGCGTAGGGGTATAAATTACTATTCCAGCTCCAGAGAGTGCAACAGTAGGGAAAGCGTTGGATAGCATAGGGGTAAAAATTACTATTCCCACTCCAGAAAGTGCAACAGTAGGGAAAGAGTTGGATAGCATAGGGGTAAAAATTACTGTTGCCACTCCAGAGAGTGCAACAGTAAAGAAAGCGTTGGATAACGTAGTGGTAAAAATTACTATTCCCACTCCAGAGAGTGCAACAGTAGGGAAAATGTTGGATAGAGTAGGGATAAAAATTACTATTCTCACTCCAGGGTGGGCAACAGTAGGGAACGCGTTGGATAGCGGGAAGGTAAAAAATTACTATTCTCAATCCAAAGAGGGCAACAGTAGGGAAAGTGTTGGATAGCATAGGGATAAAAATTACTATTCCCACTCCAGTGAGTGCAACAGTAGGGAAAGCGTTGGATAGCGGGAGGGTAAAAATTACTATTCCCACTCCAGAGAGTGCAACAGTAGGGAAAGGGTTGAATAGCGTAAGGGTAAAAATTACTATTCCCACTCCAGGGAGTGCAACAGTAGGGAAAGTGTTGGATAGCGTAGGGGTAAAAATTACTATTCCCACTCCAGTGAATGCAACAGTAGGGAAAGCATTGGATAGCGTAGGGGTAAAAATTATTATTCCCACTCCAGGGAGGGAAACAGTAGGGAAAGCGTTGGATAGCGGGAGGGTAAAAATTACTATTCCCACTCCAAAGAGTGCAACGGTAGGGAAAGCGTTGGATAGCCTAGGGGTAAACATTACCATTCCCACTCCAGTGAGTGCAACAGTAGGTAAAGCGTTGGATAGCGAGAAGGTAAAAATTACTATTCCCACTCCAGAGAGTGCAACAGTACAGAAAGGATTGGATAGCGTAGGGGTAAAAATTACTATTCCCACTCCAGAGAGTGCAACAGTAGAGAAAGCGTTGGATAGCGGGAGGGTAAAAATGACTATTCACACTCTAGAGAGTGCAACAGTAGGGAAAGTGTTGGATAGCGTAGGGGTAAAAATTACTATTCCCACTACAGGGAGTGCAACAGTGGGGAAAGCGTTGGATAGTGTAGGGGTAAAAATGACTATTCCCACTCCAGAGAGTGCAACAGTAGGGTAAGTGTTGGATAACGTAGGGGTAAAAATTACTATTCCCACTACAGGGAGTGCAACAGTAGGGAAAGCGTTGGATAGCGTAGGGGTAAAAATTACTATTCCTCTTCAGAGAGTGCAACAGTAGGGAAAACGTTGGATAGAGTAGGGGTAGAAATTACTATTCCCACTACAGGGAGTGCAACAGTAGGGTAAGCGTTGGATAGCGTAGGGGTAAAAATTGCTATTCCCACTCCATTGAGTACAACAGTAGTGAAAGCGTTGGATAGCGTAGGGCTAAAAATTAGTATTCCCACTCCAGGGAGGCAAACAGTAGGTTAAGCATTGGATAGCGGGAAGGTAAAAATTACTATTCCCACTCCAAAGAGTGCAACAGTAGGGAAAACGTTGGATAGCGTAGGGGTAAAAATTACTATTCCCACTCCAGTGAGTGCAACAGTAGGGAAAGCGTTGGATAGCGGGAAGCTAAAAATTACTATTCCCACTCCAGAGAGTGCAACAGTAGGGAAAGCGTTGGATAGCGTAGGGGTAAAAATTACTATTCCCACTCCAGAGAGTGCAACAGTAGGGAAAGCGTTGGATAGCATAGGGGTAAAAATTACTATTCCTACTCCAGGGAGTGCAACAATAGGGAAAGTAAATACTTCATATATGATTATAAATAAATAGAATTTTAATACCAATTACAAATTAATTAAAATTAATTTCCAATTTATTATATTTTAATAATTAATCGATAAAAAATAAAAAAAACAACTACCTATTATTACAAATTAATTACCAATTAATTCATTAATTAACAATTGAAAAATAATTAACAATATTTCAAAATAAATACCAATTAATAAATTTAAACATTTAATTAATTACAATTAAAATACTTCCCACCCAATTCCCCTATGAACCCACAACCCGCTACATAATATAAATTAATAAAATTAACATAATTATCAATTAACCAATTTAAAAAAATGAATTACAAATTATAATTAAATGAATTAACAATTAATAAATATTTAACAATTAATTAAAAATAAATTCCAATAAATAAATTAAAATATTCCATTAATTATAATTAAATTACTTCCCACCCTATTCACAAGAATTTGTATGGCGCGATACTCACCCGTAAGGGTCTCAAGGCGCTGAGGAGGGAGGGGGGGCGCTACTGCTCGAACAGCCAGGTCTTGAGTTGTTTCCTGAAGGAGAGGTGATCCGGGTCAGCCGTAGGTGAGTGGGGAGGGAGTTCCAAGTCTTGGCTGCCAGGTAGGAGAATGATCTTCCTCCGAAGGTGGATTTCTGAATTCGAGCGAGGCTGGCGGATCAGAGCTGGCGGGTGGGTGTGTAGAAAGTGAGGCGGCTGTTGAGGTACTTCGGGCCCATGCCGTGGAGAGCCTTGTGTGTGTGGGTGAGGAGTCTGAACGTGATATTCTTGTTGACGGGGAGCCAATGCAGGTCTTTCAGGTGGGCAGAGATGTGGCTGCGGCGAGGGAGGTCCAGGATGAGTCGTGCTGAGGCGTTCTGAATGCGCTGGAGTCTTTTCTGGAGTTTGGCTGTGGTTCCAGCGTAGAGGATGTTCCCGTAGTCCAGACGGCTGGTGACGAGGGCCTGGGTGACCGTCTTCCTGGTTTCTGTGGGGATCCATCGGAAGATCTTTCGGAGCATGCGCAGGGTGTTGAAGCAGGATGATGAGACTGCGTTCACTTGCTTGGTCATCGTGAGGGAGGAGTCCAGGATGAAGCCAAGGTTGGGTGCGTGGTCCGTTAGTATGGGTGCGTTGCCCAGGGCAGGGGGCCACCAGGAGTCGTCCCACATGGAGGGAGATGGTCCGAGGATGAGGACTTCTGTCTTGTCTGAGTTCAGTTCCAGACGGCTGATCTTCGATCCATTCTACGACGTCTCTCATTCCTTCCTGGAGGTTGGCTTTGGCAGTGGCGGGGTCGTTGGTGATCGAGAGGATTAGTTGGGTGTCGTCGGCATAGGAGATGATGTTGAGGTTGTGTTGGCGGGTGATGGCTGTGAGAGTACTCATGTAGACGTTGAAGAGGGTGGGGCTGAGTGAGGATCCTTGCGGGATGCTTCAGATGACTTTGGTGGCCACGGATCGAAACGAGGGGAGGCGGACTCTCTGTGTTCTTCCGGCGAGGAATGAGATGATCCACTCGAGGGCCGCTCCTTGGATTCCGGTGTTGCTGAGGCGCTGTATCAGGGTGCGGTGGCAGACGGTGTCGAAGGCTGCTCAGAGGTCCAGGAGGATGAGGGCAGCCGTTTCCCGGTTGTCGAGCAGGGACCTGATGTCGTTGTTGGCTGCGATGGGGGAGGTCTTGGTGCTGTGGCTTGCTCGGAAGCCGGACTGTGAGGGGTCGAGGTATCCGTTGGTCTCGAGGAAGGTGGAGAGTTGTCTGTTGACGGTCTTCTCGATGACTTTGGCTGGAAAGGGGAGGAGCGAGATGGGTCGGAAGTTCTTCAGGTCCGTGGGGTCCGCGGTGGGTTTCTTGAGGAGGGCGCTCAGCTCGGCATATTTCCAGCTCTCCGGGAAGGTGGCGGATGCGAAGGAGCTGTTAATGATGTTCCGGAGTTGGGGTGCGATGATGGAGTCGGCTTTGTTGAAGATGTGGTGTGGGCAGGGGTCGGTGGGGGAGCCGGAGTGGATGGTGTTCATCATGTGGGTGGTTTCTTCGGTGCTGACAGGGATCCAGGTGCAGAGGGTGGTGGTTGGGGGCGCTGGTTCGGCGGTTGGGTGCGTGGTTTGTGCGCCAAAGCTGTTGTGAATGTCGGCGATCTTGCGGTGGAAGAACGAAGCGAGAGAGTCGCAGAGGTCTTGCGAGGGAGACATGTCGGTGTTGCAGGCGCTGGGATTTGGGAGCTCTTTGACGATGCTGAAGAGCTCCTTGCTGTTGTGGGTGTTGTTGTCCAGTCTTTCTTTGAATACTGTCTTCTTGGTGGTGCGGATCAGCTGGTGGTGTTTGCGGGTGGCGTTCTTGAGGGCGGTCATGTGTTCTGTTGTCTGGTCGTGGTGCCAGGCTTTCTCGAGGGTGCGGCAGGTTTTCTTGGAGTTATTGAGGTCGGTGGTACACCACGAGGCTTTCCTGCTGCCGGGTCAGCTGGGGGGGTTCTTCAGTGGTGCGAGTGCGTCGGCGCAGTCGGTGAGCCACTGTGTGAGGTTGCGGGCTGCTTCGTCGGGGTCCGTCGTGTTGGGTCCACCGCAAGATCTCCGACATCCACAACAGTTTCAGCGCTCAACCCCCGCACCCACTGGTCGAACCTACGCACCCAGCCGCCATCCTCCAGACATGGACCGAGGTGACCCTCGAAGACACAACAAGCATGATGAACACCATCCACTCCGGATCGCGGACCGACCCGTGCCCCCACCACATCTTCAACAAAGCGGCCCCCACCATCGCACCCCATCTCCGAGACATCATCAACGCCTCCTTCAACACAGCCACCTTCCTTGAGAGCTGGAAGCACGCCGAGCTCAGCGCACTACTGAAGAAACCAACAGCTGACCCGACCGACCTCAAGAACTTCCGCCCAATCTCGCTCCTTCCCTTCCCGGCCAAAGTCATCGAAAAGGTCGTCAACAAGCAACTGGCCGCCTTCCTCGAGACGAACGGATCCCTCGACCCATCGCAGTCCGGATTCAGAGCCAATCACAGCACCGAGACCGCCCTCATTGCAGCCACTGACGACATCCGAGCCCTGCTCGACAACGGCGAAACAGCGGCACTCATCCTCCTAGACCTCTCCGCTGCATTCGATACTGTTTGCCACCGCACCCTAGTCCAACGACTCAACGACACCGGCATCCAGGGGAAGGCCCTGGACTGGATCACCTCATTCCTCTCCGGAAGAACACAAAGAGTACGCCTCCCGCCGTTCCGCTCAGAGGCCACGAAGTCATCTGCGGCGTCCCGCAAGGATCTTCGCTCAGCCCCACTATCTTCAACATCTACATGAAACCACTAGCTGCCATCGCCCGCAACCACAACCTGAACATCATTTCCTACGCCGATGACACCCAGCTGATCCTCTCCCTCACCTAAGACCCCGACACCGCCAAAGCGAACCTTCACGAAGGGATGAAAGACGTAGCCGAATGGATGAACAGCAGCCGTCTAAAGCTGAACACGGACAAGACAGAAGTCCTCATCCTGGGAACATCCCCCTCCGCATGGGACGACTCCTGGTGGCCCCCAGCCCTAGGCACCGCACCCAAGCCAACAGACCACGCACGCAACTTGGGCATCATCCTGGACTCCTCCCTGTCGATGACCAGGCAAGTCAACACCGTCTCCTCATCTTGCTTCCACACACTCCGCATGCTCCACAAGATCTTCCAATGGATTCCCACCGAGACAAGGAAGACGGTCACCCAGGCCCTCATCACCAGCAGACTGGACTATGGAAACACCCTCTACGCCGGAACAACAGCCAAGATTCAGAAGAGACTCCAGCGCATCCAGATTGCCTCCGCCCGACTCATCCTGGACTTCCCCCGACGCAGCCACATCTCAAGCCACCTGAGAGACCTACACTGGCTCCCTGTCAACAAGAGGATCACGTTCAGACTCCTCACCCACGCACACAAATCCCTCCACGACCTGGGCCCTAGGTACCTCAACGACCGCCTGACCTTCTACACGCCCACCCGCCAGCTGCGATCGGCGAACCTCGCCCTCGCCGTCGTGCCTCGCATCCAGAGAGCCACCGCTGGAGGAAGATCCTTCTCCTACCTAGCGGCTAAGACATGGAACTCCCTGCCCGCCCACCTGCGACTGACCCAGGACCACCTCGCCTTCAGGAAACAGCTCAAGACCTGGCTGTTCGAGCAGTAGCAGACCCCCCTCCCCACGCGCCTTGAGACCCTTCCGGGTGAGTAGTGCGCGCTATAAATGCCATGATTGATTGATTGATTGATTGGGTTCTGGCTGAGGGTGGTGGTGAGCTGGTCGGCGGTGATCTTGCTCTAGCTTCTGTGGGGAGCTTGTTGCGGGTGGTAGTGGGTCATGGTTCTCCTGAAGTTGAAGTGGACGCTGCTGTGGTCTGTCCAGTGTAGTCCGGTGGAGTGGCTTAAGGAGATGTGCTTTCTGGAGGAGAAGACGGGGTCAAGCGTGTGGCCGGCGTAGTGGGTGGGGGTGTTCACCAGTTGCTTGAGTCCGAGGTTGGCGAGCTTGTCCAGCAGGGCAGCGGTGTTGCAGTCCTTGTTTTTCTCCAGGTGGAAGTTGAGGTCCCCTAGGAGGATGTAGTCAGAGGAGGTGAGGTCGTGCGGACTGACGAAGTCTGCGAGGGCTTCGCTGAATTGTGTGCATGGTACCGGGGGTCTGTAGATGAGAGTGCCTCTGAGGGTGGTCTTGGGGTCGGTGTGGATCTGGAAGTGAAGGTGTTCGGCGGCAGTGAGGGCGTCGTCGGAGTTGGTTGTGATGCGGATGGTGTTTCTGTGGACGATGGTGAGGCCTCCTCCAGTTTGGTTGACGTGGTCCCTCCGGGTGATTTTGTAGCCGTCCGGGATGGCTATGGCGATGTCGGGGGCTGAGGAGGCGTTCATCCAGGTTTCCGTGAGGAAGGCGACGTCTGATGAGGTTGTGTCGATGAGGTTCCAGAGTTCCACGGCGTGCCTGTGGACGGAGCGGGTGTTGAGCAGGGTGCACTTGAGGTGGTTGTTGCTGGTGTTGGCTTGGCGGGTGCAGTGCAGGTCCGGAGGCAGGTGAATTGGCAGGCTTGGCAGGTGAAAGGTCCGTGTGTGCGCCTCGGGGTGGCTTGGTAGCAGGCCGCGTATCGGCCGGCGTTGAGTGCGTGAAGGGTGGCGGCGTCGTAAGTCCGTCGGGTGCGCTGGCATCGGTGAGGACCAGAAAAGGGGGCGGGGCAGCAAGGGAGCAGTGGCAGGAAGTGGGGAGCGGAGGGGGGGGTCACACCAGGGGTACAGTAACGAGAGAAAGCGCAACAAAAACCTACTGACAGAAGGAAAAACACGCATACAGTAAATACAATACAATCCAATAAACGAAGGCACAGGAGTGCAACAGCGGGAGAAAAGAAAGAGCAGCAGCGAGGGGGCACCAAGGCCAGGGACGGACCGGTGGCGCTGGCGCACCTATAAACCCACAACCCACTACAGAAAATAAATAAATAAAATTATCATAATTATCAATTAATCAATTAATAAAAATTAATTACCAATTATATTTAATTAATTACCAATTACAAATTAATTATCAATTAATTCAAAATAAATACCAATAAATTGAAATATTTAATTAATTATAATTAGGGCTCCAGGTTTTATGGTATTTATTTTTTTAGCATTTCCGTTTGTATTTATCCATATTTATTTTTTGCCCACTTTATCTGTATTTATCCATATTTATTTTGTGTTTTGCGGATAAGTGAAGTGGTAAAACTGTACATTTCCATATTTATTTAACTGATAGACGCGCACACATACTTTGATGTCTGTTTTAGGTATTTCAGCTGCCGCATATTATATAGGAAAACATCCACTGGTAAATATTAGCATTATACCACAAATGTATGTGGACTCATGGCATTATTTAATGAAATTGCATCTTTTTTAAATTGCCCTTGCTGTCCATCTTCTCATCTGTTGGCATATAGTTCAAGAAAGACAGCACAAACTGACTTAAAAGAAGCCCAATTTTCTGTATTTATCCACCTTTAAAAATAAATACAGACAGAAAACACATTGTTTTCTGTCTGTATTTATCTGTAAAAATCCGTAAAAATGGAAAACCGGGAGCCTTAATTATAATTAAATTACATCCCACCCTATTCCCCTATAAACCTACATCCCACTACAGAAAATAAATAAAAATTAACATAATTATCAATTAATCAATTAATAAACATTATTTACCAATTATATTTTAATTACCTACCAATTAAAAATTAATTAACAATTCATTCAAAATAAATACCAATAAATGAATTAAAATAATTAAATAATTATAAATAAGTTACTTCCCATCCTATTGCCCTATAAACCCACAACCCGCTACAGAATTATATTACACAAAAATTAAATACCATAAAATTAATTACTTTAAATAAATTATAAAATAAAAATACACTTTTAACACATATACTAACATAAAAAACACTTAGATATTATTAAAAAATAAATATTAACTTACTTACCTAAAATTCGATAATTTTGTTGTCTATATTCTGTCCATCGATATTTTTGTTGTCTATATTCTGTCCATTCGATATTTTTTCCATTCTATATTTTGACTTCGATATTACTGCTATTCAATTCGATATTTTTGTTGTCTATATTCTGTCCATTCAATATTTTGCCCATGATATATTTTTAACTCAATATTTTGCCCATTCTATATTTTTTACTTGATATTTTGACTGTATACCAATGATTGTCCTATATTACCGTTGCACCAGAGGCTAATTTTGTTCAGGTAAATATTTGTTTGTGAGAGTTGTACAGAGCACAATATGAACTGAATTGACTGTAGGGATTGCGGATAGGGAGCAAGAGATAGACAGAAATGTTTCAATCGTGCAAACCTCTTGTATTTACTGAGGCCAAAATCCACTCTATTGGTCTTTAAGGTAGTCCCTGTGTGTGTTTGTGTGTTCATATGTCATGCATTTAGGGAAGCCAACCCCAGCTGGGAAGTAAAAAAGGAGGAAAAAAGAAAATTCTATACTGATCAGATTGAAACTGCAAAAGACTCTCATAGACAAATGTACCAAGTTGTGAAGCAATTATCCGGTAGAGTCCCAGATGCCGCTCCTCCTCCTTCACAAGCACTGAGTGATGCTCTGGCCAAATATGTTTTCGAAAAAGTTAACAACATTTATTTAGAGTTCTCCTCTAAAGTTAATTCTTACACACAGTTACCCAGCGCTAATCTTGCTGACTACTGTCTACCATAATTTATGGAAGTCAATGAACAGCACATAGCGGTCATCATTAAAACAATAAAATCAGGTTCTGCCCTAGACACTTGCTCTCCCAAAGTGTTTCCCCCATTATTAACTTATTTGCGCCTGTGATAACCCAGAACTGCAATGCCATGTTTGAGACTTGGATTTACCCAGCTTTACTTAAAAATACTCTCCTCAAACGGCTCTTAAAAAACCTCATCTTGATGTGGAGGAATTGAAAAATGACAGACCTATAGCCAGCTTGCCCTTTTTGGCCAAGGTGGCAAAAAGAGCGATGAATACTCAACTTTCTGAGTTCATTGAGGAGCATCATCTGTTGGACGACACGCAATTTGGGTTCCGTAAGCTTCACGGAACCAAAACTGCTCTCATTAAAGCCACAGAAGACATTAGAATATATAGAGACCAAGGAGGCACCTCAGTGCTCATACTGCTGGATTTGCCAGCGGCCTTTGACATGGTCGATCATTCTATTTTGATCGACCGTGTCGCGGCCATGGGCATCCAACTTAAAGCTAAAGATCTGCTCGCCTCCTTCCTATCGGAAAGAACACAGGCAGTCAGCCTGGGGCCATTTCAATCGGCTGAGTGGAGCTCCTCAAGGCTCATCCCTAAGTCCGACACTTTTTAACATCTATGTGTCGGACCTAGCTAGAGTCATAAAGTCTCATGGGATGGGCCTTACTTCCTACGCTGATGACACACAGTTGGTGCTGGCCATAAATAATGACGGAGACAAGGTGGCAGAATGTTTCCAAGACGGCATGCTGGCCATCAAGGATTGGATGGCCAGTAACTGCCTCAAACTTAACTCCGAGAAGACAGAGGTGGTTATCTTTGGGAAACTATCTCCAGTCTGGTCTAGTTCTTGGTGGCCTCCATCAATGGGATCTGCACACAGTCCAGTTTCAAAGGTTAGGAACTTGGGAATAATATTTGACGATGACTTAAACTTGCCAATCAAGTTGTGTCAAAAGCCTTCCATAAACTCAGATTGATAAAAAAAGAATCCAATTTTTACCAGAAAGTGCAGGGAAAACATTGGTCAGTACTTTGGTAACGTCATCCCTGGACTACTGTAATGGACTGTTTGCAAATGCACAATGCAGGGTCATCAAAAAAATGCAGACGGTCCAAAACGCAGCTGCCAGACTGCTTTCAAGGACCCCTAAATTTCAACCAATTTCACAAGTCATCCGAAACTACCACTGGCTGGCGATTAGGAATCGCATAAAATTCAAGGCCCTATGCTTGTCATAAAAAGCTGCATACAATCAAGGCCCCCAGTTTCTGTCAAAACAGTTAGCCGCATATTGTCCCAATAGACAGCTTAGATCCACTACTGCTCTTCAACTAGTGGTACCACGTACCAGGACAGTGTCCTGGGGAGACAAGCGTTTCGTGGTGACAGCAGCCAAACTTTGGAATGCTGTACCACTCCAGATTCGCTCCACCCCATCTTTGATCCAGTTTCGTAAAATGATAAAAACTTGATTGTTCAATCAGTAAACCTAGCCTCTGTATTTAGCACTGAATCTGTAGCGCCAAGGGCATTTTTTCACGCTGTACAAATTTCAAAAATCAATAAATAAATAAATATTAGCGCGCTGTATAGAACAGTTGGAAACAACTGGTGGTGTACAAGAAAAACAAAGGCGTAGGCGTGCAAGTTTTCTCTTTTATATATGCCTCAGATAGAAAGAGCAAGGTCTTCAATGATGGGGTTTTCATAAAAGACATGAGCTTCAGTTCTACTGTGAAGCATAGGAGTTTATAGGCCCAGGACGCTCCCAGTTATGGTTCCTGGCCTCCTCTAACTCAAAAAAATGAATGATTCGATCGTGAGCTCTTTATTTGGGCACACACAGGTCATGTCAATTAACAGACAACACTACATTAAAAACAAATTGTAACCTAGCATTATCATCAAACAAACAATGACAATTCTTAAGGCATTCTCATATTAGCAGGCCACAGCAAATGGCATACTTCTATCTAACAGCAGATCCATCTTCATAAATATGAAACAAACGTATTTGCAGCTAATTACACAACTTAAAATGCGCCAAAATGAAACCTCCACCTCCCCAGAGCTTGGCCCCTGGTGAGGTGATGTTATGTTCCATATAGGTAACCCAATATAGGCTCAGGTAGTCACTTAACCTTTCACCGATATTCTCGGTACCATTACACCACATAACGATTCTTAGTAATGACCTTTTGCCTAGTTACGGTAATGTCCAGAGATGACATGGGGTTTTCTCCGAAAAGCTTAAGCCTCATTCATTTTGCATGAGGATACTTGGAATCACCGCAAGACAGCAGGCCTACCATCTCCCGCATAATAACCATGTACAAGGGTCATTCCTTCCGTCATACCAGTCCGACATGACACAGCAAGGATTCTTGGCTTTACACCTGTATACATGGTAGGTACATTTAGATACATGTCATGTATTTTATATACTTGCCTGTATCAATTTCTTTAGCATGAAGGTAGGAATTTACCATCCTTTTACTCTGTCGGTGCTTATAATCATTGTTATCTGTTACTGTCTAATGGTTATTTCAGCACACCTATTTTACCCTAGAATGACGCTGATTCAATAAATGCTTATTGAAAAAAGTCCCCACCTTTTATTCTGTGTATCTCTTTGAGACAAAGTGAGCACGAGTGACTGAGAGACAACTAGCACTGTTTTCACGATTCTGAGGAATCAGGGTTGTCATGTTCGATAGTTACCAAGAACTATTCTCTCCTTGGTAAGAGGGGTTTCTAGTGGCACAGCGAGCTAGCTGGTATATAGGCTAACATACCCGGTAGGGGTGTATAAAATCAGTTTGACACCAATCTTATAGTGTATGTTGTCTCAACGTGCAGATCCTATATAGGTTTATAGGAACTACACAACATGGCACCGACAACGTTTGTTTGGTACTTATTTGACAGTAAAGTCTGAGTAGTTCAGTCGTGCTTTTCTCAGAGACCCCTACTTACATTTCCCCAGAGACGTCTGGAGTGGGAAGGGAGCTATCCGGCCACAGCTGAGTAGGCAAAATTCCTAATATTTGGCTGTACGTTTATCAAGCTTGAAGGACAAACAGTTCCTATTTGCATTAAACCTTATCTCAGTTTCATTGAAAACTCTTCCTTGAAACGTTTGTCAAACAAATGGCTGAGGAAAACGATGCGGGGAAAGCACAGCCTACTGCAGTTAGGGAAGAAGAAATAGAGGAGGAAATAAATATTTCAGAAAACGCTAGGTATGCCCTTTCTCAAAGCTAACAGACTACGGAGTCCCAGCTAGGAGTGGATGAGTCACTTTTGTAATTGAGGCTTATGAGTCATATAGAACAGAGGTTTTCTATTTATGGGTTAAATTCCCACAAGCATATGCACAATCAAATACATTTCATTCTTACACTGAAGATGAACCCAAATGAATATTGTCCGTATGAGTACATTTAAATTCCGCTCACCTACCAGGAGCACATAAACTGGTTTAAAGGCGCCCTTCCCCATACAAAAGACAAAGCAAGACTAGGCCCAGTTGGAAGAGATGGAGCCACTTGGCCAGTCCTTGTGGCTTACACACTGCAGCCAGAGATTGACACTATGCTAGTATCAGACCTATGTCTACATCATGAACAAATAATACAACTTTACAGAAACCTGACACAGTGTGTGATGAGAACACTCACACTTCAGCCAACAAGAGCTACACAAGCAGTCCAGATTCAGGGTTCTACAACTAAAATGCTAAACACAGTTATGGGTAGATTGCCCACTAAACGTGAGCAAATGCCATTCTGGATATCTCAAAAAAGAACACAGCTAGAGTCAGTATTTCCACACACAAGCCCTGAAGAAAAACACAGAATGCTAACAATCTGCTTGCCAATGGTGATAGCTCCCCTGATTAAGGATTGTACCACTTGGGGTACAGTTTTCGCTGCCATAAATACCAGAACTCATTGTATTAGCAGTAATACCAGATGTATTAAAACAAATACAGAATGAGTACAGAGCAGAACCTGCTCTGAACGTAGGGATGAAATTATTAGGTAATTTTGCCAGGTATCAGCTATAATAGTAGCAAATATAAAAGCGGAGGTAGCAGCAGTGGCAATACACCAACGCCTGAGGGTTTTCACTCCTTTACAACAGGAACGTGAATTACCTAAAATTATCACAGACACCTATGCTGAATTAGGAAGAGATAGTTTGGGAGCTAGAACAATAAAACCTCCACTGATGGGTGGTCCTGAAAAGGATAACACCAAGCAAGCACCCCATTCTTCAAAAATAAAATGGAATAATAATAACCATAAACAAATGAATAGATCTCAATCCAGGAGTGGGTCTTCTCAACAGGAGCCCTCTGAAAGAAAATATAACCTTAGGAATAGGGATAATATTAAAAATCCTGACGGATATTAGGATACTGACTCATATTCCTCTAGTTCCTTTCCCTCCTGATTGATGATAGGAGCTGACTAGAATGATCCTCCAACCCCATCATTACCAATGTTGGGCTCATTGTTATATTCGATGGAAAAATCTCATTAACAACTTTCTTGACGGCCTGCCAATATTCTTGTAGTTTTGAGCACACAAAAAACATATGTAGGTCATAGGCTCTTAGCATGTCGCATCTGCAACAATTTGGGATTGATTCTTATACAAACGTATCTAGTTTTTGGGGGGACAAGTACCGCCTATTGATTGTAAATAAATGATTCCTTTTCAAATTAGCGGGCTAAACAGCTTATAAAGTGCTTTTAAAGAAAGTTGCCAAGTTGTTCGTGGCTCCGTCATCTAAATGACTCCTTCCCAAATTGCATATGGAGCTTTTAGCTTCTTATTTTCGGTTTCTAACAAAGTCCAGTACCAATCAGCGACTTCCTTTTCCTGGGGGCCATAATTCTGTAGTTTTGATTCTAATTCCCACATCCCATAGATCTCTTGTCCGTTGGCCACCACCCGGGATAATAGCTGCAGGTACTTGAATTTTGAGAGGGAATCACCTGTTTTTACCACCAGCACTTGCCAGGGCACCATACCCTGCACCGTCAGGAGATCCCCGAAACATCAATTCCTGCCCTCCTTAGTGAGAGGCTTAACTGATCTTAAAGGCACTCAGGTGTGCCTGGTGAGTCCAGATTGGGAAGAAATCTGAGAAATAGCCCATTCCAAGTATCTTCCGTACCCCCAGCCAAAGAGTAAGGGATGCCTTTAGTATCTTCAACCTAACTTTTATAAAGAACTTCCTTGCCCCGAACTTAGAGAAAACCTTTAGAACCCCACTCCTTTACAATTTCTACCAACTGGCCTCCCCACGTCAAAGACCCCAGTTTACCGGTGAAGGATTATACAATTTATAAACTGGAAAGCCATACAGTATAGCCTTAGGTCTGAATGGACCAGACTGCCTTTCTGCAGCTTGTGCCTCAGTTTTTTCTAGGCAAGCTGGGCTCCCTTAGATGCCCAAACAAAACTGACTCATTTCCACAGTATCTTGTCAATCATGGATTTAGGGAACGTCAGAGGGATAGAATTGAAGAGTTTAGGGAGTATCACCATTTGAATTAAATGCACTCTCCCGTATTGAGTCAGGGGAAATTCTTCCATCTAGCTAGTGATACATCAACCTCTTTTGCTATTCTCTCCAAATTATGCTGGGGGATTTCCTCCAGTGGTTTGATAAAATGATAATTCCAAGATATTTAAACTCGTTTTGTACATTTCTCTTCCAATTTGGAACATTCCAACCGATTACCGTTCCAGTTATTTACCAAATAACCAGATAGTACCCCAACTTCTATCAACAGAGCTTACACCCTGGAAATAGTTAAAGCGAGGCCTGAGGTGAAGATAACAAGATTGTCCACATACAATGCAACTTTATTTTTATAGGTACCTGAACTGAAAGTGATGACCTGGTCATCTTGTCACAATATTTAGGCGAATGGTTCTCGACTAGGACCGACGACGCGCTCAGCACCACCGAACACATGCATTTCCAGTTCCACACAGACCCTAACTCCACCCTCAGATGCACCCTTATCTACCGACCCCCGGACCTCGCCCCCAGTTCAGCGACTCCATTGCCGACTTGATCAGTACGCACACCCTGACCGCCACCGACTACATCCTCCTCGGAGACCTGAACTTTCACCTTGAGAAAAACAACAACAACAACTCCACAACCCTGATCGATAACCTCGCCAACCTCGGACTGAAGCTTTTTGTCACAACCACCACCCACTCCGCCGGCAACACGCTCGACCTCGTCTTCTCCTCAAGCCCGCACGTCTCCGTCAGCCACACCACCGAACACCTCTGGACCGACCACAGCTGCATCCACTTCGCCTTCCAGAAACCCACCACACACCACTGCACCCAACCGATCCCCAGACGCTGCTGGAGCGAAATCACCGAAGACCAACTATATGCAAACCTCGCACTCAGCCCATCCAACAAACCCTCCAACACCGACGACGCTGCCCACAGCCTCAGACGCTGGATCGAGGACTGCGCCAACACCCTCGCCCCGCTGAAAAAAACCCTCCACAAGGACACCAGCAAGAGGGCCAGCTGGTTCACCCCAGAACTCCTAGCCTCCAAGCAAGCCTGCCAGAAACTAGAGAAGAAATGGCACAGTGAACAAACTCGAGACAGCCACGCAGCACACAAGTACGCCATCCACAACCACCACCACCTCATCAGGGTGGCCAAGAGGACTTCCTTTAAAGACCGCCTCGACAATAATGAACACAATAGCAAGGAGCTCTTCAACATCGTGAAGGAACTCTCTTAACCCCAGCTCCAACACCAACGGCATACCGGCGTCGCAAGCCCTGTGTCACTCCCTCGCCACCTTCTTCCACTACAAGATAGCAGACATCCACGACAGCTTCAACACCCAGACAGCCCCAACAGACAGCAACACAACAGACCAACCCCACCCCATCGACCACGACCTCCTGCTAGCCTGGGCCAGCGTGAGCATCACTGACACCATCAAGACCATGCGCACAATCCACTCTGGCTCACCGTCAGACCCATTCCCGCACCACGTCTTCAACAGAGCAAGCAGCTCCATCGCACCCCACCTGCGCAATGTCATCAATCTCTCCTTCAAGACTGAAATCTTTCCAGAGATCTGGAAACAGGTTGAGATCAACGCCCTACTCAAAAAACCTAAGGCAGACCCAAGAGACCTCAAAAACTTCCGGCCCATCTCTCTGCTCCCCTTCCCGGCCAAGGTCATCGAGAAAACCGTCAACAGACAGCTAACCCAATACCTCGAAGAAAACAGAATCCTGGAGCCTTCCCAGTCAGGGTTCTGCAGCAACCACAGCACCGAGACTGCCCTCATCGCTGCCACTGATGACATCAGGACCCTGCTGGACAACGGTGAGACCGCAGCACTCATCCTCCTAGACCTCTCTACCGCCTTCAACACCGTCTGCCCCCACACACTACGCGCACGCCTCCACGCCACAGGGATCCGAGACAAGGCTCCAGATTGTACCACCTCCTTCCTCTCCGGCAGAATCTAGAGCATCTGCCTCCCCCCATTCCATTCTAAAGCTTCCGAGATCATCTATGGCTTACCCCAGGGATCCTCCCTCAGCCTGACGCTGTTCAACATTTTCATGTTCCCGCTTGCACACGTAGCCCGACAGCATGACCTCAACATAATCTCCTACGCCGACGACACTCAGCTGATCCTCTCCCTCACCAAGGACCCCATCACCGCCAAAGCCAACCTCCACGAAGGAATGAAGGCCGTCGCCGACTGAATGAAGACCAGCCATGTGAAGCTGAAATCGGACAAGATGGAGGTCCTCATCCTCGGCTCCAGCCCCTCAGCCTGGGACGACTCTTGGTGGTCGACGGCACTGGCGGCAGCCCCGACACTCACAGACCACGCACGTAACCTTGAAATCATCCTCGATTCAATGCTCTCAATGACCAAGCAAGTCAACGCTGTCTCCTCCTCCTGCTTCAACACCCTCCGCATGCTCCACAAGATCTACAGATGGATCAAGACAGATACAAGAAAGACAGTCACTCAGGCCCTCGTCAGCAGCAGACTCGACTCCGGAAACACCTTCTACGCGGGAGCCCCTACCAAGCTCATCAAACGACTACAATGCATCCAAAACTCCTCGGCACGACTGATCCTCGATGTACCACGTCACGGCCACATCACCCCCCACCTGAGAAACCTGCACTGGCTCCCAGTCAACAAGAGGATATCCTAGAAGCTCCTTGACCACGCACACAAGGCACTCCTCAAGACCGGCTCAGCCTACCTCAACAGATGGCTCTCCTTCTACATCCCCAACAGGCAGCTACTCTACCCCAACCTCTCACTCGCCACCGCCTCGCGCATCCGAAGAACAACCACCGGTGGGAGATCCTTCTCCCACCTCGCCGCCAAGACATGAAACACCCTCCCACTGAGCCTACGACAGACCCATGACTGGCTGACCTTCATGAGGATGCTCAAGACCTGGCTGTTTGATCAGTAGCACCACCCCTCCAGCGCCTTGAGACCCTCGCGGGTATGTAGTGCACTTTACAAATGATTGATTGATTGAATGGTTCGATATAAATATTGAACAACAGGGGTGAAATAGGGCAGCGCTGCCATGTACCCCTAAAAATCTGGAAACTGCTTGTGAGGGAGGTATTGAGAAGGAGCCTGGCTGTTGATTGTTCATACAGAGCTTTCAACGTTGTTATGAAACAGGGGCCAAAATCAACAGCCACCAAAAATTCCCATAAATAAGCCCAGCAAACTAGGTTGACAGCCTTAGCGGCATCCAGTGTGATCGATCGTTTTGTAACCAGGTCTATACTATCAATTAATTGCTGGGGTAAGTTCATGAATCTGCCTCCCTGGAACAAATCCTTTCTGATCATGACGTATAAGCTTTGCAGCCAATTTAGCCAGTCTCCCTGCTAAAATTCTTACAAAGATCTTATAAGCTGCTTTAAGCAGGGTTATCGGACGATACGATTCTGCCTCCCCAGGACCTTTTGCTGGTTTTATAATCAGAACTTTAGTGGCCTCTTTCCTTGATTCAGGGACCAGCGCCTTCCCCTTATACACAATACTAAACAAGTTCTCCCAGACTGCGAGAACTTCCTCTGTTAGCAATTTATAAACCTTTGAGGGGATGGCATCAAAGCCAGCAGCCTTCCCATTCTTAGATCTAGTTATGGCCCCCTGATCTCTTCCTGAGTGATTTGAGCTTCCATACTCTCTTTCCTTTCTCTAGTCAATAGAGGGAGACCAATCGCCCCCAACCAATCTTTAAGCCATCAGGGTTCATGAAAGATATCTTCCCTGTAAATCAGGGAAAAAAGAGAGACCTCGTGATTTTGCATTTCTTCCCAGTTATCTAGGACCTCACCCGAAAGGCTCCACAATTCTTTAATCGTTTAAACGGTTTGTGCTTATTTTCATGAGATGGCTGGTTGCGCACTTTCTGTCAGAGCACAAACATTTGGTGATAAACAGAGGCCTTGAGCCTATTTTTCCGCTGTGCTTGACCCTGTTGCTAAGGTCCTTCGAGCTGTCTGAGAGCGGTTGCGGCTGTGGTCACTTCAATCAGGCAATCGGCTGGACTCGTACTTGATACAGACCTCACAGTTATGGTATACCATGCTGTGGATACACTTTTGAATAAGACAAGGACACAGCACCTCATCAGTGCACGTCTTACTGGCTATGAATTGACATTGTTTCTAAGCATATCACGATCAAAAGATGTGCCACTCTGAACTCCGCCATGTAACTGCCCCTCCCTTCTGAGAATGATCCAGTTGATAAACATGACTGCATTTTCCGGACAGAAAAAGAGATGAAAGGATGGGTAGACCTGACTGCTGTTTCCCCCTCTGATCCCCAAGGAGAACTAAATGTCGATGGCTGTTGTTTTAAATTACCAGATAGCACCACCACTGCAGCTTATGCTATCACTATGTTGAGTACAGTGTTAGAAACATCACATGTTCCCTATCAGTCGGCCCAAGCCGCTGAGCTTGCTGCCCTTAAACAAGCTTGTCAATTGAGTGAAGAGTTGATTGTCAATGTTTATACAGATAGCCAGTACGCATTCAGGGTTGCCCATAATTTTGGCCAACTGTGGGCGGAGAGAGGGTTCCTTACTTCTAGTGGTACTAGGATCCAGCATGGACACCTCATATTGCGATTGTTAACGTATCCTAAGAAATTGGCAATGATTAAATGCAGTGCCCATAAAAAGGTTTCTGATGACGTGGGGTGGGGAAATGCATTTGCAGATCAGGTAGCAAAGGAGACGACCCGAAGTAAAATTAAAAGAATGTCTGTGGCAGTCCAGCTAGATTTGTTCCTGGGGTTGCTATGTTTGAAAATACCGTTGAGAGAAATGAATGTTGCCCGATGCTTATGTACTCCCTGTGGTTACTATGGCCCATGGTCCAGCCAACATTAGGCAAAAGGCATTTGTAAATAGTTAGCCCCTGTTTGGCATAAGGATAACATCTCTAGAACAGCTATGCATTTGGTGAAACATTGCTTGATCTGCATTAAACATAATCCAGGGAAAGGTACCCTTACACCGCCTGGTAATTTTGCATCACCCACTTTTCCATTCAAGGTCCTCCAAATGGACCTCATTGAACTAGAACGATGCAATTATCTGAAGTAGGATTTAGTGGTCATATGTGCGTTCAGCAAATGAGTTGAGGCTTACCCCACTAGTGACAATAGGGCCATTGCAACTGCGAAAGTACTCCTTAAAGAGTACGTCCCTCTATTTGGTTTGCCCCAAGATATCTGGAGGGTCAACGGGTCTCATCTTAATGGGAAAGTGATTACAATAATTTGTGAGGGTCTGCACAATAATCAGAAACTTTATGCTGCTAATCATTCGCAGTAATATGGCCTTGTTGAGAAGTACAACGGTACTCTCAAACTGAAATTGCCAAAAATCCAAGAAACAACAGGGTTGCAATAGCCGGTTGCTCTTCCATTAGCTCTTTTGTCAACTAGAACCACAGCACACACACTAGCAGTGGGTTGTCTCTGTTTGAGGTGGTCTTCGAGCGCCCAGCGAATGTCTGGGGTCCCCCGACCAAAGCGTTTTTCAGACATTGAATATCCGGTTTTGCTTGACCATCTTGGCCAGTAAACAGACAGTTTGCATTCTATTCACCAACATATTCGAGGCTCCCTGCCACAGAAACCTGAGCATGGCACCCACTGTAAGAAGAATCCTTCGCCGTTGCCTTATGACCAGTGGGTCATGGAAGAAGTAGGGGACGACGAATTTGAACAAGTGCCTAGGTTTGTCCCCTTCAGTGATGCACAGCTGATATGGACTAGGATGGATAAGGAGAATGATGATGTTTTAAACAAGGCTGTTTCCCCTGAAATACAAGCTATTCAAGAGCCTCTGTTCTCAGATCCTACAGTGCGTGGGGCTGCCAGGTTTGATTTACGTCATCGAATTGAGATCACTGAAGCTGAAAGATAAAACAGATTACGGATGGACTGTATAAGGCAGGCCCGTACTGGGTAGCAGTACCGATAGGAGGTTCCGAAAAGCTCAGCATTCGCTTTGTTTCTGTTGCTTGAACATTAGTTAGGGAAGAAAGTAAGCTTTGAGAGTATACCATTTTTGTTGACATGGGATAGAGCAGGACGAGCTTAGGACGGAGCACGCTCTATTGCCGGTGCTCAAGAGCGCCAACTGAATGATGGACAATAGGAGCCTGTGCCAGTGAGGCTGCGACAGACACTGAGTGAACATTTACGTTCTTTATTATTCTGCGTGTCTTTGCTTATTTCATAATGCATCCTTTTGGTAGACCAGTTGATGAGGAGGAGCAACCAATAATTCCGAGCCAACGTCGTATAATCTGGTCCATTCAAAGTACAATTAAAAGTGCCATTGCTTTGGTAATGGTGATGATTACAGTATGGGGGAGTTATGGTTTTTGGAGGATGTATGTGATGCACCCATGCTTGATTTGAGTGAACACATTTCTTTGGGAAGAGACAAGAGGGTTATAATAAATAATGTGTTTGTGGCAGCGCAGAAGAGATTCTTTGGGATGGGACTGCTTGTTATCCTATTGGTTCTGGTGCTAGCCTTTAGACCGCATATCCCTTGTGGCTTGGTAATTACCCGGCCGCCATATTTTGTAAAAGTCAAGTGTATGTTTGGACTTGGTTACCCAGGACCATGTCTATAATATAGAATGCCACAGGGGAAGGGATATCCTGGGTGTGACAATAGCACATATTGTGACAATTTTGACCTGGAAGAGCACAATATTACACTGGTGAGTTGGCAATATAAAGAGATAACTGTACCTCGAAAAGCTGGTTATTTTGCTGCTTGTTGTGCATAGTGAATTTTACAGATGCATCTTAATATAGTAATTGTTCGGGAACAATACTATACAAGCAAACAGTTTCCCTTGACCGCAAATTTGATCCAAATAAAATTGGAATGAATTCCAGGTATTCTGCAGTAAATTATGAGGGTTCGATGTATGCACGCCCTGGGTTTTATTTCCTGTCCAATGGGGCTTACTCTAATGTTTATAATGGGACTGACTATGTGGCCCTTGAGATGGTGTTGCCTTTAAGTGTCCCATGTGACGGTATCGAGCCGAAAAAGAGATGGGTGAAGGGAACATTAACGAAAGAGTTTTGTGAAGGAGTCACAGATTTAGAAGTGAATAGCTATAGCAATGGTATCACATTTGGGTACATCATGTCTTCAATATTCACCTCGGGTGGTGCAGCTATAGCCAGGGAAGAAAAGGCAAGGGAATATTTTGGATGTTAAATACAAATCCTGTCCAATCCTACGTGGCAGCTTTGAGCGATATGACGACCCAATTGGAAAGCATGCGGGTATTTTCCGAATAGACTAGATATGCTGTAGACCTTATATTGGCTAAGTCAGGTGGTGTTTGCCCTTTAATTGGCGATCAGTGTGTTTTGGAGATTGAAAACATGGAGAAAAACAAAACACAACATATTTTAGACATCATCATCAAAGGGCATGGAAAGTGGAAATTAGAGTTGGTCCCTTTTTGCTGGATTCTTCTGCAGCTGATTGGTGTTGGTATTATGCGGTATTCTCATTGAGTGTCTTCCTCTTTGCTGTTCTTACAGTGCTTTTGTTTTCATGCCGAAACAGAAAATATCAGCTCATTTTACAAACGCCGCCATGATGTTGCAGAACGACATTGATGATTTCATGTATATTGATGAGGGATACTTGAAGATTCCTCTCCGCTCGCTGTAGCCCTCTCTAATGAGGAGTTTATGGAATGCTCATAGGTTCATTTTAAATGCATTTTAATTCTTATTTCTCATTAATGTTTTGATATGTTACTCTTGTTTTAGTATCATTGAATACGTATATCAGTTTTATTCCTTCCTGCTTACTCAAAAGTGTTCTTAGCTCATGCTGAATGGAGGGTTTGTTAGATTAGGCCAGTAGAATGCTTATGTAATGTTATGTTTTGGTCAGCATTCAGGCGCTATTTAAAGCTGTTCAAAACTGATCTCGTCCATTTCTGAGAAATGCCCTCTTCTAAGTTTCATTTCTGAAATGTTATGTTTTGTTTCAGTAACTGTTCATGTCAGTGCATAACTTTCTCAGTAAATAGAGGCCCTCTCCCACTTGTCTGGTGGCGGGCCCAGGGTCAAACGACCATGGACTGTGTTAGTTTGTGCAAGATACTAGAATCAAATCCTTTTTTTTGTATTTCACTGTTCATTTGCATCTGCCTGGAAAATTCCACTGTGGGCGTACCTTCGCCCAGGTATGAAACGTACATAATGTATCCCTATGCTTGTTGATTTTAGTTCCCTCTGTAGCACTCCTAGCGACTGTACAGATGGAGCTCCACTCTGAGGGGCAGATTTACAAGAACTGTCGCATCTCTGCATCTCCGCAGAGATGCGCCAGTTAATTTGCAACACGTAAAATAAACCTTGCGCCACAATGGATGCGTTGCATTTACAATGGGGCGCACCGCGGCGCAAGGATTGCGAGATGTGTGACTCATCTTTTGGCGTTAGGGCAGCGCATGACTCAACTAGAGCAATGGTCAGGAATGCCTATTCCTGTCATGCTGCGTCACTCCTTACACCTGCTTCAAGCAGACGCAAGGTTTTGAAGCAGTGGCATCATAAAAGTGACTCAGTGAAATCCATTAGATTTCACTGCGTCACTTTCACGAGGCTTTCTTACATCGGAACCTGCATACATTATACCTGACACAAGTATAATGTAGCGCAGGGCTTTACAACTTGACGCATCTCCCTGGATGCGTCACGTTGTAAATATGTTGCACTGTGGTGCATTGTTTATGATGACGCTGCACCACAGAAGTGACGCACTGGCGGTGTAAAGTTGTCACAAGAGGCTTGTAAATCTGCCCTTGGGTGTATCTGAATAAACAATTATTGGTTTGTATTCTCCACTGTTTGACCAACTCTTCATTTGGTACCGAAAGCTGAGAGGAGGTCAGAAGTGACTGGGTGGCCCTTTTCGGGACACTTCCTTCAGTTTGTCTCTCTCCAGAGCATCGCCTCTTTACTATCCCTTTGATTGACTGTGTATGTCTCTCACGTGGACCATCGCCTCTTTACCATCCCTGCAATTGGCTGTTTTTGTCTCTTCCCCGGAGAGTAGCTTCCTTACCATTCTTTTGATTGGTTGTATTTGTCTCTCTCCTGAAGCATCGCATCTTTACCCTACCTTTGATTGGCTGTGTTTGTCTCCCTTTGATTGGATGTGTTTGTCTTCCTTTGATTGGCTGTGCTTGTCCTTCTCCTGGAGCCTAGCCTCTTTACCATCCCTTTAATTGGCTGAATTTGTCTCTCCCCTAGAGCATAGCATATTTAGCATTCCTTTGATAGGCTGTGTTTATCTCCCTTTGATTAACTGTGTTTGTCTCCCCCCTGGAACATCGCCTTTTTACCTTCCTTTTGATTGGCTGAGTTTGTCTTCCTTTGATTGGCTGTGTTTTTCTTTGTCCCTGATCACCGCCTCTTTACTCTCCCTTTTATTGTCTGTTTTTGTCTATGCCCTGGAGCATCGCCTCTTCACCATTCTTTTGATTGGCAATGTTTCTCCTCCTTTGATTGGCTGTGTGTGTCGCTCCCCTGGAGAATTGTGTCTTTACCACCCCTTTGATTGGCTGACCTATAGGAGCCATGTTTCCCCACCTGTTGTCTCCGGTGGATGACACGATCTCGGGATACACGCCCTTGAATTTACAAAATTATTTGAAATTTTCCGCATCATGTGGGTGTCCATACTATTTGTTGATGATCGTGTTCTGCATTAATTGAGTCACCGAATCTTCTTGTAAATTCTCATTTGGAAAGTTCGCCAATTTGTGATACTTCTGGAAATCGCCAGGTCCCCTTGTTTGAAACTACTTGATCCAATAGGTGAAGAACCCTTCAACTTTTAGAAAGACCGCTAAGAAAGTTTATCAAGTGGTCGCTTTTGCTCCTGAACTTAATTTGTCCTGATGATGACCCGTAAAGGAATTTGGGGTTGAAACGCAGTCGACGCATTGTACATGTCACAAATCAAAGATCACATCATTCTTCTATTGTGTATTGTGTATATTGTGATTTGTTTATTAGTCTCTGCCATTGTCTTTTGATTCCGCATAGTTTTATGTTTTGTGAATGTACTAATTGTGAGTGTAATTGTTCATGCGCCCTTGTGTTTTTCATTTCACTTTATTACATTTCTCTGAGTATTCACTTATGCATTGGTTCTTCGTGACATTGTGGCACTCATAGGCTTTCTTCTGTTTACTTTTTGGTGGGCTTGTTTCCCTTCCTTTAGCTATGTCTGCTAATATAGCTCAAGAACCATTGTTGGAGTATAATATTTCCCCACCTGGCACCAGATTGCGTAGAAGAGGCACATGCTCTGCTGAAGCACTGTATATAGATGAACTGCACTATGGCAAATATTTCACAAACTGTGTGGACTAAAGAGAATATTCAGTTCTGTTACAATGCCTTGAAATCCCGTCTACTCCCCAAGGTGACCCAGGAGCATCTTTTCATGTGGACAAACACACAGTCTTCATGAAGGATTTATATATAAAAAGTGTCTTTCTTGGCTGTAAATGGGACCATAATGAAACTATTCTGGTGAATTTAGAAGGTGATACTGACCTTCAGGAGACTCCTCAAGACCTGGTTGTTCAAACAGTAGCAGCTCCCCTCCTCCCCCCCCAGCGCTGTGAGACCCTCACGGGTGAACAATGCGCTTTACAAATTCTTTAATTGATTGAGTTTGCTGCGCTGCCCTTCATCAGTGGGAAAGGGCAGGCATACGACACATTTTTGTCCTTTCCCCTTGACCTTGCGCAGTTTTGGCAGCCTAGCACAAAAACAGACCCCCTTCCACTGTGTTGCAGCCAGGATTATTTTTGCGCAGGACGGAGCACCTTCCTCCATGAAAACAATCCTGAGACGCTTTTTCCAGAGGTAAATATTAAAAGAAATGAAAGATATTTCTCCTCGTTATGCCTCACCAAAGGAGTTGTACGTTTTTGGTACAGTCCCAGGTTTACAAGTCCTTGTAAATATGTGAATGCATCAAAAACCATGGGAGTTCCATGGGAACACCCACCGCAATGCCCATGTACAGCCTCCCTCGCACAGAGTAAGTCAATGAAGCGATTACTCTGCTTGAGCTTTATGAAACCACTCAGAACGAAATGTGACTTACAGGCTTGCGTCACATATGTACTACATTACGTGGGACAAATGTGGTGCAATCCTCTCCATTGTATGATGGAACAATGCATTCTGATGCGACGCGAACGCCTTTATCACTTATAAACTTTTCCAAGCATCATTTTACAATATATTTTGTTCTAAAGCATGTATGGTAAAGGCCTATGCATGATAAAAGTTTTCCCTAACCCCTGCCCTCAGTCCTTAAGCCGGTTCCCAAGCCACCCCACCTCGTCCAGCCCGCTGCCCAAATTCCTAAAAGTAGTGCCCTGCGCGACCCCAGCCTTTTAAAAACAATTACCCGACTTCCCATCTCTGGAAAGTCATCAACACCTCATTCGAGACAGCAACCTTCCCAGAGAGCTGGGAGCAAGCAGAGATTTGCCTTACTCAAGAAACCCAAGGCGCACCCCAAAGACCTCAAGAACTTCCGGCCCATCTCCCTGCTCCCGTTCCCAGCAAAGGTCATCGAGAAGACCGTCAAGGAACAACTGACCCGCTACCTCTAGGAGAACAACATCCTGGACCCTTCCCAGTCCGGGTTCCGCAGCAACCACAGCACTGAGACTGCCCTCATCGCCACCACCGATGACATCAAGTCCCTGCTGGACAACGGACAATGGAGAAACGGCGGCCCTCATCCTCCTGGACCTGTCTGCCGCCTTCGACGGGGTCTGCCACCCCACACTACGAACACGCCACCACAACGCGGGGATCCAAGAAAAGGCCCTGGACAGGACCATCTCCTTCCTCTCCGGCAGAACACAGAGCGTCCGCCTTCCCCCTACTGCTCTGAAGCCACCGAGATCATCTGCGGCATACCCAAGGGCTCATCCCTCAGCCCAACTCTGTTTAACATTTACATGGCACCGCTCGCCCACATCACCTGTCGGCACAACCTCAATATCATCTCCTATGCTGATGACACCCAGCTGATCTTCTCCCTCACCAAGGATCCCCATACCACCAAAACCAACCTTCATGAAGGAATGAAGGCCGTGGCAGAATGGGTGAGGAACAGCCGACTCGGATCCACCCCTTCGGCCTGGGACGACTCCTGGTGGCCGACCGCACTGGGAACCGCTCCAACACCCACCGACCACGCACGCAACCTAGGGGCTCATGCTCAACTCCACCCTCTCCATGACTAAACAGGTCAACGCCGTCTCCTCCTCCTGCTTCAGAACCCTCGGCATGCATCGCAGGATCTACAAGTGGATCCCTACTGAAACGAGAAGAACGGTCACCCAGACCCTCGTCAGCAGCAGGTTGGACTACAAAAATCCTCTCTATGCAGGAGCCCGCCCAAACTCCTGAGACGGCTCCAATGCATCCTGAACGCCTCTGCACGCCTGATCCTCGACATCCCTCGCAGCAGCCACATCACACCCCACCTGAGAGACCTGCACTGGCTCCCGGTCAACAAGAGGATAACCTTCAAGCTCCTCCCCCACGCACACAAGGCACTCCACAACACCGGACCAACGTACCTCAACAGACGACTCAGCTTCTACACCCCCACCCGCCTGCTCCCCTCCACCGACCTTGCCCTCGCCACAGTCCTCCACTTCTGAAGAGCGACCTCTGGCCACAGATCGTTCTCCCACCTCACCGCCAAGACCTAGAACACCCTCCTCATCCACCTACGGCAGTCCCAAGACCTGCTGATCTGCAGAAAACTCCTCAAGACCTGGGTGAGTAGTGCGCTTTACAAATGATATGATTGATTGATTGATTGGTTATCTAAGCCCTAAATCCAGACCCCAGCGTGACCCAAATTCTGTTAAACATTACCTGACCCTTCCCGAAACTCTAAATCTAGACCGCCAGCGAGACGCCCTCCCAATTAGAAAATACCCGACCCTTCCCTAAACCTAGGCTTTCCTGTTTTCAGTTTCTATTTTTGGTAAATTCTGCTGGTGTTTTGTCAGTGTTTTCCAGTGATTTCAATAAAAAAAAAAAAACAGTGCTTTTCAGTAGTTACTCGTTTTCGCGCCATAAAAAACAATGGAAACAGTGTTTTACCAGTGTTTATGGATCGCTTTGCTTTTATTATTGCTGGCTTTCTTCATTGATGCATGGTATATGACAGTGTATATACAGTGTATGAGGGCCAAATACATTTTTACAAGTCAAATGTCCAGTGATTCTTTGGTCATTCGCGCTCTCTCTTTCCTTCCCATGTATACTTTTATTTGTGAAAAGGCCCTCTCGACATTGGCACTTGAGACTGGCAACGCCAAAACAGCCAGTACACAATTTGCCAACTCTGGCCACTAACGTAGCTTTCCATGCCAGTACGGGTGCACCTCAAGGTTGGCATTCTCTGGGCCAGGTTCTGCAACGTATGCATTGAACTGGGTGCATATGGCCTCAGAGGTATTAAAGCAGCCAAAAATGAAGCTGTACTTTTCAAAGTTCAGAGAAAATTCCCCTTCACGTTTTCATTTGAAGCGTGTCATTGTCTCAGCAAGTGACATCTGGCATAGGCTGTCACTATTAGGTGGTTCTTTCAATTTCAAGTGGGTCTTGGTGACAAGATGTTCAGCAATTCGGCTTGCAGTCTTCCCAGTTACTATTGGGACATCTTTTGCCCACGCACTTCTTCAACCATGAAATCTATGTTTTACAGCACATAATCTTCTGCCGTCTTTATTCTGCGAGGTATGTTGTTCTGCCCAAACAAGATCAATAAAAAATCACTTAAAACCGGTTAGATACTATTGAGAAAATAAGGATGCCACTAAACAGGCTGCCAACCAATTGGTGAAATTGAAGAACACATATTTGCGGCATAGCATAAGAATCCATTTTATGCTTTTTTTTATTGGTTCTGGATGTATCTTGTAATGTGTTCTTAACTTTAACACCTTCGCTGCTAGGTGTTTTCCCCTCCTGTGCTGAAGAATGCAGGATGTCAGTGTTTCATGACGAGCTCAGCTCGTCATCAGCACAGCTCAACCGTGCATCATGACGAGCTGAGCTCGTCATGAGCATGGAAAGGGTTAATGTTTTTGGGTACTGCTAGAACGTATAGCATGTTTCTCTGGACAGTAGCTTCATGCTTATGACAAAGATACCAGGATTTCAGTAGAGTTTTCTCAGTGAACTAAAATCCTGTCTCTGTCACTCAGCGGTAGCTAGTGATGTTTGAAAGTAATGGGGTGTAACATTCATCTTCGACTTTGAATGAATGCGCAAAGTGAGTGACCCAACTGACCGAAGGGATTTTGAAGATTGGGTTGGTAAATCTGTAGAATGAAGGTGCAGGGTCAGAAGAGGTTGCAATGCAACTGGTGCTCATGAAAAGCGCTCTGATATCTCCGGCTCTTGTTGGCGCTATATAAAACACTACCCCCTAAAAATGTAATAATAATACATGCCAGATTTTCATGATAGCTATGTAGCAAAAATTTGCACACCAATTATAACTGGAACTCCTTAACATGGTCAGTACAGTACAGAAAATCTGGCACTGATGGGTTACTCCCGGGCCTGCCTTGGGTTAGAAGAACATGCTGAGGCTCTCCCGTCATTTAACCATGAAAAACCTTAAGCTACCATAGGATGCCCTGCAGGCCCCTGAGCCCGGTACAGCGCCTGCTAGAGGGGTCCCGTGACATACTGGGGTGCCAGAAATCATCACTGCGGCACAGAGCAACCCATGTCAGCACTCCTGCTGACAAGAGGTAACCAGATCCATGTGCGTCCTCCAGTCCCGCCTACACAGAATACCCAGCACTTTTCCAAAGTGTAGAAATTAATTACATGTATTTCTTCGTGTTTGTTTTAAATGTAAGCACTTCCTGGCTCTTTAAGGCCATCTGTTTTACTTCCAGTGTTTTTGTGCATTTTATTTCAAAAGCCAAACAAGATAAACTGAGTGAATTGACCCATACATCCACAAAGGGCCGTAGACAGACAGATTGAGTGCACCAAGAAACTCGAGGCACAACTAGTGTCAAAAATTGGGAGGGGGGGGGGGGCGCTAAGAAAAAATTTCGGGGGGGGGGCTAATTCTTCAAACAATTGGCAGAGTGAAATGCAGGAGCTCCACGAAGGGGTGAAAGAACAGCAATGCCTCATTAACTGATTGGTCTTTTAAAGACCTGGGAAGTACTCAGGTGCGGCTGCGGTAAGACGGATGCCAGGCCACAACATCTCCTCTCCCCCCCACGTGAGCCAGGCAGGGGGCCTGGTGTTGCGCTGGCCCTAGGGGTGTCCAATGTCAGAAGGGGTTGTAATGCAACTGACTGGTGCTCATGTAAAGTGCTCTGATACCTTCGGTTCACGTTTTTTGGGAGACTCCGGCAATAAACTCAAATATTCCCAATTCAAATTAAAGAATTCATTGAATTCAGTGAAAACACGGTATTCAGTGATACCTCAATGTAAAATGACCCCAGAAGAAAGAAAACCACAGGTGCCGAATCAAGGAACAGCCCTAAACCAAGAAGTCAACCCAGCGATGAGCTGCCTGGAAAAGACTTTTCATCTTTGAGGGTACGGTCCATTATTTTAATGGGAGCAAAGTCATAATTTAAAGATTTTCCTGTCCCGGGGCAGCTTTCTTAGTGCAAATCCATCTACTTTTTCATTAGAAAAGCAATTACTATGGGATTAAGTGTTTTAAACTCACAATCAACAGTAAATCTAAACAGTAAATCTCAGAGCTGCGCATTCTCCTCTGGGAGGTTTTATCTAATAATAGGGCAAAGAGTGCAGTGTTTAGAGAGGGGCCGGGAGAGCCCAGCCTGTCTTTAGCCAGGTAGTTTGCATGACAATTTCACCTGTGGGTGGTTTGGGGATTAGCCTGAGTGTGAATAGTAAAGGGACCCCCGGCACTCACCCGTCTGCCTTGCCTCATGCTGGGAGCAGGAATGAGGAAATGCGTGATTTAATCAGGAATGCTAATGAAAGGATTCAGAGGAGCAACCAGCTCACAGCGGCAATACTTTCACAAAGAATGTACCTCTGCGGCATTCGTCCCTGCAGCCTGTTTGGCTGCTTCGCTATCAGAGAGATTCATTTCTTTTTTTTCTTTTTTATTATTGCCCCATAGGGTGGAGCGGGGCTGCAGCACACCAGTCTCTGGTTCCGGGGGACAGAAGGGGCCCGTGAGGGGCCCGCGCTTAAGGACTCAGGCCGCCCGTCACCACTGAGTCCGTATGTAGCCCCGCACAGGCACTGCAGCGGGTTGTGTGCTGGCTGCATGGTGTGTACATTAGCTCGAATGGATTAGTTTAGTCGGAATGGAAGGCCACAGAAAACTATCTACAATCCCTTGTGGAGGAGGAAAGAGGACATTGCTGCAACATGTAACATGTTGTGCGTGAACCGTTACAATATACGGGATGCCTGCCTGTAAGCCGCAGCAGCTGTGGTTATTTAGGATAAGATCAATTCCATTAGAGAGCAAAGTTAGCATGGGAATAATAGCAGGCACTGGCGTTTCTTTTTAAAAAATTGCCAAATTAGGGACTGATACATTACAAGCCCCTTGCAATTTAACTTGTGGACAAACGAAGAATGTCTCTCAGTAGAATCACAGCCGTTCGCTGTTAAGAAAACTTCTTTATCCTCACTCTGACAATGAAATGAAAGAGAACAACCATAATTCATGGAGAAAAGTACTACCAACGGGTTCAAACCTACCCACAAGGTAATGTTTTATGCAGGCTGTAAATTGAAATAGCAAGATAGGCAATGAGATCACCATGTGTATTACCCATACAGAAGGAATAGTTTTCTCAATGGAGAATGGAAACCATTCTAATTTTTCAGTATGCAACATGTGTATGTAGCGTCTTTCATGACATAAGCCGTTGTCTATTTGTCAAATTAAATGCTAAAAACAGTGCGGAAGCATTCAAATAAACCCACGGTACTTTGCCACTTTCCAGGGTCTGCAATGTCCAAGCAAATTGCATTATCGAACGCAATTGATGTTGCCCATGATACAACACCGAGACATAACTTTGTACTTTGTCAATTACAGATGAAACAATGTTATCTAAAGTGTAAATATGTGAAGAAAAAGTGTTAATGCTATTATCAACTATGTCAAGAGCCTTTCTCAAATTATTCTGTTATCATAGGCAGAACGCCGCTTCCATTTGGGACAATTTCCAAAATTCATCATATGCATCATATTCAAAACATTTTGAACGAGGGGCTTTAGGACCCAAAAGGAAGTCTTCTAAATCAGGGTTCCCAGACAATAGAGAAAGAAGCTGTTTCACAGATGTAAGTGTCAAGCATTCCAACCATTGTTGGCATAATTTCCCAACAGAGTATGTAGTGACAGTATGAGAGTCTGGAAAACGTGAGTCTGGTTTAGAAAGTGTAAACCCACTGTAGTCATTAAAAAAGTAGGCCTGGGCTGCAAAATCTGCTCCGCTCACGGAATTTGCAGAATTTGGGTAATTTCGCGTTCTGCGGAGAATGCGAAACTGCCCAAAAGTCTGCGTTCTGCGGCTTTGCGGAATTTTTTGCTTGTTTGCATTCTTAAAATGCGTGTTCACAAGATGTTTCTCCCCGAGCACGTAAACAGCGATCGCGAACAGGAAAAAAGCATTGCGAACAAGAAATTCCGTATGCTCGTGGAATTTCTGCGTGTTAGCTGAGATTTTTTACTGTTTCGTGGAACTCTCCGTAGCGCGACTACGCAAATTCCTACCCACCCCAAGAAAAAAGTACGATTGACATGCATCATTATTTAATGGCCACACTAACCAACCTAAAGGATATACAGTGGACGAGTTAAGGGTGCCATTTCGGAACATTTCATTCAAAACATCCAATGAATAATTGCCAGTTGTTATAGGCATATTTAAACAAAAAGAGAGAAAGGGAAGTCGCAGCTTCCACTCTTACTCCCCAGGGAAATGTCAAATAAACAACAAAAGAGTGAAGCTAGAAAGTCAAAGGCTTTCAAGAAGGGCCACTCATGTTTATTAGAAAGAGCCCTCACTCACCAACCTAGCTGATGACATGCTTCATCATTCGGCCCCCACCAGAGAGGCCGAGTGCCTCTCCGGTGTGCTACAATGCCTGCTTACAGTTGAGTGGGTTTTTTGGGTGACAAGTGCTAGTGCTGGTGTATGAAGTGAAATTAAAATGGCCTTACTGCTTCCTAAATACACTCTTATTAGGTGGAGAGTAAGGCTAGGTTAAAAATAGGTCTGGGGCCAGATTGGGTCACATTCGATTGAACATAGGTACATCGATAATATCCTCCTGATCTGAGCAGGGTCTGTGGATGAGTTACTGCCTAGTGGATATGAATAGGTACTACAATATGTAATTTACAATGAACTTTGATCATAAAAAGATACATTTCCTAGGTGTGGAATTGTACATATATGTTTCCAAATTAATGAGCAGAATGTATAGAAAAGAGACATGCTGTAACAGCTTTACATGCAAGTAGTGCTCATCCCAGACATCACCTTTCTGCCATACGGAAATGGTCAGGGCCAGGAGGAACTGCAGCTTAGATACAAAATATGTCAGGAATTTGGCTGACATTAAACAGAGGTTCCTTTTTAGAGTCTATGACAGTTATACCTTCAGAGATGTACATGAAACAGCAATGAAGATAGCCACACATGTCACACTTAAAGACAACAGAACTAAGCAAGACACATACACAGAAACTATTAGACCTATCTTCACTTATGGCAGTAATATAGGTGATGTCATCAGAAGTCTGAACAGACACTGGCACTTGTTGAAAGAACACACCAATATTGCACAGCATATTACCAGACGCCCATATATTACCTTTCACAATAAAATAACTCTTAGAGGACTTATCAGCCCTAGTAAACCAGGCAACAAACAACTTGAGAATTGGTTAACACCACACATGAAAGGTTTCCACAAATGTGTTCACTGCACTATGTGCAAAGTTGCAAAAGAGAAAAAATCATATAAATATAAGGACAGCCTCATCTTCTATATCAAAAGTAAAATACATTAAACAGCACACTTTGTGGGCTACGTGTTGATTTATAAGTGAATGGGATTTATGTGGGAAGCACAGTGAGAATGGACAAAGTAATGGAACACTTTCAAGCAGTGTAAACAAGGGGAACATGAATACCACTTTGCACTTCATACACTGAGTTGTAAACAAGACGACCAACATAGGAGCTTTCAGTTCCATGGTCTAGAAATGGAACAACAAAATGATATAGGCCGTAACCAAGAGTTACACTTGAGACGCCAAAAAACCATTTGGATTTTGTGTCTCAAAGCTGTGGAAAAGGAGCTTAACGTGGATCGTGAATTGCATTACTTCTTGGGTGATTAAGAACTGATAATTTTTGCTGTATTCTGTGACAATGTACTGCTACAAGTGCTGATACTATGTTGTGTGGTCCTAAGAAACAGTAATGATGTATAATTTCAAATGTAATAGTAGGAAGCTTCATATTTGCTTCCAATGCATTCAAGTCAATACAGTCTTTATTTCGATTGTCATAATCATTAAAGACACAGTACAAAAATTGACTGAGGGAATTCATAATGTATAATAATACATCCTATTAAAAACCTAGTAAAAAGTTGATAAAAAGGTATAAGTAAAATGCATAGGCGATAATACACATTATACAAATATTTACACAACTATTGACAGATGCTATTTACCCCGTTATTGATGCATAAAACAAAACATACACCTGGTTTGGGTATCAATGACAACCACCCACACTGGGAGTGAACTTACAATGCTAATCCACTGAGGATAAAGTCATAAGGTGGGACTGACAAGAATTAGAGTATCCTCAACATATTGGAGCTGTATGCCCCACATCTAGCACAAAAATGTAGCCACAGCAATTACTATAGGCTTATGCTTGTTGGTCTTCAGGATCTGTAGCGCCTCGATACCTTGTGCCCAGATTCAAGCATATTGGTTTCAACCATTTATTTCTTGCTAACTTGTAAGCCGAAAATTAAATTCAAATACCAAATGTTTTAGCATTTCAATATGAGCTGGACATGTATTACATTTATCATCCGTCAAGGAATGCCATCTACTTGTAAATGATTTTATAGGTAGGGAACCCATCCTAAATTGATAGAACAGCTTCCTATCACTTGGTTTAGTGATAAAATCCCAGTAACATTCAAACTCAGTATCTTCTTTATACTCCAAGAATGCTCCGGACAAAGTATGCCCCTGAGTAGATGAAAGCTGATTGGTCTTGACCATGTTCCAATATGCTGCCTTAAACTCTTTTTCGAGGGGAATGTGCCACTTGCTGGGTCTTCCCACAGGTTGCTCAACCCCATATTTATCAATAAACTTTTTATCTTGCATAACCAGGCGATATTACAGAAACAGTCTGCCCCCTGAACATCAGAGAACACCTCGGCATAAGCAGACAACTCAGGGGTTGACCAAAGCCTTCTCCAAAATGCTAACGCTCTGTAGCATTCTATGTCCTCTATAGTATGGCAGCAAAGATCTGAGTAAAGGGGCTTACGCAGTGTTGACTGTGAAAGGCCTTTTATATCTCTCACAAATTTGTTTTGAGCTGCAATCAAGGGTGAAAAATCATCAAAGCTCCAAAGTTGAGCACTGTAAAGTATAGAGGTACTGATCTTGAAATCATAGATCTTTAATGCGGGGCTTTTTGGCCTAGTCTGTGAAAGCCTTAGTTCTTTTGTAAGTACGCCAGCTAGCTGGGTATGTTTTAGAGCCAGTGAATCAATATGTGGCTTCCACTGCAATTTCCTACCTAAAGTTATCTCCAAATATGTAAAAACATCAGACTGTTCTAAAAGTATGTTGCTCATGAAGACACTCCCTTTAATGGCTTTGTGTTTGTGGAGGACCATAAACTTGGTCTTCTCCACTTTAACCACAATTTCATGATCACAACAGAACTCCACAAAACTAGTCAGGGCAGACAGCAACCCCTTTTGTGTCTTTCAAATTATCAAGGTATCGTCTGTGAACATGAGCAGGGGTATCTTCGTGCAGGCTAATGTGGGGACATCTGTACAACCCTATTATAAATAAAGAGAATAGGGTAGGTGCCAAAACGCACCCTTGACGTACACCCTTAGAAACAGGGAACCTGTGTGTGACACTCCCCTGCGAGCCCCAGCGAACCTGTGCAGAATTAGAATCATGAAGTTTAACTAAGATTGCCAGTATTTCCAATGGCATCCCCATTTCCGCAAAAGCAGTCCACATTTTGTTATGAGAGACCAAGTCAAAGGCGGATTTGAGATCAATAAAAGCAGCGAAAATTGTGCTCCCTCCAATGATACCAACCCGCCAATAGATTAACATAAACCTAAAAACCTGGTCTATGGTGCCAGTGTGTGGGTGGAACCCTGCCTGGAGTGTTGTCAAGATGTCATTATCTGCTTTCCAGGACTGGACTTTGCAAAACACTAACCTGGCAACAATCTTTTGGATAGAGTCTATGAGGCTTATTGGCCTATAGTTGCCTGGTAGGGCTCGATCACCTTTTTTGTAAATTGGGAGGATTTCCGCACCTCTCCATGTATGTGGGATGGGGACACCACTGGCTATTGCATTGGCGAGTATCTGAATATAGGTTACCCAATTTCCTTTGTCATGCAGAAACAAATCAGCCGGTATACAATGCAGACCTGGGGCCCTACCTCTCGGGATTGATTTAAGTACGGATTCAACCTCTTAACTCTCAAAATGCAGCATGGTTTCTAGGGTTGGGAGCTGGAATTGTTCTTTACTATTAAAAGTGGAAGCAAACTGGGCCTCATAATGTGGGGACCACAGTTCAAGGGCTACATGATTAACTGGTGTTTGGATGGAATCACCACTTCCTCATTTGACAAGCTGCCAACATTGTTTCAGATTTTTCCCTTTGCTGGCTAGAAGTAAATCTTGCCCACGTTTTTCAACCCAGTCCTTCTTTGCCTGTTGTTGAATTTTTTGTACCGTACCTTTGCTGCTTTACACCCATTGCTTTCGATCTAATGGCTCTAGATAGGGACTTATAGGCATCTCTACAGGATTGAATAAACCATGATGCTACCCTGGGGTGAGACTTCCTGTTCGGCTTTTATTTTTTAATAAAAAAGTTCCTGAGTCCAGAGAACATATCATTATGGACCTGAAAAATGATAGAATTGATGTCCTCCTGTGATTTGCAGTTTTGGAGGATTGCTAGGGTGCAAACGATCGCACCCTTTATCTGTTCCATAGCCCTATCATTATCAATAATCATGGCCCATCTAACTCTCCTCATATCATTGGTAAGCAGGACATCTGCTGTTACCTTCTCGACTATCTTGTTTTATGGCTGAATAATCCCTCTATCTGCAAAGATAATATCAATGGGTTGTGGTCACTTTCAGTCGAATGTCTGACATAATATCGACAGACAGAATATCGAAATACAAAAATATCGGCACAAAAATATCGACATCAAAAATATCGAAGTCATATCTTCATAAAGGTAAGTACAAAAATATCGAAAAAATAATATCGTAGTACAAAAATATCGAAGTTAAAAATATCCATTTTTTTTATGTATTAATAATAATGTAAAAATAATTTTAAAATACATATAATTTTACAAATATTAAATAAAAATATTAAAACAAAATTAAAACTAATACATATACATTTAAAATAAATAAAACACTTAATAATTTAATGTAATTTTATTTTTTTAAATTTCAATTAATTGATTTAATGTAAATTATTTTTATTTTTACCCTGTTCCCCAAAAACCCAAAACTGACCCTGAACCCTTAAAATATCCCTGTACCCCAAAAACCCAAAACTGACCCTGAACCCAAAAAATATCCCTGTACCCCAAAAACCCAAAACTGACCCTGAACCCTAAAAATACCCCTTTACCCAAAAACTGAAAACTGACCCTGAACCCTAAAAATACCCCTTTACCCAAAAACTGAAAACTGACCCTGAACCCTAAAAATACCCCTTTACCCAAGCACTGAAAACTGACCCTGAACCCTAAAAATACCCCTTTATCCAAAAACTGAAAACTGACCCTGAACCCTAAAAATACTCCTTTATCCAAAATTAATTAATATTATTTAATTACCAATTAATTATTAATTAACAATAACAATAAAGTAAATATATTAGCACATTAGCAGTAATTAATTTAATTTAATAATTAATATTATGTTTCCCAATTAATTAATTAAGATTAACAAAAAATTATATATACATTTTTTACTCTAATTAATGTAATTAACTAATTAATATTAATTAATTACCAACTAATTATTAATTCAAAATATGTACAAAATTATATTAATTAATTAACTAATTAATATAACTTAATTACCAATTATTATTAATTAAAATATTTACAAACATATATTAATTATTATTTATTATTAAATTACTTCGCACCCTATTCCCCTATAAACCTATAACCCGCTACAGAACATATTTATCAATTAAACAATTAATTAAAATTAAATAAAAATTAATTCTCAATTAATTAATAATTCCTACTAATTAATAATGAATTTAACATAATTAAATTACTTCCTACCCTATTCCCCTATAAACCCACAACCCGCTACAGTAGTAAAAGACAATATTTAATTAAATTACATTAAAAATAAATAATAAAACATAATAAATACAATATAATATACACTAAATTTATTTAAAAATTGATATTAGTAACATCGAAGTTATTTATTTCGATATTCTTGACATCGATATTTAAAACTTCGATATTACTGATATCATACTAATATCGATAGTAAGACTGTCGATATTACTTACCTTTGATATTTTGTCCCATCGATATTTAAACTTCGATATAATTGTATATCGATATTTAAAAATCGATATTTTGTCTGTGTACCCTTTCAGTCTGCTCCTGTACTACCATATCTAAGAGGAAGGACCAAAATTCGATATTTAGAAATATATAGTCTTTACGTCTACTTCTCACCCCATTACTTCGCACCCTATTCCCCTATAAACCCATAACCCGCTACAGAACATATTTATCAATTAAACAATTAATTAAAATTAAATAAAAATGAATTCTCAATTAATTAATAATTCCTACTAATTAATAATGAATTTAACATAATTAAATTACTTCCTACCCTATTCCCCTATAAACCCACAACCCGCTACAGTAGTAAAAGACAATATTTAATTAAATTACATTAAAAATAAATAATAAAACATAATAAATACAATATAATATACACTAAATTTATTTAAAAATTGATATTAGTAACATCGAAGTTATTTATTTCGATATTCTTGACATCGATATTTAAAACTTCGATATTACTGATATCATACTAATATCGATAGTAAGACTGTCGATATTACTTACCTTTGATATTTTGTCCCATCGATATTTAAACTTCGATATAATTGTATATCGATATTTAAAAATCGATATTTTGTCTGTGTACCCTTTCAGTCTGCTCCTGTACTACCATATCTAAGAGGAAGGACCAAAATTCGATATTTAGAAATATATAGTCTTTACGTCTACTTCTCACCCCATTACTAAATGAGTGAGAAGCCTAATCTATCCGAGTGTGACCTCCCATTAACTGCACTGACTCCCCTTTCCAAACCGAGACCTTTTAATTGTATAGCGGCTTCGGTCCATTTTTTAATCGGACGTAAGTCTTGGGATGGAATATTCCACTGTGCATCCTCCTCTACACTAAAATCACCATCATCTTGATCTCAGGGCTCATAGGAACAGTTAAAATCCCCAGCAATTATTAGGTTACAATGTCCCCTATTACTTTTTTAAAATCTATCAAAAAGGGTGACTGTGTTAGATCCTTTACCACCCAGCAACCCTCTTGCATATACATTGATATCATTATACCAGGTGCGTTTGCCAGACGAAGCTGTATAACCATAATATCCAGACTATCAATGAATACTTCCTCCACCTTGTATCCTGCTTGTTGTTTAACCCAAAGGGTAAGTCCACCTAGTGGACGACCTCGCTGTCCCCCCAGTGCTGCTTTTGAAAAAGTTGAAAAACCCAGGAGGGTAAATTTGGTCCAATGACCATGTTTCCTGAAAAGCCCAAATATCGTGGTCTTCAATGAAGGCTGGCCATTCTATTGGTGCTATTTTTTAGGGTAGTTCAGCCAGGAGACAAACGCCAAATTTGTGTGATCGAATCCCTCCTGAGGCAGAAGCCTGGAGGTTGCTTTGCTACTTTGTAAAAATGTTATGTTCCTTGTATTTTAAAACTGCTTTGCCTACTTAGCTCGACCAGCTTGATCTACTAAGCGTTTTTTAAAAAATTGTTGTAGCGATCAGCTTGATACAAATATACTTGTATTTTAATGCTGTGTGTAACGATCGGCTTGACTAACTAAGCCTTTTAAATTTGCACTTCACACTTTGTTATCCCCCCGCTCTGCTTGGACCATTCAGCGCGGTCTCAGCACCTCCCCACCCTCGTATTCTCACACTTACCGGGTCCGTCCCAGCCGACTCAGGCGCTGAGGATATTTCTCCATCCCCGGGCGAGATCTAAACCGCGGCGGCCATCTTAGGTTGTGGAAAGCGTCAGACGCTTCCCAGTGGACAGCATTAAAGAGTCACTCGAGTTAGGCTTTCCTCACTGTGTGTTCGAATCCCTCCTGAGACGGAAGCGTGGAGGTTGCTGTGCTACTTTGTAAAAATGTTATGTTCCTTGTATTTTAAAACTGCTTTGCCTACTTAGCTCCACCAGCTTGATCTACTAAGTGTTATTTTAAAAATTGTTGTAGCGATCAGCTTGATACAAATATACTTGTATTTTAATGCTGTGAGTAACGATCGGCTTGACTCACTAAGCCTTTTAAATTTGCACTTCACACTTTGTTATCCCCCAACTCTGCTTGGACCTCTCAGCGCGGTCTCAGCACCTCCCCACCCTCGTATTCTCACACTTACCGGGTCCGTCCCAGCCGACTCAGGCGCTGAGGACATTTCTCCATCCCCGGGCGAGATCTAAACCGCGGCGGCCATCTTAGGTTGGGGAAAGCGTCAGACGCTTCCCAGTGGACAGTATAAAAGAGGAAGGGCATGCCTCCGCGCAGCGGACGCGAGCAGCGGCCGCGCCGGGTCCGTGCCGGAGTCTTGCCAGAGTCCTGCCCATCTGCGCCCATCAGCGCCAGGGAGGCACCAGGGGGCAGGCATACTACTCCCCAAAATATAGATCTAGGTATTTCCAGGAATTCATACTTCTCTCAATAATCACTCTATACACTGTTACAATGTTCTGAACCCTGACACATGGGTAGGCCCAGTCGGCTGTCAGCACTGTAAAGCTACATTTGCCCCAGAGCCAGCACCCAATGAAAAATCGCGGCCTATTGTCCTACAAGGGGGGCTCATTAACGCTAGGTCTCTGTGCAAGAATGCTCTACACATCCATGACCTGATCATGGAGGGGGATTTAGATTGGCTCCTTATCACAGAAACCTGGCTAAAAGCCTGGTGCAATCCGGATATAGCAGTGGCCCTCCCGCAAGGCTTCTTAATTCAACAGCTGGATAGGCAGAAGAAACAGGGAGGAGGGCTGGCCATCATCTATCGTGACACCATGAAATGTACCACGTATGAGCTACCAGATATCAAGGGTGCAGAGGCCATGGCCTTCTGTTTAAATATCCATGATTCTTTGTTGTTCTCCGGTGCCCTGATGTACCGCCCCCCGGGCCAACCCAAAGATTTCCTGGAAAGCATTGGTGAGGTTCTGAGCGAGCTCACGCTCAGGTTTGCTCACTTTACGCTGCTTGGATATCTCAATCTCCATCTAGACTCCCTCGAAGGACCAGGGATAGCCTGTTTCATGGACATAATCAGCGTCCTCGGCCTTAAACTGATGACGCAGGAACTGACTCATATTACTGCAGGCCACATACTAGACTGTATTTGCCTCAACTCAGACGCTCTGACGATCAAACCCCCTAGCATCCAAACCGGGTCAGATCATAAATTTGTCCCATTTGTCCTGTCACTGGGAAACAATGCTCCAAGGAAAACCACTAGGAAAATAACCAGGAGTTCAAACTTGACTGGAAAAAATCACTTACCCAGCCAGATCTCTTAGGGAAAGCAATAGAGATCAAATCCACACTAACTGGCCACACCTCGACAGACAACCAGCTGTTCTGTGAATGGATCATGTCACTTAGCAAGCCCTCAGATCCAACGAGCTCAAAAACCAATTCATGCGGTATGAATAATAAAAAGAGTGCCCCATGGTTCTCACAAGCGTTAAAAGTGGAATTAGGCGAAGTTAGAACGTTTGAACGAAGGTGGCGTAGAAACTATGAGGCCAACGATTGTAACATCTATAAAGCAGCCCGGAGGCAGTACCATGCTTCAATTAAGCTGGCAAAAAAAGCCTATTACCTAGAGGTGATTTCCTCTTCTGATAATGGACAGAAAGAAATCTTTAAGATCGTAAATAGTTTAACCAACCCCAGAGCCCTCTCACAGGAAATCCCTCCATCCTTGCCCCTCTGTAATTCCATTGCCAACTACTTTGAAAAGAAAATCCTAGACATCGTCAAGGATTTTCCAAAACCGATATTGACCGCCTCAGAAACTGAAAGGAGGGAGTCAATAAAGGAAAACACCAATATGGTCTGCTTTAACCCATTTGACCCCATCTCCTTAGAGGAGTCTCATCAGGCCATTCTATTGAGTAAATCCGGATCTCCATTCGACCCCTGCCCCCCTTTCGTTCCTACAAGCCTTGGTTAACGAGGTAAACCCCATCATCAACAGCATTATCAATTCCTCACTCTCCTGGGCTGAAATCCCTAGCGAATGGAAACTAGCAGCCGTCAAGCCCCTCCAAAAGAAACCCCTGTCTGATCCGACTATCCTCTCCAACCTACATCCCATTTCGCTGCTCCCTCTGTTGTTTAAACTGACTGAAACCTTTGTCAACAAACAACTCACAAAATTTCTGGATGAAAATAACATCCTGCATGCCAACCAATCTTGCTTCAGGGCCAAACACTCAACCGATTCTGCCCTTCTATTCACGGCAGAGACCCTGCGAATGGCCATGGACCAAGGGAAGAAGGTCGTCCTGATCTTACTTGATCTGTCGGCGGCCTTCGACACGGTCTCGCACACTATCCTGATTGACCGTCTATTTAACTCAGGGATAAGAGAGGTAGTGCTGATATGGTTCAAAAATGTTCTTGGCCAAAGACGTCAAGTGTCTGTACTAGGGGAATTCAGCTCTGAGGAAAAATATATCAGCGCAGGGGTCCCTCAGGGCTCCAGTCTGAGCCCTGTACTTTTCAATCTATACATGGTCCCCCTGATTGAGCTTATTTCCTCCTATCAGATCAGCACAATATCATACGCTGATGATACACAGCTCATCCTGGTGCTGGACAGAGAGCTGCCTGGACCTGAAGAAAACCTCAAAAAATGCCTCACTGCTACTTTCGAGTGGATTTAGTGCAACCACCTCAAATGTAATTCGGGGAAACCCGAAATCTTGCCTTTCGGTCCTCAAAATCTGTTCTCGCCCAAACAGTGGTGGCCTGAAGATGATAAGCTCCCCCAAACACCTTCTCCTCTGCCCGTAACTTAGGCATTAAGTTCGATGACGCTCTGTCATTTAAGCAACAAGCAGCGGTCGTGGCCGGCACCTGTTTTCACATCATCAGAACACTCAGAAAGCTTTTTGACCTCCTCCCCCTCCCAGCAAGAAAAACTGTAGCGGTTGCACTCATAACATCTAGACTGGACTAGTGCAATAGCCTGTATGCAGGAGCAAATAAGTCCGTGCTCCGCAGACTGCAGATGGTCCAGCACGCAACCGCCCGCCGGGTCCTTGGCTGGCCTAGGAAGTCATCTGCTTCGGCTGCACTCAATGCCCTCCATTGGTTCGCACGGTGATGGATGCGGGACAGACAGCAGCGCTCGTCTTATTGGACTTGAGCGCCGCGTTTGATACTGTTTCGCATCCTATCCTGTTGCATCGCCTGGAGGAGATTGGGCTGGGTGGACCTGCCCTCCAGTGGTTCCGTTCTTTTCTAGACGATCGTTTCTTTAGCGTTGCTGTCCCACCGTTCCAGTCCCAATTCCATCCTTTGAAACAGGGGGTCCCGCAAGGATCCTCGCTGAGTCCCACGTTGTTTAATCTCTACGTGAGACCGCTGGCTGAGGTCGTCAAGCAATGGGGCATGACTATGGTCTCATATGCTGACGACACTCAGCTAGCGGTTACGATCAGCGGGGATGCGGACCGGGATGCCCCCAGGTTTCAGAGTGGACTTAGGGCGGTGGCGAGCTGGATGAAGAACAACTGTCTCCAGCTCAACGCTAAGAAAACAGAGATCATGATCGTAGGCAAGAGATCGGAGCTATGGGGGGACAGATGGTGGCCTACGGAGCTGGGGCCGGCCCCCCTCCCGGTCACGGAATTAAAGAACTTAGGAGTATGGATGGATCCCTCCCTCAGCTACGTTGGCCACACGAAGAAAATCGCGGCCTGTTGCTTTGGTATCATACGGTCGCTTCGCCCGGTTTTGAAGTTCTTTGACCATCGCACCAGGCAGCTGATAGTCCAGGCTACAGTGTTATCTCGCCTGGACTATGCCAACTCTCTTCTGGTAGGGTCCAACGTGGCTGAGGTTACCCGCCTCCAACGCGTCCAGAACGCTGCGGCGAGAGCTATTGTTGGCCTACCCCGTACTTGTTCTGCCTCCAGCACTTTGAGATCACTGCACTGGTTGCCTATCAGGGCCAGAATTCAGTTTAAAGTGCTGTGTATGGCGTTCAAGATTTTGAGGGGAGTAGGTCCCCCTATTCTTGCGGACCTTTTGTCGTGGTATGTGCCTACTCGGCCCCTGAGATCCTTGGGTCATGCACTTACTGTGATTCCCCGATATAGGCTGTGTCGGGTTGGTGGCCGTTCCTTCCGGGTCAGAGCAGCCGAGCTCTGGAACTCCCTTCCTGTAGAGTTGCGACTGCTCGTTGATCTTTTAGTCTTTCGTAAAGCCTTAAAAACCTTCTTGTTTTAATAAATTCACTTTTCTCCCTTCTGTTGTGTTTCCTGTGGTGTTGCATTTTTACCTGCCATGCGCCTGGACGCCCCTTAGCTGGGGCAGCAGTGCGCATTACAAATGTATGTAACATAACATAACATAACATAAGCGTATCTTATTCAAAATCCTGGTTATCACTTTTAGAGCCTTTCACTTACAGGGGCCCAGGTATCTGTCGAATGGCTTAAGGCGCTATCTGCCTGCGCGTAGCCTAGGGTCCTATGATCAAAACCTACTAGTGACCCCTAAATTCAGGCTCACCAATAAGGGTGGGAAATCCCTGGATGTCATTGGTTCTAGGGCGTGGAACAAACTGCCACCACAGCTTCGGCAAATCTCAACAGAAAGGCTCTTCAGGAAAGCCCTGAAGACCTGGGTTTTCTCCCTTACAGACGCCGCCTGTAAAGCCCTAGTATAAAGTGTACAGGACCCTTCGAACGACATCAGTTAGCCAAATTTGACTTTTGGTGCCCTTGTATCATAGCACTAGACATTACCGGGGTATAGAGTGGGTGAGCCTTGGCCAACACTTCTGAACCTGGGGTACAAGTGGGCATAGACAGATTAGCCGAAATAGTATTGATTGGGCCTTCCTCCCTTGTCTTGGTACCCACTTCCATCCCACTTGGCCCATCAGCTAAGGGCCTTGTTACTACAACCAACTTTGTCCCTTTCTTAGTGGTGTCCCTAAACTGGGAGGGTAATTAAAGGGTCTTTAACCTTCAATCAACCTTCTCTAAGGAGGACCCCTCACTACCACATACGTCTGATTTGTTAAAACAGTTGCTAATGTTGGCTGTAGGGAGGTTGTTTTTAATCCTAATATTTGAGGTACTCATGTGAGAGGTTCTTATGTCGAATGCCACTAAGTTTCGTGCTAGATCTACGGACCTGAGTAATAGTCTAACACAGTCAGTGCTATATTCCTGAGACCCAATCCTTTTAGCGGAAATGATGTCTTCTCTTATTATTGAACGACAATTCCTGAAGTGTTGGAGCCAATGTATGCTTTTCTTAATCAAAGTCTGCTCATCTTCATTGAATGAACTAGGTGGTGCTTTTTGGATATTAGTCAAAAAGACAGGACGTTTTAAAACCCATTGTCAGAAGTTGGCCTGGTATATGCTGTCCACTAATTAAAGTGGGCACCCTGTACCAGTCCAAACAACCCCTTAAGGTGATAGGTTAAAGACACCCTTTACTGAAAGCTATCCTAGTGGTAGCTATGGAGAGCAGCCTTCAGGCTAAGTCTTGAAGGAATGTAAAGCAGCTTGTTTTACCAGTCTATAGTCTCTTGAATAACCAAATGAAAGGAGAACCCCACCAGATATATATTTAAAATATATGTATTTAAGATAAAACACACCCCTCTAGTCTCTTTATGAGGCTAAAGTTCAAAGTACATAAGTTGCAGTCCGTTATCAACTATAATAGCACAAATACATGTTTGAGCCCTAGGGGCGCACCAAATCATATACCAAAATAGTGGTGTAAGAACCATGACTGAGCTAGACACAAGGCCTAGAGCCTGTAGAAGGGCTTTGACCACAAGGAACCACGGGGGACACGTGCAGTGTGTTAACACAGCCACGAATCGCCGTTAATTTCTATGGGGAAAGTCACCATTGGAAATTAGAAGAAAAAGGACACTTCGGAGAGGGCTTCCAGTTAACCCCTTTGAACTTAAGAGTTTCTAAGGCCCACACCCACGTAAGTATCGTAGTAAGAGTGTTACCTCACTCAGGGAAGGCGGGCGCATACGTGTTTTCAAATGGTATCAGGAATTGTCGTCATTTTCTATTGCGATCTGCTGGAAAGCGCTGCTGCCATGAAGAAGAAGAGTGTCCGGAGCAATCCAAGCCTGGAGTAAGGAAGACTAAAACCTGAAAGCAGAGGGGACAGAGTCTGGGTCACTTGCCAGTAACCAGGGGTATGATAGATGAATGCCCACCGATGCTGGGTGCTTCAGGTGAGTTGACAGGCGTCTTGACTCTTCAGCCACGAGGTCCAGGAGGTGTCGACGACAACCAGGAGCTGGATTCGAGCTGTTCCACGATGTCTGTCGAGTGCTGCGGTGTCGGTGACTAGATTGGACCCAACAAGCCTTGGCAACAGCAAGTCACTTGGAAATAGAGAAAGGACTTTGGTGCAGACCAGCGAGGTCTGAGGGACTCACCCAGCGAAGGTAAGTCAGGGCACATCTGGAGCAACCAGAAAAGCCCAAGCAGAAGAAGAGTTGCCTTCATGGGCACCCACTAGCCAACGCTAAGAAGCCTCGAGTGGACGCACTTGGAGCTGGCCCATGGCTCACTCGTGGAGTGGAGGCCAGTGATCTTCGGTGCAGTCGGTGCACGTGGGTGGGGCTACTCGGAGCCCAAAGCACAACTTCGAGGGATACCAGGAAAATGATGTTCAGGGGTCACGGTTCCACATTACCCATTATAGCTATGTGCCTCGGCTTTGCTGGAGACTCAGGACAACCTCGGCAAAGTCTGGAAATCCACCTCTGGTGATGCAAAGACTTCGGAGTCCGGCGGTAGCTTCAAGGATGCAGACCGGTCAGTTGCTTTTTGGTGCCTGCTGAGCAAGGGAGTCACTCCTTGACACCAAGGGAGATTCTTCAGTCCTCTAATCTTGAAGTAGATCATCGAAGGTCCAGGATTCGGCTTCAGAGTTTCATCCAGAGATAATCTAAAGTCCTAAGGACTGGGGTTCCTACTTTATACCCAAGGAGAGGGTTGGACTTTCTCTGGGGACCCACCTATGGGAGGGTTTGGAAAGAGGGGTGGCTACACCTATTTTCTTTGTCCAGTTTCGCGCCAGAGCAGGGGCAGGTAGCCGCTGTTACCGGTTTGAACTGGACTATGCACAGGAACACCAAATGTGCCCCCAGTGCAGGACTTCAAAGCACCAGAGAGTGCTCCCGCACAGCCCCAATACACATCATCCTGACTGGAGAGGTGGTTGCACCTCTCTTTGACAGGAAACCTACTGTCCAGGCCTCCCCTGCTGGAATTTCAGTCAGCAGCAGGAGGCCAGACCCGTGTCTGTGGCAGCGGCATCCATTTTGTGATGCCAGGGCTATGTAAAGTTAATACCGGGTAGACCAGTGTGTGCATGTCTCCCCCTCTAGAAGGGTGGAATGCTATCCCCACCACCAGAACTGGCGGCAGGGGGGGGGGTAGTATTCCAAAGTGTTTGACACCAAACACAACATGTTTCTGTACAGCCATCCCATTGAAGCCAGGTTTTTATCCCAATCTCATGCCCCAACTCAATACAGATATTGAGAGCTGCCTGCGGCTCGAGTGGGTGGTGCACATCATCGATGCTATGTACATTCCATACACGAAACTTGCAAAGCAGTAACATTACATTATGCTGTTTCCATTGTTAATATTCTATTGTAATACGGCTTTGAGACCAGTGTGATGCACCTGCCTATTGTGTTTCGTCACATGTCTTCCATGAACCTGTTGCTCATGTCCATTTGCTTCTACTCCTCACATTTCCTCTTCTGTCTTCCATGATTCAGCCTTGAGGTGTAACCATGGTAAGTTCACGCGCAGCCCAACGCTCCCACATTCAGCAGAATGAATTTGAACATCATATCCGTCCTTCCGGTTGCACAGTATTCAGTAAACCTATTGCAGTTAAAAATTTCATATATGAACATATAAAAGATCTGTGATGTTCTGAGATTCAAGTTGCATCTGCAGTAAGTGTGTCTTCCTCCATCTCTTCAGCATCCTCTATAATTTCCTTCCTTCTCAGGCTTTATTTTCATTGGTAACCAGTCAGTGTACGAACATATTGACACTACTTCCTATGAAATTAAACAGAATTGAACGGTTGACGGGATCTCCGTCTAGGTGTGTTCTGTTCTCCCTCCCAGGACCCTTTTGTGTGCTCCTGGTTGGGGGGCCGCTATTTATTTGCATTTAATACTGGCCACCTTCTTGGCTACCAGCTCTTTTTTTTTGTTTAACTTTATCTTCTGCCATCAAGGGCATCAAGATTTGCAGTACTCTTCCAATTTGTGAGAGTTAAGAAGATGGCTCGACATTTCTGTGTGATTTTTTAAATTTTTTTAAATTTTTTTGAGTGGTCAAGAAAATGTAATTTTATAACATCAACAACTATTTAATTCTATCTGATCTTGATTAATACTGGCTAACTTGATTAGGCATTGCCCAAATATACAGTAGCTTTGCCTTCCAAATGAGGTGTTGTGAAAGCCAGTATGTGCATATTGTACACCTCTGCTTCACTGGCCGGTAGACAAAGCAAACGTGTCACGTTCATGGCGATGAAACCCTTCGATCAACCAGACAGAGTAAGTTCAGTTTACTATAGCCACAGAAAATACTGCTGTTAAAATTTAGAATTAGAAAGCAAATGTACTTTGGCCAAAAAATATCGAAGGATGTTCTGCCGATGAAATGGTCCCACACATTCGAGTGCCACATAAACAACCTGTTCTGAATGATTAAACCTTAGAACTTTCATACAAGAAGACACTCCAGGAGCAGCTTTACCCCTATGGTGTACACGACTCCCGTCATTGGTAAATAACTTTGACCGCACCAGATACCTTTGAACTGTCCAGCCTCACAGCAGAGGCAGTGTGGTGGCTGCACGTTGAGGCTCCTCAGCTTTGTAAATGTAAATGTGTTGTGAGCTGCATTTCAGGGCTCCTTGGGAACATCCTGGACATGTACAAATTTGAAAAATAAAACAAGTCCGGCCTCCCTTTGGAATCCTTCAGTTAAGCAATGGAAAGAAGTACCTACGTTATTTGGGGGGAGCATAAGAAGAAGGCTGACATTCCACCCATGAAGAATATGTTTGCTTCATATCTTTCATAATGTTTGTTGCATAATCAGATTTAGTTGGTGGGCATAACAGTGAACGTCTTTTGCATTAGGGTACACATCTTTAATTTTTTTATTTGTTACACTCATTAGTGCAGCACCATTATATCTTTCTGCAATCACTTTCTGTTTGCTTTTGTTGCTACTCTGCAGAAATCAACTTTAATTCCTGTAGAATCACCCAAAAAATGCTTTCTGGACAAGAGTGTTTTAAATGGGTGATCTTTATTTTATGAGCCAATCGTGTAGGACACGTATCTGTTGTCTTCCAAGATGTGCTGCGACTACTGGTAAGGACTTTGTAAGTACTTGTGGTGTTGTTTTGAAGCCCAAATGGATTGACTTTGAACTGATAGTCTTCAACCATGTATGACAAGTGTTAGATAATTTCAGGGAGCAGGATGTATAGGAATGTCAAAATGGGAGTACTTGTTGTAGAGTGATCATATGAACATGCTCTGACTGTATGTATGTATGTATGTAATAAGTGAGTGGCCTGAGTTTCAAAATTGATGTTAGTTGAGTGGATGAATTTCGAGTAGAAGTAGGTTTAAATGTACTGTGTACATTATCAGCTACATGGGTGGTAGGTTTGGGGGGGTTGCTGTGACTTCTTTCCAGTGTCCGTGTTGGTTAATTAGGTTTAGCCACTTGTCTGTTGGGATTGATGTTCTTGAACAGGCTTGATGTCAGCAGATATTATCCTGTTCTGCTTCCATGTATTCACACTGGACACAATGACAACAATCGGGGGTCTCTTCTTGACCTCAGCGTGAGTCTTTGCGTTCAGTCGACGCTCCTTGTTGACCCCAGTGTGCCTGCAGTATTGCCACAAGAAACAAAAATTGAAGTCGGCACACACTTCATCTTCATGCCTTATCAACCGATCAAACACTGATTTACTCGTGACACAACTGGCTCAGATGGTCCAGATTCCCCTCTTCACCAGTAAGCACTATACCTAGCAGGGGTGGTAGACGTCTGGACACCATTGACAACAACGTTTCAACTATAGCACTAAGTACAGTTTAGCAACATGAATCTTAATAGGTTGACTGTGCTGTGCATTATTACGGAGTCTAGTGGTTTGTTGCAGAATCATAGCCTAATTAATGGTTGTTTTCCTCGCACCAGATGTGGGTGTCGACTTGACACCTTTTGGTGTCCTTGCAGTAACATTGGCGCTCTTCCTGGGGACGTGCCCACCATTGTGCGCTATCTTGTGATTCTTTTTTGCTCATTTTGTTCTGTGTTCCGTATTCCTTTGCAATATTCAATGAAGTTTTTTACACACTTACATAGTCAACGTGTCTTTTTAGATAATTGCCCACGTATGTGCAACAGGTTGTACTGCCTCATCTTTAATGCGGAGGTGGGTGGGTTTGGTAATCAATCCTGCAAGATGTTCAAGTTGCAGAATCAAAATGAGTAGGATTCCAACAATATAGGATGACAACAAACAGAATGCAGGTGAGTCGGTCACAAGATCACTGACCACACGCAGAAAAGCCTACCAGGGTGGTGCACAAAAAGAGTGACTCGGGGTGAAAGGAAAACACATTGCAGAATACGTTTTTTAAAAACTCCAAAATGAAGGAGCGGTCAATAGCTTTTTACTCTGTATGCAGTACACTAAACTGTATGTTGTGCAGTGTGCATTCTTGTATGGTTATCTTGGTCCACTCGTGGAAGGAAGGAGGTAACCTGCCTCCTAGTGAAGTTGCATTTTCTGGAATGCCATCAAGGTGTGTCCCACCCCTTCCCACCCCCTTCAGTCTTTTTGGGACTCTTTGGAGGGGGGGGAGAAGCATTTTTGCCTGCTGGATTCTTGAACTTGGCGGCTGTCTTATTGGCCAACTTCTTGGAGCCCAGCTCTTTTTTGTTCACCTTGAATGATCTAGAGGCCTGGTTACTCCCGTTTTGCTCAGAGTTTCTTGTAGTGTTGTCTAATGAGGCGCGCTCCCCATCCACTCAGGCTATCTGGTTTTGTCGGATGTGGCTCTGACACTGGGGCGGACTTTTACAATCCACCGGCCTACTTGCATTTTCCATAATCTTGTAAAAAATTATTCCATGTTTCCATGCCACCTTTTTGAATAAACTGGGTTAGTCATTAATGTAATTTGATGATCCTTTGCTGACCTTCTTGGTCGCATCGTATCAATCACCGTCGCCAGATTTTGATGCAAACATGCCGATGTGCATCAACACCTTCTTCTTTTTTTTATTTCTCTATCAAATGCTAGATCTGTATCAGATTGTGAGTTAACTGTGCTTATGCAGGACGTTGAACATCATGGTTGCTTGGCACAATCTAAGCACTCCCATTAATCAAAATCATTGGACACTTAACACACACTCCTCACAAGTACTGACCTGTCCATAACCTAACATATTGATATTGCTTGTTTTCAGGTTAATTCAGACTTATGTAGGCTGATGGGTTGGTGATCCTTGTCAGGCGACCTGTCAGATGTTCCCCTTCTGCTTGAAGGATCCGATAGGCAACAGTACACTATATTTATGAAATTATTTTTTAAAAACATGTTTTACTTGCACATTCAGTCTTTATGGTTGAATGCAACAGTGGCTTGCTCTATATATACAAGGACACTTATCGTACCACTTTACCAGGTAAATATTACATTGTTCTATTGTACTGTCTGTCAACATTTTATTTTATGATCCTTGTGAGATGTTCAGCTCCTTGGCAGCGGGGCCAGCTTTCTGGGCCACTGGATTCTTGGTCTTGCCAGCTGCCTTTAATCCTGCTTTAAAATACACTAGTATTGATGGACATGCGTGATGTTTCAGGTGCGTCAAGTTTGTACACTTTGACCACAGCATGAGCATTTTTGGAGCTTATTGGCTTGTGGCCCTTGATTGTGCTTCCCATGCAGTGTTTGACAAAGACTTTGGAAATTTTGAATCATCATCTTTGAAGAATGACAACACTAATGCCCATCTATGTATAGATGACAAGAAATTATATATTTTTTGGACAATTCATACATTTTCAGACTCTAAACAAGAAGTCAACTGCTGTTCTAGCAACGAGATTCAGGGAATGAAATAGCTCAGTAACATATTCCAAACAGATGGCACAACAAGTGATTGTTGTGGCATTGTCTGATGCTACCTGCTCCATCATTTTAAGCGTACTCAAGAGAGTAGACCCATTGTAAGGCAGATTCTTAATCTTCCTTTGATAATCTTCTATTATGAAAAAGGTTTCTGACCTGTGTGGCGCACCTGCCCAATCTCGGCGGGCAGACGGGTTGTTGACACCCTCTTTTGTTGTAATCCAAGTCATTTTCATTCTTCATCTTGAAAATCTTGCTGGATTCACTAGCAAACTCACCCACCTCCGCAATAAAGATGAGAGTGGAGAAGATGTTGCACATACGTGGAAAATAATAAAAAAAATACACCTTGCCAAAGTAGAAGGCATATTATCAAGGAATTTATCTCCGCTTTTTTGGCTTTAAAAACCAAAAAAGCAGAGATAAAACTCCCTCCCTATCAGTAACAGTGTGCTAACATGCAAATACGCATGTTAGCACCCTTTTTCATTACGCTTTACTTTGCATCTCTAAAGAGATGCAAAGATGGCGTTACAGAGAAAAATAATAGGAGAAATGTTGATATGCGACATTTCAACTATTATCAAGAATTAGCAACTTTTGTAAATATTGGCGCTAAGCACAAATATCTCCAAAAGCTAACACCATACCTGAGCTGTTCTTAGCCATGTTATCCAATGGAAGGTGGATGACCTGGCTAAAACCATTACCTCGGTAATGCATTAATATCATTGATTTTTCAAACTTATTGATGCACGCGGCCTATTTTTGTCAATTTTGCGATAAACATTGCATATAGCAGGGGTTTTATATGTGATAATTTCTGGCGATGCTTAGCGTCAAACAATTCGTCGCTAAGTATCGTAAGTGATAAATATAGCTTAACGTTGGTAATATGCCCCTAGGTGTGTAAAAGACTTCCTTGAATATTCCAACGGAATCGAAAATGGGTAAAAAAAAATCCAAAATTAAAGCCCAATAGTGGGAGAGACTAAAGGAAGAATGCCGGTGTCACGGGAAGTACAACAAAAGGTGTGACGTTGACGCCCACATCTGGTACAAAGTAAAAATAAGATTTGGCTACGATTCCACAGCCAAGTACTGGACCCCGTAATAATGCACAACACAGGGAACATATTATGATTCATGTTAGTGCTGTAGTTGAGACGTTGTTGGGAATGGAGTCCAGACGTTTACCAAACCTGCTAGGTATAGTACTTACTGGTGATGAGGAGAATCTGGACCATCTTAGCCACTTGGGTGACGATTTATTCAGTCTTTGATTGGCTGATAAGGCATGAAAATGTGGTGTGCGGCCTTACATTTTTGGTGTACGTGTGGCAATACTGCAGGCATACAATTTCTTATATACCAGGTAAGATCTTCAGCCCCTCTTTCCACATGAATTGTATTATAGGACAAATATCTAAAAAGTGATGGTATTCAGCTGCGCGTTACACTTTCAATCGCAATGAAGTGGTGGCCAATGTTGCCTTGAATTTATTGGCTGAATTTTTTGTCTTTAATTTCATCTTAAGTTAAAATGTAGAACTGCAGAAAAGACAGACAATGACATTATTTTTAATTGCTCCTGGGTGATTACAGTATAAGTACACAGAAATACACTAATACAGAAGTAATGCTACAGATGTGTGGTCTTAACACATTGCGAAAGTAAATGATTTATAGTAAACGAGACCTTTAATAATTAGGTACTTAGATTCAATGAACGCCAGTATTTGTCAGAGAAAGAATAGTTTCAAATTTCGATAAAGGTGCGTGTATATTCTAAAAGGTGGATCATAAAAACAAGAATAATTTTTTTAATAAAATTAATAGGTACCCTTGAGTAGATTAACTTTCATGCTCGAGTCATAAGGAATAATCGTGTTGAGCAAGCAAATTGAGAGAGATAGCTAACAGTATGAACCTGCATAACACATTTGAAACGGCCATGGCTACCTCTGTAGACTCCATTTGGAAGTGAGTACCTCTGTAGACGCCATTTGGAAGTGAAGGTGCACTTGATTTTTGTATTAAGCCATGCTTCTTCGCACTAGTTTCCGATGGTTTTTCTACATGGCTCTTCTTACACTTTTGGCATGTGTTTTAGGGCTACATGGGTACTTCCAGAGAACAATTGACATACAGGACAAATTTATCCTACTTAAATCTATCAGGTTAAAAAAGTTGTCCAGTTTTTAAAAGTATTGAAAATATCTATAAACTCAACTGAATCTGAATACGACATCTGAATAGTTACTCAAAAAGCAGAATAACATTAATTGCCCGGCAATATAGAGGATAACACTTGCATACATTGCTTAACATTAAAGTACAAGGATTTATTTACAAGCATTAATGATTAATTATGTCTACAGATAAATGTCAGTGATGAAAATATACGTAACTGAAGTGTGCACATACATTTTTTTAAAGTACACTTCAATGTCTTAGTGATTTATCAGTGTCATATATAATGTCATCAGTCAGTACTATGTCAGGGCTGCACTGTACAGTTAGGGAAGAGGTGTGGCACCACGTAGGGTGACTGACTCCGGAATCTGGGGATCACAGATCGATCAGCTGCAGGAGATTAGGCCAGCACCATGTGACTGTGGGCAATGGCTTGTTTTATCTTACAGACGGCCCCCTGCGCCCCTTCCGTGTGATTTTGCGCTTTACAAATGTGAATTATTATTATTATAGTTACCAAGTTTCCATGTTTCATTTACTAACATATACATAGAAGAATATTATAGTGTTCATAATTCAATTGTCACCATCTCAATACATTGATGCTAACAAAAGAATGTAGGCTCTTGAAAAAATATCAGGAGACAGCGACCATGTTAATGTACAGTCGAACAGGCAAAACAAATACTGTGTAAGTGATTTTTAACATATGTAACATATGTCAGTAGTGAAGAAAGATGTCAGTAAATGTAAATGACCATTCTGAAACATTGAAACTATTTTGACCTGTTCTGTACTGTTGTTTCAGTGTTTGTGGACATCATGTTTACAAATTAAAGCTAAACTGGAACAGTACAGAATTTTCAAAAGTAGCAATTAGTATTTGTGGGCCCACAAATTTTGGTGTGAAGTACAGAATTTTATTTTTAAATGTTACTGTTGGAATTGCAAATTTTTAAACAATTGTGACTTTTGATACATTCTCAACAATTCTTTACTGTAATGTTTGTATTTGTGATGTATGATGTAAAATGTATTTAATATTTATTATGCTAATAAATGAATTTAATTGGTACATGTGGAAATTATTTAAAAAAAATTAAATAAAGAATGATAACAAATAAATAATGTGACTCCATTGTCAAGTCCTTTCGTGCACAATATGCATGGAGATGGTGTATTCAATTGTTGTGAAACGCACAAACACAAGAGTAGACTGCAACTAAAGAATATTGCAGAAAGGTGAAAAGAAACTACTTTAATAATTTTGGGATTAATATGGCATGCAGAGCTAGCGTATAAAGTTGCTTCACATCCTTCATTGTTTTTAACAAGAAGGGTTGATGAAGTCTTTCAAAAACAATTTGCACGAAAAATGCAAGAAAAGCCAGGAAAAAGTCTGCATGAACAATGCCCATTGGAGCCATTATCAGGGTGGGTACGCACAAGGTCGTGTCTAATAATGAATATGAAGTGGTGGATCCAATATGCACTGAGAGGGCAACGACACAAGAATTATACAGGTTTGGACTGTGAGGAGAAAACACTGGCCGAGTAAGAGGTTAAGTCAACAGATTTGATGGAGTAGTTTCTTAGCAGTCAGTAAAGTTCTGTACTAAGGGTATCTCTGTTATAGTCATGCACCCACCCTCCCCCCACCAGGATGAAAAGCAACTGCAATGAAGAAAACTTGACAGAGTAATTTAGATTACGCAAGGGGTTCATACACATAGGCAGGAATATTCATTAGATTACAAGTATAACAGAGATAACCCTAGTACAGAACTGTCATTACAGATAACAAAGAACTGCATAAGGCTTTGAAAAAGAGGTGGAAAGAAAATGCTGGAAGGTCCGTGGGTGGTGAAGGCTCAGTCTATTAATCTGTGTCCTACCTACTATGTGGAAAATGTAACACACAGTAGCAACCAAAGACTGTTACTTTATGTAACACGAACATTTCGTAAATTAGGTTGTAGGAAGTAAATGTAAATGGGTAAAGTACATGTGCACAAATGTACTGGTGTGGTCAGAACTCTGGATAAAACATGGAAGAGCCAATGTCATACATTAAACATAAAACGAAGCAAAACTGCATGAAAAGGTAAAAACATCTTCTACAGAAAGGAAAAAATGAGATAAAGAAGAAGTGTACAAAAGTACAACAAACACACAATGTGGAACAGATTGCGATGACAGGTGCAAAAGAACTATCAAAATGTTCCCAAAAAAAAAAGGAAAGGTGGAATATCCTAAATGCCAAGCACACTGGGGGGTAACACTGTAGTACTACAAAGAAATGTAAGTGCAAAAAGGTATATGTCCCAGTGTTTCAGGAGCAGCAAAGGAGGTGCAGAACCACTATCAACGCACACTCCCAAAATACAACAGGCCTGTATAAGCTCCAATTTGAGTTTAAGGGGTACAAAGAACCACAGGGAGCAAAAACACTATCTGCTCACCATAAACGACAATTAAACCATAGTCAACGCAGAGTAGCAAACTAGTATAGGCCTGTATGAGCTCCCTTTCCAGCAGAAATAATACCTGCCCCCCATCAACTCAAGCCAAATCCTAGTCAACGCACACAAAAACCATGGTGAGCAGAAATAGTAGCTGCTCACAATGATCACCAGCCGAACACTAATAAACACACTAAAAATCAGGAACAGGCGTGTATAAGATCCGTTTTCATTTGGGAGGTACAAAAAACCTTGGTGAGCAGAAATAGTAACTGCTCCAAAATCAACGCAAGCCAAACACTAGTCCACGCACACTAAAAAGCTAGAACAGACCTGTATAAGCTCCCTTTTGACTTAGGGGGTATAAAAAAACTCGGTGAGCTGAAATAATACCTGCTCCCCAATCAACGCGAGCAAAACTCTTGTAGACACACACTAAAAAGGTAGAACGGACCTTTATAAGCTCCCTTTTTGACTTAGGGTGTATAGAAAAGCAAACCAGGAACAGCCATTTAAAAGCTAGCTTTTGATTTAGGAGGGACACACTAACCACGGTGAGCATAAATACTACCTGCTCTCCAGTAACGCCAAGCGAACCCTAGCTAAAATACAATAAAAGCAAAGAAAAGGCCTGTATAAGCTCCCTTTTTAACTTAGGGCGTACAAAAACCACAATGAGGAGAAATAAAAGCAGAACACAATGAATGCCAGCCGAACACTAGTGAACACACAGTAAAAACCAAGAACAGCCCTGTATAAGCACCCTTTAGACTTAGGAGGGAGCCAATAACCATGGTGAGCAAAAATATTACCTGCTCACCAGTAACGCCAGCCGAACCCTAGCAAACCTACAAAAACCTACAACAGGCCTGTATAAGCTGCATTTTTGACTTAAGGGGGTTAAGAAAAACACGGTGAGCAGAAATACTAGCTGCTCGCAATAAACAACAGCCGAAACGTAGTGAACTCACAGTAAAAACCAGGAACAAAAACTCACTTTTGAATTATGAGGGACACAATAACCACGGTGAGCAGAAATACTATCTGGCCACCAGTAACGCAAGCCGAACCCTAGCCAAAGTACAATAAAAACAAAAAAAATGCCTGTATAAGCTCCATTTTTGATTTTGGGGGTACAAAGAACCACAGTGAGGAGAAATACTAGCTGCTCACAATGAACACAAGCCAAACGCTAATGAACACACAGTAAAAACTAGGAACAGGCATGTAAAAGCACCCTTTTGACTTAGGAGGGACACAAGAACCACGGTGAGCAGAACCATCCAATAAAGACAGCCAAACCATAGCCAATGTACAACATTCAAGAACAGGCATTTTGTAAACTACCATTTTGACTTAGGGAGCAAAGAAAACCACGATGAGCAGAAAAAGTACCTGCTAACAATGAACAGCAGCCGAAACCTAGTGAACTCACAGTAAAAACCAGAAACAGGCCTGTATAAGCTCCCTTTTGACTTAGGACGGACACAATAACCACGGTTAGCAGATATACTAACTGCTCTCCAGTAACGCCAGCCGAACCCTAGCCAACGTACAATAAAAACCTAGAACCGGCCTGTATAAGCTCCTTTTTATATCTTGGGGGGAGAAAGAAAACCACGGTGAGCACAATTACTAGCTACTCACAATGAACACCAGCCAAACCCTGGTGAACACACACTAATAAACAGGAACACATCTGTATGAGCTCCCTTTTGACTTACCTAAGAACTAACTGAAACACCCTCAAATCACGGCCTAAAAGCATGGCAAAATAGAAAACACACCATTATCGCTAACTCTACATTGGCCAAACACACCCTTCACTTCAACACAAAAATCCAAAGAAATACCCACACCTGACACACCTGACAATCCACACTACCTACATCTCACCCAAGCCCAGTCTCCCTAGCGCAACTGGAAGACCCCCAAAACAATTTCTCCATGTGCGCCAAAACGCCCACTGGATAACATTGCAAATCGCAACTCCGCACACACATTGCTATTTTCAACACTTCCACTGCTCTGATACTCTTCAAACTTGTCTAGACACTACTTCCAGCTATTACCAACAATGCCACCAAAAAAACACAAAATACATCCACAGGAACAAGTACGACTTTTGACCTGAAAACACGCCCCGCAAACACGAAAAAGGGCCATAAAACAGGCAAATCTCGACCTAAAAACTAAAAAATCCCTCAAAACCTTCCCTACACCAATATGCACGAAACAGAACAGGGCCCTGAGCCCTAGACAACAATGAAAACATGCCTACGCCTCAAATCCCGACAAAATGCTCTTCCACACTAGGGCCAAAACACCACTTCCAGCCACCCTTTCTCTTAAAAACAATTACTACCAACAAACAACATCCCAAACTATCAGCCCAGCTTGCATACTCTGCTAAGAACTAGCTGCAACATACACCAATCGTGTCCCGAAATCACGAAAAAATTGGAAACAGACAAGGCCTCCAATTGTGTCTCTCAAAATATCAAAAATATACAAACCTCCATCAATTTTCTTCAATCCTCTTTTCAGCAAAAATAAACACTCCCAACTCTCAGCCTATGTCGCCAAATCAGCTAGGAAGTAGCTGGAACACACTGCTATAGCGCCCTCAAAACACGCAAAAATCCAAACCCGAACATTTTACTAAATTCGACATTGGCCAAACACACCCTTCGGTGCCAGGTACAAATCCCAAAAATTAGGCACACCTGCCAAAACACTGTCCAGACCACTCATCCAAGGCACGTCCTCATAGCGCAAATAGAACACCCCCAAAAAATTTCTCCATGCGCCCAAAACGCACATTGCATAAAATTGCAAATCGCGCCTTCGACAAGAAATGCTTTTTGAGCACTTGAAATGCTTGAATCATCTTCCAAATTACAAGGAAACTAGTTGGAGCGATTACCAACAATCTCAACAATTATCAACAAAATCCAACCATTAGAAAGGGTACGAATTTTCACCCAAGCACACGCCCCTCAATAAACATAATAAACTTCCAAAATTCGGCCAAATCCGGACCAATAAACGCCAAAATCCATGAAAACCTTGCCAACCTCAATATGCATGAACCTGAGTCAGGCACTGAACCCAAGAATCCGGGAACCCTACTTAATAGGACCCAAAGCCCTAAAAAAACGCATTTCCACCCACTTAAACAGCCCTAAAAACGAGCCACAAACGAAAACAGACCTCAACTTCCCTCAACCTAAGAACTTAACATAATTGAAAAGAAGGATTAAAACAATATGTGATGAATAACTTGCTTCAAACCATGCAAATGGCATGTTTTCAAAATTAGTTGCATCAATTTATAAGAATGGCTGGCATAAATCCACTTGTAGAAACTAATGGCGGGCGTGGGTAAACACAGCGACCGTCTCCCAGAAATGACAACGTACTACGAACAACTCCTCCCATGTCACTTACTTTGCCAAAATTTAGATAATTAAAATGGTCGAATTAAAGAATATATGAAAATGTAACTTCTTGAAAATTATGCAAATAAAATGTTATCAAAATTATTTCCATCTATTTTTAAAAATATGCTCTTGATAACAACTTTTGCAAAGAAATGGCGGCTGTGTGTAAGCACATCGACCATCTACCAGAAGCTACAACGAACAATGAACAACTCCTACCCCGTGACGTAGGGGGAAGCAAAGCGCAAACGAACAATGAACAACTCCTCCCCCGTGACGTATGGGGAGGCAAAGCGCAATGGGGGAGCGGCGGCGAATAGCTGAGTTCTGAGAATCGCTGCACCCCCGTGACGTAGGGGGTGCAGCGCCTCATGGGGATACAATGCTTCTCGGAACACCGGCATTTTACAACTGTAGCCTGTGGATGCGCATAAAGAGTCAGAGCAGGCATGTGGCAACACCTTACCTTTAGTAAGTGTATCCCAAGTCTTTCCAAGACCTCAGCCCCTAAAACATATCGCTACTAAAGCATGCGATCGCTCTGATCTTGCCTGCTTAGCAAAGCCAAAACTAAGCATCACTTATCAAAGTTTTTTCCCCCCAATGAAGCTCACTACAGCAAAACGTGAATTGCCGATTGTAGGGCAAACAACATTTAAGTTAATATCAATACACACTCTTACCTGCTTGCTATATGCAATCTTGGTGTCCAGAAAATTGAAACAGGGAGTGTATTATTCCTTTCTCTTTATAGCTCCCAGACCAGAAGTTGTAAGGAAGCCATATTTGTATTTTTTGGCATTGTTTAAACAGGTAATCTATGTCTGCATATGGAGAGCGGCGTCTCGCTCAGTGTGGACAGGGAAGAGGAAGACCGACTAGAAGGAAGTGCCCAGTAGCTGCTGGCTGCACTCTGATTCAAGCCAAATGCCTCACAAAGTGTGTAAGATTGAACTTTTTACTAGAACTGTCCGACTAACCCTGCACAATGCCTCAGGAAAAAAATACTACTTAATGAACAAGTCACAGAAAGATTTAAATCTACCTGTATCACAGCAGATGATGTTAATTAATGCTTCACATTTAGTGCTTGTAAATTTAGAGGGCTGGGAAATGGCTGTTAACTGCCCGGAAGTGCTGAAAACAATTTCACGCCTGTGAAAAAAAGCGAGCCACAATAAAATAAGCTAAGATGGTGTCAAGGGAGGCTTGTGTCAGATTCCGCGAGAAGCCCAGATATCGCCCTAGGGCTGATAGCATTGAGAACAGCTGCCAATAAAATGTATGTTTTTGCCTTTACAGATGACGGATAAGAGGAAGCTTCTCAGTCACTTTGTATCTTGGTGTGTTCATGTTCAAGAGCGCCGACGCTCTGGAGATGTCGCCCTGCAGAATACATGACTGGTTAAAAGAAAAGCAAATCGTGAAATAACTGATATTTGGGTTTCGTTGATTTGGAAGTGCACCTATTTAAAACCAGTTCATAGTGTTTGGAAGATGTTAGAACCCTACATCAAAGCGGGATAGGCTGACAGACCAGAGCCGGACCATATAAAGAGAGCGATAAAGAGACGCACTCGGTAGGTGGGATAGGGGCGCTACAGAGCTGTGCAATTTAAACAAGAACCGTGCGAAAAGGGAGGGGTGAATGCCAGCAGGAAGGGAGGGGGTGGCAAAACAGCTGGGGTGTCAAGGAGGGAGGTAAAAGGGAATGTATGCGCCGTGAAATGGACGGAAAGCCGCTTTAAAACAAGAAACACGAAACTGGCATTGCGCAGAGGGGTGCGGGTGAGAGCATTCCTTTGAAGTCTGTAGCTCTCGCTGTGGCGGTGTGATGCGTGCGACAAATGTTGGTTTGTGAGGTGGGGGGAGCAGAAGGGATTCCTTGGGAGCAAATGGGTGCAAGGCTACGTGAGTGAGGGCAAGCGCGCGCTGGTGAAGCGTCACGCTTCAGTAGACAACATGCATTGAGAGGAATCCGGCTTGGAATCCTCTTGGTCAAAGAGTTTGTTTCAACGATAATAGTTTAGAGCTATAAATAGCTCGACCTAAAAATGCAGCTCCCCACGGAGTAGCCCTCTTTGTCTCTCGCCTCTGGGGATCGCCAGAAGGGCTCAGCTGGAGCAACAGTTGAGTTGCAGGGAACGGAGAGGCCCGGCAGTGCTAGTGGCGATTCCAGAAGAGGTGGGAGGCCGCGTAGCTGTTTATTAAGGGTTAATAGCAGAGAGTTAGCGGGATAGCCCGCGGGTCGTTCTGGCTTTGGCTGAGAAATTTATGGGAGGGGGTAGCTCGCGGCATGTCATAATTTTAAGGCACAGGGCAGGCGATTATATGGGGGCTGCAAAGGCACGGGATACTGTCTATTGCAGATGAATGCTTTTAAAGGGGTGGGCACCGTGATAGGGAGGTGCGTTGCCTTTGAGGCGGGAGGGAGCGACAAAGTTTGACAAGATGGAACACCGGCAGTCATTATTTAATTATTTGAGCGTTTTATATAGCGCGGACTTTTGTGCACTCTACTGGTGGTGATGCTAAACCCACAGACGTCAGCGAGTGAACAGCAGCAGCAGCCGCATGTTATCCACGCACATTTTCGGAAAAGGCGAGGAACACTTCCACATTGCCATGCAACGCAAAGACAAATCACCCTCACCTGCCGCGGAAACGCCAAATCGGCGAGTTTAATAACCTTGCGTTGTAATTGTTTGACTCCGTGGTTGCCACGCAGCAGCTCTTCACGCCAAGAAGCTTGGCTCTGTTAATGTTCGCTCTGTAAACTCAGGCTACAGTATATATAATTACATTTCAGCTGTGAGATTCACCCTTCGCAGTAATCCACGTCTGCTTTCAGAATGCTGTGTCACAGTGGAGGGACATCTGTGATAACGTTTTGATCAAATATTTCCTTTTGCAGGAGGCATATGGGCGTTTCATGTCAAAACCGTAAATACTGGCATATTATTGGGAATGTCCAAATCAGAAAAAGTCCATGAGGCTGGAGGTGCAAAATATATAAACACAAGTGATTGTCGGGTCCAGGTGTACAACTTAATGTAAAATGTACACCAAACACATCCTGGCAGAATTTATGTGCAAATATTGCTAGTAACATTTGATAAAGACAGGACTGAAAAAATAAATGTATGGAGACGCGGTGCGTCAGTCGGGCATTGCGCAAAGCCATAAACTATTTGAGCCTAGATGTATCAAGCCATTTGCGAATCGCAAAGGCCGGAATTCGCAGAATTTTGGCCTTTGCGAATCGCAAACGGTCTTTTTGTATGTTTTGGCATGCATCAAAAATTTGCAAATTAAGGTATCGCAAAAATTCGCGATTCCTTATTTTGCCATAGCATTTAAGGAATCGCAATTTTGCGATTCCTTAAATGCTGCATGTATGCTATGTATGTAGCATTTTTCATTTGCGAATTTTGGTTAAGAAATCGCAAATTACCACCAACTTGTAGTTGATGGTAATTTGCGAATTCTTTTAAAAATGCACAATTTGGCATTTTTTAAGGTGGCATGTGACGCACACACATGCCCATAGGGCATGTATGTGCGCTATATGCACACACATGTACATTTCAGGGGTGCAGCAGGGTGTCCTTGAGACACCCCTGCACCCTTGAAATTATTCTCAATTTGCGATTCGCAAATTGCGAATCGCAAATTGAGATTTATTTCACAATCATTCCTATGGGCCTCCTGGCCCATAGGAATCCTGGCCCATAGGAATGAATGGGAAATTATTCCTTAATTGCGAATTCGCAATTTGTGAATTCGCAATTAAGGAAGATTAAGAAATCGCAAAAAAACTGCGAATTTTTACATACATGCCATTTTGCGATTTCTAAATAGCGATTCCTTAAAAATCGCTATTTGGAAATCGCAAAGGGGTATGTTGATACATCTACCCCTTAATAATATGAAGTACTCATGTTTACAAAGGGTCGCATTTACACTTTTAGGCCTATAGAGAAGGGTAAGAACATTACAGGAGGGGTTGTAACGCATGGCCTAGTTTGAGACGGGGAAACGGGTTTGAATCCCGGCTAGACAAATTACACGGAAGAAAAGCACGAAGGGTGTTCAGACTTTCAAATGGGTCAGCCACTTCTTTCCAAAACGGGGTTATGTTTTATGTTCCTGTTGCGTGGGATCATCTGTGATTTACCCACTAGGGGGTACCAAAAGACTGATTGCAATGTTGTGCACACGTTTTGCAATCTAGAAGTTTGCTATTAGAAAACGACAATGACCAGGCGTGTTTACAAATGCATTATTAAGGGAAAGTAGCATAAATAACTTGCAAATACAGGTTTTCTAGATAGGCTTGGTCTTAATTTTACTGGTCTCTGAAGCCAGAGCTGGTGGGTCCGTGTCCCATCTGGGGTGGATCACGGTCATTTTAGGATATAGAAGCGCCTTGGCGTTAATTTTACAGGAGAATATAGAAGCGCCTTGGCGTTAATTTTACAGAAGAATATAGAAGCGCCTTGGCGTTAATTTTACAGGAGAATATAGAAGCGCCTTGGCGTTAATGTTACAGGAGAATATAGAAGCGCCTTGGCGTTAATTTTACAGGAGAATATAGAAGCGCCTTGGCGTTAATTTTACAGAAGAATATAGAAGCGCCTTGGCGTTAATTTTACAGGAGAATATAGAAGCGCCTTGGCGTTAATTTTACAGAAGAATATAGAAGCGCCTTGGCGTTAATTTTACAGGAGAATATAGAAGCGCCTTGGCGTTAATTTTACAGGAGAATATAGAAGCGCCTTGGCGTTAATGTTACAGGAGAATATAGAAGCGCCTTGGCGTTAATTTTACAGGAGAATATAGAAGCGCCTTGGCGTTAATTTTACAGAAGAATATAGAAGCGCCTTGGCGTTAATTTTACAGGAGAATATAGAAGTGCCTTGGCGCTAATTTTACAGGAGAATATAGAAGCGCCTTGGCGTTAATTTTACAGAAGAATATAGAAGCGCCTTGGCGTTAATTTACAGAAGAATATAGAATCGCCTTGGCGTTAATTTTACAGGAGAATATAGAAGCTCCTTGGCGTTAATTTTACAGGAGAATATAGAAGCGCCTTGGCGGTAATTTTACAGGAGAATATAGAAGCGCCTTGGCGTTAATTTTACAGAAGAATATAGAAGCGCCTTGGCGTTAATTTTACAGCAGAATATAGAAGCGCCTTGGCGTTAATTTTACAGGAGAATATAGAAGCGCCTTGGCGTTAATTTTACAGGAGAATATAGAAGCGCCTTGGCGTTAATTTTACAGAAGAATATAGAAGCGCCTTGGCGTTAATTTTACAGAAGAATATAGAAGCGCCTTGGCGTTAATTTTACATGAGAATATAGAAGCGCCTTGGCGTTAATTTTACAGGAGAACATAGAAGCGCCTTGGCGTTAATTTTACAGGAGAATATAGAAGCGCGTTGGCGTTAATTTTACAGGAGAATATAGAAGCGCCCTGGCGTTAATTTTACAGGAGAATATAGAAGCGCCTTGGCGTTAATTTTACAGGAGAATATAGAAGCGCGTTGGCGTTAATTTTACAGGAGAATATAGAAGCGCCTTGGCGTTAATTTTACAGGAGAATATAGAAGTGCCGTGGCGATAATTTTACAGGAAAATATAGCAGGGGTCGCTTAACATGAAAAGCGTCCTTTAGCTGTGCAATTCGAATTTTCATGAAATGTGCGCAGGAAATATTCTATTGAAAACCCCTAGAGCCCACTGTGCATGAGTGATAAAGAAATCGACCCGCTTACAGTACGTTCTGATCCGCAACCACAAAACTCTCGTGGTGTCACCGAGCAGGTACCGCCTTAAAAATAGCAACAACACAATCACATGCCACTGAGACAGCCGGTTATATTTTCAGGAGGAAAGCCGTGCCTACACACATGGCCTGTTAGGTGGGGAAAGGAGCACACAGGGTTTAGGGTGGTATGCGTATTGTTGTGATACCTTCACGGGAACAAGGGAATTTCCGCTTCCTCCATATTTTCTGAATCAAATTAGGCGCACCATTTGTTCCGCCTCTCTTGTGCTTAATAGTGGCTTTTTGTCCAGTAGACTTTGACCATATTCAGAGGAAAGCGTCACTTACGTGGGGAGATTAACAGCAGCCAATGAATGTTTTTGCACCTTCTGTGGCACCAAACGTTGATGTTGTTTCAATTTTTCGGCTACTGCCCTTATCTAACAGACTAACGCTGATTTTCTTTCTTCCGGTCTATGTTTGCTGGAGGCTGACGGTCGGAAGCGGGGTGATGGAGTGATGGCTGGATCCCCCTTAAGCAATCGGATGATCGCAGCACGGGTCCTTAGGTTGGCTGCACCGACGTGGAGCACAGAACAGATGGTCCAGTGGTAACTCACAGGGGCTCCGAAAGGATACGGTACAAGTGGCCTACGAAGCTGAGGGTGGAATTGAGGCCCCATGCCAAGTCCTAGCGTCGACTCAACACCAAGTGGTTAGTATGTGAAAGGGAGGCGGGTAGTTGTTTTGCCTTAATTCTATGATTAGGGGGTCAATACTTCTGGGATCGGGTCAGTTCCTTTGCCTACAGATGCTGAAAATCACATAGACGAAAACAGGAGGGCATGTGGTAATGGAAAGGTTTGGCGGTTAAAGCATGATAACTGCAGAACGACTTAGGGGCGGGTAGAACTGTCCCGGGAGGGCATAGCAGGCTTCGTAGGTGGAGCAAACACCAAGGGCAGAACACACGAGCTGTTGGCCTCCAAGGGCAGCGTCCTACTTCTCAGGGGCTTGTCAGGGTAAATGTAATCTGCCCGCACTCCCCCATTCATTTTAGCCTGGGTTGGCAGGAATACCCGGTTGCGTATGCGACCGGATAGGGAACAGTGCAATAACGCAAAGGCAGAAATGATCAGGTGCCTCTCGCACATGCGTATGTTTTAGGGTCGGTACATCGCTCTTGGTCAGCTCGGACAAACGGGGAGCTGGAGTTAGCGCTGTCCTCACCGTAGGGGAAAACGAAAGAGTAGGTGATTCCATCGGCTGCATTGAATGACGCAGCAGCGATCAGTAGCTTTGTTGGCCTATTGGCAATCCAAACCACAGAGTTTATGAGTTAGGCCTGTCACGTAGAAGATTTACATCTGTGGTTGTCGTATAGCCCCAAACTCAACCCCACAGCTGCAAGTGGTACGTGTATAGTGGGGGGTTGAACCGAATCCCAGGGTGCATGGGTATAGGCCCAGCAGGGCTGGATTCCAGTCGGATGGCCTGTATCATCTTCCGCAATTATCTGGACAGTCTGGCTTACTCTGTCCTACGGGCGCAGCTCATTGGCAGGGAGCTAAAGGAATGAAATAGACAAATGCATTGGGTGATTCGAAGCTTCCGCCACTGGGATCTTGACATTCAAGGGGGGGTAGGAACCAGGCCTCTGGGACTACAATTTGGCGTGGGAGAAATTAGCATAGGGAGGCCACGGTGGAAATGGGGTGATCGCCTGGGGATGCCATCACTTTCCGCATAGATTTACATTCACTCCAATTAACCTGGGTCGGCACAACGGGGCCACCATTATACTTGCAAGAAAAGCGCACAGAGTGCCTAAGGTGTTTAGAAGTTGGTGGGCCAGGGTAGAGTATAGCACGAAGAGCAGTCATTCTGTGGTTCTGGGCAAATCCTGTGAAAGTTACATGTACTAATCCCACTTGTGCCTAAGGGTGAATGTTTCCGTCAGTTACGCGAGCCCATGGAAACGGTCAAGCTGGGTTCACGCTATGTAACATGGCAAACTAAAGGGGTTGGGCGGTGGACAAGTCCCAGCATATCCTTCTTTGAGAGCCAGCACATTCACCATCATGAACATAACCATCATGAACATAAGGCTTGCTATAATGTTCTGTTTTCGTGAGGGCGGCAGCATCAGAGGACGTAGATGCGGGTAGGCCCAGTGGCACTACATGCTTGAAGATGCCCCTAAGCTCCTAACAAGACTTGGTTGTTTCCGTTCTTGGAGCAAAATTCATGTGGAGTTAAATATGGAATCAGTGAGGAGTATCTTTGGGGTGGGTATGTAACGTCCTTCCACATATTTATAGTCACGGCTGGCAGAGTGCAAGGGTGGCCAATGTTAGATCTGGGTGTCTGTAGTTGGCAGGGGTAGGCACCAATGTCCAAATATGGACCCTTTCTTCTACTCAGGGTAAGGGGGATACACTCTTTAGGTAACCCCTGCTCACCCCCTTGGTAGCTTGGCAAGAGCAGACAGGCTTATCAAAGGCAATGGGTTAAGTGTTTGTACCAACACTTTAGCCTTTAGCCTATTTTGGGGCGTTCCGGATAGCAGAGCTAGTGCCAAGCTCCAAGATGGATAGACAAGGGGGAATGGCGTTGGGGGATGTGGTGGTGGCTGCTGAATTACTGCAGGTGAGAGTGCAGAGGTTGAAAACAGACCCGCTAGGGAAAGGTGTCTGGGTGCAACTAAGAGCGGTTCAGGGGGCAGGTTACTGCCCGGTGATGTTGATGGAGAAGTTCCTGCAGATCAGACCAGGATGTGGGGATGATCGGCTGCTGGTACACGCAGATGGTACACCGTTGACGAGATTTCAGTTCACACGATTATGTAAGCGGGCGCTGGAATTGTTGGGTGAGGAAACAGCTCATTTCACATCACATTCGTTCCGTATTGGGGCGGCCACTACAGCAGCGGAATTGGGACTCTCATTGAGCGCAATTAAGAAGGTGGCAGGTGGAGTTCATCAGTCGGTGTCCCGACCTCAGGACAGCCCCACGCCACACGGCCCACCAGCTGTAGGCGCCCCCTCGCTGCTGCTCGCTCTCCCTTCCGCTGCTGCCTCCCTCTGTGCCTCATTGTTTTTCGTTTCTATTTCCCCCTTCTGTGCCTTCATTTGTATTTTGTTTCTATTTCCCCCTTCTGTGCCATCATTTTTATTTCGTTTTCTACCTCCCCCATTTTGTGCCTTCATTTGTATTTCGTTTTCTACCTCCCCCATCTGTGCCTTCATTTGTATTTCGTTTTCTGTTTCACAGTAGTGTTGGATTCGTAGTGTTTCTTTTTGTCAGTAGGCTCAGCGATTTTGCCGGTATTGTTCCCCTGTTGTGACCCCCCCTCCGCTCCCCACTTCCCGCCGCTGCTCCCTCTCGGCCCGCCCCCTTTTCTTTCTGTGTCCCCGTTGGCCGCCCCGCTCCCGCCTCCCAGCTGCTCCTCCCTCCCACTTTGCCTTATATGGAGCATGCGCAGCGGGTGCACCGACTGTGCGCCGAAGGCACGCCAAAGGCAAGCCCGTCTACGCCCGTCCGTGTCTGGACCGCACCCAGCGCCAGGACCCCTGGTCCACGTCGACGCCAGCGCGCCCGACGAACTTACGACACCGCCACCCTCCTCGCACTCAACACCGGCCGAAACACCGCCTGCTACCAAGCCACCCGAGGCGCAGTCACGGACCCTTCACCTGCCAAGCCTGCCAATTCACCTGCCTCCAGACCGGCCAGGTACCCGCCAAGCCGAGCCCCAGCAACAACCACCTCAAGTGCATCCTGCTCAACACCCGCTCCGTCCACAGGCACGCCGTGGAACTCAGGAACCTCCTCGACACAACATCACCAGACGTCGCCTTCCTCATGGAAACCTGGATGAACGCCTCCTCAGCCCCCGACATTGCCATAGCCATCCCGGAGGGCTACAAGATCACACGGAGGGACCGTGTCAACCAAACCGGAGGAGGCATCGCCATCATCCACAGAAACACCATCCACATCACGACCAACTCCGACGACACCCTCACCGCCGCCGAACACCTTCATTTCCATATCCACACAGACCCAAAGACCACCCTCAGAGGCACCCTCATCTACAGACCCCCGGGACCATGCACACAATTTAGCGAAGCCATCGCAGACTTAGTCAGCCCGCACGCCCTCACCTCCACAGACTACATCCTCCTAGGGGACCTCAACTTCCACCTGGAGAACAACAAGGACTGCAACACCGCCGCCCTGCTGGACAACCTCGAACTCAAGCAACTGGTGAACACCCCCACCCTCTACGCCGGCCACACGCTTGACCCCGTCTTCTCCTCCAGCAAGCACATCTCCTTCAGCCACGCCACCGAACTACACAGGACAGACCACAGCTGCGTCCACTTCAACTTTAGAAGAACCATGCCCCACCACCACCCGCAACAGGTTCCCTGCAAGATCACCACCTCCCTCAGCCAGAACCCGCCGCCCAGCTCACCACCTCCCTCAGCCAGAACCCTCCCACCATCACGACGGACCCCGACGAAGCAGCCCGCAACCTCACACAGTGGCTCACCGACTGCGCCGACGAACTCGCACCACTGAAGAACCCTCCCAGCAGACCCGGCAGCAGGAAAGCCTTGTGGTTTACCAACGACCTCAAAAACTCCAAGAAAAACTGCTGCACCCTCGAGAAAGCTTCGCGCCACGACCAGACAGCAGAATGCATGACCGCCCTCAAGAACGCCACCCGCAAACACCACCAGCTGATCCGCACAACCAAGAAGACAGCATTCAAAGAATGACTGGACAACAACACCCACAACAGCAAGGAGCTTTTCAGCATCGTCAAAGAGCTCTCCAACCCCAGCACCTGCAACAACGACATCACCCCCTCGCAAGACCTCTGCGACTCTCTCGCCTCGTTCTTCCACCGCAAGATCTCCAACTTACACAACAGCTTCGTCGCTCTGACCACGCACCCAACCACCGAACCAGCGCCCCCCACCACCACCCTCTGCACCTGGACCCCTGTCAGCACCGAAGACACCACCCGCATGATGAACACCATCCACTCCGGCTCCCCTATCGACCCCTGCCCACAACACATCTTCAACAAAGCCGACTCCATCATCGCACCCCTACTCCGGAACATCAACAGCTCCTTTGCATCTGCCACCTTCCCGGAAAGCTGGAAACATGCCCAGCTGAGCGCCCTCCTGAAGAAACCCATCGCAGACCCCACGGACCTCAAGAACTTCTGCCCCATCTCACTCCTCCCCATTCCAGCCAAACAGACAACTCTCCACCTTCCTCGAGACCAACGGATCCCTCGACCCCTCACAGTCTGGCTTTTGAGCAAACCACAGCACCGAGACCGCCCTCATCGCAGCCACCGACGACATCAGGTCCCTGCTCGACAACGGAGAAACGGCTGCCCTCATACTCCTGGACCTCTCAGCAGCCATGGACACCGTATGCCACCGCACCCTGATACAACACCTCAGCAACACCGGAATCCAAGGAGTGGCCCTAGAGTGGATCATCTGGTTCCTCGCCGGAAGAACCCAGAGAGTCCACCTCCCCCCGTTCCGCTCCACGGCCATGGAAGTCATCTGCGGCGTTCCGCAAGGATCCTCGCTTAGCCCCACCCTCTTCAACATCTACATGAGCCCTCTCGCAGCCATCGCCCGCCAACACAACCTCAACATCATCTCCTACGCCGACGACACCCAGCTGATCCTCTCCCTCACCAACGACCCCACCACCGCCAAAGCCAACCTCCAGGAAGGAATGAGAGACGTCGCAGAATGGATGAAGATCAGCCGTCTGAAACTGAACTCAGACAAGACGGAAGTCCTCATCCTCGGACCATCTCCCTCCACCTGGGATGACTCGTGGTGGTCCCCTGCCCAGGGCAGAGCACCCAAACCAACGGACCACGCACGCAACCTGGGCTGCATCCTGGACTCCTCCCTCATGTTGACCAAGCAAGCGAACGCCATCACATCATCCTGTTTCAACACCTAGCCCATGCTCCAAAAGATCTTCCGATGGATCCCCACCAAAACCAGGAAAACAGTCACACAGGCCCTTGTCAACAGCCGTCTGGACTACGGGAACACCCTATACGCGGGAACCACAGCTAAACTCCAGAAAAGACTCCAGCGCATTCAGTACGCTTCAGCACAACTCATCCTGGACATCCCTTGCCGCAGCCACATATCTGCCTACCTGAAAGACCTTCACTGGCTCCCCGTCAACAAGAGGACCACGTTCAGACTCCTCACCCACGCACACAAGGCTCTCCACGACATGGGCCCGAAGTACCTCAACAGCCGCCTCACATTCTACACACCATCCCGCCAGCTCCGATCCACCAGCCTCGCCCTCGCCTCCGTCCCACAAGTTTGGAAATCTACTGTCAGAGGAAGATCCTTCTCCTACCTGGCAGTCAAGACATGGGACTCCATCCCCACTCACCTACAGCTGATCCAGGACCATCTCTCCTTCCAGAACAGCTCAAGACCTGGCTGTTCGAACAGTAGCGACCCCCCCAGCGCCTTAAGACCCTCATGGGTTAGTAGCGCGCCATACAAATTTTGTTGATTGATTGATCGAGTTTTGAGTGCTATGTGTGACCACAGCTGGTGTAGGTAGGGTTGGTACTTGCGGCAGATTGGTAATTATGCACCTCTTTCTCTATTTTCTTTTTGGGTATCGCATGCAGGGGTGGCAAGTCAGAGGACACAAGTATGCTGGTGTGGAGAATCGGTCATATTCAGAGCAGGGTGATGGTTCGGAGAGTCCGGGGTGGACAAGACGCAAAGGGCCATGGGAGTCGTTCATAATTGGATAGGGATTGAGGGGCAACGGGCGGTGGATGTCTCAGCTCATTTGCGGTGTGCCATCAACAAAGGTTTGCCTATTCCAGATGTGCTGGTGATTCAATCGGGGGCCCAGAGCATGATCCCGGGGGGCAGGAGGGGAGCGAAGGAGGCCTTATTCTCTCTTACATGGATCAGGAGGGCATTGCCGGACACAATGATAATTTGGTCAGAGGTGCTCACTCGGAGAGTCTGGGGTGGCGACGTTCCATCAGCCGCAGAGAACACGTCGGGGAGGAAGATGAATAGGGAGGTAGAAAAACTGTTGAGGGGGTCACAGATACGTGTTATCAGACATAGCCTGTTGCAGGCATTGAACTCGGATGAGTACCGGGCAGAAGGATACATCTGTCCAGGGCAGGGTTGGAAGTGTTTTTGCATACCATTCTGGGGGCCATTGCTTTACACCTGGGGAGAGGAGCAGGGCCTTAGTGAGGAAGCAGTGGTCGGAAGGGGGGAAGGCAAGAGCGCCAGTGAGGGCTTTTTGCCCTGTGGCGGGGTCCCGGATAAGAGAAAAGGCCGGGGGACTCTTTTTGGGCGGAAAATGGATGACCCTGCAGCAGGGAGGCAGTTATGGCGGCTCTGGGCTTGCGGGAAAGGGGTCCGTCCTGCTGGTGGTCCTGGACTCTCTGGCACTACCCTAGTAGCCGGTGCTTGGAAAAGGGGTGGTGGTGTTGTGTCCTGCTGGTACAACACACCTCCAGAGATGCCGAATTGTAAATACATGTTAACCTTTGGCGCATATGTATGGAGCGCATCATTTATGTGTGAATTTAATAAAATGGTCAATGTGGAAGGTTTTACCCACAAATAAAATGGCGTTTTGGTCAAATAATAAAGCTACGCAGTGGACACCATTCAGTTGTAAGCGTTTCACTGGGGGAGGGGTGATCAAAGGGTGGTGAGCGAATGGCACAAGATATCCCCACTATCCCAACGCTTACTGGAGTGTCACTGGAATACTAGGGCGCACTCCCTTTACGTTTCTGCCAAGCCATGTCCTAAAATCCAGACCGGTGAGCATCATGCACACGGAAGTGACCTTGCATGGGTGCAAATGCACGGCAGGGTTTCTCCCAAATATTTTTGACCTATGCAAAAACCCTCCCCTTTATTGTTGTTTTGTGTTTTTTGGGTAGTTTTCAATAGCGCAAACTGGACCCGAAGGTATTGGAGCGCTTTGCACGAGCACCATTTACGTTACACAAGGACACATTCATTTTTGTTAGGCACTGGGAGATTGCGTGATTTGCCCAGAATCACAAGATGTTGAGAGTCAGTGCTGAGACTCTAACCAGGGTTCCCAGTTCCACAGTGAGCTGCTCTGGCTGTTACTCCCACTTCCTTTTTGTGAGGTGTTTCCTACCCATTCCGTCCCTGGATAGGGATTTACTCCTGCTTCAGGCGGATGAACGCTCCTTCACCAGGTTCCAAAATCAGCACCTCTGGCTATTATGCCACAAACCAGCCCCCCATACCTCCCCTCTTTCATATTTGTTACCTCTTCTCCCCTACCTTGTTATTGTCTCTGCCTCTCCCCCACATGCGTTCTCTTTTATTTGCCCCTCTACCTTTTTCCTCTTTTCAAGCTCCTCTCCGTCACCCTCAGCAAATGTCTGCATCTCTTTGACACCTTTCTCTGCCCCATCTTATCTTAGTCTTTTCCCTCTTTCTCCATCTGTTCCTCCTCTCTCTCAGCTGGCCGACCCTTGCTTTCCCCTTCTCTCACTGCTCCAACCCTCGGTCTCTCCCTCTCTGTTTATATCCTTCTGTCTTCCTTTCTCCCCATCATGTCTCTCAGTTTCACTCTGGTAGTGCAACAGTCTGTGCACTCTAATTCCACGTCCACTCGCGCAGCGCTGCGTCTGGCGCTATCATTCAGCGGTCTCATTCTGCCTGGGGAGTGCAGGTGTGCTAGTTTTTTCATGGTTAAATACCTCCAGCTACATGTGAATGTTTGCTCAACACTCCAGTGTGTGATACAACTACAGAACATGAACCTATTTTGGCCTGTGCTTCTGTCAGCGGTCTATTTTATAATCGTGAAGCCTCCTCAGGATGGTATGTGAAAATGACCTTTTTTCCTGAATTTTGACCCTTTGGCCTGAATTTTTATGATCAAAGTCCAGAATTTGCCTTCATGCCAGGTGGTCACCCTAGTCCCTAGGGGATAGGGCTCTGGGGTAGTTTCATCCAAGGACAGTCAAAAGGATGTATGAGTGACAGGCCATGGAGAACGAGTGGGCGTGCACGAGAGGTCATCAGTGAAGGGTCACAAACCAGGGGTTGTCAGGGCACTGGGCAGTCCCGGTCCAAGTCTTTCAAAGCGACTGGCTTTACTCCAGGGTAAAACTGTACTTATCCTGCAGAGGGCGCTCCCACTACAGGTCAGAAAGTCCCTTATTGAGTGTCTGCACCCACCCCATAAACAGAACAGAATGTGTGGTTGTAAAGCGCACGTTCACCTAGAAGGATATCTAGGCGCTGAATAACAGATGTTTATTGTCACCCAACTCAATGATACTCATTTTATTGACCTCGGAAGAATGAAAGGCTGAGCAACCCCACGGGATTGGAATCTGTGACCATGAGGTCAAGCACCGGCCCTTACCATGGGCGCCTTAGTCCACTAAGTCCCTTTCCCGGCAAAACAAGCATTTGCAATGCAATAGGTCTCGTTTTACATTGTAGTGAGGTTTTGTAGAGTGCCCACCTCGTTGAAAACCGATAGTGCTTAGAAGCCACACGGATGACAATTTTACACAACATAACTCATTCCTAATGGCAGATGTTTACACTTGCAAGATAATTTTTCCCATAGTGGAATTGATGAGCTCTATTCTATCGGAGACACCACAAAGTAGTTAATAGTGCTTAGAAGTCACTTCTGTGACATTAAGCAAAGAATAAATTCTTACTTGTTGATTCATATGCAAAGAAGAGACATTAATGTGTTTTGTTGTCTAAAGAGAATAACGTGGAACATGGTGACGTTCTGACTGCCCACAATCCAGGCTTAGACTCGGCTGAGTGGCATTGGGGTCCATGAGTGTGAGAGGCTCAATGTGACATGTTTATGGGTGTTATAACCCACCCAGCTGACGAGCAAGGGCATTTATAGATCTCGCCTAGCTATCGCGTTAGTGATGCTTTGTGAGATATTTAGTGGGTCGTCTGAAAGTGCTCCGAAAGTCTGTAGGTGGATCGGGTACAGTGCATGTGCGCCGGACGCTTGCACCATTTGTCAGCCTGCAGCCTTTGGGAGCACTTTCGCAACCGCTTTGATGTTCTCAGTGAGCCACGAGGCCACTGAGAACATCAAAGCGGCCGCGAAAGTATTCACCATTTGCCATCCGAGCCGCGCTTCTTCAATGAGCCATGTCTTTTGCCTTCCTATGCCTCGTTTTCGTCCTCACTTGCTCTTGTGAAACTTCCATAAATCCTCCTAGTTTCTCTTCTTGCTAACTTGTCGCTGTTTGTCCCTTACGTCGATCCTTCCTTTCTATTCCCTCTGAACCTCCTTGTATGCCCATCTCCTGTGCCTTTTTCTCCAACATTTGCACGTCTGCTTTCCTCGTCTCCCCGCACATTTGCCTCCCTTTACTCCTGTTTCCTTAGCTCCTCGTTTCTCTCGCCTACTCCCACATCTTTCTTTTCTTTCTACCCTCTCAACCCCACTTCTCTTTGTGCTCATATTTTCTCCACACTTTTCTCACTTAATTCATCACTAATTCTCTTTGTTTCTGCTTACCGACTAAATCCAATCGCTTTACCTTTTCTTCTCGATTCTGCCCACAACTCTTTACATACACATTTTCCCACTTTCCTCGTTACTTCACTCCCGTTCTACGTGCAGTTTCCCTCTATCCACTCCTCTACTTTTTTATCACCACATAATTACACTGCACTCAATGCAACATACACTCCAAACAATACCACTCAATGCCACATACTTACACGCCACACAATTACACTCTACTGAATACGACATACACTCCACACAATACCACTCACTGCCACATAATTATATGCTACATAATTACACTGCGCTCAACACAATATACACTTCAAATACCACTCAGTGCCACATAATTACATGCTACATAATTACACTGCACTCAATGCAACATTCACTCCAAATACCACTCAGTGCCACATAATTTCACGCCACAATTACACAGCACTCAATGCAACATACACTCCAAATACCACTCAGTGTCACATATTACACACCACACAATACCACTCTACTGAGTGCAACATACACTCCACACAATACCACATAATTATATGCTACACAATTACACTGCACTCAATGCAAAATGCACTCCACACCATGACACAGTTTCACTAAGCATAATTTTACAGAACACCACAGTTCAAGGACACACAATTCAACTCCACACATTTCCAATACACACTGCATATTACACACTAAACAACATATTTGAACTCCAAAACTCCACAATCCAAAACGTGCCTCCAATCCACACCATATAGTGTCACCATCTGAGCACCAAACCTCATTCACCACCACCATTTTGCATCAGTGCACCACCTAAGCATCACGTCAGTCTGCCCTTGTGTTGGACTTGGCCCTTTTCCCGGAAATGTTTTGCTTTTTGCTTCCCCTAATTCTGGAAGTCTCCCTTTATAATGTAATTGTATAGGCCCTGCGAGGTTGTAATGCCCTGTGTATTATTAAAAACAATGTTATGTACAGGTGCTCTACCTTCAACATGGCTGCCATAGGCCCCTGCTACTGCAGCGTGGTCTTGTTAAGAGGCATTCTAGTTGCCAGGAGCTGGCAGGGACTCCAAACAATGTTGCCATTCCAGCCTGCCCACAGTTAGATTTGGAAAGCTCCTGGCACCTTCTAGAATAGGGGCGGAGCTTAGTTTTGCCGCCTTAGAGGGTGGTCACCTGACCTGGGCCTATATAAGGAAAGGGAGGGAAACTTTCCAGTCAGTTGGGGCATCAATGACCTGGGGAACCCACGCAGGAGTTTTAGGCGGGAGGGCCTGGGTGAGGTGTCCTAGACTATCCCCCTGATCTGGCCCGGCGATAGGGAACCCCGGGGTCCCTCTACAGTGACCTGCAGAGGAAGCCTGCCTGCAGCCCCCCAACTCAACCCCCCCTTCAAGTAACAAGGAACTGATATTTACAAGGGGGCAAAATCCATCAAGCGCCAAGAAACAGAAGACCTTCAAGTTACCACTGGACTGCTGGGGATCAACCAGGTACTGGACTGTGCTGCATCTGCGCCCCCCTGCCTTCACCTGGGTCCCTGCGCTATTCTGCCACTGTTGTGTGGCCTTACCTGAGGAAAGTGCCCTCACTGAAGTGTCTGCTAAGCGCTATATCTGTGTAGCGCTAGCCCCCTGAACTGCTGGGGGTGCCCCCACATCGTGTTTCACCCAAGCGCTGTGGTGTTCCTGAAGCGCTATACTCCTGAGACGCTACTGCTGTCATTGCCCCTTGACTAGCGCTGTTGACTGTCGATAACGCGCTGTGGTAATCGCCCCCAGGGAAGCGCTGCCATTTGCGCCCTGCTGACTGGGCCCAGCGCCGTGAAACCCCTGGCGCTAGTCCCCTTTGAAGAGCGCTGTGTTGCCCCTTCGAGCTCTCACCTGCTACGCCTTGGGAGAGCTGAGAGTTGTCCCCTGGCGGCCCTCGGTGCCAGGATAGGGCCGCCGCTGCATGGCTGAGGGTCGTGATAACTGCCGCTGTGTGGAGAGTGCCACCGGAATCTGAGGAGGGCCGCGCTGGGCCCGAGGCCGGCCCCATCACCGCCGTGAATTCCTGTCAGGACGGGCTAGGCCTGAGGCTGCGATCTCCTCGCCTCACGTGACGGGGGCACGTCAAGCCATGCCCCCACCGCGCAGTGATTGGCCGCTGCAGCTGGGCCCCTCAAAAGCTGAATCCGGATTGGTTCCTAGCACTGTTCCCCGCAGGCCGTGCTGCTATTGGCGGCTGCGGGCGTCCTGGCTCCTGATTGGCCCAGTACCGGGAGAAGCCCCAGCTGGGCCTGAGAAACGTCATGGAGGGGGCCTGGAGGAGTGTGAGCCCCTCCGTCCAGCATTATTATTGCTGCGGGGCCCCGCATAGCCCTGCCGTACCCGCAGCGTGCCCCCCACCAAGAAGATCGCGGATTGGTCCCCGGGCCACAGGAGATATCGGAGGGCCCGGACTTCCTGTCAGCTCGGGGCTCTCCTGCCTAAGCCAGACGCGCCGGAGGCCCCACACAACCCCTGCTGTCTTCAGGTGCCGCCAGGAAGCCCGTACTGCTGGCGTGAGGGGCTCCAGGAAGAGTGTGAGCCCCCGATCTGCCCGCAGATCTACGCAAAGGCCCCGATTAGCCGAAGAGAGTGAGGTAATCCCCGAGGAGGTGGGTGGGAGGCTGGAGAAGGCCCGAGTTCGCCCCTCCCCGGGGGAAAGTTGGAATTGGGCCCCGTTGGCCCTCACAAGGCTCCCTGAACTGGGGAATAGCCCCATTGAGGACTGGTGACTGGGCCTGTTGGCCCCCAATTAGCCCCAGCCTGAAGACAAACTGGGCCAGAGCCTAGAGTGTTGTAGGGGCCTGACATTATTAGAGGAGATAACCCTTGACTAGGGGAATGCTTATTGTTGAGTATCGTCTAAAAGAAGGGTGTTCCCAGGAGGTGTTTACCCTCGAGTAATGAAATTCTCCTTCATTCCAATCTAATGGTATGTTTATTCTGCATGAAATGTTCTACTTTTAGCCTTATGCCTGGCTTGGTTTTGATTAAATGAAATACTCCTTATCGCCTGATGAAAGGTTGATGCCGGTCTGTTTGCATTGGCCTGCCTATCTTACTTAACCCTTTCGATGCTGATGACGAGCTCAGCTCGTCATCACCCACGGGTGTCGTGTGCTGATGACGAGCTGAGCTCGTCATAGTGCCACTAAAATGGCATTTTCCAGCACTGGGGGGGAAAACGCCCAGCAGCCATGTGGTTAAAGAAATGTTTTGCTTATGCAGAGGAAAAGTTTCATATGCATGAGCCAATTTTATATGACCCATGAAATGCTCTGCCTAAGGTCAATGGAATGTTTTACCCTTGCGTAAACAAATGTTTAAATCTTAGCCTTATGCATGGCTTAACTTGGCTACTGAAGCCATTCACTCCAGCTAATTAAATGTTTTACTCCTGTCTAGGGTAGGGGTTCCCGAATGCCTAAAGTGATATAGGAAATGTTTTATTCCTGCTAACAGGACGGCTAATTGACTGTCGTTGTAATGAATTCCTTGCAGGGGTGGGCTTCATGAAATGTTTATCCTATCCAAGGAACAGTTGCCCAGATGCCTAAAAGTGCTATGCTGCAGGGATTGTTTATTAACGAAATATCTTACCCATGCTGGAGGCAATGTGTCAATTAACCTGCTGGCATACTGGTTTATACCTACTGGAATGTTTACTGCTGTGTAGGGAAACGCTATTTTCTTTCCTGACAGGGTTATGGCGATATGCTGTGGTGATTACAGAATCACACCCTTTACTCCTGCAGGGAAATGAGTATTAAGAGGTGCTGCATTGATGTTGAAAGGGTCATGTTTACCTTATGGGGTGTTCCCTTTGATTGAGGACATGTTTTACTTTCTAATGACCTATTTACTCCTGTTTAGGAAATGTTTGGGTTTTGCCTAATGAAATGTGGGCCTTATCTAATGTGATGGTATTTAATGCCTAATGAAATGTTTGGCTCCTGTTTAATGAGATGCTAATTCTTTCCTGAAATGTTTTTGCAATGTGCTAAATTGATTATTGAACTGCTCCCTTTTCTCCCCTTCTATGAAATGCTTTAATGACTAATACTGTGATTTTCCAATCCTGAACCTTAATCTTACATAAAAGTTATTTGATTTTTAATCAAACTCACTGGAGTGGCGTCAGTCATTGCGTGCCTTTTAATGTCTCAGTGGTTGCGTGTGCTATGTAGTCCTTTAACACCTAAGCTTTCGGGTGCCTACCTGCTTGTGCCAGGCAACCCCGGGGAACTGGCGACCCCAGTTCCTACACCTTGGAATCTGGCATCTGTTGATTCTCCCCTATGTAACGAGGACCACGGCAGGTATAATAGGGCCAGACATTGATGGCACAGTCTGGCTTATCACATGAGTACCCAGCATCAGCTTGGACCTGTTCAAGAATATACACAATCTTTCATATAAATACCGACTTTTGAGCAATTTTATATGAGCAGTTCACAGCATTGATTTGTGAATATATGCCATAACATATAACTCTATTCATTATAATAACTGCTATCCAATATACCAATCTGGCCGCCATATATGACCCCTGGAACGGACTACACCATTTGCAGTCCATGTACATATTAATTCGTTCAGTAAGAAAACACACTCTAATATGGCTGCCAGGATCCTCCTGGTAGGGATTCTTACAATGGATCGCATTAGCATTATTCAGACCAGTATGGGAGGCCATCGTCTCATAGTGAGTGCAGGCCAGCTGCATATATTATGATACTTTCAGAACAGAGACCATCAATTTTAAGTTCCTACACTCGTAAGTTCACTTCTATACCAATGCCTATCATTGGAATATGGCTGCCACATTCACATATAGACAGCAGAGCTCTGAATACACATATTCAGCTTTCAAAACAGCGGTGAGATAATCTCCTCGTCTCCAGGATAATTACCAGGCTTATCAAGGCCACATATAGTTTGCGCTATGTAAATATGCACAAAAAAATAAATTTGAAGGGAGTCCAGGATTATGATGTTTGTGTAGTTGGCTGGCAAGAACATTCCTCGGAAATATGTTAGGGAGTACAGATTTCACTGAGACCAGTTATTTCTGATTTCTCCGGCTGGCCGTGACATCTCATTTCTGTGGTCCTTGAAAAAGTCCATAGGCCGAAACACATGTCGGCTGCCAGTGTGTCCCCCTTTTTTTATAAGACAGGAAAATAAAAGAAGAAAATCCTATTTCTAAACTCTTTCCTCTGAGTCCCCCCCTCCAAAACTCATTTTTACTAATCTAAAAGCCTCCTCCTATTGCTAAGACCTAAAAAAAAAAAAATCTTTCACTCTTTTATCCCTCCACTATCGTTCTCAATCGAAATTAACAGACTAACACGTTCACTTCTCAAATTCCATATTAAACTATACTAATGTACAACCCAAATAACTGAATAACTTATCCACTACTCAAATTACTTCATATTTATACTATACTAATTTTCAACAGTAATCCTTTATGGGTTCCAGAGTGGCGTGCTACTCGCCAGAAAGGGATTCAACACCCATCATGGGTAACAAGTGCTAGATGAATGCAAATCTTTCTTCCCGTTTTATCCCTCCGCTATCCTTCTCACTCCAAGTAACTAACTAATATCCACCACTGAAAGTACTTCATATTTCACCATATTAATTCACCACTAATCCTTTGTAGGTTTCCTGAATAGCGTGTGTCAACAAGCGCTATATAAATACAAACCTTTGTCCTCCTCTATCCTTCTGCTATCATTCCAAATAACTGACTAACCTATCCACCACTTAAAGTGTGGTTGCATGTTTCACTATACTAATTCAACACTAATCCTCTATGGGTCCAAGAGAAGCATGCTACTCGCCGAATAAGCGCTTCGACGCCTCGTCAGGGGTAGTAAGCGCTATATAAATGCAATTACAATACAATGTTACTGTATGGACTACTTTTTGTGTGCCTCATTACATGTGTATGAAGATAGATTTCTGAATACAGGTAGTCTGTTCTTATACTAGATTGAACATGGCACTCATGCCGAGCTCCACAACATGCCATGTGAGTGTATACACAGGAGCATCCTCCCTAAGAAATGCATTTTAAACATTTAAAGTATGTAAGTATGTTAAGAGTACCCTTTAGGAACCACAGACCTGGGTGTGCACAGGGATTCTCTGTGGCTGATATATGCGAGTTGCTGGCTGACATGAGACACAGGCATATAATAATATAAGATGAGGCATGGTTCTTTTGATATAAGCGGGCTTTGTGAAACCTGGAACCTAAAGGCGTAGTAGAGCCTTTTAGATCTCGCCTACGCAGTGAGCATGCGCTGTATAGGAAAAATACCTTTTGTAATTGACAAAGCTTTGCCAGCAAAAACGTGCACGTGTTGCATTGCTGTGAATGGCAACGCGTGCACGTTTGGAGATTCCCCCTCGGGAGCGAGCTTTGATACCATTTGGTTCCTGCTCGCTCTGGCAAGGGAAACCGGCAAAGACCCCTTCCTCTCTCCCCTCCCCCTTCTGCCTCCTTTAAGTGTCGACATTTCAATGCCCTCCTCGTCCATTCTGCCCCAGTTTCTATGGCCCCTACCCTCCTGCAAGCTTGGTTTCTCCCAGTGCAGATTCCTGCTCTCACTGTCTGTGGCTTTGCATCCCCAGCAAGTTCCCTTTTGCTGGACTTTCTCAATGTTAATTTTGATTTGATGACTCTCAGATCACTGATAACGTTGAAGCAACATGTGGCCGCTGTTTTACCGCCTAGGACTGACGCCAACTAGTTCTCTGCCCTCGTCCCTCACAGTGCCCTGAATGAGTTTCCTATTCACGGTGCGTGTCTTGCCACGGTGTGATGTGACTTCTGTTTACAGTTACTGACAAAATGGTAAACCAATAATAATCCATCTTTAGAATGACGTGCAGTTCACGCGGCCGAGGGACACCGCCGCCAAGGGGGTAGCTGTCAATGGTGCTGCAAGTGCAGTGGTACCGGGACCTATGGGGCGCACTGAACCCTGGTTATTACAGTAGGTTGCTATCCAGCCCGAAGTCATGTGGCCTATTTTGTTTGCCTACACTAGGCACTTTTACTATGCCAGGGCTCACCCTCTGGCGAGTTGATGCACATTAGGCCTGTCATGACTGCCCTCAAGCATTAAAACCTCCAGTACGGTCGATAACCAGGAACATGGTGGCCCAGGACTCCTGCGCTCTTACTCAGCGGTAAGCTGGGGTTCGCTCAGTTTGCTAGCAAATAGATGTGTGTTTATCTGTGTTTATGTGAGCCCTTATGCACCAGGCCTGGTGATAGTTTCATCATTACTTGCACCGCACCGAAAACCTCGGAATTTGAGCCAGAAAGGTTTGAAAGCTGCACGTTTCTTCATGTTTAGTAGTAGTGCTGCCGGTACGACTTAATCCCCTGACCCTGGCCCCTGCCTTTGGCCTACCTGATGGAAACATAGGCTGGCCTCTCTCTGGGGGAGGCGGGCACGCACCTTATGTAATTGCTTAATTTTTAGAAAGTGTTAAAAGTAGTTAGAGGTATTTACAGTCAATACACGTCAAAGAGGCCCCACAATAACGTGTACCTCAAAAAAGCAGTACTTTGTTTCCTGGCGAAGGTTATATCATAAAATGAATCACCGTCAGCCACAGCCCATGCAAAGCAGTTTGTAGTGCAGAGCTGCTCCGAGGCGTGCGGGTGCCACCTGCTGGAAGATCGAGAGTATTGTTGATGTACCTGGCATCTTTAAACTTGCCCTGTCCTATGATATGGGGGAGGGGTTAACTTGAGAGCTCTCTAGTCTACATGTTTCAATAATGAAGCACTGAGGCATTGTGTGCGCTGGCTCTTCCAGGCTTCCCTGTGCCACTCATATACACACTCCCTCTCTATGCCATTGGACAGTGCCTACACATGTTAGTAGAGCGCATTGAATTTTAAGAGGAAAAGATGAATAAGCTCCCAGTTGGTAACTTTTTTTCTTGGTATTGTTTTATTACACCTATTCCTCGGTATTCATTCAGAGCATCTTTGGCACGCGGCAGCTTCAGCGGGCGATTCTGTGTATAAATGATCCTCCCCGCTGGATTCTGTGGTGGAAAAGCTTCAAGTGTGTCAGGGGGGTGTCAACAACGGGGATGTGTTTTTAGTGCATACTTTTGTGATGTACTCAGAACACTCGCACTTTACACAATAAAGAGTTTTAGGTACCGTGTATAGTGAGCTACCCGGCCACTGCAATACTCTGTAGTGCAGTCAACTCCCTGGGTCGGGCGCGGACCAGGAAGTATATAATAAAAGGTGATGTCAGCGCACGTGGATGACGGCACAAACCGATCAACTGAGTAGACGTCCCTTATTGCAGCTCCGCTGTCAGCAGTTAAGCCTCCCCGGTCCCTTACTTCCTAGAAGTCGGTTGAAGCCCCAACCTCATGCCCCAGGGATTGCCCCGTAAGCTCCTCAGACTACTGGTGCTTCTCGAGGTGTTAAATTGGCGACAAGGTGAGAGTGGACCCCGCGGGCTGCCACGTGCCTGCGCATGGCCGACCTTCGTCATCAGACGAGTGGTTGGGGCCTACACTGAGGGGTGCTGCAAGCCCGCCCCTTCCCTCAGCGTGTTCTCCTGGCCTGCTCAGCTGGTTGCCGGGTAGAAGGTGTCCGTGTCTGACCAGGGAAAGGTGAGGCGTGGCGCCTGGTGAGAATGGACTGGCGTAGTTCTTTTGCCCAGCGGCCTGGTGACTCAGCGACTGCCCAGGTAGGGTAATGGTATTCCGCTGGGGGCGTGGTGTACCCAGCAGTGATGCCGGACTGGACAGACAGGGCCGCCTCCCTGGGAGCGGGTGCGGCGGGTGGGTGGCCTGGTCACACAGCCGCAAAATCTGGTGACGGCGGCTCCGCGCTGGCGGAAATGACTGGGGCAGCTGGAAAACTATTTTGTTGCCACATGGGAGATGGACAATTCGGTAAAGCGGTTGCTGCTGCTGCTGATGGGTGGTGATGAGCTGTGTGACCTGTTCCAGGATCTGCCTGACACTGGTGACAGTGACGACTAGGAGGAGTCGGTACGGGCCCTGAATCGCCATTTTGATCCGCAGGTAAATCCGGATTTGAACATTTCAAGCTGCGGCAGGCAAAACAACATGACGATGAGTCCATCGACATGTTCTTCGCACGGCTGAGTAAGTTGGCCAGCACTTGTGTGGGTATCGATCGGCAGTTTGAGATCAGAGGCCAGCTTATTGTGGGGTGCAAGTCCATAGAGCTCCGCAAGCTGATCCTGCGACAGCCGGGTATCAAGTTGGATGATATTCTGGTCTTGGGATGGTCGCATGAGTTGGCCGACATGAGGGCGGGTGAGATGGAAGTGGCTCTTGCGCAGAGGTCCAAGGGAGCACAGCCGCTGTTCCCGGCGCCCATCAAGGAAGAAAGGGTCGAGGCACTCAAGAAGGGACATGGCCGAGAGGCCGGACCCGGCGCCAAACGGGAGGAGAGTCGCCAGATGCGCAAAGGCCGGAACTGTGGCAAGGGAGATCATGCACCGAGAGTGTGCCCAGCCCAAGGGAGGCAGTGCCTCAAATGTAGCAAGTATGGACATTTGCTGCGGTGTGCCAGAGTGGGACACTGCAAGGTGGAGGTAGGCCCTGGGACTGGGCCTCCCAAAGTTTGCAAAGGCGATGAAGGAGGAGGGCCACCTGAACAGCCGATGTCAGCAGCTGGCAGTCACAGAGGATGAGGTGGACAATGTATTTGTCATCTCCCACATCTGGGGGATCAACACTGCCAGGAGGTCACCACCTACCTTCCAGGTGTGGATAGGGGAGTCGTGTGTGCATGCGCTGATTGACACTGGGGCGTCTGTGAACATCCTGGATGCTGACCAATATAGTAGGCTCAACCCGAGGCCTTGACTGATGCCGACCGCGGCCAGGATTCTAACGTATGGAGGATCCACCCCGATCCCACTGCAGGGAGTCATGGATGCAGAGGTCAAGTACAAGGACAGAGTCACTAACAATCGATTCTATGTCACTTGTGATCGGGTCGCTGCTGAGTTGCCACACAGCTGGGGTTGGTGATGTTCGCAAAACATATCCACCAGTCGCAGGCATACCAGATCCTTGCAGAGTTCCCTGAGCTGTTCCGGGGGTTGGGCTGCATGAAGGGAGTAGAGGTTCAGCTGCACATTGATGAGACTGTCAACTGGTGACACTTCGCCACCGAAGAGTGCTGTTCCATCTCAGACCACAGGTGAAAGCAGAGAGGGTGTCAGGTCCAATGCCATGGGTGTCGCCACTGGTAATAGCACCCAAGCCCAAACACCCGGTGGCCATTAGGCTTTGCATAGACGAGAGTACCAAACAAGGCCATCCACCGGGAGAGGCACATCACCCCGACTATTGACGAGATTGTCACGGACCTCAATGGTTCTCAAAAGTAGAATTGAAATCTGGGTACCATCAACTGATGCTGGCGGAAGAGAGCTGATACATCACCACTTTCTCTACACATGTGGGACTGCAACGTTTCAAAAGAATGAGTTTTGGGGTGGCGACGGAAGTGTTTCAGGAACCAGTCGGAGAGGCGCTGTCGGGCCTGGTGGGCATCAATGTCCGCGATGATATCCGAATTTACTCAAAATCGCTGCACAAGCACCACGTGAGGTTGAGATCTACTCTTCGGAGGCTGGTAGAACAAGGGCTGCCCTACATCACACCAAGTGTGACTTCTATGCCACAGAAGTAGAGTTCTTTGGGTATCGGTTCCCAGCCCGGGGGTTGCAAGTGGATCTGGCTAAGGTGGAGGCCATCAGGACAGCGGCGATTCCCCAAACGGCCTCCGAAGTACGAAGTTTCCTGGGAATGGCCAACTACTGTGGCCGGTTCATTTCTCATTTGGCAACCATCTGGGAACCTCTCCGGCAGCTCACCAAGACGAAAGTCAAGTGGCACTGTTCTGACAAGGAAGTACAGGCATTCGCGGATGTCAAGAAGGCTCTGCTGAAAGGTGCAACAGTCGCATATTTTCGGCCGGGAGCTGCCACAGAGCTTATTGTGGATGCTAGCCCATTGGGGTTAGGAGCAGTGCTACTACCGAGAACAAATCAAGATGAGTGGGTGCCCGTCGCCTATGCCAGCCATGCCCTGACGGTGGTGGAAACCTGCTATGCACAGATAGAGAGGGAGGCATTGGCCATCCGGTGGGCGTGTCAACACTAAAACATATACCTGTGGGGACACACGTTCACGGTGGTGACAGATCAAAGCCGCTGGTGCCCCTCTTTGTGGGCACGGCCAGAATTGGGCCTCCACTGATTGAGAGGTAGGCTGTCCAGATTCAGCAATACCGGTTTGAGGTGGTATACCACCAGGGAGCGAGCAACTGGGCTGATTATCTGTCATGGCACCCGCTGGCGCCGAGTGGAGTCCAGGGACAGGAGGTGGATGAAGGGGCAGAGGCATTCGTAAGACAGGTGGTGAAGGAGGCCCATACCCAGACCTTGCTCTTAGAGGACATTAAGGAAGCGTCGCTGCGAGATGAGTGTCTACAGGAGGTTGTCCGCATGCTACGTGACTATCTGTGGAAGTGGTTCCTAAGGGGAAATGACAGGAGATCAACCGACAAGGAATATTGGGAAGGTCTTTGGAGGTGCCAAGAGGAGCTGAGTGTGTTGGGGGATGGCATAATCTTAACGGGCCCTCACTTAGTGATACCGGCAGCGTTGCGGGTCCGAACAGTCGAGCTGGCACAACAGAGGCACCAAGGGATAGAGAAGACCAAGGCCCGCTTGAGAGCTAAAGTGTGGTTTCCAGACATGGATCGGCTCGCAGAGGTCAAAGTAAGAAAGTGCCAGGCATGCCTAGTGACGGGGGCCGACCCACCAGTAGCGCCTATCATAATGGAAGGGCCAAGCCAGTCACCATGGGCGCGAGTAAGTTTGGACTTTGGGGGCTTCCCCGATGGATGGCAAATGGCAGTGTTCATAGACAGCCATTCAAAGTTTCCCGTGGTGGAGGTGGTCACATCAACAGCATTTGAGTGCATCCAGCCGGTACTGGTGAAGACTTTTGCCTTGCTGGGAATGCCGGAGGAGTTCCGAACAGACAATGGGCCGCCGCTCCAGGGACAGGAATTCCATGCTTTCCTCGATAGGCATGGCATAAGACATCGGAAAATAACTCCCCAATGGCCACAGGCGAATGGTGATGTTGAGCGTTTCAAGAGGACATTGAACAAAGCCTTAAGGATTGGAGTGGCTAAAGGCAACAACCTGGAATCATGTTTGCACCAGTTTCTAAGTGCGTACCGTCAGACGCCTCACTGCACGACCAAATGTGCGCCAAACGACCTCCTGCAAAAAAGAGCGGTGCGGGATGGTATACCGAACAGTGAAGTATGGACTCCTGCGGTCCTGGATGTGGAGAGGTCCCAGGCCCGCCGCCGACAGAACAACGACCAAGCCAGCAAGAGGAGAGGGGCTCGACGGGCGGACATCAAAGTAGGGGACTGTGTGGTAGGAAAAGACCGACACCCGGGATCCAAGTTTTGCACGCCGTTTGAGCACGAGCTCTGAAAGGTAGTGAAGGTCCAAGGAATTCTCGTTGTTGCAGAGAAGGGAAATCAGTGGATCGCCAGGAACACCTGTGGTTTAATAAGGCCTGTGGCCAGAGTGAGGCTGTGTTGGAGTTTGACAGAGATGTGGGAAGAAGTAGAAACTGAAGTGCAGAAGGAAGGGAGCCAGACAGTCGAGGCCACCCCGGAAGAACAGCGGGAGGTAACCGAACAAAGTACCTCAGGCCACTGCTGTGACAGTCATCACTCGAGAGCCGAAAACAGCGAGGAACGAGGCAGGAACCACCATTACGGGCTACGTAATAATCCGAGCAGAGTTCCAGGTTGCGGGACTTCTTATGTTAAGGGCTGCTGGATAAAATGCTGAACATGTGACTGCATTGAAGACGCCTCGTGAGGCGATATCTGTAAGTGACTATAATGACATTCTTTTTCGTTGTTTATTCTAAAATCCACAGATTGGATGAGATGTCGTGAGCCACCTGGCCACTGCAATACTCTGTAGCACAGTCAACTCCCTGGGCTGGGCGCGGACCAGGGAGTATATAATAAAAGGGGTCGTCAGCACACATGGCTGATGGCATGAACCGAACCACTGAGTAGAGGTCCCTTATTGCAGCTCCGCTGTCAGCAGTTGGGCCTCCCCGGTCCCTTATTTCCTAGAAGTCCGTTGAAGCCTCAACCGCATGCCCCATGGATTACCCAGTAAGCTCCTCAGACCAGACTACTGGTGCCTCTCGAGGCATTACACCGTGCACCGTAATAAAACCATGACTAAACGTAACTGAGCCGCACATGGTGCGAGCTCCCGCTGTGAGCCCGCCATGTTGTAGGCAGGCAGAGAGACACCTCATTTTGTTCCGGAAGACTACAAAATTCAAGGAATTTCACTATTACGGTATAGAATTCTGTTTGCAGCGCTGCCCAGGGCTTCTTCCAACCACTTTACTAAAACAGCTCTCTGGTGGGCAAATGTGACAGTACTATTGGTTTCCTTACAGAAATCTACCAGTGTTAAAGGCGCTTTCTCTGATTTTGAGGCCCTGCTACTGCATTTTTATGATGCTGCAACTAGTTAGCAGAACCCTCCCACGACCAAGATCTTTGCAGTGGGACAGGAAGGCATGAATGACAGAAGCTCAGTATTAAAGCAAATAAAGGAATGCCCTAGTGTCCCCCTTTTTAATGCAGTGCTGTGTTGGGACATTGTTCCTGCTGCCTGCAAGCATTACTCAAAAGCACATTGGTGAAAGAAAGGCAGGGAGGCTGGACCCACTAACAGCGAATGGTGTCCAGCAGAAGCATTCCTTTCCTATGCTCTTTGGTGGCCGCGGCAGTTAAAAAGGGCAGCTGCAGGAGAAACTTTTATTGAAGGCAAGGGCAGCAAAGCGGGGACTTATTCTTTGGCCGGACCCAGTTTATGGCAGGCCAACTGATAAATATTCAGCCTTTCTATCAGACTCCGTGAGGACCTCTTGAAATGGGACCGTCTAGTGGAAATGGTAGTCAATATTATCCTTTTCAAAATACTATCAGTGTAACCGAGAGGCAGCAACTTCTCTCCAGTCGCACAGCTTGCTTGGATCGCTTTTGCCATCTTTGGGAGGAGCAGGCTGTAGCTTTAACCGACAGGGCCAATAGACCCATGGGTTCCTCCCCCGTTCCTTAGCAAATACGGTCGTGGTGTTACCTGGTGTGTTCTTATAGGAACTTAAACCCTTGGTGCTGTCTAGGACAACAGCACAGGTGCCACCCTCCTAGGCTCTGTGCCAGGTCACTGCAGCTTCTGGAAAGATGGGGGCAGAAATCGGTGCATATCACCAACATCATTTGATGGAGAATTTTCTCTACAACATATGCAGGTGCCTTTTTAGCTTTCTCTCTCCAAAGGTAGCAATTTTGGGCCGATTAAAGATCCTATTGCAGTGTAGTACTGTTTTCCGCTCCCATGGAGGGATTGGCACTGTTAGAACCGGGGTCTCTAGTTGTCAGGGGTATGTACCCTAGTCCAAGTAGGGACCACCGCTTCCGACCTGGTAGCTTGGCACAGAGCAGCAAAGGCGTAACTTCAGAGGCAATGTGTAAAGTATTTGTGCAACACGCAGCAGCAGCGACACAATAAAAACACTCACAAAAGGACCACCACACCAGTTTGATATAAAAAAAAAAACTCTTTATCTAAAAATTATGCGAGAACCAAAAGCAGGTAAATCCAGCTCCAGGCAAGATCAATAATAAAAAGGATTCCAGTTTCCAAGCAAGATCAATAATCAATAAGAATGAATCCAGTTCCCAGGCCTGATCAATAATAAAAAGGATCCCAGTTCCCAAGCAAGATCAAACACCAATAAGAATGAATCCAGTTCCCAGGCCTGATCAAATCACCAAAAGCTCAGGTGTGCCAAGGGCTCCTGCTGGTAATGTCTTTCTCACAGTGTCCTTGGATGGCAAAAGTTCACGTGAGGTAGGTTCTTATGGTCAAAATTCACTGGGGGAAGGTTCTTAGGCCAAAGTTCCCTTGTAGCGTAATAAGTGTGCCTCTCATAGAAATGATGCTCCCAGCGTAGGAAGTGCGGCTGCCCAGGTGCTGCTGGTAATGCAAAAAAAAATGCCCCAGTGTCAATTACCAAGTAATTATGCCCCCGTAGGCCGGTCAGTGAAGGACAGTTCCCAGCCAAGCACAAAGCTCACACTCCAGGTACCCGGCCAACCCGCACCCCACCCCCTCGCAGCAGCCTGGTTGCACTGAGGCGTTACCTGGGGTGGTGGTAGCGGGTACGAGGCTCCTCTCTCCCTGGGGCCTCGGGCTCAGCAGGCGCGGCACGGGTGGGGGTCACGGCCACACAGCGCTCCTTTAGCACAGCGCTTAACAGTGCCTTCAAGTCCGGGGCAACGACGTAGCCTCCTGCCACACAGCACTTCACTTCTCAGCGCTACACAGCGCGCTCCGGTCCCAGTGGCGGTGACCTCAGGGCCAGTTTCAGTCGGCTTGCGCCAGAAGCAGAGGCAATCACAGAGCCCTCGGGAGGATCACGGGGCAAGCAGTGCTGAGGGCAGGCACAGCGTTGCAGGGCAAATCTTGAGAGTGTTGTTGCTGTTCCAAAGGGCAGTCTTTAAAACACTGTGGTCCAAGGACAGGTAGTTTCCTTTACCTTAAAAAGGATGCAGTCCCAAAAAGGCAATCTTTAAAAGGTTGCAGACTCTTTAAAATGTGGTTCAAAGAAAAGTAGTTCCTTTGGGATGTTGTGGAGACACTCTGGTGGTGATGTTGCAGTTTCCCATGCAGGGCAGGATCAGCAGACAGTAGGGCAGCTCAGAAGGTTGTGGGGCAGCAGTTCCTTGGAGCAGTCAGCCTCCTTCCCAGTGGCAATCCTCTTGCGCAGCAATCCTCACTCCAGCAGGGATTCTTCCAGGTCCAGCAGTGTAACAAGAATGTGAGGCCAGGACCCTCCCTTACATATTCTACAGTCCAGGGGCTAGAAAGTGGTGGAAGTCTCTGGAAGGGTCTGGGGGCAGGGGCTTCTGGAAGAGTCCAGGGAGTTCTGGTATGTTCCCTGCCTTCCCTGACCTAGCTGTCACAGTGACGAGAGACAGGCCGTTAAGGCTACAGTGGGCAGCCCATCACAGCTCATCCCAGGGAAGAAGGTGTGAATCACCACTCCCAACCCAGGCAGGCTATCAGTATGCAGAGGGGAGGGGGGAGTCTGCAGAGCCTAATCTAAGTGGAGGCAGGAAAAGGTCCACTTTATAAAAGTGGGATCCCTAGCGTAGTAAGGCCCAAACCCTATATATCATCGGAAAGGGTTCCCCGCCCCGAGTCCAACAAGACCAAACATGACAGACTTATTAGATCCCTGTCAGAAGTTATCCCATAAGGAGAGGTTCCCAATATTATCCTATGAAGGAGTAGCCTTACTGCGGTAGCAGTGGCTTGTGGCAGATATGCCAGCCTTACAAGGTTTTAGGGGAGAGCACCTGCACCTCAGCACTGTTTAGCAGTGGTGAGGCGCCCAGAGTCCTAAGTCCAACAAAATGTAAGGTAAAAATGGGAGGCAAAAAGGGCAAAAACGTAGGGGAGACCACCCTAAGGCTGACAGGTCTAACAGGCACACAGAGATCCAGGTCTTCTAACGTGATGGTAATGAAGCTGTGCATGAGATAGTACTCTGCAGTGAGTGGAAGACATTCCTCAAGTGAAGTGAACACAAAAGTGGGCAGGGCAAAAGAGGTCACACCAGCTCTTCCATCACCCCATTCATTCTCATAAAAGGGAGAAGAGTCTTCAGGTGATATCATGTTTAGGTCGAGCCTAGCGCAGCGCATGTGCTGCACTAGGAAATCAACCTCTTGGAATCACTTCAGCTTTCTTCCAGTTTTGTAGAAGCGTGTGGTGCTCACACGCGATTGGCCTTTGCGTCGGGCTTCAGCACGCAATTGGCCAAAGGTGTGTGGATGTCCCAGCTTCTTTAGAAAGGTTTACTCCCAGAGCGTTTTGCTCTCTGGAGCCAGAATCGGCGTGCAGAGGACATCTGTTTTTAAGTAGCGTGCCCGCGCTGGTCTCCCACGCAGTGTCTCTCCCCCCTCGTGGAGGAAATGTAACCAGTTGCCCTCCAGTGTGTGTGCGTTAAGTTAATGAGATGTTGCCAGAACCTTAGCTCCCAAAACTTGTCAAAATAACGATAATGCGTATGTGCCAGGAAAAGCAGCGGGCACTGTTTTACTTTAGGTGGACGGGACGTGTGGAAATTAATCCGTTCCGCATTGCGCAGAAGTTTGTGCTGATGGGACAATAGCAGACACTGTAAGCATCCAATATGGGGCAAACCATTAAGGCTGCGGAAGGGTGGTTTGACGGCACAAAGCAATTTAACAAGTTATCCGTGGGGTTAGCTCTTCCTGCCCTCACCGACACAAAATATCAATCCTATCAACTTGTTGATGAGTTCAGGCGATGTGTGCTTTGGCTTGAGGATGAACCCGTGTTTTAGTTAAGACACCTCCCTATGGGTGAATGGATAATCCAAGCACTCTTGGGCCATCCTTTGCTTACTTCCCTCGGCGCAGGGCTCACCTTCGGTTTCTCCGGTGTGTGTCTTCCATGAAAAGCCCCTCGACCTCTACAGCAGGTGAGACCATGCGCTTGTGGCAAGCACTCTCTGACCATGGGTCCGAATGCCCCACTTTTGATAAACACCAGGATTTGAAAGTAAGTTTTTGGTTGGGTGTCTGCATTTTACTTTCCTCGCCTTCTCGCTATGGCTTGTTTTGCTTCGACATGTTCTCCGTTACGTGTAGCCTTGGGGCCCCCTTTCACCGATTCAGGACCGTGTGGCTTATTGCTGGTAGTATAGACCCTGTTCTTCATGTCCACTGTATCTTACATCTGTTTTTTTGCTGCCAGTTTCTAAGTTGAATGAAAGCATTAGTGGCGGCTGTGAACAATACTCTTGGAGCCTGGGAAGTTAGAGATCTGTGTGAAGGCGGGGGAAGGAGGAGAGGCTCTGATGTCCCTCCCACTGATGACATCCCAAGGTGCCGAGTGCACATCACCCGGACGCCTTCGTGCCCAGGGCGTTTCTCTGGGCTCCTCTGAGGTACTGGGTTTTTAGGAACCGGTACTGATCCGGTAACCCAGCGGGGTCAGGGACAACACCCAAAGACCTTGAGTACTTTCCTGATTCAGACCACAGAAACACGAGTCTTCTAGATGAAGTCAAAGTTGTAATTTATTGGCTGCAACCAAGTAACAAGTGTACTAGAAATACAACAGCAGGTATATTCTCAGGAGCCTAAACCAGGCTTCTCCTTTTATACAAAATTTTTAGCTTCAGGCAAGCATTCTTAGATTTACAGTAGGCTATTCACATTTTCTTTACAAAGAAAAAGCAGAGTCATGATGACATTTCCACATTTCTGTGTGTTCAGTTTGTGATCAATTACCCGGCAAAGCCCAACATTCTCATCAGATATCGGTGTACCCCCAATAAAACCAGGCTCCTCCTCATCATAAAGCAAAGAAGAAGAAAGACCAGGGACAGGTGTGAGCATGATTTTGGGCAGGGTGTGTAGGCGCGATGGGTACAGTTTATGGCCTGTTGTGTGTTGATGCTATCTCGTTCGGCCACTGGGAGAGGAACTGACCAAACCGGTTTGGCTTGGGGCAATGGTTCCAGTTTGGCCAGGTCACAGGAAAGTCAATCAAAGGTGTCCCTTGATATCGAATTTGGCTGTAGTATAAGCCTATGTGAAGGGCAACTCACAAAACGGCTGCCGCACACAAAATGGAAGCCAAGGGTTCAGGACGAGAATGACGATTGAGGTGAAGCCACCACTCGAATATGACGCAAATATTTGTACATAGTGTACTAACCATTATCGGTATTTTGACATAATCGTCATGTTACGGCAAAGTTTATTGCACGAGTGCAGAATCTTCAGAACCATGAGTCCAGAATTTTCAGAACCACACCTCCATGCCAGCAAATGTTGCAATACGAGGAGCTATAGAGGAGTTTATTATTCACCTGTTAGTGCATGAAAAGAGGGCCTCCCAGTTAGAGGTCGAGCCTTAATAACACTTCTTTTTTAGGCTAACAGGGACTCTCTCTGCGCAGAGGATTCAGTTGTAAAACGACACTCGCTTTACTTTAAACACTTGCATCAGTCCCACCTGACACTTTCCTTCTGCCACAAACTCTTCATTACGGTTTTCCTCTTCCTTTCACCCTACGTCAGTAGCAAATACTGCGGAGGTATACGTCAGTAGCAAATACTGCGGAGGTATTTCTAGCGGCAAAAACTCAGCTGACTACTGCAAACTATCCTTCCGGCGATACAGTGGCAGGCTGGGAAAAATTTACGATGGAGTTTGCGAACAATTACTCGACAACTGTACGGCACTTTCCGCGACCAGCACAGGGTGCTTCAATGAAGATCTCGGGCACCCAGAAACTGGCAATGAAATCATACAAAAAAATAAATAAAAAAAAATAAAAATAAAAAAAAAAATCGATTAATAAAGCTTTAAGATTGCTAAAGAAAACCCCGGGGGATGCAATGCTGCTAGCACAGATCCGCAAGCAACGAGCGGATACCAAAAAACTGAAATGGGCAATTAAAAGGGCTAATAACGTTGACTTCTGGGCCAAACTTCATCATGCATCCATGGGCAACAACAGCGCCCAGTTCTGGTCGATCATAAATAAACTGCTAAATCCAAAAATCAGCAGAACAACATCACACATATCGAAATCATCTTTTGAAGTGTTTCTTGATGATCATTTCAATCACTAGGACAGGAAAACAAGGGGGCCTCTTAATCTTCTGGGTGGCAGACAACCGCAAATTCGCTTACCAAGTGACGACGTCATTCTAGTACCCTCTGCAGCTCAAATCAGGAAACTAATCTCCAAAGGTAGAAAAGACGGGGCAGCTGGACCAAATGGTATTCCCGGCCCTCTTCAAACTTGAACCTGATTACTGGGCCGACACACTGATCCCCCTCTATTCATCTGTCATCAACTCTGGGTGCTTTCCAGCCTCATGGAGGTGCTCGATCATCTCACCGATCGATAAGGCTGGGGATAGACTCCATCCAAAAAACTACAGACTGATTGCACTCCTTGACGTTGAGGCCAAATACTTTGCAGGACTCCTACTGACCCATCTGCGAGAATGGGCTGCAAACCAAAGCTTAATACCATCCAGCCAAACGGGGTTCTGCAAAGACATGGGGACAACAACTAACTTGATCGCCATCTCGTTGCTCATTGGCAAGAGCCACCAAGCAGGCTCTCCACCTCTGCTTTGTGGACTTTAAAGCAGCCTTTGACAATGTCAACCGAGAAATCCTATGGCGAAAACTGGCCTCCTGGGGGATTCCCTCGCCCCTACTAAACCCTTTGATTGAGCTGCACACAAATACATGGGTCCAGGTAAAGCTTGGGAACGGCTCGCACCTCTCTAGGCGCATTCCGACCACAAAGGGCCTAAAACAGGGGTGCGTGTTAGCTCCAACTCTTTCCAATCTTTTTACAGCTGACCTGCCACCCGCCTTAGATACCTGCAATTCGCATGCTCCACGGTTAGGAGGTAAAGGGCTGTCCAGCACCTCCTATGCAGAGGACGTGGTCCTGGTCAGTCACACGAAAGTCGGCCTTCAAAACCTTATCAACACGCTTCATGGTTATGCTGTCGAAAACCTATTACAGGTGAACATTAGAAAAACAAAAGTTCTTTCGATAACTAGAAGCAAAAAGTCGTACACTTGGATGCTTGGTTCGGATGCAATCTCAAACTGCTCTGAATACAAATATCTAGGGATCCAAGTCGATAAAGGTGGCCGCTACCAAAACCAATTAGAGGCCATCAAGAGGAAAGGCATACTAATAGCCGTGACAATGAAACAGCTAAAGACCAATCTGACCGGTGAGACTCTACTTCCTCTATTACGAGTAGCTAAAATTAAAATAGTCATCAATCACGTATGGCAGTGAGGCCCTAAGAGGAGCTGATGCTAAACTTCTGAATACAACCATCTCAAAGGCCTATAGATTTCTTTTTAATCTACCACCCTATACTTCGCAGGCCCAGATTCGGTTGGAATTCGGGTTGACGTGCCAAACGCTTGCTCGAAGAGGTTCATACATCAAGTGCTGGCACAAATTAAAGAACTCCCAAGAAAACACCCTGAACCGACAGCTCTGGCAAGACCTGCTTACCACATCGCGAATGCCGGCAAAAAAATACCTAGAGGAGTCCTTGTCCATCACAGGATTGAAAGACCTATGGGAGACTCCTGTATCACATGCGCAATTCAAGCGCATAGTGAACAAGAGTCTAAAGAATCAATCGCATGCGGAGGACAAAGCCTTGCTCTCTTATAGGCAACATGCCTGGATGACCTTGTGCACATATAGAACACCGGGGCTCCAATCATATTTTGGTCTGTGGTATGGCTGGAAAACAAAAGAGGCCTTTTTCAAACACAGGCTGGGGATTCTACCCGCCATTCCTCATTTACCACCATGGTTGAGGCAGAACTATGGGACCAAATGCCGGCTCTGTGGAACAGGAATCGAAGATTTGGAACACCTATTGTGCACTTGTCCGAGGCTGAACGAAGAAGAGTAGCTTTGCTGAAAACAGCTTTCAACGAACAAGGAGTCCGCTCACGTAGACAAGCTGTCCTCGCTTGTTTTGATCCTGGTCTCCCGCCACTAAACGGGAAGCTAGTGAAATTTCTGAAACTAGCGGAACGGAAACAAATAACCCAGGCACCTGTATAGTGGAAGCCCAGTATAGGACTAAGCGCATTGAACTTTTTCCCAAGGGGTTTTATGGTTTTTTACCTTTACTATTCGGTCAACCATGAATTTCTGCTTTGAAGGTCTTTTAAGTTGCGTATGAGTTTGTTTTATTGCACTTTTTTGTAACGGTTTTTATTAACCTAAACAATAAAGAATTACTTACTTACTCTTCCTTTCACCCTTTATCAGTCTTTCCCTCCCCATTAATTCACTCTCTCGCTCACTGGATTTTCTACAATAGCTCATCAATCTCTTGTGGTACAGCACCCAGGATAACATGCTGCATAGCTAAACACTTATAAGGTCCCAAAGGCGAGACCTATTGGCTATGCCAATGCTTGTTTTTGATGTATGCGAGTAGCTGGCTGACATGAGACACAGGCCTATAATAAGACCAGGTCGGGTTATTTTGATACGAGTGGGTTTTGTGAAACCCGGAAAAGGAGGGTGTAGTGTAGCTTTTGTGCAGAATGCAGTGACAGTGCACAAGTTGCAGGCGGATGTGAGATACAGGCAACAGTGTATGCTGGCGCGGTAGCAGTGATACAAGAGCCTTCAGCCTCTGTGGGGGATGTATAGGAAAATGGATAAATGAGGATTTGTGACTGTATCACGGGTGGACACTGAATATGAGGTCAATCGAAATAAGACGAGCTGCATGATGTAAAGGTCAATCATGAGATATTAATCGGAACACTACCACGGTGTAGAGCAGGCAGACCCGGAAGCTGAGGTCAGACCCGGGACCAGGGTTCAATTCCCGACGCGGCAGGGTCTTGAGCTCAAATGTCCACGGACTCGATAATTCTCGCTTCGGTGCCTGCTCTAATCATGGGTTCTCACTCTGCAACTCTGGGCATTATGCTTGCTTAATCTCCACAACGGCCACCTGCGGCGGGATGCCTGGCTTTCACCTTGGGGATACCCTGTAGGGGCTATCTCACAGGGAAAAGCCAGGACGGGTTCCCAAGGCAAGCATCGGGAAACCTCCGGGTAGCTGTCGCTCAATAAATGCAATAATAATAATATACACAGGGTCCTATAAGGATTTGATGATAGATTGGGGGACATCTGTTTACATTGAGCTTTAGCATCAATACATTTTGGAAGTATCTTCCTTGAGCACTATGGTGATTAGTAGTGGGGCACAAACGGATAAACAATGAAGGATGTGTGACACCAGATAGTGAGAGAAGAATGTATGAAATGATGCGAATGAAAAATTGTAGTTGACAGGCCAATTATATTAGGTCAGTTTAACACTATAGAAATAGATAGAGTGGTACTGGGTAGTATGTTTAAATACAACATATTTCCCTCTACTATTTCTCTCTATAGACAGATTGGTATAACAGCCACACAGCACCCCAGACTCCACACATGATTGTGGGGCCACAGGAGGTAAGAGTTTAGATGTAGTTTATTGTATACAACCATACTCTAGCTTCTGTAGAGGCAGTTTCTGAAGGTGTTCACATTCGTTTACAGACAATAGTAGAGGACAATCAGACTCATTTGCATACATTACCTGAAGACTAGGTGAGTCTTCAGACCTTTTGTGACTACTTACGTGGACCCCGGGGTCACACCTATGAATGGTGACACCAGTATGTGCATGTCAGAGGGTGACTTGAGAAGTACCTTGAATTATGAATAATAGTCATGGACTCAGTGTTTAACAACTAATACCATATTGATGTGAATTTGTAAATACATTGACTCACAATGTTTAATTCTGACCTAAAGTGCTCACTCTTATAGACATAGGGCCGAAGTTGATCATGTGATAATTTTAAAGGACTCTGACCCAGGTGATGGGATCTTAAATACTTAGGTGCTCCTCCCTAAATTGTGATTATATTTAGGTTTGTGGCCCTGATGAGGTCTGAGGCAACATTATCAGCAATAGAAGAAACACCTGTTGGAGAGGACAAAATGCATTAATGGAAATCTAATAAAGAACATGTTAAAACCACAACTCTGAATTCTAGAATTCTCCAACAACCCCTTTTTGAACATAATAGTGATGCAACTAAACTTATGTTTGTGTGCATTGATTGTGTTGAAATGAAACCAGGAGATGGTATTGTACTCCAATTCTAATTTAGTCAGGAATTCTAGTCCATTATCTCATTGGAAACTAACTATCCAGGAGGTCTGAATCAGGGCAAAGAACAGTGGGTTCATTTGGATCAATAAGGGTATATCAATGTAGCAACATTGGACTGATTGATAAGCGGTTTCTCCTTTCATGTACTTATTTTGTTTGTATATGTAAAATGTCATAGTTTGTTTCTTTTTTGTAAACTGGGTATGATATACCCAAATTATCAGACAGTTTTGCAAAGATACTCATTTAGAGTGTAACTCTGGGGAGGTTTATTCTGTTGTAAAATACGTGGTCTGTATTAATATTCTGTCCACATCAGTAATTTGAATGTATCATGATAGGTAAAGTGTCTTTTTAATTAAAAAATGTGTATTTTTTTAGATTTTTATTCGCTCAGATTTATTTTTTTATTGCATCCCCTGTGTCCATTGACATCCTACTGGTGAGAGGCGGTTTGTGTACGACTTTTGTACGTATGGTGTGATCAGTGTATCAATCCAAAGGGGCTTTTTTTGTGACTTCGAGGTTTATGTTTTTGCCTTTGGAGTATAAACCATCTATAATGACAAAATGTCCATTGGGACTTGATTGGTATAATTTTTAATTTAAAGAAATCTTTAATTAGTGATGGTCATAATTTTCTAAAACGATGGAATATGGGAAAGTATATGTGCAATATTATAGTGTTTGACTTTCAGTAATATATTAGATATAATCAAGAAACCCTACTCAAATTTGGCAGCTATTTGTATACGAAAGTTGTAACAAAGTTTGTAATCCTATTTTATGTTCTGTACTGTGACTCAAGATGGCTGAAGTCAAAGTTTAAGAAAAACTTACAAAATGCTGGTCAGAGAAAGGTTTTATTTAGACTGAAGTGTGTAATCTGTGTCTAACGCTATGCAACTGAACATATATATGCTGATTTTGTATTCGAGACATGTTCTGAGTCCGTTACATCTGAATTTTGTATCAGTTGCCCAGCGGAAGTCAGCGCTGGCTGTGTGAGAGGGTCGTGGGCAGAACTGGGCAGCGTTTTTTCGTATATACATACAAGTATGATTAAAATATAAAGTGATGCCAAAGTTAGATGTCAACGTAAGTTAAAAAATAGCATTTTAATCTCAAAACAACATTTGCCATGGATGGTGATGTCATAAAGCCTGTCTTTCAGATGTAATTATGGATGTTATCGATGATATCAGAGAACAAGTCCTGAGCTATGTAATAGATGCCATCATATGAGCGGGCAAAAGTCATACGTGGCTAGTAAGCAAGTTATAGTTACTTCATTCATCTATAACTAGAGAATACCCAACTATAATATCACTTAACCATGAAAATCATATACTCAGGAGCCCCGTCAGATCCTTGCCCGCACAACAGCTTCCACAGAGCAGCCGCCTCCATCACCCCTCAGCTTTGCCGCACAATCAACTGTTCCCTCAAATCCGCCACCTTCCCTGATGGCTGGAAACACGCCAAGATCAACCCCCTGCTAAAGAAGCCGTCCTCAAAACCGACTGACCTCAGGAACTCCAGACCCATCTCCCTCCACCCCTTCCCAGCCAAGGTCATCTAGAAGGCCATTCACGCTCAACTTCTTCCGCGTTCTTAGAAGTAAACTACGTCCTGGACACCTCCTTATCCGGATTCTGTAGCAACTAAAGCACAAAGACCACACTCCTCGCCACCACTGACATACGTTCCCTTTTAGACCGGTGTGAGACTGCAGCCCTCATCCTACTGGACATCTCAGCCGCCTTCGACACCGTCTCCCACTGCACCCCAATGACGAGACTTCACGACGCCTGCATCCGCAACAAGGAACTAGACTGAATCCACTCCTTCCTCGCCAGCCGGATTCAGCGAGTCAAACCACCCCCGTTCCTCTCAGAACCAACAGAGATCAGCTGCCGAGTGCCACAGGGTTCCTTCCCGAACCCCACCCTCTTCAACATCTACATGGACCCCCTCACAATCATCGTCAGAATCCACAAACTCAACATCATCTCCTATGACGACATCCAGATGATCCTCTCCCTCACCAATGAAGCCAAAACTAACAGAACCAACTTCCACAGCGGAATGAAGGTCATTGCTACCTGGATGAAAGGTGCTGCCTCAAGCTGAACTCAAACAAGACTGAAGTACTCATCCTGGGACCCACCCCTTCAGCCTTGGATGACTCTTGGTGGCTAGCCGCTCTGAGATCCCCTCCCACCCTTCGGACCATGCAACGCAACCTCATCATACTGGACTCCTAGCGCACAATGAACCGTCAAATGAATGCGGTTTCCTCAGCCGGCTTCCACACGCTCCGCCTGCTTCGAAACATTCAGATGGATCCTCACAGAATCAAGAAATACGGTCACACACACTCATCACCAGCAGACTCAACTACAGCAATGCACTCTATGCCGGCGTTAACCAGAAACATCAAGAAACTACAGAACGTCCAAAATGCAGCAGCCAGACTGGTCCGACATCTTCAGCCACAACACCCAACTCCTCCAACAACTCCACAGGCTCCGAGTCAACAAGAGAACACCTTCAAGCTCCTCACACAGGTCTACAAAGCTCTCCACAATGAAGCACCAGCATACCTGAACCACTGCCTTGCATTCCACGTACCCACCAGACAACTCTGTTCCGCCCAACTTGCCCTAGCCTCCGTCCCCAGGACCCACAAGACCAGAACCAGAGGAAGATTGCTCTCCTTCCATGTCAAAGACCTGGAACACCCTGCCCCTCCACCTCAGGCAATCTGCGTCTCTGACCCAATTCAAGAAGGCCCTCAAGACCTAGCTCTTCTAATGATCCTACACCCTGAAGGACCAGCAGCCCCCCCCCCCCTCAGTGACTGGAGGACCTCACGGGTGAGTAGTTGCACTATACAAGCCCATGATTGAGGGTTTGACTTCACCAACAAGAATATAAGAATTTAAATATAAACTTAGAAATGTTGTAATTGTCTGTTCAATGTATTTTGAATAATTTATTTTTAAGTTGTATTTTTATATGAAAATATTATATACTTCTCACCCAAGCCCACAAGACCCAAGGGTATGCATCATTAACGCGTAGGTCATGAATTTATGAAGATTTTTGTAGTCAATGCATGAAACTCTATCTGCAATGTATTAAAGAGGAGGATTCTGATATTAAAAGACATCTTTATTTTTCCTGTTCTGCATCAGTGTACTAAGCAATATCATAAATGACAAGTTGTGACAAACAGCATCCGCAAACAATGCCGCAACTGCTCCGTTCTCAATTGGCGCGAAGAGAGAAGACCCAGGGCCTGGTGGACATCGAATGTTGAGACCCCAGATGCAGATGATCCTATTATTCTGAAAAACAAGGATATTAATTCAATAAAAGGCCATGCATGGTTTGTAAGCAAAGTTAAGGATCAATGAGGCAGCACAACAAAGTAATCTGCATAAGAACGGTTAACATGGCCAATGTTGAACCTGGACCAGAAGCTCTCGACTAGTTTAGAAGTGTACTGAAAAAATCTCCAATTCAGTCTGCCACATATTCACAAAGGGATTCCTGGAAGCAACAAATAGATTTATTGTTGTGGATTCCTCCACTATGAATGGAGAGACACCCGCAGTCATAAATCCCACTAGGGGGAACTCTAATATCACCCACTCCCCTTCCCTCAAAATGGCCAGAGATTTATTTGAGCCAAGGGCTGGATCACTCAGTTTTGATGGGGTGTGGGAGAAGTGTTTTCTCCTTAGGCAAAATGTTTTACTGAAGAAAGTAGAAAAATATATATGTTTGCACAGCAGGTTCCATTACACCTTTGCCTAAATCTATGCTTTGAAGATTTCCATGTAGAGGAAATAGGAGCACAGATACCATGTGACGTTCTCAGTAATTTATTAAACACACAAAAGATGGGAGACATGCTTTCAAAGTGTATGACCACGGACACTCACTAGCATTCTAATCAAGCATTCTTTTCCCCCCATCATGCCATCTCAGGTAGCACCATATGCAAACCAGTTTTGACCCTGCGCCAATAGGGACACTCCAGCCCAAACAGCCAGGGGAGTTCCTTCCTGAACCATAACACAAGTAGCGGAAGACTAGTTTTGCACTAATTGGGGCTCAGTCGGGTGTAGGTTGCTACTAGTCGCACTGTGAGAACGGGACCCGCATCTGAGCATAAATTTGCCACTTAAGGCTGTACATCAAACATACAAAATGTGATGGAAGGAATGCTTGCACCTTGGCTACACCCAGGTCAAGCTGGTTGTAGGGCTCAGCACTGCACTACTGTGGTCCTGATAACTGTTCAAAAAGAGCTTTGCATGATCATTGGCAGAGGAAGAGCTGCCACTGTGAGTCTTCTTGACCTTTCAACAGCCAATGACAAGATTTATCTTGACTTGTAAGGCTGGGCATCAAAGGGGAGTCCAAGGGTTGGACTGGTCTTAGTGGGCTGTACCCAGGAGCTCTGCATCCCACCCCTTAAGTCATTGGCTATCCACATTTTGCAGATACCAGCAGGAGTCCTCATTAAGCAGGACTCTTCAATCTGTATGTAACTCCTCCCAATCTCTTTACTACATACCATCTTTCATGTGTGTCTTATACCCCGTTGGTTCCAAACCTTGATAGAAACACCACTGGGGTTCATAATACATTACAAAGGGGATTCAGAGCACTTGCATGCTGGATGACAAGAAAATGCCTTAAACTTAACTCAAACATAACTCTGCTAAGGGTGCTGGGTTATCTGGGTCATCTATTTGATCCTCAGGTTGCTTAGTTGACACAGTGGGTCTCAACCCAGCTTCTTTCAGGACTCACAGATCTTGGTATGATATTTGATGAGGACATTTCCTTCAAGATCCTGATTACGGAGGCATCAGAGGGCTGCTTCTTTCACTTCAGAGTTTTAGGGGAAGGATTTTTTCATCGCTGACAACACTAGCTATCCCACTATTCAAGCCATAGTGGGTGCAAGAATGAATTATGCAGTCCACTGTCAAATATGGACAAGTCACCAGAATGGCCGGTGTACAAGAAGTGACAACATCTATGCTTTGGTTCTCATGACATCAGATGTTCCAACCTACTCTTAGGCCCCAAGATCAAAACGTAAGTGTAACTGAGACAAAAAGTCTAACTTTACTACTCCTAAATGGCCTTTGTGAATACCGAAAATCGTAAAGTTAAACTTAAGTCTCAGGTTACTTTTGTGAATCAGGCCCCAGATATGTAACCCTTGCTAAAAACACAAGGTGCAGAGGCCTAAGGCTAGCATTGACGAAAATCACTGGTGATGGGTGGAATGCGGGAATTAATCTGTGCATTTGGTAATTACCTGGCCACATTTCAGACCCTTTTTTTTTGTGAATGTGCTACTTTAAACAAAGATTGGCCATATGTAAATCAGTCTTGACTCCACTCCAATAGGAACAGTCCACCCTGTAGTGCCAGGTAAGATCCACCTCGGAGGAAATGCAAATAAACCCAGGCCAGATTTAAATTTGTAATGTGATGATTTAAATGTCATTGTGAACCTATGAGTGAATGTGATGGGTAGTGAATGAATGTAGAGGGGTAGGCTTGAATGTGATGTGCTACGTGCAAATGTGAAAGGGTGGGCCTCAACGTGAAGGGGTATGTGACGATGTCAAGGGGTATGTGTGAAAGTGAAGGGATATGCCTATAAGCGAAGGGCAAAGTGTGAATGTAAGTCAATGAGCATGAATTTGAAGGTGTACACATGAATGAGAGAGGACATGCAAGATTGTCAGAAGATAAGAATAGTTCTGAAGGGTTGATGTGGGAGTTTGACGGGGTGTTCATGAATGGGAAGGAGTATCAGTGAAGGGGAAGTTTTGAATTTGATGTTATATAGAGGGGTACTCATGAATATTAAGCCCTGAGTGTGAACGTGAAGGGTTGCGCATGAATGTGAAGGGGTGTGTATCTTACCAGATGTAGCCAAGTTTTGTTTTAAGTAATTCTTTATTGACTTCAAGTTGCAGGAAGGTCATTTTGCATCCAAGCATTCCAAGCATCACAGTCATACCAACATTCCACTGTCAACACTCACAATGAATGAGCAGCTAGGAGAAAGGTAAACTGGGATACATATAATAAATTGGCAGGATATAACAGTATGTTTGAATATAAAGGGGTATACGTGAATGGAAATGGTATGTGTGAGAGTGTAAGGGTATTTGTGAATGTAAACGGGCATGTGTGTATGTAAAAGAGTATTTGTGAAGGGTATGCGTGAATGTGAAGGGGTATAGATGAACGTACCAAGCTATATGTGAATGGGAGGCCTGTATGAATGTAAAGGGTATGTTTGAATGTGAAGGAGTACAATTGAATGTGAAATACATGTGTTAATGTGAAAGGGCATGTGTGAGTGTGAAAGGGTAAATGTGATATGAAAGTGTATGTGTGAATGTGATGGGGCATGCATGAAAGTGAATGGGCATGTTTTAATAAGACTGGGTTCATTTGAAAGTGTATGGTAGGTCTAAATGTTAAAGGGTATGGGAGAACGTGAAGGGGTATATGTGAATCAGAGTGGTGTGTGAATGTGAAGGGGTGTATGTGAATCAGAGTGGTATGTGTGAATGTGAAGGGGTGTATGTGAGTGGAAAAGGGTATTGTTGGCATGTGCGAATGTGAAAGGGTATGTGTGAGTGTGAAGGGCCATACATGAAATCCAATGGGTATGTTTGAATGACAGGTTTCTTGTGAAAGTGAGTGGTAGGTGTGCCTCTCTTGTACGTCTCACAGATCCCCTCTCTGCATCTCACTCTCCCCACCGTCTTCCCATTGCATCCTTCATTTCTGTCTGATCCTCTGTCTGCCTTTTACTTTCCTACCCATCCGTCTCACCACCCTCTCTTGCTTTATCTTTCTCTCACTCAGTGCCTCTGTCTTTCTCTCATTGCTTGAATGACTGTCCATTCATTTCTCGCACTGAATTTCTCCCTACTCTCTTCCCTTCCGATTCCTTCTGCTTCTTTGGATTTCTTTTCTCTTTCACACCATTTTTCCTTCTCTGGTAATCTGCTAAATCTCCCCTTCCCATACCTCCATCCTTCTCTCGCTGCATCTCACACTTCCCCTTTCACTGGGTCATACTGTTCCACTCTTCTCTCTCGTGTTTCTCCATCTGTCCTCTAGTCTCTGCATCTGTCTTTCCTCACTCTGCATCTTGCTCTCCTTATCTCACTTGCCCTCTCACTATCTCTTCTCTCTCCCAATTTGTCTCTTTGTAACTCACAATTTTCCCTCTCTCATTCTCCTTTCCTCTTCCCACCATCTCTCTGTCTCTCTCTCTCTGTCTCTGTCTCTCTATCTCCTCCCCTCTGTGGGGCAGAGAGAGAGACAGATTGAAAGGGTAAATCACACCCATATGAACACAGCTAGCTCACACATCTGCAGAGGGGAGTGGGCAAGCACCCCCTTGTTTTTGTCTTTTGATCTGCAGACCTCATATCATTTAGGGCTCACCAGGGGGTGTGGCTCTGGGGTTACCCTTTCAGACCCCTGGCACTGCCTTTGCAAACTCTGGCCTCACAGGTAGCAAAAGAGGCATGAAGACCAGTATGTAACCCATGCAGTACTTGTGCTGTTTAATTTCTACAGCTCCGATTGGGACATTACACTTTCTGTTTGGTAAAAGAACTGCATGAAAAGAAATGCATGTCGAATCAGCACTTAGAATATATCATGAAATGAAACAAATGAAAAATGCGAATTTTTTAAAACTTGTTTTCATGCTTCGGTACGGTTGAGAAAACATAAAAAACAAGCATTTGCAAAGTCAATAGGTTTGACCTTTACAAACTGGTGAGATGTTTATGTGTTATTACTGTGAGAATATGACACCAGGAAATGCTGTGAAATTACTGGAAATTAAGTGATTATGTCCACTTGCATAATCTTGAGCAAAAATGCCTACACAAGAGTACAGCAACAGAGCACAGGGGAGGGCTGGCCGCTGCTCCTCCTGTTCTGTTGCATTTAGCGCTATTTTCTCAGCGCAAATTGCATCATTGGGTCCATTTTGGAAACTAGGATGCATTTTGTGCTACGAAAATAGCACTAAAGGCAGTGTTAAGAACTTCACGCGAGTCCAAATAACTGCTGTAACTTGCCATAATTACGCTATCGCAAACTATGCGCGTTACATTCACTCCTAATAGAACAACTTTTCACCCGTAATTCACCATCATTTGGAACATTAATGTGGAGTGTATATAATCATGTGTAATGGTTAATTTTTCTTTTTTTTGTTGGTTTCACAGACTCAGCATATTTACACGGTCCTATTTCCACAAGAATGTCACTTTTTTCTACGTTCCTGCGATACAAAAAAAAAGCAGTGCTAAGCTACTTAACATAGCTAAATGCGGTCTTGTAAATAAGGCACCCTTTCACGCTATATTCAGCGTGAAATGGGTAGTCAATGAGTGTTGTGGTGCCCCATATTTACAAGGGTGGCCTAGATATAGGGCAGCGCCAAAATTAAGACCAAAATAAACCTGGTTTTAACATGGCGCAACAAGGAGACATGCTTTATTTCGCCTTGTATTTGCTGTTTTTATATGTTCTGCATGCTGCAGTACACATTAAAACAGCAAAAGAACATGCATGATTGTATGTGCAGGAAGGGACACAATCCTGCACATAAACAATCATTTTAAAAACAAACATTTGCAATGCAATAGGTCTCGCATTTACACGCTTTGGAGCAATTGGCATTGTAAATGACAATGCCTTTTATTTAGGTTATAGTTTTTTAAAACATATAAAAAAGGCATTGGGGCTGATTCACAGAACTAATCGGAGATAAAATCCTAAACTTACTACTTTTGGTATTCACAGAAGGCATTTACTAGTAGTAAAGTTAGGACTCCTAACTGTGTCCATTTTTTGTATATGCGGGATTCACCGTTCAGAGTGAGATCTTGTGCTAAAGACTGATTAGGTTGAAATGCGTTTGTCTCATCTTCAACATGGAAATTAAGTAAATGACATGTGTGTGTATGTGCGCATGTGTGTGTTTTGAGTGTGTGAGTGGTGTATGTGTGTGCAGGCGTGTGTGTGTGTGTACGTGCGCTTTCTTATTTTCTGATTTTTCTCATTGCGTGAAGGCAACAAAATATCTAAAACTGTCTCACGGACACACCTAATGATGTTTCAAATACCCAGTCCCCTCTATGCTTCACAAGTGTGGCACCTCCTTACAAGTCATCAGAAATCACATTAAGTAAACAATGAAACAGGATAAATCAAGCCAATAATGGAAGATATATTTAATGCATTGTTGCATATTGATTTATATTGGTGGGGTTGACCATTTTCTGAACTATGTTGTATGTAACTGTCCCTTTTATTTATCAATACATACACTAGGTGCCACAGTTATAAAAGTGTTGCGTTGCCCTTGCATCGCGCAATGTAACGCAACAGTAATGCAAAACTGAAATCAGATTTACAGAGCCACACATGGCCCCCTTGCACGCCCCTGTGGGGCTCGGTATATCTGGAGTGACGCAACAGTAATGCAAAACTAAAGTCAGATTTACTGAGCCACGCATGCCCCCTTGCACGTCCCTGTGGGGCTCGGTAAATCTGGAGTAACGCAACAGTAATGCAAAACTAAAGTTAGATTTACTTAGCCACGCATGGCCCCCTTGCACGTTCCTGTGGGGCTCGGTAAATCTGGAGTAACGCAACAGTAATGCAAAACTAAAGTTAGATTTACCGAGCCACGCATGGCCCCCTTGCACGTCCCTGTGGGGGGGGGGGGGGGGGGTCGGTAAATCTGGGGTGACGCAACAGTAATGCAAAACTAAAGTCAGATTTACTGAGCCACGCATGGCCCCATGGCACGTTGCTGTGGGGGTTCGGTAAATCTGGAGTGACGCAACAGTAATGCAAAACTAAAGTCAGATTTACCGAGCCACGCATGGCCCCCTTGCACGTCCCTGTGGGGCTCGGTAAATCTGGAGTAACGCAACAGTAATGCAAAACTAAAGTCAGATTTACTGAGCCACGCATGGCCCCCTTGCACGTTCCTGTGGGGTTCGGTAAATCTGGAGTGACGCAAGACAGCAGAAGTCGCAGCGGCCATTACTCTGCCCATGGAGGCGTTCCATGGGCGGAGTCACATCCGCCATGAATTTAGGCGCAGTCCCAGATTCACCATGAGTGTTAGACCTGGAATATGTAAAAATCAGACGCCTTTCCAAGGGAGGTGTAACGAGGAGAAATATCTTGATTTTTCCTTGACTTTTATTTCTCTTTCTCTGTGTGCTGCATTCATGAGGAAAATCATCAGGTGTCCCTTCCTTCCCCCAAACAATCCTGCTTAGAAGCAGGCACACTTGCAGCATGATGCAAAGCGGCCTTCACTGTGCTAGACAGCCAAAAGTACACCTGTGCAAGCAGAGGACAGGAATGCACCATATAATGTTATATATGGTGCATTCCAGCCCTCTCTTAGGCGCTGCAGCGCCGCAAAGTAGCTGCTGCGTTGCCTGTAATAATTTTGTTCGAGTGGAGTGGCATCAATTATGGTGATGTCATCAGGCTCAAGGTCATGTTGCATCACTTTCTGGGATTCAAAGTCATATAATGTCACTTCCTGTGATATCACTGATGTCAAAGGGTGTGTGATGTCACTTCCTGTGATCTCACTGATGTCAAAGGGTGTGTGAGGTCACTTCCTGTGATCTCACTGATGTCAAAGGGTGTGTGATGTCACTTCCTGTGATATCATTGATGTCAAAGGGTGTGTGTGATGTCCCTTTCACTAACGCTGGTATTTCTGGGGATCACTGTCCAGGGCAGCCCTGATTATCAGAACTGACCACATGCCTGAGAGGCCCCCCGCGCCTAGGGGAGGGGGGACTTTAGTGGCATTACGGGAGCGAGGCAGTGAGAAAGAGGCTGGGCCAGCAGTAGACATGTGGTCAAGGGGAGTGGGAGGGGTTAGCAGGAAATGCAAGGTGGTAGGACGAGCTCTCAGGTGACCCCTCCCCAGGGAAAGGGATAAAAACACTGCCCACGAGGGAAGAGCCCTGTTAGTCCTCTTGCCTCAGGCACCCTGGGACACAGCTAGATGGAAGTTGGAAGTTGTGGCGGGCACCGGGGTGAGGGGGCCTCACAGCGTAGCAAAGCAGGCAAGGTTCGAACATAGGGCCGTTTGTCGACGCTCAATTGATATTATGTTGATAATGTGGAATTGAGTAAGAGGCCGGCGTGGGTTTAGACGGCGGTATTTCCTTATTGAGCGTGGGGTTCGAGGCCAGGGCCTGACCTGTTTCAAGTAATTTTGGGAATTAGCTATTGAATGAGGAGGAGGACGAGAGCGCCAGTTGGCTCCTCGCACTGTGGCGGGGTCCCGGCCAAGAAAAATGTCGAGACTCCTTTTTTGGCGGGGACTGGCTCATCCTGGAACAAGGAGGGCAGTGAATGGGGCTCTGGGCTGGCGGGAGAGGGGGCTGTCTTGCTGGTGGTCCTGGACTCTCCGGCCCTACCCGAGATGCAGGTGCTTGGAAGAAGCAATTTGGGGAAAGCTGGGGTGCAAGGAAAGGCGCAAAGCAGTACCAGGTGGCCGCGTCTAGGGGGTAGACGACGGGTAGTTACCTGGAATGGAAGCAATGGAGATGGGTTGTGGCCTGCTGGTGCAACCCACATCCATGGTGGATCTGGAGATCCTGAATTGGAAATACAATTGTAACCTGTGGTGCAAACAAATACTGCACGACCCTATGTTTATCAATGTGTGTTGGATGGTTTTAATAAAGTTGGTCTAATGTTGAAAATGCATCAAAAAATAAATAGGTCGTTATCTGAGAGAATTAATAAAGACTACACAGTGAAAACCAGCCACTTTGTATGGTGCCTATTGTGGGGGGCAAAAAGGGGGCAAAGTATGGTGAGACAAATTGCACGTTATATGCCTACTATAGAAACAGATGGATATTTGATCTGATGGTCGGTGTGTGATACTGGGATTTATTTGGGGCACCAAAGCCATAAATGGTGACCTAGAGGCTGTGGAGCCGGAGGGGAGCTTTAGGCATTACCTACACCCACCCTGGTCTCCGCAGGGGTGGGGTTGGGACTGCAGCCTTACATGCGCCTTCTCCACACTTCCTTCTGTGCAGTCAGTCTTTCATTAGACTGAGATGCTGCGGACACAAGACAGGGGTGAACCTGGGGGTGTGGAGAGACCCCCCCTCTATATTTAGAGCAGGGACTCCCTTCCTTCCCCCTACTTGAGGCAAAAGGAATCAGGGAAGTGTCAGCCTGTGCCCTGGCAGGGCGGCTGCTTGGATGGAATGACACTGTACTTGTGTAAGCTGGCTTCAGGGCGCTTTAAACCCAGCCCACTGGGAGCAGCCTCTGGATGTGCATCAGAGGCCCTGCGGGAGCTGCTTATGAACATTAACTCTTTCACCTCCTAATGAATACCTTGTTTACTCTCTAAACACAATTTAAAGGGGTGATACCAACTTCCACACATCAGTTTAAAATCAGTGTGGCTTTCAGCTGTTGAGGCATACCAGCAATTGACATTTGGAAAAACCTCTATGTGATTCATAAAATCGTAAAGCAAACACCCCCAAACATTTTTTTTACATTCATTTGGGATTATGCTAAAATGTTGTTTATTTTAATTTGGCTGATTTCATAATATATTGGGATGTCCCTGTCTAAGACATCATTGTGAATTAAATATGCTAACTTGTCCCATTGCTATATTTCCCAGGACTTGTGTTCAGTGTTAATGTAGTTACATGCGTCGGTGCTTTTGACTTCAGCAGCACCATTAGTCTGGTTTGCTTGAAACTGCCAACAAACATCACCAGACTTAAATAGTAATATTGCCCTTTATAAACACAACAAATACAATAAATATACAAATAAGACTATACCATAGTTATATATTAATGCACACTATAAACAAAATATGTACAACTCGCACATGTTTGATCATCTTAGCCAACGCTGTGTGTCCAGTGATCAGTCTCATGATATCATCACATCACATGCCTCCATTTTAGTAGGAGACACTGGTGCATTAAAGCTTTATTGCTTCAGATAAAGGCTCAAGGCAGCATCACAGCCCAGGGTGGGACGCTCACAACCCTTGGGAGGAGGGGTCCCACCATGGCAGGACCACAAGACTTGCTGCCAGCCTTCTCTTCTGAAGTTGGCCATTTCAGATCATGCGTCAATACTTACTGGGGCTTGGTCTGCACTCATGTCCACAGCCATTGCTTACGCAGGTCTGGCCCGCAGGACATCCTCCTGGTGGACACATTTCAGCACACAGTCCTACATCTAGAAAAGAGAAATGCGGCAGTATGAATAGACATTAATATGGTAAAAACCTGTGAGTGCCCCATTCTGTCTCCATAGTAATGAAATAGCATCTTATTGCCTGAAGAGGTTCATGAGTAATGGCAGGCGGGAGTCTATACGCCATTCCCTCAGAACCTTGAACCTCCATTGGGGCATATCACAAACAACCGGCGATAATATCGCTAAGCGCACTTAGCGCTAGGATAATTATTGCCGGCTATCGCTGCTTTCTATCGCTGATATAAAGCGCTATCAGAGACGCTTATCTCAAAAGCGATAGGAATACCAGCAATAGCAACATATTGTGCGATTATCGCTGGAAATCCAGGAAAAAGGTAAACCGGGATACATATGATTAAAATGGCAGGATATAACCAGGGATGGACTGGGAACGAAAACCGGCCCTGGCAAAGTGCTCGGCCCCCCCCCCCCCACTCCAGAAAAGGGGGAGGGGATGAGTGAGCTCTTTGCCTGGGCCGCTTTTCGGCAGATTGTTACAGGGCCGATTTTGCAGCTATGCTGCAAAAACAGCCCTGTAACATAAACTGCCTCCAGGGGCCCAAAATCGACCCCCACCCTTGCGGCCCACAAGGGGATTGCACAGTGCCCGCAATGGCCAGTCCGGGCCTGGATATAACAGTATCTATCTATACTACTATTATAAAGAGAGAACTTGCACCTTTTGGCCAGGTAAACTCGGGAACCACAGCACCAATCACAACACCCAATACAGCGTTGGAAAGGGCAGTTGCAGCAGGAGGACATAGGCTATGAAGACGCCCACCATATACATTTAAAATGTAAAAGAACCGTGCCAGCAAAGTAGTCCCTTGTGGGCGTGTCTGCATTGTGCTGTGGGTGTGTGCTGGGGGCGTGACAATCGCTGGGGGCATTCCGTCACGATTGTTGTTTTTTCTTCCCAGGCTCTATACATTCCTGCTCCCTTTAAACAGTAATTCAGTGGTGGTCCCATTCTCTTAGAACCACCCCAAGCACAGTTATGGGCAAAAATACAACTAAAAGGCCCTGCAAAGCATTATGGGATAAGCTTAGCATAATTTTTAGCATTCATGAAAGGGTTTCAATGTTTTTGAATTTTACTCATCAGGGACATCTTGGGACGACGAGGTGAACTGCAGCTTGATATATAATATTTTAAATGCTATTGCATTTGCATCATCAGGGACATCTAGGGACATGAGGTGAACTGCAGCTTGATGTGTAATATTTTGAATGCTATTGCATTTGCCTCATCAGGGACATCTAGGGACCATGAGGTGAACTGCAGCTTGATGTATAATATTTTAAATGCTATTGCATTTGCCTCTTGGGGACAACTATGGAGAACGAGGTGAACCGCAGCTCTTTGTAGAATTATTTGGATACTATAATATTCACTTCCCACTGCTAATCTCGTCCCACTGCTTGCTGGAAGCTAATTTCACTTTTGTTAAATGACTATATGCATTTTAGCATGTAGAAATACTTGTTATTTTACCTTGAATATATGAGGTTTCTGTTTTAAGAAATGAAATCTGACGGAACGAAATATTGTGGATTTATTGTACCAAGTTCACGCCAATTCCGCCCACCCCTACTTTAAATACCCCTGCACCCCATAATCATAACCCACCCTTACTCTATAAAATACCCCAACACCCTTAAACACTAACCCATCTTAACCCTATAAATATACCCTGTACCCCAAAACCCAAACCTATCCCTAAACTCTAAAAATACCCCTGTACCCCAAAACCAAAACCTAGCCCTGAACCCTATAAATACCCCTGTACCTCAAAACCCAAACATACCCCTGAACTCTAAAAATACCCCTGTACCCCAAAACCCAAACCTACCCCTGAACCCTAAAATACCCCTGTACCCCAAAACCCAAACTTAGCCCATAACCCTTAAAATACCCCTATACCCCAAAACCCAAACCTACCCATAACCCTAAAAAAAACCTGTACCCCAAAACCCAAACCTAGCCCAGAACCTTAAAATAACCCTGTATCCCAAAACCCAAACCTAGCCCTGAACCCTAAAAATACCCCTCTACCCCAAAACCCAAACCTACCCCTGAACCCTAAAAATACCCCTATACCCCAAACCTAGCCCTGAACCCTAAAAATACCCCTGTACCCCATAACCCAAAACTTTATCTGAACGATTAAAATACCCAAACACCCCAAAACATATACCTCAGTACCCCAAAACATATACCCCTGTACCCATACTTGCCTTAGCCAAACATTTTTTAAAAACATGCTTTTACCATTCATGCATTTACAACGAATTTCGTTGTAAATGTATGCTTGGTAAAAGCATATAAAATGTAATGTCATGGGTTATAATGGCATTGCGGAGTCATGGTACTTTTGGAATGAAAGTATGCAGAGTCATGGTATGCGGAAAGAAAGTTGCGGTATAATGGGTGTTTACCCTCCCCCGGTAAGTACATTGGTGGCACTGCGGCCCACATCTCCAGCAACATACTCATATTTTTTCACCACCCATTTGAAAAATGCACAGGTCTCTCTCATTGATGGCCAGGACCGACATACGCTTCTAGACACACCTCCCGCCACAAGTTCTAGAATTGAGAACTTTAGAGCTGGGGAGCTACGTTCGAATCTCGGCATCAGCTCAACATCCTGTGATTCCAGGCAAATCGCTTTGTCTCACCGTGCCTACCACAAATGAATGTTTTCTTCTGTAATGTAAATTGTGCTCATGCCATGTTGTCGAGTTTGCGCTATATAATATTGCAAGGAAAAATAAAGTAGGGAAACTCGAGTTCACACACTACTGAACGCGCACTCTTAAGTGCACCAGCAGTGCACTGTGAATCGGAGCGTTTCACAGGCCTGTCACAGATTAGAAATGCTATCTAAACGAAATCCTACAAAACAATATACTACTGGCCGGCAGCAATTCATACCCGGACAACGTCGGGACGGGCTGCTAGTACTAATATAATAAAGAGAGCCCAAACATTTGAGGCGGGTAATCTCAGGAACCACAGCACCAATCACAACACCCAATACAGCGTTGGAAAGGGCAGTTGCAGCAGAAGGACATAGGCTATGCAGATGCCCACCATATACATTTAAAAAGGTAAAAGAACCGTGCAAGCAAAGTAGTCCCTTGTGGGCGTGTCTGCGTTGTGTTATGGGTGTGTGCTGGGGCGTGACAAACGCTGGGGGCGTGTGGTACGGTCCGCTCTTCATGTCATGTCTCATATCGTGTGCTGTGGGCGTGTGCTGGGGCCGTGGGATTACGGGGGAAAAAAGCGAGCGTTGTGCCCAATATTTCATTGTTTTTTCTTCCTAGGTTCTGTACTTTCCAGCTCTGGGTGTCCACCCTGTTCCCTTTAAATACCCCTGCACCCCATAATCATAACCCACCCTTACTCCTTAAAATACCCCAACACCCTTAAAAACTAACCCATCTTAACTCTATAAAAGAGAGAAGTGTGGCTCACTGGTTAGAGGAGGCAGACCCTGATGCAGAGGTCAGACCCGGGTTCAATTCCCGACACGGCAGGGTCTTGAGCTCAAAATATCCATGGACTCTATAATTCTCCCCTCGGTGCCTACTCAAATCATGGGTTCACACTCTGCAACTCTGGGCACTAGCTTGCTTAATCTCCACTACGTCCCCACCACGATGGGATGCCTGGTCTTCACCTTGGGGATGCCCAGTAGGGGTTCTCACAGGGAAAGCCAGGACGGGTTCCCAAAGCAAGCGCTAAGAGACCTGTCGGTGATTTGGCGCTATATAAATCGAAATTAACATAACAATTAACATAACATAAATATACCCTGTACCCCAAAACCCAAACCTAGCCCTAAACCCCAAAAATACCCCAGTACCCCAAAACCCAAACCTAGCCCTAAACCCCAAAAATACCCCTGTACCCCATAAGCCAAACCTAGCCCTGAACCCAATACCCCTGTACCTTAAAAGCTAAACCTACCCCTGAACCCTAAAAATACCCCTGTACCCCAAAACCCAAACCTACCCCTGAACCCTAAAATACCCCTGTACCCCCAAACCTAGCCCTAAACCCTTAAAATACCCCTGTACCCCAAAACCCAAAGCTACCCCTGAACGCTAAAATACCTGTACCCCAAAACCCAATCCTAGCCCTGAACCCTTAAAATACCCCTGTACCCCAAAACCCTAAAAATACCCCAAACCTAGCCCTGAACCCTAAAAATACCCCTGTACCCCAAAACCCATACCTAAACCCTAAAACTAACCCTGTACCCCAAAACTATATCTGAACCCTTAAAATACCCAAAACTATATCTGAACCCTTAAAATACCCTAACACCCCAAAACATGTATCTCAGTACCCCAAAACATATTCTCCTATACCCATACTTCCCTCATCCAAACATTTTTTTTTAATCATGCTTTTACCATTCATGCATTTACAACGAATTTCGTTGTAAATGTATGCGGTAAAAGCATAAAATGTAATGCCATGCGTTATAACGGCATTGCGGAGTCATGGTACTTTCGGAATGAAAGTATGCGGAGTGATGGTATGCAGAAAGAAAGTTGCGGATAATGGGTATTTACCAATGTACTTACCCCGGTAAGTACATTGGTGGCACGGCGGCCCACATCTCCAGCAACATACTCATATTTTTTCACCACCCATTTGAAAAATGCACAGGTCTCTCTCATTGATGGCCAGCACCGACATACACTTTTAGACACACCTCCCGCCACAAGTTCTAGAATTGCGAACTTTAGAGCTGGGGAGCTACGTTCGAATCTCGGCATCAGCTCAACATCCTGTGATTCCAGGCAAATCGCTTTGTCTCCCCGTGCCTACCACAAATGAATGTGTTCTTCTGTAATGTAAATTGTGCTCATGCCATGTTGTCGAGTTTGCGCTATATAATATTGCAAGGAAAAATAAAGTAGGGAAACTAGAGTTCACACGCTACTGAACGCGCACTTAAGTGCATCAGCAGTGCACTGTGAATCAGGGCGTTTCACAGGCCTGTCACAGATCAGAAATGCTATCTAAACGAAATCAGACAAAACAATATACTACTGGCCGGCAGCAATTCATACCCGGACAACGTCGGAACGGGCTGCTAGTGTTTGTATATAAAGGGGTATACGTGAATGGAAATGGTATGTGTGGGTGTGTAAGGGTATTTGTGAATGTAAACGGGCATGTGTGAATATAAAAGAGTATTTGTGAAGGGTATCCGTGAATGTGAAGGGGAATATATGAACATTCAAAGCTATGTGTGAATGTGAAAGGCCTATATGAATGTAAAGGGTATGATTGAATGTGAAGGGGTATAATTCAATGTGAATGACGTGCTAATATGGAGGGCATGTGTGAGTGTGAAAGGGTAAACGTGATATGAAAGTGTATGTGTGAATTTGATGGGGCATGCATGAAAGTGAATGGGCATGTTTGAATAGGACAGGGTTCATTAGAAAGTGTATGGTAGGTCTAAATGTTAAAGGGTATGGGACAACGTGAAGGGGTGTATGTGAATCAGAGTGGTGTGTGTGAATGTGAAGGGGTGTATGCGAGTGGAAAAGGGTATTGTGAATGTGGTGATGTTTATGTGAATGGCATGTGTGAATGTTAAAGGGTTTGCGAGTGGGAAGGATCATGCATGAAATTCAATTGGTATGAATTGCTCCCTCTTTCCCCTTCCGATTCCTTCTGCTTCTTTGGATCTCCTCTTTCACACCATTTTTCTTTCTCCCACTGCATCCTTCTCCTTTCACTGGGTCATACTGTGTTCTCTCTCTCTCTTGCAAACTATGCGTGTTACACTCACTCCTAATAGAAATCCTTCACCTGAAATTCACTGCAATTTAGAACATTAATGTTGAGTGAATATAATCTTGTGTACTTTTTCTTGTTATTTTCACGGACTCATGGGCATATTTACAAGCCCCTATCGCCACAAGACTGTCACTTTTACGAACATTAACACTTAAACTTCCTAATGAATACCTGGTTTACTCTCTAAACACAATTTATCCCGTTTATCGCGCCGAACATTCCGCCCCAGTGCGGACGTTCGATCGCGCTAATGGGATTCGGACGTCCAACGGTCGTGCGCAGCACTGGCGAGGTAGTGCACGCGACGACCGTTGGACGTTCGCAACGCTGAAGGGGTTAAAGGTGTGATATCAACTTCCACACATCAGTTTAAGATCAGTGTGGCTTTCAGCTGTTTGAGGCATACCACCAATTGACATTTTGAAAAACCTACACGTGATTTATTAAATCGTAAAGCAAACCAAAAAAATGCTCTTTAAAATGTTTTGGGGATTCTGCTAAAGTGTTGTTTATTTTAATTTGGCTGATTTCATATATATTGGGATGTCCCTGTCTAAAACATAATTGTGAATTAAATATGCTAACTTGTCCCATTGCTATATTTCCCAGGCCTTGTTTCCAGTGTTAATGTAGTTATGTGTTCCTGTGCTTTTGAATCCAGCAGCACCTGTAGTCTGGTTTGCTTTAAACTGCCAACAAACATCACCAGACTTAAATAGTAATATTGCCCTTCATATACACAACAAATACAATAAATATACAAATAAGACTATACCATAGTTATATATTAATGCACACTATAAACAAAATATGTACAACTGACAAACCATGTTTGATCATCTTAGCCAACGCTGTGTGTCCAGTGATCAGTCTCATGATCTCATCACATCTCATGCCTCCATTTTACTATAAGACACAGATGCATTAGGGCTTTATTGCTTCAGACAAAGGCTCAAGGCAGCATCACAGCCCAGGATGGGACCCTCACAACCCTTGGGAGGGGGGTTCCACCATGGCAGGATCACAAGACTTGCTGCCAGCCTTCTCTTCTCAAGCTGACCATTTCCTATCACGCGTCAATACTTACTGGGGCTTGGTTCGCACTGATGTCCACAGCCATTGCTTACGCAGGTCTGGCCCGCAGGACATCCTCCTGGTGGACACATTTCACCGCACAGTCCTACATCTAGAAAAGAGAAATACGGCAGTATGAATAGACATTATTAACATGGTAATAACCTGCGAGTGCCCCATTCTATCACCATAGTAATGAAATAGCATCTTATTGCCCGAAGATGTTCATGAGTAATGGCAGGCGGGAGTCGATATGCCATTCCCTCAGAACCTTGAACCTTCTTTGGGGCATATCACCAACAACCGGCGATAATATCGCTAAGCGCACTTAGCGCTTGGATAATTATCGCCGGCTATCGATAGCGCGCTATCAGCAGCGCTTATCTCAAAAGCGATAGGAATACCAGCAATAGCAACATATTGAGAGATTATCGCTGGAAATCCAGGAAAAAGGTAAACTGGGATAAATACGATTAAAATGGCAGGATATAACCAGGGCCGGATAGGGAACGAAAACTGGCCCTGGCAAAGTGCTTGGCCGCCCCCCCTCCGGAAAAGCGGCAGGGGTATGACTGAGCTCTTTGCCTGGCCAAACTGCCCATTTCCTATCACCCGTCAATACTTACTTGGTTCGCACTGATGTCCACAGCCATTGCTTATGCAGGTCTGGCCCGCAGGACATCCTCCTGGTGGACACATTTCAACGCACAGTCCTACATCTAGAAAAGAGAAATACGGCAGTATGAATAGACATTAACATGGTAAAAACCTGCGAGTGCCCATACTGTCACCATAGTAATGACATAGCATCTGATTGCCTGAATATGTTCATGAGTAATGGCAGGCGGGAGTCGATACGCCATTTACTCAGAACCTTGAACCTTCGCTGACTTCTCAACACCGAAATCCAAATCCCACCTGCCTCATTCTGAATCCACCCCCTAGAGAGAAGCCTCCCTTGGGATGTTCCAGACTCGAACATGAACAACAAGTCACCAAAATGGCTGCTGTAAAAGAAGTGACATCATCTTTGCTTTGGGACTCATGACATCAGATGTCTCCCCCCCCGACTCTTAGACCCTAAGCATGAAGTAGTCCCCTACTTGATGCTGAGGGACAAGAGAAGGACAAACGGATCAAATTGTATAAGGTCAACTGTGCTCAGAAAGACAGTGTCCTTTCCTCAGAGCAGGGACAGCAAGGCTGGTGCCAGGGTTTAAAAGGCTATTGCAGGGGTAGAAGCGCCTGCCTCTGATTGGTGACTGGGAGCTCAGATGCCCCCCTTGTATGGACAGCTAGGCAGGGCGTTCACCTCAAGCTCCCTACGACTCATCTCCCCGCTCTGCGGCACGCTTGGTCCTGCCATGCGATCACCAGGTATGGAGCTCTTGCTAAAAGACACAAGGTGCAGCGACCCAAGACCAGCGTTGAGGAAAAGCGATGGAGATTGGTGGAATGCAGGAATTCATCTGTGCATTTGGTAATTACTGGGGCCACATTTCAGACCCTTGTTTGTCACTATCCTACTTTAGACACATCAGCCATATGTAAATCAGTCTTGATCCCACTCCAATAGGAACAGTCTACCCTGTACTGCCAGGTCCACCTCAGAGGAAATGCAAGAAAACCCAGACCAGTTTCGAACTGTTTTGGCTTCATACTGTGATGGCCTAAAGGTCATCGTGAACCTATGGTTCAAGGTTCAAAGACACTTTATTCGGTTAACATCGTATCCATAAAAGCACAGCTACTCAGCAGGGTAAATGTTTACAAATAAGAGAGTCATAGTAAAATCCATTAACATACAGTACACAATAATCTTTCAAATTCGTATAACACATGAATAAATAATATAGAAACTCAAAGATTGGACGTGCGCGGAGGACGGCCGGGGGCCGTCCCAACCCTGCCCACTCATTAATTCACCAGCACTGCGGCGGAATTGTTAAACATCCTCTATTCAAGCGTTCAGCCGAAAGGAGGCAAGTCTTTTACAACCATTGCCTGGAACAAGCTCTCCGCGAGGCTGAGGGACACGTTCCTAGAACCCCCTTTTCGGGAAACAGCTGAAAGCATGGCTTTTTTTCGGCCCTTGACCCCATCTGCCACTCAGGTTTTAAATGGGAAAAACGGGGAGGGGTCACCTGGCATGACGTCATGTTGTAAACGATAGCCAGACACTGGTCCTAAGATGCTTGATTCCGGTCTAAGAAAGACATGGCTTGGCAGTTCAGGCTGGACTGTAGCTGGACTGTTCCCATGAGGCACAGGGTCAAGTCTGATTTGCATATGGCCATGTCTGAACTGGGGTGGTGTGGAGTGCAAAAACGAAGGATTCAGGCCCAGATCCTTGTACTGGGGTGAATGTATGACATTGTTCTACATTCTGTCCATCAACTGTGGTTTTTGCATTTGTCATGCTGTAACCTCTCCACTAGTGGGAAGTGATCAGTGTGAGCAGCGCACATCGTTGTGCCTGCTGTCACTGCAGTCTATCTGTGCCAGGGCACAAAACCGAGCCCGATAGAGACCAGTTTCGAACAGGCCCGGCTCCAGGAATTTTTCTTTGGGTGGGCCAAGGGTGCATTTGGGTGGGCCACTGCGGGCTTATTTGTCGCATATATGTCTGGGCAGGCCTGCTTCAGGGCCCTCCTTTATCTCTTCTTAGTCTTACAAGGCCCAGTAAAACGCACTCTTTTCCAAATCGTTCTAATTACTATCACTCTCAAAAAGTGTTTTTTCCATGTAATGGTCCTTTGATGGGAAGAGGAGGTTTCTGAGGTGGGAGTATCAGGTAAGTGACACTACTCTGGCTCAATCTGTTTGAGCCTTCAGGCAGACTGCCTATTCATTACTACATCCACATGACCCCAGACTCTGCAACTCACTCACTGCCTTACAGGATTGATTATCCACTACTCCTCTCCAGTGCACCTTATCTCACAGCTGACCTTGGGCCCCAGCCCCATATCAGGCACAATCTGGCTCCACTTTCATTTTTCCCGGAAAAAACATTAGTAAAATCACCTTCAAACTGAATATAGCACTAAATATAATCAGCACACACTTTAAAGTATGCTCCACAGTAGCCCTTATGACCCGACTGCTAATTAAATAAACAAAAACAGAAAGGCCATGACAGGGCCGGCTTCAGCGCTGATGCAAAAGTCTTTCTTGGGGCCGCACCAATAACCTCTTTCTCCGTAAATGCCTTTACTACTCATCCTTCCATTGCCCCCCTATTGACCTCCTCCTCGGATTCCCTCACTGCCACCCTCCACGAGTGCCCTTACCCCCTGTGTAGCCCCTCCCCCTCATGACCGCCTCCTCTGATTCCCTCACTGCCAACCTCCACCAGTGCCCCTCATCTCTCCCTAGCTCCCCCTCCACCCATGAACTCTTCCTCTGATCCCCTCACTTCCACCAGCGCCCCCATCGCTCATAGCCCCTCCCACTACCTCCTCCTCGGATTCCCTCACTGCCAACCTCCACCAGCGCCCCTCAACTTCACCTAGCCCCTCCCACTACCTCCTCCTCGGATTCCCTCACTTCCACCCTCCACCAGCACCCCTCATCTTTACATAGCCCCTCTCTCATATGCATGTCCTTTGCTGGATAGCTCTACTCATCAGTGTAGTGTGTGTCATTACTTTACACAACGCACACATTATACAGAGACAATGAATCATATAAGTATGTAAATGAGACTACAGGGAATGTCACATAAGCCAGTGAGGATTGCAAGGTGTAGGATACACATGTTATCAATACTGTGGGCAGTATATTTTAAGAGGGGTTGGTCTGAGGAAACACAACCTTAGGATTTAAAGAGTATTCCATGGGGGTCAGCGTTACTAATAAAAATGTATATCTGCCCAAACATACTCATTTTAGCAACATTAGAATAATGAAAGACTGGAGCAGTTCTAACTATATCACAAAACAAAAAAAGCGAAGTTCTAACTATACCATTCATGTTTGTATGCTGCTCTTTGATGACAGTTCATTGGTTACTATCCTAGGTTAGGATTGTAACTTCTGAACTGCAAGTAACACAAGGATCTCTGTGACAAGAGGCAGTAACCCACTGAGCTATCCACATAAAACACAGTTCATCTGCATTTAAAAACTACTAACAGACAAATGATTGCTCTCCAGCAGGATCATTAATCACCAGCGTTGTCTGGACACTTTGTATGGTCTTATTGTTGTCCTGCATCGGCCCTTGATAATGATAACAAGCATTGGCCTAGCCAAGAGGTCTCGCCTTTGGGACCTTCTAAGTGTCTAGTTATCCAGCACAATATCCTTGGTGCAACAACATCAACTGCTGCATGGCTGAACACTTATAAGGTCCCAAAGGCAAGACCTATTGGCTATGCCAAGGCTCGTTTCTTCTGCTTTGTTTTTCTATATGAACAGTGATATGCAGAAGGACGATATTATGGCAAAATGTTTCTTTTTTGTGCACTTCATGTAATTAAAAAGCGTTATTTTTAAAATTACTTATGTTAAACTGATATAAATATATTTTGCAACAAATATCTAACTGCTTTTTAGCGTGTTTAATTTTACAATACAAATTCTACTTTTATTCTCCACACCTGCACCCATCCTATCTATTTCATATGAAAAAGCCAAACACCAAGGATATTGGAGTATCGTGGGAAGGCAAGAGTGATCATGTATTATAAGGGAACTGCCTAAAGCTGAATTCATCAAAGACCGAAGTTCTCCTGTTTGGGGCAAGATGGTGGCTGGAGGAAACGGGTGTCCCTCCCTGCCCAGTTGCTAAGGTCAAGAACCGTGGGATCCTGGTGGGAGATGCACTGTCCTTCAGGCCTCAAGTAAACACGCGGACTGCAGCCACCCAGTATGTCCTGAACACAGTACGCAAAGTTTTGCCCTTTCTCCTGGATGAGCCAAGGAAGACACTGGTGACGGTATTGATTATGTCCCGGCTGGATTACTGCAACAGCTTGCTGCCCAATGCCCAGCAGGGGCTGCTTAATAAACTACAAATCCTGCCAAATGCAGCGGCCCGCCTGATCACGGGTACACCTAAATTGGCCTCTGTGGCCCAGGATCCGGTAAAACTACACTGGCTACCGGTACGCAAAAGAATAGCGTTCAAAGCTCTCTGTGTAGTTTTCAAGGCGCTCAAAGGAGTCTCACTGCATGGCCCAGCTCTATCAGTGGTACAACCCAGCGAGATCACTTAGATGAGCCGATCAGGGGCCGATTGTGGTTCCAAGAGTTAAAAAAAGCCCGATTGGGGGGGGGGGGGGGGGGGGGGGAGAAGTTTTTCCCTGGGAGCAGCAAAGGCCTGGAACGCTTTGCCCGTGGTCCTCAGATGTCCTTTCGGAGGGCCCTGAAAACTGGGCTTTAGACAATAAGTTTCAGGTCTTGCTTTGGGAGGGGTCAATCAGCGCCAGGACACCGGCTGGTAACAGTGCGCTTTAGAAATGTAAAAAATCACTAAATAAATAAATAAGGAATAAAGTACACCCTAGCCTACATTAAAGCGATATTGCAAGTTACCTCTACAACCTTATATAGGAACTTTGCGTTAAGCCTCGTTCTATATAGTCGTGGAACTGGTCTGTAACTTGATAAATCCTTAATATGTACAGTAGGGTTATTTAATCTATATGGAATATACCTACGTGTAGGTTCTCTCAATCATCAGTCTGCGGTTGTGTTATTCAGGTTTTTACTGCGCCCTCTACAGCGGTCAGCCCAATTCAGCCCCAGGATGGCTTCCCTGTGAACACTGCCCTTTTGTTAATTTTACCCGGAGCCTAAACCCACCCAAAGGAGTTCCGTCAAGTGTCATCGACTGCTGCGCAACTCATGTGCGCTTTCTCAGACTGAATATCTTTGCTTTCAGCCAATATTATTTCAGGCTGATGAGGGCCGGCCAACTTCCAACACTAGATTTCGCACAATTCTTAACAGATCCCTTGAAAATTACAGTCGAGATTAAAATATTCTGGAAATAAAGTTAAAACTGCGACCAGGACAAAACAATTAGGAGGCAATTTCGCTATTAAAACGAAGATAGGCTTATAAAACGGTAACGTCCATTTGTGATGAGAAATGTATCTTATACTGCGACGACTTATTCACGCGTTTGATATAAATAACTACACAGATGGGCGAGCGCAAGTACTCATGGGACAAGCAGAGCCAGACCCGAGCGGGGGGGGGGGGGGGGGCGGGGGGGTTATGGGGGTCGTTCTGATGAGCTAAAAAGGTAGTGCCTTCCTTCGTGGGTGCTTTCACTGTTTTAGCTCAATTCTGCTCCTCAGAACCCGTGAAAGTGTTTCAGGCCAATTTGCTTTCGTCGCCTCTGAAAACCAGCATTTCATTTCGATTCCATTTCTTTTGTGCAGTTTTATATAGCGTTAACCGGGCCTGAAGGTATTGGAGCGCTTTTCATGAGCACTCGTAACATTAACACAAGGCCCCAGTCATTTTTAAGCACAGAGCTAATAGGTGATTTGCCCGAAATCACAGGACATTAAGCCACACCGAGACTTGAACCAGGTTACCAAGGTCCAAAGTCAGCACGTCTGGTCATAACGCCACATCCTCCCACCATACTCTGTTAAAACTTTTTTTAAACGCCAAGATGGGTCTTTTAGACAGAGCGGCTAGAGGCAGTGTGTTCCTGTGGGTGTTTCTAGAGTTGCAACACAATGCAGCTTTCACATTGTGTGTGTGGGGGGGGGGGGCGGGGGTGGGGAGGGGGGCGGTCTGAAGCACTTTGAGCTCAATGCCGCTGCGCGCAGCCCTTCCGGCCCAGCCGCTAGAACCGGGCCTGGTCTCGAAGCCCCCTTGAAAGAACGGCCGGTGCTCAGACCCGGCCCTCTTAAAGCCCTGGAAGAACTCTCAAAGGCCCCCAGAGCCCCTGCTTTACTCACAAGTACTGCCTCTGGATACCGCCTAGCGCCAAGGTGCTCCCTTGGGAGGGACAGCAGCGCTTTACGAATCCCTAATTCAATTCAATGAAATACCCCACCTGCCCCTCGCTGTTTCCCAGCACTTGTCCCCGGTGCTAATGTATGTTCCTGTGTTTGGGTTCAGCAGCCCCTGCAGTCTGGGGCCTCTCGAGCAGCCAACAAACCTCCCCAGACCTCAAAAGTGATCTTGGTTCGGGCTCTTACCTTGTGGCGCTGAGAACACGTCCCCGGCCCAGAAGGCGAGCAGAGCGAGGAGGAGCAGGGAGCCGGCGACCTTCATGCTTCTGGAGTCGGCGGGAGTGAGCCGGGCAGCTGAGCCCGAGGGCTTTTATACAACCATTGATTGGACGCCTGTCCAGAGGCAGTGACGTCACCCAGGGCCAGGTGAAGCAGGGGTCACACTTCCCACCCCATTGGTAGTTCAGGGTTTCTTTATTATTCCAGTGTTCCTGTTGCATTAGAGCCGCGTCTGACTCCATGATTGACGCCGCGTGTGATCCTCGGCCGCTGCTCACCTGCGGGTCCTTTGGAACCTGTCCCTCTCATCCGGGTTCTTCCGGGGCTTTCCCAGCACAGATGAAAACTCTCCGACATTTGGGAAAAGCCCAGTATCGACGCCATGTTACATTTCTTCTTTTAATCGTTTTAATCCATCGAAGGTTCGAGACTTGACCCCTCACCCCCATGTTTTTTATATCCCTCTCAGCTTCTTTGCATTCGATGTAAACATTGGTGAGTTCAAAACATGTTGAGTGACAGGAGACTGCAGAGCCACGAGCCCGATGAATATTGATTGTGCAACCCCCTGAGGATGGCCATGAATACAGGGACGGTGGCCTGCGAGGGACCCCAGACCACCATGGCTGTCTTTGCATTTCTAAAAGGAAAGCTTTTTCTAAAGCAGGCCTTGTCCTTCAGAGTAGCCGGGAAAGCTTAACAAGCATTGGAAATGCAATAGCTCTCGCATTAGAAAAGTTGGAGCTATTGGTCTTGTAAATGACACATATTTTATTTATTTGTTGGTTTTTAAAATAGCTAAATTGATAGCTTTGTCATTTACAATGCCAATAGTTATAATTTTCGCGAATGTGACACCTATAGCATTTGGAATGCAACATGTTTTGTATTTACGTGACTTAGATGGCAGCTCTGGTCGTTAGGCCACATCTCTAGAGAGCAGGAGAGTGCAGCAGGGGAGAGAAGCACATCAATGCAATAGGTCTCGCATTAGGAAAGTTTGAGCTATTGGTATTGTAAAGGACACATTTTTTATTTATGTGCTTGTTTTGAAAATAGCGAAATTAATAGCTTTGTTATTTACAATGCCAATAGTTTTATCTTTTGCAAATGTGACACCTATTGTAACACAATATGTGTTGTAGCACGGAGTGGTGCGAGGGTGAGTGGTGTGAGGGTGAGGGAGGGTGAGGGGGTGTGAGGATGAGGGTGAGTGGGTGTGTGAGGGTGTGTGAGGGTGAGTGAGGGTGTGTGAGGGTGTGTGAGGGTGTGTGAGGGTGTGTGAGGGTGAGTGAGGGTGTGTGAGGGTGACTGAGGGTGTGTGAGGGGATGAGGGTAAGGGTGTGTGAGGGTGAGGGGGGATGATGGTGAGAGGGTGCGAGGGTGAGGGGGGGTGAGGGTGTGTGAGGGTGAGGGTGAGAGAGTTGTGAGGGGGTGTGCGGGTGAGTGAGGGTGTGTGAGGGTGAGGGGGTGAGGATGAGTGAGGGTGGGTGAGGGTGTGTGAGGGTGAGGGGGATGAGGGTGAGGGTGAGGAGGTGTGAGGGTGAGGGTGTGAGAGGGTGTGAGGGTGAGTGAGGGTGAGATGGTGTAAGGGTGAGTGAGGGTGAGATGGTGTGAGGGTGAGGGGGTGTGTGAGGGTGAGGGGCTGTAGAAGCAAAAAAGGCAGTCATCTGGAACCTTCCAGATGATGTAAGAGCTGCGCCGATAAAAATAGGGGTATATATTTCCCCACTGACTCCTATTAAAACAGTTAATTTTAGGCGGGAGAGAGCATAAATAAAGCCATTGTTTGCTTTGAATCTCGGGAATAACCTGTCTGACTCGGGTCTGTTGAACTGTGCTGCTTTTGCAAGATAAGGGTGAATGGGTAGGAAGTGACTTGCCCAGAATCATAGTTTAGTGTAGAGGGAAGCCGATATTACAACTCTTCTCGTGTAGCTCAGAGTATGTGTCGAATCGACTCTAGGCGCATCTGGAATCTATAGCCCGATCCCACCGCCCCGGATTTGGGATCACGCGGCACTGCCATTAAATGTGAGCAGTAAACCGGATCGGCTTCCTGGAGTTGTTTACCTAGACGAGTGTGTGCGACAAGCACAGTAAATGCACAAGCGAGTATTGTAATAGCGGGTTGCTTGTTAATGTTATCAGCATGGACGGGGCTGTGCAGTGAACAGAAGGGATACTGGGGTGTATTCACATTGAGGTTGGTTGGAGGCTGTGGAGACTGTCTGTCGGAGATATGGAGAGGTTTGTTAATTGGGGCTTTGAGCGAGTATCCTTCATTTTGGAGAGATTTCTGTTCATGTTCCAGCGCCAGGAGGTGCTTCACGGATCGGACTGGTTGGTGGAGGCGAGCCTGTCGGCAGTGGAAGCGGGAGATTTTGGTTCAAATATATTTGTTCACACTTGACTTCGCAGCACTGTGTGACCCTGAGCAATCACTAGCACCGTGTGACCCTGAGCAGTCACTAGCACCGTGTGACCCTGAGCAAGCACTGTGTGGCCCTGAGCAATCACTAGCGCCGTGTGACCCTGAGCAATCACTTTATCTTTGTCTCACAAACAAATCTGTCAATCTAGAGATTTGAGGAGTCACTAGCGCCGTGTGACCCTGAGCAATCACTAGCGCCGTGTGACCCTGAGCAATCACTTTATCTTTGTCTCACAAACAAATCTGTCAATCTAGAGATTCGAGAACAATGCACGACCAGGCATAAAGCACTACATTGTCCCTTTACAGTCGCAATGTACGTCTATTCGTTTCCGTATACCAGTGCTGGTGTTAACAGTAATCTGAAGTGTATCTGTAATGGCTGCCAGGCTCTGGATATATATATATATTTAATAATGCCTGGCTTTGCAGGGCCTTTTCCCGGATGAGTCGTCTGCACTTAGTCATTGCACAGAGGTGGGTGTGTCTTAATGCTGGTAGGATGGGGCGGACTCCGTTACTGGTTACGAAGGACGCCTTGATTCTTGGAATGCACTGTATTCCCTGGGAGGAGTATCCCTAGACCCTGCCTGCACTGCACGAGAAGAGAGTTATAGGCTCTTAAAATAAAACGGAGGGCATTGCTGTGGGGAGGGGGGAGGAAAAATGCGACACGGCGGGCAGGGGAGGGGGCGGAGCGGGGAGAGCGGCGATGAGGGTGTGAAGCAGCAGGGGCCTTTGAAGTGAAGCTAAGCTTCACTTCAAAGGTGTGGGAGGAGTGCGGCTGAGCGCACACTGGGGGAAGCTTGTGGGGCGGAGCGGGAAGAGCTGCTGGGGAACAGATGGCGATTTGATGATGTGCACGCGCATTTTAGGTCAATGCGCTTGCGCATTGACCTAAAAGCGCACGGGCACAGCACCAAATCACCCGTTGGGTAAAGTCTGTTTAAGTCCCTATAGTCTCGCTCTGCTCAATGTGCATGCGCATTGAGAGGCGAGACCTAAAAAGCAAAGTGATGTTATAGTTAGGTGAAAATGTCAGTTAAAACCTACAGTATTAAACAAACAAATCCACTGAAACCCACCAGTTATAGTAATTACTAGCAGCCCGTCCGACGTTGTCCGGGTATTAATTGCTGCTGGCCAGTAGTATATTGTTTTGTAGGATTTCGTTTTGATAGCATTTCTTATCTGTGACAGGCCTGTGAAACGCTCCGATTCACAGTGCACTGCTGATGCACTTAAGAGTGCGCGTTCAGTAGTGTGTGAACTCGAGCTTCCCTACTTTATTTTTCCTTGCAATATTATATAGCGCAAACTCGACAACATGGCATGAGCATAATTTACATTACAGAAGAACACATTCATTTGTGGTAGGCATGGGGAGACAAAGCGATTTGCCTGGAATCACAGGATGTTGAGCTGATGCCGAGATTCGAACGTAGCTCCCCAGCTCTAAAGTTCGCATTTCTAGAACTTGTGGCGGGAGGTGTGTCTAAAAGTGTATGTCAGTGCTGGCCATCAATGAGAGAGACCTGTGCATTTTTCAAATCGGTGGTGAAAAAATATGAGTATGTTGCTGGAGATGTGGGCCGCCGTGCCACCAATGTACTTACCGGGGGAGGGTAAACACCCATTATTCCGCAACTTTCTTTCTGCATACCATCACTCTCCATACTTTCATTCCGAAAGTACCATGACTCCGCAATGCCATTATAACGCATGGCATTACATTTTATATGCTTTTACCACACATACATTTACAAAGAAATTCGTTGCAAATGCATGAATGGTAAAAGCATGTTTTTTTAAAATGTTTGAATAAGGTAAGTATGGGTATAGGAGTATATGTTTTGGGGTACTGAGGTATATGTTTTGGGGTGTTTGGGTATTTTAAGGGTTCAGATATAGTTTTGGGTTATGGGGTACAGGGGTAGTTTTAGGGTTTAGGGATAGGTATGGGTTTTGGGGTACAGGGGTATTTTTAGGGTTCAGGACTAGGTTTGGGTTTTGGGGTATAGGGGTATTTTTAGGGTTCAGGGTAGGTTTGGGTTTTGGGGTACAGGGGTATTTTAACGGTTCAGGGCCAGGTTTGGGTTTTGGGGTACAGGGGTATTTTTAGGGTTCAGGGCTAGGTTTGGGTTTTGGTGTACAGGGTTATTTTAGGGTTCAGGGGTAGGTTTGGGTTTTGGGCTACAGGGTTATTTTTATGGTTCAGGGGTGGGTTTTGGGCTACAGGGGTATTTTTAGGGTTCAGGGGTAGGTTTGGGTTTTGGGGTACAGGGGTATTTTAAGGGATCAGGGCTAGGTTTGGGTTTTGGGGTACAGGGGTATTTTAGGGTTCAGGGCTAGGTTTGGGTTTTGGGGTACAGGGGTATTTTTAGGGTTCAGGGGTGGGTTTGGGTTTTGAGGTACAGGAGTATTTATAGGGTTCAGGGCTAGGTTTGGGGTTTGGGGTACAGGGGTATTTTTAGGGTTTAGGGCTAGGTTTGGGTTTTGGGGTACAGGGTATATTTATAGGGTTAAGATGGGTTAGTGTTTAAGGGTGTTGGGGTATTTTAAGGAGTAAGGGTGGCTTATGATTATGGGGTGCAGGGGTATTTAAATGGAGCAGGGTGGACACCCGGAGCTGGAATGTACAGATTCTGGGAATCCGAAGGTCATCCAACACCACCACTAAGGCTGATTCTGTCCCATGACCCGGTCGAAAACGAAACTGCTCCTCTTCCAAGATGTTGTTAGTCTCCAGAAATTGGGACAAGGTCCTGCTAACCAAACGTTCCAGGACCTTGACTGGGTAAGGCAGGAGGGAAATTGGTCGGTAGTTCTTATAGCGGAGTAATGACAGCCTGCTTCCATTCCACAGGCACAATCCCTGTGTCAATAGACTGGCAGCATAGCTGTCGTAAAATGGGAAAGATCTCTGACCCAAACTCCTTCATCAGCCTGTGGGGTAGTGGGTCCAAAGGGGAGCCAGAAGAGACCCCTAAGGCCACCCTAACGAACTCCTCCTCCGACGGGGTTGGAAACCTATCCAGGGAGACCCCGGAAGCGACTATCTCAATAACACCCTCCTCATTTAGTCCTCTGGCGCCCCCTGTCTGGGCCGCTGAGGTAGGTTGAGATTGTTCCTTCATACTTTCCACAATTTTATTTATTTTATCTAGGAAAAAACATGCCTGTCGATCGCCCAATTACTGGGACGGTTTAATTTTACTCATGGTACACTCCGGGTTAGTCAGATCTTTCACTATTTTAAATATGTCCCTGAATTTATTGGGGCTCTTTAGTATAATGGATGCAAAATACTCTACCTTGGCAGTGGATATTTCTAGTTTGTATTTTATAATTGTACACCTCCAGCTAAGTCGATCTTCTTCCAAATACTCCCTCCTCCACTGTTTTTCTGCGTTTTTACACGAGAGCTTGAGGCTCCTCAGTCTCTCCATGTACCAAGGGGTAGATGGATTTCCGCTTTTCTTAATGACTTTGACTGGAGCGATCTGATCCAACTCCTTAATTAGGTATTCGGAGAATGCCGTGTAGTTCTCTGTTCTCTGCTTCTCAGAGTTAAACAGAGCCTCCATATGAAACACAGGGCTTATGAGTCATGCTGGTGGTTTTTAATTGAATTCTTGCTTCGAAGGGTAGCCAATTGAGCGCTTTGAAGTCCGGGGAGATGTGGCTATTTCTTTTGGAGCCTGTGATGAGCCTGGCCGCTGAGTTGAGAGATGCTCTTAGGGGGCTGTTGTAGATCTTGGGTGTCCACAGAGAGTTGCACTACCATATCCTAATCTAGGAATTACTCGTGCTTGGACTGCCGGCTTGAAGTCATTTACTGGGAGGAAGGGTTTTAATTTTCTCAGAGTGCTAATCTGAAAGTTTGCTCCTTTTGCTGCGGCACTGATATGTTTTTGCCTGTTTAGGTTACTGTCCAGAGTTACTCCCAGTGATTTTGCTGCATCGATTAGAAGAGGTTAGCAAATGAGTGCTGTAAGTTATTTAAGCCATTCGTGTATGGTGGCTGGTTGGTTAGGTGGGTTGATTAGTAAGAATTCAGTTTTGAGGGCGTTTAGTTTGAGGTGGTTTTCAGTCAACCATGACTGAGTCTTTTGTAAAGTTAGATTGAGAGATTTGATGTCATCCGGCGAGATTTTCTCTTTATGTATAGTTGCGTGTCGTCTGCGTACATGTGAAAGTGGATATTTGATGAGTCGAGAATCTCATAGAGCGGCTCCATGAATAGGTTAAACAGTGTAGGTGAGAGGGAGGATCCCTGTGGGACTCCTAATGTGACTAGGACGGACGTGGACAGAGATTTTTGGTTGACCGTAAACCTTTGGGATCTATTCAGGAGGAAATAGGTAAACCTATTTAGTACTGACCCTGATAAGCCCATTATGTACTGCAAGAGATCTAGAAGATTATCATGTTTAATGGTGTCAAAGGCCGAAGATAAGTCAAGCAGGATAAATAGGCAGGTTTCGTTCTGGTCTGGGATTCTGCGGGGACAACTGACATGGTCACCGCTCTCTATCCTGGGGAGCCCCCACTGGGCTGCCTGAGCGATGGCTGAGTTGTGGTCAGTTTTCTCCCCTTCCCGTGGCTTCGAGCGTGTTCTGATTGCCTGTGCCACGTGCTGCGGGAGCCACTGTGTCTCTACAGGTGGAACCTGCCTCTTGTGGGCGGCCTGGAGGTGCGGGTGTCGTGGTGTGGTCTGTCGTGCCTCTTCGCCCTCTGGTGTGGTTGAGGAACCGGGTTGTGCGATAACCCACAGTGTTCGTGCGACCACTTGGGTTTGCCAATGCTTGTTTGGGCTACAGCTCCCTGTGTTGGGCGTTAGTAGCGTGTGCCTCCTCGCTTGCAAGGTCGCGCTGGTGCACGTGTGGTTGCGTGGCCGCAAGAGCTGATCCAGCCGGCTGCTGGCCTTGACGCGGTGTGCTCCTCTTCGCCCCTCCCCTTGGGGCCTTGATCGCGCTGCCAGCTCCTGCAGTCGGCGCACTCGGTTCCTCGAACCGCTGTGAGGCACGCGCCAGGTCAGGGAGGGTGCCGGGTGCGGCGCGTGCAGGGAGGCAGGGACGATAACTCACTCACCGCTGGGCCACGCTCGGCGAGTCCCGCCAGCTGAAGGCGCTCCCGACGGGGAGACGCGTGGGCAGGTCTCGAGCCTGAGCGCGGGTGGGACCGCAAACTCTGCCGCCTGAGGGAGCGATACAGGACAGCTCCACGGGTCCAGCAATGCGCTGCTGCTCGGCAGGCAGGGGGTGGCGATCCGGCACGCGGGTACCCAGACCAGCCTCGTCGCCAATGTGGAAGGCCGCTACAAGGCCTGACACGTGGTCCCCAGATCCCAGAATAAGAGACACAGACACAGTATGTAGTGGTTAGCCGGAAAAGACCCAGAGCGTTAATTTTACAGGAGAATATAGAAGCACCTTGGCGTTAATTTTACAGGAGAATATAGAAGCGCCTTGGCGTTAATTTTACAGGAGAATATAGAAGCGCCTTGGCGTTAATTTTACAGAAGAATATAGAAACGCCTTGTCGATAATTTAACACGAAAATATATCAGGGGTAGCTTAACATGAAAAGCGTCCTTTCGCTGTGCAATTCGAATTTTCATGAAATGTGCGCAGGAAATATTCTATTGAAAACCCTGTGGTAAATAAAAAACTAATTATTTACGCTTATCGGAATTTCTATAATTACCCAAGAAATGGTAAAGCATAAAATGAGGAGCAGAGTCCGTGGTCTTTGAGTTGAACGGGTTTTATTCCAGAACTCGAGTTAAGGGAGAGCTCCTTCAGCAAGCGGGTTCAGGAGTAGTCTGCTTTACTTGGAACATAACAGCACTTATATACATTATGAGTACAATCAAAAGAAGGAGTTTTCCCCGGACTTGATTCAATCATTCATGATGTAATCATACGGAAGACATAGCATGCTTGTTCTCGTTTAAAGAATAACTTGAATTACATTTACACATGGACAAACATATTGCATCGGGGTGATTGTGGTGACAAATTACAGAGTTACTAGTGTCTGGGGACAGAGAATCGAGGCATTGTTACAGGGTCATTTCTGTCGGAAAGGTAAAGAGGACGAGGCATTGTGCGTTCTTTACTTCTTACACATGGGCGGTGATGTCTCACAATGGTATATGAGTGTAGCTGGGAGGAAGGAGAATGGGCTTTGGTTAACTATTCTTCTTCATGGCTGTCTCGTGTGCTTGATCAGGTTTTCCCTTGATTGTTGACCCAACCCGTGGCTGTCCTCGCAAGCTGTGAGATCATTGACGAACAAGAGTTTTTTTTTTTTTTTTTTTGGTGCAAGACGTTTATTAAGTACCGTTAAGTGTACACAGCATACTGCCACAACCCGGAGGCCGGCTGCCATAACATAAGTCGCCAATCAGGGAAAGGAAAATGGTCAAATAACAATCAGTCGTTGCAGAGCTGCATACCAGCACAATAATGAATTAACAGTACAGACAGAAGTGAAGCAGATAAATTCGTCTCACTTTTGTAGTTTTTTTTGATAAACATTAAAGAAAAAGAGAACAGAACAAACTCTAAGCATGTGCACCATATAAAACATATTGGGGGGGGGGTCGGCAACGCGTGGTGACCATGTGGTCTAAGGACAGTTACAGTTCATGGTAGAGCGGAGACATCCGAGGGGGGAGCTGTGGGGGGGTGGGGGGGGTGAAAAGGACAACATAGAGGGATTAAAGTGCATTTTTCAATCACGAGGCACATTGAGCTGTGGACCATCCCGCAACACCCCATCAAGTCCGCCTCCCCATTCCCAGAACAATAACCGCAGCTCACAGTTCATCACTATGTGAAGATTCCGTTATCAGGTAGCATTGCAGTGGGGCCCAGATATCAGTGGGCCTGGATGAGGGCGGTAGCAACTCTGCATACGTGTGAAGTTGTTCTTGACAATATACCAGGTCACTCACCCACTCCTTAAATTTGGGCGCCCTTCCCCTGCCCCATCGACAGGCCACCCTACGTTTGGCCAACAACAAGGCTAGCGCCACATACTTGCGGTGAGCCGCCTGCAGAGGTTCCACATGCCCTAACAGAGCCATCACAGGAGTCGGCGTTACCTCAGTGTTTATCATTGTAGAGAGGGCCTGAAATACCTGGTCCCAGTACTGGAGTATTCGGGCACACCCCCAAGCAAGATGCAGAAAATCAGCCCCAGGGGCCCCACACCTGTCACAGGTATCATCATCCCGCAGTCCAAATCTGTGTAAGCGAGCCGGGGTGTAATATAATCTATGCACAAATTTGTAGTGGATGATCCTATACCTGCTGCTGGATGATATACGTTCCGTCTGTTGCAAGCAGAACTCCCATTGTCTATCAGTGAGGGGGGTAGGCAGTTCCCGATCCCATTTTGCCTTGGCAGGAAGTGTAGTGTACTCAATGTTGGCTCGAATGGATCTATAGAGCGTAGACACCAGTTTGCGGGGGTTCTCGAATTGTAGGATGTGCTGCAAGGGAAGTAGGACAGGTGGTTCATGCGGAAAGTCTGGTGTGAGGGCTTGTAGCCCATGCCGCAGGCGCAGGTAGTAAATGATCTCCAGAGGAGTAGGGTGTATGCCTCCAAATAGGTGGTCTCTGGTGCGGAATGTGCCATTGTTATACAAGTCCCCCCACGTGTGTACATGAATTTTGGTCAGCAGTTTTCGGAAGCCAGTTTCCTGCAGCAGTGGCAATTGTGGGTGGTATGTTAGGGGAAGAAGTGGGGCGTAAATCAATTGCAGTCCCAGCATGTCACCGATGCGCACCCAGGCCGTAACAGTGCTAGACAGAGTGTTAGGGGTCTTATCCCTACCTTCTACAACGGTGTACAGTGCTCCTTCTATAGGCGTGGGGTGCGCTAGCCAATGCTCCGCAGCCAGTTGCGGCATGTACCTAGGCTGTCTCACCCAGAAATAGGCGTAATGCGCCTGGGCCGCCCGAAAGTATAGTTCGAAATCAGGCACTCCAAATCCACCCCGCACATAAGGCCTGGTCAGTACCTCCCACTTGAGCCTGGACTGTCTCCCACCCCACACCAATTTAAGCATTTCGGATCGAAGCTTTTTAAAGAAGTATGCACCAGGGTGAAAGGGTATGTTGAGGAACAGATAAAGCAATTTCGGAAGCACAATCATCTTAACCAGAGAGGCCCTCCCCGCCATTGAAAGGGGCAGCGTTACCCACCGCGACACCTGGTCTCCGATCTTGCTGATGGCCGTACCATAGTTTGCCCTCATGAGTGCCTCCCTATCCTTCTCGACGTGAATACCCAGGTACTTAAAGTCACCCTCAGTCCATGTAAGCGGGTATTCCAGTGGGAATGCATGCGTGGAAGCAGTGAGGGGGAAGATACAAGATTTGGCCCAGTTTATCTGCACTCCTGCAAGGGCCCCGAACCTAATGAATTCCCTAAGCAATGGGTGTAGGTTATCACGTGGATGTCGAACATACAGTGTGATGTCGTCTGCGTACATTGATATGAGGATTTGTCTCTGGAAGCATCGTAGCGCGCTGTCCTTGTAGTGTTGCCGCAGTTTAGCAGCTAGGGGTTCCGTAGCAATGGCAAAAAGGAGGGGGGGCAGGGGGCACCCCTGCCTGGTCCCTCTGGAGACCTCGAATTCCGGGGAGAGCTGCCCATTAATAAGGACCCTGGCTGTGGGGCGTGTATACAATAGCTTTATCCAGGAAATGAAGATGGCCGGAAACCCCATGCGACCCAGCACCCTAAAGACATAATCCCACTCCAGTGAGTCGAATGCCTTGGTGGCATCTAGAAAGATGGCCGCCATGGGCAAATCTTCATGTACGGAGTCATACACTGAGAAGAAGGTGCGTAGGTTGTGGGACGTAGCTCTCCCTGGGACGAAGCCCGCTTGATCTGGAAGGATAAGGTTTGGCAGTAATAAACTAATTCGTGTGGCAATAAGCTTAGCCAGTATCTTTACATCGCACGTTAGCAACGAGAGGGGCCTGTATGAGTCACAGTGCGAAGCAGGCTTGCCTGGCTTAAGTAGTGAGATGATCAGTGCAGTCCTCATGGACGCAGGGAGATGACCCACTTCCAGAGCATCCTCATACACCTCCCGTAGTACCGGGGACATGAATTCTATGTATGTTTTGTAAAACTCGACAGGGATGCCATCGAGTCCCGTGGCCTTGCCTGACTGCATACTCATGATCGCCTCTCTGACCTCATCAAGCTCAAACGGGGCACTCAAAAAAGCCCTCTGAGAGTCACTCAGCCACCCAAGCGCCACATCTGTGAGGTAGTCGTCTAGGGACGGCCCGCCCGTCCCCCTGGAGGTGTATAAAGTACTATAATGGTTGACAAATTCATTAAGTATCTGCGTGGAGTCCCGGAGCAGAAGCCCCTCGGCAGTTTCCAATTCCAGAATGACGGTAGGCGTCCGCATAAGCCTGACTGTAGCGGCCAACACCTTCCCGGGCCTCTCGCCTTCCCCATATCTCCGCGCCACCCAATACTTATGCCTAAACTTCGCCTCGCGCGCAGCTTCATCCAAATATTCAGTAATCAATTCTCTTATCTCCGCAAGCGTGTCGCCAGTAGGGCGTGCGCGGAGGGCCTCCTCCGCCCGTCCCAGCCTGGCCTCCAGAGCCTTCAATCGATTCAGGATAGCTTTAAGCACCCCAGAGCCCTTTGCAATACAGAAACCTCGCAGTGTGACCTTAAAGGCATCCCAGATAGTCTCGACATCTTTCACAGAGCCCTTATTTCTTTTAAAAAAATCCAAGCATTCCTCACGAAGTGCCTCCTTAAACTCCTCATCTAAAAGCATCGCAGCCTGCATGCGCCACGCTGTAACAGGGGGGCCTAACTCCGCCCCTCGCAGGGCAATATGAACTGGGGCATGATCAGAATATGTTCTGGGGAGGTGTCGTGCACAAGTCAGTGAGGCATAGAGGTGGGTAGTCAGAAAAAAATAATCAAGCCTTGCCCAGGATTTAGCCTGTGCCGTAAAATGCGTACCTTCCCTTTTCGGCCCGCAGTGTGCGCGCCAGGCATCTACAAGGTGATTCTCCTCCAAAATGGCGCGCAGTACTTCCCGCCCTTTCGTGTAGTGGTGCGGAGCTAGGTGCGAGCGGTCCAGGGTCGGGTTAACAGCAACATTGAAATCTCCCCCCCATATTATGTGTTGCGACCCAGTTTCCAATATCGCAGCCCAAAGCGTTTCAAAGTATTGCGGGTCATCCACATTAGGCCCATAACAACATGCAAGGGTCACTGTCACACGCCCCAATCTACCCCATACCAGACAATATCTCCCCTGTGTATCTGCCTTTGAGCCAGCCATATGAAAGGGAGTGGATTTCTTCACCAATATTACAGTACCTCGGGCATAGGAGGAGTACAACGAGAACACAGTACATGAAGCCCATCTATTACCAAAGGCGTGTGTCCTGTGGGGTGCAAAGTGTGTTTCCTGTAGAAAGGCTACATGTACATTATGTCGATCCAAGTAGCCCAGAATGTGCCTCCTCTTTCGATGGTCCCCCAATCCCCTCACATTCCAAGTAAGAAGATTCAGACAGGTGTCCCCCATTCTGAGAGTCTACCACATAACAGTAAAGTCGATACGAACTGACAGTCCATACAGCCACCAATATTTACGTCATATAACAGCCTGATCGACCACACTGAGCGGTCTACGGTCCCCCCCTCAATAGCAATACCAATGTACCATCCCACCCCGCAGTAGGCAGATGGTCGAAGAGTTAGAAGTGCACATGCTAGACAACAAAACCAAACCTTAAACCCAGTGCAAACCCAGGTGTCCAACTCAAGAAGTCGCAAAGTATATAGTTCAACAAGCATGCCCCAGTGTTTGGCAGGCCATTCGACCAACAATCCCTCCCCTCCTCTGCACAAAAACACAAGGAAAGGAGCAGTCAGCAGCATCGCAATTATCCGGGGGCACAGGCCCAACTTGTTGAAAGTGAGATCCATAGTCCAGTCAATCACAAGCGTACCACCTGCAGAACTCCCCCCCCCCCCCCCTCCCACTGAAGCGCCCCCAACTCGCCAGTACCCGGTGCCCACCCCCCTCCCTTAGCAAGCCCACAACAACACAACATCAAAAGTGCATTTAGCAAGTCCTGTGGGGTACACCCGCTCGGGGTTCCAGAGGTGCACCGTCGTCCACCACCACCTCTCCTCTCCGCAGTCTCCTCCATTCTTACCATCTCTGTCCAGGCGAGGGAGAGAGCATGGGGGGTGGGGGCCTGGCATGCAACTGGACCTGCGGGACCACCCAGCCGTAGCCTCCTGGGGGGTAGTCGCAAGTGCCTCAATCCAAGGCATTAGTTGTCATTAACCAGCAAATGTGGAGAGTTCCAAATCCTATTCATTCCGCTCCAGAGTCGTGTCCACCTTCCGCCTGTGCAGCTCTCTTGTCTCGTTTAGGCAAGGTCTTAATGTAATCTTCGACTTGCTGCGGTTTCAAGAAGAAGTGTTGCGTGCCCTGGTGGGTCACTCGCAGCTTGGCGGGATAAAGTAGTGCATAGTCAATATTCAGCCCTCTCAGTTTCCTCTTTACAGCCAGAAATTTCCTGCGTTGTTCCTGGACTACCGGGGTAAAGTCCGGGTAGATGGAAAAAGACACTCCCTCGTAGGCAAGATTCTGGTTCGCTCTGGCCGCTTTCAACGCCGCATCCCGGTCACGATAATTTAGCAGCCGTGCAATAATGGGCCTAGGCGGGGCGCCAGGTTGAGGTTGGGGTCCAAGGGAGCGATGGGCACGTTCCACTATAAACTGTTTGGAGAGGGCCTCCTCCCCCACCGTGGCCATTAATAGTCGTTCAACGTAGAGCTCCATCTGCCCCTTGTTTGTGGACTCCGGAACACCCGTGATTCGTACGTTGTTCCGCCTGCTCCTTGCCTCCAATTCTTCGTTCTTGGCGGCTATTACCCTCAGCACATTGTCCATGCGAGAGAGCCTCGAGGCATGCGAGGTCGTGGCATCCTCGGTTTCGGATATTCGGCGCTCGGCCTCCGTCAACCGCTCTTCGTGTATATCCATTTTTTGGACGATGCCGTCCATTCGAGCGGAAAGCCTATCCACCTTGTCTACCACTGTGGCAAATCCCTGTCGCATCTCTTGTAGCATCATGGCGATCTCGGGGACCATGGGGGCCACCTCCGCTGCTGGGCTCCTCGGTTGAGTGCTATCCCCCGTCTGCTTAGTCCCCTTCTTTTGCGTTGCTGGTTCAAATTGCAGCTTAGGCTGCCGGGTGTCCGGTTTCCCCATGCCGGGACAGCAGGAAGCGTACCGCGGGTCCGAGCCACACTCTAGGGGCTACGCGAGCGAGCGGCACCCAGAGGCGGTCGAGTCCCGGCGTTCAGTAGTCGAGCGATGCTCGTCTCAGTTCAAAATGCGCCACAGGGTTTGAAGCCGGTGTAGAAATCCACCCGGTTAGGCAGCAATCCTCTGTTGTGGCCAATGAGTACGGGCTCGTGTGAGTTGGGCGCGCGTAGCGTTTCGCGGCCTACCCGCCACGTGTCAGTCCAGGGCGTCGCGTGAATTCCAGCGCCGCCGCCAGTGAGGACCCAGCCCGGGGCCTCCGCCGCTCCAGATTCACCTCGCTCTAACTCCGCCACCGCAGGTCGTAGGATCACCAAACTCGGACAGAGTGTGCAGCAGTGGTATATCTTCCCCCCAGTCTCGTTTCAGGCGGGTGGACGCAGATTTAAAGGATTAAAGCTGGATATGAATGCCAGGCGGCCGGAGCCACACTAAAGTGCGGCCATTCAGCTCGTGCGCCCTCTAGCGCCCCCCCCCATTGACGAACAAGAGTTGCTCGTTCTGTGACAGAGTTGGAGAAGGGGGGGTTTTGGTGGGGCAACCATCTTAACTGACTCCGTTCTGATCTAAGGGAAAATATCGAACGGGACGGAAACCCGTAAGATACACAATGGCTGGCTATTATTTTCTTTGCATGTGCCAGTACAATGAAGAGACAAATGGGCAAGGGGGGAGGGGGGTACAACAGGATTTGTGCTTGAAGTAGGAAAATCGGTTTTGCCTGGTCGGTGTTTAGGGTGGATAGGGTGCATGATGGGACACCAGGCGGAAAAGGGAGTTTTTAGTCAATTTCCACAACCCCCAGAGCCCACGGTGCTTGAGTGATAAAGAAATCGGCCCGCTTAGAGTACGTTCTGATCCACAACCACAAAACTCTTGCGGTGTCACTGAGCAGGGACCACCTTAAAAATAGCACCGACACAATCACATGCCACTGAGACAGCCAGTTTTATTTTCAGGAGGAAAGCCGTGCCTGCACACATGGCCTGTTAGGTGGGGAACCGAGCACACAGGGTTAATTAGGGCGGCATGTGTAGTGTTGTGAAACCTTCACGGGAACGAGGGAATTTCTGCTTCCTCCATATTTTCTGAATCAAATTAGGTGCACCATTTGTTCCGCCTCCCTTGTGCTTATTAGTGGCATTTTGTCCGGTAGCCTTTGACCATATTCAGAGGAAAGCGTCACTTATGTGGGGAGATTAACAGCAGCCAATGAATGTTTTTGCACCTTCTGTGGCACCAAACGTTGATGTTATTTCAATTTTTCGGCTACTGTCCTTATCTAACAGACTAACGCTGATTTTCTTTCTTCCGGTCTATATTTCCTGCAGGCTGACAGTCGGAAGCGGGGTGATGGAGTGATGGCTGGATCCCCCTTAAGCAATCGGATGATGGCAGCGCGGGTCCTTAGGTTGGCTGCACCGACGTGGAGCACAGAACAGATGGTCCGGTGGTAACTCAGAGGGGCTCCGAAAGGATATGGTACAAGTGGTCTACGAAGCTGAGGGTCGAATTGAGGCCCCCATGCCAAGTCCTGGCATTGACTCAACACCAAGTGGTTAGTATGTGACAGGCAGGCGGGTAGTGGGTTTGCCTTAATTCTATGATTAGGGGGGTCAATAATTCTGGGACCGGGTCAGTTCCTTTACCTACAGATGCTGAAAATCACATAGACGAAAACAGGAGGGCATGTGGTAATGGAAAGGTTTGGCGGTTAAATCATGATAACTGCAGGATGACTTAGGGGCGGCTAGAACTGTCCCTGGAGGGCATAGCAGGCTTCGTAGGTGGAGCAACACAAAGGGCAGAACACACAAGCTGTTGGCCTCCAAGGGCTACTTCTCAGGGGCTTGTAAGCGTAAATGTAATCTGCCCGCACTCCCCCATCCATTTTAGCCTTGATTGGCAGGAATACCCGGTTGCGCATGCGACCAGATAGGGAACAGTGCAATAATGCAAAGGCAGAAATTATCAGGTGCCTCTCGCACATGCGTATATTTTAGGGTTGGTACATCGCTCTTGGTCAGCTCGGACAAACGGGGAGCTGGAGTTAGCGCTGTCCTCACCGTAGGACTCAGCAGCGATCAGTAGCTTCATTGGCATATTGCCACAGAGTTTATGAGTTAGGCCTGTCACGTAGAAGATTTACATCTGTGGTTGTCGTATAGCCCCAAACTCAACCCCACAGCTGCAAGTGGTACGTGTATAGTGGGGGGTTGAACCGAATCCCAGGGTGCATGGGTATAGGTCCAACAGGGCTGAATTCCAGTCGGATGGCCTGTATCATCTTCCGCAATTATCTGGACAGTCTGGCTTACTTTGTCCTACGGGGTGCAGCTCATTGGCAGGGAGCTAAAGGAATGAAATAGACAAATGCATTTGGTGATTCGAAGCTTCCGCCACTGGGATCTTGACATTCAAGGGGGGGATAGGAACCCGGCCTCCGGGTCTACAATTTGGCGTGGGAGAAATTAGCATAGGGAGGCCACCGTGGAAATGGGGTGATCACCTGGGGATGCCATCACATTCCGCATAGATTTACATTCACTCCAATTAACCTGGGTCGGCACAACGGGGCCACCATTATACTTGCAAGAAAAGCGCACAGACTGCCTAAGGTGTATAGTGCCCCCCCCCTGCTTTTGTAAGCAAAGGGGTATGACTAGATGGCGGGGGGCCAACTGAGAGGTTGGTGGGCCAGGGTGGAGTATACACGAAGAGCAGTCATTCTGTGGTTCTGGGCAAATCCTATGAAAGTTACATGTACTAACCCTACTTGTGCCTAAGGGTGAACGTTTCCGTCAGTTACGCGAAGCCCATGGAAGCTGTCAGGCTGGGTTCAGGTTTTTATGTAACATTGCAAACTAAGGGGGTTGGACGGTGCACGGGTCCCAGCATATCCTTCTTTGAGAGCCGGCACGTTCACCATCATGAACATAACCATCATGAACATAAGGCTTGCTATAATGTTCTGTTTTCGGGAGGCCGGCAGCATCAGAGGACGTAGATGCGGGTAGGCCCAGTGGCACTAAATGCTTGAAGATGCCCCATAGCTCCTAACAAGACTTGGTTGTTTCCATTCTTGGAGCAAAATTCATGCTGAGTTAAACATGGAATGAGTGAGGAGGATCTTTGGGCTGGGTATGTATCGTCCTTCCACATATTTATAGTCATGGCTGGCAGAGTGCAAGGGTGGCTACTGTTAGATCTGGGGGTCTCTAGTTGGCAGAGGTAGGCACCAAAGTCCAAATATAGACCCTTGCTTCTACTCAGGGTAAGGGGGATACACTCTTTAGGTAACCCCTCTCACCCCCTTGGTAGCTTGGCACGAGCAGACAGGCTTATCAAAGGCAATAGGTAAAGTGTTTGTACCAACACTTTAGCCTTTAGTCTTTAGCCTATTTTGGGGCGTTCCGGATAGCGGAGCTAGTGCCAAGCTCCAAGATGGACAGACAAGGGGGAATGACGTTGGGGGATGTGATGATGGCCGCTGAATTACTGCAGGTGAGAGTGCGGAGGTCGAAAACAGACCCGCCAAGGAAAGGTGTCTGGGTGCAACTAAGAGCGGTTCAGGGGGCGGGTTACTGCCCGGTGATGTTGATGAAGAAGTTCCTGCAGATCAGACCAGGGTGTGGGGATGATCGGCTGCTGGTACACTCAGATGGTACACCTTTGACGAGATTTCAATTCACACGATTATGTAAGCGGGCACTGGAATTGTTGGGTGAGGAAACAGCTCATTTCACATCACATTTGTTCCGTATTGGGGCGGCCTCTACAGCAGCGGAATTGGGACTCTCATCGAGCGCAATTAAGAAGGTGGCAGGTGGAGTTCATCGAGTTTTGAGCGCTATGTACGACCACAGCTGGTGTAGGTAGGGTCGGTACTTGCGGCAGATTGGTATTTATGCACCTCTTTCTCTCTCTATTTTCTTTTTGAGTATCGCATGCAGGGGTGGCAAGTCAGAGGACACAAGTATGCTGGTGTGGAGTTTCGGTCATATTCAGAGCAGAGCAATGGTTCGGAGAGTCCGGGGTGGACAAGACGCAAAGGGCCATGGGAGTCGTTCATAATTGGAAGGGATTGAGGGGCAATGGGTGGAGGATTTCTCAGCTCATTTGCTGAGTGCGATCAACAAAGGTTTGCCTATTCCAGACGTGCTGGTGATTCAATCGGGGCCGAGAGCATGATCCCGGGGGGCAGGAGGGGAGCGAAGGAGGCCTTATTCTTTCTTCTTACATGGATCAGGAGGGCATTGCCGGAAACGACGATAATTTGGTCAGAGGTGCTCACTCGGAGAGTCTGGGGTGGCGGCGTTCCATCAGCCGCAGTGAACATGTCGGTGAGGAAGATGAAAAGGGAGGTAGAAAAACTGTTGAGGGGGTCACAGATTCGTGTTATCAGACATAGCCTGCTGCAGGCATTGAACTCGGATGAGTACCGGGAAGAAGGGATACATCTGTTCAGGGCAGGGTTGGAAGTGTTTGTGCATTTCATTCTGGGGGCCATTGCTTTACACCTGGGGAGAGGAGCAGGGCCTTAGTGAGGAAGCAGTGGTCGGAAGGGTGGAGGGCAAGCGCGCCAGTGGGGCTTCTTGCCCTGTGGCGGGGTCGCAGATAAGAGAAAAGGCGGGGGGACTCTTTTTGGGCGGAAAATGAATGACCCTGCAGCAGGGAGGCTCTGGGCTCGCGGGAGAGGGGGCCGTCCTGCTGGTGGTCCTGGACTTTCTGGCCCTACCCTAGTAGCCGCTGCTTGGAAAAGGGGTGGTGGTGTTGTGTCCTGCCGATACAGCCCGCCTCCAGAGATGCCGAATTGTAAATACATGTTAACCTGTGGCGCATATGTATGCAGCGCATCATTTATGTGTGAATTTAAAAAAAAAAAATCAAATGTTTTTTTTTTTTTTTAAATATGTTTTAATTGCAGATTCATAAACAAACAATGAATTATTTCGACCTTCACGTCTCTGACCATCGTAAGTCACCGATCAACAGTGAAACTGCACACAGCCATTTAGCCCACATTCCGGAGGCCGGGCGGCGTTAGCTACACATCTGTCAGAAATATCAAAGAAACCATCGCACAGAGGCATCTGGTCAACAATACAATTTGGTATCTGCTTTTCTAAAATTCCCACCCCCCCCCAAATACAGTCAACCAAATACAGTATCCCATAGATAGCAATTAATAGCAAATACAAACGCGACTCAACCGCACTCAGTCATCCTATGGAACGCCCCTCGTTAGAATCTCCTGACATTCTACATTGAATTGATCTAATCACTTTGTTGGGAGCATGTTCCATGGGTATTCCTTACACTTGCCCATACCTGAGTCTAGCTTCCACTTAATTCTCTCCTCTATCTGTATTGGTGCCCAACTAACCCTCCCCTTATCCCACCCCCTCAACTGCTGCTGATGCGGGCCATGTCCATATACACACAATCAAATCTGTCGCGACCTGAGGGATCCATACATACGTATCTCCGCGTCCCATGGAACCTCCTATATTGGCCATCCCCTAGTCCTCGTCTTCAATTAAATAGTCCTTTAGGGCTTGCACTATTGCCTCCCAGGCCCTCGCCATTTTTAAGCCACTCACATTCACTGTACGGGTGGCTTGTCGAAGTCTAACCACACTTTCACTCCGTGCCCATTTCTACAATTCGTTCGTCCATCGCCTAGTTGATGGGCCCTCTTTTGATTTCCAATGCCAAGTAATTTCTCTCTAGGCCAAAATAAGGCCCAAGTCAATGAATTTGCTTGTGATTTTTGTCTTGGCCGTGTGAGGGAACCAGAGCAATAGACATGTCGCCATGTCGTACTCCACCTGTCGATCAGTGACTGCGTTAAGGAGCTCCCCCACCTCTGACCAATATGACCCCAGTTTTGGGCAATCCCACAGTATGTGGTCCAATTCCACGTCAGGTGTTAGGCATCTAGGGCATGCTGCTTCCTACACCCGGAAATACCTCCGGATCTTCCCCGGGGTCAAGTAGGCCCTGTGTATTACAAAGAAATGCACCTGCTGAAACCGGGCATTTCTGCACCCCTTCCATATTCTCCTCAAGATGCGGCCCCACGTTGCGTCCGGTATGGGTTTCCCAATACTTTCCTCCCATTTTTGCTTCAAAGCTGCGAGCGGCCCCAGCCCCTCGTGCAGCATTCTAGAGTGGAGGCAGGTAACCGCCTTGAATGTACCCGCAGCCATTACAACATACTGGCAGGCCATGGTTGTGCAGGGTTCCGATGACCCAGCTTTCCAATGCTTCCGTAGCGCCGCCGTCACTGCCGCGTGCAACAGGAAACCCCCATCAGGGAGGCCAAATGGTCTTGGAGTACTCTGAAGGGCACTAATACCCCATCAACATATAGGTCACCCACCATTTGAAGGCCCAAGTCCTCCCATTCCAGTAATGGGGACCAACCCCCCCCCCATGCGGCAACGCCGTCAGCATCCCAAGAGGGATCTCCGGTGCATATGGGCGCGTCGCCCCCGCTCTTTTCAAGCTTCTAGGCCAGCATAGCCGCAAAGTCTTCTCCTCCATGGTTAGATCCCGCAACTCCAGCCTCTGTTGCATGATAATATATGATAGGATATGTCTCTGAATCCCTGTCCCTCTGTCTTGGTCCGGGCCCCTGAATTCTTTTGCGACATTCTGTGTTAGAATCTGTAGCTGCGCCGCCAAATAATATAATTCTAAATCAGGGACCGCCATTCCCCCCTCAGCCTTAGGTCTCATCATCGTAGTCAGTGCTACTCGGCGCCTCCCATGCCCCCACAGGAAGTCAGTCGTCAGTGTCCGCAGTTCTTTAAAAACCCGTTGAAGGATCCATATCAGCAACGTGCGAAAATAATAGAGCAATCGGGACAAAGCCACCATCTTGAGCAGTGCCACCCTGTCCTGCACCGAGAGGGGGAGAGACGCCCAGAAGGTCATACATCCCTTCAGGGCCCTAATACAGCGTCCTATGTTTCCCTCCAGCATGTCAGTAGCATCATGATATATGCGGAACCCTAGGTAGGTGAAGCACGATCCTTCCCAAATTACATCTACTGTCAGGGGTGGACGGGGCATATTCGCTCGCAACGGAAAGACGCACGTTTTACCCCAGTTGACCCTAAGGCCTGATAGTCTCCCAAAACACGACAGCATTGTAACTGCTCCCTCCAGCGCCGTCCCTGAGTCCTCCAAGAACAGCAGCAGATCGTCTGCATATAATGAGACGTAATGTGAGGTCCCGCCGTTCATAATCCCACCGTACGCCACACCTGACCGCGCCTGGGCCGCCAGGGGTTCTATTGCCAGTGCGAACAACAAAGGGGAAAGCGAACATCCCTGCCTCATCCCTCTGCGCATTGGGTATTCAAAGGATATCACAGATCCCAATCTCACCCTGGCTGTCGCGAAGGAGTAGAGAACCCTCGTCCAGCACCCGAATTGTTCCCCTAAACTGAACTTCTCCATTACCCTATCAAGGTACTCCCATTCCAGGCTATCGAAAGCTTTTTTAACATCCATGGATAGCACCGCCGGCATCTGATCTGGCTCCAGTTGGCTCCCTAGCACTCGAACAAGGCGACAGATGTTAGTCGAGGTGGTCCTAGTGGGAATGAACCCGGCTTAATTGGCATGAATCAGTGTGGTCATTGTGTGGCAACAGTCTGGTGGCCAGAATGCAACTCAGTATTTTATAATCCACCGTCAGCATGGACAGCGGCCTATATGAGGTCACATCGCTACCTTCCCTCCCGGGCTTCAATAACGGAACTACCAGCGCCTCTCTCATCGATTGAGGCAAATGCCCCAGCTCCAAAGCTTCTGAATAAACCTCCAGCAACCTGGGCGCAAAAACATCAATGTATTTCGCATAAAATTCAACCGGCAGGCCATCAACACCCGGTGTCTTGTTCCTAGCCATCTGCTTGATAGCCTCTCTAATCTCTGGCACCGTTATGTCGCGGCCCAAGTCCTCCGCGCTGTCCTCATCTAGCACCGGAAGTTGAATGCCCGCCAGATAGTCCTCTATGTCAGAGGCCTCAGCGTCCAGTTGGCTCCTATACAGAGTCGTATAGTAACTCAAAAAGCGTTATAGGACTGCGGCTTGCGAATAGGTTGTTTCTCCCGTTACCTCCCGTATGCTCATAATTGGGCTCCCTCTAGGTTCCGGATTCGCTAGTCTCGCCAACAACGTGCCCACCTTGTCCCCTTCTGCGTGTACTTTAGTGGTATATAACCTATAATCATAGCTCCGCAATCTTTCTGTTTCTGCTGCAACTAGTTCCTTCACTTCCTGCAACCGAGCGTGTAGTGCCGGTCGCTCTGGCCTCTGCTGTTCTAGGTCTCTCAATGCACCCTCCGCCTTTCCCACGTCAGCCAGGACCGTTGATCGTTCGCCCGAGACCTACAAATGCATAGGCCCCTCATAACTACCTTGAATGCATCCCATTCCACTGACCTAGTAGTAGCCGTTCCCCCGTTCTCGCCAAAGTAATGCTCAATACCCTCACGGACGGTATCGCTGAAAACCCGGTCCTCCAATGTTTCGGGCTTCAACCTCCACATGGGGACGGCTGATCTCACTCGCTGCCACTGAACAGAAGCCAACAGAGGATTATGATCGGATATGGTCCTAGTTAAATATTCCGTAGCGTCGCCATGGCGGCTATCGAACCACTACATAGTATAGTATCTATTCGCACATGCAATTCGTGTATTGTCGAGAAAAAGGAGTAGTCCCTAAGGGCAGGGTGGTGCCCCGGCCATACATCTATGAGGTCCCATCTCGCCTGCCAGTCCGTCCTATGCTTAGCAATCCTGCGCACTGGGGAGTCAGTCAATGGTGGGTGCGATCTGTCCAACAATACGTCTGTAATGGAATTGAAGTCCCCCCCAGTATCACCGGTCCAGCCAGAAAGTGTGCCAAGGAACCAGAGAGTCCATCAAAAAGCGGGCTTGGTCTATATTCGGAGAATATACACTGCATAAAACCACATCACGGCCAAACAACCTCCCTGCCACTGCCACAAATCTACCGTCAGGGTCCACAATATGATTTGTGGCCTGGAAAGGGACTACCGCCCTCACCCAGATAAACACCCCTCTAGCAAACGCTGAATAGGTCGTACCGAACACCTGGCCACGCCATCGCCTCTGCAGAGCATTACATTCCTGCTTGGTGAGATGTGTCTCCTGCAGCAGCGCTATCTAAATCCCACGTCTCACCAAATACGCATGCACCTTGTAGGAAGGGGGAGTCTCTAGTTGGCGCAGTGCAGCACTGGCGACAAGCAGGGACTCTCTCTTCCTCGTCAGGGCTGAGGGTTACCTCCAAGAACAACCTCTGCTTACCCTCTAGGTAGTGTGGCACAAGCAGTCTAGGCTAATCTCTGGGGCACATAGGGTTAAACACTTGCAATATTACACCATCACAACCAACCCACCACACAATGACACCAAACTGTATTGTAGTAAAAATATATTCTCTTTATATTTTGTTCAGCAGCAGGCTTGTAAATACAGTTTTAGGCACTTTCAAAATGTCAGGTTCCAGTTGTTCTTAGCAATGTCACAGTTCTTTATCAGCTTGTCTTTCTAATTCCCCAAATACGATATTGTTTGGGGCTTTTCTGTTCAAGTTTATCAAAAACAAAGGCGGAGTTGCCTGCTGGGGGCCTTGGCGCACCTCCGAGGACTGAATGGGCCCGACCGGCCCGGGCTCACGCTTCTAGCGGGAGCGGCGGCAGGCTGGCTCGAGTCCGCCTCTCTGTGCGAGCCGCACGGCTGTGCGCGGCTGGCGGGGGAGAGAGCGGGGGCCCTGGGAGCGCTCCACACGCGGCTCCGAGGGCTTGGCTGATCAGAGGGCGGTGCGAGCGGGCAGGCCAGATGCTCGCACCGCGGGGGCAACAACAGTACCTTTGTCTTCCTTGAACAGGGTCGAGGCATTCCGGTCACCGGTCAGCGCGGTGGTCCGCGTCGCGGTGTCTTCCTCCCGGGGTTGGAGCGAGCGGCGGCTCGGCTCGAGCTCGGAGGTTGGCGTTGCGGTGCGGGCCGGGCCACTGGGCAAGCGCCTCGGGATTTCCTGACCAGGAGGGCACACGAAGAGGGCAGCGATCCTCGGCGCAGGCCTCTATTAATCCAGGCGACGTTCAGGCACCCCACGCAACAGCTGTTTCTCGGACAGCGGAGGCGCGTTCAGGGGCACAAGACACGAAGGGGTGCAAGCAGGCACCGGGCGCCACCTTTCTTCACGTTGCGAGCTGCAGCTCGGGGCCAGTCACGGTGCTCGGATCAGCTGGGCTGGTCTTCACGATGCTTCTGGGCCAGGCAGGCAGCAGTCACTTTGTTTAGAGGGAGGGCAGCTCCCAGAGTGGTGCTGAAGAGCGCGATTGTCAGAGCGCGCTCCGCTTTTCCTGGAGAGGCTTGCAGAAGGAAAACAGCGTCTTACAGTGGTTCCTCTGTCAGGGGGCAGCGCCCACTGTTCCTGGGGCGCTGGTCAGGGGGCAAGTTCACAGGCAAGCCCTTGGAGATCTTTCAGCAGAGTTTGGCACAAAGTTAATTAAAAGCAAAAGTCTCTTGTAGTCTTTTCTTTCCTCTCCTTCTGCAGCAAGGCACCAGACACAGGCCAGAGACAGCACTCCTCCTTGTCCTTCCAGGTCCTTCTCTTCGGGCAGAGTTTCTTCTGTAGCGCAAACAGGATCTAATTTACAAGGAGCAGGGCTCCTACTTTTATACCCAGTTTCTTTTGTTCTTGCAGGCCAGGGGGGCCTTGCATAACTGTTCTCAGTCCCTGAGCACTTGTGGTGGGTACTTCTGCTTCTGCATTCAGTGTGAGGGCAGGCACATCAGCCGCTCCCCAGGGGGGCGGAGCCGGCATTGTGAAGACAGGGGCAGCCTGAGCACTTTGTTGACAAGCTTCGGACCTTCCTGGGCCAGGTGCAGGCTGAGTCATCAGTCGCTCCCCAGGAGGGCGGAGCCAGCATTGTGGAGGCAGAGCACAGCCTGATGCATCATTCAGGTGAAACTCCCACCACCCACTAAGGTGTCATCCTGCTATTCACCACCTGTCAACTCCCAGCCCTGTCACTCACACAACTCAGACAGTCAGATACACACAAAGCAGAGGCGGGCTGAAATGGTTAGACAAGCAAATGCTAGCTTTCTAAAAGTAGCATTTGCAAACACAGGATATTAAAATAAACTTTACTAAAAGAAGTATTTTATTATTCTGAGTTCAGGCATACTAAACATTATTTTCTACCATGCTCCCTGAGCCTGCTGGGATTATAGAGTGTAATAATTCCAGCAGCCCATTCTGGCCTAAAGGGAGCAGGTAGCCTTACAATAGTGAAAAACGAATTTGGTTGTAATTCACTACTAGGACATGCCACACACATCAGGGCTTGTCCTACCTTACACTTACAATGCACCCTGCCCTAGGGCCTACCATAGGGGTGACTAATATGAAGTTAAGGGAAGGTTTAGGGACTGGCAAGTGGGTGCACTTGCCCAGCCAGCATGACAGTACCAGACTGCACGCAGGTTCTGCAATGGCAGACCCTAGACACATTTTAAGGCTGCTTCTGTGGGTGGCGCAACCAGCGCTGCAGGCCCACTAGCAGTATTGGCATTTACAAGCCCTGGCACTCCTGGTGCACTTTACTGGGGACTAACAGTAAATCCAATGAACCAATCATGGACATCAATCACATGTTCACTTTTCAGTAGGGAGAGCATATGCACTTTAGCACTGGTCAGCAGTGGTAAAGTGCCCAGAGTCATTAAACCAAACAAAATAGGTCAGAGAGAGTATTGGAGGAAGGCAAAAAGTTTAGGGATGACCCTGCCAAGAGGCCCAGGTCCAACACAACCCCCTTCCAGCCAAAACGCAGGGTAGACCAATCACCACTGTGATGGGCTTCCCTGCTTAGGGCGATAGAACATGGACCTGGCCCACAACAGCAGGGGCACATTCCAGTTCTACACCAATCAGAACCTATTTTAAATCCTCTGTACATACTCTCAGGGTCCACCCAGCTACTCCAGGGGGCACCCTTCTCTTCCTCTGTGGACACCACCTGTGCAGCCTCTAACCTTAACTCGCTCACAGGTGTGTCCCAACAGAAAGTCATCAAATCACAGTGGCCACTGACAGTAGTCAGGGCTGAGACCCAGGCCTCATGCCTCTCAGGGCCCCCAAACCTCTGTGGCCTCAGAGAGTGGGGGGCAGTAGCCCCAGGTGCTTAGCACCCTTTGTCCACTCTCCCTCCTGTCAGGTCAGGTATGTCATCCTGGCACTGACCCACCAGCTCCAGGCCTGTACCTGGCAGCTGAACCAAAAACTGGGGTGGGCTCTCCCACACCCGGTCCTCCTCCTTGGGGCTCTGTACCCTCCCACCTGGAGTGGTACCCCCTTCCAGAATTGTCAGGGCACCTGTGGCAGGTGACCTGCACAATTCGCCCACCAGTTCAGGGGTGCTATCCTGCAACTGGGGCACCAGGTCAGGGGGGACACCCTGCACCTGGCCCTTAAACCTAGGGTCTAGACCCTCTAGTTGAACCGGGGTCAGAGGCGAGGACTTCCTCCCTCTGCACCCCCTTCCAGAGTACTGCCCACTCCCAACTGGAGTGGTACCCCTAGAAGTGAAATGGGCCAGGACACTGATTACAGTGGTCCTGCCCTCCAGGTCAGACAACACCTGAACCTTGCTTTCCAACTCAGGGACCCAACCCTGCAGTTGAACTCTTGCCTGGCGCACCAGGACTTCCCGGGGAGCACGCATGCCGCCCCTGAGGGTGGCACATAGCTCATGTGCCGTGCGACAGTCTGCCTGGCTCAGATCTCCCAACCTCTGTCCATCTGACAGGGCGGGAAGATCCCCCAGGACAGAAGTGGTGTCCCCATGGTCATTCACTGGGGACGCAGCCCTGCTGGCTGGCCCATGACCCACTGGTTCTTCCACTGGGGACTCTTTCCCCCTCTCGCCCCTCCTTCTGGACTTCTGCACCCTCCCAACTGGAGTGGTACTGCCAGACACCAGAACTACTGGAGCTCTGTTTACAGAGCCTCCACGTTCTCTAGCCACTGGGGGATCCCCCTCAGCGGGTGACTCATCCGGACAGCCTAGGCTCCCCACCTGGTGTTCCCTTAAAGAACCATCCTGGCTCTGAGACTGAGGTTGGGCACTACCGGGACAAAACCCATTCTCACTCCTTCCCCTCAAGGACAGGACGTGAGGCCCTACACCCCTCTCACTACTATAGGACCTAGCTGGGCTACTCTGCGCCACTTCCACCACTCTGGGCTGGAAGATACCTGAGCCACTCCCCACAGGATCACACCCCAATGCCTCTCCAGACCCTCTGGAATCCACCACAAGGTCTGCCTCCAATGTGAGCTCCCTGGGGTCAGAGAACTCACTCTCAAACAGGTGTTGGCATAGCTCTGGAAAACTGGGACTTAAAGTATGCTCTCCCACAATTGGATTACACAGCCCCCTAGCAGGGTTAACCAAACTATCCTCCACCTCGCCATCCAGCGCCTCACACACATACTCCACACCATCCTTCTGAGACTGGCCAGACAGTAGCAGACTGTCTCTGTCACACAACCCACACTCTTCTGGGCGGTCTTTACACTCACCCACCAGGACCTCAACCATGGGGGAATCCCTCCCACCACTAGGACCATGAACTCCTACGCCAGCTACCCTATTCCCTTCAGGGACGCTGCGCACTACTGGAGCTACCTCATGCCCTTGAACCTCCTGATGTAAGTTAACCCCCTCCAAGTCGGGTGCCTTATCTCTAGGTGCGCGCACTATGCTGTCAGCACTAGATACCTTAATGTTGCTGCCACCATCTGAGCTGGACTCCACCTCCAACTCAGCAAAGGTCAATCTCTGAGCTACACACCTTTCTTGTTGCTGGGCTGAAGCCCTCCTGGCCTCAAGCCCCTCGAGCTCCAAGTCAAGTTTCCTCATTCTTAAGTCATGCGCAAGCTCCATTTTCATTTCTTCCAGGGCTAACTTCCTAGATTCTAGCTCCAGTTGGCAATTCAATTTCAGCTCCGCCAACTTCATTTCATGATCTCGGGTTGCCTGTCTGTCCGCCAGCTCCTCTGGCAACAGACCTCGGCCAGAAACACTGCTACTCAATGGGGAGGTTGCACCCCTCCACTCTGGAGTCAGGGGTCCCTCCAGCTGCTGTTCTGCATCCTCAAATTCAATATCTTTTCCAGGGGCATTCCTTGCCTTGACCCAGGCCCTCAGCGCCTTTTGGAACTGCTCCCTTCTGGAGAGTCCGGTCATGGAAATGTTCAAATTTTTGCAGAAGCTCTTGAGCTGTTTCCCGGTATAGTTTTCTAGTTTCTCCCAATCACAGTCAATAGAAGAAATGGATGCTGCCTTTTCCATTTTCACTGACACAGGCATGACTTCAAAAACACATGGAGATCTCTTCTAGCAAAACATAAATCAAAAAAAGTCTGTGGCTTAGGTTACTGGACTGTCATCATCGTGCAATGGTCAGTAGCTAAGGTACAACACTGTAAATGTAAATTCGCGATCCTCACCGCTGCGTCCAATGTAGGAAGGGGGAGTCTCTAGTTGGCGCAGTGCAGCACTGGCGACAAGCAGGGACTCTCTCTTCCTCGTCAGGGCTGAGTGTTACCTCCAAGAACACCCTCTGCTTACCCTCTAGGTAGTGTGGCACAAGCAGTCTAGGCTAATCTCTGGGGCACATAGGGTTAAACATTTGCAATATTACACCATCACAACCAACCCACCACACAATGACACCAAACTGCATTGTAGTAAAAATATATTCTCTTTATATTTTGTTCAGCAGCAGGCTTGTAAATACAGTTTTAGGCACTTTCAAAATGTCAGGTTCCAGTTGTTCTTAGCAATGTCACAGTTCTTTATCAGCTAGTCTTTCTAATTCCCCAAATACGATATTGTTTGGGGCTTTTCTGTTCAAGTTTATCAAAAACAAAGGCGGAGTTGCCTGCTGGGGGCCTTGGCGCACCTCCGAGGACTGAATGGGCCCGACCGGCCCGGGCTCACGCTTCTAGCGGGAGCGGCGGCAGGCTGGCTCGAGTCCGCCTCTCTGTGCGAGCCGCACGGCTGTGCGCGGCTGGCGGGGGAGAGAGCGGGGGCCCTGGGAGCGCTCCACACGTGGCTCCGAGGGCTTGGCTGATCAGAGGGCGGTGCGAGCGGGCAGGCCAGATGCTCGCACCGCGGGGGCAACAACAGTACCTTTGTCTTCCTTGAACAGGGTCGAGGCAGTCCGGTCACCGGTCAGCGCGGTGGTCCGCGTCGCGGTGTCTTCCTCCCGGGGTTGGAGCGAGCGGCGGCTCGGCTCGAGCTCGGAGGTTGGCGTTGCGGTGCGGGCCGGGCCACTGGGCAAGCGCCTCGGGATTTCCTGACCAGGAGGGCACACGCAGAGGGCAGCGATCCTCGGCGCAGGCCTCTATTAATCCAGGCGACGTTCAGGCACCCCACGCAACAGCTGTTTCTCGGACAGCGGCGGCGCGTTCAAGGGCACAAGACACGAAGGGGTGCAAGCAGGCACCGGGCGCCACCTTTCTTCACGTTGCGAGCTGCAGCTCGGGGCCAGTCACGGTGCTCGGATCAGCTGGGCTGGTCTTCACAATGCTTCTGGGCCAGGCAGGCGGCAGTCACTTTGTTTAGAGGGAGGACAGCTCCCAGAGTGGTGCTGAAGAGCGCGATTGTCAGAGCGCGCTCCGCTTTTCCTGGAGAGGCTTGCAGAAGGAAAACAGCGTCTTACAGTGGTTCCTCTGTCAGGGGGTAGCGCCCACTGTTCCTGGGGCGCTGGTCAGGGGGCAAGTTCACAGGCAAGCCCTTGGAGATCTTTCAGCAGAGTTTGGCACAAAGTTAATTAAAAGCAAAAGTCTCTTGTAGTCTTTTCTTTCCTCTCCTTCTGCAGCAAGGCACCAGACACAGGCCAGAGACAGCACTCCTCCTTGTCATTCCAGGTCCTTCTCTTCGGGCAGAGTTTCTTCTGTAGCGCAAACAGGATCTAATTTACAAGGAGCAGGGCTCCTACTTTTATACCCAGTTTCTTTTGTTCTTACAGGCCAGGGGGGCCTTTGCATAACTGTTCTCAGTCCCTGAGCACTTGTGGTGGGTACTTCTGCTTCTGCATTCAGTGTGAGGGCAGGCACATCAGCCGCTCCCCAGGGGGGCGGAGCCGGCATTGTGAAGACAGGGGCAGCCTGAGCACTTTGTTGACAAGCTTCGGTCCTTCCTGGGCCAGGTGCAGGCTGAGTCATCAGTCGCTCCCCAGGAGGGCGGAGCCAGCATTGTGGAGGCAGAGCACAGCCTGATGCATCATTCAGGGGAAACTCCCACCACCCACTAAGGTGTCATCCTGCTATTCACCACCTGTCAACTCCCAGCCCTGTCACTCACACAACTCAGACAGTCAGATACACACAAAGCAGAGGCGGGCTGAAATGGTTAGACAAGCAAATGCTAGCTTTCTAAAAGTAGCATTTGCAAACACAGGATATTAAAATAAACTTTACTAAAAGAAGTATTTTATTATTCTGAGTTCAGGCATACTAAACATTATTTTCTACCATGCTCCCTGAGCCTGCTGGGATTATAGAGTGTAATAATTCCAGCAGCCCATTCTGGCCTAAAGGGAGCAGGTAGCCTTACAATAGTGAAAAACGAATTTGGTTGTAATTCACTACTAGGACATGCCACACACATCAGGGCTTGTCCTACCTTACACTTACAATGCACCCTGCCCTAGGGCCTACCATAGGGGTGACTAATATGAAGTTAAGGGAAGGTTTAGGGACTGGCAAGTGGGTGCACTTGCCCAGCCAGCATGACAGTACCAGACTGCACGCAGGTTCTGCAATGGCAGACCCTAGACACATTTTAAGGCTGCTTCTGTGGGTGGCGCAACCAGCGCTGCAGGCCCACTAGCAGTATTGGCATTTACAAGCCCTGGCACTCCTGGTGCACTTTACTGGGGAATAACAGTAAATCCAATGAACCAATCATGGACATTAATCACATGTACACTTTTCAGTAGGGAGAGCATATGCACTTTAGCACTGGTCAGCAGTGGTAAAGTGCCCAGAGTCATTAAACCAAACAAAATAGGTCAGAGAGAGTATTGGAGGAAGGCAAAAAGTTTAGGGATGACCCTGCCAAGAGGCCCAGGTCCAACACACCTTATAACGCCTTGAAATGGTTCGAATGTCACGGACGTTCCATGTGAGACATTTCAGATTATGTAACGTCCCCATTGTAATCATCCCTCATCCGCCCCATCTGCGCATTTTGATTGCCCACATCATTGCAGCATAACCCCACATATAAAACTCCCCTTGAAACTCCCTCATCCCTCCCCCCCAGAACAGGACCCAAACACACATTATCAGTCCCCATCCAAACTTCCATTACAACACACACAATTTTATTCTGTAGTCGCCACTACAGATGGCATTAAGGGCAATGGGAGGGTGGTTCAGGGCCAACAGGAGGCAGACCACGCCACCACCCCGAGCCCAGGACCCCATATATAATAGTCCGCCACAGTACCTGCAGTCCTTTAGATTACCCGTTACCACAGTCCCACCAGGGCCAGCCATCAGTAGTCCACTCCCGGAGGCGTCACTCGTTAAAGATCCCATCCGCCGTTTGGGGGGTGACCAACGGTCTCCTTGCACTGTCTGCATCTGAGAGGTCCGCGCCAGACTTTCCTCCCCCATCTTCAGATTCCGAGCCCATCGACTGACCCTCCTGTTGTGACCCTGTTATCACTGCTGTCGCCGCCAGAGCCCCTCGTTTGTCCGCTGCCATTTGGGTGCCCTGCAGAGTCTTCTGGTTTTTGTTGCATTTGCGGATGCGTTGCAATTTGCGCACCTGGGTAGGCTTCTGCTTTCCGCGGTCCCCCCTGCCTCTGCGGTCTGTGCCAGCCCTGTACAATTCAAGCCAAGTCCATGCTTCTTCAGGAGTTTGGAAAAAGTGTGTCGACCCATCCAGGATTACTCGTAACTTAGCTGGGAGAGCAGAGAATATTGTATCCCTTCATCTCTTAGTTCCTTTTCTACGGATAAATAAGAGGCCCTGCGTTTTTGAACTTCCTGGGTGTAGTCCGGAAAGATCGTGACCGCACTGTTCGCCACCTGGAAAGGACCTGCTGAACGCACCCGCTGTATCAGCAAATCCCTGTCTTTAAAGTGCAGAACCTTGACCACCACTTGTCGAGGTGGGCGACCCGGCAGGGGCGGCCGGGCTTGAACCCTATGCGCCCTTTCAAGGGAAAAGAAAGAGGACAGGCCTTCCGGGGCAACAACCGTCTTGAACCAGTTCTCCATGTAAGCGACCGCGTCATCTCCCTCTGTCTTTTCGGGCAGACCTACTACCCGTACGTTGTTTCTCCGATTGCGACTTTCTGAATCCTCCGCCCTCTTTTCCAGTGTTGCTAATCGATCCAGCACATCATTCAACTTATGTTCCGCTGTCACCACCGCAGGCTTGAGATCCTGAAGCAGTAGCTCATTTTCCTTCACCCTGTCCACCAGCTTGGAAGGATCCACTCTCAGGAGACCCAATCCTGTTGCGACCTGTGCAATATCCTGATGCAAGGACTCCTTGGTCGCCGTTATAGCCTCTAGTATTCCATCCAGGCGTTTGTTCAGTCTTTGTTCCTGCGCCGTTCCCTCCGGGTCATTTTGGGCATTGCGATCTTCTTCCAGGACTTTCGCCTGTTCCTGCCCCGATTTCGGCTTCATCTCTCGGCCGTTCGTGGCCATCCCGACCACCAAAGCCACCTCCTTTGCCACGAGTGTTTGTGACTCGTCCTTCAGTTATTCAGCGTCAGGTCAGCACCTTCCCTTCCAGCTCTCTGTAACGGCCTCGTCCTCTCCTCTGCCCGCCGGCACCTTTCCAGGTTCCTGAGCCTCCCGCAAAGCACAGCTGCTCTTGCCACTCTATCCTCAGCTGGGCGACCTCTCTTCAGGCACTCCGGGTATATGTGGATCAGACACCGTTCCTCCTATGCTGCCTGTCCTCCTGTGGTAGCACTGGTCACTTCTCAAAAGCGCTATTTCCTGCCAATGGGACCCGGCTGTAGAATGACACGGCACTCAGCCAGTCAGGTATTTCAAATCCGAACCCCAGAACCCGCGTCTCAGAGGGCAGCTCACCCCCGCAAGCCCCGTGCTCGGGAGCAGGGGCGGCTGGTCCATAGGGGCGTCGGGGCAGCGCCCTACTAGGCAGATTCAACAAGCAAAACTGCCCACGGACAGCAGGAAATGTAAACAGACGGCAGACGAAATTCGTCTGTTTATTATTGCATTTCTTATATAGCGCCAGAATCAACCCCCGAAGGGGTATCTCCGCGCTTGCCTTGGGAACCCGTCCTGGTTTTTCCCTGTGAGATAGCCCCTATAGGGCATCCCCAAGGTGAAAGCCAGGCATCCCGCCGCGGGGGGCCGTTGTGGAGATTAAGCAAGCTTAATGCCCAGAGTTGCATAGTGTGAACCCATGATTAGGTCAGGCACCGAAGCGAGAATTATCGAGTCCGTGGACATTTGAGCTCAACACCCTGCCGCGTCGGGAATCGAACCCTGGTCCCGGGTCTGACCTCTGCTTCAGGGTCTGCCTGCTCTAACCAGTGAGCCACACTTCTCCACGTTTACATTTCCTGCCTGTGCTGGCAGCTGCATCACAGATTCAACTGCGCACGAGCACAGTCAGTGGTCATTCCACTACAAACGTGCACCAGGCGAGAGCAGCAGGAGTCCAGCAGACTCCGACTGCGCATCTGCAAGGGGCGCTTTTAATTTCAGCCCCCCCCCCCTCCATTGACACTACATTAGGCATGCTGCGCATGCCTAATGTAGTACAGGAGCCTGAAGATAGCATCCTGCACGGGCGGTGACGTATGGCCGCCCCATGCCCTGTCAACAGGCAGGATACAGTTGAGTAGCTGCCCTTGAGTCACATCCAGTCTCATGATTTGCCACTTGCCATGAGAGGACTCGGAGACGGGATGCGCGGCGGGACCGGCAGAGGAGATTCCTCACCCTGGTAAGTTTATTTGTTTGTAAAAATGTAATTAAATACACCTCCCCCCTCGCGCGTACCACCCGGATTCATGCCGGCCGTGACTCTCTACACATTTGTGGTGACTGAAAGGAACACGTCAGAAACATTTTGAAGTTATCTACTCTGCCACCAGATCCATTATTTTAATCCTGCGATAATGTTTTCAAAAATAACTACTGCAGAAGTAATGTGTGCTGTGTTTACACTTCGTGAAGCTCTTGTATTGGAATCGCGGAGGGTCTTCCTTATCGTGACAGAATCTCAGTGTGATGGATTCAGCGTCCTAGAGTGTGTTCAGTTGAACAAACGTCTAGATGTTTTTACAATCTTTACAGGAATGTTATTTACGTGCCTGAAAACTAAATCAAGTCCCCCTAAGTCAGTTGTTTTGGGGGACTTGTTGGATGGATGGGTGGATGGATGGATGGATGCCTGAATGATGTATGGATGGATGCATGCATGATGGGTGGATGCATGATGGATGGGTGGATGGGTGGGTGCATGAATGAATGATGTATGGATGCAGGATGGTTGGGTGGATGGATGGGTGGATGCATGAATGATGTATGGATGCATGCATATATGATGGGCGGATGCATGATGGATGGATGGGTGGATGCATGAATGAATGATGTATGCAGGGTGGGTGGGTGGATGGATGGGTGGATGCATGGATGCATGCATGATGGGTGGATGCATGATGGATGGATGGGTGGGTGCATGAATGATGTATGGATGCAGGATGGGTGGGTGGATGCATGAATGAATGATGTATGCAGGGTGGGTGGGTGGATGGATGGGTGGATGCATGGATGCATGCATGATGGGTGGATGCATGGTGGATGGGTGGGTGCATGAATGATGTATGGATGCAGGATGGGTGGGTGGATGTATGGGTGGATGTATGAATGATGTATGGATGCATGCATGATGGGTGGATGCATGATGGATGGATGGGTGGATGCATGAATGATGTATGGATGGTGGGTGGGTGGATAGATGGGTGGATGCATGAATGATGTATGGATGGATGCAAGGTGGTTCGGGCTCGTTCGCTGCGCTCAATCGCTGCGGTGCAATATGCAAATTAGTTTACGCCTCACCACTTTCAAATGTCACCAGCCGCCCCTGCTCGGGAGGTCAGTTTATCCTCCTTGGTACTTCTCCACCTCTCTCACAGAGGGGGCTAGCGGTGTTTGAATGCTCCTCAATGCGGTGTTCCTCCTCGACTCGCAACTGGCATCCCCCAGGGCTGTGGTTCCCAAAGTGTGCGCCGCGGCGCCCTGGTGCGCCGTGAAGGGAAGCCAGGGGCGCCGCGTCGCTGCGCAGGATGTGGGTCTGAGAAAAAAAAATTAATTATCCTCAAAATGCAGGGAAACTGCGAGCTGACAATGTTGGAGCTGGGGAACCGGGTTCGACCCTCAACGTCAGCTCAGAATCCTGTCATTCCGGGCAATTCACTTAATCTCCCAGTCAGCGCCGACCAAAACCGAATAAATGAATGTATCCTTGTGTAACGTGACTGGTGCTCTTCGGGTCTCCTAGTAACATGGAAATAAAAAAAGTAATGTCAGCTTTTGTGCAAATGACTTGAGATTTTCAGCTCAGAACTCCTGCTGAGTACAACTTCACTATAATAGTTAATCATTTTCTGTTAACTCCTTCAAACCTAATTTTGTTGGTACGCATAGGTCATTCCTTAAATAGAACAAGCACTAATGTTTTCTCTATCAGTGCGTATTTGCTACATTGTCTGGGACCGTTGCAGGTATTGTAAATAATGGTTTAAGTGTTCATATAACCAAACACAATATTACCTGTTTTTATTGCTAGGCCAAATAGCCGTAAGTGTTTTCATTACAGCACTGCACTTTTTAGTTTTTTGCGATATCAGAACATGAGGCAAAATTAAACCTGACGCCTTCTGCTTAAAGAATGCAGTAGGAGGAGCATGGGGCCATGTGTTCAGCAGTCAAATAGAATGTATTGTTGCTGCAATAGCGCCAGTCTCCACTCCATGGTAATTCATGGTTATGCTCATCAATTCAATTATGTCTAGGTGGGACCTGGGTGCTTCGTCCTACAGTGCAGAATCATACTTCAGATTCTGAGTTGAGAATTATTATTTCTTTGGATGAACTAACTGTTATCTGATTAACTCTGTGTGGCAACTTGATTGAAACTGGACTCTTAACTAGTAAGAGACTAGTAAGTTTAGTAAGGTTATTATTGGACGTATTCCATTTTTTCCAGGCTGTGTGCATTCAACTTAATCGCTTTGGATATTTATTTTGGAGACTTGCTGTTGTATTTGATGTATTGGGTGGGTGGGGGCAGGGTCAGGGGCCTGGTGGAGAGCGTTGGGTGGGTGGGTGCAGGGTGGGGGCAGGGTCAGGGGCCTGGTGGAGAGCGTTGGGTGGGTGGGTGCAGGGTGGGGGCAGGGTCAGGGGCCTGGTGGAGAGCGTTGGGTGGGTGGGTGCAGGGTGGGGGGCCTGGTGGAGAGCGTTGGGTGGGTGGGTGCAGGGTGGGGGCAGGGTCAGGGGCCTGGTGGAGAGCGTTGGGTGGGTGGGTGCAGGGTGGGGGGCCTGGTGGAGAGCGTTGGGTGGGTGGGTGCAGGGTGGGGGCAGGGTCAGGGGCCTGGTGGAGAGCGTTGGGTGGGTGGGTGCGGGGTCAGGGGGCCTGGTGGAGAGCTTTGAGTGGGTGGGTGCGGGGTCAGGGGGCCTGGTGGAGAGCGTTGGGTGGGTGGGTGCAGGGTGGGTGCAGGGTCAGGGGCCTGGTGGAGAGCGTTGGGTGGGTGGGTGCGGAATCAGGGGCCTGGTGGAGAGCGTTGGGTGGGTGGGTGCAGGGTGGGTGCAGGGTCAGGGGCCTGGTGCAGAGCGTTGGGTGGGTGCAGGGTGAGAGGCCTGGTGGAGAGCATTGGGTGGGTGGGTGCAGGGTGGGGGCAGGGTCAGGGGCCTGGTGGAGAGCGTTGGGTGGGTGGGTGCAGGGTGGGGGCAGGGTCAGGGGCCTGGTGGAGAGCGTTGGGTGGGTGGGTGCAGGGTGGGGGCAGGGTCAGGGGCCTGGTGGAGAGCGTTGGGTGGGTGGGTGCAGGGTGGGGTCAGGGTCAGGGGCCTGGTGCAGAGCGTTGGGTGGGTGGGTGCAGGGTGGGGGCAGGGTCAGGGGCCTGGTGGAGAGCGTTGGGTGGGTGGGTGCAGGGTGGGGGCAGGGTCAGGGGCCTGGTGGAGAGCGTTGGGTGGGTGGGTGCAGGGTGGGGGCAGGGTCAGGGGCCTGGTGGAGAGCGTTGGGTGGGTGGGTGCAGGGTGGGGGCAGGGTCAGGGGCCTGGTGGAGAGCGTTGGGTGGGTGGGTGCAGGGTGGGGGCAGGGTCAGGGGCCTGGTGGAGAGCGTTGGGTGGGTGGGTGCAGGGTGGGGGCAGGGTCAGAGGCCTGGTGGAGAGCGTTGGGTGGGTGGGTGCAGGGTGGGGGCAGGGTCAGGGGCCTGGTGGAGAGCGTTGGGTGGGTGGGTGCAGGGTGGGGGCAGGGTCAGGGGCCTGGTGGAGAGCGTTGGGTGGGTGGGTGCAGGGTGGGGGCAGGGTCAGGGGCCTGGTGGAGAGCGTTGGGTGGGTGGGTGCAGGGTGGGGGCAGGGTCAGGGGCCTGGTGGAGAGCGTTGGGTGGGTGGGTGCAGGGTGGGTGCAGGGTCAGGGGCCTGGTGGAGAGCGTTGGGTGGGTGGGTGCAGGGTCAGGGGCCTGGTGGAGAGCGTTGGGTGGGTGGGTGCAGGGTGGGTGCAGGGTCAGGGGCCTGGTGGAGAGCGTTGGGTGGGTGGGTGCAGGGTGGGGGCAGGGTCAGGGGCCTGGTGGAGAGGGTTGGGTGGGTGGGTGCAGGGTGGGGGCAGGGTCAGGGGCCTGGTGGAGAGCGTTGGGTGGGTGGGTGCAGGGTGGGGGCAGGGTCAGGGGCCTGGTGGAGAGCGTTGGGTGGGTGGGTGCAGGGTGGGTGCAGGGTCAGGGGCCTGGTGGAGAGCGTTGGGTGGGTGGGTGCAGGGTCAGGGGCCTGGTGGAGAGCGTTGGGTGGGTGGGTGCAGGGTGGGTGCAGGGTCAGGGGCCTGGTGGAGAGCGTTGGGTGGGTGGGTGCAGGGTGGGGGCAGGGTCAGGGGCCTGGTGGAGAGCGTTGGGTGGGTGGGTGCAGGGTGGGGGCAGGGTCAGGGGCCTGGTGGAGAGCGTTGGGTGGGTGGGTGCTGGGTGGGGGCAGGGTCAGGGGCCTGGTGGAGAGCGTTGGGTGGGTGGGTGCAGGGTGGGGGCAGGGTCAGGGGCCTGGTGGAGAGCGTTGGGTGGGTGGGTACAGGGTGGGGGCAGGGTCAGGGGCCTGGTGGAGAGCGTTGGGTGGGTGGGTGCAGGGTGGGTGCAGGGTCAGGGGCCTGGTGCAGAGCGTTGGGTGGGTGCAGGGTGAGAGGCCTGGTGGAGAGCATTGGGTGGGTGGGTGCAGGGTGGGGGCAGGGTCAGAGGCCTGGTGGAGAGCGTTGGGTGGGTGGGTGCAGGGTGGGGGCAGGGTCAGGGACCTGGTGGAGAGCGTTGGGTGGGTGGGTGCAGGGTCAGGGGCCTGGTGGAGAGCGTTGGGTGGGTGGGTGCAGGGTGGGGGCAGGGTCAGGGGCCTGGTGGAGAGCGTTGGGTGGGTGGGTGCAGGGTGGGGGCAGGGTCAGGGGCCTGGTGGAGAGCGTTGGGTGGGTGGGTGCAGGGTGGGGGCAGGGTCAGGGGCCTGGTGGAGAGCGTTGGGTGGGTGGGTGCAGGGTGGGTGCAGGGTCAGGGGCCTGGTGCAGAGCGTTGGGTGGGTGCAGGGTGAGAGGCCTGGTGGAGAGCATTGGGTGGGTGGGTGCAGGGTGGGGGCAGGGTCAGAGGCCTGGTGGAGAGCGTTGGGTGGGTGGGTGCAGGGTGGGGGCAGGGTCAGGGACCTGGTGGAGAGCGTTGGGTGGGTGGGTGCAGGGTCAGGGGCCTGGTGGAGAGCGTTGGGTGGGTGGGTGCAGGGTGGGGGCAGGGTCAGGGGCCTGGTGGAGAGCGTTGGGTGGGTGGGTGCAGGGTGGGGGCAGGGTCAGGGGCCTGGTGGAGAGCGTTGGGTGGGTGGGTGCAGGGTGGGGGCAGGGTCAGGGGCCTGGTGGAGAGCGTTGGGTGGGTGGGTGCAGGGTGGGGGCATGGTCAGGGACCTGGTGGAGAGCGTTGGGTGGGTGGGTGCAGGGTCAGGGACCTGGTGGAGAGCATTGGGTGGGTGGGTGCAGGGTCAGGGACCTGGTGGAGAGCGTTGGGTGGGTGGGTGCAGGGTCAGGGACCTGGTGGAGAGCATTGGGTGGGTGGGTGCAGGGTGGGGGCAGGGTCAGGGGCCTGGTGGAGAGCGTTGGGTGGGTGGGTGCAGGGTGGGGGCAGGGTCAGGGGCCTGGTGGAGAGCATTGGGTGGGTGGGTGCAGGGTGGGGGCAGGGTCAGGGGCCTGGTGGAGAGCGTTGGGTGGGTGGGTGCAGGGTGGGGGCAGGGTCAGGGGCCTGGTGGAGAGCGTTAGGTGGGTGGGTGCAGGGTGGGGGCAGGGTCAGGGGCCTGGTGGAGAGCGTTGGGTGGGTGGGTGCAGGGTGGGGGCAGGGTCAGGGGCCTGGTGGAGAGCGTTGGGTGGGTGGGTGCAGGGTGGGGGCAGGGTCAGGGGCCTGGTGGAGAGCGTTGGGTGGGTGGGTGCAGGGTGGGTGCAGGGTCAGGGGCCTGGTGCAGAGCGTTGGGTGGGTGCAGGGTGAGAGGCCTGGTGGAGAGCATTGGTTGGGTGGGTGCAGGGTGGGGGCAGGGTCAGAGGCCTGGTGGAGAGCGTTGGGTGGGTGGGTGCAGGGTGGGGGCAGGGTCAGGGACCTGGTGGAGAGCGTTGGGTGGGTGGGTGCAGGGTCAGGGGCCTGGTGGAGAGCGTTGGGTGGGTGGGTGCAGGGTGGGGGCAGGGTCAGGGGCCTGGTGGAGAGCGTTGGGTGGGTGGGTGCAGGGTGGGGGCAGGGTCAGGGGCCTGGTGGAGAGCGTTGGGTGGGTGGGTGCAGGGTGGGGGCAGGGTCAGGGGCCTGGTGGAGAGCGTTGGGTGGGTGGGTGGAGGGTGGGGGCAGGGTCAGGGGCCTGGTGGAGAGCGTTGGGTGGGTGGGTGCAGGGTGGGGGCAGGGTCAGGGGCCTGGTGGAGAGCGTTGGGTGGGTGGGTGCAGGGTGGGTGCAGGGTCAGGGGCCTGGTGCAGAGCGTTGGGTGGGTGCAGGGTGAGAGGCCTGGTGGAGAGCATTGGGTGGGTGGGTGCAGGGTGGGGGCAGGGTCAGAGGCCTGGTGGAGAGCGTTGGGTGGGTGGGTGCAGGGTGGGGGCAGGGTCAGGGACCTGGTGGAGAGCGTTGGGTGGGTGGGTGCAGGGTCAGGGGCCTGGTGGAGAGCGTTGGGTGGGTGGGTGCAGGGTGGGGGCAGGGTCAGGGGCCTGGTGGAGAGCGTTGGGTGGGTGGGTGCAGGGTGGGGGCAGGGTCAGGGGCCTGGTGGAGAGCGTTGGGTGGGTGGGTGCAGGGTGGGGGCAGGGTCAGGGGCCTGGTGGAGAGCGTTGGGTGGGTGGGTGCAGGGTGGGGGCATGGTCAGGGACCTGGTGGAGAGCGTTGGGTGGGTGGGTGCAGGGTCAGGGACCTGGTGGAGAGCATTGGGTGGGTGGGTGCAGGGTCAGGGACCTGGTGGAGAGCGTTGGGTGGGTGGGTGCAGGGTCAGGGACCTGGTGGAGAGCATTGGGTGGGTGGGTGCAGGGTGGGGGCAGGGTCAGGGGCCTGGTGGAGAGCGTTGGGTGGGTGGGTGCAGGGTGGGGGCAGGGTCAGGGGCCTGGTGGAGAGCGTTGGGTGGGTGGGTGCAGGGTGGGGGCAGGGTCAGGGGCCTGGTGGAGAGCGTTGGGTGGGTGGGTGCAGGGTGGGGGCAGGGTCAGGGGCCTGGTGGAGAGCGTTGGGTGGGTGGGTGCAGGGTGGGGGCAGGGTCAGGGGCCTGGTGGAGAGCGTTGGGTGGGTGGGTGCAGGGTGGGGGCAGGGTCAGGGGCCTGGTGGAGAGCGTTGGGTGGGTGGGTGCAGGGTGGGGGCAGGGTCAGTGTTGGACAGGCCACATGAAGGGCCGCTCTCCCCCGGCCCGACCAGGCCCGAGCCCGGTCACGCAAGTACCACACACCACCATTGCACGTCCTCCGTCCCCTCAGGGACCCCTGCCTTCGAACATATCGACCTCGTGGGCCCGATCCACTGCTGGCCCGCGCGCCCATCCGGGACGCCATCTTGGACACTCCACCACGAGACCGCCTGGCCCCCGATCGACCCCAACCCTGGGCCTAGCCAGGCCTCAGACATCCCGGCACCACCATCCACCCAGGAGGTGAGCGGGCTACTTGGCAAGTCAATGGGAGAAAGAGGTGTCGATGGCTCTCCCCCGCCAAGTGCCGCCCGGCCATCGCCTCCCCGGGCGCTGGCTCCACCCCCCTGCTGGGTGTCGGGACACCCTCATCCCGGACCTCCCGACCTCCAAGTGCGAGGTTCCGGACATCAAAGAACATCAGCCCTATAACTGGGGCAGCTCCAGAGCAGGAGGGCAGTTGTATCTTGGAGTCGAGAGACGCAAAGAAGAACTCATCCTTGACGGACTACTGGCGCTGCCGTAGCCCTGCCTTGTGCACCTTTGTCTTGCCTACTGGCGCTGCCATAACCTTCGTAACCTTCCGATCCTTCATCGTCGTCGGGACCTGCTGGCGTGGCCGCGGACCGTTTGTGTTGGACCTGGGCCTCTTGGCAGGGTCATCCCTAAACTTTTTGCCTTCCTCCAATACTCTCTCTGACCTATTTTGTTTGGTTTAATGACTCTGGGCACTTTACCACTGCTGACCAGTGCTAAAGTGCATATGCTCTCCCTACTGAAAAGTGTACATGTGATTGATGTCCATGATTGGTTCATTGGATTTACTGTTAGTCCCTAGTAAAGTGCACCAGGAGTGCCAGGGCTTGTAAATGCCAATACTGCTAGTGGGCCTGCAGCGCTGGTTGCGCCACCCACAGAAGCAGCCTTAAAATGTGTCTAGGGTCTGCCATTGCAGAACCTGCGTGCAGTCTGGTACTGTCATGCTGGCTGGGCAAGTGCACCCACTTGCCAGCCTCTAAACCTTCCCTTAACTTCATATCAGTCACCCCTATGGTAGGCCTGAGGGCAGGGTGCATTGTAAGTGTAAGGTAGGACATGCCCTGATGTGTGTGGCATGTTCTAATAGTGAACTACTGCCAATTTCGTTTTTCACTATTGTAAGGCTACCTGCTCCCTTTAGGCCAGGATGGGCTGCTGGAATTATTACACTCTATAATCCCAGCAGGCTCAGGGAACATGGTAGAGAGTCATGTTTAGTATGCCTGAACTCAGAATAATAAGATACTTCTTTTAGTAAAGTTTATTTTAGTATCCTGGGTTTGCAAATGCTACTTTTAGAAAGTTAGCATTTGCTTGTCTGACCATTTCAGCCCGCCTCTGCTCTTGTGTGTATCTGACTGTCTGAGTTGTGTGAGTGACAGGGCTGGGTGTGGACAGTGGGTGAATAGCAGGATGACACCTTAGTGGGAGGTGGGAGTTTCCCTGAATGAGGCATCAGGCTGTGCTCTGCCTCCACAATGCTGGCTCCGCCCCCCTGGGGAGCGACTGATGACTCAGCCTGCACCTGGCCCAGGAAGGACCGAAGCTTGTCAACAAAGTGCTCAAGCTGCCCCTGTCTTCACAATGCCGGCTCCGCCCCCCTGGGGAGCGGCTGATGTGCCTGCCCTCACACTGACTGCAGAAGCAGAGTACACCCATCAAGTGCTCAGAGACTGAAAGGAATTATGCAAAGGCCCCCCTGGCCTGTAAGAACAAAAGAAACTGGGTATAAAAGTAGGAGCCCTGCTCCTTGTAAATTAGATCCAGTTTGCGCAAAGAAGAAGCTCTGCCTGAAGAGAAGGACCCTGGAAGCTGCAAGGAGAAGTACTGACTCTGACCCCAAGAGACTGGCCTGTGGTGGGTGCCTTGCTGCAGAAGGAGAGCAGGAGAAGAAAGACTGAAAGACTTTGCTTTTATCCAACTTGTGCCAAACTTTTATCAAGATCTCCAAGGGCTTGCTGTGGAACTTGCCCCCTGACCAGCGCCCCAGGAACAGTGGGCGCTACCCTGTCCCCCTGGAAGAAGGAGCTGCAGTGAGCCATCAATCCGATCGACACAGCTGCTGAAGGAAGGAGGAGCGCGCCGTGAAAGAATCCCTGCGCCCCTCCTAAGAGGCCCTTGGCACCCCGTCCCGCCGAGCACCGCATCTGCTAACTGGCCGGCACCAGGTGACACCGTAAGGCCCAGCCTCGCTGGCCTAATCACCGTCCCTACCGCCTGCCTAACTGCGAAGCATCGCAAGAACGGACTTGGCCAAGTATCTGCTGTGACCTGAGAGGCTTGTGTGCGCCTCACGCTGCTACCCGGGGCTCTGCCCCCCTTTCCCAGGACCTGAGGTGTGTCGCCGTCTGCCCGACCCGCGCCGCAACGCCAACCTCCGAGCCAGAGCCGAGCCGCCGCTCGCTCCAACCCCGGGAGGAAGACACCGCGACGTGGACCGCCGAGCCGGCCTGCACCCGACCCCTTCGCAAAGACAAAGGTACTGTTTCCCGTTCCGCGGTGCGAGCCCCTGTCCCGCCTCGCTCGCACTGCCATCTGCCTCAGCCAAGCCCCCGGAGCCGCGCAGTGAGCGCTCCCCGGGCCCCCGCTCTCTCCCCTGACAGCCGTGCAGCGCGCCCGTCAGGCTGACAGTGACTCCCCGGCCGCCGATCCCGCTAGAGGCGTGAGATTGAGCAGACCGGGTCCGATCGTTGGCACAAAGAGAGAGAGGCCTTGGCTGATTACAATTCTTATTAGAGGAACGTACCAGTACTAGGGAAGAGTCCGCAACCCTTTGTAAGAAGCACACGAATAATTCTTGTAACGCTGAATAAGAACTGTGGCCCATTTTCAAGCAAATAACTAGAAAGTACAAAGACTGTATTTACAAGGCACTGCTGGAAGAGTATATATGGTCTATTGAAAGTTGCTGGAACCATTTTCTTAAACTACGCAAAGACTGTATTTACAAGCCTGATCTAAAGATATATATAAAGAAGATATTTTTACAGAATCCAGTCTTGTGTCATTGTGTGGTGGGTTGTTGGTTTATTGTGTGTGATGCTGCAGATGTTTAACCCAAAGTACTCCAGAGTTTAGCCTAGACTGCTTGTGCCACACTACCTAAAGGGCAAGCAGGGGTTATTTCTGGGAGTAATCCTTTGCCCTGATTTAGAGGAGAGGGTCCCTGCTTGTCGCAAGTACATACCTGCGCCAACCAGAGACCCCCAATTCTAACATTGGACGCAGCGGTGAGGATCTCGAATTTACATTTGCAGTGTCCATACATTAGCTACTGACCATTGCATAGTGATGACAGTCCAGTAACCTAAGCCACAGACCTTTTTTTGATTTATGTTTTACTGAGAGAATCCCCATTTGTTTTGAAGTCATGCCGGTGTCAGTGACAATGGAAAAGGCACCATCCATTTCTTCTATTGACTGTGATTGGGAGAAACTAGAAAACTATACTGGGAAACAGCTCAAGAGCTTCTGCAAAAATTTGAACATTTCCATGACCGGACTCTCCAGAAGGGAGCAGTTCCAAAAGGCGCTGAGGGCCTGGGTCAAGGCAAGGAATGCCCCTGGAAAGGATTTTGAATTTGAGGATGCAGAACAGCAGCTGGAGGGACCCCTGACTCCAGAGTGGAGGGGTGCAACCTCCCCATTGGGTAGCAGTGTTTCTGGCCGAGGTCTGTCACCAGAGGAGCTGGCGGACAGACAGGCCACCCGAGAACATGAAATGAAGTTGGCGGAGCTGAAATGGAATTGCCAACTGGAGCTAGAATCTAGGAAATTAGCTCTGGAAGAAAGGAAAATGGAGCTTGCGCATGACTTAAGAATGAGGAAACTTGACTTGGAGCTCGAGGGGCTTGAGGCCAGGAGGGCTTCAGCCCAGCAACAAGAAATATGTGTAGCTCAGAGATTGAGCTTTGCTGAGTTGGAGGTGGAGTCCAGCTCAGATGGTGGCAGCAACATTAAGGTATCTAGTGCTGACAGCATAGTGCGCGCACCTAGAGATATGGCACCTGACTTGGAGGGGGTTAACTTACACCAGGAGGTTCAAGGGCATGAGGTAGCTCCAGTAGTGCGCAGCGTCCCTGAAGGGAATAGGGTAGCTGGCGTAGGAGTTCATGGTCCTAGTGGTGGGAGGGATTCCCCCATAGTTGAGGTCCTGGTGGGTGAGTGTAAGGACCGCCCAGAAGAGTGTGGGTTGTGTGACAAAGACAGTCTGCTACTGTCTGGCCAGTCTCAGAAGGATGGTGTGGAGTATGTGTGTGAGGCGCTGGATGGAGAGGTGGAGGATAGTTTGGTTAACCCTGCTAGGGGGCTGTGTAATCCAATTGTGGGAGAGCATACTTTAAGTCCCAGTTTTCCAGAGCTATGCCAACACCTGTTTGAGAGTGAGTTCTCTGACCCCAGGGAGCTCACATTGGAGGCAGACCTTGTGGTGGATTCTAGAGGGTCTGGAGAGGCATTGGGGTGTGATCCTATTGGGAGTGGCTCAGGAATCTTCCAGCCCAGAGTGGTGGAAGTGGCGCAGAGTAGCCCAGCTAGGTCCTGTAGTAGTGAGAGGGGTGTAGGGCCTCACGTCCTGTCCTTGAGGGGAAGGAGTGAGAATGGGTTTTGTCCCAGTAGTGCCCAACCTCAGTCTCAGAGCCTGGATGGTTCTTTAAGGGAACACCAGGTGGGAAGCCTAGGCTGTCCGGATGAGTCACCCGCTGAGGGGGATCCCCCAGTGGCTACAGAACATGGAGGCTCTGTAAACAGAGCTCCAGTAGTTCTGGTGTCTGGCAGTACCACTCCAGTTGGGAGAGTGCAGAAGTCCAGAAGGAGGGGCGAGAGGGGGAAGGAGTCCCCAGTGGAAGAACCAGTGGGTCAGGGGCCAGCCAGCAGGGCTGCGTCCCCAGTGAATGACCATGGGGACACCACTTCTGTCCTGGGGGATCTTCCCGCACTGTCAGATGGACAGGGGTTGGGAGATCTGCGCCAGGCAGACTGTCGCACGGCACATGAGCTATGTGCCACCCTCAGGGGGGGCATGCGTGCTCCCCGGGAAGTCCTGGTGCGCCAGGCAAGAGTTCAACTGCAGGGTTGGGTCCCTGAGTTGGAGAGCCAGGTTCAGGTGTTGGCTGACCTGGAGGGCAGGACCACTGTAATCAGTGTCCTGGCCCATTTCACTTCTAGGGGTACCACTCCAGTTGGGAGTGGGCAGTACTCTGGAAGGGGGTGCAGAGGGAGGAAGTCCTCGCCTCTGACCCCGGTTCAACTAAAGGGTCTAGACCCTAGGTTTAAGGGCCAGGTGCAGGGTGTCCCCCCTGACCTGGTGCCCCAGTTGCAGGATAGCACCCCTGAACTGGTGGGCGAATTGTGCAGATCACCTGCCACAGGTGCGCTGACAATTCTGGAAGGGGGTACCACTCCAGGTGGGAGGGTACAGAGCCCCAAGGAGGAGGACCGGGTGTGGGTGAGGCTACCCCAGTCTTGGGTCCAGCTGCCAGGTACAGGCCTGGAGCTGGTGGGTCAGTGCCAGGATGACATCCCTGACCTGACAGGAGGGAGAGTGGACAAAGGGTGCCAAGCACCTGGGGCTACTGCCCCCCACTCTCTGAGGCCACAGAGGTTTGGGAGCCCTGAGAGGCATGAGGCCTGGGTCTCAGCCCTGACTACTGTCAGTGGCCACTGTGATTTGATGACTGTCTGTTGGGACACACCTGTGAGCAAGTTAAGGTTAGAGGCTGCACAGGTGGTGTCCACAGAGGAAGAGAAGGGTGCCCCATGGAGTAGCTGGGTGGACCCTGAGAGTATGTACAGAGGATTTAAAATAGGTTCTGATTGGCGTAGAACAGGAATGTGCCCCTGCTGTTGCGGGCCAGGTCCATGTTCTATCGCCCCAAGCAGGGAAGCCCATCACAGTGGTGATTGGTCTACCCTGGGTTTTGGCTGGAAGGGGGTTGTGTTGGACCTGGGCCTCTTGGCAGGGTCATCCCTAAACTTTTTGCCTTCCTCCAATACTCTCTCTGACCTATTTTGTTTGGTTTAATGACTCTGGGCACTTTACCACTGCTGACCAGTGCTAAAGTGCATATGCTCTCCCTACTGAAAAGTGTACATGTGATTGATGTCCATGATTGGTTCATTGGATTTACTGTTAGTCCCTAGTAAAGTGCACCAGGAGTGCCAGGGCTTGTAAATGCCAATACTGCTAGTGGGCCTGCAGCGCTGGTTGCGCCACCCACAGAAGCAGCCTTAAAATGTGTCTAGGGTCTGCCATTGCAGAACCTGCGTGCAGTCTGGTACTGTCATGCTGGCTGGGCAAGTGCACCCACTTGCCAGCCTCTAAACCTTCCCTTAACTTCATATCAGTCACCCCTATGGTAGGCCTGAGGGCAGGGTGCATTGTAAGTGTAAGGTAGGACATGCCCTGATGTGTGTGGCATGTTCTAATAGTGAACTACTGCCAATTTCGTTTTTCACTATTGTAAGGCTACCTGCTCCCTTTAGGCCAGGATGGGCTGCTGGAATTATTACACTCTATAATCCCAGCAGGCTCAGGGAACATGGTAGAGAGTCATGTTTAGTATGCCTGAACTCAGAATAATAAGATACTTCTTTTAGTAAAGTTTATTTTAGTATCCTGGGTTTGCAAATGCTACTTTTAGAAAGTTAGCATTTGCTTGTCTGACCATTTCAGCCCGCCTCTGCTCTTGTGTGTATCTGACTGTCTGAGTTGTGTGAGTGACAGGGCTGGGTGTGGACAGTGGGTGAATAGCAGGATGACACCTTAGTGGGAGGTGGGAGTTTCCCTGAATGAGGCATCAGGCTGTGCTCTGCCTCCACAATGCTGGCTCCGCCCCCCTGGGGAGCGACTGATGACTCAGCCTGCACCTGGCCCAGGAAGGACCGAAGCTTGTCAACAAAGTGCTCAAGCTGCCCCTGTCTTCACAATGCCGGCTCCGCCCCCCTGGGGAGCGGCTGATGTGCCTGCCCTCACACTGACTGCAGAAGCAGAGTACACCCATCAAGTGCTCAGAGACTGAAAGGAATTATGCAAAGGCCCCCCTGGCCTGTAAGAACAAAAGAAACTGGGTATAAAAGTAGGAGCCCTGCTCCTTGTAAATTAGATCCAGTTTGCGCAAAGAAGAAGCTCTGCCTGAAGAGAAGGACCCTGGAAGCTGCAAGGAGAAGTACTGACTCTGACCCCAAGAGACTGGCCTGTGGTGGGTGCCTTGCTGCAGAAGGAGAGCAGGAGAAGAAAGACTGAAAGACTTTGCTTTTATCCAACTTGTGCCAAACTTTTATCAAGATCTCCAAGGGCTTGCTGTGGAACTTGCCCCCTGACCAGCGCCCCAGGAACAGTGGGCGCTACCCTGTCCCCCTGGAAGAAGGAGCTGCAGTGAGCCATCAATCCGATCGACACAGCTGCTGAAGGAAGGAGGAGCGCGCCGTGAAAGAATCCCTGCGCCCCTCCTAAGAGGCCCTTGGCACCCCGTCCCGCCGAGCACCGCATCTGCTAACTGGCCGGCACCAGGTGACACCGTAAGGCCCAGCCTCGCTGGCCTAATCACCGTCCCTACCGCCTGCCTAACTGCGAAGCATCGCAAGAACGGACTTGGCCAAGTATCTGCTGTGACCTGAGAGGCTTGTGTGCGCCTCACGCTGCTACCCGGGGCTCTGCCCCCCTTTCCCAGGACCTGAGGTGTGTCGCCGTCTGCCCGACCCGCGCCGCAACGCCAACCTCCGAGCCAGAGCCGAGCCGCCGCTCGCTCCAACCCCGGGAGGAAGACACCGCGACGTGGACCGCCGAGCCGGCCTGCACCCGACCCCTTCGCAAAGACAAAGGTAATGTTTCCCGTTCCGCGGTGCGAGCCCCTGTCCCGCCTCGCTCGCACTGCCATCTGCCTCAGCCAAGCCCCCGGAGCCGCGCAGTGAGCGCTCCCCGGGCCCCCGCTCTCTCCCCTGACAGCCGTGCAGCGCGCCCGTCAGGCTGACAGTGACTCCCCGGCCGCCGATCCCGCTAGAGGCGTGAGATTGAGCAGACCGGGTCCGATCGTTGGCACAAAGAGAGAGAGGCCTTGGCTGATTACAATTCTTATTAGAGGAACGTACCAGGACTAGGGAAGAGTCCGCAACCCTTTGTAAGAAGCACACGAATAATTCTTGTAACGCTGAATAAGAACTGTGGCCCATTTTCAAGCAAATAACTAGAAAGTACAAAGACTGTATTTACAAGGCACTGCTGGAAGAGTATATATGGTCTATTGAAAGTTGCTGGAACCATTTTCTTAAACTACGCAAAGACTGTATTTACAAGCCTGATCTAAAGATATATATAAAGAAGATATTTTTACAGAATCCAGTCTTGTGTCATTGTGTGGTGGGTTGTTGGTTTATTGTGTGTGATGCTGCAGATGTTTAACCCAAAGTACTCCAGAGTTTAGCCTAGACTGCTTGTGCCACACTACCTAAAGGGCAAGCAGGGGTTATTTCTGGGAGTAATCCTTTGCCCTGATTTAGAGGAGAGGGTCCCTGCTTGTCGCAAGTACATACCTGCGCCAACCAGAGACCCCCAATTCTAACAGTTTGCAACCATCATCTCATCGGGACCTGCTGGCTCCGCCGCGGACCGTCGTTTCCTTCGCCCATCTCGGGACCTGCTGGCTCCGCCGCGGCCCGATCATCTAGAACGCCGAGCTCGAGGACCGAGAGCTATTTCCACCTTTTTGGTAACAAGACTGTCCCGCTACCCTTTTTCCCAACCCAGAGACCAGAATCGAGGGGACCCCTGAGTCCAGACCTCCTTGTACCATTCCATCGTACTTAGAGAATTGCCTATAAAGTCTCGTTGAACTTTACCCTTGTGTGGTGTCCGTCTGTGGGGGGGAAGTTACTTGTCTGTACGATCGCTGGAGACGGCTCTCCCCGGAGACCTCTCCCCTTATCCTCGGCCGACCCTCCCGGTCCGTCTAACATTGGTGGCCAGCGGCGCGATCCGAATCACCGCATAATCGTACAGAGAGTAGCTTACCCCACGACGAAATCACGATGACGACTAAAGAAAGCGGAGCAACCGAGAAGTTCCAGATGGAGAAATTGGACGAGTACAGCCATCGTGAACTAAAACAATTCTGCATCGAACTAGGTATCGCTACCACCGGACTAAGTACCAAAGACGATTTTAAGCATGCCCTGGAATCTTGGGCAGAAACCGGGGCTGCCGGAACCCCTGATCAAAGCATCGCAGCAAAAACCACCACGGCCCCTGAAGAGCGAAGAACGGGTCTCTCGCAAGACGAGATCCAGGAACGAGAAAAAACCAGACTACACGAGCTGGAAATGGCCCGGCTCAAAATGGACATTGAACTTAAGTTGGCCGAACAAAAAATCAACTTAGAGCACCTGCGTCTCCGAGAAGAAAGAGAGGAGAAACAGAGACAAAGGGAGCTCGAGGAAAAGAGACTGGCATATGAACACGAGCGAAAACTAGCTGAGATCGACCTACGCAAGCAGAATAAAGAAGTAGGGGTGTCCGAGCAACCCCACACCCCAGGGGCAACAGAGAAAAAGGTACACATCCCCAAGGATGTCGTTCGAGAATACTTCCGAGAGGACGACATCCAGCAATGGTTTAAGGCCTATGAAATCGCTATGACTGCACACCGGATCGATAGAAGCGATTGGGGAGCCGGTCTATGGGGGAGATTCCTCAATGAGGGCCGCGACGCCCTGCTACAGCTCCCGGACCACCAGATGACCTCCTATGACCATATGAAAGCTGCACTCCTCACTCGCTATGGCCTCACACCCGAGATGTACCGTCAGAGGTTCCGAGACTGCACCCGCATCCCGGGTACAACTTGGGTGGACTATGTAAACTATTTTAGCCGAGCCTTCGAGGGCTGGATCAAAGGAAGCAAGGTCACAACCTACGAACAACTGTTCAATCTTATGGTATGGGAGCACCTGTCGAACAATTGCTTCATTGAACTCCGCCAGCACCTCCTCGACAGCAAGTTAACGGATCCCCGGCAGCTCGCAGCCGAAGCTGACCGGTGGGAAATCACCAGAGTGGGCCGGAATGGGTCCTACGAACAGAACCGGAACAACAATGGTCAGCACCGTCCCCGAGGAGGAGGAGGGGGCCAAGGACGAGGAAGAGACAACGCCCCGGTCGCCCCCGCTACCAGCACCACCCCCCCGACCAACCGGGGCAGCACCCCGGCGCGACCGGGATACCGAGCCAATGTTACGTGCCATCGATGCCAACGAGTCGGCCACTATGCAAACGACCCAAATTGCCCACAGTACCAGAGCCCAAGACCCCGCCAGGTGGCTGCTGCTGCCCTGGGGGAAGAACAGATCTCCGAGGAGCAAGAAGAATATGAGCAAGAGCATCAAGAATGGGAGCCAGCCGCCATGGCTCTAGCCTGCTTAGGGGGGAAAGACATGGTCCCGCGGGTCCCCCTACCCGCTAACACCCAGAAGTACAGCCAATGGGTGAGCATCAATGGACGCCGGGCCGAAGCCCTTCGTGACACCGGGGCCAGTGTAACAGCCGTCCGCTGTCACCTGGTGACCGCAGAACAGTATCTACCAAACATTCTCTGCCCTGTACGTTCCGCCGATAACTCGGAAAGTCTGTGCCGGATGGCCTGCGTCCCCTTCGAATGGGGAGGGGTCACCGGCATGTTGAAGGTAACGGTCCGAGACGATGCCCCCGTAGACTGCCTCCTGGGGAATGACCTTGAAAGCTCTCCGTGGGCAGCCGTAGAACGAAGAGAACACCTGGGGATGTTAGGCGTCCCAGACTGGGCGTGTGTCACCACCCGGTCCATGGCCGCCCGTGCCAACCCCCGCCCAGAGGAACCCGAATGGCCGGCGCCGCCGCCTCCGGTCGCCCCGGCCGAAACCACCGACCGTGACGTCCCCCCAGAACCAGCTCAACCTCCAAACCTCGCTAACCTCGACCAGTGGCCTCAAGAGGGGGGGCCCACGCAAGAACAATTTCGCCAAGAACAGAAGACCTGTCCCTCCCTCGAGGGACTCCGCCAGCAAGCCCTCGCCCAAAGCGCAGGGGATACCTCCGGAACACACTGGATCTACTGGGACAATGATCTGCTGTACAGTGAGCAAAGAATCGCGGAGCTGGGGGCCAGCCGAGTACTAGTGGTGCCCCTCCGTTTTAGAGACTTTCTGCTAAACCTGGCCCACGACGTCCCCCTGGCGGGACACCTGGGTCAAGATAAAACCTACAGTCGTCTGGTGACCCACTTCTTCTGGCCCAAAATGAGGAACGATGTACACCAGCATTGCCGATCTTGACCCACGTGCCAAGCCAGTGGAAAGAGCGGCCGCAAACTAAAAGCCCCCCTGCAACCTTTTCCCGTGGTCACCACCCCGTTCGAGAGGGTCGGGATCGACATCGTGGGGCCCCTGGACCCGCGTACCAAACAAGGCCATCGATTCATCCTGGTGCTAGTGGACCACGCCACCCGCTACCCCGAGGCTGTTCCCCTGCGAACTGTGACAGCCCCGGTAGTCGGCCGGGCTCTAATGGGGATCTTCTCCCGTGTGGGCTTCCCCCGAGAAGTCGTCAGCGACAGAGGCACGAACTTTATTTCTAAATATATGAAGTCCCTCTGGCAACAGTGCGGGGTCACCTACCGATTCACGACCCCCTATCACCCTCAAGGAAACGGACTCGTTGAGCGGTTCAACCGCACGCTCAAAGGGATGATCGGGGGGTTGGAAGAGCCCCTCCGTCGCCAGTGGGATGTGCTGCTGCCGTGCCTCCTCTTCGCATATCGAGAGGTCCCCCAGAAGTCCCTGGGCTTCAGCCCGTTTGAACTGCTGTATGGACACCCAGTACGGGGGCCGCTCAGCCTAGTCAAGGAAGGCTGGGAGATGCCCCCTCTCAAGAACCCACCAGATGTCTTCCGGTACCTCCTAACCCTCCGCAACCAGACCCGGCGGTTCAGAGAGCTGGCAAAAGCCAACCTAGAGGCCAGTCAAGAGGACATGAAAAAGTGGTATGACCGGAATGCCTCCTCCATCGAATTTGAACCTGGGCAACAGGTATGGGTGATGTCCCCCACCGAACCCTGCGCCCTGCAAGACAAGTGGACGGGGCCCTTCAAAGTAGTCGAGCGCAAGGGTCCTGCCACCTATCTCATCGACCTGGAATCTTCCCGGAACCCCCTCCGGGTCCTCCACGCTAACAGACTGAAGCCCCACTTTGTGCGTTCAGAACTCAGCCTCCTGATGGCCACAGACAATGGGGCTGAAGAAGACTCCGAGCCCCTCCCTGACCTCCTACGGACTCGGGAGAAAGACGGCTCCATGGATGGGGTCCGACTCTCAGAGGCCCTCACCCGAGAGCAACGCCAGGAGTGTCGAGTCCTCCTATCACAGTTCGCCAGCCTGTTCTCCCTCACCCCAGGTGTCACTTCCTGGTGTGTGCACGATGTGGACACGGGGGACAGCCCCCCTATCCGCCACCGGGCCTACCGCGTGCCAGATCGGGTACGGGCCTGCGTCCAGGAAGAGGTAGCAAAAATGCTCACGCTCGGGGTCATCGAGCCCTCAGACAGCCCCTGGGCCAGCCCTGTAGTACTGGTCCCCAAAGCGGCCGCCCCAGGCACCACACCGGAACTCCGGTTCTGCGTCGACTACCGGGGCTTGAATGCGGTCACCAGAACAGACGCACATCCCATCCCCCGGGCAGATGAGCTAATTGACCGCATGGGAGCTGCCCGCTACCTCAGTATTTTCGACCTGACGGCGGGCTACTGGCAAATCGGCCTCACACCCCGGGCCCAAGAACGTTCTGCCTTTTCCACCCCCGATGGCCATTACCATTTCAAGGTCATGCCCTTCGGCATGAAGAATGCTCCCGCAACCTTTCAGCGGCTCGTCAATCAGGTACTGGCGGGGCTCGAAGGGTTCAGCGCCGCCTACCTAGACGACATCGCTGTATACAGCCACCATTGGCCCGAGCACCTCCACCACCTCCAAGCAGTGCTACAAGCCCTTCAGCGAGCTGGCCTCACGATCAAGGCCAGCAAATGTCAAATTGGTCAAGGGTCTGTAACCTACCTCGGACACCAGGTGGGAAGCGGCCTGGTGGCCCCTCTGCAGCTCAAAATTGCCGCCATCCAGTCCTGGCAGCCCCCCATCACCCAGACCGAGGTACGCGCCTTCCTGGGCCTCACGGGCTATTACCGAAGGTTCGTGAAAGACTATGGTACTATAGTGGGGCCCCTCACAGAACTCACGTCCAAAAATCAACCCAAGAAAGTCAACTGGACCGCAGATTGTCAAACAGCATTCGAACAATTGAAAGCCGCCATGTGTTCCGCCCCTGTGCTCCAGGCCCCCGACTACAGCAGGGAGTTCGTCGTCCAGACGGATGCCTCCGACCATGGCATTGGGGCAGTCCTGTCTCAAGTGAACACCGAAGGCCTGGACCAGCCAGTGGCCTTCATCAGCAGACGACTCCTACCACGAGAACAACGATGGAGCACCATAGAGAGGGAGGCCTTCGCTGTGGTATGGGCCCTCAAGAAGCTCCGGCCCTACCTCTTTGGCACACACTTTCGGGTGCAGACCGACCACCGACCCCTGCAGTGGCTGATGCAGATGCGGGGGGAAAACCCGAAGTTACTACGTTGGTCCATCTCCCTACAAGGGATGGACTTCACTGTTGAACACCGGCCTGGGCCAGATCACACCAACGCGGATGGCCTGTCCCGGTTTTTCCGCCTCGACGAGGAGAGTCCCCAAGAAGATGGGTAACTCTCCCCGCCTTCAGCTGGGGGGGACGCATGTTGGACAGGCCACATGAAGGGCCGCTCTCCCCCGGCCCGACCAGGCCCGAGCCCGGTCACGCAAGTACCACACACCACCATTGCACGTCCTCCGTCCCCTCAGGGACCCCTGCCTTCGAACATATCGACCTCGTGGGCCCGATCCACTGCTGGCCCGCGCGCCCATCCGGGACGCCATCTTGGACACTCCACCACGAGACCGCCTGGCCCCCGATCGACCCCAACCCTGGGCCTAGCCAGGCCTCAGACATCCCGGCACCACCATCCACCCAGGAGGTGAGCGGGCTACTTGGCAAGTCAATGGGAGAAAGAGGTGTCGATGGCTCTCCCCCGCCAAGTGCCGCCCGGCCATCGCCTCCCCGGGCGCTGGCTCCACCCCCCTGCTGGGTGTCGGGACACCCTCATCCCGGACCTCCCGACCTCCAAGTGCGAGGGTCCGGACATCAAAGAACATCAGCCCTATAACTGGGGCAGCTCCAGAGCAGGAGGGCAGTTGTATCTTGGAGTCGAGAGACGCAAAGAAGAACTCATCCTTGACGGACTACTGGCGCTGCCGTAGCCCTGCCTTGTGCACCTTTGTCTTGCCTACTGGCGCTGCCATAACCTTCGTAACCTTCCGATCCTTCATCGTCGTCGGGACCTGCTGGCGTGGCCGCGGACCGTTTGCAACCATCATCTCATCGGGACCTGCTGGCTCCGCCGCGGACCGTCGTTTCCTTCGTCCATCTCGGGACCTGCTGGCTCCGCCGCGGCCCGATCATCTAGAACGCCGAGCTCGAGGACCGAGAGCTATTTCCACCTTTTTGGTAACAAGACTGTCCCGCTACCCTTTTTCCCAACCCAGAGACCAGAATCGAGGGGACCCCTGAGTCCAGACCTCCTTGTACCATTCCATCGTACTTAGAGAATTGCCTATAAAGTCTCGTTGAACTTTACCCTTGTGTGGTGTCCGTCTGTGGGGGGGAAGTTACTTGTCTGTACGATCGCTGGAGACGGCTCTCCCCGGAGACCTCTCCCCTTATCCTCGGCCGACCCTCCCGGTCCGTCTAACAGTCAGGGGCCTGGTGGAGAGCGTTGGGTGGGTGGGCGCAGGGTGGGGGCAGGGTCAGGGGCCTGGTGGAGAGCGTTGGGTGGGTGGGCGCAGGGTGGGGGCAGGGTCAGGGGCCTGGTGGAGAGCGTTGGGTGGGTGGGTGCAGGGTGGGGGCAGGGTCAGGGGCCTGGTGGAGAGCGTTGGGTGGGTGGGTGCAGGGTGGGGGCAGGGTCAGGGGCCTGGTGGAGAGCGTTGGGTGGGTGGGTGCAGGGTGGGGGCAGGGTCAGGGGCCTGGTGGAGAGCGTTGGGTGGGTGGGTGCAGGGTGGGGGTGTTAGACGGACCGGGAGGGTCGGCCGAGGATAAGGGGAGCGGTCTCCAGGGAGAGCCGGCTCCAGCGATCGGACAGACAAGTAACTTCCCCCCCCACAGACGGACACCACACAAGGGTAAAGTTCAACGAGATTTTATAGGCAATTCTTTAAGTACGATAAGATGGTACAAGGAGGTCTGGACTCAGGGGTCCCCTCGATTCTGGTCTCTGGTTTGGGGAAAAGGTAGCGGGACAGTCTTGGTTACCAAAAGATGGAAATAGCTCTCAATCCTCGAGCTCGGCGTTCTAGATGATCGGGCCGCGGCGGAGCCAGCAGGTCCCGAGATGGATGAAGGAAACGACGGTCCGCGGCGAGCCAGCAGGTCCCGATGAAGATGATGGTTACAAACGGTCCGCGGCCACGCCAGCAGGTCCCGACGACGATGAAGGATACGAAGGTTACGAAGGTTGCGGCAGCGCCAGCAGGTACGACGATGGTGCACAAGGCAGAGCTACGGCAGCGCCAGTAGTCCGTCAAGGATGAGTTCTTCTTTGCGTCTCTCGACTCCAAGATACAACTGCCTTCCTGCTCTGGAGCTGCCCCAGTTATAGGGCTGGTGATCTTTGATGTCCGGACCCTCGCACTTGGGGATCGGGAGGTCCGGGATGAGGGAGTTCAGACACCCAGCAGGGGGGTGGAGCCAGCGCCCGGGGAGGCGATGGGTGAGCGGCACTCGGCGAGGGAGAGCCATCGACACCTCTTTCTCCCATTGACTTGCCAAGTAGCCCGCTCACCTCCTGGGTGGATGGTGGTGCCGGGATGTCTGAGGCCTGGCTAGGCCCAAGGTTGAGGTCGATCGGGGGCCAGGCGGCCTCGTGGTGGGGTGTCCAAGATGGCGCCCAGGTTGGGCGCGTGGGCCAGCAGTGGATCGGGCCCACGAGGTCGATATGTTCGAGGGCAGGGGTCCCTGCGGGGACGGAGAACGTGCAGTGGTGGTGTGTGGCATATGTGTGACCGGGCTCGGGCCGGGTCGGGCCGGGGGGAGAGCGGCCCTTCAGGTGGCCTGTCCAACATGCGTCCCCCCCAGCTGAAGGCGGGGAGAGTCACCCATCCTCTTGGGGACTCTCCTCGTCGAGGCGGAAAAACCGGGACAGGCCATCCGCGTTGGCGTGATCTGGCCCAGGCCGGTGTTCAACAGTGAAGTCCATCCCTTGTAGGGAGATGGACCAGCGTAGTAACTTCGGGTTTTCCCCCCGCATCTGCATCAGCCACTGCAGGGGTCGATGGTCGGTCTGCACCCGAAAGTGTGTGCCAAAGAGGTAGGGCCGGAGTTTTTTGAGGGCCCATACCACAGCGAAGGCCTCCCTCTCTATGGTGCTCCAGCGTTGTTCTCGTGGTAGGAGCCGTCTGCTGATGAAGGCCACTGGCTGATCAAGGCCTTCGGTGTTCATTTGAGACAGGACTGCCCCAATGCCATGGTCGGAGGCATCCGTCTGGACGACGAACTCCCGGCTGTAGTCGGGGGCCTGGGGCACAGGGGCGGAGCACATGGCGGCTTTCAATTGTTCGAAGGCTGTTTGGCAATCTGGGGTCCAGTTGACTTTCTTGGGTTGATTTTTGGACGTGAGTTCCGTGAGGGGCCCCACTATGGTACCATAGTCTTTCACGAACCTTCGGTAATAGCCCGTGAGGCCCAGGAAGGCTCGTACCTCGGTCTGGGTGATGGGAGGCTGCCAGGACTGGATGGCGGCAATTTTGAGCTGCAGAGGGGCCACCAGGCCGCTTCCCACCTGGTGCCCGAGGTAGGTTACAGACCCTTGGCCAATTTGACATTTGGTGGCCTTGATCGTGAGGCCAGCGCGCTGAAGGGCTTGTAGCACTGCTCGGAGGTGGTGGAGGTGCTCGGGCCAATGGTGGCTGCATACAGCGATGTCGTCTAGGTAGGCGGCGCTGAACCCTTCGAGCCCCGCCAGGACCTGATTAACGAGCCGCTGAAATGTTGCTGGAGCATTTTTCATGCCGAAGGGCATGACCTTGAAATGGTAATGGCCATCGGGGGTGGAAAAAGCAGAACGTTCTTGTGCCCGGGGAGTGAGGCCGATCTGCCAGTAGCCCGCCGTCAGGTCGAAAATACTGAGGTAGCGGGCAGCCCCCATGCGGTCGACTAGTTCATCTGCCCGGGGGATGGGATGTGCGTCTGTTCTGGTGACCGCATTCAAGCCCCGGTAGTCGACGCAGAACCGGAGTTCCGGTGTGGTGCCGGGGGCGGCTGCTTTGGGGACCAGTACCACAGGGCTGGCCCAGGGGCTGTCTGAGGGCTCGATGACTCCGAGCGTGAGCATTTTGGTTACTTCTTCCTGGATGCAGGCCCGTACCCGATCTGGCACGCGGTAGGCCCGGTGGCGGATAGGGGGGCTGTCCCCCGTGTCCACATCGTGCACACACCAGGGAGAGACACCGGGGGTGAGGGAGAACAGGCTGGCGAATTGCACCAGAAGGGCTCGACACTCCTGGCGTTGTTCCCGGGTGAGGGCCTCCGAGAGTCGGACCCCATCCACGGAGCCGTCTTTCTCCCTAGTCCGTAGGAGGTCAGGGAGGGGTTCGGAGTCTTCTTCGGCTCCATTGTCTGTGGCCATCAGGAGACTGAGTTCTGAACGCACAAAGTGGGGTTTCAGTCTGTTAGTGTGGAGGACCCGGAGGGGGTTCCGGGAAGATTCCATGTCGATGAGATAGGTGGCAGGACCCTTGCGCTCGACTACTTTGAAGGGCCCCGTCCACTTGTCTTGCAGGGCGCAGGGTTCGGTGGGGGACATCACCCATACCTGTTGCCCAGGCTCAAATTCGATGGAGGAGGCATTCCGGTCATACCACTTTTTCATGTCCTCTTGACTGGCCTCTAGGTTGGCTTTTGCCAGCTCTCTGAACCGCCGGGTCTGGTTGCGGAGGGTTAGGAGGTACCTGAAGACATCTGGTGGGTTTTTTAGAGGGGGCATCTCCCAGCCTTCCTTGACTAGGCTGAGAGGCCCTCGTACTGGGTGTCCATACAGCAGTTCAAACGGGCTGAAGCCGAGGGACTTCTGGGGGACCTCTCGATATGCGAAGAGGAGGCACGGCAGCAGCACATCCCACTGGCGACGGAGGGGCTCTTCCAACCCCCCGATCATCCCTTTGAGTGTGCGATTGAACCGCTCAACGAGTCCGTTTCCTTGAGGGTGATAGGGGGTCGTGAATCGGTAGGTGACCCCGCACTGTTGCCAGAGGGACTTCATATATTTCGAAATAAAGTTCGTGCCCCTGTCGCTGACGACTTCTCGGGGGAAGCCCACACGGGAGAAGATCCCCATCCGAGCCCGGCCGACTACCGGGGCTGTCACAGTTCGCAGGGGAACAGCCTCGGGGTAGCGGGTGGCGTGGTCCACTAGCACCAGGATGAACCGATGGCCTTGTTTTGTACGTGGGTCCAGGGGCCCCACAATGTCTATCCCGACCCTCTCGAACGGGGTGGTGACCACGGGAAAAGGTTGCAGGGGGGCTTTTAGTTTGCGGCCGCTCTTTCCACTGGCTTGGCACGTGGGGCAAGATCGGCAATGCTGGTGTACATCGTTCCTCATTTTGGGCCAGAAGAAGTGGGTTACCAGACGACTGTAGGTTTTATCTTGACCCAGGTGTCCCGCCAGGGGGACATCGTGGGCCAGGTTTAGCAGAAAGTCTCTAAAACGGAGGGGCACCACTAGCACTCGGCTGGCCCCCAGTTCCGCGATTCTTTGCTCACTGTACAGCAGATCATTGTCCCAGTAAATCCAGTGGGTTCCGGAAGTATCCCCTGTGCTTTGGGCGAGCGCTTGCTGGCGGAGTCCCTCGAGGGAGGGACAGGTTTTTTGTTCTTGGCGAAATTGTTCTTGCGTGGGCCCCCCCTCTTGAGGCCACTGGTCGAGGTTAGCGAGGTCTGGAGGTTGAGCTGATTCTGGGGGGACGTCACGGTCGGTGGTTTCGGCTGGAGCGACGGGGGGCGGTGGCGCCGGCCATTCGGGTTCCTCTGGTCGGGGGTTGGCACGGGCGGCCATGGACCGGGTGGTGACACACGCCCAGTCCGGGACGCCTAACATCCCCAGGTGTTCCCTTCGTTCTACGGCTGCCCACGGAGAGCTTTCAAGGTCATTCCCCAGGAGGCAGTCTACGGGGGCATCGTCTCGGACCGTGACTTTCAACATGCCGGAGACCCCTCCCCATTCGAAAGGGACGCAGGCCATCCGACACAGACTTTCCGAGTTATCGGCGGAACGTACAGGGCAGAGAATGTTTGCTAGATACTGTTCTGGGGTCACCAGGTGACAGCGGACGGCTGTTATACTGGCCCCGGTGTCACGAAGGGCTTCGGCCCGGTGTCCATTGATGCTCACCCATTGGCTGTACTTCTGGGTGTTAGCGGGTAGGGGGACCCGCGGGACCATGTCTTTCCCCCCTAAGCAGGCTAGAGCCATGGCGGCTGGCTCCCATTCTTGATGCTCTTGCTCATATTCTTCTTGCTCCTCGGAGATCTGTTCTTCCCCCAGGGCAGCAGCAGCCACCTGGCGGGGTCTTGGGCTCTGGTACTGTGGGCAATTTGGGTCGTTTGCATAGTGGCCGACTCGTTGGCATCGATGGCACGTAACATTGGCTCGGTATCCCGGTCGTGCCGGGGTGCTGCCCCGGTTGGCCGGGGGGGTGGTGCTGGTAGCGGGGGCGACCGGAGCGTTGTCTCTTCCGCGTCCTTGGCCTCCTCCTCCTCCTCGGGGACGGTGCTGACCATTGTTGTTCCGGTTCTGTTCGTAGGACCCATTCCGGCCCACTCTGGTGATTTCCCATCGGTCAGCTTCGGCTGCGAGCTGCCGGGGATCGGTTAACTTGCTGTCGAGGAGGTGCTGGCGGAGTTCAATAAAGCAATTGTTCGATAGGTGCTCCCATACCATGAGATTGAACAGTTGTTCGTAGGTTGTAACCTGGCTTCCTTTGATCCCCACAGAGACCAGGAAGACCGTCACCCAGGCCCTCGTCACCAGCCGACTGGACTACGGCAACGCCCTCTACGCCGGGACCACCGCCAAGCTCCAGAAGAGACTCCAGCGGATCCAAAACGCCTCAGCCAGACTCATCCTCGACATCCCACGATCCAGCCACATCTCCGGACATCTCAGAGACCTTCACTGGCTCCCCATCAACAAGAGAATCACCTTCCGCCTCCTCACCCACGCACACAAAGCCCTACACGACCAAGGCCCGAGCTACCTCAACAGCCGAGTCAACTTCTACGCTCCCAAACGCCACCTCCGATCAGCCAACCACGCCCTCGCCGCCGTCCCCCGCATCCGAAGAGCGACTACAGGAGGAAGGTCCTTCTCCTACCTGGCCGCCAAGACCTGGAACTCCCTCCCGTCCGACCTGCGCCTGACCCAAGACCACCTCTCCTTCAGGAAGAAGCTGAAGACCTGGCTGTTCGAGCAGTAGCGGCACCCCCCCCCCCAGCGCCTTGAGACCCTACGGGTATGTAGCGCGCTTTATAAGTGTCACTGATTGATTGATTGATTGAGCCCTCGAAGGCTCGGCTAAAGTAGGTTACATAGTCCACCCAAGTTGTACCCGGAATGCGGGTGCAGTCTCGGAACCTCTGACGGTACATTTCGGGTGTGAGGCCATAGCGGGTGAGGAGGGCAGCTTTCATATGGTCATAAGAGGTCATCTGGTGGTCCGGGAGCTGTAGCAGGGTGTCGCGGCCCTCATTGAGGAATCTCCCCCATAGGCCGGCTCCCCAGTCGTTTCTATCGATCCGGTGTGCAGTCATAGCGATTTCGTAGGCCTTAAACCATTGCTGGATGTCGTCCTCTCGGAAGTATTCTCGAACGACATCCTTGGGGATGTGTACCTTTTTCCCCGTTGTCCCTGGGGTGTGGGGTTGCTCGGACACCCCTACTTCTTTATTCTGCTTGCGTAAATCAATCTCAGCTAGTCATCGCTCGTGTTCATATGCCAGTTTCTTTTCCTCGAGCTCCCTTTGTCTCTGTTTCTCCTCTCTTTCTTCTCGGAGACGCAGGTGCTCTAAGTTTATTTTCTGTTCGGCCAACTTAAGTTCAACGTCCATTTTGAGCCGAGCCATTTCTAGCTAGTGTAGTCGGGTTTTTTCTCGTTCCTGGATCTCGTCTTGCGAGAGACCCGTTCTTTGCTCTTCAGGGGCCATGGTCGTTTTTGCTGCGATGCTTCGATCGGGGGTTCCGGCAACCCCGGTTTCTGCCCAAGATTCTAGGGCTTGCTTGAAATCGTCCTTGGTACTTAGTCCGGTGGTAGCGATACCTAGTTCGATGCAGAATTGTTTTAGTTCACGATGGTTGTACTCGTCCAATTTCTCCATCTGGAATTTCTCGGTGGATCCGCTTTCTTTAGTTGTCATCGTGATTTCGTCGTGGGGTGAGCTACTGTCTGTACGATTATGCGGTGATTCGGATCGCGCCGCTGGCCACCAATGTTAGACGGACCGGGAGGGTCGGCCGAGGATAAGGGGAGCGGTCTCCAGGGAGAGCCGGCTCCAGCGATCGGACAGACAAGTAACTTCCCCCCCCACAGACGGACACCACACAAGGGTAAAGTTCAACGAGATTTTATAGGCAATTCTTTAAGTACGATAAGATGGTACAAGGAGGTCTGGACTCAGGGGTCCCCTCGATTCTGGTCTCTGGTTTGGGGAAAAGGTAGCGGGACAGTCTTGGTTACCAAAAGATGGAAATAGCTCTCAATCCTCGAGCTCGGCGTTCTAGATGATCGGGCCGCGGCGGAGCCAGCAGGTCCCGAGATGGATGAAGGAAACGACGGTCCGCGGCGAGCCAGCAGGTCCCGATGAAGATGATGGTTACAAACGGTCCGCGGCCACGCCAGCAGGTCCCGACGACGATGAAGGATACGAAGGTTACGAAGGTTGCGGCACGACGATGGTGCACAAGGCAGAGCTACGGCAGCGCCAGTAGTCCGTCAAGGATGAGTTCTTCTTTGCGTCTCTCGACTCCAAGATACAACTGCCTTCCTGCTCTGGAGCTGCCCCAGTTATAGGGCTGGTGATCTTTGATGTCCGGACCCTCGCACTTGGGGATCGGGAGGTCCGGGATGAGGGAGTTCAGACACCCAGCAGGGGGGTGGAGCCAGCGCCCGGGGAGGCGATGGGTGAGCGGCACTCGGCGAGGGAGAGCCATCGACACCTCTTTCTCCCATTGACTTGCCAAGTAGCCCGCTCACCTCCTGGGTGGATGGTGGTGCCGGGATGTCTGAGGCCTGGCTAGGCCCAAGGTTGAGGTCGATCGGGGGCCAGGCGGCCTCGTGGTGGGGTGTCCAAGATGGCGCCCAGGTTGGGCGCGTGGGCCAGCAGTGGATCGGGCCCACGAGGTCGATATGTTCGAGGGCAGGGGTCCCTGCGGGGACGGAGAACGTGCAGTGGTGGTGTGTGGCATATGTGTGACCGGGCTCGGGCCGGGTCGGGCCGGGGGGAGAGCGGCCCTTCAGGTGGCCTGTCCAACAGGGGGCAGGGTCAGGGGCCTGGTGGAGAGCGTTGGGTGGGTGGGTGCAGGGTGGGGGCAGGGTCAGGGGCCTGGTGGAGAGCGTTGGGTGGGTGGGTGCAGGGTGGGTGCAGGGTCAGGGGCCTGGTGCAGAGCGTTGGGTGGGTGCAGGGTGAGAGGCCTGGTGGAGAGCATTGGGTGGGTGGGTGCAGGGTGGGGGCAGGGTCAGAGGCCTGGTGGAGAGCGTTGGGTGGGTGGGTGCAGGGTGGGGGCAGGGTCAGGGGCCTGGTGGAGAGCGTTGGGTGGGTGGGTGGAGGGTGGGTGCAGGGTCAGGGGCCTGGTGCAGAGCGTTGGGTGGGTGCAGGGTCAGAGGCCTGGTGGAGAGCGTTGGGTGGGTGGGTGCAGGGTGGGGGCAGGGTCAGTGGCCTGGTGGAGAGCGTTGGGTGGGTGGGTGCAGGGTGGGGGCAGGGTCAGGGGCCTGGTGGAGAGCGTTGGGTGGGTGGGTGCAGGGTGGGTGCAGGGTCAGGGGCCTGGTGCAGAGCGTTGGGTGGGTGCTGGGTGAGAGGCCTGGTGGAGAGCATTGGGTGCCTGCAGGGTGAGACGCCTGGTGGAGAGCATTGGGTGGGTGGGTGCAGGGTCAGAGGCCTGGTGGAGAGCGTTGGGTGGGTGGGTGCAGGGTGGGGGCAGGGTCAGGGGCCTGGTGGAGAGCGTTGGGTGGGTGGGTGCAGGGTGGGGGCAGGGGCCTGGTGGAGAGCGTTGGGTGGGTGGGTGCAGGGTGGGGGCAGGGTCAGGGGCCTGGTGGAGAGCGTTGGGTGGGTGGGTGCAGGGTGGGGGCAGGGTCAGGGGCCTGGTGGAGAGCATTGGGTGGGTGGGTGCAGGGTCAGGGGGCCTGGTGGAGAGCTTTGAGTGGGTGGGTGCGGGGTCAGGGGCCTGGTGGAGAGCGTTGGGTGGGTGGGTGCAGGGTGGGGGCAGGGTCAGGGGCCTGGTGGAGAGCATTGGGTGGGTGGGTGCAGGGTGGGTGCAGGGTCAGGGGCCTGGTGGAGAGCGTTGGGTGGGTGGGTGCAGGGTGGGGGCAGGGTCAGAGGCCTGGTGGAGAGCGTTGGGTGGGTGGGTGCAGGGTGGGGGCAGGGTCAGGGGCCTGGTGGAGAGCGTTGGGTGGGTGGGTGCAGGGTGGGAGCAGGGTAAGGGGCCTGGTGGAGAGCGTTGGGTGGGTGGGTGCAGGGTGGGGGCAGGGTCAGGGGCCTGGTGGAGAGCGTTGGGTGGGTGGGTGCAGGGTGGGGGCAGGGTCAGGGGCCTGGTGGAGAGCGTTGGGTGGGTGGGTGCAGGGTGGGGGCAGGGTCAGGGGCCTGGCGGAGAGCGTTGGGTGGGTGCAGGGTCAGGGGCCTGGTGGAGAGCGTTGGGTGGGTGGGTGCAGGGTGGGGGCAGGGTCAGGGGCCTGGTGGAGAGCGTTGGGTGGGTGGGTGCAGGGTGGGTGCAGGGTCAGGGGCCTGGTGCAGAGCGTTGGGTGGGTGCAGGGTGAGAGGCCTGGTGGAGAGCATTGGGTGCCTGCAGGGTGAGAGGCCTGGTGGAGAGCGTTGGGTGGGTGGGTGCAGGGTGGGGGCAGGGTCAGGGGCCTGGTGGAGAGCGTTGGGTGGGTGGGTGCAGGGTGGGGGCAGGGTCAGGGGCCTGGTGGAGAGCGTTGGGTGGGTGGGTGGGTGCAGGGTGGGGGCAGGGTCAGGGGCCTGGTGGAGAGCGTTGGGTGGGTGGGTGCAGGGTGGGGGCAGTGTCAGAGGCCTGGTGGAGAGCGTTGGGTGGGTGGGTGCAGGGTGGGGGCAGGGTCAGGGGCCTGGTGGAGAGCGTTGGGTGGGTGGGTGCAGGGTGGGGGCAGGGTCAGGGGCCTGGTGGAGAGCGTTGGGTGGGTGGGTGCAGGGTGGGGGCAGGGTCAGGGGCCTGGTGGAGAGCGTTGGGTGGGTGGGTGCAGGGTGGGGGCAGGGTCAGGGGCCTGGTGGAGAGCGTTGGGTGGGTGGGTGCAGGGTGGGGGCAGGGTCAGGGGCCTGGCGGAGAGCGTTGGGTGGGTGCAGGGTCAGGGGCCTGGTGGAGAGCGTTGGGTGGGTGGATGCAGGGTGGGGGCAGGGTCAGGGGCCTGGTGGAGAGCGTTGGGTGGGTGGGTGCAGGGTGGGTGCAGGGTCAGGGGCCTGGTGGAGAGCGTTGGGTGGGTGGGTGCAGGGTGGGGGCAGGGTCAGGGGCCTGGTGGAGAGCGTTGGGTGGGTGGGTGCAGGGTGGGGGCAGGGTCAGGGGCCTGGTGGAGAGCGTTGGGTGGGTGGGTAAAGGGTGGGGGCAGGGTCAGGGGCCTGGTGGAGAGCGTTGGGTGGGTGGGTGCAGGGTGGGGGCAGGGTCAGGGGCCTGGCGGAGAGCGTTGGGTGGGTGGGTGCAAGGTCAGGGGTCTGGTGGAGAGCATTGGGTGGGTGGGTGCAGGGTCAGGGGCCTGGCGGAGAGCGTTGGGTGGGTGGGTGCAGGGTGGGGGCAGGGTCAGGGGCCTGGTGCAGAGCGTTGGGTGGGTGCAGGGTGAGAGGCCTGGTGGAGAGCATTGGGTGGGTGGGTGCAGGGTGGGGGCAGGGTCAGAGGCCTGGTGGAGAGCGTTGGGTGGGTGGGTGCAGGGTGGGGGCAGGGTCAGGGGCCTATTGGAGAGCGTTGGGTGGGTGGGTGCAGGGTGGGTGCAGGGTCAGGGGCCTGGTGCAGAGCGTTGGGTGGGTGCAGGGTGAGAGGCCTGGTGGAGAGCATTGGGTGGGTGGGTGCAGGGTCAGAGGCCTGGTGGAGAGCGTTGGGTGGGTGGGTGCAGGGTGGGGGCAGGGTCAGGGGCCTGGTGGAGAGCGTTGGGTGGGTGGGTGCAGGGTCAGAGGCCCGGTGGAGAGCGTTGGGTGGGTGGGAGCAGGGTCAGGTCCTGGTGGAGAGCGTTGGGTGGGTGGGAGCAGGGTGGGGGCAGGGTCAGAGGCCTGGTGGAGAGCGTTGGGTGGGTGGGTGCAGGGTGGGGGCAGGGTCAGGGGCCTGGTGGAGAGCGTTGGGTGGGTGGGTGCAGGGTGGGTGCAGGGTCAGGGGCCTGGTGCAGAGCGTTGGGTGGGTGCAGGGTGAGAGGCCTGGTGGAGAGCATTGGGTGGGTGGGTGCAGGGTGGGGGCAGGGTCAGAGGCCTGGTGGAGAGCGTTGGGTGGGTGGGTGCAGGGTGGGGGCAGGGTCAGGGGCCTGGTGGAGAGCGTTGGGTGGGTGGGTGCAGGGTGGGTGCAGGGTCAGGGGCCTGGTGCAGAGCGTTGGGTGGGTTCAGGGTGAGAGGCCTGGTGGAGAGCATTGGGTGGGTGGGTGCAGGGTCAGAGGCCTGGTGGAGAGCGTTGGGTGGGTGGGTGCAGGGTGGGGGCAGGGTCAGGGGCCTGGTGGAGAGCGTTGGGTGGGTGGGTGCAGGTTGGGTGCAGGGTCAGGGGCCTGGTGCAGAGCGTTGGGTGGGTGCAGGGTGAGAGGCCTGGTGGAGAGCATTGGGTGGGTGGGTGCAGGGTGGGGGCAGGGTCAGAGGCCTGGTGGAGAGCGTTGGGTGGGTGGGTGCAGGGTGGGGGCAGGGTCAGGGGCCTGGTGGAGAGCGTTGGGTGGGTGGGTGCAGGGTGGGTGCAGGGTCAGGGGCCTGGTGCAGAGCGTTGGGTGGGTGCAGGGTCAGAGGCCTGGTGGAGAGCGTTGGGTGGGTGGGTGCAGGGTGGGGGCAGGGTCAGAGGCCTGGTGGAGAGCGTTGGGTGGGTGGGTGCAGGGTGGGGGCAGGGTCAGGGGCCTGGTGGAGAGCGTTGGGTGGGTGGGTGCAGGGTGGGTGCAGGGTCAGGGGCCTGGTGCAGAGCGTTGGGTGGGTGCAGGGTCAGAGGCCTGGTGGAGAGCGTTGGGTGGGTGGGTGCAGGGTGGGGGCAGGGTCAGAGGCCTGGTGGAGAGCGTTGGGTGGGTGGGTGCAGGGTGGGGGCAGGGTCAGGGGCCTGGTGGAGAGCGTTGGGTGGGTGGGTGCAGGGTCAGAGGCCTGGTGGAGAGCGTTGGGTGGGTGGGTGCAGGGTGGGGGCAGGGTCAGGGGCCTGGTGGAGAGCGTTGGGTGGGTGGGTGCAGGGTGGGTGCAGGGTCAGGGGCCTGGTGCAGAGCGTTGGGTGGGTGCAGGGTGAGAGGCCTGGTAGAGAGCATTGGGTGCCTGCAGGGTGAGAGGCCTGGTGGAGAGCATTGGGTGGGTGGGTGCAGGGTGGGGGCAGGGTCAGGGGCCTGGTGGAGAGCGTTGGGTGGGTGGGTGCAGGGTGGGGGCAGGGTCAGGGGCCTGGTGGAGAGCGTTGGGTGGGTGCAGGGTGAGAGGCCTGGTGGAGAGCATTGGGTGCCTGCAGGGTGAGAGGCCTGGTGGAGAGCGTTGGGTTGGTGGGTGCAGGGTGGGGGCAGGGTCAGGGGCCTGGTGCAGAGCGTTGGGTGGGTGCAGGGTGAGAGGCCTGGTGGAGAGCATTGGGTGCCTGCAGGGTGAGAGGCCTGGTGGAGAGCATTGGGTGGGTGGGTGCAGGGTCAGAGGCCTGGTGGAGAGCGTTGGGTGGGTGGGTGCAGGGTGGGGGCAGGGTCAGGGGCCTGGTGGAGAGCGTTGGGTGGGTGGGTGCAGGGTGGGGGCAGGGTCAGGGGCCTGGTGGAGAGCGTTGGGTGGGTGGGTGCAGGGTGGGGGCAGGGTCAGGGGCCTGGTGGAGAGCGTTGGGTGGGTGGGTGCAGGGTGGGTGCAGGGTCAGGGGCCTGGTGCAGAGCGTTGGGTGGGTGCAGGGTCAGGGGCCTGGTGCAGAGCGTTGGGTGGGTGCAGGGTGAGAGGCCTGGTGGAGAGCGTTGGGTGGGTGGGTGCAGGGTGGGGGCAGGGTCAGAGGCCTGGTGGAGAGCATTGGGTGGGTGCAGGGTCAGAGGCCTGGTGGAGAGCGTTGGGTGGGTGGGTGCAGGGTGGGGGCAGGGTCAGAGGCCTGGTGGAGAGCGTTGGGTGGGTGGGTGCAGGGTGGGGGCAGGGTCAGGGGCCTGGTGGAGAGCGTTGGGTGGGTGGGTGCAGGGTGGGTGCAGGGTCAGGGGCCTGGTGCAGAGCGTTGGGTGGGTGCAGGGTCAGAGGCCTGGTGGAGAGCGTTGGGTGGGTGGGTGCAGGGTGGGGGCAGGGTCAGAGGCCTGGTGGAGAGCGTTGGGTGGGTGGGTGCAGGGTGGGGGCAGGGTCAGGGGCCTGGTGGAGAGCGTTGGGTGGGTGGGTGCAGGGTCAGAGGCCTGGTGGAGAGCGTTGGGTGGGTGGGTGCAGGGTGGGGGCAGGGTCAGGGGCCTGGTGGAGAGCGTTGGGTGGGTGGGTGCAGGGTGGGTGCAGGGTCAGGGGCCTGGTGCAGAGCGTTGGGTGGGTGCAGGGTGAGAGGCCTGGTAGAGAGCATTGGGTGCCTGCAGGGTGAGAGGCCTGGTGGAGAGCATTGGGTGGGTGGGTGCAGGGTGGGGGCAGGGTCAGGGGCCTGGTGGAGAGCGTTGGGTGGGTGGGTGCAGGGTGGGGGCAGGGTCAGGGGCCTGGTGGAGAGCGTTGGGTGGGTGCAGGGTGAGAGGCCTGGTGGAGAGCATTGGGTGCCTGCAGGGTGAGAGGCCTGGTGGAGAGCGTTGGGTGGGTGGGTGCAGGGTGGGGGCAGGGTCAGGGGCCTGGTGCAGAGCGTTGGGTGGGTGCAGGGTGAGAGGCCTGGTGGAGAGCATTGGGTGCCTGCAGGGTGAGAGGCCTGGTGGAGAGCATTGGGTGGGTGGGTGCAGGGTCAGAGGCCTGGTGGAGAGCGTTGGGTGGGTGGGTGCAGGGTGGGGGCAGGGTCAGGGGCCTGGTGGAGAGCGTTGGGTGGGTGGGTGCAGGGTGGGGGCAGGGTCAGGGGCCTGGTGGAGAGCGTTGGGTGGGTGGGTGCAGGGTGGGGGCAGGGTCAGGGGCCTGGTGGAGAGCGTTGGGTGGGTGGGTGCAGGGTGGGTGCAGGGTCAGGGGCCTGGTGCAGAGCGTTGGGTGGGTGCAGGGTCAGGGGCCTGGTGCAGAGCGTTGGGTGGGTGCAGGGTGAGAGGCCTGGTGGAGAGCGTTGGGTGGGTGGGTGCAGGGTGGGGGCAGGGTCAGAGGCCTGGTGGAGAGCATTGGGTGCCTGCAGGGTGAGAGGCCTGGTGGAGAGCGTTGGGTGGGTGGGTGCAGGGTGGGGGCAGGGTCAGGGGCCTGGTGGAGAGCATTGGGTGGGTGGGTGCAGGGTGGGGGCAGGGTCAGGGGCCTGGTGGAGAGCGTTGGGTGGGTGGGTGCAGGGTGGGGGCAGGGTCAGGGGCCTGGTGGAGAGCGTTGGGTGGGTGGGTGCAGGGTGGGTGCAGGGTCAGGGGCCTGGTGCAGAGCGTTGGGTGGGTGGGTGCAGGGTGGGGGCAGGGTCAGGGGCCTGGTGCAGAGCGTTGGGTGGGTGCAGGGTGAGAGGCCTGGTGGAGAGCGTTGGGTGGGTGGGTGCAGGGTGGGGGCAGGGTCAGGGGCCTGGTGCAGAGCGTTGGGTGGGTGCAGGGTGAGAGGCCTGGTGGAGAGCATTGGGTGGGTGGGTGCAGGGTGGGGGCAGGGTCAGGGGCCTGGTGCAGAGCGTTGGGTGGGTGCAGGGTGAGAGGCCTGGTGGAGAGCGTTGGGTGGGTGGGTGCAGGGTGGGTGCAGGGTCAGGGGCCTGGTGCAGAGCGTTGGGTGGGTGCAGGGTGAGAGGCCTGGTGGAGAGCATTGGGTGCCTGCAGGGTGAGAGGCCTGGTGGAGAGCATTGGGTGGGTGGGTGCAGGGTGGGGGCAGGGTCAGGGGCCTGGTGGAGAGTGTTGGGTGGGTAGAGGGTCAGAGGCCTGGTGGAGAGCGTTGGGTGGGTGGGTGCAGGGTGGGGGCAGGGTCAGGGGCCTGGTGGAGAGCGTTGGGTGGGTGGGTGCAGGGTGGGGGCAGGGTCAGGGGCCTGGTGGAGAGCGTTGGGTGGGTGGGTGCAGGGTGGGGGCAGGGTCAGGGGCCTGGTGGAGAGCGTTGGGTGGGTGGGTGCAGGGTGGGTGCAGGGTCAGGGGCCTGGTGGAGAGCGTTGGGTGGGTGGGTGCAGGGTGGGGGCAGGGTCAGGGGCCTGGTGCAGAGCGTTGGGTGGGTGCAGGGTGAGAGGCCTGGTGGAGAGCATTGGGTGGGTGGGTGCAGGGTGGGGGCAGGGTCAGAGGCCTGGTGGAGAGCGTTGGGTGGGTGGGTGCAGGGTGGGGGCAGGGTCAGGGGCCTGGTGGAGAGCGTTGGGTGGGTGGGTGCAGGGTCAGGGGCCTGGTGCAGAGCGTTGGGTGGGTGCAGGGTGAGAGGCCTGGTGGAGAGCATTGGGTGCCTGCAGGGTGAGAGGCCTGGTGGAGAGCATTGGGTGGGTGGGTGCAGGGTGGGGGCAGGGTCAGAGGCCTGGTGGAGAGCGTTGGGTGGGTGGGTGCAGGGTGGGGGCAGGGTCAGGGGCCTGGTGGAGAGCGTTGGGTGGGTGGGTGCAGGGTGGGTGCAGGGTCAGGGGCCTGGTGCAGAGCGTTGGGTGGGTGCAGGGTCAGAGGCCTGGTGGAGAGCGTTGGGTGGGTGGGTGCAGGGTGGGGGCAGGGTCAGAGGCCTGGTGGAGAGCGTTGGGTGGGTGGGTGCAGGGTGGGGGCAGGGTCAGGGGCCTGGTGGAGAGCGTTGGGTGGGTGGGTGCAGGGTGGGTGCAGGGTCAGGGGCCTGGTGCAGAGCGTTGGGTGGGTGCAGGGTGAGAGGCCTGGTGGAGAGCATTGGGTGGGTGGGTGCAGGGTGAGGGCAGGGTCAGGGGCCTGGTGGAGAGCGTTGGGTGGGTGGGTGCAGGGTGGGGGCAGGGTCAGGGGCCTGGTGGAGAGCGTTGGGTGGGTGGGTGCAGGGTGGGTGCAGGGTCAGGGGCCTGGTGGAGAGCATTGGGTGCCTGCAGGGTGAGAGGCCTGGTGGAGAGCGTTGGGTGGGTAGAGGGTCAGAGGCCTGGTGGAGAGCGTTGGGTGGGCGCCTTATGCCCTGAGGCAGCCGCACTCTGCCAGCTTCTGTCTTTGCCTCACTCCTCGTTGAGGGGTCGTCACTCGTGACTGCTGCATGTTGGAGAGTGTGGTGTGTTGTCTTTCAGTTTTGTGTTCCTGCTCTGCTCCCTCGAGGAAATCCTCCTGTGAATCCCTTGTGTGGCCTCGTCGTCCTACATATATGGTCCTGGGCGAGGGCCTCAATCTGGTCTCATAAATCCCTCCCAATCTCCACTGTTTCATGCAGGCACACTGCGCACCGCGGACCACACACAACTTCATATATAGCTCTGTATAAAGCGTCTACTGGTTATACGTCTTCAGAGGCGGTTTATGAATTTATGGTAATGTGAAAAGCCTCTTGCGCCGTGCTCTTTGTAATTTTACTACGTCATCGGTTTCAATGCTCCCCAAAAGCAGCACAATGCCCCCCTACCAAGTATTTTTTTGCAGTTTTATATGGCACAAACTCCACCCGAAGGCATCAGAGCGCTTTACATTAGCACCAGTTGCATTACAGACGGACACATTCATTTTTAGGCACGGGGAGTCCATCATGCTTTTGAAGTGGTGCCATTGTTCCAGGTGGCAGCCCCCTCCATTGGGTGGGAAGGGTGCAAGGGGGTGGCCGAGAAGGGTGCAAGGCAGAGGGGAAAAGGGTGCAAGGCAGAGAGGAGAAGGGTGCATGGTAGAGAGGAGAAGGGTGCATGGTAGAGAGGAGAAGGGTGCAAGGCAGAGAGGAGAAGGGTGCAAGGCAGAGAGGAGAAGGGTGCAAGGCAGAGGGGAGAAGGGTGCAAGGTAGAGAAGGGTGCAAGGAGGAGGGGAGAAGGGTGCAACGGGGAGGGGGAAAAGGGTGCAAGTCAGAGGGGAGAAGGGTGCAAGGCAGAGGGGAGAAGGGTGCAAGGTAGAAAAGGGTGCAAGGCGGAGGTGGAGTAGGGTACAAGTGGGAGGGGGAGAAGGGTGCAAAGTGGAGGGGGAGAAGGGTGTAAGGCAAAGGGTTAAAGGGTGCAAGGGGGATGGTGATGAAGTTAAAAATGTGCCCCCCCCCACGCAAACATTTCTGCGGATGCCCATGATCAGAGCCCACCTCATGTAAACTTCCTCACGTAAACTTCTTGTAACGCAACAGAGCTCCTTGAGCCTTTCTCTAGCCTGGTTACTTTTAGTGGGAGTGCTTTATGCATTGAGATGTACTTTATAAGATCTTTGTGATTGCAAATAAAGTTTTATGACAGTGATGGCTACTCTCTGAATCCTTCATCACGTCTAGACTTGATTCTTCATGTAGACCAGTGGTTCCCAAAGGGTGCGCCGCGGCACCCCGGTGCGCGGGTAAAAAAATGGTGGGGAGCCACTGCCAATTAGGTCAAGGGAGGCACGCGTCAAAAAAGTTTGGGAACAACTGCCCCAGGGGGTGATCGGTGTTCTGTAGGGGCCCAGCTCAGTGTCGCTTCACAAGTTCGTGCAGGTATCCCAGGTAAAGGACGACAGTATTTTTCGTGTTCGCCGGGTCAAATCAGTGCCTGTGAATGCCAAGGGATCGGCCCAGCGCAGCTCTGTGATGCCGCTTCCCCAGTGCCTCTTTCCCCTCTCGCCGTAGGTCCCACAGCCGCTCCTCTTCCAGACCCAGCCGCGCTACACCGCAGACCCGCCCCACACCTACACTCTCACAATCGGGTGCAGGCCCGCAGCGCAGCAATCACCAGGATGGATCTCACAGCGTCCCGTAGCCTGCCGCCTTCAGCTGGTCTTCAGTGTTTCCCACGGTCTGCTGCTCCCCGCTGGGTCGCAAAGTCACGCCGATGTCCCGGCCGGGAGCACGACCTCTGCTCCCAGTCCCCGAGTTGCGGCGGTAGGCAATCGCTCCTCTGTACCTTCACGGAGGCGGTGCCTCACTCTGCTTCAGCTCCGCAGTAGTCAGCGTCCGACTCCTCCTCCGCAGCAATCTTCCTAGGCAGCACTCGGGTCTTTCGCCCGGCGGCCGCCATCTTAGGGTGCCGGCGTCCTATCTGTTCTCGCTGTCCCTTGGCGCCGCGGCGGGGTTCCTATCTTTCCTCAGACCCTCCACTCAGCTCCTCAATAGGGTGGCCCCCCCTCAGCTGGCCCTCCGTGCCTCCGCCCGTGTCATTCCTCACTCGTTCGTTTTGCCTCTCCTCTCCGCTCGTTCCCCTCGGCTCGGGACGCCGCCATCTTGTGCTCCGCTCTCGGCTCTCCACTTGCTGTCGGGCCCTCCGCCTCGCCGAAAGTGAGCACCACAGCCGCCCCCGGTGCTCAGCTCAATATGCCTGCGCTGTGAGCGGCTCTCAGGGGGGATAAACAGGAGAAATTGCGGGATCGGGCGCGGAGCTACAGGCTCACATTGCCATCCCCATCGGCGCCCATGCCACGCCCCTTAATAAAATGGTCAATGTGGAAGGTTTTACCCACAAATAAAATGGTGTTTTGGTCAGATAATAAAGCTACGCAGTGGACACCATTCAGTTGTAAGTGTTTCACTGGGGGAGGGGTGATCAAAGGGTGGTGAGCGAATGGCACGAGATATCCCCACTATCCCAACGCTTACTGGAGTGTCACTGGAATAATAGGGCGAACTCCCTTTACGTTTCTGCCAAGCCATGTCCTAAAATCCAGACCGGTGAGCATCATGCACACAGAAGTGACCTTGCATGGGTGCAAATGCACGTCAGGGTTTTTCCCAAATATTTTTGACCTATGCAAAAACCCTCCCCTTTATTGTTGTTTTGTGTTTTTTGGGCAGTTTTCAATAGCGCAAACTCGACCCGAAGGTATTGGAGTGCTTTGCACGAGCACCATTTACGTTACACAAGGACACATTCATTTTTGTTAGGCACGGGGAGATTGCGTGATTTGCCCAGAATCACAGGATGTTGAGCGTCAATGCTGAGACTCGAACCGGGGTTCCCAGTTCCAGAGTGAGCTGCTCTGGCTGTTACGCCCGCTTCCTTTTTGTGAGGTGTTTCCTACCCATTCCGACCCTGGATAGGGATTTACTCCTGCTTCAGGCGGATGAACGCTCCTTCACCAGGTTCCAAAATCAGCACGTCTGGCCGTTATGCCACAAGCCAGACCACCATCCCATACCTCCCCTCTTTCATATTTGTTACCTATTCTCCCCTACTTTGCTATGGTCTCTGCCTCTCTCCCCCACATGCGTTCTCTCTTTTATTTGCCCCTCTACCTTTTTCCTCTTTTCAAGCTCCTCTCCCTCACCTTCAGCATATGTCTGCATCTCTTTTTGACACCTTTCTCTGCCCCATCTTATCTTCGTCTTTTCCCTCTTTCTCTGTCTGTTCTTCCTCTCTCTCAGCTGGCCGACCCTTGCTGTCCCCTTCTCTCACTGCTCCAACCCTCGGTCTCTCCCTCTCTGTTTATATCCTTCTGTCTTCCTTTCTCCCCATCATGTCTCTCAGTTTCACTCTGGTAGTGCAACAGTCTGTGCACTCTAATTCCACGTCCACTCGCTCAGCGCTGCTTCTGGCGCTATCATTCAGCTGTCTCATTCTGCCTGGGGAGTGTAGGTTGGATAGTTTTTTCATGGTTAAATACGTCCAGCTACATGTGAATGTTTGCTCAACACTCCAGTGTGTGATACAACTACAGAACATGAGCCTATTTTGGCTCGTGCTTCTGTCAGCGGTCTATTTTGTAATCGTGAAGCCTCCTCCGAATGGTATGTGAAAATGATCTTTTGTCCTGAATTTTGACCCTTTGGCCTGAATTTTTATGATCAAAGTCCAGAATTTGCCTTCATGCCAGGTGGTCACCCTAGTCCCTAGGGGATAGGGCTCCGGGGTAGTTACATCCAAGGACAGTGGACAGGACGTATGAGTGACAGGCCATGGAGAACGAGTGGGCGTGCACGAGAGGTCATCAGTGAAGGGTCACAAACCGGGGTTGTCAGGGCACTGGGCAGTCCCGTTCCAAGTCTTTCAAAGCGACTGGCTTTACTCCAGGGTAAAACTGTACTTATCCTGCAGAGGGCGCTCCCACTACAGGTCAGAAAGTCCCTTATTCAGTGTCTGCACCCACCCCATAAACAGAACAGAATGTGTGGTTGTAAAGTGCACGTTCACCTAGAAGGATATCTTGGCGCTGAATAACAGATGTTTATTGTCACTCAACTCAATGATACTCATTTTATCGACCTCGGAAGAATGAAAGGCTGAGCAAACCCACGGGATTTGAATCTGTGATCATGAGGGCAAGCACCGGCCCCTACCATGGGCGCATTAGTCCACTAAGTCCCCTTCCAGGCAAAACAAGCATTTGCAATTTGTTCAGTAAGAAAACACACTAACATGGCTGCCAGTATTCTCCTGGTAGTGATTCTTACAATGGATCGCATTTGCATTATTCAGACAAGTATGGGAGGCCATCGTCTCATTATAGTGCGCGCAGGCCAGCTGCATTTATTAGGATACTTTCAGAATAGAGACTATCAATTTTAAGTTCCTACACTCATGGGATCACTTCTATACCAATGCCTATCATTGAAATATGGCTGCCACATTCATGTATAGACAGCAGAGCTCTGAATACACGTATTCAGCTTTCGACACAGCGGTGAGATAATCTCCTCGTCTCCAGGATAATTACCAGGCTTATCAAGGCCACATATAGTTTGCGCCATATAAATATGCAAAAAAAAAAATACATTTGAAGGGAGTCCAGGATTATGATGTTTGCGTAGTTGGCTGTCAAGAACATTCCTCAGAAATATGTTAGGGAGTACAGATTTCACTGGGACCAGTTATTTCTGATTTCACCGGCTGGCTGTGACATCTCATTTATGTGGGCCTTGAAAAAGTCCATAGGCCGAAACACATGTCGGCTGCCAGTGTGTCTCCCTTTTTTATAAGACCGGAAAATCAAAGAAGAAAATCCTATTTCTAAACTCTTTCCTCTGAGTCCTCCCCTCCAAAACTCCTTTTTACTCATCCACAAGCCTCCTACTATTGCGAAGACCTAAAAAAAAAAAAATTGTTCACTCTTTTCTTTGCAGTATTTGTAAAGCGCGACACTCATCCCAGGGGATATCACGGCGCTGTGAACCAAGAAGAACTACTGAAGGCATATGCTGAAAGGTTAAGTTTTGGGAAAGAGATTTGTTTTCAGTTTTTTTCGGAACTGAAAGTAGTTTGTGGTGTGTCTTAGGTCGGTAGGTAGATCATTCCACCTTTTAGCTGCCAGATAAGAAAAGGCGCGACCATCTGTTCTGACTTTATAAATTCGTTTGGGTTTGGCCAGAGCTGATTGACTCGACCGTAGATTCCTGTTAGGGACATAGAACTCGATTTTCCCTTGATGAATTGTGGGGCCAGTTTTATGTAGAGCTCTGTGCGCTTGGCTGAGCAGTTTGTAGGCAGACCTCTGGCGCATCGGAAGCCAGTGAAGTTTCTTAAGGCATTCCGATGCGGAGTCTCGTTTGCCTTTGTTGCAGACCAGTTTGGGCGCCTGATTTTGCAGGACCTGTAGGCGGGAGAATAGTTGTTCATTCATCCCTTCGAATAGTGCGTTGCCATAGTCTAGGCAGCTGACCAGTAGGGCCTGTGTGACTGAGCGTCTACAGTCCAAGGGTATCCAGGGAAATATCCTTGCAAGGAGTTTTAGTATAGCAAAACCCTTGCCCCAGAGGGAGCGGACATGATCCTTCATGGACAGGGCGTCATCCATGATGATTCCCAAATTTCTGGCGTGTGGTTTGGGAGTGGAAGCCAATCCCGGTGAAGGTGGCCACCATGTGGCGTCCCACACACGTTTGACTCCACCAAACAAGAGGATCTCCGATTTGCCAGCATTCAGTTTTAGGCAATGGTTGTGCATCCATTGGGCCATCTCAGAGAGGCAGTCATGTAGCTTTTTTTTGGTTATCTCGGGCCCTTCGTTCATGGCCACCATCAGCTGCGTATCATCTGCGTAAGAGCAGATGCCGATGCCCCACTTCCTTCCAATGTCAGCCAGAGATGACATATAGACATTGAAAAGGGTGGGGCTCAGTGAGGCCCCCTGAGGGACCCCGCAGCTGATGGGGTTGGGTTTTGAGTGGAACTGGCCCATATGCACTGCCTGGGTGCGATTGCTAAGGAAAGATTGAATCCAGTTCAATGCTGTAGATTGAACTCCTTTACTCAGGAGTATGTTCAGCAGGCAGTCATGGGATACCGTGTCAATCGCTGCTGACAGGTCAAGCAGCATCAGTGCCACTGCTCCACCTTGATTGGTGGAGGATCAGATACTGTCCGACACTGCCAGCAGCGTTGCCTCGGTGCTGTTGTTAGCTCTAAAACCAGTCTCGGAGCGATCCAGAAGAGAGTTGTTTTGTAGATACCTAGTCAATTGTACGTTGACCAATTTCTCCAAGGCTTTGGAGGGGTAAGGGAGCTGGGAGATAGGTCTATAGTTCTCTGGGTTGAGAATATCAGATCCCGCTTTCTTCAGGAGGGGGTCACGGAGGCGTGTTTCCATGCCTCAGGGAAGGTGGCAGTGACTAGCGATTTATTAAAGAGTTGGGTGACAAGGGGACAGAGCGTGGGTGCGATTTTAGAGAACACGAAGTGGGGACAGGAGTCCGAAGGGGAACCGGATTTGACTATGTTCAATACCGCTAAGACCTCTCCTTCAGAGAATGGTTCAAAACTAGTTAGACAAGGTGCATTGCCTGGGTCTAATTGGTCTTTGCATCTTTCTGATGAAATGACAGTCTTGCAAGGATTGTCTGGGGTGCTGAAGGTATTTTGGGTTGTGAAGGCGGAGTATATTTTTTTGATTTTATCAGAAAAGAAGGTACTAATACGCTCACAAGCCTCAGTTGAAGGGGTGAGGGTTTGTGAGGTACTCGCAGGTTTACTAAGCTCCTTTACTATTCTGAACAATTCTTTAGCAGAATTACTGTTCTCTTGAATGCGTTGGGTAAAATAGACCTTCTTTGCATCTTTGATGGCCGAAATATATTGCTTCCGTTTGTTGACGTAATTTAGTCTTGCTTCACTGTCTTTCTTCTGTCTCCATAAATGTTCATTTTTTTGGCATTCCTTTAAGATTTTTTAGGTGGGGGGGGTGTACCATTTCTCGGTTAAGGTTTTTTTCCTGGATTCCCGCATGGGGGCTAGTTTGTCTAATGTTTGCCGTATTCCAGCATCTAATAGGGCGACATCGTTACAGACAGGGGAGTCATCCTATGGTGTAGCGTCCGCCTCACTGAAATAGTTCTCAAAGTTTGATTCATTGATTAGCCTCCAAGCTCTGTTGGAGATGAGAGGGGATGTTTTAGGCCTCTGAGGTTTACCAGGGAGTTTAAATAAGGATATCATGGAGTGGTCTGACCAGGATAGGGGGGGGATTTCTCTTATATCGGTGGATTTGATGTTGGTAAATAGTAGGTCTAGGGTGTGGCCGGCTAAGTGCGTGGGACCCACTATGCACTGTCTTAGTTGGAGAATTCCCATGTCATATTCCAATTGGGAGGATCCTGGGGCATCCGTTTTCTCGTAGTGGATGTTGAAGTCACCAACAACCATGATGTTTTTATTTTTTAGACAGAGTGGTAGCAGTTGATTCAGTAGTTTGGCGCTGAGACTGGCTTATTGTCCTGGGGGATCATATATAACTGCACCAGCTATGATGGTGAGGCCTTCAAAAAGTACTTTGAATGGTAGGGTTTGGTGTTCAATGTAGACAGTTGTAGGTTCAGTGAGGCATGTTAGGTAGTCCCGGAATATCACAGCGACTCTGCCACCTTTTTTGCCCGATCTATCTTGTGTAATGATTTTGTAGTTAGGGGGAAGGGCATTTGCTAGGTCTGGAGCACTAGTTTCAGATAGCCAGGTTTCGGTGATGAAAACCAGGTCTGGGGTCATGGATATGAGTAGATCCCAGATGTCCAGGGCATGTTTAGGTAGGGATCTTGCATTGAGATATAGACAAATCAGCGCAAGATGGTTATTTTCGGGGATTGTGTGGTAGTCTGTTAGGGTTTGGCTCATACTGGACCATCGACAAGCAAGGCAGGAGATGGGGCCATAAGATAAGCCTGGGCCAGTTTGGGTACAGGGATGTGGTTTTGTGTCCGTATTGGCTTTATTAAAGGCCAATAGCTCGCTGCGAGAGTAGCGAATTGGTGTGGTTAAAGTTTGGGTGGGACTGATAGGGGATGTAGCCCCTAGTCCCGGCCGGGCACTTCCGGTAAATGCACATTAATAAGGAGAGGTAAGGGGCGTGGCCTCAGAAAGTGGGCGTGGCCCAGGGATCGAGCGCGCGATGGCAGCGATGATTGTTCCCTGCCTGCAACAGCGCTGGAATCCGCTGTGCAAGGGACTTTAAGGCAGTTTAAGGGAAAGTGCCCAGGGGTGAGTGAAACGTTAATTAAAATCAGCAAGATACAACAATTTTTAAAATCACACACAGAGCATACTCTCCCGGCTTCCGCCTCAGGAGTGGTTCAATGGTTCTGGTGCGCTTGTGAGTCAGCGCGACTTTTTGAAGGTTCGGTGGGCATGGCCTCCACTATCCTTTTCAATCGAAATTAACAGACTAACACGTTCACTTCTCAAATTCCATATTAAACTATACTAATATGCTACCCAAATAACTGAATAACATATCCACTACTCAAATTACTTCATATTTACACTATACTAATTTTCAACAGTAATCCTTTATGGGTTCCGGTGTGGCGTGCTACTCGCCAGAAAGGGATTCAACACCCATCATGGGTAACAAGTGCTATATGAATGCAAATCTTTCTTCCCCTTTTATCCCTCCGCTATCCTTCTCACTCAAGTCACTGACTAATCTCCACCACTGAAAGTATTTCATATTTCACCATATTAATTCACCACTAATCCTTTGTAGATTTCCTGAATAGCATGCGTCAACAAGCGCTATATAAATACAAACCTTTGTCCTCCTCTATCATTCCAAATCCAAATAACGGACGAACCTATCCACCACTTAAAGTGTAGTTGCATGTTTCACTATACTAATTCAACACTAATCCTCTAAGGGTCCCGGAGTAGCATGCTACTCGCCGAAAAAGCGCTTCGACGCCTCGTCAGGGGTAGTATGCGCTATATAAATGCAATTACAATACAATGTTTCTGTATGGACTACTTTTTGTGTGCCTCAGTTCTTGTATATGTAAATAGAGTTCTGAATACAGGTAGTCTGTCTGTTCTTATATTAGATTGAACATGGCACTCATGCTGAGCTCCACAACATGCCATGCGAGTGTATACACAGGAGCATCCTCCCTAAGGAATGCATTTTAAACATTTAAAGTATGTAAGTATGTTAAGAGTACCCTTTACGAACCACAGACCTGGGTGTGCACAGGGATTCTCTGTGGCTGATATATGAGAGTTGCTGGCTGACATGAGACATAGGCATATAATAATTTAAGATGAGGCATGATTCTTTTGATATAAGCGGGCTTTGTGAAACCTGGAACCTGAAGTTGTAGTAGAGCCTTTTAGGCCTCGCCTACGCAGCGAGCATGCGCTGTATAGGAAAAATACCTTTTGTAATTGACAAAGCTTTGCTGGCAAAAACGTGCACGTATTGCATTGCTGTGAATGGCAACGTGTGCACATTTGGAGATTACCCTGCGGGAGCGAGCTTTGAAACCATTTGGTTCCTGCTCGCTCTGGCAAGGGAAACCAGCACAGACCCCCTCCTTTCTCCCCTCCCCCTGCTACCTCCTTTAAGTATCGACATTTCAATGCCCCCCTCGTCCATTCTGCCCCAGTTTCTCTGGCCCCCACCCTCCTGCAAGCTTGGTTTCTCCCAGTGCAGGTTCCTGCTCTCACTGTCTGTGGCTTTGCATCCCCAGCAAGTTCCCTGATGATAAAGAAATCACTTTCGCTGGACTTTCTCTATGTTAGTTTTGATGACTCTCCGATCACTGATAACGTTGAAGCAACATGTGGCAGTTGTTTTACCGCCTTGGACTGACGCCATCTTGTTCTCTGCCCTCGTCCCTCACAGTGCCCCAAATGAGTTTCCAATTCATGGTGCGTGTCTTGCCACTGTGTGACGAGACTTCCGTTTACAGTTACTGACAAAATGGTAAACCAATAATAATCCATCCTTAGAATGACGTGCAGTTCACGCGGCCGAGGGACACCACCGTCAGGGTAGCTGTCAATGGTGCTGCAAGTGCAGTGGTACCGGGACCTATGGGGACCACTAAACCCTGGTTATTACAGTAGGTTGCTATCCAGCCCGAAGTCAGGTGGGCTATTTTGATTGCCTACACTAGGCACTTTTACTATGCCAGAGCTCACCATCTGGCGAGTTGAGCACATTGGACCTGTCATGACTGCCCTCAAGCTTTAGAACCTCCAGTACTGTCAATAACCAGGAACATGGTGGCCCAGGACTCCTGTGCTCTTACTCAGCGGTAAGCTGGGGTTCGCTCAGTTTGCTAGCAAATAGATGTGTGTTTATGTGAGCCCTTATGCACTAGGCCTGGTGATAGTTTCATCATTACTTGCACCGCACCGAAAACCTAGGAATTTGAGCCAGAAAGGTTTGAAAGCTGCACGTTTCTTCATGTTTAGTAGTAGTGCTGCTGGTACGACTTAATCCCCTGACCCTGGCCCCCGCCTTTGGCCTACCTGATGGAAACGTATGCTGGCCTCTCTCTGGGGGAGGCGGGCATGCACCTTATGTAATTGTTTAATTTTTAGAAAGTGTTAAAAGTAGTTAGAGGCATTTACAGTCAATACACGTCAAAGAGGCCCCAGAATAACGTGTACCTCAAAAAAGCAGTGCTTTATTTGTTTCCTGGCGAAGGTTATATCATAAAATGAATCACCGTCAGCCACAGCCCATGCGAGGCAGTTCGCAGTGCAGAGCTGCTCCGAGGCGTGCGGGTGCCACCTGCTGGAGGATCATGAGTGTTGTCGATGTACCTGGCATCTTTATACTTTCTCTATCCTATGATATGGGGGAGAGGTTAACTTGAGAGCTCTCTAGTCTACATGTTTCAATAATGAAGCACTGGGCCATTGTGTGCGCTGGCTCTTCTAGGCTAGATTGAGAGGTAGGCTGTCCAGATTCAGCAATACCGGTTTGAGGTGGAATACCACCTGGGAGCGAGCAAGCCGGCTGATTATCTGTCATGGCACCCGCTGGCGCCGAGTGGAGTCCAGGGGCAGGAGGTGGATGAAGGAGCAGAGGCATTCGTAAGACAGGTGGTGAAGGAGGCCCATCCCCAGACCTTGCTCTTAGAGGACATTAAGGAAGCGTCACTGCGAGATGAGTGTCTACAGGAGGTTGCCCGCATGCTACGTGACTATCAGTGGAAGTGGATCCCAAGGGGAAATGACAGGAGATCAACCGACAAGGAATATTGGGAAGGTCTTTGGAGGTGCAGAGAGGAGCTGAGTGCATCGGGGGATGGCATAATCTTGAGGGGCCCTCGCTTAGTGATACCGGCAGCGTTGCGGGGCCGAACAGTCGAGCTGGCACACCGGGGGCACCTAGGGATAGAGAAGACCAAGGCCCGCTTGAGTGCTAAAGTGTGGTTTCCAGACATGGATCAGCTCGTGGAGGACAAAGTAAGAAAGTGCCAGGCATGCCTAGTGACCGGGGCCTACCAGCCGGAAGCGCCTATCATAATGGAAAGGGCCGAGCCAGTCACCATGGGCGCGAGTAAGTTTGGACTTTGGGGGCTTCCCATATGGATGGCAAATGGCAGTATTCATAGACAGTCATTGAAAGTTTCCCGTGGTGGAGGGGGTTGCATCAACATCATTTGAGTGCATCCAGCCGGTACTGGAGAAGACTTTTGCATTACTGGGTATGCCGGAGGAGTTCCAAACAGACAATGGGCCCCCGTTCCAGGGACAGGAATTCCATGCTTTTCTCGATAGGCATGGCATAAGACATCGGAAAATAACTCCCCAATGGCCACAGGCGAATGGAGATGTGGAGCGTTTCAAGAGGACATTGAACAAAGCCTAAGGATTGGAGTGGCTAAAGGCAACAACCTGGAATCTGCACCAGTTTCTGAGTGCGTACCGTCAGACGCCTCACTGCACGACCAAATGTGCGCCAAAAGACCTCCTGCAAAAAAGAGCAGTGCAGGATGGTAAACTTAACAGCAAAGTATGGACTCCTGCTGTCCTAGATGTGGAGAGGTCCCAGGCCCGCCGCCGACAAAACAACAACGAAGCCAGCAAGAGGAGATGGGCTCGACGGGCGGACATCAAAGTAGGGGACTATGTAATAGGAAAAGACAGACACTCGGGATCCAAGTTTTGCATGCCGTTTGAGCACGAGCTCTGAAAGGTAGTGAAGGTCCAAGGAATTCTCGTTGTTGCAGAGAAGGGAAATCAGTGGATAGCCAGGAACATGCTGTGTTTTAAGAAGGCCTGTGGCCCGAGTGAGGCTGTGTTGCAGTTTGACAGAGAGATGTGGGAAGAAGTAGAAGCTGAAGTGCCGATGGAAGGGAGCCAGACAGTCGAGGCCACCCCGTAAGAACAGCGGGAGGTAACCGAACAAAGTACCTAAGGCCACTGCTGTGATAGTCATCACTCGAGTGCCGAAAACAGCGATGAACGGGGCAGGAATCACCATTATGGGCTATGTAATAATCCGGAGCGGAGTTTCAGGTTGCGGGACTTCTTATGTTAAGGGCTGCTGGATAAAATGCTGAACATGTGACTGCATTGAAGACGCCTCGTGAGGCGATATCTGTAAGTGACTATAATGACATTCTGTTTCGTTGTTTATTCTAAAATCCACAGATTGGATGAGATGTCGTGAGCCACCTGGCCACTGCAATACTCTGTAGCACAGTCACCTCCCTGGCCTGGGCGCAGACCAGGGAGTATATAATAAAAGGTTTCGTCAGCGCACATAGCTGACGGCACGAACCGAACTACTGAGTAGACGTCCCTTATTGCAGCTCCGCTGTCAGCAGTTGGGCCTCCCCGGTCCCTTATTTCCTAGAAGTCCGTTGAAGCCTCGACCGCATGCCCCACGGATTGCCCCGTAAGCTCCTCAGACTACTGGTGCCTCTCGAGGCATTACACCGTGCACCGTAATAAAACTATGACTAAACGTAACTGAGCCGCCCAGGATGCGAGTTCCCGCTGTGAGCCCGCCATGTTGTAGGCAGGCAGAGAGACACCTCTTTTTGTTCCGGAAGGCTACGAAATTCAAGGAATTTCACTATTGCGGTATAGAATTCTGTTTGTAACGCTGCCCAGGGCTTCTTCCAACCACTTTACTAAAACAGTGCTCTGGTGGGCAAATGTGATAGTACTATTGGTTTCCTTAAAGAAATCTACCTGTGTTAAAGGCGCTTTCTCTGATTTTGAGCCCCTGCTACTGCATTTTTATGATGCTGCAACTAGTTAGCAGAACCCTCCCACGACCAAGATCTTTGCAGTGGGACAGGGAGGCTTGAATGACAGAAGCTCAGTATTAAAGCAAATAAAGGAATGCCCTAGTGTCCCCCTTTTTAATGCAGTGCTGTGTTGGGACAGTGTTCCTGCTGCCTGCAAGCATTACTCGAAAGCACATGGAGAAAGAAAGGCAGGGAGGCTGGACCCGTTAACAGTGAATGGTGTCCAGCAGAAGCATTCCTTTCCTATGCTCTTTGGTGGCCGCAGCAGTTAAAAAGGGCAGCTGCAGGAGAAACTTTTATTGAAGGCAAGGGCAGCAAAGCGGGGACTTATTCTTTGGCCGGACCCAGTTTATGGCAGGCCAACTGATAAATATTCAGCCTTTCTATCAGACTCCGTGAGGACCTCTTGAAATCGGACCGTCTAGTGGAAATGGTAGTCAATATTATCCTTTTCAAAATACTATCGTATTGTATTGTATTTATTATTTATAACGCGCAACTGTCACCCTACGGGTATCCTGGCGCCCAAACAGGAAAGTAGTCAGATGGAACAACAATACACTAGCTGTCATGTCATAAAAAACAGCCGCAGGGCCTATTAGATGGAATCAAGGGGATTAGACTTTGGCGAACAGCCATGTTTTCAGGCTCTTTCTGAATCCCAACAGGGTGTCAATTTGCCTGATGTTCTGGGGAAGCTCGTTCCACAGCCTAGATGCAGAAGTGCAGAAGGCTCTGCCTCCCATCCTCGATCTCCTGATCCTGGTGGTTGCTGCCAAACCCAGGCTAGAGGAGCGCAGGGACCTGGTGGGCTTATACCAGGTAAGCCTTTCCTGTAAAGGAATAGGTCCCGTGTTGTGCAGGGCTCTGTACACAATACATAGGGACTTAAAAGCGACTCTACTCCCGATTGGCAGCCAGTGTAGGTCTCTGAGCGCCAACGTAGTGGAAGAACTGCGGGGTCTTTTAAGTGCCAGCTTGGCCGCTATAGACTGGACCCTCTGGAGCCCCTGTAAGATGTATAAGGAGGCCCCTAAATATAGAGTTACAGTAGTCCAGTCTGGCCAGGATCACACTCCTAACCACTAGCGGTCTAGACTCATCAGGCAAAAGGGGCAGAATCTGTCTGAGCGCTTTCAGCAGTCCAAAGCAGACACTGATGGTTTTATTGGTCTGAGAGGTCATTTGGAGATCCGCATCAAACAGTACCCCTAGATTGCGCACGGTCTTAACTGGGATGCAAGGATCAGCTCCCGGCGCAAGCCTGATCTCATAGGAAGGTTGCCGACTCAGTTTAGCTGACGAGCAGTAGACTACCTCAGTCTTCCCCTCGTTAAATTGGAGGGAGTTTATTTTCAGCCACCTGGAGACCCTGCTCATGCAGTTCTGAAAGGTCTCCATGGTCACCACCTGTCTTCCTTCTAAGGAGAACACCAGTTGGGTGTCGTTGGCGTAATTTATCAAATCTATTCCATAGGATTTAATCATGGGGATCTGAGGCTGCAGATAGAGATTAAAAAGAATAGGGCTGATCGAGGAGCCCTGAGGTACTCCATGACAGACCAGGGGCTTGGGAGATGAAAAGAGTGCTAGGGTCACCACCTGTTGTCTGCCTGTCAGGTAGGATTGTATTCACCTCAGGGCCTTGCCCATCACGCCCAGTTTTTCCAGCCTACTTAGCAGAACCACATGGCTAACCGTGTCGAATGCGGCCAACATGTCCAACAGCACCAAGACTAAGGAATTGCCATTGTCGGCTCGCATTCGAAGGGTGTCCAGCATGGTTGCCAATGCAGTTTCTGTTCCGTGGCCTGGGCGGAAGCCAACTTGGTCCTTGTCCAATAGGCAGTTGTCTTCCAGATATCCTGACAGGGACCTACTGACCACCTTTTCCACGATTTTTATCGGGTAGGGCAGGAGGGATATGGGCCTGAAGTGAGCCGGTATAGTAGGGTCCAGCAAAGGCTTTTTAAGCAGGGGGGTAACCACTGCTTGCTTCCATGCTTCTGGCACTATGCCTTCCTCAAGAGATTGGCGACAAATCTGATGCTTCCAGGGGAACATCTCTGGCCCATATTCTTTCCAGAACCTATGCGGAAGGGGATATAAAGGCGACCCGGATGACACATTATGGGCCAGACTAAAAAAGAGCTCCTCTGTAAGAGGGGTGAATTTTTCCAATGATGACAGTATTGGTAGAGGTTCCTCTTCTTCCATCTGTGCCACTGCATCTTTGCAGCTAGCCCTTTCCTCCTTCAGCCCCCCCACAATTTTAGCAATCTTTTCCTCAGTGTAACCGAGAGGCAGCAACTTCTCTCCAGTCACGCAGCTTTCTTGGATCTCTTTTGCCATCTGTGGGAGGAGCAGGCTGTAGCTTTAACAGACAGTGCCAATAGACCCATGGGTTGTTCCTCCTCCGTCCCTTAGCGAATACGGTCGGGGTGTTACCTGGTGTGTTCTTATAGGAACTTGATCCCTTGGTGCTGTCTAGGACAACAGCACAGGTGCCACCCTCCTAGGCTCTGTGCCAGGTCACTGCAGCTTCTGGAAACATGGGTGCAGAAATTGGTGCATATAACCAACATCATTTGATGGAGAATGTTCTCTGCAACATATGCAGGTGCCTTTTTAACTTTCCCTTTCCAAAGGTAGCAATTTTGGGCCGGTTAAAGATCCTATTGCAGTGTAGTACTGTTTTCCACTCCCATGGAGGGATTGGCACATAGAGATCCAGGTCTTCTAACGTTATGTTAATGAAGCTGTGCATGAGATAGTACTCTGCAGTGAGTGGAAGACATTCCTCAAGTGAAGTGAACACAAAAGTGGGCAGGGCAAAAGGGGTCACACTATCTCTTCCATCACCCAATTCATTCTCATAAAAGGGAGTGGAGTCTTCAGGTGATATCATGTTTAGGTCGAGCCTAGCACAGCGCATGCGCCGCACTAGGAAATCAACCTCTTGGAATCACTTCAGCTTTCTTTCGGTTTTGTAGAAGCTTGTGCGTGTGGTGCTCACACGCAATTGGCCTTTGCGCCGGGCTTCAGCACACAATTGGCCAAAGGCGTGTGGATGTCCCAGCTTCTTTAGAAAGGTTTAACCCCAGAGCATTTTTCTCTGGAGCCAGCATTGGCGTGTAGAGGCCATCTGTTTTTAAGTAGCGTGCCCGCGCTGGTCTCCCACGCAGTGTCTCTCCCCCCTCGTGCAGGAAATGCATCCAGTTGCCCTCCAGTGTGTGTGCGCGTTAAGGTGATGAGATGTTGCCAGAACCTTAGCTCCCAAAAGTTGTCAAAATAACGATACTGCGCATGTGCCAGGAAAAGCAGCGGGCACTGTTTTACTTTAGGTGGACGGGCCGTGTGGCAATGAATCTGTTCCGCATTGCGCAGAAGTTTGTGCTGATGGGACAATAGCAGACACTGTAAGCATCCAATATGGGGCAAACCATTAAGGCTGCGGGAGGGTGGTTTGACAGCACAAAGCAATTTAACAAGGTATCCGTGGGGTTAGCTCCTCCTGCCTTCGCCGACAAAATATCAATCCTATCAACTTGTTGAGGAGTTTAGGCGATGGTGTGCTTTGGCTGGAGGATGAACCAGTTTTGGTTGACACCCCTCTATGGGTTAATGGATAATCCAAGCACTCTTGGGCCGACCTTTGCTTACTACCCTCGGCGCAGGGCTCACCTTCGGTTTCTCTGGTGTGTGTCTTCCATGAAAAGCCCCTCGACCTCTACAGCAGGTGAGACCATGTGCTTATGGCAAGCACCTTCTGACCGTGGGTCCGAATGCCCCACTTTTGATAAACATGGGGATTTGAAAGTAACTTTGCTTGGGTGTCTGCATTTTACTGTCCTCGCCTTCTCGCTATGGCTTGTTTCTACATTTTCTCCTTTATGTACAGCCTTGGGGCCCCCTTTAACGGATTCAGGACCGCGTGGCTTATTGGTGGTAGTATAGACCCTGTTCTTCATGTCCACTGTATCTTACATCTGTTTTTTTGCTGCCGGTTTCTAAGTTGAATGAATGAATGAATGAATTTGTGGCGGCTGCGAACAAAACTCTTGGAGCCTGGGAAGTTGGAGATGTGTGAAGGAGGGGGAAGGAGGGGAGGCTCTGATTTCCCTCCCACTGATGACATCCCGAGGTGCAGAGTGCTCATCACCCGGACACCTTCGTGCCCAGGGCGTTTCTCCGGGCTCCTCCATGCCAGCAAATGTTGCAATACGAGGAGCTATAGAGGAGTTTACTATTCACCTGTTAGTGCATGAAAATAGGGCCTCCCAGTTAGATGTCGAGCCTTGATAACATTTGTTTTTTAGGCTAACGGGGACTCTCTCTGCACCGAGGATTCAGTTGTAAAACGAAAAATTCGCTTTACTTTTGTAACACTGGCATCATTCCCACTGACCCTTTCCTTCTCCAACAAACTCTTCATTTCTGTTTCCCTCTGCCTTTCACTCTATCAGTCTTCCCCTCCCCAAAAATTGACTCTCGCGCTCACTGGATTTTCTACAATAGCTCTTCAATCTCTTGTGGTACAGCACCCAGGATAACATGCTGCATAGCTAAACACTTATAAGGTCCCAAAGGCGAGACCTATTGGCTATGCCAGTGCTTGTTTTCGATGTATGAGAGTTGCTGGCTGACATGAAAGACAGGCATATAATAAGACAAGGTCGGGTTATTTTGATATGAGTGGGTTTTGTGAAACCCGGAAACGGAGGCTGTAGTGTAGCTTTTGTGGAGCATGCAGTGACAGTGCACGAGTTGCAGGCAGATGTGAGATACAGGCAACAGTGTATGCTAGCACTGGCGTGGAAGCAGTGATACAAGAACCTTCAGCCTCTGGGGGATGGATAGGAAAATGGATAAATGAGGATTTGTGACTGTATGAGAGTCACGGGTGGACACGGAATATGATGTCAATCGAAATAAGACAAGCTGCATGATGATGTAAAGGGCTATCATGAGATATTAATCGGAACACTACCATATACAGAAGGTCCTATAAGGATTTGATGATAGATTGGGGGACATCTGTTTACATTGAGCTTTAGCATCAAAACATATTGGAAGTATCCTACATGAGCACTAAGATGATTAGTAGTGGGGCACAAACAGATAAACAATGAAGGATGTGTGACACCAGATAGTGAGAGAAGAATAGTGAGAGAAGAATGTACGAAATTATGCGTATGAAATATTGTAATTGACAGACAGATTATATTATATGTCAGTTTAACACAAAAGAAAAAGATAGTGGTACTGGGTAGTATGTTTAAAAACATATATTTCTCTCTACAGACAGATTGGTTTAACAGCCACCCAGCACCCCAGACTCCACACATGACTGTGGGGCCACAGGAGGTAAGAGTTTAGATGTAGTTTATTGTATACAACCATACTCTAGCTTATGTAAAGGCACTTTCTGAAGGTGTTCATTCGTTTACAGACAATACTAGAGGACAATCAGACTTTCTCATTTGCATACATTACCTGAAGACTAGGTGAGTCTGACCTTTTGTGACTACTACGTGGACCCAGGGGTCACATCTATGAATGGCGACACCAGTATGTGCATGTCAGAGGGTGACTTGACAAGTACCTTGAAATATGAATAGTAATGGACTCAATGTTTAACAACCAATACCATATTGATGGGAATTTGTAAATACATTGACTCACTTTCATTTCATTTCATCAACTTTTATTCGATTATAGGTTTGTATAATCATAAAAAGTACATCTTAAAAAGAGAAGTTAAACATAAATCAGGAAGATAAAATCAATAGGCATTAGGTCACAGAGCTTGCATCACTGTACAAGAAAATGAATTTCAAAATGAGGTACTGTTTCTACATTTTGGAATTGATACAGGTTTAGGTGGAAATTTTGCGACGGGTTGATATTACTATATTAAGAAAGGTCGCTATCAATTTGGCTTCATGCGGGGTTTTCGGGGATTGTAAATGGGAGAGTGCTGGATATGATTGTCTGAGACCGCTTGAACGGAGGATGGGAAAAATCCAAGTTTTTCTTGCTAGTCTGTAGTATTTGCAAAAAAGGACAACATGTATCGTGGATTGTGCAGAAACTCCATCGCAAGGACAGCTCGTCAGATTTCGGGACCAGTTCTTCATTTCTGGGAATGACACCAAACGGTAGAAAAGATCAAACCGGAGTCTTGTAATTAAAAACCTTTCGTAGTTTGACAGGAAATATGTCAGATACGGCTGAATGAGTTTCCCTGTCTGCAATATACAAGTTTTTTCGTTTTGTGTTTTGGTAATCTCTGCTTGGTTGCGGAGTTCCCTTAGATGGCCCATACATAATTCCTTCAGCTGTTTTTTCGAGATGTCTTCGATTGAGGGGGGTTCGAGGAAGTAGTGCTCACAGTCAAGATCTAAAAAGAATTTGTGAATGTAATTAAGCCACGGTATTTTCCTCCAGTACGCTAGGCCAATACAGTCGATAATGAGGGAACGGGTGATGTGACTTTCAGGGTTACACCATATACGCTGCCACAGTAGGATGGGCTGGCATCGTATGGTGTCGATCATATATTCCATACCAAGTTCCCGATGCGAGGCAAGGATCGGGGAGCTTTGGGGGAGAGCTAGGATGTATTTGATAAAGGCGTTCTCGGTAACCTGGAGTTGGTCGATACATCCATAGCCCCAAATGCCTGCTCCGTAAGTAGCCACACTGTGGCATTTTGCGTAGTATATCGTTAACAGTTCCGCTGGGGCTGGTTTGCCTAGTTTCCTTGAGAAAGCACTTAATGCTGATACAGCACGGCGAAAATTAAGATTTCTGGCTTCCACTGCCCTACGCCAGGTCATTGTGTCATCCACTAGAATGCCCAAGTATGGGTACGCCGATGTTTTTTCTAATCTGGTGTTGTTGATAAGTATAGGCTTAGAGACTCCTGGCCTTGGTCCGATGGTCATTGTAAAAGTTTTTTTGATATTAACTTTTAGGCCTAGTGAGTCCATAAAAGTCACATATTTATTTAGCTGTCGCTGGAGTTGATTAGAAGTCCGTGCCAGGATGACAGAGTCGTCGGCATACAGGAGAATGGGTATCGGGCGGTGGTCTATCTGCGGGAGGTCCTGGCTACGCATCCCTGCCTTACTCCTCTTGATATTTTAAAGGGACGTGATAGTTCACCGCCGGTGCCAAAACGAACTCGACCTTCTGCGTTGGTATATAACTCTCTCAAGAAGGCTAGTATGGGTGGGTCCACTCCGAGGTGTGCCAGGATCTGCCATAGCTTTGCATGCTGTACGCAATCGAATGCCGCGCTTAAGTCTACATAGACCAGGAAGATGTTGCCTCCTTTAGCGCGCACGTACTTTCCAGCCAGGAGGACGAGGTTTAGGGCCTGTTCCACCGTTCCGAGCCCCTTCTGGAAACCGTATTGCAGGTCAGTAATGATGTTATTCTCCCGGGCCCAAGATTGTAATCGGTCCAGGAGTATTCGACCTGCAATCTTGCCCGTGGAGTCCAGAAGGGAGATCGGTCTGTAGCACGCAGGGTCGTTACGGTCCCCTTTTTTGAAGATGGGCAATAGTGTAGATGTTGACCATGAGTGGAAGAGACCGGTTGAGGCGACTGCAGCCATGACCCGTGTAATTATTTTTGACCAATAGTCAACGTTATGTAGGAACAAGTCCATGGGGACCCCGTCTGGGCCGGGGGCCTTGCCTGTTTTTGAGGCCTTAATTGCCTTTCTGACCTCGTTGAGGGTAAAGCGTAGCTTGATTGGATAGATCTTACTCTTAGCTGGTTCAGATTCCGGTATTTGGATTATTGGAACGGCATCCGATGGTATTCCGAAGATTTTTGAAAAGTGGGAGACACAGTCATCCTCAGTTATTGCCACATCAAGGTGATCTGGGTCGCTGATGTTGGCAAGGAGAGGTGATCTTATGGTCTGCCAGAAAGCAGTGCTATCTTTCCTTGATGCACTGTCGTGTAGTCGAAGCCATAGATCTTGCTTTTTCTGTTTTTTACGATTTTTCCGAGCGGTATTGTAAGTTTTCCTCCATTGTGAGATTATTTGAGGGTCTCTCGGTTGCTGTCTTAGGGCTTCTTTGAGGGATGTAAGGGCCTTCCGACAGGCTGTATCGAACCATCTCATGGTAGGAAGTCTGCGCTTATTTTTTGTGTTGATGAATAGCTCATCCCTTATTACTTCCTGGATGTTGTGAAAAGAGGTGACAATTAATTCTGGGGATGCCTCGGGGGACAGACAGTTCGTTGACCAGAGGTGTGTTTTTTCAAGAACCCTCTGTGTTCTCTTCCGGGTCGGTCTTTATCCATTTAATTGCGTACCCATTCAGCTTCTTAATGGCCAGGGATTGTTGGTCAAGGTAACTAGCTTTTGGAGGAGGTGACCCAGCTTGCTTCATGAGGATTTCCACACTAAGAGGATAATGGTCGCTGATTGGATTAGACCCTATTTTGTAGTTGCTTAGTTGCCCTTTATAAGAGTTTGAGGCTAAAATATAGTCGATGGTTGACAGACAGCCTCGCCCGTGAAAGGTGGGTAGAAAGTCCTGCTCCGGATTGACTAGTTCATTGACGAAGTCAAGGTCTAGAGTGAAGAGGATTTCATTTAGTTTGTTACCACCCAACGTGTGCACAAAGTGGGGGATGGGATTTCCAAGTTCATTCTGGAGCCCGCAGTTCCCATTTTTGTGGTTTGGGCACAATGTGAAATTGAAATCGCCTCCCCAGATGAAGTAAAATGTGGAATTATTATTTATTTTTTGAAGTGAGGATAAATATGCGGCTATTTCGTCTAGGTGTGAGCAGCATTCCAGAGTGCCGGAGTTATTGTAATAATTTATGAATATATGTAAGTTTCGTTTCGATACTGTTAACTGTGTGACTTGTATGATTTGGAAAATGGGTGTTTCTTTTAGCAATTTCACAGTGAGAGGAAGGGTATTGGAAAAATAGGTCATAAGTCCGCCTTTTGGTCTGCCCATACTACTAGGTACTGCTTTGGTGAAAAATGTGTTATAGCCTGCTAAGTGGAGAGGAGTTGTACACCAGGTCTCTTGCAGGCACAGAATTTGCTGACTCTTTGCTGTGTCGAGCCATGAAGGACAGGTTATTTTTGTAGTTAAGCCTGCAACGTTCCAGTATGCAATAGCCATACTCAGGGTTGATGATTCCTTCGCGGTTGCAGATGTTGTCGGGTTGTTAGTAATCGCTGCGGCTTGTTGATGGCACATTCCCGAGTTAGTTTCAGCTTCTGCTGGAGGGATGATAAACGGAATCTTTTTCAGGGATTTAGGTAGTACCTGGGAGGTATGGAAGGGTTTTTCGGTTTTGGTGGAGAGGATATTAAATGGTTCCTGCAATGTGGTTTCGTGTCTAACATGTGTAAACTCTGGAGATATTGTTTGCTGCTTAGGATTTACTGTTTGCAGAATAGTATCGGGTTTGTGATGGCTAGGTTTGTCCCGGAATGGTCAGTCGACCATTTCGAGACAATCAAAACGGTTTTGGGTTGAAAGGCCCTGCCATCCTTCATAGGTTTGATAGGGTCTGTCTTGCCAATAGGGCCTCTGGCGTTCTCTGTGCCTTTCTCTCAGTCCACCCCTACCTATGTAGTCATATGAGTATTCCATCTGTTTCCATGGCACTTGGTACCATGACTCCTGGTTCCATGGTTCTTTGGGGAGCTGATGCCATGCCCAGGGTGGAGGATTACGCTGGTGTTTAGCTGGGGGATAGAAGAAGGAAAGATGTTGAGCATCGATCCCCCCTTTTTTGTTGAGCTGAGGCCAGGCACAGATATAGTCTACTGTTGAGGGATCTCTGCATGTTACAATGATGCAGTCTCCGCGGATTGTTTTTGTCGTTTTGCCTATCCAGGCTACCCTACGGGCTGTAGTGATCCCTCCCGATAGGTGGGATTCGAGAGGTCTATTGATGCTTAGCCACTGCATGGCTTTGTTTTTAAGTGACCATGCAGTTTCTGGTGTATACTCAGTTAGCTCTGGTACTCCTGTGAGAACTATTGTGTAGGGAGTGGCTTCCGGAGGCAAATGGGCAGGACGTCTAGTTGATGAAGGTTTTTTGGGTGTGTTTTTAAGAGTCTTTTGAGGGGGCTGTGGTTTTGATGGGAAAGTTTCGGGCCTTTTTTCTGAACAGGCTCTACTGGTGTCTGTATTTGTCGCTGGGCCTGGAGTGTCTATCATGACTGAATCTGTGTTTATTGTTTGCTGAATGGTTATAGGAAGAGGTTTCTCTTTCTGAGGTTGGAGCGATTTAACTGCAGGTTTAGGAAGTGTGGTGTTTTGTTTGGGGTTTTTCTGTACTAGGGGCTTTGGATTTGTGTGATTGGCTGTTTTCTGCATTTGTGGTTGATTCTGTTTTTTAGGTGGCTGCGAGATGTTACGCTGCCCCTTTGTTTCTATACGGGTGTTTGTATCTAGGAGGGTGGCCGAAATTATGATTAGTTGGGCTTCGAGATTCCTAATACTGAGTTGGATGGGCTTTAAGTATTGATATAACAAATCTTTTGTTGTGGTAAGAACTTGCGAGGTGATTCTGCAAGTTTTACATTGATTTTCAGTATGGTCATTTGAAATTGCCTTGTGTGGTAGGTTAGTTACTGGGAGAAGTAGTGTGCTATGGGACGTTGTAGAATTTGAATAAGTTGTAGCGTGTTCAGAGCACGGTACACTGGTTGATTCTTCAATGTTTACTGGGTGTATTTTTGGAATTGCTCCTTCCCTTTCACCTTGCTGGAGCAGGTTTTCGTTTGATTGGGCGTCCCCCTGAGTTTGACAAACAGCTAGATCAGGAGTTGTTTCCAAGTCATCAAATGTTATGGAGAGGTCTGACTCAAACTGTGTAACTGACAGGTCTACTACCGACGGGACTGTGTTTGAATCTGGTACTGACAGAGTCACTGGAAGAGAACAGTTTTGTGTGTTAAGTTTGATGGGAGAGGTGGCGTTTGCTATAGCGCCTAATGACGAACGCTTCGCATTAGCACTCATGAGATCTAATGATACTCTCTTCTCCATCAGGGCTATACTCTGGTTTATTGTCTCGTGGACCCGTGAGATGAATAGGTCGATAGGGCCTGTAACTTGTGCTACCTCCTGCGCGTGTTTGGATTTTGACTTCGAGGTGCTCCTTGTTTTTGGTGGCATGTTTATAAATTTGTTGCTGGTACAGTGATGAAAGAGAGATGGCCCGGTCCGGTCTCTATCGGGCACTAACGGGCAACAACGGGCTCGCCCTTGTCCCGGGCTTCTCCTGGCGCCCTCCCGCGCGCTCCCGCGCAGCGGGTATGTCAACTCCTCTTTAAGCTTTGCAAAGGTCGCCAAGGGGGCGGGGCCGGCAGGGAGAGGAGCCCAGCTGGAAACAGGTGCGCGGGGACTCCTGGTCCGTGGAGTCCACCCGCTCTACCCTCGCAGCCCTGCCGGTCACCAGGTGATGCCCCTTGAGTTAATGAACAGCCGCTGTGAGACCGCGAAGCGGGACCCGCGCAGCGGGTCCGGCGAGCAGCAGAGGCTCACAGCAGGCAGAGTCGAGGAAAGGTGAGGAGCGTGGCTTCAAAGTAGTGAAATCCGCCGATGGTTAGTCAAGCAGCCTCTTAAGACTTGCTGCGATGGGGGCGGGGCCGGCAGGGAGAGGAGCCCAGCTGGAAACGGGCGCGCGGGGACTCCTGGTCCGTGGAGTCCACCCGCTCTACCCTCGCAGCCCTGCCGGTCACCAGGTGATGCCCCTTGAGTTAATGAACAGCCGCTGTGAGACCGCGAAGCGGGACCCGCGAAGCGGGACCCGCGCAGCGGGTCCGGCGAGCAGCAGCGGCTCACAGCAGGCAGAGTCGAGGAAACGCAAAGGTGAGGAGCGTGGCTTCAAAGTAGTGAAATCCAACGATGGTTAGTCAAGCAGCCTCTTAAGACTTGCTGCGATGGGGGCGGGGCCGGCAGGGAGAGGAGCCCAGCTGGAAACGGGCACGCGGGGACTCCTGGTCCGTGGAGTCCACCCGCTCTACCCTCCCAGCCCTGCCGGTCACCAGGTGATGCCCCTTGAGTTAATGAACAGCCGCTGTGAGACCGCGAAGCGGGACCCGCGCAGCGGGTCCGGCGAGCAGCAGCGGCTCACAGCAGGCAGAGTCGAGGAAACACAAAGGTGAGGAGCGTGGCTTCAAAGTAGTGAAATCCCATTGACTCACAATGTTTAATTCTGACCTAAAGTGCTTACTCTTATAGACATAGGGCCGAAGTTGATCATGTGATAATTGAGGGACTGACCCAGGCGATGGGATCTTAAATACTTTTAGGTGCTCCTCCGTAAATTGTGATTATATTTATGTTTGTGGCCCTGATGAGGTCTGAGGCAACATTATCAGCAATAGAATAAACACCTGTTGGCGAGGGAAAAATGCATTCATGGATATCTAATAAAGAACATAGGTTAAAACCACAACCTCAACTCTGAATTCTAGAATTCTCAAACAACCCCTTTTTGAACATAATAGTGATGCAACTAAACTTGTTTGTGTGCATCGATTGTGTTGAAATGAAACCAGGAGAGGGTGTTAGACTAGAATTCCTGACAAAGTTAGAATTAGAGTACATTATCTCATTGGAAACTAACTATCCAGGAGGTCTGAATCAGGGCAAAGAACGGTGGGTTCATTGGATCAATAAGGGTATATCAATGTTGCAACACAATGACAATGGACCGATTGATAAGCGGTCTCCAAATTGGAACGGTTTCTCCTTTCATTTACTTTTTTTGTATATGTAAAATGTCATAGTTTGTTTCTTTTTTGTACACTTGGTATGATCTACCCAGATTATCAGACAGTTTTGCACAGATACTCAGAGTAACTTTGGGGATGTTTAGGTTTATTGTGTTGTAAAATACGTGGTCTATCACTATTCTGTCAACGTCGGTAATTTGAATGCATAATGATAGGTAAAGTGTCTTGTTAATGCGTCCATTGACATCCTACTGGTGAGAGGCGGTTTGTGTACGACTTGGTACAAATAGTGTGATAAGTGTGTATCAATCCAAAGGGGCTTTTTTTGTGACTTTGAGGTTTGTTTTTGCCTTTGGAGTATAAACCATCTATAATGACCAAATGTCTTCTGGGACTAGATTGGTATAATTTTTAAATTAAAAGAAATTTTTAATTAGTGATTGTGAGAATTTTCTGAAATTTTGAATATGGGAAAGTATATGTGCAATAATATAGTGTTTGACTTTCAGTGATATATTAGTTATAAAGAAACCTTACTCAAATTTGACAGCTGTTTGTATCCGAAAGTTGTAACAAAGTTTGTAATCCTATTTTATGTTCTGTACTGTGAAGATGGCTGAAGTAGTCAAAGTTTTAGAAAAACTTTGACAATGCTGGTGAGAGAAAGGTTTTGTTTAGACTGAAATGTGTAATCTGTGTCCAACGCTATGCAACTGAACATATATATGCAGGTTTTTTTTTATTTTTTATTCAAGACATGTTCTGAGTCTGTTACATCTGAATTTCTTATCAGTTGCCCAGCAGAAGTCAGCGCTGGCTGTGTGAGAGGGTCGTGGGCAGAACAGGGCAGCATTTTTTTCGTATATACATACATACAAGTATGATTAAAATTTAAAGGGATACTAAAGTTAGATGTAAATGTAAGTTAAAAAATAGCATTTTAATCTCAAAAAACATTTGCCATGGATGGGGATGTCATTAATCCTGTCTTTCACATGTAATTATGGATGTTATCGATGATATCAGAGAACAAGTCCTGAGCGATGTAATAGGTGCTGTCATGAGCGGGCAAAAGTCATACGTGGCTAGTAAGCAAGTTATAGTTACTTCATCCATCTATAACTGGATAATACCGGCGTCAACCAGAAACATTTCAAGAAACTACAGAACGTCCAAAATGCAGCAGCCAGACTGGTCCTCTACATCCCCCGCCACAGCCACAACACCCAACTCCTTCGACAACTCCACAGGCTCCCCGTTAACAAGAGAATCACCTTCAAGCTCCTCACACATGTCTAAAAAGCTCTCCACAATGAAGCACCAGCATACCTGAACCACTGCCTTGCATTCCACATACCCACCAGACAACTCTGTTCCACCCAACTTGCCCAAGCCTCCGTCCCCAGGATCCACAAGACCAGAGGAAGATTGTTCTCCTTCCTTGTCACAAAGACCTGGAACACCCTGCCCCTCCACCTCAGGCAATCTGCGTCAATGACCCAATTCAGGAAGGATCTCAAGACCTGGAACACCCTGCCCCTCCACCTCAGGCAATCTGCGTCACTGTCCCAATTCAGGAAGGACCTCAAGACCTGGAACACCCTGCCTCTCCAGCTCAGGCAATCAGCGTCACTGCCTCAATTCAGGAAGGACCTCAAGACCTGGAACACCCTGCCCATCCACCTCAGGCAATCTAGGTCATTGACTCAATTCAGGAAGGATCTCAAGACCTGGAACACCCTGCCCATCCACCTCAGGCAATCTGCGTCACTGACCCAATTCAGGAAGGATCTCAAGACCTGGAACACCCCGCCTCTCCACCTCCGGCAATCTGCGTCGCTGTCCCAATTCAGGAAGGACCTCAAGACCTGGAACACCCTGCCCCTCCACCTCAGGCAATCACCGTCACTGACCCAATTCAGGAAGGATCTCAAGACCTGGAACACCCTGCCCATCCACCTCAGGCAATCTGCGTCACCGACCCAATTCAGGAAGGATCTCAAGACCTGGAACACCCTGCTCCTCCACCTCAGGCAATCTGTGTCGCTGACCCAATTCAGGAAGGATCTCAAGACCTGGAACACCCTGCCCACCCACCTCAGGCAATCTGCGTCACTGACCCAATTCAGGAAGGATCTCAAGACCTGGAACACCCTGCCATCCACCTCAGGCAATCAGCGTCACTGCCTCAATTCAAGAAGGCCCTCAAGACCTACCTCTTCCAATGATCCTACACCCTGAAGGACCAGCAGCCCCCCTCCCCCAGTGACTGGAGGACCTCACGGGTGAGTAACTGAGCTATACAAGCCCCTGATTGATTTTTGGCTTCAACAACAATATAAGAATTTAAATATAAACTTAGAAATGTTGTAATATTGTTTCTGTTCTATGTATTTTGAATATTTATTTTCAAGTTGTATTTTGATACGAAAATATTATATACTTCTCACCCAAGCCCACAAGACCCTTCACAACAACGGTATGCATCATGAATGCGTATGTTCTGAATTTATGAAGATTTTTGTAGTCAACGCATGAAACTATCTGCAATGTATTAAAGCGGAGGATTCTGATATTAAAAGACATCTTTATTTTTCCTGTTCTGCATCAGTGTACCAAGCAATATCATAAATGACAAGTTGCGACAAACAGCATCCGCAAACAATGCCGCAACTGCTCTATCCTCAATTGGCGCGAAGAGAGAAGACCCAGGGCCTGGTGGACATCATCGAATGTTGAGACCCTGGATGCAGATGATCCTATTATTCTGAAAAACAAGGATACAATTCAATAAAAAGCCATGCATGGTTTGTAAGCAAAGTTAAGGATCAATGAGGCAGAACAACAAAGTAATCTGCATAAGAACAGTTAACCTGGCCAATGTTGAACCTGGACCAGAAGCTCTTGACTAGTTTAGAAGTGTACTGAAAAAATCTCCAATTCAGTCTGCCACATATTCACAAAGGGATTCCTGGTAGCAACAAACAGATTTACTGTTGTGGATTCCTCCACTATGAATGGCGAGACACCTGCAGTCATAAATCCCACTAAGGGGAACTCTAATATCACCCCCTCCCTCCCGCCCTCAAAATGGCCAGAGATTTATTTGAGCCAAGGGCTGGATCACGCAGTTTTGATGGGGTGTGGGTGAAGTGCTTTCTCCTAAGGCAAAATGTTTTACTGAAGAAAATAGGAAAAAAAAAATCTATCTATCTATTTATATATATGCACAGCGGGTTCCATTACACCTTTGCCTAAATCTAGGCTTTGAAGATTTCCATGTAGATGAAATAGGAGCACAAATACCATGTGACGTCCTCAGTAGTTTAACACAAAGGATGATGGGAGACATGCTTTCAAAGTGTATGACCACGAACACTCACTAGCATTCTAATCCAGCATCCTTTCCCCCCCTTCCCCCCCATCATGCCATCTCAGGTAGCACCATATGCAAACCAGTCTTGACCCTGCGCCAATAGGAACAGTCCAGCCAAAACAGCCAGGGGAGTTCCTTCCTGAACCATAACACAAGTAACGCAAGACTAGTTTCGCACTAATTGGGGCTCATCAGTCGGGTGTAGGTTGCTACTAGTCGCACTGTGAGAACAGGACCTGCATCTGAGCATAACTTTGCCACTTAAGGCTGTACATCAAACATACAAAATGTGATGGAAGGAATGCTTGCACCTTTGCTAGACCCAGGTCAAGCTGGTTGTAGGGCTCAGCACTGCAGTGGTCCTGATAACTGTTCAAAAAGAGCTTTGCATGATCATTGGCCGAGGAAGAGCTGCCACTGTGAGTCTTCTTGACCTTTCAACAGTCAATGACCAGATTTATCTTGACTTGTAAGGCCAGACGTCAAGGGGGAGTCCAAGGGTTGGACTGGTCTTTCTTAGTGGGCTGTACCCAGCAGCTCTGCATCCCACCCCTTAAGTCATTAGCTACCAACATATTGCAGATACCAGCAGGAGTCCTCATTAAGCAGGACTCTTCAATCTGTATGTAACTCCTCCCAATCTTTTACTACATACCATCTTTCATATATGTCTTTGTTAGACGGACCGGGAGGGTCGGCCGAGGATAAGGGGAGAGGTCTCCGGGGAGAGCCGTCTCCAGCGATCGTACAGACAAGTAACTTCCCCCCCCCACAGACGGACACCACACCAGGATAAGGTTCAACGATACTTTATCAGCAATTCTTAGGTATGGTAAAAATGATACAAGGAGGTCTGGACTCAGGGGTCCCCTCGATTCTGGTCTCTGGATTGGGAAAAGGGTAGCGGGACAGTCTTGTTACCAATAGATGAAAATAGCTCTCAATCCTCGAGCTCGGCGTTCTAGATGATCGGGCCGCGGCGGAGCCAGCAGGTCCCGATGAAGATGGTGGTTACAAACGGTCCGCGGCCACGCCAGCAGGTCCCGACGACGATGAAGGTTACGAAGGTTGCGGCAGCGCCAGCAGGCAGGACGATGGTTCGCAAGGCAGGGCTACGGCAGCGCCAGTAGTCCGTCAAGGATGAGTTCTTCACTGCGTCTCTCGACTCCAGGATACAACTGCCTTCCTGCTCTGGAGCTGCCCCAGTTATAGGGCTGGTGTCCTTTGATGTCCGGACCCTCGCACTTGGAGGTTGGGGGGTCCGGGATGAAGGGGTCCAGACACCCAGCAGGGGGGTGGAGCCAGCGCCCGGGGAGGTTGTGGGCGAGCGGCACCTGGCGGGGGAGAGCCATCGACACCTCTTTCTCCCATTGACCTGCCAAGTAGTCCGCTCACCTCCGGGGTGGATGGTGGTGCCGGGATGTCTGAGGCCTGGCCAGGCCCCGGGTTGGGGTCGATCGGGGGCCACGCGGCCTCGTGGCGGAGTGTCCAAGATGGCGCCCAGGCTGGGCGCGCGGGCCAGTAGTGGGTCGGGCCCACGAGGTCGATATGTTCAGAGGCAAGGGTCCCGGAGGGGACGGAAAACGTGAAGTGGTGGTGTGTGACACTTGAGGGACCGGGCTCGGGCCCGGTCGGGCAGAGGGGGAGCGGCCCTTCACGTGGCCTGTCCAACAGTCTTATACCCTGTTGGTTCCAAACCTGGATAGAAACACCACTGGGGTCCATAATACATTACAAAGGGGATTCAGAGCACTTGCATGCTGGATGACAAGAAAATGCCTTAAACTTAACTCAAACATAACTCTGCTAAGGGTGCTGGGTTATCTGGGTCATCTATTCGATTCTCAGGTTGCTGACTTGACACACTGGGTCTCAACACAGCTTCTTTCAGGACTCACAGATCTTGGTATGATATTTGATGAGGACATTTCCTTCAAGATCCTGATTACGGAGGCATCAGAGGGCTGCTTCTTTCACTTCAGAGTTTTAGGGGAAGGATTTTTTCATCGCTGACAACACTAGCTATCCCACTATTCAAGCCATAGTGGGTGCAAGAATAAATTATGCAGTACACTGTCAAATATGGACACGTCACCAGAATGGCCGGTGTACAAGAAGTGACAACATCTATGCTTTGGTACTCTTGACATCAGATGTTCCAACCTACTCTTAGGCCCTAAGATCAAAACTTAAGTGTAACTTAAACAAAAGTCTAAATTCACTACTCCTAAATGGCCTTTGTGAATACCGAAAGTCGTAAAGTTAGACTTTAGTCAGTTTACTTTTGTGAATCAGGCCCCAGGTATGTAACTCTTGCTAAAAGACACAAGGTGCAGCGGCCTAATGCTAGCATTGAGGAAAATCACTGGTGATGGGTGAAATGCTGGAATTAATCTGTGCATTTGGTAATTACTGGGGCCACATTTCAGACCCTTGTTTTTTGTCAATGTGCTACTTTAAACAAAGATTGGCCATATGTAAATCAGTCTTGATTCCACTCCAATAGGAACAGTCCACCCTGTAGTGCCAGACCAGATCCACCTCGGAGGAAATGCAAGAAATCCCAGACCAGATTTAAATTCGTAATGTGATGGTTTAATGTCATTGTGAACCTATGAGTGAATGTGATGCGTAGTGAATGAATATAGGGGGTATGCTCGAGTGTGAAGTGCTATATGTGAATGTGAAGGGGTGCATCAACATGAAGGGGTATGTGTGAATTTCAAGGGGTGTGTGAGAAAGTGAAGGGATATGCCTGTAAGCGAAGGGCAATATGTGAATGTAAGTCAATGAGCATGAATCCGACGGTGAAAGCATAAATGAGAGAGGAAATGCAAGATTGTCACAAGATGGATCTGAAGGGCCATAGTGGGGTGTGAAGGGATGTGCATGAATTGGAAGGAGTATCAAAGAATGTGAAGGGGTAATTTTGAAAAAGAAGTTGTATGCACAAGTACAAAGGGGTATGCATGAATATTAAGAGCTGTGTGTGACTGAAGGGGTGTGCATAGGTTTAAATATAAACGAGTATGTGAATGTAAATGGTATGTGTGAATGTGGAAGGGTATGTGTGAATGTGGAAGGGTATGTGTGAATGTGGAAGGGTATGTGTGAATATAAAAGGGCATATGTGAATTTGAAAGGATAAATGTGAATGAAGAGGTATGTTTGAATGTAAAAGGGTATAGGTGAATGCTAACAACGTAAATGTCAAAGGGTATGTGTGAGTGTGAAAGAGTAAATGTCAATGTGAAAGAATATATGTGAATGTGGGGGCATATGAGATATGAAAGTGTATGTGTGAATGTGCTGGGGCATGCATGAAATTGAATAAGTTGGTTTGAATAAGACAGGGCTTATTTGATAGTGTATGGTGGGTCTAAATGTGAAAGGGTATGAGGGAACGTGTAAATGTGAATCAGTGTGGTCTGTGTGTTTGTGAAGGGGTAATTTTGAATGTGAAGTGATAAGCACAAGTATGAATGAATATTACAACCTGTGTGAGAACGTGATGGGGTAAGCATAACTGTAAAGGGGTATGATGAAACAGAGGTATCTGTGAAAGTTATTGGTGTAAGGATGTGTGAATATGAAAAAGTATTTGTGAGTGGTATGCATGACTTAAAGGGTATATATGAACGTACAAAGCTATGTGTGAATGGGCATGCTTAAATGTGAAGGGACATATGTGAATGTAAAGGGTATGTTTGAATTTGAAGGGGTATATATGAACATGTGAGTGTGAAAGGGTGAATGTGAAAGGGTATTAGTGAATGCATAGAGGTATATGTGATATGAAGGTGAATGTGTGAATGTGATGGGGCATGCGTGAAATTAAATGGTTAGGTTTGAATATGACCGGGCTTATTTGAAAGTGTATGGCAGGTCTAAATGTGAAAGGGTAAGGGTGAACGTGAATAGGTATATGTGAGTCAGAGTGGCACGTGTGAATGTGAAGGGGTGCAATCCCTCACGACGCATGCCTGAACAACGCGGTCTTAACAAACGAGTCTTAAGTATGCGTGTCTTAACTATGCATGCCTTTACCACGAATGCCTTTACAACTGATTTAGTTTTAATAGCATAATTGTTAAAGGCATATGTGCGGTTAAAGTTATGCCCTAGCCTCCCCTTCGTCCTAAAACCTGTCCTAAATCCCAGTCCCCTGCCTGGAGTAACACCCCAGCCCCCGACCCCGACTTCTGAAAGCCCGGACCCCGGCTCTAAAAACGAAGCCTCCCCCTCCCCCTGGTCCCTGAGCCCTAAAACCCAGCTCCCAGCTTTGAAAATGACCCCAACACCCCCTGCCCTGAGCCCTAAAACCTTGGCCCTGGACCTAAAAAAACACCAGACTCCCACCCTAAAACCGTCCCTGCAGCTGTAAAAAGTACCCCGACCCCTGTCTTGAAGGCCTAAAACACGGACCTGCAACCTACCCGGCCCCCACTCTGAGCCCTAAAACCGGCCTCTGCCCTATAAAGTATCCTGACCACTGGCCCTGAGCCTTAAAACCCTAAAACGTTACTCCCAGAAATCATACTCACCAAGCCATTCCTCGTCCAGGCAGAAGTCACCTCTGACCCTCCGCCTCAAGTAATGAGTGCTAACTACTACTAACGTCTAAACCACACATATATGTAGTAAAGACATGTGTGGTAAAGGCACATACGTGGTAAAGGCACATGCGTGGTAAAGGCACATGCGTGGTAAAGGCACATGCGTGGTTTAGACCGGCATGGTTCCGCCTGTGCTTAGTCATGCACAAAATAGGCTGTTTCATGTATGTGAATGGTATGTGTGAATGTGAAAGGGTATGTGTGAGTGTGAAGGGTCATGTATGAAATTCAATGGGTATGTTTGCATAGGCATGATTTATGTGAATGTGAGTGGTATGTGTGTGCCTCTCTTCTACGTCTCACCTGTCCCCTCACTCTCCCCACCGTCTGTTTCCATTGCATTCTTCATTTGTCACTAACTGTTCCTGTCTCCCTTGTCTCAGTGCTTTCTCTTTCTTTCTCTCACTAACTCTCACTCAGTGCCCCTGTTAGAGTGTGTGATATCCCTTCCTGCGATATCATTAATGTCAAAGGGTGTGTGATGTCACTTCCTGTGATATCATTAATGTCAAAGGGTGTGTGATGTCACTTTCACTAACCCTAGTATTTCAGGGGATCAACGTCCAGGGCAGCCCTGTTTATCAGAAGTGACCACGCGCCTAGAAACGGACGGATATTTGATCTGATACTCGGTGTGTGGAGCTGGGATATATTTGGGGCACTAAAGCCATAAATGGTGTCGTCGAGGCTGTGGAGCCGGAGGGGAGCTGTAGGCATTACCTACACCCACCCTTGTCTCCACAGGGGTGGGGTTGGGACTGCAGCCTTACATGTGCCTTCTCCACACTTCCTTCTGTGCAGTCAGTCTTTCATTAGACTGAGATGCTGCGGACACATAAAGGGGGTGAACCTGGGGGTGTGAAGTGTCCCCTGTGCCCTGGCAGGGCGTCTGCTTGGATGTAATGACGCTGTACTGTGTAATCTGGCTTCAGGGCGCTTTAAACCCAGCCCACTGGGAGCAGTCCCTGGATGTGCACTAGAGGCCGGGGGGGGGGGGGGGGGGGGGGGGGGGTAGCTGTTTGGAAATCTCTTATCGGACTTACCATTAACCCTTCTACTGCCTAATGAATACCTGGTCGACTCTATAAACACAATTTTAAAGGGGCCCTACCAAGTTCTACACGTCTAAGAAGTGTTGGGCATATTTACTAGGGGATGGTGGAGCGCAGCATTAAGCCGAAATTGCTAACCGCACACTGCGCCATTCTGAAAAGGCAAGGCTGTGCCGTATTTACGATAATACAGCGTAGCCCTGCATTTCCTCTAGCGCTGGCTCGAAGTTCAGCTGCCTAGCACCAACGCAGGAACCCTTGGATCAAAGTGCAAAGGTGTGTGTTGAGGGGATGATTGTTTATGTGCAGGGAGGTGTCCCTTCCTGCACAATCACTAATGGAGATTAGTAACCCCTATGTGTGCTGCATTGTGCACGACACTTACAAGTTGCAAATTGTCATTTTTTAATGGTTGTTTATGTGCAGGAAGGGACACCTTCCTGCACATGAACCATCATTCATGGCGATTCGCTCTTGCTCTGTGTGCTGCAGAATGCAACACTGATAGGAACAGGAGAAAAACAACTTCTCCTTGTTTTGCTAGATTTGGACCTGGGGTTATTTTGTCTTAATTTTGGGGCTGCCTCCTATTTACACCACCCTTGTAAATAGGGAGCAGGGTCAACATCAAAGTGCTGCGACCGAATGCTCAATGCAACAACCTTTCCCAGCCCTTTCACACCAATTGCAGCGTGAAAGGGGGCATTATTTACAAGGCGCCATTAAGCCATGTTAAGTGGCTAAACGTCGCAGTGTTATTAACGTGAAGAGTTTATGGCCAAAGGAACGTCGCAAGAAGTGACGTTCCTGCGGCAATAAGCCTTTGTATATATGCCCCAGTGTGACTTTCAGCTTTGTTTGAGGTATATATATATATATATATATATATATATATATATATAATGTCCCTTTTAGTGACATCGTTAGGAATTAAATATGCTAACTGATCCCATTGCTATATTTCCCAGGACTTGTGTCCAGTGTTGATGTAGTTATACGTGTCGGTGCTTTTGACTTCAGCAGCACCTCTAGTCTGGTTTGCTTTGAACTGCCAACAAACATCAGACTTAAATAGTAATATTGCCCTTTATAAACACAAAACATAAAATATACAAATAAGACTATTCCTTAGTTCTATATTAACGCACACTATAAACAAAATATGTACAACTCACACATCATATTTGATCATCTTAGCCAACGCTGTGTGTCCAGTGATCAGTCTCATGATCTCATCACATGCCACCATTTTACTATAAGACACAGATGCATTAAGGCTTTATTGCTTCAGAGAAAGGCTCAAGGCAGCATCACAGCCCAGGGTGGGACCCTCACAACCCTTGGGAGGAGGGGTTCCACCATGGGAGGACCACAAGACTTGCTGCCAGCCTTCTCCTCAGGCTGCCCATTTCCTATCATGCATGAACACTCACCGAGTCCTGGTACGCAGAGACTTCCACAAATATTGATCATGCAGGTCTGACGGTTAGGACAAGGTTTGCCTGGTCCACACAGATTAGCGCACAGTCCTACACCTAGAATGGAGAAATAAGGCAGTATGAATAGACATTAACATGGTAAAAACCTGTGAGTGCCCCATTCAGTCACCATAGTAATGAAATAGCATCTTATTGCCTGAAGATGTTCATGAGTAATGGCAGGCGGGAGTCGATACGCCATTCCCTCAGAACCTTGAACCTTCATTGGGGCATATCACCAACAACCGGTGATAATTATCGCTAAGCGCACTTAGCGCTAGGATAATTGACGGCTATCGCTGGTTTCTAACGCGGAGATAGAACGCTATCAGCGACGCTTATCTCAAAAGCGATAGGAATACCAGCAATAGCTGATGAATGTGCGATTATCGCTGGAAATCAAGGAAAAAGGTAAACTGGGATACATATGATTAAATAGGCAGGATATAACCAGGGCCGGACTGGGAACGAAAACTGGCCCTGGCAAAGTGCTCGGCTGGCCGGCCGCCAAACCCCACCCCCCCCTCCGGATAAGGGGGAGGGGGAGACAGCTCCAGCTGCTTGCCTGGGCAGATTTTGTTACAGGGTCGATTTTGCAGCTATACTGCAAAAACGGCCCGGTCACAAAAACGGCCCCCAGGGGCCCAAAATCGGCCCCCACCTTTGCGGCCCACAGGGGGATTGCACAGTGCCCGCAATGGCTAGTCCGGGCCTGGATATAACAGTATGTTTGTATATAAAGGGGTATGCGTGAATGGAAATGTATGAATGAGTGTATAAGGGTATTTGTGAATGTAAATGGGCTTGTGTGAATATAAAAGAATATTTGTGAAGGGTATTCGAGAATGTGAAGGGGTATATATGAACATTCAAAGCTATGAGTGAATGTGAAAGGCCTATATGAATGTAAAGGGTATGATTGAATGTGAAGGGGTAAAATTCAATGTGAATGGCATGCTAATATGGAAGGGCATGTGTGAGTGTGAAAGGGTAAATGTGATGAAAGTGTGTGTGAATGTGATGGTGCATGCATGAAAGTCAATGGGCATGTTTGAATAAGACAGGATTCATTTGAAAGTGTATGGTAGGTTTAAATGTTAAAGGGTATAGGACAACGTGAATGGGTGTATGTGAATCAGAGTGGGGTGTGTGAATGTGAAGGGGTGCATGTGAACTGATAAGGGTATTGTTAATGTGATGTTTATGTGAATGGCATGTGCGAATGTGAAAGGGTATGTGAGCGTGAAGGATCATGCATGGAAATCAATTGGTATGAATTTCTCCCTCCTCTTTTCCTTCTTTGGTAATCCGCGAAATCTCCCCTTCCCACACCTCCATCCTTCTCTCGCAGAATCTCTCATGCTTACCCTTTCACGGTCATGCTGTTCCACTCTTCTTCCCTTGTGTTTCTCCATCTGTCCTCTAATCTCTCCATCTCTGTCTTTCCTCAGCCTCTGCCTCTTGATCTCGCTTCTTATCTCACTTGCCCTCTCACCATCTCCTCTCTCCCAATTTGTCCTTCTTTGTAACTCACAATTTTCGCTTTCTCATTCTCCTTTCCTCCTCACCATCTCTCTCTCTCTGCCTATCTATCTCTTGGTCTGTCTCGCTGTCTCTAGCTCATTCCCACTGTGGGACAGAGACAGATACACATTGAAAGGGTAAATCACACCCATATGAACACAGCTAGCTCACACCTCTGCAGAGGGGAGTGGCCAAGCACCCCCTTGTTTTTGTCTTGATCTGCAGACCTCATATCATTTAGGGTTCACCAGGGGGTGCAGCTCTGGGGTTACCCTTTCAGACCCCTGGCACTGCCTTTGCAAACTCTGGCCTCACAGGTGGCAAAAGAGGCATGAAGACCAGTATGTAACCCATGCACTAATTGTGCTCTTTAATTTCTACAGCTCTGATTGGGAAATTACACTCGGTTTGGTAAAAGAAATGCATGAAAAGAAATGCATGTCGAATCAGCACTAATGGAGGGTATATTAATGCATTGTTGCATATTGATTTATATTGGTGGGGTGGACCATTTTCTTACATGTTTTATGTAACGGTCCCTTTTCTTTATCAACACATACACGAGGTGCCACATTTATCAAAGTGTTGCGTTGCCCTTGCATCGCGCAATGTAACGCAACAGTAATGCAAAACTAAAGTCAGATTTACCGAGCCACGCATGGCCCCCTTGCACGTCCCTGTGGGGCTCGGTAAATCTGGAGTGACGCAAGACAGCCGAAGTCGCAGCGTCCATTACTCTGCCCATGGAGGCGTTCCATGGGTGGAGTCACATCCGCCATGAATTTAGGCGTAGTGCCAGATATTCCATGAGTGTTAGACCTGGAATATGTCATAATCCGACGCCTTCCCAAGGGAGGTGTAACGAGGAGAAATATCTTGATTTTTCCTGGACTTTTATTTCTCTTTGTATGCGTGCTGCATTCATGAGGAAAAGCATCAGGTGTCCCTTCCATCCCCAAAACAATCCTGCTTAGAAGCAGGCGCACTTGCAGCATGATGCAAAGCAGCCTTCACTGCGCTAGACAGCCAAAAGCACACCCGTGCAAGGAGAGGCAGGAATGCACCATATAATGTCATATATGGGGCATTCCTGCCCTCTCCCTTTTAGGCGGTGCGGCGCCGCAAAGTAGCTGCTGCGTTGCCTGAAAAATGTAATGTAAATGTGGGTGTACTTGTAAAGCGCACTGCGACTCCATGGAGTATCCTGGCGCTGAAGACCGCTGGGGAACCCGTCCTGGTTTTCCCTGTGAGATGGTCCCTTTCTGGGTATCTCCAATGTGAAACCAGGCATCCCCGACGTCTGTGGGGGGCCGTTGTAGAGATGAGGCAAGCTAATGCCCAGAGTTGCCGAGTGTGTTCCCTGGTTAGAGTAGGCACCGAGGCGAGAATTATCGAGTCCGTTTTGACCCTGGTCCACAACCCTGCCGCATCGGGAATTGAACCCTGGTCCCGGGTCTGCTTACGGGTCTGCCGCCTCTAACCAGTGAGCCACACCTCACCTAATCATTTCGTTCTTGAGTGGAGTGGCATCAATTATTGTGATGTCATCAGGCTCAAGGTCATGTTGCATCACTTTCTGGGAATCAAAGTCATATGTCACTTCCTGTGATATCATTGATGTCAAAGGGTGTGTGAAGTCACTTCCTGCGATATCATTAATGTCAAAGGGTGTGTGATGTCACTCCCTGCAATATCATTAATGTCAAAGGGTGTGTGATGTCACTCCCTGCAATATCATTAATGTCAAAGGGTGTGTGATGTCACTTCCTGTGATATCATTAATGTCAAAGGGTGTGTAATGTCACTCCCTGCGATATCATTAATGTCAAAGGGTGTGTGATGTCACTTCCTGTGATATCATTAATGTCAAAGGGTGTGTGATGTCACTTCCTGTGATATCAATGTCAAAGGGTGTGTGATAGCAAAAATTCAGAGTTCCTTCTCCTGGATTCACTATTTATCAAATCTTTAATTAGTCATGGGGTCTTCCCTAGAGAAGCAAGGGGGTTTGTAGTGTTACAGTAGTTACCAAATTTACACTTCAATGAAAATGGTGCCCACAGGTATCAGCAAAAACATGAAACAATAGTGTTGTATAAAAATATTGATCAATTATTTAAAAAACATAATGCAAACAATTTATAATAAGTCACAACATGTACAAAATTACAAATTTATTCTAGGTTTTTACAAACGCAAAAAACATTCATCATTTTAAAAAGATTATTATTAAAACATCATACTGTCAGTTATACAATGGTTTTTGTTAAAAATTACTGGGACATAGGAACGAAAAAGTGTCGACGCGGCGTTTCGGTGCCTCTTTATTTTGCACCTTCTTCAAGGACTCGTTCACGATTCAGTTATTCTACTCTGAAAACATACAGTGATACATAATGTTAGGCCCATATTTTCGTACATTTGCACATAGATATTTAATAACATTTCTAAACTTAGCTAATATTTGGTAACTATGAACATCAATACAAGCGCCCTGCGGTTTCTTAGCATTCATTTTGTTAAAAGAATGCCAGGGATGGAATACATCCCTTGTGTTATGGGGGGTCAAATTGTTGTTATTAAGACACCTAGTGTTCTACTCCTTACAGGTTCTCACTTTCAGGGTAGATATATCGCCTTAGTGGGTTCTTTGATTTTTTTAAATTTCAAACTGAACCCTTTGACTTACCCAGGTGCGAACATCCTGGTGATCTTTCTTGTATTTCAGATTGAACACGTTTCTTCTTGTGCTCGCTGTCTTTCCTTATCACTTATTTCTAAGGAAAATTGTATCGTAGGTCATGATCGATAACTGTGCTTGTTTTTTACTTTAACTGTTGTTTTTGCACTATAATGAACTTATCCCAAAAATGTTTTACCTTATGCAAGTGTCTTTGGTTGAGCGTCACTTGTTTTGGTAAAGATTAGGGACACGCTTCAGTCCTGTTAAGAGGATGTGTTCTGGTTATACCACTGGTTATCTAGTGTATTTGCTCTAACATTCAACATATTTTTGCAACTAAAACAGCATGTTACTGGCTGTCTAGAGGCTCTGTTTAGTCTAAATTTAACGTGACATTTCTTACCGGTCCGCTTTATTCTTGGTCTTTTGAGAGTGATGGAGGACGCCTCTGGGAGCTACCTTCTGATAATTTCATCCACCATTAACTCTGTGAAATACATTTTGTTGTATTTATTACTCTAGTGCCCTAACTTCTATCACTCAATTCTACTTTGCAGGGGAAATTTATTACCTGTATGGTTAGAATGAATACATCTTAAGTTTATTTCTTTCTCCTTATAGCTTCTTCTTTGTGGGGCTTTTTTATCACATTAGCGGTCCACTCTATCAGGGAGAATCAGAAAATACTCACATTTAGTCAAGCATTGTCTTGCTATATTCTATTCTTAAGTTAACTATAACTGTTATAAATTATTTTAGCTTAGTTCAACTCTTAGGGAGTACCTAGGTATAGCCATGTTGTAAGTAGTCAGAGGGGTCCTTTCTCACTTGCTCACCTGTCAAGGATAGCTGAACTGCACGGCGTCCTCCACCTTCCTGGGTTCGTTTGGAATGAATGATTGCTGTTCTAGACCCTCCTTTTTATACTACCTCTTATTGGATAATTACTTGCACCTGTAGTTAATCATTCCATCTGTTGTGTTCGATGGATGTTTTTGGTTGGGCACACCGGTCGCCATCTTGTAGTGCCTTTTTTAGTTAATATACTTGTTACTGTTCCTTGTGATTGTGGGTCTCTCTATTCTTTTAAGTATCTATGAATGGGTTTCTTCTTGTCTTATATCAATTCCGTGTATTTACGGCATTAGACCATTTAAAACGGAGCGTTCTTGCGGACTTTTTTGAATTGTCTCTATTCGGTGTTAATTTTTATATATTACTCGCGTATTTTTGCTTTTGATAGTACCAGCGTATCTTTGTTTTTTGTTGTACCAGTGCTCACTTTTTTACTCAAAACACCTCTAATGCGCTCATAAATATGTTGAATGTTAGAGCAAATACACTAGATAACCAGTGGTATAACCAGAACACATCCTCTTAACAGGACTGAAGCGTGTCCCTAATCTTTACCAAAACAAGTGACGCTCAACCAAAGACACTTGCAGAAGGTAAAAAATGTTTGGAATAAGTTCATTATAGTGCAAAAACAACAGTTAAAGTAAAAAAACAAGCACAGTTATCGATCATGACCTACGATACAATTTTCCTTAGAAATAAGTGATAAGGAAAGACAGCGAGCACAAGAAGAAACGTGTTCAATCTGAAATACAAGAAAGATCACCAGGATGTTCGCACCTGGGTAAGTCAAAGGGTTCAGTTTGAAATTTAAAAAAATCAAAGAACCCACTAAGGCGATATATCTACCCTGAAAGTGAGAACCTGTAAGGAGTAGAACACTAGGTGTCTTAATAACAACAATTTGACCCCCCATAACACAAGGGATGTATTCCATCCCTGGCATTCTTTTAACAAAATGAATGCTAAGAAACCAGCAGGGCGCTTGTATTGATGTTCATAGTTACCAAATATTAGCTAAGTTTAGAAATGTTATTAAATATCTATGTGCAAATGTACGAAAATATGGGCCTAACATTATGTATCACTGTATGTTTTCAGAGTAGAATAACTGAATCGTGAACGAGTCCTTGAAGAAGGTGCAAAATAAAGAGGCACCGAAACGCCGCGTCGACACTTTTTCGTTCCTATGTCCCAGTAATTTTTAACAAAAACCATTGTATAACTGACAGTATGATGTTTTAATAATAATCTTTTTAAAATGATGAATGTTTTTTGCGTTTGTAAAAACCTAGAATAAATTTGTAATTTTGTACATGTTGTGACTTATTATAAATTGTTTGCATTATGTTTTTTAAATAAATAATTGATCAATATTTTTATACAACACTATTGTTTCATGTTTTTGCTGATACCTGTGGGCACCATTTTCATTGAAGTGTAAATTTGGTAACTACTGTAACACTACAAACCCCCTTGCTTCTCTAGGGAAGACCCCATGACTAATTAAAGATTTGATAAATAGTGAATCCAGGAGAAGGAACTCTGAATTTTTGCTATTGTTGACCCAATCCTTTTCCTGATAAAAAGGGTAGCTCCCAGACAACCTATTTTGTTTATATGGTGTGTGATGTCACTTCCTGTGATACAATTAATGTCAAAGGGTGTGTGATGTCACTTTCACTAACCCTGGTATTTCAGGGGGATCACCGTCCAGGGCATCCCTGTTTATCAGAACTGACCACGCGCCTAGAAACGGACGGATATTTGATCTGATGATCGGTGTGTGGAGCTGGGATTTATTTGGGGCACTAAAGCCATAAATGGTCACGTCGAGGCTGTGGAGTTGTAGGCATTACCTACACCCACCCTGGTCTTCGCAGTGGTGGGGTTGGGACTGCAGCCTTACATGTGCCTTCTCCACACTTCCTTCTGTGCAATCAAGTCTTTCATTAGACTGAGATTCTGCGGACACAAGACGGGGGTGAACCTGGGGGTGTGGAGAGACCCCCCCTCTATATTTAGAGAGGGGATTCCCTTTCTTCCCCCTACTGGAGGCAAAAGGGATCAGTGAAGTGTCCCCTGTGCCCTGGCAGGGAGACTGCATGGCTGTAATGATGCTGTACGTGTGTATGCTGGCTTCAGGGCGCTTTAAACCCAGCCCACTGGGAGCAGCCTCTGGATGTGCACCAGAGGCCCAGCGGGGGGCTGCTTATGGACATTAACACTTTTACTCCCTAATGAATACCTGGTTTACTCTCTAAACATAATTTTTTTGATACCAACTTCCACACATCTGTTTAAGATCAGTGTAGCTTTCAGCTGTTTTCAGGCATACCACCAATTGACATTTGGAAAAACCTACACAGGATTTATAAAATGGTAAAGCAAACCCAAATGCTTATTAAATTTCTTTGGGATTCTGCTAAAATGTTTATTTTAATTTGGCTGATTTCATAATATATTGAGATGTCCCTGTCTAAGACATCATTGGGATTTGTCCCATTGCTATATTTCCCAGGACTTGTGTCCAGCGTTAATGTAGTTCTATGTGTCGGTGCTTTTGAACTCAGCAGCACCATTAGTCTGGTTTGCTTTGAACTGTCAACAAACATATAGCTGACTTAAATAGTAATCTTGCCCTTTATAAACACATAAAATATAAAATTAAGACTATACCTTAGTTATATATTAATGAACACTATAAACAAAATATGTACAACTTACACATCATCTTTGTTCATCTTAGCCAGTGATCTATCTCATGATCTCATCCCATCACATCACATGCCTCCATTTTACTATAAGACACAGATGCATTAAGGCTTTATTGCTTCAGACAAAGGCTCAAGGCAGCATCACAGCCCAGGGTGGGACCCTCACAACCCTTGGCAGGAGGGGTTCCACCATGGTAGGACCACAAGACTTGCTGCTAGCCTTCTTTTCTGCAGTTGGCCATTTCCTATCATGCATGAACACTCACCGAGTCCTGGTACGCAGTGACGTTCACAAAGTTTGCTTACGCAGTTCTGACCGTTAGGACAAGGTTTGCCTGGTCTACACAGGAAAGCGCACAGTCCTACACCTGGAATAGAGAAATACGGCAGTATGAATAGACATTATTAACATGTTAAAAACCTGTGAGTGCCCCATTTTGTCACCATAGTAATGAAATAGCATCTTATTGCCTGAAGATGTTTATGAGTAATGGCAGGCGAGAGTCTATACGCCATTCCCTCAGAACCTCGAACCTTCGCTGACTTCTCAACACCGAAATCCAAATCCCACCTGCCTCATTCTGAATCCACCCCCTAGAGAGAAACCCTCCCTTGGTATGTTCCAGACTCAAACATGAACAACAAGTCACCAAAATGGCGGCTGTACAAGAAGTGACATCATGTATGCTTTGGGACTCATGACATCAGATGTCTCCCCAGACTCTTAGGCCCTAAGCATGAAGTAGTCTCCTACTTGATACAGAAGGGAGACGAGAAGGACAAACGGATCAAATTGTATGAGGTAAACTGTGCTCAGAAAGACAGTGTCCTTTCCCTTCATGAATCTGGTGTCCTAACCTCAGAGCAGGGACAGCAAGGCTGGTGCCAGGGTTTGAAAGGCTAATGCAGGGGTAGCAGCGCCTTACTCGGATTGGATGACCGAGGGCTCAGATCAGATGATGCCCACCTCGTATGGACAGCTGGGCAGGGCGTTCACCTCAAGCTCCCTACGACTCATCTCCCCGCTATGCAGCACGCTGGGTCCTGCCATGCGATCACCAGGTATGGAGCTCTTGCTAAAAGACACAAGGTGCTTCGACCTAAAGCAGCGTTGAGGAACAGCGATGGCGATTAGTGGAACGCAGGAATTCATCTCTGCATTTGGTAATTACTGGGGCCACATTTCAGACCCTTGGTTTTTGTCACTATCCTACTTTAGACACAGATCGGCCATATGTAAATCAGTCTTGATCCCACTCCAATAGGAACAGTCTACCCTGTACTGCCAGGCCCACCTTAAAGGAAATGCAAGAAAACCACGCTAGTTTCGGCTTCATAATATGATTGTTTATATGTAATTGTGAAGAAGTAAGTTAATGTGATTGGTAGTGAATGAATGTAAAGGGGTAGGCTTGAATGTGATGTGCTATGTGAGAATGTGAAGGGGTGTGTATCAACGTGAAGGGGTATGTGTGGGTGTCAAGGGGTATGTGTGAAAGTGAAGGGATATGCCTGCAAGTGATGCGCAATGTGTGAATGTAAGTCAATGAGCATGAATCTGAAGGTGTACACATGAATGAGAGAGGACAAGCAAGATTGTCAGAAAATAGATCTCATCCACACACACAAACCGCTACACAACACCGGACCTACATACCTCAACGACCAACTCATCTTCCACACCCCCACCCACAGCCTCCGCTCTGCCAGCCTCGCCCTTGCCTCAGTTCCTCGTATCCGGAAAACCACCGCCAGTGGCAGATCCTTCTCCTACCTCGCCACCAAGACCTGGAACGCTCTTCCTACCAGCCTACGACAGACCCAGGACCTGCTGACCTTCAGAAGACTCCTCAAGACCTGGCTCTTCGATCAGTAGCAGCCCCCCACAGCGCCTTGAGACCCTCACGGGTTTGTAGCGCGCTTTAGAAATGCAGTGATTGATTGACCTGAAGGGTTCATGTGGGAGTGACAGGGTGTTAATGAATGGGAAGGAGTATCAATGAATGTGAAGGGGAAGTTTTGAATTTGATGTTACATAGAGGGGTACTCCTGAATATTAAGCCCCGAGTGTGAACGTGAAGGGTTGCGCATGAATGTGAAGGGGTATGTGTACCTTACCAGATGTAGCCAAGTTGTGTTTTAAGTAATTCTTTACTGACTTCAAGTTGCAGGAAGGTCATTATTACCCAAGCATCACAGTCATACGAACATTCCACTGTCAACACTCACAATGACTGAGCAGCTAGGAGAAAGGTAAACTGGGATACACATAATTAAATTGGCAGGATATAACAGTATGTTTGAATATAAAGGGGTATACATGAATGGAAATGGTATGTGTGAGAGTGTAAGGGTATTTGTGAATGTAAACAGGAATGTGTGAATATAAAAGAGTATTTGTGATGGGTATGCATGAATGTGAAGGGGTATAGATGAACGTACCAAGCTATGTGTGAATGTGAAAGGCCTGAATGAATGTAAAGGGTATGTTTGAATGTGAAGGGGTATATGTGAATGTAAAAGGTTTGTTTGAATGTGAAGGAGTACAATTGAATGTGAAATCCATGTGTTAATGTGAAAGGGCATGTGCGAGTGTGAAAGGGTAAATGTGATATGAAAGTGTATGTGTGAATGTGATGGGGCATGCATGAAAGTGAATGGGCAGGTTTGAATAGGACATGGTTCATTTGAAAGTGTATGGTAGGTCTAAATGCTAAAGGGTATGGGAGAACGTGAAGTGATATATGTGAATCCGAGTGCTATGTGTGAATGTGAAGGGGTGTATGTGAGTAGAAAAGGGTATGGTTAATGTGAAGATGTTTATGTGAATGGCATGTGCGAATGTGAAAGGGTATGTGTGAGTGTGAAGGGCCATACATGAAATTCAATGGGTATGGTTGAATGACAGGATTCTTGTAAAAGTGAACGGTGTGTGTGCCTCTCTTTTAAGTCTCTCACCTGTCCCCTCTCTCCCTCTCACACTCTCCCCGCCGTCTTTCCATTGCATTCTTCATTTCTGTCTGTTAGTCTGTCTGCCTTTTACTTTCCTACTCATCCGTCACACCGCCCTCTCTTGCTTTATCTCTTTCTCTCACTCAGAGCCTCTGTCTATCTCATTATTTCTTGAATGACTGTCCATTTCTCGCACTGAGGGGCAGAATACCAATATTTATCGCTAAATGAGCGTAACTTTTTTTTCGCCAAGCTTCGCCGGATATTATCGCAGAGATAACGTGCTATTAGCAAAGTTTACCTCTAAAGCAATATAGTAGGCGATAGACGTGAATATCGCTGGGAATCCAGCGATATTCAGGCATTTACGCCAATAGGTTCTTAACCTGAATATCCAACTTCCATTGGATATACAGGCTAACAAGTGGTCTGAGCAGGCGTTAGCTTTTGGAGATATTCACGCTTAGCGCAAATATTTTCATCGCTGCACCTGCCTTGCTAATAGGCGATAGCGACTGCAAGCAGTCGCTAACAGGTTGGGTACACACACTTTGCATGTCAGTGATATTTATCGCTAATGACATGCAAAGCAGGCCCCAAACCGCTCGCCATCGCCTCAAAGCTGTCGCTAACATCAGTTAGCGACAGCTTGCTAATAGGGCGATATAATTATCGCCGCTTAGCGGACTGAAATCTCCCCTTCCCACATCTCCATCCTTCTCTCGCTGCATCTCTCACACTTCCCCTTTCACTGTGTCATACTGTTCCACTCCCTCTCGTGTTTCTCCATCTGTCTTCTAATCTCCATCTGTCTTTACTCACTCTCTGCCTCTTGCTCTCTTAGCTCACTTACCCTCTCAATATCTCTTCTCCCAATTTTCCTGGTAACTCACAAATTTCCCTTTTTCATTCTTCTTTCCCCTTCTCGCTGTCTCTCGCACCCTCTCGCACTGTCCCCCTCTCTCTCGCACTGTCCCCCTCTCTCTCGCACTGTCCCCCTCTCTCTCGCACGGTCCCCCTCTCTCTCGCACGGTCCCCCTCTCTCTCGCACTGTCCCCCCCCTCGTCCCTCCCCCTCTCTCTCTCGCTGTCCCTCCCCCTCGCTGCCCCTCCCCCTCTCTCTCGCTGTCCCTCCCCCTCTCTCGCTGTCCCTCCCTGTCCCCCTCTCTCTCGCACTGTCCCCCCCCTCGTCCCTCCCCCTCTCTCTCTCGCTGTCCCTCCCCCTCGCTGTCCCTCCCCCTCTCTCTCGCTGTCCCTCCCCCTCTCTCGCTGTCCCTCCCCCTCTCTCTCGCTGTCCCTCCCCCTCGCTGTCCCTCCCCCTCTCTCGCTGTCCTATCTCTCAATCTCATCCCACTGAGAGGCAGAGAGAGACAGATACACATTGAAAGGGTAAATCACACCCATATGAACACAGCTAGCTCATACCTCTGCAGAGGGGAGTGGCCAAGCACCCCCTTGTTTGTCTTTTAATCTGCAGACCTCACATCATTTAGGGCTCACCAGGGGGTGCAGCTCTGGGGTTACCCTTTCAGACCCCTAGCAATGCCTTTCCAAACTGGCCTCACAGGTAGCAAAAGAGGCATGAAGACCAGTATGTAACCCATGCGGTAATTGTGCTGTTTAATTTCTACAGCTCTGATTGGGACATGACACTTTGTTTGGTAAAAGAAATGCATGTCAAATCAGCACTCTTAAAATATATCATGAAATGAAATGGCTAATTTTTCTTACTTGTTTTCATGCTTCGGTACGGTTGAGAAAACAAAAAACAAGCACTGGCAAAGTCAATAGTTTTGACCTTTGCAAACTGGTGAGATGTTTATGTTTTATTACTGTGAGAATACAACACCAGGAAATGCTGCTTCAACACAGCACAATATGCTGGAGTATAATTTTAATAGAGCAAAGGGGGTCCTTTCAGCAAGCAACTGTACATAAGACAGACATAGAAATTACACCTGGGTGACATTTTAATTATGCTGAAATATTCAAAGTAATTTCACATTATTTTGATGTGAAATGACTGGAAATTAAGCAATTATGTCCACTTGCATAATCTGGAGCAAAAATGCCTACACAAGAGTACAGCAACAGAGCACGGGGATGGCTGGCCGCTGCTCTTCCTGTTCTGTTGCATTTAGCGCTATTTTCTCAGCGCATATTGCATCATTGGGTCCATTTTGGAAATGAGGATGCATTTTGTGCTATGAAAATAGTAGTAAATGCACGTTTAAGAACTTTACGTGAGTCCAGATAATTATGCTGTAACTTGCCATAATTACACTATTGCAAACTATGCGCGTTACATTCACTCCTGATAGAAACCCTTTTCACCTGTAATTCACCGTAATTTAGAACATTAATGTTGTTTATATAACCTTGTGTAATGGTTAATTTTCTTTTTTTTTGTTTTCACGGACTCTGGGGCATATTTACAAGGTCCTATTGCCACAAGACTGTCACTTTATTTTCCTGTGGCGATACAAAAAAGCAGTGCCAAGCTACTTAACAGCTAAATGCGGTCTTGTAAATAAGGCACCCTTTCACGCTATATTCAGCGTGAAATGGGTGGTCAATGAGTGTTGTGGTAGGATTCCTGCCGCAACACCCATTGATTTTGACGCTGCCCCATATTTACAAGGGTGGCCTAAATATAGGACAGCGCCAAAATTAAGACAAAAAAACAACTGGTTTTAACATGGCTCAAGAAGGAGACATGCTTCATTTCGCCTCGTATTAGCTGTTTTTATATGTGCTGCATGTTGCAGTACACATTAAAACAGCAAAACACCATGCATGATTGTTTGTGCAGGAAGGTGTCCCTTCCTGCACATGAACAATTATTTAATAAACAAGCATTTGCGATGCAATAGGTCTCGCATTTACACGCTTTTGAGCTATTGGCCTTGTAAATGACAATGCCTTTTATTTAGGTTTTGGTTTTTTAAAACATAAGGCATTGGGGCCGATAGAGAACTAATCTGAGATAAAATCCTAAACTTACTACTTTTGGTATTAACAGAAGGCATTTAGTAGTAGTAAAGTTAGGACTCCTAACTGTGTGTCCATTTTCCGTATATGCGGGATTCACTGTTCAGAGAGATCTTGTGCTTAAGACTGAGTAGGTTGAAATGCGTGTGTCTCTCATCTTCAACATGGAAGAAATGAAGTAAATCACACATGTGTTGGTGTATGTGCGCATGTGTGTGTTTTGAGTGTGTGCGAGTGGTGTATGTGTGTGCAGGCGAGGGTGTGTGTGGACATGTGCTTTTTTATTTTCTGATTTCTCATTGCATGAAGGTGACAAAACTTCTAAAACTGTCACAGAAACACCTAATGATGTTTCAAATAACCAGTCCCCTCTATGCTTCAAAAGTGTGGCACCTCCTTACAAGACGTCATAAATCACGTTATGTAAACAATGAAACAGGATAAATCTAGCCGATAATGGAGGGTATATTTAATGCATTGTTGCATATTGATTTATATTGGTGGGGTTGACCATTTTCTTAACTATGTTGTATGTAACTGGCCCTTTTATTTATCAATACATACACTAGGTGCCTCATTTATCAAAGTGTTGCGTTGCCCTTGCATCGCGCAATGTAACGCAACAGTAATGCAAAACTAAAGTCAGATTTACCGAGCCACGCATGGCCCCCTTGCATGTCCCTGTGGGGCTCGGTAAATCTGGAGTAACGCAACAGTAATGCAAAACTAAATTCAGATTTACCGAGCCACGCATGTCCCCCTTGCACGTCCCTGTGGGGCTCGGTAAATCTGGAGTAACGCAACAGTAATGCAAAACTAAATTCAGATTTACCGAGCCACGCATGTCCCCCTTGCACGTCCCTGTGGGGCTCGGTAAATCTGGAGTAACGCAACAGTAATGCAAAACTAAATTCAGATTTACCGAGCCACGCATGGCCCCCTTGCACGTCCCTGTGGGGCTCGGTAAATCTGGAGTAACGCATGACAGCAGAAGCCGCAGCGTCCACTACTCTGCCCATGGAGGTGTTCCATGGGTGGAGTCACATCCGCCATGAATTTAGGCGCAGTCCCTGATTCACCATGAGTCTTAGACCTGGAATATGTCAAAATGTGATGCCTTCCCAAAGGAGGTGTAACGAGGAGAAATATCTTGATTTTTCCTGGACTTTTATTTCTCTTTCTATGTGTGCTGCATTCATGAGGAAAAGCATCAGGTGTCCCTTCCTGCCCCAAAACAATCCTGCTTAGAAGCAGGCACACTTGCAGCATGATGCAAAGCAGCCTTCACTGCGCTAGACAGCCAAAAGCACACCCGTGCAAGGAGAGGACAGGAATGCACCATATAATGTTATATATGGGTCATTCCTGCCCTCTCCCTTTTAGGCGGTGCAGCGCCGCAAAGTAGCTGCTGCGTTGCCTGAAAAATGTAATCATTTCGTTCTTGAGGGGAGTGGCATCAATTATGGTGATATCAGGCTCAAGGTCATGTTACATCACTTCCTGGGTTTCAAAGTCATAAGGTCACTTCCTGTGATATCACTGATGTCAATGGGTGTGTGATGTCACTTCCTGTGATATCACTAATGTCAAAGGGTGTGTGATGTCACTTCCTGTGATATCACTAATGTCAAAGGGTGTGTGATGTCACTTCCTGTGATATCACTAATGTCAAAGGGTGTGTGATGTCACTTCCTGTGATATCACTAATGTCAAAGGGTGTGTGATGTCACTTCCTGTGATATCACTAATGTCAAAGGGTGTGTGATGTCACTTCCTGTGATATCACTAATGTCAAAGGGTGTGTGATGTTACTTTCACTAACCCTGGTATTTCCAGGGCAGCCTAGTTTATCAGAACTGACCACATGCCTGACCCCGCGCCTAGGGGAGGGGTGCCTTTAGTGGCATTACAGGCAAGAGGTGGCGAGAAAGAGGCTGGGCCAGCAGTAGACAAGGGGGCAAGGGGAGTGGGAGGGGTTAGCAGGAAATGCGAGGAGGTAGGACAAGCTCTCAGGTGACCCCTCTCCAGGGAAAGGGATAATAACACTGACCACGAGGGAGAAGCCCTCTTTGTCCTCTTGCCTCGGGCACCGCAGGTCACAGCTAGAAGGAAGTTGGAATTTGCGGTGGGCACCGGGGTGAGGGGGCCTCACAGCGTAGCAAAGCAGACAAGGTTCATATTTAGGGCCGTTTGTCGACGCTTAATTGATATGTTGATAATATGGAATTGAGTAGGAAGCCGGCGTGGGTTTAGACGGCAGTATTTCCTTATTGAGAGTGGGGTTCGAGGCCAGGGCCTGACCCGTTTCATGTAATTTTGGGAATTAACTATTGAATGAGGAGGGGGAGGGAGAGAGCGCCAGTTGGCCAGAACCCCGCCACAGGGTGAGGAGCCAAGAAAAATGTCGGGGACTCCTTTTTTGGTGGGGACTGGCTCATCCTGGAACAAGGAGGGCAGTCAATGGGGCTCCGGGCTGGCGGGAGAGGGGGCAGTCTTGCTGGTGGTCCTGGACTCTCATGCCCTACCCGAGATGCAGGTGCTTGGAAGAAGCAATTTGGGGAAAACTGGGGCGCAAGTAAAGACGCAAAGCAGTACCAGGTGGCCGCGTCTAGGGGGTAGACGACTGGTAGTAACCTGGAATGGAAGCAATGGAGAGGAGTTGTGGCCTGCTGGTGCAAACCACATACAAGGTGGATTTGAAGAATTGCAAATACAATTGTAACCTGTGGTGCAAACAAATACTGCACGACCCTATGTTTATCAATGTGTTGGATGGTTTTAATAAAGTTGGTCTAATGTTGACAATGCATCAACAAAAAAAAGAGGGCGTTATCTGAGAGAATTAATAAAGACCAACTAGTGACAACCAGCCACTTTGTATGGTGCCTTTTGTGGGGGGCAAAGTATGGTGAAACAAAATGCACGTTATATGCCTACTATTTAAAATGGATATTTGATCTGATAATCGGTGTGTGGGGCTGGGATTTATTTGGGGCACTAAACCCATAAATGGTGACCATGAGGCATTACCTACACCCACTCTTGTCTCCGTATTGGTGGGGTTGGGACTGCAGCCTTACATGTGCCTTCTCCACACTTCCTTCTGTGCAGTCAGTCTTTCATTAGACTGAGATGCTGCGGACACAAGACGGGGGTGAACCGGGGGGAGTGGAGAGACCCCCCTCTATATTTAGAGCAGGGACTCTATTCCTTCCCCCTACTTGAGGAAAAAGGAATCAGGGACGTGTCCCCCGTGCCCTGGCAGGGCGACTGCGTGGCTGTAATGACGCTGTACTTGTGTAAGCTGGCCTCAGGGCGCTTTAAACCCAGCCCACTGGGAGCAGCCTCTGGATGTGCACCAGAGGCCCCGCGGGGGCTGCTTATGAATATTAACTCCTTCACCTCCTAATGAATACCTGGTTTACTCTCTAAACACAATTTAAAGGTGTGATTCCAACTTCCACACATCTGTTTAAGATCAGTGTGGCTTTCAGCTGTTTGAGGCATACCACCAATTGACATTTGGAAAAACCTACACGTGATTTATAAAATCGTAAAGCAAACCCCCAATTTTTTTTTTTTTCATTTTGGGATTATGCTAAAAGGTTTCTTTTAATTTGGCTGATTTCAGAATATATATTGGGATGTCCCGTCTAAGATATCATTGTGATTTAAATATGCTAACTTGTCCCATTGCTATATTTCCCAGGACTTGTGACCTGTGTTAATGTAGTTATATGTGTCGGTGCTTTTGACTTCAGCAGCACCTGCAGTCTGGTTTGCTTTAAACTGCCAACAAACATAACCCGACTTAAATAGTAATATTGAAAAATAAATATACAAATAAGACTACCGTAGTTATAAATGAATGCACACTTTAAACAAAATATGTACAACTCACATCATGTTTGATCATCTTAGCCAACGCTGTGTCCAGTGATCAGTCCCATCACATCACATGCCTCCATTTTACTATAAGACACAGATGCATTAAGGCTTTATTGCATCGGACAAAGGCTCAAGGCAGCATCACAGCCCAGGGTGGGACCCTCACAACCCTTGGCAGGAGGGGTTCCACCATGGCAGGACCACAAGACTTGCTGCCAGCCTTTTCTTCTGAAGTTGGCCATTTCCTATCACGCGTCAATACTTACTGGGGCTTGGTCTGCACTCATGTCCACAGCCATTGCTTACGCAGGTCTGACCCTCAGGACAGTCATCATCATCTACTAGTCCACACCGTTCAACGCACAGTCCTTCACCTAGAGAAGAGAAATACAGCAGTATGAATAGACATTATTAACATGTTAAAAACTTGTGAGTGCCCCATTCTGTCACCATAGTAATGAAATAGCATCTTATTGCCTGAAGATGATCCAGGTAATGGCAGGCGAGAGTCAAAACGCCATTCCCTCAGAACCTTGAACCTTTGCTGACTTCTCAACACCGAATTCCAAATCCCACCTGCCTCATTCTGAATCCACCCCCTAGAGAGAAACCCTCCCTTGGTATGTTCCAGACTCAAACATGAGCAACAAGTCACCAAAATGGCGGCTGTACAAGAAGTGACATCATCTATGCTTTGGGACTCATGACATCAGATGTCTCCCCAGACTCTTAGGCCCTAAGCATGAAGTAGTCTCCTACTTGATACAGAAGGGAGACGAGAAGGACAAACGGATCAAATTATATAAGGTAAACTGTGCTCAGAAAGACAGTGTCCTTTCCTCAGAGCAGGGACAGCAAGGCTGGTGCCAGGGTTTAAAAGGCTAATGCAGGGGTAGCATCGCCTGCCTCTGATTGGATGACCGAGGGCTCAGATCAGATGATGGCCCCCTCGTATGGACAGCTGGGGAGGGCGTTCACCTCAAGATCCCTACGACACATCTCCGCGCTCTGCGGCACGCTGGGTCCTGCCATGCAATTACCATGTATGAGGCTCTTGCTAAAAGACACACGGTGCTTCGACCTAGACCGGCGTGGAGTGAAAGCGATGGCGATTGGTGGAACGCAGGAATTAATCTGTGCATTTGGTAATTACTGGGCCACATTTCAGACCCTTGTTTTTTGTCACTATCCTACTTTAGAAACAGATCAGCCAGATGTAATTCAGTCTTGATTCCACTCTAATAGGAACAGTCCACCCTGTACTGCCAGGCCCACCTCATAGGAAATGCAAGAAAACCCTGACCAGTTGCGACCTGTTTTGGCTTCATAATGTAATGGTTTAAAGGTCATTGTGAACCTATGGTTCAAGGTTCAAAGACACTTTATTCGGATACCATTGAGAGAGCGCAAACTGATCTAAGTGTATAAGTACATCACTCTTACACGTAGTAAGCACAAGTCATGAAGAGAAATGCCATGAGTGCTAATAGTACCTGCAACTATATTCTGAAATGTGTAGTTAACTTAGAAATTTAAGTAGAAGTGGAACTAATGCAGAAATGTGTGAAATCATATGACTTTATTAGACGTGATTAATTCCGAATCCATGTCGTGTAGCTGCTAAAATGTAAGATGGCATGCGGGTAAACGTAGAACGTGGTAGGCCTCAGGGCCAGAGTTGGAAGGGATGGGAAAGGTGTTTCATTTCACGACATGGATTGCACTAATGCTTTAGCAATAAGAGTTAATGGGCCCTGATTTATAGATGTGTTTACCGGATAATAGAACAAGAGTATTAACATGCTATTAATTAATGTAGGATTTGAATGTTATAATCATTATGAGAAAATGCAGTAGGCCTGAAATGTTTATGGACATTGATTTACACGTATTGGTCTGGGCCGAGAAATGTTGCAAACCTTTTTGGAAGTCTATGAGAGTTGGGATCTTGGCTGCAGATGTCTGTCTGCAAGAGAAAGGGGGGATCCAATTATAAATAATATGAATAGAGGTTTGTTCAGGAGACGGCCCAGACATGGAGGAGGGTTCCGGAATGTTTAAGGGGTATCAGCGGGCCGGAGAAGAGTCTGAGAAGCAAGGTCAACTCTAATGCACGAGGCCCAACACAAAGCAGCATGGAAAAAGCCAGAAGCTACACCACGTGAGGGGCGTCTTACGAGGGGCGTCTCAAATGTTGTTGACTGTTTTGTATTAGGGACAGCACCCCTGGGTGGAGTTAGAGCAGATGCCTGAGGACCCTTTAGAGAGCGGATGGGTAGGCAGAGAGGGGTCATGACTGGAGAACTATAGGTTTTCACCAAGAGACTAAGAGTGGGTGACTTCCCTAGGGGGTCATTCACGGCTGACACCTTTTGTTAGGTTGAGACCTGGTTAAGTAGGGATACCATCTAGAGCAGGGTAGGGGCAGCCTAACCTGTGTTTTTCCTCCAACTTAAATGACGGAGAGATCTCAGTACGTGTCAATGCTGATAGCTTTATTATTCTTAGAACTTGTACTCGTTGTCTTCTTTGCTCGTCTGAGAGTTTTCAGAGAGCACATGTATGTAGTTGGGCCCGTATATCTTGTGAATCTCATTCTGAGATGCCTGTACTTGCAGCTTATTCTGACTATCTAATAAATCTTTGAAAGCTAGAAGTTGTCTGTGATCCTTCGGAGCGGAGTCCATTATTGGGTGAACTAACTTGGTAAAGGATGCACTTTCTTCCCTCAATGACAGGCAATAAAGGTTCAGTCGACCAGATCGGGGTTTAGATCAATAGTGATAAGGTATCGATCAAAATCTCGCCCCCGCAGTTGGTAGCTATAGAGGATGGTTGCCTTCTTGAGGAAGGTGATCTAGGCCAGGTTAGATTACCCCAAGGCCCCTAGAGATCGATGATCGGAAGAACCGCCTGCCGAAGAAGGTCCGGATGACGTGAGACAGAAAAGCAGCAGTATCGGTCGAGAGTGAGTATAAAGGGTCATACGTGCTAGATTGCGGTGTTTTTGTGTTGTATCTATGTTGTAATGTCTGGCGGAGTTGAATGCCTGTAGAGAGACTGTGGAACAGGTTGTGAGCGCGCGCAACCGGTGGAAATCTTAAGTTCAAGGAGAGCTTAAGTGGTTCGGGTGTATCGGACACCCAGAGTAATTGTCAACTAGTGTGAAGGGGATCATGAGGTACCATTGATCACCCGAAGGACCGAGATAGGGGGAACGTAAGAGTGAGTGCGTGAGTAACGGACGCTGGTCGGAGGTTACTGTGTGTGTAAAGAACCTATCAGAGAGACGATAGACATCTCGTCAGTTGTATTGACAATTACAGATAGACTGTGGACGTACAGTCGAGGGAAGTGACCGCTTGGTCGGAAGTAGTCATTTCCTTTCAGTGTATGAATGGGACGCATGCATGACCGGGAGAAGAGCTGAGAAAGGAGGGGTGCTGCTGCGAAGCGGAGACGAGTGACGTCAGAAAGCGCCGCGCTGGGATTGGCCGGCCGGAGAAAGACCGCGCTGCGATAGGCCAGCTAGCAAAGACGTCAGAAAGTGCCGCGCTGGGATTGGCCGACCGGAGAAAGACCGCGCTGCGATAGGCCAGCTAGCAAAGCCGCGCTAGGATTGGTGGATTGTCATCAGGAAGTAAACAGAGTATTGAGGCTGGAAATTGTGCGTATAATTATGAAGTGTTTTAAATGGTTGAGAGCGGCGTTTAGAAAAGAGAGGCGGGGATCGGATGAAGGGGAAGAAGCCCCGCCGGAGGGTACGCCGGCTCGTTACATGGCAGTAAATGTTGGGCTGCATACGATCCTATGGATATCAGAGTGGAGTAAGATTACAGAAGGAAATGAGGAACTGACGTTTCCGAAGTACGGGACGTTCAGATTAGAAGTGTTACACCGACTAAAAGCAGTTATGACCTCAATGAGACCCTTGCCTAGACCGACCCGGTTTGAAGCCCTTAATGCATGGATTAGGGCAGCGCACGAAAAGAACCTGAACAGACGACAGGAAAGGGTGAAACGATCGGTAAGGGCAGTGCAGGATGCCAAGTGGGATGCGGATGCTAAAAGATGGAGGGTGCATAACATGGAAGTGAATAAATTGTATCCAGTGTTAGAGATGCCCGGGAACAAAAGCCCCCTAGAAGAAGATGATGAGAGCGAGACAGAGGACAGCCTGATAAATAGATTATTGACAGATAGGCCACCCCCGTATAACAGAGCAGGGGGAGATGTCGAGCATAGTGAAAAGGAGGGGGGCAATGCAGGAGAGCATGGGCCGCTTCCCAGTTCAGATTGGGATCCCGCTGCAAAGAAAGAACTGTCCCAGTCTAGTCAGGTGCAGCAGGTAGTCGGGAGGTTTGTGGTACAAAGGGCGCCGGAAACGGAGTGTGCCACATCCTACGCATTGCCAGATGCACTACAAGTACCTGTTACCATAGGTCCCATAGTATCGATATATGACCCAGAGAGAGCTAGAGGGGAGGAACGGGTACTGAGGGACAGAGAAAGAGCAGAAATGGCAAGAAGGAATGATACGATCAATTCCCCAAGTCAGATGCCGATACCAAGAGAGTGGAGCACCCCGGTACACACAGCAGAAGATCCAGGAGGGGATATTGGGGGCCATAGATGGCCAGTGGATATGAGGGGATCTGGACGAAAATCCTTTCAGGAGCTGAACGAGTACATGAAGAAGTGGGATGAGGCAGTCGAGGCTCATAAAAGCATCATAGCTGCGGAAGCGGAAAGGGAAAGCCAGGATAGCGGAGCCCGGACTCACTGCGGGGCTGGGGAGAGCAGCCCGGAGTGGGACGGGAGGGAGAAGGGCAGTAGGGGAGGCACCCATTGGGCCCGGAGTGGAGGTAGAACAGACCTGGAAAACGGGGGCCCCGAGAGTGGGGGGGTGTCCCGCCCAATACCCAGTGATGGAGAGAGGAGAACGCAAGAGTACAGAAACAGCTTTAAGTGTACCCACTGTGTGCCCGGCACCAGAGGACAGAATGGGAGTTGTGAGAGGCCGCGCCACAGTCCCTGTGATGACGGACATGAGCGCAGTCCAGGGAATATGGGGAACCAAGAAGGATCGTATCAGATACTGAGTGATACTAGACAGAGAGAGGATGGCGACCCGAGGGAGAATAGCAGAGAGTCCTACTGTGAAAGGAGAGAAGAAAGAGAGAATGGGCAGAGCAAGATTGGGGGTAACAGGCCCGTGTTCCATCACCTTCCAAGATCGGATGGCCGGGCATGGGACCTGGAAAGATGGGAGCAAGGGAGAGCACTCATTAACTCTCCCGAGCCCAAACGTAGGGCTCGGAGTTGGGATGGTAGAGAGACCAGTGAGCCCCCTTCGAAAGAGATACTACGAGCTGAGATAAAAGCCAAGAGACTCGATGTCGCCAGCTTAAGGTCAGACCTGGATGACATGGTAGATGGTACCTTGCCTTTAGAAAGAATGGAAATGTATGAGCAAGATGAAATACTGTTCATGGCAAAGGACATCACTCGAAAAGCGAGAACAATTCATGAGAAGTTAGTCGAACTAGCAGGCAAATATATGGTGGACCTGTCAAGGACCAAAGCATTACAGGGGAACCACAGGCTACATTATTCAGATCGAGACCTAGATGAGAGAAGAACAATAGGATTGAAAACACACATAAGGGAATTGATCACTGGAATCAGGACATGGAGGGCACTAGATAAGTGGGAAGAGAGGTGGTCCAAGAAGGGGACCGTCAGGAGAAGCACGCTTGGTATGACGCCAGGAAGACTGCAGGGAATAGAGGCATACCCTTTGCGTGAAGTCGCAAATGGGAACTATGTGCACGTCCCTTGGAGTAGGGGAGACTTAGCTGCTTTTACCACCTCCTTCCCCAAATTGCGGGAAAACCCAGTGGAGTGGTACAAGCAAGTTGAGAGATTCGTAAAAATCTCAAAGGTCCTATGGATAGATCTGAACACGCTGTTTGACATTGTAGTGCCAGGGGATTTGTGGACGGCATGCAAGGTTAGCGCTGAGTGGCCCACAACGGAGCCGGAGAGAGATGCTAAGACTAATGGGCCGTCCGAGATTGTGATGGCAAAATTCGAGAGAGTGATGACTTGGCTGAAAGAGAAAGTGCCAATGCAAGACATAGATTGGGTTAAAATAGATCGAACTAGACAGGAACCCAAAGAGACAGTTCATGAATACTATGAGAGATTGTTGAAAGCGTTTAAACAGTATAGCGGGCTGGATGTAATGGATCCAAAGGACATAGGGCAATTTGTGTCTACGTTTGTCCTGGGTTTGAGACCGGATATTAGTTTAATGATTCAGCAACACTTGATCTGTTGGCAAAATAAACCACTAGATGAAATCCTGAGATATGCCAGGTATTGCTGTGATGAGATAGACTCCAAGGCACAGAAGCTAAAGGAGAAACTGATGGTGGTGCAGATGCAGGCAGCTGGCAAGGGGGGACCGCAGCAACAGCAGCAACAGCAGCAAGGGACCGGTACTGGGGGCAAGAAACAGTATAGCCAGAACAAGGGCAGTGAGGAGAACTCCACCTTTAAACCTAGAATAGACATAGCTGCCTTGAAGAAAACGACTAGGTGCCACCAGTGTAACGAGGTGGGGCATTGGAAACGCGAGTGTCCCTATAACGTAGAGATAGGAGAACAAGAGCTAGAGGAGGAAGAGGTCCAGAGTGCGCCTACAAGAGGGGTAACGCCATACCAGGGAAAGGTGCTCAAAGGGGGGGGTCCTCCTCCCCGAGCCCAGTTCCCACAGCCACCCAGAGTAGGGACTATGGGCAAGGCATATAGACAGATGCCTCTGTTTGTAGGTGGAGAGGAATGCTATTACGTAGATCCACTAACTGGACAGAGAGTGGAGAGAGAGGACTGCACCCTCGGGGCAGCCTTGGAGGTAGATCAGAGGGGACCCTATGTCGAGGCAGAAGTAGCAGGGTGCCCCACGACATTCCTAGTGGACACAGGAGCCACTCGATCCACGATCAGATCAGCTGCAGTTCCAGACCTGCCCATGTCTGGAGAGACCATACAAGTGGTGGGGGTCGCAAACAGGAGAATAACCAGCCAATTGACAGAACCAGTACAGGTGAAAATAGGGAACTACAGCGATGAGCATCAATTTGTAGTTTGCGATTCTAGTCCTGTATGTCTGCTAGGAAGAGATCTTTTGTGCAAGTTAAATTGCACTATATACTGCACCCCGCAAGGAGTGGAAGTATTGACCAATGACGACGATGCTGACTTCAAGGTCGCAAATTCAAGAATATGTGTGGAGCTGTACCCCACTTTGACAGTAGACGAGCTCCCCTGGGACTTGAGAGAGACAGTGGCACCGGAAGTATGGGACTTCACTGGGGAAGAGATTGGGTTGGTCAAAGGGGTGGACCCAGTGAAAATTGTAGTGAAACCACATGCTGAGTTTCCAAGAACACCCCAATACAAATTAACTCCAGAAACGATTGCAGGTATAAAGCCCGTGATCGAGTCCATGATTAAGCAGGGAATACTGAAAGAAATCGTGGGTAGTCCATGTAACTCCCCGATTATGGGTTTGCAGAAACCAAATGGGAAATTCCGGATAGTGCAGGACCTCCGAAAGATTAATAATATTGTTGTTTCGTGTTGTCCAGTGGTACCGAATCCATCAGTGATACTGTTTCAGATACCATTCCAAGCTGAGTGGTTCACTGTGATTGATCTCTGTCAGGCTTTCTTCTCGATCCCTCTGGACGAAGAAAGCCCTTTCCTTTTCGCATTTAAGCTGGAAGGTCGCGTCCTAACATGGTGTCGTATTCCTCAGGGGTATACAGAGAGCCCATCGATCTTTAACCAGCTTCTGAAGAAAAATCTTGAAAGTCTAGTGCTGCCCCAGAAGTCAGTTCTGGTCCAGTACATAGACGACCTCCTCGTGGCGTCAGAAACAGAAGAAGCTTGCAGGGAGGACTCCATTGCTTTGTTAAATCACCTAGCTGCAAATGGGCACAAGGTGTCCCCGGGAAAGTTACAGTACTGCCTGACAGAGGTGCAGTACTTGGGACACAGAATTGAGAAAGGCAAACGAAAAGTATCACCAGACAGAATAGAGGCGATCATGAAAATGAATGCGCCCAAGACACAGAGAGAAGTCAGGATGTTCCTAGGGATGGTGGGTTATTGCCGACAGTGGATCGCGAATTTTTCACTGAAAGCAAAACCCTTGCAAAAACTGACGCACAAGGAGGTGAGCGATCCGGTACCATGGGACAAAGACTGTTTGATGGCGTTCCTACAGCTGCGAGAGGACCTGTGTCGTGCTCCGGCATTAGGAATGCCTGATTACGATAAACCATTCTTGCTTTATTGTTGTGAGAGAGAGGGTTGCGCGTTGTCTGTGTTAGTCCAAATCCATGGGAATGCCCATAGACCAGTTGCTTACTTCTCGGCTACTTTAGACCCAGTAGCCGCAGCGTTGCCCGGATGTCTCAAATCCGTTGCTGCAACGGGTGTCAGCATTGAGAGGTGTGAGAACATAGTGATGGGGCACCCGTTAGAGGTGTACGTGCCCCATTCTGTTGAACTGTTGATGACCAGGACCAAAACACAGCACCTGACCAACAGCAGGCTCACGCGCTATGAGCAAGTTATTCTTGCTGCAGAGAACGTGGCCCTCAGGAGATGCTCTGTTTTGAACCCTGCCACCTTGATGCCACTCCCAAATGATATAGATGAGGACGATGAATGTACAGACCATGACTGCCTCGATGTGACTGAACTATGCACCAAACCAAGACCCGACATCGTAGATGAGCCACTGACTGACCCAGACGAAATTTTCTTTGTCGATGGCTCATGTGTAAGAGACGAAGTTGGGCAGTTGAGAGCAGCTTACGCTGTTTGTACAATTACTGGAGTTGTGGAAGCTGGATGCCTGGAAGGAGTACACTCCGCTCAGGTAGCCGAGATTATTGCCCTGACGCGTGCTTGCTTAGCAAGTAATCAAATTCGAGTCACCATATACACCGACAGCCAATATGGTTACGGGGTAGTTCATGATTACGGGCAGTTATGGTCTCAAAGAGGGTTCATGACCTCTTCAGGCTCTCCCATTCGCAATGGAGAGTTTGTGCGCTTGTTGTTAGAAGCGTTGCAATGCCCAGCAGGTATCGCAGTTGTGAAATGCACCGCACATACCAGAAACATGGACTTCGTGTCACAAGGCAATAGATATGCCGACGAAGTCGCACGGTATTGTGCAGAACAAGGGTACTCTTTCACAGAGGTGGAAGTGGGTGGAATAAATGTAAGAACTGAATTAGCTATGATACTAGAAACTGTTGACTCTTGGGACGAACTAAAGTGCATGCAAGAAAATGCTCCTGATTTTGAAAAAGAAACATGGGAAAAGGCAGGATGTGTGGTGGGTGAGGCCCATTTCTGGGTCTCAGCAGATGGCAGAGCCGTGTTACCAAATGAGATGGTGAGCCCAATGGCTAGACAAATCCATGGTCCCGTACACCTAGCGAGGGACGCTATGTTGAGAGTTTTTAGACAGACGTGGTACAATCCTAAGTTCAGAATAGCGGCAGAAGCAGTGTGCCAGCGTTGTGCGACCTGTCAGCAGTTAAATGTAGGGAAAAAGACACCAGTTGCACTGAGCCACATAGGGAGGTCGGGGGGCCCATTCAACCGCATGCAATTGGATTTCATCGAATTGCCGAGGTGCAACCGCCTCCGTTATGTCCTGGTAGTTGTTTGCGTATTCTCCAGATGGGTTGAGGCATACCCTACACGTAGGTGCGACACCCTCACAGTAGCTAAGTTACTGCTTAGGGAGCTCATTCCGCGCTTCGGGGTGCCGGCCTCTTTGGAATCAGATAGGGGAACGCATTTCAACAGCTCGCTTGTGAAAATGATTTGTGCGGCTCTGAACATAGATCAGAAATTGCATTGCAGATATCGACCAGAAGCCTCAGGAATTGTGGAACAGATAAATAGCACCATTAAGGCCAGACTTGCAAAAGTGTGTGCATCAACGTCTCTGAGTTGGCCTGATGCTCTGCCATTGGTCCTTATGAGCCTCCGTAGTACCCCAGATAGAAGAACAGGGCTGTCACCTCATGAGGTGTTGATGGGGAGAGCAATGAGGTTGCCGTCTGTACCAACTACTGCACTGTTGAACATCACAGATGATATGATCCTGGACTATTGCAAGGGGCTGTCTGACGCCATTCATTCTGTGTCCCTTCAGGTGCAGGCTGCCGAAGTTCCATCGTGCCAGGACCTGTGCCATGACCTGTGCCCTGGAGACTGGGTGCTTGTGCGAAAGCACGTGAGGAGTAGCTGCCTGGATGTTCGTTGGCGTGGGCCCTTCCAGATCATCCTGATCACGAACACTGCTGTGAAGGTGGGAGGCCTGCCCAATTGGATCCACGCGTCGCATACGCGGAGGGTTCCAGCACCTCTGGAAGAAACAGCTCCTCTCTCGGATAGACGTCCAGCTGAGGACCGAGAAGCCATAGAGGGGGCTAGCCAAGCTGTGGAGGTGCCAACAGAAGAAGGGTACGAGTCTGACCAAGCTGAGGACGGTCAGCACAACAGCGAAACGGACGACGCTACTGAAGGAGAAAGTAGCTGGGAGTACGAGTCAGACCCTGACCGGTCTGACAGAGAGTGTGAACAGACAAGAAGAAGGAGTAGAAGGGTACGTGGAGAAGCTAGTTGGCCGCAAAGAAGTAGCTCTAGCCTGAGGTCAACTCCAGAGAGAACCCTTCCTCCGGTATCAGAGGATTCAGACCCGGAAGAAGGTGCTCAGGGCGCTGAAGCACCGGACTTGCGAAGGTCAAGAAGAGTGCGTGTGCCTAACCGAAGATACTCCACCCCTGAGTGGACATATCTGGCGACAAATGTCTTCGGAGCAGAAAACAGGGAGGATACGAGCGGTGGTGGTGTCCAGCTCTGAGCCCATCATCACAGTGGAGATACGACTGTTAGTACCCGGAGTCGAACAAGAAGGGTCACTGACATTCATGCTCCCCAGACCTCCCCGCCTCAGCAAGTTAAGGCACATGTTTTTCACAGAATTGCAATTCCCCGATTTTGGTACCAAGATAACAGCCCATGAAGAGCACAATCTTCGTTTGGAAATATTGAACTATGCTGTCGAAGCTGCAGGCACAAACCTGATTGTAGATGCTTAGAGACTTTGTAAATAAGCGAGAAGAAAAAGAAGATTACCTAGCGCCCAGGAAGCAGAGAATCTTAGGGACCTTCCCTTGAGTTGACGGAGAAGGGCTAGGGTTGTCTATATTGAACTATTAAAGGACCTTTTGCGAAGAAGGTTGTCAGCTTCCAGTTGTGTGGTTCTAAGGACAAAAAGGAGTAAAAGAGACTGTAAAGGAACGAGAAGAAAAGAACTTTGTGCTGGGATACGAGAGAGCCATACTGTCTGACGAAATGGAAGCCGGCACCTCGAACCGCAGAGCTAAATGTATAATAGGCACACTAATAGTAGGAGTGATAATATTAATAGTTTTAGTAGTCACAGTTTCTTATGTAAAGGGACATGAGGAAGAGGCAAAGGTAACCGATGTGAAATCTGTAGAAACGCCTACACCCACCGTTGCTGGTGAGAAAGGGGAAAACACTCAAGAGAAAGCGTTATTAGCAGCAGAAGCTCGCAGGTTACACGTAGACGAGTCCCAAGGCGACTTTAGGTCAAATGCTTACGCTAAACTTCTATATGAATACGTGGATGCCATGGAGGTTAAGGACTGCTACGTCTGCATGCAGTTGCCGGCGTCTGTAGATGAAGGCATTAGATATCATCACCTCCCGCTGACATATGGCATTACATGTAGCTTATTGCTTAGTATATTTTATGGGAGAGATAGTTTTGAATACTATTTCTCCAATTATGACTCAGTGTTGCCAGAAGTCCCAAATTATAAGCAGATGAACAAATGGGACTACTGGAAGAGTGAAGACAGATTGGCCAAGTTCTTCATTCCTTTGATTACCTTAGATACTTCACATGCCCGTAGAAATAACCTGACATGCAAGGTGTCAGAAGTCGAGAAGAAGTTCATAGGGCAGGTGGATGATCGTTACAGGAGACAAAAGATTTTGAAAAAATCAGGACAATGGAAAACAGATTGGACCGAGGAAGAGAAGGCACACAAGAGAAAGGGTAGCAGTGGTCCAATAGCTTTAGATAGAACGCAGAGAGGGAAGCTATGTCTTCACAGAGCCCAAACGTATTATGAAAATGTATACGTGGGAGAAGTCAGCTGTGAACATGCTTTCAACTTAGAGTATTACACAAAAGACTTCCTGAAGGGAATGCAAGTGATTCCAAATGTATATTTTGTTTGTGGAAGAAATGCCTACGTGAGACTACCTGATAACTGGTATGGATCATGTTACCTGGCAATTATCTTCCCCAAAATATATCATGCCCAAGACTTAGAGATCATCGAGGGCAAGACATCATCGAGAGGAAGGAGAGATATAGGAGATGCAGAAATGGTTGGAGATGTATTTGGAGCTGTGTTCCCTATATTGGGACTAATCCTTAATGATGTCAAAATTAGACGACTGGCAACAGTCGTAGACAGGTTGTCTGCCAGCACTGCTCAGTCCTTAATGCTGGTGGAGGGAGAGATGCAATCGATAAGGGCCATGGTTCTTCAGAACCGTCTTGCCTTAGACGTCCTATTAGCAAAAGAGGGCGGAGTCTGTAAGGCTTTGAAGGTCCAGGAATGTTGTACCTACATTCCAGACAATTCAAAACCCCTTGAGAAAGTTATTAGGAACATAACTGATATTCACAAGGAGATCGAAGACCTGAGTAGAGAAAATGTCTAATTTTATTCTCCACACCTGCACCCATCCTATCTATTTCATATGAAAAAGCAAAATACCAAGGATATAGGAGTATCGTGGGAAGGCAAGAGTGATCATGTATTATAAGGAATAAAGTACACACTAGCATACATTAATGTGATATTGCAAGTTACCTCTACAACCTTATAAAGGAACTTTGCCTTCAGCCTCATTCTTCTATATAGTCGTGGAACTCGTCTGTAACTTGCTAAATCCTTGATATGTACAGTAGGGTTATTTAAGCTATATGTAATATACCTACGTGTAGGTTTTTCTCATTCATCAGTCTGCTGTTGTGTTATTCAGATTTTGACTGCGCCCACTACAGCGGTCAGCCCAATTCAGCCCCAGGATGGCTTCCCTTTGAAGTCTGCCCTTTGTTAATTTGACCCGGAGCCTAAACCCACCCAAAGTAGTTCCGTCAAGTGTCATCAACTGCTGCGCAACTCATGTGTTCTTTCCCAGACCAAATATCTTTGCTTTCAGCCAATATTATTTCAGGCTGATGAGAGCCTGCCAACTCCCCCAACACTAGATTTCGCGCAATTCTTAACAGATCCCTTGAAAATTACAGTCGAGATTAAAATATTCTGGAAATAAAGTTAAAACTGCGACCAGGACAAAACAATTAGGAGGCAATTTCGCTATTAAAACGAAGATAGGCTTCTAAAACGGTAACGTCCATTTGTGATGAGAAATGTATCTTATACTGCGCCGACTTATTCACGCGTTTGCTATAAATAAATACACAGATGGGCGAGCGCAAGGACTCATGGGACAAGCAGAGCCAGACCCGAGCGGGGGGGGGGGGGGGGGGAGGGTGGTATGGGGGTCGTTATGAGCTGAAAGGCAGTGCCTTCCTTCGGTGCTTTCACTGTTTTAGCACAATTCTGCTCATCAGAACCTGTGAAAGTGTTTTAGGCCAATCTGCTTCCGTCGCCTCTCAAAACCAGCATTTCATTTTGATTCCGTTTCTTTTGTGCAGTTTTATATAGCGCCAACTGGGGCTGAAGGTATTGGAGCGCTTTTCATGAGCACTCGTAACATTAACACAAGGCCCCAGTCATTTTTAAGCACAGAGCGAAGAGGTGATTTGCCCAAAATCACGGGACGTTAAGCCACACCGAGACTTGAACCAGGTTACCAAGGTCCAAAGTCAGCACTTCTGGCCATAACGCCACATCCTCCCACCAAATTCTGTTAAAACCTTTTTTTAAACGCCAAGATGGGTCTTTTAGACAGAGCGGCTAGAGGCAGTGTGTTCCTGTGGGTGTTTCTAGAGTTGCAACACAATGCAGCTTTTACATTGTGTGTGTGTGGGGGGGGGGTGTTGAAGCACTTTGAGCTCAACGCCGCTGCGCGCAGCCTGCCTTCAAGCCCTCGGTGCGAGGGCCACGGCTCATGTTTGGGTGGGCCTGGACCGCCCCCTAGAACCAGGCCTGGTTTCGAAGCCCCCTTGAAACAACTGCCGGTGCTCAGACCCGGTGAGCCCCGGCCCTCTTAAAGCCTTGGAAGAACCCTCAAAGGCCCCCAGAGCCTCTGCTTTCCTCAAAAGTCCTTCCTCTCCCTTTGTATAGCGCCTAGCGCCAAGGTGCTCCCTTGGGAGTGACAGCAGCGTTTTACGAATCCCTAATTCAATTCAATGAACTACCCCACCCCGCCCCCTCGCTGTTTTCCCAGCACTTGTCCCCGGTGCTAATGTATGTTCCTGTGTTTGAATCCAGCAGCCCCTGCAGTCTGGGGCCTCTCGAGCGGCCAACAAACATCACCGGACCTCAAAAGTGATCTTGGTTCGGGCTCTTACCGTAATATGGCGCTGAGAACACGTCCCCGGCCCAGAGGGCGAGCAGCGCGAGGAGGAGCAGGGAGCCGGCGACCTTCATGCTTCTGGAGTCGGCGGGAGTGAGCCGGGCAGCTGAGCCCGAGGGCTTTTATACAACCATTGATTGGACGCCTGTCCAGAGGCAGTGACGTCACCCAGGGCCAGGTGAAGCAGGGGTCACACTTCCCACCCCATTGGTAGTTCAGGGTTTCTTTATTATTCCAGTGTTCCTGTTGCATTAGAGCCGCGTCTGACTCCATGATTGACGCCGCGTGTGATCCTCGGCCGCTGCTCACCTGCGTGTGCTTTGGAACCTGTCCCTCTCATCCGGGGCTTTCCCAGCACAGATGAAAACTCTCCGACATCTGGGAAAAGCCCAGTATCGACGCCATGTTACATTTCTTCTTTTAATCGTTTTAATCCATCGAAGGTTCGAGCCTTGACCCCTCAGCCTATGTTTTTTAAATCCCTCTCAGCTTCTTTGCATTCGATGTAAACATTGGTGAGTTCAAAACATGTTGAGTGACAGGAGACTGCAGAGCCACGAGCCCCATGAATATTGATTGTGCAACCCCCTGGGGTTGGCCATGAATACAGGGACGGTGGCCTGCGAGGGACACCAGACCACCATGGCTGTCTTTGCATTTCTAAAAGGAAAGCTTTTTCTAAAGCAGGCCTTGTCCTTCAGAGGAGCCGGGGAAGCTTAAACAAGCATTAGAAATGCAATAGGTCTCGCAGCATTAGAGTTAGTGCATTTAGAATTGTTTATGGTTTTTTTTGGTAAATCTTTAGCATTTTTGTTCCCTGTAGCCAATGCTAAAGAAAAAAGCCATAAACAATTCTAAAAGCTCTAACTCAAATGCTCTGAGACCTATTGCACTGTGTGAGGGTGAGGAGTTGAGGGTGAGTGAGGGTGAGGGTGTGTGAGGGTGAATGAGGGTGAGTGAGGGGTTGAGGGTGAGTGAGGGGTTGAGGCTGAGTGAGAGTGAGGGTGAGTGAGTGTGAGTGAGGGTGAAGGTGAGTGAGGCTGATTGAGGCTGAGTGTGAGTTAGGGTGAGGGTTTGCGGGTGGGTGAGGGTGAGGCTTTGAGGGTGAGTGAGGATGAGTGAGGGTGAGTGAGGTGTTGAGGGTGAGTGAGGGTGAGTGAGGGTGAGTGAGGGTGAGTGAGGATGAGTGAGGGTGAGTGAGGTGTTGAGGGTGAGTGAGGGTGAGTGAGGGTGAGTGAGGGTGAGTGAGGGTGAGTGAGGGTGAGTGAGGGTGAGTAAGAGTGACGGTGAGTGAGGGGTTGAGGGTGAGGGGTTGAGGGTGAGTGAGTGAGGGTGAGGGGTTGAGGGTGACGGATTGCGGGTGAGGGGTTGAGGGTGAGGTGTTGAGGGTGAGGGGTTGAGGATGAGGGGTTGAGGATGAGGTGTTGAGGGTGAGTGAGGTTGAGGGTGGTTGAGTGAGGATGAGTGAGGATGAGTGAGAGTGAGGGTGAGTGAGGTGTTGAGGGTGAGGTGTTGAGGGTGAGTGAGTGAGGGTGAGGTGTTGAGGTTGAGTGAGGGTGAGTGAGTGTGACGTGTTGAGGGTGAGTGAGGATGAGTGAGGATGAGTGAGAGTGAGGGTGAGTGAGGTGTTGAGGGTGAGGCGTTGAGGGTGAGGCGTTGAGGGTGAGGCGGTGAGTGAGGGTGAGGGTGAGTGAGGGTGAGTGAGAGTGAGGGTGAGTGAGGGGTTGAGGGTGAGTGAGGGGTTGAGGGTGAGTGAGGGTGAGTGAGGGTGAGTGAGGGTGAGTGAGGGTGAGTGAGAGTGAGTGAGGGTGAGTGAGGGTGAGTGAGAGTGAGGGTGAGTGAGGGGTTGAGGGTGAGGGGTTGAGGGTGAGTGAGTGAGGTTGAGGGTGAGGGATTGAGGGTGAGGTGTTGAGGGTGAGGTGTTGAGGGTGAGGTGTTGAGGATGAGGTGTTGAGGATGAGGTGTTGAGGGTGAGTGAGGTTGAGGGTGGTTGAGTGAGGATGAGTGAGAGTGAGGGTGAGTGAGGTGTTGAGGGTGAGGTGTTGAGGGTGAGTGAGTGAGGGTGATGTGTTGAGGGTGAGTGAGGGTGAGTGAGTGTGAGGTGTTGAGGGTGAGTGAGGATGAGTGAGAGTGAGGGTGAGTGAGGGGTTGAGGGTGAGGCGTTGAGGGTGAGGCGTTGAGGGTGATTGAGGGTGAGGGTGAGTGAGGGTGAGTGAGGGTGAGGTGTTGAGGGTGAGTGAGGATGAGTGAGAGTGAGGGTGAGTGAGGGGTTGAGGGTGAGTGAGGGGTTGAGGGTGAGTGAGGGTGAGGGGTTGAGGGTGGGTGAGGGGTTGAGGGTGGGTGAGGGGTTGAGGGTGGGTGAGGGGTTGAGGGTGGGTGAGGGTGAGGGGTTGAGGGTGGGCAGGGTGAGTGAGGGGTTGAGGGTGAGGGTGAGTGAGGGTGAGTGAGGGTGAGTGAGGGTGAGTGAGGGTGAGGGATTGAGGGTGAGGGGTTGAGGGTGAGGGGTTGAGGGAGAGCAGGGGGCATGAACACTACCAGGGTGGTGAAGTAAGAGCCTGGACATAAGGTTGTGTGTCAATTCTGGGGCATCTGGGTGAGTAGGCAATTGGTAGGGGAGCAAGGGCGGCCAGGTGGGGGGAAGGGGTGAAACACAGAGTGGCGAAGAAGCTCACGGTGGCTGTGCAGTAAGCGGGAAGAACAGAATGAAGAGAGTAGCCTCAACGAAGGTCTCTGTTATATAGTTGAACTCATAATATAGAGCGCGTGTGGAACAGACATGAAGTCCATACTAGTCGCTAAAAAATCGGAATAGGTGCTCAGTGAACTGTTGCGCAATCCAGGTTAAAAAAAATCTCCGAAAAGTGTAGTGAAAGACTCGACGTGAAACAGTTGGCTTATCTATTGGTAATACGTGTGGGTGTGGCCCACGTGCTCAAAGATTGTTAGTCCTATACATCATTGCTTGAGTCATGCTGGTACGTGCTCCCCATATAAATAAACGCGAGTTGTTATGCAATAATCATGATCTTACCGCGTACCGGTCAGTGTAGTGATAAATGTTGTTAGTGCTATGCCTCATTGCTTGAGTCATATTGGTTCGTACTCCCCGTATAAATAAACGCGAGTTGTTGTGCAATAATCGTGATCTTACCGCGTATCGGTCGGTGTAGCGATAATGACTTCGGCGTTTGGTCTTGGTGTCGGCATGCGCGTTTGATCGTGAAGATCTGGTGACTGCACCATATGCGCTTACGAAGTGACTAGACCCGAAAAGGGACTAACAGCGGTGGCGGCCATCTTGGGGCAGTGTCGAACAAAGGAATAAAGGATGTTTTATGCGACGGCCATTTTGTAGTGGTTAAGAATGTTGAAGATGTCAGCGTATTACGCGGAATGGGTTGAAAAATAAAGTACGAAAAAACTGAGGAAGGATAAGAAGCGTAGTGAAAAAGGTGTTTGCAGTTTAGTGAGTGAATGGAATGATGCATTAAATAAAAAATCGTGGCGTACGCATCTTATACAACGTGTCTATCAGGACTAAACTGGGTAAACATGCTGGGTGAACGGTAAGCAGTTACATATGCATAGTCGCATTAATAAAACGTACAGTGTTCTGCAGTTCATAACATAGAGCAAACTAATATCATACAGTTTGTTATAGAAAGCAGCTATATTCGATCGTTGACATGCACGCGCCTGTGACTTTTAAGGTCAATGCGCATGCGCATAAGCTTAATGCGCATGCGCATTGACCTTAAAAGTCACGGGCACTGCAAGGAATCGCCACGATTCCTTGCAAGTTAGAAAAGAGTCGATGAGCCCCCATAGTCTCGCTTGCTCGATGCGCATGCGCATCGACAGGCGAGACCTAAACTATTGCACTGTGTGAGGGTGAGGAGTTGAGGGTGAGTGAGGGTGAGGGTGTGTGAGGGTGAATGAGGGTGAGTGAGGGGTTGAGGGTGAGTGAGGGGTTGAGGCTGAGTGAGAGTGAGGGTGAGTGAGTGTGAGTGAGGGTGAAGGTGAGTGAGGCTGAGTGAGGCTGAGTGTGAGTTAGGGTGAGGGTTTGCGGGTGGGTGAGGGTGAGGCTTTGAGGGTGAGTGAGGATGAGTGAGGGTGAGTGAGGTGTTGAGGGTGAGTGAGGGTGAGTGAGGGTGAGTGAGGGTGAGTGAGGGTGAGTGAGGATGAGTGAGGGTGAGTGAGGTGTTGAGGGTGAGTGAGGGTGAGTGAGGGTGAGTGAGGGTGAGTGAGGGTGAGTGAGGGTGAGTGAGGGTGAGTAAGAGTGACGGTGAGTGAGGGGTTGAGGGTGAGGGGTTGAGGGTGAGTGAGTGAGGGTGAGGGGTTGAGGGTGACGGATTGCGGGTGAGGGGTTGAGGGTGAGGTGTTGAGGGTGAGGGGTTGAGGATGAGGGGTTGAGGATGAGGTGTTGAGGGTGAGGTGTTGAGGGTGAGTGAGGTTGAGGGTGGTTGAGTGAGGATGAGTGAGAGTGAGGGTGAGTGAGGTGTTGAGGGTGAGGTGTTGAGGGTGAGTGAGTGAGGGTGATGTGTTGAGGGTGAGTGAGGGTGAGTGAGTGTGAGGTGTTGAGGGTGAGTGAGGATGAGTGAGAGTGAGGGTGAGTGAGGGGTTGAGGGTGAGGCGTTGAGGGTGAGGCGTTGAGGGTGATTGAGGGTGAGGGTGAGTGAGGGTGAGTGAGGGTGAGGTGTTGAGGGTGAGTGAGGATGAGTGAGAGTGAGGGTGAGTGAGGGGTTGAGGGTGAGTGAGGGGTTGAGGGTGAGTGAGGGTGAGGGGTTGAGGGTGGGTGAGGGGTTGAGGGTGGGTGAGGGGTTGAGGGTGGGTGAGGGTGAGGGGTTGAGGGTGGGCAGGGTGAGTGAGGGGTTGAGGGTGAGGGTGAGTGAGGGTGAGTGAGGGTGAGTGAGGGTGAGTGAGGGTGAGGGATTGAGGGTGAGGGGTTGAGGGTGAGGGGTTGAGGGAGAGCAGGGGGCATGAACACTACCAGGGTGGTGAAGTAAGAGCCTGGACATAAGGTTGTGTGTCAATTCTGGGGCATCTGGGTGAGTAGGCAATTGGTAGGGGAGCAAGGGCGGCCAGGTGGGGGGAAGGGGTGAAACACAGAGTGGCGAAGAAGCTCACGGTGGCTGTGCAGTAAGCGGGAAGAACAGAATGAAGAGAGTAGCCTCAACGAAGGTCTCTGTTATATAGTTGAACTCATAATATAGAGCGCGTGTGGAACAGACATGAAGTCCATACTAGTCGCTAAAAAATCGGAATAGGTGCTCAGTGAACTGTTGCGCAATCCAGGTTAAAAAAAATCTCGGAAAAGTGTAGTGAAAGACTCGACGTGAAACAGTTGGCTTATCTATTGGTAATACGTGTGGGTGTGGCCCACGTGCTCAAAGATTGTTAGTCCTATACATCATTGCTTGAGTCATGCTGGTACGTGCTCCCCATATAAATAAACGCGAGTTGTTATGCAATAATCATGATCTTACCGCGTACCGGTCAGTGTAGTGATAAATGTTGTTAGTGCTATGCCTCATTGCTTGAGTCATATTGGTTCGTACTCCCCATATAAATAAACGCGAGTTGTTGTGCAATAATCGTGATCTTACCGCGTATCGGTCGGTGTAGCGATAATGACTTCGGCGTTTGGTCTTGGTGTCGGCATGCGCGTTTGATCGTGAAGATCTGGTGACTGCACCATATGCGCTTACGAAGTGACTAGACCCGAAAAGGGACTAACAGCGGTGGCGGCCATCTTGGGGCAGTGTCGAACAAAGGAATAAAGGATGTTTTATGCGACGGCCATTTTGTAGTGGTTAAGAATGTTGAAGATGTCAGCGTATTACGCGGAATGGGTTGAAAAATAAAGTACGAAAAAACTGAGGAAGGATAAGAAGCGTAGTGAAAAAGGTGTTTGCAGTTTAGTGAGTGAATGGAATGATGCATTAAATAAAAAATCGTGGCGTACGCATCTTATACAACGTGTCTATCAGGACTAAACTGGGTAAACATGCTGGGTGAACGGTAAGCAGTTACATATGCATAGTCGCATTAATAAAACGTACAGTGTTCTGCAGTTCATAACATAGAGCAAACTAATATCATACAGTTTGTTATAGAAAGCAGCTATATTCGATCGTTGACATGCACGCGCCCGTGACTTTTAAGGTCAATGCGCATGCGCATAAGCTTAATGCGCATGCGCATTGACCTTAAAAGTCACGGGCACTGCAAGGAATCGCCACGATTCCTTGCAAGTTAGAAAAGAGTCGATGAGCCCCCATAGTCTCGCTTGCTCGATGCGCATGCGCATCGACAGGCGAGACCTAAACTATTGCACTGTGTGAGGGTGAGGAGTTGAGGGTGAGTGAGGGTGAGGGTGTGTGAGGGTGAATGAGGGTGAGTGAGGGGTTGAGGGTGAGTGAGGGGTTGAGGCTGAGTGAGAGTGAGGGTGAGTGAGTGTGAGTGAGGGTGAAGGTGAGTGAGGCTGAGTGAGGCTGAGTGTGAGTTAGGGTGAGGGTTTGCGGGTGGGTGAGGGTGAGGCTTTGAGGGTGAGTGAGGATGAGTGAGGGTGAGTGAGGTGTTGAGGGTGAGTGAGGGTGAGTGAGGGTGAGTGAGGGTGAGTGAGGGTGAGTGAGGATGAGTGAGGGTGAGTGAGGTGTTGAGGGTGAGTGAGGGTGAGTGAGGGTGAGTGAGGGTGAGTGAGGGTGAGTGAGGGTGAGTAAGAGTGACGGTGAGTGAGGGGTTGAGGGTGAGGGGTTGAGGGTGAGTGAGTGAGGGTGAGGGGTTGAGGGTGACGGATTGCGGGTGAGGGGTTGAGGGTGAGGTGTTGAGGGTGAGGGGTTGAGGATGAGGGGTTGAGGATGAGGTGTTGAGGGTGAGTGAGGTTGAGGGTGGTTGAGTGAGGATGAGTGAGGATGAGTGAGAGTGAGGGTGAGTGAGGTGTTGAGGGTGAGGTGTTGAGGGTGAGTGAGTGAGGGTGAGGTGTTGAGGTTGAGTGAGGGTGAGTGAGTGTGACGTGTTGAGGGTGAGTGAGGATGAGTGAGGATGAGTGAGAGTGAGGGTGAGTGAGGTGTTGAGGGTGAGGCGTTGAGGGTGAGGCGTTGAGGGTGAGGCGGTGAGTGAGGGTGAGGGTGAGTGAGGGTGAGTGAGAGTGAGGGTGAGTGAGGGGTTGAGGGTGAGTGAGGGGTTGAGGGTGAGTGAGGGTGAGTGAGGGTGAGTGAGGGTGAGTGAGGGTGAGTGAGAGTGAGTGAGGGTGAGTGAGGGTGAGTGAGAGTGAGGGTGAGTGAGGGGTTGAGGGTGAGTGAGTGAGGTTGAGGGTGAGGGATTGAGGGTGAGGTGTTGAGGGTGAGGTGTTGAGGGTGAGGTGTTGAGGATGAGGTGTTGAGGATGAGGTGTTGAGGGTGAGTGAGGTTGAGGGTGGTTGAGTGAGGATGAGTGAGAGTGAGGGTGAGTGAGGTGTTGAGGGTGAGGTGTTGAGGGTGAGTGAGTGAGGGTGATGTGTTGAGGGTGAGTGAGGGTGAGTGAGTGTGAGGTGTTGAGGGTGAGTGAGGATGAGTGAGAGTGAGGGTGAGTGAGGGGTTGAGGGTGAGGCGTTGAGGGTGAGGCGTTGAGGGTGATTGAGGGTGCGGGTGAGTGAGGGTGAGTGAGGGTGAGGTGTTGAGGGTGAGTGAGGATGAGTGAGAGTGAGGGTGAGTGAGGGGTTGAGGGTGAGTGAGGGGTTGAGGGTGAGTGAGGGTGAGGGGTTGAGGGTGGGTGAGGGGTTGAGGGTGGGTGAGGGGTTGAGGGTGGGTGAGGGGTTGAGGGTGGGTGAGGGTGAGGGGTTGAGGGTGGGCAGGGTGAGTGAGGGGTTGAGGGTGAGGGTGAGTGAGGGTGAGTGAGGGTGAGTGAGGGTGAGTGAGGGTGAGGGATTGAGGGTGAGGGGTTGAGGGTGAGGGGTTGAGGGAGAGCAGGGGGCATGAACACTACCAGGGTGGTGAAGTAAGAGCCTGGACATAAGGTTGTGTGTCAATTCTGGGGCATCTGGGTGAGTAGGCAATTGGTAGGGGAGCAAGGGCGGCCAGGTGGGGGGAAGGGGTGAAACACAGAGTGGCGAAGAAGCTCACGGTGGCTGTGCAGTAAGCGGGAAGAACAGAATGAAGAGAGTAGCCTCAACGAAGGTCTCTGTTATATAGTTGAACTCATAATATAGAGCGCGTGTGGAACAGACATGAAGTCCATACTAGTCGCTAAAAAATCGGAATAGGTGCTCAGTGAACTGTTGCGCAATCCAGGTTAAAAAAAATCTCGGAAAAGTGTAGTGAAAGACTCGACGTGAAACAGTTGGCTTATCTATTGGTAATACGTGTGGGTGTGGCCCACGTGCTCAAAGATTGTTAGTCCTATACATCATTGCTTGAGTCATGCTGGTACGTGCTCCCCATATAAATAAACGCGAGTTGTTATGCAATAATCATGATCTTACCGCGTACCGGTCAGTGTAGTGATAAATGTTGTTAGTGCTATGCCTCATTGCTTGAGTCATATTGGTTCGTACTCCCCATATAAATAAACGCGAGTTGTTGTGCAATAATCGTGATCTTACCGCGTATCGGTCGGTGTAGCGATAATGACTTCGGCGTTTGGTCTTGGTGTCGGCATGCGCGTTTGATCGTGAAGATCTGGTGACTGCACCATATGCGCTTACGAAGTGACTAGACCCGAAAAGGGACTAACAGCGGTGGCGGCCATCTTGGGGCAGTGTCGAACAAAGGAATAAAGGATGTTTTATGCGACGGCCATTTTGTAGTGGTTAAGAATGTTGAAGATGTCAGCGTATTACGCAGAATGGGTTGAAAAATAAAGTACGAAAAAACTGAGGAAGGATAAGAAGCGTAGTGAAAAAGGTGTTTGCAGTTTAGTGAGTGAATGGAATGATGCATTAAATAAAAAATCGTGGCGTACGCATCTTATACAACGTGTCTATCAGGACTAAACTGGGTAAACATGCTGGGTGAACGGTAAGCAGTTACATATGCATAGTCGCATTAATAAAACGTACAGTGTTCTGCAGTTCATAACATAGAGCAAACTAATATCATACAGTTTGTTATAGAAAGCAGCTATATTCGATCGTTGACATGCACGCGCCCGTGACTTTTAAGGTCAATGCGCATGCGCATAAGCTTAATGCGCATGCGCATTGACCTTAAAAGTCACGGGCACTGCAAGGAATCGCCACGATTCCTTGCAAGTTAGAAAAGAGTCGATGAGCCCCCATAGTCTCGCTTGCTCGATGCGCATGCGCATCGACAGGCGAGACCTAAAAACAAAGTGATGTTATAGTTAGGTGAAAATGTCAGTTAAAACCTACAGTATTAAACAAACAAATCCACCAGTTATAGTAACTATAACTCGCGCCCGTCCACGCCCTGCTAATTACCTCACATATTGTATCAGTTATTTTTATTTTTTATCTTGAAGGTTTTATATAGCGCGAACATGACCCTTGTGGGTATCAGAGCGCTTTACAAGTGAGGTAATTAAACAAAAGAGACAATGTTCAAAAGGAACATAGTATTCAAAATAATGTCTTGTGTTCCAGATGGTTGTTCTAAGAGTCCGATACAATGTTCAAGTGAATTTCGTCATGAGGAGAGATTTGACTTTTTTTGAAGGAGGCAGTTGAGGGGTTAAGTCTGGATTCTGGGGGTAGTGCATTCAAGATCCTTGGAGCAAATCCAGAGAAGGCGCCAGGGGTTATAGGTTTTCTTCTTGGCAAATCTTTGAGGCTTTAGAAGAAGGTTGCAGACATTCCTGGATGATCTGTTTCCACCCGAAAGCTCCAGTTTCTGGGCCAGATACCTCAGGGTGTTGTGATGTAGGGCTTTATTATTATTGTTATAAACACTTGTAGAGCGCACGGTAACCCTACGGGCATCCTGGCGCTAAAGAACTATACAGCCCAGAGGCTGTCAGCTACCCATGAGAGAGCGGCATGCTATCCAGAGAATCTACTTGTACCCCCCCCCCCACGGAAAGGCGTATTATATCCTGGGGAATAACCAGGTCTTAATTTTCTTACGGAACAGCAGCAAGCCTTGTGTTCTCCTGATTTCTAAGGGGAGGTTGTTCCAAAGGCGAGCCGCTGCCACGCTGAAGGCTCTTCCTCCCAGGGTCAGCATCCTTATTTTGGGCACTCTGACGCAGTTGGTAGTAGCGGAGCTGAGATTCCGGGTAGGCTTGTACCACTGAAATCTATCCTGAAGTGGCTTAGGGCCTTGTTTATAAAGTGCTTTATACACAATGCACAAAGATTTGAAACAGATCCGTTGGGCTACTGGGAGCCAATGTAGATCCGCCAGTGCTTGTGTTGTTGAGGAGCCGCGAGGTCGGGAGAGTGCTAGCTTCGCTGCTGCCGCCTGGATACTTTGTAGTCCGTTAATCAGATACCCTGGGGATTCCAAGAGCAAGGCTTTGCAGTAATCCAGGCGGCTAAGGATGGTACTCCTAACGACCGTTGTTCTAACCTGAATTGGCAGCAACGGCAGCACATTACGAAGAGCTCGAATTATGGAGAAACAAGTTCCCACTAGTTTATTAACATGGGTCTCCAGGTTAAGATTCTCAATAAAACTGACCCCCAGGTTATGTACCGTGTTCACTGGGGTCAGTGTGCCATCTGAAGTTAAGGACCAGAAATCTATTGGCAGGCTTCGGGCAATCCCCCCGTCCTACCCTGTTGGACCTCCGTTTTCCCACTGTTGAACTGGAGAGAGTTTGCCTTCAGCCACTTTGTCGTTTCATGCATACAAGCATGAAAACAATCCAATGACTCCACCTGGTCCCCCTCCAGGGATATCAACAGCTGCGTGTCGTTGGCATCATTAGTCATGCTGATGTTATATACCTTAATGATACCCAGCAACGGCTGCATATATGCATTAAAAAAAATAGGGCAGATTGACGACCCCTGCGGTACCCCATGAGGAACTTCCACTATTTCTGACCGGTACGGGGGAGTGCCCTAGCCTGTCATCTATCCGACAGATAAGATCGCAGCCACCTAAGTGCTACTCCTTTCACTCCAAAGGTCACTAACTTTGAGAGCAGAGTGTCGTGGTTCACCGCATCGAATGCGGCGGACAGGTCCAGCAGGATTACAATTTCCGACTGGCCCCTGTCCATCCGCATCCGAAGGTCATCCAACACCACCACTAAGGCTGATTCTGTCCCATGGCCCGGTCGGAAACCGAACTGCTCCCCTTCCAAGATGTTATTAGTCTCCAGAAATTGAGACAAGGTCCTGCTAACCAAATGTTCCAGGACCTTGACTGGGTAAGGCAGGAGGGAAATTGGTCGGTAGTTCTTATAGCTGCATGGGTCAAGGGTAGATTTCTTCAAAAGCGGAGTAATAACAACCCGCTTCCATTCCACAGGCACAATCCCTGTGTCAATAGACTGGCAGCATAGCTGTCGTAAAATGCGAAAGATCTCTGTCCCAAACTCCTTCATCAGCCTGTGGGGTAGTGGGTCCAAAGAGGATCCAGAAGAGACCCCCAAGGCCACCCTAACAAACTCCTAATCCGACGGGGTTGGAAACCTATCCAGGGAGACCCCGGGAGCGACTATCTCAATAACACCCTCCTTATTTAGTCCTCTGGCCCCCCCTGTCTGGGCCGCTGAGGTAGGTTGAGATTCTTCCTTCATACTTTCGACAATTTTATTTATTCTATCTAGGAAAAAACATGCCTGTCGATCGCACAAATCCTGGGACGGTTTAATTTTACTCATGGTACACTCAGGGTTAGTCAGATCTTTCACTATTTTAAATGTGTCCCTGGATTTAATGGAGCTCTTTAGTATAATGGATGCAAAGTTTGCTGGAAAGGGGTCTGAGAAGTGGTTGGAGGGGTTCAAGGACGTGAGTGCTTTTAAAATTGCTTCTTCGGTTATAGTTTGTGAGGTGGCCCAGGGGGCGTTATTTTTGAGGGCGAGTTGGATGAGTTGGTGATTGGGGTTGCTAGAATGTGAGATGACGAGTCCTTCTGAGTGTTAGACTGAGCTAATGAGGCCTTAAGGAGGTCAGTTTTCTGGAGTTCTGTTTTTTTATGAAGAACGAGGAAAATTCTTCGCATCTGGGTGGCGTACATTCTCCAGCTTGGGGAGGGAGCTAGGCCACCAGATTGTCTGTTGAAGGTGATGTTATCGCCTGGTAGAATATGTGAACATATTGGTTTGTTATTACTTCTGATATCGAGGCAGAGGTATTCACATGAAGATAGATCCGGTGAAGGTGAGCTATTCACTGAGAGACTGTTCCGGTGAATGCAGGCAATACCGCCTCCTAGCCTATCAGGTCTGTCTCGTCTGGTGATGTCATGATTGGGGTAAACCAGAATGTCTAGGATTGGCGTGTTATCAATAGTTATGATATCATTATAATGTCACTGCAGCAATTGTTATCAGACGGGGGAGCGAGGTATAGTTGCCATAGGGCACGAGATATAGTTACTTGAGATAACTATAACTGGTGAATTTCAGTGCTTTGGTTTGTTTTAACTGATATTTCCATTTATCGATGATGTCCCTTTAAGCTTTGTTTTTTTCCGTGATACACATATCAAGAGATACAAAGTCATTTAACCTTTTTAAGCAGACTGTTAATTAAACATCAAAGTGATCGGTGGAAGGGGGCCTTCTCCTCTTCAGGCCAATATCTTCTGCATCTTTCTGTTGATATTTACTCACTTTTTTCTTACTATATTTCTAAAATACTCAGCCTGCTTATCTTTACCCTCATCTCTTTCTCGTCCAGGACCCTCTATTCATCGTGTCCTGCAGGCACGTCCTTGCATTTGATTCACTTCACAACCCACCACATACACACTGCACCAGCTCTCCTGCACACACGCCCTTGCATTTGATTTGCATCACCACTGCCCGCATGCACACTGCACCAGCTCTCCTGCACACACGCCCTTCCATTTGATTCATTTCACCACTCCCCGCATGCACACTGTACCAGCTCTCCTGCATGCACGTCCTTGCATTTGATTCACTTCACCACTTCACCACTCCCCACATGCACACTGCACCAGCTCTCCTGCACACATGTCCTTTCATTTGATTCACTTCACCACTCCACGCATTCACACTGTACCAGCTCTCCTGCACACACGTCCTTCCATTTGATTCACTTCACCACTCCCCGCATGCACACTGCACCAGCTCTCCTGCATGCACGTCCTTGCATTTGATTCACATCATCACTGCCCGCATGCACACTGCACCATCTCTCGTGCATGCACGTTCTTGCAGCTGATTTACTTCACCACTTCTCGCATGCACACTGAACCAGCTCTCCTGCACACGGATCACTGACACAATATCGACGGAAAAAATATCGACCTACAGAAAAGTCGACGTTGGAATATTGGAGACAAGAATATCGACAGCCTATCTATAACATGGTAAGTACAAAAATATCTAAACCAAAATATCGATGTTAAAAATATCGTAATTAATAATATTGGTTTTTTTTAAATAAAAAAAGTGTAAAATAAAGTAAATAATACTTATAAACCAAATAAACATAGTTACAAATATTTAATAATGTTTAAAATTAATAAATAATACATGTACAATAATATAACATTAATTAAACTGATACATAAAAAATATAATACATACTTACTTAATAATACATTTTAATAATTATTTTAATAACTTATAAATTATTAAAAAGTATTATGAATTACAAATACATCTACACCTATAAAGCAATACCATAAATAAAAAGTACATTATATTTAATAAATCAAAAAATATATACTTTCAATATTTTTAAAATTAATAATATACTACATTATCAAAAATATTAATAACAATATTAAATAGCGAAATAAATAAAACTACTATTCAAAGTCCCCAAAAAATACAGTAATGATAACATTGGATAGTGTTACACTTAAAAATACTATTCCAACTTCAGAAAATGCAACATTGGGGACAGCGTTGCATAACGTAGGGATAAAAATTACGATTTCAACTCCAGAGGGTGCAACAGTAGGGAAAGAGTTGGATAGCGTAGGGGTAAAAATTACTATTCCAGCTCCAGAGAGTGCAACAGTAGGGAAAGCGTTGGATAGCATAGGAGTAAAAATTACTATTCCCACTCCAGAAAGTGCAACAGTAGGGAAAGAGTTGGATAGCATAGGGGTAAAAATTACTGTTGACACTCCAGAGAGTGCAACAGTAAAGAAAGCGTTGGATAGCGTAGCAGTAAAAATTACTATTCCCACTCCAGAGAGTGCAACAGTAGGGAAAATGTTGGATAGAGTAGGGGTAAAAATTACTATTCCCACTCCAGGGAGGGCAACAGTAGGGAACGCGTTGGGTAGCGGGAAGGTAAAAATTACTATTCTCAATCCAAAGAGGGCAACAATAGGGAAAGTGTTGGATAGCATAGGGATAAAAATTACTATTCCCACTCCAGTGAGTGCAACAGTAGGGAAAGCGTTGGATAGCGGGAGGGTAAAAATTACTATTCCCACTCCAGAGAGTGCAACAGTAGGGAAAGCGTTGGATAGCGTAGGGGTAAAAATTACTATTCCCACTCCAGAGAGTGCAACAGTAGGGAAAGCGTTGGATAGCGGGAAGGTAAAAATTACTATTCCCACTCCAGGGAGTGCAACAGTAGGGAAAGTGTTGGATAGCGTAGGGGTTAAAATTACTATTCCCACTCCAGTGAATGCAACAGTAGGGAAAGCATTTGATAGCGTAGGGGTAAAAAATACTATTCCCACTCCAGGGAGGGAAAAAGTAGGGAAAGCGTTGGATAGCGGGAAGGTAAAAATTACTATTCCCACTCCAGGGAGTGCAACAGTAGGGAAAGTGTTGAATAGCGTAAGGGTAAGACTTACTATTCCCACTCCAGAGAGTGCAACAGTAGGGAAAGCGTTGGATAGCGGGAAGGTAAAAATTACTATTCCCACTCCAGGGAGTGCAACAGTAGGGAAAGTGTTGGATAGCGTAGGGGTTAAAATTACTATTCCCACTCCAGTGAATGCAACAGTAGGGAAAGCATTTGATAGCGTAGGGGTAAAAATTACTATTCCCACTCCAGGGAGGGAAACAGTAGGGAAAGCGTTGGATAGCGGGAGGGTAAAAATTACTATTCCCACTCCAAAGAGTGCAACGGTATGGAAAGAGTTGGATAGCCTAGGGGTAAACATTACCATTCCCTCTCCAGTGAGTGCAACAGTAGGGAAAGCGTTGGATTGCGAGAAGGTAAAAAATTACTATTCCCACTCCAAAGAGTGCAACGGTAGGGAAAGAGTTGGATAGCCTAGGGGTAAACATTACCATTCCCACTCCAGAGAGTGCAACAGTAGGGAAAATGTTGGATAGAGTAGGGGTAAAAATTACTATTCCCACTCCAGGGAGGGCAACAGTAGGGAACGCGTTGGATAGCGGGAAGGTAAAAATTACTATTCTCAATCCAAAGAGGGCAACAGTAGGGAAAGTGTTGGATAGCATAGGGATAAAAATTACTATTCCCACTCCAGTGAGTGCAACAGTAGGGAAAGCGTTGGATAGCGGGAGGGTAAAAATTACTATTCCCACTCCAGAGAGTGCAACAGTAGGGAAAGCGTTGGATAGCGTAGGGGTAAAAATTACTATTCCCACTCCAGAGAGTGCAACAGTAGGGAAAGCGTTGGATAGCGGGAAGGTAAAAATTACTATTCCCACTCCAGGGAGTGCAACAGTAGGGAAAGTGTTGGATAGCGTAGGGGTTAAAATTACTATTCCCACTCCAGTGAATGCAACAGTAGGGAAAGCATTTGATAGCGTAGGGGTAAAAATTACTATTCCCACTCCAGGGAGGGAAAAAGTAGGGAAAGCGTTGGATAGCGGGAAGGTAAAAATTACTATTCCCACTCCAGGGAGTGCAACAGCAGGGAAAGTGTTGAATAGCGGGAGGGTAAAAATTACTATTCCCACTCCAAAGAGTGCAACGGTAGGGAAAGAGTTGGATAGCCTAGGGGTAAACATTACCATTCCCACTCCAGAGAGTGCAACAGTAAAGAAAGCGTTGGATAGCGTAGCAGTAAAAATTACTATTCCCACTCCAGAGAGTGCAACAGTAGGGAAAATGTTGGATAGAGTAGGGGTAAAAATTACTATTCCCACTCCAGGGAGGGCAACAGTAGGGAACGCGTTGGATAGCGGGAAGGTAAAAATTACTATTCTCAATCCAAAGAGGGCAACAGTAGGGAAAGTGTTGGATAGCATAGGGATAAAAATTACTATTACCACTCCAGTGAGTGCAACAGTAGGGAAAGCGTTGGATAGCGGGAGGGTAAAAATTACTATTCCCACTCCAGAGAGTGCAACAGTAGGGAAAGCTTTGGATAGCGTAGGGGTAAAAATTACTATTCCCACTCCAGAGAGTGCAACAGTAGGGAAAGCGTTGGATAGCGGGAAGGTAAAAATTACTATTCCCACTCCAGGGAGTGCAACAGTAGGGAAAGTGTTGGATAGCGTAGGGGTTAAAATTACTATTCCCACTCCAGTGAATGCAACAGTAGGGAAAGCATTTGATAGCGTAGGGGTAAAAATTACTATTCCCACTCCAGGGAGGGAAAAAGTAGGGAAAGCGTTGGATAGCGGGAAGGTAAAAATTACTATTCCCACTCCAGGGAGTGCAACAGTAGGGAAAGTGTTGAATAGCGTAAGGGTAAAAATTACTATTCCCACTCCAGAGAGTGCAACAGTAGGGAAAGCGTTGGATAGCGGGAAGGTAAAAATTACTATTCCCACTCCAGGGAGTGCAACAGTAGGGAAAGTGTTGGATAGCGTAGGGGTTAAAATTACTATTCCCACTCCAGTGAATGCAACAGTAGGGAAACCATTTGATAGCGTAGGGGTAAAAATTACTATTCCCACTCCAGGGAGGGAAACAGTAGATAAAGCGTTGGATAGCGGGAGGGTAAAAATTACTATTCCCACTCCAAAGAGTGCAACGGTAGGGAAAGAGTTGGATAGCCTAGGGGTAAACATTACCATTCCCACTCCAGTGAGTGCAACAGTAGGGAAAGCGTTGGATTGCGAGAAGGTAAAAATTACTATTCCCACTCCAGAGAGTGCAACAGTACAGAAAGGATTGGATAGCTTAGGGGTAAAAATTACTATTCCCGCTCCAGAGAGTGCAACAGTAGAGAAAGCGTTGGACAGCGGGAGGGTAAAAATGACTATTCCCACTCCAGAGAGTGCAACAGTAGGGAAATTGTTGGATAGCGTAGGGGTAAAAATTACTATTCCTACTACAGGGAGTGCAACAGTAGGGAAAGCGTTGGATAGCGTAGGGGTAAAAATGACTATTCCCACTCCAGAGAGTGCAACAGTAGGGAAAGTGTTGGATAGCGTAGGGGTAAAAATTACTATTCCCACTACAGGGAGTGCAACAGTAGGGAAAACGTTGGATAGCGTAGGGGTAAAAATTACTATTCCTCTCCAGAGAGTGCAACAGTAGGGAAAACGTTGGATAGCGTAGGGGTAGAAATTACTATTCCCACTACAGGGAGTGCAACAGTAGGGTAAGCGTTGGATAGCGTAGGGGTAAAAATTACTATTCCCACTCCATTGAGTACAACAGTAGGGAAAGTATTGGATAGCGTAGGGCTAAAAATTAGTATTCCCACTCCAGGGAGGGCAACAGTAGGTTAAGCATTGGATAGCGGGAGGGTAAAAATGTCTTTTCCCACTCCAAAGAGTGCAACAGTAGGGAAAACGTTGGATAGCGTAGGGGTAAAAATTACTAGTCCCACTCCAGTGAGTGCAACAGTAGGGAAAGCGTTGGATAGCGTGGGGGTAAAAATTACTATTCCCACTCCAGAGAGTGCAACAGTAGGGAAAGCGTTGGATAGCGTAGGGGTAAAAATTACTATTCCCACTCCAGAGAGTGCAACAGTAGGGAAAGCGTTGGATAGCATAGGGCTAAAAATTACTATTCCTACTCCAGGGAGTGCAACAGTAGGGAAAGTAAATACTTCATATATGATTATAAATAAATTACATTTTAATACCAATTACAAATTAATTAAAATTAATTTCCAATTTAATATATTATAATAATTAATCGATTAAAAAGAATAAAAAAAGTAACTACCTATTATTACAAAATAATTACCAATTAATTAATTAATTAACAATTGAAAAATAATTAACAATATTTCAAAATAAATACCAATTAACAAATGTGAAATTTTTATTAATTACAATTAAAATACTTCCCACCCAGCTAACCCACAACCCGCTATATAATATAAATTAATAAAATCAACAAAATTATCAATTAATCAATTTAAAAAAAAAATGAATTACAAATTATAATTAAATTAATTAACAATTAATAAATATTTAACAATTAATTAAAAATAAATACCAATAAATAAATTAAAATATTCAATTAATTATAATTAAATTACTTCCCACCCTATTCACAAGAATTTGTATGGCGCGCTACTCACCCGTAAGGGTCTCAAGGCGCTGAGGAGGGAGGGGGCTACTGCTCGAACAGCCAGGTCTTGAGTTGTTTCCTGAAGGAGAGGTGATCCGGGTCAGGCGTAGGTGAGTGGGGAGGGAGTTCCAAGTCTTGGCTGCCAGGTAGGAGAATGATCTTCCTCCGAAGGTGGATTTCCGAATTCGAGCGAGGCTGGCAGATCGGAGCTGGCGGGTGGGTGTGTAGAAAGTGAGGCGGCTGTTGAGGTACTTCGGGCCCATGCCGTGGAGAGCCTTGTGTGCGTGGGTGAGGAGTCTGAATGTGATATTCTTGTTGACGGGGAGCCAGTGCAGGTCTTTCAGGTGGGCAGAGATGTAGCTGCAGCGAGGGATGTCCAGGATGAGTCGTGCTAAAGTGTTCTGAATGCGCTGGAGTCTTTTCTGGAGTTTGGCTGTTGTTCCAGCGTAGAGGATGTTCCCGTAGTCCAGACGGCTGGTGACGAGGGCCTGGGTGACCGTCTTCCTGGTTTCTGTGGGGATCCATCGGAAGATCTTTCGGAGCATGCGCAGGGTGTTGAAGCAGGATGATGAGACTGCGTTCACTTGCTTGGTCATTGTGAGGGAGGAGTCCAGGATGAAGTCAAGGTTGCGTGCGTGGTCCGTTGGTATGGGTGAGTTGCCCAGGGCAGGGGGCCACCTGAGGAAATAGAAATTTTATATGGCCAATGTGTCCCCTACATGCACCCTATATATGTACATGTACCCTATGTATGTACATGTCACCATGCATTTCCCCTATCATGCCTGTAATAATAATGCCTCTCCATTTCCGTCCAATGTTAGCATGTCAGTTACCAAGCCCTCCATGAAAGAAACGTTAATTCTGCACTGAGGCCTTTGTTGCCAATGTATTTGCATGGTGCACGTTTAAAAGTCGAGATGAACCCGTTTTGTGGCTCAGCCGAGCCAGGACCCGAATTCAGGCTCCATGCCTCCTGACACTCTGAAAGCTGCAGTTTAGCTATGTATCCCTGACCTCTCACATACTTCCTGCTCAGCCGAGAGGTGCCCAGCCCGGCCTGCCAAGACAGTATTTTGCTTACAGTTATCTGCCCTGCTCCACAGAAATACATTCCTGCTTAATGAAAAAGGTAAACATAATCTGCCTGCAGAAGATAGGACCTAGCCTTCCTGTCTCCATTCAAGTGATTTACAGAACTCGCATCCATAGAAGGCCCATGGCCCCCACACAATGCACGGAGAAATATATGCACACACTGGCTCTTAGTGATGAGCAACCTTTGCTCGAGCGACCTTTAATTCAGATAATACATCCTCCAAACTCAAGATATCAGATAATACCGGACGTGCAGGTCGTTCTGACATCCAAGGCTTCTCTACTAGCACGAAAGTCAGCTCCCCCTAGCTTCCCCCCAGTTACACGTCAATTCCACGTCATGACCAAGTAGCGCACACAAGTAGGGTAAAGGTTTCTGCTGACCCTGCAGACCCCCTCCATGTATCCGCCCATCTATGACACACCTATGACACCTAAAGGGAACACCCACGTGTACGCCTTCTTACACGCCCTTTTCACGCCCATGTGCTCTTATCTCTCTCTCTTTGTTTTGCTCCGCCTTCTCTATGCAAGTTAATGTATGTTTAAAGTATAAATAATGTACTCTGTGAATAAAGTTCAGATGACGATCCTTCCTGATCCTTAGTGGAGATGGAACCCGATTCTCCCTTAACTCGAGTTACTGAATTAAAGCCCTTTTGAATCGGACACCACGGACTCTGCCTCTCATTATATGCATGATCCTTGTTAATGTATAGAAACTCCGACAGGGTAATTATTTTATTTACCACATAATCTGGCGCCAGAATAGGGACCAGTCCCCTTCCCCACGCGCCGGAGATGTAGGTCCAGCCCCTGCCCCCTTCTGCAGCCGTGACGGACTTCAAGTGTACACGACAGCGGGACATGCTGCCTACTCCCTCAGGCCAACGGAGGAGACAGAGATTGCGACCAGGCATCCACACGAGGCGGTGAGGATTGCGGACCATCCCAACCAGAGCCCAAGCCGTGAGAGAGCAAGGTCCGAGGTATCCCGAGGCCCACCTGTTCCGAGGCGCATGCGCAGTAGCAGTAGCAGCACCGCAGTCACCCAGTATCGAGTTTCCGAGGCCTTCAAGTTCTGCTTCCCGAAGAGTACCGTTATTGGGAACGCATAGAGACGGGTTCATTTATTTGAGCCCGGTAAAGACGTGTCTGGGTACACAGGCACGGTAAAGACGTGTCCCTTTCAGTGGGCACGGTAAAGACGTGTCTCTTTATGAGACCGATATGGTTGTACTGTAGTGCAGTACATAAAGTTAACAGTTTTCAAGTTCATGTTTTTTCCAAGTACTAGTTAGAATGTATCTGTTTTTAATGTTTTAGTGTTGTAGTACGAATGGTTGTTTTTAGTCTATTTTTTTGTGTATATTGTGTTTTCATTAAGTTAGTTCCAACATGCCACTGTTTTCGAAATTACGTCAGATAGGGACCAGGAAAGGGATACTCGAAGAATCAGTTCCCGTCCCGCCTAGAGACACACCTGGTCATTTTATGTATCAGAAGCATGGGCTAGATGCCATACTGTTTTTAGACTTATGGGTAGATTACACGAAGGATCTAGAAGAGAAGTATAGATGGCCTGCCTCATGAACATGGGATGCTGAATGCATTATGAAAGTAGAGGAAGCGCTATGGAAAAAGAAAGTGAGACCGTCCCAGAAAGATGCCATTGAGTTATGGCGTAAAGAAGCGCATAGGAGAGCAGAGAAAGAATTCCACAAAGCAGAGAGAAGTAAGGAAGCAGCGGAAAAAGCCAGAGGAAAAGAGCTAAAGGAAGAGGGGGAACGGGTCAAGGCAGAACAAGCAGATAGAGAAAGAAATGCCCTTATTGCAGGTATTTATCCCGTCTTCACAGAAGGACTAGCTAAAGTGACCCCCTCAGAAGTACCCAGTAAGTTGCCACCACCACTAGTACCGACTAAAGTACGCAGACAGAAGCAGACAGAAGCTGAGGCTTTTATTTCCTCCTATCTAGAAGAGCCCGCTCCGGATTATGCAAACGAAGAATTCCCACCTCCTGTCAACAATCCTCCCTTCCCTCCGCCCCCACAACAGGATTTGCTTCTACAAATGCGGCTTCCGCAGGCCGTGAAAGACGACGTAGGACAAGGGGCAGTGGGAGGGGGGCCACCAAATACGCCACGAACACCGCCAGCAACACGAGCACTGCTGGGGTCAGGGTTACAACGAACGCCACAAATGACAGCATCACCTTTCAAGCATAATGTAACGATTTCACATTATATATACGATCCAGTACCAGGTGTGGGTGCAATGCTCGTGTACTCACTAAGATTAAGACACGCTGTAGACTATTTGATCACCCTACCAGGCATGAAGGAAAATTTAGATAAAATATACGAATTCATTAGAACGGTGGAGGGGCCCTAGAGTATAGAAGAGGCCATGAAACAAAGAAAAGTGGAGGTTAAATGCATGATTTTACGTTTTTTGATTAACTGTCTGATCAGGGAACAAGACCAACCAGACAAAGGAGTAAACAAAGGTCTGACTGATTGGAGTGACAACATAGCTACTGGTCGGCATGACAAACAGGGCAGACAGAATGTATGTACAGGAAAATACGGAAAGAGATCTTAAACTTACACAGGAAAGAGTCTGACGAGAAAGATGAGTCACCATCAGAGGATTGAGAGCCCGAAACTGAGGAAGTGGATAAAATAAATTATGTAGGCAAAGCATGACAGTTTGACAGGCCCAAGTGCCTCGACTACCGCAAACAGGGACCTCCTATAAAAGAAAGATATTCCCTCGAACATCTATTCCAAGCTACTGAGAACGCACTGAAAAGACGAGTAGAGTGCGATAGACCCCACACCACACACGAACAGGAATTAGCCCGGTCAGCCGTTCGATGGGTGTCTAATTCTAACATATATAACAGTGATGTAGTGGCTCAGACCTTTTTGAGCCTTCCTCCGAACGAACAGCGTTTGGCTGGTATTTACATGGTTCAACATTTGATAACGTTGTACGAGAGTCAATATTCTGATCCCGGTCCCTTGTATAAATTATTGGACGATATACTTCTAGAGAGATGGATAGACCTAGGTACTGAATTAATTAATGTCATTCTGGATCAACGACATAAGTACTTGACTTTTCTGACCACATGCATGATTCCTGCCCCACACCACGACAGAAAGAGCTTACACATAGACAGACAGAACCCTCTACGAGAGGTACATCCCGTCAAAAATGCAGCGGGTAACCTTCAGCGAGTATACGTTTACACACCCTTGACGAAACTAGAAATACTGGAAATGAAAAAGATGTTGCCCTGCCATGATAAAGACTCGGGGGGGTTCCACCGTGAATTAAAAGACATTCTCCGGATAGGGGATTACACGTACGCTGACATTATAAAGTTATTGAAAGTACTGTTGCCTGCAGGTATTTACGAAAAGCTTAAAGAAAAAGACTGGGAGGTGGGGGAGAAAAAGTTAAGTTGGGCAGAATTGGAAGCCGAGGATAAAGACAGGCACCCTGGTGTTGGTCTAGGGGACAAAGCTAAAGTCCTACCTGAACTCCTGATACAGGTCCTGCCGAGATTATTGATTACTAAAAAGGAAGATTGGGATACTATTTCAGCCTGTAAACAGAAACAAGACGAGGACACCAGTGATTTTTATTCTAGATTCGAGAAATGTTTTTCTATTATTAGTGGCCTTAAGCCAAGTAGTGAATCATATCCACATCTTTTTGTGAGTAAACTAGTAGAGAATTCCTTACCCCCGATCAAGAATAGGGTACTGAAGGTTGAGAGTACCTGGCAAGCAAATAGCCCTTCCCAAATGTTGCAAATGTTACAATATCACCAGAACAGAATTAGAGAGGAACAGGATCATGAAAAGAGACGCATGAAAGATACGAAAATGAAAGTGCTGGTTGCGCAATCGGTACCAGCTAATGCGAATAAAAAGGGCACGACACCTGTTAAAGGGAACTGTAATTATTGCAAGCAACCAGGTCACTATGTAAATGAATGTGCTGTCCTGAAACACAATATAGCTACAGGCAAGACAAAAGAACGACCACATCCTCCTAGACAGAATAGCACCCCACAGAACACGCAACAGACAGTAGCGAATTTTCCACCCCCACCAGCAGCTGCCACACAACAAGCCACACAACAAATGTACCAGTACACACAGTCAGACTATCCAGACTTCCAACAGTTCTCATGAAACAGCCTAGAGAGGGAGGTTGGCTTGCCCCTTATTGAGATTCCTGTAGATCAAGAAGGTCCCTATGTACATAGTCGTGTATTGGGAAAAGACAGAACATTTTTGGTTGACACAGGGGCGAGCAGAACTACCATCAGCCATGACGAGGTTCCAGGGGCACCCCTCTCAGGCTCACAGAATGTTTCCCTGGGATTTTCAGGAAAGCCTATTGTTAACGAAGTGTCAAAGCCAGTTTCCTTAGGAGTCGGTCCATTGTCCCGTACCACAGACTTGTTACTTACTAAGTCATGTCCAGAAAATTTGCTTGGTATAAAGACATTGAAAGAACTAGGAGCAGTTATATGTTGTTCTCCTGAAGGAGTACGATTGTTCTTACGCGATTTTAAAGGACATTATGTGTTGAAAGATTTTGATCACAGACTCCAGAATGTACCACAGCATTTATGGGCACAAGGTTCGACTGATGTAGGTTACATGCACATTACGCCACTCCGTGTCACTATCAAACCAGGAGTAGTACTGCCACGCATCCGACAATACAAGTTACCACCAGATGCCGTAGTAGCCTTACTGAAAATTGTTGATGAACTCATTGCACAAGGAGTGGTAGTAGAGACTGACTCAAATGTATGTAATTCACCTGTCATCCCTATTCTTAAACGAACAGACCCTAATGCACCACCAGTCTACAGACTAGTGATTGACCTTCGAGAACTGAACAAATGCATAATTCCCCAGTACCCAGTGGTCCCAGACATTTCTTCATTACTGACTGCAATTGATTCCGAAGCAACGTTCTTTACTGTAATTGACCTAAAGAACGCCTTCTTCAGTGTTCCAATTCATCCAGAGAGCCAATACCTTTTCGGATTCAGTTTAACACCTTAGCTGCGTGTAAACATTTCTCCCCAGTGCTGCGCTGTCCATTAGAACTAGTGCTGAATGGACGTTCAATGGTCGTGCGCAGCACTGGGGAGGTAGCGCTGCTGACGACCATTGGCCGTCAGCAGCACTTAAGGGGTTAAATGGACGCAGCTTTAAATTTACGAGAGCTCCTCAAGGTTTTACAGAAAGTCCTAGTATTTACAGTCAAGCATTAAAGAGACAACTAGACAGTATTCACATGCCTGCCAACACTGCACTGCTCCAATATGTAGACGATATCCTGATCACAGCGCGAACAGAACCAGACTGCGAACATGCATCACTGACAGTTTTACACTTCTTGGCAGACAAGGGGCACAAAGTGTCCCCTTCCAAGTTGCAATTCTGTGCACAGCAAGTGGTGTACCTTGGACACTTGCTGTCCAAGAGGGGTAGACAGCTGACACAAGAACGTATTCAGTTAATTGCTAACCTTTCCCAGCCCAAGACACAAAAGGAAGTACGGGCCTTCATTGGCCTCACTTCTTACTGCAGACAATGGATTCCCCAGTATGCCTATCTAGCCAAACCACTCATACAGCTAACAACACAGGAGGCAGCGTCTTTGACTGTCCTCCCTTGGACACAAGAACATACCCTGGCATTTGAAGAATTGAAAAAAGCCTTATGTCAAGCACCAGTTTTAGCGACTCCTTGTTACAGCAAGCCTTTTACGTTTTTTGTCACTGAACGAGATGGAACAGCATTATCTGTCCTTACACAAGATCAAGCAGGAAAACACAAGCCTTGTGCTTATTTTTCTAGTACATTGGATCCAGTGGCCCAGGCTCTGCCTGCGTGCCTGAAATCAGTTGCAGCAACAGCCCTAGCAATAAGACTGAGTGATTCCATAGTGTTAGGACACCCCCTGACAGTACAGGTCCCACATGCAGTGGAAGTTCTCTTGAACAGGACACAGACACAGCATCTGACTGTAGCAAGACTGACAGGATATGAACTAACGTTATTCCAGCCACGCATAGAGATCAGACGATGCAACATTCTTAACCCTGCTACACTCTTGCCCTCAAGCACAGTGGACACTGCACCACATGACTGTGTGGAAGTAATTAATACAGTGACGAAACCAAGACAAGACCTGACAGACATTGCACTCACAGACCCTGACCTGACACTTTAAATAGATGGTTCATGCATGAGAACAAGCACAGGAGAGTTAGTGGCCGCATGTGCCGTGACCACTGATACTGAAGTCATAGAGACACAAAGAATAGACACACTGTCAGCACAAGCAGCAGAGCTCATCGCTCTGACACAAGCCTGCATACGAGCCAAGAACTTGAAAGCAAACATATATACAGATTCACAGTATGCCTTCGGGGTTGTTCATGACTTCGGAGTGTTATGGCAGGAGAGAGGTTTCCTGACCTCTCATGGGGCCAAAATTCAGCATGGCCCCCTTATTCAGGCTCTGTTAGAAGCAATACATTTGCCTACAGCCATAGCCATCCTGAAATGCAAAGCACACACGAAAGTTACAGACACCATTTCCCAGGGTAACGACCTGGCAGACCGAACAGCTAAACTTACAGCCCAGACACCAACAGACACGACAAAGACAAAAGTACCATCACTGACAAACAGCATGACAGTCAGGGATCCTTCACAAGATGTACTCGACATACAGACACATGCCACTCCAGACGAAATAAAGAAATGGACTGAACAAGGAGGGGTCCAGACTGACCAGGGTTGGATGACAAAAGGCAAAACTACAATGTTTCTCCCGGACTCTATGGTACAAGTCATCATAAACACAGCACATAGTCCAGCACACTTAGGAGAAAAGGCAATGCTAGACAGTTTACAGAATATTTGGTTTAACAAGCACCTGCGTGCATCAGCAAAACAGAAAGTACGCACCTGTATGATCTGTTGTCAGTTCAATCCAGGCAAAGGCATTATGGTGGAACAAGGTGGATTTCATCCTCCTGACCACCCTTTTGAAGTCCTCCAGATGGATTATATCCAGATGGACAGATGTAGAGGATACAAATATGTCCTAGTAGTTGTATGTGCACTATCTAGATGGACAGAAGCATACCCAGTCCCAGATTATACTGCTGTGACCACTGCCAGGCAATTGGTACGAGAATTTTTCCCACGGTACGGATTGCCCCGTGTCGTATACTCAGATAACGGTTAGCCATTCTCCTCTGAATTAATGAAACAAGTGTCCCTTCTGTTAGGATACCAGTGGAAGTTCCATTGTGTACGACACCCAGAGGCAGCTGGACTCGTCGAGCGTCATAACCAGACACTTAAGACAAAATTAGCGAAAGTCTGTGCAGAAAAAGGCGTGGATTGGATGGTAGCCTTGCCGGTTGCCCTCTTTTACATACGTATGGTAGCTCATTCCAGAACAGGCCTGTCCCCTTACGAAGTGGTTTTTGGTAGACCACCGAATATGTGGGGTACGCCTATGCCAAAGAAAATTACTGATGTTGACAGTAACATGCTGACAGATTTCCTGGCTTCCTTGATGTCTGCACTACTCTCTTGTCGTTCACAGGTTGCCGCCGCCTTCCCCGACAACACCCAAGTAAAAGAGCACACCGTCGTCCCGGGGGATATGGTCTTGGTCAGGAATTTTGATCGTTCAAGCCCTCTTGAGTCCCGCTGGCGAACACCGAAGCTGGTACTGCTTACCACGAGGACTGCCGTAAAGGTTGAGGGAAGAAAAGGCTGGATCCACGCCCAGCATATTAAAAAATTCCTCGGAGATACCGTAACTCTGATAAAAATTAAGGACTGCCCAGATAATAATGACTCAAAGCCCCCTTTGCTAGAAAAGACTCCGCAACAGGAGTATAGGTCTAAGTTACGGTCTAGTAAGTCAGACAGCGTTTAATTGTTTAAGTCCACTCGGTGGTGAATCGGTTAGACAGGTTCCTGACATGTATAAAATCGTAGACCAGAATAGCAAGAAGAGCAAGATGAGAGAGAAATACTGCAAGATTTTACGCAGTAGATGTATAGTAACTCTGATTATGATGTTTCTTCTAAGTATAACGATTATATGTATCAGCTTGATACTACATGTTTTCTTTCCTCCTATTGCCTCACATATACACTCTTCCTTTAATGACACTATAGAGCACACATTCAGTGAACTGCCACCCCATGAACTGTCATATCGACTAGCACTGCGCAACAATACTTTAATTCGGATGTTGCACCATTCTCATCAGACCAGCAATGTAACGAATTGCTGGGTATGTGGCCGGCTCCCACCTTATCAGAAAACGAAGGGAGTTCTGCCCCTCTTTCCTTTCCCGTTCACGCACAATGGTTCGTGCGGAGCATGGTTTGCTTTAATGTCCTCACAAGACAGAAAGTTCACAGTTTCCCAGGGCGATTGGATTTGGGGAGATCTAAATACAGTAATGAATAAAGCATGTTTTCCAGACGAAGACGGTCTTCCCTAAAGGAAAGGGACCGATCTAGAAAATGAAGTGTACGAACAAGGAAATGCTTCCCTTAACTTTATGATTCTGAATGTCCAGTCCGAGAAAAATACAGGCCCACCGTTCATATCAGTCTTACCAGTAAAAGGTGAATTGTGCGTTAGAAAGAGAGGGTCAGTGCAGTTAGGACACAGTGATTGTAATACTGTAGTCGAGTTCAATGATAAAGGAAAGTCTACTTTCAAAGCTTCCCGCCATTCTTATTTCTTTTGCGGTCCGACAGCCTATGTACGTCTGCCCTTAGACTGGGGTGGAACGTGTTATATAGCATTCCTGCTGCCACCCGTCTTTCTAGCCCCATCCCATTATCATCGAGATTCCCGACTAGTACATGTTAGAATTAAGAGGGAGACCGATTCCCCAGTGATTGATCAGACTGAGACAGCTTTGGAGCAATATACGGATTTCAATAAAGGATTCTTTCTCTTCATAGGTCCCGTCCAAAACAGTAAACTAATACGTAGGTTAACAAGAACTCTAGAAGCAGTAGTAAATGAGACTGCATCTGCTCTGGCAAACTTGACAGAGGAGCAGTCTGCCATGAGACTTGTTGTTCTTCAGAACCGCCTTGTTCTTGACGTCATCCTGGCAGATAGGGGCGGGGCTTGTAGAGTGATCGGCTCCAGTTGTTGCGTGTTTATTCCTAATAACGCGCCTTCCGTGTATGCAGCAATAACAAGACTCCACAAGATAGCTCACGAGATACACCAAAACCCAGGCACATGGACTTGGTCTGGTTGGCTCTGGAGTGTAATATCAGCATGGGGATGGAAAGTATTGTCGTTCTTAGGAATGATACTGCTTGTTATATTCAGTTGCTGTCTCTGTATGCAATGTGGCCCAGCGATTTGCGGCTTGTGTGCCACTGCCTGTATTCCCCATCCACGTATACAACAGAAAAAAGACGAACAAATGATGCTGTATGATCAGATATACGGTATCATGAATATTGATGTGTCCTGAAGGGCACAGTAGGGGCCAAGGAGGGAATGAGGAAATAGAAATTTTATATGGCCAATGTGTCCCCTACATGCACCCTATATATGTACATGTACCCTATGTATGTACATGTCACCATGCATTTCCCCTATCATGCCTGTAATAATAATGCCTCTGCATTTCCGTCCAATGTTAGCATGTCAGTTACCAAGCCCTCCATGAAAGAAACGTTAATTCTGCACTGAGGCCTTTGTTGCCAATGTATTTGCATGGTGCACGTTTAAAAGTCGAGATGAACCCGTTTTGTGGCTCAGCCGAGCCAGGACCCGAATTCAGGCTCCATGCCTCCTGACACTCTGAAAGCTGCAGTTTAGCTATGTATCCCTGACCTCTCACATACTTCCTGCTCAGCCGAGAGGTGCCCAGCCCGGCCTGCCAAGACAGTATTTTGCTTACAGTTATCTGCCCTGCTCCACAGAAATACATTCCTGCTTAATGAAAAAGGTAAACATAATCCGCCTGCAGAAGATAGGACCTAGCCTTCCTGTCTCCATTCAAGTGATTTACAGAACTCGCATCCATAGAAGGCCCATGGCCCCCACACAATGCACGGAGAAATATATGCACACACTGGCTCTTAGTGATGAGCAACCTTTGCTCGAGCGACCTTTAATTCAGATAATACATCCTCCAAACTCAAGATATCAGATAATACCGGACGTGCAGGTCGTTCTGACATCCAAGGCTTCTCTACTAGCACGAAAGTCAGCTCCCCCTAGCTTCCCCCCAGTTACACGTCAATTCCACGTCATGACCAAGTAGCGCACACATGTAGGGTAAAGGTTTCTGCTGACCCTGCAGACCCCATCCATGTATCCGCCCACCTATGACACACCTATGACACCTAAAGGGAACACCCACATGTACGCCTTCTTACACGCCCTTTTCACGCCCATGTGCTCTTATCTCTCTCTCTTTGTTTTGCTCCGCCTTCTCTATGCAAGGTAATGTATGTTTAAAGTATAAATAATGTACTCTGTGAATAAAGTTCAGATGACGATCCTTCCTGATCCTTAGTGGAGATGGAACCCGATTCTCCCTTAACTCGAGTTACTGAATTAAAGCCCTTTTGAATCGGACACCACGGACTCTGCCTCTCATTATATGCATGATCCTTGTTAATGTATAGAAACTCCGACAGGGTAATTATTTTATTTACCACACACCAGGAGTCGTCCCACACATAGGGAGATGGTCCGAGGATGAGGACTTCCGTCTTGTCTGAGTTCAGTTCCAGACGGCTGATCTTCATCCATTCTGCGACGTCTCTCATTCCTTCCTGGAGGTTGGCTTTGGCAGTGGCGGGGTCGTTGGTGAGCGAGAGGATTAGCTGGGTGTCGTCGGCATAGGAGATGATGTTGAGGTTGTGTTGGCGGGTGATGGCTGCGAGAAGACTCATGTAGACGTTGAAGAGGGTGGGGCTGAGTGAGGATCCTTGCGGGATGCTTCAGATGACTTCGGTGGCCGCGGATCGGAACGGGGGGAGGCGGACTCTCTGTGTTCTTCCGGCGAGGAATGAGATGATCCACTCCAGGGCCGCTCCTTGGATTCCAGTGTTGCTGAGGCGCTGTATCAGGGTGCGGTGGCAGACGATGTCGAAGGCTGCTCAGAGGTCCAGGAGGATGAGGGCAGCCGTTTCCCCGTTGTCGAGCAGGGACCTGATGTCCTCGGTGGCTGCGATGGGGGCAATCTCGGTGCGGTGGTTTGCTCGGAAGCCGGACTGTGAGGGGTCGAGGTATCCGTTGGTCTCGAGGAAGGCGGAGAGTTGTCTGTTGACGGTCTTCTCGATGACTTTGGCTGGAAAGGGGAGGAGCGAGATGGGGCGGAAGTTCTTCAGGTCCGTGGGGTCCGCGGTGGGTGTCTTGAGGAGGGCGCTCAGCTCGGCATGTTTCCAGCTCTCCGGGAAGGTGGCGGATGCGAAGGAGCTGTTAATGATGTTCCAGAGTTGGGGTGCGATGATGGAGTCGGCTTTGTTGAAGATGTGGTGTGGGCATGGGTCGTGGCGGAGCCGAAGTGGATGGTGTTCATCATGTGGGTCGTGTCTTCGGTGCTGACAGGGATCCAGGTGCAGAGGGTGGTGGTTGGGGGCGCTGGTTCGGCGGTTGGGTGCGTGGTTTGTGCGCCGAAGCTGTTGTGAATGTCGGTGATCTTGAAGTGGAAGAACGAAGCAAGAGAGCTGTTGTGGGTGTTGTTGTCCAGTCTTTCTTTGAATACTGTCTTCTTGGTGGTGCGGATCAGCTGGTGGTGTTTGCGGGTGGCGTTCTTGAGGGCAGTCATATGTTCTGTTGTCTGGTCGTGGTGCCAAGCTTTCTCGAGGGTGCGGCAAGTTTTCTTGGAGTTATTGAGGTCGGTGGTACACCACGAGGCTTTCCTGCTGCCGGGTCAGCTGGGGGGGTTCTTCAGTGGTGCGAGTGCGTCGGCGCAGTCAGTGAGCCACTGTGTGAGGTTGCGGGCTGCTTCGTCGGGATCCATCGTGTTGGTGGGTGGGTTCTGGCTGAGGGTGGTGGTGAGCTGGTCGGCGGTGTTCTTGCTCCAGCTTCTGTGGGGAGCTTGTTGCGGGTGGTGGTGGGTCATGGTTCTCCTGAAGTTGAAGAGGACGCAGCTGTGGTCTGTCCAGTGAAGTCCGGTGGAGTGGCTGAAGGAGATGTGCTTGCTGGAGGAGAAGACGGGGTCAAGCGTGTGGCCGGCGCAGTGGGTGGGGGTGTTCACCAGTTGCTTGAGTCCGAGGTTGGTTAGCTTCTCCAGCAGGGCAGCGGTGTTGCAGTCCTTGTTTTTCTCCAGGTGGAAGTTGAGGTCCCCTAGGAGGATGTAGTCAGAGGAGGTGAGGTCGTGCGGACTGATGAAGTCTGCGAGGGCTTCGCTGAATTGTGTGCGTGGTACCGGGGGTCTGTAGATGAGAGTGCCTCTAAGGGTGGTCTTGGGGTCGGTGTGGATCTGGAAGTGAAGGTGTTCGGCGACAGTGAGGGTGTCGTCGGAGTTGGTTGTGATGCGGATGGTGTTTCTGTTGACGATGGTGATGCCTCTTCCAGTTTGGTTGACGTGGTCCCTCTGGGTGATTTTGTAGCCGTCCGGGATGGCTATGGCGATGTCGGGGGCTGAGGAGGCGTTCATCCAGGTTTCCGTGAGGAAGGCGACGTCTGGTGAGGTTGTGTCGAGGAGGTTCCAGAGTTCCACGGCGTGCCTGTGGACGGAGCGGGTGTTGAGCAGGATGCACTTGAGGTGGTTGTTGCTGGTGTTGGCTTGGCGGGTGCGGTGCAGGTCCGGAGGCAGGTGAATCGGCAGGCTTGGCAGGTGAAGGGTCCGTGTGTGCACCTAGGGGTGGCTTGGTAGCAGGCGGCGTATCGGCCGGCGTTGAGTGCGTGAAGGGTTGCGGCGTCGTAAGTCCGTCGGGTGGCTGGCATCGGTGAGGACCAGAAAAGGGGGCGGGGCCGCGAGGTAGCAGCGGCGGGGAGCGGAGGGGGGGGTCACACCCGGGGTACAGTAACGAGAGAAAGCGCAACAAAAACCTACAGACAGAAGGAAAAACATGCATACAGTAAATACAATACAATCCAATAAATGAAGGCACAGGAGGGCAACAGCGGGAGAAAAGAAAGAGCAGCAGCGAGGGCGCACCAAGGCCAGGGACGGACCGGTGGCGCTGGCGCACCTATAAACCCACAACCCGCTACAGAAAATAAATAAATAAAATTATCATAATTATCAATTAATCAATTAATAAAAATTAATTACCAATTATATTTAATTAATTACCAATTACAAATTAATTAACAATTAATTCAAAATAAATACCAATAAATTAAAATATTTAATTAATTATAATTAGGGCTCCCGGTTTTATGGTATTTATTTTTTTAGCATTTCCGTTTGTATTTATCCATATTCATTTTTTGCCCACTTTATCTGTATTTATCCATATTTATTTTGTGTTTTGCGGATAAATGAAGTGGTAAAACTGTACATTTCCATATTTATTTAACTGATAGACGCGCACACATACTTTGATGTCTGTCTGTTTTAGGTATTTCAGCTGCCGCATATTATATAACAAAACATCCACTGGTAAATATTAGCATTATACCACAAATGTTTGTGGACACATGGCATTATTTAATTAAATTGCATCTTTTTTAAATTGCCCTTGCTGTCCATCTGCTCATCTGTTGGCAAATAGTTCAATTAAGGCAGCACAAACTGACTTAAAAGAAGCCCAATTTTCTGTATTTATCCACCTTTAAAAATAAATGCAGACAGAAAACACACTGTTTTCTGTCTGTATTTATCTGTAAAAATCCGTAAAAACGGAAAACCAGGAGCCTTAATTATAATTAAATTACATCCCACCCTATTCCCCTATAAACCTACATCCCACTACAGAAAATAAATAAAAATTAACATAATTATCAATTAATCAATTAATAAAAATGATTTACCAATTATATTTTAATTAACTACCAATTCAAAATTAATTAACAATTCATTCAAAATAAATACCAATAAATAAATTAAAATAATTAAATAATTATAATTAAATTACTTCCCATCCTATTACCCTATAAACCCACAACCTGCTACAGAATTATATTACACAAAAATTAAATACCATAAAATGAATTACTTTAAATAAATTATAAAATAAAAATACACTTTTAACACATATACTAACATAAAAAACACTTAGATATTATTAAAAAATAAATATTAACTTACTTACCTAAAATTCGATAATTGTGTTGTCTATATTCTGTCCATCGATATTTTTGTTGTCTATATTCAGTCCATTCGATATTTTGTCCATTCTATATTTTCACTTCGATATTACTGCTATTCAATTCGATATTTTTGTGGTCCATATTCTGTCCATTCGATATTTTGCCCATTATATATTTGTAACTCAATATTTTGCCCATTCTATATTTTTTACTTGATATTTTGACTTTATACCGATGATTGTCCTGCATTACCGTTGCACCAGAGGCTAATTTTGTTCACGTAAATATTTGCTCGTGAGAGTTGTACAGAGCACAATATGAACTGAATTGACTGTAGGGATTGTGGATAGTGAGCAAGAGATAGACAGAAATGTTTCAATCGTGCAAACCTCTTGTATTTACTGAGGCCAAAATCCACTCTATTGGTCTTTAAGGTAGTCCCTGCGTGTGTTTGTGTGTTCATATGTCATACATTTAGGGAAGCCAACCCTAGCTGGGAAGTAAAAAAGGAGGAAAAAAGAAAATTCTATACTGATCAGATTGAAACTGCAAAAGACTCTCATAGACAAATGTACCAAGTTGTGAAGCAATTATCCGGTAGAGTCCCAGATGCCGCTCCTCCTCCTTCACAAGCACTGAGTGATGCTCTGGCCAAATATTTTTTCGAAAAAGTTAACAACATTTATTTAGAGTTCTACTCCAAAGTTAATACTTACACACAGTTACCCAGCGCTAATCCCGCTGACTACTGTCTACCATAATTTATGGAAGTCAATGAGCAGCACATAGCGGTCATCATTAAAACGATAAAATCGGGTTCTGCCCTAGACCCTTGCCCTCCCAAAGTGTTTCCCCCGTTATTAACTTATTTGCGCCTGTGATAACCCAGATCTGCAATGCCATGTTTGAGACTTGGATTTACCCAGCTTCACTTAAAAATACTCTACTCAAACGGCTCTTAAAAAACCTCATCTTGATGTGGAGGAATTGAAAAATGACAGACCTATAGCCAGCTTGCCCTTTTTGGCCAAGGTGGCAGAAAGAGCTATGAATACTCAACTTTCTGAGTTCATTGAGGAGCATCATCTGTTGGACGACACGCAATTTGGGTTCCGTAAGCTTCACAGAACCAAAACTGCTCTCATTAAAGCCACAGAAGACATTAGAATAATTAGAGACCAAGGAGGCACCTCAGTGCTCATACTGCTGGATTTGCCAGCGGCCTTTGACACTGTCGATCATGCTATTTGGATCGACCGTGTCGCGGCCATGGGCATCCAACTTAAAGCTAAAGAACTGCTCGCCTCCTTCCTATCGGAAAGAACGCAGGCAGTCAGCCTGGGGCCATTTCAATCGGCTGAGGTAACCCTACCGTGTGGAGCTCCTCAAGGCTCATCCCTAAGTCCAACACTTTTTAACATCTATGTGTCGGACCTAGCTAGAGTCATAAAGTCTCACGGGATGGGCCTTACTTCCTACGCTGATGACACACAGTTGGTGCTGGCCATAAATAATGACGGAGACAAGGTGGCAGAATGTTTCCAAGAAGGCATGCTGGCCATCAAGGATTGGATGGCCAGTAACTGCCTCAAACTTAACTCCGAGAAGACAGAGGTGGTTATCTTTGGGAAACTATCTCCAGTCTGGTCTAGTTCTTGGTGGCCTCCATCAATGGGATCTGCACCCAGTCCAGTTTCAAAGGTTAGGAACTTGGGAATAATATTTGACGATAACTTAAACTTAGTATCCCATGCCAATCAAGTTGTGTCAAAAGCCTTCCATAAACTCAGATTGATAAAAAAAAAGAATCCAATTTTTACCAGAAAGTTCAGGGAAAACATTGGTCAGTACTTTGGTAATGTCATCACTGGACTACTGTAATGGACTGTTTGCAAATGCACAATGCAGGGTCACCAAAAAAATGCAGACGGTCCAAAACGCAGCTGCCAGACTGCTTTCAAGGACCCCTAAATTTCAACCAATTTCACAAGTCATCTGAAACTACCACTGGCTGGTGATTAGGAATCGCATAAAATTCAAGGCCCTATGCTTGTCATATAAAGCTGCATACAATCAAGGCCCCCAGTTTCTGTCAAAACAGTTAGCCGCATATTGTCCCAATAGTAAGCTTAGATCCACTACTGCTCTTCAATTAGTGGTACCACGTATCAGGACAGTGTCCTGGGAGACAGGCGTTTCGTGGTGACAGCAGCCAAACTTTGGAATGCTGTACCACTCCAGATTCGCTTCACCCCATCTTTGATCCAGTTTCGTAAAATGATAAAAACTTGGTTGTTCAATCAGTAAACCTAGCCTCTGTATTTAGCACTGAATTTGTAGCGCCGAGACGCCCAAGGGCATTTTTTCACGCTGTACAAATTTCAAAAATCAATAAATAAATAAATATTAGCGCGCTGTATAGGACAGTTGGAAACAACTGGTGGTGTACAAGAAAAACAAAAGCTTAGGCGTGCGAGTTTTCTCTTTTATATATGCCTCAGATAGAAGGAGCAAGGTCTTCAAGGATGGGGTTTTCATAAAAGACATGAGCTTCAGTTCTACTGTGGAGCATAGGAGTTTATACGCCCAGGACGCTCCCAGTTATGGTTCCTGGCCTCCTCTAACTCAACAAAATGAATGATTCGATCGTGAGCTCTTTATTTGGGCACACACAGGTCATGTCAATTAACAGACAACACTACATTAAAAACAAATTGTAACCTAGCATTATCATCAAACAAACAATGACAATTCTTAAGGCATTCTCATATTAGCAGGCCACAGCAAATGGCATACTTCTATCTAACAGCAGATCCATCTTCATAAATATGAAACAAACGTATTTGCAGCTAATTACACAATTTAACATGCGCCAAAATGAAACCTCCACCTCCCCAGAGCTTGGCCCCTGGCGAGGTGATGTTATGTTCCATATAGGTACCCCAATATAGGCTTAGGTAGTCACCTAACCTATCACCGATATTCTTTGTGCCATTACACTACACAACGATTCTTAGTAATGACCTTTTGCCTATTTACGGTAATGTCCAGAGATGACATGGGGTTTTCTCTGAAAAGCTTAAGCCTCATTCATTTTGCATGAGGATACTTGGAATCACCGCAAGACAGCAGGCCTACCATCTCCTGCATAATAACTATGTACAAGGGTCATTCCTTCCGTCATACCAGTCCGACATGACACAGCAAGGTATATCACCAGGGGGTACCACTTTGGGTATATAGACCTCATCTCTTGCTGAGGTAATCAGATGAGAAAAGGACTTCCATTCCAACACACTGATGCGAGACGCTGAGGCTCCCGCACGAAGAAACTCCAGCTCGCAGTGGTCTGAGAACCCTTTCTGGGTGTCCATCTTGAGACCAAGACGGGTGCCACAGTCTCTCACTTCAGGTAATGGAGTTAACTTTATCTTATAGGGATTCTTGGCTTTAAACCCGTATACATGGTAGGTACATTTAGGTACATGTATTTAGGGTTGCATCGTAGGAGTATGTTATGTTATGTTAAATCTGCTTGTATAGCGCATGGCTACCCCAGCAATGGGGCGTCCCAGCGCTGCGGACAGACTTAGATACCAGACAACACAACAGGGAGATTAAATGGAGGAAAACAGCCAAGTTTTAATTTGTTTGCGAAACAGAAAGTGGTTAGAAGTGGCCCGAACCGTAAGTGGGATCGAGTTCCACAGTTTCGGCGCCAGATACCTAAAAGCGCGACCGCCTGCTCTGCATCTATGGATCTTGGTCATGCGTGCCAAAGATAGATCAGCCGATCTGAGGGCACGCGTAGGGACATAGAAGGAGCAGAGTCCCTGCAGGGTTTTTGGACCAGTGCCATACAGGATTTTATGGGTGAGACATAGTCTTTTAAACTGGATACGTTGTTTAATCGGCAACCAGTGTAGCCGGTGAAGAATAGGCGAAATATGGCATCTTTTTGGCAGCCCAAACAGAATGCGAGCTGCAGCATTCTGAGCTCTCTGCAACCTATGTATCACTGCCTGATTAGAACCCAGCATCAAAACATTGCAGTAGTCTAGATGGGATAAGACTAAAGCCTGGATTATAATCTGACGGACACAAGGCTCAAAGAAGCCAAGAATAGGTCTCAGAGAGCGTAGGCGACCATAACAGTTGCCTGCCACTCTCTTAGCGTGGATTTCCATGGAGAGTGAATTATCTAACATCACGCCCAGATTTTTGACAACCTCTTTGGGAGCGGGAGGACGGCCCAGAGTTGGCGGCCACCAGTGTTCATCCCATTTCTGAGTATCTTTCCCTACCAGAAGTATCTCCGTTTTAGCAGAGTTAAGCTGGAGATAGTTTTGCGCTAGCCAGTTTGATATGGCTAAGATATCTTCCTGGAACTTCGCTTGGTCAGCCCCTATGTCTTTGGAAAAGGTGAAAATGAGTTGTGTATCGTCCGCATGAGATTGTAATTTGATGTTCCGATCTCGAGCCAACATGGCCAAGGGGCGGACATACACATTAAACAGTGTGGGGCTGAGCGCGGAGCCCTGCGGGACTCCACACTCCAGGGGATGTATGCTGGATGAGTACGGCGGGGTATGCACTTGGAAGGAGTATGCTTGTATTACTGTCATGTATTTTATATAGTTGCCTGTATCAATTGCTTTAGCATGAAGGTAGGAATCTACCATCCTTTTACTTTGTGGGTGCTTATAATCATGTATATCTGTTACTGTCTAATGGTTATTTCAGCACACCTATTTTACCCTAGAATGACGCTGGTTCAATAAATGCTTATTGAAAAATGTCCCCACCGTTTATTCTGTGTATCTCTTTGAGACAAAGTGAGCACGAGTGACTGAGAGACAAATAGCACTGTTTCCATGATTCTGAGGAATCAGGGTTGTCATGTTCGATAGTTACCAAGAACGATTCTCTCCTTGGTAAGAGGGGTTTCTAGTGGCACCGCGAGCAAGCTGGTATATAGGCTAACTGGCTGTGATTGTCTTCCTTTGATCTGCTGTGTTTGTCTCTCCACTGAAGCATCACTCCTTTACCAACTCTTTGGTTGGATGTGTTTGTCTCTCCCCTGGAGAATTGCCTCTTTACCCTCCTTTTGATTGGCTGTGTTTGTCTTCCTTTGGTTGGCTGCATTTGTCTCTCCCCTGGAGCATCAACTCTTTCCCCTCCTTTTAAGAAGCTGTGTTTATCTTCGTTTAAGTGGCTGTTTTTTGTCTCCTCTAGAGCCTCACCTCTTTACCATCCTTTTGATTGTCTTTTTTTTCTTCCTTTTATTGACAGTGTTTGTCTTCCTTTGATTGGCTGTGTTTGTCTTTCCCCTGGAGCATAAACTCTTTACCATCCATTTGAGAAGCTGTGTTTATCTTCCTTTAAGTGGCTATTTTTTCTCTCCCCTGGAGCATTGCCTCTTTGCCATTCTTTTGATTGGCTGTTCTATCTTTCTTTGATTGTCTGTGTTTGTCTTCCTTTGATTGGCTGTGTTTGTCGCACCCCCTGGAGCATCACCTTTTGCCATTCATTTGATGCTCTGCATTTGTCTCTCCCCAGAGCATCGCCTCTTTACCCTCCCTGTGACTGGCTGTGTTTGTCTCTTCCATGGAACATAGCCTATTTACCATTCTTTTGAATGGTTGTGTTTGTCTCTCCCCTGGATCATTGCATCTTTACCCTCCTTTTGATTGGCTGTGTTTGTCTCCCTTTGATTGGCTGTGTTTCTCTCTCGTCAGGAGTATCGCCTCGTTACTCTCACTTTTATTGGCTGTGTCTGTCTCTTCCCTGGATCATCGCCTCTTTACCATCCCTTTGATTGACTGTGTTTGTCTCTCCCCTGAAGCATCCCCTCCTTACCCCTCCTTTGATTGGCTGTCTTTGTCTCTACCCCAGAGCATCTCTATTTACCCTCCTTTTGATTCGCTGTGATTGTCTTCCTTTGAGTTGCTGTGTTTGTCTCTCCACTGAAGCATTGCTGCTTTACATACCCTTTGGTTGGCTGTGTTTGTCTCTGCCTTGGAGCATCGCCTCTTTACCCACACTTTGATTGGCTGTGTTTGTCTTCCTTTGATTGGCTGTGTTTTTCTCTCCCCTGGAGCATCGCCTCTTTACACTTCCTTTTAATGGCTGTGTTTGCCTCTCCCCTGGAGCATTGTCTCTTTGCTATCCCTTTGATTGCCTGTGTTTTTCTCTCCCCTGGATTATCCCTTTTTACCACCACCTTCATTGGCTGTGTTTGTCTCCCTTTGATTGGCTGTGCTTGTACTTTTCCTGGAGCCTCGCCTTTTAAGTTTTTGACATCCCTTTCATTGGCTGTGTTTGTCTTCATTTGATTGGCTGTGTTTGTCTTACTGCTGGTGCATCACATATTTACCATCTTTTGTTGAAGCCGTGTTTGTCTTCTGTTAAGTGTCTGATTTTTTCTCTCCACTGGAGCATCACCTCTTTACCATCCTTTTGGTGGGCTGTTTGTATCTTTCTTTGATGGGCTGAGCCTGTCTTCCTTTTCATTGGCTGTTTTTGTCTCTCCCCTGGAGCATCACCTTTTACAAACCCTTTGATTGGATGTGTTTGTCTCTCACCTGGAGCATCGCCTCTTTACCATCCCTGGGATTGACTCTATTTGTCTCTTCCACGGAGCATAGCCTTTTTGCCATTCTTTTGCTTGGTTGTGTTTGTCTCCTACCAGAAGCATCACATCTTTGATTGACCGAGATTGTCTCTCCCCTTGATCATCGCCTCTTTACCATCCCTTTGATTGGCTGTGTTTGTCTCTCCCTGAAGCATCACCTCTTTACCCCTCCTTTGATTTGTAGTGTTAGTCTCTACGCCAGAGCATCGTCCCTTTACCCTCCCTTTGATTGGCTGTGTTTGTCTCCCTTTTGGTTGACTGTGTTTGTCTCTCCAATGGAACATCACCTTTTTACCCTCTCTTTGATTGGCTGAGTTTGTCTTCCTTAGATTGGTTGTGTTTTTCTTTGTCCCTGATCATTGCCTCTTTACCCTCCCTTTTTTTCCACTCATATCACCAAGGTTTGCAAATCCAAGCCTTAATACACAACCTTTTCCACCCACAGGCTACTTGCAATTACACATCTGGCCCTGCTAATCCAGTCCTTCCAGTCCTTCCAGTTTTCTGGTTACTGGTTTCACGCTGCGTCACTGGTATCATCGCTGCTTTGCTTTCTGCCATTTACTGCTGCCTGCTGTTTGCTTGCTAGACGCTGTATTGTAACTGCATTTTGTCATTGATTTAAAGCGCCGCTTTTCCTGTTTGCCTGCTAGACGCTGTATTGTAACTGCATTTTGTCATTGATTTAAAGCGCCGCTTTTCCTGTTTGCCTGCTAGACGCTGTATTGTAACTGCATTTTGTCATTGATTTAAAGCGCCGCTTTTCCTGTTTGCGCGCATTTCCACTGGGCTCCCCCCTCCGTCTCCATTTTGTCGGATTGTTGTTGTTGTTTTGGTCATCCCGAGCCCGCCCCGCCTCCCAGCTGAGACGCCCTCCCGCTGACCATATCAGCGCTCCACCACAGTAAAGCGCCGTGACTCGCTCGTTTCCCCTGGACTGAGTGGTCGCTCCCCAGTGTCCTGCTGCGTCACTGGTATCATCGCTGCTTTGCTTTCTGCCATTTACTGCTGCCTGCTGTTTGCTTGCTAGACGCTGTATTGTAACTGCATTTTGTCATTGATTTAAAGCGCCGCTTTTCCTGTTTGCCTGCTAGACGCTGTATTGTAACTGCATTTTGTCATTGATTTAAAGCGCCGCTTTTCCTGTTTGCCTGCTAGACGCTGTATTGTAACTGCATTTTGTCATTGATTTAAAGCGCCGCTTTTCCTGTTTGCGCGCATTTCCACTGGGCTCCCCCCTCCGCCTCCATTTTGTCGGATTGTTGTTGTTGTTTTGGTCATCCCGAGCCCGCCCCGCCTCCCAGCTGAGACGCCCTCGCCCCTCCCCCTCCACCATCCATATATGACAGCAGTTCCCGCGCGCAGCGTTCACGCGCAGCGACCGCGCCCAATCCGCGCCGAAGGTGCGCCAAAGGGAAGCCCGTCTACGCCCGTCCGCGCCTGGACCGCGCCCAGCGCCAGTCCCCCTGCCCCTCGCGCTGCCCAGCCCCCCCGCGTTACCTACGATGCCGCCACCCTCCTAGCCCTTAACCCCGGTCGCGCCCCCAACTGCGTCCAAGCCGCTCCTGGACGCACCCATGGACCGTTCTCCTGCTTCTCCTGCAAATTTATCAGCACCGACAACATCTCCGCTACGACCACAACACAGATTCCCGACCCCAACCACCTAGAATGCATCCTTCTCAACACCCGCTCGGTCCACAGGCACGCCATTGACCTTTGGAACCTACTAGACACCATCTCTCCTGACGTCGCCTTCCTAACGGAAACATGGATGAACGCTTCCTCCGCCCCTGACATCGCCATCGCTATCCCTGATGACTATAAGATCACACGCAAAGACCGCACCGACCATACAGGAGGTGGAATCGCTATCGTCCATAAGAAATCAATCCGCATCTCAACCAGCTCTGACGCCAACCTCGCTAACTCCGAACACCTTCACTTCCAGATCCACATCGACCCCAAGACCACACTCAGAGGCACCCTCCTCTACAGACCACCAGGACCCCGCGCAAAATTCAGTGAAGACATCACGGACTTCATCACCCCACACGCGCTCCCCTCCATAGACTACATCCTTCTGGGAGACCTCAACTTCCACCTTGAAAAGATCAACGACCGCAACACCGCCACCCTCTTGGACAACCTCGCCAACCTCGGACTTAAACAACTAGTCACTTCCCCCACCCACATCGCAGGTCACACTCTCGACCCCATCTTCACCTCCAGCAACCATGTCTCCTTCAGCCACACTACGGATCTCCTCTGGACTGACCACAGCTGCGTTCACTTCACCTACAACAAGCCGAAACCCATCATCCACCTCCAACCAACTCTACAAAGAAACTGGAACAAAATCACCACGGAGCAGATCTCCACATCGCTCCTTCAAACCTCCCCAGCCCTCTCTTCTAACACCAACGAAGCCGCCTCCAACCTCACCCTTTGGTTATCCAACACCGCCGACACCTTAGCACCACTGAAAAAACGTCAACACAAACTTGGCATCAAGAAGGCCTCATGGTTCAACGATGACCTCAAGAAGTCCAAGAAACTGTGCCGCTCCCTTGAAAAGGCCTGGAAAAAAGACCCATCCACCAGCAACAAGGACGCCTTCAAAAGCGCCATCCGTACTCACCACCAACTGATCCGAAAAGCCAAGAAAACAGCATTCAAGGATCGACTTGACAACAACGCCCACAACAGCAAGGAACTTTTCAACATCGTCAAGGAATTTTCCAACCCCTCGGCCAACTCCAACGACATCACCCCCTCTCAAACCCTCTGCGATTCCCTAGCCTCTTTTTTCCACAACAAGATTGCTGACATCCACAACAGCTTTGACAACCAACCCGGAAGCCCACCCACCCTACCATCAGCTGACCATCTTCCTCCCGTTAACACCCTTAACGCCTGGAACCCAATCTCCACTGAGGACACCATCCGCCTGATGAATTCCATCCACTCTGGATCCCCCACAGACCCATGCCCTCACCACATCTTCAACAAAGCAGACTCCGTCATAGCTCCGCACCTCCGAGACGTCATCAACTGCTCCCTCAACTCCGCTACCTTCCCAGAAAACTGGAAACACGCTGAACTCACCGCCCTTCTGAAAAAACCAACAGCGGACCCCACCGAACTCAAAAACTACCGCCCCATCTCGCTTCTTCCATTCCCGGCTAAAGTCATCGAGAAAGCTGTCAACAACCAGCTCGCCGCCTTCCTCGAAGCCAACAAATCACTCGACCCCTCACAATCTGGCTTCCGAGCAAAACACAGCACTGAGACCGCCCTCATCGCAGCAACAGACGACATTCGAACTCTACTGGACAATGGAGACACAGTCGCCCTCATCCTCCTCGACCTCTCTGCAGCATTCGACACAGTCTGCCACAGCACCCTTCTACAGCGCCTCAATAACATCGGAATCCAAGGAAAAGCACTTGAATGGATCACCTCGTTCCTCACCGGAAGAACCCAGAGAGTCCGCCTCCCACCATTCAAGTCCGAGGCCTCTGAAATCATCTGCGGCGTACCACAAGGATCATCACTCAGTCCCACCCTCTTCAACGTATACATGAGCCCCCTCGCGGCCATCGCCCGCCAACACAACCTCAACATCATCTCTTACGCGGATGACACTCAACTGATCCTATCTCTCACCAAGGACCCCAGCACCGCCAAAACCAACCTACACAAAGGAATGAAAGAAGTCACCGAATGGATGAAACAAAGCCGTCTGAAACTGAACTCAGACAAAACAGAAGTCCTCATCTTAGGTAAATCCCCCTCTGCATGGGACGACTCCTGGTGGCCGGAAGCCCTCGGAAATGCACCCATCCTGACAGACCACGCACGGAACCTTGGCGTCATCCTGGATTCTTCACTCTCAATGAACAGACAAGTCAGCGCCGTATCCTCTTCCTGCTTTAACATTCTTCGCATGCTCAGAAAAACATTTCGCTGGATCCCCTCCGAAACAAGGAAAACAGTCACCCACGCTCTAGTCACGAGCCGACTGGACTACGGAAACACCCTCTACGCAGGTACCACCGCTAAACTCCAGAAGAAACTACAACGAATCCAAAACGCCTCAGCCAGGCTCATATTAGACATCCCACGCAACGAACACATCTCTGGTCACCTTAAAGACCTCCACTGGCTACCCGTCAATAAGAGGATTACTTTCCGACTGCTTACCCACGCACACAAATCACTCTACGACATCGGACCAGATTGCCTCAACTCTCGACTGTCCTTCTACACCCCCTCCCGCCAACTTCGCTCTTCCAGCCAAGCCTTCGCCACTGTACCTCGCATCAACAAGACCACCATGGGAGGCAAATCCTTCTCATACCTGGCTGCCAAAACATGGAACTCACTCCCCGCTTACCTTCGCCTCATCCAGAATCACCTAGCGTTCAGAAAACAGCTTAAAACGTGGATATTTGACAAATAATCCTCCTCCCCTTCCTAAGCGCCTTGAAACCCTCTGGGTATGTAGTGCGCTATATAAATTTTATGACTTGACTTGACTTGACTTGACTTGACGGTGCCTTAGTCCCTTGCTGTTCTAGACCAACTAAGGAAAATGTCCCAAATCGTACTGCACCCAGTAGAGGTGCATAAAATCAGTTTGACACCAATCCTACAGTGTATGTTGTCTAAACCTGCAGATCCTATATAGGTTTATAGGAACTACACAACATGTCACCGCCAACGTTTGTTTGGTACTTATTTAACAGTCAAGTCTGAGTAGTTCAGTCGTGCTTTTCTCAGAGACCCCCACTTACATTTCCCAAGAGATGTCTGGAGTGGGAAGGGAGCTATCCAGTCACAGCTGAGTAGGCAAAATTCCTAATATTTGGCTGTAGGTTTATCAAGCTTGAAGGACAAACAGTTCCTATTTAGATGTATGACGTTACAGCGCATGCTTTTACCACGCATGCTGTTACAACGCAAGTATTACAACGAAAACCTTTACAACTCATTACACTTGGGGTCCTGGATAGTTAATAGTTTATTTACTATTCCAACTCCAGTCCCAGTGGACACTAGGGAAGGTGTTGGATAGTAAATTAAAACTATTCCTTATCCTATAGCGCCCCCCAGTGTAATGCGTTGTAATGGTTTTCGTTGTAATACATGCGTTGTAACAGCAATACGTGGTAAAAGTTGCGTTGTAAAGGTTGCATACCTTCCTATTTGCATAAACCCTGGCTGATGAAAACGATGCAGGGAAAGCACAGCCTACTGCAGTCAGGAAAGAAGAAATAGAAGAGGAAATAAATATTTCAGAAAACACTAGGTATTGAGGTGACGGGTTTTTAGGAACCCGGTGGTGCCAGGGGATAACTCCCGAAGACCTCTGAGTTCTCCCTGTTCCGGACCACAGAAACCAAGAGTCTTCTAGGTGAAGTCAGAGATCGAGTTTTATTGGCTGCAACCAAGTAACATGCGTCCTAGAATTACAACAGCACGGGTCGTAAGTTCTCAGGAGACTGTTCGTTTTTACAGAACCAGCCTTCTCTCTTTATACAGAAATAACAGCTGCAGGCAAGAATTCTTGAGTTTATGATACGGTTATACACATATTTCTATAACAAGGCAAAGAGCGAAGTCATGCTGGCCAACCCATATTTTAGATGTCCAGTTTGTGATAGATGGCCCAGCCCGACCCAGAACTCCCATCAGATATCGATGAAGGACCAATAAAATCGGGCACCTCCTCATCGTAAAACTGGCCATAAACAAGAAACAGGGACAGGTGTATGTGTGTGGATAACATGGTTTGTACGTAGTGAATGGTTTATGGCATGTTGCACCTTGATCCTATCTTACTTGGCCACTGGGCGAGGGGACTGCCTGAACAGGTTTGGCTGGAGGCAGTGGAGTCAGCTCGGCCAGGTCATGGGGAAGTCAGCTAAGGTGGACGTGTCCTTTTAGATCAAGCTCGGCCTTAATCAATTGACTTATATGAGGGCAAGCCATAAGATGGATGCCGTTCACAAAATGGAGTCCGAAGGTTCAGAACGAAAACCATGATTTAAGGGTGTTAGCATTGTTCAATCATGACGCAAATGCATAGGGATAATACCCTAGTCGTTACCGGTCTGCTGATACCAAATTCGTCATGGTACGATGATATTTTGAGACACGAGTGTCGGGCCTCGGTACCATATTACAGCAGGGCCCAGAATTTCAGAACCACAGACCCTCCTTTTGCCCTAATATTAGGCAATAACTCATGCTAATCTGAGTCCAAATCTGTATTAATGAATTCATGGAGATGCTGCTGTAGCATCATTCTGTTGCTCAATTCGTCCCTTGACACAGGCTTCCTTACACATGAAGTAGCACAGAGGCCACATATTGCAGGAGCGCACTGCACAAACAGGCAGTACAGGAACAGAATGGCTAAGATCATCCCAACGAATGTCAGGGTTTTCCATCCCTAGGCAGATAACAGTTCCCAGAACCACCCTAGCAAGGACCAATCCCCTTTCTCCACGTGAAGGGAATCAGATATTTTGTGTAATTTGGAGATGGCCTGGTACACTGTCGGGGCATTATCAGGGATGAAAATGCAGCAACTGGATTGGATCACTCTGCATACACCACCATGGTCTGCAAGTATGATGTCTAGGGCAACCCTGTTCTGAAGGGTCATGAGTCGGTCCGACTGGAGCTCAGCTGTCAAGTTATTAAGGGCACCGGCCGTTTCGGTCACAGCGGATTCAACTACCCTCGTTAACTGGCGAATGTTCCTGCTGTTTACCATAGGCCCCCAAAATGGCAGAAAACCCTTTGCGAAGTACCCAAACTCTTGACCCGCAGTGTCGTCTTGACTCACGAAACCCCTAACTGTCCTTGTTCGATGGTAATCTGCTCTGGCCGTGTAGGTGGGTGGCAGCAGAAACGAGATAAAACATGTGCCCGAGAAGTCTGGGGGCAACCAGGTGTATGCTCTGTCATGGCAGACGAAGTATGTACCCTTAGCCGCTAAGAATGGAGGGGAAGTTCGGGATGCAAACACGTATGTTTCCGTGCATACGCTCTTCCCCAACTGTGCTTTGGGATCCCTGCCAATACCTTGCAGACATAGGTGACCTCGGTTGGGTACTATCCAAACCGGGGAGGATTTCTTTGTTTTCTGGCTCTCACTCAAGAAAATCCCATACTTAATGATGTTCCATCTGCTGTACGGGGTAAACTCATCCTTGGGAATCGTCCGATACGTGGCGATATCCCTGCTCATATTTCTTATTCCTGCCACTAGTGCCTTGTTGCTGGAATTGCTCCCTATGGGACGCGGGGGATATGGTTCTATGGCAAACAGGAACATTGTCTGGAAAGCCCACAGAAAACCATAGTAACTGAAAGGCAGGACAAAGTAAGGGATGCCCTTATCTGTTGCGTACGGCATGAGTCCACATATCCAACAGTTCGATGTGTTCATTATAGATTGGTGCTGGTGTAGGAGTTGGATGAATGAGTTATATACAAATTCTAGTCTTCTGGCAGACTCGTGTTCTGGTAGGGGGTGAAAGGAGTGCGGGGAAACAGTAGGAGGAGGTGTGGGCTGAGTGTTATGTACAAAGGTAACTCAAAACGTGAACAAAGTATAGCCAATCAAGAACATCATTATGCTACACAACATTAAAATACATGTCATCAAGAATCTTTTTCTGGTTATCGCAGTGCATATTTTCCTCTTAAAGTTCGTTGGTCTAGCAGGCCTCTCTACCCTAGGAAACTCCATCCTCTAGTTGCTGCCCGCGGTGGGAGATTGATTCTGCCAAGGAGTGCTTTCCATTTGGTCCGGGGTAATTCCCTCAGACCAACCAGATCCGTTGACCTAAACGTCCCCAGCTGCACTCCCCAGATTATCAACCGCGACCCTAGCAGCAGAACCGGATGGCGGTTTGAAAATCAAAAATGAGCAAGTCCCCTGGGCGAGAGAGCTGTAAAATCAAAAATAGTTCATGGGGAAAAGCGGGAAAATCGCATTAATTTGCTTTTATTAGTTCCTTTGTCTTGACCTCAGATTATATCGTCGTTTCCCAGGTACGGTGTGGTCTTCGAACAATGTTTCAGGTTCTGTAGTGTCCAACTGCATTGACGGTGGCACAAATCCTTGCAAAATACGATCACTCTCCTTATCGGTACCAGTTCCTTTTAAACGTGCGTCGCTGAAGGGAACAAGGCGTGGTACAGATTCGGTCTCAGAGTCAGCGATTCCCTCCTGGACCCACCGGTCATATGGAAGGGGCAGAGGGACCCGTTTGCAATGGGTCCCGTGGATCCAGGTCTTTTTTCCTTCCACCCGAACAGCTGATCTTGTGGAAAGAAGGACGAGGTACGGGCCGGTCCACCTGGGCTGTCCGTTGTTCGTGCGCTGAAAATTCCGCACCAGCACCCAGGTGCCGGGTTCGATGGAGTGACCTCGATCATCAGAGGCTGGCGGAGAGGAACTGTGAACCTGTTGGTGTAAAACACGCAATTTAGTTGTCAATTCGTACAAATAGTCAAGCAGTACAGGATGTTCTACTTCGCTTATCTTCTTGGGTCTTGGCACGCCCCAGATGTTGGCTGGGCGGCCAAACACAATTTCATAAGGGCTAAGTCCCAGTCGAGAATGGACAATCATTCTGGTAGACAGGAGTGCTAAAGGCAAGGCGTCAGGCCATTTAAGACCTGTGCTGGCTTGTATCTTGGCTAATTTTAACTTTAACGTGCCGTTGTAGCACTCTACTAAACCAGCTGATTGGGGGTGGTTTGCAGCGTGAAATTTCTGGTGTATGCCTAGACATTCACACACTCTATTCATCACTCGTCCCACGAATTCACTTCCATTATCACTCCAGACCATTCTAGGCATGCCAAATCTAGGGAAGAATTCTTTAACAAGGGCTTTGTCAGTTGACAAGGCAGTGTTGTCCTTAAGGGGATACGCATCCACCCACCTGGAGAAGGCGCAAATAACAACAAGCACGTATTTCAAATTGTTGCACCTCTCCATGTGGATGAAATCGAGCTGCAAAACCTCGAACGGATACGTTGGAGGTGCAAAATGACCAGCTGGAGTTGGGGTTCCCCTACCGGGATTGTACTTCAAACACACCATACAGTTCCTGACCAAATTTTCTGCATATTTTGGGATATCACTATTCTGCCATACTGGGGCCAATAGTTTGCAGATTCCCTTTGCACTAATGTGAGCCATTCCATGGGCCATTGTCACCACTGCAAGCACATATGCATCGGGTAACAGCCATCGCTGATGTTCTGACAATTCGACCCAACAACCATTTGCATCCAATCTACCCTTGCTTTCTCTCCATTCGTTCACCTCTTTTTCAGTGGCATCAGCTTGTATGGACTTCACACTTTCAATAGTGTCCTCACACATACCCACATCAGCAATCCATCTCGCAGGACCTGCAATGTACATCCGACTCATTGTGTTCCTTGCAGTCTCTTTCGCAACCTCGTCTGCAAATGCATTCCCACGACCAACATCATCTTGAATCTTTCTGTGTGCACTGCATTTTACAATCGCAACTTGTAGGGGCAAGGTCAGTGACTCGAGAAGCTTGTTAACTAATTGACCATGTTGGATTTTTGTACCATGTGACGTCAGGAACCCACGTTCACGCCACAGTCTTCCAAAGCTGTGAGCTACGCCAAAGGCGTATTGGCTATCAGTATACACATTCACTCGCTTTCCTTTTGCCAACACACACGCTCTTGTAAGTGCGATTAACTCTGCTGCTTGCGCAGAATTATGGGGGATGCGAGCTGTCTCTACAATCGTGTGTAATGTTGTCACCACATATGCTGCAGTCGTATCACCATTTGGCAACTTGAAGCATGAACCACCCACCCATAAAGCATCATTACATTCAGGAAGGGGAGTGTCCTGCAAGTCTACTCTCCCTTTTGTCTCTTCTTCTGTCCTAAAGCAGCAATCATGCATTTCGACCTCATCTGTCTCGGTTGGAATGGGCAATAACGTGGCGGAGTTGAGTGTATCGCACCTTTTTATGTGAATGTGACTCGCTAATAGTGTCAGTTCATAGCTGGACAGTCGAGCGCTAGTTAAATACTGCGTCTTCGTTTTGTTTAGTAAAATGCCTACTGCATGTGGGACCATAACAGTCAGAGTGTTATTCATTACTAACACAGCAGACTGTCGAATACAGACAGTTGCTGCAGCAGTGGCCCTCAAACAACTTGGTAATGCTTTAGCTACAGGATCTAGAGTCGCTGAGAAATACGCACATGGGCGCTGTTTGTCCTCAAAGTATTTTGTCAGGACTGATAAAGCGCAACCTTCCTTCTCGTGGACATATAATGTAAAAGGCTTACTGTAGTCGGGGTTGCCCAACACAGGAGCCGAACACAATGCATCACGCAACTCGTGGAAACTTGTCTGACAATCTTCAGACCAGGGCATAGGATCGGGTGTGTCTTTACAGAGTAGTGCCAGCAAAGGTTTAGCCAGTAGTGAGAAGTTCGGTATCCATTGTCTACAGTACGATGTAATGCCCAAGAAGGCACGCACTTCTCTTTGTGTCCTTAGGGCACTCAATTTTGCAATTGCCTGTATTCTCTCTGGGGTCAGTCTCCTTCCCTCCTTCGATAAGATGTGACCTAAGTAGGTAACTTCTTATCGACAAAATTGTAATTTTGAAAGAGAGACTTTGTGCTTCATGTCACATAAGTGACGCAACAACGACAATGTGGCTTGCTTGCAAATTTCTTCAGTGTCTGCAGCGATCAGCAGATCGTCCACATACTGTATCAGAGTTGCACCATCAGGTAGGACAATCGTGTCTAGTTGTGTTTTCAGAGCCTGACTGAATATAGACGGACTTTCACAGTAGCCCTGAGGAGCGCGTTTGAAGCGGAAGCTTCGTCCTCCTAGATTGAAGCCGAAAATATCTCTGCTCTCCTCGGCAATCGGGATGCTGAAGAAAGCGTTCTTCAGGTCAATCACCGAAAACCAAGTGGCTGAAGTTGGAACCATTGTCAATAAGGCAGTGATGTCAGGGACAACTGGAAACTGTGGTACAACAATTTTATTCACTTCTCTGAGATCAATCACAAACCTGTACACAGGTGGCTGCGAAGGATCAGTACGCTTTAAGACTGGCAAAATAGGACTGTTACAAATGTTGCCTGTTGTCTCTTCAATGACGTCTTTCTCAATCAGATCGTAAATGATCGCTAACAACGCCTTTTCACATTCGCTAGAGATCTTGTATTGGGGAATACGTGGCAACCTAACATTTGCTCGCAACGTTATGACATATGGTGCTATCTCCAAAAGACCTACATCATTTGATCCACTAGCCCAAAGTGCATCGGGGAGAGATGACAATTCAGTTGGAATATCCTCCTTGGCCAAATACATCGGAGAAATAACTTTCCTACCAAGGGTAAGCTGTACTCCTGAAGGAGAACAGTACAACGTTGCATATAATCTCTTTAACAAATCCAGACCTAACAAGTTCTCACCACAACCTGTTGTAAGAATGAGGGGTGCTTCTAATTCACACGGGCCAACAGAAAGGGGCATCGGACTATAAATCGGGTTTTTAACAGGGGCGCCAGAAAAACCCACTGAAACATTCATTTCGCCAGACAAAGGTGCGCCAGGAAGTTTTGAGTGCATAATCAAACTTTTCGTAGCACCAGTATCCAGCAGAAATGGTTCTGACACTCCTGATGTAATCACCTCGACATACGGTCCATTCTGATCTACTGGAACTGAAACAACTCCCTCTCTTTGTCCATGGCTGTCCTAGCAATTATTACTCTCATTCTCGTTTTCGGCGTAATAGTCATCAGCATAGTACTGAGCTGACCTAGAAGACGCATTATTCTGTTGATCAAAGCTATTCATAGAATTCTGAGGCGGAAAAGAAGTGGTGTTCTGGGGGAAATTTCCACAGCCCCTACCCCTAGGAGCCTGTTGAACACCTCTACCTCTTGCACCGGAAACACCATTTAGACGTCGCGCCAGAGCTGGACAATTATTTTTGAAACGACCCTCTTCTTTGCAATAGGCACACTGATTCGGGCCATAAGGCAAACGCTGATGGGAAAACTCGTTCCCTTGCGGGTTTCTCCAATACTGCTGTGGTTGTTGATAATTGGGCTGACTAGGAGTGCGAGGCGGATAGGCTTGCTGGAGAAAAACTTTAGTTTTTAAATCTTTAGTCTTTTTGTCTGCCTTATCTAGCTCGTCTTTACGCCTATTTTTGTAGTACTGGGCTGTGGCTAAAATCTGCGCTGACGTGGAAACAGCCCAAGCGCTTTCTGAATCTTTTAATTTATTACACAGTTCAGGAAGCAAATTATGTACAAATGTATCTACAAACAATCTTTGGCCACCCTCGGTGCCATATCCTGACCACTATGATCGACGAAAGTCTCTTCAAACCTTGTGAAAAAGTCAGACACATTCTCATCTTTCTTCTGCTTACACGCAGACAACTTGTCCCAATTTACACGCAATTCAGGCATTAAGGTCTTCATGTACGTGATAATTCTACCAGGAAGTTCAGCTACTAAAGGCTCAGTTTTAGAACCACCAATTTGTCTAGCATCTGTAGCAGTAATATTAGCCCATGTGTCGCCTAGTTCTTGATCATGATCTGTATGACGAATCTTACTCCATAGAGGCTGCGGAACGACATTCCCAAACAACATGTCTACATCTGCTAAATTCATTATACATGAGCTGGCAGTCTGTGATAACTCCTTATAATACCCTGCAGGATTTTTACGTGGATCAGGTAATGTCTGCTTGAGTCCTAAAACTTCAGATCTTTTCCAGGGGACATGTACCCATACACGCTGGAAATGCGGCAGAACGGGTGGATTTGCATTCGCATCACCTTCCCTCCAAACTGGAGGAACTTCTCTCATAGGGTACTGTCGCGCCTTTTTCCTACCTGACATGTCATCCTCATACAATGATCTAGAGACATTTCCCTTACTCCTATAAGATAACAACAAATCTATTGCTTGTTCAACGTCGGCACCTACAATCATGCCTTCATAGAACTTGAAACGCATACGGAATAATTCCTTCATTTTGCGTTTTGGATCGTTTGTCTCCAAATCTTCGCAAAGATATACACACATCTCTTCGAATACATATCTCTGAGTGGGTGCATCCCATTGTCGGAAGACTTCCATAACAGACTGAACATCGTATTTAACAGAGTCAGTAACCCATTTGCATGCTAACTCATTCAGCACTTCTCTTTCCTCGTAATCAGGCAGTTGACTAGGCAACTGTCTACGTCCTGTTTTAGGGGTCGTCTTAGGCGACCCAAAGAAAGGTGAAAACAGACCAGTGACAGTACTTGCCACTCTCTGTCGAACAGAAGGAGAAGCTTGCGGAGAGGCAGATGTGCCGGAAAAGATAGGCTGATGTAAAGAGGAAGTCGAGGCGATAGCAGAGGAAGTCGAGGCAGTGGCAGAAGTAGTATCAGGATAAACAGTTGGAGCAGTAGGCAAAGTCGTATAAGAAGTAGATGGAGTATGTAGCAAAGGCGGCCGCCCTTGAGAAGGCTGCGCCGGAGAAGTAGGAACCAGCTGAAGAGGAGCTGGTGCTTGTGCAAGAGCTGTATTTCGTGCGCCGGGGCGCGGTATAACAAAACGCTTCGGGGGTCCAGTAATACTCGATATATACGGGGGTGGTGAATTCAATAAATGGGACATTAATGGATCTTTCTCGGGTGTTCCCTTCGAACCTTGTCCCTCATGTGGTAACATCGGGTAGCATTTATCTACCGCTAATTTCTTGCTTCTGAGCACTTGTTCACTTTCTTGCTCTTCCTCATTATCCCTGTATACAATGGCGGCTTGCACCATTGACATACCTCTTTTGTTTTTCTTTGCTAATTTTATTTATTTCTGTTTGGCTTCTTTGCGCCATAAGCGAAAAGAGTCAAACATCGCCGGCCGGGCTTTCTTCTTGAACAATTTGACCTCGAGGTTATCTAAAATTTCTGAGTCAAAGCTACCATATTGGGGCCATTTTAAAACACCATCTTTGCGGGTGTACCTTATCCACACTTCATTATATGTGATAGGGCCTACTCCGTGCTTTATATATAATTCATATGTTGGAGTTCCAATCGGAGGAACCGGACACAAATCCTCTAATCGGGAGTCCTTACTACAACCAAGACAAAACAAGTTTCCAAGTCTGCTAAGACCAGGCATCTTCGCTCACTAGTCTAGCTTCAAACTTCAAGGGATTATCTATTTATGATATTCTCGTGAATACACGAATCCCTCGGTTTTGGCGCTTGCAAGTTCCAAACAAGGTGTATCTCAAGGATACCAAAACTAAGAACCAAACTAAGGACTGGGAGACGCTCCACTTATACTTAACTGAAGTATTGAAGATCGATGACGTCACTAGAAGACTCATCTATCGTTTCGCTCTACCAAGGATCACTGGGTGCAAAACAGGGCGATAGTCAGGGCAGCAGTCCTTCGTAGCCGTCGGGACGCGGGGAACCTCGCAGCAAAGACCTTCGGAACCACGTCGACATATAGGGGTCGCTGAAGTGGCTGGCCGTCCTCCGGAATTTTCACACGAAGCTCCTCACGAACATCTGGCTTGGACCGATACCGCCCCGAGTTGGGCGCCAACTGAGGTGCCGGGTTTTTAGGAACCCGGTGGTGCCAGGGGATAACACCCGAAGACCTCTGAGTTCTCCCTGTTCCGGACCACAGAAACCAAGAGTCTTCTAGGTGAAGTCAGAGATCGAGTTTTATTGGCTGCAACCAAGTAACATGCGTCCTAGAATTACAACAGCACGGGTCGTAAGTTCTCAGGAGACTGTTCGTTTTTACAGAACCAGCCTTCTCTCTTTATACAGAAATAACAGCTGCAGGCAAGAATTCTTGAGTTTATGATACGGTTATACACATATTTCTATAACAAGGCAAAGAGCAAAGTCATGCTGGCCAACCCATATTTTAGATGTCCAGTTTGTGATAGATGGCCCAGCCCGACCCAGAACTCCCATCAGATATCGATGAAGGACCAATAAAATTGGGCACCTCCTCATCGTAAAACTGGCCATAAACAAGAAACAGGGACAGGTGTATGTGTGTGGATAACATGGTTTGTACGTAGTGAATGGTTTATGGCATGTTGCACCTTGATGCTATCTTACTTGGCCACTGGGCGAGGGGACTGCCTGAACAGGTTTGGCTGGAGGCAGCGGAGTCAGCTCGGCCAGGTCATGGGGAAGTCAGCTAAGGTGGACGTGTCCTTTTAGATCAAGCTCGGCCTTAATCAATTGACTTATATGAGGGCAAGCCATAAGATGGATGCCGTTCACAAAATGGAGTCCGAGGGTTCAGAACGAAAACCATGATTTAAGGGTGTTAGCATTGTTCAATCATGACGCAAATGCATAGGGATAATACCCTAGTCGTTACCGGTCTGCTGATACCAAATTCGTCATGGTACGATGATATTTTGAGACACGAGTGTCGGGCCTCGGTACCATATTACAGCAGGGCCCAGAATTTCAGAAACACAGTATGCCCTTACTCAAAAGCTAATGGACTGCGGAGTCCCAGCTAGGAGTGGATGAGTCACTTTTGTAATTGAGGCTCACGAGTCATATAGAACAGATATTTTCTATTCATGGGTTAAATTCCCACAAGCAGATGCATAATCAAATACATTTCATTCTTACACTGAAGATGAAACCAAGGTGCATATGTAGGTAGGCGTTTGCGAATCACAAACGGCGATTTGGTATGTAGGTGCCACATCGCAAAACAAGGAATCTCAAAAATTGCGTTTCCTTATTTTGCTCAAGCATTTAAGGAATCGCAATTTTGCGATTAGAAATAGCGATTCGAGCTTAAGGAATCGCAAAATACCACCTACTCCAAGTAGATGGTATTTTGCGATTTCCTTTCAAAATTAAACTTTTTTTAAAATTCAAAGTGCCATGTGGCGCACAGACATGTCCTTAGGGCATTTATGTGCACCACATGTACCTACAGGCATATTCCAGGGGTGAAACAGGTGTCCTTTGGACATCCTGGCACCCTTGGAATTGCGATTCTCAAATTGCGATTTTCTCATAGAAAATCGCAATTTGAGAATGTATCCCCATTCATTCCTATGGGCCTATTGGCCCATAGGAATGAATGGGACACTCATTCCTTCATTGCGATTCACAATTTGCTAATCGCAATTAAGGAATGTTTGAGATTCGCTAAGAAATTGCGCATTTTTACCTACATTCCATTTTGCAATTCTCAAATAGCGATTCCTTAAAAATCACTATTTAAGAATCGCAAAAAGTGAATTACCTACATATGTCCCCAAATGAATACTGTCCGTATGAGTACATTTAAATACCGCTCACCTACCAGGAGCATTTAAATTGGTTTAAAGGCGCCCTCCCCCATTCAAAAGAAAAAGCAAGACTAGGCCCACTCGGAAGAGATGGAGCCACTTGGCCAGTCCTTGCGGCTTACACACTGCATCCAGAGATTGACACTATGCTAGTAGCAGACCTACTTGTCTATATCATGAACAAATAAAAAAACTTTACAGAAATCTGACATAGTGGGTTATAAGAACACTCACACTTCAGCCAACAAGAGCTACACAAGCAGTACAGATTCAGGGTTCTACAACTAAAGATGGCACCACAAACGTTATACGCAGTTATGGGTAGATTGCCCACTAAACGTGAGCACATGGAATTCTGGATAGCTAAAAAAAAACACAGCTAGAGTCAGTATTTCCACACACAAGCCCTCAAGAAAAACACAGATTGCTAAAAATCTGCTTGCCAATGGTGAAAGCTCCCCAGATTAAGGACTGTACCGCTTGGGGTACAGTTTTCCCTGCCATAAATACCAGAACTCATGATATTAGCAGTAATACCAGATGTATTAGAACAAATACAGAATGAGTACAGAGCAGAACCTGCTCTGAACTTAGGGATGAAATTATTAGGTAATTTTGCCAGGTATCAGCTATAATAGTAGCAAATATAAAAGGGGATGTAGCAGCAGTTGCAGTATGCCAACGCCTGAGGGATTTCACTCCTTTACAACAGGAACGTGAATTGCCTAAAATTATAACAGACACCTATGCTGAATTAGGTGGAGATAGTTTGGGACTAGAACAATAAAACCTCCACTGATAGGTGGTCCTGAAAAGGATAACACCAAGCAAGCACCTCTTTCTTCAAAAAGAAATGGAATAATAACAACAATAAACAAATGAATACATCTCAATCCAGGAGTGGGTCTCCTCAACAGGAGCCCCTCGAAAGAAAATATAACGTTAGGAATAGGGATACCATTAAAAATCCTGACGGATATCAGGATACTGATACACATTCCTCTAGTTCCTTTCCCTCCTGATTGCTGATAGAAGCTGACTAGAATGATCCTTCAGCCCCATCATTACCAATGTTGGACTCATTGTTATATTTGATGGAAAAATCTCATTAACAACTTTCTTGACGGCCTGCCAATATTCTTGTAGATTTGAGCACACAAAAAACATATGTAGGTCATCGGTGTAGGAGAGTAGGGTCTGCAATCCTATGGTCACCCCCGATTTTTGCTTTTTGCTTCACTGGTTTACGACTTTCCCTGGCTGTGGGCCTGCTAATCAGACCCACAGCCTAGCTGTTCTCTCTCTAAATTGACAACCATGTACCTTAGGTGCATTTACCAATTGGTACTGGGCCACCTTATCAGTCCCTGTACAGCATACCTTAGGTATCCAGGGCATAGGTGTACCCAGGGCCTACCAGGGGCTGCAGCATGTATTATGCCACCCCTGGCTGGCCATCTAAACAGACACAACTGGCTGCACGACAGCTGGGGCAAGGTGGTGTAATCACCCTTTGCTTTAGATATAGTTACCTATATCTAACCCTAAAATAGACACATATATTCCTATCAGTCACTCCTATGGCAGGCCTTATCAATCCTGAAGGCAGAGTGCTTGGAATTATGTGAGATGGTGCTCTGGCATGAGCTGAGCCCGTTTGCAGCTTGCGGAACCAAGTCCTAATAGCTGTTCCATGATAACGCTATACCATATACTCTTAGGTGTATTATAATCCTCGCGATTAAATGCTAACTTTGGTATAGCATTATCAAAACATGTCGAGTAAGGTGTCATACGAATTGGAATACTACCCCCTCACCAATTCTGGCGACGGGGGTAGCATTCCACCCTTCTAGAGGGACACGACATGTATGTAACTGTGAACCCCGGTTAAAGTTAACTCGAGCCTTAGCATCACAAAATGGATGCTGCCACCACAGACACAAGTCTGACCTCCTGCTGCTGGGAGCCCTTCCAGCGAGGGAGGCTCGGACAAAGGGTTTCCTGCCTTTGGAGGTGCTAGCACCCCCCTAGACAGGATTTTGTGTATTAGGTAGGACAGGGCGGAAAGGAATGAGACATGCCTGGGGCACACAAGGTGTCCCTGTGCATACACCGGTCTGAACCAGTTCCTGAGGCACTCCAGCCCCAGAGCTGTCGCAAGACCGGACAAAAGTTAGGGGGTGTAGTCGTAGTGCAGCCCCCCTTTAGCTGGATAAAGGTAGGAGCTGGTCCCATTCCAGATTAGATTAATCTTGACAACTTCCACGAAGAACTCTTGACCTTCGCCCTCCTGAATATCAGAAGACTGAAGAATCTCCCCTATGGTCAGGGAGTGACCATCCTGCTCCGCAGGCACCATCAAGCTCCTGTGCGGCTTGCTGCAAGTCCTTCCTCCCTGGAACCAGACGACCCAGCTCGACGAGACCCGGACCTCCAGACTCCTCTGACCTCTACCCACATCCACAGAACAGCTGGGACCCGTGGGTGCGACGAGCAACTTGGGCAGGGCCATCTTGAAGAAATCTGCACAGCGCTTCCAGCACGACTGCTGAGGGATCCTCGAGTGAGTGCACTGGGGTCTGAGAAGCCCCACACCGACGCAGCTCCTGCATCAAAGACCAGCCCCCCAGCATCCACGTGATCTGCGTGGGGCACTTTTGCCTGGTTGCTGCTTTTCCTGTTGTCTGGTCACTTGCCTTCTGGATAGGGACCTCTGGGACGACGACCCGAAGATTTCAACACTGCTGGCCTGGTCCCCCCAGACTGGCCCTTGCTTCCTTGTAAAAGAGAAGCACCCCGGACACTCCTGGTCCGCACCAGATGCCATTTTTGTTCCACCGCGTGCCTTGCACTTGCCAAGGCCTGTTGACCAGATCGATGATCCAACACCGCCAGCAGCAGCGGACTACGTGGGACAGCTCGCGCCTCCAGCCTGGTCGTAAAGAACAGCTCCTGGTCCGCGCAATTACAGAAAGAAGCGTCCCTTCTTCCACCTGATCACGGCGACAGTACCTGTTCACTCCTGGCTCCAGCACCGTCACTGGCTAGTGACCGAGACTCTGTCCCCTTCCCTTTCAGGACTTCTTATTCCTAGTTCCATCCTTGGAACCACCGGACTCCTCCATCTGGCCGCCGGCCAGCAACTACTTGTTTCAGGCTTCATCAGGATCAACACAGCAAACCAGACACAACTTCAGCCCTATGCACCCGCAGCCTGTGGGTTAGGTAACTAAAGCTTCTAGGTGCTGAAGTCAGTGTTCACTATCCTAGTGTCCAGGTTCACTGTTGTTTTTCCTCCATCTAGCCGGGTTCGTCCGGAATCCGTAACTCTTTAAACTGTAGCATCCATAGACGTTGGTACGCATCTCGCGTGTGAGTTTCCACTCTGCACATGAGTCCCGTGGGCCTCCTGCTCCTTACTTACCTAGTTGGTAGCGTAGTCCCAGCGGTCCTCCAGCCTCTGGATCTCCTTACAGTATTTTCTTTCCTCGCATTCCATTGTTTCAAGTATATGGAGTTTGTCATGTGCTTAGCCCTCTGACCTCATAAAGAGTTCAGAGGTGTATGATAACTAATAAATACTTGTTTATTTTCATAACAACCTGTGTGGTGTCCTTTCACTTGGTATTCAAGGGGTTATATGTGGTAAAACAGCTGGCTTCACATGCCAATAGAGTTTAGCCTAAGACTGCTTTGTCCTTGCTACCATTAGGATAGCTGGTCTATAAGGTTGACTTATCAGGCCAACTTCTCACAATCGGCTCTTAGCATGTCGCATCTGCAATACTTTGGGATCGGTTCTGATACAAACGTATCTGGAACGTAGACCAGTACCGCCTATTGATTGTAAATAAATGATTCCTTTTCAAATTAGCGGGCTTAACCGTCTATAAAGTACTTTTAAAGAAATTTGCCAAGTTGTTTGTGGCTCCGTCATCTGAATGACTCCTTCCCAAATTGAATATGGAGCTTCTTGCTTCTTTTTTTCGGTTACAAACAAAGTCCAGTACCATTCAGCGACTTACTTTTCCTGGGAGCCATAATTCTGTAGTTTTTATTCAAATTCCCACATCCCACCGATCTCTTGTCCGTTGGCCACCACCGGGATAATAGCTGCAGGTACTTGAATTTTGAGAGGGAATCATCTGTTTTTACCACCAGCATTTTCCAGGTCTCCATACCCTGCACCGTCAGGAGATACCCCACACATCAATACCTGCCCTCCTTAGTGAGAGAATTAACTGAACTTAAAGGCACTCAGGTGTACCTGGTAAATCCAGATTGGGAAGAAATCTGAGAAATAGCCCACTCCAAGTATCTTCCTTACACCCAGCCAAAGAGCAAGTAATGCCTTTAGGATCTTCAATCTAACTTTTATAAAGAACTTCCTTGCCCCGAACTTAGAGAAAACCTTTAGAACCCCACTCCTTTACCATTTCTACCAACAGGCCTCCCCACGTCAAAGACCCCAGTTTACCGGTGAAGGATTCTACAATTTGTAAACTGGAAAGCCATACAGTATAGCCTTAGGTCTGGATGGGCCAGACTGCCTTTCTGTAGCTTGTGCCTCAGTTTCTTCTAGGCAAGCTGGGCTGCCTTAGATGCCCAAACGAAACGGACTAATTTCCCCAGTATCTTGTCAATCATGGATTTAGAGAACGTCAGAGGGATACAATTGAAGAGTTTAGGGAGTATCACCATTTTAATTAAATGCACTCTCCCATATAGAGTCAGGGGGAATTCTTCCATCAAGCTAGTGATACATCAACCTCTTTTGCTCTCCTCTCTAAATTATGCTGGGGGATTTCCTCCAGTGGTTTGGTAAAATAATAATTCCAATATATTTAAGCTTGTTTTGTACATTTCCATTCCAATTTGGAACATTCCAACCCATTATCGTTCGAGCTATTTACCAAATAACCAGTTAGTACACCAAATTCTTTCAACAGAGCTTACACCCTGGAAATAGTTAAAGCCAGGTCCGAGGTGAAGATAACAGAATTGTCCGCATACAATGCAACTTTATTTTTATAGGTACCTGAACTGAAAGTGATGACCTGGTCGTCTTGTCGCAATATATGGGCGAATGGTTCTCGACTAGCACCGATGATGCGCTCAGCACCACCGAACACATGCATTTCCAGATCCACACAGACCCTAACTCCACCCTCTGAGGCACCCTCATCTACCGACCCCCCCGGACTTCGCCCCAGTTCAACGACTCCATCGCTGACTTGATCAGCATGCACGCCCTGACCGCCACCGACTACATCCTCCTCGGAGACCTGAACTTTCACCTTGAGAAAAACAACGACAACAACTCCACAACCCTGATCGATAACCTCGCCAACCTCAGACGGAAGCAGCTTGTCACAATACCCACCCACTCCGCCAGCCACACGTTCGACCTCGTCTTCTCCTCAAGCGCGCACGTCTCCGTCATCCACACCACCGAACTCCTCTGGACCGACCACCGCTGAATCCACTTCGCCTTCCAGAAACCCACCACACACCACTGCACCCAACAGATCCCAGGACGCTGCTGGAGCAAAATCACCGAAGACCAACTACACGCAAACCTCGCTCTCAGCCCTCCAACACAGACGACGCTGCCCACAGCCTTAAATGCTGGATCGAGGACTGCGCCAACACCCTCGCCACACTGAAGAAACCCCTCCACAGGGACACCAGCAAGAGGGCCAGCTGGTTCACCCCAGAACTCCTAGCCTCCAAGCAAGCCTGCCGGAAACTAGAGAAGAAATGACACAGTGAACAAACTCCGGACAGCCACGCAGTACACAAGGATGCCATCCACAACTACCACCACCTCATCAGGGTAGCCAAGAGGACCTCCTTTAAAGACCACCTCGACAACAACGCACACAATAGCAAGGAGCTCTTCAACATCGTGAAGGAGCTCTCTAACCCCAGCTCCAACACCAATGGCATCCCGCAGTTGCAAGCCCTGTGCGACTACCTCGCCACCTTCTTCCACCGCAAGATAGCAGACATCCACGACAGCTTCAACACCCAGACAGCTCCAATAGATAGCAACACAACAGACCATCCCCACACCATTGACTACGACCCCCTGCTAGCCTGGGCCAGCGTGAGCATCACTGACACCATCAAGACCATGCGCACAATCCAATCCGGCTCTCCCTCAGACCCATTCCCGCACCACGTCTTCCACAGAGCAAGCAGCTCAATTGCACCCCACCTTCACAATGTCATCAATCTCTCCCTCAAGACCGATCTCTTCCCAGAGATCTGGAAACACGTCGAGATGAACGCCCTACTCAAAAAACCTAAGGCAGACCCAAGAGACCTCTGGCCATTTCTCTGCTCCCCTTCCCAGCCAAGGTCATCAAGAAAACCGTCAACAGACAGCAAACCCGATACCTCGAAGAAAACAGAATCCTGGACCCTTCCCAGTCAGGGTTCCGCAGCAACCACAGCACCGCCACTGACGACATCAGAACACTGCTGGACAAAGGTGAGACCGCAGCACTCATCCTCCTAGACCTCTCTACCGCCTTCAACACCGTCTGCCCCCGACACTAAGCGCACGCCTCCACGCTGCAGGGATCCAAAACAAGGCTCTGGATTGGACCACCTCCTTACTCTCCGGCAAATCCAGAACGTCTGCCTCCCCCATTCCGTTCTAATGCCTCTGAGATCATCTGCATCGTACCCCAGGGATCCTCTCTCAGACTGACGCTGTTCAACATTTACATGGCCCCGCTTGCATACGTAGCCCGACATCATGACATCAACATACTCTCCTACGCCGACGACACTCAGCTGATCCTCTCCCTCACCAAGGACCACATCACCGCCAAAGCCAACCTCCATGAAGGAATGAAGGCTGACGCTGACTGGATGAAGACCAGCCATCTGAAGCTGAACTCGGACAAGACGGAGGTCCTCATCCTCAGCTCCAACCCTTCAGCCTGGGACGACTCCTGGTGGCCGACGGCACTGGCGGCAGCCCCGACTCCCACCAACCATGCACGCGATCTGGGAATCAACCTCGACTCAACGCTCTCAATGACCAAGCAAGTCAACCCTGTCTCCTCCTCCTGCTTCAACACCCTCCGCATGCTCCGCAAGATCTACAGATGGATCCCGACAGATACAAGAAAGACAGTCACCCAGGCCCTCGTCAGCAGCAGACTCGACTACAGAAACACCTTCTACGTGGGAGCCCCGACCAAGCTCATCAAACGACTACAACGCATCCAAAATGCCTCGGCACGACTGATCCTCGACATACAACACCACTGCCACATCACCCCCCACCTGAGAAACCTGCACTGGCTCCCCGTCAACAAGAGGATATCCTAGAAGCTCCTCACCCACGCACACAAGGCACTCCACAAGACCGCCCAGCCTACCTCAACAGACGGCTCTCCTTCTACATCCCCAACCGGCAGCTACGATACGCCAACCTCTCATTCGCCACCGTCTCGCGCATCCGAACAACCACTGGTGGGAGATCCTTCTCCCACCTTGCCGCAAAGACATGGAACACCCTCCCACTGAGCCTACGACGGACCCAAGACCTGCTGAACTTCATGAGGATACTCAAGACCTGGATGTTCTATAAGTAGCACCCCCCCCACCCCACCCCCAGCGCCTTGAGACCCTCGCAGGTATGTAGTGCACTTTACAAATGATTGATTGATTGAATGGTTGAATATAAATATCGGAAACTTCTTGTGAGGGAGTTATTGAGAAGGAGCCTGGCTGTTGATTGGTCATACAGAGCTTTCAATGTTGTTATGAAACAGGGGCCACCAAAAATTCCCATAAATAAGCCCAGCAGACAAGGTTGAGGGCCTTAGCGGTATCCAGTGTGATCAATCGTGCTGCAACCAGGTCTATACTACCAATTAATTGCTGGTGTAAGTTCATGAATCTGCCTCCCTGGAACAAATCCTTTCTGATCAGGATGTATAAGCTTTGCAGCCAATTTAGCCAGTCTCCCTGTCAAAATGCTAACAAAGATCATATAATCTGCTTTAAGCAGGGTAATCGGACGGTACGATTCTGCCTCCACAGGATCTTTAGCTGGTTTTAGAATCAGAACTTTAGTGGCCTCTTTCCATGATTCAGGGACCAGCGCCTTCCCCGTATACACCATACTAAACAAGTTCTCCCAGACTGGGAGAACTTCCTCTGTTAGTAATGTATAAACCTTTGAGGGGATGGCATCAAAGCCAGCAGCCTTCCCATTCTTAGATCTAGTTATGGCCCCCCTGATCTCTTCCTGAGTGATTTGAGCTTCCATACTCTCTTTCCTTCCTCTAGTCAACAGAGGGAGACCAATCACCCCCAACCAATCTTTAAGCCATCAGGGTTCATGAAAGATATCTTCCCTGTAAATCAGTTTAAAAGGAGAGACCACATGATTTTGCATTTCTTTCCAGTTATCTAGGACCTCACCCGACGGGCTCCACAATTCTTTAATCATGTTCCTAGTTCTTTCTACCCTGTGACCACTAGACCAGCCGCTGCATCCCGCTTTTAGGAGCAATGGGCTTATAATCCATGGAAAAGGAGTGAGGTTTTGATCTGTTAATTGCTTCTGATAAGGAACAAGGTTGTAAGGATGGTACAGTGAAATTGTTGTTGCATTTGGCACATCATGGACATAAGGTCTCTCTTTCAAAATGTCAGTATTGTCGATAGGAGGTTACCTACGTAGGTCACCTACTGGCAAAGAAGGGTAGGAGGTTGACCCCTGAGCGCATCAGTACCATTGTAGGTATTACTTCCTATTATCGCCACTAGATTCCAAAATATTCTTTACTTATCAAACCTTTGCTTGTATTAATAACGAATGCCGTTCATGAGCCTTTGCCGTGGACGACAGAATGTCTGCAATCTTTTGAGCAATTTTTCGAGCAATTAAAAACTCCAGTGCTTGGCACATCTAACTATAGGAAACGGATTCTGCTTTATGTTCATGAGATGGCTGGTTGCGCACTTTCTGTCAGAACACAAACATTTGGTGATAAACAGAGGCCTTGTGCCTATTTTTCTGCTGTGCTTGACCCTGTTGCTAAGGTCCTTCGAGCTGTCTGAGAGCGGTTGCGGCTGTGGTCACTTCAATCAGGCAATCGGCTGGACTCGTACTTGATACAGACCTCACAGTTATGGTACCCCATGCTGTGGATACACTTTTGAATACGACAAAGACACAGTACCTCATCAGTGCACGTCTTACTGGCTATGAATTGACATTGTTTGCTAAGCATATCATGATCAAAAGATGTGCCACTCTGAACTCAGCCATGTTACTGCCCCTTCCTTCTGAAAATGATGCAGTTGATAAACATGACTGCATTTTCCGGACAGAAAAAGAGATGAAAGGATGGGTAGACCTGACTGCTGTTTCCCTATCTGACCCCCAAGGAGAACTAAATATCGATGGCTCTTGTTTTACATTTTATTTCAAAAAAGGGGGAGAAAGAGGGAAATAGGAACCAGGATCATCCTCCTATAATTAACAGTAAGCATAAAAACTTTGTGAACCAAAGGTCAAAAGCCTGGTTTGTCAGTGTCTAGTATTCGCAACACTCACTGGAGTTGGAATCAATATGTTTCGTAGTAGAAAGAAAAAGGTGTTTCTTTCTTGAGTCCCCTTACTCACCAGTGTTTCCCCACGGTGACATGCTTCATCATTAGGGACATCCCAGCCCTCTACGGACTGAGGCGTGCTGCGACTTGCGAACTAAGTATTAGTACTTTTAAGTGATGGACTATGGGTGGTGCAAGTGGTGTTGTGAAGTGGAGTGGTCTGATCTAAGTGAGTTAAAAACTACCTTCCTAGTGAGCAAAAAATGATTTATTCTTGCTCCTGGGGGTATATATTAAAAACGGGGTAGAGAACTAGGGATCCTACTGTCGATGAGTCAGGTATGCCTAGTCACTTCTGTCAACATGTTTCGAGATTCCCCAGGCTCTTCCTCAGGACTACACAGGGACTAACCCTGTGTTCGCCACTCCTAAAACGTGCTCAAGTGAGGTATTTATAAAGAGCAAATCAAAATTAATGCTGCAATGATAAGGCATGCATTAGTACATAGGTAGAGATAATGGTCACGTAGTACATTTATCGGGACCTAACTGAGCCCCATGGACTGCGGAGAATTGCTTGTATCCTGTTCAATTTGAATCTCAGGATATCGTGGCTCAATCACCTATGCTGCAACCACTTAGGAGTGGCGAACACAGGGCTGGTCCCTATGTAGTCCTGAGGAAGAGCTTGGGGAAGCTCGAAACATGTTGGCAGAAGTGATGTTTGAAAGTAATGGGGTGTAACATTCATCTTCGACTTTCAATGAATGCGCAAAGTGAGTGACGCCTACTGACCGAAGGGATTTTGAAGATGAAGGATATTGTCTCCACATTCACTAGGCATACAAATGTATGCAGACGGGCTTTACATTATTATCGTTAACTCACAACATAATTCAGAAGTGGTGGGGACTTACTGTTTGTTTTCATTTTACATTATTCCTACAGCACTAGCAAGATTTTTTTTCTCAGATTTACGCTTTTTGTTTGTCAGACAATGATGATGGAGTTCAACTGAGTACCCAGATCATAATGACTAGTGGTAGCAGTAATGTAATGAAATCATTGTGTGTGTGCTAAGATGAAGCAATCGTTTTATAAGCCTTGTGGGAGCAGTTCACACTGAAATACACCAAATGCTGCTTGAATAAAAAAAAAAGCTGTACCTTTCAATTCATACGCCCATGGGTTAGTGCCATCTATAACCAGAAAAATATCCCCATTTCTTTTGAGATGGGCAGAGGCGCAACTAGAGCCAAATTTTGAGGAGGTTGTGGGGTAATAAAAATTTCGTTGGGTTGGGGGTTGGGGGTTGGTAATTCTTCCAGCAATCTGCAGAGTGAATCAAGATCGAGATCGATATCTTTACGGCGGATACACTGTTGCAGCAGGGCTCGCGCTCGTCTCAGAACACACGCGACCTTGTACGAAACAAGACATAAATGCCCACTCTGGTGTTTGCGGGAACACTCGTGTAAAAGGGCTTGTGCTCGTCTTGGAACACAAGAGAGTGAAATACTACAAAAAAACGAGGCAGTTTCGTGAAAAAAACATGTCGGGTGAAACGGCTTTGGACTGCTGTTTACATCGAAAATAAGATTCCTACAGCACTAGAAGAGAAACACTAAAAAGAAAGAACTGTGTGTAAAGCACACATTAAGGAGCCATTGCACGTTGATTTGAACTTAAGAACAGAAGTCTTTGAGAATAAGGAAAGCACTGTACAAAGCTTCTTGCCTCATAAAACCTTGACAAAAGAAAAAGGCCCTGATTAGAATCCAGGAACTGGTTTCCTGGCTTCGAAACGCGGCGGCAGGCCAGAGGAGTAAATGGTTAATTGTAGTCTAAACTGGCAGTAGCTAGTTCAAAGAGTATTGATTAAGTTTCATCTATTGGTTATACTCCTCGTCTTACTGCAGCCGCACCCGAGTACTTCCCAGGTCTTTAAAAGACCATTTAGTTAACAAGGCCTTGTTGTTCTTTCACCCCTTCGTAGAGCCCCTGCATTTCACTCTGCCAATTGTTTGAAGAATTAGCCTCTCCCTTTAGTTCAAATCGACATCCAAAAGACGAATCAAGATCGAGATCTTTACGGCGGATACGCTGTTGCAGCAGGGATTGCGCTCGTCTCAGAACACACGCGACCTTGTACGAAACAAGACATAAACGCCCACTCTGGTGTTTGCGGGAACACTCGTGTAAAAGGGCTTCTGCTTGTCTTGGAACACACGAGAGAGAATTACTACAAAAAACGAGGCAGTTTCGTGAAAAAACATGTCGGGGAACCGGCTTTGGGCTGCAATTCACTCCAAAAGACCATCCGCACCTTTGCATGCAAAGAGGGTGGCTATCCAATCGAGCATGTCAGGGCAATCTGCATTATACTTGATGATACTTCGTTGTAAGAGGCGCTGAACACAAGCGCAGGTAGTCCAGTCTGCTCTCCTTACATTAGGAAACGCATCCCTCAGGCAGGTGTTATGGTAACAGGCCTGGTCATGGGCCCACAAGGGACCCACCAACAGTACATAATCCGGGTTGACACATGATGTAGTGGAGAGGCAGACATCCAGGGCCCAGTCAAAGGGGCACTGGCGACAGTAAAACACAGGTTGCCCGCAGGTGAATTAGGCATAGTGTAAGTTCAGCCTATAGTAGATGCCAAGAGTTGCCAATGAAAAACTTCTAAATAGTTGTTGCTTTCGTTCACAGTACAGTCGCAGCTGCTCTGGATGTGGCTGAACCACAGGACGGGCAGCCATTTTGTAGTAGAATCAGCACTGTGCAAATTAGCAAGAGCACCACGGGAAACCCGCCAAAGGTGCTGGAAAAAAAAGATTGAATAAAAAACGGTATTACTCCAAAAATAGTCTGTAAGGAGGTAAGAAGGCCGAAGACCACCAATTTGAAAAAATGTGCTTAGCCTTCGGTTTCAGACGCATTAAATATTTGGTGTAATATTTCCTCAAAATGGAGTGGGAGATTGGTATTCATCAGAGTCTCACTTGATGTCCTAGCCAACTGCAATTTGAAGGTCTCACGAGCTGAAGTGAGAGCAACTTCTTGTTGAAACAATAGTGCCCTTGAGTCTGCTTAGCTTATTGAAATCTGACTTCAAAGTGGGAATGGAAGGCCACAGCAAACTATCTACAATCCCTTGTGGAGGAGGAAAGAGGACATTGCTGCAACATGTAACATGTTGTGTGTGAACCCACAATATATGGGATGCCTGCCCGTAAGCCTCAGTAGTTGTGGTTTTTTAGGATAAAATCAATTCCATTAGAGAGCAAAGTTAGCATGGGAATAATAGCAGGCACTGGCGTTCCTTTAACAAAATGTGCCAAATTAGGGGCTGATACGTTACAAGCCCCTTGCAATTTAACTTGTGGACAAACGAAGAATGTCCCTCAGTAGAATCACAGACGTTCCCTGTTAAGAAAACTTCTTAATCCTCACGCTGACAGTGAAATGAAACGGTAACAACCATAAGTCATGGAGAAAAGTACTACCAACGGGTTCAAACCTACACACAAAGTAATGTTTTATGCAGGCTGTAAATTGAAATAGCAATATAGGCAATGAGATCACCCTGTGTATTACCCATACAGGATAAATAGTTTTCTCAATGGAGAATGGAAACCGTTCTAATTTTTAAGTATGCAACATGTGTATGTAGCGTCTTTAATGACGTAAGCCATTGTCTATTTGTCAAATTAAATGCTAAAAAAAGTGCGGAAGCATTCAAATAAACCCACGGTACTTTGCCACTTTCCAGGGTCTGCAATGTCCAAGCAAATTGCATTATCGAACGCAATTGATGTTGCCCATGATACAACACAGAGACATAACTTTGTACTATGTCAATTACAGATAAAACAATATTATCTAAAGTGTAAATATGTGAAGACAAAGTGTTAATGCTATTATCAACTATGTCAAGAGCCTTTCTCAAATTATTCTGCTCAAGTTATCATAGCAAGAAAGCCGCTTCCATTTGGGACAATTTCCCAAATTCATCATATGCAGCATATTCAAAACATTTTGAACGAGGGGCTTTAGGACTCAAAAGGAAGTCTGCTAAATAGGGTTCCCAGACAATAGAGAAAGAAGCTGTTTCACAGATGTAAGTGTCGAGCATTCCAACCATTGTTGGCATAATTTCCCAACAGAGTATGTAGTGACAGTATGAGAGTCTGGAAAACATGAGTCTGGTTTAGAAAGTGTAAACCCACTGTAGTCATCAAAAAAGTAGGCCTGGGCTGCAAATTCCGCTCCGCTCGCGGAATTTGGGTAATTTTGCGTTCTGCGGAGAATGCGAAACTGCCTAAAATTCTGCTTTCTGTGGCTTTGCGGAATTTTTTGCTTGTTCGCATTCTCAAAATGCGTGTTCACAAGATGCTTCTCCCCGAGCACGTAAACAGCGATCGCGAACAGGAAAAAAGCATTGCGAACCAGCAATTCCGCATGCTCGTGGAATTTCTGCGTGTTAGCTGAGATTTTTTACTGTTTCGTGGAATTTTCCGTAGTGCGACTACGCAAATTCAGCCCACCCCAAGAAAAAAGTACGATTCACACGCATCAATATTTAATAGCCACACTAACCAACCTAAAGGATGTACAGTGGACGAGTTAAGGGTGCCATTTCGGAACATTTCATTCAAAACATCCAATGAATAATTGATGGAGCGCTGCCAGTTGTTATAGGAATATTAAACAAAAAGAGAGAAAGGGAAGTCGCAGCTTCCACTCTTACTCCCAAGGGAAATGTCAAATAAACAACAAAAGAGTGAAGCTAGAAAGTCAAAGGCTTTCAAGAAGGGTCACTCATGTTTATTAGAAAGAGTCCTCACTCACCAACCTAGCTGATGACATGCTTCATCATTTGGCCCCAACTAGAGAGGCTGAGTGCCTCTCCGGTGTGCTACAATGCCTGATTACAGTTGAGTGGGTTTTTTGGGTGACAAGTGCTAGTGCTGGTGTATGAAGTGAAATTAAAATGGCCTTACTGCTTCCTAAATACATTTTTTTTAGGTGGAGAGTAAGGCCAGGTTAAAAATAGGTCTGGGGCCAGATTGGGTCACATTCGATTGAACATAGGTACATCGATAATATCCTGATGATCTGTGCAGTGTCTGTGGATGAGTTACTGCCTAGTATATTTGGATATGAATATGTACTACAATATGTAATTTACAATGAACTTTGATCATAAAAAGATACAATTCTTAGGTGTGGAATGGTTCCAAATTAATGAGCAGAATGTATAGAAAAAAATACATGCTGTAATATAGTTTTACATGCAAGTAGTGCTCATCCCAAACATCACCTTTCTGCCATACGGAAATGGTCAGGGCCAGGAGGAACTGCAGCTTAGATACAGAATATGTCAGGAATTTGGCTGACATTAAACAGAGGTTCCTTTTTAGGGTCTACACCAGTTATACCTTCAGAGATGTACATGAAAGAGCAATTAAGATAGCCACACAAGTCACACTTAAAGACAACAGAACTAAGCAGGACACATACACAGAAACTATTAGACCTATCTTCACTTATGGCAGTAACATAGGTGATGTCAGTCAGTCAAATATCTTTATTCGGTTTATGTGCAAACCATAAAAGCAAGAAAAAACAGTATATATAAACAGTTGTAAGTACCTAATCCATTCAACACAGGCAAGACTCATAAATATAGATAAAATCGATCAATAAAACCAATACAAACAATTTCATTTTTGACACAATGTTAAAAAAGGAATGTACATGATATAATGTTAAATTAATTTCCTCAAGATTCTTACAGCTGCTGATAAAAAATTAGCAATGTTAAAAATTTTCCCAGACATCAGTCAACATTTGCAAGTGGAGGAGGGCTGGTCTCACTTGCACAAAGCCCTTGTTGAATAGAATTGGGAGAATAAAACGTTTCCTAATGACAATGAGGTGTTCACAGAAAAAGAGGAAATGTAGGGTGTCTTGTTGCGAGAAATTATCGCAAGTACAAGGGCCAAGGTCGTCCACCCTCTTCCAGCCTTTCTGTTCACCAAGAAGAAAATGAAATTGATTAAGTCTAAATCTAGTCAATAAGAAACAATGATTGTTGTTTGTGACATAGCCTAGATACAGTTCCATGGATAGTGTTGTTTTACATAGCTGGTGGGCCCTTACTGTCACCTTTACCAGCTCTATTGCTTCCCTATCCATGGTGGCTATGCGCAGGTACATTTCCTTAGACCATTTTATATCTCCCTTCACTAGGGTTTCTGGGGAGTGATATAGTTCTGGTCGACCCTGCTTACCTGCGAGCTTCTGGATATATTTAAGCCAGGGTATGTTCAGCCCACAGTCGAGTGACATACAGTCTTTCATGATGGTGTGGTTAAGCACTAAGTCAGGATGTAACCAGGTAGCTATCCATTTCAATAGAGGTGCCACAGCAATTGCATCTTCAACAAAGCCGATTCCAAGCTCCTGATGGACAATATAATTAGCTGTTGTCTTAGGGACAGATAAAAGGTTCTTTAAAAACCTTTCTTCAACCGTCTGTATGTTCTTAGTATATTTTATGCCCCACAACTCCGCCCCATACACAGCTAGTGAGATACACTTGGCTCTGTATATTTGGATAAGGGCCTTCATTGGCCTAACTCCTATAGGTGATGTCATCAGAAGTCTGAACAGACACTGGCACTAGTCGAAAGAATACACCAATATTGTACACCATATTACCAGACGCCCATATATTACCTTTCACAATAAAATAACTCTTAGAGGACTTATCAGCCCTAGTAATCCAGGCAACAAACAACTTGAGAATTGGTTAACACCACACATGAAAGGTTTCCACAAATGTGTACACTGCACTATGTGCAAAGTTGCAAAAGAGAAAAAATCATTAATATAATGACAGCCTCATCTTCTATATCAAAAGCAACATAAATTGAACAGCACACTTTGTGGGCTATGTGTTGATTTATAAGTGAATGGGATTTATGTGGGAAGCACAGTGAGAATGGACAAATTAATGGAACACTTTCAAGCAGTGAAACAAGGGGATCATGAATACCACTTTGCATTACATACACTGAGTTGTAAACAAGAAGACCAACATAGGAGCTTTCAGTTCCATGGTCTAGAAATGGTACAACAAAATTATATAGGCCGTAACCAAGAGTTACACTTGAGACGCCCAAAAAACATTTGGATTTTGTGTCTCAAAGCTGTGGAAAAGGAGCTTAACATGGATCGTGAATTGCAATACTTCTTGGGTGATTAAGAACTGATCATTTTTGCTGTATTCTGTGACATTGTACTGCTACAAGTGCTGATACTATGTTGCGTGGTCCTAAGAAACAGTAATGATGTATAATTTCAAATGTGATAGTAGGAAGCTTTATATTTGCTTCCAATGCATTCAAGTCAATACAGTCTTTATTTTGATTGTCATAATCATTAAAAACACAGTACAAAAAGTGACTGAGGGAATTCATAATGTATAATAATACATCCTAATAAAAACATAGTAAAAACTTGATAAATGGTATAAGTAAAATGCATAGGCGATAATACACAATGTACAAATATTTACACAACTATTGACAGATGCTATTTACCCCCTTATTGAGGAATAAAACAAAACATAGAGCTGGTTTGGGTATCAATGACAACCACCCATACTGGGAGTGAACTTACAATGCCAATCCACTGAGGATAGAGTCATAAGGTGGGACTGACGAGAATTGGAGTACCCTCAACATAGTGGAGCTGGATGCCCCACATCCAGCTCAAAAATGTAGCCACAGCAATTACTATTGGCTCATGCGTGTTGGTCTTCAGGATCTGTAGCGCCTCGATACCGGAGCTTGTGCCCAGATTCAAGCATATTGGTTTCAACCATTTATTTCTTGCTAACTTGTAAGCTGAAAATTCAAATAACAAATGTGCTAGCATTTCAATATGAGCTGGACATGTATTACATTTATGATCCCTCAAGGAATGCCATCTACTTGTAAATTATTTTATAGGTAGGGAACCCATCCTAAATTGATGGAACAGCTTCCTATCACTTGGTTTAGTGAAAAAATCCCAGTAACATTCAAACTCAATATCTTGTTTATACTACAAGAATGCCCCGGACAAAGTATGCCCCGGAGTAGATGAAAGCTGATTGGTCTTGACCATGTTCCAATATGCTGCATTAAACTCTTTTTTCGAGGGGAATGTGCCACTTGCTGGGTCTTCCTACAGGTTGCTCAACCCCATACTTATCAATAAATTGTTTATCTTGCATAACGAGACGATCTTACACAAACAGTCTGCCCTGCCTGAACATCAGAGAACACCTCGGCATAAGCAGACAACTCAGGGGTTGACCAAAGCCTTGTCCAAAATGCTAACGCTCTGTAGCGTGCTATGTCCTCTATAGTATGGCAGCAAAGATCGGAGTAAAGGGGCTTACGCGGTGTTGACTATAGAAGGTATTTTATAGCTCTAGCAAATTTGTTTTGAGCTGCAATCAATGGTGAAAAATCATCAAAGCCCCAAAGTTGAGCACTGTAAAGTATAGAGGTACTGATCTTGAAATTATAGATCTTTAATGCGGGGCTTTTTGGCTTAGTCTGTGAAAGCCTTAGTTCTTTTGTAAGTACGCCAGCTAGCTGGCTATGTTTTAGAGCCAGTAAATCAATATGTGGCTTCCACTGAAATTTCCTTACCTAAAGTTATCTCCAAATATGTAAAAACATCAGTCTGTTCTAAAAGTATGTTGCTCATGAAGACTCTCCCTTTAATGGCTTTGTGTTTGTGGAGGACCATAAACTTGGTCTCTTGCACTTTAACCACAAGTTCATGATCACAGTAGAACTCCACAAAACTAGTCATGGCAGACTGCAACCACTTTTGTGACTTTGAAATTATCAAGGTATTGTCTGCGAACGTGAGCAGGGGTATCTTTGTGCAGGCTAATGTGGGGGCATCTGTTGGATGGGTAAAAAAATATTGTACAACCCTATTAATAAATATAGAGAATAGGGTAGGTGTCACAACGCACCCTTGACCTACACCCTTAGAAACAGGGAACCTGTGCGTGACACTCCCCTGCGAGCCCCAGCGAACCTGTGCATAATTAGAATCATGAAGTTTTACTAAGATTGCCAGTATTTCCAATGGCATCCCCATTTCCACAAAAGCAGTCCACATTTTGTTACAAGGGACCAAATCAAAGGCGGATTTGAGATCAATAAAAGCTGCGAAAATTGTACCCCCTCCAATGATAACACCCGCCAATAGATTAACATAAACCTAAAATCCTGGTCTATGGTGCCAGTGTGTGGGTGGAACCTTGCCTGGAGCATTGTCAACATGTCATTATCTGCTTTCCAGGACTGGACTATGCACAACACTAACCTGGCAACAATCGTTTGGATAGAGTCTATGAGGCTTATTGGCCTATAGTTGCCTGGTAGGGCTCGATCACCTTTTTTGTAAATTGGGAGTATTTCCGCACCTCTCCATGTAAGTGGGATGGGGGCACCACTGGCTATTGCATTGGCGAGTATCTGAATATAGGTTACCCAATTTCCTTTGTCATGCAGAAACAAATCAGCCGGTATACAATCCAGACCTGGGGCCCTACCTCTCGGGATTGATTTAAGTACGGATTCAACCTCTTAACTCTCAAAATGCAGCATGGTTTCTAGGGTTGGGAGCTGGAATTGTTCTTTACTATTAAAAGTGGAAGCAAACGGGGCCTCATAATGTGAGGATCACAGTTCAAGGGCTACATGATTAACTGGTGTTTGGATGGAATCACCACTTCCTCATTTGACAAGCTGGCAACTTTTTTTCATATTTTTCCCTTTGCTGGCTAGAAGTAAATCTTGCCCACGTTTTTCAACCCAGTCCTTCTTTGACTGTTGTTGAATTTGTTTGTACCTTACCTTTGCTGCTTTACACCCATTTCTTTCGATCTAATTGCTCTAGATAGGGACTTATAGGCATCTCTACAGCATTGATTAAACCATGATGCTACCCTGGGGCGAGATTTCCTGTTCGGCTTTCATTTTTTAATAAAAAAGTTTTTGAGTCCAGAGAACATATCATTATGGACCTGCAAAATTATAGAATTGATGTCCTCCTGTGATTTCCAGTTTTGGAGGATTGCTAGGGTGCAAACGATCGCACCCTTTATCTGTTCCATAGCCCTATCATTATCAATAAGCATGGCCCATCTAACTCTCCTCATATCATTGGTAAGCAGGACATCTGCTGTTATCTTCTCGACTATCTTGTTTTTATGGCTGAATAATCCCTCTATCTGCAAATATAATATTAATGGGTTAATCTATCCGAGTTAATCTATCCGAGTGTGACCTCCTATTAACTGCCCTGACTCCCCTTTCCAATGACAGACCTTTTAATTTTATAGCGGCTTCGGTCCATTTTTTAATCGGACGTAAGACTTGGGATGGAATATTCCACAGTGCATCCTCCTCTACACTAAAATCACCATCATCTTGATATCAGGGCTCAAAGGAACAGTTAAAATCCCCAGCAAATATTAGGTTACAGTGTCCCCTATTACTTTCTAAAAAACTATCAAAAAGGGTGACTGTGTTAGATCCTTTACCACCCGGCAACCCTCTTGCATATACATTGATAATCATTATACCAGGTGCGTTTGCCAGACAAAGCTGTATAACCATAATATCCAGACTATCATACTTCCTCCACCTTGTATCCTGCTTGTTGTTTAACCCAAATGGTAAGTCCACCTAGTGGACGACCTCGCAGTCCCCCCAGTGCTGCTTTTGAAAAGTTGAGAAACCCAGGAGGGTAAATTTGGTCCAATGACCATGTTTCCTGAATAGCCCAAATATCGTGGTCTTCAATATATGCTGGCCATTCTATTGGTGCTAGTTTTTAGGGTAGTCCCGCCAGGAGACAAATGCCAAATTTGACTTTTGGTGCCCTTGTATCATAGCACTAGAGATTACCGGGGTATAGAGTGGGTGAGCCTTGGCCAACACTTCTGAACCTGGGGTACAAGTAGGCAAAGACAGATTAGCCGAAAGAGTATTGATAGGGCCTTCCTTCCTTGTCTTGGTACCCACTTCCATCCCACCTGGGCCATCAGCTCAAGGGCCTTGTTACTACAACCAACTTTGTTCCCTTTCTTAGTGGTGTCCCTAACTGGGATGGTAATTGAAGGTTCCTTAACCTTCAATCAACCTTCTCTAAGGAGGACCCCTCACTACCACATACGTCTGGTTTGTTAAAACAGTTTCTTATGTTGGCTGTAGGGGGGTTGTTTTTAATCCTAATAATTGAGGTACTCACGTGAGAGGTTCTTATGTCGAATGCCACTAAGTTTTTCGCTAATTCTACGGACCTCAGTAATAGTCTAACACAGTCAGTGCTATATTCCTGAAACCCAATCCTTTTAGCAAAAATGATGTCTTCTCTTATTAGTGAACGACAATTCCTGATGTGTTGGAGCCAATGTATGCTTTTCTTAACTAAAGTCTGCTTATCTTCATTGAATGAACTAGGTGGTGCTTTTTGGATATTAGTCAAAAAGACAGGATGTTTTGAAACCCATTGTGAGAAGTTGGCCTGGTATATGCTGTCCACTAATTAAAGTGAGCACCTTGTACCAGTCCAAACAACCCCTTATGGTGATAGGTTAAAGACACCCTTTACTGAAAGCAATCCTAGTGGTGGCTATGGAGAGCAGCCTTCAGGCTAAGTCTTGAAGGAATGTAAAGCAGCTTGTATTACCAGTCTATAATCTCTTGATTAACCAAATGAAAGGAAAACGCCACCAGATATATATTTAAAATATATGTATTTGAGATAAAACACACCCCTCTAGTCTCTTTATGAGGCTAAAGTTCAAAGTACATAAGTTACAGTCAGTTATCAACAGTAATAGCACAAATACATGTTTGAGCCCTATGGGCGTACCAAACCATATACCAAAGTATAAGAACCACGACTGAGCTAGACTCAAGGCCTAGAGCCTGTAGAAGGGCTTGGACCACAAGGAACCACGGGGGACGCGTGCAGTGTGTTAACACAGCCTCGAATCGCCGTTCATTTCTATGGGGAAAGTCGCCATTGGAAATTAGAAGAAAAAGGACACTTCGGAGAGGACTTCCAGTTAACCCCTTTGAACTTAAGAGTTTCTAGGGCCCAAACCCACGTACGTACCATAGTAAGAGTGTTACCTCACCCAGAGAAGGCAGGTGCATACGTGTCAAATGGTGTCTGGGATTGTCGTTATTTTCTATTGCGTTCTGCTGGAAAGTGCTGCTGCCATGAAGAAGAAAAGTGTCCAGTGGAATCCAAGCCTGGATTGAGGAAGATAAGAACCTGAAAGCCGAGGGGACAGAGTCTGGGTCACTTGCCAGTAACCAGGGGTATGATAGATGAATGCCCACACTTGTTGGGTGCTTCAGGTGAGTTGACGGGCATCTTGACTCTTCAGCCATGAGGTCCAGGAGGCGTCGACGACAACCCGGAGCTGGATTCGAGCTGTTCCATGATGTTTTTCGAGTGCTGCGGTGTCAGCGACCAGATTGGACCCAACAAGCCGTGGCAACGCCAAGTCACTTGGAAATAGAGAAAGGACTTTGGTGCAGACCAGAAAGGTCCGAGGGACTCGTCCAGCGAAGAAAGTCAGGGCACATCTGGAACAACCAGGAAAGCCCACCCCATTTGCTAAATGTTAACCCATTAATTATGTTACCTAGCAAAAAGCACAACGAAAGCAACACTTATAATCTACCATTCATCATGAGGTCCAGCAGGATTCTTTATAAATCTGGAAAAGATAATCAGACACAATAGACAAAAGCACATACAAATGAGCACATGCCATTACTTGATCAGCCGCATTAGTGTTTGACAAAGACAATAGGACAAACAAAACATCATTAGTTATTTATCAAAACATACTTGCAGTTTCAACATAAAAGCACATAATGTTAATCCCGTGTATTGGTGAATGCAATCTTAGTCTAGGTTGGTTTAGTAAAACAAATCATGCAAAAACTCATTAATATTAATAATCAAGTTATGGGAAATTAACTTCACGAACCAGAATAAAAGCATTTCTGAAGCTCGCTCCATCAACTCCCTCATCTGGTGATTTCAAAATCCCCAAACAAAATCCAAAAGTTTAGAAAATTTTATCTATTGAACATGTTTCAGGCTTACTCAGGATTAGTATGTAAACTCTAATTTCATCTATATTACTGCAACTCTCAGTTCTACATCCTTCTGATTCTATTTCCTTTTCCCTTTCTTTATTCAGCTAAGTTGGATCCTTTCCACCTTTGAATCCCCAACCCGATCCTTTCCACCTTTGAATCCCCAACCCCCAATGCATTTATAGGTATCTACATTTTGAATTGCACCAACAAAACAAATAGAGAAAAAATTTCTCTTCAGCTCTCATTTAGCATGTTACATTTTTTTAAGTAGGAAGCTTAACACACACATAACAATTTTTAACATCCATAACTCTAACATACTCAGATAAAAGTCTGGAGAAGGAATTGCTAGAAAAATCCCCAACAGATCTATCTTGATGAATCTCTGGATTGTGCTCAATAACTCTGTTAATTTTTGAAAATGACAGCTAAGATTAACCAAACCAAGATTAAAAGCACCACACAGATTGAAGACATTTTGCAGCATCTTCTAAAAATGGAACACCTTGAAGTGTCAGAACTAGGCATTTTTAGAAAAATCAAAAATCAAAAACAAAAATTTTAAAAATTTGTGAATAATGTCAGTAATGTAAATAATTAAACTAATATCTCCCCCCTTTTTAATTTTTTTTTTTAACCCTCTAACAGCTTTTCTTCGACCTAGCATCCAATAAATGTATTTTCCAGCTAACACAATTTCTTCGACCTTGTGTCACCTAACACAATTTCTTCAGCCTTATGCCAAAAATAAACCTTAACTCTAAGAAAGCTAAACCTAGTCATTGTCACTATTTTCTCCCAAATTTTCCCGACTGCTACTACTGATCTCAACTACTGGTGGGATATTTACGTAGGCCCACTCTGGACATTTGTACTTCTGATTTAGCCTCAATGGACTTTTGCTTTTTCTGGTAATCACTTCAATTTTCTTTCCAACTTGCTCTTTTTTATCTGATTCACTCTCCTGACTAGATATCTCATTTATCTGCTCCTTTGATCTTTTCACCGACTTGAACTTCAAGTCTTCTTTTAGCCAGACATCACCTTTTCTCAGGAGCTTCTTCTTAGGCTCTATTTTATTACATTCAGCTTTCCAAGCCTTTTTCCTGAATTTTCTTATTTCAGACTCTTCATCACTCATGTCTGAGACTGTTTCTGAGACTTCAAATCTGTACCTAGGAACTTCTTTACTTGGCAGCTTCACTCCGTTAAGAACATCATCCTTACAGCTGGTACTTGGTAATTCTTCCTCTTCTTCAGGGATCACCTTTAGCTTCCCAGCTTCAGGATTCTTGTTCCCGCATTCAGAGCTACTCTTCTGCTTTTCAATACTCTCCTGGACTTAATTGTCCTTTTGCTCAGAATTTTCTGCTTCCGAATCTTTTCCTGCTTCAGAATCTTCTTTCTCTGCTTGAGATTCTTTTTCTAGCAGATTTTCATCATTTTCTAAATCTTAAATCACAATCTCTAGATCTTTTTCATTCAATGTTTCATTCACATGGACATCATCATCCAGATGTCGACCACCTTGTCGATCTTCAAGATCTGGATTTTCTGGTTCTTCTTCTGAGTCTGAATCAGTTATAGTGTCGTCACTATCTTCATCAGGGTTATCCGGTGCAGGTACACGAACGGTATGACTGATATGCATCCACCTTTTCATAACTTTGCACTTTAAAGTATCTGTTGTGACTAATATCACCTGTCTTACTTTTTGCCTCCTGGGTACTGAACATTTTCTCCTACGATGAACCTTTGTTCTGACCCAGTCTCTTGGCAATAGATCCTGAGCCTGCTCCTTTTCTTTTGAAAACACATCTGTTCCCACAGTAATTGTGTCATTTTTTCTTGTTGGAAAAGCTTCTACCCATTTTGAAAATAAACAAATGATGACTAGGACATATCTCAATTTGTTATGTTGGGGCATTTCAATGAAATCTATTTAAATTTTTGCAAATGGACCACCCTCCCAGCCTATGGTTCCCAAATTCTCAATTGTCTTTTGATCTTGATTGTTTTTCTGGCATGTGTTTTTCTGGTATGTCAGACATGTTTCCCCAAACAGTTGAATCATTGTGTCTCTTGCTAAATGACCTGGACCATGGTACATCCGTGCCATGTCAGCAATCATGCAATTGAGCATAACAGATCTGCCATCTTTGTAAACCCATATGTCATCTTCCTCTTGCTGTCTGCAACCTTCTTTGAGCCATGTGTTTTTCTCCTCATCATTTGCCTCATCTTGAAATTGTTTTAACTCATGCCATGTCTGAATTACTAAGATTAGAATGAGAATGCTTGAAACATGTTCATCAAATTTTTTGCGAATCATTGCAACCCTCTCCTGAGCACAGAACTTAGCAATGGTACCTGCGTACTCATTGCCTTTTGAGACAATTATTTTTCTCTCCATTTGCAGCATATTTTATCACTGCTATTTGGTCAAGAAGCTGAATTCCATCCAACAATCTCTTGATCAAAACAGCATTTCTTATAGGTGATTTTGTAAAGTTTAGAAAACCCATGATAATTCCTTCACTTAGTTCCAAGCTCATGCTTGTTGCTGCCACTGTTTTTAAGCAACCTGGCAATGTCTTTTCAAATAAGTCAAGAACACATCCTTCTTTCTCACTGCAGTAAAGCTCAAACTCCTTGTTGTAGTCAGGCATGCCCAGAGCAGGAGCTTCACATAAACTCCCTTTTAACTGCTCAAAGGCCTCAAGTTCAGTTTTTGTCAGGACAATTGGCTTTTTTACATCTGCTTTTGTCAGTCTCTGCAATAGTTTTACAATTACTGAGAAAACACTAATCCATTGGCGACAGTATCCAACCATGCCTAGGAACATTCTTACCTGTTTTTGTGACTTTGGGGGTTCCATTGCCTGAATCATTTTAATTCTCTCAGTAGTTACCTGTCTGGTTCCTTTTGCAATTCTATGTCCAAGGTATTTAACCTCTTTTTTACAAATCTGCAATTTTGCAGGTGACATTTTGTGACCCTCTTCTGCCAAATGATTTTGGAACCTGAAAGCAAAAATTGGTTGGCTCTCTGGGTGCATTGGGACCCAAAACCACTCAGCATTATGTTGTATCTGACAAAGAATCTCTGCTGGGTGGGCACAATAGGACAACAAGGTATAATTATCTCGTTAACCTTTTTCTGATCCTGTGCTATTCTGCACGTTTCATCTGGTGAGTTACAAAGACTGCTTTCAATCTCTTTTAGGACACCCTGTTTAATGAATTTTTAATAACTGGAATGATTCCTTCAATTGTTTCTCGCTTCATCTTGTACTGTGGAACATTAGGAAATTAGTTTGCTCTGCTTGATTGCAATTTTAACTGGATCTGGTCTGTTTTCCTGGTCTCCACTGAATCCTGTATCTGTATTGTATTTCTGCTCATTAACAGAATTTGGAAATGGCGGCGGAGGTATCTCATTCTGCTGAATCACCACCTGTCTCTGTATTTGTAGCTGTTGATTCAGCAGCTGTTGCTGCTGATTCATCTCATTCTGCATCTGTGGATTTTTACACTCTCTTACAAAAGTTAAATCTGCTTTTTCCTTCTCCTTTTTCTTCGTCCATTTTGTTTTCCATTTATTCAGATTACCCCATTTTCTAAAAGTCCAAATTAAATCTTTTATATGGGCAATTCTACCTGAATTGTTCAAGCTTTCAATGTCCTCATCATCCTGATATGTTTTTAACCTGTCTGTACTGATTGTACCATTTATTAATTCTTCTAAATCAATTTTTAATTTTCCAACATCCAGTAATTTGTATTCATCAGCGTATGTAAGGTCAATCAGGTCAATATCAGAGTTCTCATTAGCTAAAGCTAAAGTTATCACTCTCTCTTGCTGAGTTAAAATCATTACTTGCTCATTTTCAAGAACATTAGAATAAAGTTTTTCAGCAAAATTTTGAATTTCAGAATTCAATGGGACTGGTAAAGCTGTGGGACTAGTTTAATCTTTTCTAAGCACTGAGGGAACAGGTCCAATTGTCACAGGAACTGTCACTGCTTCCATGTTTCTGGTTAACTGCTCAATTAAACCATTTGTAGAATTTACATGACCAGGAATAATAATTTCAGAAGTACTAGACATCTCATCATACCTATCTGTTGTGACACCTTGAGAAGGGGGTCTGGACTGGGACTCCATTAATCTGAACTGGGACTCTTGGCGTTACTTTAATCTGTTCTGGGGGTCTGTTTAACTTTCTGTCCTGATCTGTATTTACAACATCATTTCTACACTGATCAATAAATTCTACTTTGACAGGTTTATTATCTAGATTTGCTGATTTGGGAATTGAATTTTCATTAAAAATTATTTCTTTTGGGGGAGGTGTTATTCTTTCAGAATATGTGTCCTTTAAAACTGCATCTTTAGCATCTGTATTTTTATTATGCTTACTTGTAACTTCATTATTCGCCTCTTTATTATAACTAGCAGCCCGTCCCGACCTTGTCCCGGAGCAACAGGCTTCCCCCGACACCCGCCCGCCCAGACATTGTCCAGCAGCCCGGGCCCCCCGCCCGGCCCGTCCCCCGCCTGCCCTGACCCCCGCCTGCCCTGATCCCCGTACCTCAGCCGCCACTCCTCCCGCCTGTCCGCTGCTCGCACCGCCGCTGGCCTGTCCGCTGCTCCTCACGTCACCGCTCCTCCCCCGCGCCATGTCCGCCGCTCCCTTACCCCAGCCGCCGCTCCTCCAGCCGGTCTGCTGCTCGCACCACTGCTGGCCTGTCCGCTGTTCCTCACGTTACTGCTCCTCCCCCGCGCCATGTCCGCCGCTCCTCGTCGAGCTTCTGGACGCCGCTCCTTCTCGCACTCCTGACGTGAGCACGCACGTCGCGGCCGGTGCTACTTCAGAGGGACTACTATTTTTTTACTGTAAATTTTTTAAATAACTTTTTTTTAAATTTATATAGCCTATAACCATCTACACACCCTGACGATTCCAACAGTGTATCGTGTGTGTGGATTGGCCCTGTGGTTCCCGAGTTTACCCGCCTCAAAGGCTGAAAGTTCTTCCTTTATTATAATAGTATAGATTAGAGCCAGGGCTCCGAGCACGGCTTTTTCTTTCCCTCTGCAACAACGTTACACGAGTGTAAAGCTCTATGTGGCCGCACTTTTTCCAATGACAGCGTGTGGTCCTAGCACATCTTTTTCCTGGCCCCTGCAACAACGTTGGACGTGTGAAAAGCGCCGTCAATGAGTGTGTGTAATGCCTCCTTCTGTCATGTTAATGAAGCTTGGTCCGAGCACAGCTTGTTCCTGGGCCCTGCATTTGAAGCCCAGATATGGCAGAGCACATTTGGGAAATGGGAAAGCAATGCCAGAAGACGGAACGGTAAAACCCAGATTGCAATAAGATGCAGAGGGAACATGCCAGATGGGAGACCCCAACCACCTCATAAGTACCACAGATGGCATGCAACACAACACCCCCATAGAAATCCCCGTGCTCCACTCCACGGATCCAGATCCAAACAGGAAGAGACACACCTACTGCACCCTATGCTGAGGAGAGTGCAGATCTCAGAGAAAAGTAAAATACACCCTGTCGCAAGACAGACAGTAACAACACTATCTCTGTGGCCCCAAGGCTTGTTGTCACCTCCTCCACACAGCCACAGCCCGTTTGAGCCAATAGCAGATCACCAAGCATCTCAGTCACAATCGTAGATCATTCCTAACTCTCTCGCGATGTGCACACACAGCGGACCATAGTGAGCCTATGGGAGAAGCCACAAAGTCTCAAATAGGTGGGTACTGACAGAAAGTTGTTGGGCCACTCAACAATCTGAATACAATTCAATTTGAGTATAGTGTATTAAATAATCAAGCATATTGTCCATGTTATGAACGTTGAACCCCAGAGAAAAGATGCCATCTACATGGCAGATGTCACCCTGCGGTCTTCTTTGGTAAGTTTTACACTACGATTTTTGCTGGGTCGTGAAAGTCCAAGCAATAAATGAAGAAGCCTTTAAATTCTGTGTTTTTCTTGTCATGTTTGCTGCGTTTCAATTACAGAGGTCAAATGCCAGGCTATGTCTTCTTTCTAATATGGAGATTGACGTTCGACGTGTGAAAAGCGCCGTCAATTAGCGTCTCTCATGACTCAAGAGGCTTGTTGAATTGTCTGCATTTTTCTTCTCTGGCCGCCCCCTGTGCAGCCCCTTGCAACCACGTTAGAAGTGTCTTTTGAAGTGTGTTTGTTAATGTGGAAATCAGCCTCAAAATCCGTACATCATGCCTCGTTCTGGAATGCTAAAGAGGCTTGTGGAATTCAGCGTGTTATTTTTTCCCCTGCCCTCTGACAATGGGTTTCTCCCTGTACTGCTCAGTTCTTTGACCGTGTTTGTAGCTCCGACAGCAATAATTGTAGGAGTGTTTATTTTAATGTATCACATGCGTGTTTGACGAATGGCAGAAGGTTTTGCATATGTTTCTTTTGATTTAATGTGTTAGTTGAATGTAATGTTGCGTGATTGGTTGTTTGGTTAATGCGTGTCTTGACATTGGTTGTTTGTGGAAGGCGCGGCCCAGGGTGTCCTTTTCCTCCCGAAGGTGCGCCCCTGCCACGCCCCTTTGTTTATGTTGGCTCCGATCCGTGATGAAGGTCTCGCGTATTCAGTGAGTACTTTGCCAATTGCACAGGCCGAAGTTAGCAACTTCTTTATTTGCACAGATGCGAAAAACGCTGTTTATTTCACCACTGTAAACCGTAATGCTACTGAAGTCGACGTGTATTAAACGGTGTTTATGTGTCCACTTAGTGCTTTGTGTGTGCTTGCAGAAGCTGTGTTTTGTGTGTGCGTGAGTGCTTGAAGGGGCTGTGTTTCCTTGTGTGTGCTTGCAGAAGCTGTGTTTTGTGTTTGCTTGAGTGCTTGAAGGGGCTGTGTTTGCTGTAACTGAGTGAATGTGATGTATTTTGGGACATGCCCCTCTGCCAATGTTACCGCCCACATTGAGAACAACGCCCACAAGGAACTACTTTCTCTGGAATGTTGTTTGCCCTTCGTAATGTATATGTTGTAGAAATGTATAGCCTATGTCCATCTCCTGGACCTCCCCTTTCCAACGCTGTTTTGGGAGTTGTGATTGATGGTGTACTTCTGGAGTTTACCCGCCTCAAAGGTTCCCAGTTCTCGCTTTATAATAGTAGTATAGATTTACTCTAACATGTAGCAACAACCTTTTCAACATGTTTAAATACATTTTTCATTTTTCTGATAGCAGAAAAACATTTTCTTCTTCTTTTGATAATTTTTATCCATGTTTTAAAATAATCACTTTTATTAAAATTAATCTCAATGAAAAAATTGTTTACCTTGTTGACCTTGTGACACTAGCTAACTAACACGCGAAAATCACTAATTAGTTCACAAAGCCCTTCTCTTTTTCCTGTGTTCTCATATTAATTTGGGCAATAGAACAAGGACTGTGTATTTTTAATTAATGCGTGTACCAGATTATCAGGAAAAACTAATGGAATGTGAGAGCGTTTTTATTAACATGCGCTTCACTGACAGGGCATCTGACAACACTCGTCTCTCTGAACCAAACACTGCCCTGTTCCCACGCTGATGCGAAACTATGAGACTGGGACTCAAATTCTGCCAGGCGCTAGGCTCTCAGAACTCACTACATCAGGAACAAGACAGTCATTAAATAGGAGAATTCCGGGCAATTCGATTTTAAAATAAACAAAGCTTTGGGCATTAGCGCTAGAGCAAAAGTAAACAACTTGCATCAGCCATTTACAGCGATGCCTCGGCCAATCACAGCACGGCGGCTGCAAATGCTCCAGCCAATCAGAGCGCGACTTTCGCGACGCTCAGCCAATCACAGCGGGGCTGTAGCTGTGACGTGTACTGCTGCTGCTGCAGTGTTTCTCCCCTCGCGCTCAGGCCTCTGCTTCGTGAAATATGATTTTGGCACAGCACGCAATCTCTCGCGCGCATCAGCTGTAACACGCTTTTCTCTTTAATCAATCGCGCAACCAAGAAGGAAACCAAATCGGGGACAGTCACAACTGTAAACAGTACAGCAGCGCTTCATCCAATCACAGCGCAATTTTGCTGTGACACCACAAACGCCTCTGCCAATCGAAGCGCAGCTTTGCAGAGACACTCCGGACGCCTGAACCAATCAGAGCGCGGCGGCTATGACGCACACAGCCGCTGCAGCTCGAAGCTCTCCCCACACGCTCTCAAAACAGCCCCTCCCTTACAATTTTCGATCAGGACCCTTAAAATGCTTATAAAATAGCGCAGAATACTTTAAAACACTTTTAAATAGCGCAGACTTTACCCGAAGGCTCTAAAGTGCTTTAAAATTCCATTTTGGACATTTTAGTAACTACACAAAACAAACCATTTCCCTGCTTCTCTATAAAGGACAGTAGCTTTTCATACACAGATTTTCACTCATTCACTTGAAATAGACGACGCTACTTCTTCCGAATACTTTCTCTGCCACATTTACACATACATTCATACAAAGGAAATCCCTATTCATGCATACTTGTTTCTTCCTCAGGACTTTAACCTTAGAAGTAAACCTCTTTCGCCAAAAAGAAAACAACGCCTATTTTTCTTCCTCAGGACTCTAACCTTAGGACTCTAACCTTGGAAGAGAAATCAACGCTTATTTTTCTTCCTAGGACTCTAACCTCGGAAGAGAAAACAACCCCTACCCTTCACACAAGCTTGGATAAATCCTATTACTCTTTTCACAGAGAGTTTTAAAACAGGCTCACCAGGTCCCTATACTCAATGCTACGATTTCATAGACAATCCTCACTATCATACATACAATTTACTCAACACACCTAGAACCCTAAACTTGTGTTGTACGTCCACAACACAGTGATATGCGGCGATATCACCTTTTGAAGCAGAACAAATGCACTGTGTAACTCTTCTAGTCACACTACTCTTGCCATGGCAAACCAGGAATTTTTCACACTGCTGGAAAAACCCTAACTACATATAACAATCGGACAAAATCAAAAACTCAACATATGTTAAACATTTATCCTATGATTTATACTGACATGTATGTAACATGTATGTCAAAAACAACATACAACCGTACGAATGCTACCAGAAAACTGATCCAGCGCTCCTACTAAAATTCTGCATAAATGATATCATCTACCACCAAATTTACCAATTAATACCAGGCCCATAAAATAACAGAGCAGCTGAATCATGAGGCGAATGAATCTAATATGTAGTTTTTAAACTATCTACAATAAACAAGACCAGCTTGTCATTTAGTAAGTTTATTCAAACATATTCAGAAAAACTTAGGTTTTGGAACTTTATTAAACAAGCATTAGAAAATGTCATGAAGAAAAGTTTATTCAGCATTTATAAAGAGAGCTTAATTCAAGAAATATTATTCATTAACAGGAATAAGTGAAATGAGCATTTCCAAATCCTAACTAGTTCCCTGTCTCTACCCTCATTGCCTGAAAATAAAGTCTTTAAAAAGTCTCCTTACCTTACGTGTATTCGTCGGTCAGCAGAACACGACCCTCTGGAATCAAGAAGCGTAAGCCAAAAATCTGCTCCTTGAGCCAACTCTTATACCCTAAAACTAAGGCTAAACTAACTATTTTCACATTCCAACAGCTGAATTCTGGCTCCCCATTGGCTGAACCACCTCACGCCACAGTAATCTGTGACATCTTTCACCTGAGGTCCGAGCTTTTACACAAAGCCATTGTTCATGCACAGAGTCTGGGCGACAGTTCCTTAGTCTGCTACATTTTGTAGCAAAGTTGTTCATGTAGTGCACAAAAATGCCGCGGCTCTTCCTCTCAACCTTGAGCCTGTCCGTTCTGAGCTTTCCGTGGCACAAGCAAACCTCTCCACAGAGTCGCCTTTAGCAGTTCATTTTCAAAGCTTTTCATAATAAAAGTTCATAGGCTTGGAGTAGTGTGGCTCACTGATTAGAGCGGCAGACCCTGATGCAGAGGTCTGGCCCGGGACCAGGGTTCTATTCCCGACGCGGCAGGGTCCTGAGCCCAAAAATGTCCACGGACTCGATAATTCTCGCCTCAGTGCCTATTCTAATCATGGGGTCCCACGCTGCAACTCTGGGCAATAGCTTGCTTAATTTCCACTACGGCGGCCCACCCGCTGCGGGATGCCTGGCTTTCACCTTGGGGATGCCCAGTTGGGGTTGTCTCACAGGGAAAAAGCCAGGACGGGTTTCCAAGGCAAGCGCCTTGATGCCTTTGGGTGATACGTGCGCTATATAAGTCGCAATACATTTACATTACATTTACATTTACTTCTTATCTTTTTCAAAATAAGTTTTCTCCCGTGTCTTTACATCAGTAGGTCTCTTTCAGAAAGCGTCAATTTTCTGCGCCACTTTTGCTTGCATCACTGCGCCACTTTTAGCTTGCGTCACTTTTTCAGAATGCATTATTTTTCAGCAGCTATGCTTCTTTCAGTAAACTATTATTTAAACAAACACAAAACAGCAATTAATTAAAGAATTGACATTTGTTCTGTTACCCACCCCCTTTGCTAAATGTTAACCCATTAATTATGTTACCTAGCAAAAAGCACAAAGAAAGCAACACTTTTAATCTACCATTCTTCATGAGGTCCAGCAGGATTCTTTATAAATCTGGAAAAGATAATCAGACACAATAGACAAAAGCACATATAAATAAGCACATGCCATTACTTGATCAGCCACATTAGTGTTTGACAAAGACAATAGGACTAACAAAACATCCTTAGTTATTTATTAAAACATACTTGCAGTTGCAACATAAAAGCACATAATGTTAATCCCGTGTATTGGTGAATGCAATCTTACTCTAGGTTAGTTTAGTAAAACAAATCATGCAAAAACTCATTAATATTATTAATCAAGTTATGGGAAATTAGCTTCACGAGCCAGAAAAAAAGCATTTCTGAAGCTCGCTTCATCAGGGTGCATGCACCCTCTTAGCCAGGCTGCAGTAGCAGACCTGTGGTGTCATTTCGGAGGGCTTCCCAGGGGTGGCATAATACATGCTGCAGCCCCTGGCAGACCTCTGGGGTACCTATGCCCTGGGTACATAGTATACCATATACTAGGGACTTATAAGGGCACTCCAGAATACATTCAGAGATGTACCTAATGTACATGGAAACCATTTTAGAGAGGAAGCAGCTAGTCTGGGGTCCTGGATAGCAGGCCCCAGCCAGAGTAAGGTCGAAAAACAGTGAACACCCATTAATAGGCACTGCTTGCCTTTTAACAGTCCCTGCGGCAATAGACTAGAACTCCTAATGTTGGAGGAATAAGACCTTGCACAGTCAGCTGAACCCTTATTCTGATCTCGGTAATCACTATGATGAGCCTGTTTAGCACCTGCGGAAACATACTGTGTTGCTTGGTTAAGTTGTCGGCATACGTTGGGTGGTTTGCTATGAAGATGTTGGGTCATTACCCAATCTACCTTTATAAGCGCTGCAAAGAGTACTACCAATTATGTGTCTGTTCTGGAATGAAGTGGCTAAGGTAGCTACCTTGTCAATGTAAGGGGGGTATCTTTCTGTAAAATACTTTTTGTGATGTCAGTTAGTTGCTCCATCAACCGCTTCACTAAGCTTACTAATTCCGCAACCCTTCCTATATGAGCTACCAAGTCGACTGACTGTTTGTTTAAAGAACCCAGGCACTTACAGGTACATGTCGCTTGGGTTACTGAATCGATCTCCTGGTGGCACAGGTCTAATATTCACTTGGGCGGACATGCTTTCCTCGGTTATACTCATCAGTGGGTTAAATCGGTTGGTACATACTACGTCAAACTCTGGCTGGAAATCACTACTGACAGTGGGGTGGGGAGGAAGCTTGTATGTCCAGATCAGCGCCTACAAAAACCCCTGTGTCAGAACTTACAGATGTTCGCTGAATGGACTTTTAAACATGGCTGGTATAGATTTTCCAGTACGCTGGGAGGAGGGATGTTTGATAGCTAATGCCCCTGAAGTGCATACATCTTAACCCATGGGAGCTGTCAGGACCTCCTCACACTCACTTATTATATAATCAGTACGATTCATGACACAATTGTTCCCTTTAGCCAAAACACCTTTCTTCAGTGTTTTTGAAGTCTTGCCCTTTCCTACCCCTCCCCTTCCCAGATCGTCCACAGCCTTTCTTTTGCCCATACTTATAAACGATAAGGCAATTAAAGAGGTGCACTTATTTACCAAATGCTTACAGAATATACTTCGATATAACACGGAAAGCTCTAATGAGATGGAGTCAGTCAAATTAGTATCGATTGAGAGTACAAAGACCGATTGGTACAGAGTTCTAAAGTATGCCGTAAGCAGGCGGGTTAACAGTACCTCTAATGTTAAAGATGTTTTCATGGAGCAATGTTAGAGGTGTGGCCCTGCCCTGCCTCTTCCTGCCAATGACGGGCAAAGACGGGCCCGCCCTTGGTCCAGGCTTCGTCCAAGCACGTCCCGCGCAGCGGTGTCCTGAGCGCGATTTAAACACCGCAGGTCAGCATGGATGGATGGCAGGCATGCAGAAAGCAGGTTACGGTGCCGGAGAGCCTGGGAGACTGAGTCCCTGAGCCTGGCTACAACCCTGTTACTGGCAAAGCCCATCCCCCAATACATTCATATTGGCACCTTTTTAGGTCTTGTCCTATGCAATGCGCATGCGCTGCAAAGGAGGGGACCTAATGCCATGGGCAGCGCTTTTGCGGCAAAGAAGTGCACGCGTTGTATTGCTTGCAATGCAACACGTGCACATCTTGGCAATTTCCTTTCGGGATCGCGCAGAGCCATATGGTGGCGCCATATGGTCGCACGCTCCTGAAAGGAAATCACCCATGCCCTCTCCCCCTGCTCCCACTTTCACAAAGCCGCTCGGCCAACACTTCTTATAAACAGTCAGAGCAGAAACCATAGATGAATGTTGACCGTCTGATGATTTAATGCACATTTGTGCATTTTTCGCCCACCCTGACTGCTTATTTTTGCTATCCTTGCTCAGGCTTTTCATGAAGCATTCTCAGCATTTGTTGGTGGCCGCCCTGTTCATTAGGCCTCGCCCACTTTGCTCGCACTTTTCAGAAATCATTTTTGGCGTTTATCTACATTTTATGCTTCCTCGACACTACTCATTGAAGCCACTGTTCCTTCATTTCAGGGACACGTTGGCTACTTTAGTGCATTTCAGTACAAAATCGGGTCTTTTTTTGTAATACTTGCTATTTGCTGCGGGATGTCTCGGGGAGTTAAACGCTCGCTACTGAGGTACGTGGTGAACTGCAGTCAGAAGTTTGAATCACGACTCACTTTTCCGAAGTTTGTAAACTCAGTGCCATCGCAATGGGCAGTACCAGCCCCTTTTATTTACATCACTGAGAAATAGCAGAGATGTGGTATATTGGCCCGAGAGCATCAAAGTGCTGTAGCCGAGCACCAGTTACATTACACAAAGTTATGTGACGGGGAGGTGAAGTGATTTGCCCAGGATCACAGGATGTTGAGCCTAAACCGGTACTCGAACCTGATTCCCCCGTCTCTTAGGCCACATCTGCTCAGTATTTACTTGAAACACTAAATTAATAAAACTGTCATTCTAAGATGCTTGGCAAGCCTCGCAGGTCGGTTAACATCAAGGAGACTGTGCAGGCCTGCCAAGCCTCTCTCGGGCCCACAAACATCCTCCTTCTGGAGGACAAGACATGGCCACGCCCCATTCCGTAAATGCATTTCTCACACAAAGTACACACTGTCCTCACGTGTGATCCTCTGCATTAGAAGCCACAGTTCATGTGACATTTCTCATCCCGTTGGCTGCATGCCCTCAGACAAGAACCCGGCCCTAATCTATACTCCCTGCTTCACGCTTCCCAGTGCAGTTTTTTTGTTCTCCGGGAATGAGAGGCGCCCCCCCCCCCCCCCCCCCCCCCCGCCTAGGGGAGGGGGCCTTTAGTGGGAATTCCGGGCACGGTGAAATGGTTTCGTTTCTCCAGGTCTAGTCATGGGGAGGGTCTCAAAGTAACTTGAGATGCCAGGGTAGGCATCTGCGAGCCCTCCCCCAAGATGATAACAAGCCTTTGCAATGCAATGGGAAAGTTTGAGGTATTGGTATAGTAAATGACAATTTTGTTTATTTATGTGTTGGTTTTGAAAATAGTGAAATTAATAGCTTTGTCATTTACAATGCCAATAGTTTTAACTTTCGCAAACGTGACACCTATAGCATTTCTAATACAATATGTGTTGTATTTACATGACTTAGATGTATTAATATTACAAATAACAATGGCTTTTATTTTTTTATAATTAACACTTAAATAAAAGTTATTGTAATTTATAATGGCAATAGCTTAAACTTTTGTAAATACCTTTTGGGAAGATTATGTTCAGTGTATTTTATTGTGATGAAAATCCAAGAACAGAAGTGAAATATTAACATCTTTTTGTGACATCTGTAATAAAGCTTGAAACATTTAGAGAACATATTAGAACCAGTTGTTGAATGGTTGCACAGAGTGATGCTGTGGCGTTGAGTGGTGCTGAGGGATGCTGTGGCCTTCGGTGGTGCTGAGTGATGCTGTGGCATTCAGTGGTGCTGAGTGATGCTGTGGCATTCAGTGGTGCTGAGTGATGCTGTGGCATTCAGTGGTGCTGAGTGATGCTGTGGCATTCAGTGGTGCTGAGTGATGCTGTGGCATTCAGTGGTGCTGAGTGATGCTGTGGCATTCAGTGGTGCTGAGTGATGAGGTGGCATTCAGTGGTGCTGAGTGATGAGGTGGCATTGAGGGATGCTGTGGTGTTGAGTGGTGATGTGGCGTTGAGTGGTGATGTGGCGTTGAGTGGTGATGTGGCTTTGAGTGGTGATGTGGCTCTGAGTGGTGATGTGGCTCTGAGTGGTGATGTGGTGCTCTTGCATTGAGTGGTGCTCTTGCATTGAGTGGTGCTCTTGCATTGAGTGGTCCTATGGCATTGAGGGGTTATGTTGGAGGGTGGAGTTGGAGGGATGATTTGGAGGGTGGAGTTTGAGTTGGAGGGTGGAGTTGGAGGGTGGATTTGGAGGGTGGATTTGGATGTAGGATTTTGATTTTGATGGTGTAGTTGGATGGTGTAGTTGGATGGTGAAGTTGGATGGTGAAGTTGGATGGTGAAGTTGGATGGTGGAGTTGGATGGTGGAGTTGAAAACAGCAGCATGTCTTATTAACAAGACTGAGAGACAGCGGAAGGTTAATGAGAGAGAGGGCTGTGAAGAGGGAGAGAGAGAGAAAGGGCGAGTGAGAGAAAAATCAGAGGTAAATTAAGCGCACTCGATTAAGAAGCAGCAGGCCAAGGGAAGATAAGTGGGCATTAATGAGAGGCCACGGGCTTCTAGGGAGAGGATATGGGAGGGGGAAGGAGGGAGAGTAAACATAAGCGACTGTGTGAGGGAGAGTAAATGAGAGGAGGGAAGAAGAGAGCGTGAGAGAGAGGGGGGAGAGACAGGAGGCGAGAGAAAGAGAGAGGGGGAGTGATAGGGATGAAAGCGCTAGCGGCAAAAGGTGACTTGCAGAGCACGTGATTGACTGTATGTGACACAAATGGTGGTGTGCGAGGCTTCCTTTCAAGTCGGGTGGGGGGGCAGGGGAGTAAGCGAGTGGGAGTGACGGAGTATGGTGGTGTGCGAGGCGGATGGGGGTTGGGTGGTGGCGGAGCAGGGGAGTGAGCTAGTGGGAGGGAAGGTGCATGGTGGTGTGCAAGGCGGATGTCTAGTTGGGGTGATGGTGTGTAAATAAACGTGGGGAATTACAAATCTTGTCAAAGCCCAACAGAGCAGCTCAAGCATTTAAAGATGGTTGCCTCAAACCTGGCTGAAGGGTCTTTGATGTCTGTGTGGTGGTCGAAGGACAGGCTTGTTGTGTGGTGCTCTTTCCTGGTTGCTGGTGCACTGAACAGCACTGATGCAGCAGCTTCATGTTAAATACATTAATCACTGCATTGTTTTTTTTTCCAGTCTTCTTCCAAAATACATTTTAAAAAACAGAGCCCTGTGTGTTTCTCTTTGGTGCAGTTCCTACGTGATGTATCATATAGATGCATGCGTCTTATTATATAAAAAGATGAGTGATTTGTTTACTAAATGAAGTGACACTTCGTTTCTCTTTTATTAGCTTTCCGTGGCATTATTTTGCTATCACGAACTTCAAATATGAACTTTGCTATTGTTCGGAAATAAAATATTACACGATTCACATTTCTTCTTGCAAATGCAATTTTACGTGAATGCTGTGTGCAGTCCTCATTTAAACATGAGCAGCAGGACTGTTCCAACTTCGTGGGAAGTTTGACAACGTTTAGCAAATGGAAGGTAAAACACGGAAGTGTGCGCTGGTGGGGGGTGGGCAGCCTTTGATGTCTGGTGCTGTGAGAGACAGCATATGGGGTGTGAGTGAGGCCAAGCGCGCGCCTGGCGAAGCGTCACGCTTCAGTAAACAACATGCATTTGGAGGAATCTGGATTGGAATCCTCTTGGTCAAAGAATTTGTTTCAACGATAATAGTTCAGATATATAAATAGCTCGACCTAAAAACAAAACCTATTGCATTGCAAATGCTTGTATTATGCCTTCACCTGATTTTACACACTTTGGCTTGTGCCACTGTGGTTTCAGAAGAGAGGCCAGGACTTGAATGGGAATGAAGCATGAGATAGCTAGCTCACTTCAGGACAGGAATGTGGAGACCCTGTGTTAGGGTAGTGTGCACTGCCGCAGCCCATGCTGTACCAATACGTGCAAGGGCTGCTGCCTGTCAGCGCTGCTAATCCCATTGATTGCATGAGAAGCGTTTGTGTGTATTTTTGGGATTTATAAGGAAACTCAATCAAAGATTAACTGGGGGAGAGAGGAGGGAAACAAACACAGCTTAGCTTTAAAAGGAACAAATTGCCTCTGCTATTCAGAGGCCCAGTAGATGGCTTGCAAGCCTTTTGAATTAAATACTCAAAGACATTTTAAGGACTTATTATCTGAGAAAAATTCAAGAAGAGAATTCCAGGGCCCTTTGGGCGTCACAAGTACTCAGGGCGACAGCTCACTGTAGAATTCTCAGGAATACGCCAAAGCCGTTCATATGGTGCAAAGACGCAGCCTTTTCATCATGCATTGCGTCCTAAAAGAAAAAACACATATGGCTTAGATCATATTTACACTGCTTTTTCCACTTTGAAGCAACTTCAGTGCGCCCGCGTGCGAGAACACATGAAAAAACACATTTATAACACAAACGGGACTATAAAAGAATGAACATAGGGAACCATGTTTAGGAGTGGGGTCTAGTTATAGGCAGCGCCACTGGAATTAAGCAGCAGGAGAGGACCAAATTAAGCGGCCGTGCTGACTAAATTATTCGGCAAAAAGAGGCAAATTAGGTGGCATAATACAGCACATTTTGTGATAGAATTACTTCAAAATGTTGTCATTTTCACTAATTTTAACACTGTTTTAGCAAAGATCTCGCCTTACTGCCAATAAGCTACTGAAAGATGAAGGGTCAACCTTTGTGAAGGGCTTTCCACTGCAAGACAACATGGGTTGCTATTTTTAAAAAAAAATTAAGTAACTTGTTTGAGTAAAAAAATATTTTTTCCCCGGGCTCGCGACCCCGTGGTTTGTGTGTTTCCGGTACCATGAGGTGTTCTGGTGTCAGATCTGGTGAGAGTTTGGCTGCAGGGGTGCAGCGTTGTGAAAGCGGGCCACTTCCACGGAAAGCAAGATAACTACATGTTGCGATATTGCGCTAAGTAACTTTAGGTTCCTTCCTTTTCGACTTGGGAAAAACAGGTGTGAGTCATTCTCTCCAGGAACAAGCTGCTAAGGAAGGAGGAGGGGTCAGGGAACAGGTAGAACAGGATGAAGGGAGGGTGGTCGCTGAAAGCAGAGATACCCGAGAAAAAGCCGAGGGAAAGTAGACAGCATATGTTCCACACATAGAACAGGCAAGAGTGGAATTAAAATAGGTGAAACACTACGGGAGAGAAGGGCTAGAGAGGCGGAGAAGTTAATAATTCTGAAATAGAGAGACTGAAAGAATCAAAGGAGAGGAGAGGAGAAATATAGAAAAGAAAGTGAGAAGAAGGAAAAGATGAAAAGAAGAGCGTGACCTAAACTCAAGTTCCTAAAAAACGGATCAGGACCCTAAAGACGAAGGAAAAAGAAGAGTGGGAAAAAAAAAGGGACCGGAGCGAAGCTAGAAGGGCTAGATAAAAACGAGAAAGAGAAGCTGAAAAAAGAGACAGAGAGAACCGAAGACTGACATCGGAAACACAGAGAGGGAAATGGTGATGTAAGAAAGGTAAACATATTCATTACAGGCAACCAAGTATCATAGCCCTGAGACGCTTGCAACGCTGGCATTCTACAACTGTAGCCTGTGGATGCGCATAAAGAGTCAGAGCAGGCATGTGGCAACACCTTACCTTTAGTAAGTGTATCCCAATTCTTTCCAAGACCTCCGCCCCTAAAACAGATCTCTCCTTGCCCTTAACCCCGGACATACACCACAATGCTTCGAAGCTGCCCCGGGACATACCCACGGTCCTTTCGCCTGCCTCTCCTGCAAATTTACCAGCATCAATAACAATACCACATCCACTGAATCCAAACACATCTCCGAATCTAACCACCTGAAGTGCATCCTGCTCAACACCCGCTCGGTCCACAGACACGCAACTGAGCTCTGGGACCTACTCGACACTGCATCACCGGACGTCGCCTTCCTTACAGAAACCTGGATGAACGCATCATCATCACCCGACATCGCCATAGCCATCCCGGAAACTTACAAGATCTTCCGAAAAGACCGCACCAACCAAACAGGAGGAGGCATCGCCATCGTCCATAAGAACACCATCAGAATCACAACCAGCTTCGACGATAACCTTACAACCGCCGAACACCTCCACTTCCAGATCCACACCGACCCCAGAACCACACTCAGAGGCACCCTCATCTACAGGCCTCCAGGAACCCGTAAACAATTCAGCGAAGACATCACCGACTTCATCAGTCCACATGCCCTCGCCTCCGAGAACTACATTCTATTAGGAGACCTCAACTTCCACCTGGACAAGAAAAACGACAGCAACACCACCACCCTTCTTGACAACCTGGCCAATCTCGGCCTCAAACAACTTGTTGACACCCCCACCCATGTAGCCGGACATAAGCTCAACCCAATCTTCACCTCCAACAAACACATCTCCTTCGATCGCACCACAGCTCTCCACTGGACGACGGACCACAGTTGTGTTCACTTCAGCTACAAAACCACCTCAACCCACAACCCCCCACAACCTATCCCCCGAAGAAAATGGAACAAAATAACCACCGACCAACTCCTCACATAGCTCAACCAAAACCCACCCGCCCTCTCATCGGACCCAAACCAAGCTGCCATCAAATTCAAACAATGGATCACTCACAGCGCTGACGAATTAGCACCCTTGAAAAACCATCTCACCAAACAAGACAGTAAAAAGGCCCCCTGGTTCAACGATGACCTTAAGAAATCCAAAAAGCTATGCAGCACTCTCGAGAAAACGTGGAGAAAAATCCCAACCACCGACAACATGACCACCTTCAAGGCAGCCACCCGAAAACACCACCAGCTGATCCGAGCCACCAAGAAATCAGCACTCAAGAATCGACTCGACAACAACACCCATAACAGCAAGGAACTATTCAACATCGTCAAAGAATTCACCAACCCCACCGCAGCCTCAAACGACATCACTCCCTCCCAAGACCTATGCGACTCGTTATCCTCCTTCTTCTACAACAAAATTGCTGACATACATAACAGCTTCGAAAACAGTTCCAACAAACAATCCTCTCCACCCCCCTCAGAACCTAAACCATCCTCTAACAACCTCAGCGCCTGGAACCCAATCACCACCGAAGACACCATCCACCTAATGAACTCCATCCACTCTGGCTCGCCGACCCCTGTCCCCACCACATCTTCAACAAAGCAGACTGCATCATCGCACCCCATCTCCGCGATGTCATCAATTGCTCCTTCATCTCTGCCACCTTCCCAGAAAGCTGGAGACATGCCGAAGTCAGCGCCCTCCTGAAGAAACCCACAGCAGACCCCTCTGAACTTAAAAACTACCGCCCCATGTCCCTCCTCCCATTCCTGGCCAAAGTCATTGAGAAAGCCGTCAATAGCCAACTCGCTGCCTTCCTCGAATCCACCAACTCCCTCGACTCCTCACAGTCCGGCTTTCGAGCCAAACACAGCACTAAAACCGCACTCATCGCAGCAACAGACGACATCCGAACACTACTGGACAACGGAGAAACAGTGGCCCTCATTCTACTCGACCTCTCCGCCGCCTTCGACACTGTCTGTCACAGCACACTCATACAACGCCTCAGCAACATCGGCATAAAAGGAAAAGCCTTGGACTGGATCATCTCGTTCCTAGCTGGGAGAACTCAGAGAGTCCGACTTCCCCCGTTCAAATCAGAGGCCACCGAAGTCATCTGCAGTGTACCACAAGGATCATCACTCAGTCCCACCCTCTTCAATGTTTACATGAGTCCACTCGCTTCCATCGCGCTTCAACACAACCTCAACATCATCTCCTACGCAGACGACACCCAGCTGATCCTCTCCCTCACCAAAGACCCCAACACCGCCAAAACCAATCTTCATGAAGGCATGAAAGAAGTAGCCATATGGATGAAAGACAGCCGCCTTAAACTCAACTCAGACAAAACGGAAGTGCTCATCCTAAGATCAACCCCCTCTGCCTGGGACAACTCATGGTGGCCTTCGGATCTGGGCTCAGCACCCATACCCACGGACCACGCACGTAACCTTGGCTTCATCCTAGACTCGTCACTCTCGATGACCAATCAAGTCAACACCGTCTCATCCTCCTGCTTCAACGTACTTCGTATGCTCAAAAAAAAATTCCACTGGATCCCCGCCGAGACAAGAAAGACTGTCACCCACGCACTGGTTACGAGTCGACTAGGCTACGGAAACACCCTCTACGTCGGAATTACAGCCAAATTACAGAAAAAACTCCAACGCATCCAAAACGCATCAGCAAGACTCATTTTGGACATCCCTCGCCAAGATCACATTACCGGCCACCTGAAAAACCTCCACTGGCTTCCCGTCAACAAGAGAATAACATTCCGTCTCCTCACCAGGCCCTCTACAAACTAGGTCCCGAATGTCTCAACACTCGACTATCCTGCTAAACACCCACCCGCCAACTGAGATCCTCCAATCAGGGCTTCACCGCAGTTCCACGTATCCAAAGATCCACCATGGGAGGTAGATCCTTCTCCTACTTGGCGGCCAAGACCTGGAACTCACTCCCCACTCACCTCCACCTTACACAGAACCACATCTCCTTCAGAAAAGAACTTAAAACCTGGCTATTCGACAAATAATAAACCCCCTCCCCAAGCGCCTTGAGACCCTCTGGGTGAGTAGTGCGCTATATAAATTCTTGAACTTGAACTTCTAGAACATGCGAGCGCTCTGATCTTGCCTGCATAGCAAAGCCAAACTTAAGTATCAAAGTTTTTTCCCCCCCAATGAGGCTCACTACAGCAAAACGTGAATTGCCAATTGTAGGGCAAACAACATTTAAGTTAATATCAATGCACACTCTTACCTGCTTGCTATATGCAATCTTGCTGTGCAGAAAATTGAAACAGGAAGTGTATTATTCATTTCTCTTTGCAGCTCCCAGACCGGAAGTTGTAAGGAAGCCATATTTGTATTTTTTGGTATTGTTTAAACAGGTAATCTATGTCTGCATATGGAGAGCGGCGTCTCGCTCAGTGTGGACTGGGAAGAGGAAGACTGACTAGAAGGAAGTGCCCAGTAGCTGCTGGCTGCACTCGGATTCAAACCAAACGCCTCACAAAGTGTGTAAGATTGAACTTTTTACTAGAACTGTCCGACTAACCCTGCACAATCCCTTAGCGGAATTAAGGATGCCTCACACAATTCAAAGGTTGGACGACTGTTGCCATCCCACCCGATGATTGTATTGTGTCATCATTGGCCTCCTGCTCCAACGGCAGGCTGGCAGTGCAATGCCTGTCGGGTAGCACTGAGTGCTACTCTTTTGATAGAACTCACTTTTCGATACCCAATTACCTATTGATGATGTGTGAGTTAGCATCATATGGCTAACTGATAAAGTTCGCATATGCACCTATGCTGAATTATTTTACTTGCTCCTTTCATATATTCAAATACATGTGTGACTTTATAGTTCCTTAGCTTAGCCTGTGTGCCACCATTTTGTGTACCCCTCTGTGCCTGCGGGCCCTGCTCGCTCATATGCCCCTCCCGCAGGAATACAGAAATTCACTAAGACAGCAGTTTTCGTTTCTCGGCTTACTGTGGCCGAAACTAACAAGTCTCTTTATCAGTAATGTTCTCATGCCCAGAGACGCCGAAGCCTAGCTCCATGGCCTTGAGTAGAGATAATGATGTATCCCTTGCAGGTGCAGATGCCTGCTGTATGAGAGCATTGTCCACTGGTCCGAGGCTCGGTAACTTTCCACAAGGGGCGTACCCTTTTTACTGTATTGCATTATAATGTATTGCTGTGATGCAGAGAGTCAGTCCTCTCGTTCGCACTCCTAGGAGTGAGGTCGGACAGGGCCCTCTCATATGAGTGTTGTTTGGCCTAATAAAGACTTTTGTTTATTCTTCTCCACTGTCCGGCTGACTTCCTATATAGCGACTATAGGTGAGTGCGGTAAGTCACTCGGGTGGATTTGAGCCACGCTTATCAGATGGCGCCCGAATAGGGACCCCGCGATAAGGATCTTTCTCACCCGTAAGTGGGTAGCAGAAGACCGGGGACCCGCTGGTCGGCACGGTGGGCCCGGGTACCCATCTGATGCCGAGCTTGGTTCTCGCAGCGCTGCCCCACCCTGCTGATCGGGAGAGGTCCCGGTTCGGATCTTACGCCGGGGTCCAGAAGGCGGAACTCGAAGCTGACCGTGTTGGTCCTGGCAGCCGGAGGTGGAGAACGGTAGAGGTCGGTACCGCCTACGGAAGGTGAGTGGTCCACCTGTGATTGTTTCCGGAACAGGAGTGTTCCGGGAGACTAGGGTGTCTCCAGTGGTTTGAGGAGCCGGTGCGCTCCTGGGGCTAGTGTGCTCCGGGGAACTCAGAGTACGAGTAGGTGCTCTGACAGACTTGACGAGGTTGGGGAAATATCTAGATGTATTGTTTGTAGCGATCCGACCGGGTGGTACTGTGGTGAAGGCGTGGCTCATTGCGGGCAGACTCTGGTGCTTACCCTGAACTCCTAGAGTGGTGGCTCAGTGGAGGTGAGGTCTGGGTCTCCCGTGGTAAAGTGCGCAGTGATCCATAGTGCCACACGGGTCGCGGATCTGTTCCCCCCCCTCAGAACAGTCCGTGTACTGTTCGGTCTGCGGTAGAGTCCAGGTTCCCCAGGACTCGGTCGATGGGCCTTGTCCCATTTTGGTAACACGTGTTTGAAGGTATTGTATACGTGTGTGTGTGGTTCCCTGATACATGTCTATATGTGTGTGTGAACGAGCTCGAGCTAGCTATTCAAGGTAACGCAGTCTGTGGAGAAGTGTTTCTTTCACACCGAAGTAGAGATGCCGTGTTTTAGTAAGTTACGATGTTTTGGATGTTGTTGTAGACCCTCAGATACTAGACTGGCCGAGAGCCAACCTGCCCCCCCAGAGGGCACTCCAAGCTTTGATATGTATGTCAAGCATGGACTGGTCCCGATTTTGTTTGGTACTTTGTGGCACCGGTACACTGCTGATAATGTGGATTTACAATGGCCTTTAACAGGTTCTTTCGATGAAGCTAAATTGGATTATTTGCAGGACAAATTGTTTGCTAGGCGTAGCCGTCAGAGTATGTTTGATTCTTTGCGAGTGTGGCAGAAAGAGGCCAGGAAACGCAAGTTGAGAGACGAGAAAGAGGCCTATAAAAAGTCCACCCAGACTATGGCGCAGAAGGCGAGAGAACAGGTTGGAAATGAGAATGCGCTGCGTATGGAACGCTCAGATAGGCTTTGTAGGTTGAAAGAGAATAAAAGTTATGTAGTACGTGAGGACGACCCAGATGAGATGGAAGACATTTTGAATACCCGACCCCCTCCCCCTTATGCCCCACAGCCCTTGTACCCCTCCTTGCCAGTCGCGGCCCCAGTAGTGAAGTTTCGGGTCTTTCAGCAAGCGCCCCTCAACAATTCTCGCCCTCGACACCCCTCGTCTCCTTACTCCAGACAACTTCACCTGCACCCTCACAATTTTCTTTAGCACTCCTTACTGTCTCAGCTAGTACCACCCCCAGTCAGGAGATGCTAACGCCGCTTCGAGGCGCAGGTAGCGGATTACTCTCGCAGGTACGGAAGTTGCTTACGCGTTCTACAGTTGGTTTAGATGAAAAGAGTATGGTGGCTAATCAGGCATGTCAGTGGGCCAGGAATAATATTTATTCGTTTGAGGATATTTGGTCCACTATGAAAGATTTTGAGCCTTTGATGCAACAGCACGCTTTATGGCATATGTCAAATGTATTGATACCGCTATGGGAGCAGGGGTATGGAGGCGTGGCTCCAGCGGTTTTGCGAGACATACAGGCCGGAGCCTATAGAACGAACACTGGGGTGAAAGAGGTGATGAGTAGTTTACGTGCTCTATTACAATACAGGAACAAATTACCCTCCGCAGGCACACCCCATTTCCCAGGTCTCCATCCAATGCGTGAGGTGCACCCTATTTTTCATCCCGAGGTCCCTGAGTTGCTGGATCCGGTAACGAAGGCTGTTACCAGGAACAGGATAGATGCACATTTCCAGGAGCAATGGGTGTATACGCCATGGAAGAGAAGTGAGGTATTATCATTGAAGGCTCAGCTACCGGATTCTAGAAAGAACCCGACTGCCTACTACAAAGAGCTAACGGAAGCTGCGTCTTCCACTGTGATGACTTTAGCTGATGTTGAATTGTTTTTCGGGCTTTTGGTCCCGGTTGATGTGTGGCGGCAAGTGAAAGGTACTGACCATGTGGAAGAGTTAGGAGGTACGTGGCAGGAGTTACAGGACTGGGATAAGGAGCGTAAGCCAGGGGAGAAGCCGAAGGCTGAGATTCTAGCTTTACCGGGGCGAATAATAAAATACATGCATTCCCTTATTCCCCCGAAAAAGGTAGATTGGGACAAGTTGACGGCTTGCAAGCAGAAGAAGGATGAGGCAGTCTCGGACTTCTTTACGAGGTTTGAGGAAACGTTCATGGATTTTAGTGGACAGGATGTGGCACAGGATGGAGGGTTACGGCTTTTTGTTAATAGATTTGTCACAAATTTGTTGCCTGAAATTTCAGCGAGATTGCAAGCTTCGGAGAGTACGTGGACAACGTCCTCTCCTTCGGGTATTCTCAGTATGGCACAGTACTATGAGCACAGGGAAAATGAGAGCAAGGACAAGCAGGAAAAGAAGGCTAAGGATTTAAAGACAAGAGTTTTGTTGCAGCAGGTGGCAAGAGGCAGAGGCAGGGGTGCGGCGCCGAGTCGCGGAGGCGGCTTCGGGAGAGGTGAGAGCAGGGAAAGGCTGGGACCGAATCAGTGCGCAAAGTGCAAGCAGGAGGGGCACTGGTGGAGGGATTGCCCGCTGTTTCAGTCGAGTACTGGTGTAGGGCGTGGACGAGGAAGAGGTAGTGGTGATCCTGGGAGACAGGTAGCACGGTCAGAAGGAGGCGGGAGACCGGGTGGAAATTATTTTGACAATAATACAAACAGACAACAGTTGCAGAGGGGTGGTGGTCAGTACTATAACGATGATTACTCAGTGGACGATTTGACGGGGTTTTCCCACAACTAGGACAGCGTAGGACAGAGCATGGGACCAGTACTTGTGGAAGTTGATCAAAAGGGACCCTATGTCGAGGCAGATTTATTGGGGTCTCAACAAAAATTTCTAGTGGATACGGGCGCGATGAAAAGTTCAGTGGCTCGTTCTCGGGTCCCAGGGGCGGCTCGGTCTGGCAAAAATAAGATTTCTGTGGGTTTCGCAGGTACCCCGGTGGTTAGCCCCATTTCTAAACCTCTCACGTTGACGATTGGTCCTTTCACTGTTGACTCACCGTTTCTGTTGACATCGAATTGTGGGGAAAATTTGTTAGGCCTGGATTTATTGAAAAGATTGCACGCCACTATCTATTGTTCCCCAGATGGCGTGTACCTTACTTTGGGCCCGAATGTCGCCCGCCCATTACAGTGTTTTTCAAAAGATGAACAATTACCACCTGAATTTCAAGGCATACCCGACAGCTTGTGGGCTGTTAATGATACGGATGTAGGTAAAATGGATATTGCCCCGGTGACCATAAGAGTGAAGGTGGGGGCGAAATTACCCAGGGTTCCACAGTACAGGATTCCTAGGGAGGGAGAGAAGGCCCTGTTACAAATAATACAAGATTTAATACGGTCTGGTGTAGTGGAAGAGACTGATTCGAACATATGTAACAGCCCTATTTTACCTATCCTTAAAAGACGGTCACCTAAGGCTACTGATAATACTCCTGATGTCTATAGGTTTGTGATTGATTTGCGGCACGTAAATAGAGTAGTGGAGCCACAGTATCCGGTGGTCTCGGACATCACTACAATATTGACCATGATTCCCCCTTCTGCTAAATATTTCTCTGTCCTGGATTTGAAAAATGCTTTCTTTAGTATTCCAGTACATGAAGACAGCCGTTATCTCTTCGGATTCTCATTGGCTGGCCGAAGCTTCCGCTTTAAGAGAATTCCCCAGGGGTACACGGAGAGTCCGAGCATTTATAGTCAGGCTCTAAAGGCACAATTGGATGAACTGGATCTTCCACCAGGCAACGTAATGTTGCAGTATGTGGATGATATCCTGATAGCGTCGGACGACGAACAAGGTTGTCGGGATGCTACTGTGAAATTACTGCACCATTTGGCTAAAAGGGGGCATAAGGTGTCCCTTCCAAAGTTCCAATATTGTCGAACGGAGGTAACATACCTTGGTCACCTCCTTTCGAAAGTGGGGAGGAGATTGACGCCAGAGCGCATAAAAGCCATAACTAATATGAAAGTACCTAACACGCAGCGAGAGGTGCGCGCATTTCTGGGCATAACATCATATTGTCGCCAGTGGATACCTAACTATGCGTTACTAACAAAACCCCTATTGTATCTGACTACTAAGGAAGTGCGCGAACCCCTACCCTGGACCCCCGCATGTCAAGAAGCGTTTGAGTCACTAAAAACGGCTTTATGTTCTGCGCCTGTTCTTGGAACACCTGATTACCAGAAGCCTTTTGTTCTTTACGTGCATGAGGCGGAAGGTTGCGCGTTGTCTGTTTTAACTCAGTGTTACGGGGGGAAACAGAGACCTTGCGCTTATTTCTCCGCAATGCTTGACAATGTGGCAAGAGCGCTGCCGAGCTGTCTGAGAGCCACGGCGGCTGCTGCGGTTTCTATAAGACAATCGGCAGGGCTCGTATTGGGATCAGATCTCACAGTCATGGTACCGCATGCTGTGGACATTTTGTTGAACAGAACACAGACGCAGCACTTAACTAGCGCTCGTCTCACGGGGTATGAGATGACTCTTTTTGCACCCCATGTCACGATCAAAAGGTGTGCTACATTGAATCCTGCCACATTGTTACCTATCCCCACAGATACAAAGGACGATGACATACATGACTGTTTGTACAGGACCGAAGAGGAGACAAAGGGGAGGGTGGATCTGACAGACAGGCCTTTGGACGAACCAGACGGGGAGTTGTATGTAGATGGGTCCTGTTTTAAACTGCCAGATGGTACATCGACAGCAGAATATGCAATAACAACATTACAGACGGTAGTGGAGACCTCTAGGATACCTTACAATTCGGCCCAAGCTGCTGAGATTATAGCCTTACTGAGAGCATGTGAATTGAGTGAGGGGCTAGACGTTAATATCTATACTGACAGCCAATACGCCTTTGGCGTGGCTCATAATTATGGGCGACTTTGGGCAGAACGGGGATTTCTGACTTCTCACGGACAACGCATACAACATGGCCCACTGATATTACGACTGCTAGCGGCACTGACGTTACCCAAAAGATTGGCTGTGATCAAGTGTAGCGCACACAAGACCATAGTGGATGATGTAGGATGAGGCAATGCCTTCGCCGACGAGACAGCAAAAGAGACTGCTCGGGAAAAATTACCACGAATGTTTGTGGCAGGGCCAGCTAGATGGGTCCCAGATGTTCATATGTTCTCAGATACTGTACAGAGTGTGAAGAACATACAGGGAAAAGCAACAGAAGATGAATTAAGGGCATGGAAGGATGGGCAGGGACGATTGGATGCGGATGAATGTTGGACAGATGTGACCGACAAGAGACGATGGTTACTTCCGAATGCATATGTTCTTCCAGTAGTGACGATGGCGCATGGGCCTGCCCATGTCAGCGCCAAGGGGATTTGTAAATTGTTAGACCCAGTGTGGAGCAATAAGAATATCTCTAAAGTGGCCACTCACTTGGTTCGACAGTGTATGGTGTGTTTGAGACATAATCCTGGAAAGGGTACCCCTGTCCCAACTGGAAACTTTGCGCCTCCTTCTTTCCCTTTTGAGGTGATTCAGATGGATTACATCGAAATGGAAAGGGTCAACAACTTGAAGTATGTCCTTGTAGTCGTATGCGCTTTTAGTAGGTGGGTGGAGGCGTATGCAACGAAAGATTGCACGGCCATTTCTACTGCAAAAATGTTGATAAAGGAGTATTTTTCTCACTTCGGATTACCTAGGGTGATCTGGAGTGATAATGGCACGTCCTTTAATGCAGAATTAGTCAAGCAAATATGTAAAGGACTACAGATTTCCCAGAAGTTTCATTCGGCCTTGCACCCTCAGGCAGCAGGGCTTGTCGAGCGGTTTAACGGCACGCTCAAATTAAAAATGGCCAAAATATGCGAGAGTACAGGTCTCCGTTGGCCAGATGCCCTTCCCTTAGCCTTGCTCTCCACGAGAGTAACTGTGAACTCGAAAACGGGCGTCTCCCCCCACGAAGTGGTATTCGGCCGCCCGGCCAATATCTGGGGAGTGCCCAGACCTAAATGTTTCTCAGAAGTACCATATCCTTTGTTGATCGATTATCTGTATGCTTTGACTAAAGATCTTCGTTCTATTCATCAGCAGGTAGCAGACACTCTGAAGCCGCTGCCGGAGGGGCCTGGACACTCCATCAACCCAGGGGACTGGGTCGTGGTAAGACGATATCAGCAGAAGTCCTGTCTGGAGCCAAGGTGGTCGGAGCTGCGCCAGGTACTCCTCACCACACGTACTGCACTTCGGGTGGACGGACGAAAGGCGTGGACTCACGCCTCACATGTGAAGAGGGTCCCGCTCCCGTTGCCCTATGATCAGTGGGTAAAGGACGGCATCGCTGACGAAGAGCATGAAAATATTCCGAGGTATGCTCCTTTCTCGGATGCTTCACTGATTGGAGAAGAGCGAAGCGGAATAGAGAATTCAGTGAGCTCTACTACTCCTGTTGCTACTAGTGAAGAGACACCAGAGAGTTCAGCATCTGCCACAGATACTCCTGCTTTGTTCACTGACCCCGAAGTGCCAGGGAGCACTCGCTACAATCTACGGCCCCGAAGAAAATAAGTAACAGTGCAAAAGAAAAAAATTGATGGACTAAACACTGGAAGAAGGGCTTAGTGCATTTTCAGAATACGAAGATTTATTGGTAGGGATGGACTTGTAAGAGCCCTGGTGTTTAGCCGAAGATTGCGTTTTATGAGACTATAGAGTGGAGCGGGGCCTGGATTAAGTGCTCCTCTGTTTCCATTTGTTAAAAGAGGCGTTGGAATAAGGTATGGACGGTAAAAGCCTGCCTGTGAGGCTTTGAAGGACACAGGGAGAAGATCCCTTTTTAAGGGTTGAAGAACCCCTCTGGCCGGTTGAGGATTGTCTGGGACTATTTTTTTAGTAATAGCATTTTTCTTCTGGTGTGCTTTCTTTTTCTTTTTGATATATTTTTGGACGTTTTTGAGAATGTATCCCTTTGGTAGGCCCATCCCTGATGAGGAGCAGCCTTTTGCGGCTCCTTTGAGACCTGTGCCTGATTCCCCTTGGTTGGCCCTTCCTCGGAAAGGAAAAATTGTAGTTATCATCATCATCCTAATTGCTTTTATAGTGACTCTTGGTATATTGTTTTTCTTGGATAAAGCCTACCCTGTTCATGTGTTTGCACCCACACCCACTGCCGTACCTGAACATAACATGATTACTGTGGATTATGGTGAAAGGATGTTGAGAAAAGGTTACAAAGAAAATGTTTTTATTAAGACTTTGCACCATGCACATGCCACCACCAATTTAACTGACTGCTGGGTCTGTGGGCTTTTGCCTTCTGCTGCCTATAAAAAGGATAGATTCCTTGCACTTCCCTTGACTCCTGTGAATAGCTGTGTGGGGTGGTATACTCTCATAGGCCTTGTTAAATATTTCCAGCAGCCAGATTTCCTGACTCCTCGACTGCCGAATAGGGGGTGGACAATGACAATGCGAGTACGCCCTCTACCTCCATCTTCACTTGGACGAATATACACTGACGGACGTTTTGACCAGACATTTATAGAGACGTGTGAGAAGAAGTTGGGCCGGTTCTTGATACCAAACGATACTGACAAAGTTAGGGATAGTTTTCTGAAATTAAATTCATCCTTGTCTTATAGACACCCCCCTAAGGGCAATAACAGTGCCAAGTCTTTGATACCCCTGGCTGTGGTAGGTCCATCTCCATTTTTCTGTATAGAGGGAAGGGGTCCCATCAAGGTTGGTAATAGCTCCTGTAATGTGACTGCATCGATACGTTTGCCTCTCAGTCCCTCTTTCATTGCCCCACCTAGTATCTATTTTGTGTGTGGAGATAATGGATACTTATGGTTGCCCGAGGGTTGGGACGGGGTGTGTTATTTAGCTTACATGATTCCTCCTGTATATGTGGCTCCTTCTGATTACCACAAAACTCATCGTCGATTCCCCAGTCCGCAAGAACAGCGTAAAAGGAGGGAGCTTCAGGTAGATGACGTTGATCAGACGGACACCTCATACCAACAATGGACTGATTTCTCTAAGGGTTTGCTACCTTTCTGGGGTCCGATATTTAACAGCAGGGCTATTCGGCGACTGTCCAGAGTGATGGAAAAGGTAGTTCTAACGGAGATAGACATTACGACTAACATATCTGTTGAGGTTCAGGCCATGAGATTATTCACGATCCAGAACAGGATGGTGCTTGACGTCATCCTAGCAGATAGGGGCGGGGCTTGCCGCGTCATCGGGACGTCTTGCTGCGTTTACATTCCTGACTCAGCACCGACTGTTAACTTAGCGGTACAGAAATTACATAGATTAGCGAATGAACTACATCAGGATAATGGAACATGGTCCTTACAGGGGTGGCTCTGGGGTGCCTTTTGTTCCTGGGGTTGGAAAATATTGATGGGTTTGGTTGGTGTGGCGAGTGTAATACTGACTTGTTGCCTTTGTGTATATTGCCTCCCTCCATGTTGCTCTATGTGTGCTACGAATTTACGCCCGACAAGGAAATTACCTGGTCAATACACTACTTCTATGATTACTGAAATTCCTGCTGATGCAAGTTGGTTGATGTTTATTGCAGAGGATGTTCTAGATTAGAGACATGAAAATAAAGGTGGAAATGTTCTGCCCCTAGAATGGATGTCGACACTACCTTTTGGCAAATAAATGAGGCCATAGTTAGCCAATGATGCTAAAAGGAGGGTCTGATAGAACTCACTTTTCGATACCCAATTACCTATTGATGATGTGTGAGTTAGCATCATATGGCTAACTGATAAAGTTCGCATATGCACCTATGCTGAATTATTTTACTTGCTCCTTTCATATATTCAAATACATGTGTGACTTTACAGTTCCTTAGCTTAGCCTGTGTGCCACCATTTTGTGTACCCCTCTGTGCCTGCGGGCCCTGCTCGCTCATATGCCCCTCCCGCAGGAATACAGAAATTCACTAAGACAGCAGTTTTCGTTTCTCGGCTTACTGTGGCCGAAACTAACAAGTCTCTTTATCAGTAATGTTCTCATGCCCAGAGACGCCGAAGCCTAGCTCCATGGCCTTGAGTAGAGATAATGATGTATCCCTTGCAGGTGCAGATGCCTGCTGTATGAGAGCATTGTCCACTGGTCCGAGGCTCGGTAACTTTCCACAAGGGGCGTACCCTTTTTACTGTATTGCATTATAATGTATTGCTGTGATGCAGAGTGTTGGACAGGCCACATGAAGGGCCGCTCTCCCCGGCTCAACCAGGCCCGAGCCCGGTCACGCTAGTACCACACACCACCATTACACGTCCTCCGTCCCCTCAGGGACCCCTGCCCTCGAGCATGTCAACCTCGTGGGTCCGATCCACTGCCAGCCTACGCGCCCATCCTGGGGCGCCATCTTGGACACCCCACCACGTGGCCACCTGGCCCCCGGCCGAACGCAACCATGGGCCTGGCCAGGCCTCAGACATCCCGGCACCACCATCCACCCAGGAGGCGAGCGGGCTACTTGGCAAGTCAATAGGAGAAAGAGGTGTCAATGGCTCTCCCCCGCCAAGTGCCGCTCGCCCATCGCCTCCCCGGGCACTGGCTCCACCCCCCTGCTGGGTGTCTGGGCCCCCTCATCCCGGACCTCCCGACCTCCAAGTGCGAAGGTCCGGACATCAAAGCACTCCAGCCCTATAACTGGGGCAGCTCCAGAGCAGGAAGGCAGTTGTATCTTGGAGTCGAGAGACGTAAAGAGGAACTCATCCTGGACGGACTACTGGCGCTGCCGTAGCTCTGTCCTGTGCACCATCGTCCTGCCTGTTGGCGCTGCCACAGCCGTCGTAACCTTCATCCTTCATCGTCGTCGGGATCTGCTGGCGTGGCCGCGGACCGTTGTAACCGTCATCTTTCACCGGGACCTGCAGGCTCCGCCGCGGACCGTCATCCTTCCTTCGTCCATCTCGGGACCTGCTTGGCTCCTCCACGGCCCGATCATCTAGAACGCCGAGCTCGAGGATTGAGAGCTATTTTGTACTCATTTGTAACTAAAGACTGTCCCGCTACCCCTCTCCTCAACCAAAGACTAGAATCGAGGGGACCCCTGAGTCCAGACCTCCTTGTATCATACCAACGTAACCTAAGAATTGCATATAAAGTCTCGTTAACCTTCAGTCTTGTGTGGCGTCCGTCTGTGGGGGGGAAGTTACTTGTCTGTACAGTCGTTGGAGACGGCTCTCCCTGGAGACCTCTCCCCGTAATCTCGGCCGACCCTCCCGGTCCGTCTAACATTGGTGGCCAGCGGCGCGATCCGAATCACCGCATAACGTACAGAGAGTAGCTCACCCCACAACGAACCACAATGACAACTAAAGAAAGCGGATCAACTGAGAAGTTCCAAATGGAAAAACTAGAGGAGTACAGCCATCGTGAACTAAAGCAGTTCTGCATCGAACTAGGTATCGCTACCACCGGACTAAGCACCAAGGACGATTTTAAGCATGCCCTAGAATCTTGGGCAGAGACCGGGGATGCCGAAGCCCCTGAGCAAAGCACCACAAAAAAAACCAACACGGCCCCTGAAGAGCAAAGAACCGGTCTCTCGCAAGACGAGATCCAAGAAAGAGAAAAAACCCGACTACACGAACTAGAAATGGCCCGACTCAAAATGGACATAGAACTCAAGTTAGCCGAACAAAAAATCAACTTAGAGCACCTACGTCTCCGAGAAGAGAGAGAGGAGAAACAGAGACAAAGGGAGCTCGAGGAAAAGAAACTGGCGTACGAGCACGAACGGAACCTAGCCGAGATCAACCTGCGCAAGCAAAATAAAGAGTTAGGGGTGCCCGAGAGACCACACACCCCAGGGACCACGGAGAAAAAAGTACACATCCCCAAGGATGTTGTCCGAGAATATTTCCGAGAGGACGACATCCAGCAATGGTTTAAGGCCTATGAAATCGCTATGACTGCGCACCGGATCGACAGGAACGATTGGGGAGCCGGCCTATGGGGCAGATTCCTCAATGAGGGCCGCGATACCCTGTTACAGCTCCCAGACCACCAGATGACCTCCTACGACCATATGAAAGCGGCCCTCCTCACCCGCTATGGCCTCACGCCCGAGATGTACCGGCAGAGGTTCCGAGACTGCACACGCATCCCGGGTACCACTTGGGTGGACTATGTAACGTACTTTAGCCGAGCTTTCGAAGGCTGGATCAGAGGAAACAACGTCACGACCTACGAGCAGCTGTTCAATCTGATGGTGTGGGAGCATCTGTCCAACAATTGCTTCATTGAACTACGCCAACACCTCCTCGACAGCAAGTTAACCGATCCCCGGCAGCTCGCAGCCGAAGCTGACCGGTGGGAGATCACCAGAGTGGGCCGGAATGGGTCCTACGAGCAGAACAGGAACAACCATGGTCACCACCGACCCAGAGGAGGAGGAGGGGGCCAAGGACGAGGAAGAGACAACACTCCGGCCGCCCCCGCTACCAGCACCACCCCCCCGGCCAACCGGGGCAGCACCCCGGCGCGACCAGGGTACAGAGCCAATGTCACGTGTCACCGATGCCAACGGGTCGGCCACTATGCCAACGACCCAAGCTGCCCGCAGTATCAGAGTCCAAAACCCCGCCAAGTGGCCGCCGTGGCCCTAGGGGAAGAACAGATCTCCGAGGAACAAGAAACAGACGAGCAAGAGTATCAAGAGTGGGAGCCAGCCGCCATGACTCTCGCGTGCTTAGGGGGAAGAGACATGGTCCCGCGGGTCCCCCTACCCGCTAACACCCAGAAGTACAGCCAATGGGTGAGCATCAATGGACAACGGGCCGAAGCCCTTCGGGACACCGGGGCCAGTGTGACAGCCGTCCGCTGTCACCTAGTGACCCCAGAACAATATCTACCGAACATTCTCTGCCCTGTGCGATCAGCCGACAACTCGGAAAGTCTGTGTCGGATGGCCTGCGTCCCCTTTGAGTGGGGAGGGGTCTCCGGCACGTTGAAGGTGACGGTCCGAGACGACGCCCCCGTGGACTGTCTCCTCGGAAATGACCTGGAGAGCTCCCCGTGGGCAGCCGTGGAGCGCAAAGAACACTTGGGGATGTTGGGCGTCCCGGACTGGGCGTGCGTCACCACCCGGTCCATGGCCGCCCGTGCCAACCATCCCCCGGAAGAACCAGAATGGCCGGCGCCACCGCCTCCGGTCGCCCCAGCCGAGACCACCGACCATGACACCCCCCTCGAACCTGCTCAACCTTCCGACCTCGCTACCCTTGACCAGTGGGCCCAAGAGGGGGGGCCCACACAAGAACAATTTCGCCAGGAACAGAAGACCTGTCCCTCCCTCGAGGGACTCCGCCAGCAAGCGCTCGCCCAAAGCGCAGGAGATACCTCCGGAACTCATTGGGTCTACTGGGACAATGATCTGTTGTACAGCGAGCAGAGAATCGCCGAGCTGGGGGCCAACCGAGTACTAGTAGTGCCCCTCCGCTTTAGAGCCTTCCTGCTGAACCTGGCCCACGATGTTCCCCTGGCAGGACACCTGGGACAAGATAAAACCTACAGTCGCCTAGTGACCCACTTCTTCTGGCCCAAAATGAGAAACGATGTGCACCAGCATTGCCGATCTTGCCCCACGTGCCAAGCCAGTGGGAAGAGCGGCCGCAAACTAAAGGCCCCCTTGCAACCTTTTCCAGTAGTCACGACCCCATTTGAGAGGGTCGGAATAGACATTGTGGGCCCCCTGGACCCGCGTACAAAACAAGGCCATCGCTTCATTCTGGTGCTAGTGGACCACGCCACCCTGAGGCTGTTCCTCTCCGGACCGTGACAGCCCCCGTGGTCGGCCGGGCCCTGATGGGGATCTTCTCCCGTGTGGGGTTCCCCCGAGAGGTCGTCAGCGACCGAGGCACGAACTTTATCTCTAAATACATGAAATCCCTCTGGCAACAGTGTGGGGTCACCTACAGATTCACGACCCCCTATCACCCCCAAGGGAACGGACTTGTTGAGCGGTTCAACCGCACGCTAAAAGGAATGATCGGGGGATTGGAAGAGCCCCTCCGTCGCCAGTGGGATGTGCTGCTGCCGTGCCTCCTCTTCGCTTACCGAGAGGTCCCACAGAAATCCCTAGGCTTCAGCCCATTTGAACTGCTATACGGGCACCCAGTGCGGGGGCCGCTCAGCCTGATCAAAGAAGGCTGGGAGATGCCTCCGGCCAAGAACTCTCCAGATGTCTTCCGGTACCTCCTCACCCTCCGAAACCAGTCCCGGCGGTTCAGAGACCTAGCAAAAGCCAACCTAGAGGCCAGTCAAGAGGACATGAAAAAATGGTATGACCAGAACGCCTCATCCATCGAATTCGAACCAGGGCAACAAGTATGGGTAATGTCCCCCACGGAGCCATGCGCTCTCCAAGACAAATGGACAGGGCCCTTCAAGGTAATCGAGCGCAAGGGACCTGCCACCTATCTGATCGATATGGAGTCCTCCCGGAACCCCCTCCGAGTCCTCCACACCAACAGACTGAAACCCCACTTTGCACGAACAGAGCTCAGCCTACTGATGGCCACAGACAATGGGGTTGAAGACGACTCCGAGCCTCTCCCCGACCTCCTGCGGACCCAGGAGCAAGACGGCTCCGTGGATGGGGTCCGACTCTCGGAGACCCTCACCAGAGAACAACGCCAAGAGTGCCAAGCCCTCCTGTCACAGTTCGCCAGTCTGTTCTCCCTCACCCCAGGTGTCACTTCCTGGTGTGTGCACGATGTGGACACCGGAGACAGCCCTCCCATCCGCCACCGGGCCTACCGCGTACCTGATCGGGTACGGGCCTGCATCCAGGCGGAGGTGGCCAAGATGCTCACGCTCGGGGTCATCGAGCCCTCAGACAGTCCATGGGCCAGCCCGGTCGTACTGGTCCCCAAAGCAGCCGCCCCCGGAACCACACCAGAACTACGGTTCTGCGTCGACTACCGGGGCCTGAATGAAGTCACCAGAACAGACGCACATCCCATCCCCCGGGCGGATGAACTGGTCGACCGAATGGGAGCTGCCCGCTACCTCAGCATCTTCGACCTGACAGCAGGTTATTGGCAGATCAGCCTCACACCCCGAGCACAAGAACGTTCTGCCTTCTCCACCCCCGATGGCCACTACCATTTTACGGTCATGCCCTTCGGCATGAAGAATGCCCCAGCGACTTTCCAACGGCTCGTCAATCAGGTCCTGGCAGGGCTCGAAGGGTTCAGCGCCGCCTACCTAGACGACATCGCTGTGTACAGTCACCATTGGACCGAGCACCTCCACCACCTCCGAGCAGTGCTGCAAGCCCTTCAGCGAGCTGGCCTCACGATCAAGGCCAGCAAGTGTCAAATTGGACAAGGATCTGTGACCTACCTCGGACACCAGGTGGGAAGCGGCCTAGTGGCCCCTCTACAGTTGAAAATTGCCGCCATCCAGAACTGGCAGCCCCCTATCACCCAAACCGAGGTACGAGCCTTCCTGGGCCTCACGGGCTATTACCGAAGGTTCGTGAAAGACTATGGTACCATAGCGGGGCCTCTCTCAGAACTCACGTCAAAGAATCAGCCCAAGAAAGTGAACTGGACCCCAGAGTGTCAAACGGCATTCGAACAGTTGAAGGCCGCCATGTGTTCCGCTCCTGTGCTCCAGGCTCCAGACTACAGCCGGGAGTTCGTCGTCCAGACGGACGCCTCCGACCAGGGCATTGGGGCGGTCCTGTCACAAGTGAACACCGAAGGCCTTGATCAACCGGTGGCCTTCCTCAGCCGGAGACTCCTACCACGGGAGCAACGCTGGAGCACCATAGAGAGGGAAGCCTTCGCTGTGGTATGGGCCCTCAAGAAGCTCCGGCCCTACCTTTTTGGCACCCACTTTCGGGTGCAGACCGACCACCGACCCCTGCAGTGGCTGATGCATATGCGGGGGGAAAACCCAAAGTTGCTACGCTGGTCCATCTCCTTGCAAGGTATGGACTTCACAGTCGAACACCGGCCTGGGCCAGATCACGCCAACGCGGATGGCCTGTCCCGGTTTTTCCGCCTCGACGAGGAGAGTCCCCAAGAGGATGGGTAACTCTCCCCGCCTTCAGCTGGGGGGGACGCATGTTGGACAGGCCACATGAAGGGCCGCTCTCCCCGGCTCAACCAGGCCCGAGCCCGGTCACGCTAGTACCACACACCACCATTACACGTCCTCCGTCCCCTCAGGGACCCCTGCCCTCGAGCATGTCAACCTCGTGGGTCCGATCCACTGCCAGCCTACGCGCCCATCCTGGGGCGCCATCTTGGACACCCCACCACGTGGCCACCTGGCCCCCGGCCGAACGCAACCATGGGCCTGGCCAGGCCTCAGACATCCCGGCACCACCATCCACCCAGGAGGCGAGCGGGCTACTTGGCAAGTCAATAGGAGAAAGAGGTGTCAATGGCTCTCCCCCGCCAAGTGCCGCTCGCCCATCGCCTCCCCGGGCACTGGCTCCACCCCCCTGCTGGGTGTCTGGGCCCCCTCATCCCGGACCTCCCGACCTCCAAGTGCGAAGGTCCGGACATCAAAGCACTCCAGCCCTATAACTGGGGCAGCTCCAGAGCAGGAAGGCAGTTGTATCTTGGAGTCGAGAGACGTAAAGAGGAACTCATCCTGGACGGACTACTGGCGCTGCCGTAGCTCTGTCCTGTGCACCATCGTCCTGCCTGTTGGCGCTGCCACAGCCGTCGTAACCTTCATCCTTCATCGTCGTCGGGATCTGCTGGCGTGGCCGCGGACCGTTGTAACCGTCATCTTTCACCGGGACCTGCAGGCTCCGCCGCGGACCGTCATCCTTCCTTCGTCCATCTCGGGACCTGCTTGGCTCCTCCACGGCCCGATCATCTAGAACGCCGAGCTCGAGGATTGAGAGCTATTTTGTACTCATTTGTAACTAAAGACTGTCCCGCTACCCCTCTCCTCAACCAAAGACTAGAATCGAGGGGACCCCTGAGTCCAGACCTCCTTGTATCATACCAACGTAACCTAAGAATTGCATATAAAGTCTCGTTAACCTTCAGTCTTGTGTGGCGTCCGTCTGTGGGGGGGAAGTTACTTGTCTGTACAGTCGTTGGAGACGGCTCTCCCTGGAGACCTCTCCCCGTAATCTCGGCCGACCCTCCCGGTCCGTCTAACACAGAGAGTCAGTCCTCTCGTTCGCACTCCTAGGAGTGAGGTCGGACAGGGCCCTCTCATATGAGTGTTGTTTGGCCTAATAAAGACTTTTGTTTATTCTTCTCCACTGTCCGGCTGACTTCCTATATAGCGACTATAGGTGAGTGCGGTAAGTCACTCGGGTGGATTTGAGCCACGCTTATCACTTTAGTGGAGTTCTTTTATTCCTCAGCCAATAGATGCATGTGTGTGAGGGGCCAAAAAGGAGTGCAATAGTGAGCGTGAGTGAAAAGTTTTGCACACACGCCCACTCACGGCGCCTGCGGCATTCTGCTTCTTAAGCAGCTCAGCCACACACCGATTCACCGGCTGTCCTGCGATCTCGCCGCTGTGGTAGGGGTAGGTGCTTACAAGCCTAGTGCCTCGAGCATACAAGGTAAGATGTGGTCTACGGACACGATGGTTCTGTGTGCCATTCATTGGCGATCCCCTTGGCTTAACCATCAGGGACCAACCCAGTGTCGTCTTGCTCCATCAACCAGAATCATAACCGGAATATTTCCTCTATTCAGGTAACTACCTTACAGCTCAGGCCCCACAAGGACAGTCAGTGGGGTCCGTCTACCAGGGACTAAGGGTAAGGACCTCTTGTGAATATCCGACCCTGGTGTTCCCGGTTGTTCTTCACCGATTGAAGTGCTTTGGTTCTGATTTTAATCTCCAACTCCCAATTTAACGAATACACTACCCCTTGGCGTTAAGACACATATGAGTGACTAAGCATGGAGTGTATAGCCTTATGTCCACGAATTTATGCACCCTTACCACTGATGACATTTGGCACTTAGAATGTAAATCCTCTCCCCGATTGTAAGTTTTCTCTCTCTCTTGCACCTTCACTTCACTTTGGTAGGGTTCATTGTACCATACCTTTTGTGCATGATGACTCTACGTGTATAATTCTCCAGTTGTAAGGCACAACAATGATTGTGCCCTTCTCTCCTTCTTTCCCCACACCTAGGGCGGGAAATCACGTAGGATTCCACCCTGCGATACCCTGCAGGTTGTATATCTAATTTTTCTAATGGTGGAAAATCCCTGCAAGTTGATGAGCAATTAAGGTCCTGAAGAATTGCCCGAGTGGCATGAAACATGTTGACCGCACCATAGGCGAGGGTTGAACGAGGCCAAATCACCTTACTCTTTGTGCCTCGGTACCTCTCCCTTCACCACTTTTAAACGAGGCAGTGAGCCATTTCATTAAAGGTTCTTAATGGACTCTACTGACCTTTTTTAACTTTTCACTCACGCTCACTATTGCACTCCTTTTTGGCCCCTCACACACATGCATCTATTGGCTGAGGAATAAAAGAACTCCACTAAAGAGTAGCACTCAGTGCTACCCGACAGACATTGCACTGCCAGCCTGCCGTTGGAGCAGGAGGCCAATGATGACACGATACAATCATCGGGTGGGATGGAAACAGTCGTCCAACCTTTAAATTGTGTGAGGCATCCTTAATTCCGCTAAGGGATTACCTTATTCCCTATCACATAACTCATTCCAGAGAGAGAGTCATTCCCTCAATTTACCCAACCCTCCGTGGGGAACTCTGTACACACTTTTGATTTCCAGTTATAGGACACGTACATTGGACCCCGGTAAACATTGTCCTCTATCTGTCCCCCTTGTTGTTATAACCCTGCACAATGCCTCGGGAAAAAATACTACTTAACGAACAAGTCACAGAAAGATTTAAATCTACCTGGATCACAGCAGATGATGTTAATTAATGCTTCACATTTAGTGCTTGTAGATTTAGAGGACTGGGAAATGGCTGTTAACTGTGCGGAAGTGCTGAAAACAATTTCACGACTGTGAAATAAAGCGAGCCACAATAAAGAAAGCTAAGATGGTTTCAAGGGAGGCTTGTGTCAGATTCCGCGAGAAGCCCGGATATCGCCCTAGGGCCGATAGCATTGAGAAAAGCTGCCAATAAAATGTATGTTTTTGCCTTTAAAGATGACGGATAAGAGGAAGCCTGTCAGTCACTTTGTATCTTGGTGTGTTCGTGTTCAAGAGCGCCGACGCTCTGGAGAAGTCGCCCTGCAGAATACATGACTGGTTAAAAGAAAAGCAAATCGTGAAATAACTGATATTTAGGCTTTTGTTGATTTTAAAGAGCACCTATTTAAAACCAGTTCATAGTGTCTACATCAAAGTGGGATAGGCTGACAGACCGAGCCGGGCCATATAAAGAGAGCGATAAAGAGACCACTCGGTAGGTGGGAGAGGGACGCTCTGTAAGGGAGGGGTGAATGCTAGCAGGAAGGGAGGGGGTGGCAAAACAGCTGGGGTGTCAAGGAGGGAGGCAAAAGGGAATGTATGCGCCATGAAACAGACAGAAAGCTGTTTTAAAACAAGAAACACTAAACTGGCATTGCGCAGAGGGGGGCGGGGGAGAGCATTCCTTTGAAGTCTGAAGATCTCGCTGTGGCGGGTGTGATGCGTGCGACAAATGTTGGTTTGTGAGGTGGGGGGGAGCGGAAGGGATTCCTTGGGAGCAAATGGGTGCGAGGCTACGTGAGTGAGGCCAAGCGGGCGCTGGCAAAGCGTCACGCTTCAGTAGACAACATGCATTGGAAGGAATCCGGCTTGGAATCCTCTTGGTCAAAGAGTTTGTTTCAACGATAATAGTTAAGAGCTATAAATAGCTCGACCTGAAAATGCGGCTCCCCACGGAGTAGCCCTCTTTGTCTCTCACCTCTGGGGATCACCGGAAGGGCTCAGCTGGAGCAACAGTTGAATTGCAGGGACCGGAGAGGCCCAGAAGTGCTGGTGGCGATTACAGAAGAGGTGGGAGGCCGCGTAGCTGTTTATTAAGGGTTAATAGCGGAGAGTTAGCGGGATAGCCCGCGGGTCATTCTGGCTTTGGCTGAGGAATTTATGGGAGGTGGTAGCTTGCGGCATGTGGTAATTTTCAGGAACAGGTGATTATATGGGGGCCGCAAGGGCACGGGATACTGTCTATTGCAGATGAATGCTTTTAAAGGGGTGGGCACCGTGATACGGAGGTGCGTTTCCTTTGAGGCGGGAGGGAGCGACAAAGTTTGACAAGATGGAACACCGGCAGTCATTATTTAAATTATTTGAGCGTTTTATATAGCGCAGACTTTTGTGCACTCTACTGGTGGTGATGCTAAACCCACAGACGTCAGCGAGTGAGCAGCAGCATCAGCCTCATGTTATCCACGCACATTTTTAGAAAAAGCAAGGAATACTTCCACATTGCCATGCAACGCAAAGACAAATCACCTTCAAATGCTGCGGAAACGCCAAATCGGCGAGTTTAATAACCTTGTGTTGTAATCAGGGCACAAGTCGTAAAAAAAAAGTGGGGGGACGCTGTCACCAGAAGTGACGTCACGACAGGAAGTGACGTCACGAAAGGTGCCGAGCTCCTCGTCCCAGAGAGGCCAAAGAGTTTAGTCCAGCTGTTTGACAGGGGGGATGGCGTCCCCCCGGTAAAATAAGTGGGGGGACGCCGTCCACCCGTGTGGTACCCCGACTCGAGCTCTGGTTGTAATTGATTGACCCCGTGGTTGCCGCGCAGCAGCTCGTCACACCAAGAAGCTTGGCTCTGTTAATGTTCGCTCTGTAAACTCAGGCTACAGTTGATATAATTACATTTCAGCTGTGAGATTCACCCCTCGCAGCAATCCACGTCTGCTTTCAGAACGCGTCACAGTCGAGGGACATCTGTGATAACGTTTTGATCAAATATTTCCTTTTGGGAAATGTTGCCTTGCTTACTCCTCCGAGTTCAAGATTAGAGACAGGAGGCATATGGGCGTTTCATGTCAAAACCGTAAATACTGGCATATTATTTGGAATGTCCAAATCAGAAAAAGTCCAGGAGGCTGGAGGTGCAAAATATATAAACACAAGTGATTGTCGTGTCAAGGTGTACAACTTAATGTAAAATGTACACCAAACACATCCTGGCAGGATTCACGTGCAAATATTGCTAGAAACATTTGATAAAGACAGGACTGAAAATAAAAATGTATGGAGACGCGGTGCGTCAGTCGGGCGTTGCGCAAAGCCATAAAAGATTTAATAATATGAAGTACTCATGTTTACAAAGGGTCGCATTTACACTTTTAGGCCTATAGAGAAGGGTAGGAACATTACAGGAGGGGTTGTAACGCATGGCCTAGTTTGGCACGGGGGAAACGGGTTTGAATCCTGGCTAGACAAATGACAGGAAGAAAAGCACGAAGGGTTCAGACTTTCAAATGGGTCAGCCACTTCTTTGCAAATCGGGGTTATGTTTTATGTTCCTGTGGCGTGGGGTCATCTGTGATTTACCCACTAGGGGGCACCAAAAGACTGATTGCAAAGTTTTGCACATGTTTTGCAATCTAGAAGGTTGCTATTAGAAAACGAGAATGCCCAGGCGTGTTTACAAATGCATTATTAAGGGAAAGTAGCACAAATAACTTGCAAATACAGGTTTTCTAGATAGGCTTGGTCTTAATTTTACTGGTCTCTGAAGCCAGAGCTGGTGGATCCGTGTCCCATCTTGGGTGGATCATGGTCATTTTAGGATATAGAAGCGCCTTGGCGTTAATTTACAGGAGAATATAGAAGCGCCTTGGCGTTAATTTACAGGAGAATATAGAAGCGCCTTGGCGTTAATTTTACAGGAGAATATAGAAGCGCCTTGGCGTTAATTTACAGGAGAATATAGAAGCGCCTTGGCGTTAATTTTACAGGAGAATATAGAAGCGCCTTGGCGTTAATTTACAGGAGAATATAGAAGCGCCTTGGCGTTAATTTTACAGGAGAATATAGAAGCGCCTTGGCGTTAATTTACAGGAGAATATAGAAGAGCCTTGGCGTTAATTTTACAGGAGAATATAGAAGCGCCTTGGCGTTAATTTTACAGGAGAATATACAAGCGCCTTGGCGTTAATTTTACAGGAGAATATAGAAGCGCCTTGGCGTTAATTTTACAGGAGAATATACAAGCGCCTTGGCGTTAATTTTACAGGAGAATATAGAAGCGCCTTGGCGTTAATTTTACAGGAGAATATACAAGCGCCTTGGCGTTAATTTTACAGGAGAATATAGAAGCGCCTTGGCGTTAATTTTACAGAAGAATATAGCAGGGGCCTCTTAACATGAGAAGCGCCCTTTAGCTGTGCAATTCGAATTTTCATGAAATGTGCCCAGGAAATATTCTATTGAAAACCCCCAGAGCCCACGGTGCTTGAGTGATAAAGAAATCGGCCCGCTTACAGTACGTTCTGATTCGCAACCACAAAACTCTCGTGGTGTCACTGAGCAGGGACCGCCTTAAAAATAGCAACGACACAAACACATGCCACTGAGACAGCCGGTTCTATTTTCAGGAGGAAAGCCGTGCCTGCTCACCTGGCCTGTTAGGTGGGGAACGGAGCACACAGGGTTTAGGGCGGTATGCGTAGTGTTGTGGAACCTTCACGGGAACGACGGAATTTTCGCTTCCTCCATATCTTCTGAATTAAATTAGGCGCACCATTTGTTCCGCCTCTCTTGTGCTTAATAGTGGCTTTTTGTCCAGTAGACTTTGACCATATTCAGAGGAAAGCGTCACTTATGTGGGGGGATTAACAGCAGCCAATGAAGGTTTTTGTACCTTCTGTGGCACCAAACGTTGATGTTATTTAAATTTTTCGGCTACTGTCCTTATCTAACAAACTAACGCTGATTTACTTTCTTCCGGTCTATGTTTGCTGGAGGCTGGCGGTCAGAAGCGGGGTGATGGAGTGATGGCTGGATCCCCCTTAAGCAATTGGATGATTGCAGCACGGGTCCTTAGGTTGGCTGCACCGACGTGGAGCACAGAACAGATGGTCCGGTGGTAACTCACAGGGGCTCCGAAAGGATATGGTACAAGTGGCCTACGAAGCGGAGGGTGGAATTGAGGCCCCCATGCCAAGTCCTGGCGTCGACTGAACACCAAGGCCCTTATTTATGAGGCCTTGCGTCAGTTTTGCGCTGCCGGTGCGTCACTTTTTGTGACGCACCAGCGGTGTAAAAAATGCGCCTTTTTGCGCCATATTTAAAAAGTGACGCATCTAGGTAGATGCGTCACTTTTTAAACACCTGCGCCACATTATACCTGCGTCAGGTATAATGTATGCAGAGGGGGCGTTCCCCCTCAAAAATCCTCGTAATAGTGACGCAGTGAAATCTATAAGATTTCACTGCGTCACTTTTAGGATGCTGTTGCGTCAAAATCTTGTGCCTGCCTCACAGCAGGCGTAAGACTGACGCAAGCCCTTTCACATGGGGAATCAACTTTTGTGACACACTCCAGCAATGCGTCACTTTTGCGCTTACAGATACGTCAGAAATACTGACGTATCTGTAAGTCCTTGCGACGCAAATCACCTTTGACGAGATTTCAGTTCACACGATTATGTAAGCAGGTGCTGGAATTGATGGGTGAGGAAACAGCTCATTTCACATCACATTCATTACGTATTGGGGCGGCCACTACAGCAGTGGAATTGGGACTCTCATTGAGCGCAATTAAGAAGGTGGCAGGTGGAGTTCATCGAGTTTTGAGCGCTATGTACGACCACAGCTGGTGGAGGTAGGGTCGGTACTTGCGGCAGATTGGTATTTATGCACCTCTTTCTCTCTCTATTTTCTTTTTGGGTATCGCATGCAGGGGTGGCAAGTCAGAGGACACAAGTACGCTGGTCTGGAGATTCGGTCATATTCAGAGCAGGGTGCGATCAACAAAGGTTTGCCTATTCCAGACGTGCTGGTGATTCACTCAGGGGCCGAGAGCATGATCCCGGGGGGCAGGAGGGGAGCGAAGGAGGCCTTATTCTCTCTTCTTTCATGGATCAGGAGGGCATTGCCGGACACGACAATAATTTGGTCAGAGGTGCTCACTCAGAGAGTCTGGGGTGGCGACGTTCCATCAGCCGCAGTGAACATGTCGGTGAGGAAGATGAATAGGGAGGTAGAAAAACTGCTGAGGGGGTCACAGATACATGTTATCAGACATAGCCTGCTGCAGGCATTGAACTCGGATGAGTACAGGGCAGAAGGAATACATCTGTCCAGGGCAGGGTTGGAAGTGTTTGTGCATACCATTCTGGGGGCCATTGCTTTACACCTGGGGATAGGAGCAGGGCCTTAGTGAGGAAGCAGTGGTCGGAAGGGGGGAGGGCAAGAGCGCCAGTGGGGCTTCTTGCCCTGTGGCGGGGTCCCGGATAAGAGAAAAGGCCGGGGGACTCTTTTTGGGCGGAAAATGGATGACCCTGTAGCAGGGAGGCAGTTATGGCGGCTCTGGGCTGACAGGAGAGGGGGCCGTCCTGCTGGTGGTCCTGGACTCTCTGGCCCTACCCCAGTAGCTGGTGCTCAGAAAAGGGGGGGTGGTGTTGTGTCCTGCTGGTACAACACCCCTCCAGAGATGCCGAATTGTAAATACATGTTAACCTGTGGCGCATATGTATGGAGCGCATCATTTATGTGTGAATTTAATGAAATGGTCAATGTGGAAGGTTTTACCCACAAATAAAATGGTGTTTTGGTCAAATAATAAAGCTACGCAGAGGAAACCATTTAGTTGTAAGCGTTTCACTGGGGGAAGGGTGATCAAAGGGTGGTGACCGAATGGCGCGAGATATCCCCACTATCCCAACGCTTACTGGAGTGTCACTGAAATACTAGTGCGAACGCCCTTTACGTTTCTGCCATGCCATGTCCAGACCGGTGAGCATCATGCAAACGGATGTGACCTTGCACGGGTGGAAATGCACGTCAGGGTTTCTCCCAAATATTTTTGACCTATGCAAAAACCCTCCCCTTTATTGTTGTTTTGCGTTTTTTGGGCAGTTTTCAATAGCGCAAACTCGACCCGAAGGTATTGGAATGCTTTGCACGAGCACCATTTACGTTACACAAGGACACATTCATTTTTGTTAGGCACGGGGAGATTGCGTGATTTGCCCAGAATCACAGGATGTTGAGAGTCAGTGCTGAGACTCGAACCGGGGTTCCCAGTTCCAGAGTAAGCTGCTCTGGCTGTTACGCCCGCTTCCTTTTTGTGAGGTTTATCCTACCCATTCCGACCCTGGATAGGGATTTACTCCTGCTTCAGGCGGATGAACGCTCCTTCACCAGGTTCCAAAATCAGCACGTCTGGCCTTTATGCCACAAGCCAGACCACCATCCCATACCTCCCCTCTTTCATATTTGTTACCTATTCTCCCCTACTTTGCTATGGTCTCTGCCTCTCTCCCCCACATGCGTTCTCTCTTTTATTTGCCCCTCTACCTCTTCCCTCTTTTCAAGCTCCTCTCCATCACCCTCAGCATATGTCTGCATCTCTTTTTGACACCTTTCTCTCCCCATCTTATCTTAGTCTTTTCCCTCTTTCTCCATCTGTTCTTCCTCTCTCTCAGCTGGCCGAGCCTTGCTTTCCCCTTCTCTCCCTGTTCCAACCCTCGGTCTCTCCCTCTCTGTTTATATCCTTCTGTCTTCCTTTCTCCCCATCATGTCTCTCAGTTTCACTCTGGTAGTGCATCAGTCTGTGCACTCTAATTCCACTCGCTCAGCGCTGCGTCTGGCACTATCATTCAGCTGTCTCATTCTGCCTGGGGAGTGTAGGTTGGATAGTTTTTTCATGGTTAAATACCTTCAGCTACATGTGAATGTTTGCTCAACACTCCAGTGTGTGATACAACTACAGAACATAAACCTATTTCGGCTCGTGCTTCTGTCAGCGGTCTATTTTATAATCGTGAAGCCTCCTCAGAATGGTGTGTGAAAAGGATCTTTTGTCCTGAATTTTGACCGTTCGGCCTGAATTTTTATGATCAAAGTCCAGAATTTGCCTTCATGCCAGGTGGTCACCCTAGTCCCTAGGGGATAGGGCTCTGGGGTAGTTACATCCAAGGACAGTCGGCAGGACGTATGAGTGACAGGCCATGGAGAACAAGTGGGCGTGCACGAGAGGTCATCAGTGAAGGGTCACAAACCAGGGGTTGTCAGGGCACTGGGCAGTCCCGTTCCAAGTCTTTCAAAGTGACTGGCTTTACTCCAGGGTAAAACTGTACTTATCCTGCAGAGGGCGCTCCCACTACAGGTCAGAAAGACCCTTATTCAGTGTCTGCACCCACCCCATAAACAGAACAGAATGTGTGGTTGTAAAGCGCACGTTCACCTAGAGGGATATCTTGGCGCTGAATAGCAGATGTTTAATGTCACCCAACTCAATGATACTCATTTTATCGACCTCAGAAGATTGAAAGGCTGAGCAAACCCACGGGATTTGAATCTGTGACCATGAGGACAAGCACCGGCCCCTACCATGGGCGCCTTAGTCAGCTAAGTCCCCTTCCCGGCAAAACAAGCATTTGCAATGCAATAGGTCTCGTTTTACATTGTAGTGAGGTTTTGTAGAGTGCCCACCTTGTTGAAAACCGATAGTGCTTAGAAGCCACACGGATGACAATTTAACAAAACCTAACTCACTCCTATCGGCAGATGTTTACACTAGCAGGATATTTTTTCCCTTAGTGGAATTAATGAGTTCTATTCTATCGGAGACACCACAAAGTAGTTAAGAGTGCTTAGAAGTCACTTCTGTGACATTTAGCACAGAATAAATTCTCACTTGTTGATTCATATGCAAAGAAGAGACATTAATGTGGGTTGTTGTCTAAAGAGAATAACGTGGAAAATGGTGATATTCTGACTGCCCACAATCCAGGCTTAGACTCGGCTGAGTGGCATTGGGGTCCATGAGTGAGAGGCTCACTGTGACATGTTTATTGGTGTTATAACCCACCCAGCTGAACGAGCAAGGGCATTTTTAGATCTTGCCTAGCTATCGTGTTAGTGATGCTTTGTGAGATATTTAGTGGGGCGTCTGAAAGTGCTCCCAAAGTCTTTGGGAGCACCTTCGCAGCCGCTTTGATGTTCTTAGTGAGCCGCGCGATCACTGAGAACATCAAAGCGGCCGCGAAAGTGGTAACCATTTGTCATCCGAGCCGCGCTTCTTGAATGAGCCATGTCTTTCGCCTTCCTATGCTCACTTGTCGCTATTTGTCCCTTACTTCGATCCTTCATTCTATTCCCTCCGAACCTCCTTGTCTGCCCATCTCCTGTACCTTTCTCCAACATTTGCCACGTCTGCTTTCCTCGTCTCCCCACACATTTGCCTCCCTTTACTCCTGTTTCCTTAGCTCCTCGTTTCTCTCGCCTACTCCCACATCTTTCTTTTCTTTCTACCCTCTCACCCCCACTTCTCTTTGTGCTCATATTTTCTCCACACTTTTCTCTCACTTAATTCATCACTCATTCTCTTTATTTCTGCTTACGGACTAAATCCAATCGCTTTACCTTTTCTTCTTGATTCTGCCCACAACTCTTTGCATACACATTTTCCCACTTTATTCGTTACTTCACTCCCGTTCTACGTGCACTTTCCCTCTATCCACTTCTCTACTATTTTTTATCACCACATAATTACACTGCACTCAATGCAACATACACTCCAAATACCACTAGGTGCCACATAATTACACGCCACACAATTACACTGCGCTCAGCACAACATACACTCATAATACCACTCAGTGCCACATAATTACACCGCACTCAATGCAACATACACTCCAAATACCACTCAGTGTCACATAATTACACGCCACACAATTACACTGCGCTCAGCACAACATACACTCATAATACCACTCAGTGCCACATAATTACACCGCACTCAATGCAACATACACTCCAAATACCACTCAGTGTCACATAATTACACGCCACATAATTACACTGCACACAATAATTACACTGCACACAATGCAGCATACTTTCCAAATACTACTTAGTGCCACATAATTACACGCCACATAATTACACTGCACTCAATGCAACAGACACTCCAAGTACCACTCAGTGCCACATATTACAAGCCACACAATACCACTCTACTGAATGCAACATACACTCCACACAATACCACTCAGTGTCAAATAATGTTATGCTACATAATTACACTGCACTCAATGCAACATACACTCCAAATACCACTCAGTTCCCCATAATTAAACTCTACTGAATGCAACATGCACTCCACACAATACCACTCAGTTCAACATAATTATATACTACACAATTACACTGCACTCAATGCAAAATGCACTCCACACCATGACACAAATTCACTAAGCATAATTTCACAGAACACCACAGTTCAAGGACACACAATTCAACTCCACACATTTCCAATACACACTGCATAATTACACACTAAACAACATATGTGAACGCCAAAACTCCACAATCCACAACGTGCCTCCAATCCAGACCATATAGTGTCACCATCTGAGCACCAAACCTCATTCACCACCACCATTTTGCATCAGTGCACCATCTAAGCATCACGTCAGTCTGCCCTTGGAATCTGGCATCTATTGATTCCCCCCTATGTAACGAGGACCACGGCAGGTATAATAAGGCCAGACATTGATGGCACAGTCTGGCTTATCACATGAGTACCCAGCATCAGCTTGGACCTGTTCAAGAATATACACAATATTTCATATAAATACCCACTTTTAAGCAATTTTATATGAGCGGTTCACAGCATTGATTTGTGAACATATGCCATACCATATAAATTTACACATTATAATAACTGCTATCCAATATACCAATCTGGTCACCATATATGACCCCCTGGAACTGACTACACCATTTGTAGGCCATGTACATATTAATTCGTTCAGTAAGAAAACACACTCTAATATGGCTGCCAGTATCCTCCTGGTAGTGATTCTTACAATGGATCGCATTTGCATTATTCAGACCAGCATGGGAGGCCATCGTCTCATTATAGTGAGTGCAGGCCAGCTGCATATATTATGATACTTTCACAATAGAGACTATCAATTTTAAGTTCCTACACTCGTGGGCTCACTTCTATACCAATGCCTATCATTGGAATATGGCTGTCACATTCATGTATAGACAGCAGAGCTCTGAATACACATATTCAGCTTTCAAAACAGCGGTGAGATAATCTCCTCGTCTCCAGGATAATTACCAGGCTTATCAAGGCCACATATAGTTTGCACTATGTAAATATGCAAAAAAAAAAAATTAAAGGGAGTCCAGGATTATGATGTTTGTGTAGTTGGCTGGCAAGGACATTCCTCAGAAATATGTTAGGGAGTACAGATTTCACTGGGACCAGTCATTTCTGATTTCTCCGGCTGGCTGTGACATCTCATTTATGTGGGCCTTGAAAAAGTCCATAGGCCGAAACACACGTCGGCTGCCAGTGTGTCCCCCCTTTTTTATAAGACTGGAAAATAAAAGAAGAAAATCCTATTTCTAAACTCTTTCCTCTGAGTCCTCCCCTCCAAAACTAATTTTTACTCATCCAAAAGCCTCCTCCTATTGCTAAGACCTAAAAAAAAAAAATCTTTCATTTTTTTATCCCTCCACTATCCTTTTCAATCGAAATTAACAGACTAACACGTTCACTTCTCAAATTCCTTATTAAACTATACTAATATACTACCCAAATAACTGAATAACATATCCACTACTCAAATTACTTCATATTTATACTATACTAATTTTCAACGGTAATCCTTTATGGGTTCCGGAGTGACGTGCTACTCACCAGAAAAGCGATTCAACACCCATCATGGGTAACAAGTGCTATACGAATGCAAATCTTTCTTCCCCTTTTATCCCTCCGCTATCCTTCTCACTCCAAGTAACTGACTAATATCCACCACTGAAAGTACTTCATATTTCACCATATTAATTCACCACTAATCCTTTGTAGGTTTCCTGAATTGCTTGCGTCAACAAGCGCTATATAAATACAAACCTTGGTCCTCCTCTTTCCTTCTGCTATCATTCCAAATCCAAATAACTGACTAACCTATCCACCACTTAAAGTGTAGTTGCATGTTTCACTATACTAATTCAACACTAATCCTCTATGGGTCCAAGAGTAGTGTGCTACTCGCTAAATAAGCGCTTCGACGCCTCGTATGGGGTAGTAAGCGCTTTATAAATGCAATTGCGATACAATGTTACTGTATGGACTACTCTTTGTGTGCCTCAGTTCTTGTATATGTAAACAGTTCTGAATACAGGTAGTCTGTCTGTCTTATACTAGATTGAACATGGCACTCATGCTGAGCTCCTCAACATGCCATGCGAGTGTATACACAGGAGCATCCTCCCTAAGGAATGCATTTTAAACATTTAAAGTATGTAAGTATGTTAAGAGTACCCTTTAGGAACCACAGACCTGGGTGTGCACAGGGATTCTCTGTGGCTGATATATGCGAGTTGCTGGCTGACATGAGACACAGGCATATAATATAAGATGAGGCATGGTTGTTTTGATATAAGCGGGCTTTGTGAAACCTGGAACCTGAAGGTGTAGTAGAGCCTTTTAGGTCTCGTCTGCGCAGCGTGCATGAGCGGTCTAGAAAAAATACCTTTTGTAATCGACACAGCTTTGCTGTCAAAAACGTGCACGTGTTGCATTGCTGTGAATGGCAACGCATGCACGTTTGGAGATTCCCCTGCGGGAGCGAGCTTTGAAACCATTTGGTTACTGCTTGCTCTGGCAAGGGAATCGAGCACAGACCCCCTCCTCTCTCCCCTCCCCCTGCTGACTCCTGTAAGTATCGACATTTCAATGCCCCCCTCGTCCATTCTGCCCCAGTTTCTATGGCCACCACCCTTCTGCAAGCTTGGTTTCTACCAGTGCAGATTCCTGCTCTCACTGTCTGTAGCTTTGCATCCCCAGCAAGTTCCCTGATGATAAAGAAATCCCTTTCGCTGGACTTTCTCAATGTTAGTTTTGATTTGATGACTCTCCTATCACTGATAACGTTGAAGCAACATGTGGCCGCTGTTTTACCGGCTTGGACTGATGCCATCTTGTTCTCTGCCCTCATCTCTCACAGTGCCCCGAATTAGTTTCCTATTCACGCTGTGTGTCTTGTCACTGTGTGAAGTGACTTCTGTTTACAGTTACTGACGAAATGGTAAACCAATAAAAATCCATCCTTAGAACGACGTGCAGTTCACGCGGCCGAGGGACACCACCGTCAAGGGGGTAGCTGTCAATGGTGCTGCAAGTGCAGTGGTACAGGGACCTATGGGCAGCACTGAACCCTGGTTATTACAGTAGGTTGTCATCCAGCCCGAAGTCAGGTGGCCTATTTTGTTTGCCTACACTAGGTACTTTTACTATGCCAGGGCTCACCCTCTGGCGAGTTGATGCACATTGGACCTGTCATGACTGCCCTCAAGCATTAAAACCTCCAGTACTGTCAATAACCAGGAACATGGTGGCCCAGGACTCTTACTCAGCGGTAAGCTGGGGTTCGCTCAGTTTGCTAGCAAATAGATGTGTGTTTATTTGTGTATGTGAGCCCTTATGCACCAGGCCTGGTGATAGTTTCATCATTACTTGCACCGTACCGAAAACTTAGGAATTTGAGCCAGAAAGGTTTGAAAGCTGCATGTTTCTTCATGTTTAGTAGTAGTGCTGATGGTACGACTTAATCCCCTGACCCCCGCCTTTGGCCTACCTGTTGGAAACGTATGCTGGCCTCTCTCTGGGGGAGGCGGGCACGCACCTTATGTAATTGTTTCATTTTTAGAAAGTGTTAAAAGTGGTTAGAGGTATTTACAGTCAATACACGTCAAAGAGGCCCCAGAATAATGTGTACCTCAAAAAGGCAGTACTGTATTGGTTTCCTGGCGAAGGTTATATCATAAAATGAATCACCGCCTGCCACAGCCCATGCGAGGCAGTTCACAGTGCAGAGCTGCTCCGAGGCGTGCGGGTGCCACCTGCTGGAGGATCGAGAGTATTGTCGATGTACCTGGCATCTTTAAACTTGCCCTGTCCTACGATATGGGGGAGGGGTTAACTTGAGAGGTCTCTAGTCTACATGTTTCAATAATGAAGCACTGAGGCATTGTGTGCGCTGGCTCTTCCAGGCTTTCCTGTGCCATTCATGTACACACTCCCTCTCTCTACGCCATTGGACAGTGCCTACACATGTTAGTAGAGCGCATTGAATATTAAGAGGAAAAGATGAATAAGCTCCCAGTTGGTAACTTTTTTTCTTGGTATTGTTTTATTACACCTATTCCTCGGTATTCATTCCGAGCATCTTCTTTGGCACGCGGCAGCTTCAGCGGGAGATTCTGTGTATAAATGATCCGCCCCGCTGGATTCTGTGGTGGAAAAGCTTCAAGTGTGTCAGGGGGTGTCAACAACGGGGATGTGTTTTTAGTGCATACTTTTGTGATGTACTCAGAACACTCGCACTTTACACAATAAAGAGTTTTAAGTCTGTGTGTAGTGAGACACCCGGCCACTGCAATACTCTGTAGTGCAGTCAACTCCCTGGGTCGGGCGCGGACCAGGAAGTATATAATAAAAGGTGATGTCAGCGCACGTGGACGACGGCACAAACCGAGCAACTGAGTAGACCTCCCTTATTGCAGCTCCGCTGTCAGCACTTAGGCCTCCCCGGTCCCTGACTTCCTAGAAGTCAGTTGAAGCACCAACCGCATGCCCCAGGGATTGCCCCGTTAGCTCCTCAGACTACTGGTGCCTCTCGATTTGTTAAATTGGCGACGAGGTGAGAGTGGACCCTGTAAACTGCCACGTACCTGCGCATGGCCGACCTTAGTCTTCGGACAAATGGTTGGGGCCTACACTGAGGGGTGCTGCAAGCCCCCCTCAGCATGTTCCCCTGGCCTGCTCAGCTGGTTGCCGGGTGGAAGGTGTCCGTGTCTGCCATGGGAAAGGTGAGGCGTGGCACCTGGCGAGGATGTAGTGGCGTAGTTCTTTCACCCAGCGGCCTGCTGAATCAGCAACTGCCCAAGTAGGGTAATGGTATTCGGCTGGGGGCGTGGTGTACCCAGCAGTGATGCTGGACTTGCCAGACAGGGCCGCCTCCCTGGGAGCTCGTGCGGCGGGTGGGCAGCCTGGTCACACAGCCGCAAAATCCCTCCTGGAATTCAGCCAATTAGCAGATCTGGTGACGGCGGCTCCGCACTGGCGGAAATAACTGGGGTAGCTGGAAAACTATTTTGTTGCCACACTGGAGATGGACAATTCGGTAAAGCAGTTGCTGCTGCTGCTGCTGGGTGGTGATGAGCTGTAGACCTGTTCCAGGTTCTGCCTGAGACTGGTGACAGTGACGACTAGGAGGAGTCGGTCCAGGCCCTGAATCGCCATTTTGATCCGCAGGTGAATCCGGATTTGAACATTTCAAGCTGCGGCAGGCAAAACAACATGACGATGAGTCCATCGACATGTTCTTCGCACGGCTGAGAAAGTTGGCCAGCACTTGTGTGGGTATCGATCGGCAGTTTGAGATCAGAGGCCAGCTTATTGTGGGGTGCAAGTCCATGGATCTCCGCAAGCTGATACTGCGACAGCCGGGGATCAAGTTGAATGATATTCTGGTCTTGGGCCGGTCGCATGAGTTGGCAGACATGAGGACTGGCAAGATGGAAGTGGCTCTGGCGCAGAGGTCCATGGGAGCACAGCCGCTGTTACCGGCGCCCATCAAGGAAGAAAGGGTCGAGGCACTCAAGAAGGGACATGGCCTAGAGGCCAGAGCCGGCGCCAAACAGGAGTAGAGGTGCCAGAGGCACGAATGCCGGAACTGTGGCTTGGGAGTGCATGCACTGAGTGTGCCCAGCCCAAGGGAGGCAGTGCCTCAAATGTAGCAAGTATGGACATTTGCGAAGGTGTGCCAGAGTGGGACACTGCAAGGTGGAGGTAGGCCTCTGGGACAGGGCCTCTCAAAGTTTGCAAAGGCGATGGAGGGCCACCTGAACAGCTGTTGTCAGCAGCTGGCAGTCACAGAAGACGAGGTGGACAATGTATTTGTAATCTCCCACATCCGGGGGATCAACACTGCCAGGAGGTCACCGCTTACCTGCCAGGTGTGGATAGGGGAATCATGTGTGCAGGCGCTGATTGACACTGGGGCATCTGTGAACATCCTTGATGCTGATAAATATAGGAGGCTCAGCCTGAGGCCTCGACTGATGCCAACCGCGGCCAGGATTCTAACGTATGGAGGATCCACCCCGATCCCACTGCAGGGAGTCATGGATGCGGAGGTCACGTACAAGGATAGAGTCACTAACACTCGATTCTATGACACTTGTGATCGGGTCGCTGCTGAGTTACCACACAGCTGAAGATCTGGGGTTGGTGAGGTTCGCGTAACATCCATCAGTCGCAGGGAGACCAGATCCTTGCAGAGTTCGCTGAGCTTTTCCGGGGGTTGGGCTGCATGAAGGGAGTAGAGGTTCAGCTGCACATTGATGAGATTGTCAACTGGTGACACTTCGCCACCGAAGAGTGCCGTTCCATCTCAGACCACAGGTGGAAGCCGAGAGGGTGTCAGGTCCAACGCCATGGGTGTTGCCGCTGGTAATAGCACCCAAGCCCAAACACCCAGTGGCCATTAGGTTGTGCATAGACATGAGACTACCAAACAAGGCCATCCACCGGGAGAGGCACATCACCCCACTATTGACAAGATTGTCACGGACCTCAATGGGGCACAATGGTTCTCAAAAGTAGAATTGAAATCTGGGTACCATCAACTGATGCTGGCGGAAGAGAGCAGATACATCACCTCTTTCTCTACGCATGTGGAACTGCAATGTTTCAAAAGGAGTTTTGGGGTGTCTTCAGTGACAAAAGTGATTCAGGAAGCAGTCCGAGAGGTGCTGTCAGGCCTGGTGGGCGTCAATGTCCACGATGATATCCTGATTTACTCAAAATCACTGAACAAGCACCACGTGAGGTTGAGAGCTACTCTTTGGAGGCTGGTAGAACAAGGGCTGCCCCTGCATCACACCAAGTGTGACTTCTATGCCACAGAAGTAGAATTCTTTGGGTATCGGTTCTCAGCACGGGGGTTGCAAGTGGATCCGGCTAAGGTGGAGGCCATCAGGACAGTGGCGATTCCCCCAAACGGCCTCCGAAGTACGAAGTTTCTTGGGAATGGCCAACTACTGTGGCCGGTTCATTCCTTATCTGGCAACCATCTGGGAACCTCTCCGGCAGCTCACCAAGAAGGACGTTAAGTGGCACTGGTCTGACAAGGAAGCACAAGAAGGCTCTGCTGAAAGGTGCAACCGTCGCATATTTTCAGCCGGGAGCGGCCACAGGGCTTATTGTGGATGCTAGCCCAGTGGGGTTAGGAGAAGTGTTACTACCGAGAACAAATCAAGATACGTGGGTGCCCGTCGCCTATGCCAGCCGTCCCCTCACAGTGGTGGAAACCCGCTATGCATGGATAGAGAGGGAGGACTTTGCCATCCGGTGGGCGTGTCAACACTAAAACATACCTGTGTGGACACACTTTCACGGTGGTGACAGATCACAAGCCGCTGGTGCCCCTTCGGGCACAGCCAGAATTGGGCCTCCGCCGATTGAGAGGTAGGCTGTCCAGATTCAGCAATACCGGTTTGAGGTTGTATACCTCCAGGGAGCGAGCAACCCGGCTGATTATTTGTCATGGCACCCGCTGGCGCTGAGTGGAGTCCAGGGGCAGGAGGTGGATGAAGGAGCAGAGTCATTCGTAAGACAGGTGGTGAAGGAGGAGGCCCATATCCCAGACCTTGCTCTTAGAGGACATTAAGGAAGCGTCGCTGCGAGATGAGTGTCTACAGGAGGTTGTCGACATGCTACATGACTATCAGTGGAAGTGCTTCCTAAGGGGAAATGACAGGAGATCAATCGACAAGGAATATTGGGAAGGTCTTTGGAGGTGCCGAGAGGCGCTGAGTGTGTCGAGGGATGGCATAATCTTTGACTGGCCCTCGCTTAGTGATACCGGCAGCGTTGCGGGGCCAAACAGTCGAGCTGGCACACCAAAACACCAAGGGATAGAGAAGACCAAGGTCCGCTTGAGAGCTAAAGTGTGGTTTCCAGACAAGGATCGGCTCGTGGAGGACAAAGTAAGAAAGTGCCAGGCATGCCTAGTGACGGGGGCTGACCCGCCGGACGCGCCTAGCATAATGGAAAGGGCCGAGCCAGTCACCATGGGTGCGAGTAAGTTTGGACTTTGGGGCTTCCGAGATGGATGGCAAATGGCAGTGTTCATAGACAATCATTCAAAGTTTCCCGTGGTGGAGGTGGTCGCAGCAACAGCATTTGAGTGCATCCAACCGGTACTGGAGAAGATTTTTGCCTTGCTGGGAATGCCGGAGGAGTTCCGAACAGACAATGGGCCGCCGCTCCAGGGACAGGACTTCCATGCTTTCTTCGATAGGCATGGCATACAACATCAGAAAATAACTCCCCAATGGCCACAGGCGAATGGTGATGTTGAGCGTTTCAAGAGGACATTGAACAAAGCCTTAAGGATTGGAGTGGCTAAAGGCAACAACCTGGAATCATGTTTGCACCAGTTTCTAAGTGTCAGACGCCACACTGCACGACCAAATGTGCGCCAAACGACCTCCTGCTAAAAAGAGCGGTGTAGGATGGTATACCTAACTGCGGACTGGGTGTGGAGAGGTCCAAGGCCCGTCGCCGACAGAACAACGACCAAGCCAGAAGAGGAGAGGGGCTCGATGGGCGGACATCAAAGTAGGGGACTATGTGGTAGGAAAAGACAGACACCCGGGATCCAAGTTTCGCATGCCGTTTGAGCACAAGCTCTGAAAGGTAATGAAGGTTCAAGGAATTCTCTTTGTGGAGAAAGGTAATCAGTGGATAGCCAGGAACATGCTGTGTTTTAAGAAGGCCTGTGGCCAGAATGAGGCTGTGTTGGAGTTTGACAGAGAGATGGGGGAAGAAGTAGAAGCTGAAGTGCCGATGGAAGGGAGCCAGACAGTCGTGGCCACCCTGGAAGAACAGCAGGAGGTAGCCGAACTAAGTACCTAAGGCCACTGCTGTGACAGTCATCACTCGAGTGACAAAAGCAGCGAGGACCAGGGCAGGCACCCCACTATGGGCTATGTAATAATCTGGAGAAGAGTTCCAGGTTGCAGGACTTCTTATGTTAAGGGCTGCTAGATAAATTGCTGAACATGTGACTGCATTGAAGACGCCTCTTGAGGAGATGTCTGTAAGTGACTAACGACATTCTGTTACGTTGTTTATTCTAAAATTCATAGATCGGATGGGATGTCGTGAGCCACTGGCCACTGCAATACTCTGTAGTGCAGTCAACTCCCTGGGCTAGGCGCGGGCCAGGGAGTGTATAATAAAAGGTGTCGTCAGCGCACATGGCTGACGGCACGAACCGAACTACTGAGTAGACGTCCCTTATTGCAGCTCCGCCGTCAGCAGTTAGGCCTCCCCGGTCCCTTATTTCCTTGAAGCCTCAACCGCATGCCCCGCGGATTGCCCAGTAAGCTCCTCAGACTACTGGTGCCTCGAGGTATTACACCGTGCACCGTAATAAAACTGACTAAACGTACTTGAGCCGCCCAGGATGAGAGTTCCCGCTGTGAGCCCGCCATGTTGTAGGCAGGCAGAGAAACAGCTCATTTTGTGACAGAAGACTACAAAATTCAAGGAATTTCACTATTGCGGTATAGAATTGTTTGTAGTGCTGCCTAGGGCTTCTTCCAACCACTTTACTAAAACAGTGCTCTGGTGGGCAAATGATCGCACTATTGGTTTCCTTACAGAAATCTACCAGTGTTAAAGGCGCTTTCTCTGATTTTGAGCCCCTGCTACTGCATTTTTATGATGCTGCAACTAGTTAGCAGAACCCTCCCACGACCAAGATCTTTGCAGTGGGACAGGAAGGCATGAATGTCAGAAGCTCAGTATTAAAGCAAATAAAAGAATGCCCTAGTGTCCCCCTTTTTAAAGCAGTGCTGTGTTGGGACATTGTTCCTGCTGCCTGCAAGCATTACTCAAAAGCACATAGGTGAAAGAAAGGCAGGGAGGCTGGACCCGGTAACAGTGAATGGTGTCCAGCTGAAGCATTCCTTTCCTATGCTCTTTGGTGGCCGCGGTAGTTAAAAAGGGCAGCTGCAGGAGAAACTTTTAATGAAGGCAAGGGCAGCAAAGCGGGGACTTCTTTGGCCGGACCCAGTTTATGGCAGGCCAACTGATAAATATTCAGCCTTTAAATCAGACTCCGTGAGGACCTCTTGAATGGGACCATCTAGTGGATATGGTCATCAATATTATCCTTTTCAAAATACTATCAGTGTAACAGAGAGGCAGCAACTTCTCTCCAGTCACGCAGCTTGCTTGGATCTCTTTTGCCATCTGTGGGAAGAGCAGGCTGTAGCTTTAACAGACAGTGCCAATAGACCCATGGGTTCCTCCTCCGTTCCTTAGCGAATACGGTAGTGGTGTTACCTGGTGTGTTCTTATAGGAAATTGAAGCCTTGGTGCTGTCTTGGACAACAGCACAGGTGCCACCCTCCTCGGCTCTGTGCCAGGTCACTGCAGCTTCTGGAAAGATGGGTGCAGAAATCGGTGCATATCACCAACATCATTTGATGGAGAATGTTCTCTACAACATATGCAGGTGCCTTTTTAGCTGTCTCTTTCCAAAGGTAGCAATTTTGGGCAAGTTAGAGATCCTATTGCAGTGTAGTACTGTTTTCGGCTCCCATGGAGGGATTGGCACACAGATCCAGATCTTCTAACGTGATGGTAATGAAGCTGTGCATGAGATAGTACTCTGCAGTGAGTGGAAGACATTCCTCAAGTGAAGTGAACACAAAAGTGGGCAGGGCAAAAGAGGTCACACCAGCTCTTCCATCACCCCATTCATTCTCATAAAAGGGAGAAGAGTCTTCAGGTGATATCATGTTTAGGTCGAGCCTAGCGCAGCGCATCCGCTGCACTAGGAAATCAACCTCTTGGAATCACTTTAGCTTTCTTTCGGTTTTGTAGAAGCTTGTGTGTGGTGCTCACACGCGATTGGCCTTTGCGTCGGGCTTCAGCACGCAATTGGCCAAAAGCGTGTGGATGTCCCACCTTCTTTAGAAAGGTTTACTCCAAGAGCGTTTTACTCTCTGGAGCCAGCATCGGCGTGCAGAGGCCAATTGTTTTAAAGTAGGGTGCCCGTGCTGGGTTCCCACGCAGGGTCTCTCGCCTCTCGTGCAGGAAATGTATCCAGTTGCCCTCCAGTGTGTGTGCGTTAAGGTAATGAGTTGTTGCCAGAACCTTAGCTCCCAAAACCTTTGTCAAAAAAGTGATAATACATATGTGCCAGGAAAAGCAGTGGGCACTGTTTTTCTTTAGGTGGACGGGCCGTGTGGAAATTAATCTGTTCCGCATCAGTTTGTGCTGATGGGACAATAGCAGACACTGTAAGCATCCAATATGGGGCAAACCATTAAGGCTGCGGGAGGGTGGTTCGACGGCACAAAGCAATTTAACAAGTTATTGAAGGGGTTAGCTCCTCCTGCCCTCACCAACACAAAATATCAATCCTATCAACTTGTTGATGAGTTTAGGCGATGTGTGCTTTGGCTGGAGGATGAACCTGTGTTTTGGTTAAGACAGCACTCTTGGGCCGTCCTTTGCTTACTACCCTCGGCGCAGGGCTCACCTTCAGTTCCTCTGGTGTGCGTCTTCCATGAAAAGCCCCTCGACCTCTACAGCAGGTTAGACCATGCGCTTGTGGCCAGCACTTTCTCTGACCGTGGGTCCGAATGCCCCACTTGATAAACATGGGGATTTGAAAGTAACTTTTTGCTTGGGTGTCTGCATTTTACTTTCCTCGCCTTCTCGCTGTGGCTGGTTTTGTTTTTACATTTTCTCCTTTACGTGCAGCCTTGGGGCCCCCGTTCACAGATTCAGGACCACGTGGCTTATTGCTGGTAGTATAGACCCTGTTCTTCATGTCCTCTGTATCTTACATCTGTTTTTTTGCTGCTGGTTTCTAAGTTGAATGAATGCATTAGTGGCGGCTGCGAACAATACTCTTGGAGCCTGGGAAGTTGGAGATCTGTGTGAAGGCGGGGGAAGGAGGGGAGGCTCTGATATCCCTCCCACTGATGACATCCAGAGGTGCCGAGTGCTCATTACCCAGACGCCTTCGTGCCCAGGGCGTTTCTCTGGGCTCCTCCATGCCAGCAAATGTTGCAATACGAGGAGTTATAGAGGAGTTTATTATTCACCTGTTAGTGCATGAAAAGAGGGCCTACCAGTTAGATGTCGAGCCTTAATAACATTTGTTTTTAGGCTAACAGGGACTCTCTGCGCTGAGGATTCAGTTGTAAAACGACAGACTCGCTTTACTTTTGTAACACTTGCATCAGTCCCACCTGACACTTTCCTTCTCCCACAAACTCTTCATTTCTGTTTTCCTCTTCCTTTCACTCTCTCACTCTTCCTCTCCCCATTAAATGACTCTCTCGCTCACTGGATTTTCTACAATAGCTCTTCAATCTTTTGTGGTACAGCACCCAGGATAACATGCTGCATAGATAAACACTTATAAGGTCCCAAAGGCGAGACCTATTGGCTATGCCAATGCTTGTTTTTGATGTATGCGAGTTGCTGGCTGACATGAGACAGGCATATAATAAGACAAGGTCAGGTTATTTTGATATGAGTGGGTTTTGCGAAACCCGGAAACAGAGGGTGTAGTGTAGCTTTTGTGGAGCATGCAGTGACAGTGCACGAGTTGCAGGCGGATGTGAGATACAGGCAACAGTGTATGCTAGCGCAGGCGTGGTAGCAGTGATTAGAGCCTTCAGCCTCTGGGGGATGGATAGGAAAATTGATAAATTATGAGGATTTGTGACTGTATGCGAGTCACGGGTGGATACGGAATATGATGTCAATCGAAATAAGACGAGCTGCATAATGATGTAAAGGGCTATCATGAGATATTAATCTTAACACTACCATATACAGAGGGTCCTATAAGGATTTGATGATAGATTGGGGGACATCTGTTTACATTTAGCTTTAGCATCAATACATATTGGAAGTATCCTACAGGAGCACTATGGGGATTAGTAGTGGGGCACAAACGGATAAACAATGAAGCATTATTTATTTAGTGTGTTTTGTTATAGCGCACAGATAGCCCAACGGGGTGTCCCGGCACTCCTGTACGATCTTATGCTGAATTTGGAAGATTATTTAAAAAGGGAGTGATTAACAGAAGAGGTACGTCTTTAACGCCTTCCGAAAGGGTAGTTCTTCCTGGATCATCCGGATGGAGTTAGGCAATTTGTTCCAAAGGGCAGCGGTGCAGACTTGGAAGGTTTTACAGCCAGATAGTTTTATTTTTTTAAATCGGGAGTAGTGAGGAGATTTTTTGAAGAACGGAGATTCCTAATTTTGTTGTAGGGGGTAAGTAAGGCAGGTGGAAAGGTGTACGGAGCCCTTGCCTCTCAAGGCACGGTGAGCCAGCACCAGTGCCTTGAATTGAACTCTCTTATGTATAGGTAGCCAATGAAGGCTACGACGATGGGGCGAGATATGCTCGCGAAGGGGAATGCCCCCGACCAGTCGTACTGCAGCATTCTGGACTGTCTCAAGTCGATGGCACAGACCTACAGACAGACCAGTATACAAGCCGTTAGCATAGTCCAAGTGCGAGGCGATCAACGCCTGGACTACGGCCTTCCAGGTAGTGTTAGGAAGGAAGTTGATGAACTTTCTCACCATCCTGATCTTGGCGAAGCATGCTGCAGATACTGTGTGTACTTGATGTTGCAATGAGAGGTTGGAGTCCCATCTAACCCCTAGGTTTTTTTTTACAGAGTCTGAGGGCAGGGGTGGTGCACTAAGGTCAAGAGGCCACCAGATGTAAGGGTCTAGAGGAGACCGTTGGTGGAAAAAGAGGACCTCCGTTTTTCCTGCATTGAGCCTTAGGAAGTTGTTATCCATCCAATGGGCAATTGTACGAAGACAGTTTTTTAGACGATCAAAAGTAGTTTGGGTGGGACTGTCAAATGAAAACAAAAAGTGGAATATCATCGGCATAGGAGGTGGCCTTTATGCCGGTTTGGGCGATGATGTCAAAAAGGGGTGAAAAATAAACATTAAATAGAAGGGGGCTCAGTGAGGAGCCTTGAGGGACTCCCCACCGGAGAGGATGACTGTCTGAAGTGTAAGGGGGGGGGTGAAAACTGCCTGCGTACGGCTGGACAGAAAGGACGTAATCCATTTTAAGGCCATGCCCTGAATGCCTTTAGTTTGTAAACGGTCCAAGAGGAGGGGGTGGGAGACTGTCGAATGCTGCTGACAAGTCAAGCAGCACCAACACCGCTCTAGATCCCTTGTCCATCCTCCAGCGTACAGCATCTGCCATTTCAATTAGTGCAGACTCGGTGCTGTGGCCTGGTCTAAAGCCATGCTGGGAGTCATGGTAAGCACCCGAGTTTTCTAAAAAATCCGCTAGTTGTTGCTGAGCGAGTTTTGCGAGCACTTTGGCAGGGGCAGGTAACAAAGAAATCGGTCTATAGTTAGAGGGGTCGCTAGGGTCGGCATTGGCTTTCTTGAATATAGGAATAAGCCAAGCATGCTTCCAAGAGTCAGGGTAGACTCCTGTGTGTAGCGAATCGTTCCAAATCCCATTCAGGGTAGGGTTGAGAATGGATGCGAGAGATTTGTAGTGTTTGGCGGGCCAAGGGTCAGGGGGAGAGCCAGATTTGCTTTTGCAGAGTTCTTTAAGGGATTGATCAAGGGTGATCTCTTCAAAGTTAAAAAACAAATGATCAGATACAGACGTGACAGGATTTATAGTACAATTGTCTGGGGTGGGGTTGCTAGGAAAGGAGTCATATCGTGGCTATTTTATTTTCAAAAAAATCAGAGAGGCTATTACATAGTATCTGAGATGCCAACGGGGGACTTTTGAGGGCCAGGGGGTCGGTGAAAGATCTAACTATATCGAATATTTCCCTGGAAGAGCCTGGAGAACGGGTGATTTTTTTCTTCAAAGAATGTTCTTTTGTGATCAATTATTTTTTTCTGTATTCTTTTAAGGCAGATTTGTAGAGGGCTTTACCGTCAGATGAATAAGTGAGTCTCCAATGTCTTTCAAGACGTTTACATTCCGATTTACATTTCCAGAGTTCATCGGAGTACCAAGGGGCGGACGGAGTAGAGCGATAGGTTTTTATAGGCCTCATAGGGGCGAGGCAGTCAGTGGCGGAGGAGATCAGATTGTTTCAGACGGGTGTCGAGATCAGCCATAATATCGGGGGGGGGGGGTCGGTAGAATGGAGAAGAGCGGCAAGGCTGTCAGAGGAAATCTTGCTCCAGTTTCTTCCCTGTTTAGCAGGGCGTATGACTAGTTTGAGGATGCCAGGGGAATGAAAAAGGAACAAGGTGGTCGAACCAGATCACTAAGAGGGGGTCACTTGTGACCAAACTCTCCAGATTGGTACAGATTAGGTCCAGGGTGTGGCCAGCCTTATGTGTCAGGCGACTAATCAGTTGGTTTAAGGATGTGTGGCACCAGATAGTGAGAGAAGAATGTATGAAATGATGCGCATGAAAAATTTTAGTTGACAGACAAATTATATTATAGGTCAGTTTAACACTATAGAAATAGAGTGGTACTGGGTAGTATGTTTAAATACAACATATTTGTCTCTACTATTTCTCTCTACAGACAGATTGTTATGACAGCCACACAGAACCCTAGACTCCACACATGATTGTGGGGCCACATGAGGTAAGAGTTTAGATTTAGTTTATTGTATACAACCATACTCTAGCTTATGTAGAGGCAGTTTCTGAAGGTGTTCTCGTTCGTTTGCAGACAATACGAGGACAATCCGACTTATTTTTCTCATTTGCATACATTACCTAAAGACTAGGTGAGTGACCTTTTGTGACTACTACGTGGACCCAGGGGTCACATTTATGAATGGTGACACCAGTATGTGCATGTCAGAGGGTGACTTGACTAGTACCTTGAATTATGAATAATAGTAATGGACTCCGTGTTTAATAACTAATACCATATTGATGGGAATTTGTAAATACATTGACTCACAATGTTTTTAATTCTAACCTAAAGTGCTCACTCTTATAGACATAGGGCCGAAGTTGATCATGTGATCATTTTAAGGTACTCTGACCCAGGTGATGGGATCTTAAATACTCAAGTGCTCCTCCGTAAAGTGTGATTATATTTGTTTGTGGCCCTGATGAGGTCTGAGGCAACATTATCAGCAATAGAAGAAACACCTGTTGGCGAGGGCAAAATGCATTAATGGATATCTAATAAAGAACATAGGTTAAAACCACGACCTCAACTCTGAATTCTAGAATTCTCGAACAACCCCTTTTTGAACATAATAGTGATGCAACTAAACTTATGTTTGTGTGCATTGATTGTGTTGAAATGAAACCAAGAGGTGGTGTTAGACTAGAATTCCTGACAAAGTTACAATTGGAGTACATTATCTCATTGGAAACTAACTATCCAGGAGGTCTGAATCAGGGCAAAGAACTGTGGGTTCATTGGATCAATAAGGGTATATCAATGTTGCAACACAATGACAATGGACTGATTGATAAGCTGTCTCCAAACTGGAACTGTTTCTCCTTTCATTTACTGATTTCTTGTATATGTAAAATGTCATAGTTTGTTATTTGTAAACTTGGTATGATATACCCAAATTATCAGAAAGTTTTGCACAGATACTCATTTAGAGTGTAACTTTGGGGATGTTTATGTTTGTGTTGTAAATTACGTGGTCTGAATATCACTATTCTGACCACGTCAGTAATTTGAAGGTATCATGATAGGTAAAGTGTCTTTTTAATGAAGAAATATGGATTTTTTTTATTTTTATTCTCAGGTTTATCTTTGATTGCATCCCCTGTGTCCATTGACATCCTACTGGTGAGAGGCGGTTAGTGTACGACCTTTGTATGAATGGTGTGATAAGTGTGTATCAATCCAAAGGGGCTTTTTTGTGACTTTGATGTTTGTTTTTGCCTTTGGAGTATAAACCATCATTAATGACAAACGGTCCACTGGGACTAGATTGGTATAATTTTTAATTTAAAGAAATCTTTAGTGATTGTCAGAATTTTCTGAAACGATGGAATATGGGAAAGTATGTGCAATATTCTAGTGTTTGACTTTCAGTAATATATAAAGAAACCCTACTCAAATTTGGCAGCTGTTTGTATCCGAAAGTTTTAACAAAATTTGTAATTCTATTTTATGTTCTGTACTGTGACTCAAGATGGCTGAATAAGTCAAAGTTTTAGAAAAACTTACAAAATGCTGGTCAGAGAAAGGTTTTGTTTAGACTAAAATGTGTAATCTGTGTCTAACGCTATGCAACTGAACAGATATATGCCGATTTTTTTTTTTTTTATTCAAGACATGTTCTGAGTCTCAGTTGCATCTGAATTTCGTATCATTTGCCCAGCGGAAGTCAGCACTGGCTGTGTGAGGGTCGTGGGCAGAACAGGGCAGCGTTTTTTTCGTATATACATATAAGTATGATTAAAATTTAAAGTGATGCCAAAGTTAGATGTAAATGTAAGTAAAAAAATAGCATTTTAATCTCAAAACACATTTGCCATGAATGGTGATGTCATTCATCCTGTCTTTCAGATATAATTATGGATGTTATCGATGATATCACGGAACAAGTCCTGATCGATGTAATAGGTGCTGTCATATGAGAGGGCAAAAGTCATACGTGGCTAGTAAGCAAGTAAGTTACTTCATTCATCTATAACTGGAGAATACCCAACTATAATATCACTTAACCATGAATAGCATATACTCAGGAGCCCAGTCAGATCCTTACCTGCACAACATCTTCCACAGAGCAGCCACCTGCATCGCCCCTCAGCTTTGCAGCACAATCAACTGTTCCCCGATGGCTGGAAACAAGCCAAGATCAACCCCTTGCTAAAGAAGCTGTCCTCAAACCTGACTGACCTCAGGAACTCCAGACCCATCTCCATCCACCCCTTCCCAGCCAAGGTCATCTAGAAGGCCGTTCATGCTCAACTTCATCCGCGTTCCTAGAAGTAAACCACGTACTGGACACCTCCCAATCCGGATTTCGTAGCAACTAAAGCACAAAGACCACACTCCTCGCCACCACGGACGACATGCGCTCCCTCCTCGACCGGTGTGAGACTTCAGCCCTCATCCTACTGGACATCTCAGCTGCCTTCGACACTGTCTCCCACTGCACCCCAATGACGAGACTCCACGACGCCTGCATCCGCAACAAGGAACTAGACTGAATCCACTCGTACCTCGCCAGCTGGATTCAGCGAGTCAACCCACCCCCGTTACTCTCAGAACCAACAGAGATCAGCTGTCGAGTGCCACAGGGTTCCTCCCTGAGCCCCACCCTCTTCAACATCTACATGGACCCCCTCACAATCATCGTCAGAAGCTACAAACTCATCATCTCCTATGCTAACGACACCCAGCTGATCCTCTCCCTCACCAACGAACCCAAAACTACCAGAACCAACAGCGGAATGAAGGTCGTTGCTACCTGGATGAAAGGTGCTGCCTTAAGCTGAACTCAAACAAGACTCAAGTACTCATTCTGGGACCCACCCCTTCAGCCTTGGATGACTCATGGTGGCTAGCCGCTCTGGGATCCCCTCCCACCCAGTTGGACCATGCAACGCAACCTCATCATACTGGACTCTTAGCTCACAATGAACCCTCAAATGAATGCGGTTTCCTCAGCCTGCTTCCACACGCTCCGCCTGCTTTGAAAAACATTCAGATGGATCCTCACAGAATCAAGAAATACGGTCACACACACTCATCACCAGCAGACTCAACTACAGCAACGCACTCTACGCCGGCGTCAACCAGAAACATCTCAAGAAACTACAGAACGTCCAAAATACAGCAGCCAGACTGGTCCTCGACATCCCTCGCCACAGCCACAACACCCAACTCCTCCGACAACTCCACAGGCTCCCCGTCAACAAGAGTATCACCTTCAAGCTCCTCACATATGTCTAAAAAGCTCTCCACAATGAAGGACCAGCATACCTGACCACTGCCTTGCATTCCACGTACCCACCAGACAACTCTGTTCCGCCCAACTTGCCCTAGCCTCCGTCCCCAGGATCCCAAGACCAGAACCAGAGGAAAATTGTTCTCCTTCCTTGTCAAAGACCTGGAACACCCTGCCCCTCCACCTCAGGTAATCTGAGTCACTGACCCAATTCAAGAAGGCCCTCAAGACCTAGCTCTTCTAATGATCCTACAGGACCAGCAGCCCCCCCCCCCGGTGACTGGAGGACCTCACGGGTGAGTAACTGCACTATACAAGCCCCTGATTGATTGTTTGACTTCACCAACAATATAAGAATTTAAATATAAACTTAGAAATGTTGTAATATTGTTTGTGTTCTATGTATTTTGAATAATTTATTTTCAAGTTGTATTTTTATATGAAAATATTATATACTGCTCACCCAAGCCCACAAGACCCTTCACAACAACAGTATGCATCATGAAAGCGTATGTTATGAATTTATGAAGATTTTTGTAGTCAACGCATGAAACTCTTTCTGCAATCTATTAAAGAGCAGGATTCTGATATTAAAAGAAATCTCTTTATTTTTCCTGTTATGCATCAGTGTACCAAGCAATATCATAAATAACAAATAGTGACAAACAGCATCCGCAAACAATGCCGCAACTGCTCTATCCTCAATTGGCGCGAAGAGAGAAGAGCCAGGGCCTGGTGGACGTCATCGAATGTGGAGACCCCAGATTCAGATGATCCTATTATTCTGAAAAACAAGGATACAATTCAATAAAAGGCCATGCATGGTTTGTAAGCAAAGTTAAGGATCAATGAGGCAGCACAACAAAGTATTCTGCATAAGAACGGTTAACCTGGCCAATGTTGAACCTTGACCAGAAGCTCTTGACTAGTTTAGAAGAGTACTGAAAAAATCTCCACTTCAGTCTGCCACATTCACAAAGGGTTTCCTGGTAGCAACAAATAGATTTACTGCTGTGGATTACTCCACTATCAATAGAGAGACAACCGCAGTCATAATTCCCACTAAGGGGGAACTCTAATATCACCCCCTCCCTCCCTCAAAATGGCCAGAGATTTATTTGAGCCAAGGGCTGGATCACACTCAGTTATGATAAGGTGTGGGAGAAGTGCTTTCTCCTAAGGCAAAATGTTTTACTGAAGAAAGTAGGAAAATAAAAAAAATATATATGTTTGCACAGCGGGTTTCATTACACCTTTGCCTAAATCTATGCTTTGAAGATTTCCATGTAGAGGAAATAGGAGCACAGATACCATGTGACGTTCTTAGTAGTTTATTAAACACACAAAAGATGGGAGGCATGCATTCAAAGTGTATGATGTGGTACTGAAAAATTCTGGACCCGTGTTATAAACAGTCGTACCTTGACGATTTTGGTTTCAACAGACCAGAAATGACGAGTACACTACATATGTGCATTTTCTGTGTATTCGAGCATTTGGGATCACCCTCAAACCAGAATTTCCGTTTCGAACCCTCGGGTTCCATTTTGTGAACGGCAGCCATTTTGTGATTGCCCTCACATAGCCAAATAAGTAAAGGCCAAACCCGAGTCCGAAGGACACGTACACCCTTGCTGACTCCTGTGACCTGGGCAAGCTGACTCCACTGCCCGAAGCCAAACATGTTCGGCCAGCTCCTTCCCAGTGGCCGAGCGAGATTAGTATCAAGGCACAACATGTCAAACCTTTCATCGCGCACAAACCATGCCCAATCTTACACACACCTGTCCCTGTTCCCTTCTTTATGACTCGTTTTACAAGGAGGAGATTCCCGGTTTCATTGGGGGTCCGCCGATATCTGATGGAAATACTGGACCTTACCGGGTAATTGATCATGGGTTGGAATTACTGAAATGTGGGCTTGTCACCATGACTCTGCTTTTCTTTTGTAGTGAAAATATTCGAATGGTCTAACCGTAAAACAAGGAATTTTTGCCTAAAGCATAATATTTTGTATAAAAAGAGAAGGCTGGATTGAATAAGAGCAGTCTCCTGAGAACCTACATGCTGTTGTACTTCTAGGATATTGGTTACTGGTTGCAACCAATAAATACGATCTTTGACTTCACCTAGAAGACTGTTTCTGTAGTCCGAAACAGGAAGAACTCAAGGTCTTGGGTGTGGTCCCCTGGCACCGCTGGGTTCCGAAAAACCCAGTACCTCAATGACCACTGACACTCACTAGCATTCTAATCCAGCATTCTCCCCCCCCCCCTCCATCTCAGGTAGCACCATATGCAATAGTAAAGTCAAGTCAATCTTTATTACGGCCAACATGGCCCAGTAAGAGCAAAAAATGAGTAACAGCAATGTTAAAATGACATGTTAAAAACACGGTGATAAAAGTATTGATAAAAATCCTGTACAGAAGTAAAAAAATCCATATTAAATAAGTTTATCGTTAGTTATATGCTATATTTTTCGAGTTCCCAAGCTATTTAATTCTCCCCATTGTTCTGATCAGTAATGGGACATAAAATCTCATTAAAAAATTGCAATATGCAATAGTGAACAAAAACTTTAAAGGAGGGCCCAAGGGGATTTGAGATTACTGACCATTAAGTGTCCAATCCCCCAATCTACATATGCTAAAGGTTTTATGATTGCTTACATGTAATTGCTACATCCAGTGGATTCTTCCTGTCTGTATATATATATGTGTTGGTATATATGTATGTACATGAATTTACAGGAACCAAATTCTCTCAGACACTGGTTCGAGATTTTGGAACACCGTCAAATGGTAAGGTCTCTCTGATATTTACTTTCATTATTATATATTTTCTTCACATATTTGCAGTAGTGTTTTAGTATTTGGTCCTGAAGAAAGCCACTGGACTACCTATCGTCCTTGATTGGATGAAACATTTCAACCTATTCAAACATCATTGGATAGTTACCATCTTTTTTTACTATCCTAACACTACTTTTAATCTTGACATTATTATGACCGCTTAATAAATTGGTTCTTCTGGCATTCTGATAGTCAATTTCAGTTCACTTTTTCTCTTTTCAAAACTGCAATTTTTCAGCACCACCGCGTCTCAATCTTTGGTTGTTGTACACCACTGGCGGATCCTTCCTTGGATGTCCCACGATGAACAACTAGTGGTACTCCTGGATGAGATACCAGTTTTCTTTTACAAAAAATCCCAGATGATGCTCCGCCATTGGGTGGGCTGATGGGTTGTCTGTACACTGGTTCCACATACATAAGACACAGCCACATAATATTTGACCACTAATGTCCCTTTTGTTCTTTAGCACCATATGCAAACCATTCATTCCTGAACCATAACACAAGTAAGTAACACAAGACTAGTTTTGCACTAATTGGGGCTTATCAGTCAGGTGTAGGTTGCCACAAGTCACACTGTGAGAACGGGAGCCGCGCCCGAGCATAACTTTGCCACTTAAGGCAGTACATCAAACATACAAAATGTGATGGAAGGAATGCTTGCACCTTTGCAAGACCCAGGTCAAGCTGGTTGTAGGGCTCAGCACTGCACTACTGTGGTCCTGATAACTGTTCAAAAAGAGCTTTGCATGATCATTGGCCGAGGAAGAGCTGTCACCGAGACCAGATTTATCTCGACTTGTAAGGCCGGGCGTCAAAGGGGAGTCCAAGAGTTGGACTGGTCTTTCTTAGTGGGCTGTACCCAGGAGCTCTGCATCCCACCCCTTAAGTCATTGGCTACCAACATCTTTCATGTATGTCTTACACCCTGTTGGTTCCAAACCTTGATAGAAATAGCACTGGGGTCCATAATACATTACAAAGAGGATTCAGAGCACTTGCATGCTGGATGACAAGAAAATGCCTTAAACTTAACTCAAGCATAATTCTGCAAAGGGTGCCGAGTTGTCCTTCATCTATTTTATCCTCAGGTGTGTGGAGCCTGGATTTATTTGGTGCACTAAAGCCATAAAGTGTGACCTTGAGGCTGTGGAGCCGGAGGGGAGCTGTAGGCATTACCTACACCCACCCTTGTCTCCGCAGTGGTGGAGTTGGGGACTGCAGCCTTACATGTGCCTTCTCCACACTTCCTTCTCTGCAATCAGTCTTTCATTAGACAGATGCTGCGGACACAAGACAGGGGTGAACCTGGTGGTGTGGAGAGACCCCCCCCTCTATATTTAGAGTGGGGACTCCCTTTCTTCCCCCTACTTGAGCTAAGAGGAATCTGAGAAGTGTCAGCCTGTGCCCTGGCAGGGCGGCTGCTGGGATGTAATGACGCTGTACTTGTGTATTCTGGCTTCAGGGCACTTTAAACCCAGCCCACTGGGAGCAGTCCCTGGATGTGCACTAGAGGCCCTGGGGGGGGGGGGGGGGGGGGGGGGGACTAAGAACAGTTGGGCATATTTACTAGGGGATGGTGCAGCGCAGCGTTAAGACGAAATTGCCAACACCACACTGCGCCATTCTGAAAAGGCAGGGCTGTGCCGTATTTACGATAATACAGCGTAGCCCTGCATTTCCTCTAGCGCTGGCTCTAAGTTCAGCTGCATCAAAGAGGACAAGGGGAACCCATTAAATCACTCGGGACCATGGGTAGCAAGTATTTATCAAAACAACAAGTGGTCCTGAGCATACAAGAACAACAAGAGAAATGGTATATATAGATCACAATGGAGTTCTATATAGTTTAAGATTCCTTGACCAGCCGGCCAAGGAATATTTATTGGTTCAATTGTTTATGATCTCAAAAATACAAAAAGTAACCCAAGTGGTAAGGGTTAAATTGGGGCACAGTCCTGCGCCATACAGAGAGAAGCAAGGCAAGAGGGTGAAGGTAAGTGAGAAAAGTTGGCAGGCAAACAAAAGTGAGCTAGCAGGTCACTGGCATTAAATATACATCAGCAGTGTATCCTGGAGTCATTCATACACACAATAGTATCATATAAGTACATGTATGAACTACTCTAAGGTCGACGTTTCGATCCCTAGCTCGAGTATCACGAGATCATCATCAGGACAAGAAATTAATATTGCCTGAACGCGTCTGAACGTAATTATGTATAACACCAGGTTGGTGGCCCGGGGTAGTATTGGCTTCACTTGGGAAGGTCCTTTTTGGAGGGGAGCGCGGGCCCTCGTGATTCTTGGTGGGTGCACCGTACTTCAGAATGCAGTTTCGTTTAAGATTCTGTGGAAGCGACGGTATAGGTTAGATGGCAAAGCCCAATCTTCTAGGTTTGTATAGGTTGAATATTTAACGAAGTCACAATTCTAGGATTTGTTCAGTTTAGGGGCGTCTGCACCTCTGCAATTATTTGCATAGTTCGGTGGGGAATGGCATAGATATGGCATAGGTCCGAAGCAGTTACTGAAGCTGCAGTCTGCTGGATCTAATTGGCGCGCGACACAGTGGTCAACCGGATGCCTTCCGGGCGGGTGCGCTGTCCTCACGCGTCTTTGAATGGAGCCGGGTGAGGGAGTGCGGCCAGGCAAATAACTGGTCCGCAGTGGGAGACAGCAGAACAGAACTGCTGTCTCCCACTGCGGACCAGTTATTTGCCTGGCCGCACTCCCTCACCCGGCTCCATTCAAAGACGCGTTCAGGCAATATTAATTTCTTGTCCTGATGATGATCCCGTGATACTCGAGCTAGGGATCGAAACGTCGACCTTAGAGTAGTTCATACATGTACTTATATGATACTATTGTGTGTATGAATGACTCCAGGATACACTGCTGATGTATATTTAATGCCAGTGACCTGCTAGCTCACTTTTGTTTGCCTGACAACTTTTCTCACTTACCTTCACCCTCTTGCCTTGCTTCTCTCTGTATGGCGCAGGACTGTGCCCCAATTTAACCCTTGGGTTACTTTTTGTATTTTTGAGATCATAAACAATTGAACCAATAAATATTCCTTGGCCGGCTGGTCAAGGAATATAGAACTCCATTGTGATCTATATACACCATTTCTCTTGTTATTCTTGTATGCTCAGGACCACTTGTTGTTTTGATAAATCTAAGTTCAGCTGCAGCACCAACGCAGGAACCCTTGCATCATAGTGAAAAGGTGTCTGTGTTGAGGGGATGATTGTTAATGTGCAGGAAGGTACCCCTTCCTGCACATAAACAATCACTAATGGAGATTAGTAACCCCTATGTGTGCTGCATTGTGCAGGACACTTACAAGTTGCAAATTGTCATTTTTTAATGGTTGTTCATGTGCAGGAAGGGACACCTTCCTGCAATGAACCGTCATTCATGGCGATTCGCTCTTGCTATGTATGCTGCAGAATGTAGCAAAGATAGAAACAGCAAAAACAAGGAGAAATAAAATGTCACCTTGTTTCGCCAGGTTTAGACCTGGGGGTTTTTTTGTCTTCATTTTGGGGCTGCCTCCTATTTACACCACCCTTGTAAATAGGGAGCAGTGTCAACATCAAAGAGTGTTGCGACCGAATGCTCAATGCAACAACCTTTCCCAGCCCTTTCACACCGATTGTAGCGTGAAAGGGGGCATTATTTACAAGGCGGCGTTAAGCCACGTTAAGTGGCTAAACGTCGCCGTGTTATTAACGTGAAGAGTTTCTGGCCAAAGGAACGTCGCAAGAAGTGACGTTCCTGCAGCAATAAGCCTTTGTACATATGCCCCAGTGTGACAAGGTTTGTCTAGTCTACACAGTCCTACACCTAGAATAGAGAAATACGGCAGTATGAATAGACATTATTAACATGTTAAAACCTGTGAGTGCCCCATTCTGTCTCCATAGTAATGAAATAGCATCTTATTGCCCGAAGAGGTTCAGGAGTAATGGCAGGCGGGAGTCGATACGCCATTCCCTCTGAACCTTGAACCTTCTTTGGGGCATATCAGCAACAACCGGCGATAATTAATCGCTAAGCGCACTTAGCGCTAGGATAATTATCGCCGGCTATCGCTGATTTCTATCGCTGACATAGCGCGCTATCAGCGACGCTTATCTCAAAAGCGATAGGAATACCAGCAATAGCAACATTGTGCAATTATCGCAGGAAATCCAGGAAAAAAGGTAAACTGGGATACATCGGATTAGATAGGCAGGATATAACCAGGGCCGGACTGGGAACGAAAACCGGCCCTGGCAAAGGACCGATTTCGCAGCCATGCTGCAAAAACGGCCCTGTAACAAAAACGGCCCCCACCCTTGCTGCGCACAGGGGGATTGCACGGTGCCCGCAATGGCCAGTCCGGGCCTGGATATAACGGTATGTTTGTATATAAAGGGGTATACGCGAATGGAAATGTTGTGTGAGTGTGTAAGGGTATTTGTGAATGTAAACTGGCATGTGTGCATATAAAAGAGTATTTGTGAAGGGTATTAGTGATTGTGAAGGGGTATATATGAACATTCAAAGCCATGTGTGAATGTGAAAGGCCTATATGAATGTAAAGGGTATGATTGAATGTAAAGGGTATGATTAAATGTGAAGGGGTATAATTCAATGTGAATGACATGCTAATTTGGAAGGGCATGTGTGAGTGTGAAAGGGTAAATGTGATATGAAAGTATGTGTGAATGTGATGGGGCATGCATGAAAGTCAATGGGCATGTTTGAATAGGACAGGATTCATTTGACGGTGTATGGTAGGTCTAAATGTTAAAGGGTATGGGACAACGTGAAGGGGTATATGTGAATCAGAGTGGTGTGTGTGTGAATGTGAAGGGGTGTATGCGAATGGAAAAGGGTATTGTCAATGTGATGTTTATGTGAAAGGGTATGTGAGTGAAGGATCATGCATGAAATTCAATTGGTATGAATTTCTCCCTCCTCTTTTCCCTTCTGCTTCTTTGGATTTCCTCTTTCACACCATTTTTCCTTCTCTGTTAATCTGCTACATCTCCCCTTCCCACACCCCATCCTTCTCTCGCTCTATCTCTCATACTTCCCCTTTCACTGGGTCATACTGTTCCATTCTTCTGCTCTCGTGTTTCTTCATCTGTCCTCTAATCTCTCCATCTCGGTCTTTCCTCACTCTCTGCCTCTTGCTCTTTTATCTCACTTGCCCTCTCACCATCTCTCTCCCAATTTGTCCATCTTTGTAACTCACAATTTCCCCTCTCTCATTCTCCTTTCCCCTTCTCACCATCTCTCTGCCTATTTATCTCTGTCTGTACCTTGGTCTCTCTCGCTGTCTCTGTATAGCTCTCATCCCCACTGTGGGACAGAGAGAGATATACACATTGAAAGGGTAAATCACGGCAGTTGAGGAGGCTCGGATGACGGAGTTCCATGCCTCCATGTAGCCGGCCGTGACCCGTGACCAAGGATCCCCGCCCCCTGGAATGGAGGACGACAGTGTGAGAAGCTAAACAGGCGAGTTGGAGCTGCTGCGTCTTTTCCTTATCTTGAAGTCTTTTTTTGAACTGCGGACACGCAATGCAGAAGCAAAAGCAAAGCAGTCTGTAAAACTGTTAATCATCAAAATGTTTCAACTTTGATAGCAAAACGCCGGAGGTCTGCTAGGAGACGGCAGCCGCTGCATCCCGCTGTTGAGAGAAGGCAAAAATGCCGGAGGCAGTTAACAGTCCGCCAGCAAGAAGGCGGATTCAGCTGCTACTGTTATGTCCGGATCGAGGAAATAAATCAAAGCGTTGAAGAGACCTGTGGGGGCAAGTCTGCTTTGAAGCTCCTGGATTTCTTTAGGAGGCGGCTCAGGGGATGATCCCCCACGGCTGTGCTGCACAGGGCAGCTTCAGGGTAGCACCCCATCTGGCTTCTTCTCATTCTCCAGACTCAAGTGCACAGTGAGTAGTATGGGACAAGGCTACTAAGTAAAAAAAAAAAAAAAAGGAAGGTGTAAAAGTACTGGGAAGGAGAGTAAGTGGTTGTTGTTCTAAGGGGCACAATGGGCAAACCGCAGAAGGAGGGGGAAGAGCCCTTAAAGCCAAATAAAACAGAATTGGCTCCCCGACAGAAAACAAAGACTTGCGTTGCCCTAGCCAGGAAGGCTGCTCAAAAAGCAGCCAGAGACAGAGTCAGAATTAAAGAAAAAAAAGGAGGAGAATTCCAGGGAGGATACCACACTGGAGTCCTCGGATGACAATGTGTACCTGTCGTCCTCCTCTTTGAATGTTTCAGAGTCAAAGAAAACAGCTTCAGAAAAAGTAAACATTCTAAATGTACCTCTATCTGTATCTCCCAAGCCAGAAGTACAGATAGCCATTTCCACCTCGGCGGTTACAGAGAAATTAACTCCGGAGGGAGAGGGGAGGAATAAGAGTGGATCTGGTGGCACTGGAGGCAAGGAGAGGAAGGATTTTCCACTTTTTACTAAGAAAACTACCCCAAAAACTGTCCCCCTTCAATCCCCTTCGGCCCCTATTTCTTCAGCTGAGCCAGTTACTTCCCTACTGACTAAGGGCATAAGTCAAATTGATACATCTATGACGCAGTCCCAAGATCAAAGACCAGAATCCTTACTCGTATCTCCATTGCATTCCCCCAAACTGTGTTAAACGATTTGGTGGATGTGGGAGTACTTGGTCAAAATTCCTCCAAAAATCTGAATATACAAGTGGGCGTATTGGTGGTAAAAGAAGAGGATGTTCAGCCGAGTGTTAATAGGAACCCAAGGGATATAAATGTTGACCCAGTAGTAGATGAAATTAATCTCTCAGGAACAGAAGCAAGATATCCATTGGACATCCGTGAGATGCTGAATCTGATTTTGGATGAAATTCGGGAGATAAAACATAACTAGTAGAGATAGCCGCCCTACACTCAAGAATGGACAAATTTGAGGAATCTATGTTGGTATTTCCCAGTAGATTCAGGAGGCGGAGACTAGGATCTCCACCCTTGAAGATAAAGTGAATTTGGTTGAGGGTGAAGCTACGGAGGAAGCTAAGAAGATCGCTTGAGAACAATCTTGAAGAGCTTGAAAATTTTGAAGATCGAATCTCAGAATTGTAGGGGTCCCGGATGGAACAGAAGGCTCCAATACTATCCAGTGGGTCAATTCTTTTATTCAACATACAGTTCTACCACAGTTTGAGGGCTCATCGGGTTCCGGCACAGCGCTTCACAAATTCACCATTTCCAAGAACGATTCTTCTGAACTTTGCTGATTTCAGGATTAAGGAGAGGATTTTGTCCAAAGCTTATCAACGTCAGTTATCTGTATCAGAAACAATAAAATGTAGGATTTTCTCGGATATGACAGCAGCAGCTGCCAAAAGGCATAAGGAGTTTGTCAAAATTTTGCATTTATTTAAAGCCAACGGTGCCCAAGCCTCGATTGCACAGCAATCAAAGTTGAAGGTCTTGGTCAAAGGGAAATTCTACATGTTTACCGACATAGAAGAGGCACAATCCCTTCTTAAAGAGATTTCTTCAGGGGCCAGTGCCCGAGAATGCCGAAAGAACCAAGCTATGGTTTCTACCTTTTTTCCTTCTTACATCTTTTTCCGTTAAGCAGAAAATTTGTCGAGAATTGGGGCGGCCTTGGGTAAACGGGTCACAACAGGGTGTAGTAAGAGGACAGCCAGAGCAAAAGAAGAGGGAGGAATGTGGGTAGCGTGAAAGGGAAGGGGGGGCGGGGGAGGGTCGACATTCCGGGGGGGGGTAAGTTCAGTAAAAAGGAACATGTGCAATAGGATTAATAATTTGTTATTCGTTAATGGTTGGTACGTAATTTGGATGAGATTGTATATGCTTTTAGATGAAATGTAATTCATGCAACATCCTGTCTATTAATGATAATGGACTATTGAGTAAGCAGAAGTATGGAGCTCTCTTGAAATGGGTAATAACTAAATCCTCAGGTGGTCTTTTTCCAGGAGACGCATCTGAAGTCAAATGCCCGAAGTTGTTTTGGCCGAGATATTTCCCTCATGCGTTTTTTTCCTCAGCAGGGATTGCCCAGAGGGGAGTAGCTATTTATTTTGCAAGGAATTTGCCATGGGAAATTCTACAGGTTTAAAGAGACTCCAGAGGAAGGTGGTTATGGGTTGCAGTGAAGCGGTTTGGGAAAATATTGAATTTTGTGAATTATGGCCCCATCCTCGATGATATCTCTGGTTTGATAGAAATTAGTGATGTTTTAAGGGGAGCCCCAGGACAGATCATGTTAGGAGGGGACTTCAATTATATTCAGGATTTGAAGAGGGATACTTCTTATAAGAACAAGAAGCAATTAAAACCCAAGACAAAACGCATGTTTGAAATACTTCTAGTAGAATATCAACTATGGGATCCCTGGCGTTGTATGAATGTAGATAAGGAGGCCTTTACATGTTATTTCAATCGGTTCAGCATCCAGAATAGATTTCTTTTTGATATTTAGATCTCTCCAGATCTGAAAAACACAGATAGGATGTAATCCTTTCTGATCATGGGAGGGTTGAAGTCTAGCTAGTACTAGGAGGAATGGATGAGGAGCGTCCCAGGTGGCAGCTGGATCATACCCTCCTCCAAAATGAGGATTGGGTTTCTTGATTTAAAGAGTGAGTGACAGAATTTTTTATAATGAATAAAGATACAGCTGAGCGCTTTTCTGTATGGGGTGCATTTAAAGCAGCAGCCCGTGGCCAGATTGCGTTTTTCAGCGCTAAGGCGAATGAATGAAAATTAAAAATATTTGAACTTCAGGCTGCTGCCGAGAAGGAATATGCCCTCAAGCTTCATCAGCACCCGAATCAATGGGAGCAGGCCAAAGCTCTGCTAAGGGATTTTTTCACTCTGGAGGAGATAAATAGTTCAAGAGCCTTCCAGCAAAGGGTTTACAAAGATAGCCAGTTGGTGGGAAAGCTTTTGGCTAATTCTACGAGAAAGAGGCAGGAGTCATCCAACATAGTGAAAATCCAAGATCGTCAAGGTGGAGTAGAGGAGGTACAGAGTGATAATATTTCAAAGATTTTCCTGGATTATGAGAGAATTTACTCCACGGAATATCAGATAGAAGGGTCAGGAATATTTTGTTAATAGAAATCCCTAAAATTTCGGAAACTCAGAGTAATCAAATTGGGTGCGAAATAAGTTCTATTGAAATTCAGGACAGCATAAAGTCAACATCAGGAGCAAAGGCTTCTGGACAGGATGGGTTCCCAATTGAATTTTATAAGGTTTTCATTAAAGAACTTGAAGCACCCTTGAAAAAACTAGTTAATTATATTAGGTGGAAAGGTCCCTGCTGAATACAAAGAATCCACAATTTTCAGTTGTTAAAAAGGATAAAAACCCCAGAGGATGTGAATTCTTATAGGCCAATCAGCTTACTGAACTCAGACTATAAAATACTTATGAAAATTTGGGCACAAAGCTCGGGAGGTAATCCATCAAGATCAGACGGGGTTCATTGCGGGTTGTTATATGGCAGCTAACACTGAATTTTTATTACAGCCACTAGACTTATTTCATATTAATTCAATCCCTGCATGTATTTTAATGATTGACGCAGAAAAGGAGTTGATTTGGTCAATTAGGCAGCGCTTTTTTTTTCTTGGTCAATTTGGATTCCCTGCTCCAATTATTCGAATGCTACATAATATTTATGAGGGAGCATCAGCCCAGGTAATCAATGATAATCAGGCCGGGAAGATTAAAATAAATCGTGGAACAAGGTAGGGCTGCCCAATGTCCCTTACTTTTTTTATTGAACCTCTAGTAATCAGGGACAATGTGGCTATTTTGCCCCCGTCATCTGTAGGTCTAAATTAAAATTATTTGCCGATGATAATATTCTCTATCTAGCACCTGAAAAAGAGAATATTGAGAGCCTCATGTGGGAGCTCAAGGATTATGAGAAGATAGGGGGGTATAAGATTAATGGGAAAAAAATGGTATAAGATTAATGGGAAAAAAATGGAGGTTCTTGCTTTAAACACCAGTCTAGATTTTCTTCCTATTTATTTACAGGCTCAAGCTGCGAAAAGGGACCCAATTCGATACTTGGGTATCTTCGTGACCTGCGATTATGATAACATTTTTGCCCTGAACTATATTAAAGTGAAGAGCAAAATAAGGAATCTTTTCGATCAATGGCGTTTACTTCCTTGGTCATTGATAGGCAGGGTCTCACTGGTTCAAATGTCAGTTTTGCAGCCGCTTATATTTTGGTTTAGCAACGTCCCAATCAAAATCAATTTATTTTATTTTAAAGAACTCAAAACTATGTTGAGAGGATTTATCTGGAACAAAAAGGCCTCAAGAGTCAAGCTCCCGGTGGTTCAACTACCTGTTGATCAAGGTGGCCTGGCTTTTCCCCACTTTAAGACATTATGAAGCAGATTTTTTTGATATTGTGGCAGGATTATTAAGGACTAGACAGAAGAGACAATTTTTTCCTTGAATTGATGGTACAGGAGGCAGGTTCTCAAGTTCCAATCTTTCTGAAAACAGCAAAACTTCCCAAGAAAGCAAGATATAAGACGCTGAAGGGTATACATCAAGATAGCTGCTCCTTTTTAAAAAACATGGCTCTGATGGTTCTAATTACTAGAGTTAAATCGAATGTTTTAAAATGAGTCTTCAAATAAGCTTGAACCATATAAAGAACTGTGAACTTTGTGGGTTCTGCGAACTGAGACATCTGATAGTTCAAAATAGGGTAATCAGCTGGCATGAGGTTTCGCTAGAACGAATAACCCTAGGCATCCCACATTTTTTGAATATATACATATGGTCTATTTTATTAGAAAGGAAATAAGTGGCTTGCTTAATTCTCCCACTGCCCTGAGAACAGCCCTGTATGGAGGAAAAAACAAAGGTGTAGGACACTGGTATAAAATGCTCTACTTCGCCAGATCATCCTCAGTAGTAGATAGACCTTTAGATAAAATACACCTCTCGACACGGTGCACTCTTTCTGTTAAGGACTGGGAGGTATTGTGCCACCTGGGAAATAAATCACTTCGGGCAGCTAACTATAAGAGAATGTCCTTTCTATCACGTTGGCTGGCGTACTATACACCGGTGGCCCTGGAGAGAATGTACCCTGAAGTGGAGAACAGGTGTTTTAGATGCAAAGCGATGGGCCAAGGAGGATGGCATCATTTTTTTTTGCTTGCCCGAAGTTAGAATCTTTTTGGAGGGGGATATTTGCAGACATTGAGCTGGCAATTGGGAAAAAATTCTTGCCAGTAGCTGAGGTGGCCTTCTTTGGCATATGCGAAGACAGGAGCAGGTTTAGCAAAACTGAAGTATTTATTTTTATATATCTTTTGCAGTTGCTCGGTCTTTGATACTTCAAAATTGGAAATCCAGGGAGATTCCATCACAGCTAAAATGGTTTAATAAAATGAGGGGAACATGTAATTTTGAAAAAGCATATGGGGTGGGAGCTATTGTAAGATTCGAAAAAAATTAGAAGTATTTTGAGAATCTGGAATTATTGAAGGGAGGATGATCGGAGAAAAGAAAGATAGTCTAGATTTTTTTTAACAGGTGGCTCATTAATGAATGTAATAGGGTCTGTCAGAATATTTGCACTTTATTTGTATGATTGCAGATTCGTACTAGCTGTTTATGCACTACTTTGCACTAGCACTTTAAGATTGCACTTCGCATCACACTTTGCAGTTGCACTTTATTGCAGTTTTGACCTTCGCAGTGGTATTGTTTACTTAAAAATTGAGGTTTTTGCACAGGGCTTTCAAAAGTCCTAATAATGGAACCGGCCTAGTTTTCTCTTTTTAATCTTTATGAATGTCTTGTTCTCCTTTTACTCCTCTTATCTCTTGTTAATTGTCTAAAAGTTGTTTAAATGGTAATTTGAAGGGAAAGATTTTGTACCAATGACTTCCTATTGCTATGTTCAAGGAAAAAAAAAAGAAAGGGTAAATCACACCCATATGAACAAAGGTAGCTCATATCTCTGCAGAGGGGAGTGGGTAAGCACCCCCTTGTTTTTGTCTTTTGATCTGCAGACCTCACATCATTTAGGGCTCACCATGGGGTGCAGCTCTATGTTACCCTTTCAGACCCCTAGCACTGCCTTTCCAAACTCTGGCCTCACAGGTGGCAAAAGAGGCATGAACAACAGTATGTAACCTATGCAGTAATTGTGCTGTTTAATTTCTACAGCTCTGATTGGGACATTATACTTTGTTTGGTAAAAGAAAAGCATGTCAAATCTGCACTCTTAGAATATATCATGAAATGAAACAAATGAAAAATGCTAATTTTTTAAAACTTGTTTCCATGCTTCGGTACGGTTGAAAAAACCTAAAAAAACAAGCATTTGCAAAGTCAATAGGTTTGACCTTTGCTAACTCGTGAGATGTTTATGTTTTATTACTGTGAGAATATAACACCAGAAAATGCTGCTTCAACACAGCACAATATGCTTGAGTATAATTTTAATAGAGCAGAGGGAGTCCTTTCAGCAAGCAACTGTACATAAGACAGACATAGAAATTACACCTGGATGACATTTTAATAATGCTGAAATATTCAAAGTAATTTCACATTACTCTGATGTGAAATTACTGGAAATTAAGCGATTATGTCCACTTGTATAATCTTGAGCAAAAATGCCTACACAAGAGTACAGCAACAGCACGGGGATGGCAGGCCGCTGCTCTTCCTGTTCCGTTGCATTTAGAGCCATTTTCTCAGCACAAATTGCATCATTGGATCCATTTTGGAAATGAGGATGCATTTTGTGCTACGAAAATAGCACTAAAGACAGGGTTAAGAACTTCACGCGAGTCAGAATAATTTTGCTGTAACTTGCCATAATAACGCTATTGCAAACTATGCGCGTTCCACTCACTCCTGATAGAAACCCTTTTCACCTGTAATTTTGAACATTAATGTTGTGTATATAACCTTGTGTAAGATTAATTTTTCTTTTTTGTTGTTTTCATGGACTCAGGGGCATATTTACAAGGTCATTTTACAACAAGAATGTCACTTTTTTCGACGTTCCTGTGGAGATACAAAAAAAAAAAGTGCTAAGCTACTTAACATAGCTAAATGCGGTCTTGTAAAAGGCACCCTTTCACGCTATATTCAGCGTGAAATGGGTGGTCAATGAGTGTTGTGGTGAGATTCCTGCCACAAAACCCATTGATTTTGACACTGCCCCATATTTACAAGGGTGGCCTAAATATAGGACAGCGCCAAAATTAAGACAAAAAAAAACCTGGTTTTAACATGGCGCAACAAGGAGACTTGCTTTATTTCGCCTCGTATTGGACTTTATATGTGCTGCATGTTGCAGTACACATTAAAACAGCAAAACACCATGCATGATTGTTTATGTGCAGGAAGGTGTCCTTTCCTGCACATGAACAATTATTTAAAAAAACAAGCATTTGCAATGCAATCGGTCTCGCATTTACACGCTTTTGAGCTATTGGCATTGTAAATGACAATGCCTTTTATTTAGGTTTTTTAAAACATAAGGCATTGGGGCCGATACAGAGAACTAATCTGAGATAAAATCCTAAACTTACTACTTTTGGTATTCACAGAAGGCATTTAGTAGTAGTAAAGTTAGGACTCCTAACTGTGTCCATTTTTTGTATATGCGGGATTCACTGTTCAGAGATCTTGTGCTTAAGACTGATTAGGTTGAAATGCGTGTGTCTCTGATCTTCAACATGGAAGAAATGAAGTAAATCGTGTGTGTATGTGCGCTTTTTTATTTTCTGATTTTTGTCATTGCATGAAGGCGACGCATCTCTAAAACTGTCTCACGGACACACCTAATGACATACTTCAAATACCAAGTCCCCTCTACGCTTCAAGAGTGTGGCACCTCCTTACAAGTCATCAAAACTCACGTTATAAAGACAATGAAACTGGCTAAATCAAGCCAATAATGGAGGGTATATTTAATGCATTTCTGCATATTGATTTATATTGGTGGGGTTGACCATTTTCTTAAATGTTTTATGTAACTCCTTTTTATTTATCAATACATGCATCGCACACTGTAACGCAACAGTAATGCAAAACTAAAGTCAGATTTACTGAGCCAGGCATGGCCCCCTTGCACGTCCCTGTGGGGCTCGGTAAACCTGGAGTGACGCAACAGTAATGCAAAACTAAAGTCAGATTTACCGAGCCACGCATGGCCCCCTCGCACGTCCCTGTGGGGCTCGGTAAATCTGGAGTGACGCAAGACAACACAAGTCGCAGCGTCCACTACTCTGCCCATGGAGGCGTTCCATGGGTGGAGTCACATCCGCCATGAATGTAGGCGCAGTCCCAGATTTACCATGAGTGTTAGACCTGGAATATGTCAAAATCCGACACCTTCCCAAGGGAGGTGTAACGAGGAGAAATATCTTGATTTTTCCTTGACTTATTTCTCTTTCTATGTGTGCTGCATTCATGAGGAAAAGCATCAGGTGTCCCTTCCTGCCCTAAAACAATCCTGCTTAGAAAGCAGGCACACTTGCAGCATGATGCAAAGCAGCCTTGACTGCGCTAGACAGACAAAAGTACACCCGTGCAAGCAGAGGACAGGAATGCACCGTATAATGTCATATATGGGGCATTCCTGCCCTCTCCCTTTTAGGCGGTGCGGCGCCGCAAAGTAGCTGCTGCGTTGCCTGAAAAATGTAATCATTTCGTTCTTGAGTGGAGTGGCATCCATTATTGTGATGTCATCAGGCTCAAGGTCATGTCACATCACTTTCTGGGATTCAAAGTCATAATGTCACTTCCTGTGATCTCATTAATGTCAAAGGGTGTGTGATGTCACTTTCACTAACCCTGGTATTTCAGGGAGGGGGGGGGGGGGGGAATCACCGTCCAGGGCAACCCTGTTTATCAGAACTGATCACGCGCCTAGAAACGGACAGATATTTGATCTGATGGTCAGTGTGTGGAGCTGGGATTTATTCTGGGGCACTAAAGCCATAAAAGGTGACCTAGAGGCTGTGGAGCCGGAGGAGAGCTGTAGGCATTACCTACACCCACCCTTGTCTCCGCAGTGGTGGGGTTGGGACTGCAGCCTTACATGTGCCTTCTCCACACTTCCTTCTGTGCAGTCAAGTCTTTCATTAGACTGTGATGCTGCAGACACAAGACGGGGGTGAACCTGGTGGTGTGGAGAGACCCACCCTCTATATTTAGAGCAGGGACTCCCTTCCTTCTCCCTACTTGAGGCAAAAGGAATCAGGGAAGTGTCCCCTGTGCCCTGGCAGGGTGGCTGCGTGGATGTAATGATGCTTAACGTTATGTTAATGAAGCTGTGCATGAGATAGTACTCTGCAGTGAGTGGAAGACATTCCTCAAGTGAAGTGAACACAAAAGTGGGCAGGGCAAAAGGGGTCACACTATCTCTTCCATCACCCAATTCATTCTCATAAAAGGGAGTGGAGTCTTCAGGTGATATCATGTTTAGGTCGAGCCTAGCACAGCGCATGCGCCGCACTAGGAAATCAACCTCTTGGAATCACTTCAGCTTTCTTCCGGTTTTGTAGAAGCTTGTGCGTGTGGTGCTCACACGCGATTGGCCTTTGCGTCGGGCTTCAGCACACAATTGGCCAAAGGCGTGTGGATGTCCCAGCTTCTTTAGAAAGGTTTAACCCCAGAGCATTTTTCCTCTGGAGCCAGCATCGGCGTGTAGAGGCCATCTGTTTTTAAGTAGCGTGCCCACGCTGGTCTCCCACACAGGGTCTCTCCCCTCTCGTGCAGGAAATGCATCCAGTTGCCCTCCAGTGTGTGTGCGTTAAGGTAATGAGATGTTGCCAGAACCTTAGCTCCCAAAAGTTGTCAAAATAACGATAATGCGCATGTGCCAGGAAAAGCAGCGGGCACTGTTTTACTTTAGGTGGATGGGACGTGTGGCAATGAATCAGTTCCGCAGAAGTTTGTGCTGATGGGACAATAGCAGACACTAAGCATCCAATATGGGGCAACCCATTAAGGCTGCGGGAGGGTGGTTTGACAGCACAAAGCAATTTAACAAGGTATCCGTGGGGTTAGCTCCTCCTGCCTTCACCGACACAAAATATCAATCCTATCAATGTGTTGATGAGTTTAGGCGATGATGTGTGCTTTGGCTGGAGGATGAACCTGTTTTGGTTGAGACACCCCTCTATGGGTTAATGGATAATCCAAGCACTCTTGGGCTGACCTTTGCTTACTACCCTCGGCACAGGGCTCACCTTCGGTTCCTCCGGTGTGTGTCTTCCATGAAAAGCCCCTTGACCTCTACAGCAGGTGAGACCATGTGCTTATGGCAAGCACCTTCTGACCGTGGGTCCGAATGCCCCACTTTTGATAAACATGGGGATTTGAAAGTAACTTTTTGCTTGGGTGTCTGCATTTTACTTTCCTCGCCTTCTCGCTATGGCTTGTTTCTCCATTATGTGCAGCCTTGGGGCCCCCTTTTACCGATTCAGGACCGCGTGGCTTATTGGTAGTAGTATAGACCCTGTTCATGTCCACTATCTTACAACTGTTTTTTGCTGCCGGTTTCTAAGTTGAATGAATGAATTTGTGGCGGCTGCGAACAAAACTCTTGGAGCCTGGGAAGTTGGAGATCTGTGTGAAGGCAGGGGAAGGAAGGGAGGCTCTGATGTCCCTCCCACTGATGACATCCCGAGGTGCTGAGTGCTCATCACCTGGACGCCTTGGAGCCAAGGGCGTTTCTCTGGGCTCCTCCATGCCAGCAAATGTTGCAGTCCGAGGAGCTATAGAGGAGTTTACTATTCACCTGTTAGTGCATGAAAAGAGGGCCTCCCAGTTAGATGTCGAGCCTTGATAACATTTGTTTTTTAGGCTAACAGGGACTCTCTCTGCACCAAGGATTCAGTTGTAAAACGACAAATTCGCTTTACTTTTGTAACACTGGCATCAGTCCCACCGGCCCCTTTCTTTCTCCCACAAACTCTTCATTTCTGTTTCCCTCTTCCTTTCACTTTCTCAGTCTTCCCCTCCCCAATAATTGACTCTCTCGCTCACTGGATTTTCTACAATAGATCTTCAATCTCTTGTGGTACAGCACCCAGGATAACATGCTGCAAAGCTAAACACTTATAAGGTCCCAAAGGCAAGACCTATTGGCTATGCCAGTGCTCGTTTTTGATGTATGAGAGTTGCTGGCTGACATGAGACACAGGCATATAATAAGGCAAGGTCGGGTTATTTTGATACGAGTGGGTTTTGTGAAACCCGGAAACGGAGGGTGCAGTGTAGCTTTTGTGGAGCATGCAGTGACAGTGCACGAGTTGCAGGCGGATGCGAGATACAGGCAACAGTGTATGTTAGCGCAGGCGTGGCAGCAGTGATACAAGAGCCTTCAGCCTCTGGGGCATGGAAAGGAAAATTGATAAATTATGAGGATTTGTGACTGCATGCGAGTCACGGGTGGACACGGAATATGATGTCAATCAAAATAAGACGAGCTGCATGATGATGTAAAGGGCTATCATGAGATATTAATCGGAACTCTACCATATACAGAGGGTCCTATAAGGATTTGATGATAGATTGGGGGACATCTGTTTACATTGAGCTTTAGCATCAATACATATTGGAAGTATCCTACATGAGCACTATGGTGATTAGTGGTGGGGCACAAACGGATAAACAATGAAGGATGTGTGACACCAGATAGTGAGAGAAGAATGTATGAAATGATGCGTATGAAGAATTGTAGTTGACAGACCAATTATATTATATGTCAGTTTAACATATAGAAATAGATAGAGTGGTACTGGGTAGTATGTTTAAATACAACATAGATTTCTCTCTACAGACAGATTGGTATAACAGCCACACAGCACCCTAGACTCCACACATGATTGTGGGGCCACAGGAGGTAAGAGTTCAGATTTAGTTTATTGTATACAACCATACTCTAGCTTAGGAGGTAAGAGTTTAGATTTAGTTTATTGTATACAACCATACTCTAGCTTATGTAAAAGCACTTTCTGAAGGTGTTCTCATTCGTTTACAGACAATACTGGAGGACAATCAGACTCTCATTTGCATACATTACCTGAAGACTAGGCGAGTCTGACCTTTTGTGACTACTACATGGACCCAGCGGTCACATCTATGAATGGTGACACCAGTATGTCACTGTCAGAGGGTGACTTGACAAGTACCTTGACTTATGAATAATAGTAATGGACTCAGTGTTTAACAACGAATACCATATTGATGGGAATTTGTAAATACATTGACTCACAATGTTTAATTCTGACCTAAAGTGCTCACTCTTATAGACATAGGGCCGAAGTTGATCATGTGATAATTTTAAGGGACTCTGACCCAGGTGATGGGCTCTTAAATACTTTTAGGTGTTCCTCCCTAAATTGTGATTATATTTATGTTTGTGGCCCTGATGAGGTCTGAGGCAACATTATCAGCAATAGAAGAAACACCTGTTTGAGAGGGCAAAATGCATTAATGGATATCTAATAAAGGCATTAATGGATATCTAATAAAGAACACATGTTAAAACCACAACCTCAACTCTGAATTCTAGAATTCTCGAACAACCCCTTTTTGAACATAATAGTGATGCAACTAAACTCATGTTTGTGTGCATCGATTGTGTTGAAATGAAACCAGGAGATGGTGTTAGACTAGAATTCCTGACAAAGTTAGAATTGGAGTACATTATCTCATTGGAAACTAACTATCCAGGAGGTCTGAATCAGGGCAAAGAACGGTGGGTTCATTTGGATCAATAAGGGTATATCAATGTAGCAACACCATGACAATGGACTGATTGATAAGCTGTCTCTAAATTGGAACGGTTTCTCCTTTCATTTACTTTTTTTTGTATATGTAAAATGTCATAGTTGGTTTCTTTTTTGTACACTTGGTATGATATACCCAGATTATCAGACAGTTTTGCACAGATACTCAGAGTAACTTTGGGGATGTTTAGGTTTATTGTGTTGTAAAATACGTGGTCTATCACTATTCTGTCAACGTCGGTAATTTGAATGCATAATGATAGGTAAAGGGTCTTGTTAAGGAATAAATATGTATTTTTTTAGATTTTTATTCTCTCAGATTTATCTTTGATTGCATCCCCTGTGTCCATTGACATCCTACTGGTGAGAGGCGGTTTGTGTACGACTTTGGTACAAATAGTGTGATAAGTGTGTATCAATCCAAAGGGGCTTTTTTTGTGACTTTGAGGTTTGTTTTTGCCTTTGGAGTATAAACCATCTATAATGACCAAATGTCCACTGGGACTAGATTGGTATAATTTTTAATTAAAAGAAATCTTTAATTAGTGATTGTGAGAATTTTCTGAAAGTTTGAATATGGGAAAGTATATGTGCAATATTATAGTGTTTGACTTTCAGTGATATATTAGTTATAAAGAAACCTTACTCAAATTTGACAGCTGTTTGTATCCGAAAGTTGTAACAAAGTTTGTAATCCTATTTTATGTTCTGTACTGTGACTCAAGATGGCTGAATAAGATCAAAGTTTTAGAAAAACTTACAAAATGCTGGTGAGAGAAAGGTTTTGTTTTGACTGAAATGTGTAATCTGTGTCCAACGCTATGCAAATGAACATATATATGCTGATTTATTTTTTTTATTCGAAACATGTGCTGAGTCTCAGTTACATCTGAATTTCTTATCAGTTGCCCAGGGGAAGTCAGCGCTGGCTGTGTGAGAGGGTCGTGGGCAGAACAGGGCAGCATTTTTTCGTATATACATACAAGTATGATTAAAATTTAAAGTGATACTAAAGTTAGATGTAAATGTAAGTTAAAAAATTGCATTTTAATCTCAAAAAACATTTGCCATGGATGGGGATGTCATTAATCCTGTCTTTCAGATGTAATTATGGATGTTATCGATGATAACACAGAACAAGTCCTGAGCGATGTAATAGGTGCTGTCATGAGCGGGCAAAAGTCATACGTGGCTAGTAAGCAAGTTATAGTTACTACATTCATCTATAACTGGAGAATACCTAACTAGAATATCACTTAACCATGAAAAGCATACTCAGGAGCCCCTTCAGATCCTTGCCCGCACGACATCTTCCACAGAGCAGCCGCCTCCATCGCCCCTCAGCCTTGCCGCACAATCAACTGATTCCTCAAATCCGCCACCTTCCCCTATGGCTGGAAACCCGGCAAGATCAACCCCCTGCTAAAGAAGCTGTCCTCAAACCAGACTGACCTCAGGAACTCCAGACCGATCTCCCTCCACCCCTTCCCAGCCAAGGTCATCTAGAAGGCCGTTCATGCTCAACTTCGCCTGCGTTCCTAAAAGAAAACTACGTCCTGGACACCTCCCAATCAGGATTCCGTAGCAACTAAAGCACAAAGACCACACTCCTCGCCACCACTGATGACATACGCTCCCTCCTCCTTGACCGGTGTGAGACTTCAGTCCTCATCCTACTGGACATCTCAGCTGCCTTCGACACTGTCTCCCACTGCACCCCAATGACGAGACTCCACGACGCCTGCATCCGCAACAAGGAACTAGACTGAATCCACTCGTACCTCGCCAGCTGGATTCAGCGAGTCAACCCACCCCCGTTACTCTCAGAACCAACAGAGATCAGCTGTCGAGTGCCACAGGGTTCCTCCCTGAGCCCCACCCTCTTCAACATCTACATGGACCCCCTCACAATCATCGTCAGAAGCTACAAACTCATCATCTCCTATGCTAACGACACCCAGCTGATCCTCTCCCTCACCAACGAACCCAAAACTACCAGAACCAACAGCGGAATGAAGGTCGTTGCTACCTGGATGAAAGGTGCTGCCTTAAGCTGAACTCAAACAAGACTCAAGTACTCATTCTGGGACCCACCCCTTCAGCCTTGGATGACTCATGGTGGCTAGCCGCTCTGGGATCCCCTCCCACCCAGTTGGACCATGCAACGCAACCTCATCATACTGGACTCTTAGCTCACAATGAACCCTCAAATGAATGCGGTTTCCTCAGCCTGCTTCCACACGCTCCGCCTGCTTTGAAAAACATTCAGATGGATCCTCACAGAATCAAGAAATACGGTCACACACACTCATCACCAGCAGACTCAACTACAGCAACGCACTCTACGCCGGCGTCAACCAGAAACATCTCAAGAAACTACAGAACGTCCAAAATACAGCAGCCAGACTGGTCCTCGACATCCCTCGCCACAGCCACAACACCCAACTCCTCCGACAACTCCACAGGCTCCCCGTCAACAAGAGTATCACCTTCAAGCTCCTCACATATGTCTAAAAAGCTCTCCACAATGAAGCACCAGCATACCTGACCACTGCCTTGCATTCCACGTACCCACCAGACAACTCTGTTCCGCCCAACTTGCCCTAGCCTCCGTCCCCAGGATCCCAAGACCAGAACCAGAGGAAGATTGTTCTCCTTCCTCGTCACAAAGACCTGGAACACCCCGCCCCTCCACCTCAGGTAATCTGCATCACTGACCCAATTCAGGAAGGCCCTCAAGACCTAGCTCTTCTAATGATCCTACACCCTGAAGAGCCAGCAGCCCCTCCCCCAGTGACTGGAGGACCTCACGGGTGAGTAGCTGCGCTATACAAGCCCCTGATTGATTGTTTGACTTCACCAATAACAATATAAGACTTTAAATATAAACTTAGAAATGTTGTAATTGTCTGTTCAATGTATTTTGAATAATTTATTTTCAAGTTGTATTTTTATATGAAAATATTATATACTGCTCACCCAAGCCCACAAGACCCTTCACAACAACGGTATGCATCATGAATGCGTATGTTATGAATTTATGAAGGTTTTTGTAGTCAACGCATGAAACTCTATCTGCAATATATTAAAGAGCAGGATTCTGATATTAAAAGACATCTTTATTTTTCCTGTTCTGCATCAGTGTACCAAGCAATATCATAAATGACAAGTTGCGACAAACAGCATCCGCAAACAATGCCGCAACTGCTTCGTTCTCAATTGGCGCGAAGAGAGAAGACCCAGGGCCTGGTGGACATCATCGAATGTTGAGACCCTGGATGCAGATGATCCTATTCTGAAAAACAAGGATACAATTCAATAAAAGGCCATGCATGATTGTAAGCAAAGTTAAGGATCAATGAGGCAGCACAACTAGGTAATCTGCATAAGAATGGTTAACCTGGCCAATGTTTAACCTTGACCAGAAGCTCTTGACTTGTTTAGAAGTGTACTGAAAAAATCTCCAATTCAGTCTGCCACATATTCAAAAAGGGATTCCTGGTAGCAACAAATAGATTTACTGTTGATTCCTCCACTATGAATGGAGAGACACCCGCAGTCATAAATCCCACTAACGGGAACTCTAATATCACCCCCTCCCTCCCTCAAAATGGGCAGAGATTTATTTGAGCCAAGGGCTGGATCACTCAGTTTTGATGGGGTGTGGGAGAAGTGCTCTCTCCTAAGGCAAAATGTTTTACTGAAGAATAGGAATATATATATATATATATATATATATATATATATATATATATATATATATATATATATATTTATATTGTTTGCCACCAAGCACAGCGGCCGCTGTGCATATGCACATCCAATCCAGTAGGTTCCAAAGAATTCCACAAAACAGTGCGTGTGCTCAAAATAGATTTATTCCATTAAAGTTCCAGCATGTGATACACGGCAAGTATGGAACAAAACCCAACGCGTTTCGGCGATGAAACTCTCGCCTTGCTCCATTACACCTTTGCCTAAATCTATGCTTTGAAGATTTCCATGTAGATGAAATAGGAGCACAGATACCATGTGACGTCCTCAGTAGTTTATTAAACACAAAAGATGATGGTAGACATGCTTTCAAAGTGTATGACCACGGACACACTAGCATTCTAATCCAGCATCCTTTTTTCCCCCATCATGCCATCTCAGGTAGCACCATATGCAAACCAGTCTTGACCCTGCGCCAATAGGAACAGTCCAGCCCGAACAGCCAGGGGAGTTCCTTCCTGAACCATAACACAAGTAATGCAAGACTAGTTTCGCACTAATTGGGGCTCATCAGTCGGGTGTAGGTTGCTACTAGTCGCACTGTGAGAACGGGACCCGCGTCTGAGCATAACTTTGCCACTTAAGGCTGTACATCAAACATACAAAATGTGATGGAAGGAATGCTTGCACCTTTGCTAGACCCAGGTCAAGCTGGTTGTAGGGCTCAGCACTGCACTACTGTGGTCCTGATAACTGTTCAAAAAGAGCTTTGCATGATCATTGGCCGAGGAAGAGCTGCCACTGAGTCTACTTGACCTTTCAACAGCCAATGACCAGATTTATTCTGACTTGTAAGGCCGGGCATCAAAGGGGAGTCCAAGGGTTGGACTGGTCTTTCTTAGTGGGCTGTACCCAGGAGCTCTGCATCACACCCCTTAAGTCATTGGCTACCAACATATTGCAGACACCAGCAGGAGTCCTCATTAAGCAGGACTCTTCAATCTGTATGTAACTCCTCCCAATCGCTTTACTACATACCATCTTTCAATTATGTCTTATACCCTGTTGGTTCTAAACCTTGATAGAAACACCACTGGGGTCCATAATAAATTAAAAAAGGGGATTCAGAGCACTTGCATGCTGGATGACAAGAAAATGCCTTAAATGTAACTCAAACATAACTCTGCTAAGGGTGCTGGGTTATCTGGGTCATCTATTTGATTCTGAGGTTGCTGACTTGACACACTGGGTCTCAACCCAGCTTCTTTCAGGACTTACAGATCTTGGTATGATATTTGATGAGGACATTTCCTTCAAGATCCTGATTACTGAGGCATCGGAGGGCTGCTTCTTTCACCTTTGAGTTTTAGGCGAAGGAATTTCTTTCATCGCTGACAACACTAGCTATCCCACCATTCAAGCCATAGTGGGTGCAAGAATAAATTATGCAGTCCACTGTCAAATATGGACAAGTCACCAGAATGGCCGGTGTACAAGTAGTGACAATATCTATGCTTTGGTGCTCATGACATCAGATGCTCCAACCTACTCTTAGGCCCCAAGATCAAAACTTAAGTTTAACTGGGACAAAAGTCTAACTTTACTACTCCTAAATGGCCTTTGTGAATACCGAAAGTCGTAAAGTTATACTTTAGTCAGTTTACTTTTGTGAATCAGACCCCAGGTACGTAACTCTTGCTAAAAGTCACAAGGTGCAGAGGTCTAAGGCTAGTATTGAGAAAAATCACTGGTGATGGGTGGAATGCAGGAATTAATCTTCATTTGGTAATTACTGGGCCACATTTCAGACCCTTGTTTTTTGTCAATGTGCTACTTTAAACAAAGATTGGCCATATGTAAATCAGTCTTGATTCCACTCCAATAGGAACAGTCCACTCTGTACTGCCAGGCCAGATCCACCTCGGAGGAAATGCAAGAAAACCCAGGCCAGATTTAAATTCGTAATGTGATGGTTTAAATGTCATTGTGAACCTATGAGTGGATGTGATGGGTAGTGAATGAATGTAGGGGGTATGCTTGAGTGTGAAGTGCTATATGTGAATGTGAAGGGGTGCATCAACATGAAGGGGTATGTGTGAATTTCAAGGGGTGTGTGAGAAAGTGAAGGGATATGCCTGTAAGCGAAGGGCAATATGTGAATGTAAGTCAATGAGCATGAATCCGACGGTGAACGCATAAATGTGAGAGGAAATGCAAGATTGTCACAAGATAAGAATGGACCTGAAGGGCCATAGTGGGGTGTGAAGGGGTGTGCATGAATGGGAAGGAGTATCAAAGAATGTGAAGGGGTAATTTTGAAAAAGAAGTTGTATGCACAAGTACAAAGGGGTATGCATGAATATTAAGAGCTGTGTGTGACTGAAGGGGTGTGCATGAATGTGAAGGGGTAGGTTTAAATATAAACGAGTATATGTGAATGTAAATGGTATGTGTGAATGTGGAAGGGTATGTTTAAATATAAAAGAGTATATGTGAATGTAAATGGTATGTGTGAATGTGGAAGGGTATGTGTGAATATAAAAGGGCATATGGGAATTTTAAAAAGTATTTGTGAAGGGTGTGGGTGAATATGAAGGGGTTTGTATGAATATACAAAGCTATGTGTAAATGTGAAAGGACATACATGAATTTGAAAGGATAAATGTGAATGAAGAGGTATGTTTGAATGTGAAGGGGTGTAAGTGAATGCTAACAACGTGAATGTCAAAGGGTATGTGTGAGTGTTAAAGTAAATGTCAATGTGAAAGAATATATGTGAATGTGGGGCATATAAGATACGAAAGTATGTGAATGTGCTGGAGCATGAAATTGAATACGTAGATTTGAATAAGACAGGGTTTATTTGATAGTGTATGGTAGGTCTAAATGTGAAAGGGTATGAGTGAACGTGAACTTGTAAATGTGAATCAGGGTGGTCTGTGTTTGTGAAGGGGTAATTTTGAATGTGAAGTGATAAGCATGAGTATGACTGAATATTACAACCTGTGTGAGAACGTGACGGGGTAAGCATAACTGTAAAGGGGTATGATGAAACAGGTATCTGTGAATGTTATTGGTGTGTGTGAATGTGTACGGTTGTGTGATGTGTGAATATGAAAAAGTATTTGTGAATGGTATGCATGACTGTTAAAGGGTATATATGAACGTACAAAGCTATGTGTGAATGGGCATGCTTGAATGTGAAGGGATATATGTGAATGTAAAGGGTATGTTTGAATTTGAAGGGGTATATATGAACAACATGCGAGTGTGAAAGGGTGAATGTGAAAGGGTATTAGTGAATGCATAGAGGTATATGTGATATGAAGGTGTATGTGTGAATGTGATGGGGCATGCGTGAAATTACATGGGTATGTTTGAATATGACCGGGGTTATTTGAAAGTGTATGGTAGGTCTAAATGTGAAAGGGTAGGGGTGAACGTGAAGGGGTATATGTGAATCAGAGTGGCATGTGTGAATGTGAAGGGGTGCAATCCCTCACGACGCATGCCTGAACGCGGTCTTAACAACAACCTTGTCTTAACTATGCATGCCTTTACCACGCATGCCTTTACCACGCATGCCTTTACAACTGATTTAGTTGAGATAGCATAATTGGTAAAGGCGTATGTGCAGTTAAAGTTATGCCCTAGCCTCCCCATAGTCCTAAAACCAGTCCTAAAACCCAGCCCCCTTCCCGGAGTATGCCCCCTGCCTGGAGTATAACCCCAGCCCTAAAAATACCCCAGCCCCCCACCCCGACTTCTGAAAGCCCGGACCCCAGCTCTAAAAATGAAGCCTGCCCCTCCCCCCGGGCCAGAGCCCTAAAACCCAGCTCCCAGCTTTGAAATTGACCCCAACACCCCCTGCCCTGAGCCCTAAAACCTTGGCCCTGGACATAAAAAAAACACCCCAGACTCCCACCCTAAAACCGTCCCTGCAGCTGTAAAAAGTACCCTGACCCCTGTCTTGAAGGCCTAAAACACGGACCTGCAACCTACCTGGGCCCCCACTCTGAGCCCTAAAACCGGCCTCTCTGCCCTATAAAGTATCCTGACCACCGGCCCTGAGCCTTAAAGCCCTAAAAAGTTACCCGACCCTTAACTCCCAGAAATCATACTCACCAAGCCGTTCCTCGTGCAGGCAGGAAGTCACCTCTGACCCTCCGCCATTCTCCTCGAGTAATGAGTGCTAACTACTACTAACGTCTAAACCACGCATATGTGTAGTAAAGACATGTGTGGTAAAGGCATGTGTGGGGTAAAGGCATATGTGTGGTAAAGGCATATGTGTGGTAAAGGCATATGCGTGGTAAAGGCATATGCGTGGTTTAGACCGGCATGGTTCCGCCTGTGCTTAGTCATGCACAAATTAGGCTGTTTCATGTATGTGAATGGTATGTGTGAATGTGAAAGGGTATGTGTGAGTGTGAAGGGTCATGCATGAAATTCAATGGGTATGTTTGTATACGACATGATTTATGTGAACGTGAGCGATGTGTGTGCCTCTCTTCTACGTCTCTCACCTGTCCCCTCTCTCCCTCTCTCTCCCCACCGTATGTTCCATTGCATTCTTCATTTCTGTCACTAACTGTTCCTCTGTCTCCCTTGTCTCAGTTCTTTCTCTTTGTTTCTCTCACGAACTCACTCAGTGCCCCTGTCAGAGTGTGATGTCCCTTCCTGTGATATCATTAATGTCAAAGGGTGTGTGATGTCACTTCCTGTGATATCATTAATGTCAAAGGGTGTGTGATGTCACTTCCTGTGATATCATTGATGTCAAAGGGTGTGTGATGTCACTTCCTGACCTGTGATATCATTGATGTCAAAGGGTGTGTGATGTTACTGCCTGACCTGTGATATCCTTGATGTCAAAGGGTGTGTGATGTCACTTTTACTAACCCTGGTATTTCAGGGGATCACCGTCCAGGGCAGTCCTGTTTATCAGAAGTGACCACGCGCCTAGAAACGGACGGATATTTGATATGATGGTCGGTATGTGGAGCTGGCATTTATTTGGGGCACTAAAGCCATAAATGGTGACCTAGAGGCTGTGGAGCCGGAGGGGAGCTGTAGGCATTACCTACACCCACCCTCGTCTCCGCAGGGGTGGGGTTGGGACTGCAGCCTTACATGTGCCTCCTCCACACCTCCTTCTGTGCAGTCAGTCTTTCATTAGACAGATGCTGCGGACACAAGACGGGGGTGAACCTGGGGGTGTGGAGAGACCCCCCTCTATATTTAGAGCGGGGACTCCCTTCATTCCCCCTACTTGAGGCAAAAGGAATCCGGGAAGTGTCCCCTGTGGCTGCGTGGATGGAATAACGCTGTACTTGTGTAATCTGGCTTCAGGGCTCTTTAAACCCAGCCCACTGGGAGCAGTCCCTGGATGTGCACTGGAGGCCCTCGGTCGCTTCTTGGAAATCTCTTATCGGACTTACCATTAACCCTTCTACCACCTAATGAATACCTTGTCGACTCCATAAACACAATTTAAAGGGGTCATACCAAGTTCTACACGTCTAAGAACAGTTGGGCATATTTACAAGGGGATGGTGGAGCGCAGCGTTAAGCCGAAATTGCTAACACTGCGCCATTCTGAAAAGACAGGGCTGCGCCGTATTTACGATAATACAGCGTAGCCCTGCATTTCCTCTAGCGCTGGCTCTAAGTTCAGCTGCCTAGCACCAACGCAGGAACCCTTGCATCATAGTGAAAAGGTGTCTGTGTTGAGGGGATGATTGTTTATGTGCAGGGAGGTGTCCCTTCCTGCACAATCACTAATGGAGATTAATAACTCCTATGTGTGCTGCATTGTGCACAACACTTACAAGTTGCAAATTGTCATTTTTTAATGGTTGTTTATGTGCAGGAAGGGACACCTTCCTGCAATGAACCATCATTCATGGCGATTCGCTCTTGCTTTTTATGCTGCAGAATGCAACACAGATAGAAACCGCAAAAAAAGGAGAAAGAAACAATTTCTCCTTGTTTCGCCAGGTTTAGACCTGGGGTTTTTTTTGTCTTAATTTTGGGGCTGCCTCCTATTTACACCACCCTTGTAAATAGGGAGCAGGGTCAACATCAAAGTGTTGCAACCGAATGCTCAATGCAACAACCTTTCCCAGCCCTTTCACACTAATTGTAGCGTGAAAGGGGGCATTTACAAGGCGGCATTAAGCCATGTTAAGTGGCTTAACGTCGCAGTGTTATTAACGTGAAGAGTTAATGGCCAAAGGAACGTCTCTAGAAGTGAGGTTCCTGCGGCAATAAGCCTTTGTATATATGCCCCAGTGTGACTTTCAGCTTTGTTTGAGGTATACCACCAGTTGATATCTAGAATCTGATTTATAGAATTGTAAAGCAAACAAAAAATGATTTTTTAAAGTGTCTTTGGGGTTATGCTAAACTGTTGTTCATTTCAAAGGGACTGGTTCAGTTCTAAGTGTGGACTATGAGAGATTAATATATATATATATATATATATATATATATATATATATATATATATATATATATATATATATATATATATATGTATGATGTCCCTGTTAGTGACATCGTTCGGAATTAAATATGCTAACTGATCCCATTGCTATATTTCCCAGGCCTTGTGTCCAGTGTTAATGTAGTTCTATGTGTCGGTGCTTTTGGATTCAGCAGCGCCTGCAGTCTGTTTTTGCTTTGAACTGCCAACAAACAGACTTAAATAGTAATGTTGCCCTTTATAAACACAAAACATAAAATATACAAATAAGACTATACCTTAGTTATAAATTAATGCACACTATAAACAAAATATGTACAACTGACACATCATATTTGATCATCTTCGCCAACGCTGTGTGTCCAGTGATCAGTCTCATGATCACATCACATGCCTCCATTTTACTATAAGACACAGATGCATTAAGGCTTTATTGCATCAGAGAAAGGCTCAAGGCAGATTCACAGCCCAGGATGGGACCCTCACATCCCTTGGGAGGAGGGATCCCACCATGGCAGGACCACAAGACTTGCTGCCAGCCTTCTTTTCTGAAGTTGTCCATTTCCTATCATGCATGAACACTCACCGAGTCCTGGTACGCAGTGACTTCCACAAATATTGATTATGCAGGTCTTTCCGTTAGGACAAGGTTTGTCTGGTCCACACAGTTTAGCGCACATTCCTACACCTAGAATGGAGAAATAAGGCAGTATGAATAGACATTAACATGGTAAAAACCTGTGAGTGCCCCATTCTGTCACCATAGTAATGAAATAGCATTTTATTGCCGGAAGATGTTCATGATTAATGGCAGGCGTGAGTCAATACGCCATTCCCTCAGAACCTTGAACCTTCATTGGGGACCATCACCAACAACCGATGATAATTATCGCTACGCACTTAGCGCTAGGATAATTATCGCCGGCTATCGCTGGTTTCTATCGCGAAGATAGAACGCTATCAGCGACGCTCATCTCAAAAGCAATAGGAATGCCAGCAATAGCTGATGAATGTGCAATTATCGCTGGAAATCCAGGAAAAAGGTAAACTGGGATACATATGATAATAGGCAGGATATAACCAGGGCCGGACTGGGAACGAAAACTGGCCCTGGCAAAGTGCTCGGCCGGCCGGCCGCCAAACCCCACCCCCCCCCTCCGGAAAAGGGGGAGGGGGAGACAGAGCTCCAACTCCTTGCCTGGGCCGCTTTTCGGCAGATTGTTACAGGGTCGATTTTGCAGCTATACTGCAAAAACGGCCCGGTCACAAAAACGGCCCCCAGGGGCCCAAAATCGGCCCCCACCATTGTGGCCCACAGGGGGATTGCACGGTGCCTGCAATGGCCAGTCCGGGCCTGGATATAACAGTATGTTTGTATATAAAGGGGTATACATGAATGGAAATGGTATGTGTGAGTGTGTAAGGGTATTTTTTGAATGTAAACGGGCATGTGTGAATGTAAACGAGTATTTGTGAAGGGTATTCGTGAATGTGAAGGGGTATATATGAACAATCAAAGCTATGTGTGAATGTGAAAGGCCTATATGAATATAAAGGGTATGATTGAATGTGAAGGGGTAAAATTCAATGTGAATGGCGTGCTAATATGGAAGGGCATGTGCGAGTGTGAAAGGGTAAATGTGATGAAAGTGTATGTGTGAATGTGATGGGGCATGCATGAAAGTGAATGGGCATGTTTGAATACGACAGGATTCATTTGAAAGTGTATGGTAGGTTTAAATGTTAAAGGGTATGGGACAACGTGAAGGGGTATATGTGAATCAGAGTGGTGTGTGTGAATGTGAATCAGAATGGTATGTGTGAATGTGAAGGGGTGTATTTGAATCAGAGTGGTGTGTGTGAATCTGAGTGGTATGTGTGAATGTGAATCAGAGTGGTATGTGAATCAGAGTGGTGTGTGTGAATGTGAATGGGGTGTATGTGAACTGATAAGGGTATTGTTAATGTGATGTTTATGTGAATGGCATGTGTGAATGTGAAAAGGTATGTGAGTGTGAAGGACCATGCATGGAAATCAATTGGTATGAATTTCTCCCTCCTCTCTTTTCCCTTCTGAATCCTCTGCTTCTTTGGATTTCTTTTCTCTTTCACACCATTTTTCCTTCTCTGGTAATCTGCGAAATCTCCCCTTTCCACGCCTCTAACCTTCTCTCGCTGCATCTCACACTTCCCCTGTGTCATACTGTTCCACTCTTCTCTCTCGTGTTTCTCCATCTATCCTCTAATCTCTGTCTTTCCTCACCCTCTGCCTCTTGATCTCTCTTCTTATCTCACTTGCCCTCTCAATATCTTCTCTCCCAATTTGTCCTTCTTTGTAACTCACAATTTTCGCTTTCTCATTCTCCTTTCCTCCTCACCATCTCTCTCTCTGCCTGTCTATCTCTTGGTCTGTCTCACGGTCTCTCTATCCCTCTCACCCCCACTGTGGGACAGAGACCGATATACACATTGAAAGGGTAAATCACACCTATATGAACACAGCTAGCTCATACCTCTGTAGAGGGGAGTGGCCAAGCACCCCCTTGTTTTTGTCTTTTGATCTGCAGACCTCACATCATTTAGGGCTCACCAGGGGGTGCGTCTCTGGGGTTACCGCTTCAGACCCCTAGCACTGCATTTGCAAACTCTGGCCTCACAGGTGGCAAAAGAGGGTTGAACAGCATGTAACCCATGCAGTAATGGTGCTGTTAATTTCTACAGCTCTGATTGGGAAATTACACTCTGTTTGGTAAAAGTAATGCATGAAAAGAAATGCATGTCGAATCAGCACTAATGGAGGGTATATTAATGCATTGTTGCATATTCAAGTCAAGTCAAGTCAGAGGATTTATATAGCGCGCGACATACCCAGAGGGTCTCAAGGCGCTTGAGGAGGGGTGGGGAATTACTTGTCAAATATCCACGTTTTAAGTTGCTTTCTGAATGCTAGGTGGTTCTGGGTAAGGCGAAGGTAAGTGGGAAGTGAGTTCCAGGTTTTAGCTGCCAGGTAGGAGAAGGATCTACCTCCCATGGTGGTTTTGTTGATGCGAGGTACAGTGGCAAGGGCTTGGTTGGATGATCGTAGCTGGCGGGAGGGGGTGTAGTAGGACAGTTGTGTGTTGAGGCATTCTGGTCCGATTTCGTAGAGTGCTTTGTGTGCGTGGGTTAGGAGCCGGAAAGTGATCCTCTTATTGACGGGAAGCCAGTGGAGGTTTTTCAGGTGGCTAGAGATATGTTCTTTACGCGGGATGTCTAATATGAGCCTGGCTGAGGCGTTTTGGATTCGTTGGAGTTTTTTCTGGAGTTTAGCGGTAGTACCGGCGTAGAGGGTGTTTCCATAGTCCAGTCGGCTCGTGACCAGAGCGTGGGTGACCGTTTTCCTAGTTTCGGTGGGGATCCAACGAAATGTTTTTTTGAGCATGCGAAGAATGTTGAAGCAGGATGAAGAGACGGCGTTGACTTGTCTGTTCATCGAAAGTGAGGAATCCAGGATGACGCCCAGGTTCCGTGCGTGGTCTGTCGGGATGGGTGCTTTTCCAAGGGCTTCTGGCCACCAAGAGTCGTCCCATGCAGAGGGGGAGGTACCTAAGATAAGGACTTCTGTTTTATCTGAGTTCAGTTTCAGGCGGCTGTGTTTCATCCATTCGGCTACTTCTTTCATTCCTTTGTGTAGGTTAGTTTTGGCGGTGCTAGGGTCATTGGTGAGTGATAGGATCAGTTGAGTGTCATCCGCGTAGGAGATGATGTTGAGGTTGTGTTGGCGGGCGATGGCCGCGAGGGGACTCATGTATACGTTGAAAAGGGTGGGGCTGAGTGAAGATCCTTGTGGTACGCCGCAGATGACTTCAGTGGCCTCTGACTTGAATGGTGGAAGGCGGACTCTCTGGGTTCTTCCGGTGAGGAACGAGGTGATCCATTCTAGTGCTTTTCCATGGATTCCGATGTTTCTGAGGCGCTGTAGAAGGGTGCTATGGCAGACTGTGTCGAAGGCTGCGGAGAGGTCGAGGAGGATGAGGGCGACTGTGTCTCCATTGTCCAATAGGGTTCGAATGTCGTCTGTTGCTGCGATGAGGGCGGTCTCAGTGCTGTGTTTAGCTCGGAAGCCGGACTGTGAGGAGTCGAGGGATTTGTTGGCTTCGAGGAAGGCGGCGAGCTGGTTGTTGACAGCTTACTCGATGACTTTGGCCGGGAATGGAAGGAGCGAGATGGGGCGGTAGTTTGAGTTCGGTGGGGTCCGCTGTGGGTTTTTTCAGAAGGGCGCTGAGTTCAGCGTGTTTCCAGCTTTCCGGGAAGGTGGCGGAGTAGAAGGAGCAGTTGATGACGTCTCGGAGGTGCGGTGCTATGATGGAGTCTGCTTTGTTGAAGATGTGGTGAGGGCATGGGTCTGTGGGGGATCCTGAGTGGATGGAGTTCATCAGGCGGATGGTGTCCTCAGTGGAGATTGTGTTCCAGTCATTAAGGATGTTCGAGGGGGGTGAAGGTCCAGCAGATGGTTGGGTGGGTTGGTCTCCGGGTTGGTTGTCGAAGCTGTTGTGGATGTCTGCAATTTTGTTGTGGAAGAATGAGGCTAGGGAGTCGCAGAGGGCTTGAGAGGGGGTGATGTCGTTAGAGTTGGCCGAGGGATTGGTAAATTCCTTGACGATGTTGAAAAGTTCCTTGCTGTTGTGGGCGTTGTTATCTAGTCGGTCCTTGAAGGCGGTTTTCTTGGCCTTTCGGATCAGTTGGTGGTGTATGCGGGAGGCGTTTTTGAAGGCGTCCTTGGTGCTGGTGGTTGGGTCTTTTTTCCAGGCCTTCTCAAGGGAGCGGCAGAGTTTCTTGGATTTCTTAAGATCGTTGAACCAGGAGGCCTTCTTGCTGCCAAGTTTGCTTTGTCGTTTTTTCAGTGGTGCTAGGATGTCGGCGCTGTTGGATAACCATAGGGTGAGGTTGGTGGCGGCTTGGTCGGGGTTTGAGGAGTGGGCTGGGGGGTTTAGAAGAAGCGATGAGGAGATCTGGTCGATGGTGATTTTGTTCCAGTTTCTTTGCAGAGTTGGTTGGGGGTGGTTGTTGGGTTTGGGCTTGTTGTAGGTAAAGTGAACGCAGCTGTGGTCAGTCCAGAGGAGAGCCGTAGTGTGGCTGAAGGAGACATGATTGCTGGAGGTGAAGATAGGGTCGAGTGTGTGACCTGCGATGTGGGTGGGGGAAGTGACCAGTTGTTTAAGTCCGAGGTTGGCGAGGTTGTCCAGAAGGGTGGTGGAGTTGTGGTCGTTGTTCTTTTCAAGGTGAAAATTGAGGTCTCCCAGAAGGATGTAATCTTTGGAGGGGAGCGCGTGCGGAGTGATGAAGTCCGTGATGTCCTCACTAAATTGTGCGCGGGGTCCTGGAGGTCTGTAAAGGAGGGTGCCTCTGAGTGTGGTCTTGGGGTCGATGAGGATCTGGAAGTGAAGGTGTTCAGAGTTTGCGAGATTGACGTCAGAGCTGGTTGAGATGTGGATGGATTTCTTATGGACGATAGCGATTCCTCCTCCTGTGTGGCCGGTACGGTCCTTGCGTATGATATTATAATCTTCTGGGATGGCAATGGTGATGTCTGGTGCGGAAGAGGCGTTCATCCATGTTTCTGTTAGGAAGGCGACGTCCGGAGAGATGGTGTCTAGTAGATTCCATAGGTCAATGGCGTGCCTGTGGACCGATCGGGTGTTGAGCAAGATGCATTGTAGGTGGTTGGGGTCGGGAATCTGAGGTGTGGTCGTAGCGGAGTTGTTGTCGGTGCCGAGGAATTTGCAGGAGTAGCATGAGAAAGGTCCATGGGTGTGTCCAGGAGCGGCTTGGACGCAGTTGGGGGAGCGGCCGGGGTTAAGGGCTAGGAGGGTGGAGGCATCGTAGGTAAAGCGGGAGGGCCGGGCAATGCGAGGGCCAGGGGGTCGGGCGCTGGGCGCGGTCCAGGCGCGGACGGGCGTAGACGGGCTTACCTTTGGCGCACCTTCGGCGCGAACTGGGCGCGACCGCTGCGCTTGACCGCTGCGCGGAAAGGCATCTGTCATATATGGGTAGTGGGAGGGGGAGGGGCGAGGGAGGATCAGCAGGGAGGCGGGGTCGGGTGGAGAGGAGGGGCTCTGAGGCACAAACAACAAACAAAATGGAATCCTAGTCCAATTTGCTACAGGAAGGGGCACACCGAGTGGATGGTGGTTCCAATGCTTATAATATTAATGAGGAGTCCTCTGCAATGTGCAGATTACACAGGCGCTATGATAAGTGGTAGCTAGCGCACACAACAGCTGGGCATGCGCGTGAGACAAGCAGAAATGCAGAAATCGGCAGAGCGCTGTGAATGGGTCAATATACCCACGCTTATGGCTTCACTCGGCAGAGCGCTAAAGTACAATAGTAAACAAACAAACACATGCTCGTGGCTACAAACGGCAGAGTGTTATCAATGGAATGATAAATGCACGCTCGTGGTTTCAGTCGGCAGAGCGCTCAAAATAAACTAATATGCACACGCTAGTGCTTACAATGAATGCGGCGCAATGCAAAGATAAGGCAAGTAACAGGATATGAGAAAGAGTATAACAGGCAGAACAGCGATTATATGAACGATACCACAGGAGCAGGGAGCGGGGTTGACCATTTTCTTAACTATGTTTTACGTAACTGTTTTACGTAACTGTCCCTTTTATTTATCAGTACATACACTAGGTGCAACATTTATCAAAGTGTTGCGTTGCCCTTGCATCGCGCAATGTAACGCAACAGTAATGCAAAACTAAAGTCAGATTTACCGAGCCACGCATGGCCCCCTTGCACGTCCCTGTGGGGTTCGGTAAACCGGGAGTAACGCAAGACAGCAGAAGTCGCAGCGGCCATTGCTCCGCCCATGGAGGCGTTCCATGGGTGGAGTCACATCCGCCATGAATTTAGGCGCAGTCCCAGATTCACCATGAGTGTTAGACCTGGAATATGTCAAAATCAGACGCCTTCCCAAGGGAGGTGTAAAGAGGAGAAATATCTTGATTTTTCCTTGACTTTTATTTCTCTTTCTAGGTGTGCTGCATTCATGAGGAAAAGCATTAGGTGTCCCTTCCTGCCCCAAAACAATCCTGCTTAGAAAGCAGGCAGACTTGCAGCATGATGCAAAGCGGCCTTCACTGCGCTCGACAGCCAAAAGCACACCAGTGCAAGGATAGGACAGGAATGCACCATATAATGTTATATATGGGGCATTCCTGCCCTCTCCCTTTTAGGCGGTGCGGCGCCGCAAAGTAGCTGCTGCGTTGCCTGAAAAGTGTAATCATTTCGTTCTTGAGTGGCGTGGCATCAATTATTGTGATGTCATCAGGCTCAAGGTCCTGTTGCGTCACTTTCTGGGATTCAAAGTCATATAATGTCACTTCCTGTGATATCATTGATGTCAAAGGGTGTATGATGTCACTTCCTGTGATATCATGGATGTCAAAGGGTGTATGATGTCACTTCCTGTGATATCATGGATGTCAAAGGGTGTGTGATGTCACTTCCTGTGATATCATGGATGTCAAAGGGTGTGTGATGTCACTTCCTGTGATATCATTAATCGATTGAAAAAGCTTTATTCGAGTTATAGACTCATAAAAGCACAAACATACATTTTAAAATACATACATTTAAAATACATTGTAGTTAAAATTCATATTTCATACAAAAAAATACATTTTGAACAGTTGTGCAAGCTTTAACAAGAAGGATAATAAAAATTACTATAAAATTTCAATTCATATTGGGAGATAAAGCCCTCAGCCTAATAGACCATGCCCACCCCAAGTACTTTGCTGTTCCCAGCACAATGGGCATGTCAGTGGAGGTACAAATAATTCTCAACCCCTCAACACCGCTAGATACCCCAAGGTTTCTACAAACTGGAGCCAACCATGCTCTCCTTGGGTTTGCATAGGCTTCACACAAAAATAAGAAGTGGGCTATACTTTCGTTGGGAACACCACACCGGGCAGCATGAGGTGTTTGAACTCCTCCACCTACCCGTCAATGACCTCAGGGGGAGGGAGCCTGACCTTAACTGGAAAAATAACTTCCTGTCTATCGGGACAGTAATACTGTCCCAGTATTGTTCTAATACAGGTCTTGTTTTAATTTCCAGGAATCTACCCCCCATTGTTTCGGCTTGTGTGCTCCTCCAGAGCCTTTCTTCTACGTGATCCCAATAGATGGCCTTGATGGTATTTTTACTTGGGAATACTTCCCCAGAGGGATTTTCCCAAAGGTTAGGGAGACCAAGCTCACCAAGTACACACCTGAGTGTCTTCAACCATGATATTTTATGAAAAGTATCTGATTTGATTAAGGCTAAAAACCCATCAGCATAGTGTCGGATCTCTGGAGTTGTCCAGAGCCGTCTCCAATAAAGGATAGGCCTTAATCGAGCGCGGTCACTAACCGATCTCCTCCCTAGATCAAGGCCAAGCGGGATTAATGGCGCGCTCTGGGGGAGACCCGTAATTCCCCTCAGAAACCTATTCTCTGATATTTGTAGAGTAGGGAACCTCTCAAAACCCCATACTTCTGCCCCATACAGGGCTGACCCTAAAGCTTTGGCATCATAAACCATGAGAACCGGTTTTATAGGCCTAGTTTTTGATTTAGCTTACTCTACCCGAAGTGCCCCTGCAATCTGCTGGTGTCTCAGTACCGCCTTTTCTATATGGCGTGACCAACCTGGCTTGCTCGATATCTCTACCCCAAGATAGGTAAAAACATTTACTACCTCGAGCTCGATGTTATTCAGAGATACCCTTGGTTGAGGTCTGCGCCTTTGGGAGAAAACCATCAGCTTAGTTTTGCCAGCATTAACTTCGAGGCCATGTTCCCTACAAAAAGTGTCAAATATATTTAGGGCACGCTGCAGTCCAGCAGGGGTTTTGGACACAATTAGGGTGTCGTCAGCGAACATCAGGATCGGGACCCTGATGCCCGCTAGCGAAGGTGCATCCACACTTGCATCCAACATCCTATCCACAATACCATTGATGAATAGGGAGAAGAGCAGGGGTGCCATTGCACATCCCTGCCGTACACCCCGCTCGACAGGAAAGTCAACAGTAGATTCCCCATTCCTCCCCCATTGAACTTTGGCAAAGTTACACTCATGGAGTCGCATTATCAGGGTGAGCAACTCAGATGGGAACCCTATCCCTTTCAAAACTGCCCAGAGCTTGCTCCTTGGAACCAAGTCAAAGGCAGCCCTCAAGTCTACAAAAGCGACATAAAGGCTGCCTTCGCCAAGGAGCACCGTCCCCCACCGCAACATGGTAAATCGAAATATTTGATCTACCGTGCTGGTCGCCCGTCTAAAGCCTGCCTGATAAGGGGAAAGAGCATTGTTCTCTTCTACCCAGTCCATAAGCTTGTTGACCACCATCTTCCCCACCACCTTTTGGACAGTGGCAATCAAACTTATCGGTCTGTAGTGACCGATCACCTTCCTTGTAGATGGGTACGATTATTGCCCCCTTCCATATTTCTGGGATTACAGCCCCTTTAGCTAAGGCGTTTCCCAGTAGGGTCACATACCTAGCCCACCGTACCTTGTCATTCTTAAATATGTCAGAGGGTATTCCATCTAAACCTGGTGCCCTTCCCCCTTGTAAAGAGGAAATTACAAATTCTACTTCTTTGTTTGAAAACAAGTTTTCCTTGCAAAGTACAACTGGAATTGGTTCTATAACCACAATCTCCCTGTTCTCTGCGTACTGGGGTTTGAAATACTCAACCCAGGATGCCTCATCGACATTGTTATCTGGGTTGTTAGGGGTGCCACCTCGACCCCACCACAGTTTTCCAGAAAAGTCTGGAATCCCTTGACCCGGAGGCTTCCAACAACTCATCCCAATATTCTTCATCCCACTTTTTCTTAGCCTGGCCAATACTAACATTGTAGTGTTTCCTGGCTACACCAATCAAGACCCTGTCCCTACTTTTAATTGCCCTACCCAGTTCCAATCTAGCTAATCTGCACTGCTTATTAAACCACCTAGCCATTTTGAGTGGGGGTTTTCTATTTACATTGGTCAATCTCATAAAATGTGGTTTTAAAAGGCAAAAGAACTTATCATATATGGCTGTCGTTGAAGCGGACCCAGGTATTACGGGATTTGCTATCTCCATGGCGGCAATTGCAGTATCCACCTCAGAACTTATATAGTCCATGGACGCTACATTTGCCAACACATTTGGCCATTTGACTCTACGCATATCATTGGCCATAACAGGTAGTACTTCACTACGCGATTGTAACTTGTGAGGCGTAGCCGTCCACCAAGTATGGGTGACACAAAGGGGATTATGATCGCTTTCCAATCTACCCTTTATTTCCATATCGCCTATCCCATGCCATAGGTTAAGGCTACAAATGACATAGTCTATTCTACTTTTACTATGACCATTGTCAAATGTACAGATGCCTCCCTGGTAGCTCTTTGTCCTTCCATTAAGGGCCCTCAACCTGTATTCCAAGCATAGTGCATTTAATAGCAATATGTCTTTTGTCCACCGTTTGACTGGTGCAAGATTTAGGTTCGGAACACCCCATTGGACGTCTTCCTCTTGCCCTATCGGATTTTCCGTGTTCTCCAACGGTTCGAAGAACCTATTTAGATCGCCAGCCACAACCACTCTATTTCCCAGGGACTGTGATTCAAGGAAAGTGTATAGGGCCTCTAGGGTGGGAGAATTCCCAGTATTGGTACCCCTAGTGTAAATGTTGTATATATCTATCACACCCTCCTTATCCGATACCATTCTTATCAATTGGATATCTTTGCAACCCAGGTCGAGCACTTTTATTTTAACTTGTAGACTTTGCTTGATCCAAACTATTAAACCTCCCATGGGTCGACCCCTAGGGCCTCTGCTCGCTGGAATATAAAAGTTTAAATAGCCTGGAAGGAAGATCGGATCGCAAGCCCATGTCTCCTGGAATAGACACACTTCAAACCCGTTGACAAAGTCTATCCAATTTTGGAACAATAGTCTAGTACCTAGCCCCGCGATATTCCATGAAAAAAGCTTCCCCGGGCTAGGGCCATTACAAGTTCCCACCTCGACGGCTGGCATAGGCGGAAGGTTGGCCAGACTCTCACAATTACCTTCCTCGTCTACATCAATATCCACACAGTTAACATCAGTTCCCTGGATAACAGTAGTATTTAATATGGACCTTTCTTCACCCCCCAAACTTTCCATACACACCCTACTGTCCCCCCTCCAATTCTCATTCTTCCTGTCAATAGTCACTTCATTTGGACTTGCTACTACGTCCATGATTGATGCCACAAAATTCTCCAATATATCCCCCCTAGCCATGTTGCCCCCAGTTTCCAGGAAATCGCCCGATTTTCGTCAACATCCTCACCCCAAGTTTTTCATCCCATCATGAGAGTTATAAACTTGATTATAACAAAAATGTGGTCGTGGAAAAGGAACATTAAAAGGGATGGTCTCTGCCTGTGGAGGAAAGCTGAATCTCCCTAGCTCGTTATTCCCACCAAGATGGGCGCCAACTGGTCTTGCATAGAAAAAGGTGAGATCCACAATACCAATCCCACCACTGCTAGTGCTCCAACCTGGCCTCATGATCAATCCTACCACCCTTGGATCTTGAAAGTTGATTATAATACATTCTCCCCCCAGATTTTTCGGGGTACATCCTATCCAGTTCACCCTTCTTACCCCGATAATCAAACCATCCACTTCCCCGGGCAGTGGTCTATTAACCCTTAACCAGTGCATAACCTTATTTTTTAACATCTGGAAGGTTTCTCTTTGACCTACCAATAAAGGTGGAACATTGGTAAGAATAGCCACATAGGGATAAGAATCCAGGGTAAGATTTATTGGGGGTATCCTAGTTGGAGGTTGTCACACAGGGTGTTGGTCGGCTTTGTTCTAAAACAACAGGGCGTGAAAGGGGAACATTCTTTGATACCAAGGAAGCATTATTTTTCCTAAAGCTGTCATTACCACCAGTTACAGGACCACCCCTGTTTTGAACTTGTGAAGCGTGGGACTTATTTATTTCAACACTATTTTTGCAGGAATTTCTATCATCACTAACCAAAGGACCCTGGCAAGCTATCAGGGTACATGGTAGGGGTTGAATAACATTACTAGCAGGGGTGACATTTTTTGGACATTCCTTGCTACCTTTGACCACCGTACTAGGGGGCTTGGTTTTCCCGCTATTGCTTTTGCTTGGGATAGCTGACGATTCAGTAGTAGTCTTACTGCTTTGTCCCTTCCCCCGTGGGCCAGTTGCAATGCTAGCCACGGGAGAATGTAATTCAACCGTGGGGGCACCTCCATCTCGCTCAGATGTTTGATGGCGATTCCTATTCTCGCCCGTCTTAAGATAGGACTTGATTAGTGATTTTGTTGAAAAGAAATTATCTAGACTGGCCTGTTCTAGGTGATCTAGCTGGTCACCTAGCTTTTTAAGTCTGTCTTCAAAGGGGTTCAGGAGGGACCGTATTAATTTTTCCAACTCTAAGAGCAGTGGCGGGTTAGGTGGTGGTGTCCCAGGGGATGCTATTACTATGGGATCTGGGCCTGATGGAACAGCTTCTCCCTCGCCCATTGTTGGCCCACTACGATTACTCCCAGTAGTATCAGGAGGTTGTGTACATGTTCCTAATTTCCTGTATTTTTTGGAGGTTTTGGAGCATAACATTTCTTTGAAACTACACTCCTTTTCCTTTTGGAACAGGGTTTGGGTTTTGCAACATGTATTAAAACACTGGGTTGAGCTATAGGCTGCTGCCCAGTGAATGGATTAGTAAGAACACTAGGAGGGGTTACAAACAAAGTAGAGGTTACTAATTCCAAAGGAAAAGTAGCCAATGGCTCAATTGTTGGGGGAGAGAGGTGTGGGATTTCCTGTGCGACAGGGAGCGTGAGTGATGATAAAGGCGTGACCAATGATGGAAAACTTTAGGTTGGATGTTTATCAACAGAGGTTTTTAAAAGCTCAATGGACAACCTACGTCCCGCACGTCTTTCTGCCAGGGCAATTTCCCTATCAATATCCTGAGACAGCCGTTTAAAATAGGTATCTAGGGGGCCCATGATAGCAGCCCCTGTCTCATTCAAAGAGGGCAACAAGGTAGGAGTGTTCATAGAAGAAGCCATACTAACGAACCTCCTACCCCCTCAAATAGAAGCAAGTTAGGTCACTAATACTACCAACAAAGAAGAATACCAGTTCAATAAATGTCATTGGGGTGGCCCAGCCCGGCCTCCTTCGGCCACAGACGGCCACAGACGGCCACGCCCTTGTCCCGGGCTTCTCCCGGGCGCGCGCACTCGCTCCCGCGTAGCGGTGGTACTGGTCACCTTTAAACTAAATTACAGCGAACTTATAGGCTGATAGGCGGGTGGGCGTGGCCAGCGGGGAGAGCAGCCCAGGTGTCTTCAATCGGGCGCGCAGGGACTCCTGGACACTGGAGTCCCAGCCTAATGCTCGCAGCCCCGCTGACGCTATCACCTGCCCCGCGCTCCTCAACAAAGATTCCCAGTCAGTCTGCTGCTTCAAATAACCAGGCGCTGCGGGACCCGCGAAGCGGGTCCGGCGAGGTGCTGTGGAATTTCCGAAGTGCTGGGGCTCGCTGTGTCAAAGAGCGATTAAGGACCGGGTAGGGCTTCCACACAACTCCAAAAGGGTTATCATTAATGTCAAAGGGTGTGTGATGTCACTTCCTGTGATATCATTAAAGTCAAAGGGTGTGTGATGTCACTTCCTGTGATATCATTATTGTCAATGGGTGTGTGATGTCACTTTCACTAACCCTGGTATTTCAGGGGATCACCGTCCAGGGCAGCACTGTTTATCAGAACTGACCACGCGCCTAAAAACGGACGGATATGTGATCTGATACTCGGTGTGCGGAGCTGGGATTTATTTGGGGCACTAAAGCCATAAATGGTGACCGAGGCTGTGGAGCCGGAGGGGAACTGTAGGCATTACCTACACCCACCCTTGTCTCCGCAGTGGTGGGGTTGGGACTGCAACCTTACATGTGCCTTCTCCACACTTCCTTCTGTGCAGTCAAGTCTTTTATTAGACTGAGATGCTGCAGACACAAGACGGGGGTGAACCTGGGGGTGTGGAGAGACCCCCCTCTATATTTAGAGCGGGGACACCCTTCCTTCCCCCTACTTGAGGCAAAAGGGATCAGGGAAGTGTCCCCGGTGCCCTGGCAGGGTGGCTGCGTGGATGTAATGATGCTTAACGTGTGTAAGCTGGCGTCAGGGCACTTTAAACCAAGCCCACTGGGAGCAGCCTCTGGATGTGCACCAGAGGCGCCGCGGGGGGCTGCTTACGAACATTAACACTCACTTCCTAATGAATACCTAGTTTACTCTAAACATAATTTTTTTGATACCAACTTCCACACATCTGTTTAAGATCAGTGTAGCTTTCAGCTGTTTTCAGGCATACCACCAATTGACATTTTGAAAAACCTACACGTGATTTATAAAATGGTAAAGCAAACCAAAATGTTTATTCAATTTCTTTGGGATTCTGCTAAAATGTTGTTTATTTTAATTTGGCTGATTTCATAATATATTGGGATGTCCCTGTCTAAGACATCATTGTGATTTGTCCCAGTGCTATATTTCCCAGGACTTGTGTCCAGTGTTGATGTAGTTCTATGTGTCGGTGCTTTTGAATCCAGCAGCACCTGTAGTCTGGTTTGCTTTGAACTGCCAACAAACATAGCTGACTTAAATAGTAATCTTGCCCATTATAAACACATAAAATATACAAATAAGACTATACCTTAGTTATATATTAATGAACACTATAAACAAAATATGTACAACTTACACATCATGTTTGTTCATCTTAGCCAGTGATCTAGCTTATGATCTCGTCACATGCTTCCATTTTACTATAAGACACTGGTGCATCAAGGCTTTATTGCTTCAGACAAAGGCTCAAGGCAGCATCACAGCCCGGGGTGGGACCCTCACAACCCTTGGGAGGAGGGGTTCCACCATGGGAGGACCACAAGACTTGCTGCCAGCCTTCTCTTCTGAAGTTGGCCATTTCCCATCATGCATGAACACTCACCGAGTCCTGGTTCGCAGTGACGTCCACAAAGTTTGCTTACGCAGTTCTGACCTTTAGGACAAGGTTTGACTGGTCTACACAGGAAAGCGCACAGTCCTACACCTAGAATGGAGAAATACGGCAGTATGAATAGACATTATTAACATGGTAAAAACCTGTGAGTGCACCTTTCTGTCACTATAGTAATGAAATAACATCTTATGGCCTGAATACGTTCATGAGTAATGGCAGGCGGGAGTCGATACGCCATTCCCTCAGAACCTTGAACCTTCGCTGACATTTCTCAACACCGAAATCCAAATCCCACCTGCCTCATTCTGAATCCACCCCCTAGAGATAAACCCTCCCTCGGTATGTTCCAGACTCAAACATGAACAACAAGTCAGCAAAATGGCGGCTGTAAAAGAAGTGACATCATCTATGCTTTGGGACTCATGACATCATCCCCCGACTTAGGCCCTAAGCATGAAGTAGTCTCCTACTTGATGCAGAAGGGACAAGAGAAGGACACACGGATCAAATTGTAGAAGGCAAACTGTGCTCAGAAAGACAGTGTCCTTTCCCTTCATGTCTCTGGCTTCCTGACCTCAGAGCAGCGACAGCAAGGCTGGTGCCAGGGTTTAAAAGGCTAATGCATGGGTAGCAGCCCCTGCCTCTGATTGGATGACCGAGGGCTCAGATCAGATGATGCCCTCATATGGACAGCTGGGCAGGGCGTTCACCTCAAGCTCCCTACGACTCATCTCCCCGCTCTGCAGCACGCTGGGTCCTGCCATGCGATCACCAGGTATTGAGCTCTTGCTAAAAGACACACGGTGCAGCGACCTGAGACCAGCATTGAGGAAAAGCGATGGCGATGGGTGGAACGCAGGAATTCATCTCTGCATTTGGTAATTGCTGTGGCCACATTTCAGACACTATGCTACTTTAGACAAAGATCAGCCATATGTAAATCAGTCTTGATCCCAAGCCAACAGTTTACCCTGTACTGCCAGGCCCACCTTAAAGGAAATGAAAGATAACCATGCTAGTTTCGGCCTGTTTCGGCTTCATAATGTGATGGTTTATATGTCATTGGGAAGAAATAAGTTAATGTGATGGGTAGTAAACGAATGTAGAGGGGTTTGCTTGAATGTGATGTGCTATGTGAGAATGTGAAGGGGTGTGCATCAACGTGAAGGGGTATGTGTGGATGTCAATGGGTATGTGTGAAAGTGAAGGGATATGCCTGCAAGTGATGCGCAATGTGGGACTGTAAGTCAGCGAGCATGAATTTGAAGGTGTACACATGAATGAGAGAGGACATGCAAGATTGGCAGAAGATAAGAAACTCCTCATCCACGCACACAAAGCGCTACACAACACCAGACCTACATACCTCAACGACAGACTCATCTTCCACACCCCCACCCGCAGCCTCCGCTCTGCCAGCCTCGCCCTTGCCTCAGTTCCTCGTATCCGGAAAACCACCGCCGGTGGCAGATCCTTCTCCTACCTCGCCGCCAAGACCTGGAACGCTCTCCCTACCAGCCTACGACAGACCCAGGACCTGCTGGCCTTCAGGAAACTACTCAAGACCTGGCTCTTCGATCAGTAGCAGCGCCCCCCACAGCGCCTTGAGACCCTCACGGGTATGTAGCGCGTTTTAGAAATGCAGTGATCGATTGATCTGAAGAGTTCATGTGGGAGTGTGACGGGATGTTCATGAATGGGAAGGAGTATCAATGAATGTGAAGGGGAAGTTTTGAATTTGATGTTACATAGAGGGGTACTCATGAATATGAAGCCCGGTGTGTGAACGTGAAGGGTTGCGCATGAATGTGAAGGGGTATGTGTATCTTACCAGATGTAGCAGAGTTGTGTTTTAAGTAATTCTTTACTGACTTCAAGTTGCAGGAAGGTCATTATGCATCCAAGCATTACAAGCATCACAGTCATACCAACATTCCACACTCACAATGACTGAGCATCTAGGCGAAAGGTAAACTGGGATACATATAATTAAATTGGCAGGATATAACAGTATGTTTGAATATAAAGGGGTATACATGAACGTAAATGTTGTGTGAGAGTGTAAGGGTATTTTTGAATGTAAACGGGCATGTGTGCATATAAAAGAGTATTTGTGAAGGGTATGCATATAAAAGAGTATTTGTGAAGGGTATGCATGAATGTGAAGGGGTATAGATGAACGTACCAAGCTATGTGTGAATGTGAAAGGCCTGTATGAATGTAAAGGGTATGTTTGAATGTGAAGGAGTACAATTGAATGTGAAATACATGCGTGAATGTGAAAGGGCATGTGTGAGTGTGAAAGGATAAATGTGATATGAAAGTTGTTGGACCCGGCCCTTTTGGCAGGTTCACCCCAAGACTTTTTGCTTTTTCCTAGCCTGTTGGAACCTGGTGGTGGTGATTTTAGGCCTCTGCGCACTTTTTCACTGTGGTACAGTGTAAAGTGCTTGAGCTCTGTGTATGTGTGGTGAGTGACCTGCCCTCCCATAGGAATGAATGGGGAACATGTACGCTTATGGTAGTTCCTGATGTGTGGGGAGTGCAGGGTCGAGTTTGGTATGTGCAAGCTCGTGAGATTGAATGCTGCACAATGGTATATGCGGCATGATTGTGTCTAGTGGAGAAGTGCCACTTTTAGAAGTTGGCATCTTTGTGTAAGTTGTTTCTGGTGTGTGATTGGCTGGTGAGCCTGGCCCAAGAGTGCCTGGGCCTGCTTGTGGATTGACTGTCTGGTTTGAGGGTGACAGGGGCTGCAGAGCCCCCAGGAGGTTGTCTGAGTTAGCCAGAGGATGAAAGGCTGCATCTGCTGCCAAGGAAATGGGAGGAGATGGCACCTGGGAGTGACTAGGGATGTGCCTGCCTGACCACAATGCTGGCTCCACCTCCCTCTGGGCGACTGTCACCTCTGTCCCTGATAATGAAAGAAAGAAGGAAGCCAGGAAAACCCCAGTGCTCCAGCAACACCCAGAACGGGTTTAGACCGGGCTCAGGGCCCACTTGCACAAAGACTTCAAAGAACTTCAAAGACTTTTAGGGGTATAAGAGAAGGACCCCTGACAACAGAAAAGTAGATTCTACAATCAAGAGGAACCTCTGCTGGAAGAAGGACTGCTGAAGAACTGAAGGAAGATTGCCTTGCTGTGTGCTCTAAGGGCTGGCCTGTTCTGCTGACCAACTGAAGCGGAGGAAAAGAGGGGCTTTGCTGTGTGCAGTGCCCCTGCTTACTTGAACTAAAAAGACTTTGCTGTGTGCTGTGTCTTCAACTTGAATCTCCAAGGGCCTGAGAAGAGCTGGCCCCCTGTTCTGCAACCCAGGGACTTAAAGGTTGCCCAAGGACTACAAAACTCTGTTGTGTCCCCTGAAGCTGCTGGGGGCTGAAGAGATCGTGAGCACTGCTGTTTGCCCCGTGTATCGCGCTGGCTGCTCTCTAACCCGAGGGAGAGTGCTGCGCTGACCACGCCTGCCGTGTTGCAAAGATCGCAGTGTTCATCGACATGTGTTGTGCGAAGACCGAAGGTTTGTGGGCCTTCATGGTGCAGGGCGCACTAAATCAACTTGTGTGCAGCTTCACCACCGCGGCCCGGGGTCAGGAATCACCCTGCGAATTTCCCCGTACCTTGCCGGTACCAACGCCGTGAAGATCGAGCCCACTGCTCCCTGATTGGAAGAGAGCCGAGCCCCCTCACCAACGCCGCGACGGGATTGGCCCGTGCACGGTAGCGTCATCAACGAGGCCGTGCTGTGGTTGGGTGACGACTCAGCGTCATCAGGGGCTGGTCCCGGGAGCCGCACTGCCATTGGCTGACTCCCGGGTGCACACGGAGGCTCGTCGAAAGTGCCGCGACATCATGGCTGGTCCAGGGAAGCCTGTGGAGGAGAGGAGCCACGCTCGCAGCGGGAAGGAGACCCGTCCTCGTGACCAGTCCGCGCCGCGGGAGCAACGCGAATGCTGGCGGCCCCTGGCCTGTGTCCTGAAGAGCTGTGCTAGCTCCCCGCCGCTCCTTGGAAGTGCTGAGAGCGGGCGGAGAGCGGAAGGGACCGGCCGGGGTTGGAAGCAAGTCTGTTCTGATCGGCGCCCGAAGCCCCTGGTGAGGCGCGCTCGCATTGTTTGGGCACAATAGAGTGAAGGGCTGATTTGGAAATAGATTACTCGCTGGCATTATTGTAGCAAAGCGGATTAAGAGCATTTTTTTAACTTCCTGATAATACAGGTGCAGATGAACCCGGGAGGTTCATGGGGGCATGTTGGTTCAAGAGCCTGTGGGGCTCCTGCCGACTGGCGCAGTACTGTTCAAGGGCTAGTGAGAGCCCATGCCCTAGTTTGTTATCCCAGCTGCCCAGCAATTAGTGGGCAGCTGTACCGTTTAGGCCCCGACATTGAGACACAGGGCATTCTAGCCCCAACAAGGCCAGTTGGCCAAGGGACTGCCACACGTGGTGGCTTATGTGAGTTTTGCGCAATGTGTGATGTGGTGCTAGGAAATGTAATGCATTTAATAGGATTACACACCTTGATCTTACATCTCTGAATGTTTAGGCATCATGGGTCCTCCTTGATTTTAGACCTCTGAATGTTTTAGGCATCATGTGCTCTTCTCCGGTACCTCTGAATGTGTGATTGATGCATCATGTGCCATGTTATTACACCGCTGAATGTATGTTTTATGCATCATGTGTTTTTCTTTCCCTACACCTCTGAATGTGTTTTGATGCATCATGTGTAATGTGTTCTTGCTGATACCCCTAGATGTATTTTATTCCTAGGTGGTTGTTCTTTCCAGTACAGGTGGTCCTAGTGAGGTCCTGGTTCCGTGCGTGACTTTCTCCTATGGTGGTTAGGGTTGCGTAGGTGGTACTTACCTGTTCCCAGTAGTTACTGGATGTGATTTATAACTGTTATTTTGTGCTATACTTATTCTAAGGTCTAGGAGTGCTATTTCTAAAAGTGTTGATTCTGATAGTGGCCCATGTGGCCCTGTCCTGTACATAATCCCTTGTGAATATTGCCCGTGCCAGTTGGCACCATGTATATTGTGTGATACTATCTGATGTGTTTTTACAATATAAAAGTTATTTTATAATAACCTTGTGTGGAGTTCCTTTTGTGGTGTGCCTAGGAGGTTGTTGCTGTTGTGTGCTGGCGCAAATGCTTTACACATTGCCTCCGAGTTTAGCCTTACTGCTCGTGCCAAGCTACCAGGGGGTGAGCAGGGGTTATCTTGGCGTGTGACTCCCTTGCCCTGACTAGAATGGTGGTTTCTGCCTAGCTTTGGCGTCAGCCTTAGCCAACCAGAAATAGCCAGTTCTAACAAAAGTGTATGTGTGAATGTGATGGGGCATGCATGAAAGTGAATGGGCATGTTTGAATAGGACATGGTTCATTTGAAAGTGTATGGTAGGTCTAAATGCTAAAGGGTATGGGAGAACGTGATATGTGAATCAGAGTGCTATGTGTGAATGTGAAGGGGTGCATGCGAGTGGTAAAGGGTATTGTTAATGTGAAGATGTTTATGTGAATGGCATGTGCGAATGTGAAAGGGTATGTGTGAGTGTGAAGGGCCATACATGAAATTCAATGGGTATGGTTGAATGACAGGATTCTTGTAAAAGTGAACGGTGTGTGTGCCTCTCTTCTAAGTCTCTCACCTGTCCCCTGCCCCTCACGCGCCCCCCACCATCTTTCCATTGAATTCTTCATTTCTGTCTGTTAGTCTGCCTTTTACTTTCCTACCCATCCCTCACCGCCCTCTTGCTTTATCTCTTTCTCTCACTAACTCTCACTCAGAGCCTCCGTCTATCTCTCATTATTTCTTGAATGACTGTCCATTTCTTTCTCGCACTGAGGGGCATAATACCAACTAGCGATATTTATCGCTAAATGAACGTAACTTTTTTTTTCCGCCAAGCTTCGCCGGATATTACCGCAGAGATAACGTGCTATTAGCAACGTTTATCTCTAAAGCGATAAAATATTCGGCGATAGCGGCGAAATGCGTGAATATCGCTGGGAATCCAGCGATATTCAGGCATTTACGCAAATAGGTTCTTAACCTGAATAGCCAACTTCCATTGGATATACAGACTAACAAGTGGTCTGAGCAGGCGTTAGCTTTTGGAGATATTCACGCTTAGCGCGAATATTTTCATCACTGCACCTGCCTTGCTAATAGGCGATAGCGATTTTCGCGACTGCATGCAGTCGCTAACAGGTTGGGTACGCCCACTTTGCATGTCAGCGATATTTATCGCTAATGAAATGCAAATTTGGCCCCAAACCACTCGCTTTCACCTCAAAGCTGTCGCGAACATCAGTTAGCGACAGCTTGCTAATAGGGCGATATAATTATCGCCGCTTAGCGGCCTGAAATCTCCCCTTCCCACACCTCCATCCTTCTCTCGCTGCATCTCTCACACTTCCCCTTTCACTGTGTCATACTCTTCCACTCTTCTCTCTCGTGTTTCTCCATCTGTCTTCTAATCTCTCCATCTCTGTCTTTACTCACTCTCTGCCTCTTGCTCTCTTCTTAGCTCACTTACCCTCTCAAAATCTCTTCTCTCCCAATTTTCCTTGTAACTCACAAATTTCCCTTTTTCATTCTCCTTTCCCCCTCGCGCTGTCTCTCTCGCGCTGTCTCTCTCGCGCTGTCTCTCTCTATCTCATCCCCACTGTGGGGCAGAGACAGATATACACATTGAAAGGGTAAATCACACCCATATGAACACAGCTCGCTCATACCTCTGCAGAGGGGAGTGGCCAAGCACCCCCTTGTTTGTCTTAATCTGCAGACCTCACATCATTTAGGGCTCACCAGGGGGTGCGGCTCTGGGGTTACCCTTTCAGACCCCTAGCAATGCCTTTCCAAACTCTGGCCTCACAGGTGGCAAAAGAGGCATGAACAGTATGTAACCCATGCAGTACTTGTGCTGTTTAATTTCTACAGCTCTGATTGGGACATTACACTCTGTTTGGTAAAAGAAAAGCATGTCGAATCAGCACTCTTAGAATACATCATGACATGAAACAAATGTAATGGCTAATTTTTTTTAACTTGTTTTCATGCTTCGGTACGGTTGAGAAAACATAAAAAACAAGCACTGGCAAAGTCAATAGGTTTGACCTTTGCAAACTGGTGAGATGTTTATGTTTTATTACTGTGAGAATATAACACCAGGAAATGCTGCTTCAACACAGCACAATATGCTGGAGTATAATTTTAATAGAGCAAAGGGGGTCCTTTCAGCAAGCAACTATACATAAGAGACAGAAATTACACCTGGGTGACATTTTAATTATGCTGAAATATTCAAAGTAATTTCACATTACTCTGATGTAAAATTACTGGAAATTAAGCGATTATGTCCACTTGCATAATTTTGCATAATCTTGAGCAAAAATGCCTACAGAAGAGTACAGCAACAGAGCACAGGGGATGGCTGGCCGCTGCTCTTCCTGTTCTGTTGCATTTATCGCTATTTTCTCAGCGCAAATTGCATCATTGGGTCTATTTTGGAAATGATTATGCATTTTGTGCTACGGAAATAGCACTTAAGGCAGGGTTAAGAAGTTCACGTGAGTCCGAATAATTTTGCTGTAACTTGCCATAATTACGCTATTGCAAACTATGCGTGTTATATCATTGTTGTCAGAGGGTGTGTGATGTCACTTCCTCTGATATCATTGATCTCAAAGGGTGTGTGATGTCACTTCCTGTGATATCATTGATGTCAAAGGGTGTGGGATGTCAATTCCTGTGATATCATTGATGTCAAAGGGTGTGTGATGTCACTTCCTGTGATATCATTGATGTCAAAGGGTGTGCGATGTCACTTCCACTAACCCTGGTATTTCAAGGGATCACCATCCAGGGCAGCCCTTTTTATCAGAACTGACCACATGCCTGAGATGCCCCCCACGCCTAGGGGAGGGGGGCCTTTAGTGGCATTACAGGCAAGAGGTGGCGAGAAAGAGGCTGGGCCAGCAGTAGACATGGGGGCAAGGGGAGTGGGAGGGGTTAGCAGGAAATGCCAGGAGGTAGGACAAGCTCTCAGGCGACCCCTCTCCAGGGAAAGGGATAAGCACACTGACCACGAGGGAGAAGCCCTCTTTGTCCTCTTGCCTCGGGCACCGCAGGTCACAGCTAGAAGGTAGTTGGAATTTGCGGCGGGCACCGGGGTGAGGGGGCCTCACAGCGTAGCAAAGCAGACAAGGTTCGTATTTAGGGCCGTTTGTCGACGCTTAATTGATATGTTGATAATGTGGAATTGAGTAGGAGGCCGGCGTGGGTTTAGACGGCGGTATTTCCTTATTGAGCGTGGGGTTCGAGGCCAGGGCCTGACCCGTTTCATGTAATTTTGGGAATTAGCTATTGAATGAGATGGGGGGAGGGCGAGAGCGCCAGTTGGCCGGGACCCCGCCACAGGGCGAGGAGCCAAGAAAAATGTCGGGGACTCCTTTATGAAGGGGACTGGCTCATCCTGGAACAAGGAGGGCAGTCAATGGGGCTCCAGGCTGGCGGGAGAGGGGGCCGTCTTGCTGGTGGTCCTGGACTCTCCGACCCTACCCGAGATGCAGGTGCTTGGAAGAAGCAATTTGGGGAAAGCTGGGGCGCAAGTAAAGACGCAAAGCAGTACCAGGTGGCAGCATCTAGGGGGTAGACGACGGGTAGTTACATGGAATGGAATGGAAGCAATGGAGATAGGTTGTGGCCTGCTGGTGCAAACCACATCCAAGGTGGATTTGGAGATCATGAATTGCAAATACAATTGTAACCTGTGGTGCAAACGAATACTGCACGACCCTATGTTTATCAATGTGTGTTGGATGGTTTTAATAAAGTTGGTCTAATGCTGACAATGCATCAACAAAAAAAGAGGGCGTTATCTGAGAGAATTAATAAAGACTAACTAGTGAAAACCAGCCACTTTGTATGGTGCTTTCTGTGGGGGGCAAAGTATGGTGAGACAAATTGCACATTATATGCCTACAATAGAAACGGACGGATATTTGATCTGATGGCCGGTGTGTGGAGCTGGGTTTTATTTGGGGCACTAAAGCCATAAATGGTGACCACGAGGCTGTGGAGCTGGAGGGGAGCTGTAGGCATTACCTACACCCACCCTTGTCTCCGCAGGCATGGGGTTGGACTGCAGCCTTACATGTGCCTTCTCCACACTTCCTTCTGCGCAGTCAGTCTTTCATTAGACTGAGATGCTGCGGACACAAGACGGGGGCGAACCTGGGGGTGTGGAGAGACCCCCCTCTATATTTAGAGCGGGGACTCCCTTCCTTCCCCCTACTTGAGCTAAGAGGAATCTGAGAAGTGTCCCCTGTGCCCTGGCAGGGTGGCTGCTTGGATGTAATGACGCTGTACTTGTGTAATCTGGCCTCAGGGCGCTTTAAACCCAGCCCACTGGGAGCAGCCTCTGGATGTGCACCAGAGGTCCCCGGGGGGGGCTGCTTACAAACATTAACACTTTCACTTCCTAAAGAATACCTGGTTTACTCTCTAAACACAATTTAAAGGTGTGATACCAACTTCCACACATCTGTTTAAGATCAGTGTGGCTTTCAGCTGTTTGAGGCATACCACCAATTGACATTTGGAAAAACCTACACGCGATTTATAAAACCGTAAAGCAAACCAAATTTTTTATTTGTTTTAAAATTTCTTTAGGATTCTGCTAAAATGTTGTTTATTTTAATTTGGCTGATTTCATAATATATATTTGGGATGTCCCTGTCTAAGACATCATTGTGAATTAAATATGCTAACTTATCCCATTGCTATATTTCCCAGGACTTGTGTCCAGGGTTGATGTAGTTCTATGTGTCAGTGCTTTTGGATTCAGCAGCGCCTGCAGTCTGGTTTGCTTTGAACTGCCAACAAACATAACCCGACTTAAATAGTAATATTGAAAAATAAAATATACAAATAAGACTATACCTTAGTTATATATTAATGCACACTATAAACAAAATATGTACAACTGACACACCATGTTTGATCATCTTAGCCAACGCTGTGTATCCAGTGATCAGTCTCATGATATCTCATCACATCACATGCCTCCATTTTAGTAGGAGACACTGGTGCATTAAAGCTTTATTGCATCAGACAAAGGCTCACGGCAGCATCACAGCCCAGGGTGGGACCCTCACAACCCTTGGGAGGAGGGATCCCACCATGGCAGGACCACAAGACTTGCTGCCAGCCTTCTCTTCTCAAGCTGCCCATTTCCTATCACGCGTCAATACTCACCGGGACTTGGTTCGCACTGATGTCCACAGCCATTGCTTACGCAGGTCTGACCCTCAGGACAATCATCATCTACTAGTCCACACCGTTCAACGCACAGTCCTACACCTAGAATAGAGAAATACGGCAGTATGAATAGACATTATTAACATGGTAAAAACCTGTGAGTGCCCCATTCTGTCACCATAGTAATGAAATAGCATCTTATGGCCTGAATACGTTCATGAGTAATGGCAGGCGGGAGTCGATACGCCATTCCCTCAGAACCTTGAACCTTCGCTCACTTCTCAAAATCGAAATCCAAATCCCACCTGCCTCGTTCTGAATCCACCCCCCAGAGAGAAACCCTCCCTCGGTATGTTCCAGACTCAAACATGAACAACAAGTCAGCAAAATGGCGGCTGTACAAGAAGTGACATCATCTATGCTTTGGGACTCATGACATCAGATGTCTCCCCCGACTTAGGCCCTAAGCATGAAGTAGTCTCCTACTTGATGCTGAGGGACAAGAGAAGGACTAACGGATCGAATTGTATAAGGCAAACTGTGCTCAGAAAGACAGTGTCCTTTCCCTTCATGTCTCTGGTGTCCTGACCTCAGAGCAGGGACAGCAAGGCTGGTGCCAGGGTTTAAAGGCTAATGCAGGGGTAGAAGCACCTGCCTCTGATTGGATGACCGAGGGTTCAGATCAGATGATGCCCTCATATGGACAGCTGGGCAGGGCGTTCACCTCAAGCTCCCTACGACTCATCTCCCCGCTCTGCGGCACGCTGGGTCCTGCCATGCGATCACCAGGTATGTGGCTCTTGCTAAAAGACACAAGATGCAGCGACCTAATACCAGCGTTGAGGAACAGCGATGGCGATTGGTGGAATGCAGGAATTCATCTCTGCATTTGGTAATTACTGGGGCCACATTTCAGACACAGATCAGCCATATGCAAATCAGTCTTGATTCCACTCCAATAGGAACAGTCCACCCTGTACTGCCAGGCCAGGTCCACCTCAGAGGAAATGCAAGAATACCAGACCAGTTTCGACCCGTTTTGGCTTCATAATGTGATGGTTTAAAGGTCATCGTGAACCTATGGTTCAAGGTTCAAAGACACTTTATTCGGTTAACATCATATCCATAAAAGCACAGCTACTCAGCAGGTTAAATGTTTACAAATAAGAGAGTCATAGTAAAATCCATTAGCAACATACAGTATACAATAATCTGTCAAATTCGTGCAAAAATACATGAATAAATATAAAAACTCAAAGATTGGACGTGTGCGGAGGGCGGCCGGGGGCCGTCCCAACCCTGCCTACTCATTAATTCACCAGCACTGCGGCGGAATTGTTAAACCTCCTCTATTCAAGGGTTCAGCCTAAAGGAGGCAAATCTTTTTCGTTTTTTGTGACCATGGCCTGGAACAAGCTCTCCGCGAGACTGGGGACACGTTCCTAGAACCCTCTTTTCGGGAAAACAGCTGAAGGCATGGCTTTTTTTCAGCTCCTGACCCTATCTGCCACTCTCCCATATGAAGAACCCAGGTTTTAAATGGGAAAAAACTAAGGGGGTTGGGGTGTCACCTGGCATGATATCATGCTGTAACCTCTCCACTAGTGGGAAGCGAGCAGTGCACATCATTATTGATGGGAAAAGGAGGTTTCTGAGGTGGGAGTATCAGGCAAGTGACACTTCTCTGGCTCAATCTGTGTGAGCCTTCAGGGAGAATGCCTCTTCATTCCTACATACACCTGACCCCAGACTCCGCAACGCACTCGCTCCCTTACAGGCTTCATTATCCACTACTCTTCTCCAGTGCACCTTATCTCACAGCGGACCTTTGGCCCAAGCCCCATATCAGGCACAATCGGGCCCCACTTTCATTTTTCCCGGTAAAAACATTAGTAAAATCACCTTCAAACTTAAAACATTTAATATAGCACTAAATATAATTAGCACGCACTTTAAAGTATGTTCCACAGTAGCCCTTATCACCAGACTGCTAATTAAATAAACAAAAACAGAAAGGCCATGACAGGGCCGGCTTCACCGCTGATGCAAAAGTCTCTTGGGGCCGCACCAATAACCTCTTTCACCGTAAATACCTTTACTACTCATCCTTCCATGGCCCCCTTATTGACCTCGTCGGATTCCCTCACTGCCACACGCCACAAGTGCCCCTCATCTCCCCATAGCCCCCCCCCTTATGACCTCCTCCTCGGATTCCCTCTCTGCCACCCTCCACGAGTGCCCTTCAACCCTCTGTAGCCCCTCCCCCTCATGAGCTCTTCCTCAGATTCCCTCACTTCCACCCTCCACCAGTGCCCCTCATCTCTCCATAGCCCCTCCCACTAACTCCTCCTCGGATCCCCTCTCTGCCACCCTCCACCAGTACCCCTCATCTCTCTGTAGCCCCTCCCCCTCATGACCTCTTCCTCAGATTCCCTCACTTCCACCCTCCACCAGTGCCCCTCATCTCTCCACAGCCCCTCCCACTAACTCCTCCTCGGATTCCCTCTCTGCCACCCTCCACCAGTACCCCTCATCTCTCTGTAGCCCCTCCCCCTCATGACCTCTTCCTCAGATTCCCTCTCTGCCACCCTCCACCAGTACCCCCATCTCTCTGTAGCCCCTCCCCCTCATGACCTCTTCCTCAGATTCCCTCACTTCCACCCTCCACCAGTGCCCCTCATCTCTCCATAGCCCCTCCCACTAACTCCTCCTCGGATTCCCTCTCTGCCACCCTCCACCAGTACCCCTCATCTCTCTGTAGCCCCTCCCCCTCATGACCTCTTCCTCAGATTCCCTCACTTCCACCCTCCACCAGTGCCCCTCATCTCTCCATAGCCCCTCCCACTAACTCCTCCTCGGATTCCCTCTCTGCCACCCTCCACCAGTACCCCTCATCTCTCTGTAGCCCCTCCCCCTCATGACCTCTTCCTCAGATTCCCTCTCTGCCACCCTCCACCAGTACCCCTCATCTCTCTGTAGCCCCTCCCCCTCATGACCTCTTCCTCAGATTCCCTCACTTCCACCCTCCACCAGTGCCCCTCATCTCTCCATAGCCCCTCCCACTAACTCCTCCTCGGATTCCCTCTCTGCCACCCTCCACCAGTACCCCTCATCCCTCTGTAGCCCCTCCCCCTCATGACCTCTTCCTCAGATTCCCTCACTTCCACCCTCCACCAGTGCCCCTCATCTCTCCATAGCCCCTCCCACTAACTCCTCCTCGGATTCCCTCTCTGCCACCCTCCACCAGTACCCCTCATCTCTCTGTAGCCCCTCCCCCTCATGACCTCTTCCTCAGATTCCCTCTCTGCCACCCTCCACCAGTACCCCTCATCTCTCTGTAGCCCCTCCCCCTCATGACCTCTTCCTCAGATTCCCTCTCTGCCACCCTCCACCAGTACCCCTCATCTCTCTGTAGCCCCTCCCCCTCATGACCTCTTCCTCAGATTCCCTCACTTCCACCCTCCACCAGTGCCCCTCATCTCTCCATAGCCCCTCCCACTAACTCCTCCTCGGATTCCCTCTCTGCCACCCTCCACCAGTACCCCTCATCTCTCTGTAGCCCCTCCCCCTCATGACCTCTTCCTCAGATTCCCTCACTTCCACCCTCCACCAGTGCCCCTCATCTCTCCATAGCCCCTCCCACTAACTCCTCCTCGGATTCCCTCTCTGCCACCCTCCACCAGTACCCCTCATCTCTCTGTAGCCCCTCCCCCTCATGACCTCTTCCTCAGATTCCCTCTCTGCCACCCTCCACCAGTACCCCTCATCTCTCTGTAGCCCCTCCCCCTCATGACCTCTTCCTCAGATTCCCTCTCTGCCACCCTCCACCAGTACCCCTCATCTCTCTGTAGCCCCTCCCCCTCATGACCTCTTCCTCAGATTCCCTCACTTCCACCCTCCACCAGTGCCCCTCATCTCTCCATAGCCCCTCCCACTAACTCCTCCTCGGATTCCCTCTCTGCCACCCTCCACCAGTACCCCTCATCTCTCTGTAGCCCCTCCCCCTCATGACCTCTTCCACAGATTCCCTCTCTGCCACCCTCCACCAGTACCCCTCATCTCTCTGTAGCCCCTCCCCCTCATGACCTCTTCCTCAGATTCCCTCACTTCCACCCTCCACCAGTGCCCCTCATCTCTCCATAGCCCCTCCCACTAACTCCTCCTCGGATTCCCTCTCTGCCACCCTCCACCAGTACCCCTCATCTCTCTGTAGCCCCTCCCCCTCATGACCTCTTCCTCAGATTCCATCACTTCCACCCTCCACCAGTGCCCCTCATCTCTCCATAGCCCCTCCCACTAACTCCTCCTCGGATTCCCTCTCTGCCACCCTCCACCAGTACCCCTCATCTCTCTGTAGCCCCTCCCCCTCATGACCTCTTCCTCAGATTCCCTCACTTCCACCCTCCACCAGTGCCCCTCATCTCTCTGTAGCCCCTCCCCCTCATGACCTCTTCCTCAGATTCCCTCTCTGCCACCCTCCACCAGTACCCCTCATCTCTCTGTAGCCCCTCCCCCTCATGACCTCTTCCTCAGATTCCCTCACTTCCACCCTCCACCAGTGCCCCTCATCTCTCCATAGCCCCTCCCACTAACTCCTCCTCGGATTCCCTCTCTGCCACCCTCCACCAGTACCCCTCATCTCTCTGTAGCCCCTCCCCCTCATGACCTCTTCCTCAGATTCCCTCTCTGCCACCCTCCACCAGTACCCCTCATCTCTCTGTAGCCCCTCCCCCTCATGACCTCTTCCTCAGATTCCCTCACTTCCACCCTCCACCAGTGCCCCTCATCTCTCCATAGCCCCTCCCACTAACTCCTCCTCGGATTCCCTCTCTGCCACCCTCCACCAGTACCCCTCATCTCTCTGTAGCCCCTCCCCCTCATGACCTCTTCCTCAGATTCCCTCTCTGCCACCCTCCACCAGTACCCCTCATCTCTCTGTAGCCCCTCCCCCTCATGACCTCTTCCTCAGATTCCCTCACTTCCACCCTCCACCAGTGCCCCTCATCTCTCCATAGCCGCTCCCACTAACTCCTCCTCGGATTCCCTCTCTGCCACCCTCCACCAGTACCCCTCATCTCTCTGTAGCCCCTCCCCCTCATGACCTCTTCCTCAGATTCCCTCACTTCCACCCTCCACCAGTGCCCCTCATCTCTCCATAGCCCCTCCCACTAACTCCTCCTCGGATTCCCTCTCTGCCACCCTCCACCAGTACCCCTCATCTCTCTGTAGCCCCTCCCCCTCAGGACCCCTTCCTCAGATTCCCTCTCTGCCACCCTCCACCAGTACCCCTCATCTCTCTGTAGCCCCTCCCCCTCATGACCTCTTCCTCAGATTCCCTCTCTGCCACCCTCCACCAGTACCCCTCATCTCTCTGTAGCCCCTCCCCCTCATGACCTCTTCCTCAGATTCCCTCACTTCCACCCTCCACCAGTGCCCCTCATCTCTCCATAGCCCCTCCCACTAACTCCTCCTCGGATTCCCTCTCTGCCACCCTCCACCAGTACCCCTCATCTCTCTGTAGCCCCTCCCCCTCATGACCTCTTCCTCAGATTCCCTCACTTCCACCCTCCACCAGTGCCCATCATCTCTCCATAGCCCCTCCCACTAACTCCTCCTCGGATTCCCTCTCTGCCACCCTCCACCAGTACCCCTCATCTCTCTGTAGCCCCTCCCCCTCATGACCTCTTCCTCAGATTCCCTCACTTCCACCCTCCACCAGTGCCCATCATCTCTCCATAGCCCCTCCCACTAACTCCTCCTCGGATTCCCTCTTTGCCACCCTCCACCAGTACCCCTCATCTCTCTGTAGCCCCTCCCCCTCATGACCTCTTCCTCAGATTCCCTCTCTGCCACCCTCCACCAGTACCCCTCATCTCTCTGTAGCCCCTCCCCCTCATGACCTCTTCCTCAGATTCCCTCACTTCCACCCTCCACCAGTGCCCATCATCTCTCCATAGCCCCTCCCACTAACTCCTCCTCGGATTCCCTCTCTGCCACCCTCCACCAGTACCCCTCATCTCTCTGTAGCCCCTCCCCCTCATGACCTCTTCCTCAGATTCCCTCACTTCCACCCTCCACCAGTGCCCATCATCTCTCCATAGCCCCTCCCACTAACTCCTCCTCGGATTCCCTCTTTGCCACCCTCCACCAGTACCCCTCATCTCTCTGTAGCCCCTCCCCCTCATGACCTCTTCCTCAGATTCCCTCTCTGCCACCCTCCACCAGTACCCCTCATCTCTCTGTAGCCCCTCCCCCTCATGACCTCTTCCTCAGATTCCCTCTCTGCCACCCTCCACCAGTACCCCTCATCTCTCTGTAGCCCCTCCCCCTCATGACCTCTTCCTCAGATTCCCTCACTTCCACCCTCCACCAGTGCCCCTCATCTCTCCATAGCCCCTCCCACTAACTCCTCCTCGGATTCCCTCTCTGCCACCCTCCACCAGTACCCCTCATCTCTCTGTAGCCCCTCCCCCTCATGACCTCTTCCTCAGATTCCCTCTCTGCCACCCTCCACCAGTACCCCTCATCTCTCTGTAGCCCCTCCCCCTCATGACCTCTTCCTCAGATTCCCTCACTTCCACCCTCCACCAGTGCCCCTCATCTCTCCATAGCCCCTCCCACTAACTCCTCCTCGGATTCCCTCTCTGCCACCCTCCACCAGTACCCCTCATCTCTCTGTAGCCCCTCCCCCTCATGACCTCTTCCTCAGATTCCTTCACTTCCACCCTCCACCAGTACCCCTCATCTCTCTGTAGCCCCTCCCCCTCATGACCTCTTCCTCAGATTCCCTCTCTGCCACCCTCCACCAGTACCCCTCATCTCTCTGTAGCCCCTCCCCCTCATGACCTATTTCTCTGATTCTCTCACTTCCGCGCTATTAAAACGAAGATAGGCTTATAAAACGGTAACGTCCATTTGTGGTGAGAAATGTATCTTATACTGCGCCGACTTATTCACGCGTTTGATATAAAAAAAAAAAATACAGATAGACGAGCGCAAGTACTCATGGGACAAGCTGAGCCAGACCTGAGCGGGGGGCATGAGGGTCGTTATGATGAGCTGAAAGGTAGTGCCTTCCTTCTTCGGTGCTTTTACGGTTTTAGAACAATTCACCTCCTCAGAACCTATGAAAGTGTTTCAGGCCAATCTGCTTTCGTCGCCTCTGAAAACCAGCATTTCATGTTTATTCCATTTCTTTTGTGCAGTTTTATATAGCGCCAACTGGGCCTGAAGGTATTGGAGCGCTTTTCATGAGCACTCGTAACATTAACACAAGACCCCAGGCATTTTTAAGCACAGAGAGAATAGGTGATTTGCCCAAAATCACAGAACGTTAAGCCACACCGAGACTTGAACCATGTTACCAAGGTCCAAAGTCAGCACTTCGGGTCATAACGCCTCATCCTCCCACCATACTCTGTTAAAACGTTATATTTAAAGACAGAGCGACTAGAGGCAGGGTGTTCCTGTTGGTGTTTCTAGATTTGCAACACAATGCAGCTTTCCCATTGTGTGTGTGTGTGGGGGGGGGGGTGTTGAAGCATCTTGAGCTCAATGTCAGCCCTCCCCCCCCCACCCCGCTAGAACCGGGCCTGGACTCGAAGCCCCCTTGAAACAACTGCTGGTTCTCAGACCCGGTGAGACCCGGCCCTCTTTAAGCCCTGGAAGAACCCTCAAAGGCCCCCAGAGCCATTTCCTGTGCTTGACTCAAAAGTGCTTCTTCGGCCTTCGTATAGAGCCTAGCGCCAAGGTGCTCCCTTGAGAGGGACAGCAGCGCTTTACGAATCCCTAATTCCATTCAATGAAATACCCCACCCTGCCCCTCGCTGTTTCCAGCACTTGTCCCCGGTGCTCATGTATGTCCCTGTGTTTGAATCCAGCAGCCCCTACAGACTGGGGCGCTCTCGAGCTGCCAACAAACATCACCTGCCCCAAAAGTAATCTTGGTCCGGGCTCTTACCGTATGACGCTGAGAACACGTCCCCAGCCCAGAGGGCGAGGAGTAGCAGGGAGCCGGCGACCTTCATGCTTCTGGAGTCGGCGGGAGTGAGCCCGGCAGCTGAGCCCCGAGGGCTTTTATCCATCCCTTGATTGGACGCCTGAGTGACGTCACCCAGGGCCAGGTGAAGCAAGGGCCACACTTCCCACCCCATTGTTAGTTCATGGTTTCTTTATTTATTCAAGTGTTCCTGTTGCATTAGAAGGGCCGCGTCTCACTCCATGATTGACGCCGCGTGTGATCCTCGGTCGCTCCGGGTTCTTCCGGGACTTTCCCAGCACAGATGAAAACTCTCCGACATCTGGGAAAAGCCCAGTCGACGCCATGTTACAATTCTTCTTTTAATCGTTTCAATCCATCGAAGGTTCTAGCCTTGACCCTTCACCCCCATGTTTTTAATATCCCTTTCAGCTTCTTTGCATTCGATGTTGGTCAGATAAAAATGAATCCCAGGAGACTGCAGAACCGCATGTCAAAGGAATATTGATTGTGCAGGACGCAATTTGCAACCCCCTGAGGTTGGCTCGGAATACAGGGACGGTGGCCTGAGAGGGACCCCAGACCACCATGGCTGTCTTCGCATTTCTAAAAGGAAAGCTTGTTCTAAAGCAGGCCTTGTCCTTCAGAGGAGCCGGGAAAGCTTAAACAACAAAGTGATGTTATAGTTAGATGAAAATGTCAGTTGAAGCCTACAGTATTAAACAAACAAATCCACTGAAACCCACCAGTTATAGTAACTATAACTCGCGCCCGTCCACGCCCTGCTAATGACCTCACATATTGCATCAGTTATTTTTATTTATTAGTTTGAAGGTTTTATATAGCGCAAACATGACCCTTGCGGGTATCAGAGCGCTTTAGAAGTGAGGTAATTAAACAAAAGAGACAATGTACAAAAGGAACATAGTATTCAAAATAATGTCTTGTGTTCCAGCGTGTTGTTCTGAGAGTCAGATACAATGTTCAAGTGAATTTCATCATGAGGAGAGATTTGACTTTTTTTGAAGGAGGCACTTGAGGGGTCAAGTCTGGTTTCTGGGGGTAGTGCATTCAAGACCCTTGGAGCAAATCCAGAGAAGGCGCCAGGGGTTATAGGTTTTCTTTTTGGGAAATCTTTGAGGCTTTAGAAGAAGGTTGCTGGCGTTCCTGGATGATCTGTTTCCACACGAAAGCTCCAGTTTCTGGGCCAGATACCTCAGGGTGTTGTGATGTAGGGCTTTATTATTATTATTATAAACACTTGTAGAGCGCACGGGAACCCTACGGGCATCCTGGCGCTAAAGAACTATACAGCCCAGAGGCTGTCGGCTACACATGAGAGAGCGGCATGTTATCCAGAGAATCTACTTGTACCCCCCACGGAAAGGCGTATTATATCCTGGGGAATAACCAGGTCTTAATTTTCTCACGGAACAGCAGCAAGCCTTGTGTTCTCCTGATTTGTAAGGGGAGGTTGTTCCAAAGGCGAGCCGCTGCCACGCTGAAGGCTCTTCCTCCCAGGGTCACCCTCCTTATTTTGGGCACTCTTACGCAGTTGGTAGTAGCGGAGCTGAGATTTCGGGTAGGCTTGTACCACTGAAATCTATCCTGAAGTGGCTTATGGCCTTGTTCATGAAGTGCTTTATACACAATGCACAAAGATTTGAAACGGATCCGTTGGGCTACTGGGAGCCAATGTAGATCCGCCAGTGCTTGTGTTGTTGAGGAGCCGCGAGGTCGGGAGAGTGCTAGCTTCGCTGCTGCCACCTGGATACTTTGTAGTCTGGTAATCAGATACCCCGGGGATTCCAAGAGCAAGGCTTTGCAGTAATCCAGGCGGCTAAGGATGGTACTCCTAACGACCGTTGCTCTAAACTGAATAGGCAGCAACAGCAGCACCTTACGAAGACCTCGAATTATGGAGAAACAAGTTCCCACTAGTTTATTAACATGGGTCTCCAGGTTAAGATTCTCAATAAAACTCACCCCCAGGTTACGTGCCGTGTTCACTGGGGTCAGTGTGCCATCTGAAGTTAAGGGCCAGAAATCTATTGGCAGGCTTCGGACAATTCCCCTCGTCCTACACTGTAGGACCTCCGTTTTCCCACTGTTGAACTGGAGAGAGTTTGCCTTCAGCCACTTTGTCGTTTCATGCATACAAGCATGAAAGCAATCCAATGACTCCGCCTGGTCCCCCTCCTGTAGTTCCTGAAAAATTCTGGAACTCGTGAAACAAACTTTGTCGTAGCATGACGATTTTGATACCAAAAGACCGATAATGATTAGTACACTATGCACAAGCATTTGCGTCACAATCAAGTAACGTTTTCATCCCAAAACCGTCATTCTCGTTTTGAACCCTTGGGTTCCATTTTACGCTTGGCAGCCATTTTGTGAGTTGCCCTTTACATAGGCTTGTAGCCACGGCAGAATTTGATATCAAAGGACACGTACACCTTAGATCGACTTCTCCATGACCTGGGCAAGCTGGAACCATTGCCCCAAGCCAAACCTGTTCGGTCAGTTCCTCTCCCAGTGGCTGAACGAGATAGCATCAGCGCACACAGGCCATAAACTGTACCCATCGCACACACACCCCCGCCAAAATCTTGCTCACACCTGTCTCCGCTCTTTTCTTCTTCTTGCTTTATGATGATGAGGAGCCCAGTTTTATTGGGGGTACACCGATATCTGATGAGAATGTTGGGCCTTGCCGGGTAATTGATCACGAACTGGACACACTGAAATGTGAAAATGTCATCATGACTCTGATTTTTCTTTGTAGCGAAAATATGTGAATAGCCTACTGTAAACCCAAAAATGTTTGCACTGTAAACTTAAGAATGTTTGCCTGAAGGCCATTTTTCTGCATAAAAAGAGAAGCCTGGTTCTGTAAGATTGAGCAGTCTCCTGAGAATATACACAGTGTTGTACTTCTAGGACGCTTGTTACTTGGTTGCAGCCAATAAATTTGAACTTTGACTTCACCTAGAAGACTCGTGTTTCTGTGGTCTAAATCAGGAAAGTACCCGAGGTCTCTGGGTGTTGCCCCTGACAGCGCTGGGTTACCGGATCAGTACTGGTTCTGAAAAACCCAGTACCTCAGTTGGCGCCCAACATAGGGCGGTATCAGCGGTACCGGTCCAAGCCAGATGTTCGTGAGGAGCTTTGTGTGAAAATTCCGGAGGAAGGCCAGCCACTTCAGCGACCCCTGCATGTCGAAGTGGTTCCGAAGGTCTTTGCTGCGAGGTTCTCCGCGTCCCGACGGCTACGAAGGACTGCTTCCGTCACTGCCGCCCTGATTTGGACCCTTGATGTTTGGTAGAGCGAAACGATAGACGAGTCTTCTGGTGAAGCCATCGATACCTCAGTTAAGTATAAGTGGAGCGCCTCCCAGTTAGTCCTTAGTTTTGTTTTGTTTGGTACTTGCAAGCACCAAAACCGAAGGATTCGTGTATTCACGAGAATATCGTAATCGATAATCCTTTGAAGTTTTGAAGCTAGACTAGTGAGCGAAGATGCCTGTTTTTAGCAAACTTGGAAATTTGTTTTGTCTTGGTTGTAATAATAGGGACTCCCGATTGGAGGACTCGTGTCCGGTTCCTCCGATTGGAACTCCAACCTATGAGCTTTATGTGAAACATGGCGTAGGCCCCATCACATACAATGAAGTATGGATAAAGTACATCAGGAAAGATGGTGTTTTAAAATGGCCCCAATATGGTAGCTTTGATACGGAAATCCTGGATAATCTCGAAGTTAAATTGTTTAAGAAAAGAGCCCGGCCGGCAATGTTTGACTCTTTTCGCCTATGGCGAAAGGAAGCCAAACAGAAAGAAATTAAATTAGCGAAGAAAAATAAACGAGGTATGTCAATGGTGCAGGCTGCCGTTGCATTTAAAGATAATGAGGAAGAAAAGGAGAGCGAACAAATGCGTAGAATAACGAAACTAGCAGTAGATAAGTGCTACCCATTTTTACCGCATAAAGGACAGGAAGCAACAAAAGAGCTTGAAACAGATCCCCTAATGTCGCATTTGTTAACTTCGCCACCCCCCTATGAACAAAATGCTACAGCACCCCCACAACCTTTAGTTGTGCAACCCATGGTTGTTATGCCTCCTGCTCCTCCACAGCACCCACCAGCTATTCCTCAGTTTGTTCTTGTTCCTCCGGTGCAACCCCCTCAAGGGTTACCAGCTTTTACACCAGCTCTTCCTATACTTCCTCCAACTTTAACTGCTGTATCGACTACCACTCCTGGTACTTCTCCTCCCACTGCCTCTGTATCTACCTCGTCTCATCCTGCCTTCCCACTTGTCTTTTCATCGACTCCTCCGTCTGTTCGTCAGAGAGTGTCAAGCGCTGTTACTAGCATTCTATATCCTCTCTTTGGAGCGACAAGTCCGGCTCATGTTTCTGAGCACAAACATTTGCGTAGTCAACAGCCTGATTCTAGGGAGAAAGAAACGTTAAATCATTTGGCACATAGATGGGTGACTAACCCGACATTATATGATCTAGACTCTATTATGGATGTCTTCCATCAGTGGGAAGCATCGAAGCAGAGATACGTGTTCGAGAAAATGTGTGTTTTTCTGTGTGAAGATTTAGATGAAAGTGATCTGGACTCTAATCCGCCCGAGTTGAGTCATGTACGATTTGAGTTTTCAAAAGGTACTATTGTGGGTTCAGAGGTTAGGAAAGCAGTTGCGACGTTGTTGTCACTTAGGACCGAAGATGTTTCCAAGTCGTTATTTGAGCCTGATTCCTCTGCCAAAAAGAAGGGAAGACAATATCCTATGAGAGAGGTCCCCCCAGTATGGAGGGAAGGGGACCCAGCAGCTGTCCCACCTATTCCGCCACATTTTCAGCGTGTGTGGGTACATGTCTCATGGAAGCGAGCGGAAGTTTTAGCACTTAAGCAGACATTGCCTGATCCCCGTAAAAATCCTGCAGGGTATTGCAAGGAATTGTCGCAAACTACAGGTTCATGCATCATGAATTTAGCCGATATCGACATGTTATTTGGAAATGTTGTTCCACAGCCCCTGTGGGGTAAGATTCGGCATACAGACCATAATCAGAAATTAGGCGACACATGGGCTAATATTGTTGCCGCAGATGCCCTACAAACTGGTGGTGCCAAACCTGAGCCTTTGGTAGCAGAACTCCCTGGTAGGATCATTAATTACATGAAAACCATAATGCCTGCGATGCGTGTGAATTGGGATAAGTTGTCTGCGTGTAAACAGAAGAAAGATGAAACGGTGTCTGATTTCTTCACCAGGTTTGAAGAAACGTTTGCCGACCACAGCGGTCAAGATATAAGTACAGAGGGTGGTCAGCGACTGTTCGTCGATAAATTCGTACACAATCTGCTACCAGAGTTGTGTAAGAAGTTGAAGGATTCGGAGAGCTCATGGGCAGTTTCATCTTCGGCACAGATATTGGCCACTGCGCAATATTGGATGTATGACGGTACCACGCGTACTTTTACAACGCGTACCGTTACAACGCTACTTTTACCATGCAAGTCGTTACAACGACTTGCGTGGAGGGGCGCTGGATAGTACATTTTTTAATTTACTATTCCAACTCCAGTCCCCGTGGACTCTAGGGAAAGGAGTTGGATAGTAAATTAAACTATTTACTATCCTGGAGCGCCCCCCAGCGCAATTCGTTGTAACGACTTGCGTGGTAAAAGTAGCGTGGTAACAGTACAGCGTTGTAAAAAATGCGTGCTAACCGTTGTATACCCGCAATATTATGAAAATAGAGACAAAGATGAGAAAGATAGAGCAGAAAAGAAAACTAAAGAGTTAAAAACTAAGGTCTTGCTACAGCAAGCTTACCCGCCACGTGGTGGTAGCGGTCAGAACAATGGTGGTCAGAATAATTATCAGAATGATTATCAGCAGCCTCAGCAGTATTCGGGGAACTCACAGAGGAAAGAGTTTTCCCAACAACGTTTACCATATGGTCCCAATCAGTGCGCGTATTGCAAAGAAGAGGGTCATTATAAGAATAACTGTCCCGTTTTATTACAACGCATGAATGGTGTGTCTGGTACTAGAGGTAGAGGATTTCAACAGACACCTAGAGGTGGAGGACGTGGAAACGTCCCTCAGAATGCACGCTCCCTTCAACCTCAAAATACTATGAATAGGTTTAATCAGCAGAATAACGCATCTGGTAGGACAGCTCAGTACTACGCTGATGATTACTATGCAGAAGATGAGTATATGGAAGGTAATGATTGCTAGGACAGCCATAGACAAAGAGAGGGAGTTGTTTCAGTTCCAGTAGATCAGAGTGGACCATACGTTGAGGTGATTACATCAGGTGTGTCAGAACCTTTTCTGTTGGATACTGGTGCTACAAAGAGTTATATGATGCACTCAAAACTCCCTGGTGCACCTTTGTCTGGCGAAATGAATGTTTCTGTAGGTTTTTCTGGCGCCCCGGTTAGGAACCCGATTTCATGTCCTATGTCCCTGTCTGTTGGTCCATGTGAATTCGAAGCACCCCTTATTCTGACAACAGGTTGTGGTGAAAACTTGTTGGGATTGGATCTGTTAAAAAGATTGTATGCGACTCTGTACTGTTCTCCTTCGGGAGTGCAACTTACACGAGGTAAGAAAGTGGTTTCTCCAATGTATTTGTCAAGGGATAGACTCCCGACAGAATTATTGTCTCTACCTAATATTCTTTGGGCTACTGGTCCTAACGATGGGTCTCCTGGAAATACCACCATATGTTGTGACATTGAGAGCCAATGTTAGAATGCCACGAACTCCGCAATACAAAATTTCTAGTGAAGGTGAAAAAGCGTTGTTAGCGATCATTTACGATTTGATTGAAAAAGATGTGTTTGAAGAGACAAGAGGCAACGTTTGCAATAGTCCTGTTCTGCCTGTTTTGAAACGAACCGATCCCTCTCAGCCACCTGTGTACAGATTTGTGATTGACCTTAGAGAGGTGAACAAAATAGTAGTGCCACAATTTCCAGTTGTGCCTGACATTACTGCCCTATTAACTATGATTCCAGCCTCTGCAACGTGGTTTTCGGTGGTTGACTTGAAGAATGCTTTCTTCAGCATCCCGATTGCTGAGGAAAGCAGGGATATTTTTGGCTTCAGTTTAGGGGGACGAAGTTTCCGCTTTAAGCGCGCTCCCCAGGGCTACTGTGAAAGCCCATCTATATATAGTCAAGCTCTAAAAGCACAGCTTGACACGATTGTTCTACCTGAAGGCACTACGCTCATTCAGTACGTTGATGACTTACTTATTGCTGCAGACTCTGAGGAAATCTGTAAAGAAGCCACGTTGTCCTTGTTGCGTCATTTGTGTGAACTACACCACAGAGTGACCCTGTCAAAATTACAATATTGTCGACAAGATGTGACCTACTTAGGTCATCTCTTATCGAAGGAGGGAAGGAAACTGACCCCAGAAAGAATTCAGGCAATAGCGAAATTAAGTGTGCCAAGAACACAGAGAGAAGTGCGTGCTTTCTTGGGTATTACATCGTACTGTAGACAGTGGATTCCCAATTTTTCCTTGCTGGCCAAACCATTGGTGGCATTAACGTGTAAAGATACGCCCAATCCCGTGCCTTGGTCTGAAGAGTGTCAGAAAAGTTTTTCTGAATTGCGCACAGCATTATGTTCGGCTCCTGTGTTGGGTACCCCCAACTACAACAAGCTCTTTACATTATATGTCCATGAGAAAGACGGTTGTGCATTATCAGTGTTGATACAATTATTTGGGGACAAGCAGCGTCCATGTGCATATTTTTCGTCGACTTTGGACCCAGTAGCTAAAGCATTCCCATGTTGTTTAAGAGCTCAGCAGCAGCAGCTGTTTCCATTCGACAGTCTGCGGGCTTAGTAATGAATAACACCTTAGTAGTGATGGTTCCACATGCTGTGGACACGTTACTGAACAGAACCAAGACACAGCACTTAACTAGTGCTCGGCTGTCTGGGTATGAACTAACTTTGTTAGCGAGTCATGTGCACATCAAAAGATGCAGCACATTAAACCCAGCCACTTTGTTGCCAATTCCAGTTGAGACAGAGAATGCTGAAGAGCAGCATGATTGTTTTCTGAGAACAGAAGAAGAGACGAAAGGGAGAATAGATCTCCAAGATACTCCTCTTGTTGAATGTGATGGTACCTTATGGGTGGATGGTTCATGCTTTAAACTTCCGAATGGTGACACGACTGCAGCATATGCTGTCACCACTTTGCGTACAGTCGTTGAAGCTGCGCGTATTCCACATACCTCAGCTCAAGCAGCAGAATTGATTGCACTTACAAGAGCGTGTGTGTTGTCTAAAGGAATGAAAGTAAATGTGTATACTGATACCCAATACGCATTTGGCGTGGCCCATAGTTTTGGACGACTGTGGCGTGAACGTGGATTTCTGACTTCGCATGGAGCCAAGATCCAGCATGGTCAGTTGGTGAATGAGCTTCTTGAATCATTGACCTTGCCTCTGCAAGTTGCTATTGTGAAATGTAGTGCTCACAAGAGGGTGACTGATGATGTTGGTCGCGGAAACGCATTTGCTGATGAAGTTGTGAAAGAAACTGCAAGGAATGTGATGAGCCGAATGTATGTTGCAGGCCCTGCAAGATGGGTAGGTGATGTTGGAATGTGTGAGGACACCATAGAGAGTGTGAAGTCAATATAGTCCGAGGCTACAGAGAAAGAGTTGAACATATGGAGAGAAAGTACAAGCAGAATGGATGCCAATGGATGTTGGGTCGAATTGTCAGAACATCAGAGATGGTTGCTACCCGATGCGTACGTGCATGTAGTGGTTACAATGGCTCATGGAATGGCTCATATCAGTACGAAAGGAATTTGCAAGTTGTTGGCCCCAGTGAGGCAAAATACTAGTATTCCCAAATGCGCAGAGAACGTGGTCAAGAATTGCATGGTATGTCCGAAACACAATCCTGGTAGGGGAACCCCAACTCCAGCTGGTCATTTTGCCCCTCCTACGTATCCGTTCGAGGTTTTGCAGCTAGATTTCATCCACATGGAGAGGTGCAATAATTTAAAATATGTACTAGTTGTTGTTTGTGCCTTCTCAAGATGGGTAGAAGCATATCCCCTAAAGGACAACACTGCCTTGTCCACAGCAAAAGCCCTTGTGAAAGAGTTCTTCCCCAGGTTTGGAATGCCGAGAATGGTCTGGAGTGATAACGGAAGTGAATTTGTGGAACAAGTGATGAAGCAAGTGTGCGAAGGGCTAGGCATTAGGCAAAAGTTCCACGCTGCAAATCACCCCCAATCAGCTGGATTAGTGGAATGCTACAATGGCACCCTAAAGCTAAAACTCGCCAAAATCCAAGCAAGCACTGGCCTTACATGGCCTGACGCTCTACCCTTAGCACTCCTATCCACCAGAATGACTGTGCACTCTAGAGTGAAACTTAGTCCCTATGAAATAGTCTTCGGCCGTCCGGCCAACATATGGGGAGTGCCTAGACCCAAAAAGTTTAGTGAAGTAGAGCATCCTGTGCTGCTTGACTATTTGTATGAACTGACAACTAAATTACGTGTTTTGCACCAACAGGTTCACAGTTCCCTACCACCAGTTTCTGATGATCCAGGCCACACTATTGAACCCGGCGCATGGGTCTTAGTACGCAACTTCCAGCGAACCAAGAACGAACAGCCTCGCTGGACGGGACCCCACCAAGTGTTGCTGGCAACCCACACCGCAGTCCGAGTGCACGGCAAGAAAAGCTGGGTGCACGGTGTGCACGTTAAACGAGTCCCTTTACCTTTGCCATATGACCGGTGGGTCCAGGAGAAAATTGCTGACTCCGAAGCCGAGACTGTACCCTGCTTCATACCTTTTAGCGATGCTCGTATAAAAGGAACGAACTCTGAAACAGAAAATGACAACATTTTGCAAGAAGCTGTGCCTCCGTCGATTCGAGTGAACACTGTAGAGCCTGAACTCCTGTTTCTGGACCAGACAACTTCTGGCAGGAACCGTTACAATTTGAGGCCAAGACCCATGACTATGGACAAATAAATAAATTTTTTTTTTTATTGTGCAGCTCTCATCGGGGAAACTTGCTAATTTTAGTTTTTTCGAACCGCCATCCTGTTCTGCTGCTAGGGTCGCGGCTGCCACAGTCTTCGGAGTGCAGCTGGAGACGATTAGGTCGACAGTTCTGGTTGGTCTAAGGGAGTTGCCCTAAACTAACAGAAGCACTCCGTAGCAGAATCAACCTCCCGCTGCGGGCAGCAAATTAGAGTGGATGGAGTTTTCCGAAATGGAGAGACCTGCCAACCCTGCGAACTTTAAAGCAAGAATATGCACTGTGATGACTAAGATACAGTTTTCGATAATATGCATTTTTATGTTGTGTAGTATAATAATGTTTTTTATAGGCTATGCTTTATTGACCTTTCGAGTCTCATTTACACCCACTGCACAGCCCATACCTCCTCCTACTGCCTCCTCGCACTCTTTTCACCCTCTGCCTGAACACGAGTCTGCCAGAAGATTGGAATTCATAAATAACTCATTCATTCAGCTTCTACACCAACACCAGATTGTGATAAATACGACAAATTGTTGGGTATGTGGACTTATGCCACACACGACCGATAAGGGTATCCCGTATTATGTCCTGCCTTTTAGCTATTATGGTTCTTTGTGGGCATTTCAAACGTTGTTCCTATTTTCCCTCGAACCATATTCCCCACGTTCCACAGGGAACAACTCGAGCAACAGGGCACTACTAGTAGGAATCAGAAATATGAGCCAAATTATCGACACATATAGAACTCTCCCCAGAGACGAACTAGAAGCCTACAGTAGATGGAATATGACAAAGTATGGAATTTCCTTAAGTGAGAGCCAGCAAGCAAGGAAATCCTCCCCAATTTGGATAGTACCCCATCGAGGTCACCTATGTCTGCAGGGAAATGGCAAAAACCCCAGAGCTCAGTTAGGGAATAGTGTCTGTACCGAGACATATGTCTTCCCGTCTCAGACCTCCCCTTCATTTTTAGCAGCAAAGGGTAGATATTTCATCTTCCACGATAGAGCATATACATGGCTGCCCCCTCACTTTTCGGGCACATGTTTCATCTCGTTCCTGCTGCCACCCACCTACACGGCCGCGGCAGATTACCATAGGACAAGGACAGTTAGAGGTGTCGTGAGTAAAGACGACACTGCGGAGCAAGAATTTGGGGATTTCGCAAAAGGTTTTCTGCCGTTTTGGGGGCCTATGGTGAACAGCAGGAACATTCGCCAGTTAACAAGGGTAGTTGAATCCACCGTGATCGATACAGCTGGTGCCCTTAGTAACCTGACTGCTGAGCTCCAGTCGGACCGACTTATGACCCTTCAGAACAGGGTCGCATTAGATGTATTCTTGCAGATCGAGGTGGGGTATGTAAATTGATCCAATCGAGTTGCTGTGTTTTCATACCAGATAACGCTCCAACAGTGTACCAGGCCATCTCCAAACTGCATAAGATTTCCGAATCTATTCATATGGATAAAGGAGATTGGTCTTTTATGGAATGGTTCTGGGAACTGATATCCGGCTGGGGATGGAAAATTCTGATGGTTATTGGGATGGTCTTAACCATTCTTTTCCTGTTCTGTCTATGCGTGCAGTGTGCTCCTGCAATATGTAGCCTCTGCGCTACATCATGTGTAAGGAAGCCTGTGTCAAAAGACGAATTAAGTACCAGGATGATGTTACAGCAACATCTCAATGACTTTAGGAATATAGACCTGGACTCAGATTAGCATGAGATTAGGTTTTATTGCCTATGTAAGGGCAAAAGGAGGGTTTGTAGTTCCTGAAAAATTCTGGAACTCGTGAAACAAACTTTGTCGTAGCATGACGATTTTGATACCAAAAGACCGATAATGATTAGTACACTATGCACAAGCATTTGCGTCACAATCAAGTAACGTTTTCATCCCGAAACCGTCATTCTCGTTTTGAACCCTTGGGTTCTATTTCACGCTTGGCAGCCATTTTGTGAGTTGCCCTTTACATAGGCTTGTAGCCACGGGTGAATGTGATATCAAAGGACACGTACACCTTAGATCGACTTCTCCATGACCTGGGCAAGCTGGACCCATTGCCCCAAGCCAAACCTGTTCGGTCAGTTCCTCTCCCAGTGGCCGAACGAGATAGCATCAGTGCACACAGGCCATAAACTGTACCCATCGCACACACACCCCCGCCCAAATCTTGCTCACACCTGTCTCCGCTCTTTTCTTCTTCTTGCTTTATGATGAGGAGGAGCCCGGTTTTATTGGGGGTACACCGATATCTGATGGGAATGTTGGGCCTTGCCGGGTAATTGATCACGAACTGGACACACTGAAATGTGAAAATGTCATCATGACTCTGATTTTTCTTTGTAGCGAAAATATGTGAATAGCCTACTGTAAAACCAAAAATGTTTGCACTGTAAACTTAAGAATGTTTGCCTGTTGCCCATTTTTCTGCATAAAAAGAGAAGCCTGGTTCTGTAAGATTGAGCAGTCTCCTGAGAATATACACCTTGTTGTACTTCTAGGACGCTTGTTACTTGGTTGCAGCCAATAAATTCGAACTTTGACTTCACCTAGAAGACTCGTGTTTCTGTGGTCTAAATCAGGAAAGTACCCGAGGTCTCTGGGTGTTGCCCCTGACACCGCTGGGTTACCGGATCAGTACCGGTTCTGAAAAACCCAGTACCTCACTCCAGGGATATCAACAGCTGCGTGTCGTCGGCATCATTACTCACGCTGATGTTATATGCCTTAATGATACCCAGCAAGGGCTGCATATACGCATTAAACAAAATAGGCTGATTGACGACCCCTGCGGTACCCCATAATGAACTTCCACCATTTCTGACCGGTACGGGGGATTGCCACCCCCTGTCGTCTATCCGACAGATAAGATCGCAGCCACCTAATTGCTACTCCTTTCACTCCAAAGGTCTCTAACCTTGACAGCAGAGTGTCGTGGTTCACCGTATCAAATGCGGCGGACAGGTCCAGCAGGATTAAAATTTCCGACTGGCCCCTGTCCATCCGCATCCGAATGTCATCCAACATCACCACTAAGGCTGATTCTGTCCCATGACCCGGTCGGAAACCGAACTGCTCCCCTTCCAAGATGTTATTAGTCTCCAAAAATTGAGACAAGGTCCTGCTAACCAAACGTTCCAGGACCTTGACTGGGTAAGGCAGGAGGGGAATGGTCGGTAGTTCTTATAGCTGCAAGGGTAGATTTCTTCAAAAGCGGAGTAATGACAGCCCGCTTCCATTCCACAAGCACAATCCCTGTGTCAATAGACTGGCAGCATAGCTGTCGTAAAATGGGAAAGATCTCTGTCCCAAACTCCTTCATCAGCCTGTGGGGTAGTGGGTCCAAAGGGGAGCCAGAAGAGACCCGTAAAGGCCACCCTAAAGAACTCCTCCTCCGACGGGGTTGGAAACGTATCCAGGGAGACCCCGGAAGTGACTATCTCAATAACGCCCTCCTCATTTAGTCCTCTGGTGCCCCCTGTCTGGGCCGCTGAGGTAGGTTGAGATTGTTCTTTCATACTTTCCACAATTTTATTTATTTTATCCGGGAAGAAGCTCGCCAGTCCATCGCACAATTCCTGGGACGGTTTAATTTTACTCATGGTACACTCAGGGTAGGTCGGATCTTTGACTATTTCAAATATGTCCCAGGATTTATTGGAGCTCTTTAGTCTAATGGATGCAAAATACTCTGCCTTGGCAGTGGATATTTCTAGTTTGTATTTTATAATTGTACACCTCCAGCTAAGTCGATCTTCTTACAAATACTCCCTCCTCCACTGTTTTTCTGCCTTTTTACACGAGAGCTTGAGGCTCCTCAGTCTCTCCATGTACCAAGGGGCAGATGGATTTCCGCTTTTCTTAATGACTTTGACTGGAGCGATCTGATCCAGCTCCTTAATTAGGTATTCGGAGAATGCCGTATAGTTCTCTGTTATCTGATTCTCAGAGTTAAACAGAGCCTCCATATGAAACACCGGGTTTTATGAGTCATGCGGGTGGTTTTTAATTGAATTCTTGCTTCGAAGGGTAGCCAATTGAGCGCTTTGAAGTCCGGGGAGATGTGGCTATTTCTTTTGGAGCCTGTGATGAGCCTGGCCGCTGAGTTGAGACATGCTATCAGGGGGGCTGTTGTAGATCTTGGGTGTCCAAAGAGAGTTGCACTACCATATCCTAATCTGGGAATTACTCGTGCTTGGACTGCCGGCTTGAAGTCATTTACTGGGAGGAAGGGCTTTAATTTTCTCAGAGTGCTAATCTGAAAGTTTGCTCCTTTTGCTGCGGCACTGATATGTTTTAGCCTGTTTAGCTCACTGTCCAGAGTTACTCCCAGTGATTTTGCTGAATCAATTAGAAGAGGTTGGCAAATGAGTGCTGTAAGATGTTTAAGCCATTCGTGTATGGTGGCTGGTTGGTTAGGTGGGGTGATTAGTAAGAATTCACTTTTGAGGGGGTTTAGTTTGAGGTGGTTTTCAGTCAACCATGACTGAGTCTTTTGTAAAGTTAGATTGAGAGATTTGATGTCATCCGGAGAATTTATCTTTAAGTACAGTTGCGTGTCGTCTGCGTACATGTGAAAGTGGATATTTGATGAGTCGAGAATCTCATTGTGCGGCTCCATGAATAGGTTAAACAGTGTAGATGAGAGGGAGGAGCCCTGTGGGACTCCTAATGTGACTGGGACGGTCATGGACAGAGAGATTGGTTGACCTTGAACCTTTGAGATCTATTCAGGAGGAAATAGGTAAACCAATTTAGAACTGACCCTGATAAGCCCATTATGTACTGCAAGAGATCTAGAAGATTATCATGTTTAATGGTGTCAAAGGCCGAAGATAAGTCAAGCAGGATAAGTAGGCAGGTTTCGTTCTGGTCTGGGATTCTTAGTGCGTCATCTACTATGTGGGTCATAGCCGATTCAGTACTATGCCCTGCCCAGAAGTCAGATTGGAATTTATTGAGCAGGTGGAAATTGGTGATGTGGTTGTCTAACTGTCTGAGAACACATTTTTCTAGGAGTTTAGCTAGAGTTGGGATGTTGGAAATTGGTTGGTAGTTATTTAGGTCCGTGGGGTCAGGTGTCGTTTTTTTGAGGATGGGGAAACTTGTCCTGATTTGAGAATTTCAGGAATAATTTCTTGGACTAAGGATGCATTGATAATCTTTTTCCAAAGTGGCAGTAGTGCCGGTATGAGATCTTTTAGGTAGTTTGCTGGAAGGGGGTCTGAGAAGTGGTTGGAGGGGTTCAAGGACGTGAGTGCTTTTAGAATTGCTTCTTCGCTATAGTTTGTGAAGGTGGCCAATGAGGCGTTATTTTTTAGGGCGAGTTAGATTAGTCGGTGATTGCGATTGCTAGAATGTGAGATGACGAGTCCTTCTGAGTGTTAGACTGAGCTGATTAGGCCTTAAGTAGGTCAGTTTTCTAGAGTTCTGTTTTTTTATGAAGAAGGAGGAAAATGTTTCGCATCTGGGCTGCGTACATTCTCTAGCTTGGGGAGGGCGAGCTAGGCCACCAGATTGAGTGTTGACTAGTTCAAATAGTTTTTGGGTGGGTTCTTGGCTTAATCTAGCTGATTTTTTAAAAGGTTTGCTTTTGAGTGTCTGGTATTTCTATAGTACGAGTTTCTGGTGGATCTGAGCAGTTTGAAGTGATCTGTGGATGACGATGACCCCCAATGCCTTTCAGCTAATCTAAGGGCTCATCTGTCCTCGTTGAGTCTGCCGTCATACCAAGGTTTAGACTCATTTGTGGAGATCCTCTTCAGTTGTAGAGACGCGGTTGTATCTAAAATCGAGGACATAGAGTTAAAGTAGTGTTGGGTCAAAACTTGAACATCAGTTAGGTCTTCCGGGGGGAGCAGGAGGTTGATACTAGCGGATGTGGATAGGTCTGTGAGGTTTTTTTAGATTACTCTTCCATATTTTCGGTCTCAAAGGCTGTACTGAGTGTAGTGTATCTGATTCCTTGACGAAGAAGGTGATGGCATGATGATCGGACCAATCACATGGGAGGATTGTGCTAAGCTGGATAGCTTTTGGGTTGGAAATAACCATGTCAAGGGTTGAACCTTTGACATGTGTGGGGCTATTGCAGATTTGGGTGAGGTCAAGGACAGAAAGGAATCGGGTTGTTTGTGTTGTTCCAGTGGAGATTGAAATTGCCAAGGGATATTTGGGTATTATGTTGACTCCCAAAGTCATCGAGAAGATCGTCAACAGACAGCTTGCCGCCTTCCTCGAGACGATTCAAAAAGGGGGTGGTGATGGACAGAGTATCTGAATTAAGCAGAACACTCCTACCCAGTCAACAGATCAGGGCTTGATCCATCACCGTTTTTTAGCTCACTGCACCATCCCAGTTCAGAACCTGGCTACATGCAAATTAGTCTTTCCCTGGCCCAGTGCATCATGGGAACAGGGCAGACCAAACTACCAAGCCAATTCTTTACCAGAAAGGAAACAAGCTTCCGGGGACCGGATTCTGGCATTACAGCCGTCTTCGGGCCGGCTTGCTTGAATCCTGATGGTGCAGTGAGCAAGGGATTCACATCTGAGCATACCCTTCCACACTTGTGGTGGCTAAAACGATTCAAAAAGGGGGTGGTGATGAACAGAGTATCAGAATTAAGCAGAACACTCCTACCCAGTCAACAGATCAGGGCTTGATCCATCACCGTTTTTCAGCTCACTGCACCATCCCAGTTCAGAACCTGGCTACATGCAAATTAGTCTGTCCCTGGCCCAGTGCATCTTGGGAACAGGGCAGACCAAACTACCAAGCCAATTCTTTACCAGAAAGGAAACAAGCTTCCGGGGACCGGTTTCTGGCATTACAGCCGTCTTCGGCCCGGCTTGCTTGAATCCTGATGGTGCAGTGAGCAAGGGACTCACATCTGAGCATACCCTTCCACACTTGTGGTGGCTAAAACGATTCAAAAAGGGGGTGGTGATGGACAGAGTATCTGAATTAAGCAGAACACTCCTACCCAGTCAACAGATCAGGGCTTGATCCATCACCGTTTTTCAGCTCACTGCACCATCCCAGTTCAGAATCTGGCTACATGCAAATTAGTCTGTCCCTGGCCCAGTGCATCATGGGAACAGGGCAGACAGAACTACCAAGCCAATTCTTTACCAGAAAGGAAACAAGCTTCCGGGGACCGGTTTCTGGCATTACAGCCGTCTTCGGCCCGGCTTGCTTGAATCCTGATGGTGCAGTGAGCAAGGGACTCACATCTGAGCATACCCTTCCACACTTGTGGTGGCTAAAACGATTCAAAAAGGGGATGGTGATGGACAGATTATCTGAATTAAGCAGAACACTCCTAACCAGTCAACAGATCAGGGCTTGATTCATCACTGTTTTTTAGCTCACTGCACCATCCCAGTTCAGAACCTGGCTACATGCAAATTAGTCTGTCCCTGGCCCAGTGCATCATGGGAACAGGGCAGACCAAACTACCAAGCCAATTCTTTACCAGACAGGAAACAAGCTTCCGGGGACCGGTTTCTGGCATTACAGCCGTCTTCGGCCCGGCTTGCTTGAATCCTGATGGTGCAGTGAGCAAGGGACTCACATCTGAGCATACCCTTCCACACTTGTGGTGGCTAAAACGATTCAAAAAGGGGGTGGTGATGGACAGAGTATCTAAATTAAGCAGAACACTCCTACCCAGTCAACAGATCAGGGCTTGATCCATCACCGTTTTTTAGCTCACTGCACCATCCCAGTTCAGAACCTGGCTACATGCAAATTAGTCTGTCCCTGGCCCAGTGCATCATGGGAACAGGGCAGACCAAACTACCAAGCCAATTCTTTACCAGAAAGGAAACAAGCTTCCGGGGACCGGTTTCTGGCATTACAGCCGTCTTCGGCCCGGCTTGCTTAAATCCTGATGGTGCAGTGAGCAAGGGACTCACATCTGAGCATACCCTTCCACACTTGTGGTGGCTAAAACGATTCAAAAAGGGGGTGGTGATGGACAGAGTATCTGAATTAAGCAGAACACTCCTACCCAGTCAACAGATGAGGGCTTGATCCATCACCGTTTTTTAGCTCACTGCACCATCCCAGTTCAGAACCTGGCTACATGCAAATTAGTCTGTCCCTGGCCCAGTTCATCATGGGAACAGGGCAGACCAAACTACCAAGCCAATTCTTTACCAGAAAGGAAACAAGCTTCCGGGGACCGGTTTCTGGCATTACAGCCGTCTTCGGCCCGGCTTGCTTGAATCCTGATGGTGCAGTGAGCAAGGGACTCACATCTGAGCATACCCTTCCACACTTGTGGTGGCTAAAACGATTCAAAAAGGGGGTGGTGATGGACAGAGTATCTGAATTAAGCAGAACACTCCTACCCAGTCAACAGATCAGGGCTTGATCCATCACCGTGTTTTAGCTCACTGCACCATCCCAGTTCAGAACCTGGCTACATGCAAATTAGTCTGTCCCTGGCCCAGTGCATCATGGGAACAGGGCAGACCAAACTACCAAGCCAATTCTTTACCAGAAAGGAAACAAGCTTCCGGGGACCGGTTTCTGGCATTACAGCCGTCTTCGGCCCGGCTTGCTTGAATCCTGATGGTGCAGTGAGCAAGGGACTCACATCTGAGCATACCCTTCCACACTTGTGGTGGCTAAAACGATTCAAAAAGGGGGTGGTGATGGACAGAGTATCTGAATTAAGCAGAACACTCCTAAACCAGTCAACAGATCAAGGCTTGATTCATCACTACTTTGAAGCTCACTGCACCATCCCAGTTCAGAACCTGACTACATGCAAATTAGTCTGTCCCTGGCCCAGTGCATCATGGGAACAGGGCAGACCAAACTACCAAGCCAATTCTTTACCAGAAAGGAAACAAGCTTCCGGGGACCGGTTTCTGGCATTACAGCCGTCTTCGCCCCGGCTTGCTTGAATCCTGATGGTGCAGTGAGCAAGGCACTCACATCTGAGCATACCCTTCCACACTTGTGGTGGCTAAAACGATTCAAAAAGGGGGTGGTGATGGACAGAATATCTGAATTAAGCAGAACACTCCTACCCAGTCAACAGATCAGGGCTTGATCCATCACCGTTTTTTAGCTCACTGCACCATCCCAGGTCAGAACCTGGCTACATACAAATTAGTCTGTCCCTGGCTCAGTGCATCATGGGAACAGGGCAGACCAAACTACCAAGCCAATTCTTTACCAGAAAGGAAACAACCTTCCGGGGACCGGTTTCTGGCATTACAGCCGTCTTCGGCCCGGCTTGCTTGAATCCTGATGGTGCAGTGAGCAAGGGACTCACATCTGAGCATACCCTTCCACACTTGTGGTGGCTAAAACGATTCAAAAAGGGGATGGTGATGGACAGAGTATCTGAATTAAGCAGAACACTCCTAACCAGTCAACAGATCAGGGCTTGATTCATCACTGTTTTTTAGCTCACTGCACCATCCCAGTTCAGAACCTGGCTACATGCAAATTAGTCTGTCCCTGGCCCAGTGCATCATGGGAACAGGGCAGACCAAACTACCAAGCCAATTCTTTACCAGACAGGAAACAAGCTTCCGGGGACCGGTTTCTGGCATTACAGCCGTCTTCGGCCCGGCTTGCTTGAATCCTGATGGTGCAGTGAGCAAGGGACTCACATCTGAGCATACCCTTCCACACTTGTGGTGGCTAAAACGATTCAAAAAGGGGGTGGTGATGGACAGAGTATCTGAATTAAGCAGAACACTCCTAAACCAGTCAACAGATCAAGGCTTGATTCATCACTACTTTGAAGCTCACTGCACCATCCCAGTTCAGAACCTGACTACATGCAAATTAGTCTGTCCCTGGCCCAGTGCATCATGGGAACAGGGCAGACCAAACTACCAAGCCAATTCTTTACCAGAAAGGAAACAAGCTTCCGGGGACCGGTTTCTGGCATTACAGCCGTCTTCGCCCCGGCTTGCTTGAATCCTGATGGTGCAGTGAGCAAGGCACTCACATCTGAGCATACCCTTCCACACTTGTGGTGGCTAAAACGATTCAAAAAGGGGGTGGTGATGGACAGAATATCTGAATTAAGCAGAACACTCCTACCCAGTCAACAGATCAGGGCTTGATCCATCACCGTTTTTTAGCTCACTGCACCATCCCAGTTCAGAACCTGGCTACATGCAAATTAGTCTGTCCCTGGCCCAGTGCATCATGGGAACAGGGCAGACCAAACTACCAAGCCAATTCTTTACCAGAAAGGAAACAAGCTTCCGGGGACCGGTTTCTGGCATTACAGCCGTCTTCGGCCCGGCTTGCTTGAATCCTGATGGTGCAGTGAGCAAGGGACTCACATCTGAGCATACCCTTCCACACTTGTGGTGGCTAAAACGATTCAAAAAGGGGGTGGTGATGGACAGAGTATCTGAATTAAGCAGAACACTCCTACCCAGTCAACAGATCAGGGCTTGATTCATCACTGTTTTTTAGCTCACTGCACCATCCCAGTTCAGAACCTGGCTAAATGCAAATTAGTCTGTCCCTGGCCCAGTGCATCATGGGAACAGGGCAGACCAAACTACCAAGCCAATTCTTTACCAGAAAGGAAACAAGCTTCCGGGGACCGGTTTCTGGCATTACAGCCGTCTTCGGCCCGGCTTGCTTGAATCCTGATGGTGCAGTGAGCAAGGGACTCACATCTGAGCATACCCTTCCACACTTGTGGTGGCTAAAACGATTCAAAAAGGGGGTGGTGATGGACAGAGTATCTGAATTAAGCAGAACACTCCTACCCAGTCAACAGATGAGGGCTTGATCCATCACCGTTTTTTAGCTCACTGCACCATCCCAGTTCAGAACCTGGCTACATGCAAATTAGTCTGTCCCTGGCCCAGTGCATCATGGGAACAGGGCAGACCAAACTACCAAGCCAATTCTTTACCAGAAAGGAAACAAGCTTCCGGGGACCGGTTTCTGGCATTACAGCCGTCTTCGGCCCGGCTTGCTTGAATCCTGATGGTGCAGTGAGCAAGGGACTCACATCTGAGCATACCCTTCCACACTTGTGGTGGCTAAAACGATTCAAAAAGGGGATGGTGATGGACAGATTATCTGAATTAAGCAGAACACTCCTAACCAGTCAACAGATCAGGGCTTGATTCATCACTGTTTTTTAGCTCACTGCACCATCCCAGTTCAGAACCTGGCTACATGCAAATTAGTCTGTCCCTGGCCCAGTGCATCATGGGAACAGGGCAGACCAAACTACCAAGCCAATTCTTTACCAGACAGGAAACAAGCTTCCGGGGACCGGTTTCTGGCATTACAGCCGTCTTCGGCCCGGCTTGCTTGAATCCTGATGGTGCAGTGAGCAAGGGACTCACATCTGAGCATACCCTTCCACACTTGTGGTGGCTAAAACGATTCAAAAAGGGGGTGGTGATGGACAGAGTATCTAAATTAAGCAGAACACTCCTACCCAGTCAACAGATCAGGGCTTGATCCATCACCATTTTTTAGCTCACTGCACCATCCCAGTTCAGAACCTGGCTACATGCAAATTAGTCTGTCCCTGGCCCAGTGCATCATGGGAACAGGGCAGACCAAACTACCAAGCCAATTCTTTACCAGAAAGGAAACAAGCTTCCGGGGACCGGTTTCTGGCATTACAGCCGTCTTCGGCCCGGCTTGCTTAAATCCTGATGGTGCAGTGAGCAAGGGACTCACATCTGAGCATACCCTTCCACACTTGTGGTGGCTAAAACGATTCAAAAAGGGGGTGGTGATGGACAGAGTATCTGAATTAAGCAGAACACTCCTACCCAGTCAACAGATGAGGGCTTGATCCATCACCGTTTTTTAGCTCACTGCACCATCCCAGTTCAGAACCTGGCTACATGCAAATTAGTCTGTCCCTGGCCCAGTTCATCATGGGAACAGGGCAGACCAAACTACCAAGCCAATTCTTTACCAGAAAGGAAACAAGCTTCCGGGGACCGGTTTCTGGCATTACAGCCGTCTTCGGCCCGGCTTGCTTGAATCCTGATGGTGCAGTGAGCAAGGGACTCACATCTGAGCATACCCTTCCACACTTGTGGTGGCTAAAACGATTCAAAAAGGGGGTGGTGATGGACAGAGTATCTGAATTAAGCAGAACACTCCTACCCAGTCAACAGATCAGGGCTTGATCCATCACCGTGTTTTAGCTCACTGCACCATCCCAGTTCAGAACCTGGCTACATGCAAATTAGTCTGTCCCTGGCCCAGTGCATCATGGGAACAGGGCAGACCAAACTACCAAGCCAATTCTTTACCAGAAAGGAAACAAGCTTCCGGGGACTGGTTTCTGGCATTACAGCCGTCTTCGGCCCGGCTTGCTTGAATCCTGATGGTGCAGTGAGCAAGGGACTCACATCTGAGCATACCCTTCCACACTTGTGGTGGCTAAAACGATTCAAAAAGGGGGTGGTGATGGACAGAGTATCTGAATTAAGCAGAACACTCCTAAACCAGTCAACAGATCAAGGCTTGATTCATCACTACTTTGAAGCTCACTGCACCATCCCAGTTCAGAACCTGACTACATGCAAATTAGTCTGTCCCTGGCCCAGTGCATCATGGGAACAGGGCAGACCAAACTACCAAGCCAATTCTTTACCAGAAAGGAAACAAGCTTCCGGGGACCGGTTTCTGGCATTACAGCCGTCTTCGCCCCGGCTTGCTTGAATCCTGATGGTGCAGTGAGCAAGGCACTCACATCTGAGCATACCCTTCCACACTTGTGGTGGCTAAAACGATTCAAAAAGGGGGTGGTGATGGACAGAATATCTGAATTAAGCAGAACACTCCTACCCAGTCAACAGATCAGGGCTTGATCCATCACCGTTTTTTAGCTCACTGCACCATCCCAGGTCAGAACCTGGCTACATACAAATTAGTCTGTCCCTGGCTCAGTGCATCATGGGAACAGGGCAGACCAAACTACCAAGCCAATTCTTTACCAGAAAGGAAACAACCTTCCGGGGACCGGTTTCTGGCATTACAGCCGTCTTCGGCCCGGCTTGCTTGAATCCTGATGGTGCAGTGAGCAAGGGACTCACATCTGAGCATACCCTTCCACACTTGTGGTGGCTAAAACGATTCAAAAAGGGGATGGTGATGGACAGAGTATCTGAATTAAGCAGAACACTCCTAACCAGTCAACAGATCAGGGCTTGATTCATCACTGTTTTTTAGCTCACTGCACCATCCCAGTTCAGAACCTGGCTACATGCAAATTAGTCTGTCCCTGGCCCAGTGCATCATGGGAACAGGGCAGACCAAACTACCAAGCCAATTCTTTACCAGACAGGAAACAAGCTTCCGGGGACCGGTTTCTGGCATTACAGCCGTCTTCGGCCCGGCTTGCTTGAATCCTGATGGTGCAGTGAGCAAGGGACTCACATCTGAGCATACCCTTCCACACTTGTGGTGGCTAAAACGATTCAAAAAGGGGGTGGTGATGGACAGAGTATCTGAATTAAGCAGAACACTCCTAAACCAGTCAACAGATCAAGGCTTGATTCATCACTACTTTGAAGCTCACTGCACCATCCCAGTTCAGAACCTGACTACATGCAAATTAGTCTGTCCCTGGCCCAGTGCATCATGGGAACAGGGCAGACCAAACTACCAAGCCAATTCTTTACCAGAAAGGAAACAAGCTTCCGGGGACCGGTTTCTGGCATTACAGCCGTCTTCGCCCCGGCTTGCTTGAATCCTGATGGTGCAGTGAGCAAGGCACTCACATCTGAGCATACCCTTCCACACTTGTGGTGGCTAAAACGATTCAAAAAGGGGGTGGTGATGGACAGAATATCTGAATTAAGCAGAACACTCCTACCCAGTCAACAGATCAGGGCTTGATCCATCACCGTTTTTTAGCTCACTGCACCATCCCAGGTCAGAACCTGGCTACATACAAATTAGTCTGTCCCTGGCTCAGTGCATCATGGGAACAGGGCAGACCAAACTACCAAGCCAATTCTTTACCAGAAAGGAAACAACCTTCCGGGGACCGGTTTCTGGCATTACAGCCGTCTTCGGCCCGGCTTGCTTGAATCCTGATGGTGCAGTGACCAAGGGACTCACATCTGAGCATACCCTTCCACACTTGTGGTGGCTAAAACGATTCAAAAAGGGGATGGTGATGGACAGAGTATCTGAATTAAGCAGAACACTCCTAACCAGTCAACAGATCAGGGCTTGATTCATCACTGTTTTTTAGCTCACTGCACCATCCCAGTTCAGAACCTGGCTACATGCAAATTAGTCTGTCCCTGGCCCAGTGCATCATGGGAACAGGGCAGACCAAACTACCAAGCCAATTCTTTACCAGACAGGAAACAAGCTTCCGGGGACCGGTTTCTGGCATTACAGCCGTCTTCGGCCCGGCTTGCTTGAATCCTGATGGTGCAGTGAGCAAGGGACTCACATCTGAGCATACCCTTCCACACTTGTGGTGGCTAAAACGATTCAAAAAGGGGGTGGTGATGGACAGACTATCTAAATTAAGCAGAACACTCCTATCCAGTCAACAGATCAGGGCTTGATCCATCACCGTTTTTTAGCTCACTGCACCATCCCAGTTCAGAACCTGGCTACATGCAAATTAGTCTATCCCTGGCCCAGTGCATTATGGGAACAGGGCAGACCAAACTACCAAGCCAATTCTTTACCAGAAAGGAAACAAGCTTCCGGGGACCGGTTTCTGGCATTACAGCCGTCTTCGGCCCGGCTTGCTTGAATCCTGATGGTGCAGTGAGCAAGGGACTCACATCTGAGCATACCCTTCCACACTTGTGGTGGCTGAAACGATTCAAAAAGGCGGTGGTGATGGACAGAGTATCTGAATTAAGCAGAACACTCCTACCCAGTCAACAGTTCAGGGCTTGATTCCTCACTGTTTTTTAGCTCACTGCACCATCCCAGTTCAGAACCTGACTACATGCAAATTAGTCTGTCCCTGGCCCAGTGCATCATGGGAACAGGACAGACCAAACTACCAAGCCAATTCTTTACCAGAAAGGAAACAAGCTTCCGGGGACCGGTTTCTGGCATTACAGCCGTCTTCGGCCCAGCTTGCTTGAATCCTGATGGTGCAGTGAGCAAGGGACTCACATCTGAGCATACCCTTCCACACTTGTGGTGGCTAAAATGATTCAAAAAGGGGGTGGTGATGGACAGAGTATCTGAATTAAGCAGAACACTCCTAACCAGTGAACAGATCAGGGCTTGATTCATCACTGTTTTTTAGCTCACTGCACCATCCCAGTTCAGAACCTGGCTACATGCAAATTAGTCTGTCCCAGGCCCAGTGCATCATGGGAACAGGGCAGACCAAACTACCAAGCCAATTCTTTACCAGAAAGGAAACAAGCTTCCGGGGACCGGTTTCTGGCATTACAGCCGTCTTCGGCCCGGCTTGCTTGAATCCTGATGGTGCAGTGAGCAAGGGACTCACATCTGAGCATACCCTTCCACACTTGTGGTGGCTAAAACGATTCAAAAAGGGGGTGGTGATGGACAGAGTATCTGAATTAGGCAGAACACTCCTACCCAGTCAACAGATCAGGGCTTGATCCATCACCGTTTTTTAGCTCACTGCACCATCCCAGTTCAGAACCTGGCTACATGCAAATTAGTCTGTCCCTGGCCCAGTGCATCATGGGAACAGGGCAGACCAAACTACCAAGCCAATTCTTTACCAGAAAGGAAACAAGCTTCCGGGGACCGGTTTCTGGCATTACAGCCGTCTTCGGCCCGGCTTGCTTGAATCCTGATGGTGCAGTGAGCAAGGGACTCACATCTGAGCATACCCTTCCACACTTGTGGTGGCTAAAACGATTCAAAAAGGGGGTGGTGATGGACAGAGTATCTGAATTAAGCAGAACACTCCTATCCAGTCAACAGATCAGGGCTTGATTCATCACTGTTTTTTAGCTCACTGCACCATCCCAGTTCAGAACCTGGCTACATGCAAATTAGTCTGTCCCTGGCCCAGTGCATCATGGGAACAGGGCAGACCAAACTACCAAGCCAATTCTTTACAAGAAAGGAAACAAGCTTCCGGGGACCGGATTCTGGCATTACAGCCGTCGTCGGCCCGGCTTGCTTGAATCCTGATGGTGCAGTGAGCAAGGGACTCACATCTGAGCATACCCTTCCACACTTGTGGTGGCTAAAACGATTCAAAAAGGGGGTGGTGATGGACAGAGTATCTGAATTAAGCAGAACACTCCTACCCAGTCAACAGATCAGGGCTTGATCCATCATCGTTTTTTAGCTCACTGCACCATCCCAGTTCAGAACCTGGCTACATGCAAATTAGTCTGTCCCTGGCCCAGTGCATCATGGGAACAGGGCAGACCAAACTACCAAGCCAATTCTTTACCAGAAAGGAAACAAGCTTCCGGGGACCGGTTTCTGGCATTACAGCCGTCTTCGGCCCGGCTTGCTTGAATCCTGATGGTGCAGTGAGCAAGGGACTCACATCTGAGCATACCCTTCCACACTGGTGGTGGCTAAAACGATTCAAAAAGGGGGTGGTGATGGACAGAGTATCTGAATTAAGCAGAACACTCCTAACCAGTCAACATATCAGGGCTTGATTCATCACAGTTTTTTAGCTCACTGCACCATCCCAGTTCAGAACCTGGCTACATGCAAATTAGTCTGTCCCTGGCCCAGTGCATCATGGGAACAGGGCAGACCAAACTACCAAGCCAATTCTTTACCAGAAAGGAAACAAGCTTCCGGGGACCGGTTTCTGGCATTACAGCCGTCTTCGGCCCGGCTTGCTTGAATCCTGATGGGGCAGTGAGCAAGGGACTCACATCTTAGCATACCCTTCCACACTTGTGGTGGCTAAAACGATTCAAAAAGGTGGTGGTGATGGACAGAGTATCTGAATTAATCAGAACACTCCTACCCAGTCAACAGATCAGGGCTTGATCCATCACAGTTTTTTAGCTCACTGCACCATCCCAGTTCAGAACCTGGCTACATGCAAATTAGTATGTCCCTGGCCCAGTGCATCATGGGAACAGGTCAGACCAAACTACCAAGCCAGTTCTTTACCAGAAAGGAAACAAGCTTCCGTAGACCGGTTTCTGGCATTACAGCCGTCTTCGGCCCGGCTTGCTTGAATCCTGATGGTGCAGTGAGCAAGGGACTCACATCTGAGCATACCCTTCCACACTTGTGGTGGCTAAAACGATTCAAAAAGGGGGTGGTGATGGACAGAGTATCTGAATTAAGCAGAACACTCCTACCCAGTCAACAGATCAGGGCTTGATCCATCACCGTTTTTTAGCTCACTGCACCATCCCAGTTCAGAACCTGGCTACATGCAAATTAGTCTGTCCCTGGCCCAGTGCATCATGGGAACAGGGCAGACCAAACTACCAAGCCAATTCTTTACCAGAAAGGAAACAAGCTTCCGGGGACCGGTTTTTGGCATTACAGCCGTCTTCGGCCCGGCTTGCTTGAATCCTGAAGGTGCAGTGAGCAAGAGACTCACATCTGAGCATACCCTTCCACACTTGTGGTGGCTAAAACGATTCAAAAAGGGGGTGGTGATGGACAGAGTATCTGAATTAAGCAGAACACTCGTACCCAGTCAACAGATCAGGGCTTGATCCATCACCGTGTTTTAGCTCACTGCACCATCCCAGTTCAGAACCTGGCTACATGCAAATTAGTCTGTCCCTGGCCCAGTGCATCATGGGAACAGGGCAGACCAAACTACCAAGCCAATTCTTTACCAGAAAGGAAACAAGCTTCCGGGGACCGGTTTCTGGCATTACAGCCGTCTTCGGCCCGGCTTGCTTGAATCCTGATGGTGCAGTGAGCAGGGGACTCACATCTGAGCATACCCTTCCACACTTGTGGTGGCTGAAACGATTCAAAAAGGGGGTGGTGATGGACAGAGTATCTGAATTAAGCAGAACACTCCTACCCAGTCAACAGTTCAGGGCTTGATTCATCACTGTTTTTTAGCTCACTGCACCATCCCAGTTCAGAACCTGACTACATGCAAATTAGTCTGTCCCTGGCCCAGTGCATCATGGGAACAGGGCAGACCAAACTACCAAGCCAATTCTTTACCAGAAAGGAAACAAGCTTCCGGGGACCGGTTTCTGGCATTACAGCCGTCTTCGGCCCAGCTTGCTTGAATCCTGATGGTGCAGTGAGCAAGGGACTCACATCTGAGCATACCCTTCCACATTTGTGGTGGCTTAAACGATTCAAAAAGGGGGTGGTGATGGACAGAGTATCTGAATTAAGCAGAACACTCCTACCCAGTCAACAGATCAGGGCTTGATCCATCACCGTTTTTTAGCTCACTGCACCATCCCAGTTCAGAACCTGGCTACATGCAAATTAGTCTATCCCTGGCCCAGTGCATCATGGGAACAGGGCAGACCAAACTACCAAGCCAATTCTTTACCAGAAAGGAAACAAGCTTCCGGGGACCGGTTTCTGGCATTACAGCCGTCTTCGGCCCGGCTTGCTTGAATCCTGATGGTGCAGTGAGCAAGGGACTCACATCTGAGCATACCCTTCCACACTTGTGGTGGCTAAAACGATTCAAAAAGGGGGTGGTGATGGACAGAGTATCTGAATTAAGTAGAACACTCCTAACCAGTCAACAGATCAGGGCTTGATTCATCACTGTTTTTTAGCTCACTGCACCATCCCAGTTCAGAACCTGGCTACATGCAAATTAGTCTGTCCCAGGCCCAGTGCATCATGGGAACAGGGCAGACCAAACTACCAAGCCAATTCTTTACCAGAAAGGAAACAAGCTTCCGGGGACCAGTTTCTGGCATTACAGCCGTCTTCGGCCCGGCTTGCTTGAATCCTGATGGTGCAGTGAGCAAGGGACTCACATCTGAGCATACCCTTCCACACTCGTGGTGGCTAAAACGATTCAAAAAGGGGGTGGTGATGGACAGAGTATCTGAATTAGGCAGAACACTCCTACCCAGTCAACAGATCAGGGCTTGATCCATCACCGTATTTTAGCTCACTGCACAATCCCAGTTCAGAACCTGGCTACATGCAAATTAGTCTGTCCCTGGCCCAGTGCATCATGGGAACAGGGCAGATCAAACTACCAAGCCAATTCTTTACCAGAAAGGAAACAAGCTGGGGGGGAGAGGGGGGGGGCAGGAGGAGTTCGACATGTGGTTAAATACAACACGCAATGAGGAAACAAAGGGATACAATGCATTTGAGAAGAGAGTACTACTGGCAAAAGTTTATGGGAATAGAAAGTGGTATCAATTGATGGAAAAATATAAGACCTGGCGATGACTTTGAGGATTGCCTCTATAAATATATGTGGTCTCAATAACGGAGGGAAAAGGCAGAAAGTAGCAGCAATGTTAAGAACGCTAAAACTGGATATAATTTGTCTCCAAGAGACACATATTGAAGGAAATAATAAATTTCTACTTGAGCAAATGGGATTTGAGGTGTTAGTTTTTACCAGACAGGATACCAAGACTAAGGGAGTAGCTATATTAGCTAAGAAAGGAGTCTGTAAAACAAAAAGAAAAAAAGAAGATCAGGGGGGGAGATGGGTTATTATTGAGGGAGAAACTAGTGCAGGATGCTGTACCTTAGTCTCGATGTATGGTTCTACAGAAGATGACCCAGAGGTTTTTGAATATTTGGATCAGGAATTGTCTTTGTGGCCAGAGCCAATTATCTGCTGTGGGGATTTGAACATAAATGGGTTGAACGGTTTGGGTAGGATGGGTATGACGGGGGGAGGGACGTACGGGGGGAGGAAGAAGAGGGTTTGTAAGGCTGTATGTGATCTTATGAGACATAATTCGTTAATCGATCTATGGGCACAGAGTCATCCACCTGGAACGGGCAGTACATACTATTCAGCACCTCATCGACTGGTTGTCAGATTAGACTACTTTCTGATCTCTAGTTCACTAGTAGGTGTTAGTCAATTAGAGAGACTGCCCAGGATGTTATCAGATCATAACCCGCTAGTGCTGACACTACCACAGAAGATAGCAGGTGAGAGGAAGACTTATAACTGGACTTTTGAGAGAGGACTCCTTAAAGATGAGGGATATGTGAATAGAATGGCAGCTTGGATTAAACAATTCTGGGAAAACTAACAGAGGGACAGCAACAACTGCTATGGTTTGGGATGCCTTTAAGGCAGGCATCAGGGGGGAAACTCTCTGCTTTACGCTGCAACAGACTAAAAAAGAGAGAGAGGAAATGGAAACAAGGATAAGGGAATTAAAAGAACTAGAAGACCTCCTAATACTAGCAATTACCAAGCAAGATCGGTTGGAAGATCTACTGTTAAATATAGAGTTAAAAAAAGCAGAGGCAGGTGAAAGTGTAGCAAGGAGGGCTGCGGCCAAGTATTTAGCCAAAAGAGAGGAAGGATATGAGTACAACGAGAGAATTGGGCACCTCCTCGCTATTAAAACTAGGCAGAAGTCAGCAGCGGGGGAGATTAAGGAAATTAAAAATGAGTTAGGAGTAGTAGTAAATAAGGTAGCAGACATACAGGACGTGTTTAACAGATTCTATACGAAACTTTATGAACAGGATATAACTAAATCAAAATCTGAGATCATAGAATACTTAAATATTATAACGCATCCAGTATTGGAAGAGGACGAGAAAGACAAACTGGATATGAGATTCACACTACAGGAGATCCAGGAAGCTGTGAATAGTCTACCCTGTGGTAAAGCTACCGGCCCAGACCAGATTCCGGCAGAATTTTATAAAACATTTTGGGACATATTAGGGAAAGACATGCACGAAACTTTTATTCAAGCACAGAGGGGAGAGTCAGTACCACAATCTTGGGCAGGGGCTGACATTATTGTAATTTTAAAGAAAGATAAGCCACCCCTTGAACCTGGGTCGTATCGCCCAATAACACTTATGAATTCGGATGCTAAAATATACACAAAATCACTTGCACATAGGTTAAGTAAGGTTATAGAGCACTTGGTTAGCACATCGCAGCATGGTTTCATTCCAGGGAAGGGCACTACACAACACACAAGGCAAATGATTACGATTCTGGATGCTATGGAGGTTGCAGGAGATCCTGTCGCGGCTATATTTTTGGATGCAGAGAAGGCCTTCGACAGGGTCTCTTGGGACTACCTATGGGAAGTAATGGAGTGGTATGGAATTGGCAGAGGGTACATCAGAGCAATACAGGCTGTGTACTCCAGCCCTACGGCCAGAATAAGAATAAATAAAGGGTATACCAAGACAGTACAGATACAACGAGGGACACGACAGGGTTGCCCAGCATCACCACTTCTATTTGCCCTATATATAGATCCTATTTTACGGAGACTGGAAAAAAACAATAGGATTCCCCCAATCGAGTTACATGAGAGAGGATATAAAGTATTTGCGTATGCAGATGATGTGGCTGTCATCACCAACAAACCAGATATAGCAATACCAGAGATAGAAAGAGAAGCATCAAACTTTGGAGCACTTTCAGGATACAAAATCAATAAAGGAAAAACTCAAATAGTACAAAATAACTATATGATATTTCAGGATAGTAGAGTTGTGAAGGAAGCAACATACTTAGGAATAAAAGTCACGGCAGATCTGGATATGTTGGTAGACCTTAACATCAGACCCCTATTAGGTAAAGTTAAAGAGAATACAGAAAGGATGCATAGATTACATCTGACATTGATGGGACGAATAAATGTAATCCAAATGATAACATTCCCTAAATTCTTATACCTATTTAGGGCAATACCGCTATATTTTGATCACAGATGGTTTAACAAGATAGAAGCTACGGTAAATACATTTATTTGGGCGCAGGGTAAAACCAGAAGAGCATATCGACATCTTACACTTCCAAGGGAAAGAGGAGGGTGGGGGGCACCTGACTTTAGATTTTACTATTGGGCGGTAGCTTTGCAGTACTTTCAGGGGTTAATCGGTGGTGGCAATACAGAACAGGGAGGTAGGTCACAAGGGTTTTTCAATGTTTACACGGTGTTGATGGGCGACGGGGCACTAAATGGATTTTTGAATACAGTTGATTTTACCTATTTCAAGCACACAAGATTTAAAACTCTTAAAGGTGCTTACACTATCTGGAGGACGATATCAAAGAAAATAGGGATAGGAAGATATAACAGGTACACACGGTTGTATACTAACAGATCCCTCCCGGGGGAGATATTTAGAGATCCAGTAATGAAGGAATGGGATGATAAAGGGATCAAGAGAATTGGGGATTTACTGGACCAACAGGGTGGAATCATGCAGTTTCATGAGATCCAAAACATTTTCATGGTAGGGAATAATAGCTTCTTTAAATATCTTCAGGTTAGAAGCTATCTTTCAAATAAGCAAGGTGGATCTTTGGGCTTTAGCCCATGTCGTATAATGGATTATATAGAGAACAGCAGTCATTGTACAATTCGATGTCTATATGCAGAACTGGGCAAATATAAAAGTGATGATAGGGATAAATATGTGAGGAAGTGGGAGGAAAAAATTGGTTTAAAACCAGAGGGTTTTCAATTATCGCTTGATTTGGGTCGAACCACTCTATGCTCTACAACCTTACAGTCACAGCACTACAAAACCTTGTACTCATTGTACTATACTCCGGCAAGGATCGCGCAATGGGGAGGTACGACAGGAACCACGTGTTCCAGGTGTGATGCTAATGATGCAGATATAATTCATGTATTTTCAAAATGCCCGCAACTGTATTCTTTGAAAAATGATATTGAAAAATTTATTGATGTTTCACTAGGTTATAAAGTTAATCTGACTGATGAATTACTGTTGCTGGGGGTGGTGACAGGGGAAGATGATATTCCTACTGAGTTTATGTTTATGGTAGCCGCGGTATTTCGTATATGTGTTGCAACATTATGGCTTGATAGGGCACCACCAACATTTCAAATGTGGATTGCTAGACTATTGGCAACTTATAACCTATAAAAAGCAATTTATGACAGGAAAGGGAAAAGAGGTAGATCTTTGGGTAAGAGGATTTGGAATCCAATTGAAAATTGGAAAAACAGGCCGATAACGTAGGAAGGGGAGGAGGATATGAGGGCTTATAAAGTAAAAGATATTAGTTGGAAGGATTCGAAAGTTGGAAAATATTATTAGTACTGTTTATTTGAATTTGTATGTTTATATTATTCTTGGTGGGAAATGAAATATGTCAGTATTGTGAACATTTAATTGAGTAATGCGTGTTGTAAATGTAACCATGATTTTTTGGAGAAAATAAAAAAATTCAAAAAGAAAAAAAAAAAGAAAGGAAACAAGCTTCCGGGGACCGGTTTCTTGCATTGCAGCCGTCTTCGGCCCGGCTTGCTTGAATCCTGATGGTGCAGTGAGCAAGGGACTCACATCTGAGCATACCCTGTGAGAAGTTGGCCTGGTATATAATGCTCACTAATTCTTAGTGATCACTTTGTACCATGCCAAGCAACCCTTATGATGATGGTTGTAATTCAACCTTGTAGACCAGTTATCCTAGTGGTAACGTGGACAAAGCAGTCTTAGGCTAAACTCTGAAAGGCATGTGAAGCCAGCTGTTATACCATACACAACCCCCTTGAATACCAAATGAAAGGGACACCACACAGATATATATTGAAAATATATATTGATTTATTAACTATAAAATCCCCTGGACTCTTTATGAGCACAGAAGCACAAGCGTTAAATCACAAGACAGTTTAAAATACACAAAAGTTGCACAATATGGATGAGCCCTAGGGGCCACCTAAACCATATACTAAGAAAGTGGTATAAGAGATACCAATAGGAAAGTGAAGAGGCCTAGGGCCTTGGGAATCGCTGGAGCTATTCGAGACTGGAAATAACTAAGTCGGGAAAGGCCCATGGGACTCGGGTGCAGTGTTCAAAGTGCACGCACTTTTCAATACAAAGTCTATGGTGCGTAAAAAGCACAAAGTTAGAAAGTTAGGAACCTTCCGAGTGACCTACGGAGCTGAAACTTAAAACACAGGCCCTTGGGATGTGTACCAGTGCAGGAGCACCGGCGGAGCTGAGTTACCTCACCCACAGGAAGCGGGTGCACAGGGTCGAAGTAGTGTCGGGTTTCGTCACGCTGGTCGATGGTGCTTGGAGCTGAAGATGCTGCAGGCGGCTCGATGAGAAGAGTTCCGGTGGATCCAAGGGTGGATCTGAAGATGTGAAGACCTGAAAGCAGAGGGGACAGTGTTCAAAGTCACTAGCCAGTGACTACCGTGGAACCAGATCGGAACCAGGCGATGTCGGGTGCAAACAGGCGTTGTTGGGTAGCTTCTTTCTGCAGCCACGTGGATACCCGGAGTCGAGGACGTCCAGGAGTCGGTCACGAGCTGTCCCACGCAGGCTTCTCGCTGTTGGCAGTGTCGGCACCTCGATCGGAGCAAACAGGCCTTGGCAAAGGCAAGCCAGGCAGAAGGTGAAAGATGCTTAACACTCGGACCAGCAAGGTCAGAGCGGGTGCTCCTTTTCACAGGAGCTTGGGTAGGTCTGGAGCAACCAGACCTGCTGTATAAATCTTCGGGTTCGTCACCAAGATGGCCGCTGACCACGTGGCTAGTGGCCGGGATGGCGCGTCGAGTGGCACAATGCAAAAGGGCCCCACGCAGATCGTGGAGATGCTGGAGGGCTGATCTTCGGTGCAAGGGCTGCTCGGTGGAGGGGGTTCTCAATCCCCAAAGCACAACGTCGAGGATGCCTCAGAAGCTGCGCAGTCAGCTTTTCGAGTGTCTTCCAAGAGGTCCGGTCCCACGTCACTCGGTGCCTCCACGGGTCCCTTCTTTGCAGGGACTGTGGATCGGGCTCTGAGAGGTCTGGGAGTCTGGTTCTTGTCGGGCTCTGGGCTCGGTCTCAGGCGGGAGGCGGCAGCAAAGCAGATGTCGGGTCGCTGGTTGGTACCTGTGTTCACAGGGTGGCCACTCCTAGGCCACAAGGGGGATTCTCTTCAGTCTTCTGTGCAGCAGAATGTCGAAGTCCAGTCTTCTTCTTTGTTTAAAGTTGATTTCAGGATGATCTGCTGTGCAATGGCACTGCTCCCACTCTTATTCCCAATCTGAGGGGTGGATCACCTACTAGGTCCCTCCTCTGGGTGGGACCAGGAAGGGGGGCGGTTACACCCCCTCTCCTTTGTCCAGCTCCTCGCCAGGACTGGGGCTGGAAAGCCCCAGAACCGGTTTGGGCTGGCTTATGCACAGGGACACCTTGTGTGCCCCAGGCATGTCTCAATCTATTCAGCCCTGTCCTACCCAATACACAAAACTCTGTCTGGGGTGGTGCTCGCACCTCCCCAGGCAGGAAACCCTTTGTCCAGGCCCTCCTCGCTGGAAGGACTCCCAGCAGCAGGAGGTCAGACATGTGTCTGTGGTGGCAGCATCCATTTTGTGATGCTGAGGCTCTGTTTAACTTTAACCGGGGTTAAGGCTACACACATGTCGTGTCCCTCTAGAAGGGTGGAATGCTATCCCCGTCGCCAGAACTGGCGAGGGGATAGTATTCCAATTCGTATGACACCTTACTCGACATGTTTTGATAAAGCCAAACCAAAGATAGCATTTAACCGCGAGGATTATAATGCACTTAAGAGTATATGGTATGGCAATATCCCGGAACAGCTTAGGGAGTGGTTCCCGACAGCTGCAGACAGGCTCAGCTCATGCTAGAGCACCATCTCACATATTTCCAAGCACTCTGCCTCCAGGATTGATGAGGCCTTCCATAGGAGTGGCTGATAGGAACATATGTGTCCAGTTTAGGGTTAGGCACAGGCATACTGTACCTAAGTAAGAGGTGATTACACCAACTTACCCCAGCTGAGTGATCAGCCAGTTGTGTCAAATATGGAGGCCAGGCCAGGGGTGGCACAATACATGCTGCAGCCCCTGGTAGGCCTTGGATACACCTATGCCCTGGGTACCTAGGGTACACTACTACAGGGGCTCATAAGGTGAACCATTTCCAATTGTGTTATGCACCTAAGGTACATGGAGTCCATTTTAAGGAGAGAGCAATCAGCCTGGGGCCCTGAATAGCAGGATCCCAGGCCAACTAAGTCAAAAACCAGCTAAACACCAGGCAAAAAGTTTGGGGGTAACCATAGTCAGATATCCACCTTCCTACATAACCCCCCCCAAACGAAAGGAGATAAGGCTATCCTTGACCAGGTAAGCCTATATTGCCTAAGTGGCCATATAAGGAAGTACCAGCTCTGGCTTGGTAACCCCCTGTCTCATGGTCCACTAAGCAATCCCTCACCCTAAGGGTATCTGAGGGTCTCCACCATAGGGAATCTCTACCTGTGGTGTGTCTTTGCAAAGTCAAAGGCTGGTGTTGAGATGGAGTACTGAAGTGAGTTTCCTCTGTAGGGCTCAGCTTCCTCCAATCACTCTCCACCATGTGTGCCTTTCTTTCTCTGACTGAGTTGCACTGTGCTCTCAGGGTCAACCTCTGGCTACCTAAAGCTGGAGGCTGGGTCCCTCTGTTTGGCTTACTGGAGGGACAGGTCAGGTTTGGGGCCTTTTGGTCCCAGGTTTGGCTGTGCCCAACAATATCCATCTGGGGGAGTTCCCTAACTACTTTTAAGGGGGATCCCTCAGGAGTTTTTAAAGTTTTCACCTCACTAGGGCTACTAGTTTCGGTGCCCCTAATCTGTTGATGGGGGTGCTTTATTTGACAGGGGGCCCTTTGGGTCTCACTGTCCTTCTTGTCCTCTGCAGCCCTGGGCTGAGTAAGGCAAGGTAGAGAGGGGCAGGTTACCTGCTCCAGACTGGGTCCCACCTGAAAAGGGTCCACTGCCATCAGAGGCTCTGTTAGGCCAGGCCTAACAACCTCTGGGACAGTTCCTTCATCAGGGGTAAGATCAGTTCCCTGAGGAGGCTGATCCTTTCCTAAAGTCTGGTGGGAGGGAGATTTCTCTTCCTCCTCAATGCTCTCTGTTTGGGTGGAGTGATCCATCATTTCAGGCTTCACTACCCATGTATCAGTTTGAGTTTGGGCTGTGGCCATCACAGCCCCACCAACCTTTTCAGGAGGAGACTCAGTTCGGGTATGGGCTGTTACTAGTACAGCCCTGCTACTCTTTCCAGGAGGGAAGTTATCTAAAGATGGGGCTGAGGTTTGCTCAGCCCTCCCAACCTTTTCAGGAAGGACATCTTGAATTGGGGCTGTAGCCATTACAGCCCCACTAACCTTTACATGGAGATTTACCATTCTAGAATGGGTTTGCTGTTCAACCTCAGCCCAGGCTGAAATTTCCAAATCATTACCCAGTAGGCAATCTACAGGCAAGTTTGCTGACACTGCCACTCTCTTTGGGCCAGTGACACCTCCCCAGCTAAGATTGACTACTGCCATGGGATGATTGGTTTCTATGCCATCAATGTTTGTCACCTGATATCTGGCATCAGGTAAAAGTTGCCTTGAGGGGACTAGACATTCAGCCACCATGGTGATGCTAGCCCCTGTGTCTCTGAAGGCCTCAACTTTCAAGCCATTGATGAGGGGCTCCTGTCTATACTTGCTCAAAGTGTTTGGGCAAGCAGTGAAATTGGCAAACCCCATGCCAGTCTCATAGACAAGAGTATCTGAGTTAGGGGACCTGGATAGGCCAGAGTCCACCTGTCCTCCAAAAGTAAACCCACCCAAATTCTTGGGGGTGCTCCCACCACCTGGGGGACCACTGCTAACAGTGACAGGAGGTGTTGGAGCCTTTCCTGGAGGTATATTCTCTTTATTGCCATTCTTGGGACAACAGCTATCTGTTTTGTAATGCCCCACCTGTTTACAGGTATGACAATAAGGCTTTTTCTGGGTTGTAGAAGTGTCTTGGGACCCACCCCCATTCTTGGAGTTTTGGGGCCCTGGGGAAGTCTTTTCCTTACTTTTATCCCCACCCTTCTCTTGAGGCTTGGTAGTCTCTTTCTTTTGGTCACCACCCTGGTTCTTAGGCCTGATCCTGGTTCTGACCCATTTGTCTGCCCTCCTACCCAATTCTTGTGGGGAGGTCAGATCAGAGTCAACCAGGTGCTGATGTAGAAGCTGATTTTGACAATTACTTAAGATTTGCTCTCTCATAATTAAATTATACAATCCTGTATAGTCAGTAACCTTACTTCCCAGCAACCAGCCCTCCAGAGCCTTAGTGGCACACTCAACAAATTCAGACCAGTCCTGAGTCTGTGTCTTCTGGGTATCTCTGAACATTAACCTGTACTGTTCAGTGGTTAAGCCTAACCCATCAATCAAAGCACTCTTCAGGACCATGTAGTTTCTATAATCCTCATCACTAACTGCGAGGAGTCTGTCTCTGCCTCTGCCTTCAAAGGAGAGCCACAAGATTGCTGCCCACTGCTCCTGAGGGATCTGCTGTACCATGCAGGCTCTCTCAAGTGCAGTCATCCATTTGTGGATGTCATCCCCAGCTTTGTAGGGGGGCACAATCTTACTCAGGTTTCTTGTATCAAAGGACCTGTCTTTATCCTTCTGGATATTGCTGCCACCAGTGGATCCTAATCCACTCTCTCTAGGCTGTCTTGCTCTAGCAAGTTTCTCTTGGGCCAGGGCAATTTCTAACTCTTGTCTCTGGACTCTCAATTCAGCCTCTCTAATTTGAGATTCTCTCAATTTGGTCTCATGTTCCCTTCTCTGAGGGCTAGTCATCCTCTTTCTGGAGTGACCATGAGAACCTCTAGAAGCATGGGAGTTGTCAGAGTCACCTGAGTGAGTCCTTCTCCTCCTAGGCTTCTGGTTAAGTCCACCTGGGGGTCTGAATGGGTTGTTACCTGATTCATTCCCAAGTAAGCTTAAGTTAGCCTGGTTCAGTCTACTGACCAGCACCTGACTATTTCTATCATCATCTGACTCACTGCTTTCCACCTCCCCCTCTTCTTCTTCCTCTTCCTCTTCATCTACCTGAGGAGCTCCAGTGGTGGAGGCTTCCTCATCTACCAGGATGATAGGGGCAGGGGTGTCTACAGTGTCATCCTCTGAGGGATGGCCTCCTTCAGCATTCCCTGTGGGGTTTGCTTTAGAGGGCTTTAGAGTCTCAGACTGGTCTAAGAGCTCTCTTAGGTGGTCTGTAGTAGGGGAAGGCCCTGTCTTCAGACCCCTTAAGACACAAAGCTGTCTTAATTCCTTAAAGGAAAAAATAGCAAATTTGGATGGTGCCCTTGGAGGGTCACTCTCAACAGGAGTAAGTCCACTGGACCCCTCTGCTCCAGACATTGCTCTAGTGTGGGTGGATGTGTTGCAATCTACCTACACTGGTGTTTACCTACTAAACCTATCTAGTAGTTGTAGCTAGGGTGTGCTACTCCCTTTGCTCTACAACAACTAAGTTCAGTAGAACTTAAGTATACTAGTCTTGTTTTATATGCACCTAGCAGGTACCTGTATGATCTTTCAAATGATACTCTCAAAGATTGTAATGGTAAAACAACAGCAAGCTCAGATCCCAATCCGCTGCTCACCAATGTGAGAAGTTGGCCTGGTATATAATGCTCACTAATTCTTAGTGATCACTTTGTACCATGCCAAGCAACCCTTATGATGATGGTTGTAATTCAACCTTGTAGACCAGTTATCCTAGTGGTAACGTGGACAAAGCAGTCTTAGGCTAAACTCTGAAAGGCATGTGAAGCCAGCTGTTATACCATACACAACCCCCTTGAATACCAAATGAAAGGGACACCACACAGATATATATTGAAAATATATATTGATTTATTAACTATAAAATCCCCTGGACTCTTTATGAGCACAGAAGCACAAGCGTTAAATCACAAGACAGTTTAAAATACACAAAAGTTGCACAATATGGATGAGCCCTAGGGGCCACCTAAACCATATACTAAGAAAGTGGTATAAGAGATACCAATAGGAAAGTGAAGAGGCCTAGGGCCTTGGGAATCGCTGGAGCTATTCGAGACTGGAAATAACTAAGTCGGGAAAGGCCCACGGGACTCGGGTGCAGTGTTCAAAGTGCACGCACTTTTCAATACAAAGTCTATGGTGCGTAAAAAGCACAAAGTTAGAAAGTTAGGAACCTTCCGAGTGACCTACGGAGCTGAAACTTAAAACACAGGCCCTTGGGATGTGTACCAGTGCAGGAGCACCGGCGGAGCTGAGTTACCTCACCCACAGGAAGCGGGTGCACAGGGTCGAAGTAGTGTCGGGTTTCGTCACGCTGGTCGATGGTGCTTGGAGCTGAAGATGCTGCAGGCGGCTCGATGAGAAGAGTTCCGGTGGATCCAAGGGTGGATCTGAAGATGTGAAGACCTGAAAGCAGAGGGGACAGTGTTCAAAGTCACTAGCCAGTGACTACCGTGGAACCAGATCGGAACCAGGCGATGTCGGGTGCAAACAGGCGTTGTTGGGTAGCTTCGTTCTGCAGCCACGTGGATACCCGGGGTCGAGGACGTCCAGGAGTCGGTCACGAGCTGTCCCACGCAGGCTTCTCGCTGTTGGCAGTGTCGGCACCTCGATCGGAGCAAACAGGCCTTGGCAAAGGCAAGCCAGGCAGAAGGTGAAAGATGCTTAACACTCGGACCAGCAAGGTCAGAGCGGGTGCTCCTTTTCACAGGAGCTTGGGTAGGTCTGGAGCAACCAGACCTGCTGTATAAATCTTCGGGTTCGTCACCAAGATGGCCGCTGACCACGTGGCTAGTGGCCGGGATGGCGCGTCGAGTGGCACAATGCAAAAGGGCCCCACGCAGATCGTGGAGATGCTGGAGGGCTGATCTTCGGTGCAAGGGCTGCTCGGTGGAGGGGGTTCTCAATCCCCAAAGCACAACGTCGAGGATGCCTCAGAAGCTGCGCAGTCAGCTTTTCGAGTGTCTTCCAAGAGGTCCGGTCCCACGTCACTCGGTGCCTCCACGGGTCCCTTCTTTGCAGGGACTGTGGATCGGGCTCTGAGAGGTCTGGGAGTCTGGTTCTTGTCGGGCTCTGGGCTCGGTCTCAGGCGGGAGGCGGCAGCAAAGCAGATGTCGGGTCGCTGGTTGGTACCTGTGTTCACAGGGTGGCCACTCCTAGGCCACAAGGGGGATTCTCTTCAGTCTTCTGTGCAGCAGAATGTCGAAGTCCAGTCTTCTTCTTTGTTTAAAGTTGATTTCAGGATGATCTGCTGTGCAATGGCACTGCTCCCACTCTTATTCCCAATCTGAGGGGTGGATCACCTACTAGGTCCCTCCTCTGGGTGGGACCAGGAAGGGGGGCGGTTACACCCCCTCTCCTTTGTCCAGCTCCTCGCCAGGACTGGGGCTGGAAAGCCCCAGAACCGGTTTGGGCTGGCTTATGCACAGGGACACCTTGTGTGCCCCAGGCATGTCTCAATCTATTCAGCCCTGTCCTACCCAATACACAAAACTCTGTCTGGGGTGGTGCTCGCACCTCCCCAGGCAGGAAACCCTTTGTCCAGGCCCTCCTCGCTGGAAGGACTCCCAGCAGCAGGAGGTCAGACATGTGTCTGTGGTGGCAGCATCCATTTTGTGATGCTGAGGCTCTGTTTAACTTTAACCGGGGTTAAGGCTACACACATGTCGTGTCCCTCTAGAAGGGTGGAATGCTATCCCCGTCGCCAGAACTGGCGAGGGGATAGTATTCCAATTCGTATGACACCTTACTCGACATGTTTTGATAAAGCCAAACCAAAGATAGCATTTAACCGCGAGGATTATAATGCACTTAAGAGTATATGGTATGGCAATATCCCGGAACAGCTTAGGGAGTGGTTCCCGACAGCTGCAGACAGGCTCAGCTCATGCTAGAGCACCATCTCACATATTTCCAAGCACTCTGCCTCCAGGATTGATGAGGCCTTCCATAGGAGTGGCTGATAGGAACATATGTGTCCAGTTTAGGGTTAGGCACAGGCATACTGTACCTAAGTAAGAGGTGATTACACCAACTTACCCCAGCTGAGTGATCAGCCAGTTGTGTCAAATATGGAGGCCAGGCCAGGGGTGGCACAATACATGCTGCAGCCCCTGGTAGGCCTTGGATACACCTATGCCCTGGGTACCTAGGGTACACTACTACAGGGGCTCATAAGGTGAACCATTTCCAATTGTGTTATGCACCTAAGGTACATGGAGTCCATTTTAAGGAGAGAGCAATCAGCCTGGGGCCCTGAATAGCAGGATCCCAGGCCAACTAAGTCAAAAACCAGCTAAACACCAGGCAAAAAGTTTGGGGGTAACCATAGTCAGATATCCACCTTCCTACATACCCTTCCACACTTGTGGTGGCTAAAACGATTCAAAAAGGGGGTGGTGATGGACAGAGTATCTGAATTAAGCAGAACACTCCTACCAAGTCAACAGATCAGGGCTTGATTCATCACTGTTTTTTAGCTCACTGCACCATCCCAGTTCAGAACCTGACTACATGCAAATTAGTCTGTCCCTGGCCCAGTGCATCATGGGAACAGGGCAGACCAAACTACCACGCCAATTCTTTACCAGAAAGGAAACAAGCTTCCGGGGACCGGTTTCTGGCATTACAGCCGTCTTCGGCCCGGCTTGCTTGAATCCTGATGGTGCAGTGAGCAAGGGACTCACATCTGAGCATACCCTTCCACACTTGTGGTGGCTAAAATGATTCAAAAAGGGGGTGGTGAAGGACAGAGTATCTGAATTAAGCAGAACACTCCTACCCAGTCAACAGATCAGGGCTTGATCCATCACCGTTTTTTAGCTCACTGCACCATCCCAGTTCAGAACCTGGCTACATGCAAATTAGTCTGTCCCTGGCCCAGTGCATCATGGGAACAGGGCAGACCAAACTACCAAGCCAATTCTTTACCAGAAAGGAAACAAGCTTCCGGGGACCGGATTCTGGCATTACAGCCGTCGTCGGCCCGGCTTGCTTGAATCCTGATGGTGCAGTGAGCAAGGGACTCACATCTGAGCATACCCTTCCACACTTGTGGTGGCTAAAACGATTCAAAAAGGGGGTGGTGATGGACAGAGTATCTGAATTAAGCAGAACACTCCTACCCAGTCAACAGATCAGGGCTTGATCCATCATCGTTTTTTAGCTCACTGCACCATCCCAGTTCAGAACCTGGCTACATGCAAATTAGTCTGTCCCTGGCCCAGTGCATCATGGGAACAGGGCAGACCAAACTACCAAGCCAATTCTTTACCAGAAAGGAAACAAGCTTCCGGGGACCGGTTTCTGGCATTACAGCCGTCTTCGGCCCGGCTTGCTTGAATCCTGATGGTGCAGTGAGCAAGGGACTCACATCTGAGCATACCCTTCCACACTTGTGGTGGCTAAAACGATTCAAAAAGGGGGTGGTGATGGACAGAGTATCTGAATTAAGCAGAACACTCCTAACCAGTCAACATATCAGGGCTTGATTCATCACTGTTTTTTAGCTCACTGCACCATCCCAGTTCAGAACCTGGCTACATGCAAATTAGTCTGTCCCTGGCCCAGTGCATCATGGGAACAGGGCAGACCAAACTACCAAGCCAATTCTTTACCAGAAAGGAAACAAGCTTCCGGGGACCTGTTTCTGGCATTACAGCCGTCTTCGGCCCGGCTTGCTTGAATCCTGATGGGGCAGTGAGCAAGGGACTCACATCTTAGCATACCCTTCCACACTTGTGGTGGCTAAAACGATTCAAAAAGGTGGTGGTGATGGACAGAGTATCTGAATTAATCAGAACACTCCTACCCAGTCAACAGATCAGGGCTTGATCCATCACCGTTTTTTAGCTCACTGCACCATCCCAGTTCAGAACCTGGCTACATGCAAATTAGTATGTCCCTGGCCCAGTGCATCATGGGAACAGGTCAGACCAATTTACCAAGCCAGTTCTTTACCAGAAAGGAAACAAGCTTCCGTAGACCGGTTTCTGGCATTACAGCCGTCTTCGGCCCGGCTTGCTTGAATCCTGATGGTGCAGTGAGCAAGGGACTCACATCTGAGCATACCCTTCCACACTTGTGGTGGCTAAAACGATTCAAAAAGGGGGTGGTGATGGACCGAGTATCTGAATTAAGCAGAACACTCCTACCCAGTCAACAGATAAGGGCTTGATCCATCACCGTTTTTTAGCTCACTGCACCATCCCAGTTCAGAACCTGGCTACATGCAAATTAGTCTGTCCCTGGCCCAGTGCATCATGGGAACAGGGCAGACCAAACTACCAAGCCAATTCTTTACCAGAAAGGAAACAAGCTTCTGGTGACCGGTTTCTGGCATTACAGCCGTCTTCGGCCCGGCTTGCTTGAATCCTGATGGTGCAGTGAGCAAGGGACTCACATCTGAGCATACCCTTCCACACTTGTGGTGGCTAAAACGATTCAAAAAGGGGGTGGTGATGAACAGAGTATCTGAATTAAGCAGAACACTCCTACCCAGTCAACAGATCAGGGCTTGATCCATCACCGTTTTTTAGCTCACTGCACCATCCCAGTTCAGAACCTGGCTACATGCAAATTAGTCTGTCCCTGGCCCAGTGCATCATGGGAACAGGGCAGACCAAACTACCAAGCCAATTCTTTACCAGAAAGGAAACAAGCTTCCGGGGACCGGTTTCTGGCATTACAGCCGTCTTCGGCCCGGCTTGCTTGAATCCTGATGGTGCAGTGAGCGAGGGACTCACATCTGAGCATACCCTTCCACACTTGTGGTGGCTAAAAGGATTCAAAAAGGGGGTGGTGATGGACAGAGTATCTGAATTAAGCAGAACACTCCTAACCAGTCAACAGATCAGGGCTTGATTCATCACTGTTTTTTAGCTCACTGCACCATCCCAGTTCAGAAACTGGCTACATGCAAATTAGTAACCCTGGGCGGAGTTCGCGGAGTGGGGCTTCGCGGAGCTACGCGAAGTGGGCGAGAAACTACGCCCACCTCCGCACTCCGCGTAGCCCCACTCCGCAAAACCACTGGCCGCCAGCCCCGCCACCCGCCTCCCTCCCGCCCTCCCTAAATACTTTAAAATAAAGGAACGCAATAATTTTAAAAGCACTTACCTTGCCGCCGCGTTCCCCGGGGCTCGTTATCTTCCGTCTTCCGTATTTTTCAATATTGCGCATGCGCGGGCGGCCGCGCATGCGCATTTTCTCGTGAAAATGCGCATGCGCGGCCGCCCGCGCATGCGCATTATTGAAAAATACGGAAGACGGAAGATAAGGAGCCCCGGGGAACGCGGCGGCCAGCGGCGGCAAGGTAAGTGCTTTTAAAATTATTGCGTTCCTTTATTTTAAAGTATTTAGGGAGGGCGGGAGGGAGGCGGGTGGCGGCCAGCTACGCTCCGTCTGCGGAGCGTGCGTAGTGCCACCTGGCTCCGCCAGCTCCGCAAAATGCGGAGTGGGCGGCACTACGCACACTCCGCAGACGGAGCGTAGCTGGCCGCCCACCGTTACAAATTAGTCTGTCCCTGACCCAGTGCATCATGGGAACAGGGCAGACCAAACTACCAAGCCAATTCTTTACCTGAAAGGAAACAACCTTCCGGGGACCAGTTTCTGGCATTACAGCCGTCTTCGGCCCGGCTTGCTTGAATCCTGATGGTGCAGTGAGCAAGGAACTCACATCTGAGCATACCCTTCCACACTTGTGGTGGCTAAAACGATTCAAAAAGGGCGTGGTGATGGACAGAGTATCTGAATTAAGCAGAACACTCCTAACCAGTCAACAGATCAGGGCTTGATCCATCACCGTTTTTCAGCTCACTGCACCATCCCAGTTCAGAACCTGGCTACATGCAAATTAGTCTGTCCCTGGCCCAGTGCATCATGGGAACAGGGCAGACCAAACTACCAAGCCAATTCTTTACCAGAAAGGAAACAAGCTTCCGGGGACCGGTTTCTGGCATTACAGCCGTCTTCGGCCCGGCTTGCTTGAATCCTGATGGTGCAGTGAGCAAGGGACTCACATCTGAGCATACCCTTCCACACTTGTGGTGGCTAAAACGATTCAAAAAGGGGGTGGTGAAGGACAGAGTATCTGAATTAAGCAGAACACTCCTACCCAGTCAACAGATCAGGGCTTGATCCATCACCGTTTTTTAGCTCACTGCACCATCCCAGTTCAGAACCTGGCTACATGCAAATTAGTCTGTCCCTGGCCCAGTGCATCATGGGAACAGGGCAGACCAAACTACCAAGCCAATTCTTTACCAGAAAGGAAAAAAGCTTCCGGGGACCGGATTCTGGCATTACAGCCGTCGTCGGCCCGGCTTGCTTGAATCCTGATGGTGCAGTGAGCAAGGGACTCACATCTGAGCATACCCTTCCACACTTGTGGTGGCTAAAACGATTCAAAAAGGGGGTGGTGATGGACAGAGTATCTGAATTAAGCAGAACACTCCTACCCAGTCAACAGATCAGGGCTTGATCCATCATCGTTTTTTAGCTCACTGCACCATCCCAGTTCAGAACCTGGCTACATGCAAATTAGTCTGTCCCTGGCCCAGTGCATCATGGGAACAGGGCAGACCAAACTACCAAGCCAATTCTTTACCAGAAAGGAAACAAGCTTCCGGGGACCGGTTTCTGGCATTACAGCCGTCTTCGGCCCGGCTTGCTTGAATCCTGATGGTGCTGTGAGCAAGGGACTCACATCTGAGCATACCCTTCCACACTTGTGGTGGCTAAAACGATTCAAAAAGGGGGTGGTGATGGACAGAGTATCTGAATTAAGCAGAACACTCCTAACCAGTCAACATATCAGGGCTTGATTCATCACTGTTTTTTAGCTCACTGCACCATCCCAGTTCAGAACCTGGCTACATGCAAATTAGTCTGTCCCTGGCCCAGTGCATCATGGGAACAGGGCAGACCAAACTACCAAGCCAATTCTTTACCAAAAAGGAAACAAGCTTCCGGGGACCTGTTTCTGGCATTACAGCCGTCTTCGGCCCGGCTTGCTTGAATCCTGATGGGGCAGTGAGCAAGGGACTCACATCTTAGCATACCCTTCCACACTTGTGGTGGCTAAAACGATTCAAAAAGGTGGTGGTGATGGACAGAGTATCTGAATTAATCAGAACACTCCTACCCAGTCAACAGATCAGGGCTTGATCCATCACCGTTTTTTAGCTCACTGCACCATCCCAGTTCAGAACCTGGCTACATGCAAATTAGTATGTCCCTGGCCCAGTGCATCATGGGAACAGGTCAGACCAATTTACCAAGCCAGTTCTTTACCAGAAAGGAAACAAGCTTCCGTAGACCGGTTTCTGGCATTACAGCCGTCTTCGGCCCGGCTTGCTTGAATCCTGATGGTGCAGTGAGCAAGGGACTCACATCTGAGCATACCCTTCCACACTTGTGGTGGCTAAAACGATTCAAAAAGGGGGTAGTGATGGACCGAGTATCTGAATTAAGCAGAACACTCCTACCCAGTCAACAGATAAGGGCTTGATCCATCACCGTTTTTTAGCTCACTGCACCATCCCAGTTCAGAACCTGGCTACATGCAAATTAGTCTGTCCCTGGCCCAGTGCATCATGGGAACAGGGCAGACCAAACTACCAAGCCAATTCTTTACCAGAAAGGAAACGAGCTTCCGGTGACCGGTTTCTGGCATTACAGCCGTCTTCGGCCCGGCTTGCTTGAATCCTGATGGTGCAGTGAGCAAGGGACTCACATCTGAGCATACCCTTCCACACTTGTGGTGGCTAAAACGATTCAAAAAGGGGGTGGTGATGAACAGAGTATCTGAATTAAGCAGAACACTCCTACCCAGTCAACAGATCAGGGCTTGATCCATCACCGTTTTTTAGCTCACTGCACCATCCCAGTTCAGAACCTGGCTACATGCAAATTAGTCTGTCCCTGGCCCAGTGCATCATGGGAACAGGGCAGACCAAACTACCAAGCCAATTCTTTACCAGAAAGGAAACAAGCTTCCGGGGACCGGTTTCTGGCATTACAGCCGTCTTCGGCCCGGCTTGCTTGAATCCTGATGGTGCAGTGAGCGAGGGACTCACATCTGAGCATACCCTTCCACACTTGTGGTGGCTAAAAGGATTCAAAAAGGGGGTGGTGATGGACAGAGTATCTGAATTAAGCAGAACACTCCTAACCAGTCAACAGATCAGGGCTTGATTCATCACTGTTTTTTAGCTCCATGCACCATCCCAGTTCAGAAACTGGCTACATGCAAATTAGTAACCCTGGGCGGAGTTCGCGGAGTGGGGCTTCGCGGAGCTACGCGAAGTGGGCGAGAAACTACGCCCACCTCCGCACTCCGCGTAGCCCCACTCCGCAAAACCACTGGCCGCCAGCCCCGCCACCCGCCTCCCTCCCGCCCTCCCTAAATACTTTAAAATAAAGGAACGCAATAATTTTAAAAGCACTTACCTTGCCGCCGCGTTCCCCGGGGCTCGTTATCTTCCGTCTTCCGTATTTTTCAATAATGCGCATGCGCGGGCGGCCGCGCATGCGCATTTTCTCGTGAAAATGCGCATGCGCGGCCGCCTGCGCATGCGCATTATTGAAAAATACGGAAGACGGAAGATAAGGAGCCCCGGGGAACGCGGCGGCCAGCGGCGGCAAGGTAAGTGCTTTTAAAATTATTGCGTTCCTTTATTTTAAAGTATTTAGGGAGGGCGGGAGGGAGGCGGGTGGCGGCCAGCTACGCTCCGTCTGCGGAGCGTGCGTAGTGCCGCCTGGCTCCGCCAGCTCCGCAAAATGCGGAGTAGGCGGCACTACGCACACTCCGCAGACGGAGCGTAGCTGGCCGCCCACCGTTACAAATTAGTCTGTCCCTGACCCAGTGCATCATGGGAACAGGGCAGACCAAACTACCAAGCCAATTCTTTACCTGAAAGGAAACAACCTTCCGGGGACCGGTTTCTGGCATTACAGCCGTCTTCGGCCCGGCTTGCTTGAAGTTGAATCCTGATGGTGCAGTGAGCAAGGAACTCACATCTGAGCATACCCTTCCACACTTGTGGTGGCTAAAACGATTCAAAAAGGGGGTGGTGATGGACAGAGTATCTGAATTAAGCAGAACACTCCTAGCCAGTCAACAGATCAGGGCTTGGTCCATCACCGTTTTTCAGCTCACTGCACGATCCCAGTTCAGAACCTGGCTACATGCAAATTAGTCTGTCCCTGGCCCAGTGCATCATGGGAACAGGGCAGACCAAACTACCAAGCCAATTCTTTACCAGAAAGGAAACAAGCTTCCGGGGACCGGTTTCTGGCATTACAGCCGTCTTCGGCCCGGCTTGCTTGAATCCTGATGGTGCAGTGAGCAAGGGACTCACATCTGAGCATACCCTTCCACACTTGTGGTGGCTAAAACGATTCAAAAAGGGGGTGGTGAAGGACTGAGTATCTGAATTAAGCAGAACACTCCTACCCAGTCAACAGATCAGGGCTTGATCCATCACCGTTTTTTAGCTCACTGCACCATCCCAGTTCAGAACCTGGCTACATGCAAATTAGTCTGTCCCTGGCCCAGTGCATCATGGGAACAGGGCAGACCAAACTACCAAGCCAATTCTTTACCAGAAAGGAAAAAAGCTTCCGGGGACCGGATTCTGGCATTACAGCCGTCGTCGGCCCGGCTTGCTTGAATCCTGATGGTGCAGTGAGCAAGGGACTCACATCTGAGCATACCCTTCCACACTTGTGGTGGCTAAAACGATTCAAAAAGGGGGTGGTGATGGACAGAGTATCTGAATTAAGCAGAACACTCCTACCCAGTCAACAGATCAGGGCTTGATCCATCATCGTTTTTTAGCTCACTGCACCATCCCAGTTCAGAACCTGGCTACATGCAAATTAGTCTGTCCCTGGCCCAGTGCATCATGGGAACAGGGCAGACCAAACTACCAAGCCAATTCTTTACCAGAAAGGAAACAAGCTTCCGGGGACCGGTTTCTGGCATTACAGCCGTCTTCGGCCCGGCTTGCTTGAATCCTGATGGTGCAGTGAGCAAGGGACTCACATCTGAGCATACCCTTCCACACTTGTGGTGGCTAAAACGATTCAAAAAGGGGGTGGTGATGGACAGAGTATCTGAATTAAGCAGAACACGTCTAACCAGTCAACATATCAGGGCTTGATTCATCACTGTTTTTTAGCTCACTGCACCATCCCAGTTCAGAACCTGGCTACATGCAAATTAGTCTGTCCCTGGCCCAGTGCATCATGGGAACAGGGCAGACCAAACTACCAAGCCAATTCTTTACCAGAAAGAAAACAAGCTTCCGGGGACCTGTTTCTGGCATTACAGCCGTCTTCGGCCCGGCTTGCTTGAATCCTGATGGGGCAGTGAGCAAGGGACTCACATCTTAGCATACCCTTCCACACTTGTGGTGGCTAAAACGATTCAAAAAGGTGGTGGTGATGGACAGAGTATCTGAATTAATCAGAACACTCCTACCCAGTCAACAGATCAGGGCTTGATCCATCACCGTTTTTTAGCTCACTGCACCATCCCAGTTCAGAACCTGGCTACATGCAAATTAGTATGTCCCTGGCCCAGTGCATCATGGGAACAGGTCAGACCAATTTACCAAGCCAGTTCTTTACCAGAAAGGAAACAAGCTTCCGTAGACCGGTTTCTGGCATTACAGCCGTCTTCGGCCCGGCTTGCTTGAATCCTGATGGTGCAGTGAGCAAGGGACTCACATCTGAGCATACCCTTCCACACTTGTGGTGGCTAAAACGATTCAAAAAGGGGGTGGTGATGGACCGAGTATCTGAATTAAGCAGAACACTCCTACCCAGTCAACAGATAAGGGCTTGATCCATCACCGTTTTTTAGCTCACTGCACCATCCCAGTTCAGAACCTGGCTACATGCAAATTAGTCTGTCCCTGGCCCAGTGCATCATGGGAACAGGGCAGACCAAACTACCAAGCCAATTCTTTACCAGAAAGGAAACAAGCTTCCGGTGACCGGTTTCTGGCATTACAGCCGTCTTCGGCCCGGCTTGCTTGAATCCTGATGGTGCAGTGAGCAAGGGACTCACATCTGAGCATACCCTTCCACACTTGTGGTGGCTAAAACGATTCAAAAAGGGGGTGGTGATGAACAGAGTATCTGAATTAAGCAGAACACTCCTACCCAGTCAACAGATCAGGGCTTGATCCATCACCGTTTTTTAGCTCACTGCACCATCCCAGTTCAGAACCTGGCTACATGCAAATTAGTCTGTCCCTGGCCCAGTGCATCATGGGAACAGGGCAGACCAAACTACCAAGCCAATTCTTTACCAGAAAGGAAACAAGCTTCCGGGGACCGGTTTCTGGCATTACAGCCGTCTTCGGCCCGGCTTGCTTGAATCCTGATGGTGCAGTGAGCGAGGGACTCACATCTGAGCATACCCTTCCACACTTGTGGTGGCTAAAAGGATTCAAAAAGGGGGTGGTGATGGACAGAGTATCTGAATTAAGCAGAACACTCCTAACCAGTCAACAGATCAGGGCTTGATTCATCACTGTTTTTTAGCTCACTGCACCATCCCAGTTCAGAAACTGGCTACATGCAAATTAGTAACCCTGGGCGGAGTTCGCGGAGTGGGGCTTCGCGGAGCTACGCGAAGTGGGCGAGAAACTACGCCCACCTCCGCACTCCGCGTAGCCCCACTCCGCAAAACCACTGGCCGCCAGCCCCGCCACCCGCCTCCCTCCCGCCCTCCCTAAATACTTTAAAATAAAGGAACGCAATAATTTTAAAAGCACTTACCTTGCCGCCGCGTTCCCCGGGGCTCGTTATTTTCCGTCTTCCGTATTTTTCAATAATGCACATGCGCGGGCGGCCGCGCATGCGCATTTTCTCGTGAAAATGCGCATGCGCGGCCGCCCGCGCATGCGCATTATTGAAAAATACGGAAGACGGAAGATAAGGAGCCCCGGGGAACGCGGCGGCCAGCGGCGGCAAGGTAGGTGCTTTTAAAATTATTGCGTTCCTTTATTTTAAAGTATTTAGGGAGGGCGGGAGGGAGGCGGGTGGCGGCCAGCTACGCTCCGTCTGCGGAGCGTGCGTAGTGCCGCCTGGCTCCGCCAGCTCCGCAAAATGCGGAGTAGGCGGCACTACGCACACTCCGCAGACGGAGCGTAGCTGGCCGCCCACCGTTACAAATTAGTCTGTCCCTGACCCAGTGCATCATGGGAACAGGGCAGACCAAACTACCAAGCCAATTCTTTACCTGAAAGGAAACAACCTTCCGGGGACCGGTTTCTGGCATTACAGCCGTCTTCGGCCCGGCTTGCTTGAATCCTGATGGTGCAGTGAGCAAGGAACTCACATCTGAGCATACCCTTCCACACTTGTGGTGGCTAAAACGATTCAAAAAGGGGGTGGTGATGGACAGAGTATCTGAATTAAGCAGAACACTCCTAGCCAGTCAACAGATCAGGGCTTGGTCCATCACCGTTTTTCAGCTCACTGCACCATCCCAGTTCAGAACCTGGCTACATGCAAATTAGTCTGTCCCTGGCCCAGTGCATCATGGGAACAGGGCAGACCAAACTACCAAGCCAATTCTTTACCAGAAAGGAAACAAGCTTCCGGGGACCGGTTTCTGGCATTACAGCTGTCTTCGGCCCGGCTTGCTTGAATCCTGATGGGGCAGTGAGCAAGGGACTCACATCTTAGCATACCCTTCCACACTTGTGGTGGCTAAAACGATTCAAAAAGGTGGTGGTGATGGACAGAGTATCTGAATTAATCAGAACACTCCTACCCAGTCAACAGATCAGGGCTTGATCCATCACCGTTTTTTAGCTCACTGCACCATCCCAGTTCAGAACCTGGCTACATGCAAATTAGTATGTCCCTGGCCCAGTGCATCATGGGAACAGGTCAGACCAAACTACCAAGCCAGTTCTTTACCAGAAAGGAAACACGCTTCCGGGGACCGGTTTCTGGCATTACAGCCGTCTTCGGCCCGGCTTGCTTGAATCCTGATGGTGCAGTGAGCAAGGGACTCACATCTGAGCATACCCTTCCACACTTGTGGTGGCTAAAACGATTCAAAAAGGGGGTGGTGATGGACCGAGTATCTGAATTAAGCAGAACACTCCTACCCAGTCAACAGATCAGGGCTTGATCCATCACCGTTTTTTAGCTCACTGCACCATCCCAGTTCAGAACCTGGCTACATGCAAATTAGTCTGTCCCTGGCCCAGTGCATCATGGGAACAGGGCAGACCAAACTACCAAGCCAATTCTTTACCAGAAAGGAAACAAGCTTCCGGGGACCGGTTTCTGGCATTACAGCCGTCTTCGGCCCGGCTTGCTTGAATCCTGATGGTGCAGTGAGCAAGGAACTCACATCTGAGCATACCCTTCCACACTTGTGGTGGCTAAAACGATTCAAAAAGGGGGTGGTGATGGACAGAGTATCTGAATTAAGCAGAACACTCCTAGCCAGTCAACAGATCAGGGCTTGATCCATCACCGTTTTTCAGCTCACTGCACCATCCCAGTTCAGAACCTGGCTACATGCAAATTAGTCTGTCCCTGGCCCAGTGCATCATGGGAACAGGGCAGACCAAACTACCAAGCCAATACTTTACCAGAAAGGAAACAAGCTTCCGGGGACTGGTTTCTGGCATTACAGCCGTCTTCGGCCCGGCTTGCTTGAATCCTGATGGGGCAGTGAGCAAGGGACTCACATCTGAGCATACCCTTCCACACTTGTGGTGGCTAAAACGATTCAAAAAGGGGGTGGTGATGGACAGAGTATCTGAATTAATCAGAACACTCCTACCCAGTCAACAGATCAGGGCTTGATCCATCACCGTTTTTTAGCTCACTGCACCATCCCAGTTCAGAACCTGGCTACATGCAAATTAGTTTGTCCCTGGCCCAGTGCATCATGGGAACAGGGCAGACCAAACTACCAAGCCAATTCTTTACCAGAAAGGAAACACACTTCCGGGGACCGGTTTCTGGCATTACAGCCGTCTTCGGCCCGGCTTGCTTGAATCCTGATGGTGCAGTGAGCAATTTGGATATTTGGAGGTGTATTTATAGAACGCAGCGTTCGCTCCGGAAGGAGCATCATGGCGCTACAAGTCCTTGATACCAGATCACAGAGTGGTGTGGGGGGGGCTAGATTGAAGCTTTGGACCAGTCATCGGGAAGATTAAAAATCCAAGTTTTGAGGAGTTTCCTAAAAGGTTTCTCGAGCGTCTGAAGTCTGAGATGACTTGGCATGCTGTTCCAGGCTCTAATAGCCAGGGCACTAAGAGTTTTACCGCCTTTAGATTTCAGGTTGAATTTGGTAGAGGTCATGAAGTTTTCTTGTGAGGATCGGAGGGAACGACTAGGGTTGTAGTGAGGAAAGCGTTTGGTGAGGTAAGAGGGACCTGATTTGGTAAATGCTCGGAATGCGACAGTGAGAATCTTGAAGAGTATTCTCTTGTGCAGGGGGAGCCAATGTAGGGTTTTCAGGGCTGCGGAAATTGAAGATTTACGTGGAAGTTTTAGAACAAGGCGGGCGGCGGTGTGTAAGACACTTTGGAGTTTCGACAGAGTGGATTTCTTGGTCCCTGCCAGAAGGCCATTACAATAATCTACTCGTGAGAGGATGAGGGCCACTGTGACTGTCTTTCTGGAGTCGAGGGGGAGAAAATCAAAGAATTTTCGCAAGGATTTGATTATGCCGAAGCATTTACCTGCTACGGACGCGACATGTAGATCGAATGAGAGGTCAGAATCAAAAAGGACTCCGAGGTTTCTGGCCGAGGTAACCGTCTGAGGGGGAGCTACAGAGTTGTCAGGCCACCACAAGGCAGGGCAGAAGGAGGCATTTTTTCCAATGGGGAGGATCTCGGTTTTATTTGAGTTACAGCGGAGGTGGTTGGCGTCCATCCATTGGAAAACTGCCGTTAGGCAGTGTTTGAGATTGAGCTCTGCCTTGTTGGAGTTGTCATCAAGGGGGATGATAAGCTGGGTATCATCAGCATAGGAAGTTACGGTTATGCCGAAAGATTCTATCAGGGTGAGAAGAGGGATAAGATAAATGTTGAAGAGAAGGGGGCTTAAGATAGACCCCTGGGGGACTCCAGAGGATACCTTTTTCTCGCTTGATTGGAAGGAACCAAGGGTGATGGTTTGGGACCTATCTCTGAGAAAAGATCTAATCCATGATAGGGCTGAGTTGGAGATACCGATATCAATGAGTCTGTTGATCAGGATGGAGTGGGAAATGGTATCGAAAGCTGCCGTGAGGTCAAGAAGGATCAAGATCGCCTTCTTCCTTTGATCTTGTACGGTTTTAATGGTGTCGGTCAGCTCGATTAGGGCGGTTTCCGTAGAATGTTTGGACCGGAACTCGGATTGCTGGGGATGGAGTAAGTTGTGGGTTTCCAGAAAGGTCTTTAGCTCTTTGTGGACTAGCTGTTCTGTAATTTTACCCAAAGCGGGTAGCAGGGTGATAGGGCGGAGGTTGGTCAAGTCCGTTGGGGATTTGTTCGCCTTTTTCATAAGAGGCTTAACCACGCCTTTTTTCCATGAGAGAGGAACAGAGCCGGAACTAAGGGATAAATTGATTATTTCATTGACAATAGGGTTGACTTCGTTGATGATGAGGTGGAGAATCTTTGGGGGACAGGGGTCAGAGGGGGAGCCCAATTTGCAGGAAAGGATCGCTTCTCTGGTCTGCGCCAGGGTCACTGGAGTGAAATTTTTTAGACTGTTAGCGGCCAGGCACGGTTGGTCTGGTTCGAGGGTATTGTGTATTGGAGGGGGAGGGGGAAAGTTTTTTTGAATGGAGGTAATTTTATCGTCGAAGTAATCCGAGATCTTGTCACATAGCTCTTGTGATGGGGGGATTTCGGGTTGAAGAGCTTTGGGATTGGTGAAGGTTCTTACTATTGAAAACAAAGTTTTTTGTTTTTGGCTGGCCTCTTTAATGGCATTTACGTAATAGGTTCTTTTGGCCGATTTGATGGTGGAGAGGTAGCTTTTCCTCTGCAGTATATAGGAGCTTCGGTCGCTATTATCGTAGGTTCTTCGCCATTTCCGTTCTGCTTTCCTGCAGATCAGATGTTCGGAGGCTAAGTCGGGGGTGTACCAGGGAGCTTTGATTTTAGTTTTCTTCAAAGTACTGCCCTGGTGATTGGATGGGCATCGTTTGGCAATTTCTAGTGCGAGCCAGTTGTCAAGGCGGACTGCATCTCTGTCGATGTTGCCGGATAGAGATGGTGCACTGGTTAGGGAAAAGGGATGGAGGGTTAGATTTTTCTGGACCGTTTTCCAATTGGTAGAGTGAGAATGGGGAAGAGTGCGTTTATGGTTGGTAGGAGGGAGGCAGCTGGAGATATGGAAGGGGATCAGGCAATGATCAGTCCAGATCTGGGGTAGGGGGGATAGGGTAGTGATGGAGGGGAAATTGGAACAAACACCGTCCAAGGTGTGACCAAGGGAGTGAGTAGGTAGCTTGACGCTTTGTTGTAGGTTGAAAATTCCAAGTGTCTGCAGGAAGTTGCTAGTTTGGGAGTCGGCGTCAGTCTCAAGGTGCAGGTTAAAATCTCCCAATAGGGTAAAGTGGGGGTAGCGAAGTAGGAAGTGTCCTAAAGCGTCGTTAAGAGAGTCTAGAAACTTAGCAGCATTGCCTGGTGGGCGGTAGATCAGGCCACCGGAGAGGGAGAGGGATTGGCTGAGTTTGATGGAAAAACCTAGTCCCTCTGCGTCCATGAGAGGGTCAAGGCAGAAGGTGTGGCAGTTAAAGGTGTCCTTCAGTATAATTGCTACGCCTCCTCCTCTGCCTTTCTGTCTGTCCTGTCTATAGAAGGAGTAACCCTGGGGGAGGGCTACGGCTATGTCGGGGTTACTGTCTTCAGTGAGCCAGGTTTCAGTGATCATGAGGCAGTCAAGATCATGGTCAATGATAAGGTCGTGGATGTCCTGACTGTGCTTGCACATCGACTGTGCGTTTATCAGGCCACCTTTGAAGGGAGGTCGTTGGTTTTTTGTGGGGGTAAGCAGGTCGGAGTCGAAATTGAGTGACCAGCGACATTTAGTGCAGCTGGTGGAGCCGACTACTTTTGACAGATCGAACTTACAAGAACAATCGAACCTGCCTCGGAGGCTACGGAGGTCGTTGGAAGCATACCTGATATTGTGGGGGGTTTGGGCAGAGGTTCCTGCGCCTGGCGCGGTCTTGGCGCGGACGGGCGCAGACGGGCTTGCCTTAGGGGACTCACATCTGAGCATACCCTTCCACACTTGTGGTGGCTAAAACGATTCAAAAAGGGGGTGGTGATGGACCGAGTATCTGAATTAAGCAGAACACTCCTACCCAGTCAACAGATCAGGGCTTGATCCATCACCGTTTTTTAGCTCACTGCACCATCCCAGTTCAGAACCTGGCTACATGCAAATTAGTCTGTCCCTGGCCCAGTGCATCATGGGAACAGGGCAGACCAAACTACCAAGCCAATTCTTTACCAGAAAGGAAACAAGCTTCCGGGGACCGGTTTCTGGCATTACAGCCGTCTTCGGCCCGGCTTGCTTGAATCCTGATGGTGCAGTGAGAAAGGGACTCACATCTGAGCATACCCTTCCACACTTGTGGTGGCTAAAACGATTCAAAAAGGGGGTGGGGATGGACAGAGTATCTGAATTAAGCAGAACACTCCTACCCAGTCAACAGATCAGGGCTTGATCCATCACCGTTTTTTAGCTCACTGCACCATCCCAGTTCAGAACCTGGCTACATGCAAATTAGTCTGTCCCTGGCCCAGTGCATCATGGGAACAGGGCAGACCAAACTACCAAGCCAATTCTTTACCAGAAAGGAAACAAGCTTCCGGGGACCGGTTTCTGGCATTACAGCCGTCTTCGGCCCGGCTTGCTTGAATCCTGATGGTGTAGTGAGCAAGGGACTCACATCTGAGCATACCCTTCCACACTTGTGGTGGCTAAAACGATTCAAAAAGGGGGTGGTGATGGACAGAGTATCTGAATTAAGCAGAACACTCCTACCCAGTCAACAGATCAGGGCTTGATCCATCACCGTTTTTTAGCTCACTGCACCATCCCAGTTCATAACCTGGCTACATGCAAATTAGTCTGTCCCTGGCCCAGTGCATCATGGGAACAGGGCAGACCAAACTACCAAGCCAATTCTTTACCAGAAAGGAAACAAGCTTCCGGGGACCGGTTTCTGGCATTACAGCCGTCTTCGGCCCGGCTTGCTTGAATCCTGATGGTGCAGTGAGCAAGGGACTCACATCTGAGTATACCCTTCCACACTTGTGGTGGCTAAAACGATTCAAAAAGTATCTGAATTAAGCAGAACACTCCTACCCAGTCAACAGATCAGGGCTTGATCCATCACCGTTTTTTAGCTCACTGCGCCATCCCAGTTCAGTACCTGGCTACATGCAAATTAGTCTGTCCCTGGCCAAGTGCATCATGGGAACAGGGCAGACCAAAATACCAAGCCAATTCTTTACCAGAAAGGAAACAAGCTTCCGGGGACCGGTTTCTGGCATTACAGCCGTCTTCGGCCCGGCTTGCTTGAATCCTGATGGTGCAGTGAGCAAGGGACTCACATCTGAGCATACCCTTCCACACTTGTGGTGGTTAAAACGATTCAAAAAAGGGGGTGGTGATGGACAGAGTATCTGAATTAAGCAGAACACTCCTACCCAGTCAACAGATGAGGGCTTGATCCATCACCGTTTTTTAGCTCACTGCACAATCCCAGTTCAGAACCTGGCTACATGCAAATTAGTCTGTCCCTGGCCCAGTGCATCATGGGAACAGGGCAGACCAAACTACCAAGCCATTTCTTTACCGGAAAGGAAACAAGCTTCCGGGGACCGGTTTCTGGCATTACAGCCGTCTTTGGCCCGGCTTGCTTGAATCCTGATGGTGCAGTGAGCAAGGGACTCACATCTGAGCATACCCTTCCACACTTGTGGTGGCTAAAACGATTCAAAAAGGGGGTGGTGATGGACAGAGTATCTGAATTAAGCAGAACACTCCTACCCAGTCAACAGATCAGGGCTTGATCCATCACCGTTTTTTAGCTCACTGCACAATCCCAGTTCAGATCCTGGCTAAATGCAAATTAGTCTGTCCCTGGCCCAGTGCATCATGGGAACAGGGCAGACCAAACTACCAAGCCAATTCTTTACCAGAAAGGAAACAAGCTTCCGGGGACCGGTTTCTGGCATTACAGCCGTCTTCAGCCCGGCTTGCTTGAATCCTGATGGTGCAGTGAGCAAGGGACTCATATCTGAGCATACCCTTCCACACTTGTGGTGGCTAAAACGATTCAAAAAGGGGGTGGTGATGGACAGAGTATCTGAATTAAGCAGAACACTCCTACCCAGTCAACAGATCAGGGCTTGATCCATCACCGTTTTTTAGCTCACTGCACCATCCCAGTTCAGAACCTGGCTACATGCAAATTAGTCTGTCCCTGACCCAGTGCATCATGGGAACAGGGCAGACCAAACTACCAAGCCAATTCTTTACCAGAAAGGAAACAAGCTTCCGGGGACCGGTTTCTGGCATGACAGCCGTCTTCGGCCCGGCTTGCTTGAATCCTGATGGTGCAGTGAGCAAGAGACTCACATCTGAGCATACCCTTCCACACTTGTGGTGACTAAAACGATTCAAAAAGGGGGTGGTGATGGACAGAGTATTTGAATTAAGCAGAGCATTCCTGCCCAGTCAACAGACCAGGGCTTGATCCAGCACCGTTTTTTAGCTCACTGCACCATCCCAGTTCAGAACCTGGCTACATGCAAATTAGTCTGTCCCTGGCCCAGTGCATCATGGGAACAGGGCAGACCAAACTACCAAGCCAATTCTTTACCAGAAAGGAAACAAGCTTCCGGGGACCGGTTTCTGGCATTACAGCCGTCTTCGGCCCGGCTTGCTTGAATCCTGATGGTGCAGTGAGCAAGGGACGAACGGATCCCTCCACCCCTCACAGTCCGGTTTCAGAGCCAACCACAGCACCGAGACCGCCCTCATCGCAGCCACCGACGACATCCGAGCCCTGCTCGACAACGGGGAAACAGCGGCACTCATCCTCCTAGACCTCTCTGCAGCAATCGACACTGTCTGCCACCGCACCCTAGTTCAACGCCTCAACAACATCGGCATCCAAGAGAAGGCACTGGAGTGGATCATCTCATTCCTCGCCGGAAAAACACAAAGAGTCCGCCTCCCCCCGTTTCGATCCGAGGCCACCAAAGTCATCTGCGGCATTCCACAAGGATCATCACTCAGCCCCACCCTCTTCAACGTCTACATGAGACCTCTTGCAACCATCGCATGCCAACACAACCTCAACATCATCACCTACGCCGACGACACCCTGCTAATCCTCTCCCTCACCAGAGACCCCAACACCGCCAGAACCAGCCTACACGAAGGGATGAAAGACGTCGCCGAGTGGATGAAGAACAGCCGCCTGAAACTGAACTCGGACAAGACGGAAGTCCTCATCCTGGGACGACTCCTGGTGGCCCCCCGCCCTGGGCAGCGCACCCAAGCCAACAGACCACGCACGCAACCTGGGCTTCATCCTGGATCCCTCCCTCTCGATGACCAGACAAGTCAACGCCGTCTTCTCATCATACTTTCACACCCTTCGCATGCTCCGCAAGATCTTCCGATGGATCCCGACCGAAACCAGAAAGACGGTCACCCAGGCACTCATCACCAGCTGGCTGGACTACGGAAACACCCTCTATGCCGGAACCACAGCCAAGCTACAGAAAAGACTCCAACGCATCCAGAACGCCTCCGCCCGACTCATCCTGGACATCCCCCGACGAAGCCACATCTCCGGCCACCTGAGGGACCTGCACTGGCTCCCCGTCAACAAGAGGATCATGTTCAGGCTCCTCACCCACGCACACAAGTCTCTCCACGACCTGGGCCCCAAGTACCTCAACGACCGCCTGACATTCTACACGCTCACCCGCCAGCTACGATCTACTAGCCTCGCCCTCGCCGCCGTGCCACACATCCGAAGAGCCACCGCCGGAGGCAGATCCTTCTCCTACCTGGCGGCCAAGACATGGAACTCCCTCCCCAGCCACCTTTGGCTGACCCAGGACCATCTCGCCTTCAGGAGACAACTCAAGACCTGGCTGTTCGAGCAGTAACGGACCCCCTCCCCCAAGCACCTTGAGACCCATCCGGGTGAGTAGTGCGCTATACAAGTGTTATGATTGATTGATTGATTGATTGACTAGTATGAGTGGTCACAATATCCATGAATTGCTCAATGAAGGTGATGTTATCGCCTGGTAGAATATGTGCAGTGAACATATTGGTTTGTTATTACTTCTGATATCTAGGCAGAGGTATTCACATGAAGATAGGTCCGGTGAAGGTGAGCTATTCACTGAGAGACTGTTCCAGTGAATGCAGGTAATACCGCCTCCTAGTCTATCAGGTCTGTCTCGTCTGGTGATGTCATGATTGGGGTAAACCAGAATGTCTAGGATTGTCGTGTTATCAATAGTTATGATATCATAATAATGTCACTGCAGCAATTGTTAACAGGTGGGGGAGCGAGGTATAGTTGCCATAGGGCACGAGATATAGTTACTTGAGATAACTATAACTGGTGAATTTCAGTGCTTTGGTTTGTTTTAACTGATATTTCCATTTAACGATGATGTCCCTTTAAGCTTTGTTTTTTTCAGTGATACACATATCAAGAGATACAAAGTCATTTAACCTTTTTAAGCAGACTGTTAATTAAACATCAAAGTGATCGGTGGAAGGGGGCCTTCTCCTCTTCAGACCAATATCTTTTGCATCTTTCTGTTGATATTTACTCACTTTTTTCTTACTATATTTCTAAAATACTCAGCCTGCCTATCTTAACCCTCATCTCTTTATCCTCCAGGACCCTCTATTCATCGTGTCCCGCATGCACATCCTTGCATTTGATTCACTTCACCACTCCCCACATGCACACTGCACCAGCTCTCCCGCATGCACGTCCTTGCATTTGATTCACTTCACCACTCCCCGCATGCACACTGCACCAGCTCACCTGCATGCACGTACTTGCATTTGATTCACTTCACCACTCCCCACATGCACACTGCACCATCTCTCCTTCACGCGCGTCCTTGCATTTGATTCACTTCACCACTCCCGGCGTGCACACTGCACCAGCTCTCCTTCACGCACGTCCTTACATTTGATTCACTTCACCATTCCCCACATGCACACTGCACCAGCTCTTCTGCATGCACGTCCTTGCATTTGATTCACTTCACCATCCCCCACATGCACACTGCACCAGCTCTCCTATATGCACTTCCTTACATTCGATTTACTTCACAACCCACCACATGCACACTGTACCAGCTCTCCTGCACACACGTCCTTCCATTTGATTTGCATCACCACTGCCTGCATGCACAATGAAACAGCTCTACTGTAAATTGATACTTGTATAGCGCACTACTCACCCGCAAGGGTCTCAAGGCGCTTGTACGAATACCGCTGTGGAACCCATCCTGGCTTTACCTGTGAGGCGTCCACTCCTGGGCACCCCCGAGGTGGAGGCCAGGCATCCTTAGCGTTGTGGGGGCCATTGTGGAGATTAAGCAAGCTATTGCCCAGAGTTTCAGAGTGGGACTCCATGATTGGAATAGGCACCGAGGCGAGAATGATCAGGTCCGTGGAATTTTGAGCCCAAGACCCGGCGAGGCGGGGAATTGAACCCTGGTCCCGGGCTAGACCTCTGCATCAGGGTCTGCCGCTCTAACCATTGATATACTACATTATCAAAAATAATAATACAAATATTAAATAGCTAAATAAATAAAACTAGTATTTAAAGTCCCAAAAAATTACAGTAATGATAACATTGGATAGTGTAACACTTAAAAATACTATTCCAACTTCAGAAAATGCAACATTAGGGACAGTGTTGGATAGCGTAGGGGTAAAAATTACTATTCCAACTCCAGAGGGTGCAACAGTAGGGAAAGCGTTGGATAGCGTAGGGGTAAAAATAACTATTTCAGCTCCAGAGGGTGCAACAGTAGGGAAAGCGTTGGATAGCATAGGGGTAAACATTACTATTCCAACTCCAGAGGGTGCTACAGTAGGGAAAATGTTGGATAGCGTGGGGGTAAAAATTACTATTCCTGCTCTAGAGGGTGCTACAGTAGGGAAAGCGTTGGATAGCGTAGGGGATAGAATTACTATTCCAACTCCAGAGGGGGCAACAGTAGGAAAGCGTTGAATAGCGTAGGGGTAAAAATTACTATTCCAACTCCAGAGGGGGCAACAGTAAGGAAAGCGTTAGCGTAGGGGTAAAAATTACTATTCCAACTCCAGAGGGGGCAACAGTAGGGAAAGCGTTGGATAGCGTAGGAGTAAAAATTACTATTCCAACTCCAGAGAGTGCAACAGGAGGGAAAGCGTTGGATAGCATAAGGGTAAAAATTATTATTCCAACTCCAGAGGGTGCAACATTAGGGAAAGCGTTGGATAGCGTAGGGGTAAAAATTACTATTCCAACTCCAGAGGGTGCAACAGTAGGGAAAGTGTTGGATAGCGTAGTGGTAAAAATTACGGTTCCAACTCCAGAGGGTGCAACAGCAGGGAAAGCATTGGATAGCATAGGGGTAAAAATTACTATTCTAATTCCAGAGAGTGAAACAGTAAATTAACAAAAAATACCATTAAATATTAATTAATTATTATTAGTCACCAAATAATTAATATTGAACAATAACATATTTTTCATATTTTTCATTACAAACAAATATTAATTATTTAAAATTAATTCACAATTAAAAAATATTAAACAATAAAATTATGTTCATACCACATAATACTTTTTATGAAACATTGATTACAAATTAATTAAAAATAATTTCCAATTAATAAAAATTAATTACCAATTAAAATATAGTAATTGCTAATTAACAACATTAATCACCAACTAAAAAACTAATTATCAATAAAAAAAATTGTTTGCCAATTAAAAACATTATCAATTAAAAAAACTAATTATCAATTCAAATAATTATTTGCCAATTAATAATTAATTAAAAATAAAAATAAAATATTCATCCATACAGGAGAGCTGGTGCAGTGTGCTTGCCGGGAGTGGTAAAGTGAATCAAATGTAAGGACGTGCATGCAGGAGAGCTGGTGCAGTGCGCATGCGGGGAGTAGTGAAGTGAATCAAATGCAAGGACATGCCTGCAGGAGAGCTGGAATTTACACTAGAAGTAAAGTGAATACTTTGCAGGAATGTCAAACTATCATTGTGGTCAATGGGAAAAACAATTGGTGACACTCGGCCACTTGCTGGAATGATTCCACGGAACCCACTTACTATTAAGGTTTTGCGGGTCGCAAACCAAGAGTCAACAGTCAGAACAATTTTACCTTTCCCAGAGAGTCCAGGCGCAAAGGTGACTTGGCTGTCCTTGGTGCTGAACCGGATCCAAGGGCACTGTAAAAAATGCAGCACTTGACAAGGCAGTACTTGGCGGTCAAGCTCAGAGGAGCCCCTTGGGTGCAGAGCTTGGAGGGCACCCAGGACCAGGGATCGGCAGGCAGAACAGTTCCATCTAGCTCGGGCATCTCGGTTGCAGAGATGTTCCTGGCTATCCATGGTGCTGAACAGGCCTGCTGAACCAGGTGAGCCAATGCAGACAAATTTGGGATGCAAGCGCTCAACAACTGCACCACAGAAATGGAGGGGGATATATGATTATGGGTCCCTCTGCGTGAGGCATCAAGTGAGGCAGTCAGTAGTCAGCCAGGTGACCAACAAGCCTTGTTCCCAGCAAAATTCATGACGAGATTAATGGTCTTCCAGTGGTCCCAGAAACGAGGTAGGATGCAGAAAGTTTGTGAGTTTCAGCACTACTCTTCCTTGAATGCTTCTGACCAGTTACCTTCAGGCTGTTCCATGACGGAGCCCGGCAGAAGGTGCTTCTTGGAACTTGGAAGTGTGCGTCGTGTCTGCCGACTGCAGAGGATGAGTACCTCTAGCACTAGGGAGTTCTGGTGAAGCACTTGGGCTGCAGATGGGTTCACCTTCCTTTTGGAACCAGCCTTCTGGTCCTTGATGAGTCGTTGTCCGGCCTTTGCAAAGAGTCAGTCACAGGTGCAGTACTTCGCATCTCTCTTTATGGAGTCCTGACAGTGCAGACACTCTTGTCTCTTCTTTTTCCTTGTTCTTGAGAGCAGATGTGCGGTTCTGGTGTAGGCTCCTTAAATCCTGGATTTAGAGGCTGTTTGAGGGTGCGAAGGTCAGTGGTCAAGGGACTGTTGACCCTGCGGAAAATTTGCCCCTGAGGTGACCACATAACGGTGGTTGAATGTCATCAAACTACCCAAAACCCACTATTTTGAGGTAAATCCAAGATGGCATAGGCCATCTTTGGCTGTACATTCCAGCTTGTCAACCCTAGAGTTGTGGGCAGCCTTAGAGGAGTGTACACCTCCTGACTACCTAATTTTCCCAGTATAAATACAAAAAGACCTAGTCTGCAAAGGCACCTCTCTTCAGGCTATACAAAATAAGCAGAGGTCGGGATTCACAATCTTTAGTTCCCATATACGCCTCTCTTTACTGTTATGAGGTTGTAACCTCCCGCTTTTTGCCTTCAAATTTTAAAAAAACAGACATTTTTACAGATGGCAGTTACCACATGTTTACCCTTGACCAACATACAGGAGGATTGCTGTGAATGGTGCATACAACTTAAGCATCACATAAAAAAAAATGGCAAGATGGCCCCTCACGTGCGCACCACCAATGGATGTATGTCATTACAACACGGTCTTTACACCGCAATACCTTTACGACGCGGTCATCACAACGCAAGTCGTTACAACGACTTGCGCTAGAGGCGCTGGACTTAGGAATAGTATAATTTACTATTCCAAGTCCAGCCCACGTAACAGTAGGGAAGGTGTTGGGATATTAAATCATACTATTCCTTAGTATATAGCGCCATCCAGCGCAAGTCGTAACGACTTGCGTTGTGATGACCGCGTTGTAAAGGTATTGCTTTGTTAATTGCACGTTGTAATGGTTGTCTCCCACCACCAATTGATCTTGCTGGTTGGTCCGTACCAGCTGTGCCCACTTTTATCACCATAGGTAGCCATCTTGCCTTAAAGAATAATAATAGTGTCCAAAACCAAAAATCTAAATAAGGTGCTGTGTAAAGAGTGAGGTGAATAAGTGAATCACATCCCACAATGCGATCATGTGAATCTAAAATTGAACAAAGTTGCACTTAACTCAATATCAACTTTATTATTTACTGTGCTCTTTAATTCAAAATTAAAAACTACTACTAAAATGAAGTATTCTATGTAGAGAGTCCGGGGAATCCCCAATGGGTAGTCAGAGGAACAAACAGATAATACCAACTCTCTTTTTATTGTAGTGTGAGGGAGCGGGTAGGCTTATCAGAAGGATGTGTTAGGCTTTTGTTGTACTCACAGATGCAATAAATGAGACACTCACTCAAGAATGAATACGAGGCCAATTTGTAAAAATGCTATCGCTCTTTATATAATTTTTAAGACAAAGTACACAGTTCTAAGTTAAGTACTTTCGGAGATACGATTTTGCAAAGTTCATTAAATATATCAATCTATATGCTATTACGCACCATAGGAATCAATGGGGAAATGCAGGAAAATATATATAAATTCTGGTGATGCTTTCATGAAGTTCACCATTTTGTTTTAGGTTGATGTGAGGCCCAGGTCCAAATTCCCAGCAGGAGAAGTTCGGGAGCATCCCGGATCGTCTGGGAGTAGAGTGTTGAGGTCTTGAAAGCTGATGCGCAAAGACGAAGGAGGCCACTGGAAAATGCACTGCACAGAGGGACATTCAGGCAAGTCCAGCAGTTCTCCTTAGAGGGAGGAGGTTGGAAGGGCCTAGCAACCATGGGAGCATGGCTGGTTGGTTGGTGCTGTGGTCGGTGGGGCCAGGTGAAGAGCGACCAGTTCAGCCAGGCTTCGTGCATCTTGAGGTCCTCGCGGTCAACAGCAGGCAACTTGGGGAGGTTATCTTGGGACAGCCGGGCCATCAGGAATGTAGTCTCACATGTCTTGATGTCCCTCCACAGGTGCTTACTTCTGGTGTTTCGGGAGTCCAGAGCGGACTCTTCTCTTGGTGTTTGCTGTGCAGGTATGGTACCGCAGGTATTAGTATGCCATGGCCCATAGGTCCTGGTGTCTCCAAACTTGGTGGGGAGATAAATATGACCCTCCAGAGCTGGTGTACCTTCTTCTGCTTCTGTGCTGCATTGAGGTCCACAGACAGCAGCAAGTCGACAAACCGGACTTCACAGGATCAGTGCCTGCGGTGTGCAGGGGAGTGATACCTTCACTCCATGTCAGCTTTGCTGTGATTTCTTGAAGGTTGGGGTGCTCTAGGGTACTGGGCGTCCTCTATGGTCTCAGGACAACACATCAGCATCCATTGCTGAGTCCTGCAAGCAGCAGGCAGGGTTTGGCGCCTTTTTCTTTCTGCAGTAGGGCTTCATTTCTCGTGCAGTCGGTCTTGTTTGTCCTGGTCTTCTCTTGTCTGTTGAATCTGATGTTCAGGTCTAGGGGTGGCATCTAAATACTGAATTTAGGGGAGTTATACGTGGAGACAGGTAGTATCCAATGGGCTGCCTACCTTTAGGGTGTCTACAGCCTCTAGTGACCACTTCCTATGGGAAGTGGCACTACCCTAGCCCTGATAGGATATTTTCCCACCATCCCAAGATGTTGGAATTTCAAGAGCGGGGTTCACATCGCCTCCTCCTAATCTTATTAATTTTCCTACCTTTCCTCCTGCCAAAGTGGCGCAGGAAAGGGTGCTTGGTTGCCCCAGTATCTGGAGTTTCCTGGGCTGGATTTCAAAGGTGCCAGCGCCTTCGAAGCTTCCCACCCAAGAAGGCCATCCTGTCCAGGAGGAAGTGTGAAGCACCTCCACCTAGAACAGGGGCTGTCTTCGTCCTCTGAGAGTGCTGGCTCTAACCCCATGAGGTCAAAAACATGTCTGGTAGTGGCAGGCTGCCAAAAACAAGTCAGGAACCATGCCAGTGCTGGGCAGGTTTTCAGGGGACCCTCAAAAAAGGGTCTCCTTTGTGAATTTAATAATAAAGCCCACACTGTCATCAGTGAGGATTTGTTAAGACAAGATGTTTGGTACCAAACAGCTTAGGAATTAGTGAAGCCATCATGGAACTAGGAAACTTGTGTTGACAAGTATCTAGCCCATGTACTTTTTATGGCTTCCACATGCACTTACAACATTCCAGAATAGGCTGGACATTGTAGCTGCATATCTGCTCATGCTGATATACCCACACATAGGATACAGTGCACCCAGCCTTAGGGCTAAAGGCTTGCAGTAGAGGTGACTTACCTATATCTTACACAGTGGGTGGATCGCATGACACACAGGGCTGTGCGCCATGTCGACTCTTCAGATTTCTCTGCACAAGACAAACACCCTGTAATGGCAGAGAGCATAGCCTTGGTGGTTGGTCTCTGAGGTGGCACAGCCAGTGCTGCAGCGCCAGAGGACCCTCTTCAATACCCACACCGTAGGCCTTACATGGGTACCTGAAATTGTGCCTGTTGTGGTACAGTTTTTAGAAAGAGATCTGGCACTGGTAACCTGGTTAGCAGGGACATTTTCAGAACCTTCCGCTTCAATATTTTATCATACACAGACAATACTCCGCTATTAATCTTGTTATACAAAAATATGGCTAAAACAAAATAATCTTTTTCTGCCAGTATGAATGCAATCACTGGCTGGATGATGGAAGATTGCCTCCAGCTAAACGATGCAAAAACTGAGATTATGCGGTTTGGGAACGCCCACCAACTTTGGACACTTGAAAGGTGGCCCCCAGAGCTTGGTATGCCGCCCTCACCCAAATTAGTATTAAAGAATCTGGAAATCCAGATGGATCAATCTCTAACTATGAAAGAACAAGTTCTGGTGGCAACCACAGGCTCATGCTTACACATGATGCATCTGCTAAAAAGCGCTTTTCCTCTACTACCATGCACCGCAAGGAAAACCTTAGTTCAGGCATTGGTTATCAGCCGTCTGCACTATGGCAATGCTCTCCTGGTCTCAGCAAATGAGACGTTACTATCTAAACTTCAGGTGAGATACAACACCATGGCACGTCTCATTTGCAATGTCCATTCTGGGATGGCATCCTCCCCTCTCCTATATGCCATACATTGGCTACTGGTGACAGAATTATCTTTAAGATCTGCTGCTTAACTTACAAAGCTTTATATGTTGAAGTGCCCACCTATCTATCGTCTAAGATTTCTCGCTACTCTCCCCCTGACAATTAAGATCTTGTGACAGAGCTCTGGTCTCTGGGGCAGAAAGTCCCGGTCAGGAGGCAGGTAATTTTCTTCTCTTGCCCCTTTGTATTGGAATACGTTTCTGCTCCAAATGCGAATCTGTGAAGACCACCCCCAATTCAGGAAATGGCTCAAGACTACCCAATTCCAAAAGTAGTATTCTCCGTCTGTTACCGTGATACACGCGCCTCCAAGATATCCCTTCTGGGATGATGCATGAACTAAATAAATTAAAATAACATAACATAACATTACCTAGTGTACTTACGGTTTGAAAACACATCAGACATCAGGCAATAAGTGGTGGCTAACCATGTCAAAGAGGTACTTCCCTACAGTTACACGCCAATTGACTTGTATGTTAACAGCGTAATGCCTAAATAAAAAAGCATAGCTTTACCTGCATTCAAGAGAAACATTTGTTGGAGATCTTTGGTAGTATAATGTACTGAAAGCCCCCAAAAACTAAGAACTTCTTTTTGGAAACTAGAAGAACGTGATATTTGGCAGGATAATGGATAAAATGTTCTATAAGAATTAAAAACGACTTTTGAACACTGGAGACACAAAAACCCTAATTTGTAGGTCTTGCCCATCGGAGAGTGCCAGCTGTCTATGAAGGACCTATTGTGGGTTTATCAAGACATTATAGCAGACTTACAACACATTGCTTACCACTGCTTTACTTTATTGTCACTCTCAGTTGCTTGCATCTTATTTAATGTCTTTCCTTCCTCTTCTTGTGTTTGTCCCTTCCATGGAGCATCAGCCATTCTTCTGATTGGCTAAATTGGTCATCCTCTTAGAGATTTGCCTCTTTATCCTCCTTTTGATTTGCTGTGTTTGTTTATTTGCCAGAGCATTGCCTTCTAACAATCCCTTTGATTGTCTGTGTTTGTCACTGCACTGGCGCTTCGTCTCTATATCATTCTTTGGATTGGCTGTGTTCGTCTCCCTTTGATTGGCTGTGCTTATCCCTCTCCTGGAGCATCAACTTTCCAAGATTATTTTGATTGGCTGTGTTTGTCTCTCCCCTGCAGCAACGCTGGTTTACCATCCCATTGATTGACTGTGCTTGTCTCTCCCCTGGACATCGCCTCTTTACAATCCCTTTGATTGGCTGTGTTTGTCCATCTCCTGGAACATCACCTCCTTACCATCCCTTTGATTGGTTGTTTATGTCCATCTCCCGGAGCATTGCCTCTTTATCATCCTATTAATTGGCTGTGTTTGACTTCCTTTGACTGGCTGTATGTGTCACTCACCTGGACCATCACTTTTTTACCGTCCATTTGATAGGATGTGTTTGTCTCACTTTCAATGGCTGTGCTCGTCCTTCTCCTGGATCATTGCTTATCTACCATTCTCTTGATTGGCTGTGTTTGTCTCTCCCCTGGAGCATCACCTCTTTACCATACTTCTGATTGGCTGTGTTTGTCTCTCCCCTGGAGCATCACCTCTTTACCGTCCTTCTGATTGACTGTGTTTGTCTCTCTCCCGGAGCATTGCCTCCCAGCCATCCTTTTTATTGGCTGTGTTTGGCATTCCCCCAGAGCATCACCTATCTAACATTCTTCTGATTGGCTGTGTTTGTCTCTCCCCTGGAGCATTGCCTCTTTATAAGCCTTTTCATTGGCTGTGTTTTTATTCCTTTGATTGACTGGCTTGTTCTTCTCCTGGATCATCACCTCTTTACCATCCTTTTCATTGGCTGTGTTTGTCTTCCTTTGATTGGCTATGTGTGTCTCTCCCCTGGAGCATCAGCTCTTTACCATCCTTTTGGTTGGCTCTGTGTGCGTCTACCCTGGAGCTTTGCCTCTTTACCATCTCTTTGAATGTCAGTGTTTGTCTCTCCCCTAGAGCTGTGCATCTTTACCCTCCCTTTGACAGGCTGTGTTTGTCTTCCTTTGATTGGCTATGTTTGTCTCTCCCCTGGAGCATCGGCTCTTTACCACCCTTTTGGTTGGCTATGTTTGCGTCTACCCAGGAGCTTTGCCTCTTTACCATTTCTTTGATTGTCAGTGTTTGTCTCTCCCCTAGAGCAGTGCATCTTTACCCTCCCTTTGACTGGCTGTGTTTGTCTTACTTTGATTGGCTGTGTTTGTCTCTCCACTAGAGCATCGCTTCTTGACCAACCCTTTGATTGGCTGTGTTTGTCTTCTTATGATTGGCTGTGCTCGCCGTTCTCATGGAGCGTTGTCTCTTTACCGTCCCTTTGATTGGCTGTGATTGTCTTCCTTTGATTGGCTGTGTTTGTCTCTACCCTGGAGTACCACCTCTTTGCCTTCCCTTTGACTGGCGGTGCTTGTCTTCCTTTGATCTGCTGTGTTTGTCTCTCCACTGAAGCATCACTCCTTTACCAACTCTTTGGTTGGATGTGTTTGTCTCTCCCCTGGAGAATTGCCTCTTTACCCTCCTTTTGATTGTCTGTGTTTGTCTTCCTTTGGTTGGCTGCGTTTGTCTCGCCCCTGGAGCATCAACTCTTTCCCCTCCTTTTGAGAAGCTGTGTTTATCTTCCTTTAAGTGGCTGTTTTCTGTCTCCTCTAGAGCCTCGCCTCTTTACCATCCTTTTGGTTGTCTTTTTTTTTCTGCCTTTGATTGGCTGTGTTTGTCTTCCTTTGATTGGTTGTGTTTGTCTCTCCCCTGGAGCATCACCTTTTGCCATTCCTTTGATTGGCTGCATTTGTCTCCCCCCAGAGCATCGCCGCTTTACCCTCCATGTGACTGGCTGTGTTTGTCTCTTCCGTGGAGCATAGCCTCTTTACCATTCTTTTGATTGGTTGTGTTTGTCTCTCCCCTGGAGCATTGCATCTTTACCCTCCCTTTGATTGGCTGTGTATGTCTCCCTTTGATTGGCTGTGTTTGTCTCTGGCCAGGAGCATCGCCTCGTTACTCGCTGTGTTTGTCTCTCCCCTGGAGCATCACCTCCTTACCCCTCCTTTGATTGGCTGTGTTTGTCTCTACCCCAGAGCATCTCTCTTTTCCCTCCTTTTGATTCGCTGTGATTGCCTTCCTTTGAGTGGCTGTGTTTGTCTCTCCACTGAAGCATTGCTGCTTTACATACCGTTTGGTTGGCTGTGTTTGTCATCGCCTCTTTACCCTCACTTTGATTGGATGTGTTTGTCTTCCTTTGATTGGCTGTGTTTGTCTCTCCCCTGGAGCATCGCCTCTTTACACTCCCTTTGATTGGCTGTGTTTGCCTCTCCCCTGGAGCATTGCCTCTTTACTATTCCTTTGATTGGCTGTGTTTTTCTCTCCCCTGGATTATCTCTTTTTACCACCCCCTTCATTGGCTGTGTTTGTCTTCCTTTGATTGGCTGTGTTTGTCTTACTGCTGGTGCATCACCTATTTAACATCCTTTGTTGAAGCCGTGTTTGTCTTCTGTTAAGTGTCTGAATTTTTCTCTCCACTGGAGCATCACCTCTTTACCATCCTTTTGGTGGGCTGTTTTTATCTTTCTTTGATGGGCTGTGTCTGTCTTCCTTTGATTGGCTGTGTTTATCTCTCCCCTGGAGCATCGCCTCTTTACCATCCCTATGATTGACTGTGTTTGTCTCTTCCCCGGAGCATAGCCTCTTTGCCATTCTTTTGATTGGTTGTGTTTGTCTCCTACCAGAAGCATCACATCTTTGATTGGCTGAGATTGTCTCTCGCCTGGAGCATCGCCTCTTTACTCTTCCTTTGATTGAATGTGTCTGTCTCTCCCCTTGATCATCGCCTCTTTACCATCCCTTTGATTGGCTGTTTTTGTCTCTCCCTGAAGCATCACCTCTTTACCTCTCCTTTGATTTGCAGTGTTTGTCTCTACCCAAGAGCATCGTCCCTCTACCCTCCCTTTGATTGGCTGTGTTTGTCTCTACCCCAGAGCATCGTCCCTTTACCCTCCCTTTGATTGGCTGTGTTTGTCTCCCTTTTGATTGACTGTGTTTGTCTCTCCAAGAGAACATCGCCTTTTTACCCTCTCTTTGATTGGCTGAGTTTGTCTTCCTTAGATTGGCTGTGTTTTATTCTGTCCCTGATCATTGCCTCTTTACCCTCCCTTTTTTCCCCTCATATCACCAATGTTTGCAAATCCAAGCCTTAATACACAACCTTTTCCACCCACAGGTTACTTGCAATTACACATCTGGCCCTGCTAATCCAGTCCTTCCAGTTTCCTGGTTACTGGTTTCACGCAAGTGTAATCATAGGACGGCACCTTAGTCCCTTGCTGTTCAAGACCAACTCAGGAAATTGTCCCAAATCGTACTGCAAGGGGCCCTATCGACACCAGTATACGTTTTGTATATAGTTCTAACGGCCTGGAGCCAGTCAAAACCTTGCAGGGGGAGAGGATATTTCCATCTCTTACAGATCTCTCTCCAGGCTAAAAGCATCTTATAAAAAAGGAGATTGTATTGTAATTGTATTGTAATTGCATTTATTTAGCGCTTACTACCCCTGACGATGCGTCAAAGTTCTTTTTCGGCTACTAGAACGCTACTCCGGATCCCAAAAAATGAGTGGTGAATTAGTATAGTGAAATATGAAAGTAATTTGAGTAATGGATATGTTAGTCATTTATTTGGATTGAGAAGGATAGTGGAGGGATAGAAGAGGGAACAAGGCTTGCATTTATATAGCGCTTGCTACCCCTGATTGGCTTTTGAAGTGCTTTTTTGGCGAGTAGCACTCAATGAAGGGCAAAAGAAGTAAAAGATACAGCAGAAAGGGGGGGACACAAATGTAAAACAAGCATGCAAGAAGGAGAGAAGAAACAACACATGCACTCCAATTGAGTGTTAAAAGAGAAAGAAAAAAGTATCTCCGTGATTGTAAGCAATGGAAGGATATAACTCATCCATCAGAAACACTGTAAAAACCTGTGCTCCAGAGGAAGGACACGCCCAATAAAAGGAATTAAAGCAATTGAATAAGAAGCAAGGAAATGACTTGATAAACAAGCTCACCTATAGTAAGCAATGGGCTGACCTGAAGCCCACTCTAAGTTTTGGAATTGAACACAAGTCTTTTGGTAACAGATAGCTAAAGCCGTCTGCACAAGCGGCTTATTCAGTCTTTTTTTGGAGAGAGGCCGGTGTAGCTGTCCATTATCTTCAGATAGTGACAGTCGCTTTTAGCCAGTCCTGTTTTTTGGCTAGCAGAGAAGCATGCTGGGACACGTAATTTCATTTTCCTTAGCCTTGGTGTGGGTCTTGAAGTCTCATGAGAGGAGACCAGTTGACTGTTATAGACCAGTGTTTGTTCATTGTATCAGTGTTTGGAATCTATATATATCAAAATGAGCTATAGCTTTGCCACAGCTGCCCTTTTGGTAGTCTGTGAAAGACTTTCCACGCAGTTATAGCCAATCTCAGCTGTGTAACAGGAACTGAAGAGTAAGAATGCCAACATCAACATACCCTCCTGCTGCACACGTCTTTCTTGATTTCACCCTTGCCAGAAATTGTCAGGAAGCATGCCACATGGAAAACATTCATCTCCTGAGGTTCCCTTACTCACTCAGTCTCCTTCGCCCACGCAGCAACCAAAGCTCCTCCAACCCGAACCGGTTTTAGGGATGATTGTCCTGTATTACCGTTGCACCTGAGGCTAATTTTGTTCAGGTAAATATTTGTTTGTGAGAGTTGTACAGAGCACAATATGAACTGAATTGACTGTAGGGATTGTGGATAGTGAGCAAGAGATGGACAGAAATGTTTAAATCGTGCAAACCTCTTGTATTTACTGAGGCCAAAATCCACTCTATTGGTCTTTAAGGTAGTCCCTGTGTGTGTTTGTGTGTTCATATGTCATGCATTTAGGGAAGCGAACCCTAGCTGGGAAGTAATAGCGCGCTGTATAGGACAGTAGTAAACAACTGGTGGTGTACAAGAAAAACAAAAGCTTAGGCGGACGAGTTTTCTCTTTTATATATGCCTCAGGTAGAAGGAGCAAGGTCTTTAAGGATGGGGTTTTCACAAAAGACACGAGCTTCAGTTCTACTGTTAAGCATAGGAGTTTATAGGACCAGGACCCTGCCAGTTATGGTTCCTGGCCTCCTCTAACTCAACAAAATGAATGATTCGATCGCGAGCTCTATTCATTTGGGTACACACACGTCATGTCAATTAACAACACTACCTTAAAAAGACATTGTAACCTAGCATTATCATCAAACAAACAATGACAATTCTTAAGGCATTCTCATATTACCAGGCCACAGCAAATGGCATACTTCTATCTAACAGCAGATCCATCTTCATAAAAATGAACATATAACGTATTTGCAGCTAATTAAACAATTTAACATGCACCAAAATGAAACCTCCACCTCCCCAGAGCTTGGCCCCTGGTGAGGTGATGTTATGTTCCATATAGGTACCCCAATATAGGCTCAGGTAGTCACCTAACCATTCACCAATATTCTCTGTACCAATACACTACATAACGATTCTTAGTAATGACCTTTTGCCTAGTTACGGTAATGTCCAGATATGACATGGGGTTTCCTCCGAAAAGTTTAAGCCTCATTCATTTTGCATGAGGATACTTGGAATCACCGCAAGACAGCAGGCCTACCATCTCCAGCATAATAACTATGTACAAGGGTCATTTCTTCCGTCATACCAGTCCGACATTACACAGCAAGGTATATCACCAGGGGGTACCACTTTGAGTATATAGACCTCATCTCTTGCTGAGGTAATCAGATGAGAAAAGGACTTCCATGCCAACACACTGATGCGGGACGTTGAGGCTCCCGCACGCAGACACTCCATTTCGCAGTGGTCTGAGAACCCTTGCTGGGTGTCCATCTTGAGACCAAGACAGGTGCCACAGTCTCTCACTTCAGGTAATGGGGTTGACTTTATCTTAGAGGGATTCTTGGCTTTACACTGTATACATGGTAGGTACATTGAGGTACATGTATTTAGGGTTGCATCGTATGAGTATGCTTGTATTACTGTCATGTATTTTATATACTTGCCTGTATCAATTGCTTTAGCATGAAGGTAGGAATCTACCATCCTTTTACTCTGTCGGTGCTTATAATCATTTATATCTGTTACTGTCTAATGATTATTTCATCACACCTACTTTACCCTAGAATGACGCTGGTTCAATAAATGCTTATTGAAAAACGTCCCCACCGTTTATTCTGTGTATCTCTTTGAGACAAACAGCCTGATTCATCATTCTCCCGTTTTGCGAGCCCCTAATAGCGATTCATAGCGAATCGCTATTAAGGACTCGCAAAACGGGATTCATGTAGAAATGTATTATTATTTTTTTATTTATTTATTTATTTATTTATTTAAGAAGCTTATAAAGCGCGCGGCTACCCCCAGCGGGGGTGTCCCGGCGCTAAGAGTACAGGTTAATCACTAGAGGAGGTTACCTGGTTCAAAACCATCCAAAAACCTGGGGCTACAGAGGCACACCTAATCAGGGTTTGGTGAACAGCCAGGTTTTTAGTTTGCGCCGGAAGACTTGCTCTGACTCAATGAACCTGAGGTCCAGAGGTAGGCTATTCCAGTGTTTGGCTGCCGTAACGGCAAACATTCTGCCGCCACTTCGGGTAAGCCTAAATCTGGGAACAGTCAGTAGGCGAAGGCTGTTTGATCTCAGATGTCTTACTGATGATGATATCTTGAGTCTTTTGCTCAGGTAGGCCGGGCCAATTCCATGAATAGCCCGAAAGGCAAGGATCAAGATTTTGAACTCAATACGTCGGGCGATGGGAAGCCAGTGTAGGTCATCTCGATAAGCTCTGACCGAGTTGCGGGAAGGGATGTTTCCAATGAGCCTCGCTGCCGCGTTCTGAGCGATTTGCAATCGGTCTATAAGATAGAGGGGGGCGCCGGCATATAGGCTGTTGGCGTAGTCCAGATGTGCCGTGATGACCGCCTGGACAATCGTTTTACGGGATATCTGGGGGAGATAGGGAAAGATCTTCCTAATCATACGCAGCTTATTGAAGCAGGCCGCAGTAACTTTGTTGACCTGAGCTTTACAAGACATGGTGTTGTCAAATAAGAAGCCAAGGTTGCGGGCTGACTGCACTGGATTGGGTGGGGGATTCAAGACAGTAGGCCACCACAAGGTAGCGGGGGGAGCAGATTTCTGGCTAAAAAAAAGTACCTCAGTTTTATCCGTATTTAGGGCCAAATGATTAGCAGCCATCCATGTGCAAATGTTGCCAAGGCAGTTGCGAAAGTTGGAGAAGTGGGAGTCTGAGTGGTCTCTAAATGAAAAAACAAGCTGAGTGTCATCAGCGTATGAGACCACCCTGACTCCCCATGACTCAACTACCCTGGCAAGCGGGCCCAAATATGCGTTAAACAAGAGAGGGCTTAAGGCGGAGCCCTGAGGCACACCGCACATAAGGGGTTTGTCCTCTGATTCGAATGGGCACAACAGTACCCTTTGGGAACGCCCGGAAAGAAAGGATTTAATCCATGCCAGGGCCGTGCCACCAATCCCCAACTGCTGTAGACGAGTCGCAAGTATGTCATGTGACACAGTGTCGAATGCAGCGGACAGGTCGAGGAGGACCAGCATGGCCTCCTCGCCCCTGTCCACTGATTCCCGGATAGTCTTGGATACTTCCAGCAACGCCGTCTCGGTGCTGTAACCGGTTCTAAAACCGGACTGTGAGTCGTACAGCAACTGGTTTGTTTCTAAGTACAGGGCCAATTGTTTCTGAACTACTTTCTCTAAAACTTTGGCAGGTTTAGGCAAAAGCGATATGGGTCGATAATTGCTGAATTAGGATGGATCTGCATCTGGTTTCTTCAGGATGGGGAGCAACCTAGCCTGTTTCCAGACTGAAGGAAATTGGCCACGGGTCAAGGAAGAGTTCCAGATGGAAAGGAGAGGTTTGATTAAAACAGGGGCGATATTGCCCATCACTTTAGCAGGGACTGGGTCTAGTGGTGAGCCTGACTTGACCTTATTTAAAAGTGTCAAAGCTAAATCTGGCGTCAGCTCATTGAAAGAATTAAAGGAGCAAAGTTGGAGATGTGATACTTCTGACTGAGGACTAGGTGAAACGGAGTCAAAGGAGGAAGATAGTTTAATGATTTTTTCCTGAAAAAAATCAGAGAGTCCATTGCAAGGAGCTTGAGTGGGGACGCACTGGGCTTTCAAGGCAGGAGGATTCGCAAAATCCTTCACAATTGTGAGGAGAGTTTTAGAAGAATTCTCCGCCTGTTGGATGAGTTTTGAGAAGTAGGCTCTCATCGTGGAACGTTTGAGTTTTTGGAACTTGTTCAGGGCCGTTTTGTAGGCCAATTTGGTAATGGGGTCATACACCTGGCGCCATTTGCGTTCCAACTGTTTGCACCTACTCTTTTCCTCACGCAGCATGAGGGAGAACCAAGGGGCGGATGGGCGCGATCTGGAGGAAGTCAGGGGGGCTAGAGGGGCAATGGTATCTAGTGCGGAAGTAATAACAGAGTTGTATCTAGCAGTTTCCTTATGAAGATCTTCCGACAGGTTGAATTGAAAATGAAAACAAGAGTCGATGGACTCACACGTGACTTTGGACCATTTGCGACCACTATCTCTGTTAAGAGAGGAAGGAAGGGGCGGGGAAGGAATAGTGATTACAATAGGGAGAAGGAAATGGTCTGACCAAGTGAGGGGCAGAGGAGGAAGGGAGGAGATACCGGGATGGTTCGTAAAAATGAGATCAAGCGTATGACCTGCTTTGTGAGTGGGGCCTTTAACTAATTGGGACAGGGTGAGTCCTTGTAAGGTTTCAAGAAGAGAGGAAGCTTGTGCACAAGAGGGATTGTCGATATGTAGATTGAAATCTCCCAGCACTGTAAAGTAAGAGTGTTTAAGTGAGATGTCCGCGATTGAGTGCAGCAGGGAGTTGAGAGAAGAGGAAGTGGCAGTGGGGGGGTTGTAGACCAGGATGCCGGCAAAGATAGTGATGGCGGAATCCATAATCATGAGATGCATGGCTTCAATAAGCCCAAGGTTAGGTATTTTTATAATATTCAGGATCAGGTGGGATTTCACGATAACGGCGAGGCCCCCTCCAGATTTGGAGTTGTCTCGATTAATGCCTAGCAGTCGATAGCCAGGGGGAGTGGCCAAGTGTATGTCCGGTTTGGATGAGTCTTTGAGCCAAGTGTCTGTAAGAAATAATATATCCCATTTGTGAATGTCCAGCGAAAGCCAAATATCAGTGGCCTGTGCAGGTAAAGATCTACAGTTTATTAAGGCAGCTTTTAAGGTAACGGGGGGCTGGGGCTTCATGACTTTCAGAGTGTGAAGATTCCGCTTTTTAAAAGCGGGAATAGAGAATTTACACCGTGAGCAGGAACAAGTAGATGTTTCGAGGCATTGGGGGTTACAGCAGGTAGCGGGGCTGCAGGCGCCTTGTCTTAATTGAATAAGCTGATTACTGGTCCAGGTGATTATTGGGGGGCGAGAGGCAGGGGGTCTGGCGCTAGGCGCGGGTCCTGCGCAGACGGGCGCAGACGGGCTTGCATAAAGAAATGCGATTCCTACATAATCGTTATTTGCGATTAGCAAATTGCTAATCGCAAATAAGGAGTAACTCGCCATTCATTCCTATGGGCCAAAAGGCCCATAGGAATGAATGGGGAGTATTCCTTATTTGCGATTAGCAATTAGCTAATCGCAAATAAGATAGCGATTTGAAGGGTGCCAGGGGTGTCCAAAGGACACCCTGTAGCACCCCTCAAATGAAATTTTACACATGTGTTGCACACACACATGTCCAAAGGACATGTGTGTGTGTAACATGCAACTCAGAAAAATGCATTTAAAAGCATTTTTCTGAGTTTTTGCAATTTACCACGAGGTCTGACCTCGCGGTAAATTGCGGCCAGAAATTGCGAATTCGCAAAAAAAAATTGGATGATGAATTGCATTTAAGGAACCTCAAATAGAGATTCCTTAAATGTAATTCCTCGCAAAATTGCGAGATCGCAATTAGCGATTTTTGCATTTGGGATGATGAATCCCAAATGCAAAAATCGCACTCGCAAAGGGCCAGATTCTCAGAATCTGGCCCTTTGCGAGCCGATTTCAGCTTCATGAATAAGGCTGAAAGTGAGCATGAGTGACTGAGAGACAAGTAGCACTGTTTCCACGATTCTGAGGAATCAGGGTTGTCATGTTCGATAGTTACCAAGAACTATTCTCTCCTTGGTAGGAGGGGTTTCTAGCGGCACCGCGAGCTAGCTGGTATATAGGCTAACATACCCGGTAGGGGTGTATAGAATCAGTTTGACACCAATACTATAGTGTATGTTGTCTAAACGTGCAGATCCTATATAGGTTTATAGGAACTACACAACATGGCACCACCAATGTTTGTTTGGTACTTATTTAACAATCAAGTCTGAGTAGTTCAGTCGTGCTTTTCTCAGAGACCCCTACTTACATTTCCCCAGAGACGTCTGGAGTGGGAAGGGAGCTATCCGGCCACAGCTGAGTAGGCAAAATTCCTAATTTTTGGCTGTAGGGTTATCAAGCTTGAAGGATAAACAGTTCCTATTTGCATAAAACCTTATCTCAGTTTCATTAAAAACTCTTCCTTGAAACGTTTGTCAAACAAATGGCTGATGAAAACAATGCGGGGAAAGCACAGTCTACTGCAGTCAGGGAAGAAGAAACAGAAGAGGAAATAAATATTTCAGAAAACGCTAGGTATGCCCTTACTCAAAAGCTAAAGGACTACGGAGTTCCTGCTAGGAGTGGATGAGTCACTTTTGTAATTGAGGCTCATGAGTCATATAGAACAGAGGTTTTCTATTCATGGGTTAAATTCCCACAAGCATATGCACAATCAAATACATTTCATTCTTACACTGAAGTTGAAACCAAATGAATACTGTCCATATGAGTACATTTAAATTCCGCTCACCTACCAGGAGCACATAAACTGGTTTAAAGGTACCCTTCCCCATACAAAAGACAAAGCAAGACTAGGCCCACTCGGAAGAGATGGAGCCACTTGGCCAGTCCTTGTGGCTTACACACTGCATCCATAGATAGACACTATGCTAGTACCAGACCTGCGTCTACATCATGAACAAATAATAAAACTTTACAGAAACCTGACACAGTGTGTGATGAGAACACTCACACTTCAGCCAACAAGAGCTACACAAGCAGTCCAGATTCAGGGTTCAACAACTAAAATGCTAAACACAGTTATGGGTAGATTGCCCACTAAACGTGAGCAAATGCCATTCTGGATAGCTCAAAAAAGAACACAGCTAGAGTCAGTATTTCCACACACAAGCCCTGAAGAAAAACACAGAATGCTAACAATCTGCTTGCCAATGGTGATAGCTCCCCTGATTAAGGATTGTACCACTTGGGGTACAGTTTTCGCTGCCATAAATACCAGAACTCATTGTATTAGCAGTAATACCAGATGTATTAGAACAAATACAGAATGAGTACAGAACAGAACCTGCTCTGAACGTAGGGATGAAATTATTAGGTAATTTTGCCAGGTATCAGCTATAATAGTAGAAAATATAAAAGGGGAGGTAGCAGCAGTGGCAATACGCCAACGCCTGAGGGTTTTTACTCCTTTACAACAGGAACGTGAATTACCTAAAATTATCACAGACACCTATGCTGAATTAGGTAGAGATAGTTTGGAAGCTAGAACAACAAAACCTCCACTGATGGGTGGTCCTGAAAAGGATAACACCAAGCAAGCACCCCATTCTTCAAAAACGAAATGGAATAATAATAACAATAAACAAATGAATAGATCTCAATCCAGGAGTGGGTCTCCTCAACAGGAGCCCTCTGAAAGAAAATATAACCTTAGGAATAGGGATAACATTACAAATCCTGACGGATATCAGGATACTGATACACATTCCTCTGGTTCCTTTCCCTCCTGATTGCTGATAGGAGCTGACTAGAATGATCCTCCAACCCCATCATTACCAATGTTGGGCTCATTGTTATATTCGATGGAAAAATCTCATTAACAACTTTCTTGACAGCCTGCCAATATTCTTGTATTTTTGAGCACACAAAAAACATATGTAGGTCATAGGCTCTTAGCATGTCGCATCAGCAACACTTTGGGATCGGTTCTTATAAAAACGTATCTAGTTTTTGGGGGGCCAGTACTGCCTATTGGTTGTAAATAAATGATTCCTTTTCAAATTAGCGGGCTTAACCTCCTATAAAGTACTTTTAAAGAAAGTTGCTAAGTTGTTTGTGGCTCCGTCATCTGAATGACTCCTTCCCAAATTGCATATGGAGCTTTTAGCTTCTTATTTTCGGTTTCTAACAAAGTCCTGTACCAATCAGCGACTTCCTTTTCCTGGGGGCCCTAATTCTGTAGTTTTGATTCAATTTCCCTCATCCCACCCATCTCTTGTCCATTGGCCACCAACTGGGATAATAGCTGCAGGTACTTGAATTTTGAGAGGGAATCACCTGTTTTTACCACCAGCACTTGCCAGGGCACCATACCCTGCACCGCCAGGAGATCCCCCACACTTCAATTCCTGCCCTCCTTAGTGAAAGACTTAACTGAACTTGAAGGCACTCAGGTGTGCCTAGTGAGTCCAGATTGGGAAGAAATCTGAGAAATAGCTCATTCCACGTATCTTCCTTACCCCCAGCCAAAGAGTAAGTGATGCCTTTAGGATCTTCAACCTAACTTTTATAAAGAACTTCCTTGCCTCGAACTTAGAGAAAACCTTTAGAACCCCACTCCTTTACCATTTCTACCAACAGGCCTCCCCACATCAAAGACCCCAGTTTACCGGTGAAGGATTCTACAATTTATAAACTGGAAAGTTATACAGTATAGCCTTAGGTCTGGATGGGCCAGACTGCCCTTCTGCAGCGTGTGCCTCAGTTTCTTCTAGGCAAGCTGGGCTCCCTTAGATGCCCAAACAAAACTGACTAATTTCCACAGTATCTTGTCAATCATGGATTTAGGGAACATCAGATTTTAATTAAATGCACTCTCCCATGTAGAGTCAGGGGGAATTCTTCCATCTAGCTGGTGATACATCAACCTCTTTTGCTATCCTCTCCAAATTGTGCTGGGGGATTTCCTCCAGTGGTTTGATAAAATATTAATTCCGTTCGAGTTATTTACCAAATAACCAGATAGTACACAAAATTCTTTCAACAGAGCTTACACCCTGGAAATAGTTAAAGCCAGGTCTGAGGTGATTGTCCGCATACAATGCAACTTTGTTTTTATCGGTACCTGAACTGAAATTGATGACCTTGTCATCTTATTGCAATACTTGGGCGAATGGTTCTCGACTAGCACGACGACACGCTTAGCACCACGAACACATGCATTTCCAGATCCACACAGACCCTAACTCCACCCTCAGAGGCACCCTCATCTACCAACCCCCCGGACCTCGCCCTCAGTTCAGCGGCTCCATCGCCGACTTGATCAGCACGCATGCCCTGACCGCCACCGACTACATACTCCTCGGAGACCTGAACTTTCACCTTGAGAAAAAAGACAACAACTCCACAACCCTGATCGATAACCTCGCCAACCTCGGACTGAAGCAACTTGTCATAACGCCCACCCACTCCGCCTGCCACACGCTCGACCTCGTCTTCTCCTCAAGCCCACATGTCTCCATCAGCCACACCACCAAACTCCTCTGGACAGACCACCGCTGCATCCACTTCGCCTTCCAGAAACCCACCACACACCACTGCACCCAACAGATCCCCAGACGCTGCTTGAGCAAAATCACCGAAGACCAACTACACGCAAACCTCGATCTCAGCCCATCCACCGAACCCACCAACACAGACAATGCTGCCCACAGCCTCAGATGCTGGATTGAGGACTGCGCCAACACCCTCGCCCCGCTGAAGAAACCCCTCCACAGGGACACCAGCAAGAGGGCCAGCTGGTTCACCCCAGAACTCCTTGCCTCCAAGCAAGCCTGCCGGAAACTAAAGAAGAAATGGCACAGTGAACAAACTCCGGACAGCCACGCAGCACACAAGGCGCCATCCACAACCACCACCACCTCATCAGGGTGGCCAAGAGGACCTCCTTTAAAGACCGCCTCGACAACAATGCACACAATAGCAGGGAGCTTTTCAACATCGTGAAGGAACTCTCTAACCCAAGCTCCAACACCAACGGCATCCTGTCGTCTCAAGCCCTGTGCGACTCCCTCGCCACCTTCTTCCACCGCAAGATAGCAGCTATCCACAACAACTTCAACACCCAGACAGCCCCAACAGACAGCAACACAACAGACCATCCCCACACCATCGAACATGACCCCCTGCTAGCCTGGGCCAGCGTGAGCATCACTGACACCATCGAGACCATGCGCACAATCCACTCCGGCTCTCCGTCAGACCCTTTCCCGCAAAACGTCTTCAACAGAGCAAGCAGCTCCATCGCACCCCACCTGCACAATGTCACCAATCTCTCCTCTCAAGACCGTGATCTTCCCAGAGATCTGGAAACACGTTGAGATCAACGCCCTACTCAAAAAACCTAAGGCAGACCCAAGAGACCTCAAGAACTTTGGGCCCATCTCTCTGCTCCCCTTCCCGGCCAAGGTCATCGAGAAAACCGTCAACAGACAGCTAACCCGATACCTCGAAGAAAACAGAAACCTGGACCCTTTCCAGTCAGGGTTCTGCAGCAACCACAGCACCAAGACTGCCCTCATCGCCGCCACTGACAACATCAGGACCCTGCTGGACATCGGTGAGACCGCAGCACTCATCCTCCTAGACCTCTCTGCCGCCTTCAACACTGTCTGCCCCTTCACACTACGCGCACGCCTCCACGCCGCAGGGATCTGAGACAAGGCTCTGGATTGGACCACCTCCTTCCTCTCCGGCAGAATCCAGAGCGTCTGCCTCCCCCATTCCGTTCTAAAGCCTCTGAGATCATCTCCGGAATACCCCAGGGATCCTCCCTTAGCCTGACGCTGTTCAACGTTTACATGGCCCCGCTTGCACACGTAGCCCGACAGCATGACCTCAACATAATCTCCTACGCCGACGACACTCAGCTGATCCTCTCCCTCACCAAGGACCCTATCACCACCAAAGCCAACCTCCACGAAGGAATGAAGGCCGTCGCCGACTGGATGAAGACCAGCTGTCTGAAGCTGAACTCGGACAAGACGGAGGTCCTCATCCTCGGCTCCAACCCTTCAGTCTGGGACAACTCCTGGTGGCCGACGGCACTGGCGGCAGCCCCTAAACCCATCGACCATGCACGCAACCTGGGAATCATCCTCGACTCAACGCTCTCAATGACCAAGCAAGTCAACACTGTCTACTTCTCCTGCTTCAACACTCTCCGCAGCTCTGCAAGATCTACAGATGGATCCCGACAGATACAAGAAAGACAGTCACCCAGGCCCTCGTCAGCAGCAGTCTCGACTACGGAAACACCTTCTACGCGGGAGCCCCGACCAAGCTTATCAAATGACTACAACGCATCCAAAACCCTTCGGCACCACTGATCCTCGATGTACCACGCCACGGCCACATCACCCCCCACCTGAGAAACCTGCACTGGCTTCCCGTCAACAAGAGGATACCCTAGAAGCTCCTCACCCACGCACACAAGGCACTCCACAAGACCGGCCCAGCCTACCTCAACAGACGGCACTCCTTCATCCCCAACCGGCAGCTATGCTTTGCTAACCTCTCACTCACCACCGTCTCGCGCATCAGAAGAACAACCACCGGTGGGAGATCCTTCTCCCACCTCATGGCCAAGAAATGGAACACCCTCCCACTAAGCCTACGACAGACCCATGACCTGCTGACTTCCCAGAGGATACTCAAGACCTGGCTGTTTGATCAGTCGCACCCCCCCCCCCAGCGCCTTGAGACCCTCACGGGTATGTAGTGAGCTTTACAGATGATTGATTGAATTAATGGTTCGATATAAATATCGAACAACAGGGGTGAAATGGGACAGCGCTGCTGTGTACTCCTAAAAATCTGGAAACTTCTTGTGAGGGAGGTATTGAGAAGGAGCCTGGCTGTTGATTGTTCATACAGAGCTTTAAACAGTGTTATGAAACAGGGACCAAAATCAACAGCCACCAAAAATTCCCATAAATAAGCCCAGCAGACAAGGTTGAGGGCCTTATTTGCATCCAGTGTGATTGATCGTGCTGTAACCAGGTCTATTCTACCAATTAGTTGCTGGGGTAAGTTCATGAATCTGCCTCCCTGGAACAAATCCTTTCTGATCAGGACGTATAAGCTTTGCAGCCAATTTAGCCAGTCTCCCTGCCAAAATGCTAACAAAGATCTTATAAGCTGCTTTAAGCAGGGTTATCGGACGATACGATTCTGCCTCCCCAGGATCTTTAGCTGGTTTTAGAATCAGAACTTTAGTGGCCTCTTTCCATGATTCAGGGACCAGCGCCTTCCTCGTATACACCATACTAAACAAGTTCTCCCAGACTGGGAGAACTTCCTCTGTTAGCAATTTATAAACCTTTGAGGGGATGGCATCAAAGCCAGCAGCCTTCCCTTTTTAGATCTAGTTATGGCCCCACTGATCTCTTCCTGAGTGATTTGAGCTTCCATACTCTCTTTCCTTTCTCTAGTCAATAGAGGGAGACCAATCGCTTCCAACCAATCTTTAAGCCATCAGGGTTCATGAAAGATATCTTCCCTGTAAATCAGGAAAAAAAGAGAGACCACATGATTTTGCATTTCTTCCCAGTTATCTAGCACCTCACCCGAAGGGTTCCACAATTCTTTAATCGTGTTCCTAGTTCGTTCTACCCTGTAACCACTAGACCAGCCGCCACACTCCTCTTTCAGGAACAATGGGCTTATAATCCATGGAAAAGGAGTGAGGTTTTGATCTGTTAATTGCTTCTGATAAGGAAAACGGTTGTAAGGATGGTACAGTGAAATTGTTGTTGCATTTGGCACATCATGGACATTAGGTCTCTCTTTAAAAATTTCAGTATTGTCGGTAGGAGGTTCCCTAAGTAGGTCACCTACTGGCAAAGGAGGGTAGGAGGTTGACCCCTGAGCGCATCAGTAGCATTATAGGTATTACTTCCTATTATCACCACTGGATTCCGAATTATTCTTTACTAATCAAACCTTGGCTTGTATTAACAACGAAAGCCGTGCATGAGCCTTTGCTGTGGATGACAGAATATCTGCAATCTTTTGAGCAATTTTTTGAGCAATTAAAAACTCCAGTGCTTGGCACATCTAACTATAGGAAACGGTTTGTGCTTTATGTTCATGAGATGGCTGGTTGCGCACTTTCTGTCAGAACACAAACATTTGGTGATAAACAGAGGCCTTATGCCTATTTTTCTGCTGTGCTTGACCCTGTTGCTAGGGTCCTTCGAGCTGTCTGAGAGCCGCTGCGGCTGTGGTCACTTTAATCAGGCAATCGGCTGGACTCGTACTTGATACAGACCTCACAGTTATGGTACCCCATGATGTGGATACACTTTTGAATAAGACAAAGACACAGCACCTCATCAGTTCACGTCTTACTGGCTATGAATTGACATTGTTTGCTAAGCATATCACGATCAACAGATTTGCCACTCTGAACTCAGCCATGTTACTGCCCCTTACTTCTGAGAATGATGCAGCTGATAAACATGACTGCATTTTCCGGACAGAAAAAGAGATGAAAGGATGGGTAGACCTGACTGCTGTTTCCCCCTCTGACACCCAAGGAGAACTAAATATCGATGGCTGTTGTTTTAAATTACCAGATAGCACCACCACTGCAGCTTATGCTATCACTATGTTGCGTACAGTGTTAGAAACATCACGGGTTCCCTATCAGTCGGCCCAAGCCGCTGAGTTTGCTGCCCTTATACAAGCTTGTCAATTGAGTGAAGAGTTGAATGTCAATGTTTATACAGATAGCCAGTACGCATTCAGGGTTGCCCATAATTTTGGCCAACTGTGGGCGGAGAGAGGGTTCCTTACTTCTCGTTGGAATAGGATCCAGCATGGACACCTCATATTGCGATTGTTATCTTCATTAACGTATCCTAAGAAATTGGCAATGATTAAATGCAGTGCCCATAATAAGGTTTCTGATGACGTAGGGCGAGGAAATGCATTTGCAGATCAGGTAGAAAAGGTACGACCCGAAGTAAAATGAAAAGAATGTTTGTGGCAGTCCAGCTAGATTTGTTCCTGGGGTCGCTATGTTTGAAAATACCGTTGAGAGAAATGAATGTTGCCTGATGCTTATGTACTCCCTGTGGTTACTATGGCCCATGGTCCAGCCAACATTAGGAAAAAGGCATTTGTAAATAGTTAGCCCCTGTTTGGCATAAGGATAACATCTCTAGAACAGCTGCGCATTTGGTGAAACATTGCTTGATCTGCATGAAACATAATCCAGGGAAAGGTACCCTTACACCGTCTGGTAATTTTGCACCACCCACTTTTCCATTCGAGGTCCTACAAATGGACATCATTGAACTAGAACGATGCAATAATCTGAAGTAGGATTTAGTGGCCATATGTGCGTTCAACAAATGAGTTGAGGCTTACCCCACTAGTGACAATAGGGCCATTACAACTGCGAAAGTACTCCTTAAAGAGTACGTCCCTCGATTTGGTTTGCCCCAAGATATCTGGAGTGTCAACGGGTCTCATCTTAATGGGAAAGTGATTACAATAATTTGTGAGGGTCTGCACAATAAACAGAAATTTCACGCTGCTAATCATCCGCAGTCATATGGCTTTGTTGAGAAGTACAACCGTACTCTCAAACTGAAATTGCCAAAAATCCAAGAAACAACTGGGTTGCAATATCCGGTTGCTCTTCCATTAGCTCTTTTGTCAACTAGAACCACAGCACACTCTAGAACTGGGTTGTCTCTGTTTGAGGTGGTCTTTTTAGTGCCCAGTGAATGCCTGGGGTCCCCCGACCTAAGCGCTTCTCAGAGATTGAATATCCTGTTTTGCTTGATCATCTTGGCCAGTAAACAGACAGTTTGCATTCTATTCACCAACAGATTCGAGGCTCCCTGCCTCAGGAACCTGAGGGAAATCAGCTACGACATCCATCCTGGCTTTTTCATATTGGTGTAAAATTTTCTGACAAATAAATGTTTGAGCCAAGGTGGAAAGGTCTTGAGCAGGCTCTACTGGACACTCAAACTGCTGTGAAAGTTGCAGGTCGGAAGAATTGGGTGCATGGCACCCACTGTAAGAAGAAACCTTTGCCGTTGCCTTATGACCAGTAGGGGACGACGAATTTGAACAAGTGCCTAGGTTTGTCCCCTTCAGCGATGCACAGCTGATATGGACTAGGATGGATAAGGAGAATTATGATGTTTTAAACAAGGCTGTTTTCCCTGAAATACGGGCTATTCAAGAGCCTCTGTTCTTAGATCCTACATTGCATGGGGCTGCCAGGTTTGATTTACGTCATGGGATTGGGATCACTGAAGCTGAAAGATAAAACAGATTACGGATGGACTGTATAAGGCAGGCCCGTACTGTGTAGCACTACCGATAGGAGGTTCCGAAAAGCTTAGCATTTGCTTTGTTTCTGTTGCTTGAACATTAGTTAGGGAAGAAAGTAAGCTTTGAGAGTGTACCATTTTTGTCGGCATGGGATAGAGCAGGACGAGCTTAGGACACAGCACGCTCTATTGCCGGTGCTCAAGAGCGCCAACTGAATGATGGACAATAGGAGCCTGTGCCAGTGAGGCTGTGACGGACACTGGGAGAACATTTACGTTCTTTATTATTCTGCGTGTCTCTGCTTATTTCATAATGCATCCTTTTGGCAGACCAGTTGAGGAGGAGCAACCAATAATTCCGAGCCAACGTCGTATAATCTGGTCCATTCGAAGTACAATTAAATGTGCCATTGCTTTGGTAATGGTGATGATAACAGTATGGGGATGTTATGGTTCTTGGAGGATGTATGTGATGCACCCGTGCTTGATTTGAGTGAACACATTTCTTTGGGAAGAGACAAGAGGGCTATAATAAATAATTTGTTTGTGGCAGCGCCGAAGAGATTCTTTGGGATGGGACTGCTAGTTATCCTATTGGTTCTGTTGCTAGCCTTTAGACCGCATATCCCTTGTCGCTTGTTAATTATATGTATACCCGGCCGCCATATTTTGTAAAAGTCAAGGGTATGTTTGAACTTGGTTACCCCGGACCATGTCTATATTATAGAATGGCACAGGGGGAGGGTTTTCCTGGGTGTGACAATAGCACATATTGTGACAATTCTGACCTGGAAGAGCACAATATTACACTGGTGAGTTGGCACCTCAAAAAGCTGGTTATTATGCTGCTTGCTGTCCATAAATAATTTTACAGATACATCTTTATATAGTAACTAGCAGCCCGCCCCAGCGTTGCCTGGGGCAGAAAGAGGCTGGGGCAGTACACCTGCTCCCGCCCCGACCCCTTCCCGCCCCCACTCCCTCCCGCCCCCACTCCTCCCGCCCCCACTCCTCCCGCCTGTCCCTCTGTGCACACCCGCTCCCGCCCCCCTCCTAGCCCGACTCCCTCCCGCCCTGATTTCAATTAGCATTTACTTTACCTGAGCTGCCGCTCCTTCCCGCGATCTTCACTTCACCGCCGCTCCTCTTCGCCATGACGCGCCCGAGCTCCTCACTTCACCGCAGCTCCATGCTCACTACACCGCAGCTCCATGTCTCCAAATCCTTGGACGATCCACTATTAGAGACACGTGATCTTTACTACAAGAACAAACCACCCCGAGCAAGCTTTTATCCCTGCAAAATCGCGAAACTGCTATCTAGAAAATAGCAGCATTTCGGTTAAATCAAAAGGAATAACGACAGATAGTCAAACCCAAAGGAAGAACCGCCAGGAACAGTGGCAGTTATAAAAACAAGTTATAAGGTGATAAACAGGAAGAGCGGTCCCTACGAAAAGTACTTTTTAATATCCAGAAGGAGCGTATTCAGAATCAAAAAGATGATGCGAGAGAAACCGTACAGATACGACTAAGGGTGATGTAACCAGGACATTTTTTTAAAAGTGGCAACCAACCAGTGCCTAGATGCAGGAGAGACTGATCATTTAGTCTTGAAAAAGATGGCAGAGTATCAATAAAAGCCATCGAAACGCGTTGACGCCACTACTGCACAACCAAATAAACCAAATCTATCCTGTAGACAAGATATATAATGGGTCCAGGTTTAGATTTTGAGAATATTAGGTTTCAGATGTGCAAAATAGAAAGACCAATAAGAAGTGTCTGTTTGTCTCTCCCCCAAATGTGATTTTTTGTTTTCTCTTTTTTAATTGATGTAAATTAACTGTGATGTAATGTGATTTAATGTGTTTCTTATTAGTATGTGTATAAAATGATGTTAATGAAATTGTAAATTGGTTTTTAAAAGGTGTGTAATAATTTCTTTTTAAGTAGCACAACACACAGAAAGAGAAAAAAATCTTTTAAATAAATAACAAAACTATACTGCTATTGTGTGAGTGCATTACAGTGTACAGAACCCAATTTTTGTGCTTAGCTGACCGAGATTATTATTATGTGCATGTAACTTTAGTTGTCCACCAAGGGAAGAAACCCCTTTTTTTACTGTTTAAAGTACCCTATTCCCCTGGCGTGCTAAGGGGTCACTCTCAAAGCATAAAACGCATCTCCTCCTCACCATTCTTTTGATTGGCAATGTTTCTCCCCCTTTGATTGGCTGTGTGTGTCGCTCCCCTGGAGAATTGTGTCTTTACCACCCCTTTGATTGTTTCCCCACCTGTTGTCTCCGGTAGATGACACGATCTCGGGATACACGCCCTTGAATTTACAAAATTATTTGAAATTTTCCGCATCATGTGGGTGTCCATACTATTTGTTGATGATCGTGTTCTGCATTAATTGAGTCACTGAATCTTCTTGTAAATTCTCATTTGGAAAGTTCGCCAATTTGTGATAATTCTGGAAATCGCCAGGTCCTCTTGTTGGAAACTACTTGATCCAATAGGTGAAGAACCCTTCAACTTTTAGAAAGACCATTAAGAAAGTTTATCAAGTGGTCGCTTTTGCTCTTGAAGTTAATTTGTCCTGATGATGACCCTCAAAGGAATTTGGGGTTGAAACACAGTCGACGCATTGTACATGTCACAAATCAGAGATCACATCATTCTTCTATTGTGTATTGTGTATATTGTGATTTGTTCATTAGTCTCTGCCATTGTCTTTTGATTCCGCATAGTTTTATGTTTTGTGAATGCACTAATTGTGAGTTTAATTGTTCATGCGCCCTTGTGTTTTTCATTTCACTTTATTAAATTTCTCTGAGTATTCACTCATGCATTGGTTCTTCGTGACATTGTGGCACTCATAGGCTTTCTTCTGTTTACTTTTTGGTGGGCTTGTTTCGTTTCCTTTAGCTATGTCTGCTAATATAGCTCAAGAACAATCGTTGGAGTATAATGTTTCCCCACCTGGCACCAGATTGGTAGAAGAGGCACATGCTCTCTGAAGCACTGTATATAGATGAACAGCACTATGGGAAATATTTCACAAACTGTGTGGACTAAAGAAAATATTCAGTTCTGTTACAATGCCTTGAAATCCCGTCTACTCCCCAAGGTGACCCAGGAGCATCTTTTCATGTGGACAAACACACAGTCTTCATGAAGGATTTATAGATAAAACGTGCCTTTCTTGGCTGTAAATGTGACCAGAATTAAACTGTTCTGGTGAATTTAGAAGGTGATACTGACCTTCAGGAGATTCCTCAAGACCTGGTTGTTCAAACAGTAGCAGCTCCCCTCCCCCCAGCGCCGTGAGACCCTCACGGGTGAACAGTGCGCTTTACAAATGCTTGATTGATTGAGCTTGCTGCGCTGCCCTCCATCAGTGGGAAAGGGCAGGCATACGACACATGTGTGTCCTTTCACCTTGACCTTGAGCTGTTTTGGCAGCCTAGCACAAAAACAGACCCCCTTGCACTGTGTTGCAGCCAGGATTATTTTTGCGCAGGACGGGGCACCTTCCTCCATGAAAACAATCCTGAGACGTTTTTTCCAGAGGTAAATATTAAAAGAAATAAAAGATATTTCTCCTCGTTATGCCTCACCAAAGGAGTTGTACATTTTTGGTACAATCCCAGGTTTACAAGTCCTTGTAAATATGTGAATGCATAAAAAACCATGGGAGTTCCATGGGAACACCCCCCGCAATGCCCATGTACAGCCTCCCTCCAGCGATTGCTCTGCTTGAGCTTTATGAAACCACTCAGAACGAAATGTGACTTACAGGCTTGCGTCACATATGTACTACATTGCGTGGGACAAATGTGGTGCAATCCTCTCATAAATATGGCGCCAAGTGCCGGCATCTTACTGTGACTGCTGCTTTCTGTACCTGGAGCAGCCACTGAGGGTGTGCCTTATTCAATGCACAGGAAACCGAGGGCTTTACATGACAGTGATCATTCAGGTGCTGGCGCGGTTGCATTGACCTCAAGGCTGGCACTGATCAGGAGGTTGTGGCAACCAAGAGAAGGAAGGCCCCAGTTTTCTCTGCTTGTCCATTATCAGTTTCCCTATTCTTAAAGCTTTCTCGTTCATGACCTGCCTTTTTTGATCAGTGAGATACCTCGGTAGGTTGAGCACTGGCTGCAGAGATCCTTGTTTGACCCATCAGCATTGGGTTGTATGATGGAACAACGCATTCCGTTTCAACGTGAACGCCTTTATCACGTATAACCTTTTCCACGCATGCTTTTAGAATGTATTTTGTTCTAAGGCATGTATGGTAAAGGCCTATGCGTGATGAAAGTTTTCCCTAACCCCTACCCTCAGTCCTCAAGCCATTTCCCAAGCCACCCCACCTCGTCCCTTTTTTAAAAAATTCCAGCCCACTACCCTAATCCCTAAAAATAGTCCCCTGCGCGACCCCTGCCTTTTAAAAACAATTACCCGACTTCCCATCTCCGGAAAGTCATCAACACCTCATTCGAGACAGCAACCTTCCCAGAGAGCTGGGAGCACGCCGAGATCAGTGCCTTATTCAAGAAACCCAAGGCGCACCCCAAAGACCTCAAGAACTTCTGGCCCATCTCCCTGCTCCCTTTCCCAGCAAAGGTCATCGAGAAACCCACCAAGGAACAACTGACCCACTACCTCTAGGAGAACAACATCCTGGACCCTTCCCAGTCCGGGTTCCGCAGCAACCACAGCACTGAGACTGCCCTCATCGCCACCACCGATGACATCAAGTCCCTGCTGGACAACGAAGAAACGGTGGCCCTCATCCTCCTGGACCTGTCAGCCGCCTTCGACACGGTCTGCCACCACACACTACAAACACGCCACCCCAACGTGGGGATCCAAGAGAAGGCCGTGGACTGGACCACCTCCTTCCTCTCCGGCAGAACACAGAGTGTCTGCCTTACCCCCCCTACAGCTCTGAAGCCACTGAGATCATATGCGGCATACCAAAGGGCTCATCCCTCAGCCCAACTCTATTTAACATCTACATGGCACCGCTTGCCCACATCACCCGTCGGCACGACCTCAATATTATCTCCTACGCTGATGACACCCAGTTGATCCTCTCCCTCACCAAGGACCCCCACACCGCCAAAACCAACCTTCATGAAGGAATGAAGGCCATGGCTGAAAGGATGAGCAACAGCCGACTGAAGCTGAACTCGGACAAGACTGAGGTCCTCGGCCTGGGACGACTCCTGGTGGCCGACCGCACTGGGAACCGCTCCAACACCCACCAACCACGCACGCAACCTAGGGGCTCATTCTCGACTCCACCCTCTCCATGACTAAACAGGTCAAGGCCGTCTCCTCCTCCTGCTTCAACACCCTCCGCATGCTCCGCAGGATCTATAAGTGGATCCCCACTGAAACAAGAAGAACGGTCACCCAGACCCTCATCAGCAGCAGGGTGGACTACGGAAATGCCCTCTATGCAGGAGCCCGGCCAAACTCCTGAGATGGCTCCAATGCATCCAGAATGCCTCTGCACGCCTGATCCTCAACATTCCTCGCAGCAGCCACATCACACCCCACCTGAGAGACCTGCACTGGCTCCCGGTCAACAAAAGGATAACCTTCAAGCTCCTCACCCACGCACACAAGGCACTCCACAACACCGGACCAACGTACCTCAACAGACGACTCAGCTTCTACACCCCCACCCGCCTGCTCCGCTCCACCGACCTTGCCCTCACCACAGTCCCCCGCTTATAAAGAGCGACCTCCGGCCGCAGATCGTTCTCCCACCTCGCAGCCAAGACCTGGAACACCCTCCTCATCCGCCTACGGCAGACCCAAGACCTGCTGATCTTCAGAAAACTCCTCAAGACCTGGCTTTTCGAGCAGTAGCAACATTCCCCACCCCAGCGCCTTGAGACCCTCACTGGTGAGTAGTGCACTTTACAAATGATATGATTGATTGATTGGTTACCTAAGCCCTAAATCCTGAACCCAGCGTGACCCAAACCCTGTTAAACATTACCTGACCCTTCCCGAAACTCTAAATCTAGACCCCCAGCGAGACGCCCTCCCAATTAGAAAATACCCGACCCTTCCCTAATCCTAGGCTTTCCTGTTTTCAGTTTCTATTTTTGGTAAATTCTGGTGGTGTTTTTTCAGTGTTTTCCAGTGATTTCAATACCTAAATAAAACAGTGCTTTTCAGTGGTTACTCATTTTCACGCCATAAAAAACAATGGAAACAGTGTTTTACCAGTGTTTATGGAACGCTTTGCTTTTATTATTGCTGGCTTTCATCATTGATGCATGGTATATGACAGTGTACATACAGTGTATGAGGGCCAAATACATTTTACAAGTCAAATTTATTGTAGCACACCATTCAATATTTCTTCAGTGATTCTTTGGTCATTCGCGCTCTCTCTTTCCTTCCCATGTATACTTTTATTTGTGAAAAGGCCCTCTCGACATTGGCACTTGAGACTGACAACGCCAAAACAGCCAGTACACAATTTGCCAACTCTGGCCACTAACGTAGCTTTCCATGCCAGTACTGGCACACTTCAAGGTTCACATTCTCTGGGCCAGGTTCCACAACATATGTGTTGAACTGGGTGCATATGGCCTCAGAGGAATTAAAGCAGCCAAAAATGAAGCTGTACTTATCAAAGTTCATAGAAAATTCCCCTTCACGTTTTCATTTGAAGCGTGTCATTGTCTCAGCAAGTGACATTTGGCATAGGCTGTCACTGTTAGGTGGTTCTTTCAATTTCAAGTGGGTCTTGGTGACAAGATGTTCAGCAGTTCGGCTTGCAGTCTTCCCAGTTACTATTGGGACATCTTTTGCCCACGCACTTCTTCAACCATGAAATCTTTGTTTTACAGCACATAATCTTCTGCCGCCTTTATTCTGCGAGGTATGTTGTTCTGCACAAACTCGATCAATAAAAAAAACACTTAAAAACCGGTTACATACTATTGAGAAAATAATGATGCCACTAAACAGGCTGCCAACCAATTGGTGAAATTAAAGAACACATATTTGCGGCATAGCATAAGAATCCATTTTTTGCTTTTTTTTTATTTGGTTCTGGATGTATCTTGTAATGTGTTCTTAACTTTAATGTTTTTGGGTACTGCTAGAGCGTATTGCTTCATGTAGCTTCATGCTTATGCCAAAGATACCAGGATTTCAGTAGAGTTTTCTCAGTGAACTAAAATCCCGTCTCTGTCACTCAGTGGTAGCTAGTGATGTTTGAAAGTAATGGGGTGTAACATTCATCTTCGACTTTCAATGAATGCGCAAAGTGAGTGACGCCAACTGACCGAAGGGATTTTGAAGATGAAGGATATTGTCTCTACATTCACTAGGCATACAAATGTATGCAGACGGGCTTTTGATTATTATCGTTAACTCACAACATAATTCAGAAGTGGTGGGGACTTACTGTTTGTTTTCATTTTACATTGTGTGTGTGCTAAGATGAAGCAATCGTTTTATAAGCCTCGTGGGAGCAGTTCACACTGAAGTACACCAAATGCTGCTTTAATTAAAAAAAAAAGCTGTGCCTTTCAATTCATAAGCCCATGGGTTAGAGCCATCTATCACCAGAAAAATATCTCCTTTTCTTTTGAGATGGGCAGAGGCGCAATTAGAGCCAAATTTCGAAGAGGTTGTGGGCTAATAAAAATTTCCGGGGGTTGGGGGTTGGTAATTCTTCCAGCAATCTGCAGAGTGAAGATGCAGGGTCAGAAGAGGTTGCAATGCAACTGGTGCTCATGTAAAGCGCTCTGATATCTCCGGCTCTTGTTGGCACTATATAAAACACTACCCCCTAAAAATGTAATGATAATACATGCCAGATTTTCATGATAGCTATGATAGCTATGTAGCAAAAATTCACACACCAATTATAACTGGAACTCCTTAACATGGTCAGTACAGTACAGAAAATCTGGCACTGATGGGTTACTCCAGGGCCTGCCTTGGGTTAAAGGAACTTGCTGAGGCTCTCCCGTCATTTAACCATGAAAAACCTTAAGCTACCATAGGAAGCCCTGCAGGCCCTTGAGCCCGGTACAGCACCTGCGAGAGGGGTCCCGTGACATACTGGGGTGCCAGAAATCATCACTGCGGCACAGAGCAACCCATGTCAGCACTCCTGCTGACAAGAGGTGACCAGCTCTTTCTTAGGGGCAGCTTTCTTAGTGCAAATCCATCTACCTCTTCATTCAGAAAAGCAATTACTGCGGGATTAAGTGTTTTAAAACCACAACCGACAGTAAATCTAAACAGTAAATCTCAGAGCGGCGCAGGAAGGAGGAACTGCGTGATTTAATCAGGAATGCTAATGAAAGGATTCCGAGGAGCAACCAGCTCACCGCGGCAATGCTTTCACAAAGGATGTACCTCTGTGGCATTCGTCCCTGAAGCCTGTTTGGCTGCTTCACTATCAGAGAGATTCATTTCTTTTTTTAATTTTTATTATTTCCCCATAGGGTGGAGCGGGGCTGCAGCACACCAGGCTCTGGTTCCGGGGGACAGAAGGGGCCAGTGAGGGGCCCACGCTTAAGGACTCAGGCCGCCTGTCACCACTGAGTCGGTATGTGGCCCGCACAGGCAGCGCAGCGGGTTGTGTGCTGGCTGCATGGTGTGTTCCTTAGCTCGCCTCCCCCTTGCACCGAAGGGAGCTGGGGCTCGGCATGCAGCACGTGCGTGCCCCACTCCATTGTTCATCTGGATGCAGCAGTTATTGCCCGTTCCCCACACTTCTTGGGCATAAAACACCCCGACCCTTCTCGCCACAGACGCACCTGGGATGCCCCTGGTCCTATGCTGCTCACACTCTGTGGCGCGGCTGTCATGGCCCTCTCCTCAGAGGCTTGACATGTGGTGACCATGCTGCGTGGGGTCACATCCAGGCCTCCACCCCACATGCATGCATGTCTGGCTGTGTGTCTGTCCTATAGAGTTTCGCTGCCGCCGCCCGCCAGCCTTCCCTGACAGCTATTACCTCGCCCAGATCTGTTTAACAGCCATGATCCTTGCGCTACAATTACTTGACATCGTGACCGCCTCGCCCAGGGGTGGAACCCACATTCTGAGTGTTTACATTTCTGTTCCTGGGGCTCAAGCTGCCTGGCGTGGGAAATCCTTGACACCCCCTCACAGGTATCTTCTGTGCTGCCCGCTCTCGGGGCACAGATGGTCATGTTCCTCTCTCCTCAGACCATACATATTGTGCCACTTGCTGTCACACATACTGCCACTTTTGCCACTCGTCTTGTGTTAACCATGGCCTGACGCCTGCTCTGCTTGAGCTCACGGGTTTCCCCCTTTCCTCCTGCCCCAGCTCCGAAGGGCCTGTCAGTTCATGTGCTGCGCTTTCTGTTTACCACTTGCCTGTATTCGCACTAAGAGCGTAATCACTTGACAGACAAAATGCGTGTCCCCCCCACTCCCCGAGATTTGTCTTAATGGGCCTTTAAGATAAAGGGTAGCTGCTGCACGCCCATTAAGACAAAGTAAGTATCTTTAAAGCTCACATTCACAATGTAAGTATATGGCTCCATCAAGTGGCCAAATGGTGAAACAACTGGGCAACAACTATGCAAATCAGTGACACTCGGTTTAAACCGAGTCAGCTGATTTTGATCCTGTAGTGTATTATCGGGCAGAGTCGGTTTTAACTGAATTCTGGACAGCCTAGTTATGTTATGTCAAATGGGAATTTGTATAGCGCACGTGCACCAACAGGTTTCCTGATGCTGGGGAGTCTAAATGGGGGACAGAGAAGCAGAGTAGCATCTAATTGTAGGTCAGGGTGAACAACCAGGTCTTAAGTTGTTTCCTAAACTGAAGGTAATTAACCTCGAGCTTTGGGTCCAGAAAAGAAAATTGGGTCCCATCAATACTTTTACGTCTGATTCTGGGCACCGTCAAAAGGTTCTGATGCATGGATCTCAGAGTACATTTGGGTAGATGCTTACTGCGTAGTGAGACTATGAATCTGGGGGCTGATATCTTAGATGGCTTTAAAAAGAATGAAGGCAGTTTTAAACATAGCTCGCTGCTCCACTGGAAGCCAGTGGAGATCTTTGAGCAAGGGGGTGATATGGCAGCATCTATCCTTATAGTAGATGATCCTTGCTGCTTGATTCTGGATCATCTGAAGACGATGTCTCTGGAATTGTGAAAGGCCTAAATAAAGGGCGTTCACATAATCAATTTTGGAAACAATAAGAGCTATTGCAATTTGGGTAATAGACTCCTCACTAAAGAAGCGTCTACTTTTAAGCAATTTGCGAAGTTGGACAAAGAAAGCTGAGGTAACTGAGCCAATTTGGGCACTCCTAGAGAGATCGGCATCAATATGAAGGCCCAGACTCTTTATTAATGGTTTAGGCGATGGTGCCACACCTAACTCAGGTGGCCAGTAGGAGGGGGTCCAGAGACATCTGAAACAAGAAGTCCCCTCAGTACGACCCCATGTAGCAATTTTCGCAGGTGTAATATATAGATCGACTAAAGTCTAGGGGGCAGATTTACAAGCCCCTTGCACCTCTTGTATGCCACGTTGCGTTACTTTTGTTGCGCAGCGGCGGCGTGAAAGATGCGCCATGGTGCGAGGTATTTACAACGTGACGCATCAGCGAGATACGTCATGTTGTAAAGCCCTATGCCAGAAGGAGGCGTTCCGGCACGGGGGGGGGGGGCGTTCCGGCGCAGTGACGCCTCCTAAAAGTGGCTGAGTGAAATCTACAAGATTTCACTCAGTCACTTTGGGGTCCCATGCTGCCTCAAAAGCCTGCGCCTGCTTGAAGCAGGCGTAAGGATTGACACAGCATTAACAAGATAGGGCCCCCCAGAGCATTGTTGGAGCTGTGTCGCGCTTGCGACACAACTCCAGCAATGCTCCGCCTTTACGGCACAGATGCGTCATGCAACTGTGCCGTTTTTGCCCAATGGGGGGCCGCATTATAAAAGCGGCGCATCAATGATGGCGGAGGGATGGCGCACAATAAGTGGTGCATCCCTGCTGATATGCAGGGATGCGCCACTTATTGTAAATCTGCCTCTCAAAATCTTGAGCTTGCAGATTGTCAGAGCACAATACCGTGTCCCACAGTTCTATTGATCCTATAAAACAAGAATCCTCAACTCCCAAACTATCCTGCCATTTCAGCCTATGTTTATCTAAATCATCTGGTACTCCTTCCTGCAGGCATCTATATAATTGTGTAGTTGAGGGTTCCGCGTTACTGGTTAGCAATTCCATCAGAGATACTTGTCCAAACCCTGCAGCACCACCGGCCTTTTTAAGCAGAAAATCTCTCAGCTGTATGATTTGAAGAAAATCCCATGGGCCGACATCAAACCATTCCCTAACTTTTTCAAATGATGTTATGTGATCCCCAGCTAACAGATCCCTTATGCTGTAAACAACTCTTTCCCCACCTTGCCAGGCATGTATCTTGTGATGCCCTTGGTCATTACCAATTACGGAAGAATAACGATTGAACCTACGTACCCCAAGTTTTCTCCTTATGCCTGCCCGATTGCGAAAGGCAGCGATCAGTACCTTAAAATGAGTTTTCTTAAAATCGCTTGCTTCATAGAATTTCAGAAGACAGCCATTAGCCCGGGCGCCTATCAATAGTTCATATATTGTTGGTACTTGACCAAGATCCCCCTATCTTTTCCTTAACTCCAAAAAGAGGCCAAAAATACTGGAATGAAGCTGCTAAATAATGTATCTTAAAATGTGGGAGCTCCCAACCTCCTCTATCCCTTGGAAGGGAAAGGAAAACGTTTGCTCTTCTGGTCCTCTCGTAACACCAAATAAACCTAGCTACCTCCTTCTCTATTTGCTTAAACCAAAAAATATGAATTTCCAAAGGAATCGCATGAAAAATATACAACATTTTTGGTAGGGTCATCATTTTGGTGACATTACATCTCCCTACTATCGACAGTTTCAGATTTTTCCATAGTTGGAGATCGTTTTTAATTTTCCCCATTATAGGGGTGATATTTAGATCCACTATATCATCCACCTTAGCTGTAATGATAATGCCTAGGTAAACCGCTTTTTCTACAGTTCTATTCTCCATACCTGTAACAAATCTATTTGTCACAATCTTCGTTTTAGCTTTATTTAATTAAAAACCAGATTGAGTCCCAAAGCTTTCAGCAATACTTTCAACCACTGACATTGCATGGTCAGATGAAATAATAGCCAAGTCATCAGTGTAGGCCAGTAGCTTGGTGTCCCCGCCTTGCAAACTGACCGGAATAATTTCTGTGGAGGCCTCCAGACGCTTAACAAGGGGGTCTAGGGTACAGGGTGAATAGTAGGGGAGAGGTAGGCCAACCCTGTCTCGTTCCCCTGCTGATTGAAAAAGGAGCCGTCTCTTCCCCCATTATTTGTAATCTTGCTACAGGGATCAATTAAAACCTGTATTGCTTTAACAAATGAATCCCCTAGGCCGTAAGCCTTGAGGGTCTGCCATAAAAAAAACTCCATGACACCCTGTCAAAGGCCTTCTCCACAACTAAAAAAGCTACCCCAGAACCCCAAATCTTCCTATGGGCAACTGTTGTGATACCTTTTTGAAAAAATATATGTAGAGATTTGGATGCTATCATGCACAAATGTAATAACTTTACAGCCGCAGAAAGCTTGACAGTAAAGACTCTACAGGAGGATGACACACTGATTATCAGGGACAGAGACAAAGGGGGATGTGTTGTTGTTATGAACAGAGCTGACCACAATAATGAGATCTTTACCTAATTTAGCAATACACTGCTTTGGACACTAACCTGATACCACACATCACTGCGAGCCTGAACAGCGAGATCAATAGTTGGTATGAGGAAGAATTACTGTCATTTGATGAGTGCATGTGTCTCTCAAAATTGCCAAACCTAGATTCCCCTGCCTATATACCCTGCCCAAGATACACAAGAATGCTTCCTTCCCCCGAGGTAGATCAATTGTTTCCGGAATAGGGAGACCCACTAAGCAGTTGTCACAATTTGTGGACATATTTATACAACCACTGATATCCAACCTACCATCCACCATCAGAGACACCAAAAATGTCCTAAATATGATGTGTCACAAGAAAAAGGCTGGCAGAACTACTGATTCAGAAATGATTCTGAAGATAATACAGCTGATTTTGGACAATCACACATTTTTATTTGAGGGTAGTGTTGCAGGGATTCTGCCAAAGAACAGAACTATGAGTAGGATTATGGGACCTTTGTAAGTAGGGACTGAGTTATCCTACCACCTGAGTATCCATAAGCCCAGGACCGACTAGCAAATGTGTCTCATTTGCTCTCCTACTCACTGACAGAGAAACAAGCGATTAGAGACCCCAGAACAAAACACTCCCAGATCACTCAGAAATAGTGGTAACAAGACACACCCTTTCGCTCTTACCCTGGTATTTGTCCACAATAAGATCTGACAGAGCTTTAGTGAAAAGTTAGGTCTGCAATCTTCTCTATTTTTCAGCTTATCATTTGGTTTTTTCTGTTAAGAATTAATAATGTTAGATTGGGAGGTTGTGAAATAGTCATACTATAGCTATTAACATCTATTATGTTCCGTCTAGATATGTCTAGCTGTGTTTAGTAGTATGCTGCCTCTCTTTTCAAGTGGTTTTTTTTTTCTTTTTTTTTCAATTTTTTCTCATTCCGCTTCATTGTTATTCTTTTTTCTCTTTGCATTTAGTTGAAGCGGTAGCTCAAGTGTTGCACTGCATTCATCACCCAGACTCTGGTTGAGTCTGGTGGCCTACCTTTTGGGGGGGAAAGAGGTGTGGGTGGGGTGGGTGGGGTTGCTAGGTGAGGGTGGGGGGGAGGGTGGTGGGGGAAGCTAGAAAAAAAATGATGAACCAGATTCGGCGATAAAAATTCTTCTTTTTGTTTTCATTGAATCTACTAGGAAGCTTAAGATATTGGTAGTAACTAATTGTAATAATAAGGGATTCAGAGAGCCTTTTGGTCAATTTGCTGTGCTGAATAATGGGTAAACTGAATGTTCAAACCTGGAATGTAGGGGGACTATTGAACAATGAGAAACAGCGCCGATTGTGTGAACTAGTAGGTTTGAACCCAGTAGATATATTGTGTCTCCAAGAGACACATGTGCCATGGGCTAGGAGGTCATTATTGAAGATAAGAGGCTATAATTTGTTAGCTGCATCTACACAGTCATCAAATATAAGGGGGGTTGCAATTCTAGCCAAATCATACCTAGGTGGGCCTGTACGCCATCTTTCTGATCCTCATGGAAGATGGGCAATCGTGAAACTTGCCTTAGGCATTACCATCTGCATTATATATGGCTCCAATCAGGATGACCCTGCAGTTTTTGCATATCTTGAATCTGAACTCGCTACTTGGCAGGGCCCATTATTATCTGTGGTGACTTTAATATTTCTCGTAATTCTCTACTCAATAATAATGGTTTCATTCAACAGAACTATACTGGCCGAAAACCAAAAGTATATAAAGCAATTAGGAGGCTTGTGAATAGTTTGGGGCTAATTGATATATGGGAGGTGAAAAATCAAAATCAACAGAATTCTGGGTACACTTATTTTTCGCACCCACATCAGAAGCACGTCCGAATAGACTTTATATTTTCAACCAGGGATTTAGCTACACAATCATCAATCAGTAAATGCCCTAAAATAATATCAGACCATAACTCCCTTATTTTCACATTGACGGTAGGAGCTTTAGTTAAACAATCCAGACAATGGACATTTGATCGTAAACTGCTCTCTAAGAATGAATACATTACGTTTATCAAAAATTGGACAGAAGAATTTTTTAACATTAATCGCTTTGGCGCCACAAGGAAAGTGGTATGGGACTGCTATAAGTCAGCACTCAGGGGGGAAACTATAAGCTTTCAACCAGGGTTCGAAAACAAAATAGTAATAAATACAACTTAAAATTAGCGGCCCTAGCAAAGGCGGAAGAAAATCATACAATGATCCTCTCGCAGAGGCTAGACACCAGACACTCGATGTATCAAGTGGCAATGTTAAAAGCTGGGCTGAATGCCAGCCTTAGTGAAAAAGCGGCTCAAACTTATAAGGCTTATAGGAAAGATGTTTACGAGAGTGGTGAGAGAGTTGGTAGGCAGCTGGCTCTACGTACACGACAAAAAAATGTGTCTAACCATATTAGCCAGATATTTGACAGTGGTAAGACTTATACTCAAGCGCCTGATATTATTCGGCAATTTCAGCAATATTGTCAGCAACTCTACACCGAAGACGCAAACTCTACTGATAATGAAATATATGGGTTTCTTACTAACCTCCTTCACAATAATGAGGCTTTAAGAACTTTAGATGATATTACTCGGGAAGACTTAGAAGCTGAAATTACCTTAGATGAAGTGGAAGCTGCCTTGTCGTCACTTTCATCGGACAAAACAGCTGGTCCCGATAAAATACCAATAGATCTGTACAAAATATTAAGACATCAACTCGGTCCTTTGCTCCATGATCTTCTTCTAGGGATCCAATGGAACGGGGTGTCCCCCTATTCATGGAACGAAGCAAATATAATTGTTTTCCCTAAGAAAGGAAAACCCCCCGAACAACTAACTTCATATCGTCCCAACTCTTTAATTAATTCGGATTCCAAATTATACGCCAAAGTGATGGCCACGAGACTCAGTGGGGTTATTGAACACCTCGTCTCCCAGTGGCAACATGGCTTCGTTCCTGGTAAAGGTACTACTGATCACACGTGAAGGGCGATAGCCCTGTTCGATGCCATGTCTGTCGCGGGGGGCCGGATGTTAATGATCCTACTGGATGCCGAAAAGGCCTTTGATCGTGTCTTGTAGAGCTTTCTTGGGCAGTTATGCTACACAATAATTTCGGCCCCAAATTTTTTAAAGATATTATATCCATGTACATATCTCCTAGAGCAAAACTTCAGATGTTAGGGTCGGATTCTGGTTATATTACCATCACCAGGGGCACCAGACAAGGGTGCCCGTGCTCACCCCTATTATTTGCGCTCTATATAAACCCATTAATTTTAAAACTTCTTGAGAGCCAGTCTATCAATCCAATTGTATGTGGTCAAGATGCGACAAAAGTTTTGGCTTATGCCGATGATATCGCGGTTATTACATCTGACCCGGTTGAGGCTATGGAGGAAATTGATTCCTTAACTTCTGAATATGGTATCCACTCGGGGGATTCTTTGAACAGGGGGAAGACAATTGTATTATGTACAGATAATATTAATTACATCGATCAGAGAAGAACGGATAAAGCTACTTATCTGGGAATCATTATTAGTCCTGATGTTAAATTGATAACCGGTCTTAATTATAACCCTCTCATCAATAATATTAAAAAAGATTTAGACCGGGTCAATGGCCTTCACCTTTCAATCATCGGAAGGGGCAACTTTCCTAAAATGAACGTGCTGCCTAGATGTTTTTATCTGTTCCGCGCAATTCCCCTTGCTGTTGCGGCCCAGACTTTCAAAATACCCGACTCTCTTATGATCAATTTCCTATGGCAACAAGGTAAGATCAGGAGATCTCATAAACTACTGTCATTACCTAGAGATAGAGGTGGGCTTGCCATTCCGAATACTAGTCTTTATCATTGAGCAGCACTTCTTAAACAAATTTCACCGCTGGTCAGTTTCAGCCCAGAGGTGGCTACCTTAGATGCTAATGTCTTACCATCAATATATGTGCTGGTTCTTGGGAGGGGTGCAAATGGGCTGTTTTTGCAGCAAATTGAGGCAAAAGACATTAAAAAGAAATGTAAATTTGAAATTGTAAACAGTGCCTTGAAGGTATGGGCTAAGGTTACTAAGCATATGCATATCAGCAAATTTAATAGGTATACGTCGTTATGGCAATCAAAGCTTACTTATGGATTTTCCCACAATGTTATAGCTAGGAAATGGCAAAGGCTTGGAATCTGTAGAGTAAAGGATTTTTTGTTAAATAATCTTGGAACTACATTTGTAGAACTAAAAAATAAATACCAACTCTCTAATGGTGATTATATCAAATTTGTACAAATCTATGACATTCTTAAAGCAAAGGGACCAGCCTTATGTCTACGGAGAGTGGATATTATTGAAGCTATCAACAGACCTTGCACTAGAATAGGATTGCTTTATGATCTCCTTTTAGCTAACATTCAAGACGTTCTAGAGAAAACGGAAACAAACTGGGCTATTAAACTTAGCAATCCCAATGTAGATATCTATAGAGTGTTAGAGCTAAGCGATTCACTTTTTATGGCTAGCAACCTTAAAGCAAAGACTTATAAAACCATTTTTAGCTTCTACTATACACCTGCCAAATTATTTGCATGGGGCAAAAGGGAAAATAATCTTTGTCCTAGATGCTTACAGGGTCCAGCGACATTAATACATATGCTGAGTAGCTGTTCCAAGCTCGACTTAATTAAAACAACGATTGGTGATTACTGGGAGGAGTTATTTTGGCGTAAAGTTCCGGAATCAGAAACACTTTTTATTTTTGGCTAAGATTCCTCGTTAGAACTTACAAAGAACGAGGAAAGACTTTTATTTATTGGAAAGAATCAGAACCTCCTAGCTTCCAGATGTGGCTGGCCCGTTTCTTAGCAGCCTTCAGCTTTGAGACCGCTATTTATGCAACAAGGGGCATTAGGGCGAAGAAATCTGGGGAATCAATCTGGCTCCCAGTTACGAATTGGAAACCCTGGATCAGTCCTACCTTACAAGTACTTGATATTACTGATGTGTCGTAACTGTGATATAATTTGTTTGGTTAGGACATTTGTTATATTGCCATTTTATAATCATGTGCCGTTTATCTCAATTGTTCTGTTGCTATAGTTGTTGATATTTTATCATGGGCCTATTATTTGTAATGATTTGATTGAAATATGCTTTCCTTGTTATTTGCTGTCTGTCCGGATCTGGTTCAATAAAAAAAAAAAAAAGTAAATTCAAACTAAAAAAACAGTGAAATTCACCAGTTATAGTTAACTGAAGAAACTATAACTTGTGCCCTCGTCATGTACTACTTATGACCACACATATTGTGTCACTTATGCCATGTTGGAGAAGTGTGGCTCACTGGTTAGAGCAGGCAGACCATGAAGTAGAGGTCAGACCCGGGACCAGGGTTCAATTCCCGACGCGGCAGGGTCTTGAGCTCAAATGTCCATGGACTCGATAATTCTCGCTTCGGTGCCTGACCTAATCATGGGTTCACACTCTGCAACTCTGGGCATTAAGCTTGCTTAATCTCCACAATGGCCCCCCGCGGCGGGATGCGTGGCTTTCACCTTAAGGATGCCCTGTAGGGGCTATCTCACAGGGAAAAGCCAGGATGGGTTCCCAAGGCAAGCGCGGAGATACCCCTTCGGGGGTTGAATCTGGCGCTATATAAGAATATAATAATAATAATAATAATGTTCTACTACATAACTGATGACATCTTAAATAAAATCATTAATGACAATGTGGTTGATGAGGGTACAAGTAATAGTTCCAGCGAGCTGTAGCAGACATGCCTCTCTGCCCATAACATGGGCCTTTGTCTCCCTGCCCATGCTCTTGTGGACAGGTAAACTCAGATTGCTCCTCCCCGAAAGGAGAAAACAAAAACAGCTGCACTCACCAGGCAGGAGCAATGCTGGCATCCACAGTACCCAAAATTGAATGCTTGCAGGAAGCCAAAGGGGCTGTTGGGGCCCGGAGGCTGTTAAAAAAGAAATATTTGTGTTTGTGCATTGCCTATGTAAAGTTAGTGTTCACTGGACCATTTTTTATTCAGACAAAATTTTGAACCACAAACGAAACTAATCCTTTGCTATTTCTGAGAAAAGGCCTATGTTATTTATTGTTTCTGTAAAGTTAGGTTTTGCTTCAATTATGAATAGACTGTTCATATTACTCCATACCGTTCTCACTAGATAGAGGCCCTCTCCCACTTGTCTAGTGGCGGGTACATGGTGAAACGACCTTGGGTTGTATTAGGTGGTGTGAAATATGAGAATCGAAACATTTTTTTTTTGTCCAGATGCATCTGCTTGGAAAATTCCACTGTGGGCGTGTTTTAACCCAGTTACAAAATGTGAATAATGTATCTCTATGCTTGTTGATGTCAGTCCCTCTGCAGCACTCCTAGTGACTGGGCAGACTGGACTCTGCTCTGAGTCTCTATGAATAAACAGTTATTGGTTTGTATTCTCAAAAAAAAAAAAAAAAAAAGATCTGACATAGACACTGAGCAGTTACAAATATTTATTTTAACTAACAGGTTCAAATATGCTGTATACGTGTAGATTATAAATACAGTCAGCATGGCAGTTAGTCCATATATTATGAAGGGGGATGTCATCATAAACAAGCATTTGCAATGCAATTGGTCTCGCATTAGAAAAGTTTGAGCTATTGGTATTGTAAATGACAAATTTTGTATTTATGTGTTGGTTTTGAAAATAGCGAAATTATTAGCTTTGTCATTTACAGTGCTAATAGGTAGAGCTTTCGGAAATGTGACACCTATAGCATTTGTAATGCAATATGTGTTTTATTTACGTGACTTACATGTATTGATATTACAAATAAATGGTTTTTATTTTTTTTTTATAATTAATACTTAAATAAAAGTTATTGTAATTTATAATGGCAATAGCTTAAAGTTTTGTTAATAACTTTTGTGAAGATTATGTTCAGTGTATTTTATTGTGATGAAAATCCAAGAATAGATGTGAAATATTAACATCTTTTTTATGACATTTATAATAAAGCTTGAAACATTGAGAGAACATATTTGAACTAGTTGTTGTTGAATGGTTGCACAGATTGATGCTGTGGTGGCGCTGAGTGATGTTGTGGTGCCCCTGAGTGATGCTGTGGTGGTGCTGAGTGATGTTGTGGTGATGTGATATATAGAGTGAGGGCGATAGATAGATAGAGAAAGGGCGATAGAGTGGGAGCGATGGATAGAGTGGGGGCGATAGATAAATAGAGTGAGGGCGATAGATAGATAGATAGATAGATAGATAGATAGATAGATAGATAGATAGATAGATAGATAGATAGATAGATAGATAGATAGATAGACAGACAGACAGATAGATAGATAGATAGATAGATAGATAGATAGATAGATAGATAGATTGATAGATTGATAGATAGATTGATTGATAGAGTGAGGGCGATAGATAGAGTGAGGGCATAGATAGATATAATTATGTGGCACTGAGTGGTATTGTGTGGAGTGTGTGTGTTGCATTCAGTAGAGTGTAATTATGGGGCGTGTAATTATGCAGCACTGAGTGGTATTTGGAGTGTATGTTGCATTGAGTGCAGTGTAATTATGTGGCGTGTAATTATTTAACACTGAGTTGTATTTGGAGTGTATGTTGCATTGAGTGCAGTGTAATTATGTGGCATGTAACTGTGTGGCACTGAGTGGTATTTGGAGTGTATTGTTGCATTGAGTGCCGCGTAATTATGCGGCGTGTAATTATGTGGCACTGAGTGATATTTGGAGTGTATGTTGCATTGCGTGCAGTGTAATTATGTGGCGTGTAATTATGTGGCACTGAGTGGTATTTGGAGTGTATGTTGCATTGAGTGCTGTGTAATTATGTGGCGTGTAATTATGTGGCACTGAGTGGTATTTGGAATGTATATAGCATTGAGTGCAGTGTGATTATGTGGCGTGTAATTATGTGGCACTGAGTGGTATTTGGAGTGTATGTAGCATTGAGTGCAGTGTAATTATGTGGCATGTAATTATGTGGCACTGAGTTGTATTTGGAGTGTATGTTGCATTGAGTGCAGTGTAATTATGTGGCGTGTAACTGTGTGGCACTGAGTGGTATTTGGAGTGTATTGTTGCATTGACTGCAGTGTAATTATGTGGTGTAATTATGTGGTACTGAGTGATATTTGGAGTGTATGTTGCATTGCATGCAGTGTAATTATGTGGCATGTAATTATGTGGCACTGAGTGGTATTTGGAGTGTCTGTTGCATTGAGTGCAGTGTAATTATTTGTTGTGTAATTATGTGCACTGAGTAGTATTTGGAGTGTATGTTGCATTGAGCGCAGTGTAATTATGTAGCATATAATTATGTGGCACTGAGTGGTATTGTCTGGAGTGTATGTTGTATTTAGTAGAGTGTAATTATGTGGCGTGTAATTATGTGGCACTGAGTTGTATTTGGAGTGTATGTTGATGGAGTGCAGTGTAATTATGTAACATATAATTATGTGGCACTGAGTGGTATTGTGTGGAATGTGTGTTGCATTGAGTACAGTGTAATTATGTGGCTTGTAATTATATGGCACTGAGTGGTATCTGGAGTGTATGTTGCATTGGGTGCAGTGTAATTATGTAACATATAATTATGTGGCACTGAGTGGTATTGTGTGGAGTTCGTTGCATTGAGTACAGTGTAATTATGTGGCTTGTAATTATATGGCACTGAGTGGTATTTGGAGTGTATGTTGCATTGAGTGCAGTGTAAATATGTGGGATTGAGTGGTATTTGGAGTGTATGTTGCATTGAGAGCAGTGTAAATATGTGGCATGTAATTATGTGGCACTGAGTGGTATTTAGAGTGTATGTTGCATTGAGTGCAGTGTAATTATGTAGCATGTAATTATGTGGCACTAAGTGGTATTTGGAGTGTATGTTGCATTGAGTGCAGTGTAATTATGTGGCGTGTAATTATATGGCACTGAGTGGTATTTGGAGTGTATGTTGCGTGAGTGCAGTAATTATGTAGCATATAATTTTGTGGCACTGAGTGGTATTATGAGGAGTGTATGTTGTATTCAGTAAAGTAATTGTGTGGCATGTAATTATGTGGCACTGAGTGGTATTGTTTGGAGTGTATGTTGTATTGTAATTATGTAGCATATAATTATGTGGCATTGAGTGGTATTGTGTGGAGTGTGTGCTGCAATCAGTAGAGTGTAATTATGTGGTGTGTAATGATGTGGCATTGAGTGGTATTTGGAGTGTATGTTGCGTTGAGCGCAGTGTAATTATGTAGCATATAATTACGTTGCACTGAGTGGTATTGTGTGAGTGTATGTTGTATTCAGTAAAGTGTAATTGTGTGGCATATAATTATGTGGCACTGAGTGTGCACCTCTTGGCCTGCCCACTTGCCCAGACGTCAGTGGTGAACGGGACTGCCCTCTAGTGTACAGTCATCGGTTCTCACCTCTGTGCCATCCCCTGGCTCCTAAAGGCCGGCTCTCGGGTGCGCTCCTTGGCCCCAGTGCACCCTGGTGTCTCTGGAGGCAGAGCACGGTGGGCGAGAGGGAGAGCACCGGAATGAAGATCTGCCATACCTCGTGCTCTGCGCTGGCGCCGGGGTCCCTGCGGACCCCCCTCTCCTCGCTGTATCCACCTGCCAGAGTCAGAAGGCTCGCCATCTTGCTCTGCTTTCGCTCAGGATTGTAGGATTGGGACCCCCAAGCCCTCTCAGCTTCTTAAAGTTTGTCTCTTGGGGGAGAATGGGAGGGGAGACTCAATGGGGGCGGGGTTGCTCCCCAGATTCTATAGATATGCTAATGTGATCATCTTCCCCAGCTGTGTTGGTGCAAAGGCGGGAAGAAGCTTGGCTGTCTCCTGTGACCCCTGCCAGGAGAGCAGCTGAAATGCAGCGCTTTGTTATGGAACAAGATCCCCCGGTGCAATGCCTACCAAACAATTGATTTCTCTAAGCAAGAGCCTACCTCGCTGTACTGTGGACGGGAGACGCTGTGCCCGCCTCCATGCTCGGGGCTGCGCTGCCATTGGCGGCCGCCGAGGCAGGAAGACAGGCAAACACGGAGGAAACGTTGGCGGGGCCTGATCGAGGTTTCCGCTTCCCCCTGCCTGGCGGAAACTTTAGCTGTCGCTGCCGATCTCCCATGCGGTGGAGGGAGACCGGAGTTGCTGCAGAAAGCCCCGGGTCCCAGGAGGGGGCCCGGGTGAAGGGGAAGGCGGTGGAGCTGCGCGTGGCTCCTGTATGATGGAGCGAGCCCCGCGTTACATGAGGAGATGCTGCCGCAGGAGCCCCTAAGAATGGGAGCTCCAGAGCTGACCGGCAGCCTACCGGTAAGTGGGGCCGGTGTTGTGGTAGCAGAGGGGGGCGTCGGGGCACATTGCCGGTGGCCAGCCCCCGTGTGTTTTCCCTCCCTGCGGGTGACCGTGTTTAAGACAGTGTGCACGGCGCTGTGCTGGACGTGCGCGTTCGCGCACCCAAATCCACACGAAAAGTTCGTAACACCCTCCTGTCCCTAATTCCCCCGAGACGGGCAGCTATACGTCTCTAGCTGTACGCATCCTTCGGATGCTAACTCCAGCGAGACCTAAAAAGACAATGGAAAAGAAGACTATAGTGCATAACCTCCCTCCCCTTGCTAAAAAGCAGAATTATTATATAATAGAAGATCGCTGGGCTTTGTCTGCAGACCCTCAATTAACAAACCAGCTTTTTTAGAGTCATTAGCCAACACCATCCCACCTACTCAAGACGAGATCAACTCCTCGGTCTCCTCGCTTACCAGCTGGCTCAACACAGCCAGGGACTCTCATGCCCCTCTTAAAAAAATCAAATTGGCGAGACGTGCTGACGCCAACCGGTGGTTCTCCACTGACTTAAAAGCAAGGAAACTGGCCTACGACAATTAGAACGTCAATGGCCTCGGAAGTACGACCCTGACTTAAAAAAGACCTTTACGAAAGCTAGGAAAGAATACATGACGGCCATCCTGATGGCGAAAGCGTCCTACTTTTCCTCCAAAATTCTGGAATCCACAAATAAGTCTAAGGACATTTTCTCCATCCTCAATGAACTCACAAACCTTGACACGGTCCGACCCAAGATCATCCCCACCCAGTCTTTATGTGATTCACTTAACGTTTACTTCATCGACAAAATACTGGACATCAAAGCCAGCATTCCTCGACCAGTGTCCCCCCTTACTTCCGGCATGTCAATCAAGCTGAATCACTACACCCTGAGCAGTTTCCCACCCATCACCCAAGACCAATTTCGGGAACTACTATCTAGAGTAAAATCCGGTGCCCCTTCAGATAGCTGCCCGCCCCACATCCTAAAAGAGTGCTTCCTGACCCACCCAGCCCCTGCTCTTACACTCTTGAACAAATCCTTGACTCTTGGCCTAGTCCCCACAGCTTTTAAAGAAGCCATAGTCATTCCGCTTCTAAAAAAACCGGGGGCAGACCCAGCCTGCAAAGCCAACTTTCGACCGATTTCGCTGCTGCCCTACTTGGCAAAAGTCCTTGAGGCACACGTGGCCAAATGCTTATCTAATTTCCTCGAGGAATCCTCCTGCTTCGACCCCCATCAGGCAGGCTTCCGGCCTGCTCATTCTACCGAAGCAGTAGTCACGACAGTTCTGGACACCCTGCGCGACTGTGCTGACAGACGCTCTCCACAAGCCCTGGTGCTCCTAGACCTTTCGGCCGCTTTTGACACGGTCGACCACAACATTTTGGTCGACCGTGTCGAACAAGCCGGCGTCAGGGACCTAGCAGCCGGCTGGCTGAGATCCTTCTTGACTGACCGTAACCAAACTCTGCGCCTTGGTGACTTAATGGGCACCAAACAGGCCATCACCTGTGGAGTGCCACAGGGCTCCTCCCTGTCTCCTCACCTATTTAATCTGTATATACTCCCTCTGATCCAGACCTTAAGAGAGAATCAGGTGAGAGTCTTCAACTATGCAGACGACTTACAGCTGCTGTTCACCATCGACAACACCGAAGACTCCATACGGCACTTCCAGTCCACCATGAACTTCATCAAAACTTGGATGGACCAGAACCAGCTCAAATTAAATCCGGGTAAAACGACACTAGTCCTGACCGGTGAAAGCAGCAAGTACTGGGGCCCACATTACTGGCCTTCTGAACTAGGCCAAGCCCCAACACCTTCCCCGTCAGCCAAAACACTTGGAGTCACTGTGGACCGTGACTTATCTCTTAAAACTCAAGTTGGTCAAGTGGTCTCCAAATGTTTCTTCCAACTGAAGAAAATCCGGAAGGTACGCCGCCTGCTTACACCCGAGGCACTCACCCAGGTGGTGATTTTTACTGTATTGTCCCATCTGGACTACGCAAATGCCATCTACCTAGGTCTTCCCAACTACCTAGTTAAGCGACTCCAGATGGTACAGAACCATGCCGCAAGGCTAATTCTGAACCAACCTAGGCGCCAGGCAGCCACCCCCCTCCTTAGGAAACTACACTGGCTCCCTGTGGCCCAGCGCTGTGCCTTCAAGACTGGCTGCATAATCTTCAAGTCCCTATACTGTAAAAGCCCATTATTCATCAACAACCTGATTTCCAAATACACCCCGTCCCGCAACCTACGCTCACTCCATCAGAACCTCCTGCAGTCGCCCTCCTTCAACTTAAAGCGTGCAGGAGGTCGTAGGTTTGCCACCCTTGCCCCCTGCTTGTGGAACTCTCTCCCAATGGAGACCCGGAATTGTCAAGACCTCCTCCCCTTCCAGAAAGCCTTGAAGACCTGGCTATTCAGACAAGCATTTTCATAATTCTCTTCCCTCTATGTTCATGTTATTGCTGATCATAGCGCCAAGCAACCAATCGGTGATAGTGCGCTCTAGAAATATTTTAATAACATAATAACATAACTATACCTTAGCCTTTAGATGGAAAATCTACATCACAGGTGCTGTCTTGCTCTTCTCCCTGGATAGATCCCTCTCCAAGTGTGTGTGTGCGCTGTCCGTGTATCCCAATGTATCTTAGTATCGGCATTTAACAACGGCTTCATTGGTATGTTTTGACTAGGTGCCAGGGCCTGACCAGAACAGAATAACAAGGGACATGTTGTTCCACCTTGCACACACTGTTAAGGAACATGCAGAGAACAAACACAGCAGACAGTTACCATATGAAAAGCACTAATGAGGACACTTGCAGAAACAAAGTCATATGGTAAAGTGCACAAAAGCCATATAATGGCTGCAGGGCTCATTCTAACATAGTGATGTCGACATTGTCCGCAAGGGCCACGTGACGCCCTCCCCTTGGCCAGGTTTATAGCACCAGGCTAAAGAACAACAAGATAAGCAGAGCCAAAGTGAATCTGAAAAGGCCAAATTACGAAAAGTCAAATTTGGAAAAGAGGCAGTGGAAAATGGAGATCAAAAAGATGACGTGAGCTCAAAATGCCGGGTACCCCGGGGTACTTAGGGAAACCCTCTAAGTGCAAAAAGTCACAAGTACCATGGAATGCAATTCACTCCAAAAGACTATCTGCACCTCTCCAAGCAAAGAGGGTGGCTATCCAATCGAGCAAGGCGAGGAGCATGTCAGGGCAATCTGCATGATAGTCGAAGATACTTTGTTGTTAGAGGCGCCGAGCACAAGCGCAGGTAGTCCAGTCTGCTCTCCTTACATTACACAACGCATCCCTCAGGCAAGTGTCATGGTAACAGGCCTGGTCATGGGCCCACATGGGACCAACCAACAGTACATAATCCAGGTCGACACATGATGTAGTGGAGAGGCTGACATCAAGGGCCCAGTCAAAGGGGCACTGTAGACAGTAAAACACAAGTTGCACGCAGGTGAATTAGGCATAGTGGAAGTTCAGCCTATAGTAGATGCCAAGAGTCGCCAATGGAAAACTTCTAAATAGTTGTTGCAGTCGTTCACAGTACATCGCAGCTGCTCTGGATGTGGCTGAACCACAGGACGGGCAGCCATTTTGTAGTAGAAGGAGAAGAATCAGCACTGTGCAAATTAGCAAGAGCACCAGGGGAAACCCGGCAAAGGTGCTGGAAAAAAAAGATTGAATAAAAACCGGTATTACTCCAAAAATAGTCTGTAAGGAGGTAACAAGGCCAAAGACCACCAATTTGAAAAAATGTGCTAAGCCTTCGGTTTCAGACGTGTAAAATATTTGGTGTTATATTTCCCTCAAAATGGAGTAGGAGATTGGTATTCAGCAGAGACTAAGGGCCATATGTATCATCCTCACCATTTGCGATTTCTAAATAGCGAATTTTAAGGAATCGCTATTTAGAAATCGCTAAATGGTATGTATGTACAAAATCAGTATTTTTTAGCGATTTCCAATTATTCCTTATTTGCGAATTCGCAATTTGCGAATTCGCAAACAAGGAATAATTTCCTATTCATTTCCATGGGCCAGGAGGCCCATAGCAATGACTGTGAAATAATTCTCAATTTGCGAATTCGTTATTTGCTAATCGCAATTTGAGAATTATTTCAAGGGTGCAGGGGTGTCTCAAGAAAACCCTGTTGCACCCCTGTAAATTACATGTGTGTGCATATGGCGCACACACATGCCAAATAGGCATGTATGTGCGTCATATGCCACCCTCACAAATGCACAATTGTGCATATTTACAAGAAATCACAAATTACCACGAACTACCAGTTGGTGGTAATTTGCGATTTCTAAACCTGAAATCGCAATTCTTAAAAGCTTCATACATAGCATTTAAGGAATCGCAAAATTGTGATTCCTTAAATGCTTAAGCAAAAAAGGAATTGCAATTTTTTGCGATTCCTTATTTTGCTAACTTTTAATACATTCCAAAATCGATTAAAAGGCTGTTTGCGATTCGCTAAGGCCGAAATTCTGTGAATTTCGGCCTTAATGAATCGCAAAAGGCTTGATACATGTGGCCCCAAGTCTCACTTGATATTCTAGCCACCTGAAATTTGAAGGTCTCACAAGCTGAAGTGAGAGCAACTTCTTGTTGAAACAATAGTGCTTTAAATCTGCTTAGCTTGTTGAAATCTGCCTTCAAAGTGGGAATGGAAGGCCACAGCAAACTGTCTACAATCCCTTGTGGAGGAGGAAAGAAGACATTACTGCAACATGTAACATGGTGTGTGTGAACCCGTTACAATATACGGAATGCCTGCCTGTAAGCAACAGCAGTTATTTAGGAGAAGATCAATCCCATTAGAGAGCAAAGTTTGCATGGGAATAATAGCAGGCGCTGGCGTTCCTTTAAAAAATAGTGCCAAATTAGGGGCTGATACGTTACAAGCCCCTTGCAATTTTACTTGTGGACAAACGAAGAATGTCCCTCAGTAGAATCACAGCCGTTCCCTGTTAAGAAAACTTCTTTATCCTCACTCTGACAGTGAAATCAAAGGGCAACAACCGTAATTCATGGAGAAAAGTACTACCAACGGGTTCAAACCTACTCACAGGGTAATGTTTTATGCAGGCTGTAAATTGAAATAGCGAGATAGGCAATGAGATCACCCTGTGTATTACCCATACAGAAGAAATAGTTTTCACTATTGAGAATGGAAACCGTTCTAATTTTTCAGTATGCAACATGTGTATGTAGCGTCTTTCATGACATAAACCGTTGACTATTTGTCAAATTAATTGCTAAAAACAGTGCGGAAGCATTCAAATAATCCCTTGGTACTTTGCCACTTTCCAGGATCTGCAATGTCCAAGCAAATTGCATTACGGAACGCAATTGATGTTGCCCATGATACAACACAGAGACATAACTTTGTACTATGTCTATTACAGATGAAACAATATTATCTAAAGTGTAAATATGTGAAGACAAAGTGTTTTTGCTATTATCAACTATGTCAAGAGCCTTTCTCAAATTATTCTGCTCAAGTTATCATAGGCAGGAAGCCGCTTCCATTTGGGACAATTTCCAAAATTAATCATATGCAGCATATTCAAAACATTTTGAACGAGGGGCTTTAGGCCCCAAAAGCAAATCTGCTAAATCATAATTTCCCAACTGAGTATGTAGTGAGAGTATGAGAGTGTGGACAACGTGACTGGTTTACAAAGTGTAAACCCACTGTAGTCATCAAAAAAGTAAGCCTGGGCTGCAAATCCCTCTCCACTCGCGGAGTTTGCAGAATTTGGGTAATTTCGCGTTCCGCGGAGATTCTGAGTTCTGCGGCTTTGCGGAATTATTTGCTTGTTCACTTTCTAAAAATGCGTGTTTGCAAGATGTTTATCCCCGAGCACGTAAACAGCGATCTCGAACAGGAAAAACGCATTGCGAACAAGCAATTCCGCATGCTTGTGGAATTTCTGCGCGTTCGGTGAGATTTATTACCGTTTCGTGGAACTTTGCGTAGCGCGACTACGCAAATTCAGCCCTCCCCCTTCAAAAAAGCACGATTGACACGCATCATTATTAAATGGCCACACTAACCAACCTAAAGGATGTACAGTGGACGAGTGCAGGGTGCCATTTCGAAACATTTCATTCAAAACATCCAATGAATAATTGATAGAGCGCTGCCAGTTGTTATAGGCATATTTAAACAAAAAGAGAGAAAGGGAAGTCGCAGCTTCCACTCTTACTCCCCAGGGAAAAGTCAAATAAACAAAAGAGTGAAGCTCGAGGGTCACTCATGTTTATTAAAAAGAGCCCTCACTCACCAGCCTAGTTGATGACATGCTTCATCATTCGGCCCCCACCAGAGAGACAGAGTGCATCTCCGGTGTGCTACAATGCCTGATTACAGTTGAGTGGGTTTTTTGGGTGACAAGTGCTAGTGCTTGTGTATGAAGTGAAATTAAAATGGCCTTACTGCTTCCTAAATACATTTTTATTAGGTGGAGAGTAAGGCCAGATTAAAAATAGGTCTGGGGCCAGATTGGGTCACATTCGATTGAACATAGGTACATCGATAATATCCTGATGATCTGAGCAGGGTCTGTGGATGAGTTACTGCCTAGTATATTTGGATATGAATGTGTACTACAATATGTAATTTACAATGAACTTTGATCATAAAAAGATACAATTCCTAGTTGTGGAATTGTACATGTATGGTTCCAAATTAATGAGCAGAATGTATAAAAAAGAGACATGTTGTAACATAGTTTTACATGCAAGTAGTGCTCATCCCAGACATCACCTTTCTGCCATACGGAAATGGTCAGGGCCAGGAGGAACTGCAGCTTAGATACAGAATATGTCAGGAATTTGGCTGACATTAAACAGAGGTTCCTTTTTAGAGTCTATGACAGTTATACCTTCAGAGATGTACATGAAAGAGCAATGAAGATAGCCAAACGAGTCACACTTAAAGACAACAGAACTAAGCAAGACACATACACAGAAACTATTCGACCTATCTTCACTTATGGCAGTAATATAGGTGATGTCATCAGAAGTCTGAACAGACACTGGCACTTATTGAAAGAATACACCAATATTGCACACCATATTACCAGACGCCCATATATTACCTTTCACAATAAAATAACTCTTAGAGGACTTATCAGCCCTAGTAACCCAGGCAACAAACAACTTGAGAATTGGTTAAAACCACACATGAAAGGTTTCCACAAATGTGTACACTGCACTATGTGCAAAGTTGCAAAAGAGAAAAAATCATATAAATATAATGACAGCCTAATCTTCTATATCAAAAGCAACATAAATTGAACAGCACACTTTGTGGGCTACGTGGATTTATAAGTGAATGGGATTTATGTGGGAAGCACAGTGAGAATGGACAAAGTAATGGAACACTTTCAAGCAGTGAAACAAGGGGATCATGAATACCACTTTGCACTTCATACACTGAGTTGTAAACAAGAAGACCAACATATGAGCTTTCAGTTCCATGGTCTAGAAATGGTACAACATAATTATATAGGCCGTAACCAAGAGTTACACTTGAGACGACAAAAAAACATTTGGATTTTGTGTCTCAAAGCTGTAGAAAAGGAGCTTAACATGGATCGTGAATTGCATTACTTCTTGGGTGATTAAGAACTGATCATTTTTTGCTGTATTCTGTGACAATGTACTGCTACAAGTGCTCATACTATGTTGTGTGGTCCTAAGAAACAGTAATGATGTATAATTTCAAATGTGATAGTAGGAAGCTTTATATTTGCTTCCAATGCATTCAAGTCAATACAGTCTTTATTTCGATTGTCATAATCATTAAAGACACAGTACAAAAAGTGACTGAGAAAATTCATAATGTATAATAATACATCCTATTAAAAACATAGTAAAAAGTTGATAAAAAGGTATAAGTAAAATGCATAGGTGATAATACACAATATACAAATATTTACACAACTATTGACAGATGCTATTTACCCCCTTATTGATGCATAAAAAAAACATACACCTGGTTTGGGTATGAATGGCAAGCACCTATACTGGGAGTGAACTTACAATGCTAATCCACTGAGGATAGAGTCATAAGGTGGGACTGACAAGAATTAGAGTACCCTCAACATAGTGGCTCGGATGCCCCACATCCAGCTCAAAAATGTAGCCACAGCAATTACTATAGGCTCATGCGTGTTGGTCTTCAGGATCCGTAGTGCCTCAATACCCGACCTTGTGCCCAGATTCAAGCATATTGGTTTCAACCATTTATTTCTTGCTAACTTGTAAGCTGAAAATTCAAATAACAAATGTGCTAGCATTTCAATATGAGCTGGACATGTATTACATTTATCATCCGTCAAGGAATGCCATCTACTTGTAAATGATTTTATAGGTAGGGAACCCATCCTAAATTGATGGAACAGCTTCCTATCACTTGGTTTAGTGAAAAAATCCCAGTAACTTTCAAATTCAGTATCTTGTTTATACTTCAAGAATGCCCCGGACAAAGTATGCCCCGGAGTAGATGAAAGCTGATTGGTCTTGACCATGTTCCAATATGCAGCCTTAAACTCTTTTTTCGAGGGGAATGTGCCACTTGCTGGGTCTTCCCACAAGTTGCTCAACCCCATATTTATCAATAAACGTTTTATCTTGCATAACCAGGCGATCTTACACAAACAGTCTGCCCCCTGAACATCAGAGAACACCTCAGCATAAGCAGACAACTCAGGGGTTTACCAAAGCCTTGTCCAAAATGCTAACGCTCTGTAGCGAGCTATGTCCTCTATAGTATGGCAGCAAAGATCTGAGTAAAGGGGCTTACGCGGTGTTGACTATGGAAGGCCTTTGATAGGTCCCAAAAATTTGTTTTCAGCTGCAATCAAGGGTGAAAAATCATCAAAGCCCAAAAGTTGAGCACTGTAAAGTATAGAGGTACTGATCTTGAAATTATAGATCTTTAATGCGGGGCTTTTTGGCTTCGTCTGTGAAAGCCTTAGTTCTTTTGTAAGTACGCCAGCTAGCTGGGTATGTTTTAGAGCCAGTAAATCAATATGTGGCTTCCACTGCAATTTCCTACCTAAAGTTATCTCAAATATGTAAAATCATCAGTCTGTTCTAAAAGTATGTTGCTCATAAAGACTCTCCCTTTAATGGCTTTGTGTTTGTGGAGGACCATAAACTTGGTCTTCTCCACTTTAACCACAAGTTCATGATCACAGCAGAACTCCACAAAACTAGTCAGGGCATACTTCAAACCCTTTTGTGTCTTTGAAATTATCAAGGTATCGTCTGCGAACATGAGACGGGGTATCTTCGTGCAGGCTAATGTGGGGCATCTGTTGGATGGGTAGAAAAGTACTGTACAACCCTATTAATAAATAAAGAGAATAGGGTAGGTGCCAAAACTCACCCTTGACGTACACGCTTAGAAACAAGGAACCTGTGCGTGACACTCCCCTGCGAGCCCCAGCGAACCTGTGCATAATTAGAATCATGAAGTTTAACTAAGATTGCCAGTATTTCCAATGGCATCCCCATTTCCGCAAAAGCAGTCCACATTTTGTTATGAGAGACCAAATCAAAGGTGGAGTTGAGATCAATAAAAGCAGCGAAAATTGTACCCCCTCCAATGATAACAACCCGCCAATAGATTAACATAAACCTAAAAACCTGGTCTATGGTGCCAGTGTGTGGGTGGAACCCTGCCTGGAGCGTTGTCAAGATGTCATTATCTGCTTTCCAGGACTGGACTTTGCACAACACTAACCTGGCAACAATCTTTTGGATAGAGTCTATGAGGCTTATTGGCCTATAGTTGCCTGGTAGGGCTCGATCACCTTTTTTGTAAATTGGGAGGATTTCCGCACCTCTCCATGTACGTGGGATGGGGGCACCACTGGCTATTGCATTGGCGAGTATCTGAATATAGGTTACCCAATTTCCTTTGTCATGCAGAAACAAATCAGCCGGTATACAATCCAGACCTGGGGCCCTACCTCTCGGGATTAATTTAAGTACGGATTCAACCTCTTAACTCTCAAAATGCAGCATGGTTCCTGGAGTTGGGAGCGGGAATTGTTCTTTACTATTAAAAGTGGCAGCAAACTGGGCCTCTTAATGTGAGGACCACAGTTCAAGGGCTACATGATTAACTGGTGTTTGGATGGAATCACCACTTCCTCATTTGACAAGCTGCCAACATTTTTTCATATTTTTCCCTTTGCTGGCTAGAAGTAAATCTTGCCCACGTTTTTCAACCCAGTCCTTCTTCGCCTGTTGTTGAATTTTTTTGTACCTTACCTTCTCAAAGATGGTCTCCTGAACATCTTCAACTGGATGACAACTAACCAGTTGAAATTAAATGGAGACAAGACGGAGATCCTCCTTCTGGGCAAGCAGCCAGATCTTTGGAGTACATCGCACTGGCCTGCCCAGATGGGTAATCTTCCTACACCAGTGCCTCATGCAAGAAATTTGGGAGTAATTCTGGACAATTCACTGTCCATGAAGCAACAGGCTAGCAAAGTAGTGGGTCTCTGCTTTACCCTCATAAAATGGCTCAAGAAGATCCTTTGGATGTTGCCTATCTCCATGCAAAAAAACAGGTATCAATGCCTTAATTACATCCCGGCTTGACTACGGGAACATCCTGTACCTGGGTGCAAACAAGGCAGTTATAAAGAGATTGCAGCTTGTACAAAATGCGGCTGCCCGACTCCTTTGCTATATACCTAAAAACACCAGTGTGTCCCCCTACTTGCGTGAACTGCACTGGTTGAGGGTGGAAAATTGTATCAGATTTAAGGCCCTAAACTACATGTTTAAAATCAAAGCAGGTACCGCTCCCAAATACCTTCAGGCACTAGCCCATCCCTACATTCCAAAAAGAAACCTACGGTCTCAATCAGCTGAAAAATTCTATGTACCTAGATTCAAGCTCTCCAGGATTGGGAGGAAGATCTTTTGCCCATCAGGGTCCTTCTATCTGGAATACACTACCACTCCATATACGAAAGGAGGGAAGTCATTCCAGGTTCCGTAAAGAGATAAAGACCTGGTTGTTCGATCAGTAATCTTGAACAACCTCTGCTGTATTATTCCATCCATTGTGCTGTGCTCTTAGGTGCCGGGAGACCCTTTTTGGGTAGCTGTTTGCGCCATATAAGTTTAAAAAAATAAATAAATAAAATAAATTTGCTGCTTTACACCCATTGCTTTCGATCCAATGGCTCTAGATAGGGACTTATAGGCATCTCTACAGGATTGATTAAATCATGATGCTACCATGGGGCGAGATTTCCTGTTCGGCTTTTGTTTTTTAATAAAAAAGATCTTGAGTCCAGAGAGCATATCATTATGGACCTGCAAAATGATAGAATTGATGCCCTCCTGTGATTTGCCTGTTTTGGAGGATTGCTAGGGTGCGAACAATTGCTCCCTTTATCTGTTCCATAGCCCTATCATTATCAATAATCATGGCCCATCTAACTCTCCTCATATCATTGGTAAGCAGGACATCTGCTGTTACCTTCTTGACTATCTTGTTTTTATGGCTGAATAATCCCTCTATCTGCAAAGATAATATCAATGGGCTGTGGTCACTTTCAGTCCGCTCCTGTACTACCATCTCTAAGAGGAAGGACCAAAATTCGATATTTAGAAATATATAGTCTTTACGTCTACTTCTCACCACATTACTAAATGTGTGAGAAGCCTAATCTATCCAAATGTGACCTCCCATTAACTGCCCTGACTCCCCTTTCCAAACACAGACCTTTTAATTGTATAGCGGCTTCGGTCCATTTTTTAATCAGACGTAAGTCTTGGGATGGAATATTCCACTGTGCATCCTCCTCTACACTAAGATCACTGTAGTAATCTAGTTTCCATCTTCTATGTCTATGTTATATCAGAACATTACTATGTCATCTCCATTCCTATGGATACAGAATGTTGTGCTTTGAACACTGTCCTAGGATTCCTGTTTTGTCAGTTCCTGGGAGCTGCTGTGACTAATGGCTAATACATAAGATCTGACCCATCAATTGTGGTTGTGTGGGCTTACTTCAAATTAGCGACGAGGTCTGGCCATTAGTCACCTAACCCACGTGTGTAACAGCTTTTCATCTATCTTCCGTGTCGAATTGGAAGGAAAATTGCAATATTTTCTATCCTTACGCTGATGGGATCAATGATCTCAGCGTGTGTCAAAAGCTGTGTTCAACGTTTACGCTGATGGGATCAAGAATCTCAGCGTGTGTCATCAGAAGTTATAACGCTGATGGGATCAAGAATCTCAGTGTTTATTGAAAGTTGTCTTCATTCTTACGCTGATGGGATCAAGGATCTCAGCGTAAAGACTTTGATGTCTGTAGTTTTGTTTCTGCCTCATCGTTACTGAAAAGATTCACATCATCTTTTCAAAACACTAAAATAACTGTGAGTAAACGTCATTTATCTTCATTTAAAAGAGGAAAATCTGCAGATTTGTTTAACATCGTTTTTGAAAAGATTCACTTCTTCATCATTTTGAAGCACTGAACATAATCCTAAAATAACTGTGAGTAAATTTTATTCATTTTTAAGAGGAAAATCGGCAGATGTGTAATGTTGTATGATTTTCCCCACAAAGCACAGGAAGCATGGGTGGGAGAACTTCTTACTTTATTCACTGTTTAAACAAATTCCTTTCTCATAGAGCGCCGAGCGTCTAACTCTCTCCAGCTACGGTCGCTTCTGCAGTTAGCCTCTCTCGCGCGCTTTCCTTATACTCTACGCGCATGCGTCAGTCTCCCGCTCTAGCTCCTGCGTAGCACGTCATCACGCTGGCCGCGGAAGGCTAGAGCGCGACACCACATATCTCCTCCTTTTACCATCAAACAATAATAACAAAGTCCAAACTCAATAGTCACTCATCTCAAAGTCTTTAAATCGAGAAGGCAAGGTGACCGCTCTCCCGGCACGGGTGCGCCTTACCATGTTGGACTCTTCACCGTTACCTCCTACGGGGGCACTCCTGGTGTCCACTTGAGTACCTTCTTTCATTTCCCCACCAGGGGTTCCGATGCTTCCCGCTTCTTCCAATGTCCGTGATTCTCTGTTCCTTTCATTGTCTTTCGCCACCAGTCTTTCCTCACTTGTCTCCATCTCGTTCTCTCCGCTGGGTAGTTGCTTCTCTTCAGCCTCCTCTACTTTGACTGTAGGCCACTGCATGAATCTGTTGACTCTTGCCATGCGGTCCTGGGACGATACTCTCCCATCTCTGAGTAAGGCCGCTCTTCCACGCACTTCTTGGACCTGCAAGGGTTTGCTGTACTTGCTGTCGCCCTTCCTTTGGAGAGTCGGGAGTTTGACTCTAACCCACTCCCCTTTTTCCAGAACGGTGTCCTTGGTGTTGTGCCGCTTGTTGTAATGTGCAGCATACACTTTCTGAGCTTTTTCCAGATTGTGCTGTACCACTGCCGGTGACCATTTACTAGTCACCGTCTTCTCTCTCCACACCACATTGTCTCTGGTGAAGGGGAACCTGCCTCTCAGGATTTGGGAAGGGCTGTATCCTAGCCCCGTCGGAGTGATTCTGTAGGCCCATAACATGTTTTGGACTTCTCCTTCCCAGTCCTTCCCTTGCATTATGGAGGCTTGAATTGACCCCATCAATACGCTGTTGAACCGCTCTACCTGTCCGTTACACGCTGGGTGATAGACTGCAGTGTGCTTAGATTTTATCCCGTTTCTGTTCATGTACATGGTCCATTTGTCCGAAGTGAACTGTGGCACATTGTCACTCAATATTGTCTTAGGTATTCCTTCTCTCAAGAACAGTGAGGTGAGAAATTTCAATACAGTATTTGTGTCCATGGTTTCCTGCACCTCGATTTCCGGCTATTTCGAGTATTTATCTACGACCACACACAGGTATTTGCCTATGCCTCTGTTGTCGAGGACGGGTCCAAGGATGTCCACAGCAATATCTTCCCATGGGTTTTGGGGTCGGTCAAATTCTCCCAGCGCCGGTCTCAATGGTCTCAGGATTTTATCTGCTCCTTGGCACTGGACGCATTCTCTCACTTGCTTTTCGATCTGAGTGTCCATGCCGGGCCACCAGTACATCTGTTTGACCCGGACTTTCGTCTTCACGATGCCTAGGTGCCCCTCATGAAGTTGGTTCAACAGCGCTGGAATTATAGACCCCGGCGGTATCACTCTGTCCCCTCGGTACATGAAAATTCCCAAGTCACACAACGACAATTCCTCACGAATCTCAAAATACTTTCTCAGGTTCGCTTTGAGATTCCGCTTTTCAGGCCACCCTGAGATGAGATATTGTTTGACCTCCGCTATCTCTTGGTCATTTTCATACGCTTCAGTCCATTCTTGCCTGCTTATCGTTGACTCCGTGTCAGCCATGTCCGCCACCATCTCATCTGCTTCTGGTGGGGTTACAGGTGCATCTTCCATGGCAGAGGCTCTGCTTAGGTAGTCTGCTACTTTATTCTGAAGCCCTGGCAGGTATTCTGCATCATACGTATAGTCCAGCAGCTTAAGCGTCATCTTGGCAATGCGTGGTGTGGCTGTTTCGTGGCCGCAAGATGTCAGCACTTTGACCAATGGTTTGTGGTCAGTTTGTAGTTTGAAACGGGTGCCCCAGATGAATTGCCTGAATTTCCCCATGGCCCATGTGACGGCCAGCATTTCTTTTTCAATGACGCTATATTTTTGTTCGGTGGGGGATAGTGCCCGGGACGCAAAGCTGATAGTCTCTACTGTGCCATCCCTCCTTTCTTGTGCGAGCACTGCTCCCAAACCTTTGTCACTTGCATCAGTTGTCAATATGGAGTTGCCCTTGGGGTCGTAGCCATGTAGGGGTACCGCTTCACTGATGTCCTTTTTCAAACCTTCGAACTCGCTTTGTGCCTCAGCCTCCCATCTAAACGTCGACTTGTCCCTGATGAGCTGGCGAAGGTTATGAGTCTTGGTAGCAAAGTGCCTTACGAATTTGCTGTAGTATTCGGCCATTCCGAGGAATGACCGAACTTCCTCCTTGTTGACTGGGGCTCTGGCATCACAAATGGCTCTCACATTCTGCCTTTTGGGAGAAATGCTGTGACTCCCTATCTCGTGGCCCAGGTACGTGACTGATGGCATGCGTAGCTTGCACTTGCTCCACTCCGCAGTGAGGCCCTTGTCTTGGAGCACAGTCAGCACTTTAGTTAGTTTACTGTCGTGGTCTTCTTGGTTTTTTCCCATGATCAGGATGTCGTCCTGGAAATACTGCACTCCCGGTAGGTCCTTAAACAGGCGATGCATTAGTTTCTGGAACACTGCAGCCGCAGAGGCCAGACCAAAGGGCATGCGGCGAAACTGATAGCACCCAAAGGGTGTGATGAATGAGGTGTATTTTCTGCTCGATGGGTGTAGGTCGACTTGATGATACGCCGACGTGAGGTCGATAGTGGAAAACCATGACACTCCTTTCGTTTTCGCCAACATTTCTTCAATCCTCGGAAGGGGAAACTTCTCCACTATCAGGCACTTGTTGAGCTCCCGGAGGTCCACGCATAAACGGACTTTGCCGTTGAGTTTCCGGGCTACGACCAACAGGGCCAACCATTCGGAACTGTCAATCGGTTCAATGATCCCCTGGTCTTCTAACCTCTGGAGTTCATGTTGGACCGCTTCTCTAATGGTGATGGGGATGTTTCTGACCTTGTGGGACACTGGGCGGGCACCCTCCTTGAGTATTATCTTATGTACGAATTTTTCTAGCTTTCCTACTGTGCCTCTGAAGACTTTGGGAAAGTCCTGATTCAGTTTATCTTGTTGGGGCGATTGGCTGTCTTCTGTCAGTAGGATTTGCTCTTTGCCGCCGGGATCTAGCTTAATCCCCAGGTCGCCTTGGTCTCTCCAGCCTAGTACCGAGGGCCCCCTCTCTGCCACGTATAGCTTGCATGTGGCTGATCTGCCTCTGAATTCGAACTTCATTGCGCGGAAACCCACTATGGGGATTGCGTTGCTGGTGTATGAGATTGGACGGATATCTGGTGGGTGTAGCATCGGCCCCAGAGTGGGTACAAAGTCTTCTTCCCACACAGATCGCTGTACTATGGTCCACGGGGATCCCGAGTCGATTGCTATGTGTACCTTTACTCCGCCGATGAACATGTCTATGCACGGCTTATCTGTGCGCTTGCCTGTCACATTCAGCACTTGATCCTCCACACACAGGACCATGTCGTCGTCCTCCAGGTCTTCTTCCGGCGGATCTACCGACTGGGGTAGATCAATGCACTTCACCATGGCCTTCTTCCCCTTTTTGCGGCACACTTTCTCAAAATGGCTGACTAGGCCGCAGAAGGCGCTTCTGGCGCGAAACGCCGGGCACCGTTTGTCTTGCGCCGAGTGGGCCGTGCTTCCACACCTGTAGCACGAAAATTTGTTGTCCGAGGGCTGCCTTCCCGGAGCGGGCAGCTTTCCTGTCCACCTCATGTCCTGTCTACGTTCGCTTGTGGACCCCTTCGGCTTGTATGCTGCGGGAGCCTCGTCGATCAGGTTGACCATTAGCTTTTGCGCGTTTTCTCTTTTAGCCGCGTCTGCGCAGCGTTTCGACAGTTCTGCTTTTTTCACCATGGCTATGACGTCTTTGAGTGACGCTTCACCTTGTGCCCATAGCTTGTCCTGGACAGATTTGTTTGTTGTGTGCATGACTATCTGATCTTTGATGTACTCGTCCTGTAGCTGTCCGTATCTACATGTGATTGCAAGGCGTCTCAGGGCTGCTACGTAGTCATCTATCGACTCTCCTTCCTCCTGTTTCCGTTGCTGGAAATTGTACCGGTCGATTGATACACACACTGCTGGGCGGTAGTGGTTGTCTAGGTCTTCCAGAGCGTTTTTGAAGACGTCTACGTCTGTGTCAGGCCTCTCTTTGGGTACTCGCACTCCCTCCGGGCCCAGGTTGTGCAGTAGCAGCCTTTTCTTCCTGGCACTGGGGAATGGTTCACCGTACTCATCTTCCAAGGCCTCCACGTAGTTCTTGAAGTACTCCCTCCAGTCCTCCCACTTCATTAGGGGTTCCCCCGGTCTGGGTAGTAAGGGGACAGGGGCCGTTAGTGAAGTCGCATGGTTGGCCATTCTGGGCTCTGCCTGGTTCCCCGGGCTGCCTGGCGCACTGGTGGATCTTTCTCCGATCGAGGCGTCTCCTCGGCCTCTGGGACTGCTTGGAGTGCTATTGTCAGCACCTTGTGTAGTGCTGGGGGAAGGTGGACTTTCTTCCTCCGTCTCACTGTCCCTTCTGTCAGCCAGGGTCCTGGCTTAAGGCCTTCCCGCTCTCCGGGTCTGCACTGACCTTTCAATGTTTGCAGTCCGGTGCCGCTATTATGCTGGTTGCTCTGGATTTCCGCTGCTGCCACGCTCTATGGAGGAGAGCACTGCTGCCTTGATCAGGTCGACTTCGACCTGCTCCTGAGTCCTTGTGCTCTTGTTGCCGTTTCTCAGTGAAGCCGTGTGGAGACAGTGGGGTGATCCCAGTCCTCGTCGCCACGGTAATATTGTATGATTGTCCCCACAAAGTACAGGAAGCATGGGTGGGAGAACTTCTTACTTTATTCACTGTTTAAACAAATTCCTTTCTCATAGAGCGCCGAGCGTCTAACTCTCTCCAGCTACGGTCGCTTCTGCCGTTAGCCTCTCTCGCGCGCCTTCCTTATACTCTACGCGCATGCGTCAGTCTCCCGCTCTAGCTCCTGCGTAGCACGTCATCGCGCTGGCCGCGGAAGGCTAGAGCGCGACACCACAATTTGTTCAACAACAGGAACATAACAATATATGACATTTATTTTACCGCTTGTAAAATAAAATATTTGTGTGACATGATAGAATATAATTCACGTTTTTAAACTTGTCCCAAATTTAACTGTCTCCCTTTACCGTATCTTGTTTGAGAGGCCAGTCATGCCTTCTCCAACGGTTTTTTATTGAGCGGAGATCTTTCCATTCCGTTGTTGTACAGCACATGATGACGCTGTAGAATCTCCTGGGGTATTGGTGATTGTTCCTGCCTCATTCAAGTGACGTCGATGAAACACTGGAGTCAGCACGTCAATTGACAACGTCATACGTTTTCCTCTGTCTCGACGTAGTTAACATCGTTAGTTCACAGTGCAATTTCTCGGCTTGGAAGAACTCAGTTTCTGTGGTAAACATTTTTCGCAGTGTAATTTCTCAGTTTAGAAGAACTGGTAAAGAGTTTTAACTTTGCTTGACAACGTGACATTTACAGAAACGTGAAAGTCAACAACGAAGCAATTAATAGACAATTTTAAGCTTCTTTATTTTTGTGTTAACAGCGCCATCTATTGGATTAATGGCACATTGTCATTTTGCAGGAAAAGTTTAACCATATTTTATTTGATCATTATATTGTATTTCAACACTTGCCTTAAAACTTTTAGATAGTTACAATTTAATATTTAGTTGAAATAATGCAGAATATTCAAGCCCCTCCTCCATTTTTACAGCTCCCAGGTGACCCTCCTGTGAAAGGGAAAGTTTGGTTTAGAGCTTTTGAAAAGTATTTAGGGGCAATTGGTGGCAGCAGGTTTAGTGCACAAAGAAAATGTTTTATTTTGGAACATAACCTCGGATTTGAAGGTCAAGCAGTCTTAGAACACTTACCTGCAACGCAATTAGGTGAAAACGGGGAGGAATTCGATGAATTTGAGAAAGTAGTTAGGAGTTTACAGAAACAATTTGATGTTGAAAGCAGTTTGGTTGTCGCAATACATACGTTTTTTACTAGAAAACAAGAGGAAACTGAAAGCATATTTGCCTATGTTGCAGCCTTAAGAATTTTAGCGTCAGAGTGCGAATTCGAACAATTTTCTGAACAGTTAATAAGATATCAAATTGTTGGTCATACTAATTGTGGAAAAGTTCAAGAGAAGTTATTAACACTTAAAAATCCATCATTGGATGAGACTATATCAATTGTAAAAAGTATTGAACTTTCACAAAAAGCTAAAAAAGAATTAAAACCTGAAAAGGTTTCTTTAGTTAATGTTGTAAAAGAGTCAGCTACTCAGAAAAACACGAAAACTCAAGCAAAAGTGCAGTTTAAAGTAGAATATAAAGGGAATTCTGACTCAAAAGGTATTAAACCTTTTCAAAGCAAACTCAAACAAAGGAATGTGTGTACAAAGTATGGGTTTGCTGAACATTTTCCTAATGCAAAAATGTGCCCAGCCAAGAATGCATCTTGCCATAAGTGTGGTAAACAAGGACATTTTGCAAAGGTTTTAACTCAAAGAACACTGTGAATACAGTTTATAGAGACTAAACACAGGAAGATGAAAGTGATGGGGAAGTGGTGAGCTCATTATCAGATTTGGTGGTGGTTGTGAAGGATGAAACTGAAGATTGTGTAGATCCTATTGTTGAAGTTTTGGTAGACAATAAACCTCTAGATCTTTTGGTTGATTCAGGGGCACGTATAACGGTGATAACTGATGAGTTATTTGAAAAAACATGGAAGTAAAGGTCACTTTACCCACCTGACAGGAGTCCACTCTCATATGAGGGTAGGCGAATAGAATTGTCAGGATTCTTTGAAGCTATGTTAGTCTTTAGACAAAGAACTATTGAAGGCAAAGTCTATGTAGCTAAAAAAGGACTCAATATTCTTGGTTGGTACCATCAAGGCCTATTTAAAATGCAACTTAGACCTGGCACGAAAGACCAAGTTTCTGTGGTTGAAGATGGTGAGTTAGACGATTCTTGTAGTTCATGGTTTGATAGGTTCCCAAAGATATTTGGGTATGGTTTAGGATGCATTTCAGGTTTTAAACATTTAATAAGGTTAAAGGAGGTTCAATCCCTATCAAACATAAGTTACGGACGGTACCTCATAGTGTCAGGGATGATTTGGCTACTGAGCTCAGGAAAATGTTTGAATCCGGAGCAATTGAACCCATTGAGTCTTCTCTTTGGTTATCTCCCTTGGTTGTTCTCAGCTGGGATGTGCTACCAGAGGGAAAAATACAGAAGTTGAAATAGCTGGTAAAAATGATTCTAAGTTGGTTTATGTTCCTCCTAGAAGGAGCAGTAGGATTAGGGTCACTCCTAAACGCATGGACTTGTAGTTTTAGTGCTATATAGTTTTTGAATGTAATTAGTAGTTTTTGATTGTAATTAGTTTTTGAATGAAACTTTTAAATGCATATGCTATTTGTTTCTTCTTCTTTTCCTTATAATGTCTTATTATTCTCATCTTCTCTTTCTTATTTCTGAAGTTTCTTCTTCTTGGGTTTTTTTTCATCCTTAAATTTTTAGGTTTTGATTTTTGTGAAAGAAGGGAAATATTGTAGTAATCTAGTTTCCATCTTCTATGTCTATGTTATATCAGTACATTACCATGCCATCTCTATTCCTATGGATACAGAATGTTGCACTTTGAATACTGTCCTATGATTCCTGTTTTGTCAGTTCCTGGGAGCTGCTGTGACTAATGGCTAATGAATAAGATCTGACCCATCAATTGTGGTTGTGTGGGCTTACTTCAATCGCCATCATCCTGATCTCAGGGCTCAAAGGAACAGTCAAAATCCCCAGCAAATATTAGGTTACAATGTCGCCTATTACTTTCTAAAAAACTATCAAAAAGGGTGACTGTGTTAGATCCTTTACCACCCGGCAACCCTCTTGCATATACATTGATAATCATTATACCAGGTGCGTTTGCCAGACAAAGCTGTATAACCATAATATCCAGACTATCAATGAATACTTCCTCCACCTTGTATCCTGCTTGTTGTTTAACCCAAATGGTAAGTCCACCTAGTGGACGACCTCACTGTCCCCCCAGTGCTGCTTTTGAAAAGTTGAGAAACCCAGGAGGGTAAATTTGGTCCAGTGACCATGTTTCCTGAAAAGCCCAAATATCGTGACATTAAATGAACGCTGGCCATTCTATTGGTGCTATTTTGTTAGGGTAGTCCCGCCAGGAGACAAATGCCAAATTTGACTTTTGGTGCCCTTGTATCATAGAACTAGAGATTACCGGGGTGTAGAGTGGGTGAGCCTTGGCCAACACTTCAGAACCTGGGGTACAAGTAGGCATAGACAGATTAGCCGAAAGAGTATTGATAGGGCCTATCTCCCTTGTCTTGGTACCCACTTCCATCCCACCTGGGCCATCAGCTCAAGGGCCTTGTTACTACAACCAACTTTGTTCCCTTTCTTAGTGGTGCCCCTAAACTGGGAGGGTAATTGAAGGTTCCTTAACCTTCAATCAACCTTCTCTTAGGAGGACCCCTCACTACCACAGATGTCTGATTTGTTAAAACAGTTGCTAATGTTGGCTGTAGGGGGGTTGTTTTCAATCCTAGTAATTGACCAGGGGTATGATAGATGAACGCCTAAAGAAGTTCGGTGCTTCAGGTGAGTTGACAGGCGTCTTGACTCTTGAGCCACGAGGTCCAGGAGGTGTCGACGACAACCAGGAGCTGGATTCGAGCTGTTCCACGGTGTCTGTCGAGTGCTGCGGTGTCGGCGACCAGATTGGACCCAACAAACCTTGGCAACGGCAAGTCACTTGGAAATAGAGAAAGGACTTTGGTGCAGACCAACGAGGTCTGAGGGACTCACCCAGCGAAGGTAAGTCAGGGCACATCTGGAGCAACCAGGAAAGCCCAAGCAGAAGAAGAGTTGCCTCGGTGGGGACCCACTAGCAAACGGACTAGGAATCGCTAAGGAGCCTCGAGTGGTCGCACTTGGAGCAGGCCCATGGGTCACTCGTGGAGTGGAGGCTAGTGATCTTCGGTGCAGTCGGTGCTCATGAGTGGGGCTACTCGGAGCCCAAAGCACAACTTCGAGGAATACCAGGAAGATGATGTTCAGGGGTCACGGTTCCATATTACCCACAATAGCTACGTGCCTCAGCTTTGCTGGAGACTCAGAGCAACCTCAGCAAAGTCTGGAAATCCACCTCTGGTGATGCAAAGACTTCGGAGTCTGGCGGGAGCTTCAGTGATGGAGACCGGTCAGTTGCTTCTTTGGTGCCTGCCGAGCAAGGGAGTCACTCCTTGACCCCAAGCGAGATACTTCAGTCCTCTAATCTTGAAGTAGATCGTCGAAGGTCCAGGATTCGGCTTCAGAGTTTCATCCAGAGATAATCTAAAGTCCTAAGGACTGGGGTTCCTACTTAATACCCAAGGAGAGAGTTGGACTTACTCTGGAGACCAACCTATGGGAGGGTTTGGAAAGAGGGGTGGCTACACCTATTTTCTTTGTCCAGTTTTGCGCCGGGGCAGGTAGCCGCTGTTACCGGTTTGAACTGGACTATGCACAGGAACACCAAATGTGTCCCCAGTGCAGGACTTCAAAGCACCAGAGAGTGCTCCCGCCCAGCCCCAATACACATCATCCTGACTGGAGAGGTGCCTCTCTTTGACAGAAAAACTATTGTCCAGGCCTCCCCTGCTGGAATTTCAGTCAGCAGCAGAAGGCCAGACCCTTGTCTGTGGCAGCGGCATCCATTTTGTGATTCCAGGGCTATGTAAAGATAATACCGGGTAGACCAGTGTGTGCATGTCTCCCCGTCTTGAAGGGTGGAATGCTATCCCCACCACCAGAACTGGCGGCAGGGGGGTAGTATTCCAAAGTGTTTGACACCAAACACAACATGTTTCTGAACAGCCATCCCAAAGTTAGCATTAACCGCAAGGTTATAATGCACTTAAGAGTATATGGTCAGGCTGCACCAGAAACAGCATCAGAGGATTGACTCCGAATGCTGCAAAGGGGCTCTGCTCATGCAGGGGCACCCTCTCACATAAAATCCAAGCACTCTGCCTTCATGATTGTTAAGGCCTGCCATAGGAGGGACTTATAGGTTTATATGTGTGTGCATTGGTAGTGATATAGGTAGCCTATAACACAGTAAGGGGTGCATGCACCATCTTAGCCAGGCTGCAGTAGCAGACCTGTGGTGTCATTTCGGAGGGCTTCCCAGGGGTGGCATAATACATGCTGCAGCCCCTGTAGCCCTCTGGGGTACCTATGCCCTGGGTACATAGTATACCATAGACTAGAGACTTATAAGGGCACTCCAGAATCCAATCAAAGATGTACCTAATGTACATGGAAACCATTTTAGAGAGGAAGCAGCTAGGCTGGGGTCCTGGATAGCAGGCCCCAGCCAGACTGAGGTCGAAAAACAGTGAAACACCCATTAATAGGCACTGCTTGCCTTTTAACAGTCCCTGCGGCAATAGACTAGAGCTCCTAATGTCAGAGGAATGAGACCTTGCACAGTCGTCTGAACCCTTATTCTGATCTTGGTAATCACTATGATGAGCCTGTTTAGCACCTGCGGAAACATACTGTGTTGCTTGGTTCGGTTGTCGGCATACGTTGGGTGGTGGACAGGAGTTTAGCTGTGTTTGCTGTGAAGATGTTGGGTCATTACCCAATCTACCTTTATAAGCGCTGCAAAGAGTACTACCAATTATGTGTCTGTTCTGGAATGAAGTGGCTAAGGTAGCTACCTTGTCTGTTAGGGGGTATCTTTCTGTAAAATACTTTTTGTGATGTCAGTTAGTTGCTCCATCAACCCCTTCACTAAGCTTACTAATTCTGCAACCCTTCCTATATGAGCTACCAAGTCGGCTGACTGTTTGTTTAAAGAACCCAGGCACTTACAGGTACATGTCGCTTGGGTTACGGAATCAACCGATCTCCTGGTGGCACAGGTCTAATATTCACTTGGGCGGACATGCTTTCCTCGGTTATACTCATCAGTGGGTTAAATCTGTTGGTACATACTACGGCAAACTCTGGCTGGAAATCACTACTTACAGTGGGGTGGGGAGGAAGCTTGTATGTCCAGATCAGCGCCTACACCAACCCCTGTGTCAGAACTTACAGATGTTCGCTGAATGGACTTTTTAAACATGGCTGGTATAGATTTTCCAGTACGCTGGGAGGAGGGATGTTTGATAGCTAATGCCCCTGAAGTGCATACGTCTTAACTCATGGGAGCTGTCAGGACCTCCGCACACTCACTTATTATATAATCTGTACGATTCATGACACAATTGTTCCCTTTAGCCAAAACACCTTTCTTCAGCGGTTTTTAAGTCTTGCCCTTTCCTACCCCTCCCCTTCCCAGATCGTCCACAGCCTTTCTTTTGCCCATACTTATAAACAATAAGGCAATTAAAGAGGTGCACTCATTTACCAAATGCTTACAGAATATACTTGGATATAACAAGGAAAGCTCTAATGAGATAGAGTCAGTCAAATTAGTTCTGATTGCGATAACAAAGACCGATTGGTACAGAGTTCTAAAGTATGCCGTAAGCAGGCAGTTTAACAGTACCTCTAATGTTAAAGATGTTTTCATGGAGCAATGTTAGAGGTGTGGCCCTGCCCTGCCTCTTCCTGCCAATGAAGGGCAAAGATGGGCCCGCCCTTGGTCCAGGCTTTGTCCGAGCGCGTCCTACGCAGCGGTGTCCCGAGCGCAATTTAAACGCCGCAGGTCGGCATGGATGGATGGCAGGTGTTCAGAAAGCATGTTACAGTGCAGGAGAGCCTGGGAGACTGAGTCCCTGAGCCTGGTTACAACCCTGTTACTGGCAAAGCGCGTCCCCCAATACATTCATATCAACACCTTTTTAGGTCTTGTCCTACGCAACGCGCAGGCGCTGCATAGGAGGGGACCTAATGCAATGGGCAGTGCTTTTGCAGCAAAGAAGTGTAAGCGTTGAACTGCTTGCAATGCAACACGTGCACATCTTGGCGATTTCCTTTCTGGATCGCGTGGCGCCATATGGTCGCACGCTCCTGAAAGGAAATCACCCATGCCCTCTCCCCCTGCTCCCACTTTCACAAAGCCGCTCGGCCAACACTTCTTATAAACAGTCAGAGCAGAAACCATAGGTGATTGTTGACCGTCTGTGATGATTTAATGCACATTTGTGCGTTTTTCGCCCACCCCGACTGCTTATTTTTGCTAGCCTTGCTCAGGCTTTTCATGAAGCATTCTCAGCATTTGTTGGTGTCCGCCCTGTTCATTAGGCCTCGCCCACTTTGCTCGCACTTTTCAGAAATCATTTTTGGCGTTTGTCTGCATTTTATGCTTCCTCGACACTACTCATTGAAGCCATTCCTTCAGTGTTCCTATATTTCAGGGACACGTTGGCTACTTTAGTACATTTCAGTGCAAAATCGGGTCATTTTTTCTAATATTTGCTGCGGGATGTCTCGGGGTGTTAAACACTCGCTACTGAGGTATGTGGTGAACGGCAGTCAGAAGTTTGAATCACGACTCACTTTTCTAAAGTTTGTAAACTCAGTGCCATCGCAATGGGCAGTACCAGCCCCTTTTATTTTCATCACTGAGAAATAGCAGACGTGGTATATTGGCCCGAGAGCATAAAAGTGCTTTAGCCGAGCACCAGTTACATTACACAAAGTTATGTCACAGGGAGATTAAGTGATTTGCCCAGGATCACAGGATGTTGAGCCTAAACCGGTACTCTAACCTGATTCCCCCATCTCTTAGGCACATCTGCTCAGTATTTACTTGAAACGCTAAATTAATAAAACTGTCATTCTAAGATGCTTGGCAAGCCTCACAGGTCGGTTAACATCATGGAGACTATGCAGGCCTGCCAAGCCTCTCTGGGGCCCACAAACATCCTCCTTCTGGAGGACACGACATGGCCACGCCCCATTCGGGAAATGCATTTCTCACACAAAGTACACACTGTCCTCGCGTGTGATCCTCTGCATTAGAAGCCACAGTTCATGTGACATGTCTCATCCCGTTGGCTGCATGCCCTCAGACAAGAACCCAGCCCTAATCTATACTCCCTGCTTCACGCTTCCAAGTGCAGATTTTTAGTTTTCCGGGAATGAGAGGCACCCTCCCCCCCCCCCTGCCTAGGGGAGGGGGGCCTTTAGTGGGAATTCCGGGCCGGGTGAAATGGTTTCGTTTCTCCAGGTCTGGTCATGGGTAGGGTCTCGAAGTAACTTGAGATGCCAGGGTAGGCATCTGCGAGCCCTCCCCCAAGATGATAACAAGCATTTGCAATGCAATAGGAAAGTTTGAGGTATTGGTATAGTAAATGACAATTTCTTTATTTATGTGTTGGTTTTGAAAATAGTGAAATTAATAGCTTTGTCCTTTACAATGCCAATAGTTTTAACTTTCGCAAACGGACCCCTATAGCATTTGTAATGCAATATGTGTTATATTTACATGACTTAGATGTATTAATAATTCAAATAACAATGGCTTTTCTTTTTTTTTAATAATTAATACTTTAATAAAAGTTATTTTAATTTATAAAGGCAATAGCTTAAACTTTTGTATATAACTTTTGGGAAGATTATGTTCAGTGTATTTTATTGTGATGAAAATCCAAGAACAGAAGTGAAATATTAACATCTTTTTGTGACATTTGTAATAAAGCTTGAAACATTTAGAGAACATATTAGAACCAGTTGTTGTTGAATGGTTGCACAGAGCGATGCTGTGGCATTCAGTGGTGCTGAGTGATGCTGTGGCCTTCAGTGGTGCCGAGTGATGCTGTGGCATTCAGTAGTGCTGAGTGATGCTGTGGCATTCAGTGGTGCTGAGTGATGCTGTGGCCTTCTGTGGTGCTGTGGCATTGAGTGGTGCTGAGTGATGCTGTGGAATTGAGTGATGCTGTGGATTTGGAGGGTGGATTTGGATGTAGGATTTTGATTTGGATGGTGTAGTTGGATGGTGTAGTTGGATGGTGGAGTTGAAAACAGCAGCATGTCTTATTAACAAGACTGAGAGACAACGGAAGATTAATGAGAGAGAAGGCTGTGAAGAGGGAGAGAGAGAAAAAAGGCGAGTGAGAGAAAAATCTGAGATAAATTAAGCGCACTCGATTAAGAAGCAGCAGGCCAAGGGAAGATAAGTGTGCATTAATGAGAGGCCACGGGCTTGGAGGGAGAGGATATGGGAGGGGGGGAATGATGGAGAGTAAACATTAGCGAGTGTGTGAGGGAGAGTAAATGAAGGAGGGTAGAAGAGAGTGTGAGAGGGGGAGTGATGGGGATGAAAGCGCTAGCGGCAAAAGGTGATCTGCAGAGCGCTTGATTGACTGTATGTGACACAAATGGTGGTGTGCGAGGCTTCCCTTCAAGTCGGGTGGGGGGGCAGGGGAGTGAGCGAGTGGGAGGGAAGGAGCATGTGGTGTGCGAGGCGGACATCTAGTTGGGGTGATGGTGTGTAAATAAACGTGGGGAATTGCAAACCTTGTCAAGGCCAAACAGAGCAGCTCAAGCATTTAAAGATGGTTGCCGCAAACCTGACTGAAGGGTGGTTGATGTCTGTGTGGTGGTCAAAGGACAGGCATGTTGTGTGCTGCTCTTTCCTGGTTGCTGGTGCACTGAACAGCACTGATGCAGCAGCTTCATGTTAAATACATTAATCACTGCATTGTTTTTTTCAGTCTTGTTCCAAAACACATTTTAAAGAACAGAGCCCTGTGTTTTTTTCTTTGGTGCAGTTCCTATGTGATGTATCATATAGATGCAAGCGTCTTATTATATAAAAAAGATGAGTGATTTGTTTACTAAATGAAGTGACACTTCGTATCTCTTTTATTAGCTTTCCGTGACATTTTGCTATCACGAACTTCAAATATGAACTTTGCTATTGTTCAGAAATAAAATATTACACGATTCACATTTCTTCTTGCAAATGCAATTTTACGTAAATGCTGTGTGCAGTCCTCATTAAAACATGAGCAGCAGGACTGCTCCAACTTCGTGGGAAGTTTGACAACGCATAGCAAATGCAAGGTAAAACACGGAAGTGGGCGCTTGAAAAGCTCTCGGAATTGCCGTGGGGTGGGGGAGGAGGGTGGGCGGAGGAGCAGCAGCCTTTGATGTCTGGTGCTGTGAGAGACAGCTTATGGGGTGTGAGTGAGGCCAAGCACGCGCCTGGCGAAGCGTCACGCTTCAGTAGACAACATGCATTGGGAGGAATCTGGCTTGAAATCCTCTTGGTCAAAGAGTTTGTTTCAACGATAATAGTTCAGAGGTATATATAGCTCGACCTAAAAACGAGACCTATTGCATTGCAAATGCTTGTATTATGCCCTCACCTGATTTTACACACTTTGGCTTGTGCCACTGTGGGTTCAGAAGAGAGGCCAGGACTTGAATGGGAATGAAGCATGAGATAGCTAGCTCACTTCAGGACAGGAATGTGGAGACCCCGTGTTAGGGTAGTGTGCGCTGCTGCAGCCCATGCTGTACCAATACGTGCAAGGGCTGCTGTCTGTCAGCGCTGCTAATCCCATTGGTTGCATGAGAAGCGTTTGTTTGTATTTTTGTGATTTATAAGGACTCTCAATCAAAGATTAAATGGGGGAGAGAGGAGGGAAACAAACACTGCTTAGCTTTAAAAGGAACACATCGCCTCTGCTATTCACAGGCCCAGTAGATGGCTTGCAAGCCTTTTGAATTAAATACTCAGTCATTTTAAGGACTTATTATCTGAGAAAAATTCAAGAAGAGAATTCCAGGGCCCTTTGGGCGTCACAAGTACTCAGGGCGACAGCTCGCTGAGAGTTCTCAGGAACACGCCAACGCCGCTCATGTGGTGCAAAGACGCAGCCTTTTCATCATCCATTGCAGCATAAAAGAAAAAACACATATGTCTTAGATCATATTTACAGTGCTTTTTCCACTTTGAAGCAACTTCAGTGCGTCCGCGTGCATGAACACATGAAATAACACATTTATAACACAAACCGGACTATAAAAGAATGAACATAGGGAACCATGTTTAGGAGTGGGGTCTAGTTATAGGCAGCGCCACTGGAATTAAACAGCAGGAGAGGACCAAATTAAGCAGCAGTGCTGACTAAATTATTCGGCAAAAAGAGGCAAATTAGGTGGCATAATACAGCACATTTTGTGATAGAATGACTTCAAAATGTTGTCATTAATTTTAATACTGTTTTAGCAAAGATCTTACAAAACAGGACAGGACCCCCAGTGGGTCCAAACACTAGCCTGTCGGGTGTGCCCTCCTGTGGCACTAAGGTGGTGGCGTCTCTACCATGGGGTCTCCCTGCGTGGGCCGCAGGCAGCCTCACTCAAGGGCTAAAGACGCGTTAGCCCCTGCGCACATAGAGAGCGACTTAGATTGTGTGTTAATGATGGAAAGACCTAAAACTTTGTTTATTCCTATTTCTTTGTATTCCACCTGGCTCAGGACCCCATGGTTTGTGTTTTTCAGGTACCAGGGGGTGTTCTGGTGTCAGATCTGGTGAGACTTTGGCTGCAGGGGTGCAGCATTGTGAAAGCGGGCCACTTCCACGGAAAACAAGATAACTACATGTTGCGATATTGCGCTAAGTACCTTGAGGTTCCTTCCTTTTCGACTTGGGAAAAACAGGTGTGAGTCATTCTCTCCAGGAACAAGCTGCTAAGGGAGGAGGAGAGGTCAGAGAACAGGTAGAACAGGATGAAGGGAGGGTGGTCGCTGAAAGCAGAGACACCAGAGAAAAAGCTGAGGGAAAGTAGACAGCATATGTTCCACACAGAGAACAGGCAAGAGTGGAATTAAAATAGGTGAAACACTACAGGAGAGAAGGGCTGGAGAGGCAGAGAAGTTAACAATTCTGAAATAGAGAGACTCCAAGAATCAAGGGAGAGGAGATATATAGAAAAGAAAGTGAGAAGAAGGAAAAGATGAAAAGAAGAGCGTGACCTAAACAAGTGCCTAAAAAAACGGAACGGGACCCTAAAGACAAAGGAAAAAGAAGAGTAAAAAAACAAGCATTGGAAATGCAATAGGTCTCGCATTAGTAAAGTTTGAGCTATTTGTCTCATAAATGACTTTTTTTATTTATGTGTTGTTTTTTAAAATAGCTAAATTAATAGCTTTGTCATTTACAATGGCAATAGTTATAACTTTTGCAAATGTGACACCTATAGCATTTGTAATGCAACATGTTTTGTATTTACGTGACTTAGATGTATTGGTATTACAAATAACAATGGCTTTTAACTTTTTAAAATAATGAATACTTAAATAAAAGTGATTGTAATTTATAATGGCAATAGCTTAAACTTTTGTAAATAACTTTAGTGAAGATTATGTTCAGTGTATTTTATTGTGACGAAAATCCAGGAACAGAAGTGAAATATTAACATCTTTTTTGACATTTGTAATAAAGCTTGAAACATTGAGAGAACATGTTTGAACCAGTGATGCTGTGGTTTGCGCCGAGTGATGCTGTGGTTTGCGCCGAGTGATGCTGTGGTTTGCGCCGAGTGATGCTGTGGTTTGCGGCGAGTGATGCTGTGGTTTGCGGCGAGTGATGCTGTGGTTTGCGGCGAGTGATGCTGTGGTTTGCGGCGAGTGATGCTGTGGTTTGCGGCGAGGGATGCTGTGGTTTGCGGCGAGGGATGCTGTGGTTTGCGGCGAGGGATGCTGTGGTTGCGCCGAGGGATGCTGTGGTTGCGCCGAGGGATGCTGTGGTTGCGCCGAGGGATGCTGTGGTTGCGCTGAGTGATGCTGTGGTTGCGCTGAGTGATGCTGTGGTTGCGCTGAGTGATGCTGTGGTTGCGCTGAGTGATGCTGTGGTTGCGCTGAGTGATGCTGTGGTTGCGCTGAGTGATGCTGTGGTTGCACTGAGTGATGCTGTGGTTGCACTGAGTGATGCTGTGGTTGCACTGAGTGATGCTGTGGTTGCGCTGAGTGATGCTGTGGTTGCGCTGAGTGATGCTGTGGTTGCGCTGAGTGATGCTGTGGTTGCGCTGAGTGATGCTGTGGTTGCGCTGAGTGATGCTGTGGTTGCGCTGAGTGATGCTGTGGTTGCGCTGAGTGATGATGTGGTGATGCTGAGTGGTGCTGTGGTGGTGGCGAGTGGTGCTGTGGTGGTGGCGAGTGGTGCTGTGGTGTTGCTGAGGGATAATGTGGTGTTGCTGAGGGATAATGTGGTGGTGCCGAGTTAACAGAGGGCAGAAAAACAAGGGAAACGAGTCTAACAGAGGGCAGAAGGGCACAACAAGAAGCTCTTTACAAGGAACCACTTTACCTCCATAGATAGTTTCGAAGTATTAAAAAAATCACGAGTAAAGCGATCAGGCCACCTTGTGTTCAGGCTGACATGCTGGTTGCAGGACTGACGTAGATTTAAGGGAAATAAAAAAAATTCCAAACGGTTCAGTCACTCTGAAAGGCTAAAAAAGACGAGGAAGAGCCAGTGAAAAGAAGATTCAAGAGTGCAGGAGTGGAAGTCTAATTCTGTGGTAGGCGATTAGTTTACTCCTTAATTCCAGTGTTGTATTTACCTCATGTCACGCTCCAGTCCTCTTGGTTAACATAGCGTCCTTAGGCAGACTAGCCCTGAAGTGGCAGTACTCTCTGCAGACAGGGAAGGCAAGTCAATTTGTCTGCTCGCCCTTTGATTGCATGCTGTCTGCATTGAGCACTTAGTCCCGCGAGTTAATTGGCACTTGTCAAAAACAGCTTTGTTCAAGCCTGTCGTTGACTTTTTACCATGCCACGAGTCCAACACTCAGTGCCAATTCTGGTGACATGGAAATGTTGATTCAGGAACAATGTGGAAGCATTTCTTCGCAGCTCTGGCAGTACACATGCTAAAGTACCGTACCTTGTAGGCGCCCATGAGACCTGTACATGGGGGTGTTGGGAGTGAGAGAGGTGGTTGGGCAGAGCATGGAATGGCTACAGGAGGAGGAATGAGGGAGCATTGCCGCTTAATTGAGAAAGGCTCCATTTGTGCTCAGAGGGTGGGGGAGGGCTCATAATGCGGAGAAGGAGGAAGGAAGCAAAAACAGCTTCAAGGAACACACTGTGCTGGGTAAAAGAAAGGCGGCACATCTTTAAAAAGTATGTTTATCCATGCTTCCGTTGAAAGTGTTAGCCTGTGTCATAGAAAAAGCGCGGTATGCGTTCTGGGTAAAATATATATATTTTTGTATTAAAGATAAAGCATGGTATGCGTTTTGCAAAAACAAAAAGTTTTAGCTACACAATGGGCTCTGCATCATGCCACTTCTTTTGCATGTTGAAAGCAGTAAAACATAAGGCGCGCCAGCTAGTATAAAAAACAAGTGGTTGTTTTATTTGGGTGGGGGCAGCACATATAATGGCAGAGTGAGTGGTGGGGTGAAGAATTAAGACCGACAATGGGAAGGTGAGCGGAAAGAAGGAAAACTAAAGAAACAGGCTGGAAAAAAGAAAGAAGCAGCAGCAACACTGACACTGAGATAGGAGGAAACGGGGGTCAGGCAGCATTTTTACAGTAGACTTGACGAACACCGCGATTCCGTGGGAGAGAATATCAGAGCAACGCTCACTGGATTAGCTACCCCTCAATCTGTAGGCTGAAAAGAGATGTTAAACCCAAAAAGATGAAAAAATTGCAGACCAAAAGTGACAAAATGGACTAAGGCTAGTTGATAATACAGCACCTGGAGCAGTTTAATCAAAGTTGGCCCATGATCCCCCCCACCCCTCTCCATTATGAATTCCTTCAGTGTTCGTTGTAATAGCGCAGATAATTATGGCCGCTTGGTATGCACGGGGAAGGCACCAGCACTTTGGGTGTCGTTAGTGTGAGTAAATGGGCACTTAAACTGTGAGCCGGAGATGGATTGGGGGAGGGGGGAAGAGACGTGTGGAGTAGGGTGTGAGGGAGAGGTATAGAGAGAGTGAGCGAAAGAGCCCTGCAATGGAGTTTACTGTCAGCCAGACATGAAGGGGGGAGGGTAGGAGACATAAGAAGCAGAGACAGATAGCCGCAGCGATAGTAAAGAGTACATGGAGTTAATACTGTAAACAGGGATATATGTGGGTGGGAGGGAGAGAGAGGCAGAGACAGCGAGAACGCATTGGCATTTAAACTGTCAGCCAGAGATGGGCTGCAGGAGGGTGGGGGAAAAAGCGAGGTTTCAAAGCGCCACGGGGAAAGGGTTCCTTTCAAGGTGCATGTCACAGACGTCGAGTCAACAAAAGGACAGGGGTTTCGAAAGGGGCAGGAAAAGGCCCTGTCACTCTTCCCAACTTCAAAGGGGGATGTTTTGTTTAAGTAATTTTTCATGTATTAGCAATTAGCAGCCCGTCCAGACGTTGTCCAGGTATGAATTGCTGCCGGCCAGTACTATATTGTTTTGTAGGATTTCGTTTTGATAGCATTTCTTATCTGTGAAAGGCCTGTGAAACGCTCCGATTCACAGTGCACTGCAGATGCACTTAAGAGTGTGCGTTCAGTAGTGTGTGAACTCGAGTTTCCCTACTTTATTTTTCCTTGCAATATTATGTAGTGCGAACTCGATAACATGGCATGAGCACAATTTACATTACAGAAGAACACATTTATTTGTGGTAGGCATGGGGAGACAAAGCGATTTGCCTGGAATCAAAGGATGTTGAGCTGATGCCGAGATTCGAACGTAGCTCCCCAGCTCTAAAGTTCGAAATTCTAGAACTTGTGGCGGGAGGTGTGTCTAAAAGTGTATGTCGGTGCTGACCATCAATGAAAGAGACCTGTGCATTTTTCAAAAGGGTGGTGAAAAAATATGAGTATGTTGCTGGAGATGTGGGCCGCTATACAACCAATGTACTTACCGGGGGAGGGTAAACACCCATTATTCCCAACTTTCTTTCCGCATACCATCACTCCGCATACTTTCATTACGAAAGTACCATGACTCCACAATGCCATTATAACGCATGGCATTACATTTTATATGCTTTCACCACACATACATTTACAACGAAATTTGTTGTAAATTCATGAATGGTAAAAGCATGGTTTTTTTTAATGTTTAGATAAGGTAAGTATGGGTATAGGGGTATATGTTTTGGGGTACTGAGGTATATGTTTTAGGGTGTTTGGTTATTTTAAAGGTTCAGATATAGTTATGGGGTACAGGGTTAGTTTTAGGGTTTGGGGATAGGTATGGGATTTGGGGTACAGGGGTATTTTTAGGGTTCAGGGCTAGGTTTGGGTTTTGGGGCATAGGGGTATTTTAGGGTTCAGGGGTAGGTTTGAGTTTTGGGGTACAGGGGAATATTAGGGTTCAGGGCTAGGTTTTGGTTTTGGGGTACAGGGGTAGTTTTAGGGTTCATGGCTAGGTTTGGGGTAAAGGGGTATTTTAGTGTTCAGAGGTAGGTTTGGGGGTACAGGGTTATTTTTAGGGTGCACAGGTAGGTTTGGGACTTGGGGTACAGTGGTATTTTAAGGGTTCAGGGGTAGATTTGGGTTTTGGGGCACAGGGGTATTTTTAGGGTTTAGGGATATGTTTGGGTTTTGGGGTACAGGGTATATTTATAGGGTTAAGATGTGTTAGTGTTTAAGGGTGTTGGGGTATTTTAAGGAGTACGGGTGGGTTATGATTATGGGGTGCAGGGGTATTTAAAGGGAGCAGGGTGGGATTAGTTTTTAGGGTGTAAATGGTAATAAAATAATAAATAAAAAAAATATAAATAATGCAATTTAAAAGAATACATGTTTAATTTAAATTTAAAAAATGTATATATATATATATATATATCTATATATCTATACTACTATTATAAAGAGAGAACTGTGTCCTTTGAGCCAGGTAAACTCGAAAAGTACACCACCAATCACAACACCCAATACAGCGCTGGAAAGGGGAGGTCCAGGAGATGGACATAGGCTATAGAAAACCGCACCATATACATTAGGAGGGGGGGGGAACGTTAGGGGATAAGTAGTCCGTATGGGCGAATGGATACAATGATTGCACGAGCCGTTTGGCGGCGTCACAGGGCTTGCGAGAGGCGCAATGGCGTGTGGGTGTGACGTCACGTCAACGTGGCGTTCGCTGTCCAGACCGGAGCGCAGGAAGGAGCAAGGGAACAAAACATGACATGCAGGGAGGAGCGGTGGCGCGGACCGACACACAACATTGGAGTGCCCAGCGCAGGGAGGAGCGGCGATGCTGGTCGGAGCGCTGGAAGGAGCAAGGGACACACACCCGACATGCGGGGTGGAGCAGCGGCGCGGGAGCTCGTAAGTACACTCTGCTGCTCCCGCTGATGGCCGCTCTGCTGCACGTCTGCTGCACGTCTGCTGCAGCGGTGCTGCCCCCCCAGCCTCCTGCTGCCCCAGACAACATCGGGGCGGGGGCCGGCGGGAGGGATGCGGTCTGGGCAATGTCGGGGCGGGCGTGCACAGAGGCATAAAATGCAGCCCCCAACCCCCTTCTGCCCCGGGCAATGCCGGGGCGGGCTTCTAGTATATATATATATATATATATATACACACATACACATATATACAAACATATGTTTGATGTTTTAATAATGCACTTTTACAACGTACATGACTTTACCATACATGCATTTGCATTATATTGGCATGCGTGATAAAGTCATATGCGTTGTAAAAGTTTTAGAAATAATGTCTTTGCAGAGTAATAGTCCTGTGTTATACAAATTGCGGAGTGATGGTATGCAGGATGTTGGTTTGCGGAATATACTCATATTCCCGGGGGAGGGATAGTCCCTTTCTTGCTATTTCTGTGGAGGCGCGCCTTGTGTCTGAATGTGCGTTGCACGAGGCCTGTGCGCAACAGAAGTGGAAAATCTCAAGTGTGCGCTTCAGGAGTCACCGGAAGTTAAGGCGAGATTACATTTCCTGCACGATGGCCCCTGTTTGCGCTCCTTCCGGCCCTTGGTAATAGCGCCATGCCTAACCTCCATACAGTAAAGCAGGTGCACGTCACTTGGAGCGTGGGGCAAGCACACCCAGAGCTGGAATGTACAGAACCTGGGAAGAAAAAACAATGAGATATTGGGCACAACACTGGCTTTTTGCCGTAATACCGTGCCCCGCACACGCCCCCAGCCCACACCCAGAGCAGACAATATGAGACATGGCATGAAGGGCGGAACGTACCAAATGCCCCCAGCGTTTGTCATGCCCCCAGCACACGCCCACAGCACAACACAGACACGCCCACAAGGGACTACTTTGCTGACACGGTTCTTTTACCTTTTAAATGTATATGGTGGGCGTCTGCATAGCCTATGTCCATCTGCTGCAACTGCCCTTTCCAACGCTGTGTTGTGATTGGTGCTGTGGTTCCTGAGATTACCTGCCTCAAAGGATTGGGCTCTCTTTATTATATTAGTATAGATCACGAAAAATAATAAATTGCTTAACAGTGTCAGTTTTTGTTTCATGGGGTTTATTCAAAAGCGTGCAGATAACTCTGCTGAATTTTCTTTTTCTGTGCAGATGGATAACAGTTTGAGACATAAACACTGACTTTTGTTTAAATAAAGAGATGAAATAAAAGGAGACACGGCCTGCCGGCCGTGAAACTGAAAGTACGGCCGGCCGTGAATAATTAGGGGAGGAGAAGCTGCTGGCAGCACCAAGCTGGAGAACTGATGGCTGGCTTTGATGTGCACACTCTTTTTAGGTCAATGCGCTTGTGCATGGACCTAAAAGCGCACGGGCACAGCATCAAATTGCCAGTATGGTTAAACTCTGGATAAGCCCCTATATCTCTCGCCAGCTCTAATGCACAAGCGCATCGGCAGGCAAGACCTAAAAAAGGGACCAGAGAGAAGCTAGAAGGGCTAGAAAGAAACTAGAAAGAGAAGCTGAAAAAAGAGACAGAACTGAAGACTGACATCGGAAACACAGAGAGGGAAACGGTGATGTAAGAAAGGTAAACATTCATTGCAGGCAACCAAGTATCATAGCCCTTAGATGCTTGCAACGCCGGAATTCCACAACTGTAGCCTATGGATGCACATAAAGAGTCAGAGCAGGCATGTGGCACCACCTTACCTTTATTTAAACTTATACCGCGCATGGCTTCCCGCAGTGGGTTTCCCGGCGCCAAGGGATAGACTGACGAAGAATGAACTACCAGGCATCTATAAATGAAGCTACTAGAGAAGACTGCTCAAAATTACTGCTGAAAGAGCCACGTTTTTAGACCCTTGCGGAAGCGAAGAAGATCTGTCTCCAACTTCAGGGTCACAGGCAGGGCATTCCAGGATTTAGTGCCTAGATGAGAAAAGGAGCAGCCTCCCATCTTCACTAACCTAAATCTAGGAACGATAAAATACCTTAAGTATGTGTATCTGAAATCTTTTCAAGAACTCAGCCCCTACAACAGATCGCTTCTAGAACATGCGATCGCTCTGATCTTACCTGCTTAGCAAAGCCAAAATTAAGCATCACTTAAAGGCTTTTCCCCCAATGAGGCTCACTACAGCAAAAAGTGAATTGCCCATTGTAGGGCAAACATTTAAGTTAATATCAATACACACTCTTACCTGCTTGCTATATGCAATTTTGTGGTCCAAAAAATTGAAAAAGTGAGTGTATTATTCCTTTCTCTTTATAGCTCCCAGACCAGAAGTTGTAAGGAAGCCATATTTTTATTTTTTGGTATTGTTTAAACAGTTAATCTATGTCTGCATATGAGAGCGGCGTCTCGCTCAGTGTGGACTGGGAAGAGGAAGACGGACGAGAAGGAAGTGCCCAGTAGCTGCTGGCTGCACTCGGATTCAAACCAAACGCCTCACAAAGTGTGTAAGATTGAAATTTTTACTAGAACTGTCCAACTAACCCTGCACAATGCCTCAGGAAAAAATATACTTAATGAACGAGTCACAGAAAGATCTAAATCTACCTGGATCAAGCAGATGATGTGAATTAATGCTTCACATTTAGTGCTTGTAAATTTAGAAGGCTGGGAAATGGCTGTTAACCATGCGGAAGTGCTGAAAACAATTTCACGCCTTTGAAATAAAGCAAGCCACAATAAAGAAAGTTAAAATGGTGTCAAGGGAGGTGTTATGACCGGATTCTCAGACCAGATAGGACCAGCTCATCAGAGAACCACCAACCCGGCCAAAACGTAACCACCTCCCTCCTCAGGACCCATCTATCCAGGCACCTGGGTACCTACCTGAGGATGGGGAACTCGCAATATACAAGCTCATATCATCAGAAACACCACTAAATCTATAGGGATTACTAGGAATACTCACTGATTACCAAGACGTCCATGCCCTACACCACACTCCTACCTCAGTCTCGCGACCACATGGGTCCAGACTAACCTACCCTGGGGCAGTTCTGATTATTTACCATTACACACTGACCACAGTCAGTGCTCGCTCGGCACCTCCGCAATCTTGCGTGCCTACACACCGGTCTGCAGTCCTGGTGCTCTCTTCCTCACAGCCCGGTCCACAATCCGGCGGACCCACCCACTGGTGTCCCCCCCCAGTGTTCTCTAACTCACAGCCCGATCCGCAATCCGGCGGACCTAAGCACTGGTGTCCCCCCCCAGTGTTCTCATTAACGCTGCTTACCAACGACGATCACTTTCCTATGAATACCTTCAGCTCTCTCTCTCCATGTTGGGAAGTTTCTCTCACTATTCACTAGAGGTTCACTACTACAATAATATTATGGAATGGCTGAATTACTTAGTGTGCAACTATTTCCCTAGCTCATGGGCTCCTCTCTCTCCCTAATTATTCAGTGGCTACTTACCTGATCAGGGGCAGCATCTGTTCTGGTTGTAACACCTGACTAGAAGGAAAGGTTACCTGCGCTTTAAGAACAAGAGACACACACTGTATGCAAGAGTTATTCCCTGATTTAAAGCTCCTATTTCCTTTTGAGAAAGGTTAGCTCTATCATAAGGACAACACATGCACACTGGTTCACTAAGAACTGGGGTATCTTTATTACAATAACAATAAAATGGGAATAGACACATACACAGATCTGCGGGGTCTCTGTAACTAACAGGAACTGTAACACCACTGAAAGAAAAAGGATTAGACATACAGTATAAGGACAAGGTTAATGTTTGGAAATACAGAAGGATATCACCTGAGGGGTGTGAGGTCTTGCTCTAGCTGTCATCTGGGCTCCTCTCTCGTCTGTGCCTTAGCTCGTCTTAGATCCTCTCCTGCACTCTTGGACACACATCTGCGCTGATCACTCTGCACTGGATTCCTCTCCCCCACGAACTCTCTCCACCTTCCAACTTCAGTCTAATGGTTTCTGATGCTCTGATAACCGTTCGCTTCACTAGCTTCGTCACTCTGTCTGATTATCTCCATGCCAATGTCCAATTCACTCCAGCAGCTCCCACTGATTAATACGCGATATAACTTCAGTCTCTTCCAAAAGGCATTACTTCAGACTCCAGCTATTCACAACTCCTCCTGATAAGTAACTGCTTCTGACTGCTTCCTTCAGTTCCAGCTCACCGACTGTCTGTCTTCTCTCTGTTCCAAGCATCTTCTGTCTCTTCTCCTCCTGCCACTGCACTCCTCTCTTCTGCTCCAATTCAACTCAACTGCTTCTAGCTCAAACTCTTTCCAGCTCGAACTCTTTCTGGTCCTCCAACTCAACTCACTGCAACTCCAGCTCAACTCACTGCAACTCCAGCTCAACCAACTAACTCCGCCTCTGCACTTCACTAATATAGAATGCTCTTCCCTCATGGAAATTTCCAACAGAGGGCTGCCTCCCACCGAATTCCTGTGCCAGCTCCTGGCCCCTCACGCAACCGCAGTGACCATCTGCATGTTACGTCTGAGCCCAAGAGACAAACACATTCTTCCGATAAGAACCAGTCCTGGCTGGTTTTCCCCTAGCAGACAACAGGCTTAACTATAAACATTACCTTTACCCTGCAAGCATCTCAGCTCTGCAGGGATAGAAAGCAAAATGGAGTCTCTCTAGTTCTGGGCCTTGTAGGCCTGAGAAGGATGAAATAACCCTTAGCTCTGTCAGAGTACCTACACAAACCATACCAATATGTAATATAAAGCCAGGACCACAGGATCCACCCTCTACTATAGGCAGGATAATGAAAGGACACATCATTATGTCAAAGCCAATAGGCAATAGATGGATTTGAGTCAAGAATAAGGGATCTATCATCATATAAAGCAGCTATCCTCTTCTAGGTCTGGAAGAAAGGGCTTAAAAGGGCCAACACAAGGTAAGAATACAGATTATAGATGTTAGCAAGCTTAAAGTCATCATCACTCCGAAATAGAGCCAAAAACCATGTCAGGACAGGGAGGCGTGTGTCAGATCCCGCGAGAAGCCCTGATATCGCCCTAGGGCCGATAGCATTGAGAACAGCTGCCAATAAAATGTATTATTGTGTCTTTACAGATGACGGATAAGAGGAAGCCTGTCAGTCACTTTGTATCTCGGTGTGCTCGTGTTCAAGAGCGCCGACGCTCTGGAGATGTCGCCCTGCAGAATAAATGACTGGTTAAAAGCAAATCGTGAATTAACTGATAGTTAGGCTTTCAGTGATTTTAAAGAGAACATATTTAAAACCAGTTCATAGTGTTTGGAAGATGTTAGAACCCTACATCAAAGCGGGATAGGCTGACAGACCAGAGAGGGCCATGTAAAGAGAGCGATAAAGAGACGCACTCGGTAGGTGGGAGAGGGGTGCTACAGAGCGGTGCAATTTAAACAAGGACCGTGCGAGAAGGAAGGGGTGAATGCCAGCAGGAAGAGAGGGGGTGGCAAAACAGCTGGGGTGTCAAGGAGGGAGGCAAAAGGGAATGTATGCGCCGTGAAAGGGACGGAAAGCAGTTTTAAAACAAGAAACACGAAACTGGCCTTGCGTAGTGGGGGGCTGGGGAGAGCATTCCTTTGAAGTCTGAAGCTCTCGCTGTGGCGGGTGTGATGCGTGTGACAAAAGTTTGTTTGTGAGGTTGGGGGGGGGAGCGGAAGGGATTCCTTGGGAGCAAATGGGTGTGAGGCTACGTGAGTGAGGTCAAGCGCACGCTGGCAAAGCATCACGCTTCAGTAGACAACATGCATTGGGAGGAATCCGGCTTGGAATCCTCTTGGTCAAAGAGGATGTTTCAACAATAATAGTTAAGAGCTATAAATAGCTAGACCTAAAAATGCGGCTCCCCACAGAGTAGCCCTCTTTGTCTCTCGCCTCTGGGGATCGCCGGAAGGGCTCAGCTGGAGCAACAGTTGAGAGGCCCTGCAGTGCTGGTGGCGATTACAAAGGTGAGAGGCCGCGTAGCTGTTTATTAAGGGTTAATAGCGGAGAGTTAGCGGGACAGCCAGCGGGTCATGCTGGCTTTGGCTGAGGAATTTATGGGAGGGGGTAGCTCATGGCATGTCGTAATTTTCAGGAACAGGCGATTATATGGGGGCCCCGAGGGCACGGGATACTGTCTATTGCAGATGAATGCTTTTAAAGGGGTGGGCACTGTGATACAGAGGTGCGTTGCATTTGAGGAGGGAGCGACAAAGTTTGACAAGATGGAACACCGGCAGTCATTATTTAATTGTTTGAGCATTTTATATAGCGCAGTCTTTTGTGCACTCTACTGGTGGTGATGCTAAACAGACGTCAGTGAGTGAGCAGCAGCAACCTCATGTTATGCACGCACATTTTCAGAAAAGACTAGAAATACTTCCACATTGCCATGCTACGCAAAGACAAATACCCTTCAAATGCCGCGGAAAAGCCAAATTGGCAAGTTTAATAACCTTGCGTTGTAATCAGGGCACAAGTCCCTGGGTCACAGGGATAGAACTGCTGGGCTTCACCCTGCAGGAAACTAAAGGAAGGGTGCTAACCGATATGGTTTGCTATACGCCTCCAGGCCTAGATACGCAGTATCAGGTGTTTGACATTATGGCCGCCCTGGCCTTGAGCCACTCCAGACTGCTGCTCCTAGGTGATTTTAACCTATGGGACAATGGGACCCTAGGGAGTCATCTGAAGGACCTACAACATATATGTGAGAACTGCAGCCTTGATCAGCTGGTTTTGAAACCTACCCACTCAGGTGGACATGTGTTGGATCTTGTGTTTGCTAATCAGACTGAGACAGAGGTGACTGGCATACTACCCCAATGGTGGACTGACCAGTCCCTAATCCACTTTAAGATCACTATATCCACTCATGTAAATAAAAATGCCTGTCCTGCAACCTACCAAATGGGAAGAGACTGGTCTAAACTACCAAAAGATAAAACGGATCCTACCTTCACCAATCAGACACCTTTAGCTCCGGGTAATTCGGTGGGTCAGAACTATCTTGCCTACAGTAATTATATCACTAATACCCTTGATAAACTTGTCCCCGTGAAAAAGATAAGGAATAGAGGGAAACCGTCAGCCCCCTGGTTCAGTGAGGAGCTGAAATTACGTAATCAGTGTAGACCGGCAGAAAGGAAGTGGCGAAGGCTCTATCTAGAATCAGATAAGAGACTGATAAAGATAGCTCAGAATAAACATAAAGGGGCCATCGTCAAATCAAAAGCTCTTTTTTATGCCACTTCTATACTTCAATCACCGAACAGCACAAAAACTCTTTATTATAAGGGACCTCTCCAACCCGGACTGCACAAGCAACAGGGTGGGTGCAACACAAAAGCTCTGTGACAAAATCTCTATTTTGTGAAGAAAAGACTGCCAAAATCGTGGGGGGGACTTGTTCAGGATAAAGCCAGCAGTCAGGACACTCTCCCTTTGACTGTCGAGGAGGAACCATGGGCAGTATCATCTATTGAGAGTTTTCAACCTCTCACAGAAGAGCTCTTTAACAGCCTTGCTCTTAGTGTATCTTCTGGCTCCCCCTTAGACCCCCTTCCTCATAGGATCTGGAAGGAGTATGGGCCAGAGCTATTTCCCTGGATGAGACTGATCTGTTGCCAGTCACTGAAGGAAGGAGTAGTGCCGGAGATATGGAAGAAGGCAACGGTAACTCCCCTACTTAAGAAACCCTCACTGGACCTAACTATCCCAGCTCATTTTAGGCCCATATCCCTCCTACCCTATAAAAATCCTGGAAAAGGCTGTTAGTAGATCTTTGTCGAGCTATCTTGAAGAGAAGCGCCTACAGGATAAGGATCAGTTTGGGTTCCGCCCAGGCCATGGGACAGACTGCGTTGGCTACCATGCTGGACACACTGCGAATGAAAGCAGACAATTGTAATTCATCAATACTAGTGTTGTTGGATATGTCGGCCGCATTCGACACGGAAAGCCACGCAGTCCTGCTAGGCAGACTGGAGAAACTGGAGTGAAGGGCAAAGCTCTGACATGGCTACAATCATACCTGTCAGGTAGACAACAGGTAGCGACCATGACTGTATGCTTCTCCTAAATCCCTGGTTCACCATGGAGTGCCACAGGGCTCGGCGATCAGCCCCATCCTTTTTAACATATATTTGCGACCTTTGATCCCATTATAAAATCTTATGGGATCGACCTGATCAATTACGCTGACGACACCCAATTGGTGTTTTCCCTTGAAGGGAAACAAGCAGTGTCTATGGACACATTCCAGGAATGCATGTGTCGGGTTTCTCTAATATGGCTGCCAGTATCCTCCTGGTAGTGATTCTTACAATGGATCGCATTTGCATTATTCAGACCAGTATGGGAGGCCATGGTCTCATTATAGTGAGCGCAGGCCAGCTGCAAATATTATGATACTTTCAGAATAGAGACCATCAATTTTAAGTTCCTTCACTTGTGGCTCACTTCTATACCAATGCCCATCATTGGAATATGGCTGCCACATTCACATATAGACAGCAGAGCTCTGAGTACATGCATTCAGCTTTCAACACAGCAGTGAGATAATCTCGTCTCCAGGCTCAAGGCCACATAGTTTGCGCTATATAAATATGCAAAAAAAATAATTTGAAGGGAGTATAGGATTATGATGTTTGCATAGTTGGCTGGCAAGAACATTCCTCAGTAATATGTTAGGGAGTACAGATTTCACTGGGACCAGTTATATCTGATTTCACTGGCTGGCTGTGACATCTCATTTATGTGGGCCTTGAAAAAATCCATAGGCAGAAACACATGACAGCTGCCAGTGTGTCCCCTTTTTTTTATAAGACCCGAAAATAAAAGAAGAAAATCCTATTTCTAAACTCTTTCCTCCGAGTCCTCCCCTCCAAAACTCTTACTCATCCAAAAGCCTCCTCCGATTGCTAAGACCTAAAAAAACCTTTCACTCTTTTATACCTCCACTATTCTTTTCAATCGAAATTAACAGACTAACATGTTCACTTCTCAAATTCCATATTTAACTATACCAATATACTACCCAAATAACTGAATAACATATCCACTACTCAAATTACTTCATATTTATACTATACTATTTTTCAACAGTAACCCTTTATGGGTAACGAGTGCTATATGAATGCAAATCTTTCTTCCCCTTCTATCCGTCCGCTATCCTTCTCACTCCAAGTAACTGACTAACATCCACCACTGAAAGTACTTCATATTACCATATTAATTCACCACTAATCCTTTGTAGGTTTCCTGAATAGCTTGCGTCAACAAGCGCTATAGAAATAAAACCTTTGTCCTCCTCTATCCTTCTGCTATCACAAATCCAAATAACTGACTAACCTATCCACCACTTAAAGTGTAGTTGCAGGTTTCACTATACTAATTCAACACTAATACTCTATGGGTCCCGGATTAGCGTGCTACTCGCCGAAAAAGCGCTTTGATGCCTCGCCAGGTGTAGTAAGCGCTATATAAATGCAATTACAATACAATGTTACTGTATGGACTACTCTGTGTGCCTCAGTACTTGTATATGTAAATAGAGTTCTGAATAAAGGTAGTCTCTCTATTCTTACACTGCCTACTTATGCTAGATTGAACATAGCCCCCATGCTGAGCTCCACAACATGCCATGTGAGTGTATACACAGGAGCATCCTCCCTAAGGAATGCATTTTAAACATTTAAAGTACGTAAGTATGTTACGAGGACCCTTTAGGAACCACAGACCTGGGTGTGCACAGGGATTCTCTGTGGCTGATATATGCGAGTTGCTGGCTGACATGAGACAAAGGCATATAATATAAGACAAGGTCGGGTTATTTTGATATGAGTGGGATTTGTGAAACCCGGAAACGGAAGATGTAGTGTAGCTTTTGTGGAGCATGCAGTGACAATGCACGAGTAGCAAGCAGATGTCAGATACAGGCAACAGTGTATGCTAGCGCAGGCGTGGTAGCAGTGATACAAGAGCCTTCAGCCTCTGGGGGATGGATTGGGAAATGGATAAATTAGGAGGATTTGTGACTGTATGCGAGTCACGGGTGGACACGGAATATGAGGTCCATCAAAATAAGACGAGCTGCATGATGATGTAAAGGGATATCATGAGATATTAATCGGAACACTACCATATACAGAGGGTCCTATAAGGATTTGATGATAGATTGGGGAACATCTGTTTACATTGAGCATTAGCATCAATACATATTGGAAGTATCCTACGTGAGCACTATGGTGATTAGTAGTGGGGCACAAACATATAAACAATGAAGGATGTGTGACACCAGATAGTGAGAGAAGAATGTATGAAATGATGCGTATGAAAAATTGTAGTTGACAGACCAATTATATTATATGTCAGTTTAACACTATAGAAATAAATAGAGTGGTACTGGGTAGTATGTTTAAATACAACATATATTTCTCTACAGACAGATTGGTATAACAGCCACACAGCACCCCAGACTCCACACATGACTGTGGGGCCACAGGAGGTAAGAGTTTAGATGTAGTTTATTGTGTACAACCATACTCTAGCTTATGTAAAGGCAGTTTCTGAAGGTGTTCATTCGTTTACAGACAATACTAGAGGACAATCAGACTCATTTGCATACATTACCTGAAGACTAGGTGAGTCTTCAGACCTTTTGAGATTACTACGCAGACCCAGGGGTCACATCTATGAATGGCGACACCAGTACGTGGACCCAGGGGTCACATCTATGAATGGCGACACCAGTACGTGGACCAAGGGGTCACATCTATGAATGGTGACACCAGTACGTGGACCCAGGGGTCACATCTATGAATGGCGACACCAGTATGTGGACCCAGGGGTCACATCTATGAATGGCGACACCAGTACGTTGACCCAGGGGTCACATCTATGAATGGTGACACCAGTACGTGGACCCAGGGGTCACATCTATGAATGGCGACACCAGTATGTGGACCCAGGGGTCACATCTATGAATGGTGACACCAGTACGTGGACCCAGGGGTCACATCTATGAATGGTGACACCAGTACGTGGACCCAGGGGTCACATCTATGAATGGCGACACCAGTACGTGGACCCAGGGGTCACATCTATGAATGGCGACACCAGTATGTGGACCCAGGGGTCACATCTATGAATGGTGACACCAGTACGTGGACCCAGGGGTCACATCTATGAATGGTGACACCAGTACGTGGACCCAGGGGTCACATCTATGAATGGCGACACCAGTACGTGGACCCAGGGGTCACATCTATGAATGGTGACACCAGTACGTGGACCCAGGGGTCACATCTATGAATGGTGACACCAGTACGTGGACCCAGGGGTCACATCTATGAATGGCGACACCAGTACGTGGACCCAGGGGTCACATCTATGAATGGCGACACCAGTATGTGGACCCAGGGGTCACATCTATGAATGGCGACACCAGTACGTGGACCCAGGGGTCACATCTATGAATGGTGACACCAGTACGTGGACCCAGGGGTCACATCTATGAATGGCGACACCAGTACGTGGACCCAGGGGTCACATCTATGAATGGTGACACCAGTATGTGCATGTCAGAGGGTGACTTGACAAGTACCTTGACTTAGTGAATAATAGTAATGGACTCCGAGTTTAACAACTAATACCAGATTGATGGGAATTTGTAAATACATTGACTCAAGGTTTTTAATTCAGACCTAAAGTGCTCACTCTTCTAGACATAGGGCTGAAGTTGATCATGTGATAATTTTAAGGGACTGACCCAGGTGATAGGATCTTAAATACTTTTAGGTGCTCCTCCCTAAATTGTGATTATATTTGTTTGTGGCCCTGATGAGGTCTGAGGCAACATTATCAGCAATAGAAGAAACACCTGTTGGAGAGGGCAAAATGCATTAATGGATATCTAATAAAGAACATATGTTAAAACCACGACCTCAACTCTGAATTCTAGAATTCTCGAACAACCCCTTTTTGAACATAATAGTGATGCAACTAAACTTATGTTTGTGTGCATTGATTGTGTTGAAATGAAACCAGGAGATGGTGTTGTACTCATATTCTAACTTTGTCAGGAATTCTAGTCCATTATCACATTGGAAACTAACCATCTATAATGACAAAATGTCCACTGGCACTAGATTGGTATAATTTTTAATTTAAAGAAGTATTTAATTAGTGATGGTCATAATTTTCTAAAAGGATGGAATATGGGAAAGTATATGTGCGATATTCTAGTGTTTGACTTTCAGTAATATATTAGATCTAATAAAGAAACCCTACTCAAATTTGGCAGCTGTTTGTATCCGAAAGTTGTAACAAAGTTTGTAATCTTATTTTATGTTCTGTACTGTGACTTAAGATGGCTGAATAAGTCAAAGTTTTAGAAAAACTTACAAAATGCTGGTCAGAGAAAGGTTGTTTAGACTGAAATGTGTAATCTGTGTCTAATGCTATGCAACTGAACATAAATATGCTGATTTTTTTTTTATTCGAGACATGTTCGGAGTCTGTTTCATCTGAATTTCGTATCAGTTGCCCAGCAGACGTCAGCACTGGCTGTGTGAGGGTCGTGGGCAGAACAGGGCAGCATTTTTCGTATACAAGTATGATTAAAATTAAAAGTGATGCCAAATTAGATGTAAATGTAAGTTAAAAAATAGCATTTTAATCTCAAAAAATATTTGCCTTGGATGGTGAAGTCATTAATCCGGTCTTTCAGATGTAATTATGGATGTTATCGATGATATCACAGAACAAGTCCTGAGCGATGTAATAGGTGCTGTCATATGAGCGGGCAAAAGTCATACATGGCTAGTAAGCAAGATAGTTACTTCATTCATCTTTAACTGGAGAATACCCAACTATAATATCACTCAACCATGAAAAGCATATAATCAGGATCCCTGTCAGATCCTTGCCCGCACAACATCTTCCAAAGATCAGCCGCCTCCATCGCCCCTCAGCTTTGCCACACAATCAACTGTTCCCTCAAATCCGCCACCTTCCCCGATGGCTGGAAACACACCAAGATCAACCCACTGCTAAAGAAGCAGTCCTCAAACCCAACTGACCTCAGGAATTCCAGACCCATCTCCCTCCACCCCTTCCCAGCCAAGGTCATCTAGAAGGCCGTTCACGCTCAACTTAGTCGGCGTTCCTAGAAGTAAAGTACGACCTGGACACCTCCCAATCCGGATTCCGTAGCAACTAAAGCACAAAGACCAGACTCCTTGCCACCACTGAGGACATATGCTCCCTCCTCGACTGGTGTGAGACTGCAGCCCTCATCCTACTGGACATCTCAGCCGCCTTCGACACGGTCTCCCACTGCACCCCAATGACAAGACTCCACGGCCTTGCATCCACAAGGAACTGGACTGAATCCACTCCTTCCTCACCAGCCGCATTCAGCGAGTCAAACCACCCCGGTTCCTCTCAGAACCAACTGAGATCAGATGCAGAGTGCCACAGGGTTCCTCCCTGAGCCCCACCCTCTTAATCGTCTACATGGACCCCTCACAATCATCGTCAAAAGCCACAAACTCAACATCGTCTCCTATAACAACGACACTCAGATGATCATCTCCCTCTCCAACAAACCCAAAACTACCAGAACCAACTTCCACAGCGGAATGAAGGTCGTTGCTACCTGGTGAAAGATGCTGCCTCAAGCTGAACTCAAACAAGACTGAAGCACTCATCCTGGGACCCACCACTTTAGCCTGAGAGGACTCTTGGTGGCTAGCCGCTCTGGGATCCCCTCCCACCCCGTCGGACCATGCAACGCAACCTCATCATACTGTACTCATAGCTCACAATGAACAGTCAAATGAATGCGGTTTCCTCAGCCGGATTCCACACGCTCCGCCTGCTTTGAAACATTCAGATGGATCCTCACAGAATCAAGAAAGATGGTCATACACTCATCACCAGCAGACTCAACTACAGCAACGCACTCTACACCGGTGTCAACCAAAAATATCAAGAAACTACAGAAAGTCCAAAATGCAGCAGCCAGACTGGTCCTAGACATCTCCCGCCACAGCCACAACACCCAACTCCTCCAACAACTCCACAGGCTCCCAGTCAACAAGAGAATCACCTTCAAGCTCCTCACATATGTCTAAAAAGCTCTCCACAATGAAGCACCAGCATACCTGACCACTGCCTTGCATTCCACGTACCCACCAGACAACTCTGTTCCGCCCAACTTGCCCTAGCCTCCGCCCCCAGGATCCACAAGACCAGAACCAGAGGAAGATTGTTCTCCTTCCTGGTCACAAAGACCTGGAACACCCCGCCCCTCCACCTCAGGTAATCTGCGTCACTGACCCAATTCAGGAAGGATCTCAAGACCTGGAACACCCTGCCATCCACCTCAGGCAATGAGCGTCACTGACCCGATTCAGGAAGGATCTCAAGACCTGGAACACCATGCCCCTCCACCTCAGGCAATCTGCGTCATTTACCCAATTCAAGAAGGATCTCAAGACATGGAGCACCCTGCCCCTCCACCTCAGACAATCTATGTCACTGACCCAATTCAGGAAGGATCAAGACTTGGAACACCCTGCCCATCCACCTCAGGCAATCTGCGTCACTGACCCAATTCAGAAAGGATCTCAAGACCTGGAACACCCTGCCCCTCCACCTCAGGCAATCTGCGTCATTTACCCAATTCAAGAAGGATCTCAAGACCTGGAACACCCTGCCCATCCACCTCAGGCAATCTGCGTCACTGACCCAATTCAGAAAGGATCTCAAGACCTGGAACACCCTGCCCCTCCACCTCAGGCAATCTGCGTCATTTACCCAATTCAAGAAGGATCTCAAGACCTGGAACACCCTGCCCCTCCACCTCAGGCAATCTGCGTCATTTACCCAATTCAAGAAGGATCTCAAGACCTGGAACACCCTGCCTCTCCACCTCAGGAAATCACAGTCACTGACCCGATTCAGGAAGGATCTCAAGACCTGGAACACCCTGCCCCTCCACCTCAGGCAATCTGCGTCACTGACCCAAGTCAGGAAGGATCTCAAGACCTGGAACACCCTGCCCCTCAACCTCAGGCAATCTGTGTCACTGACCCAATTCAGGAAGTATCTCAAGACCTGGAGAACCCTGCCCATCCACCTCAGGCAATCTGCGTCACTGACCCAATTCAGGAAGGATCTCAAGACCTGGAACACCCTGCCCATCCACCTCAGGCAATCTGTGTCACTAACCCGATTCAGGAAGGATCTCAAGACCTGGAGCACCCTGCCCCTCCACCTCAGGCAATCTGCGTCACTGACCCAAGTCAGGAAGGATCTCAAGACCTGGAACACCCTGCCCATCCACCTCAGGCAATCTGTGTCACTAACCCGATTCAGGAAGGATCTCAAGACCTGGAGCACCCTGCCCCTCCACCTCAGGCAATCTGCGTCATTTACCCAATTCAAGAAGGATCTCAAGACCTGGAACACCCTGCCTCTCCACCTCAGGCAATCTGCGTCATTTACCCAATTCAAGAAGGATCTCAAGACCTGGAGCACCCTGCCTCTCCACCTCAGGCAATCTGCGTCATTTACCCAATTCAAGAAGGATCTCAAGACCTGGAACACCCTGCCCATCCACCTCAGGCAATCACCTTCACTGCCTCAATTCAGGAAGGACCTCAAGACCTGGAACACCCTACCTCTCCACCTCAGGCAATCACCTTCACTGCCTCAATTCAGGAAGGATCTCAAGACCTGGAACACCCTGCCCATCCACCTCAGGCAATCTGCGTCACTGACCCAATTCAGGAAGGATCTCAATACCTGGAACACCCTGCCTCTCCACCTCAGGCAATCACTGTCACTGACCTGATTCAGGAAGGATCTCAAGACCTGGAACACCCTCCCATCCACCTCAGGCAATCTGCGCCACTGACCCAATTCAGGAAGGATTTCAAGACCTGGAACACCCTGCCCATCCACCTCAGGCAATCCCCGTCACTGACCCAATTCAGGAAGGCCCTCAAGACCTAGCTCTTCTAATGATCCTACACCCTGAAGGACCAGCAGACCCTCCCCCCTCCCCAGTGACTGGAGGACCTCACGGGTGAGTAGCTGCGCTATACAAGCACCTGATTGATTGTTTGACTTCACCAAAAACAATATACGAATTTAAATATAAACTTAGAAATGTTGTAATATTGTCTGTTCTATGTATTTTGAATAATTTATTTTCAAGTTGTATTTTTATATGAAAATATTATATACTTCTCACCCAAGCCCACAAGACCCAACGGTATGCATCATGAAAGCATAGGTTATGAATTTATGAAGATTTTTGTAGTCTACGCATGAAACTCTTCAATATATTAAAGAGCAGGATTCTGATATTAAAAAAGACATCTTTATTTTTCCTGTTCTGCATCAGTGTACCAAGCAATATCATAAATAACAAATAGTGACAAACAGCATCCGCAAACAATGCCGCAACTGCTCTATCCTCAATTGGCGCGGAGAGAGAAGACCCAGGGCCTGGTGGACATCGAATGTTGAGACCCTGGATGCAGATGATCCTATTATTCTGAAAAACAAGGATACAATTCAATAAAAGGCCATGCATGGTTTGTAAGTAAAGTTAAGGATCAATGAGGCAGAACAAAGTAATCTGCATAAGAACGGTTAACCTGGCCAATGTTGAACCTTGACCAGAAGCTCTTGACTAGTTTAGAAGTGTACTGAAAAAAATCTCCAATTCAGTCTGCCACATATTCACAAAGGTGATTCCTGGTAGCAACAAATAGATTTACTGTTGTGGATTCCTCCACTGTGAATGGAAAGACACCCACAGTCATACATCCCACTAAGGGGAACTCTAATATCACCCCCTCCCTCCCTCAAAATGGCCAGAGATTTAATTTGAGCCAAGGGCTGGGTCACTCAGTTTTGATGGGGTGTGGGAGAAGTGCTTTCTCCTAAGGCAAAATGTTTTACTGAAGAAAGTAGGAAAATAAAGTATATATGTTTGCACAGCGGGTTCCATTACACCTTTGCCTAAATCTATGCATTGAAGATTCCATGTAGAGGAAATAGGAGCACAGATACCATGTGACGTCCTCTGTAGTTTATTAAACACACAAAAGATGATAGGATATATGCTTTCAGAGTGTAGGACCACGGACACTCACTAGCATTCCAATGCAGCATTCTTTTTCCCACCAATCATGCCATCTCAGGTAGCACCATATGCAATAGTAAACAAAAACGTTAAAGGAAGGCCCAAGGGGATTGGAGATTACTGACCCTTAAGTGTCCTATCCCCCAATCTACATGTGCTAAAGAACAAAAGGGACACTAATGGTCAAACAGTATGTGGCTGAGGGAAAACAGAGTGGCATAGGCTGTGTCATATATGTGGCACCACAGTGTACAGAAAACCCATCAGCCCACCCAATGGCGGAGCATCATCATCTGGGATTTTTTGTAAAAGCACTGGTATCTCATCCAGGAGTCCCACTAGTTGTTTATCGTGGGACATCCAATGAATGATCCGCCAGTGGTGTACAACAACCAAAGATTGAGATGCGGTGGTGCTGAAAAATATATTGCAGTGTTGAAAAAGGAGAAAAAAGTGAACTAAAATGGATTATAATGCCAGAAGAACTGAAGAACCAATTTATTAAGCGGTCGTCAGTCAAAATACTTTATTTGGTTCATAATAAAAACCACAAAAGTATACAAAGGTCCAGAAAATGGTAAAGACATTTAAATTGCAACATGGCTAACTAACAACAACACATCAACCAAAGAGAAAATATATGGCAAAAATTAAAAACAGTAAGAATGAAGTATCAAGTTCATATGTAAATTTAAAAGCATACACAATTCATCTAGGTTAAAAATAAAAATTCATTATTTAACAGGCTCTAAAAAGATCATGGAAGACTATTCTCAGACTGGCTAGTTTTTTCCTCAGTTTCATGGCTATATTTTAAAAAGTGGTGACAATTTCCCATATGTTGGACAGCAGTTGAAGGTATAATAGGGCAAGTTTCACTTGTTTGAACCCTTTATCCTTAAGTAGGGGTACAATAAATTGTTTCCGTATATCATTAAAATAACCACAAAAGAACATGAAGTGGGCAGTGTCCATTATAGAAAAACCATCACCGGTACATAATTGCAAGTCTGATACCTTAGTCCAACATGGGCGCCCAGAGAGGAGTAGATGAAATTTATTTACTCTAAACTTGGTTAGTAAATATCTGTGGCTAGCATTATTAACAACCTTCAGATATAATTCTAGATCATGGTCTGTTAAGACTAACTGATGGGCTCTCACGGTTGGTTTGGTCAACTCAGCCCTCTCTATCCATCCATCTGTGGAAGTTAAAAGGAGTCTTGACCTATTTTATGTCGCCCTTAACCAGTTTGGACGGCTCCTCAAATATTTCTGGGCGCCCTAGTGAGACTGCAACCTTTGACATAATTTAGCCACGGAATGGATTCCCAATGTTCTAAACTAAGACAGTCCCTCAGGATCTCGTGGTTCACATCCACTTCTGGGTTCAGCCAAACCATAATCCACTTTAAGAGGGGTGCAATGGCAATCCGGTCTTCCAAGTATTCCACCCCACATTCTTGGTGAACTATAAAACCGGAGGTTGATTGTGGTACTGATAAAATGGACTTTAAGAATTTGTCCTCTGCCACCTGTAACAACTTGACTTTCTTAAAAGCCCATACATCTGAGCCATACATTGCTATGGAAACACATTTTGCTTCGTAAACCTTTAACACTGCCTGTAGCGGTTTTACCCCCACTTTACGGGAAAAACCCAGAACGGCGGAGATGGACCAAACAAACGCATTTCTTTTCTCGGGCAGTTGAGGAAGCCAGGTGGAACTTTAATCCAAAACCACCCCAAGGTATGGAAATCTGGTTACCCTAGATAACCTGTTCCCATTACAAGCCAATCAAGGACGATTGTTAGTCCAGTGGCTTTCTTCAAGGCCAAATACTAAAAACACTACTGCAAATATGTGAAAAAAATATATAATAATGAAAGTAAATTAGAGAGACCCTACCATTTGACGTTGTTCCAAAATCTGGAAGCAGTGTCTCGGAGAGATAATGCGGTTCCTGTAAAAAAAAAAAAAAAAAATGTACACATATATACCAGCACATACATATATACAGACAGGAAAAAGCCACTGGAAGTAACAATTACACACCACATAAATCAATGCTGTAGCTAGTACATTCCATCAGCATTCTTGATTGATATCCACAAGGGATACCAATTGCAACTCACCCAGAACAATCTTGGGATCAGACCTCACCTCTCCTGGCGCACGCTCAGGCAATGAGGCCCGCTCTATTGATGTGCAAAAAGAAGATAGCAAGGGAGACAACATTATCCTGCCATTTATGTTATATTATGTAAGCAATCATAAAACCTTGGTAAGCCCGTGAGACACAACAGGACAGTCTAAGAGACCTGTTGATGTTTAAATAATGTTTATTGTAACCATATGGTTGGATAGCCCAGTCTAAGTTGTTATAAAGTGCCTGGTATCACATCATAACCTGGTTCTATTGTTTGATGCCGAAAAGCTAATCTCAGCGTGGTCTTTAAAGAAATTGCCCAGAAGGACTGAAAAGATGGCCAAATAGACAGACTGCAGTCAAAATGAGGAATGAAGGATGCCAACCGTCGAGAAACTCCCGGAGAAGGTGCCGCCAAATCTTGGTATCGTCCCTAGGCTAGCTGAGGCAGTTGGTAGTAACCCCCCAGTCGTGCCTTCGCAGATTTATTCTGGGCGTACCTGTCAGTCGGTACCTCTGGCTTAGTACTAAGCCGAGGGGGAGTTACCAAAATGTGGACCGAAATGGAGACTGCACGTATATTCTAACTAGCTACTGCGGGCTCGCAATAGAGCAGTTTAGATGTGTATGTGCGGACCACAGGGAGACCTGTCTTGCCAAAATTTACCGGAAATACTAAAATCGTATCCGGTTGTATGGGAAAGGTTATCAACCAATGCCCTTGTTGCAAGCAAAAACGTGTAGTCCGAGGATACGAGAAAGAGGTCCATGTGCATTGGTTTAAGCTGATCACAGCAAAGTAAAGTTTCACCGACTAGAGTCGATGGCATGGTCGGAGGAAATGCAAGAAAACCCAGACCAGTGTTGGCTTCGTAATGTGATGGTTTAAATGTCATTGTAAACCTATGAGTGAATGGGATGGGTTGTGAATTAATGTAGGGGGGTATGCTTGAGTGTGAGGTGCTATGTGTGAATGTTATGGGGTGTGCATCAACATGAAGGGGTATGTGTGGATGTCAAGGGTGTGTAAAAGTGAAGGGTTATGCCTATAAGCGTAGGGCAGTATGTGAATGTAAGTCAATGAGCATGAATCCGACGGTGAACGCATGAATGAGGAAATGCAAGATTCACAAGAAAGTATCTGAAGGGCCATAGTGGGGTGTGAAGGGATGTGCATGAATGGGAAGGAGTATCAAAGAATGTGAAGGGGTAATTTTGAAAAAGAAGTTGTATGCACAAGTACAAAGGGGTATGCTCCAGGTTCTCGACACTCGCTCCACTCTTCTGGAATGCCCTTCCCTTAGCTATCAGATAGACTCCATCTTACCTTGACTTTCGGGCAGCTTTGAAACCCCATCTCTTTTCTTCCGCCTACTCCTCTCAACACTTACTCTTAACACCCTTCCCCTCTTTCCCTCAGTTTCAGGCTCCTTCTACAGCGCCAAGAAACCGCCTGGTAGTAGAGCGCTTTACAAAACCCTTTCAACTTCTATGCATGAATATTAAGAGCTGTGTGTGGATGTGAAGGGGTATATTTAAATATAAACGAGTATATGTGAATGTAAAGGTATGTGTGAATGTGGAAGGGTATGTGTGAATATAAAAGGGCATATGTGAATTTAAAAAAGTATTTGTGAAGGGTATGGGTGAATGTGAAGGGGTTTATATCAACATACAAAGATATGTCTGAATGTGAAAGGACATACATGAATTTTAAAGGATAAATGAATGAAGAAGTACGTTTGAATGTGAAGGGGTATAGGTGAAGGCTAATAACGTGAATGTGAAAGGGTATGTGTGAGTGTGAAAGAGCAAATGTCAATGTGAAAGAATATATGTGAATGGGGGGTATATAAGATACGAAAGTGTATGTGTGAATGTGCTGGGGCATGCATGAAATTGAATAAGTAGGTTTGAATAAGACAGGGTTTATTTGATAGTGTAGGGTAGGTCTAAATGTGAAAGGGTATGAGTGAACGTGTAAATGTGAATTAGGGTGGTATGTGTGTTTGTGAAGGGGTAATTTTAAATGTGAAGTGACATGCATGAGTATGAAGGAGTATGCATGAATATTAGAACCTGTGCGAACGTGAAGGGGTAAGCATGAATGTGAAGGGGTATGATGAAACAGAGGTATCTGTGAATGTTAATGGTGTGTGAATGTGTAAGGATGTGTGAATGCAAAGGTGTGTGTGAATATGAAAGAGTGTTTGTGAATGGTATGCGTGAATGTTAAAGGGAATATATGAACGTAGAAAGCTGTGTGTGAATGGGCATGCTTGAATGTGACGGGAAATAGGAATGTAAAGGGTATGTTTGAATTTGAAGGGGTATATGTGAACAACATGCGAGTGTGAAAGGGTGAATGTGAAAGGGTATTAGTGAATGTATAGAGGTATGTGATATGAAGGTGTATGTGTGACTGTGATGGGGCATGCGTGAAATTAAATGGTTAGGTTTGAATATGACCGGGCTTATTTGAAAGTATATGGGCGGTCTAAATGTGAAAGGGTAGGGGTGAAGGGGTATATGTGAGTCAGAGTGGCCTGTGTGAATGTGAAGGGGTGCAATCCCTCACGACGCATGCCTGAACAACGCGGTCTTAACTATGCATGCCTTTACCACGCATGCCTTCACAACTGATTTAGTTGTGATAGCATAATTGGTTAAGGCATATGTGCGGTTAAAGTTATGCCCTGGCCTCCACTTAGTCCTAAAACCGGTCCTAAATCCCTGCCCAGAGTACAACCCCAGCCCTAAAAACACCCCAGCCTGACTTCTGAAAGCCCGGACCCTGCTCTAAAAACGAAGCCTCCCCCTTTCCCGGGCACTGAGACCTAAAACCCAGCTCCCAGCTTTGAAATTGACCCCAACACCCCATGCCCTGGGCCCTAAAACCTTGGCCCTGGACCTTAAAAAAACACCCCAGACTCCCGCCCTAAAACCGTCCCTGCAGCTGTAAAAAGTACCCTGACCCCTTTCTTGAAGGCCTAAAACACGGACCTGCAACCTACCCGGCCCCCACTCTGAGCCCTAAAACCGGCCTCTCTGCCCTATAAAGTACCCTGACCACCGGCCCCGAGCCTCAAAACCCTACAAAGTTACTCCCAGAAATCATACTCCCCAAGCCGTTCCTCGTGCAGGCAGAAGTCACCTCTGACCCTCCGCCTCGAGTAATGAGCGCTAACTACTACTAACGTCTAAACCACGCATATGTGTAGCAGACATGCGTGGTAAAGGCCCATGCGTGGTAAAGGCACACACGTGCTAAAGGCCCATGCGTGGTAAAGGCACACGCGTGCCTCGCGTGGTTCCGCCTGCGTTTAGTCATGCACAGTTTAAGCTGTGTGGTTAAGGCTGTTTCATGTATGTGAATGGTATGAGAATGGTATGAGAATGTGAAAGGGTATGTGTGAGTGTGAAGATAAATCATGTCATATACACATTGAATTTCATGCATTATGTGAAAGTGAGTGGTGTGTGTGCCCCTCTTCTACGTCTCTCACCTGTCCCCTCTCTCCCTCTCTCCCCACCGTATGTTCCATTGCATTCTTCATTTCGGTCACTAACTGTTCCTCTGTCTCCCTAGTCTCAGTGTTTTATCTTTCTTTCTGTCACTAACTCACTCAGTGAGTCTGAGTGCGTGATGTCACTTCCTGTGATATCATGGATGTCAAAGGGTGTGTGATGTCACTTTCACTAACCCTGGTATTTCAGGGGATCACCGTCCAGGGCAGCCCTGTTTATCAGAAGTGACCACGCGCCTAGAAACGGACGGATATTTGATCTGATGGTCTGTGTGTGGAGCTGGGATTTGTTGGGGCACTAAAGCCATAAATGGTGACGTAGAGGTTGTGGAGCCGGAGGGCATCTGTAGGCATTACCTACACCCACCCTAGTCTCCACAGGGGTGGGGTTGGGACTGCAGCCTTACATGTGCCTTCTCCACACTTCCTTCTGTGCAGTCAGTCTTTCATTAGACTGAGATGCTGCGGACACAAGACGGGGGTGTACCTGGGGGTGTGGAGAGAGCCCCCCCTATATTTAGAGCGGGGACTCCCTTCCTTCCCCCTACTTGAGGCAAAAGGGATCAGGGAAGTGTCCCCTGTGCCCTGGCAGGGTGGCTGCGTGGCTGTAATGACGCTGAACGTGTGTAAGCTGGCTTCAGGGCGCTTTAAACCCAGCCCACTGGGAGCAGCCTCTGGATCTGCACCAGAGGCCCCCGCGGGGCTGCTTATGAATATTAACACTTCCTAATGAACACCTCGTTTTCTCTCTAAACACAATTTAAAGGTGCGACACATCTGTTTAAGATCAGTGTGGCTTTCAGCTGTGAGGCATACCACCAATTGACATTTGGAAAAACCTAAACGTGATTTATAAAATTGTAACATACTTAACAAAGAAGGGAGGTAGAGTATAAAGTAGGATTCCTACTCCACGGGCACTGATACATAAACAAGGAGAATCCTACTACCAGTTGGAAGGAAAAGTGAAGAAAGGGGGAACACTCAGTGTTGTGTAAAATACCCCTCACACACCAACAGGCCCCTTGGTGTCATGCTTCATCATCGGGGTCTTCGCACCCCGCTAAGGGGATGCGGCACGCAGGTCGTAGCGTGCCGCATCCCCTTAGCGGGGTGCGAAGACCCCGATGATGAAGCATGACACCAAGGGGCCTGTTGGTGTGTGAGGGGTATTTTACACAACACTGAGTGTTCCCCCTTTCTTCACTTTTCCTTCCAACTGGTAGTAGGATTCTCCTTGTTTATGTATTATAAAATTGTAAAGCAAACCAAAAAAATTTTTTTTTAAATTACTTTGGGATTCTGCTAAAGTGTTTATTTTAATTTGGCTGATTTCATATTATATATTTGGGATGTCCCTGTAAGGCATCATTGGGATTTAAATATGATAACTTGTCCCATGGCTATATTTCCCAGGTCTTGGGTCCAGTGTTAATGTAGTTATATGTGTCAGTGCTTTTGAATTCAGCAGCACCATTATTCTAGTTTGCTTTAAAGATCACCTGACTTAAATAGGAATATTGAAAAATAAAGTATACAAATAAGACTACACATTAGTTATATATTCATACGCACATTAAACAAAATATGTACAACTGACACATCATATTTGATCATCTTAGCCAACGGATTTAGCGCGAGGGACCAGAAGCTGATAACCCCAGCCTAGCAGCGCATAAAGGGATGTGTTGAAATGGATCCGATGAGATAAGAGGAAAATATAAATCCGGCTTGCCTGACCTTAAAATGGCGGCCGTTTATGACATCCTCAGTCATGGAACAATGACTGCACCTAAATAAACACAGCAGACAATGAAAACAGAAGAAGGCACAGAGAGGAAAGTGTAGAAGGACTCTGACTGGAACCACTACAAGGAAAGGAAATTGAGAAAGGGCCTCAAGCAATTGAAAGTGAGAAGGGACTTTAGCTCTCACTTAGATAGAGAAACAAACGACCATCTTGGAACAGTGAACAACTTGCGTTAACAACAAAACACCCTCACTCAAGACTCATATGTTAATAAGGAAAGAAAAAGAGGACAAAGTGTGAGAAAAAAGAAAAAGGACTAAGAGAGTAGCAATTTACAAAGTGAAAGAATGAGGTCAGGCAAGACACTGGAAAGAGGAAAGTAAGGACAGCTAGAATGTAAGAAAGAAAACTTGTGAAATTTGATAGGACAGAATCGTGAAACACTTACAGACCTACACGAACTAAGAACCATTATGGCGGTCAGGTACACAGAACGGGAAGACATGAACGCGCAAGTCATAACATACCCACCCAAGATCTCTAAGAACGCGGCAAAAAAGGCCAAACACAACCTACTGAAGAACAATCCGGAACATCTGTTCTTGGACCCCTCGTTTAACACAGATAGGGGCATCATCATAAATGACCTGATATTCTTCACCAGAAGGACGGCGACCTGGCGTAATGTCGTGACAAAAAGGCTAAATATCGAAAATACGACCAACATCCCACACGGCACTAAAATTAGGAGCAAACCTTCAGCATGGTGCAGTGCTATCCTAAACATAACTATATACAAAAATGGAATTGTACTCATCCAAGCAGCTGACAGAGAACTAGAAAAATTCGACAAAGTATTCTCATCCTTAAAAGTAGAAGTAGAAAACTCAAGACACCAGACACCTCGAACACAACAAGTAGCCAATATAGTACAGAACAGTTCTTCCAATACTGATGGCATACCAAACATAAATCTGCAAGATCCACCTCAACCAACACGCCAAGGAGAAAGACCTAATCAGCAACAAAAATTGACCTCACCAGACATCACAATTGACAAAACCAACTCTGTCACCAGAGAAGCCGACCAAACGAGCGGCCAGAACGATCTTATACCTAACGCCGGAGATCTACTTGAAACTGTGATGGCCATACCGGAGAAGGTGATTAAAAGGATAACTGTATCCCCGAACCCGCGAAACAATGAGAAGAACCATGCACCAAAAGAAATGCCGTTACCGATACTACATGACGCCACAACGCCTGGAGAGGATGGCTCAGCTCCGAATGAGACCGCCTACGAAGATAACTACAATACGAAGATAACTACAAAAAGAACAGGGTAGAGGGTATCGACCTTCCCCAACCTCCCCCTACTGCGAGTCCGGAGTCCCATAGATCTGTACCCGCAAAAACACCCTCTGCACCTAATAACATAAGAAGCAAGGGAGACACCCCGAATAAAATCGAGAGTCATAACAAAACTAAGGATACAACGGAAAGATCAGTGGGAACGAGGACAGTCCTTGCACGGAGAGAGGGAATACGTAGAACGCAGACAGCCAGGCCAATCTCACACAAGAAATCAACCCGAACACTGAAAGAAGACAATGGAGGAATTCTGGGAGACTACGTTAAATACGCACACAAAGGTCGCACAAATCCAGAATCTCGTACTCCGACCCAACAGACCAAACAGGACTAATCCCTTAACAAATGAAGAAGCCCTGGCCTTACTCCGATCTTATGAAAAACCGGCTCAGGGAAAGGAGGGGTATATCGAAACTGTACCCATTGACTCTAATAGAGCGTCCAGAAAGAACGACAGGAAAGCAATTCTCCACAACTTACAACATATTCAGGTGATCACAACCGACACTGATAATGGAGACCCCGTTAACTCACAGAAAGCCCTGAAATGTCTACTTCTTAACTGTCGTTCGGCAGCTAAACATGCGTCAGATATAGCTGCCCTCATCATAAACAAGGGAATTGACCTGGTCATCCTCACGGAAACATGGCTCAGTGAATCATCATCTCCTACCATTGATCTCCTAGTACCACCTCATTATAACATTGTCAGGTTAGACCGACCAAGGAAAGTGGGAGGAGGTATAGCTTGCATTCACCGGGCCGAGATTAAGGTCAACCAATTCCAATCCGACCCCATAGAATCCTGTGAATATCTTGGTCTTAACATAAGATCAATAAATAACCAAAGCTATAACCTACACGCGTTCTACCACCCACCAGGAGAGAACACAAAGTTCACAGAGAAACTAATAGAGATAATAACGGCCAACTCTAACTCGGATGCCAACAACATATTCCTAGGGGACTTTAACCTCCATTGGGACGATGGCAATGACAAAATGGTTAATGCGATTAAAGACTTCCTAAATGAGCTAAACCTCACGCAAGCATGCACCCAGCCCACTCACTCACAAGGAGCGACTCTAGACTGGATTATTGCAAGAAACAAAGAGATCTCAATCCTTGCTATAGAACCGTGTGATTGGTCTGACCATCACGCCATAACATTCGCGATACCCACAATGAAAAAGGGTAGGACCGTGCAACCCCGCAAGTGCAAAAAATTGATTCGTGATACAAAAGAAGCCAATATTGAATTACTGGTAGAAAGATGTGAAAAAGACTTGAAGCCTCATAACAATAGGCAGAATGTCAATGTCAATGAGCTGACGGATCACTACTTAGCCTCGATCAGTAATATAGTCAATGACGCCCTGCCTCAAAAACTGAAAAACGTCTCTGAAAAGCCAAAAAATCCTTGGTTTAGCGAGGCATTGAACGAAGACAGGCGAAAACTGAGAATGGCAGAAAGGAAATGGAGACAACATCCCTCCTCCCCTGAGCTGAAAGACCTCAGAAAAACTAGGAAACAGTATAACAAAAAGATAAACACCAAAAAAGAATTTATAAGGGCTGAACTCGACAACGCCACAAATAGACCAAGAAAACTCTTCGAGATCTTAAAACAACAGTCGAATAAACTAACCAAAACGACTCAAGAGAGCTCGAAAACTCCCATAAGCTGGGAGGAATTTTCCTCATTTTTCACAGAAAAAACAAACTACTAGAAGTTGAGCTCACAAGTGCAGCAGCTAACATCATGACCCTAAACGAGGCTAAGACGGCATCTGAAGGTCCTCAAACAAAAAATAAGGCAAATTGGGACACATTTGAACAGGGAAAGATCGCCAAAACGCTAGCTGAACTCAGACCGAACAACCACTATCAAGATCCTCTACCGGCAAAGTGTGTAAGAGAAATCAGCCACACCCTAACTCTTATATGGACTGAGATAATAAATGCTTCACTTGCTCAAGGAACTCTCCCTGACTGCCTAAAAACTGGACAGGTAGTTCCCATCATCAAAAAACCGACAGCGGATACAACAGACCCGAAGAATTATCGACCTGTGACCAACATCCCTCTACTTGCCAAGCTTATTGAGAAATGCGTGCAGGGCCAACTGAGTCAGCACATCGCTAAATACTCACTACTAGATGACTGCCAATCTGGCTTCAGAACTGGACATAGTACTGAAACGGCGATCCTGCATATTGTTGACGATGCCTTACAAGCCCTAGACCAAAATCATGCGTGCCTATTGATCCTACTAGACTTGTCATCAGCATTTGACACTGTAAATCACGAAATATTGCTGACCAGGCTACGAGACAGGATGGGTTTATCTGGAAACGTATTGAAATGGTTTAACTCCTTCCTTCAGAACAGGACACAACTATTCCTGGTCAACCAAGTAAGCTCATCTCCGTGCCCTAACACATTAGGAGTCCCACAAGGCTCGACGTTATCCCCAGATCTATTCAACTTGTATGTAGAACCCCTCACAGAGATTCTTGGAAAATCACAGATCTCCTATCACATGTACGCAGACGACACGCAAATATATATGAAGATCACCTGTCGGGATGACATTGTCCTAATGAATGAAACACTAAAGGGAGCACTACAATGGCTAACAGCCAATCATCTAAAACTTAATGCCGACAAAACAGAATTCCTATTAATATCACCTGCAAAGAGTCAACCAGAGGTAAAAGAATGGACTAAACTGGTGACTGCTCTAAACTGTACCCCGACCCTAATCAATTCAGCTAAATCACTAGGAATTACGTTAGATAAGAACCTCGACATGAGACCACATCAACACAATGGCCAAGAGCGCCCGTTTCCACCTGAATTATCTAAGAAAATTGAAACCCTTTATCTCAGAAGCAGATCTAAAACTGGCTATCCAATCACTAGTGATCTCGAGAATTGAATACGGATGCACCACATTAGCTGGCCTACCGAAGACATCCACTGCACCACTAAAAGCCTGCCTCAACGCTGCGGCAAGACTCATCACGGGAACGAGAAAATTCGATCACATATCTCCCCACTTAAAGGCACTAACCTGGCTATCTTACGAAGCGAGAATTAAAATGAAGATGGCATGTATTACCCACAAAGCGGTTCACCTCAACACGCCAATATATCTAGCCAAGAAAATTAAGCTATCAGGAGGTAACAGACCAACTAGAAGCGCGAGGGAGCTGCTACTACGACCGGCCTTCTTCCACAAGAAAAAGACCTATGACCGTGCATTCTCCGGAGCCGCCCCCAGAGTCTGGAATTCCCTCCCCCCTATCAGGATGATTCAAAATTTTGTAAAATTCAAACGGGAACTGAAAAACCACTTGATGAGTAAATAACATACATAGAGATCCCCACCGACCATTAGTATGAACACTCAAGACAAAGAAGGTCGGACTCATCTTGAATAACAGGAAGATCAACTAGACAATGACCGAGTCCCGTTCAAACAGCGGCTATACACTCCAAGACTACCTCAACTATACGTGATCTCTACACTACATTTCACACCTTTAATGATATAATTCCCTACCCTACTTAGCTATCTATTTAATCCTTACCACATGCCAAACCTATTCAACTCTTATTGCTATTTAACCATGGAATTGCACTGATAACACTATGTAACCTACCTCACCGAGCCTGAGGATATGACTATGACTCTAGCCGTATCTTTGCACCTCTTAAGGCTTATGTTACAGACTTTAAGAAGATACTTATCTAAGCACCACTGTTAACATATCGCCTACTACCTCATATATGTTTGTTGTTATAATGGCTATTATAATGTCAATCGGTAATTTTGTAATCTTTTCTATGTTAAGCGCTCTGATACCCACGGGTCTTGTCCGCGCTATATAAAACTCTAAATAAATAAATAAATAAATAAACGCTGTGTCCAGTGATCTATCTCATGATCTCATCACATGCCTCCATTTTACTATAAGACACAGATGCATTAAGGCTTTATTGCTTCAGACAAAGGCTCACGGCAGCATCACAGCCCAGGGTGGGACCCTCACAACCCTTGGGAGGAGGGGTTTCACCATGGCAGGACCACAAGACTTGCTGCCAGCCTTCTCTTCTCAAGCTGACCATTTCCTATCACGCGTCAATACTCACCGGTGCTTGGTCTGCACTCATGTCCACAGCCATTGCTTACGCAGGTCTGGCCCGCAGGACAATCGTCATCATATGCTAGTCCACACTCTTCAGCGCACGCTCCTACATCTAGAAGAGAGAATTACGGCAGTATGAATAGACATTAACATGGTAAAAACTTGCGAGAGCCCCATTCTGTCACCATAGTAATGAAATAGCATCTTATTGCCCGAAGAGGTTTATGAGTAAAGACAGCCGAGAGTCGATACGCCATTCCCTCAGAACCTTGAACCTTCGCTGTCTTCTCAACACCGAAATCCAAATCCCACCTGCCTCGTTCTGAATCCACCCCCTAGAGAGAAACCCTCCCTTGGGATGTTCCAGACACAAACATGAACAACAAGTCACCAAAATAGCAGCTGTAAAAGAAGTGACATCATCTTTGCTTTGGGACTCATGACATCTTCCCCCGACTTAGGCCCTCAGCATGAAGTAGTCTCCTACTTGATGCTGAGGGACAAGAGAAGGACAAACGGATCGAATTGTACAAGGTAAACTGTGCTCAGAAAGACAATGTCCTTTCCTCAGAGCAGGGCCAGCAAGGCTGGTGCCAGGGTTTAAAAGGTTAATGCATCTCTCCCTAGCTCCCCTCATGAACTCCTCCGCGGATTCCCTCACTGCCACAAGTGCCCCTCATCTCCCCATAGCCCCTCCCCCTCCCCCTCATGACCTCCTCCTCCGATTACCTCACTGCACCCTCCACCAGTGCCCCTCATCTCTCCCAAGCTCCCCCTCCACCTATGAAATCTTCCTCGGATTCCCTCACTTCCACCCCCCACCAGTGGCCCTCATCTCTGCAGCACCTCCCACTACCTCCTCGGATTCCCTCACTGCACCCTCAACCAGTGCCCCTCATCTCTCCCAAGCTCCCCCCTCCACCTATGAAATCTTCCTCGGATTCCCTCACTTCCACCCCCCACCAGTGGCCCTCATCTCTGCAGCACCTCCCACTACCTCCTCGGATTCACTCACTTCCACCCTCCACCAGTGCCCCTCATTGCGCCATAGCCCCTCCCAAGAACTCCTCCTCGGAATCCCTCACTTCCACCCTCCACCAGCACCCCTCATCTTTACGTAGCTCCTACCTCATATGCATGTCCTTTGCAGGATAGCACTACTCATATCGGTGTAGTGTGTGTCAGTACTTTACACCACGCACACATTATACAGAGACCATGAATCATACATTTATGTAAATCAGTCTACAGGGAAGGTCACATAAGCCAGTGAGGATTGCAAGGTGTAGGATTCACATGTTATCAATACTGTGGGCAGTATATTTTAAGAGGGTTTGGTCTGGGGAAACACAACCGTAAGATTTAAAGCGTATTCCATGGGGTTCAGATTTACTGATAAAAATGTATATCTGCCCAAACATACTCATTTTAGCAACATTAGAATAATGAAAGACTGAGGCAGTTCTAACTATATCACAAAACAAAAAAAGCGAAGTTCTAACTATACCATTCATGTTTTTATGCAGCTCTTTGATGACAGTTCATTGGTTGCTGTCCTATGTTAGGATTGTAACTTCTGAACTCCACGTAACACAAGGATCTCCGTTAGAGGCAGTAACCCACTGAGCTATCCACATAAAACACAGTTCATCTGCATTTTAAAAACTACTAACATACCAATGATTGCTCTCCAGCAGGAACACCAGCGTTACCTGGACACTTTGTATTGTCTTACTGTTGTCCTGCATCGGCCATTGATAATGATAACAAGCATTGGCCTAGCCAAGAGGTCTCACTTTTGGGACCTTATAAGTGTTCAGTTATCCAGCACAACATCCTTGGTGCAACAACATCAACTGTTGCATGGCTAAACACTTATAAGGTCCCAAAGGCAAGACCTATTGGCTATGCCAAGGCTTGTTTCTTCTGCTTTGGTTTTCTAGATGAACAGTGATATGCAAAAGGACGACATTATGGCAAAATGTTTATTTTTTGTGCACTTCATGTAATTAAAGAGCGTTATTTTTAAAATTACTTATGTTAAACTGATCTAAACATATTTTGTAACAAATATGTTATGTTATGTTAAATTAATTTATTGAGCGCGCTAACACCATTAGGTTTCTTGGCGCTATGCAGAAGCAGGGAGGAGAGACAAACAATAACCCAGCTGAAAATGAAGGCTAGTGATAGGCTATGGTAAACAGATACGTTTTAAGAGAAGATCTGAACATAGGATAAAGGGAGGACAACCTAAGAGAGAGGGGTAAAGAGTTCCAGAAAGACGGGGCTAAAAAGGAAAACCTAAGGCCACCGTGTTTGTTACGCTTGAATCTGGGGATGGAAAGTAAAGCCAATTGGGATGACCGAAGGGTGCGAGAGGGAACATAAGGATGAAGCAAAGAAGAAATGAAAGAGGGGCCCTGACCAGTGAGGGATTTGAAAATTATGCAACCAAGCTTAAAGTTACATCGGGCAGATACCGGAAGCCAGTGAAGACTTTTTAGGAGAGGTTGGACGTGCTGATCTCTAGGTTGGTGGTAGATCAAGCGGGCAGCTTGATTTTGGATCAGCTGGAGTCTCCTAAGTTGGTATGCAGGAATGCCTACGTATAGTGCATTTGCGTAGTCAAGCCGAGACATGACTAACGCAAGCAAGGCCACGGTAAGGGCATCAGGGGTGAGTAGGCGGGAGATCTTACGTATTTTCCTGAGCTGGAAATGGCTAGAGGAAACTACCGCACTGATCTGGGGTGTCATAGATAGGTCGTTACTTATGACAACTCCCAGACTTTTTGCTGAGTTGACAGGGCAAGGAGGGTTGACAAGACTGACAGGCCAAAAAGATGAGTGCCAGGGATTGGAGGGCCCCCCGACAAGAACCAGCTCTGTCTTGTCGGGGTTGAGTTTCAGATGGTTTGTGCCCATCCAATCACTGATAAAACAGAGGGTATTTTGAAAAGTGGAAATGGATTGATCACCGGAGTCAATGGTGAAAACCAGTTGAATGTCATCTGCGTAGTTGAACGCATAGACATTGAATCGACGGAGGGAGCGGATTAACGGGGCCAGGTATAAATTAAAAGGGAGGGGGGATAAAGAGGAGCCCTGCGGGACACCAGAAGTCAGTTCGACTTGAGGCAGAGAACTGGGACAGCCTGACAGCTTGATGGCGATGGGTCAGGAAAGAGCGCACCCAGTCCAGAGCAGTGCCCTGGATGCCAGCCTCTCTGACACGGTCGACCAAAATAGCATGGTCGACCGTGTCGAAGGCGGCCGACAGATCCAGGAGAACCAGGGCCTGACAGATGTTGGAGTCGGCGCCCCTGCGAAGTTCGTCCATCACAGAGAGGATGACTGCTTCTGTGGAATGCGCAGGTCTGAACCCAGCCTGCTGGGGGTCCAAAACACAGGAGTCCTCTATAAAGGAAGTGAGGGTTTGAGTAACGTGAGACTCCAGAACTTTACTGAGGAAGGGAAGGAGGGAAATGGGACGATAGTTGCTCATGGTGGACGGGTCAGACGTGGGTTTTTTCAAGATAGCCACCACCTCTGCCCGTTTGAAGGAAGCCGGGACCACCCCTGAGGTTAAGGAGTTGTTTAAGAGAGCCAAAGGGGGGTCCGGACAAGAAGTAAAAGCTTCTCGCAGGGCAGAGGGGGGGCAACAATCGCTAGGAGAACCAGAAGAGACTTTGAGCAGGAGGGAAAGAAAATATCTAACTGCTTTTTAGTGTGTTTAATTTTACAATACAAATTCTACTTTTATTCTCCACACCTGCACCCATCCTATCTATTTCATATGAAAAAGCTAAATACCAAGGATATTTGAGTAGCGTGGGAAGGCAAGTGTGTGATCATGTATTATAAGGAATAAATTACACCCTAGCATACATTAAAGCGATATTACAAGTTACCTCTACAACCTTATAAAGGAACTTTGCCTTCAGCCTCATTCTTCTATAGAGTCGTGGAACTCGTCTGTAACTTGCTAAATCCTTAATATGTACAGTAGGGTTATTTAAGCTATATGTAATATACCTACGTGTAGGTTCTCATTCATCAGTATGCGGTTGTGTTATTCAGATTTTGACTGTGCCCACTACAGCGGTCAGCCCAATTCAGCCCCAGGATGGCTCCCCTGTGAACACTGCCCTTTGTTAATTTGACCCGGAGCCTAAACCCACCCAAAGGAGTTCCGTTAAGTGTCAGCGACTGCTGCGCAACTCATGTGTGCTTTCTCAGACTGAATATCTTTGCTTTCAGCCAATATTATTTCAGGCTGATGAGAGCCTGCCAACTTCCAACACTAGATTTCGCACAATTCTTAACAGATCCCTTGAAAAGTACAGTCGATATTAAAATTATTCTGGAATAAAAAGTTAATGCTGCGACCAGGACAAAACAATTAGGAGGCAATTTCGCTATTAAAACGAAGATAGGCTTCTAAAACGGTAACGTCCATTTGTGATGAGAGATGTATCTTATACTGCGCCGACTTATTCACGCGTTTGCTATAAAAAAAATACAGATGTGCGAACCCAAGTACTCATGGACAAGCAGAGCCAGACCCAAGCGGGGGTTGAGGGGGCATGGGGGGTCGTTATGATGAGCTAAAGGTAGTGCCTTCCTTCTTGGGGGCGTTCACTGTTTTTGCACAATTCTGCTCCTCAGAACCTGTGAAAGTGTTTCAGGCCAATCTGCTTTCGTCGCCTCTGAAAACCAGCATTTCATGTTTATTCCATTTCTTTTGTGCAGTTTTATATAGCGCCAACTGGGCCTGGAGGTATTGGAGCGCTTTTCATGAGCACTTGTAACATTAACACAAGGCCCCAGTCATTTTTAAGCACAGAGCGAAGAGGTGATTTACCCGAAATCACGGGACGTTAAGCCACACCGAGACTTGAACCAGGTTACCAAGGTCCAAAGTCAGCACTTCGGGGCACAACGCCACATCCTCCCACCATACTCTGTTAAAACGCCAAGATGGGTCTTTTAGACAGAGCGGCTAGAGGCAGTGTGTTCCTGTGGGTGTTTCTAGAGTTGCAACACGAAGCAGCTTTCACATTGTGTGTGTGGGGGGGGGGGGGGGGGTGTTGAAGCACTTTGAGCTCAACGCCGGTGCGCGCAGCCCCTTCAAGCCCTCGGTGCGAGGGCCACGGCTCGTGTTTGGGGGGGGGGGGGGGGGGGGTAGGGGTAGGGGAGCTGGTCTCTAAGCCCCCGTGAAAGAAGTGCCGGTGCTCAGACCCGGCCCTCTTAAAGCCCTGAAGAACCCTCAAAGCCCCCTGCTTTACTCAAAAGTCCTTCCTCTGCCTTTGTATACCGCCTAGCGCCAAGGTGCTCCCTTGGGAGTGACAGCAGCGCTTTACGAATCCCTAATTCCATTCAATGAAATACCCCACCCTGCCCCTCGCTGTTTCCAGCACTTGTCCCCGGTGCTCATGTATGTCCCTGTGTTTGAATCCAGCAGCCCCTGCAGTCTGGGGCCTCTCGAGCTGCCAACAAACCTCCCCAGACCTCAAAAGTGATCTCGGTTCGGGCTCTTACCGTAATATGGCGCTGAGAACACGTCCCCGGCCCAGAGGGCGAGCAGAGCGAGGAGGAGCAGGGAGCCGGCGACCTTCATGCTTCTGGAGTCTGTAGGAGTGAGCCCGGCAGCTGAGCCCCGAGGGCTTTTATCCATCCCTTGATTGGACGCCTGAGTGACGTCACCCAGAGCCAGGTGAAGCAAGGGCCACACTTCCAACCCCATTGGTAGTTCATGGTTTCCTTATTATTCCAGTGTTCCTGTTGCATTAGAGCCGCGTCTGACTCCATGATTGACGCCGCGTGTGATCCTCGGCCGCTGCTCACCTGCGTGTGCTTTGGAACTTGTCCCTCTCATTCGGGTTAACTTCTTCCGGGGCTTTCCCAGCACAGATGAAAACTCACCGACATCTGGGAAAAGCCCAGTATCGACGCCATGTTACATTTCTTCTTTTAATCGTTTTAATGCATCGAAGGTTCGAGCCTTGACCCCCTCACCCCCATGGTTTTTATATCCCTCTCAGCTTCTTTGCATTCGATGTAAACATTGGTGAGTTCAAAACATGTTGAGAGACAGGAGACTGCAGAGCCACGAGCTTAAAAAAGAAAGTGATGTTATAGTTCGGTGAAAATGTCACTTAAAACCTACAGTATGAAACAAACAAATCCACTGAAACCCACCAGTTATAGTAACTATAACTCGCGCCCGTCCACGCCCTGCTAATGACCTCACATATTGTATCAGTTATTTTTATTTATTAGTTTGAAGGTTTTATATAGCGCGAACATGACCCTTGCGGGTATCAGAGCGCTTTACAAGTGAGGTAATTAAACAAAAGAGACAATGTTCAAAAGGAACATAGTATTCAAAATAATGTCTTGTGTTCCAGCGTGTTGTTCTGAGAGTCAGATACAATGTTCAAGTGAATTTCGTCACGAGGAGAGATTTGACCTTTTTTGAAGGGGGCAGTTGAGGGGTCAAGTCTGGTTTCTGGGGGTAGTGCATTCAAGATCCTTGGAGCAAATCCAGAGAAGGCGCCAGGGGTTATAGGTTTTCTTCTTGGCAAATCTTTGAGGCTTTAGAAGAAGGTTGCTGGCGCTCCTGGGTGATCTGTTTCCACCCGAAAGCTCCAGTTTCTGGGCCAGATACCTCAGGGTGTTGTGATGTAGGGCTTTATTATTATTATTATAAACACTTGTAGAGCGCACGGTAACCCTACGGGCATCCTGGCGCTAAAGAACTATACAGCCAAGAGGCTGTCAGCTACCCATGAGAGAGCGGCATGTTATCCAGACAATCTACTTGTACCCCCCCCCCCCCCCACGGAAAGGCGTATCATATCCTGGGGAATAACCAGGTCTTAATTTTCTTACGGAGCAGCAGCGAGCCTTGTGTTCTCCTGATTTCTAAGGGGAGGTTGTTCCAAAGGCGAGCCGCTGCCACGCTGAAGGCTCTTCCTCCCAGGGTCACCCTCCTGATTTTGGGCACTCTTACGCAGTAGGTAGTAGCGGAGCGGAGATTCCGGGTAGGCTTGTACCACTGAAATCTATCCTGAAGTGGCTTAGGGCCTTGTTCATAAAGTGCTTTATACACAATGCACAGAGATTTGAAACGGATCCGTTGGGCTACTGGGAGCCAATGTAGATCCGCCAGTGCTTGTGTTGTTGAGGAGCAGCGAGGTCGAGAGAGTGCTAGCTTCGCTGCTGCTGCCTGGATACTTTGTAGTCTGGTAATCAGATACCCCGGGGATTCCAAGAGCAAGGCTTTGCAGTAATCCAGGCGGCTAAGGATGGTACTCCTAACGACAGTTGCTCTAACCTGAATAGGCAGCAATGGCAGCACCTTATGAAGACCTCGAATTATGGAGAAACAAGTTCCCACTAGTTTATTAGCATGGGTCTCCAGGTTAAGATTCTCAATAAAACAGACCCCCAGGTTACGTGCCGTGTTCACTGGGGTCAGTGTGCCATCTGAAGTTAAGGGCCAGAAATCTATTGGCAGGCTTCGGGCAAACCCCCCGTCCTACCCTGTAGGACCTCCGTTTTCCCACTGTTGAACTGGAGAGAGTTTGGCTTCAGCCACTTTGCCGTTTCATGCATACATGCATGAAAACAATCCAATGACTCCGCTGGTCCCCCTCCAGGGATATCAACAGCTGCGTGTCGTCGGCATAATTAATCACGCTGATGTTATATGCCTTAATGATACCCAGCAACGGCTGCATATATGCATTAAAAAAAATAGGGCAGATTGACGACCCCTGCGGTACCCCATGAGGAACTTCCACCATTTCTGACCGGTACGGGGGAGTGCCCTAGCCTGTCATCTATCCGACAGATAAGATCGCAGCCACCTAAGTGCTACTCCTTTCACTCCAGAGGTCTCTAACTTTGAGAGCAGAGTGTCATGGTTCACCGTATCGAATGCGGCGGACAGGTCCAGCAGGAATACAATTTCCGACTGGCCCCTGTCCATCCGCATCCGAAGGTCATCCAACACCACCACTAAGGCTGATTCTGTCCCATGACCCGGTCGGAAACCGAACTGCTCCCCTTCCAAGATGTTATTAGTCTCCAGAAATTGAGACAAGGTCCTGCTAACCAAACGTTCCAGGACCTTGACTGGGTAAGGCAGGAGGGAAATTGGTCGGTAGTTCTTATAGCTGCATGGGTCAAGGGTAGATTTCTTCAAAAGCGGAGTAATGACAACCCGCTTCCATTCCGCAGGCACAATCCCTGTGTCAATGGACTGGCAGCATAGCTGTCGTAAAATGCGAAAGATCTCTGTCCCAAACTCCTTCATCAGCCTGTGGGGTAGTGGGTCCAAAGAGGATCCAGAAGAGACCCATAAGTCCACCCTAACAAACTCCTAATCCGACGGGGTTGGAAACCTATCCAGGGAGACCCCGGGAGCGACTATCTCAATAACACCCTCCTTATTTAGTCCTCTGGCCCCCCCTGTCTGGGCCGCTGAGGTAGGTTGAGATTCTTCCTTCATACTTTCGACAATTTTATTTATTTTATCTAGGAAAAAACATGCCTGTCGATCGCACAAATCCTGGGACGGTTTAATTTTACTCATGGTACACTCAGGGTTAGTCAGATCTTTCACTATTTTAAATATGTCCCTGGATTTAATGGAGCTCTTTAGTATAATGGATGCAAAGTTTGCTGGAAAGGGGTCTGAGAAGTGGTTGGAGGGGTTCAAGGACGTGAGTGCTTTTAGAATTGCTTCTTCGCTATAGTTTGTGAGGTGGCCCAGGAGGCGTTATTTTTGAGGGCGAGTTGGATGAGTTGGTGATTGGGGTTGCTAGAATGTGAGATGACGAGTCCTTCTGAGTGTTAGACTGAGCTAATGAGGCCTTACGGAGGTCAGTTTTCTGGAGTTCTGTTTTTTTATGAAGAACGAGGAAAATTCTTCGCATCTGGGTGGCGTACATTCTCCAGCTTGGGGAGGGCGAGCTAGGCCACCAGATTGAGTGTTGACTAGTTCAAATAGTTTTTGGGGTTGGTTCTTGGCTTGATCTAGCTGATTTTTGAAAAGGTTTGCTTTTGAGTGTCTGGTCTTTCTATAGTACGAGTTTCTGGTGAATCTGAGCAGTTTGAAGTGATCTGTGGATGACGATGACCTCCAACGCCTTTCAGCTAATCTAAGGGCTCGTCTGTCCTCGTTGAGTCTGCCGTCATACCAAGGTTTAGACTCTTTTGTGGAGATCCTCTTCAGTTGCAGAGACTCGGTTGTATCTAAAATCGAGGACATAGAGTTAAAGTAGTGTTGGGTCAACACTTGAACATCAGTTAGGTCTTCCGGGGGGAGCAGGAGGTTGATACTGGCAGATGTGGATCGGTCTGTGAGGATTTTTTAGATTACTCTTCCATATTTTAGGTCTCAAAGGCTGTACTGAGTGTAGTGTAACTGATTCCTTGACGAGGAAGGTGATGGCATTATGATCGGACCAATCACATGGGAGGATTGTGCTAAGCTGGATAGCTTTTGGGTTGGCAATAACCATGTCAAGGGTTGAACCTTTGACATGTGTGGGGCTATTGCAGATTTGGGTGAGGTCAAGGACGGAAAGGAATCGGGTCGTTTGTGTCGTTCCAGTGGAGATTGAAATTGCCAAGGAATATTTGGGTATTATGGTGACCAGTATGAGTGGTCACGATATCCATGAATTGCTCAATGAAGGTGATGTTATCGCCTGGTAGAATATGTGAACATATTGGTTTGTTATTCCTTCTGATATCGAGGCAGAGGTATTCACATGAAGATAGATCCGGTGAAGGTGAGCTATTCACTGAGAGACTGTTCCGGTGAATGCAGGCAATACCGCCTCCTAGCCTATCAGGTCTGTCTCGTCTGGTGATGTCATGATTGGGGTAAACCAGAATGTCTAGGATTGGCGTGTTATCAATAGTTATGATATCAATATAATGTCACTGCAGCAATTGTTATCAGGTGGGGGAGTGAGGTATAGTTGCCTTAGGGCACGAGATATAGTTACTTGAGATAACTATAACTGGTGAATTTCTGTCCTTTGGTTTATTTTAACTGATATTTCCATTTATCGATGATGTCCCTTTAAGCTTTGTTTTTTTCAGTGATACACATATCAAGAGATACAAAGTCATTTAACCTTTTTAAGCAGACTGTTAATTAAACATCAAAGTGATCGGTGGAAGGGGGCCTTCTCCTCTTCAGACCAATATCTTCTGCATCTTTCTGTTGATATTTACTTACTTTTTTCTTACTATATTTCTAAAATACTCATCCTCCCTATCTTAACCCTCATCTCTTTCTCGTCCAGGACCCTCTATTCATCGTGTCCTGTACACATGTCCTTGCATTCGATTCACTTCACCATCCCCCACATGCACACTGCACCAGCTCTCCTGCACGCACATCCTTGCATTTGATTCACTTCACCACTCCTGCATGCACACTGCACCAGCTCTCCTGCACACATGTCCTTCCATTTGATTCATTTCACCACTCCCCGCATGCACACTGTACCAGCTCTCCTGCACGCACGTCTTTGCATTTGATTCACTTCACCACTCCCCGCATGCACACTGCACCAGCTCTTCTGTACGCACGTCCTTGCATTTGATTCACTTCACCACTCCCCGCATGCACACTGCACCAGCTCTTCTGTACGCACGTCCTTGCATTTGATTCACTTCACCACTCCACGCATTCACACTGCACCAGCTCTCCTGTACGCACGTTCTTGCATTTGATTCACTTCACCACTCCCCGCATGCACACTGCACCAGCTCTTCTGTACGCACGTCCTTGCATTTGATTCACTTCACCACTCCCCGCATGCACACTGCACCAGCTCTCCTGCATGCACGTCCTTGCATTTGATTCACTTCACCACTCCACGCATTCACACTGCACCAGCTCTCCTGTACGCACGTTCTTGCATTTGATTCACTTCACCACTGCCCGCATACACACTGCACCAGCTCTTCTGTACGCACGTCCTTGCATTTGATTCACTTCACCACTCCTCCCATGCACACTGCACCAGGTCTCCTGCATGCACGTCCTTTCATTTGATTCACTTCACCACTCCACGCATTCACACTGCACCAGCTCTCCTGTACGCACGTTCTTGCATTTGATTCACTTCACCACTGCCCGCATGCACACTGTACCAGCTCTCCTGCACACACGTCCTTCCATTTGATTCACTTCACCACTCCCCGCATGCACACTGCACCAGCTCTACTGCACGCACGTCCTTGCAGCTGATTTACTTCACCACTCCTCGCATGCACACTGTACCAGCTCTCCTGCACACGGATCACTGACACAATATTGACGGAAAAAATATCGACCTACAGAAAAGTCGACGTTGGAATATTGGAGACAAGAATATCGACAGCCTATCTATAACATGGTAAGTACAAAAATATCTAAACCAAAATATCGATGTTAAAAATATCGTAATTAATAATATTGTTTTTTTTAAATAAAAAAAGTGTAAAATAAAGTAAATAATACTTATAAACCAAATAAACATAGTTAAAAATATTTAATAATGTTTAAAATTAATAAATAATACATGTACAATAATATAACATTAATTACACTGATACATAAAAAATATAATACATACTTACTTAATAATACATTTTAATAATTATTTTAATAACTTATAAATTATTAAAAAGTATTATGAATTACAAATACATCTACACCTATAAAGCAATACCATAAATAAAAAGTACATTATATTTAATAAATCAAAAAATATATACTTTCAATATTTTTAAAATTAATAATATACTACATTATCAAAAATATTATTAACAATATTAAATAGCTAAATAAATAAAACTACTATTCAAAGTCCCCAAAAAATACAGTAATGATAACATTGGATAGTGTTACACTTAAAAATACTATTCCAACTTTAGAAAATGCAACATTGGGGACAGCGTTGCATAACGTAGGGATAAAAATTACGATTTCAACTCCAGAGGGTGCAACAGTAGGGAAAGAGTTGGATAGCGTAGGGGTAAAAATTACTATTCCAGCTCCAGAGAGTGCAACAGTAGGGAAAGCGTTGGATAGCATAGGAGTAAAAATTACTATTCCCACTCCAGAAAGTGCAACAGTAGGGAAAGAGTTGGATAGCATAGGGGTAAAAATTACTGTTGCCACTTCAGAGAGTGCAACAGTAAAGAAAGCGTTGGATAGCGTAGCAGTAAAAATTACTATTCCCACTCCAGAGAGTGCAACAGTAGGGAAAATGTTGGATAGAGTAGGGGTAAAAATTACTATTCCCACTCCAGGGAGGGCAACAGTAGGGAACGCGTTGGATAGCGGGAAGGGAAAAATTACTATTCTCAATCCAAAGAGGGCAACAGTAGGGAAAGTGTTGGATAGCATAGGGATAAAAATTACTATTCCCACTCCAGTGAGTGCAACAGTAGGGAAAGCGTTGGATAGCGGGAGGGTAAAAATTACTATTCCCACTCCAGAGAGTGCAACAGTAGGGAAAGCGTTGGATAGCGTAGGGGTAAAAATTACTATTCCCACTCCAGAGAGTGCAACAGTAGGGAAAGCGTTGGATAGCGGGAAGGTAAAAATTACTATTCCCACTCCAGGGAGTGCAACAGTAGGGAAAGTGTTGGATAGCGTAGGGGTTAAAATTACTATTCCCACTCCAGTGAATGCAACAGTAGGGAAAGCATTTGATAGCGTAGGAGTAAAAATTACTATTCCCACTCCAGGGAGGGAAAAAGTAGGGAAAGCGTTGGATAGCGGGAAGGTAAAAATTACTATTCCCACTCCAGGGAGTGCAACAGTAGGGAAAGTGTTGAATAGCGTAAGGGTAAAAATTACTATTCCCACTCCAGAGAGTGCAACAGTAGGGAAAGCGTTGGATAGCGGGAAGGTAAAAATTACTATTCCCACTCCAGGGAGTGCAACAGTAGGGAAAGTGTTGGATAGCGTAGGGGTTAAAATTACTATTCCCACTCCAGTGAATGCAACAGTAGGGAAAGCATTTGATAGCGTAGGGGTAAAAATTACTATTCCCACTCCAGGGAGGGAAACAGTAGGGAAAGCGTTGGATAGCGGGAGGGTAAAAATTACTATTCCCACTCCAAAGAGTGCAACGGTAGGGAAAGAGTTGGATAGCCTAGGGGTAAACATTACCATTCCCACTCCAGTGAGTGCAACAGTAAGGAAAGCGTTGGATTGCGAGAAGGTAAAAATTACTATTCCCACTCCAGAGAGTGCAACAGTACAGAAAGGATTGGATAGCTTAGGGGTAAAAATTACTATTCCCGCTCCAGAGAGTGCAACAGTAGAGAAAGCGTTGGACAGCGGGAGGGTAAAAATGACTATTCCCACTCCAGAGAGTGCAACAGTAGGGAAATTGTTGGATAGCGTAGGGGTAAAAATTACTATTCCTACTACAGGGAGTGCAACAGTAGGGAAAGCGTTGGATAGCGTAGGGGTAAAAATGACTATTCCCACTCCAGAGAGTGCAACAGTAGGGAAAGTGTTGGATAGCGTAGGGGTAAAAATTACTATTCCCACTACAGTGAGTGCAACAGTAGGGAAAGCGTTGGATAGCGTAGGGGTAAAAATTACTATTCCTCTCCAGAGAGTGCAACAGTAGGGAAAACGTTGGATAGCGTAGGGGTAGAAATTACTATTCCCACTACAGGGAGTGCAACAGTAGGGTAAGCGTTGGATAGCGTAGGGGTAAAAATTACTATTCCCACTCCATTGAGTGCAACAGTAGGGAAAGCGTTGGATAGCGTAGGGCTAAAAATTAGTATTCCCACTCCAGGGAGGGCAACAGTAGGTTAAGCATTGGATAGCGGGAGGGTAAAAATGTCTTTTCCCACTCCAAAGAGTGCAACAGTAGGGAAAACGTTGGATAGCGTAGGGGTAAAAATTACTAGTCCCACTCCAGTGAGTGCAACAGTAGGGAAAGCGTTGGATAGCGTGGGGGTAAAAATTACTATTCCCACTCCAGAGAGTGCAACAGTAGGGAAAGCGTTGGATAGCGTACGGGTAAAAATTACTATTCCCACTCCAGAGAGTGCAACAGTAGGGAAAGCGTTGGATAGCATAGGGCTAAAAATTACTATTCCTACTCCAGGGAGTGCAACAGTAGGGAAAGTAAATACTTCATATATGATTATAAATAAATTACATTTTAATACCAATTACAAATTAATTAAAATTAATTTCCAATTTAATATATTATAATAATTAATCGATTAAAAAGAATAAAAAAAAACTACCTATTATTACAAAATATTTACCAATTAATTAATTAATTAACAATTGAAAAATAATTAACAATATTTCAAAATAAATACCAATTAACAAATGTAAAAAATTTATTAATTACAATTAAAATACTTCCCACCCAATTCCCCTATGAACCCACAACCCGCTATATAATATAAATTAATAAAATTAACATAATTATCAATTAATCAATTTAAAAAAATGAATTACAAATTATAATTAAATTAATTAACAATTAATAAATATTTAACAATTAATTAAAAATAAATACCAATAAATAAATTAAAATATTCAATTAATTATAATTAAATTACTTCCCACCCTATACACAAGAATTTGTATGGTGCGCTACTCACCCGTAAGGGTCTCAAGGCGCTGAGGAGGGAGGGGGCTACAGCTCGAACAGCCAGGTCTGAGTTGTTTCCTGAAGGAGAGGTGATCCGGGTCAGGCGCAGGTGAGTGGGGAGGGAGTTCCAACTCTTGGCTGCCAGGTAGGAGAATGATCTTCCCCCGAAGGTGGATTTCCGAATTCGAGCGAGGCTGGCAGATCGGAGCTGGCGGGTGGGTGTGTGAAAGTGAGGCGGCTGTTGAGGTACTTCGGGCCCATGCCGTGGAGAGCCTTGTGTGCGTGGGTGAGGAGTCTGAACGTGATATTCTTGTTGACGGGGAGCCAGTGCAGGTCTTTCAGGTGGGCAGAGATGTGGCTGCAGCGAGGGATGTCCAGGATGAGTCGTGCTGAAGTGTTCTGAATGCGCTGGAGTCTTTTCTGGCGTTTGGCTGTGGTTCCAGCGTAGAGGATGTTCCCGTAGTCCAGACGGCTGGTGACGAGGGACTGGGTGACCGTCTTCCTGGTTTCTGTGGGGATCCATCGGAAGATCTTTCGGAGCATGCACAGGGTGTTGAAGCAGGATGATGAGACTGCGTTCACCTGCTTGGTCATTGTGAGGGAGGAGTCCAGGATGAAGTCAAGGTTGCGTGCGTGGTCCGTTGGTATGGGTGAGTTGCCCAGGGCAGGGGGCCACCTGAGGAAATAGAAATTTTATATGGCCAATGTGTCCCCTACATGCACCCTATATATGTACATGTACCCTATGTATGTACATGTCACCATGCATTTCCCCTATCATGCCTGTAATAATAATGCCTCTGCATTTCCGTCCAATGTTAGCATGTCAGTTACCAAGCCCTCCATGAAAGAAACGTTAATTCTGCACTGAGGCCTATGTTGCCAATGTATTTGCATGGTGCACGTTCAAAAGTCGAGATTAACCCATTTTGTGGCTCAGCCGAGCCAGGACCCGAATTCAGGCTCCATGCCTCCTGACACTCTGAAAGCTGCAGTTTAGCTATGTATCCCTGACCTCTCACATACTTCCTGCTCAGCCGAGAGGTGCCAAGACAGTATTTTGCTTACAGTTATCTGCCCTGCTCCACAGAAATAAATTCCTGCTTAATGAAAAAGGTAAACATAATCCTCCTGCAGAAGATAGGACCTAGCCTTCCTGTCTCCATTCAAGTGATTTACAGAACTCGCATCCATAGAAGGCCCATGGCCCCCACACAATGCACGGAGAAATAAATGCACACACTGGCTCTTAGTGATGAGCGACCTTTAATTCAGATAATACATCCTCCAAACTCAAGATATCAGATAATACCGGATGTGCAGGTCGTTCTGACATCCAAGGCTTCTCTACTAGCACGAAAGTCAGCTCCCCCTAGCTTCCCCCCAGTTATACGTCAATTCCACGTCATGACCAAGTAGCGCACACAAGTAGGGTAAAGGTTTCTGCTGACCCTGCAGACCCCCTCCATGTATCCGCCCATCTATGACACACCTATGACACCTAAAGGGAACACCCACGTGTACGCCTTCTTACACGCCCTTTTCACGCCCATATGCTCTTATCTCTCTCTCTTTGTTTTGCTCCGCCTTCTCTATGCAAGTTAATGTATGTTTAAAGTATAAATAATGTACTCTGTGAATAAAGTTCAGATGACGATCCTTCCTGATCCTTAGTGGAGATGGAACCCGATTCTCCCTTAACTCGAGTTACTGAATTAAAGCCCTTTTGAATCGGACACCACGGACTCTGCCTCTCAATATATGCATGATCCTTGTTAATGTATAGAAACTCCGACAGGGTAATTATTTTATTTACCACATAATCTGGCGCCAGAATAGGGACCAGTCCCCTTCCCCACGCGCCGGAGATGTAGGTCCAGCCCCTGCCCCCTTCTGCAGCCGTGACGGACTTCAAGTGTACACGACAGCGGGACTTCCTGCCTACTCCCTCAGGCCAACGGAGGAGACGGAGACTGCGACCAGGCATCCACACGAGGCGGTGGGGATTGCGGACCATCCCAACCAGAGCCCAAGCCGTGAGAGAGCAAGGTCCGAGGTATCCCGAGGCCCACCTGTTCCGAGGCGCATGCGCAGTAGCAGTAGCAGCACCGCAGTCACGCAGTATCGAGTTTCCGAGGCCTTCAAGTTCTGCTTCCCGAAGAGTACCGTTATTGGGAACGCATAGAGACGGGTTCATTTATTTGAGCCCGGTAAAGACGTGTCTGGGTACACAGGCACGGTAAAGACGTGTCCCTTTCAGTGGGCACGGTAAAGACGTGTCTCTTTATGAGACCGGTATGGTTGTACTGTAGTGCAGTACATAAAGTTAACAGTTTTCAAGTTCATGTTTTTTCCAAGTACTAGTTAGAATGTATCTGTTTTTAATGTTTTAGTGTTGTAGTACGAATGGTTGTTTTTAGTCTATTTTTTTGTGTATATTGTGTTTTCATTAAGTTAGTTCCAACATGCCACTGTTTTTGAAATTACGTCAGATAGGGACCAGGAAAGGGATACTCGAAGAATCAGTTCCCGTCCCGCCTAGAGACACACCTGGTCATTTTATGTATCAGAAGCATGGGCTAGATGCCATACTGTTTTTAGACTTATGGGTAGATTACACGAAGGATCTAGAAGAGAAGTATAGATGGCCTGCCTCATGAACATGGGATGCTGAATGCATTATGAAAGTAGAGGAAGCGCTATGGAAAAAGAAAGTGAGACCGTCCCAGAAAGATGCCATTGAGTTACGGCGTAAAGAAGCGCATAGGAGAGCAGAGAAAGAATTCCACAAAGCAGAGAGAAGTAAGGAAGCAGCGGAAAAAGCCAGAGGAAAAGAGCTAAAGGAAGAGGGGGAACGGGTCAAGGCAGAACAAGCAGATAGAGAAAGAAATGCCCTTATTGCAGGTATTTATCCCGTCTTCACAGAAGGACTAGCTAAAGTGACCCCCTCAGAAGTACCCAGTAAGTTGCCACCACCACTATTACCGACTAAAGTACGTAGACAGAAGCAGACAGAAGCTGAGGCTTTTATTTCCTCTTATCTCGAAGAGCCCGCTCCGGATTATGCAAACGAAGAATTCCCACCTCCTGTCAACAATCCTCCCTTCCCTCCACCCCCACAACAGGATTTGCTTCTACAAATGCGGCTTCCGCAGGCCGTGAAAGACGACGTAGGACAAGGGGCAGTGGGAGGGGGCCACCAAATACGCCACGAACACCGCCAGCAACACGAGCACTGCTGAGGTCAGGGTTACAACGAACGCCACAAATGACAGCATCACCTTTGAAGCATAATGTAACGATTTCACATTATATATACGATCCAGTACCAGGTGTGGGTGCAATGCTCGTGTACTCACTAAGATTAAGACACGCTATAGACTATTTGATCACCCTACCAGGCATGAAGGAAAATTTAGATAAAATATACGAATTCATTAGAACGGGGGAGGGACCCGAGAGTATAGAAGAGGCCATGAAACAAAGAAAAGTGGAGGTTAAATGCATGATTTTACGTTTTTTGATTAACTGTCTGATCAGGGAACAAGACCAACCAGACAAAGGAGTAAACAAAGGTCTGACTGATTGGAGTGACAACATAGCTACTGGTCGGCATGACAAACAGGGACAGACAGAATGTATGTACAGGAAAATACGGAAAGAGATCTTAAACTTACACAGGAAAGAGTCTGACGAGAAAGATGAGTCACCATCAGAGGATGGAGAGCCCGAAACTGAGGAAGTGGATAAAATAAATTATGTAGGCAAAGCATGACAGTTTGACAGGCCCAAGTGCCTCGACTACCGCAAACAGGGACCTCCTATAAAAGAAAGATATTCCCTCGAACATCTATTCCAAGCTACTGAGAACGCACTGAAAAGACGAGTAGAGTGCGATAGACCCCACACCACACACGAACAGGAATTAGCCCGGTCAGCCGTTCAATGGGTGTCTAATTCTAACATATATAACAGTGATGTAGTGGCTCTGACCTTTTTGAGCCTTCCTCCAAACGAACAGCGTTTGGCTGGTATTTACATGGTTCAACATTTGATAACGTTGTACGAGAGTCAATATTCTGATCCTGGTCTCTTGTATAAATTATTGGACGATATACTTCTAGAGAGATGGATAGACCTAGGTACTGAATTAATTAATGTCATTCTGGATCAACGACATAAGTACTTGACTTTTCTGACCAGATGCTTGATTCCTTCCCCACACCACGACAGAAAGAGCTTACACATAGACAGACAGAACCCTCTACGAGAGGTACATCTCGTCAAAAATGCAGCGGGTAACCTTCAGCGAGTATACGTTTACACACCCTTGACGAAACTAGAAATACTGGAAATGAAAAAGATGTTGCCCTGCCATGATAAAGACTCGGGGGGGTTCCACCGTGAATTAAAAGACATTCTCCGGATAGGGGATTACACGTACGCTGACATTATAAAATTATTGAAAGTACTGTTGCCTGCAGGTATTTACAAAAAGCTTAAAGAAAAAGACTGGGAGGTGGGGGAGAAAAAGTTAAGTTGGGCAGAATTGGAAGCCGAGGATAAAGACAGGCACCCTGGTGTTGGTCTAGGGGATAAAGCTAAAGTCCTACCTGAACTCCTGATACAGGTCCTGCCGAGATTATTGATTACTAAAAAGGAAGATTGGGATGCTATTTCAGCCTGTAAACAGAAACAAGACGAGGACACCAGTGATTTTTATTCTAGATTCGAGAAATGTTTTTCTATTAATAGTGGCCTTAAGCCAAGTAGTGAATCATATCCACATCTTTTTGTGAGTAAACTAGTAGAGAATTCCTTACCCCCGATCAAGAATAGGGTACTGAAGGTTGAGAGTACCTGGCAAGCAAATAGCCCTTCCCAAATGTTGCAAATGTTACAATATCACCAGAACAGAATTAGAGAGGAACAGGATCATGAAAAGAGACGCATGAAAGATACGAAAATGAAAGTGCTGGTTGCACAATCGGTACCAGCTAATGCGAATAAAAGGGGCACGACACCTGTTAAAGGGAACTGTAATTATTGCAAGCAACCAGGTCACTATGTAAATAAATGTGCTGTCCTGAAACACAATATAGCTACAGGCAAGACAAAAGAACGACCGCATCCTCCTAGACAGAATAGCACCCCACAGAACACGCAACAGACAGTAGCGAATTTTCCACCCCCACCAGCAGCTGCCACACAACAAGCCACACAACAAATGTACCAGTACACACAGTCAGACTATCCAGACTTCCAACAGTTCTCATGAAACAGCCTAGAGAGGGAGGTTGGCTTGCCCCTTATTGAGATTCCTGTAGATCAAGAAGGTCCCTATGTACATAGTCGTGTATTGGGAAAAGACAGAACATTTTTGATTGACACAGGGGCGAGCAGAACTACCATCAGCCATGACGAGGTTCCAGGGGCACCCCTCTCAGGCTCACAGAATGTTTCCCTGGGATTTTCAGAAAAGCCTATTGTTGTCAAAGCCAGTTTCCCTAGGAGTCGGTCCATTGTCCCGTACCACAGACTTGTTACTTACTAAGTCATGTCCAGAAAATTTGCTTGATATAAAGACATTGATAGAACTAGGAGCGGTTATATGTTGTTCTCCTGAAGGAGTACGATTGTTCTTACGCGATTTTAAAGGACATTATGTGTTGAAAGATTTTGATGACAGACTCCAGAATGTACCACAGCATTTATGGGCACAAGGTTCGACTGATGTAGGTTACATGCACATTACGCCACTCCGTGTCACTATCAAACCAGGAGTAGTACTGCCACGCATCCGACAATACAAGTTACCACCAGATGCCGTAGTAGCCTTACTGAAAATTGTTGATGAACTCATTGCACAAGGAGTGGTATTAGAGACTGACTCAAATGTATGTAATTCACCTGTCATCCCTATTCTTAAATGAACAGACCCTAATGCACCACCAGTCTACAGACTAGTGATTGACCTTCGAGAACTGAACAAATGCATAATTCCCCAGTACCCAGTGGTCCCAGACATTTCTTCATTACTGACTGCAATTGATTCCGAAGCAACGTTCTTTACTGTAATTGACCTAAAGAACGCCTTCTTCAGTGTTCCAATTCATCCAGAGAGCCAATACCTTTTCGGATTCAGTTTAAATGGACGCAGCTTTAAATTTACGAGTGCTCCTCAAGGTTTTACAGAAAGTCCTAGTATTTACAGTCAAGCATTAAAGAGACAACTAGACAGTATTCACATGCCTGCCAACACTGCACTGCTCCAATATGTAGACGATATCCTGATCACAGCGCGAACAGAACGAGACTGCAAACATGCATCACTGACAGTTTTACACTTCTTGGCAGACAAGGGGCACAAAGTGTCCCCTTCGAAGTTGCAATTCTGTGCACAGCAAGTGGTGTACCTTGGACACTTGCTGTCCAAGAGGGGTAGACAGCTGACACAAGAACGTATTCAGTTAATTGCTAACCTTTCCCAGCCCAAGACACAAAAGGAAGTACGGGCCTTCATTGGCCTCACTTCTTACTGCAGACAATGGATTCCCCAGTATGCCTATCTAGCCAAACCACTCATACAGCTAACAACACAGGAGGCAGCGTCTTCGACTGTCCTCCCTTGGACACAAGAACATACCCTGGCATTTGAAGAATTGAAAAAAGCCTTATGTCAAGCACCAGTTTTAGCGACTCCTTGTTACAGCAAGCCTTTTACGCTTTTTGTCACTGAACGAGATGGAACAGCATTATCTGTCCTTACACAAGATCAAGCAGGAAAACACAAGCCTTGTGCTTATTTTTCTAGTACATTGGATCCAGTGGCCCAGGCTCTGCCTTCGTGCCTGAAATCAGTTGCAGCAACAGCCCTAGCAATAAGACAGGTTGATTCCATAGTGTTAGGACACCTCCCTGACAGTACAGGTCCCACATGCAGTGGAAGTTCTCTTGAACAGGACACAGACACAGCATCTGACTGTAGCAAGACTGACAGGATATGAACTAACGTTATTCCAGCCACACATAGAGATCAGACGATGCAACATTCTTAACCCTGCTACACTCTTGCCCTCAAGCACAGTGGACACTGCACCACATGACTGTGTGGAAGTAAATAATACAGTGACGAAACCAAGACAAGACCTGACAGACATTGCACTCACAGACCCTGACCTGACACTTTATGTAGATGGTTCATGCATGAGAACAAGCACAGGAGAGTTAGTGGCCGCATATGCCGTGACCACTGATACTGAAGTCATAGAGACACAAAGAATAGACACACTGTCAGCACAAGCAGCAGAGCTCATCGCTCTGACACAAGCCTGCATACGAGCCAAGAACTTGAAAGCAAACATATATACAGATTCACAGTATGCCTTCGGGGTTGTTCATGACTTCGGAGTGTTATGGAAGGAGAGAGGTTTCCTGACCTCTCATGGGGCCAAAATTCAGCATGGCCCCCTTATTCAGGCTCTGTTAGAAGCAATACATTTGCCTACAGCCATAGCCATCCTGAAATGCAAAGCACACACGAAGCACACACCATTTCCCAGGGTAACGACCTGGCAGACCGAACAGCTAAACTTACAGCCCAGACACCAACAGACACGACAAAGACAAAAGTACCATCACTGACAAACAGCATGACAGTCAGGGATCCTTCACAAGATGTACTCGACATACAGACACATGCCACTCCAGACGAAATAAAGAAATGGACTGAACAAGGAGGGGCCCAGACTGACCAGGGTTGGATGACAAAAGGCAAAACTACATGGTTTCTCCCGGACTCTATGGTACAAGTCATCATAAACACAGCACATAGTCCAGCACACTTAGGAGAAAAGGCAATGCTAGACAGTTTACAGAATATTTGGTTTAACAAGCACCTGCGTGCAGCAGCAAAACAGAAAGTACGCACCTGTATGATCTGTTGTCAGTTCAATCCAGGCAAAGGCATTCCGGTGGAACAAGGTGGATTTCATCCTCCTGACCACCCTTTTGAAGTCCTCCAGATGGATTATATCCAGATGGACAGATGTAGAGGATACAAATATGTCCTAGTAGTTGTATGTGCACTGTCTAGATGGACAGAAGCATACCCAGTCTCAGATTATACTCCTGTGACCACTGCCAGGCAATTAGTACGAGAATTTTTCCCACGGTACGGATTGCCCCGTGTCGTATACTCAGATAACGGTCAGCCATTCTCCTCTGAATTAATGAAACAAGTGTCCCTTCTGTTAGGATACCAGTGGAAGTTCCATTGTGTACGACACCCAGAGGCAGCTGGACTCGTCGAGCGTCATAACCAGACACTTAAGACAAAATTAGCGAAAGTCTGTGGAGAAAAAGGCGTGGATTGGATGGTAGCCTTGCCGGTTGCCCTCTTTTACATGCGTATGGTAGCTCATTCCAGAACAGGCCTGTCCCCTTATGAAGTGGTTTTTGGTAGACCACCGATATGTGGGGTACGCCTATGCCAAAGAAAATTACTGATGTTGACAGTAACATGCTGACAGATTACCTGGCTTCCTTGATGTCTGCACTACTCTCTTGTCGTTCACAGGTTGCCGCCGCCTTCCCCGACAACACCCAAGTAAAAGAGCACACCGTCGTCCCGGGGGATATGGTCTTGGTCAGGAATTTTGATCGTTCAAGCCCTCTTGAGTCCCGCTGGCGAACACCGAAGCTGGTACTGCTTACCACGAGGACTGCCGTCAAGGTCGAGGGAAGAAAAGGCTGGATCCACGCCCAGCATATTAAAAAATTCCTCGGAGATACCGGAACTCTGATAAAAATTAAGGACTGCCCAGACAATAATGACTCAAAGCCCCCTTTGCTAGAAAAGACTCCGCAACAGGGGTATAGGTCTAAGTTACGGTCTAGTAAGTCAGACAGCGTTTAATTGTTTAAGTTCACTCGGTGGTGAATCGGTTAGACAGGTTCCTGACATGTATAAGATCGTAGACCAGAATAGCAAGAAGAGCAAGATGAGAGAGAAATACTGCAAGATTTTATGCAGTAGATGTATAGTAACTCTGATTATGATGTTTCTTCTAAGTATAACGATTATATGTATCAGCTTGATACTACATGTTTTCTTTCCTCCTATTGCCTCACATATACACTCTTCCTTTAATGACACTATAGAGCACACATTCAGTGAACTGCCACCCCATGAACTGTCATATCGACTAGCACTGCGCAACAATACTTTTATTCGGATGTTGCACCATTCTCATCAGACCAGCAATGTAACGAATTGCTGGGTATGTGGCCGGCTCCCACCTTATCAGAAAATGAAGGGAGTTCTGCCCCTCTTTCCTTTCCCGTTCACGCACAATGGTTCGTGCGGAGCATGGTTTGCTTTAATGTCATCACAAGACAGAAGGTTCACAGTTTCCCAGGGCGATTGGATTTGGGGAGATCTAAATACAGTAATGAATAAAGCATGTTTTCCAGACGAAGACGGTCTTCCCTAAAGGAAAGGGACCGATCTAGAAAATGAAGTGTACGAACAAGGAAATGCTTCCCTTAACTTTATGATTCTGAATGTCCAGTCCGAGAAAAATACAGGCCCACCATTCATATCAGTCTTACCAGTAAAAGGTGAATTGTGCGTTAGAAAGAGAGGGTCAGTGCAGTTAGGACACAGTGATTGTAATACTGTAGTCGAGTTCAATGATAAAGGAAAGTCTACTTTCAAAGCTTCCCGCCATTCTTATTTCATTTGCGGTCCGACAGCCTATGTACGTCTGCCCTTAGACTGGGGTGGAACGTGTTATATAGCGTTCCTGCTGCCACCCGTCTTTCTAGCCCCATCCCATTATCATCGAGATTCCCGACTAGTACATGTTAGAATTAAGAGGGAGACCGATTCCCCAGTGAATGATCAGACTGAGACAGCTTTGGAGCAATATACGGATTTCAATAAAGGATTCTTTCTCTTCATAGGTCCCGTCCAAAACAGTAAACTAATACGTAGGTTAACAAGAACTCTAGAAGCAGTAGTAAATGAGACTGCATCTGCTCTGGCAAACTTGACAGAGGAGCAGTCTGCCATGAGACTTGTTTTTCTTCAGAACCGCCTTGTTCTTGACGTCATCCTGGCAGATAGGGGCGGGGCTTGTAGAGTGATCGGCTCCAGTTGTTGCGTGTTTATTCCTAATAACGCGCCTTCCGTGTATGCAGCAATAACAAGACTCCACAAGATAGCTCACGAGATACACCAAAACCCAGGCACATGGACTTGGTCTGGTTGGCTCTGGAGTGTAATATCAGCATGGGGATGGAAAGTATTGTCGTTCCTAGGAATGATACTGCTTGTTATATTCAGTTGCTGTCTCTGTATGCAATGTGGCCCAGCGATTTGCGGCTTGTGTGCCACTGCCTGTATTCCCCATCCACGTATACAACAGAAAAAAGACGAACAAATGATGCTGTATGATCAGATATACGGTATCATGAATATTGATGTGTCCTGAAGGGCACAGTAGGGGCCAAGGAGGGAATGAGGAAATAGAAATTTTATATGGCCAATGTGTCCCCTACATGCACCCTATATATGTACATGTACCCTATGTATGTACATGTCACCATGCATTTCCCCTATCATGCCTGTAATAATAATGCCTCTGCATTTCCGTCCAATGTTAGCATGTCAGTTACCAAGCCCTCCATGAAAGAAACGTTAATTCTGCACTGAGGCCTATGTTGCCAATGTATTTGCATGGTTCACGTTTAAAAGTCGAGATTAACCCATTTTGTGGCTCAGCCGAGCCAGGACCCGAATTCAGGCTCCATGCCTCCTGACACTCTGAAAGCTGCAGTTTAGCTATGTATCCCTGACCTCTCACATACTTCCTGCTCAGCCGAGAGGTGCCCAGCCCGGCCTGCCAAGACAGTATTTTGCTTACAGTTATCTGCCCTGCTCCACAGAAATACATTCCTGCTTAATGAAAAAGGTAAACATAATCCGCCTGCAGAAGATAGGACCTAGCCTTCCTGTCTCCATTCAAGTGATTTACAGAACTCGCATCCATAGAAGGCCCATGGCCCCCACACAATGCACGGAGAAATATATGCACACACTGGCTCTTAGTGATGAGCAACCTTTGCTCGAGCGAACTTTAATTCAGATAATACATCCTCCAAACTCAAGATATCAGATAATACCGGACGTGCAGGCCGTTCTGACATCCAAGGCTTCTCTACTAGCACGAAAGTCAGCTCCCCCTAGCTTCCCCCCAGTTACACGTCAATTCCACGTCATGACCAAGTAGCGCACACATGTAGGGTAAAGGTTTCTGCTGACCCTGCAGACCCCATCCATGTATCCGCCCACCTATGACACACCTATGACACCTAAAGGGAACACCCACATGTAAGCCTTCTTACACGCCCTTTTCACTCCCATGTGCTCTTATCTCTCTCTCTTTGTTTTGCTCCGCCTTCTCTATGCAAGTTAATGTATGTTTAAAGTATAAATAATGTACTCTGTGAATAAAGTTCAGAAGACGATCCTTCCTGATCCTTAGTGGAGATGGAACCCGATTCTCCCTTAACTCGAGTTACTGAATTAAAGCCCTTTTGAATCGGACACCACGTACTCTGCCTCTCATTATATGCATGATCCTTGTTAATGTATAGAAACTCCGACAGGGTAATTATTTTATTTACCACACACCAGGAGTCGTCCCACATGGAGGGAGATGGTCCGAGGATGAGGACTTGGAGGAGGGCGCTCAGCTCGGCATGTTTCCAGCTCTCCGGGAAGGTGGCGGATGCGAAGGAGCTGTTAATGATGTTCCGGAGTTGGGGTGCAATGATGGAGTCGGCTTTGTTGAAGATGTGGTGTGGGCATGGGTCGTGGGGGAGCCGGAGTGGATGATGTTCATCATGTGGGTGGTGTCTTCGGTGCTGACAGGGATCCAGGTGCAGAGGGTGGTGGTTGGGGGCGCTGGTTTGGCGGTTGGGTGCGTGGTTTGTGCGCCGAAGCTGTTGTGAATGTCGGTGATCTTGAAGTGGAAGAACGAAGCAAGAGAGCTGTTGTGGGTGTTGTTGTCCAGTCTTTCTTTGAATACTGTCTTCTTGGTGGTGCGGATCAGCTGGTGGTGTTTGCGGGTGGCGTTCTTGAGGGCGGTCATATGTTCTGTTGTCTGGTCGTGGTGCCAAGCTTTCTCGAGGGTGCGGCAAGTTTTCTTGGAGTTATTGAGGTCGGTGGTACAGCACGAGGCTTTCCTGCTGCCGAGTCAGCTGGGGGGGTTCTTCAGTGGTGCGAGTGCGTCGGCGCAGTCAGTGAGCCACTGTGTGAGGTTGCGGGCTGCTTCGTCGGGGTCCGTCGTGTTGGTGGGTGGGTTCTGGCTGAGGGTGGTGGTGAGCTGGTCGGCGGTGTTCTTGCTCCAGCTTCTGTGGGGAGCTTGTTGCGGGTGGTGGTGGGTCATGGTTCTCCTGAAGTTGAAGAGGACGCAGCTGTGGTCTGTCCAGTGAAGTCTGGTGGAGTGCCTGAAGGAGATGTGTTTGCTGGAGGAGAAGACGGGGTCAAGCGTGTGGCCGGCGCAGTGGGTGGGGGTGTTCACCAGTTGCTTGAGTCCGAGGTTGGTTAGCTTCTCCAGCAGGGCAGCGGTGTTGCAGTCCTTGTTGTTCTCCAGGTGGAAGTTGAGGTCCCCTAGGAGGATGTAGTCAGAGGAGGTGAGGTCGTGCGGACTGACGAAGTCTGCGAGGGCTTCGCTGAATTGTGTGCGTGGTACCGGGGGTCGGTAGATGAGAGTGCCTCTGAGGGTGGTCTTGGGGTCGGTGTGGATCTGGAAGTGAAGGTGTTCGGCGGCAGTGAGGGTGTCGTCGGAGTTGGTTGTGATGCGGATGGTGTTTCTGTTGACGATGGTGATGCCTCCTCCAGTTTGGTTGACGTGGTCCCTCTGGGTGATTTTGTAGCCGTCCGGGATGGCTATGGCGATGTCGGGGGCTGAGGAGGCGTTCATCCAGGTTTCCGTGAGGAAGGCGACGTCTGGTGAGGTTGTGTCGAGGAGGTTCCAGAGTTCCACGGCGTGCCTGTGGACGGAGCGGGTGTTGAGCAGGATGCACTTGAGGTGGTTGTTGCTGGTGTTGGCTTGGCGGGTGCGGTGCAGGTCCGGAGGCAGGTGAATCGGCAGGCTTGGCAGATGAAGGGTCCGTGTGTGCACCTAGGGGTGGCTTGGTAGCAGGCGGCGTATCGGCCGGCGTTGAGTGCGTGAAGGGTGGCGGCGTCGTAAGTCCGTCGGGTGGCTGGCATCGGTGAGGACCAGAAAAGGGGGCGGGGCCGCGAGGGAGCAGCGGAGGGGGGGGGTCACACCAGGGGTACAGTAACGAGAGAAAGCGCAACAAAAACCTACAGACAGAAGGAAAAACATGCATACAGTAAATACAATACAATCCAATAAATGAAGGCACAGGAGGGCAACAGCGGGAGAAAAGAAAGAGCAGCAGCGAGGGGGCACCAAGGCCAGGGACGGACCGGTGGCGCTGGCGCACCTATAAACCCACAACCCGCTACAGAAAATAAATAAATAAAATTATCATAATTATCAATTAATCAATTAATAAAAATTAATTACCAATTATATTTAATTAATTACCAATTACAAATTAATTAACAATTAATTCAAAAGAAATACCAATAAATTAAAATATTTAATTAATTATAATTAGGGCTCCCGGTTTTATGGTATTTATTTTTTTAGCATTTCCGTTTGTATTTATCCATATTCATTTTTTGCCCACTTTATCTGTATTTATCCATATTTATTTTGCGTTTTGCGGATAAATGAAGTGGTAAAACTGTACATTTCCATATTTATTTAACTGATAGACGCGCACACATACTTTGATGTCTGTCTGTTTTAGGTATTTCAGCTGCCGCATATTATATAACAAAACATCCACTGGTAAATATTAGCATTATACCACAAATGTTTGTGGACATATGGCATTATTTAATTAAATTGCTTCTTTTTTAAATTGCCCTTGCTGTCCATCTGCTCATCTGTTGGCAAATAGTTCAATTAAGGCAGCACAAACTGACTTAAAAGAAGCCCAATTTTCTGTATTTATCCACCTTTAAAAATAAATGCAGACAGAAAACACACTGTTTTCTGTCTGTATTTATCTGTAAAAATCAGTAAAAACGGAAAACCGGGAGCCTTAATTATAATTAAATTACATGCCACCCTATTCCCCTATAAACCTACATCCCACTACAGAAAATAAATAAAAATTAACATAATTATCAATTAATCAATTAATAAAAATGATTTACCAATTATATTTTAATTAACTACCAATTCAAAATTAATTAACAATTCATTCAAAATAAATACCAATAAATAAATTAAAATAATTAAATAATTATAATTAAATTACTTCCCATCCTATTATCCTATAAACCCACAACCCGCTACAGAATTATATTACACAAAAATTAAATACCATAAAATGAATTACTTTAAATAAATTATAAAATAAAAATACACTTTTAACACATATACTAACATAAAAAACACTTAGATATTATTAAAAAATAAATATTAACTTACTTACCTAAAATTCGATAATTGTGTTGTCTATATTCTGTCCATCGATATTTTTGTTGTCTATATTCAGTTCATTCGATATTTTGTCCATTCTATATTCTCACTTCGATATTACTGCTATTCAATTCGATATTTTTGTGGTCCATATTCTGTCCATTCGATATTTTGCCCATTATATATTTGTAACTCGATATTTTGCCCATTCTATATTTTTTACTTGATATTTTGACTGTATACCGATGATTGTCCTATATTACCGTTGCACCAGAGGCTAATTTTGTTCAGGTAAATATTTGTTCGTGAGAGTTGTACAGAGCACAATATGAACTGAATTGACTGTAGGGATTGCGGATAGGGAGCAAGAGATAGACAGAAATGTTTCAATCGTGCAAACCTCTTGTATTTACTGAGGCCAAAATCCACTCTATTGGTCTTTAAGGTAGTCCCTGTGTGTGTTTGTGTGTTCATATGTCATGCATTTAGGGAAGCCAACCCTAGCTGGGAAGTAAAAAAGGAGGAAAAAAGAAAATTCTATACTGATCAGATTGAAACTGCAAAAAACTCTCATAGACAAATGTACCAAGTTGTGAAGCAATTATCCGGTAGAGTCCCAGATGCTGCTCCTCCTCCTTCACAAGCACTGAGTGATGCTCTGGCCAAATATTTTTTCGAAAAAGTTAACAACATTTATTTAGAGTTCTACTCCAAAGTTAATACTTACACACAGTTACCCAGCGCTAATCCCGCTGACTACTGTCTACCATAATTTATGGAAGTCAATGAACAGCACATAGCGGTCATCATTAAAACGATAAAATCGGGTTCTGCCCTAGACCCTTGCCCTCCCAAAGTGTTTCCCCCGTTATTAACTTATTTGCGCCTGTGATAACCCAGATCTGCAATGCCATGTTTGAGACTTGGATTTACCCAGCTTCACTTAAAAATACTCTACTCAAACGGCTCTTAAAAAACCTCATCTTGATGTGGAGGAATTGAAAAATGACAGACCTATAGCCAGCTTGCCCTTTTTGGCCAAGGTGGCAGAAAGAGCGATGAATACTCAACTTTCTGAGTTCATTGAGGAGCATCATCTGTTGGACGACACGCAATTTGGGTTCCGTAAGCTTCACAGAACCAAAACTGCTCTCATTAAAGCCACAGAAGACATTAGAATAATTAGAGACCAAGGAGGCACCTCAGTGCTCATACTGCTGGATTTGCCAGCGGCCTTTGACACGGTCGATCATTCTATTTGGATCGACCGTGTCGCGGCCATGGGCATCCAACTTAAAGCTAAAGAACTGCTCGCCTCCTTCCTATCGGAAAGAACGCAGGCAGTCAGCCTGGGGCCATTTCAATTGGCTGAGTTAACCCTACCGTGTGGAGCTCCTCAAGGCTCATCCCTAAGTCCGACACTTTTTAACAACTATGTGTCGGACCTAGCTAGAGTCATAAAGTCTCATGGGATGGGCCTTACTTCCTACGCTGATGACACACAGTTGGTGCTGGCAATAAATAATGACGGAGACAAGGTGGCAGAATGTTTCCAAGAAGGCATGCTGGCCATCAAGGATTGGATGGCCAGTAACTGCCTCAACCTTAACTCCGAGAAGACAGAGGTGGTTATCTTTGAAACTATCTCCAGTCTGGTCTAGTTCTTGGTGGCCTCCATCAATGGGATCTGCACACAGTCCAGTTTCAAAGGTTAGGAACGAGGGAATAATATTTGACGATAACTTAAACTTAGTGTCCCATGCCAATCAAGTTGTGTCAAAAGCCTTCCATAAACTCAGATTGATAAAAAAATAATCCAATTTTTACCAGAAAGTGCAGGGAAAACATTGGTCAGTACTTTGGTAATGTCACCACTGGACTACTGTAATGGACTGTTTGCAAATGCACAATGCAGGGTCATCAAAAAAATGCAGACGGTCCAAAACGCAGCTGCCAGACTGCTTTCAAGGACCCCTAAATTTCAACCAATTTCACAAGTCATCCGAAACTACCACTGGCTGGCGATTAGGAATCGCATAAAATTCAAGGCCCTATGCTTGTCATATAAAGCTGCATACAATCAAGGCCCCCAGTTTCTGTCAAAACAGTTAGCTGCATATTGTCCCAATAGACAGCTTAGATCCACTACTGCTCTTCAACTAGTGGTACCACGTACCAGGACAGCGTCCTGGGGAGACAGGCGTTTCGTGGTGACAGCAGTCAAACTTTGGAATGCTGTACCACTCCAGATTCGCTCCACCCCATCTTTGATCCAGTTTCGTAAAATGATAAAAACTTGGTTGTTTAATCAGTAAACCTAGCCTCTGTATTTAGCACTGAATCTGTAGCGCCGAGACGCCCAAGGGCCTTTTTTCACGCTGTACAAATTTCAAAAATCAATAAATAAATACATATTAGGCACTGTATAGGACAGTTGGAAACAACTGGTGGTGTACAAGAAAAACAAAAGCTTAGGCGTGCGAGTTTTCTCTTTTATATATGCCTCAGATAGAAGGAGCAAGGTCTTCAAGGATGGGGTTTTCATAAAAGACATGAGCTTCAGTTCTACTGTGGAGCATAGGAGTTTATACGCCCAGGACGCTCCCAGTTATGGTTCCTGGCCTCCTCTAACTCAACAAAATGGATGATTCGATCGTGAGCTCTTTATTTGGGCACACACAGGTCATGTCAATTAACAGACAACACTACATTAAAAACAAATTGTAACCTAGCATTATCATCAAACAAACAATGACAATTCTTAACCCCTTCCATGCTCATGATGAGGCACAGTGGAGCTGTGCTGATGACGAGCTGAGCTCGTCATGAATCATGTACTAAAGCATTTTCCAGCACAGGAGGGGAAAATGCACAGCAGCGATGTGGTTAAGGCATTCTCATATTAGCAGGCCACAGCAAATGGCATACTTCTATCTAACCGCAGATCCATCTTCATAAATATGAAACAAACGTATTTGCAGCTAATTACACAATTTAACATGCGCCAAAATGAAACCTCCACCTCCCCAGAGCTTGGCCCCTGGTGAGGTGATGTTATGTTCCATATAGGTACCCCAATATAGGCTCAGGTAGTCACCTAGCCTTTCACCAATATTCTCTGTACCATTACACTACATAACGATTCTTAGTAATTACCTTTTGCCTAGTTACGGTAATGTCCAGAGATGACATGGGGTTTTCTCCGAAAAGCTTAAGCCTCATTCATTTTGCATGAGGATACTTGGAATCACCGCAAGACAGCAGGCCTACCATCTCCTGCATAATAACTATGTACAAGGGTCATTCCTTCCGTCATACCAGTTCGACATGACACAGCAAGGATTCTTGGCTTTACACCCGTATACATGGTAGGTACATTTATATACATGTCATGTATTTTATATACTTGCCTGTATCAATTGCTTTAGCATGAAGGTAGGAATCTACCATCCTTTTACTCTGTCGGTGCTTACAATCATTGTTATCTGTTACTGTCTAATGGTTATTTCAGCACACCTATTTTACCCTAGAATGACGCTGATTCAATAAATGCTTATTGAAAAACGTCCCCACCGTTTATTCTGTATATCTCTTTGAGACAAAGTGAGCACGAGTGACTGAGAGACAACTAGCACTGTTTTAACGATTCTGAGGAATCAGGGTTGTCATGTTCGATAGTTACCAAGAACTATTCTCTCCTTGGTGAGAGGGGTTTCTAGTGGCACAGCGAGCTAGCTGGTATATAGGCTAATATGCCCGGTAGGGGTGTACAGAATCAGTTTGACACCAATCTCATAGTGTATGTTGTCTCAACGTGCAGATCCTATATAGGTTTATAGGAACTACACAACATGGCACCGCCAACGTTTGTTTGGTACTTATTTGACAATAAAGTCTGAGTAGTTCAGTCGTGCTTTTCTCAGAGACCCCTACTTACATTTCCCCAGAGACGTCTGGAGTGGGGAGGGAGCTATACGGCCACAGCTGAGTAGGCAAAATTCCTAATATTTGGCTGTAGGTTTATCAAGCTTGAAGGACAAACAGTTCCTATTTGCATAAAACCTTATCTCAGTTTCATTGAAAACTCTTCCTTGAAACGTTTGTCAAACAAATGGCTGAGGAAAACGATGCGGGGAAAGCACAGCCTACTGCAGTCAGGGAAGAAGAAATAGAGGACATAAATATTTCAGAAAACGCTAGGTATCCCCTTACTCAAAAGCTAACAGACTACGGAGTCCCAGCTAGGAGTGGATGAGTCACTTTTGTAATTGAGGCTTATGAGTCATATAGAACAGAGGTTTTCTATTTATGGGTTAAATTCCCACAAGCATATGCACAATCAAATACATTTCATTCTTACACTGAAGATGAACCCAAATGAATATTGTCCGTATGAGTACATTTAAATTCCGCTCACCTACCAGGAGCACATAAACTAGTTTAAAGGCGCCCTTCCCCATACAAAAGACAAAGCAAGACTAGGCCCAGTCGGAAGAGATGGAGCCACTTGGCCAGTCCTTGTGGCTTACACACTGCATCCAGAGATTGACACTATGCTAGTATCAGACCTACGTCTACATCATGAACAAATAATACAACTTTACAGAAACCTGACACAGTGTGTGATGAGAACAATCACACTTCAGCCAACAAGAGCTACACAAGCAGTCCAGATTCAGGGTTCTGCAACTAAAATGCTATACACAGTTATGGGTAGATTGCCCACTAAACGTGAGCAAATGCCATTCTGGATAGCTCAAAAAAGAACACAGCTAGAGTCAGTATTTCCACACACAAGCCCTGAAGAAAAACACAGAATGCTAACAATCTGCATGCCAATGGTGATAGCTTCCCTGATTAAGTATTGTACCGCTTGGGGTACAGTTTTCGCTGCCATAAATACCAGAACTCATTGTATTAGCAGTAATACCAGATGTATTAAAACAAATACAGAATGAGTACAGAGCAGAACCTGCTCTGAACGTAGGGATGAAATTATTAGGTAATTTTGCCAGGTATCAGCTAAAATAGTAGCAAATATAAAAGAGGAGGTAGCAGCAGTGGCAATACGCCAACGCCTGAGGGTTTTCACTCCTTTACAACAGGAACGTGAATTACCTAAAATTATCACAGACACCTATGCTGAATTAGGAAGAGATAGTTTGGGAGCTAGAACAATAAAATCTCCACTGATGGGTGGTCCTGAAAAGGATAACACCAAGCAAGCACCCCATTCTTCAAAAACGAAATGGAATAATAATAACAATAAACAAATGAATAGATCTCAATCCAGGAGTGGGTCTTCTCAACAGGAGCCCTCTGAAAGAAAATATAACCTTAGGAATAGGGATAATATTAAAAATCCTGATGGATATTAGGATACTGACTCACATTCCTCTAGTTCCTTTCCCTCCTGATTGCTGATAGGAGCCTACTAGAATGATCCTCCAACCCCAATATTACCAATTTTGGAAATATTCGATGGAAAAATCTCATTAACAACTTTCTTGACGGCCTGCCAATATTCTTGTATTTTTGAGCACACAAAAAACATATATAGGTCATAGGCTCTTAGCATGTCGCATCTGCAACAATTTGGGATCGATTCTTATACAAACGTATCTAGTTTTTGGGGGGACAAGTACCGCCTATTGATTGTAAATAAATGATTCCTTTTCAAATTAGCGGGCTAAACCGCTTATAAAGTGCTTTTAAAGAAAGTTGCCAAGTTGTTCGTGGCTCCGTCATCTAAATGACTCCTTCCCAAATTGCATATGGAGCTTTTAGCTTCTTATTTTCGGTTTCTAACAAAGTCCAGTACCAATCAGCGACTTCCTTTTCCTGATGGCCATAATTCTGTAGTTTTGATTCTAATTCCCACATCGCATAGATCTCTTGTCCGTTGGCCACCACCCGGTATAATAGCTGCAGGTACTTGAATTTTGAGAGGGAATCACCTGTTTTTACCACCAGCACTTGCCAGGGCACCATACCCTGCACCGTCAGGAGATCCCCGAAACTTCAATTCCTGCCCTCCTTAGTGAGAGACTTAACTGAACTTAAATGCACTCAGGTGTACCTGGTGAGTCCAGATTGGGAAGAAATCTGAGAAATAGCCCATTCCAAGTATCTTCCTTAACCCAAGCCAAAGAGTAAGTGATGCCTTTAGGATCTTCAACCTAACTTTTATAAAGAACTTCCTTGCCCCGAACTTCGAGAAAACCTTTAGAACCCCACTCCTTTACCATTTCTACCAACACGCCTCCCCACGTCAAAGACCCCAGTTTACCGGTGAAGGATTATACAATTTATCAACTGGAAAGCCATACAGTATAGCCTTAGGTCTGAATGGGCCAGACTGCCTTTCTGCAGCTTGTGCCTCAGTTTCTTCTAGGCAAGCAGGGCTCCCTTAGATGCCCAAACAAAACTCACTCATTTCCACAGTATCTTGTCAATCATGTTTTTAGGGAACGTCAGAGGGATACAATTGAAGAGTGTAGGGAGTATCACCATTTGAATTAAATGCACTCTCCCGTATTGAGTCAGGGGGAATTCTTCCATCTAGCTAGTGATACATCAACCTCTCTTGCTATTCTCTCCAAATTATACTGGGGGATTTCCTCCAGTGGTTTGATAAAATAATAATTCCAAGATATTTAAACTCGTTTTGTACATTTCTCTTCCAATTTGGAACATTCCAACCCATTACAGTTCGAGTTATTTACCAAATAACCAGATAGTACACCAAATTCTATCAACAGAGCTTACACCCTGGAAATAGTTAAAGCCAGGTCCGAGTTGAAGATAACAAGATTGTCCACATACAATGCAACTTTATTTTTATAGGTACCTGAACTGAAAGTGATGACCTGGTCATCTTGTCACAATATTTAGGCGAATGGTTCTCGACTAGGACCGACGACGCGCTCAGCACCACCGAACACATGCATTTCCAGATCCACACAGACCCTAACTCCACCCTCAGATGCACCCTTATCTACCAACCCCCGGACCTCGCCCCCAGTTCAGCGACTCCATTGCCGACTTGATCAGCACGCACACCCTCACCGCCACCGACTACATCCTCCTCGGAGACCTGAACTTTCACCTTGAGAAAAACAATGACAACAACTCCACAACCCTGATTGATAACCTCGCCAACCTCGGACTGAAGCAACTTGTCACAACCACCACCCACTCCGCCGGCCACACGCTCGACCGCTTCTTCTCCTCAAGCCCGCACGTCTCTGTCAGCCACACCACCGAACACCTCTGGACCGACCACAGCTGCATCCACTTTGCCTTCCAGAAACCCACCACACACCACTGCACCCAACCGATCCCCAGACGCTGCTGGAGCGAAATCACCGAAGACCAACTATACGCAAACCTCGCACTCATTCCATCCACCAAACCCTCCAACACCGACGACGCTGCCCACAGCCTCAGACGCTGGATCGAGGACTGCACCAACACCCTCGCCCCGCTGAAGAAAACCCTCCACAAGGACACCAGCAAGAGGGCCAGCTGGTTCACCCCAGAACTCCTAGCCTCCAAGCAAGCCTGCCAGAAACTAGAGAAGAAATGGCACAGTGAACAAACTCCGAACAGCCACGCAGCACACAAGTACGCCATCCACAACCACCACCACCTCATCAGGGTGGCCAAGAGGACCTCCTTTAAAGACCGCCTCGACAATAATGAACACAATAGCAAGGAGCTCTTTAACATCGTGAAGGAACTCTCTTAACCCCAGCTCCAACACCAACGGCATACCGGCGTCGCAAGCCCTGTGCAACTCCCTCGCCACCTTCTTCCACTACAAAATAGCAGACATCCACGACAGCTTCAACACCCAGACAGCCCCAACAGAAAGCAACACAACAGACCATCCCCACACCATCGACCACGACCCCCTGCTAGCCTGGGCCAGCGTGAGCATCACTGACACCATCAAGACCATGCGCACAATCCACTCTGGCTCACCGTCAGACCCATTCCCGCACCACGTCTTCAACAGAGCAAGCAGCTCCATTGCACCCCACCTGTGCAATGTCATTAATCTCTCCTTCAAGACTGCGATCTTTCCAGAGATCTGGAAACAGGTTGAGATCAATGCCCTACTCAAAAAACCTAGGGCAGACCCAAGAGACCTCAAGAACTTCCGGCCCATCTCTCTGCTCCCCTTCCCGGCCAAGGTCAGCGAGAAAACCGTCAACAGACAGCTAACCCAATACATCGAAGAAAACAGAATCCTGGAGCCTTCCCAGTCAGGGTTCTGCAGCAACCACAGCACCGAGACTGCCCTCATCACTGCCACTGATGACATTAGGACCCTGCTGGACAACGGTGAGACCGCAGCACTCATCCTCCCAGACCTCTCTGCTGCCTTCAACACCGTCTGCCCCCACACACTACGCGCACGCCTCCACGCCACAGGGATCCGAGACATGGCTCCGGATTGTACTACCTCCTTCCTCTCCGGCAGAATCTAGAGCATCTGCCTCCCCCCATTCCGTTCTAAAGTGTCCGAGATCATCTATGGCGTACCCCAGGGATCCTCCCTCAGCCTGACGCTGTTCAACATTTACATGATCCCGCTTGCACACATAGCCCGACAGCATGACCTCAACATAATCTCCTACGCCGACGACACTCAGCTGATCCTCTCCCTCACCAAGGACCCCATCACGGCCAAAGCCAACCTCCGCGAAGGAATGAAGGCCGTCGCCGACTGAATGAAGACCAGCCATCTGAAGCTGAAATCGGACAAGATGGAGGTCCTCATCTTTGGCTCCAGCCCCTCAGCCTGGGACGACTCTTGGTGGCCGATGGCACTGGCGGCAGCCCCGACACTCACCGACCACGCACGCAACCTTGGAATCATCCTCGACTCAACGCTCTCAATGACCAAGCAAGTCAACGCCATCTCCTCCTCCTGCTTCAACACCCTCCGCATGCTCCACAAGATCTACAGATGGATCACGACAGATACAAGAAAGACAGTCACTCAGGCCCTCGTCAGCAGCAGACTCGACTCCGGAAACACCTTCTACGCGTGAGCCCCTACCAAGCTCATCAAACGACTACAAGGCATCCAAAACGCCTCGGCACGACTGATCCTCGATGTACCACATCACGGCCACATAAACCCCCACCTGAGAAATCTGCACTGGCTCCCAGTCAACAAGAGGATATCCTAAAAGCTCCTCGACCATGCACACAAGGCATTCCTAGAGACCGGCCCAGCCTACCTCAACAGATGGCTCTCCTTCTACATCCCCAACTGGCAGCTACTCTACCCCAATCTCTCACTCGCCACCGCCTCGCGCATCCGAAGAACAACCACCGGTGGGAGATCCTTCTCCCACCTTGCCGCCAAGACATGAAATACCCTCCCACTGAGCCTACGACAGACCCATGACCGGCTGACCTTCATGAGGATACTCAAGACCTGGCTGTTCGATCAGTAGCATCCCCCCTCCAGCGCCTTGAGACCCTCGCGGGTATGTAGTGCACTTTACAAATGATTGATTGATTGAATGGTTCGATATAAATATTGAACAACAGGGGTGAAATAGGGCACTGCTGCCGTGTACCCCTAAAAATCTGGAAACTGCTTGTGAGGGAGGTATTGAGAAGGAGCCTGGCTGTTGATTGTTCATACAGAGATTTCAACGTTGTTATGCAACAGGGGCCAAAATCAACAGCCACCAAAAATTCCCATAAATAAGCCCAGCAAACAAGGTTGACGGCCTTAGCGGCATCCAGTGTGATCGATCGTTCTGTAACCAGGTCTATACTACCAATTAATTGCTGTGGTAAGTTCATGAATCTGCTTCCCTGGAACAAATCCTTTTTGATCAGGACGTATAAGCTTTCCTGCCAATTTAGCCAGTCTCCCTGCCAAAATTCTAACAAAGATCTTATAAGCTGCTTTAAGCAGGGTTATCGGACGATACGATTCTGCCTCCACAGGATCTTTAGCTGGTTTTAGAATCAGAACTTTAGTGGCCTCTTTCCTTGATTCAGGGACCAGCGCCTTCCCCTTATACACAATACTAAACAAGTTCTCCCAGACTGCGAGAACTTCCTCTGTTAGCAATTTATAAACCTTTGAGGGGATGGCATCAAAGCCAGCAGCCTTCCCATTCTTAGATCTAGTTATGGCCCCCTGATCTCTTCCTGAGTGATTTGAGCTTCCATACTCTCTTTCCTTTCTCTAGTCAATAGAAGGAGACCAATCACCCCAAACCAAATCTTTAAGCCATCAGGGTTCATGACAGATATCTTCCCTGTAAATCAGGGAAAAGAGAGACCACATGATTTTGCATTTCTTCCCAGTTATCTAGGACCTCACCCGAAGGGCTCCACAATTCTTTAATCGTTTAAACGGTTTGTGCTTATTTTCATGAGATGGCTGGTTGCGCACTTTCTGTCAGAACACAAACATTTGGTGATAAACAGAGGCCTTGTGCCTATTTTTCTGCTGTGCTTGACCCTGTTGCTAAGGTCCTTCGAGCTGTCTGAGAGCGGTTGCGGCTGTGGTCACTTCAATCAGGCAATCGGCTGGACTCGTACTTGATACAGACCTCACAGTTATGGTACCCCATGCTATGGATACACTTTTGAATAAGACAAGGACACAGCACCTCATCAGTGCACGTCTTACTGGCCATGAATTGACATTGTTTGCTAAGCATATCACGATCAAAAGATGTGCCACTCTGAACTCCGCCATGTAACTGCCCCTCCCTTCTGAGAATGATCCAGTTGATAAACATGACTGCATTTTCCGGACAGTAAAAGTGATGAAAGGATGGGTAGACCTGACTGCTGTTTCCCTATCTGACCCCCAAGGAGAAATAAATGTCGATGACTCTTGTTTTAAATTACCCGATAGCACCACCACTACAGCTTATGCTATCACAATGTTGAGTACAGTGTTAGAAACGTCGCAGGTTCCCTATCAGTCAGCCCAAGCCGCTGAGCTTGCTGCCCTTAAACAAGCTTGTGAATTGAGTGAAGAGTTGATTGTCAATGTTTATACAGACAGCCAGTACGCATTCAGGGTTGCCCATAATTTTGGCCAACTGTGGGTGGAGAGAGGGTTCCTTACTTCTCGTGGTACTAGTATCCAGCATGGACACCTCATATTGCGATTTTTATCTTCATTAACGTATCCTAAGAAACTGGCAATGATTAAATGCAGTGCCCATAAAACGGTTTCTGATGACGTGGGGTGGGGAAATGCATTTGCAGATCAGGTAGCAAAGGAGACGACCCGAAGTAAAATGAAAATAATGTTTGTGGCAGTCCAGCTAGATTTGTTCCTGAGGTTGCTATGTTTGAAAATAGAGTTGAGAGAAATGAATGTTGCCCGATGCTTATGTACTTCCAGTGGTTACTATGACCCATGGTCCAGCCAACATTAGGCAAAAGGTATTTGTAAATTGTTAGCCCCTGTTTGGCATAAGGATAACATCTCTAGAACAGCTGCGCATTTGGTGAAACATTGCTTGATCTGCATGAAACATAATCCAGGGAAAGGTACCCTTACACTGCCTGGTAATTTTGCACCACCCACTTTTCCATTCGAGGTCCTCCAAATGGACCTCATTGAACTAGAACGATGCAATTATCTGAAGTAGGATTTAGTGGTCATATGTGCGTTCAGCAAATGAGTTGAGGCTCACCCCACTAGTGACAATAGGGCCATTAGAACTGTGAAAGTACTCCTTAAAGAGTACGTCCATCGATTTGGTTTGCCCCAAGATATCTGGAGGGTCAACGGGTCTCATCTTAATGGGAAAGTGATTACAATAATTTGTGAGGGTCTGCACAATAAACAGAAATTTCACGCTGCTAAACATTCGCAGTCATATGGCCTAGTTGAGAAGTACAACGGTACTCTCAAACTGAAATTGCCAAAAATCCAAGAAACAACAGGGTTGCAATAGCCAGTTGCTCTTCCATTAGCTGTTTTGTCAACTAGAACCACAGCACACTCTAGAATTGGGTTGTCTCTGTTTGAGGTGGTCTTCGAGCACCCAGCGAATGTCTGGGGTCCCCCGACCTAAGCGCTTCTCAGAGATTGAATATCCTGTTTTGCTTGATCATCTTGGCCAGTAAACAGACAGTTTGCATTCTATTCACCAACAGATTCGAGGCTCCCTGCCTCAGAAACCTGAGCATGGCACCCACTGTAAGAAGAAACCTTTGCCGTTGCCTTATGATCAGTGGGTCACGGAAGGAGTAGGGGACGACAAATTTGAACAAGTGCCTAGGTTTGTCCCCTTCAGCGATGCACAGCTGATATGGACCAGGGTGGATAAGGAGAATGATGATGTTTTAAACAAAGCTGTTTCCCCTGAAATATGAGCTATTCAAGAGCCTCTGTTCTCAGATCCTACAGTGCATGGGACTGCCAGGTTTGATTTACGTCATCGGATTGGGATCATTGAAGCTGAACGATAAAACAGATTATGGATGGACTGTATAAGGCAGGCCCGTACTGTGTAGCACTACCGATAGGAGGTTCCGAAAAGCTCAGCATTTGCTTTGTTTCTGTTGCTTGAACATTAGTTAGGGAAGAAAGTAAGCTTTGAGAGTGTACCATTTTTGTCGACATGGGATAGAGCAGGACGAGCATAGGACAGAGCACGCTCTATTGCCGGTGCTCAAGAGCGCCAACTGAATGATGGACAATAGGAGCCTGTGCCAGTGGGGCTGCGACAGACACTGGGTGAACATTTACGCTCTTTATTATTCTGCGTGTCTTTGCTTATTTCATAATGCATCCTTTTGGTAGACCAGTTGATGAGGAGGAGCAACCAATAATTCCGAGCCAACGTCGTATAATCTGGTCCATTCGAAGTACAATTAAATGTGCCATTGCTTTGGTAATGGTGATGATAACAGTATGGGGGTGTTATGGTTTTTGGAGGATGTATATGATGCACCCGTGCTTGATTCGAGTGAACACATTTCTTTGGGAAGAGACAAGAGGGTTATAATAAATAATGTGTTTGTGGCAGCGCAGAAGAGATTCTTTGGGATGGGACTGCTTGTTATCCTATTGGTTCTGGTGCTAGCCTTTAGACCGCATATCCCTTGTGGCTTGGTAATTATATGTATACCTGGCCGCCATATTTTGTAAAAGTCAAGGGTATGTTTGGACTTGGTTACCCCGGACCATGTCTATTTTATAGAATGCCACAGGGGGAGGGATATCCTGGGTGTGACAATAGCACATATTGTGACAATTTTGACCTGGAAGAGCACAATATTACACTGGTGAGCTGGCAATATAAAGAGATAACTGTACCTCGGAAAGCTGGTTATTATGCTGCTTGCTGTCCATAAATAATTTTACAGATACATCTTTATGTAGTAATTGTTTGGGAACAATACTATACAAGCAAACAGTTTCCCTTGAGCGCAAATTTGATCCAAATAAAATTGGAATGAATTCCAGGTATTCCGCAGTAAATTATGAGGGTTCGATGTATGCACACCCTGGGTTTTATTTCCTGTCCAATGAGACTTACTCTGATGTTTATAATGGGACTGACTATGTGGCCCTTGAGATGGTGTTGCCTTTAGGTGTCCCATGTGACGATATCGAGCCGAAAAAGAGATGGGTGAAGGGAACATTAACGAAAGAGTTTTGTGAAGGAGTCACAGATTTAGAAGTGAATAGCTATAGCAATGGTATCACATTTGGGTACATCATGTCTTCAATATTCACCTCGGGTGGTACAGCTATAGCCAGGGAAGGAAAGGCAAGGGAATACTTTGGATGTTAAATACAAATCCTGTCCAATACTACTGTGGCCGCTTTGAGAGATATGACGACCCAATTGGAAAGCATGCGGTTATATTCCGAATAGACTAGATATGCTATAGACTTTACATTGGCTAAGTCAGGTGGTGTTTGCCCTTTAATTGGCGATCAGTGTGTTATGGGGATAGAAAACATGGAGAAAAACATAACACGACACATTTCAGACATCATCAAAAATGTAAAGGGCATGGAAAGTGGACATTAGAGTTGGTCCCTTTTTGCTGGATTCTTCAGCAGCTGATTGGTGTTGGTATCATGCTGTATTCTCATTGAGTGTCTTCCTCTTTGCTCTTCTTACAGTGCTTCTGTTTTCATGCCCAAGCAGAAAATATCAGCTCATTTTACAAACGCCGCCATGATGTTGCAGAATGACATTGATGATTTCATGCATATTGATGAGGGATACTTGAAGATTCCTCTCCGCTTGCTGTACCCCTCTCTAATGATGAGTTTATGGAATGCTCATAGGTTCATTTTAAATGCATTTTACTTCTTATTTCTCATTAATGTTTTGATGTGTTACTCTTGTTTTAGTATCATTGAATACGTATATTAGTTGTATTCCTTCCTGCTTACTAGAACGTGTTCTTAGCTCATGCTAAAAGGAGGGTTTGTTAGATTAGGCTAGTAGAATTCTTATGTAATGTTATGTTTTGGTTAGCATTCAGGCGCCATTTAAAGCTGTTCAAAACTGATCTCTTCTAAGTTTCATTTCTGAAATGTTAGGTTTTGTTTCAGTAACAAGTAAACTGTTCATGTCAGAGCATAGCTTTATCAGTAAATAGAGGCCCTCTCCCAATTGTCTGGTGGCGGGCTCAGGGTCAAACAACCATGGACTGTGTTAGTTTGTGCAAGATACTAGAATCAAATCCTTTTTTTTGTATTTCACTGTTCATTTGCATCTGCCTGGAAAATCCACTGTGGGCGTACCTTAGCCCAGGTATGAAACGTACATAATGTATCCCTATGCTTGTTGATTTTAGTTCCCTCTGTAGCACTCCTAGCTACTGTACAGATGGCGCTCCACTCTGAGGGGCAGATTTACAACAACTGTTGCATCTCTGCATCTCCGCAGAGATGTCCCAGTTCATTTGCAACACGTAAAATACACCTTGCGCCACAATGGATGAGTTGCATTTACAATACGGCGCACCGTGGCAGAAGGATAGCGAGATTTGTGACTCATCTTTTGGCGTTAGGGCAGCGCAGGACTCAACTAGAGCAATGGTCAGTAATGCCTATTCCTATCATGCTGCGTCACTCCTTACACCTGCTTCAAGCAGACGCAAGGTTTTGAAGAAGTGACATCATAAAAGTGACTCAGTGAAATCCATTAGATTTCACTGCGTCAATTTTACGAGGCTTTCTTACATCGGAACCTGCATACATTATACCCGACAAAAGTATAATGTAGCGCAGGGCTTTACAACGTGACACATCTCCCTAGATGCGTCACGTTATAAATATGTTGCACTGTGGTGCATTGTTTATGATGCCGCTGCACCACAGAAGTGACGCACTGGTGGTGTAAAGTTGTCACAAGGGGCTTGTATATCTGCCCTTGGGTGTATCTGAATAAACAAATATTGGTTTGTAGTCACCACTGTTTGACCAACTCTTCATTTGGTACGGAAAGCTGAGAGGAGGTCAGTAGTGACTGGGTGGCCCTTTTTGGGACACTTCTTCAGTTTGTCTCTCTCCAGAGCATCACCTCTTTATTATCCCTTTGATTGACTGTGTATGTCTCTCACGTGGAGCATCGCCTCTTTACCATCCCTGCAATTGGCTGTGTTTGTCTCTTCCCCGGAGGGTAGTGAGGTAATATGAATTTTTATGGTCAATTGTGTCCCCTAACGTGAACCCCACCGTCTCCATGTACGAGCTTAAAGTGCATGTAACTTCCCTGCTCGACCTGCTTTGAAGACGCAAATACATTTGCGTCCAACGTTAACATGTCCTCTTTCAGATCCACCATGAATGGATCGATAATTCAGTTCCTAAGTATGCCTTGCCAACGTCTTTTCATAGTGCACTTTCACGTTTTTCCTAGCCCTGCAGAGCTAGGCCCTGATTTCTGCCATCGAGCCCTTTCTGCTCTCTGCCTCCTGAAAGCTGCAACGTGGAATACATCCCTGACCTCTGTCCTACTCCCTGCTTGGCGAGCAGTGCCCGGCTCGGCCTGTTTGCCTGCCAAAGACAGTATTTTGCCTTCAAGTTATCAGTATAGCCGAGTTCAGCTCCTCGAAAACACATTCCAGTCTAGCAGAATAGATAAACATTTCCCCAGCTGCAGAGCAAAGGACCCGGCCTCTCTGTCTCCATGCAAGTAATTCATTGCTCCCGTTACCATGGTAGGCCCATCTCCCCTCGCATTACACGCAGACACGTAGTCACATATGCACGCATTAATAGTCAGTATAGAGTAGCCTCTGCCCAAGAGACCTTTCCTTCTAGATAATATAATTCCCTAAACACAAGATATCAGATATGATTTAGGAACGAGTCGATCTGACATGCCAGACTTCTGTCTCTTTCCTCTAGTGCTAAATGTCAAGTCCCCTGCACCCTCCAGCCTCACGTCAGTCACACGTCATGCTGCTGCGTGCGCATCCTTGCTACAGATTTCTGCTGACACTGCAAGATTCCTCTATGTATCCACCCACTTGTGACACTTTCATGTGACGTTTCTAGCACACACCTCTGTGTACGCCCTCGTGCACGCCTTTCTGTTACGCACATGTGTTCTTATCTCGTTTCTCTCAGCTGTTACGCCTTCTGTATCCATCACCATTATATGCATTGACTATATATATTGTATTCTGTTAATAAAGTATTGTCTATCCCTTCCTGATCCTTAATGGTGAAAGGAACATGATACCCTGGTTCGAACCATTCTATTTTATGGAATAAAACCCTTAGAAACTCAGATACCACGGATTCTGCCTCTTATTTCCGATTGAGTTATTTTATTGAACTTTACTGCATAGAAATTCCGACGGTAAATATTTATTTACCACATTAATTTGGCGCCCGAATAGGGACCCCTCCCCCACCTTACACGCCGGCGGTGCGTTGCAGGCCTAGCCCCCTGCCACAGCCGTGATGGACAATTACGCGTACCCGCAGGATTTCCTGTATCTCCCTCAGGCCAACGGAGGTGACTGAGACTGCGATCGACACCCAGACGAGGCGGTGAGGAGTGCGGAGGATCCCGACCAGAGCCCAGCCGAGAGAGCAAGATCCGAGGTGTCTAGAGGCCCACCAGTTCCGACGTGCCTGTGACGTCACGAGTCGAGTCGAGTCGAGTCCGGTCCAGTCCAGACGAGTTTTCCGAGGCCTTCCGTTCCGTGCTTCCCGGTGAGTACCGTTGCTGGGGACGCATCTAGACGGGTGCATTACTATGTATCCGGTCAAGACGGGTTTGGGTACACAGACCCGGTCTGCACTGTTTTAGCAGTGTATCTGTACTGTTTAGCAGTATATCAAGTAATTCGTGTCTTCAACGGTTCGATTTTTGTTTTCGTTATAGAATTCAAGCATAGTTAATATGTGTTCAAAATGTTTCTATGTGATTAATGTCGTGGTGTGAGTGACTGTTTGATATACATTACCGTGTTTCTGTGTCAAAAGTGTGTTCAGGTTCGAGTAAGTGTCAAGTACCAAATATCAAGATGCCATTGTTTTCCAAATTAAGACAGTTAGGAACTAGGAAAGGGATACTAGAGGAAGCGATTCCTGTCCCACCTAGGGATACTCCCGGAAATTTCATGTACCATAAGCATGGCTTAGATGCCATATTATATCTAGATTTATGGGTCGATTATACTAAGAACCTAGACGAGAAATATAGATGGCCTGTTACAGGGACATGGGATGCAGATTGCATCATGAGAGTAGAAGAAGCGCTATGGAAAAAGAAGGCCCGACAATCTCAGAAAGACGCCATAGAATTGTGGCGTAAAGAATCGCATAGACGTACAGAGAAAGAATTCAGAAAAGCAGAGAAACATAGAGAAGATTCAGACAAAGCCCGAGAAAACGTACTAGTTGAAGAAGGAATACGAGTTAAAGCAGAGCAAGTAGACCGACAACGAAACACCCTTGTGAATGGTATGTATCCTCTTTTGGCCGAGGGTTTACCTAAGGCCACTCCGGAAATACCAAAAGATCTGCCTCCTCCATTAGTTCCGACTAAATTACGTCACAAGACCGCAGCAGACATTTTTATTTCTTCCTATTTAGACGATGTAGCTCCTACATATACTACTGCACCTGCCCATGTACCCGCACCACCTGTACCTGCTGACGGCCTCCTACCCCATGATCATCCGCCCCCAGGTCCGCAACAGAAGATCCCTCTAGTTCCGCTACCCGCACCCGTTCCCGTTGCTCCCCCTGGTATCCAACAACTGCATCCATTAAATCCTTTTGGGACCGGCGTGGTCCAGGACCCAACCCAGCTACAGCAGGTACCGACCCTACAGCCAGGTTATGCTCAAGCCTCCGCTTCAGGAGGTGCTACAGGAGGTTATCAAACACCCCCACAGATACACCGAGTTACAATGAGAGATTTAGCAAAGGCTCGGACACCGAAAGGCGTTTCGGCCGAACTACTTAGAAGAGAACTTACAGACTGCAGATATGACTCAGTGCCTGGTACGTCAGGACCCATGTTGTTAGCGTCTATACGTTTGAGACGCGTTACAGATTATTTGATGCTACTACCAGAAATGCCAGAACATCTAGACAAATTGTATTATTTTATTAGAACGGGAGAAGGACCGGAGTCTGTTGCTGAAGCCATGTCACGTCAGAAAGTTGAGACTAAAGGTTTAATAATGCGATTTTTGGTTAATTGTTTAATAAGAGAACAAGATCAGGCAGGCTTTCCGCAAAGTGAGATGAATAGACTGATTAGATGGAGCCAGAATATGTCGGAGGGTAAACATGATAAGGAGAACAGTGTACATACTATGGTTAGAAAGATCCGTAAAGAAATAATAGAAATACATGCCCAGCGAGCACCTGAAGAAGAATTTGAATTAGACGATCCACCTTCCTCGCAAGAGGAGGAGGAAACAGAGGATCTAGCAGAAACCTCGCAACAGTCAGACAAAGAGATGATAGCATATGTAGGTAAGGGAAAATACCTTAAGAAAACAATACGTCCAGAAAGCAAAAAACTTTTTCTCTCTGCTATATCAAATCCGAGTTCTCCTGAACATATGTTTCAGGCTACAGATAAAATACTTCAAGATCGAATGGGGTACCATGTACTCAATTCCATGGATGAGCAAGAACTAGCCCGGTCCGCAGTACAATGGGCTAACAATTCTAGTACATATAATGATGATACAGTAGCACAGACGTTTTTGAACCTTTCCCCTGATGAACAAAAATTTGCTGGTATTTACATGATTCAGCATCTCATTACGTTGTTTAAAAGCCAACATTCTGATCCAGGTCCCTTACCGGATATATTAGTAGAACTGCTCTCTAATAGATGGAGAGGCCTAGGTACTGATTTAATTAAAGAAATTCTAGAACATAGACACAAGTATAGTGCTTTCCTGAAACCACAGTTTATGTCAGCTCCACCACCCTCAGAAAGAAAAATGTTTTACTTTGACAGACAGAATCCCTTACGGGAAGTACATCCGGTCAGAAAAGACGATAACACACTAGAACGTGTATTCGTATATACACCCATCACTAAAATGGAATTATTGGAAATGAAGAAAATAGTGCCCAGTCATGATAAAGACCCTGCAGGTTTTCACCGAGAGATTAAAGATATGTTACTCATGGGCGAATACACGTATACAGATATTATGAAAATGTTAAAAGTACTGTTGCCTGCTGGAATTTACGAGAAACTAAAGGAGAAAGAATGGGAGGTGGGAGACACAAAGATAGATTGGGCTGCATTAGAAGTCGAAGAAAATGGTCGTACCGCAGGTTTAGGCCTTGGGGATAAAGCTAAAGCATTACCAGGTTTATTAGTACAGGTTTTGCCTAGACTGTTAACAACTAAAAAGGAAGACTGGGACGCAATCTCAGCCTGTAAACAGAAACACGATGAAGACACTAGTGATTTTTATTCTAGATTCGAGAAATGTTTTATTATTAACAGTGGCCTGAAAACAAGTAGCGAGTCATACCCACACCTCTTTGTATCAAAATTAGTCGAGAATTCCCTGCCTCAAGTTAAGAACCATGTTTTGAAAGTAGAAAGTACATGGCAAGCAAATACGCCGTCCCAAATGTTACAAATGTTACAGTACCACCAGAATAGAATTAGGGAAGAACAAGATCACGAACAGAGATGTATGAAAGATACGAAAATGAAAATGTTAGTTGCTTAGTCAGTTCCAGCTGACGGTCAGAAAAAGGGTATGACACAGTCAAATAATACGGCGGCTCCCATTAAAGGGACATGCAACTATTGTAAACAGCCAGGTCACTATGTGAATGAATGTACGGTTCTGAAATACAATATAGCAACAGGAAAAACTAAAGAGAGACCACGTCAGCCTAGACAGGACCAGGTCCAACACCAAGTTCAGCAACATATTCCACAGAACGTACAGCCAATGCCTGCTCCACAACAGACAACACAGACAGTAGCGGTACCACATGCACAGCCCATTGCCGCGACACAGCAAGTTTCACAGCAGATGTACCAATACGCACAACCTGATTACCCCGATTATCAGCGATACTCATGAAACAGCCTAGAGAGGGAGGTTGGCTTGCCTCTCATTGAAGTTCCTGTAGATCAAGAGGGTCCTTATGTACATAGTCAAGTATTAGGAAAAGATAGAAAGTTTTTGATTGATACAGGGGCAAGTCGAACAACAATAAGTCACGACGAGGTTCCAGGGGCACCCCTCTCAGGCTCACAGAATGTTTCCCTTGGATTTTCAGGACAGCCCATTGTTAATGAAGTATCGAAACCTGTTCCCCTAGCAGTTGGTCCATTATCACGTACTACAGACTTATTGCTCACGAAGTCATGTCCAGAAAACTTGTTAGGTATCAAGACACTGAAAGCTCTAGGAGCTGTAATATGTTGTTCTCCGGAAGGAGTTAGACTGTTTTTGCGTGACTTTAAGGGTCACTATGTATTACGAGATTTTGATGTCAGATTGAAAAATGTACCAGAACATTTGTGGGCGCAAGGCCCAACTGATGTAGGTTGTATGCACATTACACCATACCGAGTTACACTCAAGCCAGGAGTTGTACTGCCCCGAATCCGACAATACAAGTTACCACCCGATGCTGTAGTGGCTTTGCTGGAAATCATTGAAGAGCTCATTGCACAGGGAGTGGTTGTAGAAACCGACTCCAATCTATGTAATTCCCCTATCATTCCGATTCTTAAACATACTGACCCGAATGCACCTCCAGTTTATCGGTTGGTGATTGATTTACGAGAATTAAATAAATGCATTGTACCACAGTATCCTGTGGTCCCCGACATCTCATCATTATTGACTGCTATTGATTCAGAGGCGACGTTCTTTACTGTAATTGACCTCAAGAACGCCTTCTTCAGTGTCCCCATTGATCCGGAGAGCCAATACCTTTTCGGATTCTGTTTAAATGGCCGTAGCTTCAAATTTGCACGCGCACCTCAAGGATTCACAGAAAGCCCCAGCATCTACAGCCAAGCATTAAAAAGACAACTTGACAATCGCCCGTAGCGAACCTGAATGTGAGCAAGCATCACTGACGGTTTTGCATTTCTTGGCTGACAAGGGACACGGTCAAAGTTACAATTCTGTGTTCAGCAAGTGGTGTACCTTGGGCACTTGCTGTCCAAGAGGGGGAGGCAACTAACACCTGACCGCATTCAGTTAATTGCACACTTACCGCAACCCAAGACACAAAAGGAAGTGCGGGCCTTCATTGGCCTCACCTCTTACTGCAGGCAATGGATTCCCCAGTACGCATTTCTAGCCAAGCCACTTATACAGTTGACAACACAGGAGGCAGCGACTTCGACTGTCCTCCCTTGGACCCAGGAACACACACAGGCTTTTGATGAATTAAAGAAAGCATTATGTCAAGCACCAGTTTTAGCAACACCATGTTACAGTAAACCTTTACACTTTTTGTTACAGAACGTGATGGCACAGCATTATCTGTCCTCACACAAGACCAAGCAGGTTCACATAAGCCGTGTGCTTATTTTTCGAGTACATTAGACCCAGTAGCCCAGGCCCTGCCTGCGTGCTTAAAATCAGTTGCAGCAACAGCCTTAGCAAGCCGACAAAGTGATTCCATAGTGTTAGGACATCCCCTGACAGTACAAGTTCCACACTCTGTGGAAGTTCTTTTAAACAGAACACAGACTCAACACTTGACTATAGCACGACTGACAGGTTATGAATTGACATTGTTCCAGCCACACATAGATATCAGACGCTGTAATATACTCAATCCTGCCACATTGTTACCCTCGAACATAACAGATCCAGCTCCACATGACTGTATAGAGATCATTAATGCAGTAACAAAACCCCGACGAGACTTGACAGATGTTGCACTGATTAACCCAGACCTGACACTTTACGTGGATGGTTCATGTATGAGAACAAGCACAGGAGAATTAGTGGCCGCATATGCAGTGACCACTGAAACTGAAGTCAAAGAAACACACCGTATTGATACACTGTCTGCTCAAGCTGCAGAGCTCATTGCTCTTACCCGAGCCTGTATAGTAGCCAAGAACAGGAATGTTAACATATACACAGATTCACGTTATGCATTTGGAGTCGTACACGACTTCGGTGTACTCTGGCAGGAAAGAGGTTTCTTGACCTCTCACGGAGCCAAGATCCAACATGGTCCCCTCATTCAAGAATTATTGGAAGCAATACATTTGCCATCAGCCATAGCTATCATGAAGTGCAAAGCACATACTAAAGTTACAGATACTATTTCCCAGGGTAACGACCTGGCCGATCGAACCGCGAAACTCACAGCTCTGACTCATACACATGCAGCTGATATGACAAAGACAATAGTTCCGACATCGACACATTGCATGACAGTTAAGGATCCCGCACTAGATGTAATTGACATACAGACACATGCTACTCCAGACGAAATAAAGAAATGGACTGAACTAGGAGGGATCCAGACAGACCAGGGATGGATGACGAAGGGAAAAGCCACATGGTTTCTCCCCGACTCTATGGTTCAAGTTGTGATTAACACTGCACACAGTCCAGCACATTTAGGAGAAAAAGCCATGTTAGACAGTTTACAGAATCTCTGGTACAATAAACATTTACGAGCAGCAGCAAAACAGAAAGTGCGTACTTGCATGATTTGTTGTCAGTTCAACCCAGGTAAAAGCATTCCTGTAGAGCAAGGTGGATTCAATCCTCCCGATCACCCTTTTGAAGTCCTCCAGATGGATTATATCCAGATGGAACGATGTCGAGGATTCAAATATGTCCTCGTAATTGTATGTGCACTTTCCCGTTGGACAGAAGCATATCCAGTCCCAGATTACACTGCTCCGACCACTGCCAAACAGTTGGTTCGTGAATTCTTCCCACGGTACGGTTTGCCTCGTGTCGTGTATTCAGATAATGGCCAGCCATTCTCGTCCGAGCTAATGAAGCAGGTATCACTCCTGCTAGGATATCAGTGGAAATTCCACTGCGTCCGACATCCCGAGGCAGCAGGCCACAATCAGACACTGAAAACACGTCTTGCTAAGATTTGTGCCGATAAAGGGGTAGACTGGATAGTCGCCTTGCCAGTTGCATTGTTTTACATGAGAATGGTCGCACACTCTAGAACAGGGCTATCCCCGTACGAGGTGGTCTTTGGTAGGCCACCGAATATGTGGGGGACGCCTCTGCCTCATAAGATCACAGATGTTGACTGTAATATGCTGACAGATTACCTTGCCTCCTTGATGTCTGCACTACAATCTTGTTGTTCACAGGTGGCTGCAGCCTTTCCCAACAACACCGAGGTGAAGCCACACGAGATTGTTCCGGGGGACCTCGTCTTTGTTAGGAACTTCGACAGGAGGAGTCCGCTGGAGCCCCGCTGGCAGGAGCCAAAGCTTGTTTTATTAACTACAAGGACAGCAGTAAAGGTGGAGGGCCGCAAGGGCTGGCTCCACTCAAGTCATATAAAAAAATATCATGGACTGCCGCCAGAGTCAGACTCCCAGCCCGGCCCCATTCCAGAGACTGATACTAAACTCCCACTGGCAGAGAAAACTCCTCAGCAGGAGTACCGCATGAAGTTGAGGTCTAGCAAGTCAGACAGTTTAATTGTTTAAGTCCTCCCCTAGGTGAAGCGGTTAGACAGGTTCCTGACATGTACAAGTTAGACCCCAATAGAGAGAGAGATAGACAGAAACAGCTCAAGAAACGAGAATATTGTAAATCTCTTCGTAGTCATTGCATCGTGACATTATTGATTATGTTTTTTCTGAGTCTTACGATTATTGCTGCAAGTTTTTTGCTACACATGTATTTTCCTATTTCCATACATGCACATTTCTTTCCAAATAACACTGTCGAGCATACTTTCAGTGAATTACCCCCGCACGAGTTATCTTACCGGCTTGCGCTGTGCAACAATAATTTTATCAGTATGTTACATCATTCCCATCAGACCAGCAATGCTACCAATTGTTGGATATGTGGCCGACTTCCTCCCTATCAGAAATACAAGGGAGTCTTGCCCCTCTTCCCGTATCCGTTCACACATAATGGTTCCTGTGGTGCCTGGTTTAGTTTAATAAATTCTTTAGACTCTGATTCCATAGTCTACAAAGGCAGTTGGGTATGGGGAAATCTGAACACAGTTCTACATAAAACATGTTATCCTAACAAGGAGGGTCTTCCACAAAGGACAGGGACCGATCTAGAAAATGAAGTATATGGATTAGGTAATTATACACTTAACCTCATGATTCTGAATGTCCAGTCCAATACAGGACCAGACTTACCCTCTATGTCAGTGTTACCAGTCAAAGGCGAATTATGTGTCAGAAAGAATGGTTCGGTATCCCTAGGTCATAGTAAATGTACTACTGTGATCGAATTCAGTGATAAAGGCAAGTCTACATTCAAAGCTACCCGCCATTCCTATTCCATTTGTGGTCATACAGCCTATATACGTTTGCCACTAGATTGGGATGGGACATGTTACATTGCATTCCTTCTGCCACCTGTTTTTCTAGCTCCACCTGATTATCATAAGAACTCCCGTCTAGTACCTAATAGACCCAAGAGAGAACTCCCGATTGTCGACTATACTAAAACGGCATGGGAACAATATACAGATTTCAATAAAGGTTTCTTTCCCTATTTAGGAGCTATCTTCAATAGCAAATCAATACGTCACTTGACCAGAACCCTTGAAGCAGTAGTAAATGAAACTACTTCCGCCCTGGGCAACTTAACAGAGGAACAGTCTGCTATGAGACTTGTTGTCCTTCAAAATCGTCTTGTTCTTGACGTCATCCTGGCCGATAGGGGCGGAGCCTGAAGAGTAATCGGATCGAGTTGCTGTATTTTCATTCCAGAAAACGCACCGTCAGTATATAAAGCCATAACGCGTCTCCATAAGATTGCAAGTCAGATACACCAGAATCCAGGTACCTGGACTTGGTCCGGTTGGTTCTGGAGCGTGTTATCAGCCTGGGGTTGGAAATTCCTATCCTTCCTCGGAATAGCCCTTCTCATAGTATTCAGTTGTTGCCTATGTATACAAAGTGGGCCAGCGATTTGCGGCTTGTGCGCCACATCATGTTTTCCTCATCCAAGTCCACGTTCTAAATCCCGCCTGAAAAAGGAAGAGCAAATGATGTTATATGAACAAATAGATGGACTAATGAAGATTGATATATCATGAAGGGTCCGTAGGGGACAAGGAGGGAATGAGGTAATATGAATTTTTATGGTCAATTGTGTCCCCTAACGTGAACCCCACCGTCTCCATGTACGAGCTTAAAGTGCATGTAACTTCCCTCCTCGACCTGCTTTGAAGACGCAAATACATTTGCATCCAACGTTAACATGTCCTCTTTCAGATCCACCATGAATGGATCGATAATTCAGTTCCTAAGTATGCCTTGCCAGCGTCTTTTCATAGTGCACTTTCACGTTTTTCCTAGCCCTGCAGAGCTAGGCCCTGATTTCTGCCATCGAGCCCTTTCTGCTCTCTGCCTCCTGAAAGCTGCAACGTGGGATACATCCCTGACCTCTGTCCTACTCCCTGCGTGGCGAGCGGTGCCCGGCTCGGCCTGTTTGCCTGCCATAGACAGTATTTTGCCTTCAAGTTATCAGTATAGCCGAGTTCAGCTTCTCGAAAACACATTCCAGTCTAGCAGAATAGATAAACATTTCCCCGGCTGCAGAGCAAAGGGCCCGGCCTCTCTGTCTCCATGCAAGTAATTCATTGCTCCCGTTACCATGGTAGGCCCATGGCCCCTCGCATTACACGCAGACACGTAGTCACATATGCACGCATTAATAGTCAGTATAGAGTAGCCTCTGCCCAAGAGACCTTTCCTTCTAGATAATATAGTTCCCTAAACACAAGATATCAGATATGATTTAGGAATGAGTCGATCTGACATGCCAGACTTCTGTCTCTTTCCTCTAGTGCTAAATGTCAAGTCCCCTGCACCCTCCAGCCTCACGTCAGTCACACGTCATGCTGCTGCGCGCGCATCCTTGCTACAGATTTCTGCTGACACTGCAAGATTCCTCTATGTATCCACCCACTTGTGACACTTTCATGTGATGTTTCTAGCACACACCTCTGTGTACGCCCTCGTGCACGCCTTTCTGTTACGCACATGTGTTCTTATCTCGTTTCTCTCAGCTGTTACGCCTTCTGTATCCATCACCATTATATGCATTGACTATATATATTGTATTCTGTTAATAAAGTATTGTCTATCCCTTCCTGATCCTTAATGGTGAAAGGAACATGATACCCTGGTTCGAACCATTCCATTTTATGGAATAAAACCCTTAGAAACTCAGATACCACGGATTCTGCCTCTTATTTCCGATTGAGTTATTTTATTGAACTTTACTGCAGAGAAATTCCGACGGTAAATATTTATTTACCACAGTAGCCTCCTTACCATTCTTTGATTGGTTGTATTTGTCTCTCTCCTGAAGCATCGCATCTTTACCATCCCTTTAATTGGCTGAACCTGTCTCTCCCCTAGAGCATAGCCTCTTTAACATTCCTTTGATAGGCTGTGTTTATCTCCCTTTGATTGACCGTGTTTGTCTCCCCATTTAAACATCGCATTTTTACCCTCCTTTTGATTGGCTGAGTTTGTCTTCCTTTGATTGGCTGTGTTTTTCTCTGTCCCTGATCACCGCCTCTTTACTCTCCCTTTGATTGTCTGCTTTTGTCTATGCCCTGGAGCATCGCCTCTTCGCCATTCTTTTGATTGGCAATGTTTCTCCTCCTTTGATTGGCTGTGTGTGTCCCTCCCCTGGAGAATTGTGTCTTTACCACCCCTTTGATTGACTGACCTATAGGAGCCATGTTTCCCCACCTGTTGTCTCCGGTAGATGAACTGTACTATGGCAAATATTTCACAAACTGTGTGGACCAAAAAGAATATTTAGCTATGTTACAATGCCTTGAAATCCCGTCTACTCCCCAAGTTGACCCAGGAGCATCTTTTCATGTGCAGAAACACACAGTAATCATGCGTGGGACAAATGTGGTGCAATCCTCTCATAAATATGGCCCCAAGTGCCGGCATCTTACTGTGACTGCTGCTTTCTGTACCTGGAGCAGTCACCGAGGTTGTGCTTTATTCAATGCACAGGAAACCGAGGGCTTTACATGACAGTGATCATTCAGGTGCTAGCGCTGTTGCATTGACCTCAAGGCTGGCACTGATCAGGAGGTTGTGGCAACCAAGAGAAGGAAGGCCCCAGTTTTCTCTGCCTGTCCATTATCAGTTTCCCTATTCTTAAAGCTTTCTTGTTTATGACCTGCCTTTTTTGATCAGTGAGATACCTCGGTAGGTTGAGCACTGGCTGCAGAGATCCTTGTTTGCCCCATCAGCATTGGGTTGTATGATGGAACAACGCATTCTGATGCGACGTGAACGCCTTTATCACGTATAAACTTTTCCAAGCATACTTTTACAATATATTTTGTTCTAAAGCATGTATGGTGAAGGCCTATGCATGATAAAAGTTTTCCCTAAACCCTGCCCTCAGTCCTCAAGCCGGTTCCCAAGCCAACCCACCTCGTCCCTTTTTTAAAATTCCATCCCTAAAAATAGTCCCCTGGGCAACCTCAGCCTTTTAAAAACAATTACCCAACTTCCCATCTCCGGAAAGTCATCAACACCTCATTCAAGACAGCAACCTTCCCAGAGAGCTGGGATCACGCCGAGATCAATGCCTTACTCAAGAAACCCAAGGCGCACCCCAAAGACCTCAAGAACCTCCGGCCCATCTCCCTGCTCCCGTTCCCAGCAAAGGTCATCGAGAAGACCGTCAAGGAACAACTGACCCGCTACCTCTAGGAGAACAACATCCTGGACCCTTCCCAGTCCAGGTTCCGCAGCAACCACGGCACTGAGACTGCCCTCATCGCCACCACCGATGACATCAAGTCCCTGCTGGACAATGGACAAAGGAGAAACGGCGGCCCTCATCCTCCTGGACCTGTCAGCCGCCTTCGACACTGTCTGCCATCACACACTACGAACACGCCACCACAACACGGGGATCCAAGAGAAGGCCCTGGACAGGACCATCTCCTTCCTCTCCGGCAGAACAGAGAGTCCACCTTCCCCCTACTGCTCCGAAGCCACTGAGATCATCTGCGGCATACCCAAGGGCTCATCCCTCAGCCCAACTCTGTTTAACATCTACATGGCCCCGCTCGCCCACATCACCCGTCGGTACGACCTCAATATCATCTCCTACGCTGATGACACCCAGCTGATCCTCTCCCTCACCAAGGACCCCCACACTGCCAAAACCAACCTTCATGAAGGAATGAAGCCCGTGGCTGAATTGATGAGGAACAGCCGACTGAAGCTGAACTCGGACAAGACGGAGGTCCTCATCCTCAGATCCACCCCTTCGGCCTGCGACAACTCCTGGTGGCCGACCACACTGGGAACCTCTCCAACACCCCCCGACCACGCACGCAACCTAGGGGCTCAAACTCGACTCCACTAAACAGGTCAACGCCATCTCCTCCTCCTGCATCAACACCCTCCGCATGCTCCGCAGGATCTACAAGTGGATCCCCACTGAAACAAGAAGAACGGTCACCCAGACCCTCGTCAGCAGCAGTTTGTACTACGGAAATGTCCTCTATGCAGGAGCCCGGCCAAACTCCTGAGATGGCTCCAATGCATCCAGAACGCCTCTGCACGCCTGATCCTCGACATCCCTTGCAGCGGCCACATCACACCCCACCTAAGAGACCTGCACTGGCTCCCGGTCAACAAGAGGATAACCTTCAAGCTCCTCCCCCACGCACACAAGGCACTCCACAACACTGAACCAACGTACCTCAACAGACGACTCAGCTTTTACACCCCCACCCGCCTGCTCCGCTCCACTGACCTTGCCCTCGCCACAGTCCCCCGCTTCTGAAGAGCGACCTCCGGCCGCAGATCGTTCTCCCACCTCGCCGCCTAGACCTGGAAAACCCTCCTCATCCACCTACAGCAGACCCAAGACCTGCTGATCTGCAGAATACTCCTCAAGACCTGGCTTTTCGAGCAGTAGCAGCATTCCCCACCCCAGCGCCTTAAGACCCTCAAGGGTTAGTAGTGCGCTTTACAAATGATATGATTAATTGATTGGTTACCTTAGCCCTAAATCCAGACCCCAGAGTGACCCAAACCCTGTTAAACATTACCTGACCCTTCCCGAAACTCTAAATCTAGACCCCCAGCGAGACACTCTCCCAATTAGAAAATACCCGACCCTTCCCTAAACCTAGGCTTTCTTGTTTTCAGTTTCTATTTTTAGTAAATTCTGGTGGTGTTTTTCAGTGTTTTCCAGTGATTTCAATACCTAAAACCCAGTGCTTTTCAGTGGTTACTCATTTTCACGCCATAAAAAACAATGGAAGCGGTGTTTTACCAGTGTTTATGGAACGCTTTGCTTTTATTATTGCTGGCTTTCTTCATTGATGCATGGTTTATGACAGTGAACATACAGTGTATGAGGGCCAAATACATTTTTACAAGTCAAATGTATTGTAGTACACCATTCAATATTTGTCCAGTGATTCTTTGGTCATTCGCGCTCTCTCTTTCCTTCCCATGTATACCTTTATTTGTGAAAAGGCCCTCTCGACATTGGCACTTGAGACTGGCAATGCCAAAACAGCCAGTACACAGTTTGCCAACTCTGGCCACTAACGTAGCTTTCCATGCCAGTACTGGTGTACCTCAAGGTTGACATTCTCTGGGCCAGGTTCTGCAACATATGCGTTGAACTGGGTGCATATGGCCTCAGAGGTATTAAAGCAGCCAAAAATGAAGCTGTACTTCTCAAAGTTCAGAGAAAATTCCCCTTCACGGTTTCATTTGAAGCGTGTCATTGTCTCAGCAAGTGACATCTGGCATAGGCTGTCACTATTGGGTGGTTCTTTCAATTTCAAGTGGGTCTTGGTGACAAGATGTTCAGCAGTTCGGCTTGCAGTCTTTCCAGTTACTATTGGGACATCTTTTGCCCACGCACTTCTTCAACCATGAAATCTTTATTTTACAGAACTTAGGGCCAGATGTAGGTAAATCTAATTTACCGACTCATAAATACCGAATTTTACAGATTCGGTATTTATGAATCGGTAAATTAGAAGGAGGGAGAAGTAGGTAATTATTTTGGGGGAATTGCCGAATCTGTAAGATTCGGTATTTACCGATTCGGTAAACACTGAATCGGTATTCCCCATTGATTCCTATGGGCTTTTGAGCCCATAGGAATCAATTGGAAATACCGATTCGGTATTTACCGAATCGGTAAATACCGAATCCAGCAAGGGTGCAGGGGGTGTCACTTTCACACCCTATAGCACCCCAAGTGCAGGCTTGTGTGCCATGTGGCACACATACATGCCCTAAGTGCATGTCTGTGTGTCACATTGCACAGTTGTGCATGCACAGATGTGCATGCACACCTGAATTCGGTTTTTACCACCCAATAGGAGTGGGTGGTAAAATACTGACTCTTAAGGGCCTGTGGCACTCTGTGGAGTGCCACCTACATCTTGATTTACCGAATCGGTAAAAATACTGATTCGGTATTTTACAGAATCGGTAAATTTACTGAATCGGTAAATTTAGCGATTCTGCAAATAATGGCCCCTACATGTCAAAAGCCAAATACCGGTCGGAAACGACCGAAATCGTCCGTTTCCGACCGGTTTTAAGGCTCCTACATCTGGCCCATAATCTTGTGCCGTCTTTATTCTGCGAGGTATGTTGTTCTGCGCAAACTAGATCAATAAAAAAACACTTAAAAACCGGTTGCATACTATTGAGAAAATAATGATGCCACTAAACAGGCTGCCAACCAATTGGTGAAATCGAAGAACACATATTTGCGGCATAGCATAAGAATCCATTTTATGCTTTTTTTTATTTATTGGTTCTGGATGCATCTTGTAATGTGTTCTTAACTTTAATGTTTTTGGGGTACTGCTAGAACGTATTGCATGTTTCTCTGGACAGTAGCTTCATGCTCATGCTAAAGATGCCAGGATTTCAGTAGAGTTTTCTCAGTGAACTAAAATCCCGTCTCTGTCACTCAGTGGTAGCTAGTGATGTTTGAAAGTAATGGGGTGTCACATTCATCTTCGACTTTCAATGAATGCGCAAAGTGAGTGACGGCAACTGACCGAAGAGATTTTGAAGATGAAGGATATTGTCTCCACATTCACTAGGCATACAAATGTATGCAGACGGGCTTTACATTATTATTGTTAACTCACAACATAATTCAGAAGTGGTGGGGACTTACTGTTTGTTTTCATTTTACATTATTGCTACAGCACTAGCAAGATTTTTTTCAGATTTGCGCTTTTTGTTTGTCAGACAATGATGATGGAGTTCAACTGAGTACCCAGATCATAGTGACTAGTGTTAGCGGTTATGTCATGAAATCATTGTGTGTGTGCTAAGATGAAGCAATCGTTTTATAAGCCTCGTGGGAGCAGTTCACACTGAAATACACCAAATGCTGCTTTAAAAAAAAAAAAGCTGTGCCTTTCAATTCATACGCCCATGGGTTAGGGTCTTCTATAACCAGAAAAATATCTCCAATTCTTTTGAGATGGGCAGAGGCGCAACTAGAGCCAAATTTCGAGTATGTTGTGGGCTAATAAAATTTTCGGGGGGTTGGGGGTTGGTAATTCTTCCAGCAATCTGCAGAGTGAAGATGCAGGGTCAGAAGAGGTTGCAATGCAACTGGTGCTCATGTAAAGCGCTCTGATATCTCCGGCTCTTGTTGGCACTATATAAAACACTACCCCCTAAAAATGTAATAATAATAATAATAATAAATGCCAGATTTTCATGATAGCTATGATAGCTATGTAGCAAAAATTCACACGCCAATTATAACTGGAACTCCTTAACATGGTGTTCTGACCGGGTTTTCTGCCCCTTTTTTGAGTGAAGGTGACTGTTCTGACTTTGAGGGCCTTTGTTGTTTCAATTTATCTGATCATACTAGATCCATTCAGGCTCATATTGACAAATTACACGGATTAACTACAGAGATCAGAAAACATGGTGACCAGGGCTGGTTTGACTGGCTCTTTAATTGGTTACCAGACTTACATTCTTTACGTCAGATATTAGGGGGATCCTGCTTTCTATTTGCATTTTAGTTGCGGTTTGCAGTTTTATTCAGTGTATTCCTTCTTTACTTCAAACCTGTAGATGTAGCACTAGAAATAGATCAGTTAGTTTTGTTTCATATTATTCTTCGACAGATGTTAGTTCCATTTAACGAATGATTAGCTGTCTAGGGTGAAGTGTTCTGACCGGGTTTTCTGCCCCTTTTTTGAGTGAAGGTGACTTTAGCCTGCTATCATTCTAATAGGAGGACTAGAACCTCAGACCTGGTATGTAATTCCCTACCCTTTTCTTTATTCTAGGGCCTATAAACTTATGTTAAGGGATATATTCCTTAGTATTAGTATTAATCCGTCCTTGTGTAAGGTTGCTAGTATATTTCTAATGGAGTTATGCTTATTTCGGGCCTTGTAGGCCTCGAACGGGAGAGACTCCATCTTTCTTTCTGCCTCGGCTGCTTGAAACGCTTTTAGGTCAAATGTAATGTTTTAGTTATAAGGTGTTGTTCGCTTGGAGAGAACCGGCTCAGGCTGGCTCTTATCGAAAGACTGTATTTTTCTTCGTGTCGAAGACATAACATCAGGCCGGCCGGCTGAGAACGTGTCCTTGGCACGGGGTGGTACAAGAATTTGGTGGGCGGCAGGTTACTGGCCGTAAATTTCCATGCATGAACAAGATTCCATATTAGCGAAAGCACGGAGACTTCAGTAGTCAGTTAGTAGACAACAGCTAGTCGTGAGCATTATTGCAGTTAATCAACTTAAGGCAGTCAGTCGCCATTTTGACGTCCGAAAAAGACCGAGGGCTGATACTCTCTCAGAAAGATTGAAGTTATTTTAGTTGGAGCAGCTGGTGAGCTTTAATACTAGGATCAGAGCATACAGAGTGAAGCAGCTAGCGGAGTGAACGAATACTAGAGTGGCAGAAGCTGATTTATAAGATCGAAGTTGGAAGGTGAAGATAGTCCGTGGTCGAGAGGAGAGAGGAGTAGTGCAGAGCAGCGAGAGTGCAGCAGACGAAACAGAGAATAAGAGGAAGGTTCCAGTGACTTGGAAGGGAGCAGAGGAGACAGAGCATAGCGGTGCAGACGTGTATCCATGACTGCAGGGGTGATCATAAGATGAGCCAAGGCACAGACGAGAAGGGAACCCAGATGACAACTGAGTCCAGACCAGAACAGCGGAACAGCGAGAGCACCGGAGGGACACGGTGTGTAATGAGATCGCCGCTAGGGAATGTGGCGTTAGTGAGAGCATTGACTGTGGTCAATGTATACCCACAGGATTGTGGCTTGTGTATGTGTGAAATAGTGAGAGCACTGGGGGGATACAGTGCCTATACCCACAAGATTGTGGCTTGCGCGAGCACTGATTGTGATCAGTGTGCAATGGTAAGTAATCGGAACTGCTTCAGGGTAGTCTAGTCTGGGCCTATGTTGCCGCAAGACTATAAGGTATGAGTGTGGTGTTTTAGAAGATCTAAGCTTGTATATTGCTAATTCCCCATCATTAGGTAGGTACCCAGGTTCCTTGGTAAGTAGGTCCTGAGGAGGGAGGTGGTTACGTTTCGGCTGGGTTGGTGGTGTCTTGGTAAGCTGATTCTATCTGTCCGAAAATCCAGTAGTTACATCTGGCGTCACAAACCGTTTACGAAAGCCTGTTAGCGGGGTGTTGTTTCTATCTTCTTGGTTTGCGCTTGGCGCGTAAGGTGTACATTTTGTATATTATTTGTTTATAGTTGTATATATCTTTTTTTTTGGCACAATGTTTTTGAGGAGGTCAAAATCGTCTTTTAAATTGCCTGTTGAAATTCCCGGCTGGGAATCAACGCCTTATGAGGCATTGGCCCGTGAGTGGTCCGATTCTACTGGTTTGAGTGAAAATTGGAGTTCTTGTTTGGAACTGGCGGATCCGACTAATGTGATTGCTTGTCTACAGAAAGCGCCGGTTGTGAAGGGTGATGAGCTTCCTATTTTGGGACGCAAAGGTTGGATTGTTTTATCTGTGTACAGGATTGTCCATGAGAAGTTTTTGAAATTACAGAAACAATATGTGGAGATGGAAGAGAAGTTTGTTGAAGTGCTGAATGCTCACACTCTTTTGAGATGTCAGAATAAATTGCTTGCTGATAAACTAGAGACTTATCAGACTATTGCGGAAAGAGCTGCTGTTCGTATTGCTAAATACAAATATAAGAATCATCGTGGTCGGGTTTGTAAACGGAAAGTGCGTCTGGTCGTGGCGAAAGCCGGACTGGATTAGAATCCTGACGAATGGGATGGTAATATCTGGGACTCAAATGATTCTGGCTGCTCGGCTGAGGAGTCTGACAGATGCGAGTATTCTCGCACCGGGCGCGACTGTAAATCTAATACTTTAGACAAACTTGATGTTTCCGACGACCATGGTCGGTATTCTAAATCTGATGACATTTCTCCATCTAAATGTCCCTCTAATTCTACTGGTCGGGCTTCTTCTGATGCTCGTACTGAGGTTTCTGCGCATCCGTTTTTTTTGGTGAAAATTACAGCAGGCTCCTGGTAATCCAAATGGTATTCCTTCAGATAGTTTAGAAGATTTTACGCAACAGGAAGTTAGTGACATTTTGCAACGATTTCGTCATCTGCCCGGTGAGGCCTTGCTTACATGGATGGTGCGTCTCTATGAACTGGGTGCTGCGGGCATCATGTTAGATGCGGGAGATGCTTTGAAATTTTGTTCTTTGAGTTCTGATTCTACTGTTCAGGATCATTTCCGAAATTATAATGGTGCTGGTCAAATTAGTCTGCTTCAGTTAGCGACTGATGGTTGTAATCACAAATACCCTACTGAATCTGATTGGCCTCTGAATGACAAGCCATGGTATACGTTGCGCGATGCGGCACAAAGACTGAAAGAGGAGGTGATGAAAACTGCGATTTTTCTGAGTACATCTGACAGATTGTTGGATGGTTTATTGACATCTTCTGTGCGGAACCGCATTATTCGTTCTTCCCCTGTTGCTAAATCAATCAGACTGGCAATGCATTGTCTTTGGTGCTTGAATCTGTACGTCAGCTTGGTGAATTGGGCGAATGGCTTAAACCTGAAAGACAGTCCAGACCTGAGGGTCGTACTGCTGGAAATTATAAATTTTCTAGACGTGATATGTTTCTTGCTCTGTTGGATGATGGCGTGAAGAGAGAAGACATAGATGGTGAACCTAATTATCGCTTGTGGGAAATGTTTCGAAAGCGTGGTTTGGATCTGAAGGAGGGTTCTCGACGTGTGCGGAAGAATGAATGTGATCGTGAATATTCTGACGACAGTGGGGATGATAAACGTCGTGATGATTCTGATCGGCGTGATGGATGACGAAATGAGCGGAATGTGTCCCCTCGGCCTGAAAGAGAGAGGGGGAGAGAGGGGAAAAAGAAAGGGGGAGAGATGACCGTGTTGAAAGCAGATACAGAGATGAAAGGGATCAGTCCCCCGAGATGAGGATAAGGGAGGATCGATACAGATTTTCTGAACGAAACTCACAATACCATGCTGATGACAAAAATCCATTTCGTAATGGGGATGGATATGAACAGGAAAATATATTGTCCCAAAAATTTAAGAGCATTTACCCTGATTTGTCTTGGTTATCAGAACGCAATAAAAATGACTAGGAAATAGGTCAAGCTCCAGTACGCAGTTGGGCTCACAAAGACAATAGACCCTATGTAGATATTGAAATTTTTTGGAGACATCGTAATATACAAAGGGCCAGAGCATTGGTAGATACAGGAGCGGAGGCCACTCTAATTCATGGAAAATCAAAGAAATTTAAAGGACAATTTTTCACAATTACTGGTTTAGGTGGAAAGGAAACCCCTGCAGTGCAAACAAATGTTGCAATGAAAATAGGTAGAATTCCTCGAAAATAATATTCTGTTTTAGTTGTGCCACTTTTGTAATACATAATTAGAATTGATATCCTAAAAGGTATGACATTGCATCTAGATGATGGTTGTTATCAATCTGGAAGTAGAGGTTATATATCATACAGACCTGTACGAGTTGGTCGTTTGAGAATGCCTCCTATAAAAATTCCCCAGGCTACAAAAGTAGTTTCCCAAAAACAGTATTGTATTCCAGGTGGTCACGAAGAGATCAGTTCTACAATCCAGGATTTAGTGAATGCAGGAGTTATAACTCCGGTTACTTCTGCTTGGAATAATCCCGTTTGGCCTGTGCGTTAAAGTGATATTTCTTGGCGTATGACTGTTGATTACCGCGAATTGAATAAGCATACACCCCCTTTGACTGTTGCAGTACCAGACATGATTACTTTAATTGAAAGAATTCAGAAGCATCCAGGAATGTGGAATGCGTCTATTGATATTGCTAATGCTTTCTTTTCAATCCCAATTGCCCCTGAGTGTCAGGAACAATTCAGTTTTACGTGGAATGGACGTCAAATGACGTTTAGAAGTCTTCCCCAAGGCTATGTACATAGTCCTACGATCTGTCACCGGCTGGTGGCGGAACAATTGTCTGAAATACCTATAAAGCCACAAATACAAATTTGTCATTATATTGACGACATTTTGATTCAAGGTGAGACACAGGATCAAGTTCAGACTCAGCTAGATCAGGTTATCAATCATTTATGTGAAAAAGGTTGGGAAATCAATCCCGACAAGTTGCAAGGTCCGTCACAAAGTGTGAAATTTTTAGGCATCAATTGGCATAGAGGTAACAGAGAAGTGATTTCACAAGTGAAGCAGAAAAATCTTGATTTTGCGGTTCCTCGGAACCGAAGAGAAGCCCAGAAATGTATTGGTTTATTTGGTTTTTGGCGTCAACACATCCCACATTTGAGTCAGATATTAGCCCCTTTATACAGAGTCACTCGTAAAAAGAATGCGTTTGAATGGAGTAAACCGCAGCAAGATGCGTTTGATTTGGCGAAAGAAGCAATTCAGTATGCTTTGGATTTGTGGCCTGTGCGTGATGGTGATGTGGATCTGAATGTGTCTGTGCAAGGTCCTTATGCAAATTGGAGTTTTTTGGCAAAAACAAGGCAGAAATAAAGTACTGCTAGGTTTCTGGACTAAAAAGTTACCCGATGCTGGTGAGCGTTATACACCTTTTGAGAAACAGTTACTTGCATGTTATTGGGCTCTGGTGGATTCCGAGCAATTGACTTTGGGACATGATGTGATGTTGAGACCTGAAATTCCTATTATGCAATGGGTTTTGAGTTTGCCGAAAACTCATCAAATTGGGCATGCTCAAGAGGTGAGTGTGAATAAGTGGAAATTATACATACAGGACCCGGCACGTGTGGGACCGAAAGGTGTTGCGACGTTACATGAGCAAGTGGCGCAGGCGCCATCGAATGAGATTGGGATCGATCGCTCCGTACCTATAGTACAGGAATCCCCTGTTAAGTGGGGTAAGCCATTTGATGATCTGTCCGCGGAGGACAGAAACCATGTGTGATTTACGGATGGTTCAGGGAGTTACATAGGAGAGAAGGGGCATTGCAAGGCAGTGTCCTATAATTCTATCACACAAAAATTGCTGAGTACAACTGGTGAAGGAAAAAGTAGTCAATTTGCTGAATTGTATGCTGTTTACTAAGTTTTAAAGCAGGAACTACCTGGTACGTGTCACATTTTTACTGATTCCTGGTCCACTGCTAATGGACTGATGGTTTGGTTACCAACATGGCATTCTCGTAATTGGGAATTGCATTCTAAAGAACTTTGGGGTAAAGAGTTATAGCGGGAAATTTGGGAGCTGCTTCCGCAAAGTACTGTTACAATCTTTCATGTGGATGCTCATACATCGATAGACTCCCTTGACAAATTCTTTCACAACATTGCAGATGAAAAATCTAAAATTGCTGAGGCAGTGGTGGACATGCAGGATTCAGATTTGGCGGGATTGGCGAAATGGGCCCACCAGAAAGCAGGACATTTTGGAGAGATAGCCACTAGCAGGTGGGCTGCTGATCGAGGAATTTATATTCCTTTAAATTTGATTAAAGATACTATACTGCATTGTCCTATCTGTCAACATTCTAGACAACGAAAAGTACCCCAAATTGTTGGAGGACATTTACACCAAGGAAAATTACCCGCTCAAATTTGGCAGATTGATTATATTGGTCCACTCCCTACGAATAAGAATTGCCAATATATTTGCACCATCGTTGACACATAGAGTGGTCTGTTGGTAGCCTTTCCCTGTAAACGAGCTACCCAAGTAAACACCATTAAAACATTGGAATTGATTATGCTGTATTATGGTGTCCCATTTCAGATTCAATCTGACAACGCATCACACTTCAATGGAAGATTGGTGCAGGAATTTTGTGTGGAGAACAACATTGAATGGATGTTTCATATACCGTACTACCCACAGGCAGCAGGCCTTATAGAGAGAATGAATGGTTTGCTAAAAGATCAATTGCGTAAATTAACTGATAATAAATATAAGAATTGGAGAGAATATTTGTTTCAGGCATTGTTGATTTCGAATAATCGTCCCTTTTTAAATGCTGAATCTCCATTAATGCGTTTATTTCCTCCAGCTGTTGATGCTAAACCAAACACAGTTAATAATACTGTAATGTATTGGGAGATTTCCCCTGGAGCCCTGTCTCCATGCAGAGCAACCCCAGGTTCCACAGGCTTAGACCTGCATGCCATGAATGACATTACTGTAAAAGGCAGAGATCGAGTTATCATTGAGACTGGCATTGGTGTCTGTATACCAACTGGAAATTTTGGACTAATTACCCCTAGATTGGGCCTGGCCTTACAAGGCATTCAAGTGCTTGTAGGAGTCATTGACAGTGATTATCAGGGAGAGATTAAGGTACTCCTGCTAAATAGCAGTGAGGTTGATTTGCCGAATCAAACAACTGACTGAATTGCTCAATTGCTAATCATGCCTGTTTTCAGTGGTGAGATTCAGAAAGGCACTGCTCCAACTTTGTTAACTGTTCGAGGACAAAAAGGTTTTGGCTCCACTGATAATCCAGGAGCGAGAGTGTGGGTGCAATCACCTAAAAATCCACCTGAACAAGCTGAAATTATTGCAACCGGTCATGATAATACAGTACTTCTCATGAGACCAGGGAAACATAGCTGGGAAGCTGTCCCAGCTGACAAATGTTACTTACGAGAATGAATAATGCCTGTATTTGATTTTCTTTCAGATCATTCTCTGGACTGCTGTTGCAGGATGTGCCGGCGTTGGACTCCTTTTGGCTTGCTACGTCGGGAAAGGATGGAACCCCCAGACTTTGGTTGATTCGATAATCAGAGTACAGCGTTCCTTCACTGCGTGGGATTCATCATCTAACTTTTGGACTACCTTGGCACAAATTCCCCACATTTCTGTTTAATACCGATGCGTTCGGTGACTGACATATTAGCGACCTGTTTGGTTGCCGTTCCAGCTTCTTTGGAGACCCTTGCCCATATTTTCAATATATCAAATGCCTGTCCTAATATTATTCTTGGTGATTTTGCGACCCATGAGTACTGTCCTTTATGTACTGTGCTATTAGATTCAATACCACCGATTCATTCTCAAATAACTACATATAATATCACGCAGGGTGATTTATGTTTCTTCCTTACCTGTGATCCTAGCGCCATAACTGAATGTGTTCGTTTAAAATTGAAAGGTGCTACTTCATTCACAGATCATGAAAAAACTTTATGTTCCCGGAGATCACGGAAGTCATGTACTTCCGTTAAAAATAATATGACCTGTAAAAGTCTTGTAGTTATCCCTAGTCATTATTGTACAATGCTATTACCTTCTGGATGGCTTTTCTCTTGTGGCAATACATCTTGGCCTTACATTCCTGCAAACATTAGCGGAGGACCCTGTGCTATCACTAGATTGAGCTTGTTAAAGTTTTCTTCACATCCTAATGCAATTTCCCGTGTTGTCCGTGATGCAGTTATGTTGAAAGACAATTGTGATTCTACATTACATTTATATTCTAAGTCTGAATATCTTAGTTTGGCTTTCTCTATTCTGGGCGTCCTTGCTCTGGCAGTCTACAATGCTAAATCTATTGGAAAAATGGCCTGTTGGATGGTTAAATCCATCAATCACACTTCTACAATTCTATCTGACATGCTATTAGACGCCCAGGGTGAGCGCAGAGCTATTTTGCAGAACAGGGCTGCAATAGATTATCTTTTACTTAAACATGGACAGGACTGTTCTGACTTTGAGGGCCTTTGTTGTTTCAATTTATCTGATCATACTAGATCCATTCAGGCTCATATTGACAAATTACACGGATTAACTACAGAGATCAGAAAACATGGTGACCAGGGCTGGTTTGACTGGCTCTTTAATTGGTTACCAGACTTACATTCTTTACGTCAGATATTAGGGGGATCCTGCTTTCTATTTGCATTTTAGTTGCGGTTTGCAGTTTTATTCAGTGTATTCCTTCTTTACTTCAAACCTGTAGATGTAGCACTAGAAATAGATCAGTTAGTTTTGTTTCATACTATTCTTCGACAGATGTTAGTTCCATTTAACGAATGATTAGCTGTCTAGGGTGAAGTGTTCTGACCGGGTTTTCTGCCCCTTTTTTGAGTGAAGGTGACTTTAGCCTGCTATCATTCTAATAGGAGGACTAGAACCTCAGACCTGGTATGTAATTCCCTACCCTTTTCTTTATTCTAGGGCCTATAAACTTATGTTAAGGGATAGATTCCTTAGTATTAGTATTAATCTGTCCTTTTGTAAGGTTGCTAGTATATTTCTAATGGAGTTATGCTTATTTCGGGCCTTGTAGGACTCGAACGGGAGAGACTCCATCTTTCTTTCTGCCTCGGCTGCTTGGAACTCTTTTAGGTCAAATGTAATGTTTTAGTTATAAGGTGTTGTTCGCTTGGAGAGAACCAGCTCAGGCTGGCCCTTATCAAAAGACTGTATTTTTCTTCGTGTCGAAGACATAACATCAGGCCGGCCGGCTGAGAACGTGTCCTTGGCACGGGGTGGTACAAGAATATGGTAGGCGGCAGGTTACTGGCCGTAAATTTCCATGCATGAACAAGGTTCCATATTAGCGAAAGCACGGAGAGTTCAGTAGTCCGTTAGTAGACAGTAGCTAGTCGTTAGCATTATTGCAGTTAATCAACTTAAGGCAGTCAGTCGCCATTTTGAAGTCCAAAAAAGACCGAGGGCTGATACTCTCTCAGAAAGATTGAAGTTATTTTAGTTGGAGCAGCTGGTGAGCTTTGATACTAAGATCAGAGCATGCAGAGTGAAACAGCTAGTGGAGCGAACGAATACTAGAGCGGCAGAAGCTGATTTATAAGATCGAAGTTGGAAGGTGAAGATAGTTTGTGGTCGAGAGGAGTAGTGCAGAACAGCGAGAGTGCAGCAGACGAAACAGAGAATAAGAGGAAGGTTCCAGTGACTTGGAAGGGAGCAGAGGAGACAGAGCATAGCGGTGCAGACGTGTATCCGTGACTGCAGGGGTGATCCTAACATGAGCCAAGGCACAGACGAGAAGTAAACCCAGATGACAACTGAGTCCAGACTTCGTACTCATAAGGTGACGTCGACCCTTTCTTATTTGCGTGCACGCACATTCTAATCCTTTCTTTTGCTTTTCAGGCTATATGTTATATTGCAGTATTATATTGTTGTTATAATTTACTATTGTTTAATAAATGGACCCCAGTTCTTAGTGAACTATTGTGTAACTTTTGTTTTCTTATAATAAAGTTAACCTTTCTTCTAGTCAGATGCTGTTATGTGGACGGATGCGTCTCCGTTCCAGGTAAATGGTAACTGAGCAAGGGAGTAGAGGAGCACTCAAATTAGGGAATAACCTTTGCACATTGTAATTTGGCCATTCTTGTGTGAGAGGATCGACCTGTCTATCTATCACATAACCTATAATATTATATTCCCAATAGATATTGGATAGAGAAACTTCCCAATATAGAAAGAGAGAGAGAGAGCTGAAGGTATTCATAGGAAAGTGATTGTCGTTGTGTAGCGGCGTTAATGAGAACATTGACCGTGGCCAATGTGTATACCCACAGGATTGTGGCTTGCGAGAGCACCGGAGGGACACGGTGTGTAATGGGATCGCCGCTAGGGAAAGTGGAGTTAGTGAGAGCATTGACTGTGGTTAATGTGTATACCCACAGGATTGTGGCTTGTGTATATGTGGAATAGTGAGTAATCGGAACTGCCTCAGGGTTGTCTAGTCTGGGCCTATGTTGCCGCAAGACTATAAGGTATGAGTGTGGTGTTTTAGAAGATCTAAGCTTGTATATTGCTAATTCCCCATCCTTAGGTAGGTACCCAGGTGCCTTGGTAAGTAGGTCCTGAGGAGGGAGGTGCTTACGTTTCGGCTGGGTTGGTGGTGTCTTGGTGAGCTGATTCTGTCTGGTCCAAAAATCCAGTTGTTACACATGGTCAGTACAGTACAGAAAATCTGGCACCGATTGGTTACTCCCGGGCCTGCCTTGGGTTAGAAGAACTTGCTGAGGCTCTCCCGTCATCTAACCATGAAAAACCTTAAGCTACCATAGGATGCCCTGCAGGCCCTTGAGCCCGGTACAGCGCCTGCTAGAGGGGTTCCGTGACATACTGGGGTGCCAGAAATCATCACTGCGGCACAGAGCAACCCATGTCAGCACTCCTGCTAACAAGAGGTGACCAGATCCATGTGCACCCTCCAGTCCCCGCCTACACAGACTACCCAGCACTTTTCCAAAGCGTAGAAATTAATTACATGTATTTCTTCGTGCCTGTTTTCATTTTAAGCACTTCCTGGCTCTGTAAGGCCATCTGTTTTACTTCCTGTGTTTTTTTGCAATTTTTTTCAAAAGCCAAACAAAACAAACTGAGTTAATTGACCCATACATCCACGAAGGGCCGTAGACAGACAGATCGAGTGCACCAAGAAACTTGAGGCGCAACTAGTGTCAAAAATTGGGGAGGGGGAGGTGCTAACAAAACATTTAGGGGGAGGGGGCGCTAATTCTTCAAACAATTGGCAGAGTGAAATGCAGGGGCTCCACCAAGGGGTGAAAAAAAAACAAGGCCTTGTTAACTAAATGGTCTTTTAAAGACCTGTGAAATGCTCGGGTGCGGCTGCGGTAAGACGGATGCCAGACCACAAAGCCCCTCTCCCCCCCACGTGAGCCAGGGGGGGCCTTGTGTCTCCCTGGCCCTAGGGGTGTCAATGTCAGAAGAGGTGTAATGCAAGTGACTGGTGCTCATGTAAAGTGCTCTGATACCTTCGGTTCATTTTTTGGGGGGACTTCGGCAATTATCTCAAATATTCCCGATTTTGAATGAATGAAATAGCTGGATAGTGTTTTTGCGTTTCAAATTAAAGAATTCTTTGAATTCAGTGAAAACACGAAATTCAGTGAAACCTCAATGTAAAATGACCGCAGAAGAAAGAAAACCACAGGTGCCGAATCAAGTACCAGCCCTAAACCAAGAAGTCAACTGGGCGATGAACCGCCTGGAAAAGACTTCATCTTTGAGGGTACGGGCCATTATTTTAATGGGAGCAAAGTCATAATTTAAAGATTTGCCTGTCCCGGGGCAGCTTTTTTAGTGCAAATCCATCTACCTCTTCATTCAGAAAAGCAATTACTGCGGGATTAAATGTTTTAAAACCTCAACCAACAGTAAATCTAAACAGTAAATCTCAGAGCAGCGCAGGAATGAGGAACTGCGTGATTTAATCAGGAATGCTACTGAAAGGATTCCGAGGAGCAACCAGCGCACAGCGGCAATGCTTTCACAAAGAATGTACCTCTGCGGCATTCGTCCCTGAAGCCTGTTTGGCTGCTTCGCTATCAGAGAGATTCATTTATTTTTTTTATTTTTTATTATTACCCCATAGGGTGGAGCGGGGCTACAGCACACCAGGCTCTGGTTCCGGGGGACAGAAGGGGCCCCTGAGGGGCCCACGCTTAAGGACTCAGGCCGCCCTTCACCAATGAGTCCGCATGTGGCCCCGCACAGGCAGCGCAGCGGGTTGTGTGCTGGCTGCATGGTATGTGCATTAGTTCGCCTCCCCCTTGCACCGAGGGGAGCTGGGGGCTAGGCGTGCAGCACATGTGTGCCGCACTCCATTGTTCCTCTGGATGCAGCAGTTATTGCCCGCGCCCCACACTTCTCGGGCATAAAGCACCCCGACCCTTCTCGCCACAGACGTTCCTGGTATGCCCCTGGTCCTATGCTGCACACACTCTGTGGCGCGGCTGTCATGGCCCTCACCACAGAGGCTTGACATGTGGTGACCATGCTGCGTGGGGTTACAGCCAGGCCTCCACCCCACATGCAGGCATGCCTGGCTGTGTGTCTGTCCAAGAGTGTCGCTGCCGCCGCCCGCCAGCCTTCCCTGACAGCCATGACCTCGCCCAGATCTGTTTAACAGCCATGATCCCCCGCGCTACAATTACTTGACACCGTGACCGCCTCGCCCAGGGGTGGAACCCACATTCTGAGTGTTTACATTGCTGTTTCTGGGGTTCACGCTGCCTGGCGTGGGACATCCTTTACACCCCCTCACGGGTATCTCCTGTGCAGCACGCTCTCGGGGCACGGACGGTCTTGTCCCTCTCTCCTCAGACCATGCATATGTTGCCAATTGCTGTCACACATACTGCCACTTGTCACATTTTGCCACTCGTCTTGTGTTAACCATGGCCTGACGCCCGCTCTGCTTGAGCTCACGGGTCTCCCCCTTTCCACCTGCCCCAGCTCCGAAGGGCCTGTCAGTTCATGCGCTGCGCTTTCTGTTTACCACTTGCCTGTATTCGCACTAAGAGCGTAATCACTTGACAGACAAAATGCGTGTCCCCCCACTCCTCAGAGATTTGTCTTAATGCGCCTTTAAGATAAAGGGTAGCCGCTGCACGCCCATTAAGACAAAGTAAATATCTTTAAAGCTCACATTCACATTGTAAGGATATGACTCCATCAAGGGGCCAAATGGTGAAACAACGGGGCAACAACTATGCAAATCAGTGACACTCGGTTTAAATCGAGTCAGCTGATTTTGATCCGGTAGTGTATTATCGGGCAGAGTCGGTTTTAACCGAATTCTGGACAGCCTAGTTATGTTATGTCAATGGAAATTTGTATAGCGCACGTACACCAACAGGTCTCCTGGTGCTGGGGAGTCTAAATGGGGGAACAGAGAAGCAGAGTAAGTGGCATCTAATTGTAGGCCAGGGTGAACAACCAGGTCTTAAGTTGTTTTCTAAACCGAAGGTAATTCATCTCGAGCTTTGGGTCCAGAAAAGAAAATTGGGTCCCACCAATACGTTTACGTCTGATTCTGGGCACCGTCAAAAGGTTCTGATGCATGGATCTCAGAGTACGTTTGGGTAGATGCTTACTAAGTAGTGAGACTATGAATATGGGGGCTGGTAACTTAGATGACTTTAAAAAGAATGCAGGCAGTTTTAAACATAGCTCGCTGCTCCACTGGAAGCCAGTGGAGATCTTTAAGCAATGGGGTGATATGGCAGCGTCTATCCTTATAGTAGATGATCATTGCTGCTTGATTCTGGATCATCTGAATACAATGTCTCTGGAATTGTGGAAGGCCTAAATAAAGGGCGCTCACATAATCAATTTTGGAAACAATAAGAGCTATTGCAATTTGGGTAATAGACTCCTTACTAAAGAAGCATCTAATTTTAAGCAATTTGCGAAGTTGGACAAAGGACGCAGAGGTGACTGAGCCAATTTCGGCACTCCTAGAGAGATCGGCATCAATATGAAGGCCCAGACTCTTTATCACTGGTTTAGGTGTTGGTGCCACACCTAACTCAGGTGGCCAGGAGGAGGGGGTCCAGAGACATCTGAAACAAGAAGTCCCCTCAGTACGACCCCATGTAGCAATTTTCACAGGTGTAATATATAGATAGACTAAAGTCTTAGGGGCAGATTTACAAGCCCCTTGCTCCACTTTTACGCCACGTTGCATTACTTTTGTTACGCAGCTGCAGCGTAAAAGATGCGCCATGGTGCGGGGTATTTACAACGTGACGCATCTGGGAGATGCGTCATGTTGTAAAGCCCTGTGCCAGAAGGAGGCGTTCCAGCACAGGGGGGGGGGGTCGTTCCGGCGCAGGAACGCCTCCTAAATGTGGCTGAGTGAAATCTACAAGATATCACTCAGTCACTTTGCGGTCTCATGCTGCCTCAAAAGCCTGCGCCTGCTTGAAGCAGGCGTAAGGATTGACGCAGCATTACCAAGATAGGGCCCCCCAGAGCATTGTTGGAGCTGTGTCACGCTTGCAACACAACTCCAGCAATGCTCCGCCTTTACGGCACAGATGTGTCATGCATCTGTGCCGTTTTTGCCCAATGGTGCGCTGCATTATAAATGCGGTGCATCAATAATGGCGGATGGATGGCTCACAATAAGTGGCGCATCCCTGCTGATATGCAGGGATGCGCCACTTATTGTAAATCTGCCCCTCAAAATCTTGAGCTCGCAGATTGTCAGAGCACAGTACCGTGTCCCATAGTTCTAGTGATCCTACAAAACAAGAATCCTCAACTCCCAACCTATCCTGCCATTTCAGCCTATGTTTATCTAAATCATCTGGTACTCCTTCCTGCAGGCATCTGAATATTTGTGTAGTTGAGGGTTCCGCGTTACTGGTTAGCAATTCCATCAGAGATACTTGTCCAAACCCTGCAGCACCACCGGCCTTTTTAAGCAGAAAATCTCTCAGCTGTATGAATTGAAAACAATCCCATGGGCCGACATCAAACCTTTCCCTAACTTTTTCAAATGATGTTATGTGATCCCCAGCTAACAGATCCCCTATCCTGTAAACAACTCTTTCCCCACCTTGCCAGGCATGTATCTTGTAATGCCCTTGGTCATTCCCAATTATGGAAGAATAAGGATTGAACATACCTACCCCAAGTTTTCTCCTTATGCCTGCCCGATTGCGAAAGGCAGCGATCAGTACCTTAAAATGCGTTTTCTTAAAATCGCTTGCTTCATAGAATTTCGGAAGACAGCCATTAGCCAGGGCGCCTATTAATAGTTCATATATTGTTGGTACTTGACTAAGATCCCCCCTATCTTTTCCTTAACTCCAAAAAGAGGCCAACAATACTGGAATGAAGCTGCTAAATAATATATCTTAAAATGTGGGAGCTCCCAACCTCCTCTATCCCTTGGAAGGGAAAGGAATACATTTGCTCTTCTGGTCCTCTCGTAACACCAAATAAACCTAGCTACCTCCTTCTCTATTTGATTAAACCAAATATTATGAATTTCCAAAGGAATTGCATGAAAAATATACAACATTTTTCGTATGGTCATCATTTTGATAAGATTACATCTCCCTACTATCGACAGTTTCAGATTTTTCCATTGTTGGAGACCGTTTTTAATATTGCCCATTATAGGCGTGATATTTAGATCCACTATATCATCCACCTTAGCTGTAATGATAATGCCTAGGTAAACCGCTTTTTTTACAGTTCTATTCTCCATACCTGTAATAAATCTATTTGTCGCAATCTGCGTTTTAGCTTTATTTAATTAAAAACCAGATTGAGTCCCAAAGCTTTCAGCAATATTTTCAACCGCTGACATTGCATGGTCAGATGAAATAATAGCCAAGTCATAAGTATAGGCCAGTAGCTTGGTGTCCCCGCCTTGCAAACTGACCAGAATAATTTCTGTGGAGGCCTCCAGACACCTAACAAGGGGGTCTAGGTACAGGGCAAATAGTAGCGGAGAGGCAGGCCAACCCTGTCTCGTTCCCCTGCTGATTGAAAAAGGATCCGTCTCTTCCCCCATTATTTGTAATCTTGCTACAGGGTTTGAACAAAACCTGTATTACTTTCACAAATGAATCCCCTAGGCCGTAAGGCTTGAGGGTCTGCCATAAAAAAAACTCCATGACACCCTGTCAAAGGCCTTCTCCACGACTACAAAAGCTACCCCCTGAACCCCAAATCCTCCTATGGGCAATTGTTGTGATACCTTTTTGAAAAAATATATGTAGAGATTTGGATGCTATCATGCACAAATTTAATAACCTTACAGCCGCAGAAAGCTTGAGAGTAAAGACTCTACAGGAGGATGACACACTGATTATCAGGGACAGAGACAAAGGGGGATGTGTTGTTGTTATGAACAGAGCTGACCACAATAATGAGATCTTTATGTAATTTAGAAATACACCGCTTTGGACACTAACCTTATACCACACATCACTGCGAGCCTGAACAGCGAAATCAAAAGTTGGTATGAGAAAGAATTACTGTGATTTGATGAGTGCATTTGTCTCTCAGAATTGCCAAACCTAGATTCCCCAGCCTATATACCCTGCCCAAGATACACAGGAATGCTTCCTTCTCCCGAGGTAGACCAATTGTGTCCGGAATAGGGGGACCCACTAAGCAGTTGTCACAATTTGTGGACATATTTATACAGCCACTGATATCCAACCTACCATCCACCATCAGAAACACCAAAAATGTCCTAAATATGATGTTTTTTGTAACCCTAAGGAGTTAGGTCCATCAGGGCATGGGGTAGGCTAGACCCCTTTTAAACAAATACCACAAGATATGCCTACACCACCCTTACTTCTACACGATATTACTTATAAAGGCCAAACAACTACTTTTATAGTTTGACCAGGTATTTTTATTTTCTACCATTCATTTTTTCTTTTTTCTGTCAAGACTTTTTTTGCATTGATGTCAAAAAAGGAATAACTGTACATTTATATATTTACACTTCTATACATTACAACTTTTAAACATTAATAGAACAATACATATATACACTAAAGTAAATTTACAACATCATACATCCCAAAGCAAAATTCCTAAATAATGACAACACATAATAAATTCATATACATTTGATTTCAATAAATGAAAGACAAAATCCAAAAGACGAGGAGTAGCTACTGCCAGTTTAGACTACAATTAACTATTTACTCCTCTGGTCTGCCGACACGTTTCGAAGCCAGGAAACCAGTTCCTGGATTCTCATCAGGGCCTTTTTCTTATGGCCGGGATGCCCGCCACCCCCTCCCAACACCAATTCCCCATGGGAGGAGACAAACACAAGTTTGAGTTTTTGGAAGGCGGGGGGGAGTTACCCCCCGGCCGTATTTATTAAAATATGAAACAAAATTTTAAACTTTAAATTAAAACGTTTCATAAATTATGTAAAATGTTACTTTCATTACATTTTGATGAAGACATGTTCTTTGGCTAACCTTAACAAATCTCTAATACAAAGGTTTCCTAGCCGAGTCTAGCATCCTGAAAATGCATAACATTCTAAAATAAAATTGTACATCCTAGCATTAAGGGCCAACGGCAAGGTCTTAACCGGTGTCAGATCCCTACTGCCAAATTCCCGCCCTCACGGTGTGAGTGGCGCATGCGCAGAGGACTTTCCCCTCGTTGCCAACTGTAACTTCCCTTGTCGTGGGGGCCCCCTTTCACTCGACGCCATCTTAAAGGTCGTCTGAGTTCCCGTATGAGGTATCTGTAAGAAGGACAGCGTGGAATCCCCCCGCTCGGAGCGGATATCCGGCCCCCGGGAAATTCGTAGGAGGGGCATATAGCCGTCTCCCCCCTGGGAGGGGCCTATGGCCGTCTCCCCCTAGGCGACCCATCCGTAGTGGGTGCCGCCTCCCTGTGGGAGGGGCCAATGGCCGCCTCCCCCCGGGTGCTCCCATCCGTACTGGGTGGCACCCCCCCTAGGGACCTTGAAATCACTGCTCACCGATCATGACCTTACCGCCCGACCAAAATAAATACGACAGTTGTTTTACCTACTAAGGAAAGAAAATACGCCTAATCTACCACAGCTTGACAATTCATCAACTTTCACATTTCTACAAAGGGAAAAAAGTCCTAAAGCACAAGACAATTTTTATTATTTGATACATTCCTCCATTTTTCTACAAGGGAAAAAAGGCCTACAAACATTTATTCAATCAAAGGCATACATTAATGCTGTAAAATGTGACTGCATCTCTTTAATACATTCGAATATCACCAAAAATTACTTTATTCAAACAAACATTGCAAAAAAGAGGCTGGTGGGTGGGTCAAAATTGTTGCTTGTTCCGTCGAGGGCTCACGAGCAACGAGTGGTGCAGCCTTCCGAGCACTGGAACAAGAGAACGCTTCATTGGATTCCCGCTCTATTTATCCGTCTGCGGGAGGGCGGGGGCCCTCCTCGGGTACGCCCATCCATGCGCGGACTTCCGGGCGGGTGTTTAGGACAACCCCTTCTGGGCGGTAAAGGGCGTGCTCCGGCTACGCCACTTTGGGCATACCAGCCGAACCACGCCCCCGCCCACAATGGTTTCCCGGGGGGATCGGGGCACCCATACATACGTTCGGGGGACCGAGTGGTCTTCCCTTTCCATATGGCCGGGATGCCCGCCACCCCCTCCCAACACCTATTCCCCATGGGAGGAGACAAACACAAGTTTGAGTTTTTGGAAGGCGGGGGGGAGTTACCCCCCCGGCCGTATTTATTAAAATATGAAACAAAATTTAAAATTTTAAATTAAAACGTTTCATAAATTATGTACAATTTTACTTTCATTACATTTTGATGAAGACATGTTCTTTGGCTAACCTTAACAAATCTCTAATACAAAGGTTTCCTAGCCGAGTCTAGCATCCTGAAAATGCATAACATTCTAAAATAAAATTGTACATCCTAGCATTAAGGGCCAACGGCAAGGTCTTAACCGGTGTCAGATCCCTACTACCAAATTCCCGCCCTCACGGTGTGAGTGGCGCATGCACAGAGGACTTTACCCTCGTTGCCAACTGTAACTTCCCTTGTCGTGGGGGCCCCCTATCACTCGACGCCATCTTAAAGGTTGTCCGAGTTCCCGTGTGAGGTATCTGTAAGAAGGACAGCGTGGACTCCCCCCCCCCCCCTTCCCCACACTCTCTTCCGCCGGAGCGGATATCCGGCCCCCAGGAAATTCGTAGGAGGGGCATATAGCCGTCTCCCCCCTGGGAGGGGCCTATGGCCGTCTCCCCCTAGGCGACCCATCCGTAGTGGGTGCCGCCTCCCTGTGGGAGGGACCAATGGCCGCCTCCCCCCGGGCGCTCCCATCCGTACTGGGTGGCGCCCCCCCTAGGGACCTTGAAATCACTGCTCACCGATCATGACCTTACCGCCACAGGCCGGATAGTTGACCGACTATCCGGCCCCCCCACACCTCCTAAAGGTCATGCCTCCTCAATCCCACTAGCCATGCTATGAAGTCTCCTATGAGTAAATCATTCCCCGCCCTGGACAGGTGAACCCCATCATTCAAGTAACAGTGATCACCCCGAATACACCCATGGTGCGAAGTGAAACAATTTCCCAATTTTATTGTTGACCCTCTTTACCGAGTGGTTCAACGCCGTTATAGAGAAACCCCCCCCCCCGCCAAACTCTCCTGGGGATCATGTGGGACCAGGCAATTGTGCACCCCGGGAGCCTCCTTGCCAACCAGCTGACTGCCGACAATATGTGCTCCACTAACACCTGTCTTCCCAGTCTTGCCAAGTCATTGCCCCCCAAGTGCACTATGATTACAGATGGCGGTGACCTTTGCCGCCCTAAGAGTCCCTCCACAAACGCTTGAAATTGGTCAAAACAGAGGCCTCCCTTCCCATGGAAGGTCACTCTGAACCCGTATTCCCCAGATGCGTGAGTCGCGTCACCTGCCATGAATACGTCCCCAGCACGCCTCGCGTATGAGTGGCCCACGACCCTTACCACTTGATCTCCAGACGGTGATCCTTGACCGCTGGTCCTCTGGTGTTGGGTCGATCCCCAATTCCGCCCCGCGTCACAGGCTTGCCAAACTAATTCAAACAAAAGACAACAAGCGTGAGTGCATTTAGTCAGTCTTTTACAACATGTGCAGTCGCACATACCTCTTGAAACAGTTCGAGGACCAACGGCCCAGCTGTTTAACTTCTTCCGCACCCAGACCCCGGGCCGTAGCCTCAGTAGCGGCCCCTATTCTGAATGAGTGGGTCCCAAAATCGCACGGGTTCAAGCCCGCCGCAGCAATTGTAAGTGCCAGCACCCTCTGAAACTGAAATTTCGTCAACGGGGTGCCGTCCTTGTGTCTAAGCAGGCTCCCTCCCTATGTCGCCGGCCTCTGTGCCAGGTAGTCCTCTAAATACCTTATGGGACAACTGGGGCTCCCTCGGGCGCGCTGCACAACAACACTACTCCCCAAAGCTTCCTGGTCTGTCTTGGACCTGGCTATCAAGATTAACATAGAATCACCCCGTATTTGGACGTGATCCCTGCATAGGCCTCCCTCCACATCCTTCTTGTTCCTCGCCACAAGTTCACTTACCCACATGGCCCCATGGAATGCCAATGCGAAAGCCGCTCGGAACAGAACTACCTCGGAAGGGGAGGAGCATGTCTCATCAAGTTTTGCTAGTAGCAAAGAGAATCTCTCTAAACCAATCGGGTGCCTTGTATCTTGTCTGCGACCCTCCAGGCGTTGCCAACCGCGGAGTGCCTTTCTGACTACGAAGGAATTCGTCGGGTCCCGTATGCCGTGGAGCTGTGCCATGAATGAAATGGCCGCCCTATGTCTGTTGGCAGTTGCGGCTGATCGGCCTTCTTTATGACGCGCCACTAAGAACCCCAGGAAGGATTCCTCTTGCCCCCAGCTATGTCTCCCTACCGGCCCTAAAAAGGCGCAGTATGAACGAAACGCTCCCTCATAGGCTTTCCTCATCCTGGGCGCTAAGCTTGCTGCCACGAGGTCCTGTAATCCGGGGCACCAATCAGCCAGAGTGCTTCGGGGAACGGTGCCGCCACTAGATCCGCTGTAGGTAGATAGCCCCTGAAAGCCTGCATGTGTGAACAAGAGAGTACATCAGCTGCATTATTCAGTACACCCGGCACATGCTTTGCCCTGAACTGTACATTCAATCTCATGCATCGCAATACAATTTCTTTCAACAGTCTCAAGATCCACTTGCAGCGTGCTGCCTGGTGATTAATGCACTCGACCACCGTCATATTGTCAGACCAAAACACTACTGAGCGGTCCCTAAAATCTTCTGGCCATGCCAACAGAGCCACCCAAAAGGGAAATAGCTCCAAGAACCCAATGTTACCTGTTAGGCCACCGGAGTGCCACCACGTCGGCCATACTTGCGCCGACCATCGGTTACCAAAGATTGCGCCAAATCCCACGCTCCCAGCTGAGTCGGTCCATAAACCCAGTTCGTCAGACGATGCTGGGGGTTTGTTCCACGCCACCCGACCGTTGAAGTCCTCCAGGAATGCCAACCAAATGCGCATATCCTGGTGAACCTCTGCAGACAGTCTCGTGCGGTGGTGTCCCTCCTTGAGGCCGACCATAGCTTGTGCAATGGAACGTGAGAAGGGGCGAGCCATCGGTATTACTCTTAAGGCAAAGTTAAGCTGGCCCACTGTTTGTTGTAACTGGTGCAGGGACACCTCTTTACCCAGGCATTGTATTAAGGAAGCCCTGAACTTGGCCACCTTCTCCATTGGCAGACGGAAGCATCCCTCCACGGAATCGAGCTCAATTCCCAGAAACTCCAGTGAAGTAGATGGCCCCACTGTCTTACCCGGTGCCAATGGGACCCCAAACTCCTGCATGAGAGTGCAGAAGTCCTGCAGTATCTGTGCACATTTCGTAGTGCCTGCCGGCCCCAAGAACAGGAAGTCGTCTAAATAGTGCATCACCTGTCTATGCCCAGTGGCCTCGGTGAACGCCCATTCCAAAAAACAGCTGAACATTTCAAAATAAGCACAAGAAATTGAGCAGCCCATGGGCATGCATTTATCCATGTAATACTTCCCTTGGAACGTGAATCCTAGCAAACGCTGGTCCCGAGGGTGTACCGGGAGCAACCTGAATGCTGATTCAATGTCTGATTTCGCCATCAAAGCACAGGGGCCCAGGCGATTCAGTAGCTCGACGGCATCGTCGAACGATGCGTATCGTACTGAACATACTTCAGGGTCAATAGCTTCATTCACCGAGGCCCCCCTCAGGGCCGACAGATTGTGAATGAGTCTATACTCCCCTGGGTCTTTCTTCGGAACCACTCCTAGAGGTGAACACACGAAATCCGCCACTGGCGGGCATGGAAAAGGCCCTGCTACCCGTCCCAAGCTGACTTCTTTGGTAATTTTCTTGGCGGCCACTGCCGGGTTTTGTTGAACAGATAGCTGATTCTTACAAAAGGGGCTCCCCCGAAAATTCCCCGCCGGGATGTTGAAGCCATACAAGAAGCCATTCCTCAAAATCCCGTCGGATATATGATCAGGGTATTTGTTCAGCCAGGGAGTCAAAGCCAGGATGTCGATGGGTGAAGATGATTGCTTCCCAGGCATCACATCAATCCTGCTTGGATCCCCCCTTACCTCCCGAACTACCGCTCTTGGACCTACAGCTAATTTCTGGGTGTGAGGAGTTCCCACAGCCCGCACAAGCATGCCGGAACCTACATGTTCCCTGGGGCCTGTTACAGTTACCTCTGTTGAAACCTCAACAAACCCCACGCTTGCCCCCATTCCCGCCGGTCTTGGGCTGCGATTCCCCATCGGCGCTTGCACGAAAGGGCTGCGCCGCTCTTTGTTGGACTGTCCCAGACCCGCTCCTGCCTGGCGATGACGTACCCGCCGATCCAGGCAAGAGCTGTTTGTGCCATGACACCGTGTCGAGACAATCCCACGTTAAAGTCTCATCAAACTCTTTAGATTTTCGAAAGTGAACATCATAACCCTTCCATTCATTCCCCTGTACATTGTATAAAAATCCATGATCCTGTTCTGGTAACATGATAAATCGGGCAACACTTCGGGTTTACGTTCCCCCATTACTGCTGTAAATATAGAAAAGGCCTTCACCCAGTTCGCCATCTTGGCCCGCCATACGCTGGGGTGCCATAAATCTTTCTGGGTCTTTGCGTACTCTATCTCACGATGGTCGGTCAACAGTGAAACATATTAATATATTTGTCCCCCCATATCATTTCCTTCGTGGCCGCCGGGATGTGCTGAGACAACCTTTCCCGCCTCGAAGGCACTGAACTCTCCCCAACCATTGGCAATGGGTTCTTACCGGGTTTAACCGCCGTGTCCGTTGTCTTTGCTCGGCCGTGACTCCCGGTGCTACCTGTGGGGGAATATAAGGAACATTCGCCGTCCCGGCTTCCCTTGACTGCCGTAACTGCTCAATTATTATTCTGGCTTCCTCGGCCGGATCCCCCGCAGCCACTGCCCCCCCCCCTGCTTTCTTCTTTAGCCAGGGTAACACTGCCGTTAACTGAAGGGCCAGTTCTGGGGGCATCTGATCATCCTCAACTGGCGTTATCACAACGGGGATTGGTAAACCCACATCCGGACCTGGTACTGGGCTGTCCACCGGTGCGACTGGGCTTGCTAGGGGTACCTCCGGGACTGGGCCCTCCCTGGAACCCGCCCTCCTCTTATTACGCTTCCCCTTACCCTCTGGGGCGACGTCCGGCAAGGCCGGTCCTATCACTTTCTTAGGCCGCCCCGAGAGGTTGTTCTGGGCTGCTATCTGCTTCTTAACCTCTGCTAAGCCCCGACCGATCGAATCCACTTTACCCAGTTTTCGGGCCATCACCGCTACTCGGTTCACCAAGGTGCGTAGCATCTTCTCCATCTCGGAGCTCTTTCCCGCTTTCTTGCCAGACATGCCTTCGGTTACTCCGTCCGACTTGATCCACAAGGTCCTAGATCTTCCACACGCCTGAAACTGAAAGAGAAACAACAAAGATTACAAGTTCTCAAAATTGCTGCTTGTTCCGTCGAGGGCTCACGAGCAACGAGTGGTGCAGCCTCCCGAGCACTGAAACAAGAGGACGCTTCATTGGATTCCCGCTCTATTTGTCCGTCTGCGGGAGGGCGGAGGCCCTCCTCGGGTACGCCCATCCGTGCACGGACTTCCGGGCGGGTGTCTAGGACAACCCCTTCTGGGCGGGAAAGCGCGTGCTCCGGCTACGCCGCTTTGGGCATACCAGCCGAACCACGCCCCCCGCCCACAATGGTTTCCCGGGGGCTCGGGGCACCCATCCATATGTTCGGGGGGACCGAGTGGTCTTCCCTTTCCATTTGTCAAGTTTTTATGAGGCAAGAAGCTTTGTACAGTGCTGGCGTTTATGTCTTGTTTCGTACAAGGTTGCGTCTGTTCAGAGACGAGCGCGAGCCCTGCTGAACAGTGTATCCGCCATAAAGATCTCGATCGAATCGAGATCGAGATCTTTACGGCTGGTTAATTGTATATGAATTTATTATTTGTTGTCTTTGTTTAGGAATTTTGCTTTGGGATGTATGATGTTGTAAATTTACTTTAGTGTATATATGTATTGTTCTATTTATGTTTATCATTTGTAATGAATAGAAGTGTAAATATATAAATGTACAGTTATCCCTTTTTTGACATCAATGCAAAAAAAGTCTTGAAAGAAAAAAGAAAAAATGAATGGTAGAAAATAAAAATACCTGGTTAAACTATAAAAGTGGTTGTTTGGCCTTTATAAGTAGTATTGTGTAGAAGTAAGGGTGGTGTAGGCATATCTTGTGGTATTTGTCTAAATATGATGTGTGGCATTACATGGGAAAAGGGAATGATTTGGTCACATTTGACGAGGTGTCATTGTACACAAACATAATACCTGAGTTTGGCATGCTGGCAACGACACACTTCCTGAATTAAAGGCTGGCAGAACTACTGATTCAGAAATTATTCTGAAGATAATGTAGCTGATTTTGGACAATCACACATTTTTATTTGAGGATAGTTTTGCAGGGATTCGGCCAAAGAACAGAACTAGGAGTAGGATTATAGGACCTTTGTAAGTAGGGACTGAGTTATCCTACCACCTGAGTATCCATATGCCCAGGACCGACTAGCAAATGTGTCTCACTTGCTCTCCTACTCACTGACAGAGAAACAAGCGATTAGACACCCCAGAACAAAACACTCCCAGATCACTCGGGAATCGCAGTAACAAGACACACCCTTTCGCTCATACCCTCGTATTTGTCCACAATAAGATCTGACAAAGACACTGAACAGGTACAAATATTTATTTTAACTAACAGGTTCAAATATGCAGTATACGAGTAGATTACAAATACAGTCAGAATGGCAGTTAGTCCATATATTATGAAGGGGGATGTCATCATAAAAAAGACAATGGAAAAGGAGACTATAGTGCCTAACCTCCCTCCCTTTGCTAAAAATCAGAAATATTATATAATAGAAGATCGCTGGGCTTTGTCTGCAGACCCCATACCTTAGCCTTTGGTTTGGTAAATCTACATCACAGGTGCTGTCTTGCTCTTCTCCCTGGAAAGATCCCTCTCCAAGTGTGTGTGTGCTGTCCGTGTATCCTAATGTATCTTTGTATCGGCCTTTAACAACAGCTTCTTTGGTATGTTTTGAATAGGTGCTAGGGCCTGACCAGAACAGAATACCAAGGGACATGTTGTTCCACCTTGCACACAATGTTCAGACTAAACTCCAGGAACATGCAGATAACAAACACAGCAGACAGTTCCCATATGAAAAGCGCTAACAAGGACACTTGCAGAAACAAAGTCATATGGTAAAGTGCACAAAAGCCGCATAATAGCTGCAGGGCTCATGCTAACATAGTGATGTCGACATTGTCCGCAAGGGCCACGTGACGCCCTCCCCTTGGCCAGGTCCATAGCACCAGGCTAAAGAACACCAAGATAAGCAGAGCCAAAGTGAATCTGTAAAGGCCAAATTACTAAAAGTCAAATTTGGAAAAGAGGCAGAGGTAAATGTAGATCAAAAAGGTGACGCGAGCTCAAAATGCCGGGTTCCCTATGGTACTTAGGGAAACCCTCTAAATGCAAAAAGTTACAGGTACCATGGAATGCAATTCACTCCAAAAGACCATCCGCACCTCTGAAAGCAAAGAGGGTGGCTATCCAATCGAGCAAGGCGAGGAGCATGTCAGGGCGATCTGCATGATACCTGATGATACTTCTCTGTAAGAGGCCCTGAACACAAGTGCAGGTAGTCCAGTCTGCTCTCCTTACATTAGCTAATGCATCCCTCAGGCAGGTGTCATGGTAACAGGCCTGGTCATGGGCCCACGAGGGACCCACCAACAGTACATAATCCGGGTCGACACATGATGTAGTGGAGAGGCAGACATCCAGGGCCTAGTCAAAGGGGCACTGGAGACAGTAAAACACAGGTTGCACGCAGGTGAATTAGGCATAGTGAAAGTTCAGCCTATAGTAGATGTCAAGAGTCGCCAATGAAAAACTTCTAAATAGTTGTTGCATTCGTTCACAGTACAGTCGCAGCTGCTCTGGATGTGGCTGAACCACAGGACTGATTTGCATATAGCCATGTCTACACTGGGGTGGCAGAGTGGGCTAAAGAACGGTGATGGATTAAACTCAGATCCTTTGACTGGGTGTGAATGTTTGATTGATTCAGATGCACCGTCCATCACCACCCCCTTTTGTACCACAGTGACCCACAGGACGGGCAGCCATTTTGTAGTAGAAGGAGAAGAATCAGCACTGTGCAAATTAGTAAGAGCACCAGGGGAAACCCGCCAAAGGTGCTGGAAAAAAAAGATTGAATAAAAATCGGTATTACTCAAAAATAGTCTGTAAGGAGGTAATAAGGCCAAAGACCACCAATTTGAAAAAATGCGCTAAGCCTTCGGTTTCAGACGCATTAAATATTTGGTGTGATATTTCCTCAAAATGGAGTGGGAGACTGGTATTCAGCAGAGTCTCACTTGATGTTCTAGCCAATTGCAATTTGAAGGTCTCACGAGCTGAAGTGAGAGCAACTTCTTGTTGAAACAATAGTGCTTTGAGTCTGCTTAGCTTATTGAAATCTGACTTCAAAGTGGGAATGGAAGGCCACAGCAAACTATCTACAATCCCTTGTGGAGGAGGAAAGAGGACATTGCTGCAACATGTAACATGTTGTGTGTGAACCCCTTACAATATACGGGATGCCTGCCCGTAAGCCGCAGCAGATGAGGGTATTTAGGATAAGATCAATTCCATTGGAGAGCAAAGTTAGCATGGGAATAATAGCAGGCACTGGCGTTCCTTTAAAAAAATGTGCCAAATTAGGGGCTGATACGTTACAAGCCCCTTGCAATTTAACTTGTGGACAAACAAAGAATGTCCCTCAGTAGAATCACAGCCGTTCCCTGTTAAGAAAACTTATTTATCCTCACTCTGACAGGTTAATGAAAAGGTTACAACAATAATTAATGGAGAAAAGTACTACCAATGGATTCAAACCTACCCACAAGGTAATGTTTTATGCAGGCTGTAAATTGAAATGCCGAGATAGGCAATGAGATCACCCTGTGTATTACCCATACAGAAGAAATAGTTTTCTCAATGGAGAATGGAAACCGTTCTAATTTTTCAGTATGCAACATGTGTATGTAGAGTCTTTCATGATATAAGCCGTAGTCTATTTGTCAAATTAAATGCTAAAAACAGTGCAGAAGCATTCAAATAATCCCATGGTACTTTGCCACTTTCCAGGGTCTGCAATGTCCAAGCAAATTGCATTATCGAACGCAATTGATGTTGCCCATGATAAAACACAGAGACATAACTTTGTACTATGTCAATTACGGATGAAACAATATTATCTAAATTGTAAATATGTGCAAGTAGTGCTCATCCCAGACATCACCTTTCTGCCATACGGAAATGGTCAGGGCCAGGAGGAACTGCAGCTTAGATACAGTATATGTCAGGAATTTGGCTGACATTAAACAGAGGTTCCTTTTTAGAGTCTATGACAGTTATACCTTCAGAGATGTACATGAAAGAGCAATGAAGATAGCAACAAATGGGTTCTTACCGGGTTTAACCGCCGTGTCCGTTGTCTTTGCTCGGCCGTCGGTCGTGACTCCCGGTGCTACCTGTGGGGGAATATAAGGAACATTCGCCGTCCCGGCTTCCCTTGACTGCCGTAACTGCTTAATTATTATTCTGGCTTCCTCGGCCGGATCCCCCGCAGCCACTGCCCCCCCCCCCTGCTTTCTTCTTTAGCCAGGGTAACACTGCCGCTAACTGAAGGGCCAGTTCTGGGGGCATCTGATCATCCTCAACTGGCGTTATCACAACGGGGATTGGTAAACCCACATCCGGACCTGGTACTGGGCTGTCCACCGGTGCGACTGGGCTTGCTGGGGGTACCTCCGGGACTGGGCCCTCCCTGGAACCCGGCCTCCTTTTATTACGCTTCCCCTTACCCTCTGGGGCGACGTCCGGCAAGGCCGGTCCTATCACTTTCTTAGGCCGCCCCGAGAGGTTGTTCTGGGCTGCTATCTGCTTCTTAACCTCTGCTAAGCCCCGACCGATCGAATCCACTTTACCCAGTTTTCGGTCCATCACCGCTACTCGGTTCACCAAGGTGCGTAGCATCTTCTCCATCTCGGAGCTCTTTCCCGCTTTCTTGCCAGACATGCCTTCGGTTACTCCGTCCGACTTGATCCACATGGTCCTAGATCTTCCACACGCCTGAAACTGAAAGAGAAACAACAAAGATTACAAGTTCTCAAAATTGCTGCTTGTTCCGTCGAGGGCTCACGAGCAACGAGTGGTGCAGCCTCCCGAGCACTGGAACAAGAGGACGCTTCATTGGATTCCCGCTCTATTTGTCCGTCTGCGGGAGGGCGGGGGCCCTCCTCGGGTACGCCCATCCGTGCACGGACTTCCGGGCGGGTGTCTAGGACAACCCCTTCTGGGCGGGAAAGCGCGTGCTCCGGCTACGCCGCTTTGGGCATACCAGCCGAACCACGCCCCCCGCCCACAATGGTTTCCCGGGGGCTCGGGGCACCCATCCATACGTTCGGGGGGACCGAGTGGTCTTCCCTTTCCATTTGTCAAGTTTTTATGAGGCAAGAAGCTTTGTACAGTGCTGGCGTTTATGTCTTGTTTCGTACAAGGTCGCGTCTGTTCGGAGACGAGCGCGAGCCCTGCTGAACAGTGTATCCGCCATAAAGATCTCGATCGAATCGAGATCGAGATCTTTACGGCTGGTTAATTGTATATGAATTTATTATGTGTTGTCTTTGTTTAGGAATTTTGCTTTGGGATGTATGATGTTGTAAATTTACTTTAGTGTATATATGTATTGTTCTATTTATGTTTATCATTTGTAATGAATAGAAGTGTAAATATATAAATGTACAGTTATCCCTTTTTTGACATCAATGCAAAAAAAGTCTTGAAAGAAAAAAGAAAAAATGAATGGTAGAAAATAAAAATACCTGGTTAAACTATAAAAGTGGTTGTTTGGCCTTTATAAGTAGTATTGTGTAGAAGTAAGGGTGGTGTAGGCATATCTTGTGGTATTTGTCTAAATATGATGTGTGGCATTACATGGGAAAAGGGAATGATTTGGTCACATTGGACGAGGTGTCATTGTACACAAACATAATACCTGAGTTTGGCATGCTGGCAACGACACACTTCCTGAATTAAAGGCTGGCAGAACTACTGATTCAGAAATTATTCTGAAGATAATGTAGCTGATTTTGGACAATCACACATTTTTATTTGAGGGTAGTTTTGCAGGGATTCGGCCAAAGAACAGAACTAGGAGTAGGATTATAGGACCTTTGTAAGTAGGGACTGAGTTATCCTACCACCTGAGTATCCATATGCCCAGGACCGACTAGCAAATGTGTCTCACTTGCTCTCCTACTCACTGACAGAGAAACAAGCGATTAGAGACCCCAGAACAAAACACTCCCAGATCACTCGGGAATCGCAGTAACAAGACACACCCTTTCGCTCATACCCTCGTATTTGTCCACAATAAGATCTGACAAAGACACTGAACAGGTACAAATATTTATTTTAACTAACAGGTTCAAATATGCAGTATACGAGTAGATTACAAATACAGTCAGAATGGCAGTTAGTCCATATATTATGAAGGGGGATGTCATCATAAAAAAGACAATGGAAAAGGAGACTATAGTGCCTAACCTCCCTCCCTTTGCTAAAAATCAGAAATATTATATAATAGAAGATCGCTGGGCTTTGTCTGCAGACCCCATACCTTAGCCTTTGGTTTGGTAAATCTACATCACAGGTGCTGTCTTGCTCTTCTCCCTGGAAAGATCCCTCTCCAAGTTTGTGTGTGCTGTCCGTTTATCCTAATGTATCTTTGTATCGGCGTTTAACAACAGCTTCTTTGGTATGTTTTGACTAGGTGCTAGGGCCTGACCAGAACAGAATAACAAGGGACATGTTGTTCCACCTTGCACACAATGTTCAGACTAAACTCCAGGAACATGCAGATAACAAACACAGCAGACAGTTCCCATATGAAAAGCGCTAACAAGGACACTTGCAGAAACAAAGTCATATGGTAAAGTGCACAAAAGCCGCATAATAGCTGCAGGGCTCATGCTAACATAGTGATGTCGACATTGTCCGCAAGGGCCACGTGACGCCCTCCCCTTGGCCAGGTCCATAGCACCAGGCTAAAGAACACCAAGATAAGCGGAGCCAAAGTGAATCTGTAAAGGCCAAATTACTAAAAGTCAAATTTGGAAAAGAGGCAGTGGTAAATGTAGATCAAAAAGGTGACGCGAGCTCAAAATGCCGGGTTCCCTATGGTACTTAGGGAAACCCTCTAAATGCAAAAAGTTACAGGTACCATGGAATGCAATTCACTCCAAAAGACCATCCGCACCTCTGAAAGCAAAGAGGGTGGCTATCCAATCGAGCAAGGCGAGGAGCATGTCAGGGCGATCTGCATGATGACCTGATGATACTTCTCTGTAAGAGGCCCTGAACACAAGCGCAGGTAGTCCAGTATGCTCTCCTTACATTAGCTAATGCATCCCTCAGGCAGGTGTCATGGTAACAGGCCTGGTCATGGGCCCACGAGGGACCCACCAACAGTACATAATCCGGGTCGACACATGATGTAGTGGAGAGGCAGACATCCAGGGCCTAGTCAAAGGGGCACTGGAGACAGTAAAACACAGGTTGCACGCAGGTGAATTAGGCATAGTGAAAGTTCAGCCTATAGTAGATGTCAAGAGTCGCCAATGAAAAACTTCTAAATAGTTGTTGCATTCGTTCACAGTACAGTCGCAGCTGCTCTGGATGTGGCTGAACCACAGGACTGATTTGCATATAGCCATGTCTACACTGGGGTGGCAGAGTGGGCTAAAGAACGGTGATGGATTAAACTCAGATCCTTTGACTGGGTGTGAATGTTTGATTGATTCAGATGCACCGTCCATCACCACCCCCTTTTGTACCACAGTGACCCACAGGACAGGCAGCCATTTTGTAGTAGAAGGAGAAGAATCAGCACTGTGCAAATTAGTAAGAGCACCAGGGGAAACCCGCCAAAGGTGCTGGAAAAAAAAGATTGAATAAAAATCGGTATTACTAAAAAATAGTCTGTAAGGAGGTAATAAGGCCAAAGACCACCAATTTGAAAAAATGTGCTAAGCCTTCGGTTTCAGACGCATTAAATATTTGGTGTAATATTTCCTCAAAATGGAGTGTGAGATTGGTATTCAGTAGTCTCACTTGATGTTCTAGCCACCTGCAATTTGAAGGTCTCACGAGCTGAAGTGAGAGCAACTTCTTGTTGAAACAATAGTGCTTTGAGTCTGCTTAGCTTATTGAAATCTGACTTCAAAGTGGGAATGGAAGGCCACAGCAAACTATCTACAATCCCTTGTGGAGGAGGAAAGAGGACATTGCTGCAACATGTAACATGTTGTGTGTGAACCCCTTACAATATACGGGATGCCTGCCCGTAAGCCGCAGCAGATGTGGGTATTTAGGATAAGATCAATTCCATTGGAGAGCAAAGTTAGCATGGGAATAATAGCAGGCACAGGCGTTCTTTTAAAAAAATTGCCAAATTAGGGGCTGATACGTTACAAGCCCCTTGCAATTTAACTTGTGGACAAACAAAGAATGTCCCTCAGTAGAATCACAGCCGTTCCCTGTTAAGAAAACGTATTTATCCTCACTCTGACAGGTTAATGAAAAGGTTACAACAATAATTCATGGAGAAAAGTACTACCAACGGATTCAAACCTACCCACAAGGTAATGTTTTATGCAGGCTGTAAATTGAAATGCCGAGATAGGCAATGAGATCACCCTGTGTATTACCCATACAGAAGAAATAGTTTTCTCAATGGAGAATGGAAACCGTTCTAATTTTTCAGTATGCAACATGTGTATGTAGAGTCTTTCATGACATAAGCCGTTGTCTATTTGTCAAATTAAATGCTAAAAAAAGTGCAGAAGCATTCAAATAATCCCATGGTACTTTGCCACTTTCCAGGGTCTGCAATGTCCAAGCAAATTGCATTATCGAACGCAATTGATGTTGCCCATGATGCAACACAGAGACATAACTTTGTACTATGTCAATTACGGATGAAACAATATTATCTAAAGTGTAAATATGTGCAAGTAGTGCTCATCCCAGACATCACCTTTCTGCCATACGGAAATGGTCAGGGCCAGGAGGAACTGCAGCTTAGATACAGTATATGTCAGGAATTTGGCTGACATTAAACAGAGGTTCCTTTTTAGAGTCTATGACAGTTATACCTTCAGAGATGTACATGAAAGAGCAATGAAGATAGCAACAAAAGTCACACTTAAAGAACACAGAATTAAGCAAGACACATACACAGAAAATATTATACCTATCTACACTTATGGCAGTAACATAGGTGATGTCATCTGAAGTCTGAACAGACACTGGCACTTGTCGAAAGAATACACCAATGTGGCACACCATATTACCAGACGCCCATATATTACTTTTCACAATAAAATAACTCTTAGAGGACTTATCAGCCCTAGTAACCCAGGCAACAAGCAATTTGAGAATTGGTTAACACTACACATGAAAGGTTTCCATATATGTGTACACTGCACTATGTCCAAAGTTGCAAAAGAAAAACACTCATATAAATATAATGACAGCCTCATCTTCTATATCAAAAGCAACATAAATTGAACAGCACACTTTGTGGGCTACGTGTTGATTTATAATTGAATGGGATTTATGTGGGAAGCACAGTGAGAATGGGCAAAGTAATGGAACACTTTAAAGCAGTAAAACAAGGGGATCATGAATACCACTTTGCACTTCATACACTGACTTGTAAACAAGAAGACCAACATAGGAGCTTTCAGTTCCATGGTCTAGAAATGGTACAACAAAATTATATAGGCCGTAAAAAAGAGTTACACTTGAGACGCCAAAAAACCATTTGGATTTTGTGTCTCAAAGCTGTGGAAAAGGAGCTTAACATGGATCGTGAATTACATTACTTATTGGGTGATTAAGAACTGATAATTGTTGCAGTATTCTGTGACAATGTACTGCTACAAGTGCTGATAGTATGTTGTGTGGTCCTAAGAAACAGTAATGATGTATAATTTCAAATGTGATAGTAGGAAGCTTTATATTTGCTTCCAATGCATTCAAGTCAATACAGTCTTTATTTCGATTGTCATAATCATTAAAAACACAGTACAAAAAGTGACTGAGGGAATTCATAATGTATAATAATACATCCTATTAAAAACATAGTAAAAAGTTGATAAAAAGGTATAAGTAAAATGGATAGGCGATAATACACTACACAATATACAAATATTTACACAACTATTGACAGATGCTATTTACCCCCTTATTGATGCATAAAACAAAACATACACCTGGTTTGGGTATCAATGACAACCACCCATACTGGGAGTGAACTTACAATGCTAATCCACTGAGGATAGAGTCATAAGATGGGACTGGCAAGAATTAGAGTACCCTCAACATAGTGGCTCGGATGCCCGACATCCAGCTCAAAATTGTAGCCACAGCAATTACTATAGGCTCATGCGTGTTGGTCTTCAGGATCCGTAGCACCTCGATACCGGACCTTGTGCCCAGATTCAAGCATATTGGTTTCAACCATTTATTTCTTGCTAACTTGTAAGCTGAAAATTCAAATAACAAATGTGCTAGCATTTCAATATGAGCTGGACATGTATTACATTTATCATCCGTCAAGGAATGCCATCTACTTGTAAATGATTTTATAGGTAGGGAACCCATCCTAAATTGATGGAACAGCTTCCTATCACTTGGTTTAGTGATAAAATCCCAGTAACATTCAAACTCAGTATCTTGTTTATACTCCAAGAATGTCCCGGACAAAGTATGCCCCGGAGTAGATAAAAGCTGATTGGTCTTGACCATGTTCCAATATGCTGTCTTAAACTGTTTTTTCGAGGGGAAATTGCCACTTGCTGGGTCTTCCCACAGGTTGCTCAACCCCATATTTATCAATAAACTTTTTATCTTGCATAACCAGGCGATCTTACACAAACAGTCTGCCCCCTGAACATCAGAGAACAACTCGGCATAAGCAGACAACTCAGGGGTTGACCAAAGCCTTGTCCAAAATGCTAACGCTCTGTAGCGCGCTATGTCCTCTATAGTATAGCAGCAAAGATATGAGTAAAGGGGCTTACGCGGTGTTGACTATGGAAGGCCTTTTATAGCTCTCACAAATTTGTTTTGAGCTGCAATCAAGGGTGAAAAATCATCAAAGCCCCAAAGTTGAGCACTGTAAAGTATAGAGGTACTGATCTTGAAATTATAGATCTTTAATGCGGGGCTTTTTGGCTTAGTATGTGAAATCCTTAGTTCTTTTGTAAGTACGCCAGCTAGCTGGGTATGTTTTAGAGCCAGTAAATCAATATGTGGTTTCCATTGCAATTTCCTACCTAGAGTTATCTCAAAATATTTAAAAACATCAGTCTGTTCTAAAACTATGTTGCTCATGAAGACTCTACCTTTAATGGCTTTGTGTTTGTGGAGGACCATAAATTTGGTCTCTTCCACTTTAACGACAAGTTCATGATCACAACAGAACTCCACAAAACTAGTCAGGGCAGACTGCAACCACTTTTGTGTCTTTGAAATTATCAAGGTATTGTCTGCGAACATGAGCAGGGGTATCTTCGTGCAGGCTAATGTGGGGGCATCTGTTGGATGGGTAGAAAAATATTGTACAACCCTATTAATAAATAAAGAGAATAGGGTGGTGCCAAAACGCACCCTTGACGTACACCCTTAGAAACAGGGAACCTGTGCGTGACACTCCCCTGCGAGCCCCAGCGAACCTGTGCATAATTAGAATCATGAAGTTTAACTAAGATTGCCAGTATTTCCAATGGCATCCCCATTGCCGCAAAAGCAGTCCGCATTTTGTTATGAGAGACCAAATCAAAGGCGGATTTGAGATCAATAAAAGCAGCGAAAATTGTACCCTCTCCAATGAAAACAATTCGCCAATAGATTAACATAAACCTAAAAACCTGGTCTATGGTGCCAGTGTGTGGTTGGAACCCTGCCTGGAGCTTTGTCAAGATGTCATTATCTGCTTTCCAGGACTGGATTTGCACAACACTAACCTGGCAATAATCTTTTGGATAGAGTCTATGAGGCTTATTGGCCTATAGTTGCCTAGTAGGGCTCGATCCCCTTTTTTATAAATTGGGAGAATTTCCGCACCTCTCCATGTATGTGGGATGGGTGCACCACTGGCTATTGCATTGGCGAGTATCTGAATATAGGTTACCCAATTTTTCTTATAGGCATCTCTACAGGATTGATTAAACCATGATGCTACCCTGGGGCGAGATTTCCTGTTCGGCTTTTGTTTTTTAATAAAATAGTTCTTGAGTCCAGAGAACATATCATTATGGACCTGCAAAATAATAGAATTGATGTCCACCTGTGATTTGCAGTTTTGGAGGATTGCTAGGGTGCAAACGATCGCACCCTTTATCTGTCCCATAGCCCTATCATTATCAATAATCATGGCCAATCTAACTCTCCTCATATCATTGGTAAGCAGGACATCTGCTGTTACCTTCTCGACTAAATAATCCCTCTATCTGCAAAGATAATATCAATGGGTTATGGTCACTTTCAGTCCGCTCCTGTACTACCATATCTAAGAGGAAGAGGAAAATTCGATATTTAGAAATATATAGTCTTTACGTCTACTTCTCACCACATTACTAAATGTGTGAGAAGCCTAATCTATCCAAATGTGACCTCCCATTAACTGTCCTGACTCCCCTTTCCAAACACAGACCTTTTAATTGTATAGCGGCTTCGGTCCATTTTTTAATCTGACTTAAGTCTTGGGATGGAATATTCCACTGAGCATCCTCCTCGACACTAAAATCACCATCATCTTGATCTCAGGGCTCAAAGGAACAGTTAAAATCCCCAGAAATTATTAGGTTACAATGTCCCCTATTACTTTCTAAAAAACTATCAAAAAGGGTGACTGTGTTAGATCTTTTACCACCCGGCAACCCTCTTGCATATACATTGATAATCATTATACCAGGAGCGTTTGCCAGACGAAGCTGTATAACCATAATATCCAGACCATCAATGAATACTTCCTCCACCTTGTATCCTGCTTGTTGTTTAAACCAAACGGTAAGTCCACCTAGTGGACAACCTCGCTGTCCCCACAGTGCTGCTTTTGAAAAGTTGGGAAACCCAGGAGGGTAAATTTGGTCCAGTGACCATGTTTCCTGAAAAGCCCAAATATCGTGGTCTTCAAGGAATGCTGGCCATTCTATTGGTGCTATTTTTTAGGGTAGTCCCGCCAGGAGACAAATGCCAAATTTGACTTTTGGTGCCCTTGTATCATAGCACTAGAGATTACCGGGGTATAGAATGGGTGAGCCTTGGCCAACACTTCTGAACCTGGGGTAAAAGAAGGCATAGACAGTTTAGCCGAAAGAGAATTGATAGGGCCTTCCTCCCTTGTCTTGGTACCCACTTCCATCCTACCTGGGCCATCAGCTCAAGGGCCTTGTTACTACAACCAACTTTGTTCGCTTTCTTAGTGGTGTCCCTAAACTGGGAAGGTAATTGAAGGTTCCTTAACCTTCAATCAACCTTCTCTAAGGAGGACCCCTCACTACCACATACGTCTGATTTGTTAAAACAGTTGCTAATGTTGGCTGTAGGAGGGTTGTTTTTAATCCTAATAATTGAGGTACTCATGTGAGAAGTTCTTATGTCAAATGCCACTAAGTTTTGTGCTAGATCTATGGTCCTGAGTAATAGTCTAACACAGTCAGTGCTATATTCCTGAGATCCAATCCTTTTAGCGGAAATGAGGTCTTCTCTTATTAGTGAACTACAATTCCTGATGTGTTGGAGCCAATGTATGCTTTTCTTAATCAAAGTCTGCTCATCTTCATTGAATGAACTAGGTGGTGCTTTTTGGATATTAGTAAAAAAAACAGGACGTTTTGAAACCCATTGTGAGAAGTTGGCCTGGTATATGCTGTCCACTAATTAAAGTGGGCACCTTGTACCAGTCCAAACAACCCCTTATAGTGATAGGTTATAGACACCCTTTACTGAAAGCTATCCTAGTGGTAGCTATGGAGAGCAGCCTTCAGGCTAAGTCTTGAAGGAATGTAAAGCAGCTTGTTTTACCAGTCTATAATCTCTTGATTAACAAAATGAAAGGAGAACCCCACCAGATATATATTAAAATATATGTATTTAAGATAAAACACACCCCTCTAGTCTCTTTATGAGGCTAAAGTTCAAAGTACATAAGTTACAGTCAGTTATCAACAGTAATAGCACAAATACATGTTTGAGCCCTATGGGCGTACCAAACCATATACCAAAGTATAAGAACCACGACTGAGCTAGACTCAAGGCCTAGAGCCTGTAGAAGGGCTTGGACCACAAGGAACCAAGGGGGACGCGTGCAGTGTGTTAACACAGCCTCGAATCGCCGTTCATTTCTATGGGGAAAGTCGCCATTGGAAATTAGAAGAAAAAGGACAATTCGGAGAGGACTTCCAGTTAACCCCTTTGAACTTAAGAGTTTCTAGGGCCCACACCCACGTACGTACCATAGTAAGAGTGTTACCTCACCCAGAGAAGGCAGGTGCATACGTGTCAAATGGTGTCTGGAATTGTCGTCATTTTCTATTGCGTTCTCCTGGAAAGTGCTGCTGCCATGAAAAAGAAAAGTGTCCGGTGGAATCCAAGCCTGGATTGAGGAAGACAAGAACCTGAAAGCAGAGGGGACAGAGTCTGGGTCACTTGCCAGTAACTAGGGGTATGATAGATGAATGCCCACACTTGTTGGGTGCTTCAGGTGAGTTGACGGGCATCTTGACTCTTCAGCCACGAGGTCCAGGAGGCGTCGACGACAACCAGGAGCTGGATTCGAGCTGTTCCATGATGTCTGGCGAGTGCTGCGGTGTCAGCGACCAGATTGGACCCAACAAGCCGTGGCAACGGCAAGTCACTTGGAAATAGAGAAAGGACTCTGCTGCAGACCAGCAAGGTCTGAGGGACTCAACCAGCGAAGGTAAGCCAGGGCACATCTGGAGAAACCAGGAAAGCCCAAGCAGAAGAAGAGTTGCCTTCATGGGGACCCACTAGCCAACGGACTAGGAATCGCTAAGGAGCCTCGAGTGGTCGCACTTGGAGCTGGCCCACGGAGCACTCGTGGAGTGGAGGCCAGTGATCTTCGGTGCAGTCGGTGCTCGTGGGTGGGGCTACTCGGAGCCCAAAGCACAACTTCGAGGGATACCAGGAAGATGATGTTCAGGGGTTAAGGTTCCACATTACCCACGATAGCTATGTGCCTTAGCTTTGCTGGAGACTCAGGGCAACCTTGGCGAAGTCTGGAAATCCGCCTCTGGTGATGCAAAGACTTTGGCGTCTGGCGGGAGCTTCAGTGATGCAGACCGGTCAGTTGCTTCTTTGGTGCCTGCAGAGCAAGGGAGTCACTCCTTGACCCCAAGGGAGATTCTGCAGTCCTCTAATCTTGAAGTAGATCGTCGAAGATCCAGGATTCGGCTTCAGAGTTTCGTCCAGCGATAATCTAAAGTCCTAAGGACTGGGGTTCCTACTTTATAACCAAGGAGAGGGTTGGACTTACTCTGGGGACCCACCTATGGGAGGGTTTGGAAAGAGGGGTGGCTACACCTATTTTCTTTGTCCAGTTTCGCGCCAGAGCAGAGACAGGTAGCCGCTGTTACCGGTTTGAACTGGACTATGCACAGGAACACCAAATGTGCCCCCAGTGCAGGACTTCAAAGCACCAGAGAGTGCTCCCGCCCAGCCCCAATACACATCATCCTGACTGGAGAGGTGGTTACACCTCTCTTTGACAGGAAACCTGTTGTCCAGGCCGCCCCTGCTGAAATTTCAGTCAGCAGCAGGAGGTCAGACCCATGTCTGTGGCAGCGGCATCCATTTTGTGATGCCAGGGCTATGTAAAGTTAATACCGGGTAGACCAGTGTGTGCATGTCTCCCCCTCTAGAAGGGTGGAATGCTATCCCCACCACCAGGACTGGCGGCAGGAGGGGTAGTATTCCAAAGTGTTTGACACCAAACACAGCATGTTTCTGTACAGCCATCCCAAAGTTAGCATTAACCGCAAGGTTATAATGCACTTAAGAGTATATGGTCAGGCTGCACCAGAAACAGCATCAGAGGATAGACTCCTAACGCTGCAAAGGGGCTCTGCTCAAGCAGGGGCACCCTCTCACATAAAATCCAAGCACTCTGCCTTCATGATTGTTAAGGCCTGCCATAGGAGGGACTTATAGGTTTATATGTGTGTGCATTGGTAGTGATATAGGTAGCCTATACCACAGTAAGGGGTTGATCCAGCACTCCTACTAAAATTCTGCATAAATGATGTCATCATCTACCACCAAACTTACCAATCAATACCAGGCCCATAAAATACCAGAGCAGCTGAATCATGAGGCGAATCAATCTAATACGTTGTTTTTAAACTATCTACAATAAACAAGATCAGCTTGTCATTTAGTAAGTTTATTCAAACATATTCAGAAAAACGTAGGTTTTGGAACTTTATTAAACAAGCATTAGAAATGTCATGAAGAAAAGCTTATTCAGCATTTATAAAGAGAGCTTAATTCAAGAAATATTATTCATTATTAGGAATAAGTGAAATGAGCATTTCCAAACCCTAACTAGTTCCGTGTCTCTACCCTCATTGCCTGAAAATAAAGTCTTTAAAAAGTCTCCTTTCCTTACGTGTATTCGTCGGTCAGCAGAACACGACCCTCTGAAATCAAGAAGCTTAAGCGAAAAATCTGCTCCTTGAGCCAACTTTTATACCCTAAAACTAAGGCTAAACTAACTATTTTCACATTCCAACAGCTGAATTCTGGCTCCCCATTGGCTGACCCACCTCACGCCACAGTAATTTGTGACATCTTTCACCTCAGGTCCGGGCTTTTACACAAAGCCATTGTTCATGCACAGAGTCCTGGCGACAGTTCCTAAGTCTGCTACATTTTGTAGCAAAGTTGTTCATGTAGTGCACAAAAATGCCGCGGCTCTTCCTCTCAACCTTGAGCCTGTCCGTTCTGAGCTTTCTGTGGCACAAGCAAACCTCTCCACAGAGTCGCCTTTAGCAGTTCTTTTTCAAAGCTTTTCATAATAAAAGTTCATAGGCTACTCATCTTTTTCAAAATAAGTTTTCTCCCGTGTCTTTACATCAGTAGGCCTCTTTCAGAAAGCGTCAATTTTCTGCACCACTTTTGCTTGCGTCACTGCGCCACTTTTAGCTTGCGTCACTTTTTCAGAATGCATTATTTTTCAGCAGCTATGCTTCTTTCAGTAAACTATTATTTAAACAAACACAAAACAGCAATTAATTAAAGAATTGACATTTGTTCTGTTACCCACCCCATTTGCTAAATGTTAACCCATTAATTATGTTACCTAGCAAAAAGCACAACGAAAGCAACACTTATAATCTACCATTCTTCATGAGGTCCAGCAGGATTCTTTATAAATCTGGAAAAGATAATCAGACACAATAGACAAAAGCACATATAAATAAGCACATGCCATTACTTGATCAGCCACATTAGTGTTTGACAAAGACAATAGGACTAACAAAACATCCTTAGTTATTTATTAAAACATACTTGCAGTTTCAACATAAAAGCACATAATGTTAATCCCGTGTATTGGTGAATGCAATCTTACTCTAGGTTGGTTTAGTAAAACAAATCATGCAAAAACTCATTAATATTAATAATCAAGTTATGGGAAATTAACTTCACGAACCAGAATAAAAGCATTTCTGAAGCTCGCTCCATCAACTCCCTCATCTGGTGATTTCAAAATCCCCAAACAAAATCCAAAAATTTAGAAAATTTTATCTATTGAACATGTTTCAGGCTTACTCAGGATTAGTATGTAAAACTCTAATTTCATCTATATTACTGCAACTCTCAGTTCTACAACCTTCTGATTCTATTTCCTATTCCCTTTCTTTATTCAGCTAAGTTGGATCCTTTCCACCTTTGAATCCCCAACCCGATCCTTTCCACCTTTGAATCCCCAACCCCCAATGAATTTATAGGTATCTACATTTTGAATTGCACCAACAAAACAAATAGAGAAAAAATTTCTCGTCAGCTCTCATTTAGCAGGTTAAATTGTTTTAAGTAGGAAGCTTAACACACACATAACAATTTTTAACATCCATAACTAACATACTCAGATAAAAGTCTGGAGAAGGAATTGCTAGACAAATCTCCAACAGATCTATCTTGATGAATCTCTGGATTGTGCTCAATAACTCTGTTAATTTTTGAAAATGAAAGCTAAGATTAACCAAACCAAGATTAAAAGCACCACACAGATTGAAGACATTTTGCAGCATCTTCTAAAAATGGAACACCTTGAAGTGTCAGAACTAGGCATTTTTAGAAAAATCAAAAATCAAAAATCAAAAACAAATTTTAAAAAATTGTGAATAATGTCAGTAATGTAAATAATTAAACTAATATCTCCCCCCTTTTTAATTTTTTTTTTTTTACCCTCTAACAGCTTTTCTTCGACCTTGCGTCACATAAATGTATTTTCCAGATAACACAATTTCTTCGACCTTGTGTCACCTAACACAATTTCTTCAGCCTTATGCCAAAAATAAACCTTAACTCTAAGAAAGTTAAACCTAGTCATTGTCACTATTTTCTCCCAAATTTTCCCGACTGCTACTACTGATCTCAACTACTGGTGGGATATTTATGTAGGCCCACTCTGGACATTTGTACTTCTGATTTAGCCTCAATGGACTTTTGCTTTTTCTGGTAATCACTTCAATTTTCTTTCCAACTTGCTCTTTTTTATCTGATTCACTCTCCTGACTAGATATCTCATTTATCTGCTCCTTTGATCTTTTCACCGACTTGAACTTCAAGTCTTCTTTTAGGCCAGACATCACCTTTTCTCAGGAGCTTCTTCTTAGGCTCTATTTTATTACATTCAGCTTTCCAAGCCTTTTTCCTGAATTTTCTTATTTCAGACTCTTCATCACTCTCGTCTGAGACTGTTTGAGACTTCAAATCTGTACCTAGGAACTTCTTTACTTGGCAGCTTCACTCCGTTAAGAACATCATCCTTACAGCTGGTACTTGGTAATTCTTCCTCTTCTTCAAGGATCACCTTTAGCTTCCCAGTTTCAGGATTCTTGTTCCCGCATTCAGAGCTACTCTTCTGCTTTTCAATACTCTCCTGGACTTAATTGTCCTTTTGCTCAGAATTTTCTGCTTCCGAATCTTTTCCTGCTTCAGAATCTTCTTTCTCTGCTTGAGATTCTTTTTCTAGCAGATTTTCATCATTTTCTAAATCTTAAATCACAATCTCTAGATCTTTTTCATTCAATGTTTCATTCACATGGACATCATCATCCAGATGTCGACCACCTTGTCGATCTTCAAGATCTGGATTTTCTGGTTCTTCTTCTGAGTCTGAATCAGTTATAGTGTCGTCACTATCTTCATCAGGGTTATCCGGTGCAGGTACACGAACGGTATGACTGATATGCATCCACCTTTTCATAACTTTGCACTTTAAAGTATCTGTTGTGACTAATATCACCTGTCTTACTTTTTGCCTCCTGGGTACTGAACATTTTCTCCTACGATGAACCTTTGTTCTGACCCAGTCTCTTGGCAATAGATCCTGAGCCTGCTCCTTTTCTTTTGAAAACACATCTGTTCCCACAGTAATTGTGTCATTTTTTCTTGTTGGAAAAGCTTCTACCCATTTTGAAAATAAACAAATGATGACTAGGACATATCTCAATTTGTTATGTTGGGGCATTTCAATGAAATCTATTTGAATTTTTGCAAATGGACCACCCTCCCAGCCTATGGTTCCCAAATTCTCAATTGTCTTTTGATCTTGATTGTTTTTCTGGCATGTGTTTTTCTAGTATGTCAGACAACTTTCCCCAAACAGTTGAATCATTGTGTCTCTTGCTAAATGACCTGGACCATGGTACATCCGTGCCATGTCAGCAATCATGCAATTGAGCATAACATATCTGCCATCTTTGTAAACCCATATTTCATCTTTCTCTTGCTGTCTGCAACCTTCTTTGAGCCATGTGTTTTTCTCCTCATCATTTGCCTCATCTTGAAATTGTTTTAACTCATGCCATGTCTGAATTACTAAGATTAGAATGAGAATGCTTGAAACATGTTCATCAAATTTTTCGCGAATCATTGCAACCCTCTCCTGAGCACAGAACTTAGCAATGGTACCTGCGTACTCATTGCCTTTTGAGACAATTATTTTTCTCTCCATTTGCAGCATATTTTATCACTGCTATTTGGTCAAGAAGCTGAATTCCATCCAACAATCTCTTGATCAAAACAGCATTTCTTATAGGTGATTTTGTAAAGTTTAGAAAACCCATGATAATTCCTTCACTTAGTTCCAAGCTCATGCTTGTTGCTGCCACTGTTTTTAAGCAACCTGGCAATGTCTTTTCAAATAAGTCAAGAACACGTCCTTCATTCTCAGTGCAGTAAAGCTCAAACTCCTTGTTGTAGTCAGGCATGCCCAGAGCAGGAGCTTCACATAAACTCCCTTTTAACTGCTCAAAGGCCTCAAGTTCAGTTTTTGTCAGGACAATTGGCTTTTTTACATCTGCTTTTGTCAGTCTCTGCAATAGTTTTACAATTACTGAGAAAACACTAATCCATTGGCGACAGTATCCAACCATGCCTAGGAACATTCTTACCTGTTTTTGTGACTTTGGGGGTTCCATTGCCTGAATCATTTTAATTCTCTCAGTAGTTACCTGTCTGGTTCCTTTTGCAATTCTATGTCCAAGGTATTTAACCTCTTTTTTACAAACCTGCAATTTTGCAGGTGACATTTTGTGACCCTCTTCTGCCAAATGATTTTGGAACCTGAAAGCAAAAATTGGTTGGCTCTCTGGGTGCATTGGGACCCAAAACCACTCAGCATTATGTTGTATCTGACAAAGAATCTCTGCTGGGTGGGCACAATAGGACAACAAGGTATAATTATCTCGTTAACCTTTTTCTGATCCTGTGCTATTCTGCACGTTTCATCTGGTGAGTTACAAAGACTGCTTTCAATCTCTTTTAGGACACCCTGTTTAATGAATTTTTAATAACTGGAATGATTCCTTCAATTGTTTCTCGCTTCATCTTGTACTGTGGAACATTAGGAAATTAGTTTCCCTGCTTGATTGCAATTTTAACTGGATCTGGTCTGTTTTCCTGGTCTCCACTGAATCCTGTATCTGTTTTGTATTTCTGCTCATTAACAGAATTTGGAAATGGCGGCGGAGGTATCTCATTCTGCTGAATCACCACCTGTCTCTGTATTTGTAGCTGTTGATTCAGCAGCTGTTGCTGCTGATTCATCTCATTCTGCATCTGTGGATTTTTACACTCTCTTACAAAAGTTAAATCTGTTTTTTCCTTCTCCTTTTTCTTCGTCCATTTTGTTTTCCATTTATTCAGATTACCCCATTTTCTAAAAGTCCAAATTAAATCTTTTATATGGGCAATTCTACCTGAATTGTTCAAGCTTTCAATGTCCTCATCATCCTGATATGTTTTTAATCTGTCTGTACTGATTGTACCATTTATTAATTCTTCTAAATCAATTTTTAATTTTCCAACATCCAGTAATTTGTATTCATCAGCGTATGTAAGGTCAATCAGGTCAATATCAGAGTTCTCATTAGCTAAAGCTAAAGTTATCACTCTCTCTTGCTGAGTTAAAATCATTACTTGCTCATTTTCAAGAACATTAGAATAAAGTTTTTCAGCAAAATTTTGAATTTCAGAATTCAATGGGACTGGTAAAGCTGTGGGACTAGTTTAATCTTTTCTAAGCACTGAGGGAACAGGTCCAATTGTCACAGGAACTGTCACTGCTTCCATGTTTCTGGTTAACTGCTCAATTAAACCATTTGTAGAATTTACATGACCAGGAATAATAATTTCAGAAGTACTAGACATCTCATCATACCTATCTGTTGTGACACCTTGAGAAGGGGGTCTGGACTGGGACTCCATTAATCTGAACTGGGACTCTTGGCGTTACGTTCTGGGGGTCTGTTTAACTTTCTGTCCTGATCTGTATTTACAACATCATTTCTACACTGATCAATAAATTCTACTTTGACAGGTTTATTATCTAGATTTGCTGATTTGGGAATTGAATTTTCATTAAAAATTATATCTTTTGGGGGAGGTGTTATTCTTTCAGAGTATGTGTCCTTTAAAACTGCATCTTTAGCATCTGTATTTTTATTATGCTTACTTGTAACTTCATTATTCGCCTCTTTATTATAACTAGCAGCCCGTCCCGACCTTGTCCCGGAGCAACAGGCTTCCCCCAACACCCGCCCGCCCAGACATTGTCCAGCAGCCCGGGCCCCCCGCCCGGCCCGTCCCCCGCCTGCCCCGACCCCCGCCTGCCCTGATCCCCGTACCTCAGCCGCCACTCCTCCCGCCTGTCCGCTGCTCGCACCGCCGCTGGCCTGTCCGCTGCTCCTCACGTCACCGCTCCTCCCCCGTGCCATGTCCGCCGCTCCCTTACCCCAGCCGCCGCTCCTCCAGCCGGTCTGCTGCTCGCACCACTGCTGGCCTGTCCGCTGTTCCTCACGTTACTGTTCCTCCCCCGCCCCATGTCCGCCGCTCCTCGTCGAGCTTCTGGACGCCGCTCCTTCTCGCACTCCTGACGTGAGCACGCACGTCGCGGCCGGTGCTACTTCAGAGGGACTACTATTTTTTTACTGTAAATTTTTTAAATAACTTTTTTTAAAAATTTATATAGCCTATAACCATCTACACACCCTGACGATTCCAACAGTGTATCGTGTGTGTGGATTGGCCCTGTGGTTCCCGAGTTTACCCGCCTCAAAGGCTGAAAGTTCTTCCTTTATTATAATAGTATAGATTAGAGCCAGGGCTCCGAGCACGGCTTTTTCTTTCCCTCTGCAACAACGTTACACGAGTGTAAAGCTCTATGTGGCCGCACTTTTTCCAATGACAGCGTGTGGTCCTAGCACATCTTTTTCCTGGCCCCTGCAACAACGTTGGACGTGTGAAAAGCGCCGTCAATGAGTGTGTGTAATGCCTCCTTCTGTCATGTTAATGAAGCTTGGTCCGAGCACAGCTTGTTCCTGGGCCCTGCATTTGAAGCCCAGATATGGCAGAGCACATTTGGGAAATGGGAAAGCAATGCCAGAAGACGGAACGGTAAAACCCAGATTGCAATAAGATGCAGAGGGAACATGCCAGATGGGAGACCCCAACCACCTCATAAGTACCACAGATGGCATGCAACACAACACCCCCATAGAAATCCCCGTGCTCCACTCCACGGATCCAGATCCAAACAGGAAGAGACACACCTACTGCACCCTATGCTGAGGAGAGTGCAGATCTCAGAGAAAAGTAAAATACACCCTGTCGCAAGACAGACAGTAACAACACTATCTCTGTGGCCCCAAGGCTTGTTGTCACCTCCTCCACACAGCCACAGCCCGTTTGAGCCAATAGCAGATCACCAAGCATCTCAGTCACAATCGTAGATCATTCCTAACTCTCTCGCGATGTGCACACACAGCGGACCATAGTGAGCCTATGGGAGAAGCCACAAAGTCTCAAATAGGTGGGTACTGACAGAAAGTTGTTGGGCCACTCAACAATCTGAATACAATTCAATTTGAGTATAGTGTATTAAATAATCAAGCATATTGTCCATGTTATGAACGTTGAACCCCAGAGAAAAGATGCCATCTACATGGCAGATGTCACCCTGCGGTCTTCTTTGGTAAGTTTTACACTACGATTTTTGCTGGGTCGTGAAAGTCCAAGCAATAAATGAAGAAGCCTTTAAATTCTGTGTTTTTCTTGTCATGTTTGCTGCGTTTCAATTACAGAGGTCAAATGCCAGGCTATGTCTTCTTTCTAATATGGAGATTGACGTTCGACGTGTGAAAAGCGTCGTCAATTAGCGTCTCTCAAGAGGCTTGTTGAATTGTCTGCATTTTTCTTCTCTGGCCGCCCCCTGTGCAGCCCCTTGCAACCACGTTAGAAGTGTCTTTTGAAGTGTGTTTGTTAATGTGGAAATCAGCCTCAAAATCCGTACATCATGCCTCGTTCTGGAATGCTAAAGAGGCTAGTGGAATTCAGCGTGTTATTTTTTCCCCTGCCCTCTGACAATGGGTTTCTCCCTGTACTGCTCAGTTCTTTGACCGTGTTTGTAGCTCCGACAGCAATAATTGTAGGAGTGTTTATTTTAATGTATCACATGCGTGTTTGACGAATGGCAGAAGGTTTTGCATATGTTTCTTTTGATTTAATGTGTTAGTTGAATGTAATGTTGCGTGATTGGTTGTTTGGTTAATGCGTGTCTTGACATTGGTTGTTTGTGGAAGGCGCGGCCCAGGGTGTCCTTTTCCTCCCGAAGGTGCGCCCCTGCCACGCCCCTTTGTTTATGTTGGCTCCGATCCGTGATGAAGGTCTCGCGTATTCAGTGAGTACTTTGCCAATTGCACAGGCCGAAGTTAGCAACTTCTTTATTTGCACAGATGCGAAAAACGCTGTTTATTTCACCACTGTAAACTGTAATGCTACTGAAGTCGACGTGTATTAAACGGTGTTTATGTGTCCACTTAGTGCTTTGTGTGTGCTTGCAGAAGCTGTGTTTTGTGTGTGCGTGAGTGCTTGAAGGGGCTGTGTTTCCTTGTGTGTGCTTGCAGAAGCTGTGTTTTGTGTTTGCTTGAGTGCTTGAAGGGGCTGTGTTTGCTGTAACTGAGTGAATGTGATGTATTTTGGGACATGCCCCTCTGCCAATGTTACCGCCCACATTGAGAACAACGCCCACAAGGAACTACTTTCTCTGGAATGTTGTTTGCCCTTCGTAATGTATATGTTGTAGAAATGTATAGCCTATGTCCATCTCCTGGACCTCCCCTTTCCAACGCTGTTTTGGGAGTTGTGATTGATGGTGTACTTCTGGAGTTTACCCGCCTCAAAGGTTCCCAGTTCTCGCTTTATAATAGTAGTATAGATTTACTCTAACATGTAGCAACAACCTTTTTAACATGTTTAAATACATTTTTCATTTTTCTGATAGCAGAAAAACATTTTCTTCTTCTTTTGATATTTTTTATCCATGTTTTAAAATAATCACTTTTATTAAAATTAATCTCAATGAAAAAATTGTTTACCTTGTTGACCTTGTGACACTAGCTAACTAACACGCGAAAATCACTAATTAGTTCACAAAGCCCTTCTCTTTTTCCTGTGTTCTCATATTAATTTGGGCAATAGAACAAGGACTGTGTATTTTTTAATTAATGCGTGTACCAGATTATCAGGAAAAACCAATGGAATGTGAGAGCGTTTTTATTAACATGCGCTTCACTGACAGGGCATCTGACAACACTCGTCTCTCTGAACCAAACACTGCCCTGTTCCCACGCTGATGCGAAACTATGAGACTGGGACTCAAATTCTGCGAGGCGCTAGGCTCTCAGAACTCACTACATCAGGAACAAGACAGTCATTCAAATAGGAGAATTCCGGGCAATTCGATTTTAAAATAAACAAGGCTTTGGGCATTAGCGCTAGAGCAAAAGTAAACAACTTGCATCAGCCATTTACAGCGATGCCTCGGCCAATCACAGCACGGCGGCTGCAAATGCTCCAGCCAATCAGAGCGCGACTTTCGCGACGCTCAGCCAATCACAGCGGGGCTGTAGCTGTGACGTGTACTGCTGCTGCTGCAGTGTTTCTCCCCTCGCGCTCAGGCCTCTGCTTCGTGAAATATGATTTTGGCACAGCACGCAATCTCTCGCGCACATCAGCTGTAACACGCTTTTCTCTTTAATCAATCGCGCAACCAAGAAGGAAACCAAATCGGGGACAGTCACAACTGTAAACAGTACAGCAGCGCTTCATCCAATCACAGCGCAATTTTGCTGTGACACCACAAACGCCTCTGCCAATCGAAGCGCAGCTTTGCCGAGACACTCCGGATGCCTGAACCAATCAGAGTGCGGCGGCTATGACGCACACAGCCGCTGCAGCTCGAAGCTCTCCCCACACGCTCTCAAAACAGCCCCTCCCTTACAATTTTCGATCTGGACCCTTAAAATGCTTATAAAATAGCGCAGAATACTTTAAAACACTTTTAAATAGCGCAGACTTTACCCGAAGGCTCTAAAGTGCTTTAAAATTCCATTTTGGACATTTTAGTAACTACACAAAACAAACCATTTGCCTGCTTCTCTATAAAGGACAGTAGCTTTTCATACACAGATTTTCACTCATTCACTTGAAATAGACGACGCTACTTCTTCCGAATACTTTCTCTGCCACATTTACACATACATTCATACAAAGGAAATCCCTATTCATGCATACTTGTTTCTTCCTCAGGACTTTAACCTTAGAAGTAAACCTCTTTCGCCAGTAAGAAAACAACGCCTATTTTTCTTCCTCAGGACTCTAACCTTAGGACTCTAACCTTGGAAGAGAAATCAACGCTTATTTTTCTTCCTAGGACTCTAACCTCGGAAGAGAAAACAACCCCTACCCTTCACACAAGCTTGGATAAATCCTATTACTCTTTTCACAGAGAGTTTTAAAACAGGCTCACCAGGTCCCTATACTCAATGCTACGATTTCATAGACAATCCTCACTATCATACATACAATTTACTCAACACACCTAGAACCCTAAACTTGTGTTGTACGTCCACAACACAGTGATATGCGGCGATATCACCTTTTGAAGCAGAACAAATGCACTGTGTAACTCTTCTAGTCACACTACTCTTGCCATGGCAAACCAGGAATTTTTCACACTGCTGGAAAAACCCTAACTACATATAACAATCGGACAAAATCAAAAACTCAACATATGTTAAACATTTATCCTATGATTTATACTGACATGTATGTAACATGTATGTCAAAAACAACATACAACCGTACGAATGCTACCAGAAAACTGATCTAGCGCTCCTACTAAAATTCTGCATAAATGATATCATCTACCACCAAATTTACCAATCAATACCAGGCCCATAAAATAACAGAGCAGCTGAATCATGAGGCGAATGAATCTAATATGTTGTTTTTAAACTATCTACAATAAACAAGACCAGCTTGTCATTTAATAAGTTTATTCAAACATATTCAGAAAAACTTAGGTTTTGGAACTTTATTAAACAAGCATTAGAAAATGTCATGAAGAAAAGTTTATTCAGCATTTATAAAGAGAGCTTAATTCAAGAAATATTATTCATTAACAGGAATAAGTGAAATGAGCATTTCCAAATCCTAACTACTTCCCTGTCTCTACCCTCATTGCCTGAAAATAAAGTCTTTAAAAAGTCTCCTTACCTTACGTGTATTCGTCGGTCAGCAGAACACGTCCCTCTGGAATCAAGAAGCGTAAGCCAAAAATCTGCTCCTTGAGCCAACTCTTATACCCTAAAACTAAGGCTAAACTAACTATTTTCACATTCCAACAGCTGAATTCTGGCTCCCCATTGGCTGAACCACCTCACGCCACAGTAATTTGTGACATCTTTCACCTGAGGTCCGAGCTTTTACACAAAGCCATTGTTCATGCACAGAGTCTGGGCGACAGTTCCTTAGTCTGCTACATTTTGTAGCAAAGTTGTTCATGTAGTGCACAAAAATGCCGCGGCTCTTCCTCTCAACCTTGAGCCTGTCCGTTCTGAGCTTTCCGTGGCACAAGCAAACCTCTCCACAGAGTCGCCTTTAGCAGTTCATTTTCAAAGCTTTTCATAATAAAAGTTCATAGGCTTGGAGTAGTGTGGCTCACTGATTAGAGCGGCAGACCCTGATGCAGAGGTCTGGCCCGGGACCAGGGTTCTATTCCCGACGCGGCAGGGTCCTGAGCCCAAAAATGTCCACGGACTCGATAATTCTCGCCTCAGTGCCTATTCTAATCATGGGGTCCCACGCTGCAACTCTGGGCAATAGCTTGCTTAATCTCCACTACGGCGGCCCACCCGCTGCGGGATGCCTGGCTTTCACCTTGGGGATGCCCAGTTGGGGTTGTCTCACAGGGAAAAAGCCAGGACGGGTTTCCAAGGCAAGCGCCTTGATGCCTTTGGGTGATACGTGCGCTATATAAGTCGCAATACATTTAAATTACATTTACATTTACTTCTCATCTTTTTCAAAATAAGTTTTCTCCCGTGTCTTTACATCAGTAGGCCTCTTTCAGAAAGCGTCAATTTTCTGCGCCACTTTTGCTTGCATCACTGCGCCACTTTTAGCTTGCGTCACTTTTTCAGAATGCATTATTTTTCAGCAGCTATGCTTCTTTCAGTAAACTATTATTTAAACAAACACAAAACAGCAATTAATTGAAGAATTGACATTTGTTCTGTTACCCACCCCCTTTGCTAAATGTTAACCCATTAATTATGTTACCTAGCAAAAAGCACAAAGAAAGCAACACTTTTAATCTACCATTCTTCATGAGGTCCAGCAGGATTCTTTATACATCTGGAAAAGATAATCAGACACAATAGACAAAAGCACATATAAATAAGCACATGCCATTACTTGATCAGCCACATTAGTGTTTGACAAAGACAATAGGACTAACAAAACATCCTTAGTTATTTATTAAAACATACTTGCAGTTGCAACATAAAAGCACATAATGTTAATCCCGTGTATTGGTGAATGCAATCTTACTCTAGGTTAGTTTAGTAAAACAAATCATGCAAAAACTCATTAATATTATTAATCAAGTTATGGGAAATTAGCTTCACGAGCCAGAAAAAAAGCATTTCTGAAGCTCGCTTCATCAGGGTGCATGCACCCTCTTAGCCAGGCTGCAGTAGCAGACCTGTGGTGTCATTTCGGAGGGCTTCCCAGGGGTGGCATAATACATGCTGCAGCCCCTGGCAGACCTCTGGGGTACCTATGCCCTGGGTACATAGTATACCATATACTAGGGACTTATAAGGGCACTCCAGAATACATTCAGAGATGTACCTAATGTACATGGAAACCATTTTAGAGAGGAAGCAGCTAGTCTGGGGTCCTGGATAGCAGGCCCCAGCCAGAGTAAGGTCGAAAAACAGTGAACACCCATTAATAGGCACTGCTTGCCTTTTAACAGTCCCTGCGGCAATAGACTAGAACTCCTAATGTTGGAGGAATAAGACCTTGCACAGTCAGCTGAACCCTTATTCTGATCTCGGTAATCACTATGATGAGCCTGTTTAGCATCTGCGGAAACATACTGTGTTGCTTGGTTAAGTTGTCGGCATACGTTGGGTGGTTTGCTATGAAGATGTTGGGTCATTACCCAATCTACCTTTATAAGCGCTGCAAAGAGTACTACCAATTATGTGTCTGTTCTGGAATGAAGTGGCTAAGGTAGCTACCTTGTCAATGTTAGGGGGGTATCTTTCTGTAAAATACTTTTTGTGATGTCAGTTAGTTGCTCCATCAACCGCTTCACTAAGCTTACTAATTCCGCAACCCTTCCTATATGAGCTACCAAGTCGGCTGACTGTTTGTTTAAAGAACCCAGGCACTTACAGGTACATGTCGCTTGGGTTACTGAATCATCCTATTCCTGGTGGCACAGGTCTAATATTCACTGGGGCGGACATGCTTTCCTCGGTTATACTCATCAGTGGGTTAAATCGGTTGGTACATACTACGTCAAACTCTGGCTGGAAATCACTACTGACAGTGGGGTGGGGAGGAAGCTTGTATGTCCAGATCAGCGCCTACAAAAACCCCTGTGTCAGAACTTACAGATGTTCGCTGAATGGACTTTTAAACATGGCTGGTATAGATTTTCCAGTACGCTGGGAAGAGGGATGTTTGATAGTTAATGCCCCTGAAGTGCATACATATTAACCCATGGGAGCTGTCAGGACCTCCGCACACTCACTTATTATATAATCTGTACGATTCATGACACAATTGTTCCCTTTAGCCAAAACACCTTTCTTCAGAGTTTTTGATGTCTTACCCTTTCCTACCCCTCCCCTTCCCTGATCGTCCACAGCCTTTCTTTTGCCCATACTTATAAACAATAAGGCAATTAAAGAGGTGCACTTATTTACCAAATGCTTACAGAATATACTTCGATATAACACGGAAAGCTCTAATGAGATGGAGTCAGTCAAATTAGTACCGATTGAGAGTACAAAGACCGATTGGTACAGAGTTCTAAAGTATGCCGTAAGCAGGCGGGTTAACAGTACCTCTAATGTTAAAGATGTTTTCATGGAGCAATGTTAGAGGTGTGGCCCTGCCCTGCCTCTTCCTGCCAATGACGGGCAAAGACGGGCCCGCCCTTGGTCCAGGCTTCGTCCAAGCACGTCCCGCGCAGCGGTGTCCTGAGCGCGATTTAAACACCGCAGTTCGGCATGGATGGATGGCAGGCGTGCAGAAAGCAGGTTACGGTGCAGGAGAGCCTGGGAGACTGAGTCCCTGAGCCTGGCTACAACCCTGTTACTGGCAAAGCCCATCCCCCAATACATTCATATTGGCACCTTTTTAGGTCTTGTCCTATGCAATGCGCATGCGCTGCAAAGGAGGGGACCTAATGCCATGGGCAGCACTTTTGCAGCAAAGAAGTGCACGCGTTGTATTGCTTGCAATGCAACACGTGCACATCTTGGCAATTTCCTTTCGGGATCGCGCAGAGCCATATGGTGGCGCCATATGGTCGCACGCTCCTGAAAGGAAATCACCCATGCCCTCTCCCCCTGCTCCCACTTTCACAAAGCCGCTCGGCCAACACTTCTTATAAACAGTCAGAGCAGAAACCATAGATGAATGTTGACCGTCTGATGATTTAATGCACATTTGTGCATTTTTCGCCCACCCTGACTGCTTATTTTTGCTAGCCTTGCTCAGGCTTTTCATGAAGCATTCTCAGCATTTGTTGGTGGCGCCCTGTTCATTAGGCCTCGCCCACTTTGCTCGCACTTTTCAGAAATCATTTTTGGCGTTTATCTACATTTTATGCTTCCTCGACACTACTCATTGAAGCCACTGTTCCTTCATTTCAGGGACACGTTGGCTACTTTAGTGCATTTCAGTACAAAATCGGGTCTTTTTTTGTAATATTTGCTGCGGGATGTCTCGGGGAGTTAAACGCTCGCTACTGAGGTACGTGGTGAACTGCAGTCAGAAGTTTGAATCACGACTCACTTTTCCGAAGTTTGTAAACTCAGTGCCATCGCAATGGGCAGTACCAGCCCCTTTTATTTACATCACTGAGAAATAGCAGAGATGTGGTATATTGGCCCTAGAGCATCAAAGTGCTGTAGCCGAGCACCAGTTACATTACACAAAGTTATGTGACGGGGAGGTGAAGTGATTTGCCCAGGATCACAGGATGTTGAGCCTAAACCGGTACTCGAACCTGATTCCCCAGTCTCTTAGGCCACATCTGCTCAGTATTTACTTGAAACACTAAATTAATAAAACTGTCATTCTAAGATGCTTGGCAAGCCTCGCAGGTCGGTTAACATCAAGGAGACTGTGCAGGCCTGCCAAGCCTCTCTCAGGCCCACAAACATCCTCTTTCTGGAGGACAAGACATGGCCACGCCCCATTCCGTAAATGCATTTCTCACACAAAGTACACACTGTCCTCGCGTGTGATCCTCTGCATTAGAAGCCACAGTTCATGTGACATTTCTCATCCCGTTGGCTGCATGCCCTCAGACAAGAACCCGGCCCTAATCTATACTCCCTGCTTCATGCTTCCCAGTGCAGTTTTTTTGTTCTCCGGGAATGAGAGGCGCCCCCCGCCTAGGGGAGGGGGGCCTTTAGTGGGAATTCCGGGCACGGTGAAATGGTTTCGTTTCTCCAGGTCTAGTCATGGGGAGGGTCTCAAAGTAACTTGAGATGCCAGGGTAGGCATCTGCGAGCCCTCCCCCAAGATGATAACAAGCCTTTGCAATGCAATAGGAAAGTTTGAGGTATTGGTATAGTAAATGACAATTTTGTTTATTTATGTGTTGGTTTTGAAAATAGTGAAATTAATAGCTTTGTCATTTACAATGCCAATAGTTTTAACTTTCGCAAACGTGACACCTATAGCATTTCTAATACAATATGTGTTGTATTTACATGACTTAGATGTATTAATATTACAAATAACAATGGCTTTTATTTTTTTATAATTAACACTTAAATAAAAGTTATTGTAATTTATAATGGCAATAGCTTAAACTTTTGTAAATACCTTTTGGGAAGATTATGTTCAGTGTATTTTATTGTGATGAAAATCCAAGAACAGAAGAGAAATATTAACATTTTTTTGGTGGCATTTGTAATAAAGCTTGAAACATTGAGAGAACATATTTGAACCAGTTGTTGTTGAATGGTTGCACAGAGTGATGCTGTGGCGTTGAGTGGTGCTGAGGGATGCTGTGGCCTTCAGTGGTGCTGAGTGATGCTGTGGCATTCAGTGGTGCTGAGTGATGCTGTGGCATTCAGTGGTGCTGAGTGATGCTGTGGCATTCAGTGGTGCTGAGTGATGATGTGGCATTCAGTGGTGCTGAGTGATGCTGTGGCATTCAGTGGTGCTGAGTGATGCTGTGGCATTCAGTGGTGCTGAGTGATGAGGTGGCATTGAGGGATGCTGTGGTGTTGAGTGGTGATGTGGCGTTGAGTGGTGATGTGGCGTTGAGTGGTGATGTGGCGTTGAGTGGTGATGTGGCTTTGAGTGGTGATGTGGCTCTGAGTGGTGATGTGGTGCTCTTGCATTGAGTGGTGCTCTTGCATTGAGTGGTCCTATGGCATTGAGGGGTTATGTTGGAGGGTGGAGTTGGAGGGATGATTTGGAGGGTGGAGTTGGAGGGTGGATTTGGAGGGTGGATTTGGATGTAGGATTTTGATTTTGATGGTGTAGTTGGATGGTGTAGTTGGATGGTGAAGTTGGATGGTGAAGTTGGATGGTGGAGTTGGATGGTGGAGTTGAAAACAGCAGCATGTCTTATTAACAAGACTGAGAGACAGCGGAAGGTTAATGAGAGAGAGGGCTGTGAAGAGGGAGAGAGAGAGAAAGGGCGAGTGAGAGAAAAATCAGAGGTAAATTAGGCGCACTCGATTAAGAAGCAGCAGGCCAAGGAAAGATAAGTGGGCATTAATGAGAGGTCACGGGCTTCTAGGGAGAGGATATGGGAGGGGGAAGGAGGGAGAGTAAACATAAGCAACTGTGTGAGGGAGAGTAAATGAGAGGAGGGAAGAAGAGAGCGTGAGAGAGAGGGGGGAGAGACAGGAGGCGAGAGAAAGAGAGAGGGGGAGTGATAGGGATGAAAGCGCTAGCGGCAAAAGGTGACCTGCAGAGCACGTGATTGACTGTATGTGACACAAATGGTGGTGTGCGAGGCTTCCTTTCAAGTCGGGTGGGGGGGCAGAGGAGTAAGCGAGTGGGAGTGACGGAGTATGGTGGTGTTCGAGGCGGATGGGGGTTGGGTGGCGGCGGAGCAGGGGAGTGAGCTAGTGGGAGGGAAGGTGCATGGTGGGGTGCAAGGCGGATGTCTAGTTGGGGTGATGGTGTGTAAAACGTGGGGAATTGCAAATCTTGGCAAGGCCAAACAGAGCAGTTCAAGCATTTAAAGATGGTTGCCGCAAACCTGACTGAAGGGTGGTTGATGCCTGTGTGGTGGTCGAAGGACAGGCTTGTTGTGTGCTGCTCTTTCCTGGTTGCTGGTGCACTGAACAGCACTGATGTAGCAGCTTCATGTTAAATACATTAATCACTGCATTGTTTTTTTTTTCAGTCTTGTTCCAAAATACATTTTAAAAAACAGAGCCCTGTGTGTTTTTCTTTGGTGCAGTTCCTATGTGATGTATCATATAGATGCATGCGTCTTATTATATAAAAAGATGAGTGATTTGTTTACTAAATGAAGTGACACTTTGTATCTCTTTTATTAGCTTTCCGTGGCATTATTTTGCTATCACGAACTTCAAATATGAACTTTGCTATTGTTCGGAAACAAAATATTACACAATTCATATTTCTTCTTGCAAATGCAATTTTACGTGAATGCTGTGTGCAGTCCTCATTAAAACATGAGCAGTAGGACTGCTCCAACTTCGTGGGAAGTTTGACAACGTTTAGCAAATGCAAGGTAAAACACGGAAGTGTGCGCTGCTGTGGGGTGGGGGTGTTTTCAGCCTTTGATGTCAGGTGCTGTGAGAGACAGCATATGGGGTGTGAGTGAGGCCAAGCGCGCGCCTGGCGAAGCGTCACGCTTCAGTAGACAACATGCATTTGGAGGAATCCGGATTGGAATCCTCTTGGTCAAAGAATTTGTTTCAACGATAATAGTTCAGATATATAAATAGCTCGACCTAAAAACAAAACCTATTGCATTGCAAATGCTTGTATTATGCCTTCACCTGATTTTACACACTTTGGCTTCTGCCACTGTGGTTTCAGAAGAGAGGCCAGGACTTGAATGGGAATGAAGCATGAGATAGCTAGCTCACTTCAGGACAGGAATGTGGAGACCCTGTTTTAGGGTAGTGTGCACTGCCGCAGCCCATGCTGTACCAATACGTGCAAGGGCTGCTGTCTGTCAGCGCTGCTAATCCCATTGATTGCATGAGAAGCGTTTGTGTGTATTTTTGGGATTTATAAGGAAACTCAATCAAAGATTAACTGGGGGAGAGAGGAGGGAAACAAACACAGCTTAGCTTTAAAAGGAACAAATTGCCTCTGCTATTCAGAGGCCCAGTAGATGGCTTGCAAGCCTTTTGAATTAAATACTCAAAGACATTTTAAGGACTTATTATCTGAGAAAAATTCAAGAAGAGAATTCCAGGGCCCTTTGGGCGTCACAAGTACTCAGGGCGACAGCTCGCTGTAGAATTCTCAGGAATACGCCAACGCCGTTCATATGGTGCAAAGACGCAGCCTTTTCATCATGCATTGCGTCCTAAAAGAAAAAACACATATGTCTTAGATCATATTTACAGTGCTTTTTCCACTTTGAAGCAACTTCAGTGCGCCCGCGTGCGAGAACACATGAAAAAACACATTTATAACACAAACCGGACTATAAAAGAATGAACATAGGGAACCATGTTTAGGAGTGGGGTCTAGTTATAGGCAGCTCCACTGGAATTAAGCAGCAGGAGAGGACCAAATTAAGCAGCAGTGCTGACTAAATTATTCGGCAAAAAGAGGCAAATTAGGAGGCATAATACCGCACATTTTGTGATAGAATGACTTCAAAATGTTGTCATTTTCACTAATTTTAACACTGTTTTAGCAAAGATCTCGCCTTACTGCCAATAAGCTACTTAAAGATGAAGGGTCAACCTTTGTGAAGGGCTTTCCACTGCAAGACAACATGGGTTGCTGTTTTAAAAAAAAAATTAAGTAACTTGTTTGAGTTAAAAAATATTTTTTCCCCGGGCTCGCGACCTCGTGGTTTGTGTGTTTCCGGTACCATGAGGTGTTCAGGTGTCAGATCTGGTGAGAGTTTGGCTGCAGGGGTGCAGCGTTGTGAAAGCGGGCCACTTCCACGGAAAGCAAGATAACTACATGTTGCGATATTGCGCTAAGTAACTTGAGGTTCCTTACTTTTAGACTTGGGAAAAACAGGCGTGAGTCATTCTCTCCAGGAACGAGCTGCTAAGGTAGGAGGAGGGGTCAGGGAACAGGTAGAACAGGATGAAGGGAGGGTGGTCGCTGAAAGCAGAGATACCCGAGAAAAAGCCGAGGGAAAGTAGACAGCATATGTTCCACACATAGAACAGGCAAGAGTGGAATTAAAATAGGTGAAACATTACGGGAGAGAAGGGCTAGAGAGGCGGAGAAGTTAATAATTCTGAAATAGAGAGACTGAAAGAATCAAAGGAAAGGAGAGGAGAAATATAGAAAAGAAAGTGAGAAGAAGGAAAAGATGAAAAGAAGAGCGTGACCTAAACTCAAGTTCCTAAAAAACGGATCAGGACCCTAAAGACGAAGGAAAAAGAAGAGTGGGAAAAAAAGGGACCGGAGCGAAGCTAGAAGGGCTAGATAAAAACGAGAAAGAGAAGCTGAAAAAAGAGACAGAGAGAACCGAAGACTGACATCGGAAACACAGAGAGGGAAATGGTGATGTAAGAAAGGTAAACATATTCATTACAGGCAACCAAGTATCATAGCTCTGAGACGCTTGCAACGCTGGCATTCTACAACTGTAGCCTGTGGATGCGCATAAAGAGTCAGAGCAGGCATGTGGCAACACCTTACCTTTAGTAAGTGTATCCCAATTCTTTCCAAGACCTCCGCCCCTAAAACAGATCTCTCCTTGCCCTTAACCCCGGACATACACCACAATGCTTCGAAGCTGCCCCGGGACGTACCCACGGTCCTTTCGCCTGCCTCTCCTGCAAATTTACCAGCATCAATAACAATACCACATCCACTGAATCCAAACACATCTCCGAATCTAACCACCTGAAGTGCATCCTGCTCAACACCCGCTCGGTCCACAGACACGCAACTGAGCTCTGGGACCTACTCGACACTGCATCACCGGACATCGCCTTCCTTACAGAAACCTGGATGAACGCATCATCATCACCCGACATCGCCATAGCCATCCCGGAAACTTACAAGATCTTCCGAAAAGACCGCACCAACCAAACAGGAGGAGGCATCGCCATCGTCCATAAGAACACCATCAGAATCACGACCAGCTTCGACGATAACCTTACAACCGCCGAACACCTCCACTTCCAGATCCACACCGACCCCAGAACCACACTCAGAGGCACCCTCATCTACAGGCCTCCAGGAACCCGTAAACAATTCAGCGAAGACATCACCGACTTCATCAGTCCACATGCCCTCGCCTCCGAGAACTACATTCTATTAGGAGACCTCAACTTCCACCTGGACAAGAAAAACGACAGCAACACCACCACCCTTCTTGACAACCTGGCCAATCTCGGCCTCAAACAACTTGTTGACACCCCCACCCATGTAGCCGGACATAAGCTCAACCCAATCTTCACCTCCAACAAACACATCTCCTTCGATCGCACCACAGCTCTCCACTGGACGACGGACCACAGTTGTGTTCACTTCAGCTACAAAACCACCTCGACCCACAACCCCCCACAACCTATCCCCCGAAGAAAATGGAACAAAATAAGCACCCTTGAAAAACCATCTCACCAAACAAGACAGTAAAAAGGCCCCCTGGTTCAACGATGACCTTAAGAAATCCAAAAAGCTATGCCGCACTCTCGAGAAAACGTGGAGAAAAATCCCAACCACCGACAACATGACCACCTTCAAGGCAGCCACCCGAAAACACCACCAGCTGATCCGAGCCACCAAGAAATCAGCACTCAAGAATCGACTCGACAACACCACCCATAACAGCAAGGAACTATTCAACATCGTCAAAGAATTCACCAACCCCACCGCAGCCTCAAACGACATCACTCCCTCCCAAGACCTCTGCGACTCGTTATCCTCCTTCTTCTACAACAAAATTGCTGACATACATAACAGCTTCGAAAACAGTTCCAACAAACAATCCTCTCCACCCCCCTCAGAACCTAAACCACCCTCTAACAACCTCAGCGCCTGGAACCCAATCACCACCGAAGACACCATCCACCTAATGAACTCCATCCACTCTGGCTCGCCGACCCCTGTCCCCACCACATCTTCAACAAAGCAGACTGCATCATCGCACCCCATCTCCGCGATGTCATCAATTGCTCCTTCATCTCTGCCACCTTCCCAGAAAGCAGGAAACATGCCGAAGTCAGCGCCCTCCTGAAGAAACCCACAGCAGACCCCTCTGAACTTAAAAACTACCGCCCCATGTCCCTCCTCCCATTCCTGGCCAAAGTCATTGAGAAAGCCGTCAATAGCCAACTCGCTGCCTTCCTCGAATCCACCAACTCCCTCGACTCCTCACAGTCCGGCTTTCGAGCCAAACACAGCACTGAAACCGCACTCATCGCAGCAACAGACGACATCCGAACACTACTGGACAACGGAGAAACAGTGGCCCTCATTCTACTCGACCTCTCCGCCGCCTTCGACACTGTCTGTCACAGCACACTCATACAACGCCTCAGCAACATTGGCATAAAAGGAAAAGCCTTGGACTGGATCATCTCGTTCCTAGCTGGGAGAACTCAGAGAGTCCGACTTCCCCCGTTCAAATCAGAGGCCACCGAGGTCATCTGCGTGGTACCACAAGGATCATCACTCAGTCCCACCCTCTTCAATGTTTACATGAGTCCACTCGCTTCCATCGCGCTTCAACACAACCTCAACATCATCTCCTACGCAGACGACACCCAGCTGATCCTCTCCCTCACCAAAGACCCCAACACAGCCAAAACCAATCTTCATGAAGGCATGAAAGAAGTAGCCGTATGGATGAAAGACAGCCGCCTTAAACTCAACTCAGACAAAACGGAAGTGCTCATCCTAGGATCAACCCCCTCTGCCTGGGACAACTCATGGTGGCCTTCGGATCTGGGCTCAGCACCCATACCCACGGACCACGCACGTAACCTTGGCTTCATCCTAGACTCGTCACTCTTGATGACCAATCAAGTCAACACCGTCTCATCCTCCTGCTTCAACGTACTTCGTATGCTCAAAAATAAATTCCACTGGATCCCCGCTGAGACAAGAAAGACTGTCACCCACGCACTGGTTACGAGTCGACTAGGCTACGGAAACACCCTCTACGTCGGAATTACAGCCAAATTACAGAAAAAACTCCAACGCATCCAAAACGCATCAGCAAGACTCATTTTGGACATCCCTCGCCAAGATCACATTACCGGCCACCTGAAAAACCTCCACTGGCTTCCCGTCAACAAGAGAATAACATTCCGTCTCCTCACCAGGCCCTCTACAAACTTGGTCCCGAATGTCTCAACACTCGACTATCCTGCTAAACACCCACCCGCCAACTGAGATCCTCCAATCAGGGCTTCACCGCAGTTCCACGTATCCAAAGATCCACCATGGGAGGTAGATCCTTCTCCTACTTGGCGGCCAAGACCTGGAACTCACTCCCCACTCACCTCCACCTTACACAGAACCACATCTCCTTCAGAAAAGAACTTAAAACCTGGCTATTCGACAAATAATAAACCCCCTCCCCAAGCGCCTTGAGACCCTCTGGGTGAGTAGTGCGCTATATAAATTCTTGAACTTGAACTTGAACTTCTAGAACATGCGAGCGCTCTGATCTTGCCTGCATAGCAAAGCCAAACTTAAGCATCACTTATCAAAGTTTTTTCCCCCCAATGAGGCTCACTACAGCAAAACGTGAATTGCCAATTGTAGGGCAAACAACATTTAAGTTAATATCAATACACACTCTTACCTGCTTCCTATATGCAATCTTGCTGTGCAGAAAATTGAAACAGGAAGTGTATTATTCATTTCTCATTGTAGCTCCCAGACCGGAAGTTGTAAGGAAGCCATATTTGTATTTTTTGGTATTGTTTAAACAGGTAATCTATGTCTGCATATGGAGAGCGGCGTCTCGCTCAGTGTGGACTGGGAAGAGGAAGACTGACTAGAAGGAAGTGCCCAGTAGCTGCTGGCTGCACTCGGATTCAAACCAAACGCCTCACAAAGTGTGTAAGATTTAACTTTTTACTAGAACTGTCCGACTAACCCTGCACAATCTCTTAGCGGAATTAAGGATGCCTCACACAATTCAAAGGTTGGACGACTGTTGCCATCCCACCCGATGATTGTATCGTGTCATCATTGGCCTCCTGCTCCAACGGCAGGCTGGCAGTGCAATGCCTGTCGGGTAGCACTGAGTGCTACTCTTTAGTGGAGTTCTTTTATTCCTCAGCCAATAGATGCATGTGTGTGAGGGGCCAAAAAGGAGTGCAATAGTGAGCGTGAGTGAAAAGTTTTGCACACACGCCCACTCACGGCGCCCGCGGCATTCTGCTTCTTAAGCAGCTCAGCCACACACCGATTCACCGGCTGTCCTGCGATCTCGCCGCTGTGGTAGGGGTAGGTGCTTACAAGCCTAGTGCATCGAGCATACAAGGTAAGATGTGGTCTACGGACACGATGGTTCTGTGTGCCATTCATTGGCGATCCCCTTGGCTTAACCATCAGGGACCAACCCAGTGTCGTCTTGCTCCATCAACCAGAATCATAACCGGAATATTTCCTCTATTCAGGTAACTACCTTACAGCTCAGGCCCCACAAGGACAGTCAGTGGGGTCCGTCTACCAGGGACTAAGGGTAAGGACCTCTTGTGAATATCCGACCCTGGTGTTCCCGGTTGTTCTTCACCGATTGAAGTGCTTTGGTTCTGATGTTAATCTCCAACTCCCAATTTAACGAATACACTACCCCTTGGCGTTAAGACACATATGAGTGACTAAGCATGGAGTGTATAGCCTTATGTCCACGAATTTATGCACCCTTACCACTGATGACATTTGGCACTTAGAATGTAAATCCTCTCCCCGATTGTAAGTTTTCTCTCTCTCTTGCACCTTCACTTCACTTTGGTAGGGTTCATTGTACCATACCTTTTGTGCATGATGACTCTGCGTGTATAATTCTCCAGTTGTAAGGCACAACAATGATTGTGCCCTTCTCTCCTTCTTTCCCCACACCTAGGGCGGGAAATCACGTAGGATTCCACCCTGCGATACCCTGCAGGTTGTATATCTAATTTTTCTAATGGTGGAAAATCCCTGCAAGTTGATGAGCAATTAAGGTCCTGAAGAATTGCCCGAGTGGCATGAAACATGTTGACCGCACCATAGGCGAGGGTTGAACGAGGCCAAATCACCTTACTCTTTGTGCCTCGGTACCTCTCCCTTCACCACTTTTAAACGAGGCAGCGAGCCATTTCATTAAAGGTTCTTAATGGACTCTACTGACCTTTTTTAACTTTTCACTCACGCTCACTATTGCACTCCTTTTTGGCCCCTCACACACATGCATCTATTGGCTGAGGAATAAAAGAACTCCACTAAAGAGTAGCACTCAGTGCTACCCGACAGACATTGCACTGCCAGCCTGCCGTTGGAGCAGGAGGCCAATGATGACACGATACAATCATCGGGTGGGATGGCAACAGTCGTCCAACCTTTAAATTGTGTGAGGCATCCTTAATTCCGCTAAGGGATTACCTTATTCCCTATCACATAACTCATTCCAGAGAGAGAGTCATTCCCTCAATTTACCCAACCCTCCGTGGGGAACTCTGTACACACTTTTGATTTCCAGTTATAGGACACGTACATTGGACCCCGGTAAACATTGTCCTCTATCTGTCCCCCTTGTTGTTATAACCCTGCACAATGCCTCGGGAAAAAATACTACTTAACGAACAAGTCACAGAAAGATTTAAATCTACCTGTATCACAGCAGATGATGTTAATTAATGCTTCACATTTAGTGCTTGTAAATTTAGAGGGCTGGGAAATGGCTGTAAACCATGCGGAAGTGCTGAAAACAATTTCACGCCTGTGAAATAAAGCGAGCCACAATAAAGAGAGCTAAGATGGTTTCAAGGGAGGCTTGTGTCAGATTCCGCGAGAAGCCCGGATATCGCCCTAGGGCCGATAGCATTGAGAACAGCTGCCAATAAAATGTATGTTTTTGCCTTTACAGATGACTGATAAGAGGAAGCCTGTCAGTCACTTTGTATCTTGGTGTGTTCGTGTTCAAGAGCACCGACGCTCTGGAGATGTCGCCCTGCAGAATACATGACTGGTTAAAAGAAAAGCAAATCGTGAAATAACTGATATTTAGGCTTTTGTTGATTTTAAAGAGCACCTATTTAAAACCAGTTCATAGTGTCTACATCAAAGCGGGATAGGCTGACAGACCGAGCCGGGCCATATAAAGAGAGCGATAAAGAGACCACTCGGTAGGTGGGAGAGGGACGCTCTGTAAGGGAGGGGTGAATGCTAGCAGGAAGGGAGGGGCTGGCAAAACAGCTGGGGTGTCAAGGAGGGAGGCAAAAGGGAATGTATGCGCCATGAAACAGACAGAAAGCTGTTTTAAAACAAGAAACACGAAACTGGCATTGCGCAGAGGGGGGCGGGGGAGAGCATTCCTTTGAAGTCTGAAGATCTCGCTGTGGCGGGTGTGATGCGTGCGACAAATGTTGGTTTGTGAGGTGGGGGGGAGCGGAAGGGATTCCTTGGGAGCAAATGGGTGCGAGGCTACGTGAGTGAGGCCAAGCGGGCGCTGGCGAAGCGTCACGCTTCAGTAGACAACATGCATTGGAAGGAATCCGGCTTGGAATCCTCGAGGTCAAAGAGTTTGTTTCAACGATAATAGTTAAGAGCTATAAATAGCTCGACCTGAAAATGCGGCTCCCCACGGAGTAGCCCTCTTTGTCTCTCACCTCTGGGGATCACCGGAAGGGCTCAGCTGGAGCAACAGTTGAATTGCAGGGACCGGAGAGGCCCAGAAGTGCTGGTGGCGATTACAGAAGAGGTGGGAGGCCGCGTAGCTGTTTATTAAGGGTTAATAGCGGAGAGTTAGCGGGATAGCCCGCGGGTCATTCTGGCTTTGGCTGAGGGATTTATTGGAGGGGGTAGCTTGCGGCATGTGGTAATTTTCAGGAACAGGCGATTATATGGGGGCCTCAAGGGCACGGGATACTGTCTATTGCAGATGAATGCTTTTAAAGGGGTGGGCACCGTGATACGGAGGTGCGTTGCATTTGAGGCGGGAGGGAGCGACAAAGTTTGACAAGATGGAACACCGGCAGTCATTATTTAAATTATTTGAGTGTTTTATATAGCGCTGACTTTTGTGCACTCTACTGGAGGTGATGCTAAACCCACAGACGTCAGCGAGTGAGCAGCAGCAGCCTCATGTTATCCACGCACATTTTTAGAAAAAGCAAGGAATACTTCCACATTGCCATGCAACGCAAAGACAAATCACCTTCAAATGCTGCGGAAACGCCAAATCGGCGAGTTTAATAACCTTGTGTTGTAATCAGGGCACAAGTCGTAAAAAAAAAGTGGGGGGACGCTGTCACCAGAAGTGACGTCACGACAGGAAGTGACGTCACGAAAGGTGCCGAGCTCCTCGTCCCAGAGAGGCCAAAGAGTTTAGTCCAGCTGTTTGGCAGGGGGGGGGATGGCGTCCCCCCGGTAAAATAAGTGGGGGGATGCCGTCCACCCGTGTGGTACCCAGACTCGAACCCTGGTTATAATTGACTGACTCCGGGTTGCCGCGCAGCAGCTCGTCACGCCAAGAAGCTTGGCTCTGTGGATAATGTTCGCTCTGTAAACTCAGGCTACAGTTTATATAATTACATTTCAGCTGTGAGATTCACCCCTCGCAGCAATCCACGTCTGCTTTCAGAACGCGTCACAGTGGAGGGACATCTGTGATAACGTTTTGATCAAATATTTCCGTTTGGGAAATGTTGCCTTGCTGACTCCTCCGAGTACGAGATTAGAGACAGGAGGCATGTGGGCGTTTCATGTCAAAACCGTAAATACTGGCATATTATTGGGAATGTCCAAATCAGAAAAAGTCCAAGAGGCTGGAGGTGCAAAATATATAAACACAAGTGATTGTCGGGTCAAGGTGTTCAACTTAATGTAAAATGTACACCAAACACATCCTGGCAGAATTCACGTGCAAATATTGCTAGTAACATTTGATAAAGACAGGACTGAAAAAATAAATGTATGGAGACGCGGTGCGTCAGTCGGGCGTTGCGCAAAGCCATAAAAGATTTAATAATATGAAGTACTCATGTTTACAAAGGGTCGCATTTACACTTTTAGGCCTATAAGAAGGGTAGGAACATTACAGGAGGGGCTGTAACGCATGGCCTAGTTTGGCACGGGGGAAACGGGTTTGAATCCCGGCTAGACGAATGACAGGAAGAAAAGCACGAAGGGTGTTCAGACTTTCAAATGGGTCAGCCACTTCTTTCCAAAACGAGGTTATGTTTTATGTTCCTGTGGCGTGGGATCATCTGTGATTTACCCACTAGGGGGCACCAAAAGACGGATTGCAATGTTGTGCACATGTTTTGCAATCTAGAAGCTTGCTATTAGGAAACGAGAATGTCCAGGCGTGTTTACAAATGCATTATTAAGGGAAAGTAGCATAAATAACTTGCAAATACAGGTTTTCTAGATAGGCTTGGTCCTAATTTTACTGGTCTCTGAAGCCAGAGCTGGTGGGCAGGGGCGGCTGGTGACATTTGACAGTGGTGGGGCGTAAACTAATTTCCGCGCTGTCCCTCCTTACCTCCGTGCTGTCCCTCCTTACCTCTGTGCTGTACCTCCCTGCTGTCCCTCCTTACCTCCTTGCTGTCCCTCCTTACCTCCGTGCTGTCCCTCCTTACCTCCTTACCTCCTTGCTGTACCTCCGTGCTGTACCTCCTTACCTCCGTGCTGTACCAACCTGCTGTCCCTCCTTACCTCCCTGCTGTCCCTCCTTACTGTCCCTCCTTACCTCCCTGCTGTCCCGCCTTACCTCCCTGCTATCCCTCCTTACCTCCCTGCTGTCCCTCCTTACTATCCCTCCTTACCTCCCTGCTGTCCCTCCTTACCTCCCTGCTGTCCCTCCTTACCTCCCTGCTGTCCCTCCTTACCTCCCTGCTGTCTCTCCTTACCTCCGTACTGCAGTCGGGTTCTTGGATTTTTGGGCCCCTGAACAGAAAGGGAATATGCTATACCCCTTTAATGTGAAGACACTGTGACACATTCAGGGCAGTATGCACCTCAGTAGATAAATTAAAGGAAGTAAGCCAAAGTAGGAGAACACTTTAATAACGGTAACAAAATGAAGCACAGAAAACACTGTATGCGACTGCGAGGAATATTGTGAAAATAAAGTTAAACAGTAACAAAAGAACAGGACTAGACCTCACAGCTCAACTGTACATAACGTTGTCACTTAGACCATAACAAAATCTTTAAAACGTTCTGAAACAGGAACTTTCCTTCTAGACAATCTGTACGCATGCACACTTGCTGATGCTTAGGTTCAGCTGATCATACCGGATTGTGAACGAACGGGTCTCCCTGGCCGAGCGGTTCCTTCAGGACTTGACTCCCGCCCTCTTAAGGATTCCTGGGTCCGGACTCCGGTCAGGTCTTCAAACCCCATAAACAGAGGCCGCAGCACGAGGGAGGGGGAGGGCTATAGTATTGACCAGCCAATCCTGGCTGGGCGGGCACCATGACTGCTCGCCCAGTCGCCCTGTACATCCACGGGGGTGCGGCCCCTCCCCCTGGTCCTCTCTCTAAGGGGAACTGCACTGGGAAAACAATCTGCGCATGCGCGGGCTAGTTTATGCCCTTAAATCCACTTGCGCAGCTGCAGCAGGCCCAGCCGCGCCCCCCTCCGCCCCCCCTGTCATTCCTGAAAAGTCGAGTGTCTCCCGTATTCCGGGCCGGCGGGCAGCGCGATTATTTTAATATTTCTATCATTAGTTTAGTGAGGACGCGGTGGGTCCGTGGGGCTTAGTGGGGCTACGCCCCTACGCCCCAATGGACGCACCGTGCCTGCTGGTGGGTCCGTGTCCCATCTGGGGTGGATCATGGTCATTTTAGGATATAGAAGCGCCTTGGAGTTAATTTTACAGGAGAATATAGAAGCGCCTTGGCGTTAATTTTACAGGAGAATATAGAAGCGCCTTGGCGTTAATTTTACAGGAGAATATAGAAGCGCCCTGGCGTTAATTTTACCGGAGAATATAGAAGCGCCTTGGCGTTAATTTTACCGGAGAATATAGAAGCGATTGGCGTTAATTTTACCGGAGAATATAGAAACGCCTTGGCGTTAATTTTACAGGAGAATATAGCAGGGGTCGCTTAACATGAAAAGCGTCCTTTAGCTGTGCAATTCAAATTTTCATGAAATGTGCACAGGAAATATTCTATTGAAAACCCCCAGAGCCCACGGTTCTTGAGTGATAAAGAAATCGGCCCGCTTACAGTACGTTCTGATCCACAACCACAAAACTCTCGTGGTGTCACTGAGCAGGGACCGCCTTAAAAATAGCAACGACACAAACACATGCCACTGAGACAGCCAGTTCTATTTTCAGGAGGAAAGCCGTGCCTGCTCACCTGGCCTGTTAGGTGGGGAACGGAGCACACAGGGTTTAGGGCGGTATGCGTAGTGTTGTGAAACCTTCACGGGAACGAGGGAATTTCCGCTTCCTCCATATTTGCTGAATCAAATTAGGCGCACCATTTGTTCCGCCTCTCTTGTGCTTAATAGTGGCTTTTTGTCCGGTAGACTTCGACCATATTCAGAGGAAAGCGTCACTTATGTGGGGAGATTAACCGCAGCCAATGAATGTTTTTGCACCTTCTGTGGCACCAAACGTTGATGTTATTTCCATTTTTTTCGGCTACTGTCCTTATCTAACAGACTAACTCTGATTTACTTTCTTCCGGTCTATGTTTGCTGGAGGCTGACGGTCGGAAGCGGGGTGATGGAGTGATGGCTGGATCCCCCTTAAGCAATCGGATGATGTCAGCACGGGTCCTTAGGTTGGCTGCACCGACGTGGAGCACAGAACAGATGGTCCGGTGGTAACTCACAGGGGCTCCGAAAGGATACGGTACAAGTGGCCTACGAAGCTGAGGGTGGAATTGAGGCCCCATGCCAAGTCCTGGCGTCGACTCAACACCAAGTGTTTAGTATGTGACAGGCAGGCGGGTAGTGGTTTTGCCTTAATTCTATGATTAGGGGGTCAATAATTCTAGGATCGGGTCAGTTCCTTTACCTACAGTTGCTGAAAATCACATAGACGAAAACAGGAGGGCATGTTGTCATGGAAAGGTTTGGCGGTTAAATCATGATAACTGCAGGACGACTTAGGGGCGGGTAGAACTGTCCCTGGAGGGCATAGCAGGCTTCGTAGGTGGAGCAACACAAAGGGCAGAACACAAGAGCTGTTGGCCTCCAAGGGTAGCGTTCTACTTCTCAGGGGCTTGTCAGGGTAAATGTAATCTGCCCGCACTCCCCCATCCATTTTAGCCTGGGTTGGCAGGAATACCCGGTTGCGCATGCGACCGGATAGGGAACAGCGCAATAAGGCAAAGGCAGAAATGATCAGGGGCCTCTCGCACATGCGTATGTTTTAGGGTCGGTACAATGCTCTTGGTCAGCTCGGACAAACGGGGAGCTGGAGTTAGCGCTGTCCTCACCGTAGGGGAAAACGAAAGAGTAGGTGATTCCATCGGCTGCATTGAACGACGCAGAAGCGATCAGTAGCTTGGGTAGCATATTGGCAATACAAGCCACAGAGTTTATGAGTTAGGCCTGTCACGTAAGGTGTATAGAAGTTGGTGGGCCAGGGTAGAGTATAGCAAGAAGAGCAGTCATTCTGTGGTTCTGGGCAAATCCTATGAAAGTTACATGTACTAACCCCACCTGTGCCTAAGGGTGAACGTTTCCGTCAGTTACGCCAAGCCCATGGAAACTGTCAGGCTGGGTTCACGCTATGTAACATTTCAAACTAAGGGGGTTGGGCGGTGCACGGGTCCCAGCATATCCTTCTTTGAGAGCCGGCAAGTTCACCATCATGAACATAACCATCATGAACATAAGGCTTGCTATAATGTTCTGTTCTCGGGAGGGTGGCAGCATCAGAAGACGTAGATGCGGGTAGGCCCAGTGGCACTACATGCTTGAAGATGCCCCTAAGCTCCTAAGAAGTCTTGGTTGTTTCCGTTCTTGGAGCAAAATTCATGCGGAGTTAAACATGGAATCAGTGAGGAGGATCTTTGGGCTGGGTATGTAACGTCCTTCCACATATTTATAGTCATGGCTGGCAGACTGCAAGGGGGGGCCAATGTTAGATCTGCGGGTCTCTAGTTGGTATAGGTAGGCACCAAAGTCCAAATATGGACCCTCGCTTCTACTCAGGGTAAGGGGGATACACTCTTTTGGTAACCCCTGCTCACCCCCTTGGTAGCTTGGCACGAGCAGACAGGCTTATCAAAGGCAATAGGTAAAGTGTTTGTACCAACACTTTAGCCTTTAGTCTTTAGCCTATTTTGGTGCGTTCCGGATAGCAGAGCTAGTGCCAAGCTCCAAGATGGACAGACAAGGGGGAATGATGTTGGGGGATGTGGTGGTGGCCACTGAATTCTGCAGGTGAGAGTGCGGAGGTCGAAAACAGACCCGCTAGGGAAAGGTGTCTGGGTGCAACTAAGAGCGGTTCAGGGGGCGGGTTACTGCCCGGTGATGTTGATGGCGAAGTTCCTGCAGATCAGACCAGGGTGTGGGGATTATCAGCTGCTGGTACATGCAGATGGTACACCTTTGACGAGATTTCAGTTCACACGATTATGTAAGCGGGTGCTGGAATTGTTGGGTGAGGAAACAGCTCATTTCACATCACATTCGTTCCGTATTGGGGTGGCCAGTATAGCAGCGGAATTGGGCCTCTCATCGAGCACAATTAAGAAGGTGGCAGGTGGAGTTCATCGAGTTTTGAGTGCTATGTGCGACCACAGCTGGTGTAGGTAGGGTCGGTACTTGCGGCAGATTGGTATTTATGCACCTCTTTCTCTCTCTATTTTTTGTTTTGGGTATCGCATGCAGGGCTGGTAAGTCAGAGGACACAAGTACGCTGGTGTGGAGATTCGAGCATATTCAAAGCAGGGCAATGGTTCGGAGAGTCCGGAGTGGAGAAGACACAAAGGGCCATGGGAGTTGTTCATAATTGGATAGGGATTGAGGGGCAACGGGTGGAGGATGTCTCAGCTCATTTGCAGAGTGCGATCAACAAAGGTTTGCCTATTCGGGGGCCAAAAGCATGATCCGGGCGGGGGGCAGGAGGGGAGCGAAGGAGGCCTTATTCTCTCTTCTTACATGGATCAGGAGGGCATTGTCGGACACGACGATAATTTGGTCAGAGGTGCTCACTCGGAGAGTCTGGGGTGGCAACGTTCCATCAGCCGCAGTGAACACGTCGGTGAGGAAGATGAATAGGGAGGTAGAAAAACTGTTGAGGGGGTCACAGATACGTGTTATCAGACATAGCCCTCTGCAGGCATTGAACTTGGATGAGTACCGGGCAGAAGGGATACATCTGTCCAGGGCAGGGTTGGAAGTGTTTGTGCATACCATTCTGGGGGCCATTGCTTTACACCTGGGGAAAGGATCAAGGCCTTAGTGAGGAAGCAGTGGTCAGAAGGGGAAGGGCAAGAGCACCAGTGGGGCTTCTTGCCCTATGTCGGGGTCCAGGACAAGAGAAAAGGTCGGGGGACTCTTTTTGGGCAGAAAATGGATGACCCTGCAGCAGGGAGGCAGTTATGGCGGCTCTGGGCTGACAGGAGAGGGGGCCGTCCTGCTGGTGGTCCTGGACTCTCTGGCCCTACCCTAGTAGCCGTTGCTTGGAAAAGGGGGGGTGGTGTTGTGTCCTGCTGGTACAACACGCCTCCAGAGATGCCGAATTGTAAATACATGTTAACCTGTGGCGCATATGTATGGAGCGCATCATTTATGTGTGAATTTCATAAAATGGTCAATGTGGAAGGTTTTACCCACAAATAAAATGGTGTTTTGGTCAAATAATAAAGCTACGCAGTGGACACTATTCAGTTGTAAGCATTTCACTGGGAGAGGGGGATCAAAGGGTGGTGAGCGAATGGCACGAGATATCCCAACTATCCCAACGCTTACTGGAGTGTCACTGGAATACTAGGGCGAACTCCCTTTACGTTTCTGCCAAGCCATGTCCTCAAATTCAGACCTGTGAGCATCATGCACACGGAAGTGACCTAGCATGGGTGCAAATGCACGGCAGGGGTTTCTCCCAAATATTTTTGATCTATGCAAAAACCCTCCCCTTTATTGTTGTTTCGTGTTTTTTGGGCAGTTTTCAATAGCGCAAACTAGACCCGAAGGTATTGGAGTGCTTTGCACGAGCACCATTTACGTTACACAAGGACACATTCATTTTTGTTAGGCACGGGGAGATTGCGTGATTTTTCTAGAATCACAGGATGTTGAGCGTCAATGCTGAGACTCTAACCGGTGTTCCTAGTTCCAGAGTGAGCTGCTCTGGCTGTTACGCCCGCTTCCTTTTTGAGAGGCGTTTCCTACCAATTCCGACCCTGGATAGGGATTTACTCCTGCTTCAGACGGATGAACGCTCTTTCACCAGGTTCCAAAATCAGCACATCTGGCCGTTATGCCACAAGCCAGACCACCATCCCCCATACCTCCTGTTGGACCCGGCCCTTTAGGCAGGTTCACCCAGAGACTTTTTCCTTTTTCCTAGCCTGTTTCTGGAACCTGGTGTTGGTGATTTTAGGCCTCTGCGCACTTTTTCACTGTGGTACAGTGTAAAGTGCTTGAGCTCTCTGTGTATGTGTGGTGAGTGACCTGCCCTCCCATAGGAATGAATGGGGAATATGTATGCCCATGGTAGTTCCTGATGTGTGGGGAGTGCAGGGGCGAGTTTGGTATGAGAGAACTCGTGAGACTGAATGCTGCGAAATGGTATATGCGGCATGATTGTGTCTAGTCTAGAAGTGCCACTTTTAGAAGTTGGCATATTTGTGTCTGGCGTGTGATTGGCTGGTGAGCCTGGGTCAGGAGTGCCTGGGCCTGCTTGTGGATTGACTGTCTGGTTTGAGGGTGACAGGGGCTGGAGAGCCCAGGAGGTTGTCTGAGTCAGCCCATGGATGAAAGGCAGCATCTGCTGCCAGGGAAGTGGGAGGAGATGGCAACTGATAGTGAAGGGCTGTGCCTGCCAAACCACAATGCTGGCTCCACCCCCCCACTGGACGACTGTCACCTCTGTCCCTGATACTGACAGGACTTCCCTATAACCAGTTCTAGCTGGTTCTCACACTGCCTACACAAAGACTTCAAAGACTTTTCTGTGTATAAGAAGGGGCTGTGTCCCCTTCCAAAATGTTCTTGTTTCTAACTTGAATCTGCCAGGGGCATGCTGCTGCTGGGGCTCAGGGGAATCCCTGGGCCCTGCCCAGGCCCTGGATCTCTGATGGACTTTCCTGGACTCCTGAGAGACCCCTCTGCCTTGCTTGGGCTGATGGGGGGACTTGACTTTGCCCCCTGGGAAAATCTGGGACCTTTGCAGCATGGAAAAGCTGCATTTTCCTTCAAGGGACCTTTTTTCTTGCCTTTACCCAGGTTTGTTGAAACCTAAGCGCTTGGGAGAGCTTGACTGGTATTTATAGCGCCTGGGAGCGCTGTATATTACCCCTAGTGCTTGAGAGCGCTTTATTTTGGACCCGTAACGAGCGTGTCGCTATCACGCATTTTGCGTGAAGTTTTGCAGGTGCCACCCTGCTTTTATGCGCAATATTGTTATATTTTTATTTGCGGGTGCCACCCCGTTTTTATTTGATTATTGGAGGCCGGTGCCCACCCGGCATTGCCCTCGTGGAATCACCGCCGCTGCCTGGAGATCGATATGGAGGCGCTGCGCCCGCCCCCCTGCCAAGGGCCGGCCATTGGCAGCCCTCAGCACAGGAAGTCAGGCGATCTTCGTAGGGACAGAGGTGGAGCTTCGCAAGGCCTCAGGGAAGTCCCGCCTGGTGACCGGAAGTCAGCCGAGCCTCGCTGTGCTCGGTGAGAGAGGAGTGCCGGGTAGGAAGTAGTATGGCTGCCGAGGCAGGCGGGGCTCCGGTGGTTGAGGAGAGCCCCGCGCTGCCCTAAAGAGACCTGCGAGTGAGGACGCCCGAGGAGGAGCTGAACCCGACCGATGAAGAGTCCGAGAGGAGCCCTGCCCAAAAAGAGCAGCCGGTGAGTGAGACAGGCTGGGGCGGGCTCCGAGGTGGCTACGGTTGGTGCGTGGGACGGGCATGGCAGGAAGGACATGCAGGGCGGCCCCGGAGGGCAGTGGGCTGCCCCCCCCCCCCATTCTCAGTGCCCGCATTCTCGGTATTCAGCTGCCCCCGTGTTGGCAGGGGTCAGCTGCAATGAGGGCCTGATTGCTTTCGGGAGCCAGAATGCTCCGAGTGGCACGTTGTTCTAGAGCCCCGAAGGCTCCACCAAGGGCCCGTAATTGTCTCAAAAGTCCCTGTGAGGGGCTTGGGGGCCATTCTTGTGTAGAGCCCCTAGAAGGCTTCGGGGGCCATGTTAGTTAGAGGGGGCATCGTGGCACATTGCCGGTGCCCGCCCCCTCCTGCCTGCAAGTGTTGTGTTGCGAGCTCGGAGAGGCTCGTGGGGGCATTTTGTTTTTAGAGCCCTGAGAGGCTCCCTGCCCCATGATGTTCAGAGCCTTTGTAGGCTCCAACGGGGGTACGAGTACTGCGGAGCCTGTGTGGCTCCACCAATTGTGGCGCAATTCGCCACAATTTTTATGATTCTCCAGCTGCCCAGCAATTAGTGGGCAGCTGCACCATTTAGGCGCAAGATGGAGAGCGAGTCCCTGAGAGGGACAGAGACGGCACAGAGGTGCCCGGCCAGTCACAGCTGCGCAGCACTTAGTGCCAGCTGCAGCGTTTAGGCCCTTGTGATGTCCTCAGGTGCCCAGCAAGTAGTGGGCACCTGCTACGTTTAACCTTGTTCTTGGACTGGCGCTGCATGGCAGCGCACCCTGACAATAAGACTCAGGGCGTCTTAGCCCCAACAAGGCCAGTTGGCCTAGGGACTGCCACAGGTGGTGGCTTATGTAAGTTATGCGCAATGTGATTTCTATGTTTTTAATAGTAATTGCCTACTGTGTGTTTTTGAGCTATTATGTTGTTCTGGCACCTCTGAATGTTTTTAGGCATCATGTGTCTTTCTTTCCATGCGCTGCACCTCTGAATGTTTTAGGCATCATGTGTCTTCTTGCGCTGCACCCCTGAATGTATTTTATTGCATCATGTGCTTTATTCTTAACACCTCTGAATGTTTTAGGCATCATGTGTTTCTCTTTATTACTCCTCTGAATGTGTTTCATGCATCATGGGTAATGTGTTCTTGTGTATACCCCTAAATGTATTTTATTCTTAGGTGGTTGTTCTTTTTAGTACAGGTGGTCCTAGTAAGGTCCTGGTTCCTGTTACCAGTGGATACGGGTTGTGATCTTTTTGATTACCATTTTATGTTTATTATTCCTTATTCTAAATGTGCTATTTCTGATTCTGACAGTGGCCCATGTGGCCCTGTCCTGTACATAATCCCTTGTGAATATTGCCCATGCCAGTTGGCACTATGTATTTTGTGTGATCCTATCTGATGTGTTTTTACAAATCAAAAGTTATTTTATAATAACCTTGTGTGGAGTTCCTTTTGTGGTGTGCCTGGGATGTTGTTGCTGTCTTGTGCTGGCGCAAATGCTTTACACATTGCCTCCGAGTTTAGCCTTACTGCTTGTGCCAAGCTACCAAGGGGGTGAGCAGGGGTTATCTTGCCGTGTGACTTCCTTGCCCTGACTATAATGGTGGTTTCTGCCTGGCTTTGGCGTCAGCCTTAGCCTACCAGAAATAGCCAGTTCTAACACCTCCCCTCTTTCATATCTGTTACCTCTTCTCCCCTACCTTGCTATTGTCTCTGCCTCTCTCCCCCACATGCTTTCTCTCTTTTATTTGCCCCTCTACCTCTTCCCTCTTTTCAAGCTCCTCTCCCTCACCCTCAGCATATGTCTGCATCTCTTTTTGACACCTTTCTCTCCCCATCTTATCTTAGTCTTTTCCCTCTTTCTCCATCTGTTCTTCCTCTCTCTCAGCTGGACGACCCTTGCTTTCCCCTTCTCCCCCTGCTCCAACCCTCAGTCTCTCCCTCTCTGTTTATATCCTTCTGTCTTCCTTTCTCCCCATCATGTCTCTCAGTTTCACTCTGGTAGTGCATCAGTCTGTGCACTCTAATTCCACTCGCTCAGCGCTGCGTCTGGCACTATCATTCAGCTGTCTCATTCTGCCTGGGGAGTGTAGGTTTGCTAGTTTTTTCATGGTTAAATACCTCCACCTGCATGTGAATGTTTGCTCAACACTCCAGTGTGTGATACAACTACAGAAAATAAACCTATTTTGGCTTGTGCTTCTGTCAGCGTTCTCTTTTATAATCGTGAAGCCTCCTCAGAATCGTGTGTAAAAAGGATCTTTTGTCCTGAATTTTGACCCTTTGGCCTGAATTTTTATGATCAAAGTCCAGAATTTGCCTTCATGCCAGGTGGTCACCCTAGTCCCTAGGGGATAAAGCTCTGGGGTCATTACATCCAAGGACAGTCGACAGGACGTATGAGTGACAGGCCATGGATAACGAGTGGGCGTGCATGAGAGGTCATCAGGGAAGGGTCACAAAACAGGGGTTGTCAGGGCACTGGGCAGTCCCCTTCCAAGTCGTTCAAAGCGACTGGCTTTACTCCAGGGTAAAACTGTACTTATCCTGCAGAGGGCGCTCCCACTACAGGTCAGAAAGTCCCTTATTCAGTGTCTGCACCCACCCCATAAACAGAACAGAATGTGTAGTTGTAAAGCGCACGTTCACCTAGAAGGATATCTTGGCGCTGAATAACAGATGTTTATTGTCACCCAACTCAATGATATTCATTTTATCGACCTCGGAAGAATGAAAGGCTGAGCAAACCCATGGGATTTGAATCTGTGACCATGAGGGCAAGCACCGGCCCCTACCATGGGTGCATTAGTCGACTAAGTCCCCATCCCGGCAAAACAAGCATTTGCAATGCAATAGGTCTCGTTTTACATTGTAGTGAAGTTTTGTAGAGTGCCCACCTTGTTGAAAACCGATAGTGCTTAGAAGCCACACGGATGACAATTTAACAAAACCTAACTCACTCCTATCGGCAGATGTTTACACTAGCAGGATATTTTTTCCCTTCGTGGAATTAATGAGTTCTATTCTATCGGAGACACCACAAAGTAGTTAAGAGTGCTTAGAAGTCACTTCTGTGACATTTAGCACAGAATAAATTCTCACTTGTTGATTCATATGCAAAGAAGAGACATTAATGTGGGTTGTTGTCTAAAGAGAATAACGTGGAACATGGTGATATTCGGACTGCCCACAATCCAGGCTTAGACTCGGCTGAGTGGCATTGGGGTCCATGCGTGTGAGAGGCTCACTGTGACATGTTTATGGGTGTTATAACCCACCCAGCTGAACGAGCAAGGGCATTTATAGATCTCGCCTAGCTATCGCGTTAGTGATGCTTTGTGAGATATTTAGTGGGGCGTCTGAAAGTGCTCCCAAAGTCTTTGGGAGCACCTTCGCAGCCGCTTTGATGTTCTCAGTGAGCCGCGCGATCACTGAGAACATCAAAGCGGCCGCGAAAGTGGTAACCATTTGTCATCCGAGCCGCGCTTCTTGAATGAGCCATGTCTTTCGCCTTCCTATGCTCACTTGTCGCTATTTGTCCCTTACTTCGATCCTTCATTCTATTCCCTCCGAACCTCCTTGTCTGCCCATCTCCTGTACCTTTCTCCAACATTTGCCACTTCTGCTTTCCTCGTCTCCCCACACATTTGCCTCCCTTTACTCCTGTTTCCTTAGGTCCTCGTTTCTCTTGCCTACTCCCACATCTTTCTTTTCTTTCTACCCTCTCACCCCCACTTCTCTTTGTGCTCATATTTTCTCCACACTTTTCTCTCTTAATTCATCACTCATTCTCTTTATTTCTGCTTACGGACTAAATCAATCGCTTTACCTTTTCTTCTTGATTCTGCCCACAACTCTTTGCATACACATTTTCCCACTTTACTCGTTACTTCACTCCCGTTCTACGTGCACTTTCCCTCTATCCACTTCTCTACTATTTTTTATCACCACATAATTACACTGCACTCAATGCAACATACACTCCAAATACCACTCAGTGCCACATAATTACACGCCACACAATTACACTGCGCTCAGCACAACATACACTCATAATACCACTCAGTGCCACATAATTACACCGCACTCAATGCAACATACACTCCAAATACCACTCAGTGTCACATAATTACACGCCACATAATTACACTGCACACAATAATTACACTACACACAATGCAGCATACTTTCCAAATACCACTTAGTGCCACATAATTACACGCCACATAATTACACTGCACTCAATGCAACAGACACTCCAAGTACCACTCAGTGCCACATATTACAAGCCACACAATGCCACTCTACTGAATGCAACATACACTCCACACAATACCACTCAGTTCAACATAATTATATACTACACAATTACACTGCACTCAATGCAAAATGCACTCCACACCATGACACAATTTCACTAAGCATAATTTCACAGAACACCACAGTTCAAGGACACACAATTCAACTCCACACATTTCCAATACACACTGCATAATTACACACTAAACAACATATTTGAACTCCAAAACTCCACAATCCACAACGTGCCTCCAATCCACACCATATAGGGTCACCATCTGAGCACCAAACCTCATTCACCACCACCATTTTGCATCAGTGCACCACCTAAGCATCACGTCAGCCTGCCCTTGGAATCTGGCATCTGTTGATTCTCCCCTATGTAATGAGGACCACAGCAGGTATAATAAGGCCAGACATTGATGGCACAGTCTGGCTTATCACATGAGTACCCAGCATCAGCTTGGACCTGTTCAAGAATATACACAATCTTTCATATAAATACCCACTTTTGAGCAATTTTATATGAGCGGTTCACAGCATTGATTTGTGAACATATGTCATGACATATAACTTTACACATTATAATAACTGCTATCCAATATACCAATCTGGTCACCATATATGACCCCCTGGAACTGACTACACCATTTGTAGGCCATGTACATATTAATTCGTTCAGTAAGAAAACACACTCTAATATGGCTGCCAGTATCCTCCTGGTAGTGATTCTTACAATGGATCGCATTTGCATTATTCGGACCAGCATGGGAGGCCATGGTCTCATTATAGTGAGCTCAGGCCAGCTGCATATATTATGATACTTTCACAATAGAGACTATCAATTTTAAGTTGCTACACTCGTGGGCTCACTTCTATACCAATGCCTATCATTGGAATATGGCTGCCACATTCATGTATAGACAGCAGAGCTCTGAGTACACGTATTCAGCTTTCGACACAGCGGTGAGATAATCTCCTCGTCTCCAGGATAATTACCAGGCTTATCAAGGCCACATATAGTTTGCACTATGTAAATATGCAAAAAAAAAATTGAAGGGAGTCCAGGATTATGATGTCCGCGTAGTTGGCGGGCAAGAACATTCCTCAGAAATATGTTAGGGAATACAGATTTCACTGGGACCAGTTATTTCTGATTTCACTGGCTGGCTGTGACATCTCATTTATGTGAGCCTTGAAAAAGTCCATAGGCCGAAACACATGTCGGCTGCCAGTCTGTCCCCCTTTTTTATAAGACCGGAAAATAAAAGAAGAAAATCCTATTTCTAAACTCTTTCCTCTGAGTCCTCCCCTCCAAAACTCCTTTTTACTCATCCACAAACCTACTATTGCGAAGACCTAAAAAAAAAAAAATCTTTCATTTTTTTATCCCTCCACTATCCTTTTCAATCGAAATTAACAGACTAACACGTTCACTTCTCAAATTCCTTATTAAACTATACTAATATACTACCCAAATAACTGAATAACATATCCACTACTCAAATTACTTCATATTTATACTATACTAATTTTCAACGGTAATCCTTTATGGGTTCCAGAGTGACGTGCTACTCACCAGAAAAGCGATTCAACACCCATCATGGGTAACAAGTGCTATACGAATGCAAATCTTTCTTCCCGTTTTATCCGTCCGCTATCCTTCTCACTCCAAGTAACTAACTAATATCCTCCACTGAAAGTACTTCATATTTCACCATATTAATTCACCACTAATCCTTTGTAGGTTTCCTGAATTGCGTGCGTCAACAAGCGCTATATAAATACAAACCTTTGTCCTCCTCTTTCCTTCTGCTATCATTCCAAATCCAAATAACTGACTAACCTATCCACCACTTAAAGTGTAGTTGCATGTTTCACTATACTAATTAAACACTAATCCTCTATGGGTCCCAGAGTAGCGTGCTACTCGCTAAATAAGCTCTTCGACGCCTCATCAGGGGTAGTAAGCGCTTTATAAATGCAATTGCGATACAATGTTACTGTATGGACTACTTTTTGTGTGCCTCAGTTCTTGTATATGTAAACAGAGTTCTGAATACAGATAGTCTGTCTGTTCTTATACTAGATTGAACATGGCACTCATGCTGAGCTCCACAACATGCCATGTGAGTGTATACACAGGAGCATCCTCCCTAAGGAATGCATTTTAAACATTTAAAGTATGTAAGTATGTTAAGAATACCCTTTAGGAACCACAGACCTGGGTGTGCACAGGGATTCTCTGTGGCTGATATATGAGAGTTGCTGGCTGACATGAGACACAGGCATATAATAATACTAGCAGCCCGCCCCAGCGTTGCTTGGGGCAGAAGGGGGCTGGGGGCTGCATTTTTACCCTGGGGCAGAAGGTGGCTGGGGCAGCATGTTCTCCAACTCCCCCCCCACCCCCCCCGCCGCCGCCGCCCGCCTCCCGCCCGGACTCCATAAACATTAAAGCCCGCGCTGGGCACCCGCCGACTCCCTCCCCCCTCCCGCCCCCCGCCCGCCCCAGCAACGTACCTCTCACTGCCACTGCACATTAAAGCCCGCGCTGGGCTCCCGCCTCAGCAACGTACCTCTCACTGCCACTGCACATTAAAGCCCGCGCTGGGCTCCCGCCTCAGCAACGTACCTCTCACTGCCACTGCTCCTCCGGTTCTTGCAGCTACTACCGGCGCTGTTGTCCTCCGCTCTTCCTGGTTCTGACGCCGCTCCTCCCCTCATGTCGCTCATGTCGTCGCCGCTCCTCCCCTCACGCAGACGTCGGGGCCGGCGCTAGTTGCAAAGGACTACTTTTTTAAATTTATTAATATTTTAAAAAACGTTTTATTTTTATTTTTATGTAGCCTATGTCCTTCTGCTTGCCCTGAGGTTTTCTAAGATGTCTTGGGTGTGTGGATTGGCGCTGTAGTTCCTGAGTTTACCTTGCCTAAAGGTGCAAGTTCTCTCTTTATAATAGTAGTATAGATAGCGATATTTATCGCTAAGTATGGTTAGAGAGAATTTTTTTATCGGTAAGCATCGCTAAGCATCGCCTATTTTTATTGCTTAGGAACCTTGCTATTATCAAGGTTTATCTCCTAAGCGATAAAAATCGGCCGAAATGCATGAATATCGCTGAAAAGTCAGCGATATTCATGCATTATCGAGCTAATGCTCTTAGCCATGTTATCCACCTCCCATTGGATAACATGGCTAAGAACTGCTCCTGGGCAGGTGTTAGCTTTTGGAGATATTCGCGCTTAGCGCGAAAATCTCAAAGTTGATAATAGGAGATAGCGATGTTAGCGACTGTTTCCAGTCGCTAACATCTTGGCACGCCCACTTTGCATGTCATTAGTGATAAATATCACTGACATGCAAAGCGGGGCCCAAGATGGTCGCTATCTCCTATTAGCTGTTGCTAACTGGTGTTAGCGACAGCTTGGTAATAGGGAGATAATTTTATCTCCGCTTTCTTGGCTTTTAAAGCCAAAAAGCGGAGATAAACCCCCTTGTACATATGCCCCACAGTTCTCTTTTTATAATAGTAGTATAGATAGATATACGCACGCACGAATATGTATGCATGTATGTATGTAAGAACACATTTGTAAGGCTGCACATAAACGGGGAGAGGCCAGGCCAGACCAGACATAGAAGTAAGACTAAAAAACTTTAGTTCTACTTTTATTTCTAGCCTGTCCCGGTTTTTGATTTTCAAAATCTGGTCACCCTAAATGTAATCGTAGCTAGATAATGTACTGTGTTTTTATGCATATAATGAAATTAGTGTGCAGTTGGGTGTAGTTCCCAATATTGCCCACGAGATGGCAATATGGGACCATAAATAATTGCTCACTTTTAAGCCGCCATGCAAACTTGTGCTGTTGTTACAATGTTCTGTCCTTTTCCCTTTATTACCAAAAGCCAGTTTTACAACGTGCTTCCAACATCACCTGCTTTTAAAGGCCTGCAGCTGTTCGCTTTCCTCACATGCCGCAGAGTCAACAAGGGAGGGATTTAGAAATGCACTCCGAGTGGAGCCCTCATTCGAAGCAGAGTAAATGTTTATACCAGACGAGGTTAATGTAAATGTGGCAGAAACTTCCGTCGGATGCATGCATTAGACACCATTAAGTAGGCAATGTATAGAGAAGATGTGAAGGCATGCATGCTGATAGGGGAGGTAAGCACACAAGGAAGGGACTGACATCACGAGCCGGCGGAACTACAAAAATGGCCGCTGTGATGTCATTTTGTAGTCCCGCGGGCCGTTTTTCCACCGATGGTCAGTGTTGCAAGCTCCAAGGGCAGTGAGTTATAAAATACGAATAAACAGACTCTCGCTAGTAAGAGCGATAGTTTCCTTGCAGGCATCAGCCAATACCTTATAAAAACGGGGCAGATATAAAACGAAGAAAAAGTAGTCCCCTTTGCTGAAACAATACTAAAACGCCCAGGTTCTTTACCGATGTCATCACGCAGACGTCGCGGCCGGCGCTACTTGCAAGGAACTACTTTATTTTTATTCCTAATTTTTTAAACAACGTATATTTTTTATTTTTATATAGCCTATGTCCTTCTGCTTGCCCTGAGGTTTTCAAAGATGTCTTGGGTGTTTGGATTGGTGGTGTACTTTTCGAGTTTACCTGGCTCAAAGGACACAGTTCTCTCTTTATAATAGTAGTATAGATAAGATGAGGCATGGTTCTTTTGATATAAGCGGGCTTTGTGAAACCTGGAACCTGAAGGTGTAGTAGAGCCTTTTAGGTCTCGTCTGCGCAGCGTGCATGAGCGGTCTAGAAAAAATACCTTTTGTAATCGACACAGCTTTGCTGGCAAAAACGTGCACGTGTTGCATTGCTGTGAATGGCAACGCATGCACGTTTGGAGATTCCTCGGCGGGAGCGAGCTTTGAAACCATTTGGTTACTGCTTGCTCTGGCAAGGGAATCGAGAACAGACCCCCTCCTCTCTCCCCTCCCCCTGCTGACTCCTGTAAGTATCGACATTTCAATGCCCCCCTCGTCCATTCTGCCCCAGTTTCTATGGCCACCACCCTTCTGCAAGCTTGGTTTCTACCAGTGCAGATTCCTGCTCTCACTGTCTGTGGCTTTGTATCCATAGCAAGTTCCCTGATAAAGAAATCCCTTTCGCTGGACTTTCTCAAGGTTAGTTTTGATTTGATGACTCTCCTATCACTGATAACTGAAGCACCATGTGGCCACTGTTTTACCAGCTTGGACTGACGCCATCTTGTTCTCTGCCCTCGTCTCTCACAGTGCCCCGAATGAGTTTCCTATTCACGCTGTGTGTCTTGTCACTGTGTGAAGTGACTTCTGTTTACAGTTACTGACGAAATGGTAAACCAATAAAAATCCATCCTTAGAATGACGTGCAGTTCACGCGGCCGAGGGACACCACTGTCAGGGGGGTAGCTGTCAATGGTGCTGCAAGTGCAGTGGTACAGGGACTTATGGGCAGCACTGAACCCTGGTTATTACAGTAGGTTGTCATCCAGCCCGAAGTCAGGTGGCCTATTTGGTTTGCCTACACTAGGTACTTTTACTACGGCAGGGCTCACCCTCTGGCGAGTTGATGCACATTGGACCTGTCATGACTGCCCTCAAGCATTAAAACCTCCAGTACTGTTGATAACCAGGAACATGGTGGCCCAGGACTCTTACTCAGCGGTAAGCTGCGGTTCGCTCAGTTTGCTAGCAAATAGATGTGTGTTTATCTGTGTTTATGTGAGCCCTTATGCACCAGGCCTGGTGATAGCTTCATCATTACTTGCACCGTACCGAAAACTTAGGAATTTGAGCCAGAAAGGTTTGAAAGCTGCACATTTCTTCATGTTTAGTAGTAGTGCTGATGGTACGACTTAATCCCCTGACCCCGGCCCCCGCCTTTGGCCTACCTGATTGAAACGTATGCGGGCCTCTCTCTGGGGGAGGCGGGCACGCACCTTATGTAATTGTTTCATTTTTAGAAAGTGTTAAAAGTAGTTAGAGGTATTTACAGTCAATACACGTCAAAGAGGCCCCCACAATAACGTGTACCTCAAAAAGGCAGTACTTTATTTGTTTCCTGGCAAAGGTTATATCATAAAATGAATCACCGTCTGCCACAGCCCATGCGAGGCAGTTTGCAGTGCAGGTTTCTTAATCTCCTTATCTGTCATCTGTCTTCTCATGCTTTCCAGCTTCTCTGTATTTAGAATGATATGTATGTCATAGAATGCTGGCTATGAGATGGGCCTTCACTTGGTGATGGAAGGCTGAGTGTCCAGGAGGACAGCTCCTGGTGGGGCTAACTTATTTACTTACTTGACCATTTTACTACCATCTTGGTTCACCTATACCATCTGTAACTTCAACTACAATAAATACTAACTTGGAACTACACCTTGACTCCATGAAGATTATTACTTTATTTCATTGGCGACGTTTTGGACTTCAAACCCTGCGTGGATGCTATTTTAAAGGATTTCTACATTCAAAGTCTTCAACTACATCTAAGAACTCTAACTCTACAACTAAGAACCCAAGCACTTACCTGCAACTATACATTGTTGGCTGCCCGCGCCCCACCAGTGACCAACTGTCAACGGTCAGCCTCACCTGGGCTTGCCAACATCAACTTAAGCTTGGTGAGTTCTCTACTTATTTCGAAGTTTTTAATTATTTACTGCTGCACCTGATTTTAAAGCCGCTGCTCCTGTTTTAAAACTCATTCTCCTGATTTAAAAGAGACTGCCTGACTGTACTTGATTAGCCTGCTGATTGAAAGCCTACAAGCTATTGTTTTATAAGCCATCATCACAAATCTGTGCTGATTTATAAGCCTGCAGTGTGTTTTTAAGGAGAAGGTGTGAAGGCTACACTTGGCTTTATTTTTAGTATAAAGCCCCTGTGTGAATGTCCGTGGATTCCTATTGACAGACTGAAAGCCTGAAGCTCATCGATGTTGGAGCCTGCTGTGTCATCCCCACACTCCCATGTTGAATGGAAACTCCACTTAATTTATTTGCCTGCTGATTTAGAAGCCTGCAGTGTTTATTCCCGAATTCCGTCTGTCTATTAAAAAGCCTGCAATATTTCATTTTACATTTTTGTCTCTTCGAACCTCCTGCCATGAATAAAGATTTAACTGCTTCACCTTCATTCAAACTTGTTTTCCTGAGCTTTACCGACAGTGCCATTGACTTTTACTCTCAACGGTCGGCATCACCGTTTGTTTTCAAGAAATTATCATTTTTCATGATGTTACTAACTGTCTGCCTCAGAGGAAAACATTATTTATATTTACTTTTACGTTACTGTGGATATGCTTCAATTTTATTTATTATTCTTCCAACTGTCGTCTTTCATAATTTGAAAAGTAAAGTTCAGCTTGCGCTGCCTTACCTGTGTCTTAGCTCGAGCCTGCCTTTGTTGCTTCGTGACGTCTTCTTATGCAACGGGAAACATCATTTTCAACGAAGGCTTTTCTACGCGTGACGTTTACTACGAGGCACTTACCTCGCAAACGTCTTTTCCACGCGTATGCCTTCAACGACAGTCTTTGCCACGCATATACGTTCTGGCTAGTGGGATTGGGGGGTTGGCGGGGGTTGGCGGGGGTCGGCTGGGGGAGGGGCTGGGGGGGGCCTGGGGGGGTCTCCCCCCCAAAAATAAAAAAAGGAGCGGGTTAATTAAATAAAAAAAAACGCACTTCAGTACCAACGAGGATGCCACACACGGCGTCCGAGTGTCAGTTTACTGCCCTGAGCTCGGCTCCCTTTCCCAGTGCTTACAATAATTAGACAAAGAAAAACCTAAATTAATTGAGCAGGCGTCGACGGCTTCCTCCAGGTTAATTACATTTTAAAAAAAAACGCACTTCAGTAGCACTGAGGTAAAAGGAAAGTGCCTCCCCCAAAGACGTGCCGTTACGGCAGTCCTTTTTTAATTTTGGCAGACGTGTTTTCACGCTTGTTTCGATGGTGGATGGAAGGTACGGGCTGCTGGTGAAAGACAGGAAGGTGTCAGGTAAGAAAATAATCTTTAGCATTTGTGTTTGTGTTTAGGACGTAAAAATGCGTGGTATGATCCTTCGTTGCAAATTCCAGCGTGGTAAAGCCACTTGCGAACTAAAATTCGCGTGGTATTGCCATGCGTGGAACTTGTATTCGTGGTAACATCATATATTCTATGCAACCTGCTGTGGACGCTTTCGTGTACGTTTGCACCGCAAGCCATCCGGCTCTCCGTCAAAATTGCGCAGCGCCATTTTGACATTGGCAAAATCTACGTCCATGTCACTTCACAATTTCGTATCCGCATGGGAACCCTCCACAAATTGTTAAAAGTCCTGTTGCTGCACTTTTCCTTCGATGTCATTGTGAAGCATCTGGTACTGCTGCGAGGAGCTGTTTTTATTTTCACCTTCTTCTCGATGTTATTTGGACTTAGCAGGCAAGAGACCCTTTTAATAAACTTTACCTTTTCGTCATTCTTTTCACCACAAACTAATCAAGATCTACGGAGACTTTATTTATTTTAGTTTGTTGTTTTAAATTAATGATTACATTCTAGCCATCGTGCTTTCTACACTTATTGAAGCAAGTATATTTGAGTATTATACCCTGTGTTTAATGTTGATGATGTATATGTATGCCTTTTACAAGTTTAATGCGATTTCATTTTAGGTTGCAGCAGGTATAATTATAAATTAATTATTGCAGCAGGTATAATTATAAATTAATTACATGAATTTTTCATGGTTTAACATAGTGATGTTTATTGAATTTCATGATGAATTCAGCTATTTATGTGTGTTTTAGGAGTGTTCACTATTGGTTTACTCCTATCAGTTTATAATGATATGTTCTGTCATTGTTACATTTATGCATATTTGATGAGTGGACACTATTTGTCTACAGCTACAAGTTTTAAAGATGATATTTACGCTATTATTCAATGGATGCATGTTTTATGAGTCGACAGTCTACAGTTACCGGTTTTTAAAAATGATATTTACGTTATTATTCAATGGATGCATGTTTTATGAGTCGACAGTCTACAGTTACAAGTTTTAAAAATTATATTTACGTTATTATTCAATGGATGCATGTTTTATGAATGGGCAATATTTTTGTCTACTGTTACCGGTTTGAAATACGTTTTTTCTGATGTCATTCCTTCAATTCAGTACTGTTTATGATAGTTTTGCTCGAGCTCTATTAATTTATTGTCTTCTTTTTGCGCAAAATAGCTTTATTAATTCTTTCCTGTGCGTAGACGTACGTCACATGGAATTTTATTCGTGATACTTAAGTTTTATGTTTTCTTACATTGCTTTAATTAATTTTTCTTGCTGATATGTTCTTGTTAGGTGTTATTCTTTCACCTTTACTTGAATTCCTTCTTATATTTATTCATTCTTGTTCTATCTTTCACTACTTGGTTTCACAATTACGCCAATCTGGCCAATTGGTGTGGTTAATGATCCCGTGGACTTTGTGTTCAATGTTCATCTTCTTATTAATGTTTTTTCTCTTCTCTTGTGTAAGGAAAGGGGATGTGTGTGTCTTGTGTCTTGTGTTTTAATTCATTATCTTTTTCTATATCATTCCATTTCTAGACATATCTGTTCTTGATTCTTACTAGTTCTATTTTTCTACATTATCATTTCTTCCTGTTATTTGTATACCGTTATTTACATTTCTTATGCTTCATTCTTTTCTTATTCCTTCTATGTTTCTCTTCTCTAGTGTAGGGAAAGGGGATATGTTGTAAAGTGTTTCTTAATCTCCTTATCTGTCATCTGTCTTCTCATGCTTTCCAGCTTCTCTGTATTTAGAATGATATGTATGTCATAGAATGCTGGCTATGAGATGGGCCTTCACTTGGTGATGGAAGGCTGAGTGTCCAGGAGGACAGCTCCTGGTGGGGCTAACTTATTTACTTACTTGACCATTTTACTACCATCTTGGTTCACCTATACCATCTGTAACTTCAACTACAATAAATACTAACTTGGAACTACACCTTGACTCCATGAAGATTATTACTTTATTTCAAGCTGCTCCCAGGACTGCGTGTGCCACCTGCTGGAGGATCGAGAGTATTGTCGCTGTACCTGGAATCTTTAAACTTGCCCTGTCCTATGATATGGGGGAGGGGTTAACTTGAGAGCTCTTTAGTCAACATGTTTCAATAATGAAGCACTGAGGCATTGTGTGCGCTGGCTCTTCTAGGCTTTCCTGTGCCATTCATGTACACACTCCCTCTCACTACGCCATTGGATAGTGCCTACATACGTTAGTAGAGCACATTTAATTTTAAGAGGAAAAGATGAATAAGCTCCCAGTTAGTAACTTTTTTTCTTGGTATTGTTTTATTGCATCTATTCCTCAGTATTCATTTCGAGCATCTTCTTTGGCACGCGGCAGCTTCAGCGGCAGATTGTGTATAAATGAACCGCCCGCTGGATTCTATGGTGGAAAAGCTTCAAGTGTGTCAGGGGGGTATCAACAACGTTGATGTGTTTTTAGTGCATACTTTTGTGATGTACTCAGAACACTCGCACTTTACACAATAAAGAGTTTTAAGTCTGTGTGTAGTGAGCCACCCGGCCACTGCAATACTCTGTAGTGCAGTCAACTCCCTGGGTCGGGCACGGACCAGGGAGTATATATTGAAAGGAGATGTCAGCGCACGTGGACGACGGCACAAACCGAGCAACTGAGTAGACCTCCCTTATTGCAGCTCCGCTGTCAGCACTTAGGCCTCCCCGGTCCCTGACTTCCTAGAAGTCAGTTGAAGCACCAACCGCATGCCCCAGGGATTGCCCCGTTAGCTCCTCAGACTACTGGTGCCTCTCGATTTGTTAAATTGGCGACGAGGTGAGAGTGGACCCTGTAGACTGCCACGTACCTGCGCATGGCCGACCTTAGTCTTCAGACAAAATGGTTGGGGCCTACACTGAGGGGTGCTGCAAGCCCCCCTCAGCATGTTCTCCTGGCCTGCTCAGCTGGTTGCCGGGTGGAAGGTGTCCGTGTCTGCCCAGGGAAAGGTGAGGCGTGGCACCTGGCGAGGATGGAGTGGCGTAGTTCTTTCGCCCAGCGGCCTGCTGAATCAGCAACTGCCCAAGTAGGCTAATGGTATTCGGCTGGGGGCGTGGTGTACCCAGCAGTGATGCCGGACTTGCCAGACAGGGCCGCCTCCCTGGGAGCTCGTGCGGCGGGTGGGCAGCCTGGTCACACAGCCGCAAAATCCCTCCTGGAATTCAGCCAATTTGCAGATCTGGTGACGGCGGCTCCGCGCTGGCGGAAATAACTGGGGCAGCTGGAAAACTATTTTGTTGCCACACGGGAGATGAACAATTCGGTAAAGCAGTTGCTGCTGCTGCTGGGTGGTGATGAGCTGTAGACCTGTTCCAGGTTCTGCCTGAGACTGGTGACAGTGACGACTAGGAGGAGTCGGTCCAGGCCCTGAATCGCCATTTTGATCCGCAGGTGAATCCGGATTTGAACATTTCAAGCTGCGGCAGGCAAAACAACATGACGATGAGTCCATCGACATGTTCTTCGCACGGCTGAGAAGGTTGGCCAGCACTTGTGTGGGTATCGATCGGCAGTTTGAGATCAGAGGCCAGCTTATTGTGGGGTGCAAGTCCATGGATCTCCGCAAGCTGATACTGCGACAGCCGGGGATCAAGTTGAATGATATTCTGGTCTTGGGCCGGTCGCATGAGTTGGCAGACATGAGGACTGGCGAGATGGAAGTGGCTCTGGCGCAGAGGTCCATGGGAGCACAGCCGCTGTTCCCGGCGCCCATCAAGGAAGAAAGGGTCGAGGCACTCAAGAAGGGACATGGCCTAGAGGCCAGAGCCGGCGCCAAACGGGAGGAGAGGTGCCAGAGGCACGAATGCCAGAACTGTGGCTTGGGAGTGCATGCACTGAGAGTGTGCCCAGCCCAAGGGAGGCAGTGCCTCAAATGTAGCAAGTATGGACATTTGCGAAGGTGTGCCAGAGTGGGACACTGCAAGGTGGAGGTAGGCCTCTGGGACAGGGCCTCCCAAAGTTTGCAAAGGCGATGGAGGGCCACCTGAACAGCTGTCGTCAGCAGCTGGCAGTCACAGAGGACGAGGTGGACAATGTATTTGTAATCTCCCACATCCAGGGGATCAACACTGCCAGGAGGTCACCGCTTACCTGCCAGGTGTGGATAGGGGAATCATGTGTGCAGGCGCTGATTGACACTGGGGCATCTGTGAACATCCTTGATGCTGATCAATATAGGAGGCTCAGCCTGAGGCCTCGACTGATGCCAACCGCGGCCAGGATTCTAACGTATGGAGGATCCACCCCGATCCCACTGCAGGGAGTCATGGATGCGGAGGTCACGTACAAGGATAGAGTCACTAACACTCGATTCTATGACACTTGTGATCGGGTCGCTGCTGAGTTACCACACAGCTGAAGATCTGGGGTTGGTGAGGTTCGCGTAACATCCATCAGTCGCAGGGAGACCAGATCCTTGCAGAGTTCGCGGAGCTTTTCCGGGGGTTGGGCTGCATGAAGGGAGTAGAGGTTCAGCTGCACATTGATGAGATTGTCAACTGGTGACACTTCGCCACCGAAGAGTGCCGTTCCATCTCAGACCACAGGTGGAAGCCGAGAGGGTGTCAGGTCCAACGCCATGGGTGTTGCCGCTGGTAATAGCACCCAAGCCCAAACACCCAATGGCCATTAGGTTGTGCATAGACATGAGACTACCAAATAAGGCCATCCACCGGGAGAGGCACATCACCCCACTATTGACAAGATTGTCACGGACCTCAATGGGGCACAATGGTTCTCAAAAGTAGAATTGAAATCTGGGTACCATCAACTGATGCTGGCGGAAGAGAGCAGATACATCACCTCTTTCTCTACACATGTGGAACTGCGATGTTTCAAAAGGAGTTTTGGGGTGTCTTCACCGACAAAAGTGATTCAGGAAGCGGTCCGAGAGGTGCTGTCAGGCCTGGTGGGCGTCAATGTCCACGATGATATCCTGATTTACTCAAAATCACTGAACAAGCACCACGTGAGGTTGAGAGCTACTCTTCGGAGGCTGGTAGAACAAGGGCTGCCCCTGCATCACACCAAGTGTGACTTCTATGCCACAGAAGTAGAGTTCTTTGGGTATCGGTTCTCAGCACGGGGGTTGCAAGTGGATCCGGCTAAGGTGGAGGCCATCAGGACAGTGGCGATTCCCCCAAACGGCCTCCGAAGTACGAAGTTTCCTGGGAATGGCCAACTACTGTGGCCGGTTCATTCCTTATTTGGCAACCATCTGGGAACCTCTCCGGCAGCTCACCAAGAAGGACGTTAAGTGGCACTGGTCTGACAAGGAAGCACAAGAAGGCTCTGCTGAAAGGTGCAACCGTCGCATATTTTCAGCCGGGGGCGGCCACAGAGCTTATTGTGGATGCTAGCCCAGTGGGGTTAGGAGAAGTGTTACTACCGAGAACAAATCAAGATGCGTGGGTGCCCGTCGCCTATGCCAGCCGTCCCCTCACAGTGGTGGAAACCCGCTATGCATGGATAGAGAGGGAGGACTTTGCCATCCGGTGGGCGTGTCAACACTAAAACATACCTGTGTGGACACTTTCACGGTGGTGACAGATCACAAGCCGCTGGTGCTCCTTCGGGCACAGCCAGAATAGGGCCTCCGCCGATTGAGAGGTAGGCTGTCCAGATTCAGCAATACCAGTTTGAGGTTGTATACCTCCAGGGAGCGAGCAACCCGGCTGATTATTTGTCATGGCACCCGCTGGCGCCGAGTGGAGTCCAGGGGCAGGAGGTGGATGAAGGAGCAGAGTCATTCGTAAGACAGGTGGTGAAGGAGGAGGCCCATATCCCAGACCTTGCTCTTAGAGGACATTAAGGAAGCGTCGCTGCGAGATGAGTGTCTACAGGAGGTTGTCGACATGCTACATGACTATCAGTGGAAGTGCTTCCTAAGGGGAAATGACAGGAGATCAATCGACAAGGAATATTGGGAAGGTCTTTGGAGGTGCCGAGAGGCGCTGAGTGTGTCGAGGGATGGCATAATCTTTGACTGGCCCTCGCTTAGTGATACCGGCAGCGTTGCGGGGCCAAACAGTTGAGCTGGCACACCAAAACACCAAGGGATAGAGAAGACCAAGGTCCGCTTGAGAGCTAAAGTGTGGTTTCCAGACAAAGATCGGCTCGTGGAGGACAAAGTAAGAAAGTGCCAGGCATGCCTAGTGATGGGGGCTGACCCGCCGGAAGCGCCTAGCATAATGGAAAAGGCCGAGCCAGTCACCATGGGTGCGAGTAAGTTTGGACTTTGGTGCTTCTGAGATGGATGGCAAATGGCAGTGTTCATAGACAATCATTCAAAGTTTCCCGTGGTGGAGGTGGTCGCATCAACAGCATTTGAGTGCATCCAACCGGTACTGGAGAAGATTTTTGCCTTGCTGGGAATGCCGGAGGAGTTCCGAACAGTCAATGGGCCGCCGCTCCAGGGACAGGAATTCCATGCTTTCTTCGATAGGCATGGCATACGACATCAGAAAATAACTCCCCAATGGCCACAGGCGAATGGTGATGTTGAGCGTTTCAAGAGGACATTGAACAAAGCCTTAAGGATTGGAGTGGCTAAAGGCAACAACCTGGAATCATGTTTGCACCAGTTTCTAAGTGTCAGACGCCTCACTGCACGACCAAATGTGCGCCAAACGACCTCCTGCTAAAAAGAGCGGTGTAGGATGGTATACCTAACTGCGGACTGGGTGTGGAGAGGTCCCAGGCCCGTCGACAAAAGAACAACGACCAAGCCAGAAGAGGAGAGGGGCTCGATGGGCGGACACCAAAGTAGGGGATTATGTGGTAGGAAAAGACAGACACCCAGGATCCAAGTTTCGCATGCCGTTTGAGCACGAGCTCTGAAAGGAAATGAAGGTTCAAGGAATTCTCATTGTTGTGGAGAAAGGTAATCAGTGGATAGCCAGGAACATGCTGTGGTTTAAGAAGGCCTGTGGCCAGAATGAGGCAGTGTTGGAGTTTGACAGAGAGATGGGGGAAGAAGTAGAAGCTGAAGTGCCGATGGAAGGGAGCCAGACAGTCGTGGCCACCCTGGAAGAACAGCAGGAGGTAGCCGAACTAAGTAGCTAAGGCCACTGCTGTGACAGTCATCACTCGAGTGCCAAAAGCAGCGAGGACCAGGGCAGGCACCCCACTATGGGCTATGTAATAATCTGGAGAAAAGTTCCAGGTTGCAGGACTTATGTTAAGGGCTGCTAGATAAATTGCTGAACATGTGACTGCATTGAAGACGCCTCTTGAGGAGATGTCTGTAAGTGACTATAACAACATTCTGTTACGTTGTTTATTCTAAAATTCATAGATCGGATGGGATGTCGTGAGCCACCTGGCCACTGCAATACTCTGTAGCACAGTCAACTCCCTGGGCTAGGCGCGGGCCAGGGAGTGTATAATAAAAGGTGTCGTCAGCGCACATGGCTGACGGCACGAACTGAACTACTGAGTAGACGTCCCTTATTGCAGCTCCGCTGTCAGTTAGGCCTCCCCGGTCCCTTAGTTCCTTGAAGCCTTAACCGCATGCCCCGCGGATTGCCCAGTAAGCTCCTCAGACTACTGGTGCCTCGAGGTATTACACCGTGCACCGTAATAAAACTGACTAAACGTACTTGAGCCGCCCAGGATGAGAGTTCCCGCTGTGAGCCCACCATGTTATAGGCAGGCAGAGAAACAGTTCATTTTGTGACAGAAGACTACGAAATTCAAGGAATTTCACTATTGCGGTATAGTATTCTGTTTGCAGCGCTGCCCAGTTCTTCTTCCAACCACTTTACTAAAACAGTGCTATGGTGGGCAAATGTGACAGTACTATTGGTTTCCTTACAGAAATCTACCAGTGTTAAAGGCGCTTTCTCTGATTTTGAGCCCCTGCTACTGCATTTTTATGATGCTGCAACTAGTTAGCAGAACCCTCCCACGACCAAGATCTTTGCAGTGGGACAGGAAGGCATGAATGTCAGAAGCTCAGTATTAAAGCAAATAAAAGAATGCCCTAGTGTCCCCCTTTTTAACTCAGTGCTGTGTTGGGACATTGTTCCTGCTGCCTGCAAGAATTACTCAAAAGCACATAGGTGAAAGAAAGGCAGGGAGGCTGGACCCGGTAACAGTGAATGGTGCCCAGCTGAAGCATTCCTTTCCTATGCTCTTTGGTGGCTGCAACAGTTAAAAAGGGCAGCTGCAGGAGAAACTTTTAATGAAGGCAAGGGCAGCAAAGCGGGGACTTCTTTGGCCAGACCCAGTTTATGGCAGGCCAACTGATAAATATTCAGCCTTTAAATCAGACTCCGTGAGGACCTCTTGAATGGGACCATCTAGTGGATATGGTCATCAATATTATCCTTTTCAAAATAGTATCAGTGTAACAGAGAGGCAGCAACTTCTCTCCAGTCACGCAGCTTGCTTGGATCTCTTTTGCCATCTGTGGGAAGAGCAGGCTGTAGCTTTAACAGACAGTGCCAATAGACCCATGGGTTCCTCCTCCGTTCCTTAGCGAATACGGCCGGGGTGTTACCTGGTGTAATCTTATAGGAAATTGAAGCCTTGGTGCTGTCTTGGACAACAGCACAGGTGCCACCCTCCTAGGCTCTGTGCCAGGTCACTGCAGCTTCTGGAAAGATGGGTGCAGAAATCGGTGCATATCACCAACATCATTTGATGGAGAATGTTCTCTACAACATATGCAGGTGCCTTTTTAACTTGGTCTTTCCAAAGATAGCAATTTTGGGCCGGTTAAAGATCCTATTGCAGTGTAGTACTGTTTTCCGCTCCCATGGAGGGATTGGCACACAGATCCAGGTCTTCTAACATGATGGTAATGAAGCTGAGCATGAGATAGTACTCTGCAGTGAGTGGAAGACATTCCTCAAGTGAAGTGAACACAAAAGTGGGCAGGGCAAAAGGGGTGTCACTCTTTCATCACCCAAATCATTCTCATAAAAGGGAGAAGAGTCTTCAGGTGATATGTTCAGGTCGAGCCTAGCGCAGCGCATGCGTTGCACTAGGAAATCAACCTCTGGAATCACTTCAGCTTTCTTCCGGTTTTGTAGAAGCTCGTGCGTGTGGTGCTCACACGCGATTGGCCTTTGCGTCGGGCTTCAGCACGCAATTGGCCAAAGTCGTGTGAATGTCCCAGCTGCTTTAGAAAGGTTTACTTCCAAAGCATTTTGCTCTCTGGAGCCAGCATCGGCGTGCTGAGGCCATCTGTTTCTAAGTAGCGTGCCCACGCTGGTCTCCCACGCAGTGTCTCCCCCCTCGGGCAGGAAATGTATCCAGTTGCCCTCCAGTGTGTGTGCATTAAGGTAATGAGATGTTGCCAGAACCTTAGCTCCCAAAAATGTTGTCAAAATAACGATAATGCGTATGTGCCAGGAAAAGCAGCGGGCACGGTTTTACTTTAGGTGGACGGGACGTGTGGAAATGAATCCGTTCCGCATAAGTTTGTGCTGATGGGACAATAGCAGACACTAAGCATCCAATATGGGGCAAACCATTAAGGCTGCGGGAGGGTGGTTTGAAGGCACAAAGCAATTTAACAAGTTATCCGTGGGGTGAGCCCCTCCTGCCCTCACCGACAAAATATCAATCCTATCAACTTGTTGATGAGTTTAGGCGATGTGTGCTTTGGCTTGAGGATGAACCTGTGTTTTGGTTAAGACACCCCCCTATGGGTTAATGGATAATCCAAGCACTCTTGGGCCGTCCTTGGCGCAGGGCTCACCTTCGGTTCCTCTGGTGTGTGTCTTCCATGAAAAGACCCTCGACCTCTACAGCAGTTGAGACCATGCGCTTGTGGCAAGCACTCTGACCATGGGTCCGAATGCCCCACTTTGATAAACATGGGGATTTGAAAGTAACTTTTTGCTTGGGTGTCTGCATTTTACTTCCCTCGCCTTTGCTTGTTTTGTTTCTACATTTTCTCCTTAACGTGCAGCCTTGGGGCCCCCTTTCACCGATTTAGGATCGCGTGGCTTATGGCTGGTAGCCTAGACCCTGTTCTTCATGTCCACTGTATCTTACATCTGTTTTTTTGCTGCCGGTTTGCAAGTTGAATGAATGTATTAGTGGTGGCCGCGAACAATACTCTTGGAGCCAGGGAAGTTGGAGATCTGTGTGAAGGCGGGGGAAGGAGGGGAGGCTCTGATGTCCCTCCCACTGATTACATCCCGAGGTGCAGAGTGCTCATCACCCGGACACCTTTGTGCCCAGGGCGTTTCTCTGGGCTCCTCCATGCCAGCAAATGTTGCAATATGAGGAGCTATAGAGGAGTTTATTATTTACCTGTTAGTGCATGAAAAGAGGGCCTCCCAGTTAGATGTCGAGCCTTGATAACATTTGTTTTTTAGGCTAACAGGGACTCTCTCTGCTCCGAGGATTCAGTTGTAAAACGACACTCGCTTTACTTTTGTAACACTTGTATCAGTCCCCCCTGACACTTTCCTTCTCCCACAAACTCTTCAGTTCTGTTTTCCTCTTCCTTTCACTCTCACTCTTCCTCTCCCCATTAATTGACTCTCGCTCACTGGATTTTCTACAATAGCTCTTCAATCTCTTGTGGTACAGCACCCAGGATAACATGCTGCATAGCTAAACACTTATAAGGTCCCAAAGGCGAGACCTATTGGCTATGCCAATGCTTGTTTTTGATGTATGAGAGTTGCTGGCTGACATGAGACACAGGCATATAATAAGACACGGTCGGGTTATTTTGATACGAGTGGGTTTTGTGAAACCCGGAAAAGGAGGGTGTAGTGTAGCTTTTGTGGAGCATGCAGTGACAGTGCACGAGTTGCAGGCGGATGTGAGATACAGGCAACAGTGTATGTTAGCGCAGGCGTGGTAGCAGCGATACAAGAGCCTTCAGCCTCTGTGGGGGATGGATAGGAAATGGATAAATGAGGATTTGTGACTGTATGAGAGTCACGGGTGGACACAGAATATAATGTCAATCGAAATAAGACAAGCTGCATGATTATGTAAAGGGTTATCATGAGATATTAATCGGAACTTTACCATATACAGAGGGTCCTATAAGGATTTGATGAGATTGGTGGACATCTGTTTACATTGAGCTTTAGCATCAATACATATTGGAAGTATCCTACATGAGCACTATGGTGATTAGTAGTGGGGCACAAACGGATAAACAATGAAGGATGTGTGACACCAGATAGTGAGAGAAGAATGTATGAAATGAAGCGTATGAAAAATTGTAGTTGACAGACCAATTATATTATATGTCAGTTTAACATATAGAAATAGATAGTGGTACTGGGTAGTATGTTTAAATACAACCTATATTTCTCTACTATTTCTCTCTACAGACAGATTGGTATAACAGCCACACAGCACCCCAGACTCCACACACGATTGTGGGACCACAGGAGGTAAGAGTTTAGATTTAACTTATTGTATACAACCATACTCTAGCTTATGTAGAGGCAGTTTCTGAAGGTGTTCATTCGTTTACAGACAATACGAATTCTTCTCATTTGCATACATTACCTGAAGACTAGGTGAGTCTGACCTTTTGTGACTACTACGTGGACCCAGGGGTCACATCTATGAATGGTGACACCAGTATGTGCATGTCAGAGGGTGGCTTGACAAGTACCTTGACCTATTGAATAATAGTAATGACTCAGTGTTTAACAATACCATATTGATGGGAATTTGTAAATACATTGACTCACAATGTTTTTAATTCTGACCTTAAGTGCTCACTCTTATAGACATAGGGCCGAAGTTGATCATTTGATAATTTTAAGGGACTCTGACCCAGGTGATGGGATCTTAAATGCTTAGGTGCTCCTCCCTAAATTGTAATTATATTTAGGTTTGTGGCCCTGATGAGGTCTGAGGCAACATCAGCAATAGAAAAAACACCTGTTGGCGAGGGCAAAATGCATTAATGGAGATCTAATAAAGAACATGTTAAAACCTCAACTCGGAATTATAGAATTCTCGAACTACCCCTTTTTGAACATAATAGTGATGCAACTAAACTTATGTTTGTGTGCATTGATTGTGTTGAAATGAAACCAGGAGATGGTGTACTCCAATTCTAACTGATGGTGTACTCCAATTCTAACTGTCAGGAATTCTAGTCTATTATCTCATTGGAAACTAACTATCCAGGAGGTCTGAATTACGGCAAAGAACGGTGGGTTCCTTTGGATCAATAAGGGTATATCAATGTAGCAACATTGGACTGATTAATAAGCGGTCTACAAACTGGAACGGTTTCTCCTTTCATTTACTCATTTTTTGCATATGTAAAATGTCATAGTTTTTTTTTTTGTAAACTTGGTATGATGTACCCAAATTAGACAGTTTTGCACAGATACTCATTTAGAGTAACTTTGGTGATGTTTATTATTGTGTTGTAAAATACGTGGTCTATCACTATTCTGTCCACGTCAGTAATTTGAATGTATCATGATAGGTAAAGTGTCTTTTTAATGAATAAATATGTATTTTTTTTAGATTTTTATTCTCTCAGATTTATCTTTGATTGCATCCCCTGTGTTCAATGACATCCTACTGGTGAGAGGCGGTTTGTGTAAGACTTTTGTACGAATGGTGTGATAAGTGTATCAATACAAAGGGGCTTTTTTTGTGACTTTGTTTGTTTTTGCCTTTGGAGTATAAACCATCTATAATGACAAAATGTCCACTGGGACTAGATGGCATAATTTTTAATTTAAAGAAATATTTAATTAGTGATGGTCATAATTTTTTGAAAGGACGGAATATGGGAAAGTATATGTGCAATATTCTAGTATTTGACTTTCAGTAATATATTAGATCTAATAAAGAAACTCTACTCAAATTTGGCAGCTGTTTGTATCCGAAAGTTGTAACAAAGTTTGTAATCCTATTTTATGTTCTGTACTGTGACTCAAGATGGCTGAATAAGTCAAAGTTTTAGAAAAACTTTGAAAATGCTGGTCAGAGAAAGGTTTTGTTTAGACTGAAATGTGCAATCTGTCAAACGCTATGCAACTGAACTTATATATGCAGATTTTTTATGCGAGACATGTTCGGAGTCTGTTACATCTAAATTTCGTATCAGTCGCCCAGCGGAAGTCCGCGATGGCTGTGTGAGAGGGTCGTGGGCAGAACAGGGCAGCATTTTTTTCGTATATACATGCAAGTACGATTAAAATTAAAAGGGATGCCAAAGTTAGATGTAAATGTAAGTTAAAAAATAGCATTTTAATCTCAAAAATACATTTGCCATGGATGGTGATGTCATTAATCCTGTCTTTCAGATGTAATTATGGATGTTATCGATGAGAACACAGAACAAGTCCTGAGCGAAGCAATAGGTGCTGTCATATGAGCGGGCAAAAGTCATACGTGGGTAGTAAGCAAGATAGTTATTTCATTCATCTATAAAATCACTTAACCATGAAAAGCATATACTCAGGATCCCCGTCAGATCCTTGCCCACACAACATCTTCCACAGAGCAGCCGCCTCCATCGCCCCTCAGCTTTGCCACACAATCAACTGTTCCCTCAAATCCGCCACCATCCCCGATGGCTGGAAACACGCCAAGATCAACCCCCTGCTAAAGAAGCCGCCCTCAAACCAGACTGACCTCAGGAACTCCAGACCTATCTCCCTCCACCCCTTCCCAGCCAAGGTCAACTAGAAGGCTGTTCAAGCTCAACTTCGTCCGTGTTCCTAGAAGTAAACTACGTCCTGGACACCTCCCAATCCGGATTCCGTAGCAACTAAAGCACAAAGACTAGACTCCTTGCCACCATTGACATACGCTCCCTCCTCGACCGGTGTGAGACTGCAGCCCTCATCCTACTGGACATCTCGTCCGCCTTAGACACCGTCTCCCACTGCACCCCAATGACAAGACTCCACGACGCCTGCATCCGCAACAAGGAACAGGACTGAATCCACTCCTTCCTCACCAGCCGCATTCAGCGAGTCAAACTACCCCTGTTCCTCTCAGAACCAACAGAGATCAGATGCAGAGTGCCACAGGGTTCCTCCCTGAGCCCCACCCTCTTCAACATCTACATGGACCCTCACAATCATCGTCAAAAGCCACAAACTCAACATAGTCTCCTATGACAACGACACCCAGATGATCCTCTCCCTCACCAACGAACCCAAAACTACCAGAACCAACTTCCACAGTGGAATGAAGGTCGTTGCTACCTGGATGAAAGGTGCTGCCTCAAGCTGAACTCAAACAAGACTGAAGCACTCATCCTGGGACACTCCTTCAGCCTTGGATGACTCTTGGTGGCTAGCCGCTCTGGGATCCCCTCCCACCCAGTTGGACCATGCAACGCAACCTCAGTATCATACTGGACTCATAGCTCACAATGAACCGTCAAATGAATGTGGTTTCCTCAGCCTGCTTCCACACGCTTCGCCTGCTTTGAAAAACATTCAGATGGATCCTCACAGAATCAAGAAAGACGGTCACACACACTCATCACCAGCAGACTCAACTACAGCAATGCACTCTACACCGGTGTCAACCAGAAACAGCTCAAGAAACTACAGAAAGTCCAAAATGCAGCAGCCAGACTGGTCCTCGACATCCCCCGCCACAGCCACAAATCCCACTCCTCCAACAACTCCACAGGCTCCCAGTCAAGACAATCACTTTCAAGCTCCTCACACGTCTACAAAGCTCTCCACAATGAAGCACCAGCATACCTGAAACACTGCCTTGCATTCCACGTACCCACCAGACAACTCTGTTCCACCCAACTTGCCCTAGCCTCCATCCCCAGGATCCACAAGACCAGAACCAGAGAAAGATTGTTCTCCTTCCTCGTCACAAAGACCTGGAACACCCTGCCCCTCCACCTCAGGCAATCTGCGTCACTGACCCAATTCAGGAAGGCCCTCAAGACCTAGCTCTTCTAATGATCCTACACCAGCAGCCCCCCAGTGACTGGAGGACCTCACGGGTGAGTAACTGCGCTATACAAGCCCCTGATTGATTTTTGGCTTCACCAATAATATAAGAATTTAAATATAAACTTAGAAATGTTGTAATATTGTCTGTTCTATGTATTTTGAATAATTTATTTTGAATTTATTTTCAAGTTGTATTTTTATATGAAAATATTATATACTTCTCACCCAAGCCCACAAGACCCTTCACAACAACGGTATGCATCATGAATGCGTAGGTTATGAATTTATGAAGATTTTTGTAGTCAATGCATGAAACTATCTGCAATGTATTAAAGAGGAGGATTTTGATATTAAAAGACATCTTTATTTTTCCTGTTATGCATCAGTGTACCAAGCAATATCATAAATAACAAATAGTGACAAACAGCATCCGCAAACATTGCCGCAACTGCTCCAGTCTCAATTGGCGCGGAGAGAGAAGACCCAGGGCTTGGTGGACATCATCAAATGTTGAGACCCTGGATGCAGAGGATCCTATTCTGAAAAACACGGATACAATTCAATAAAAGGCCATGCATGGTTTGTGAGCAAAGTTAAGGATCAATGAGGCAGAACAACAAAGTAATCTGCATAAGAACGGTTAACCTGGCCAATGTTGAACCTTGACCAGAAGCTCTTGACTAGTTTAGAAGTGTACTGAAAAAATCTCCACTTCAATCTGCCACATATTCACAAAGGGATTCCTGGTAGCAACAAATAGATTTACTGTTGAGGATTCCTCCACTATGAATGGAGAGACACCTGCAGTCATAAATCCCACTAAGGGGAACTCTAATATCACCCCCTCCCTCCCTCAAAATGGCCAGAGATTTATTTGAGCCAAGGGCTGGATCACTCAGTTTTGATGGGGTGTGGGAGAAGTGCTTTCTCCTAAGGCAAAATGTTTTACTGAAGAAAGTAGGAAAATAAAAAACTATGTTTGCACAGCGGGTTCCATTGCACCTTTGCCTAAATCTATGCTTTGAAGATTTCCATGTAGATGAAATAGGAGCACAGATACCATGTGACGTTCAGTAGTTTATTAAACACACAAAAGATGATAGGAGACATGCTTTCAAAGTGTATGACCACTGACCCTCACTAGCATTCTAATCCAGCATTCTTTTTCCCACCCATCATGCCATCTCAGGTAGCACCATATGCAATAGTAAACAAAAACGTTAAAGGAGGTCCCAAGGGGATTGGAGATTACTGACCCTTAAGTGTCCTTCCCCCAATCTACATGTGCTAAAGAACAAAAGGGACACTAGTGGTCAAACAGTATGTGGCTGAGGAAAAACAGTAGCATAGGCTGTGTCATGTATGTGGCACCACAGTGTACAGAAAACCCATCAGCCCACCCAATGGTGGAGCATCATCATCTGGGATTTTTTGTAAAAGAACTGGTATCTCATCCAGGAGTCCCACTAGTTGTTTATCGTGGGACATCCAAGGAAGGATCCGCCAGTGGTGTACAACAACCAAAGATTGAGATACTGTGGTGCTGAAAAATATATTGCAGTGTTAAAAAAAGTGAACTAAAATGGATTATAATGCCAGAAGAACCAATTTATTAAGTCAAGATTAAAAATAGTGTTAGGATAGTAAAAATAGATGGTAACTATCCAATGAAGTTTGAATAGGTCGAAATGTTTCAGCCAATCAAGGACGATAGGTAGTTCAGTGGCTTTCTTCAGGGCCAAATACTAAAACACTACTGCAAATATGTGAAGAAAATATATAATAATGAAAGTAAATAATCAGAGATCCTACCATTTGACGGTGTTCCAAAATCTGGAAGCGGTGTTTCGGAGAGATAATTTGGTTCCTGTAAAAAAAAATTATGTACACATGTATACCAGCACATACATATTTACAGACAGAGAAAAAAAAATCACTGGATGTACACACCACGCCCAGCGCCAGACCCCCTGGCCCTCGCAAAATCCAATCCGCCTGCATAACATACGACGCCGCAACCCTCTCAGCCCTTAACCCCGGCCGCCCACCAAACTGCTACCAAGCCGCCCCAGGACACACCCATGGACCCTTCACCTGCCACTCCTGCAAGTTCAACTGCATCAGGACCCACACCAAACTCAAAGACTCCAAACAGAGCTCCGACACTAACCACCTAAAGTGCATCCTGCTCAACACCTGCTCGGTCCACAGACACGCCATTGAACTCTGGAACCTACTCGACACTACATCGCCGGATGTCCCCTTCCTTACAGAAACCTGGATGAAAGCCTCATCAGCACCCGACATCGCCATAGCCATCCCGGACGGCTACAAGATCATCCGAAAGGACCGCACCAACCAAACAGGAGGAGGCATCGCCCATAAGAACACCATCCGCATCACAACCAGTTCCAACGACAACCTCGCTACCGCCGAACACCTTCACTTCCAGATCCACACCGACCCCAAGACAACACTCAAAGGCAACCTCATCTACAGACCAGGACCCCGCACACAATTCAGCAAAGACATCACTGACTTCATCAGCCCACACGCCCTCCCCTCTGAGGACTACATTCTACTGGGAGACCTCAACTTCCACCTGGGAAAGAAAAACGACAGCAACACCACCACCCTTCTGGACAACCTGGCCAACCTCGGACACGAACAACTTGTCAATACCCCCACCCACTATGCCGGACAGACGCTCGACCCAATCTTCACCTCCAGCAAGCACATCTCCTTTAATCACACCACAGCTCTCCACTGGATGGACCACAGCTGCGTTCACTTCAACTACAAAAAGACCACGACCCACAACCTATTCCCCGAAGAAACTGGAACAAAATTACCACCGACCACCTCTTCACATAGCTTCACCAGAACCCTCCTGCCAAATAATTGTACCCAAACCAAGCAGCCACCAACCTCACAATGGATCGCGCACAGCGCCGACGAACTGGCACCCTTGAAAAACCATCAAATCAAGCAAGGTAGCAAAAAAGCCCCCTGGTTCAGCGATGACCTTAGGAAATCCAAGAAGTTCTGTTGTACCCTCAAGAAAGCCTGGAGAAAAAACCCAACCACTGACAACCTGGCCACCCTCAAGAACGCCACCCGCAAACACCACCAACTGATCCGATCCACCAAGAAATCAGCATTCAAGGATAGTCTTGACACCAACGCCCAAAACAGCAAGGAACTATTCAACATAGTCAAAGAATTTACCAACCCCACCGCCGGCACTAACCACATCACTCAATTCAATTCAATTGCTTTATTCGATTTTCACCAAGTAATAAAAAATCATAAAAGCAGTTCATACAAGCAAAAATCACATTGCAAATACATATAATAAATAGTTATAAAAACAGTATTAAATCAAGTTTAGGTGATTAATCGATAATTAATAAATTCATGATAGGTTCCTTAGTTTTACAACACTTTTTAAAAACATTGACATGGAACTAATGCAAAGAGGGTTTCCTAATTGTTGGAGATTTAAATAAGCCGGCCTACATTGCCTCCAAGCCCCATCTCTTAGATAGGGTTTCAACCATCTCACGCGCTCTTTTTTATACAGTTTACAAAAAAGTACAAGATGGAAGGTCGACTGGGTGGATAAATTGTCACATGGGCATAGGGCCAAAGTTCTTTTCCAGTCGTTTTTATCCGGATATGAGACCAGTCGGTGAAAAATATTAAACCTGAATCTAGTCAGGACAAAGCGCTCAAAACCCAAAGTGATGAGAGATAAGTACGGTTGCATTTTGTATGTAGTCAGCAGCGGCTGATGATCGAGCACAGTTCTTTTGCTGACTTCATTCCCAAGCCTTAAGGTATTAAAATGTTCCATACATAGGTTTTTTAAGGCTTTCTTAGGGATTTTCCCAATTAATTCAGGTTTATGATACCATTCTGGCCTTTCCATGTCCGTCAGGGCTTTCCTCACATACTCAAGCCATTTAATTCTTTTAACATTAGCTAGTGACTTGACATCAATGATTATTTCTCGGTTTAGGCCTAGTTCTTGCGACGCCCAAATTCTCCTCCATAGGAGAATTGGCTGGGTTTTAATCAAATCTGTCAGATAATCCATACCTAGTTCTGCATGGGAATTATAATTTGACGTGCTTTTTGGGAGAGACAGAAGATATCGAAAAAAATTATTTTCAATAATCTGAAGCATCGTCACATCATGGTACCCCCATATCCCTGCCCCATACAGGGCAATACTTCTGCATTTGGCGACATATATATTGAGCATTATGCCAGGTTGTTTTCTGCCCAGTTTGCTAGCAAAATGTTTTATAGCCGCAACTGAACGTTTAAATGCTAGCGCTCTATTTTTTACCTCGGGACCCCAACCCCCTGTTGCCTCAATAGTAACTCCTAAATATGGAAATGTTTTTGTGGCTTGCAGTAGGGTGCCTGCCGCTTTCAGTTGTTTACATCTGGCTCCACCTTTGCCAGATGCCATCACAAAGGACTTTTTTGCGTTCAATTTGAGGCCCCTCTCTTCCATGTATGTTATGTATCTATTCAACACTTTTTGTGCGCCAACCTTTGTTCTTGCCATCAACACAGCGTCATCCGCATACAAAAGGGAGCTGATCTGCGTGTTCCCGGCCTTAGGAGAGTCTATATTGCTGGCACCCAGTTCCTTCTCCAAGCTGTTAGTGTATAAAGAAAAAAGAAATGGGGCCAGCACACATCCCTGCCTCACCCCCTTCTGTATGCGAAAAGACCCTGTGCATTCCCCTCCCAAACCGTATCTAACTCTGGCAGAGGCATTCAAGTATAGTTGTCTTAGAAAGAGGACTATCGAAGAATCCACTTTCATCTCCTCTAATGTGGACCAAAGTTTATCGTGTATAACACAATCAAACGCCGACGAAAGGTCGACGAAGATTGCGTAAAAACACCCCTCTTTTGCGCTGGTATATTTCCCTTGCAAAAGAACAAAATTTAGCACTTGTTCCACAGTACCCATCCCTAGCCGGAATCCATATTGTACTGGGGTCAAGATATTCTGTTCTTCTGCCCAGTCCTGGAGCCTAGTCAAGACTACTCTACCTGCTATTTTTACTAGCGAGTCTAAAAGTGATATCGGTCTATAATTTGATGGGCTTTCCCTATCCCCCTTTTTGTATATTGGGATAATCAGTGATTCTGCCCAGGTTTTAATGAAGCCTATATCACAACAAGCCCCCATTACTCGTAAGCAGATAGGTGCCCAAAGATCTATGTTCATTTTGTAGAGATCACTTGGGATCCCATCTGGGCCCGGGGCTTTGTTATTCTGAGAGGACTTAATAGCTACCTTGACCTCCTCAAGTTCGAACTCTAGTGGGATCCGGTGATGTTTACTCAGTAGTTGTTGCTCTGTCAGAGTATTACAGTACAGTTTAGAGAAAAACTCCACCCAGGCGTTTCCATCAATAGTGATTTCTATTTTCGCTGTCACCTTGTTGTTCGTGAATGGTGAATTGACTACCTGCCAAAATAACTTGGGGTCTCTGCTTTCCGCTGCCACCAGTAAGTCTTGCCAAGCCTTTTCCTTAATTGCTTTCTTTCTTTGGTCTCTTGCTACTTTATATGCTTTTCTTAATGCTCGAATCGTCTCAAGATCCCTTACTGGATCTTTTAGGGCCTTTTTTAGCACATTGTGTGCCTTGGTGCATTGGGTGTCAAACCAGCCCTTGGGGGTGTTGTTCTTTTTTGGACACTTCCTGGTCAGAACACTCTTTATGGTCTCCGTGATGTTATTAAAGGCCTCCAGTATTTCTCCACTTGTGGGATTGTCCTCTAAACAAACAAGTAGTGAAGGGAGAGCATCATGCACGATTCTTTGTAAAGTTTTTTCAGGATCGGCCATGCTCCATTTTAAAGCAATGCCGTTTTGGCGTGCTACCGCTAAATTTTGGGTCCATGATAAAGTCTCAGTTAGTGAGGTTGTTTTAACACCCGGTATATTAAGGACAATCTTTAATGGTAGGTGGTCGCTCAGGCCCATAGCAAGAGTTTCAAAGCTCATAACCCTACTACCAAACCTATTCGGGAGAATTATAAAGTCAATAATTGATTGTAGTCCTCTTGCCATGAAGGTGGGGGTAAATTCGACCTTGGGGTGGCATAACCTATTTGCAAACCCTAGGTCAAACTTGGCCATGATATCATTTAAGATTTCCCCTTTAGTATGGTGTACAAAGTGATTGCTATCCCCGTGTTCCCCCACCCCATATTCCTCAAATCCACATGTGTCGCTAGAACATATGTTCACGTTAAAATCGCCAACCCAAATCCAGATTAATTCCTTTCCTTTTAAGGGTTTTACCTCCCTCATTTCTTTGGAGACTTTCAATAGTTCTTCCTTAAAATGTGCGTTCTCAATGTTATTATAAAAATTGACAACTATCAGCACATTTCTACTGTTTAAATTAATCGTGACCAATTGAAAGTAGGGTGTCGTAGATCTACCTACACTGGTACTGGTGTTAAAACGATTGGACACATAGACACATAGACCCCCTTTATTCCTGCCATGATTGGAAGTGACTGCGGGCACATGGAAGGTTTTAAAACCATCCATGTGCACCTCCTTTAAAGCCCATGTCTCCTGGACACAGAGTATGTCCACATTAGTAACAAACTCAACCCAAAGAGTTTCTGTCACTTTGTTGGCAATCCCACACACATTCCATGTTACTACGCTTATAAGCTGTTCTGTTGGTCTAATTAACGGTTTCCCTACAGCATTCTTCCTTATTGCCCTCCCTTTTATAATTTCATCGCCCTTATCCTTTATCCTATTTATCTTTTTAATTTTATTCTTTATCCCTATTTCATAGACTGGGGTCGTATTTCTCTTACTTCCTACTCTTTGGTCAGATGAGAGGCTCTTATACATACTTTCCTTTCCCCTCACCTGGTTATATTTTGGCTTATTTTTTGGTATATCGAGTCAATCGTTTAGGTCTAGACCCGAGAGTGGTTCATAGAGATTATGGAGTGGAATATTCCAAAAAGGATTTGGGTTTATATGATGATAGTTGTTATGTAGGCCATGATCAAATCTATTGGGATAATGCGGCACGGAGATAGGTGGCAGATCATTGTAACTGAGCCTACTTAGGCTGTGGTCAAATCTATTAGAATAATGCGGCAAGATGCCCGGTGGCTGCTCATGGTACCTATGCCTAACTAGGCTGGGTTGTTGTCTATAGTTAGCTGATACACGTGAATTGCGGTGACCCCACTTTGAGGGATGTATACGGGGCCTCATCAAACCTTCGGGATAAAAATAACTCAGGTTTCGAGTGGTTACAGTCCCCTCCTGCCTTCCCGAAAACCAGTCCGAGATATGGTTAACCACCCTATAGTCCCTGAAGTTTATGATGATCACATCGCCATCTATATCTTTTGGTCTTACTCCCACCCAGTCGCAACGTCTAACAGATACTATCTCCCCATTTAGGTGTGGTGGGAGAGGTCTGTTAGCCCGAAGCCAATGATTTACTTTATTTTTAAGGCTTGTGTCTGGCTCTATACTGCCCTCTGGTATCTTGGGGACCCCAGTTAATATGATGACATAGTTTAGTGACTCCGGGGGTAGATTTACATTTCTTTTCTGATTTGTTGTGTACTGGTTTTGTGGCGGGTTATTTATTTTCCTCGCCTCTACTGTTGGTGGCACCTTTTTAGTCATGATTTTAGTTTGTCCCTCCTGGGGTACCTGAATTCCCTTTGGTGTTACCTTATTGTCCTTATAGGTAGGGGTATTTTTTGGCTGATCATTAGTATGAATCAAGGTGTTCTGTGGGGGGTGTGTATCTACTTGGCCATTATCAATCCCTTTACTTTGTCCCGTTACCTTGGATGTTTGTATTTCCAGAATACGCTCCACAGTTTCTCCCAACCTTTTCACCCTCTCTAAAATAGGAAGCATGAAGGATCTGAGGAGGTGTTCAATGTCCTCTACAAGTCCCCCGTGCGTCTTGCTAGATAGAGGCACGCTCAGTTCTGCTTGTGGCTTATTTGATACTTCTTTCGCAGTGGCCTTATTAGTTTTATCGGTAAAGATTTTTGCTAGCGGTGTTACCTTTGTAGTTGTGGACCTTTTTCTACTCCCTACCTTTCTCGCCTTTTTCCTTGGTGGAGAATGGCAAGCTTCGTGACTTCTCTTACTCTGTGTCTTTGCGACTGGTGGATTATCTATGTGTTTTCCTCCTTGTATCCCTTCTTCTGTGATAGAGATAACTACGGGCAAGGGGTGGCATGACACGTCTAGTCCCTGAGTTATTGGTGAGTTCAATGCAATAACCTCTGGAGATTGCAATAGTTTTTGGGTGGTGTTAATGGGGCTAGCAAGCTCCTTGTGAATTGTTTCAGGTAGACCTTCTTTAAAAATCAAGGGGATGTCATTTGTATTAAATAGGTCTATATCTGTCTCTCCCTCTATAGAGTTATTTGGCGTTGAAGTAACCTCAATTATGGCGGGTGTTAAGGGTTGCTGTTTTAGCAGCTCAATAGAGAGGCGACGCTCTGCTCTCCGCTCAGCCAACTCTATCTCTCTGTCTATGTCCCTTTTTGCCCGTGCAAAGAATTTATCAAGAGGGCCCAGTATACTCACTCCAATAGTTGCGGGTAACGAGGAGTTCAGTTCAAGGCCAGCCATTATGCCAGCCCTGCGTGGGTATTTCAATGTAGTTGAAAAAGCTGAGCAGACCTGTGTAACCCCTGTACAATGATGGAATTAGACCAATGATCAGCAAATTTCCAGCACGAACATGACTCATTCACCGGTACCTTAAATGAGTGCCTGGAGGGTGTGTCTAATCCACCGTTAGAGGGGGAGCCCAGCCTGGCCGCCGTCGGCCCCGGACGGCCACAGACGGCCCGCCCTTTGCCCGGGCTTCGCCCCGGGTGCTCCCGCGCGCTCCCGCGACGCTGGGGTGACGCCTCTTTAAAGCGCCGCCTGGCGCGCTCTCACCGCGGTATTCTCGCCGCTGGGGCTGGCGGGAGTTGCAGTCTTTGATCCCTGCAATCCTCCGGTGCCAGACGCCCCCCTCCGCTCGGCAGCCGCTAGGTGATTAATGCGGCGGCGGGAGGGGGACAGAAGCGGTCCCAGCTGTTCTTGCCTTATCTCGCCCTCAGCAGGTACAGATGCCAAAGTGTTCTGCTATTCTCCAAAATGTTCTAGAGGTTCCCCCGCTCCTCCGGGGTGACGCCTCTTTAAAGCGCCGCCTGGCGCGCTCTCACCGCGGTATTCTCGCCGCTGGGGCTGGCGGGAGTTGCAGTCTTTGATCCCTGCAATCCTCCGGTGCCAGACGCCCCCCTCCGCTCGGCAGCCGCTAGGTGATTAATGCGGCGGCGGGAGGGGGACAGAAGCGGTCCCAGCTGTTCTTGCCTTATCTCGCCCTCAGCAGGTACAGATGCCAAAGTGTTCTGCTATTCTCCAAAATGTTCTAGAGGTTCCCCCACATCACTCCATCCCAAGACCTTTGCGACTCCCTAGCCTCATTCTTCCACAACAAAATCGCCAACATACATAACAGCTTTGAAAACCAGTCTGAAGACCAGCCCACTCCACCCACCTCCGAACCAAAACCGCCCTCTAACAACCTTTGCGCCTGTAACCCAATCACCACTGAAGACACCATCCGCCTGATGAACTCCATCCACTCAGGATCGCCAACCGACCCATGTCCCCACTACATTTTCAACAAAGCAGATTCCATTATCGCACCCCATCTGTGACGTCATCAACTGCTCCTTCAACTCCGCTACCTTCCCGGAAAGCTGGAAACATGCCGAACTCAGCGCCCTTCTGAAGAAACCAACAGCAGACTCCACTGAACTGAACTACCGCCCCATCTCGCTCCTCCCATTCCCTGCCAAAGTCATTGAGAAAGCCAACAGTCAGCTCGCCGCCTTCCTTGAATCCAACAAATCCCTCGACCCCTCACAGTCCGGCTTCCGAGCCAAACACAGCACCGAAACCACCCTCATCGCAGCAACAGACGACATTCGAACTCTACTGGACAATGGAGAAAAAGCTGCCCTCACCCTACTTGACCTCTCTGCAGCCTTCAACACAGTCTGTCATAGCACCCTCATACAACGCCTCAGCAACGTCTGAATACAAGGAAAAGCATTGGACTGGATCATCGCCTTCCTCGCCAGAAGAACCCAGAGAGTCCGCCTCCCCCCTTTTAGATCAGAGGCCACCGAAGTCATCTGCGGCGTACCACAAGGATCACTCAGTCCCACCCTCTTCAACATATACATGAGTCCCCTCGCACGCCAACACAACCTCAACATCTCCTACGCAGACGACACCCAACTGATCCTCTCCCTCACCAAAGACCCAAACACCGCCAAAACCAACTTACACGAAGGAATGAAATAAGTAGCCGAGTGGATGAAGAACAGCCGTTTAAAACTGAACTCGGACAAAACGGAAGTCCTCATCTTAGGTTCATCCCCCTCTGCCTGGGACTCCTCATGTTGGCTACCGGCTCTGGGAACCGCACCCATACCTATGGACCACGCACGTAACCTGTGCTTCATCCTGCACTCCTCCCTCTCGATGACCAGACAAGTCAACGCAGTCTCATGCTTCAACATCCTACGCATGCTCAAAAAAATCTTTCGCTGGATCCCCACCGAAACAAGGACGGTCACCCACGCACTAGTCACAAGCCGACTGGATTACAGAAACACCCTTTCTGAAAGCATCCAAAACGCCTCAGCCAGACTCATACTGGACATCCCCTGTCAAGCTCACATTTCCGGTCACTTGAAAGACCTCCACTGGCTCCCCGTCAACAAGAGAATAATGTTCCGTCTCCTCACCCACGCACACAAGGCCCTCAACGACCTAGGACCCAAATGCCTCACACGACTGTCCTTCTACACCCCCACCCGCCAACTACGATCGTCCAATCAAGCCCTCGCCGCAATTCCTCGCATCCATAGATCCACCATGGGGGGGTAAGATCCTTCTACTTAGCAGCCAAAACCTGAAATTCTCTCCCCACCCACCTCCGCCTTACACAGAACCACCTCCCCTTCAGAAAGCAACTAAACTTGGATATGCGATAAATAAAATACCCCCCCTCCCTCAAGCGCCTTGAGACCCTCAGGGTGAGTAGTGCGCTATACAAATTTTTGAACTTGAATTTGTCTAAGAGACCTGTTGATGTTTAAATAATGTTTATTGTAACCATATGGTTAGATAGCCCAGTCTAAGTTAGAAAGTGCCTTTTATCACATAACCTGGTTATATTGTTTGATGCCTAAAATCTCAGCGTTGTCTTTAAAGAAATTGCCCAGAAGGACTGAAAAGATGGCCAAATAGACAGACTGGCAGTCAAAATGAGGAATGAAGGATGCCAACAGTCGAGGAATACTCTTGGAGAAGGTGCCGCCAAATTTTGGTATCGTCCCTGGGCTAGCTGAGGCAGTTGGTAGTAACCCCCCAGTCGTGCCTTCGCTGATTTATTCTGGCCGTACCTGTCCGTCGGTACCTCAGGCTTAGTCCTAAGCCGAGGGGGAGGTACCGACTGGAGCAGGACAAGCACTATTTCTAGGCCTTTCAATTAATCTTAATTGGTCTTCCCGCTTGCCAAAATGGAGACTGCACGTATATTCTAACTGGCTACTGCGGGCTCGCAATGGGAGAAATAGAGCAGTTTTTAGATGTGTATGTGCGGACCACAGGGAGACCTGTCTTGCCAAAATTCACCGGAAATACTATATCGTATCCGGTTGTATGGGAAAGGTTATCAACCAATGCCCTTGTTGCAAGCAAAAACGTATAGTCTGAGGATACGAGAAAGAGGTCCACGTGCATTGGTTTAAGCTGATCACAGCCAAGTAAAGTTTCAGTTTCACTGACTAGAGTCGATGGCGTGGACTCAGCCGATTGTAATCCATGCATTCAATATGCTTTGCAAAGGCAGATTTCCTATTCATTAGCTAGTGTGTGTATACGTTCCAGCGATTGTTTCATTAATGAGCAGATCTGTGAAAACACCTTTACGGACCACAAAGGGGCCGCCTAGCTTATCAAACCAGAAGTATAGACTTCATCCGGTTGGGGAGAAAAAGAAATGTAGGCACCCAATGACCGTGTGAGTTGAAATGGGAAGACTGAGCTCTCATTGGTTGCTGCAAACCCAGGCCGTAATGGTAGCAAAAGTCAGTGGAGATGCCGGATCTTTAGCAGTCTGCAGGAGAAGTGCGCTTCTCATTGGTTGCCGCAACAATGACGGAATGATAGCAGTGCCATGTCTGCCCAATAGGCTTTAAACATTGGTGATGAAATCAGATATGTCTGTAAATACTGCATGAATCAGATGTTTCAAATGATATTAATACGGGTCCTAAAGAGACACCTGCAAACATCCAGGTGATTTAATGTACTGGCACTATTATGAACGGTTTTAGAGGCAGAGTTCCCAACCTTTACTCAGTAGCAAGTTGAAAGAGCTGTCCGTAGTGACCAACTATTATGAGTACTAGGTGCGTTTTGGTAGTTGGTTCTCGAAGGTCAATTATACCTGTGGAAACTCAGTGAGTCCGGTATTGCCCATGATATTTGAAAAGGGACCTGGAAAAGCACTATATGCTGATATTCAGGTCATTTTGTATATAATATCACATGTGTATTCCGTTTGTAGGACACAGCCTCCTGACTAAGAGTCTTCCAATAGATTATTCCATGGCAATTCTGAAGTGCTGCCAGTGGTGGCCAGGCGGTGTGTAGAAAATGAGATACCAATGTGGTATTGGTTTACCAAACTAGAAAGGGCAGGTTGATGATGTAAAAGGAAGGAATGAGAATGCAGTGACCTTGTCCCGCCGTGATATTAATGACTCAGACTAGTATAGACCGGTATTACATCTCCTGAATGTCTATAGATTGGAACAATGTTAGACAAATAGGAAATGGGTATAAAATAAATAGTAACCCATGGAATGTCCTCGTTCAGACCTGTGTCGCTTTGGAGTTTAAAAATCCATTGCTGTTCTCTAATGAACAAGAAACGTGCAGGATCACCGACATGATGGGGGATGAATAGCTGCTCTAATACGACCCATCTCATCTCCTCAGCTTTGTGTTTTCTTGTCAGGCAGTGGTTTGTAAGACGCGTTGCTTGTTTATTGCATCTTAATGTGCTTTTATGTTCATTGATGCGAAGCTTCACTTTTCTAGCGGTCATCCCTACGTATCTGAGGGAACATGGGCATGTCACCATGTATATGACTTTCCCTATTACAGTTAGTGTGTTCCTTTAATACCCAAGGTCTGTGGGTACCAATGTCGACCGTCAACGTCTTTTGTGTTTGTGGGCAGGCGGTGCAGGACCCACAAGGGTAGTGACCCTGAACAGACGGGAGGCCCCACAATGTGATGGTCATTTCTTGGTTGAAGAGTTTAGGTCTAGTATGTATCAACCCATCACGTAGACTCTGTCCTCTTTTGAAAGAGAAAAGTGGGAGAGGAAGAGATCTTCCTGCTGTATTCAAAACGCGCCAGTTCTTTCGGACTGATTTGTACTTGGGTGGACAGAGTACTGAAAGTAGTAACGAACGTTAGTTTCTCAAGAGGGGGTTTTATGACCTGGGGGTCTAAGAGGGCTTCTCGATGGTTTTCTGTACACTGTGGTGCCACATACATAAGACAGCCTATGCCAATGTTTTTCCTCAGCCACGTACTGTTTGACCACTAGTGTCCCTTTTGTTCTTTAGCACCATACGCAAACCAGTCTTGACCCTGCACCAATAGGAACAGTCCAGCCTGAACAGCCAGGGGAGTTCCTTCCTGAACCATAACACAAGTAACGCAAGACTAGTTTTGCACTAATTGCGGCTCATCAGTTGGGTGTAGGTTGCTACTAGTCGCACTGTGAGAACTGGACCCGCGTCTGAGCATAACTTTGCCACTTAAGGCTGTACATCAAACATACAAAATGTGATGGAAGGAATGCTTGCACCTTTGCTAGACCCAGGTCAAGCTGGTTGTAGGGCTCAGCACTGCACTACTGTGGTCCTGATAACTGTTCAAAAAGAGCTTTGCATGATCATTGGCCGAGGAAGAGCTGCCACTGAGTCTTCTTGACCTTTCAACAGCCAATGACCAGATTATCTTGACTTGTAAGTCCGGGCGTCAAAGGGGAGTCCAAGGGTTGGACTGGCCTTCCTTAGTGGGAAGTACCCAGGAGCTCTGCATCCCACCCCTTAAGTCATTGGCTATCAACATTTTGCAGATACCAGCAGGAGTCCTCATTAAGCAGGGCTCTTCAATCCGTATGTAACTCCTCCCTATCTCTTTACTACATACCATCTTTCATGTATGTCTTATACCCTGTTGGTTCCAAACCTGGATAGAAACAGCACTGGGGTCCATAATACATTACAAAGGGGATTCAGAGCACTTGCATGCTGGATGACAAGAAAATGCCTTAAACTTAACTCAAACATAACTCTGCTAAGGGTGCTGGGTTATCTGGTTCATCCATTTGATTCTCAGGTTGCTGACTTGACACACTGGGTCTTAACCCAGCTTCTTTCAGGACTCACAGATCTTGGTATGATATTTGATGAGGACATTTCCCTCAAGATCCGGATTACTGAGGCATCGGAGGGCAGCTTCTTTCACCTCTGAGTTTTTGGGGAAGGAGTTTTTGGGGAAGGAATTTCTTTATTCGCTGACACTAGCTATCCCACTATTCAAGCCAAAGTGGGTGCAAGAATGAATGATGCAGTCCACTGTCAAATATGGGAAAGTCTCCAGAATGGCCGGTGTACAAGAAGTGACCACATCTAGGCTTTGGTACTCATGACATCAGATGTTCCAACCTATTCTTAGGCCCTAAGATCAAAATTTAAGTGTAACTTAAACAAGAGTCTAACTTTACTACTCCTAAATGGCCTTTGTGAATACCGAAAGTTGTAAAGTTAGACTTTAGGCTCAGTTTACTTTTGTGAATCAGGCCCCAGGTACGTAACTCTTGCTAAAAGTCACAAGGTGCAGAGGTCTAAGGCTAGCATTGAGAATAATCACTGGTGATGGGTGGAATGCAGGAATTAATCTGCATTTGGTAATTACGGGGCGACATTTCAGACCACTTTTTTGTCAATGTGCTACTTTAAACAAAGATTGGCCATATGTAAATTAGTCTTAATTCCACTCCAATAGGAACAGTCCACCCTGTAGTGCCAGGCAAGATCCACCTCGGAGGAAATGCAAGAAAACCCAGACCAGATTTAAATTCGTAATGTGATGGTTTAAATGTCATTGAGAACCTATGAGTGAATGTGATGGGTAGTGAATGAATGTAGGGGGGTATGCTTGAGTGTGAAGTGCTATGTGTGAATGTGAAGGGGTGTGCATCAACATGAAGGGGTATGTGTGAATTTCAAAGGGTGTGTGAAAGTGAAGGGATATGCCTATAAGCGAAGCGCAACGTGTGAATGTAAGTCAGCGAGCATGAATTTAAAGGTGTACACATGAATGTGAGAGGATATGGAAGATTGTCACAAGATAAGAATGGACCTGAAGGGCCATAGTGGGGTGTGAAGGGGTATGAATGGGAAGGAGTATCAAAGAATGTGAAGGGGTAATTTTGAAAAAGAAGTTGTATGCACAAGTACGAAGGGGTATGCATGAATATTAAGAGCTGTGTGTGACTGAAGGGGTGTGCATGAATATGAAGGGGTATGCATGAATATTAAGAGCGGTGTGTGACTGAAGGGGTGTGCATGAATATGAAGGGGAATGCATGAATATTAAGAGCTGTGTGACTGAAGGGGAGTGCATGAATATGAAGGGGTGTGCATGAATATTAAGAGCTGTGTGACTGAAGGGGAGTGCATGAATATTAAGAGCTGTGTGACTGAAGGGGAGTGCATGAATATGAAGGGGTATGCATGAATATTAAGAGCTGTGTGACTGAAGGGGTGTGCATGAATATGAAGGGGTATGCATGAATATTAAGAGCTGTGTGACTGAAGGGGAGTGCATGAATATGAAGGGGTATGCATGAATATTAAGAGCTGTGTGACTGAAGGGGTGTGCATGAATATTAAGAGCTGTGTGACTGAAGGGGTGTGCATGAATATGAAGGGGTATGCATGAATATTAAGAGCTGTGTGTGACTGAAGGGGTGTGCATGAATATGAAGGGGTATGCATGAATATTAAGAGCTGTGTGTGACTGAAGGGGTGTGCATGAATATGAAGGGGAATGCATGAATATTAAGAGCTGTGTGACTGAAGGGGAGTGCATGAATATGAAGGGGAGTGCATGAATATGAAGGGGTGTGCATGAATATTAAGAGCTGTGTGACTGAAGGGGAGTGCATGAATATTAAGAGCTGTGTGACTGAAGGGGAGTGCATGAATATGAAGGGGTATGCATGAATATTAAGAGCTGTGTGACTGAAGGGGTGTGCATGAATATTAAGAGCTGTGTGACTGAAGGGGAGTGCATGAATATGAAGGGGTATGCATGAATATTAAGAGCTGTGTGACTGAAGGGGAGTGCATGAATATTAAGAGCTGTGTGACTGAAGGGGAGTGCATGAATATGAAGGGGTATGCATGAATATTAAGAGCTGTGTGACTGAAGGGGAGTGCATGAATATGAAGGGGTGTGCATGAATATTAAGAGCTGTGTGACTGAAGGGGAGTGCATGAATATTAAGAGCTGTGTGACTGAAGGGGAGTGCATGAATATGAAGGGGTATGCATGAATATTAAGAGCTGTGTGTGACTGAAGGGGTGTGCATGAATATTAAGAGCTGTGTGTGACTGAAGGGGAGTGCATGAATATTAAGAGCTGTGTGTGACTGAAGGGGTGTGCATGAATATGAAGGGGTATGCATGAATATTAAGAGCTGTGTGACTGAAGGGGTGTGCATGAATATTAAGAGCTGTGTGACTGAAGGGGAGTGCATGAATATTAAGAGCTGTGTGACTGAAGGGGAGTGCATGAATATGAAGGGGTATGCATGAATATTAAGAGCTGTGTGACTGAAGGGGTGTGCATGAATATTAAGAGCTGTGTGACTGAAGGGGAGTGCATGAATATTAAGAGCTGTGTGACTGAAGGGGAGTGCATGAATATGAAGGGGTATGCATGAATATTAAGAGCTGTGTGACTGAAGGGGTGTGCATGAATATTAAGAGCTGTGTGACTGAAGGGGAGTGCATGAATATGAAGGGGTATGCATGAATATTAAGAGCTGTGTGACTGAAGGGGTGTGCATGAATATGAAGGGGTATGCATGAATATTAAGAGCTGTGTGACTGAAGGGGAGTGCATGAATATTAAGAGCTGTGTGACTGAAGGGGAGTGCATGAATATGAAGGGGTATGCATGAATATTAAGAGCTGTGTGACTGAAGGGGAGTGCATGAATATGAAGGGGTATGCATGAATATTAAGAGCTGTGTGACTGAAGGGGAGTGCATGAATATGAAGGGGTGTGCATGAATATTAAGAGCTGTGTGACTGAAGGGGAGTGCATGAATATTAAGAGCTGTGTGACTGAAGGAGAGTGCATGAATATGAAGGGGTATGCATGAATATTAAGAGCTGTGTGACTGAAGGGGTGTGCATGAATATTAAGAGCTGTGTGACTGAAGGGGAGTGCATTAATATGAAGGGGTATGCATGAATATTAAGAGCTGTGTGACTGAAGGGGTGTGCATGAATATGAAGGGGTATGCATGAATATTAAGAGCTGTGTGACTGAAGGGGAGTGCATGAATATGAAGGGGTATGCATGAATATTAAGAGCTGTGTGACTGAAGGGGTGTGCATGAATATGAAGGGGTATGCATGAATATTAAGAGCTGTGTGTGACTGAAGGGGTGTGCATGAATATGAAGGGGTATGCATGAATATTAAGAGCTGTGTGTGACTGAAGGGGTGTGCATGAATATGAAGGGGAATGCATGAATATTAAGAGCTGTGTGACTGAAGGGGAGTGCATGAATATGAAGGGGTGTGCATGAATATTAAGAGCTGTGTGACTGAAGGGGAGTGCATGAATATTAAGAGCTGTGTGTGACTGAAGGGGTGTGCATGAATATGAAGGGGTATGCATGAATATTAAGAGCTGTGTGACTGAAGGGGTGTGCATGAATATGAAGGGGTATGCATGAATATTAAGAGCTGTGTGACTGAAGGGGTGTGCATGAATATTAAGAGCTGTGTGACTGAAGGGGAGTGCATGAATATGAAGGGGTGTGCATGAATATTAAGAGCTGTGTGTGACTGAAGGGGTGTGCATGAATATTAAGAGCTGTGTGTGACTGAAGGGGTGTGCATGAATATGAAGGGGTGTGCATGAATATTAAGAGCTGTGTGACTGAAGGGGTGTGCATGAATATGAAGGGGTGTGCATGAATATTAAGAGCTGTGTGACTGAAGGGGTGTGCATGAATATTAAGAGCTGTGTGTGACTGAAGGGGTGTGCATGAATATGAAGGGGTATGCATGAATATTAAGAGCTGTGTGTGACTGAAGGGGTGTGCATGAATATTAAGAGCTGTGTGTGACTGAAGGGGTGTGCATGAATATTAAGAGCTGTGTGACTGAAGGGGTGTGCATGAATATGAAGGGGTATGCATGAATATTAAGAGCTGTGTGACTGAAGGGGTGTGCATGAATATTAAGAGCTGTGTGTGACTGAAGGGGTGTGCATGAATATTAAGAGCTGTGTGTGACTGAAGGGGTGTGCATGAATATGAAGGGGTATGTATGAATATTAAGAGCTGTGTGTGACTGAAGGGGTGTGCATGAATATTAAGAGCTGTGTGTGACTGAAGGGGTGTGCATGAATATGAAGGGGTATGCATGAATATTAAGAGCTGTGTGTGACTGAAGGGGTATGCATGAATATTAAGAGCTGTGTGACTGAAGGGGAGTGCATGAATATGAAGAAGTATGCATGAATATTAAGAGCTGTGTGACTGAAGGGGTGTGCATGAATATTAAGATCTGTGTGACTGAAGGGGAGTGCATGAATATTAAGAGCTGTGTGACTGAAGGGGAGTGCATGAATATGAAGGGGTATGCATGAATATTAAGAGCTGTGTGACTGAAGGGGTGTGCATGAATATTAAGAGCTGTGTGACTGAAGGGGAGTGCATGAATATGAAGGGGTATGCATGAATATTAAGAGCTGTGTGACTGAAGGGGTGTGCATGAATATGAAGGGGTATGCATGAATATTAAGAGCTGTGTGACTGAAGGGGAGTGCATGAATATTAAGAGCTGTGTGACTGAAGGGGAGTGCATGAATATGGAGGGGTATGCATGAATATTAAGAGCTGTGTGACTGAAGGGGAGTGCATGAATATGAAGGGGTATGCATGAATATTAAGAGCTGTGTGACTGAAGGGGAGTGCATGAATATGAAGGGGTGTGCATGAATATTAAGAGCTGTGTGACTGAAGGGGAGTGCATGAATATTAAGAGCTGTGTGACTGAAGGGGAGTGCATGAATATGAAGGGGTATGCATGAATATTAAGAGCTGTGTGACTGAAGGGGTGTGCATGAATATTAAGAGCTGTGTGACTGAAGGGGATTGCATGAATATGAAGGGGTATGCATGAATATTAAGAGCTGTGTGACTGAAGGGGTGTGCATGAATATGAAGGGGTATGCATGAATATTAAGAGCTGTGTGACTGAAGGGGAGTTCATGAATATGAAGGGGTATGCATGAATATTAAGAGCTGTGTGACTGAAGGGGTGTGCATGAATATGAAGGGGTATGCATGAATATTAAGAGCTGTGTGTGACTGAAGGGGTGTGCATGAATATGAAGGGGAATGCATGAATATTAAGAGCTGTGTGACTGAAGGGGAGTGCATGAATATGAAGGGGTGTGCATGAATATTAAGAGCTGTGTGACTGAAGGGGAGTGCATGAATATTAAGAGCTGTGTGTGACTGAAGGGGTGTGCATGAATATGAAGGGGTATGCATGAATATTAAGAGCTGTGTGACTGAAGGGGTGTGCATGAATATGAAGGGGTATGCATGAATATTAAGAGCTGTGTGACTGAAGGGGTGTGCATGAATATGAAGGGGTATGCATGAATATTAAGAGCTGTGTGACTGAAGGGGTGTGCATGAATATTAAGAGCTGTGGGACTGAAGGGGAGTGCATGAATATGAAGGGGTGTGCATGAATATTAAGAGCTGTGTGTGACTGAAGGGGTGTGCATGAATATTAAGAGCTGTGTGTGACTGAAGGGGTGTGCATGAATATGAAGGGGTGTGCATGAATATTAAGAGCTGTGTGACTGAAGGGGTGTGCATGAATATGAAGGGGTGTGCATGAATATTAAGAGCTGTGTGACTGAAGGGGTATGCATGAATATTAAGAGCTGTGTGTGACTGAAGGGGTGTGCATGAATATGAAGGGGTATGCATGAATATTAAGAGCTGTGTGTGACTGAAGGGGTGTGCATGAATATTAAGAGCTGTGTGTGACTGAAGGGGTGTGCATGAATATTAAGAGCTGTGTGACTGAAGGGGTGTGCATGAATATTAAGAGCTGTGTGTGACTGAAGGGGTGTGCATGAATATGAAGGGGTATGCATGAATATTAAGAGCTGTGTGTGACTGAAGGGGTGTGCATGAATATTAAGAGCTGTGTGTGACTGAAGGGGTGTGCATGAATATGAAGGGGTATGCATGAATATTAAGAGCTGTGTGTGACTGAAGGGGTATGCATGAATATTAAGAGCTGTGTGACTGAAGGGGTGTGCATGAATATTAAGAGCTGTGTGTGACTGAAGGGGTGTGCATGAATATGAAGGGGTGTGCATGAATATTAAGAGCTGTGTGTGACTGAAGGGGTGTGCATGAATATTAAGAGCTGTGTGTGACTGAAGGGGTGTGCATGAATATGAAGGGGTGTGCATGAATATTAAGAGCTGTGTGACTGAAGGGGTGTGCATGAATATGAAGGGGTGTGCATGAATATTAAGAGCTGTGTGACTGAAGGGGTGTGCATGAATATTAAGAGCTGTGTGTGACTGAAGGGGTGTGCATGAATATTAAGAGCTGTGTGTGACTGAAGGGGTGTGCATGAATATGAAGGGGTATGCATGAATATTAAGAGCTGTGTGTGACTGAAGGGGTGTGCATGAATATTAAGAGCTGTGTGACTGAAGGGGTGTGCATGAATATGAAGGGGTATGCATGAATATTAAGAGCTGTGTGACTGAAGGGGTGTGCATGAATATTAAGAGCTGTGTGTGACTGAAGGGGTGTGCATGAATATTAAGAGCTGTGTGTGACTGAAGGGGTGTGCATGAATATGAAGGGGTATGCATGAATATTAAGAGCTGTGTGTGACTGAAGGGGTGTGCATGAATATTAAGAGCTGTGTGTGACTGAAGGGGTGTGCATGAATATTAAGAGCTGTGTGACTGAAGGGGTGTGCATGAATATGAAGGGGTATGCATGAATATTAAGAGCTGTGTGACTGAAGGGGTGTGCATGAATATTAAGAGCTGTGTGTGACTGAAGGGGTGTGCATGAATATTAAGAGCTGTGTGACTGAAGGGGTGTGCATGAATATCAGAGCTGTGTGTGACTGAAGGGGTGTGCATGAATATGAAGGGGTATGCATGAATATTAAGAGCTGTGTGTGACTGAAGGGGTGTGCATGAATATTAAGAGCTGTGTGTGACTGAAGGGGTGTGCATGAATATTAAGAGCTGTGTGACTGAAGGGGTGTGCATGAATATGAAGGGGTATGCATGAATATTAAGAGCTGTGTGACTGAAGGGGTGTGCATGAATATTAAGAGCTGTGTGTGACTGAAGGGGTGTGCATGAATATTAAGAGCTGTGTGTGACTGAAGGGGTGTGCATGAATATGAAGGGGTATGCATGAATATTAAGAGCTGTGTGTGACTGAAGGGGTGTGCATGAATATTAAGAGCTGTGTGACTGAAGGGGTGTGCATGAATATGAAGGGGTATGCATGAATATTAAGAGCTGTGTGACTGAAGGGGTGTGCATGAATATCAAGAGCTGTGTGTGACTGAAGGGGTGTGCATGAATATGAAGGGGTGTGCATGAATATATTTTTGCCTTTACAGATGACGGATAAGAGGAAGCCTGTCAGTCACTTTGTATCTTGGTGTGTTCGTGTTCAAGAGCGCCAACGCTCTGGAGATGTCGCCCTGCAGAATAAATGATTGGTTAAAAGAAAAGCAAATCGTGAAATAACTCATATTTGGGCTTTCGTTGATTTTAAAGAGCACCTATTTAAAACCAGTTCATAGTGTTTGGAAGATGTTAGAACCCTACATCAAAGGAGGATAGGCTGACAGACCGGAGCCGGGCCATATGAAGAGAGCGATAAAGAGACGCACTCAGTAGGTGGCAGAGGGGCGCTCTGAAAGGGAGGGGTGAATGCCAGCAGGAAGGGAGGGGGTGGCAAAGCAGCTGGGGTGTCGAGGAGGGAGGCAAAAGGGAATGTATGCGCCGTGAAACGGACGGAAAGCCGTTTTAAAACAAGAAACATGAAACTGGCATTGCGCAGAGGGGGGCGGGGGAGAGCATTCCTTTGAAGTCTGAAGCTCTCGCTGTGGCGGATGTGATGCGTGCGACAAATGTTGGTTTGTGAGGTGGGGGGAGCGGAAGGGATTCCTTGGGAGCAAATGGGTGCAAGGCTACGTGAGTCAGGCCAAGCGCGCGCTGGCGAAGCGTCACGCTTCAGTAGACAACATGCATTGGGAGGAATCCGGCTTGGAATCCTCTTGGTCAAAGAGTTTGTTTCAACGATAATAGTTTAGAGCTATAAATAGCTCGACCTAAAAATGCGGCTCACACAGAGTAGCCCTCTTTGTCTCTCGCCTCTGGGGATCGCCGGAATGGCTCAGCTGGAGCAACAGTTGAGTTGCAGGGAATGGAGAGGCCCAGCAGTGCTGGTGGCGATTACAGAAGAGGTGGGAGGCCGCGTAGCTGTTTATTAAGGGTTAATAGCAGAGAGTTAGCGGGATAGCGCGCGGGTCATTCTGGCTTTGGCTGAGGAATTTATGGGAGGGGGTAGCTCGCGGCATGTGGTAATTTTCAGGAACAGGGCAGGCGATTATATGGGGGCCGCGAGGACACGGGATACTGTCTATTGCAGATGAATGCTTTTAAAGGTGTGGGCACCGTGATACGGAGGTGCGTTGCCTTTGAGGCGGGAGGGAGCAACAAAGTTTGACAAGATGGAACACCGGCAGTCATTATTTAATTATTTGAGCGTTTTATATAGCGCAGACTTTTGTGCACTCTACTGGTGGTGATGCTAAACCCACAGACGTCAGCGAGTGAGCAGCAGCAGCAGCCTCATGTTATCCACGCACATTTTCAGAAAAGGCGAGGAATACTTCCACATTGCCATGCAACGCAAAGACAAATAACCCTCACCTGCCGCGGAAACGCCAAATCGGCGAGTTTAATAACCTTGCGTTGTAATCAGGGCAAAAGTCGTAAAAAAAAAAAGTGGGGGACGCCGTCACCGGAAATGACGTCACAACAGGAAGTGACGTCACGAAAGGTGCCGAGCTCCTCGTCCCAGAGAGACCAAAGAGTTTAGTCCAGCTGTTTGACAGGGGGGATGGTGTCCCCCCGGTAAAATAAGTGGGGGGACGCCGTCCACCCGCATGGTACCCCGACTCGAGCCCTGGTTCCAGACATCACCATTGCCATTCCGGAAGGCTACAAGATCATCCGAAAAGACCGCTCCTACCATACAGGAGGATGCATCGCTATCGTCCATAAGAATTCCATCCGCATCTCAACCAGCTCAGACGTCAACCTCGCTAGCACCAAACACCTTCACTTCCAGATCCACATCGACCCCAAAACCACACTCAGAGGCACCCTCCTCTACAGGCCACCAGGACCCCGTACACAATTCAGTGAAGACATCACTGACTTTATCACCCCACACGCCCTCCCCTCCGAGGACTACATTCTATTGGGAGACCTCAATTTTCACCTGGAAAAGAGCAACGACAGCAACGCCACCACCCTCCTGGACAATCTACCCAACCTCGGACTCAAACAAATTGTTAATACCCCCACTCACTATGCAGGTCACACACTCGACCCAATCTTCACCTCCAGCAAACATATCTCCTTCAGTCACACCACAGTTCTCCACTGGACGGACCACAGCTGCATTCACTTTGTCTACAAAAAGACCACAACCCACAACCATCCTCAACCTACTCTGCGAAGAAACTGGAACAAAACCACCTTCGACCAGATCTCCTCATCACTTCTTCAAAACCCCCCGGCCCACTCTTCGAACCCCAACCAAGCAGCCATTAACCTCACTCAATGGCTAACCAACAGCGCCGACAACCTAGCACCTTTGAAAAAACGTCAAATCAAACTAGCCAGCAAAAAAGCCTCCTGGTTCAACGATGACCTTCAGAAATCCAAGAAACTCTGTCGTTCCCTTGAGAAAGCCTGGAAAAAAGACCCAAACACCAGCACCAGGGACGCCTTCAAGAACGCCACCCGCATACACCACCAACTGATCCGGACTGCCTAGAAAGCCGCATTCAAAGACCGGCTAGACAACAACGCCCACAACAGCAATGAATTATTCAACATCGTCAAAGAGTTTACCAACCCCTCAGCCAACTCCAACGACATCACTCCCTTTCAAACCCTTTGTGACTACCTAGCTTCGTTCTTCCACAACAAAATCGCTAACATCCACAACAGCTTCGACAACCAACCTGGAGACCAACCCACCCAACCTTCTGCTTTACCTTCACCCCCCTTGAACATCCTTAATGACTGGAACCCAATCTCCACTGAGGACACCATCCGCCTGATGAACTCCATCCACTCAGGATCCCCCACAGACCCATGCCCTCACCATATCTTCAACAAAGCAGACTCCATCACAGCACCACACCTCCGAGACGTCATCAACTGCTCCCTCAACTCCGCCACCTTCCCGGAAAGCTGGAAACACGCCGAACTCAGCGCCCTTCTGAAGAAACCCACAGCTGACCCCACCGAACTCAAAAACTACCGCCCCATCTCGCTCCTTCCATTCCCGGCCAAAGTCATCGAGAAAGCTGTCAACAACCAGCTCGCCGCCTTCCTCGAAACCAACAAATCCCTCGATTCCTCACAGTCCGGCTTCCGAGCAAAACACAGCACTGAGACCGCACTCATCGCAGCAACAGACGACATTCGAACTCTACTGGACAATGGAGACACAGTCGCCCTCATCCTCCTCGACCTCTCTGCAGCCTTCGACACAGTTTGCCATAGCACCCTGATACACCGCCTCAGAAACATCAGAATCCAAGGAAAAGCTCTAGAATGGATCACCTCGTTCCTTGCCGGAAGAACTCAGAGAGTCCACCTCCCGCCATTCAAGTCAGAGGCCACTGAAGTCATTTGCGGCGTGCCACAAGGATCTTCACTCATCCCCACCCTATTCAACGTATACATGAGCCCCCTCACGGCCATCGCACGCCAACACAACCTCAACATCATCTCCTATGCTGATGATACTCAACTGATCCTCTCACTCACCAAAGACCCCAACACCGCCAAAACTAACCTACATGAAGGAATGAAAGAAGTAGCCGAGTGGATGAAGCACAGCCGTCTGAAACTGAATTCAGACAAAACAGAAGTCCTAATCTTAGGTACCTCCCCCTCCGCCTGGGATGACTCTTGGTGGCCAGAGGCACTTGGAAAAGCACCCATCCCAACGGACCACGCACGGAACCTGGGCGTCATCCTGGACTCCTCACTCTCGATGACCAGACAAGTCAACGCCGTCTCATCATCTTGCTTCAACATTCTTCGCATGCTCAAAAAAACATTTCGCTGGATCCCCACCGAAACTAGAAAAACGGTCACCCACGCACTGGTTACAAGCCGCCTGGACTACGGAAACACCCTATACGCCGGTACCACCGCAAAAGTTCAGAAAAAACTCCAACGTATCCAGAACGCATCAGCCAGACTCATACTAGACATCCCGCGTAAAGACCACATTTCTGATCACCTGAAAAACCTCCACTGGCTCCCCGTCAATAAGAGGATAACATTCCGCCTCCTAATCCACGCACACAAAGCACTTTACGATCTTGGACCCGATTGCCTCAACACACGCCTTTCCTTCTACACCCCCTCCCGCCAGTTACGCTCCTCCAACCAAGCCCTTGCTGCTGTACCTCGCATCAACAAAACCACCATGGGAGGAAGATCCTTCTCCTACCTGGCGTCTAAAACCTGGAACTCACTTCCCATTCACCTTCGCCTCACTCAGAACCACCTAGCATTCAGAAAGCAACTTAAAACCTGGATATTCGACAAGTAACTCCCCACCCTTCCTCAAGCGCCTTGAAACCCTCTGGGTATGTAGCGCGCTATATAAATTATTTGACTTGACTTGACCCCTCGTAGTAATCCACGTCTGCTTTCAGAACGCGTGTCACAGTGGAGGGACATCTGTGATAACGTTTTGATCAAATATTTCCTTTTGGGAAATGTTGCCTTGCTGACTCCTCCGAGTACGAGATTAGAGACAGGAGGCATATGGGCGTTTCATGTCAAAACCGTAAATACTGGCATATTATTGGGAATGTCCAAATCAGAAAAAGTCCAAGAGGCTGGAGGTGCAAAATATATAAACACAAGTGATTGTCGGGTCAAGGTGTACAACTTAATGTAAAATGTACATTAAACACATCCTGGCAGAATTTACGTGCAAATATTGCTAGTAACATTTGATAAAGACAGGACTGAAAAAATAAATGTATGGCGACTCGGCGAGTCAGTCGGGCGTTGCGCAAAGCCATAACAGATCTAACAATATGAAGTACTCATGTTTACAAAGGGTCGCATTTACACTTGTAGGCCTATAGAGAAGGGTAGGAACATTACAGGAGGGGTTGTAACGCATGGCCTAGTTTGGCACGGGGGAAACGTGTTTGAATCCCGGCTAGACGAATGACACTGAAGAAAAGCACGAAGGGTGTTCAGACTTTCAAATGGGTCAGCCACTTCTTTCCAAAACGGGGTTATGTTTTATGTTCCTGTGGTGTGGGATCATCTGTGATTTACCCACTAGGGGGCACCAAAAGACTGATTGCAATGTTGTGCACATGTTTTGCAATCTAGAAGTTTGCTATTAGAAAACGAGAATGCCCAGGCGTGTTTACAAATGCATTATTAAGGGAAAGTAGCATAAATAACTTGCAAATACAGGTTTTCTAGATAGGCTTGGTCTTCATTTTACTGGTCTCTGAAGCCAGAGCTGGTGGATCCGTGTCCCATCTGGGGTGGATCATGGTCATTTTAGGATATTGAAGCGCCTTGGCGTTAATTTTACAGGAGAATATAGAAGCGCCTTGGTGTTAATTTTACAGGAGAATATAGAAGCGCCTTGGCGTTAATTTTACAGGAGAATATAGAAGCGCCTTGGCGTTAATTTTACAGAAGAATATAGAAGCGCCTTGGCGTTAATTTTACAGGAGAATATAGAAGCGCCTTGGCGTTAATTTTACAGGAGAATATAGCAGGGGTCGCTTAACATGAAAAGCGTCCTTTAGCTGTGCAATTCGAATTTTCAGGAAATGTGCTCAGGAAATATTCTATTGAAAACCCCCAGAGCCCAAGGTGCTTGAGTGATAAAGAAATCGGCCCGCTTACAGTACCTTCTGATCCGCAACCACAAAACTCTTGTGGTGTCACTGAGCAGGGACCGCCTTAAAAATAGCAACGACACAATCACATGCCACTGAGACAGCCGGTTTTATTTTCAGGAGGAAAGCCGTGCCTGCACACATGGCCTGTTAGGTGGGGAACGGAGCACACAGGGTTTAGGGCGGTATGCGTAGTGTTGTGAAACCTTCACGGGATCAAGGGAATTTCCGCTTTCTCCATATTTTCTGAATCAAATTAGGCGCACCATTTGTTCCGCCTCTCTTGTGCTTAATCAATCAATCAAAGCATTTATATAGCGCACTACTCACCCAGAGGGTCTCAAGGCGCTAGGGGAGGGGGGTCCGCTACTGCTCGAACAGCCAGGTCTTGAGCTGCTTCCTGAAGGCGAGGTGGTCCTGGGTCAGGCGGAGGTGGGTCGGGGGGAGTTCCATGTCTTGGCGGCGAGGTAGGAGAAGGACCGTCCCCCTGTGGTGGCTCTTCGGATGCGGGGGACGGTGGCGAGGGCGTGGCCGGTCGATCGAAGCTGGCGTTTGGGAGCGTAGAAGTTGAGGCGGCTGTTGAGGTATCCTGGTCCTTGGTTGTGTAGGGCTTTGTGTGCGGAGTCGGAAGGTGATTCTTTTGGTGACCGGGAGCCAGTGCAGGTCTCTCAGGTGTCTGGAGATGTGGCTGCGGCGGGGGATGTCCAGGATGAGTCGTGCTGAGGCGTTCTGGATCCGCTGAAGTCTTTTCTGGAGTTTGGCGGTGGTGCCGGCGTATAGGGAGTTGCCGTAGTCCAGACGGCTGGTGACGAGGGCCTGGGTGACCGTCTTCCTGGTCTCGGTGGGGATCCACCGGAAGATCTTTCGTAGCATGCGCAGGATGTTGAAGCACGACGAGGAGACTGCGTTGACTTGTCTGGTCATGGAGAGGGTGGAGTCCAGGATGAAGCCCAGGTTGCGTGCGTGGTCTGTTGGTTTGGGTGCGCTGCCTAGGGCGGGGGGCCACCAGGAGTCGTCCCAGGCGGAGGGTGAGGATCCCAGGATGAGGACTTCCGTCTTGTCCGAGTTCAGTTTCAGGCGGCTGTTCTTCATCCATTCGGCTACCTCTTTCATCCCTTCGTGGAGGTTGGCTCTGGCGGTGGTGGGGTCGTTGGTGAGGTAGAGAATCAGCTGGGTGTCGTCGGCGTAGGAGATGATGTTGAGGTTGTGCTGGCGTGCGATGTCTGCGAGGGGGCTCATGTACACGATGAAGAGGGTTGGGCTGAGCGAGGAGCCTTGAGGAACGCTGCAGATGACTTCGGTGGCTTCAGATCTGAATGGGGGGAGGCGGACTCTCTGTGTCCTACTGGCGAGGAAGTAGATCATCCACTCCAGTGCCTTCTCCTGGATTCCGACGTAGCTGAGTCGCTGCACTAGTGTGCGATGGCAGACAGTGTCGAAGGCCGCGGAGAGGTCTAGGAGGATGAGGGCTGCTGTTTCTCCGTTGTCAAGCAGAGCTCGGATGTCATCGGTGGCTGCCATCAGGGCGTTCTCAGTGCTGTGGTTGGCCCGGAAGCCAGACTGCGAGAGGTCAAGGGATCCGTTTGTCTCGAGTAAGGCGGCAAGCTGCTTGTTGATGGTCTCCTCGATGACTTTTGCAGGAAACGGGAGCAGAGAGATGGGGCGGTAGTTCTTGAGGTCGGTGGGGTCGGCTGATGGCTTCTTTAGTAGAGCGCTGAGTTCGGCGTGCTTCCAGCTCTCCGGTAAGGTAGCGGTGTCGAAAGAGGTGTTGATGATGTCCCGCAGGTGGGGTGAGATGACAGCATCGGCCTTGTTGAAGACGTGGTGAGGGCAGGGGTCGGTAGGAGATCCGGAGTGGATGGAGTTCATTGTGTGGACGGTGTCTTTGGTGCTGATTGGGGTCCAGGCGCGGAGGGTGGTGGTGGGGGGCGGTGGTTCGGTCGTGGCGTGCGTCGGTTGAGTGCTGAAGCTGTTGTGTATGTCCGCGATCTTGTTGTGGAAGTAGGAGGCGAGGGAGTTGCAGAGGTCTTGCGAAGGGGTGATGTTGTTGTTTCCGGCGTTGGGGTTGGAGAGCTCTTTGACGATGTTGAAGAGTTCCTTGCTGTTGTGTGCGTTGTTGTCCAGTCGTTCCTTGAATGCGGTTTTCTTGGTGGTGTGGATGAGTTGGTGGTGTTTTCGGGTGGCGAGCTTGAGGGCAGTCATGTTGTCCGGTGTTGGGTCTCTGCGCCAGGTTCTCTCGGGGGCTCGGCAGTTCTTCTTGGAGCTCTTGAGTTCGTCGGTGAACCATGGGGCTTTCTTGCTACCGGGTCTGCTAGGCGGGGTCTTCAGAGGGGCGAGGTCGTCTGCGCAGTCGCTGATCCACTTCGTGAGGTTGGTGGCGGCTTGGCTGGGGTTCGTTGCGCTGGTGGGTGGGTTCTTGCTCAGGGCGGTCGCGAGCTGGTCGGCTGTGATCTTGTTCCAGCTTCTGCGTGCAACCTGTTGCTGGTGGTGGTGGATCGTGGTCCTTCTGAAGCTGAAGTGGACGCAGCTGTGGTCCGTCCAGTGGAGTCCGGTGGTGTGGCTGAAGGCGATGTCCTTGCTGGATGAGAAGATGGGGTCGAGTGTGTGTCCGGCATAGTGGGTGGGGGTGGTGACCAGCTGCTTGAGTCCGAGGTTGTCGAGGTTGTCCAGCAGGGTGGTGGTGTTGCGGTGGTTGTTGTTCTCCAGGTGGAAGTTGAGGTCCCCGAGGAGGATGTAGTCAGCGGAGGGGAGGGCGTGCAGGCTGATGAAGTCGGCGATGTCTTCGCTGAATTGTGTGCGTGGTCCCGGGGGTCTGTAGATGAGGGTGCCTCTGAGGGTGGTCTTGGGGTTGATGTGGACCTGGAAGTGCAGGTGCTCGGCGGGTGCGAGGGTGTCGTCGGTGTTGGTCGTGATGCGGATGGTGTTCCTGTGGATGATGGCAATGCCTCCTCCGGTGTTGTTGATGCGGTCCCTTCGGACGATCTTGTAGCCATCTGGGATGGCGATGTCGGGCGCTGAAGAGGCGTTCATCCAGGTTTCCGTGAGGAAGGCGACGTCTGGTGAAGTTGTGTCGAGCAGGTTCCAGAGCTCGACAGTGTGTCTGTGGACGGAGCGGGTGTTGAGCAGGATGCATTTCAGGTGGCTGCTGCTGTTGCTCGTCTTGGTCTTGGTTGGTGCTGGAGTAGTGCAGGTCCGGATGCAGGTGAACTTGCAGGAGTTGCAGCAGAAGGGTCCGTGGGTGCGTCTCGGGGTGGCTCGGTAGCATCCTGGGATTCGGCCGGCGTTGAGTGCGTTGAGGGTGGCGGCGTCGTACGTCCGGCGGGTGGGCTGGGATCTGCGGGGGCCAGGGGTCCTGGCACTGGGCGCGGTCCAGGCACGGACGGGCGCAGACAGGCTTACCTTTGGCGCACCTTCGGCGCTCAGTCAGCGCTCCCGCTGCGCGCGTTCGCTGCACGGTCGCTCCGGGGTCGTCATAAGAAGGGAGCCGGGAGGGAGGGTCCGCTGGGAGGCGGGGATCGCGTGGGCCAATCGGCAGGCGGGGGCGCGGGGTCGCGGCAGTACCCGGCGGGAAAACCTATGCGGGCGGCCCTGCGGCGGCTGGGGCGCCGGGGATCAGAGGTCGAGCGGCCCTGCAGTGGCTGGGGCTCCGGATCGGCGTCAGCAGGCAGGCAGCAGGTAAGGAGGCAGGCAGAGCAGGCGGGGAGCGTGGGGGCAACCAGGCCGTGGAGGGCGCAGTGGTCACTCCTGAGCCGAGGTCAGGGTCCCCTTAAGAAGGGAGCCAGGAGGGAGGGTCCGCTGGGAGGTGGGGATCGCGTGGGCCAATCGGCAGGCGGGGGCGGGGTCGCGGCAGGAACCGGCGGGAAAACCTATGGGGGCGGCCCTGCGGCGGCTGGGGCGCCGGGGATCCGAGGTCGAGCGGTCCTGCGGCAGCTGGGGCTCCGGATCGGCGTCAGCAGGCAGGCAGCAGGTAAGGAGGCAGGTAGAGCAGGCGGGGAGCGTGGGGGCAACCAGGCCGTGGAGGGCGCAGTGGTCGCTTAATAGTGGCTTTATGTCTGGTAGACTTTGACCATATTCAGAGGAAAGCGTCACTTATTTGGGGAGATTAACAGCAGCCAATGAATGTTTTTGCACTTTTTGTGGCAACAAACGTTGATGTTATTTCCATTTTTCGGCTACTGTCCTTATCTAACAGACTAACACTGATTTTCTTTCTTCCGGTCTATGTTTGCTGTGGAGGCTGACGGTCGGAAGCGGGGTGATGGAGTGATGGCTGGATCCCCCTCAAGCAATCGGATGATGTCAGCACGGGTCTTTAGGTTGGCTGCACCGACGTGGAGCAGAGAACAGATGGTCCGGTGGTAACTCACAGGGGCTCCGAAAGGATATGGTACAAGTGGCCTCCGAGCTGAGGGTAGAATTGAGGCCCCCATGCCAAGTCCTGGCGTCGACTCAACACCAAGTGGTTAGTATGTGACAGGCAGGCGGGTAGTGGTTTTACCTTAATTCTGTGATTAGGGGGGGCAATATTTCTGGGATTGGGTCAGTTCCTTTACCTACAGATGCTGAAAATCACATAGACGAAAACAGGAGGGCATGTGGTTATGGAAAGGTTTGGCGGTTAAATCATGATAACTGCAGGACGACTTAGGGGCGGGTAGAACTGTCCCTGGAGGGCATAGCTGGCTTCGTAGGTGGAGCAAACACCAAGGGCAGAACACACGAGCTGTTGGCCTCCAAGGGCAGCGTTCTACTTCTCAGGGGCTTGTCAGGGTAAATGTAATCTGCCCGCATTCCCCATATCCATTTTAGCCTGGGTTGGCAGGAATACCCGGTTGCGCATGCGACCGGATAGGGAACAGTGCAATAACCCAAAGGCAGAAATGAACAGGTGCCTCTCGCACATGCATATGTTTTAGGGTCGGTACATCGCTCTTGGTCAGCTTGGACAAACGGGGAGCTGGAGTTAGCGCTGTCCTCACCGTAGGGGAAAACGAAAGAGTAGGTGATTCCATCGGCTGCATTGAATGACTCAGCAGCGATCAGTAGCTTGGGTAGCATATTGGCAATACAAACCACAGAGTTTATGAGTTAGGCCTGTCACGTAGAAGATTTACATCTGTGGTTGTCGTATCGCCCCAAACTCAACCCCACAGCTGCAAGTGGTACGTGTATAGTGGGGGGTTAAACTGAATCCCAGGCTGCATGGGTATAAGCCCAGCAGGGCTGGATTCCAGTCGGATGGCCTCTATCATCCTCCGCAATTATCTGGACAGTCTGGCTTACTCTGTCCTACGGGTGCAGCTCATTGGCAGGGAGCTAAAGGAATGAAATAGACAAATGCATTGGGTGATTCGAAGATTCCGCCACTGGGATCTTGACATTCAAGGGGGGGGGGTGGGAACCAGGCCTCCGGGTCTACAATTCGGCGTGGAAGAAATTAGCATAGGGAGGCCGCCGTGGAAATGGGGTGATCGCCTGGAGATGCCATCACATTCCGCATAGATTTACATTCACTCCAAGTAACCTGAGTTGGCACACCATTATACTTGCAAGAAAAGCGCACAGAGTGCCTAAGGTGTATAGTCGTCCCCCCTGCTTTTGTTAGCAAAGGGGTATGACTAGATGGCAGGGGCCAACTGGGAAGTTGATAGACCAGGGTAGAGTATAGCACGAAGAGCAGTCATTCTGTGGTTCTGGGCAAATCCTATGAAAGTTACATGTACTAATCCCACTTGTGCCTAAGGGTGAACGTTTCCGTCAGTTACGCGAAGCCCATGGAAACTGTCAGGCTGGGTTCACGCTATGTAACATGGCAAACTAAGGGGGTTGGGCGGTGGACGGGTCCCAGCATATCCTTCTTTGAGAGCCGGCACGTTCACCATCATGAACAAAACCATCATGAACATAAGGCTTGCTATAATGTTCTGTGCTCGGGAGGGTGGCAGCATCAGAAGACGTAGATGCGGGTAGGCCCAGTGGCACTACATGCTTGAAGATGCCCCTAAGCTCCTAACAAGACTTGGTTGTTTACATTCTTGGAGCAAAATTCATGCCGAGTTAAACATGGAAGCAGTGAGGAGGATCTTTGGGCTGGGTATGTAACGTCCTTCCACATATTTATAGTCATGGCTGGAAGAGTGCAAGGGTGGCCAATGTTAGATCTGGGGGTCTCTAGTTGGCAGAGGTAGGCACCAAAGTCCAAATATGGACCCTTGCTTCTACTCAGGGTAAGGGGGATACACTCTTTAGGTAACCCCTGCTCACCCCCTTGGTAGCTTGGCACGAGCAGACAGGCTTATCAAAGGCAATGGGTAAAGTGTTTGTACCAACACTTAAGCCTTTAGCCTATTTTGGGGCGTTCCGGATAGCAGAGCTAGTGCCAAGCTCCAACATGGACAGACAAGGAGGAATGACGTTGGGGGATGTGGTGGTGGCCAGTGAATTACTGCACGTGAGAGTGCGGAGGTCGAAAACAGACCCGCTAGGGAAAGGTGTCTGGGTGCAACTAAGAGCGGTTCAGGGGGCAGGTTACTGCCCGGCAATATTGATGGAGAAGTTCCTGCAGATCAGACCAGGGTGTGGGGATGATCGGCTGCTGGTACACGCAGCTGGTACACCTTTGACGAGATTTCAGTTCACACGATTATGTAAGCGGGCGGTGGAATTGTTGGATGAGGAAACAGCTCATTTCACATCACATTCATTCCGTATTGGGGCGGCCACTATGCAGCGGAATTGGGACTCTCATCGAGCGCAATTAAGAAGGTGGCAGGTGGAACTCATCGAGTTTTGAGCGCTATGTGTGACCACAGCTGGTGTAGGTAGGGTCCGTACTTGCGGCAGATTAGTATTTATGCACCTCTTTCTCTCTTTATTTTCTTTTTGGGTATCGCATGCAGGGGTGGCAAGTCAGAGGACACAAGTATGCTGGTGTGGAGATTCGGTCATATTCAGAGCAGGTTCAATGGTTCGGAGACAAGAACCACAAGAGGTGGACAAGACGCAAAGGGCCATGGGAGTCGTTCATAATTGGATAGGGATTGAGGGGCAATGGGCAGAGGATGTCTCAGCTCATTTGCGGAGTGCAATCAACAAAGATTTGCCTATTCCAGACATGCTGGTGATTCACTCGGGGGCCGAGAGCATGATCCCGGGGGCAGGAGGGGAGCGAAGGAGGCCTTATTCTCTCTTCTTACATGGATCAGGCAGGCATTGCCGGACACAACAATAATTTGGCCAGAGGTGCTCACTTGGAGAGTCTGGGGTGGTGACGTTCCATCAGCCATAGTGAACACGTCGATGAGGAAGATGAACTGTTGAGGGGGTCACAGATACGTGTTATCAGACATAGCCTGCTGCAGGCATTGAACTCGGATGAGTTTCGGGCAGAAGGGATACATCTGTCCAGGGCAGGGTTGGAAGTGTTTGTGCATACCATTCTGGGAGCCATTGCTTTACACCTGGGGAGAGGAGCAGGGCCTCAGTGAGGAAGCAGTGGTTGGAAGGGGGAAGGGCAAGAGCGCCAGTGGGGCTTCTTGCCCTGTGGCGGGGTCCCAGATAAGAGAAAAGGCCGGAAGACTCTTTTTGGCCAGAAAATGGATGACCCTGTAGCACGGAGGCAGTTATGGGGGCTCTGGGCTTGCGGGAGAGGGGGCCGTCCTGCTGGTGGTCCTGGACTCTCAGGCCCTACCCTGGTAGCTTGTGCTTGGAAAAGGGGGGGTGGTGTTGTGTCCTGCTGGTACAACACGCCTCCAAAGATGCCGAATTGTAAATACATGTTAACCTGTGGAGCATATGTATGGAGCGCATCATTTATGTGTGAATTTAATAAAATGGTCAATGTGGAAGGTTTTACCCACAAATAAAATGGTGTTTTGGTCAAATAATAAAGGTACGCAGAGGAAACCATTCAGTTGTAAGCGTTTCACTGGGGGATGGGTGATCAAAGGGTGGTGAGCAAATGGCGCGAGATATCCTCACTATCCCAACGCTTACTGGAGTGTCACTGGAATACTAGGGCGAACTCCCTTTACGTTTCTGCCAGGCCATGTCCTCAAATCCAGACCGGTGAGCATCATGCACACAGGAGTGACCTTGCATGGGTGCAAATGCACATCAGGGTTTCTCCCAAATATTTTTGACCTATGCAAAAACCCTCCCCTTTATTGTTGTTTTGTGTTTTTTGGCCAGTTTTCAATAGCGCAAACTCGACCCGACGGTATTGGAGTGCTTTGCACGAGCACCATTTACGTTACACAAGGACACATTCATTTTTGTTAGGCACGGGGAGATTAAGTGATTTGCCCAGAATCACAGGATGTTGAGCGTCAGTGCTGAGAATCTAACAGCGGTTCCCAGTTCCAGAGTGAGCTGCTCTGGCTGTTACGCCCGCTTCCTTTTTGTGAGGTGTTTCCTACCCATTCCGACCCTGGATAGGGATTTACTCCTGCTTCAGGCGGATGAACGCTCCTTCACCAGGTTCAAAATCAGCATCTCTGGCCGTTATGCCACAAACCATCCCCCTTACCTCCCCTCTTTCATATCCGTTACCTCTTCTCCCCTACCTTGCTATTGTCTCTGCCTCTCTCCCCCACATGCGTTCTCTCTTTTTTTTGCCCTTCTACCTTTTTCCTCTTTTCAAGCTCCTCTCTGTCACCCTCAGCATATGTCTGCATCTTTTTGACACCTTTCTCTCCCCATCTTATCTTAGTCTTTTCCCTCTTTCTCCATCTGTTCTTTCTCTCTCTCAGCTGGCTGAGCCTTGCTTTCCCCTTCTCTCCCTGTTCCAACCCTCGGTCTCTCCCTCTCTGTTTATATCCTTCTGTCTTCCTTTCTCCCCATCATGTCTCTCTCAGTTTCACTCTGGTAGTGCAACAGTCTGTGCACTCTAATTCCACGTCCACTCGCTCAGCGCTGCGTCTGGCACTATCATTCAGCTGTCTCATTCTGCCTGGGGAGTGTAGGTTGGATAGTTTTTTCATGGTTAAACACCTCCAGCTGCATGTGAATGTTTGCTCAATACTCCAGTGTGTAATACAACTACAGAACATGAACCTATTTTGGCTTGTGCTTCTGTCAGCGGTCTCTTTTGTAATTGTGAAGCCTCCTCAGAATGGTATGTAAAAATGACCTTTTGTCCTGAATTTTGACCCTTTGGCCTGAATTTTTTTTTATTATCAAAGTCCAGAATTTGCCTTCATGCCAGGGGGTCACCCTAGTCCCTAGGGGATAGGGCTCTGGGGTAGTTTCATCCAAGGACAGTCAACAGGATGTATGAGTGACAGGCCATGGAGAACGAGTGGGCGTGCACCAGAGGTCATCAGGGAAGGGTCACAAACCAGGGGTTGTCAGGGTTCCAAGTCTTTCAAAGTGACTGGCTTTACTCCAGGGTAAAACTGTACTTAACCTGCAGAGGGCGCTCCCACTACAGGTCAGAAAGTCCCTTATTCAGTGTCTGCACCCACCCCATAAACAGAACAGAATGTGTGGTTGTAAAGCGCACGTTCACCTAGAAGGATATCTTGGCGCTGAATAACAGATGTTTATTGTCACCCAACTCAATGATACTCATTTTATCGACCTCAGAAGAATGAAAGGCTGAGCAAACCCACGGGATTTGAATCTGTGACCATGAGGGCAAGCACCGGCCCCTACCATGGGCGCATTAGTCCACTAAGTCCCCTTCCCGGCAAAACAAGCATCTGCAATGCAATAGGTCTCGTTTTACATTGTAGTGAGGTTTTGTAGAGCGCCCGTTTTTGTCATTGCACAACATACGAACAAAGGGTTACAACTCAGTTCCCACAGTAAACTTCAAAAGGATTGCATTCATGTTTCAGAAGCCCGGAACATAATTACAGTAGCATTGCAGGTTCCCAACTGTAAAAGCACATTAACTTGCCGCTCGGCACATTCCACTCTGGTTGTAAACGGGCGAAGGGAGAGGATAGAAACAGGTGCAAGGAAGACAGACAACAGTTTGAAAAGAGTTTGGGGGAAATATCGGAAGCGTGATCACAGGATCAAAGTGTTCGAGCCGAGCAGATGCAAGGCTGAAACAATAGACCGGCACAGCAAGATTTCCTTCGAGCGGAGGCATCTGCCTTTGCAGTGCCATCCCCCTCGTCATAAAAGACGCACAGAAGGAATATGCATCTTCCGTAAGGCTTGGGAACCCCAGGGTCAAGAAGCGAACAGCTGCCTGTTCGCTGGCTACGTGAGGGCAAGAAACAAAATGGATGCCGTATCTAAAATGGAACCCGTGGGTTCAGATGAAGAAACCCTCAAATAGGGCGAACCCTTCCGAGTAGTGCAGCGAAAACGCATACACCCACTAAACTCGTCATTTGCGGTTCATAGATACCAAACTCGCCCATATTCGTTCATACTTAAAACGTCTTTACGATTCTCACGGAACCTCAGACGCCCCTTTTGCCCTCATGTAGGCAAGCACTAGTCAGAGTCAGAATCAATCTCGATATTCATCAGATCAGTCAGTTGTTGCTGAAACATTATTCTATCCATCAATGTCTCCTTGGTAACAGGTGGCCTTCTTATACACGTTGTAGCGCAAAGGCCACATAAGGCAGGACCACACTGCACGCAAAGACAACACGTGAACAGGAACGTTACAACAACCCCTATGATCATCAGAATCTTCCAACCCCAAGTCGACATCAGGCCCCAAAACCATCCTAGAAGCGTCCAATCACCTTCGTCCACGTGTATGGACTCCGAGATCTTATGCAACTTTGAGATGGCTTGATAGACAGTTGGAGCATTATCAGGTATGAAAATACAGCAGCTCGAATGGATCACCTTGCACACACCACCTCTATCTGCCAGTACAACGTCTAGAACCATACGGTTCTGCAACGTCATAAGTCTATCCGCCTGAAGCTCTGCCGTCAGGTTACCAAGGGCACTTGCAGTTATGTTGGCAGTTGCTTCTACTACACGGGTTAACTGTCTCAAGTTCCTACTATTAACCATAGGACCCCAAAACGGTAGAAAACCCTTAAAGAAGTCTCCTGCTTCTTGACCGGCAGTATCCTCTTTACTAATGACACCTCTCACAACTCTGGTCTTGTGATAATCTGAGGCAACTGTAAAAGTCGGTGGCAAAAGATTCGCGATATAACATGTGCCCGAGAAGTCAAGGGGCAACCACGTATGAGCACGATCATAACACACAAAGTAGGTACCCTTGGCAGTCAGGAAGACAGGGGAAGAGAGCATCGGTAAAACATACGTCTCAGCACAAGCACTCTTCCCAAGCTGAGCTCGCGGACTTCGACCACGGCCTTGTAGACAAAAGTGGCCTAAATGCGGTACGACCCAGATTGGAGACGAGCTCTTAAGCTGTCTTTCACCCACTGATATACTATACTCAACCTCACTCAGATCCTTGTATGCTCGCACCTCCTCCTCTGGGATAAGCGATGCGTCAAAAATATCTCTATCTAAGTCAGCAATAGTTTCAAGTTTCAAGTTTAAGTTTATTTGTTTGATTAATTAAAATCTTACAAAAAAGTACACTTTAAAAGAAAAAAGAAACAAAACAAAAAAAAAAAAATAGCTTCAACAATAAAAAGTTTAAGAGCATAAACAGATAATTTTACTAATCTTCTAAAAAGCTAAACTCTAAATAAGATTTGCCTTAAGGCCTTTTGTAATCACAGATAAAAATTTTACAAAAGCGGAGTTCATTAGTAGATCGTTCGTGCTTAAGCACGCCATTAGAGCTTGTCTACAAGTTCTTACACCTCTAGCATTGAATAACCGCCTGAGGATTACTTTCCTTTCTACTTCTATAGCAGGACACAAACATAAAAGATGCAACATATCTTCTTGGCCTCCTTTACACAATCTACAGATCATATTTCCTTCATTTAACTTCCACGGTGGAAGATGACACCAACCTGGCCATAGACCAAAGCGCACACTAATAAATGTTCGCTTACTTTGGACAGACCAAGGAGTTTCTAGATACTTCTGGACTTGTTTTTTCTTATAATCGTTTACAATTGGCCAGGAGTGTTTTCTTTTTACAAGTAGTTCTTTGTCTTTTAGCAGTGATAAATGAATGACCAGCTTATTAATTGTTTTTTTAAAACTTTCCTGGGTGATAGTATTTTCCCAAATTGATGTTAATCCAAAATCTTCTTTTGCTTTGTTTAAGTATACCCAGGCTTGAAGTTTCCTATTGTCTCTTACTTCTTTCCATAATGTTTGTGACAATTGATTAACCTGGTCATTTTTTACCCGGTTCCATACTTTTAAAATTTGGCCTTGCCGGGCATAAAGCTGATTATTTATCCCAAACTCCAGCCTTATTTGTGCCTGTGAAGCGTTACATGGTAGGTTGAAAAGAATTTTATATGTTTTTGCCACTGCATTGTTAATTAGCTCCGCATCCTTCCCATTTAGGACTTCGGCACCATATGTTAGAGTTGGTAGTAGTTTGGCAGATATGATTTTTAATAAAGGACCATATGTCAAGGCTGTTACTTTCTTTTGTATGGTTCTGAATGCGGCAACCAAGCTATTTGTTTTCCTAGAGATATCCTTCTTTTGGGGGAGAAAACTTCCGCTCTCGTTAAATAGGACACCAAGATACCGATAGCTATCAACTTGTTCTAATTGGGTTTGTCCCAGCATCCATTTATTTTTTTGTCTTCTGCTCCGTGTGACTACCATTATTTTTGTTTTTGACTCATTTATTACCATTTGGTTATCCTTTGCATACTTGAGTGATCGGTCAATCAGTCTTTGCAGTCCTACTTTTGTGTGGCTCATCAACACCACGTCGTCTGCATATAGCAAATTCGACATTTGTTTTCCCGCTAGCCTCGGTGGATGTGAGTTAACTTCATTCAATGATTCAGAGAGGTCGGCTATGAATAAGTTAAAAAGTAATGGTGCAAGGACACAACCCTGCTTGAGACCACGTGTCACCGGTATTTTTTTAGATAGTGATCGGCCGTCACCGAGCCGCACCCTGACCCAGGTTTCAGAGTACAGTAGTTTGATGAGGGTCAGTAATGAGCCCGGGATACCATAATCAACAAGTTTTCTCCATAGTAGGGACCTATTAACAAGATCGAAGGCCGATCTAAAATCAACAAAACAAAAATAGAGGGACTGTTTAGCTAAAAGTGCTTTATCCGTTAAAACTGATAGGATTAAAATGTTAGTAGAGGTTCCTAAGCCTTTAATGAACCCGGTTTGATTTGGGGGTAATATTAGCTTTTCTTTGACCCAATTAGAGAGAGATAATAATAAGAGGCCCGCAAATAGCTTGGCATCCGTGTCCTGGAGAGTGATCAAACGATAGTTCTCAGGTAGTTGCCAATTACCCTTTTTGTAGATTGGTGATATTAGTGACCCTCTCCAGGATACTGGTATGTGCCCTGATTGGATAACTTCGTTAAATACCATTGTCAGATAGGTAGCCCATAGGGCAGGGTCCTCTTTATAGACTGCAAATGGAATACCGTTTGGTCCCGGTGCTCCGTCTTTTTGTCTCTTTATTAAATTGGCTACCTCGCACTCTGTGAAGTTTTTCTCCAGATCAATTTCCTGTTCCCTCTCAGTGATCCCTGTATGATTGACATCCTGAGAGCAGAGATCTTCTTCGACATATAAGGTCTTTTTTAGGAATTTTACCCAGTCCTCCTCTGATATTGGTGACGCTATCACATGATTGTTAGGTCTGTTTATGGCATTAATTATTTTCCAAAATTCTCTGGAATTCGCTTGGTTACTTGCGTGATAGAGTTTTGCCCACAAGACCTGCTGCCTTAAGTTTTTTTCAGACCACAGTAATTTCCTCAAATTACTGTTCGCACTTTTAAGTTGCTTTCTAACTTCCTCGTTAGCTGGTAACCTAGTTAGCTGTGTCCTCAGTGTGTTGCGAGTTCGCCTAACTTTTTTAATGGTATACGGAAGATTAATATTAGTATCTCTATTTGTTTTCCTCCTTAGGTTGGATTTCCTGCAAGTCGGAGTACTTTCATCCAATTCAACTACTTTCTGGGTGAACTGTTCCCAATGCATAAGTATAGACTCGCTTGGATGATCCTTAAAGCATTCTTGTACCAATTTTTGGGCTTTTTTTTCCACCACATATTTTTTATCCGGTTTCCAAATGAGTTTCCTATGGTTAATTGTACAGATCTGACCTTGTGTAGTTAAATAGGTATGGTTTTTTGGCAGTTCCAAATAAATTTCCAATATTTGCTGGCTGTGGTCACTCTCCATAACTTGTTTTAATCTATAGGAACCAATTTTATCAAAAATGTCTATTGACAGTAATGTAAAGTCTATTCTTGATTTTGATTCATGGTTGCGGAATGACCATCCAGCGGGCTGATCGGTTGGGAACCTGCCATTTAGTGCTCGGAGACCCATGGCTTCCAGGTCCATCAGTAGGTTTTTTCCGATTGGGTTTTGTTTGGTATTTATGCTGAGGTCTAAAACTTGTTCAGGGATTGACCATTCATAATTTTGAGAGTAGATAAAATCGTCCCGTGTCATTTGAATCAGCAAATTTATATTAAAGTCCCCTGTAGCTAGAATATTCACAGACGGGTCAAGTACTATTTGTTCCAGTAGAAATGTTACTATTGCGACGCTTATGTTCTTGCGAGATGACTGGTTTGGTGGGATATATATGTTAAGTATTATTAATGTATTCCTGTTTTTTTGCTCACCGGTTGCAAATGTTACCTTAACTGCTTGTATATTTGCGTTATTTGTGTCCAGCTGTTTATGCAAAGTTTGCAAGTCAGCCCCAATGAATATTGCCAGACCCCCACAAGGACGTCCAAATTTGGAATATCTAATGGCTGGTACGTAGTATCCTTTGTAATTTTGTAGAAAGAAAGCGTCCGTTTCCCATGTCTCCTGTAAACATATGATTTGATAGTGAGTAGACAAGGATTCTACTTCCGCGTTTTTGATTTTTTTTCCTAATCCATTAATGTTCCAGGAACATATGGAAATCGGGCGTCGAGGGTAGCCCCTTACCTCAAAAAGTTTCTGTTTATTTTCTTGTCAGTGGTCGTGTAGTGCATTCCTTATCCAGTTTTCGTTTATTTGCTTAGATTCTACAATTTTTTGCTCTTCCGAAATCTCTTCTTTAGCCTCGTGTGAGCCACCCTGGGGGTTTTTTAATATGGAATATACCGGATTCTTCTTTGGTTCTTTGGGAGCTTTTCTTAGGAGTTCTTCCTTATTTGACGGCGTTGGATACGGTTTGGGGAGAGGTTGACTAATTTTTATCCCCCAACTTTGAAAAATGTCTTACTCTAGCATGATTTGATCCACTAAACAGGCTGTGTTTAACGTTAAGACTGTGAGTGGTTGAGTGCCCTCCAGGTTTTGTGCAAAGCCCACAGATTCAATGTCTTTTGTTGTTACTTTTTCTAATGAAGGTATTGATTTCATTAGTTGGAGGATATTACCTCTATTCAGGATGTCGTTGGAGCCTCTGGAATCGTATAGTGGCGTCAGTATTATTTGTGACAATGTCTTCGAGAGTAGTGAAACCGTTTTATTTTCAGTTTCATTTTGGTGAGTTTTACAGGTAATTAATTTGCCTTGCGCCGTCTTTGTAATTGTTAGTTCTTCGTTGTTACGTTGGAAGTCTCCAGTGGCCGTCATTTTATTTGATCGTTGTAGGTTAGTCTTGATTACACCTGACTGTTTTTGATTAGGGACTATGTTTTTATTTTGTTGCAGGGAGTTTGTAGGTTCGTTCAGAGAGATGTTTTTTTCTTGAGAAATTGTCCTCTGTATTCCTAAATCTAATTGATTTTTTTCCCCATTTAACAGTAAGGTAGACTCTACTTCAGAAAATCCAGTCTTTGTTTCATTCGGGTTACTTTGTATATCACTTAGCTGGCCCCAGGAGATACATCCATTTCCTTTTTGAGTGCGTATTACTTTACCATCCAGCGCCTTTTTTTGCTCCTCTTGATGCTGTTTTTTATTTTCCTTAGTATGTCTTTGTGACAGCTGTTTTTGATCTATACCGTCTTCAACTGTAGTTTCGTAGAGGACATGTGACTTATTTTCCATATCCTTTTGTGATGATTTGTTAAAGATGTCATAATATTTTTTGTTCTTTTCCACTTTTTCAGACTGGGTCACATCCGCCTCAGTTTTTTCTAAATCTATTTGTTCTTGTGAGAATTCTTCCAGTTTTGTTTCTAGTGTTTTCTTTGAAGGTGGATATATTTTTACCACATTATCGTTTTTTGTCTTGTTTCTAGCTTTACGAAGTTTTTTCCTTTGTCTCTTTGAAGTTTTATATCCTTGGCTGTTATCCGTTTCCTTTTCTATTTCAGTAATTATTTTCCCCTGAGTTTCTTGCGCGATAGTTGGTGACAGTTCAATAATCGCATTTTGACCTGTTGTATTTTCCATTTGTTTTGGTTGAATGGTTTCCACCTGCTCCCATTGCTTTTTTTCTGAGAGATTAAAATGATCGTAATTTGACTGCTGAGCCTGACATATTTCATCTTTTTTATTGTTATATTTTTTGTGAACTAAATCTTTCACATCCTCTAATATGGTGTTCACTACTTCAGGGATAGTGGAAAGTTTATTTATAATTGGTTCACAAGTGCATACGGATTTATTCATTTCTGCGTGTTTTTGGGCTTTAGTTATTAAGCGGTTTAGTTCTGTCAGTTTACGGTCTATTCCGGTAACCGCATTAGCCATTACTCCCAGTATTTCAATCTGAGTGTCCATTTTATTTGACTGATATGTCAGTGCTTCTAGTGTTAAAGTGGAAGTTTGGTAGAAGATATCCCATGTAGCTCCTGGGTCCATATTAGTTGATTCTTGCAATTTCCTCTTTTTCGTTATGTCCACTTTGACCTCTAGTGGGAAAGGAATTGGCATTTCCCGTTCTTTATTTATGGTATTATTTGTGTTTTTTTTTAATGAAATACATTCTGCTACATGTGGTTTCGTAGTGACAAGGTCATTATAGCTTACTTCATCCAATTTTCTCTTTTTTGTTATGTCATCTTTAACTTCTAATGATAGTGGGTTTATTGGTTCCATAATTTGTTGTTGCAGAGGGTTGATTTCAGCTGACTCTTCAATCCCTCTTTTGCCCTTATTTGTTATCTCTACATTTTTTTGCTGCAATGGGATGTGATGTGCTTAAACCCTACTTAGGTCAAAGTTTTCACATAAAGAGACCTTCTGGTTCTTTTCGTTTATTGGATTTTTTTCCTCGGTTGATTCGGATATTTCATCTATCTCTCCGATATTTTCCTTATGATTGAGCATGTTTAGCGGTTCAATTGGGGTTTGTAATTGGTTTTTGGATGTGTCAGACTCCATTGACATTAATACCCCGGCCGGGTCAGCTAAAAAGTCGAATTTCTGCGGTATTTTAGTTGATCTTTCAAACATCCTAGCAATTGGTGAGATTAAGGTTTGGTTTGATCCGTTTGCCTGCACTTTTATGTTTTGGACCTTCAGTGTTTTGTTCTTGCGCACCTTCTTTGTCTGGGGGCCTGTTGATCTTATCTTCCCAGAACGCATCCCCGGTTGTTTTGGTATTCGATTCCTCACTTGGGTTGAAGAGGCGTTGTTATCGCAGCGCGGTCTACCGCGCTCACACCTCTTACAAACTGAGTGTAATCTGCTGGCTCCAGGGTTCTCAGGCTTCTGACTCGATCTCACATGCGGCAAATCTGTCGCAGGCTGTGTTCCCAATTCAGATGAGACGTAGAGAAACTATAGTGGCTAAATGTGTAGTATTCACACCCTCAGTCTTCTACCCAAAGCCTAACCCTCACGTTAAACCCAACCCTCCCAAGCCTATCTGCCTCTTGGTAAAGGACAGCTGCCGTCAGGGAGGGAGCGGGGATAGGAGGGAGGCGTTGTTCAATATGACTGTTGTAGTGAAAAGATCTCTCTTGAGTTGAAGGGGGCAGGAATCGCGACCGTCCTCATAGGTAGCTCTTAGGTAGTTCTTGAGGCGCCTGTCTGCGGTCTTCTGCTGTTACTATTGTTAATGCTGGTGAGCCCCCCAGAACCAGCCCCCTCTCTCACTGCTCTGAGAGGGGGATGTAAAGGGGCTAGCGCGATCAGGCACCTTTGTTAACTTCTGCCACCGCCACCGCACCTCGTGCTACACCTGCTTTCTCCTGCTTTCTCCCGTCCTTGCGTGTAGCTAGTAAATGTGGCTAGTGGAGGCGAGTGCAGATGGCGGCAGGCAGGCAGGTAGGCAGGAAGGCGGACGGGCGGGCAGGCAGACGGGAGAGACAAGAAGACTTTAGTGTCCCCCCCCCTGACCCGATCTCCAGGTTGGCTGTAAGGCTCTACCCCCTCCCGCGGAGGTGAGCACAGTACCGGTCGGCGCACGCCAAACCGTCTCCACGCCTCCTGGTTCGTGATGCAAAGCTATGGCCCAGCTCTCGCACTCCCTCTCCCGCTGCAGCACCCGTCAGCACCCGTCAGCCAAACACAGACTCGCTCAGTTCTCAGTTCTGTGTGGCCCGCGGCCCCCAACGAGACACCAGCACAGGCTCACTGGCTAAGGGCTGTGTGCTGCGGGTTAATCACCACGAAATCCCGATACCTGATGTCCCAGGTCCGGGCTGCCTCCGTTCCGCTGTTCCGCTGTTCTCCGTTGGACCCGTGGGTCCGGGTTGCTGTGGTTCTCCGGTTCTCCGGTTTTCAGCGGTTCTCAGCGATTCTCTGCTGCCTCTATTGCTGAGACTGTCGTCCCGCGCTCGTTCACTTGCTCACACTGCAGCGGCTCTGCTGCTCTGCTGCTCTGGGGCCGCGCACGCGATCGCCACCTAGCGGACACCTGGTCACTCTGCATGCAGCGTCCCACAGTACCGTCAGAAACTTGCCCGAGTGCTCATCACTGCTATTGAGTTTTGAATAGGACAGCTATCGCCAAAGACTTGCGGTACGGGCCAGGACCCCAGTGTAGAGAGCGCGGTTCTCGATTGGGGTAGGAATCTAGTGCACTACGAAACATGGTTTGGAATGCTCGAGCTGACCCCTGGGGACCCCTGGGGACTATAAGGAAGGCCCAGATATGGAATACCCTTATCCATGGTATGTGGCATTAACCCACACACCCAACAGTTAGTAGTATTCATCACCAACTGATGTTGATGCAGAAGTTGGACAAAGGAGTTGTTCATGAATTCCGCACGTCTGATTTGTTCATGTTGTGGTAGAAGATGAAAGGAATGTGGGGAAACAGTGGAGACAACAGTTAAGTCGTAAGAAGGAGAAGTAGTGGGAGTAGGAGGTAATAGCGATTGAATCCCCAAAAACACTCCACCCACCAATAGCATAGAAACAGTTATGAACAACAGAAAAACCTGAAACAGAAAACATCTCGTATGCAGTACTCTGTGCAATTTACATCTTTGCGCCGACATTCTTTCTATTTCCGACAGCTTAGAAAACTCCATCCCCTAACGACCGTCCGTGGCGTTCTTGACGCACCTCGTTCTGTATAGCGATTATCGATTCCCAGGAGTTCCCAGAAATCAACAAAAGTAGCCGACCTAGTGTCAGAAACCTACTAAACAGAAGGAGGTACCCGCACGGCCAACCTCGATGGTATATTTTAATCAATTGAACATTCGATTTAATTTAGTCTTTTAGCTGCAAGAAAATAGGTACTCATATAATGTCCAATATCCACAATATTCACAGCAAAAAATAATGGTGTAATGTGATTTCAAAAATAAAACAAAAAAAATTAGTTTAGTAGTCTTTATCGCGCGGTCGAAGACAATATCGACTTTTTCCAGGTCGGGTTTGCTCTTCAAACAACGGTTCAGATGGCACACCAGTGTTCGATTGTTCAGGTGATAGTTCAGAACTCGAATTCTCCAATGCTGATGACGAAGGTGTAGTTTCAGATGATTCAACAGGAATGTCTCCTACAGGCTGAGCATCACTGAACAGCACATAACGCAAAATGGTATCGGTCTCAGACGAGGCGACTCCTTTCTTTATCCAAGTGTCTGCTGGCAACGGAAGCGGAACTTTCTTGGTGTGGGTGGCATGCACCCAATTCTTTCTGCCTTCCAGCCGAACTGCAGTTCTCGTCGCGAGCAGCACTTGGTGGGGTCCCACAAATCTCGGCTCAAGACTTCGTTTTCGTCCAAAATTTCTCGTGACCACCCAGTCACCGGGTTGGAGCCGATGACCAGGTCCTTCTGTCTGTGCCGGTAAAGCTTCAAAGACCTGTTGATGAATCAAACTCAATTTAGCAGTCAGATCATAAAGATAGTCAATCAACATTTGGTATTCGAGTCTATCGAATTCTTTTGGTCTCGGCACTCCCCAAACATTCGCAGGACGGCCAAACACAATCTCATATGGGCTAAGCCCTACTCGGGAGTGCACAGTCGCCCTAGTCGATAAGAGAGCTAGAGGCAAAGCGTCGGGCCATGATAAACCAGTCGTTGCCTGGATTTTGGCAAGCTTCAATTTCAAAGTACCATTATACCCTTCCACCAAACCCGCTGACTGGGGATGATTAGCACTATGAAATTTCTGACGTATTCCCAAGCTCTTACACACACTCTTCATCACACTTCCCACAAACTCACTTCCGTTATCCGACCATACAATCCGTGGCATACCATACCTTGGGAAATATTCCTTAAGCAGAACTTTTGCTGTGGACAGGGCAGTATTATCTTTAAGAGGGTAGGCCTCAATCCATCTGGAGAATGCACAAACTACAACTAAGACATACTTCAAATTATTGCATCTCTCCATATGGATGAAGTCCAACTGGATAACTTCAAAGGGACAGGTAGGAGGAGCAAAGTGGCCAGGTGGAGTGGGGGTGCCCTTACCAGGATTGTACATCAAGCATACCATGCAATTCTTAACCACTCTCTCCGCACACTTAGTAATCCCATCATTTTTCCATACAGGAGACAGCAGCTTACATATGCCTTTCGCGCTAATATGTGACGTGCCGTGAGCCATAGTGACAACGGCAAGCACATATGCATCCGGTAACATCCATCTCTTACTTTCTGACAAATCAACCCAACATCCAGTCTCATCTAACTTCCCCGTACTTTCTTTCCACTTAGTCTTCTCTACCTCAGTGGCCTCAATCTGTATCTCCTTCACACTCTCAACAGTGTCCTCACACACCCCAGTTTCCGCTGGCCATCTCACCGAACTCGCAACATACATTCGATTCGTCAAGTCTCTGGCTGTCTCTTTAGCAATCTCATCCGCAAACGCATTACCACGGCCAACATCGTCCATCACGTTCCGATGCGCACTACATTTAATGAATGCCACCTGCTAAGGCAATGTAAGTGCATCCAAAAGATCATTCACAAGCTGCCCATGCTGGATCTTCGTGCCATGCGACGTAAAGAATCCCCTTTCTCTCCACAATCGTCCAAAACTATGTGCCACGCCAAATGCATACTGACTGTCGGTAAACACATTCACCCGCTTTCCTCTAGACAACACACACGCTCTCGTTAATGCAATAAGCTCAGCCGCTTGGGCTGAATTCTGACTCAATCTCGCAGTCTCCACAACCGTACTCAAAGTCACTACAGCATACGCAGTCGTCACATCACCATTCGGCAACTTGAAACACGAACCATCAACACACAAAGTACCATCGGGATCTACCAATGGAGTGTTTTTCAGGTCAATACGACCTTTCGTCTCTTCTTCAGTTCTTAAGTAGCAGTCATGCGGTGCTACATCACCTGATTCCATGTTGATTGGCAACAATGTTGCTGGATTCAACACATTACAACGTTTTATCCGTATGTGACTTGCCAAAAGCGTCAACTCATAACCAGACAACCTTGCGCTCGTCAGATGTTGAGTTTTTGGCCGATTTAAGAGAGTGTCAACTGCATGCGGGACCATCACCGTAAGCATATTATCCATGACCTGACCTGCGGACTGTCGAATGGACACCGCAGCTGCCGCTGTTGCTCTTAAACAACTCGGCAATGCTCTAGCTACTGGGTCTAAGGTCGAGGAAAAATATGCGCATGGACGTTGTTTGTCACCAAATTGTTGCGTCAAGACACTCAACGCACAACCGTCCCTCTCGTGAACGTATAGTGTAAACGGCTTACCGTAATCAGGAGTGCCTAACACAGGAGCCGAACACAACGCATCACGCAATTCAGAAAAACCTTTCCGACACTCTTCAGTCCATGGCAAAGGAGTCGAGACATCCTTACACGTGAGAGCTAACAATGGCTTTGCCAACAATGAAAAATTTGGAATCCATTGTCTGCAGTATGACGCAATACCTAGAAAGGCACGTACATCTCTCTGAGTTTTTGGCACAGTCATTCGAGCAATCGCTGCAATTCTTTCTGGGGTAAACCTTCTTCCCTCCTTTGACAATAAGTGACCTAAATAGGTTACTTCTTGACAACAATATTGCAACTTAGAAGGCGACACCTTGTGATGTAAGTCACACAGGTGTTGTAGCAACATTACTGTAGCAGTTCTGCAAATATTCTCAGTATCAGCGGCCACTAACAGGTCATCTACATATTGGATCAAGGCCGCACCCGTCGGTAACACAAATGCATTGAGTTGACTTTTAAGGGCTTGACTGTAGATCGATGGACTCTCACAGTAACCCTGTGGTGCGCGTTTAAACCTAAAACTGCGACCACCTAATGAGAATCCGAACAAATCTCTGCTTTCCTCAGCGATCGGAATACTAAAGAAAGCATTCTTTAGGTCGATCACCGTGAACCAGGAGGCAGAGGCTGGAATCAGTGTCAATAAAGCTGTGATGTCAGGCACCACGGGAAACTGTGGGATCACCATTTTATTTACTTCTCTCAAATCGATTACAAAACGGTACACAGGAGGTTTGGAGGGTTCAGTTTGTTTCAAAATGGGTAACACAGGACTATTACACACATTTCCCCGAGTTTCTTCAATGACATCTTTGTCGATCAGATCATAAATGATCGCTAATAGCGCACGCTCGCCATCGAGAGAAATACGATACGGAGGTATACTTGGCAATCGCACATTCGATTTCAATTGGACCAAATAAGGTGGAATATCCAACAGGCCCACATCATTGGGACCCGTGGCCCATAAGGACGCAGGAAGGGAACTCAGTTCCGGCGGGAACTTATCAGTTGATAAGTACATAGGAAAGATCACTCTCTGACCTAATGTAAGTTCCACTCCCGCAGGAGAGCAATACAAAGTCGTGTATAATCGTTTCAATAAATCCAGACCCAAGAGATTCTCACCACAACCAGTAGATAAAATCAACGGAGCCTCTAGCTTGCGAGGCCCGATTGTAAGGGACAAAGGGCTAGAGACTGGGTTGCTAACCGGGGCGCCAGAGAATCCAATGGAAACATTCGTTAAGCCAGACAAAGGTGCGCCAGGGAGTTTAGAATGCATGATGGAACTTTTAGTTGCACCAGTGTCCAACAAAAAAAGCTCAACTACGCCTGATGTAGCAACCGCGACATACGGCCCTCTCTGATCAACCGGAACTGACACTACTCCCTCACTTTGTCGATGGCTGTCCTAGTAATTGTTGTCGGCATCAATCTCATGCTCAGTGTAATAATCATCCACATGGTACTGTGCAGATCGATCAGACCTTGCATTTCGCTGATCAAAACAATTGTTCTCGTCCGATGGAGCAGTAGAGCGCTCATTCTGATTTTGAGAAGTGCCACGACCTCTACCTCGAGATGCCTGCTGAGGACCACTACGGCCTCCTCGGGTCGAGACACCACTATTGCGGTCACGTAAAGCGGGGCAATTAAACTTCAAATGGCCCTCACACCTACAATATGCACACTGATTATACCCAAGCATAGATCTGGGTGCAGAGAAGTCAGGGCGTGACTGCGCCCTAGAAGACTGTGCTGGCTGTCGATACTGTTGTTGCGAATCATTTTGATTCGAACGCGGAGGATACGCTTGCTGCAACAAAACCTTTGTTTTAAGCTCCTTTGTTTTCTTATCTGAGCGATCACTTTCTTCTTCTTCCCTATTCTCATAGTATTGAGCCGTCGCTAATATTTGAGCAGTTGTTGAAACGACCCATGCACTTTCCGAATTTTTCAATTTGTTACATAGATCAGGCAATAAATTTAACACAAACTTATCAACGAACAACCGCTGACCTCCCTCAGTGCTCATATCCTGTCCACTATGATCGACAAATGCCTCCTCAAATCTAGTAAAGAAATCGGAGACACTCTCGTCTTTCTTTTGTTTGCAAGCCAACAGTTTGTCCCAATTCACCCTCATCGCTGGCATGAGTGTTTTCATGAGCGTGATGATTCTTTGGGGCAGATCCGTAATTAACTGTTCAGGCTTAGCCCCACCAACCTGTCGTCCATCAGCTGCTACTAGCGCAGCCCAATCACCGCCTAACTCAGCTAAATGATTCTCTTGGCGAATTTTCGCCCAAATCGGTTGCGGTACAACATTACCGAACAACATGTCGATATCAGCAAGGTTCATAATAGAAGCATCCACTAATTGGGACAACTCCTTATAATAACCGGCCGGATTCTTGCGTGGATCAGGCAAAGATTGCTTCACCTGCAAGACTTCTGATCGCTTCCATGGGAGGTGTATCCAAACTCTTTGGAAGTGTGGTAGAATCGGGGGAACAGCAGCAGCATTACCTGGCATCCACACTGGCGGAACCTCTCTTAGGGTACTGACCAGCTTGCTGATTATCGGAGTCGTCATCAAACAACATTCGAGAAGGCACTGCGGACCTAAAAGCTAACAACCGTTCTAATGCACGTCTCACATCCTTACCTACAATCATACCGGTCGTAAACTGACTCTGAAGTTCAATCAGTTCGAGCGGCACATTATCTAATTCCTCATTATCCCACTCTTCTTTCAAGGAATTGCACATTTCTTCGAACATGAATCTTTGTGTGGGCTCGTTAAACTGAGAAAACGTCTCGTAAACTATGCGTGAAGTGTACCTAGCAGGGTGTCTAATCCACCTACGCGCCATAGCTGCTAATGTCGCACCCTCCCTTCCACCAGGGATTTGACTCCGTCTCTGAGTAGGATCAGAGACATCAGATTGATATGCCGATCCGAGAAGCGGGGAATAAAGAGTAGCAACAGTAGTAGGGATACGATTATGAACGGAGGGAGAAGAGGTAAGAAGGACAGGAGCAACTACATTAGAAGTAAACGTAGGAACAGTAGGGTTAGTAGTAACAGTAGACAGAGAAGGTGCAGGCAAAGGAACAGTAGGAAGAGGAGCAGGTAGAGGAACAAAAACAGGACCAACGACAGGCTGACCAGCAGCCGCCGGAACGACAGGAGGAACGACAGGAGGAACGACAGGGGCTGTAGCACCCTGTGCGTAAGGAGGTGGTGATTTCATCAAATACGCTAACAAAGGATCTTCTTTCGATTCTTCCTCCTTTTTATCAGAATTTGATGGCAGAACCAGATAACATTTATCCACCATCATGTGATGCTGTCTAGTAGAAACTTCCTTTTCTTTATCCACTTTTTCTCGTATATATCGGTCTGCACCTTGCATCATTGTAAGGATACCTTCTCTCTTATTTTTCTTAAGCTGTTTGATTTCTTTCTGCTTGGCCTCTTTGCGCCATAACCGAAAGGAATCAAACATGGCCGGCCTAGCTTTCTTTTTAAACAATTTCGTTTCTAGATTATCTAAATCTCAAGGTCAAAACTTCCATGGGTTGGCCAACTAAGGACACCGTCTTTTCTAGTATAGAGGATCCAACATTCATTATATATAATAGGACCTACTTCGTGTCGACTATAGAGCTCATAAATCGGAGTTCCAACTGGAGGTATCGGACACGAGTCCTCCAACCGGGAATCCATACTGTTACATTTAAAGCAACCAAAGAAAAAACTACGGCTAGGCATCGTGCACACTAACCAAGTATCAAACTTCAAGGGTTATCGAAGTACGATATTCTCGCAAAACACGAGACCCTCGGTTTTGGCAATTGCAACTGTCAAACAACAACTAAGCACCAACAACAACTAAGAACCACAAATGCAATGGAACCATGCAAACCACCAAGAACCACTAAGCACACTGGGAGCGACCCACAAAATACTTAACTGAGAGCACAATGGCGTCACCAGGAAGGCCTGTCTATCGTCTCGCCGTACAAAGGACTACGCCAGGCGCCAAAATAGGTCGACAGTCAGGGCATCGGTCCGTCGCAGCCATCAGGAGGCGGGAATCTTCGCGGGAAAAATCTTCAGACCACTTATTTCGACAACAGGATCGATGAAGCGGGGTGCACCTTCCCTCGGAGATTTCACACGAAGTTCCTCACAATCGTCGGGCTTTGGACCGGTACCGTTGATGCCGCCCCACGTTGGGCGCCAACTGAAGGACTGGGCTAAATTAAGGCCCAGCGGTGCCAAGGAGCAACACCTAAAACCTTCGTGGGATACCTGTTCAGCGCACAAATTACAGAGACACGGGACACTTCCATCGGCATCAAAGATCAGCGTTTATTTACTGTAGGGATACAGAGATCGCGAGAAGTACACAGCGTGTAGGTTCTGAGAGTCTGCTTCAAATTGCAAATGTGGATCGCTCTTTTTATACACGTTTTTGTCATTGCACAACATACGAACAAAAGGTTACAACTCAGTTCCCACAGTAAACTTCAAAAGGATTGCATTCATGTTTCAGAAGCCTGGAACATAATTACAGTAGCATTGCCAGTTCCCAACTGTAAAAGCACATTAACTTGCCGCTCGGCACATTCCACTCTGGTTGTAAACGGGCGAAGGGAGAGGATAGAAACAGGTGCAAGGAAGACAGACAACAGTTTGAAAAGAGTGTGGGGGAAATATCGGAAGCGTGATCACAGGATCAAAGTGTTCGAGCCGAGCAGATGCGAGGCTGAAACAATAGACCGGCACAGCAAGATTTCCCTCGAGCGGAGGCATCTGCCTTTGCAGTGCCATCCCCCTCGTCATAAAAGACGCACAGAAGGAATATGCATCTTCCGTAAGGCTTGGGAACCCCAGGGTCAAGAAGCGAACAGCTGCCTGTTCGCTGGCCAGTGAGGGCAAGAAACAAAATGGATGCCGTATCTAAAATGGAACCCGTGGGTTCAGATGAAGAAACCCTCAAATAGGGCGAACCCTTCCAAGTAGTGCAGCGAAAACGCGTACACCCACTAAACTCGTCATTTGCGGTTCATAGATACCAAACTCGCCCATATTCGTTCATACTTAAAACGTCTATACGATTCTCACGGAACCTCAGTGGCATTGGGGTCCATGAGTGTGAGAGGCTCACTGTGACATGTTTATGGGTGTTAGAACCCACCCAGCTGAAAGAGCAAGGGCCATTTTTAGATCTCGCCTAGCTATCGCGTTAGCGATGCTTTGCAAGATATTTAGTGGGGCGTCTGAAAGTGCTCCTAAAGTCTGCAGGTGGATCAGGTAGAGTGCATGTGTGCCGGGCGCTCGCACCATTTGTCAGCCTGCAGCCTTTGGGAGCATTTTCGTGGCTGCTTTTATGTTCTCAGTGAGCCGCGTGGCCACTGAGAACATCAAAGCGGCCGCCAAAGTGGTCACCATTTGCCATCCGAGCCGCGCTTCTTGAATGAGCCATGTCTTTCGCCTTCCTATGCCTCGTTTTCATCCTCACTTGCTCTTGTGAAACTTCCATATAGCCTCCTAGTTTCTCTTCTTGTTCACTTGTCGCTATTTGTCCCTTACTTCGATCCTTCTTTTCTATTCCCTCTGAACCTCCTTGTATGCCCATCTCCTGTACCTTTCTTTTCTCCAACATTTGCCACGTCTGCTTTCCTCGTCTCCCCACACATTTGCCTCCCTTTACTCCTGTATCCTTAGCTCCTCGTTTCTCTCGCCTACTCCCACATCTTTCTTTTCTTTCTACCTTCTCACCCCCACTTCTCTTCATGCTCATATTTTCTCCACACATTTCTCTCACTTAATTCATCACTCATTCTCTCTTTGTTTCTGCTTACTGACTAAATCCAATCGCTTTACCTTTCCTTCTCGATTTTGCCCACAACTCTTTGCATACACATTTTCCCACTTTCCTCGTTACTTCACTCCCGTTCTACGCGCACTTTCCCTCTATCCACTTCTCTACTATTTCTTATCACCACATAATTACACTGCACTCAATGCAACATACACTCCAAATACCACTCAGTGCCATATAGTTACACGCCACATAATTACACTGCACTCAATGCAATATACACTCCAAACAATACCACTCAGTGCCACATAATTATACGCCACACAATTACACTCTACTGAATACGACATACACTCCACACAATACCACTCTGTGCCACATAATTATATGCTACATAATTACACTGCGTTCAACACAACATACATTCCAAATACCACTCAGTGCCACATAATTACACTGCACTCAATGCAACATACACTCCAAACACCACTTTGTGTCACATAATTACACGCCACATAATTACACAGAACTCAATGCAACATACACTCCAAATACCACTCAGTGCCACATAATTACACGCCACATAATTACACTCTACTGAATGCAACATACACTCCACACAATACAACTCAGTGCCAAATAATTTTATGCTACATAATTACACTGCACTCAATGCAACATACACTCCTAATACCACTCAGTTCCCCATAATTACACTCTACTGATTGCAACATACACTCCACACAATACCACTCAGTGCAACATAATTATATGCTACACAATTACACTGCACTCAATGCAAAATGCACTCCACACCATGACACAGTTTCACTAAGTATAATTTCACAGAACACCACAGTTCAAGAACACACAATTCAACTCCACACATTTCCAATACACACTGCATAATTACACTAAACATATTTGAACTCAAAAACTCCACAATCCACAACGTACCTCCAATCCACACCATATAGTGTCACCATCTGAGCACCAAACCTCATTCACCACCACCATTTTGCATCAGTGCACCACCTAAGCATCACGTCAGTCTGCCCTTGGAATCTGGCATCTGTTGATTCTCCCCTATGTAATGAGGACCACGGCAGGTATAATAAGGCCAGACATTGATGGCACAGTCTGGCTTATCACATGAGTACCCAGCATCAGCTTGGACCTGTTCAAGAATATACACAATCTTTCATATAAATACCCACTTTTGAGCAATTTTATATGAGCGGTTCACAGCATTGATTTGTGAACATATGCCATAACATATAACTTTACACATTATAATAACTGCTATCCAATATATCAATCTGGCCGCCATATATGACCCCTGGAACTGACTACACCATTTGCAGGCCATGTGCATATTAATTTGTTAAGTAAGAAAACACATTCTAATATGGTTGCCAGTATCCTCCTGGTAGTGATTCTTACAATGGATCGCATTTGCATTATTCAGACCAGATATGCATCTGCCCGGTGCTAGAGTGTGATCGCAGGAATTTACTGAGGAGGAAGTCCAATTCAAAAGGCATTCGCACCGGTCGCTCAGCAATACTAAAAACTGTGGACTCAGTTGATCTACAATTCATTTGTCAAATAATGGAATTTGTGACCAATTTTGAGAATTTATTGAAAGGATAATATAGGTTACAATTATAGTTCAGCAGATTCCGCTTAAAACAATGTTTTTAAAATGTGGTATCAATAGTTTACATCTAATTTATCGTAGCATGTGAATGAAATGCATTTTATGTTCTGGAACATTGTAATGGTTTTAATTAACTATACAATAAAGAATTTCTTCATTAAATTAAGACTTCATCTCCACATGCCGTGTAAAGCGCTCCAAGACCTGCAAGTTGCGTTTGCGCTATATAAATATGCAAAAAAAAAAAAATTTGAAGGGAGTCCAGGATTATGATGTTTGCGTAGTTGGCTGGCAAGAACATTCCTCAGAAATATGTTAGGGAGTACAGATTTCACTGGGACCAGTAATTTCTGATTTCTCTGGCTGGCCGTAACATCTCGTTTTTGTTGGCCTTGAAAAAGTCCATAGGCCGAAACATATGTCGGCTGCCAGTGAGTCCCTCTTTTTTATAAGACCGTAAAATAAAAGAAGAAAATCCTATTTCTAAACACTTTCCTCTGAGTCCTCACCTCCAAAACTCCCTTTTACTCATCCAAAAGCCTCCTCCTATTGCTAAGACCTAAAAAAAATTAATAATCTTTCACTCTTTTATCCCTCCACTATCCTTTTCAATCGAAATTAACAGACTAACTCGTTCACTTCTCAAATTCCATATTAAACTACACTAATATACTACCCAAATAACTGAATAACATATCCACTACTCAAATTACTTCATATTTATACTATACTAATTTTTAACAGTAATCCTTTATGGGTTCCGGAGTAGCGTGCTACTCGCCAGAAAAGCGATTCAACACCCATCATGGGTAACAAGTGCTATACTAATGCAAATCTTTCTTCCCCTTTTATCCCTCCGCTATCCTTCTCACTCCAAGTAACTGACTAATATCCACCACTGAAAGTACTTCATATTTCACCATATTAATTCACCACTAATCCTTTGTAGGTTTCCTGAATAGCGTGCGTCAACAAGCGCTATATAAATGCAAACCTTTGTCCTCCTCTATCCTTCTGCTATCATTCCAAATCCAAATAACTGACTAACCTATCCACCACTCAAAGTGTAGTTGCATGTTTCACTATACTAATTCAACACTAATCCTCTATGGGTCCCGGAGTAGCATGCTACTCGCCGAATAAGCGCTTCGATGCCTCGTCAGGGGTAGTATGCCCTATATAAATGCAATTAAAATACAAAGTTACTGTATGGACTACTTTTTGTGTGCCTCAGTACTTGTATATGTAAATAGAGTTCTGAATACAGGTAGTCTGTCTGTTCTTATACTAGATTGAACATGGCACTCATGCTGAGCTCCACAACATGCCATGTGAGTGTATACACAGGAGTGTGTTAAGGGTACCCTTTAAGAACCACAGACCTGGGTGTGCACAGGGATTCTCTGTGGCTGATATAAGCGAGTTGCTGGCTGACATGAGACACAGGCATATAATAATATAAGATGAGGCATGGTTCTTTTGATATAAGCGGGCTTTGTGAAACCTGGAACCTGAAGGTGTAGTAGAGCCTTTTAGGTCCCGCCTACGCAGCGAGCATGCGCTGTATAGGAAAAATACCTTTTAAAATCGACACAGCTTTGCTGGCAAAAAGGTGCACGTGTTGCATTGCTGTGAATGGCAACGCGTGCACATTTGGCGATTCCCCTGCGGGAGCGAGCTTTGAAACCATTTGGTTCCTGCTCGCTCTGGCAAGGGAAACCGGCACAGACCCCCTCCTCTCTCCCCTCCCCCTGCTGCCTCCTTTAAGTGTCGACATTTCAATGCCCCCCTCGTCCATTCTGCCCCAGTTTCTCTGGCCCCCACCCTCCTGCAAGCTTGGTTTCTCCTAGTGCAGATTCCTGCTCTCACTGTCTGTAGCTTTGCATCCCCAGCAAGTTCCCTGATGATAAAGAAATCCCTTTCGCTGGACTTTCTCAACGTTGGTTTTGATTTGATGACTCTCCGATCACTGATAACGTTGAAGCAACATGTGGCCGCTGTTTTACCGCCTTGGACTGACGCCATCTTGTTCTCTGCCCTCGTCCCTCACAGTGCCCCGAATGAGGTTCCTATTCATGGTGCGTGTCTTGCCACTGTGTGACGTGACTTCTGTTTACAGTTACTGACGAAATGGTAAACCAATAATAATCCATCCTTAGAATGACGTGCCGTTCACGTGGCCGAGGGACACCACCGTCAGGGTAGCTGTCAATAGTGCTGCAAGTGCAGTGGTACCGGGACCTATGGGGAGCACTGAACCCTGCTTATTACAGTAGGTTGCTATCCTGCCTGAAGTCAGGTGGCCTATTTTGATTGCCTACACTAGGCACTTTTACTATGCCAGGGCTCACCCTCTGGCGAGTTGATGCAAATTGGGCCTGTCATGACTGCCCTCAAGCTTTAGAACCTCCAGTACTGTCGATAACCAGGAACATGGTGGCCCAGGACTCCTGCGCTCTTACTCAGCGGTAAGCTGGGGTTTGCTCAGTTTTGCTAGCAAATAGATGTGTGTTTATCTGTGTTTATGTGAGCACCAGGCCTGGTGATAGTTTAATCATTACTTGCATCCCACTGAAAACCTAGGAATTTGAGCCAGAAAGGTTTGAAAGCTGCACGTTTCTTCATGTTTAGTAGTAGTGCTGCTGGTACGACTTAATCCCCTGACCCTGGCCCACGCCTTTGGCCTACCTGATGGAAACGTATGCTGGCCTCTCTGAGGGAGGCGGGCACGCACCTTATGTAATTGTTTCATTTTTAGAAAGTGTTAAAAGTAGTTAGAGGTATTTACAGTAAATATACATCAAAGAGGCCCCACTATAACGTGTACCTCAAAAAAGCAGTATTTTATTTGTTTCCTGGCGAAGGTTATATCATAAAATGAATCACCGTCAGCCACAGCCCATGCGAGGCAGAGCTGCTCAGAGGCGTGCGGGTGCCACCTGCTGGAGGATCGAGAGTATTGTCGATGTACCTGGCATCTTTAAACTTGCTCTGTCCTATGATATGGTGGAGGGGTTAACTTGAGAGCTCTCTAGTCTACATGTTTCAATAATGAAGCACTGAGGCATTGTGTGCGCTGGCTCTTCTAGGCTTTCCTGTGCCATTCATGTACACACTCCCTCTCTCTATGCCATTGGATAGTGCCTACACATGTTAGTAGAGCGCATTGAATATTAAGAGGAAAAGATGAATAAGCTCCCAGTTAACTTTTTTTCTTGGTATTGTTTTATTACATCTATTCCTCGGTATTCATTCAGAGCATCTTCTTTGGCACGCGGCAGCTTCAGCGGGAGATTCTGTGTATAAATGATCCGCCCCGCTGGATTCTGTGGTGGAAAATCTTCAAGTGTATCAGGGGGGTATCAACAACGGGGATGTGTTTTTAGTGCATACTTTTGTGATGTACTCAGAACACTCGCACTTTACACAATAAAGAGTTTCAGGTACTGTGTGTAGTGAGCCACCCGGCGACTGCAATACTCTGTAGTGCAGTCAACTCCCTGGGTCGGGCGCAGACCAGGGAGTATATAATAAAAGGTGATGTCAGCGCATGTGGATGACGGCACACACTGAGCAACTGAGTAGACATCCCTTATTGCAGCTTCACTGTCAGCAGTTAGGCCTCCCCTTTGCCTTACTTCCTAGAAGTCAGTTGAAGCCCCAACCGCATGCCCCAGGGATTGCCCCGTAAGCTCCTTAGACTACTGGTGCCTCTCAAGGTGTTAAATTGGCGACGAGGTGAGAGTGGCCAGCCTTCGTCTTCGGACGAGTGGTTGGGGCCTACACTGAGGGGTGCTGCGAGCCCGCCCCTTCCCTCAGCGTGTTCTCCTAGCCTGCTCAGCTGGTTGCCAGGTGGAAGGTGTCCGTGTCTGCCCAGGGAAAGGCGAGGCATGGTGCCTGGCGAGGATGGAGTGGCGTAGTTCTTTCACCCAGAGGCCTGGTGAATCAGCAACTGCCCAGGTAGGGTAATGGTATTCAGCTGGGGGTGTGGTGTACCCATCAGTGATGCCAGACTCACCAGACAGGGACGCCTCCCTGGGAGCCGGTGCTGCGGGTGGGCGGCCTGGTCACACAGCCGCAAAATCCCTCCTGGAATTCAGCCAATTAGCAGATCTGGTGACGGCGGCTCTGCGCTGGCGGAAATGACTGGGGTAGCTGAAAAACTATTTTGTTGCCACACGGGAGATGGACAATTCGGTAAAGCCGTTGCATCTGCTGCTGATGTGTGGTGATGAGCTGTATGACCTGTTCCAGGATCTGTCTGACACTGGTGACAGTGACGATTATGAGGAGTCAGTCCGGGCCCTGAATCGTCATTTTGAACCGCAGGTGAACCCGGATTTGAACATTTCAAGCTGCGGCAGGCAAAACAACTTGACGATGACATGTTCTTCGCACGGCTGAGAAAGTTGTCCACCACTTGTGTGGGTATCGATCGGCAGTTTGAGATCAGAGGCCAGCTTATTGTGGGGTGCAAGTCCATAGAGCTCCGCAAGCTGATCCTGCGACAGCCGGGGATCAAGTTGGATGATATTCTGGTCTTTGGACGGTCGCATGAGTTGGTCGACATGAGGGCGGGCGAGATGGAAGTGGCTCTGGCGCAGAGGTCCACGGGAGCACAGCCGCTGTTCCCGGCACCCATCAAGGAAGAAAGGGTTGAGGCACTCAAGAAGGGACATGGCCGAGAGGCCGGAGCCGGGGCCAAACGGGAGGAGAGGCGCCAGAGGCGCGAATCCCGGAACTGTGGCATGGGAGCGCATGCACCGAGGGTGTGCCCAGCCCAAGGGAGGCAGTGCCTCAAATGTAGCAAGTATGGACATTTGCGAAGGTGTGCTAGAGTGGGACACTGCAAGGTGGAGGTAGGCCTCTGGGACAGGGCCTCTCAAAGTTTGCAAAGGCGTAAAGGAGGAGGGCCACCTGAACAGCCGATGTCAGCAGCTGGCAGTCACAGAGGACGAGGTGGACAATGTATTTGTCATCTCCCACATCAGCCCGACGCCTCGACTGATGCCGATCGCGGCCAGGATTCTAACGTATGGAGGATACACCCCGATCCCACTGCAGGGAGTCATGGATGCAGAGGTCAAGTACAAGGACAGAGTCACTAACACTCGATTCTATGTCACGTGTGATCGGGTCACTGCTGAGTTGCCACACAGCTGAAGATCTGGGGTTGGTGATGTTCGCGAAACATATCCACCAGTCGCAGGCAGACCAGATCCTTGCAAAGTTCCCTGAGTTGTTCCAGGGTTGGCCTGCATGAAGGGAGTAGAGGTTCAGCTGCACATTGATGAGACTGTCAACTGGTGGCACTTCGCCACCGAAGAGTGCCGTTCCATCTCAGACCACAAGTGGAAGGCGAGAGGGTTACAGGTCCAACGCCATGGGTGTCGCCACTGGTAATAGCACCCGAGCCCAAACACCCGGTGGCCATTAGGCTGTGCATAGACATGAGACTACCAAACAAGGCCATCTGCCGGGAGAGGCACATCACCCCGACTATTGACGAGATTGTCACGGACCTCAATGGGGCACAATGGTTCTCAAAAGTAGAATTGAAATCTGGGTACCATCAACTGATGCTGGCGGAAGAGAGCCGATACATCACCACTTTCTCTACACATGTGGGACTGCGATGTTTCAAAAGAATGAGTTTTGGGGTGTCTTCGTCGATGGAAGTGTTTCAGGAAGCAGTCCGAGAGGCGCTGTCGGGCCTGGTGGGCGTCAATGTCAGCGATGATATCCTGATTTACTCAAAATCGCTGAACGAGCACCACGTGAGGTTGAGAGCTACTCTTCGGAGGCTGGTAGAACAAGGGCTGCCCCTGCATCACACCAAGTGTGACTTCTATGCCACAGAAGTAGAGTTCTTTGGGTATCGGTTCTCAGCCCGGGGGTTGCAAGTGGATCCGGCTAAGGTGGAGGCCATCAGAACAGTGGCGATTCCCCAAATGGCCTCCGAAGTACGAAGTTTCCTGGGAATTGCCAACTACTGTGACCGGTTCATTCCTCATTTGGCAACCATCTGGGAACCTCTTTGGCAGCTCACCAAGAAGGACGTCAAGTGGCACTGGTCTGACAAGGAAGCACAGGCGTTTTCTGATGTCAAGAAGGCTCTGCTGAAAGGTGCAACCATCGCATATTTTCGGCCGGGAGCAGCCACAGAGCTTATTGTGGACGCTAGCCCAGTGGGGTTAGGAGCAGTGTTACTACCGAGAACAAATCAAGATGAGTGGGTGCCCGTCGCCTATGCCAGCCGTGCCCTCATGCTGGTGGAAACCTGCTATGCACAGATAGAGAGGGAGGCCTTGGCCATCTGGTGGGCGTGTCAACACTTCAACATATGCCTGTGTGTACACACGTTCACGGTGGTGACAGATCACAAGCCGCTGGTGCCCCTCTTTGCGGGCACGGCCAGAATTGGGACTCCACTAATTGAGAGGTAGGCTGTCCAGATTCAGCAATACCAGTTTTAGGTGGTATACCGCCAGGGAGCGAGCAACCCGGCTGATTATCTATCATGGCACCCGCTGGCGCCGAGTGGAGTCCAGGGGCAGGAGGTGGATGAAGGAGCAGAGGCATTCGTAAGACAGGTGGTGGAGGAGGCCCATCCCCAGACCTTACTCTTAGAGGACATTAAGGAAGCGTCGCTGCGAGATGAGTGTCTACAGGAGGTTGCCCGCATGCTACGTGACTATCAGTGGAAGTTGTTCCTAAGGGGAAATGACAGGAGATCAACCGACAAGGAATATTGGGAAGGTCTTTGGAGGTGCAGAGAGGATCTGAGTGCGTCGGGGGATGGCATAATCTTGAGGGGCCCTCGCTTAGTGATACCGACAGCATTGCGGGGCTGAACAGTCGAGCTGGCACACCAGGGGCACCAAGGGATAGAGAAGACCAAGGCCCGCTTGAGAGCTAAAGTGTGGTTTCCACACATGGATCGGCTCTTGGAGGACAAAGTAAGAAAGTGCCAGGCATGGCTAGTGACGGGGGCTGACCCGCCGGAAACGCCTATCATAATGGAAGGGCCGAGCCAGTCACCATGGGCGCGAGTAAGTTTGGACTTTGGGGGCTTCCCAGATGGATGGCAAATGGCAGTGTTCTTAGACAGCCATTCAAAGTTTCCCGTGGTGGAGGTGGTCGCATCAACACTATTTGAGTGCATCCAGCCGGTACTGGAGAAGACTTGCCGGGAATGCCGGAGGAGTTCAGAACAGACAATGGGCCGCCATTCCAGGGACAGGAATTCCATGCTTTCCTCGATAGGCATGGCATGGCATACAACTTCGGAAAATAACTCCCCAATGGCCACAGGCGAATGGAGATGTTGAGCGTTTCAAGAGGACATTGAACAAAGCCTTAAGGATTGGAGTGGCTAAAGGCAACAACCTGGAATCATGTTTGCACCAGTTTCTAAGTGCATACCGTCAGACGCCTCACTGCACGGCCAAATGTGCGCCAAAAGACGACCTGCTAAAAAAAAGCGGTGCGGGATGGTATACCTAACAGCAAAGTATGGACTCCTGCGGTCCTGGATGTGGAGAGGTCCCAGGCCCACCGCCGACAGAACAAAGACCAAGCCAGCAAGAGGAGAGGGACTCGACGGGCGGACATCAAAGTAGGGGACTATGTGGTAGGAAAAGAATGACACCCGGGATCCAATTTTCGTACGCCGTTTGAGCACGAGCTCTGAAAGGTAGTGAAGGTCCAAGGAATTCTCGTTGTTGCGGAGAAGGGAAATAAGTGGATAGCCAGGAACATGCTATGTTTAAGAAGGCCTGTGGCCCGAGTGAGGCTGTGTTGGAGTTTGATAGAGATGTGGGAAGAAGTAGAAGCTGAAGTGCCGATGGATTGGAGCCAGACTGTCGAGGCCACCCCGGAAGAACAGCGGGATGTAGCAGAACAAAGTACCCAAGTCCACTGCTGTGACAGTCATCACTCGAGTGCCGAAAGCAGCGAGGACCGGGGCAGGCTCCACCACTATGGGCTATGTAATAATCCGGAGACGAGTTCCAGGTTGCGGGACTTCTTATGTTAAGGGCTGCTGGATAAAATGCTGAACATGTGACTGCATTGAAGACGCCTCGTGAGGCGATATCTGTAAGTGACTATAATGACATTCTGTTTTTGTTGTTTATTCTAAAATCCATAGATTGGATGGGATGTAGTGAGCCACCAGTCAACTCCCTGGGCTGGGCGCGGACCAGGGAGTATATAATAAAAGGTGTCGTCAGAGCACATGGCTGACGTCTAGAACCGAACAACTGAGTAGACGCCCCTTATTGCAGCTCCGCTGTCAGCAGTTAGGCCTCCCCGGTCCCTTATTTGCTAGAAGTCCGTTGAAGCCTCGGCCGTATGCCCCACGGATTGCCCAGTAAGCTCCTCAGACTACTGGTGCCTCTCGAGGCATTACACCGTGCACCGTAATAAAACTATGACTAAACGTAACTGAGCCGCCCAGGATGCGAGTTCCCGCTGTGAGCCCGCCATGTTATAGGCAGGCAGAGAGACACCATAGTTTCTGATCCAGAAGACTACGAAATTCAAGGAATTTCACTATTGTGGTATAGAATTCTGTTTGTTGCGCTGCCCAGGGCTTCTTCCATCCACTTTACTAAAACAGTGCTCTGGTGGGCAAATGTGAGTACTATTGGTTTCCTTACAGAAATCTACCAGTGTTAAAGCCGCTTTCTCTGATTTTGAGCCCCTGCTACTGCATTTTTATGATGCTGAAACTAATTAGCAGAACTATTCCCACGACCAAGATATTTGCAGTGGGACAGGAAGGCATGAATGTCAGAAGCTCAATATTAAAGTAAATAAAGGAATGCCCTAGTGTCCCCCTTTTTAATGCAGTGCTGTGTTGGGACATTGTTCCTGCTGCCTGCAAGCATTACTCAAAAGCACATTGGTGAAAGAAAGGCAGGGAGGCTGGACCCTGTAACAGTGAATGGTGTCCATCAGAAGCATTTCTTTCCTATGCTCTTTGGTGGCAGTGGCAGTTAATAAGGGCAGCTGCAGGAGAAACTTTTAATGAAGGCAAGGGCAGCGATGCGAGGACTTATTCTTTGGCCAGACCCAGTTTATGGCAGGCCAACTGATAAATATTCAGCCTTTCTATCAGACTCCGTGAGGACATCTTGAAATGGGACCGTGTAGTGGATATGGTAGTCAATATTATCCTTTTCAAAATACTATCAGTGTAACAGAGAGGCAGCAACTTCTCTCCAGTCACGCAGCTTTGTTTGGATCTCTTGCCATCTGTGGGAAGAGCAGGCTGTAGCTTTAACCGACAGTGCCAGTAGACCCATGTTTCCTCCTCCGTTCCTTAGCGAATACGGTTGTGGTGTTACCTGGTGTGTTCTTATAGGAACTTGAAACCATGGTGCTGTCTTGGACAACAGCACAGGTGCCACCCTCCTAGGCTCCGTGCCAGGTCACTGCAGCTTCTGGAAATATGGGTGCAGAAATCGGTGCATATCACCAACATCATTTGATGGAGAATGATTTTTACAACATATGCAGGAGCCTTTTTAGCTTTCTCTTTCCAAAGGTAGCAATTTTGGTCCGGTTAAAGATCCTATTGCAGTGTAGTACTGTTTGAATCCCATGGAGGGATTGGCACACAGAGATCTAGGTATTCTAACGTGATGGTAATGAAGCTGTGCATGAGATAGTACTCTGCAGTGAGTGGAAGACATTCCTCAAGTGAAGTGAACACAAAAGTGGGCAGGGCAAAAGGGGTCCCACTATCTCTTCTATCACCCAATTCATTCTCATAAAAGGGAGAAGAGTCTTCAGGTGATATCATGTTTAGGTCGAGTCTAGCACAGCGCATGCGCTGCACTAGGAAATCAACCTCTTGGAATCACTTCAGCTTTCTTCCGGTTTTGTAGAAGCTTGTGCGTGTGGTGCTCACACGCGATTGGCCTTTGCGTCGGGCTTCAGCACGCAATTGGCCAAAGGCGTGTGGATGTCTCAGCTTCTTTAGAAAGGTTTACTCCAAGAGCGTTTTTCTCTCTAGGAGCCAGCATCGGCGTGCAGAGGCCATCTGTTTTTAAGTAGCGTGCCCGCGCTGGTCTCCCACGCAGTGTTTCTCCCCCCCTGTGCAGGAAATGTATCCAGTTGCCCTCCAGTGTGTGTGCGTTAAGGTAATGAGATGTTGCAAGAACCTTAGCTCCCAAAACGTTTGTCAAAATAACTATAATGCATATGTGCCAGGAAAAGCAGCGGGCACTGTTTTACTTTAGGTGGACGGGACGTGTGGAAATGAATCCGTTCCGCATAAGTTTGTGCTGATGGGACAATAGCACACTGTAAGCATCCAATATGGGGCAAACTATTAAGGCTGCGGGAGGGTGGTTTGACGGCACAAAGCAATTTAACAAGTTATGCGTGGGGTTAGCTCCTCCTGCCCTCACGACACAAAATATCAATACTATCAACTTGTTGATGAGTTTAGGCGATGATGTGTGCTTTGGCTTGAGGATGAAGCTGTGTTTTGGTTAAGACACCCCCCTATGGGTTAATGGATAATCCAAGCACTCTTGGGCCGTCCTTTGCTTACTACCCTCGGCGCAGGGCTCACCTTCGGTTCCTCTGGTGTGTGTCTTCCATGAAAAGCACCTCGACCTCTACAGCAGGTGAGACCATGCGCTTGTGGCAAGCACTTTTTTTGACCGTGGGTCCGAATGCCCCACTTTTGATAAACATGGGGATTTGAAAGTAACTTTTTGCTTGGGTGTCTGCATTTTACTTTCTCCCCTTCTCGCTATGGCTTGTTTTGTTTCTACATTTTCTCCTTTACGTGCAGCCTTGGGGCCCCCTTTCACCGATTCAGGACCGCGTGGCTTATTGCTGGTAGTATAGACCCTGTTCTTCATGTCCACTGTATCTTACACCTGTTTTTTTGCTGCCGGTTTCTAAGTTGCATGAATGCATTAGTGGCGGCTGCGAACAATACTCTTGGAGCCTGGGAAATTGGAGATCTGTGTGAAGGCGGGGGAAGGAGGTGAGGCTCTGATGTCCCTCCCACTGATGACATCCTGAGGTGCCGAGTGATCATCACCCGGACGCCTTCGTGCCCAGGGCGTTTCTCTGGGCTCCTCCATGCCAGCAAATGTTGCAATACGAGGAGTTATAGAGGAGTTTATTATTCACATGTTAGTGCATGAAAAGAGGGCCTACCAGTTAGATGTCGAGCCTTGATAACATTTGTTTTTTAGGCTAACAGGGACTCTCTCTGTGCCGAGGATTCAGTTGTAAAACGACAGACTCGCTTTACTTTTGTAACACTTTCATCAGTCCCACCTGACACTTTCCTTCTCCCACAAACTCTCTCTTCATTTCTGTTTTCCTCTTCCTTTCACTCTTTCTCCATCTTCCCCTCCCCAGTAATTGACTCTCTCGCTCACTGGATTTTCTACAATAGCTCTTCAATCTTTTGTGGTACAGCACCCAGGATAACATGCTGCATAGCTAAACACTTATAAGGTCCCAAAGGCGAGACCTATTGGCTATGCCAATGCTTGTTTTTGATGTATGCGAGTTGCTGGCTGACATGAGACAGGCATATAATAAGACAAGGTCGGGTTATTTTGATAGGAGTGGGTTTTGTGAAACCCGGAAACGCAGGGTGTAGTGTAGCTTTTGTGGAGCATGCAGTGACAGTGCACGAGTTGCAGGCGGATGTGAGATACAGGCAACAGTGTATGCTAGCACAGGCGTGGTAGCAGTGATACAAGAGCCTTCAGCCTCTGTGGGGGATGGATAGGAAAATGGATAAATGAGGATTTGTGACTGTATGCGAGTCACGGGTGGACACGGAATATGATGTCAATCGAAATAAGACGAGCTGCATGATGATGTAAAGGGCTATCAGATATTAATCGGAACTCTACCATATACAGAGGGTCCTATAAGGATTTGATGATAGATTGGGGGACATCTGTTTACATTGAGTTTTAGCATCAATACATATTGGAAGTATCCTACATGAGCACTATGGTGATTAGTAGTGGGGCACAAACGGATAAACAAGGAAGGATGTGTGACACCAGATAGTGAGAAGAATGTATGAAACGATGCGCGTGAAAAATTGTAGTTGACAGACCAATTATATTATATGTCAGTTTAACATATAGAAATAGATAGAGTGGTACTGGGTAGTATCTTTAAATACAACATATATTTCTCTATTTCTCTACAGACAGATTGGTATAACAGCCACACAGCACCCTAGACTCCACACAGGATTGTGGGGCCACATGAGATTAGATTTAGTTTATTGTATACAACCATACTCTAGCTTATGTAGAGGCAGTTTCTGAAGGTGTTCATTCGTTTACAGACAATACGAGGACAATCCGACTTCTTTTTCTCATTTGCGTACATTACCTGAAGACTAGGCGAGTCTGACCTTTTGTGACAACTACGTGGACCCAGGGGTCACATCTACGAATGGGGACCCCAGTATGTGCATGTCAGAGGGTGACTTTACAAGTACCTTGACTTAATGAATAATAGTAATGGACTCCGTGTTTAACAACTAATACCATATTGATGGGAATTTGTAAATACATTGACTCACAATGTTTTTACTTCTGACCTAAAGTGCTCACTCTTCTACACATAGGGCCGAAGTTGATCATGTGATAATTTTTAGGGACTGACCCATGTGATGGTCTCTTAACTACTTAGGTGCTCCTTCCTAAATTGTGATTATATTAATGTTTGTGGCCCTGATGAGGTCTGAGGCAACATTATCAGCAATAGAAGAAACACCTGTTGGCGAGGGCAAAATGCATTCATGGATATCTAATAAAAAACATATGTTAAAACCACAACATCAACTCTGAATTCTAGAATTCTTGAAAAACCCCTTTTTGAACATAGTGATGCAACTAAACTTATGTTTGTGTGCATGGATTGTGTTGAAATGAAACCAGGAGATGGTGTTAGACAAGAATTCCTGACAAAGTTAGAATTGGAGTACATTATCTCATTGGAAACTATCTATCCAGGAGGTCTGAATCAGGGCAAAGAACTGTGGGTTCATTTGGATCAATAAGGGTATATCAATGTAGCAACACAATGTCAATGGACTGATTGATAAGCTGTCTCCAATTTGGAACGGTTTCTCCTTTCATTTACTTATTTTTCTTGTATATGTAAAATGTCATAGTTTGTTTCTTTTTTGTAAGCTTGGTATGATATACCCAAATTATCTGACACAGTTTTGCACAGATACTCATTTAGAGTAACTTTGGGGATGTTTATTGTGTTGCAAAATACGTGGTCTATCACTATTCTGTCCACATCAGTCATTTGAATGTATCATGATAGGTATAGTGCCTTTTTAATGAATAAACACCTTTTTTTAGATTTTTATTCTCTCAGATTTATCTTTGATTGCGTCCCCTGTGTCCATTGACATCCTACTGGTGAGAGGCGGTTTGTGTACGAATTTTGTACGAATGGTGTGATAAGTGTATCAATCCAAAGGGGCTTTTTTTGTGACTTTGATGTTTATGCCTTTGGAGTATAAACCATCTATAATGACAAATTGTCCACTGGGACTATATTGGTATAATTTTTAATTTAAAGAAATCTTTAATTAGTGATTGTCAGAATTTTCTGAAAGGATGGAATATGGGAAAGTATATGTGCAATATTCTAGTGTTTGACTTTCAGTAATATATTATGTATAATAAAGAAACCCTACTCAAATTTGGCAGCTGTTTGTATCCGAAAGTTGTAACAACGTTTGTAATCCTATTTTATGTTCTGTGCTGTGACTCAAGATGGCTGAATAAGTCAACGGTTTAGAAAAACGGACAAAATGCTGGTCAGAGAAAGGTTTTGTTTAGACTGAAATGTGTAATCTGTGTTTAACGCTATGCAACTGAACATATATATGCTGATTTTTTTTTTTTTTTTTTTTTTTAGTCGAGACATGTTCGGAGTCTCCGTTGCATCTGAATTTCGTATCAGTTGCCCAGCGGAAGTCAGCGCTGGCTGTGTGAGAGGGTCGTGGGCAGAACAGGGCAGCATTTTTTCATATATACATATAAGTATGATTAAAATTTAAAGTGAATCAAAAGTTAGATGTAAATGTAAGTTAAAAATAGCATTTTAATCTCAAAAAAACATTTGCCATGAATGGTGATGTCATTAATCCTGTCTTTCAGATACAATTATGGATCTTATCGATGATATCACAGAACAAGTCCTGAGCGATGTAATAGGTGCTGTCAAATGAGAGGGCAAAATCATACTTGGCTAGTAAGCAAGTTATAGTTACTTCATTCATCTATAACTGGAGAATACCCAACTATAATATCACTTAACCATGAAAAGCATATACTCAGGAGCCCAGTCAGATCCTTCCCCGCACGACATCTTCCACAGAGCAGCCGCCTCCATCGCCTCTCAGCTTTGTCGCACAATCAACTGTTCCCTCAAATCGGCCACCTTCCCCGAAGGCCGGAAACACGCCAAGATCAACCCCCTGCTAAAGAAGCCGCCCTCAAACCCGACTGACCTCAGGAACTCCAGGCACATCTCTCTCCACCCCTTCCCAGCCAAGTTAATCTAGAAGGCCGTTCACGCTCAACTTCGTCCACGTTCCTAGAAGTAAACCACGTCCTGGACACCTCCCAATCCGGAATCCATAGTAACTAAAGCACAAAGACCACATTCCTCGCCACACACTGATGACATACGCTCCCTCGACCAGTGTGAGACTGCAGCCCTCATCCTACTGGACATCTCGGCCGCCTTCGAGACTGTCTCCCACTGCATCCCAATGACGAGACTCCACAACGCTTGCATCCGCAACAAGGAACTGGACTGAATCCACTCCTTCCTCGCCAGCCGGATTCAGCAAGTCAAACCACCCCCATTCCTCTCAGAACCAACAGATCAGCTGCCGAGTGCCACAGGGTTCGTCCCCGAGACCCACCCTCTTCAACATCTACATGGACCCCTCACAATCATTGTCAGAAGCCACAAACTCAACATCGTCTCCTATGCTAACGACACCCAGCTGATCCTCTCCCTCATCAACGAACCCAAAACTACCAGAACCAACTTCCACAGCAGAATGAAGGTCGTTGCTACCTGGATGAAAGGTGCTGCCTCAAGCTGAACTCAAACAAGACTGAAATACTCATCCTGGGACCCACCCCTTCAGCCTGGGATGACTCTTGGTGGCTAGCCACTCTGGGATCCCCTCCTACCCAGTCGGACCATGCAACGCAACCTCAGCATCATACTGGACTCACGGACCACGCTAGCACGCTCTCGCTTTTACTTGAAACTTGCAATTTTTTAAATCGCCGCTTTACTGATGTAAATGTCTAATATTTGCACGGTATATTTTTAACTTTTGTGGGCACATTAGCTAAGTCACCTGTGTAGATATCACGGCTTACCTCCCCGTTCCACCGCAGCTTGTGCAGTTTGTTGTGGAGGGAGTGTCTAACGCGGTACAGAGGGAGCCCTTTCACCCTCACTTCCGGGGGCCATCTTGGAGAGCTGACAGTCTAGTGGTTGGACTAGGACCATCAGCAGCCTCCTATTTAAAGCTCACATGGAGCAAACGCGCAGCGGTTACGCGCAGCGGGCGCGCCATAGGTGCGCCGGAGGTTCGCCAGAGGTGAGCCCATCTTTGCCCATCCGTGACCATCCGGGGCCTGGGGCCAGAACCCCTGGCCAGAATGTTTTATTCAAGGGGTGACTTACTACAGCTTAACTTGGGTAAGTCCCATCTGGAGCCGGCTACCATACATCGGTTGGGTTGCGAGGGTCTGCTAATCTCACCTAGGTGCATTGGAGGGCGACAGCGCACTCCCAACACACATACCCTGAGCCACAGGTTGGAGGTCTTCACACTTCTGGAAGACGGGGAGTTAGACGTCCTCGCGCTTACAGAAACATGGCTGGAGGATTGCTCAGCGCCAGATTTAGTGGCGGCCCTTCCAGATAACTATCTGGCTATCCATTTTAACAGAGAGGGAGCCAAGAGAGGAGGAGGAGTAGCCCTTTTTTATCAGTCATGCCTCTGTGCCGACAGGTTCCTCTCTGAAACCCTTGGAGGAGCAGAGGTCATGGGGGTCAAGCTCAGGAGGGGAGCGGTCTGTGTGGTGTTCTTGGTGGTATATCGGCCGCCTTGGGCGTCGCCAGACTCCCCCACTCTCTTCGTGAGATTGGTTCAGGACTTGTGCACAAGATATGATAAAATGGTGATCGTGGGGGACTTCAATTATCATTGGGAAAAATCTCCTAAAGAAGGACAAGCATTACAGATCGAGGAGGCGGTCTCCTCCTTAGGTCTTACTCAACAGGTCAAGGGACCGACACATGAGAAAGGTCATGTGCTCGACTTGGTCTGGACCACCATGCCAGCCCAGGGCACTACGGAAATTCTCCCTTGTGCTTGGTCCGACCATTCTCTAATAAAGGGTAGACTCATACTGAGGGGCCCCCTGTCCAAACCTGGGGAGGGCTGGAAAACGGCCCGCAAATGGAGAAATCTTGATGGGGAAAAATTGGTCCACCTCTTAGAACACCACCCTTCAGCAAAAGAGCAGGATGACAACGTTGATGCTCTATGTGGACATCTCCAGCATAAACTGGGGAGTGCCATTGATGTGGTGGCACCTCTTCGCAGGATGAAGAAGGTGGCGAGAGGAGCTGGGGCGCCTTGGTATAATTATTCTCCGAGGGAGATGAAACGTGGGGTGAGGAGGAAAGAACGGGCATGGCGTAAAAAATATGACGCCATCTCCAAACAAGAATACGTCTCATCTTTAGCCCACTACAAACTAGCCATACAATCTAGGAAGGCTGCTTTCTTCGAGGAAAGAATAGCTGCTGCAAGAAATCCGCAAAAAGAAATCTTTCGCGTCCTGGCGGAGCTCAGGGTGAACAAAGAGCAAAGCCCTGAGTTCACTCAGGAGGACTGTCAGAGGTTTCAGGATTTCTTCGTGAAGAAGATATCCGATATCTTGGACGAAATTGCGGAAACTGCACCCCTCGAATGTCCTCGCCTACCGGACCTTATCGTCCCGTTAAACATCTCACCTCTAGCTGAGTTCTCCCCTATCTCCAAACAGGAATTACTTAAAATCATAGGCCGAGTTAAATCGGGCTCCTTGGTGGACCCTTGCCCTCCTGACATATTCAAGGTGGCATTACCAGGAATAGAGGAAGAGGTTCTGCATCTATTGAACACTTCTCTACGCACAGGACAGATCCCTCTAGCTTTTAAAGAGGCTCGTCTGATCCACTTACTGAAGAAACCTGGTGCAGACACAAAATGTCTGAAAAATTTCCGGCCCATCTCTCAGCTGCCTTTTTTGGCTAAAGTGGTTGAGCAGCATGTGTTAGCTCTACTATCGGGCCATCTAGAGAGCAACAACCTGCTGGAGACCAATCAGGCAGGGTTCCGTGCTAATCATAGCACGGAACTAGTTATGCTATCCATTCTAGATGAGTTAAGAACGCGGGCTGATGTAAAAACATCGAGCGCCCTGATACTACTGGATCTCTCCGCGGCATTTGATACCGTGTGTCACAAACAGCTTCTGTCGCGGTTGAGATCCTTTGGCGTCATGGGTACAGCACATGCATGGCTCACATCATTTTTGCAGGGTAGGACACAACGAGTGCAGCTGGGTGACCTGCTTTCCACCCCTGCTCCGATCACCTGTGGGGTCCCACAGGGCTCGGCCTTGTCACCCCTACTCTTCAACATCTACTTGCAGCCACTAATTGCTCTCCTGAACAGGATGGATTGCCTAGTGTACAACTATGCCGATGACACCCAGATTATCATCCGGCTGGATGACGGTCCGGGAGCATCCACTAGGTTACAGGACATATTGAAAACCACAGTCAATTGGATGTCCGAGAATTCTCTGAAAGTAAATCCGGATAAGACGGAAGTGTTGCCCATCTCCATCTCGGGCAACCCTTGGAGCGAGAAATTCTGGCCTAGGGAGCTGGGCGCACCACCAAAACCGGCAGCCGCAGTCAAGAGCTTAGGCCTATATGTGGATAATAAATTATCCATGGAAAAACAAGTTACCACTGTAGTGGGTACTTGTATAGGCCTCCTAAGACAACTAAGGAAGATCTCTGCCCTACTCTCATTCCCTACTTTGAGACACGTGGTCTCAGCCACAATTTTGGCTAGGCTGGACTACGGGAACTCCCTATACTTAGGTTTGCCACAGCGGCTGCTGGACAAACTACAGGGAGTCATGAATGACGCAGCTAGGCTGATATTTAAAAAACCCAGGACTGCCCATGCCTCTCCCCTGATGCAGGAGCTGCACTGGCTCCCAATTCGTCAGAGAATGGTCTTCAAAGGACTGTGTATTGCTCACAAGTCGCTGTATGGAAAGGCACCAAAATACTTGAAATCTCGACTATCCCCCTACACACCGGGCAGGACTTTGCGTTCGGACGCCACTCTTCTGTCCCAATCCCGCTTCAAATTGACCACGGTGGGGGGCCGTGCATTTTCCAACACGCTCCCAGCTTTATGGAACAAATTGGATCCAGAGCTCAGGAAGGAAAGTAATTTACTTTCCTTCAGAAAAAAACTAAAAACTGTTTTGTTTAAACAAGCATGGAGCAGATCTTAGGTGCACAGTTGGTTTCAAGTGAATGCAACATCTTATCACGTAAATCTGGACAGACAGCGCTTAGAGACCCCTGTGGTTATAACGCGCCATATAAATTAAATAAATAGCTCACAATGAACCGTCAAATGAATGCAGCTTCCTCAGCCGGATTCCACACTCTCCGCCTGCTTCAAAAGACATTCAGATGGATCCTCACAGGATCAAGAAAGACTGTCACACACAATCATCACCAGCAGACTCAACTACAGCAACGCACTCTAAGCCGGCGACAACCAGAAAACATCTCAAGAAACTACAGAACGTCCAAAATGCAGTAGCCAGACTGGTCCTCGACATCCCCCGCCACAGCCACAACACCCAACTCCTTCGACAACTCCACAGGCTCCCAGTCAACAAGAGAATCACCTTCAAGCTCCTCACACATGTCTAAAAAGCTCTCCACAATGAAGCACCAGCATACCTGAACCACTGCCTTGCATTCCACGTACCCACCAGACAACTCTGTTCTGCCCAACTTGCCCTAGCCTCCGTCCCCAGGATCCACAAGACCAGAACCAGAGGAAGATTGTTCTCCTTCCTTGTCACAAAGACCTGGAACACCCTGCCCCTCCACCTCAGCAATCTGCGTAACTGACCCTATTCAAGAAGGCCCTCAAGACCTAGCTCTTCCAATGATCCTACAACCTGAAGGACCAGCAGCCCCCCCCAGTGACTGGAGGACCCCACAGGTGAGTAACTGCGCTATACAAGCCCCTGATTGATTGTTTGACTTCAACAATATAAGAATTTAAATATAAACTTAGAAATGTTGTAATATTGTTTCTGTTCTATGTATTGAATAATTTATTTTCAAGTTGCATTTTTATATGAAAATATTATATACTGCTCACCCAAGCCCACAAGACCCTTCACAACAACGGTATGCATCATGAATGCGTAGGTTATGAATTTATGAAGATTTGTGTCGTCAACGCATGAACTTATCTGCAATATATTAAAGAGCAGGATTCTGATATTAAAAAACATCTCTTTATTTTTCCAGTTATGCATCAGTGTACCAAGCAATATCATAAATGACAAGTTGCGACAAACAGCATCCGCAAACAATGCCACAACTGCTCCATTCTCAATTGGCGCGAAGAGAGAAGACCCAGGGCCTGGTGGACATCGAATGTTGAGACCCTGGATGCAGATGATCCTATTATTCTGAAAAACAAGGATACAATTCAATAAAAGGCCATGCATGGTTTGTACGCAAAGTTAAGGATCAATGAGGCAGCACAACAAGGTAATCTGCATAAGAATGGTTAACCTGGCCAATGTTGAACCTGGACCAGAAGCTCTTGACTAGTTTAGAAGTGTACTGAAAAATCTCCACTTCAGTCTGCCACATATTCACAAAGGGATTACTGGTAGCAACAAATACATTCACGGTTGTGGATTCCTCCACTATGAATGGAGAGACACCCGCAGTCATAAATCCCACTAAGGGGAACTCTAATATCACCCCCTCCCTCCAAATGGCCAGAGATTTATTTGAGCCAAGGGCTGGATCACTCGGTTTTGATGGGGTGGGGGAGAAGTGCTTTCTCCTAAGGCAAAATGTTTTACTGAAGAAAGTAGGAAAATAAAAAAAATATGTTTGCACAGCGGGTTCCATTACAGGGAAATCTTCAAAGCCTAGATTTAGGCAAAGGTGTAGAGGAAATAGGAGCACAGATACCATGTGACATTCTCAGTAGTTTAATAAACACACAAAAGATGATGGGAGACATGCTTTCAAAGTGTATGACCACGGACACTCACTATCATTCTAATCCAGCATTCTTATTACCCCATCATGCCATCTCAGGTAGCACCATATGCAAACCAGTCTTGACCCTGCGCCAATAGGAACAGTCCAGCCCGAACAGCCAGGGGAGTTCCTTCCTGAACCATAACACAAGTAACGCAAGACTAGTTTCGCACTAATTGGGGCTCATCAGTTGGGTGTAGGTTGCTACTAGTCGCACTGACTACGGGACCCGCGTCTGAGCATAACTTTGCCACTTAAGGCTGTACATCAAAATGTGATGGAAGGAACGCTTGCACCGTGGCTAGACCCAGGTCAAGCTGGTTGTAGGGCTCCGCACTGCACTACTGTGGTCCTGATAACTGTTCAAAAAGAGCTTTGCATGATCATTGGCCGAGGAAGAGCTGCCACTGAGTCTTCTTGACCTTTCTACAGCCAATGACCAGATTTATCTTTACTTGTAAGGCCGGGCGTCAAAGGGGAGTCCAAGGGTTGGACTGGTCTTTCTTAGTGGGCTGTACCCAGGAGCTCTGCATCCCACCCCTCCCAATCTATTTACTACATACCATCTTTCATGTTTGTCTTATACCCTGTTGGTTCCAAACCTTGATAGAAACACCACTGGAGTCCATAATACATTACAAAGGGGATTCAGAGCACTTGCATGCTGGATGACAAGAAAAAGCCTTAAACTTAACTCAAACATAACTCTAAGGGTGCTGGGTTATCTGGGTCATCTATTTCATTCTCAGGTTGCTGACTTGACACACTGGGTCTCAACCCAGCTTCTTTCAGGACTCTTACAAATCCTGGGATGATATTTGATGAGGACATTTCCTTAAAGATCCTGATTACTGAGGCATCGGAGGGCTGCTTCTTTCACCTCAGAGTTTTAGGGGAAAGAATTTCTATCATCGCTGACAACACTAGCTATCCCACTATTCAAGCCATAGTGGGTGCAAGAATAAATTATGCAGTCCACTGTCAAATATGGACAAGTCACCAGAATAGCCGATGTACAAGATGTGACAACATCTATGCTTTGGTACTTATGACATCAGATGTTCCAACCTACTCTTAGGCCCTAAGATCAAAACGTGTGACTTAAACAAAAGCCTAAATTTACTACTCCTAAATGGCCTTTGTGAATACCGAAAGTCGTAAAGTTAGACTTTAGTCTGTTAACTTTTGTGAATCAGGCCCCAGGTATGTAACCCTTGCTAAAAGACACAAGGTGCAGAGGTCTAAGGCCAGCATTGAGGAAAATCACTGGTGAGGGGTGGAATGCAGGAATTGATCTGTGCATTTGGTAATTACTGGGCCACATTTCAGACCCTTGTTTTTTGTCAATGTGCTACTTTAAACAAAGATTGGCCAGATGTAAATCAGTCTTGATTCCACTCCAATAGGAACAGTCCACCCTGTAGTGCCAGGCCAGATCCACCTCGGAGGAAATGCAAGAAAACCCAGGCAAGATTTAAATTCGTAATGGGATGGTTTAAATGTCATTGTGAACCTAAGAGTGAATGGGATGGGTAGTGAATGAATGTAGGGGGTATGCTTGAGTGTCAAGTGCTATGTGTGAATGTGAAGGGGTGTGCATCAAAATGAAGGGGTATGTGTGAATTTGAGAAGGGTATGGGTGAATGAAGGGGTGTATATCAACATACAAAGCTAAGTGTGAGTGTGAAAGGACATGTATGAATGTGAAACGGATAAATGTGAATGAAGAGATGTTTGAATGTGAAGGGGGTATAAGTGAATGCCAACGACATGAATGTCAAAGGGTATGTGAGTGTGAAAGAGTAAATGTGAAAGGGTATTAGTGAATGCATAGCGATATATGTGATATGAAGGTGTATGTGTGAATGTGATGGGGCATGTGTGAAATTAAATGGGTACGTTTGAATATGACCGGTCTTATTTGAAAGTGTATGGGAGGTCTAAATGTGAAAGGGTAGGGGTGAAGCGGTATATGTGAATCAGAGTGGCATGTGTGAATGTGAAGGGGTGCAATCCCTCACGGCGCATGCCTGAGCAACGTGGTCTTAACAACAACCGTGTCTTAATTATGCGTGTCTTAACTATGCATGCCTTTACCACGCATGCTTTTACAACTGATTTAGTTGAAATAGCATTTTTGGTAAAGGCGTATGTGCGGTTAAAGTTATGCCCTAGCATCCCCTTAGTCCTAAAACCTATCCTAAATCCCAGCCCCCTGCCCAGAGTACAACCCTAGCCCTAAAAACACCCCAGCCCCACACCCTGACTTCTGAAAGCCCGGACCCAGCTCTAAAAATGAAGCCCCCCCCCCCCCCTCCCAGGCACTGAGCCCTAAAAACCCAGCTCCCAGCTTTGAAATTGACCCAAACACCCGGAGCCCTAAAACCTTCGCCCTGGACCTAAAAAAACACCAGACTCCCGCCCTAAACGTCCCTGCAGCTGTAAAGTACCCTGACCCCTGTCTTGAAGGCCTAAAACACGGACCTGCAGCCTACCCGGGCCCCCCCACTGAGCCCTAAAACAGGCCTCTCTGCCCTATAAAGTATCCTGACCACCGGCCCGGAGCCTTAAAGCCCTAAAAAGTTACCCGACCCTCAACTCCCAGAAATCATACTCACCAAGCCGTTCCTCGTCCAGGCAGGAAGTCACCTCTGACCTTCCGCCTCGAGTAATGAGCGCTAACTACTACTAACGTCTAAACCACGCATTTGTGTGGTAAAAAAAATAAGCGGGGTAAAGACATATGCGGGGTAAAGGCATATGCGGGGTAAAGGCATATGCGGGGTTCCGCCTGCGTTGTTTAGTCATGCACAGTTTAGGCTGTGTGGTTAAGGCTGTTTCATGTATGTGAATGGTATGTGTGAATGTGAAAGGGTATGTGTGAGTGTGAAGGGTCATGCACGAAATTCAATGGGTATGTTTGCATATGACATGATTTATGTGAAAGTGAGTGGTATGTGTGCCTCTCTTCTTCGTCTCACCTGTCCCCTCTCTCTCCCCACCGTATGTTTCCATTGCATTCTTCATTTCTGTCACTAACTGTTTCTCTGTCGCCCTAGTCTCAGTGCTTTATCTTTCTTTCTCACTAACTCTCACTCAGTGCCTCTGTCCGAGTGTGTCATGTTACTTCCTGTGATATCACTGATGTCAAAGGGTGTGTGATGTCACTTCCTGTGATGTCATTAATGTCAAAGGGTGTGTGATGTCACTTCACTAACCCTAGTATTTCAGGGGATCAACGTCCAGGGCAGCACTGTTTATCAGGGGTGACCACGGGCCTAGAAACGGACGGATATTTGATCTGATGGCGGTGTGTGGAGATATGATTTATTTGGGGCACTAAAGCCATAATTGGTGACCTCGAGGATGTGGAGCCGGAGGGCATCTGTAGGCATTACCTACACCCACCCTGGTCTCCGCAGGTGTGGGGTTGGGACTGCAGCCTTACATGTGCCTTCTCCACACTTCCTTCTGTGCAGTCAGTCTTTCATGAGATGCTGCAGACACAAGACGGGGTGAACCTGGGGGTGTGGAGAGACCCCCCCCCCCTCTGTATTTAGAGCAGGGACTCCCTTCCTTCCACCTACTTGAGGCAAAAAGAATCAGGGAAGTGTCCCCTGTGCCCTGGCAGGGTGTCTACTTGGATGTAATGACGCTGTACGTGTGTGTAATCTGGCTTCAGGGCGCTTTAAACCCCAGCCCACTGGGAGCAGCACCTGGATGTGCACTAGAGGCCCTGGGGGGGGGGTCGCTGCATGGAAATCTCTTATCTGACCTAACATTAACCCTTCTACTGCCTAATGAATACCTTGTCGACTCCATAAACACAATTTAAAGGTGTCATACCAAGTTCTACACGTCTAAGAACAGTTGGGCATATTTACTAGGGGATGGTGCAGCGCAGCATTGAGCCGAAATTGCTAACAGCACACTGCGCCATTCTGAAAAGGCAGGGCTGTGCCGTATTTACGATAATACGGCATAGCCCTGCATTTCCTCTAGCGCTGGCTCTTAGTTCAGCTGCAGCACCAACGCAGGAACCCTTGCATCATAGTGAAAAGGTGATCCGTTGAGGGGATAATTGTTAATGAGCAGGAAGGTATCCCTTCCTGCACATAAACAATCACTAATGGTGATTAGTAACTCCCATGTGTGCTGCATTGTGCAGCACACTTACAAGTTTATTTTTTTAATGGTTGTTTATGTGCAGGAAGGGACACCTTCCTGCACATGAACCATCATTCATGGCGATTCGCTCTTGCTCTGTGTGCTGCAGAATGCAACAGATAGAAACAGCAAAAACGAGGAGAAAAAACTATTTTTGTTTCGCCAGATTTAGACCAAGTTTGTTATTTTTGTCTTCATTTTGGGGCTGCCTCCCATTTACACCACCCTTGTAAATAGGGGGCAGCGTCAACATCAAAGAGTGTTGCGACCAAATGCCCAATGCAACAACCTTTCCCAGCCCTTTCACACTCATTGTAGCGTGAAAGGGGGCATTTACAAGGCGGCGTTAAGTGGCTTAACGTCGCTGTGTTATTAACGTGAAGAGTTTGTGGCCAAGGAAACGTCGCAAGAAGTGACGTTCCTGCAGCAATAAGCCTTCGTATATATGCCCCAGTGTGACTTTCAGCTTTGTTTGAGGTTTACCACCAGTTGATATCTAGAATCAGATTTATAGAATTGTAAAGCAAACAAAAAATGTTTTAAAGTTTCTTTGGGGTTATGCTAAACTGATATTCATTCCAAAGGGACTGGTTCAATTCTAAGTGTGGACTATGAGAGTTTAATATATGTCCCTGTTCGTGACATCGTTGTGAATTAAATATGCTAACTTGTCCCATTGCTATATTTCCCAGGACTTGTGGCCAGTGTTGATGTAGTTCTATGTCTCGGTGCTTTTGAATTCAGCTGCACCTGCAGTCTGGCTTGCTTTGATCTGCCAACAATCACCACCAGACTTAACCCCTTTCATGCGGCCGCGATTCTGCCGCAGAATCGCGAGTGGGCGGCTTTATGACGGCCCCCAGTGGTCATCAGCATGGAAGGGTTTAAATAGTAATATTGCCCTTTATAAACACAAAACATAAAATATACAAATAAGGCTATACCGCAGTTCTATATTAATGCACACTATAAACAAAATATGTACAACTCGCACACCATATTTGATCATCTTAGTCAGTGATCTACCACATGATCTCATCACATGCCTCCATTTTACTACAAGACACAGATGCATTAAGGCTTTATTGCATCAGACAAAGGCTCAAGGCAGCATCACAGCCCAGGGTGGGACCCTCACAACCCTTGGGAGGAGGAGTCCCACCATGGGAGGACCACAAGACTGGCTGCCAGCCTTCTCTTCTCAAGCTGCCCATTTCCTATCACGCGTCAATACTCACCGGGACTTGGTTCGCACACATGTCCACAGTCATTCCTTACGCAGGTCTGACCCTCAGGACAATATCCTCCTCGTCCACACCGTTCAGCGCACAATCCTACACGTAGAAAAGAGCAATACGGCAGTATGAATAGACGTTATTAACATGGTAAAAACCTGTGAGTGCCCCATTCTGTCACCATAGTAATGAAATAGCATCTTATTGCCTGAAGATGTTCATGAGTAATGGCAGACGGGAGTCGATAAGCCATTCCCTCAGAACCATGAACCTCCATTGGGGCATATCACCAACAACCGGTGATAATTATCGCTAAGCGCACTTAGCACTAGGATAATTATTGCCGGTTTCTATCGCTGAGATAGCACGCTATCAGCGACGCTCATATCAAAAGCAATAGGAATACCAGCGATAGCTGATGAATGTGCGATTACCTTTTTCCTGGATTTCCAGCGATAAACTGGGATACATATGATTAAATAGGCAGGATATAACCACGGCCTGACTGGGAACGAAAACTGGCCCTGGGAAAGTGCTCGGCCGGCCGCCCAAGCCCTCCAGAAAAGTGGGAGGGGGTGACCGAGCACTTTGACTGGGCCGCTTTTCAGCTGCAAAAACGGCCCTGTAACAAAAACAGCCCCCAGGGGCCCAAAATCGCCCCCCACCCTTGCTGCCCACAGGGGGATTGCACGGTGCCCGCAATGGCCAGTCCGGGCCTGGAAATACCAGTAGGTTTGTATATAAAGGGGTATACGTGAATGGAAATGGTATGTGTGAGTGTGTAAGGGTATTTGTGAATGTAAACGGGCATGTGAGATATTATAAAAGTATTTGTGAAGGGTATTCCTGAATGTGAAGGGGTATATATGAACATTCAAAGATGTGTGAATGTGAAAGACCTATATGAATGTAAAGGGTATGATTGAATGTGAAGGGGTAAAATTCAATGTGAATGACGTGCTAATATGGAAGGGCATGTGTGAGTGTGAAAGGGTAAATGTGATATGAAAGTGTATGTGTGAATGTGATGGGGCATGCATGAAAGTGAATGGGCATGTTTGAATACAACAGGATTCATTTGAAAGTGTATGGTAAGTCTAAATGTTAAAGGGTATGGGACAACGTGAAGGGGTATATGTGAATCAGAGTGGTGTGTGAATGTAAAGGGGTGTATGTGAATCAGAGTGGTGTGTGTGATTGTGATGGGGTGTATGTGAATGGAAAAGGGTATTGTTAATGTGATGTTTATCTGAATGGCTTGTGTGAATGTGAAAGGGTATGTGAATGTGAAAGGGTATGTGAGTGAAGGATCATGCAGGTATGATTTTCTCCCTCTTTTCCCTTCAGATTCCTTCTGCTTCTTTGGATTTCTCCTTCACACCATTTTTCCTTCTCTGGTAATCTGCGAAATCTTCCCTTCCCACACCTCCTTCCTTCTCTCGCTGCATCTCACACTTCCCCTTTCACTGTATCATACTGTTCCACTCTTCTTCTCTCGTGTTTCTCCATCTGTCCTCTAGTCTCTCCATCTGTCTTTCCTCACTCTCTGCCTCTTGCTCTCTCTTATCTCACTTGCCCTCTCACTATCTCTTCTCTCCCAATTTGTCCTTCATAACTCACAATTTTCCCTTTCTCATTCTCCTTTCCTCTTCTCACCATCTCTCTCTGCCTATCTATCTATCGATCTCTTGGTCTGTCTCGCTGTCTCTCTCTCTCTCTCTCTATCTCATCCCCATTGTGGGGCAGAGAGACAGATACACATTGAAAGGGTAAATCACACCCATATGAACACACCTAGCTCATACCTCTGCAGAGGGGAGTGGGCAACCACCCCCTTGCTTTTGTCTTTTTATCTGCTGACCTCACATCATTTAGGGCTCACCAGGGGGTGCGGTTCTGGGGTTACCCTTTCAGACCCCTAGCACTGCCTTTCCAAACTCTGGCCTCACAGGTGGCAAAAGAGGCATGAACAGCATGTAACCCATGCAGTAATTCTGCTGTTTAATTTCTACAGCTCTGATTGGGACATTACACTCTGTTTGGTAAAAGAAATGCATGTCGAATCAGCACTAATGGAGGGTATATTTAATGCATTGTTGCATATTGATTTATATTGGTGGGTTGACCATTTATTTAACAATGTTTTACGTAACTCTCCCTTTTATTTATCAATACATACACTAGGTGCCACATTGATCAAAGTGTTGCGTTGCCCTTGCATCGCGCAATGTAACGCAACAGTAATGCAAAACTAAAGTCAGATTTACTGAGCCACGCATGGCCCCCTTGCACGTCCCTGTGGGGCTTGGTAAATCTGGAGTAACGCAACAGTAATGCAAAACTAAAGTCAGATTCACCGAGCCATGCACGGCCCCCTTGCACGTCCCTGTGGGGTTCGGTAAATCTGAAGTAACGCAACAGCAATGCAAAACTAAAGTCAGATTTACCGAGCCACGCATGGCCCCCTTGCATGTCCCTGTGGGGCTTGGTAAATCTGGAGTAACGCAAGACCGCAGAAGTCGCAGCTTCCATTACTCTGCCCATGGAGGCGTTCCATGGGTGGAGTCACATCCGCCATGAATTTAGGCGCAGACCCAGATTCACCATGAGTGTCTGACCTGGAATATGTCAAAATTCGACGCCTTCCCAAGGGAGGTGTAACGAGGGGAAATATCATGATTTTTCCTTGACTTTTATTTCTTTCTCTGCGTGCTGCATTCATGAGGAAAAGCATCAGGTGTCCCTTCCTGCCCCAAAACAATCCTGCTTAAAACAGGCACACTTGCAGCATGATGCAAAGCAGCCTTCACTGCGCTCGACAGCCAAAAGCACAGCCGTGCACGGAGAGGCAGGAATGCACCATATAATGTTATATATGGGGCATTCCTGCCCTCTCCCTTTTAGGCGGTGCAGCGCCGCAAAGTAGCTGCTGCGTTGCCTGAAAAATGTAATATCGTTCTTGAGTGGAGTGGCATCAATTATTGTGATGTCATCAGGCTCAAGGTCATGTTGCATCACTTTCTGGGATTCAAAGTCATATAATATCACTTCCTGTGCTATCATTGATCTCAAAGGGTGTGTGATGTCACTTCCTGTGATATCATGGATGTCAAAGGGTGTGTGATGTCATTTTCACTAACCCTGGTATTTCAGGGGATCAACAACAAATAAGCTCTCGCAACTACATGTGTGTATATCAAAACAAGGTTCAATGACCAACAGTAAAAGGAAACGCAGACGCAGGTTCTTTGGTGTGATACTTCTTGTTACAGCAAGATGTTAACTTTTCTCCAGACTTAAGAATGATATCAATCGCCGACACGTGTTTCGTCGTGTGCGGGTGAGTCAAACACGACTCTTCAGGGCTTATACTCCCAATCCACAGTGTGGTTGGAGTAAGTCTGGGTCTTTACAAGCTCAGTTTCAGGCAATGGGTATTCTGTGTGTTCATACACAGACGAGGCTGGTTAATAAGGTAATCAATGGTAGTATAGGAGTGGAGTTATCAAATCCCATTGGCAATCTTGTAGAGATAATGTAGCGCTGTATCCCGCTATGTCGTCAGGCGGTGAGCCGGGAGGGGATTCTTAAATCGTGCCTAAATGAGGTAATGAGTCTGTATCCTCTGAGGCGGTGTGCCGCTTCATGCAATCCCTCCTCTGTTTGTTCCCGGCGGTCGTCTCTCGTGTACGAAACTGAGCTTGTAAAGACCCAGACTTACTCCAACCACACTGTGGATTGGGAGTATAAGCCCTGAAGAGTCGTGTTTGACTCACCCGCACACGACGAAACACGTGTCGGCAATTGATATCATTCTTAAGTCTGGAGAAAAGTTAACATCTTGCTGTAACAAGAAGTATCACACCAAAGAACCTGCGTCTGCGTTTCCTTTTACTGTTGGTCATTGAACCTTGTTTTGATACACACATGTAGTTGCGAGAGCTTATTTGTTGTTTAATTGTCTTGTCTTTGACTTGTTTGGACGGTTAAGGGCGTTTTGCCGTCTGCTCTTTACGCACTACACAACGATACGTTTGCTCCTTACACACTTTGTAACGTTTCAACCCAGGCAGTGCGCCCCCTTAGTCCTATTTTTCTAAAAAACCCCATGCTCAGTATTTCAGGGGATCAACGTCCAGGGCAGCCCTGTTGATCAGAACTGATCACGCGCCTAGAAGCGGGCGGATATTTGATCTGATGGCCGGTGTGTGGAGCTGGGATTTATTTGGGGCACTAAAGCCATAAATGGTGACGTCGAGGCTGTGGAGCCGGAGGGGAGCTGTAGGCATTACCTTCACCCACCCTCGTCTCCGCAGGGGTGGGGTTGGGACTGCAGCCTTACATGTGCCTTCTCCACACCTCCTTCTGTGCAGTCAGCCTTTCATTATACTGAGATGCTGCGGACACAAGACGGGGGTGAACCTGGTGGTGTGGAGAGACCCATCCCCCTCTATATTTAGAGCAGGGACTCCCTTTCTTCCCCCTACTTGAGGGAAGAGGAATCAGGGAAGTGTCCCCTGTGCCCTGGCAGGATGGCTGCGTGGATGGAATGACGCTGTACTTGTGTAAGCTGGCCTCAGGGCGCTTTAAACCCAGCCCACTGGGAGCAGCCCCTGGATGTGCACCTGAGGCCCCGCGGGGGCTGCTTATGAACATTAACTCTTTCCCCTCCTAATGAATACCTAGTTTACTCTCTAAATAAAAAATTTGATACCAACTTCCACACTTCTGTTTAAGATCAGTGTGGCTTTCAGCTGTTTGAGGCATACCACCAATTGACATTTTGAAAAACCTACACAGGATTTATAAAACGGTAAAGCAAACCAAATTTTTTTTTATTTCTTTGGGATTCTGCTCAAATGTTTATTTTAATTTGGCTGATTTTATATATATTGGGATGTCCCTGTCTAAGACCACATTGTGATTTAAATATGGTAACTTATCCCATTGCTATATTTCCCAGGTCTTGCGTCCAGTGTTGATGTAGTTCTATGTGTCGGTGCTTTTGGATTCAGCAGCACCATTAGTCTGGTTTGCTTTGAACGGCCAACAAACATTACCCGACTTAAATAGTAATCTTGCCCTTTATAAACACAGCATATAAAATATACTAATACTATACCTTAGTTATATATTAATGCACACTATAAACAAAATATGTACAACTTACACATGTTTGATCATTTTAGCCAACACTGTGTATCCAGTGATCAGTCTCATGATCTCATCACATGCCTCCATTTTAGTAGGAGACACTGGTGCATTAAAGCTTTATTGCTTCAGATAAAGGCTCAAGGCAGCATCACAGCCCAGGGTGGGACCCTCACAACCCTTGGAAGGAGGGGTTCCACCATGGCAGGACCACAAGACTTGCTGCCAGCCTTTTCTTCTCAAGCTGCCCATTTCCTATCACGCGTCAATACTTACTAGGACTTGGTTCGCACACATGTCCACAGTCATTCCTTACGCAGGTCTGACCCGCAGGACAATATCCTCCTCGTCCACACCGTTCAGCGCACAGTCCTACACCGAGAAAAGAGAAATACAGCAGTATGAATAGACGTTATTAACATGGTAAAAACCTGTGAGTGCCCCATCCTGTCACCATAGTAATGAAATAGCATCTTATTGCCTGAAGATGTTCATGAGTAATGGCAGACGGGGGTCGATACGCCATTCCCTCAGAACCTTGAACCTTCATTGGGGCATATAACCAACAACCGGCGATAATTATCGCTAAGCGCAGTTAGCGCTAGGATAATTATCGCCGGCTATCGCTAGTTTCTATCGCTGAGATAGCGCGCTATCAGCGACGCTTATCTGAAAAGCGATAGGAATACCAGCGATAGCTGATGAAGGTGCGATTATCGCTGGAAATCCAGGAAAAAGGTAAACTGGGATACATAGGATTAAATAGGCAGGATATAACCAGGGCCGGACTGGGAATGAAAACTGGCCCTGGCAAAGTGCTCGGCCGGCCGCCAAACCCCACCCCCCCCCCCCTCCCGGAAAAGGGGTAGGGGGAGACAGAGCTCCAGCTCCTTGCCTGGGCCGCTTTTCGGCAGATTTTGTTACAGGGCCGATTTTGCTGCAAAAACGGCCCTGTAAAAAAATCGGCCCCCACCCTTGCGGCGAACCGGGGGATTGCAAAGTGCCCGCAATGGCCAGTCCGGGCCTGGATATAACAGTATGTTTGTATATAAAGGGGTATACGTGAATGGAAATGGTATGTGTGAGTGTGGAAGGGTATTTGTGAATGTAAACGGGCATGTGTGAATATAAAAGTATTTGTGAAGGGTATTCGAGAATGTGAAGGGGTATATATGAACATTCAAAGATGTGTGAATGTGAAAGACCTATATGAATGTAAAGGGTATGATTGAATGTGAAGGGGTATAATTCAATGTGAATGACATGCTAATATGGAAAGGCATGCGTGAGTGTGAAAGGGTAAAAGTGATATAACAGTGTATGTGTGAATGTGATGGGGCATGCATGAAAGTCAATGGGCATGTTTAAATATGACAGGGTTCATTTGAAAGTGTATGGTAGGTCTAAATGTTAAAGGGTATGGGACAACGTGAAGGGGTGTATGTGAATCAGTGGTGTGTGTGAATGTGAAGGGGTGTATGTGAATCAGAGTGGTGTGTGTGAATGTGAAGGGGTGTATGTGAATCTGAGTGGTGTGTGTGAATGTGAAGGGGTGTATGTGAATCAGAGTGGTGTGTGTGAATGTGAAGGGGTGTATGTGAATCTGAGTGGTGTGTGTGAATGTGAAGGGGTGTATGTGAATGGAAAAGGGTATTGTTAATGTGAATATGTTTATGTGAATGGCATGTGTGAAAGTGAAAGGATATGTGTGAAAGTGAAAGGATATGTGTGAGTGTGAAGGATCATGCATGAAATTCACTTGGTATGAATTTCTCCCTCCTCCTCTTTTCCCTTCTGATTCCTTCTGCTTCTTTGGATTTCTTCTCTTTCAAACAATTTCCCTCTGTTAATCTGCGAAATCTCCTTCCCACACCTCCATCCTTCTCTCGCTGTATCTCTCACACTTCCCCTTTCACTGTCATACTGTTCCACTCTTCTCTCTCGTGTTTCTCCATCTCTCCTCTAATCTCTCCATCTCTGTATTTCCTCACTCTCTGCCTCTTGCTCTTATCTCACTTGCCCTCTCACTATCTCCCAATTTGTCCATCTTTGTAACTCACAAATTTCCCTTTTTCATTCTCCTTTCCCCTCTCACCATCTCTCTCTCACTATCTATCCATCTCTCTGTCTGTCTCGCGGTCTATCTCATCCCCTTTCTCATTCTCCTTTTCTCCTCACCATCTTCCTCTCTCTGCCTATCTATCCATCCATCCATCCATATCTCTATCTGTCTCTCTGTCTCTCTATCTCATCCCCACTGTGGGGCAGAGAGACAGATACACATTGAAAGGGTAAATCACACCCATATGAACACAGCTAGCATATACCTCTGCAGAGGGGAGTGGGCAAGCACCCCCTTGTTTTCGTCTTTTGATCTGCAGACCTCAAATCATTTAGGGCTCACCAGGGGGTGCGGCTCTGGGGTTACCCTTTCAGACCCCTAACACTGCCTTTGCAAACTCTGGCCTCACAGGTGGCAAAAGAGGCATGAACAGTATGTAACCCATGCAGTAATTCTGCTGTTTAATTTCTACAGCTCTGATTGGGACATTACACTTTGTTTGGTAAAAGAAATGCATGTCAAATCAGCACTCTTAGAATATATCATGAAATGAAAAATGCTAATTTTTTTAACCTGTTTTCATGCTTCGGTACGGTTGAGAAAACAAAAAAAAGCATCGGCAAAGTCAATAGGTTTGACCTTTGCAAACTGGTGAGCTGTTTATGTTTTATTACTGTGAGAATAAAACACCAGGAAATGCTGCTTCAACACAACACAATATGCTGGAGTATAATTTTAATAGAGCAAAGGGGGTGCTTTCAGCAAGCAACTGTACATAGGAAAGACATAGAAATTACACCTGGGTGACATTTTAATTATGCTGCAATATTCAAAGTAATTTCACATTACTCTGATGTGAAATTACTGGAAATTAAGAGATTATGTCCACTTTCATAATTTTGCATAATCTTGAGCAAAAATGCCTGCACAAGAGTACAGCAACAGAGCACAGGGGAGGGCTGGCCGCTGCTCTTCCTGTTCTGTTGCATTTAGCGATATTTTCTTAGCGCAAATTGCATCATTGGGACAATTTGGAAACTAGGATTCATTTTGTGCAACGAAAAATAGCACTAAATGCAGGGTTAAGAACTGCACGCGAGTCCGAATAACTCTGCTGTAACTTGCCATAATGACGCTATTGCAAACTATGCGTGTTACACTCACTCCTAATAGAATCGCTTTTCACCTGTAATTCACCGTAATTTATAACATTAATGTTGTGTGTATAATCTTGTGTAATGGTTCATTTTTCTTTTTTGTTTTTTCACGGACTCAGGGGCATATTTACAAGCCCCTATCGCCACAAGAATGTCACTTTTTTTACATTCCTGTGGCGATACGGGCTTCACCTTATTTAAAAGGCAATGCTAAGCTACCTAAAATAGCTAAATGCGGTCTTGTAAATAAGGCACCCTTTCACGCCATATTGAGCGTGAAATGGGTTGTCAATGAGGGTTATGGTGAGATTCCGGCCGCAACACCCATTGATTTTGACGCTGCCCCCTATAAGTGTGGCCTAAATATAGGGCTGCGCCAAAATTAAGACCAAAAAAATCTGGTTTTAACATGGCGCAACAAGACATGCTTTATTTTGCCTCGTATTTGATGTTTTTATATGTGCTGCATGTTGCAGTACACATTAAAACAGCAAAAAACCATGCATGATTGTTTGTGCAGGAAGGTGTCCCTTGCTGCACATTATCAATCATTTAAAAAAACAAGCATTTGCAATAGGTCTCGCATTTACACGCTTCTGAACTATTGGCATTGTAATTGGCAATGCCTTTTATTTATGTTTTGGTTTTTAAAACCTAAATAAAGGCATTGGGGCCGATTCACAGAACTTATCTGAGATAAAATCCTAAGCTTACTACTTTTGGTATTCACAGAAGGCATGTAGTAGTAAAGTTAGGACTCCTAACTGTGTCCATTTTTTGTATATGCGGGATTCACTGTTCAGAGTGAGTAAATCATGTGTGTGCACGAGTGGTGTATGTGTGTGCAGGCGTGTGTGTGGACGTGTGCTTTTTTATTTTCAGATTTCTCATTGCATGAAGGTGACAAAACTTCTAAAACGGTCTCACGGACACACCTAATGATATGTTTCAAATACCCAGAACCCTCTATGTTTCACAAGTGTGGCACCTCCTTAATCTAGCCAATTTTGGAGGGTATATTTATTGCATTGTTGCATATTGCTTTAGATTGGTCGGGTTGACCATTTTCTTAAATATCTTTTATGTAACTGTCCCTTTTATCTATCAATACATACAGGGTATGATTGAATGTGAAGGGGTAAAATTCAATGTGAATGACGTGCTAATATGGAAGGGCATGTGTGAGTGTGAAAGGGTAAATGTGATATGAAAGTGTATGTGTGAATGTGATGGGGCATGCATGAAAGTGAATGGGCATGTTTGAATATAACAGGATTCATTTGAAAGTGTATGGTAAGTCTAAATGTTAAAGGGTATGGGACAACGTGAAGGGGTATATGTGAATCAGAGTGGTGTGTGAATGTAAAGGGGTGTATGTGAATCAGAGTGGTGTGTGTGATTGTGATGGGGTGTATGTGAATGGAAAAGGGTATTGTTAGTGTGATGTTTATCTGAATGGCTTGTGTGAATGTGAAAGGTTATGTGAATGTGAAAGGGTATGTGAGTGAAGGATCATGCAGGTATGATTTTCTCCCTCTTTTCCCTTCAGATTCCTTCTGCTTCTATGGATTTCTCCTTCACACCATTTTTCCTTCTCTGGTAATCTGCGAAATCTTCCCTTCCCACACCGCCTTCCTTCTCTCGCTGCATCTCTCACACTTCCCCTTTCACTGTATCATACTGTTCCACTCTTCTTCTCTTGTGTTTCTCCATCTGTCCTCTAGTCTCCCCATCTGTCTTTCCTCACTCTCTGCCTCTTGCTCTCTTATCTCACTTGCCCTCTCACTATCTCTTCTCTCCCAATTTGTCCTTCATAACTCACAATTTTCCCTTTCTCATTCTCCTTTCCTCTTCTCACCATCTCTCTCTGCCTATCTATCTATCGATCTCTTGGTCTGTCTCGCTGTCTCTCTCTCTCTCTCTATCTCATCCCCATTGTGGGGCAGAGAGACAGATACACATTGAAAGGGTAAATCACACCCATATGAACACACCTAGCTCATACCTCTGCAGAGGGGAGTGGGCAACCACCCCCTTGCTTTTGTCTTTTGATCTGCTGACCTCACATCATTTAGGGCTCACCAGGGGGTGCGGTTCTGGGGTTACCCTTTCAGACCCCTAGCACTGCCTTTCCAAACTCTGGCCTCACAGGTGGCAAAAGAGGCATGAACAGCATGTAACCCATGCAGTAATTCTGCTGTTTAATTTCTACAGCTCTGATTGGGACATTACACTCTGTTTGGTAAAAGAAATGCATGTCGAATCAGCACTAATGGAGGGTATATTTAATGCATTGTTGCATATTGATTTATATTGGTGGGTTGACCATTTATTTAACAATGTTTTACGTAACTCTCCCTTTTATTTATCAATACATACACTAGGTGCCACATTGATCAAAGTGTTGCGTTGCCCTTGCATCGCGCAATGTAACGCAAAACTAAAGTCAGATTTACTGAGCCATGCACGGCCCCCTTGCACGTCCCTGTGGGGTTCAGTAAATCTGAAGTAACGCAACAGCAATGCAAAACTAAAGTCAGATTTACTGAGCCACGCATGGCCCCCTTGCACGTCCCTGTGGGGCTCAGTAAATCTGGAGTAACGCAACAGTAATGCAAAACTAAAGTCAGATTTACCGCGCCACGCATGGCCCCCTTGCACGTCCCTGTGGGGTTTGGTAAATCTGGAGTAACGCAACAGTAATGCAAAACTAAAGTCAGATTTACCGAGCCACGCATGGCCCCCTTGCATGTCCCTGTGGGGTTTGGTAAATCTGGAGTAACGCAACAGTAATGCAAAACTAAAGTCAGATTTACCGAGCCACGCATGGCCACCTTGCACGTCCCTGTGGGGCTCGGTAAATCTGGAATAACGCAACAGTAATGCAAAACTAAAGTCAGATTTACCGAGCCACGCATGGCCCCCTTGCATGTCCCTGTGGGGCTCGGTAAATCTGGAGTAACGCAACAGTAATGCCAAACTAAAGTCAGATTTACCGAGCCACGCATGGCCCCCTTGCACGTCCCTGTGGGGCTCGGTAAATCTGGAGTAACGCAAGACCGCAGAAGTCGCAGCTTCTATTACTCTGCCCATGGAGGCGTTCCATGGGTGGAGTCACATCCGCCATGAATTTAGGCGCAGACCCAGATTCACCATGAGTGTCTGACCAGGAATATGTCAAAATTCGACGCCTTCCCAAGGGAGGTGTAACGAGGAGAAATATCTTGATTTTTCCTTGACTTTTATTTCTCTTACTATGCGTGCTGCATTCATGAGGAAAAGCATCAGGTGTCCCTTACTGCCCCAAACAATCCTGCTTAGAAGCAGGCACACTTGCAGCATGATGCAAAGCGGCCTTCACTGCACTAGACAGCCAAAAGTACACCCGTGCAAGGAGAGGACAGGAACGCACCATATAATGTTATATATGGGGCATTTCTGCCCTCTCCCTTTTAGGCGGTGCGGCACAGCAAAGTAGCTGCTGCGTTGCCTGAAAAATGTAATATTGTTCTTGAGTGGAGTGGCATCAATTATTGTGATGTCATCAGGCTCAAGGTCATGTTGCATCACTTTCTGGGATTCAAAGTCATATAATATCACTTCCTGTGCTATCATTGATCTCAAAGGGTGTGTGATGTCACTTCCTGTTATATCATTTATGCCAAAAGGGTGGGTGATATCACTTCGTCTGATATCATTGTTGTCAAAGGGTGTGTGATGTCACTTCCTGTGCTATCATTGATCTCAAAGGGTGTGTGATGTCACTTCCTGTGATATCATTGATGTCAAAGGGTGTGTGATGTCATTTTCACTAACCCTGGTATTTCAGGGGATCAACGTCCAGGGCAGCCCTGTTTATCAGAACTGATCACGCGCCTAGAAGCGGGCGGATATTTGATCTGATGGCCGGTGTGTGGAGCTGGGATTTATTTGGGGCACTAAAGCCATAAATGGTGACGTCGAGGCTGTGGAGCCGGAGGGGAGCTGTAGGCATTACCTTCACCCACCCTCGTCTCCGCAGGGGTGGGGTTGGGACTGCAGCCTTACATGTGCCTTCTCCACACCTCCTTCTGTGCAGTCAGCCTTTCATTATACTGAGATGCTGCGGACACAAGACGGGGGTGAACCTGGTGGTGTGGAGAGACCCCCCCCTCTATATTTAGAGCAGGGACTCCCTTTCTTCCCCCTACTTGAGGGAAGAGGAATCAGGGAAGTGTCCCCTGTGCCCTGGCAGGATGGCTGCGTGGATGGAATGACGCTGTACTTGTGTAAGCTGGCCTCAGGGCGCTTTAAACCCAGCCCACTGGGAGCAGCCCCTGGATGTGCACCTGAGGCCCCGCGGGGGCTGCTTATGAACATTAACTCTTTCCCCTCCTAATGAATACCTAGTTTACTCTAAATAAAAAATTTGATACCAACTTCCACACTTCTGTTTAAGATCAGTGTGGCTTTCAGCTGTTTGAGGCATACCACCAATTGACATTTTGAAAAACCTACACAGGATTTATAAAACGGTAAAGCAAACCAAATTTTTTTTTTTATTTCTTTGGGATTCTGCTCAAATGTTTATTTTAATTTGGCTGATTTTATATATATTGGGATGGTCCTGTCTAAGACCACATTGTGATTTAAATATGGTAACTTATCCCATTGCTATATTTCCCAGGTCTTGCGTCCAGTGTTGATGTAGTTCTATGTGTCGGTGCTTTTGGATTCAGCAACACCATTAGTCTGGTTTGCTTTGAACGGCCAACAAACATTACCCGACTTAAATAGTAATCTTGTCCTTTATAAACACAGCATATAAAATATACTAATACTATACCTTAGTTATATATTAATGCACACTATAAACAAAATATGTACAACTTACACATGTTTGATCATTTTAGCCAACACTGTGTATCCAGTGATCAGTCTCATGATATCCCATCATATCACATGTCTCCATTTTAGTAGGAGACACTGGTGCATTAAAGCTTTATTGCTTCAGATAAAGGCTCAAGGCAGCATCACAGCCCAGGGTGGGACCCTCACAACCCTTGGAAGGAGGGGTTCCACCATGGCAGGACCACAAGACTTGCTGCCAGCCTTTTCTTCTCAAGCTGCCCATTTCCTATCACGCGTCAATACTTACTAGGACTTGGTTCGCACACATGTCCACAGTCATTCCTTACGCAGGTCTGACCCGCAGGACAATATCCTCCTCGTCCACACCGTTCAGCGCACAGTCCTACACCGAGAAAAGAGAAATACAGCAGTATGAATAGACGTTATTAACATGGTAAAAACCTGTGAGTGCCCCATCCTGTCACCATAGTAATGAAATAGCATCTTATTGCCTGAAGATGTTCATGAGTAATGGCAGACGGGGGTCGATACGCCATTCCCTCAGAACCTTGAACCTTCATTGGGGCATATAACCAACAACCGGCGATAATTATCGCTAAGCGCAGTTAGCGCTAGGATAATTATCGCCGGCTATCGCTAGTTTCTATCGCTGAGATAGCGCGCTATCAGCGACGCTTATCTGAAAAGCGATAGGAATACCAGCGATAGCTGATGAAGGTGCGATTATCGCTGGAAATCCAGGAAAAAGGTAAACTGGGATACATAGGATTAAATAGGCAGGATATAACCAGGGCCGGACTGGGAATGAAAACTGGCCCTGGCAAAGTGCTCGGCCGGCCGCCAAACCCCACCCCCCCCCCCTCCCGGAAAAGGGGTAGGGGGAGACAGAGCTCCAGCTCCTTGCCTGGGCCGCTTTTCGGCAGATTTTGTTACAGGGCCGATTTTGCTGCAAAAACGGCCCTGTAAAAAAATCGGCCCCCACCCTTGCGGCGAACCGGGGGATTGCAAAGTGCCCGCAATGGCCAGTCCGGGCCTGGATATAACAGTATGTTTGTATATAAAGGGGTATACGTGAATGGAAATGGTATGTGTGAGTGTGTAAGGGTATTTGTGAATGTAAACGGGCATGTGTGAATATAAAAGAGTATTTGTGAAGGGTATTCGAGAATGTGAAGGGGTATATATGAACATTCAAAGGTGTGTGAATGTGAAAGACCTATATGAATGTAAAGGGTATGATTGAATGTGAAGGGGTATAATTCAATGTGAATGACGTGCTAATATGGAAAGGCATGCGTGAGTGTGAAAGGGTAAAAGTGATATAACAGTGTATGTGTGAATGTGATGGGGCATGCATGAAAGTCAATGGGCATGTTTAAATATGACAGGGTTCATTTGAAAGTGTATGGTAGGTCTAAATGTTAAAGGGTATGGGACAACGTGAAGGGGTGTATGTGAATCAGTGGTGTGTGAATGTGAAGGGGTGTATGTGAATCAGAGTGGTGTGTGTGAATGTGAAGGGGTGTATGTGAATCTGAGTGGTGTGTGTGAATGTGAAGGGGTGTATGTGAAACAGAGTGGTATGTGAATCAGAGTGGTATGTGTGAATGTGAAGGGGTGTATTTGAATGGAAAAGGGTATTGTTAATGTGAATATGTTTATGTGAATGGCATGTGTGAAAGTGAAAGGATGTGTGAGTGTGAAGGATCATGCATGAAATTCACTTGGTATGAATTTCTCCCTCCTCCTCTTTTCCCTTCTGATTCCTTCTGCTTCTTTGGATTTCTTCTCTTTCAAACAATTTCCCTCTGTTAATCTGCGAAATCTTCTTCCCACACCTCCATCCTTCTCTCGCTGTATCTCTCACACTTCCCCTTTCACTGTCATACTGTTCCACTCTTCTCTCGTGTTTCTCCATCTCTCCTCTAATCTCTCCATCTCTGTATTTCCTCACTCTCTGCCTCTTGCTCTTATCTCACTTGCCCTCTCACTATCTCCCAATTTGTCCATCTTTGTAACTCACAAATTTCCCTTTTTCATTCTCCTTTCCCCTCTCACCATCTCTCTCTCACTATCTATCCATCTCTCTGTCTGTCTCGCGGTCTATCTCATCCCCTTTCTCATTCTCCTTTTCTCCTCACCATCTCCCTCTCTCTGCCTATCTATCTATCCATCCATCCATCCATCCATATCTCTATCTGTCTCTCTGTCTCTCTATCTCATCCCCACTGTGGGGCAGAGAGACAGATACACATTGAAAGGGTAAATCACACCCATATGAACACAGCTAGCATATACCTCTGCAGAGGGGAGTGGGCAAGCACCCCCTTGTTTTTGTCTTTTGATCTGCAGACCTCAAATCATTTAGGGCTCACCAGGGGGTGCGGCTCTGGGGTTACCCTTTCAGACCCCTAACACTGCCTTTGCAAACTCTGGCCTCACAGGTGGCAAAAGAGGCATGAACAGTATGTAACCCATGCAGTAATTCTGCTGTTTAATTTCTACAGCTCTGATTGGGACATTACACTCTGTTTGGTAAAAGAAATGCATGTCGAATCAGCACTAATGGAGGGTATATTTAATGCATTGTTGCATATTGATTTATATTGGTGGGTTGACCATTTATTTAACAATGTTTTACGTAACTCTCCCTTTTATTTATCAATACATACACTAGGTGCCACATTGATCAAAGTGTTGCGTTGCCCTTGCATCGCGCAATGTAACGCAAAACTAAAGTCAGATTTACTGAGCCATGCACGGCCCCCTTGCACGTCCCTGTGGGGTTCGGTAAATCTGAAGTAACGCAACAGCAATGCAAAACTAAAGTCAGATTTACTGAGCCACGCATGGCCCCCTTGCACGTCCCTGTGGGGCTCAGTAAATCTGGAGTAACGCAACAGTAATGCAAAACTAAAGTCAGATTTACCGCGCCACGCATGGCCCCCTTGCACGTCCCTGTGGGGTTTGGTAAATCTGGAGTAACGCAACAGTAATGCAAAACTAAAGTCAGATTTACCGAGCCACGCATGGCCCCCTTGCATGTCCCTGTGGGGTTTGGTAAATCTGGAGTAACGCAACAGTAATGCAAAACTAAAGTCAGATTTACCGAGCCACGCATGGCCACCTTGCACGTCCCTGTGGGGCTCGGTAAATCTGGAATAACGCAACAGTAATGCAAAACTAAAGTCAGATTTACCGAGCCACGCATGGCCCCCTTGCATGTCCCTGTGGGGCTCGGTAAATCTGGAGTAACGCAACAGTAATGCCAAACTAAAGTCAGATTTACCGAGCCACGCATGGCCCCCTTGCACGTCCCTGTGGGGCTCGGTAAATCTGGAGTAACGCAAGACCGCAGAAGTCGCAGCTTCTATTACTCTGCCCATGGAGGCGTTCCATGGGTGGAGTCACATCCGCCATGAATTTAGGCGCAGACCCAGATTCACCATGAGTGTCTGACCAGGAATATGTCAAAATTCGACGCCTTCCCAAGGGAGGTGTAACGAGGAGAAATATCTTGATTTTTCCTTGACTTTTATTTCTCTTACTATGCGTGCTGCATTCATGAGGAAAAGCATCAGGTGTCCCTTACTGCCCCAAACAATCCTGCTTAGAAGCAGGCACACTTGCAGCATGATGCAAAGCGGCCTTCACTGCACTAGACAGCCAAAAGTACACCCGTGCAAGGAGAGGACAGGAACGCACCATATAATGTTATATATGGGGCATTTCTGCCCTCTCCCTTTTAGGCGGTGCGGCACCGCAAAGTAGCTGCTGCGTTGCCTGAAAAATGTAATATTGTTCTTGAGTGGAGTGGCATCAATTATTGTGATGTCATCAGGCTCAAGGTCATGTTGCATCACTTTCTGGGATTCAAAGTCATATAATATCACTTCCTGTGCTATCATTGATCTCAAAGGGTGTGTGATGTCACTTCCTGTTATATCATTTATGCCAAAAGGGTGGGTGATATCACTTCCTCTGATATCATTGTTGTCAAAGGGTGTGTGATGTCACTTCCTGTGCTATCATTGATCTCAAAGGGTGTGTGATGTCACTTCCTGTGATATCATTGATGTCAAAGGGTGTGTGATGTCATTTTCACTAACCCTGGTATTTCAGGGGATCAACGTCCAGGGCAGCCCTGTTTATCAGAACTGATCACGCGCCTAGAAGCGGGCGGATATTTGATCTGATGGCCGGTGTGTGGAGCTGGGATTTATTTGGGGCACTAAAGCCATAAATGGTGACGTCGAGGCTGTGGAGCCGGAGGGGAGCTGTAGGCATTACCTTCACCCACCCTCGTCTCCGCAGGGGTGGGGTTGGGACTGCAGCCTTACATGTGCCTTCTCCACACCTCCTTCTGTGCAGTCAGCCTTTCATTATACTGAGATGCTGCGGACACAAGACGGGGGTGAACCTGGTGGTGTGGAGAGACCCCCCCCTCTATATTTAGAGTAGGGACTCCCTTTCTTCCCCCTACTTGAGGGAAGAGGAATCAGGGAAGTGTCCCCTGTGCCCTGGCAGGATGGCTGCGTGGATGGAATGACGCTGTACTTGTGTAAGCTGGCCTCAGGGCGCTTTAAACCCAGCCCACTGGGAGCAGCCCCTGGATGTGCACCTGAGGCCCCGCGGGGGCTGCTTATGAACATTAACTCTTTCCCCTCCTAATGAATACCTAGTTTACTCTAAATAAAAAATTTGATACCAACTTCCACACTTCTGTTTAAGATCAGTGTGGCTTTCAGCTGTTTGAGGCATACCACCAATTGACATTTTGAAAAACCTACACAGGATTTATAAAACGGTAAAGCAAACCAAATTTTTTTTTTTATTTCTTTGGGATTCTGCTCAAATGTTTATTTTAATTTGGCTGATTTTATATATATTGGGATGGTCCTGTCTAAGACCACATTGTGATTTAAATATGGTAACTTATCCCATTGCTATATTTCCCAGGTCTTGCGTCCAGTGTTGATGTAGTTCTATGTGTCGGTGCTTTTGGATTCAGCAACACCATTAGTCTGGTTTGCTTTGAACGGCCAACAAACATTACCCGACTTAAATAGTAATCTTGCCCTTTATAAACACAGCATATAAAATATACTAATACTATACCTTAGTTATATATTAATGCACACTATAAACAAAATATGTACAACTTACACATGTTTGATCATTTTAGCCAACACTGTGTATCCAGTGATCAGTCTCATGATATCCCATCATATCACATGTCTCCATTTTAGTAGGAGACACTGGTGCATTAAAGCTTTATTGCTTCAGATAAAGGCTCAAGGCAGCATCACAGCCCAGGGTGGGACCCTCACAACCCTTGGAAGGAGGGGTTCCACCATGGCAGGACCACAAGACTTGCTGCCAGCCTTTTCTTCTCAAGCTGCCCATTTCCTATCACGCGTCAATACTTACTAGGACTTGGTTCGCACACATGTCCACAGTCATTCCTTACGCAGGTCTGACCCGCAGGACAATATCCTCCTCGTCCACACCGTTCAGCGCACAGTCCTACACCGAGAAAAGAGAAATACAGCAGTATGAATAGACGTTATTAACATGGTAAAAACCTGTGAGTGCCCCATCCTGTCACCATAGTAATGAAATAGCATCTTATTGCCTGAAGATGTTCATGAGTAATGGCAGACGGGGGTCGATACGCCATTCCCTCAGAACCTTGAACCTTCATTGGGGCATATAACCAACAACCGGCGATAAATTATCGCTAAGCGCAGTTAGCGCTAGGATAATTATCGCCGGCTATCGCTAGTTTCTATCGCTGAGATAGCGCGCTATCAGCGACGCTTATCTGAAAAGCGATAGGAATACCAGCGATAGCTGATGAAGGTGCGATTATCGCTGGAAATCCAGGAAAAAGGTAAACTGGGATACATAGGATTAAATAGGCAGGATATAACCAGGGCCGGACTGGGAATGAAAACTGGCCCTGGCAAAGTGCTCGGCCGGCCGCCAAACCCCACCCCCCCCCCCTCCCGGAAAAGGGGTAGGGGGAGACAGAGCTCCAGCTCCTTGCCTGGGCCGCTTTTCGGCAGATTTTGTTACAGGGCCGATTTTGCTGCAAAAACGGCCCTGTAAAAAAATCGGCCCCCACCCTTGCGGCGAACCGGGGGATTGCAAAGTGCCCGCAATGGCCAGTCCGGGCCTGGATATAACAGTATGTTTGTATATAAAGGGGTATACGTGAATGGAAATGGTATGTGTGAGTGTGTAAGGGTATTTGTGAATGTAAACGGGCATGTGTGAATATAAAAGAGTATTTGTGAAGGGTATTCGAGAATGTGAAGGGGTATATATGAACATTCAAAGGTGTGTGAATGTGAAAGACCTATATGAATGTAAAGGGTATGATTGAATGTGAAGGGGTATAATTCAATGTGAATGACGTGCTAATATGGAAAGGCATGCGTGAGTGTGAAAGGGTAAAAGTGATATAACAGTGTATGTGTGAATGTGATGGGGCATGCATGAAAGTCAATGGGCATGTTTAAATATGACAGGGTTCATTTGAAAGTGTATGGTAGGTCTAAATGTTAAAGGGTATGGGACAACGTGAAGGGGTGTATGTGAATCAGTGGTGTGTGTGAATGTGAAGGGGTGTATGTGAATCAGAGTGGTGTGTGTGAATGTGAAGGGGTGTATGTGAATCTGAGTGGTGTGTGTGAATGTGAAGGGGTGTATGTGAATCAGAATGGTATGTGTGAATGTGAAGGGGTGTATGTGAAACAGAGTGGTATGTGAATCAGAGTGGTATGTGTGAATGTGAAGGGGTGTATTTGAATGGAAAAGGGTATTGTTAATGTGAATATGTTTATGTGAATGGCATGTGTGAAAGTGAAAGGATGTGTGAGTGTGAAGGATCATGCATGAAATTCACTTGGTATGAATTTCTCCCTCCTCCTCTTTTCCCTTCTGATTCCTTCTGCTTCTTTGGATTTCTTCTCTTTCAAACAATTTCCCTCTGTTAATCTGCGAAATCTCCTTCCCACACCTCCATCCTTCTCTCGCTGTATCTCTCACACTTCCCCTTTCACTGTCATACTGTTCCACTCTTCTCTCTCGTGTTTCTCCATCTCTCCTCTAATCTCTCCATCTCTGTATTTCCTCACTCTCTGCCTCTTGCTCTTATCTCACTTGCCCTCTCACTATCTCCCAATTTGTCCATCTTTGTAACTCACAAATTTCCCTTTTTCATTCTCCTTTCCCCTCTCACCATCTCTCTCTCACTATCTATCCATCTCTCTGTCTGTCTCGCGGTCTATCTCATCCCCTTTCTCATTCTCCTTTTCTCCTCACCATCTCCCTCTCTCTGCCTATCTATCTATCCATCCATCCATCCATCCATATCTCTATCTGTCTCTCTGTCTCTCTATCTCATCCCCACTGTGGGGCAGAGAGACAGATACACATTGAAAGGGTAAATCACACCCATATGAACACAGCTAGCATATACCTCTGCAGAGGGGAGTGGGCAAGCACCCCCTTGTTTTTGTCTTTTGATCTGCAGACCTCAAATCATTTAGGGCTCACCAGGGGGTGCGGCTCTGGGGTTACCCTTTCAGACCCCTAACACTGCCTTTGCAAACTCTGGCCTCACAGGTGGCAAAAGAGGCATGAACAGTATGTAACCCATGCAGTAATTCTGCTGTTTAATTTCTACAGCTCTGATTGGGACATTACACTTTGTTTGGTAAAAGAAATGCATGTCAAATCAGCACTCTTAGAATATATCATGAAATGAAAAATGCTAATTTTTTTTAACCTGTTTTCATGCTTCGGTACGGTTGAGAAAACAAAAAACAAGCATCGGCAAAGTCAATAGGTTTGACCTTTGCAAACTGGTGAGCTGTTTATGTTTTATTACTGTGAGAATAAAACACCAGGAAATGCTGCTTCAACACAACACAATATGCTGGAGTATAATTTTAATAGAGCAAAGGGGGTGCTTTCAGCAAGCAACTGTACATAGGACAGACATAGAAATTACACCTGGGTGACATTTTAATTATGCTGAAATATTCAAAGTAATTTCACATTACTCTGATGTGAAATTACTGGAAATTAAGAGATTATGTCCACTTTCATAATTTTGCATAATCTTGAGCAAAAATGCCTGCACAAGAGTACAGCAACAGAGCACAGGGGAGGGCTGGCCGCTGCTCTTCCTGTTCTGTTGCATTTAGCGATATTTTCTTAGCGCAAATTGCAAAGTCAAAGTCAAAAAGCTTTATTTCGATAAAATTCCATTATCATAAAAGCAAGTTTTTGTTAAAAAAAAAAAAAAATTGTAGTTAATAATAAATTTGGCAACACATTTCCAGTTAATAGCAAGAAAGTATAACATTTACTAGAATTAATATTGTTAAAAAGAGATTAAACAGAGTATTTAAGCTTTCTGGCTCGAATAGCCCAAGCCCAAAATAAAAATTTTGCTAGGGCACAGGCGTAGGGTACATAGCTGTCCGAAACAAGAATCCTAATTGCCACATCATGGCTCCTGGTTCCCAATTGCCGGCACAAGTTCTTCAGCCACGCCCTTCTTGGATTGGCATATTCCTTGCAGACGAATAAGAAGTGGGCTAATGTCTCTGGGTGGGCTAAACATGATGGGCACAAATCAGTTTTATCTGTGCAGGATTTCCATGATTTGGTGAAAGTATTCAATGGCAAGGTGCCCGTTCTAAATTTAAAATACAAAGAGCGGGCAAACGGTTTCCCGATTATGTCTAAGTAGGGTTCTCGTCTGGGACAGTCTTTAAACGTTACAAAATCCTCTGTGAGCCTACCAATGGATGTGCTAGAGTGCCTTTGGGAGCGAATCCAATCCCGGTAAAGGTTTTTAAGTACTTGTTTAGGAGGAGAGGTTCTGCTTGACCAGAAATCCAATAGGCCCAAGTTCGACAATAAGATTTTCATGTCTGCTAACCATTTGATTCTGGCCCAGTGTGGTGACGCCATTATTTCTTCCAGGCCTCTGGCTTAGGCATTAAGTTCCTCTACCCGCCAAATACGAGCCCATAATAGGAGAGGACGGAATTTCGCAATTTCGCCAATCTGGGTGCAGCCAAGGTCCATAAATAAGGGTAGAAGTGGGGTGCTTTGAGGGAGGGACATTATTTGTCTACAGAAATTGTTCTCAGATTTTTGTAAAGCTTGAGAAGATGCAAAGCCCCAAAGTTCAGCTCCATATAGTGCAGAGCTGACACCCTTGGCAGCGTAGATCTCTAGGACTGTTCCTATTGGTTTGAACGAACTGGAACGTTGCTCCCTCAATAGGGCACCTGTGATCCTTTTGTGGTTCAGCAGCATCTTATCTAGATGGAGGGTCCAATCCATTTTGTCTGAGATACGTATCCCTAAATAATCAAATGCTTTAACCCTTTCCAGGAACTCGGAGTTTAGGATAGGGGGACGCACTTGCTGTTTAGGGGGATTAAGGACGAGGTATTTTGTTTTATTGGTATTTATAACCAAGCCCCGGTCAGTACAAAAGGTTTGGAAATTATCCAAGGGTTTCTGTAGTCCCATTGGGGTCTTGGAGATTAGGAGCGTGTCGTCCGCGAAGAGGAGGGTCGGTATACGTACCCCCGCCAGGGATGGTTCGTCGGATGGTGATTTGAGTAGGTGCTCAACCACCCCATTGATGTACAAAGAGAAAAGGGTGGGAGCCAGAACACATCCCTGGCGTACCCCTCTCTCGACCGGAATACAGCCCGTTTTCTCCCCTCCAGAGCCCCACCTAATTTGGGCAAAGCTGTCCTGATGGAGCCTGACCAATAGGGATAAAAGATACTCTGGAAGCCCCATGTTGGCCAACACCTTCCACAACGAGTCCCTGGGGACAAGGTCAAAGGCAGTCTTTAAGTCGATGAATGCGAGATAAAGACTGCCCTTGCCTATCACTACCACCTTCCAGTAAATCATCATAAGCCTGAAGGCCTGCTCTATCGTTCCGGTGCCTACTCTAAAACCGGCCTGAAAGTCGGTAAGTATTTTATTTTCATCTACCCAGTTGAGTATCCTGAGTAGAATAACTTTACCGACAACTTTTTGGCTTACATCTAGTAAGCTAATCGGCCTATAATTGGACGGGTCATCCCTAGGGCCTTTCTTGTGGATGGGAACCACCTCTGCCCCCTTCCAAGACACGGGAATTGGGGCACCCCTACAGATGGCAAGAAGGAGGGAGTGTATTAATTTGCCCCAATTAACACCATCAGATTTTAGCAGGTCCCCGGGGATGCCATCTGGTCCTGCGGCTTTTTGTGGAATGATGGAGTTAATAGCATATTCTACTTCCTTCAAAGTAAAGTCAGGGTCACTAGGGAGGTGAATATAGTTAGTGAAGGGAGAGGATTGGAGAGACCCTCTTCCGTTCAGGTCATTATGGCAGGAATAAAGTTTGGAAAAATGAGCCTCCCATACCTCGCCCGAGATACTGCAGGTTATAAGGTCGCTATCCGGTCTATTTCGTGCCCTTATGGTATCCCAGAAGGATTTAGAGTCTTTTTTCATACTGGCTTCCTTAAGGGTTAGCCAGTAGGCATCCTCCCACTCTCTTTTAGCTACCTGTAGGGCCTTTTTATGGTCTCTTCTGGCAATTTGAATTGTTAGGGGCAACTTCCCTTTGACTGCCTCTATTAGGCATGATTTGGCCTTCCTGCATGTTGCCGAATACCAATCGTGTTTGCCTTTAGGTTGAGGTTTCTGTTTCCCTGATGGCAGTTGTTCCCAAAAGAGGTCCCCAATAGTTTTTACAGCAGCTTCAAAAATAGCGGTAGCCTTGTCTGCTGCTATGGTAAGATCAATAGAGCTAATTTCAGCCTGCGTGCCCTTAACCACTTCGTCTATTGTGGATAGTTTGTCGGTGTTACACATAAACTTACTCCACTTTAGACGCCTGCCACAAGTGGCAACAGTAATCCCCTGTGGGCGGCTTAGAGAGGCTGGCAGTACTTCAATGTGCCAAGGATTTTTTAGGGATAAGGAGAGTGGGTTATGGTCGCTCTCTATGGTATTGGTAATAACCATGTCGTTAACATGGCTCCAGAGGCCCCTATCCAGCAGAATGTAGTCAATCCGTGTGCATTGACCAACTCTGTTAAATGTGGGAGCACCCAGGAGGTCAGATCGAGTGCGACCATTAGCAGCTCTTAATCCAAACTCCAGTGTGAGTGCATTTAGATGGATTGCACTGCGAGTCCAGCGCTTGATGGGTGGGATAGAGAGGGTAGGGATACCCCATCTACTATCCTCTTCTCCTAGGTCTGGTATTCCTTCTAGGGGGAGTGGTTCATATGTACAATTAAAATCCCCAGCTACTAGGATATGGCCATGTCCACTCTGCTCTCCCAGCTGAGCCTCAAGCTCCATCATTGTGGGTGAAATGCACCCATTTTTTGTTCCCCTGATGTAAACATTGTAAAGGTCAACAGTTATACTTCCTCGTAGGCCCAATAGGGAGACACCAAGGATATCCGGAGTTCCTGCCTTCTTGGTGGTTATCCTGCAGTTAAGCAGGATACTTATCCAAATAATTAGCCCCCCCGATGGCCGCCCCTTCCCTGCCTTGGATTTTATTGCTGGTGTGGAAAAGGTGACAAACCCCACCCGGTGCAGTGGTTCAGTGGCCCATGTCTCTTGAAATATACAGATTTTGTGGGCATCAACCAGAGCATTCCACTCTGGGAGGCCTAGTTTCCTTGAGATCCCAGCAAGGTTCCAACTAAGAATTTTTAACTCGCCATGTGCTGAGTTTCCGTCTGGAATCACAGTACAATGGGGGTTGGATGAAACTACACTATCCCTAGTTAGTGTAGGTGATGACACCTCTAAGATTGTAGGGAGAGATGTGTCCAGCACTGCGTCCTTCATGGCGATATTGGCATGAGGGAGGTCAGTGTCTGAGCCTCCCTTAGAAGAAAGTCAATCAACCTCATCCAGTACACAGTATCTATTTGGGTGGGCAAACTGTGTATAGGAGGGGTTAAGGGACAGAGATGAAAATGGATCCTGCCGTGGCTGTTGCCATTGATGATGATTGGCAGTAAGTGGTGGCTGAGGCGGTTGTTGCCACTGCTGGGTAGGTTGGAAAAAAGGTGGTAAGGGGTGGAAAGGTTGTTGCCACTGGGGGCCCACATGGTGCGGGACAAAAGGTGGAAAGTAGGGCGGCTGCTGCCAGTGGTTAGGGGCATATCGGGGGGGACGTACAGGCTCTTGATTACTTGGAATGATTGGCCGGTGGAAGTTGGGTCTTGTCGAGTTGGGGAGGAAGTAGGACAAGGGGAGTGGTTTGATCTGGGTGGCAGGACCGCTGTTAGGTGCATTACAAATAAAAGTCGCAGCCCCCACATCCCTGAAATTAACAGTAATTACATCCCCTGGTATTGTTTTCTTACCCCTACCCACCCAATCCCCTCTACGTACAGTGAGAATTTCCCCACTCATACTACTAGGTAGTGGTTTATGTATTTGGAGCCACTGTGCACATTTATTTCTTAACTCTACATAGGTCTCTTTAACTCCTTCCTTCAGTGGGGGGGACAGCAGTCAACACAATCACAAAAGGAGAAACTTCTGGTGGCAGACTAATAGACTTGTAGCGGGTCTGCCTTGGCTTAGGGGTTTCAGAGTTGCTAGTAGAGTGAGAGGCTAGGATATTCGTAGGTTTCCCTTTGGGGCCCGTAGTTTGGGAGGTGTTGGATTTGGTACCAACGGCTGATTGCTGCACGGATGGAGGATTGCTCACCGCTTTTGTATTGGGGATAGGTGGCGGCTGAGCAAGGTTGTTCCCTGAATGGGGAGAATGTAATGCAGCTTGGTCCTTGGAAGATGGCAAGAGGTTCGCTTTACCAGTTATGGGCTTGATGACCTTGGCTGGCGGTTGGGGGTTGACAGTAGTTCCCCGTGCCCTTGTTGCTGGACAGGCCCAGGCTCATTAGACTTGTTGGGCCATTTAGTATTAATGAGCGATGTTAGCCTATCAAGTTTAGAAATCAAGGGTTTGATTTGGGCCGCTATTGTGGCTTCAAGATCATGCTTGAGATCAGTGACCATGTTTTCGACCCAACATGGAATACCAGGCGCTGTATGTGGAGTAGGTGTTATCAAATTGTGGTTACTAACTTTGACTTTAGTCTTCTCCTTGGGTTTAGACTCCTTAGTTTTTGGCTTAGTCACTACTTTTGTTGGAATAAAAGTGACCTTTCCCCTGGAATCACTAGGCACATGAGGAGTCGACTTGGCAGTTAACCCATCCAGGCCCGGCTCCGTCTCTCTGGGTGTCCGACAGGCTTCTAGGTCTGGGGTCGCCTCCAGATCCACAAAGGACGGGTCCGACTCCGAACAGGTAACCGACAAGTCAACAGCACTCGGTACTGTAACAGTGCCTATAGTGGTCAAGGGCAAGGGCAAAGAGCAATTATTCGAAGCTTGCTGAGAGGGTGAATTTGCATTTGCAAGGGAGCCCAGGGAGGAGCGCTTGGCGTTCATAAGGTCCAGGGAGACTCTTTGCTCTAGGAGTACAATGCTCTTATCAATTGTCTCATTTACCCGTGAGATGAAAAGGTCAATGGGACCAGTCACTTGTGCTACCTCCGTAGCTTTTTTGGTACAGCTTCTTGTTTTGTGCCGCATGCTTGGCGTTGGCAATGAAAAGTGCTAAACCAGGTGTTGAAAGGCTGTGGCCTCGAGAGGCTAAGCGGCAATCGGCCTACCTGGATGGTGGTTTCAGGGCGATGAGACAGGGATTCGGGGCCTGGGCCGTCCTCTGCCGTCCTTGAACGGCCTTAAACGGCCCGCTCTTTGCCCGGTCTTCGCCCCGGCCGTTGCCCCGCGCGCGTCCCGCGTGCGCGTTACCCACGCAAGTTATGAAGGCAGGGCAGGAGAAGGGGCGGGAAGAGGACCAGCTGCGGCCGATCCCCGCCGCTCGGAATGCTGGTCCTCGCAGTCCCGCCTCTACCCTTGTCAGCAGGCTGTTAAAGTCCAAAGGGCGCGTTGGTGCACAATGCACAGGTAGAGAGTAAAAAAGTGATTCTCCCAAGGAAGTCTCGCCTACGAGCGGCACCCGCGAAGCGGGGGCCGCGAGGCGTTGCAGGAAGGTCGGGCAGCAGCGCTCAGGGACAGCGCTTCCTTGTATGATGCATCATTGGGACAATTTGGAAACTAGGATTCATTTTGTGCAACGAAAAATAGCACTAAATGCAGGGTTAAGAACTGCACGCGAGTCCGAATAACTCTGCTGTAACTTGCCATAATGACGCTATTGCAAACTATGCGTGTTACACTCACTCCTAATAGAATCGCTTTTCACCTGTAATTCACCGTAATTTATAACATTAATGTTGTGTGTATAATCTTGTGTAATGGTTCATTTTTCTTTTTTGTTTTTTCACGGACTCAGGGGCATATTTACAAGCCCCTATCGCCACAAGAATGTCACTTTTTTTACATTCCTGTGGCGATACGGGCTTCACCTTATTTAAACGGCAATGCTAAGCTACCTAAAATAGCTAAATGCGGTCTTGTAAATAAGGCACCCTTTCACGCCATATTGAACGTGAAATGGGTTGTCAATGAGGGTTATGGTGAGATTCCGGCCGCAACACCCATTGATTTTGACGCTGCCCCCTATAAGTGTGGCCTAAATATAGGGCTGCGCCAAACTTAAGACCAAAAAAATCTGGTTTTAACATGGCGCAACAAGACATGCTTTATTTCGCCTCGTATTTGATGTTTTTATATGTGCTGCATGTTGCAGTACACATTAAAACAGCAAAAAACCATGCATGATTGTTTGTGCAGGAAGGTGTCCCTTGCTGCACATTATCAATCATTTAAAAAACAAGCATTTGCAATAGGTCTCGCATTTACACGCTTCTGAACTATTGGCATTGTAATTGGCAATGCCTTTTATTTATGTTTTGGTTTTTAAAACCTAAATAAAGGCATTGGGGCCGATTCACAGAACTTATCTGAGATAAAATCCTAAGCTTACTACTTTTGGTATTCACAGAAGGCATGTAGTAGTAAAGTTAGGACTCCTAACTGTGTCCATTTTTTGTATATGCGGGATTCACTGTTCAGAGTGAGTAAATCATGTGTGTGCACGAGTGGTGTATGTGTGTGCAGGCGTGTGTGTGTGGACGTGTGCTTTTTTATTTTCAGATTTCTCATTGCATGAAGGTGACAAAACTTCTAAAACGGTCTCACGGACACACCTAATGATATGTTTCAAATACCCAGAACCCTCTATGTTTCACAAGTGTGGCACCTCCTTAATCTAGCCAATTTTGGAGGGTATATTTATTGCATTGTTGCATATTGCTTTAGATTGGTCGGGTTGACCATTTTCTTAAATATGTTTTATGTAACTGTCCCTTTTATCTATCAATACATACACTAGGTGCCACATTTATCAATCATAAAATTTGTATAGCGCGCTACTCACCCGCTAGGGTATCAAGGCGCTGGGAAGGGGGTGTGGGGGGAGTCGCTACTGCTCGAACAGCCAGGTCTTGAGTTGTTTCCTGAAGGAGAGGTGGTCCTGGGTCAGCCGTAGGTGGGTGGGGAGGGAGTTCCATGTCTTGGCCGCGAGGTAGGAGAAGGTTCTTCCTCCGGCAGTGGCTTTGCGAATTCGTGGGACGGAGGCGAGGGCGAGGATGGCGGATCGGAGCTGGCGGGTGTGTAGAATGTGAGGCGGTTGTTGAGGTATTTGGGGCCCATGTCGTGGAGAGCCTTGAGTGCGTGGGTGAGGAGTCTGAACGTGATCCTCTTGCTGATGGGGAGCCTGTGCAGGTCTTTCAGATGGGCAGAGATGTGGCTGTGACGGGGGATGTCCAGGATGAGTCGTGCCGCCGCGTTCTGTATGCGCTGGTGTCTTTTCTGGAGTTTAGCAGTGGTTCCAGCATAGACTGTTCCCGTAGTCCAGACGGCTGGTGACGAGGGCCTGGGTGACAGTCTTCCTGGTTTCGGTGGGGATCCACTGGAAGATCTTTCGGAGCATGCGCAGGGTGTTGAAACAGGATGACGAGGCGGCGTGGACTTGCTTGGTCATCATGAGGGAGGAGTCCAGGATGAAGCCCAGGTTGCGTGCATGGTCCGTTGCCTTGGGAGCGGTGCCCAGGGCCGGGGGCCACCAGGAGTTGTCCCGGGAAGAGGGGGATGGGCCCAGGATGAGGACTTCCGTCTTGTCAGAGTTCAGTTTCAGACGGCTGAGCTTCATCCATTCCGCAACATTTTTCATTCCTTCCTGGAGGCTGGCTCTGGCGGTGTCGTTGGTGAGGGAGAGGATCAGCTGGGTGTCGTCAGCCTAGGAGATGATGTTGAGGTTGTGTTGGCGTGTGATGGCTGTGACGGGGCTCATGTAGACGTTGAAGAGGGTGGGGCTGAGCAAGGATCCTTGTGGAACGCCGCAGATGACTGGTGGCCGCGGATCGGAACGGGGGAGGCGGACTATCTGGGTTCTTCCGGCGAGGAACGAGATGATCCACTTCAAGGCAGTTACTTGGATTACGGTGTTGCTGAGGTGCTGTATCTGGGTGCGGTGGCATACGGTGTCGAAGGCTGCTGAGAGGTCCAGGAGGATGAGGGCAGATGTTTCCCTGTTATCGAGCAGGGACCTGATGTCGGTAGCAGCGATGAGGGTGGTCTCGGTGCGGTGGCTTGCTCGGAAACTGGACTGTGTTCAAAGTATTGAGTTGTCTTTGCATCACGCAATGTAATGCAAAAGTAATGCAAAAGTAATGCAAAAGTAATGCAAAAGTAATGCAAAAGTAAAGTCAGATTTACCGCGCCACGCGTGGCCCCCCTTGCACGTCCCTGTGGGGTTTGGTAAATCTGGCGTAATGCAACAGTAATGCAAAACTAAAGTCAGATTTACCGCGCCACGCGTGGCCCCCTTGCACGTCCCTGTGGGGTTTGGTAAATCTGGCGTAATGCAACAGTAATGCAAAACTAAAGTCAGATTTACCGAGCCGCGCATGGCCCCCCCTTGCACGTCCCTGTGGGGTACGGTAAATCTGGAGTAACGCAACAGTAATGCAAAACTAAAGTCAGATTTACTGAGCCACGAATGGCCCCCTTGCACGTCCCTGTGGCACTTGGTAAATTTGGAGTAACGCAAGACAGAAGAAGTCTCAGCTTCCATTACTCTCCCCATGGAGGCGTTCCATGGGTGGAGTCGCATCCGCCATGAATTTAGGCGCAGTCCCAGATTCACCATGAGTGTTAGACCGGAGAATATGTCAAAATTCGACACCTTCCCAAGGGTAGTGTAAGGAGGAGAAATACTTTGATTTTTCCTTGACTTTTATTTCTCTTTCTATGTGTGCTGCATTCATGAGGAAAAGCATCAGGTGTCCCTTCCTGACCAAAACAATCCTGCTTAGCAAACAGGCACACTTGCAGCATGGTGCAAAGCTGCCTTCACTGCGGCGCTAGACAGCCAAAAGTACACCCGTGCAAGGAGAGGACAGGAATGCACCATATAATGTTATATATGGGGCATTCCTACCCTCTCCCTTTTAGGCGGTGCAGCGCCACAAAGTAGCTGCTGCGATGCCTGAAAAATGTAATCATTTAGTTCGAGTGTAGTGGTATCAATTATTGTGATGTCAGGCTCAAGGTCATGTCGCATCACTTCCTGGGATTCAAAGTCATATAATGTCACTTCCTGAGATATCATTGATGTCAAAGGGTGAGTGATGTCACTTTCACTAACCCTGGTATTTCAAGGGGGGGGGGGGGGGATCACCGTCCAGGGCAGTCCAGTTTATCAGAACTGACCACGTGCCTGAGAGGCCCTCCCGTGCCTAGGGGAGGGGGGCCTTTAGTGGCATTACGGGCAAGAGGCGGCGAGAAAGAGGCTGGGCAAGCAGTAGACATGTGGTCAAGGGGAGTGGGAGGGGTTAGCAGGAAATGCGAGGAGGTAGGGCGAGCTCTCAGGCGACCCCTCCCCAGGGAAAGGGATAAGAACACTGACCACGAGTGAAAAAACCTTTGTCCTCTTGCCTCGGGCACGGTGGGTCACAGCTAGAAAAAAGTTGAAGTTGCGGCGGGCACCGGGGTGAGGGGGCCTCACAGCGTAGCAAAGCAGACCTGGTTCGTATTTAGGGCAGTTTGTCGACGCTTAATTGATATTATGTTGATAATGTGGAATTGAGTAGGGGGCCGGCGTGGGTTTAGACGGCGGTATTTCCTTATTGAGCGTGGGGTTTGAGGCCAGGGCCTGACCTGCTTCATGTAATTTTGGGAATTAGCTATTGATTGAGGAGAGGGAGGGCAAGAGCGCCAGTTGGCTCCTCGTCCGGAGGCGGGTTCCCAGCCAAGAAAATTGTTGGGGACTCCTTTTTTGGCGGGGACTGGCTCATCCTGGAAAAAGTAGGGCAGTCAATGGGGCTCCGGGCTGGTGGGAGAGGGGGCAGTCTTGCTGGTGGTCCTGGACTCTCCGGCCCTACCCGAGATGCAGGTGCTTGGAAGAAGCAATTTGGGGAAAGCTGGGGCTCAAGGAAAGGTGCAAAGCAGTACCAGGTGGCCGCGTCTAGGGGGTAGACGACGGGTAGTTACATGGAATGGAAGCAATGGAGATGGGTTGTGGCCTGCTGGTACAACCCACATCCAAGGTGGATCTGGAGATCCTGAATTGTAAATACAATTGTAACCTGTGGTGCAAACGAATACTGCACGACCCTATGTTTATCAATGTGTGTTGGATGGTTTTAATAAAGTTGGTCTAATGTGGACAATGCATCAACAAATAAAGAGGGGTTATCTGAGAGAATTAATAAAGACTACACAGTGAAAACCAGCCACTTTGTATGGTGCCTTTTGTGGGGGAAAAAGGGGGGGCAAAGTATGATGAGACTAATTGCACGTTATATGCCTACTATAGAAACGGACAGATATTTGATCTGATGGTCAGTGTGTGGAGCTGGGATTTATTTGGGGCACTAAAGCCATAAATAGTGACCACGAGGCTGTGGAGCCGGAGGGGAGCTGTAGGCATTACCTACACCCACCCTTGTCTCCGCAGTGGTGGGGTTGGGACTGCAACCTTACATGTGCCTTCTCCACACTTCCTTCTGTGCAGTCATTCTTTCATTAGACTGAGATGCTGCGGACACAAGACGGGGTGAACCTGGGGGTGTGGAGAGGACAACCCCTCCCCCCCCATCTATATTTAGGGCAGGGACTCCCTTCCTTCCCCCTACTTGAGGAAAAAGCAATCAGTGAAGTGTCCCCTGTGCCTTGGCAGGGTGTCTGCTTGGATGTAATGATGCTGTACTTGTGTAGCTTGCTTCAGGGCGCTTTAAACCCAGCCCACTGGGAGCAGCCTCTGGATGTGCACCAGAGGTCCCCCTTGGGGTGCTTATGAACATTAACCCCTTCACCTCCTAATGAATACCTTGTTTACTCTCTAAACACAATGTTTGTGATACCAACTTCCACACATCTGTTTAAGATCAGTGTGGCTTTCAGCTGTTTGAGGCATACCACCAATTGACATTTGGAAAAACCTATATGCGATTTAAAAAATCGTAAAGGAAACCCCCAATTCTTTTTTTTTTAAATTTGTTTGGGATTCTGCTAAAATGTTTTTTATTTTAATTTGGCTGATTTCATAATATATATTGGGATGTCCCTGTCTAAGATATTGTGATTTAAATATAGTAACTTGTCCCTTTGCTATATTTCCCAGGACTTGTGTCCAGGGTTAATGTAGTTATATGGGTCTGTGCTTTTGAATCCAGCAGCACCTGTAGTCTGGTTTGCTTTGAACTGCCAACAAACATAACCTGACTTAAATAGTAATATTGCCCTTCATATACACAACAAATAAAATAAATATACAAATAAGACTATACCGTAGTTATATATTAAAGCACACTATAAACAAAATATGTACAACTCACACATGTTTGATCATCTTAGCCAGCGCTGTGTATCCAGTGATCAGTCTCATGATATGGCGTATCGGGAGAGTGAGGACTGGATAGCCAGTCTGTACATCCAGGGATAAGTTTATATGTATCAAAAGGACTAGCTAAAAGTGACGTGTAGGTTTATTCTCGGATAGGTCTCGTCAGTTGACACCTGTTGGGTGTCTTTATAAAGGCGTCACCCACCAACCTAGTTGGTGGCATGCTTCATCGGGCCACCACAGTGACACCTGGTATGTCCCGGGTGTGCTTCGACGCCTGATTACAGCAGAGCAGGTATATCGCTAAAAGTGCAGTGTTGTGAAATAGTGAAGTGAGATTAAAACTGCTTTGCAGGGGTCCCAATACCAGAGGGTTAAATTAGACTTTAATAAATGGGCCCCTGTCAGCGGTTAAAAACAAGGCAGTGTGGATGCATTGGTGGCAGATTACCACATCCAGCATCCTGTGTGGGTCGACATGTTTCAGCCAGTGCATTCTGTACCCTGGCTTTCCTCAGGACCATTTTATAAGTGCGGGTGCATGTTTAAAACGTATTTTAAAGTAGTGAGTGTTAATTGACTAAGTGTTGCACTCACTAGGGTGCTCTATATGTTAAAGGAGGGGATTCCCTCAAGCATACGCTAGCAATTGGCCCACGAGGCTTCCAGGAGTGTAGCGGCAAGGCGTATGACTAAGAGTCATACGCCTTGTGAGCACAGCACACAGGTTCCCCGCAGGTCCTGACTGAGAGTCTTAGTCATACGCCACCAATGCATCCACACTGCCTTGTTTTTAACTGCTGACAGGGGCCCATTTATTAAAGTCTAATTTAACCCCCGGGTATTGGGACCCCTGCCAAGCCGCTTTATCCTCACTTCACTCACAACACTGCACTTTCAGCGATATACCTGCTCTGCTGTAATCAGGCTCCGAAGCACACCCGGGACATACCAGGTGTCACTGTGGTGGGCCCGATGATGAAGCATGCCACCAACTAGGTTGGTGGATGAGGGCTTTTTATAAAGACACCCAACAGGTGCCAACTGACAAGACATATCAGAATAAACGTTCAAGTCACTTTTAGCTAGTCCTTTTTGATACATATACAGTCTCATGATATCCCTTCACATGCCTCCATTTTAGTAGGACACTGGTACATTAAAGCTTTATTGCATCAGACAAAGGCTCAAGGCAGCATCACAGCCCAGGGTGGGACCCTCATAACCCTTGGGAGGAGGGGTTCCACCATGGCAGGACCACAAGACTTGCTGCCAGCCTTCTCTTCTCAAGCTGCCCATTTCCTATCACGCATCAATACTCACTAGGACTTGGTTCGCACACATGTCCACAGTCATTCCTTACGCAGGTCTGACCCTCAGGACAATATCCTCCTCGTCCACACCGTTCAGCACACAGTCCTACACCGAGAAAAGAGAAATACGGCAGTATGAATTGACATTATTAACATTTTAAAAACCTGTGAATGCCCCATTCTGTCACCATAGTAATAAAACAGCATCTTATTGCCTGAAGATGTTCATGAGTAATGGCAGGCGGGAGTCGATACGCCATTCCCTCAGAACTATGAACCTTCATTGGGGCATATAACCAACAACCGGTGATAATTATCGCTAAGCGCACTTAGCGCTAGGATAATTATCGCCGGCTATCGCTGGTTTCTATCGCTGAGATAGCACGCTATCAGCGACGCTCATTACAGAAGCAATAGGAATACCAGCGATAGCTGATGAAGGTGCGATTATCGCTGGAAATCCAGGAAAAAGGTAAACTGTGATACATATGATTAAATAGGTAGTCTATAACCAGGGAAGGACTGAGAACGAAAACCGGCCCTGGCAAAGTGCTCGGCTGGCCACCCGCCCCCCCTCCGGAAAAGGGGGAGGGGGTGACTGAGCTCTTTGCCTGGGCCGCTTTCGGGCAGATTTGTTACAGGGCCGAAAACGGCACTGTAACAAAAACTGCCCCCAGGGGCCCAAAATCGGCCCCCACCCTTGCGGACCACAGGGGGATTGCACTGTGCCCGCAATGGCCAGTCCGGGCCTGGATATAACAGTTTGTTTGTATATAAAGGGGTATACGTGAATGGAAATGGTATGTGCGAGTGTGTAAGGGTATATGTGAATGTAAACGGGCATGTGATAATAGTAAGGGTATATGTGAATGTAAACGGGCATGTGATAATATAAAAGTATTTGTGAAGAGTATGCATTAATGTGAAGGGGTATATATGAACATTCAAAGCTATGTGTGAATGTGAAAGGCCTATATGAATGTAAAGGGTATGATTAAATGTGAAGGGGTAAAATTCAATGTGAATGACGTGCTAATAAGGGCATGTGTAAGTGTGAAAGGGTTAATGTGATATGAAAGTGTGATATGAAAGTGTATGTGTGAATGTGATGGGGCATGCATGAATGAAAGTGAATGGGTATGTTTGAATAAGACAGGATTCATTTGAAAGTGTATGGTAGGTCTAAATGTTAAAGGGTATAGGACAACGTGAAGGGGTATATGTGAATCAGAGTGGTGTGTGTGAATGTGAAGGGGTGTATGTGAATCAGAGTGGTGTGTTTGAATGTGAAGGGGTGTATGTGAATCAGAGTGGTGTGTTTGAATGTGAAGGGGTGTATGTGAATCAGAATGGTGTGTTTGAATGTGAAGGGGTGTATGTGAATCAGAGTGGTGTGTTTGAATGTGAAGGGGTGTATGTGAATCAGAATGGTGTGTTTGAATGTGAAGGGGTGTATGTGAATCAGAATGGTGTGTTTGAATGTGAAGGGGTGTATGTGAATGGAAAAGGGTATTGTTAATGTGATGTTTATGTGAATGGCATGTGTGAATGTGAAAGGGTATGTGCGAGTGTGAAGGATCATGCATGAAATTCACTCTTCTCTCTCGTGTTTCTCCATCTGTCCTCTAATCTCGGTCTTTCCTCACTCTCTGCCTTTTGCTCTTTTATCTCACTTGCCCTCTCACTATCTCTTCTCTCTCCCAATTGTCCATCTTTGTAACTCCCAATTTTTCCTTTCTCATTCTCCTTTCCCCTTCTCACCCTCTCTCTCTGCCTATCAATCCATCTCTATGTCTGTCTCGCTGTCTGTCTATCTCATCCCCACTGTGGGGCAGAGAGACAGATACACATTGAAAGGGTAAATCACACCCATATGAACACAGCTAGCTCATACCTCTGCAGAGGGGAGTGGGCAAGCACCCCCTTGTTTTTGTCTTTTGATCTGCAGACCTCACATCATTTAAGGCTCACCAGGGGGTGCGGCTCTGGGGTTACCCTTTCAGACCCCTAGCACTGCCTTTGCAAACTCTGGCCTCACAGGTGGCAAAAGAGGCATGAACAGCATGCACCACATGCAGTAATTGTGCTGTTTAATTTCTACAGCTCTGATTGGAACATTACACTTTGTTTATAAAAGAAATGCATATCAAATCAGCACTCTTAGAATAGATCATGAAATGAAAAATGCAAATTTTTTTAACCTGTTTTCATGCTTCGGTACGGTTGTGAAAACAAAAAACAAGCATCGGCAAAGTCAATAGGTTTGACCTTTGCAAACTGGTGAGATGTTTATGTTTTATTACTGTGAGAATATAACACCAGGAAATGCTGCTTCAACACAGCACAATATGCTGGAGTATAATTTTAATAGAGCAGAGGGGGTCCTTTCAGCAAGCAATTGTACATAAGACAGACATAGAAATTACACCTGGGTGACATTTTAATTATGCTGAAATATTCAAAGTAATTTCCGTAATTTCACATTACTCTGTGATGTGAAATAACTGGAAATTAAGCGATTAGGTCCACTTGCATAATTTTGCATAATCTTGAGCAAAAATGCCAGCACAAGAGTACAGCAACAGAGCACGGGGATGGCTGGCCGCTGCTCTTCCACTTCTGTTGCATTTAGCGCTATTATCTTAGCACAAATTGCATCATTGGGTCCATTTTGGAAATGAGGATGCATTTTGTGCTACGGAAATAGCACTAAATGCAGGGTTAAGAACTGCACGCGAGTCCGAACATTTTTGCTGTAACTTACCATAATAACGCTATTGCAAACTATGCGTGTTACACTCACTCCTAATAGAAACCCTTTTTACCAGTAATTCACCGTAATTTAGAACATTAATGTTGTGTATATAATCTTGTGTAATGGTTCATTTTTCTATGTTGTTTTCACGGGCTCTGGGGCATATTTACAAGCCCCTATCGCCACAAGAATATCACTTTATTTTACAATCCTGTGACGATACGGGCTTCACCTTATTTAAAAACCAGTGCTAAGCTACCTAAAATAGCTAAATGTCGTCTTGTAAATAAGGCACCCTTTCACGCCATATTCAGTGTGAAATGGTTGTCAATGAGGGTTGTTGTGAGATTCCCGCCGCAACACCCATTGATTTTGACACTGCCCCATATTTACAAGGGTGGCCTAAATATAGGGCTGCGCCAAAATTAAGACCAAAAAAACTGGTTTTAACATGGCGCAACAAGGACACATGCTTTATTTTGCCTCGTATTTGCTGTTCATATGTGCTGCATGTTGCAGTACACATTAAAACAGCAAAACACCATGCATGATTGTTGATGTGCAGGACGGTGTCCCTTGCTGCACATAAACAATCATTTAAAAAACAAGTATTTGCAATAGGTCTCGCATTTACACGCTTTTGAACTATTGGCATTGTAAATGACAATGCCTTTTATTTATGTTTTGGTTTTTAAAACCTAAATAAAAGGCATTGTGGTCGATTCGCAGAACTTATCTGAGATAAAATCTTAAGCTTACTACTTTTGGTATTCACAGAAGGCATGTAGTAGTAAAGTTAGGACTCCTAACTTTCCATTTTTTGTATATGCAGGATTCACTGTTCAGAATGAGTAAATCATGTGTGTGTGCTTGAGTGGTGTATGTGTGTGCAGGCGTGTGTGGACGTGTGCTTTTTTATTTTCAGATTTTTCTCATTGCATGAAGGTGACGAAGCTTCTAAAACTGTCTCACGGACACACCTAATGATGTTTCAAATACCCAGTCCCCTCTATGTTTCACAAGTGTGGCACCTCCTTACAAGTCATCAAAACTCACGTTATGTAAACAATGAAACTGGCTAAATCAAGCCACTAATGGAGGCTATATTTAATGCATTGTTGCATATTGATTTATATTGGTGGGGTTGACCATTTATTTAACAATGTTTTATGTAACTGTCCCTTTTATTTATCAATACATACACTAGGTGCCACATTGATCAAAGTGTTGCGTTGCCCTTGCATCGCGCAATGTAACGCAACAGTAATGCAAAACTAAAGTCAGATTTACTGCGCCACGCATGGCCCCCTTGCACGTCCCTGTGGCACTCGGTAAATCTGGAGTAACGCAACAGTAATGCAAAACTAAAGTCAGATTTACCGAGCCATGCATGGCCCCTTGCACGTCCCTGTGGCACTCGGTAAATCTGGAGTAACGCAACAGTAATGCAAAACTAAAGTCGATTTACCACGCCACGCATGGCCCCGTGCATGTCCCTGTGGGGCTCGGTAAATCTGGAGTGACGCAAGACAGCAGAAGTCGCAGCATTGTGGTTCCGTGAATTCTGGACCCGTGTCATAAACATAGTCGAATCATGACGATTTTGGTATCAATAGACCGAGAATGATGAGTATACTATATACGAGTGTTTTCATCATGTTCGAGTGACGTGATCACCCTGAAATCAGAGATTCCGTCCTGAACCCTCGGGTTCCATTTTGTGCATGGCAGACATTTTGTGGTTCCCCTCACATAGGCCGATGACTAAGGCCAAAAACGAGTCTTAGAGACACATACACCTTTGCTGACTTCTGTGTGACCTGGGCAAGCTGACTCCCCTTGCCGGAGCCAAACCTGTTCGGCCAGTTCCTTTCCCAGTGGCCGAACGAGATGGAGATCAAGGCACAGCCTACCATAAACCCTTTATTACACACAGCTATGTCTAATCTTACAGACACCTGTCTCTGCTCTTTGCTTTATGACCTGCTTTACGATGAGGAGGTTCCCATTTTTATTAGGGGACTGACCATCTATCTGATGAAGAAAGTTGGGTTTTGCCAAGTCATTGATGGTGGGCTGGACAAAGAAATGTGGGCTTGTCAGGCAATGCCTTTTGTCGTATACACATGGGATTGGTTTATTGTAAATAAGGAATGTTTGCCTGAAGCACAATATTTGGTATAAAAGGAGTGACTTGCTTTGTAAAGTTGAGCAGTCTCCTGAGAATATACACCGTGTTGTACTTCTAGGATATCTGTTACTGGCTGCGGCCAATAAATTTGATCTTTGAAGTCACCAAGAAGATTCTGCGTTTCTGTAGTCTGAGACAGGAGAACACGAAGTCTTTGGGTGTGTCCCCTGGCACCGCTGGGTTCTAAAAACCCAGTACTTCAGCGTCCATTACTCTGCCCATGGAGGCGTTCCATGGGTGGAGTCACATCCGCCATGAATTTAGGCGCAGTCCCAGATTCACCATGAGTGTTAGACCTGGAATATGTCAAAATCCAACGCCTTCCCAAGGGAGGTGTAACGAGGAGAAATATCTTGATTTTTCCTTGACTTTTATTTCTCTTACTATGCGTGCTGCATTCATGAGGAAAAGCATCAGGTGTCCCTTCCTGCCCCCAAACAATCCTGCATAGAAGCAGGCACACTTGCAGCATGATGCAAAGCCGCCTTCACTGCGCTAGACAGCCAAAAGCACACCCGTGCAAGGAGGACAGGAATGCACCATATAATGTTATATATGGGGCATTCCTGCCCTCTCCCTTTTAGGCGGTGCGGCGCCGCAAAGTAGCTGCTGCGTTGCCTGAAAAATGTAATCATTTTGTTCTTGAGGGGAGTGGCATCAATTATTGTGATGTCATCAGGCTCAAGGTCATGTCGCATCACTTCCTGGGATTCAAAGTCATATGTCACTTCCTGTGGTATTATTGATGTCAAAGGGTGTGTGATGTCACTTCACTAGTATTTCAGTGGGGGGTGGGGGGGGGGGGGTGATCACCGCCCAGGGCAGCCCTGTTTATCAGAACTGACCACCCGCTTAGAAACGGACGGATATTTGATCTGATGGTCAGTGTATGGAGCTGGGATTTATTTGGGGCACTAAAGCCATAAATAGTGACCTAGAGGCTGTGGAGCCGCAGGGGAGCTGTAGGCATTACCTACAGTCACCCTTGTCTCCGCAGGGGTGGGGTTGGGACTGCATCCTTACATGTGCCTTCTCCACACTTCCTTCTGTGCCGTCAGTGTTTCATTAGACTGACATGCTGCCTGACATGCTGCGGACACAAGACGGGGGTGAACCTGGGGGTGTGGAGAGACCCCCCCTCTATAGTTAGAGCGGGGACTCCCTTCCCCCTACTGGAGGCAAAAGGAATCAGGGAAGTGTCCCCTGTGCCCTGGCAGGGTGTCTGCTTGGATGTAATGATGCTGTACGTGTGTAATCTGGCTTCAGGGCGCTTTAAACCCAGCCCACTCGGAGCAGCCTGAGGATATGCACCAGAGGCCCCGCGGGGGCTGCTTACAAACATTAACACTTTCCCTTCCTAATGAATACCTAGTTTACTCTAAACACAATTTCAAGGGGTGATACCAACTTCCACACCTGTTTAAGATCAGTGTGCCTTTCAGCTGTTTGAGGCATACCACCAATTGACATTTGGAAAAACCTACACTTTATTTTTAAAATCGAAAAGCAACATTTTTTTTTTTATTTCTTTAGGATTATGCTAAAATGTTTATTTTAATTTGGCTGATTTCATAATATATATTGGGATGTCCCTGTCGAAGACATCATTGTGATTTAAATATGGTAACTTGTTCCATTGCTATATTTCCCAGGACTTGTGTCCAGTGTTAATGTGGTTATATGTGTCTGTGCTTTTGAATTCAGCAGTGCCTGTAGTCTGGTTTGCTTTACACTGTCAACAAACATCACTTGACTTAAAAAGTAATAGTGCCCTTTATAAACACAATAAATAAAATATACAAATAAGACTATACCTTAGTTCTATATTAATGCAAGCTTTATACAAAAAATGTACAACTCACACATCATGTTTGATCATCTTAGCCAACGCTGTGTGGCCAGTGATCAGCCTCATGATATCCCATCACATCACATGCCTCCATTTTAGTAGGAGACACTGGTGCATTGAAACTTTATTGCTTCAGACAAAAGCTCAAGGCAGCATCACAGCCCAGGGTGGGACCCTCACAACCCTTGAAAGGAGGGGTTCCACCATGGCAGGACCACAAGACTTGCTGCCAGCCTTCTCTTCTCAAGCTGCCCATTTCCTATCACGAGTCAATACTCACCAGGACTTGGTTCGCACACATGTCCACAGTCATTCCTTACGCAGGTCTGACCCTCAGGACAATATCCTCCTCGTCCACACCGTTCAGCGCACAGTCCTACACCGAGAAATGAGAAATACGGCAGTATGAATTGACATTATTAACATGTTAAAAACCTGTGAGTGCCCCATTCTATCACCATAGTAATGAAACAGCATCTTATTGCCTGAAGATGTTCATGAGTAATGGCAGACGGGGTCGATACGCCATTCCCTCAGAACTATGAACCTTCATTGGGGCATATAACCAACAACCGGTGATAATTATCGCTAAGTACATATCAACAAACAGTTAAAAACAATCCAAAGATTCATTTGACAAGTAAGAAGTCCAGTACACGATATAAGTTAAAAAATAGAAAGCAGCGGGCAACATGAACATAAGCAATATAAAAATTACATTAAAAACATAAATAATTTCATTGTAATTTCATTGTAGAATTAAAAAAAAAAAATAATGCCTAAGGCGTTTAGCAGCATAGTTATCCATCCATACTTTTCCTTAAGGTGATAGCGGATTTAAAAAAATTACAGACAAATAAAGTGCAGTCACAATTCAGCAGTTGAAGATAGTAAAGTGCAGGTTTGATTTGTGCAAAATTCAGTTTTTTGAGGCACGGCTTAAGATATAGTTTCTGTGGTAGAGTATAATAAGGGCAAATAAATAAAAAGTGTGCCAGATCTTGCGGAGACTTCCCGTCGCAGCCGCAAGCTGGCAACACCTCACCCCGATGAGCCCCACTTGGAACCGCCAGTAGGAGATGGAATAGATCAAAGCGGAACCTTGTTAGCAAGAAACGTTCATAGCCAGTCATGTGCCATGACAAATAAGGTTCCATTTGTGGACAGGTTTTGAGAAATAAGTGTTTCCTAACACTGTCCTTCTGTAACTGGACCTCTTCTCTATCTGAACATCTTAGTATTAGCATAGCATTTTTTACAAAGGTAACATCGGGTTTCATAATCAGGTTGGGAGTAAAAAACAAGTCAGGCCGGCCAATTTCCGTCAGACAGTCCTTTATATACTTCAACCACGGAACTTTAAACCTCCCATCAAGTGTTAGAGCTTCTTTTAATAAGGCTTGGGTGAGAGGTAGATCTGTATTAAGCCAACAATTCAACTAACACAGTACTGGGTTCACTGCTATTCTGTCACTTAAATAAGGGACACCCAGCTCCTCGTGTACCGAAAAGTTCCCAGTACCCCTTGGTAGCCTCAATATCTTTTTTTAGGACATTGTTTTCTGTGACCTCTAGGTCCTTTATCTTACAGTAGCCCCAAAGCTCACTACCATAGCAGGCGACAGCAACACTTTTTGCCTGATATAGTTTGAGCAAGGCGGCCGTTGGGCAATTTCCAATTTTTTTCGCAAAGCCAACAATGGCTGCATTAACACGTATTGCCTCACCCTTCTTTTTAGTGACTGCGGGACCCCAAGATAATTTATGATCCAGGCGGACTCCAAGGTATGAAAAACTATTAGTAGTAGGGATTTTATTTCTATTTATTCTATTTTGGGGTTTTGTAAAGCGCATGGTGACGCACAACGGCGTGTCCCCGCGCTGAGGAGCTACTTTATTCCTGGACCCTACAAAAGCGGCACACCTACTGGGCGAATAGAGCAGTTTTGAGCTTAGCTCTGAAAATTGACTCAGATGGCTCTAGTCGTAGCGCCATGGGCAGCTGATTCCATCTGGCGGCTGCAAGGTATCTAAAAGATCTACCCCCCATCCGAGCTCTGGATACCTTAGGGACAGCCAGGAGTCCAGAGCCAGAAGATCTTAGAGAGCGGGGAGGATCATAAGGTGTCAAGAGTCCTTGTAGAGGGAGAGGGGATTTCCCATGAATGATCCGATGGCACGTGCAGAGTGCTTTGAATTCTACCCTGCTTCTGACCGGGAGCCAGTGCAAGGACCGGAGAGCCGCTGCAGAAGCAGCTCTTCTGGGTAATCTAAGCACCAGTCGTGCAGCAGCGTTCTGTAGGACCTGTAAGCGGCTGAGATTCTTCTCCAGGGTACCTAAATACAGAAGATTGCCATAGTCCATCTTCGAAGTGACTAGTGCATGTACCAAGGTCTGTCGGGCTCTCACAGGCAAGAACTTCAGCGTCTTTCTGAGGCTTTTGAGGGTCCCAAAGCATTGTCCCACCACCTGATTGATCTGAGGGCCAAAGGTGAGGGCGGCATCAAACCAAATGCCCAGATTCCTTGCTTTTTGGCAAGGGGTGGGTGTTGGGCCCAGGGAAGATGGCCACCATGCCGACGTCCACGCAGACTGGCGGCCCCCCACGACCAGCACCTCGGTCTTGCCTCCATTAAGCTTGAGGCAGTTGGCGGACATCCAGGCAGCCAGGTCTTGCATGCATGCTCTGAAGATGTCCGCCGAAAGATCGGGTGCGCGCGATAGGGAGATAACCAGCTGCGTGTCATCGGCATACGACACCAAGCTGAGGCCGTGACTCTCTACTAAGGTGGCAATTGGAGCGACATAAAGATTAAAGAGTGTTGGACTCAGGGACGAGCCCTGCAGCACCCCCTGGTCCAAAGGAATTCTCACCATTTATGCAAAAAGAGTTAGTTTTCCGTATACCCTGACCTATTTTCATGGCGTAGGACTTAGAGTTGTTAATACTTAGGCCACGGGACTCCATGAACTCAAAGAAGGAATTTAGTAATTTCTGAAGGCCATTTGCTGTTCTAGAGACGAGTACAGCATCATCTGCATAAAGCAGCACTGGAACCCCTTTGCGCTCTACAAAAGGGTAGTCTGCTTCGGTCTTTAAAAGAAATTCCTCCAATTCGTTGATATACAAATTGAAGAGGAATGGAGCCAGGATGCACCCCTGTCGTACACCCCGATTAATTCTGAATTTGTCCGTTACTTTTAAATCTTGGGTGTAGCGAACATTGACTCTTGTATCTGAATGCAGATCTGCCAAAAAATTAACAAGATTCCTCTCTACGCCCATTTTTATCAGAGTAGCCCATAAAATGCCTCTGTCCACACAATCGAAGGCGGACGATAGGTCCATAAATGCCAAATAGACAGTTCCTTTCTTGGCCAGGGTATATTTACTTAGAATCAAATACAGGTTCAGACACTGTGTGATTGTCGAATGACCGGGTCTGAATCCGTATTGTATAGGTGATAAAATATTGTTTGCTTTGGCCCATGTGGATAGCCTATTTATGATTATTCCACCTACCACTTTAGCTACTGAATTTATTAAAGATATCGGCCTGTAACATGATGGGCTACTACGGTCGCCCTTTTTAAAAACAGGGACTATAGTCGATAACCCCCACGCTTTTGGGCACCCCGTATTCACTGCTGCATTCACTACCGCCGTGAGGACGTGAGCCCAGAAGGAAACACTGGACTTAAAGAGGTCCGGTGGTAAACCATCTGGGCCAGGGGCCTTATTACTAGTTAGTCCCTGGATACCCCTTTCAACCTCATTAACTAAAAAGCATAGAGAATTTACAGATGGGGTTTAAAAAACATTTTCTGCCCGTTGCTCATTACTTTTAAAAATCATACTGTAGTGAGACATCCACTCCTCCTCTGGGATGTTAGTGCCAAGGGCTATATCATTAGGGTTATCAAACAAAGGTGTGTTGATAATTTGCCAAAACGTACTACTATTCCCGAACACTGAGGGGTCAAGGAGGGACTCTATGGTTTTAGCCTTGATTTCTTTTTTCCTAACGGCTAATGCCTTCTTATAAATCAAACGGAGATTTCTAATTTGATCAAAATCTCTAGGTTTAATTTTTAAGGCATTCTTCAAGTCTACTTGCCTTTGAGCAGTTATGATCAAACCATTTAGAGTTATTTTCACTTTGTCCTTTTGTTGGTACTGTTAACATAGTGCCAATTGTTGAAACTATCCCCTCAAAACCAGACATTCTCGGAGGGTGAATGGGAAGATGTACAAGTTAACAGCTCCTTCTCACATGCATTATTTATTTTAGTATATAGCATATCTTGATTTATCATTGCCCACTTTATACGGCGTCTGCCATTTATACAGCTCATCGTTACCCGGTCAATTCGGGGCAGTTGTTTAAATAAGGTCCCGCCCAGATTGATAGTTAGGGGGTTGTGATCACTGTGAACACTCAACAGAATGGTAAAGTTCGAGACCCATATTGCAAGATCAGTAGAAACTAATATGTAGTCTATAAAAGATCCCTGGCCAAGTCCTTTAAAGGTTGGAACATCATAGACTTTTGTTTGAGACAAAGGACATGTCTACAATTAAGTTATTTTCATTCACTAGGTCATTTAAGTTCTTGCCTCCCCTAGTATGGGCAAAGTGGAAACCTATGTTGTTACAACCCAAGGAACCCATTGGGGTAGAGCCAGGATTACTGCATGGGTGTACATTAAAATCACCTACAATCAACAACTTCTGTGACACGGTGCATGCAGTTTCTCAACATCTCTGTTAAGGACACAATATTACAATCACCATTACCGTTGTTAGCATTGTAAAAATTAATCAGGGTCAAAACACTTTTGCCACTCTTTAGTTCAAGCATCTGAATGTTCCGATTGTCATTATAACAGACGCTTATTTTACAGCACAAACCTAATTTAATGAAGATGGCCAAGCCCCCCTTTGCTCTTCCCCTAGTTGATGCAGCAGCTGGTATGATAAAGCTTTGAAAACCCTCAATATGGGCATTATTTTCCTCCAGCCATGTCTCCTGAAGGCATATAATTGTGTATTTTTTACTAGATAGTAACCAAGCAAGATCACATAATTTATCGGCCAAGCCGGCTATGTTCCAAGATACTAAGCTCATACTACAGTCGCCAGATACTGCATCTATGAGAGTTTCGCTAGTAGTTGGCGCTATCAATGGATTAGTTATATCTGTATATATAACCCCCTGGTTCACAGTGCTGGCCACATCTAGATCCAAGTTGGCCAAGGTGGTATTATGGGCCTCAGGTAAGGCAGGGGATTTGTGGTTATTGAATAAAGAGTCCATAATTGACAATGGTTTTCTAGGGTTGTCTAGCTTGGTCTTCAGGGCGGGGGTTACTATGGCTTAGTTATGTACCCCACCTTGTGCGAAATTAGGTTCTACTAAAACGTCAAATGTTGGTACAGAAGAGCCAGCCTGTAGTCAGTCCACCTCCTCCAGATCACTTTGATTATAGAAAGCGTCAAACCTATTAGTAATAGGTACATTGTAATAGGATTTTGGATCTATGAATTGGGGGTGTTCTGGATGGTAGTACGTCCCCTGGGCAGCCTCCCAGTTCTCTAGATAGGAACCTTCATATATAGCCTCTCTAGGTTCCCAGGATGTATTCCTTCTGTACTGTCGCTGTTCCCCTACAATGTGGTGGCCTTGATTTCTTGATGTTATCCCATTGTGATATTGATTAAAATTATCTGGGGCTCTTGCATGCTCAGCGATGGAAAAAGAATGCACTGATGTTAGAGGATGGTTATTCGGGGGGTAGAAATAACTCAGATCCTTAGTACGGATCAGGCTGCTAATGGAGCTATCCTTCCAATCCGTTATCAGCTTTGCCATGCGGCCATCCTTAAAATTAACTACAACACAGTCGCCCTCGGTGGACTTTAATCTGTTACCCACCCAATCCACTCTTCTAACGTTTGTTATTCTACCACTAATGTATGGGGGGGGGGGAAAAAAAAAATCGGTCTATGGACAGTTAGCCAGTGGCTTACTTTATTTCTCAGTTCTACAAAGCTTTCTGTTTTGCCTGGCTCAAGTTGTGGTACCCCAATCATTACTATAGTGTGCCGATGAGAATCAGGTGGGAGGTGAATATGGGTGGCTTTTTTTGATTTTATTGTTGTAGGTATTTGTTTAGGGCGTGTGTCAGGAGCAACATTGTGTGATTGTTGCTCTTTGTGAGGTGAATATGGGTGACTTTTTTTGATTTTATTGTTGTAGGTATTTGTTTAGGGCGTGTGTCAGGAGCAACATTTTGTGTGATTGTTGCTCCTTGTGGCTCAATTTGACCACCACAAGGCTCAAAGGATGTACCTTCCGCGGCCCATTCACTTTCATCAATGTCAGAGATGTGGCTCTCAGGCAAAGGAACCTGGGGTTGCACTGTGTCTGTTGTTGTCTTGAATCTGTGGTGTTATAATATTTTGCTCTGATGTATTTACAGGTAAAGTGGGTGTCGAGACAGAACTGCTACTTGGGACAGTGGTATTGATTTGTGTCTTCAAAATGTTTGTTTGCTTGAGATTACTTTTAGATGGTCTGGAGCTCTCCTTTGGTAATGGGCCGGAGAGGGTCTTTAGAATACGAGGTGTCCTTTCTATGTTGCTTTTCAAATTTTCCAAAGGTTTGCTCTAAGCTCGTGATTTTATCACACAAAGGTTGCAATAAAGATTTAATCAATTCTTCCAGGTCAGTTGATGTTAAGTTATCCACTACACTAGCTTTTTCAATCTGGCACATTTGCGCTGAGTAGGTCTTGGTATGATCTGCCTGTACATCATTTGATGTACTAGTGTTCTTGGTTGCAAGTATAGAGGTAGGATTTTGTATGACATTAGATGCTTTAGCCATCCTAAAATTTAGCCAGACATCCTTAGCCGATGGCTTATGAATACCTAATGGTCTATAAATTTTCCTTACTAATGATTTAGTTTTTGTGCGTTTTTGTTGGTGCTTACTCTTGTTGGGTGATAATATTTTATCAACAATTATTACATTTACATTTGGCAAGCTATCAACACAGGTGCCCCTTTGCAAATTTGGTGTAGATATACCGGGTTGAGGAGAACAGACTCCCTCCGAGTTGGAAACAAGCACCGGACTTTGTTCTAAACTATTTACGATTATAGGAGATGACAGCAAAACAGGTTTCTTGCTGCTTTTTTGTCCACTAGGCAACCCTGTAAATGATTGCATTAGAAGAGATTCCTCCTGATTGAATGAGGAGTCCGTGGTGTTGTTGATTGCGGTGGTATTTGCAGTAGTGTGCTTTGATAAATTAGGAAAACACAGGTCCGAGGTTAATGATAGACGCCTCTCCGTATTTTGGATAGCATCAGCAACTACACTTATAGTTTTTTGTAACATTAGATCTATAGCAGTTAATGTCGGCAAAGGTGTAGATGGTAAGGTCTTATTTCTAGTGGATGATCTCGTAGCTACTGGAGTCTTACTTTAGTCATTTTGGCAAAATAATCCGTATTTAGTACAGAATAAAATTTTAACGACTAGAGCCGGAGATAAAGCGGAATGAAAAGGAAATCACAGTCACCTTGCTCCTGGGGATTGTGCGCCGTTAGGGAGGGGGCCCGTCCCGTCTCCTTTGGTCCCCTGAGGGCCACAGAGGGCCCGCCCTTTGCCCAGGCTTGGCCCCGGGCGCTCCCGCGACGCGGGGGTGACGCTTCCTTTATGCGCCGCCTGGCGCGATGAGAAGGCGGCTGGCGCCGCTAGGCCTGCTGGGGGGTGTAGTATTAGAGTCCCCCTCCGCTCGGCGGCCGCAGTTCTTGCTCAAAAGCGGCAGCGGGAGGGGGACGCTGCAGGCAGGCAGGCTTATGGGGGTCAGCACTCCGTCGTGGGGATCCTTGTTAGGCACTCTCGGGCTCTGGCGCTGCTCGGGTCAGTTTCTCCGCGTACCATAGTAATGAAATAGCATCTTATTGCCTGATGTTCAGGAGTAATGGCAGGCGGGAGTCGATACGCCATTCCCTCAGAACCTTGAACCTTCACTGACTTTTCTCAACACTGAAATCCAAATCCCACCTGCCTCATTCTGAATCCACCCCCTAGAGAGAGACCCTCCCTTGGTATGTTCTAGACTCAAACATGAACAACAAGTCACCAAAATGGCGGCTGTAAAAGTAGTGACATCTTTGCTTTGTGACTCATGACATCAGAAGTCTCCCCCCAACTCTTAGCCCCTAAGCATGAAGTAGTCTCCTACTTGATGCAGAAGGGACAAGAGAAGGGTAAACAGATCAAATTGTATAAGGTAAACTGTGCTCAGAAAGACAGTGTCCTTTCCCTTCATGCCACTGCTGTCCTGACCTCAGAGCAGCGACAGCAAGGCTGGTGCCAGGGTTTAAAAGGTTAATGCAGGGGTAGAAGTGCCTGCCTCTGATTGGATGACCGAGGGCTCAGATCAGATGATGCCCCCCTCGTATGGACAGCTGGGCAGGGCATTCACCTCAAGCTCCCTACAACGCATCTCCCCGCTCTGTGGCACGCTGGGTCCTGCCATGCGATCACCAGGTATTGAGCTCTTGCTAAAAGACACAAGGTGCAGTGACCTAAGACCAGTGTTGAGGAAAAGCGATGGCGATTGGTGGAATGCAGGAATTCATCTGTGCATTTGGTAATTACTGGGGCCACATTTCAGACCCTTGTTTTTTGTCACGATCCTACTTTAGACACAGAGCAGCCATATGTAAATCAGTCTTGATTCCAAACCAATAGAAAGAGTCCACCCTGGACTGCCAGGTCCACCTCATAGGAAATGCAAGAAAACCCAGACCAGTTTCGACCTGTTTTGGCTTCATAATGTGATGGTTTAAAGGTCATTGTGAACCTATGGTTCAAGGTTCAAAGACATTATTCGGATAACATATCCATAAAAGCACAGCTACTCCGCAGGTTAAATGTTTACAAATAAGAGAGTCATAGTAAAATCCCTTAGCAACATACAGTATACAATAATCTGTCAAATTTGTGCAAAAATACATGGATAAATATAGAAACTCAAAGATTGGACGTGTACGGTGGACGGCCGGGGGCCGTCCTAACCCTGCCCACTCATTAACTCACCAGCACTGCGTCGGAATTGTTAAACCTCCTCTATTCAGGCGATCAGCCCGAAGGAGGCAAACCTTTTAGTTTTTTGTGACCGTGGCCTGGAACGAGCTCTCTGCGAGACTGAGGGACACGTACCTAGAACCCCCTTTTCGGGAAACAGCTGAAGGCATGGCTTTTTTTCAGCCCCTGACCCCATCTGCCACTCTCTCATGTGAAGAACCCAGGGTTTTACATGGGAAAAAACTGGGGGGTCACCTGGCATGACGTCATGCTGTAACCTCTCCACTAGTGGGAAGCGATCAGTGTGAGCAGCGCACATCGTTGTGCCCACTGTCACTGCAGTCAATCTGTGCCAGAGCACAAAACAGAGCCCGACAGACACGTTTCGAACAGGCCCGGCTCCAGGAATTTTTCTTTGGGTGGGCCAAGGGTGCATTTGGGTGGGCCACTGCAGGCTTGATTTGTCGCATATATGTCTGGGCAGGTCTGCTTCAGGGCCCTCCTTTCTCTCTTCTTATTCTTACAACGCCCAGTAAGACGCACTCTTTTCCAAATCTCTTGCTAAATATTATCACCCTCAAAACGTGTTTTTTCCATGTAATGTTCCTTTGATGGGAAGAGGAGGTTTCTGAGGTGGGAGTATCAGGCAAGTGACACTTCTCTGGCTCAATCTGTGTGAGCCTTCAGGGAGAATGCTCTTCATTACTACATCCACCTGACCCCAGACTCTGCAACACACTCACTCCCTTACAGGCTTGATTATCCACTACTCCTCTCCTCCTCCAGTTCACCTAATCTCACAGCTGACCTTGGGCCCCAGCCCCATATAAGGCACAATCAGGCTCCACTTTCATTTTTCCCAGTAAAAACATTAGTAAAATCACCTTCAAACTTAAAAACATTGAATATAGCACTAAATATAATTAGCACGCACTTTAAAGTATGTTCCACAGTAGCCCTTATGACCCGACTGCTAATTAAATAAACAAAAACAGAAAGGCAGTGACGGCGCTGATGCAAAAGTCTTTCTTGGGGCCACACCAATAACCTCTTTCTCCGTAAATACCTTTACTACTCATCCTTCCATGGCCCCCCTATTGACCTCCTCCTCAGATTCCCTCACTGCCACACGCCACAAGTGCCCCTCATCTCCCCATAGCCACTCCCCTTATGACCTCCTCCTCGAATTCCCTCACTGCCAACCTCCACCAGTGCCCCTCATCTCTCCCTAGCTCCCCCTCCACCCTTGAACTCTCCCTCGGATTCCCTCACTGCCAATTTCCACCAGTGTCCCTCATCTCTCCCTAGCTCCCCCTCCACCCTTGAACTCTCCCTCGGATTCCCTCACTGCCACCCGCCACAAGTGCCCCTCATCTCTCCCTAGCTCCCCCTCCACCCTTGAACTCTCCCTCGGATTCCCTCACTTCCACCCTCCACCAGTGCCCCCCATCTCTCCCTAGCTCCCCCTCCAGCCATGAACTCCTCCTCGGATTCCCACACTTCCTCACTGCCAACCTCCAACAGTGCCCCTCATCTCTCCCTAGCTCCCCCTCCACCCATGAACTCTTCCTCGGATTCCCTCACTGCCAACCTCAAAAGTGCCCCTCATCTCTCCCTAGCTCCCCCCTCCACCCATGAACTCTTCCTCGGATTCCCTCACTTCCACCCTCCACCAATGCCCCTCATCTTTACGTAGCCCCTACCTTATATGCATGTCCTTTGCTGGATAGCGCTACTCATATCGGTGTAGTGTGTGTCAGTACTTTACACCACGCACACATTATACAGAGACAATGAACCATACAAGTATGTTAATCAGACTACAGGGAATGTCAGATAAGCCAATGAGGATTGCAAGGTGTAGGATTCACATGTTATCCATACTGGTAGGCGGGATATTTTAAGAGGGTTTTGTCTGGGGAAACACAACCGTAGGATTTAAAGAGTATTCCATGGGGGTCATCTTTACTGATAGAAATGTATATCTGCCCACATACTCATTTTAGCAACATTAGAATAATGAAAGGCTGGGGCAGTTCTAACCAACTATATCACAAAACAAAAACAAGCATTTACAATGCAATGGTTTCGCCTTTCGTTTGAGCTATTGGCATTGTAAATGACAACATTTGTATTTATGTGTTGGTTTTGAAAACAGATAAATAAATGGCATTGTCATTTATATTGCCATTAGCTTAATCTCTCGCAAATGTGAGCCCTATTGAACCCTACGGACGAGCTCAGCAGACAGCAATTACTAGCACACACACACACCCAGAGCCACACACACAAACACACACCCAGAGCCAGCCACACACACACACACTCAGGCCCAGCCACACACACACACACACACACCCAGAGCCAGCCACACACACACACACACACACACAGAGCCAGCCACACACACACACACACACACACAGAGCCAGCCACACACACACACCCAGAGCCAGCCACACACACACACACCCAGAGCCAGCCACACACACACACACACACACAGAGCCAGCCACACACACACACACACACCCAGAGCCAGCCACACACACACACACACACACACCCAGGCCCAGCCACACACACACACACACACACACAGAGCCAGCCACACACACACACACACACACACCCAGAGCCAGCCACACACACACACACCCAGAGCCAGCCACACACACACACACACACACACAGAGCCAGCCACACACACACACACACACCCAGGCCCAGCCACACACACACACACACACACCCAGAGCCAGCCACACACACACACACACACACAGAGCCAGCCACACACACACACACACACACACACAGAGCCAGCCACACACACACACCCAGAGCCAGCCACACACACACACACCCAGAGCCAGCCACACACACACACACCCAGAGCCAGCCACACACACACACACCCAGAGCCAGCCACACACACACACACCCAGAGCCAGCCACACACACACACACCCAGAGCCAGCCACACACACACACACCCAGAGCCAGCCACACACACACACACCCAGAGCCAGCCACACACCCCCAGAGCCAGCCATACACACACACACACACACACCCCCAGAGCCAGCCATACACACACACACACCCCCAGAGCCAGCCACACACACACACACACCCCCAGAGCCAGCCACACACACACACACACCCAGAGCCAGCCACACACACACACCCAGAGCCAGCCACACACACACACCCAGAGCCAGCCACACACACACACACACACACACCCAGCCACACACACCCACCCAGAGCCAGCCACACACACCCACCCAGAGCCAGCCACACACACACACCCAGAGCCAGCCACACACACCCACCCAGAGCCAGCCACACACACCCACCCAGAGCCAGCCACACACACCCACCCAGAGCCAGCCACACACACACCCCCAGAGCCAGCCACACACACACACCCCCAGAGCCAGCCACACACACACACCCCCAGAGCCAGCCACACACACCCCCCCCCAGAGCCAGCCACACACACCCCCAGAGCCAGCCACACACACACCCCCCCAGAGCCAGCCACACACACACCCCCCCCCCAGAGCCAGCCACACACACACCCCCCCCCAGAGCCAGCCACACACACACCCCCCCAGAGCCAGCCACACACACACACCCCCAGAGCCAGCCACACACACACACCCCCAGAGCCAGCCACACCCACCCCCCCAGAGCCAGCCACACCCACCCCCCCAGAGCCAGCCACACACACCCACCCCCCCAGAGCCAGCCACACACACACACACCCAGAGCCAGCCACAGCCACACACACACACACACACACCCAGAGCCAGCCACAGCCACACACACACACACACACACACACACACACCCAGAGCCAGCCACACACACACACCCAGAGCCAGCCACACACACATTTCTGCAGTGAGGGTGAATATGTAGTGCTGCAGAGGAGGCCACAGTGTGCAGTGCTGCAGAGGAGGCCACAGTGTGCAGTGCTGCAGAGGAGGCCACAGTGTGCAGTGCTGCAGAGGAGGCCACAGTGTGCAGTGCTGCAGAGGAGGCCACAGTGTGCAGTGCTGCAGAGGAGGCCACAGTGTGCAGTGCTGCAGAGGAGGCCACAGTGTGCAGTGCTGTAGAGGAGGCCACAGTGTGCAGTGCTGCAGAGGAGGCCACAGTGTGCAGTGCTGCAGAGGAGGCCACAGTGTGCAGTGCTGCAGAGGAGGCCACAGTGTGCAGTGCTGCAGAGGAGGCCACAGTGTGCAGTGCTGTAGAGGAGGCCACAGTGTGCAGTGCTGTAATTAGAGTCGGTCTGGGCAGTGATGTAATGATCACCTTGCAGTGTTGCCCTCTAGTGCAGTGCTGCTGAGGGGGGTACTGTTTGTAGTGTGGTAATGAGGATTATTCTGTGCATTTCTCCATTAAGCGCTTCTTTGTGTAGCACTGCAAGGAGGGCTGTTCTGTGCAGCCCTGCAGTGAGGGTCACGCTCTACAGTGAGGTCTCTCCAGTGCAGTAATAATGGCGGTCCCTCTGTGCAGTGCTGCTGTGGGGGTGTCTTGGTGTACTGGAGGGATGCTGTTCAGCCCTGCAGTGAGGGTCACGCTCTACAGTGAGGTCTCTCCAGTGCAGTAATAATGGCGGTCCCTCTGTGCAGTGCTGCTGTGGGGGTGTCTTGGTATACTGGAGGGATGCTGTTCAGCCCTGCAGTGAGGGTCAGGCTCTACAGTGAGGTCTCTCCAGTGCAGTAACAATGACTGTCACTCTGTGCAGTGCTGCGGTGAGGGTGTCTTGGTATACTGGAGGGATGCTGTTCAGCCCTGTAGTGAGGGCCAGGCTCTACAGTGCTGCAGTGAGGTCTCTCTAATGCTGCAGTGAGATCCCTGTCGAGTGATGCAGTGAGGGCATAGTCTGCAGTGCTGCACTGAGTCAGTGCCACCATGTGCATTGCTACAGTGACAGTCACTCTGTGCATACAGGCCAACATTTTAGAGGAGGGAGGTGGGAGAGTCTAAAAACACAATCAGGAGCATGGATTTACCCCTTTCACTTCTATTGAAACAGATGCTGTTCAGGCGGTAGACGGCCTAAAGAAAAGCATTTTTTTGCTCAAAAAAATAGCATCCCGCCGGAATCGGGCCCACGAGCATGCATGCTCTGTGTAGAGCTGCACTGTGTGACCCCGTAGAGTTCTGAGGGTGAATGTGCTATGCTGCTGTTAGGATCACACTGCCCCGAGTACTGCAGTGAAAATGACTCAGTGCAGTGCAACAGTGCAGCAGTGATGTCTGCGTGATGTGCAGCGCTGTCTGTTTCACGTTGAATGTTGCTCTGTCCCCTTCAGAAATAGCCTGAGACCATGTATGTTGTGAAGAATGATGGGCAGAGGCCAGACTGAAGGAAAGGAATGTTCGGGTTCCAAATTAGAGTGAAGTGTGTTCCCTTATTTCTTGTCTTTCCTTCTCCTAGTGCAGGAATGGATAAGTCACTGAAGGTTGGAACAAGGGCGGGGGAAGATGGCTGGCTGTGACCGGCCGGACGGCGGAGCAAAACCCGGCCGGCGGGCGGAGCACAAGGGCGGGGGAAGAGTGGCTGGCTGTGCCCGGCCGGACGGCGAAGCAAAACCCGGCCGCCGGGCGGAGCACAAGGACGGGGGAATGGATAGTCTCCTTTCTCGACGGAAGAACACAAAGAGTCCGCCTACCACCGTACAAGTCAGAGGCCACCAAAGTCATCTGCGGCGTTCCTCAAGGATCCTCACTGAGCCTGACTCTCTTCAACGTCTACATGAGCCCCCTCGCGGCCATCGCACGGCAACACAACCTCAACATAATCTCCTAGGCTGACGACACCCTCCCTGACCAACTACCCCGCCACCGCCAGAGCCAACCTACACGAAGGGATGAGAGAGGTAGCTGAGTGGATGACGACGAGCTGCCTGAAGCTGAACACAGATAAGACGGAGGTCCTCATCCTGGGCTCCTCGCCCTCCGCCTGGGATGACTCCTGGTGGCCCCCCGCCCTGGGCACCGCACCCAAACCGACGGACCACGCACGCAACCTGGGTTTCATCTTGGACTCCTCCCTCTCCATGATCAGGCAAGTCAACGCCGTCTCCTCGTCATGCTTCAACATCCTGCGCATGCTGCGGAAGATCTTCTGGTGGATCCCCACAGAGACCAGGAAGACCATCACCCAGGCCCTCGTCACCAGCCGACTGGACTACGGCAACGCACTCTACGCCGGAACCACCGCCAAGATCCAGAAGAGGCTCCAGCGCATCCAGAACGCCTCAGCCAGACTCATCCTCGACATCCCACGACACAGCCACATCTCCGGAGGCCTCCACTGGCTCCCGGTCAACAAGAGAATCACCTTCCGCCTCCTTACCCACGCACACAAAGCTCTCCACGACCAAGAGCTACCTCAACAACCGAATCAACTTCTACGCTCCCAAACGCCACATCCGATCCGCCAGCCACGCCCTCGCCGCCGTCCCACGCATCTGCAGAGCCACTACAGGAGGAAGGTCCTTCTCCTACCTGGCCGCCAAGACCTGGAACTCCCTCCCGGCCGACCTGCGCCTGACCCAAGACCACCTCTCCTTCAGGAAGAAGCTCAAGACCTGGCTGTTCGAGCAGTAGCGGCAACCCCCCCCCCCCCCCCCCGAAAGCGCCTCGAGACCCTACGGGTAGGTAGCGCGCTCTATAAAGGTCTTTGATTGATTGATTGGGAAGAGTACAGTAAAGGCTAATCACCTCGGAAACACAGATTCCGAAAAAAGACTGTAAAAAGACTGTAAATAAACTAACATAGACCTATGCTGTCCCTGAGATGGAATTAAGAGTACAGCACTAATGCAATCTCCAAACAAACGAACAGCCAGGGAAGTAACTGCCGACAATAGCAGTCACACGGAGCACGGACAGCGGGGTGGGCGGGAACGGACAGCGGGGGGGGGGGGTTGAACGGACAGCGGGGGGGGGTGGCAGGAACGGGCACACGAACAGCGGGAGGGGGGGCAGGAACGGAGAGCGGGACATTGCGCAACCCACCCCTGAAAAGGACAGTTCCGAAATGGCAAAAACAAAACTTTAAAAAAAAAAAAAAAAGGAACCGCCGCATGACGTGGGCAAAATGCGAAAAACTGTCAGGAACGCCCATGAATCTGGTCCGGCCATGACGTACAGATCTCTGTTCCAATGGCTAGCCTCCATTTATGGAGCTAGCCAATGGAACAGAGGGGCGGGACTAAACACACACTGTAAACATAAGATTTCGCCTGTGCGAACGCTGCTTGCACAGCTTTCGACAAGCGAAACCTAAAAAGTGAAGTTCTAACTGTACCATCCATGTTTGTATGCAGCTCTTTGATGACAGTTCATTGGTTACTGTCCTAGGTTAGGATTGTAACTTCTGAACTCCAAGTAGCACAAGGATCTCAGTGACAGAAGCAGTAACCCACTGAGCTATCCACATAAAACACAGTTCATCTGCATTTAAAAACTACTAACATACCAATGATTGCTCTCCAGCAGGATCATTAATCACCAGCGTTATCTGGACACTTTGTATTGTCTTATTGTTGTCCTGCATCGGCCATTGATAATGATAACAAGCATTGGCCTAGCCATAAGTTCGCGCCTTTGGGACCTTATAAGTGTTTAGTTATCCAGCACAATATCCTTGGTGCAACAACATCAACTGTTGCCTTTGGGACCTTATAAGTGTTCAGCCATGCAAGACCTATTGGCTATGCCAATGCTGGTTTCTTCTGCTTTGTTTTTCTAGAACAGTGATATGCAGAAGGACGATATGGCAAAATGTTTTTTTTGTGCACTTCATGCAATTAAAGAGCGTTATTTTTAAAATTACTTACGCTAAACTGATATAAATATATTTTGCAACAAATATCCAACGGCTTTTTAGTGTGTTTAATTTTACAATACAAACTCTACTTTTATTCTCCACACCTGCACCGATCCTATCTATTTCATATGAAAAAGCAAAATACCAAGGATATTTGAGATCATGGGAATTGCGCCCAAACATCAGAGGCAAATTCAAGGCTGAATAAGTCCCCTTCATGTGGAGACTCCAACTTTACACTCTTCTACCCGGAGTACAAGTCCAACGGCATCCACAATATTCTCAATTGTGGTAACAAGCCACTGGTCTGCTAAACGGTATAACCACACAAGACATCACATCGATAGAATTCATTGCACCATGTCATGGCCAAATATTCATTGCACCAAGTCATGGCCAAATAAATGAAACCACAAAGGTCACTTGGAGATAGGCAGAGGTAACGAACACCATCCTAGGGCACACAGACACCTTCAAGCAGTGGGGCATACTGCTACAACCTGGCAGGGTAGCGGGATACCCACATGTCTTGTTGGCAAATCAAGAACCTAGGCACACACGGGCAGAAATGTACTCAGTCCTCAGGGGCACATGCAATAAAACTCCCACCCGCGAAGACAAACAAAGAAAATTGAGAGAAGACTGGCGCACACCAAATAGGGATCGGGAGGAGGTCTGCACATGGTCATGGTTGGCAGGCACCCTAAATACAACTCGCCTGTTACGATGACAGAATAGCAGTGTAAAGGCCCTAAATATGTGCCCTCTAAAGATATGCTCTTGGAACATAAACGGAATAGCCAACAAACTGGAAGACAAAGCCATAATCTCTCATTTTCAGGAATTCGAGATACTACTACTTCAAGAGACATGGCTGCTCGAACCACAGCAAATCGAAGGCTTCAAAACTCATCATATTCCAGCACAAAAACTGAAATCTTCGGGAAGAGGCAGTGGTGGCCTAGCAATTTACATATCCATCAAAAATGCAATTGCTTCATTGGACTTAGGTGGTTCATCACATTCCCTCCAGTGCGTGGGAATTTCCTTTACCTCCGACAAAGCCCAGCGCAGGACCCTGCTCTTAATGAATGCCTATGTCCGTCCAAACACAGTATCAAGGCAATCTTTCTCAGAAGAAGCAATAGCAACTGTACTAAGAGTGAAAATCGGATCCCTCGAACCAGAAATAATACTATCAGGTGATTTCAACATGTGGCTAATGTCGGACCCAGGCAAAAACGAGATAACCAAATCACATGATAGCATTTGGGTCATACCCCCGCAGGACCCCCCAGGTTGGCACAAGAATGACTCCAAAGGACGCTCCTTACAAGGCAACCTGGAAAATCTGGGCCTCAGAGCCTTAAACGGGCGCTTTCCTCTAGACAAGCCACCTTGCTTCTCCTATCTGAGTAAAAATGGTGCTTCGCTAATTGACTATACCTTTGTCAGTCTTCCACTTCTCCGCCAAATAGGTTTTAGCCTTGGAAGCAGAACTGAAAGTGACCACCGGCCACAAGAAATATCGCTTATGACCAGATTAATTCAACATGAAGAAGATAGGTCACTGCCATCTGACTGCTACACGATAAACTTAAAACCCATCAAGTGCTCCTTCAGCAACTTTCAACAAATAGCAGCAGATGCCAAACTTATTATGGAGAGCACCAGGAGGCCCACAAATGATGAAATCGCTACCTGGTCAACATTTGCAATCGAACTGATCGACAAACATGCAAAACCAATAAGGCAGGCGAACTTGTACGGGCAAAGGCAGACGCCTAGTCGCTACCCCGCAATACAATCTGCTACAAGAAACATGAATCTAACATGGCGGGCTTTAAAAACAAATCCAACGGATCCTCAGTTATTAACAAATTTGAGAGAGGCTCGCAGCTACCTAAAGAAGGCTAAAAGAGAACAACGCAGAAGTCTCTGGAACTCCTTCTGGGCTAGGCTGCAAAATGACATTAAAACAAACAATTCCGCTAGGTTCTGGCGAACCATCAATAGCATTTCTGGGCGAGCCCCGAAAGCCGCGTCCTCATGCATACTGGAGACTGAGTGGGTCGCCTCTCTGTAGCTTCACTTTAATGACCAAAAAGTAAAAACCCTGCGTCAGAATCTTAATGTCGAAGACATTCTCACTCAAAAAGCGGCAGCTAAGCCAACTGATTGTAACATCAAATCCCCTTCAATGAAGGAATCTTTCCACGTTAGCCAGAAAACTGCACAACCAAATGAGTGCCCCACGTCGCAAAGCAACAAAGAATAAAACAATCGAGGTGGCCCAAATTGAAAAACTGATCAAAAAGGGTCGGAAGGACGGTGCCCCAGGCCCTGGTGGAATTCCTCAGGCTCTGTTTAAGGAGGACACAACCTTCTGGGCCTCGAAGCTAACCACCCTCTTCAACTGTATCCTGCAAAATAAAAATCATACCACCCTCCTGGCAGGGATCCATTTTGGCACCAATCTTCAAAGGCGGGGATAAAAAAATCTCCCGGGAACTATCGCCTTGTTATAGCCCTCATTGACAAAACCCCTCCAGTGATAAACGTAGAAAGAGCAGGCAAAAGCCTGCGTGGGTTTCTTGGCATAAAAGCCACAATAATTTCCCAGTAATTGGCACAACGGGTTATAGAACATAACCTGTTGGAACATGTCAGAGGAGGAAACACTTTCCTTTTCTGAGGCACACATCAAAAATTTGATTTCGGGACCTTCTCCGTTCTCCTCCATCAAACTCAGCACAAACGCACAACAACAAAATGAAAGTGATAAGTTATTAAGACTGCACAAGAAACACACGCACAGAATTGCACGGGCATTTTTTGTTTGAACACCTCAAGGCAGGTACCATCCCTTGGGGTCTTCAAGTTAAAAACGTACCGGTGGTGTTCACAGAGGACCCAGTATACAAAAAGGGCTTTAGCTACTTAGCGACAAAGTGTAGCAGAGACCTTATGGTCCATACTGTTGAAACAGCTAAGAGAATTTGCCAAAAAGAACAGGAAGAGATAGAGGCGTTGATTAAAGCCATAGAGGACAACCATACTGTAGACGAAGCAAAAGCTTTACTCGAAAAAATTGATAAGGAAATTGCCACATTTAGAGACAACACCATTAACTTCAGGTCCAACAAATTTGACAAAGACGTTAAGGACTTCAAAATTGAGTCAGTTTACCCGTACTTAAAAGAGGACTACTACACCCAAACGGAATCTCAACGAGCTTTATCACAATATCAGGGGAGGTCCAAAAACAGATTTGTGACTCTCAGAGAGTTCATCATCAGAATCTGTTAACGATTCAGACCCAAGGGAGGGATCTTCCAAACGAAATCCTTTTTTAGAGAAGGGCGAAGGCAGAGGCAGAGTCAGATTCAAACCTCAGCCCCAACCATGGGAAATGAGAACACGAAGAACCCAGTACAAGACATAAACCTCACCTCTATAGTGAATATATCAAATAAAGAATTAACTGTACACGAAAAATCTGTTCTTGAATTAGGACTCAAATTCGTGCCAACAACCAACACCGATCTGACGAATCTGAAAATAGAAGCACTAGAGTTCTGTCGTAAACTGAGATTAAAGGCATTTTTCCACAATAAAGGGGACACCAGAGTAGCAGAACCCTCTAACCTGTCTAACAAATCCACATTCGTTCCCCCAACGTATACAATCCCAAAGGAAATAATAGCCTCTGAACAGATCGTTCTATCCTCCATCACACAGTTAAGCAAACAAAAAATGTTCCTCAAGAGGAACATCAGTAGAGAACAACAAACGGCACTGAACAATTTACGCAATGATGATTTCATAGTGTTAAAACCCGCTGACAAGGGGGGCGCACTGGTGGTCTGGGCCAGAGATAAATATATCGCAGAAGCCAACAGTCAAATCAAGAACACCGATTGGTATAGAGAAGTCAAAGAGGATCCGACTCCACAAATAAAAGCTGAGATTCAGACAAAACTTATAGAGGGTCGGGACAAGGGGATATTAGGAACGAAGGAGTTTCAATATCTTGACAAAAAGAGTCCACGTATTCCAGTTATCTATTTTCTCCCGAAAATACATAAGAGGTTAACTGAACCACCCGGAAGGCCCATAGTCTCCGGGTGGGATTCATTATTGGAACCATTGGCCAAGTATGTGGATGTGTTCCTTAAACCTTTTTTGCCTGAAGTAACATCATATCTCAAAGATACTATGGATTTTATTAATAAGGTTAAAGGGGTCCCATTTGATGGAATTCAAGAGTTGATGGTATCCTTCGATGTCACCTCTCTATATACCCAGATCCCTCAGGAAGAGGGACTGGAAGCAATGGAGTATTACCTAGACACACGACCCCGACCACAAAGAGTCCCCACAGACATCATTGATTTAGCGAGAATAGCTCTCAAAAGAAATTATTTCCGGTTCATGGACGCGTTCTACATGCAGGTGAAGGGGACCGCCATGGGGTGTCCTTATGCCCCAGAGATGGCGGTTCTCTTCATGGCCCTGTATGAGGAGCGCTTCATTTACCACAACAACCCATTTCAACAAAACATATCAACATGGTATCGTTTCATTGATGATATCTGGTGTCAATGGAAAGGGTCTGAAGAAATGCTCGCCCAATTCCACCAGTGGCTCAACACCAGACAAAGTTCACGATGACACATAGCAGAACATCTCTTACCTTCCTTGATGTGGTGGTTTTTCCCCATGAAAACAAATTGACAACCACCTTACATCGCAAAAATACGGACAAGAACACAATTTTGCATTGCGCAAGCTACCACCCCAAAAGTTTGAAATCTAATTTGCCGTACGGACAAATGTTGAGAATCCGACGTAACTGTTCCAGAAAGGAAGATTTCATAACTCACTCCCAAATACTTAGTGATCAACTCCAACAAAGAGGTTACCCTCGGAAACTATTGAAACATTCAACCACACGGGCATGGCACACCCCACGAGAAGAACTATTGAGAAAAAAAGACACCAAACCCCTTGAAAGGCCGGTATGTGTTACTACATTCGGGCCATATACCAACAAACTGAAGTCTATTATTCTAAAAAAATTGGCATTTGATCACGAATTCTGAAGTTCCAATGGAGAAGCCGTTCGCTTTAAAGAAGAATAGAAGCATTGCACAACACATCGTAAGAGCTGACCTGGGAGTCAGCAAAGCCAAAACGGACTTACGCACGCTGTGGAAATTACCACCCATAACAGGCCATCACAAATGTGGTTCGTGTGCGTCCTGCCCTAACACAATCGAAGGGGAGGAATTCCAATTCAACACAATAAAATGGACACATAAAGGATTCTCAAATTGCAAAACAAATAATGTAATATACGCATTATGTGCCCCTGTCCTAAGCTGTACACTGGGAAAACTACCCAAAAAGTTAATCAGCGAATAGCTCAACACAGATCCAGAATCAGACACAAAGTGCTGTCTGCGCCCATGGTACAGCACTTTGTGGAACATCAACACATTGAGACAGATTTCAAATGGACAGTATTACAAGCTATGAAAGTTCCTCCTAGAGGAGGAAACATCGATGCCATGCTACTGAAAAAAGAAGCCTATTTAATTCTCAAATTTAATTGTGTGATGGATGGGTTGAACGAAATGTCAGAACTGCAAAGATCTAATTGAGCCCCCTGCCAACCCACCGTTTGCCAAGAAGCACTATTTATTAGAATATGCCAGTCATTGCGCTAACCACCTTGTCATCCAGTCCAAAAAATTGAAGACATAATTAAGCGCATAAAACGGCAACATGCGGAACACTACAAGTCCCATAATGCCTAGCAGCATATTAAAACAGGAAATAGAGTTCCACTGGGTGTTGGAAATCTGACTTGAACAGATCAGCGTTAGGAGTGACAGTCACGCGGCCCCATGGAGTCTCGATCACTGCTTTAGAGAAATACAGACAGAGGTAAGAAGCCTGCAACGAACAGACCGAAGCACAGTTTAAACAAAAATATGGATCGTTAAGTAATGGTCGACACCCTTGTGCTTAACTTACAGAATTGCCAACCGGTCTAGAGAAACAACGGCCCAAACGAAAGAAAGTGTAGCAGTGCCTGAGTCCCTCACCACGCCACACACAAGTAAGCACGATAGCGTTAGAATGCGTGTTTAAAATCCAAGCATTTTTTACCCGCGGACTGATTTAAACTTTTATTCAAACAGAACGCAAACACCGCGGAACTCCAAACAGATTTCCATAAACGGTTACTTCAATCCATCGAGTGATTAGAAACACACAGTCAACAAGTAAGTGATAGCGCATCGTAAACTTGGACACAAAATGTGCAAACAAGTGCTAGAAATTCATAAACTCATGAAACCACCATCCTTTAATTTCATTCAGGCAATGGTGAAAACCAAGGATAATTTGATGCCCCGCTTTTGAAAATTACAGCCCACAACATCGTGAGAAAAGGTAAAATTCCCCCACAGGTTTTACCTATGTAAGATGTAAGCTGAACAGTTTAGAGAAAAGGAGATACTAAATGTCCCCCAATTTTACACCACAGGTACACAGCCCAGTCCTGAGGAAGAACCCTATTAACAGAAAGAAGGGTTTGGAAACGCGTCGGCTATTCTGCTGTTTCAAAGAGGCAACCCAAATGTCAGGGGTTAGCACACAAGCATAGGGCGATGCAACTAAAGTCATATCGCCCAATGTGTCTGGTCCATCTAACAATGATTACTTGCTCATAAGGATCAGTACCTGAATAAATCTAGGTGTACATGATTTAATGTTTGTTTTATATTGAAATAGTGAAAGTGTAACCACACATGATTGTTTTCTTATTTGTTTTGCCAGAAAATACAGAAAGTATTGTAATGCATGAAACCTTATATGTATTGTTTCCACAGCAAAAGGAATGTTTAATCCTCTGTAGCTTGCATAAAATGTAAATATGTTTTGAAAATTTGAAATAATGACAAATGTAAACACAATACCTTCATGAATTAACAAAAAGAAGGTACACACCAGCTGAATAAACAAGCTGTTGTGAATTGAATCCGAGCCCTGGCACTTTCTTTTTGATATAACTCATTGACAATGAAGCAAAGTATTTTGCTGGTTTGCTTCTTAACTCACTTAGGGCATGGGCTGATGATCATTCTGTAATTCCTCCGAACCAAACTGGTTTCACAAGTAACACCGGCACCTCTGTCAATCTTATGACCCTCTCTTGTCTGATCGATCAGGCAGAGGTAAGCACTTGCCCACTTTATATGGGATTTATTGATTATAAAGCTGCCTTCGACAAGGTGAATAGAGCTAAGCTCTGGCAGAAGCTGTACAGGCTAAACATCCCAAATGATCTCCTAAGAGCCATACAGCTTCTCCATCAGGACACATGGGTCAGGATAAAGATTGGGGACGGGTCCAGACTATCATGTCCAATTCCAACGACAAAAGGGCTCAAACAAGGATGTGTCCTTGCCCCCACACTTTTTAACTTGTTCCTATCCGATCTTCCAGAAGCCTTAAATAAGGTAAATTCTCATTCTCCCAAAGTAGCTGGTTTCTTGTTGTCAAATCTTTTATACGCTGATGTTGTACTTCTTAGCAAAACAAAGATCGGCCTGCAAAGACTCATGGACGCCATCTCTGACTATTCAAATAAGAACGAGCTCCAGATAAACAGCAAGAAGACCAAAATTTTGGCGGTTCGTTCAAGAAAGGGCAAGAAGCTGGTTTGGGTCTTTAATCAAGAAAGGATTGCTGAATCCAAATGCCACAAGTACCTTGGAGTCTTTTAACAACAACGGAAGATACAAAACACACTTAGAACAAAAAAAAGAAGGGTTCTGCGCTTGCTTTCACAATCAGTTCTATACATAAGAAACTACAAGGCCCAACGTTCGCTCCAACAATCCAGGTAGCGCAAGCAAAAATTATTCCCACATTAACCTACGGAAGCGAGGTTCTAAAAGGCTTGGATAGCGGCCAACTGGACAAAATTATTACAAAAATGTGTAGAATAGTGTTCAAGCTACGAAGTCAAACATCACCGGCCCAAATTAGGTTGGAACTGGGAATTTGCCACCAATCACTTGCCAGAGCCTTGAGTTTTCTAATGTGCTGTCATAAATTGAGGTCATCGAAGGAAGGCAGCCTAGCGCAACATCTATGGTCTTGCCTTCAAATGAATCTATGGCGAGCAGGGCATACATATTGGGAAAGAGGATTAAGAACACTAGGCCTGAAAGACCTTTGGGGAATGCAAGTAAGCCATAATGAATTCAAACGACTAGCGAAAATAAGCACAAAAAAAGCTCTCTTCCGTAGAAGACAAGGCTCGGCTGGCAAAAAGAAGTCACGGATGGATATCCTTGCAATCCTATGCCCAGTTGACCCCACAGGAGTACCTAACTCAACCATTCACTGCACGAACAAAATTAAGTTTCCTAAAGTTTAGAATGGGAGTAATTAACCTGTTGGTCCATTTGCCAAAATGGAAAAGGGCCCACGGACAGGAACAATGCAGACTCTGCGGGAATCACAAAGAAGACATAGTACACATCCTTTGTCTTTGCCCAAACCTGCTGAACGAAAGACGGTCTCTCCTGAGGAAACTCTGGAACACAAACATGATTAGATCGTGTAGAGCAGCAGTCTTGGCTTGCTTTGACCCTCGGAACACTAAACTAAACTGTGCTCTAGTAAGGGTTTTGGAACAAGCAGATAAAAAAACTTGGTGAGGTGTCCCAAGTACGCGATTTCTCACCAGCACAATTATTAGCCCAGTTCCAACTGCCACCTTACTGTATAATGGACATGATCCTTAGCTCTCCTTTTTATAAGTAGGTTTTTACACATTTTTATAATCTTCATAACGCATATGATCCTATACTTATTTTTATATGTATTTATTGATATATCGTTCTTAAAATTCTGTAACTTGCAAAGGTTTTTTTAATCATGCAATAAAGATTTCTACTCACTTAAAGGATATTTGAGTATCGTGGGAAGGCAAGCGTGTGATCATGTATTATAAGGAATAAAGTACACCCTAGCATGCATTAATGCGATATTGCAAGTTACCTCTACAATCTTCTAAAGGAACTTTACCTTCAGCCTCATTCTTCTATATAGTCGTGGAACTCGTCTGTAACTTGCTAAATCCTTAATATGTACAAGAGGGTTATTTAAGCTATATGTAATATACCGACTTGTAGGTTTTTTCAGCCAGCTTTTTTCATTCATCAGTCTGTTGTGTTATTCAGGTTTTTACTGCGCCCTCTACAGCGGTCAGCCCAATTCAGCCCCAGGATGGCTTCCCTGTGAACAATGCCCTTTGTTCATTTGACCCGGAGCCTAAACCCACCCAAAGGAGTTCCGTCAAGTGTCAGCGACTGCTGCGCAACTAATGTGTGCTTTCTCAGATCAAATATCTTTGCTTTCAGCCAATATTATTTTAGACTGAGGAGGGCTGGCCAACTTCCCCAACACTAGATTTCGCACAATTCTTAACAGATCCCATAAAAATTACAGTCGAGATTAAAATTCTGGAAAAAAAGTTAATACTGCGACTAGGACAAAAATGATGAGGCAATTTCGCTATGAAAACGAAGACCGGCTTATAAAAACGGTAACGTCCATTTGTGATGAGAAATGTATCTTATACTGCGCCGACTTATTCACGCGTTTGCTATAAAAAAAAATACAGATGGGCGAGCCCAAGTACTCATGGGACAAGCAGAGCCAGACCCGAGCGGAGGGCATGTAGGTCGTTATGATGAGCTAAAGGTAGTGCCTTCCTTCTTCGGTGCTTTCACTGTTTTAGCTCAATTCACCTCCTCAGAACCTATGAAAGTGTTTTAGGCCAATCTGCTTTCGTCGCCTCTGAAAACCAGCATTTCATTTTTATTCCATTTCTTTTGTGCAGTTTTATATAGCGCCAACTGGGCCTGAAGGTATTGGAGCGCTTTTCATGAGCACTCGTAACATTAACACAAGGCGCCAGGCATTTTTAAGCACAGAGAGAATAGGTGATTTGCCCAAAATCACAGGACGTTAAGCCACACCGAGACGGTTACCAAGGTCCAAAGTCAGCACTTCTGGTCATTACGCCACACCCTCCCACCATACTCTGTTAAAACGTTATATTTAAAGACAGAGCGGCTAACGGCCTGGTGTTTCTAGAGTTGCAACACAATGCAGCTTTTTTCCATTGTGTGAGGGTGGGGGGGGGGGGGGTTGAAGCACTTTGAGCCAGCGTGCCTTCAAGCCCTCGGTGCCTGGCCCACCCGCTAAAACCGGGCCTGGTTTCGAAGCCCCCTTGAAAAAACTGCCGGAGCTCAGATCCGGTGAGACCCGGCCCTCTTAAAGCCCTGGAAGAACCCTCAAAGGCCCCCAGAGCCCCTGCTTTACTCAAAAGTCCTTCCTCTGCCTTCGTATAGCACGTAGCGCCAAGGTGCTCCCTTAGGAGTGACAGCAGCGCTTAACGAATCCCTAATTCAATTCAATGAAATACCCCACCCCGCCCCCTCGCTGTTTCCAGCACTTGTCCCCGGTGCTCATGTATGTTCCTGTGTTTGGATTCAGCAGCCCCTGCAGTCTGGGGCCTCTCGAGCTGCCAACAAACATCACCTGCCTCAGAAAGTGATCTTGGTTCGGGCTCTTACCTCGTGACGCTGAGAACACGGCCCCGGCACAGAGAGCGATTAGGAGCAGGGAGCCGGCGACCTTCATGCTTCTGGAGTCGGCGGGAGTGAACCTGGGGCGGAGCCCCGATGCCTTTTATCCATCCCTTGATTGGACGCCTGAGTGACGTCACCCAGGGCCAGGTGAAGCAGGGGCCACACTTCCCACCCCATTGGTAGTTCATGGTTTCCTTATTATTCCAGTGTTCCTGTTGCATTAGAGCCGCGTCTGACTCCATGATTGACGCCGCGTGTGATCCTCGGCCGCTGCTCACCTGGGGGTCCTTTGCAACCTGTCCCTCTCATCCGGGTTCTTCCGGGGCTTTCCTAGCACAGATGAAAACTCTCCGACATCTGGGAAAAGCCCAGTATCGACGCCGTGTTACATTTCTTCTTTTAATCGTTTTAATCCATTGAAGGTTCGAGCCTTGCCCCCCCCCCCATGTTTCTTATATCCCTCTCAGCTTCTTTGCATTCGATGTAAACATTGGTCAGTTAAAAACATGTTGAGTGACAGGAGACTGCAGAGCCACGAGCCCCATGAATATTGATTGTGGACGTAATTTGCAACCCCCTGAGGTTGGCTGGGAATACAGGGACGGTGGCCTGCGAGGGACACCCGACCACCATGGCTGTGTTTGCATTTCTAAAGCAGGCCTTATTTTATTTTTTTATTTTTATTTACTGCATTTTTATAACGCGCGGACTTTACCCAAGGTAAAAAAAAAAAAGCACACTTTATCCGATTTAAAAAAAATCATAAAAGGCACATACAATACATATACATTAAAATAACAGTTCATTTATGTGCAAAATCAGTGAAGGCCCTAATTAAACTGTACTGCATCTTGTTTGACTCATAGAATTAAAATCTATTAAAACGATACCGTATTTACAATAAAATGTTCAGTGGTACACGTTTATTCCTAGTTCTAAAGGCTTCCGCTAGAAAACTGGCAACACTAAAAGTAATGTAAATATTGCCCAACATCTGGAGGTAAATTAATGCGGGTCTGACTTGAATAAAGCCAGCCTCCCTCAAAACAGGTAACAAGTGTTTTTTCCTGGCGGCAGTATAAAACCCACAAAACATCGTGAAATGCATGGTATCTTGCTTTGAAAAATTATCACACTCACAAGGGGGGGCATCTTCTGAATTATCCCATGATGGGTAACATCCTAAAGAGAATTGAACCAGATTAAACCTGAATCTTACTAATAGGAATCTATGAAGAGGTCTTGTAACACTTTTCAAGTATGGTTCCAGGGAGGGAGTAGTGATTAACATAGAGTGTACTCTTACAGTTGGTTTCATTATTTCCTTCTCCTCTCTATTAAGACGGACTCTCTCCATAAAATGGACCTTGATCCACTTTACATCTCTCCTGATGTTAGATGGAGATAAAAAAAGTTCCGGTCTACCTAGAGCAGAAAATGTACTTTTTAAATACTTCAGCCAAGGTATTTTCATGGCATGGTCCAAAGAGTTAACTCTGGATTTAGCCATGTCTTTGCCCAAAGTAGGAGAGGTGCCAGGTTCAACTTGTCTACAATGTAAGGCAAACCCACTTCCTCGTGGATGGAAAAGGTAGGGGTCGATTTGGGGACTGAGAGCAGTTGTCTGATTATCCCATTTTCTACCCTTTGGATTTTGTCTTGGGTAGCGTAGCCCCACAAGGCGGCCCCATAGGTGGCAATGGGAATGCACTTGGTGTTATAAACCTTTAAAAGCGCTTCCATCGGCCTCGCCCCCAACCTTTTGGTAAAAGCAACAGTGCAGATGTCGAACGGGCCAAGGATAAACTCTTCACCTTCATCTGGGGGGCCCAGGACCCCCTTTCATCAAAAAGGACCCCCAGGTAAGGGAAGACCGGAACCCTTGAGACCACCTCGCCCTGGCATATGAAGGTTTTAGATCTAAACTTTCCTCTTTGTTTACCCACTATCATAGAATGAGATTTTTTAGCATTTACCTTCAAGTCAATGTTTTCCATGAAGGAACCAAAGCGATCCAATAATGTCTTTAGACCAATGCCTGTGCGGGCAATCAGTACGGCATCGTCCGCGTATAGGAGGGCCGGGACCTGCAGTCCTCCCACACGCGGAGCGTCTACCCCCCCTCCTCTAGATGTTTTCCCCACCCGTTTATGTAAATGGTGAAAAGGAGGGGGGCCAGGATGCACCCTTGGCGGACCCCTTTCTCCGACCTAAAAGTATCCGTGCACCTCCCCTCATTTATGACCCTAACCTTGGCGAATAGCTCCTGATGTAAAGAGGCCATGAAAGCGACCAGGGAAGGATCTATCCCCATCTCAAGAAGGATTAACCACAATTTGGACCTATTTACCAAGTCGAAGGCCGAGGAGAGGTCCATGAAAGCCAAATAAAGAGACCCCTCCCCGGCCACCGCATATTTAGCGATTAATAGGTGCAGATTCAAACATTGGTCCAGGGTACCTCGTTTCTCTCTGAACCCGTATTGTATGTTTGAAAGCCCCCCACAGACCTCCAGATTTCCACTAAGTTTTGACAATAAGACTCTGCCTAGGATTTTAATGGGTGAGTCAAGGAGGGAAATTGGTCTGTAAGACCCCGGGTCCTCACGTTGTCCCTTTTTAAAAATTGGCACTATAATGGAGGTTGCCCAGGTATTGGGAACATGTTGTCATTTGCTGCCCTAAAAACTTTGGTTAGTACCTGAGACCAAATTATCGGAGAATGTCTAAATAGGTCTGCAGGTACGCCATCGGCACCCGGCGCCTTGTTTTTTGAGGTCTCCAAAATGGCCTTCAATACTTCCTCCTCAGAAAACTCTACCGGGGGGACACCCGGGCAACCATTTGGCCGCACGGGGCTGTACTATTTTTGTCACTATAGACGTCTTTAAAATGAAGGACCCACTTCTCGTCCGGGATGACGCAGTCAGTAGCTTCGTTATGTGTCCCGGCAAAAAATGGGTGATTTATAATCTCCCAAAATTTCTTGCAGTCCCGCAAGACGTCGATAGAGAGAAGTTTGTCCCACGCATCACTTTTAATAACATCTTTTCTCCCCTTTAGGGTCAGTTTATATTCCCTCCTCAAATTGGCAATAAGGGCCTTATCCCTCGGTATGTCTTTTAACGCACGCTTCAAACGAGTATTTATTCGTGAACAGTCAGCGTCAAACCACTTTGACGTACTAGGCAATCTCTTGGTGGGCTTGACTGTCAGGTCCCTCGATATTTGGACACATATAGATTCAAAAGCCTGTATGATTGTACGATTGGGGGCCTCTTGATTTAAACATGTCTCTATGTCTCCCTCGATTTTAGGCAATAAAGTTGCCATAAAATCATCTGGGATCACCTTGCCCCACCTGAGCCGCCTACCCTGATCAGTAGGCACAAGTGCCGCCTGCACATGGGGGCGGCCCAGGCCCTCACGTTTAAGGTCACCCCAATACCAGAATAGCCTAGCGCTTCGTTGTGAGTAGGATAAAGTTTTCCGATCACCATTGTGATTTTTTCTACAAAAAACAGCACCTTTTGGTCTGTCTTTGTATACACCTTTAATTTACGGAGCTAGAGATGTGACACATGATCACCAACCAATGAGATTCAGCCCATGTGACCCAACGTAGACCGTTCACTTTTCTTTAACCTCCCTTGTCCCAGTGTCATTTCGTATTTACGGGCCGCGGGAGAGACAGCGTTAGGTTTGCTGTGGGGAGCCGCCAGCAGAACTGTAAGTGATATTGGCGATCCAGTTTTTTGTTAAACTTGGTAATTAGGGCACCTACCTTTTGATCCTAAACGTAGTCGGCACTACCGTACGAGTAATGAGGAGATGACCTAAGAAATGCCTTTCGGTAATGGGCGGAAGGTCAACTAACGAGCGGCATTTTTGTTTATTTATTTTTCCTTATAGACGCTGGCGTGAAGAATTCCAACCGCCGCGCGCCCAGGAAGCCCGATGCCGTGCTTCTTTACGTAAGTGAATTACGAAGCGCAGCACCGTCTCCTTAAGGCCATAGGAATTTATAGGTTTCATCTATCCTTTTCACGTAAATCACACTACCCTCACTTGCCCCCCAGTCACATTCAGCGCTACGAGGCCTCCGGGTAGTCTGCGCCTAATAAAACCCATTTAATAATAATAATAATAATAATTTGGAACTATTAGAATATAAACGCTACATCCACCCTTTAGATTTTACAATATCTATCAAGAGCCCGAGCACGCAATACTCTACTGTTTGACCAGTATAGTTAATGCTGAATCGTGTACCATACAGAGGAGATGTGAAACCTAACTGAAAGAAATACTTATCGCTGCTGAAATATTGTTTTCTTTCCCTCCCTCTCTCTAGTTCGTAGACCTTGACATGACGATCTATTCTGTCATGGGCGTTTGAAGCTCGATATATTAAACCAATGTGTAAGTAAATATGAAACATCAAATATAGAAATCTATTAGTAGGAAGTTTAAGAACTGCAGAAACTATGAGAACAACATGTTGCTTATAGGACTAATATTTGGAATCTTGAACTCACTCTTACAGAGGAAACTCGTTTCTTGTTTTTAATCAATCCGTAATCTATTTTTTTTTTTGTTTAAGAAATTTTTATTAAGCATTAAAGAGTGATACAAAAAATATGTCATGAAAAATTAGGAAAAAGTACATATGAGTGTAATAATAATGAAAGACATCAATCTACAGTAATTTATACAGAGAGAAAGAAAAAAGAAAAAGGTATGGACAGATAGAAAGGAGAGAGGAAAGGATCAGAAAGGAGAGAGGAAAAGGGAGAAAGCAGAGGACAGGAAAAGAGGAGAGAGGAGAGAGGTGGGAGAAGAAAAAGGAAGAGAAAAGGAGGGATCATGAGGAATGAGAAGCACGCGGTAAGGGGGGAGGATTGGATGAGAGGTATGAAGTAAAAGGAAGCCATAATAAGTCAGATTTAATTTTCAAAGGAACAGAGGTAGAAGAGGCAATAGAAATTCTATGTTCGTCACAAATATAATTCCACCAAGTGTGAACCGAGAGTTTCGAATTATCTTTCCAACACGATAAAACAACTTTAAATGCAAGTGCAATAAAAAGATCTAACAGTTTAGCAGAAGAAGGTGTAATAATATCAATATCATCAGCTAAGGAACCTAAAAATATGTGTATAAAGGACAATTGTGAAGAAAAAGATAACATTTTCATGCATATATTCCAAACATTAGTCCAGAAAGACAAAACTGGGGAACAATAGTAAAGTTGGTGTTGTAGAGTACCAGGAACTGTGGAACAGGACCAACACAAAGGAGAAGATGTTGGAGAAAATTTATGAATAGAAACCGGGGTAATAACAACTCTGTGGTAAATAAAAAGTAAGGATTGGGTAATGCGTGCAGCAACAGAAACTTTGAAGAGTCGAGACCATAAACGATCCCATAGCGCAGTGTCAAAGGAGACATCCAAATCATTTTCCCATGCAGTTTCCACTGTAGACTTAGTGCGGACAGAGCAATTAGATAATAAGAGCGAATATACAAGAGCAGCTTTAGGTTGTTGGGAAGAGAAGAGAGGGTAAAGTGGAGTGAGAGGAGTGAAAGAAGAAAAAGAATCGGAAGAAGAGGATAATGAAGATAGATGAGACTGAATAGCAGAGTTTATAATAGAGTATTCAGCAAGAAAAGAAGAGGGCAAGTTAAACTTATTTTGTAGATCTACAAACGAGAGAAGATTAGAATCAAGAAAAAATTGATGTACAAACATTATATCCTTTTCTTTCCAGTGTTTAAAATAGAATGATTTACCTTTATATCTGAGAAATTTGTTGTACCAAACTACAGATGATAAAAAACATTGTAGAGGGGAAAGGGAGGAGGAAAAAACATTTTGCAATGTAGATTGGCAATATTTCAAAATAGGATATTTGGATATAAAGGTACAATTTGACATGAAAGGAACATGTTGAAATGAGAAATCCTTCAGAAAGGAGCGTTCCAAGAGCACCCATTTAGGAACAGGAGTATCAAGGAAATCATAAGCCAAGGAGAAGGATTGTTTGATAAGGAAGGCAGAGTGGTAAGAGCAAAAATCAGGGAAACGAACACCACCCTCATTTTTAGGACGCACTAACTTATGTAATCCTATGCGGGGATGTTTATTGTTCCACAAAAATTTTGTACACAGTGAATTAATACGGGAAATATAGGATTTAGGAATTTTGAAAGGGAGCATAGATACTGTATATAAAACATGAGGGGTAATCATCATTTTGATGGTGTCCAATCTGCCCCACCAAGAAAGAAATAAGGGAGACCAAATCTGTAGAAGTGATTGAATTTTGTTAAGTAACGATTCAAATGTAAATTTAAGGGTATCTTTTAGAGAGGAAGAAAACCATATACCGAGGTATTTGAGTTTAGATGGGCACCATGCAAAATCAGTGTTACTGAACATATATTGAAAACACAAAGAGTTAAGGGGGAGCACTTCAGTTTTGGAGAGGTTGAGCTTATATCCCGATACAGAGGAATATAACTGAACTTCATCTAAGAAGGGCGGAAGGGAAGATTCAGGGTTAGACATGTATATGAGGACATCATCAGCATACGCTGAGAGTTTAGCTTCAATAGAAGAAAATTTTAAACCAGTTATATGGGGATTGGAACGAATACGTTGCAAAAAGGGTTCAAGGCAAAGGATAAATAATAAAGGGGAAAGGGGACATCCTTGTCTTGTGCCTCTTGTTAAAGAGAAAAATCTGGAAAATTGATTATTAACAAAAATACTGGCACGAGGGGAAGAGTAAAGGGGTTTGACCAATGCTATAAACTTTGGACCGAAACCAAACCAAGTAAGGGTTTGAAACATGTACTGCCAATTAATACGATCAAAAGCTTTTTCAGCATCTAGGGATAGGGCCGCCAATGGGATTTTGACATTTTTACTATAAGAGAGGACATTGGAAAAAAGACGTGCGTTATCAGCAGCAAGTCTGCCCTTAACAAACCCCACCTGGTCTGTGTTGATTAAGCGAGGTATAACAGAATCAAGGCGAGAGGAAAGAATTTTAGCAAAAATTTTACAATCATAATTAATTAAGGAAATGGGGCGGAAATTTTTACATTGGGTATGATCCTTATCAGGTTTCGGGATGATGACAATGAGGGCGTCTAAAAAGGACCCAGAGGCCTTAGTTTCAGAGATAAAGGAGTTAAATAATTGAAGGAGCTTGGGAGCAAAAAAAGAATGAAAGGCGGAGTAAAATTCAATCGGTAGGCCATCAGGACCGGGGGCTTTTGATTTTTTAAGGGAATGAATAGCTGAGGTAATCTCTTGGAGGGTAATTTCACGTTCTAGGTGCGAAAATTCATCAGGAAGGGCTGGGGGAGAGGGAAGACCGTCAAAAAAAGTTGTTAGGTTGGCATCTGTAGGATGAGTATCATCTGTATATAAGGCTTGGTAGTAGTTGTGGAAAACTTCAGCAATATCTTCATCAGAGGTGACCAGCTTATTGAGTGAGTCGTTAAAGATTGGGCCAATAGCTTTACGTTCCGATTTGATTTTCAAGTAGTTGGCCAACATTTTACCTGCCTTGTTCTGACCCCCATGATATTTAGATTTTATTTTAAGAAGAGTATGACATGCTTCATTAGTTATAATTTTATTGAGTTCAGTTTTGGCCTGAATCAGGTCCTGAAGGGCAGATGGGGATTTGGAGGAGAAATATGTATGTTCAAGGGTTTTAATATGTTTAAGTTGGTCTTCATACTTTTGCTTGTTAAGCTTCTTTTTGGCAGAAACATAGGAAATCGTAAAAGCACGAAAAGAAGCCTTAAAAGCATCCCAAGTGTTTGGAATGGAAGTGTCAACGGGGTTATTAAGGGAAAAATATTCATTAAAAAACTCAGTACATTTTTTCATAAAAGTGGCATCAGATAAAAGAAAAGAGTTAAATTTCCATCTACTAAAAGTGGAGGGAGTAATGGATAAATCCAGGGTAGTGTAGACCGGTGCATGGTCAGAAATAAAGATAGAACCAATAACAGATTTTTGAAGGGAGGGAAGGAGAGACTTACTAATCATAATATAATCAATCCTTGAGCGTGTGTGGTGAACATTAGAAAAAAAAGTATATTCAAGTAAATCAGGATTACACACTTTCTAAGAGTCATGCAAAGGTCGAGAGGCAATGGCAGATTGAAAAGCCTTATGGGTTTTATCAGGTTGGAATTTACTTGAAGACAATCGGTCTGAAAAAGGATCCAGCCATTGGTTAAAGTCACCAGCAACGATGAAATTAGGGCAGTCAATGGATGAAATAAGTAATTTAATGTCTTTCCAAAATTTGGGATCTGGACGAACAGGGCCATAAATATTTAATAAGACCATCGTCTTGTTCTGAATAACAACCTTTGCCATTACCCAACGACCATCATCATCATTGTGAGAGGAAATAATTTGAGCATTCAAAGACTTATGAAATAATATAGCAACCCCCCCTTTTTTGTTGACCGCAGGAGAAAATACAACCTGACCCACCCATTGTCTTTTCAATTTAAGGGAATCAATGTCTGAGCAATGAGTTTCTTGAAGAAAGGCAACCTGTGAATGAAATTTGGTTAAGTGAGACAATACCTTCTGACGCTTGACAGGATGACCAAGACCACGAACATTCCAAGAGACAAAATTACACATGTCGGATGACGGGAGGAATGGGCGAAGAGTGGATGCAACACACAGCAAGGAGATCACTACATAGAAGAAGACAAAAAATAACGGTTAAGCTTTGGGGTAGGGTAACGCTCATTTCAAGAGGGGAAAGAAAAGACAAGTAGCATGGGAAAAAGATATACGGAAGTAAAGAAAACAGCAGAGGTAGCTTGGGAAGAAGGAAGCAAGAAGAGAGAAAAAAGAGAAAAAAAGAGGGAAGAGACAGAAAGATGAAAAGATAATGAAGAAACAGACCAAGGCACAAAGGCTTGATCTGAGAAGAAAACAGTAACCAAAACATGCGAGACGCGGGTACACCAGGGAGAAGACATGTCCCACAAGCAAACCAGATACGGACATATGAAAAAAGGATATACACAAGGATGTGAGAGAGAGGTTAATAGCAAGATAGGAAGGGGATACACGTTAAGAGTGGATATATGAATTGGAGGAGTGAGTTTAGAAAAGGAGCAACATTGAAAAACAAAAAGGCATTAGCTGGCAGTTTCCATGGTAGAAGGAGTGATACTCATCAAATAGTCTCGAAGTTTCTGGGGATCATCATACGACTTGGTACGCCCATTGTGTGTGATCTTGCAGAAACATGGATGAAGAATTCCATATTGAATATTGAGTTGACGCATCGTGGGACGAAGGTTCAGGAATTCCTTACGACGAGCGTTGGTAGCAGAAGAGAGGTCTTGAGAAATGAAGATGTTGTGACCACACCACTGAAGGCGACGTTTGGCCCTGGCAGCTTTTAGAACATTCATGAGTTCTGTGAACTCCAAGAATAGCATGATGATTCCACGTGGTTTGGTTGCGTTGGAATTGATGCGGCCAAGACGATGTGCTCTCTGGATGTTGAGAGGATGAGTTGATGGGGAGAGTTCCAAAAGTTCCTGAAGAAGTTTTCGAATAAAAGAGACCATGTCGGACCCCTCCAAATTTTCCGGAACACCATAAACGCGTAGGTTGTTGCGTCTATTTCTATTTTCCAAATCCTCAGTGTGCAATTTGAGTTTGTGGATTTCCTGTTCCAAAAGTGGAATCCGGGTTGAGAGGTCTTGGACATCACTAACCCGTTGCTCCAAGTTTAAAACCTTATTCTCCATGACGACCCATCGTTCCTCGATTTGTTGAAGCTTAGCGTTGGTAGCAGACATAAAAGGTTGAAGACCTCGCACCTCCTCAAGGATTGAGTCAAGAACAGGATTGTTCGAAGTGTTAATGGGGGAGGGAGGATCATTCTTTTGCCTTTTAGGTTTTGTTCCTGTTTGCGACAATTTCGGCGAAGTAGAGAGATTCGCCATAATGCAGGATGATGGAAGGAAGCTGTGATCACTGCTGCTGTCAACAATAAAATATAATGTGGACGCCCAAATGTAATAGGTGCACACCTCGTGGCAGAAAAAATAGGGCACTGAAAGGCACTGCTTATCAGTGCACAGTTGAAAAAACGGCCACACGAGGACAAACAATAGGCATTCACTGACTTAAATAGTTGACATTATGACAAACCGTCATGGCGTTATGGAGTGTTAGAATAAAAAAAAAAATGTAGCGCCAAGACATTCACCAGGCAGCACGAACAACGCATTGAGGCATTGGAAATAAACCGATGGTCGTTGGAGAACAAAGGAACAAGAAGCGTGTAGTAACGCTGAGGTAAAAGTCAAGTGTGGAAGCAAAACCTACATATCACGTCAAAAACGACATGTGAAAGATGGCGTCACCTTTTCCTGACAGAGAGCACAGAGTTATTGAAGAGCATAATTAGGAGGCAACCAAAAATGCCAGGAACAGCAAAAAAGACGTCATGGTAGTGCAGAATATGGGCAAAGATGAAGAAAAATGCCCAGTATAAGGAAGGGAGATGCAGCAGATATCAAAAACGGCGACACGGGCGCAGCGCACAAAATGGCGGCCGCCCGCGTCGCATCTGAAGGAAAGATTACCGCTGTGCATTTAAAGTCCTCCTTGCACGAAAATCACCTCCGACGGCTGCATCTGGGTCGCGTTGCCTTCCGCTGTCAATGAAGCCGCTTCCGATGGCAAAAGAGCAGGATAAAACGCTCTCACGGCATCATTGAAGAAAGTCCGTCACGGAGCTCACGGGAGAAGCGTCTTCTCCGTCTGGCGCGCAAGCCACGCCCCCAATCCGTAATCTATAACAGGTCTGGAAATTGAACCAGACATTGTGTATAGCTCAGAATTAACGTGCCGTCATAGTGGATTAGAGGGCACTGAATTCGAATCTCTCCGCTTATAATAAACGATTAAGTGTTGAGAGTGAATGAGGTTCATTGTAATCTCTGGGTGGCACAAAGTTGGGTCCAACCAGTATTCACAATTTTTCACTTTTTATTGTAATGCATGCTGTGGAGGGAAAGTGTGTTCTTTTGATAAGTAATACTTAAATTTCAATTTCATGAGTGATGATATGCTTATATTATGTTTTATTTTTTTAATTATTTTTCAGATCTAGGATACTCACAATTGAGTACATGCACTTGAATGTCTACGTGCAGCTATTACAAGTTTGTAATTCCCTTTTTCTACCTGGTTTTTGGTTTGGTGCCTTAGGGTGCACCCCTACCGAGGTAAGATTATTTGTTGGTCCTGAGGAATGCTGAGCGATATTGAGGCTCTATAGCTGAAACATGTCGACCCCTGTAGGACATAGGGTCCAAATTTGCACGATCCTATACATGTCGTTTTTTCACTTTGTTTTTAACTGAGTTAGAGCTAACCCCTTATTAAAAAGAATTTATTCAGGGAGTAGCCAATACTCATTTTAACTTGCACTGATCTTTTGATTATCAATCACGTACTAATAAGAACCCGATGAAGACAACTGGCTACCTACCTTGTGGAGGTGCCTGAGGGTTCTCTTTTTCACTCAATACTAGCACTTCTGGTTACACACGTCCCTTGTTCTTCCCTTAAATCTTCCCACCACAGTGTGTGTTTCACTCCCCTCCTTTTTCTTTGGTGGCGGAGACTAATCTACCTGTTTCCTAATATTTTTTCCTCCCCGGTTTTCATAAATGTGTTTGGGAGTTTCTTCTCCTTTTTAGGTTGCTCTCTTGTTGTTTAGTTGCACCCCAATACATCACCAATAGCACAGGGTTATGATCACTATAGGATGAGGAAATTGTCCTATAGGTTTTTACCTTAGTGTTTAGCCCATGGGTGGTGAATATATAATCGATTATGGACCCTTGAGGCTTTCCTTTATAGGTGGGGACTCTATCCCCCCGCCTGTATTGAGAGATTCATAGAGATTAAAACTGGCCAATAGTACTTCCAGCGCTTCACCTGATTTTGTATGTTCAAAATGGGGAATAGATACCCCTAAAGGTCCCGCGTGTTCACCTATATAACAGGGAAGGTTACATAAATGGATATTAAAATCGCCCAACACAATGAGCTCAAAAGCAGTGTGCTTATTAAGACTGAAGTTATATAAACATTTCTCTAGGGGTGCAATGTGATCAGTGTCCATTGCCCTCTCCCAGGAATTATAAAAATGTATTAAAAGGATGGAACAGATCGGTGAAACAGTCCATTCCACAATCAAAAGATTAGAGGAGCCTGACTCTAGTTGCTTAAACGACCCCGCTAGATGTAGGGAGAAGAGAAAAATTAGACCCCCCTTAGCTCTCCCCGCCGAACTAGGTGTCGCTGGTACAAAGAAGCTATGAAAACCATCTAGCCAAATGTTTACTGAGGTTTCCCAGGATTCTTGGATGGCTATCACATCAAAGGAAGAGATAAAATTGATCCATAACGGGTCTTCCCTTTTAGCTCTCAAGCCTGCAACAATCCAACTAAGGAATTTGCATGATGCTTTGTCCTCCTCCTGCGAAGTCCCAGTTAAGGAGGCGGATAGTGTAATAGTGGAGTTACTAGAGACTCGCCTCAAATCAGACCTGTTAACAGGGGACCCCAACCGTCATTCGCAGTCATCCAGACCGGAGAATGCTTCAAATCTGTTAATTGTCTCAAAGGGCGTAAAGGGCAGCAAATGGTCCATTCCCCTAAATCCTTGCAGGTGGTCTGAACTTCTGTAGTTATTCCCGTGCCCCCTGTTAGGTACGGTATTCCACCCAAATACGTTTTTTGGCATTATTGGACTGGGGGCCTGCCACATATGTTGGTTGTTAAGTGTTACGGGAGGATTATTCAAAAGACCAGAAGGTACCCCAAAGGACATTATGGGAGTCACCTGGGATCTTGGGTAGAAGTAGGTTAAATCACAAGGAACAATGGTGGTTGCACCAGAGGTCCTTGGCATCCAGTTTAGGATGTGTCTAACCGCACCTGGGTCTCTAAATTGTATGATTATTAAATCACCCTCTATATCTTTCACTTGCATCCCCAGCCAGGAGAGCCGCCGCACATGGACAATCTCTCCGTTGATATTACATGGGTGCGGTCTGTGCTGGCTGAGCCAGTGCATGGTTATATTTTTTAATTGGCTGAAGCCTTCCCTCTTAGCGTCTTCTAAAGTAGGAACACCCATAAGTACAACAACATAGGGGACCGCGTCAGGTGGTAATTCGACTTGGCGGCCCCTCTGATTTCCTGCTCTATCTGGATGTGCCCTCCCCCCTGCCACCTTCTTATTTCCGGTGACAGCTATACCAGCCCCCTTCGGAATTTCCTTACAGATGTGTTGGGCAAGTTGATGAGTTGCCTTGGGTAGATTCACCCCTTGGTGGTTACGACTCCCCGGGTTGCCAGATGGATTTGAATCTTTTTGGTTTGAAGGGGTAGAGGTTGGGACTACGGCTGCGGGGGGTAAGGCAGGCTTTGCTGGTTCTTTCAATAGACCTGCTTTGTTTGTATTGGCCGTTTCTATGTCCCCCAGTCGTTGCTCTAACCTCTTCAGCCTCTCTAATATGGGAGATGTGAATTCCCTGAGTAAATGTTCAATGCTGTCGAGGGAGAGAGTGGACGATTGTTCCTTGGGTGTTTGATTTCTAGTAGATATTAAACCAGGTCTAGCTCCAGTCATTGTAGGGGTGTTTATAGGGGATATTGTTTCATGTAATACCTCCTGGGCCGGGTCGAGAGATAATGTAGCGTTTATAGTGAGAGCGGGTGTAGCAGTAACCTTTCTATCCTTTCCAAAGTCTGTTTGGCTGATCTTAACACTTTATTGAACCCTTCCCCTCCTCTGTCTCTTATTTGGTGGCGGTCCAAAGACTTTAACAACATCCTGCTTTCCAGCTTTCTTTTTCCCCACTGCTACTCGAGGATTGTCGGGTTTTATTTCTATTAAAGTGCTAATGTCACTAATGATCGATGTATTATTTTTTTCTACACTATTAAGGGCAGTCGATGAAGGGGGCGTATCACGCAGAAGCGTAGGAATTCCCTGTGTAGATAGCGGGTCCTCGATTCCTTGTGTCAGGCCTACACCCGCTGGGTTGAACTGGGATAATGCGACCACAGGGGATCTGTTTTTAATAGATTCAATAGAACGGCGACGATCAGCCTTTCGTTCTGCCAGATCGCATTCCCTTTCCATATCGGGAGCAGGTTTTCTAAAATAATTATCCAAGGTACCTTTGCTATTTCCCCTTACGTCAGACAGCAGGTTTTTTTCGTGGCTAGTAGCCATGGGGACTGAGAGGGTCAGTGTTGTTGTGAATATATAGCAGGACTAGTGTTATCTAGATTAATAACTTTGTTTTTCCAAAGAATAGCCTTAAGTAATATAAATACAAACCCCAGGTAAATACCCCTCCAACCTTGTACCCAGTATATGGAAATTATTAGTGGGGCAACCAGTGAGGAGGTCCTATAGGTTAACACTGGGTATGAGGCACTCTTTGGAGTAAGGCATTAGATAAACAATTCCAATGGATAGATGTGGTATAAGCGCATAACATGGGTGCACAATGTCAAAAACTGGACAGTCTTACTTGTTGAAGTGGAAATAAGAGCGGGGACAGTAGATGTTAGAGACCTGGCCATGTCCAGCCTCCTTCAGCCACCGAACGGCCACAAAACGGCCCGCCCTTTGCCCAGGCTTCGCCCGCGCGCGTCCCGCGTGCGCGGGCTGGGGAGCAGTAGAAGTAAGAGAAAAAAAAATAAAAAAGGAATTGGGGAGGGGCGGGAAGAGGACCAGCTGTGGCCGATCCACGCCGCACTGCACGCTGGTCCTCGCAGTCCCATCGTCACCCTGTGGGTAGGAGTCCCAAGTGCCAAAGTTCAATGCTGCAGCAGTTCCTCGCAGCGTCACGGGCAACACTCCCACGATGACAGAGACACGAGCGGCTCCCGCAAAGCGGGGGCCGCGAGAAGTGGGCAGCTTTTAATCCGATGAATCCCGCAAAGAGTCTATGATCCAGGGCATTAGCGGCACGCCCTCTGCTAACTTCCAGAGAAAAGGTATCCACCGAGCAGCGTCTGCACAGAGATTATATTCAGCTGGGGAGGGGCGGGAAGAGGACCAGCTGCGGCCGATCCACGCCGCACTGCACGCTGGTCCTCGCAGTCCCGTCCCGTCGTCACCCTGTAGGTAGGAGTCCCAAGTGCCAAAGTTCAATGCTGCAGCAGTTCCTCGCAGCGTCACGGGCAACACTCCCATGATGACAGAGACACGAGCGGGGGCCGCGAGAAGTGGGCAGCTTTTAATCCGATGAATCCCGCAAAGAGTCTATGATCCAGGGCATTAGCGGCGCGCCCTCTGCTAACTTCCAGAGAAAAGGTATCCCGAAGGTGTCAGAGCACTGTACAATAGAACCAGTTACGTTACGTGAGAGAACTGTTGCAGGAATAGAACAAATAAAAATGGCCTGAACAGAGTGTACAAGCAAAAGTAAGAATACATATGACTCATTTTACAATGACTAAAGAACTTCCTGGCGAGCAATAGCAGGCCATAGAATCAAAACAATGCAGGCAAAAGGAAAACAATTTCAAACACATCAAACACAGGGTGTACAGCAAAATATAAACATATGTGACAAATTTACAAAGACTAAAGAACTTCCTGGCAGGGTCTGAGGAGGAGGGAATTATTTCTGAAAGTGTCTTTGGAATAAAAGAGATTTGAGGTCCGCTTTAGAGATCTGGATGAAGGTGATGGCACGGAGCGAAGGAGGAAGCGAGTTCCAGGTTCTTGTCTGCCTTGTCCTTCAGAGGAGCTGGGAAAGCTTAAACAAGCATTTGCAATGCAATAGGTCTCGCATTAGGAAAGTTTGAGCTATTGGTATTGTAAATGACACATTTTTTATTTATGCGTTAGTTTTGAAAATAGCGAAATTAATAGCTTTGTCATTTACAATCCCAATAGTTTTAACTTTCGCAAATGTGACACCTATAGCATTTGTAATGCAATATGTGTTGTATTTACATGACTTAGATATATTGATATTACAAATAACAGTGGCTTTTAATTTTTTTAATAATTAATACTTAAATAAAAGGTATTGTAATTTATAATGGCAATAGCTTAAACGTTTGTAAATAACTTTTGTGAAGATTGTGTTAAGTGTATTTTATTGTGACGAAAATCCAAGAACAGAAATGAAATATTAACATCTTTTTGTGACATTTGTAATAAAGCTTGAAACATTGAGAGAACATATTTGAACCAGTTGTTGTTGAATGGTTGCACAGCTTGATGCTGTGATAACGCAGAGTGATGTTGTGGTTGCCCTGAGTGATGCTGTGGAGGCCCTGCGTGATGTTGTGGAGGCCCTGAGTGATGTTGTGGTGCCCCTGAGTGATGCTGTTGTGGCCCTGAGTGATGCTGTGGAGGCCTTGAGTGATGCTGTGGAGGCTCTGAGTGATGCTGTGGAGGCCCTGAGTGATGCTGTGGAGGCCCTGAGTGATGTTGTGGTGCCCCTGAGTGATGCTGTTGTGGCCCTGAGTGATGCTGTGGAGGCCTTGAGTGATGCTGTGGAGGCCCTGAGTGATGCTGTGGAGGCCCTGAGTGATGCTGTGGAGGCCCTGAGTGATGCTGTGGAGGCCCTGAGTGATGTTGTGGTGCCCCTGAGTGATGCTGTTGTGGCCCTGAGTGATGCTGTTGAGGCCCTGAGTGATGATGTGGAGGCCCTGTGTGATGCTGTGGTGGTGCTGAGTGATGCTGTGGTGGTTCTGAGTGATGCTGTGGTGGTGCTGAGTGATGCTGTGGTGGTGCTGAGTGCTGAGTGGTGCTGTGGTGGTGCTGAGTGATGCTGTAGTGGTGCTGATGGATGCTCTGGTGGTGCTGAGGGGTGCTGTGGTGGTGCTGAGTGATGCTGTGGTGGTGCTGAGTGGTGCTGTCGTGGTGCTGAGTGATGCTGGAGTGGCGCTGAGTGATGCTGTGGTGGTGTTGAGTGGTGCTGTGGTGAGAATGGGGTAAAGGGTGGAGGGAATCAAGAGGTATCAGAAACCCAGGAGGAGGAGGGAGCAGGAGAGGCGCAGAAAAGAGGAGCATGGAGGGAAGGGAGAAGAAAAGTATGTTAAAGGGGAGGAGACATGAGAAACACAAAGAAATAGAAGAGGGCAGTAAAGAACAAATAGAAGAGAAGAGAAAATAGAACAGGAGAATGGAGACAGCATATAGGGGTAAGGAGTGGAGGGAGGAAGGAAGGAAGGAAGGAAGGAAGGAAGGAAGGAAGGAAGGAAGGAAATTGAAGCAATAAAAGGTTTGTGAAGGCAGGAAGGAGTGCAGATGGCAGAGGGGGAAGAGTTGAAATGGAAAGGAAGGTGAGAACAGGAGAGGGGTAACGTATGCAAGGCACAGTGTAAAATATGAGAGGAGAGAGGGAAACAAGGAGGTGAAGAGAGAAGAAACTGTGAGTGGAGGTACCCCAGAGAGAGAAGGGGAGGATGGGGCAGAGAAAGGAGGAGTAAAACGACCTATGGATGGAATAAGGAGAGGATGGGCATTGGGAGAGAATGATGGAATACCTGGAGAGGGAACAGGTGGAGAGTTGGTCATCTAAAAAGGAGAGAGTGCAGGAAGAGAAGAGAACTAAAACATCAGAAAAGAGGATTTGAGATGTAGGGGAGAAGATGATGTAATTATAGAAGGGTAGAATGAAAGCAAGGGCTGCAAAGGGAGAGAAGTAAATACAAGGGTGGCTAGAGCGTAAAGATCGCCCATGCTATATTGCTGCTCTCTGTTGGATTCTGTCAAAGACATGTTGCCTGTTATGTTATGTTATGGCTGGTTATGTTGGTTTGCTGCTCTCTGTATTATGCTAGGTAACTGACTATTTGGCTTGTTTGTACATCTTTTTAGCACACCTTGCTTTGTTTCTGTGACTTAAAAATAATCAGGATTCGTATGGCTTTCGTTTGGGCTCTGCGTCGGTCGGCAGTCCAGTATTCACGAATGAACGCTTGTAGCACTCTTCTCTTGAGGTGTCCGTGTCAGAAACCATGTCCTTCCTTTATGTTTACGCCATCTTTGCAAACGCTTCTTACATTTCAAGGAATGCATGCTGTTAGTGTCTATTGAAAGTATAAGAATAATACCGATGAGCCTTGACCCAAAACACACAAGTACCAGCCAGCTGCCAGTGCTTTTCCTTCATACAAAATAGTTTGACTTGGACGGTATAAAAGGCAGATTGCGTGTTTGCTCCAAAATAGGCGGAGTGGGAGCAGCCCTGAAGCCGGGGTTGAAAAGGTGGCCGCAATGTACGTAATAAAAAAGAAAAAAAGAGGCAAGCAACTAAACATTAAATATAATTAGCAGCGTTTCACGAGGTTTATGGGTCGTTCTTTTAACAATATTTACACATCGAACCATTCTAAAAAGCGCAGGTCGTCACATCATTTGATATCTGGATGAGATAGTTGAACGATTAATTTAAAATCATAATAGACTTAATTTTCGGAATTCTAATTTGCCTTTTTATGGTAAAAGAGCAATGGATGTTAAGGTACAACAAATACCCAGCATTGGTAAGGAGCATCCAGGAGGGGGCTCTCTAGCTTCATGGAAATAAGTTGTCACCCGCTTTACATTGTGTGCAGCATGTGGTACAGAAAACAGTGCGCTAGAGGAACAAGACGTGTGCGTGACGAAAACTGCAGTGGGGCGGGACTTCCGTTTCCTGCTGGAAGCTCGTGCCCACGGAGTGGCTGACTAGGAGAGGAGCAGTGGTGACGCGGGGCTCCCATGCCCGAGGGAGAGCCCCGCGGTGGCGGCTGAAGTCCGGAGTTTCGCCGATGCGGTAAGTGGGGCTTAGTTGTAGTGGGGGGGTGGGGGATGTGCGCGTGTATGGGTGTAGCTGTGTGTGTGTATATGTGGGTCTGGGGGGGTGCGTGCGTGGCTGTGTGCGCGTGAGCCCCTGGGGGGGATGCGTGTGTGTGTGCCTGCCTGCGTGTGTGTGTGTGTGTTTGCGCACTTCAGGGAATCTGAGGCAGGGGATGTGCACTATAACTTGTTTGGAGAGTAACTATAACTCGCGCCAGTCCACACCCTGCTAATTACCTCACATATTGTATCAGTTATTTTTATTTTGAAGGTTTTATATAGCGCAAACATAACTCTTTCGGGTATCAGAGCGCTTTACAAGTGAGGTAATTAAACAAAAGAGACAATGTACAAAAGGAACATAGTATTTAAAAATAATGTCTTGTGTTCCAGCTGGTTGTTCTAAGAGTCCGATACAATGTTCAAGTGAATTTCGTCATGAGAAGAGATTTGACTTTTTTTGAAGGAGGCAGTTGAGGGGTCAAGTCTCGTTTCGCATTCAAAATCCTTGGAGCAAATCCAAAGAAGGCGCGGTTATAGGTTTTCTTCTTGGCAAATCTTTGAGGCTTTAGAAGAAGGTTGCTGGCGCTCCTGGGTGAACTGTTTCCGCACGAAGGCTCCAGTTTCTGGGCCAGATACCTCAGGGTGTTGTGATAATTGGATTATTATTATTATTATTATAAACACTTGTAGAGCGCACGGTAACCCTACGGGCATCCTGGGGCTAAAGAACTATACAGCCCAGAGGCTGTCAGCTACACATGAGAGAGCGGCATGTTATCCAGAGAATCTACTTGTACCCCCCCCCCACGGAAAGGCGTATTATATCAAGGGGAATAACCATGTCTTAATTTTCTTACGGAACTGCAGCAAGCCTTGTTTTTGCCTGATTTCTAAGGGGAGGTTATTCCAAAGGCGAGCCGCTGCCACGCTGAAGGCTCTTCCTCCCAGGGTCACCCTCCTTATTTTGGGCACTCTTACACAATTGGTAGTAGCGGAGCGGAGATTCCAGGTAGGCTTGTACCACTGAAATCTATCCTGAAGTGGCTTAGGGCCTTGTTCATAAAGTGCTTTATACACAATACACAAAGATTTGAAACTGATCCGTTGGGCTACTGGGAGCCAATGTAGATCCGCCAGTGCTTGTGTTGTTGAGGAGCCGCGAGGTCGGGAGAGTGCTAGCTTCGCTGCTGCCGCCTGGATACTTTGTAGTCTGGTAATCAGATACCCTGGGGATTCCAAGAGCAAGGCTTTGCAGTAATCCAGGTGGCTAAGGATGGTACTTCTAACGACCGTTGCTCTAACCTGAATAGGCAGCAACGGCAGCACCTTACAAAGACCTCGAATTATGGAGAAACAAGTACCCACTAGTTTATTAACATGGGTCTCCAAGTTAAGATTCTCAATAAAACTGACCCCCAGGTTATGTACCGTGTTCACTGGGGTCAGTGTGCCATCTGAAGTTAAGGGCTAGAAATCTATTGGCAGGCTTCGGGCAATCCTCCCCGTCCTACACTGTAGGACCTCCGTTTTCTCACTGTTGAACTGGAGAGAGTTTGCCTTCAGCCACTTTGTTGTTTCATGCATACAAGCATAAAAAAAATCTAATGATTCCGCCTGGTCCCCCTCCAGGGATATCAACAGCTGTGTATCGTCGGCATAATTAATCACGCTGATGTTATATGCCTTAATGATACCCAGCAAGGGCTGCATATACGCATTAAACAAAATAGGGCTGATTGACGACCTCTGCGGTACCCCATGAGGAACTTCCACCATTTCTGACCAGTACGGGGGGAGTGCCACCGCCTGTCCTCTATCCGACAGATAAGATCGCAGCCACCTAAGTGCTACTCCTTTCACTCCAAAGGTCTCTAACCTTGAGAGCAGAGTGTCGTGGTTCACCGTATCGGACAGGTCCAGCAGGATTAAAATTTCCGGCTGGACCCTGTCCATCTGCATCCGAAGGTCATCCAACACCACCACTAAGGCTGATTCTGTCCCATGACCCGGTCGGAAACCGAACTGCTCCCCTTCCAAGATGTTATTAGTCTCCAGAAATTGAGACAAGGTCCTGCTAACCAAACGTTCCAGGACCTTGACTGGGTAAGGCAGGAGGGAAATTGGTCGGTAGTTCTTATAGCTGCATGGGTCAAGGGTAGATTTCTTCAAAAGCGGAGTAATGACAGCCCGCTTCCATTCCACAGGCACAATCCCTGGGTCAATAGACTGGCAGCATAGCTGTCGTAGAATGGGAAAGATCTCTGTCCCAAACTCCTTCATCAGCCTGTGGGGTAGTGAGTCCAAAGCGGAGCCAGAAGAGACCCCTAAGGCCACCATAATGAACTCCTCCTCCGACGGGGTTGGAAACCTATCCAGGGAGACCCCGGAAGCGACTATCTCAATAACTCTCTCCTCATTTAGTCCTCTGGCCCCCCCTGTCTGGGCCGCTGAGGTAGGTTGAGATTGTTCCTTCATACTTTCCACAATTTTATTTATTTTATCTAGGAAAAACATGCCTGTCCATTGCACAATTTCTGGGACGGTTTAATTTTACTCATGGTACACTCAGGGTTAGTCATATCTTTCACTATTTTAAACATGTCCCTGGATTTATTGGAGCTCTTTAGTATAATGGATGCAAAGTACTCTGCCTTGGCAGTGGATATTTCTAGTTTGTATTTTATAATTGTACACCTCCAGCTAAGTCGATCTTCTTCCAAATACTCCCTCCTCCACTGTTTTTCTTCCTTTTTACACGAGAGCTTGAGGCTCCTCAGTCTCTCCGTGTACCAAGGGGCAGATGGATTTCCGCTTTTCTTAATGACTTTGACTGGAGCGATCTGATCCAGCTCCGTAATTGGGTATTCGGAGAATGCCGTATAGTTCTCTGTTATCTGCTTCTCAGAGTTAAACAGAGCCTCCATATGAAACACCGGGCTTTATGAGTCATGCTGGGGGGTTTTAGTTGAATTCTTGCTTCGAAGGGCAGCCAATTGAGCGCTTTGAAGTCTGAGGAGTTGTGGCTATTTCTTTTGGAGCCTGTGATGAGCCTGGCCGCTGAGTTGAGAGATGCTCTTAGGGGGGCTGTTGTAGATCTTGGGTGTCCACAGAGAGTTGCACTACCATATTCTAATCTGGGAATTACTCGTGCTTGGACTGCCGGCTTGAAGTCATTTACTGGGAGGAAGGGTTTTAATTTTCTCAGAGTGCTAATCTGAAAGTTTGCTCCTTTTGCTGCGGCACTGATATGTTTTTGCCTGTTTAGGTTACTGTCCAGAGTTACTCCCAGTGATTTTGCTGAATCGATTAGAAGAGGTTGGCAAATGAGCGCTGTAAGTTGTTTAAGCCATTCGTGTATGGTGGCCGATTGGTTAGGTGGGGTGATTAGTAAGAATTCAGTTTTGAGGGCGTTTAGTTTGAGGTGGTTTTCAGTCAACCATGACTGAGTCTTTTGTAAAGTTAGATTGAGAGATTTGATGTCATCCGGAGAATATATCTTTAAGTATAGTTGCGTGTCGTCTGCGTACATGTGAAAGTGGATATTTGATGAGTCGAGAATCTCATTGAGCGGCTCCATGAATAGGTTAAACAGTGTAGGTGAGAGGGAGGAGCCCTGTGGGACTCCTAATGTGACTAGGACGGTCGTGGACAGAGAGATTGGTTGACCTTGAACCTTTGGGATCTATTCAGGAGGAAATAGGTAAACCAATTTAGTACTGACCCTGATAAGCCCATTATGTACTGCAAGAGATCTAGAAGATTATCATGTTTAATGGTGTCAAAGGCCGAAGATAAGTCAAGCAGGATAAGTAGGCAGGTTTCGATCTGGTCTGGGATTCTTAGTGCGTCATCTACTATGTGGGTCATAGCCGATTCAGTACTATGCCCTGCCCGGAAGTCAGATTGGAATTTATTGAGCAGGTGGAAATTGGTGATGTGGTTGTCTAACTGACTGAGAACACATTTTTCTAGGAGTTTAGCTAGAGTTGGGATGTTGGAAATTTGTTGGTAGTTATTTAGGTCCGTGGGGTCAGCTGTAATTTTTTTTGAGGATGGGGGAAACTTGTCCTGATTTGAGAATTTCAGGAATCATTTCTTGGATTAAGGAGGCATTGATAATCGTTTTCCAAAGTGGCAGTAGTGCCGGTATGATGTCTTTGAGGTAGTTTGCTGGAAGGGGTCTGAGAAGTGGTTGGAGGGGTTCAAGGACGTCAGTGCTTTTAGAATTGCTTCTTCTCTATAGTTTGTGAAGGTGGCCCAGGAGGCCTTATTTTTGAGGGCGAGTTAGATGAGTCGGTGATTGGGGTTGCTAGAATGTGAGATGACGAGTCCTTCTGAGTGTTAGACTGAGCTAATGAGGCCTTAAGTAGGTCAGTTTTCAGGAGTTCTGTTTTTTTCATGAAGGAGGAAAATTCTTCGCATCTGTGTGGCGTACATTCTCCAGCTTGGGGAGGGCGAGCTAGGCCACCAGATTGAGTGTTGACTAGTTCAAATAGTTTTTGGGGTTGGTTCTTGGCTTGATCTAGCTGATTTTTTAAAAGTTTTGCTTTTGAGTGTCTGGTCTTTCTATGGTACGAGTTTCTGGTCGATCTGAGCAGTTTGAAGTGATCTGTGGATGACGATGACCTCCAACGCCTTTCAGCTAATCTAAGGGCTCATCTGTCTTCGTTGAGTCTGCCGTCATACCAAGGTTTAGACTCTTTTGTGGAGATCCTCTTCAGATGTAGAGACGCGGTTGTATCTAAAATCGAGGACATAGAGTTAACCCCTTAAGTGCTGCCGTCGGCCAATGGTCGTCGCGAGCACTATCTTGCCAGTGCTACAGCTTTCAAGGCTCTCCAGAGAGCCGATATGGAGGTGACGGAGCCATCATTGGTGGCGACGAAGTCAGAAATGCATTTATGGATTTGTGTGGTGACGGCCAGTCTTTTCAACATGGTTTTGTTAAGCCGCCATGAGCCTGGGGTGCGTGTGGTCGTGGGTATGGTAAGCGTCAAAAATCTAAGGCAGGCACGGCGCTGCGGGACCCGCGAAGCGGGTTCCGCGAGTTGTGAAATAAAAAGCTAGGAAAGCCTGCAGCAGGAAGCGCTCCAAAGTCCAAACGATATCCCACAGCAGTTGACAGGCAGAGTTCTTATCAGGCTGATGGTGGGGCGGGGGAGCATGGAGAGCGGCCAGGTGTCAGGAGGCTCGGGTTACCGGGACTTCTGGGATATGAAGTCCGGGACCTGTCGCTCGCAGCCTTGCTCGCACTCAGACACCCACAGAAACAGTCCCAAAGTCCTCTAAGGCAGGCACGGCGCTGCGGGACCCACGAAGCGGGTTCTGCGAATTGTGAAATAAAAGGCTAGGAAAGCCTGCAGCAGGAAGCGCTCCAAAGTCCAAAAGATATTTATCACTAATGACATGCAAAGTGGGCGTGCCAAGATGTTAGCGACTGGAAACAGTCGCTAACATCGCTATCTCCTATTACCAACTTTAGGAGATATTCGCGCTAAGCGCGAATATCTACAAAAGCTAACACCTGCCCCTGAGCAGTTCTTAGCCATGTTATCCAATGGTAGGTGGATAACATGGCTAAGAGCATTAGCTCGGTAATGCATGAATATTGCGGACTTTTCAGCGATATTCATGCATTTCTGCCGATTTTTATCGCTTAGGACAGTGTTTCCCAAACTGTGGTCCGCGGACCCCCAGTGGTCCCTGACACATTCCCAGGGGGTCCACAGGCAGCAGTTTTAAAAGCACTGCAAAGTATCTGTTTAATTAGCTGTGTTCAAAGAACAATAAAAGTGTCAAGATAACAACAGTGATTAATGTCCCTGCTGGAGAGACATGAGAGTTTTGTCCAGTGGCAGCTTTTACTGAACTAATGTAGCACAGAGGGTTAATATGCCTACTGCAAAGAACTTGTATCATGTATTTTCAAAAACTGTATTTTATATGGAAACTGTCATCAAACAGCTGCTTGCAAACTGCAAGTACAAGTTAGTTACTTATGTTTTTTCTCAGTCTTTCATTATCCTGATGCTTCTAAAAAGGTTTATTTGGGTTGAAATACATTTTTAATATTAAAGCCAATGCTAACCACTGTTATGTTCTGAATCCTAACTTTGTGCTTCTCCAGACCAAGCACTCTTTAAAAATGCCTACCAGTATGGATGACATGTGTATCCCACACATTGTAGTCCCCTTTGTATTATGTAACATTTTCTATACACTGACTGACACATATGATTCACTGTCTATAGATGTGTGTGATGTAAAGTGCTCTGACATCCTACAATAGTATGAGAGATGCTATAAAAAATGAAATACACGTGACAGAGCGGGGCTATGGAGAGATGAGAAGCACTGTTGGAGGGTGATACTGGGGGAATCATTGAAGAACCCCCAGAAAGATTGTCACATTCTTGTGCATAGTCAGGTCTTCATTTACGATTCTTTAAAAGCTAATACAATTTAATATATAATGATAAATGTGTTGTGGAATGCACCATTATTTCCTAAATTTCTTAAGGGGAGAGCCTCCCAAAGCCCCCTTTGTAGGGGTCAGGCTCAATCACTGCACTTGGTGTGCACCGTATGGGCACTGGTCTGAAATCATTTGCCAGGGCTGCTTTGGGTTTCCAGTCTGGCCCGGGAAGGAGCAGGAGCCTTGTACTGCGAAATAAAGCCAAACATTGAAAAGTCACGGAGATGCAGCACCAACCTTCCCATTAACTTTTTTTGTTTTCTTGCAAATTCTTTCAATATAAAATACAACAGAAGTGGCGGATAGTGTCACTAGCCTTCTTGGCTTAACAGCACACTTTGCCACTTCAGAAACGCAGGGCTGCACCATATTTACAAGAAAATGGTGCAGCTCTGGCGCTACACTTAACAGGGGAAGATTGTTTATGTACAGGAAGATCCCCCTTCCTGCACAGAAAAAATCTTGAAATGTAATTTTGTCACTTCTATGTGTGCTGCTTAATGCAGCACACATGGAAGTTACAAAATGTCATTTTTTTAAAGGTTGTTGATGTGCAGGAAGGGTCACCTTCCTGAACATAAACAATCCAAGGCGTTTTGAAAAAACAAAGAGAAATGAAGCATTTCCCCTTGTTTCGCCAATTTCAGACCAGGTTTTCTCTGGTCTTAATTTTGGCGCTGCTTCCCATTTATGCTGCCCTTGTAAATAGGGGGCAGCGTCCAAATCAATGGGTGTTGCAGGGGAAACGCCCATCGGAACACCCACTGCCCACCCTTTTCACGCTAAGCATTGAGTGAAAGGGGGTCTTAATTGCAAGGCACCATTAAGCCACTTTAAGTGGGTTAACGTTGCCTTGTAAAAAAGGTAAAGCCCCTATCGCCACGGGAACATCTCAAAAAGTGATGTTTCCATGGTGAGAGGGGCTTGTAATATGCCCCATAATCATTAGTAATTTGAGTATTTGTTTTGTGTGCACACGTGTGTTAATTTTTTCTGAATTACTGTTTTAATGTTTGAAATTTAAATCCAACAAATTGCTTGGGGGTCCCCGGCTTCCAGTGGTGGCTCAATGGGGGTCCTCAGTGGTCAAAAGTTTGGGAACCACTGGCTTAGGAGATAAACCTTGATAATAGCAAGGTTCCTAAGCGATAAAAATCGCCGAAACTCTGCGATAATTTTTCATTGCTAACCAAGCAATAGCGATAATTATCGCTATTGCTTGTTAATATGCCCTCTAGTCTGCAAAGGCACCTCTCTTCAGGCTATACAAAATAAGCGGAGGTCGGGATTCACAATCTTTAGTTCCCATATGCGCCTCTCTTTACTGTTATGAGGTTGTAACCTCCCGCTTACAACTTAAGCATCACATAAAAAAATGGGCAAGATGACCCCTCACGTGCGCACCACCAATGGATGTATATCATTACAACACTGTCTTTACACCGCAATACCTTTACGACGCGGTCATCACAACGCAAGTCGTTACAACAACTTGCGCTGGAGGAGCTGGACTTAGGAATAGTATAATTTACTATTCCAACTCCATCCCACGTAACAGTAGGGAAGGTGTTGGAATAGTAAATCATACTATTCCTTAAAATATAACGCCATCCAGCGCAAGTCGTTGTAACGACTTGCGTTGTGATGACCGCGTCGTAAAGGTATCGGGTTGTTAATTCCGCGTTGTAATGGTTGTCTCCCACCACCAATTGAGCTCACTAGTTGGTTCTCACCAGCTGTGCCCATTTTTATCACCATAGGTAACCATCTTGCCTTAAAGAATAATAATAGTGTCCTAAAAACAAAATAAGGTGCTGAGTAAAGAGTGAGGTGAATAAATTAATCACATCCCACAATGCGATCATGTGAATATAAAATTGACCAAAGTTGCACTTAACTCAATATCAACTTTATTATTTACTGTGCACTTTTATTCAAAATTAAAAACTACTACTAAATGAAGTATTCTATGTAGAGAGTCCGGGGAACCCCCAATGGGTAGTCAGAGGAACCAACAGATAATACCAACTCTCTTTTTATTGTAGTGTGGGCGAGCGGGTAGGCTTATCAGAAGGATGTGTTAGGCTTTTGTTGTACTCACAGATGCAATAAATGAGACACACACTCAAGAATAAATACGAGGCCAATTTGAAAAAAAGCTATCGCTTTTTATATATTTTTAAGACAAAGTACATAGTTCTAAGTTAAGTACTTTCCGAGATACGATTTTGCAAAGTTCAATAAATATATCACTTCTATATGCTATTACGCACCATAGGAATCAATTGGGAAAATGCAGGAAAATATATTGAAATTCAGGTGATGCTTTCAACGTAGTGAAGTATCAATAAAAGCCATGAACCTTCGGGTGAATTTTTCCAAGCTCTCAAAAAAACTGTCCGGTCCGAGTTTATCACCATTACTGGAAGTCATGAGAGCAAATATTGGGCCTATTTTGTTGTACGGCAGTGAAATTTTTAGAGGAAAACTAAATGCCAATTTAAACCAGCACGTAACCAAAATCTACAAAAAGGCCCTCCATATGCCCAAAGCCGCCTCTGCGGCACTGACCAGATTAGAACTGGGCCTATTAAATTATGAAATCTCAAGCGTTGGCATGTATCTGAATCTGTGCCATAAACTAAGACACGCAGATCCAGGCACGTTGGAGTCATTACTTTGGTTAGACATTTCACAGAAAAATCCAGGTGGCTCTTATGGCCGATTTTTTAATGACGCACTCGAGCAAATGTCTGCGGGTAAACTATGGGATCTTAATCCCAGTAAAGCAGTTTTTAAAATTAGTATTAAGAAGCGTATTCGAATGAGCTCCCTAATTGCTGATAAAGCACATTTTGCTAAACGCAAACACGCATGGGCAACAATGAATTCTTATGGGCTGGTCACCCCCCCTTCCTAATTTGTTCTGCACTTACCCCCTGTATTTAAAACTTAGCTTCATGGCTCTCAGATTGGGTAACTGGCAATTTTTAAAGGATCTTCCCTCATGGCGCCGCACATCAGAGGATGAGTTGTGCACAGGGTGTGGCCAGACGGCAGAAACTTTAGAGCATGTAGTCTGTCAGACGAAAAATGAAAACTGAGTGGTACAGGCTGGGAATCCGGACCTGGAGACAGGCCATTATTGCAGCTCTGAACCCAGAAAATACAGTTTTAAACATTGGTTTTCCTATTTTTATATGCTACACATACCGCAAATTAACTTAAGTGCGGACGGGCTTGACATTGTTTTTATTCTTAATGAAACAGTCAGCACTAAACTGCACTTTACTTTGTGCTGCTAAATCTGTTTACATCTGATTGCACTTTATTATAAATTGCTGCTAGTCGTTGAACATCTGACTGTTTCTATCAGCATAACATTGCTATAACGATGCCCACGAACTTTTCGTCCAAATGCCATTGCTGATATTGCTGTTTTTCACACCCTGTCTCTTCCCCTTTTAACATATGTATGCTGTTGAAGTCTTCTACTAAGAATCTGGATTTTTTCATTTTTTTTGTTAATTCACTGTTTTTATCTCTTGCTTTTCATACTTGTAGTGTCACTGGAACTTTTGATATGTACTTTTAAGGATAATTTTATATCCAAATAAAGGTTCTTCACGAAGGTGATGCTTTCATGAAGTTCACCATTTTGTTTTAGGTTGATGTCAGGCACAGGTTCAAATTCCCAGCAGGAGAAGTTCGAGAGCATCCCGGATCGTCTGGGAGTAGAGTGTTGAGGTCTTGAAAGCTGATGCGCAAAGACGAAGGAGGCCACTTGAAAATGCACTGCACAGAGGGACATTCAGGCAAGTCCAGCAGTTCTCCTTAGAGGGAGGAGGTTGGAAGGGCCTAGCAACCATGGGAGCATGGCTGGTTGGTTGGTGCTGTGGTCGGTGGGGCCAGGTGAAGAGCGACCAGTTCAGCCAGGCTTCGTGCATCTTGAGGTCCTCGCGGTCAACAGCAGGCAACTTGGGGAGGTTATCTTGGGACAGCCGGGCCATCAGGAATGTAGTCTCACATGTCTTGATGTCCCTCCGCAGGTGCTTACTTCTGGTGTTTCGGGAGTCCAGAGCGAACTCTTCTCTTGGTGTTTGCTGTGCAGGTATGGTACCCCAGGTACTAGTATGCCATGGCCCGTAGGTCCTGGTGTCTCCAATCTTGGTGGGAGATAAATCTGACCCTCCAGAGCTGGTGTACCTTCTTCTGCTTCTGTGCTGAATTGAGGTCGACAGGCAGCAGCAAGTCGACAAACCGGACTTCACAGGATCAGTGCCTGCAGTGTGCTGGGGAGTGATACCTTCACTCCATGTCAGATTTGATGTGATTTCTTGAAGGTTGGGGGTGCTCTAGGGTACTTGGCGTCCTCTATGGTTTCAGGACAACACATCAGCATCCATTGTTGAGTCCTGCAAGCAGCAGGCAGGGTTTGGCGCCTTTTTCTTTCTGCAGTAGGGCTTCATTTCTCGTGCAGTCGGTCTTGTTTGTCCTGGTCTTCTCTTGTCTGTTGAATCTGATGTTCAGGTCTAGGGGTGGCATCTAAATACTGAATTTAGGGGTGTTATACGTGGGGACAGGTAGTAGCCAACGGGCTGCCTACCTTTAGGGTGTCTACAGCCTCTACTGACCACTTCCTATGGGAAGTGGAACTACCCGAGCCCTGATAGGATATTTTCCCACCATCCCAAGATGGTTGAATTTAAAGAGCGGGGTTCACATCGCCTCCTCCTGATCTTACTAATTTTCCTACCTTTCCTCCTGCCAAAGTGGAGCTGGAAAGGGTGCTTGGTTGCCCCAGTATCTGGAGGTTCCTGGGCTGGATTTCAAAGGTGCCAGCGCCTTCGAAGCTTCCCACCCAAGAAGGCCATCCTGTCCAGGAGGAAGTGTGAAGCACCTCCACCTAGAACAGGGGCTGTCTTCGTCCTCTGAGAGTGCTGGCTCTAACCCCATGAGGTCAGCAACATGTCTGGTAGTGGCAGGCGGCCAAAAACAAGTCAGGAACCATGCCAGTGCTTGGCAGGTTTTCAGGGGACCCTCAAAAAAGGGTCTTCTTTGTGAATCTATTAATAAAGCCCACACTGTCATCAGTGAGGATTTGTTAGACAAGATGTTTGGTACCAAACAGCTTAGGAATTAGTGAAGCCATCATGGAACTAGGAAACTTGTGTTGACAAGTATCTAGCCCATGTACTTTTTATGGCTTCCACATGCACTTACAACAGTCCAGAATAGACTGGACATTGTAGCTGCATATCTGCTCATGCTGATATACCCACACATAGGATACAGTGCACCCAGCCTTAGGGCTAAAGGCTTGCAGTAGAGGTGACTTACCTATATCTTACACAGTGGGTGGATCGCATGACACACAGGGCTGTGTGCCATGCCGGCTCTTCAGATTTCTCTGCACAGACACACACCCTGTAATGGCAGAGAGCATAGCCTTGGTGGTTGGTCTCTGACGTGGCACAGCCAGTGCTGCAGCCCCAGAGGACCCTCTTCAATACCCACACCGTAGGGCTTACATGGGTACCTGAAATTGTGCCTGTTGTTGTACAGTTTTTAGAAAGAGATCTGGCACTGGTAACCTGGTTAGCAGGGACATTTTCAGAACCTTCCGCTTCAATATTTTATCATACACAGACAATACTCCGCTATTAACCTTGTTATACAAAAATATGGCTAAAACAAAATTATCTTTTTCTGCCAGTATGAATGCAATCACTGGCTGGATGATGGAAGATTGCCTCCAGCTAAACGATGCAAAAACTGAGATTATGCGGTTTGGGAACGCCCACCAACTTTGGACACTTGAAAGGTGGCCCCCAGAGCTTGGTATGCCGCCCTCACCCAAATTAGTATTAAAGAATCTGGAAATCCAGATGGATCAATCTCTAACTATGAAAGAACAAGTTCTGGTGGCAACCACAGGCTCATGCTTACACATGATGCATCTGCTAAAAAGCGCTTTTCCTCTACTACCATGCACCGCAAGGAAAACCTTAGTTCAGGCATTGGTTATCAGCCGTCTGCACTACGGCAATGCTCTCCTGGTCTTAGCAAATGAGACGTTACTATCTAAACTTCAGGTGAGATACAACACCATGGCACGTCTCATTTGCAATGTCCATTCTGGAACGGCATCCTCCCCTCTCCTATATGCTTTATATTGGCTACTGGTGACAGAATTATCTTTAAGATCTGCTGCTTAACTTACAAAGCTTTATATGTTGAAGAGCCCACCTATCTATCGTCTAAGATCTCTCGCTACTCTCCCCTGACAATTAAGATCTTGTGACAGAGCTCTGGTCCCTGGGGCAGAAAGTCCCGGTCAGGAGGCAGGTCCTTTTCTTCTCTTGCCCCTTTCTATTGGAATACGTTTCTGCTCCAAATGCGAATCTGTGAAGACCACCCCCAATTCAGGAAATGGCTCAAGACTACCCAATTCCAAAAGTAGTATTCTCCGTCTGTTACCGTGATACACGCGCCTCCAAGGTATCCCTTCTGGGATGATGCGTGAACGAAATAAATTAAAATAACACAACATAACATTACCCAGTATACTTACGGTTCAAAATCACATCAGACATCAGGCAATAAGTGGTGGCTAACCATGTCAAAGAGGTACTTCCCTACAGTTACACGCCAATTGACTTGTAAGTTAACAGAGTAATGCTTAAATAAAAAAGCATAGCTTTACCTGCATTCAAGAGAAACATTTGTTGGAGATCTTTGGTAGTATAATGTACTGAAAGCCCCCAAAAACTAAGAACTTCTTTTTGGAGACTCGAAAAATGTGATCTTTGGCAGGATAATGGATAAAATGTTCTATAAGAATTAAAAACAACTTTTTAACACTGGAGACACAAAAACGCTAATTTGTAGGTCTTGCCCATCAGACAGCGCCAGCTGTCTATGAAGGACCTATTGTGGGTTTTTCAAGACATTATAGCAGACTTACAACACATTGCTTACCACTGCTTTACTTTATTGCCACTCTCAGTTGCTTGCATCTTATTTAATGTCTTTCCTTCCTCTTCTTGTGTTTGTCCCTTCCATGGAGCATCGGCTCTCTGCCATTCTTCTGATTGGCTAAATTGGTCATCCTCTTAGAGAATTGCCTCTTTATCCTCCTTTTGATTTGCTGTGTGTGTTTATCTGCCAGAGCATTGCCTTCTAACCATCCTTTTGATTGGCTGTGTTTGTCACTGCCCTGGAGCATCGTCTCTATATCATTCTTTGGATTGGCTGTGTTTGTCTCCCTTTCAATCAATCAATCAATCAAGAAATTTGTATAGCGCGCTACTCACCCGGAGGGTCTCAAGGCGCAGGGGGGGGGTCCGCTACTGCTCGAACAGCCAGGTCTTCGGTTGCTTCCTGAAGGAGAGGTGGTCTTGGGTGAGGTGTAGGTGGATGGGAAGGGAAGGGAATTCCAGGTCTTGGCTGCCAGGTAGGAGAAGGATCTTCCTCCCATGGTGGTTCTTCGGATGCGTGGGACAGCGCAAGGGCGTGGTTGGTCGATCGTAGTTGGCGGGTGGGAGTGTAGAAAGTCATGCGGTTGTTGAGGTACCTGGGGCCCAGGTCGTGGAGGGCTTTGTGTGCATGGGTGAGGAGGCGGAAGGTGATTCTTTCGCTCACGGGGAGCCAATGCAGGTCTCTCAGGTGTCTGGAGATGTGGCTGTGGCGGGGGATGTCCAGGATGAGTCGTGCGGAGGCGTTCTGGATGCGTTGGAGTCTTTTCTGCAGTTTGGCTGTGGTTCCGGTGTAGAGGGTATTTCCGTAGTCTAGTCGGCTGGTGACTAGAGCCTGGGTGACCGTCTTCCTGGTTTCGGTGGGGATCCATCTGAAGATCTTTCGGAGCATGCGTGGGATGTTGAAGCATGAAGATGAGACGGCGTTGACTTGTCTGGTCATCGACAGGGAGCAGTCCAGAATGAAGCCCAGGTTGCGTGGGTGGTCCGTTAGTTTGGGTGCCCAGCCTAGGGCCGGGGGCCACCAGGAGTCGTCCCAGGCAGATGGTGTTGATCCAAGGATGAGGACTTCCGTCTTGTCTGAGTTCAGTTTCAGGCGGCTGTTCTTCATCCACTCGGCTACTTCTTTCATCCCTTCGTGTAGGTTAGTTCTGGTGGTGGTGGGGTCGTTGGTGAGGGAGAGGATCAGCTGGGTGTCGTCGGCGTAGGAGATGATGTTGAGGCTGTGTTGGCATGCGATGGCTGCGAGGGGGCTCATGTACACGTTGAAGAGGGTGGGGCTGAGTGATGAACCTTGAGGAACGCCGCAGATGACTTTGGTGGCCTCAGATCTGAACGGGGGGAGGCGGACTCTCTGGGTTCTTCCGGCAAGGAATGAGATGATCCACTCCAGTGCCTTCTCTTGGATTCCGACGTTGCTGAGGCGTTGAACTAGGGTGCGGTGGCAGACAGTATCGAACGCTGCGGAGAGGTCCAGGAGGATAAGGCCGCTGTTTCCCCATTGTCGAGCAGGGTTCGGATTTCGTCAGTGGCTGCGATGAGGGCGGTCTCGGTGCTGTGATTGGCACGGAAGCCAGACTGTGAGTTGTCGAGGGATCCGTTCGTCTCGTGGAAGGCGGCCAGCTGTCTGTTGATGGTCTTCTCGCTGACTTTGGTGGGAAACGGGAGCAGCGAGATGGGGTGGTAGTTCTTGAGGTCGGTGGGGTCTGCCGATGGTTTCTTCAGGAGGGCGCTGAGTTCGGCGTGCTTCCAGCTCTCCGGGAAGGTGGCGGTGTTGAAGGAGCAGTTGATGATGTCCCGGAGTTGGGGTGCGATGACGGAGTCTGCCTTGTTGAAGACGTGGTGAGGGCATGGGTCCGTTGGTGATTCGGAGTGGATGGTGTTCATCGTCCGGATGGTGACTGGGGTCCAGTCGCGGAGGGTAGTGGTGGGGAGCATTAGTTCTGTGGTTGGGTGAGTGATCTGTTCGCCGAAGCTGTTGTGTATGTCTGCAATCTTGTTGTGAAAGAACGTGGCCAGTGAGTCGCAAAGGTCTTGTGAGGGAGTGATGTCGTTGTTTCTGGCGCTGGGGTTGGAGAGCTCTTTGATGATGCTGAAGAGCTCCTTGCTGTTGTGTGCGTTGTTGTCAAAGCGTTCCTTGAATGCCGTCTTCTTGGTGGTGTGGATCAGCTGGTGGTGTTTGCGGGTGGCGTTCTTGAGGGCGGTCATGTTGTCTGTGGTCGGGTTCTTTCGTCAGGTTTTCTCGAGGGTGCGGCAGTTCTTTTTGGAGTTCTTGAGGTCGTCGTTGAACCACTGGGCTTTCTTGCTTCCGGGCCTGCTGGGATGGGTTTTCAGGGGTGCGAGGTCGTCGGCGCAGTTGGTGATCCATTGTGCGAGGTTGTGGGCTGCTTGGTTGGGGTCCGATGATCTGGCGGGAGGGTTCTGGTTCAGTGATGCGGTGAGCTGGTCGGTGGTGATCTTGTTCCAGTTCCTGCGGGGAACCTGTTGCGGGAGGTGGTGGGTAGTGTTCTTTCTGAAGCTGAAGTGGACGCAGCTGTTGTCTGTCCAGTGAAGTCCAGTTGAGTGGCTGAAGGAGATGTGCTTGCTGGAGGTGAAGACTGGGTCAAGCGTGTGTCCGGCGTAGTGGGTGGGGGTGTTCACCAGTTGCTTGAGTCCGAGGTTAGCGAGGTTGTCCAGTAGGGTGGTAGTGTTGTTGTCGTGGTTGTTCTCCAGGTGGAAGATGAGATCCCCAAGGAGGATGTAGTCGGTGGAGGGGAGGGCGTGTGGGCTGATGAAGTCTGCGATGTCTTCGCTGAATTGTGTGCGGGGTTCTGGAGGTCTGTAGATGAGGGTTCCTCTGAGTGTGGTATTGGGGTCGGTGTGTATCTGTAAGTGAAGATGTTCTGCGGCCGTGAGGGTGTCTTCGGAGTTGGACGAGATGCGGATGGTGTTTTTGTGGACGATGACGATGCCTCCTCCAGTCTGGTTGGCGCGGTCCCTCCGGATGATCTTGTAGCCTTCCGGGATGGCAACGGCGATGTCGGGCGATGAGGAGGCTTTCATCTAGATCTTCGTGAGGAAGGCGACGTCCGGGGATGTGGTGTCGAGCAGGTGCCATAGTTCCACGGCGTGTCTGTGGACGGAGCGGGTGTTGAGCATGATGCACTTCAGGTGGTTGCTGTGGGTGCTTGGTTTGGCGGGTGCGGGTGGGTTGCGGGTCCGGATGCAGGTGAATTCACAGGATTGGCAGGTGAAGGGTCCGTGGGTGCGTCCTGGGGTGGCTTGGTGGCATCCGGGGAGGTGTCCGGTGTTGAGTGCGCTGAGGGTGGTGGCGTCGTACGTCCGTTGGGTTGTCGTAATTTGACAATGGCCGAGTTAGCGCTTAGCTGTAGCTACACGTTTTCCCGCTTAAATTGGCTATACTTGAAAGCGCCATTTTGTATGTTACGGCGGCCATCTTAGATCATAAGCGGCCTCGTGGCTAGCGTGCCCTTTAGTCCGTTGTCCGTGCCACTGACCACTCGAGTTTGCCCAGCAACAGGCTATTTTTAGTACTGGTCATCCCGTACATGCGCAGTCCCCACTGACCAGTCGCCCCTCAGGAATGTGCGCCAAACTGACCAGCGGGGTTGTAACCCTCCAATGAGCTGGCTGTGTTCCAAAAGATGACCTTATATGTACATAACGCTCTGTAACTTTGTGCCGCCTATCTTTTTATTACCTGCAAACTGTATAAAAGAACGGGTCACACCGATGTTCGGTGTGATACTTCTTGCATTACCGAAGGGTGCTGTAGGAATGTACCACCACCCCATGGGGTCTTAATAAACTTGTTCTTTGAATTTTTCAGTTTCCGTGCCAACAGTTCTTGAATGTAAGTGGGTTATCTTCGGAGCATGTAGGCCTTGGGAACCCGATACTACAAATTGGCGACCACGAAGGGACTCATCGGCGACTCGGATGCCCAAAGGAGAGGTCGTGACGAAGGTTTGGAAACTCGCCATGGACGCGTACGCTGCCACCGAGTGACCCGAGTCTTGGCACCCGCGGTGTTTCTTCCTTTCCTTCTGATCTGACCTTACAGGTGGCGCCGGTCTCCGACTGAGATCTTGATCGTCTGCGTTGCTGGACAAAGTGCCGTTTGGCTGATTCGATTAAAAAAAGACCTTGGCAGTTGGAATCTGGACCTTTGAGACTTTGGGTAAGATTTGTGATCGGTAAGGTAGTCTGCGGACGCTTACTGAAGTTCTATGATTTGTGATCGGTAAGGTAGTCCTCGGACGCTTGCCGAAGTTCTATGACCTACGATTTTGATTTGAGTTAGCTAACATTTGTGAATTTGTGAACTTTGAATTATATGTGTAGTGCACTTCACATAGGCAGGCATGTAGAGATGTTTCTCTAATTTTGTTTTTCTTTCCTTTGAGCGGCACATTTGTGTGAAGTACTGTAAGTGCCATTTTATACGGTATCGCGCTTTCGTGATACTTTTTGAACATGCCTGTTTTAAGCACACTCCGAGGGATGTGCTATCTTGGAAATGGTACCACAATTAGGTTAGCAGAAGCACAGCCGGCTCCCCCAGAAGGTACACCAAATCGGGAAATGTATATCAAATTTGGCCTTCCCCCTATAATGTACAGTAAATTATGGAATAAGTATACTAAGTCGGATCCTGAATTACAATGGCCTCTACATGGGTCGTTCGATTTGCGTAAAGTACAGTTTGTGGAGCAATGTTTGTTTCAACGAAGGTCTAGACAAAATATGTTTGATTGTGTACGAATGTGGGAGAAAGCGGTGCGTGAGCGAATGAAACGTGAAGTTGCCTTGGCGGACAAAGAGCAGCGCAAGGCTGCTCGAGATAAGGCTTTACAGCTTGAGGAAAAGGAGGCTCAGGAGAAGAAAGAGAGGGAGGAACGGGAACGTAAATTGCAAACAACTGGTCAATTCCCTATTCGTCGCCCGCTTTATCCTGTCCTTAATAATGAAATTGATGATTTTTCATTGTTAGATCGGTCACCGCCTCCGTACGTTTCGCCTACGGCTCCAGCTGCAGATTCGGAGGATGATGGACAGGATAAGCCGGGAAAGAAGGGTGTATCTGGTCTCAGGTTTTCTGCGGAGAGATCCGCACATTTACGTAGTTGGGCTCGTAAAGTGAATACGAATTTTGTTTCTCAGTCTGAAGTTGTTGCGGAAAGGGGTAATTGGACAAATCAAGAATTACTGTATTTTCTGGCTAATTTGGCAGATGAAGTTGTTACCGCATATCGTCAACTCTCAGATACGTTAGAATCTAAAGCTGTGTCAGTTCACCGTGAGAATCTGGATAAAGGTTTATTTGATCTTGCAGATGTTGATGCCCTTTACAAGCAACTGATCTAGCTGCGAGATGAGACTACCAGATTGCGGGACGAGCGGAAAAAGAATAAGGAGTCCGGGCCGGAGTCAAATGGGCAGTCTAAGGAGTGTTCTCTCCGGGGTTCAGATAAGAGTTCTGCATTGCATGTTATGCCTGTGCGTGAAGCCGCACCCTTGTATGTTCCACCTAAAGGGGAAGGTACAGATGATGATAAATTGTCAAAGGATGCAAAGGGATATTTTGTATATAACTGGGTGTATACGCCTTGGAATAGAGCAGATGTTATGGCGTTGAAAAATTATTTACCTGATCTTCGTAAAAATCCAGCGGCATTCTATGAAGGGATGGAAGGGGTCATTTCGTCTTGTGTGATGACTCTTGTTGACATAGATCTGTTTTTTTGGGTTAATTCTTCCGCCTGATATGTGGAGACAGATTCGTAAAAATAACGATGAAACGATACTTGGGGGAACTTGGAAAGAAATATCTGCAGCTGATTTAGACAGGGAACCGGCATGTAAGCCTTGCCAGTTGATTTTGGATCTCCCGGTGGCTATTTTGAATAAATTAAAAACGCTCGTACCTTCTAAAAAGATCGATTGGACTATGTTAGCCTCGTGCAAACAAAAGCCAGATGAAACGGTTTCAGATTTCTTTACACGCTTCGAAGAGGCGTTTCATGATTACAGTGGTCAATCTTTAACGGAGGATACGGGTCGGCATTTGTTTGTTGATAAGTATGTAGCTAATCTCCTGCCGGAGATTGCGAAGCGATTGAAATCGAGTGAAAGTTCCTGGGCCACGGCGACTCCTGCATCTTTGTTAACTATGGCTCAGTATTATGAGCGGCAGGAGTTGGAGGCTAAAGAAAGTATTGATAAAAAAGCGAAAGAATTGAAAACGAAGGTGATGTTGGCACAGGTTCGTGGAACACAGGGTAGAGGGTATGATAGAGGTAGACGAGGTGGATGCACTACGTCGTATGGTCGTACGGATATAGCGGAGGATCAATGTGCGTACTGTAAAGAGTTTGGGCATTGGGCTGACGATTGTCCGGTACTTCGTGAAAAATGTAGTCAGCGTGGTCGTGGAGGTGGTAGGTCAAGAGGAAGTTATACGGGAGCAAGAGGTGGTGGAGGTGATCGTGGAAAGGCTGAGGAGAGGGGCCGTGGCCAGGATGAACGAAATACTTTTGATAGACGAAACCAATACCAGATATCAGAGGGTGAGAATGTGGAGCACCAGGATTATGTGCATGCATAGGACTGCGTAGGATGGGGTGCGGAATCAATTGAAGTGCCGGTAGATCAGAAGGGTCCATATGTAACAGCGGGCATTTTGGGTTCTACTGATCAATTTCTAGTCGACACAGGAGCTACTCGTAGCGCTTTGTCAAAAAACTTGGTTCCGAGGGCTCCCCTGTCTGGCGAAATGATAACATGTGTAGGGTTCGATGGCACACCCTCCCCTAGCCCACTGTCAAAGCCCCTTGCACTTTGTATTGACAAATTTTTTAGTTTTGGTCAGTTTTTGCTATCGCCCCATACACCAGATAATATCCTGGGCATTGATCTGCTTAAATATTTTCGAGCCACGATACGGTGCGCTCCTGAGGGAGTGCGGGTCATCCTGAATGACAATTATCCTGACGCAGACAGGTTTTGCACTATATTAGACATTCCAGCTTTGGCCTCTCTCCCGCACACGTTATGGGCGACCTCAGACACGGATGTCGGAGAGATGCGTATTCCACCTATTCACATTACTGTTAAGGAGGGGGCCTCTCTGCCACGGGTACCACAGTATAAGATTTCGAGGGAAGGTGAAATTGCCCTGACACATATTGTCCAAGATTTTATAACGGCAGGAGTGGTGGAGGAGGTTCCTTATAATGTTTGTAACAGCCCTATTCTTCCGATTCTTAAGAGAGATACTGACGACAAAGTCTATCGGTTTATTATTGACTTGAGAGAGATTAACAAAATTGTCATTCCCCAATACCCGGTGGTGTCCGACATTACGACCTTGCTTACATTGGTGCCACCAACGGCCACGACCTTTAGTGTAATTGACTTGAAAAATGCATTCTTTTCCATCCCTGTCCATCCTGATAGCAGATATTTGTTTGGCTTCACGTTAAATAATAAATCGTATAGATTTTGTCGTGTTCCTCAAGGTTACACTGAGAGCCCTAGTATCTACAGCCAGGCTCTGAAAAGACAGCTTGATTCCTTTGAGTTACAGCCCGGGGTTGTTCTTATCCAATACGTGGATGACCTTCTGCTTGCTGCAGATTCCTATGAACAATGTGAGGAGAGTACGATTGCTTTGCTTTCTTTTCTGGCACAGAACAATCACAAGGTTTCTAAGAAAAAGCTTCAATACTGTAGACCCAAGGTGACCTACCTCGGTCATCTTTTGTCTAAGGAGGGGCGTGCATTAACATCAGATCGAATTCAGGCGATTTTAGACACACCAGTCCCCCGCACGCAGAGAGATGTACTTGCCTTCATAGGTTTAACGTCCTTTTGTAGGCAGTGGATCATGGGGTTTTCGCCCATTATAAAACCCTTGCTAGCGTTACTGTCCAAAGCTACACCAATGCCCCTTGAATGGACAGATGAATGTCAAAATACTTTTGAACAATTGAGACAGGCCCTTTGCTCTGCCCCTGTATTAGGCACACCAGATTACACGAAGATTTTCACATTGTACGTGCACGAGAAAGATGGGTGGGCGTTATCAGTGTTAGTGCAAGTACACGGGGATAAGCAGAGGCCATGTGCGTATTTCTCTGCCATTCTTGACCCCATAGCACGAGGGTTGCCTGGGTGTTTTCGAGCAGTGGCAGCAACAGCAGTAGCTATACGACAGAGTGAGGGAATAGTGTTATCGCATAAATTGTTGGTGCTAGTTCCCCACGCAGTAGATGCCCTGCTAAATCAAACAAAGACTCAATATCTTACGAGTGCATGGTTAACAGGATATGAGCTTACACTTTTGGCGCCACATATCACACTGAAAAGATGTGCTACCCTGAACCCTGCCATGTAAGCCTTGCCAGTTGATTTTGGATCTCCCGGTGGCTATTTTGAATAAATTAAAAACGCTCGTACCTTCTAAAAAGATCGATTGGACTATGTTAGCCTCGTGCAAACAAAAGCCAGATGAAACGGTTTCAGATTTCTTTACACGCTTCGAAGAGGCGTTTCATGATTACAGTGGTCAATCTTTAACGGAGGATACGGGTCGGCATTTGTTTGTTGATAAGTATGTAGCTAATCTCCTGCCGGAGATTGCGAAGCGATTGAAATCGAGTGAAAGTTCCTGGGCCACGGCGACCCCTGCATCTTTGTTAACTATGGCTCAGTATTATGAGCGGCAGGAGTTGGAGGCTAAAGAAAGTATTGATAAAAAAGCGAAAGAATTGAAAACGAAGGTGATGTTGGCACAGGTTCGTGGAACACAGGGTAGAGGGTATGATAGAGGTAGACGAGGTGGATGCACTACGTCGTATGGTCGTACGGATATAGCGGAGGATCAATGTGCGTACTGTAAAGAGTTTGGGCATTGGGCTGACGATTGTCCGGTACTTCGTGAAAAATGTAGTCAGCGTGGTCGTGGAGGTGGTAGGTCAAGAGGAAGTTATACGGGAGCAAGAGGTGGTGGAGGTGATCGTGGAAAGGCTGAGGAGAGGGGCCGTGGCCAGGATGAACGAAATACTTTTGATAGACGAAACCAATACCAGATATCAGAGGGTGAGAATGTGGAGCACCAGGATTATGTGCATGCATAGGACTGCGTAGGATGGGGTGCGGAATCAATTGAAGTGCCGGTAGATCAGAAGGGTCCATATGTAACAGCGGGCATTTTGGGTTCTACTGATCAATTTCTAGTCGACACAGGAGCTACTCGTAGCGCTTTGTCAAAAAACTTGGTTCCGAGGGCTCCCCTGTCTGGCGAAATGATAACATGTGTAGGGTTCGATGGCACACCCTCCCCTAGCCCACTGTCAAAGCCCCTTGCACTTTGTATTGACAAATTTTTTAGTTTTGGTCAGTTTTTGCTATCGCCCCATACACCAGATAATATCCTGGGCATTGATCTGCTTAAATATTTTCGAGCCACGATACGGTGCGCTCCTGAGGGAGTGCGGGTCATCCTGAATGACAATTATCCTGACGCAGACAGGTTTTGCACTATATTAGACATTCCAGCTTTGGCCTCTCTCCCGCACACGTTATGGGCGACCTCAGACACGGATGTCGGAGAGATGCGTATTCCACCTATTCACATTACTGTTAAGGAGGGGGCCTCTCTGCCACGGGTACCACAGTATAAGATTTCGAGGGAAGGTGAAATTGCCCTGACACATATTGTCCAAGATTTTATAACGGCAGGAGTGGTGGAGGAGGTTCCTTATAATGTTTGTAACAGCCCTATTCTTCCGATTCTTAAGAGAGATACTGACGACAAAGTCTATCGGTTTATTATTGACTTGAGAGAGATTAACAAAATTGTCATTCCCCAATACCCGGTGGTGTCCGACATTACGACCTTGCTTACATTGGTGCCACCAACGGCCACGACCTTTAGTGTAATTGACTTGAAAAATGCATTCTTTTCCATCCCTGTCCATCCTGATAGCAGATATTTGTTTGGCTTCACGTTAAATAATAAATCGTATAGATTTTGTCGTGTTCCTCAAGGTTACACTGAGAGCCCTAGTATCTACAGCCAGGCTCTGAAAAGACAGCTTGATTCCTTTGAGTTACAGCCCGGGGTTGTTCTTATCCAATACGTGGATGACCTTCTGCTTGCTGCAGATTCCTATGAACAATGTGAGGAGAGTACGATTGCTTTGCTTTCTTTTCTGGCACAGAACAATCACAAGGTTTCTAAGAAAAAGCTTCAATACTGTAGACCCAAGGTGACCTACCTCGGTCATCTTTTGTCTAAGGAGGGGCGTGCATTAACATCAGATCGAATTCAGGCGATTTTAGACACACCAGTCCCCCGCACGCAGAGAGATGTACTTGCCTTCATAGGTTTAACGTCCTTTTGTAGGCAGTGGATCATGGGGTTTTCGCCCATTATAAAACCCTTGCTAGCGTTACTGTCCAAAGCTACACCAATGCCCCTTGAATGGACAGATGAATGTCAAAATACTTTTGAACAATTGAGACAGGCCCTTTGCTCTGCCCCTGTATTAGGCACACCAGATTACACGAAGATTTTCACATTGTACGTGCACGAGAAAGATGGGTGGGCGTTATCAGTGTTAGTGCAAGTACACGGGGATAAGCAGAGGCCATGTGCGTATTTCTCTGCCATTCTTGACCCCATAGCACGAGGGTTGCCTGGGTGTTTTCGAGCAGTGGCAGCAACAGCAGTAGCTATACGACAGAGTGAGGGAATAGTGTTATCGCATAAATTGTTGGTGCTAGTTCCCCACGCAGTAGATGCCCTGCTAAATCAAACAAAGACTCAATATCTTACGAGTGCATGGTTAACAGGATATGAGCTTACACTTTTGGCGCCACATATCACACTGAAAAGATGTGCTACCCTGAACCCTGCCACTTTATTGCCCTACCCGGTCGAGGAGGGTCAGGAAGACAAACAACACGACTGTGTTTTTCTGACCGAGGAACAGACAAATGGTCGTGTCGATTTACAGGATATGCCACTTCCAGATGTGGATGGGGAACTGTGGGTTGATGGATCATGTTTGAGGCTGCCAGATGGCACGACTTCCGCAGCCTATGCGATCACGACACTTAAGACAGTGGTGGAAACAGCTAGAATACCACAGAAATCGGCTCAAGCAGCGGAGCTGATAGCCTTGACAAGAGCCTGCGAATTGAGTGCTGGCCTATGTGTGAACATATACACAGACAGCCGGTACGCCTTCGGAGTAGCACATGACTTCGGGCTACTCTGGAGAGAACGCGGGTTTTTGACTTCACACGGAGTACACATTATGCACGGAGAACTAGTGCGTGATCTCCTAAACGCGTTGCTTTGCCCAAAGAAAGTAGCGATAATAAAATGTAGTGCCCATAAAAAGATCACTGATAAAGTGGGTCAGGGAAATGCCTTTGCGGACAGTATAGCGAGACAAACGGCTATGTCCCAAACTGACTCCCCCATGTACGTCACACAATCACAGGCTGAGCACTGGAACGATGCTAGAGCAGAGATCTTAGATATTCAGAAATCAGCTACTGAATCAGAACTCGCGGCATGGGCAGCAGATGGGGTGCTAGATGATGAGGGTTGTTGGAGAAGCAAGGACATGGAGAAATGGAACTTGCCTGCAGCTTACTTGCAAGCGATGGTCCAGATGACACATGGGTTGGCGCATGTGGGAGCTCTTGCAATCACTCGACTGTTAACACGAGTTTGGGAACATCCCGAGATTGCTAATACCGCCAAGAGAGTAGTGCAGACCTGCCTGGTTTGTTTGCAGCACAATCCTGCAAAGGGGACCCATACTCCAAAAGGAGGGTTCGTTCCACCTTCTGCACCATTCGAGGTACTCCAAATGGATTATATCCAGCTTGAGCGTTGCAACAATCTGAAGTATGTCTTAGTGGTGGTATGTGCTTTTAGCAAATGGGTAGAGGCTTTCCCCACGAAAGACAATACGGCTCTGACAACAGCTAAGGTGTTGCTTAAGGAGTTTTTCCCTCGATTCAGAGTTTGCAAATTCCTGTGGAGTGATAATGGGCCTCATTTTGTTGGGAAAATTGTGGAGTATGTGCTGAAGGGGCTAGGGATTCAGCAGAAGTTTCACGCTGTGTTCCACCCTCAGTCGGCAGGTCTTTTTGAGCGGTACAATGCCACGTTGAAACTTAAACTGGCTAAGATTGTGGCATCCACATCGTTGAAGTGGCCGGATGCTTTGCCGTTAGCATTACTCTCTCTCAGATCAGTGCCCCATTCGAGAACTGGCCTCACACCGTATGAGGTGGTGTTTGGACGGCCTATGAATATTTGGGGGGTGCCCAAGCCGCGATTAATACATGATGTGCCTTGTATAATGATGAACGATTATTTGGCACGATTAACAAATGATTTGCTTTCTATTCATCAACAGGTTCGAGAAGCGCTCCCTGACAACTCTACTGGAGAGGGCCATGATCTTCGCCCTGGTGATCATGTTATGATCAGATCGTTTGAGAGGGCGAGCAGCTTGGAACCGAGGTGGCGGGGCCCTGAGCAGGTCCTTCTGGCGACCCGGACAGCAGTACGAGTGACCAATAGGAAGCGATGGGTGCACTCAACTCACTGCCGTCGTGTCTCTCCTGATCTGGTGAATCCTGCTGTGCTAACAGACTACAAGGACATTTTGGAGAAAGAAAAGAGCCCAGCTGTGACATCGGCCGAAGTTGAGGGAGCCTTCCCGGACCACACTGTTTCTGGACGAGAGCGCTATAATCTGCGGCCACGATAAAGAAGAACATTTTTGGTTTTTCGAGACTGGTTGGTTACCGCTCTGGGGTTTGTGAAACGGAAACCGGGAATCTCAAGGGGGGGGGATCAGTTCTGCCAAGAGTAGCGACACCCGTCTTGACCCCGGAGAAGAAAACAACGGCTACCTCGGAGCTCAGCACCGTATTTTTCTTTTTTAGGTATATACATATGTATATTTGAGACTTTGTGAACAATTCGAACTATTTGAGACATTCAGAACTTCTTGAATAATGGCGTCTTCTGCATCAAGAGATAAAAGAATACTTGGTGCCATCCTTTTCGTCTTGACAATTGTGGTAATAGCTGTGATAGCCTGGGTAGTTGAACTTGTGGTGCCTGTACGTGAACATTTACTGCCGACTACCCCAGCTCCATCTGAACATTTTCACTTTACATTGCCCTATCATGAAGAACGACACCAACAGACTTATTTGAACAATAGCTTTATTCAGATACTGCATCATACGCATAATATGACAAATACGTCTAATTGCTGGGTGTGTGGGATGTTGCCTGGGCACCAGAAGAAAGGGGGCACTCCACTCATTCCTCTCCCGTTTTCACATAATGGATCCTGTAATGCCTGGTACACTCTCCTCTTCACTCTGAGATGGCCAACAAAAGGGGGGGTGCTTTTCCGTTTGAATAAAATTTGTTATCACGACAGGGATGGGTTTCCACAGGCTGAGGGTACCCGATTTGAATGGGAGGAGTACCGCCCCGATAATGTGTCTGCCCCGCGTGTGTACAGCAATCAACGGAATATCAATGTATCCAGCTCACATGTTATTAATGTCATTGCTACCAAAGCTGATTTGTGTATACGAAATAAAGGGTCAATTGCGGTGGGGAAAAGTGAATGCAACACCACACTCACCTTTGATAGTCCGAATGGCATATCATTTGTAGCATCTCGCAATACTTATTTCATTTGTGGAACGAAAGGTTATTATCAGCTTCCGTTGGGATGGTTAGGCACTTGTTATGTATCTTTTGTGCTACCCCCTGTATTCATCGCCCCACCAATGTATCATAATGATTATGTTTTGTACCACGACTTTGTTTTGAATCGTGTCAAACGGACTGTTGTTCTGGATGATATCGACCAAACAGACACTGCCTTACAGCAATATGTGGATTTTAATTTGGGACTGTTTTCCTTTGTGGGGGCCGCACTGAATAGTCAGAAAATACGACGATTGACCCGTGTTGTTGAAGCTGTAGCCAATGACACTGCCATTGCACTTGGGAACATTACGGAAGAACTCCAGATTTCTAGAATTGTTACACTCCAAAATAGAATGGTGTTAGATGTAGTTCTAGCTGACCGTGGGGGGGCATGTAGAATTATCGGAAGTAGCTGCTGTGTTTACGTACCTGACAATTCGCCATCCGTTTATGATGCTATCTCCAAACTACATAAGATAGCTGCTGAAATACACCCGGACAATGGAACGTGGACTCTTTCAGGGTGGTTTTGGTCAATGCTTACTGCTTGGGGTTCGGAAACTGTTAACGATTCTATGTATCATTGTAGGGATACTGTTTTCTGTATGCTTATGTATTCAATGTGGCCCAGCTTTATGTTCTATGTGCTTATCAGCTTGTATACCATCAAGACGAGCTTTTGCTCATGACAAAATGATGCTTCATAAAGAAGTAGCCCAAATAATGTTAATTGATATAGAAGATGAGCACCCTGATTATGTCCACTATGAGGTAGCTTCAGCTAAACGCTAAAAGGGTCGTCTGTCGTAATTTGACAATGGCCGAGTTAGCGCTTAGCTGTAGCTACACGTTTTCCCGCTTAAATTGGCTATACTTGAAAGCGCCATTTTGTATGTTACGGCGGCCATCTTAGATCATAAGCGGCCTCGTGGCTAGCGTGCCCTTTAGTCCGTTGTCCGTGCCACTGACCACTCGAGTTTGCCCAGCAACAGGCTATTTTTAGTACTGGTCATCCCGTACATGCGCAGTCCCCACTGACCAGTCGCCCCTCAGGAATGTGCGCCAAACTGACCAGCGGGGTTGTAACCCTCCAATGAGCTGGCTGTGTTCCAAAAGATGACCTTATATGTACATAACGCTCTGTAACTTTGTGCCGCCTATCTTTTTATTACCTGCAAACTATATAAAAGAACGGACCACACCGATGTTCGGTGTGATACTTCTTGCATTACCGAAGGGTGCTGTAGGAATGTACCACCACCCCATGGGGTCTTAATAAACTTGTTCTTTGAATTTTTCAGTTTCCGTGCCAACAGTTCTTGAATGTAAGTGGGTTATCTTCGGAGCATGTAGGCCTTGGGAACCCGATACTACAGGGTGGGGTGGAATCTGCGAGGGCTAGGGGGTCTGGCGCTGGGCGCGGTCCAGGCACGGACGGGCGCAGACGGGCTTACCTTTGGCGCACCTTTGGCGCGCATAGGGCGCGCCCGCTGCGCGTAAACGCTGCGCGTACGTGCGGACTCTGCCATAAATGGAGTGTGGGGGGGCGGGGCGAGGGAGGAGCAGCTGGGAGGTGGGAGCGGGTTGGCGAGTGGGGGGGAGCATGCGAGGATGCTGGAAGGAGCGGGGGTGGGGCCATGGGGGAGCAGCAGCCGGGAGCGGGGTGGGGCAGGGGACAACGATGGGCAAAGGGACAGGGCACACACGAGAGAACGAGAAACGGCAGAGAAATAGACACGAGAAACAAGCAGGCACAGGGACAGTCAGGGACAACAAGCAGGCAGAGGGACAGTCAGGGACAGCTTACAACTAACAACGGCAGAGAAATAGACACGAGAAACAAGCAGGCACAGGGACAGTCAGGGACAACAAGCAGGCACAGGGACAGTCAGGGACAGCTTACAACTAACAAGTTTACAGGGCAACATGAGAAAACCGGCGGCGGCAGCGGGAGGAGAATGGGCACACTCGGGGTGGCCACACGGCAAGAGGAGCAACCAGACTGACCAGGTCAGGCCAGGTGGGTCACCTATCCTGACCTGGCTGTGCTTGTCCCTCTCCTGGAGCATCCACTTTCCAAGATTCTTTTGATTGGCTGTGTTTGTCTCTCCCCTGCAACATTGCTTGTTTACCATCCTCTTGATTGACTGTGCTTGTCTCTCCCCTGGACATCGCCTCTTTAGAATCTCTATGATTGGCTGTGTTTGTCCATCTCCTGGAGCATCGCCTCCTTACCATCCCTTTGATTGGTTGTTTATGTCCATCTCCCGGAGCATTGCCTCTTTACCATCCTTTTAATTGGCTGTGTTTGACTTCCTTTGACTGTCTGTATGTGTCACTCACCTGGAGCATCACTTTTTTACCGTCCATTTGATAGGATGTGTTTGTCTCCCTTTCAATGGCTGTGCTCGTCCTTCTCCTGGATCATTGCTTATCTACCATTCTCTTGATTGGCCGTGTTTGTCTCTCCCCTGGAGCATCACCTCTTTACCATCCTTCTGATTGGCTGTGTTTGTCCCTCCCCTGGAGCATTGCGTCTTTGCCATCCATTGGATTGGCTGTGTTTGTCACTCTCCTGGAGCATTGCCTCCCAGTCATCCTTTTGATTGGCTGTGTTTGGAATTCCCCCAGAGCATCACCTATCGACCATTCTTCTGATTGGCTGTGTTTGTCTCTCCCCTGGAGCATTGCCTCTGCACCATCCTTTTAATGGGCAGTCATTTATTTTTCCTTGAGCATCGCCTCTTTTCCATGCTTTTGACTGGCAGTGTTTTTCTTTTCCCTTGAGCTTCGCTTCTTTTCCATCCTTTTGATTGTCTGTGTTTGTCTCTTCCTGATTGGCTGTGCTTGTCCCTTTCCTGGACCATCACCTTTCTACTATTCTTTCGATTGGCTGTGTTGGTCTCTGCCCTTTAGCATTGCCTCTTTATAAGCCTTTTCATTGGCTGTGTTTTTCTTCCTTTGATTGGCTGTGCTTGTCCTTCTCCTGGATCATTACCTGTTTACCATCCTTTTCATTGGCTGTGCTTGTCTTCCTTTGATTGATTATGTTTGTCTATCCCCTGGAGCATCGGCTCTTTACCATCCTTTTGGTTGGCTCTGTTTGCGTCTACCCTGGAGCTTTGCCTCTTTACCATCTCTTTGAATGTCAGTGTTTGTCTCTCCCCTAGAGCAGTGCATCTTTAACCTCCCTTTGACTGGCTGTGTTTGTCTTCCTTTGATTGGCTGTGTTTGTCTCTCCACTAGAGCATCGCTTCTTGACCAACCCTTTGATTGGCTGTTTTGTCTTCTTATGATTGGCTGTGCTCGCCGTTCTCATGGAGCGTTGTCTCTTTACCGTCCCTTTGATTGGCTGTGATTGTCTTCCTTTGATTGGCTGTGTTTGTCTCTACCCTGGAGTACCACCTCTTTGCCTTCCCTTTGACTGGCTGTGCTTGTTTTCCTTTGATCTGCTGTGTTTGTCTCTCCACTGAAGCATCACTCTTTTACCAACTCTTTGGTTGGATGTGTTTGTCTCTCCCCTGGAGAATTGCCTCTTTACCCTCCTTTTGATTGGCTGTGTTTGTCTTCCTTTGGTTGGCTGCGTTTGTCTCTCCCCTGGAGCAATAACTCTTTCCCCTCCTATTGAGAAGCTGTGTTTATCTTCCTTTAAGTGTCTGTTTTTTGTCTCCTCCAGAGCCTCGCCTCTTTACTATCCTTTTGGTTGTCTTTTTTGTTCTGCCTTTGATTGGCTGTGTTTGTCTTTCTTTGATTGGCTGTTCTATCTTTCTTTGATTGGCTGTGTTTGTCTTCCTTTGATTGGTTGTGTTTGTCGAGCATCACCTTTTGCCATTCCTTTGATTGGCTGCATTTGTCTCTCCCCAGAGCATCGCCGCTTTACCCTCCCTGTGACTGGCTGTGTTTGTCTCCTCCGTGGAGCATAGCCTCTTTACCATTCTTTTGATTGGTTGTGTTTGTCTCTCCACTGGAGCATTGCATCTTTACACTCACTTTGATTGGCTGTGTTTGTCTCTCCCCTGGAGCATTGCCTCTTTACCCTCCCGTTTATTGGCTGTGTTTGCCTCTACCCTGGAGCATTGCCTCTTTACGATCCCTTTGATTGGCTGTGTTTGTCTCTCCCCTACAGCATCCACTCGTTACCCTCCCTTTGTTTGGCTGTGTTTGTCTCTCACCAGGAGCATAGCCTCTTTACTATCCCTTTAATTGGCTGTGTTTTTCTCTCCCCTGGATTATCCCTTTTTACCACCCCCTTCATTGGCTGTGTTTGTCTCCCTTTGATTGGCTGTGCTTGTACTTCTCCTGGAGCCTCGCCTTTTAAGTTTTTAACATCCTTTTAATTGGCTCTGTTTGTCTTCCTTTAATTGGCTGTGTTTGTCTTACTGCTGGTGCATCACCTATTTACCATCCTTTGCCCTGGAGTATCGCCTCTTTACCCTCACTTTGATTGGCTGTGTTTGTCTTCCTTTGATTGGCTGTGTTTGTCTTACTGCTGGTGCATCACCTATTTAACATCCTTTGTTGAAGCCATGTTTGTCTTCTGTTAAGTGTCTGATTTTTTCTCTCCACTGGAGCATCACCTCTTTACCATCCTTTTGGTGGGCTGTTTTTATCTTTCTTTGATGGGCTGTGTCTGTCTTCCTTTGATTGGCCGTGTTTGTCTCTCCCCTAGAGCATCACCTTTTACAAACCCTTTGATTGACTGTGTTTGTCTCTCACCTGGAGCATCGCCTCTTTACCATCCCTATGATTGACTGTGTTTGTCTCTTCCCCGGGGCATAGCCTCTTTGCCATTCTTTTGATTGGTTGTGTTTGTCTCCTACCAGAAGCATCACATCTTTGATTGGCTGAGATTGTCTCTCGCCTGGAGCATCGCCTCTTTACTCTGTTATGTTATGTTATGTTACTGTTTGTTTTGTAGAGCGCTCAGCTGCTCCAAAGAGCGTCCCGGCGCTAAAGATCATCACACCAAATACCAGCAGCAAACAAACAGCCATAACAGAACTCTTCCTTTGATTGAATGCGTCTGTCTCTCCCCTTGATCATCGCCTCATTACCATCCCTTTGAATGGCCGTGTTTGTCTCTCCCTGAAGCATCACCTCTTTCCCTCTCCTTTGATTTGCAGTGTTTGTCTCTACCCCAGAGCATCGTCCCTTTACCCCCCCTCTTTGATTGGCTGTGTTTGTCTCCCTTTTGTTTGACTGTGTTTGTCTCTCCCATGGAACATCGCCTTTTTACCCTCTCTTTGATTGGCTGAGTTTGTCTTCCTTAGATTGGCTGTGTTTTTCTCTGTCCCTGATCATTGCCTCTTTACCCTCCCTTTTTTTCCCCCTCATATCACCAATGTTTGCAAATCCAAGCCTTAATACACAACCTTTTCCATCCACAGGTTACTTGCAATTACACATCTGGCCCTGCTAATCCAGTCCATCCAGTTTCCTGGTTACTGGTTTACGCAAGTGTAATCATAGGACGGCGCCTTAGTCCCTTGCAGTTCAAGACCAACACAGGGAATTGTCCCAAATCGTACTGCTAGGGGCCGCCTCAACACCAGTATACGTTTTGCATATAGTTCTAACGGCCTGGAGCCAGTCAAAACCTTGAGGGGGGAGAGGATATTTCCACCTCTTACAGATCTCTCTCCGGGCTAAAAGCATCATATAAAAAAGGAGATTGTATTGTAATTGTATTGTAATTGCATTTATTTAGTGCTTGCTACCCCTGACGATGCGTCAAAGTTCTTTTTCGGCTACTAGCACGCTACTCCGGATCCCAAAAGATGAGTGGTGAATTAGTATAGTGAAATATGAAAGTAACTTGAGTAATGGATATGTTAGTCATTTATTTGGATTGAGAAGGATAGTGGAGGGATAGAAGAGGGAAAAAGGCTTGCATTTATATAGTGCTTGCTACCCCTGATTGGCTTTTGAAGTGCTTTTTTGGTGAGTAGCACTCAATCGAGGGCAAAAGAAGTAAAAGATACAGCAGAAAGGGAGGGACACAAATGTAAAACAAGCACGCAAGGAGGAGAGAAGAAATAACACATGCACTTCAATTGAGTGTTAAAAGAGAAAGAAAAAAGTAGCTCCGTGATTGTAAGCAACGGAAGGATATAACTCATCCATCAGAAACACTGTAAAAACCTGTGCTCCAGAGGAAGGACACGCCCAATAAAAGGAATTAAAGCAATTGAATAAGAAGCAAGGAAATAACTTGATAAACGAGCTCACCAATAGTAATCAATGGGCTGACCTGAAGCCCACTCTAAGTTTTGGAATTGAACACAAGTGTTGTGGTAACAGATAGCTAAAGCGGTCTGCACAAGCGGCTTATTCAGTCTTTTTCTGGAGAGAGGCCGATGTAGCTGTCCATTTTCTTCAGATAGTGACAGTGGCTTTCAGCCAGTCCTGTTTTTTGGCTAGCAGAGAAGCATGCTGGGACACGTAATTTCATTTTCCTTAGCCTTGGTGTGGGTCTTGAAGTCTCATGAGATGAGACCAGTTGACTGTATTAGACCAGTGTTTGTTCATTGTATCAGTGTTTGGAATCTATATATATCAAAATGAGCTATAGCTTTGCCACAGCTGCCCTTTTGGTAGTCTGTGAAAGACTTTCCACGCAGTTATAGCCAATCTCAGCTGTGTAACAGGAACTGAAGAGTAAGAATGCCAACATCAACATACCCTCCTGCTGCACATGTCTTTCTTGTTTTCACCCTTGCCAGAAATTGTCAGGAAGCATGCCACATGGAAAACATTCATCTCCTGAGGTTCCCTTACTCACTCAGTCTCCTTCGCCCACGCAGCAACCAAAGCTCCTCCAACCCGAACCGGTTTTAGGGATGATTGTCCTGTATTACCGTTGCACCTGAGGCTAATTTTGTTCAGGTAAATATTTGTTTGTGAGAGTTGTACAGAGCACAATATGAACTGAATTGACTGTAGGGATTGTGGATAGTGAGCAAGAGATGGACAGAAATGTTTAAATCGTGCAAACCTCTTGTATTTACTGAGGCCAAAATCCACTCTATTGGTCTTTAAGGTAGTCCCTCTGTGTGTTTGTGTGTTCATATGTCATGCATTTAGGGAAGCGAACCCTAGCTGGGAAGTAATAGCGCGCTGTATAGGACAGTAGTAAACAACTGGTGGTGTACAAGAAAAACAAAAGCTTAGGCGGACGAGTTTTCTCTTTTATATATGCCTCAGGTAGAAGGAGCAAGGTCTTTAAGGACGGGGTTTTCATAAAAGACATGAGCTTCAGTTCTACTGTGAAGCATAGGAGTTTATACGCCCAGGATGCTCCCAGTTATGGTTCCTGGCCTCCTCTAACTCAACAAAATGAATGATTCGATCGCGAGCTCTATTCATTTGGGTACACACACGTCATGTCAATTAACAACACTACCTTAAAAAGACATTGTAACCTAGCATTATCATCAAACAAACAATGACAATTCTTAAGGCATTCTCATATTACCAGGCCACAGCAAATGGCATACTTCTATCTAACAGCAGATCCATCTTCATAAAAATGAACATATAACGTATTTGCAGCTAATTAAACAATTTAACATGCACCAAAATGAAACCTCCACCTCCCCAGAGCTTGGCCCCTGGTGAGGTGATGTTATGTTCCATATAGGTACCCCAATATAGGCTCAGGTAGTCACCTAACCATTCACCGATATTCTCTGTACCAATACACTACATAACGATTCTTAGTAATGACCTTTTGCCTAGTTACGGTAATGTCCAGAGATGACATGGGGTTTCCTCCGAAAAGTTTAAGCCTCATTCATTTTGCATGAGGATACTTGGAATCACCGCAAGACAGCAGGCCTACCATCTCCAGCATAATAACTATGTACAAGGGTCATTTCTTCCGTCATACCAGTCCGACATTACACAGCAAAGTATATCACCAGGGGGTACCACTTTGAGTATATAGACCTCATCTCTTGCTGAGGTAATCAGATGAGAAAAGGACTTCCATGCCAACACACTGATGCGGGACGTTGAGGCTCCCGCACGCAGACACTCCATTTCGCAGTGGTCTGAGAACCCTTGCTGGGTGTCCATCTTGAGACCAAGACAGGTGCCACAGTCTCTCACTTCAGGTAATGGGGTTGACTTTATCTTAGAGGGATTCTTGGCTTTACACTGTATACATGGTAGGTACATTTAGGTACATGTATTTAGGGTTGCATCGTATGAGTATGCTTGTATTACTGTCATGTATTTTATATACTTGCCTGTATCAATTGCTTTAGCATGAAGGTAGGAATCTACCATCCTTTTACTCTGTCGGTGCTTATAATCATTTATATCTGTTACTGTCTAATGATTATTTCATCACACCTACTTTACCCTAGAATGACGCTGGTTCAATAAATGCTTATTGAAAAACGTCCCCACCGTTTATTCTGTGTATCTCTTTGAGACAAACAGCCTGATTCATCATTCTCCCGTTTTGCAAGCCCCTAATAGCGATTCATAGCGAATCGCTATTAAGGACTCGCAAAACGGGATTCATGTAGAAATGTATTATTATTTATTTATTTATTTATTTATTTATTTATTTATTTAAGAAGCTTATAAAGTGCGCGGCTACCCCCAGCGGGGGTGTCCCGGCGCTAAGAGTACAGGTTAATCACTAGAGGAGGTTACCTGGTTCAAAACCATCCAAAAACCTGGGGCTACAGAGGCACACCTAATCAGGGTTTGGTGAACAGCCAGGTTTTTAGTTTGCGCCGGAAGACTTGCTCTGACTCAATGAACCTGAGGTCCAGAGGTAGGCTATTCCAGTGTTTGGCTGCCGTAACGGCAAAAATTCTGCCGCCACTTCGGGTAAGCCTAAATCTGGGAACAGTCAGTAGGCGAAGGCTGTTTGATCTCAGATGTCTTACTGATGATGATATCTTGAGTCTTTTGCTCAGGTAGGCCGGGCCAATTCCATGAATAGCCCGAAAGGCAAGGATCAAGATTTTGAACTCAATACGTCGGGCGATGGGAAGCCAGTGTAGGTCATCTCGATAAGCTCTGACCGAGTTGCGGGAAGGGATGTTTCCAATGAGCCTCGCTGCCGCGTTCTGAACGATTTGCAATCGGTCTATAAGATAGAGGGGGGCGCCGGCATATAGGCTGTTGGCGTAGTCCAGATGTGCCGTAATGAGTGCCTGGACAATCGTTTTACGGGATATCTGGGGGAGATAGGGAAAGATCTTCCTAATCATACGCAGCTTATTGAAGCAGGCCGCAGTAACTTTGTTGACCTGAGCTTTACAAGACATGGTGTTGTCAAATAAGAAGCCAAGGTTGCGGGCTGACTGCACTGGATTGGGTGGGGGATTCAAGACAGTAGGCCACCACAAGGTAGCGGGGGGAGCAGATTTCTGGCTAAAAAAAAGTACCTCAGTTTTATCCGTATTTAGGGCCAAATGATTAGCAGCCATCCATGTGCAAATGTTGCCAAGGCAGTTGCGAAAGTTGGAGAAGTGGGAGTCTGAGTGGTCTCTAAATGAAAAAACAAGCTGAGTGTCATCAGCGTATGAGACCACCCTGACTCCCCATGACTCAACTACCCTGGCAAGCGGGCCCAAATATGCGTTAAGCAAGAGAGGGCTTAAGGCGGAGCCCTGAGGCACACCGCACATAAGGGGTTTGTCCTCTGATTCGATTGGGCACAACAGTACCCTTTGGGAACGCCCGGAAAGAAAGGATGTAATCCATGCCAGGGCCGTGCCACCAATCCCCAACTGCTGTAGACGAGTCGCAAGTATGTCATGTGACACAGTGTCGAATGCAGCGGACAGGTCGAGGAGGACCAGCATGGCCTCCTCGCCCCTGTCCACTGATTCCCGGATAGTCTTGGATACTTCCAGCAACGCCGTCTCGGTGCTGTAACCGGTTCTAAAACCGGACTGTGAGTCGTGCAGCAACTGGTTTGTTTCTAAGTACAGGGCCAATTGTTTCTGAACTACTTTCTCTAAAACTTTGACAGGTTTAGGCAAAAGCGATATGGGTCGATAATTGCTGAATTGGGATGGATCTGCATCTGGTTTCTTCAGGATGGGGAGCAACCTAGCCTGTTTCCAGACTGAAGGAAATTGGCCACGGGTCAAGGAAGAGTTCCAGATGGAAAGGAGAGGTTTGATTAAAACAGGGGCGATATTGCCCATCACTTTAGCAGGGACTGGGTCTAGTGGTGAGCCTGACTTGACCTTATTTGAAAGTGTCAAAGCTAAATCTGGCGTCAGCTCATTGATAGAATTAAAGGAGCAAAGTTGGAGATGTGATACTTCTGACTGAGGACTAGGTGAAACGGAGTCAAAGGAGGAAGATAGTTTAATGATTTTTTCCTGAAAAAAATCAGAGAGTCCATTGCAAAGAGCTTGAGTGGGGACGCACTGGGCTTTCAAGGCAGGAGGATTCGCAAAATCCTTCACAATTGTGAGGAGAGTTTTAGAAGAATTCTCCGCCTGTTGGATGAGTTTTGAGAAGTAGGCTCTCATCGTGGAACGTTTGAGTTTTTGGAACTTGTTCAGGGCCGTTTTGTAGGCCAATTTGGTAATGGGGTCATACACCTGGCGCCATTTGCGTTCCAACTGTTTGCACCTACTCTTTTCCTCACGCAGCATGAGGGAGAACCAAGGGGCGGATGGGCGCGATCTGGAGGAAGTCAGGGGGGCTAGAGGGGCAATGGTATCTAGTGCGGAAGTAATAACAGAGTTGTATCTAGCAGTTTCCTTATGAAGATCTTCCGACAGGTTGAATTGAAAATGAAAACAAGAGTCGATGGACTCACACGTGACTTTGGACCATTTGCGACCACTATCTCTGTTAAGAGAGGAAGGAAGGGGCGGGGAAGGAATAGTGATTACAATAGGGAGAAGGAAATGGTCTGACCAAGTGAGGGGCAGAGGAGGAAGGGAGGAGATACCGGGATGGTTCGTAAAAATGAGATCAAGCGTATGACCTGCTTTGTGAGTGGGGCCTTTAACTAATTGGGACAGGGTGAGTCCTTGTAAGGTTTCAAGAAGAGAGGAAGCTTGTGCACAAGAGGGATTGTCGATATGTAGATTGAAATCTCCCAGCACTGTAAAGTAAGAGTGTTTAAGTGAGATTTCCGAGATTGAGTGCAGCAGGGAGTTGAGAGAAGAGGAAGTGGCAGTGGGGGGGTTGTAGACCAGGATGCCGGCAAAGATAGTGATGGCGGAATCCATAATCATGAGATGCATGGCTTCAATAAGCCCAAGGTTAGGTATTTTTATAATATTCAGGATCAGGTGGGATTTCACGATAACGTCGAGGCCCCCTCCAGATTTGGAGTTGTCTCGATTAATGCCTAGCAGTCGATAGCCAGGGGGAGTGGCCAAGTGTATGTCCGGTTTGGATGAGTCTTTGAGCCAAGTTTCTGTAAGAAATAATATATCCCATTTGTGAATGTCCAGCGAAAGCCAAATATCAGTGGCCTGTGCAGGTAAAGATCTACAGTTTATTAAGGCAGCTTTTTAGGTAACGGGGGGCTGGGGCTTCATGACTTTCAGAGTGTGAAGATTCCGCTTTTTAAAAGCGGGAATAGAGAATTTACACCGTGAGCAGGAATAAGTAGATGTTTCGAGGCATTGGGGGTTACAGCAGGTAGCGGGGCTGCAGGCGCCTTGTCTTAATTGAATAAGCTGATTACTGGTCCAGGTGATTATTGGGGGGCGAGAGGCAGGGGGTCTGGCGCTAGGCGCGGGTCCGGCGCAGACGGGCGCAGACGGGCTTGCATAAAGAAATGCGATTCCTACATAATCGTTATTTGCGATTAGCAAATTGCTAATCGCAAATAAGGAATAACTCGCCATTCATTCCTATGGGCCAAAAGGCCCATAGGAATGAATGGGGAGTATTCCTTATTTGCGATTAGCAATTAGCTAATCGCAAATAAGATAGCGATTTGAAGGGTGCCAGGGGTGTCCAAAGGACACCCTGTAGCACCCCTCAAATGAAATTTTACACATGTGTTGCACACACACATGTCCAAAGGACATGTGTGTGTGTAACATGCAATTCAGAAAAATGCATTTAAAAGCATTTTTCTGAGTTTTTGCAATTTACCACGAGGTCTGACCTCGCGGAAATTGGATGATGAATTGCATTTAAGGAACCTCAAATAGAGATTCCTTAAATGTAATTCCTCGCAAAATTGCGAGATCGCAATTAGCGATTTTTGCATTTGGGATGATGAATCCCAAATGCAAAAATCGCACTCGCAAAGGGCCAGATTCTCAGAATCTGGCCCTTTGCGAGCCAATTTCAGCTTCATGAATAAGGCTGAAAGTGAGCACGAGTGACTGAGAGACAAGTAGCACTGTTTCCACGATTCTGAGGAATCAGGGTTGTCATGTTCGATAGTTACCAAGAACTATTCTCTCCTTGGTAGGAGGGGTTTCTAGTGGCACCGCGAGCTAGCTGGTATATAGGCTAACATACCCGGTAGGGGTGTAAAGAATCAGTTTGACACCAATACTATAGTGTATGTTGTCTAAACGTGCAGATCCTATATAGGTTTATAGGAACTACACAACATGGCACCACCAATGTTTGTTTGGTACTTATTTAACAGTCAAGTCTGAGTAGTTCAGTCGTGCTTTTCTCAGAGACCCCTACTTACATTTCCCCAGAGACGTCTGGAGTGGGAAGGGAGCTATCCGGCCACAGCTGAGTAGGCAAAATTCCTAATATTTGGCTGTAGGGTTATCAAGCTTGAAGGACAAACAGTTCCTATTTGCATAAAACCTTATCTCAGTTTCATTAAAAACTCTTCCTTGAAACGTTTGTCAAACAAATGGCTGATGAAAACGATGCGGGGAAAGCACAGTCTACTGCAGTCAGGGAAGAAGAAACAGAAGAGGAAATAAATATTTCAGAAAACGCTAGGTATGCCCTTACTCAAAAGCTAAAGGACTACGGAGTTCCTGCTAGGAGTGGATGAGTCACTTTTGTAATTGAGGCTCATGAGTCATATAGAACAGAGGTTTTCTATTCATGGGTTAAATTCCCACAAGCATATGCACAATCAAATACATTTCATTCTTACACTGAAGTTGAAACCAAATGAATACTGTCCATATGAGTACATTTAAATTCCGCTCACCTACCAGGAGCACATAAACTGGTTTAAAGGTACCCTTCCCCATACAAAAGACAAAGCAAGACTAGGCCCAGTTGGAAGAGATGGAGCCACTTGGCCAGTCCTTGTGGCTTACACACTGCAGCCAGAGATTGACACTATGCTAGTATCAGACCTATGTCTACATCATGAACAAATAATAAAACTTTACAGAAACCTGACACAGTGTGTGATGAGAACACTCACACTTCAGCCAACAAGAGCTACACAAGCAGTCCAGATTCAGGGTTCAACAACTAAAATGCTAAACACAGTTATGGGTAGATTGCCCACTAAACGTGAGCAAATGCCATTCTGGATAGCTCAAAAAAGAACACAGCTAGAGTCAGTATTTCCACACACAAGCCCTGAAGAAAAACACAGAATGCTAACAATCTGCTTGCCAATGGTGATAGCTCCCCTGATTAAGGATTGTACCACTTGGGGTACAGTTTTCGCTGCCATAAATACCAGAACTCATTGTATTAGCAGTAATACCAGATGTATTAGAACAAATACAGAATGAGTACAGAACAGAACCTGCTCTGAATGTAGGGATGAAATTATTAGGTAATTTTGCCAGGTATCAGCTATAATAGTAGAAAATATAAAAGGGGAGGTAGCAGCAGTGGCAATACGCCAACGCCTGAGGGTTTTTACTCCTTTACAACAGGAACGTGAATTACCTAAAATTATCACAGACACCTATGCTGAATTAGGTAGAGATAGTTTGGAAGCTAGAACAACAAAACCTCCACTGATGGGTGGTCCTGAAAAGGATAACACCAAGCAAGCACCCCATTCTTCAAAAACGAAATGGAATAATAATAACAATAAACAAATGAATAGATCTCAATCCAGGAGTGGGTCTCCTCAACAGGAGCCCTCTGAAAGAAAATATAACCTTAGGAATAGGGATAACATTACAAATCCTGACGGATATCAGGATACTGATACACATTCCTCTGGTTCCTTTCCCTCCTGATTGCTGATAGGAGCTGACTAGAATGATCCTCCAACCCCATCATTACCAATGTTGGGCTCATTGTTATATTCGATGGAAAAATCTCATTAACAACTTTCTTGACAGCCTGCCAATATTCTTGTATTTTTGAGCACACAAAAAACATATGTAGGTCATAGGCTCTTAGCATGTCGCATCAGCAACACTTTGGGATCGGTTCTTATACAAACGTATCTAGTTTTTGGGGGACCAGTACTGCCTATTGGTTGTAAATAAATGATTCCTTTTCAAATTAGCGGGCTTAACCTCCTATAAAGTACTTTTAAAGAAAGTTGCTAAGTTGTTTGTGGCTCCGTCATCTGAATGACTCCTTCCCAATTTGCATATGGAGCTTTTAGCTTCTTATTTTCGGTTTCTAACAAAGTCCTGTACCAATCAGCGACTTCCTTTTCCTGGGGGCCCTAATTCTGTAGTTTTGATTCAATTTCCCTCATCCCACCCATCTCTTGTCCATTGGCCACCAACTGGGATAATAGCTGCAGGTACTTGAATTTTGAGAGGGAATCACCTGTTTTTACCACCAGCACTTGCCAGGGCACCATACCCTGCACCGCCAGGAGATCCCCCACACTTCAATTCCTGCCCTCCTTAGTGAAAGACTTAACTGAACTTGAAGGCACTCAGGTGTGCCTAGTGAGTCCAGATTGGGAAGAAATCTGAGAAATAGCTCATTCCACGTATCTTCCTTACCCCCAGCCAAAGAGTAAGTGATGCCTTTAGGATCTTCAACCTAACTTTTATAAAGAACTTCCTTGCCTCGAACTTAGAGAAAACCTTTAGAACCCCACTCCTTTACCATTTCTACCAACAGGCCTCCCCACATAAAAGACCCCAGTTTACCGGTGAAGGATTCTACAATTTATAAACTGGAAAGTTATACAGTACAGCCTTAGGTCCGGATGGGCCAGACTGCCCTTCTGCAGCTTGTGCCTCAGTTTCTTCTAGGCAAGCTGGGCTCCCTTAGATGCCCAAAAAAAACTGACTAATTTCCACAGTATCTTGTCAATCATGGATTTAGGGAACATCAGATTTTAATAAAATGCACTCTCCCATGTAGAGTCAGGGGGAATTCTTCCATCTAGCTGGTGATACATCAACCTCTTTTGCTATCCTCTCCAAATTGTGCTGGGGGATTTCCTCCAGTGGTTTGATAAAATAATAATTCTGTTCGAGTTATTTACCAAATAACCAGATAGTACACAAAATTCTTTCAACAGAGCTTACACCCTGGAAATAGTTAAAGCCAGGTCCGAGGTGATTGTCCGCATGCAATGCAACTTTGTTTTTATAGGTACCTGAACTGAAAGTGATGACCTGGTCATCTTATTGCAATACTTGGGCGAATGGTTCTCGACTAGCACGACGACACGCTTAGCACCACGAACACATGCATTTCCAGATCCACACAGACCCTAACTCCACCCTCAGAGGCACCCTCATCTACCAACCCCCCGGACCTCGCCCTCAGTTCAGCGGCTCCATCGCCGACTTGATCAGCACGCACGCCCTGACCGCCACCGACTACATACTCCTCGGAGACCTGAACTTTCACCTTGAGAAAAAAGACAACAACTCCACAACCCTGATCGATAACCTCGCCAACCTCGGACTGAAGCAACTTGTCATAACGCCCACCCACTCCGCCTGCCACACGCTCGACCTCGTCTTCTCCTCAAGCCCACATGTCTCCATCAGCCACACCACCGAACTCCTCTGGACAGACCACCGCTGCATCCACTTCGCCTTCCAGAAACCCACCACACACCACTGCACCCAACAGATCCCCAGACGCTGCTTGAGCAAAATCACCGAAGACCAACTACACGCAAACCTCGATCTCAGCCCATCCACCGAACCCACCAACACAGACAATGCTGCCCACAGCCTCAGATGCTGGATCGAGGACTGCGCCAACACCCTCGCCCCGCTGAAGAAACCCCTCCACAGGGACACCAGCAAGAGGGCCAGCTGGTTCACCCCAGAACTCCTTGCCTCCAAGCAAGCCTGCCGGAAACTAGAGAAGAAATGGCACAGTGAACAAACTCCGGACAGCCACGCAGCACACAAGGCGCCATCCACAACCACCACCACCTCATCAGGGTGGCCAAGAGGACCTCCTTTAAAGACCGCCTCGACAACAATGCACACAATAGCAGGGAGCTTTTCAACATCGTGAAGGAACTCTCTAACCCCAGCTCCAACACCAACGGCATCCTGTCGTCTCAAGCCCTGTGCGACTCCCTCGCCACCTTCTTCCACCGCAAGATAGCAGCTATCCACAACAACTTCAACACCCAGACAGCCCCAACAGACAGCAACACAACAGACCATCCCCACACCATCGAACATGACCCCCTGCTAGCCTGGGCCAGCGTGAGCATCACTGACACCATCGAGACCATGCGCACAATCCACTCCGGCTCTCCGTCAGACCCTTTCCCGCAAAACGTCTTCAACAGAGCAAGCAGCTCCATCGCACCCCACCTGCGCAATGTCACCAATCTCTCCTCTCAAGACCGTGATCTTCCCAGAGATCTGGAAACACGTCGAGATCAACGCCCTACTCAAAAAACCTAAGGCAGACCCAAGAGACCTCAAGAACTTTGGGCCCATCTCTCTGCTCCCCTTCCCGGCCAAGGTCATCGAGAAAACCGTCAACAGACAGCTAACCCGATACCTCGAAGAAAACAGAAACCTGGACCCTTTCCAGTCAGGGTTCTGCAGCAACCACAGCACCAAGACTGCCCTCATCGCCGCCACTGACAACATCAGGACCCTGCTGGACAACGGTGAGACCGCAGCACTCATCCTCCTAGACCTCTCTGCCGCCTTCAACACTGTCTGCCCCTTCACACTACGCGCACGCCTCCACGCCGCAGGGATCTGAGACAAGGCTCTGGATTGGACCACCTCCTTCCTCTCCGGCAGAATCCAGAGCGTCTGCCTCCCCCATTCCGTTCTAAAGCCTCTGAGATCATCTCCGGCATACCCCAGGGATCCTCCCTTAGCCTGACGCTGTTCAACGTTTACATGGCCCCGCTTGCACACGTAGCCCGACAGCATGACCTCAACATAATCTCCTACGCCGACGACACTCAGCTGATCCTCTCCCTCACCAAGGACCCTATCACCACCAAAGCCAACCTCCACGAAGGAATGAAGGCCGTCGCTGACTGGATGAAGACCAGCTGTCTGAAGCTGAACTCGGACAAGACGGAGGTCCTCATCCTCGGCTCCAACCCTTCAGTCTGGGACAACTCCTGGTGGCCGACGGCACTGGCGGCAGCCCCTAAACCCATCGACCATGCACGCAACCTGGGAATCATCCTCGACTCAACGCTCTCAATGACCAAGCAAGTCAACACTGTCTACTTCTCCTGCTTCAACACTCTCCGCAGCTCTGCAAGATCTACAGATGGATCCCGACAGATACAAGAAAGACAGTCACCCAGGCCCTCGTCAGCAGCAGTCTCGACTACGGAAACACCTTCTACGCGGGAGCCCCGACCAAGCTTATCAAATGACTACAACGCATCCAAAACCCCTCGGCACCACTGATCCTCGATGTACCACGCCACGGCCACATCACCCCCCACCTGAGAAACCTGCACTGGCTTCCCGTCAACAAGAGGATACCCTAGAAGCTCCTCACCCACGCACACAAGGCACTCCACAAGACCGGCCCAGCCTACCTCAACAGACGGCACTCCTTCATCCCCAACCGGCAGCTATGCTTTGCTAACCTCTCACTCACCACCGTCTCGCGCATCAGAAGAACAACCACCGGTGGGAGATCCTTCTCCCACCTCATGGCCAAGAAATTGAACACCCTCCCACTAAGCCTACGACAGACCCATGACCTGCTGACTTCCCAGAGGATACTCAAGACCTGGCTGTTTGATCAGTCGCACCCCCCCCCCCCCAGCGCCTTGAGACCCTCACGGGTATGTAGTGAGCTTTACAGATGATTGATTGAATTAATGGTTCGATATAAATATCGAACAACAGGGGTGAAATGGGACAGCGCTGCTGTGTACTCCTAAAAATCTGGAAACTTCTTGTGAGGGAGTTATTGAGAAGGAGCCTGGCTGTTGATTGTTCATACAGAGCTTTAAACAGTGTTATGAAACAGGGACCAAAATCAACAGCCACCAAAAATTCCCATAAATAAGCCCAGCAGACAAGGTTGAGGGCCTTATTTGCATCCAGTGTGATTGATCGTGCTGTAACCAGGTCTATACTACCAATTAATTGCTGGGGTAAGTTCATGAATCTGCCTCCCTGGAACAAATCCTTTCTGATCAGGACGTATAAGCTTTGCAGCCAATTTAGCAAGTCTCCCTGCCAAAATGCTAACAAAGATCTTATAAGCTGCTTTAAGCAGGGTTATCGGACGATACGATTCTGCCTCCCCAGGATCTTTAGCTGGTTTTAGAATCAGAACTTTAGTGGCCTCTTTCCATGATTCAGGGACCAGCGCCTTCCTCGTATACACCATACTAAACAAGTTCTCCCAGACTGGGAGAACTTCCTCTGTTAGCAATTTATAAACCTTTGAGGGGATGGCATCAAAGCCAGCAGCCTTCCCTTTTTAGATCTAGTTATGGCCCCACTGATCTCTTCCTGAGTGATTTGAGCTTCCATACTCTCTTTCCTTTCTCTAGTCAATAGAGGGAGACCAATCGCTTCCAACCAATCTTTAAGCCATCAGGGTTCATGAAAGATATCTTCCCTGTAAATCAGGAAAAAAAGAGAGACCACATGATTTTGCATTTCTTCCCAGTTATCTAGCACCTCACCCGAAGGGTTCCACAATTCTTTAATCGTGTTCCTAGTTCGTTCTACCCTGTAACCACTAGACCAGCCGCCACACTCCTCTTTCAGGAACAATGGGCTTATAATCCATGGAAAAGGAGTGAGGTTTTGATCTGTTAATTGCTTCTGATAAGGAACACGGTTGTAAGGATGGTACAGTGAAATTGTTGTTGCATTTGGCACATCATGGACATTAGGTCTCTCTTTAAAAATTTCAGTATTGTCGGTAGGAGGTTCCCTAAGTAGGTCACCTACTGGCAAAGGAGGGTAGGAGGTTGACCTCTGAGCGCATCAGTAGCATTATAGGTATTACTTCCTATTATCACCACTGGATTCCGAATTATTCTTTACTAATCAAACCTTTGCTTGTATTAACAACGAAAGCCGTGCATGAGCCTTTGCTGTGAATGACAGAATATCTGCAATCTTTTGAGCAATTTTTTGAGCAATTAAAAACTCCAGTGCTTGGCACATCTAACTATAGGAAACGGTTTGTGCTTTATGTTCATGAGATGGCTGGTTGCGCACTTTCTGTCAGAACACACACATTTGGTGATAAACAGAGGCCTTATGCCTATTTTTCTGCTGTGCTTGACCCTGTTGCTAGGGTCTTTCGAGCTGTCTGAGAGCCGCTGCGGCTGTGGTCACTTTATCAGGCAATCGGCTGGACTCGTACTTGATACAGACCTCACAGTTATGGTACCCCATGCTGTGGATACACTTTTGAATAAGACAAAGACACAGCACCTCATCAGTTCACGTCTTACTGGCTATGAATTGACATTGTTTGCTAAGCATATCACGATCAACCCGCGCACGTTCGCCTTAAATGGCGACCGTTGCGAACGCGTAGCGGTTACGTGCAGCGGGGCGCGCCGATTGTGCGCCGAAGGTCGCGCCAAAGGAAGCCCGTCTGCGCCCGTCCGCGACCGGATCGCGACCTGCGCAAGGACCCCTGGTCCTCGAGCACCTCGACGCACCCGCCCTGACGTACTCAGCCGCCACCCTCATCGCTCTCAACACCGGCCGACCCCCAGAATGCCACCAAGCCACTCCAAGACGCACCCACGGACCTTTCAGCTGCCACGCCTGCAAATTCTCCTGCATCCGGACCAGCCCCGCACCAGCACCCGCCAAGTCGAACACCAACAGCTCCCACCTCAAGTGCATCCTGCTCAACACCCGCTCCGTCCACAGACACGCCATCCGAACTCTGGAACCTTCTAGACGCCACAGCCCCTGACGTTGCCTTCCTCACGGAGACCTGGATGAACGCCTCTTCAGCTCCCGACATCGCCATCGCTATCCCAGAGGGCTACAAGATCGTCCGGAGGGACCGAAACGCCAACCAGATGGGAGGAGGCATCGCCATCATCCACAGGAACACCATCCGTCTCACGACCAGCACCGACAACACCCTGACCAGCGCCGAACACCTGCATTTCCAGATCCACACCAACCCGAACACCACCCTCAGAGGCACCCTGATCTACCGACCCCCGGGACCACGCACGCAATTCAGCGAGGACATCGCCGACTTCGTCAGCCCGCACGCCCTCCCCTCCGCTGACTACATCCTCCTGGGGGACCTCAACTTCCATCTGGAGAACAACAACGACCGCAACACCAGCACCCTGCTCGACAACCTCGCCAACCTGGGACTCAAGCAACTGGTGTCCACCCCCACCCACCTCGCCGGACACACACTCGACGCCGTCTTCTCATCCAGCACAGACATCGACTTCAGCCACGCCACAGAGCTTCAATGGACGGACCACAGCTGCGTCCACTTCTCCTTCAAGAGAACGACGACCCACCAACACCAGCAACAGACCGCCCGCAGAAGCTGGAACAAGATCACAGCAGACCAGCTCGCCACCTCCCTGAGCCAACACCCTCCTGCCAGCTCAGCGAACCCCAGCCAGGCCGCCGACAACCTCACGAAGTGGATCAGCAACTGCGCGGACGAACTCGCCCCGCTGAGGACCCCGCCCAGCAGACCCGGCAGCAAGAAGGCCCCATGGTTCACCGACGAACTCAAAAGCTCCAAGAAGAACTGCCGAGCCCTCGAGAAAGTCTGGAAAAGGGAACCGACACCGGACAACAGAACCTCCTACAAACTTGCCACCCGGAAACACCACCAGCTGATCCGCGCCGCCAAGAAAACTGCATTCAAGGACCGGTTGGACAACAACGCACACAACTGCAAGGAACTCTTCAACATCGTGAAAGAGCTTTCCAACCCCAGCGCAGGAAACAATGACATCACCCCATCGCAAGACCTCTGCAACTCCCTCGCCTCATACTTCCACAACAAGATCACGGACATACACAGCAGTTTCAACAACCAACCAACGCACACCACGACCGACCAGCCACCCCCCCCCACCACCACCCTCCACGCCTGGACCCCGATCAGCACCGAAGACACCATCCGCACGATGAACTCCATCCACTCCGGATCACCGACCGACCCCTGCCCTCACCACGTCTTCAACAAGGCCAACGCTGTCATCGCACCCCACCTGCGAGACACCATCAACACCTCCTTCGACACCGCCATCTTCCCTGAAAGCTGGAAACACGCCGAACTCAGCGCTCTACTCAAGAAACCAACAGCGGACCCCACCGACCTCAAGAATTACCGCCCCATCTCGCTTCTCCCGTTTCCAGCCAAAGTCATCGAGAAGACCGTCAACAAGCAGATGGCCGCCTTCCTCGAGACGAACGGATCCCTCGACCCCTCACAGTCCGGCTTCCGAGCCAAACACAGCACCGAGACCGCCCTCATCGCCGCCACCGATGACATCCGAGCCCTGATGGACAATGGAGAAACAGCGGCCCTCATCCTCCTAGACCTCTCCGCGGCATTCGACACGGTCTGCCACCGCACCCTAGTACGGCGCCTCAGCAACATCGGAATCCAGGACAAGGCGCTGGAATGGATCATCTCCTTCCTGGACGGAAGAACACAGAGAGTCCGCCTACCACCGTACAAGTCAGAAGCCTCCAAAGTCATCTGCGGCGTCCCCCAAGGATCATCCCTGAGCCCCACCCTCTTCAACGTCTACATGAGCCCCCTCGCGGCCATCGTACGCAAACACCACCTCAGCATAATCTCCTACGCCGACGACACCCAGCTGATCCTCTCCCTGACCAACGACCCCGCCGCCGCCAGAGCCAACCTGCACGAAGGGATGAAAGAGGTAGCCGAGTGGATGACGACCAGCCGCCTGAAACTGAACTCGGACAAGACGGAGGTCCTCATCCTGGGCTCCTCACCCTCCGCCTGGGACGACTCCTGGTGGCCTCCCGCCCTGGGCACCGCACCCAAACCGACAGACCATGCACGAAACCTGGGCTTCACCCTGGACTCCTCCCTCTCCATGACCAGGCAAGTCAACAGCGTCTCCTCGGCGTGCTTCAACATCCTACGCATGCTACGGAAGATCTTCTGGTGGATCCCCACAGAGACCAGGAAGACCGTCACCCAGGCCCTCGTCACCAGCCGACTGGACTACGGCAACGCCCTCTACGCCGGGACCACCGTCAAGCTCCAGAAGAGACTCCAGCGGATCCAAAACGCCTCAGCCAGACTCATCCTCGACATCCCACGTTCCAGCCACATCTCCAGACATCTGAGAGACCTTCACTGGCTCCCCGTCAACAAAAGAATCACCTTCCGCCTCCTCACCCACGCACACAAAGCCCTACACGACCAAGGCCCGAGCTACCTCAACAGCCGAGTCAACTTCTACGCTCCCAAACGCCACCTCCGATCAGCCAACCACGCCCTCGCCGCCGTCCCCCGCATCCGAAGAGCGACTACAGGAGGAAGGTCCTTCTCCTACCTGGCCGCCAAGACCTGGAACTCCCTCCCGTCCGACCTGCGCCTGACCCAAGACCACCTCTCCTTCAGGAAGAAGCTGAAGACCTGGCTGTTCGAGCAGTAGCGGCACCCCCCCCCCCCCCCCCCCAGCGCCTTGAGACCCTACGGGTATGTAGCGCGCTTTATAAGTGTATTTGATTGATTGATTGATTGAACAGATTTGCCACTCTGAACTCAGCCATGTTACTGCCCCTTACTTCTGAGAATGATGCAGCTGATAAACATGACTGCATTTTCCGGACAGAAAAAGAGATGAAAGGATGGGTAGACCTGACTGCTGTTTCCCCCTCTGACACCCAAGGAGAACTAAATATCGATGGCTGTTGTTTTAAATTACCAGATAGCACCACCACTGCAGCTTATGCTATCACTATGTTGCGTACAGTGTTAGAAACATCACGGGTTCCCTATCAGTCGGCCCAAGCCGCTGAGTTTGCTGCCCTTATACAAGCTTGTCAATTGAGTGAAGAGTTGAATGTCAATGTTTATACAGATAGCCAGTACGCATTCAGGGTTGCCCATAATTTTGGCCAACTGTGGGCGGAGAGAGGGTTCCTTACTTCTCGTGGTACTAGGATCCAGCATGGACACCTCATATTGCGATTGTTATCTTCATTAACGTATCCTAAGAAATTGGCAATGATTAAATGCAGTGCCCATAAAAAGGTTTCTGATGACGTAGGGTGAGGAAATGCATTTGCAGATCAGGTAGCAAAGGATACGACCCGAAGTAAAATGAAAAGAATGTTTGTGGCAGGTCCAGCTAGATTTGTTCCTGGGGTCGCTATGTTTGAAAATACCGTTGAGAGAAATGAATGTTGCCTGATGCTTATGTACTCCCTGTGGTTACTACGGCCCATGGTCCAGCCAATATTAGGCAAAGGGCATTCGTAAATAGTTAGCCCCTGTTTGGCATAAGGATAACATCTCTAGAACAGCTGCGCATTTGGTGAAACATTGCTTGATCTGCATGAAACATAATCCAGGGAAAGGTACCCTTACACCGTCTGGTAATTTTGCACCACCCACTTTTCCATTCGAGGTCCTACAAATGGACATCATTGAACTAGAACGATGCAATTATCTGAAGTAGGATTTAGTGGTCATATGTGCGTTCAACAAATGAGTTGAGGCTTACCCCACTAGTGACAATAGGGCCATTACAACTGCGAAAGTACTCCTTAAAGAGTACGTCCCTCGATTTGGTTTGCCCCAAGATATCTGGAGTGTCAACGGGTCTCATCTTAATGGGAAAGTGATTACAATAATTTGTGAGGGTCTGCACAATAAACAGAAATTTCACGCTGCTAATCATCCGCAGTCATATGGCTTTGTTGAGAAGTACAACCGTACTCTCAAACTGAATTTGCCAAAAATCCAAGAAACAACTGGGTTGCAATATCCGGTTGCTCTTCCATTAGCTCTTTTGTCAACTAGAACCACAGCACACTCTAGAACTGGGTTGTCTCTGTTTGAGGTGGTCTTTGAGTGCCCAGTGAATGTCTGGGGTCCCCCGACCTAAGCGCTTCTCAGAGATTGAATATCCTGTTTTGCTTGATCATCTTGGCCAGTAAACAGACAGTTTGCATTCTATTCACCAACAGATTCGAGGCTCCCTGCCTCAGGAACCTGAGGGAAATCAGCTACGACATCCATCCTGGCTTTTTCGTATTGGTGTAAAATTTTCTGACAAATAAATGTCTTGAGCCAAGGTGGAAAGGTCCTGAGCAGGTTCTACTGGACACTCAAACTGCTGTGAAAGTTGCAGGTCGGAAGAATTGGGCGCATGGCACCCACTGTAAGAAGAAACCTTTGCCGTTGCCTTATGACCAGTAGGGGACGACGAATTTGAACAAGTGCCTAGGTTTGTCCCCTTCAGCGATGCACAGCTGATATGGACTAGGACGGATAAGGAGAATGATGATGTTTTAAACAAGGCTGTTTCCCCTGAAATACAAGCTATTCAAGAGCCTCTGTTATTAGATCCTACATTGCATGGGGCTGCCAGGTTTGATTTACGTCATGGGATTGGGATCACTGAAGCTGAAAGATAAAACAGATTACGGATGGACTCTATAAGGCAGGCCCGTACTGTGTAGCAGTACCGACAGGAGGTCCCGAAAAGCTCAGCATTTGCTTTGTTTCTGTTGCTTGAACATTAGTTAGGGAAGAAAGTAAGCTTTGAGAGTGTACCATTTTTGTCGGCATGGGATAGAGCAGGACAAGCTTAGGACGGAGCACGCTCTATTGCCGTTGCTCAAGAGCGCCAACTGAATGATGGACAATAGGAGCCTGTGCCAGTGAGGCTGTGACGGACACTGGGAGAACATTTACGTTCTTTATTATTCTGCGTGTCTTTGCTTATTTCATAATGCATCCTTTTGGTAGACCAGTTGATGAGGAGGAGCAACCAATAATTCCGAGCCAACGTCGTATAAACTGGTCTATTCGAAGTACAATTAAATGTGCCATTGCTTTGGTAATGGTGATGATAACAGTATGGGCGTGTTATGGTTTTTGGAGGATGTATGTGATGCACCCATGCTTTGAGTGAACACATTTCTTTGGGAAGAGACAAGAGGGTTATAATAAATAATGTGTTTGTGGCAGCACAGAAGAGATTCTTTGGGATGGGACTGCTAGTTATCCTATTGGTTCTGTTGCTAGCCTTTAGACCGCATATCCCTTGTCGCTTGTTAATTATATGTATACCCGGCCGCCATATTTTGTAAAAGTCAAGGGTATGTTTGAACTTGGTTACCCCGGACCATGTCTATATTATAGAATGCCACAGGGGGAGGGTTTTCCTGGGTGTGACAATAGCACATATTGTGACAATTCTGACCTGGAAGAGCACAATATTACACTGGTGAGTTGGCACCTCAAAAAGCTGGTTATTATGCTGCGTGCTGTCCATAAATAATTTTACAGATACATCTTTATATAGTAACTAGCAGCCCGCCCCAGCGTTGCCTGGGGCAGAAAGAGGCTGGGGCAGTACACCTGCTCCCGCCCGACCCCTTCCCGCCCCCACTCCCTCCCAATGAGACTTACTCTAAAGTTTATAATGGGACTGACTATGTGGCCCTTGGAATGGTATTGCCTTTAGGTGTCCCATGTGACGATATCGAGCCGAAAAAGAGATGGGTGAAGGGAACATTAACGAAAGAGTTTTGTGAAGGAGTCACAGATTTAGAAGTGAATAGCTATAGCAATGGTATCACATTTGGGTACATCATGTCTTCAATGTTCACCTCGGGTGGTACAGCTATAGGCAGGGAAGGAAAGGCAAGGGAATATTTTGGATGTTAAATACAAATCCTGTCCAATCCTACTGTGGCAGCTTTGAGAGATATGATGACCCAATTGGAAAGCATGCGGGTATATTCCGAATAGACTAGATATGCTGTAGACTTTATATTGGCTAAGTCAGGTGGTGTTTGCCCTTTAATTGGCGATCAGTGTGTTATGGGGATAGAAAACATGGAGAAAAACATAACACAACACATTTTAGACATCTCCAAAAATGTAAAGGGCATGGAAAGTGGAAATGAGAGTCTGTCCCTTTTTGCTGGATTCTTCAGCAGCTGATTGGTGTTGGTATTATGCGGTATTCTCATTGAGTGTCTTCCTCTTTGCTGTTCTTACAGTGCTTCTGTTTTCATGCCCAAACAGAAAACATCAGCTCCTTTTCCAAACACCGCCATGATGTTGCAGAATGACATTGATGATTTCAAGCATATTGATGAGGGATCCTTGAAGAGTCCTCTCCGCTGGCTGTAGCCCTCTCTAATGAGGAGTGTATGGAATGCTCATAGGTTCATTTTAAATGCATTTTACTTCCTATTTCTCATTAATGTTTTGATATGTTTCTCTTGTTTTAGTATCATTGAATACGTATATCAGTTTTATTCCTTCCTGCTTACTAGAAAGTGTTCTTAGGTCATGCTAAAAGGAGGGTTTGTTGGATGAGGCACGTAGAATGCTTATGTAATGTTATGTTTTGGTTAGCATTCAGGCGCCATTTAAAGCTGTTCAAAACTGATCTCTTCTAAGTTTCATTTCTGAAATGTTAGGTTTTGTTTCAGTAACAAGTAAACTGTTCATGTCAGTGCATAACTTTGTCAGTGAATAGTGGCCCTCTCCCACTTGTCTGGTGGCGGGCCCAGGGTCAAACGACGTTGGACTGTGTTAGTTTGTGCAAGATACTAGAATCAAATCCGTTTTTTTGTATTTCACTGTTCATTTGCATCTGCCTGGAAAATCCCACTGTGGGCGTACCTTCGCCCAGGTATGAAACGTACATAATGTATCCCTATGCTTGTTGATTTTAGTTCCCTCTGTAGCACTCCTAGCGACTGTACAGATGGAGCTCCACTCTGAGGGTCAGATTTACAAGAACTGTCGCATCTCTGCATCTCCGCAGAGATGCGCCAGTTAATTTGCAACACGTAAAATAAACCTTGCTCCACAATGGATGCGTTGCATTTACAATACGGCGCACCATGGTGCAAGGATAGCGAGATGTGTGACTCATCTTTTGGCGCTAGGGCAGCGCATGACTCAACTAGAGCAATGGTCAGGAATGCCTATTCCTGTCATGCTGTGTCACTCCTTACACCTGCTTCAAGCAGGCGCAAGGTTTTGAAGCAGTGGCATCATAAAAGTGACTCAGTGAAATCCATTAGATTTCACTGCGTCACTTTTACGAGGTTTTCTTACATCGGAACCTGCATACTTTATACCTGACACAAGTATAATATAGCACAGGGCTTTACAACGTGACGCATCTCCCTAGATGCGTCACGTTGTAAATATGTGGCACTGTGGTGCATTTTTTATGATGACGCTACACCACAGAAGTGACGCACTGGCGGTGTAAAGTTGTCACAAGGGGCTTGTAAATCTGCCCTTGGGTGTATCCGAATAAACAATTATTGGTTTGTATTCTCCACTGTTTGACCAACTCTTCATTTGGTACGGAAAGCTGAGAGGAGGTCAGTAGTGACTGGGTGGCTCTTTTCGGGACACTTCCTTCAGTTTGTCTCTCTCCAGAGCATCGCCTCTTTACTATCCCTTTGATTGACTGTGTATGTCTCTCACGTGGAGCATCGCCTCTTTACCATCCCTGCAATTGGCTGTGTTTGTCTCTTCCCCGGAGGGTAGCCTCCGTACCATTCTTTTGATTGGTTGTATTTGTCTCTCTCCTGAAGCATCGCATCTTTACCCTACCTTTGATTGGCTGTGTTTGTCTCACTTTGATTGGATGTGTTTGTCTTCCTTTGATTGGCTGTGCTTGTCCTTCTCCTGGAGCCTAGCCTCTGTACCATCCCTTTAATTGGCTGAATTTGTCTCTCCCCTAGAGCATAGCCTCTTTAACATACATTCCTTTGATAGGCTGTGTTTATCTCCCTTTGATTGACTGTGTTTGTCTCCCCCCTGGAACATCGCCTTTTTACCCTCCTTTTGATTGGCTGAGTTTGTCTTCCTTTGATTGGCTATGTTTTTCTCTGTCCCTGATCACCGCCTCTTTACTCTCCCTTTGATTGTCTGTGTTTGTCTATGCCCTGGAGCATCGCTTTTGCGATTTGTGAAGTGAGTAGTACGGAAGGCTACCGGGAGTGGGAGACCTTGGATGATCCACTATTAGAGACACGTGATCTTCACTACAAGAACAAACCACCCCGAGCAAGCTTTTATCCCTGCAAAATCGCGAAACTGCTATCTAGAAAATAGCAGCATTTCGGTTAAATCAAAAGGAATAACGACAGATAGTCAAACCCAAAGGAAGAACCGCCAGGAACAGTGGCAGTTATAAAAACAAGTTATAAGGTGATAAACAGGAAGAGCGGTCCCTACGAAAAGTACTTTTTAATATCCAGAAGGAGCGTATTCAGAATCAAAAAGATGATGCGAGAGAAACCGTACAGATACGACTAAGGGTGATGTAACCAGGACATTTTTTTAAAAGTGGCAACCAACCAGTGCCTAGATGCAGGAGAGACTGATCATTTAGTCTTGAAAAAGATGGCAGAGTATCAATAAAAGCCATCGAAACGCGTTGACACCACTACTGCACAACCAAAGAAACCAAATATATCCTGTAGACAAGATATATAATGGGTCCAGGTTTAGATTTTGAGAATATTAGGTTTCAGATGTGCAAAATAGAAAGACCAATAAGAAGTGTCTGTTTGTCTCTCCCCCAAATGTGATTTTTTGTTTTCTCTTTTTTAATTGATGTAAATTAACTGTGATGTAATGTGATTTAATGTGTTTCTTATTAGTATGTGTATAAAATGATGTTAATGAAATTGTAAATTGGTTTTTAAAAGGTGTGTAATAATTTCTTTTTAAGTAGCACAACACACAGAAAGAGAAAAAAATCTTTTAAATAAATAACAAAACTATACTGCTATTGTGTGAGTGCATTACAGTGTACAGAACCCAATTTTTGTGCTTAGCTGACCGAGATTATTATTATGTGCATGTAACTTTAGTTGTCCACCAAGGGAAGAAACCCCTTTTTTAACTGTTTAAAGTACCCTATTCCCCTGGCGTGCTAAGGGGTCACTCTCAAAGCATAAAACGCATCTCCTCCTCACCATTCTTTTGATTGGCAATGTTTCTCCTCCTTTGATTGGCTGTGTGTGTCGCTCCCCTGGAGAATTGTGTCTTTACCACCCCTTTGATTGTTTCCCCACCTGTTGTCTCCGGTAGATGACACGATCTCGGGATACACGCCCTTGAATTTACAAAATTATTTAAAATTTTCCGCATCATGTGGGTGTCCATACTATTTGTTGATGATCGTGTTCTGCATTAATTGAGTCACTGAATCTTCTTGTAAATTCTCATTTGGAAAGTTCGCCAATTTGTGATAATTCTGGAAATCGCCAGGTCCTCTTGTTGGAAACTACTTGATCCAATAGGTGAAGAACCCTTCAACTTTTAGAAAGACCATTAAGAAAGTTTATCAAGTGGTCGCTTTTGCTCTTGAAGTTAATTTGTCCTGATGATGACCCTCAAAGGAATTTGGGGTTGAAACACAGTCGACGCATTGTACATGTCACAAATCAGAGATCACATCATTCTTCTATTGTGTATTGTGTATATTGTGATTTGTTTATTAGTCTCTGCCATTGTCTTTTGATTCCGCATAGTTTTATGTTTTGTGAATGTACTAATTGTGAGTTTAATTGTTCATGCGCCCTTGTGTTTTTCATTTCACTTTATTACATTTCTCTGAGTATTCACTTATGCATTGGTTCTTCGTGACATTGTGGGACTCATAGGCCTTCTTCTTTTTACTTTTTGGTGGGCTTGTTTCGTTTCCTTTAGCTATGCCTGCTTATATAGCTCAAGAACCAATGTTGGAGTATAATGTTTCCCCACCTGGCACCAGATTGGCAGAAGAGGCACATGCTCTCTGAAGCACTGTATATAGATGAACTGCACTATGGCAAATATTTCACAAACTGTGTGGACTAAAGAGAATATTTAGCTATGTTACAATGCCTTGAAATCCCGTCTACTCCCCAAGTTGACCCAGGAGCGTCTTTTCATGTGGAGAAACACACAGTCTTCATGAAAGATTTATAGATAAAACGTGCCTTTCTTGGCTGTAAATGTGACCAGAATTAAACTGTTCTGGTGAATTTAGAAGGTGATACTGACCTTCAGGAGATTCCTCAAGACCTGGTTGTTCAAACAGTAGCAGCTCCCCTCCCCCCACCCCCCAGCGCCGTGAGACCCTCACGGGTGAACAGTGCGCTTTACAAATGCTTGATTGATTGAGCTTGCTGCGCTGCCCTCCATCAGTGGGAAAGGGCAGGCATACGACACATGTGTGTCCTTTCACCTTGACCTTGAGCTGTTTTGGCAGCCTAGCACAAAAACAGACCCTCTTGCACTGTGTTGCAGCCAGGATTATTTTTGCGCAGGACGGGGCACCTTCCTCCATGGAAACAATCCTGAGACGTTTTTTCCAGAGGTAAATATTAAAAGAAATAAAAGATATTTCTCCTCATTATGCCTCACCAAAGGAGTTGTACGTTTTTGGTACAGTCCCAGGTTTACAAGTCCTTGTAAATATGTGAATGCATCAAAAACCATGGGAGTTCCATGGGAACACCCACCGCAATGCCCATGTACAGCCTCCCTCGCACAGAGTAAGTCAATGCAGCGATTGCTCTGCTTGAGCTTTGTAAAGCCACTCAGAACGAAATGTGACTTACAGGCTTGCGTCACATATGTACTAAATTGCGTGGCACAAATGTGGTGCAATCCTCTCATAAATATGGCCCCAAGTGCCGGCATCTTACTGTGACTGCTGCTTTCTGTAACTGGAGCAGCCACTGAGGGTGTGCTTTATTCAATGCACAGGAAACCGAGGGCTTTACATGACAGTGATCATTCAGGTGCTGGCGCGGTTGCATTGACCTCAAGGCTGGCACTGATCAGGAGGTTGTGGCAACCAAGAGAAGGAAGGCCCCAGTTTTCTCTGCTTGTCCATTATCAGTTTCCCTATTCTTAAAGCTTTCTCGTTCATGACCTGCCTTTTTTGATCAGTGAGATACCTCGGTAGGTTGAGCACTGGCTGCAGAGATCCTTGTTTGACCCATCAGCATTGGGTTGTATGATGGAACAACGCATTCCGTTTCAACGTGAACGCCTTTATCACGTATAACCTTTTCCACGCATGCTTTTAGAATGTATTTTGTTCTAAAGCATGTATGGTAAAGGCCTATGCGTGATGAAAGTTTTCCCTAACCCCTACCCTCAGTCCTCAAGCCATTTCCCAAGCCACCCCACCTCGTCCCTTTTTTTAAAAATTCCAGCCCACTACCCTAATCCCTAAAAATAGTCCCCTGCGCGACCCCTGCCTTTTAAAAACAATTACCCGACTTCCCATCTCCGGAAAGTCATCAACACCTCATTCGAGACATCAACCTTCCCCGAGAGCTGGGAGCACGCCGTGATCAGTGCCTTATTCAAGAAACCCAAGGCGCACCCCAAAGACCTCAAGAACTTCTGGCCCATCTCCCTGCTCCCTTTCCCAGCAAAGGTCATCGAGAAACCCACCAAGGAACAACTGACCCACTACCTCTAGGAGAACAACATCCTGGACCCTTCCCAGTCCGGGTTCCGCAGCAACCACAGCACTGAGACTGCCCTCATCGCCACCACCGATGACATCAAGTCCCTGCTGGACAACGAAGAAACGGTGGCCCTCATCCTCCAGGACCTGTCAGCCGCCTTCGACACGGTCTGCCACCACACACTACAAACACGCCACCACAACGTGGGGATCCAAGAGAAGGCCGTGGACTGGACCACCTCCTTCCTCTCCGGCAGAACACAGAGTGTCTGCCTTACCCCCCCCCTACAGCTCTGAAGCCACCGAGATCATATGCGGCATACCAAAGGGCTCATCCCTCAGCCCAACTCTGTTTAACATCTACATGGCACCGCTTGCCCACATCACCCGTCGGCACGACCTCAATATTATCTCCTACGCTGATGACACCCAGTTGATCCTCTCCCTCACCAAGGACCCCCACACCGCCAAAACCAACCTTCATGAAGGAATGAAGGCCATGGCTGAAAGGATGAGCAACAGCCGACTGAAGCTGAACTCGGACAAGACTGAGGTCCTCGGCCTGGGACGACTCCTGGTGGCCGACCGCACTGGGAACCGCTCCAACACCCACCAACCACGCACGCAACCTAGGGGCTCATTCTCGACTCCACCCTCTCCATGACTAAACAGGTCAAGGCCGTCTCCTCCTCCTGCTTCAACACCCTCCGCATGCTCCGCAGGATCTATAAGTGGATCCCCACTGAAACAAGAAGAACGGTCACCCAGACCCTCATCAGCAGCAGGGTGGACTACGGAAATGCCCTCTATGCAGGAGCCCGGCCAAACTCCTGAGATGGCTCCAATGCATCCAGAATGCCTCTGCACGCCTGATCCTCAACATTCCTCGCAGCAGCCACATCACACCCCACCTGAGAGACCTGCACTGGCTCCCGGTCAACAAGAGGATAACCTTCAAGCTCCTCACCCACGCACACAAGGCACTCCACAACACCGGACCAACGTACCTCAACAGACGACTCAGCTTCTACACCCCCACCCGCCTGCTCCGCTCCACCGACCTTGCCCTCACCACAGTCCCCCGCTTATAAAGAGCGACCTCCGGCCGCAGATCGTTCTCCCACCTCGCCGCCAAGACCTGGAACACCCTCCTCATCCACCTACGGCAGACCCAAGACCTGCTGATCTTCAGAAAACTCCTCAAGACCTGGCTTTTCGAGCAGTAGCAACATTCCCCACCCCAGCGCCTTGAGACCCTCACTGGTGAGTAGTGCACTTTACAAATGATATGATTGATTGATTGGTTACCTAAGCCCTAAATCCTGACCCCAGCGTGACCCAAACCCTGTTAAACATTACCTGACCCTTCCCGAAACTCTAAATCTAGACCCCCAGCGAGACGCCCTCCCAATTAGAAAATACCCGACCCTTCCCTAATCCTAGGCTTTCCTGTTTTCAGTTTCTATTTTTGGTAAATTCTGGTGGTGTTTTTTCAGTGTTTTCCAGTGATTTCAATACCTAAATAAAACAGTGCTTTTCAGTGGTTACTCATTTTCACGCCATAAAAAACAATGGAAACAGTGTTTTACCAGTGTTTATGGAACGCTTTGCTTTTATTATTGCTGGCTTTCATCATTGATGCATGGTATATGACAGTGTACATACAGTGTATGAGGGCCAAATACATTTTACAAGTCAAATTTATTGTAGCACACCATTCAATATTTCTTCAGTGATTCTTTGGTCATTCGCGCTCTCTCTTTCCTTCCCATGTATACTTTTATTTGTGAAAAGGCACTCTCGACATTGGCACTTGAGACTGGCAACGCCAAAACAGCCAGTACACAATTTGCCAACTCTGGCCACTAACGTAGCTTTCCATGCCAGTACTGGCACACTTCAAGGTTCACATTCTCTGGGCCAGGTTCCACAACATATGTGTTGAACTGGGTGCATATGGCCTCAGAGGTATTAAAGCAGCCAAAAATGAAGCTGTACTTTTCAAAGTTCAGAGAAAATTCCCCTTCACGTTTTCATTTGAAGCGTGTCATTGTCTCAGCAAGTGACATTTGGCATAGGCTGTCACTGTTAGGTGGTTCTTTCAATTTCAAGTGGGTCTTGGTGACAAGATGTTCAGCAGTTCGGCTTGCAGTCTTCCCAGTTACTATTGGGACATCTTTTGCCCACGCACTTCTTCAACCATGAAATCTTTGTTTTACAGCACATAATCTTCTGCCGTCTTTATTCTGCGAGGTATGTTGTTCTGCACAAACTCGATCAATAAAAAAAACACTTAAAAACCGGTTACATACTATTGAGAAAATAATGATGCCACTAAACAGGCTGCCAACCAATTGGTGAAATTAAAGAACACATATTTGCGGCATAGCATAAGAATCCATTTTTTGCTTTTTTTTTATTTGGTTCTGGATGTATCTTGTAATGTGTTCTTAACTTTAATGTTTTTGGGTACTGCTAGAGCGTATTGCTTCATGTAGCTTCATGCTTATGCCAAAGATACCAGGATTTCAGTAGAGTTTTCTCAGTGAACTAAAATCCCGTCTCTGTCACTCAGTGGTAGCTAGTGATGTTTGAAAGTAATGGGGTGTAACATTCATCTTTGACTTTCAATGAATGCGCAAAGTGAGTGACGCCAACTGACCGAAGGGATTTTGAAGATGAAGGATATTGTCTCTACATTCACTAGGCATACAAATGTATGCAGACGGGCTTTTGATTATTATCGTTAACTCACAACATAATTCAGAAGTGGTGGGGACTTACTGTTTGTTTTCATTTTACATTGTGTGTGTGCTAAGATGAAGCAATCGTTTTATAAGCCTCGTGGGAGCAGTTCACACTGAAGTACACCAAATGCTGCTTTAATTAAAAAAAAAAAGCTGTGCCTTTCAATTCATAAGCCCATGGGTTAGAGCCATCTATCACCAGAAAAATATCTCCATTTCTTTTGAGATGGGCAGAGGCGCAACTAGAGCCAAATTTCGAGGAGGTTGTGGGCTAATAAAAATTTCCGGGGGTTGGTAATTCTTCCAGCAATCTGCAGAGTGAAGATGCAGGGTCAGAAGAGGTTGCAATGCAACTGGTGCTCATGTAAAGCGCTCTGATATCTCCGGCTCTTGTTGGCACTATATAAAACACTACCCCCTAAAAATGTAATGATAATACATGCCAGATTTTCATGATAGCTATGATAGCTATGTAGCAAAAATTCACACACCAATTATAACTGGAACTCCTTAACATGGTCAGTACAGTACAGAAAATCTGGCAATGATGGGTTACTCCAGGGCCTGCCTTGGGTTAAAGGAACTTGCTGAGGCTCTCCCGTCATTTAACCATGAAAAACCTTAAGCTACCATAGGAAGCCCTGCAGGCCCTTGAGCCCGGTACAGCACCTGCGAGAGGGGTCCCGTGACATACTGGGGTGCCAGAAATCATCACTGCGGCACAGAGCAACTCATGTCAGCACTCCTGCTGACAAGAGGTGACCAGCTCTTTCTTAGGGGCAGCTTTCTTAGTGCAAATCCATCTACCTCTTCATTCAGAAAAGCAATTACTGCGGGATTAAGTGTTTTAAAACCACAACCGACAGTAAATCTAAACAGTAAATCTCAGAGCGGCGCAGGAAGGAGGAACTGCGTGATTTAATCAGGAATGCTAATGAAAGGATTCCGAGGAGCAACCAGCTCACAGCGGCAATGCTTTCACAAAGGATGTACCTCTGTGGCATTCGTCCCTGCAGCCTGTTTGGCTGCTTCACTATCAGAGAGATTCATTTCTTTTTTTAATTTTTATTATTTCCCCATAGGGTGGAGCGGGGCTGCAGCACACCAGGCTCTGGTTCCGGGGGACAGAAGGGGCCAGTGAGGGGCCCACGCTTAAGGACTCAGGCCGCCCGTCACCACTGAGTCGGTATGTGGCCCGCACAGGCAGCGCAGCGGGTTGTGTGCTGGCTGCATGGTGTGTTCCTTAGCTCGCCTCCCCCTTGCACCGAAGGGAGCTGGGGCTCGGCATGCAGCACGTGCGTGCCCCACTCCATTGTTCATCTGGATGCAGCAGTTATTGCCCGTTCCCCACACTTCTTGGGCATAAAACACCCCGACCCTTCTCGCCACAGACGCACCTGGGATGCCCCTGGTCCTATGCTGCTCACACTCTGTGGCGCGGCTGTCATGGCCCTCTCCTCAGAGGCTTGACATGTGGTGACCATGCTGCATGGGGTCACATCCAGGCCTCCACCCCACATGCATGCATGCCTGGCTGTGTGTCTGTCCTATAGAGTTTCGCTGCCGCCGCCCGCCAGCCTTCCCTGACAGCTATTACCTCGCCCAGATCTGTTTAACAGCCATGATCCTCGCGCTACAATTACTTGACATCGTGACCGCCTCGCCCAGGGGTGGAACCCACATTCTGAGTGTTTACATTTCTGTTCCTGGGGCTCAAGCTGCCTGGCGTGGGAAATCCTTGACACCCCCTCACAGGTATCTTCTGTGCTGCCCGCTCTCGGGGCACAGATGGTCATGTTCCTCTCTCCTCAGACCATACATATTGTGCCACTTGCTGTCACACATACTGCCACTTTTGCCACTCGTCTTGTGTTAACCATGGCCTGACGCCTGCTCTGCTTGAGCTCACGGGTTTCCCTCTTTCCTCCTGCCCCAGCTCCGAAGGGCCTGTCAGTTCATGTGCTGCGCTTTCTGTTTATCACTTGCCTGTATTCGCACTAAGAGCGTAATCACTTGACAGACAAAATGCGTGTCCCCCCCACTCCCTGAGATTTGTCTTAATGGGCCTTTAAGATAAAGGGTAGCTGCTGCACGCCCATTAAGACAAAGTAAGTATCTTTAAATCTCACATTCACATTGTAAGTATATGGCTCCATCAAGTGGCCAAATGGTGAAACAACTGGGCAACAACTATGCAAATCAGTGACACTCGGTTTAAACCGAGTCAGCTGATTTTGATCCTGTAGTGTATTATCGGGCAGAGTCGGTTTTAACCGAATTCTGGACAGCCTAGTTATGTTATGTCAAATGGGAATTTGTATAGCGCACGTGCAGGTCTCCTGATGCTGGGGAGTCTAAATGGGGGACAGAGAAGCAGAGTAGCATCTAATTGTAGGTCAGGGTGAACAACCAGGTCTTAAGTTGTTTCCTAAACTGAAGGTAATTAACCTCGAGCTTTGGGTCCAGAAAAGAAAATTGGGTCCCATCAATACTTTTACGTCTGATTCTGGGCACCGTCAAAAGGTTCTGATGCATGGATCTCAGAATACATTTGGGTAGATGCTTACTGCGTAGTGAGACAATGAATCTGGGGGCTGGTATCTTAGATGGCTTTAAAAAGAATGAAGGCAGTTTTAAACATAGCTCGCTGCTCCACTGGAAGCCAGTGGAGATCTTTGAGCAAGGGGGTGATATGGCAGCATCTATCCTTATAGTAGATGATCCTTGCTGCTTGATTCTGGATCATCTGAAGACGATGTCTCTGGAATTGTGAAAGGCCTAAATAAAGGGCGTTCACATAATCAATTTTGGAAACAATAGGAGCTATTGCAATTTGGGTAATAGATTCCTCACTAAAGAAGCGTCTAATTTTAAGCAATTTGCGAAGTTGGACAAAGGAAGCAGAGGTAACTGAGCCAATTTGGGCACTCCTAGAGAGATCTGCATCAATATGAAGGCCCAGACTCTTTATTAATGGTTTAGGCGATGGTGCCACACCTAACTCAGGTGGCCAGTAGGAGGGAGTCCAGAGACATCTGAAACAAGAAGTCCCCTCAGTACGACCCCATGTAGCAATTTTCGCAGGTGTAATATATAGATCGACTAAAGTCTAGGGGGCAGATTTACAAGCCCCTTGCACCTCTTGTATGCCACGTTGCGTTACTTTTGTTACGCGGCGGCGTGAAAGATGCGCCATGGTGCGAGGTATTTACAACGTGACGCATCTGCGAGATACGTCATGTTGTAAAGCCCTATGCCAGAAGGAGGCGTTCCGGCACGGGGGGGGTGCGTTCCGGCGCAGTGACGCCTCCTAAAAGTGGCTGAGTGAAATCTACAAGATTTCACTCAGTCACTTTGGGGTCCCATGCTGCCTCAAAAGCCTGCGCCTGCTTGAAGCAGGCGTAAGGATTGACACAGCATTAACAAGATAGGGCCCCCCAGAGCATTGTTGGAGCTGTGTCGCGCTTGCGACACAACTCCAGCAATGCTCCGCCTTTACGGCACAGATGCGTCATGCATCTGTGCCGTTTTTGCCCAATGGGGGGCCGCATTATAAAAGCGGCGCATCAATGATGGCGGAGGGATGGCGCACAATAAGTGGTGCATCCCTGCTGATATGCAGGGATGCGCCACTTATTGTAAATCTGCCTCTCAAAATCTTGAGCTTGCAGATTGTCAGAGCACAGTACCGTGTCCCACAGTTCTATTGATCCTATAAAACAAGAATCCTCAACTCCCAAACTATCCTGCCATTTCAGCCTATGTTTATCTAAATCATCTGGTACTCCTTCCTGCAGGCATCTATATAATTGTGTAGTTGAGGGTTCCGCGTTACTGGTTAGCAATTCCATCAGAGATACTTGTCCAAACCCTGCAGCACCACCGGCCTTTTTAAGCAGAAAATCTCTCAGCTGTATGATTTGAAAAAAATCCCATGGGCCGACATCAAACCTTTCCCTAACTTTTTCAAATGATGTTATGTGATCCCCAGCTAACAGATCCCCTATCCTGTAAACAACTCTTTCCCCACCTTGCCAGGCATGTATCTTGTGATGCCCTTGGCCATTACCAATTACGGAAGAATAACGATTGAACCTACGTACCCCAAGTTTTCTCCTTATGCCTGCCCGATTGCGAAAGGCAGCGATCAGTACCTTAAAATGCGTTTTCTTAAAATCGCTTGCTTCATAGAATTTCAGAAGACAGCCATTAGCCCGGGCGCCTATCAATAGTTCATATATTGTTGGTACTTGACCAAGATCCCCCTATCTTTTCCTTAACTCCAAAAAGAGGCCAAAAATACTGGAATGAAGCTGCTAAATAATGTATCTTAATATGTGGGAGCTCCCAACCTCCTCTATCCCTTGGAAGGGAAAGGAATACATTTGCTCTTCTGGTCCTCTCGTAACACCAAATAAACCTAGCTACCTCCTTCTCTATTTGCTTAAACCAAAAAATATGAATTTCCAAAGGAATCGCATGAAAAATATACAACATTTTTGGTAGGGTCATCATTTTGGTGACATTACATCTCGCTACTATCGACAGTTTCAGATTTTTCCATAGTTGGAGATCGTTTTTAATTTTCCCCATTATAGGGGTGATATTTAGATCCACTATATCATCCACCTTAGCTGTAATGATAATGCCTATGTAAACCGCTTTTTCTACAGTTCTATTCTCCATACCTGTAACAAATCTATTTGTCACAATCATCGTTTTAGCTTTATTTAATTAAAAACCAGATTGAGTCCCAAAGCTTTCAGCAATACTTTCAACCGCTGACATTGCATGGTCAGATGAAATAATAGCAAAGTCATCAGTGTAGGCCAGTAGCTTGGTGTCCCCGCCTTGCAAACTGACCGGAATAATTTCTGTGGAGGCCTCCAGACGCCTAACAAGGGGGTCTAGGGTACAGGGTGAATAGTAGGGGAGAGGTAGGCCAACCCTGTCTCGTTCCCCTGCTGATTGAAAAAGGAGCCGTCTCTTCCCCCATTATTTGTAATCTTGCTACAGGGATCAATTAAAACCTGTATTGCTTTAACAAATGAATCCCCTAGGCCGTAAGCCTTGAGGGTCTGCCATAAAAAAAACTCCATGGCACCCTGTCAAAGGCCTTCTCCACAACTAAAAAAGCTACCCCAGAACCCCAAATCTTCCTATGGGCAACTGTTGTGATACCTTTTTGAAAAAATATATGTAGAGATTTGGATGCTATCATGCACAAATGTAATAACCTTACAGCCGCAGAAAGCTTGACAGTAAAGACTCTACAGGAGGATGACACACTGATTATCAGGGACAGAGACAAAGGGGGATGTGTTGTTGTTATGAACAGAGCTGACCACAATAATGAGATCTTTACCTAATTTAGCAATACACCGCTTTGGACACTAACCTGATACCACACATCACTGCGAGCCTGAACAGCGAGATCAAAAGTTGGTATGAGGAAGAATTACTGTCATTTGATGAGTGCATGTGTCTCTCAAAATTGCCAAACCTAGATTCCCCTGCCTATATACCCTGCCCAAGATACACAAGAATGCTTCCTTCCCCCGAGGTAGACCAATTGTGTCCAGAATAGGGGGACCCACTAAGCAGTTGTCACAATTTGTGGACATATTTATACAACCACTGATATCCAACCTACCATCCACCATCAGAGACACCAAAAATGTCCTAAATATGATGTGTCACAAGAAAAAGGCTGGCAGAACTACTGATTCAGAAATGATTCTGAAGATAATACAGCTGATTTTGGACAATCACACATTTTTATTTGAGGGTAGTGTTGCAGGGATTCTGCCAAAGAACAGAACTATGAGTAGGATTATGGGACCTTTGTAAGTAGGGACTGAGTTGTCCTACCAACTGAGTATCCATAAGCCCAGGACCGACTAGCAAATGTGTCTCATTTGCTCTCCTACTCACTGACAGAGAAACAAGCGATTAGACACCCCAGAACAAAACACTCCCAGATCACTCAGAAATAGTGGTAACAAGACACACCCTTTCGCTCTTACCCTGGTATTTGTCCACAATAAGATCTGACAGAGCTTTAGTGAAAAGTTAGGTCTGCAATCTTCTCTATTTTTCAGCTTATCATTTGGTTTTTTCTGTTAAGAATTAATAATGTTAGATTGGGAGGTTGTGAAATAGTCATACTATAGCTATTAACATCTATTATGTTCCGTCTAGATATGTCTAGCTGTGTTTAGTAGTATGCTGCCTCTCTTTTCAAGTGGGTTTTTTTTTCTTTTTTTTTCAATTTTTTCTCATTCCGCTTTATTGTTATTCTTTTTTCTCTTTGCATTTAGTTGAAGCGGTAGCTCAAGTGTTGCACTGCATTCATCACCCAGACTCTGGTTGAGTCTATGGCCTACCTTTTGGGGGGGAAAGGGGTGTGGGTGGGGTGGGTGGAGTTGCTAGGGGATGGTGGGGGGGGAGGGTGGTGGGGGAAGCTAGACAAAAAATGATGAACCAGATTCGGCGATAAAAATTCTTCTTTTTGTTTTCATTGAATCTACTAGGAAGCTTAAGATATTGGTAGTAACTAATTGTAATAATAAGGGATCCAGAGAGCCTTTTGGTCAATTTGCTGTGCTGAATAATGGGTAAACTGAATGTTCAAACCTGGAATGTAGGGGGACTATTGAACAATGAGAAACAGCGCCGATTGTGTGAACTAGTAGGTTTGAACCCAGTAGATATATTGTGTCTCCAAGAGACACATGTGCCATGGGCTAGGAGATCATTATTGAAGATAAGAGGCTATAATTTGTTAGCTGCATCTACACAGTCATCAAATATAAGGGGGGTTGCAATTCTAGCCAAATCATACCTAGGTGGGCCTGTACGCCATCTTTCTGATCCTCATGGAAGATGGGCAATCGTGAAACTTGCCTTAGGCATTACCTTCTGCACTATATATGGCTCCAATCAGGATGACCCTGCAGTTTTTGCATATCTTGAATCTGAACTCGCTACTTGGCAGGGCCCATTAATTATCTGTGGTGACTTTAATATTTCTCGTAATTCTCTACTCAATAATAATGGTCTCATTCAACAGAACTATACTGGCCGAAAACCAAAAGTATATAAAGCAATTAGGAGGCTTGTGAATAGTTTGGGGCTAATTGATATATGGGAGGTGAAAAATCAAAATCAACAGAATTCTGGGAACACTTATTTTTTGCACACACATCAGAAGCACGTCCGAATAGACTATATATTTTCAACCAGGGATTTAGCTACACAATCATCAATCAGTAAATGCCCTAAAATAATATCAGACCATAACTCCCTTATTTTCACATTGACGGTAGGAGCTTTAGTTAAACAATCCAGACAATGGACATTTGATCGTAAACTGCTCTCTAACAATGAATACATTACGTTTATCAAAAATTGGACAGAAGAATTTTTTAATATTAATCGCTTTATCGCCACAAGGAACGTGGTATGGGACTGCTATAAGTCAGCACTCAGGGGGGAAACTATAAGCTTTCAAGCCAGGGTTCGAAAACAAAATAGTAATAAATACAACTTAAAATTAGCGGCCCTAGCAAAGGCGGAAGAAAATCATACCATGATCATCTCGCATGGGCTAGACACCAGACACTCGATGTATCAAGTGGCAATGTTAAAAGCTGAGCTGAATGCCAGCCTTAGTGAAAAAGCGGCTCAAACTTATAAGGCTTATAGGAAAGATGTTTACGAGAGTGGTGAGAGAGTTTGTAGGCAGCTGGCTCTACATACACGACAAAAAAATGTATCTAACCATATTAGCCAGATATTTCACAGTGGTCAGACTTATACTCAAGCGCCTGATATTATTCGGCAATTTCAGCAATATTATCAGCAACTCTACACCGAAGAAGCAAACTCTACTGATAATGAAATATATGGGTTTCTTAATAACCTCCTTCACAATAATGAGGCTTTAAGAACTTTAGATGATATTACTCGGGAAGACTTAGAAGCTGAAATTACCTTAGATGAAGTGGAAGCTGCCTTGTCGTCACTTTCATCGGGCAAAACAGCTGGTCCCGATAAAATACCAATAGATCTGTACAAAATATTAAGCCATCAACTCGGTCCTTTACTCCATGATCTTTTTCTAGGGATCCAATGGAAGGGGTGTCCCCCTATTCATGGAACGAAGCAAATATAATTGTTTTCCCTAAGAAAGGAAAATCCCCCGAACAACTAACTTCATATCGTCCCATCTCTTTAATTAATTCGGATTCCAAATTATACGCCAAAGTGATGGGCACGAGACTCAGTGGGTTTATTGAACACCTCGTCTCCCCGTGGCAACATGGCTTCATTCCTTGTAAAGGTACTACTGATCACACGTGTAGGACGATAGCCCTGTTCGATGCCATGTCTGTCGCGGGGGGCGGATGTCAATAATTCTACTGGATGCCGAAAAGGCCTTTGATTGTGTCTCGTGGAACTTCCTTTGGGCAGGTATGCTACACAATAATTTCGGCCCCAAATTTATTAAAGCTAGTAAATCCATGTACATATCTCCTAGAGCAGAACTTCAGATGTTAGGGTCTGATTCTGGTTATATTAACATCACCAGGGGCACCAGACAAGGGTGCCCGTGCTCACCCCTATTATTTGCGCTCTATATAAACCCAATAATTTTAAAACTTCTTGAGAGCCAGTCTATCAATCCAATTGTATGTGGTCAAGATGCGACAAAAGTTTTGGCTTATGCCGATGATATCGCGGTTATTACATCTGACCCGGTTGAGGCTATGGAGGAAAATGAGACCTTAACTTGTGAATATGGTATCCACTTGGGGGATTCTTTGAACAGGGGGAAGACAATTGTATTATGTACAGATAATATTAATTACATCGATCAGAGAAGAGCGGATAAAGCTACTTATCTGGGAATCATTATTAGTCCTGATGTTAAATTGATAACCGGTCTTAATTATAACCCTCTCATCAATAATATTAAAAAAGATTTAGACCGGGTCAATGGCCTTCACCTTTCAATCATCGGAAGGGGCAACTTTCTTAAAATGAACGTGCTGCCTAGATGTTTTTATCTGTTCCGCGCAATTCCCCTTGCTGTTGCGGCCAATACTTTAAAAATACTCGACTCTCTTATGATCAATTTCCTATGGCAACAAGGTAAGATCAGGAGATCTCATAAACCTAGAGATAGAGGTGGGCTGCCATTCCGAATACTAGTCTTTATCATTGAGCAGCACTTCTTAAACAAATTTCACCGCTGGTCAGTTTCAGCCCAGAGGTGGCTACCTTAGATGCTAATGTCTTACCATCAATATATGTGTTGGTTCTTGGAGGGGGGTGCAAATGGGCTGTTTTTGCAGCAAATTGAGGCAAAAGACATTAAAAAGGGATCACTGAAATAATATCGAGGGACAAAATATCGACTTGCCAAAATATCGTGGACAAAATATCGACAGTCAAAATATCGAGTTTGTATCTACAAACAGGTAAGTACAAAAATATCGAGTACAAAATATCGTTAACAATAATATAGATGTAAAAAATATCGACTTTATTAAAAACAGTGTTAAATTAAATTAATATTACATTTTAATTACTAAAATATACTTAAAACTACTTAAATTAAATTATAATAATTAAATAATAAATGAAAATAATAAAAATAATTTTTTACAATCTTATTTGTTGACCCTGAACCCTAAAAATACCCCTTTACCCAAAAACCCAAAACTGACCCTGAACCCTAAAAATACCCCTTTACCCAAAAACCCAAAACTGACCCTGAACCCTAAAAATACCCCTTTACCCAAAAACTGAAAACTGACCCTGAACCCTAAAAATGCCCCTTTACCCAAAAACTGAAAACTGACCCTGAACCCTAAAAATAGCCCTTTACCCATGAACTAAAAACTGACCCTGAACCCTAAAAATACCCCTTTACCCATGAACTGAAAACTGACCCTGAACCCTAAAAATACCCCTTTACCCTAAAACTGAAAACTGACCCTGAACCCTAAAAATGCCCCTTTACCCAAAAACTGAAAACTGACCCTGAACCCCAAAAATACCCCTTTACCCTAAAACTGAAAACTGACTCTGAACCCTAAAAATGCTCCTTTACCCAAAATTTATCAATATTATTTAATTACCAATTAATTATTAATTAACAATAACAATAAAGTAAATATATTAGAACATTAGCTGTAATTATTTTAATAATTAATATTATTTTTTCCAAATTAATTACTTAAAAATAACACAAAATTATATATATTAAAAATGTACTCTAATTAATGTAATTAACGAATTACAATTAATTAATTAACAATTAATTACTAATACAAAATATGTTCAGAATTATATTAATTAATTAACTAATTAATATTAATTAATTATCAATTAATTATTAATTAAAAATATTAACAAACATATATTAATTAATTAATTATTATTACATTACTTCCCACCCTATTCCCCTATAAACCCACAACCCGCTACAGAATTACATTACGCAATTATTATAAAACCAAAATTCATTTAATAAAATATTTTATAACATTAATACACACTATTCACACATATTATTACATAAAAATACACTATAAAATATTATATATTATTAAAAATTCGATATTTTTGCTATCTATATTTTATACAGTCGATATTACTTCACTTACCTAAAAAACAATATTTTTGTAGTCGATATTATGTCCAGTCGATATTTTGTCCAGTCTATATTTATAACTCGATATTATGTCCAGTCGATATTTTGGAGTCGATATTTTGTCTGTACACCATTAAAAAGAAATGTAAATTTGAAATTGTAAACAGTGCCTTGAAGGTATAGGCTAAGGTTACTAAGCATATGCATATCAGCAAATTTAATAGGTATACGTCGTTATGGCAATCAAAGCTTACTTATGGATTTTCCCACAATGTTATAGCTAGGAAATGGCAAAGGCTTGGAATCTGTAGAGTAAAGGATTTTTTGTTGAATAATCTTGGAACTACATTTGTAGAACTAAAAAATAAATACCAACTCTCTAATGGTGATTATATTAAATTTGTACAAATCTATGACATTCTTAAAGCAAAGGGACCAGCCTTATGTCTACGGAGAGTGGATATTATTGAAGCTATCAACAGACCTTGCACTAGAATAGGATTGCTTTATGATCTCCTTTTAGCTAACATTCAAGACGATCTAGAGAAAACGGAAACAAACTGGGCTATTAAACTTAGCAATCCCAATGTAGATATCTATAGAGTGTTAGAGCTAAGCGATTCACTTTTTATGGCTAGCAACCTTAAAGCAAAGACTTATAAAACCATTTTTAGCCTCTACTATACACCTGCCAAATTATTTGCATGGGGCAAAAGGGAAAATAATCTTTGTCCTAGATGCTTACAGGGTCCAGCGACATTAATACATATGCTGAGTAGCTGTTCCAAGCTCGACTTAATTAAAACAACGATTGGTGATTACTGGGAGGAGTTATTTGGGCGTAAAGTTCCGGAATCAGAAACACTTTTTATTTTTGGCTATGATTCCTCGTTAGAACTTACAAAGAACGAGGAAAGACCTTTATTTAATAGAATGGCTGTACTTAGAATCGGTGTACAGACAAAATATTGACTCCCAAATATCGACTGGACATAATATCGAGTTTTAAATATAGACTGGACAAAATATCGACTGGACTTAATATCGACTACAAAAATATCGTTTTTCAGGTAAGTGAAGTAATATCGACTGTATAAAATATAGATAGCAAAAATATCGAATTTTTAATAATATATAATATTTTATAGTGTATTTTTATGTAATAATATGTGTGAAAAGTGTGTCTTAATGTTATAAAATATTTTATTAAATGAATTTTGTTTTTATAATAATTGCGTAATGTAATTCTGTAGCGGGTTGTGGGTTTATAGGGGAATAGGGTGGGAAGTAATTTAATAATAATTAATTAATTAATATATGTTTGTTAATATTTTTAATTAATAATTAATTGATAATTAATTAATATGAATTAGTTAATTAATTAATATAATTTTGAACATATTTTGTATTAGTAATTAATTGGTAATTAATTGTAATTAGTTAATTACATTAATTAGAGTAAATTTTTAATATATATAATTTTGTGTTACTTTTAAGTAATTAATTTGGAAAAAATAATATTAATTATTAAAATAATTACAGCTAATGTGCTAATATATTTTCTTTATTGTTATTGTTAATTAATAATTAATTGGCAATTAAATAATATTGATACATTTTGGGTAAAGGAGCATTTTTCAGTTTTAGGGTAAAGGGGTATTTTTGGGGTTCAGGGTCAGTTTTCAGTTTTTGGGTAAAGGGGCATTTTTAGGGTTCAGGGTCAGTTTTCAGTTTTAGGGTAAAGGGGTATTTTTAGGGTTCAGGGTCAGTTTTCAGTTCATGGGTAAAGGGGTATTTTTAGGGTTCAGGGTCAGTTTTCAGTTCATGGGTAAAGGGCTATTTTTAGGGTTCAGGGTCAGTTTTCAGTTCTTGGGTAAAGGGGTATTTTTAGGGTTCAGGGTCAGTTTTCAGTTTTTGGGTAAAGGGGCATTTTTAGGGTTCAGGGTCAGTTTTCAGTTTTTGGGTAAAGGGGTATTTTTAGGGTTCAGGGTCAGTTTTGGGTTTTGGGGTAAAGGGGTATTTTTAGGGTTCAGGGTCAACAAATAAGATTGTAAAAAATTATTTTTATTATTTTCATTTATTATTTAATTATTATAATTTAATTTAAGTATTTTTAAGTATATTTTAGTAATTAAAATTTAATATTAATTTAATTTAACACTGTTTTTAATAAAGTCGATATTTTTTACATCTATATTATTGTTAACGATATTTTGTACTCGATATTTTTGTACTTACCTGTTTGTAGATACAAACTCGATATTTTGACTGTCTATATTTTGTCCACGATATTTTGGCAAGTCGATATTTTGTCCCTCGATATTATTTCAGTGATCCCTTAGAATCATCTTGTCAGCTCGCTGGAAAGAATCAGAACCTCCTAGCTTCCAGATGTGGCTGGCCCGTTTCTTAGCAGCCTTCAGCTTTGAGACCGCTATTTATGCAACAAGGGGCATTAGGGCGAAGAAATCTGGGGAATCAATCTGGCTCCCAGTTACGAATTGGAAAGCAGGGATCAGTCCTACCTTACAAGTACTTGATATTACTGATGTGTCGTAACTGTGATATAATTTGTTTGGTTAGGACATTTGTTATATTGCCATTTTATAATCATGTGCCGTTTATCTCAATTGTTCTGTTGCTTTAGTTATTGATATTTTATCATGGGCCTATTATTTGTAATGATTTGATTGAAATATGCGTTCCTTGTTATTTGCTGTCTGTCCGGATCTGGTTCAATAAAAAAAAAAAAAAGTAAATTCAAACTAAAAAAACAGTGAAATTCACCAGTTATAGTTAACTGAAGAAACTATAACTTGTGCCCTCGTCATGTACTACTTATGACCACACATATTGTGTCACTTATGACATGTTGGAGAAGTATGGCTCACTGGTTAGAGCAGGCAGACCCTGAAGCAGAGGTCAGACCCGGGACCAGGGTTCAATTCCCGACGCGGCAGGGTCTTGAGCTCAAATGTCCATGGACTCGATAATTCTCGCTTCGGTGTCTGACCTAATCATGGGTTCACACTCTGCAACTCTGGGCATTAAGCTTGCTTAATCTCCACAACGGCCCCCCGCGGCGGGATGCCTGGCTTTCACCTTAAGGATGCCCTGTAGGGGCTATCTCACAGGGAAAAGCCAGGACGGGTTCCCAAGGCAAGCGCGGAGATACCCCTTCGGGGGTTGAATCTGGCGCTATATAAGAATATAATAATAATAATAATAATGTTCTACTACATAACTGATGACATCTTAAATAAAATCATTAATGACAATGTGGTTGATGAGGGTACAAGTAATAGTTCCAGCAAGCTGTAGCAGACATGCCTCTCTGCCCATAACATGGGCCTTTGTCTCCCTGCCCATGCTCTTGTGGACAGGTAAACTCAGATTGCTCCTCTCCGAAAGGAGAAAACAAAAACAGCTGCACTCACCAGGCCGGAGCAATGCTGGCATCCACAGTACCCAAAATTGAATGCTTGCAGGAACCCAAAGGGGCTGTTGGGGCCCGGAGGCTGTTAAAAAAGAAATATTTGTGTTTGTGCATTGCCTATGTAAAGTTAGTGTTCACTGGACCATTTATTTTTTATTCAGACAAAATTTTGAACCACAAACGAAACTAATCCTTTGCTATTTCTGAGAAAAGGCCTATGTTATTTATTGTTTCTGCAAAGTTATGTTTTGCTTCAATTATGAATAGACTGTTCATATTACTCCATACCGTTCTCACTAGATAGAGGCCCTCTACCACTTGTCTAGTGGCGGGTACATGGTGAAACGACCTTGGGTTGTATTAGGTGGTGTGAAATATGAGAATCGAAACATTTTTTTTTTGTATTTCACTGTCCAGATGCATCTGCTTGGAAAATTCCACTGTGGGCGTGTTTTAACCCAGTTACAAAATGTGAATAATGTATCTCTATGCTTGTTGATGTCAGTCCCTCTGCAGCACTCCTAGTGACTGGGCAGACTGGACTCTGCTCTGAGTCTCTATGAATAAACAGTTATTGGTTTGTATTCTCAAAAAAAAAAAAAAAAAAAGATCTGACAGACACTGAGCAGTTACAAATATTTATTTTAACTAACAGGTTCAAATATGCTGTATACGTGTAGATTATAAATACAGTCAGCATGGCAGTTAGTCCATATATTATGAAGGGGGATGTCATCAATAAACAAGCATTTGCAATGCAATTGGTATCGCATTAGAAAAGTTTGAGCTATTGGTTTTGTAAATGACAAATTTTGTATTTATGTGTTGGTTTTGAAAATAGCGAAATTATTAGCTTTGTCATTTACAGTGCTAATAGGTAGAGCTTTCGCAAATGTGACACCTATAGCATTTGTAATGCAATATGTGTTTTATTTACGTGACTTACATGTATTGATATTACAAATAAATGTTTTTTTTTTAATAATTAATACTTAAATAAAAGTTATTGTAATTTATAATGGCAATAGCTTAAAGTTTTGTTAATAACTTTTGTGAAGATTATGTTCAGTGTATTTTATTGTGATGAAAATCCAAGAATAGATGTGAAATATTAACATCTTTTTATGACATTTATAATAAAGCTTGAAACATTGAGAGAACATATTTGAACTAGTTGTTGTTGAATGGTTGCACAGATTGATGCTGTGGTGGCGCTGAGTGATGTTGTGGTGCCCCTGAGTGATGCTGTGGTGGTGCTGAGTGATGTTGTAGTGATGTGATATATAGAATGAGGGCGATAGATAGATAGAGAAAGGGCGATAGAGTGGGGGTGATGGATAGAGTGGGGGCGATAGATAAATAGAGTGAGGGTGATAGATAGATAGATAGATAGATAGATAGATAGATAGATAGATAGATAGATAGATAGATAGATAGATAGATAGATAGATAGATAGATAGATAGACAGATTGATTGATAGAGTGAGGGCGATAGATAGATATAATTATGTGGCACTGAGTGGTATTGTGTGGAGTGTGTGTGTTGCATTCAGTAGAGTGTAATTATGGGGCGTGTAATTATGCAGCACTGAGTGGTATTTGGAGTGTATGTTGCATTGAGTGCAGTGTAATTATGTGGCGTGTAATTATGTGGCACTGAGTTGTATTTGGAGTGTATGTTGCATTGAGTGCAGTGTAATTATGTGGCATGTAACTGTGTGGCACTGAGTGGTATTTGGAGTGTATTGTTGCATGCAGTGCCGCGTAATTATGCGGCGTGTAATTATGTGGCACTGAGTGATATTTGGAGTGTATGTTGCATTGCGTGCAGTGTAACTATGTGGCGTGTAATTATGTGGCACTGAGTGGTATTTGGAGTGTATGTTGCATTGAGTGCTGTGTAATTATGTGGCGTGTAATTATGTGGCACTGAGTGGTATTTGGAATGTATATAGCATTGAGTGCAGTGTGATTATGTGGCGTGTAATTATGTGGCACTGAGTGGTATTTGGAGTGTATGTAGCATTGAGTGCAGTGTAATTATGTGGCATGTAATCATGTGGCACTGAGTTGTATTTGGAGTGTATGTTGCATTGAGTGCAGTGTAATTATGTGGCGTGTAACTGTGTGGCACTGAGTGGTATTTGGAGTGTATTGTTGCATTGAGTGCAGTGTAATTATGTGGTGTAATTATGTGGCGTGTAATTATATGGCACTGAGTGGTATTTGGAGTGTATGTTGCGTGAGTGCAGTAATTATGTAGCATATAATTTTGTGGCACTGAGTGGTATTATGAGGAGTGTATGTTGTATTCAGTAAAGTAATTGTGTGGCATGTAATTATGTGGCACTGAGTGGTATTGTTTGGAGTGTATGTTGTATTGTAATTATGTAGCATATAATTATGTGGCATTGAGTGGTATTGTGTGGAGTGTGTGTTGCAATCAGTAGAGTGTAATTATGTGGTGTGTAATGATGTGGCATTGAGTGGTATTTGGAGTGTATGTTGCGTTGAGCGCAGTGTAATTATGTAGCATATAATTACGTTGCACTGAGTGGTATTGTGTGAGTGTATGTTGTATTCAGTAAAGTGTAATTGTGTGGCATATAATTATGTGGCACTGAGTGTGCACCTCTTGGCCTGCCCACTTGCCCAGACGTCAGTGGTGAACGGGACTGCCCTCTAGTGTACAGTCATCGGTTCTCACCTCTGTGCCATCCTCTGGCTCCTAAAGGCCGGCTCTCGGGTGCGCTCCTTGGCCCCAGTGCACCCTGGTGTCTCTGGAGGCACAGCACGGTGGGCGAGAGGGAGAGCACCGGAATGAAGATCTGCCATACCTCGTGCTCTGCGCTGGCGCCGGGGTCCCTGCGGACCCCCCTCTCCTCGCTGTATCCACCTGCCAGAGTCAGAAGGCTCGCCATCTTGCTCTGCTTTCGCTCAGGATTGTAGGATTGGGACCCCCAAGCCCTCTCAGCTTCTTAAAGTTTGTCTCTTGGGGGAGAATGGGAGGGGAGACTCAATGGGGGCGGGGTTGCTCCCCAGATTCTATAGATATGCTAATGTGATCATCTTCCCCAGCTGTGTTGGTGCAAAGGCGGGAAGAAGCTTGGCTGTCTCCTGTGACCCCTGCCAGGAGAGCAGCTGAAATGCAGCGCTTTGTTATGGAACAAGATCCCCCGGTGCAATGCCTTCCAAACAATTGATTTCTCTAAGCAAGAGCCTACCTCGCTGTACTGTGGACGGGAGACGCTGTGCCCGCCTCCATGCTCGGGGCTGCGCTGTCATTGGCGGCCGCCGAGGCAGGAAGACAGGCAAACACGGAGGAAACGTGGGCGGGGCCTGATCGAGGTTTCCGCTTCCCCCTGCCTGGCGGAAACTTTAGCTGTCGCTGCCGGTCTCCCATGCGGTGGAGGGAGACCGGAGTTGCTGCAGAAAGCCCCGGGTCCCAGGAGGGGGCCCGGGTGAAGGGGAGGGCGGTGGAGCTGCGCGTGGCTCCTGTATGATGGAGCGAGCCCCGCGTTACATGAGGAGATGCTGCCGCAGGAGCCCCTAAGAATGGGAGCTCCAGAGCTGACCGGCAGCCTACCGGTAAGTGGGGCCGGTGTTGTGGTAGCAGAGGGGGGCGTCAGGGCACATTGCCAGTGGCCGCGCCCCCGTGTGTTTTCCCTCCCTGCGGGTGCCCGTGTTTAAGACAGTGTGCACGGCGCCGTGCTGGACGTGCGCGTTCGCGCACCCAAATCCACACGAAAAGCTCGTAACACCCTCCTGTCCCTAATTCCCCCGAGACGGGCAGCTATACGTCTCTAGCTGTACGCATCCTTCGGATGCTAACTCCAGCGAGACCTAAAAAGACAATGGAAAAGAAGACTATAGTGCCTAACCTCCCTCCCCTTGCTAAAAAGCAGAATTATTATATAATAGAAGATCGCTGGGCTTTGTCTGCAGACCCTCAATTAACAAACCAGCTTTTTTAGAGTCATTAGCCAACACCATCCCACCTACTCAAGACGAGATCAACTCCTCGGTCTCCTTGCTTACCAGCTGGCTCAACACAGCCAGGGACTATCATGCCCCTCTTAAAAAAATCAAATTGGCGAGACGTGCTGACGCCAACCGGTGGTTCTCCACTGACTTAAAAGCAAGGAAACTGGCCTTACGACAATTAGAACGTCAATGGCGTCGGAAGTACGACCCTGACTTAAAAAAGACCTTTACGAAAGCTAGGAAAGAATACATGACGGCCATCCTGATGGCGAAAGCGTCCTACTTTTCCTCCAAAATTTTGGAATCCACAAATAAGTCTAAGGACATTTTCTCCATCCTCAATGAACTCACAAACCTTGACACGGTCCGACCCAAGATCATCCCCACCCAGTCTTTATGTGATTCACTTAACGTTTACTTCATCGACAAAATACTGGACATCAAAGCCAGCATTCCTCGACCAGTGTCCCCCCTTACTTCCGGCATGTCAATCAAGCCGAATCACTACACCCTGAGCAGTTTCCCACCCATCACCCAAGACCAATTTCGGGAACTACTATCTAGAGTAAAATCCGGTGCCCCTTCAGATAGCTGCCCGCCCCACATCCTAAAAGAGTGCTTCCTGACCCACCCAGCCCCTGCTCTTACACTCTTGAACAAATCCTTGACTCTTGGCCTAGTCCCCACAGCTTTTAAAGAAGCCATAGTCATTCCGCTTCTAAAAAAACCGGGGGCAGACCCAGCCTGCAAAGCCAACTTTCGACCGATTTCGCTGCTGCCCTACTTGGCAAAAGTCCTTGAGGCACACGTGGCCAAATGCTTATCTAATTTCCTCGAGGAATCCTCCTGCTTCGACCCCCATCAGGCAGGCATCCGGCCTGCTCATTCTACCGAAGCAGTAGTCACGACAGTTCTGGACACCCTGCGCGACTGTGCTGACAGACGCTCTCCACAAGCCCTGCTGCTCCTAGACCTTTCGGCCGCTTTTGACACGGTCGACCACAACATTTTGGTCGACCGTGTCGAACAAGCCGGCGTCAGGGACCTAGCAGCCGGCTGGCTGAGATCCTTCTTGACTGACCGTAACCAAACTCTGCGCCTTGGTGACTTAATGGGCACCAAACAGGCCATCACCTGTGGAGTGCCACAGGGCTCCTCCCTGTCTCCTCACCTATTTAATCTGTATATACTCCCTCTGATCCAGACCTTAAGAGAGAATCAGGTGAGAGTCTTCAACTATGCAGACGACTTACAGCTGCTGTTCACCATCGACAACACCGAAGACTCCATACGGCACTTCCAGTCCACCATGAACTTCATCAAAACTTGGATGGACCAGAACCAGCTCAAATTAAATCCGGGTAAAACGACACTAGTCCTGACCGGTGAAAGCAGCAAGTACTGGGGCCCACATTACTGGCCTTCTGAACTAGGCCAAGCCCCAACACCTTCCCCGTCAGCCAAAACACTTGGAGTCACTGTGGACCGTGACTTATCTCTTAAAACTCAAGTTGGTCAAGTGGTCTCCAAATGTTTCTTCCAACTGAAGAAAATCCGGAAGGTACGCCGCCTGCTTACACCCGAGGCACTCACCCAGGTGGTGATTTTTACTGTATTGTCCCATCTGGACTACGCAAATGCCATCTACCTAGGTCTTCCCAACTACCTAGTTAAGCGACTCCAGATGGTACAGAACCATGCCGCAAGGCTAATTCTGAACCAACCTAGGCGCCAGGCAGCCACCCCCCTCCTTAGGAAACTACACTGGCTCCCTGTGGCCCAGCGCTGTGCCTTCAAGACTGGCTGCATAATCTTCAAGTCCCTATACTGTAAAAGTCCATTATTCATCAACAACCTGATTTCCAAATACACCCCGTCCCGCAACCTACGCTCACTCCATCAGAACCTCCTGCAGTCGCCCTCCTTCAACTTAAAGCGTGCAGGAGGTCGTAGGTTTGCCACCCTTGCCCCCTGCTTGTGGAACTCTCTCCCGATGGAGACCCGGAATTGTCAAGACCTCCTCCCCTTCCGGAAAGCCTTGAAGACCTGGCTATTCAGACAAGCATTTTCATAATTCTCTTCCCTCTATGTTCATGTTATTGCTGATCATAGCGCCAAGCAACCAATCGGTGATAGTGCGCTCTAGAAATATTTTTATAACATAATAACATAACTATACCTTAGCCTTTAGATGGTAAATCTACATCACAGGTGCTGTCTTGCTCTTCTCCCTGGATAGATCCCTCTCCAAGTGTGTGTGTGCGCTGTCCGTGTATCCCAATGTATCTTAGTATCGGCGTTTAACAACGGCTTCATTGGTATGTTTTGACTAGGTGCCAGGGCCTGACCAGAACAGAATAACAAGGGACATGTTGTTCCACCTTGCACACACTGTTAAGGAACATGCAGAGAACAAACACAGCAGACAGTTACCATATGAAAAGCACTAATGAGGACACTTGCAGAAACAAAGTCATATGGTAAAGTGCACAAAAGCCATATAATGGCTGCAGGGCTCATTCTAACATAGTGGTGTCGACATTGTCCGCAAGGGCCACGTGACGCCCTCCCCTTGGCCAGGTTTATAGCACCAGGCTAAAGAACAACAAGATAAGCAGAGCCAAAGTGAATCTGAAAAGGCCAAATTACGAAAAGTCAAATTTGGAAAAGAGGCAGTGGAAAATGGAGATCAAAAAGATGACGTGAGCTCAAAATGCCGGGTACCCCAGGGTACTTAGGGAAACCCTCTAAGTGCAAAAAGTCACAAGTACCATGGAATGCAATTCACTCCAAAAGACTATCTGCACCTCTCCAAGCAAAGAGGGTGGCTATCCAATCGAGCAAGGCGAGGAGCATGTCAGGGCAATCTGCATGATAGTCGAAGATACTTTGTTGTTAGAGGCGCCGAGCACAAGCGCAGGTAGTCCAGTCTGCTCTCCTTACATTACACAACGCATCCCTCAGGCAAGTGTCATGGTAACAGGCCTGGTCATGGGCCCACAAGGGACCAACCAACAGTACATAATCCAGGTCGACACGTGATGTAGTGGAGAGGCTGACATCAAGGGCCCAGTCAAAGGGGCACTGTAGACAGTAAAACACAAGTTGCACGCAGGTGAATTAGGCATAGTGGAAGTTCAGCCTATAGTAGATGCCAAGAGTCGCCAATGGAAAACTTCTAAATAGTTGTTGCAGTCGTTCACAGTACATCGCAGCTGCTCTGGATGTGGCTGAACCACAGGACGGGCAGCCATTTTGTAGTAGAAGGAGAAGAATCAGCACTGTGCAAATTAGCAAGAGCACCAGGGGAAACCCGGCAAAGGTGCTGGAAAAAAAAGATTGAATAAAAACCGGTATTACTCCAAAAATAGTCTATAAGGAGGTAACAAGGCCAAAGACCACCAATTTGAAAAAATGTGCTAAGCCTTCGGTTTCAGACATGTTAAATATTTGGTGTTATATTTCCCTCAAAATGGAGTAGGAGATTGGTATTCAGCAGAGACTAAGGGCCATATGTATCATCCTCACCATTTGCGATTTCTAAATAGCGAATTTTAAGGAATCGCTATTTAGAAATCGCTAAATGGTATGTATGTACAAAATCAGTATTTTTTAGCGATTTCCAATTATTCCTTATTTGCGAATTCGCAATTTGCGAATTCGCAAATAAGGAATAATTTCCCATTCATTTCTATGTGCCAGGAGGCCCATAGCAATGACTGTAAAATAATTCTCAATTTGCGAATTCGTTATTTGCTAATCGCAATTTGAGAATTATTTCAAGGGTGCAGGGGTGTCTCAAGAAAACCCTGCTGCACCCCTGTAAATTACATGTGTGTGCATATGGCACACACACATGCCAAATGGGCATGTATGTGCGTCATATGCCACCCTCACAAATGCACAATTGTGCATATTTACAAGAAATCGCAAATTACCACCAACTACCAGTTGGTGGTAATTTGCGATTTCTAAACCTGAAATCGCAATTCTTAAAAGCTTCATACATAGCATTTAAGGAATCGCAAAATTGTGATTCCTAAAATGCTTAAGCAAAAAAGGAATTGCAATTTTTTGCGATTCCTTATTTTGCTAACTTTTAATACATTCCAAAATCGATTAAAAGGCTGTTTGCGATTCGCTAAGGCCGAAATTCTGCGAATTTCGGCCTTAATGAATCGCAAAAGGCTTGATACATGTGGCCCCAAGTCTCACTTGATATTCTAGCCACCTGAAATTTGAAGGTCTCACAAGCTGAAGTGAGAGCAACTTCTTGTTGAAACAATAGTGCTTTAAATCTGCTTAGCTTGTTGAAATCTGCCTTCAAAGTGGGAATGGAAGGCCACAGCAAACTGTCTACAATCCCTTGTGGAGGAGGAAAGAAGACATTACTGCAACATGTAACATGGTGTGTGTGAACCCGTTACAATATACGGAATGCCTGCCTGTAAGCAACAGCAGTTATTTAGGAGAAGATCAATCCCATTAGAGAGCAAAGTTTGCATGGGAATAATAGCAGGCGCTGGCGTTCCTTTAAAAAAAAGTGCCAAATTAGGGGCTGATACGTTACAAGCCCCTTGCAATTTTACTTGTGGACAAACGAAGAATGTCCCTCAGTAGAATCACAGCCGTTCCCTGTTAAGAAAACTTCTTTATCCTCACTCTGACAGTGAAATCAAAGGGCAACAACCGTAATTCATGGAGAAAAGTACTACCAACGGGTTCAAACCTACTCACAGGGTAATGTTTTATGCAGGCTGTAAATTGAAATAGCGAGATAGGCAATGAGATCACCCTGTGTATTACCCATACAGAAGAAATAGTTTTCACTATTGAGAATGGAAACCGTTCTCATTTTTCAGTATGCAACATGTGTATGTAGCGTCTTTCATGACATAAACCGTTGACTATTTGTCAAATTAATTGCTAAAAACAGTGCGGAAGCATTCAAATAATCCCTTGGTACTTTGCCACTTTCCAGGATCTGCAATGTCCAAGCAAATTGCATTACGGAACGCAATTGATGTTGCCCATGATACAACACAGAGACATAACTTTGTACTATGTCTATTACAGATGAAACAATATTATCTAAAGTGTAAATATGTGAAGACAAAGTGTTTTTGCTATTATCAACTATGTCAAGAGCCTTTCTCAAATTATTCTGCTCAAGTTATCATAGGCAGGAAGCTGCTTCCATTTGGGACAATTTCCAAAATTAATCATATGCAGCATATTCAAAACATTTTGAACGAGGGGCTTTAGGCCCCAAAAGCAAATCTGCTAAATCATAATTTCCCAACTGAGTATGTAGTGAGAGTATGAGAGTGTGGACAACGTGACTCTGGTTTACAAAGTGTAAACCCACTGTAGTCATCAAAAAAGTAAGCCTGGGCTGCAAATCCCTCTCCACTCGCGGAGTTTGCAGAATTTGGGTAATTTCGCGTTCCGCGGAGATTCTGAGTTCTGCGGCTTTGCGGAATTTTTTGCTTGTTCGCTTTCTAAAAATGCGTGTTTGCAAGATGTTTACCCCCGAGCACGTAAACAGCGATCTCGAACAGGAAAAACGCATTGCGAACAAGCAATTCCGCATGCTTGTGGAATTTCTGCGAGTTCGGTGAGATTTATTACAGTTTCGTGGAACTTTGCGTAGCGCGACTACGCAAATTCAGCCCTCCCCCTTCAAAAAAGCACGATTGACACGCATCATTATTAAATGGCCACACTAACCAACCTAAAGGATGTACAGTGGACGAGTGCAGGGTGCCATTTCGAAACATTTCATTCAAAACATCCAATGAATAATTGATAGAGCGCTGCCAGTTGTTATAGGCATATTTAAACAAAAAGAGAGAAAGGGAAGTCGCAGCTTCCACTCTTACTCCCCAGGGAAAAGTCAAATAAACAAAAGAGTGAAGCTCGAGGGTCACTCATGTTTATTAAAAAGAGCCCTCACTCACCAGCCTAGTTGATGACATGCTTCATCATTCGGCCCCCACCAGAGAGACAGAGTGCCTCTCCGGTGTGCTACAATGCCTGATTACAGTTTAGTGGGTTTTTTGGGTGACAAGTGCTAGTGCTTGTGTATGAAGTGAAATTAAAATGGCCTTACTGCTTCCTAAATACATTTTTATTAGGTGGAGAGTAAGGCCAGATTAAAAATAGGTCTGGGGCCAGATTGGGTCACATTCGATTGAACATAGGTACATCGATAATATCCTGATGATCTGAGCAGGGTCTGTGGATGAGTTACTGCCTAGTATATTTGGATATGAATATGTACTACAATGTGTAATTTACAATGAACTTTGATCATAAAAAGATACAATTCCTAGGTGTGGAATTGTACATATATGGTTCCAAATTAATGAGCAGAATGTATAAAAAAGAGACATGTTGTAACATAGTTTTACATGCAAGTAGTGCTCATCCCAGACATCACCTTTCTGCCATACGGAAATGGTCAGGGCCAGGAGGAACTGCAGCTTAGATACAGAATATGTCAGGAATTTGGCTGACATTAAACAGAGGTTCCTTTTTAGAGTCTATGACAGTTATACCTTCAGAGATGTACATGAAAGAGCAATGAAGATAGCCAAACGAGTCACACTTAAAGACAACAGAACTAAGCAAGACACATACACAGAAACTATTAGACCTATCTTCACTTATGGCAGTAATATAGGTGATGTCATCAGAAGTCTGAACAGACACTGGCACTTATTGAAAGAATACACCAATATTGCACACCATATTACCAGACGCCCATATATTACCTTTCACAATAAAATAACTCTTAGAGGACTTCTCAGCCCTAGTAACCCAGGCAACAAATAACTTGAGAATTGGTTGACATCACACATGAAAGGTTTCCACAAATGTGTACACTGCACTATGTCCAAAGTTGCAAAAGAGAAAAAATCATATAAATATAATGACAGCCTCATCTTCTATATCAAAAGTAAAATACATTAAACAGCACACTTTGTGGGCTACGTGGATTTATAAGTGAATGGGATTTATGTGGGAAGCACAGTGAGAATGGACAAAGTAATGGAACACTTTCAAGGAGTGAAACAAGGGGATCATGAATACCACTTTGCACTTCATACACTGAGTTGTAAACAAGAAGACCAACATAGGAGCTTTCAGTTCCATGGTCTAGAAATGGTACAACAAAATTATATAGGCCGTAACCAAGAGTTACACTTGAGACGCCAAAAAACCATTTGGATTTTGTGTCTCAAAGCTGTGGAAAAGGAGCTTAACATGGATCGTGAATTGCATTACTTCTTGGGTGATTAAGAACTGATCATTTTTACTGTATTCTGTGACAATGTACTGCTACAAGTGCTCATACTATGTTGTGTGGTCCTAAGAAACAGTAATGATGTATAATTTCAAATGTGATAGTAGGAAGCTTTATATTTGCTTCCAATGCATTCAAGTCAATACAGTCTTTATTTCTATTGTCATAATCATTAAAGACACAGTACAAAAAGTGACTGAGAAAATTCATAATGTATAATAATACATCCTATTAAAAACATAGTAAAAAGTTGATAAAAAGGTATAAGTAAAATGCATAGGCGATACTACACAATATACAAATATTTACACAACTATTGACAGATGCTATTTACCCCCTTATTGATGCATAAAAAAAACATACACCTGGTTTGGGTATCAATGGCAAGCACCTATACTGGGAGTGAACTTACAATGCTAATCCACTGAGGATAGAGTCATAAGGTGGGACTGACAAGAATTAGAGTACCCTCAACATAGTGGCTCGGATGCCCCACATCCAGCTCAAAAATGTAGCCACAGCAATTACTATAGGCTCATGCGTGTTGGTCTTCAGGATCCGTAGCGCCTCAATACCCGACCTTGTGCCCAGATTCAAGCATATTGGTTTCAACCATTTATTTCTTGCTAACTTGTAAGCTGAAAATTCAAATAACAAATGTGCTAGCATTTCAATATGAGCTGGACATGTATTACATTTATCATCCGTCAAGGAATGCCATCTACTTGTAAATGATTTTATTGGTAGGGAACCCATCCTAAATTGATGGAACAGCTTCCTATCTCTTGGTTTAGTGAAAAAATCCCAGTAACTTTCAAACTCAGTATCTTGTTTATACTTCAAGAATGCCACGGACAAAGTATGCCCCGGAGTAGATGAAAGCTGATTGGTCTTGACCATGATCCAATATGCTGCCTTAAACTCTTTTTTCAAGGGGAATGTGCCACTTGCTGGGTCTTCCCACAAGTTGCTCAACCCCATATTTATCAATAAACGTTTTATCTTGCATAACCAGGCGATCTTACACAAACAGTCTGCCCCCTGAACATCAGAGAACACCTCAGCATAAGCAGACAACTCAGGGGTTTACCAAAGCCTTGTCCAAAATGCTAACGCTCTGTAGCGAGCTATGTCCTCTATAGTATGGCAGCAAAGATCTGAGTAAAGGGGCTTACGCGGTGTTGACTATGGAAGGCCTTTGATAGGTCCCAAAAATTTGTTTTGAGCTGCAATCAAGGGTGAAAAATCATCAAAGCCCAAAAGTTGAGCACTGTAAAGTATAGAGGTACTGATCTTGAAATTGTAGATCTTTAATGCGGGGCTTTTTGGCTTCGTCTGTGAAAGCCTTATTTCTTTTGTAAGTACGCCAGCTAGCTGGGTATGTTTTAGAGCCAGTAAATCAATATGTGGCTTCCACTGCAATTTCCTACCTAAAGTTATCTCCAAATATGTAAAAACATCAGTCTGTTCTAAAAGTATGTTGCTCATAAAGACTCTCCCTTTAATGGCTTTGTGTTTGTGGAGGACCATAAACTTGGTCTTCTCCACTTTAACCACAAGTTCATGATCACAGCAGAACTCCACAAAACTAGTCAGGGCATACTTCAAACCCTTTTGTGTCTTTGAAATTATCAAGGTATCGTCTGCGAACATGAGACGGAGTATCTTCGTGCAGGCTAATGTGGGGGCATCTGTTGGATGGGTAGAAAAGTACTGTACAACCCTATTAATAAATAAAGAGAATAGGGTAGGTGCCAAAACTCACCCTTGACGTACACGCTTAGAAACAAGGAACCTGTGCGTGACACTCCCCTGCGAGCCCCAGCGAACCTGTGCATAATTAGAATCATGAAGTTTAACTAAGATTGCCAGTATTTCCAATGGCATCCCCATTTCCGCAAAAGCAGTCCACATTTTGTTATGAGAGACCAAATCAAAGGCGGAGTTGAGATCAATAAAAGCAGCGAAAATTGTACCCCCTCCAATGATAACAACCCGCCAATAGATTAACATAAACCTAAAAACCTGGTCTATGGTGCCAGTGTGTGGGTGGAACCCTGCCTGGAGCGTTGTCAAGATGTCATTATCTGCTTTCCAGGACTGGACTTTGCACAACACTAACCTGGCAACAATCTTTTGGATAGAGTCTATGAGGCTTATTGGCTTATAGTTGCCTGGTAGGGCTCGATCACCTTTTTTGTAAATTGGGAGGATTTCCGCACCTCTCCATGTACGTGGGATGGGGGCACCACTGGCTATTGCATTGGCGAGTATCTGAATATAGGTTACCCAATTTCCTTTGTCATGCAGAAACAAATCAGCCGGTATACAATCCAGACCTGGGGCCCTACCTCTCGGGATTAATTTAAGTACGGATTCAACCTCTTAACTCTCAAAATGCAGCATGGTTCCTGGAGTTGGGAGCGGGAATTGTTCTTTACTATTAAAAGTGGCAGCAAACTGGGCCTCATAATGTGAGGACCACAGTTCAGGGGCTACATGATTAACTGGTGTTTGGATGGAATCACCACTTCCTCATTTGACAAGCTGCCAAAACTTTTTCATATTTTTCCCTTTGCTGGCTAGAAGTAAATCTTGCCCACGTTTTTCAACCCAGTCCTTCTTTGCCTGTTGTTGAATTTTTTTGTACCTTACCTTCTCAAAGATGGTCTCCTGAACATCTTCAACTGGATGACAACTAACCAGTTGAAATTAAATGGAGACAAGACGGAGATCCTCCTTCTGGGCAAGCAGCCAGATCTTTGGAGTACATCACACTGGCCTGCCCAGATGGGTAATCTTCCTACACCAGTGCCTCATGCAAGAAATTTGGGAGTAATTCTGGACAATTCACTGTCCATGAAGCAACAGGCTAGCAAAGTAGTGGGTCTCTGCTTTACCCTCATAAAATGGCTCAAGAAGATCCTTTGGATGTTGCCTATCTCCATGCAAAAAAACAGGTATCAATGCCTTAATTACATCCCGGCTTGATTACGGGAACATCCTGTACCTGGGTGCAAACAAGGCAGTTATAAAGAGATTGCAGCTTGTACAAAATGCGGCTGCCCGACTCCTTTGCTATATACCTAAAAACACCAGTGTGTCCCCCTACTTGCGTGAACTGCACTGGTTGAGGGTGGAAAATTGTATCAGATTTAAGGCCGTAAACTACATGTTTAAAATCAAAGCAGGTACCGCTCCCAAATACCTTCAGGCACTAGCTCATCCCTACATTCCAAAAAGAAACCTACGGTCTCAATCAGCTGAAAAATTCTGTGTACCTAGATTCAAGCTCTCCAGGATTGGGAGGAAGATCTTTTGCCCATCAGGGTCCTTCTATCTGGAATACACTACCACTCCATATACGAAAGGAGGGAAGTCATTCCAGGTTCCGTAAAGAGATAAAGACCTGGTTGTTCGATCAGTAATCTTGAACGACCTCTGCTGAATTATTCCATCCATTGTGCTGTGCTCTTAGGTGCCAGGAGACCCTTTCTGGGTAGCTGTTTGCGCCATATAAGTTTAAAAAAATAAATAAATAAAATAAATTTGCTGCTTTACACCCATTGCTTTCGATCCAATGGCTCTAGATAGGGACTTATAGGCATCTCTACAGGATTGATTAAACCATGATGCTACCATGGGGCGAGATTTCCTGTTCGGCTTTTGTTTTTTAATAAAAAAGATCTTGAGTCCAGAGAGCATATCATTATGGACTTGCAAAATGATAGAATTGATGCCCTCCTGTGATTTGCCTGTTTTGGAGGATTGCTAGGGTGCGAACAATTGCTCCCTTTATCTGTTCCATAGCCCTATCATTATCAATAATCATGGCCCATCTAACTCTCCTCATATCATTGGTAAGCAGGACATCTGCTGTTACCTTCTCGACTATCTTGTTTTTATGGCTGAATAATCCCTCTATCTGCAAAGATAATATCAATGGGCTGTGGTCACTTTCAGTCCGCTCCTGTACTACCATATCTAAGAGGAAGGACCAAAATTCGATATTTAGAAATATATAGTCTATACGTCTACTTCTCACCACATTACTAAATGTGTGAGAAGCCTAATCTATCCAAATGTGACCTCCCATTAACTGTCCTGACTCCCCTTTCCAAACACAGACCTTTTAATTGTATAGCGGCTTCGGTCCATTTTTTAATCAGACGTAAGTCTTGGGATGGAATATTCCACTGTGCATCCTCCTCTACACTAAGATCACTGTAGTAATCTAGTTTCCATCTTCTATGTCTATGTTATATCAGAACATTACTATGTCATCTCCATTCCTATGGATACAGAATGTTGTGCTTTGAACACTGTCCTAGGATTCCTGTTTTGTCAGTTCCTGGGAGCTGCTGTGACTAATGGCTAATACATAAGATCTGACCCATCAATTGTGGTTGTGTGGGCTTACTTCAAATTAGCGACGAGGTCTGGCCATTAGTCACCTAACCCACGTGTGTAACAGCTTTTCATCTATCTTCCGTGTCGAATTGGAAGGAAAATTGCAATATTTTCTATCCTTACGCTGATGGGATCAATGATCTCAGCGTGTGTCAAAAGCTGTGTTCAACGTTTACGCTGATGGGATCAAGAATCTCAGCGTGTGTCATCAGAAGTTATAACGCTGATGGGATCAAGAATCTCAGTGTTTATTGAAAGTTGTCTTCATTCTTACGCTGATGGGATCAAGGATCTCAGCATAAAGACTTTGATGTCTGTAGTTTTGTTTCTGCCTCATCGTTACTGAAAAGATTCACATCATCTTTTCAAAACACTAAAATAACTGTGAGTAAACGTCATTTATCTTCATTTAAAAGAGGAAAATCTGCAGATTTGTTTAACATCGTTTTTGAAAAGATTCACTTCTTCATCATTTTGAAGCACTGAACATAATCCTAAAATAACTGTGAGTAAATTTTATTCATTTTTAAGAGGAAAATCGGCAGATTTGTGTAATGTTGTATGATTGTCCCCACAAAGCACAGGAAGCATGGGTGGGAGAACTTCTTACTTTATTCACTGTTTAAACAAATTCCTTTCTCATAGAGCGCCGAGCGTCTAACTCTCTCCAGCTACGGTCGCTTCTGCCGTTAGCCTCTCTCGCGCGCTTTCCTTATACTCTACGCGCATGCGTCAGTCTCCCGCTCTAGCTCCTGCGTAGCACGTCATCACGCTGGCCGCGGAAGGCTAGAGCGCGACACCACATATCTCCTCCTTTTACCATCAAACAATATTAACAAAGTCCAAACTCAATAGTCACTCATCTCAAAGTCTTTAAATCGAGAAGGCAAGGTGACCGCTCTCCCGGCACGGGTGCGCCTTACCATGTTGGACTCTTCACCGTTACCTCCTACGGGGGCACTCCTGGTGTCCACTAGAGTACCTTCTTTCATTTCCCCACCAGGGGTTCCGATGCTTCCCGCTTCTTCCAATGTCCGTGATTCTCTGTTCCTTTCATTGTCTTTCGCCACCAGTCTTTCCTCACTTGTCTCCATCTCGTTCTCTCCGCCGGGTAGTTGCTTCTCTTCAGCCTCCTCTACTTTGACTGTCGGCTACTGCATGATTCTGTTGACTCTTGCCATGCGGTCCTGGGACCAAACTCTCCCATCGCTGAGTAAGGCCGCTCTTCCACGCACTTCTTGGACCTGCAAGGGTTTGCTGTACTTGCTGTCGCCCTTCCTTTGGAGAGTCGGGAGTTTGACTCTAACCCACTCCCCTTTTTCCAGAACGGTGTCCTTGGTGTTGTGCCGCTTGTTGTAATGTGCAGCATACACTTTCTGAGCTTTTTCCAGATTGTGCTGTACCACTGCCGGTGACCATTTACTAGTCACCGTCTTCTCTCTCCACACCACATTGTCTCTGGTGAAGGGGAACCTGCCTCTCAGGATTTGGGAAGGGCTGTATCCTAGCCCCGTCGGAGTGATTCTGTAGGCCCATAACATGTTTTTGGACTTCTCCTTCCCAGTCCTTCCCTTGCATTATGGAGGCTTGAATTGACCCCATCAATACGCTGTTGAACCGCTCTACCTGTCCGTTACACGCTGGGTGATAGACTGCAGTGTGCTTAGATTTTATCCCGTTTCTGTTCATGTACCTGGTCCATTTGGCCGAAGTGAACTGTGGCACATTGTCACTCAATATTGTCTTAGGTATTCCTTCTCTCAAGAACAGTGAGGTGAGAAATTTCAATACAGTATTTGTGTCCATGGTTTCCTGCACCTCGATTTCCGGCTATTTCGAGTATTTATCTACGACCACACACAGGTATTTGCCTATGCCTCTGTTGTTGAGGACGGGTCCAAGGATGTCCACAGCAATATCTTCCCATGGGTTTTGGGGTCGGTCAAATTCTCCCAGCGCCGGTCTCAATGGTCTCAGGATTTTATCTGCTCCTTGGCACTGGACGCATTCTCTCACTTGCTTTTCGATCTGAGTGTCCATGCCGGGCCACCAGTACATCTGTTTGACCCGGACTTTCGTCTTCACGATGCCTAGGTGCCCCTCATGAAGTTGGTTCAACAGCGCTGGAATTATAGACCCCGGCGGTATCACTCTGTCCCCTCGGTACATGAAAATTCCCAAGTCACACAACGACAATTCCTCACGAATCTCAAAATACTTTCTCAGGTCCGCTTTGAGATTCCGCTTTTCAGGCCACCCTGAGATGAGATATTGTTTGACCTCCGCTATCTCTTGGTCATTTTCATACGCTTCAGTCCATTCTTGCCTGCTTATCGTTGACTCCGTGTCAGCCATGTCCGCCACCATCTCATCTGCTTCTGGTGGGGTTACAGGTGCATCTTCCATGGAAGAGGCTCTGCTTAGGTAGTCTGCTACTTTATTCTGAAGCCCTGGCAGGTATTCTGCATCATACGTATAGTCCAGCAGCTTAAGCGTCATCTTGGCAATGCGTGGTGTGGCTGTTTCGTGGCCACAAGATGTCAGCACTTTGACCAATGGTTTGTGGTCAGTTTGTAGTTTGAAACGGGTGCCCCAGATGAATTGCCTGAATTTCCCCATGGCCCATGTGATGGCCAGCATTTCTTTTTCAATGACGCTATATTTTTGTTCGGTGGGGGATAGTGCCCGGGACGCAAAGCTGATAGTCTCTACTGTGCCATCCCTCCTTTCTTGTGCGAGCACTGCTCCCAAACCTTTGTCACTTGCATCAGTTGTCAATATGGAGTTGCCCTTGGGGTCGTAGCCATGTAGGGGTACCGCTTCACTGATGTCCTTTTTCAAACCTTCGAACTCGCTTTGTGCCTCAGCCTCCCATCTAAACGTCGACTTGTCCCTGATGAGCTGGCGAAGGTTATGAGTCTTGGTAGCAAAGTGCCTTACGAATTTGCTGTAGTATTCGGCCATTCCGAGGAATGACCGAACTTCCTCCTTGTTGACTGGGGCTCTGGCATCACAAATGGCTCTCACATTCTGCCTTTTGGGAGAAATGCTGTGACTCCCTATCTCGTGGCCCAGGTACGTGACTGATGGCATGCGTAGCTTGCACTTGCTCCACTCCGCAGTGAGGCCCTTGTCTTGGAGCACAGTCAGCACTTTAGTTAGTTTACTGTCGTGGTCTTCTTGGTTTTTTCCCATGATCAGGATGTCGTCCTGGAAATACTGCACTCCCGGTAGGTCCTTAAACAGGCGATGCATTAGTTTCTGGAACACTGCAGCCGCAGAGGCCAGACCAAAGGGCATGCGGCGAAACTGATAACACCCAAAGGGTGTGATGAATGAGGTGTATTTTCTGCTCGATGGGTGTAGGTCGACTTGATGATACGCCGACGTGAGGTCGATAGTAGAAAACCATGACACTCCTTTCGTTTTCGCCAACATTTCTTCAATCCTCGGAAGGGGAAACTTCTCCACTATCAGGCACTTGTTGAGCTCCCGGAGGTCCACGCATAAACGGACTTTGCCGTTGAGTTTCCGGGCTACGACCAACGGTGCCAACCATTCGGAACTGTCAATCGGTTCAATGATCCCCTGGTCTTCTAACCTCTGGAGTTCATGTTGGACCGCTTCTCTAATGGTGATGGGGATGTTTCTGACCTTGTGGGACACTGGGCGGGCACCCTCCTTGAGTATTATCTTATGTACGAATTTTTCTAGCTTTCCTACTGTGCCTCTGAAGACTTTGGGAAAGGCCTGCTTCAGTTCATCTTGTTGGGCGATTGGCTGTCTTCTGTCAGTAGGATTTGCTCTTTGCCGCCGGGATCTAGCTTAATCCCCAGGTCGCCTTGGTCTCTCCAGCCTAGTACCGAGGGCCCCCTCTCTGCCACGTATAGCTTGCATGTGGCTGATCTGCCTCTGAATTCGAACTTCATTGCGCGGAAACCCACTATGGGGATTGCGTTGCTGGTGTATGAGATTGGACGGATATCTGGTGGGTGTAGCATCGGCCCCAGAGTGGGTACAAAGTCTTCTTCCCACACAGATCGCTGTACTATGGTCCACGGGGATCCCGAGTCGATTGCTATGTGTACCTTTACTCCGCCGATGAACATGTCTATGCGCGGCTTATCTGTGCGCTTGCCTGTCACATTCAGCACTTGATCCTCCACACACAGGACCATGTCGTCGTCCTCCAGGTCTTCTTCTGGCAGATCTACCGACTGGGGTGGAACAATGCACTTCACCATGGCCTTCTTCCCCTTTTTGCGGCACACTTTCTCAAAATGGCTGACTAGGCCGCAGAAGGCGCTTCTGGCGCGAAACGCCGGGCACCGTTTGTCTTGCGCCGAGTGGGCCGTGCTTCCACACCTGTAGCACGAAAATTTGTTGTCCGAGGGCTGCCTTCCCGGAGCGGGCAGCTTTCCTGTCCACCTCATGTCCTGTTTACGTTCGCTTGTGGACCCCTTCGGCTTGTATGCTGCGGGAGCCTCGTCGATCTTGTTGACCATTAGCTTTTGCGCGTTTTCTCTTTTAGCCGCGTCTGCGCAGCGTTTCGACAGTTCTGCTTTTTTCACCATGGCTATGACGTCTTTGAGTGACGCTTCACCTTGTGCCCATAGCTTGTCCTGGACAGATTTGTTTGTTGTGTGCATGACTATCTGATCTTTGATGTACTCGTCCTGTAGCTGTCCGTATCTACATGTGATTGCAAGGCGTCTCAGGGCTGCTACGTAGTCATCTATCGACTCTCCTTCCTCCTGTTTCCGTTGCTGGAAATTGTACCGGTCGATTGATACACACACTGCTGGGCGGTAGTGGTTGTCTAGGTCTTCCAGAGCGTTTTTGAAGACGTCTACGTCTGTTTCAGGCCTCTCTTTGGGTACTATGTTCGCGAATACTCGCACTCCCTCCGGGCCCAGGTTGTGCAGTAGCAGCCTTTTCTTCCTGGCACTGGGGAATGGTTCACCGTTCTCATCTTCCAAGGCCTCCACGTAGTTCTTGAAGTACTCCCTCCAGTCCTCCCACTTCATTAGGGGTTCCCCCGGTCTGGGTAGGAAGGGGACAGGGGCCGTTAGTGAAGTCGCCTGGTTGGCCATTCTGGGCTCTGTTTTGGGTCCCTCTGCCTGGTTCCCCGGGCTGCCTGGCGCACTGGTGGATCTTTCTCCGATCGAGGCGTCTCCTCTGCCTCTGGGACTGCCTGGAGTGCTATTGTCAGCACCTTGTGTAGTGCTGGGGGAAGGTGGACTTTCTTCCTCCGTCTCACTGTCCCTTCTGTCAGCCAGGGTCCTGGCTTAAGGCCTTCCCGCTCTCCGGGTCTGCACTGACCTTTCAATGTTTGCAGTCCGGTGCCGCTATTATGCTGGTTGCTCTGGATTTCCGCTGCTGCCACGCTCTATGGAGGAGAGCACTGCTGCCTTGATCAGGTCGACTTCGACCTGCTCCTGAGTCCTCGTGCTCTTGTTGCCGTTTCTCAGTGAAGCCGTGTGGAGACAGTGGGGTGATCCCAGTCCTCGTCGCCACGGTAATGTTGTATGATTGTCCCCACAAAGTACGGGAAGCATGGGTGGGAGAACTTCTTACTTTATTCACTGTTTAAACAAATTCCTTTCTCATAGAGCGCCGAGCGTCTAACTCTCTCCAGCTACGGTCGCTTCTGCCGTTAGCCTCTCTCGCGCGCTTTCCTTATACTCTACGCGCATGCGTCAGTCTCCCGCTCTAGCTCCTGCGTAGCACGTCATCGCGCTGGCCGCGGAAGGCTAGAGCGCGACACCACAATTTGTTCAACAACAGGAACATAACAATATATGACATTTATTTTACCGCTTGTAAAATAAAATATTTGTGTGACATGATAGAATATAATTCACGTTTTTAAACTTGTCCCAAATTTAACTGTCTCCCTTTACCGTATCTTGTTTGAGAGGCCAGTCATGCCTTCTCCAACGGTTTTTTATTGAGCGGAGATCTTTCCATTCCGTTGTTGTACAGCACATGATGACGCTGTAGAATCTCCTGGGGTATTGGTGATTGTTCCTGCCTCATTCAAGTGACGTCGATGAAACACTGGAGTCAGCACGTCAATTGACAACGTCATACGTTTTCCTCTGTCTCGACGTAGTTAACATCGTTAGTTCACAGTGCAATTTCTCGGCTTGGAAGAACTCAGTTTCTGTGGTAAACATTTTTCGCAGTGTAATTTCTCAGTTTAGAAGAACTGGTAATGAGTGTTAACTTTGCTTGACAACGTGACATTTACAGAAACGTGAAAGTCAACAACGAAGCAATTAATAGACAATTTTAAGCTTCTTTATTTTTGTGTTAACAGCGCCATCTATTGGATTAATGGCACATTGTCATTTTGCAGGAAAAGTTTAACCATACATTTCGTAAAACTGCATTTTTTTCTAAATATTTTATTTGATCATTATATTGTATTTCAACACTTGCCTTAAAACTTTTAGATAGTTACAATTTAATATTTAGTTGAAATAATGCAGAATATTCAAGCCCCTCCTCCATTTTTACAGCTCCCAGGTGACCCTCCTGTGAAAGGGAAAGTTTAGTTTAGAGCTTTTGAAAAGTATTTAGGGGCAATTGGTGGCAGCAGGTTTAGTGCACAAAGAAAATGTTTTATTTTGGAACATAACCTCGGATTTGAAGGTCAAGCAGTCTTAGAACACTTACCTGCAACGCAATTAGGTGAAAACGGGGAGGAATTCGATGAATTTGAGAAAGTAGTTAGGAGTTTACAGAAACAATTTGATGTTGAAAGCAGTTTGGTTGTCGCAATACATACGTTTTTTACTAGAAAACAAGAGGAAACTGAAAGCATATTTGCCTATGTTGCAGCCTTAAGAATTTTAGCGTTAGAGTACGAATTCGAACAATTTTCTGAACAGTTAATAAGATATCAAATTGTTGGTCATACTAATTGTGGAAAAGTTCAAGAGAAGTTATTAACACTTAAAAATCCATCATTGGATGAGACTATATCAATTGTAAAAAGTATTGAACTTTCACAAAAAGCTAAAAAAGAATTAAAACCTGAAAAGGATTCTTTAGTTAATGTTGTAAAAGAGTCAGCTACTCAGAAAAACACGAAAACTCAAGCAAAAGTGCAGTTTAAAGTAGAATATAAAGGGAATTCTGACTCAAAAGGTATTAAACCTTTTCAAAGCAAACTCAAACAAAGGAATGTGTGTACAAAGTATGGGTTTGCTGAACATTTTCCTAATGCAAAAATGTGCCCAGCCAAGAATGCATCTTGCCATAAGTGTGGTAAACAAGGACATTTTGCAAAGGTTTTAACTCAAAGAACACTGTGAATACAGTTTATAGAGACTAAACACAGGAAGATGAAAGTGATGGGGAAGTGGTGAGCTCATTATCAGATTTGGTGGTGGTTGTGAAGGATGAAACTGAAGATTGTGTAGATCCTATTGTTGAAGTTTTGGTAGACAATAAACCTCTAGATCTTTTGGTTGATTCAGGGGCACGTATAACGGTGAAAACTGATGAGTTATTTGAAAAAACATGGAAGGAAAGGTCACTTTACCCACCTGTCAGGAGACCACTCTCATATGAGGGTAGGCGAATAGAATTGTCAGGATTCTTTGAAGCTATGTTAGTCTTTAGACAAAGAACTATTGAAGGCAAAGTCTATGTAGCTAAAAAAGGACTCAATATTCTTGGTTGGTACCATCAAGGCCTATTTAAAATGCAACTTAGACCTGGCACGAAAGACCAAGTTTCTGTGGTTGAAGATGGTGAGTTAGACGATTCTTGTAGTTCATGGTTTGATAGGTTCCCAAAGATATTTGGGTATGGTTTAGGATGCATTTCAGGTTTTAAACATTTAATAAGGTTAAAGGAGGTTCAATCCCTATCAAACATAAGTTACGGACGGTACCTCATAGTGTCAGGGATTGTTTGGCCACTGAGCTCAGGAAAATGTTTGAATCCGGAGCAATTGAACCCATTGAGTCTTCTCTTTGGTTATCTCCCTTGGTTGTTCTCAGCTGGGATGTGCTACCAGAGGGAAAAATACAGAAGTTGAAATTGCTGGTAAAAATGATTCTAAGTTGGTTTATGTTCCTCCTAGAAGGAGCAGTAGGATTAGGGTCACTCCTAAACGCATGGACTTGTAGTTTTAGTGCTATATAGTTTTTGAATGTAATTAGTAGTTTTTGATTGTAATTAGTTTTTGAATGAAACTTTTAAATGCATATGCTATTTGTTTCTTCTTCTTTTCCTTATAATGTCTTATTATTCTCATCTTCTCTTTCTTATTTCTGAAGTTTCTTCTTCTTGGGTTTTTTTTTCATCCTTAAATTTTTAGGTTTTGATTTTTGTGAAAGAAGGGAAATATTGTAGTAATCTAGTTTCCATCTTCTATGTCTATGTTATATCAGTACATTACCATGCCATCTCTATTCCTATGGATACAGAATGTTGCACTTTGAATACTGTCCTATGATTCCTGTTTTATCAGTTCCTGGGAGCTGCTGTGACTAATGGCTAATGAATAAGATCTGACCCATCAATTGTGGTTGTGTGGGCTTACTTCAATCACCTTCATCCTGATCTCAGGGCTCAAAGGAACAGTCAAAATCCCCAGCAAATATTAGGTTACAATGTCGCCTATTACTTTCTAAAAAACTATCAAAAAGGGTGACTGTGTTAGATCCTTTACCACCCGGCAACCCTCTTGCATATACATTGATAATCATTATACCAGGTGCGTTTGCCAGACAAAGCTGTATAACCATAATATCCAGACTATCAATGAATACTTCCTCTACCTTGTATCCTGCTTGTTGTTTAACCCAAATGGTAAGTCCACCTAGTGGACGACCTCACTGTCCCCCCAGTGCTGCTTTTGAAAAGTTGAGAAACCCAGGAGGGTAAATTTGGTCCAGTGACCATGTTTCCTGAAAAGCCCAAATATCGTGACATTAAATGAACGCTGGCCATTCTATTGGTGCTATTTTGTTAGGGTAGTCCCGCCAGGAGACAAATGCCAAATTTGACTTTTGGTGCCCTTGTATCATAGAACTAGAGATTACCGGGGTGTAGAGTGGGTGAGCCTTGGCCAACACTTCAGAACCTGGGGTACAAGTAGGCATAGACAGATTAGCCGAAAGAGTATTGATAGGGCCTATCTCCCTTGTCTTGGTACCCACTTCCATCCCACCTGGGCCATCAGCTCAAGGGCCTTGTTACTACAACCAACTTTGTTCCCTTTCTTAGTGGTGCCCCTAAACTGGGAGGGTAATTGAAGGTTCCTTAACCTTCAATCAACCTTCTCTTAGGAGGACCCCTCACTGCCACAGATGTCTGATTTGTTAAAACAGTTGCTAATGTTGGCTGTAGGGGGGTTGTTTTCAATCCTAGTAATTGACCAGGGGTATGATAGATGAACGCCTAAAGAAGTTCGGTGCTTCAGGTGAGTTGACAGGCGTCTTGACTCTTGAGCCACGAGGTCCAGGAGGTGTCGACGACAACCAGGAGCTGGATTCGAGCTGTTCCACGGTGTCTGTCGAGTGCTGCGGTGTCGGCGACCAGATTGGACCCAACAAACCTTGGCAACGGCAAGTCACTTGGAAATAGAGAAAGGACTTTGGTGCAGACCAACGAGGTCTGAGGGACTCACCCAGCGAAGGTAAGTCAGGGCACATCTGGAGCAACCAGGAAAGCCCAAGCAGAAGAAGAGTTGCCTTCGTGGGGACCCACTAGCAAACGGACTAGGAATCGCTAAGGAGCCTCGAGTGGTCGCACTTGGAGCAGGCCCATGGGTCACTCGTGGAGTGGAGGCTAGTGATCTTCGGTGCAGTCGGTGCTCATGAGTGGGGCTACTCGGAGCCCAAAGCACAACTTCGAGGAATACCAGGAAGATGATGTTCAGGGGTCACGGTTCCATATTACCCACAATAGCTACGTGCCTCAGCTTTGCTGGAGACTCAGAGCAACCTCAGCAAAGTCTGGAAATCCACCTCTGGTGATGCAAAGACTTCGGAGTCTGGCGGGAGCTTCAGTGATGGAGACCGGTCAGTTGCTTCTTTGGTGCCTGCCGAGCAAGGGAGTCACTCCTTGACCCCAAGCGAGATACTTCAGTCCTCTAATCTTGAAGTAGATCGTCGAAGGTCCAGGATTCGGCTTCAGAGTTTCATCCAGAGATAATCTAAAGTCCTAAGGACTGGGGTTCCTACTTAATACCCAAGGAGAGAGTTGGACTTACTCTGGAGACCAACCTATGGGAGGGTTTGGAAAGAGGGGTGGCTACACCTATTTTCTTTGTCCAGTTTTGCGCCAGAGCAGGGGCAGGTAGCCGCTGTTACCGGTTTGAACTGGACTATGCACAGGAACACCAAATGTGTCCCCAGTGCAGGACTTCAAAGCACCAGAGAGTGCTCCCGCCCAGCCCCAATACACATCATCCTGACTGGAGAGGTGGTTACACCTCTCTTTGACAGAAAAACTATTGTCCAGGCCTCCCCTGCTGGAATTTCAGTCAGCAGCAGAAGGCCAGACCCTTGTCTGTGGCAGCGGCATCCATTTTGTGATTCCAGGGCTATGTAAAGATAATACCGGGTAGACCAGTGTGTGCATGTCTCCCCCTCTTGAAGGGTGGAATGCTATCCCCACCACCAGAACTGGCGGCAGGGGGGTAGTATTCCAAAGTGTTTGACACCAAACACAACCTGTTTCTGTACAGCCATCCCAAAGTTAGCATTAACCGCAAGGTTATAATGCACTTAAGAGTATATGGTCAGGCTGCACCAGAAACAGCATCAGAGGATTGACTCCGAATGCTGCAAAGGGGCTCTGCTCATGCAGGGGCACCCTCTCACATAAAATCCAAGCACTCTGCCTTCATGATTGTTAAGGCCTGCCATAGGAGGGACTTATAGGTTTATATGTGTGTGCATTGGTAGTGATATAGGTAGCCTATAACACAGTAAGGGGTGCATGCACCATCTTAGCCAGGCTGCAGTAGCAGACCTGTGGTGTCATTTCGGAGGGCTTCCCAGGGGTGGCATAATACATGCTGCAGCCCCTGTAGCCCTCTGGGGTACCTATGCCCTGGGTACATAGTATACCATAGACTAGGGACTTATAAGGGCACTCCAGAATCCAATCAAAGATGTACCTAATGTACATGGAAACCATTTTAGAGAGGAAGCAGCTAGGCTGGGGTCCTGGATAGCAGGCCCCAGCCAGACTGAGGTCGAAAAACAGTGAAACACCCATTAATAGGCACTGCTTGCCTTTTAACAGTCCCTGCGGCAATAGACTAGAGCTCCTAATGTCAGAGGAATGAGACCTTGCACAGTCGTCTGAACCCTTATTCTGATCTTGGTAATCACTATGATGAGCCTGTTTAGCACCTGCGGAAACATACTGTGTTGCTTGGTTCGGTTGTCGGCATACGTTGGGTGGTGGACAGGAGTTTAGCTGTGTTTGCTGTGAAGATGTTGGGTCATTACCCAATCTACCTTTATAAGCGCTGCAAAGAGTACTACCAATTATGTGTCTGTTCTGGAATGAAGTGGCTAAGGTAGCTACCTTGTCTGTTAGGGGGTATCTTTCTGTAAAATACTTTTTGTGATGTCAGTTAGTTGCTCCATCAACCCCTTCACTAAGCTTACTAATTCTGCAACCCTTCCTATATGAGCTACCAAGTCGGCTGACTGTTTGTTTAAAGAACCCAGGCACTTACAGGTACATGTCGCTTGGGTTACGGAATCAACCGATCTCCTGGTGGCACAGGTCTAATATTCACTTGGGCGGACATGCTTTCCTCGGTTATACTCATCAGTGGGTTAAATCTGTTGGTACATACTACAGCAAACTCTGGCTGGAAATCACTACTTACAGTGGGGTGGGGAGGAAGCTTGTATGTCCAGATCAGCGCCTACACCAACCCCTGTGTCAGAACTTACAGATGTTCGCTGAATGGACTTTTTAAACATGGCTGGTATAGATTTTCCAGTACGCTGGGAGGAGGGATGTTTGATAGCTAATGCCCCTGAAGTGCATACGTCTTAACTCATGGGAGCTGTCAGGACCTCCGCACACTCACTTATTATATAATCTGTACGATTCATGACACAATTGTTCCCTTTAGCCAAAACACCTTTCTTCAGCGGTTTTTAAGTCTTGCCCTTTCCTACCCCTCCCCTTCCCAGATCGTCCACAGCCTTTCTTTTGCCCATACTTATAAACAATAAGGCAATTAAAGAGGTGCACTCATTTACCAAATGCTTACAGAATATACTTGGATATAACAAGGAAAGCTCTAATGAGATAGAGTCAGTCAAATTAGTTCCGATTGCGATAACAAAGACCGATTGGTACAGAGTTCTAAAGTATGCCGTAAGCAGGCAGTTTAACAGTACCTCTAATGTTAAAGATGTTTTCATGGAGCAATGTTAGAGGTGTGGCCCTGCCCTGCCTCTTCCTGCCAATGAAGGGCAAAGATGGGCCCGCCCTTGGTCCAGGCTTTGTCCGAGCGCGTCCTACGCAGCGGTGTCCCGAGCGCAATTTAAACGCCGCAGGTCGGCATGGATGGATGGCAGGTGTTCAGAAAGCATGTTACAGTGCAGGAGAGCCTGGGAGACTGAGTCCCTGAGCCTGGTTACAACCCTGTTACTGGCAAAGCGCGTCCCCCAATACATTCATATCAACACCTTTTTAGGTCTTGTCCTACGCAACGCGCAGGCGCTGCATAGGAGGGGACCTAATGCAATGGGCAGTGCTTTTGCAGCAAAGAAGTGTAAGCGTTGAACTGCTTGCAATGCAACACGTGCACATCTTGGCGATTTCCTTTCTGGATCGCGTGGCGCCATATGGTCGCACGCTCCTGAAAGGAAATCACCCATGCCCTCTCCCCCTGCTCCCACTTTCACAAAGCTGCTCGGCCAACACTTCTTATAAACAGTCAGAGCAGAAACCATAGGTGATTGTTGACCGTCTGTGATGATTTAATGCACATTTGTGCGTTTTTCGCCCACCCCGACTGCTTATTTTTGCTAGCCTTGCTCAGGCTTTTCATGAAGCATTCTCAGCATTTGTTGGTGTCCGCCCTGTTCATTAGGCCTCGCCCACTTTGCTCGCACTTTTCAGAAATCATTTTTGGCGTTTGTCTGCATTTTATGCTTCCTCGACACTACTCATTGAAGCCATTCCTTCAGTGTTCCTATATTTCAGGGACACGTTGGCTACTTTAGTACATTTCAGTGCAAAATCGGGTCATTTTTTCTAATATTTGCTGCGGGATGTCTCGGGGTGTTAAACACTCGCTACTGAGGTATGTGGTGAACGGCAGTCAGAAGTTTGAATCACGACTCACTTTTCTAAAGTTTGTAAACTCAGTGCCATCGCAATGGGCAGTACCAGCCCCTTTTATTTTCATCACTGAGAAATAGCAGAGACGTGGTATATTGGCCAGAGAGCATAAAAGTGCTTTAGCCGAGCACCAGTTACATTACACAAAGTTATGTCACAGGGAGATTAAGTGATTTGCCCAGGATCACAGGATGTTGAGCCTAAACCGGTACTCTAACCTGATTCCCCCATCTCTTAGGCACGTCTGCTCAGTATTTACTTGAAACGCTAAATTAATAAAACTGTCATTCTAAGATGCTTGGCAAGCCTCACAGGTCGGTTAACATCATGGAGACTATGCAGGCCTGCCAAGCCTCTCTGGGGCCCACAAACATCCTCCTTCTGGAGGACACGACATGGCCACGCCCCATTCGGGAAATGCATTTCTCACACAAAGTACACACTGTCCTCGCGTGTGATCCTCTGCATTAGAAGCCACAGTTCATGTGACATGTCTCATCCCGTTGGCTGCATGCCCTCAGACAAGAACCCGGCCCTAATCTATACTCCCTGCTTCACGCTTCCAAGTGCAGATTTTTAGTTTTCCGGGAATGAGAGGCACCCTCCCCCCCCCTGCCTAGGGGAGGGGGGCCTTTAGTGGGAATTCCGGGCCGGGTGAAATGGTTTCGTTTCTCCAGGTCTGGTCATGGGGAGGGTCTCGAAGTAACTTGAGATGCCAGGGTAGGCGTCTGCGAGCCCTCCCCCAAGATGATAACAAGCATTTGCAATGCAATAGGAAAGTTTGAGGTATTGGTATAGTAAATGACAATTTCTTTATTTATGTGTTGGTTTTGAAAATAGTGAAATTAATAGCTTTGTCCTTTACAATGCCAATAGTTTTAACTTTCGCAAACGGACCCCTATAGCATTTGTAATGCAATATGTGTTATATTTACATGACTTAGATGTATTAATAATTCAAATAACAATGGCTTTTCTTTTTTTTTAATAATTAATACTTTAATAAAAGTTATTTTAATTTATAAAGGCAATAGCTTAAACTTTTGTATATAACTTTTGGGAAGATTATGTTCAGTGTATTTTATTGTGATGAAAATCCAAGAACAGAAGTGAAATATTAACATCTTTTTGTGACATTTGTAATAAAGCTTGAAACATTTAGAGAACATATTAGAACCAGTTGTTGTTGAATGGTTGCACAGAGCGATGCTGTGGCATTCAGTGGTGCTGAGTGATGCTGTGGCCTTCAGTGGTGCCGAGTGATGCTGTGGCATTCAGTGGTGCTGAGTGATGCTGTGGCATTCAGTGGTGCTGAGTGATGCTGTGGCCTTCTGTGGTGCTGAGTGATGCTGTGGCCTTCTGTGGTGCTGTGGCATTGAGTGGTGCTGAGTGATGCTGTGGAATTGAGTGATGCTGTGGATTTGGAGGGTGGATTTGGATGTAGGATTTTGATTTGGATGGTGTAGTTTGATGGTGTAGTTGGATGGTGGAGTTGAAAAAAGCAGCATGTCTTATTAACAAGACTGAGAGACAACGGAAGATTAATGAGAGAGAAGGCTGTGAAGAGGGAGAGAGAGAAAAAAGGCGAGTGAGAGAAAAATCTGAGGTAAATTAAGCGCACTCGATTAAGAAGCAGCAGGCCAAGGGAAGATAAGTGTGCATTAATGAGAGGCCACGGGCTTGGAGGGAGAGGATATGGGAGGGGGGGAATGATGGAGAGTAAACATTAGCGAGTGTGTGAGGGAGAGTAAATGAAGGAGGGTAGAAGAGAGTGTGAGAGGGGGAGTGATGGGGATGAAAGCGCTAGCGGCAAAAGGTGATCTGCAGAGCGCTTGATTGACTGTATGTGACACAAATGGTGGTGTGCGAGGCTTCCCTTCAAGTCCGGTGGGGGGGCGGGGGAGCAGGGGAGTGAGCGAGTGGGAGGGAAGGAGCATGTGGTGTGCGAGGCGGACATCTAGTTGGGGTGATGGTGTGTAAATAAACGTGGGGAATTGCAAACCTTGTCGAGGCCAAACAGAGCAGCTCAAGCATTTAAAGATGGTTGCCGCAAACCTGACTGAAGGGTGGTTGATGTCTGTGTGGTGGTCAAAGGACAGGCATGTTGTGTGCTGCTCTTTCCTGGTTGCTGGTGCACTGAACAGCACTGATGCAGCAGCTTCATGTTAAATACATTAATCACTGCATTGTTTTTTCAGTCTTGTTCCAAAACACATTTTAAAGAACAGAGCCCTGTGTTTTTTTCTTTGGTGCAGTTCCTATGTGATGTATCATATAGATGCAAGCGTCTTATTATATAAAAAAGATGAGTGATTTGTTTACTAAATGAAGTGACACTTCGTATCTCTTTTATTAGCTTTCCGTGACATTTTGCTATCACGAACTTCAAATATGAACTTTGCTATTGTTCAGAAATAAAATATTACACGATTCACATTTCTTCTTGCAAATGCAATTTTACGTAAATGCTGTGTGCAGTCCTCATTAAAACATGAGCAGCAGGACTGCTCCAACTTCGTGGGAAGTTTGACAACGCATAGCAAATGCAAGGTAAAACACGGAAGTGGGCGCTTGAAAAGCTCTCGGGATTGCCGTGGGGTGGGGGAGGAGGGTGGGCGGAGGAGCAGCAGCCTTTGATGTCTGGTGCTGTGAGAGACAGCTTATGGGGTGTGAGTGAGGCCAAGCACGCGCCTGGCGAAGCGTCACGCTTCAGTAGACAACATGCATTGGGAGGAATCTGGCTTGAAATCCTCTTGGTCAAAGAGTTTGTTTCAACGATAATAGTTCAGAGGTATATATAGCTCGACCTAAAAACGAGACCTATTGCATTGCAAATGCTTGTATTATGCCCTCACCTGATTTTACACACTTTGGCTTGTGCCACTGTGGGTTCAGAAGAGAGGCCAGGACTTGAATGGGAATGAAGCATGAGATAGCTAGCTCACTTCAGGACAGGAATGTGGAGACCCCGTGTTAGGGTAGTGTGCGCTGCTGCAGCCCATGCTGTACCAATACGTGCAAGGGCTGCTGTCTGTCAGCGCTGCTAATCCCATTGGTTGCATGAGAAGCGTTTGTTTGTATTTTTGTGATTTATAAGGACTCTCAATCAAAGATTAAATGGGGGAGAGAGGAGGGAAACAAACACTGCTTAGCTTTAAAAGGAACACATCGCCTCTGCTATTCACAGGCCCAGTAGATGGCTTGCAAGCCTTTTGAATTAAATACTCAGTCATTTTAAGGACTTATTATCTGAGAAAAATTCAAGAAGAGAATTCCAGGGCCCTTTGGGCGTCACGAGTACTCAGGGCGACAGCTCGCTGAGAGTTCTCAGGAACACGCCAACGCCGCTCATGTGGTGCAAAGACGCAGCCTTTTCATCATCCATTGCAGCATAAAAGAAAAAACACATATGTCTTAGATCATATTTACAGTGCTTTTTCCACTTTGAAGCAACTTCAGTGCGTCCGCGTGCATGAACACATGAAATAACACATTTATAACACAAACCGGACTATAAAAGAATGAACATAGGGAACCATGTTTAGGAGTGGGGTCTAGTTATAGGCAGAGCCACTGGAATTAAACAGCAGGAGAGGACCAAATTAAGCAGCAGTGCTGACTAAATTATTCGGCAAAAAGAGGCAAATTAGGTGGCATAATACAGCACATTTTGTGATAGAATGACTTCAAAATGTTGTCATTAATTTTAATACTGTTTTAGCAAAGATCTTACAAAACAGGACAGGACCCCCAGTGGGTCCAAACACTAGCCTGTCGGGTGTGCCCTTCTGTGGCACTAAGGTGGTGGCGTCTCTACCATGGGGTCTCCCTGCGTGGGCCGCAGGCAGCCTCACTCAAGGGCTAAAGACGCGTTAGCCCCTGCGCACATAGAGAGCGACTTAGATTGTGTGTTAATGATGGAAAGCCCTAAAACTTTGTTTATTCCTATTTCTTTGTATCCACCTGGCTCGCGACCCTGTGATTTGTGTGTTTTCGGTACCAGGGGGTGTTCTGGTGTCAGATCTGGTGGGAGTTTGGCTGCAGGGGTGCAGCGTTGTGAGAGGGCCACTTCCACGGAAAACAAGATAACTACATGTTGCGATATTGCGCTAAGTACCTTGAGGTTCCTTCCTCTTCGACTTGGGAAAAACAGGTGTGAGTCATTCTCTCCAGGAACAAGCTGCTAAGGGAGGAGGAGAGGTCAGAGAACAGGTAGAACAGGATGAAGGGCGGGTGGTCGCTGAAAGCAGAGACACCAGAGAAAAAGCGGAGGGAAAGTAGACAGCATATGTTCCACACAGAGAACAGGCAAGAGTGGAATTAAAATAGGTGAAACACTACGGGAGAGAAGGGCTAGAGAGGCGGGGAAGTTAACAATTCTGAAATAGAGAGACTCCAAGAATCAAGGGAGAGGAGAAATATAGAAAAGAAAGTGAGAAGAAGGAAAAGATGAAAAGAAGAGCGTGACCTAAACAAGTGCCTAAAAAACGGAACGGGACCCTAAAGACAAAGGAAAAAGAAGAGTAAAAAAACAAGCATTGGAAATGCAATAGGTCTCGCATTAGTAAAGTTTGAGCTATTTGTCTCATAAATGACTTTTTTTATTTATGTGTTGTTTTTTAAAATAGCTAAATTAATAGCTTTGTCATTTACAATGGCAATAGTTATAACTTTTGCAAATGTGACACCTATAGCATTTGTAATGCAACATGTTTTGTATTTACGTGACTTAGATGTATTGGTATTACAAATAACAATGGCTTTTAACTTTTTAAAATAATGAATACTTAAATAAAAGTGATTGTAATTTATAATGGCAATAGCTTAAACTTTTGTAAATAACTTTAGTGAAGATTATGTTCAGTGTATTTTATTGTGACGAAAATCCAGGAACAGAAGTGAAATATTAACATCTTTTTTGACATTTGTAATAAAGCTTGAAACATTGAGAGAACATGTTTGAACCAGTGATGCTGTGGTTTGCGCCGAGTGATGCTGTGGTTTGCGCCGAGTGATGCTGTGGTTTGCGCCGAGTGATGCTGTGGTTTGCGCCGAGTGATGCTGTGGTTTGCGCCGAGTGATGCTGTGGTTTGCGCCGAGTGATGCTGTGGTTTGCGGCGAGTGATGCTGTGGTTTGCGGCGAGTGATGCTGTGGTTTGCGGCGAGTGATGCTGTGGTTTGCGGCGAGTGATGCTGTGGTTTGCGCCGAGGGATGCTGTGGTTGCGCCGAGGGATGCTGTGGTTGCGCCGAGGGATGCTGTGGTTGCGCCGAGGGATGCTGTGGTTGCGCCGAGGGATGCTGTGGTTGCGCCGAGGGATGCTGTGGTTGCGCCGAGGGATGCTGTGGTTGCGCCGAGGGATGCTGTGGTTGCGCCGAGGGATGCTGTGGTTGCGCTGAGTGATGCTGTGGTTGCGCTGAGTGATGCTGTGGTTGCGCTGAGTGATGCTGTAGTTGCGCTGAGTGATGCTGTGGTTGCGCTGAGTGATGCTGTGGTTGCGCTGAGTGATGCTGTGGTTGCGCTGAGTGATGCTGTGGTTGCGCGGAGTGATGCTGTGGTTGCGCGGAGTGATGCTGTGGTTGCGCTGAGTGATGCTGTGGTTGCGCTGAGTGATGCTGTGGTTGCGCTGAGTGATGCTGTGGTTGCGCTGAGTGATGCTGTGGTTGCGCTGAGTGATGCTGTGGTTGCGCTGAGTGATACTGTGGTTGCGCTGAGTGATACTGTGGTTGCGCTGAGTGATACTGTGGTGATGCTGAGTGGTGCTGTGGTGGTGGCGAGTGGTGCTGTGGTGGTGGCGAGTGGTGCTGTGGTGGTGGCGAGTGGTGCTGTGGTGGTGGCGAGTGGTGCTGTGGTGTTGCTGAGGGATAATGTGGTGGTGCCGAGTTAACAGAGGTCAGAAAAACAAGGGAAACGAGTCTAACAGAGGGCAGAAGGGCACAACAAGAAGCTCTTTACAAGGAACCACTTTACCTCCATAGTTTCGAAGTATTAAAAAAATCACGAGTAAAGCGATCAGGCCACCTTGTGTTCAGGCTGACATGCTGGTTGCAGGACTGACGTAGATTTAAGGGAAATAAAAAAAATTCCAAACGGTTCAGTCACTCTGAAAGGCTAAAAAAGACGAGGAAGAGCCAGTGAAAAGAAGATTCAAGAGTGCAGGAGTGGAAGTCTAATTCTGTGGTAGGCGATTAGTTTACTCCTTAATTCCAGTGTTGTATTTACCTCATGTCACGCTCCAGTCCTCTTGGTTAACATAGCGTCCTTAGGCAGACTAGCCCTGAAGTGGCAGTACTCTCTGCAGACAGGGAAGGCAAGTCAATTTGTCTGCTCGCCCTTTGATTGCATGCTGTCTGCATTGAGCACTTAGTCCCGCGAGTTAATTGGCACTTGTCAAAAACAGCTTTGTTCAAGCCTGTCGTTGACTTTTTACCATGCCACGAGTCCAACACTCAGTGCCAATTCTGGTGACATGGAAATGTTGATTCAGGAACAATGTGGAAGCATTTCTTCGCAGCTCTGGCAGTACACATGCTAAAGTACCGTACCTTGTAGGCGCCCATGAGACCTGTACATGGGGGTGTTGGGAGTGAGAGAGGTGGTTGGGCAGAGCATGGAATGGCTACAGGAGGAGGAATGAGGGAGCATTGCCGCTTAATTGAGAAAGGCTCCATTTGTGCTCAGAGGGTGGGGGAGGGCTCATAATGCGGAGAAGGAGGAAGGAAGCAAAAACAGCTTCAAGGAACACACTGTGCTGGGTAAAACAAAAGAAAGGCGGCACATCTTTAAAAAGTATGTTTATCCATGCTTCCGTTGAAAGTGTTAGCCTGTGTCATAGAAAAAGCGCGGTATGCGTTCTGGGTAAAATATATATATTTTTGTATTAAAGATAAAGCATGGTATGCGTTTTGCAAAAACAAAAAGTTTTATCTACACAATGGGCTCTGCATCATGCCACTTCTTTTGCATGTTGAAAGCAGTAAAACATAAGGCGCGCCAGCTAGTATAAAAAACAAGTGGTTGTTTTATTTGGGTGGGGGCAGCACATATAATGGCAGAGTGAGTGGTGGGGTGAAGAATTAAGACCGACAATGGGAAGGTGAGCGGAAAGAAGGAAAACTAAAGAAACAGGCTGGAAAAAAGAAAGAAGCAGCAGCAACACTGAGATAGAAGGAGGAAACGGGGGTCAGGCATCATTTTTAAAGTGGACTTGACGAACACCGCGATTCGTGGGAAATAATATCAGAGCAACGCTCACTGGATTAGCTACCCCTCAATCTGTAGGCTGAAAAGAGATGTTAAACCCAAAAAGATGAAAAATTTGCAGACCAAAAGTGACAAAATGGACTAAGGCTAGTTGATAATACAGCACCTGGAGCAGTTTAATCAAAGTTGGCCCATGATCCCCCCCACCCCTCTCCATTATGAATTCCTTCAGTGTTCGTTGTAATAGCGCAGATAATTATGGCCGCTTGGTATGCACGGGGAAGGCACCAGCACTTTGGGTGTCGTTAGTGTGAGTAAATGGGCACTTAAACTGTGAGCCGGAGATGGATTGGGGGAGGGGGAAGAGACGTGTGGAGGAGGGTGTGAGGGAGAGGTATAGAGAGAGTGAGCGAAAGAGCCCTGCAATGGAGTTTACTGTCAGCCAGACATGAAGGGGGGAGGGTAGGAGACATAAGAAGCAGAGACAGATAGCCGCAGCGATAGTAAAGAGTACATGGAGTTAATACTGTAAACAGGGATATATGTGGGTGGGAGGGAGAGAGAGGCAGAGACAGCGAGAACGCATTGGCATTTAAACTGTCAGCCAGAGATGGGCTGCAGGAGGGTGGGGGAAAAAGCGAGGTTTCAAAGCGCCACGGTGAAAGGGTTCCTTTCAAGGTGCATGTCACAGACGTCGAGTCAACAAAAGGACAGGGGTTTCGAAAGGGGCAGGAAAAGGCCCTGTCACTCTTCCCAACTTCAAAGGGGGATGTTTTGTTTAAGTAATTTTTCATGTATTAGCAATTAGCAGCCCGTCCAGACGTTGTCCAGGTATGAATTGCTGCCGGCCAGTACTATATTGTTTTGTAGGATTTCGTTTTGATAGCATTTCTTATCTGTGAAAGGCCTGTGAAACGCTCCGATTCACAGTGCACTGCAGATGCACTTAAGAGTGTGCGTTCAGTAGTGTGTGAACTCGAGTTTCCCTACTTTATTTTTCCTTGCAATATTATGTAGTGCGAACTCGACAACATGGCATGAGCACAATTTACATTACAGAAGAACACATTTATTTGTGGTAGGCATGGGGAGACAAAGCGATTTGCCTGGAATCAAAGGATGTTGAGCTGATGCCGAGATTCGAACGTAGCTCCCCAGCTCTAAAGTTCGAAATTCTAGAACTTGTGGCGGGAGGTGTGTCTAAAAGTGTATGTCGGTGCTGACCATCAATGAAAGAGACCTGTGCATTTTTCAAAAGGGTGGTGAAAAAATATGAGTATGTTGCTGGAGATGTGGGCCGCTATACAACCAATGTACTTACCGGGGGAGGGTAAACACCCATTATTCCCAACTTTCTTTCCGCATACCATCACTCCGCATACTTTCATTACGAAAGTACCATGACTCCACAATGCCATTATAACGCATGGCATTACATTTTATATGCTTTCACCACACATACATTTACAACGAAATTTGTTGTAAATTCATGAATGGTAAAAGCATGGTTTTTTTTAATGTTTAGATAAGGTAAGTATGGGTATAGGGGTATATGTTTTGGGGTACTGAGGTATATGTTTTAGGGTGTTTGGTTATTTTAAAGGTTCAGATATAGTTATGGGGTACAGGGTTAGTTTTAGGGTTTGGGGATAGGTATGGGATTTGGGGTACAGGGGTATTTTTAGGGTTCAGGGCTAGGTTTGGGTTTTGGGGCATAGGGGTATTTTAGGGTTCAGGGGTAGGTTTGAGTTTTGGGGTACAGGGGAATATTAGGGTTCAGGGCTAGGTTTTGGTTTTGGGGTACAGGGGTAGTTTTAGGGTTCATGGCTAGGTTTGGGGTAAAGGGGTATTTTAGTGTTCAGAGGTAGGTTTGGGGGTACAGGGTTATTTTTAGGGTGCACAGGTAGGTTTGGGACTTGGGGTACAGTGGTATTTTAAGGGTTCAGGGGTAGATTTGGGTTTTGGGGCTCAGGGGTATTTTTAGGGTTTAGGGATATGTTTGGGTTTTGGGGTACAGGGTATATTTATAGGGTTAAGATGGGTTAGTGTTTAAGGGTGTTGGGGTATTTTAAGGAGTACGGGTGGGTTATGATTATGGGGTGCAGGGGTATTTAAAGGGAGCAGGGTGGGATTAGTTTTTAGGGTGTAAATGGTAATAAAATAATAAATAAAAAAAATATAAATAATGCAATTTAAAAGAATACATGTTTAATTTAAATTTAAAAAATGTATATATATATATATATACTAGCAGCCCGTCCCGACGTTGTCCGGGTATGAATTGCTGCCGGCCAGTAATATATTGTTTCGTAGGATTTCATTTTGATAGCATTTCTTATCTGTGACAGGCCTGTGAAACGCTCCGATTCACAGTGCACTGCTGATGCACTTAAGAGTGCGTGTTCAGTAGTGTGTGAACTCGAGTTTCCCTACTTTATTTTCCTTGCAATATTATATAGCGCGAACTCGACAACATGGCATGAGCACAATTTACATTACAGAAGAACACATTGATTTGTGGTAGGCACGGGGAGACAAAGCGATTTGCCTGGAATCACAGGATGTTGAGCTGATGCCGAGATTCTAACGTATCTCCCCATCTCTAAAGTTCGCAATTCTAGAACTTGTGGTGGGAGGTGTGTCTAAAAGTGTATGTCGGTGCTGGGCATCAATGAGAGAGACCTGTGCATTTTTCAAATCGGTGATGAAAAAATATGAGTATGTTGCTGGAGATGTGGGCCGCCGTGCCACCAATGTACTTACCGGGGGAGGGTAAACACCCATTATTCTGCAACTTTCTTTCCACATACCATCACTCCGCATACTTTCATTATAAAAGTACCATGACTCCGGAATGCCATTATAACGCATAGCATTACATTTTATATGCTTTTACCACGCATACATTTACAATGAAATTCGTTGTAAATGCATGAATGGTAAAAGCATGTTTTTTTTTATGTTTGGATAAGGTAAGTATGGGTATAGGGGTATATGTTTTGGGGTACTGAGGTATATGTTTTTGGGTGTTTGGTTATTTTAAGAGTTCAGATATAGTTTTGGGATATGAGGTACAGGGGTAGGTTTAGGGTTTGGGGATAGGTATGGGTTTTGGGGTACAGGGGTATTTTTAGGGTTCAGGGCTAGGTTTGGGTTTTGGGGTATTGGGGTATTTTTAGGGTTCAGGGGTAGGTTTGGGTTTTGGGGTACAGGGGTATTTTAAGGGTTCTGGGCTAGGTTTGGGTTTTGGGGTACAGGGGTATTTTTAGGGGTAGGTTTGGGTTTTGGGGTACAGGAGTATTTTAGGTTTCAGGAGTAGGTTTGGGTTTTGGGATACAGGGTTATTTTTATGGTTCCGGGCTAGGTTTGGGTTTTGGGGTACAGGGGTATTTTTAGGGTTCAGGGGTAGGTTTAAGTTTTGGGGTACAGGGGTATTTTATGGGTTCAAGGCTAGGTTTGGGTTTTGGGGTACAGGGGTATTTTAGGGTTCAGGGGTAGGTTTTGATTTTGAGGTACAGGGGTATTTATAGGGTTCAGGGCTAGGTTTGGGTTTTGGGGTACAGGGGGATTTTTAGGGTTTAGCGTTAGGTTTGGGTTTTGGGGTACAGGGTATATTTATAGGGTTAAGATGGGTTAGTGTTTAAGGATGTTGGGGTATTTTAAGGAGTAAGGGTGGGGTATGATGAATAGGTGCAGGGGTATTTAAAGGGAGCAGGGTAGACACCCGGAGCTGGAATGTACTGAACCTGGGAAGAAAAAACAATGAAATATTGGGCACAACGCACACTTTTTTTTCCGTAATCCCGTGCCCCGCACACGCCCACGCCCCCAGCACACGCCCACAGCACTTGATATGAGACATGGCATGAAGGGCGGAACGTACCACACCCCCCCAGCGTTTGTCACGCCACCAGCACACACCCACAGCACAACGCAGACACGCCCACAAGGGACTACTTCCAACGCTGTATTGGGTGTTGTGATTGGTGCTGTGGTTCCTGAGATTACCCGCCTCAAAGGTTTGGGCTCTCTCTTTATTATATTAGTAGGGATTGGTGAATTCTTTGTCAAATAAAAAACCTTTGTGAGAGAGAGAGAGAGAGAGCAGTGACTGACCATATTCCTGTTCTCTGAGCTTTACTTAATGCTCTTTCCTTTCCCTTGTGCCCAGAGCCAGCGAGGTCACGAGACAGGAGGGGATTAGAAGAGAGCAGTCAATGTCATTGCTCATTTTTAGCCTGCAAAGCAACTGTTTGTAAACCCTGCCTGAAGGAGGCAGTCCGGGTCAGTTTTCCTCCTGGACACTGAACTCGCTTGATGACTTAGGTTCTCTGTTGTGGCAGTGGCTGCTGATGAAAATTAAATTCGTTTTATCAAGTGATAATTTTAAAATTTACGTGGTGGGTGGGAAAGAAATTTTATTTTATTTTTCTTTGTTAGCCACTGGTCGCTCTGACTCCATATTTAGTTTGTCCTTAATTTTGAAGTGGTGCCTATGACTGTCTAAGGTTTTCTAGTTGAGTTACTTCTAGGCCTGATGCAGCAACACCTGTGGGCCCATACATGAAGCTTTAACCTTGTTTCTGTCCTCCAGCTACTTGTTCCTAAGTGTGGAAACCTAACCATACTTCTAGTGTTCTGACAAAAAGACTGTGGGCCTCATTTATGAGGCCTTGCGTCAGTTTTGCGCTGCTGATGCGTTACTTTTTGTGACCCATCGGCGGCGTAAAACATGCGCCTTGTTGCGCCATATTTAAAAAGTGACGCATCTAGGTAGATGCGTCACTTTTTAAACCCCTGCGCCACATTATACCTGCGTCAGGTATAATGTATGCAGAGGGGGCGTTCCCCCGCAAAAAGCCTCGTAATAGTGACGCAGTGAAATCTATGAGATTTCACTGCGTCACTTTTAGGACGCTTTTGCGTCAAAATCTTGCGCTTGCCTCACAGCAGGCATAAGACTGACGCAAGCCCTTTCACGTGGGGCTTTCCCCATGTGAAAGGACGCATTGCTGGAGTTGCGTCACTTTTGTGACACACTCCAGCAATGCGTCACTTTTGCGCTTACAGATACGTCAGAAATACTGACGTATCTGTAACTCCTTGTTACATGATGCGTCATACTTTAAATATGACGCATCATTGGTGTCGCAAGGAGTGCGCTGTGAAAAGTGACGCATCGCTGTTTTCACGCAGTGGTGCGTCACTTTTCATAAATAAGGCCCTGTGTGTGGCTCAAGTCTTACACTTTTCTCCCTGGGGGTAACTGGTTCGGTTTCATGGATTAGGTCTGCCCTCTCCTCCACCCCAGGCATAATAGCGCAGGCCTCCGTGCACACACAACAGACAGGAGGCTTAAAGACGCATGCCGTTTATTTTCTGCTGCTTCTTCAGCGCTGTAGATGGTGAAATAGAAAGTGAACATGTGTAAATGGAGCGTAATTACACTCCAGACCCAGTGCACAGCTTAGGAAAGGTGATTGTCCCAATCTTTTACATTTATTTAATTCTTAGCGATAGTTCATCCAAAATACTCCAACGTTATAATGAAACTTCATTTATTTCCTCAATTTCTTTTACACGTGAGATGCAAATGAGTTTTTCAGCTTCTCATGCCGTGGATATGCCCATCCGGGCCTTTTTCCGGACACGTAAAAACACATAGAAACATCCTCAGTAGCTCATCAATGTTGTACCCAATGCATTTCGGGCTGTTTAGAAAGCCCTTCGTCAGGGGTTCACTACAATAGAAAGAGATCGCGATTAACATACGGTTTCATGCTTATAAATGCGTGCCATGTATTCAAATTTCCCTTTCACACAACGCTTTCCCTCTAAAAATGCGGTGTAAAATGCCCCCGCGCCGTTGCTTATTGCTTATTAGTCTTAACTTTCCTTTTTCTCATCCATGAACCTGCATTTATCCAAAAGCCACCTTTCACTCCCTCCCACTTTACAACTCCAGCCTTCCAGCCATAAGTTCGTACCTTCACTGCTTCTTTCACATGTATCCTAGAGAGGGTTCCCTTTGTCAGCAACTATTACCAAACGTAGGTTTCCACTGTTTTAAAGCCATGTGACATCATCCCGCCTCTTTGGTTAGTCCTATCAGCACCTTACATTAATCACTATATGAACGTGAATGACTCCATAACCCATAATGCACCTCTTTCTAAATCACCATAAACAGAATGTCGTCCTTCAATCTATTTCTAGATCTTTCTACCACTTGTACTTATCACTAACAAAGCTCCGTATTACCTCAGGCATTTGATATTATACCCCGCCCACCCATATGATGTTAAACATTGCGTTGCCATTTAGTTCTTTTGATTGCAATTTAAATAAGAGTAAAGCTTATACGCAATCTCGTGATCTTAAACACATATTACACATCGTTAAATATGTAACGTATCTTTAACAACTGCTTTTCAAGTCTGTCAGCTAAATGGAACCGCCTGTAAAGTTCACAATGTTCCTTCTGTTTCTAGGATGTGCATATCACGTGTGGTGATTCCTTTCCGTTAAAGTTGTATTTGCTGTTCGTTTTCTCTTTGTGGGTGCAGCTTAAAGTATCCAATACATCGCAATGATTGCAGTGCACACCTCAGTTCTCCTGTTTTTGCATACTGTTCTGATCATCAAATATTCTCCGTTTTGGTGCTGCCCGGGTCACGTGATCCACCCTGTTTTCACGCTTAATTCTTAACATGTGTAAGTGAGTCAGATCAGCTTTAAATTGCTATCGTGCCAGGTCACTGCTTGGTCTCCCTTCGTTTCATTAATGTTAGCCTCTCTGCTTGTTGCTTAGGAGGGACCCCTGTCTTAGCGCTATCCCACCCCACCTCCATGCCAGAGATTGTAGCATGCCCCGTTCACACTCAACACACTTGTCAATGAGGAAGGGACTGACATCGCGAGCAGGCGGAACTACAAAAATGGCCGCTGTGATGTCATTTTGTAGTCCCGCGGAGAGATTCCTTCGGCGTTTTGCTGTTTTTTGACCGATGGTCAGTGTTGCCAGAGCTATAAAATACGAATAAACAGACTCTCGCTAGTAAGAGCGATAGTTTCCTTGCAGGCATCAGCCATTACCTTTTAAAAACGGGGCAGATATAAAACGAAGAAAAAGTAGTCCCCTTTGCTGAAACAATACTAAAACGCCCAGTTTCTTTCCCGATGTCATCACGCAGACGTCACGGCCGGCGCTACTTGCAAGGGACTACTTTATTTTTATTCCTAATTTTTTAAACAACGTATATTTTTTATTTTTATATAGCCTATGTCCTTCTGCTTGCCCTGAGGTTTTCAAAGATGTCGTGGGTGTTTGGATTGGTGGTGTACTTTTCGAGTTTACCTGGCTCAAAGGACACAGTTCTCTCTTTATAATAGTAGTATAGATATCTATATATCTATACTACTATTATAAAGAGAGAACTGTGTCCTTTGAGCCAGGTAAACTCGAAAAGTACACCACCAATCACAACACCCAATACAGCGCTGGAAAGGGGAGGTCCAGGAGATGGACATAGGCTATAGAAAACCGCACCATATACATTAGGAGGGGGGGGGGAACGTTAGGGGATAAGTAGTCCGTATGGGCGAATGGATACAATGATTGCATGAGCCGTTTGGCGGCGTCACAGGGCTTGCGAGAGGCGCGATGGCGTGTGGGTGTGACGTCACGTCAACGTGACGTTCGCTGTCCAGACCGGAGCGCAGGAAGGAGCAAGGGAACAAAACATGACATGCAGGGAGGAGCGGTGGCGCGGACCGACACACAACATTGGAGTGCCCAGCGCAGGGAGGAGCGGCGATGCTGGTCGGAGCGCTGGAAGGAGCAAGGGACACACACCCGACATGCGGGGTGGAGCAGCGGCGCGGGAGCTCGTAAGTACACTCTGCTGCTCCCGCTGATGGCCGCTCTGCTGCACGTCTGCTGCACGTCTGCTGCAGCGGTGCTGCCCCCCCAGCCTCCTGCTGCCCCAGACAACATCGGGGCGGGGGCCAGCGGGAGGGATGCGGTCTGGGCAATGTCGGGGCGGGCGTGCACAGAGGCATAAAATGCAGCCCCCAACCCCCTTCTGCCCCGGGCAATGCCAGGGCGGGCTTCTAGTATATATATATATATATATATATATATACATACATACACATATATACAAACATATATTTGATGTTTTAATAATGCACTTTTACAACGTACATGACTTTACCATACATGCATTTGCATTATATTGGCATGCGTGATAAAGTCATATGCGTTGTAAAAGTTTTAGAAATAATGTCTTTGCAGAGTAATAGTCCTGTGTTATACAAATTGCGGAGTGATGGTATGCAGGATGTTGGTTTGCGGAATATACTCATATTCCCGGGGGAGGGATAGTCCCTTTCTTGCTATTTCTGTGGAGGCGCGCCTTGTGTCTGAATGTGCGTGGCACGAGGCCTGTGCGCAACAGAAGTGGAAAATCTCAAGTGTGCGCTTCAGGAGTCACCGGAAGTTAAGGTGAGATTACATTTCCTGCACGATGGCCCCTGTTTGCGCTCCTTCCGGCCCTTGGTAATAGCGCCATGCCTAACCTCCATACAGTAAAGCAGGTGCACGTCACTTGGAGCGTGGGGCAAGCACACCCAGAGCTGGAATGTACAGAACCTGGGAAGAAAAAACAATGAGATATTGGGCACAACACTGGCTTTTTGCCGTAATACCGTGCCCCGCACACGCCCCCAGCCCACACCCAGAGCAGACAATATGAGACATGGCATGAAGGGCGGAACGTACCAAATGCCCCCAGCGTTTGTCATGCCCCCAGCACACGCCCACAGCACAACACAGACACGCCCACAAGGGACTACTTTGCTGACACGGTTCTTTTACCTTTTAAATGTATATGGTGGGCGTCTGCATAGCCTATGTCCATCTGCTGCAACTGCCCTTTCCAACGCTGTGTTGTGATTGGTGCTGTGGTTCCTGAGATTACCTGCCTCAAAGGATTGGGCTCTCTTTATTATATTAGTATAGATCACGAAAAATAATAAATTGCTTAACAGTGTCAGTTTTTGTTTCATGGGGTTTATTCAAAAGCGTGCAGATTACTCTGCTGAATTTTCTTTTTCTGTGCAGATGGATAACAGTTTGAGACATAAACACTGACTTTTGTTTAAATAAAGAGATGAAATAAAAGGAGACACGGCCTGCCGGCCGTGAAACTGAAAGTACGGCCGGCCGTGAATAATTAGGGGAGGAGAAGCTGCTGGCAGCACCAAGCTGGAGAACTGATGGCTGGCTTTAATGTGCACACTCTTTTTAGGTCAATGCGCTTGTGCATGGACCTAAAAGCGCACGGGCACAGCATCAAATCGCCAGTATGGTTAAACTCTGGATAAGCCCCTATATCTCTCGCCAGCTCTAATGCACAAGCGCATCGGCAGGCAAGACCTAAAAAAGGGACCAGAGAGAAGCTAGAAGGGCTAGAAAGAAACTAGAAAGAGAAGCTGAAAAAAGAGACAGAACTGAAGACTGACATCGGAAACACAGAGAGGGAAACGGTGATGTAAGAAAGGTAAACATTCATTGCAGGCAACCAAGTATCATAGCCCTTAGATGCTTGCAACGCCGGAATTCCACAACTGTAGCCTATGGATGCACATAAAGAGTCAGAGCAGGCATGTGGCACCACCTTACCTTTATTTAATTTATTTAAACTTATACCACGCATGGCTTCCCGCAGTGGGTTTCCCGGCGCCAAGGGATAGACTGACGAAGAATGAACTACCAGGCATCTATAAATGAAGCTACTAGAGAAGACTGCTCAAAATTACTGCTGAAAGAGCCACGTTTTTAGACCCTTGCGGAAGCGAAGAAGATCTGTCTCCAACTTCAGGGTCACAGGCAGGGCATTCCAGGATTTAGTGCCTAGATGAGAAAAGGAGCAGCCTCCCATCTTCACTAACCTAAATCTAGGAACGATAAAATACCTTTAGTATGTGTATCTGAATTCTTTTCAAGAACTCAGCCCCTACAACAGATCGCTTCTAGAACATGCGATCGCTCTGATCTTACCTGCTTAGCAAAGCCAAAATTAAGCATCACTTAAAGGCTTTTCCCCCAATGAGGCTCACTACAGCAAAAAGTGAATTGCCTATTGTAGGGCAAACATTTAAGTTAATATCAATACACACTCTTACCTGCTTGCTATATGCAATTTTGTGGTCCAAAAAATTGAAAAAGTGAGTGTATTATTCCTTTCTCTTTATAGCTCTCAGACCGGAAGTTGTATGGAAGCCATATTTGTATTTTTTGGTATTGTTTAAACAGGTAATCTATGTCTGCATATGAGAGCGGCGTCTCGCTCAGTGTGGACTGGGAAGAGGAAGACGGACGAGAAGGAAGTGCCCAGTAGCTGCTGGCTGCACTCGGATTCAAACCAAACGCCTCACAAAGTGTGTAAGATTGAAATTTTTACTAGAACTGTCCAACTAACCCTGCACAATGCCTCAGGAAAAAATATACTTAATGAACGAGTCACAGAAAGATCTAAATCTACCTGGATCAAGCAGATGATGTGAATTAATGCTTCACATTTAGTGCTTGTAAATTTAGAGGGCTGGGAAATGGCTGTTAACCATGCGGAAGTGCTGAAAACAATTTCACGCCTTTGAAATAAAGCAAGCCACAATAAAGAAAGTTAAAATGGTGTCAAGGGAGGTGTTATGACCGGATTCTCAGACCAGATAGGACCAGCTCATCAGAGAACCACCAACCCGGCCAAAACGTAACCACCTCCCTCCTCAGGACCCATCTATCCAGGCGCCTGGGTACCTACCTGAGGATGGGGAACTCGCAATATACAAGCTCATATCATCAGAAACACCACTAAATCTATAGGGATTACTAGGAATACTCACTGATTACCAAGACGTCCATGCCCTACACCACACTCCTACCTCAGTCTCGCGACCACATGGGTCCAGACTAACCTACCCTGGGGCAGTTCTGATTATTTACCATTACACACTGACCACAGTCAGTGCTCGCTCGGCACCTCCGCAATCTTGCGTGCCTACACACCGGTCTGCAGTCCTGGTGCTCTCTTCCTCACAGCCCGGTCCACAATCCGGCGGACCTACCCACTGGTGTCCCCCCCCAGTGTTCTCTAACTCACAGCCCGATCCGCAATCCGGCGGACCTAAGCACTGGTGTCCCCCCCAGTGTTCTCATTAACGCCGCTTACCAACGACGATCACTTTCCTATGAATACCTTCAGCTCTCTCTCTCCATGTTGGGAAGTTTCTCTCACTATTCACTAGAGGTTCACTACTACAATAATATTATGGAATGGCTGAATTACTTAGTGTGCAACTATTTCCCTAGCTCATGGGCTCCTCTCTCTCCCTAATTATTCAGTGGCTACTTACCTGATCAGGGGCAGCATCTGTTCTGGTTGTAACACCTGACTAGAAGGAAAGGTTACCTGCGCTTTAAGAACAAGAGACACACACTGTATGCAAGAGTTATTCCCTGATTTAAAGCTCCTATTTCCTTTTGAGAAAGGTTAGCTCTATCATAAGGACAACACATGCACAATGGTTCACTAAGAACTGGGGTATCTTTATTACAATAACAATAAAATGGGAATAGACACATACACAGATCTGCGGGGTCTCTGTAACTAACAGGAACTGTAACACACCACTGAAAGAAAAAGGATTAGACATACAGTATAAGGACAAGGTTAATGTTTGGAAATACAGAAGGATATCACCTGAGGGGTGTGAGGTCTTGCTCTAGCTGTCATCTGGGCTCCTCTCTCGTCTGTGCCTTAGCTCGTCTTAGATCCTCTCCTGCACTCTTGGACACACATCTGCGCTGATCACTCTGCACTGGATTCCTCTCCCCCACGAACTCTCTCCACCTTCCAACTTCAGTCTAATGGTTTCTGATGCTCTGATAACCGTTCGCTTCACTAGCTTCATCACTCTGTCTGATTATCTCCATGCCAATGTCCAATTCACTCCAGCAGCTCCCACTGATTAATACGCGATATAACTTCAGTCTCTTCCAAAAGGCATTACTTCAGACTCCAGCTATTCACAACTCCTCCTGATAAGTAACTGCTTCTGACTGCTTCCTTCAGTTCCAGCTCACCGACTGTCTGTCTTCTCTCTGTTCCAAGCATCTTCTGTCTCTTCTCCTCCTGCCACTGCACTCCTCTCTTCTGCTCCAATTCAACTCAACTGCTTCTAGCTCAAACTCTTTCCAGCTCGAACTCTTTCTGGTCCTCCAACTCAACTCACTGCAACTCCAGCTCAACTCACTGCAACTCCAGCTCAACCAACTAACTCCGCCTCTGCACTTCACCAATATAGAATGCTCTTCCCTCATGGAAATTTCCAACAGAGGGCTGCCTCCCACCGAATTCCTGTGCCAGCTCCTGGCCCCTCACGCAACCGCAGTGACCATCTGCATGTTACGTCTGAGCCCAAGAGAAACACATTCTTCCGATAAGAACCAGTCCTGGCTGGTTTTCCCCTAGCAGACAACAGGCTTAACTATAAACATTACCTTTACCCTGCAAGCATCTCAGCTCTGCAGGGATAGAAAGCAAAATGGAGTCTCTCTAGTTCTGGGCCTTGTAGGCCTGAGAAGGATGAAATAACCCTTAGCTCTGTCAGAGTACCTACACAAACCATACCAATATGTAATATAAAGCCAGGACCACAGGATCCACCCTCTACTATAGGCAGGATAATGAAAGGACACATAATTATGTCAAAGCCAATAGGCAATAGATGGATTTGAGTCAAGAATAAGGGATCTATCATCATATAAAGCAGCTATCCTCTTCTAGGTCTGGAAGAAAGGGCTTAAAAGGGCCAACACAAGGTAAGAATACAGATTATAGATGTTAGCAAGCTTAAAGTCATCATCACTCCGAAATAGAGCCAAAAACCATGTCAGGACAGGGAGGCTTGTGTCAGATTCCGCGAGAAGCCCTGATATCGCCCTAGGGCCGATAGCATTGAGAACAGCTGCCAATAAAATGTATTATTGTGTCTTTACAGATGACGGATAAGAGGAAGCCTGTCAGTCACTTTGTATCTCGGTGTGCTCGTGTTCAAGAGCGCCGACGCTCTGGAGATGTCGCCCTGCAGAATAAATGACTGGTTAAAAGCAAATCGTGAATTAACTGATAGTTAGGCTTTCAGTGATTTTAAAGAGAACATATTTAAAACCAGTTCATAGTGTTTGGAAGATGTTAGAACCCTACATCAAAGCGGGATAGGCTGACAGACCAGAGAGGGCCATATAAAGAGAGCGATAAAGAGACGCACTCGGTAGGTGGGAGAGGGGTGCTACAGAGCGGTGCAATTTAAACAAGGACCGTGCGAGAAGGAAGGGGTGAATGCCAGCAGGAAGAGAGGGGGTGGCAAAACAGCTGGGGTGTCAAGGAGGGAGGCAAAAGGGAATGTATGCGCCGTGAAAGGGACGGAAAGCAGTTTTAAAACAAGAAACACGAAACTGGCCTTGCGTAGTGGGGGGCGGGGGAGAGCATTCCTTTGAAGTCTGAAGCTCTCGCTGTGGCGGGTGTGATGCGTGTGACAAAAGTTGGTTTGTGAGGTTGGGGGGGAGCGGAAGGGATTCCTTGGGAGCAAATGGGTGTGAGGCTACGTGAGTGAGGTCAAGCGCACGCTGGCAAAGCATCACGCTTCAGTAGACAACATGCATTGGGAGGAATCCGGCTTGGAATCCTCTTGGTCAAAGAGGATGTTTCAACAATAATAGTTAAGAGCTATAAATAGCTAGACCTAAAAATGCGGCTCCCCACAGAGTAGCCCTCTTTGTCTCTCGCCTCTGGGGATCGCCGGAAGGGCTCAGCTGGAGCAACAGTTGAGAGGCCCTGCAGTGCTGGTGGCGATTACAAAGGTGAGAGGCCGCGTAGCTGTTTATTAAGGGTTAATAGCGGAGAGTTAGCGGGACAGCCAGCGGGTCATGCTGGCTTTGGCTGAGGAATTTATGGGAGGGGGTAGCTCATGGCATGTCGTAATTTTCAGGAACAGGCGATTATATGGGGGCCGCGAGGGCACGGGATACTGTCTATTGCAGATGAATGCTTTTAAAGGGGTGGGCACTGTGATACAGAGGTGCGTTGCATTTGAGGAGGGAGTGACAAAGTTTGACAAGATGGAACACCGGCAGTCATTATTTAATTGTTTGAGCGTTTTATATAGCGCAGTCTTTTGTGCACTCTACTGGTGGTGATGCTAAACAGACGTCAGTGAGTGAGCAGCAGCAACCTCATGTTATGCACGCACATTTTCAGAAAAGACTAGAAATACTTCCACATTGCCATGCTACGCAAAGACAAATACCCTTCAAATGCCGCGGAAAAGCCAAATTGGCAAGTTTAATAACCTTGCGTTGTAATCAGGGCACAAGTCCCTGGGTCACAGGGATAGAACTGCTGGGCTTCACCCTGCAGGAAACTAAAGGAAGGGTGCTAACCGATATGGTTTGCTATACGCCTCCAGGCCTAGATACGCAGTATCAGGTGTTTGACATTATCACCGCCCTGGCCTTGAGCCACTCCAGACTGCTGCTCCTAGGTGATTTTAACCTATGGGACAATGGGACCCTAGGGAGTCATCTGAAGGACCTACAACATATATGTGAGAACTGCAGCCTTGATCAGCTGGTTTTGAAACCTACCCACTCAGGTGGACATGTGTTGGATCTTGTGTTTGCTAATCAGACTGAGACAGAGGTGACTGGCATACTACCCCAATGGTGGACTGACCAGTCCCTAATCCACTTTAAGATCACTATATCCACTCATGTAAATAAAAATGCCTGTCCTGCAACCTACCAAATGGGAAGAGACTGGTCTAAACTACCAAAAGATAAAACGGATCCTACCTTCACCAATCAGACACCTTTAGCTCCGGGTAATTCGGTGGGTCAGAACTATCTTGCCTACAGTAATTATATCACTAATACCCTTGATAAACTTGTCCCCGTGAAAAAGATAAGGAATAGAGGGAAACCGTCAGCCCCCTGGTTCAGTGAGGAGCTGAAATTACGTAATCAGTGTAGACCGGCAGAAAGGAAGTGGCGAAGGCTCTATCTAGAATCAGATAAGAGACTGATAAAGATAGCGCAGAATAAACATAAAGGGGCCATCGTCAAATCAAAAGCTCTTTTTTATGCCACTTCTATACTTCAATCACCGAACAGCACAAAAACTCTTTATTATAAGGGACCTCTCCAACCCGGACTGCACAAGCAACAGGGTGGGTGCAACACAAAAGCTCTGTGACAAAATCTCTCTTTTTTGAAGAAAAGACTGCCAAAATCGTGGGGGGGACTTGTTCAGGATAAAGCCAGCAGTCAGGACACTCTCCCTTTGACTGTCGAGGAGGAACCATGGGCAGTATCATCTATTGAGAGTTTTCAACCTCTCACAGAAGAGCTCTTTAACAGCCTTGCTCTTAGTGTATCTTCTGGCTCCCCCTTAGACCCCCTTCCTCATAGGATCTGGAAGGAGTATGGGCCAGAGCTATTTCCCTGGATGCGACTGATCTGTTGCCAGTCACTGAAGGAAGGAGTAGTGCCGGAGATATGGAAGCAGGCAACGGTAACTCCCCTACTTAAGAAACCCTCACTGGACCTAACTATCCCAGCTCATTTTAGGCCCATATCCCTCCTACCCTATAAAAATCCTGGAAAAGGCTGTTAGTAGATCTTGGTCGAGCTATCTTGAAGAGAAGCGCCTACAGGATAAGGATCAGTTTGGGTTCCGCCCAGGCCATGGGACAGACTGCGTTGGCTACCATGCTGGACACACTGCGAATGCGAGCAGACAATGGTAATTCATCAATACTAGTGTTGGATATGTCGGCCGCATTCGACACGGAAAGCCACGCAGTCCTGCTAGGCAGACTGGAGAAACTAGAGTGAAGGGCAAAGCTCTGACATGGCTACAATCATACCGGTCAGGTAGACAACAGGTAGCGACCATGACTGTATGCTTCTCCTAAATCCCTGGTTCACCATGGAGTGCCACAGGGCTCGGCGATCAGCCCCATCCTTTTTAACATATATTTGCGACCTTTGATCCCATTATAAAATCTTATGGGATCGACCTGATCAATTACGCTGACGACACCCAATTGGTGTTTTCCCTTGAAGGGAAACAAGCAGTGTCTATGGACACATTCCAGGAATGCATGTGTCGGGTTTCTCTAATATGGCTGCCAGTATCCTCCTGGTAGTGATTCTTACAATGGATCGCATTTGCATTATTCAGACCAGTATGGGAGGCCATGGTCTCATTATAGGCCAGCTGCAAATATTATGATACTTTCAGAATAGAGACCATCAATTTTAAGTTCCTTCACTTGTGGCTCACTTCTATACCAATGCCCATCATTGGAATATGGCTGCCACATTCACATATAGACAGCAGAGCTCTGAGTACATGCATTCAGCTTTCAACACAGCAGTGAGATAATCTCGTCTCCAGGCTCAAGGCCACATAGTTTGCGCTATATAAATATGCAAAAAAAATAATTTGAAGGGAGTATAGGATTATGATGTTTGCATAGTTGGCTGGCAAGAACATTCCTCAGAAATATGTTAGGGAGTACAGATTTCACTGGGACCAGTTATTTCTGATTTCACTGGCTGGCTGTGACATCTCATTTATGTGGGCCTTGAAAAAATCCATAGGCAGAAACACATGACAGCTGCCAGTGTGTCCCCCTTTTTTTATAAGACCCGAAAATAAAAGAAGAAAATCCTATTTCTAAACTCTTTCCTCCGAGTCCTCCCCTCCAAAACTCTTACTCATCCAAAAGCCTCCTCCGATTGCTAAGACCTAAAAAAACCTTTCACTCTTTTATACCTCCACTATTCTTTTCAATCGAAATTAACAGACTAACATGTTCACTTCTCAAATTCCATATTTAACTATACCAATATACTACCCAAATAACTGAACAACATATCCACTACTCAAATTACTTCATATTTATACTATACTATTTTTCAACAGTAACCCTTTATGGGTAACGAGTGCTATATGAATGCAAATCTTTCTTCCCCTTCTATCCGTCCGCTATCCTTCTCACTCCAAGTAACTGACTAACATCCACCACTGAAAGTACTTCATATTACCATATTAATTCACCACTAATCCTTTGTAGGTTTCCTGAATAGCTTGCGTCAACAAGCGCTATAGAAATAAAACCTTTGTCCTCCTCTATCCTTCTGCTATCACAAATCCAAATAACTGACTAACCTATCCACCACTTAAAGTGTAGTTGCAGGTTTCACTATACTAATTCAACACTAATCCTCTATGGGTCCCAGATTAGCGTGCTACTCGCCGAAAAAGCGCTTAGATGCCTCGCCAGGTGTAGTAAGCGCTATATAAATGCAATTACAATACAATGTTACTGTATGGACTACTCTGTGTGCCTCAGTACTTGTATATGTAAATAGAGTTCTGAATACAGATAGTCTGTCTGTTCTTATACTAGATTGAACATGGCACTCATGCTGAGCTCCACAACATGCCATGTGAGTGTATACACAGGAGCATCCTCCCTAAGGAATGCATTTTAAACATTTAAAGTACGTAAGTATGTTAAGAGTACCCTTTAGGGACCCCAGACCTGGGTGTGCACAGGGATTCTCTGTGGCTGATATATGAGAGTTGCTGGCTGACATGAGACAAAGGCATATAATATAAGACAAGGTTGGGTTATTTTGATATGAGTGGGATTTGTGAAACCCGGAAACGGAAGATGTAGTGTAGCTTTTGTGGAGCATGCAGTGACAGTGCACGAGTTGCAGGCAGATGTGAGACACAGGCAGTGTATGCAGGCGTGGAAGCAGTGATACAAGAGCCTTCAGCCTCTGGGGGATGGATTGGAAAATGGATAAATTAGGAGGATTTGTGACCGTATGCGAGTCAAGGGTGGACACGGAATATGAGGTCAATCGAAATAAGACGAGCTGCATGATGATGTAGAGGGCTATCATGAGATATTAATCGGAACTCTACCATATACAGAGGGTCCTATAAGGATTTGATGATAGATGGGGAACATCTGTTTACATTGAGCTTTAGCATCAATACATATTGGAAGTATCCTACATGAGCACTATGGTGATTAGTAGTGGGGCACAAACCGATAAACAATGAAGGATGTGCGACACCAGATAGTGAGAGAAGAATTTATGAAATGATGCGTATGAAAAATTGTAGTGGACAGACCAATTATATTATATGTCAGTTTAACACTATAGAAATAAATAGAGTAGTACTGGGTAGTATGTTTAAATACAACATATATTTCTCTACAGACAGATTGGTATAACAGCCACACAGCACCCCAGACTCCACACATGACTGTGGGGCCACAGGAGGTAAGAGTTTAGATGTAGTTTATTGTGTACAACCATACTCTAGCTTATGTAAAGGCAGTTTCTGAAGGTGTTCATTCGTTTACAGACAATACTAGAGGACAATCAGACTCATTTGCATACATTACCTGAAGACTAGGTGAGTCTTCAGACCTTTTGAGATTACTACGCAGACCCAGGGGTCACATCTATGAATGGCGACACCAGTATGTGGACCCAGGGGTCACATCTATGAATGGTGACACCAGTACGTGGACCCAGGGGTCACATCTATGAATGGCGACACCAGTACGTGGACCCAGGGGTCACATCTATGAATGGCGACACCAGTACGTGGACCCAGGGGTCACATCTATGAATGGTGACACCAGTACGTGGACCCAGGGGTCACATCTATGAATGGCACCACCAGTATGTGGACCCAGGGGTCACATCTATGAATGGTGACACCAGTATGTGGACCCAGGGGTCACATCTATGAATGGCGACACCAGTATGTGGACCCAGGGGTCACATCTATGAATGGTGACACCAGTACGTGGACCCAGGGGTCACATCTATGAATGGCGACACCAGTACGTGGACCCAGGGGTCACATCTATGAATGGCGACACCAGTATGTGGACCCAGGGGTCACATCTATGAATGGTGACACCAGTATGTGGACCCAGGGGTCACATCTATGAATGGTGACACCAGTACGTGGACCCAGGGGTCACATCTATGAATGGCACCACCAGTATGTGGACCCAGGGGTCACATCTATGAATGGTGACACCAGTATGTGGACCCAGGGGTCACATCTATGAATGGTGACACCAGTACGTGGACCCAGGGGTCACATCTATGAATGGCACCACCAGTATGTGGACCCAGGGGTCACATCTATGAATGGTGACACCAGTACGTGGACCCAGGGGTCACATCTATGAATGGCGACACCAGTATGTGGACCCAGGGGTCACATCTATGAATGGTGACACCAGTACGTGGACCCAGGGGTCACATCTATGAATGGCGACACCAGTATGTGGACCCAGGGGTCACATCTATGAATGGTGACACCAGTACGTGGACCCAGGGGTCACATCTATGAATGGCGACACCAGTACGTGGACCCAGGGGTCACATCTATGAATGGCGACACCAGTATGTGGACCCAGGGGTCACATCTATGAATGGTGACACCAGTATGTGGACCCAGGGGTCACATCTATGAATGGTGACACCAGTACGTGGACCCAGGGGTCACATCTATGAATGGCGACACCAGTACGTGGACCCAGGGGTCACACCTATGAATGGCGACACCAGTACGTGGACCCAGGGGTCACATCTATGAATGGCGACACCAGTACATGGACCCAGGGGTCACATCTATGAATGGCGACACCAGTATGTGGACCCAGGGGTCACATCTATGAATGGTGACACCAGTACGTGGACCCAGGGGTCACATCTATGAATGGTGACACCAGTACGTGGACCCAGGGGTCACATCTATGAATGGCGACACCAGTACGTGGACCCAGGGGTCACATCTATGAATGGTGACACCAGTACGTGGACCCAGGGGTCACATCTATGAATGGCGACACCAGTACGTGGACCCAGGGGTCACATCTATGAATGGCGACACCAGTACGTGGACCCAGGGGTCACATCTATGAATGGTGACACCAGTATGTGCATGTCAGAGGGTGACTTGACAAGTACCTTGACTTAGTGAATAATAGTAATGGACTCCGAGTTTAACAACTAATACCAGATTGATGGGAATTTGTAAATACATTGACACAAGGTTTTTAATTCAGACCTAAAGTGCTCACTCTTATAGACATAGGGCTGAAGTTGATCATGTGATAATTTTAAGGGACTCTGACCCAGGTGATAGGATCTTAAATACTTTTAGGTGCTCCTCCCTAAATTGTGATTATATTTGTTTGTGGCCCTGATGAGGTCTGAGGCAACATTATCAGCAATAGAAGAAACACCTGTTGGAGAGGGCAAAATGCATTAATGGATATCTAATAAAGAACATATGTTAAAACCACGACCTCAACTCTGAATTCTAGAATTCTCGAACAACCCCTTTTTGAACATAATAGTGATGCAACTAAACTTATGTTTGTGTGCATTGATTGTGTTGAAATGAAACCAGGAGATGGTGTTGTACTCCAATTCTAACTTTGTCAGGAATTCTAGTCCATTATCACATTGGAAACTAACCATCTATAATGACAAAATGTCCACTGGCACTAGATTGGTATAATTTTTAATTTAAAGAAGTATTTAATTAGTGATGGTCATAATTTTCTAAAAGGATGGAATATGGGAAAGTATATGTGCGATATTCTAGTATTTGACTTTCAGTAATATATTAGATCTAATAAAGAAACCCTACTCAAATTTGGCAGCTGTTTGTATCCGAAAGTTGTAACAAAGTTTGTAATCCTATTTTATGTTCTGTACTGTGACTTAAGATGGCTGAATAAGTCAAAGTTTTAGAAAAACTTACAAAATGCTGGTCAGAGAAAGGTTGTTTAGACTGAAATGTGTAATCTGTGTCTAATGCTATGCAACTGAACATAAATATGCTGATTTTTTTTTATTCGAGACATGTTCGGAGTCTGTTTCATCTGAATTTCGTATCAGTTGCCCAGCAGACGTCAGCACTGGCTGTGTGAGGGTCGTGGGCAGAACAGGGCAGCATTTTTCGTATACAAGTAGGATTAAAATTAAAAGTGATGCCAAAGTTAGATGTAAATGTAAGTTAAAAAATAGCATTTTAATCTCAAAAAATATTTGCCATGGATGGTGAAGTCATTAATCCGGTCTTTCAGATGTAATTATGGATGTTATCGATGATATCACAGAACAAGTCCTGAGCGATGTAATAGGTGCTGTCATATGAGCGGGCAAAAGTCATACGTGGCTAGTAAGCAAGATAGTTACTTCATTCATCTTTAACTGGAGAATACCCAACTATAATATCACTCAACCATGAAAAGCATATAATCAGGAGCCCTGTCAGATCCTTGACATCTTCCAAAGATCAGCCGCCTCCATCGCCCCTCAGCTTTGCCACACAATCAACTGTTCCCTCAAATCCGCCACCTTCCCCGATGGCTGGAAACACACCAAGATCAACCCACTGCTAAAGAAGCAGTCCTCAAACCCAACTGACCTCAGGAATTCCAGACCCATCTCCCTCCACCCCTTCCCAGCCAAGGTCATCTAGAAGGCCGTTCACGCTCAACTTAGTCGGCGTTCCTAGAAGTAAACTACGACCTGGACACCTCCCAATCCGGATTCCGTAGCAACTAAAGCACAAAGACCAGACTCCTTGCCACCACTGAGGACATATGCTCCCTCCTCGACTGGTGTGAGACTGCAGCCCTCATCCTACTGGACATCTCAGCTGCCTTCGACACGGTCTCCCACTGCACCCCAATGACGAGACTCCACGGCCCTGCATCCACAAGGAACTGGACTGAATCCACTCCTTCCTCACCAGCCGCATTCAGCGAGTCAAACCACCCCGGTTCCTCTCAGAACCAACTGAGATCAGATGCAGAGTGCCACAGGGTTCCTCCCTGAGCCCCACCCTCTTAATCATCTACATGGACCCCTCACAATCATCGTCAAAAGCCACAAACTCAACATCGTCTCCTATAACAACGACACTCAGATGATCATCTCCCTCTCCAACAAACCCAAAACTACCAGAACCAACTTCCACAGCGGAATGAAGGTCGTTGCTACCTGGTGAAAGATGCTGCCTCAAGCTGAACTCAAACAAGACTGAAGCACTCATCCTGGGACCCACCACTTTAGCCTGAGAGGACTCTTGGTGGCTAGCCGCTCTGGGATCCCCTCCCACCCCGTCGGACCATGCAACGCAACCTCATCATACTGTACTCATAGCTCACAGTGAACAGTCAAATGAATGCGGTTTCCTCAGCCGGATTCCACACGCTCCGCCTGCTTTGAAACATTCAGATGGATCCTCACAGAATCAAGAAAGATGGTCATACACTCATCACCAGCAGACTCAACTCCAGCAACGCACTCTACACCGGTGTCAACCAAAAATATCAAGAAACTACAGAAAGTCCAAAATGCAGCAGCCAGACTGGTCCTAGACATCTCCCGCCACAGCCACAACACCCAACTCCTACAACAACTCCACAGGCTCCCAGTCAACAAGAGAATCACCTTCAAGCTCCTCACATATGTCTAAAAAGCTCTCCACAATGAAGCACCAGCATACCTGACCACTGCCTTGCATTCCACGTACCCACCAGACAACTCTGTTCCGCCCAACTTGCCCTAGCCTCCGCCCCCAGGATCCACAAGACCAGAACCAGAGGAAGATTGTTCTCCTTCCTGGTCACAAAGACCTGGAACACCCCGCCCCTCCACCTCAGGTAATCTGCGTCACTGACCCGATTCAGGAAGGATCTCAAGACCTGGAACACCATGCCCCTCCACCTCAGGCAATCTGCGTCATTTACCCAATTCAAGAAGGATCTCAAGACCTGGAGCACCCTGCCCCTCCACCTCAGACAATCTATGTCACTGACCCAATTCAGGAAGGATCTCAAGACCTGGAACACCCTGCCCATCCACCTCAGGCAATCTGCGTCACTGACCCAATTCAGAAAGGATCTCAAGACCTGGAACACCCTGCCCATCCACCTCAGGCAATCTGCGTCACTGACCCAATTCAGAAAGGATCTCAAGACCTGGAACACCCTGCCCCTCCACCTCAGGCAATCTGCGTCATTTACCCAATTCAAGAAGGATCTCAAGACCTGGAACACCCTGCCCATCCACCTCAGGCAATCTGCGTCACTGACCCAATTCAGAAAGGATCTCAAGACCTGGAACACCCTGCCCCTCCACCTCAGGCAATCTGCGTCATTTACCCAATTCAAGAAGGATCTCAAGACCTGGAACACCCTGCCCCTCCACCTCAGGCAATCTGCGTCATTTACCCAATTCAAGAAGGATCTCAAGACCTGGAACACCCTGCCTCTCCACCTCAGGAAATCACAGTCACTGACCCGATTCAGGAAGGATCTCAAGACCTGGAGAACCCTGCCCATCCACCTCAGGCAATCTGCGTCACTGACCCAATTCAGGAAGGATCTCAAGACCTGGAACACCCTGCCCATCCACCTCAGGCAATCTGTGTCACTAACCCGATTCAGGAAGGATCTCAAGACCTGGAGCACCCTGCCCCTCCACCTCAGGCAATCTGCGTCACTGACCCAAGTCAGGAAGGATCTCAAGACCTGGAACACCCTGCCCATCCACCTCAGGCAATCTGTGTCACTAACCCGATTCAGGAAGGATCTCAAGACCTGGAGCACCCTGCCCCTCCACCTCAGGCAATCTGCGTCATTTACCCAATTCAAGAAGGATCTCAAGACCTGGAACACCCTGCCTCTCCACCTCAGGCAATCTGCGTCATTTACCCAATTCAAGAAGGATCTCAAGACCTGGAGCACCCTGCCTCTCCACCTCAGGCAATCTGCGTCATTTACCCAATTCAAGAAGGATCTCAAGACCTGGAACACCCTGCCCATCCACCTCAGGCAATCTGTGTCACTGACCCAATTCAGGAAGGATCTCAATACCTGGAACACCCTGCCTCTCCACCTCAGGCAATCACTGTCACTGACCTGATTCAGGAAGGATCTCAAGACCTGGAACACCCTCCCATCCACCTCAGGCAATCTGCGCCACTGACCCAATTCAGGAAGGATTTCAAGACCTGGAACACCCTGCCCATCCACCTCAGGCAATCCCCGTCACTGACCCAATTCAGGAAGGCCCTCAAGACCTAGCTCTTCTAATGATCCTACACCCTGAAGGACCAGCAGCCCCCCCACCCTCCAGTGACTGGAGGACCTCACGGGTGAGTAACTGAGCTATACAAGCACCTGATTGATTGTTTGACTTCACCAATAACAATATACGAATTTAAATATAAACTTAGAAATGTTGTAATATTGTCTGTTCTATGTATTTTGAATAATTTATTTTCAAGTTGTATTTTTATATGAAAATATTATATACTTCTCACCCAAGCCCACAAGACCCAACGGTATGCATCATGAAAGCATAGGTTATGAATTTATGAAGATTTTTGTAGTCTACGCATGAAACTCTTCAATATATTAAAGAGCAGGATTCTGAAATTAAAAAAGACATCTTTATTTTTCCTGTTCTGCATCAGTGTACCAAGCAATATCATAAATAACAAATAGTGACAAACAGCATCCGCAAACAATGCCGCAACTGCTCTATCCTCAATTGGTGCGAAGAGAGAAGACCCAGGGCCTGGTGGACATCGAATGTTGAGACCCTGGATGCAGATGATCCTATTATTCTGAAAAACAAGGATACAATTCAATTAAAGGCCATGCATGATTGTAAGCAAAGTTAAGGATCAATGAGGCAGAACAAAGTAATCTGCATAAGAATGGCTAACCTGGCCAATGTTTAACCTGGACCAGAAGCTCTTGACTAGTTTAGAAGTGTACTGAAAAAAATCTCCAATTCAGTCTGCCACATATTCACAAAGGTGATTCCTGGTAGCAACAAATAGATTTACTGTTGTGGATTCCTCCACTGTGAATGGAAAGACACCCACAGTCATACATCCCACTAAGGGGAACTCTAATATCACCCCCTCCCTCCCTCAAAATGGCCAGAGATTTAATTTGAGCCAAGGGCTGGGTCACTCAGTTTTGATGGGGTGTGGGAGAAGTGCTTTCTCCTAAGGCAAAATGTTTTACTGAAGAAAGTAGGAAAATAAAGTATATATGTTTGCACAGCGGGTTCCATTACACCTTTGCCTAAATCTATGCATTGAAGATTCCATGTAGAGGAAATAGGAAGACAGATACCATGTGACGTCCTCTGTAGTTTATTAAACACACAAAAGATGATAGGATATATGCTTTCAGAGTGTAGGACCACGGACACTCACTAGCATTCCAATGCAGCATTCTTTTTCCCACCAATCATGCCATCTCAGGTAGCACCATATGCAATAGTAAACAAAAACGTTAAAGGAAGGCCCAAGGGGATTGGAGATTACTGACCCTTAAGTGTCCTATCCCCCAATCTACATGTGCTAAAGAACAAAAGGGACACTAATGGTCAAACAGTATGTGGCTGAGGGAAAACAGAGTGGCATAGGCTGTGTCATATATGTGGCACCACAGTGTACAGAAAACCCATCAGCCCACCCAATGGCGGAGCATCATCATCTGGGATTTTTTGTAAAAGAACTGGTATCTCATCCAGGAGTCCCACTAGTTGTTTATCGTGGGACATCCAATGAAGGATCCGCCAGTGGTGTACAACAACCAAAGATTGAGATGCGGTGGTGCTGAAAAATATATTGCAGTGTTGAAAAAGGAGAAAAAAGTGAACTAAAATTGATTATAATGCCAGAAGAACTGAAGAACCAATTTATTAAGCGGTCGTCAGTCAAAATACTTTATTTGGTTCATAATAAAAACCACAAAAGTATACAAAGGTCCAGAAAATGGTAAAGACATTTAAATTGCAACATGGCTAACTAACAACAACACATCAACCAAAGAGAAAATATATGGCAAAAATTAAAAACAGTAAGAATGAAGTATCAAGTTCATATGTAAATTTAAAAGCATACACAATTCATCTAGGTTAAAAATAAAAATTCATTATTTAACAGGCTCTAAAAAGATCATGGAAGACTATTCTCAGACTGGCTAGTTTTTTCCTCAGTTTCATGGCTATATTTTAAAAAGTGGTGACAATTTCCCATATGTTGGACAGCAGTTGAAGGTATAATAGGGCAAGTTTCACTTGTTTGAACCCTTTATCCTTAAGTAGGGGTACAATAAATTGTTTCCGTATATCATTAAAATAACCACAAAAGAACATGAAGTGGGCAGTGTCCATTATAGAAAAACCATCAACGGTACATAATTGCAAGTCTGATACCTTAGTCCAACATGGGCGCCCAGAGAGGAGTAGATGAAATTTATTTACTCTAAACTTGGTTAGTAAATATCTGTGGCTAGCATTATTAACAACCTTCAGATATAATTCTAGATCATGGTCTGTTAAGACTAACTGATGGGCTCTCACGGTTGGTTTGGTCAACTCAGCCCTCTCTATCCATCCATCTGTGGAAGTTAAAAGGAGTCTTGACCTATTTTATGTCGCCCTTAACCAGTTTGGACGGCTCCTCAAATATTTCTGGGCGCCCTAGTGAGACTGCAACCTTTGACATAATTTAGCCACGGAATGGATTCCCAATGTTCTAAACTAAGACAGTCCCTCAGGATCTCGTGGTTCACATCCACTTCTGGGTTCAGCCAAACCATAATCCACTTTAAGAGGGGTGCAATGGCAATCCGGTCTTCCAAGTATTCCACCCCACATTCTTGGTGAACTATAAAACCGGAGGTTGATTGTGGTACTGATAAAATGGACTTTAAGAATTTGTCCTCTGCCACCTGTAACAACTTGACTTTCTTAAAAGCCCATACATCTGAGCCATACATTGCTATGGAAACACATTTTGCTTCGTAAACCTTTAACACTGCCTGTAGCGGTTTTACCCCCACTTTACGGGAAAAACCCAGAACGGCGGAGATGGACCAAACAAACGCATTTCTTTTCTCGGGCAGTTGAGGAAGCCAGGTGGAACTTTAATCCAAAACCACCCCAAGGTATGGAAATCTGGTTACCCTAGATAACCTGTTCCCATTACAAGCCAATCAAGGACGATTGTTAGTCCAGTGGCTTTCTTCAAGGCCAAATACTAAAAACACTACTGCAAATATGTGAAAAAAATATATAATAATGAAAGTAAATTATCAGAGAGACCCTACCATTTGACGTTGTTCCAAAATCTGGAAGCAGTGTCTCGGAGAGATAATGCGGTTCCTGTAAAAAAAAAAAAAATGTACACATATATACCAGCACATACATATATACGGACAGGAAAAAGCCACTGGAAGTAACAATTACACACCACATAAATCAATGCTGTAGCTAGTACATTCCATCAGCATTCTTGATTGATATCCACAAGGGATACCAATTGCAACTCACCGAGAACAATCTTGGGATCAGACCTCACCTCTCCTGGCGCACGCTCAGGCAATGAGGCCCGCTCTATTGATGTGCAAAAAGAAGATAGCAAGGGAGACAACATTATCCTGCCATTTATGTTATATTATGTAAGCAATGATAAAACCTTGGTAAGCCCGTGAGACACAACAGGACAGTCTAAGAGACCTGTTGATGTTTAAATAATGTTTATTGTAACCATATGGTTGGATAGCCCAGTCTAAGTTGTTATAAAGTGCCTGGTATCACATCATAACCTGGTTCTATTGTTTGATGCCGAAAAGCTAATCTCAGCGTGGTCTTTAAAGAAATTGCCCAGAAGGACTGAAAAGATGGCCAAATAGACAGACTGCAGTCAAAATGAGGAATGAAGGATGCCAACCGTCGAGAAACTCCCGGAGAAGGTGCCGCCAAATCTTGGTATCGTCCCTAGGCTAGCTGAGGCAGTTGGTAGTAACCCCCCAGTCGTGCCTTCGCAGATTTATTCTGGGCGTACCCGTCAGTCGGTACCTCTGGCTTAGTACTAAGCCGAGGGGGAGTTACCAAAATGTGGACCGAAATGGAGACTGCACGTATATTCTAACTAGCTACTGCGGGCTCGCAATAGAGCAGTTTAGATGTGTATGTGCGGACCACAGGGAGACCTGTCTTGCCAAAATTTACCGGAAATACTAAAATCGTATCCGGTTGTATGGGAAAGGTTATCAACCAATGCCCTTGTTGCAAGCAAAAACGTGTAGTCCGAGGATACGAGAAAGAGGTCCATGTGCATTGGTTTAAGCTGATCACAGCAAAGTAAAGTTTCACCGACTAGAGTCGATGGCATGGTCGGAGGAAATGCAAGAAAACCCAGACCAGTGTTGGCTTCGTAATGTGATGGTTTAAATGTCATTGTGAACCTATGAGTGAATGGGATGGGTTGTGAATTAATGTAGGGGGGTATGCTTGAGTGTGAGGTGCTATGTGTGAATGTTATGGGGTGTGCATCAACATGAAGGGGTATGTGTGGATGTCAAGGGTGTGTAAAAGTGAAGGGTTATGCCTATAAGCGAAGGGCAGTATGTGAATGTAAGTCAATGAGCATGAATCCGACGGTGAACGCATAAATGAGAAAGTATCTGAAGGGCCATAGTGGGGAGTGAAGGGGTGTGCATGAATGGGAAGGAGTATCAAAGAATGTGAAGGGGTAATTTTGAAAAAGGAAGTTTTATGCACAAGTACAAAAAGGTATGCTCCAGGTTCTCGACACTCGCTCCACTCTTCTGGAATGCCCTTCCCTTAGCTATCAGATCGACTCCATCTTACCTTGACTTTCGGGCAGCTTTGAAACCCCATCTCTTTTCTTCCGCCTACTCCTCTCAACACTTACTCTTAACACCCTTCCTCTCTTTCCCTCCGTTTCAGGCTCCTTCTACAGCGCCAAGAAACCGCCTGGTAGTAGAGCGCTTTACAAAACCCTTTCAACTTCTATGCATGAATATTAAGAGCTGTGTGACTGAAGGGGTGTGCATGAATATGAAGGGGTGTGCATGAATATCAAGAGCTGTGTGTGACTGAAGGGGTGTGCATGAATATGAAGGGGTGTGTGACTGAAGGGGTGTGCATGAATATTAAGAGCTGTGTGTGACTGAAGGGGTGTGCATGAATATTAAGAGCTGTGTGTGGATGTGAAGGGGTATATTTAAATATAAACGAGTATATGTGAATGTAAAGGTATGTGTGAATGTGGAAGGGTATGTGTGAATATAAAAGGGCATATGTGAATTTAAAAAAGTATTTGTGAAGGGTATGGGTGAATGTGAAGGGGTTTATATCAACATACAAAGATATGTCTAAAATTCATGTATGTCCTTTCACATTCAAAGGATAAATGAATGAAGAAGTACGTTTGAATGTGAAGGGGTATAGGTGAAGGCTAATAACGTGAATGTGAAAGGGTATGTGTGAGTGTGAAAGAGCAAATGTCAATGTGAAAGAATATATGTGAATGGGGGGTATATAAGATACGAAAGTGTATGTGTGAATGTGCTGGGGCATGCATGAAATTGAATAAGTAGGTTTGAATAAGACAGGGTTTATTTGATAGTGTAGGGTAGGTCTAAATGTGAAAGGGTATGAGTGAACGTGTAAATGTGAATTAGGGTGGTATGTGTGTTTGTGAAGGGGTAATTTTAAATGTGAAGTGACATGCATGAGTATGAAGGAGTATGCATGAATATTAGAACCTGTGCGAACGTGAAGGGGTAAGCATGAATGTGAAGGGGTATGATGAAACAGAGGTATCTGTGAATGTTAATGGTGTGTGAATGTGTAAGGATGTGTGAATGCAAAGGTGTGTGTGAATATGAAAGAGTGTTTGTGAATGGTATGCGTGAATGTTAAAGGGAATATATGAACGTAGAAAGCTGTGTGTGAATGGGCATGCTTGAATGTGACGGGAAATAGGAATGTAAAGGGTATGTTTGAATTTGAAGGGGTATATGTGAACAACATGCGAGTGTGAAAGGGTGAATGTGAAAGGGTATTAGTGAATGTATAGAGGTATGTGATATGAAGGTGTATGTGTGACTGTGATGGGGCATGCGTGAAATTAAATGGTTAGGTTTGAATATGACCGGGCTTATTTGAAAGTATATGGGCGGTCTAAATGTGAAAGGGTAGGGGTGAAGGGGTATATGTGAGTCAGAGTGGCCTGTGTGAATGTGAAGGGGTGCAATCCCTCACGACGCATGCCTGAACAACGCGGTCTTAACTATGCATGCCTTTACCACGCATGCCTTCACAACTGATTTAGTTGTGATAGCATAATTGGTTAAGGCATATGTGCGGTTAAAGTTATGCCCTGGCCTCCACTTAGTCCTAAAACTGGTCCTAAATCCCTGCCCAGAGTACAACCCCAGCCCTAAAAACACCCCAGCCTGACTTCTGAAAGCCCGGACCCTGCTCTAAAAACGAAGCCTCCCCCTTTCCCGGGCACTGAGACCTAAAACCCAGCTCCCAGCTTTGAAATTGACCCCAACACCCCATGCCCTGAGCCCTAAAACCTTGGCCCTGGACCTTAAAAAAACACCCCAGACTCCCGCCCTAAAACCGTCCCTGCAGCTGTAAAAAGTACCCTGACCCCTTTCTTGAAGGCCTAAAACACGGACCTGCAACCTACCCGGCCCCCACTCTGAGCCCTAAAACCGGCCTCTCTGCCCTATAAAGTACCCTGACCACCGGCCCCGAGCCTCAAAACCCTACAAAGTTACTCCCAGAAATCATACTCCCCAAGCCGTTCCTCGTGCAGGCAGAAGTCACCTCTGACCCTCCGCCTCGAGTAATGAGCGCTAACTACTACTAACGTCTAAACCACGCATATGTGTAGCAGACATGCGTGGTAAAGGCCCATGCGTGGTAAAGGCACACACGTGCTAAAGGCACACACGTGCCTCGCGTGGTTCCGCCTGCGTTTAGTCATGCACAGTTTAAGCTGTGTGGTTAAGGCTGTTTCATGTATGTGAATGGTATGAGAATGTGAAAGGGTATGTGTGAGTGTGAAGATAATGCATGAAATTCAATGTGTATATGACATGATTTATGTGAAAGTGAGTGGTGTGTGTGCCCCTCTTCTACGTCTCCCACCTGTCCCCTCTCTCCCTCTCTCTCCCCACCGTATGTTCCATTGCATTCTTCATTTCGGTCACTAACTGTTCCTCTGTCTCCCTAGTCTCAGTGTTTTATCTTTCTTTCTGTCACTAACTCACTCAGTGAGTCTGAGTGCGTGATGTCACTTCCTGTGATATCATGGATGTCAAAGGGTGTGTGATGTCACTTCCTGTGATATCATGGATGTCAAAGGGTGTGTGATGTCACTTTCACTAACCCTGGTATTTCAGGGGATCACCGTCCAGGGCAGCCCTGTTTATCAGAAGTGACCACGCGCCTAGAAACGGACGGATATTTGATCTGATGGTCTGTGTGTGGAGCTGGGATTTGTTGGGGCACTAAAGCCATAAATGGTGACGTAGAGGTTGTGGAGCCGGAGGGCATCTGTAGGCATTACCTACACCCACCCTAGTCTCCACAGGGGTGGGGTTGGGACTGCAGCCTTACATGTGCCTTCTCCACACTTCCTTCTGTGCAGTCAGTCTTTCATTAGACTGAGATGCTGCGGACACAAGACGGGGGTGTACCTGGGGGTGTGGAGAGAGCCCCCCCTATATTTAGAGCGGGGACTCCCTTCCTTCCCCCTACTTGAGGCAAAAGGGATCAGGGAAGTGTCCCCTGTGCCCTGGCAGGGTGGCTGCGTGGCTGTAATGACGCTGAACGTGTGTAAGCTGGCTTCAGGGCGCTTTAAACCCAGCCCACTGGGAGCAGCCTCTGGATCTGCACCAGAGGCCCCCGCGGGGCTGCTTATGAATATTAACACTTCCTAATGAACACCTCGTTTTCTCTCTAAACACAATTTAAAGGTGCAACACATCTGTTTAAGATCAGTGTGGCTTTCAGCTGTGAGGCATACCACCAATTGACATTTGGAAAAACCTAAACGTGATTTATAAAATTGTAACATACTTAACAAAGAAGGGAGGTAGAGTATAAAGTAGGATTCCTACTCCACGGGCACTGATACATAAACAAGGAGAATCCTACTACCAGTAGGAAGGAAAAGTGAAGAAAGGGGGAACACTCAGTGTTGTGTAAAATACCCCTCACACACCAACAGGCCCCTTGGTGTCATGCTTCATCATCGGGGTCTTCGCACCCCGCTAAGGGGATGCGGCACGCAGGTCGTAGCGTGCCGCATCCCCTTAGCGGGGTGCGAAGACCCCGATGATGAAGCATGACACAAAGGGGCCTGTTGGTGTGTGAGGAGTATTTTACACAACACTGAGTGTTCCCCCTTTCTTCACTTTTCCTTCCAACTGGTAGTAGGATTCTCCTTGTTTATGTATTATAAAATTGTAAAGCAAACCCAAAAAATTTTTTTTTAAATTACTTTGGGATTCTGCTAAAGTGTTTATTTTAATTTGGCTGATTTCATATTATATATTTGGGATGTCCCTGTAAGGCATCATTGGGATTTAAATATGATAACTTGTCCCATGGCTATATTTCCCAGGTCTTGGGTCCAGTGTTAATGTAGTTATATGTGTCAGTGCTTTTGAATTCAGCAGCACCATTATTCTAGTTTGCTTTAAAGATCACCTGACTTAAATAGGAATATTGAAAAATAAAGTATACAAATAAGACTACACATTAGTTATATATTCATGCGCACATTAAACAAAATATGTACAACTGACACATCATATTTGATCATCTTAGCCAACGGATTTAGCACAAGGGACCAGAAGCTGATAACCCCAGCCTAGCAGCGCATAAAGGGATGTGTTGAAATGGATCCGATGAGATAAAAGGAGGAAAATATAAATCCGGCTTGCCTGACCTTAAAATGGCGGCCGTTTATGACATCCTCAGTCATGGAACAATGACTGCACCTAAATAAACACAGCAGACAATGAAAACAGAAGAAGGCACAGAGAGGAAAGTGTAGAAGGACTCTGACTGCAACCACTACATAGAAAGGAAATTGAAGAAGGACTCTGACTGGAACCACTAAAAGGAAAGGAAATTGAGAAAGGGCCTCAAGCAATTGAAAGTGAGAAGGGACTTTAGCTCTCACTTAGATAGAGAAACAAACGACCATCTTGGAACAGTGAACAACTTGCGTTAACAACAAAACACCCTCACTCAAGACTCATATGTTAATAAGGAAAGAAAAAGAGGACAAAGTGTGAGAAAAAAGAAGGACTAAGAGAGTAGCAATTTACAAAGTGAAAGAATGAGGTCAGGCAAGACACTGGAAAGAGGAAAGTAAGGACAGCTAGAATGTAAGAAAGAAAACTTGTGAAATTTGATAGGACAGAATCGTGAAACACTTACAGACCTACACGAACTAAGAACCATTATGGCGGTCAGGTACACAGAACGGGAAGACATGAACGCGCAAGTCATAACATACCCACCCAAGATCTCTAAGAACGCGGCAAAAAAGGCCAAACACAACCTACTGAAGAACAATCCGGAACATCTGTTCTTGGACCCCTCGTTTAACAGAGATAGGGGCATCATCATAAATGACCTGATATTCTTCACCAGAAGGACGGCGACCTGGCGTAATGTCGTGACAAAAAGGCTAAATATCGAAAATACGACCAACATCCCACACGGCACTAAAATTAGGAGCAAACCTTCAGCATGGTGCAGTGCTATCCTAAACATAACTATATACAAAAATGGAATTGTACTCATCCAAGCAGCTGACAGAGAACTAGAAAAATTCGACAAAGTATTCTCATCCTTAAAAGTAGAAGTAGAAAACTCAAGACACCAGACACCTCGAACACAACAAGTAGCCAATATAGTACAGAACAGTTCTTCCAATACTGATGGCATACCAAACATAAATCTGCAAGATCCACCTCAACCAACACGCCAAGGAGAAAGACCTAATCAGCAACAAAAATTGACCTCACCAGACATCACAATTGACACAACCAACTCTGTCACCAGAGAAGCCGACCAAACGAGCGGCCAGAACGATCTTATACCCAACGCCGGAGATCTACTTGAAACTGTGATGGCCATACCGGAGAAGGTGATTAAAAGGATAACTGTATCCCCGAACCCTCGAAACAATGAGAAGAACCATGCACCAAAAGAAATGCCGTTACCGATACTACATGACGCCACAACGCCTGGAGAGGATGGCTCAGCTCCGAATGAGACCGCCTACGAAGATAACTACAAAAAGAACAGGGTAGAGGGTATCGACCTTCCCCCAACCTCCCCCTACTGCGAGTCCGGAGTCCCATAGATCTGTACCCGCAAAAACACCCTCTGCACCTAATAACATAAGAAGCAAGGGAGACACCCCGAATAAAATCGAGAGTCATAACAAAACTAAGGATACAACGGAAAGATCAGTGGGAACGAGGACAGTCCTTGCACGGAGAGAGGGAATACGTAGAACGCAGACAGCCAGGCCAATCTCACACAAGAAATCAACCCGAACACTGAAAGAAGTCAATAAGCTCAAGAAACTAATAGGCAACCTGGCACAAGTATCGATGAATATCGCAAAGACAATGGAGGAATTCTGGGAGACTACGTTAAATACGCACACAAAGGTCGCACAAATCCAGAATCTCGTACTCCGACCCAACAGACCAAACAGGACTAATCCCTTAAATGAAGAAGCCCTGGCCTTACTCCGATCTTATGAAAAACCGGCTCAGGGAAAGGAGGGGTATATCGAAACTGTACCCATTGACTCTAATAGAGCGTCCAGAAAGAACGACAGGAAAGCAATTCTCCACAACTTACAACATATTCAGGTGATCACAACCGACACTGATAATGGAGACCCCGTTAACTCACAGAAAGCCCTGAAATGTCTACTTCTTAACTGTCGTTCGGCAACTAAACATGCGTCAGATATAGCTGCCCTCATCATAAACAAGGGAATTGACCTGGTCATCCTCACGGAAACATGGCTCAGTGAATCATCATCTCCTACCATTGATCTCCTAGTACCACCTCATTATAACATTGTCAGGTTAGACCGACCAAGGAAAGTGGGAGGAGGTATAGCTTGCATTCACCGGGCCGAGATTAAGGTCAACCAATTCCAATCCGACCCCATAGAATCCTGTGAATATCTTGGTCTTAACATAAGATCAATAAATAACCAAAGCTATAACCTACACGCGTTCTACCACCCACCAGGAGAGAACACAAAGTTCACAGAGCAACTAATAGAGATAATAACGGCCAACTCTAACTCGGATGCCAACAACATATTCCTAGGGGACTTTAACCTCCATTGGGACGATGGCAATGACAAAATGGTTAATGCGATTAAAGACTTCCTAAATGAGCTAAACCTCACGCAAGCATGCACCCAGCCCACTCACAAGGAGCGACTCTAGACTGGATTATTGCAAGAAACAAAGAGATCTCAATCCTTGCTATAGAACCGTGTGATTGGTCTGACCATCACGCCATAACATTCGCGATACCCACAATGAAAAAGGGTAGGACCGTGCAACCCCGCAAGTGCAAAAAATTGATTCGTGATACAAAAGAAGCCAATATTGAATTACTGGTAGAAAGATGTGAAAAAGACTTGAAGCCTCATAACAATAGGCAGAATGTCAATGTCAATGAGCTGACGGATCACTACTTAGCCTCGATCAGTAATATAGTCAATGACACCCTGCCTCAAAAACTGAAAAACGTCTCTGAAAAGCCAAAAAATCCTTGGTTTAGCGAGGCATTGAACGAAGACAGGCGAAAACTGAGAATGGCAGAAAGGAAATGGAGACAACATCCCTCCTCCCCTGAGCTGAAAGACCTCAGAAAAACTAGGAAACAGTATAACAAAAAGATAAACACCAAAAAAGAATTTATAAGGGCTGAACTCGACAACGCCACAAATAGACCAAGAAAACTCTTCGAGATCTTAAAACAACAGTCGAATAAACTAACCAAAACGACTCAAGAGAGCTCGAAAACTCCCATAAGCTGCGAGGAATTTTCCTCATTTTTCACAGAAAAAAACAAACTACTAGAAGTTGAGCTCACAAGTGCAGCAGCTAACATCATGACCCTAAACGAGGCTAAGACGGCATCTGAAGGTCCTCAAACAAAAAATAAGGCAAATTGGGACACATTTGAACTATTTGACCAGGGAAAGATCGCCAAAACGCTAGCTGAACTCAGACCGAACAACCACTATCAAGATCCTCTACCGGCAAAGTGTGTAAGAGAAATCAGCCACACCCTAACTCTTATATGGACTGAGATAATAAATGCTTCACTTGCTCAAGTGACTCTCCCTGACTGCCTAAAAACTGGACAGGTAGTTCCCATCATCAAAAAACCGACAGCGGATACAACAGACCCGAAGAATTATCGACCTGTGACCAACATCCCTCTACTTGCCAAGCTTATTGAGAAATGCGTGCAGGGCCAACTGAGTCAGCACATCGCTAAATACTCACTACTAGATGACTGCCAATCTGGCTTCAGAACTGGACATAGTACTGAAACGGCGATCCTGCATATTGTTGACGATGCCTTACAAGCCCTAGACCAAAATCATGCGTGCCTATTGATCCTACTAGACTTGTCATCAGCATTTGACACTGTAAATCACGAAATATTGCTGACCAGGCTACGAGACAGGATGGGTTTATCTGGAAACGTATTGAAATGGTTTAACTCCTTCCTTCAGAACAGGACACAACTATTCCTGGTCAACCAAGTAAGCTCATCTCCGTGCCCTAACACATTAGGAGTCCCACAAGGCTCGACGTTATCCCCAGATCTATTCAACTTGTATGTAGAACCCCTCACGGAGATTCTTGGAAAATCACAGATCTCCTATCACATGTACGCAGACGACACGCAAATATATATGAAGATCACCTGTCGGGATGACATTGTCCTAATGAATGAAACACTAAAGGGAGCACTACAATGGCTAACAGCCAATCATCTAAAACTTAATGCCGACAAAACAGAATTCCTATTAATATCACCTGCAAAGAGTCAACCAGAGGTAAAAGAATGGACTAAACTGGTGACTGCTCTAAACTGTACCCCGACCCTAATCAATTCAGCTAAATCACTAGGAATTACGTTAGATAAGAACCTCGACATGAAAGACCACATCAACACAATGGCCAAGAGCGCCCGTTTCCACCTGAATTATCTAAGAAAATTGAAACCCTTTATCTCAGAAGCAGATCTAAAACTGGCTATCCAATCACTAGTGATCTCGAGAATTGAATACGGATGCACCACATTAGCTGGCCTACCGAAGACATCCACTGCACCACTAAAAGCCTGCCTCAACGCTGCGGCAAGACTCATCACGGGAACGAGAAAATTCGATCACATATCTCCCCACTTAAAGGCACTAACCTGGCTATCTTACGAAGCGAGAATTAAAATGAAGATGGCATGTATTACCCACAAAGCGGTTCACCTCAACACGCCAATATATCTAGCCAAGAAAATTAAGCTATCAGGAGGTAACAGACCAACTAGAAGCGCGAGGGAGCTGCTACTACGACCGGCCTTTCACAAGAAAAAGACCTATGACCGTGCATTCTCCGGAGCCGCCCCCAGAGTCTGGAATTCCCTCCCCCCTATCAGGATGATTCAAAATTTTGTAAAATTCAAACGGGAACTGAAAAACAACTTGATGAGTAAATAACATACATAGAGATCCCCACCGACCATTAGTATGAACACTCAAGACAAAGAAGGTCGGACTCATCTTGAATAACAGGAAGATCAACTAGACAATGACCGAGTCCCGTTCAAACAGCGGCTATACACTCCAAGACTACCTCAACTATACGTGATCTCTACACTACATTTCACACCTTTAATGATATAATTCCCTACCCTACTTAGCTATCTATTTAATCCTTACCACATGCCAAACCTATTCAACTCTTATTGCTATTTAACCATGGAATTGCACTGATAACACTATGTAACCTACCTCACCGAGCCTGAGGATATGACTATGACTCTAGCCGTATCTTTGCACCTCTTAAGGCTTACGTTACAGACTTTAAGAAGATACTTATCTAAGCACCACTGTTAACATATCGCCTACTACATCATATATGTTTGTTGTTATAATGGCTATTATAATGTCAATCGGTAATTTTGTAATCTTTTCTATGTTAAGCGCTCTGATACCCACGGGTCTTGTCCGCGCTATATAAAACTCTAAATAAATAAATAAACGCTGTGTCCAGTGATCTATCTCATGATCTCATCACATGCCTCCATTTTACTATAAGACACAGATGCATCAAGGCTTTATTGCTTCAGACAAAGGCTCACGGCAGCATCACAGCCCAGGGTGGGACCATCACAACTCTTTGGAGGAGGGGTTCCACCATGGCAGGACCACAAGACTTGCTGCCAGCCTTCTCTTCTCAAGCTGCCCATTTCCTATCACGCGTCAATACTTACCGGGGCTTGGTCTGCACTCATGTCCACAGCCATTGCTTACGCAGGTCTGGCCCGCAGGACAATCGTCATCATATGCTAGTCCACACTCTTCAGCGCACGCTCCTACATCTAGAATAGAGAAATACAGCAGTATGAATAGACATTATTAACATGGTAAAAACTTGCGAGAGCCCCATTCTGTCACCATAGTAGTGAAATAGCATCTTATTGCCTGAAGATGTTTATGAGTAAAGACAGCCGAGAGTCGATACGCCATTCCCTCAGAACCTTGAACCTTCGCTGTCTTCTCAACACCGAAATCCAAATCCCACCTGCCTCGTTCTGAATCCACCCCCTAGAGAGAAACCCTCCCTTGGGATGTTCCAGACAAAAACATGAACAACAAGTCACCAAAATAGCAGCTGTAAAAGAAGTGACATCATCTTTGCTTTGGGACTCATGACATCTTCCCCCGACTTAGGCCCTCAGCATGAAGTAGTCTCCTACTTGATGCTGAGGGACAAGAGAAGGACAAACGGATCGAATTGTACAAGGTAAACTGTGCTCAGAAAGACAATGTCCTTTCCTCAGAGCAGGGCCAGCAAGGCTGGTGCCAGGGTTTAAAAGGTTAATGCATCTCTCCCTAGCTCCCCTCATGAACTCCTCCGCGGATTCCCTCACTGCCACAAGTGCCCCTCATCTCCCCATAGCCCCTCCCCCTCATGACCTCCTCCTCCGATTACCTCACTGCACCCTCCACCAGTGCCCCTCATCTCTCCCAAGCTCCCCCTCCACCTATGAAATCTTCCTCGGATTCCCTCACTTCCACCCCCCACCAGTGCCCCTCATCTCTCTGCAGCACCTCCCACTACCTCCTCGGATTCCCTCACTGCACCCTCCACCAGTGCCCCTCATCTCTCCCAAGCTCCCCCTCCACCTATGAAATCTTCCTCGGATTCCCTCACTTCCACCCCCCACCAGTGGCCCTCATCTCTGCAGCACCTCCCACTACCTCCTCGGATTCCCTCACTTCCACCCTCCACCAGTGCCCCTCATTGCGCCATAGCCCCTCCCAAGAACTCCTCCTCGGAATCCCTCACTTCCACCCTCCACCAGCACCCCTCATCTTTACATAGCTCCTACCTCATATGCATGTCCTTTGCTGGATAGCGCTACTCATATCGGGGTAGTGTGTGTCAGTACTTTACACCACGCACACATTATACAGAGACAATGAATCATACATGTATGTAAATCAGACTACAGGGAATGCCACATAAGCCAGTGAGGATTGCAAGGTGTAGGATTCACATGTTATCAATACTGGTAGGCAGTATATTTTAAGAGGGTTTGGTCTGGGGAAACACAACCTTAGGATTTAAAGCGTATTCCATGGGGTTCAGATTTACTGATAAAAATGTATATCTGCCCAAACATACTCATTTTAGCAACATTAGAATAATGAAAGACTGAGGCAGTTCTAACTATATCACAAAACAAAAAAAGCGAAGTTCTAACTATACCATTCATGTTTGTATGCAGCTCTTTGATGACAGTTCATTGGTTGCTGTCCTATGTTAGGATTGTAACTTCTGAACTCCACGTAACAGAAGGATCTCCGTCAGAGGCAGTAACCCACTGAGCTATCCACATAAAACACAGTTCATCTGCATTTTAAAAACTACTAACATACCAATGATTGCTCTCCAGCAGGAACACCAGCGTTACCTGGACACTTTGTATTGTCTTACTGTTGTCCTGCATCGGCCATTGATAATGATAACAAGCATTGGCCTAGCCAAGAGGTCTCACTTTTGGGACCTTATAAGTGTTCAGTTATCCAGCACAACATCCTTGGTGCAACAACATCAACTGTTGCATGGCTAAACACTTATAAGGTCCCAAAGGCAAGACCTATTGGCTATGCCAAGGCTTGTTTCTTCTGCTTTGTTTTTCTAGATGAACAGTGATATGCAAAAGGACGACATTATGGCAAAATGTTTATTTTTTGTGCACTTCATGTAATTAAAGAGCGTTATTTTTAAAATTACTTATGTTAAACTGATCTAAACATATTTTGTAACAAATATGTTATGTTATGTTAAATTAATTTATTGAGCGCGCTAACACCATTAGGTTTCTTGGCGCTATGCAGAAGGAGCAGGGAGGAGAGACAAACAATAACCCAGCTGAAAATGAAGGCTAGTGATAGGCTATGGTAAACAGATACGTTTTAAGAGAAGATCTGAACATAGGATAAAGGGAGGACAACCTAAGAGAGAGGGGTAAAGAGTTCCAGAAAGACGGGGCTAAAAAGGAAAACCTAAGGCCACCGTGTTTGTTACGCTTGAATCTGGGGATGGAAAGTAAAGCCAATTGGGATGACCGAAGGGTGCGAGAAGGAACATAAGGATGGAGCAAGGAAGAAATGAAAGAGGGGCCCTGACCAGTGAGGGATTTGAAAATAATGCAACCCAGCTTAAAGTTACATCGGGCAGATACCGGGAGCCAGTGAAGACTTTTTAGGAGAGGTTGGACGTGCTGATCTCTAGGTTGGTGGTAGATCAAGCGGGCAGCTTGATTTTGGATCAGCTGGAGTCTCCTAAGTTGGTATGCAGGAATGCCTACGTATAGTGCATTTGCGTAGTCAAGCCGAGACATGACTAACGCAAGCAAGGCAAGCAAGGCCACGGTAAGGGCATCAGTGGTCAGTAGGCAGGAGATCTTACGTATTTTCCTGAGCTGGAAATGGCTAGAGGAAACTACCGCGCTGATCTGGGGTGTCATAGATAGGTCGTTACTTATGACAACTCCCAGACTTTTTGCTGAGTTGACAGGGCAAGGAGAGTTGCCAAGACTGACAGGCCAAAAAGATGAGTGCCAGGGATTGGAGGGCCCCCCGACAAGAACCAGCTCTGTCTTGTCGGGGTTGAGTTTCAGATGGTTTGTGCCCATCCAATCACTGATAAAACAGAGGGTATTTTGAAAAGTGGAAATGGATTGATCACCGGAGTCAATGGTGAAAACCAGTTGAATGTCATCTGCGTAGTTGAATGCAGAGACATTGAATCGACGGAGGGAGCGGATTAACGGGGCCAGGTATAAATTAAAAAGGAGGGGGGATAAAGAGGAGCCCTGCGGGACACCAGAAGTCAGTTCGACGAGAGGCAGAGAACTGGGACAGCCTGACGGCGATGGGTCAGGAAAGAGCGCACCCAGTCCAGAGCAGTGCCCTGGATGCCAGCCTCTCTGACACGGTCGACCAAAATAGCATGGTCGACCGTGTCGAAGGCGGCCGACAGATCCAGGAGAACCAGGGCCTGACAGATGTTGGAGTCGGCGCCCCTGCGAAGTTCGTCCATCACAGAGAGGATGACTGCTTCTGTGGAATGCGCAGGTCTGAACCCAGCCTGCTGGGGGTCCAAAACACAGGAGTCCTCTATAAAGGAAGTGAGGGTTTGAGTAACGTGAGACTCCAGAACTTTACTGAGGAAGGGAAGGAGGGAAATGGGACGATAGTTGCTCATGGTGGACGTGTCAGCCGTGGGTTTTTTCAAGATAGCCACCACCTCTGCCCGTTTGAAGGAAGCCGGGACCACCCCTGAGGTTAAGGAGTTGTTTAAGAGAGCCAAACGGGGGTCCGGACAAGAAGTAAAAGCTTCTCGCAGGGCAGAGGGGGGGCAACAATCGCTAGGAGAACCAGAAGAGACTTTGAGCAGGAGGGAAAGAAAATATCTAACTGCTTTTTAGTGTGTTTAATTTTACAATACAAATTCTACTTTTATTCTCCACACCTGCATCCATCCTATCTATTTCATATGAAAAAGCTAAATACCAAGGATATTTAAGTATCGTGGGGAAGGCAAGTGTGTGATCATGTATTATAAGGAATAAAGTACACCCTAGCATACATTAAAGCGATATTACAAGTTACCTCTACACCTTATAAAGGAACTTTGCCTTCAGCCTCATTCTTCTATATAGAGTCGTGGAACTCGTCTGTAACTTGCTAAATCCTTAATATGTACAGTAGGGTTATTTAAGCCATATGTAATATACCTACGTGTAGGTTCTCATTCATCAGTATGCGGTTGTCTTATTCAGATTTTGACTGCGCCCACTACAGCGGTCAGCCCAATTCAGCCCCAGGATGGCTCCCCTGTGAACACTGCCCTTTGTTAATTTGACCCGGAGCCTAAACCCACCCAAAGGAGTTCCGTCAAGTGTCATCGACTGCTGCGCAACTCATGTGTGCTTTCTCAGACCAAATATCTTTGCTTTCAGCCAATATTATTTCAGGCTGATGAGAGCCTGCCAACTTCCAACACTAGATTTCGCACAATTCTTAACAGATCCCTTGAAAATTACAGTCGATATTAAAATTATTCTGGAATAAAAAGTTAATACTGCGACCAGGACAAAACAATTAGGAGGCAATTTCGCTATTAAAACGAAGATAGGCTTCTAAAACGGTAACGTCCATTTGTTATGAGAGATGTATCTTATACTGCGCCGACTTATTCACGCGTTTGCTATAAAAAAAAAATACAGATGGGCGAGCGCAAGGACTCATGGGACAAGCAGAGCCAGACCCGAGCGGGGGGGGGGGGGGGGGGGCATGGGGGGTCGTGATGAGCTGAAAGGCAGTGCCTTCCTTCTTGGGCGCTTTTACTGTTTCAGCTCAATTCTGCTCCTCAGAACCTGTGAAAGTGTTTTAGGCCAATCTGCTTTCGTCGCCTCTGAAAACCAGCATTTCATGTTTATTCCATTTCTTTTGTGCAGTTTTATATAGCGCCAACTGGGCCTGGAGGTATTGGAGCGCTTTTCTTGAGCACTTGTAACATTAACACAAGGCCCCAGTCATTTTTAAGCGAAGAGGTGATTTACCCGAAATCACGGGACGTTAAGCCACACCGAGACTTGAACCAGGTTACCAAGGTCCAAAGTCAGCACTTCGGGGCACAACGCCACATCCTCCCACTATACTCTGTTAAACTTTTTTTTTAAACGCCAAGATGGGTCTTTTAGACTGAGCGGCTAGAGGCAGTGTGTTCCTGTGGGTGTTTCTAGTGTTGCAACACGATGCAGCTTTTACATTGTGTGTGAGGGGGGGGGGGGGGGGGGGGGTGAAGCACTTTGAGCTCAACGCCGCTGCGCGCAGCCCTTCCGGCCAAGCCGCTAGAACCGGGCCTGGTCTCGAAGCCCCCTTGAAAGAACGGCCGGTGCTCAGACCCGGCCCTCAAACCCCTGGAAGAACCCTCAAAGGCCCCCAGAGACCCTGCTTTACTCAATAGTCCTTCCACTGCCTTTGTATACCGCCTAGCGCCAAGGTGCTCCCTTGGGAGTGACAGCAGCGCTTTACGAATCCCTAATTCAATTCAATGAACCCCCCCCCCCTTCCCCCTTCCCCCTCCCCCTGCCCCCTCGCTGTTGGCCAGCACTTGTCCCCGGTGCTCATGTATGTTCCTGTGTTTGAATCAGGCAGCCCCTACAGTCTGGGGCCTCTCGAGCGGCCAACAAACATCACCTGCCTCAGAAAGTGATCTTGGTCCGGGCTCTTACCGTAATATGGCGCTGAGAACACGTCCCCAGCCCAGAGGGCGAGCAGAGCGAGGAGCAGCAGGGAGCCGGCGACCTTCATGCTTCTGGAGTCGGCGGGAGTGAGCCGGGCAGCTGAGCCCGAGGGCTTTTATACAACCATTGATTGGACGCCTGTCCAGAGGCAGTGACGTCACCCAGGGCCAGGTGAAGCAGGGGTCACACTTCCCACCCCATTGGTAGTTCAGGGTTTCTTTATTATTCCAGTGTTCCTGTTGCATTAGAGCCGCGTCTCACTCCATGATTGACGCCGCGTGTGATCCTCGGACGCTGCTCACCTGCGGGTCCTTTGGAACCTGTCCCTCTCATCCGGGTTCTTCCGGGGCTTTCCCAGCACAGATGAAAACTCTCCGACATCTGGGAAAAGCCCAGGATCGACGCCGTGTTACATTTCTTGTTTTAATCCATCGAAGGTTCGAGCCTTGACCCCTCACCCCATGTTTTTTATATCCCTCTCAGCTTCTTTGCATTCGATGTAAACATTGGTGAGTTCAAAACATGTTGAGTGACAGGAGACTGCAGAGCCACGAGCCCGATGAATATTGATTGTGCAACCCCCTGAGAATGGCCATGAATACAGGGACGGTGGCCTGCGAGGGACACCAGACCACCATGGCTGTCTTTGCATTTCTAAAAGGAAAGCTTTTTCTAAAGCAGGCCTTGTCCTTCAGAGGAGCCGGGAAAGCTTAAAAACAAAGGGATGTTATAGTTCGGTGAAAATGTCAGTTAAAACCTACAGTAATAAACAAACAAATCTACTGAAACCCACCAGTTATAGTAACTATAACTCGCGCCCGTCCACGCCCTGCTAATGACCTCACATATTGTATCCGTTATTTTTATTTATTAGTTTGAAGGTTTTATATAGCGCAAACATGACCCTTGCGGGTATCAGAGCGCTTTACAAGTGAGGTAATTAAACAAAAGAGACAATGTACAAAAGGAACATAGTATTCAAAATAACGTCTTGTGTTCCAGCGTGTTGTTCTACGAGTCCGATACAATGTTCAAGTGAATTTCGTCACGAGGAGAGATTTGACCTTTTTTGAAGGAGGCAGTTGAGGGGTCAAGTCTCCTTTCTGGGGGTAGTGCATTCAAGATCCTTGGTGCAAATCCAGAGAAGGCGCCAGGGGTTATAGGTTTTCTTCTTGGCAAATCTTTGAGGCTTTGGAAGAAGGTTGCTGGCGCTCCTGGATGATCTGTTTCCACCCGAAAGCTCCAGTTTCTGGGCCAGATACCTCAGGGTGTTGTGACGTAGGGCTTTATTATTATTATTATAAACACTTGTAGAGCGCACGGTAACCCTACGGGCATCCTGGCGCTAAAGAACTATACAGCCCAGAGGCTGTCAGCTACACAAGAGAGAGCGGCATGCTATCCAGACAATCTACTTGTACCCCCCCCACGGAAAGGCGTATTATATCCTGGGGAATAACCAGGTCTTCATTTTCTTACGGAGCAGCAGCAAGCCTTGTGTTCTCCTGATTCCTAAGGGGAGGTTGTTCCAAAGGCGAGCCGCTGCCACGCTGAAGGCTCTTCCTCCCAGGGTCAGCCTCCTTATTTTGGGCACTCTTACGCAGTTGGTAGTAGCGAAGCGGAGATTCCGGGTAGGCTTGTCCCACTGAAATCTCTCCTGAAGTGGCTTAGGGCCTTGTTCATAAAGTGCTTTATACACAATGCACAAAGATTTGAAACGGATCCGTTGGGCTACTGGGAGCCAATGTAGATCCGCCAGTGCTTGTGTTGTTGAGGAGACGCGAGGTCGGGAGAGTGCTAGCTTCGCTGCTGCCGCCTGGATACTTTGTAGTCTGGTAATCAGATACCCCGGGGATTCCAAGAGCAAGGCTTTGCAGTAATCCAGGCGGCTAAGGATGGCACTCCTAGCGACAGTTGCTCTAACCTGAATAAAGCGGTACAAAAAGGGGTGGTGATCGACGGAGCACCTGAAACAATCAAACACTCACACCCAGTGAACAGATCTAGGTTTAATCCATCACCGTTCTCTAGCCAACTCTGCCACCCCAATTCAGACATGGCCATATGCAAATCTAACCTGAATAGGCAGCAACGGCAGCACCTTACGAAGACCTCGAATTATGGAGAAACAAGTTCCCACTAGTTTATTAACATGGGTCTCCAGGTTAAGATTCTCAATAAAACTGACCCCAAGTTTACGTATCGTGTTTACTGGGGTCAGTGTGCCATCTGAAGGTAAGGGCCAGAAATCTATTGGCAGGCTTCGGGCAATCCCCCCGTTCTACCCCGTAGGACCTCCGTTTTCCCACTGTTGAACTGGAGAGAGTTTGCCTTCAGCCACTTTGTCGTTTCATGCATACAAGCATGAAAACAATCCAATGACTCCGCCTGGTCCTCCTCCAGGGATATCAACAGCTGCGTGTCGTCGGCATAATTAATCACGCTGATGTTATATGCCTTAATGATACCCAGGAAGGGCTGCATATTCGTATTAAACAAAATAGGGCTGATTGACGACCCCTGCGGTACCCCATGAGGAATTTCCACCATTTCTGACTGGTACGGGGGGAGTGCCACTGCCTGTCGTCTATCCGACAGATAAGATCGCAGCCACCTAAGTGCTACTCCTTTCATTCCAAAGGTCTCTAACCTTGAGAGCAGAGTGTCGTGGTTCACCGTATCGAACGCGGCGGACAGGTCCAGCAGGATTAAAATTTCCGACTGGACCCTGTCCATCCGCATCCGAAGGTCATCCAACACCACCACTAAGGCTGATTCTGTCCCATGACCCGGTCGGAAACCGAACTGCTCCCCTTCCAAGATGTTATTAGTCTCCAGAAATTGAGACAAGGTCCTGCTAACCAAACGTTCCAGGACCTTGACTGGGTAAGGCAGGAGGGAAATTGGTCGGTAGTTCTTATAGCTGCATGGGTCAAGGGTAGATTTCTTCAAAAGCGGAGTAATGACAACCCGCTTCCATTCCGCAGGCACAATCCCTGTGTCAATGGACTGGCAGCATAGCTGTCGTAAAATGCGAAAGATCTCTGTCCCAAACTCCTTCATCAGCCTGTGGGGTAGTGGGTCCAAAGAGGATCCAGAAGAGACCCATAAGTCCACCCTAACAAACTCCTAATCCGACGGGGTTGGAAACCTATCCAGGGAGACCCCGGGAGCGACTATCTCAATAACACCCTCCTTATTTAGTCCTCTGGCCCCCCCTGTCTGGGCCGCTGAGGTAGGTTGAGATTCTTCCTTCATACTTTCGACAATTTTATTTATTTTATCTAGGAAAAAACATGCCTGTCGATCGCACAAATCCTGGGACGGTTTAATTTTACTCATGGTACACTCAGGGTTAGTCAGATCTTTCACTATTTTAAATATGTCCCTGGATTTAATGGAGCTCTTTAGTATAATGGATGCAAAGTTTGCTGGAAAGGGGTCTGAGAAGTGGTTGGAGGGGTTCAAGGACGTGAGTGCTTTTAGAATTGCTTCTTCGCTATAGTTTGTGAGGTGGCCCAGGAGGCGTTATTTTTGAGGGCGAGTTAGATGAGTTGGTGATTGGGGTTGCTAGAATGTGAGATGACGAGTCCTTCTGAGTGTTAGACTGAGCTAATGAGGCCTTAAGTACGTCAGTTTTCAGGAGTTCTGTTTTTTTATGAAGAAGGAGGAAAATTCTTCGCATCTGGGTGGCGTACATTCTCCAGCTTGGGTAGGGCGAGCTAGGCCACCAGATTGAGTGTTGACTAGTTCAAATAGTTTTTGGGGTTGGTTCTTGGCTTGATCTAGCTGATTTTTGAAAAGGTTTGCTTTTGAGTGTCTGGTCTTTCTATAGTACGAGTTTCTGGTGAATCTGAGCAGTTTGAAGTGATCTGTGGATGACGATGACCTCCAACGCCTTTCAGCTAATCTAAGGGCTCGTCTGTCCTCGTTGAGTCTGCCGTCATACCAAGGTTTAGACTCTTTTGTGGAGATCCTCTTCAGTTGCAGAGACTCGGTTGTATCTAAAATCGAGGACATAGAGTTAAAGTAGTGTTGGGTCAACACTTGAACATCAGTTAGGTCTTCCGGGGGGAGCAGGAGGTTGATACTGGCAGATGTGGATCGGTCTGTGAGGATTTTTTAGATTACTCTTCCATATTTTAGGTCTCAAAGGCTGTACTGAGTGTAGTGTAACTGATTCCTTGACGAGGAAGGTGATGGCATTATGATCGGACCAATCACATGGGAGGATTGTGCTAAGCTGGATAGCTTTTGGGTTGGCAATAACCATGTCAAGGGTTGAACCTTTGACATGTGTGGGGCTATTGCAGATTTGGGTGAGGTCAAGGACGGAAAGGAATCGGGTCGTTTGTGTCGTTCCAGTGGAGATTGAAATTGCCAAGGAATATTTGGGTATTATGGTGACCAGTATGAGTGGTCACGATATCCATGAATTGCTCAATGAAGGTGATGTTATCGCCTGGTAGAATATGTGAACATATTGGTTTGTTATTCCTTCTGATATCGAGGCAGAGGTATTCACATGAAGATAGATCCGGTGAAGGTGAGCTATTCACTGAGAGACTGTTCCGGTGAATGCAGGCAATACCGCCTCCTAGCCTATCAGGTCTGTCTCGTCTGGTGATGTCATGATTGGGGTAAACCAGAATGTCTAGGATTGGCGTGTTATCAATAGTTATGATATTATAATGTCACTGCAGCAATTGTTATCAGGTGGGGGAGTGAGGTATAGTTGCCATCGGGCACGAGATATAGTTACTTGAGATAACTATAACTGGTGAAATTCAGTGCTTTGGTTTGTTTTAACTGATATTTCCATTTAACGATGATGTCCCTTTAAGCTTTATTTTTTTCAGTGAAACACATATCAAGAGATACAAAGTCATTTAACCTTTTTAAGCAGACTGTTAATTAAACATCAAAGTGATTGGTGGAAGGGGGCCTTCTCCTCTTCAGACCAATATCTTCTGCATCTTTCTGTTGATATTTACTTACTTTTTTCTTACTATATTTCTAAAATACTCATCCTCCCTATCTTAACCCTCATCTCTTTCTCGTCCAGGACCCTCTATTCATCGTGTCCTGTACACATGTCCTTGCATTCGATTCACTTCACCATCCCCCACATGCACACTGCACCAGCTCTCCTGCACGCACATCCTTGCATTTGATTCACTTCACCACTCCTGCATGCACACTGCACCAGCTCTCCTGCACACATGTCCTTCCATTTGATTCATTTCACCACTCCCCGCATGCACACTGTACCAGCTCTCCTGCACGCACGTCTTTGCATTTAATTCACTTCACCACTCCCCGCATGTACACTGCACCAGCTCTCCTGCATGCACGTTCTTGTAGCTGATTTACTTCACCACTCCTGCATGCACACTGCACCAGCTCTCCTGCACACATGTCCTTGCATTTGATTCACTTCACCACTCCTGCATGCACACTGCACCAGCTCTCCTGCACACATGTCCTTGCATTTGATTCACTTCACCACTCCTGCATGTACACTGCACCAGCTCTCCTGCATGCACGTTCTTGTAGCTGATTTACTTCACCACTCCTGCATGCACACTGCACCCGCTCTCCTGCATGCATGTCCTTGCAGCTGATGCACTTCACCACTCCTCGCTTGCACACTGTACCAGCTCTCCTGCACACACGTCCTTCAATTTGATTCACTTCACCACTCCCCGCATGCACACTGCACCAGCTCTACTGCACGCACGTCCTTGCAGCTGATTTACTTCACCACTCCTCGCATGCACACTGCACCAGCTCTACTGCACACGGATCACTGACACAATATCGACGGAAAAAATATCGACCTACAGAAAAGTCGACGTTGGAATATTGGAGACAAGAATATTGACAGCCTATCTATAACATGGTAAGTACAAAACTATCGAAACCAAAATATCGATGTTAAAAATATCGTAATTAATAATATCGTTTTTTTTTTTTTAAATAAAAAAAGTGTAAAATAAAGTAAATAATACTTATAAACCAAATAAACATAGTTAAAAATATTTAATAATGTTTAAAATTAATAAATAATACATATACAATAATATAACATTAACTAAACTGATACATAAAAAATATAATACATACTTAATTAATAATACATTTTAATAATTATTTTATTAACTTTAAATTATTAAAAAGTATTATGAATTACAAATACATCTACACCTATAAAGCAATACCATAAATAAAAAGTAAATTATTATATTTAATAAATTAAAAAATATATGCTTTCAATATTTTTAAAATTAATAATATACAACATTATCAAAAATATTAATAACTATTAAATAGCTAAATAAATAAAACTACTATTCAAAGTCCCAAAAAAATACAGTAATGATAACATTGGATAGTGTAACACTTAAAAATACTATTCCAACTTCAGAAAATGCAACATTGGGGACAACGTTGCATAGCGTAGGGTTAAAAACGTACTATTTCAAATCCAGAGGGTGCAACAGTAGGGAAAGAGTTGGATAGCGTAGGGTTAAAAATTACTATTCCAACTCCAGAGAGTGCAACAGTAGGGAAAGCGTTGGATAGCGGGAAGGTAAAAATTACTATTCCCACTCCAGGGACCCTGATAAGCCCATTATGTACTGCAAGAGATCTAGAAGATTATCATGTTTAATGGTGTCAAAGGCCGAAGATAAGTCAAGCAGGATAAGTAGGCAGGTTTCGTTCTGGTCTGGGATTCTTAGTGCGTCATCTACTATGTGGGTCACAGCCGATTCAGTACTATGCCCTGCCCGGAAGCCAGATTGGAATTTATTGAGCAGGTGGAAATTGGTATGTGGTTGTCTAACTGGCTGAGAACACATTTTTCTAGGAGTTTAGCTAGAGTTGGGATGTTGGAAATTGGATTGGTAGTTATTTAGGTCCGTGGGGTCAGCTGTCGTTTTTTTGAGGATGGGGGAAACTTGTCCTCATTTGAGAATTTCAGGAATAATTTCGTGGACTAAGGAGGCATTGATAATCTTTTTCCAAAGTGGCAGTAGTGCCGGTATGAGATCTTTGAGGTAGTTTGCTGGAAGGGGGTCTGAGAAGTGGTTGGAGAGGTTCAAGGACGTGAGTGCTTTTAGAATTGCTTCTTCGCTATAGTTTGTGAAGGTGGCCCAGGAGGCGTTATTTTTAAGAGCGAGTTAGATGAGTTGGTGATTGGGGTTGCTAGAATGTGAGATGACGAGTCCTTCTGAGTGTTAGACTGAGCTAATGAGGCCTTAAGTACGTCAGTTTTCAGGAGTTCTGTTTTTTTATGAAGAAGGAGGAAAATTCTTCGCATCTGGGTGGCGTACATTCTCCAGCTTGGGTAGGGCGAGCTAGGCCACCAGATTGAGTGTTGACTAGTTCAAATAGTTTTTGGGGTTGGTTCTTGGCTTGATCTAGCTGATTTTTGAAAAGGTTTGCTTTTGAGTGTCTGGTCTTTCTATAGTACGAGTTTCTGGTGAATCTGAGCAGTTTGAAGTGATCTGTGGATGACGATGACCTCCAACGCCTTTCAGCTAATCTAAGGGCTCGTCTGTCCTCGTTGAGTCTGCCGTCATACCAAGGTTTAGACTCTTTTGTGGAGATCCTCTTCAGTTGCAGAGACTCGGTTGTATCTAAAATCGAGGACATAGAGTTAAAGTAGTGTTGGGTCAACACTTGAACATCAGTTAGGTCTTCCGGGGGGAGCAGGAGGTTGATACTGGCAGATGTGGATCGGTCTGTGAGGATTTTTTAGATTACTCTTCCATATTTTAGGTCTCAAAGGCTGTACTGAGTGTAGTGTAACTGATTCCTTGACGAGGAAGGTGATGGCATTATGATCGGACCAATCACATGGGAGGATTGTGCTAAGCTGGATAGCTTTTGGGTTGGCAATAACCATGTCAAGGGTTGAACCTTTGACATGTGTGGGGCTATTGCAGATTTGGGTGAGGTCAAGGACGGAAAGGAATCGGGTCGTTTGTGTCGTTCCAGTGGAGATTGAAATTGCCAAGGAATATTTGGGTATTATGGTGACCAGTATGAGTGGTCACGATATCCATGAATTGCTCAATGAAGGTGATGTTATCGCCTGGTAGAATATGTGAACATATTGGTTTGTTATTCCTTCTGATATCGAGGCAGAGGTATTCACATGAAGATAGATCCGGTGAAGGTGAGCTATTCACTGAGAGACTGTTCCGGTGAATGCAGGCAATACCGCCTCCTAGCCTATCAGGTCTGTCTCGTCTGGTGATGTCATGATTGGGGTAAACCAGAATGTCTAGGATTGGCGTGTTATCAATAGTTATGATATTATAATGTCACTGCAGCAATTGTTATCAGACGGGGGAGTGAGGTATAGTTGCCATAGGGCACGAGATATAGTTACTTGAGATAACTATAACTGGTGGATTTCACTGCTTTGGTTTGTTTTAACTGATATTTCCATTTATCGATGATGTCCCTTTAAGCTTTGTTTTTTTCCGTGATACACATATCAAGAGATACAAAGTCATTTAACCTTTTTAAGCAGACTGTTAATTAAACATCAAAGTGATTGGTGGAAGGGGGCCTTCTCCTCTTCAGACCAATATCTTCTGCATCTTTCTGTTGATATTTACTCACTTTTTTCTTACTATATTTCTAAAATACTCAGCCTGCCTATCTTAACCCTCATCTCTTTCTCCTCCAGGAACCTCTATTCATCGTGTCCTGCAGGCACGTCCTTCCATTTGATTCACTTCACCACTCCCTGGATGCACACTGCACCAGCTCTTCTGTACGCACGTCCTTGCATTTGATTCACTTCACCACTCCCCGCATGCACACTGCACCAGCTCTTCTGTACGCACGTCCTTCCATTTGATTCACTTCAACATCCCCACATGCACACTGCACCAGCTCTCCTGCACACACGTCCTTCCATTTGATTCACATCATCACTCCACGCATGCACACTGCACCAGCTCTCCTGCACACACGTCCTTCCATTTGATTCACATCATCACTCCACGCATGCACACTCCACCAGCTCTCCTGCATGCACGTCCTTCCATTTGATTCACATCATCACTCCACGCATGCACACTGCACCAGCTCTCCTGCACACACGTCCTTCCATTTGATTCACATCATCACTCCACGCATGCACACTGCACCAGCTCTCCAGCAGGCACGTCCTTCCATTTGATTCACATCATCACTCCACGCATGCACACTGCACCAGCTCTCCTGCACACACGTCCTTCCATTTGATTCACATCATCACTCCACGCATGCACACTCCACCAGCTCTCCTGCATGCACGTCCTTCCATTTGATTCACATCATCACTCCCGGCATGCACTCTGCACCAGCTCTCCAGCAGGCACGTCCTTCCATTTGATTCACATCATCACTCCACGCATGCACACTGCACCAGCTCTCCTGCACACACATCCTTCCATTTGATTCACATCATCACTCCACGCATGCACACTCCACCAGCTCTCCTGCATGCACGTCCTTCCATTTGATTCACATCATCACTCCCGGAATGCACTCTGCACCAGCTCTCCAGCAGGCACGTCCTTCCATTTGATTCACATCATCACTCCCGGAATGCACTCTGCACCAGCTCTCCAGCAGGCACGTGCTTCCATTTGATTCACATCATCACTCCCCGCATGCACACTGCACCAGCTCTCCTGCACACACGCCCTTCCATTTGATTCATTTCACCACTCCCCGCATGCACACTGCACCAGCTCTCCTGCATACATGTCCTTGCAGCTGATTTACTTCACCACTCCTCGCTTGCACACTGTACCAGCTATCCTGCACGTACGTCCTTGCATTTGATTCACTTCACCGCTCCCCGCATGCACACTGCACCAGCTCTACTGCACGCACGTCCTTGCATTTGATTCACTTCACCACTCCCCGCATGCACACTGCACCAGCTCTACTGCACGCACGTCCTTGCAGCTGATTTACTTCACCACTCCTCACATGCACACTGTACCAGCTCTCCTGCACATGGATAACTGACACAACATCGACGGAAAAAATATCGACCTACAGAAAAGTCGACGTTAGAAAATTGGAGACAAGAATATCGACAGCCTATCTATAACATGGTAAGTACAAAAATATCGAAACCAAAATATCGATGTTAAAAACTATCGTAAATAATAATATCGTTTTTTTTTAAAAAATAAAAAAAGTGTAAAATAAAGTAAATAATACTTATAAACCAAATAAACATAGTTAAAAATATTTAATAATGTTTAAAATTAATTAATAATACATATACAATAATATAACATTAATTAAACTGTTACATAAAAAATATAATACATACTTACTTAATAATACATTTTAATAATTATTTTAATAACTTATACATTATTAAAAAAGTATTATGAATTACAAATACATCTACACCTATAAAGCAATACCATAAATAAAAAGTACATTATTATATTTAATAAATCAAAAAAATATATACTTTCAATATTTTTAAAATTAATAATATACTACATTATCAAAAATATTAATAACAATATTAAATAGCCAAATAAATAAAACTACTATTCAAAGTCCCAAAAAAATACAGTAATGACAACATTGGATAGTGTAACACTTAAAAATACTATTCCAACTTCAGAAAATGCAACATTGGGGACAGCGTTGCATAGCGTAGGGTTAAAAACTTACTATTTCAAATCCAGAGGGTGCAACAGTAGGGAAAGAGTTGGATAGCGTAGGGGTATAAATTACTATTCCAGCTCCAGAGAGTGCAACAGTAGGGAAAGCGTTGGATAGCATAGGGGTAAAAATTACTATTCCCACTCCAGAAAGTGCAACAGTAGGGAAAGAGTTGCATAGCATAGGGGTAAAAATTACTGTTGCCACTCCAGAGAGTGCAACAGTAAAGAAAATGTTGGATAGCGTAGCAGTAAAAATTACTATTCCGACTCCAGAGAGTGCAACAGTAGGGAAAATGTTGGATAGAGTAGGGGAAAAAATTACTATTCCCACTCCAGGGAGGGCAACAGTAGGGAACGCGTTGGATAGCGGGAAGGTAAACATTACTATTCTCAATCCAAAGAGGGAAACAGTAGGGAAAGTGTTGGATAGCATAGGGATAACAATTACTTTTCCCACTCCAGTGAATGCAACAGTAGGGAAAGCATTTGATAGCGTAGGGGTAAAAATTACTATTCCCACTCCAGGGAGGGAAACAGTAGGGAAAGCGTTGGATAGTGGGAGGGTAAAAATTACTATTCCCACTCCAAAGAGTGCAACGGTAGGGAAAGCGTTGGATAGCCTAGGGTTAAACATTACCATTCCCACTCCAGTGAGTGCAACAGTAGGGAAAGCGTTGGATAGCGAGAAGGTAAAAATTACTATTCCCACTCCAGAGAGTGCAACAGTACAGAAAGGATTGGATAGCTTAGGGTAAAAATTACTATTCCCACTCCAGAGAGTGCAACAGTAGAGAAAGTGTTGGATAGCGGGAGGGTAAAAATGACTATTCCCACTCCAGAGAGTGCAACAGTAGGGAAATTGTTGGATAGCGTAGGGGTAAAAATTACTATTCCCACTACAGGGAGTGCAACAGTAGGGAAAGCGTTGGATAGCGTAGGGGTAAAAATGACTATTCCCACTCCAGAGAGTGCAACAGTAGGGAAAGTGTTGGATAGCGTAGGGGTAAAAATTACTATTCCCACTACAGGGAGTGCAACAGTAGGGAAAGCGTTGGATAGCGTAGGGGTAAAAATTACTATTCCTCTCTGGAGAGTGCAACAGTAGGGAAAACGTTGGATAGCGTAGGGGTAGAAATTACTATTCCCACTACAGGGAGTGCAACAGTAGGGTAAGCGTTGGATAGCGTAGAGGTAAAAATTACTATTCCCACTCCATTGAGTGCAACAGTAGGGAAAGCGTTGGATAGCGTAGGGCTAAAAATTAGTATTCCCACTCCAGAGAGGGCAACAGTAGGTTAAGCATTGGATAGCGGGAGGGTAAAAAATACTTTTCCCACTCCAAAGAGTGCAACAGTAGGGAAAACGTTGGATAGCGTAGGGGTAAAAATTACTATTCCCACTCCAGTGAGTGCAACAGTAGGGAAAGCGTTGGATAGCGGGAGGGTAAAAATTACTATTCCCACTCCAGAGAGTGCAACAGTAGGGAAAGCGTTGGATAGCGTAGGGGTAAAAATTACTATTCCCACTCCAGTGAGTGAAACAGTAGGGAAAGCATTTGATAGCGTAGGGGTAAAAATTACTATTCCCACTCCAGGGAGGGAAACAGTAGGGAAAGCGTTGCATAGTGGGAGGGTAAAAATAACTATTCTCACTCCAAAGAGTGCAACGGTAGGGAAAGCGTTGGATAGCCTAGGGGTAAACATTACCATTCCCACTCCAGTGAGTGCAACAGTAGGGAAAGCGTTGGATAGCGAGAAGGTAAAAATTACTATTCCCACTCCAGAGAGTGCAACAGTACAGAAAGGATTGGATAGCTTAGGGTAAAAATTACTATTCCCACTCCAGAGAGTGCAACAGTAGAGAAAGCGTTGGATAGCGGGAGGGTAAAAATGACTATTCCCACTCCAGAGAGTGCAACAGTAGGGAAATTGTTGGATAGCGTAGGGGTAAAAATTACTATTCCCACTACAGGGAGTGCAACAGTAGGGAAAGTGTTGGATAGCGTAGGGGTAAAAATGACCATTCCAACTCTAGAGAGTGCAACAGTAGGGAAAGTGTTGGATAGCGTAGGGGTAAAAATTACTATTCCCACTACAGGGAGTGCAACAGTAGGGAAAGCGTTGGATAGCGTAGGGGTAAAAATTACTATTCCTCTCCAGAGAGTGCAACAGTAGGGAAAACGTTGGATAGCGTAGGGGTAGAAATTACTATTCCCACTACAGGGAGTGCAACAGTAGGGTAAGCATTGGATAGCGTAGGGGTAACAATTACTATTCCCACTCCATTGAGTGCAACAGTAGGGAAAGCGTTGGATAGCGTAGGGCTAAAAATTAGTATTCCCACTCCAGGGAGGGCAACAGTAGGTTAAGCATTGGATAGCGGGAGGGTAAAAATTACTTTTCCCACTCCAAAGAGTGCAACAGTAGGGAAAACGTTGGATAGCGTAGGGGTAAAAATTACTATTCCCACTCCAGTGAGTGCAACAGTAGGGAAAGCGTTGAATAGCGGGAAGGTAAAAATTACTATTCCCACTCCAGAGAGTGCAACAGTAGGGAAAGCGTTGGATAGCGTAGGGGTAAAAATTACTATTCCCACTCCAGAGAGTGCAACAGTTGGGAAAGCGTTGGATAGCATAGGGCTAAAAATTACTATTCCTACTCTAGGGAGTGCAACAGTAGGGAAAGTAAATACTTCATATATGATTATAAATAAATTACATTTTAATACCAATTACAAATTAATTAAAATTCATTTCCAATTTAATATATTATAATAATTAATCGATTAAAAATAATAAAAAAATAACCACCTATGATTACAAATTAATTACCAATTAATTAATTAATTAACTATTGAAAAAAATTAACAAAATTTTAAAATAAATACCAATTAACAAATTTTAAAATTTATTTAATTACAATTAAAATACTTCCCACCCAATTCCCCTATGAACCCACAACCCGCTACATAATATAAATGAATAAAATTAACATAATTATCAATTAATCAATTTAAAAAAATGAATTACAAATTATAATTAAATTAATTAACAATTAATAAATATTTAACAATTAATTAAAATTAAATACCAATAAATAAATTAAAATATTCAATTAATTATAATTAAATTACTTCCCACCCTATTCACAAGAATTTGTATGGCGCGCTACTCACCCGTAAGGGTCTCAAGGCGCTGAGGAGGGAGGGGGCTACTGCTTGAACAGCCAGGTCTTGAGTTGTTTCCTGAAGGAGAGGTGATCCCGGTCAGCCGTAGGTGAGTGGGGAGGGAGTTCCAAGTCTTGGCTGCCAGGTTTGAATGATCTTCCTCCGAAGGTTGATTTCCGATTTCGAGCGAGGCTGGCGGATCGGAGCTGGCGGGTGGGTGTGTAGAAAGTGAGGCGGCTGTTGAGGTACTTCGGGCCCATGCCGTGGAGAGCCTTGTGTGCCTGGGTGAGGAGTCTGAACATGATATTCTTGTTGACGGGGAGCCAGTGCAGGTCTTTCAGGTGGGCAGAGATGTGGCTGCGGCGAGGGATGTCCAGGATGAGTCGTGCTGAAGCGTTCTGAATGCGCTGGAGTCTTTTCTGGAGTTTGGCTGTGGTTCCAGCGTAGAGGATGTTCCCGCAGTCCAGACGGCTGATGACGAGGGCCTGGGTAACCGTCTTCCTGGTTTCTGTGGGGATCCATCGGAAGATCTTTCGGAGCATGCGCAGGGTGTTGAAGCAGGATGATGAGACTGCGTTCACTTGCTTGGTCATCGTGAGGGAGGAGTCCAGGATGAAGCCAAGGTTGCGTGCGTGGTCCGTTGGTATGGGTGCGTTGCCCAGGGCAAGGGGCCACTAGGAGTCGTCCCACATGGAGGGAGATGGTGCGAGGATGAGGACTTCCGTCTTGTCTGAGTTCAGTTCCAGACGGCTGATCTTCATCCATTCTGCGACGTCTCTCATTCCTTCCTGGAGGTTGGCTTTGGCAGTGGCGGGGTCGTTGGTGAGCGAGAGGATTAGCTGGGTGTTGTCGGCGTAGGAGATGATGTTGAGGTTGTGTTGGCGGGTGATGGCTGCGAGAGGACTCATGAAGACGTTGAAGAGGGTGGGGCTGAGTGAGGATCCTTGCGGGACGCTTCAGATGACTTCGGTGGCCGCGGATCGGAACGGGGGGAGGCGGACTCTCTGTGTTCTTCCGGCGAGGAATGAGATGATCCACTCCAGGGCCCCTCCTTGGATTCTGGTGTTGCTGAGGAGGCGCTGTATCAGGGTGCGGTGGCAGATGGTGTTGAAGGCTGCTCAGAGGTCCAGGAGGAGGAGGGCAGCTGTTTCCCCGTTGTTGAGCAGGGACCTGATGTCGTCGGTGGCTGCGATGGGGGCGGTCTCGGTGCTGTGGTTTGCTCGGAAGCCGGACTGTGAGGGGTCGAGGTATCCGTTGGTCTCGTTGAAGGCGGAGAGTTGTCTGTTGACGGTCTTCTCGATGACTTTGGCTAGAAAGGGGAGGAGCGAGATGGGGCGGAAGTTCTTCAGGTCCGTGGGGTCCGCGATGGGTTTCTTGAGGAGGGCGCTCAGCTCGGCATGTTTCCAGCTCTCCGGGGAAGGTGGCAGATGCGAAGGAGCTGTTAATGATGTTCCGGAGTCGGGTGCGATGATGGAGTCGGCTTTGTTGAAGATGTGGTGTGGGCAGGGGTCGGTGGGGGAGCCGGAGTGGATGGTGTTCATCATGTGGGTGGTGTCTTCGGTGCTGACAGGGATCCACGTGCAGAGGGTGGTGGTTGGGGGCGCTGGTTCGGCAGTTGGGTGCGTGGTTTGTGCGCCAAAGCTGTTGTGAATGTCGGCGATCTTGCGGTGGAAGAACAAAGCGAGAGAGTCGCAGAGGTCTCTCGAGGGAGAGATGTCGGTGTTGCAGGCGCTGGGATTTGACAGCTCTTTGACGATGCTGAAGAACTCCTTGCTGTTGTGGGTGTTGTTGTCCAGTCTTTCTTTGAATACTGTCTTCTTGGTGGTGCGGATCAGCTGGTGGTGTTTGCGGGTGGTGTTCTTGAGGGCGGTCATGTGTTCTGTTGTCTGGTCGTGGTACCAGGCTTTCTCGAGGGTGCGGCAGGTTTTCTTGGAGTTATTGAGGTCGGTGGTACACCACGAGGCTTTCCTGCTGCCGGGTCAGCTGGGGGGGTTCTTCAGTGGTGCGAGTGCATCGGCGCAGTCGGTGAGCCACTGTGTGAGGTTGCGGGCTGCTTCGTCGGGGTCCGTCGTGTTGGTGGGTGGGTTCTGGTTGAGGGTGGTGGTGAGCTGGTCGGCGGTGATCTTGCTCCAGCTTCTGCGGGGAGCTTGTTGCGGGTGGTGGTGGGTCATGGTTCTCCTGAAGTTGAAGTGGACGCAGCTGTGGTCTGTCCAGTGTAGTCCGGTGGAGTGGCTGAAGGAGATGTGCTTACAGGAGGAGAAGACGGGGTCAAGCGTGTGGCCGGCGTAGTGGGTGGGGGTGTTCACCAGTTGCTTGAGTCCGAGGTTGGCGAGCTTGTCCAGCAGGGCAGTGGTGTTGCAGTCCTTGTTGTTCTCCAGGTAGAAGTTGATGTCCCCTAGGGGGATGTAGTCAGAGGAGGTGAGGTCGTGCGGACTGACAGAGTCTGCGAGGGCTTCGCTGAATTCTGTGCGCGGTACCGGGGGTCTGTAGATGAGAGTGCCTCTGAGGGTGGGCTTGGGGTCGGTGTGGATCTGGAAGTGAAGGTGTTCAGTGGCAGTGAGGGTGTCGTCAGAGTTGGTTGTGATGCGGATGGTGTTTCTGTGGACGATGGTGAAGCCTCCTCCAGTTTGGTTGACGTGGTCCCTCCGAGTGATTTTGTAGCCGTCCGGGATGGCTACGGCGATGTCGGGGGCTGAGGAGGCGTTCATCCAGGTTTCCGTGAAGAAGGCGACGTCTGGTGAGGTTGTGTCGAGGAAGTTCCAGAGTTCCACGGCGTGCCTGTGGACGGAGCGGGTGTTGAGCAGGATGCACTTGAGGTGGTTGTTGCTGGTGTTGGCTTGGCGGGTGCGGTGCAGGTCCGGAGGCGGGTGAATCGGCAGGCTTGGCAGGTGAAGGGTCCGTGTGGGCGCCTAGGGGTGGCTTGGTAGCAGGCGGCGTATCGGCCGGCGTTGAGTGAGTGAAGGGTGGCAGCGCCGTAAGTCCGTCGGGTGCGCTGGCATCGGTGAGGACCAGAAAAGGGGGCAGGGCCACGAGGGAGCAGCGGCAGGAAGCGGGGAGCGGAGGGGGGGGGGTCACACCAGGGGTACAGTAACGAGAGAAAGCGCAACAAAAACCTACTGACAGAAGGAAAAACACGCATACAGTAAATACAATACAATCCAATAAACGAAGGCACAGGAGGGCAACAGCGGGAGAAAAGAAAGAGCAGCAGTGAGGGGGCACCAAGGCCAGGGATGGACCGGTGGCGCTGGCGCACCTATAAACCCACAACCCGCTACAGAAAATAAATAAATAAAATTATCATAATTATCAATTACTCAATTAATAAAAATTAATTACCAATTATATTTAATTAATTAACAATTACAAATTAATTAACAATTAATTCAAAATAAATACCAATAAATTAAAATATTTAATTAATTATAATTAGGGCTCCCGGTTTTATGGTATTTATTTTTTTAGCATTTCCGTTTGTATTTATCCATATTTATTTTTTGCCCACTTTATCTGTATTTATCCATATTTATTTTGTGTTTTGCGGATAAATGAAGTGGTAAAACTGTACATTTCCATATTTATTTAACTGATAGACGCGCACACATACTTTGATGTCTGTCTGTTTTAGGTATTTCAGCTGCCGGATATTATATAACAAAACATCCACTGGTAAATATTAGCATTATACCACAAATGTATGTGGACACATGGCATTATTTAATGAAATTGCATCTTTTTTAAATTGCCCTTGCTGTCCATCTGCTCATCTGTTGGCAAATAGTTCAAGAAAGGCAGCACAAACTGACTTAAAAGAAGCCCAATTATCTGTATTTATCCACCTTTAAAAATAAATGCAGACAGAAAACACACTGTTTTCTGTCTTTATTTATCTGTAAAAATCCGTAAAAACGGAAAACCGGGAGCCTTAATTATAATTAAATTACATCCCACTTTATTCCCCTATAATTCTACATCCCACTACAGAAAATAAAGAAAAAATTAACATAATTATCAATTAATCAATTAATATTAATTATTTACCAATTATATTTTAATTAACTCCAAATTCAAAATTAATTAACAATTCATTCAAAATAAATACCAATAAATACATTTAAATAATTAAATAATTATAATTAAATTACTTCCCATCCTATTACCCTATAAACCCACAACCCGCTACAGAATTATATTACACAAAAGTTAAATACCATAAAATGAATTACATTAAATAAATTATAAAATAAAAATATACTTTTAACACATATAATAACATAAAAAACACTTAGATATTATTAAAAAATAAATATTAACTTACTTACCTGAAATTCGATAATTGTGTTGTCTATATTCTGTCCATCGATATTTTTGTTGTCTATATTCTGTCCATCGATATTTTTGTCTATATTCAGTCCATTCGATATTTTGTCCATTCTACATTTTGACTTCGATATTACTGCTATTCAATTCGATATTTTTGAGGTCCATATTCTGTCAATTCGATATTTTGCCCATTATATATTTTTAACTCAATATTTTGCCCATTCTATATTTTTTACTTGATATTTTGACTGTATACCGATGATTGTCCTGCATTACCGTTGCACCTGAGGCTAATTTTGTAATGGACTGTTTGCAAATGCACAATGCAGGGTCATCAAAAAAATGCAGACGGTCCAAAACGCAGCTGCCAGACTGCTTTCTAGGACCCCTAAATTTCAACCAATTTCACAAGTCATCCGAAACTGCCACTGGCTGGCGAATAGGAATCGCATAAAATTCAAGGCCCTATGCTTTTCATATAAAGCTGCATACAATCAAGGCCCCCAGTTTCTGTCAAAACAGTTAGCCGCATATTGTCCCAATAGACAGCTTAGATCAGAGGTCTTCAAACTTTTTGATGCCGAGACCCCCTTGTATAACCTTTTTAGGGGTAAGGACCCCCTTCCGACAAAAGTTTCTAGAAACTGGTACTCCTCATCATCATCTTTTGACAACCATAAATGCGCCTGTTAGACCTCATCACATCCATCCATCATTCATCCACCCACACTTTCACACATCCATCCATCCTTTCATCCTTCCATCCATCCATCCATCATTCATACATGCAACCTTTTATCCATCCATACACCCATCCACCCTTTCATCCTCCCATATTCCCATCCATACATCCATCCTTCATCCATCCACCCTTTCATCCATCCATCCATCCACCCACCCTTTCATCCATCTATCCACCCATCATTCATCCCCCCACCTTTTCACACATCCATCCATGCATTATTCATCCATGCAACCTTTTATCCATCCATACATCCATCCATCCTCCATCCGTCCACCCTTTCATCCTTCCATCCATCCATCCACCCTTTCATCCATCCATTCTTCCTTCATCCGTCCACCCTTTCATCCATACATCTATCCTTCATCCATCTATCCTTCACCCATCCACCCTTTCATCCTTAGATCCATACATCCATCCTTCATCCATCCACCCTTTCATCCTTCCATCCATCCTTTACCCATCCACCCTTCCATTCATCCACCCACCTTTTCACACATCCATCCATCATTCATCCATGCAACCTTTTATCCATCCATACATTCATCCACCCTTTCATCCTCCCATCCATACATCTATCCATCATCCATCCACCCTTTCACCCATCCATCCACCCACCCTTTCATCCATCCATCCATCCATCCACCCTTTCATCCATCCAATCATCATTCATCCACCCACCTTTTCACACATCCATCCATCCTTCATCCTTACATCCATCCACCCACCCATCATTCATTCACCCACCTTTTCTGTGCCTCTCTCATGGGTGGGGGGGGGGGGTCAGTATCTGATCATGGGAGGGCATCTCTGTACCTCCCTGCTGGGGGCGGGGGACGTGTCACGGGACCCACAGCTCCAGGTGCGCAATATCCATTGACCTCAAAGGGCTACACTACAGCCTGCTCCCCCAGCGCCCCTCCGTCCTCCCCCCCCCCACTTCCCCTTATCCCGCAGCTCAGCTCGAAACTGCTTCAGGGACACACACACACAGCCACACCCAAGTACTTGACAGGTCTTTGAAAGACCTTTTACTTGTTAATGAGGCTTTGATGTTTTTCACACCTCGGTGTGAATTAGGCCTCCACCGAGCACCCTCGATCAGCCCAAGCCAGGAACTGCACTCTGACATAATCTGCGACCCCCTTCCAAGGACTTCACGACCCCCCTGGGGGTCGCACCCCACAGATTGAAGACCTCTGGCTTAGATCCACTACTGCTCTTCAACTAGTGGTACCACGTACCAGGACAGTGTCCTGGGGAGACAGGCGTTTCCTGGTGACAGCAGCCAAACCTTGGAATGCTGTACCACTCCACATTCGCTCCACCCCATCTTTGATCCAGTTTCGTAAAATGATAAAAACTTGGTTGTTCAATCAGTAAACCTAGCCTCTGTATTTAGCACTGAATCTGTAGCGCCGAGACGCCCAAGGGCATTTTTTCACGCTGTACAAATGTAAAAAATAAATAAATAAATAAATATTAGCGCGCTGTATAGGACAGTTGGAAACAACTGGTGGTGTACAAGAAAAACAAAAGCTTAGGCGTGCGAGTTTTCTCTTTTATACATGCCTCAGATAGAAGGAGCAAGGTCTTCAAGGATGGGGTTTTCATAAAAGACATGAGCTTCAGTTCTACTGTGAAGTATAGGAGTTTATAGGCCCAGGACGCTCCCAGTTATGGTTCCTGGCCTCCTCTAACTCAACAAAATGAATGATTCGATCGTGAGCTCTTTATTTGGGAACACACAGGTCATGTCAATTAACAGACAACACTACATTAAAAACAAATTGTAACCTAGCATTATCATCAAACAAACAATGACAATTCTTAAGGCATTCTTATATTAGCAGGCCACAGCAAATGGCATACTTCTATCTAATAGCAGATCCATCTTCATAAATATGAAACAAACGTATTTGCAGCTAATTACAGAATTTAACATGCGCCAAAATGAAACCTCCACCTCCCCAGAGCTTGGCCCCTGGTGAGGTGATGTTATGTTCCATATAGGTACCCCAATATAGGCTCAGGTAGTCACCTAACCTTTCACCAATATTCTCTGTACCATTACACCACATAACGATTCTTAGTAATGACCTTTTGCCTAGTTACGGTAATGTCCAGAGATGACATGGGGTTTTCTCCGAAAAGCTTAAGCCTCATTCATTTTGCATGAGGATACTTGGAATCACCGCAAGACAGCAGACCTACCATCTCCTGCATAATAACTATGTACAAGGGTCATTCCTTCCGTCATACCAGTCCGACATGACACAGCAAGGATTCTTGGCTTTACACCCGTATACATGGTAGGTACATTTAGATACATGTCATGTATTTTATATACTTGCCTGTATCAATTGCTTTAGCATGAAGGTAGGAATCTACCATCCTTTTACTCTGTCGGTGCTTATAATCATTGTTATCTGTTATTGTCTAATGGTTATTTCAGCACACCTATTTTACCCTAGAATGACGCTGATTCAATAAATGCTTATCGAAAAAACGTCCCCACCGTTTATTCTGTATATCTCTTTGAGACAAAGTGAGCACGAGTGACTGAGAGACAACTAGCACTGTTTTCACGATTCTGAGGAATCAGGGTTGTCATGTTCGATAGTTACCAAGAACTATTCTCTCCTTGGTAAGAGGGGTTTCTAGTGGCACAGCGAGCTAGCTGGTATATTGGCTAATATGCCTGGTAGGGGTGTATAGAATCAGTTTGACACCAATCTTATAGTGTATGTTGTCTCAACGTGCAGATCCTATATAGGTTCATAGGAACTACACAACATGGCACCGCCAACGTTTGTTTGGTACTTATTTGACAGTAAAGTCTGAGTAGTTCAGTCGTGCTTTTCTCAGAGACCCCTACTTACATTTCCCCAGAGACGTCTGGAGTGGGAAGGGAGCTATCCGGCCACAGCTGAGTAGGCAAAATTCCTAATATTTGGCTGTAGGTTTATCAAGCTTGAAGGACAAACAGTTCCTATTTGCATAAAACCTTATCTCAGTTTCATTGAAAACTCTTCCTTGAAACGTTTGTCAAACAAATGGCTGAGGAAAACGATGCTGGGAAAGCACAGCCTACTGCAGTCAGAGAAGAAGAAATAGAGGAGGAAATAAATATTTCGGAAAACGCTAGGTATGCCCTTACTCAAAAGCTAGCAGACTACGGAGTCCCAGCTAGGAGTGGATGAGTCACTTTTGTAATTGAGGCTTATGAGTCATATAGAACAGGGGTTTTCTATTTATGGGTTAAATTCCCACAAGCATATGCACAATCAAATACATTTCATTCTTACACTGAAGATGAACCCAAATGAATATTGTCCGTATGAGTACATTTAAATTCCGCTCACCTACCAGGAGCACATAAACTGGTTTAAAGGCGCCCTTCCCCATACAAAAGACAAAGCAAGACTAGGCCCAGTCGGAAGAGATGGAGCCACTTGGCCAGTCCTTGTGGCTTACACACTGCATCCAGAGATTGACACTATGCTGGTATCAGACCTACGTCTACATCATGAACAAATAATACAACTTTACAGAAACCTGACACAGTGTGTGATGAGAACACTCACACTTCAGCCAACAAGAGCTACACAAGCAGTCCAGATTCAGGGTTCTACAACTAAAATGCTATACACAGTTATGGGTAGATTGCCCACTAAACGTGAGCAAATGCCATTCTGGATAGCTCAAAAAAGAACACAGCTAGAGTCAGTATTTCCACACACAAGCCCTGAAGAAAAACACAGAATGCTAACAATCTGCTTGCCAATGGTGATAGCTCCCCTGATTAAGGATTATACCACTTGGGGTACAGTTTTCGCTGCCATAAATACCAGAACTCATTGTATTAACAGTAATACCAGATGTATTAAAACAAATACAGAATGAGTACAGAGCAGAACCTGCTCTGAACGTAGGGATGAAATTATTAGGTAATTTTGCCAGGTATCAGCTATAATAGTAGCAAATATAAAAGCGTAGGTAGCAGCAGTGGCAATACGCCAACGCCTGAGGGTTTTCACTCCTTTACAATAGGAACGTGAATTACCTAAAATTATCACAGACACCTATGCTGATTTAGGAAGAGATAGTTTGGGAGCTAGAACAATAAAATCTCCACTGATGGGTGGTCCTGAAAAGGATAACACCAAGCAAGCACCCCATTCTTCAAAAACGAAATGGAATAATAATAACAATAAACAAATGAATAGATCTCAATCCAGGAGTGGGTCTTCTCAACAGGAGCCCTCTGAAAGAAAATATAACCTTATGAATAGGGATAATATTAAAAATCCTGATGGATATTAGGATACTGACTCACATTCCTCTAGTTCCTTTCGCACCTGATTGCTGATAGGAGCTGACTAGAATGATCCTCCAACCCCATCATTACCAATTTTGGGCTCATTGTTATAGTCGATGGAAAAATCTCATTAACAACTTTCTTGACGGCCTGCCAATATTCTTGTATTTTTGAGCACACAAAAAACATATGTAGGTCATCGGCTCTTAGCATGTCGCATCTGCAACACTTTGGGATCGATTCTTATACAAATGTATCTAGGTTTTGGGGGGACAAGTACCGCCTATTGATTGTAAATAAATGATTCCTTTTCAAATTAGCGGGCTAAACCGCTTATAAAGTGCTTTTAAAGAAAGTTGCCAAGTTGTTCGTGGCTCCGTCATCTAAATGACTCCTTCCCAAATTGAATATGGAGCTTTAAGCTTCTTATTTTTGGTTTCTAACAAAGTCCAGTACCAATCAGCGACTTCCTTTTCCTGATGGCCATAATTCTGTAGTTTTGGTTCTAATTCCCACATCCCATAGATCTCTTGTCCGTTGGCCACCACCCGGGATAATAGCTGCAGGTACTTGAATTTTGAGAGGGAATCACCTGTTTTTACCACCAGCACTTGCCAGGGCACCATACCCTGCACCGTCAGGAGATCCCCGAAACTTCAATTCCTGCCCTCCTTAGTGAGAGACTTAACTGAACTTAAAGGCACTCAGGTGTGCCTGGTGAGTCCAGATTGGGAAGAAATCTGAGAAATAGCCCTTTCCAAGTATCTTCCTTACACCCAGCCAAAGAGTAAGTGATGCCTTTAGGATCTTCAACCTAACTTTTATAAAGAACTTCCTTGCCCTGAACTTAGAGAAAACCTTTAGAACCCCACTCCTTTACCATTTCTACCAACACGCCTCCCTACGTCAAAGACCCCAGTTTACCGGTGAAGGATTATACAATTTATAAACTGGAAAGCCATACAGTATAGCCTTAGGTCTGAATGGGCCAGACTGCCTTTCTGCAGCTTGTGCCTCAGTTTCTTCTAGGCAAGCTGGGCCCCCTTAGATGCCCAAACAAAACTGACTCATTTCCACAGTATCTTGTCAATCATGGATTTAGGGAACGTCAGAGGGATACAATTGAAGAGTTTAGGGAGTATCACCATTTGAATTAAATGCACTCTCCCGTATTGAGTCAGGGGGAATTCTTCCATCTAGCTAGTGATACATCAACCTCTTTTGCTATTCTCTCCAAATTATGCTGGGGGATTTCCTCCAGTGGTTTGATAAAATAATAATTCCAAGATATTTAAACTCGTTTTGTACATTTCTCTTCCAATTTGGAACATTCCAACCCATTACCGTTCGAGTTATTTACCAAATAACCAGATAGTACACCAAATTTTATCAACAGAGCTTACACCCTGGAAATAGTTAAAGCGAGATCCGAGTTGAAGATAACAAGATTGTCCACATACAATGCAACTTTATTTTTATAGGTACCTGAACTGAAAGTGATGACCTGGTCATCTTGACACAATATTTAGGCGAATGGTTCTCGACTAGGACCGACGACACGCTCAGCACCACCGAACACATGCATTTCCAGATCCACGCAGACCCTAACTCCACCCTCAGATGCACCCTTATCTACCGACCCCCGGACCTCGCCCCCAGTTCAGCGACTCCATTGCCGACTTGATCAGCACGCACACCCTGACCGCCACTGACTACATCCTCCTCGGAGACCTGAACTTTCACTTTGAGAAAAACAACGACAACAACTCCACAACCCTGATTGATAACCTCGCCAACCTCGGACTGAAGCAACTTGTCACAACCACCACCCACTCAGCCGGCGACACCCTCGACCTCGTCTTCTCCTCAAGCCCGCACGTCTCCGTCAGCCACACCACCGAACCTCTCTGGACCGACCACAGCTGCATCCACTTCGCCTTCTAGAAACCCACCACACACCACTGCACCCAACCGATCCCCAGACGCTGCTGGACCGAAATCACCGAAGACCAACTATACGCAAACCTCGCACTCAGCCCATCCACCAAACCCTCCAACACCGACGACGCTGCCCACAGCCTCAGACGCTGGATCGAGGACTGCACCAACACCCTCGCCCCGCTGAAGAAACCCCTCCATAAGGACACCAGCAAGAGGGCCAGCTGGTTCACCCCTGAACTCCTAGCCTCCAAGCAAGCCTGCCAGAAACTAGAGAAGAAATGGCACAGTGAACAAACTCCGGACAGCCACGCAGCACACAAGTACGCCATCCACAACCACCACCACCTCATCAGGGTGGCCAAGAGGACCTCCTTTAAAGACCGCCTCGACAATAATGAACACAATAGCAAGGAGCTCTTCAACATCGTGAAGGAACTCTCTTAACCCCAGCTCCAACACCAACGGCAAACCGGCGTCGCAAGCCCTGTGCAACTCCCTCGCCACCTTCTTCCACTACAAGATAGCAGACATCCACGACAGCTTCAACACCCAGACAGCCCAACAGACAGCAACACAACAGACACACCATCGACCACGACCCCCTGCTAGCCTGGGCCAGCGTGAGCATCACTGACACCATCAAGACCATGCGCACAATCCACTCTGGCTCACCGTCAGACCCATTCCCGCACCACGTCTTCAACAGAGCAAGCAGCTCCATTGCACCCCACCTGCGCAATGTCATCAATCTCTCCTTCAAGACTGCGATCTTTCCAGAAATCTGGAAACAGGTTGAGATCAACGCCCTACTCAAAAAACCTAAGGCAGACCCAAGAGACCTCAAGAACTTTCGGCCAATCTCTCTGCTCCCCTTCCCGGCCAAGGTCATCGAGAAAACCATCAACAGACAGCTAACCCAATACCTCGAAGAAAACAGAATCCTGGAGCCTTCCCAGTCAGGGTTCTGCAGCAACCACAGCACCGAGACTGCCCTCATCGCTGCCACTGATGACATCAGGACCCTGCTGGACAACGGTGAGACCGCAGCACTCATCCTCCTAGACCTCTCCGCCGCCTTCAACACCGTCTGTCCCCACACACTACGCGCACGCCTCCATGCCACAGGGATCCGAGACAAGGCTCCGGATTGTACCACCTCCTTCCTCTCCGGCAGAATCTACAGCATCTGCCTCCCCCCATTCCGTTCTAAAGCTTCCGAGATCATCTATGGCGTACCCCAGGGATCCTCCCTCAGCCTGACGCTGTTCAACATTTACATGGTCCCGCTTGCACACGTAGCCCGACAGCATGACCTCAACATAATCTCCTACGCCGACGACACTCAGCTGATCCTCTCCCTCACCAAGGACCCCATCACCGCCAAAGCCAACCTCCACGAAGGAATGAAGGCCGTCGCCGACTGAATGAAGACCAGCCATCTGAAGCTGAAATCGGACAAGATGGAGGTCCTCATCCTCGGCTCCAGCCCCTTAGCCTGGGACGACTCTTGGTGGCCGACGGCACTGGCGGCAGCCCCGACACTCACCGACCACGCACGCAACCTTGGAATCATCCTCGACTCAACGCTCTCAATGACCAAGCAAGTCAACGCTGTCTCCTCCTCCTGCTTCAACACCCTCCGCATGCTCCACAAGATCTACAGATGGATCACGACAGATACAAGAAAGACAGTCAATCAGGCCCTCGTCAGCAGCAGACTCGACTCCGAAAACACCTGCTACGCGGGAGCCCCTACGAAGCTCATCAAACGACTACAATGCATCCAAAATGCCTCGGCATGACTGATCCTCGATGTACCACGTCACGGCCACATCACCCCCACCTGAGAAACCTGCACTGGCTCCCAGTCAACAAGAGGATATCCTAGAAGCTCCTCGACCATGCACATAAGGCATTCCTCAAGACCGGCCCAGCCTACCTCAACAGATGGCTCTCCTTCTACATCCCCAACTGGCAGCTACTCTACCCCAATCTCTCACTCGCCACCGTCTCGCGCATCCGAAGAACAACCACCGGTGGGAGATCCTTCTCCCACCTCACCGCCAAGACATGAAACACCCTCCCATTGAGCCTACAACAGACCCATGACCGGCTGACCTTCATGAGGATACTCAAGACCTGGCTGTTCGATCAGTAGCACCCCCCCTCCAGTGCCTTGAGACCCTCGCGGGTATGTAGTACACTTTACAAATGATTAATTGATTGAATGGTTCGATATAAATATTGAACAACAGGGGTGAAATAGGGCAGCGCTGCCGTGTACCCCTAAAAATCTGGAAACTGCTTGTGAGGGAGGTATTGAGAAGGAGCATGGCTGTTGATTGTTCATACAGAGCTTTCAACGTTGTTATGAAACAGGGGCCAAAATCAACAGCCACCAAAAATTCCCATAAATAAGCCCAGCAAACAAGGTTGACGGCCTTAGCGGCATCCAGTGTGATCGAACGTTCTGTAACCAGGTCTATACTATCAATTAATTGCTGGGGTAAGTTCATGAATCTGCCTCCCTGGAACAAATCCTTTCTGATCATGACGTATAAGCTTTGCAGCCAATTTAGCCAGTCTCCCTGCCAAAATTCTAACAAAGATCTTATAAGCTGCTTTAAGCACGGTTATCGGACGATACGATTCTGCCGCCACAGGATCTTTAGCTGGTTTTAGAATCAGAACTTTAGTGGCCTCTTTCCTTGATTCAGGGACCAGCGCCTTCCCCGTATACACAATACTAAACAGGTTCTCCCAGACTGCGAGAACTTCCTCTGTTAGCAATTTATAAACCTTTGAGGGGATGGCATCTAAGCCAGCAGCCTTCCCATTCTTAGATCTAGTTATGGCCCCCTGATCTCTTCCTGAGTGATTTGAGTTTCCATACTCTCTTTCCTTTCTCTAGTCAATAGAGGGAGACCAATCGCTCCCAACCAATCTTTAAGCCATCAGGGTTCATGAAAGATATCTTCCCTGTAAATCAGGAAAAAAAGAGAGATCACATGATTTTGCATTTCTTCCCAGTTATCTCGGACCTCACCTGAAGGGCTCCACAATTCTTTAATCGTTTAAACGGTTTGTGCTTATTTTCATGAGATGGCTGGTTGCGCGCTTTCTGTCAGAACACAAACATTTGGTGATAAACAGAGGCCTTGTGCCTATTTTTCTGCTGTGCTTGACCCTGTTGCTAAGGTCCTTCGAGCTGTCTGAGAGCGGTTGCGGCTGTGGTCACTTCAATCAGGCAAACGGCTGGACTCGTACTTGATACAGACCTCACAGTTATGGTACCCCATGCTGTGGATACACTTTTGAATAAGACAAGGACACAGCACCTCATCAGTGCACGTCTTACTGGCTATGAATTGACATTGTTTGCTAAGCATATCACGATCAAAAGATGTGCCACTCTGAACTCCGCCATGTAACTGCCCCTCCCTTCTGAGAATGATCCAGTTGATAAACATGACTGCATTTTCCGGACAGAAAAAGAGATGAAAGGATGGGTAGACCTGACTGCTGTTTCCCTATCCGACCCCCAAGGAGAACTAAATGTCGATGACTCTTGTTTTAAATTACCCGATAGCACCACCACTGCAGCTTATGCTATCACAATGTTGAGTACAGTGTTAGAAACGTCGCAGGTTCCCTATCCGTCGGCCCAAGCCGCTGAGCTTGCTGCCCTTAAACAAGCTTGTGAATTGAGTGAAGAGTTGATTGTCAATGTTTATACAGATAGCCAGTACGCATTCAGGGTTGCCCATAAACTGTGGGCGGAGAGAGGGTTCCTTACTTCTCGTGGTACTAGGATCCAGCATGGACACCTCATATTGCGATTGTTATCTCATTAACGTATCCTAAGAAATTGGCAATGATTAAATGCAGTGCCCATAAAAAGGTTTCTGATGACGTGGGGTGGGGAAATGCATTTGCAGATCAGGTAGCAAAGGAGACGACCCGAAGTAAAATGAAAAGAATGTCTGTGGCAGTCCAGCTAGATTTGTTCCTGAGGTTGCTATGCTTGAAAATACAGCTGAGAGAAATTAATTTTGCCCGATGCTTATGTACTTCCAGTGGTTACTATGGCCCATGGTCCAGCCAACAATAGGCAAAAGGTGTTTGTAAATTGTTAGCCCCTGTTTGGCATAAGGATGACATCTCTAGAACAGCTGCGCATTTGGTGAAACATTGCTTGATCGGCATGAAACATAATCCAGGGAAAGGTACCCTTACACCGCCTGGTAATTTAGCATCACCCACTTTTCTATTCGATGTCCTCCAAATGGACCTCATTGAACTAGAACGATGCAATTATCTGAAGTCGGATTTAGTGGTCATATGTGCGTTCAGCAAATGAGTTGAGGCTCACCCCACTAGTGACAATAGGGCCATTAGAACTGTGAAAGTACTCCTTAAAGAGTACGTCCATCGATTTGGTTTGGCCCAAGATATCTGGAGGGTCAACGGGTCTCACCTTAATGGGAAAGCGATTACAATAATTTGTGAGGGTCTGCACAATAAACAGAAATTTCACGCTGCTATTCATCCGCAGTCACATGGCCTTGTTGAGAAGTACAACGGTACTCTCAACCTGAAATTGCCAAAAATCCAAGAAACAACAGGGTTGCAATAGCCGGTTGCTCTTCCATTAGCTCTTATGTCAACGAAAACCACTGCACACTCTAGAACTGGGTTGTCTCTGTTTGAGGTGGTCTTTGAGCGCCCAGCGAATGTCTGGGGTCCCCCGACCTAAGCCCTTCTCAGAGATTGAATATCCTGTTTTGCTTGATCATCTTGGCCAGTAAACAGACAGTTTGCATTCTATTCACCAACAGATTCGAGGCTCCCTGCCTCAGAAACCTGAGGGACATCGGCCACGACATCCAGCCTGGCTTTTTCGTATTGGTGCAAACTTTTCTGAGAAATAAATGTCTTGAGCCAAGGTGGAAAGGTCCTGAGCAGGTTCTACTGGACACTCAAACTGCTGTGAAAGTTGCAGGTCGGAAGAATTGGGAGCATGGCACCCAGTGTAAGAAGAAACCTTTGCTGTTGCCTTATGACCAGTGGGTTACGGAAGGAGTAGGGGACGACAAATTCGAACAAGTGCCTAGGTTTTTCCCCTTCAGCAATGCACAGCTGATATGGACTAGGACGGATAAGGAGAATGATGATGTTTTAAACAAGGCTGTTTCCCCTGAAATACGAGCTATTCAAGAGCCTCTGTTCTCAGATCCTAAAGTGCGTGGGGCTGCCAGGTTTGATTTGTGGCATCTGACGGGGATCGCTGAAGCTGAAAGATAAAACAGATTAGGGATGGACTGTATAAGGCAGGCCCGTACTGTGTAGCAGTGCTGACAGGAGGTTCCGAAAAGCTTAGCATTTGCTTTGTTTCTGTTGCTTGAACATTAGTTGGGGAAGAAAGTAAGCTTTGAGAGTGTACCATTTTTGTCGGCATAGGATAGAGCAGGATGAGCTTAGGACAGAGCACGCTCTATTGCCGGTGCTCAAGAGCGCCAACTGAATGATGGACAATAGGAGCCTGTGCCAGTGAGGCTGTGACAGACACTGAGTGAACATTTACGTTCTTTATTATTCTGCGTGTCTTTGCTTATTTCATAATGCATCCTTTTGGTAGACCAGTTGATGAGGAGGAGCAACCAATAATTCAGAGCCAACGTCGTATAATCTGGTCCATTCGAAGTACAATTAAATGTGCCATTGCTTTGGTAATGGTGATGATAACAGTATGGTGGTGTTATGGTTTTTGGAGGATGTATATGATGCACCCGTGCCTGATTTGAGTGAACACATTTCTTTGGGAAGAGACAAAAGGGTTATAATAAATAATGTGTTTGTGGCAGCGCAGACGAGATTCTTTGGGATGGGACTGCTTGCTATCCTATTGGTTCTGGTGCTAGCCTTTAGACCCCATATCCCTTGTCGCTTGGTAATTATATGTATACCCGGCCGCCATATTTTGTAAAAGTCAAGAGTATGTTTGAACTTGGTTACCTAGGACCATGTCTATATTATAGAATGCCACAGGGAGAGGGATATCCTGGGTGTGACAATAGCACATATTGTGACAATTTTGACCTGGAAGAGCACAATATTACACTGGTGAGTTGGCAATATAGAGAGATAACGGTACCTCGGAAAGCTGGTTATTATGCTGCTTGTTGTCCATAGTGAATTTTACAGATACATCTTTATATAGTAATTGTTCGGGAACAATACTATACAAGCAAACAGTTTCCCTTGTGTGCAAATTTGATCCAAATAAAATTGGAATGAATTCTAGGTATTCTGCAGTAAATTATGAGGGTTCGATGTATGCACACCCTGGGTTTTATTTCCTGTCCAATGGGACTTACTCCAATGTTTATAATGGGACTGTCTATGTGGCCCTTGAGATGGTGTTGCCTTTAGGTGTCCCATGTGACGATATCGAACCGAAAAAGAGATGGGTGAAGGGAACATTAACGAAAGAGTTTTGTGAAGGAGTCACAGATTTAGAAGTGAATAGCTATAGCAATGGTATCACATTTGGGTACGTCATGTCTTCAATATTCACCTCGGGTGGTACAGCTATAGCCAGGGAAGAAAAGGCAAGGGAATATTTTGGATGTTAAATACAAATCCTGTCCAATACTACTGTGGCAGCTTTGAGAGATATGACGACCCAATTGGAAAGCATGCGGGTATAATCCGAATAGACTAGATATGCTATAGACTTTATATTGGCTAAGTCAGGTGGCGTTTTCCCTTTAATTGGCGATCAGTGTGTTATGGGGATAGAAAACATGGAGAAAAACATAACACAACACATTTTAGACATCATCAAAAATGTAAAGGGCATGGAAAGTGGAAATTAGGGTTGGTCCCTTTTTGCTGGATTCTTCCGCAGCTGATTGGTGTTGGTATCATGCTGTATTCTAATTGAGTGTCTTTCTCTTTGCTGTTCTCACAGTGCTTCTGTTTTCATGCCCAAACAGAAAATATCAGCTCCTTTTCCAAACGCCGCCATAATGTTGCAGAATGACATTGATGATTTCATGCATATTGGTGAGGGATACTTGAAGATTCCTCTCCGCTGGCTGTAGCCCTCTCTAATGAGGAGTTTATGGAATGCTCATAAGTTCATTTTAAATGCATTTTACTTCTTATTTCTCATGAATGTTTTGATATGTTACTCTTGTTTTAGTTTCATTGAATACGTTTATCAGTTTTAATCCTTCCTGCCTACTAGAAAGTGTTCTTAGCTCATGCTAAAAGGAGGGTTTGTTAGATTAGGCCAGTGGAATGCTTATGTAATGTTATGTTTTGGTTAGCATTCAGGCACCATTTAAAGCTGTTCAAAACTGATCTCTTCTAAGTTTCATTTCTGAAATGTTAGGTTTTGTTTCAGTAACAAGTAAACTGTTCATGTCAGTGCATAACTTTGTCAGTAAATAGAGGCCCTCTCCCACTTGTCTGGTGGCGGGCCCAGGGTCAAACGACCATGGACTGTGTTAGTTTGTGCAAGATACTAGAATCAAATCCTTTTTTTTGTATTTCACTGTTCATTTGCATCTGCCTGGAAAATTCCGCTCTGGGCGTACCTTCGCCCAGGTATGAAACGTGCATAATGTATCCCTATGCTTGTTGATTTTAGTTCCCTCTGTAGCACTCCTAGCTACTGTACAGATGGGGCTCCACTCTGAGGGGCAGATTTCCAAGAACTGTTGCATCTCTGCATCTCCGCAGAGATGCGCCAGTTAATTTGCAACACGTAAAATAAACCTTGCGCCACAATGGATGCGTTGCATTTACAATGCGGCGCAAGGATAACGAAATGTGTGACTCATCTTTTGGCGTTAGGGCAGCGCATGACTCAACTAGAGCAATGGTCAGGAATGCCTATTCCTGTCATGCTGTGTCACTCCTTACACCTGCTTCAAGCAGGCGCAAGGTTTTGAAGCAGTGGCATCATAAAAGTGACTCAGTGAAATCCATTAGATTTCACTGCGTCACTTTTACAAGGCTTTCTTACATCGGAACCTGCATACATTATACCTGACACAAGTATAATGTAGCGCAGGGCTTTACAACATGACGCATCTCCTTAGATGCATCACGTTGTAAATATGTTGCACTGTGGTGCATTGTTTATGATGACGCTGCACCACAGAAGTGACGCACTGGCGGTGTAAAGTTGTCACAAGGGGCTTCTAAATCTGCCCTTGGTTGTATCTGAATAAACAATTATTGGTTTGTATTCTCCACTGTTTGACCGACTCTTCATTGGGTACGGAAAGCTGAGAGGAGGTCAGTAGTGACTGGGTGGCCCTTTTCGGGACACTTCTTCAGTTTGTTTCTCTCCAGAGCATCGCCACTGTACTATCCCTTTGATTGACTGTGTATGTCTCTCACGTGGAGTATCGCCTCTTTACCATCCCTGCAATTGGCTGTGTTTGTCTCTTCCCCGGAGGGTAGCCTCCTTACCATTCTTTGATTGGTTGTATTTGTCTCTCTCCTGAAGCATCGCATCTTTACCCTACCTTTGATTGGCTGTGTTTTTCTCCCTTTGATTGGATGTGTTTGTCTTCCTTTGATTGGCTGTGCTCGTCCTTCTCCTGGCGCCTAGCCTCTTTACTATCCTTTTAAGTGGCTGAATTTGTCTCTCCCCTAGAGCATAGCCTCTTTAACATTCCTTTGATAGGCTGTGTTTATCTCCCTTGATTGACTGTGTTTGTCTCCCCCCTGGAACATCGCCTTTTTACCCTCCTTTTGATTGGCTGAGTTTGTCTTTCTTTGATTGGCTGTGTTTTTCTCTGTCCCTGATCACCGCCTCTATACTCTCCCTTTGATTGTCTGTGTTTGTCTATGTCCTGGAGCATCGCCTCTTCACCATTCTTTTGATTGGCAATGTTTCTCCTCCTTTGATTGGCTGTGTGTGTCGCTCCCCTGGAGAATTGTGTCTTTACCATCCCTTTGATTGGCTGACCTATAGGAGCCATGTTTCCCCACCTGTTGTCTCCGGTGAATGACACGATCTCGGGATACACGCCCTTGAATTTAAAAAATTATTTGAAATGTTCCGCATCATGTGGGTGTCCATACTATTTGTTGATGATCGTATTCTGCATTAATTGAGTCACCGAATCTTTTTGTAAATTCTCATTTGGAAAGTTCGCCAATTTGTGATACTTCTGGAAATCGCCAGGTCCCCTTGTTGGAAACTACTTGATCCAGTAGGTGAAGAACCCTTCAACTTTTAGAAATAACGTTAAGAAAGTTTATTAAGTGGTTGCTTTTTCTCCTGAAGTTAAATTGTCCTGATGATGACCCTTAAAGGAATTTGGGGTTGAAACACAGTTGACGCATTGTACATGTCACAAATCAGAGATCACATCATTCTTCTATTGTGTATTGTGTATATTGTGATTTGTTTATTAGTCTCTGCCATTGTCTTTTGATTCCGCATAGTTTTATGTTTTGCGAATGTACTAATTGTGAGTGTAATTGTTCATGCGCCCTTGTGTTTTTCATTTCACTTTAATAAATTTCTCTGAGTATTCACTTATGCATTGGTTCTTCGTGACATTGTGGCACTCATAGGCTTTCTTCTGTTTACTTTTTGGTGGGCTTGTTTCCCTTCCTTTAGCTATGTCTGCTTATATAGCTCAAGAACAATCGTTGGAGTATAATGTTTCCCCACCTGGCACCAGATTGCGTAGAAGAGGCACATGCTCTGCTGAAGCACTGTATATAGATGAACGGCACTATGGCAAATATTTCACAAACTGTGTGGACTAAAGAGAATATTTAGCTATGTTACAATGCCTTGAAATCCCGTCTACTCCCAAAGTTGACTCAGGAGCATCTTTTCATGTGGAGAAACACACAGTCTTCATGAAAGATTTATAGATAAAACGTGCCTTTCTTGGCTGTAAATGTGACCAGAATTAAACTATTCTGGTGAATTTAGAAGGTGATACTGAGCTTCAGGAGACTCCTCAAGACCTGGTTGTTCAAACAGTATCAGCTCCCCTCCCCCCTCCCCCCGCCCCCCAGCGCTGTGAGACCCTCACGGGTGAACAGTGTGCTTTACAAATGCTTGATTGATTGAGTTTGCTGCGCTGCCCTCCATCAGTGGGAAAGGGCAGGCATACGACGCATGTGTGTCCTTTCACCTTGACCGTGCGCTGTTTTGGCAGCCTAGCACAAAAACAGACCCCCTTGCACTGTGTTGCAGCCAGGATTATATTTGCGCAGGACGGGGCACCTTCCTCCATGAAAACAATCCTGAGACGCTTTTTCCAGAGGAAAATATTAAAAGAAATAAAAGATATTTTCCTTGTTATGCCTCACCAAAGGAGTTGTACGTTTTTGGTACAGTCCCAGGTTTACAGGTCCTTGTAAATATGTGAATGCACCAAAACCCATGGGAGTTCCATGGGAACACCCACCGCAATGCCCATGTACAGCCTCCCTCGCACAGAGTAAGTCAATGCAGCGATTGCTCTGCTTGAGCTTTATGAAACCACTCAGAACTAAATGTGACTTACAGGCTTGCGTGACATATGTACTACATTGCGTGGGACAAATGTGGTGCAATCCTCTCATAAATATGGCCCCAAGTGCCGGCATCTTACTGTGACTGCTACTTTCTGTAACTGGAGCAGCCACTGAGGGTGTGCTTTATTCAATGCACAGGAAACCTAGGGCTTTACATGACAGTGATCATTCAGGTGCTGGCGCGGTTGCATTGACCTCAAAGCTGGCACTGATCAGGAGGTTGTGGCAACCAAGTGAAGGAAGGTCCCAGTTTTCTCTGCCTGTCCATTATCAGTTTTCCTATTCTTAAAGCTTTCTCGTTCGTGAGATACCTCTGTAGGTTGAGCACTGGCTGCAGAGATCCTTGTTTGGCCCATCAGCATTGGGTTGTATGATGGAACAACGCATTCTGATGCATCGCAACCGCCTTTATCACATATAAACTTTTCCAAGCATGCTTTTACAATGTATTTTGTTCTAAAGCATGTATGGTAAAGGCCTATGCGTGATGAAAGTTTTCACTAACCCCTGCCCTCAGTCCTCAAGCTGGTTCCCAAGCCACCCCACCTCGTCCCTTTTTAAAAATTCCAGCCCACTGCCCGAATCCCTAAAAATAGTCCCCTGCCCAACCCCAGCCTTTTAACAACAATTACCCGACTTCCCATCTCCGGAAAGTCATCAACACCTCATTCGACACAGCAACCTTCCCAGAGAGCTGGGAGCACGCCGAGATCAATGCCTTACTCAAGAAACCCAAGGCGCACCCCAAAGAACTCAAGAACTTCCTGCCCATCTCCCTGCTCCCGTTCCCAGCAAAGGTCATCGAGAAGACCGTCAAGGAACAACTGACCCGCTACCTCTAGGAGAACAACATCCTGGACCCTTCCCAGTCCGAGTTCCGCTGCAACCACAGCACTGAGACTGCCCTCATCGCCACCAGCGATGACATCAAGTCCCTGCTGGACAACGGACAACTGTGAAACGGCGGCCCTCATCCTCCTGGACCTGTCAGCCACTTTCGACACGGTCCTCCACCACACACTACAAACACGCCACCACAACGCGGGGATCCAAGAAAAGGCCCTGGACTGGACCATCTCCTTCCTCTCCGGCAGAACACAGAGCGTCTGCCTTCCCCCCTACTACTCTGAAGCCACCGAGATCATCTGCGGCATACCCAAGGGCTCATCCCTCAGCCCAACTCTGTTTAACATCTACATGGCACCGCTTGCCCACATCACCCGTCGGCACGACCTCAATATCATCTCCTACGCTGATGACACCCAGCTGATCCTCTCCCTCACCAAGGACCCCCACACCACCAAAACCAACCTTCATGAAGGAATGAAGGCCGTGGCTGAATGTATGAGGAACAGCCGACTTAAGCTGAACTCGGACAAGATGGAGGTCCTCATCCTCGGATCCACCCCTTCGGCTTGGGACGACTCCTGGTGGCCGACCGCACTTGGAACCACTCCAACACCCACCGACCACGCACACAACCTAGGGGCTCATGCTAGACTCCACCCTCTCCATGACTAAACAGGTTAATGCCGTCTCCTCCTCCTGCTTCAACACCCTCCACATGCTCCGCAGGATCAATCAATCAATCAATCAATCAATCAATCAATCACGGCATTTGTATAGCGCGCTACTCACCCGGGAGGGTCTCAAGGCGCTGGCGGAGGGGTAAGTTACTGCTTGAACAGCCAGGTCTTGAGCTGCTTCCTGAAGGAGAGATGGTCTTGGGTTCGCCGAAGGTTGGTGGGGAGGGAGTTCCAAGTCTTGGCTGCCAGGTAGGAGAAGGATCTTCCTCCGGCGGTGGCTCTGCGGATGCGTGGTACGGTGGCGAATGCGTGGCTGGTCGATCGTAGCTGGCGGGTGGGCGAGTGGGGATCTACAAGTGGATCCCCACTGAAACAAGAAGAACGGTCACCCAGACCCTCGTCAGCAGCAGGTTGGACTACAAAAATGCCCTCTATGCTGGAGCCCGGCCAAACTCCTGAGACGGCTCCAATGCATCCAGAACGCCACTGCACGCCTGATCCTCAACATCCCTCGCAGCAGCCACATCACACCCCACCTGCACTGACTCCCGGTCAACAAGAGGATAACCTTCAAGCTCCTCCCCCACGCACACAAGGCACTCCACAACACCGGACCAACGTACCTCAACAGACGACTCAGTTTCTACACCCCCACCCGCCTGCTCCGCTCCACCGACCTTGCCCTCGCCACAGTCCCCCGCTTCTGAAGAGCGACCTCCGGCCGCAGATCGTTCTCCCACTTCGCCACCAAGACCTGGAACACACTCCTCATCCACCTACGGCAGACCCAAGACCTTCTGATTTGCATAAAACTCTTCAAGACCTGGCTTTTTGAGTAGTAGCAGCATTCCCCACCCCAGCGCCTTCAGACCCTCACGGGTGAGTAGTGCGCTTTACAAATGATATGATTGATTGATTGGTTACCTAAGCCCTAAATCTAGACCCCGAGTGAGACGCCCTCCCAATTAAAAAATACCTGACCCTTCTCTAAACCTAGCCTTCCCTTTTTTCAGTTTCTATTTTTGGTAAATTCTGGTGGTGTTTTTTCAGTGTTTGCTAGTGATTTCAATACCTAAAAACAACTGTGCTTTTCAGTGGTTACTCATTTTCGGGCCATAAAAAACAATGGAAGCGGTGTTTTACCAGTGTTTATGGAACGCTTTGCTTTTATTATTGCTGGCTTTCTTCATTGATGCATGGTATATGACAGTGTACATACAGTGTATGAGGGCCAAATACATTTTTGCAAGTCAAATTTATTGTAGTACACCATTCAATATTTCTTCAGAGATTCTTTGGTCTTTCGCGCTCTCTCTATCCTTCCCATGTATACTTTTATTTGTGAAAAGGCCCTCTCGACATTGGCACTTGAGACTGGCAACGCCAAAACAGCCAGTACACAATTTGCCAACTCTGACCACTAACGTAGCTTTCCATGCCAGTACTGGTGCACCTCAAGGTTGACATTATCTGGGCCAGGTTCTGCAACATATGCGTTGAACTGGGTGCATATGGCCTCAGAGGTATTAAAGCAGCCAAAAATGAAGCTGTACTTTTCAAAGTTCAGAGAAAATTTCCCTTCACGTTTTCATTTGAAGCGTGTCATTGTCTCAGCAAGTGACATCTGGCATAGGCTGTCACTATTAGGTGGTTCTTTCAATTTCAAGTGGGTCTTGGTGACAAGATGTTCAGCAATTCGGCTTGCAGTCTTCCCATTTACTATTGGGACATCTTTTGCCCACGCACTTCTTCAACCATGAAATCTATGTTTTACAGCACATAATCTTGTGCCGTCTTTATTCTGCGAGGTATGTTGTTCTGCACAAACTAGATCAATAAAAAAACACTTAAAAACCGGTTACATACTATTGAGAAAATAATGATGCCACTAAACAGGCTGCCAACCAATTGTTGAAATTGAAGAACACATATATTTGCGGCATAGCATAAGAATCCATTTTATGCTTTTTCTTTTATTGGTTCTTGAAGTAATGTGTTCTTAACTTTAATGTTTTTGGGTACTGCTAGAGCGTATTGCTTAATGTAGCTTCATGCTTATGCCAAAGATACCAGGATTTCAGTAGAGTTTTCTCAGTGAACTAAATTCCCGTCTCTGTCACTCAGTGGTAGCTAGTGATGTTTGAAAGTAATCGGGTGTAACATTCATCTTCGACTTTCAATGAATGCGCTAAGTGAGTGACGCCAACTGACCGAAGGGATTTTGAAGATGAAGGATATTGTCTCCACATTCACTAGGCATACAAATGTATGCAGAAGGGCTTTACATTTTTATCGTTAACTCACAACATAATTCAGAAGTGGTTTGGACTTACTGTTTGTTTTCATTTTACATTATTGCTACAGCACTAGCAAGATTTATTTTCAGATTTGCGCTTTTCGTTTATCAGACAATGATGATGGAGTTCAACTGAGTACCCAGAACATAGTGACTAGTGGTAGCGGTTATGTCATGAAATCATTGTGTGTGTGCTAAGATGAAGGAATCGTTTTATAAGACTCGTGGGAGCAGTTCACACTGAAATACACCAAATTCTGCTTTAATTAAAAAAAAAAGCTGTGCCTTTCAATTCATACGCCCATGGGTTAGGGCCTTCTATAACCAGAAAAATATCCCCATTTCTTTTGAGATGGGCAGAGGTGCAACTAGAGCCAAATTACGAGGAGGTTGTGGGCTAATAAAAATTTCCGGGGGTTGGGGGTTGGTAATTCTTCCAGCAATCTGCAGAGTGAAGATGCAGGGTCAGAAGAGGTTGCAATGCAACTGGTGCTCATGTAAAGCGCTCTGATATCTCCGGCTCTTGTTGGCACTATATAAAACACTACCCCCTAAAAATTTAATAATAATACATGCCAGATTTTCATGATAGCTATGTAGTAAAAATTCACACATCAATTATAACTGGAACTCCTTAACATGGTCAGTACAGTACAGGAAATCTGGCACTGATTTGTTACTCCCGGGCCTGCCTTGGGTGAGAAGAACTTGCTGAGGCTCTCCCGTCATTTAACCATGAAAAACCTTAAGCTACCATAGGATGCCCTGCAGGCCCTTGAGCCCGGTACAGCGCCTGCTAGAGGGGTTCCGTGACATACTGGGGTGCCAGAAATCATCACTGCGGCACAGAGCAACCCATGTCAGCACTCCTGCTAACAAGAGGTGACCAGATCCATGTGCGTCCTCCAGTCGCTGCCTACTCAGACTACCCGGTACAAAAGGGGGTGGTGATGGACGGAGCATCTGAATCAATCAAACACTCACACCCAGGCAACAGATCTGGGTTTAATCCATCACCGTTCTTTAGCCCACTCTGCCACTCCAGTTCAGACATGGCTATATGCAAATCAGTCTGACCCTGTGCCTCATGGGAACAGTGCAGCCCGAACTGCCAAGCCATGTCTTCCCTGGACCGGGAACAAGCTTCTGAGGACCGGTTTCTGGCATTCCAGCCTTCTTCAGCCCGGCTTGCTTGAATCCAGTGGCAAAGTGAGCAAGGGACTCACGTCTGAGCATACCCTGCCACACTTATGGCGGCTAAAAGCGGTATAAAAGGGGGAGGTGATGGACGGAGCATCTGAATCAATCAAACACTCACACCCAGTCAAGAGATCTGGGTTTAATCCATCACCGTTCTTTAGCCCACTCTGCCACCCCAGTTCAGACATGGCTATATGCAAATCAGTCTGACCCTGTGCCTCATGGGAACAGTGCAGCCCGAACTGCCAAGCCATGTCTTCCCTGGACCGGGAACAAGCTTCTGAGGACCGGTTTCTGGCATTCCAGCCTTCTTCAGCCCGGCTTGCCTACACAGACTACCCAGCACTTTTCCAAAGCGTAGAAATTAATTACATGTATTTCTTCGTGTTTGTTTTAATTTTAAGCACTTCCTGGCTCTGTAAGGCCATCTGTTTTACTTCCAGTGTTTTTGTGCATTTTATTTCAAAAGCCAAACAAGACAAACTGAGTGAATTGACCCATACATCCACGAAGGGTCGTAGACAGACAGATCGAGTGCACCAAGAAACTCGAGGCGCAACTGTGTCAAAAATTGGGGGGCGCTAAGAAAACATTTCGGGGGAGGGGGGGCTAATTCTTCAAACAGTTGGCAGAGTGAAATGCAGGGGCTCCACGAAGGGGTGAAAGAACAACAAGGACTCGGTAACTAAATGGTCTTTTAAAGACCTGGGAAGTACTGGTGCGGCTGCGGTAAAACGGATGCCAGACCACAACAGCTCCTCTCCCCCCCATGTGAGCCAGGAAGTGGGGGCCTGGTGTTGCACTGGCCCAAAGGGTATCCAATGTCAGAAGAGGTTGTAACGCAACTGGTGCTCATGTAAAGCACCCTGATACCTTTGGTTCACTTTTTTTGGGGAGACTCCGGCAATAATCTCAAATATTCCCGATTTTGAATGAATAAAGTAGCTGGATAGTGTTTTTGCGTTTCAAATTAAAGAATTCATTAAATTCAGTGAAAACACGGCATTCAGTGATACCTCCATGTAAAATGACCGCAGAAGAAAGAAAACCACAGGTGCCGAATCAAGGAACAGCCCTAAACCAAGAAGTCAACAAGGTGATGAGCTGCCGGGAAAAGACTCTTCATCTTTGAGGGTACGGGCCATTATTTTAATGGGAGCAAAGTCATAATTTAAAGATTTGCCTGTCCCAGGGCAGCTTTCTTAGTGCAAATCCATCTACCTCTTCATTCAGAAAAGCAATAGCTGCGGGAGTACGTATTTTAAAGCCACAACCAACAGTAAATCTAAACAGTAAATCTCAGAGCGGCGCATTCTCTTCTGGGAGGTTTTATCTAATAATAGGGCAACGAGTGCGGTGTTTAGAGAGGGGCCGGGAGAGCCCAGCCTGTCTTTAGCCAGGTAGTGTGCATGACAATTTCACCTGTGGGTGGTTTGGGGATTAGCCTGAGTGTGAATAGTAAAGGGACCCCCGGCACTCACCCGTCTGCCTTGCCTCATGCTGGGAGCAGGAATGAGGAACTGCGTGATTTAATCAGGAATGCTAAAGAAAGGATTCCGAGGAGCAACCAGCTCACAGCGGCAATGCTTTCACAAAGGATGTACCTCTGCGGCATTCGTCCCTGCAGCCTGTTTGGCTGCTTCCATATCAGAGAGATTCATTTATTTTTTTATTTTTTATTATTGCCTCAGAGGGTGGAGCGGGGCTGCAGCACACCAGGCTGTGGTTCCGGGGGACAGAGGGGCCCGTGAGGGACCCACGCTTAAGGATTCAGGTTGCCTGTCACCACTGAGTCCGTATGTGGCCCCGCACAGGCAGCGCAGCGGGTTGTGTGCTGGCTGCATGGTGTGTACATTAGTTCGCCTCCCCCTTGCACCGAGGGGAGCTGGGGGCTCGGCGTGCAGCACGTGCGTGCACCACTCCATTGTTCCTCTGGATGCAGCAGTTATTGCCCGCACCCCACACTTCTCGGGCATAAAACACCCCGAACCTTCTCGCCACAGACGCACCTTGTATGCCCCTAGTCCTATGCTGCTCACACTATGTGGCGCTGCTGTCATGGCCCTCTCCTCAGAGGCTTGACATGTGGTGACCATGCTGCGTGGGGTTACAGCCAGGCCTCCACCCCTCATGCATGCATGCCTGGCTGTGTGTCTGTCCTTGGAATGTCGCTGCCGCCGCCCGCCAGAATTCCCTGACAGCCATGACCTCGCCCAGATCTGTTTAACAGCCATGATCCCCGCGCTACAATTACTTGACACAGTGACCGCCTCGCCCAGGGGTGGAACCCACATTCTGAGTGTTTACATTGCGGTTCCTGGGGTTCACGCTGCCTGGCGTGGGACATCCTTGACACCCCCTCACGGGTATCTCCTGTGCTGCCCGCTCTCGGGGCACGAGAACGGGCAGCACCATGCATATTGTGCGACTTGCTGTCACACATAGTGCCAATTGTCACATTTTGCCACTCGTCTTGTGTTAACCATGGCCTGACGCCTGCTCTGCTTGAGCTCACGGGTCTCCCCCTTTCCACCTGCCCCAGCTCCGAAGGGCCTGTCAGTTCATGCGCTGCGCTTTCTGTTTACCACTTGCCTATATTCCCACTAAGAGCGTAATCACTTGACAGACAAAATGCGTGTCCCCCCCACTCCCCCGAGATTTGTCTTAATGCGCCTTTAAGATAAAGGGTAGCCGCTGCACATCCATTAAGACAAAGTAAGTATCTTTAAAGCTCACATTCACATTGTAAGGATATGGCTCCATCAAGTGGCCAAATGGTGCAACAACGGGCAACAACTATGCAAATCAGTGACACTCGGTTTAAACCAAGTCAGCTGATTTTGATCCGGTTGTGTATTATTGGGCAGAGTTGGATTTAACCAAATTCTGGACAGCCTAGTTATGTTATGTCAAATGGGAATTTTGTATAGTACACGTACACCAACAGGTCTCTTGGCGCTGGGGAGTCTAAATGAGGTAACAGAGAAGCAGACTAGCATCTAATTGTAGGCCAGGGTGAACGACCAGGTCTTAAGTTGTTTCCTAAACCGAAGGTAATTAACCTCGAGCTTTGGGTCCAGAAAAGAGAAAATTGGGTCCCACCAATACGTTTACGTCTGATTCTGGGCACCGTCAAAAGGCTCTGATGCATGGATCTCAGAGTACGTTTGGGTAAATGCTTACTGAGAAGTGAGACTATGAATCTGGGGGCTAGTATCTTAGATGACTTTAAAAAGAATGCAAGCAGTTTTAAACATAGCTCGCTGCTCCACTGGAAGCCAGTGGAGATCTTTAAGCAAGGGGGTGATATGGCAGCGTTTATCCTTATGGTAGATGATCCTTGCTGCTTGATTCTGGATCATCTGAAGATGATGTCTCTGGAATTGTGGAAGTCCTAAATAAAGGGTGTTCACATAATCAATTTTGGAAACAATAAGACCTATTGCAATTTGGGTAATAGACTCCTTACTAAAGAAGCGTCTAATTTTAAGCAAATTGGCGAAGTTGGACAAAGGAAGCAGAGGTGTCTGAGCCAATTTGGGCACTCCTAGAGAGATCGGCATCAATATGAAGGCCCAGACTCTTTATCACTGGCTTAGGCGTTGGTGCCACACCTAACTCAGGTGGCCAGTAGGAGGCGGTCCAGAGACATCTGTAACAAGATGTCCCCTCAGTACTACCCCATTTAGCAATTTTCGCAGGTGTAATATATAGATCGACTAAAGTCTTAGGGGCAGATTTACAAGCCCCTTGCGCCTCTTTTACGCCACGTTGCGTTAATTTTGTTACGAAGCGGCGGCGCAAAAGATGCGCCATGGTGCAGGGTATTTACAACGTGACGCATCTGGGAGATGCGTCACCTTGTAAAGCCCTGCACCAGAAGGAGGCATTCGGGCACAGGGAGGAGGGGCGTTCCTGCGCAGGAACGCCTCCTAAAAGTGGCTGAGTGAAATCTGCAAGATTTCAGTCAGTCACTTTGGGGTCCCATGCTGCGTCAAAACCCTGCGCCTGCTTGAAGCAGGTGTAAGGATTGATGCAGCATTAACAAGATAGGGCCCCCAGAGCATTGTTGGAGCTGCGTCGCGCTTGCAATGCAACTCCAGCACTGCTCCGCCTTTTCGGCACAGATGCGTCATGCATCTGTGCCATTTTTGCCCCATCATGCACCGCATTATAAATGCGGCACATCAATGGTGGCGGAGGGATGGCACACAATAAGTGGCGCATCCCTGCTGATATGCAGGTATGCGCCCCTTATTGTAAATCGGCCCCTCAAAATCTTGAGCTCGCAGATTGGCAGAGCGCAGCACTGTGTCCCACAGTTCTAGTGATCCTATAAAACAAGAATCCTCAACTCCCAACCTATCCTGCCATTTCAGCCTATGTTTATCTAAATCATCTGGTACTCCTTCCTGCAGGCATCTATATATTTGTGTTGTTGAGGGTTCCACGTTACTTGTTAGCAATTCCATCAGAGATACTTGTCCAAACCCTGCAGCACCACCGGCCTTTTTAAGCAGAAAATCTCTTAGCTGTATGAATCGAAAAAAATCCCATGGGCCGACATCAAACCTTTCCCTAACTTTTTCAAATGATGTTATGTGATCCCCAGCTAACAGATCCCCTATCCTGTAAACAACTCTTTCCCCACCTTGCCAGGCATGTATCTTGTGATGCCCTTGGTCATTCCCAATTATGGAAGAATAAGGATTGAACCTACCTACCCCAAGTTTTCTCCTTATGCCTGCCCGATTGCGAAAGGCAGCGATCAGTACCTTAAAATGCGTTTTCTTAAAATCGCCTGCTTCATAGAATTTCAGAAGACAGCCATCAGCCCAGGCGCCTATCAATAGTTCATATATTGTGGGTACTTGACCAAGATCCCCCCTATCTTTTCCTTAAATCCAAAAAGAGGCCAATAATACTTGAATGAAGCTGCTAAATAATATATCTCAAAATGCGGGAGCTCCCAATCTCCTCTATCCCTTGGAAGGGAAAGGAATACAATTGCTCTTCTGGTCCTCTCATAACACCAAATAAACCTAGCTACCTCCTTCTCTATTTGCTTAAACCAAAAATTAAGAATTTCCAAAGGAATCGCATGAAAAATATACAACATTTTTGGTAGGGTCATCATTTTGGTGACATTACATCTCCCTACTATCGACAGTTTCAGATTTTTCCATCGTTGGAGATCGTTTTTAATTTTCCCCATTATAGGGGTGATATTTAGATCCACTATATCATACACCTTAGATGTAATGATAATACCTAGGTAAACCGCTTTTTCTACAGTTCTATTCTCCACACCTGTAATAAATCTATTCGTCACAATCTGCGTTTTAGCTTTATTTAATTAAAAACCATATTGAGTCCCAAAGCTTTCAGCAATACTTTCAACCGCTGACATTGCATGGTCAGATGAAATAATAGCCAAGTCATCAGTATAGGCCAGTAGCTTGGTGTTCCCTCCTTGCAAACTGACCGGAATAATTTCTGTGGAGGCCTCCAGACGCCTAACAAGGGGGTCTAGGTACAGGGCGAATAGTAGGGGAGAGGCAGGCCAACCCTGTCTCATTCCCCTGCTGATTGAAAAAGGAGCCGTCTCTTCCCCCATTATTTGTAATCTTGCTACAGGGATTAAACAAAACCTGTATTGCTTTCACAAATGAATCCCCTAGGCCGTAAGCCTTGAGGGTCTGCCATAAAAAAAACTCCATGACACCCTGTCAAAGGCCTTCTCCACGACTAAAAAAGCTACCCCAAGAACCCCAAATCTTCCTATGGGCAACTGTTGTGATACCTTTTTGAAAAAATATATGTAGAGATTTGGATGCTATCATGCACAAATTTAATAACCTTACAGCCGTTTTTGGCCACTATAGGTGTGGCAGGGTATACTCAGACATGAGTCCCTTTCTCACTGCTCCATCAGGATTCAAGCAAACCGGGCCGAAGACGGCTGAAATGCCAGAAACCGGTCCCCGGTAGCTTGTCTCCTTTCTGGTGAAGAATTGGCTTGGTAGTTTAGTCTGCCCTGTTCCCATGATGCACTGGGCCAGGGACAGACTGATTTGCATATAGCCAGGTTCTAAGCTGGGATGGGGCAGTGAGATAAATAACGGTGATGGATCAAGCCCTGATTTTTGGACTGGGTAAGAGTGGTCTGCTTAATTCAGACACTCTGTTCATCACCACCCCCTTTTCTGAATCGTTTTTGGCCACTATAGGTGTGGCAGGGTATACTCAGACATGAGTCCCTTTCTCACTGCTCCATCAGGATTCAAGCAAGCCGGGCCGAAGACGGCTGAAATGCCAGAAACCGGTCCCCGGTAGCTTGTCTCCTTTCTGGTGAAGAATTGGCTTGGTAGTTTAGTCTGCCCTGTTTCCATGATGCACTGGGCCAGGGACAGACTGATTTGCATATAGCCAGGTTCTAAGCTGGGATGGGGCAGTGAGATTAATAACGGTGATGGATCAAGCCCTGATCTTTGGACTGGGTAAGAGTGGTCTGCTTAATTCAGACACTCTGTTCATCACCACCCCCTTTTCTGAATCGTTTTTGGCCACTATAGGTGTGGCAGGGTATACTCAGACATGAGTCCCTTTCTCACTGCTCCATCAGGATTCAAGCAAGCCGGGCCGAAGACGGCTGAAATGCCAGAAACCGGTCCCCGGTAGCTTGTCTCCTTTCTGGTGAAGAATTGGCTTGGTAGTTTAGTCTGCCCTGTTCCCATGATGCACTGGACCAGGGACAGACTGATTTGCATATAGCCAGGTTCTAAGCTGGGATGGGGCAGTGAGATAAATAATGGTGATGCATCAAGCCCTGATCTTTGGACTGGGTAAGAGTGGTCTGCTTAATTCAGACACTCTGTTCATCACCACCCCCTTTTCTGAATCGTTTTTGGCCACGATAGGTGTGGCAGGGTATACTCAGACATGAGTCCCTTTCTCACTGCTCCATCAGGATTCAAGCAAGCCGGGCCGAAGACGGCTGAAATGCCAGAAACCGGTCCCCGGTAGCTTGTCTCCTTTCTGGTGAAGAATTGGCTTGGTAGTTTAGTCTGCCCTGTTCCCATGATGCACTGGGACAGGGACAGACTGATTTGCATATAGCCAGGTTCTAAGCTGGGATGGGGCAGTGAGATAAATAACGGTGATGGATCAAGCCCTGATCTTTGGACTGGGTAAGAGTGGTCTGCTTAATTCAGACACTCTGTTCATCACCACCCCCTTTTCTGAATCGTTACAGTCGCAGAAAGCTTGACAGTAAAGACTCTACAGGAGGATGACACACTGATTATCAGGGAAAGAGACAATGGGGGATATGTTGTTGTTATGAACAGAGCTGACCACAATAATGAGATCTTTACCTGATTTAGCAATACACCGCTTTGGACACTAACCTGATACCACACATCACTGCGAGCCTGAACAGCGAGATCAAAAGTTGGTATGAGGAAGAATTACTGTCATTTGATGAGTGCATGTGTCTCTCAAATTGCCAAACCTAGATTCCCCCTGCCTATATACCCTGCCCAAGATACACAAGAATGCTTCCTTCCCCCGAGGTAGACCAATTGTGTCCGGAATAGGGGGACCCACTAAGCAGTTGTCACAATTTGTGGACATATTTAGACAACAACTGATATCCAACCTACCATCCACCATCAGAGACACCAGAAATGTCCGAAATATGATGTTTTTGTAACCCTAAGGAGTTAGGTCCATCAGGGCATGGGGTAGGCTGGACCCTTTTTAAACAAATACCACAAGATATGCCTACAGCACCCTTACTTCTACACAATATTACTTATAAAGGCCAAACAACTACTTTTATAGTTTGACCAGGTATTTTTATTTTCTACCATTCATTTTTTTCTTTTTTCTTTCAAGACTTTTTTTGCATTGAGTCAAAAAAGGAATAACTGTACATTTATATATTTACACATATATACATTACAACTTATAAACATTAATAGAACAATACATATATACACTAAAGTAAATTTACAACATCATACATCCCAAAGCAAAATTCCTAAACAAAGACAACACATAATAAATTCATATACATTTGATTTCAATAAATGAAAGACAAAATCCAAAAGACGAGGAGTATAACCAATAGATGAAACTTAACCAATACTCTTTGAACTAGCTACTGGTAGTTTAGACTACAATTAACCATTTACTCCTCTGGTCTGCCGACGCGTTTCGAAGCCAGGAACCCAGTTCCTGGATTCTCAGCAGGGCCTTTTTCTTTTGTCAAGTTTTTATGAGGCAAGAAGCTTTGTACAGTGCTTTCCTTATTCTCAAAGACTTCTGTTCTTAAGTTCAAATCGACGTGCAATGGCTCCTTGATGTGCACTCTGCCCACAGCTCTCTCTTTTTAGTGTTTCTCTTCTAGTGCTGTAGGAATCCTATTTTCCATTAAAACAGCAGCCCAAAGCTGGTTCACCCGACATGTTTTTTCACGAAACTGCCTCGTTTTTTGTAGTAATTCACTCTCGTGTGTTCCAAGACGAGCACAAGCCCTTTTACACGATTGTTCCCGCAAACACCAGAGTGGGCGTTTATGTCTTGTTTCGTACAAGGTCGCGTGTGTTCTGAGACGAGCACGAGCTCTGCTGCAACAGTGTATCCGCCGTAAAGATCCTGATCGAATCAAGATCGAGATCGAGATCTTTACGGCTGGTTAATTGTAGTCTAAACTGGCAGTAGCTAGTTCAAAGAGTATTGATTACGTTTCATCTATTGGTTATACTCCTCGTCTTTTGGATTTTGTCTTTCATTTATTGAAATCAAATGTATATGAATTTATTATGTGTTGTCTTTGTTTGGGAATTTTGCTTTGGGATGTATGATGTTGTAAATTTACTTTAGTGTATATATGTATTGTTCTATTAATGTTTATAATTTGTAATGTATAGAAGTGTAAATATATGAATGTTCAGTTATTCCTTTTTTGACATCAATTTATTTATTTATTTATTTATAGGCTTGTTACGCGCCGGCATCACACCCGAAGGTGTATCTCCGCGCGGTGCTGTGAGGTGAACAGGTCGAAGAGCTCCTCCTAGAATAGTACAGTCTTTAGGCGTTTCCTGAAAGCTGTGTGACTCTGGCATTCCCTGAGGGAGAGGGGGAGATTGTTCCATAGACGTGGACCCATGATAGATAGGGCACGGCCTCCCTGTCTGGTCTTATAATGTCTAGGAACCTGAAGCAGCTGTTGATTGGAGGACCTGAGGATACGGGATGGACGGTGAAAAACAAATTTGTCTGTCAAGTAATGTGGTCCCAGATTGTGTAAACATTTGTGTATCACACAGCTGATCTTGAATTCTATCCGTTTCCGGATAGGAAGCCAATGAAGGGCCTTAAGGAGGGGAAGGGACGGTGTTCTGGGGGGGGTGTTGGTCACCAGCCGTGCTGCGGTGTTCTGCACCACCTGTAGTTTATTAAGCACTCCCTCATTGGCAGCTAGGAGTAAGCCATTACAATAGTCCAGGCGGCTCAAAACGAGGGCCTGGACCAGGGTCTTCCGGGTATCGTCAGGTAGAAGGGGGAACACCTTCCGAAGGAGGCCGATAATGTGGAAGCAGGACCCTGCAGTGGTGCTGGCATGGTGAGAAAGGGTGAGGTCCTGGTCTAGACGCACTCCCAGGTTCTTGACTACCTGTTTGGGGAGCGGGGCCTGTCCCAAGCTTGGAGGCCACCAGTCTGGGGTCCAGAGGATTCTCGCCTCTCCGAATAACATGACCTCAGACTTTCCTACATTGCACTGTAGAAAGTTTTTGGCCATCCAGCTGGCGATTGCAGTCATGCCGTTAGAGAAAGCTTGTCTAATCTCAGGAGTAAAGGTCTTAAAAGTAAACAGCAGCTGCGTGTCGTCAGCGTAGGAGATAGGCATGAACCCAAAGGACCTTGTCATGTTGGCCAGAGAGGAGACATATACGTTAAACAACGTAGGGCTAAGACATGAGCCCTGCGGGACTCCTCTGATGATGTTAGCCGAGGTGGAACTAAAGGAGCCCATGTTCACCGTCTGAGTCCGCTCTGAAAGAAAGCTGGTAAACCATGCCAGGGCAGATTTGTCAATGCCTGTCTCCTTTAATCTGGTAAGGAGAATGGCGTGGGATATGGTGTCGAATGCTGCGGACAAGTCCAGCAGCACCAACACCACAGACAGCCCTCTATCCAGAGACATGCGTATGGCATCCGTAACGGAGAGGAGGGCGGTCTCAGTACCGTGCCTAGGCCTGAACCCGGACTGAGAATGGTCTAAGCTGCCAGTCTGTTCAATGAAGGAGGAGAGATGGTGATTGACATGCTTCTCCGTCAATTTGCCGATGAATGGCAGAAGGGAAATAGGCCTCAGGTTGGTCATGTCTGACCAAGGGATGGCGGTGTTCTTCCTGATAGGCTTAACTATGGCCTCCTTCCACACCCGGGGGACCAGCCCCTCAGATATGGAGCGGTTGATCACCGTCCGAATGCAGGGGCTGAGGACACTCCCAATGAGGTGCATGACCCGGGCAGGTACGAGGTCTACTGGGCTGCCTGACTTAATGGTCCCAATCAGAGAGTTGACCTGGTCTAAGGTGATCTCAGGGATAAATGATAGTGAGGCTGGGGCAGCACTGACTGTTCCAGGCTGAAAACTGGAAGGGGGGACATTATCATCCACGGATGTGCTAGATTGAGAGATTTTTTGGTAAATGGCATCAATTTTATCCGAGAAAAAACCGGCCGTGTCATCGCACAGTTTTTGTGTTAGCACTTCTGCACTGTCGCAAGCGGCAGGCTTGGTAAATGTGCAGAGCACCTGGTACAACATTTTGGGGTCGTGACCGGCCCCAGAGAGTTGGGAGATAATATGGGACTTACGGGCAGCTCTGATGTTTTTATGATAGAGTCTCATTGCTGAGCTATACCTATCTCTATCGACAGTGCTGCGCGAGAGTCTCCAAGATTTCTCCAGCTTTCTGCAAGCTCTTTTCTCCGCGCGCAATAGGTCTGAGTACCATAGTTCTTGTTTACGGTCCGACCGCTGATTACAGCGTCTTAGGGGGGCGATCATGTTGGCCGCTGTGCTCAAAGCATTATTAAATTTGAACAAGGCCAAGTTGGGGGAGTCTGAGGGAAGAAAATCAGGAGGGATAAAGGCATTTCTAAAGGAATCGACGGACACCTTGTGCCACTGTCTGCGCCATAGCGGCAGGGGAATAGGGTTGGGGCGTTCCTCCGAGAGCGTGGGGAGGAGGAAGTGGATTATAAAGTGGTCAATGCAAAAAAAGTCTTGAAAGAAAAAAGAAAAAATGAATGGTAGAAAATAAAAATACCTGGTCAAACTATAAAAGTGGTTGTTTGGCCTTTATAAGAAGTATTGTGTAGACGTAAGGGTGGTGTAGGCATATCTTGTGGTATTTGTCTAAATATAATGTGTGGCATTACATGGGAAAATGGAATGATTTGGTCACATTGGACGTGGTGTCATTGTACACAAACATAATACCTGAGTTTGGCATGCTGGCAACGACACACTTCCTGAATTAAAGGCTGGCAGAAGTACTGATTCAGAAATGAATCTGAAGATAATATAGCTGATTTTGGACGATCACACATTTTTATTTGAGGGTAGTGTTGCAGGAATTCTGCCAAAGAACAGAACTATGAGTAGGATTATGGGACCTTTGTAAGAAGGGACTGAGTTATCCTACCACCTGAGTTTCCATAAGTCCAAGACTGACTAGCAAATGTGTCTCACTTGCTCTACTACTCACTGACAGAGTAACAAGTGATTAGACAGCCCAGAACAAACACTCCCAGATCACTCGGGAATCGCGATAACAAGACACACCCTTTCGCTCATACCCTCGTATTTGTCCACAATAAGACCTAACAGAGACACTGAACAGTTACAAATATTTATTTTAACTAACAGGTTCAAATATGCAGTACACGTGTAGATTACAAATGCAGTCAGAATAGCAGTTAGTCCATATATTATGAAGGGGAATGTCATCATAAAAAAGACAATGGAAAAGAAGAATATAGTGCCAAACCTCCCACCCTTTGCTAAAAAGCAGAATTATTATATAATAGAAGATCGCTGGGCTTTGTCTACAGACCCCATACCTTAGCCTTTAGATGGTAAATCTACATCACAGGTGCTGCCTTTAGATGGTAAATCTACATCACAGGTGCTGTCTTGCTCTTCTCCCTGGAAAGATCCCTCTCCAAGTGTGTGTGTGCACTGTCTGTGTGTCCCAATGTATCTTAGTATCGGCATTTAACAACAGCTTCATTGGTATGTTTTGACTAGGTGCTAGGGCCTGACCAGAACAGAATAACAAGGGACATGTTGTTCCACTTGCACTCAATGTTCAGACTAAACTCCAGGAACATGCAGATAACAAACACAGCAGACAGTTCCCATATGAAAAGCACTAACAAGGACACTTTCAGAAACAAAGTCATATGGTAAAGTGCACAAAAGCCGCATAATGGCTGCAAGGTTCATGCTAACATAGTGATGTCGACATTGTCAACAAGGGCCACGTGACGCCCTCCCCTTGGCCAGGTCTTTAGCAACAGGCTAAAGAACACCAAGATAAGCAGTGCCAAAGTGAATCTGTAAAGGCCAAATTACTAAAAGTCAAATTTGGAAAAGAGGCAGTGGTAAATGTAGATCAAAAAGATGACGCAAGCTCAAAATGCTGGGTTCCCTATGGTACTTAGGGAAACCCTCTAAATGCAAAATGTCACAAGTACCATGGAATGCAATTCACTCCAAAAAACTATCCGCACCTCTGCAAGCAAAGAGGGTGGCTATCCAATCGAGCAAGGCAAGGAGCATGTCAGGGCAATCTGCATGATACTTGATGATACTTCGCTGTAAGAGGCGCTGAACACAAGCGCAGGTAGTCCAGTCTGCTCTCCTTACATTAGGAAACGCATCCCTCAGGCAGGTGTCATGGTAACAGGCCTGGTCATGGGCCCACATGGGACCCACCAACAGTACATAATCCGGGTCGACACATGATGTAGTGGAGAGGCAGACATCCAGGGCCCAGTCAAAGGGGCACTAGAGACAGTAAAACACAAGTTGCACGCAGGTGAATTAGGCATAATGGAAGTTCAGCCTATAGTAGATGCCAAGAGTCGCCAATGAAAAACTTCTACATAGTTGTTGCATTCGTTCACAGTACAGTCGCAGCTGCTCTGGATGTGGCTGAACCACACCATGGGCAGCCATTTTGTAGTAGAAGGAGAAGAATCAGCACTGTGCAAATTAGCAAGAGCACCAGGGGAAACCCGCCAAAGGTGCTGGAAAAAAAAGATTGAATAAAAATCGGTATTACTCCAAAAATAGTCTGTAAGGAGGTAACAAGGCCGAAGACCACCAATTTGAAAAAATGTGCTAAGCCTTCGGTTTCAGACGCATTAAATATTTGGTGTAATATTTCCTCAAAATGGAGTGGGAGATTGGTATTCAGCAGAGTCTCACTTGATGTTCTAGCCACCTACAATTTGAAGGTTTCACGAGCTGAAGTGAGAGCAACTTCTTGTAGAAACAATAGTGCTTTGAATCTGCTTAGCTTATTGAAATCTGACTTCAAAGTGGCAATGGAAAGCCACAGCAAACTATCTACAATCCCTTGTGGAGGAGTTAAGAGGACATTGCTGCAACATGTAACATGTTGTGTGTGAACCTGTTACAATATACGGGATGCCTGCCCGTAAGCCACAGCAGTTGTGGTTATTTAGGATAAGATCAATTCCATTAGAGAGCAAAGTTAGCATGGGAATAATAGCAGGCACTGGCGTTCCTTTAAAAAAATGTGCCAACTTAGGGGCTGATACTTTACAAGCCCCTTGCAATTTAACTTGTGGACAAACGAAGAATGTCCCTCAGTAGAATCAAAGCCGTTCCCTGTTAAGAAAACTTCTTTATCCTCACTCTGACAGTGAAATGAAAGGTTAACAACCATATTTCATGGAGAAAAGTACTACCAACGGGTTCAAACCTACCCACAAGTTAATGTTTTATGCAGGCTGTAAATTGAAATAGCGAGATAGGCAATGAGATCACCCTGTGTATTACCCATACAGAAGAAATAGTTTTCTCAATGGAGAATGGAAACCGTTCTAATTTTTCAGTATGCAACATGTGTATGTAGCGTCTTTCATGATATAAGCCATTGTCTATTTGTCAAATTAAATGCTAAAAACAGTGCGGAAGCATTCAAATAATCCCACGATACTTAGCCACTATCCAGGGTCTGCAATGTCCAAGCAAATTGCATTATCGAACGCAATTGATGTTGGCCCATGATACAACACAGAGACATAACTTTGTACTATGTCAATTACAGATGAAACAATATTATCTAAAGTGTAAGTATGTGAAGACAAAGTGTTAATGCTATTATCAACTATGTCAAGAGCCTTTCTCAAATTATTCTGCTCAAGTTATCATAGGCAGAAAGCTGCTTCCATTTGGGACAATTTCCAAAATGCATCATATGCAGCGTATTCAAAACATTTTGAACGAGGGGCTTTAGGACCCAAAAGGAAGTCTGCTAAATCAGGGTTCCCAGACAATAGAGAAAGAAGCTGTTTCACAGATGTAAGTGTTGAGCATTCCAACCATTGTTGGCATCATTTCCCAACAGAGTATGTAGTGACAGTATGAGAGTGTGGAAAACGTGAGTCTGGTTTAGAAAGTGTAAACCCACTGTGGTCATCAAAAAAGTAGGCCTGGGCTGCAAATTCCACTCCGCTCGCGGAATTTGGGTAATTTTGCGTTCTGCGGAGAATGCGAAACTGCCCAAAGTTCTGCGTTCTGCGGCTTTGCAGAATTTTTTGCTTGTTCACATTCTCAAAATGCATGTTCACAAGATGTTTCTCCCCAAGCACGTAAACAGCGATCGCGAACAGGAAAAAATCATTGCGAACAAGCAATTCCGCATGCTCGTGGAATTTCTGCGTGTTAACTGAGATTTTTTACTGTTTCGTGACACTTTGCATAGCGCGACTACACAAATTCCGCCAACCTCAAGAAAAAAGTACGATTGACACGCATCATTATTTAATGGCCACACTAACCAACCTAAAGGATGTACAGTGAACGAGTTAAGGGTGCCATTTCGGAACATTTCATTCAAAACATCCAATGAATAATTGATAGAGCGCCGCCAGTTGTTATAGGCATATTTAAACAAAAAGAGAGAAAGGGAAGTCGCAGCTTCCACTCTTACTCCCAAGGGAAATGTCAAATAAACAACAAAAGAGTGAAGCTAGAAAGTCAAATGCTTCAAGAAGGGTCACTCATGTTTATTAGAAAGAGCCCTCACTCAACAACCTAGTTGATGACATGCTTCATCATTCAGCCCCCACCAGAGAGGCCGAGTGCCTCTCCGGTGTGCTACAATGCCTGACTACAGGTGAGTGGGTTTTTTGGGTGACAAGTGCTAGTGCTTGTGTATGAAGTGAAATTAAAATGGCCTTACTGCTTCCTAAATACATTTTTATTAGGCGGAGAGTAAGGCCAGATTAAAAATAGGTCTGGGGCCAGATTGGGTCACATTTCATTGAACATAGGTACATCGATAATATCCTGCTGATCTGCACAGGGTCTGTGGATGAGTTACTGCCTAGTATATTTGGATATGAATATGTACTACAATATGTAATTTACAATGAACTTTTATCATAAAAAGATACAATTCCTAGGTTGGGAATTGTACATATATGGTTCCAAATTAATGAGCAGAATGTATAGAAAAGAGACATGCTGTAACATAGTTTTACATGCAAGTAGTGCTCATCCCAGACATGGGCCAGGAGGAACTGCAGCTTAGATACAGAATATGTCAGGAATTTGGCTGACATTAAACAGAGGTTCCTTTTTAGAGGCTATGACAGATTTACCTTCAGAGAAGTACATGAAAGAGCAATGAAGATAGCCACACAAGTCACACTTAAAGACAACAGAACTAAGCAAGACACATACACAGAAATTATTAGACCTATCTTCACTTATGGCAGTAACATAGGTGATGTCATCAGAAGTCCGAACAGACACTGGCACTTATTGAAAGAATACACTAATATTGCACACCATATTACCAGACGCCCATATATTACCTTTCACAATAAAAAAACTCTTAGAGGACTTCTCAGCCCTAGTAACCCAGGCAACAAACAACTTGAGAATTGGTTAACACCACACATGAAAGGTTTCTATAAATGTGTACACTGCACAATGTGCAAATTTGAAAAAGAGAAAAAAATCGTATAAATATAATGACAGCCTCATCTTCTATATCAAAAGTAAAATACATTAAACAACACACTTTGTGGGCTACGTGGATTTATAAGTGAATGGGATTTATGTGGGAAGCACAGTGAGAATGGACAAAGTAATGGAACACTTTCAAGCAGTGAAACAAGGGGATCATGAATACCACTTTGCACTTCATACACTGAGTTGTAAACAAGAAGACGAACATAGGAGCTTTTAGTTCCATGGTCTAGAAATGGTACAACAAAATTATATAGGCCGTAACCAAGTTACACTTGAGACGCCAAAAAACCATTTGGATTTTGTGTCTCAAAGCTGTGGAAAAGGAGCTTAACATGGATCGTGAATTGCATTACTTCTTGGGTGATTAAGAACTGATCATTTTTGCTGTATTCTGTGACAATGTACTGCTACAAGTGCGGATACTACGTTGCGTGGTCCTAAGAACCAGTAATGATGTATAATTTCAAATGTGATAGTAGGAAGCTTTATATTTGCTTCCAATGCATTCAAGTGAATACAGTCTTTAATTCGATTGTCATAATCATTAAAGACACAGTACAAAAAGTCACTGAGGGAATTCATAATGTATAATAATACATCCTATTAAAAACATAGTAAAAAGTTGATAAAAAGGTATAAGTAAAATGCATAGGCGATAATGCACAATATACAAATATTTACACAACTATTGACAGATGCTATTTACCCCCTTATTGATGCATAAAACAAAACATACACCTGGTTTGGGTATTAATGACAACCACCCATACTGGGAGTGAACTTACAATGCTTATCCACTGAGGATAGAGTCATAAGGTAGGACTGACAAGAATTAGAGTACCTTCAACATAGTGGCTCGGATGCCCCACATCAAGCTCAAAAATTTAGCCACAGCAATTAGAATAGGCTCATGCGTGTTGGTCTTCAGGATCCGTAGCGCCTCGATACCGGACCTTGTGCCCAGATTCAAGCATATTGGTTTCAACCATTTATTTCTTGCTAACTTGTAAGCTGAAAATTCAAATAACAAATGTGCTAGCATTTCAATATGAGCTTGACATGTATTACATTTATCATCCGTCAAGGAATGCCATCTACATGTAAATGATTTTATAGGTAGGGAACCCATCCTAAATTGATGGAACAGCTTCCTATCACTTGGTTTAGTGAAAAAATCCCAGTAACATTCAAACTCAGTATCTTGTTTATACTCCAAGAATGCTCCGAGCAAAGTATGCCCCGGGGTAGATGAAAGCTGATTGGTCTTGACCATGTTCCAATATGCTGCCGTAAACTCTTTTTTCGAGGGGAATGTGCCACTTGCTGGGTCTTCCCACAGGTTGCTCAACCCCATATTTATCAATAAACTTTTTATCTTGCATAACCAGGCAATCTTACACAAACAGTCTGCCCCTGAACATCAGAGAACACCTCGGCATAAGCAGACAACTCAGGGGTTGACCAAAGCCTTGTCCAAAATGCTAACGCTCTGTAGTGTGCTATGTCCTATATAGTATGGCAGCAAAGATCTGAGTAAAGGGGCTTACGTGGTGTTGACTATGGAAGGCCTTTTATAGCTCTCACAAATTTGTTTTGAGCTGCAATCATGGGTTAAAAATCATCAAAGCCCCAAAGTTGAGCACTGTAAAGTATAGAGGTACGGATCTTGAAATTATAGATCTTTAATGCGGGAATTTTTGTCTTAGTCTGTGAAAGCCTTAGTTCTTTTGTAAGTATGCCAGCTAGCTGGGTATGTTTTAGAGACAGTAAATTATTATGTGGCTTCCACTGCAATTTCCTACCTAAAGTTATCTACAAATATGTAAAAACATCAGTCTGTTCTAAAAGTATGTTGCTCATGAAGACTCTCCCTTTAATGGCTTTGTGTTTGTGGAGGACCATAATCTTGGTCTTCCCCACTTTAACCACAAGTTCATGTTCACAGCAGAACTCCACAAAACTAGTCAGGGCAGACTGAAACCCCGTTTGTGTCTTTGAAATTATCAAGGTATCGTCAGCGAACATGAGCAGGGGTATCTTCGTGCAGGCTTATGTGGGGGCATCTGTTGGATGGGTAGAAAAAAATTGTACAACCCTATTAATAAATAAAGAGAATAGGGTTGGTGCCAAAACGCACCCTTGACGTACACCCTTAGAAACAGGGAACCTGTGTGTGACACTCCCCAGCGAGCCCCACCGAACCTGTGCATAATTAGAATCATGAAGTTTAACGAAGATTGCCAGTATTTCCAATGGCATCCCCATTTCCGCAAAAGCAGTCCACATTTTGTTATGAGAGACCAAATCAAAGGCGGATTTGAGATCAATAAAAGCAGCGGAAATTGTACCCCCTCCAATTGTAACAACCCGCCAATAGATTAACATAAACCTAAAAACCTGGTTTATGGTGCCAGTGTGTGGGTGGAACCCTGCCTGGAGCTTTGTCAAGATGTCATTATCTGCTTTCCAGAACTGGACTTTGCACAACACTAACCTGGCAGCAATCTTTTGGATAGAGTCTATGAGGCTTATTGGCCTATAGTTGCCTGGTAGGGCTCGATCCCCTTTTGTGTAAATTGGGAGAATTTCCGCACCTCTCCATGTATGTGGGATGGGGGCACCACTGACTATTGTGTTGGCGAGTATCTGAATATAGGCTACCCAATTTTTCTTTTAGGCATCTCTACAGGATTGATTAAACCATGATGCTACCCCTGGGGCGAGATTTCCTGTTCGGCTTTTGTTTTTTGATAAAAACGTTCTCGAGTCCAGAGAACATATCAGTATGGACCTGCAAAATGATAGAATTGATGTCCACCTGTGATTTGCAGTTTTGGAGGATTGCTAGGGTGCAAACGATTGCACCCTTTATCTGTTCCATAGCCCTATCATTATCAATAATCATGGCCCATCTAACTCTCCTCATATCATTGGTAAGCAGGACATCTGCTGTTACCTTCTCGACTATCTTGTTTTTATGGCTGAATAATCCCTCTATCTGCAAAGATAATATCAATGGGTTGTGGTCACTTTCCGTCCGCTCCTGTACTACCATATCTAAGAGGAAGGACCAAAATTCGATATTTAGAAATATATAGTCTATACGTCTACTTCTCACCCCATTACTAAATGTGTGAGAAGCCTAATCTATCCGAGTGTGACCTCCCATTAACTGCCCTGACTCCCCTTTCCAAACACAGACATTTTAATTGTATAGCGGCTTCGGTCCATTTTTTAATCAGACGTAAGTCTTGGGATGGAATATTCCACTGTGCATCCTCCTCTAAACTACAATCACCATCATCTTGATCTCAGGGCTCAAAGGAACAGTTAAAATTCCCAGCAATTATTAGGTTACAATGTCCCCTATTACTTTCTAAAAAACTGTCAAAAAGGGTGACTGTGTTAGAACTTTTACCACCCGGCAACCCTCTTGCATATACATTGATAATCATTGCACCAGGTGCGTTTCCCAGACAAAGCTGTATAACCATAATATCCAGACTATCAATGAATACTTCCTCTACCTTGTATCCTGCTTGTTGTTTAACCCAAATCGTAAGTCCACCTAGTGGACGACCTCGCTGTCCCCCCAGTGCTGCTTTTGAAAAAGTTGAGAAACCCAGGAGGGGGGGGGGGGGGGGGGGGGTAGTATTCCAAAGTGTTCGACAACATGTTTCTGTACAGCCATCCCAAAGTTAGCATTAACCGCAAGGTTATAATGCACTTAAGAGTATATGGTCAGGCTGCAGCAGAAACAGGTTCAAAGGATTGACATCTTATATTAGCAGACCCCACTGGTTTTACTATAACGGTTGAGCAGAAGGGTAGCTGCGGCTGCGACAATTGGTTCCTGCAGGATACCCTCCATTTTTTCCTATTATGTCCATTTTATAGTTTACCCAGACGCAAGTTCCTGGTGGGACTTCTGAAATGTGCAAAGTTAAAAAATGCCAAGGCAGCTTTATTGTTTCTTCAGAAGGCTAACGATGCTTACACTCTGTTCTGTATAATGAATTTTATCAAGATGGCGGTTAGGTTAAGGAACTCGAGGGAGTGAAATTGATTGTATTATTTGTTAGCAATTTGTCCTTTGATGAATTAATGACTGTATGATAAGACGTTATTTTTTTTAAAGGAATGAAAAAATGTTTTTAACTGTTTTTATGTACTTTTATGGTATTTTGTAAATGCCGAATAAAGGTATTTTGATTTGATTTGATTCAACTCCGAACGCTGCAAAGGGGCTCTGCTCATGCAGGGGCACCCTCTCACATAAAATCCAAGCACTCTGCCTTCATGATTGTTAAGGACTGCCATTGGAGGGGCTTATAGGTTTATATGTGTGTGCATTGGTAGTGATATAGGTAGCCTATACCACAGTAAGGGGTGCATGCACCGTCTTAGCCAGGCTGCAGTAGCAGACCAGTGGTGTCATTTTGGGGGGCTTCCCAGGGGTGGCATAAGACATGCTGCAGCCCCTGGTAGACCTCTGGGGTACCTATGCCCTGGTTACATAGTATACCATAGACTAGGGACTTATAAGGGCACTCCAGAATCCAATCAGAGATGTACCTAATGTACATGGAAACCATTTTAGAGAGGAAGCAGCTAGTCTGGGGTCCTGGATAGCAGGCCCCAGCCAGACTAAGTTCGAAAAACAGTAAAACACCCATTAATAGGCACTGCTTGCCTTTTAACAGTCCCTGCAGCAATAGACTGTAACTCCTAATGTTGGATGAATAAGACCTTGCACAGTCGGCTGAACCCTTATTCTGATCTCGGTAATCACTATGATGAGCCTGTTTAGCACCTGCGGAAACATACTGTGTTGCTTGATTAGGTTGTCGGCATACGTTGGGTGGTGGACAGGAGCTTAGCTGTGTTTGCTGTGAAGATGTTCGGTCATTACCCAATCTACCTTTATAAGCGCTACAAAGATTACTACCAATTATGTGTCTGTTCTGGAATGAAGTGGCTAAGGTAGCTACCTTGTCAATGTTAGGGGGGTATCTTTCTGTAAAATACTTTTTGTGATGTCAGTTAGTTGCTCTATCAACCCCTTCACTAAGCTTACTAATTCCGCAACCCTTCCTGTATGAGCTACCAAGTCGGCTGACTGTTTGTTTAAGAACCCAGGCTTGGATTCTTGTGGGCGCCATCTTGGATTGGGTGAGTGATCATTTTGGCGGGCGCCATCTTGGAGCGTCCCGACGCTCGAGCTGCTCATTGCGACGCCTATTTAAAGTCGTCCTCTCCCGCGCAGTGGGACGCCGTCGCTTAGCCGGAGTCGTGCCAGAGTCCTGCCCGTCTGCGCTCGTCCGCGTCGAGGAAGCGTGAGCCGGAGATGGACTCTGGCTTTTAGCCATCATACCACCATGCATAATACCGCGACGATCAGGTACAATCGCGCCGATCTCCTTTCTATTAGAGACGGCCTTTCGGTGTGTGTTCATGATTCGGTGTTCCCACTTTCGGGTCCTTATGACTGTGCCTGTGGCAGTCTTTCTCTTGATATCCCCACTGGGGTGCGCTCTGTTGAAAGGATTGCCCTAAGTACTCGTACTAACATCACTGAGCGTGTACTCAGCATATGGAGCCTGAACGTGAGATCATTGGTCAAGCACCATCAGTCCCTACGTGACATGATCGATAAGGATTCTCCTGACCTTATCTTTCTCACTGAGACTTGGCTCCAGGACGCAGATACTGCTATTATCAATCTGGCATTCCCTTCCACCTATACAGTGTTTACTCTTAACCGCACGTCTAGGGGGGGTGGCATAGCCATGGCGACAAAATCTTGCTTTCCGGTTGATTGGAAAGCTCTTGATCTACCGATGTGCGAGAGCGCTTCTTTTAAGGTCACCTTCAGTCATCAGTTCACTCTTAGCGGTCTGCTTATCTACCGCCCACCAGGGAATGACTCTGTCTTCAAGGCCGCTCTTGCTGACGTGTTCAGCTTTTTAGCTCCTAGATGTGCTAATTTTAACATCGTAGGTGACCTCAATATACATCTTGATCAGACGTCATCTTCACCCATTAGTTCCTTGTTAGCGGACCTTGAAGCCATGCAATTGAACCAACTAGTTACCTCCCCTACCCACATAGGAGGTCACATCCTTGACCCCTTCTTTACCACACTGGATCGGGCTAGGGTATCTGACCCGATGGTGGTAGGTTGGACTGATCATCTGTTGGTTAAAGTTTCCTGTCCTTTAGATGACCCACAATTTAAACCTGTGGACAGACTGATCCTTAAAAGAAATTGGCGCAAGCTCAAGCTAGAGGAGTTTGTTAAGATCTTGGAGGCGCTGCCCCTGGGCAATCTGCTGAATGTGGAACAAGGATATGAGCAGTTCTGTAACTGGGTCCTAGCCGCCCTCGATTCTCTTATACCAATGCGCTGGTCGAAATGCCACCCTAAAACGCACAGCCCATGGTATAATGATACTCTTGCCGAGCTCAAGAGAACGTGCCGGCAAGCTGAGAGGGCCTGGAAGAAATCCTTTGATCCCACTTTAAAATCTCTGTATTTTGCCCAGCTTAAGATCTATCACCGGGCAATCTGCCAAACCCGGGCCGCATACTACGCTTCTGAGTTTCTGAGCAGCCCTAACCCATCCAAATTAATTTTTAAGGTTCTCAAAGACCTTGTGGGGAAACGGGCCACCTCGTTAGAAATCTGCACGGACTCTCACTGTGAAAGTTTGGCATCCTTTTTCGTGGAGAAGGTGCAGGCAATCTACCGAGGATTTATGCCATCTGTGCCCGGTGCTGAGCCTACTGGTGTGATGGCTGCGGTCTATGAAACTCTGTCCTCCCTGCCTGTTATGTCTGACGAGGCTTTTCATACTCTGAGCCTCAAAATTAAATCTGGCTCTCCATTAGATCCGCTGAAGCCAGAGCTATTTAAACTTCTCCCGCCCCTTTGTCGTGAGCCTATATTGGAATTGATTAATCTATCACTCACTGCGGACGTGGTCCCTTCTTCCTGGAAGCAGGCAGTGGTCAGCCCCATTTTAAAGAAGCCTAATCTGGATCCCCTGCTACCTGAAAACTATCGTCCCATCTCCCTCCTGCCCTGGACCGCCAAGGTCACTGAGGCACACGTGAATTCCATCTTGTCTGCCCACCTCTCTCGAAATAATATTCTAGACGAGAGCCAGAATGGTTTTCGTGCACAACACAGCACCGAAACTGCACTGCTCTTTATGACTGAGCACTTGCGTACGGTGCTGGATGCGGGGCAGACAGCGGCGCTCCTCTTGTTAGATTTGAGCACCACGTTTGACACGGTGTCTCATGACATTTTGATGCGGCGTTTGGAGGAAGTGGGAATTGAGGGGACGGCTCTCCAATGGTTTCTCTCTTTCCTTTCGGGCCGGTTTTTTAAAGTGGCTATTCCACCTGGTCAGTCCTCCTTCCATCCACTGGGGCTGGGAGTGCCTCAGGGCTCTGCGTTGAGCCCCACTCTGTTCAACTTATATGTGAAACCGCTGGCTGCAGTCGTCAGACAATGTGGCTTAACCATGACATCGTATGCCGACGACACGCAGCTGGCGGTGACACTCAGTGGGGACCCTGAGGTGAATGCTCCCAGATTCTGTGCAGGACTCATAGCCGTGTCAAACTGGATGCGCACTAACTGCTTGCAGTTAAATGCCAAAAAAACCGAGGTCCTGATCTTAGGGAAGAAGGCGGAACTCTGGGGAGACCAGTGGTGGCCTCCAGAATTATGGGTGACTCCCATCCCAGCTGCCGAAGTTAAGAACTTGGAGGTTTGGCTGGATCCTACACTCTCCTTTACCAGCCACACAAAGAAGATTGCAGCTACCTGTTATGGTATTCTGCGAGGACTGAGACCAGTCCTCAAATTCTTCGACCCCCCTACTCGGCAACTGGTGGTCCAAGCCTCCATCCTCTCCCGGCTGGACTATGGGAGTGCGCTGCTGCTCGGAGTGAATCAGGCGGAGGCTACTAGGCTGCAAAGGGTGCAGAATGCCGCGGCGCGTGCCATCGTTGGCCTTCCTAGACGGTGTTCTGTTTCTGCAGTCTTGACCTCTCTTCACTGGCTGCCGGTCAGACAAAGAATTAAATTTAAGGCTCTTTGTCTGACATTTAAGATCTTGAAACTTTCCTCTCCTCCAGCCCTTGCGAATCTTGTTTCCCCCTATGTTCCTACGCGGGCTCTCAGGTCGGAATCTCTTCATCTGGCGGTTAAGACCAGGTTCAGACTGAGTAGGATGGGAGGTCGTTCCTTTCGAGTTCTAGCGGCAGGATTGTAGAACTCTCTCCCTGTCCATATCCGCGCCCTGAACAGTCTGACTCTTTTCAGACGTGCCATAAAAACTTATCTGTTCCCTACTGCTGACTGATTCCCTCTCTTTTCCAGCATCGATTTGTTGTGTTGTGGCACTTGATCAGGCGCCAGGACGCCCCTTTGCTGGGGCAGCTGTGCGCCTAATAAAAGTTATTAACATAACATAACATAACTTACAAGTACATGTCGCTTGGGTTACGGAATCGACCTATCTCCTGGTGGCACAGGTCTAATATTCACTTGGGCGGACATGCTTTCCTCGGTTATACTCATCAGTGGGTTAAATCTGTTGGTACATACTACAGCAAACTCTGGCTGGAAATCACTACTTACAGTCGGGTGGGGAGTAAGCTTGTATGTCCAGATCAGCGCCTACACCAACCCCTGTGTCTGAACTTACAGATGTTCGCTGAATGGACTTTTTAACATGGCTGGTATAGATTTTCCAGTACGCTGGGAGGAGGGATGTTTGATAGCTAATGCCCCTGAAGTGCATACATCTTAACCCATGGGAGCTGTCAGGACCGTCTCACATGCACTTATTATATAATCTGTACGATTCATGACACAATTGTTCCCTTCAGCCAAAACACCTTTCTTCAGTGTTTTTGATGTCTTGCCCTTTCCTACCCCTGACCTTCCCAGATCGTACACAGCCTTTCTTTTGCCCATACTTATAAACAATAAGGCAATTAAAGAGGTGCACTTATTTACCAAATGCTTACAGAATATACTTGGATATAACACGGAAAGCTCTAATGAGATAGAGTCAGTCAAATTAGTTCCGATTGCGAGTACAAAGACCGATTGGTACAGAGTTCTAAAGTATGCCCTAAACAGGCGGGTTAACAGTACCTCTAATGTTAAAGATGTTTTCATGGAGCAATGTTAGAGGTGTGGCCCTGCCCTGCCAATGACGGGCAAAGACGGGCCCGCCCTTGGTCCAGGCTTTGTCCGAGCGCGTCCTACGCAGCGGTGTCCCGAGCACAATTTAAACGCCGCAGGTCGGCATGGATGGATGGCAGGTGTTCAGAAAGCATGTTACAGTGCAGGAGAGCCTGGGAGACTGAGTCCCTGAGCCTGGTTACAACCCTGTTACTGGCAAAGCGCGTCCCCCAATACATTCATATTAACACCTTTTTAGGTCTTGTCCTACGCAACGCGCAGGCGCTGCATAGGAGGGGACCTAATGCCATGGGCAGTGCTTTTGCAGCAAAGAAGTGTAAGCGTTGAACTGCTTGCAATGCAACACGTGCACATCTTGGCGATTTCCTTTCTGGATCGCGCGGAGCCATATGGTGGCGCCATATGGTCGCACGCTCCTGAAAGGAAATCACCCATGCCCTCTCCCCCTGCTCCCACTTTCACAAAGCCGCTCGGCCAACACTTCTTATAAACAGTCAGAGCAGAAACCATAGGTGATTGTTGACCGTCTGTGATGATTTAATGCACATTTGTGCGTTTTTCGCCCACCCCGACTGCTTATTTTTGCTAGCCTTGCTCAGGCTTTTCATGAAGCATTCTCAGCATGTGTTGGTGTCCGCCCTGTTCATTAGGCCTCGCCCACTTTGCTCGCACTTTTCAGAAATCATTTTTGGCGTTTGTCTGCATTTTATGCTTCCTCGACACTACTCATTGAAGCCATTGTTCCTACATTTCAGGGACACGTTGGCTACTTTAGTACATTTCAGTGCAAAATCGGGTCATTTTTTCTAATATTTGCTGCGGGATGCCTCGGGGTGTTAAACACTCGCTACTGAGGTACGTGGTGAACGGCAGTCAGAAGTTTGAATCACGACTCACTTTTCTAAAGTTTGTAAACTCAGTGCCATTGCAATGGGCAGTACCAGCCCCTTTTATTTTCATCACTGAGAAATAGCAGAGACGTGGTATATTGGCCCGAGAGCATCAAAGTGCTTTAGCCGACCACCAGTTACATTACACAAAGTTATGTCACAGGGAGATGAAGTGATTTGCCCAGGATCACAGGATGTTGAGCCTAAACCGGTACTCAAACCTGATTCCCCCGTCTCTTAGGCCACATCTGCTCAGTATTTACTTGAACACTAAATTAATAAAACTGTCATTCTAAGATGCTTGGCAAGCATCACAGGTCGGTTAACATCATGGAGACTATGCAGGCCTGCCAAGCCTCTCTGGGGCCCACAAACATCCTCCTTCTGGAGGACACGACATGGCCACGCCCCATTCGGGAAATGCATTTCTCACACAAAGTACACACTGTCCTCGCGTGTGATCCTCTGCATTAGAAGTCACAGTTCATGTGACATGTCTCATCCCGTTGGCTGCATGCCCTCAGACAAGAACCCGGCCCTAATCTATACTCCCTGCTTCACGCTTCCAAGTGCAGATTTTTAGTTTTCCGGGAATGAGAGGCACCCTCCCCCCCCCGCCTAGGGGAGGGGGGCCTTTAGTGGGAATTCCGGGCCGGGTGAAATGGTTTCGTTTCTCCAGGTCTGGTCATGGGGAGGGTCTCGAAGTAACTTGAGATGCCAGGGTAGGCATCTGCGAGCCCTCCCCCAAGATGATAACAAGCATTTGCAATGCAATAGGAAAGTTTGAGGTATTGGTATAGTAAATGACAATTTTTTTATCTATGTGTTGGTTTTGAAAATAGTGAAATTAATAGCTTTGTCCTTTACAATGCCAATAGTTTTAACTTTCGCAAACGGACCCTTATAGCATTTGTAATGCAATATGTGTTATATTTACATGACTTAGATGTATTAATAATTCAAATAACAATGGCTTTTCTTTTTTTTAATAATTAATACTTTAATAAAAGTTATTTTAATTTATAAAGGCAATAGCTTAAACTTTTGTATATAACTTTTGGGAAGATTATGTTCAGTGTATTTTATTGTGATGAAAATCCAAGAACAGAAGTGAAATATTAACATCTTTTTGTGACATTTGTAATAAAGCTTGAAACATTTAGAGAACATATTAGAACCAGCTGTTGTTGAATGGTTGTACAGAGCGATGCTGTGGCATTCAGTGGTGCTGAGTGATGCTGTGGCCTTCAGTGGTGCCGAGTGATGCTGTGGCATTCAGTAGTGCTGAGTGATGCTGTGGCATTCAGTGGTGCTGAGTGATGCTGTGGCATTCAGTAGTGCTGAGTGATGCTGTGGCATTCAGTGGTGCTGAGTGATGCTGTGGCCTTCAGTGGTGCCGAGTGATGCTGTGGCATTCAGTAGTGCTGAGTGATGCTGTGGCATTCAGTGGTGCTGAGTGATGATGTGGCCTTCTGTGGTGCTGTGGCATTGAGTGGTGCTGAGTGATGCTGTGGAATTGAGTGATGCTGTGGATTTGGAGGGTGGATTTGGATGTAGGATTTTGATTTGGATGGTGTAGTTTGATGGTGTAGTTTGATGTTATAGTTGGATGGTGTAGTTGGATGGTGGAGTTTGGATGGTGGAGTTGAAAACAGCAGCATGTCTTATTAACAAGACTGAGAGACAACGGAAGATTAATGAGAGAGAAGGCTGTGAAGAGGGAGAGAGAGAAAAAAGGCGAGTGAGAGAAAAATCTGAGGTAAATTAAGCGCACTCGATTAAGAAGCAGCAGGCCAAGGGAAGATAAGTGCGCATTAATGAGAGGCCACGGGCTTGGAGGGAGAGGATATGGGAGGGGGGGAATGATGGAGAGTAAACATTAGCGAGTGTGTGAGGGAGAGTAAATGAAGGAGGGTAGAAGAGAGTGTGAGAGAGAGGGGGGAGAGACAGGAGGCGAGAGAAAGAGAGAGGGGGAGTGATAGGGATGAAAGCACTAGCGGCAAAAGGTGATCTGCAGAGCGCTTGATTGACTGTATGTGACACAAATGGTGGTGTGCGAGGCTTCCCTTCAAGTCGGGTGGGGGGGCGGGGGAGCAGGGGAGTGAGCGAGTGGGAGGGAAGGAGCATGGTGGTGTGCGAGGCAGACATCTAGTTGGGGTGATGGTGTGTAAATAAACGTGGGGAATTGCAAACCTTGTCAAGGCCAAACAGAGCAGCTCAAGCATTTAAAGATGGTTGCCGCAAACCTGACTGAAGGGTGGTTGATGTCTGTGTGGTGGTCGAAGGACAGGCTTGTTGTGTGCTGCTCTTTCCTGGTTGCTGGTGCACTGAACAGCACTGATGCAGCAGCTTCATGGTAAATACATTAATCACTGCATTGTTTTTTTCAGTCTTGTTCCAAAACACATTTTAAAGAACAGAGCCCTGTGTTTTTTTCTTTGGTGCAGTTCCTATGTGATGCATCATATAGATGCAAGCGTCTTATTATATAAAAAGATGAGTGATTTGTTTACTAAATGAAGTGACACTTCGTATCTCTTTTATTAGCTTTCCGTGACATTTTGCTATCACGAACTTCAAATATGAACTTTGCTATTGTTCAGAAATAAAATATTACACGATTCACATTTCTTCTTGCAAATGCAATTTTACGTAAATGCTGTGTGCAGTCCTCATTAAAACATGAGCAGCAGGACTGCTCCAACTTCGTGGGAAGTTTGACAACGCATAGCAAATGCAAGGTAAAACACGGAAGTGGGCGCTTGAAAAGCTCTCGGGATTGCCGTGGGGTGGGGGAGGAGGGTGGGCGGAGGAGCAGCAGCCTTTGATGTCTGGTGCTGTGAGAGACAGCTTAAGGGGTGTGAGTGAGGCCAAGCACGCGCCTGGCGAAGCGTCACGCTTCAGTAGACAACATGCATTGGGAGGAATCTGGCTTGAAATCCTCTTGGTCAAAGAGTTTGTTTCAACGATAATAGTTCAGAGGTATATATAGCTCGACCTAAAAACGAGACCTATTGCATTGCAAATGCTTGTATTATGCCCTCACCTGATTTTACACACTTTGGCTTGTGCCACTGTGGGTTCAGAAGAGAGGCCAGGACTTGAATGGGAATGAAGCATGAGATAGCTAGCTCACTTCAGGACAGGAATGTGGAGACCCCGTGTTAGGGTAGTGTGCGCTGCTGCAGCCCATGCTGTACCAATACGTGCAAGGGCTGCTGTCTGTCAGCGCTGCTAATCCCATTGGTTGCATGAGAAGCCTTTGTTTGTATTTTTGTGATTTATAAGGACTCTCAATCAAAGATTAAATGGGGGAGAGAGGAGGGAAACAAACACTGCTTAGCTTTAAAAGGAACACATCGCCTCTGCTATTCACAGGCCCAGTAGATGGCTTGCAAGCCTTTTGAATTAAATACTCAGTCATTTTAAGGACTTATTATCTGAGAAAAATTCAAGAAGAGAATTCCAGGGCCCTTTGGGCGTCACAAGTACTCAGGGCGACAGCTCGCTGAGAGTTCTCAGGAACGCGCCAACGCCGCTCATGTGGTGCAAAGACGCAGCCTTTTCATCATCCATTGCAGCATAAAAGAAAAAACACATATGTCTTAGATCATATTTACAGTGCTTTTTCCACTTTGAAGCAACTTCAGTGCGTCCGCGTGCATGAACACATGAAATAACACATTTATAACACAAACCGGACTATAAAAGAATGAACATAGGGAACCATGTTTAGGAGTGGGGTCTAGTTATAGGCAGCGCCACTGGAATTAAACAGCAGGAGAGGACCAAATTAAGCAGCAGTGCTGACTAAATTATTCGGCAAAAAGAGGCAAATTAGGTGGCATAATACAGCACATTTTGTGATAGAATGACTTCAAAATGTTGTCATTAATTTTAATACTGTTTTAGCAAAGATCTTACCTAACAGGACAGGACCCCCAGTGGGTCCAAACACTAGCCTGTCGGGTGTGCCCTTCTGTGGCACTAAGGTGGTGGCGGCTCTACCATGGGGGCTCCCTGCGTGGGCCGCAGGCAGCCTCACTCAAGGGCTAAAGACGCGTTAGCCCCTGCGCACATAGAGAGCGACTTTGATTGTGTGTTAATGATGGAAAGCCCTAAAACTTTGTTTATTCCTATTTCTTTGTATCCACCTGGCTCGCGACCCTGTGATTTGTGTGTTTTCGGTACCAGGGGGTGTTCTGGTGTCAGTTCTGGTGAGACTTTGGCTGCAGGGGTGCAGTGTTGTGAGAGCGGGCCACTTCCACGGAAAACAAGATAACTACATGTTGCGATATTGCGCTAAGTACCTTGAGGTTCCTTCCTTTTCGACTTGGGGAAAACAGGTGTGAGTCATTCTCTCCAGGAACAAGCTGCTAAGGGAGGAGGAGAGGTCAGAGAACAGGTAGAACAGGATGAAGGGAGGGTGGTCGCTGAAAGCAGAGACACCCGAGAAAAAGCGGAGGGAAAGTAGACAGCATATGCTCCACAGAGAGAACAGGCAAGAGTGGAATTAAAATAGATGAAACACTACGGGGGAGAAGGGCTCGAGAGGCGGAGAAGTTAACAATTCTGAAATAGAGAGACTGAGAGAATCAAGGGAGAGGAGAAATATAGAAAAGAAAGTGAGAAGAAGGAAAAGATGAAAAGAAGAGCGTGACCTAAACAAGTGCCTAAAAAACGGAACGGGACCCCAAAGACAAAGGAAAAAGAAGAGTCAAAAAACAAGCATTGGAAATGCAATAGGTCTCGCATTAGTAAAGTTTGAGCTATTTGTCTCATAAATGAATTTTTTTTATTTATGTGTTGTTTTTTAAAATAGCTAAATTAATAGCTTTGTCATTTACAATGGCAATAGTTATAACTTTTGCAAATGTGACACCTATAGCATTTGTAATGCAACATGTTTTGTATTTATGTGACTTAGATGTATTGGTATTAAAATTAACAATGGCTTTTAACTTTTTAAAATAATGAATACTTAAATAAAAGTGATTGTAATTTATAATGGCAATAGCTTAAACTTTTGTAAATAACTTTAGTGAAGATTATGTTCAGTGTATTTTATTGTGACGAAAATCCAAGAACAGAAGTGAAATATTAACATCTTTTTTGACATTTGTAATAAAGCTTGAAACATTGAGAGAACATGTTTGAACCAGTGATGCTGTGGTTTGCGCCGAGTGATGCTGTGGTTTGCGCAGAGTGATGCTGTGGTTTGCGCTGAGTGATGCTGTGGTTTGCGCCGAGTGATGCTGTGGTTTGCGCAGAGTGATGCTGTGGTTTGCGGCGAGTGATGCTGTGGTTTGCGGCGAGTGATGCTGTGGTTTGCGGCGAGTGATGCTGTGGTTTGCGGCGAGTGATGCTGTGGTTGCGCTGAGTGATGCTGTGGTTGCGCTGAGTGATGCTGTGGTTGCGCTGAGGGATGCTGTGGTTGCGCTGAGTGATGCTGTGGTTGCGCTGAGGGATGCTGTGGTTGCGCTGAGGGATGCTGTGGTTGCGCTGAGTGATGCTGTGGTTGCGCTGAGTGATTCTGTGGTTGCACTGAGTGATGCTGTGGTTGCGCTGAGTGATGCTGTGGTTGCGCTGAGTGATGCTGTGGTTGCGCTGAGTGATGCTGTGGTTGCGCTGAGTGATGCTGTGGTTGCGCTAAGTGATGCTGTGGTTGCGCTGAGTGATGCTGTGGTTGCTCTGAGTGATGCTGTGGTTCCGCTGAGTTATGCTGTGGTTCCGCTGAGTTATGCTGTGGTTCCGCTGAGTTATGCTGTGGTTGCACTGAGTGATGCTGTGGTTGAGCTGAGTGATGCTGTGGTGGTGCTGAGTGGTGCTGTGGTGGTGCTGAGTGGTGCTGTGGTGTTGCTGAGGGATAATGTGGTGTTGCTGAGGGATAATGTGGTGGTGCTGAGTTAACAGAGGGCAGAAAAACAAGGGAAACGAGTCTAACAGAGGGCAGAAGGGCACAACAAGAAGCTCTTTACAAGGAACCACTTTACCTCCATAGATAGTTTCAGAGTATTAAAAAAATCAATAGTAAAGCGATCAGGCCACCTTGTGTTCAGGCTTACATGTTGGTTGCAGGACTGACGTAGATTTAAGGGAAATAAAAAAAATTCCAAACGGTTCAGTCACTCTGAAAGGCTAAAAAAGACGAGGAAGAGCCAGTGAAAAGAAGATTCAGGAGTGGCAGTCTAATTCTGTGGTAGGCGATTAGTTTACTCCTTAATTCCAGTGTTGTATTTACCTCATGTCACACTCCAGTCCTCTTGGTTAACATAGCATCCTTAAGCAGACTAGCCCTGAAGTGGCAGTACTCTCTGCAGACAGGGAAGGCAAGTCAATTTGTCTGCTCGCCATTTGATTGCATGCTGTCTGCATAGAGCAATTAGTCCCACGAGTTAATTGGCACTTGTCAAAAACAGCTTTGTTCAAGCCTGTCGTTGACTTTTTACCATGCCACGAGTCCAACACTCAGTGCCAATTCTGGTGACATGGAAATGTTGATTCAGGAACAATGTGGAAGCATTTCTTCGCAGCTCTGGCAGTACACATGCTAAAGTACCGTACCTTGTAGGCGCCCATGAGACCTGTACATGGGGGTGTTGGGAGTGAGAGAGGTGGTTGGGCAGAGCATGGAATGGCTACAGGAGGAGGAATGAGGGAGAGTTGCGGCTTAATTGAGAAAGGCTCCATTTGTGCTCAGAGGGTGGGGGAGGGCTCATAATGCGGAGGAGGGGGGGAAGCAAAAACAGCTTCAAGGAACACACTGTGCCGTGCAAAACAAAAGAAAGGCGGCACAGCTTCAAAAAGTATATTTATCCATGCTTCCGTTGAAAGTGTTAGCCTGTGTTATAGAAAAAGCGCGGTATGCGTTCTGGGTAAAATATATATATTTTTGTATTAAAGATAAAGCGCGGTATGCGTTCTGGGTAAAATATATATATTTTTGTATTAAAGATAAAGCATGGTATGCGTTTTGCAAAAACAAAAAGTTTTAGCTACACAATGGGCTCTGCATCATGCCACTTCTTTTGCATGTTGGAAGCAGTAAAACATAAGGCGCGCCAGCTAGTATAAAAAACAAGTGGTTGTTTTATTTGGGTGGGGGCAGCACATATAATGGCAGAGTGAGTGGTGGGGTGAAGAATTAAGACAGACAATGGGAAGGTGAGCGGAAAGAAGGAAAACTAAAGAATCAGCACAGGCTGGAAAAAGGAACGAAGCAGCAGCAACACTGACACTGAGATAGAAGGAGGAAACGGGGGTCAGGCAGCATTTTTACAGTGGACTTGATGAACACCGCGATTCCGTGGGAAATAATATCAGAGCAACGCTCACTGGATTAGCTACCCCTCAATCTGTAGGCTGAAAAGAGATGTTAAACCCAAAAAGATGCAAAAATTTCTAACCAAAAGTGACATAAAATGGACTAAGACTAGTTGATAATACCGCACCTGGAGCAGTTTAATCAAAGTTGGCCCATGATCCCCCCCACCCCTCTCCATTATGAATTCCTTCAGTGTTCGTTGTAATAGCGCAGATAATTATGGCCGCTTGGTATGCACGGGGAAGGCACCAGCACTTTGGGTGTTTGTGTGAGTAAATGGGCACTTAAACTGTGAGCCGGAGATGGATTGGGGGAGGGGGGAAGGGACGTGTGGAGGAAGGTGTAAGGGAGAGGTATAGAGAGAGTCGGCGAGAGAGCCCTGCAATGGAGTTTACTGTCAGCCAGACATGAAGGGGGGAGGGTAGGAGAAATGATAAGAAGCAGAGACTGAGAGAGCCGCAGCGAGAGTAAAGAGTACATGGGGTTAATACTGTAAACAGGGATATATGTGGGTGGGAGGGAGAGAGAGGCAGAGACAGCGAAAAAGCATTGGCATTTAAACTGTCAGCCAGAGATGGGCTGCAGGAGGGTGGGGGGAGAAAGCGAGGTTTCAAAGCACCACGGGGAAAGGGTTCCTTTCAAGGTGCATGTCACGGACGTCGAGTCAACAAAAGGACAGGGGTTTCGAAAGGGGCAGGAAAAGGACTTGTCGCTCTTCCCAACTTCAAAGGGGATGTTTTGTTCAAGTAATTTTTCATGTATTAGCAATCACGAAAAATAATAAATAGCTTAACAGTGTCAGTTTTTTTGTTTCATGGGGTTTATTCCAAAGCGTGTACATTACTCTGCTGAATTTTCTTTTTCTGTGCAGATGGATAACAGTTTGAGACATGAACACTGACTGTTGCTTCAATAAAGAAGAGATAAAATAAAAGTAGACACGGCCTGCCGGCCGTGAAACTGAAAGTACGGCCGGCGGGCCGTGAATAATTAGGGGAGGAGAAGCTGCTGGCGGCACCAAGCTGGGGAATAGATGGCTGGCTTTGATGTGCACGCGCTTTTTAGGTCAATGCGCTTGTGCATTGAACTAAAAGCGCACGGGCACAGCATCAAATCGCCAATTTGGTTAAACTCTGGATAAGCACATATATCTCTCGCCAGCTCTAATGCGCAAGCTCAGCGGCAGGCGAGACCTAAAAGAGGGACTGGAGAGAAGCTAGAAGGGCTAGAAAGAAACTAGAAAGAGAAGCTGAAAAAAGAGACAGAGAGAACTGAAGACTGACATCGGAAACACAGAGAAAGAAAGGTAAACATATTCATTGCAGGCAACCAAGTATTCTAGCCCTTAGACGCTTGCAATGCCGGCATTCTACAACTGTAGCCTGTCGATGCGCATAAAGAGTCAGAGCAGGCATGTGGCACCACCTTACCTTTATTTATTTATTTTATTTATTTATTTAAACTTATAAGGTGCACGGCTACCCGCAGTGGGTTTCCCGGCGCCAAGGGATAGACTGAGGAAGAATGAACTATCAGGCATCTATAAATGAAGCTACTAGAGAAGACTGCTCAAAATTACTGCTGAAAGAGCCAAGTTTTTAGACCCTTGCAGAAGCAAAGAAGATCTGTCTCCAACTTCAGGGTCACAGGCAGGGCATTCCAGGATCAAGGGCTAGATGTTGGTAACTCTAATTTACCGACTCATAAATACAGAATTTTACCGATTCAGTATTTATCAATCGGTAAATTAGAAGGAGGCAGATGTAGGTAAATCAAAAATTTGATTTACCGAATCTGTAACATTCAGTATTTACCGATTTGGTAAATACCGAATCGGTATTGCCCATTGAATCCTATGGGCCTTGAAGCCCATAGGAATCAATGGGCAATACCGATTCGGTATTTACCGAATCGGTAAATACCGAATCCAGCAAGGGTGCAGGGGGTGTCATTTTGACACCCTCTAGCACCCCAAGTACAGGCTTGTGTGCCATGTGGCACACATACATGCCCTAAGGGCATGTATGTGTGTCACATTGCACAGATGTGCATGCACACCTGAATTCGGTATTTTAAAACCCAATAGGATTGGGTGCTAAAATACCGACTCTTAAGGGCCTGTGGCACTCTTAGGAGTGTCACCTACATATGGTTTTACCGAATCGGTAAATATACTGATTCGGTATTTTACCGATTCTGTAAATTTACCGATACGGTAAATTTACAGAATCGGTAAAATATAGGCCCCCTACATCGGAAAACCCTAATACCGGTCAGTAACGGCCGAATTCGGCCGTTACCGACCGGTATTAGGGCTCCTACATCTGGCATATGTGCCTAGATGAGAAAAGGAGCGGCCGCCCATCTTCACTAACCTAAATCTAGGAACGATAAAATACCTTTAGTGTGTGTATCCGAATTCTTTCCAAGACCTCAGCCCCTAAAACAGATCGCTTCTAGAACATGCGATCTCTCTGATCTTGCCTGCTTAGCAAAGCCAAAATTAAGCATCACTTATCAAAGTTTTTTTTCCCCCAATGAGGCTCACTAAAGCAAAACGTGAATTGCCGATTGTAGGGCAAACAACATTTAAGTTAATATCAATACACACTCTTACCTGCTTGCTAGATGCAATCTTGGTGTCCAGAAAACTGAAACAGGGAGTTTATTATTCCTTTCTCTTTATAGCTCCCAGACCAGAAGTTGTAAGGAAGCCATATTTGTATTTTTTGGTATTGTTTAAACAGGTAATCTATGTCTGCATATGGAGAGCGGCGTCTCGCTCAGTGTAGACTGGGAAGAGGAAGACTGACTAGAAGGAAGTGCCCAGTAGCTGCTGGCTGCACTCGGATTCAAACCAAACGCCTCACAAAGTGTGTAAGATTGAACTTTTTACTAGAACTGTCCGACTAACCCTGCACAATGCCTCGGGAAAAAACATACTACTTAATGAACTAGTCACAGAAAGATCTAAATCTACCTGGATCACAGCAGATGTTAATTAATGCTTCACATTTAGTGCTTGTAAATTTAGAGGGCTGGGAAAGGGCTTTTAACCGTGCGGAAGTGCTGAAAACTTTTTCACCCCTTTGAAATAAAGCGAGCCACAATAAAGAAAGCTAAAATGGTGTTAAGGGAGGCTTGTGTCAGATTCCGCGAGAAGCCCGGATATCGCCCTAGGGCCGATAGCATTGAGAACAGCTGCCAATAAAATGTATGATTTTGCCTTTACAGATGACGGATAAGAGGAAGCCTGTCAGTCACTTTGTATCTTGGTGTGTTCATGTTCAAGAGCGCCGACGCTCTGGAGATGTCGGCCTGCAGAATAAATGACTGGTTAAAAGAAAAGCAAATTGTGAAATAACTGATATTTAGGCTTTCAGTGATTTTAAAGAGCACCTATTTAAAATTAGTTCTGCCTCATGTCCCACTAATCAGGATACAACTTCACTCGCTCTTAGAAAAAAACCTCAGAAACATCACGGACGAGGCTTTTGCCTCTCTAGTTCTATCTCCCGAAGTCTTCTCCCCCAAAGACGCGGATGAGGCAGCTCAAGATCTGATGGATTCTATTACTAACTCAGTGGAAAAGCTTGCCCCTGCGTTATGTAGCCCATCGCAAGCCGACAGCAGCGTGGTTCTCTGACCAGTTGAGATCCCTAAGACAGGGCTGCAGAAGCAGTGAGAGAAGATGGAGGAAATCCTGGGACACTAAGGACCGAGAGGCCCATAAGTCTGCTCTGCGGGAGTATAAACAGAAAGCGATATTGAAAAAGCAGGAATACTTTTCCAACCTAACTAGCTCTCTCACTTCCTCTAGGGAGCTTTTTAAAATCGCTGACTCGCTATGCTCCCCTCAACTCCGAGATCCCGTAGTCAGCTCTCAGGATCTATGCAATGACATCTCAGACTTTTTTCACAATAAAATTCTTGACATCCATACCTCATTAGAAGTACAACGTCATTCTCTGGACGAGAATATCCCTCCTGTTATAAGTACTTTGGATTCTTTGGATGCAGCTCCTTCCAGTTCATTCATGGAATTTCCATCTCTGTCTCTTGAAGGACTGAACCTTCTACTTGACAGGACGAAATCCTCCTGCCCTATGGACCCTCTACCTCTTAAAAACTGAAAGAGTGTAGAAGCAGTCTTCTTCCCTCCATGTTGGAGGTGATGAATAAGGCGATTGCCCAGGGTTCTTTTCCATCGCTATGGAAAAAGGCAATTGTGAAGCCTCTCCTCAAAAAACCATCACTTGACCCCAGCCTCCTTAAAAATTTTAGGCCTATTTCCCTACTCCCTGCACCTGCAAAAATACTAGAAGCACATCTCAACCTCTATCTGTCTTCCTTTCTGGATGCCTCCGAGTACCTTGACAACACCCAGCACGGATTTAGAAAATATCACAGCACAGAATCTGCTCTCCCTCTTGTGGTCGATAACATCCGACGCAAAGTGGACGCTGGTCAAACTACAGTTCTAGTGCTTCTGGACCTCACGGCCGCGTTCGATACCCTGTCTCCCGCCATCCTAACATCTCAGCTTTAGGGAGGCAGGTGTTACTGGGTCGGCCCTGAGTCTCCTCAACTCTTTTTTCCTTGATAGGGAACAGAGAGTAATGCTCGGAAACCCCCTCTCCCCTGCCAAGTCTCTGCAATGTGGGGTGCCACAGGGGTCGGCATTAAGCCCGACCCTGTTTAACATCTACGTGGCCCCCCTTGCTAGGCTGGTAAGATCGCAGGGGATGGAGGTGGTATCATATGCCGATGACACCCAGATTATGGTGTCACTCACTCATTCCTCTGTCACTACATCTGCCTTCAGCTTCAGGTCATGCATGCGGCAGATTGGATGATCATCAACTCCCTGAAGCTGAATGAGGTATTGGTCTTTGGGAAGGACCAAGATGTCTGGTCGAGTGAGTGGTGGCCTTCCTCTCTTGGCATCTGCCCCACCCCACCCCCTCTCAATCTGCCAGAAATCTCGGCGTGGTCTTTGACACTTCACTCTCGATGTCTCTACAAGTGAATCGGACCGTGGCTACTTGTTGGGGTGTGATCAGGATACTCAACAGAATCCGTAGCTATCTCTCTCTTCAGGCACGCAAGCAGATTGCAGTCGCCCTTGTTAGCTCCAGGTTAGAATACTGTAATTCCTTATACATGGAGTACAACAAGGACCTCATACATCGACTGCAAATCGTGCAGAATGCTGCAGCGCGTTTTGTCTTAGCTCTTCCTAAGACATCATCTGCCACCACCGCGAGGAGGGATCTCCACTGGCTTCCCGTCCAGCACAGAATTTACTTTAAAATTTTGTGCTTGACGTATAGAGCACTTGAGGATGGCTCTAAGGGTGCTATTAGCTCTATACTCACCCGCTATTATCCAACAAGGTGTCTCCGTTCTGCGGGATTATTCCAACTTGTTGTTCCTCGATTCAGGCTGACCAGATGGGGAGCTAGGGTTTTTTCCGTCGTTGCCCCTCAGCTCTGGAACGCCGTTCCAATTGAGATTAAAACCCTACCCTCAATGGACCTGTTCAAAAAGGCCTTAAAAACGTGGTGCTTTTCAAGAGCCTAATAATGATGGACTGCTACACCATGGATATGAGCTGGTATTTTGAAGTAATCGCCTTGACGCCCATTGGGCTAAGTTCGCGCAGTATAAGACGCCTTTCATTCATTCATAGTGTTTGGAAGATGTTAGAACCCTACATCAAAGCGGGATAGGCTGACAGACCGGAGCCGGGCCATATAAAGAGAGCGATAAAGAGACGCACTCGGTAGGTGGGAGAGGGGCGCTACAGAGCGGTGCAATTTAAACAAGGACCGTGTGAGAAGGGAGGGGTGGATGCCAGCAGGAAGAGAGGGGGTGGCAAAACAGCTGGGGTGTCCAGGAGGGAGGCAAAAGGGAATGTATGCGCCGTGAAACGGACGGAAAGCCGTTTTAAAACAAGAAACACAAAACTGGCATTGCGTAGAGGGGGGCGGGGGAGAGCAGTCCTTTGAAGTCTGAAGCTCTCGCTGTGGCGGTGTGATGCGTGCGACAAATGTTGGTTTGTGAGGTTGGGGGGGGAGTGAAAGGGATTGCTTGGGAGCAAATGGGTGTAAGGCTACGTGAGTGAGGTCAAGCGCGCGCTGGCAAAGCATCACGCTTCAGTAGACAACATGCATTGGGAGGAATCCGGCTTGGATTCCTCTTGGTGAAAGAGTTTGTTTCAACGATAATAGTTCAGAGCTATAAATAGCTCGACCTAAAAATGCGGCTCCCCACGGAGTAGCCCTCTTTGTCTCTCAAATCTGGGGATCGCCGGAAGGGCTCAGCTGGAGCAACAGTTGAGTTGCAGGGAACGGAGAGGCCCTGCAGTGCTGGTGGCGATTACAGAGGTGAGAGGCCGCGTAGCTGTTTATTAAGGGTTAATAGTGGAGAGTTAGCGGGATAGCACGCGGGTCATTCTGGCTTTGGCTGAGGAATTTATGGGAGGGGGTAGCTCGCTGCATGTCGTAATTTTCAGGAACAGGGCAGGCAATTATATGGGGCCGCGAGGGCACGGGATACTGTCTATTGCAGGTGAATGCTTTTAAAGTGGTGGGCACCATGATACGGAGGTGCGTTGCCTTTGAGGCGGCGGGAGCGACAAAGTTTGACAAGATGGAAGACCGGCAGTCATTATTTATTTATTTGAGCGTTTTGTATAGCGCAGACCTTTGTGCACTCTACTGGTGGTGATGCTAAACCCACAGACGTCAACGAGTGAGCAGCAGCCTCATGTTATGCACGCACATTTTCAGAAAAGACGAGGAACACTTCCACATTGCCATGCTACGCAAAGACAAATCACCTTCAAATGCCGCGGAAACGCCAAATCGGCAAGTTTAATAACCTTGCGTTGTAATCAGGGCACAAGTCCCTGGGTCGCAGGGATAGAACTGCTGGGCTTCACCCTGCAGGAAACTAAAGGAAGGGTGCTAACCGGTATGGTTTGCTTTAGGCCTCCAGGCCTAGATACGCAGTATCAGGCGTTGTTTGACATTATCGCCGTCCTGGCCTTGAGCCACTCCAGACTGCTGCTCCTAGGTGATTTTAACCTACGGGACAATGGGACCTTAGGGAATCATCTGAAGGACCTACAACATATGTGAGAACTGTGGCCTTGATCAGCTGGTTTTGAAACCTACCCACTCAGGTGGACATGTGTTGGATCTGGTGTTTGCTAATCAGACTGAGACAGAGGTGACTGGCATACTACCCCAATGGTGGACTGACCCCTCCCTAATCCACTTTAAGATCACTATATCTACTCATGTAAATAAAAATGCCTGTCCTGCAACCTACCGAATGGGAAGAGACTGGTCTAAGCTACTTAAAGATAAAACGGATCCTACCTTCACCAATCAGACACCTTTTGCTCCGGGTAATTCAGTGGGTCAGAACTATCTTGCCTACTGTAATTACATCACTGATACCCTTGATAAACTTTTTTTCTAGAAACAAGGGGGACCCAGAGGGTAGCTAAGAACCATGGGTATAACTACGTTATGGAAACAGAGGTTCCTAGCTTATTTGGAATCATTACAATGAAGTATAGAACACGATAGGCTGCTATACGTGAAAGTCTCCTTGCCCAGCCGGACAAGGAATTTATTTATGAAACAATGTCAAATATGATTACAATATACTTTTCACAAATAGTGTGGCACAAGCCTGTGCTGTACTAAAGGAGAATGGAACATACACAATTACATTTACAATCTGCTGTATGTATGCCCATGAGTGGGCATACATACAGCAGATTATAAATTTAATTGTGTATGTTGACACCCATGAGTGGGCATACATACAGCAGATTGTAAATGTAATTGTGTATGTTGACACCCATGAGTGGGCATACATACAGCAGATTGTAAATGTAATTGTGTATGTTGACACCCATGAGTGGGCATACATACAGCAGATTGTAAATGTAATTGTGTATGTTGACACCCATGAGTGGGCATACATTCAGCAGATTGTAAATGTAATTGTGTATGTTGACACCCATGAGTGGGCATACATACAGCAGATTGTAAATGTAATTGTGTATGTTCCATTCCAGGCGACACTGTCACTATCCTATATTTACTTACAGTGCCCTGTTCTGCTCCTTTTTCTTGCCTAAAAATACCCCTTCTCCTTTAGTACAGCACAGGCTTGTGCCACACTATTTGTGAAAAGTATATTGTAATCATATTTGACATTGTTTCTTAAATAAATTCCTTGTCCGGCTGGGCAAGGAGACTTTCACGTATAGCAGCCTATCGTGTTCTATACTTCATTGTAATGATTCCAAATAAGCTAGGAACCTCTGTTTCCATAACACCCTTGATAAACTTGTCCCACTGAAAAAGATAAGGAATAGAGGGAAACCGTCAGCCGCCTGGTTCAGTGAGGAGCTGAAATTACTACGTAATCAGTGTGGACAGTCAGAAAGGAAGTGGTGAAGGCTCTATCTAGAGTCAGATAAGAGACTGATAAAGATAGCGCAGAATAAATATAAAGGGGCCATCGTCAAATCAAAAGCTCTTTTTTATGCCACTTCTATACTTCAATCACCGAAAAGCACAAAAACTCTTTAATATTATAAGGGACCTCTCCAACCCGGACTGCACAAGCAACAGGGTGGTTGCAACACAAAAGCTCTGTGACGAAATCTCGATCTTTTTTGAAGAAAAGACTGCCAAAATCATGGGGGGGACTTGTTCAGGATAAAGCCAGCAGTCAGGACACTCTCCCTTTGATTGTCGAGGAGGAACCATGGGCAGTATCATCTATTGAGAGTTTTCAACCTCACAGAAGAGCTCTTGAACAGCCTTGCTCTTAGTGTATCTTCTGGCTCCCCGTTAGACCCCCTTCCTCATAAGATCTGGAAGGAGTATGGGCCAGAGCTATTTCCCTGGATACGACTGATCTGTTACCAGTCACTGGAGGAAGGAGTAGTGCCGGAGATATGGAAGCAGGCAACAGTAACTCCCCTACTCAAGAAACCCTCACTGGACCCAAATATCCAGCTCATTTTAGGCCTATATCCCTCCTGCCCTACCCTATAAAAATCCTGGAAAAGGCTGTTAGGAGATCTTTGTCGAGCTATCTTGAAGATAAGCGCCTACAGGATAAGGATCAGTTTGGGTTCCGCCCAGGCCATGGGACAGAGACTGCGTTGGCTACCATACCGGACACACTGCGAATGCGAGCTGACAATGGTAATACATCAATACTAGTGTTGTTGGATATGTCGGCCGCATTCGACACGGTAAGCTACGCAGTCCTGCTAAGCAGACTGGAGAAACTGGGGGTCAGTGGCGGTTCTTCCAAGGAGGCGTTTGGGCACCGCCCCCCCTGCTTTCTCACCGTGCAAGAAGGCAGAAACAAATGGTAGTTATTTATTTATAACTACCATTTGTTTCTGCCTGCCCTTCTCGCACGGCGAGAAAGCGGTCAGCAGAACTTCCTGGTTACTCGAGCCTCAGGGCAGGGGGGAGTGGCTTGGGGGAGTGGCTTGCCCACTGTTGGTAAAACTGACTGTTTGGACAGCCTGAGAGGCGTCCAAACAGACAGTATTAGCAAACAGTGGGCAAGGTGCTCTCCCAAGCCACCTCCCACTCTCCGTTCTGCAGGATGCAGACTAGGAGAAATGACGCGGTTAGGGCAGCCGGCCGAACCAATCACCGCCGGCTGCCATGGAGGGGAGGGAGGCTGCCAGCAGTCTTCAGTGACGAGAGACCACACCACTTCAGACGCAGCGGCGGCATTCCAAATCCAGGACGGCGGGAGTCTGCAGTCTCGGGATTTGAGTCGGGAGTCAGCACGGGAAGCCAAGGTAAGTTTTTTATATTTATTTTATTATTCTGAGTCTGTTAAGCTTGTACCCCTGCTTTATGTTGTGACCTTGCCGCACACCTACCTTCCCACATTCTCTTCTTCCTCTGGCAGTCCGAAGATTACAACTCCCCCTCCCTCCCTCCCGTCCAGCAGCAGATCTCTAGAACCGGCTCCGACCCGAGGAAAACCCAAGTAGCGTATGTAACTGCAAAAGGTTTGGATTTGCGGCAGAGCTGAATCTCTCCTATTACATTGAATATGTAGTCAAACAAAAAGAGGCCATGAATGACCACATTCTGCAGTAAAATGCCCTCCTCATTGAGAGAATGTTCTGTAAGCACGTTTCTGCAAACCTTTCCAAAATCAGCTGCGCACACTGGCGCCACGCCACGTACATATAGGTTGAAGGCGGCCTGAGCACCACATACTCCCCGATAGGTGCATTTGTTGCTGGGGTGCCAAGGCGCCATATACTTGCGCAGTGGCTGCTTTGTTGCAGGGGAGTTGGATCGAGAGCTCCTCAGGTGCCGCTGCCACATGTTGGTTAATAGTTAGTCTGTTTGCGGCAGCCCGGGAACTCACTCTACCGTACAATGCAATATTCTAGTAATGGCATGCGGTAAACTGACTGTATCAGCATGCCTGCAGGTGTGTTTGTTCACACTTTGATTGCGTGTTAATTCGTGACAGTTTAGTGTAATTTGGTAACACTGACTGCTTGCAGCGCCATTAGGATCTTCAAGCAGAGCATGAAATACTTTCACTTTTTTTTATTCGCAAACAGAGGGACCCCCTTTCTCGAATTTCATGGCTGCATGACAGAAATTGAGTCGACAAAACATGGTTGATCTTAGTGCACGCCCAATCCATAAATCATGCGCACTCTGTGTCTGAAAGAGTGACACTTTCCATCTCTTTAACTCCATTTTCAAAGAATTAAGTAAAGTCTGAAATAGGCTGCCCCTGGTATGCCCGCTGTGTTTGACATTAGAATACTGGTGGGATTTGCTTCAGGTGATATCTGTGTGTAAATAGGGGTGGGCAGGAGCAATTTTCAAGGCCTTTATACGAGCTTGGTGACGCCTTGCTGGTAAATTAAGCCCCTTTTGCACTTCATAAATATTCACAAAGGCAGAGACTGTGGGGCATGTTACTGTGAGATTGGAGCGAGCGTGTGCGTCAGTGTATGTCCACCAATTTTTTTATTTTTCATGCACACACTTGCGGTCTGCAATCATCCGATGGGCCTCAGAATTTCAGTTCTTGTCTAAACTACACATGTATCCATGAAATTAACAGCAAACAGAAAAAGCATGTTGTTTTTGCACCACAGCAGTGACCTGCAGTGATTGCCTTTTGTGTTTTCATGTTTTAATTAATAGTTGCAGCAATATTTAAAGCCCTAGGCTTTAAATATTGCAGTAACACATGGTGCAACTTCTGTTTATTCCTGTGCTGGTAACAATAAATATTCTAAGACCAACTTCAGCATTATTATTTCAAAGATTCTTATGAAGTTCTGAATAACCGGTTACCCACATCATTATCATATGAAATGTCTTTATTAATGTCATGCCAGATAACTACACTTTCACAATTTGCTTTATTACCCTTCATCGTTTCTCAGATTTGCTTTTAAATACACCATTTGCCCAGTCTTTTTTCTAAATTTTCTCAGAGGAACAATTCCCCCTGAACCCTCTTTATTATGGTCAGGTTCGCTTGCTCGCCAGAGGGCACTCATCCCAAACCTTTACGCCCTACCACTTTCAAATGTCACCAGCTGCCACTGCTGGGGGTGAAGGGCAAAGCTCTGACATGGCTACAATCATACCTGTCAGGTAGACAACAGGTAGTGACCATGAGTGTGTATGCTTCTCCTAAATCCCTGGTTCACCATGGAGTGCCACAGGGCTCGGCCCCATCCTTTTAACATATATTTGCGGCCTTTGATCCCATTATAAAATCTTATGGGATCCACCTGATCAATTACGCTGACGACACCCAATTGGTGTTTTCCCTTGAAGGGAAACAAGCAGTGTCTATGGACACATTTCAGGAATGCATGTGTCGGGTTTCTCCAATATGGCTGCCAGTATCTTCCCGGTAGTGATTCTTACAGTGGATCGCATTTGCATTATTCAGACCGGTATGGGAGGCCATCGTCTCATTATAGTGAGTGCAGGCCAGCTGCATATATTATGATACTTTCAGAATAGAGACAATCAATTTTAAGTTCCTACACTCATGGGCGCACTTCTATACCAATGCCCATCATTGGAATATGGCAGCCACATTCACGTATAGACAGCAGAGCTCTGAATACATGCATTCAGCTTTCGACACAGCGGTGAGATAATCTCCTCGTCTCCAGGCTTATCAAGGCCACATATAGTTTGCGCTATATAAATATGCAAAAAAATTAATTTAAAGGGAGTACGGGATTATGATTTTTGCGTAGTTGGCTGGCAAGAACATTCCTCAGAAATATGTTAGGGAGTACAGATTTCACTGGAACCAGTTATTTCTGATGTCTCCGGCTGGCTGGGACATCTCATTTCTGTGGGCCTTGAAAAAATCCATAGGCAAAAACACATGTTGGCTGCCAGTGTGTCCTTTTTTATAAGACCGGAAAATAAAAGAAGAAAATCCTATTTCTAAACTCTTTCCTCTGAGTCATCCCCTCCAAAACTCCTTTTTAGGCATCCAAAAGCCTCCTCCTATTGCTAAGACCTAAAAATATCTTTCACTCTTATCCCTCCACTATTCATTTCAATCGAAATTACCAGACTAACACGTTCACTTCTCAAATTCCATATTAAACTATACTAATATGCTACCCAAATACCTGAATAACATATCCACTACTCAAATTACTTGATATTTATACTATACTAATTTTCAACAGTAATCCTTTATGGGTTCCGGAGTGGCGTGCTACTCGCCAGAAAAGCAATTCAACACCCATCATGGGTAACAAGTGCTATACGAATGCAAATCTTTCTTCCCCCTTTATCCCTCTGCAATCCTTCTCGCTCCAAGTAACTGACTAACATCCACCACTGAAAGTACTTCATATTTCACCATATTAATTCACCCCTAATCCTTTGTAGGTTTCCTGAATAGCGTGCGTCAGCAAGCGCTATATAAATACAAACCTTTGTCCTCCTCTATCCTTCTGCTATCATTCCAAATCCAAATAACTGACTAACCTATCCACCACTTAAAATGTACTTGCATGTTTCACTATACTAATTCAACACTAATCCTCTATGGGTCCCGGAGTAGCGTGCTACTCGCCGAAAAAGCGATTCGACGCCTCGTCAGGTGTAGTAAGCGCTATATAAATGGAATTATAATACAATGTTACTGCATGGACTACTTTTTGTGTAGTGTAGCTTTTGTGGAGCATGCAGTGACAGTGCACGAGTTGCAGGCAGATGTGAGATACAGGCAACAGTGTATGCTAGCGCAGGCGTGGTAGCAGTGATACAAGAGCCTTCAGCCTCTGTGGGGGATGGATTGGAAAATGGATAAATGAGGATTTGTGACTGTTTTAAAAGTCACGGGTGGACACGGAATATAATGTCAATCGAAATAAGACGAGCTGCATGATGATGTAGAGGGCTATCATGAGATATTAATCTGAACACTACCATATACAGAGGGTCCTATAAGGATTTGATGATAGATTGGGGGACATCTGTTTACATTGAGCTTTAGCATCAATACATATTGGAAGTATCCTACATGAGCACATTGGTGATTAGTAGTGGGGCACAAACAGATAAACAATGAAGGATGTGCGACACCAGATAGTGAGAAGAATGTATGAAATGATGCGCATGAAAAATTGTAGTTGACAGACCAATTATATTATAGGTCAGTTTAACACCATAGAAATATATAGTGGTACTGGGTAGTATGTTTAAATACAACCTATATTTCCCTCTACTATTTCTCTCTACAGAGAGATTGTTATAACAGCCACACAGCACCCTAGACTCCACACATGATTGTGGGGCCACAGGCAGTAAGAGTTTAGATTTAGTTTATTGTATACAACCATACTCTAGCTTATGTAGAGGCAGTTTCTGAAGATGTTCTCATTCGTTTACAGACAATACGAGGACAGACTTCTTTTTCTCATTTGCATACATTACCTGAAGACTAGGTGAGTCTTCGGACCTTTTGTGACTACTACATGGACCCAGGGGTCACATCTATGAATGGTGACACCAGTATGTGCATGTCAGAGGGTGACTCGACAAGTACCTTGACTTATGAATAATAGTAATGGACACAGTGTTTAACAACTAATACCATATTGTTGGGAATTTGTAAATACATTGACTCAATGTTTTTAATTCTGTCCTAAAGTGCTCACTCTTATAGACATAGGGCCGAAGTTGATCATGTGATAATCTTAAGGGACTGACCCAGGTGATGGGATCTTAAATACTTTTAGGTGCTCCTCCCTAAATTGTGATTATATTTATGTTTGTGGCCCTGATGAGGTCTGAGGCAACATTATCAGCAATAGAAGAAACCTGTTGGCGAGGGCAAAATGCATTAATGGATATCTAATAAACATACGTTAAAACCACGACCTCAACTCTGAATTCTCCAACAACCCCTTTTTGAACTGAATAGTGATGCAACTAAACTTATGTTTGTGTGCATTGATTGTGTTGAAATGAAACCAGGAGATGGTGTTGTACTCCAATTCTAACTTGGGCAGGAATTCTAGTCCATTATCTCATTGGAAACTAACTATCCAGGAGGTCTGAATCAGGGCAAAGAACAGTGGGTTCATTTGGATCAATAAGTGTATATCAATGTAGCAACACAATGACAATGGACTGATTGATAAGCGGTCTCCAAACTGGAACAGTTTCTCCTTTCATTTACTCATTTTTTTGTATATGTAAAATGTCAGTTTGTTTCTTTTTTGTAAACTTGGTATGATATACCCAAATTATAAGACAGTTTTGCACTGATGCTCATTTAGAGTGTAACTTTGGGGAGGTTAATTATTGTGTTGTAAAATACTTGGTCTAACACTATTCTGTCCACGTCATTAATTTGAATGTATCATGATAGGTAAAGTGTCTTTTTAATGAAGAAATATGGATTTTTTTCTCAGATTTATCTTTGATTGCATCCCCTGTGTCCATTGACATCCTACTGGTGAGTGGCGGATTGTGTACGACTTTTGTACAAATGGTGTTATAAGTGTGTATCAATCCAAAGGGGCTTTTTTGTGACTTTGAGGTTCATGTTTTTGCCTTTGGAGAATAAACCATTTATAATGACAAAATGTCCACTGGGACTAGATTGGTATAATTTTTAATTTAAAGAAATCTTTAATTAGTGATTGTCAGAATTTTCTGAAAGGATGGAATATGGAAAAGTATATGTGCAATATTCTAGTATTTGACTTTCAGTAATATATTAGATCTAATAAAGAAACCCTACTCAAATTTGGCAGCTGTTTGTATCCGAAAGTTGTAACAAAGTTTTAATCCTATTTTATGTTCTGTACTGTGACTCAAGATGGCTGAATAAGTCAACGTTTTAGAAAAACTTACAAAATGCTGGTCAGAGAAAGGTTTTATTTAGACTGAAATGTGTAATCTGTGTCTAACGCTATGCAACTAAACAAATATGCTGATTTTTTTTATTCGAGACATGTTCGGAGTCTGTTCCATCTGAATTTCGTATCAGTTGCCCAGCAGACGTCAGCGCTGGCTGTGTGAGAGGGTCGTGGGCAGAACAGGGAAGTGTTTCAATTACTGGATAATGGTAACATCGAAACCTGGCTCCATGAGGACTCCCTCCCCAACATCCTGGCCACCATCCCCACAGGATTCTTTATTCTCCAATCTAACAGGACCTCTGGCAGACCGGGCGGTGGAGTAGCTGCCATTATCCGTTCTAAACTACAATTCAATTCCCTAACAACCACTCCTATATTAAACTCTGACCTACTCACTTTGAAATTCACGTCCCCTAAATACTCCTTCATTTGCGTTTTAGTATACCGCCCTCCTGTTAACATGCCTTCCTTCTCATCCCGGTTTGGTGATCTTATTTCTCAGTTGGTCATTAATTCCGCCAGGATCTTGATTATAGGCGACTTTAACTACTGGCCATTAGACCCCCATGAAACCGCCTTATCAATTGAATTCACAGACTTATTACTTGGCCTTAATTTTCTGCAACACATCTCTGCCGCAACTCATAACAGGGGCCATATCCTTGATCAGGTATGGACAACCAACTTGGATATTTCCCCTCCCCTGGTCTACCCCTGCACTTGGTCTGACCATTCCTTTATTTCCTTTTCACTGAAACTTTCACTACCAACTCGTCCTCCATTAGTGTCGAATTTCTCGGCACATAACTGGAAACATGCCGACATTTCCCTTTTTCACCCGACCCTTGCGACCACACTTCCCAAGGATCACTCCGATCTGAATTCCCAAACCGCCACTGTGGATCAATGGTTGTCCCAAGCCAGCGATGTGGTTGCCCCTGTGAAAACCATCAAATCCAAACGCCCACATGACGCCCAGCGTTGGTTCACCGAACTAAAGACGGATAAATTACTTCTCAGACAAGCTGAGCGTTGTTGGAGGCGAAATTATGACCCTTCATTAAAGATCTTCACCGATCTATTAAAATCATACAAAAAATCTATTATTTTGGCCAAATCCTCCTACTACTCCCAGAAAATCATTAGCTCAGCATCAAAAACTAAAGAGATCTTTTCCTTTGTGGCTGAACTTTCCCTTCCAGACCGTGTCACGGCCCAGCCTCAACCTTCGCAGGCCTGGTGTGACTCTCTAAACTCATTCTTCATAGATAAAATCTCTATCATTAAAAATACTACCCCCCCTTTCCTGTCCCAGGTCAGTGTCCTCCCTCCTTCGAATCCTTGTTGTCTGCACGAATTCCCTCCTACCTCCCTAGATGTATTCTTCTCGATACTACATGCAGTTAGCTCCGGCTTCCCCCACGACTGCTGCCCCCCCAAATTTTAAGGGACGCTTTCATGGCCTGTCCAGGCCCTCCACTTGATCTGCTCAACCGCTCCCTCGCTACAGGCTCTGTCCCCGATGCTTTCAAAAAAGCAGTGGTAGTACCCATTTTGAAAAAACCCGGATCTGACACTGCTGTCTTGGGTAATTATTGACCTATCTCCCTTCTCCCCTACTTGGGGAAGGTATTGGAGACTTATGTCACCCGCTGCCTGAGCGCCTTCGAGAAAACTCACTTTCTTGATGACCAGCAGGCAGGCTTCAGACCGGCCGATTAAACATAGGCAGTGGTGGTAGCGGTCATGGATGTGCTGAGACAGGGGGTGGACAAGAACTTGGCCCAGGCCTTGGTGTTATTAGATGTCTCGGCCGCTTTTGACACGGTCGATCATGTCATCCTGATCGACCGTGTCAGAAATGCGGGCATCCAGGGCCTGGCCCTGTCATGGATTGGGTCCTTCCTTCAACACCGCTCCCAATAGGTTCAGCTGTCCACCTTCTCTGCCCCCCAAATCTCACTTTCTTGTGGTGTCCCCCAGGGTTCTGCTTTGTCCCCTCTAGTTCAACCTACACATGCAGCCCCTTTTAGCCTCTCTTCGTCACTCTTCTGTCACTATCTTCAATTACGCAGATGATCTGCAACTAATCTTTCCAATCGACTCTTCCTCTCTTGCTCTAATTTTCAATCAATAATGCTTACCATCTACGAGTGGATGAACTTCAGCCAGCTGAAGCTCCACCCCAGCAAGACTGAGCTGGTTCTGATTGGTGGGCCCACGAACCCTTGGAGTCCTAATTTCTGGCCCCCAGCCCTTGGTTCCCCCCCCCCCTGCCCAGTCAACTCTGTGAAAAGCCTTGGCGTCATCATTTCCAGTGATCTATCGATGAGGCCCCAAATTAACGCTGTCACCTCGGCCTGCTTCTATCACCTTCGCAGAATTGGGAAAATCTGTAGGTTCTTATCAGAGGCTCTCATCCTTGTCATCATGGCCCTGGTTACCTCACGTATTGATTATGCCAACTGTCTGTACGTGGGGTTCCCCACATACCACCTTCACCGGCTCCAGCTGGTACAAAACCAGGCAGCCAGACTGGTCTTTCAACAGCCCAAATACCAACATGTCATGCCCTTGTTGAAAAGACAACACTGGCTCCCGGTAGCGTACTGCTGTATTTTCAAAATGGGATGCATTGTTTTCAAATCTTTCCGCTTCTGCCCCTGCCTTTATCTCTCTCAGCCTTCACCCTCACATTCCCTCACGGCACCTCAGGTCTGCCGCCCATAATTTCTTGATCACTCCCAGGTTTAAACGTAAGAAACACGGCGGTGCCTGCTTTTCTTTTCTTGCTCAGTCTACCTGGAACTCCTTTCCCCTCTCAATTCGGCTCACTCCGGACTACATCACTTTTCGCAAACACCTGAAAACTCATCTGTTCCATCTTGCTCACGATTAGCCTCTTTTACATTCCTGCGTCTTCTCTCCACTTGTCTCTGAGCGCCATGAAACCAATTGGTGACCGTGCGCGGTAACAAGTACTTTTAACATAACATAACAGGGCAGCATTTTTTTCGTATACAAGTATGATTAAAATTAAAAGTGATGCCAAAGTTAGATTTAAATGTAAGTTAAAAAATTAGCATTTTAATCTCAAAAAAACATTTGCCATGGATGGTGATGACATTAATCCGGTCTTTCAGATGTAATTATGGATGTTAGCGATGATATCACAGAACAAGTCCTGAGCGATGTAATAGGTGCGGTCATATGAGCGGGCAAAAGTCATACGTGGCTAGTAAGCAAGATAGTTACTTCATTCATCTTTAACTGGAGAATACCCAACTATAATATCACTTAACCATGAAAAGCATATACTCAGGAGCCCCGTCAGATCCTTGCCTGCACAACATCTTCCAAAGAGCAGCCGCCTCCATCGCCCTTCAGCTTTGCCACACAATCAACTGTTCCCTCAAATCCGCCACCTTCCCAGATGGCTGGAAACACACCAAGATCAACCCCCTGCTAAAGAAGCAGTCCTCAAACCCAACTGACCTCAGGAACTCCAGACCCATCTCCCTCCACCCCTTCCCAGCCAAGGTCATCTAGAAGGCCGTTCACACCTCAACTTAGTCTGCGTTCCTAAAAGTAAAGTACGACCTGGACACCTCCCAATCCGGATTCCGTAGCAACTAAAGCACAAAGACCAGACTCCTTGCCACCACTGACGACATATGCTCCCTCCTCGACCAGTGAGAGACTGCAGCCCTCATCCTATTGGACATCTCGGCCGCCTTCGACACTGTCTCCCACTGCACCCCAATGACGAGACTCCACGGCCCTGCATCCGCTACAAAGAACTGGACTGAATCCACTCCTTCCTCACCAGCCGGATTCAACGAGTCAAACCACCCCCGTTCCTCTCAGAACCAACGGAGATCAGCTGCAGAGTGCCACAGGGTTCCTCCCCGAGCCCCACCCTCTTCAACATCTACATGGACCCTCACAATCATCATCGAAAGCCACAAACTCAACATAGTCTCCTACGACAACAACACTCAGATGATCATCTCCCTCTCCAACGAACCCAAAACTACCAGAACCAACTTCCACAGCGGAATGAAGGTCGTTGCTACCTGGATGAAAGGTGCTGCCTCAAGCTGAACTCAAACAAGACTGAAGCACTCATCCTGGGACCCACCCTTTTAGCCTGGGATGACTGTGGCTAGCCACTCTGGGATCCCCTCCCACCCCGTCGGACCATGCAACGCAACCTCAGCATCATACTGGACTCATAGCTCACAATGAACCGTCAAATAAATGCGGTTTCCTCAGCCGGATTCCACACGCTCCGCCTGCTTCGAAACATTCAGATGGATCCTCACAGAATCAAGAAAGATGGTCACACACTCATCACCAGCAGACTCAACTACAGCAATGCACTCTACACCAGTGTCAACCAGAAACATCTCAAGAAACTACAGAAAGTCCAAAATGCAGCAGCCAGACTGGTCCTCGACATCTCCCGCCACAGCCACAACACCCAACCCCTCCGACAACTCCACAGGCTCCCCGTCAACAAGAGTATCACCTTCAAGCTCCTCACATATGTCTAAAAAGCTCTCCACAATGAAGCACCAGCATACCTGACCACTGCCTTGCATTCCACGTACCCACCAGACAACTCTGTTCCGCCCAACTTGCCCTAGCCTCCGTCCCCAGGATCCCAAGACCAGAACCAGAGGAAGATTGTTCTCCTTCCTTGTCAAAGACCTGGAACACCCTGCCCCTCCACCTCAGGTAATCTGAGTCACTGACCCAATTCAAGAAGGCCCTCAAGACCTAGCTCTTCTAATGATCCTACAGGACCAGCAGCCCCCCCCCCCGGTGACTGGAGGACCTCACGGGTGAGTAACTGCACTATACAAGCCCCTGATTGATTGTTTGACTTCACCAACAATATAAGAATTTAAATATAAACTTAGAAATGTTGTAATATTGTTTCTGTTCTATGTATTTTGAATTTATTTTCAAGTTGTATTTTTATATGAAAATATTATATACTTCTCACCGAAGCCCACAAGACCCAACGGTATGCATCACGAATGCGTATGTTATGAATTTATGAAGATTTTTGAAGTCAACGTGTGAAACTATCTGCAATATATTAAAGAGCAGGATTCGGATATTAAAAAAGACATCTTTATTTTTCCTGTTCTGCATCAGTGTACCAAGCAATATCATAAATAAATAGTGACAAACAGCATCCGCAAACAATGCCGCAGCTGCTCCATTCTCAATTGGTGCGAAGAGAGAAGACCCAGGGCCTGGTGGACATCGAATGTTGAGACCCTGGATGCAGATGATCCTATTATTCTGAAAAACAAGGAAACAATTCAATAAAAGGCCATGCATGGTTTGTAAGCAAAGTTAAGGATCAATGAGGCAGCACAACAAAGTAATTTGCATAAGAACGATTAACCTGGCCAATGTTGAACCTGGACCAGAAGCTCTTGACTAGTTTAGAAGTGTACTGAAAAAATCTCCACTTCAGTCTGCCACATATTCACAAAGGGATTCCTGGTAGCAACAAATATTTACTGTGGAGGATTCCTCCACTATGAATGGAGAGACACCTGCAGTCATAAATCCCACTAAGGGGAACTCTAATATCACCTCCCCCCTCCCTCAAAATGACCAGAGATTTAATTTATTTGAGCCAAGGGCTGGATCACTGTTTTGATGGGGTGTGAGAGAAGTGCTTTCTCCTAAGGCAAAATGTTTTACTGAATAAAGTAGGAAAATAAAATATATATATGTTTGCACAGCAGGTTCCATTACACCTTTGCCTAAATCTAGGCTTTGAAGATTTCCATGTAGATGAAATAGGAGCACAGATACCATGTGACGTTCAGTAGTTTATTAAACACACAAAAGATGATGGGAGACATGCTTTCAAAGTGTATGACCACTGACACTCACTAGCATTCTAATCCAGCATTCTTTTTCCCACCAATCATGCCATCTCAGGTAGCACCATATGCAATGGTAAACAAAAACTTTAAAGGAGGGACCAAGGGGATTTGAGATTACTGACCCTTAAGTGTCCTATCCCCCAATCTACATGTGCTAAAGAACAAAAGGGACAATAGTGGTCAAACAGTATGTGGCTGAGGAAAAACAGAGAGTGGCATAGGCTGTGTCATGTATGTGGCACCACAGTGTACAGAAAACCCATCAGCCCACCCAATGGCGGAGCATCAGCATCTGGGATTTTTTGTAAAAGAACTGGTATCTCATCCAGGAGTCCCACTAGTTGTTTATCGTGGGACATCCAATGAAAGATTCGCCAGTGGTGTACAACAACCAAAGATTGGAATGCGGTGGTGCTTAAAAATATATTGCAGTGTTGAAAAAGGAGAAAAAAAGTTAACTAAAATAGATTATAATGCCAGAAGAACCATAGAACCAATTTATTAAGCGGTCATCAGTCAGTCAGTCAAAATACTTTATTCGGTTCATAACAAAAACCACAAAAGTATACAAAAGTCCAGAAAGTGGTAGACATTTAATTGCAACATGGCTAACTAACAACAACACAGCAACCAAAGAGAAAATATATGGCAAAAATTAAAAACAGTAAGAATTAAATATCAAGTTCATATGTAAATTTAAAAGCATACACAATTCATCTAGGTTAAAAATAAAAATTCATTATTTAACAGGCTCTAAAACGATCACGGAAGACTATTCTCAGACTGGCTAGTTTTTTCCTCAGTCTCATGGCTATATTTTAAAAAGTGGCGACAATTTCCCATATGTTGGACAGCAGTTGAAGGTATAATAGGGCAGGTTTCACTTGTTTGAACCCTTTATCCTTAAGTAGGGGTACAATAAATTGTTTCCGTATATCATTAAAATAACCACAAAAGAACATGAAGTGGGCAGTGTCCATTATAGAAAAACCATCACAGGTACATAATTGCATGTCTGATACCTTAGTCCAACATGGGCGCCCAGAGAGGAGTAGATGAAATTTATTTAATCTAAACTTGGTTAGTAAATATCTGTGGTTAGCATTATTAACAACCTTCAAATATAATTCTAGATCATTGTCTGTTAAGACTAACTGATGGGTTCCCACGGTTAGTTTGTTCAACTCAGCCCTCTCTATCCATCCCTCTGTGGAGCTTAAAAGCAGTCTTGACCCATTTTATGTCGCCCTTAACCAGTTTGGACGGCTCCTCAAATATTTCTGGGCGCCCTAGTGAGACTGCAACCTTTTTGACATTATTTACCCACGGAATGGATTCCCAATGTTCTAAACTAAGACAGTCCCTCAGGATCTCGTGGTTCACATCCACTTCTGGGTTCAGCCAAACCATAATCCACTTTAAGAGGGGTGCAATGGCAATCCGGTCTTCCAAGTATTCCACCCCACATTCTTGGTGAACTATAAAACGTGAGGTCGATTGTGGTACTGATAAAATAGACTTTAAGAATTTGTCCTCTGCCACCTGTAACAACTGGACTTTCTTAAAACCCCATAAATCTGCGCCATACATTGCTATGGAAACACATTTTGCGTTGTAAACCTTTAACACTGCCTGTAGCGGTTTTACCCCCACTTTACGGGAAAAACCCAGAAGGGCGGAGATGGACCAAACAAACGCATTTCTTTTCTCGGACAGTTGAGGAAGCCAGGTGGAACTTTCATCAAAAACCACCAAAGTATGGAAATCTGGTTACCCTAGATAACCTGTCCCCATTACAGTGGAGTGTCATCAACTTCCTGTGCCTGCCCTTTGTGCCCACAGCCATGACGTGAGATTTGGTATAGTTGACGCTAAGATCCAGAGAGGACATAAACTCGTAAAAAGAATTTAAAAGACTTTGTAAACCTACTGATGTGCGCGCTATAAGTGTGGCATCATCCGCATATAGTAATGCGGGGAGGGAAAACTTGCCTGCCTTTGAGATATCCTTACAAACTGCTCCCAGGACACTGGCTAACTCGTTAATATATAATGTAAATAATAAAGGGGCTAAGATGCAGCCTTGCCATACCCAGTTAGTTATACCCATCTTACCCGTGCAATTCCCCTTACGATCATATCTCACTGTGGCTGTGAGGTCCCTATGGAGATCAGCTAGGAAGTATACTATATTTTCGTCAATGCCCATCTTAAGGAGCAAGTCCCATAGCTTGGACCTGTTTAGTGGTCATCATAATGTCAAGATTAAAAATAGTGTTAGTTACCATCTATTTTTACTATCCTATCAAATGGTGTTTGAATAGGTCGAAATGTTTCAGCCAATCAAGGACGATTGGTAGTCCAGTGGCTTTCTTCAGGGCAAAATACTAAAACACTACTGCAAATATGAGAAAAAAATATATAATAATGAAAGTAAATTATCAGAGAGACCCTACCATTTGACGTTGTTCCAAAATCTGGAAGTGGTGTCTCGGAGAGATAATGCGGTTCCTGTAAAAAAATAATGTACACATATATACCAGCACATACATATATACAGACAGGAAAAAGCCACTGGATGTAACAATTACACACCACATAAATCAATGCTGTAGCTAGTACATTCCATCAGCATTCTTGATTGATATCCACATTGTAACTCACCCAGAACAATCTTGTGATCAGACCTCACCTCTCCTGGCGCTCGCTCAGGCAATGAGGCCCGCTCTATTGATGTGCAAAAAGAATAGCAAGGGAGACAATATTATCCTGCCATTTATGTTATATTATGTAAGCAATCCTAAAACCTTGGTAGGCGCGTGAGACACAACAGGACAGTCTCTAAGAGACCTGTTGATGTTTAAATAATGTTTATTGTAACCATATGGTTGGATAGCCCAGTCTAAGTTGTTATAAAATGCCTGGTATCACATCATAACCTGGTTCTATTCTTTGATGCAGAAATGCTAATCTCAGCGCTGTCTTTAAAGAAATTGCCCAGAAGGACTGAAAAGATGGCCAAATAGACAGACTGCAGTCAAAATGAGGAATGAAGGATGCAAACCGTTGAGAAACACTCGGAGAAGGTGCCGCCAAATCTTGGTATCATCCCTGGGCTAGCTGAGGCAGTTGGTAGTAACCCCCCCAGTCGTGCCTTTGCAGATTTATTCTGGCCGTACCCGTCAGTCGGTACCTCGTGCTTAGTCCTAAGCCGAGAGGGAGGTACCGACTGAAGCAGGACAAGCACTATTTGTAGGCCTTTCAATTAATCTTAATTGGTCTTCCCGCTTGCCAAAATGTGGACCGAAATGGAGACTGCATGTATATTCTAAGTGGCTACTGTGGGCTCGCAATAGTAGAAATAGAGCAGTTTTTAGATGTGTATGTGCGGACCACAGGGAGACCTGTCTTGCCAAAATTCACCGGAAATACTAAATCGTATCCAGTTGATGGGAAAGGTTATCAACCAATGCCCTTATTGCAAACAAAAACGTGTAGTCCGAGGATACGAGAAAGAGGTCCACGTGCATTGGTTTAAGCTGATCACAGCAAAGTAAAGTTTGTTTCACCGACTAGAGTCGATGGCATGGACTCAGCCGATTATAATCCATGCATTCAATATGCTTTGCAAAGGCAGATTTCCTATTCATTAGCTAGTGTGTGTATACGTTCCAGCGATTCTGTTTCATTAATGAGCAGATGGGTGAAAACACCTTTACAGACCACACAGGTGCCCGCCTAGCTTATCAAACCAGAAGTATAGACTTCATCCGGTTGGGGTGAAAAAGCAATGTAGGCACCCAATGACTGTTGAAATGGGAAGACTGAGCTCTCATTTGTTGCAGCAAACCCAGGACGTAATGATAGCAAAAGTCAGTGGAGATACAGGATCTTTAGCAGTCTGCGGGAGAAGTGGGCTTCTCATTGGTTGCCGCAACAATGACGGAATGATAGCAGAGTTCCGTCTGCCCGATAGGCTTGAAACATTGGTGATGAAATCAGATAGGTCTGTAAATACTGCATGAATCAGATGTTTCACATGATATTAATACGAGTCCTAAAGACACCTGCAAACATCCGGGTGATTTAATGTACTGGCACTATTCTGAACGGTTTTAGAGGCAGAGTTCCCAACCTTTACTCAGTAGCAAGTCGAAAGAGCTGTCCGTAGTGACCAACTATTATGAGTACTAGGTGCGTTTTGGTAGTTGGTTCTCGAAGGTCAATTATACCTGTGGAAACTCAGTGAGTCAGGTATTGCCCAAGATATTTGAAAAGGGACCTGGAAAAACACTATATGCTGATATTCAGGTCATTTTGTATATAATATCACATGTGTATTCCGTTTGTAGGACACAGCCTCCTGACTAAGAGCCTTCCAATATATTATTCCATGGCAATTCTGAAGGGCTGCCAGTGGTGGCCAGGCGGTGTGTAGAAAATGAGATACCAATGCGGTATTGGTTTACCAAACTAGAAAGGGCAGGTTGGTCATGATGTAAAAGGAAGGAATGAGAATGCAGTGACCTTGTACTGCCGTGATAATGACTCAGACTAGTATAGACCGGTATTACATCTCCTGAATGTCTATAGATTGGAACAATGTTAGACAAATAGGAAATGGGTATAAAATAAACAGTAACCCATGGAATGTCCTCGTTCAGACCTTCTGTGTCGCTTTGGAGATTAACATGAAAATGTGGCTGGTCAACAAACTGTTAACACAGGCTCAGCTGCGCACAACACTAGTAAATTCTATTGATCAAACTTTGTTTTTAACGTTAAACACATATTTTTATTCATATGTATTTTGACAATCAGTTAAACTTTTTCACCACGACATTCTGTACTTATACATTTACACATAATTTTCCATTTGCAAAACAATATCAAACGTTTATATACATTAAAAAAACATTAAATTTTCTTGTGTGCATCGTAGTTCGCCCAATGCATTTCGGGACAAAAGTAGGGTCCCTTCGTCAGGGGCAATGCTGCAAAATAACATGTACAGGCACATCAGTCTACTTGTATATATATCACATGGTTCATTGCATTTCTTTGAATTTCCTCCACCAAAAGAAAAAAACACCCATAATGCATAAACAAAAAATGCACCTTAACCCATCAAAAGAGCGTATGAAAACTACTCACATTTACACACCAGTAAATGTATTCTTATGAGCTTCACTTCATCTAGGTCCAAAACTACAAAAAGCAATGTATAAACAAATCAGGCTGTCGCCTAAAACAATGTGAAAAAAGACTGACCACAATAGACTGACGTTATTTCAATGCATACCTGCATTTACTTCAGGTACATACGTTCCGTAGACCCTCTCTCGCTCAAATGCGTGATCGTTTTTCGATACCTGTCCGTAACAAAGGATAAACCACTAAATCAGCCGTTCGTTTCCGCAATCACCCTTAAACAGAACGAAATGCGTCTCACTCCAAAGGTTCTTACCGTTTTTTTCAAAGAGCGCGGCTCAACCAACATTCCACAAGGTAATCTTCCGACATTCGGAGTCTCCCGCGTTTGTGTAACCGGCACCATTTCCTGGTTAAACTACTCTAACATCCATCCCTATTGGCTGCACCAATCATCCAGTCCACCAATCAAATACAAGATGCCAATTCTTTTCATGTACGTCACAGGTAACTACGGTGACCGTCCTCTCATACCATCGTACTCGCCACCTTCAAATAACACCCAGCTCCGAACAAGGGCAACTGGACATATTGTTCAAATACCGGTGATTAGTTACAATAATATTATTCAACTGTAGTCTGATGCCCGACAGGCTCTGCTTTATTCCGAAATGAGAAACGCGTCCCATTTCTTAATAAACAACTAACGCGAATATATGTTGAAGTCAAAACCTCGTGTGCCATCGAATCCAAAAAACTTTATTGAACCCAACATAAAAAAAAACAATCGTAGCGCAACAATCACTCTCAGTGATTAATGACAATAAGCTCTCCACCTATTCTAGAGTTCCGCTAAAAATAACAAAAGTGATAAAAATGAACAAAAGAGAGAAAAAAGAGAGATGTGGAAAGAAAACCATGAACCAGCATTATACATGTATTTTGATGAAAAGAACAATTAAGGTTTTACAAACAGACACAATCAGTTATAAACAATTATTTACAATCCCTACAGCAGATTCAATATATAACATTAGAAACACAGTTATGATAGTGATCACAAAAAACTGCTCAACTCAATCCGGTCAGTAAGTCCCCCGGGGGTCAGAGTACCCAACATTTTTATCCAAAATGATTCTCTGTAGTAATTTCTTATTTTTGTCACAACCCTCTTTTAGTGATACTGTTTCAAGAATGGTGAATCTCAGTTGGGCTATAGTGTGTTTTTTTTCTAGCCAATGTGTTGCTAAGAATGAGGTCATAGATTTGTTTCGTATTCTGCTTTTATGTTCTGAAATACGAATTTTCAGTTTGCGTTCAGTTTTGCCAACATATAAAAGTCCGCAAGGACATTTAATGGTGTATATAACCTGGTTATTGTTACAGTCTCCTTCAAATTTCAACTGGATGGTTCTTCCAGACTGAGGATGGGTGATCATGTTTCCAACAATAACATTGTTGCAATGCACACGGTTTGTGCATCTCCTCATTCCTTTGTAATCCTTTTTTTTCGGAATCTCCGGATGTTTAAGCAATTCTTTCAAGTTCTTAGAAAGAGTGTAGGCAAACAAGGGTTTATCCATGAAACTGTTGTGAAAATCATTTTCTTGCTGAAGGAGTTCCCATCTTTGGTGTATAATATTTTTAAGCTTTTGTGAGTTAACTGAGTATTTTGAGACAAACACATTCCGTCTCTGTACTTCTTTGTGTGTTGGTACTAATAGATCAGTACGATTTTTCTCAATTGCTTTGTTTTGTGCTGTGTCCAGTATATCAATCGGATAGCCTCTTTTTATGTAGTTTTCCTTGTATTCCTTGATATACTCCAAACATTCATTTTGTCTTGTAACTATTCTCCTGATCCTCAAGAATTGAGAGTATGGAAGGTTCTTCAATAAATTCGGAGGATGAAAGCTTTGAAAAAGCAACATACTGTTCTTATCAGTCGGTTTTCGGTACAAAGAAGTGTTGATCCTTTCTCCATCAAGTTCTACCATCACATCTAAATATGCTATTTTAGATCTGCTGACAGTATGTGTTACCTGAATGCGTGGATTCCTTGAATTTAATGACTCAATATTGTGATGTAGTTGAGCTTCTGTACCAGACCATATTACAAAAATATCGTCAATAAAGCGACAAAAAAAATTCAAGATGTTCTGTCCATTCTTTATGAGCGAAGACATGCTCTTGCTCAAATTTTGCCATGTAGGTGTTGGCAAATACTGGAGCCCCAGTAAAGCCCATTGATGTTCCATTCAGTTGCATGTAAAATCTTTCAGACCACTGAAAATAACTGTTCTTCAAGCAGAACTGCGTTAACTCAAGTAGGAACACTGGATTGATTTCCATTTCTGGATGTTGCAACAACATCCACTCTTCAGCTTCAAGTCCGTCCGTATGTCCAATCGATGTGTACAACGACACAACATCTATGGTGCATAGAATGTATTCTTTTCCTGCTTGCAAATTGACAGATGCCAACTTTACTAAGAAGTCAGTTGTGTCCTGTATATATGTGTGCCATTTTTGGATGAATGGTTGCAAAAAATAATCAATTATTTGCCCAGCCGGTTCAAAAATAGAGTTGCAACCTGCCACTATAGGTCGAAACGGTGGATCTACCAACGACTTATGCACTTTTGGCAACATATAGATCTTTGGTCTATTCGGATTTTGTGTCATAAGAAATTGCCATATTTGGTGTGATCCAGTCTTCATCTATAGCTTTATTTATCAGAGATTGTAATATCTTTTGTATTTCACTTGTAGGGTCTGGTTGTAACAATAAATAAGTGTTGGTGTCATTCACATGTTCCTCCACTTTTCTTTGATAGAACTCGGTATCCATGAGTACCAACGCACCCCCTTTATCCGCTTTCTGAAATGTCAACTCTGTTTTTTTAGATAATTGAACCAATATACTCTTTTCCAGTCTGTTTAGATTATTCGGTGTTTTCCTATTGTGTCTGTAGTTCAATTTCTTCAAATCCTTAGTTACCAATGTTTCAAAAAGGTCAAGTGTCTTATGTGAAGTGGGCGCTTCAAATGTGCTTTTTGGTCGAAAAACTTCTACCTTCTTTTCTCCTTGGTTTTCATCTGTAGGAACTACATTATCAAAAAAATTCCTCAGCCTCAAGATTCTCATAAACTTATAGAAAGCTATTTCATCTTCAAATTTAGAGCCCATATAGGTGGGAACAAATGTTATGCCTTTATTGAGGACTCTCTTCATGCCTAGTTAATGAATGTTTCGAAATATTTATTACGAGGGTTTCCCCTGGCTCCGTAATCCTTTTTTCAGTTGTTTCTCTCTCTTTTTCTTTGTCCTCTCCTTGTTTTTTTGTTTGTTCTTGTTCTGGTGGACGGTCTATTTCCACGACCTCGGTTAAAAAAGACACCTGTGGGCCTGAAGTACTTGCTTTCTCTGTTTGGATTGTATTTGATAAATGTGTTGTTTTTATAGGTGCTCGGGATAAATCTATATCACGATCTGTGGCTAAACTTTCTTCAGATGAGGTTGTAGTTGGTCGTCGAGTAAAGCGTCTTTGGGCATACACCTCTGCCCAGGTGTATGCCTCATTCAACTTATAGTCGATTGTATCCCTCTTGAACTTTCTTAATTTAGTCTCCTGCAGTTCTTTGCCATATTCATCCAATTTGATATTAAGATCACTCAAAAATCTCCCAAGTTCTTCTTCAGTCATCCGTTCAGAAAGATCTGATCTAATGGCGGAAATTTCAGTTTTGAGTTCATCAATAGTTTTTGCTAATTCTTCGATAATGAGAAGGATTAAATCCAATGACCATTTGTTTAATATTTGATACCATTTCTCCATAAATTGTGAATTATTTCAGACGATATAGCATGGGTTTAATTGATAACCTGAGTCCCCTCGGGATTAGTTTGACCTTATGGTATTGAACCAACGTAGATGCATGTAGTCTCTGATAGAGTTCACGTTTTGATGCGAATTCTAATTGTTTCAATTGATGACCTATAGATGCACTGTGTGCCTGTAGATTTGTGACTTCACTAATTAAACCATATACTTCAGCTGCTTGTTCCGCTGTGTATCCTCTTGTTGTTGCTCTATTTTCCGTTAAAGAAGCTATTGCATCAAAAGAAATTTTGAACTAGTTGTAATGTGGGTGCTCTGGAGCTATGGTGGGTAACGTTAAGAAATCTGAACTGTTGTGCACTGAGCACACCTATTTTACTCAATGGGTTTAACTAAACCTGATGTTATGATCTGTGTGCTGCAACTGATGGAGTATACCCAAATACTCTACAAAGTAACATGAAAATGTGGCTGGTCAACAAACTGTTAACACAGGCTCAGCTGCGCACAACACTAGTAAATTCTATTGATCAAACAAGGAGAGGACAAAGAAAAAGAGAGAAACAACTGAAAAAAGGATTACGGAGCCAGGGGAAACCCTCGTAATAAATATTTCGAAACATTCATTAACTAGGCATGGAGAGAGAGTCCTCAATAAAGGCATAACATTTGTTCCCACCTATATGGGCTCTAAATTTGAAGATGAAATAGCTTTCTATAAGTTTATGAGAATCTTGAGGCTGAGGAATTTTTTTGATAATGTAGTTCCTACAGATGAAAACCAAGGAGAAAAGCAGGTAGAAGTTTCTCGACCAAAAAGCACATTTGAAGCGCCCACTTCACATAAGACACTGGACCTTTTTGAAACATTGGTAACTAAGGATTTGAAGAAATTGAACTACAGACACAATAGGAAAACACCGAATAATCTAAACAGACTGGAAAAGAGTATATTGGTTCAATTATCTAAAAAAACAGAGTTGACATTTCAGAAAGCGGATAAAGGGGGTGCGTTGGTACTCATGGATACCGAGTTCTATCAAAGAAAAGTGGAGGAACATGTGAATGACACCAACACTTATTTATTGTTACAACCAGACCCTACAAGTGAAATACAAAAGATATTACAATCTCTGATAAATAAAGCTATAGATGAAGACTGGATCACACCAAATATGGCAAAATTTCTTATGACACAAAATCCGAATAGACCAAAGATCTATATGTTGCCAAAAGTGCATAAGTCGTTGGTAGATCCACCGTTTCGACCTATAGTGGCAGGTTGCAACTCTATTTTTGAACCGGCTGGGCAAATAATTGATTATTTTTTGCAACCATTCATCCAAAAATGGCACACATATATACAGGACACAACTGACTTCTTAGTAAAGTTGGCATCTGTCAATTTGCAAGCAGGAAAAGAATACATTCTATGCACCATAGATGTTGTGTCGTTGTACACATCGATTGGACATACGGACGGACTTGAAGCTGAAGAGTGGATGTTGTTGCAACATCCAGAAATGGAAATCAATCCAGTGTTCCTACTGGAGTTAACGCAGTTCTGCTTGAAGAACAGTTATTTTCAGTGGTCTGAAAGATTTTACATGCAACTGAATGGAACATCAATGGGCTTTACTGGGGCTCCAGTATTTGCCAACACCTACATGGCAAAATTTGAGCAAGAGCATGTCTTCGCTCATAAAGAATGGACAGAACATCTTGAATTTTTTTTGTCGCTTTATTGACGATATTTTTGTAATATGGTCTGGTACAGAAGCTCAACTACATCACAATATTGAGTCATTAAATTCAAGGAATCCACGCATTCAGGTAACACATACTGTCAGCAGATCTAAAATAGCATATTTAGATGTGATGGTAGAACTTGATGGAGAAAGGATCAACACTTCTTTGTACCGAAAACCGACTGATAAGAACAGTATGTTGCTTTTTCAAAGCTTTCATCCTCCGAATTTATTGAAGAACCTTCCATACTCTCAATTCTTGAGGATCAGGAGAATAGTTACAAGACAAAATGAATGTTTGGAGTATATCAAGGAATACAAGGAAAACTACATAAAAAGAGGCTATCCGATTGATATACTGGACACAGCACAAAACAAAGCAATTGAGAAAAATCGTACTGATCTATTAGTACCAACACACAAAGAAGTACAGAGACGGAATGTGTTTGTCTCAAAATACTCAGTTAACTCACAAAAGCTTAAAAATATTATACACCAAAGATGGGAACTCCTTCAGCAAGAAAATGATTTTCACAACAGTTTCATGGATAAACCCTTGTTTGCCTACACTCGTTCTAATAACTTGAAAGAATTGCTTAAACATCTGGAGATTCCGAAAAAAAAGGATTACAAAGGAATGAGGAGATGCACAAACGGTGTGCATTGCAACAATGTTATTGTTGGAAACATGATCACCCATCCTCAGTCTGGAAGAACCATCCAGTTGAAATTTGAAGGAGACTGTAACAATAACCAGGTTATATACACCATTAAATGTCCTTGCGGACTTTATATGTTGGCTAAACTGAACGCAAACTGAAAATTCGTATTTCAGAACATAAAAGCAGAATACGAAACAAATCTATGACCTCATCCTTAGCAACACATTGGCTAGAAAAAAAACACACTATAGCCCAACTGAGATTCACCATTCTTGAAACAGTATCACTAAAAGAGGGTTGTGACAAAAATAAGAAATTACTACAGAGAGAATCATTTTGGATAAAAATGTTGGGTACTCTGACCCCCGGGGGACTTACTGACCGGATTGAGTTGAGCAGTTTTTTGTGATCACTATCATAACTGTGTTTCTAATGTTATATATTGAATCTGCTGTAGGGATTGTAAATAATTGTTTATAACTGATTGTGTCTGTTTGTAAAACCTTTAATTGTTCTTTTCATCAAAATACATGTATAATGCTGGTTCATGGTTCTCTTTCCACATCTCTCTTTTGTTCATTTTTATCCCTTTTGTTATTTTTAGCGGAGCTCTAGAATAGGTGGAGAGAGCTTATTGTCATTAATCACTGAGAGTGATTGTTGCGCTACGATTGTTTTTTTTTATGTTGGGTTCAATAAAGTTTTTTGGATTCGATGGCACACGAGGTTTTGACTTCAACATATATTCGCGTTAGTTGTTTATTAAGAAATGGGACGAGTTTCTCATTTCGGAATAAAGCAGAGCCTGTCGGGCATCAGACTACACAGTTGAATAATATTATTGTAACTAATCACCGGTATTTGAACAATATGTCCAGTTGCCCTTGTTCGGAGCTGGGTGTTATTTGAAGGTGGCGAGTACGATGGTATGAGAGGACGGTCACCGTAGTTACCTGTGACGTACATGAAAAGAATTGGCATCTTGTATTTGATTGGTGGACTGGATGATCGGTGCAGCCAATAGGGATGGATATTAGAGTAGTTTAACCAGGAAATGGTGCCGGTTACACAAACGCGGGAGACTCCGAATGTCGGAAGATTACCTTGTGGAATGTTGGTTGAGCCGCGCTCTTTGAAAAAAACGGTAAGAACCTTTGGAGTGAGACGCATTTCGTTCTGTTTAAGGGTGATTGTGGAAACGAACGGCTGATTAAGTGGTTTATCCTTTGTTACGGACAGGTATCGAAAAACGATCACGCATTTGAGCGAGAGAGGGTCTACGGAACGTATGTACCTGAAGTAAATGCAGGTATGCATTGAAATAACGTCAGAGTCTATTGTGGTCAGAGTCTTTTTTCACATTGTTTTAGGCGACAGCCTGATTTGTTTATACATTGCTTTTTGTAGTTGTTTTGGACCTAGATGAAGCGAAGCTCATAAGAATACATTTACTGGTGTGTAAATGTGAGTAGTTTTCATACACTCTTTTGATGGGTTAAGGTGCATTTTTTGTTTATGCACTATGGGTGTCTTTTCTTTTGGTGGAGGAAATTCAAAGAAATGCAATGAACCATGTGATATATATACAAGTAGACTGATGTGCCTGTACATGTTATTTTGCAGCATTGCCCCTGACGAAGGGACCCTACTTTTGTCCCGAAATGCATTGGGCGAACTACGATGCACACAAGAAAATTTAATGTTTTTTCAATGTATATAAACGTTTGATATTGTTTTGCAAATGGAAAATTGTGTAAATGTATAAGTACAGAATGTCGTGTTGAAAAAGTTTGACTGATTGTCAAAATACATATGAATAAAAATATGTGTTTAACGTTAAAAACAAAGTTTGATCAATAGAATTTACTAGTGTTGTGCGCAGCTGAGCCTGTGTTAACAGTTTGTTGACCAGCCACATTTTCATGTTACTTTGTAGAGTATTTGGGTATACTCCATCAGTTGCAGCACACAGATCAGAACATCAGGTTCAGGTTTAGTTAAACCCATTGAGTAAAATAGGTGTGCTCGGTGCACAACAGTTCAGCTTTGGAGATTAATCCATTGCTGTTCTCTAATGAACAAGAAACGTGCAGGATCACCGACATGATGGGGGATGAATGGTTGCTCTAGTACGACCCATCTCATCTCCTCAGCTTTGTGTTTTCTTGTCAGGCAGTGGTTTGTAAGACGCGTTGCTTGTTTATTGCATCCTCTTGTGCTTTTATGTTCATTGATGCGAAGCTTTGCTTTTCTAGTGGTCATCCCTACGTATCTGAGGGAACATGGGCATGTCACCATGTACATGACTTTCACTATTACAGTTAGTGTGTTTCTTTAATACCCAAGGTCTGTTGGTACCAATGTCGACCGTCAATGTCTTTTGCGTTTGTGGGCAGGCGGTGCAGGAGCCACAAGGGTAGTGACCCTGAACAGACGGGAGGCCCCACAATGTGGTGGTCATTTCTTGGTTGAAGAGTTTAGGTCTAGTATGCATCAACCCATCACGTAGACTCGGTCCTCTTTTGAAAGAGAAAAGTGGGAGAGGAAGAGATCTTCCTGCTGTATTCAAAATGTGCCAGTTCTTTCGGACTGATTTGTACTTGGGTGGACAGAGTACTGAACATAGTAACGAACGTTAGTTTCTCAAGAGGGGGTTTTATGACCTGGGGCTCTAAGAGGGCTTCTTGATGGTTTTCTGTACACTTTGGTGCCACATACATAAGACAGCCTATGCCACTGTTTTTCCTCAGCCACATACTGTTTGACCACTAGTGTCCCTTTTATTCTTTAGCACCATATGCAAACCAGTCTTGACCCTGCGCCAATAGGGACAGTCCAGCCCGAACAGCCAGGGGAGTTACTTCCTGAACCATAACACAAGTAACGCAAGACTAGTTTTGCACTAATTGCGGCTCAGTCGGGTGTAGGTTGCTACTAGTCGCACTGTGAGAACTGGACCCGCGTCTGAGCATAACTTTGCCACTTAAGGCTGTACATCAAACATAAAAAATGTGATGGAAGGAATGCTTGCACCTTTGCTAGGCCCAGGTCAAGCTGGTTGTAGGGCTCAGCACTGCACTACTGTGGTCCTGATAACTGTTCAAAAAGAGCTTTGCATGATCATTGGCCGAGGAAGACCTGCCACTGAGTCTTCTTGACCTTTCAACAGCCAATGACCAGATTATCTCGACTTGTAAGGCCGGGCGTCAAAGGGGATGATGGAGCAGATTTCATCTGCAGTCAGGCATTGTTTTATTTTTGTGCTTCAGACAAACTGCATTTAAATTGCCACGCACCTTTTGGTGCTAGTTAAAACCAAAGGCAAATGAAAAATATAAAAGTGACACCAAGTCTTTCTGAAATGCTTGTGCTGAATTAACATGTGTTTTTGCAATGTAGAGAAAAGTGGCCTTTTAGCTTTGAAGATTAATAGAATATGTTTCTCTCTTCCCAGCTCATCCCATGCAATCTGAATTCACTATTTCCTGTTTTAAAAGACTTTAGCTTGTTACATATTTAATAAACGTGTTTAGTTTAAAACACCTCTTTTTATAATGTGTGAAAATAATAATGCACCAAACACTACACATGGTGCTAAAATGCTTTGTACATGAAGGTATCTAAAACATTTATAACATGTTTCTGTGTGTGTTACATTAACTGTATGTGCTTTTAAATTTTACACTAAAGCATAATATGCTTTATTATACATTGCACATTTATTTTGCATGTTATTATAATAGAAAAAGCTGCTTTAAAATTAGTAGCTGGGTTAGGTAAACATAGTATTAAATGGTATACTTTGTACACATTAGTGCTGTATCTAGAGTATGTCCTCTTTGTTTTTATTATGCGTTTACATCACATGACCAACCCACGTGACCTAAGAACTGGGCCTTGCAGCATTGGAACCTAGCCAGTTGGCTACCGAAGCTGGGACTCTCCTGGAACGCTCACCTTCACCCCTGAAAAGATGCTGTTTTTACATCTGTTGCACTCTTTTGCATGCTCTATTATCCTTTCCCACACGTATGCCTGGGAACCCAAACTCTAAAGGGAGGGTACTGCCACGTGAACACGTACTATGGGAACGAAGAATTATGGGTGGTGACAATGACTTAACCACCTCCCTTGACCAATCAAAAGATGGGACCTTGTCACTTGCAACATTTGTGGGTGGTCTAGGGGTCCCAGTAGAGTATAAATAGCCTAGCTTAGCTTAAAGAAATTGTCCGTCTGGGCTGACTAGCTGACCTGACACTGACCCACCGCTCTACAATAGGCCCCATAGATAGATGCTGCGAAGCACTCTGTCACCCTGCCAGAGGACCCGGGACGAGGTCTGAGCCTAAGGGCTGCGGAGCACTCTGCCAAATTTTCTAAGTATAGCACCCAGATAAGGAGAAGTGCTACAAAGCTCTGTCATTTTTTTTTTCCCCACCGGCTCCTTTTAACCCAGCTGGCACTGGGCACATTAGGGAGGAGGGGGAGTGTGAGCCTTGACAGGAGACGCAGATTAGAACAGGCATCTCTGTGGGTTAGGCACCAGATCGTGGCGGGTATTTTTTTTTGGGGCGTTCCGAGGAGGGTCTGATAAGAGGGTTTCCCTGTTGATTATTTCAAAATCCTGGCACGTCATATTTTGGCACAATAGGCCACATTCCTCTCTGCGAAGGGCGGGCTGCTTGCTCTTTGGAAACGGACAGAATGCAGAAGAGCAGTGAATAGATAGAATTAGGTTTAACAGATTTGTCCAACTTATGCATTTATTTTTCTTAAAGGGAGACTATTGATTACCCTTGCAAGACTATTTTTCTTAGAAACTCTTTAAGAATTTTGAATGACATTTTGCGCCACATTCCTATATGTAATGCTTATATGCAGACAGTAATAAGTTCTGTATTAATGCTATTTTTCCTGTTTTCCAAATTCTGTAACCTGATTGATATTTTACTAATGAATAAACTGTCAGAGAAAACTTAACTTTTGACTAGAAAATAACCCTTTAAATACTCAACAACTCTCTTTATTGGCTTAAAATAATAATTGCATTTTTTGACTGTTCATGATTATTAAAAGTCTCCTGAAGGTAATACATGGTGTGAAGGGCCCAACACCTTTTGAGCGGTAAATTAGAGGTAGCATGAGGGTTTTGCATTGAGAAATTACCAGAAGAAATTACCGCTCCATCAGGGAGTCCAGGGTTGGACTGGTCTTTCTTAGTGGGCTGTACCCAGGAGCTCTGCATCTCACCCCTTAAGTCATTGGCTATCAACATTTTGCAGATACCAGCAGGTGTCCTCATTAAGCAGGACACTTCAATCTGTATGTAACTCCTCCCTATCTCTTTACTACTTACCATCTTTCATGTATGTCTTATACCCTGTTGGTTCCAAACCTGGATAGAAACACCACTGGGTTCCAGAATACATTACAAAGGGGATTCAGAGCACTTGCATGCTGGATGACAAGAAAATGCCTTAAACTTAACTCAAACATAACTCTGCTAAGGGTGCTGGGTGGTCCTTCATCTATTTGATCCTCAGGTTGCTGACTTTCATACTGGGTCTCAACCCAGCTTCTTTCAGGACTCACAGATCTTGGTAGGATATTTGATGAGGACATTTCCTTCAAGATCCTGATTACTGAGGCATCGGAGGGCTGCTTCTTTCACTTCAGAGTTTTTGGGGAAGGAATTTCTTTCATCGCAGACAACACTAGCTATCCCACTATTCAAGCCATAGTGGGTGCAAGAATACATGATGCAGTCCACTGTCAAATATGGGAAAGTCTCCAGAAGGGCCGGTGTACAAGAAGTGACCACATCTATGCTTTGGGACTCATGACATCAGATGTTCCAACCAACTGTTAGGCCCTAATATCAAAATTTAAGTGTAACTTACACTAAAGTCTACATTTACTTCTCCTAAATGGCCTTTGTGAATACCGAAAGTCGTAAAGTTAGACTTTAGGCTCAGTTTACTTTTGTGAATCGGGCCCCAGGTACGTAACTCTTGCTAAAAGTCACAAGGTGCAGAGGTCTAAGGCTAGCATTGAGAAAAATCACTGGCGATGGGTGGAATGCAGGAATTAATCTGCATTTGGTAATTACGGGGCCACATTTCAGACCCTTGTTTTTTGTGAATGTGCCACTTTAAACAAAGATTGGCCATATGTAAATTAGTCTTAATTCCACTCCAATAGGAACAGTCCACCCTGTAGTTCAAGGCCAGATCCACCTCGGAGGAAATGCAAGAAAACCCAGAGCAGATTTAAATTCGTAATGTGATGGTTTAAATGTCATTGTGAACCTATGAGTGAATGTGATGGGTTGTGAATGAATGTAGGGGGTATGCTTGAGTGTGAAGTGCTATGTGTGGATGTCAAGGGGTGTGCATCAACATGAAGGGGTATGTGTGGATGTCAAGGGGTGTGTGTGAAAGTGAAGGGATATGCCTGTAAGCGAAGGGCAATATGTGAATGTAAGTCAAAGAGAATGAATCCGACGGTGAACGCATAAATGTGAGAGGAAATGCAAGACTGTCACAAGATAAGAATGGACCTGAAGGGCCATAGTGGGGTGTGAAGGGATGTGCATGAATGGGAAGGAGTATCAAAGAATGTGAAGGGGTAATTTTGAAAAAGAAGTTGTATGCACAAGTACAAAGGGGTATGCATGAATATTAAGAGCTGTGTGTGACTAAAGGGGTGTGCATGAATGTGAAGGCGAATATTTAAATATAAATTAGTATGTGTGAATGTGGAAGGGTATGTGTGAATATAAAAGGGCATATGTGAATTTAAAAAAGTATTTGTGAAGGGTATGGGTGAATGTGAAGGGGTTTGTATGAATATACAAAGCTATGTGTGAATGTGAAAGGACATACATGAATTTGAAAGGATAAATGTGAATGAAGGTGTTTGAATGTGAAGGGGTATAGGTGAATGCTAACAACGTGAATGTCAAAGGGTATGTGTGAGTGTGAAAGAGTAAATGTCAATGTGAAAAAATATATGTGAATGTGGGGCATACAAGATACGAAAGTGTATGTGTGAATGTGCTGGGGCATGCATGAAATTGAATACGTAGGTTTGAATAAGACAGGGCTTATTTGATAGTGTATGGTAGGTCTAAATGTGAAAGGGTATGAGTGAACGTGAAAATGTGAATCAGGGTGGTATGTGTGTTTGTGAAGGGGTACTTTTGAATGAAGTGATAAGCATGAGTATGAAGGAGTATGCATGAATATTACAACCCGTGTGAACGTGAAGGGGTAAGCATGAATGTGAAGGGGTTTGTTGAAACAGGTATCTGTGAATGTTAATGGTGTGAATGTGTAAGGTTGTGTTAATGCAAAGGTGTGTGTGAATATGAAAGAGGGTTTGTGAATGGTATGCATGACTGTTAAAGGGTATATATGAACGTACAAAGCTATGTGTGAATGGGCATGCTTGAATGTGACGGGATATATGAATGTAAAGGGTATGTTTGAATTTGAAGGGGTATTATGTGAACATGCGAGTGTGAAAGGGTAAATATGAAAGTGAAAGGGTATTAGTGAATGCATAGAGGTATATGTGATATGAAGGTGTATGTGTGAATGTGATGGGGCATGCATGAAAGTGAATGGGTATGTTTGAATATGACCGGGTTATTTGAAAGTGTATGGTAAGTCTAAATGTTAAAGGGTATAGGACAACGTGATGGGGTATATGTGAATCAGAGTGGTGTGTGTGAATGTGATGGGGCTTGCGTGTAATTAAATGGTTAGGTTTGAATATGACCGGGCTTATTTGAAAGTGTATGGGAGGTCTAAATGTGAAAGGGTAGGGGGATATGTGAGTCAGAGTGGCCTGTGCGAATGTGAAGGGGTGCAATCCCTCATGACGCATGCCTGAACACGGTCTTAACAACCGTGCCTTCACCATGCATGCCTTCACCATGCATGCCTTCACCATGCATGCCTTCACCATGCATGCCTTTACAACTGATTTAGTTTTAATAGCATATTTGGTAAAGGCATATGTGCGGTTAAAGTTATGCCCTGGCCTCCCCTTAGTTCTAAAACCGGTCCTAAATCCCTGCCCAGAGTACAACCCCAGCCCTAAAAACACCCCAGCCTGACTTCTGAAAGCCTGGACCCAGCTCTAAAAACGAAGCCTGCCCCCCCCCCCCCCCCTTCCGGGCACTGAGCCCTAAAAACCCAGCTCCCAGCTTTGAAATTGACCCCAACACCCCCTGCACTGAGCCCCAAAACCTTGGCCCTGGACCTTAAAAAAACACCCCAGACTCCCGCCCTAAAACCGTCCCTGCAGCTGTAAAAAGTACCCTGACCCCTGTCTTGAAGGCCTAAAACACGGACCTGCAACCTACCCAGCCCCCACTCTGAGCCCTAAAACTGGCCTCTCTGCCCTATAAAGTATCCTGACCACCGGCACTGAGCCTCAAAACCCTACAAAGTTACCCGACCCTTAACTCCCAGAAATCATACTCACCAAGCCGTTCCTCGTGCAGGCAGAAGTCACATCTGGCCCTCCGCCTCGAGTAATGAGCGCTAACTACTACTAACGTCTAAACCACGCATATGTGTAGCAGACATGCGTGGTAAAGGCACATGCGTGGTAAAGGCACATGCGTGGTAAAGGCACATGCGTGGTAAAGGCACATGCGTGGTAAAGGCACATGCGTGGTTCCGTCTGCGTTGTTTAGTCATGCACAGTTTAGGCTGTGTGGTTAAGGCTGTTCCTAAAACAGAAGTCCTCATCTTAGGCACATCCCCCTCTGCCTGGGACGACTCCTGGTGGCCGGAAGCCCTCGGAAAAGCACCCATTCCGACAGACCACGCACGGAACCTTGGCGTCATCCTGGACTCTTCACTCTCAATGAACAGACAAGTCAACGCCGTATCCTCTTCCTGCTTCAACATTCTTCGCATGCTCAGAAAAACATTTCGCTGGATCCCCTCCGAAACAAGGAAAACAGTCACCCACGCCTTGGTCACGAGCCGACTGGACTACGGAAACACCCTCTACGCAGGTACCACCGCTAAACTCCAGAAGAAACTCCAACGAATCCAAAACGCCTCAGCCAGGCTCATATTAGACATCCCACGCAACGAACACATCTCCGATCACCTTAAAGACCTCCACTGGCTACCCGTCAATAAAAGGATCACCTTCCGACTGCTTACCCACGCACACAAATCACTCTACGACATCGGACCAGATTGCCTCAACTCTCGACTGTCCTTCTACACCCCCTCCCGCCAACTACGCTCTTCCAGCCAAGCCTTCGCCACTGTACCCCGCATCAACAAGACCACCATGGGAGGCAGATCCTTCTCATACCTGGCTGCTAAAACATGGAACTCACTCCCCGCTTACCTTCGCCTCACCCAGAACCACCTAGCGTTCAGAAAGCAGCTTAAAACGTGGATATTTGACAAATAATCCTCCTCCCCCTCCTAAGCGCCTTGAAACCCTCTGGGTATGTAGTGCGCTATACAAATTTTATGACTTGACTTGACTTGTCTCCCTAGTCTCAGTGCTTTATCTTTCTTTCTGTCACTAACTCACTCAGTGAGTCTGAGTGTGTGATGTCACTTCCTGTGATATCATTAATGTCAAAGGGTGTGTGAGGTCACTTCCTGTGCTATCATTGATGTCAAAGGTTGTGTGATGTCGCTTTCAGTAACCCTGGTATTTCAGGGGATCACCGTCCAGGCAGCCCTGTTTATCAGAACTGATCACGCGCCTAGAAACGGACGGATATTTGAACTGATGGTCTGTGTGTGGAGCTGGGATTTGTTGGGGCACTAAAGCCATAAATGGTGACCTCGAGGCTGTGGAGCCAGAGGGCATCTGTGGGCATTACCTACACCCACCCTAGTCTCCACAGGGGTGGGGTTGGGACTGCAGCCTTACATGTTCCTTCTCCACACCTTCTGTGCAGTCAGTCTTTCATTAGACTGAGATGCTGCGGACACAAGACGGGGGTGAACCTGGGGGTGTGGAGAGCCCCCCCCCCCTATATTTAGAGCGGGGACTCCCTTCCTTCCCCCACCTTGAGGCAAAAGGGATCAGGGAAGTGTCCCCTGTGCCTGGCAGGGCAGCTGCGTGGCTGTAATGACGCTGAACGTGTGTAACCTGGCTTCAGGGCGCTTTAAACCCAGCCTACTGGGAGCAGCCTCTGGATCTGCACCAGAGGCCCCCGGGGGGGCGGCTTATGAATATTAACACTTCCTAATGAACACCTCGTTTTCTCTCTAAGCACAATTTAAAGGTGTGACACATCTGTTTAGGATCAGTGTGGCTTTCAGCTCTTTGAGGCATACCACCAATCGACATTTGGAAAAACCTAAACGTGATTTATAAAATCGTAAAGCAAACCAAAATTTTTTTTTTTTTAATTACTTAGGGATTCTGCTAAAATGTTGTTTATTTTAATTTGGCTGATTTCATATTATATATTTGGGATGTCCCTGTAAGGCATCATTGTGAATTCAATATGCTAACTTGTTCCGTTGCTATATTTCCCAGGTCTTGGGTCCAGTGTTGATGTAGTTATATGTGACTGTGCTTTTGAATTCAGCAGCACCATTATTCTAGTTTGCTTTAAACATCACCTGACTTAAATAGGAATATTGAAAAATAAAGTACACAAATAAGACTACACATTAGTTATATATTCATGCACACTTTAAACAAAATATGTACAACTCACACATCATATTTGTTCATCTTAGCCAGTGATCTATCTCCTGATCTCATCACATGCCTCCATTTTACTATAAGACACAGATGCATTAAGGCTTTATTGCTTCAGAGAAAGGCTCAAGGCAGATTCACAGCCCAGGGTGGGACCCTCACAACCCTTGGGAGGGGGGTTCCACCATGGGAGGACCACCAGACTTGCTGCCAGCCTTCTCTTCTCAAGCTGACCATTTCCTATCACGCGTCAATACTCACCGGGGCTTGGTCTGCACTCATGTCCACAGCCATTGCTTACGCAGGTCTGACCCTCAGGACAATCGTCATCATATACTAGTCCACACTCTTCAGCGCACGCTCCTACATCTAGAAGAGAGAAATACGGCAGTATGAATAGACATTAACATGGTAAAAACCTGTGAATGCCCCATTCTGTCACCATAGTAATGAAATAGCATCTTATTGCCTGAAGATGTTCCAGGTAATGGCAGGCGGGAGTCGATACGCCATTCCCTCAGAACCTTGAACCTTCGCTGACTTCTCAACAGCGAAATCCAAATCCCACCTGCCTCATTCTGAATCCACCCCCCAGAGAGAAATCCTCCCTTGGTATGTTCCAGACTCAAACATGAACAACAAGTCACCAAAATGGCGGCTGTAAAAGAAGTGACATCATCTATGCTTTGGGACTCATGACATCATCCCCCCGACTTAGGCCCTAAGCATGAAGTAGTCTCCTACTTGATGCTGAGGGACAAGAGAAGGACAAACGGATCGAATTGTATAAGGTAAACTGTGCTCAGAAAGACAGTGTCCTTTCCTCAGAGCAGGGACAGCAAGGCTGGTGCCAGGGTTTAAAAGGTTAATGCATCTCTCCCTAGCTCCCCTCTCATGAACTCCTCCGCGGATTCCCTCACTGCCACAAGTGCCCCTCATCTCCCCATAGCCCCTCCCCCTCATGACCTCCTCCTCGGATTCCCTCACTTCCACCCTCCACCAGCGCCCCTCATCTCTCCCAAGCTCCCCCCCTCCCCCCATGACCTCCTCCTCGGATTCCCTCACTTCCACCCTCCACCAGCGCCCCTCATCTTTACGTAGCCCCTACCTCATATGCACGTCCTTTGCTGGATAGCGCTACTCATATCGGGGTAGTGCGTGTCAGTACTTTACACCACGCACACATTATACAGAGACAATGAATCATACAAGTATGTTAATCAGACTACAGGGAATGCCACATAAGCCAGTGAGGATTGCAAGGTGTAGTATTCGCATGTTATCAATACTGGTGGGCAGGATATTTTAAGAGGGTTTGGTCTGAGGAAACACAACCTTAGGATTTAAAGAGTATTCCATGGGGGTCAGCTTTACTGATAAAAATGTATATCTGCCCAAACATACTCATTTTAGCAACATTAGAATAATGAAAGACTGGGGCAGTTCTAACTATCACAAAACAAAAAAAGCGAAGTTCTAACTACCATTCATGTTTGTATGCAGCTCTTTGATGACAGTTCATTGGTCGCTGTCCTATGTTAGGATTGTAACTTCTGAACTCCAAGTAACACAAGGATCTCTGTGACAGAGGCAGTAACCTACTGAGCTATCCACATAAAACACAGTTCATCTGCATTTAAAAACTACTAACATACCAATGATTGCTCTCCAGCAGGATCATTAATCACTGGCGTTATCTGGACACTTTGTATGGTCTTATTGTTGTCCTGCATCGGCCATTGATAATGATAACAAGCATTGGCCTAGCCAAGAGGTCTCACTTTTGGGACCTTATAAGTGTTCAGTTATCCAGCACAACATCCTTGGTGCAACAACATCAACTGTTGCATGGCTAAACACTTATAAGGTCCCAAAGGCAAGACCTATTGGCTATGCCAAGGCTTGTTTCTTCTGCTTTGTTTTTCTAGATGAACAGTGATATGCAAAAGGACGACAATATGGCAAAATGTTTATTTTTTGTGCACTTCATGTAATTAAAGAGCGTTATTTTTTAAATTACTTATGTTAAACTGATATAAATATATTTTGTAACAAATATCTGCTTTTTAGTGTGTTTAATTTTACAATACAAATTCTACTTTTATTCTCCACACCTGCACCCATCCTATTTATTTCATATGAAAAAGCTAAATACCAAGGATATTTGAGTATCGTGGGAAGGCAAGTGTGTGATCATGTATTATAAGGAATAAAGTACACCCTAGCATACATTAAAGCGATATTACAAGTTACCTCTACACCTTATAAAGGAACTTTGCCTTCAGCCTCATTCTTCTATAGAGTCGTGGAACTCGTCTGTAACTTGCTAAATCCTTAATATGTACAGTAGGGTTATTTAAGCCATATGTAATATACCTACGTGTAGGTTCTCATTCATCAGTATGCGGTTGTGGTTTTCAGATTTTGACTGCGCCCACTACAGCAGTCAGCCCAATTCAGCCCCAGGATGGCTCCCCTGTGAACACTGCCCTTTGTTAATTTGACCCGGAGCCTAAACCGACCCAAAGAAGTTCCATTAAGTGTCAGCGACTGCTGCGCAACTCATGTCTGCTTTCTCAGACTGAATATCTCTGCTTTCAGCCAATATTATTTCAGGCTGATGAGAGCCTGCCAACTTCCAACACTAGATTTCGCACAATTCTTAACAGATCCCTTGAAAATTACAGTCGATATTAAAATTATTATGGAATAAAAAGTTAATACTGCGACCAGGACAAAACAATTAGGAGGCAATTTCGCTATTAAAACGAAGATAGGCTTATAAAACGGTAACGTCCATTTGTGATTAGAAATGTATCTTATACTGCGCCGACTTATTCACGCGTTTGCTATAAAAAAAAATACAGATGGGCGAACCCAAGTACTCATGGACAAGCAGAGCCAGACCCGAGCGGGGGGGGGGGGCATGGGGGTCGTGATGAGCTGAAAGGCAGTGCCTTCCTTCTTGGGGGCTTTCACTGTTTTAGCACAATTCTGCTCCTCAGAACCTGTGAGTGTTTCAGGCGAATCTGCTTTCGTCGCCTCTGAAAACCAGCATTTCGTGTTTATTCCATTTATTTTGTGCAGTTTTATATAGCGCCAACTGGGCCTGGAGGTATTGGAGCGCTTTTCATGAGCACTTGTAACATTAACACAAGGCCCCAGTCATTTTTAAGCACAGAGCGAAGAGGTGATTTACCCAAAATCACGGGACGTTAAGCCACACCTAGACTTGAACCAGGTTACCAAGGTCCAAAGTCAGCACTTCGGGGCACAACGCCACATCCTCCCACCATACTCTGTTAAAACTTTTTTTAAACGCCAAGATGGGTCTTTTAGACAGAGCGGCTAGAGGCAGTGTGTTCCTGTGGGTGTTTCTAGAGTTGCTACACAATGCAGCTTTCACATTGTGTGTGAGGGGGGGGGGGGGGGGTTGAAGCACGGCTCGTGTTTGGGGGGGGGTGGGGGGAGGGGTAGGGGAGCTGGTCTCTAAGCCCCCGTGAAAGAAGTGCCGGTGCTCAGACCCGGTGAGACCCGGCCCTCAAAGCCCTGGAAGAACCCTCAAAGGCCCCCAGAGCCGCTGCCTTTGCTTTACTCAAAAGTCCTGCCTCTGCCTTTGCATACCGCCTAGCGCCAAGGTGCTCCCTTGGGAGGGACAGCAGCGTTTTACGAATCCCTAATTCAATTCAATGAAATACCCCACCCCGCCCCGCCCCCTCGCTGTTTCCAGCACTTGTGCAGTTGCCCGAGGCCACCCGGTGGCCATCAAGAGGGCGGCACCTTAGTCGCCGGGGGGCTCCCCCCCCCCCTTGCATGCAGGTACTCCCTCAGGCAGGAGGGGTCCAGCAAGGAACGGGGCGGGCTCAGTGACGTGCTTCGGGGGGCGGCAGGCCGGGCGAGGGGTACTTAAGTCCCCCTCGCCAGATTCAGGCCTCTTTGCCGCCCCTCGCCGCCACGTGCAGACCACCAACTCGGGCGGCAGGTTGCGGACACCTTGGAGACACGTGCAGCCCCCACGCCACTGGGACATGGTCGCATTAATCCGGCCAGCTTGCCTCATCAGTTACAGAGTCATGCCTAGTTTGTCGGGTGTTTGCTATATTCGGGCAGTTTGTCCTCATAGCTCGTGTTCAAGTTCCACGGTTTTGGACTGCGGTCCTTTTACCAGGAGCGGAGGCAGACGTTATTGCCCCCCCCCCTGGTTCGGTGCCGGCCATGCTATTGTAAATTGCCATATTGTGTCGCCTTACGCTTTGGTGTCTCGGGATGTCAGCGACTTTCCCTTTGCCACCCACCCTGCGGTTCCCGGCATAGTATAGTCTTCGGTAGCCTGCTCGGTGTTGGCACTAGATTCGCACGTGCTTAATTGAAGTGTCCGTGTGGATGAGGGTAAGCATCCTGCTGAGGTCAATCATGCAATTCAATTCAATAAACTTTATTCGGAACATGTAAATCATGTCCATAAAAGTACATACATACAAAACGTGTTAAAAAGAAATATTCATGACAATAGCAATCCACCAGACGAATACAGTATGATACATATAAAAAAAAAAATCAAATAACACACTTTAAAAGATATGGAATAAATAAGTTATTATAAAAATTTTGTAATTTTATGTTTTTTTTTTTTTTAAAAATCATGCCTTTCCTATAGCTGATGGCCTTAAGTAAATAACTAGCCGTATAAAAACAGATGTCAGGATGATGCAAATTAAAAAGTAATTTCATTGCCTCTTTAACAGTTCTAGTTCCAAATTTAATAAATAAAGGTTTTAAAAAGAATTTACGACATTCGCTATACAGGTTACACATAAGTAGAAAGTGCTCTGTGCTTTGTTCTGAAATATTGTCGCACCGGCATGGACCTGAGGGGCGCTTTTTAATCTCAGGAAATGCAACCAATAAGTGGGCCGTACCCATCCTCATCCTTGTGAGAACAAACCGATGTTGTCCTTTAGTTACCTGAAGGAGATAAGGATGTAAGCCCACAAAATCGTTCAAAAGGTTATAACGCACACAGGAGGAAAGTTTAAGATCATCTGTAGCTCGTCTTTCTGCACAATGATTTAGATAAATTGATTTCATACTATCTTTGGAGAGATCCGAAGCAGAGCAGTGATCTAGAGTAACGTTAAACCCGAACACATTTGAAAAGGATGCAATTATATATTTAATCCATGGGATTTTAAGAAAATAGTCTAGACGTAGACAATCCTCAATTATGGCCCTATTAAATGAGGTTTCGTCTTTCATCCAGACCGAGCGCCATAACATCAAAGGTCTCAGTGATAATAGATCGTTTAGATGACAAAGTCCTAGTTCTTTATGGACCAAACTATTAGCAGTAGAAGTCGGGAGACATAATAACTTTTTCAGAAATATATTCTCTTCTACCTGTAGGGATTCTGCCCTGGAAACCCCCCATACCCCTGCTCCGTAGAGGGCCACAGAAAGACACCTAGCTTCAAAAATTTTGAGCATTGCTTTAGGTTTTCTACTACCTAATTTACTTGCAAAAGCAAATATTCCATTGGCACTCCTGGCCATTTTGTCGCGCACCGCCTTGTGCTCGATATCCCAGCGGCCATTTTTGGAAAAGTTGACCCCCAGGTAGCAAAAATTATCCACACATTGTACCACATGTCCATCAATGAGATATCTGTAGGGCTTTTTAATTTTGACTTTACTAGCTCCGCACTCCATCACATATGTCTTACTCTTATTAATGACCAGCTTTCTGCTTTCAATAAAAGCCGAAAATGTATCCATCAAAAGCTGGAGACCTCGAGGAGTCCTAGAGAGCAACACAGCGTCGTCCGCATAGAGTAACACAGGGATGGTATTTGTGTTTACTCTAGGGGCGTCAGCTGGTGCCTTCTTTAAGATCGAGTCTATTTCATTAATAAATAGAGTGAAGAGCAAGGGTGCCAAGACACACCCTTGTCTAATACCTCTCCTAACCCTAAATTTCTCTGTGCATTCGCCCGACGGCCCATAACGGACACACGAGCTAAGCCTCTCATATAAACGGGCCAGAAAATATATGATTTCCCTAGGTGCTCCCATTTCTAGCAGGGTAGTCCATAGTATGGCGTGATCCACCAGGTCGAAAGCGCTGCTCAAATCAGCGAAACAGAGGTAAAGTGAGCCATTTTTTGCTCGGGTATATTTCCCTATCAGGAGTTCCAGATTTAAGCATTGTTCAATGCAACCTCTACCTTTCCTGAATCCATATTGGCAGTCAGTCATTATCTGATTAGACTCTGCCCATTCTTCTAATCGGACGAGGAGTACACGGCTCATAATCTTAACCGATGAATCCAGCAGTGAGATTGGCCGGTAATTTTTAACGTTTCCTCGGTCCCCTTTCTTGTGTATCGGGACTATTATGGATTCAGACCAGGTACATGGAAAAGTATAGCGAACAGCGGCGTTAAAAACTTTGACTAGTACTGGCCCCCAAGTCTCGGGTGCAAATTTATACAAATCGACTGGGACACCGTCGGGTCCCTGGGCCTTACCACCCTTACTTGCCCTGATACTACTTAGGACCTCCTGTAAGGTGATATCTAGGTTAAGTACTGGCCAGGAACAACTTGTCGGCAGCGTTACCATGTCAGGGTTAAAAATACCAGAGAAGTGCTGTACCCATGAGTCCTTACCCACGTTTGAGGTTAACACGGGAAGTTTGTCATCTTTTAAAAGGGGGCTGTTTACTACTGCCCAAAAAAGGGTACAATTATTCGATACGGCCGCTAGATCCAATCGCTCCCAAGCTTCCTCACTTAATTCAGCTTTCCTTTGCTTGAGAGCTAAATTATAGTCGGATCTTAGCTTGGCTACAACTATTTTATCTCTGGGTTTTACGGATAATGCATTTTTTAGTGTCTTCAGTGCCACAGTGCATGCATTGTTAAACCATCCCTTTGCTTTGTTATTAAAATGTCCAGCCAACCTAGTAAACCTACCACTAATAAAAACATTGATTTTCATAAAGTGAGGGATACAAGCCTCAAGGTTTGGTTTCTCATCAATAATTGATGTGATCTCGTTTGAGCAGCATGAGACAATGCGATTCGAGGTTACTTCTGCTTTATCCCCTGCCCACCTTATTCTGAAACCATTCGATCTATGAACCTCAATGTTTGTAATAGGGCCACTATCTGGGATTGTACAGGCTTTCCAGAACCTAGTTTCAATAACAAGACAGTTGTGGTCACTGACCAAGTAATCGACAATCCTGATATCGGAGCTAAAATGAGCTAAATCGGAAGACATACAAATAAAATCAATTACAGTGTTTGCCCCTCTCCCCACAAAGGTTGGCAAACTATCACCCTTCCCATCCTGCTCAATCTCTAAGATCTCCAAGTCATAATCTAATAGGAAGGAGTTCAGAGTTTCTCCGTATATATTGTGCTGGAAATGTGTAGCTGGCTCTCCAACACGGTTAAAAATGCCACACAACTTATGGTTAGAGAGAGGGCAAACAGAAATGTTAAAATCTCCAACACATATGTATTCAAAAACTGTATTAGAAGTTTTCATCAATTGTTTGATTGCGTTGTCTAATTCTAAAATGACCGTGTATCTGCTAGCATCAAAAACATTATTATACATGTTAATCATCAAAGTGTTTTTGTCTGCCTCATCAACTAGCCACAGCAGTTGAGAATTGTTGCCCACAATGATGTGCTCCTTCACCCTGATTTGCATTTTCACAGAGATCAGGATTAGCAAACCACCTTTGGCCCTCCCTGAGGTAGTTGCCGTTGCTGGTAACTCATACGCTACAAAACCATCAAGACCCTTAAAATTTAGGCACCAGGTCTCTTGTAAACATAAGATGTCAAACGTTCTAATAAGTTCTAACCACCCTAGTACTTCTAGTTTTGAGACTAGTCCTGCGATATTCCAGCTAGCGATAGTGCAAGTTGTTGGTGACCCCTCTGGGGTATTGCAAGATGAACCCTCATTGTTAATCTGTATACTACCAGTAGTGTTTGGGAGCTGATGTAGAATTAATCCCACACCCACTTCAGCAAGCTCATGTCTGACCTCTTGTCAATCGCAGTTATTAAGTCCTGACAAGGCATCAAATCTATTATGTAATAACATACTTGGTACTAGGGGGGATGCCCAACGGTTATGCATATTCAGATTGTTATCCCAACCTAATGCTGGCGTTTTTGGTAGAGTAACATTTTGCTGTTCCCCATAAAAGAATTTTAGTGTTAGGGGTACTACCGTTCCTTTTCTACGCTGAGGTGGGAGGATATGTGTTAGGACATTAGGGAGTACATCGGGATGGGCAAATGTTACCGCCACACAGTCTCCTTTAAATCTTTTAGGGCGATTCCCTATCCAGGGGACACGTTTAGCTGCTTTAATATCTTGAGCCAGTTGCTGTGATCCACCAGGCGCTAACCTCATATTACCAGAGAGCCAGTGAAGGGCCTTACTACACAAAGAGCTGGATGACTCGGTTATACCATCATCCAGCAGAGGTACATTGGCTAACACCAGGACAACAGGTGAGGCTTCCTCTATAAACTGCAGTGGGTCTGTTCCGTGGACTAATGCTTGGGGTAGATTTTCTGTCAACGGACGCCCTTCTGCAGTTACTATGTTATGATTAGTTTTTGGGGCCGGCATAAGGACTAAATTGGTCGGCACTCCAGATGGCCCTTCCTCAGCCTGTATATCCCTTTCGGGAGTATCTCTTGTTGTTAGTAAAGTGTTAAGGCTACTTATTTCCTCCGTCAACTTTGTTTGCACCCCTCCAAGTCTCTTCACTTCCGCCTGTAATTTATCTAATTTAGAAATCAGAGGTTTTACAATATCAAAAAGTTTACCCTCCACAACCTCAAGCAGTTTAGTGAGCATATCATCATCTCCTCTATTTGATAAAATCCCTTCCCCTGCAGTCCTTTGTGGAACTCTAGAGGGACCTGGGGATAATATTCTTTTCCTTTTTACTCTTGGCCTTTGACCGCCTTGTTTGCGCTGGTTCTTCACACAGGCGCGCACAGGCCGTGGTGTATTCTCAATCAGTGGCAGATCATCGTCCACAGGACCAGATACTGTTTCTGGATCGGAGTCATTAACAATATCAGAGTCTACATCCGGAGTAACAGGAGATGCTAGCGTGATCAGTGGCTGGTTGTCGGTCTCAATCATAAGTGATGTATTTGGTGAGACCCTATTATCCACCAGCACAAAGGGGCTATCCTCAGCTGACAGAGGTAAAGTAGGACTTGACCTACGCAAATCCGGTGACTGGCTTAGCCCAAGTGATTCCCTCCTTTGTTCGTTAATTTTTTTAACAGTTTGCACAACGTAGTTGTCCATGGTATTTGCGGGCAGAGCAGCAAGTTTCTTTTTAGTCGCCATTTATATATCACACGGTTCACAGACAAGACACAGCGACAGATTCTTACTTGTAAGCGAGTCTCTGTTGGGCCAGGGGGTGGGGCCCTGCTCCTGCCTCTTCCTGCCGATGAGGGCCGTAGAGGGCCCGCCCTTTGCCCGGGTTTAGCCCGGTCGCTCCCGCGCGCGACTCGCGGGGCGAGTGGGGGGGTCAGCGTTTATTCGTTGCCTCCGGCGCTCACTGCGCGTCACGGGCGCGCCGGCCGCCGAGGAATGCTGGGAAGTGTGGTCCGGTTTGCGTGGGACGCCTCCCCGCTCCGCTGCTCTCGGCCGTTCCCCTCACGGCAATGCCCGATGGCTGAAAGCGTCAGGTAAGTGAGCCTGTTGTTCCCCCACTGGGCTCCCGGGGGGTCAGCGTTTATTCGTTGCCTCCGGCGCTCACTGCGCGTCACGGGCGCGCCGGCCGCCGAGGAATGCTGGGAAGTGTGGTCCGGTTTGCGTGGGACGCCTCCCCGCTCCGCTGCTCTCGGCCGTTCCCCTCACGGCAATGCCCGATGGCTGAAAGCGTCAGGTAAGTGAGCCTGTTGTTCATGCTAGAAGGTATTAGTGCAGGCACTTAAAGCACTCCGTTTACATGCGTGCACCGGTAACTAGCCACGGACTTTTAGGTTTCGGCGCCTCAAAGATGGACACTTTTGCAGATGGTATTATGTTTCTATACTTTTTAACGATTTGCCCGCATTGGTGTACAGTATCAGCAGTGCTCTGCATTGGGCCTTCTGCTCCGGGCGAATTTATGTTGTCCATGCTTGGGTCCGGTTTGGGGTGCAAACCGGGTGCACCGGTTTCGTATGTATGGCGTGCGGGGGCCGGCCGGAACGGCGACGGGTCACTGCATACATGTGCATTCATTTGCATTGGTTACTGCACACGTGGGTAATGGCGCCCGGGTGCAGCCATCTGGGCTCCAGTTGCTGCACAGGCGACATGCGGGTGTGGCACACATGGGCAATGGCGCGCGGGCGCGGCCATCTTGGCTGCTCTTTCCTTATGGGGTATGCACCTGGACTTCGCGGAGGAGAGTTTACCTGCAGTTGCATGTTAGGCGTCACATGAAGAGGGAGGTTCTCCACTTTTCGCATTGGATGAGCATTATTGTGTTCAGTGGTAGGTGGACTTGTGACGGGCCACAGAGCGCGGTGGTCGCGCCATCTGTTAAGCATGAGGGGCAGACGTCCTGGGCATGGGATGCCCCCAACCCCCCCAGTACCATGGGCCCTCTGGTATGGTAGGACAAGGCCTGGCTGTAAGGTAGACACTCTCGTGGGATGCTGATTATAACATTGAAGACATTTGCTGGTGGGGTTTTGCTGATTCTGCTTATCATAAGCACAGCTTGCTGGTCTGTACAGCGGTACATCCGCAATTAAGCTGAACAGTAAAAGACCGGTGTGTCATGCTAGCTACATTCTCTGTTTCCAGCGTGATTGACATTAAGCATGCAAGGCAGGGCCCTCACCTTCAGTAAGGGTGTAATGATTGCAGCAGGGCGAAAGTCAAATAAACGTATGGAGTTACGTGGGCAACATGCGTGTAACAGCATCGGGTGAGCCACCTTCCCAATTGAAATGGAATGTGGCTTACAAATGCATATGGCTTGACTGCCAGGTGTCAAGCGTCAGTGCACTAAAAGTGAGAGTTATCAATTTAATTCCTGATACGCTCAGAATTTACTGACGTAATTAATCCATACTTGGGGTGCGATTCGCTGTTTGCACGGCAGGAAGGGTTGGCTGGGGCTGGGGACACCGCAGATCCGTCCCAGCCCCCATCCCCCTTTTAGGTACACCGGTTGCTGTGCTGAATGCGCTATGGCCGCAATTGGGGGCGGTGCCTGGGGCCCCTCACTTGACACTGGTGCGGTACAGAAAGCGCTTTCTTGGCCTAGGCGGTCATAATGTTTTCGGAACCAACAATGGTCCAGTGACCTGAACGCGCGTAGGGGGAACTTGAAGTGTTGGGGCGGGCCAAAACTTCGACTCCTCGCACACCCACAACTGTGACTGACACCTGGTAACATCACGTTATAGAAGATAATGATTTGAGTTGGTTATCAGCCTAGCGAATGTGCTTCTCCCCAGCAACCAAAAGGCAGTCAAGGGAGCTAGGCTATGCCGTATAAGACAGGGTGGCAGCGGGTGACCTCTTTTCCCCACAGTGATTGATCTTATGGTTTCCGGTCCTCCGCACTGTTACCTATGTGGCCACTCCGGCGCTGGTGTCAGCCCGCCACTACCTGGCGCTGTCTCTTTGTTTTAGAACTGACCACAGCAACAGATAATTATTATTTCAACAGACAGTAAGTATACTGCCTGCTGCCTAGGCTATCCTTCTAGGAATTGGGGCCCGTAACAGCCTGAAGGATCACACATGCACAACTGTTGAGGTAGTAGTGGGCATGTGACTAGGTGTGGCAGCAGGTCGTCCGAAAACATGTCTTCATCACCTCCATTGTTCTATGGCTAGCAGGATTAGTGTAACTCAAGCTGGTGAATTGCCTCTCACTACAATGAATTTATAAACTGCTACATATAGTATTGCAATACTTTGGCGGCTAGGATCGTTGCATTTGAGTGTGCGGTACCCCAGGCCTTCAGCTAGCGTACTCTGCCCGGTTGCCCCTGCGCAAGAGGTGTGTGACATCAGGCATGCAGCAAGCTAGAACTGTATGAGGTGACGCATGGGCACGTGTATAGGTGTGCCCATACTAGAGAATTGTGTTCTTCCAGACTAACAGTAAGTCAACTAGGCGCGAGGTAATCAGCATTGCGCCAAAGGTGTTAATTCTAAGTCACTTTTCATGTATTTGGTGTCTCGGGGTCTGGGTGACTCTTTAAGGGCTGTGTGGTTTATATTGGCACCTTACCTCATACAGATGGCAGATTTGCTGCGGTGCTTACTCCTGTGGCGCTCTATGGAGAGGGGTCCTCACTTTTGAGTTTATCTTACTGTACTGTCACTGCAGGTATGACGGTTGGGTAGTCAGTTTAAGATGTGCCAAAATTAGGATAGTTGGCTAATTCTAGGTCTAGCCCTAGGCTAATAGGTTCATATATCCCCCCTGGCATATCGATCTCCTGGGGCCTTTTCAAGAGGCATAGTTAGTCTTGTGTATGAACATTCCTGGGACCTGCACTGCTGCTAACTCAACCAGGTGGATACGGTGGCATGGCAATAGTCAATTTGCTCTTCCACAATACTGCTGTGGGCTGCCTGTGAATCCAAGACTCTGGAACATTGGCAGACTGCCTATCATCTGAGCCATCAGATCGGGAGCTCCTGCTACCTTTCAGTAGCTCCAAAAAGGAGTGTTCCACAGCGGATCAGGTAACCAGCACCTCTATTTTCCAACGTCCCTCAAAAAGGTTCAATTTTTGTTGGGCTGACAACCTCCAGGACCTGCTGCGGTTTGGTCCCACGGGAAAGTAAGATGAAGAGTTTGGAGAAAGAATGGAGGCAGCACCAAGCGTGAAGTAAAACAGGACCACGCGGTACTGTGCAACCACAACTGGGCAGTGGAGAGGTGTGGCTCAATGGTTATAGCGTCAGACCCTGATGCAGAGGTCTAGCACGGGACCAGGGTTCAATTACCCGCCTCGGCAGGTCTTGGGTTCAAAATTCCACGGACCTGATAATTCTCGCCTCAATGCCTATTCTACTCATGGAGTCCCACTCTGCAACTCTCGGCAATAGCTTGCTTAATCTCCACAACGGCCCCCACGACACTAGGGATGCCTGGCCTCCACCTTGGGGGTGCCCAGGAGTGGACGCCTCACGGGGATAGCCAAGACGGGTTCCACAGCAGGATTTCGTACAAGCGCCTTGAGACCCTGCGGGTGAGTAGTGCGCTATACAAGTATCGATTGACATTTACATTTACCACAGTCTGAGCCACGACGGCCAATAATACTTAGGAGGGAGTCTCTATAAGACTCATTATAGAATTACTCATGAAGTTACTAACGGCTGTTAGGGAAACTCAGGGTGGCTATCAGGTAGTCCATCACCCTATTGTTCATTTCACGATTATGGGTGGTGGCTTTGCACGTTGGGCTCCTACCAGGATTGGACACACGGCTACATCACTGGGTGTAGTCTGCTGATGTTGGGTGTGAAGGTGTGTACATCACTGGGGGTAATTTGCTGATGCTGGGTGTGAAGGTGTGTAGTGGGTCTCAATGACAGGTGCCGGTCCTCCTATCGTATGATTAGGGAAGGATACTAGCACCTGGTCTGTACCTGGGGTATGACCCCTCGAACCTGGGATAGTGTACACTATGGCAGGAGTGGGATTGCATCCGGGGGTGTAGGCGGATGGGTATCAGAGGGGCATTGGTTTCTGCAGCGTGTCTTATGCAGGTCAGGATCTTATAGGGCACTTGGTATCAGTCAGCAAACCCCTTGGTGGTGGTCGTAAGTCAACATACAGACAAGCTATCGTAGTGGTAGCATGGCCTAATCTGCGTTTAGACTATAACACAAGAGGGCAGGTGATGCCTACTGTAACACTTGTTAAATCCTGGCTTTAGCATAGGGTGGGACTTTGCCCAAGTTACATAGTAGTTATGGATCATGCCAGCCAATGCCCCGGTACTTTTTAGTGTATAGCAGCACAGGCGTGCAACGTAAGCACACCGTCTCGAGGAGGATGCAGAGGAAGGCGTTGCAGCAGTGGCTCTAACTTCACCTGGGTGTAGTCTTCTGACGTTATGTATGTTTAGGACCCAGGGGGGGCTGCAGATTAGAGGCAGAGGGGCCTTGGTTCCTTCGGGAATGTACTGTTCATGTCAGGAGCTAGGGTCTTTTGGAATTGAAAAGCGTCCCCTGTCATTTGGTCCTGTCCATGGACTGACGAGAAGCTCTGCAGAGCTAGGGTCTTAGGTCAGGGGTGAATCGAGGCAGAAGCATCTCCTCTCCCGGGCAGTCTTTCCCGGTTGGAGGAGGCAGGACTATGAAGCGCGTCCGGGGCGGCTGGGAGGAGCCTCCAGGGGGACTTTACTCCTCTGCCCCTGCTGGGGGGCCTCTTTGCCGCTCAGGACGCCGTCGCACGGTCTCATCAGGACACTCTGGTCCAGACTCAGGCACTCCCTTGCGACAGGTGGCGGTCCGCCGCATCACTTGGTCATTCACCCCGCGCTGCTGCATAAAATGAAGGCGGACCTGGTGGAGGTTTGCAGAATGGTGGGGAGCTGGGAGGTCTGGTGGTCCGAATTGCTACCACGCAGAGTCTGGCGAGGCGCTAGGACATGCGAAGCCCTAGAAAGTCTAGGAGGAGGGTGAACAGCGACATGCGCAAATTCACTTCGCAGAGAGGCATCGGTTTCATCCGCCATGAGATCTCAATCCAGTGGGCTTGGACATTTTCCTCCTAGATTGGTACGATGCTTTGCAGGAGAGAGGCTGCAGGTAGGAAGGAGCATAGTGGATGGGGGGCCCGGGCGGCGGCGGTAGCCTCCGGCCGGGCTGTGGCGGAGTTACAGGGTGATCCGGAAGCTGAGAGGTGCAGCGGTGTACCTCAGCAGGCACATAGGGGTGCCAGAGCCTACCACCTGGACTTCATGGGAGGTCCGGGTACACGTGTCGGCACCTCAGTAGTCCTTCGGGCGGTTGTGGGCCTGTACAACCGGGGGTTGCCTAGTTGCGCTCCGCCCTTCGGGGCGTGAGTTTAATTAATTAAGATATGGGGCAGCACACAGGTGGCTACACACTGTGCTGCCCGGCTCAACAGGCGGGCAGGGGGCGAGAATGCGGCCTGCCCTTGGATTACCCATAAGTTAACCCATCTATTACATATGTTGTATGTAATAAATCCTGCAGCATTTTCTTTCCAACCAAACAATGTGTCCTGTGTATTATTTATGTTTGTACGGTATCCATGTGTGGGGGCGGGGGGTCCTGTTGCCATTAGGGGACTATGCCCGGTGCTCATGTATGTTCCTGTGTTTGAATCCAGCAGCCCCTACAGTCTGGGGCCTCTCGAGCTGCCAACAAACATCACCTGCCTCAAAAAGTGATCTTGGTTCGGGCTCTTACCGTAATATGGCGCTGAGAACACGTCCCCGGCCCAGAAGGCGAGCAGAGCGAGGAGGATCAGGGAGCCGGCGACCTTCATGCTTCTGGAGTCGGCGGGAGTGAGCCCGGCAGCTGAGCCCCGAGGGCTTTTATCCATCCCTTGATTGGACGCCTGAGTGACGTCACCCAGGGCCAGGTGAAGCAAGGGCCACACTTCCCACCCCATTGGTAGTTCATGGTTTCCTTATTATTCCAGTGTTCCTGTTGCATTAGAGCCGCGTCTGACTCCATGATTGACGCCACGTGTGATCCTCGGCCGCTGCTCACCTGCGTGTCCTTTGCAACCTGTCCCTCTCATCCGGGTTCTTCCGGGGCTTTCCCAGCACAGATGAAAACTCTCCGACATCTGGGAAAAGCCCAGGATCGACGCCGTGTTACATTTCTTCTTTTAATCGTTTTAATCCATCGAAGGTTCTAGCCTTGACCCCTCACCCCCATGTTTTTTATATCCCTCTCAGCTTCTTTGCATTCGATGTAAACATTGGTGAGTTCAAAACATGTTGAGTGACAGGAGACTGCAGAGCCACGAGCTTAAAAAAGAAAGTGATGTTATAGTTCGGTGAAAATGTCAGTTAAAACCTACAGTATCAAACAAACAAATCCACTGAAACTCACCAGTTATAGTAACTATAACTCGCGCCCGTCCACGCCCTGCTAATGACCTCACATATTGTATCAGTTATTTTTATTTATTAGTTTGAAGGTTTTATATAGCGCGAACATGACCCTTGCGGGTATCAGAGCGCTTTACAAGTGAGGTAATTAAACAAAAGAGACAATGTTCAAAAGGAACATAGTATTCAAAATAATGTCTTGTGTTCCAGCGTGTTGTTCTAAGAGTCCGATACAATGTTCAAGTGAATTTCGTCACGAGGAGAGATTTGACTTCTTTTTGAAGGGGGCAGTTGAGGGGTCAAGTCTGGTTTCTGGGGGTAGTGCATGCAAGATCCTTGGAGCAAATCCAGAGAAGGCGCCAGGGGTTATAGGTTTTCTTCTTGGCAAATCTTTGAGGCTTTAGAAGAAGGTTGCTGGCGTTCCTGGGTGATCTGTTTCCACACGAAAGCTCCAGTTTCTGGGCCAGATGCCTCAGGGTGTTGTGATGTAGGGCTTTATTATTATTATTATAAACACTTGTAGAGCGCACGGTAACCCTACGGGCATCCTGGCGCTAAAGAACTATACAGCCCAGAGGCTGTCGGCTACCCATGAGAGAGCGGCATGCTATCTACTTGTACCCCCCCCCCACGGAAAGGCGTATTATATCCTGGGGAATAACCAGGTCTTAATTTTCTTACGGAGCAGCAGCGAGCCTTGTGTTCTCCTGATTTCTAAGGGGAGGTTGTTCCAAAGGCGAGCCGCTGCCACGCTGAAGGCTCTTCCTCCCAGGGTCACCCTCCTGATTTTGGGCACTCTTACGCAGTAGGTAGTAGCGGAGCGGAGATTCCGGGTAGGCTTGTACCACTGAAATCTATCCTGAAGTGGCTTAGGGCCTTGTTCATAAAGTGCTTTATACACAATGCACAGAGATTTGAAACGGATCCGTTGGGCTACTGGGAGCCAATGTAGATCTGCCAGTGCTTGTGTTGTTGAGGAGACGCGAGGTCGGGAGAGTGCTAGCTTCACTGCTGCCGCCTGGATACTTTGTAGTCTGGTAATCAGATACCCCGGGGATTCCAAGAGCAAGGCTTTGCAGTAATCTAGGCGGCTAATGATGGTAATCCTAACAACCGTTGCTCTAACTTGAATTGGCAGCAACGGCAGCACCTTACGAAGACCTCGAATTATGGAGAAACAAGTTCCCACTAGTTTATTAACATGGGTCTTCAGGTTGAGATTCTCAATAAAACTGACCCCCAGGTTACGTGCCGTGTTCACTGGGGTCAGTGTGCCATCTGAAGGTAAGGGCCAGAAATCTATTGGCAGGCTTTGGGCAATCCCCCCGTCCTACCCTGTTGGACCTCCGTTTTCCCACTGTTGAACTGGAGAGAGTTTGCCTTCAGCCACTTTGTCGTTTCATGCATACAAGGTTGAAAACAATTCAATGATTCCGCCTGGTCCCCCTCCAGGGATATCAACAGCTGCGTGTCGTCGGCATAATTAATCACGCTGATGTTATCTGCCTTATTGATACCCAGAAAGGGCTGCATACACGCATTAAACAAAATAGGGCTGATTGACGATCCCTGCGGTACCCCATGAGGAACTTCCACCATTTCTGACCGGTACGGGGGGAGTGCCACCCCCTGTCGTCTATCCGACAGATAAGATCGCAGCCACCTAATTGCTACTCCTTTCACTCCAAAGGTCTCTAACCTTGACAGCAGAGTGTCTTGGTTCACCGTATCAAATGCGGCGGACAGGTCCAGCAGGATTAAAATTTCCGACTGGCCCCTGTCCATCCGCATCCGAAGGTCATCCAACACCACCACTAAGGCTGATTCTGTCCCATGACCCGGTCGGAAACCGAACTGCTCCCCTTCCAAGATGTTATTAGTCTCCAGAAATTGAGACAATGTCCTGCTAACCAAACGTTCCAGGACCTTGACTGGGTAAGGCAGGAGGGAAATTGGTCGGTAGTTCTAATAGCTGCATGGGTCAAGGGTAGATTTCTTCAAAAGCGGAGTAATGACAGCCCGCTTCCATTCCACAGGCACAATCCCTGTGTCAATAGACTGGCAGCATAGCTGTCGTAAAATGGGAAAGATCTCTGTCCCAAACTCCTTCATCAGCTTGTGGGGTAGTGGGTCCAAAGGGGATCCAGAACGGACCCCTAAGGCCACCCTAAAGAACTCCTCCTCCGACGGGGTTGGAAACCTATCCAGGGAGACCCCGGAAGCGACTATCTCAATAACGCCCTCCTCATTTAGTCCTCTGGCGCCCCCTGTCTGGGCCGCTGAGGTAGGTTGAGATTGTTCCTTCATACTCTCCACAATTTTATTTATTTTATCTAGGAAAAAACATGCCTGTCCATCGCACAAATCCTGGGACGATTTAATTTTACTCATGGTACACTCAGGGTTAGTCATAGCTTTAACTATTTCAAATATGTCCCTGGATTTAATGGAGCTCTTTAGTACAATGGATTCAGAATACTCTGCCTTGGCAGTGGATATTTCTAGTTTGTATTTTATAATTGTACACCTCCAGCTAAGTCGATCTTCTTCCAAATACTCCCTCCTCCACTGTTTTTCTGCCTTTTTACACGAGAGCTTGAGGCTCCTCAGTCTCTCGATGTACCAAGGGGCAGATGGATTTCCGCTTTTCTTAATGACTTTGACTGGAGCGATCTGATCCAGCTCCTTAATTAGGTATTCGGAGAATGCCGTGTAGTTCTCTGTTATCTGCTTCTCAGAGTTTAACAGAGCCTCCATATGAAACACAGGGCTTATGAGTCATGCTGGTGGTTTTTAATTGAATTCTTGCTTCGAAGGGTAGCCAAGGGAGCGCTTTGAAGTCCGGGGAGATGTGGCCATTTCTTTTGGAGCCTGTGATGAGTCTGGCCGCTGAGTTGAGAAAGGCTCTTAGGGGGGCTGTTGTAGATCTTGGGTGTCCACCGAGAGTTGCACTACCATATCCTAATCTGGGAATTACTCGTGCTTGGACTGCCGACTTGAAGTCATTTACTGGGAGGAAGGGCTTTAATTTTCTCAGAGTGCTAATCTGAAAGTTTGCTCCTTTTGCTGCGGCACTGATATGTTTTTGCCTGTTTAGGTCACTGTCCAGAGTTACTCCCAGTGATTTTGCTGAATCGATTAGAAGAGGTTGGCAAATGAGCGCTGTAAGTTGTTTAAGCCATTCGTGTATGGTGGCTGGTTGGTTAGGTGGGGTGATTAGTAAGAATTCAGTTTTGAGGGCGTTTAGTTTGAGGTGGTTTTCAGTCAACCATGACTGAGTCTTTTGTAAAGTTAGATTGAGAGATTTGATGTCATCCGGAGAATTTCTCTTTAAGTATAGTTGCGTGTCGTCTGCGTACATGTGAAAGTGGATATTTGATGAGTCGAGAATCTCATTGAGCGGCTCCATGAATAGGTTAAACAGTGTAGGTGAGAGGGAGGAACCCTGCTGGACTCCTAATGTGACTGAGACAGTCGTGGACAGAGAGATTTGTTGACCTTGAACCTTTGAGATCTATTCAGGAGGAAACAGGTAAACCAATTTAGTACTGACCCTGATAAGCCCATTATGTACTGCAAGAGATCTAGAAGATTATTATGTTTAATGGTGTCAAAGGCCGAAGATAAGTCAAGCAGGATAAGTAGGCAGGTTTCGTTCTGGTCTGGGATTCTTAGTGCGTCATCTACTATGTGGGTCACAGCCGATTCAGTACTATGCCCTGCCCGGAAGCCAGATTGGAATTTATTGAGCAGGTGGAAATTGGTATGTGGTTGTCTAACTGGCTGAGAACACATTTTTCTAGGAGTTTAGCTAGAGTTGGGATGTTGGAAATTGGATTGGTAGTTATTTAGGTCCGTGGGGTCAGCTGTCGTTTTTTTGAGGATGGGGGAAACTTGTCCTCATTTGAGAATTTCAGGAATAATTTCGTGGACTAAGGAGGCATTGATAATCTTTTTCCAAAGTGGCAGTAGTGCCGGTATGAGATCTTTGAGGTAGTTTGCTGGAAGGGGGTCTGAGAAGTGGTTGGAGAGGTTCAAGGACGTGAGTGCTTTTAGAATTGCTTCTTCGCTATAGTTTGTGAAGGTGGCCCAGGAGGCGTTATTTTTAAGAGCGAGTTAGATGAGTTGGTGATTGGGGTTGCTAGAATGTGAGATGACGAGTCCTTCTGAGTGTTAGACTGAGCTAATGAGGCCTTAAGTACGTCAGTTTTCAGGAGTTCTGTTTTTTTATGAAGAAGGAGGAAAATTCTTCGCATCTGGGTGGCGTACATTCTCCAGCTTGGGTAGGGCGAGCTAGGCCACCAGATTGAGTGTTGACTAGTTCAAATAGTTTTTGGGGTTGGTTCTTGGCTTGATCTAGCTGATTTTTGAAAAGGTTTGCTTTTGAGTGTCTGGTCTTTCTATAGTACGAGTTTCTGGTGAATCTGAGCAGTTTGAAGTGATCTGTGGATGACGATGACCTCCAACGCCTTTCAGCTAATCTAAGGGCTCGTCTGTCCTCGTTGAGTCTGCCGTCATACCAAGGTTTAGACTCTTTTGTGGAGATCCTCTTCAGTTGCAGAGACTCGGTTGTATCTAAAATCGAGGACATAGAGTTAAAGTAGTGTTGGGTCAACACTTGAACATCAGTTAGGTCTTCCGTGGGGAGCAGGAGGTTGATACTGGCAGATGTGGATCGGTCTGTGAGGATTTTTTAGATTACTCTTCCATATTTTAGGTCTCAAAGGCTGTACTGAGTGTAGTGTAACTGATTCCTTGACGAAGAAGGTGATGGCATTATGATCGGACCAATCACATGGGAGGATTGTGCTAAGCTGGATAGCTTTTGGGTTGGCAATAACCATGTCAAGGGTTGAACCTTTGACATGTGTGGGGCTATTGCAGATTTGGGTGAGGTCAAGGACGGAAAGGAATCGGGTCGTTTGTGTCGTTCCAGTGGAGATTGAAATTGCCAAGGAATATTTGGGTATTATGGTGACCAGTATGAGTGGTCACGATATCCATGAATTGCTCAATGAAGGTGATGTTATCGCCTGGTAGAATATGTGAACATATTGGTTTGTTATTCCTTCTGATATCGAGGCAGAGGTATTCACATGAAGATAGATCCGGTGAAGGTGAGCTATTCACTGAGAGACTGTTCCGGTGAATGCAGGCAATACCGCCTCCTAGCCTATCAGGTCTGTCTCGTCTGGTGATGTCATGATTGGGGTAAACCAGAATGTCTAGGATTGGCGTGTTATCAATAGTTATGATATTATAATGTCACTGCAGCAATTGTTATCAGGCGGGGGAGTGAGGTATAGTTGCCATAGGGCACGAGATATAGTTAATTGAGATAACTATAACTGGTGGATTTCACTGCTTTGGTTTGTTTTAACTGATATTTCCATTTATCGATGATGTCCATTTAAGCTTTGTTTTATTCAGTGAAACACATCAAGAGATACAAAGTCATTTAACCTTTTTAAGCAGACTGTTAATTAAACATCAAAGTGATCGGTGGAAGGGGGCCTTCTCCTCCTCAGACCAATATCTTCTGCATCTTTTCTGTTGATATTTACTCACTTTTTTCTTACTATATTTATAAAATACTCAGCCTGCCTATCTTAACCCTCATCTCTTTCTCGTCCAGGACCCTCTATTCATCGTGTCCTGCAGGCACGTCCGTGCATTTGATTCATTTCACCATCCCCCACATGCATACTGCACCAGCTCTCCTGCATGCACGTCCTTCCATTTGATTTGCATCACCACTGCCCGCATGCACACTGCACCAGCTCAACTGCACACACGTCCTTGCATTTGATTCATTTCACCACTCCCCGCATGCACACTGCACCTGCTCTCCTGCACACATGTCCTTGCATTGGATTCACTTCACACTACTGACCTCTGTTGCTGTCTGGTGAGGACGTGATCTTCACTTGTTTCCTGATTACCGTTAACCCCCCTGGACTGAATACTGCTTGCCGGACCTGCTTCGCGGGTCCCGCATCGCAGTGCAAGGAGGGTGTTCAGCTGCACTTTGAGCAGAGCGTGAGGGGCACAGAAAATACTGCGGCAGGGCTGCGAGCCGAGCAGCAAGGACTCCGTTTCCCAGGAGTCCCTGCACTGACCACAGTACACACCTGGTCCGCTCTCCCTGCTGGCCACGCCCCCCGCTCTTGTGTGAAGAAAAACAGCGCTTTCCTGAGCCTTCGTGGGACACTACTGACCTCTGTTGCTGTCTGGTGAGGACGTGATCTTCACTTGTTTCCTGATTGCCGTTAACCTCCCTGGACTGAATACTGCTCGCCGGACCCACTTCACGGGTCCCGCATCGCAGTGCAAGGAGGATGTTCAGCTGCACTTTGAGCAGAGCGTGAGCGGCACAGAAAATACTGCAGCAGGGCTGCGAGCCGAGCAGTTGGGACTCCGTTTCCCAGTAGTCCCTGCACTAACCACAGTACACACCTGGTCCGCTCTCCCTGCTGGCCACGCCCCCCGTTCCCTCCCCACCCCCTCATAATACGAACAGGACACCGCTGCGCGTGAGCGTCCCGGGAGAAGCCCGGGACAAGGGCGGGCCATCTGTGGCCGTCAGGGGCTGCAGGAGGCTGGGCTGGGCCACCCCTCTGACATTGGGACATTTGGCCGTTGTACCGCTGTATCGCTCTGGACTCAGTTGGATTTATACGATAGTAAGCAACACTATATATGCTTTTTAAAACTTCTTTTTATAATTTGACTTGGTTGTTATTCGCTAATTCTTATATTCTATGGGTCTTATTCACATCATTTAATTGTTTATTTGTAATCGTCCCATATATCAAGTATGTCTTCATCTGACTCGAACCCTCTACCCTGTAGTGCAGGGGTATCTATTCTTGGCCCACTGGATAAATACTTCGCTAGAGCCACAGGAGAGATAGACAGAGAGATCTCGTTAGCTGAGAAACAGGCAGAGTGCCGCTTCTCAATTGAACTCCTCAAAAAACAGCCACTCCTGCTCTACAGAAGGCTGAAATGAGTACCTTACCAGACAATACCATGCTCATTGAAACTGACGCTGAGCTATTTAGCACAGAAAACATTCCATTAATATTTCAAGACATCCCATCAGTTCCAGATGACACGGAAGTTATTCCTGACTCTAATACCATCGAGCTAACTGCAACATCTAATTCTCTAATCGACCTAAATACACCTTTATCTATAGATGCGGTCCCCCTTCATAATAGAAATGTACGTTCCCCTATGTTTACACCCACAGCTGAGACAGCCGTGACGGTAGAGTTTCAACCAGCAAAGTGCTCAAAAAACCTCCTACTAAGGGAAACACAGGCGTATTTCGCTCTCCCCCGAGAAAGAGAAGAAGAAAGGGTGGGGCTAGAAAGGGGGACAGAATCTTACCTACGGCTACAAGTAATATGTACTCCCTACATAAGACATCTAACGAAGCAGGGAAGGAAGATTTAATGGGGCAACCAATTGTAAATTCAAAATCTATCCCTAATAAAGGGCTACTGGAAGCCATTGAATGCCTGTTAAAAGCTCTCATACTACCACTCATTGAGAGAGTTAAAAGGTGGGGGGAAAAAATGGATCAGATCTTGCCAGAGCCCAACCCGATAGAAAATTCCAAACCCAATAACCGAAGCGAAACGTGTCTTGTAGTTAAACAGCACATTGATAATTTACCCAGGCAACAAACAGTTACCCCTACACCTAAAAATACGCCTGTTGTTACAAATTCTAATGAATCACTGGGCATAAAAGCTACTAAAGCTACCAAAGTCATAAGTAAAGAAAAGATTCAATCAGGTGCCCCGAAAATTGCTCACACTAGAAATGATCCCCCTAGTAAGGTTACTCATACGACCAGAGTAAAAGCTAACCGTAGAAATGTAGCAGTCCTGCCCCCGGAATCGTCCAATTATGTTATCATTCTAACAGGTGTTCCGGTTGTGCCAGTTGGAAATGCAGAACATAACACTAGTCTCAAAAATAAAGTTATCCACTGGCTGCGCAACAACAGACCACTCCCATTGCATCTAAACGGAGATATAGTGCAATTGGGTGGGCTTACGACCAAAAGACATTGAAGGGGATGTGATAATTGTACATTTTAGGGACCATAGAGTGGTCACATATATCAGTGACTGGTTTCCAGGGAGAAGTGAAGGAGGAGTATCAACGCAAAATCTAAACTATTTCTATCCAGAAGCTCTGATGATGCCCCCAAATAACCCTCCAATGATGCACAGATTTGATGTTCCCTACCGACCAAACCAAATCCCAAACTTTACTGTCCCTAGATATCACAGTAAAAATGTCACCCCCTTTTTCCCACCCAAATACCCAAATTTGCACCCTTCTCTGTTTGACAATAATTATCACCCCATTAATTTGAATTGAATTTGAATTTAAAAATATTTCTAGAGCGCACCTACACCCAGCGGTTTCATGGCGCTATGCAATACTACAAACCCAAGTAGAGAAAGACTGACTGGGGGGACAGGGAAAAGTTAAGAGGGGAAGGCCTGAGTAAAAAGAAAGGTTTTAAGGGCTTTGCGAAAAAGGGAGTACTGGGGGCAGGATCGCAAGTGGATCGGGAGAGAGTTCCAGAAGGCAGGAGCCAAGGTAGAGAACTTGGATCCACCCCATTTTTTTCGTTTAAAACGGGGGACTACAAGGAGTTGTTGGGTAGACGAGCGCAGTTCTCTAGACGGGGTGTAGGCGTGAATTGCAGACCCAATGAATGCAGGGGCAGAACCGGACCGAACATTGAAAATGATACAGCCCAGTTTAAACAGGGCACGTTGCTGTATGGGGAGCCAGTGTAAGGATTTAAGAAGGGGTGTGACGTGATGAAATTTAGGTAAATTAAAAACGAGGCGGGCCGCCTGGTTCTGAACCAACTGGAGACGCCTCACGAGGTACGCCGGCATGCCACAATAAAGGACATTACCGTAGTCCAAGCGGGACGTTACCATCGCAAAGAGTATGAGTTTGAGGGCAGAAGGGGAAAAGAAGCGGGAGACTTTGCGAATTGTCCGGAGGGAGAGAAAAGCTGAGGATACGGGGGCACTGACTTGGGAATGAAGGGAAAGTTGATCATTGAGTTTGAAACCAAGAGTTTTAACAGAGGAGGAGGGGGTGGGTGGGGGACCTAAGGAAGGGGGCCAAAAGAGAGAAGACCATGGACTGGAGCAACCACCTGTCAACACCAATTCCGTTTTATCGGGATTGAGTTTCAGGTGGTTGTGGTTCATCCAGTCCTGAATGAAGGTCATAACAGAATGAAAGTTGGATATTGAAGCAGGGGAGGAGGATAAAGAAAAAATAAGCTGGAGGTCATCCGCATAGTTATACACAGAGACCTCCAGCTGCTGTAAAGCAAAAATAAGAGGGGTGATGTACAGATTAAATAGCAGTGGGGAGAGGGAGGATCCTTGGGGAACCCCGCACTGTACAGGCCGGAAGTCGGCAGAATAATCCCCCAAGCGAACTGCTTGAGAGCGGCCGCTCAGGAAGGAGGACAACCAGACCAAAGCCACACCCCCGATACCCGCCGCTTCGACATGGGAAAGTAAGATGGCATGATCCACCGTGTCGAACGCGGCGGAGAGATCGAGGAGGACCAGGGCCTGGGGCTGATTCGTGTCCATACCCTCCCTGAGGTTGTCCAAGACCGATAGAACCACGGACTCCGTGCAGTGAGCAGGGCGGAAACCAGCCTGCCTGGAGGCCAAGACACTGTTCCTTTCCACAAAGGAGCTCATAGTTCTTACTACATTCCAGTATCTTGGCCAGAAAAGGGAGGAGTGAAATAGGGCGATAGTTGGCTGAAACCGAGGGATCAGCACCAGGTTTTTTTAGAATGGGTAAAATTACCGCCGATTTAAGTGAAGGAGTGACAATACCCTGGGAAAGTGAACTGTTAAGAAACGTGTTTGAGGATATGAGCAGGGCAGGGATCCAAGGGGGAGCCAGACTTGACCAGCGGAAGGAGGGAAAGGAAAGAGTCAGTTGTGAGAGGCAGGATAGAATCCAGGCGCGATGTGGCTGGGGGACAGTGAGGATTGATAAAAGAGGGGGACGGTAGGGGAATGTTGGCTCTGATCGTGGTGATTTTGTCAGGAAAAAATGAGTTGAGGGAGTCGCAGAGAAGCTGTGAAGGAGAGGGTTTGAGTGTGGCCCTGTCAGAATATGCTAGATCTTGAACGATGGCAAAAATTTCTCTGGGCCGATTTTCGGCGAACTGAATTTTGGAGGAGAAATAGGCCTTCTTAGTTTCCAGAATGGATTTCTTATATAGGGCCGAAAGGGTGATATAATGATTTCTTGAAATGGGACAGTAGTCCCGCCGCCAGAGATGCTCCGCTCGGCGAAGATTAAGTTTTTGCATCTTCAATTCATCATTAAACCAGCGGTTTGCATCTTTAGAGCGCTTCGATGAGATGCGCTTTAGGGGGGCTGTGAGAAGTTGGCCTGGTATATTATGCTCACTAGTTCTTAGTGATCACCTTGTACCATGCCAAGCAACCCTTATGATGATGGTTGTAATTCAACCTTGTAGACCAGTTATCCTAGTGGTAACGTGGACAAAGCAGTCTTAGGCTAAACTCTGAAAGGCATGTGGAGCCAGCTGTATTACCATACACAACCCCCTTGAATACCAAATGAAAGGGACACCACACAGATATATATTGAAAATATATATTGATTTAATAACTATAAAATCCCCTGGACTCTTTATGAGCACAGAAGCACAAGCGTTAAATCACAAGACAGTTTAAAATACACAAAGGTTGCACAATATGGATGAGCCCTAGGGGCCACCTAAACCATATACTAAGAAAGTGGTATAAGAGATACCAATAGGAAAGGGAACAGGCCTAGGGCCTTGGGAATCGCTGGAGCTATTCGAGACTAGCAGTGACTAAGTCGGGAAAGGCCCGCGGGACTCGGGTGCAGTGTTCAAAGTGCACGCACTTTCCAATGCAAAGTCCATGGTGCGTAAAAAGTACAAAGTTAAAGAGTTAGGAACCTTCCGAGTGACCTAGAATGCTGAAACTTAAGACACAGGCCCTTGAGATGTGTACCAGTGTAGGAACACCGGCGGAGCTGAGTTACCTCACCCACAGGAAGCGGGTGCACAGGGTCGAATTAGTGTTGGGTTTCGTCACGCTGGTTGATGGTGCTTGGAGCTGAAGATGCTGCAGGCGGCTCGAGGTGAAGAGTTCCGGTGGATCCAATGGTGGATCTGAAGATGTGAAGACCTGAAAGCAGAGGGGACAATGTTCAAAGTCACTAGCCAGTGACTACCGTGGAACCAGATTGGAACCAGGCGATGTCGGGTGCAAACAGGCGTTGTCAGGTAGCTTCTCTCTGCAGCCATGTGGACACCCGGGGTCGAGGACATTCAGGAGTCGGTCACGAGCTGTCCCTCGCAAGCTTCTCGCTGATGGCGGTGTCGGCGACCTAATCGGAGCAAACAGGCCTTGGCTAATGCAAGCCACGCAGGAATCGAAAGATGCTTAACACTCGGACCAGCAAGGTCAGAGCGGGTGCTCCTTTTCACAGGAGCTTGGGTCGGTCTGGAGCAACCAGACCTGCTGTGTAGTTCGTCGGTTTCGTCGCCAAGATGGCCGCTGACCACGTGGCTAGTGGCCGGGATGGCGCGTCGAGTGGCACAATGCAAAAGGGCCCCACGCAGATCGTGGAGATGCTGGAGGGCTCTTCTTCGGTGCAAGGGCTGCTCGATGGTTGGGGTTCTCAGTCCCCAAAGCACAATGTCGAGGATGCCTCAGATGCTGCGCAGTCAGCTTGTCGGGTGTCTTTCAAGAGGTCCGGTCTCACGTCACTCGGCGCCTCCACGGGTCCCTTCTTTGCAGGGACTGTGGATCGGGCTCAGGGAGGTCTGGGAGTCTGGTTCATGTCGGGCTCTGGGCTCCGGCTCCGGCGGGAGGCGGCGGCAAAGCAGATGTCGATTCGCTGGTTGGTACCTGTATTCACAGGGTGGCCACTCCTAGGCCACAAGGGAGATTCTCTTCAGTCTTCTGAGCAGCAGAATGTCGAAGTCCAGTCGTCTTCTTAGTTTCAAGTTGATTCAGGATGATCTGCTGTGCAATGGCACTGCTCCCACTCTTATTCCCAATCTGAGGGGTGGATCACCTACTAGGTCCCTCCTCTGGGAGGAACCAGGAAGGGGGGCGGTTACACCCCCTTTCTTTTGTCCAGCTCCTTGCCAGGCCTGGGTCTGGAAAGTCCCAGAACCGGTTTGGACTGGCTTATGCACGGGGACACCTTGTGTGCCCCGGGCATGTCTCAATCTATTCAGCCCTGTCCTACCCAATACACAAAACCCTGTCTGGGGTGGTGCTCGCACCTCCCAAGGCAGGAAACCCTTTGTCCAGGCCACCATCTGCCGAGTTTCGGTCAGCAGCAGGAGGCCAGACTCGTGTCTGTGGTGGCAGCATCCATTTTGTGATGCTGAGGCTCTGGTTAACTTTAACCGGGGTTAAGGCTACACACATGTCGTGTCCCTCTAGAAGTGTGGAATGCTATCCCCGTCGACAGAACTGTCGAGGGGATAGTATTCCAATTCGTATGACACCTTACTCGACATGTTTTGATAAAGCCAAACCAAGATAGCATTTAACCGCGAGGATTATAATGCACTTAAGAGTATATGGTATGGCAATATCCCGGAACAGCTTAGGGAGTGGTTCCCGACAGCTGCAGACAGGCTCAGCTCATGCTAGAGCACCATCTCACATATTTCCAAGCACTCTGCCTCCAGGATTGATGAGGCCTTCCATAGGAGTGGCTGATAGGAACATATGTGTCCAGTTTTAGGGTTAGGCACAGGCATACTGTACCTAAGTAAGAGGTGATTACACCAACTTACCCCAGCTGAGTGATCAGCCAGTTGTGTCAAATATGGAGGCCAGGCCAGGGGTGGCACAATACATGCTTCAGCCCCTGGTAGGCTTTGGAAACACCTATGCCCTGGGTACCTAGGGTACACTGTTACAGGGGCCAATAAGGTGAACCAGTTCCAATTGTGTATGCACCTAAGGTACATGGAGTCCATTTTAAGGAGAGAGCAATCAGCCTGGGGCCCTGAATAGCAGGATCCCAGGCCAACTATGTCAAAAACCAGCTAAACACCAGGCAAAAAGTTTGGGGGTAACCATAGTCAGATATCCACCTTCCTACATAACCCCCCCCCCCTAACGAAAGGAGATAAGGCTATCCTTGACCAGGTAAGCCTATATTGCCTAAGTGGCCATATAAGGAAGTACCAGCTCTGGCTTGGTTACCCCCTGTCTCATGGTCCACTAAGCAATCCCTCACCCTAAGGGTATCTGAGGGTCTCCACCATAGGGAATCTCTACCTGTGGTGTGTCTTTGCAAAGTTAAAGGCTGGTGTTGGGATGGAGTACTGAATTGAGATTCCTCTGTAGGACTCAGCTTCCTCCAATCACTCTCCACCATGTGTGCCTTTCTTTCTTTGACTGACTTGCACTGTGCTCTCAGGGTCAACCTCTGGCTACCTAAAGCTGGAGGCTGGGTCCCTCTGTTTGGTTTACTGGAGGGACAGTTCAGGTTTGGGCCCTGAGGGTCCCAGGTTTGGCTGTGCCCAACAATATCCATCTGGGGGAGGTCCCTAACTACTTTTAAGGGGGATCCCTCAGGAGTTTTAAAAGTTTGCACCTCACTAGGGCTACTAGTTTCGGTGCCCCTAATCTGTTGATGGGGGTGCTTTTTTTGACAGTGGGCCCTTTGGGTCTCACTGTCCTTCTTGTCCTCTGCAGCCCTGGGCTGAGTAAGGCAAGGTAGAGAGAGGCAGGTTACCTGCTCCAGACTGGGTCCCACCTGAGAAGGGTCCACTGCCATCAGAGGCTCTGTCAGGCCAGGCCTAACAACCTCTGGGACAGTTCCTTCATCAGGGGTAAGATCAGTTCCCTGAGGAGGCTGATCCTTTCCTAAAGTCTGGTGGGAGGGAGATTTCTCTTCCTCCTCAATGCTCTCTGTTTGGGTTGAGTGATCCATCATTTCAGGCTTCACTACCCATTTATCAGTTTGAGTTTGGGCTGTGGCCATCACAGCCCCACCAACCTTTTCAGGAGGAGACTCAGTTTGGGTATGGGCTGTTACCATCACAGCCCTGCTACTCTTTTCAGGAGGGAAGTTAGCTAAAGATGGGGTTGAGGTTTGCTCAGCCGTCCCAACCTTTTCAGGAAGGACATCTTGGATTGGGGCTGTAGCCATCACAGCCCCACTAACCTTTCCATGGAGATTTACCATTCTAGAATGGGTTTGCTGTTCAACCTCAGCCCAGGCTGAGATTTCCAAATCATTACCCAGTAGGCAATCTACAGGCAAGTTTGCTGGCATTTCCACTCTCTTTGGGCCAGTGACACCTCCCCAGCTAAGATTGACTACTGCCATGGGATGATTGGTTTCTATGCCATCAATGTTTGTCACCTGATATCTGGCATCAGGTAAAAGTTGCCTTGAGGGGACTAGACATTCAGCCACCATGGTGATGCTAGCCCCTGTGTCTCTGAAGGCCTCAACTTTCAAACCATTGATGAGGGCTCCTGTCTATACTTGCTCAAAGTGTTTGGGCAAGCAGTGAAATTGGCAAACCCCATGCCGGTCTCATAGATAAGAGTATCTGAGTTAGGGGACCTGGATAGGCCAGAGTCCACCTGTCCTCCAAAAGTAAACCCACCCAAATTCTTGGGGGTGCTCCCACCACCTGGGGGACCACTGCTAACAGTGACAGGAAGTGTTGGAGCCTTACCTGGAGGTATATTCTCTTTATTGCCATTCTTGGGACAACAGCTATCTGTTTTGTAATGCCCCACCTGTTTACAGGTATGACAATAAGGCTTTTTCTGGGTTGTAGAAGTGTCTTGGGACCCACCCCCATTCTTGGAGTTTTGGGGCCCTGGGGAAGTCTTTTCCTTACTTTTATCCCCACCCTTCTCTTGAGGCTGGGTAGTCTCTTTCTTTTGGTCACCACCCTGGTTCTTAGGCCTGATCCTGGTTCTGACCCATTTGTCTGCCCTCCTACCCAATTCTTGTGGGGAGGTCAGATCAGAGTCAACCAGGTGCTGATGTAGAAGCTGATTTTGACAATTACTTAAGATTTGCTCTCTCATAATTAAATTATACAATCCTGTATAGTCAGTAACCTTACTTCCCAGCAACCAGCCCTCCAGAGCCTTAGTAGCACATTCAACAAATTCAGACCAGTTCTGAGTCTGTGTCTTCTGGGTATCTCTGAACATTAACCTGTACTGTTCAGTGGTTAAGCCTAACCCATCAATCAGAGCACTCTTCAGGACCATGTAGTTTCTAGAATCCTCATCACTAACTGTGAGGAGTCTGTCTCTGCCTCTACCTTCAAAGGAGAGCCACAGGATTGCTGCCCACTGCTCCTGAGGGATCTGCTGTACCATGCAGGCTCTCTCAAGAGCAGTCATCCATTTGTGGATGTCATCCCCAGCTTTGTAGGGGGGCACACTCTTATTCAGGTTTCTTGTATCAAAAGACCTGTCTTTATCCTTCTGGATATTGCTGCCACCAGTGGATCCTAATCCACTCTCTCTAGGCTGTCTTGCTCTAGCAAGCTTCTCTTGGGCCAGGGCAACCTCTAGTTCTTGCCTCTGGATCCTAAGCTCAGCCTCTCTCATCTTGGCCTCATGTTCCCTTCTCTGAGGGCTAGTCATCTCCCTTCTGGAGTGACCATGAGAGCCTCTAGAAGCATGGGAAGTGTTAGAGTCACCTGAGTGAGTCCTTCTCCTCCTAGGCTTCTGGTTAAGTCCACCTGGGGGTCTGAATGGGTTGTTACCAGATCCAGTCCCAAGTAAGCTTAAGTTAGCCTGGTTCAGTCTACTGACCAGCACCTGACTATTTCTGTCATCATCTGACTCACTGCTTCCCCCCTCTTCCTCTTCTTCCTCTTCTTCTTCCTCTTCCTCCTCATCTACCTGAGGAGCTCCAGTGATGGGGGCTTCCTCATCTACCAGGATGATAGGACCAGGGGTATCTACAGTGTCATCCTCTGAAGGATGGCCTCCTTCAGCATCCCCTGTGGAGTTTGCCTTAGAGGGCTTTAGAGTTTCAGACTGGTCTAAGAGCTCTCTTAGGTGGTCTGTGGTAGGGGAAGGCCCTGTCCTCAGACCCCTTAATACACAAAGCTGTCTTAATTCCTTAAAGGAAAAAATAGCAAATTTGGATGGTGCCCTTGGAGGGTCACTCTCAACAGGGGTGTTCCCAGTGGAACCCTCTGCTCCAGACATTGCTCTAGTGTGGGTGGATGTGTTGCAATCTACCTACACTGGTGTTTACCTACTAAACCTATCTAGTAGTTGTAGCTAGGGTGTGCTACTCCATTTGCTCTACAACAACTAAGTTCAGTAGAACTTAAGTATACTAGTCTTGTTTTATATGTACCTAGCAGGTACCTGTGTGATCTTTCAAATGATAATCTCAAAGATTGTAATGGTAAAACAACAGCAAGCTCAGATCCCAATCCGCTGCTCACCAATGTGAGAAGTTGGCCTGGTATATAATGCTCACTAGTTCTTAGTGATCACCATGTACCATGCCAAGCAACCCTTATTATGATGGTTGTAATTCAACCTTGTAGACCAGTTATCCTAGTGGTAACGTGGACAAAGCAGTCTTAGGCTAAACTCTGAAAGGCATGTGAAGCCAGCTGTATTACCATACACAACCCCCTTGAATACCAAATGAAAGGGACACCACACAGATATATATTGAAAATATATATTGATTTATTAACTAAAAAATCCCCTGGACTCTTTATGAGCACAGAAGCACAAGCGTTAAATCACAAGACAGTTTAAAATACACAAAAATTGCACAATATGGATGAGCCCTAGGGGCCACCTAAACCATATACTAAGAAAGTGGTATAAGAGATACCAATAGGAAAGGGAACAGGCCTAGGGCCTTGGGAATCGCTGGAGCTATTCAAGACTAGCAGTGATTAAGTCGGGAAAGGCCCGCGGGACTCGGGTGCAGTGTTCAAAGTGCACACACTTTCCAATGCAAAGTCTATGGTGCGTAAAAAGTACAAAGTTAAAGAGTTAGGAACCTTCCGAGTGACCTAGAATGCTGAAACTTAAGACACCGGCCCTTGAGATGTGTACCAGTGTAGGAACACCGGCGGAGCTGAGTTACCTCACCCACAGGAAGCGGGTGCACAGGGTCTAAGTAGTGTCGGGTTTCGTCACGCTGGTCGATGGTGCTTGGAGCTGAAGATGCTGTAGGCGGCTCGAGGTGAAGAGTTCCGGTGGATCCAAGGGTGGATCTGAAGATGTGAAGACCTGAAAGCAGAGGGGACAATGTTCAAAGTCACTAGCCAGTGACTACCGTGGAACCAGATTGGAACCAGGCGATGTCGGGTGCAAACAGGCGTTGTTGGGTAGCTTCTCTCTGCAGCCACGTGGACACCCGGGGTCAAGGATGTCCAGGAGTCGGTCACGAGCTGTCCCTCGCAAGCTTCTCGCTGTTGGCGGTGTTGGCGACCTGATCGGAGCAAACAGGCCTTGGCTAATGCAAGCCACGCAGGAATTGAAAGATGCTTAACACTCGGACCAGCAAGGTCAGAGCGGGTGCTCCTTTTCACAGGAGCTTGGGTCGGTCTGGAGCAACCAGACCTGCTGTGTAGTTTGTCGGTTTCGTTGCCAAGATGGCCGCTGACCACGTGGCTAGTGGCCGGGATGGTGCGTCGAGTGGCACAATGCAAAAGGGCCCCACGCAGATCGTGGAGATGCTGGAGGGCTCTTCTTCGGTGCAAGGACTGCTCGATGGTGGGGGTTCTCAGTCCCCAAAGCACAACGTCGAGGATGCCTCAGATGCTGCGCAGTCAGCTTGTCGGGTGTCTTTCAAGAGGTCCGGTCCCACGTCACTCGGTGCCTCCACGGGTCCCTTCTTTGCAGGGACTGTGGATTGGGCTCAGACAGGTCTGGGAGTCTGGTTCTTGTCGGGCTCTGGGCTCGGGCTCCGGCGGGAAGCGGCGGCAAAGCAGATGTCGATTCGCTGGTTGGTACCTGTATTCACAGGGTGGCCACTCCTAGGCCACAAGGGAGATTCTCTTCAGTCTTCTGAGCAGCAGAATGTCGAAGTCCAGTCGTCTTCTTAGTTTCAAGTTGATTCAGGATGATCTGCTGTGCAATGCCACTGCTCCCACTCTTATTCCCAATCTGAGGGGTGGATCACCTACTAGGTCCCTCCTCTGGGAGGAACCAGGAAGGGGGGCGGTTACACCCCCTTTCCTTTGTCCAGTTCCGCGCCAAGCCTGGTTCTGGAAAGTCCCAGGACCGGTTTGGACTGGCCTATGCACGGGGACACCTTGTGTGCCCCGGGCATGTCTGATTCTATTCAGCCCTGTCCTACCCAATACACAAAACCCTGTCTGGGGTGGTGCTCGCACCTCCCAAGGCAGGAAACCCTTTGTCCAGGCCACCATCTGCCGAGTTTCGGTCAGCAGCAGGAGGCCAGACTCGTGTCTGTGGTGGCAGCATCCATTTTGTGATGCTGAGGCTCTGGTTAACTTTAACCGGGGTTAAGGCTACACACATGTCGTGTCCCTCTAGAAGGGTGGAATGCTATCCCCGTCGACAGAACTGTCGAGGGGATAGTATTCCAATTCGTATGACACCTTACTCGACATGTTTTGATAAAGCCAAACCAAAGATAGCATTTAACCGCGAGGATTATAATGCACTTAAGAGTATATGGTATGGCAATATCCCGGAACAGCTTAGGGAGTGGTTCCCGACAGCTGCAGACAGGCTCAGCTCATGCTAGAGCACCATCTCACATATTTCCAAGCACTCTGCCTCCAGGATTGATGAGGCCCTCCATAGGAGTGGCTGATAGGAACATATGTGTCCAGTTTTAGGGTTAGGCACAGGCATACTGTACCTAAGTAAGAGGTGATTACACCAACTTACCCCAGCTGAGTGATCAGCCAGTTGTGTCAAATATGGAGGCCAGGCCAGGGGTGGCACAATACATGCTTCAGCCCCTGGTAGGCTTTGGAAACACCTATGCCCTGGGTACCTAGGGTACACTGTTACAGGGGCCAATAAGGTGAACCAGTTCCAATTGTGTATGCACCTAAGGTACATGGAGTCCATTTTAAGGAGAGAGCAACCAGCCTGGGGCCCTGAATAGCAGGATCCCAGGCCAACTATGTCAAAAACCAGCTAAACACCAGGCAAAAAGTTTGGGGGTAACCATAGTCAGATATCCACCTTCCTACAGGGGCGACTAGGTCACAGCCGGCCCGCAGCCAAGCATTGATGGATTCAGCTTGTTCTAGAGATGGCAGCCCTAAAAGATCCGGGCTGGACACGGAGAGTGCGGCAGACAAGGACCCTACGTCCACGCGGTTCCAAGAACGCGCCCAAGTGTTTTTGACTGGGGGGTGTTTGGGAACTGAACAGAGGGACAGAGAAAAGGAGATAAGAAAATGATCGGACCAGGTGCCAGGGGCTATGGATAGTGAGGTGACCGGGCAATCTCGGTACCAGATTTGGTCGAGGGTATGGCCCAGACTGTGAGTAGGGACGTGAACAACGGAAGTGAAATTAAGAGAGCGGAGCGACTCTGAGAATTCCCTGGAAGCTGTGCACTCAGCGGGGTCGGAGGGCTAGAAATTGAAGTCCCCAAGAATAACATTGGACGAGTGGTTGACTGCCAGGGTAGCCACCAAGTCTTGGAAACATGGAAGGAATAAATGCGGGGAAGATGGGGGTCGGTAAATAAGAACACAAGTGAGTGGGGGGTATGGGAAAGTTAATGGGCCACTAAACAGTCTGACGCACCAAGAGAGGACCAAACATGAGGTTGAAAAATAATTTCTTTACGAGCAATCAAAGCAACTCCACCTCCTGGCTTGCCGGGAGTGCGATCGGCTCGGAGAGCATAGTAAGATGAGGGAAGCATTGCCAGAAGGGAGGGAAGGGAGCTATCAGAAAGCCAGGTCTCGGTAAGGAATAGGAGGTCAGGTTTGTGTGAATCCAATAGCGTAAAGAGATCTTACTGTTGCTTGACTGCCGATCTAGTATTAAGGTACATCGCAGAGACAGACGTACAAGAGGGACCAGTAGACAAGGTGGTGGAGGGGCCACTAGTCGGAGACAAGGGTGGCGGGCACGAGTGGGAGAGGGCATACGATGTAGAAAGTCCAAGCCTGGTAATTCGGGCTGATACAGTGTCATCTAGTGGCCACGGGCCTTGAAGACCGGTCAGTTGCACAGATGAATATTGAATAAGAGAGGCAGAGTGAACAGCCCCCAGCCCCGGTCGGGCGCGGACGGGCGCAGACGGGTTTTCCTTAGGCGCGCCTTCCGCGCGCCAACGTCGCGCCTGCTGCGCTCGTCCGCTGGGCTTCCGAGGAAGACACATAATTTATAACAAGGGGGACAGTTGGGTGGTGGGCGTGGCCTCCGAAGGGGGCGTGGCCTACTGGCTGGGCGAGGCGCTGGAGAGCAGCGTTCCACGTCTGATGACAACAGCCTAAGTCCGCTTTTACAAAAGCGTCAAGATGTCAGGGGGTAAGTGGACTTTAAAAGTCACAAAGATAATGAAATACAAACAATTTTTAAAAAACTAACTACCTCCCGGCTTTCCGCCTCAGGAGTGTGGTAATGCAAATGGCAGCACTAGCATTCAGCGCCCCTTTGTAGAGTTGGGCGGTGAGCGTGGCCTCCGAAGGGGGCATGGCCTACTGGCTGGGCGAGGCGCTGGAGAGCAGCGTTCCACGTCTGATGACAACAGCCTAAGTCCGCTTTTACAAAAGCGTCAAGATGTCAGGGGGTAAGTGGACTTTAAAAGTCACAAAGATAATGAAATACAAACAATTTTTAAAAAACGAACTACCTCTCGGCTTTCCGCCTCAGGAGTGTGGTAATGCAAATGGCAGCACTAGCATTCAGCGCCCCTTTGTAGAGTTGGGCGGTGGGCGTGGCCTCCGAAGGGAGTATTGGAATATACCGCTACATAATTTATTTCATCCTTTATCTGGCATGGATGCAAATGAATGACTCATTTCACCCTTTTTAAATAAGAGTTTTGTTTGTGAGCACATGTCTAATTGTCATACCTTAGTAGAGGCAGTTACACTTGCTCCAGGGAAGGCTAGCACAGTTAACTTGAGTGATGTAACAACAAGGGAAGTAACCCCAAATATGAGAAGCATTAGTAATAGTGCTGATTATGGGCGAGTCAAATCTGGCAGGTCACTAGACGAGCCTAGTTTAACTAAAAAGCACCATGAAATCACCATAGGCAAGGCAATCTTGGGGGGAGGTTTCTATGAAACCACAATAGACAGTGGGATATGTGAAAATTTAGGATTGAATAAAAGGTCTCGAGAAAAATGGTCTATTGCATTTTGGAACATAGCTGGCCTTAAGGCAAAAATAGATAATCCAAATTGGAAACATTTCACGGAAAACTGCGATGTTATATGCCTACAAGAAACATGGGCAGAGAATGAATATCATATGTGCGGTTTCAAAACTGTATCTATCCCTGCTGTAGGTTCGGTACATGGTCGTGCAAAAGGGGGACTATGTATGTATATTTCCAATTGCCTCACCTGTAAAAAACTTGAGTTGTATTTCCATACCTGTTTTTTCCATATTGTCGGATTACATTTCAACAGCTCTGTTTGCATATTAATAGTTAATTTTTATAACAATATCCCTGCCGCAGATTTACCGATGGCGCTTAAAACCTTGAACATGAAACTAAATAGTGTAAATAACAGCTCCAACAAATTGTTCATTGTTGTATGGGGTGGTGATTTTAACTGTTCTCTATGTGAAAGATCAGGAACAGGAAACTGTGGACTATCAATAGATAGGGATACCACCCCAACGCATTTTGAGCACACAATAACGGGGAATGCTTTAAATGAGATCATGTTTAATTACGATCTAGGGTTTGCAAATGAATTATGTCATACTAAGACCCCATTCTTCCCAACTTTCAACGGTTGAGGTTTATTGTCAACAATTGATTTTGTCCTCATCTCGTCATGTTATAGGGACTGCATTACTAGTCATAATGTTTTAAAATCTCCCTTAAGTGACCATTTTCCGATAAGGATTGAACTATTGGATACACAATTAAGAGTGCATAAAAGAGTTGAGGCTTTTTCTGAAGATGTAGAAATAAACAGGCAAAATGGATATGCCTTAAAATGGACTAGGGTGGTCCCCGAGGAGTTCCTTAGTAATTTAATTAATGTTTGTAGCACAAACTTTGGTGTCTGTTTGGACTTGGCATCTGACGATGTAGATATTATAAGTAACTTTAGAGAGATAACGGCCAGCATAAAAAGGGGACTATGGGTAAATGTCAAGGAAAAGAAGACCCAAAGGAAAACCAGAGGTTGGTTCACACCAGCATGCAGTAAGGCTCATAAACAGTTAAAACCGGCCTTGCATAAGCAAGACAGAAACCAACCCCTGATAAGGACTCTACGCAAAGAGCATAAAATCGCACTAAAAACTCAAAGACAGCTGATGAAAAATGAAGCATGGACAGCCATCAGGGAAGCCTCAGAATTAAAGGACATGACGGCTTTTTGGAAAGCAGTTAATGCCCCATTTTTTAAAGATAGCTCAAAGGCCCGTATGGAGATAGCCGTGACCGAAGAAGAATGGGTAAAGCATTTTGAAACTCTATACAACCCAGCAGCAGCTACCACTGATACAACAAGAGAACCCATGTCTAAGAGGAAGGGTACAGAAGGGCTGCAATTCAACTTTTTACTGGAGGAGGTAATTAAGGGTATCAATTCCAGTCTTCGGGGTAAGGCACCTGGCCCTGATGGTGTCCCAGTAGATATTTTTAAGAAAAACATATTGCTTTGGGCTCCCCTGCTCACTAGAACTTTTAAAGCTGCCTGTTCAATAGGATTGCTTGACACTTGGTATAAGTCGATTCTAATCCCAATTTTGAATTTTGATTTACTTCACCACTCCTCGCTTGCACACTGCACCAGCTCTCCTTCATGCACGTCATTGCATTTGATTCACTTCACTACTCCTCGCTTGCACACTGCACCAGCTCTCCTGCATGCACGTCCTTGCAGCTGATTTACTTCACCACTCCCGGTCGACGTTGGAATATCGGAGACAAGAATATCGACAGCCTATCTACAACATGGTAAGTACAAAAATATCGAAACCAAAATATCGATGTTAAAAATATCGTAATTAATAATATCGTTTTTTTTTTAAATAAAAAAGTGTAAAATAAAGTAAATAATACTTATGAACCAAATAAACATAGTTAAAAATATTTGAAAATTTTTAAAATTAATAAATAATACATATACAATAATATAACATTAATTAAACTGATTCATAAAAAATATAATATACTTACTTAATAATACATTTGAATAATTATTTTAATAACTTATAAATTATTAAAAAGTATTATAAATTACAAATACATCTACACACATAAAACAATACCATAAATAAAAAGTAAATTATTATATTTAATAAATTAAAAAATATATATACTTTCAATATTTTTAAAATTAATAATATACTATATTATCAAAAATAATAGCAAAAATATTAAATAGCTAAATAAATAAAACTACTATTCAAAGTACCAAAAAATTACAGTAATGATAACATTGGATAGTGTAACACTTTAAAATACTATTCCAACTTCAGAAAATGCAACATTAAGGACAGCGTTGGATAGCATAGGGGTAAAAATTACTATTCCGACTCCAGAGGGTGCAACAGGAGGGAATGCGTTGGATAGCATAAGGGTAAAAATTATTTTTCCAACTCCAGAGGGTGTAACAGTAGGGAAAGCGTTGGATAGCGTAGGGGTAAAAATTACTATTCCAACTCCAGAGGGTGCAACAGTAGGGAAAGCTTTGGATAGCGTAGGGGTAAAAATGACTATTCCAGCTCCAGAGGGTGCAACAGTAGGGAAAGCGTTGGGTAGAGTAGGGGTAAACATTACTATTCCAACTCCAGAGGGTGCAACAGTAAGGAAAATGTTGGATAGCGTGGGGTAAAAATTACTATTCCTGCTCCAGAGGGTGCTACAGTAGGGAAAGCGTTGGATAGCGTAGGGGTTAGAATTACTATTCCAACTCCAGAGAGGGCAACAGTAGGGAAAGCGTTGGATAGCGTAGGAGTAAAAATTACTATTCCAACTCCAGAGGGTGTAACAGGAGGGAAAGCGTTAGATAGCGTAGTGGTAAAAATTATTATTCCAACTCCAGAGGGTGCAACAGTAGGGAAAGCGTTAGATAGCGCAGGGGTAAAAATTACTAGTCCAACTCCAGAGGGTGCAACTGTAGGGAAAGTGTTGTATAGCGCAGTGGTAAAAACTACGGTTCCAACTCCAGAGGGTGCAACGGCAGGGAAAGCGTTGGATAGCGAAGGGGTAAAAATTACTATTCTAATTCCAGAGAGTGAAACAGTAAATTAACAATAAATACCATTAAATATTAATTAATTAATATTAGTCACCAAATAATTAATATTGAACAATGATTACAAATTAATTTAAAAAAATCCAATTAATAAAAATTAATTACCAATTAAAATATAGTAATTGCTAATTAACAACATTAATCACCAACTAAAAAACTACCAATAAAAAAAATTGTTTGCCAATTAAAAACATTAATTATCAAATAAAAAACGAATTATCAATTAAAATATAATTTGCCAATAATAATTAAAAATAAAATAATCATCCATACCAATAAATAAAAATAAATCATTAATTAATTACAATTAAATGACTTCCAACCCAATTCCCCTATAAACCCACAACCCGCTACAGAAGTAAACACAAAAATTAATTAAAATTAATTTATAATTCCTAAAAATTAATAATTAATTTAGTATATTTAAATTACTTCCCACCCTATTCCCATATAAACCCACAACCCACTCCGGTACTAAAACATAAAATTTACTTAAAAATTCCATTATTAATATATACAAATAATACTCATATAATTTAAAACAAGTAAAATACTTAACAAAAAAAATATTACGCATACATAATAAAATACATACCAATAATACAAATATCGATATTAGTAACTTCGATATTACTTACATCAATATAAAAAAAATCGATATTACTTACCTTAGGGTCGATATTCTGTCCAACAAGATTCTTGACCTCGATATTTTGTACCTTCGATATTTCCAACTCGATATTTTTGTAGGTCGATATTTCAAACTCGATATTTAGACTGTGCACCCCTGCACACACGTCCTCCCGTTTGATTCACTTCACCACTCCCCGCATGCACACTGCACCAGCTATCCTGTACACACGTCCTTGCATCTGATTTACTTCACCACTCCCTGCATGCACACTTCACCAGCTCTCCTGTACACACGTCCTTGCATTTGATTCACTTCACCACTCCCCGAATGCACACTGCACCAGCTATCCTGTACACACGTCCTTGCATCTGATTTACTTCATCACTCCCCGCATGCACACTGCCCATAACTCCGTTTATAAGTATTGAATTTGATATGTTTTGGTGTCTAAATGTATATAAAACCTGCTCTATTATTTCTGAATTGGTGTGAGATTTCTTTCGAGTTATGTGAATTACTTATTGTCCATATTGGTTTTGTGAAACGCTTCACACATGTTCCTACAAGTAAGCCTGACTGCTCTTTGGCACTCTGTCAGGACTCAGCTAAGGTTACTCGCTGTGGAGTGCACCCAGCAATGTTCCAGTATGCCAATTATAAATGTGATTATGTGTGAAATTTTAGGAAGAAGCCCGCAGCTGTCAAAATATTGACTGAGTGAAGGTTAAAGAAAATTGAGTGCGTACAGGAGAGCTGGTGCACTGTGCATGTGGGGATTGGTGAAGTGAATCAAATGTAAGGACATGCGTGCAGGAGAGCTGGTGCAGTGTGCATGCGGGGAGTGGTGAAGTGAATCAAAGGCAAGGACGTGCGTGCAGGAGAGCTGGTGCAGTGTGAATGCCGGGAGTGGTGAAGTGAATCAAATGCAAGGATGTGCATGCAGGAGAGCTGGTGCAGTGTGCATGTGGGGAGTGGTGATGTGAATCAAATGCAAGGACGTGCGTACAGGAGAGCTGGTGCAGTGTGAATGCAGGGAGTGGTGAAGTGAATCAAATGTAAGGACATGCTTGCAGAAGAGCTGGTGCAGGTGGGGAGGGGTGAAGTGAATCAAATGCAAGGTTGTGCGTGCAGGAGAGCTGGTGCAGGTGGGGAGGGGTGAAGTGAATCAAATGCAAGGATGTGTGTGCAGGAGAGCTGGTGCAGTGTGCATTTGGGGAGTAGTGAAGTGAATGAAATGCAAGGACATGCGTGCAGGAGAGCCAGTGCAGAGTGCATGCAGAGAGTGGTGAAGTGAATCAAATGCAAGGAAATTTGTGCAGGATCGCTGGTGCAGTGTGCATGCAGGGAGTGGCGAAGTGAATGAAATGCAAGGACGTGTGTGCAGGAGAGCTGGTGCAGTGTGCATGTTGGGAGTGGTGCAGTGAATGAAATGCAAGGACGTGCGTGCAGGAGAGCTGGTGCAGTGTGCATGTGGGGAGTAGTGAAGTGAATGAAATGCAAGGACGTGCGTGCAGGAGAGCTGGTGCAGTGTGCATGCGGGGAGTAGTGAAGTGAATGAAATGCAAGGACGTGCGTGCAGGAGAGCTGGTGCAGTGTTCATGCGCGGAGTGGTGACGTGAATCAAATGCAAGGACGTGCATGCAGGAGAGCTGGTGCAGTGTGCATGCGGGGAGTGGTGAAGTGAATAAAATGCAACGACGTGCGTGCAGGAGAGCTGGTGCAGAGTGCATGCGGGCAGTGGTGAAGTGAATCAAATACAAGGACGTGCATGAAGGATAGCTGGTGCAGTGTGCATGTGGGGAGTAGTGAAGTGAATCAAATGCAAGGACGTGCATACAGGAGAGCTGGTGCAGTGTGCATGCGGGGGAGTGCTGAAGTGAATCAAATGCAAGGACATGCCTGCAGGAGAGCTGGAATTTACACTAGAAATAAAGTGAATACTTTGCAGGAATGTCAAACTATCATTGCGGTCAATGGGAAAAACAATTGATGACAGTCGGCCACTTTCTGGAATGATTCCACGGAACCCACTTAGTATTAAGGTTTTGCCGACTGCAGAGGATGAGTACCTCTAGCACTAGGGAGTTCTGGTGAAGCACTTGGGCTGCAGATGGGTTCACCTTCCTTTTGGAACCGGCCTTCTGGTCCTTGATGAGTCGTTGTCCGGCCTTTGCAAAGAGTCAGCCACAGGTGCAGTACTTCGCATCTCTCTTTATGGAGTCCTGACAGTGCAGACACTCTTGTCTCTTCTTTTTCCTTGTTCTTGAGAGCAGATGTGCGGTTCTCGTGTAGGCTCCTTAAATCCTGGATTTAGAGACTATTTGAGGGTGTGAAGGTCAGTGGCCAAGGGACTGTTGACCCTGCAGAAAATTTGCCCCTGAGGTCACCAAACAACGGTGGTTGTATGTCATCAAACTACCCAGAACCCACTATTTTGAGGTAAATCCAAGATGGCATAGGCCATCTTTGGCTGTACATTCCAGCTGGTCAACCCTAGAGTTGTGGGCAGCCTTAGAGGAGTGTACGCCTCCTGACTACCTAATTTTCCCAGTATAAATACAAAAAGACCTAGTCTGCAAAGGCACCTCTCTTCAGGCTATACAAAATAAGCGGAGGTCGGGATTCACAATCTTTAGTTCCCATATACGCCTCTCTTTACTGTTATGAGGTTGTAACCTCCTGCTTTTTGCCTTCAATTTTTAAAAAACAGACATTTTTACAGATGGCAGTTACCACTTTTATTACCCTGACCAACATACAGGAGGAATGCTGTGAATGGTCCATACAACTTAAGCATCAAATTAAAAAAATGGCAAGATGACCCTTCACCTGCGCACCACCAATGGATGTATGTCATTACAACACGGTCTTTACACCGCAATTCCTTTACGACGCGGTCATCACAACGCAAGTCGTTACAATGACTTGCGCTAGAGGCGCTGGACTTAGGAATAGTATAATTTACTATTCCAACTCCAGCCCACGTAACAGTAGGGAAGGTGTTGGAATAGTAAATCATACTATTCCTTAGTATATTGCGCCATCCAGCTCAAGTCGTTGTAATGACTTGAGTTGTGATGACCGCATTGTAAAGGTATTGCGTTGTTAATTCCGCGTTGTAATGCTTGTCTCCCACCACCAATTGATCTCGCTGGTTGGTCCTCACCAGCTGTGCCCTCTTTTGTCACAATAGGTCGCCATCTTGCCGTAAAGAATAATAATAGTGTCCAAAACCAAAAAACAAAAATAAGGTGCTGTGTAAAGAGGGAGGTGAATAAGTGAATCACATCCCACAATGTGATCATGTGAATCTAAAATTGAACAAAGTTGCACTTAACTCAATATCAACTTTATTATTTACTGTGCACTTTTATTCAAAATTAAAAACTACTACTAAAATGAAGTATTCTATGTAGAGAGTCCGGGGAACCCCCAATGGGTAGTCAGAGGAACAAACAGATAATACCAACTCTCTTTTTATTGTAGTGTGGGCGAGCGGTTAGGCTTATCAGAAGGATGTTGTACTCACAGATGCAATAAATGAGACACACACTCAAGAATAAATAGGAGGCCAATTTGTAAAAATGCTATCGCTCTTTATATAATTTTTAAGACAAAGTACTCAGTTCTAAGTTTAGTACTTTCGGATATACGATTTTGCAAAGTTCAATAAATATATCACTTCCATATGCTATTACGCACCATAGGAATCAATGGGGAAAATGCAGGAAAATATATAGAAATTCAGGTGATGCTTTCATGAAGTTCACCATTTTGTTTTAGGTTGATGTCAGGCCCAGGTCCAAATTCCCAGCAGAAGAAGTTCGGGAGCATCCCGGATCATCTGGGAGTATTGAGGTCTTGAAAGCTGATGCGCAAAGACAAAGAAGGCCACTTGAAAATGCACTGCACAGAGGGACATTCAGGCAAGTCCAGCAGTTCTCCTTAGAGGGAGGAGGTTGGAAGGGCCTAGCAACCATGGAAGCATGGCTGGTTGGTTGGTGCTGTGGTCGGTGGGGCAGGTGAAGAGCGACCAGTTCAGCCAGGCTTCGTGCATCATGAGGTCCTCCCAGTCAACAGCAGGCAACTTGGGGAGGTTATCTTGGGACAGCCGGGCCATCAGGAATGTAGTCTGACATGTCTTGATGTCCCCCCACAGGTGCTTACTTCTGGTGTTTCGGGAGTCCAGAGCGGACTCTTATCTTGGTGTTTGATGTGCTGGTATGGTACCCCAGGTATTAGTATGCCATGGCCCGTAGGTCCTGGTGTCTCCAAACTTGGTGGGGAGATGAATCTTACCAACCAGCGCTGGTGTACCTTCTTCTGCTTCTGTGCTGCATTGAGGTCGACAGACAGCAGCAAGTCGACAAACCGGACTTCACAGGATCAGTGCCTGCGGTGTGCAGGGGAGTGATACCTTCACTCCATGTCAGCTTTGCTGTGATTTCTTGAAGGTTGGGGGTGCTCTAGGGTACTGGGCGTCCTCTATGGTTTCAGGACAACACACCAGCATCCATTGTTGAGTCCTGAAAGTAGCAGGCAGGGTTTGGCGCCTTTTTATTTCTGCAGTAGGGCCTCATTTCTCGTGCAGTGGGTCTTCTGTATCCTGGTCTTCTCTTGTCTGTTGAATCTGATGTTCAGGTCCAGGGGTGGCATCTAAATACTGAATTTAGGGGAGTAATACGTGGGGACAGGTAGTAGCCAATGGGCTGCCTACCTTTAGGGTGTCTACAACCTCTAGTGACCACTTCCTATGAGAAGTGGCACTACCCTAGCCCTGATAGGATATTTTCCCACCATCCCAAGATGGTGGAATTTCAAGAGCGGGGTTCACATCGCCTCCTCCTAATCTTACTAATTTCCCTACCTTTCCTCCTGCCAATGTGGAGCTGGAAAGGGTGATTGGTTCCACCAGTATCTGGAGGTTCCTGGGCTGGATTTCAAAGGTGCCATCGCCTTCGAAGCTTCCCACCCAAGAAGCCCATCCTGTCCAGGAGGAAGTGTGAAGCACCTTCACCTAGAACAGGGTTTGTCTTCGTCCTCTGAGAGTGCTGGCTCTAACCCCTTGAGGTCAAAAACATGTCTGGTAGTGGCAGGCTGACAAAAACAAGTCAGGAACCATGCCAGTGCTCGGTGGATCGCATGACACACAGGGCTGTGTGCCATGTCGACTCTTCAGATTTCTCTGCACAAGACACACACCCTGTAATGGCAGAGAGCATAGCCTTGGTGGTTGGTCTCTGAGGTGGCACAGCCAGTGCTGCAGCCCCAGAGGACCCTCTTCAATACCCACCCCGTAGGGCTTACATGGGTACCTGAAATTGTGCCTGTTGTGGTACAGTTTTTAGAAAGAGATCTGGCACTGGTAACCTGGTTAGCAGGGAAATTTTCAGAACCTTCCGCTTCAATATTTTATCATACACAGACAATTCTCCACTATTAATCTTGTTATACAAAAATATGGCTAAAACAAAATAATCTTTTTCTGCCAGTATGAATGCAATCACTGGCTGGATGATGGAATATTGCTCCAGCTAAACGATGCAAAAACTGAGATTATGCGGTTTGGGAACGCCCACCAACTTTAGACACTTGAAAGGTGGCCCCCAGAGCTTGGTATGCCGCCCTCACCCAAATTAGTAGTAAAAAATCTGGAAATCCAGATGGATCAATCTCTAACTATGAAAGAACACGTTCTGGTGGCAACCACAGGCTCATGCTTACACATGATGCATCTGCTAAAAAGCGCTTTTCCTCTACTACCACGCACAGCAAGGACAACCTTAGTTCAGGTATTGGTTATCAGCCATCTGCACTATGGCAATGCTCTCCTCATCTCAGCAAATGAGACGTTACTATCTAAACTTCAGGTGAGATACAACACCATGGAACGTCTCATTTGCAATGTCCATTCTGGAACGGCATCCTCCCGTCTCCTATATGCTATACATTGGCTACTGGTGACAGAATTATCTTTAAGATCTTACTGCTTAACATACAATGCTTTATATGTTGAAGAGCCCACCTACCTATCGTCTAAGATCTCTTGCTACTCTCCCCCTGACAATTAAGATCTTGTGAAAGAGCTCTGGTCCCTGGGGCAGAGAGTCCCGGTCAGGAGGCAGGTAATTTTCTTCTCTTGCCCCTTTCTATTGGAATACGTTTCTGCTCCAAATGCGAATCTGTGAAGACCACCCCTAATTCAGGAAATGGCTCAAGACTACCCAATTCCAAAAGTAGTATTCTCCGTCTGTTACAGTGATACACGCGCCTCCAAGATATCCCTTCTGGGATGATGCGTGAACGAAATAAATTAAAATAACATAACATATCATTACCCAGTATACTTACGGTTTGAAATCACATCAGACATCAGGCAATAAGTGGTGGCTAACCATGTCAAAGAGGTACTTCCCTACAGTTACATGCCAATTGACTTGTACGTTAAAAGCGTAATGCCTAAATAAAAAAGCATAGCTTTACCTGCATTCAAGAGAAACATTTGTTGGAGATCTTTGGTAGTATAATGTACTGAAAGCCCCCAAAAACTAAGAACTTCTTTTTGGAGACTAGAAAAACGTGATCTTTGACAGGATAATGGATAAAATGTTCTATAAGAATTAAAAAACAACTTTTTAACACTGGAGACACAAAAACCCTAATTTGTAGGTCTTGCCCATCGGACAGCACCAGCTGTCTATGAAGGACCTATTGTGAGTTTTTCAAGACATTATAGCAGACTTACAACACATTGCTTACCACTGCTTTACTTTATTGTCACTCTCAGTTGCTTGCATCTTATTTAATGTCTTTCCTTCCTCTTCTTGTGTTTGTCCCTTCCATGGGGCATCGGCTCTCTGCCATTCTTCTGATTGGCTAAATTGGTCATCCTCTTAGAGAATTGCCTCTTTATCCTCTTTTTGATTTGCTGTGTTTGTTTATTTGCCAGAGCTTTGCCTTCTAACCATCCTTTTGATTGGCTGTGTTTGTCACTGCCCTGGAGCATCGTCTCTATATCATTCTTTGGATTGGCTGTGTTTTTCTCCCTTTGATTGGCTGTGCTTGTCCCTCTCCTGGAGCATCAACTTTCCAAGATTATTTTGATTGGCTGTGTTTGTCTCTCCCCTGCAGCATCGCTGGTTTACCATCCCATTGATTGACTGTGCTTGTCTCTCCCCTGGACATCGCCTCTTTACAATCCCTTTGATTGGCTTTGTTTGTCCATCTCCTGGAGCATCGCCTCCTTACCATCCCTATGATTGGTTGTTTATGTCCATCTCCCGGAGCATTGCCTCTTTACCATCCTTTTAATTGGCTGTGTTTGACTTCCTTTGACTGGCTGTATGTGTCAATCACCTGGAGCATCACTTTTTTACCGTCCATTTGATAGGATATGTTTGTCTCACTTTCAATGCCTGTGCTCGTCCTCCTGGATCATTGCTTATCTACCATTCTCTTGATTGGCTGTGTTTGTCTCTCCCCTGGAGCATCACCTCTTTACCATCCTTCTGATTGGCTGTGTTTGTCTCTCTCCCGGAGCATTGCCTCCCAGCCATCCTTTTGATTGGCTGTGTTTGGCATTCCCCCAGACCATCACCTATCTAACATTCTTCTGATTGGCTGTGTTTGTCTCTCCCCTGGACCATTGCCTCTGCACCATCCTTTTGATGGGCAGTCGTTTTTTTTCCCTTGAGCATCGCCTCTTTTCCATGCTTTTGACAGGCAGTGTTTTTCTTTCCCCTTGAGCTTCGCTTCTTTTCCATCCTTTGATTGTCTGTGTTTGTCTCTTCCTGATTGGCTGTGCTTGTCCCTTTCCTGGACCATCACCTTTCTACTATTCTTTCGATTGGCTGTGTTGGTCTCTGCCCTTGAGCATTGCCTCTTTATAAGCTGTTTCATTGGCTGTGTTTTTCTTCCTTTGATTGACTGTGCTTGTCCTTCTCCTGGATCATCACCTCTTTACCATCCTTTTCATTGGCTGTGTTTGTCTTCCTTTGATTGGCTGTGTTTGTCTCTCCCCTGTTGCATCAGCTCTTTACCACCCTTTTGGTTGGCTCTGTTTGCGTCTACCCTGGAGCTTTGCCTCTTTACCATCTCTTTACCTCTTTCTTTTATCTATCTCTGACGCCGGGAAACCCATTGAGGGTAGCTGCGCGCAATATAAGTTCAAATAAATAATAAAAAATAAAAATAAAAAATCTCTTTGACTGGCTGTGTTTGTCTTCCAATGATTGGCTGTGTTTGTCTCTCCACTAGAGCATCGCTTCTTGACCAACCATTTGATTGGCTGTGTTTGTCTTCTTATGATTGGCTGTGCTCGCCGTTCTCATGGAGCGTTGTCTCTTTACCGTCCCTTTGATTGACTGTGATTGTCTTCCTTTGATTGGCTGTGTTTGTCTCTACCCTAGGGTACCACCTCTTTGCCTTCCCTTTGACTGGCTGTGATTGTCTTCCTTTGATTGGCTGTGTTTGTCTCTACCCTGGAGTACCACCTCTTTGCCTTCCCTTTGACTGGCGGTGCTTGTCTTCCTTTGATCTGCTGTGTTTGTCTCTCCACTGAAGCATCACTCCTTTACCAACTCTTTGGTTGGATGTGTTTGTCTCTCCGCTGGAGAATTGCCTCTTTACCCTCCTTTTGATTGGCTGTGTTTGTCTCCCTTTGATTGGCTGTGTTTTTCTCTCGCCAGGAGCATCGCCTTGTTACTCGTAGTGTTTGTCTCTCCCCTGGAGCATCTCTCTTTACCCTCCTTTTGATTCGCTGTGCTTGTCTTCCTTTGAGTTGCTGTGTTTGTCTCTCCACTGAAGCATCGCCTCGTTACTCGCTGTGTTTGTCTCTCCCCTGGAGCATCACCTCCTTACCCCTCCTTTGATTGGCTGTGTTTGTCTCTACCCCAGAGCATCTCTCTTTTCCCTCCTTTTGATTCGCTGTGATTGCCTTCCTTTGAGTGGCTGTGTTTTTCTCTCCACTGAAGCATTGCTGCTTTACATACCGTTTTGTTGGCTGTGTTTGTCATCGCCTCTTTACCCTCACTTTGATTGGATGTGTTTGTCTTCCTTTGATTGGCTGTGTTTGTCTCTCCCCTGGAGCATCGCCTCTTTACACTCCCTTTGATTGGCTGTGTTTGTCTCTCTCCTGGAGCATCGCCTCTTTACACTCCCTTTGATTGGCTGTGTATGTCTCCCTTTGATTGGCTGTGTTTGTCTCTCGCCAGGAGCATCGCCTTGTTACTCGCTGTGTTTGTCTCTCCCCTGGAGCACCACCTCCTTACCCCTCCGTTGATTGGCTGTGTTTGTCTCTCCCCTGGAGCACCACCTCCTTACCCCTCCTTTGATTGGCTGTGTTTGTCTCTACCCCAGAGCATCTCTATTTACCCTCCTTTTGATTCGCTGTGATTGCCTTCCTTTGAGTGGCTGTGTTTGTCTCTCCACTGTAGCATTGCTGCTTTACATACCGTTTGGTTGGCTGTGTTTGTCATCGCCTCTTTACCCTCACTTTGATTGGATGTGTTTGTCTTCCTTTGATTGGCTGTGTTTGTCTCTCCCCTGGAGCATCGCCTCTTTACCCTCACTTTGATTGGATGTGTTTGTCTTCCTTTGGTTGGCTGAGTTTGTCTCTCCCCTTGAGAATCCCCTCTTTACACTCCCTTTGATTGGCTGTGTTTGTCTCTCTCCTGGAGCATCGCCTCTTTACACTCTCTTTGATTGGCTGTGTTTGTCTCTCCCATGGAGCATCGCCTCTTTACACTCCCTTTGATTGGCTGTGTTTGTCTCTCCCCTACAGCATCCACTTGTTACCCTCCCTTTGTTTGGCTGTGTTTGTCTCTCACCAGGAGCATAGCCTCCTTACTATTCCTTTGATTGGCAGTGTTTTTCTCTCCCTGGATTATCCCTTTTTTTACCACCCCCTTCATTGGCTGTGTTTGTCTCCCTTTGATAGGCTGTGCTTGTACTTCTCCTGGAGCCTCGCCGTTTAAGTTTTTAACATCCCTTTAATTGGCTGTGTTTGTCTTCATTTGATTGGCTGTGTTTGTCTTACTGCTGGCGCATCACCTATTTAACATCCTTTGTTGAAGCCGTGTTTTTCTTCTGTTAAGTGTCTGAATTTTTCTCTCCACTGGAGCATCACCTCTTTACCATCCTTTTGGTGGGCTGTTTTTATCTTTCTTTGATGGGCTGTGTCTGTCTTCCTTTGATTGGCTGTGTTTGTCTCTCCCCTGGAGCATCACCTTTTACAATCCCTTTGATTGACTGTGTTTGTCTCTCACCTGGAGCATTGCCTCTTTACCATCCCTATGATTGACTGTGTTTGTTTCTTCCCCGGAGCATAGCCTCTGCCATTCTTTTGATTGGTTGTGTTTGTCTCCTACCAGAAGCATCACATCTTTGATTGGCTGAGATTGTCTCTCGCCTGGAGCATCGCCTCTTTACTCTTCCTTTGATTGAATGTGTTTGTCTCTCCCCTTGATCATCGCCTCTTTACCATCCCTTTGATTGGCTGTGTTTGTCTCTCCCTGAAGCATCACCTCTTTACCCCTCCTTTGATTTGCAGTGTTTGTCTCTACGCCAGAGCATCGTCCCTTTACCCTCCCTTTACCCTCCCTTTGATTGGCTGTGTTTGTCTCCCTTTTGATTGACTGTGTTTGTCTCTCCAATGGAACATCGCCTTTTTACCCTCTCTTTGATTGGCTGTGTTTGTCTTCCTTAGATTGGCTGTGTTTTATTCTGTCCCTGATCATTGCCTCTTTACCCCCCCTTTTTCCCCTTCATATCACCATGTTTGCAAATCCAAGCCTTAATACACAACCTTTTCCACCCACAGGCTACTTGCAATTACACATCTGGTCCTGCTAATCCAGTCCTTCCAGTTTTCTAATGGCCTGGAGCCAGTCAAAACCTTGAGGGGGGAGAGGATATTTCCACCTCTTACAGATCTCTATCCAGGCTAAAAGATTCATATAAAAAAGGAGATTGCATTGTAATTGTATTGTAATTGCATTTATTTAGCGCTTACTACCCCTGACGATGCGTCAAAGTTCTTTTTCGGCTACTAGCACGCTACTCCGGATCCCCAAAAATGAGTGGTGAATTAGTATAGTGAAATATGAAAGTAATTTGAGTAATGGATATGTTAGTCATTTATTTGGATTGAGAAGGATAGTGGAGGGATAGAAGAGGGAAAAAGGCTTGCATTTATATAGTGCTTGCTACCCCTGATTGGCTTTTGAAGTGCTTTTTTGGCGAGTAGCACTCAATGAAGGGCAAAAGAAGTAAAAGATACAGCAGAAAGGGAGGGACACAAATGTAAAACAAGCACGCAAGGAGGAGAGAAGAAACAACACATGCACTCCAATTGAGTGTTAAAAGAGAAAGAAAAAAGTATCTCCGTGATTGTAAGCAACGGAAGGATAAAACTCATCCATCAGAAACACTGTAAAAACCTGTGCTCCAGAGGAAGGACACGCCCAATAAAAGGAATTAAAGCAATTAAATAAGAAGCAAGGAAATAACTTGATAAACAAGCTCACCTATAGTAATCAATGGGCTGACCTGAAGCCTGCTCTAAGTTTTGGAATTGAACACGAGTCTTTTGGTAAAAGATAGCTAAAGCGGTCTGTAAAAGCGGCTTATTCATTCTTTTTCTGGAGAGAGGCAGGTGTAGCTGTCCATTTTCTTCAGATAGTGACAGTGACTTTCAGCCAGTCCTGTTTTTTGGCTAGCAGAGAAGCATGCTGGGACACGTAATTAAATTTTCCTTAGCCTTGGTGTGGGTCTTGAAGTCTCATGAGATGAGACCAGTTGACTGTATTAGACCAGTGTTTGTTCATTGTATCAGTGTTTGGAATCTATATATAGCAAAATGAGCTATAGCTTTGCCACAGCTGCCCTTTTGGTAGTCTGTGAAAGACTTTCCACGGAGTTATAGCCAATCTCAGCTTTGTAACAGGAACTGAAGAGTATGAATGCCAACATCAACATACCCTCCAGCAAGAAGATCCTGTGTTACACGACGCCTGGGGTCGTGCCCTCCCCAATGAAGATCCGTTGCAAGTAGGTCCTTACTTCTTCATAAAGAATGGACTCCTGTACAGGAAGGGAGGGCCCCAGACAACACCCCAGTTGGTTATCCCTGGACTGTTTAGGGATAAGGTACTGTTTTTGGCCCACAGTCACTTACAAGGAGGACATTTCAGTGATGAAAAGACTGGACAAACGATCCTGGAGAAATTCTATTGGCCTGACGTATATGCACAAATTAAAAGATATTGCCGGGAGTGCCCGGTGTGCCAGAAAACCAGCCGGTATCATCCCCCGAGGGTACCACTCCAGCCCCTCCCTCTCATAGATGTCCCCTTTACTAGAGTAGGGATGGACCTTATAGGCCCCATGTTACCCTCTAGGAGCGGATGCAGGTACGCTCTGGTATTAGTAGACTACGTCACATGATTCCCGGAAGCAGTGCCCCTGCAACAACTCACCACCCAGAACATAGCCAAAGCCCTCATTCCCATCTTCTATAGGGTGGGTTTTCCCCGCAAGATATTGACCGATCAAGGGACGCCCTTTGTCTCGTCCCTCATGCGCCAAGTATGTTCCAATCTGGGTATCAAGCAAATAAGAACCTCTGCTTACCACCCCCAGACAGACGGGTTGGTGGAGCGTTATAACGCTACCTTGAAAACCACCCTCAAAAAGCTATTAGGCCTTGAGAGCAAAAGGTGGGAGGAGATTCTTCCTCTTGCCCTTTTTGCCATCCGCTGTAAGGTACAAAGCAGCACTGGTTATTCACCATACGAACTATTATACGGACGAGCCCCACGGACTCTCTTGGACATGGCTCGGGAAGCCTGGGAAGGCGAGCCAGATCGAACTCGACCTCTACCCGAATATGTAGACAACCTCAAGACCCACTTAGGGGAAATTAGGGAGATTGTGAGACAACCTGTTGGCCGCCCAAAACACCCAGAAACACCAGTACGACAAAGGAACCAAAGCCCGATCCTTTGTTCCCCGAGACCTCGTGTTACTACTCCTGCCGTCTTCTGACCATAAGCTGCTAGGGCAGTGGCAGGGCCCGGTCCCTGTCCTAAGACAAGTGACTCCTGTCACCTATGAAATCGAAACGGACGCCAGCCGAGGGGTCACCCAAATCTACCATGTTAACCTCCTAAAAAAATGGGAGGGACCCCGTCCCGTCCTATCTGGTAGTCAATCCGTTCCTTTTGAGGGATGCTTTGACCCAGACCTGCCTGAAAGCAACAAACAGGACCTCCGACGGTCCTTGTCCTCTTTGCAAACAGTGTTCTCATCCTTACCAGGACACACCACCATGGTGGAACATACCATCCACACGGAACCTGGAAAGACGGTAAGACAACGACCATACCGAATCCCTGAAGCACGTAGAGCCGTCATTAAAGAGGAAACGAACCAGATGTTGAAAATGGACATAATAGAACCCTCCAGCAGCAGTTGGAATTCGCCCATCGTCTTGGTTCCTAAACCCGATGGCTCTACTAGATTCTGCATCGATTTCAGAGAGGTGAATAAAATCTCTGCATTCGACTCGTATCCCCTACCCCGTGTAGACGAGATGGTGGAGCGCATAGGCAAGGCTAAGTACATAAGCACCCTTGACCTGTGCAAGGGCTATTGGCAGATCCCGTTAAAAGAAGAAGACAAACAAAAGACCGCATTCTCAACCCCAGAGGGCTTGTTCCAGTTTAAAGTAATGCCCTTCGGGCTCCATGGAGCCCCGGCTACATTCCAGAGGGCTATGAACCTGGTCTTACAACTCCATTCCCATTACTCTGGGGCTTACCTAGACGACATCGTCATATATAGCGATACATGGGAACAACACCTTTACCATTTGCAGTCTGTTGTCTCCTCCCTTGGTAAATATGGCTTCACCATCAACCCCTCATAGACCACGTTAGCGGCACAAAGTGTGAGGTATCTAGGATACGTGTTGGGAGGAGGGCACATCCATCCTCAGGACAACAAGGTCAAGACCATCCAAGCCATACCCTTCCCCCAAACACGGAAAGAACTCTGTGCCTTTCTAGGGATGTTGGGCTATTAGAGGAGATTTATCCCCAACTTTTTCCAAACCGCAGCCCCACTGACCGATCTACTAAAGAAAACCGCAAAAACAGAAGAGATACTAAAACAACCGTCTCCCTTGCTGTTACACGCCTTTAACCTACTCAAGCATTCCCTGGTTTCTGAGCCTGTGTTAATCAGTCCCGATTATACCCAGCCTTTCATCCTACAGACCGACGTGTCCGATCAGGGTTTGGGGGCTGTCCTGTCACAAAAGGATTCAGAGGGGGCAGAAAAACCAATCCTCTACCTCAGTAGGAAGCTTTTCCCACGTGAATTGAACTATTCAGTAGTCGAAAAGGAGGCACTGGCTATTAAATGGGCAGTATAAAGCCTCCGGTATTACCAGGAGGGACGGGAGTTCCTCTTATACACCGATCACGCCCCGCTAGAATGGATGGCACGTAACAGAGGCCACAACGACCGAGTACTCCGGTGGTTCCTCTCTCTGCAACCCTTTCGATTCAGAACTTTACACCGGAAAGGGCTAGAACAGGGTAATGCGGACTACCTCTCCCGTTATCCGCCTCCTACAACCCCTACAAGAAAGACTGCTAGGGAAAGGGGATGTGAAGAAGCAACCCTTACCTCCCCGGGGCGGCGACAGAGTGTGGACTCCCTGGCCTCCGGAACCACGCATGCCGCATCTCAGCCAAACCAGGCTACTCCTCTCTCTTTCTCCCTACAGGCGCCGGCAGCAACAGCGGTACGCAGCGGACCGGAAGCGATCTCTCGTGACCCCGGAAGTGAGGCGATTCAGGAAAGACCGGAAGTGATCGCACCCGACCCCGGAAGTAATCCCCCAGGTTCCCGTCCGGAAGATAGAAAAACCGACAAGCAGGAAGACGAGGGGTTCCCAGCAGCGGACTTGTGGCAAGAGCTACCAGCAAGCGAAGAACCAGCAGCGGAGAGCGGAGGAGAAAGGAAGACCAGAGACAAAGAAGAGGAGGAGAACGTTTGGTGCGAAGATTGGTGGCGACCTCAGGAGGTGGCTGGAGAGCGGCCGTAACTCGGAAGAGAGTTACGGCGGGGCACGTGAGTACCTTGTCACCTTTCTCCGTGTTTCCCCTGTAGTTTAGTGTAAATACTGTATATAGAGGTACGATCAGCACTCACTGTAAAATAGACGTACCACTGGCACTGTGTAGTACCGGACACCATTTCCCCCACAAGCAGCACCCTCTCCCCGTTACCTGTCTTTACTTCCCTTCTCCACCTACCCTACCGTCCCTTCCTCATGCTCGCTTTAACTCCCTCACTCCCCGGTGCGGGTGGAAGTACTCCTAAGTCTGTTTTGCTCAGGACTAATCGCCCTGTATTTTTTCTCTTCCTCGTATACCTCCGAGGGACACACCGTTACCTCTACCTCGATAAGACGACCTCAGACCAGCAGCGGACATCCTACAGACGACCCCCTCGCCGGACTCACACCACGACGACCCCAGCCTGCATATCCTACCTGGACTCAACACCTGGCACATGTACTACAAAGACCTTGTTTCTGTACACTCAATAAATCCTCGCTGATCATAGCGCACTTCATCCGGCCTCCGCGCCTGTTATTCCGGCCCGCCCTAACCCCCACTCCACACTGATATACCCACACATAGTATACAGTGCACCCAGCCTTAGGGCTAAAGGCTTGCAGTAGAGGTGACTTACCTATATCTTACACAGTGGGTGGATCGCATGACACACAGGGCTGTGTGCCAAGTCGACTCTTCAGATTTCTCTGCACAAGACACACACCCTGTAATGGCAGAGAGCATAGCCTTGGTGGTTGGTCTCTGAGGTGGCACAGCCAGTGCTGCAGCCCCAGAGGACCCTCTTCAATACCCACACAGTAGGGCTTACATGGGTACCTGAAATTGTGCCTGTTGTGGTACAGTTTTTAGAAAGAGATCTGGCACTGGTAACCTGGTTAGCAGGGAAATTTTCAGAACCTTCCGCTTCAATATTTTATCATACACAGACAATACTCCGCTATTAATCTTGTTATACAAAAATATGGCTAAAACAAAATAATCTTTTTCTGCCAGTATGAATGCAATCACTGGCTGGATGATGGAAGATTGCTCCAGCTAAATGATGCAAAAACTGACATTATGCGGTTTGGGAACGCCCACCAACTTTGAACACTTGAAAGGAAGATAATTACCATAGCTTCAGAAAGCTTGTAAAGACCTGGCTGTACGAACAATAATCCCTCATAATTTCCCTCCGTTTCTGTCTTTTCGCTTCTAGCTGTGTCTAGGCGCCGGGAAACCCTTCTTGGGTAGCTGTTGCGCCCTATAAATTGACAAAATAAATAAAATAAATAAATAATAAGGTGGCCCCCAGAGGTTGGTATGCCGCCCTCACCCAAATTAGTAGTAAAGAATCTGGAAATCCAGATGGATCAATCTCTAACTATGAAAGAAGAAGTTCTGGTGGCAACCACAGGCTCATGCTTACACATGATGCTTCTGGTTAAAATTTGCTTTTCCTCTACTACCACGCACAGCAAGGAAAACCTTAGTTCAGGCATTGGTTATCAGCCATCTGCACTATGGCAATGCTCTCCTGGTCTCAGCAAATGAGACGTTACTATCTAAACTTCAGGTGAGATACAACACCATGGAACGTCTCATTTGCAATGTCCATTCTGGAACGGCATCCTCCCCTCTCCTATATGCTTTACATTGGCTACTGGTGAGAGAATTATCTTTACGATCTGCTGCTTAACTTACAAAGCTTTATATGTTGAAGAGCCCACTTACCTATCGTCTAAGATCTCTCGCTACTCTCCCCCTGACAATTAAGATCTTGTGACAGAGCTCTGGTCCCTGGGGCAGAAAGTCCCAGTCAGGAGGCAGGTAATTTTCTTCTCTTGCCCCTTTCTATTGGAATACGTTTCTGCTCCAAATGCGAATCTGTGAAGACCACCCCCAATTCAGGAAATGGCTCAAGACTACCCAATTCCAAAAGTAGTATTCTCCGTCTGTTACCGTGATACACGCGCCTCCAAGATATCCCTTCTGGGATGATGCGTGAACTAAATAAATTAAAATAACATAACATAACATTACCCAGTGTACTTACGGTTTGAAATCACATCAGACATCAGGCAATTAGTGGTGGCTAACCATGTCAAAGAGGTACTTCCCTACAGTTACACGCCAATTGACTTGTATGTTAACAGCGTAATGCCTAAATAAAAAAGCATAGCTTTACCTGCATTCAAGAGAAACATTTGTTTGAGATCTTTGGTAGTATAATGTACTGAAAGCCCCCAAAAACTAAGAACTTCTTTTTGGAGACTAGAAAAACGTGATCTTTGACAGGATAATGGATAAAATGTTCTATAAGAATTAAAAAACAACTTTTTAACACTGGAGACACAAAAACCCTAATTTGTAGGTCTTGCCCATCGGACAGTGCCAACTGTCTATGAAGGACCTATTGTGAGTTTTTCAAGACATTATAGCAGACTTACAACACATTGTTTACCACTGCTTTACTTTATTGTCACTCTCAGTTGCTTGCATCTTATTTAATGTCTTTCCTTCCTCTTCTTGTGTTTGTCCCTTCCATGGGGCATCGGCTCTCTGCCATTCTTCTGATTGGCTAAATTGGTCATCCTCTTAGAGAATTGCCTCTTTATCCTCCTATTGATTTGCTGTGTTTGTTTATTTGCCAGAGCTTTGCCTTCTAACCATCCTTTTGATTGGCTGTGTTTGTCACTGCCCTGGAGCATCGTCTCTATATCATTCTTTGGATTTGCTGTGTTTGTCTCCCTTTGATTGGCTGTGCTTGTCCCTCTCAAAGAGCATCAACTTTCCAAGATTATTTTGATTGGCTGTGTTTGTCTCTCCCCTGCAGCATCGCTTCTTTACCATCCCTTTGATTGACTGTGCTTGTCTCTCTCCTGGACATCGCCTCTATATGATCCCTTTGATTGGCTGTGTTTGTCTCTCCCCTGCAGCATCGCTTGTTTACCATCCCTTTGATTGACTGTGCTTGTCTCTCTCCTGGACATCGCCTCTTTACAATCCCTTTGATTGGCTGTGTTTGTCCATCTCCTGGAGCATCGCCACCTTACCATCCCTATGATTGGTTGTTTATGTCCATCTCCCGGAGCATTGCCTCTTTACCATCCTTTTAATTGGCTGTGTTTGACTTCCTTTGAATGGCTGTATGTGTCAATCACCTGGAGCATCACTTTTTTACCGTCCATTTGATAGGATATGTTTGTCTCACTTTCAATGGCTGTGCTTGTCCTTCTCCTGGATCATTGCTTATCTACCATTCTCTTGATTGGCTGTGTTTGTCTCTCCCCTGGAGAATCACCTCTTTACCATCCTTCTGATTGACTGTGTTTGTCTCTCTCCCGGAGCATTGCCTCCCAGACATCCTTTTGATTCGCTGTGTTTGGCATTCCCCCAGAGCATCACCTATCTAACATTCTTATGATCGGCTGTGTTTGTCTCTCCCCTGGAGCATTGCCTCTGCACCATCCTTTTGATGGGCAGTCGTTTTTTTCCCTTGAGCATCGCCTCTTTTCCATGCTTTTGACTGGCAGTGTTTTTCTTTCCCCTTAAGCTTCGCTTCTTTTCCATCCTTTGATTGTCTGTGTTTGTCTCTTCCTGATTGGCTGTGCTTGTCCCTGTCCTGGACCATCACCTTTCTACTATTCTTTCGATTGGCTGTGTTGGTCTCTGCCCTTGAGCATTGCCTCTTTATAAGCCGTTTCATTGGCTGTGTTTTTCTTCCTTTGATTGACTGTGCTTGTCCTTCTCCTGGATCATCACCTCTTTACCATCCTTTTCATTGGCTGTGTTTGTCTTCCTTTGATTGGCTGTTTTTGTCTCTCCCCTGGAGCATCAGCTCTTTACCACCCTTTTGGTTGGCTCTGTTTGCGTCTACCCTGGAGCTTTGCCTCTTTACCATCTCTTTACCTCTTTCTTTTATCTATCTCTGGCGCCGGGAAACCCATTGAGGGTAGCTGCGCGCAATATAAGTTCAAATAAAGAAAAAATAAATAAATAAATAAATCTCTTTGAATGTCAGTGTTTGTCTCTCCCCTAGAGCAGTGCATCTTTACCCTCCCTTTGACTGGCTGTGTTTGTCTTCCTTTGATTGGCTGTGTTTGTCTCTCCACTAGAGCATCGCTTCTTGACCAACCCTTTGATTGGCTGTGTTTGTCTTCTTATGATTGGCTGTGCTCGCCGTTCTCATGGAGCGTTGTCTCTTTACCATCCCTTTGATTGGCTGTGATTGTCTTCCTTTGATTGGCTGTGTTTGTCTCTACCCTGGAGTACCACCTCTTTGCCTTCCCTTTGACTGGCGGTGCTTGTCTTCCTTTGATCTGCTGTGTTTGTCTCTCCACTGAAGCATTACTCCTTTACCAACTCTTTGGTTGGATGTGTTTGTCTCTCCGCTGGAGAATTGCCTCTTTACCCTCCTTTTGATTGGCTGTGTTTGTCTTCCTTTGGTTGGCTGCGTTTGTCTCTCCCCTGGAGCATCAACTCTTTCCCCTCCTTTTGAGAAGCTGTGTTTATCTTCCTTTAAGTGGCCGTTTTCTGTCTCCTCTAGAGCCTCGCCTCTTTACCATCCTTTTGGTTGTCTTTTTTTTCTGCCTTTGATTGGCTGTGTTTGTCTTCCTTTGATTGGTTGTGTTTGTCTCTCCCCTGGAGCATCACCTTTTGCCATTCCTTTGATTGGCTGCATTTGTCTCTCCCCAGAGCATCGCCGCTTTACCCTCCCTGTGACTGGCTGTGTTTGTCTCTTCCGTGGAGCATGGCCTCTTTACCCTCCCTTTGATTGGCTGTGTATGTCTCCCTTTGATTGGCTGTGTTTGTCTCTCGCCAGAAGCATCGCCTTGTTACTCGCAGTGTTTGTCTCTCCCCTGGAGCATCTTTCTTTACCCTCCTTTTGATTCGCTGTGATTGTCTTCTTTTGAGTGGCTGTGTTTGTCTCTCCACTGAAGCATTGCTGCTTTACATACCGTTTTGTTGGCTGTGTTTGTCATCGCCTCTTTACCCTCACTTTGATTGGATGTGTTTGTCTTCCTTTGATTGGCTGTGTTTGTCTCTCCCCTGGAGCATCGCCTCTTTACACTCCCTTTGATTGGCTGTGTTTGTCTCTCTCCTGGAGCATCGCCTCTTTACACTCTCTTTGATTGGCTGTGTTTGTCTTTCCCATGGAGCATCGCCTCTTTACACTCCCTTTGATTGGCTGTGTTTGTCTCTCCCCTACAGCATCCACTCGTTACCCTCCTTTGTTTGGCTGTGTTTGCCTCTCCCCTGGAGCATTGCCTCTTTACTATCCCTTTGATTGGCTGTGTTTGTCTCTCCCTACAGCATCCCCTCGTTACCCTCCCTTTGTTTGGCTGTGTTTGCCTCTCACCAGGAGCATAGCCTCTTTACTATCCCTTTTATTGGCTGTGTTTTTCTCTCCCCTGGATTGTCCCTTTTTACCACCCCCTTCATTGGCTGTGTTTATCTCCCTTTGATTGTCTGTGCTTGTACTTCTCCTGGAGCCTCGCCTTTTAAGTTTTTAACATCCCTTTAATTGGCTGTGTTTGTCTTCATTTGATTGGCTGTGTTTGTCTTACTGCTGGTGCATCACCTATTTAACATCCTTTGTTGAAGCCGTGTTTGTCTTCTGTTAAGTGTCTGAATTTTTCTCTCTACGGGAGCATCACCTCTTTACCATCCTTTTGGTGGGCTGTTTTTATCTTTCTTTGATGGGCTGTGTCTGTCTTCCTTTGATTGGCTGTGTTTGTCTCCCCCCTGGAGCATCACCTTTTACAATCCCTTTGATTGGCTGTGTTTGTCTCTCACCTGGAGCATTGCCTCTTTACCATCCCTATGATTGACTGTGTTTGTTTCTTCCCCAGAGCATAGCCTCTTTGCCATTCTTTTGATTGGTTGTGTTTGTCTCCTACCAGAAGCATCACATCTTTGATTGGCTGAGATTGTCTCTCGCCTGGAGCATCGCCTCTTTACTTTTCCTTTGATTGAATGTGTTTGTCTCTCCCCTTGATCATCGCCTCTTTACCATCCCTTTGATTGGCTGTGTTTGTCTCTCCCTGAAGCATCACCTCTTTCCCCCTCCTTTGATTTGCAGTGTTTGTCTCTACGCCAGAGCATCGTCCCTTTACCCTCCCTTTGATTGGCTGTGTTTGTCTCCCTTTTGATTGACAGTGTTTGTCTCTCCAATGGAACATCGCCTTTTTACCCTCTCTTTGATTGGCTGAGTTTGTCTTCCTTAGATTGGCTGTGTTTTATTCTGTCCCTGATCATTGCCTCTTTACCCCCCCTTTTTCCCCTTCATATCACCATGTTTGCAAATCCAAGCCTTAATACGCAACCTTTTCCACCACAGGCAACTTGCAATTACACATCTGGCCCTGCTAATCCAGTCCTTCCAGTTTCCTGGTTACTGGTTTCACGCAAGTGTAATTATAGGACGCCGCCTTAGTCCCTTGCTGTTCTAGACCAACTCAGGGAATTGTCCCAAATCGTACTGCTAGGGGCCCTATCGACACCAGTATACGTTTTGCATATAGTTCTAACGGCCAGGAGCCAGTCAAAACCTTGAGGGGGGAGAGGATATTTCCATCTCTTACAGATCTCTCTCCAGGTTAAAAGCATCTTATATAAAAGGAGATTGTATTGTAATTGTATTGTAATTGCATTTATTTAGCGCTTACTACCCCTGACGATGCGTCAAAGTTCTTTTACGGCTACTAGCACGCTACTCCGGATCCCAAAAAATGAGTGGTGAATTAGCATAGTGAAATATGAAAGTAATTTGAGTAATGGATATGTTAGTCATTTATTTGGATTGAGAAGGATAGTGGAGGGATAGAAGAGGGAAAAAGGCTTGCATTTATATAGTGCTTGCTACCCCTGATTGGCTTTTGAAGTGCTCTTTTGGCGAGTAGCACTCAATCGAGGGCAAAAGAAGTAAAAGAAACAGCAGAAAGGGAGGGACACAAAAGTAAAACAAGCACGCAAGGAGGAGAGAAGAAACAACACATGCACTCCAATGGAGCGTTAAAAGAGAAAGAAAAAAGTATCTCCGTGATTGTAAGCAATGGAAGGATATAACTCATCCATCAGAAACACTGTAAAAACCTGTGCTCCAGAGGAAGGACACGCCCAATAAAAGGAATTAAAACAATTGAAAAAGAAGCAAGGAAATAACTTGATAAACAAGCTCACCTATAGTAATCAATGGGCTGACCTGAAGCCCACTCTAAGTTTTGGAATTGAACACAAGTCTTTTGGTAACAGATAGCTAAAGCGGTCTGCATAAGCGGCTTTTTCAGTCTTTTTCTGGAGAGAGGCCGGTGTAGCTTTCCATTTTCTTCAGATAGTGACAGTCGCTTTCAGCCAGTCCCGTTTTTTGGCTAGCAGAGAAGCATGCTGGGACACGTAATTTCATTTTCCTTAGCCTTGGTGTGGGTCTTGAAGTCTCATGAGAGGAGACCAGTTGACTGTATTAGACCAGTGTTTGTTCATTGTATCAGTGTTTGGAATCTATATATATCAAAATGAGCTATAGCTTTGCCACAGCTGCCCTTTTGGTAGTCTGTGAAAGACTTTCCACGAAGTTATAGCGAATCTCAGCTTTGTAACAGGAACTGAAGAGTATGAATGCCAACATCAACGTACCCTCCTGCTGCACACGTCTTTCTTGATTTCACCCTTGCCAGAAATTGTCAGGAAGCATGCCACAAGGAAAACATTCATCTCCTGAGGTTGCCTTACTCACTCAGTCTCCTCCGCCCACGCAGCATCCAAAGCTCCTCCAACCCGAACCGGTTTTAGGGATGATTGTCCTGCATTACCGTTGCGCCTGAGGCTAATTTTGTTCAGGTAAATATTTGTTCGTGAGAGTTGTACAGAGCACAATATGAACTGAATTGACTGTAGGGATTGTGGATAGTGAGCAAGAGATGGACAGAAATGTTTAAATCGTGCAAACCTCTTGTATTTACTGAGGCCAAAATCCACCCTATTGGTCTTTAAGGTAGTCCCTATGTGTGTTTGTGAGTTCATATGTCATGCATTTAGGGAAGCCAACCCTAGCTGGGAGTAATAGCGCGCTGTATAGGACAGTAGTAAACAACTGGTGGTGTACAAGAAAAACAAAAGCTTAGGCGGACGAGTTTTCTCTTTTATATATGCCTCAGATAGAAGGAGCAAGGTCTTTAAGGATGGGGTTTCATAAAAGACATGAGCTTCAGTTCTACTGTGAATCATAGGAGTTTATAGGGCCAGGACGCTCCCAGTTATGGTTCCTGGCCTCCTCTAACTCAACAAAATGAATGATTTGATCGTGAGCTCTTTATTTGGGCACACACAGGTCATGTCAATTAACAGACAACACTACATTAAAAAAAGTTGTAACCTAGCATTATCATCAAACAAACAATGACAATTCTTAAGGCATTCTCATATTACCAGGCCACAGCAAATGGCATACTTCTATCTAACAACAGATCCATCTTCATAAAAATGAAAAAAACGTATTTGCAGCTAATTACACAATTTAACATGCGCCAAAATGAAACCTCCACCTCCCCAGAGCTTGGCCCCTGGTGAGGTGATGTTATGTTCCATATAGGTACCCCAATATAGGCTAAGGTAGTCACCTAACCTATCACCGATATTCTTTGTACCATTACACTACACAACGATTCTTAGTAATGACCTTTTGCCTAGTTACGGTAATGTCCAGAGATGACATGGGGTTTCTCTGAAAAGCTTAAGCCTCATTCATTTTGCATGAGGATACTTGGAATCACCGCAAGACAGCAGGCCTACCATCTCCTGCATAATAACTATGTACAAGGGTCATTCCTTCCGTCATACCAGTCCGACATGACACAGCAAGGTATATCACCAGGGGGTACCACTTTGAGTATATAGACCTCATCTCTTGCTGAGGTAATCAGATGAGAAAAGGACTTCCATTCCAACACACTGATGCGAGACTCTGAGGCTCCCGCTCGTAGACAATCCAGCTCGCAGTGGTCTGAGAACCCTTTCTGGGTGTCCATCTTGAGACCAAGACGGGTGCCACAGTCTCTCACTTCAGGTAATGGGGTTGACTTTATCTTAGAGGGATTCTTGGCTTTACACTGTATACATGGTAGGTACATTTAGGTACATGTAGTTAGGGTTGCATCGTATGAGAATGCTTGTATTACTGTCATGTATTTTACATACTTGCCTGTATCAATTGCTTCAGCATGAAGGTAGGAATCTACCATCCTTTTACTCTGTCGTTGCTTATAATCATTTATATCTGTTACTGTCTAATGGTTATTTCAGCACACCTATTTTACCCTAGAATGACGCTGGTTCAATAAATGCTTATTGAAAAACGTCCCCACCGTTTATTCTGTGTATCTCTTTGAGACAAAGTGAGCACAAGTGACTGAGAGACAAGTTGCACTGTTTCCACGATTCTGAGGATTCAGGGTTGTCATGTTCGATTGTTACCAAGAACTATTCTCTCCTTGGTAAGAGGGGTTTCTTCTAGTGGCACCGCGAGCTAGCTGGTATATAGGCTAACATTACCGGTAGGGGTGTATAGAATCAGTTTGACACCAATCCTATAGTGTATGTTGTCTAAACGTGCGGATCCTATATAGGTTAATAGGAACTAGACAACATGGCACCGCCAACGTTTGTTTGGTATTTATTTAACAGTCAAGTCTGAGTAGTTCAGTCGTGCTTTTCTCAGAGATCCCTACTTACATTTCCCCAGAGACGTCTGGAGTGGGAAGGGAGCTATCCGGTCACAGCTGAGTAGGCAGATTCCTAATATTTGGCTGTAGGTTTATCAAGCTTGAAGGACAAACAGTTCCTATTTGCATAAAACCTTATCTCAGTTTCATTGAAAACTCTTCCTTGAAACGTTTGTCAAACAAATGACTGATGAAAACGATGCCGGGAAAGCACAGCCTACTGCAGTCAGGGAAGAAGAAATATAAGAGGAAATAAATATTTCAGAAAACGCTAGGTATGCCCTTACTCAAAAGCTAACGGACTACGGAGTCCCAGCTAGGAGTGGATGAGTCACTTTTGTAATTGAGGCTCACGAGTCATATAGAACAGAGGTTTTCTATTCATGGGTTAAATTCCCACAAGCAGATGCACAATCAAATACATTTCATTCTTACATTGAAGATGAAACCAAATGAATACTGTCCGTATGAGTACATTTAAATTCCGCTCACCTACCAGGAGCACATAAACTGGTTTAACCCCTTCGATGCTGATGACGGCCCCCAGCCGTCATGCACTACAGTGGGCTTGTGCTGATGACGGCTGGGGGCCGTCATAAACCCGCCCACTCGCGATTCTGCCCCACAGGCGCAGAATCGCGGCCGCGCCCAAGGGGTTAAAGGCGCCCTTCCCCATACAAAAGACAAAGCAAGACTAGGCCCACTCGGAAGAGATGCAGCCACTTTGTTGTATTTCTATCTAGGACCCTAACTCAATATTCCCGTTTCATGCCCTTTTGTGGTTATAACTAATAATATCCTTATAAAGGCATAAGAATCATATCCATATTCAGTAATAGCCCATGGAGTCCAAAACACAGCACGGCTACTCCCATAGACTCCTAGAAATCACAACGCGTTCTTTAAACAAACCATGCCACCAGCAGCCCGGCAAAACCCTGTGCTCTTGTTTTGATTTGCACAAGAACTCCTAGAGTCCAGAAAGAACTGTTAGTTCTTGGTGACGTCTTATGTCCAACCTTACGTCAAACCCGGCACCTTTCAGGTGTAAATATACCAACGTTGCCTTAAGCAAACACACGGTGGTTGGGAGCAGAGCGACGTTCTACTTGCCCGAGAGCCCAGCTGTTGCGGAGAGCTGAAGGAAACTGCCCCTCCCTTTGACGCACGAAGAGAGACGCTATCTTTTTCTCCAGCCGAGAAAATCCAGCTCCGGTGTTCCCAAGTCACCCTCGTGGGTTGCTGGGAGATTGAGTCCTGAGAAGTGAGATACAAGACCTCCTTCATTCTATAACCAAGGTACGGAGCTGATTAAAACCTTAGAGAGAATTCTTGATTCCGATACTTGGCAAAACTTAAACTCAACTTAAAACTGGAACTCACTTACTCCTTTCCATGTATTTGGATTTGGTCAGGTACACTGAGGTAGGCGTATCTTAGAAGCACCAGTTGAGTTCGTTAGTCAATGTTTTTATGTATGTATATATTTTTTCAATTTTAAAGTATCATATGGCTAAGAAACCATATCCATGCTTTTACAGTATTATTTCATAATACTACTTTTACTGTACGCACTTTACTTTATAATAAGTATTGCAACTGTGGCAATTCATTTCTCTTGCATGAGAAAGAAGACTGCTCAATAAAATAACACCTTTAATTGAAAACGCCCGTCTCTCTGTTTCTCGGCACTCTGGTGGAACTAAGCATGCACAATTGACTGAGTAAAATAGCTCTCTATTGTTTCACATGACTCTAGAGATACACTCTTTATTCTGGGGGAGCAAAGTTGTCATGTTATATGGTTGTCAGAAGCTAATCCCTGTTTGTCTAAATCAGGACGGGTAACCCTTTCCTGAACATTCGAGAAAGTTTCTAGTGATCTCTGAGCTAGCTGGCAAAACTAATTAAGTCTAACATAGTCAGTAGAGACCTAGGTGACCTCAGTCCTACGTCTACACTGCTGTTTATGTTATTCGAATGCGCAGGGCCTATTGGGAATATAGGAACTACACTACATGGCGCCCAACGTTTGGTAAGGCGATAAAACTAACGCAAGACACTAGAGTAACGTCGTGCTTTTCACACAGACCCCTTTCTCCCGTAAAAAACTCCAATAGACGTCTGGAGTGGGTGAAAGGTTAATATCCGCCAGAACTTAGTAGGATGAGAATCCTATGTATTAGTTTCTTGTTTAGTCAACGTTGAAGGATACAGTGTTCCAAAATATTGTGCACCTAATCTTTGTTTCCTTGAAACTTGATCTGCAACAAAACTTTCTGTCAGTAAAATGGGGGAAAGTGAAGACGAAAGGGAGCAAGCTAGAATAGCAGCTCAACTCCTAGCAGATGACACAAGTCTCCAAAATGAAGACCCGATTGCTATACTCATTCCGGTTAATGTAAGAAGAACTATAACTCTTAAACTTATAGAAAATGGGCTATCACCAAGAGGTGGTACGGTCATATTAGTGATAGAGGCACATGAGTTTCGGCAGACAGAGGCATTCTATTAATGGATACATTTTCCAGCAGCACACGCTGTGACAAAAGATTTCCACTATTACAAAACAGAGGAACCTCCGGATGAATACACTCCTTTCGAGGACGTTGAAATCCCACTAACTTACCAAGAGCACCTGCTCTGGTTTAAAGGTGCCCTAAAACATCAAAATCACATCACCAGGCACGGTCCACTAGGTAGACCAGGAGCCACGTGGCCGGTTCTAGCCAGCTACACAACACACCCAGACATTAAAACAATGTCAAGCGAAGAGCTCCTAGTTAAACTAAAAGAATTAACAAAGGCATATAGAGCATTAGTTCAATTGGCAAGGGACGATATAAAGTACCTCCAGAAATTGAAGGAGACAGATATAACAGACCAACCATTTGAACTTTCCAGAGTCATAGAAAAATCCTAGGAAGAACTAGGGAGAGATAGTTTGGGTGGGACACCAGTAAAACCCCAACTAACTGAAAATCCTGAAAAAACATTTATTAAAAATAATTTAAATACTCCAAAAAAGGGTTTGGATGGTAATCAACAATCCACTCCCAAGGAAAAACGTTTCCAGTCCAGAGGAAGGTCTCCTCAACGGAGAGAAAGATCTCGTGGCAGAGGAGGCAAGTCTCCCCAAAGGGAACCCTCTGAGAAAAGATATAGCCATAGAGATAGGGATAAATTGAGAAAACCTGATAGATATCAAGATATTGATACACGTCCCTCTCGATATTTTCAGACTTCCTCACAGAAATCGGAAAGAAGAGGACGGTCAGAACACAAGGAAGAGCACGTCAAGTCCAAAGACAAAGAACCTGCTCATCAAAATAAAAAATCACAATTTCCCAGAAAGAAGGTAGCAAGTATTAAAACTAAACATGCCGAGGATTCTGAGGACACAACTGAAAAGATTGGCCCAGACAATGCTAGACAGCGCAGCAGAAGTGAGCATAGCTCGCAAGATCCTGATGAATCTTCTGGAGACAGTGGACACGTATGAATACATTCAGGTGGAGAGTGCAGACACACGAGTCAGTGTGCCCCATAAACTATATGAAATAACATTACGTATAGAGGGAGATAAAACTAGGAAAATAAAAGGTCTCTTTTGGGAGAAACTTTCTAAAGGCTATGACATCCTGTTAGCTGAAAAAGACTGGCCACCAGAGTTTGTCAGGGAGTGCACTCATGGCGAAGAAATGATTATGCCTGCCTTCTCAAATCATATTCCTATTCATAAAAAATACACATTTGCAAGAAAATGGGCAGTGGCCCAAGCCTCTGCTTTATATAAAAATCATGTAGGATGGGATGAGGATTCTCCTCCCCACAAATTCCAGTTAAAAAAATCAACCCACTGCTCAAAGGCAGTACCCAGTTAAACAAGAAGCTAAAAAGCAAGTCAGGGAGATCTTAGATCAACTTGAATATCAAGGGGTAATTGAAACATGCACCTCACAAACGAGCAATCCTTTGTTTCCTGTCTCCAAGCCAGATGATTCATATCGCCTAGTTTTGGACTACAGACATTTAAACCCCTGCTGCAAAACTTTTGTAGTACAAAACTCACATAGTGCAGCACTAATGAATAACATCGTGCGCAAGAAATATAAAACGACATTAGATATCTCTAATGGATTCTTTTGTCAAAACATTGCACCTGAAAGCAGGTATTTGACCACTTTCTCAATAATGGGGTCGCAAAAACTATTTTGCCGACTCCCACAGGGATTCAAGAATAGCCCAGGATTATTCTCAGCAAGGGTAACAGAGTTACTACAAATATATGATGATGAGGCATTATCATCTGTCGATGACATCTATCTTACAGACGATGACCTGGAGACTCACTTGAAAAGAGTGAACACCATAATACTTAGGTTCGCATCAGAGGGTTAAAAATTTAACTTTAAAAAGTCAAGAATTTTCCCATCTAACAGTCCTATTTTTAGGATATGAATTATCAAGTGAAGGCAAAAGCCTGGCAGACAACTTCTTAGAGAAGTGTGCAGTTCTCCAAGCACCAAAAACGCTGAAAAATTTACAATCAATACTAGGCTTCCTGAATTTCGGTAGAACATACATTCTAAATTATGCATAGAGGATTAAACCTCTCTATGAATTAATAAAACCTGATTTGAAACCAATAAATTGGACTCAAACACACAGAAATTTTAAGATCATTACAAACAGACATGTTAGCTAAAACAAAATTACAAACTCGCGAAAACATACGCAACCTCGTAATCCGAGTCATCCCAGGAAGATGCAGATTCACATACCTAACCTCTAATGAGGGAGAAACGGTACCTATAGCTTACAAATCACATTTGTACACTCAATCTGAAATTAAATTCACCTCTACAGGAAAAATTCTGACAGTGGTTCAAACTGCTGTAGCAAAAGAAAGAGCCCTAGCCCAAGGCAAGAGAATAACTGTCTATACAGCAGAATCAGCATTTGAGGCATTAACAAGTCCACGCAATCTGAATACAGTGGCATTAGATCCAAAATGGATACAATGGGAAAATTCTCTTGCTACAGAAGACTTGAAATACTGCTTTGACCTGAAACTGAAAAAACTAGATGATCTAGAATATGAATAAGAATGTCCTCTGCCAATCGAAATGTTGCCTCTGGAACAATATACCTGCGTAATCTATATGGACCGATTCGCACAACACTACGATGTAGATAAAAAATCTTACAATGCAGCATGCGCGATTGTTAAAGGTCGCTGGCGCTCTGGTAAATTCAAACCGATGATTACCAAAACTGAATCACTCAGAAAATGTTCAGCTCAGCGAGCTGAAATAAGATCTTTAAAGATGGCGCTTGAAAATGTCGATCGCGAATTCCCCACACTGATAGTGTGCGATTCGCATTACTGCGTCCAGTCTTACAATAAAAGCATGCAGACTGGGATTAAAAATGGTTACAAAGATGACAGAGGTGCCACAATAAAGCATAAAATGCATTGGGAACAAGTAGTTCTTTTACAGAAAGAACTACAAAAGACTCACGTGATCCATACATTGAGTCATCAATTTGATGGCGTTCACGTTGCAGGAAATTAATTGGGTAACACAGCCACAGCGGAAGCGGTTCAACCGGCTTCTGTAGCCACAAAAAAGCGTTCAAAAACACATAGATGGGGAAACCATGCTGGCAGTAAAAGCCTCATTAAAAGGCGATTACGCAGCATTACCTCTCAACTATCCACTCAGTAATACATACATAATTGATGCAAACTCCGTTCCTTTTGCTCAAATCCCTGGAGTGGGGGATAGAGTAATTCCAAACACGGACCGGAGAGTTTTCTTGATTGAAAACGCACACATGGGACTGGGCCTGAGGCACCAACAGATCTTGAAATCTCTAATAGAATTACAATCAGAATACTGTATTGTCCTTGGGGATTTTAACATACATATGGAGGCTGGGATGGACGCTGATACGATTAAAATCAATGATGTCACCGCCCCCCTGGGCCTTATTCCCTATCTGTCTGTTCCGACTCATAACAAGGGTCACACTCTCGATCAAGTTTTTTCCACCATTCCTCTTGTTATGGCCAGTCCAGTTCCTGTCCTATGGTTGGACCACTTTCTGATTAGCTTTCAGATCCAGGGCACCAGTAAATCCCTCTGTGCTACTTCCAATCGTCCTTGGCACACTAGTCGGGCATACCATCGGGTGACTCCTGAGAGTTTGGCTCAGGCCTGCTTGGAGCATCCCTGCCCTCTATCAGGTGACCTTGAGAGGGATCTTGATCAGCTACAGAAGTGGCTAGTGGAGCGGTTAGATGAACTTGCTCTGCTGATGACGCCCCGGATAACCGATAGGCGGACCTCGGCGCCGTGGTTTACGGAGGCTCTTGCACTGTCCCGGCGGAATTGCAAGGTAGCAGAGAGGCTCTGGTGCCAGCAGTATGATCCTGGGTCCAAGGCTGCTTATAGGGCTACTATCAAGGGCTACCATGTGGACATTTTGGCTGAAAAGAAGAACTATTTCTCTGCAAGAATTGAGACTGCTTCAAGCTCCTGCAGGGAAATCTTCACTATTGTGAAAGAGTTCTTAACCCCTAAGGCTAATGCTTCACATCATGAGTTTTCTGAGCCATGGGTGATTTCGTTAGCTAGCTTTTTCACCACCAAAATTAAGCGGATTCAAGACTCTTTTTCCTTCTTGGGCCCTAGTGCTGTTACCATCCCGAGGGACCAGCTGAATTTGACAGCGGGTCCTGGACCCTTTCTTTCTGAGTTTCCATCTCTATCTGACTCTATCTCTCAGGACTTCCTTTTCAAACTTAAGTCAGGCTCTCCTTCTGATCCCTGACCTGCTAGATTTCTGGCTAGGGCAGCTGAGGCTCTGAACCCTCTGATTAATCCCATTCTGAATTTGTCACTGACTAGTGGTGTGGTTCCTCTGGTTTGGAAACAGGCGATGGTCGTTCCACTCTTTAAAAAGTCTGTCCTTGACCCCGAGGTCCATGCCAATTATAGGCCGATTTCTCTCCTGCCTGCTCTCGCAAAGATAGTGGAAAAGCATGTTCATACTGTGCTCTCCACTTTTCTTGAAACCCATAGCTTGCTGCACTCCACCCAGTCGGGCTTTCGATCTAACCTTAGTACCGAGACGGCCCTTTTGGAGGTTAATGAGACCATCAAGGAAGTGCTTCACGCAGGAGGAAGGGCCATGTTGGTAATGTTAGACCTGTCGGCGGCTTTCGACACCGTTCCTCATGAGGGTCTCCTCAGCAGACTCCATGAGATCGGTCTGAGAGGGACGGTGTTGAGCTGGTTTAGATCTTACTTAGCTGGTCGCCGGCAGGTGGTCTGGGCCCCCCATACTCTGCCGAAGTGCCGCCTTTGAAGGTCAGAGTCCCTCAGGGGTCGGTGCTGAGCCCGACTCTCTTTAATATCTTTATGACCCCTTTGGCGGTGCTGGTGGAGTCCTTTGGGGCTCAGATCATATCATATGCCGATGACACCCAGCTCCTTTTCACTTGTGGTAAGGGGGCTGAGTTTGATGGAGAGAGCATCCGCGGGTGTCTTGGGGCTGTTTTCAAATGGTTTCAGCGAAACAGCCTCAAGTGCAACCCTGATAAATCAGAGGTGCTTTTCTTCGGATGTCAGGCCGACCCAAGTTGGGAGGATTGGTGGCCTGTGAACATGTTCCCTCCTGCGTCCTCCTCCTTGGCTTCTAAGAACTTGGGGGTCAAAATTGACAAGAGCCTATCGCTTAAGTCCAAGATCCTTGGTCTGACTGGCACTTGCTATGGTCTCCTCAAAATGTTACGCAAGTTCCTTCCTCTGCTCCCGCTGGCGCATAGGAAGACTACGGTCCAGGCTCTGTTTTGTTCTAGGCTGCATTATTCAAATGTTCTATACTTAGGTCTTCCGGACTACCTACTACAAAAACTTCAGGTGGTCCAAAACTCGGTGGCACGGGCGATTTTTGGCCTTCCCCGTCGAGCGAGAGCCTCGGATCTACTACACTCCCTTCATTGGCTCCCTATTCGGAAGCGGATTGTTTTTAAAACACTAACGCTTGCGCATAAGGCTCTCGATGCTATGGGAGCTGAATATATTCAGAAACGTCTTGCTTTCTACAAACCAACTAGATCGCTTAGATCGGAATCTCTTGGTCTTGCCATTGTCCCTGCTGTTAGGAAAGCAAGGGTAGGGGGACGCTCTTTTAAACGTCTGGCTCCCCAGCTCTGGAACACCCTCCCTCTGTCGCTCCGCTGTACTCCGAACTTGCTGGCCTTCAGAAAGGGTCTGAAGACGTGGCTCTATGGACAGTGATCCGCTTGCTTCTTCTCTATTTTTCTGCCTGCCCTCTGTAGTCTGCTGTGGGTTTTGAAAGCGCCGGGACACTCCTTGGAGTAGCGGAGCGCTATATAAGACACCCATAACATTAACATTAACATTAACTGGTGGCCGGGGATGAGCTTGCAAATGTACAAATTTGCAATGGATTGTCCAGACTGCAACAGAGATCGCAGTTGTGAACCGGACCAGACTATTGCCAGGACACCTTTATTAGAAAGCATCAGGCGATCTATACGCAGAAATCTACCTGGAGAAATGCGTCCCCATAATTATTAAGACAAAATTCACTTGAAAATGTAGACCGCCAGCGCTCGGCTGACGCCAGATCTGTTATAAAAGATTTGCGAGTGGGGGGGCGGAGCTAGCCGGCAAGCGAGATGGCGGCCTGAGACCGTAGCTCCGCTGTGCCTGTAACATTTATCCTGCAATAATACCGATTGGAGTGACGACAGCCTCCCGATTCCTGCTCCCCCGGATAACTAAAAGTGAGGTGGGCAGCAGAAGCACCCGAGGTGGAGAGTCTGCTTGCCAGAGACTACGATACGACCAGTCTGCGCTTCGGATGTGGTAGGCCGCTCGACCGCGGTCTCCCGTACTCCTCTTGCCAGGGCGACGTGGCAAGACGTGCGGCCGTCGTCAGTGACGCGGCCCGGACCTTTGCGACCGGATGCATCCAGCGCCCGCCGGGGGCTGCACACACTAGGAGGGCTGGGACGCCCCATCATACGGAACTACCCCCAGGTTGGGCAGGAGATCTACAGCTGGCGGAGCGCTGCTCAAGACCGGAGCAGTCCCGTGCTCCCAAAACTAGCGGTTGGAGCTGAGACGGAGGTGGCGGCTGGCCTCGTAGGGGTGAGAACGCAGGGTGTATCGGGCTGCTTGTGAACGGGCCATATCATAGGAACGCTGCCCGGCCGAACCCTCGGCAGTGATTGCAAGGCTGCCTCTGTGGCGGCGGGGAGGACCCTGGCGCGCTCGGCGCCATTTTGAGGAGCATTATCGGTGGATGGGAAGGCCCGGTGCTTTTCAATTACCCAGGCATTGAGGTTTATGTCAGACTCCTCGGAGGTGAGAGGACGCCCATAATCCCAGGCGGGGCCCTACCAAGCACTCGACCTCCAAGAACGGGTATTTCCGGACAACCCTGGGCGCACAAGCCAGGCCATGCATTGGGGGTGCACGCATATAATAATTAGCCAAGATCTCCGGGTGTTGACTACTCGAGACAAGGAAGCTGGTAGGCACCGGAAGAGCTGAATCCACGCCATAACTCACGCAAAGCGGGTAGGTCACAGCCAGCTCCTCATAGGAAGAGGGTCCCCTGTGGAGCCCGGGACAGACCACCCGCCTCGCCGTGACAAGACCGGTCTTCACGATGGGCAAAGGTGACCGAACACAGAGCAAACTGCCATTTGCGCAGAAGCGACTGTTGCAACAGAGCCCGCAGACGGAGGTCAAGACGGCGGCGAATACGGCCGAAGCTCAAGGCCTAAACTCGGATATTAAAACCATGCTGCTCTCGATGGAACAGAGTATACAGACAAGCATATCAGCTGTGGGCACCAAAATGGACGCCATGTCTTACAGGATGGACCGCATGGCGGTGTCGTAAATTGGCCCGTCCGTATTAGCGATTAGCTGAACCTATACGTTGTCCTTCTTAACTTGGCCATATACGATAAACGCCATTTTGAATGTTGCGGCGGCCATCTAAGATCATGAGCGGCCTCGTGGCCGACGTGCCCTTTAGTCCGTTGTCCGTTCCACTGACCACTCTTGTCTGCCCAGCAACAGGCTATTTTTAGTACTGGTCAAGCCGCACATGCGCAGCTCCCACTGACCCGTAGATCTTCAGGAATGTGCACCAAACTGACCAGCGGAGTGTGCCCCCCTCCAATGAGCTGGCAGTATTCCAAAACATGACCATATATGTCTCGAAAATGTGTCTTAACTTGTGCCGCCTATCTTTTATTGCCCCAAACTGTATATAAACGGGGTCACACCGATGTTCGGTGTGATACCTCTTGCATTGCCGAAGGGTGCTGTTTGAGTGTACCACCACCCCATGGGGTCTTAATAAACTTGTTCTTTGCCTTTTACAGTTTCCGTGCCAACTGTTCTTGAGTGTGAGTGGGTTATCTCCGGAGCGTGTAGGCCTTGGGAACCCCAAATTACTTCAATTGGCGACTCTGGTGGGACTCATCGGCGACTCGGATGCCCGAAGGAGAGGTCGTGACGAAGGCTTGGAAACCCGCCATGGGCGCGCGCTGCCACGAGTGACCCGAGTCTTGGCTGCCACAGTGTTTTTTCCTTTCCTTCCGATCTGACCTTCCAGGTGGCGCCGGTCTCCGACTGAGTCTTCGAAGTGTCTGCATCATTGAGAAAGTGCCGTTTGGCTGATTTGGCTTACAAGACCTTGGCAGTTGGAATCTGGACATTTGGGAATTTGGTAAGCTTTGTGATCGGTAAGGTAGTCTTCGGACGCTTACTGAGGTCCTATGATTTGTGTTCGGTAAGGTAGTCTTCGGACGCTTACTGAAAATCTGTGATTTGTGTTCGGTAAGGTAGTCTTCGGACGGTTACTGAAAATCTGTGCTTTGTGATCGGTAAGGTAGTCCTCGGACGCTTGCCGAAGTCCTATGATCTTTGATTTGAGTTAGCTAACATTGTGAATTTGTGATCTTTGAACTTATATGTGTAGTGCACTTCACATAGGCAGGCATGTAGAGATGTTTCTCTAACTTTGTTTTTTTCCTTTGAGCGGCACAATTGTGTGAAGAACTGTAAGTGCCATTTTGTCCGGTGTCACGCTTTCGTGATACTTTTTGAACATGCCTGTTTTCAGCACACTCCGAGGAATGTGTTGTCTTGGAGAAGGTACCTCAATTAGGTTAGCGGAATCACAGCCGGCTCCCCCAGAGGGAACACCAAATAGGGACATGTACATAAAATGTGGCCTTCCTCCTATTATGTACAGTAAATTATGGCATAAATACACCAAGGCCGATCCTGAATTGCAATGGCCTCTACACGGGTCTTATGATTTGAGTAAAATACAATTTGTAGAGCAATGCATGTTTCAACGCAGGTCTAGCCAAAATATGTTTGATTGTGTGCGAATGTGGGAGAAAGCGGCGCGTGAGCGAATTAAGCGTGAGCTTGCCTTGGCGGACAAAGAGCAGCGCAAGGCTGCTCGGGATAAGGCTTTACAGCTTGAGGAAAAGGAGGCTCAGGAGAAGAAAGAAAGGGAGGAACGGGAACGTAATTTGCAAACGACTGGCCAATTTCCTATTCGCCGACCGCTTTATCCTGTCCTTAATAATGAAATTGATGATTTTTCTTTGTTAGATCGGTCACTGCCTCCGTACGTTACGCCGACGGCTCCAGCTGTGGATTCTGATGATGACGGACAGGATAAGTCGGGCAAGAAGGGTATATCTGCTCTCAGGTTTACTACGGAGAGGTCCGCTCATCTACGTAGTTGGGCTCGTAAAGTGAATAAACGTAGTGTTACTCAGGAGCAATTGGTATCAGAAAAGAAAGGGTGGACGGATCTTGAATTGATGTATTTTCTGTCTACTTTGGCCGATGAGGTTATAGGCGCATATCGTGATCTTTCTGATACGTTAGAACCCAAAGCGTTGTCAGTGTACCGTGAAAATTTGACTAAAGGTGATTTTGATCTTTCAGATGTCGATGACCTGTTTGCGCAATTGATCAAGCTGCGGGATGAGACAACCCGATTGCGGGAGGAGCGGAAAAAGAGGCAAAAGGAGTCCGAATTGGAGAATAATGGGCAGGCCAAAGAGTGTTCTCTCCGTGGTTCAGATAAGAGTTCTGCGTTGCATGTTATGCCTATGCGTGAAGCTGCGCCTTTGTATGTTCCGCCGAAGGGGGAAGGTACGGATGAGGATAAATTATCGAAGGATGCGAAAGGGTATTTTGTGTATAACTGGGTTTACACGCCATGGAATAGAGCAGATGTCATGGCATTGAAAAATTCTTTACCTGATCTTCGGAAGAATCCAGCGGCATTTTATGAGGGGGTAGAGGGGGCTATATCGTCTTGTGTGATGACTCTGGTAGACATAGATTTGTTTTTTGGGCTGATATTACCACCTGATATGTGGCGACAAATTCGCAAAAATAATGACGAAACGATATTGGGAGCTACATGGAAAGAATTAAATGCTGCAGATTTAGACAGAGAACCAGCATGTAAGCCCTGTCAGCTAATTCTAGATCTACCGGCAGCTATCTTGACTAAATTAAAAACGCTTGTTCCCTCCAAAAAGATTGATTGGACCATGTTAACGTCGTGCAAGCAGAAACCTAATGAAACGGTTTCAGATTTCTTTACACGTTTCGAGGAAGCCTTTCATGATTACAGTGGTCAATCTTTAACAGACGATACGGGTCGGCATTTGTTTGTAGATAAGTATGTAGCTAATCTCCTACCAGAGATTGCAAAGCGATTGAAGTCGAGTGAAAGTTCCTGGGCCACGGCGACCCCTGCGTCCTTGTTAACTACGGCTCAGTATTATGAGCGGCAGGAAGTGGAGGCTAAAGAAAGTGTAGAGAAAAAGACGAAGGAATTGAAAACGAAGGTGATGTTGGCGCAGGTTCGGGGAACACAGGGCAGAAGGAACGATAGAGGTAGACGAGGTGGAGGAAACGCGTCGTATGGTCGTACGGACATTGCGGAGGATCAGTGTGCTTATTGTAAGGAGTTTGGGCATTGGGCCGAAGATTGTCCGGTACTTCGCGAACAGCGTAGTCAGCGTGGTCGAGGAAGTGGAAGGTCGAGAGGAGGTTATACTGGAGCGAGAGGTGGCGGAGGTGATCGTGGAAAGGTTGAGGAGAGGGGCCGTGGCCAGGGCGAACGGAATACGTTTGATAGACGGAATCAATATCAGATTTCGGAAGGAGAGAATGTGGAACACCAGGATTATGTGCATGCATAGGATTGCGTAGGATGGGGTAAGGAATCAGTTGAAGTGCCGGTAGATCAGCAAGGTCCATATGTAACAGCGGGTATTTTGGGTTTTACTGATCAATTTCTAGTCGACACAGGAGCTACTCGTAGCGCTCTGTCGAAAAACTTGGTTCCGAGGGCTCCCCTGTCTGGCGAAATGATTACGTGTGTAGGGTTTGATGGCACACCCTCCCCCAGCCCATTGTCCAAGCCCCTTGCACTATGCATTGACAAATATTTCAGTTTTGGCCAATTTTTGTTATCACCCCATACCCCAGACAATATCCTGGGCATTGATTTACTTAAATATTTTCGAGCGACAATTCGTTGCGCTCCAGAGGGAGTGCGGGTTATTCTGAATGACAATTACCCTGACCCTGACGATTGCCCTGACCCTGACAGATTTTATGCCATTTTAGACATCCCTGCTTTGGCCTCTCTGCCGCACACGTTGTGGGCGACCTCAGATACGGATGTGGGAGAGATGCGTATTCCACCAATACATATTACTGTTAAGGAGGGGGCCCCTCTACCACGAGTGCCACAGTATAAGATTTCGAAAGAAGGTGAAATTGCACTGACACATATTGTTCAGGATTTGATTTCTGCAGGGGTGGTGGAGGAGGTCCCTTATAATGTTTGTAACAGCCCTATTCTACCGATTCTTAAGAGAGACTCAGATGGCAAGATCTATCGATTTATTATTGATTTGCGTGAGATAAATAAAATTGTCATTCCCCAATACCCAGTGGTGTCTGATATCACGACTTTGCTTACTTTGGTTCCACCGACGGCCACCACTTTTAGCGTGATTGACTTAAAGAATGCGTTCTTTTCCATCCCTGTTCACCCAGACAGCAGATATCTGTTTGGTTTTACACTCAATAATAAATCGTATAGATTTTGTCGTGTTCCCCAAGGATATACTGAAAGCCCTAGCATCTACAGCCAGGCTTTGAAAAGACAACTAGATTCCTTTAAATTGCAGTCCGGCGTTGCGCTCATCCAGTACGTGGATGACCTTCTGCTTGCCGCTGACTCCTATGCGCAATGTGAACAGAGTACGATTGCGTTGCTTTCCTTTCTGGCGCAACACAATCACAAGGTTTCCAAGAAAAAGCTCCAATACTGTAGACCCCAGGTGACCTACCTCGGTCATCTGTTGTCTAAGGAGGGACGTGCATTAACATCTGATCGAATTCAAGCAATTTTAGACACACCAGTCCCCCGCACGCAGAGAGATGTGCGTGCCTTCATAGGGTTGACGTCCTTTTGTAGGCAATGGATCATGGGATTTTCACATATCATAAAACCTTTGTTAGCGTTACTGTCCAAAGCTACACCAATGCCCCTTGAGTGGACAGATGAATGTCAGAAGGCTTTTGAACAGTTGAGGCAGGCCCTTTGTTCCGCACCCGTGTTAGGTACACCAGACTACACAAAACTTTTCACATTGTACATGCACGAGAATGATGGGTGCGCGTTGTCAGTGTTAGTGCAATTACACGGGGATAAGCAGAGGCCATGTGCATACTTCTCTGCCATTTTGGATCCTGTAGCACGAGGGTTGCCTGGGTGTTTTCGAGCGGTAGCAGCAACAGCAGTAGCCATACGACAGAGTGAGGGCATAGTGTTATCACACAAATTGTTGGTGTTAGTCCCTCATGCAGTAGATGCCCTGTTAAACCAGACAAAGACTCAATACCTTACGAGTGCACGACTTACAGGATATGAGCTGACACTCTTAGCGCCACATATAACATTGAAAAGATGCGCTACTTTGAACCCTGCCACTTTATTGCCCTATCCGGCCGAGGAGGGTCAGGAAGAAAAACATCACGACTGTGTTTTCCTGACTGAGGAGCAGACAAAGGGTCGTGTTGACTTACAGGATGTGCCACTTCCTGATGTGGATGGGGAACTGTGGGTTGATGGATCGTGTTTAAGGCTGCCAGATGGAACGACTTCCGCAGCATACGCGATCACGACGCTTAAGACAGTGGTAGAAACAGCTAGGATACCACAAAAATCGGCTCAGGCAGCAGAGCTGATAGCTTTAACAAGAGCCTGCGAATTGAGTGCCGGATTATCTGTGAACATATACACGGACAGCCGGTATGCCTTTGGAGTGGCCCACGACTTCGGGCTTCTTTGGAGAGAACGCGGGTTTCTGACATCACACGGAGAGCACATTATGCACGGAGAGCTAGTGTGTGATCTCCTAAATGCGTTGCTTGGCCCTAAGAAAGTAGCGATAGTAAAGTGCAGTGCCCATAAAAAGATTACGGATAAAGTGGGTCAAGGAAATGCCTTTGCAGACAGTATAGCAAGGCAGACGGCTATGTCCCGAACTAGCTCCCCCATGTACGTGGTACAATCACAGGCTGAGCGATGGAGTGATGCTAGAGCAGAGATACGGGATATCCAAAAATCAGCCACAGAATCTGAACTTGCGGCTTGGGCAGCAGATGGGGTACTAGATGACGAGGGTTGTTGGAGAAGCAAAGACATGGAGAAGTGGAAATTGCCTGCGGCTTACTTACAGGCGATGGTCCAGATGACACATGGACTGGCTCATGTCGGAGCTCTTGCAATAACTCGGCTTTTAACACGAGTTTGGGAACATCCTGAGATTGCAAATACTGCAAAGAGAGTAGTGCAGACCTGCCTGGTATGTTTGCAACACAATCCTGGAAAGGGGACCCATACTCCGAAAGGAGGGTTCGTTCCACCCTCTGCACCGTTTGAGGTGCTTCAAATGGATTACATCCAACTCGAGCGTTGCAATAACCTGAAGTACGTCCTAGTGGTGGTGTGTGCTTTTAGCAAATGGGTTGAGGCCTACCCCACGAAAGACAATACAGCTTTGACAACAGCTAAGGTGTTGCTTAAGGAATTCTTTCCTCGCTTTGGAGTTTGCAAATTTTTGTGGAGCGATAATGGGCCCCATTTTGTTGGAAAGATTGTGGAATATGTACTGAAGGGGTTAGGGATTCAGCAAAAGTTCCACGCTGTATTCCACCCTCAGTCAGCAGGTTTGGTCGAGCGGTACAATGCCACGTTGAAGCTTAAGCTGGCCAAAATTGTGGCGTCTACATCATTGAAGTGGCCAGATGCGTTGCCGCTAGCACTACTATCTCTTAGATCAGTACCCCACTCACGAACTGGCCTTACGCCCTATGAGGTGGTGTTTGGCCGCCCTATGAATATCTGGGGGGTGCCCAAGCCGCGATTAATACATGATGTGCCTTGTGTTATGATGAATGATTATTTGGCACGATTAACAAATGATTTGCTCTCTATTCATCAACAGGTTCGAGAAGCGCTCCCGGACAACTCTACTGGAGAGGGCCATGATCTTCGTCCTGGTGACCATGTAATGGTCCGCTCGTTTGAGAGAGCAAGCAGTCTGGAGCCTAGGTGGAAGGGCCCCGAGCAGGTCCTCCTGGCGACCCGCACCGCAGTACGAGTGACAAACAGGAAGCGTGGGTGCATTCGACACATTGTCGCCGTGTCTCTCCGGATCTGGTGACTCCTGCTGTGTTGACTGATTATAAGGAGATTTTGGAGAAAGAAAAGAGCCCAGCTGTGACGTCGGCCGAAGTGGAGGGAGCCTTCCCGGACCAATCTGCTAACGGAAGAGAGCGATACGACCTACGTCCACGATAAGAAGATTTTTGTGTCCTTTTTTTAATGACTGGTTGGTTACCGCTCCAGGTTTGTGAAACGGAAACCGGGAATTCCAAGGGGGGGGGATCAGTTCTGCCAGAGTAGCGACACCCGTCTTGGCCCGGAGAAGAAAACAGCGGCTACCTCGGAGTTCAGCACCGCATTTTTCTTTTTTTTAGGTATACACGTACGTGTATCTGAGACAATTTGTGGACAATTTGCGAACAATTGGTGCTATTTGAGATTTTGCACGAACATTCTTGAAATATGGCATCAACGGCATCTCGTGATAAGAAAATATTGGGTGCCTTTCTCTTTGTCTTGACTATCGTGGTGATAGCTGTTATAGCCTGGGTAGTCGAACTTGTGGTGCCTGTACGTGAACATTTGCTGCCGACTACCCCGGCACCGTCTGAACATTTTCATTTCACACTGCCCTTTCATGAAGAGCGCCATCGCCAAACGTATTTAAATAACAACTTCATTCAGATTCTTCACCACACGCATAACATGACCAATACCTCGAATTGTTGGGTGTGTGGAATGTTGCCTGGGCACCAGAAGAGAGGGGGCACCCCACTTATTCCACTCCCGTTTTCACACAATGGGTCATGCAACGCTTGGTACACCCTCCTTTTTACTTTGAGATGGCCAACTAAAGGGGGGGTGCTTTTCCGTTTGAATAAAGTATGTTTCCATGACAAGGATGGGTTTCCCCGGGCTGAGGGTACACGTTTCGAATGGGAAGAGTATAGGCCTGACAATATATCTGCCCCACGTGTATACAGCAATCAGCGGAATGTTAATGTATCTAGTGCTCATGTTATAAATGTCATTGCCACAAAAGCCGATTTATGTATCAGAAACAAGGGCACGATTGCAGTGGGGAAAAGCGAATGTAACATTTCTCTTACGTTTGATAGCCCGAATGGCATCTCATTTGTTGCATCACGAAATACATACTTTATCTGTGGAACAAAGGGATACCATCAGCTTCCAGTGGGGTGGTTGGGCACGTGCTACGTATCGTTTGTGTTACCCCCTGTATTCATTGCCCCTCCGATGTACCACAACGATTATACACTGTACCATGATTTCGTTTTGAATAGGGTTAAACGAACTGTTGCCCTGGAGGACATTGACCAAATGGACACTGCATTACAACAGTATGTGGATTTTAATCTGGGACTATTCTCCTTTGTGGGGGCTGCACTGAACAGCCGGAAAATCAGACGACTGACACGTGTTGTTGAGGCTGTTGCAAATGACACTGCCATTGCCCTGGGGAATATTACCGAGGAATTACAGATTTCCAGAATTGTCACCCTCCAAAATCGAATGGTGTTGGACGTTGTTTTGGCTGATCGTGGGGGGGCATGTAGAATTATTGGAAGCAGCTGTTGCGTATACGTTCCGGACAATTCTCCATCTGTGTATGATGCTATTTCCAAGCTGCATAAAATAGCTGCTGAGATACACCCGGACAATGGAACTTGGACACTCTCAGGATGGTTCTGGTCTACGATTGCAACTTGGGGCTGGAAACTGTTGACAATTCTCTGTATACTTGTGGGAGCAATGTTTTTCATATGTTTATGTATTCAATGTGGCCCAGCCTTATGTTCAATGTGTTTATCAGCTTGCTTACCATCAAGGCGAGCTCTTGCCCACGACAAAATGATGATGCACAAAGAGGTGACCCAAATTATGTTAATAGACATCGAGGACGAACATCCTGATTATGTTCATTATGAGGTAGATTCAGCTAAACGCTAAAAGGGTCGTCTGTCGTAAATTGGCCCGTCCGTATTAGCGATTAGCTGAACCTATACGTTGTCCTTCTTAACTTGGCCATATACGATAAACGCCATTTTGAATGTTGCGGCGGCCATCTTAGATCATGAGCGGCCTCGTGGCCGACGTGCCCTTTAGTCCGTTGTCCGTTCCACTGACCACTCTTGTCTGCCCAGCAACAGGCTATTTTTAGTACTGGTCAAGCCGCACATGCGCAGCTCCCACTGACCCGTAGATCTTCAGGAATGTGCACCAAACTGACCAGCGGAGTGTGCCCCCCTCCAATGAGCTGGCAGTATTCCAAAACATGACCATATATGTCTCGAAAATGTGTCTTAACTTGTGCTGCCTATCTTTTATTGCCCCAAACTGTATATAAACGGGGTCACACCGATGTTCGGTGTGATACCTCTTGCATTGCCGAAGGGTGCTGTTTGAGTGTACCACCACCCCATGGGGTCTTAATAAACTTGTTCTTTGCCTTTTACAGTTTCCGTGCCAACTGTTCTTGAGTGTGAGTGGGTTATCTCCGGAGCGTGTAGGCCTTGGGAACCCCGAATTACTTCAGCGGAAAGACTAGACAAGCACGCGGAGCGCCATGATATGGCTGAAAGGCGAATGACAGAAGTGGAGGAGGCGCAGACCGACCTAGACACGGCAAATAAGAGGATGGAAAGGATGATGCAAGCCCTGCAGGACAAAACCGAGGATTTGGAAGCGCGCTCGAGGCAATGCAACCTACGCATTATGGGCCTTCCGGAAAGTACAAACACAGGCCCCATGGAACTCTTCGTCGAGAAGCTGCTGAGGACCTTGCTGGGTGAAGACGTGTTTTCGAGTATGTTCACAGTAGAGAGGGCGCACAGGACACTAGCCCCTCGCCCGAAGCCAGGGGAGCCCCCCAGGCCCATCATAGCTAAGTTGCTGAACTACCGCGACAGGGACGTGGCGCTCAAGCTGGCCAGGGCCAAGCGACAGATGCAGTACGAGGGGTCTGCCATATCCCTATACCCAGACTTTACGGCTAAGGTACAGGAAGAGCGGAAAAAATTCCTTCCACACAAGAAGCGCCTACGGGAAATGGGGCTGGACTATGCATTGTTATACCCTGCTAAGCTGCAAGTCAATCGAAGAGGGCATTCACACATATTCACGGACCCCAAGGCTTTGCAACAGGCCATGAACCACTGGTCGAGGGAACAGGCGTCGCACAGCGAGGAAACCCGGAGGCGGCGGGGGCGACAGCCAGCTTGAGGAACAGGACTAAATCGGCGCTGGGAGCGGCGAACTATGGGTCTCTGCGGCAGTATCCGGCGACAGAGGCCGGTGAGACCATCCCTCGTATTTTAGCCACTGAACTGGAAGGTTCGAACTGTGTGGCGGGCGACATCTCCAGATAAGTGAAATAGGGAGCGGGGCCAGGGGAGGCACTATGAACACTGAGTACCACACTCCCTGGTTGCACCTCAGTCTTGTACCACGTTGGTAATAATGCCTCCTCTTCCTTCTCTGTGGGGGGGAGATCCCGGGATTCTGCAATGGGGAGTCTTTGGTCAAGGAAATGTTGCTCTATCCTGAATTACAGTGCACGGCGGGGGGCGGGCGGATGGCTACACAAGTAATCTGAGAGTTTTTGGAGGTACTTATGTCCCTGGGCTACCACTGCCCCCGCGCACTATGCTTTGTTGTTTTGTTGGTATGTTTTGAAGTTTTGTTGGTATCGGGTGGGAAGGGAGGGGCAGTGGGAGACTGACGGACTAGGTTGGGGAGGGTCTGCTGTGGGTGGGTGAGGGGGGGACCTTGAGGGGGGGGCACCATCCGCAGAATGTTCACTGGCTGTTATAGATGACCTCATGCATGCAAGATTTGCCACTGCTCACAATTGTGGTACAACCTTTATCTGCTGTAGATGTCTAGAGCCCCCGTGACGGACACTGACACTCCTATAGACACCGTCCGGGCTATGACCTGGAACGTCAGAGGCCTAAATGACTATAGAAAGCTGAGGAAAGTGCTTCACTATCTACAGAGACATTGCATAGATTTGGCTCTCCTGCAGGAGACACATCTCCGTCTAGATAGTGCTATGCTACGACACAGGGGTCTGGCGGGGCATTCCACGGCGGCGGGGTTCACCACGCACTCCAGGGGGGTTCTGACATGGGTTAACCCACGATCAGGTCTAGATATAAAGCTGCTGAGTGCTGACCCGGAGGGGCGTTTTTCTATATCAAGATGCACTGGGAAGGGTTATGACTTGATTGTAGCCAATGTGTATGGCCCGAATGACGACTCCCCAGAGTCCTACGAACAATTGGCGCACAGCTGCAGACAGTATTCTGAAGCACGTATGCTCTGGGGGGGGGGACCTTAACCTGGTACTAGACCCGGAGCTGGATAGATCCTCTGGGCCCCACCGTCGGCCGTCAACGGCCGCTCAGACACTTCAGGCTGAGTTGCTGACACTTGATCTAGTTGATGTGTGGAGAAGCAGGAACACGGTCAAGGGAGGATACACCCACTACTCGTCATTCCACAACATTCACACGCGGATCGATTATTGGTTGGCCTCCTATCCCATCACCAGTCACATTCTGTCATGCACGGTGCTGGCACGTACCCTGTCTGATCACTCGCCGGTGCTGCTGACACTGGCGATGCCGACACGTAGGATCCCGCCATTCACTTGGCGCTTTCCCCCGTATGCGTTGTTAGACGACGTCTTTAGAGGCGAGCTGGCGGAAGAAATAGACCTGTTTTTTTAACAGAATATAGGCTCCGTCGATTCCTTTGGCACGGTTTGGGAGGCGTTCAAGGTCTTCATCCGGCGGATTGCAATGTCCAAACACTCTAGTGTGCTGAAGGCGATCCGGCAGCGATTGCGCTATCTGGAAACACAATTAGGGGACCTGGAGAAACAACAACTGAATAACCCTGACCCCACGGTGGCTGATAGTATTAGAACCCTGGTTGTGGAATATAATGAGGAGGCAGATAGAGAGGTCCGCTACTTGGGTAAATATGCCACAGCACGCACCTATGGTGAAAGTGAGCGACCAAGTTCGCTCCTGGCCAGAATACTATGCGACACCAGGAGGGCCCCTAACTTAACTGAATTAGTTACGACGAGCGGTGACACAGCCACGACAGAGTATGAGATACTGGCGGAATTCCGCGACTACTACTCTAGTTTATATACGGCACAAACAGTAAACCTGGAGTCAGACATGGATGACTATTTGGAGCACATACAGTTACCTTTCCTGGCTCAGTCGGACAGGGAGTTCCTGATGTCCCCCAGACAGGCGGACGAGATCTCCGAGGCTCTGTCCAGCATGCGTGTCCATAGCGCCCCCGGCATCAACGGTTTGACTGTAGGGTTCTACAAAGCGTTTAAGGTTAAACTTATCCCCCATTTGCTCTCATTGTTCGACGTGATATCAGAGGAGGCCTGCATGCCATGCTCTATGAGGGAAGCTTTATTGGTGACTATATTGAAACCTGGCAGACCAGCCAACGCCTGCGGCTCATACAGACCGCTCTCCTTACTGAACGTGGATGCGAAAATTTACGCCAAAGTCTTGGCCACTCGTCTGGCACTAATTGCTCCGGAGGTGGTTGCCCCGGAACAGTCCGGGTTTGTGCCTGGGAGAAACCTCGCTTACAACATACGCACAGTGTTGGGCACCTTGCAGCATGTGAAGCAAGACACTAAAGCCGTGGCCATATTTTTAGACATGGAGAAGGCCTTCGACTCCGTGGAGTGGCCGTTTATGTTAAGAGTCCTGCGCAGACTGGGATTGGGGAACCGTTCCTGCAAATGGTGGGAGCGCTTTATTGGAAACCCATAGCTAGGGTGCGCCTGGGGGGACGAGTTTCGGACCCGTTCGACATCAGTAGAGGCACGAGACAGGGATGCCCTCTGTCACCGTTGCTTTATGCCCTGGTCGCTGAACCGCTGGCATGTGCATTGCGGGAGTATCACTGGCATAGGGGAGTTAGTTTCCCGACATACAAAATAGTCATCTCGGCATATGCCGATGACACGTTACTTTATGTACGGAACCCGGGGTTGTGAACCTATCCCCCATGTTGCGGGAAGTGGTACGATTTGGAGCTCTCTCCGGACTTAAAATCAACTGGGAAAAATCGGTGGTATTTCCGCTGACTCCGATGACTAGCTGTTTTGATATGGAATACCCTTTACGCTGGTCAACGGAACCAGTGAGATATTTAGGCATCATGATCCATACTAGTGCGGAGGAGATGTACCGAGAAAATTATGGGTTGGCGTTTAGTAAATGCGAGGATGACGTGGAGCGGTGGTGCAAGCTACCGCTCTCCCTGATCGGACGGATAGCCATCATGAAGATGGTGATTCTACCAAGGTTCCTCTTCTTGTTTGCCACATTGCCCATTGTACTCTCAAAGGCCTTTTTTGTTAAACTGACAAAGCTCATGACCCGGCTGGCATGGGGAGGCAGGCAACCACGAGTTAAGTGGAGCACGCTTACGTTGCCTTATGAGCTGGGTGGCCTTGGCGCTCCAGACCTTGAGAGATATTATAGAGTTGCTCAAGCCGCCCATCTGCACACGTGGATTCACGGTGAGAGGAACATCCCGCACGTGCGAATGGAACTACTCTTTGCTGATCCCCTCCCGCTCCCTGCCACGATCTGCACCCCCATCGACCGTAGGATCGGTGTGCTGGATTCTATAACGGCGACGAATCATGCCTGGCACTCGCTCATGAAAGCTAGAAGTGGAGAGCTGATTTATTCACCCCTGATGGCGGTGGAGTGGTTGCAATGGCTACCACCTAGTGAAGAGAGAGGGGTAGTCCGGGTACTACAGGAGCTAGGCATAGATACAGCTGGTGCATTGTTTGCGGAGGGAAAAGTTAAAACCCGTTGCAGCGGTTCCAGTTCCATAGGGTCCGGAGTGCCTTAAAGGACACACTGGGCCCAGACGCGGAGGAGCCTCCCGACCTCCCAGAACTCTCCCACATCATAGCCACCGTGTCAACCCGCCATTTGACGGCATACCTGTATAAGGCTATTAACTCACATAGAGCTCAGGAGGTATCTAAGGCTCGCCTTGCCTGGCAGTGTGACCTAGAGCTTACGATAGACGACGCAATGTGGAAATATTGCTGCGCCAACACCAAGAAGCTGTCTCTGAATGGACGCCATTGGCTGATCCACTTTAAATTCTTGCAAAGAGTATATTACACCCCAGAAAGGTTGCACCGTTATGGTCTTCGACAGTCCCCGGAGTGTGAGCGATGCCATGCGCCGGTGGCGGACTTCCTCCATTTAGCGTGGGGGTTTTGCAGGATATATGAGTTTTGGATGGCAGTAATAGCAGAGCTCAGTGAGATATTAAATTATGAACTCCCTGTTGACCCGGCGCTGGCGCTGCTGGGCTAGTCCAGGGCACTACCAGTGGCGTACAGGTGACTGACGGACATGGGCTTACTTCTAGCTAGACGCAAATAGCCCAGTACTGGATGAGGGGACCGACGCCAACCAAATCACGATGGGCCAGGGACATGGTATATTGCAGCACTCAAACAGAACATTACAGCGTACTCCTTCCCCCTACTAGTCGCCCCAAAAAGTTTTGGAGTTTATATAACACCTTCAGGCACACAAGAGACGACACTGTTGACACTTCACAGGAATCAAGGGGGTGGTGATGAACAGAGTGTCTGAATTAAGCAGACCACTCTTAACCCGTCCAAAGATCAGGGCTTGATCCATCACCGTTATTTAGCTCACTTGAATCCTGATGATGCAGTGAGCAAGGGACTCATGTCCGAGTATACCCTGCCACACCTATAGTGGCCAAAAACGATTCAAAAAAGGGGGTGGTGATGAACAGAGTGTCTGAATTAAGCAGACCACTCTTACCCAGTCCAAAGATCAGAGCTTGATCCATCACCGTTATTTAGCTCACTGCACCATCCCAGCTCAGAACCTGGCTATATGCAAATTAGTCTGTCCCTGGCCCAGTGTATCATGAGAACAGGGCAGACCAAACTACCAAGCCAATTCTTCACCAGAAAGGAGACAAGCTTCTGGGGACCGGTTTCTGGCATTTCAGCCGTCGTCGGCCCGGCTTGCTTGAATCCTGATGATGCAGTGAGCAAGGGACTCATGTCTGAGTATACCCTGCCACACCTATAGTGGCCAAAAACGATTCAAAAAAGGGGGTGGTGATGAACAGAGTGTCTGAATTAAGCAGACCACTCTTACCCAGTCCAAAGATAAGGGATTGATCCATCACCGTTATTTAGCTCACTGCACCATCCCAGCTCAGAACCTGGCTATATGCAAATTAGTCTGTCCCTGGCCCAGTGCATCATGGGAACAGGGAAGACCAAACTACCAAGCCAATTCTTCACCAGAAAGGAAACAAGCTTCCGGGGACCGGTTTCTGGCATTTCAGCCGCCGTCGGCCCGGCTTGCTTGAATCCTGATGATGCAGTGAGCAAGGGACTCATGTCTGAGTATACCATGCCACACCTATTGTGGCCAAAAACGATTCAAAAAAGGGGGTGGTGATGAACTGAGTGTCTGAATTAAGCAGACCACTCTTACCCAGTCCAAATATCAGGGCTTGATCCATCACCGTTATTTAGCTCACTGCACCATCCCAGCTCAGAACCTGGCTATATGCAAATTAGTCTGTCCCTGGACCAGTGCATCATGGGAACAGGGCAGACCAAACTACCAAGCCAATTCTTAACCAGAAAGGAGACAAGCTTCTGGGGACCGGTTTCTGGCATTTCAGCCGTCGTCGGCCCGGCTTGCTTGAATCCTGATGATGCAGGGAGCAAGGGACTCATGTATGAGTATACCCTGCCACACCTATAGTGGCCAAAAACGATTCAAAAAAGGGGGTGGTGATGAACAGAGTGTCTGAATTAAGCAGACCACTCTTACCCAGTCCAAAGATCAGGGCTTGATTCATCACTGTTATTTAGCTCACTGCACCATCCCAGCTCAGAACCTGGCTATGTGCAAATTAGTCTCTCCCTGGCCCAGTGCATCATGGGAACAGGGCAGACCAAACTACCAAGCCAATTCTTCACCAGAAAGGAGACAAGCTTCCGGGGACCGGTTTCTGACATTTCAGCCGTCGTCGGCCCGGCTTGCTTGAATCCTGATGATGCTGTGAGCAAGGGACTCATGTCTGAGTATACCCTGCCACACCTATAGTGGCAAAAAACGATTAAAAAAAGGGGGTGGTGATGAACAGAGTGTCTGAATTAAGCAGACCACTCTTACCCAGTCCAAAGATCAGGGCTTGATCCATCACCGTTATTTAGCTCACTGCACCATCCCAGCTCAGAACCTGGCTATATGCAAATTAGTCTGTCCCTGGCCCAGTGCATCATGGGAACAGGGCAGACGGAAGCTTGTTTCCTTCCCAGTATAAGAATTGGCTTGGTAGTTTGGTTTGCCCTGTTCCCATCATGCACTGGGACAGGAACAGACTAATTTGCATGTAGCCAGGTTCTGAGCTGGGATGGTGCAGTGAGCTAAAAAATGGTGATGGGCTTGGGTAAGAGTGTTCTGCTTAATTCAGACACTCTGTTCATCACCACCACCTTTTCTGAATCATTTTGTCCACCATAAGCGTGGAAGGGTATACTCAGATGTGAGTCCCTTGCTCATTGCACCATCAGATGGGTTGTAGGTACAATGCCGTGTATGTACCTGCTTCACTTAATAAAGGTGTTTAAAAAAAAAAAAAAGATTTGCGAGTCTTCATCGGCACATACGCAATTGGCATGCTACATTCTGATCAAGGTCCTGCGTTTAGCTCTCGAGCTTACAAAGAGGCCATGAAAGGCATGGGCATCGCATTGCGGTACTCTTCTCCCTTCCATCCTGAGGGAAATGCGGTAGTGGAAAGAAAAAACTGTGACATAAAGCAATCTATAACGGCAAGGGTATTAGGTTCGGGTGATGGGTGGGTCAAACATTTAATAAGTGTCCAACGTAGTCTTAATAACATGCCAAGAAATTTTCTAGGCGGTATCAGTCCATACGAACTTTTGTTTGGTACTAGAATGATTATCCAGGATCTGGATCGTCAAACTTCAGCGGTAGAAGAAAAAACCTTTGATATCAAAGATCGTTTGGCTGTTTTACAGGACTTGAATGAAACAAGAAAGAGTCTAAGTAACATAAAGTTTAAGCTAACAACCACTGAAGAACCACCTGTCCCAGCAAGACCTGTCTGGATTCCGAAGATTGGGGATCTGGTCAGAGAAAAGATCGCGGAGAAAAAGGAATTTGGGTCTTCTTACAGAAAAGTAGTACCTGTCTTAGCTGTCAGCGGAACAAGATCAGTAGTACTACCGCCACTTGCTGGTAAAAAGGATAACAGAATTGTTTCCATCGATTTGGTGAAAAAAACAAACATGTGGCCGATAATAAATAGCAGGCCCAGTGGACTACCAAGAAAAAGCAGAAGACCAAACTTTGCTACAATCCAAGAGGTTCAAACTGAGAGACTAATCACATTCGATAAACCTGCAGTAAATAACAAGGGACTATGCAACAAAGCCATGGAACTTGTGCCTCTTGAAACCCAAACCGCAACAATTCGTAATGATATACTAATCTATAACGATGTGGCATCAGAATGTACAAATCTAACAAAAGAAATTGCAAAGATCAATGGGAATCCAGAAGCAATCCCACCAATTGACAGAACAGCATCTGGCTATTTTATCAACTTTGATGACTTTTCCGATGATTCAAGTGAACACGGAGACAAGCCAGCAACAAAAACTTTCAAAGAAAAAATGACCGAGCTTTTACACCAACTAAAAGAAACATATCTGATTTCACCATGGATTGAATTTTGGACTGTGTTAGGTGTACTTTTTCTCCTGCTTTGGCTCCTCATCGTTTTATGCTGAGGTAGATTCATTGATGGAAAATATAGTACAATGGACACAGCAAGTCAGAACATCAACTTGGTCTTAAAGTCTCACAGATCCTCTCACATAGAGAAAAGAAAATTATCATCAGTGAACATCACAGCCAATCCAATACCTGGTGGTATAGCATGGGACAGAACTGACTATGAAATGTGTGGCCCGATTGAGCTCTTGAAGTATCCACACCTGTTTAAGGTTTCCTTAAGTAACTTTGTGATACCCAGTAATTTTTCCGATGATTGGGACTTCGAAAATATTAATACTATGATGTCAGATTTAGTAATGTCAGCTAAATTCACAGAACATGATTATTTACAGGGTTCATCAAATTATGAAGAGTTATACTGTTACAATCACTATGGTCATCACTATTTGCATAAATCTGCACAACCTAGAAATGTTTATACTTATAATCAATGGGAACATTGTCCAAGTCCACCAAAAGGAAGTTCGAAGACATTCTATGAGAAATTTCCATACTTCTCAAGGTTTAACAATAGTGATCCAGAAACGTTTTATTTTAAAATGTTAAATAAGACAGGAATGAAAACAATGTTGACAAATACTAAATTGATTTATTCTGAAAAATGTTATGACAAAATGTCTACATTTGGTTTTAAATACTGGAAAAACAACATTGAAACAAAAACCATCTGGGGTACAAAAGACTGGCAGGTACAAGGTCTAGAATCATTATTTAGAGCCTGCATGATCCCAGAACAAGTAATATTCCTGAATGATACAATTCAACAAACTACTTGTCTTGGCTTAGCTAAAATAAAAGACTTAGACAAACCGTCTATTCCAAAGCCCATACCTGATAGTAATAGCACTACGGATGTGGAAATAGACGTATCCCATATTTTTCACCAAAACAGAACACATCCTGATTGGAAAAAATGGCTGATCTGGCCCACAGACACAAACAACTGTCAAGATAGATTCCTGAACAAAAAACAGGGGTTCAAACTGACCAGGCCAGACCCAAGATATTCCCAGAGACAACATCCAGGGATAGTTACAACATACAGTGTAGTGAAATTATGCCTTGAGTGGCTACAGAAATCCACAATGGCAGAAATTAAGCAACACTTGACTTTACTTAAAGAAGGTGCTGACTTGCGAGCTTTCATAAAGGGAACTCGCAAACAGCGTCAAAAACGTTTCATAGCGGCCGGTATATATGCTGCATACAATGAAGCTTGGAAAGTAATGCAAATTGAAACAGCAGAAAAAATACGAGAAATTGATTGTATACATTTGGAAAGATCACTTTCTGTAGTGGACAATGGGTTAACGACTCTGTCCTCCAGAATATATTCACTGGACAGCATTGTGTCATCTGCCTTTGATATAATAGAGCAAGACTTACTAATGTTACAACATGGTCAGTCCCAATTGCGTTCTACTGTACAGCCTGGCTGGACGTTGCAAAACCTACGTTCAGCCTATGTACCATGGCGTCTAATCAATGTAACGTCATTATTTTCTATCTTTAACCTTACTGATAAACAAATCAGTTTGGCACAAAAAGGAGCAGATTATACGATTCTGAGCATTGAAAAACTTGAGAGATTACTATTGACAATTTCAGAGAGACCTGTCATTGAATGGATAATACACGGAACAATTAGAATTCCGATAACAACTTTCCAGTTTAAATTTTGCCAAGAATATATACCAGCAGGCCAGTAGGAAAGGTTGGGTAAAGGATACATTATTATTATTATTATTATTATTATTATTATTATTATTATTATTATTAATGGCAATTTGTATACAAAAGCGCAACTAAACCCATAGGCATCAAGGCGCTGAAGATGGTAACCAGAGAGCTCAGATATCAACCAGGGGGGGGAACTTAGAGATAAGCTGCTTGGAATAGCCAAGTTTTAAGTGCCTTGCGGAACTGAAGGTGAGAGGGGATCAACTTGAGATCACTAGGGAGCGTATTCCAAAGTCTAGGCGCAAGAAAGCGAAAAGACCTTCCTCCCCACCGGACCTTGGATATACGAGGAACCACAAGCAGGTTTTTGTTGGAAGAGCGGAGTGCTCTCCCAGGGACATAATGGGCCACCAGGGCACGAATAGCCTCCGGTCCAGATTCATGAAGGGCACGATGAGTAAGGCATAAAGCCTTAAAGTTGATCCTTGCCTGCATGGGGAGCCAATGCAGGTCTTTCCTGATGGTAGTGCCCGAGGAACGTTTAGGAGCACCTACAACAAACCGGGCGGCCGCATTCTGCACGGTCTGGAGGCGCTGAATGAGACCACTGCTAATGCCAAGGTATAGGGCATTGCAATAGTCCATTCTGGAGGCAATGACCGCTATTGCTACCTGTTTGCGTGCCTCAGGGGAAAGGTAGTGAGAAATCTTCCTTAAAATCCTCAGGGCATTACAGCAAGTGGACACCGTCCTACTGACCTGTTTGTCCAAGGAAAGAGAGGTGTCCAGTATGATCCCAAGGTTACGGGCAGAAAATGTGGGCGTAGGACAGGCCCCGAGGACAGACGGCCACCAATCCATAGACCAGATCTCACTTTTGCCTCCGAAAACAAGGACCTCCGTTTTCTCGCCATTTAACTTAAGGAAGTTCTTAAGCATCCATCCGGCGACCGCCTCCATACAGTTTTTAAAATTGTATGCGGTTTGGCTCACAGATTGGGAGATGGAAGCCATAATCTGCGTGTCGTCGGCATAGGAGAGAACTTCCAACCCAAAGGATCTTATAAGCCTGGCGAGAGGGGCGACGTAAATGTTAAAAAGCGTCGGGCTCAGTGAAGAGCCCTGGGGGACCCCACACTTCACGGCCTTAACAGGTGACATATACTCGCCAAGCTTGACCCTTTGCTTCCGTTGGTCAAGAAAGGAGGCAAGAAGGTTGAGTGCAGAACCCTTGACTCCCAGCTCACTGAGTCGGTTAACAAGAATATTAGGAGACAGGGTGTCGAAAGCTGCCGTAAGGTCCAGTAACACCAGTAAGGTGGTGTGACCGGTGTCGACCCTAGAGCGAATGCTATCGACTACCACTGTAAGTGCCGACTCAGTGCTATGGGTCCTCCGGAAACCATGCTGTGAGGGATCAAGAGAGTTGGTACTGTCAAGGAAAGAACTCAAATGGAGGTTGAGATGAGTCTCCAAAAGTTTAGCAGGGGCAGGAAGAAGGGAGATGGGACGAAAGTTCTTTAATGTCCCAGGGTCCAGGGTAGGTTTTTTTAGTAGGGGCTTGACAGTGGCCAATTTCCAAGAGAGGGGATAAATCCCCTCAGAGATGGCCAAGTTCATCACTTCCATCAAAGGGGGAAGGATAGTCTGTCTGCAGTCTTTGAGAACCTTAAGGGGGCATGGAGCCAGAGGTGAACCAGACTTAAGCTTGTCAAGCAGAGAGTTGAGATGAGCGGAGGTGATGGCGGGGAACTGGGAGAGAGCGTGGACGGGGGTAGGGACAGGGATATCAGGGAGGATTAAGGAAGAGGCAAGGAGAGGACTGGAATTCTGAGTTTCCAAGGCTGTGTAGATATCCATGATCTTCTCATGGAAGAAGGTGGAGATCTGATCACACAGGACCTGTGAAGCTGTTATGGGATCAGGCATCTGAATGAGGGAGAGATTATCCACTATCTTAAATAGATCACTGGATGATTTGAGAGAGGATGTGAGTTTGGAGAAGTGAGCCTGTTTATCTCTGAGTACGGCCGATTTGTACTCTTTGAGAAGGGTTCTATGTTTTTCCCTCTCTATAGGATCAAGATGTGTCCTCCAAAGCCTTTCCTGCCTTCTACATCCTTGTCTAAGAATCCTGAGGGATTCAGAGTACCAGGGGGCTGAGGGCCGTTTCCTAGCCGAGTAGTGGGGCCTGGAAGGGGCGAGTGAGTTGACAGCCTCCGTCAAGGAATTGGAGAAGTCAAGAGCAGCCGTGTGAACATCACCAGTGGAAGAGGGCTTAAGTGAAGCCAGATAAGGGGAAAGGGAGTCATTAGTAATCTCCCCAAAATTCCTTCTTAAGACCCACTTGGTGTGAACGGACTGGAAGCGGCTGGGGGGAGGAGGGGAAAAACGAAAAGGGACAACAAAGTGATCTGACCACGACAGAAGGAAAGGGATACCAATAGAGAGACGAGAATCATTACTGAAAATTCCATCCAAGGTATGGCCGGCTAGATGGGTAGGCCCAGTCTTTAGCAGAGGTAAGTTATAGGAGGATAGGGAGTCTAATAAATGGGAGGTGTCAGGGGAAGTATGCTTCTCCAAATGGAAATTAAAATCTCCTAAAATGTTCAGGCAGGGCCCAGCGATGTAGGGCTCTAAAATTTTAAGAATTTCAGAGCAGAAAGCCGACCTAGGACCAGGGGGTCTATAGACCAGTATCCCGGTAAAGGAAATAGTAGGGGAGGGGGTGAGGGTGAAATGCATTACTTGCAATTTCTCAGAGGGGGAAGACAGATGGACAGTCCGGCATTTGATGGAGCTGAGATAGAGTAACCCCAGACCTCCTCCCACACGACCCACTCTGTCCATCCTGGCCAGCGAGTACCCTTCAGGAATAGCATTTATCAAATCCGGCTGAGAAGACTCTGAGGCCCAAGTTTCTGTAATAAAGGCCCAGGAGGGCTTTTCCTGTGAGATAAGGTCTCTAAAGGAGACATTATTTTTGACCAATGAGCGGGTGTTCAAAAGGAGACCCGTGTAGACAGTGGGAGAGGGGGAAGGCCCTGTAGGAGGGGGGCGATGGATAGCCTTATCCAGCGAAGGAAATAAAGTGGACTTGTTAAAGCAGCCACATACAGGGGTAGTAGCAAGAAATTCAGGGGTTAAGGAGTAATGACAGGGCAGCCTAGAGGGTTTTAAGGCTCGCAGGACAGTAGACATCAAATCAACCTGGGATTTACCTTACACACACAAATGTTATAGTGAAGGGTAAAAGGAGGTATTCCTTAGTGGTAATAATTGTAAAAAATCACTAAGCGGCACACTTCTGTGTCAAGGTATTAATTTGCATGGAGCCCGCGAAGGGTCTTCAAATAACCTTTCATGTCACCTGCAAGGCACTCCTGCAAAACAGATAGAGCCATTTTTCAGACGACTTTCTAACGGTAGCTACGTTTTAATAAATGACCACAGCTGTTGTGGAATGGTGCCAGGAGAATGCTATCTCGTAACTGTAACTTCCAGAGTCGTTTGCTGTATGCAAGTATTATATCCAAACAGCAATCCAGACATGGAGGCGGCAATATGGCCTTATGTGAATATCTCTCCTATTCGAATTGAAACTTTAAGCAGAATGAAGTCTATTCTTTTACAGACTACTGTGCCTCTGACCTCATCCAAAGAAACATATGAACTGCAAGTTGCAAGGACAGCAGCAGAGATACATACTCTTTTATCGACAAATTGCCCCGTGCATTTCGTAGAAATATTAAGCCAAATATTAAACATGTCTGATACCAGTGGCATCACACATGTATTTAAGACAGTTTTTTCGGGACTGTTAGCACCCTTTGAAACAGTTATGGGCATCTTCCCGAATTTTGTCCCTTCTGTCTTTGGCAGCCTACCCTTAATCTTGGGACTCGTGGCAGGAATTTTATTTTTGTTCCTTCTGCTCCGATATGGCAAGCCAATCCACAGACAAGACTCCAGCAACGATGGAAGAAAGGATCCTAGCAATACGATACCGAGACCGTATCACTAATGTCCTCGGATTGGCCCTGCTAAGAGATCTGAGTACAACCTGGTTTCTTTCATTCAGACCAATCTGGCAGGATTGCATCTTACCTGTGCTTCGATGTCTGCTATGCGGAGAAGAATGCGTGTTGGATGTCTGTCTTACGCTACCATCAGCAGTACCAATGGATATCGACGCTTTGCTTTGTTTTGTAACGACTCATGCAACGTGTTGTCCCCAGCGGCTACCTATTCTGATGACGGCATTCATTGAGACTTCACCATTACGAGTAGGTGGCGGTGAAGTACGAGAGGAAAGCAGCACCACACAGGTACAACCTTCTGTGAGCATTGCTGATCCAAACATTGATGATAGCAATCACGCACAGAACTGCACTGTTACATTATTTTCAAACTTGGTCGAACTTTCACCTGATGTTGTAGACCAATTTTTTGCGAGTCTGTCTGATATGATGTTCTCTCCTAACAACGAGAATAACTTTTAAAAACAATGAGCACACCGCGTTCCATGAACTCTGAATTCGGCCTTCGGTTTTTGATAAACAACACTACTGAAAACATTTGGAACTATTTTTTCCCCTGAAAGCGAAATCATTTTTCAACTTCCAAAATATTTACCTTTTTTTTGGCACATGGTACTCTGCTTAAAGTAGAACTATTCTTAGAGAACAGAGCTTCTATTTTTAGAGACACTAGAGACAATCTTTTACCTCAGCCTCTAACAGATGTACAGCATTTTAAAAAAAAATATGTAATGAAATGGTCTCGACCTTCTTTTCTGTATACAGAGCCATTTCATGTGTAATTCTCGCAATTCGTTCAGCTGATATATATGCATTTAACTGAATGATAACACTGCTTGAAGAGCGTACAGTACCAATACTAATTTTCGTGTATAAACCATACACCATTTCAAATACAATTTATGTATTTTGGGGTGGGTTGGAAAACACACATGCATTGTTATATGTTTATATTGCTTATTATTTAGTAATGATGGACATTCATACGTGGAGTGGGTGTTGTATTTCTATCTAGGACCATAACTCGATATTCCAGATTCATGCCCTTATGTGGTTATAACTAACAATATCCTTATAAAGGCATAAGAATCATATCCATATTCAGTAATAGCCCATGCAGTCCAAAACACAGCACGGCTACTCCCATAGACTCCTAGAAAGCACAACGCGTTCTTTAACCCCTTCGCTGCTCATGAAGAGCTCAGCTCGTCATGCAGTACACTGGTTGCGTGCTTATGACGAGCTGAGCTCGTCATGAACAAAGGGCACCAAGGATTTCCAGCACAGGAGGGGGAATTGCCTTAGCATTCAAGGTGTTAACCCCTTCGGGGCTGATGACGAGCTGGGCTCGTCATGGAGTAGGGCGCTCGCACGCTGATGACGAGCCCAGCTTGTCATGACCCCCACCCTCGGGGGGAGCGCTGGCGCTCCACCCGAGTCTGCCCGATATTGTTCGTTTCTGTGGGGATGGCAGGGGAAGACCTTCCCCTGCCTCCCCCGCCCTCCCCGCCCGCGTCATCCCGGAGGTTCCGTTTGTTTACCGACGCGCAGGGAAGCCATTTGCTTCCTGCGCGTCGTTGGGAAAAGAGGTTCGTTTTGCGGCTGGGGCGGGGGGAATTGTGTTGAAACTTGCATCGAGGGAAAGGAAAGGCTTTTCCTTTCCCTCGATGCCACTTTAGAGCATTTCTGCTGCACGATCGTGCGATCGTGCAGCTGGAATGGTAGGGATTTAATTTTTTTTTTTTATTGTCCAATTTCGTTGTTCGGGGAGCGGCCCCTTGGGGAAGGGTCGCTCCCCTTTTTGGGGGAACATTAACTTTGAAGTGTTTTCGTGCATGTAATGTTTAGAAATGGCCGTTTTTTGTAAAAAAATGCTGATGGGGTCATTTTGAAATGACAATTATAGTGCTCATTTTAATGAAGGATGCAAGTGCCTCTGTCCTTCATTACTTATACTTATGTGTTTATCTGAAGTGGCTAAAAAACACACCTGTCCTGCCTAGGCAAAGCTCACTAGTGTTTTTGGGCTGATGAATGTTTATTTGTATTTGTGCTGCAATTCGAACACATGCTTTGTCTCCAGTGCCCATGTGTGTGTTACTATGCCATCGCTGCAATGTGCGAAGGGGTCCCTTGAGTGAGCTGTCCATCATAGTGGGAAGTTCACAAATGTTTTTGGGCTGATGATTGTTTCCTGAGTTTGTGCTGCAACTCGAGCGCCATCTTTTTCTCCAGTGACCATGTGTGCGTTACTATGCAATCGCACAGATGTGCGCAGGGGTCCCTTGTGTGATCTGTCCATCATAGTGGAAAGGTCACAAATGTTTTTGGGCTGATGAATGTGTTTCTGAATTTGTGCTGCAACTCGATCACCTGCTTTGTCTCTAGTGACCTTTGTGTGTGTTATTATGCCATTGCACCGATGTGCGCAGGGGTCCCTTGAGTGAGCTGTCCATCATAGTGGGAAGCTCACAAATGTTTTTGGGCTGATGATTGTTTTCCTGAATTTGTGCTGCAACTCGAGCGCCATCTTTGTCTGCAGTGTCCAAGTGTGCTTTACTATGCAATCACACAGATGTGCGCAGGGGTCCCTTGTGTGAGCTGTCCATCATAGTGGGAAGGTCACAAATGTTTTTGGGCTGATGAATGTTTTCCTGAATTTGTGCTGCAACTCGAGCGCTTGCTTTGTCCCCAGTGACCGTGTGTGTTACTATGCCATCGCACTGATGTGTGCACAGGTTCCTTGAGTGAGCTGTCCATCATAGTGGGTAAATTTAGGAAAGATGGTGCACTCCGCTAGTTGGTGGGCGGGGCCAAACGGGGGTCTTCTGTGCGTGTTCACATGCCTCTTATGTGTATAAATGGTCACAGACTGATGAGAGCAGCAGATGGGGCGAAAGAAGCTCCTGGTGATAGGAACTGTTTTGGGATTTAGCTTGTGAAAGTGAAGGATGCAAGTGCCTCTATCCAGCATCACAGTTATCCACAGTAATTCTGTTGCCCCCCTCCCCATGAGAATCCCTGATGACGTCAGCGTGCACAGCACGCGTCAACATCTTCAGGGATTCCCAGGCGGTCGGGAAGCCATTTGCTTCCTGCGCCTGGAGGTGTTAATTTATTTTTGAGAGTCCTGGGGGGGTGTGGGGCCGCAAAGAGGCATCAGGGGAGAGGCAAGTGATTTTCCTCTCTCCTGATGACTCTTTTCAGCCTCACGGTTGCGCACAGCATTGCGATTGTGCGGTGGAAATGCCCCCACTAGCACCAGGGATTTTATTTTAGATTGTAGGAAGTGACCCCTTTTGCAAGGGTCGCTTCCTGGTGGGTTGGATTTTTAACTTAGATTTTCTGCCCCCCCGGTGGGCAAATCAACCCGTACTTTTGTCCGTTTTGCCCTTTTTGATGGCCCATCTGTGTGGATGTGATTTTTGTGGGTAAATTTGTGTGTTGTTTGTTCATTTGTTATGTTGTTTGTGAAATGTAGTATTCATTTTTTTTCCTCTTTGTTTTTGATCCAGGCTTTTGCTGTTTGTATTGGTGTAGGTTGTGGTTCAGTTACTGCTGGTTTTGCAGCTTGTGTAGTTGCATGTGCTTGGTAAGTAAATGTTTTTTGTACTACTTTCCCTAGATGAATGTGTTTTTATGAAAAGTCTAGTTATTGCTGTTTGTGTGGCTTTGTGGTTCTTGATTGTTAACTTTTTTTTGTATTGCTGCTTGATGTGTACTTTGTCTAATCTATACTTTTTTTTCTTTCTAGTGGGATTTCCTTTCTTTTTGCTGTGTTTCAGCAGAGTAGGTGCTGGTGAGTGTTCTTATATTTTGTTAGATTTGAATTGTTTTTAAAGTGTATTGTTCTTTGTGTGAAGACTCTACCTTGTTTACTTCTTACTTTGCACATTGTAGCTTGTTGTTCACTTGTGTGTGTAGTCTTCTTGCTTTGTAAGGATAATGGCTGCTCGCAGGATGACTGCTCAGCATGTTGTTGGTTTGCTTTTTGAGTCTTCCTCTGAGCATGGTCCAGACACTGACTCCGATTCGGAGCATGAGGAAGCTGCAGAAGATTCCGGCAGTGAGTTTTCTCTTCGCATGGAATCATCATCATCGGATGATGATTCTTCTAGTGCTGATGAAGTGCCTGTGGTAGAGAGGGACATTGATGTGCCGGTAGAGAGGCAAGAGCCATTTGAGCTACAGCCTAGGTCCTCAAGGTTTCCCTTTTTTTCTCGTTGGGAAGAGGCAAGTGAGGTAAAGGCTGCGCCCAAAAGGTTTCACATTGCTGTGGTTCACCAAGGGTTATCTGGTGCTGCTAGTCTTCCTGTTGTAGAGCAGCATGAGGCATCTGGTGCTGCTAGTCTTTCTGTTGTTGTTGAGCAGCAAGTGGCATCTGGGGAGGCGAGTTCTTCTGTTGATGTTGAGATGCAAGAGGCAGCTGGGGATGCTAGTGTTCCTGTTGATGTAGTGCAGCAAGAGGCATCTGGGCTGCAGGCTAGGGTGGCTTCTTCTTCCGATGTTAGTGATGACGTCTGGGTTGCCCCTGGCATGGTGCAGCCGGAATTGCCAGACTTCACTGGTGTTCCAGGGTGTAGAGTGAATACTGACAATTTTCTGCCAATTCAATTTTTTTTTTCAGTTGTTTTTTGACGATGAGTTTTTGCAAGAGATTGTGGAGCAAACTGATTTGTATGCAGAGCAGTATTTGAGGGACCACAGTGCCAGCCTTAAGTCCCATTCTAAAGCTACCCATTGGTCTCCCACATATGTTGAAGAGATGAAGAAGTTTTTGGGATTAATTTTTTTGACGGGCTTGCTAAGCTGGTGGTATTGACATTCAATACCACCAGCTTTTGCAAGAGGGGTTACCTGGGTTTTTGGCCCCGTGCTAGACGGCCATCTAAAGAAACCTACCAAACCCACACATTTCTGAAAAGTAGACACCCGGGGGCTTCCAAGGAGGTATGGCTTGCGTGGATCCTTTAACGTTCCTTTACCCAGAATCCCTTGCAAACCTCAATTTTTGTTGAAAAAATCAGTTTTTCACACTTTTTTTGTGTGGGAAAGTGTGGCGTCACTGGGCTCATACAAATTTCCGCCCACCCAGCGTTCCCCCAGGTCTCCCGATAAAAATGGTACCTCACTTGCGTGGGTAGGCATAGTGGCTGCAACAGGAAACGCTTCAAATCGTACGGTGGTGAATTTACAATACCCAATTGCAAAACAACCTTGATTTTGGGGGGGGGGGACACCTGAGTTTTTGGCCCGGGGCTCGGTGGTATTCTTTGGAAAGTACCAAACCCAAACAGTTCTGAAAATTAGACACCCGAGGGAGTCCAGGGAGGTATGGCATGCGTAGGTCCCCCAATGTTTTCCTACCCAGAACTCCTTGCAAACCTTAAAATTAGGTAAAAATATCACTTTTCCAAACTTTTTTGCGTGGGATCTCCGTGTCGGCAAAAATGTCCTACCACCTAGCATTCACCTTGTTCTCCCGAGTAAAAGGATACCTCACTTGCTCAGTTTTTGGATCTGGGTTCTTGGTGACACTACAAGTCCTATATATCTCCACAACCAGGAAGGTCTAACGGATGTAACGGTATATTGATTTCCAAGAGCTCTCAAAATTAGAAAAAGTTATAGGTGAAAACGTTGAGACAAAAGGCTGTTTTTTTAAAGAAATTTTCAATTATTCCAATATTTAACTGTTAGTTTCTATAAAGAAACCTTCATGGATTTAGACAAATGACCCCTTTCTGAATTCAGAATTTTGTCTACCTTTCGAAAATGTACAGCATTCCAGGATCCATTATTGCTTTCAAACTCTTTTCTACCATTAACTGGAAGGAGGTGGAAAGCTCTAAAAATAGCAAAAATAGGCTATGTCACAGAAAAATGCCAATACTGTGTGAAAAATGTCTGTTCTCTGACAAAAGACTGTCATTCCCTAAAAGCTATGAAAATGGAGATATCAGCCCCACAAACCCTTTTTTGATAACTTTTTCAGGGAAAAACCCAGAGGCTTTCATTAGCAGCCTGTTTTTCCCATTTTTCTGAAAAAAACAAAAAAATCACTATATTTTGGTTACTTTCTGGGACCCCTCCAAGGGAATCCACGAACCCTGGGCGCCTTTGAAATCCACATGATGTTGGAAGAAAAGGACGCAAATTTGGCGTGGATACCTTATGTTGTCAAAAAGTTACAGGGGCCTAAGCGCGCACTACCCCAAATTGCCAAAAAAGGGCTCAGCACAGGAGGGGAAAAAGCCTAGCAGCGAAGGGGTTAAACAAACCAAGCCACCAGCAGCCCGGGAAACCCCCCTGCTCTTGTTTTGATTTGCACTAGAACTCCTAGAGTCCAGAAAGAACTGTCAGTTCTTGGTGACGTCTTATGTCCAACCTTACTTCAAACCCGGCACCTTTCAGGTATAAATATACCAACGTTGCCTTAAGCAAACACACAGTGGTTGGGAGTGGAGCGACGTTCTAGTTGCCCGAGAGCCCAGCTGTTGCGGAGAGCCGAAGGAAACTGCCCCTCCCTTTGACGCACTGAGAGTGACGCTGTCTTTTTCTCCAGCCGAGAAAATCCAGCTCCGGTGTTCCCAAGTCACCCTCGCGGGTTGCTGGGAGATCGAGTCCTGAGAAGCGCGATACAAGACCTCCATCATTCTATAACCAAGGTACGGAGCTGATTAAAACCTTAGAGAGAATTCTTGATTCCGATACTTGGCAAAACTTAAACTTAACTTAAAACTGCAACTCACTTACTCCTTCCCACGTATTAGGCTTAAGTCAGGTACACTGGGGTAGGCGTATCTTAGAAGCACCAGTTGAGTTTGTTAGTCAATGTTTTTATGTATGTATATATTTTATCCATTTTAAAGTATCATATGGCTAAGAAACCATATCCATGCTTTTACAGTATTATTTCATAATACTACTTTTACTGTACACACTTTACTTTATAATAATTATTGCAACTGTGGCAATTCATTTCTCTTGCATGAGAAAGAAGACTGCTCAATAAAATAACACCTTTTATTGAAAACACCCGTCTCTCTATTTCTCTGCACTCTGGTGGAACTAAGCATGCACGATTGACTGAGTGAAATAGCTGTCTATTGTTTCACACGACTCTAGAGATACACTCTTTATTCTGGGGGAGCAAAGTTGTCATGTTATATGGTTGTCAGAAGCTAATCCCTTCAAGTCTAAATCAGGACGGGTAACCCTTTCCTGAACATTCGAGAAAGTTTCTAGTGATCTCTGAGCTAGCTGGCAAAACTAATTAAGTCTAACATAGTCAGTAGAGACCTAGATGACCTCAGTCCTACGTCTACACTACTGTTTATGTTATTCCAATGCGTAGAGCCTATTGGGAATATAGGAACTACACTACAACTTGGCCAGTCCTTGCTGCTTACACACTGCATCTAGATATTTACACTATGCTAGTAGCAAACCTACGTCTACATCATCAACAAATAATAAAACTTTATAGAAACCTGACACAGTGTGTGATGGGAACACTCACACTTCAGCCAACAAGAGCTACACAAGCTGTATAGATTCAGGGTTCTACAACTAAAATGCCACCACAAACGCTATACGCAGTTATGGGTAGATTGCCCATTAAACGTGAGAAAATGCCATTCTGGATAGCTCAAAAAAGAACTTAGCTAGAGTCAGTATTTCCATACACAAGCCCTCAAGAAAAACACAGAATGCTAACAATCTTCTTGCCAATGGGGATAGCTCCCCAGATTAAGGATTGTACCGCTTGGGGTACAGTTTTCGCTGCCATAAATACCAGAACTCATGGTATTAGCAGTAATACCAGATGTATTAGAACAAATACAGAATGAGTACAGAGCAGAACCTGCTCTGAACTTAGAGATGAAATTATTAGGTAATTTTGCCCAGGTATCAGCTATAATAGTAGCAAATATAAAAGGGGAGGTAGCACCAGTGGCAATACGCCAATGCCTGAGGGATTTCACTCCTTTACAACAGGAACGTGAATTACCTAAAATTATCACAGACACCTATGCTGAATTAGGTAGAGATAGTTTGGAAGGTAGAACAACAAAATCTCCACTGATGGGTGGTCCTGAAAAGGATAACACCAAGCAACCACCTCATTATTCAAAAAAGAAATGGAATAATAACAACAATAAACAAATGAATAGATCTCAATCCAGGAGTGGGTCTCCTCAACAGGAGCCCTCTGAAAGAAAATATAACCTTAGGAATAGGGATACCATTGCAAATCCTGACGGATATCAGGATACTGATACATTCCTCTGGTTCCTTTCCCTCCTGATTGCTGATAGGAGCTGACTAGAATGATCCTCCAAACCCATCATTACCAATGTTTGGCTCATTGTTATATTTGATGGAAAAATCTCATTAACAACTTTCTTGATGACCTGCCAATATTCTTGTAGTTTTGAGCACTCAAAAAACATATGTAGGTCATCGGCTCTTAGCATGTCGCATCTGCAATACTTTGGGATCGGTTCTGATACGAACGTATCTAGTTTTTGGGGGACCAGTACCGCCTATTGGTTGTAAATAAATGATTCCTTTTCAAATAAGCGGGCTTAACCGCCTATAAAGTACTTTTAAAGAAAGTTGCTAAGTTGTTTGTGGCTCCGTCATCTGAATGACTCCTTCCCAAATTGCATATGGAGCTTTTAGCTTCTTATTTTCGGTTTCTAACAAAATCCAGTACCAATCAGCGACTTCCTTTTCCTGGGGGCCCTAATTCTGTAGTTTTGATTCAAATTCCCTCATCCCACCAATCTCTTGTCCATTGGCCACCACCTGGGATAATAGCTGCAGGTACTTGAATTTTGAGAGGGAATCACCTGTTTTTACCACCAGCACTTGCCAGGGCACCACCCTGCACCGTCAGGAGATCCCCCACACTTCAATTCCTGCCATCCATAGTGAGAGACTTAACAGAACTTAAAGGCATTCAGGTATGACTGGTGAATCCAGATTGGGAAGAAATCTGAGAAATAGCTCATTCTAAGTATCTTCCTTACCCCCATCCAAAGAGTAAGTGATGCCTTTAGGATCTTCAACCTAACTTTTATAAAGAACTTCCTTGCCCCTAACTAAGAGAAAACCTTTAGAACACCACTCCTTTACCATTTCTACCAACAGGCCTCCCCACGTCAAAGACCCCAGTTTACCGGTGAAGGATTCTACAATTTATAAACTGGAAAGTCATACAGTATAGCCTTAGGTTTGGATGGGCCAGACTGCCCTTCTGCAGCTTGTGCCTGAGTTTATTCTAGGCAAGCTGGGCTCCCTTAGATGCCCAAACAAAACTGACTAATTTCCACAGTATCTTGTCAATCATGGATTTAGGGAACATCAGATTTTAATTAAATGCACTCTCCCATGTAGAGTCAGGGGGATTTCTTCCATCTAGCTAGTGATACATCAACCTCTTTTGCTATCCTCTCCAAATTGTGCTGGGGGATTTCCTCCAGTGGTTTGATAAAATAATAATTCCGTTCGAGTTATTTACCAAATAACCAGATAGTACACACAATTCTTTCAACAGAGCTTACACCCTGGAAATAGTTAAAGCCAGGTCCGAGGTGATTGTCCGCATACAATGCAACTTTGTCTTTATAGGTACCTGAACTGAAAGTGATGACCTGGTCATCTTATTGCAATACTTGGGCGAATGGTTCTCGACTAGCACGACGACACGCTTAGCACCACAAACACATGCATTTCCAGATCCACACAGACCCTAACTCCACCTTCAGAGGCACCCTCATCTACCAACCCCCCGGACCTCGCCCCCAGTTCAGCGGCTCCATCGCCGACTTGATCAGCACGCACACCCTGACCGCCACCGACTACATCCTCCTCGGAGACCTGAACTTTCACCTTGAGAAAAAAGACAACAACTCCACAACCCTGATCGATAACCTCGCCAACCTCGGACAGAAGCAACTTGTCATAACGCCCACCCACTCCACCTGCCACACGCTCGACCTCGTCTTCTCCTCAAGCCCACATGTCTCCATCAGCCACACCACCGAACTCCTCTGGACAGACCACCGCTGCATCCACTTCGCCTTCCAGAAACCCACCACACACCACTGCACCCAACAGATCCCCAGACGCTGCTGGAGCAAAATCACCGAAGACCAACTATACGCAAACCTCGATCTCAGCCCATCCACCGAACCCTCCAACACAGACAATGCTGCCCACAGCCTCAGATGCTGGATCGAGGACTGCGCCAACACCCTCGCCCCGCTGAAGAAACCCCTCCACAGGGACACCAGCAAGAGGGCCAGCTGGTTCACCCCAGAACTCCTTGCCTCCAAGCAAGCCTGCCGAAAACTAGAGAAGAAATGGCACAGTGAACAAACTCCGGATAGCCACGCAGCACACAAGGCGCCATCCACAACCACCACCACCTCATCAGGGTGGCCAAGAGGACCTCCTTTAAAGACCGCCTCGACAACAATGCACACAATAGCAGGGAGCTTTTCAGCATCGTGAAGGAACTCTCTAACCCCAGCTCCAACACCAACGGCATCCTGTCGTCTCAAGCCCTGTGCGACTCCCTCGCCACCTTCTTCCACCGCAAGATAGCAGCTATCCACGACAACTTCAACACCCAGACAGCCCCAACAGACAGCAACACAACAGACCATCCCCACAAAATCGAAATGACCCCCTGCTAGCCTGGGCCAGCGTGAGCATCACTGACACCATCGAGACCATGCGCACAATCCACTCCGGCTCTCCGTCAGACCCTTTCCCGCAAAACGTCTTCAACAGAGCAAGCAGCTCCATGGCACCCCACCTGCCCAATGTCACCAATCTCTCCTCTCCAGACCGTGATCTTCCCAGAGATCTGGAAACACGTTGAGATCAACGCCCTACTCAAAAAACCTAAGGCAGACCCAAGAGACCTCAAGGACTTTGGGCCCATCTCTCTGCTCCCCTTCCCGGCCAAGGTCATCGAGAAAACAGTCAACAGACAGCTAACCCGATACCTCGAAGAAAACAGAAACCTGGACCCTTTCCAGTCAGGGTTTTGCAGCAACCACAGCACCAAGACTGCCCTCATCGCCGCCACTGATGACATCAGGACCCTGCTGGACAACGGTAAGACCGCAGCACTCATCCTCCTAGACCTCTCTGCCGCCTTCAACACTGTCTGCCCCTTCACACTACGCGCACGCCTCCACGCCTCCACGCCGCAGGGATCTGAGACAAGGCTCTGGATTGGACCACCTCCTTCCTCTCCGGCAGAATCCAGAGCGTCTGCCTCCCCCATTCCGTTCTAAAGCCTCTGAGATCATCTCCGGCATACCCCAGGGATCCTCCCTTAGCCTGACGCTGTTCAACGTTTACATGGCCCCGCTTGCACACGTAGCCCGACAGCATGACCTCAACATAATCTCCTACGCCGACGACACTCAGCTGATCCTCTCCCTCACCAAGGACCCTATCACCACCAAAGCCAACCTCCACGAAGGAATGAAGGCCGTCGCCGACTGGATGAAGACCAGCTGTCTGAAGCTGAACTCGGACAAGACGGAGGTCCTCATCCTCGGCTCCAACCCTTCAGTCTGGGACAACTCCTGGTGGCCGACGGCACTGGCCGCAGCCCCCAAACCCATCGACCACGCACGCAACCTGGGAATCATCCTCGACTCAACGCTCTCAATGACCAAGCAAGTCAACACTGTCTACTTCTCCTGCTTGAACACTCTCCGCAGCTCCGCAAGATCTACAGATGGATCCCGACAGATACAAGAAAGACAGTCACCCAGGCCCTCATCAGCAGCAGTCTCGACTACGGAAACACCTTCTACGCGGGAGCCCCGACCAAGCTTATCAAATGACTACAACGCATCCAAAACCCCTCGGCACCACTGATCCTCGATGTACCACGCCACGGCCACATCACCCCCCACCTGAGAAACCTGCACTGGCTTCCGGTCAACAAGAGGATACCCTAGAAGCTCCTCACCCACGCACACAAGGCACTCCACAAGACCGGCCCAGCCTACCTCAACAGACGGCACTCCTTCATCCCCAACCGGCAGCTATGCTTTGCTAACCTCTCACTCACCACCGTCTCGCGCATCAGAAGAACAACCACCGGTGGGAGATCCTTCTCCCACCTCATGGCCAAGAAATGGAACACCCTCCCACTGAGCCTACGACAGACCCATGACCTGCTGACTTCCCAGAGGATACTCAAGACCTGGCTGTTTGATCAGTCGCACCCCCCCCCCCCCCAGCGCCTTGAGACCCTCACGGGTATGTAGTGAGCTTTACAGATGATTGATTGAATTAATGGTTCGATATAAATATCGAACAACAGGGGTGAAATGGGACAGCGCTGCTGTGTACTCCTAAAAATCTGGAAACTTCTTGTGAGGGAGTTATTGAGAAGGAGCCTGGCTGTTGATTGTTCATACAGAGCTTTAAACAGTGTTATGAAACAGGGACCAAAATCAACAGCCACCAAAAATTCCCATAAATAAGCCCAGCAGACAAGGTTGAGGGCCTTATTTGCATCCAGTGTGATTGATCGTGCTGTAACCAGGTCTATACTACCAATTAATTGCTGGGGTAAGTTCATGAATCTGCCTCCCTGGAACAAATCCTTTCTGATCAGGATGTATAAGCTTTGCAGCCAATTTAGCCAGTCTCCCTGCCAAAATGCTAACAAAGATCTTATAAGCTGCTTTAAGCAGGGTTATCGGACGATACGATTCTGCCTCCCCAGGATCTTTAGCTGGTTTTAGAATCAGAACTTTAGTGGCCTCTTTCCATGATTCAGGGACCAGCGCCTTCCTCGTATACACCATACTAAACACGTTCTCCCAGACAGGGAGAACTTCCTCTGTTAGCAATTTATAAACCTTTGAGGGGATGGCATCAAAGCCAGCAGCCTTCCCTTTTTAGATCTAGTTATGGCCCCACTGATCTCTTCCTGAGTGATTTGAGCTTCCATACTCTCTTTCCTTTCTCTATTCAATAGAGGGAGACCAATCGCTTCCAACCAATCTTTAAGCCATCAGGGTTCATGAAAGATATCTTCCCTGTAAATCAGGAAAAAAAGAGAGACCACATGATTTTGCATTTCTTCCCAGTTATCTAGCACCTCACCCGAAGGGTTCCACAATTCTTTAATCGTGTTCCTAGTTCGTTCTACCATGTAACCACTAGACCAGCCGCCACACCCCTCTTTCAGGAACAATGGGCTTATAATCCATGGAAAAGGAGTGAGGTTTTGATCTGTTAATTGCTTCTGATAAGGAACACGGTTGTGAGGATGGTACAGTGAAATTGTTGTTGCATTTGGCACATCATGGACATAAGGTCTCTCTTTAAAAATTTCAGTATTGTCGGTAGGAGGTTCCCTAAGTAGGTCACCTACTGGCAAAGGAGGGTAGGAGGTTGACCCCTGAGCGCATCAGTAGCATTATAGGTATTACTTCCTATTATCACCACTGGATTCCGAATTATTCTTTACTAATCAAACCTTTGCTTGTATTAACAACGAAAGCCGTGCATGAGCCTTTGCTGTGGATGACAGAATATCTGCAATCTTTTGAGCAATTTTTTGAGCAATTAAAAACTCCAGTGCTTGGCACATCTAACTATAGGAAACGGTTTGTGCTTTATGTTCATGAGATGGCTGGTTGCGCACTTTCTGTCAGAACACAAACATTTGGTGATAAACAGAGGCCTTATGCCTATTTTTCTGCTGTGCTTGACCCTGTTGCTAAGGTCCTTCGAGCTGTTTGAGAGCCGCTGCGGCTGTGGTCACTTTAATCAGGCAATCGGCTGGACTCGTACTTGATACAGACCTCACAGTTATGGTACCCCATGCTGTGGATACACTTTTGAATAAGACAAAGACACAGCACCTCATCAGTTCACGTCTTACTGGCTATGAATTGACATTGTTTGCTAAGCATATCACGATCAACAGATTTGCCACTCTGAACTCAGCCATGTTACTGCCCCTTACTTCTGAGAATGATGCAGCTGATAAACATGACTGCATTTTCCGGACAGAAAAAGAGATGAAAGGATGGGTAGACCTGACTGCTGTTTCCCCCTCTGACACCCAAGGAGAACTAAATATCGATGGCTGTTGTTTTAAATTACCAGATAGCACCACCACTGCAGCTTATGCTATCACTATGTTGCGTACAGTGTTAGAAACATCACAGGTTCCCTATCAGTCGGCCCAAGCCGCTGAGTTTGCTGCCCTTATACAAGCTTGTCAATTGAGTGAAGAGTTGAATGTCAATGTTTATACAGATAGCCAGTACGCATTCAGGGTTGCCCATAATTTTGGCCAACTGTGGGCGGAGAGAGGGTTCCTTACTTCTCGTTGGAATAGGATCCAGCATGGACACCTCATATTGCGATTGTTATCTTCATTAACGTATCCTAAGAAATTGGCAATGATTAAATGCAGTGCCCATAATAAGGTTTCTGATGACGTAGGGTGAGGAAATGCATTTGCAGATCAGGTAGAAAAGGTACGACCCGAAGTAAAATGAAAAGAATGTCTGTGGCAGTCCAGCTAGATTTGTTCCTGGGGTCGCTATGTTTGAAAATACCGTTGAGAGAAATGAATGTTGCCTGATGCTTATGTACTCCCTGTGGTTACTACGGCCCATGGTCCAGCCAACATTAGGCAAAAGGCATTTGTAAATAGTTAGCCCCTGTTTGGCATAAGGATAACATCTCTAGAACAGCTGCGCATTTGGTGAAACATTGCTTGATCTGCATGAAACATAATCCAGGGAAAGGTACCCTTACACCGTCTGGCAATTTTGCACCACCCACTTTTCCATTCGAGGTCCTACAAATGGACATCATTGAACTAGAACGATGCAATAATCTGAAGTAGGATTTAGAGGTCATATGTGCGTTCAACAAATGAGTTGAGGCTTACCCCACTAGTGACAATAGGGCCATTACAAATGCGAAAGTACTCCTTAAAGAGTACGTCCCTCGATTTAGTTTGCCCCAAGATATCTGGAGTGTCAACGGGTCTCATCTTAATGGGAAAGTGATTACAATAATTTGTGAGGGTCTGCACAATTAACAGAAATTTCACTCTGCTAATCATCCGTGGTCATATGGCTTTGTTGAGAAGTACAAACGTACTCTCAAACTGAAATTGCCAAAAATCCAAGAAACAACTGGGTTGCAATATCCGGTTGCTCTTCCATTAGCTCTTTTGTCAACTAGAACCACAGCACACTCTAGAACTGGGTTGTCTCTGTTTGAGGTGGTCTTTGAGTGCCCAGTGAATGTCTGGTGTCCCCCGACCTAAGCGCTTCTCAGAGATTGAATATCCTGTTTTGCTTGATCATCTTGGCCAGTAAACAGACAGTTTGCATTCTATTCACCAACAGATTCGAGGCTCCCTGCCTCAGGAACCTGAGGGAAATCAGCTACGACATCCAGCCTGGCTTTTTCGTATTGGTGTAAAATTTTCTGACAAATAAATGTCTTGAGCCAAGGTGGAAAGGTCCTGAGCAGGTTCTACTGGACACTCAAACTGCTGTGAAAGTTGCAGGTCGGAAGAATTGGGTGCATGGCACCCACTGTAAGAAGAAACCTTTGCCGTTGCCTTATGACCAGTAGGGGACGACGAATTTGAACAAGTGCCTAGGTTTGTCCCCTTCAGCGATGCACAGCTGATATGGACTAGGATGGATAAGGAGAATTATGATGTTTTAAACAAGGCTCTTTCCCCTGAAATATGAGCTATTGAAGAGCCTCTGTTCTCAGATCCTACAGTGCCTGGGGCTGCCAGGTATGATTTGCGTCATCGGACGGGGATCACTGAAGCTGAAAGAGAAAACAGATTATGGATCGACTGTATAAGGCAGGCCCGTACTGTGTAGCAGTACCGATAGGAGGTTCCGAAAAGCTCAGCATTCGCTTTGTTTCTGTTGCTTGAACATTAGTTAGGGAAGAAAGTAAGCTTTGAGAGTGTACCATTTTTGTCGACATCAGATAGAGCAGGACGAGCATAGGACACAGCACGCTCTATTGCCGGTGCTCAAGAGCGCCAACTGAATGATGGACAATAGGAGCCTGTGCCAGTGAGGCTGTGACAGACACTGGGTGAACATATACGTTCTTTATTGTTCTGCGTGTCTTTGCTTATTTCATAATGCATCCTTTTGGCAGACCAGTTGAGGAGGAGGAGCAACCAATAATTCTGAGCCAACGTCGTATAATCTGGTCCATTCGAAATACAATTAAATGTGCCATTGCTTTGGTAATGGTGATGATAACAGTATGGGGGTGTTATGGTTTTTGGAGGATGTATATGATGCACCCATGCTTTGAGTGAACACATTTCTTTGGGAAGAGACAAGAGGGCTATAATAAATAATTTGTTCGTGGCAGCGCCGAAGAGATTCTTTGGGATGGGACTGCTAGTTATCCTATTGGTTCTGTTGCTAGCCTATAGATCGCATATCCCTTGTCGCTTGTTAATTATATGGATACCCGGCCGCCATATTTTGTAAAAGTCAAGGGTATGTTTGAACTTGGTTACCCCGGACCATGTCTATATTATAGAATGCCACAGGGGGAGGGTTTTCCTGGGTGTGACAATAGCACATATTGTGACAATTCTGACCTGGAAGAGCACAATATTACACTGGTGAGTTGGCACCTCAAAAAGCTGGTTATTATGCTGCTTGCTGTCCATAGATAATTTTACAGATAAATCTTTATATAGTAACTAGCAGCCCGCCCCAGCATTGCCTGGGGCAGAAAGAGGCTGGGGCAGTACACCTGCTCCCGCCCCGACCCCTTCCCGCCCCCACTCCCTCCCGCCCCCACTCCTCCCGCCCCCACTCCTCTCGCCTGTCCCTCTGTGCACACCCGCTCCCGCCCCCCTCCTAGCCCGACTCCCTCCCGCCCTGATTTCAATTAGCATTTACTTTACCTGAGCTGCCGCTCCTTCCCGCGATCTTCACTTCACCACCGCTCCTCTTTGCCATGACGCGCCCGAGCTCCTCACTTCACCGCAGCTCCATGATCACTTCACCGCAGCTCCATGTCTCTCCTCCTCGTCATCACGCACATCACAGGCAGAGCTACGTCACGGCCAGAGCAGTGTCGCGGCCGGCGCTACTTTCAGGGCACTACTTTTTTTTTAAAGTTATATTTTTAAATGTACGTTTTATTTTTATTTTTAAAGCCTATGTCCATCTGCACACCCTGACAATTTCTACAATGTATCGGGTGTGTGGATATGCGCTGTGGTTCCCGAGTTTACCTTGCCAAAAGGTTTGTGTTCTCTCTTTATAATAGTAGTATAGATTGTTCGGGAACAATAGTATACAAGCAAACAGTTTCCCTTGAGCGCAAATTTGATCCAAATAAAATTGGAATGAATTCCAGGTATTCTGCAGTAAATTATGAGGGTTCGATGTATGCACACCCTGGGTTTTATTTCCTGTCCAATGAGACTTACTCTAAAGTTTATAATGGGACTGACTATGTGGCCCTTGGAATGGTATTGCCTTTAGGTGTCCCATGTGACGATATCGAGCCGAAAAAGAGATGGGTGAAGGGAACATTAACGAAAGAGTTTTATGAAGGAGTCACAGATTTAGAAGTGAATAGCTATAGCAATGGTATCACATTTGGGTACGTCATGTCTTCAATGTTCACCTCGGGTGGTACAGCTATAGCCAGGGAAGGAAAGGCAAGGGAATATTTTGGATGTTAAATACAAATCCTGTCCAATCCTACTGTGGCAGCTTTGAGAGATATGACGACCCAATTGAAAAGCATGCGGGTATATTCCGAATAGACTAGATATGCTGTAGACTTTATTTTGGCTAAATCAGGTGGTGTTTGCCCTTTAATTGGTGATCAGTGTGTTATGGGGATAGAAAACATGGAGAAAAACATAACACAACACATTTTAGACATCTCCAAAAATGTAAAGGGCATGGAAAGTGGAAACTAGAGTTGGTCCCTTTTTGCTGGATTCTTCAGCAGCTGATTGGTGTTGGTATCATGCTGTATTCTCATTGAGTGTCTTCCTCTTTGCTGTTCTTACAGTGCTTCTGTTTTCATGCCCAAACAGAAAACATCAGCTCCTTTTCCAGACGCCGCCATGATGTTGCAGAATGACATTGATGATTTCATGCATATTGATGAGGGATACTTGAAGAGTCCTCTCCGCTGGCTGTAGCCCTCTCTAATGAGGAGTTTATGGAATGCTCGTAAGTTCATTTTAAATGCATTTTACTTCTTATTTCTCATTAATGTTTTGATATGTTACTCTTGTTTTAGTTTCATTGAATACGTTTATCAGTTTTAATCCTTCCTGCTTACTAGAAAGTGTTCTTAGCTCATGCTAAAAGGAGGGTTTGTTAGATTAGGCCAGTGGAATGCTTATGTAATGTTATGTTTTGGTTAGCATTCAGGCGCCATTTAAAGCTGTTCAAAACTGATCTCTTCTAAGTTTCATTTCTGAAATGTTATGTTTTGTTTCAGTAACAAGTAAACTGTTCATGTCAGTGCATAACTTTGTCAGTGAATAGAGGCCCTCTCCCACTTGTCTAGTGGCGGGCCTAGGGTCAAACGACCTTGGACTGTGTTAGTTTGTGCAAGATACTAGAATCAAATCCGTTTTTTTGTATTTCACTGTTCATTTGCATCTGCCTGGAAAATTCCACGTTGGGCGTACCTTCGCCCAGGTATGAAACGTACATAATGTATCCCTATGCTTGTTGATTTTAGTTCCCTCTGTAGCACTCCTAGCTACTGTACAGATGGAGCTCCACTCTGAGGGTCAGATTTACAAGAACTGTCGCATCTATGCATCACCGCAGAGATGCGCCAGTTAATTTGCAACACGTAAAATAAACCTTGCGCCACAATGGATGCGTTGCATTTACAATACGGCGCACCCTGGTGCAAGGATAGCGAGATGTGTGACTCATCTTTTGGCGCTAGAGCAGCGCATGACTCAACTAGAGCAATGGTCAGGAATGCCTATTCCTGTCATGCTGTGTCACTCCTTACACCTGCTTCAAGCAGACGCAAGGTTTTGAAGCAGTGGCATCATAAAAGTGACTCAGTGAAATCCATTAGATTTCACTGCGTCACTTTTACGAGGCTTTCTTACATCGGAACCTGCATACTTTATACCTGACACAAGTATAATGTAGCACAGGGCTTTACAACGTGACGCATCTCCCTAGATGCGTCACGTTGTAAATATGTGGCACTGTGGTGCATTTTTTATGATGGCGCTGCACCACAGAAGTGACGCACTGGCGGTGTAAAGTTGTCACAAGGGGTTTGTAAATCTGTCCTTGGGTGTATCCGAATAAACAATTATTGGTTTGTATTCTCCACTGTTTGACCAACTCTTCAGTTGGTACGGAAAGCTGAGAGGAGGTCAGTAGTGACTGGGTGGCCCTTTTCGGGACACTTCCTTCAGTTTGTCTCTCTCCAGAGCATCGCCTCTTTACTATCCCTTTGATTGACTGTGTATGTCTCTCACGTGGAGCATCGCCTCTTTACCATCCCTGCAATTGGCTGTGTTTGTCTCTTCCCCGGAGGGTAGCCTCCGTACCATTCTTTTGATTGGTTGTATTTGTCTCTCTCCTGAAGCATCGCATCTTTACCCTACCTTTGATTGGCTGTGTTTGTCTCACTTTGATTGGATGTGTTTGTCTTCCTTTGATTGGCTGTGCTTGTCCTTCTCCTGGAGCCTAGCCTCTGTACCATCCCTTTAATTGGCTGAATGTGTCTCTCCCCTAGAGCATAGCCTCTTTAACATACATTCCTTTGATAGGCTGTGTTTATCTCCCTTTGATTGACTGGGTTTGTCTCCCCCCTGGAACATCGCCTTTTTACCCTCCTTTTGATTGGCTGAGTTTTTCTTCCTTTGATTGGCTATGTTTTTCTCTGTCCCTGATCAACGCCTCTTTACTCTCCCTTTGATAATCTGTGTTTGTCTATGCCCTGGAGCATCGCTTTTGCGATTTGTGACGTGAGTAGTACGGAAGGCTACCGGGAGTGGGAGACCTTGGACGATCCACTATTAGAGACACGTGATCTTTACTTCAAGAACAAACCACCCCGAGCAAGCTTTTATCCCTGCAAAATCGTGAAACTGCTATCTAGAAAACAGCAGCATTTCGGTTAAATCAAAAGGAATAACGACAGATAGTCAAACCCAAAGGAAGAACCGCCAGGAACAGTGCCAGTTATAAAAACAAGTTATAAGGTGATAAATAGGAAGAGCGGTCCCTACGAAAAGTACTTTTAAATATCCAGAAGGAACGTATTCAGAATCAAAAAGATGATGCGAGAGAAACTGTACAGATACGAATAAGGGTGATGAAACCAGGACATTTTTTTAAAAGTGGCAACCAACCAGTGCCTAGATGCAGGAGAGACTGATCATTTAGTCTTGAAAAAGATGGCAGAGTATCAATAAAAGCCATCGAAACGCGTTGACGCCACTACTGCACAACCAAAGAAACCAAATCTATCCTGTAGACAAGATATATAATGGGTCCAGGTTTAGATTTTGAGAATATTAGGTTTCAGATGTGCAAAATAGAAAGACCAATAAGAAGTGTCTGTTTGTCTCTCCCCCAAATGTGATTTTTTGTTTTCTCTTTTTTAATTGATGTAAATTAACTGTGATGTAATGTGATTTAATGTGTTTCTTATTAGTATGTGTATAAAATGATGTTAATGAAATTGTAAATTGGTTTTTAAAAGGTGTGTAATAATTTCTTTTTAAGTAGCACAACACACAGAAAGAGAAAAAAATCTTTTAAATAAATAACAAAACTATGCTGCTATTGTGTGAGTGCATTACAGTGTACAGAACCCAATTTTTGTGCTTAGCTGACCGAGATTATTATTATGTGCATGTAACTTTAGTTGTCCACCAAGGGAAGAAACCCCTTTTTTTACTGTTTAAAGTACCCTATTCCCCTGGCGTGCTAAGGGGTCACTCTAAAAGCATAAAACGCATCTCCTCTTCACCATTCTTTTGATTGGCAATGTTTCTCCTCCTTTGATTGGCTGTGTGTGTCGCTCCCCTGGAGAATTGTGTCTTTACCACCCCTTTGATTGGCTGACCTATAGGAGCCTTGTTTCCCCACCTGTTGTCTCCGGTAGATGACACAATCTCGGGATACACGCCCTTGAATTTACAAAATTATTTCAAATTTTCCGCATCATGTGGGTGTCCATACTATTTGTTGATGATCGTGTTCTGCATTAATTGAGTCACTGAATCTTCTTGTAAATTCTCATTTAGAAAGTTCGCCAATTTGTGATAATTCTGGAAATCGCCAGGTCCTCTTGTTGGAAACTACTTGATCCAATAGGTGAAGAACCCTTCAACTTTTCGAAAGACCGTTAAGAAAGTTTATCAAGTGGTTGCTTTTGCTCTTGAAGTTAATTTGTCCTGATGATGACCCTCAAAGGAATTTGGGGTTGAAACACAGTCGACGCATTGTACATGTCACAAATCAGAGATCACATCATTCTTCTATTGTGTATTGTGTATATTGTGATTTGTTTATTAGTCTCTGCCATTGTCTTTTGATTCCGCATAGTTTTATGTTTTGTGAATGTACTAATTGTGAGTTTAATTGTTCATGCGCCCTTGTGTTTTTCATTTCACTTTATTAAATTTCTCTGAGTATTCACGTATGCATTGGTTCTTCATGACATTGTCTCAAAGGCTTTCTTCTTTTTACTTTTTGGTGGGCTTGTTTCCCTTCCTTTAGCTATGTCTGCTAATATAGCTCAAGCACCATTGTTGGAGTATAATGTTTCCCCACCTGGCACCAAATTGCGTAGAAGAGGCACATGCTCTGCTGAAGCACTGTATATAGATGAACTGCACTATGGCAAATATTTCACAAACTCTGTGGACTAAAGAGAATATTTAGCTATGTTACAATGCCTTGAAATCCCGTCTACTCCCCAAGTTGACCCAGGAGCATCTTTTCATGTGGAGAAACACACAGTCTTCATGAAAGATTTATAGATAAAACGTGCCTTTCTTGGCTGTAAATGTGACCAGAATTAAACTGTTCTGGTGAATTTAGAAGGTGATACTGACCTTCAGGAGATTCCTCAAGACCTGGTTGTTCAAACAGTAGCAGCTCCACTCCCCCACACCCCCCAGCGCCGTGAGATCCTCATGGGTGAACAGTGCGCTTTACAAATGCTTGATTGATTGAGCTTGCTGCGCCGCCCTCCATCAGTGGGAAAGGGCAGGCATACGACACATGTGTGTCCTTTCTCCTTGACCTTGCGCTGTTTTGGCAGCCTAGCACAAAAACAGACCCCTTGCACTGTGTTGCAGCCAGGATTATTTTTGCGCAGGACGGGGCACCTTCCTCCATGAAAACAATCCTGAGATGCTTTTTCCAGAGGTAAATATTAAAAGAAATAAAAGATATTTCTCCTTGTTATGCCTCAAAGGAGTTGTACGTTTTTGGTACAGTCCCAGGTTTACAAGTCCTTGTAAATATGTGAATGCATCAAAAACCATGGGAGTTCCATGGGAACACCCACCGCAATGCCCATGTACAGCCTCCCTCGCACAGAGTAAGTCAACGCAGCGATTGCTCTGCTTGAGCTTTATGAAACCACTCAGAACGAAATGTGACTTACAGGCTTGCGTGACATATGGACTACATTGCGTGGGACAAATGTGGTGCCATCCTCTCATAAATATGGCCCCAAGTGCCGGCATCTTACTGTGACTGCTGCTTTCTGTACCTGGAGCAGTCACCGAGGTTGTGCTGTATTCAATGCACAGGAAACCGAGGGCTTTACATGACAGTGATCATTCAGGTGCTGGCGCTGTTGCATTGACCTCAAGGCTGGCACTGATCAGGAGGTTGTGGCAACCAAGAGAAGGAAGGCCCCAGTTTTCTCTGCCTGTCCATTAGCAGTTTCCCTATTCTTAAAGCTTTCTCGTTCATGACCTGCCTTTTTTGATCAGTGAGATACCTCGGTAGGTTGAGCACTGGCTGCAGAGATCCTTGTTTGACCCATCAGCATTGGGTTGTATGATGGAACAACGCATTCCGTTTCAACGTGAACGCCTTTATCACGTATAACCTTTTCCACGCATGCTTTTAGAATGTATTTTGTTCTAAAGCATGTAAGGTAAAGGCCTATGCGTGACGAAAGTTTTCCCTAACCCCTACCCTCAGTCCTCAAGCCATTTCCCAAGCCACCCCACCTCGTCCCTTTTTTTAAAAATTCCAGCCCGCTACCCTAATCCCTAAAAATAGTCCCCTGCGCGACCCCTGCCTTTTAAAAACAATTACCCGACTTCCCATCTCCGGAAAGTCATCAACACCTCATTCGAGACAGCAACCTTCCCAGAGAGCTGGGAGCACGCCGAGATCAGTGCCTTACTCAAGAAACCCAAGGCGCACCCCAAAGACCTCAAGAACTTCTGGCCCATCTCCCTGCTCCCTTTCCCAGCAAAGGTCATCGAGAAACCCACCAAGGAACAACTGACCCACTACCTCTAGGAGAACAACATCCTGGACCCTTCCCAGTCCGGGTTCCGCAGCAACCACAGCACTGAGACTGCCCTCATCGACACCACCGATGACATCAAGTCCCTGCTGGACAACGAAGAAACGGTGGCCCTCATCCTCCTGGACCTGTCAGCCGCCTTCGACACGGTCTGCCACCACACACTACAAACACGCCACCACAACGTGGGGATCCAAGAGAAGGCCGTGGACTGGACCACCTCCTTCCTCTCCAGCAGAACACAGAGTGTCTGCCTTACCCCCCCCTACAGCTCTGTAGCCACCGAGATCATATGCGGCATACCAAAGGGCTCATCCCTCAGCCCAACTCTGTTTAACATCTACATGGCACCGCTTGCCCACATCACCCGTCGGCACGACCTCAATATTATCTCCTACGCTGATGACACCCAGTTGATCCTCTCCCTCACCAAGGACCACCACACCGCCAAAACCAACCTTCATGAAGGAATGAAGGCCATGGCTGAAAGGATGAGCAACAGCCGACTGAAGCTGAACTCGGACAAGACTGAGGTCCTCGGCCTGGGACGACTCCTGGTGGCCGACCGCACTGGGAACCGCTCCAACACCCACCAACCACGCACGCAACCTAGGGGCTCATTCTCGACTCCACCCTCTCCATGGCTAAACAGGTCAAGGCCGTCTCCTCCTCCTGCTTCAACACCCTCCGCATGCTCCGCAGGATCTATAAGTGGATCCCCACTGAAACAAGAAGAACGGTCACCCAGACCCTCATCAGCAGCAGGGTGGACTACGGAAATACCCTCTATGCAGGAGCCCGGCCAAACTCCTGAGATGGCTCCAATGCATCCAGAATGCCTCTGCACGCCTGATCCTCAACATTCCTCGCAGCAGCCACATCACACCCCACCTGAGAGACCTGCACTGGCTCCCGGTCAACAAGAGGATAACCTTCAAGCTCCTCACCCACGCACACAAGGCACTCCACAACACCGGACCAACGTACCTCAACAGACGACTCAGCTTCTACACCCCCACCCGCCTGCTCCACCGACCTTGCCCTCACCACAGTCCCCCGCTTATAAAGAGCGACCTCCGGCCGCAGATCGTTCTCCCACCTTGCCGCCAAGACCTGGAACACCCTCCTCATCCACCTACGGCAGACGCAAGACCTGCTGATCTTCAGAAAACTCCTCAAGACCTGGCTTTTCGAGCAGTAGCAACATTCCCCACCCCAGCGCCTTAAGATCCTCACTGGTGAGTAGTGCACTTTACAAATGATATGATTGATTGATTGGTTACCTAAGCCCTAAATCCTGACCCCAGCGTGACCCAAACCCTGTTAAACATTACCTGACCCTTCCCGAAACTCTAAATCTAGACCCCCAGCGAGACGCCCTCCCAATTAGAAAATACCCGACCCTTCCCTAATCCTAGGCTTTCCTGTTTTCAGTTTCTATTTTTGGTAAATTCTGGTGGTGTTTTTTCAGTGTTTTCCAGTGATTTCAATACCTAAATAAAACAGTGCTTTTCAGTGGTTACTCATTTTCACGCCATAAAAAACAATGGAAACAGTGTTTTACCAGTGTTTATGGAATGCTTTGCTTTTATTATTTCTGGCTTTCTTCATTGATGCATGGTATATGACAGTGTATATACAGTGTATGAGGGCCAAATACATTTTACAAGTCAAATTTATTGTAGCACACCATTCAATATTTCTTCAGTGATTCTTTGGTCATTCGCGCTCTCTCTTTCCTTCCCATGTATACTTTTATTTGTGAAAAGGCCCTCTCGACATTGGCACTTGAGACTGGCAACGCCAAAACAGCCAGTACACAATTTGCCAACTCTGGCCACTAACGTAGCTTTCCATGCCAGTACTGGCGCACCTCAAGGTTGACATTCTCTGGGCCAGGTTTGCAACATATGCGTTGCACTGGGTGCGTATGGCCTCAGAGGTATTAAAGCAGCCAAAAATGAAGCTGTACTTTTCAAAGTTCAGAGAAAATTCCCCTTCGCGTTTTCATTTGAAGCGTGTCATTGTCTCAGCAAGTGACATTTGGCATAGGCTGTCACTGTTAGGTGGTTCTTTCAATTTCAAGTGGGTCTTGGTGACAAGATGTTCAGCAGTTCGGCTTGCAGTCTTCCCAGTTACTATTGGGACATCTTTTGCCCACGCACTTCTTCAACCATGAAATCTTTGTTTTACAGCACATAATCTTCTGCCGTCTTTATTCTGCGAGGTATGTTGTTCTGCACAAACTCGATCAATAAAAAAACACTTAAAAACCGGTTACATACTATTGAGAAAATAATGATGCCACTAAACAGGCTGCCAACCAATTGGTGAAATTAAAGAACACATATTTGCGGCATAGCATAAGAATCCATTTTTTGCTTTTTTTTTTATTTGGTTCTGGATGTATCTTGTAATGTGTTCTTAACTTTAATGTTTTTGGGTACTGCTAAAGCGTATTGCTTCATGTAGCTTCATGCTTAAGCCAAAGATACCAGGATTTCAGTAGAGTTTTCTCAGTGAACTAAAATCCCGTCTCTGTCACTCAGTGGTAGCTAGTGATGTTTGAAAGTAATGGGGTGTAACATTCATGTTCGACTTTCAATGAATGCGCAAAGTGAGTGACGCCAACTGACCGAAGGGATTTTGAAGATGAAGGATATTGTCTCTACATTCACTAGGCATACAAATGTATGCAGACGGGCTTTTGAGTATTATCGTTAACTCACAACATAATTCAGAAGTGGTTGGGACTTACTGTTTGTTTTCATTTTACATTATTGCTAAAGCACTAGCAAGATTTTTTTCAGATTTGCGCTTTTTGTTTGTCAGACAATGATGATGGAGTTCAACTGAGTACCCAGAGCATAGTGACTAGTGGTAGCGGTTATGCCATGAAATCATTGTGTGTGTGCTAAGATGAAGCAATCGTTTTATAAGCCTCGTGGGAGCAGTTCACACTGAAGTACACCAAATGCTGCTTTAATTAAAAAAAAAAAGCTGTGCCTTTCAATTCATAAGCCCATGGGTTAGAGCCATCTATCTCCAGAAAAATATCTCCATTTCTTTTGAGATGGGCAGAGGCGCAACTAGAGCCAAATTTCGAGGAGGTTGTGGGCTAATAAAAATTTCCGGGGGTTGGGGGTTGGTAATTCTTCCAGCAATCTGCAGAGTGAAGATGCAGGGTCAGAAGAGGTTGCAATGCAACTGGTGCTCATGTAAAGCGCTCTGATATCTCCGGCTCTTGTTGGCACTATATAAAACACTACCCCCTAAAAATGTAATGATAATACACGCCAGATTTTCATGATAGCTATGTAGCAAAAATTCACACACCAATTATACCTGGAACTCCTTAACATGGTCAGTACAGTACAGAAAATCTGGCACTGATGGGTTACTCCCGGGCCTGCCTTGGGTTAGAAGAACTTGCTGAGGCTCTCCAGTCATTTAACCATGAAAAACCTTAAGCTACCATAGGATGCCCTGCAGGCCCTTGAGCCCGGTACAGCGCCTGCTAGAGGGGTTCCGTGACATACTGGGGTGCCAGAGTTCATCACTGCGGCACAGAACAACCCATGTCAGCACTCCTGCTGACAAGAGGTGACCAGATCCACATGCGCCCTCCAGTCGCCGCCTTCACAGACTACCCAGCACTTTACCAAAACGAAGAAATTAATTACATGTATTTCTTTGTGTTTGTTTTAACTTTAAGCACTTCCTGGCTCTGTAAGGCCATCTGTTTTACTTCCAGTGTTTTTGTGCATTTTATTTCAAAAGCCAAACAAGACAAACTGAGTGAATTGACCCATACATCCACGAAGGGCGGTAGACAGACAGATCGAGTGCACCAAGAAACTCGAGGCGCAACTCGTGTCAAAAATTGGGGGGAGGGGGCGCTAAGAAAACATTTCAGGGGAGGGGGGGGCTAATTCTTCAAACAGTTGGCAGAGTGAAATGCAGGGGCTCCACGAAGGGGTGAAAGAAAAACAAGGCCTCGTTAACTAAATGGTCTTTTAAAGACCTGTGAAGTGCTCAGGTGCGGCTGTGGTAAGACGGATGCCAGACCTCAACAGCTCCTCTCCCCCCATGTGAGCCAGGCAGGGGGCCTTTGTGTCTCGCTGGCCCTAAGGGTGTCCAATGTCAAAAGAGGTTGTAATGCAACTGACTGGTGCTCATGTAAAGCGCTCTGATACCTTCGGTTCACTTTTTTGGGGGACTTGGGCAATAATCTCAAATATTCCCGATTTTGAATGAATAAAATAGTTGGATAGTGTTGTTTTTGCGTTTCAAATGAAAGAATTCATTGAATTCAGTGAAAACACGGCATTCAGTGACACCTCAATGTAAAATGACCCCAGAAGAAAGAAAACCACAGGTGCCAAATCAAGGAACAGCCCTAAACCAAGAAGTCAACCGGGCGATGAGCCGCCTGGAAAAGACTCTTCATCTTTGAGGGTACGGGCCAATATTTTAATGGGAGCAAAATCATATTTTAAAGATTTGCCTGTCCCGGGGCAGCTTTCTTAGTGCAAATCCATCTACCTCTTCATTCAGAAAAGCAATTACTGCGGGATTAAGTGTTTTAAAACCACAACCGACAGTAAATCTAAACAGTAAATCTCAGAGCGGCGCAGGAAGGAGGAACTGCGTGATTTAATCAGGAATGCTACTGAAAGGATTCCGAGGAGCAACCAGCTCACAGCGGCAATGCTTTCACAAAGGATGTACCTCTGTGGCATTCGTCCCTGCAGCCTGTTTGGCTGCTTCACTATCAGAGAGATTCATTTCTTTTTTTAATTTTTATTATTTCCCCATAGGGTGGAGCGGGGCTGCAGCACACCAGGCTCTGGTTCCGGGGGACAGAAGGGGCCAGTGAGGGGCCCACGCTTAAGGACTCAGGCCGCCCGTCACCACTGAGTCGGTATGTGGCCCACACAGGCAGCGCAGCGGGTTGTGTGCTGGCTGCATGGTGTGTTCCTTAGCTCGCCTCCCCCTTGCACCGAGGGGAGCTGGGGGCTCGGCGTTCAGCACATGCGTGCCCCACTCCATTGTTCATCTGGATGCAGCAGTTATTGCCCATTCCCCACACTTCTCGGGCATAAAACACCCCGACCCTTCTCGCCACAGACGCACCTGGGATGCCCCTGGTCCTATGCTGCTCACACTCTGTGGCACGGCTGTCATGGCCCTCTCCTCAGAGGCTTGACATGTGGTGACCATGCTGCGTGGGGTCACATCCAGGCCTCCACCCCACATGCATGCATGCCTGGCTGTGTGTCTGTCCTAGAGTTTCGCTGCCGCCGCCCGCCAGCCTTCCCTGACAGTCATTACCTCGCCCAGATCTGTTTAACAGCCATGATCCTCGCGCTACAATTACTTGACATCGTGAACGCCTCGCCCAGGGGTGGAACCCACATTCTGAGTGTTTACATTTCTGTTCCTGGGGCTCAAGCTGCCTGTCGTGGGAAATCCTTGACACCCCCTCACAGGTATCTTCTGTGCTGCCCGCTCTCGGGGCACAGATGGTCATGTTCCTCTCTCCTCAGACCATACATAGTGTGCCACTTGCTGTCACACATACTGCCACTTTTGCCACTTGTCTTGTGTTAACCGTGGCCTGACGCCTGCTCTGCTTGAACTCACGGGTTTCCCCCTTTCCTCCGGCCCCAGCTCCGAAGGGCCTGTCAGTTCATGTGCTGCGCTTTCTGTTTACCACTTGCCTGTATTCGCACTAAGAGCGTAATAACTTGACAGACAAAATGCGTGTCCGCCCCACTCCCTGAGATTTGTCTTAATGGGCCATTAAGATAAAGGGTAGCTGCTGCACGCCCATTAAGACAAAGTAAGTATCTTTAAAGCTCACATTCACATTGTAAGGATATGGCTCCATCAAGTGGCCAAATGGTGAAACAACTGGGCAACAACTATGCAAATCAGTGACACTCGGTTTAAACCGAGTCAGCTGATTTTGATCCGGTAGTGTATTATCGGGCAGAGTCGGTTTTAACTGAATTCTGGACAGCCTAGTTATGTTATGTAAAATGGGAATTTGTATAGCGCACGTGCACCAACAGGTCTCCTGATGCTGGGGAGTCTAAATGGGGGACAGAGAAGCAGAGTAGCATCTAATTGTAGGTCAGGGTGAACAACCAGGTCTTAAGTTGTTTCCTAAACTGAAGGTAATTAACCTCGAGCTTTGGGTCCAGAAAAGAAAATTGGGTCCCATCAATACTTTTACGTCTGATTCTGGGCACCGTCAAAAGGTTCTGATGCATGGATCTCAGAGTACATTTGGGTAGATGCTTACTGAGTAGTGAGACTATGAATCTGGGGGCTGATATCTTAGATGGCTTTAAAAAGAATGAAGGCAGTTTTAAACATAGCTCGCTGCTCCACTGGAAGCCAGTGGAGATCTTTGAGCAAGGGGGTAATATGGCAGCATCTATCCTTATAGTAGATGATCCTTGCTGCTTGATTCTGGATCATCTGAAGACGATGTCTCTGGAATTGTGAAAGGCCTAAATAAAGGGCGTTCACATAATCAATTTTGGAAACAATAGGAGCTATTGCAATTTGGGTAATAGACTCCTCACTAAAGAAGCGTCTAATTTTAAGCAATTTGCGAAGTTGGACAAAGGAAGCTGAGGTAACTGAGCCAATTTGGGCACTCCTAGAGAGATCAGCATCAATATGAAGGCCCAGACTCTTTATTAATGGTTTAGGCGATGGTGCCACACCTAACTCAGGTGGCCAGTAGGAGGGGGTCCAGAGACATCTGAAACAAGAAGTCCCCTCAGTACGACCCCATGTAGCAATTTTCGCAGGTGTAATATATAGATCGACTAAAGTCTAGGGGGCAGATTTACAAGCCCCTTGCACTTCTTGTATGCCACGTTGCATTACTTTTGTTACGCAGCGGCGGCGTGAAAGATGCGCCATGGTGCGAGGTATTTACAACGTGACGCATCTGCGAGATACGTCATGTTGTAAAGCCCTATGCCAGAAGGAGGCCTTCCGGCACGGGGGGGGGGGGCGTTCCGGCGCAGTGACGCCTCCTAAAAGTGGCTGAGTGAAATCTACAAGATTTCACTCAGTCACTTTGGGGTCCCATGCCTGGGTGATCAGTACCTTAAAATGAGTTTTCTTAAAATCGCTTGCTTCATAGAATTTCAGAAGACAGCCATTAGCCCGGGCGCCTATCAATAGTTCATATATTGTTGGTACTTGACCAAGATCCCCCTATCTTTTCCTTAACTCCAAAAAGAGGCCAAAAATACTGGAATGAAGCTGCTAAATAATGTATCTTAAAATGCGAGAGCTCCCAACCTCCTCTATCCCTTGAAAGGGAATGGAAAACGTTTGCTCTTCTGGTCCTCTCGTAACACCAAATAAACCTAGCTACCTCCTTCTCTATTTGCTTAAACCAAAAAATATGAATTTCCAAAGGAATCGCATGAAAAATATACAACATTTTTGGTAGGGTCATCATTTTGGTGACATTACATCTTCCTACTATCGACAGTTTCAGATTTTTCCATCGTTGGAGATCGTTTTTAATTTTCCCCATTATAGGGGTGATATTTAGATCCACTATATCATCCACCTTAGCTGTAATGATAATGCCTAGGTAAACCGCTTTTTCTACAGTTCTATTCTCCATACCTGTAACAAATCTATTTGTCACAATCTGCGTTTTAGCTTTATTTAATTAAAAACCAGATTGAGTCCCAAAGCTTTCAGCAATACTTTCAGCCACTGACATTGCATGGTCAGATGAAATAATAGCCAAGTCATCAGTGTAGGCCAGTAGCTTGGTGTCCCCGCCTTTCAAACTGACCAGAATAATTTCTGTGGAGGCCTCCAGACACCTAACAAGGGGGTCTAGGTACAGGGTGAATAGTAGGGGAGAGGCAGGCCAACCCTGTCTCGTTCCCCTGCTGATTGAAAAAGGAGCCGTCTCTTCCCCCATTATTTGTAATCTTGCTACAGGGTTTAAACAAAACCTGTATTGCTTTCACAAATGAATCCCCTAGGCCGTAAGCCTTGAGGGTCTGCCATAAAAAAAACTCCTGTCAAAGGCCTTCTCCACAACTAAAAAAGCTACCCCAGAACCCCAAATCTTCCTATGGGCAACTGTTGTGATACCTTTTTGAAAAAATATATGTAGAGATTTGGATGCTATCATGCACAAATTTAATAACCTAACAGCCGCAGAAAGCTTGACAGTAAAGACTCTACAGGAGGATGACACACTGATTATCAGGGACAGAGACAAAGGGGGGTGTGTTGTTGTTATGAACAGAGCTGACCACAATAATGAGATCTTTACCTAATTTAGCAATACACCGCTTTGGACACTAACCTGATACCACACATCACTGCGATCCTGAACAGCGACATCAAAAGCTGGTATGAGGAAGAATTACTGTCATTTGATGAGTGCATGTGTCTCTCAAAATTGCCAAATCTAGATTCCCCTGCCTATATACCCTTCCCAAGATACACAGGAATGCTTCCTTCCCCCGAGGTAGACCAATTGTGTCCGGAATAGGGGGACCCACTAAGCAGTTGTCACAATTTGTGGACATATTTATACAACCACTGATATCCAACCTACCATCCACCATCAGAGAAACCAAAAATGTCCTAAATATGATGTGTCACAAGAAAAAGGCTGGCAGAACTACTGATTCAGAAATGATTCTGAAGATAATGTAGCTGATTTTGGACAATCACACATTTTTATTTGAAGGTAGTGTTGCAGGGATTCTGCCAAAGAACAGAACTATGAGTAGGATTATGGGACCTTTGTAAGTAGGGACTGAGTTATCCTACCACCTGAGAATCAATAAGCCCAGGGCCGACTAGCAAATGTGTCTCATTTGCTCTCCTACTCACTGACAGAGAAACAAGCGATTAGACACCCCAGAACAAAACACTCCCAGATCACTCGGGAATCACGGTAACAAGACACATCCTTTCGCTCTTACCCTCGTATTTGTCCACAATAAGATCTGACAGAGCTTTAGTGAAAAGTTAGGTCTGCAATCTTCTCTATTTTTCAGCTTATCATTTGTTTTTTTCTGTTAAGAATTAATAATGTTAGATTGGGAGGTTGTGAAATAGTCATACTATAGCTATTAACATCTATTATGTTCCGTCTAGATATGTCTAGCTGTGTTTAGTAGTATGCTGCCTCTCTTTTCAAGTGTTTTTTTTTCTTTTTTTTTCAATTTTTTCTCATTCCGCTTTATTGTTATTCTTTTTTCTCTTTGCATTTAGTTGAAGCGGTAGCTCAAGTGTTGCACTGCATTCATCACCCAGACTCTGGTTGAGTCTGGTGGCCTACCTTTTGTGGGGGAAAGGGGTGTGGGTGGGGTGGGTGGGGTTGCTAGGTGAGGGTGGGGGAAGCTAGAAAAAAAATGATGAACCAGATTCGGCGATAAAAATTCTTCTTTTTGTTTTCATTGAATCTCCTAGGAAGCTTAAGATATTGGTAGTAACTAATTGTAATAATAAGGGATCCAGAGAGCCTTTTGGTCAATTTGCTGTGCTGAATAATGGGTAAACTGAATGTTCAAACCTGGAATGTAGGGGGACTATTGAACAATGAGAAACAGCGCCGATTGTGTGAACTAGTAGGTTTGAACCCAGTAGATATATTGTGTCTCCAAGAGACACATGTGCCATGGGCTAGGAGATCATTATTGAAGATAAGAGGCTATAATTTGTTAGCTGCATCTACACAGTCATCAAATATAAGGGGGGTTGCAATTCTAGCCAAATCGAACCTAGGTGGGCCTGTACGCCATCTTTCTGATCCTCATGGAAGATGGGCAATCGTGAAACTTGCCTTAGGCATTACCATCTGCATTATATATGGCTCCAATCAGGATGACCCTGCAGTTTTTGCATATCTTGAATCTGAACTCGCTACTTGGCAGGGCCCATTATTATCTGTGGTGACTTTAATATTTCTCGTAATTCTCTACTCAATAATAATGGTTTCATTCAACAGAACTATACTGGCCGAAAACCAAAAGTATATAAAGCAATTAGGAGGCTTGTGAATAGTTTGGGGCTAATTGATATATGGGAGGTGAAAAATCAAAATCAACAGAATTCTGGGAACACTTATTTTTTGCACACACATCAGAAGCACGTCCGAATAGACTATATATTTTCAACCAGGGATTTAGCTACACAATCATCAATCAGTAAATGCCCTAAAATAATATCAGACCATAACTCCCTTATTTTCACATTGACGGTAGGAGCTTTAGTTAAACAATCCAGACAATGGACATTTGATCGTAAACTGCTCTCTAACAATGAATATATTACGTTTATCAAAAATTGGACAGAAGAATTTTTTAATATTAATCGCTTTATCGCCACAAGGAACGTGGTATGGGACTGCTATAAGTCAGCACTCAGGGGGGAAACTATAAGCTTTCAAGCCAGGGTTCGAAAACAAAATAGTAATAAATACAACTTAAAATTAGCGGCCCTAGCAAAGGCGGAAGAAAATCATACAATGATCCTCTCGCAGAGGCTAGACACCAGACACTCGATGTATCAAGTGGCAATGTTAAAAGCTGGGCTGAATGCCAGCCTTAGTGAAAAAGCGGCTCAAACTTATAAGGCTTATAGGAAAGATGTTTACGAGAGTGGTGAGAGAGTTGGTAGGCAGCTGGCTCTACGTACACGACAAAAAATGTGTCTAACCATATTAGCCAGATATTTGACAGTGGTAAGACTTATACTCAAGCGCCTGATATTATTCGGCAATTTCAGCAATATTGTCAGCAACTCTACACCGAAGACGCAAACTCTACTGATAATGAAATATATGGGTTTCTTAATAACCTCCTTCACAATAATGAGGCTTTAAGAACTTTAGATGATATTACTCGGGAAGACTTAGAAGCTGAAATTACCTTAGCTGAAGTGGAAGCTGCCTTGTCGTCACTTTCATCGGACAAAGCAGCTGGTCCCGATAAAATACCAATAGATCTGTACAAAATATTAAGACATCAACTCGGTCCTTTGCTCCAATTGTTTTCCCTAAGAAAGGAAAACCCCCCGAACAACTAACTTCATATCGTCCCAACTCTTTAATTAATTCGGATTCCAAATTATACGCCAAAGTGATGGCCACGAGACTCAGTGGGGTTATTGAACACCTCGTCTCCCAGTGCCAACATGGCTTCGTTCCTGGTAAAGGTACTACTGATCACACGTGTAGGGCGATAGCCCTGTTCGATGCCATGTCTGTCGCGGGGGGCCGGATGTTAATGATCCCACTGGATGCCGAAAAGGCCTTTGATCGTGTCTTGTAGAGCTTCCTTGGGCAGTTATGCTACACAAAAATTCGGCCCCAATTTTTTTTAAGATATTATATCCATGTACATATCTCCTAGAGCAAAACTTCAGATGTTAGGGTCTGATTCTGGTTATATTAACATCACCAGGGGCACCAGACAAGGGTGCCCGTGCTCACCCCTATTATTTGCGCTCTATATAAACCCATTAATTTTAAAACTTCTTGAGAGCCAGTCTATCAATCCAATTGTATGTGGTCAAGATGCGACAAAAGTTTTGGCTTATGCCGATGATATCGCGGTTATTACATCTGACCCGGTTGAGGCTATGGAGGAAATTGATTCCTTAACTTCTGAATATGGTATCCACTCGGGGGATTCTTTGGACAGGGGGAAGACAATTGTATTATGTACAGATAATATTAATTACATCGATCAGAGAAGAACGGATAAAGCTACTTATCTGGGAATCATTATTAGTCCTGATGTTAAATTGATAACCGGTCTTAATTATAACCCTCTCATCAATAATATTAAAAAAGATTTAGACCGGGTCAATGGCCTTCACCTTACAATCATCGGAAGGGGCAACTTTCTTAAAATGAACGTGCTGCCTAGATGTTTTTATCTGTTCCGCGCAATTCCCCTTGCTGTTGCGGCCCAGACTTTAAAAATACCCGACTCTCTTATGATCAATTTCCTATGGCAACAAGGTAAGATCAGGAGATCTCATAAACTACTGTCATTACCTAGAGATAGAGGTGGGCTTGCCATTCCGAATACTAGTCTTTATCATTGAGCAGCACTTCTTAAACAAATTTCACCGCTGGTCAGTTTCAGCCCAGAGGTGGCCACCTTAGATGCTAATGTCTTACCATCAATATATGTGCTGGTTCTTGGGGGGGGGTGCAAATGGGCTGTTTTTGCAGCAAATTGAGGCAAAAGACATTAAAAAGAAATGCAAATTTGAAATTGTAAACAGTGCCTTGAAGGTATGGGCTAAGGTTACTAAGCATATGCATATCAGCAAATTTAATAGGTATACGTCGTTATGGCAATCAAAGCTTACTTATGGATTTTCCCACAATGTTATAGCTAGGAAATGGCAAAGGCTTGGAATCTGTAGAGTAAAGGATTTTTTGTTAAATAATCTTGGAACTACATTTGTAGAACTAAAAAATAAATACCAACTCTCTAATAGTGATTATATCAAATTTGTACAAATCTATGACATTCTTAAAGCAAAGGGACCAGCCTTATGTCTACGGAGAGTGGATATTATTGAAGCTATTAACAGACCTTGCACTAGAATAGGATTGCTTTATGATCTCCTTTTAGCTAACATTCAAGACGATCTAGAGAAAACGGAAACAAACTGGGCTATTAAACTTAGCAATCCCAATGTAGATATCTATAGAGTGTTAGAGCTAAGCGATTCACTTTTGTATGGCTAGCAACTTTAAAGCAAAGACTTATAAAACCATTTTTAGCCTCTACTATACACCTGCCAAATTATTTGCATGGGGCAAAAGGGAAAATAATCTTTGTCCTAGATGCTTACAGGGTCCAGCGACATTAATACATATGCTGAGTAGCTGTTCCAAGCTCGACTTAATTAAAACAACGATTGGTGATTACTGGGAGGAGTTATTTTGGCGTAAAGTTCCGGAATCAGAAACACTTTTTTATTTTTGGCTAAGATTCCTCGTTAGAACTTACAAAGAACGAGGAAAGACTTTTATTTATTGGAAAGAATCAGAACCTCCTAGCTTCCAGATGTGGCTGGCCCGTTTCTTAGCAGCCTTCAGCTTTGAGACCGCTATTTATGCAACAAGGGGCATTAGGGCGAAGAAATCTGGGGAATCAATCTGGCTCCCAGTTACGAATTGGAAAGCAGGGATCAGTCCTACCTTACAAGTACTTGATATTACTGATGTGTCGTAACTGTGATATTATTTGTTTGGTTAGGACATTTGTTATATTGCCATTTTATAATCATGTGCCGTTTATCTCAATTGTTCTGTTGCTGTAGTTATTGATATTTTATCATGGGCCTATTATTTGTAATGATTTGATTGAAATATGCTTTCCTTGTTATTTGCTGTCTGTCCGGATCTGGTTCAATAAAAAAAAAAAAAAAAGTACATTCAAACTAAAAAACAGTGAAATCCACCAGTTATAGTTAACTGAAGAAACTATAACTTGTGCCCTCGTCATGTACTACTTATGACCACACATATTGTGTCACTTATGACATGTTGGAGAAGTGTGGCTCACTGGTTAGAGCAGGCAGACCCTGAAGCAGAGGTCAGACCTGGGACCAGGGTTCAATTCCCGACGCGGCAGGGTCTTGAGCTCAAATGTCCATGGACTCGATAATTCTCGCTTCGGTGCCTGACCTAATCATGGGTTCACACTCTGCAACTCTGGGCATTAAGCTTGCTTAATCTCCACAACGGCCCCCCGCGGCGGGATGCCTGGCTTTCACCTTAAGGATGCCCTGTAGGGGCTATCTCACAGGGAAAAGCTAGGACGGGTTCCCAAGGCAAGCGCGGAGATACCCCTTCGGGGGTTGAATCTGGCGCTATATAAGAATATAATAATAATAATAATAATGTTCTACTACATAACTGATGACATCTTAAATAAAATCATTAATGACAATGTGGTTGATGAGGGTACAAGTAATAGTTCCAGCGAGCTGTAGCAGACATGCCTCTCTGCCCATAACATGGGCCTTTGTCTCCCTGCCCATGCTCTTGTGGACAGGTAAACTCAGATTGCTCCTCCCCGAAAGGAGAAAACAAAAACAGCTGCACTCACCAGGCAGGAGCAATGCTGGCATCCACAGTACCCAAAATTGAATGCTTGCAGGAAGCCAAAGGGGCTGTTGGCCCGGAGGCTGTTAAAAAAGAAATATTTGTGTTTGTGCATTGCCTATGTAAAGTTAGTGTTCACTGGACCATTTTTTATTCAGACAAAATTTTGAACCACAAACTAAACTAATCCTTTGCTATTTCTGAGAAAAGGCCTATGTTATTTATTGTTTCTGCAAAGTTAGGTTTTGCTTCAATTATGAATAGACTGTTCATATTACTCCATACCGTTCTCACTAGATTGAGGCCCTCTCCCACTTGTCTAGTGGCGGGTACATGGTGAAACGACCTTGGGTTGTATTAGGTGGTGTGAAATATGAGAATCGAAATATTTTTTATTTTTATTTCACTGTCCAGATGCATCTGCTTGGAAAATTCCACTGTGGGCGTGTTTTAACCCAGTTACAAAATGTGAATAATGTATCTCTATGCTTGTTGATGTCAGTCCCTCTGCAGCACTTCTAGTGACTGGGCAGACTGGACTCTGCTCTGAGTCTCTATGAATAAACAGTTATTGGTTTGTATTCTCAAATAAAAAAAATAAAAAAAAAAGATCTGACATAGACACTGAGCAGTTACAAATATTTATTTTAACTAACAGGTTCAAATATGCTGTATACTTGTAGATTATAAATACAGTCAGCATGGCAGTTAGTCCATATATTATGAAGGGGGATGTCATCATAAACAAGCATTTGCAATGCAATTGGTCTCGCATTAGAAAAGTTTGAGCTATTGGTATTGTAAATGACAAATTTTGTATTTATGTGTTGGTTTTGAAAATAGCGAAATTATTAGCTTTATCATTTACAGTGCTAATAGGTAGAGCTTTCGCAAATGTGACACCTATAGCATTTGTAATGCAATATGTGTTTTATTTACGTGACTTACATGTATTGATATTACAAATAAATGGTTTTTATTTTTTTTATAATTAATACTTAAATAAAAGTTATTGTAATTTATAATGGCAATAGCTTAAAGTTTTGTTAATAACTTTTGTGAAGATCATGTTCAGTGTATTTTATTGTGATGAAAATCCAAGAATAGATGTGAAATATTAACATCTTTTTTATGACATTTATAATAAAGCTTGAAACATTGAGAGAACATATTTGAACTAGTTGTTGTTGAATGGTTGCACAGATTGATGCTGTGGTGGCGCTGAGTGATGTTGTGGTGCCCCTGAGTGATGCTGTGGTGGTGCTGAGTGATGTTGTGGTGATGTGATATATAGAGTGAGGGCGATAGATAGATAGAGAAAGGGCGATAGAGTGGGGGCGATGGATAGAGTGGGGGCGATAGATAAATAGAGTGAGGGTGATAGATAGATAGATAGATAGATAGATAGATAGATAGATAGATAGATAGATAGATAGATAGATAGATAGATAGATAGATAGATAGATAGATAGATAGATAGATAGATAGATAGATTGATTGAGTGAGGGCGATAGATAGAGTGAGGACGATAGATAGATATAATTATGTGGCACTGAGTGGTATTGTGTGGAGTGTGTGTGTTGCATTCAGTAGAGTGTAATTATGGGGCGTGTAATTATGCAGCACTGAGTGGTATTTGCAGTGTATGTTGCATTGAGTGCAGTGTAATTATGTGGCGTGTAATTATGTGGCACTGAGTTGTATTTGGAGTGTATGTTGCATTGAGTGCAGTGTAATTATGTGGCATGTAACTGTGTGGCACTGAGTGGTATTTGGAGTGTATTGTTGCATTGAGTGCCGCGTAATTATGCGGCGTATAATTATGTGGCACTGAGTGATATTTGGAGTGTATGTTGCATTGCGTGCAGTGTAATTATGTGGCTTGTAATTATGTGGCACTGAGTGGTATTTGGGGTGTATGTTGCATTGAGTGCTGTGTAATTATATGGCGTGTAATTATGTGGCACTGAGTGGTATTTGGAATGTATATAGCATTGAGTGCAGTGTGATTATGTGGCGTGTAATTATGTGGCACTGAGTGGTATTTGGAGTGTATGTAGCATTGAGTGCAGTGTAATTATGTGGCATGTAATTATGTGGCACTGAGTTGTATTTGGAGTGTATGTTGCATTGAGTGCAGTGTAATTTTGTGGCGTGTAACTGTGTGGCACTGAGTGGTATTTGGAGTGTATTGTTGCATTGAGTGCAGTGTAATTATGTGGTGTAATTATGTGGCACTGAGTGATATTTGGAGTGTATGTTGCATTGCATGCAGTGTAATTATGTGGCATGTAATTATGTGGCAGTGAGTGGTATTTGGAGTGTATGTTGCATTGAGTGCAGTGTAATTATGTGTTGTGTAATTATGTGCACTGAGTAGTATTTGGAGTGTATGTTGCATTGAGCGCAGTGTAATTATGTAGCATATAATTATGTGGCACTGAGTGGTATTGTCTGGAGTGTATGTTGTATTTAGTAGAGTGTAATTATGTGGCGTGTAATTATGTGGCACTGAGTTGTATTTGGAGTGTATGTTGATGGAGTGCAGTGTAATTATGTAACATAATTATGTGGCACTGAGTGGTATTGTGTGGAGTGTGTGTTGCATTGAGTACAGTGTAATTATGTGGCTTGTAATTATATGGCACTGAGTGGTATTTGGAGTGTATGTTGCATTGAGTGCAGTGTAATTATGTGGCATTGAGTGGTGTTTGGAGTGTATATTGCATTGAGAGCAGTGTAATTATGTGCCGTGTAATTTTCTGGCACTGAGTGGTATCTGGAGTGTATGTTGCATTGAGTGCAGTTTAATTATGTAACATATAATTATGTGGCACTGAGTGGTATTGTGTGGAGTTTGTTGCATTGAGTACAGTGTAATTATGTGGCTTGTAATTATATGGCACTGAGTGGTATTTGGAGTGTATGTTGCATTGAGTGCAGTGTAAATATGTGGGATTGAGTGGTATTTGGAGTGTATGTTGCATTGAGTGCAGTGTAATTATGTGGCGTGTAATTATATGGCACTAAGTGGTATTTGGAGTGTATGTTGCATTGAGTGCAGTGTAATTATGTGGCGTGTAATTATATGGCACTGAGTGGTATTTGGAGTGTATGTTGCGTGAGTGCAGTAATTATGTAGCATATAATTTTGTGGCACTGAGTGGTATTATGAGGAGTGTATGTTGTAATCAGTAAAGTAATTGTGTGGCATGTAATTATGTGGCACTGAGTGGTATTGTTTGGAGTGTATGTTGTATTGTAATTATGTAGCATATAATTATGTGGCATTGAGTGGTATTGTGTGGAGTGTGTGCTGCAATCAGTAGAGTGTAATTATGTGGTGTGTAATGATGTGGCATTGAGTGGTATTTGGAGTGTATGTTGCGTTGAGCGCAGTGTAATTATGTAGCATATAATTACGTTGCACTGAGTGGTATTGTGTGAGTGTATGTTGTATTCAGTAAAGTGTAAATGTGTGGCATATAATTATGTGGCACTGAGTGTGCACCTCTTGGCCTGCCCACTTGCCCAGACGTCAGTGGTGAATGGGGCTGCCCTCTAGTGTACAGTCATCGGTTCTCACCTCTGTGCCATCCTCTGGCTCCTAAAGGCCGGCTCTCGGGTGCGCTCCTTGGCCCCAGTGCACCCTGGTGTCTCTGGGGGCCCAGCACGGTGGGCGAGAGGGAGAGCACCGGAATGAAGATCTGCCATACCTCGTGCTCTGCGCTGGCGCCGGGGTCCCTGCGGACCCCCCTCTCCTCGCTGTATCCACCTGCCAGAGTCAGAAGGCTCGCCATCTTGCTCTGCTTTCGCTCAGGATTGTAGGATTGTGACCCCCAAGCCCTCTCAGCTTCTTAAAGTTTGTCTCTTGGGGGAGAATGGGAGGGGAGACTCGATAGGGGCGGGGGTGCTCCCCAGATTCTATAGATATGCTAATGTGATCATCTTCCCCAGCTGTGTTGGTGCCAAGGCGGGAAGAAGCTTGGCTGTCTCCTGTGACCCCTGCCAGGAGAGCAGCTGAAATGCAGCACTTTGTTATGGAACAAGATCCCCCGGTGCAATGCCTTCCAAACAATTGATTTCTCTAAGCAAGAGCCTACCTCGCTGTACTGTGGACGGGAGACGCTGTGCCCGCCTCCATGCTCGGGGCTGCGCTGTCATTGGCGGCCGCCGAGGCAGGAAGACAGACAAACACGGAGGAGGCGTGGGCGGGGCCTGATCGAGGTTTCCGCTTCCCCCTGCCTGGCGGAAACTTTAGCTGTCGCTGCCGGTCTCCCATGCGGTGGAGGGAGACCGGAGTTGCTGCAGAAAGCCCCGGGTCCCAGGAGGGGGCCCAGGTGAAGGGGAAGGCGGTGGAGCTGCGCAGGGCTCCTGTATGATGGAGTGAGCCCCGCGTTACATGAGGAGATGCTGCCACAGGAGCCCCTAAGAATGGGAGCTCCAGAGCTGACCGGCAGCCTACCGGTAAGTGGGGCCGGTGTTGTGGTAGCAGAGGGGGGCGTCGGGGCACATTGCCGGTGGCCGCCCCCGTGTGTTTTCCCTCCCTGCGGGTGCCCGTGTTTAAGACAGTGTGCACGGCGCCGTGCTGGACGTGCGCGTCCGCGCACCCAAATCCACACGAAAAGCTCGTAACACCCTCCTGTCCCTAATTCCCCCGAGACGGGCAGCTATACGTCTCTAGCTGTACGCATCCTTCGGATGCTAACTCCAGCGAGACCTAAAAAGACAATGGAAAAGAAGACTATAGTGCCTAACCTCCCTCCCCTTGCTAAAAAGAAGAATTATTATATAATAGAAGATTGCTGGGCTTTGTCTGCAGACCCTCAATTAACAAACCAGCTTTTTTAGAGTCATTAGCCAACACCATCCCACCTACTCAAGACGAGATCAACTCCTCGGTCTCCTCGCTTACCAGCTGGCTCAACACAGCCAGGGATTCTCATGCCCCTCTTAAAAAAATCAAATTGGTGAGACGTGCTGATGCCAACTGGTGGTTCTCCACTGACTTAAAAGCAAGGAAACTGGCCTTACAACAATTAGAACGTCAATGGCGTCGGAAGTACGACCCTGACTTAAAAAAGACCTTTACGAAAGCTAGGAAAGAATACATGACGGCCATCCTGATGGCGAAAGCGTCCTACTTTTCCTCCAAAATTCTGGAATCCACAAATAAGTCTAAGGACATTTTCTCCATCCTCAATGAACTCACAAACCTTGACACGGTCCGACCCAAGATCATCCCCACCCAGTCTTTATGTGATTCACTTAACGTTTACTTCATCGATAAAATACTGGACATCAAAGCCAGCATTCCTCGACCAGTGTCCCCCCTTACTTCCGGCATGTCAATCAAGCCGAATCACTACACCCTGAGCAGTTTCCCACCCATCACCCAAGACCAATTTCGGGAACTACTATCTAGAGTAAAATCCGGTGCCCCTTCAGATAGCTGCCCGCCCCACATCCTAAAAGAGTGCTTCCTGACCCACCCAGCCCCTGCTCTTACACTCTTGAACAAATCCTTGACTCTTGGCCTAGTCCCCACAGCTTTTAAAGAAGCCATAGTCATTCCGCTTCTAAAAAAAACGGGGGCAGACCCAGCCTGCAAAGCCAACTTTCGACCGATTTCGCTGCTGCCCTACTTGGCAAAAGTCCTTGAGGCACACGTGGCCAAATGCTTATCTAATTTCCTCGAGGAATCCTCCTGCTTCGAACCCCATCAGGCAGGCTTCCGGCCTGCTCATTCTACCAAAGCAGTAGTCACGACAGTTCTGGACACCCTGCGCGACTGTGCTGACAGACGCTCTCCACAAGCCCTGGTGCTCCTAGACCTTTCGGCCCCTTTTGACACGGTCGACCACAACATTTTGGTCGACCGTGTCAAACAAGCCGGCGTCAGGGACCTAGCAGCCGGCTGGCTGAGATCCTTCTTGACTGACCGTAACCAAACTCTGCGCCTTGGTGACTTAATGGGCACCAAACAGGCCATCACCTGTGGAGTGCCACAGGGCTCCTCCCTGTCTCCTCACCTATTTAATCTGTATATACTCCCTCTGATCCAGACCTTAAGAGAGAATCAGGTGAGAGTCTTCAACTATGCAGACGACTTACAGCTGCTGTTCACCATCAACAACACCGAAGACTCCATACGGCACTTCCAGTCCACCATGAACTTCATCAAAACTTGGATGGACCAGAACCAGCTCAAATTAAATCCGGGTAAAACGGAACTAGCCCTGACCGGCGAAAGCAGCAAGTACTGGGGCCCACATTACTGGCCTTCTGAACTAGGCCAAGCCCCAACACCTTCCCCGTCAGCCAAAACACTTGGAGTCACTGTGGACCGTGACTTATCTCTTAAAACTCAAGTTGGTCAAGTGGTCTCCAAATGTTTCTTCCAACTGAAGAAAATCCGGAAGGTACGCCGCCTGCGCACACCCGAGGCACTCACCCAGGTGGTGATTTCTACTGTATTGTCCCACCTGGACTACGCAAATGCCATCTACCTAGGTCTTCCCAACTACCTAGTTAAGCGACTCCAGATGGTACAGAACCATGCCGCAAGGCTAATTCTGAACCAACCTAGGCGCCAGGCAGCCACCCCCCTCCTTAGGAAACTACACTGGCTCCCTGTGGCCCAGCGCTGTGCCTTCAAGACTGGCTGCATAATCTTCAAGTCCCTAAACTGTAAAAGCCCATTATTCATCAACAACCTGATTTCCAAATACACCCCGTCCCGCAACCTACGCTCACTCCATCAGAACCTCCTGCAGTCGCCCTCCTTCAACTTAAAGCGTGCAGGAGGTCGTAGGTTTGCCACCCTTGCCCCCTGCTTGTGGAACTCTCTCCCGATGGAGACCCGGAATTGTCAAGACCTCCTCCCCTTCCGGAAAGCCTTGAAGACCTGGCTATTCAGACAAGCATTTTCATAATTCTCTTCCCTCTATGTTCATGTTATTGCTGATCATAGCGCCAAGCAACCAATCGGTGATAGTGCGCTCTAGAAATATTTTAATAACATAATAACATAACTATACCTTAGCCTTTAGATGGTAAATCTACATCACAGGTGCTGTCTTGCTCTTCTCCCTGGAAAGATCCCTCTCCAAGTGTGTGTGTGCGCTGTCCGTGTATCCCAATGTATCTTAGTATCGGCATTTAACAACGGCTTCATTGGTATGTTTTGACTAGGTGCCAGGGCCTGACCAGAACAGAATAACAAGGGACATGTTGTTCCACCTTGCACACACTGTTAAGGAACATGCAGAGAACAAACACAGCAGACAGTTTCCATATGAAAAGCACTAACGAGGACACTTGCAGAAACAAAGTCATATGGTAAAGTGCACAAAAGCCATATAATGGCTGCAGGGCTCATTCTAACATAGTGATGTCGACATTGTCCGCAAGGGCCACGTGACGCCCTCCCCTTGGCCAGGTTTATAGCACCAGGCTAAAGAACAACAAGATAAGCAGAGCCAAAGTGAATCTGAAAAGGCCAAATTACGAAAAGTCAAATTTGGAAAAGAGGCAGTGGAAAATGGAGATCAAAAAGATGACGTGAGCTCAAAATGCCGGGTACCCCAGGGTACTTAGGGAAACCCTCTAAGTCCAAAAAGTCACAAGTACCATGGAATGCAATTCACTCCAAAAGACTATCTGCACCTCTCCAAGCAAAGAGGGTGGCTATCCAATCGAGCAAGGCGAGGAGCATGTCAGGGCAATCTGCATGATAGTCGAAGATACTTTGTTGTTAGAGGCGCCGAGCACAAGCGCAGGTAGTCCAGTCTGCTCTCCTTACATTACACAACGCATCCCTCAGGCAAGTGTCATGGTAACAGGCCTGGTCATGGGCCCACAAGGGACCAACCAACAGTACATAATCCAGGTCGACACATGATGTAGTGGAGAGGCTGACATCAAGGGCCCAGTCAAAGGGGCACTGTAGACAGTAAAACACAAGTTGCACGCAGGTGAATTAGGCATAGTGGAAGTTCAGCCTATAGTAGATGCCAAGAGTCGCCAATGGAAAACTTCTAAATAGTTGTTGCAGTCGTTCACAGTACATCGCAGCTACTCTGGATGTGGCTGAACCACAGGACGGGCAGCCATTTTGTAGTAGAAGGAGAAGAATCAGCACTGTGCAAATTAGCAAGAGCACCAGGGGAAACCCGGCAAAGGTGCTGGAAAAAAAAGATTGAATAAAAACCGGTATTACTCCAAAAATAGTCTGTAAGGAGGTAACAAGGCCAAAGACCACCAATTTGAAAAAATGTGCTAAGCCTTCGGTTTCAGACGTGTTAAATATTTGGTGTTATATTTCCCTCAAAATGGAGTAGGAGATTGGTATTCAGCAGAGACTAAGGGCCATATGTATCATCCTCACCATTTGCGATTTCTAAATAGCGAATTTTAAGGAATCGCTATTTAGAAATCGCTAAATGGTATGTATGTACAAAATCAGTATTTTTTAGCAATTTCCAATTATTCCTTATTTGCGAATTCGCAATTTGCGAATTCGCAAATAAGGAATAATTTCCCATTCATTTCTATGGGCCAGGAGGCCCATAGCAATGACTGTGAAATAATTCTCAATTTGCGAATTCGTTATTTGCTAATCGCAATTTGAGAATTATTTCAAGGGTGCAGGGGTGTCTCAAGAAAACCCTGCTGCACCCCTGTAAATTACATGTGTGTGCATATGGCGCACACACATGCCAAATGGGCATGTACGTGCGTCATATGCCACCCTCACAAATGCACAATTGTGCATATTTACAAGAAATCGCAAATTACCACCAACTACCAGTTGGTGGTAATTTGCGATTTCTAAACCGGAAATCGCAATTCTTAAAAGCTTCATACATAGCATTTAAGGAATCGCAAAATTGTGATTCCTTAAATGCTTAAGCAAAAAAGGAATTACAATTTTTTGCAATTCCTTATTTTGCGAACTTTTAATACATTTCAAAATCGATTAAAAGGCTGTTTGCGATTCGCGAAAGGCCGAAATTCTGCGAATTTCGGCCTTAATGAATCGCAAAAGGCTTGATACATGTGGCCCCAAGTCTCACTTGATATTCTAGCCACCTGAAATTTGAAGGTCTCACAAGCTGAAGTGAGAGCAACTTCTTGTTGAAACAATAGTGCTTTAAATCTGCTTAGCTTGTTGAAATCTGCCTTCAAAGTGGGAATGGAAGGCCACAGCAAACTGTCTACAATCCCTTGTGGAGGAGGAAAGAAGACATTACTGCAACATGTAACATGGTGTGTGTGAACCCGTTACAATATACGGAATGCCTGCCTGTAAGCAACAGCAGTTATTTAGGAGAAGATCAATCCCATTAGAGAGCAAAGTTTGCATGGGAATAATAGCAGGCGCTGGCGTTCCTTTAAAAAAAGAGTGCCAAATTAGGGGCTGATACGTTACAAGCCCCTTGCAATTTTACTTGTGGACAAACGAAGAATGTCCCTCAGTAGAATCACAGCCGTTCCCTGTTAAGAAAACTTCTTTATCCTCACTCTGACAGTGAAATCAAAGGGCAACAACCGTAATTCATGGAGAAAAGTACTACTATGCAGGCTGTAAATTGAAATAGCGAGATAGGCAATGAGATCACCCTGTGTATTACCCATACAGAAGAAATAGTTTTCACTATTGAGAATGGAAACCGTTCTCATTTTTCAGTATGCAACATGTGTATGTAGCGTCTTTCATGACATAAACCGTTGACTATTTGTCAAATTAATTGCTAAAAACAGTGCGGAAGCATTCAAATAATCCCTTGGTACTTTGCCACTTTCCAGGATCTGCAATGTCCAAGCAAATTGCATTACAGAACGCAATTGATGTTGCCCATGATACAACACAGAGACATAACTTTGTACTATGTCTATTACAGATGAAACAATATTATCTAAAGTGTAAATATGTGAAGACAAAGTGTTTTTGCTATTATCAACTATGTCAAGAGCCTTTCTCAAATTATTCTGCTCAAGTTATCATAGGCAGGAAGCCGCTTCCATTTGGGACAATTTCCAAAATTAATCATATGCAGCATATTCAAAACATTTTGAACGAGGGGCTTTAGGCCCCAAAAGCAAATCTGCTAAATCATAATTTCCCAACTGAGTATGTAGTGAGAGTATGAGAGTGTGGACAACGTGACTCTGGTTTACAAAGTGTAAACCCACTGTAGTCATCAAAAAAGTAAGCCTGGGCTGCAAATCCCTCTCCACTCGCGGAGTTTGCAGAATTTGGGTAATTTCGCGTTCCGCGGAGATTCTGAGTTCTGCGGCTTTGCGGAATTTTTTGCTTGTTCGCTTTCTAAAAATGCGTGTTTGCAAGATGTTTATCCCCGAGCACGTAAACAGCGATCTCGAACAGGAAAAACGCATTGCGAACAAGCAATTCCGCATGCTTGTGGAATTTCTGCGCGTTCGGTGAGATTTATTACCGTTTCGTGGAACTTTGCGTAGCGCGACTACGCAAATTCAGCCCTCCCCCTTCAAAAAAGCACGATTGACACGCATCATTATTAAATGGCCACACTAACCAACCTAAAGGATGTACAGTGGACGAGTGCAGGGTGCCATTTCGAAACATTTCATTCAAAACATCCAATGAATAATTGATAGAGCGCTGCCAGTTGTTATAGGCATATTTAAACAAAAAGAGAGAAAGGGAAGTCGCAGCTTCCACTCTTACTCCCCAGGGAAAAGTCAAATAAACAAAAGAGTGAAGCTCGAGGGTCACTCATGTTTATTAAAAAGAGCCCTCACTCACCAGCCTAGTTGATGACATGCTTCATCATTCGGCCCCCACCAGAGAGACAGAGTGCCTCTCCGGTGTGCTACAATGCCTGATTACAGTTGAGTGGGTTTTTTGGGTGACAAGTGCTAGTGCTTGTGTATGAAGTGAAATTAAAATGGCCTTACTGCTTCCTAAATACATTTTTATTAGGTGGAGAGTAAGGCCAGATTAAAAATAGGTCTGGGGCCAGATTGGGTCACATTCGATTGAACATAGGTACAGCGATAATATCCTGATGATCTTAGCAGGGTCTGTGGATGAGTTACTGCCTAGTATATTTGGATATGAATATGTACTACAATGTGTAATTTACAATGAACTTTGATCATAAAAAGATACAATTCCTAGGTGTGGAATTGTACATATATGGTTCCAAATTAATGAGCAGAATGTATAAAAAAGAGACATGTTGTAACATAGTTTTACATGCAAGTAGTGCTCATCCCAGACATCACCTTTCTGCCATACGGAAATGGTCAGGGCCAGGAGGAACTGCAGCTTAGATACAGAATATGTCAGGAATTTGGCTGACATTAAACAGAGGTTCCTTTTTAGAGTCTATGACAGTTATACCTTCAGAGATGTACATGAAAGAGCAATGAAGATAGCCAAACGAGTCACACTTAAAGACAACAGAACTAAGCAAGACACATACACAGAAACTATTAGACCTATCTTCACTTATGGCAGTAACATAGGTGATGTCATCAGAAGTCTGAACAGACACTGGCACTTATTGAAAGAATACACCAATATTGCACACCATATTACCAGACGCCCATATATTACCTTTCACAATAAAATAACTCTTAGAGGACTTATCAGCCCTAGTAACCCAGGCAACAAACAACTTGAGAATTGGTTGACATCACACATGAAAGGTTTCCACAAATGTGTACACTGCACTATGTCCAAAGTTGCAAAAGAGAAAAAATCATATAAATATAATGACAACCTCATCTTCTATATCAAAAGTAAAATACATTAAACAGCACACTTTGTGGGCTACGTGTTGATATATAAGTGAATGGGATTTATGTGGGAAGCACGGTGAGAATGGACAAAGTAATGGAACACTTTCAAGCAGTGAAACAAGGGGATCATGAATACCACTTTGCACTTCATACACTGAGTTGTAAACAAGACGACCAACATAGGAGCTTTCCGTTCCATGGTCTAGAAATGGTTCAACAAAATTATATAGGCCGTAACCAAGAGTTACACTTGAGACGCCAAAAAACCATTTGGATTTTGTGTCTCAAAGCTGTGGAAAAGGAGCTTAACGTGGATCGTGAATTGCATTACTTCTTGGGTGATTAAGAACTGATAATTTTTGCTGTATTCTGTGACAATGTACTGCTACAAGTGCTGATACTATGTTGTGTGGTCCTAAGAAACAGTAATGATGTATAATTTTAAATGTGATAGTAGGAAGCTTTATATTTGCTTCCAATGCATTCAAGTCAATACAGTCTTTATTTCGATTGTCATAATCATTAAAGACACAGTACAAAAAGTGACTGAGAAAATTCATAATGCATAATAATACATCCTATTAAAAACATAGTAAAAAGTTGATAAAAAGGTATAAGTAAAATGCATAGGCGATAATACACAATATACAAATATTTACACAACTATTGACAGATGCTATTTACCCCCTTATTGATGCATAAAAAAAACATACACCTGGTTTGGGTATCAATGGCAAGCACCCATACTGGGAGTGAACTTACAATGCTAATCCACTGAGGATAGAGTCATAAGGTGGGACTGACAAGAATTAGAGTACCCTCAACATAGTGGCTTGGATGCCCCACATCCAGCTCAAAAATGTAGCCACAGCAATTACTATAGGCTCATGCGTGTTGGTCTTCAGGATCCGTAGCGCCTCAATACCCGACCTTGTGCCCAGATTCAAGCATATTGGTTTCAACCATTTATTTCTTGCTAACTTGTAAGCTGAAAATTCAAATAACAAATGTGCTAGCATTTCAATATGAGCTGGACATGTATTACATTTATCATCCTTCAAGGAATGCCATCTACTTGTAAATGATTTTATAGGTAGGGAACCCATCCTAAATTGATGGAACAGCTTCCTATCACTTGGTTTAGTGAAAAAATCCCAGTAACTTTCAAACTCAGTATCTTGTTTATACTTCAAGAATGCCCCGGACAAAGTATGCCCCGGAGTAGATGAAAGCTGATTGGTCTTGACCATGTTCCAATATGCTGCCTTAAACTCTTTTTTCGAGGGGAATGTGCCACTTGCTGGGTCTTCCTACAAGTTGCTCAACCCCATATTTATCAATAAACGTTTTATCTTGCATAACCAGGCGATCTTACACAAACAGTCTGCCCCCTGAACATCAGAGAACACCTCAGCATGAGCAGACAACTCAGGGGTTGACCAAAGCCTTGTCCAAAATGCTAACGCTCTGTAGCGTGCTATGTCCTCTATAGTATGGCAGCAAAGATCTGAGTAAAGGGGCTTACGCAGTGTTGACTATGGAAGGCCTTTGATAGGTCCCAAAAATTTGTTTTGAGCTGCAATCAAGGGTGAAAAATCATCAAAGCCCAAAAGTTGAGCACTGTAAAGTATAGAGGTACTGATCTTGAAATTATAGATCTTTAATGCCGGGCTTTTTGGCTTCGTCTGTGAAAGCCTTAGTTCTTTTGTAAGTACGCCAGCTAGCTGGGTATGTTTTAGAGCCAGTAAATCAATATGTGGCTTCCACTGCAATTTCCTACCTAAAGTTATCTCCAAATATGTAAAAACATCAGTCTGTTCTAAAAGTATGTTGCTCATAAAGACTCTCCCTTTAATGGCTTTGTGTTTGTGGAGGACCATAAACTTGGTCTTCTCCACTTTAACCACAAGTTCATGATCACAGCAGAACTCCACAAAACTAGTCAGGGCATACTTCAAACCCTTTTGTGTCTTTGAAATTATCAAGGTATCGTCTGCGAACATGAGACGGGGTATCTTCGTGCAGGCTAATGTGGGGGCATCTGTTGGATGGGTAGAAAAGTACTGTACAACCCTATTAATAAATAAAGAGAATAGGGTAGGTGCCAAAACTCACCCTTGACGTACACGCTTAGAAACAAGGAACCTGTGCGTGACACTCCCCTGCGAGCCCCAGCGAACCTGTGCATAATTAGAATCATGAAGTTTAACTAAGATTGCCAGTATTTCCAATGGCATCCCCATTTCCGCAAAAGCAGTCCACATTTTGTTATGAGAGACCAAATCAAAGGCGGATTTGAGATCAATAAAAGCAGCGAAAATTGTGCTCCCTCCAATGATAACAACCCGCCAATAGATTAACATAAACCTAAAAACCTGGTCTATGGTGCCAGTGTGTGGGTGGAACCCTGCCTGGAGCGTTGTCAAGATGTCATTATCTGCTTTCCAGGACTGGAATTTGCACAACACTAACCTGGCAACAATCTTTTGGATAGAGTCTATGAGGCTTATTGGCCTATAGTTGCCTGGTAGGGCTCGATCACCTTTTTTGTAAATTGGGAGGATTTCCGCACCTTTCCATGTATGTGGGATGGGGCACCACTGGCTATTGCATTGGCGAGTATCTGAATATAGGTTACCCAATTTCCTTTGTCATGCAGAAACAAATCAGCCGGTATACAATCCAGACCCGGGGCCCTTCCTCTCGGGATTGATTTAAGTACGGATTCAACCTCTTAACTCTCAAAATGCAGCATGGTTCCTGGAGTTGGGAGCGGGAATTGTTCTTTACTATTAAAAGTGGAAGCAAACTGGGCCTCATAATGTGAGGACCACAGTTCAAGGGCTACATGATTAACTGGTGTTTGGATGGAATCACCACTTCCTCATTTGACAAGCTGCCAACAGTTTTTCATATTTTTCCCTTTGCTGGCTAGAAGTAAATCTTGCCCACGTTTTTCAACCCAGTCCTTCTTTGCCTGTTGTTGAATTTTTTGTACCTTGCCTTTGCTGCTTTACACCCATTGCTTTCAATCTAATGGCTCTAGATAGGGACTTATAGGCATCTCTACAGCATTGATTAAACCATGATGCTACCCTGAGGCAAGATTTCCTGTTCGGCTTTTGTTTTTTAATAAAAAAGATCTTGAGTCCAGAGAGCATATCATTATGGACCTGCAAAATGATAGAATTGATGCCCTCCTGTGATTTGCCTGTTTTGGAGGATTGCTAGGGTGCAAACAATCGCACCCTTTATCTGTTCCATAGCCCTATCATTATCAATAATCATGGCCCATCTAACTCTCCTCATATCATTGGTAAGCAGGACATCTGCTGTTACCTTCTCGACTATCTTGTTTTTATGGCTGAATAATCCCTCTATCTCCAAAGATAATATCAATGGGCTGTGGTCACTTTCAGTCCGCTCCTGTACTACCATATCTAAGAGGAAGGACCAAAATTCGATATTTAGAAATATATAGTCTATACGTCTACTGCTCACCCCATTACTAAATGTGTGAGAAGCCTAATCTATCCGAGTGTGACCTCCCATTAACTGCCCTGACTCCCCTTTCCAAAGTCAGACCTTTTAATTGTATAGCGGCTTCGGTCCATTTTTTAATCGGACGTAAGTCTTGGGATGGAATATTCCACTGTGCATCCTCCTCTACACTAAGATCACTGTAGTAATCTAGTTTCCATCTTCTATGTCTATGTTATATCAGAACATTACTATGTCATCTCCATTCCTATGGATACAGAATGTTGTGCTTTGAACACTGTCCTAGGATTCCTGTTTTGTCAGTTCCTGGGAGCTGCTGTGACTAATGCCTAATACATAAGATCTGACCCATCAATTGTGGTTGTGTGGGCTTACTTCAAATTAGCGACGAGGTCTGGCCATTAGTCACCTAACCCACGTGTGTAACAGCTTTTCATCTATCTTCCGTGTCGAATTGGAAGGAAAATTGCAATATTTTCTATCCTTACGCTGATGGGATCAATGATCTCAGCGTGTGTCAAAAGCTGTGTTCAACGTTTACGCTGATGGGATCAAGAATCTCAGCGTGTGTCATCAGAAGTTATAACGCTGATGGGATCAAGAATCTCAGTGTTTATTGAAAGTTGTCTTCATTCTTACGCTGATGGGATCAAGGATCTCAGCGTAAAGACTTTGATGTCTGTAGTTTTGTTTCTGCCTCATCGTTACTGAAAAGATTCACATCATCTTTTCAAAACACTAAAATAACTGTGAGTAAACGTCATTTATCTTCATTTAAAAGAGGAAAATCTGCAGATTTGTTTAACATCGTTTTTGAAAAGATTCACTTCTTCATCATTTTGAAGCACTGAACATAATCCTAAAATAACTGTGAGTAAATTTTATTCATTTTTAAGAGGAAAATCGGCAGATTTGTGTAATGTTGTATGATTGTCCCCACAAAGCACAGGAAGCATGGGTGGGAGAACTTCTTACTTTATTCACTGTTTAAACAAATTCCTTTCTCATAGAGCGCCGAGCGTCTAACTCTCTCCAGCTACGGTCGCTTCTGCCGTTAGCCTCTCTCGCGCGCTTTCCTTATACTCTACGCGCATGCGTCAGTCTCCCGCTCTAGCTCCTGCGTAGCACGTCATCGCGCTGGCCGCGGAAGGCTAGAGCGCGACACCACAATTTGTTCAACAACAGGAACATAACAATATATGACATTTATTTTACCGCTTGTAAAATAAAATATTTGTGTGACATGATAGAATATAATTCACGTTTTTAAACTTGTCCCAAATTTAACTGTCTCCCTTTACCGTATCTTGTTTGAGAGGCCAGTCATGCCTTCTCCAACGGTTTTTTATTGAGCGGAGATCTTTCCATTCCGTTGTTGTACAGCACATGATGGCGCTGTAGAATCTCCTGGGGTATTGGTGATTGTTCCTGCCTCATTCAAGTGACGTCGATGAAACACTGGAGTCAGCACGTCAATTGACAACGTCATACGTTTTCCTCTGTCTCGACGTAGTTAACATCGTTAGTTCACAGTGCAATTTCTCGGCTTGGAAGAACTCAGTTTCTGTGGTAAACATTTTTCGCAGTGTAATTTCTCAGTTTAGAAGAACTGGTAAAGAGTTTTAACTTTGCTTGACAACGTGACATTTACAGAAACGTGAAAGTCAACAACGAAGCAATTAATAGACAATTTTAAGCTTCTTTATTTTTGTGTTAACAGTGCCATCTATTGGATTAATGGCACATTGTCATTTTGCAGGAAAAGTTTAACCATACATTTCGTAAAACTGCATTTTTTTCTAAATATTTTATTTGATCATTATATTGTATTTCAACACTTGCCTTAAAACTTTTAGATAGTTACAATTTGATATTTAGTTGAAATAATGCAGAATATTCAAGCCCCTCCTCCATTTTTACAGCTCCCAGGTGACCCTCCTGTGAAAGGGAAAGTTTGGTTTAGAGCTTTTGAAAAGTATTTAGGGGCAATTGGTGGCAGCAGGTTTAGTGCACAAAGAAAATGTTTTATTTTGGAACATAACCTCGGATTTGAAGGTCAAGCAGTCTTAGAACACTTACCTGCAACGCAATTAGGTGAAAACGGGGAGGAATTCGATGAATTTGAGAAAGTAGTTAGGAGTTTACAGAAACAATTTGATGTTGAAAGCAGTTTGGTTGTCGCAATACATAAGTTTTTTACTAGAAAACAAGAGGAAACTGAAAGCATATTTGCCTATGTTGCAGCCTTAAGAATTTTAGCGTCAGAGTGCGAATTAAGTTCAAGAGAAGTTATTAACACTTAAAAATCCATCATTGGATGAGACTATATCAATTGTAAAAAGTATTGAACTTTCACAAAAAGCTAAAAAAGAATTAAAACCTGAAAAGGTTTCTTTAGTTAATGTTGTAAAAGAGTCAGCTACTCAGAAAAACACGAAAACTCAAGCAAAAGTGCAGTTTAAAGTAGAATATAAAGGGAATTCTGACTCAAAAGGAATTAAACCTTTTCAAAGCAAACTCAAACAAAGGAATGTGTGTACAAAGTATGGGTTTGCTGAACATTTTCCTAATGCAAAAATGTGCCCAGCCAAGAATGCATCTTGCCATAAGTGTGGTAAACAAGGACATTTTGCAAAGGTTTTAACTCAAAGAACACTGTGAATACAGTTTATAGAGACTAAACACAGGAAGATGAAAGTGATGGGGAAGTGGTGAGCTCATTATCAGATTTGGTGGTGGTTGTGAAGGATGAAACTGAAGATTGTGTAGATCCTATTGTTGAAGTTTTGGTAGACAATAAACCTCTAGATCTTTTGGTTGATTCAGGGGCACGTATAACGGTGATAACTGATGAGTTATTTGAAAAAACATGGAAGGAAAGGTCACTTTACCCACCTGACAGGATTCCACTCTCATATGATGGTAGGCGAATAGAATTGTCAGGATTCTTTGAAGCTATGTTAGTCTTTAGACAAAGAACAATTGAAGGCAAAGTCTATGTAGCTAAAAAAGGACTCAATATTCTTGGTTGGTACCATCAAGGCCTATTTAAAATGCAACTTAGACCTGGCACGAAAGACCAAGTTTCTGTGGTTGAAGATGGTGAGTTAGACGATTCTTGTAGTTCATGGTTTGATAGGTTCCCAAAGATATTTGGGTATGGTTTAGGATGCATTTCTGGTTTTAAACATTTAATAAGGTTAAAGGAGGTTCAATCCCTATCAAACATAAGTTACGGACGGTACCTCATAGTGTCAGGGATGATTTGGCTACTGAGCTCAGGAAAATGTTTGAATCCGGAGCAATTGAACCCATTGAGTCTTCTCTTTGGTTATCTCCCTTGGTTGTTCTCAGCTGGGATGTGCTACCAGAGGGAAAAATACAGAAGTTGAAATTGCTGGTAAAAATGATTCTAAGTTGGTTTATGTTCCTCCTAGAAGGAGCAGTAGGATTAGGGTCACTCCTAAACGCATGGACTTGTAGTTTTAGTGCTATATAGTTTTTGAATGTAATTAGTAGTTTTTGATTGTAATTAGTTTTTGAATGAAACTTTTAAATGCATATGCTATTTGTTTCTTCTTCTTTTCCTTATAATGTCTTATTATTCTCATCTTCTCTTTCTTATTTCTGAAGTTTCTTCTTCTTGGGTTTTTTTTTCATCCTTAAATTTTTAGGTTTTGATTTTTGTGAAAGAAGGGAAATATTGTAGTAATCTAGTTTCCATCTTCTATGTCTATGTTATATCAGTACATTACCATGCCATCTCTATTCCTATGGATACAGAATGTTGCGCTTTGAATACTGTCCTATGATTCCTGTTTTGTCAGTTCCTGGGAGCTGCTGTGACTAATGGCTAATGAATAAGATCTGACCCATCAATTGTGGTTGTGTGGGCTTACTTCAATCACCTTCATCCTGATCTCAGGGCTCAAAGGAACAGTCAAAATCCCCAGCAAATATTAGGTTACAATGTCGCCTATTACTTTCTAAAAAACTATCAAAAAGGGTGACTGTGTTAGATCCTTTACCACCCGGCAACCCTCTTGCATATACATTGATAATCATTATACCAGGTGCGTTTGCCAGACGAAGCTGTATAACCATAATATCCAGACTATAAATGAATACTTCCTCCACATTGTATCCTGCTTGTTGTTTAACCTAAATGGTAAGTCCACCTAGTGGACGACCTCACTGTCCCCCCAGTGCTGCTTTTGAAAAGTTGAGAAACCCAGGAGGGTAAATTTGGTCCAGTGACCATGTTTCCTGAAAAGCCCAAATATTGTGACATTAAATGAACGCTGGCCATTCTATTGGTGCTATTTTTTTAGGGTAGTCCCGCCAGGAGACAAATGCCAAATTTGACTTTTGGTGCCCTTGTATCATAGAACTAGAGATTACCGGGGTGTAGAGTGGGTGAGCCTTGGCCAACACTTCAGAACCTGGGGTACAAGTAGGCATAGACAGATTAGCCGAAAGAGTATTGATAGGGCCTATCTCCCTTGTCTTGGTACCCACTTCCATCCCACCTGGGCCATCAGCTCAAGGGCCTTGTTACTACAACCAACTTTGTTCCCTTTCTTAGTGGTGCCCCTAAACTGGGAGGGTAATTGAAGGTTCCTTAACCTTCAATCAACCTTCTCTTAGGAGGACCCCTCACTACCACATATGTCTGATTTGTTAAAACAGTTGCTAATGTTGGCTGTAGGGGGTTGTTTTCAATCCTAATAATTGACCAGGGGTATGATAGATGAATGCCTAAAGAAGTTCGGTGCTTCAGGTGAGTTGACAGGCGTCTTGACTCTTGAGCCACGAGGTCCAGGAGGTGTCGACGACAACCAGGAGCTGGATTCGAGCTGTTCCACGGTGTCTGTCGAGTGCTGCGGTGTCGGCGACCAGATTGGACCCAACAAACCTTGGCAACGGCAAGTCACTTGGAAATAGAGAAAGGACTTTGGTGCAGACCAACGAGGTCTGAGGGACTCACCCAGCGAAGGTAAGTCACGGCACATCTGGAGCAACCAGGAAAGCCCAAGCAGAAGAAGAGTTGCCTTCATGGGGACCCACTAACCAACGGACTATGGATCGCTAAGGAGCCTCAAGTGGTCGCACTTGGAGCTGACCCACGGGTCACTCGTTGAGTGGAGGCCAGTGATCTTTGGTCCAGTCGGTGCTCGTGGGTGGGGCTACTCGGAGCCCAAAGCACAACTTCGAGGGATACCAGGAAGATGATGTTCAGGGGTCACGGTTCCATATTACCCACAATAGCTACGTGCCTCAGCTTTGCTGGAGACTCAGAGCAACCTCAGCAAAGTCTGGAAATCCACCTCTGGTGATGCAAAGACTTCGGAGTCTGGCGGGAGCTTCAGTGATGGAGACCGGTCAGTTGCTTCTTTGGTGCCTGCCGAGCAAGGGAGTCACTCCTTGACCCCAAGCGAGATACTTCAGTCCTCTAATCTTGAAGTAGATCGTCGAAGGTCCAGGATTCGGCTTCAGAGTTTCGTCCAGAGATAATCTAAAGTCCTAAGGACTGGGGTTCCTACTTAATACCCAAGGAGAGAGTTGGACTTACTCTGGAGACCAACCTATGGGAGGGTTTGGAAAGAGGGGTGGCTACACCTATTTTCTTTGTCCAGTTTTGCGCCAGAGCAGGGGCAGGTAGACGCTGTTACCGGTTTGAACTGGACTATGCACAGGAACACCAAATGTGTCCCCAGTGCAGGACTTCAAAGCACCAGAGAGTGCTCCCGCCCAGCCCCAATACACATCATCCTGACTGGAGAGGTGGTTACACCTCTCTTTGACAGGAAAACTATTGTCCAGGCCTCCCCTGCTGGAATTTCAGTCAGCAGCAGAAGGCCAGACCCGTGTCTGTGGCAGCGGCATCCATTTTGTGATGCCAGAGTTATGTAAAGTTAACACCGGGTAGACCATTGTGTGCATGTCTCCCCCTCTAGAAGGGTGGAATGCTATCCCCACCACCAGAACTGGCGGCAGGTGGGGTAGTATTCCAAAGTGTTTGACACCAAACACAACATGTTTCTGTACAGCCCTCCCAAAGTTAGCATTAACCGCAAGGTTATAATGCATTTAAGAGTATATGGTCAGGCTGCACCAGAAACAGCATCAGAGGATTGACTTTGAATGCTGCAAAGGAGCTCTGGTCATGCTAGGGCACCCTCTTACATAAAATCCAAGCACTCTGCCTTCATGATTGTTAAGGCCTGCCATAGGAGGGACTTATAGGTTTATATGTGTGTGCATTGGTAGTGATATAGGTAGCCTATACCACAGTAAGGGATGCATGCACCATCTTAGCCAGGCTGCTGTAGCAGACCTATGGTTTCATTTCGGAGGGCTTCCCAGGGGTGGCATAATACATGCTGCAGCCCCAGGTAGACCTCTGGGGTACCTATGCCCTGGGTACATAGTATACCATATACTAGGGACTTATAAGGGCACTCCAGAGTCCAATCAGAGATGTAACTAATGTACATGGAAACCATTTAAGAGAGGAAGCAGCTAGGCTGGGGTCCTGGATATCAGGCCCCAGCCAGACTAAGGTCGAAAAACAGTGAAACACCCATTAATAGGCACTGCTTGCCTTTTAACAGTCCCTGCGGCAATAGACTAGAGCTCCTAATGTCGGAGGAATAAGACCTTGCACAGTCGGCTGAACCCTTATTCGGATCTCGGTAATCACTATGATGAGCCTGTTTAGCACCTGCGGAAACATACTGTGTTGCTTGGTTAGGTTGTCGCATACGGTGGGTGGTGGACAGGAGTTTAGCTGTGTTTGCTGTGAAGATGTTGAGTCATTACCCAATCTGCCTTTATAAGTGCTACAAAGAGTACTACCAGTTATGTGTCTGTTCTGGAATGAAGTGGCTAAGGTAGCTACCTTGTCAATTAGCTAGAAGGGGGGAATCTTTCTGTAAAATACTTTTCGTGATGTCAGTTAGTTGCTCTATCAACCCCTTCACTAAGCTTACTTATTCCGCAACCCTTCCTATATGAGCTATCAAGTCGGCTGACTGATTGTTTAAAGAACCCAGGCACTTACAGGTACATGTCGCTTGGGTTACGGAATCAACCGATCTCCTGGTGGCACAGGTCTAATATTCACTTGGGCGGACATGCTTTCCTCGGTTATACTCGTCAGTGGGTTAAATCTGTTGGTACATACTACAGCAAACTCTGGCTGGAAATCACTACTTACAGTGGGGTGGGGAGGAAGCTTGTATGTCCAGATCAGCGCCTACACCAACCTGGCTGGTGTAGATTTTCCAGTACGCTGGGAGGAGGGATGTTTGATAGCTAATGCCCCTGAAGTGCATACGTCTTAACCCATGGGAGCTGTCAGGACCTCCTCACACTCACTTATTATATAATCTGTACGATTCATGACACAATTGTTCCCTTTAGCCAAAACACCTTTCTTCAGTGTTTTTGAAGTCTTGCCCTTTCCTACCCCTCCCCTTCCCAGATCGTCCACAGCCTTTCTTTTGCCCATACTTATAAACAATAAGGCAATTAAAGAGGTGCACTTATTTACCAAATGCTTACAGAATATACTTGGATATAACACGGAAAGCTCTAATGAGATAGAGTCAGTCAAATTAGTTCCGATTGGGAGTACAAAGACCGATTGGTACGGAGTTCTAAAGTATGCCGTAAACAGGCGGGTTAACAGTACCTCTAATGTTAAAGATGTTTTCATGGAGCAATGTTAGAGGTGTGGCCCTGCCCTGCCTCTTCCTGCCAATGACGGGCCCGCCCTTGGTCCAGGCTTCGTCCGAGCGCGTACCGAAGCGGGTCACGTGCAGCGGTGTCCTGAGCGCGATTCAAACGCCGCAGGTTGGCATGGACGGATGGCAGGTGTGCAGAAAGCAGGTTACGGTGCAGGGGAGCCTGGGAGACTGAGTCCCTGAGCCTGGCTACAACCCTGTTACTGGCAAAGCGTGTCCCCCAATACATTCATATTGGCACCTTTTTAGGTCTCGTCCTACGCAACGCGCATGCGCTCCTTAGGAGGGGACCTAATGCCATGGGCAGCGCTTTTGCAGCAAAGAAGTGCACGATTTCCTTTGCTTGCAAGGCAACACGTGCACATCTTGGCGATTTCCTTTGGGGATCACGCGGAGCGATATGGTGGTGCCATATGGTCTCACGCTCCTGATAGGAAATCACCCCTGCTCCCTCTTTTACAAGCCTCTTGACCAACACTTCTTATAAACAGTCAGAGTAGAAACTATAGGTGAATGTTGACCGTCTGTGATGATTTAATGCACATTTGCGTGTTTTTCGCCCACCCTGACTGCTTATTTGTGCTAGCCTTGTGCAGGCTTTTCATGAATCATTCTCAGCATTTGTTGATGTCCGCCCTGTTCATTAGGTCTCGCCCACCTTGCTCGCACTTTTCAGAAATCATTTTTGGCGTTTATCTGCATTTTATGCTTCCTCGACACTACTCATTGAACCATTCCTTCAGTGTTCCTACATTTCAGGGACACGTTGGCTACTTTAGTACATTTCAGGGCAAAATCGAGTCATTTTTTTAATATTTGCTATTTGCTGCTGGATGTCTCGGGGAGTTAAACGCTCGCTAATGAGGTACGTGGTGAACTGCAGTCAGAAGTTTGAATCACGACTCACTTTTCTGAAGTTTGTAAACTCAGTGCCATCGCAATGAGCAGTATCAGCCCCTTTTATTTACATCACTGAGAAATAGCAGAGACGTGGAATATTGGCCCGAGAGCATCAAAGTGCTTTAGCAGAGCACCAGTTACATTACACAAAGTTATGTGACGGGGAGGTGAAGTGATTTACCCAGGATCACAGGATGTTGAGCCTAAACCGGTACTCAAACCTGATTCCCCCGTCTCTTAGGCCACATCTGTTCAGTATTTACTTGAAACACTAAATTAATAAAACTGTCATTCTAAGATCTTGGCAAGCCTCACTGGTCGGTTAACATCAAGGAGACTGTGCAGGCCTGCCAAGCCTCTCTGGGGCCCACAAACATCCTCCTTCTGGAGGACATGACATGGCCACGCCCCATTCGGTAAATGCATTTCTCACACAAAGTACACACTGTCCTCGCGTGTGATCCTCTGCATTAGAAGCCACATTTAATGTGACATGTCTCATCCCATTGGCTGCATGCACTCAGACAAGAACCCAGCTCTAATCTATACTCCCTGCTTCACGCTTCCAAGTGCAGATTTTTAGTTTTCCGGGAATGAGAGGCACCCTCCCCCCCTGCCTAGGGGAGGGGGGCCTTTAGTGGGAATTCCAGGCCCGGTGAAATGGTTTCGCTTCTCCAGGTCTAGTCATGGGGAGGATCTTGAGATGCCAGGGTAGGCATCTGCGAGCCCTCCCCCAAGATGATAACAAGCATTTGCAATGCAAAAGGAAAGTTGGAGGTATTGGTATAGTAAATGACACATTTTTTATTTATGTGTTGGTTTTGAAAATAGCGAAATTAATAGCTTTGTCATTTACAATGCCAATAGTTTTAACTTTCGCAAACGTGACACCTATAGCATTTGTAATGCAATATGTGTTGTATTTACATGACTTAGATGTATTAATATCACAAATAACAATAGCTTTTTTTTAATAATTAATACTTAAATAAAAGTTATTGTAATTTATAATGGCAATAGCTTAAACTTTTGTAAATAACTTTTGGGAAGATTATGTTCAGTGTATTTTATTGTGATGAAAATCCAAGAACAGAAGTGAAATATTAACATCTTTTTGTGACATTTGTAATAAAGCTTGAAACATTTAGAGAACATATTAGAACCAGTTGTTGTTGAATGGTTGCACAGAGTGATGCTGTGGCATTCAGTGGTGCTGAGTGATGCTGTGGCCTTCAGTGTTGCTGAGTGATGCTGTGGCCTTCATTGGTGCTGAGTGATGCTGTGGCCTTCATTGGTGCTGAGTGATGCTGTGGCCTTCCTTGGTGCTGAGTGATGCTGTGGCCTTCTGTGGTGCTGAGTGGTGCTGTGGCCTTCTGTGGTGCTGTGGCCTTCTGTGGTGCTGAGTGATGCTGTGGCCTTCAGTGGTGCTGAGTGATGCTGTGGCCTTCAGTGGTGCTGAGTGATGCTGTGGCATTCAGTCGTGCTGAGTGATGCTGTGGCATTCAGTCGTGCTGAGTGATTCTGTGGCGCTGAGTGATGCTGTGGTGTTGAGTGATGCTGTGGCGTTGAGTGAGGCTGTGGCGTTGAGTGAGGCTGTGGCGTTGAGTGAGGCTGTGGCGTTGAGTGAGGCTGTGGCGTTGAGTGAGGCTGTGGCGTTGAGTGAGGCTGTGGCGTTGAGTGAGGCTGTGGCGTTGAGTGAGGCTGTGGCGTTGAGTGAGGCTGTGGCGTTGAGTGAAGCTGTGGCGTTGAGTGAGGCTGTGGCGTTGAGTGAGGCTGTGGCATTGAGTGAGGCTGTGGCGTTGAGTGAGGCTGTGGCGTTGAGTGGTGCTGTGGCGTTGAGTGGTGCTGTGGCGTTGAGTGGTGCTGTGGCGTTGAGTGATGCTGTGGCGTTGAGTGACGTTGTGGCGTTGAGTGACATTGTGGCGTTGAGTGATGCTGTGACGTTGAGGGATGCTTTGCACTGAGTGGTGCTGTGTTGTTAAGTGGTGTGGCATTGAGTGGTGCTGTGGCGTTGAGGGGTGCTGAGTGATTCTGTTATGCTGAGTGATACTGTGGCGTTGAGTGGTGCTGTGGCATTGAGTGGTGCTGTGGCATTGAGTGGTGCTGTGGCGTTGAGTGGTGCTGTGGCGTTGAGTGGTGCTGTGGCGTTGAGTGGTGCTGTGGCGTTGAGTGGTGCTGTGGCGTTGAGTGAGGCTGTGGCGTTGAGTGAGGCTGTGGCGTTGAGTGAGGCTGTGGCGTTGAGTGAGGCTGTGGCGTTGAGTGAGGCTGTGGCGTTGAGTGAGGCTGTGGCGTTGAGTGGTGCTGTGGCGTTGAGTGGTGCAGTGGCGTTGAGTGGTGCTGTGGCGATGAGTGGTGCTGTGGCGATGAGTGGTGCTGTGGCGATGAGTGGTGCTGTGGCGATGAGTGGTGCTGTGGCGATGAGTGGTGCTGTGGCGATGAGTGGTGCTGTGGCGATGAGTGGTGCTGTGGCGATGAGTGGTGCTGTGGCGATGAGTGGTGCTGTGGCGATGAGTGGTGCTGTGGCGTTGAGTGGTGCTGTGGCGTTGAGTGGTGCTGTGGCGTTGAGTGAGGCTGTGGCGTTGAGTGAGGCTGTGGCGTTGAGTGAGGCTGTGGCGTTGAGTGGTGCTGTGGCGTTGAGTGGTGCTGTGGCGTTGAGTGGTGCTGTGGCGTTGAGTGGTGCTGTGGCGATGAGTGGTGCTGTGGCGATGAGTGGTGCTGTGGCGATGAGTGGTGCTGTGGCGATGAGTGGTGCTGTGGCGATGAGTGGTGCTGTGGCGATGAGTGGTGCTGTGGCGATGAGTGGTGCTGTGGCGTTGAGTGGTGCTGTGGCATTGAGTGGTGCTGTGGCATTGAGTGGTGCTGTGGCATTGAGTGGTGCTGTGGCATTGAGTGGTGCTGTGGCATTGAGTGGTGCTGTGGCATTCAGTGGCACTGAGTGATGCTGTTGCGTTGAGTGATGCTGTGGCGTTGCGGGATGCTGTGGCGTTGCGGGATGCTGTGGCGTTGCGGGATGCTGTGGCGTTGCGGGATGCTGTAAGCTGGGTGGTGCTGTCACATTGAGTGGTGCTGTGGCGTTGAGGGGTTGTGTTGGAGGGTGGAGTTGGAGGGATGATTTGGAGGGTGGAGTTGGATGGTGGAGGGTGGATTTGGATGTAGGATTTTGATTTGGATGGTGTAGTTTGATGGTGTAGTTGGATGGTGGAGTTCAAGGGTGGAGTTGAACACAGCAGCATGTCTTATTAACAAGACTGAGAGACAGCAGAAGATTAATGAGAGAGAGGGCTGTGAAGAGGGAGAGAGAAAAGGCGAGTGAAAGAAAAATCAGAGGTAAACTAAGCGCACTCGATTAAGAAGCAGCAGGCCAAGGGAAGATAAGTGGGCATTAATGAGAGGCCACGGGCTTGGAGGGAGAGAATATGGGAGGGGGGGAAGGAGGGAGAGTAAACATAAGCGAGTGTGTGAGGGAGAGTAAATGAGAGGAGGGAAGAAAGAGCGTGAGAGAGTGGGGTGAGACAGGAGGCAAGAGAGAGGGGGAGTGATAGGGATGAAAGCGCTAGCGGCAAAAGGTGACCTGCAGAGCGCGTGATTGACTGTATGTGACACAAATGGTGGTGTGCAAGGCATCCTTTCAAGTCAGGTGGGAGGGCGGGGGAGCAGGAGAGTGAGCGAGTGGGAGGGAAGGAGCATGGTGGTGTGCGAGGCGGATGGGGGTGGGGGGGCGGTGGAGCAGGGGAGTGAGCGAGTGGGAGGGAAGGAGCATGGTGGTGTGCGAGGCGGATGTCTAGTTGGGGTGATGGTGTGTAAATAAACGTGGGGAATTGCAAACCTTGTCAAGGCCAAACAGAGCAGCTCAAGCATTTAAAGATGGTTGCCGCAAACCTGACTGAAGGGTGGTTGATGCCTGTGTGGTGGTCGAAGGACAGGCTTGTTGTGTGCTGCTCTTTCCTGGTTGCTGGTGCATTGAACAGCACTGATGCAGCAGCTTCATGGTAAATACATTAATCACTGCATTGTTTTTTTCCAGTCTTGTTCCAAAACACATTTTAAAGAACAGAGCCCTGTGTGTTTTTCTTTGGTGCAGTTGCTACATGATGTATCATATAGATGCATGCGTCTTATTATATAAAAAGATGAGGGATTTGTTTACTAAATGAAGTGACACTTCGTATCTCTTTTATTAACTTTCCGTGACATCATTTTGCTATCACGAACTTCAAATATGAACTTTGCTATTGTTCAGAAATAAAATATTACACGATTCACATTTCTTCTTGAAATTGTAATTTTACGTAAATGTTGTGTGCAGTCCTCATTAAAACATGAGCAGTAGGACTGCTCCAACTTCGTGGGAAGTTTGACAACGTACAGGAAATGCAAGGTAAAACGCGGAAGTGGGCGCTTGAAAAGCTCTCGGCATTGCTGTGGGGTGGGGGAGCAGCAGCCTTTGATGTCAGGTGCTGTGAGAGACAGCATATGGGGTGTGAGTGAGGCCAAGCGCATGCCTGGCGAAGCGTCACGCTTCAGTAGACAACATGCATTGGGAGGAATCCGGCTTGGAATCCTCTTGGTCAAAGAGTTTGTTTCAACGATAATAGTTCAGAGCTATATATCGCTCGACCTAAAAACTAGCCCTATTGCATTGCAAATGATTGTATTATGCCCTCACCTGATTTTACACACTATGGCTTGTGCCACTGAGGTGTCAGAAGAGAGGCCAGGACTTGAATGGGAATGAAGCTTGAGATAGCTAGCTGACTTCAGGACAGGAATGTGGAGACCCCGTGTTAGGGTAGTGTGCGCTGCCGCAGCCCACGCCGTACCAATACGTGCAAGGGCAGCTGTCTGTCTGCGCTGCTAATCCCATTGATTGCATGAGAAGCGTTTGTGTGTATTTTTTGTGATTTATAAGGACTCTCAATCAAAGATTAACTGGGGGAGAGAGGAGCTAAACAAACACTGCTTAGCTTTAAAAGGAACAAAATGCCTCTGCTATTCACAGGCCCAGTAGATGGCTTGCAAGCCTTTTGAATTAAATACTCAGTCATTTTAAGGACTTATTATCTGAGAAAAATTCAAGAAGAGAATTCCAGAGCCCTTTTGGTCGTCACAAGTACTCAGGGCGACAGCTCGCTGCAGAATTCTCAGGAAAACGCCAAAAGCCGCTCATGTGGTGCAAAGACGCAGCCTTTTCATCATGCATTGCGTCATAAAAGAAAAAACACATATGTCTTAGATCATATTTACAGTGCTTTTTCCACTTTGAAGCAACTTCAGTGCGCCCGCGTGCGAGGACACATGAAAAAACACATTTATAACACAAACGGGACTATAAAAGAATGAACATAGGGAACCATGTTTAGGAGTGGGGTCTAGTTATAGGCAGCGCCACTGGAATTAAGCAGCAGGAGAGGACCAAATTAAGCGGCCGTGCTGACTAAATTATTCGGCAAAAAGAGGCAAATTAGGTGGCATAATACAGCACATTTTGTGATAGAATGACTTCAAAATGTTGTCATTTTCACTAATTTTAACACTGTTTTAGCAAAGATCTCACTTTACTACCAATAAGCTACTGAAAGATGACCAGTCAACCTTTGTGAAGGGCTTTCCACTGCAAGGCAACATGGGTTGCTGTTTATAAAAAAAAAAAAATAAGTAACTTGTTCGAGTTAGAAATTTTTTTTTCCCTCAAACCTGTAAATTATGCAGCAGCTTATGGATTGTATTGCCCATTCGGCAAATTCATAATTATGTGGAAAAGGCTGGAAAAAACACATAATTACAGTGGCTCTTATAGGAAGGTTTTCTGATCCTGGTTAGTGGGATGGGCGGCAGAGCTGGGACTTTAACCAAACAGGACAGGACCCCCAGTGGGTCCAAACACTAGCCTGTCGGGTGTGCCCTTCTGTGGCACTAAGGTGGTGGCGGCTCTACCATGGGGGCTCCCTGCGTGGGCCGCAGGCAGCCTCACCCAAGTGCTAAAGACGCGTTAGCACCTGCGCACATAGAGAGCGACTTAGATTGTGTGTTAATGATGGAAAGTTATAAAACTGTGTTTATTCCTATTTCTTTGTATCCACCTGGCTCGGGTCCTCGTGATTTGTATGTTTTCGGTACCAGGTGTTCTGGTGTCAGATCTGGTGAGACTTTGGCTGCAGGGGTGCAGCGTTGTGAGAGCGGGCCACTTCCACGGAAAACAAGATAACTACATGTTGCGATATTGCGCTGAGTACCTTGAGGTTCCTTCCTCTTCGACTTGGGAAAAACAGGTGTGAGTCATTCTCTCCAGGAACGAGCTGCTAAGGAAGGAGGAGGGGTCAGGGGTCAGGTAGAACAGGATGAAGGGAGGGTGGTCGCTGAAAGCAGAGACACCCGAGAAAAAGCTGAGCGAAAGTAGACAGCATATGTTCCGCACAGAGAACAGGCAAGAGTGGAAGTAAAATACTACGGGAGAGAAGGGCTGGAGAGGCGGAGAAGTTAACAATTCTGAAATAGAGAGACTGAAAGAATCAAGGGAAAGGAGAGGAGAAATATAGAAAAGAAAGTGAGAAGAAGGAAAAGATGAAAAGAAGAGCGTGACCTAAACACAAGTGCCTAAAAAACGGAATGGGACCCTAAAGACAAAGGAAAAAGAAGAGTAAAAAAACAAGCATTGAAAATGCAATAGGTCTCGCATTAGGAAAGTTTGAGCTATTTGCCTCATAAATGACATTTTTTTTATTTATGTGTTGTTTTTAAAATAGCTAAATTAATAGCTTTGTCATTTACAATGGCAATAGTTATAACTTTCGCAAATGTGACACCTATAGCATTTGTAAAGCAACATGTTTTGTATTTACGTGACTTAGATGTATTGATATTACAAATAACAATGGCTTTTAACTTTTTAAAATAATTAATACTTAAATAAAAGTGATTGTCATTTATAATGGCAATAGCTTAAACTTTTGTAAATAACTTTAGTGAAGATTATGTTCAGTGTATTTTATTGTGACGAAAATCCAATAACAGAAGTGAAATATTAACATCTTTTTTGACATTTGTAATAAAGCTTGAAACATTGAGAGAACATATTTGAACCAGTGATGCTGTGGTGATGCTGAGTGATGCTGTGGTTGCGCTGAGTGATGCAGTGGTTTGCGCTGAGTGATGCAGTGGTTGCGCTGAGTGATGCTGTGGTTGCGCTGAGTGATGCTGTGGTTGCGCTGAGTGATGCTGTGGTTGCGCTGAGTGATGCTGTGGTTGCGCTGAGTGATGCTGTGGTTCGCTGAGTTACGCTGTGGTTGCGCTGAGTTATGCTGTGGTTGCGCTGAGTTATGCTGTGGTGGTGCTGAGTGATGCTGCGGTGGTGCTGAGTGATGCTGTGGTGGTGGCGAGTGGTGCTGTGGTGGTGGGGAGTGGTGCTGTGGTGGTGCTGAGTGATGCTGCGGTGGTGCTGAGTGATGCTGTGGTTGCGCCGAGTGATGCTGTGGTTGCGCCGAGTGATGCTTTGGTTGCGCCGAGTGATGCTGTGGTTGCGCCGAGTGATGCTGTGGTTGCGCCGAGTGATGCTGTGGTTACGCTGAGTGATGCTGTGGTTGCGCTGAGTGATGCTGTGGTTCCGCTGAGTGATGCTGTGGTTGCGCCGAGTGATGATGTGGTGATGCGGAGTGGTGCTGTGGTGTTGCTGAGGGATAATGTGGTGTTGCTGAGGGATAATGTGGTGTTGCTGAGGGATAATGTGGTGGTGCTGAGTTAACAGAGGGCAGAAAAACAAGGGAAACGAGTCTAACAGAGGGCAGAAGGGCACAACAAGAAGCTCTTTACAAGGAACCACTTTACCTCCATAGATAGTTTCAGAGTATTAAAAAAATCACGAGTAAAGCGATCAGGCCACCTTGTGTTCAGGCTGGCATACTGGTTGCAGGACTGATGTAGATTTAAGGGAAATAAAAAATATTCCAAACGGTTCAGTCACTCTGAAAGGCTAAAAAAGACGAGGAAGAGCCAGTGAAAAGAAGATTCAAGAGTGCAGGAGTGGAAGTCTAATTCTGTGGTAGGCGATTAGTTTACTCCTTAATTCCAGTGTTGTATTTACCTCATGTTGCGCTCCAGTCCTCTTGGTTAATATAGCGTCCTTAAGCAGACTAGCCCTGAAGTGGCAGTACTCTCTGCAGACAGGGAAGGCAAGTCAATTTGTCTGCTCGCCCTTTGATTGCATGCTCTCTGCATTGAGCACTTAGTCCCACGAGTTAATTGGCACTTGTCAAAAACAGCTTTGTTCAAGCCGGTCGTTGACTTTTTACCATGCCACGAGTCCAACACTCAGTGCCAATTCTGCTGACATGGAAATGTTGATTCAGGAACAATGTGGAAGCATTTCTTCGCAGCTCTGGCAGTACACATGCTAAAGTACCGTACCTTGTAGGCGCCCATGAGACCTGTACATGAGGGTGTTGGGAGTGAGAGAGGTGGTTGGGCAGAGCATGGAATGGCTACAGGAGGAGGAATGAGGGAGCGTTGCCGCTTAATTGAGAAAGGCTCCATTTGTGCTCAGAGGGTGGGGGAGGGCTCATAATGCGGAGAAGGAGGGAGGAAGCAAAAACAGCTTCAAGGAACACACTGTACAAAACAAAAGAAAGGCGGCACAGCTTTAAAAAGTATGTTTATCCATGCTTCCGTTGAAAGTGTTAGCCTGTGTTATAGAAAAAGCGCAGTATGCGTTCTGGGTAAAATATATATATATACTGCATCTGTGGTAAAAGATATGTAGGCAGTACCATCCACCCTGTACATATCAGAGTCCTCCAACACCTCCGCGCTGTAAACAATGACGACCCAGCTTACCCTGTAGCCAGGCACATAAACACAACCCATGCAGGGGACATTGGAGTATTAACATACTTCGTCATTGACAATGTGCCAAAAAATCCCAGAGGTGGCAATCGCCTGCAGAGTTTGAGAAGACTAGAATCAAGGTATATTATAATGCTCAATTCTAAGATACCGAATGGTCTCAACTCTGATGAAGCACTCAGTGTCCATCTCTAACTATGACAACATGGTTCTTGATGACAATGCCCCGAAACCTGTCATAGGTAAACTTCCCCCCTCCCGTCCAGTTAACATCTATAGTTCATTTTTTAGAATATTTTATCACTGTATATATCAGCACTATTATAACCCCTATAGCAGTTTTAGCCTGCAAGTGCAACATTTTAGACAAATCATTTTCACACACGTATATGTCAATATAAGGGGAATTACTGCTAATGTTACTAAATTGATGACCCAGAAAGCAATGCATATATGCAATAAGGACCAACACCTTGGTTAGATGTCATGTTGTAGTGCTAGATATGTCGATATCCATCAGTGCAAGGCACTGAATAAATGCCTGTATTTTTGTCCACTAGGAAACGATGTGTAAATGTTGTACATACTAAATGATAAATATGTTAAAAAACTTAGCCTAAATCCACTGGGAGTTTAGGTAACATAAATAGACAGGCGCCATGACATATGGAATTAGCACTCTGTAACAATAGCAAAGTTCCCTTAACTGACCCTGCGCGCCCTAGAATGACACTGCGAGGTGCTTACAAACGCGTGCCTTAAAACAACAGAGCGAGCATACGTACTAATGCGCTCGAATTATCCCTAAAACATCCCCCGCTGCACCCACTGTAACAAAGCTTTCCTCAACGCAGATACGAGGCGGCATGACAAACGCGCGCCTTTGAAACCCTAATGAACCGCGTGTATTATTAAAACGCACGCATTATTCCTGCAACATTCCCCAACTGTACCCGGTTTTAAAACACGCTGAGAGTACACACAGTTTAGCGCGACAGGCCCAACAACTCGGAAACAGAATAAACATGCAGGAATAGCCTATGGTGTCTGGTTACTAACTCACCAGCGCCGAGAAAGTTTTCCAATTGGGAATTGACTCGTGGCATTCAGTCCATCCAGGCAGAAACAATGCGCACACACGCAGCGAGTAACAGGCAAGGCAGGAATGAGAAAATCACCAGGCTCATGTGACATAAGGGTTTCTATAGTAACGAAACCAAACATGGGGGAGGATGATGTAACCAATTAGCAGTGAAATTGAAAGTAACTTGTGTATGTCAATTTTAAGTGGACGACGCCCCATATTACCATGGAAACTGGGTGTGACTAGTGTGTGTAATGAGAAAAACAAGCTAAATTGTGCGTAAAAACAGGAGTTGAACATGCATGATGTAATGCAATGACTAAGGGGTATAAATACAATCACAGAATGTCATGATGTTGTGAACAAGGCGGGTGCTTACCGCCGAAACGCGCCAAGCAGCCTATATGCAAGAATAAACTTATTTGGAATCAACCAAATTTCACGGAGTCAGTGCCTTACTTGGATGAGAAAGTTTGGAGTGTTCCAGATATATATATATATATATATATATATATATATATATATATATATATATATATATATATATATATATATATATATTTTTTTTTTTTTTTAAAGCAGGCGCTGTATTAAAGATAAAGCATGGTATGCGTTTTGCAAAAACAAAAAGTTTTAGCTACACAATGGGCTCTGCATCATGCCACTTCTTTTGCATGTTGGAAGCAGTAAAACATAAGGCGCGCCAGCTAGTATAAAAAACAAGTGGCAAATATAATGGCAGAGTGAGTGGTGGGGTGAAGAATTAAGACCGACAATGGGAAGGTGAGCGGAAAGAAGGAAAACTAAAGAAACAGGCTGGAAAAAAGAAAGAAGCAGCAGCAACACTGAGATAGAAGGAGGAAACGGGGGTCAGGCAGCATTTTTAAAGTGGACTTGACGAACACCGCGATTCCGTGGGAGAGAATATCAGAGCAACGCTCACTGGATTAGCTACCCCTCAATCTGTAGGCTGAAAAGAGATGTTAAACCCAAAAAGATGCAAAAATTGCAGACCAAAAGTGACAAAATGGACTAAGGCTAGTTGATAATACCGCACCCGGAGCAGTTTAATCAAAGTTGGCCCATGATCCCCCCCACCCCTCTCCATTATGAATTCCTTCAGTGTTCGTTGTAATAGCGCAGATAATTATGGCCGCTTGGTATGCACGGGGAAGGCACCAGCACTTTGTGTGTCGTTTGTGTTAGTAAATGGGCACTTAAACTGTGAGCCGGAGATGGATTGGGGGAGGGGGAGAGACGTGTGGAGGAGGGTGTGAGGGAGAGGTATGGAGGGTGTGAGGGAGAGGTATAGAGAGAGTGAGCGAGAGAGCCCTGCAATGGAGTTTACTGTCAGCCAGACATGAAGGGGGGAGGGTAGGAGACATAAGAAGCAGAGACAGAGAGCTGCAGCGATAGTAAAGAGTACATGGAGTTAACACTGTAAACAGGGATGGATGTGGGTGGGAGGGAGAGAGAGGCAGAGACAGAGAGAAAGCATTGGCATTTAAACTGTCAGCCAGAGATGGGCTGCAGGAGGGTGGGGGGAGAAAGCGAGGTTTCAAAGCGCCATGGGGAAAGGGTTCCTTTCAAGGTGCATGTCACGGACATTGAGTCAACAAAAGGACAGGGGGTTTCGAAAGGGGCAGGAAAAGGCCCTGTTACTCTTCCCAACTTCAAAGGGGGATGTTTTGTTTAAGTAATTTTTCATGTATTAGCAACTAGCAGCCCGTCCAGACGTTGTCCAGGTATGAATTGCTGCCGGCCAGTAGTATATTGTTTTGTAGGATTTCGTTTTGATAGCATTTCTTATCTGTGACAGGCCTGTGAAACGCTCAGATTCACAGTGCACTGCTGATGCACTTAAGAGTGCGCGTTCAGTAGTGTGTGAACTCTAGTTTCCCTACTTTATTTTTCCTTGCAATATTATATAGCGCGAACTCGACAACATGGCGTGAGCACAATTTACATTACAGAAGAACACATTTATTTGTGGTAGGCATGGGGAGACAAAGCGATTTGCCTGGAATCACAGGATGTTGAGCTGATGCCGAGATTCGAACGTAGCTCCCCAGCTCTAAAGTTCGAAATTCTAGAACTTGTGGCGGGAGGTGTGTCTAAAAGTGTATGTCGGTGCTGGCCATCAATGAGAGAGACCTGTGCATTTTTCAAAAGGGTGGTGAAAAAATATGAGTATGTTGCTGGAGATGTGGGCCGCCGTACCACCAATGTACTTACCGGGGGAGGGTAAACACCCATTATTCCCAACTTTCTTTCCACATACCATCACTCTGCAAACTTTCATTACGAAAGTACCATGACTCCACAATGCCATTATAACTCATGGCATTACATTTTATATGCTTTCACCACACATACATTTACAACGAAATTCGTTGTAAATGCATGAATGGTAGAAGCATGTTTTTTTTAATGTTTAGATAAGGTAAGTATGGGTATAGGGGTATATGTTTGAGGGTACTTTGGGTTTTGGGGTATAGGGGTAGTTTTAGGGTTCAGGGCTAGGTTTGGGGTAAAGGGGTATTTTAGTGTTCAGAGGTAGGTTTGGGTTTTGGGGTACAGGGTTATTTTTAGGGTGCACGGGTAGGTTTGGGATTTGGGGTACAGTGGTATTTTAAGGGTTCAGGGGTAGATTTGGGTTTTGGGGCACAGGGGTATTTTCAGGGTTTAGGGATATGTTTGGGTTTTGGGGTACAGGGTATATTTATAGGGTTAAGATGGGTTAGTGTTTAAGGGTGTTGGGGTATTTTAAGGAGTACGGGTGGGTTATGATTATGGGGTGGAGGGGTATTTAAAGGGAACAGGGTGGGATTAGTTTTTAGGGTGTAAATGGTAATAAAATAAAATAATAAATAAAAATAATATAAATAATGCAATTTAAAAGAATACATGTTTTATTTAAATTAAAAAAAATGTATATATATATATATATCTATACTACTATTATAAAGAGAGAACTGTGTCCTTTGAGCCAGGTAAACTCGAAAAGTACACCACCAATCACAACACCCAATACAGCGTTGGAAAGGAGAGGTCCAGGAGATGGACATAGGCTATAGAAAACCACACCATATACATTAAGGGGGGAACGTTAGGGGATAAGTAGTCCGTATGGGTGTATGGATACAATGATTGCACGCAGCGTTCGTCGTCGTCACAGCGCTTGCGAGAGGCGCAATGGCGTGTGGGTGGGACGTCACGTCAACGCGACGTTCGCTGTCCAGAGCGGAGCGCAGGAAGGAGCAAGGGAACAAAACATGACATGCAGGGAGGAGCGGTGGCGCGGGACCGACACACAACATTGGAGTGCCCAGCGCAGGGAGGAGCGGCGATGCTGGTGGGAGCGCTGGAAGGAGCAAGGGACACACACCCGACATGCGGGGTGGAGCGGCGGCGCGGGAGCTGGTAAGTACACTCTGCTGCTCCCGCTGATGGCCGCTCTGCTGCACATCTCCTGCTGCGGTGCTGCCCCCCCAGCCTCCTGCCCCAGACAACGTCGGGGCAGGGGCCGGCGGGAGGGATGCGGTCTGGGCAATGTCGGGGCAGGCGGGAGTGCACAGAGGCATAAAATGCAGCCCCCCAACCCCCTTCTGCCCCGGGCAACGCCGGGGCGGGCTTCTAGTATATATATATATATATACAAGCATATATTTGATGTTTTAATAATGTACTTTTACAACGTATATGACTTTACCATACATGCATTTGCGTTACATTGGCATGCGTGATAAAGTCATATGCGTTGTAAAAGTTTTAGAAATAATGTCTTCGTGGAGTAATAGTCCTGCGTTATAAAAATTGCGGAGTGATGGTATGCAGGATGTTGGTTTGCGGAATATCATCACATATTCCCGGGGGAGGGATAGTCCCTTTCTTGCTATTTCCGTGGAGGCGCGCCTTGTGTCTGAATGTGCGTGACACGACGCCTGTGCGCAACAGAAGTGGAAAATATCAAGTGTGCGCTTCAGGAGTCACCGGAAGTTAAGGCGAGATTACATTTCCTGCACGATGGCCCCTGTTTGCGCTCCTTCCGGCCCTTGGTAATAGCGCCATGCCTGACCTCCATACAGTAAAGCAGGTGCACGTCACTTGGAGCGCGGGGCAAGCACACCCAGAGCTGGAATGTACAGAACCTGGGAAGAAAAAACAATGAGATATTGGGCACAACACTGGCTTTTTTCCGTAATACTGCGCCCTGCACACACCCCCAGCCCACACCCAGAGCAGACAATACGAGACATGGCATGAAGGGCGGAACGTACCACACGACCCCAGCGTTTGTCACGCCCCCAGCACATGCCCACAACACAGACACGCCCACAAGGGACTACTTTGCTGACACAGTTCTTTTACCTTTTAAATGTATATGGTGGGCGTCTGCATAGCCTATGTCCTTCTGCTGCAACTGCCCTTTCCAACGCTTTATTGGGTGTTGCGATTGGTGCTGTGGTTCCTGAGATTACCTGCCTCAAAGGATTGGGCTCTCTCTTTATTATATTAGTATAGATCACGAAAAATAATAAATTGCTTAACAGTGTCAGTTTTTGTTTCATGGGGTTTATTCAAAAGCGTGCACATTACTCTGCTGAATTTTCTTTTTCTGTGCAGATGGATAACAGTTTGAGACATGAACATTGATTTTTGTTTAAATAAAGAGATGAAATAAAAGGAGACACGGCCTGCCGGCCTTGAAACTGAAAGTACGGCCGGCCGTGAATTAGGGTAGGAGAAGCTGCTGGCGGCACCAAGCTGGGAAACAGATGGCTGGCTTTGATGTGCACACGCTTTTTACAGACCCCCCAGGATATAGCGGCATGGATTAGCAAATTTAGCGGCACACATATAGAAATTTAGCTGCACAAATATGGAAATTTAGCGGCATTTTTCGGCACTTTATTTTACTCCTAATCGTTCATTTTCAGCATTAAAACAATGAAAACTGTTTTAGCAGAGTATTCCACTTTGAAATAGGCCCTGATTAGTATTTACATTTAAGTAACATTGCTTGCAGGCATAAGTTTCTCTATGTATCTTGGATTGTGAATACATAAAAGTATACGCCCGGATTATAACACGCCCATTAAATTGCGATCCCCCTTCAAACACCTGTTTGCCCAGAGACCGAGATTGTAAGTGTTGTGATGCCTATCGCACTCAATATTACCCTTTGTTCGATTTCAGCAAAGCAACCCTGCGGGAATTTAGCCAGAGGAAAAGGCATGGTATGTACAGGACTGGCACATTTTTGTGCATGAAGGAATACAATTAACATGTTATTGCCCCACAAAATCAGAATTGCCGCAAAGTATCAAGTAGATAAATAATTGAAATAAAGACTCAGCCAGCCTGTCAGGGCTCTTAGGGACATTTTAGTCTAACAGAGTCTGTGTTTCTCATGAATTAAGAGCATTGAACCATCGGTTACTGCTCTTCTCCCCACGTCTCGCCCTCTAGCTTTCCCTCTACCCCTTTTATTCCTCCTCCCAGGCATCCCTCCTCTTCCTCTCACTTTCATCCTTCTATACACCGTTCACTCTTTCTCAAGTCTTCTTCGTTCTCTTCTCCTCTCCTCTTTAACTTCTGGCACCCATTCCCTCTGCATCTTTCGCTCTCTTCCTATCTTTCACTTATTCCTTCTCGCCTCTCTTGCGCATTCACTTCCCGCACTTCTCCTGTGTCTTCCCATCTCTTCTATCTTTGTCTCTCGCTTATATTCTATCTCCCCACCCCTCCCCCTCTTCTCTTCTATCCTTTTTGCCCTCCTCCCCCAATTCAGCTCTCAAGCTCTCCCTCCCCCTCTCTATTTCCGCTAGGGGAAACTTTTACTCATTCTCCTCGCATCTCTATTCTCCTGTCCCACCGCTCTCTACATCTTGTACTCTTTCTCCCTTCTTCTCATATCTTTTCTGCTCCTCTTTTCCCCATCTCAACCTCGTTCTGCCACCTCGTTCTGCCCCCCTCAAGGCCTCTCTCTTCCCTCCCATCTTTAGCCTTGGCCTCTTTTTGCACACCTAATTCTTCTATCCCATCTCTCTCTTCCTTCCCTTTGTGAAATCACAAACAGTTGAACGTAAACACGTTGTGCTCTCATTCCATGACGTCACAGGCTATGAAATGTAAGAATGTGTTCACATTTCACCGCAAACAGTGGAATGTAAACAGCTCTCTCTATTACATCACAATCAGAGAGACGAATGTGAACAGTTCTCATTTATGACGTCATAAACAATCAATGAAATGCAAACATGACATGTTCGCCTTCTATGACATCACAAGCAGTTCAATGTAAACAGATAACGCTCCTTATCTGTTGTACAAAAGGCAGTTGAATGTAACTCGACAATGTCTCAAATCTGTGAAATCACAAACAGCGGCAGAAATAGAAATAACCACTTTTAAACGCCAGAATGCAGTTTGAGTTAGCAAAATATTAGTAGTTTCAAGACTGGCTGCACCCGTCTTTCATTTTAAAGTATTTCGGGAAAATGGTCTCATATCTGGAGATCGGCTGGCCTTGGCACGGGAACTGGTCGAATCAGGCTTCGGAAGTGATGTCAGTCTGGGATCCCTCGCCAGACCAGTCTGTGACGTCTCTCCAGGAATCGAAAGAAAGCATGCACGGAATTCAAACATCTCTCCAGGATGGGATGTTAACAAAATAATACATCGCAAAATCATAAGAGAATAAAATAAAACAAAAAGTAATCAGAACAACCAAAGAGGGGCCCTTTAAAAGCTCCCTTCAGTGCCACCTAAACCCATGGCCCTTTCTGACCTGCCACCTAGATCAGTGGTGCGCCGCTAATTCTTCTATCCCATCTCTATCTTCCTTCCCACCCTCACCAACTCACACTTTCCATTTCTTTCCGACCTTCCCCTTTTTGATTCCTTCACTCTTCCTTCAGATCTCACCCTTTTCTCCGTTTCTTGTCTCTTCACCTTTCCCCCTCATCCAATCTCTCTTCCCCTCGCCTCTGCATCCTCCTGCCCTCCCCGTTTCGTCCCCTCATTCTTTCTCCCTCTCCCTCCCTTCCCCCTCAAATCCTTGTTCCTAGGTCTCATTCGCAGCTCTTTCAATTCTTACTTTTCAGCCCCACACCCCCTCCCCCCCCCCCCTCTCCACGCTGCACATCTTTCCCTCCCTCGCGCCGCCCCCTGTTCCCCACGAGGACGACATGCAGGAATAGACAAGTGGGGGCCGACATTCCAGCAGGTTGAGCGAGTTCTTTTAACCCCACCCCCACCCCCAGCTCCTGAAACATTAGCAAGACACATCTGATACCGAAGCATGCACTTCTCTGCCACTAGGGCAGAGCTGTACTGACAACACAGACCTAAAAGGGGCCTCCTTCTATGAGCTCACCGATCGTCCAAAATTTTGCGGGCAGTTTTGTAAAAATCGCTGCATTTTTACAAAACTGCCGATTTCGCGATTTTTTTGCAAATCGCGAAATCCTGGAGGGTCTGTTTTTAGGTCAATGCGCTTGTGCATTGACCTAAAAGCGCACGGGCACAGCATCAAATTGCCAGTTTGGTTAAACTCTGGATAAGCCCCTATATCTCTCGCCAGCTCTAATGCGCAAGCGCATCGGCAGGCAAGACCTAAAAAAGGGACCGGAGAGAAGCTAGAAGGGCTAGAAAGAAACTAGGAAGAGAAGCTGAAAAAAGAGACAGAGGACTAAAGACTGACATCGGAAACACAGAGAGGGAAATGGTGATGTAAGAAAGGTAAACATTCATTGCAGGCAACCAAGTATCATAGCCCTTAGATGCTTGCAACACCAGCATTCTACAACTGTAGCCTGTGGATGCACATAAAGAGTCAGAGCAGGCATGTGGCACCACCTTACCTTTATTTAATTTATTTAAACTTATATGGCGCACGGCTACCCGCAGTGGGTTTCCCGGCGCCAAGGGATAGACTGAAGAAGAATGAACTACCAGGCATCTATAAATGAAGCTACTAGAGAAGACTGCTCAAAATTACTGCTGAAAGAGCCACGTTTTTAGACCCTTGCGGAAGCGAAGAAGATCTGTCTCCAACTTCAGGGTCACAGGCAGGGCATTCCAGGATTTAGTGCCTAGATGAGAAAAGGAGCGGCCTCCCATCTTCACTAACCTAAATCTAGGAACGATAAAATACCTTAAGTATGTGTATCTGAAATCTTTTCAAGAACTCAGCCCCTACAACAGATCGCTTCTAGAACATGCGATCGCTCTGATCTTACCTGCTTAGCAAAGCCAAAATTAAGCATCACTTAAAGGTTTTTTCCCCCAATGAGGCTCACTACAGCAAAAAGTGAATTGCCGATTGTAGGGCAAACATTTAAGTTAATATCAATACACACTCTTACCTGCTTGCTAGATGCAATCTTGGTGTCCAGAAAATTGAAACAGGGAGTGTATTATTCCTTTCTCTTTATAGCTCCCAGACCGGAAGTTGTAAGGAAGCCATATTTGTATTTTTTGGTATTGTTTAAACAGGTAATCTATGTCTGCATATGAGAGTGGCGTCTCGCTCAGAGTGGACTGGGAAGAGGAAGACGGACGAGAAGGAAGTGCCCAGTAGCAGCTGGCTGCACTTGGATTCAAACCAAATGCCTCACAAAGTGTGTAAGATTGAACTTTTTACTAGAACTGTCCGACTAACCCTGCACAATGCCTCGGGAAAAAACATATTTAATGAACTAGTCACAGAAAGATCTAAATCTACCTGGATCGAGCAGATGATGTGAATTAATGCTTCACATTTAGTGCTTGTAAATTTAGAGGGCTGGGAAATGGCTGTTAACCATGCGGAAGTGCTGAAAACAATTTCACGCCTTTGAAATAAAGCGAGCCACAATAAAGAAAGCTAAGATGGTGTCAAGGGAGGCTTGTGTCAGATTCCGCGAGAAGCCCGGATATCACCCTAGGGCTGATAGCATTGAGAACAGCTGCCAATAAAATGTATTATTGTGTCTTTACAGATGACGGATAAGAGGAAGCCTGTCAGTCACTTTGTATCTCGGTGTGTTCGTGTTCAAGAGCGCCGACGCTCTGGAGAGGTCGCCCTGCAGAATAAAGGACTGGTTAAAAGAAAAGCAAATCGTGAAATAACTGATATTTAGGCTTTCAGTTATTTTAAAGAGAACTTATTTAAAACCAGTTCATAGTGTTTGGAAGATGTTAGAACCCTCCATCAAAGCGGAATAGGCTGACAGACCAGAGACGGGCCATATAAAGAGAGCGATAATGAGACGCACTCAGTAGGTGGCAGAGGGGCGCTCTGAAAGGGAGGGGTGAATGCCAGCAGGAAGGGAGGGGGTGGCAAAACAGCTGGGGTGTCAAGGAGGGAGGCAAAAGGGAATGTATGCGCCGTGAAACGGACGGAAAGCAGTTTTAAAACAAGAAACACGAAACTGGCATTGCATAGAAGGGGGGCGGGGGAGAGCATTCCTTTGAAGTCTAAAGCTCTCGCTGTGGCGGGTGTGATGCGTGTGACAAATGTTGGTTTGTGAGGTTTGGGGGGGGGGAGCGGAAGGGATTCCTTGGGAGCAAATGGATGTGAGGCTACGTGAGTGAGGTCAAGCGCAATGGCAAAGCATCACGCTTCAGTAGACAACCTGCATTGGGAGGAATCCGGCTTGGAATCCTCTTGGTGAAAGAGGATGTTTCAACAATAATAGTTCAGAGCTATAAATAGCTCGACCTAAAAATGCGGCTCCCCACAGAGTAGCCCTCTTTGTCTCTCGCCTCTGGGGATCGCCGGAAGGGCTCAGCTGGAGCAACAGTTGAGTTGCAGGGAACGGAGAGGCCCTGCAGTGCTGGTGGCGATTACAGAGGTGAGAGGCTGCGTACCTGTTTAATAAGGGTTAATAGCGGAGAGTTAGCGGGACAGCCCGCGGGTCATTCTGGCTTTGGCTGAGGAATTTATGGGAGGGGGTAGCTCATGGCATGTCGTGATTTTCAGGAACATGCGATTATATGGGGACCGCGAGGGCACGGGATACTGTCTATTGCAGATAAATACTTTTAAAGGGGTGGGCACCGTGATACGGAGGTGCGTTGCCTTTGAGGAGGGAGCGACAAAGTTTGACAAGATGGAACACCGGCAGTCATTATTTAATTATTTGAGCGTTTTATATAGCGCAGTCTTTTGTGCACTCTACTGGTGGTGATGCTAAACAGACGTGAGTGAGCAGCAGCAACCTCATGTTATGCACGCACATTTTCAGAAAAGACGAGAAATACTTCCACATTGCCATGCTACGCAAAGACAAATCACCTTCAAATGCCGCGGAAACGCCAAATTGGCAAGTTTAATAACCTTGCGTTGTAATCAGGGCACAAGTCCCTGGGTCGCAGGGATAGAACTGCTGGGCTTCACCCTGCAGGAAACTAAAGGAAGGGTGCTAACCGGAATAGTTTGCTATAGGCCTCCAGGCCTAGATATGCAGTATCAGGCGTTGTTTGACATTATCGCCGCCCTGGCCTTGAGCCACTCCAGACTGCTGCTCCTAGGTGATTTTAACCTATGGGACAATGGGACGTTAGGGAGTCATCTGAAGGACCTACAACATATATGTGAGAACTGTGGCCTTGATCAGCTGGTTTTGAAACCTACCCACTCAGGTGGACATGTGTTGGATCTGGTGTTTGCTAATCAGACTGAGACAGAGGTGACTGGCATACTACCCCAATGGTGGACTGACCAGTCCCTAATCCACTTTAAGATCACTATATCCACTCATGTAAATAAAAATGCCTGTCCTGCAACCTACCAAATGGGAAGAGACTGGTCTAAACTACCAAAAGATAAAACGGATCCTACCTTCACCAATCAGACACCTTTTGCTCCGGGTAATTCGGTAGGTCAGAACTATCTTGCCTACTGTAATTATATCACTGATACCCTTGATAAACTTGTCCCCCTGAAAAAGATAAGGAATAGAGGGAAACCGTCAGCCCCCTGGTTCAGTGAGGAGCTGAAATTACGTAATCAGTGTAGACAGGCAGAAAGGAAGTGGCGAAGGCTCTATCTAGAGTCAGATAAGAGACTGATAAAGATAGCGCAGAATAAATATAAAGGGGCCATCGTCAAATCAAAAGCTCTTTTTTATGCCACTTCTATACTTCAATCACCGAACAGCACAAAAACTCTTTAATATTATAAGGGACCTCTCCAACCCGGACTGCACAAGCAACAGGGTGGTTGCAACACAAAAGCTCTGACGAAACCTATCTTTTTTGAAGAAAAGACTGCCAAAATCGTGGGGGGACTTGTTCAGGATAAAGCCAGCAGTCAGGACGCTCTCCTTTTGACTGTCGAGGAGGAACCATGGGCAGTATCATCCATTGAGAGTTTTCAACCTCTCACAGAAGAGCTCTTTAACAGCCTTGCTCTCAGTGTATCTTCTGGCTCCCCCTTAGACCCCCTTCCTCATAGGATCTGGAAGGAGTATGGGCCAGAGCTATTTCCCTGGATGCGACTGATCTGTTGCCAGTCACTGGAGGAAGGAGTAGTGCCGGAGATATGGAAGCAGGCAACGGTAACTCCCCTACTTAAGAAACCCTCACTGGACCTAACTATCCCAGCTCATTTTAGGCCCATATCCCTCCTGCCCTACCCTATAAAAATCCTGGAAAAGGCTGTTAGTAGATCTTTGTCGAGCTATCTTGAAGATAAGCGCCTACAGGATAAGGATCAGTTTGGGTTCCGCCCAGGCCATGGGACAGAGACTGCGATGGCTACCATGCTGGACACACTGCGAATGCGAGCAGACAATGGTAATTCATCAATACTAGTGTTGTTGGATATGTCGGCCGCATTCGACACGGTAAGCCACGCAGTCCTGCTAGGCAGACTGGAGAAATTGGAGTGAAGGGCAAAGCTCTGACATGGCTACAATCATACCTGTCAGGTAGACAACAGGTAGTGACCCTGACTATGCTTCTCCTAAATCCCTGGTTCACCATGGAGTGCCACAGGGCTCGGCGATCAGCCCCATCCTTTAACATATTTGCGGCCTTTGATCCCCATTATAAAATCTTATGGGATCGACCTGATCAATTACGCTGATGACACCCAATTGGTGTTTTCCCTTGAAGGGAAACAAGCAGTGTCTATGGACACATTCCAGGAATGCATGTGGATCGTTTTGCATTATTCAGACCGGTATGGGAGGCCATTGTCTCATTATAGAGAGTGCAGGCCAGCTGCATATATTATGATACTTTCAGAATAGAGACCATCAATTTTAAGTTCCTACACTCGTGGCTCACTTCTATACCAATGCCCATCATTGGAATATGGCTGCCACATTCATGTATAGACAGCAGAGCTCTGAATACATGCATTCAGCTTTCGACACAGCGGTGAGATAATCTCCTCGTCTCCAGGCTCAAGGCCACATAGTTTGCGCTATATAAATATGCAAAAAAAATAAATTTGAAGGGAGTATAGGATTATGATGTTTGCATAGTTGGCTGGCAAGACCATTCCTCAGAAATATGTTACGGAGTACAGATTTCACTGGGACCAGTTATTTCTGATTTCGCTGGCTGTGACATCTCATTTATGTGGACCTTGAAAAAATCCATAGGCCGAAACACATGTTGGCTGCCAGTGTTGTCCCCCTTTTTTATAAGACCCGAAAATAAAAGAAGAAAGTCCTATTTCTAAACTCTTTCCTCTGAGTCCTCCCCTCCAAAACTCCTTTTTACTCATCCAAAAGCCTCCTCCTATTGCTTAGACCTAAAAAAAATCTCTTATCCCTCCACTATTCTTTATCGAAATTAACAGAACACGTTCACTTCTCAAATCCATATTAAAATATACTAATATACTACCCAAATAACTGAATAACATATCCACTACTCAAATTACTTTATATTTATACTATACTAATTTTCAACAGTAATCCTTTATGGGTTCCGGAGTGGCATGCTACTCGCCAGAAAAGCGATTCAACACCCATCATGGGTAACGAGTGCTATACGAATGCAAATCTTTCTTCCCCTTCTATCCGTCCGCTATCCTTCTCACTCCAAGTAACTGACTAACATCCACCACTGAAAGTACTTCATATTACCATATTAATTCACCACTAATCCTTTGTATGTTTCCTGAATAGCGTGCGTCAACAAGCGCTATATAAATACAAACCTTTGTCCTCCTCTATCCTTCTGCTATCATTCCAAATCCAAATAACTGACTAACCTATCCACCACTTAAAGTGTAGTTGCATGTTTCACTATACTAATTCAACACTAATACTCTATGGGTCCCGGATTAGCGTGCTACTCGCCGAAAAAGCGCTTTGATGCCTCGTCAGGGGTAGTAAACGCTAAATAAATGCAATTACAATACAATGTTACTGTATGGACTACTTTTTGTGTGCCTCAGTACTTTTATATGTAAATAGAGTTCTGAATACAGATAGTCTGTCTGTTCTTATACTAGATTGAACATGGCACTCATGCTGAGCTCCACAATATGCCATGTGAGTGTATACACAGGAGCATCCTCCCTAAGGAATGCATTTTAAACATTTAAAGTATGTAAGTATGTTAGGAGTACACTTTAGGAACCACAGACCTGGGTGTGCACAGGGATTCTCTGTGGCTGATATATGCGAGTTGCTGGCTGTCATGAGACACAGGCATATAACATAAGACAAGGTTGGGTTATTTTGATATGAGCGGGATTTGTGAAACCCGGAAACGGAGGGTGTAGTGTATCTTTTGTGGAGCATGCAGCAACAGTGCTCGAGTTGCAGGCGGATGTGAGATACAGGCAACAGTGTTTGCTAGCGCAGGCGTGGAAGCAGTGATACAAGAGCCTTCAGCCTCTGTGGGGGATGGATTGGAAAATGGATAAATTATGAGGATTTGTGACTGTATGCGAGTCACAGAATATGAGGTCAATCGAAGTAAGACAAGCTGCATGACGATGTAGAGGGCTATCATGAGATATTAATCGGAACTCTACCATATACAGAGGGTCCTATAAGGATTTGATGATAGATGGGGAACATCTGTTTACATTGAGCTTTAGCATCAATACACATTGGAAGTATCCTACATGAGCACTATGGTGATTAGTAGTGGGGCACAAACGGATAAACAATGAAGGATGTGTGACACCAGATAGTGAGAGAAGAATGTATGAAATGAAGCGTATGAAAAATTGTAGTTGACAGACCGATTATATTATATGTCAGTTTAACATATAGAAATAGATAGTGGTACTGGGTAGTATGCTTAAATACAACCTATATTTCTCTACTATTTCTCTCTACAGACAGATTGGTATAACAGCCACACAGCACCCCAGACTCCACACATGACTGTGGGGCCACATGAGGTAAGAGTTTAGATGTAGTTTATTGTGTACAACCACACTCTAGCTTATGTAAAGGCACTTTCTGAAGGTGTTCATTCGTTTACAGACAATACTAGAGGACAATCAGACTCATTTGCATACATTACCTGAAGACTAGGTGAGTCTGACCTTTTGTGACTACTACCTGGACCCCGGGGTCACACCTATGAATGGCGACACCACTATGTGCATGTCAGAGGGTGACTTGACAAGTACCTTGAATTATGAATAATAGTAATGAACTCAGTGTTTAACAACTAATACCATATTGATGGGAATTTGTAAATACATTGACTCACAATGTTTAATTCTGACCTAAAGTGCTCACTCTTAGACATACGCCCGAAGTTGATCATGCGATAATTTTAAGGGACTCTGACCCAGGTGATGGGATCTTAAATACTTTTAGGTGCTCCTCCCTAAATTGTGATTATATTTATGTTTGTGGCCCTGATGAGGTCTGATGCAACATTATCAGCAATAGAAGAAACACCTGTTGGCGAGGGCAAAATGCATTCATGGATATCCAATAAAGAACATAGGTTAAAACCACAACCTCAACTCTGAATTCTAGAATTCTCGAACAACCCCTTTTTGAACATAATAGTGATGCAACTAAACTTATGTTTGTGTGCTTTGATTGTGTTGAAATGAAACCAGGAGATGGTGTTGTACTCCAATTCTAACTTTGTCAGGAATTCTAGTCCATTATCACATTGGAAACTAACCATCTATAATGACAAAATGTCCACTGGCACTAGATTGGTATAATTTTTAATTTAAAGAAATATTTAATTAGTGATGGTCATAATTTTCTAAAAGGATGGAATATGGGAAAGTATGTGCGATATTCTAGTATTTGACTTTCAGTAATATATTAGATCTAATAAAGAAACCCTACTCAAATTTGGCAGCTGTTTGTATCCGAAAGTTGTAACAAAGTTTGTAATCCTATTTTATGTTCTGTACTGTGACTCAAGATGGCTGAATAAGTCAAAGTTAAAGAAAAACTTACAAAATGCTGGTCAGAGAAGGTTGTTTAGACTGAAATGTGTAATCTGTGTCTAATGCTATGCAACTGAACATAAATATGCTGATTTTTTTTATTCGAGATATGTTCGGAGTCTGTTACATCTGAATTTCGTATCAGTTGCCCAGCAGACGTCAGCGCTGGCTGTGTGAGGGTCGTGGGCAGAACAAGGCAGCATTTTTTTCGTATACAAGTATGATTAAATTTAAAGTGATGCCAAAGTTAGATGTAAATGTAAGTTAAAAAATAGCATTTTAATCTCAAAAAAACATTTGCCATGGATGGTGAAGTCTTTAATCCGGTCTTTCAGATGTAATTATGGATGTTATCGATGATATCACAGAACAAGTCCTGAGCGAAGGAATAGGTGCTGTCATATGAGCGGGCAAAAGTCATACGTGGCTAGTAAGCAAGATAGTTACTTCATTCATCTTTAACTGGAGAATACCCAACTATATTATCACTTAACCATGAAAAGCATATAATCAGGATCCCTGTCAGATCCTTGCCCGCACAACATCTTCCAAAGAGCAGCCGCCTCCATCGCCCCTCAGCTTTGCCACACAATCAACTGTTCCCTCAAATCCGCCACCTTCCCCGATGGCTGGAAACACACCAAGATCAACCCCCTGCTAAAGAAGCTGTCCTCAAACCCAACTGACCTCAGGAATTCCAGACCCATCTCCCTCCACCCCTTCCCAGCCAAGGTCATCTAGAAGGCCGTTCACGCTCAACTTAGTCTGCGTTCCTAGAAGTAAACTAGGACCTGGACACCTGCCAATCCAGATTCCGTAGCAACTAAAGCACAAAGACCAGACTCCTTGCCACCACTGAGGACATATGCTCCCTCCTCGACTGGTGTGAGACTGCAGCCCTCATCCTACTGGACATCTCGGCCGCCTTCGACACGGTCTCCCACTGCACCCCAATGACGAGACTCCACGGCCCTGCATCCACAACAAGGAACTGGACTGAATCCACTCCTTCCTCACCAGCCGCATTCAGCGAGTCAAACCACCCCTGTTCCTCTCAGAACCAACTGAGATCAGATGCAGAGTGCCACAGGGTTCCTCCCTGAGCCCCACCCTCTTCATCATCTACATGGACCCCTCACAATCATTGTCAAAAGCCACAAACTCAACATCGTCTCCTATGACAACACTCAGATGATCATCTCCCTCTCCAACAAACCCAAAACTACCAGAACCAACTTCCACAGCGGAATGAAGGTCGTTGCTACCTGGTGAAAGATGCTGCCTCAAGCTGAACTCAAACAAGACTGAAGCACTCATCCTGGGACCCACCACTTTAGCCTGAGAGGACTCTTGGTGGCTAGCCGCTCTGGGATCCCCTCCCACCCCGTCGGACCATGCAACGCAACCTCATCATACTGTACTCATAGCTCACAATGAACAGTCAAATGAATGCGATTTCCTCAGCCGGATTCCACACGCTCCGCCTTCTTTGAAACATTCAGATGGATCCTCACAGAATCAAGAAAGATGGTCACATACTCATCACCAGCAGACTCAACTACAGCAACGCACTCTACACCGGTGTCAACCAAAAATATCAAGAAACTACAGAAAGTCCAAAATGCAGCAGCCAGACTGGTCCTAGACATCTCCCGCCACAGCCACAACACCCAACTCCTCCAACAACTCCACAGGCTCCCAGTCAACAAGAGAATCACCTTCAAGCTCCTCACATATGTCTAAAAAGCTCTCCACAATGAAGCACCAGCATACCTGACCACTGCCTTGCATTCCACGTACCCAGCAGACAACTCTGTTCCGCCCAACTTGCCCTAGCCTCCGTCCCCTGGATCCACAAGACCAGAACCAGAGGAAGATTGTTCTCCTTCCTTGTCACAAAGACCTGTAACACCCCGCCCCTCCACCTCAGGCAATCTGCGTCACTGACCCAATTCAGGAAGGATCTCAAGCCATGGAACACCCTGCCCCTCCACCTCAGGCAATCTATGTCACTGACCCAATTCAGGAAGGATCTCAAGCCATGGAACACCCTGCCCCTCCACCTCAGGCAATCTATGTCACTGACCCAATTCAGGAAGGATCTCAAGACCTGGAACACCCTGCCCATCCACCTCAGGCACGCGCTGCTGCTGACCCAATTCAGGAAGGATCTCAAGACCTGGAACACCCTGCCCCTCCACCTCAGGCAATCTGTGTCATTTACCCAATTCAAGTAGGATCTCAAGACCTGGAACACCCTGCCATCCACCTCCGGCAATCACCGTCACTGCCTCAATTCAGGAAGGATCTCAAGACCTGGAACACCCTGCCCCTCCACCTCAGGCAATCCCCGTCACTGACCCGATTCAAGAAGGACCTCAAGACCTAGAACACCCTGCCCATCCACCTCAGGCAATCTGCGTCACTGACCCAATTCAGGAAGGATCTCAAGACCTGGAACACCCTGCCCATCCACCTCAGGCAATCTGCGTCACTGACCCAATTCAGGAAGGATCTCAAGACCTGGAACACCCTGCCCATCCACCTCAGGCAATCTGCGTCACTGACCCAATTCAGGAAGGATCTCAAGACCTGGAACACCCTGCCCATCCACCTCAGGCAATCTGCGTCACTGACCCAATTCAGGAAGGATCTCAAGACCTGGAACACCCTGCCCCTCCACCTCAGGCAATCTGCGTCACTGACCCAATTCAGGAAGGACCTCAAGACCTAGAACACCCTGCCCATCCACCTCAGGCAATCTGCATCACTGACCCAATTCAGGAAGGATCTCATGACCTGGAACACCCTGCCCATCCACCTCAGGCAATCACCTTCACTGCCTCAATTCAGGAAGGACCTCAAGACCTGGAACACCCTGCCATCCACCTCAGGCAATCTGCGTCACTGACCCAATTCAGGAAGGATCTCAAGACCTGGAGCACCCTGCCTCCCAACCTCAGGCAATCACCGTCACTGCCTCAATTCAGGAAGGATCTCAAGACCTGGAGCACCCTGCCTCTCCACCTCAGGCAATCACCGTCACTGACCCGATTCAGGAAGGATCTCAAGACCAGGAACACCCTGCCTCTCCACCTCAGGCAATCCCCGTCATTGACCCAATTCAGGAAGGATCTCAAGACCTGGAGCACCCTGCCCATCCACCTCAGGCAATCTGCGTCACTGACCCAATTCAGGAAGGATCTCAAGACCTGGAACACCCTGCCTCTCCACCTCAGGCAATCACTGTCACTGACCCGATTCAGGAAGGATCTCAAGACCTGGAACACCCTGCCCATCCACCTCCGGCAATCCCCGTCACTGACCCAATTCAGGAAGGATCTCAAGACCTGGAACACCCTGCCATCCACCTCAGGCAATCTGCGTCACTGACCCAATTCAGGAAGGATCTCAAGACCTGGAACACCCTGCCCATCCACCTCAGGCAATCCCCGTCACTGACCCAATTCAGGAAGGATCTCAAGACCTGGAGCACCTTGCCCATCCACCTCAGGCAATCTGCGTCACTGACCCAATTCAGGAAGGATCTCAAGACCTGGAACACCCTGCCCATCCACCTGTGGTAAATATTTGATTTACCGTCTTAATTTCTATGCAGGTAAGTACTTAAACAAAAATAACTCAATCGGAAAGAAAGAGGCAGAGTCCGTGGTGTTAGAGTTCTTAGGGGTTTCATTCCTTAAAAGGAATGGGTCAGGTTCTGGATATCGGGTTCCTGCCACCACAGGGGTGCAGGAAGGGATAGAGCATAGTTTATTGATATTACATTACTTTTATACTTAATATACACAATGGAAGTCAATGCAGAAGGCGTAACAGCTGAGAGAGACAAGATAAAGATGCACACGTGTTGGCAATACGTAATCAGAAGGCGTGAACTAAGGCGTGCACAGAGGTGTGTTCTAGAAACGTCACATGTAAGTGTCAGAAGTGGGTGGCTCTATGACAGAATAGTGCAGAGTCAGCAGGAATCGGTAGCTAGGATGCGCGCGCAGCTGCATGACGTATGACTGACGTAAAGCTGACGTAAAGTTGGAGGGTGCAGGGGACTTGACATTTACACTAGAGGAAAGGGGCAGAAGTCTGGCATGTCAGATCAACTCGTTCCTATATCATATCTGATATCTGATGTTTGGGAACCATATTATCTGGACGGAAAAGGTCTCTCGGACAGAAGCTATTCTATACTGACTGTGAGTGCGTGTATAAGCGTCTAAGTGTCTACATGAGATGCGAGGGGGCATGGGCCTACCATGGTAACAGAGACTATGAATTACTTGGACGGAGACAGTGAGGCCGGGCCCTTTGCTCTGTAGCTGGAAGGATGTTTACTTAAACTAGTAGGCAGGAATGTAGTTTTGAGGAGCGGAACAGATAATTCGAAGGTTGAATACAGTCTTGGCAGGCAACAGGCTGAGCTAAGCGCCATGAGCCGCGCAGGGAGTAAGGCAGAGGTCACGGGTACAGAGGCCGGCTCAGGCTGAGGCATTTCAGAGTCTGAAGGCAGGAAAAGGCTCGATGGCAGAATTCAGGGCCTACTTTGCCTGGGCTGGAAAACGTGTAAAGTACATCACAAAAAAACGTTGGCAAGGCATACTTAGAAACGGACTATTCAACCCGTTCAGGGTGGGTCTGGAAGAGGACATGTTAACGTTGGACGCAAATGTGTTTGCGTCTTCATAGCTGGCACAGGAGGGAAGTTACATGCACTTTAAGTTCGTACATGGAGACGGTGGGGTACGTTAGGGAACATTTCTTGACCATAAAATTTATATTTCCTCATTCCCTCCTTGTTCCCTACGGACCCTTCATGATATATCGATCCTCATGAACCGATCAGTCTGTTCACGTAACATCATTTGCTCTTCTTTCTTCTTTTCGCGTTTGGCATGAAAGCTGGAATGCGGAATACATGATGTGGCGCACAGACCGCAAATCGCTGGCCCACATTGTAGACATAGGCAACAACTGAATACTATGACAAGAGCAATGCCTAGGAAGGATAGGATCTTCCATCCCCAAGCAGTCAACGTTGTCCAGAACCAACCGGACCAAGTCCAGGTGCCTGGATTCTGATGTATCAAACTTGCAATTTTATGAAGACGGTGATAGCTTTATATACAGTTGGCGCGTTTTCTGGAATGAAAACACAGCAACTTGACCCGATGACCTTACAAGCTCCGCCTCTATCTGCCAAGATGACGTCAATAACGAGACGGTTCTGAAGAACAACAACCCGCATGGCGGACTGCTCCTCTGTTAAGTTGCCTAGAGCGGAGGTAGTTTCATTCACTACTGCTTCGAGGGTTCTGGTTAATTTACGTATCAGTTTACTATTGAAAACAGCACCTAAGTAGGGGAAGAAACCTTTATTAAAGTCGGTATATTGCTCCCATGCAGTTTCAGTATAGTCGACAATCGGGAGATCTCGTCTGAGTCTACTGTTTACTAGATTTGTATTTCTGTGATAATCAGGAGGAGCTAGAAAAACTGGGGGCAGAAGGAAGGCAATGTAACAGGTACCATCCCAATCTAGGGGTAAACGTATGTATGCGGTATGGCCACAAACAAAGTAGGAATGACGAGTAGCCTTAAATGTAGACCTGCCCTGATCACTGAATTCGATCACAGTGGTACATTTACTATGACCTAAGTGTACTGAACCCTTCTTTCTGAGACATCACCAGTGACTGGTAATACTGACATAGCAGGGAGAACTGGGGCAGCTTCGGATTCAACAGTAAGAATCATGAGGTTAAGTGTGTAATTGCCTAATCCATATACTTCATTTTCTAGATCGGTTCCTGTCCTAGTGGGAAGTCCCTTCTTGTCAGGGTAGCAGGCGTTAAGCAAAACTAAGTTCAGGTTTCCCCAAACCCAATTTCCTTCAAAAATAGCAATATCAGAATCTAAGGAATTAATTAATCTGAACCATGCACCACAGGAGCCATTGTGAGTGAACGGGTACGGAAAAAGAGGCAGAACTCCCTTGTATTTCTGGTAGGGAGGGAGTCGGCCACATTTCCAACAGTTGGTAGCATTGTTAGTCTGATGGGAGTGATGTAACATACTAATGAATGTATTGTTGCGCAGCGCAAGTCTGTAAGATAACTCATGTAAGGGTAATTCGCTAAAAGAATGTTCGGCAGAGACATTGTAAACAGATGATGTATGCTTGAAGATAGGGTAATATACAGGCAACAATATACTAGCAGCAATAATCAGAAGGCTCAGAAAGAACAAAATCAATAATGTCACTATACAGCGACTACGGAGTGATTTACAGTATACACGTTTCTTGAATTGTCTCTCTCTCGATCTAGGGGATACATGTCAGAAACTAATTTAACCGATTCACCTAGGGGAGGACTTAAACAATTAAACTGTCTGACTTGCTAGATCGTAATTTAGTTCTGTATTCTTCTTGCGGAGTTTTCTCTCTTTTGGCAATTTTAAAGTCACTAGAGTCTAGGCAGTCCTTTGAGGGGGTGGAAGAGTCAATTTCGGGTAAAAGTTCATTGCATTTTTTTATATGACTCGTGTGGATCCACCCCTTGCGGCCTTCAACCTTGATAGCGGTCCTCGTGGTCAGAAGGACGAGCTTCGGCTCCTGCCAGCGGGGCTCCAGCGGACTCCTCCTATCGAAGTTGCGGATCAACACTGTGTCCCCTGGACGGACATCGTGCGGCTTTACATCAGTGTTGTCGGGAAAGGCTGCAGCAACCTGTGAACGACATGATTGGAGTGCAGACATCAAGGAGGCAAGGTAATCTGTCAGCATATTGCAATCTACATCAACAAGGAGAGAGGTAGGGAGAGTCAGGGACACTCTCTTAATCCCCGGTTAAATGTCAAACAACAAAAGAAGAGAGGTCTAGTCTGGTTAAGCACAAGGGTACCAGAAATTAGGAGCGAAAAGATAGGTGGATAGTATAGATCACAGTCACTCTAATTCAGTGGGATCACAGTCACTCTATTTGAGTAGGAAAGCCCTCACACACCGACCTGGTCAGTGTCATGCTTCATCATCGGGCCCCACATAAGAGACCGAGTGTCTCTTCGGTGTGCTGCGACGCCAGAAAGACTGCGGAGCTGGTCGTGTGGGGAGGACGTGTTGTGAAAATTATAAATTTAAAAGTGACTAACAGGGTATCAAAAAAACTTTAATGAGTGACCCCTAAAGCACGTGTAAGTGGCATATGTGTCTGAATTTAAGAGCCAAGGTTATTAGGATTTTGTTTAAATTCAGCTAAATACCACGAGTTTAAAATTAATCAGTCAACATGTTTCTGCCTTTAATGTGGTATATATTCACCATGGCATTCTTCAGGACTAAAACCCCGGCGGTATGGACACTCTAATAGTCCACCCTAACCTGGGGACGTGAAAGTGAAGTCACTTTTAAATTTATAATTTTCACAACACGTCCTCCCCACACGACCAGCTCCGCAGTCTTTCTGGCGTCGCAGCACACCGAAGAGACACTCGGTCTCTTCGGTGGGGCCCGATGATGAAGCATGACACTGACCAGGTCGGTGTGTGAGGGCTTTCCTACTCAAATAGAGTGACTGTGATCCCACTGAATTAGAGTGACTGTGATCTATACTATCCACCTTTCTTTTCGCTCCTAATTTCTGGTACCCTTGTGCTTAACCAGACTAGACCTCTCTTCTTTTGTTGTTAGCATATTGCAATCAACATCAGTTATTTTCTTAGGCATGGGCGTCCCCCACATATTTGGTGGCCTGCCAAAAACCACCTCATACGGGGATAGCCCTGATCTCGAATGAGGAACCATCCTCATGTAGAATAATGCAACTGGCAGGGCGACTATCCAGTCGACCCCTTTCTCTTTACAAACTTTAGCAAGGCAGGTCTTTAGTGTCTGATTATGCCTTTCTACAAGGCCAGCTGCCTCGGGATGTCGGACGCAATGGAATTTCCACTGGTATCCTAGTAGGAGTGAAACCTGCTTCATGAGCTCGGACGAGAAGGGCTGTCCGTTATCTGAGTACACGATACGAGGCAAGCCGTACCGTGGGAAGAATTCTCGAACCAGCTGTCTGGCAGTGGTCGGAGCAGTGTAGTCTGGGACTGGATATGCTTCGGTCCAACGGGAAAGTGCACAAACAACTACGAGGACATACTTAAATCCTCGACATCGGTCATCTGGATATAATCCATCTGGAGGACTTCAAAAGGGTGATCGGGAGGATGAAATCCACCTTGCTCTACAGGAACGCTTTTACCTGGATTGAACTGACAACAGATCATGCAAGTACGCACTTTCTGTTTTGCTGCTGCTCGTAAATGTTTGTTGTACCAGAGATTCTGTAAACTGTCTAACATGGCTTTTTCTCCTAGATGAGCTGGACTATGTGCAGTATTTATTATGACTTGAACCATAGAGTCGGGGAGAAACCATGTAGATTTTCCCTTCGTCATCCATCCCTGATCTGTCTGGATCCCTCCTAGTTCAGTCCATTTCTTGATTTCATCTGGAGTGGCATGTGTCTGAATATCGATTACATCTAGTGTGGGATCCTTAACAGCCATACAATGTGTCGGTATTATAATCTTTGTCACATCAGTTGTCTGGGTGTGAGTCAATGCTGTATGCTTTGCTGTTTGATCTGCCAGGTCATTACCCTGGGAAACAGAGTCTGTAACTTTAGTATGTGCTTTACACTTCATGATGGATATGCCCAAAGGCAGATGTATTGCTTCTAACAGTGCTTGAATGAGGAGACCGTGTAGAATCTTGGCTCCGTGGGAAGTCAAAAAACCTCGTTCTTGCCATAACATTCCGAAGTCGTGTACGACTCCGAAAGCATAACGAGAATCAGTGTATATGTTAACATTTCTGTTCTTGGCTAGTATACAGGCTCGGGTCAGAGCGATGAGCTCTGCTGCTTGAGCGGACAGTGTGTCAATACGGTGTGTTTCTTTGACTTCAGTTTCAGTGGTTACTGCGTATGCGGCCACTAACTCTCCTGTACTTGTTCTCATGCATGAACCGTCCACATAAAGTGTCAGGTCTGGGTTGGTCAGTGGAACATCTGTTAAGTCTCGTCGGGGCTTTGTTACTGCATTAATGATCTCTATACAATCATGCGGGGCTGGATCTGTTATAATTGAAGGTAACAATGTGGCAGGATTTAGAATGTTACAGCGTCTGATTTCTATGTGGGGCTGGAATAGTGTCAATTCATAACCTGTCAATCGTGCTATAGTCAGGTGTTGAGTCTGAGTTCGGTTTAGGAGGACCTCTACAGAATGTGGAACTTGTACTGTCAATGGATGTCCTAATACAATTGAGTCGCTCTGTCTAATTGCTAAGGCTGTCGCTGCGACTGACTTTAAGCACGCAGGGAGTGCCTGGGCTACTGAATCCAATGTACTCGAAAAATAAGCGCAAGGCTTATGTGAACCTGCTTGATCTTGAGTGAGGACAGACAACGCTGTACCATCACGTTCTGTAACAAAAAGTGTAAAAGGTTTGCTGTAACATGGTGTCGCTAGAACTGGTGCTTGACATAGAGCTTTCTTTAATTCCTCAAAAGCCTGTGTATGTTCCTGAGTCCAAGGAAGGGCAGTCGAAGTCGCTGCCTCCTGTGTTGTCAATTGAATGAGTGGTTTAGCTAGAAATGCATACTGGGGAATCCATTGTCTGCAGTACGAGGTGAGGCCTATAAAGGCCCGCACTTCCTTTTGTGTCTGGGGTTGTGGCATATTTACAATTAACTGGATGCGGTCAGGAGTGAGCTGTCTCCCCACTTTGGACAGCAAGTGACCCAAGTACACAACTTGCTGAACACAGAATTGTAGCTTCGAAGGAGACACCTTGTGTCCCTTGTCGGCCAGAAAATGTAAAACTGTCAATGATGCTTGTTCACATTCGGGTTCACTTCGTGCGGTGATCAACAGATCAACGTATTGCAATAAGGCAGTGTTAACTGGCATTTGGATACAATCAAGTTGTCTTTTCAGTGCTTGGCTATAGATGCTGGGGCTTTCTGTGAATCCTTGAGGTGCGCGCGAAAATTTGAAACTTCGTCCATTTAAACTGAATCCGAAGAGATATTGGCTCTCTGGATCGATGGGCACACTGAAGAAGGCGTTCTTGAGGTAAATTACAGTAAAGAACGTCGCTTCTGAATCAATAGCAGTCAATAAAGATGAGATGTCGGGGACCACAGGGTACTGTGGAACAATGCATTTATTCAGTTCTCGTAAATCGATCACCAGCCGATATACTGGCGGTGCACTGGGATCAGTACGTTTAAGAATCGGAATGATAGGGGAATTACAGATATTGGAGTCAGTCTCTACGACCACTCCTTGGGCAATAAGCTCTTCAATGATTTCCAGTAAAGCCACTACAGCATCAGGTGGTAACTTGTATTGTCTGATTCATGGTAAAACAACTCCTGGTTTGAGTGTAACACGGTATGGTGTAATGTGCATGCAACCTACATCGGTTGGGCCTTGTGCCCACAGGTGTTCAGGTACATTTTTCAATCTGACATCGAAATCTCGTAATACATAGTGACCCTTAAAGTCACGCAGGAAAAGTCTAACTCCTTCCGGAGAACAACATATCACGGCTCCTAGAGCCTTCAGCGTCTTTATTCCTAACAAGTTTTCTGGACATGATTTCGTGAGTAACAGGTCTGTAACACGTGATAATGGACCTACTGCTAAGGGGACGGGTTCTGATACTTCATTTACAATAGGCTTTCCTGAAAAACCAAGGGAAACCTTCTGTGAGCCTGAGAGGGGTGCCCCTGGGACTTCATCATGGCTGATTGTGGTGCGACTTGCCCCTGTGTCAATTAAAAACTTTCTGTCTTTTCCCAATACCTGACTATGTACGTAAGGACCCTCTTGATCTACAGGAATCTCGATAAGGGGCAAGCCAACCTCCCTCTCTAGGCTGTTTCATGTGTATCGCTGATAATCGGGATAATCAGATTGGGCATACTGGTACATTTGCTGTGAAACTTGCTGAGTCGCGGCAATGGGCTGTGGCTGTGATACTGCTACGGTCTGGGCGGTGTGTGATGAAGCATGTATAGGCTGTGTATTCTGTGAAGTCTGTGGCTGGACCTGGTCTTGTCTAGGCTGACGCGGTCTTTCTTTAGTTTTACCTGTCGCTATATTGTGTTTCAGGACTGGACATTCATTTACATAGTGGCCTGGCTGCTTGCAATAGTTGCATGTCCCTTTAACGGGAGCTGCTGAGTTATTTGTCTGCGTCCCACCCTTTTTCTGACCGTCAGCTGGTACTGTCTGGGCAACTAGTATTTTCATTTTCGTGTCTTTCATACGTCTTTGTTCATGTTCTTGTTCCTCTCTAATTCTGCTTTGATGATATTGTAACATCTGGGATGGCGTATTTGCTTGCCATGTACTTTCGACTTTATATACTCTATTCTTAACCTGCGTTAGGGAATTTTCTACTAATTTACTTACAAAAAGGTGTGGGTATGATTCGCTACTTGGTTTCAGGCCACTATTAATAATGAAACATTTCTCGAATCTTGAATAGAAGTCACTAGTATCTTCGTCGTGTTTCTGTTTACAGGCTGAGATCGCGTCCCAGTCTTCCTTTTTAGTTGTCAATAATCTTGGCAAAACTTGTACTATTAAACCTGGTAATGCTTTAGCTTTTTCCCCCCAAGGCCTAGCCCTGGAGTACGGAGTTTTTCTTCGTCCTCTATTTCAGCCCCTATAATCTTTCTCTCCCACCTCCCATTCTTTTTCTTTGAGTTTCTCGTAGATGCCAGTAGGCAACAGTACTTTTAACAATTTCATAATATCCGTATATGTGTAGTCTCCCATGAGTAACATGTCCTTAAGTTCTCGGTGAAAACCTGCAGGGTCTTTATCGTGACAGGGTACTAGTTTCTTCATTTCTAACAATTCTAACTTGGTCAAAGGTGTGTACACATACACGCGTTTCAGAGTATTATCTGTTCCCATAACTGGGTGTACTTCCCGTAAAGGATTCTGTCTGTCCAAATGTTCCATATGAAACATTTTTCTTTCTGGGGGCGGAGCTGAAACATGTTGAGGGCCTAAGAAAGCGTTATATCTGTGTCGTTGCTCTAGAATTATTTAAATCAACTTGGTACTTAGGCCTCTCCATCTATTCATAAGTAGTGCTTCTAATGTATCAGGTAAGGGACCTGGGTCCGAATGTTCGTTTCTGTATAACGTGAGAAGGTGCTGAATCATGTATACACTCGCTAATTTCTGCTCGTCTGGGGAAAGGTTCAGAAATGTCTGTGCTACGGTATCATCATTGTATATGCTAGGATTGTCAGCCCATAATACTGCCGACCGGGCTAGTTCTTGTTCATCCATAGAATTGAGTACATGGTACCCCATTCGTTCTTGAAGCATTTTATCGGTATCTTGAAACAGATATTCAGAAGAATTCGGTTTTGATATACTAGACAGAAAAACTCTTGCTTTCTGGGCGAATACCTTTCCTAAGGTAATTTCCCTTACCTACGTACGCTATCGTTTCTTTAGGTTGTTGTTCGGGTTCCTCTCGTTCTTCCTCCTCGGAGGAATCAAGCCGGTTCCTATCTGCTTCACTTTCTTGTTTCGTTCATGTATCTCTATGGCTTCTTTCCTGATCTTTTTGTACATACTTGCTATACAAGTCTGTTTATCGTGTTTTCCTTCGGCTATGTTCTGGCCCCACTTGTTTAGTGCATCCAATTCGTCCTGGTCTACCCCAGGCCTGTCTCGTTCTCTTATTAAACAGTTTATTAAGAATCGTAATATACAACCTTGAGTGTCAGTTTTCTGGTAAGTCAGGGCCTCTTTAATACAGTCAGGATCTTCCCCAGTCTGGATAAAATGGTATATTCTATCTAGGTTCTCAGTCATTCCTGGGAACATCAGTAAGTAATCTGTGACTTTTCGTAAACGTGGAGATGCTAATAACATCCTATCGTCTTTACCGGGTACTGGATCATATCTGCAAACTGGAAGGGGTTCTTTAAGCATGTCAAAATTTGTGGCTCGGGGTGTACGGTTCTTTAATATGTCCCTTATGTTTAACCTATGTTGTGGTGGCGGGGTCTGGTTACCCCCCGTCGCACCTCCAGAGGCGGAGGCTCGAGCATGACTTGTCTGTGGGGACTGTGTAAGTAACTGAACTGGCGTTTTTCCTGGGTCAGGCCCAAACGGATTCAGGGTATTTATCTTAGGTGTAGGAAGTGGTGGAGGAACAGGTGGAACAGGATTCCGGACGGGTGAACTTTGTTGTGCTAAAGGCGGGACATGGTCTTGGGGTGGGTTGCCACCTCCGTCACCATCAGCAGGTGGTACCTGGGCAGGTGGATTGGTGTAAGCCGGAGCTACGTCATCTAGATAGGAGGCAAGTAATATGTCCTTTGTAGTTCTGTGATTTACTTTAGTTGGAACCAATGGCGGTGGCAGATCTTTCGGTATTTCTGAAGTGGCCTCAGGCGAACCCTCGGTCACTAGGTACATGCCATTCACAAGATTATTTCGCATGCGGTCTACTTGTTCTGCCTTTACTCGGATCCCCTCATTAACTAATTCGTTTTCTCTGACTTTATCCGACTCTTCTCTATGTCTGTCTTCTCTTCGGAGTGCTTTTTCGGCACGTTTATGTGATTCTTTACGCCAAAATTCTATGGCGTCTTTCTGAGATTGTCTGGCTTTCTTCTTCCATAGCGCTTCTTCTACTTTCAGGATGCACTCGGCATCCCAAGTTCCTGTAACGGGCCATCTGTGTCTTTCTTCTAGGTGCTTAGTATAATCGGCCCATAAATCTAGATACAGTATGGCATCTAAGCCATGTTTATGATACATAAAATTTCCAGGAGTGTCCCTAGGGGGGATAGGAATTTCTTCCTCTAGCATCCCTTTCCTAGTTCCTATCTGTCTTAACTTATTGAAAAGCGGCATCTTGTTACTTAGTACTGGATACTCGATACTTGTTACTTATTTCTGAAAACAGCTAGTTACACAGAAACACAGTAATATACACAAAACAGTCACTCATACCACGACATTAATCACATGAAACATTTTGAACACATATTACTACCCTTTACACTAGATGTACTGCTAAACAGTACAGATACACTGTTGAGAAACAGTGCAAGAACTTGTATGCTAGATGTACTGCTAAACAGCACAGATACACTGTCTAAAACAGTGCAGACTGCGTTTGCGTACCCAAACCAGTCTTTACCGGATACATAATAATGCACCCGTCTAATTCGTCCCCAGCAACGGTACTCACCGGGAAGCACGGAACAGAAGGCCTCGGAAAACTCAACTGGACTGGACTCGACTCGACACATGAATACTTCGGAACTGGTGGGCCTCTTGACACCTCGGACCTTGCTTCTTTCGGCTAGGCTCTGGTCGGGATCCTCCGCACTCCTCACCGCCTCGTCTGGGTGCTGATCGCAGTCTCCGTCACCTCCGTAGGCCTGAGGGAGATACAGGAAATCCTGCGGGTACGCGTAGTGTCCGTCACGACTGTGGCAGGGGACCAAAACTGCAACGCACCAACCGGCGCGTGGGGGAGGGGTCCCTGTTCGGGCGCCAGAATAATGTGGTAAATATTTGATTTACCGTCTTAATTTCTATGCAGGTAAGTACTTAAACAAAAATAACTCAATCGGAAAGAAAGAGGCAGAGTCCGTGGTGTTAGAGTTCTTAGGGGTTTCATTCCTTAAAAGGAATGGGTCAGGTTCTGGATATCGGGTTCCTGCCACCACAGGGGTGCAGGAAGGGATAGAGCATAGTTTATTGATATTACATTACTTTTATACTTAATATACACAATGGAAGTCAATGCAGAAGGCGTAACAGCTGAGAGAGACAAGATAAAGATGCACACGTGTTGGCAATACGTAATCAGAAGGCGTGAACTAAGGCGTGCACAGAGGTGTGTTCTAGAAACGTCACATGTAAGTGTCAGAAGTGGGTGGCTCTATGACAGAATAGTGCAGAGTCAGCAGGAATCGGTAGCTAGGATGCGCGCGCAGCTGCATGACTGACGTAAAGCTGACATAAAGTTGGAGGGTGCAGGGGACTTGACATTTACACTAGAGGAAAGGGACAGAAGTCTGGCATGTCAGATCAACTCGTTCCTATATCATATCTGATATCTGATGTTTGGGAACCATATTATCTGGACGGAAAAGGTCTCTCGGACAGAAGCTATTCTATACTGACTGTGAGTGCGTGTATAAGCGTCTAAGTGTCTACATGAGATGCGAGGGGGCATGGGCCTACCATGGTAACAGAGACTATGAATTACTTGGACGGAGACAGTGAGGCCGGGCCCTTTGCTCTGTAGCTGGAAGGATGTTTACTTAAACTAGTAGGCAGGAATGTAGTTTTGAGGAGCGGAACAGATAATTCGAAGGTTGAATACAGTCTTGGCAGGCAACAGGCTGAGCTAAGCGCCATGAGCCGCGCAGGGAGTAAGGCAGAGGTCACGGGTACAGAGGCCGGCTCAGGCTGAGGCATTTCAGAGTCTGAAGGCAGGAAAAGGCTCGATGGCAGAATTCAGGGCCTACTTTGCCTGGGCTGGAAAACGTGTAAAGTACATCACAAAAAGACGTTGGCAAGGCATACTTAGAAACGGACTATTCAACCCGTTCAGGGTGGGTCTGGAAGAGGACATGTTAACGTTGGACGCAAATGTGTTTGCGTCTTCATAGCTGGCACAGGAGGGAAGTTACATGCACTTTAAGTTCGTACATGGAGACCGTGGGGTACGTTAGGGAACATTTCTTGACCATAAAATTTATATTTCCTCACACCTCAGGTAATCTGCGTCACTGACCCAATTCAGGAAGGATCTCAAGACCTGGAACACCCTGCCCATCCACCTCAGGCAATCTATGTCACTGACCCAATTCAGGAAGGATCTCAAGACCTGGAACACCCTGCCCCTCCACCTCAGGCAATCTGCGTCACTGACCCGATTCAGGAAGGATCTCATGACCTGGAACACTCTGCCTCTCCACCTCAGGCAATCACCGTCACTGACCCAATTCAGGAAGGATCTCAAGACCTGGAACACCCTGCCATCCACCTCAGGCAATCTGCGTCACTGACCCGATTCAGGAAGGATCTCAAGCCATGGAACACCCTGCCCATCCACCTCAGGCAATCTGCGTCACTGACCCAATTCAGGAAGGATCTCAAGCCATGGAACACCCTGCCCCTCCACCTCAGGCAATCTGCGTCACTGACCCAATTCAGGAAGGATCTCAAGACCTGGAGCACCCTGCCTCTCCACCTCAGGCAATCACCGTCACTGACTCAATTCAGTAAGGATCTCAAGACCTGGAACACCCTGCCCATCCACCTCAGGCAATCTGCGTCACTGACCCAATTCAGGAAGGATCTCAAGCCATGGAACACCCTGCCCCTCCACCTCAGGCAATCACCGTCACTGACCCAATTCAGGAAGGATCTCAAGACCTGGAGCACCCTGCCTCTCCACCTCAGGCAATCACCGTCACTGACTCAATTCAGGAAGGATCTCAAGACCTGGAACACCCTGCCCCTCCACCTCAGGCAATCTGCGTCACTGACCCAATTCAGGAAGGCCCTCAAGACCTAGCTCTTCTAATGATCCTACACCCTGAAGGACCAGCAGCCCCCCCACCCTCCAGTGACTGGAGGACCTCACGGGTGAGTAACTGCGCTATACAAGCACCTGATTGATTGTTTGACTTCACCAATAACAATATACGAATTTAAATATAAACTTAGAAATGTTGTAATATTGTTTCTGTTCTATGTATTTTAAATAATTTATTTTCAAGTTGTATTTTTATATGAAAATATTATATACTTCTCACCCAAGCCCACAAGACCCAACGGTATGCATCATGAAAGCATAGGTTATGAATTTATGAAGATTTTTGTAGTAAACGCATGAAACTCTTTCTTCAATATATTAAAGAGCAGGGTTCTGATATTAAAAAGACATCTTTATTTTTCCTGTACTGCATCAGTGTACCAAGCAATATCATAAATAACAAATAGTGACAAACAGCATCAGCAAACAATGCCGCAACTGCTCTATCCTCAATTGGCGCGGAGAGAGAAGACCCAGGGCCTGGTGGACATCGAATGTTGTGACCCTGGATGCAGATGATCCTATTATTCTGAAAAACAAGGATACAATTCAATAAAAGGCCATGCATGATTGTAAGTAAAGTTAAGGATCAATGAGGCAGAACAAAGTAATCTGCATAAGAATGGCTAACCTGGCCAATGTTGAACCTGGACCCGAAGCTCTTGACTAGTATAGAAGTGTACTGAAAAAAAATCTCCAATTCAGTCTGCCACATATTCACAAAGGGATTCCTGGTTGCAACAAATAGATTTACTGTTGTGGATTCCTCCACTGTGAATGGAAAGACACCCGCAGTCATAAATCCCACTAAGGGGAACTCTAATATCACCCCCTCCCTCCCTCAAAATGGCCAGAGATTTAATTTATTTGAGCCAAGGGCTGAATCACTCAGTTTTGATGGGGTGTGAGAGTAGTGCTTTCTCCTAAGGCAAAATGTTTTACTGAATAAAGTAGGAAAATAAAGTATATATGTTTGCACAGCGGGTTCCATTACACCTTTGCCTAAATCTAGGCTTTGTGCTCCAATTTCATCTATATGGAAATCTTCAGATACCGTGTGACGTTCTCAGTGGTTTATTAAACACACAAAAGATGATAGGAGACATGCTTTCAAAGTGAATGACCACTGACACTCACTAGCATTCCAATGCAGCATTTTTTTCCCACCCATCATGCCATCTCAGGTAGCACCATATGCAATGGTAAACAAAAACTTTAAAGGAGGGACCAGGGGGATTTGAGATTACTGACCCTTAAGTGTCCTATCCCCCATTCTACATGTGCTAAAGAACAAAAGGGACACTAGTGGTCAAACAGTATGTGGCTGAGGAAAAACAGAGTGGCATAGGCTGTGCCATGTATGTGGCACCACAGTGTACAGAAAACCCATCAGCCCACCCAATGGCGAGCATCATCATCTGGGATTTTTTTTTTTTAAAAGAACTGGTATCTCATCCAGGAGTCCCACTAGTTGTTTATCGTGGGACATTTAATGAAGGATCCGCCAGTGGTGTACAACAACCAAAGATTGAGATGCGGTGGTGCTGAAAAATATATTGCAGTGTTGAAAAAGGAGAAAAAAAATTGATTATAATGCCAGAAGAACCAAAGAACCAATTTATTAAGCGGTCATCAGTCAAAATACTTTATTCGGTTCATAACAAAAACCACAAAAGTATACAAGTGTCCAGAAAATGGTAAAGACATTTAAATTGCAACATGGCTAACTAACAACAACACAGCAACCAAAGAGAAAATATATGGCAAAAATTAAAAACAGTAAGAATTAAGTATCAATTTCATATGTAAATTTAAAAGCATACACAATTCATCTAGGTTAAAAATAAAAATTCATTATTTAACAGTCTCTAAAAAGATCACGGAAGACTATTCTCAGACGGGCTGGTTTTTTCCTTAGTCTCATGGCTATATTTTAAAAAGTGGCGACAATTTCCCATATGTTGGACAGCAGTTGAAGGTATAATAGGGCAGGTTTCACTTGTTTGAACCCTTTATCCTTAAGTAGGGGTACAATAAATTGTTTCAGTATATCATTAAAAATAACAAAAGAACATGAAGTGGGCAGTGTCCATTATAGAAAAACCATCACAGGTACATAATTGCAAGTCTGATACCCTAGTCCAACATGGGCACCCAGAGAGGAGTAGATGAAATTTATTTAATCTAAACTTGGTTAGTAAATATTTGTGGTTAGCATTATTAACAACCTTCAGATATAATTCTAGATCATTGTCTGTTAAGACTAACTGATGGGCTCTCACGGTTGGTTTGGTCAACTCAGCCCTCTCTATCCATCCCTCTGTGGAGCTTAAAAGCAGTCTTGACCCATTTTATGTCGCCCTTAACCAGTTTGGACGGCTCCTCAAATATTTCTGGGCCCCCTAGTGAGACTGCAACCTTTGACATAATTTAGCCACGGAATGGATTCCCAATGTTCTAAACTAAGACAGTCCCTCAGGATCTCGTGGTTCACATCCACTTCTGGGTTCAGCCAAACCATAATCCACTTTAAGAGGGGTGCAATGGCAATCCGGTCTTCCAAGTATTCCACCCCACATTCTTGGTGAACTATAAAACCGGAGGTTGATTGTGGTACTGATAAAATGGACTTTAAGAATTTGTCCTCTGCCACCTGTAACAACTTGACTTTCTTAAAACCCCATAAATCTGAGCCATACATTGCTATGGAAACACATTTTGCTTCGTAAACCTTTAACACTGCCTGTAGCGGTTTTACCCCCACTTTACGGGAAAAACCCAGAACGGCGGAGATGGACCAAACAAACACATTTCTTTTCTCGGACAGTTGAGGAAGCCAGGTGGAACTTTAATCCAAAACCATCCCAAGGTATGGAAATCTGGTTACCCTAGATAACCTGTTCCCATTATAGTGGAGTGTCATCAGCTTCCTGTGTCTGCCCTTTGTGCCCACAGCCATGACGTGAGATTTGGTATAGTTGACACTAAGATCCAGAGAGGACATGGACTTTATAAACCTACTGATGCGCGCGCTATAAGTGTGGCATCATCCGCATATAGTAATGCGGGGAGGGAAAACTTGCCTGCCTTTGAGATATCCTTACAAACTGCTCCCAGGACACTGGCTAACTCGTGAATATATAATGTAAATAATAAAGGGGCTAAGATGCAGCCTTGCCTTACAATGGTAGTTATACCCATCTTACCCGTGCAATTCCCCTTACGATCATATCTCACTGTGGCTCTGAGGTCCCTATGGAGATCAGCTAGGAAGTATACTATATTTTCGTCAATGCCCATCTTAAGGAGCAAGTCCCATAGCTTGGACCTGTTTAGCGGTCATCATAATGTCAAGATTAAAAATAGTGTTGGTTACCATCTATTTTTACTATCCTATCAAATGATGTTTGAATAGATCGAAATGTTTCAGCCAATCAAGGACGATTGTTAGTCCAGTGGCTTTCTTCAGGGCCAAATACTAAAAACACTACTGCAAATATGTGAAAAAAATATATAATAGTAAAAGTAAAAGTGAAAGTAAATTATCAGAGAGACCCTACCATTTGACGTTGTTCCAAAATCTGGAAGCGGTGTCTCGGAGAGATAATGCGGTTCCTGTAAAAAAAATAATGTACACATGTATACCAGCACATACATATATACAGACAGGAAAAAGCCACTGGAAGTAACAATTACACACCACATAAATCAATGCTGTAGCTAGTACATTCCATCAGCATTCTTGATTGATATCCACATTGTAATTCACCCAGAACAATCTTGTGATCAGACCTCACCTCTCCTGGCGCTCGCTCAGGCAATGAGGCTCGCTCTATTGATGTGCAAAAAGAATAGCAAGGGAGACACTATTATCCTGCCATTTATGTTATATTATGTAAGCAATCCTAAAACCTTGGTAGGCGTGAGAGACACAGGACTGTCTCTAAGAGACCTGTTGATGTTTAAATAATGTTTATTGTAACCATATGGTTAGATAGCCCAGTCTAAGTTGTTATAAAGTGCCTGGTATCGCATCATAACCTGGTTCTATTGTTTGATGCCTAAACGCTAATCTCAGCGTTGTTTTTAAAGAAATTGCCCAGAAGGACTGAAAAGATGGCCAAATAGACAGACCGGCAGTCAAAATGAGGAATGAAGGATGCAAACCGTTGAGAAACACTCTCGGAGAAGGTGCCGCCAAATCTTGGTATCATCCCTGGGCTAGCTGAGGCAGTTGGTAGTAACCCCCCCAGTCGTGCCTTCGCAGATTTATTCTGGCCGTACCTGTCAGTCGGTACCTCAGGCTTAGTCCTAAGCCGAGGGGGGAGGTACCGACTGAAGCAGGAAAAGCACTATTTGTAGGCCTTTCAATGAATCAATTGGTCTTCCCGCTTCCCAAAATGTGGACCGAAATGGAGACTGCACGTATATTCTAAGTGGCTACTGCGGGCTCGCAATAGTAGAAATAGAGCAGTTTTTAGATGTGTATGTGCGGACCACAGGGAGACCTGTCTTGCCAAAATTCACCGGAAATACTAAATCGTATCCAGTTGATGGGAAAGGTTATCAACCAATGCCCTTATTGCAAACAAAAACGTGTAGTCCGAGGATACGAGAAAGAGGTCCACGTGCATTGGTTTAAGCTGATCACAGCAAAGTAAAGTTTCAGTTTCACCGACTAGAGTCGATGGCGTGGATTCAGCCGATTGTAATCCATGCATTCAATATGCTTTACAAAGGCAGATTTCCTATTCATTAGCTAGTGTGTGTATACGTTCCAGTGATTCGGTTTCATTAATGAGCAGATCTGTGAAAACACCTTTACGGACCACAAAGGGGCCCGCCTAGCTTATCAAACCAGAAGTATAGACTTCATCCGGTTGGGGAGAAAAGTAAATGTAGGCACCCAATGACCGTGTGTGTTGAAATGGGAAGACTGAGCTCTCATTGGTTGCTGCAAACCCAGGCCGTAATGATAGCAAAAGTCAGTGGAGATGCCGGATCTTTAGCAGTCTGCGGGAGAAGTGCGCTTCTCATTGGTTGCCGCAACAATGATGGAATGATATCAGTGTCCTGTCTGCCCAATAGGCTTGAAACATTGGTGATGACAGCAGATAGTCTGTAAATACTGCATGAATCAGATGTTTCACATGATATTAACACGGGTCCTGAAGACACCTGCAAACATCCGGGTGATTTAATGTACTGGCTCTATTATGAACGGTTTTAGAGGCAGAGTTCCCAACCTTTACTCAGTAGCAAGTCGAAAGAGCTGTCCGTAGTGACCAACTATTATGAGTACTAGGTGCGTTTTGGTAGTTGGTTCTCGAAGGTCAATTATACTCAGTGAGTCAGGTATTGCCCATGATATTTGAAAAGGGACCTGGAAAAACACTATATACTGATATTCAGGTCATGTTGTATATAATATCACATGTGTATTCCGTTTGTAGGACACAGCATCCCGACTAAGAGTCTTCCAATATATTATTCCATGGCAATTCTGAAGTGCTGCCAGTGGTGGCCAGGCGGTGTGTAGAAAATGAGATACCAATGCGGTATTGGTTTACCAAACTAGAAAGGGCAGGTTGGTCATGATGGCGGAAGACGGAAGAGGTGTGGCGCCGCGGCTAGGGTGACTGACTCCGGAATCTGGGGATCACGGTTCGATCCCCGGCACCGGCGGCATATTAGCCCAGCACCATGTGACTCTGGGCAATAGCTTGCTTAATCTTCCCGACTGCCCCCATCGCCTAGAGACCCTTACGGGTGATTGTGCGCTTTACAAATGTGGATTATTATTATGATGTAAAAGGAAGGAATGAGAATGCAGTGACCTTGTCCTGCCGTGATATTAATGACTCAGACTAGTATAGACCCGTATTACATCTCCTGAATGTCTATAGATTGGAACAATGTTAGACAAAAATAGGAAATGGGGTATAAAATAAATATTAACCCATGGAATGTCATCATTCAGACCTGGTTCGCTTTTGAGTTTAAAAATCCATTGCTTTTCTCCAATGAACAAGAAACGTGCAGGATCACTGACATGGGGGGGGATGAATGGTTGCTCTAATACGACCCATCTCATCTCCTCAGCTTTGTGTCTTGTCAGGCAGTGGTTTGTAAGACGCGTTGCTTTTTTATTTCATCTTCTTGTGCTTTTATGTTCATTGATGCGAAGCTTCACTTTTCTAGTGGTCATCCCTACGTATCTGAGGGAACATGGGCATGTCACCATGTACATGACTTTCACTATTACAGTTAGTGTGTTTCTTTAATACCCAAGGTCTGTTGGTACCAATGTCGACCGTCAATGTCTTTTGTGTTTGTGGGCAGGCGGTGCAGGAGCCACAAGGGTAGTGACCCTGAACAGACGGGAGGCCCCACAATGTGGTGGTCATTTCTTGGTTGAAGAGTTTAGGTCTAGTATGTATCAACCCATCACGTAGACTCGGTCCTTTTGAAAGAGAAAAGTGGGAGAGGTAGAGATCTTCCTGCTGTATTCAAAACGCGCCAGTTCTTTCGGATTGATTTTTGTACTTGCGTGGACAGAGTACTGAAAGTAGTAACGAACGTTAGTTTCTCAAGAGGGGGTTTTATGACCTGGGGTCTAAGAGGGCTTCTCGATGGTTTTCTGTACACTGTGGTGCCACATGCATAAGACACAGCCTATGCCACTGTTTTTCTTCAGCCACATACTGTTTGACCACTAGTGACCCTTTTGTTCTTTAGCACCATATGCAAACCAGTCTTGACCCTGCGCCAATAGGGACAGTCCAGCCCGAACAGCCAGGGGAGTTCCTTCCTGAACCATAACACAAGTAACGCAAGACTAGTTTTGCACTAATTGCGGCTCATCAGTCGGGTGTAGGTTGCCACTAGTCGCACTGTGAGAACAGGAGCCGCGCATGAGCATAACTTTGCCACTTAAGGCTGTACATCAAACATACTAAATGTGATGGAAGGAATGCTTGCACCTTTGCTAGACACAGGTCAAGCTGGTTGTAGGGCTCAGCACTGCACTACTGTGGTCCTGGTAACTGTTCAAAAAGAGCTTTGCATGATCATTGGCCGAGGAAGAGCTGCCACTGAGTCTTCTTGACCTTTCAACAGCCAATGACCAGATGTATCTCGACTTGTAAGGCCGGGCGTCAAAGGGGAGTCCAAGGGTTGGACTGGTCTTTTAGTGGGCTGTACCCAGGAGCTCTGCATCCCACCCCTTAAGTCATTGGCTACCAACATTTTGCAGATACCAGGAGGAGTCCTCATTAAGCAGGACTCTTCAATCTGTATGTAACTCCTCCCAATCTCTTTATTACATACCATCTTTCATGTATGTCTTACACCCTGTTGGTTCCAAACCTTGATAGAAACACCACTGGGGTCCATAATGTGGAGAAGTGTGGCTCACTGGTTAGAGGAGGCAGACCTGGAAGCAGAGTTCAGCCCGGGACCAGGGTTCAATTCCCGGCTCGGCGGGGTCTTGAGTCCTAAAAATGTCCATGGACTAGACAATTCTCGCTCCGGTGCCTACTCGATTCACGGGTTCACACTCTGCGACTCTGGGCAATAGCTTGCTTAATCTCCACAACGGCCCCTCGCGGCGGGATGCCTGGCTTTCACCTTGCGGATACCCTGCCGGGGTTCTCACAGGGGAATACCAGGACGGGTTCCCTAAGCAAGCGCTTAGAAACCGCTCGGTGATTTGCGCTATATAAATTCCTGTACATTTACATTTACATAATACATTACAAAGGGGATTCAGAGCACTTGCATGCTGGATGACAAGAAAATGCCTTAAACTTAACTCAAACATAACTCTGCTAAGGTTGCTGGGTTATCTGGGTCGTCTATTTGATCCTCAGGTTGCTGACTTGACACACTGGGTCTCAACCCAGCTTCTTTCAGGACTCACAGATCTTGGGATGATATTTGATGAGGACATTTCCTTCAAGATCCTGATTACTGAGGCATCGGAGGGCTGCTTCTTTCACCTCTGAGTTTTAGGGGAAAGAATTTCTCTCATCGCTGACAACAACACTAGCTATCCCACTATTCAAGCCATAGTGGGTGCAAGAATGAATGATGCAGTCCACTGTCAAATATGGACAAGTCACCAGAAGGGCCGGTGTACAAGAAGTGACCACATCTATGCTTTGGGACTCATGACATCAGATGTTCCAACCTACTCTTAGGCCCCAAGATCAAAACTTAAGTGTAACTTACACTAAAGTCTAACTTTACTACTCCTAAATGGCCTTTGTGAATACCGAAAGTCGTAGAGTTAGACTTTGGTCAGTTTACTTTTGTGAATCAGGACCCAGGTACGTAACTCTTGCTAAAAGTCACAAGGTGCAGAGGTCTAAGGCTAGCATTGAGAAAAATCACTGGTGATGGGTGGAATGCAGGAATTAATCTGCATTTGGTAATTACTGGGCCACATTTCAGACCCTTGTTTTTTGTGAATGTGCTACGTTAAACAAAGATTGGCCATATGTAAATCAGTCTTGAATCCACTCCAATAGGAACAGTCCCTCCTGTACTGCCAGACCCACCTTGGAGGAAATGCAAGAAAACCCAGGCCAGATTTAAATTCGTAATGTGATGGTTTAAATGTCATTGTGAACCTGTGAGTGAATGTGATGGGTAGTGAATGAATGTAGGGGGTATGCTTGAGTGTGAAGTGCTATGTGTGAATGTGAAGGGGTGTCCATCAACATGAAGGGGTATGTGTGGATGTCAAGGGGTGTGTGAAAGTGAAGGGTTATGCCTATAAGCGAAGGACAATATGTGAATGTAAGTCAATGAGCATGAATCTGACGGTGAACGCATAAATGAGAGGAAATGCAAGATTGTCACAAGATGGATCACAAGGGCCATGTTGGGGTGTGAAGGGTTATGCATGAATGGGAAGGAGTATCAAAGAATGTGAAGGGGTCATTTTGAAAAAGAAGTTGTATGCACAAGAACGAAGGGGTATGCATGAATATTAAGAGCTGTGTGTGACTGAAGGGGTGTGCATGATTATGAAGGGGTAGGCTTAAATATAAACGAGTATATGAGAATGTAAATGGTATGTGTGAATGTGGAAGGGTATGTGTGAATATGAAGGGGTTTGTATGAATATACAAAGCTATGAGTGAATGTGAAAGGACATACATGAATTTGAAAGGATAAATGTGAATGAAGAGGTATGTTTGAATGTAAAGGGGTATAGGTGAATGCTAACAACGTGAATGTCAAAGGGTATGTGCGAGTGTTAAAGTAAATGTGAAAGAATATATGTGAATGTGGGGGCATATAAGATACGAAAGTGTCTGTGTGAATGTGCTGGGGCATGCATGAAATTGAATAAGGAGGTTTGAATAAGACAGGGCTTATTTGATAGTGTATGGTAGGTCTAAATGTGAAAGGGTACGAGTGAGCGTGTAAATGAATTAGGGTGGTCTGTGTGTTTGTGAAGGGGTAATTTTGAATGTGAAGTGATAAGCAGGAGTATGAAGGAGTATTACAACATGTGTGTGAACGTGAAGGAGTAAGCATGAATGTGAAGGGGTATGTTGAAACAGGTATCTGAATGTTATTGGTGTGTGTGAGTGTAAGGTTATGTGAATGTAAAGGTGTACGTGTGAATATGAAAGAGTGTTTGTGAATGGTATGCATGACTGTTAAAGGGTATATATGAACGTACAAAGCTGTGTGAATGGGCATGCTTAAATGTGAAGGAATATATATGAATGTAAAGGGTATGTTTGAATTTGAAGGGGTATATGTGAAAGGGTATTAGTGAATGCATAGAGGTATATGTGATATGAAGGTGTATGTGTGAATGTGATGGGGCATGCGTGAAATTAAATGGGTATGTTTGAATATGGCCAGGCTTATTTGAAAGTGTATGGCAGGTCTAAATGTGAACGGGTAGGGGTGAACGTGAAGAGGTATATGTGAGCCAGAGTGGCATGTGTGAATGTGAAGGGGTGCAATCCCTCACCACACATGCCTGAACAACGCGGTCTTAACCGTGTCTTAATTATGCATCCCTTTACCACGCAGGCCTTCACCACGCATGCCTTCACCACCCATGCCTTCACAACCGATTTAGTTTTAATAGCATAATTGGTAAAGGCATATTTGCGGTTAAAGTTATGCCCTAGCCTCCCCTTAGTCCTAAAACCGGGCCTAAATCCCTGCCCAGAGTACAACCCCAGCCCTAAAAACACCCCAGCCCCCCACCCCGACTGCTGAAAGCCCGGACCCTGCTCTAAAAACGAAGCCCCCCCCCCCCCCTTCCCGGGCACAGAGCCCTAAAAACCCAGCTCCCAGCTTTGAAATTGACCCCAACACCCCCTAAAACCGTCCCTACAGCTGTAAAAAGTACCCCGACCCCTGTCTTGAAGGCCTAAAACACGGACCTGCAGCCTACCCGGCCCCCACTCAGCCCTAAAACGGGCCTCTCTGCCCTATAAAGTATCCTGACCACCGGCCCTGAGCCTTAAAACCCTAAAAAGTTACTCCCAGAAATCATACTCACCAAGCTGTTCCTCGTGCAGGCAGAAGTCACCTCAGACCCTCCGCCTTGAGTAATGAGTGCTAACTACTACTAACGTCATAACCACGCACATGTGTGGTAAAGACATGTGTGGTAAAGGCACATGCGTGGTAAAGGCTGTTTCATGTATGTGAATGGGTATGTGTGAATGTGAAGGGTCATGCATGAAATTCAATGGGTATTTTTGCATATGACATGATTTGTGAATGTGAGCGATGTGTGCCTCTCTTCTTCGTCTCACCTGTCCCCTCTCTTCCCACCGTCTGTTTCCATTGCATTCTTCGTTTTCTGTCACTAACTGTTCCTCTGTCTCCCTAGTCTCAGTGCTTTATCTTTCTCACTAACTCTCACTCAGTGCCTCTGTCCGAGTGTGTGATGTCACTTCCTGTGATATCACTGATGTCAAAGGGTGTGTGATGTCACTTTCACCTACCCTGGTATTTCAGGGGATCACCGTCCAGGGCAGCCCTGTTTATCAGAAGTGACCACGTGCCTAGAAACGGACGGATATTTGATCTAATGGTCGGTGAGTGGAGCTGGGATTTATTTGGGGCACTAAAGCCATAAATGGTGACGTCAAGGCTGTGGAGCCGGAGGGCATCTGTAGGCATTACCTACACCCACCCTCGTCTCCACAGGGGTGGGGTTGGGACTGCAGCCTTACATGTGCCTTCTCCACACCTTCTGTGCAGTCAGTCTTTCATTAGACTGAGATGCTGCGGACACAAGACGGGGGTGAACCTGGGGGTGTGGAGAGACCCCCCCCCTATATTTAGAGCGGGGACTCCCTTCCTTCCTCCTACTGGAGGCAAAAGGGATCAGGGAAGTGTCCCCTGTGCCCTGGCAGGGTGGCTGCGTGGCTGTAATGACGCTGAACGTGTGTAACCTGGCCTCAGGGCGCTTTAAACCCAGCCCACTGGGAGCAGCCTCTGGATGTGCACCAGAGGCCCCGCGGGGGGCTGCTTACGAACATTAACACTTCCTAATGAACACCTCGTTTTCTCTCTAAGCACAATTTAAAGGTGCGACACATCTGTTTAGGATCAGTGTGGCTTTCAGCTGTTTGAGGCATACCACCAATTGACATTTGGAAAAACCTATATGTGATTTATAAAATCGTAAAGCAAACCAAAACATTTTTTTTTAATTACTTTGGGATTCTGCTAAAATGTTAATTTGGCTGATTTCATATATATATTGGGATGTCCCTGTAAGACATTATTGTGATTTAACTATGGTAACTTGTTCCATTGCTATATTTCCCAGGACTTGTGTCCAGTGTTAATGTAGTTATATGTGTCGGTGCTTTTGAATCCAGCAGCACCGGTAGTCTGGTTTGCTTTGAACTGCCAACAAACTTAAATAGTAATATTGCCCTTTATAAACACAAAACATAAAATAAATATACAAATAAGACTATACCTTAGTTCTATATTAATGTACACTTTAAACAAAATATGTACATCTCACACATAATGTTTGATCATCTTAGCAAACGCTGTGTGTCCAGTGATCAGTCTCATGATCTCATCACATCACATGCCTCCATTTTACTATAAGACACAGATGCATTAAGTCAAGTCAAGTCAAGTCAGAGAATTTGTATAGCGCACTACATACCCAGAGGGTCTCAAGGCGCTTGAGGGGGGTGGGGAATTACTTGTTGAATATCCACGTTTTAAGTTGCTTTCTGAATGCTAGGTGGTTCTGGGTAAGGTGAAGGTAAGTGGGAAGTGAGTTCCAGGTTTTAGCTGCCAGGTAGGAGAAGGATCTACCTCCCATGGTGGTTTTGTTGATGCGAGGTACAGTGGCAAGGGCTTGGTTGGATGATCGTAGCTGGCGGGAGGGGGTGTAGAAGGACAGTCGTGTGTTGAGGCATTCTGGTCCGATTTCGTAGAGTGCTTTGTGTGCGTGGGTTAGGAGCCGGAAAGTGACCCTCTTATTGACGGGAAGCCAGTGGAGGTTTTTCAGGTGACCAGAGATATGTTCTTTACGCGGGATGTCTAATATGAGCCTGGCTGAGGCGTTTTGGATTTGTTGGAGTTTTTTCTGGAGTTTAGCGGTAGTACCGGCGTAGAGGGTGTTTCCATAGTCCAGTCGGCTCGTGACCAGAGCGTGGGTGACAGTTTTCCTAGTTTCGGTGGGGATCCAACGAAATGTTTTTTTGAGCATGCGAAGAATGTTGAAGCAGGAGGAGGAGACGGCGTTGACTTGTCTGTTCATTGAAAGTGAGGAATCCAGGATGACGCCCAGGTTCCGTGCATGGTCTGTCGGGATGGGTGCTTTTCCAAGGGCTTCTGGCCACCAAGAGTCATCCCATGCGGAGGGGGAGGTACCTAAGATGAGGACTTCTGTTTTATCTGAGTTCAGTTTCAGACGGCTGTGTTTCATCCATTCGGCTACTTCTTTCATTCCTTCGTGTAGGTCAGTTTTGGCGGTGCTAGGGTCATTGGTGAGTGAAAGGATCAGTTGAGTGTCATCAGCGTAGGAGATGATGTTGAGGTTGTGTTGGCGGGCGATGGCTGCGAGGGGGCTCATGTATACGTTGAAGAGGGTGGGGCTGAGTGAAGATCCTTGTGGTACGCCGCAGATGACTTCAGTGGCCTCTGACTTGAATGGTGGAAGGCGGACTCTCTGGGTTCTTCCGGTGAGGAACGAGGTGATCCATTCTAGTGCTTTTCCTTGGATTCCGATGGTTCTGAGGCGCTGTAGAAGGGTGCTATGGCAGACTGTGTCGAAGGATGCGGAGAGGTCGAGGAGGATGAGGGCGACTGTGTCTCCATTGTCCAGTAGAGTTCGAATGTCGTCTGTTGCTGCGATGAGGGCGGTCTCAGTGCTGTGTTTTGCTCGGAAGCCGGACTGTGAGGAGTCGAGGGATTTGTTGGCTTCGAGGAAGGCGGCGAGCTGGTTGTTGACAGCTTTCTCGATGACTTTGGCCGGGAATGGAAGGAGCGAGATGGGGCGGTAATTTTTGAGTTCGGTGGGGTCTGCTGTGGGTTTTTTAGAAGGGCGCTGAGTTGGGCGTGTTTCCAGCTTTCTGGGAAGGTGGCGGAGTTGAAGGAGCAGTTGATGACATCTCGGAGGTGCGGTGCTATGATGGAGTCTGCTTTGTTGAAGATGTGGTGAGGGCATGGGTCTGTGGGGGATTAAGGATGTTCGAGGGGGGTGAAGGTCCAGCAGATGGTTGGGTGGGTTGGTCTCCGGGTTGGTTGTCGAAGCGGTTGTGGATGTCTGCAATTTTGTTGTGGAAGAATGAAGCTAGGGAGTCGCAGAGGGCTTGAGAGGGGGTGATGTCGTTAGAGTTGGCCGAGGGATTGGTAAATTCCTTGACGATGTTGAAAAGTTCCTTGCTGTTGTGGGCATTGTTATCTAGTCGGTCCTTGGAGGCGTTTTTCTTGGCCTTTCGGATCAGTTGGTGGTGTATGCGGGTGGCGTTTTTGAAGGCGTCCTTGGTGCTGGTGGTTGGGTCTTTTTTCCAGGCCTTCTCAAGGGAGCAGCAGAGTTTCTTGGATTTCTTAAGATCATCGTTGAACCATGAAGACTTCTTGCTGCCAAGTTTGCTTTGTCGTTTTTTCAGTGGTGCTAGGATGTCAGCGCTGTTGGATAACCATAGGGTGAGGTTGGTGGCAGCTTGGTCGGGGTTTGAGGAGTGGGCTGGGGGGTTTAGAAGAAGCGATGAGGAGATCTGGTCGATGGTGATTTTGTTCCAGTTTCTTTGCAGAGTTGGTTGGGGGTGGTTGATGGGTTTTGGCTTGTTGTAGGTGAAGTGAACGCAGCTGTGGTCAGTCCAGAGGAGATCCGTAGTGTGGCTGAAGGAGACATGGTTGCTGGAGGTGAAGATAGGGTCGAGGGTGTGACCTGCGATGTGGGTGGGGGAAGTGAACAGTTGTTTAAGTCCGAGGTTGGCGAGGTTGTCCAAAAGGGTGGTGGAGTTGCGGTCGTTCTTTTCAAGGTGAAAATTGAGGCTTTATTGCTTCAGACAAAGGCTCAAGGCAGCATCACAGCCCAGGGTGGGACCATCACAACTCTTTGGAGGAGGGGTCCCACCATGGGAGGACCACAAGACTTGCTGCCAGCCTTCTCTTCTCAAGCTGCCCATTTCCTATCACGCGTCAATACTTACCGGGGCTTGGTCTGCACTCATGTCCACAGCCATTGCTTACGCAGGTCTGGCCCGCAGGACAATCGTCATCATATACTAGTCCACAATCTTCAGAGCACGCTCCTACATCTAGAAGAGAGAAATACGGCAGAATGAATAGACATTAACATGGTAAAAACCTGTGAGAGCCCCATTCTGTCACCATAGTAATGAAATAGCATCTTATTGCCTGAAGATGTTTATGAGTAATGGCAGGCGGGAGTCGATACGCCATTCCCTCAGAACCTTGAACCTTCGCTGACTTCTCAACACCGAAATCCAAATCCCACCTGCCTCATTCGGAATCCACCCCCTAGAGAGAAAACCTCCCTTGGTATGTTCCAGACTCAAACATGAACAACAAGTCACCAAAATGGCGGCTGTAAAAGAAGTGACATCATCTATGCTTTGGGACTCATGACATCATCCCCCGACTTAGGCCCCAAGCATGAAGTAGTCTCCTACTTGATGCTGAGGAACGAGAGAAGGACAAACGGATCAAATTGTACAAGGTAAACTGTGCTCAGAAAGACAGTGTCCTTTCCCTTCATGTCTCTGGTGTCCTGACCTCAGAGCAGGGACAGTAAGGCTGGTGGCAGGGTTTAAAAGGCTAATGCATGGGTAGAAGCGCCTGCCTCTGATTGGATGACCGAGGGCTCAGATCAGATGATGCCCCCCCTCGTATGGACAGCTGGGCAGGTCGTTCACCTCAAGCTCCCTACGACTCCTCTCCCCCGCTCTGCGGCACGCTGGGTCCTGCCATGCGATCACCAGGTATGGAGCTCTTGCTAAAAGACACAAGATGCAGCGACCTAAGACCAGCGTTGAGGAAAAGTGATGGTGATGGGTGGAACGCAGGAATTCATCTGTGCATTTGGTAATCACTGGGGCCACATTTCAGACCCTTGTTTTTTGTCACTATCCTACTTTAGACACAGATCAGCCATGTGTAAATCAGCCTTGATTCCGGAACAGTCTACCCTGTACAGCCAGACCAGGTCCACCTCAGAGGAAATGCAAGAAAACCCTGACCAGTTTCGACCCGTTTTGGCTTCATAATGTGATGGTTTAAAGGTCATCGTGAACCTATGGTTCAAGGTTCAAAGACACTTTATTCGGTTAACATCATATCCATAAAAGCACAGCTACTCAGCAGGTTAAATGTTTACAAATAAGAGAGTCATAGTAAAATCCATTTCCAACATACAGTATACAATAATCTTTCAAATTCGTGCAAAAATACATGGATAAATATAGAAACTCAAAGATTGGACGTGGGCGGAGGGCGGCCGGGGGCCGTCCCAACCCTGCCCACTCATTAATTCACCAGCACTGAGGCGGAATTGTTAAACCTCCTCTATTCAAGCGTTCAGCCTAAAGGAGGCAGATCTTTAACGTTTTTTGTGACCATGGCCTGGAACAAGCTCTCCGCGAGACTGAGGGACACGTACCTAGAACCCCCTTTTCAGGAAACAGCTGAAGGCGTGGCTTTTTTTTCGGCCCCTGACACTATCTGCCACTCTCTCATGTGAAGAACCCAGGGCTTTAAATGTGAAAAAACTAGGGGGGGGGGGGGGGGGTCACCTGGCATGACATCATGCTGTAACCTCTCCACTAGTGGGAAGTGAGCAGCGCACATCACAGCTGACCTTCGGCCCCAGCCCCATATCAGGCACAATCGGGCTCCACTTTCATATTTCCCGGTAAAAACATTAGTAAAATAACCTTCAAACTTAAACACATTGAATATAGCACTAAAAATAATTAGCACGCACTTTAAAGTATGCTCCACAGTAGCCCTTATGACCAGACTGCTAATTACATGAACAAAAACAGAAAGGCCATGACAGGGCCGGCTTCAGCGCTGATGCAAAAGTCTTACTTGGGGCCGCACCAATAACCTTTTTCTCCGTAAATACCTTTACTACTCATCCTTCCATGGCCCCCCTATTGACCTCCTCCTCGGATTCCCTCACCGCCACACGTGCCCCTCATCTCCCCATAGCCCCTCGCCTTATGGTCTCCTCAAATTCCTTCACTGCCACCCTCCACGAGTGCCCTTCAAACCTCTGTAGCCCCTCCCCCTCATGACCTCTTCCTCGGATTCCCTCACTGCCAACCTCCACCAGTGCCCCTCATCTCTCCCTAGCTCCCCCCTCCTCCCATGAACTCTTCCTTGGATTCCCTCACTTCCACCCTCCACCAGCGCCCCTCATCTCTCCCTAGTTCCCCCCACCACCCATGAACTCTCTCGGATTCCCTCACTTCCACCCTCCACCAGCGCCCCTCATCTCTCCCTAGCTCCCCCCATGAACTCTTCCTCGTTTCCCTCACTTCCACCCTCCACCAGCGCCCCTCACTTCCACCCTCCACCAGCGCCCCTCATCTTTACGTAGCCCCTACCTCATATGCATGTCCTCTGCTGGATAGCGCTACTCATATCGGTGTAGTGTGTGTCAGTACTTTACACCACGCACACATTATACAGAGACAATGAATCGTACATGTATGTAAATCAGACTACAGGGAATGTCACATAAGCCAGTGAGGATTGCAAGGTGTAGGATTCACATGTTATCAATACTGTGGGCAGTATATTTGAAGAGGGTTTGGTCTGAGGAATCACAACCGTAAGATTTAAAGAGTATTCCATGGGGGTCAGCTTTACGGATAAAAATGTATATCTGCCCAAACATACTCGTTTAAGCAACATTAGAATAATGAAAGACTGGGGAAGTTCTATCTATATCACAAAACAAAAAAAAGTGAAGTTCTAACTATACCATCCATGTTTGTATGCAGCTCTTTGATGACAGTTCATTGGTTACTGTCCTAGGTTAGGATTGTAACTTCTGAACTCCAAGTAACACAAGGATCTCTGTGACAGAGGCAGTAACCCACTGAGCTATCCACATAAAACACAGTTCATCTGCATTTAAAAACTATTAACATACAAATGATTGCTCTCCAGCAGGATCCTTAATCACCAGCGTTACCTGGACACTTTGTATGGTCTTACTGTTGTCCTGCATCGGCCATTGATAATGATAACAAGCATTGGCCTAGCCAATAGGTCTCGCCTTTGGGACCTTATAAGTGTTTAGTTATCCAGCACAATATCCTTGGTGAAACATCAACTGTTGCATGGCTGAACACTTATAAGATCCCAAAGGCAAGACCTATTGGCTATGCCAATGCTTGTTTACTCTGCTTTGTTTTTCTAGAAGAACAGTGATATGCAGAAGGACAATAATATGGCAAAATGTGCACTTCATGTAATTAAAGAGCGTTATTTTTAAAATTACTTATGTTAAACTGATAAAAATATATTTTGCAACAAATATCGAACTGCTTTTTAGCGTGTTTAATTTTACAATACAAATTCTACTTTTATTCTCCACACCTGCACCCATCCCATCTTTCATATGAAAAAGCAAAATACCAAGGATATAGGAGTATCGTGGGAAGGCAAGCGTGATCATGTATTATAAGGAATAAAGTACACCCTAGCATACATTAATGAGATATTGCAAGTTACCTCTACAACCTTATAAAGGAACTTTGCCTTCAGCCTCATTCTTCTATATAGAGTCGTGGAACTCGTCTGTGACTTGCTAAATCCTTAATATGTACAGTAGGGTTATTTAAGCTATATGTAATATACCTACGTGTAGGTTCTCATTCATCAGTATGCGGTTGTGTTATTCAGATTTTGACTGCGCCCACTACAGCGGTCAGCCCAATTCAGCCCCAGGATGGCTTCCCTGTGAACACTGCCCTTTGTTAATTTGACCCGGAGCCTAAACCCACCCAAAGGAGTTCCGTTAAGTGTCATCAACTGCTGCACAACTCATGTGTGCTTTCTCAGACCAAATATCTTTGCTTCCAGACAATATTATTTCAGGCTGAGGAGGGCTGGCCAGGCCAACTTCCAACACTAGATTTCGCACAAATCCTAACAGATCCCTTGAGAATTACAGTTGAGATTAAAATTATTCTGGAAAAAAGTTATAACTGCGACCAGGACAAAACACTTAGAAGGAAATTTCGGTATTAAAATGAAGATAAGCTTATAAAATGGTAACGTCCATTTGTGGTGAGAAATGTATCGTATACTGCGCCAACTTATTCGCGCGTTTGCTATAAATAAATACACAGATGGGCGAGCGCAAGGACTCGTGGTACAAGCTGAGCCAGACCCGAGCGGGGGGGGGGGGGTATCGTTATGATGAGCTAAAGGTAGTGCCTTCCTTCTTGGGGGCTTTTACTGTTTTAGCACAATTCTGCTCCTCAGAACCTGTGAAAGTGTTTCAGGCCAATCTGCTTTCATCGCCTCTGAAAACCAGCATTTCGTGTTTATTGCATTTATTTTGTGCAGTTTTATATAGCGCCAACTGGGCCTGGAGGTATTGGAGCGCTTTTCATGAGCACTGGTAACATTAACACAAGGCCCCAGTCATGTTTAAGCACAGAGCGTAGAGGTGATTTACCCGAAATCACGGGACGTTAAGCCACACCGAGACTTGAACCAGGTTACCAAGGTCCAAAGTCAGCACTTCGGGTCACAACGCCACATCCTCCCACCATACTCGTGTTTGGGTGGGCCTGGCCCGCTCCCTAGAACCAGGCCTGGTTTTGAAGCCCCCTTGAAACAACTGCCTGTGCTCAGACCCGGTGAGACCTGGCCCTCTTAAACCCCCGAAGAACCCTCAAAGGGCCCCAGAGCCCTTGCCTCTGCTTTCCTCAAAAGTCCTTCCTCTCCCTTTGTATAGCGCCTAGCGCCAAGGTGCTCCCTTGGGAGAGACAGCAGCGCTTCCCAAATCCCTAATTAAATTCAATGAAATACCCCACCCCCCTCGCTGTTTCCAGCACTTGTCCCAGGTGCTAATGTATGTTCCTGTGGTTTGAATCCAGCAGCCCCTACAGTCTGGGGCCTCTCGAGCTGCCAACAAACCTCCCCGGACCTCAAAAGTGATCTCGGTTCGGGCTCTTACCGTAATATGGCGCTGAGAACACGTCCCCGGCCCGGAGGGCGAGGAGGAGCAGGGAGCTGGCGACCTTCATGCTTCTGGAGTCGGCGGGAGTGAGCCCGGCAGCTGAGCCCGAGGGCTTTTATCCATCCCTTGATTGGACGCCTGAGTGACGTCACTCAGGGCCAGGTGAAGCAAGGGCCACACTTCCCACCCCATTGGTAGTTCATGGTTTCCTTATTATTCCAGTGTTCCTGTTGCATTAGAGCCGCGTCTGACTCCATGATTGACGCCGCGTGTGATCCTCGGCCGCTGCTCACCTGCGTGTCCTTTGGAACCTGTCCCTCTCATCCGGGGCTTTCCCAGCACAGATGAAAACTCTCCGACATCTGGGAAAAGCCCAAGATCGACGCCATGTGACATTTCTTCTTTTAATCGTTTTAATCCATCGAAGGTTCGAGCCTTGACCCCTCACCCCCATGTTTTTTAAATCCCTCTCAGCTTCTTTGCATTCGATGTAAACATTGGTGAGTTCAAAACATGTTGAGTGACAGGAGACTGCAGAGCCACGAGCCCCATGAATATTGATTGTGCAACCCCCTGGGGTTGGCCATGAATACAGGGACGGTGGCCTTCGAGGGACACCAGACCACCATGGCTGTCTTTGCATTTCTAAAAGGAAAGCTTTTTCTAAAGCAGGCCTTGTCCTTCAGAGGAGCCGGGAAAGCTTAAAAACAAAGGGATGTTATAGTTAGGTGAACATGTCAGTTAAAACCTACAGTAATAAACAAACAAATCCACCGAAATCCACCAGTTATAGTAACTATAACTCGCGCCCGTCCACGCCCTGCTAATGACCTCACATATTGCATCAGTTATTTTTATTTTTTATTTTGAAGGTTTTATATAGCGCGAACATGACCCTTGCGGGTATCAGAGCGCTTTACAAGTGAGGTAATTAAACAAAAGAGACAATGTACGAAAGGAACAGAGTATTCAAAATAATGTCGTGTGTTCCGGCGTGTTGTTCTAAGAGTCCGATACAATGTTCAAGTGAATTTCGTCACGAGGAGAGATTTGACCTTTTTTGAAGGAGGCAGTTGAGGGGTTAAGTCTGGTTTCTGGGGGTAGTGCATTCAAGATCCTTGGTGCAAATCCAGAGAAGGCGCCAGGGGTTATAGGTTTTCTTCTTGGCAAATCTTTGAGGCTTTAGGAGAAGGTTGCAGACGTTCCTGGATGATCTGTTTCCACACGAAAGCTCCAGTTTCTGGTCCAGATACCTCAGGGTGTTGTGATGTAGGGCTTTATTATTATTATTATAAACACTTGTACAGCGCATGGTAACCCTACGGGCATCCTGGCGCTAAAGAACTATGCAGCCCAGATGCTGTCAGCTACACATGAGATAGCGGCATGTTATCCAGAGAATCTACTTGTACCACCCACGGAAGGGCGTATTATATCCTGGGGAATAACCAGGTCTTAATTTTCTTACGGAGCAGCAGCAAGCCTTGTGTTCTCCTGATTCCTAAGGGGAGGTTGTTCCAAAGGCGAGCCGCTGCCACGCTGAAGGCTCTTCCTCCCAGGGTCACCCTCCTTATTTTGGGCACTCTTACGCAGTTGGTAGTAGCGGAGCGGAGATTCCGGGTAAGCTTGTACCACTGAAATCTATCCTGAAGTGGCTTAGGGCCTTGTTCATAAAGTGCTTTATACACAATGCACAAAGATTTGAAACGGATCCGTTGGGCTACAGGGAGCCAATGTAGATCCGCCAGTGCTTGTGTTGTTGAGGAGACGCGAGGTCGGGAGAGTGCTAGCTTCGCTGCTGCCGCCTGGATACTTTGTAGTCTGGTAATCAGATACCCCGGGGATTCCAAGAGCAAGGCTTTGCAGTAATGCAGGTGGCTAAGGATGGTACTCCTAACGACCGTTGCTCTACCCTGAATAAAGCGGTACAAAAAGGGGTGGTGATGGACGGAGCATCTGAACCAATCAAACACTCACTCCCAGTCAACAGATCTGGGTTTAATCCATCACCGTTCTTTAGCCCACTCTGCCACCCCAGTTCAGACATGGCCATATGCAAATCAGTCTGACCCTGTGTCTCATGGGAACAGTCCAGCCCGAACTGCCAAGCCATGCCTTTCCTGGACCGGAAACAAGCTTCCTAGGACCGGTTTCAGGCATTACAGCCGTCTTCAGCCAGGCTTGCTTGAATCCAGTGGCAAAGTCAGCAAGGGACTCACGTCTAAGCATACCCTGCCAACTTATGGCGAACAAAGCGGTACAAAAAGGGGTGGTGATGGACGGAGCATCTGAACCAATCAAACACTCACACCCAGTCAACAGATCTGGGTTTAATCCATCACCTTTCTTTAGCCCACTCTGCCACCCCAGTTCAGACATGGCCATATGCAAATCTAACCTGAATAGGCAGCAACAGTAGCACCTTACGAAGACCTCGAATTATGGAGAAACAAGTTCCCACTAGTTTATTAACACCATCAATGCTGATGGTATTCCTCTCCTGTGCTGATCCCGAGATATTCCCATTGTTCATGACGAGCTCAGCTCGTCATGAGTGTACGAGAGGTGTACCTCATGATTAGCTGAGCTCGTCATGAGCATTAAAGGGGTTAACATGGGTCTCCAGGTTAAGATTCTCAATGAAACTGACCCCCAGGTTACATACCGTGTTCACTGGGATCAGTGTGCCATCTGAAGTTAAAGGCCAGAAACCTATTGGCAGGCTTCGGGCAATTCCCCCCGCCTTACACTGTAGGACCTCCGTTTTCCCACTGTTGAACTGGAGAGAGTTTGCCTTCAGCCACTTTGTTGTTTCAGGCATACAAGCATGAAAACAATCCAATGACTCCGCCTGGTCCCTCTCCAGTGATATCAACAGCTGCGTGTCGTCGGCATAATTAATCACGCTGATGTTATATGCCTTAATGAAACCCAGCAAGGGCTGCATATACGCATTAAACAAAATAGGGCTGATTGACGACCCATGCGGTACCCCATGAGGAACTTCCACCATTTCTGACCGATACGAGGGGAGTGCAACCGCCTGTCGTCTATCCGACAGATAAGATCGCAGCCACCTAAGTGCTACTCCTTTCATTCCAAAGGTCTCTAACCTTGACAGCAGAGTGTCGCGGTTCATCGTATCAAATGCGGCGGACAGGTCCAGCCGGATTACAATTTCCAACTGGCCCCTGTCCATCCGCATCCGAAGGTCATCCAACACCACCACTATGGCTGATTCTGTCCCATGACCCGGTCGGAAACCGAACTGCTCTCCTTCCAAGATGTTATTAGTCTCCAGAAATTGAGACACGGTCCTGCTAACCAAACGTTCCATATTAAACGAAGGCACATCATTGGATCAAATTGGGATGATCCATGAGTCTCTTTTTAACAAAATTAAAACTTTTTTTATTGAACTTGCAAAAAGAAGAAAAAATGGCCCAGCTCAAACCGGAGCGAAATGGTATAATAAGACATGCCGCCTTGCCCATAGCTCCTTGATAGCTGCTATTAAATCCAAGTCAGCTATTGATATAAAACTAGAAAGGGTTAATTACAAGAAGGTGCTTAAAGAGGCAAAAACTAACTGGGATGAACAGCGCTGGTTAGATTTATATCTTGCAAGTACTTCCACTAACCAACAAAAATTCTGGGAGGTTGTTAAATGGGGAGGGACTGGGGACCAGCAAGTTCCTGTCAACCATGTCCCTGCAGAGCAATGGGTCAAGCATTACGCGGCACAGTTTAGTAACACGGAACGGATCTCCCTTATCACTAGGGAAGATACCAGTGTACTGACTGTGGTGCCCCCACTAGACCAGATTGTTTTTACTGAAATGGAAGCCATTATAGCTTTAAAACAAGTGCAGAATGGTAAAGCCCCTGGAATGGACTGTGTCCCTGTGGACCTTTTTAAGTTTGCCCAAGCACAATGGGTCCCATATATAACCACCTTAGCGAATGCCATAGCCAGAGGGGCTAGGATACCAAACTCGTGGAAAGGGGCAGAGATTCTACCCGTGTACAAAAAAGGGGATAGAACTGATGCGGGAAACTATCGTCCCATCAGCCTCATCAACGCCCTTCAAAAGGTAATCGCCAGAATGCTGATGGAAAAATCCAGTTCTGGATGACAGAAGCCGACATCCTGTCACCTTTGCAGGCTGGTTTCAGGGCTAATATTAGCACAGTTGACCAGATACTTAGATTTGTTATGATTTACTGGAAAACTGTGTTTTTGAGAGGAGGCACTATATTCGCAGCATTTGTGGATCTCAAATCTGCGTTTGATTTGGTCCCCAGAGGAAAGATGTGGGCAGCTCTGAGAAGGATGGGTGTTCCAATTGCACTCCTAGAACTTACCATCAGGATGCATGAGGGAAACTTCGCTAGAGTCAGATGGGGCCGCCAGGGTCAGGTTACAGACTCCTTCCCCGTGACCCGTGGAGTGAGACAGGGCTGTGTCCTGGCCCCTACCCTATTCATACTTTTTATCAACCAGGTGGTTAAGTTCCTCTCAGCTGTCCCCACTGATGCACCAACACTGGGCGGGACCAAATTTCCCCTTTTAATCTTCGCTGACGACACCCTAATTCTGGCTAAAACTCAGAAGGGTCTTCAGGTGGCTATTAATAAATTTGTGGATTTTTGTAATGAAAATGACCTTGAAATTAATATTTCTAAAACCAAGTTCATGGTCCTGACAAAAAATAAACCACTGAGGGGTCATGTAAAGATGAATGGGTCTAGCCTAGAACAGGTTGAAGTCATGACATACCTCGGTGTTACGATGGACTATAGGTTACGCTGGAAAGAACAAATAGCAGCGCTCAGTTTGAAATTTGCTCGTTTGTCGGGTTGTTTAGTGAAGGAGCAACGGTGTTCTTTGACCAAAAGAGTTTTACCTGCGCTTAAAATTTATAGCACCAAAATTAGCTCAGCCATACTATACGGGGCTGACATATGGGGGTGTGTGGATTTGGCTGTCCTTGATAGGATCCAGAATAAATTCTTTCGAAATCTAGTCAGTCTTCCTCCCTTAACGCCAGCACTACCACTCATGATGGATATGGGCTTTTATTCTATTAAACATCAAGCCCATTACAGGATGGTGGCGTTATGGAGACGCATATGGTCTACCCCGGAACTGGCCATGTTTGCGCAGGAGATACAGGATGTAAGAGCGCAACAGGGGGCAGGTGAAATACCATGGTTTAAACTAATTAGGAATACTCTCACTGGAATGGGCCTTCCTTTGCTTTGGTCCGAGCCGGGCTCTCATATCTTTCCCTCAAAGAAAGATTTTAAACTTCTCTTTTGGTCCATGGTAAAAGAAGAACACGTTGCACTTTCGGAGAAACCTAACCTGACAGGCCTGTTTTTGATTCATAAAGTAGTTCCACACACAGAGACCTATTGGGATGTAATCCTTAAAAGCTTAGACAGGAAACTTTACCATCAGTTTCGTATAGGTACACTGCCATTAAGGGATTTTACTAGTGGTTGGCAGAAGTCGGAGTCCACTTCTTGTCCCTGTTGCACCGAAAGCAAAAAATCAATAGGTCATTTTCTATTTGTATGTACTGCTTACCACGAGCCACGTTATAAGTGGCTGAAGCCAATATGTAATAGATTAAATACCCGGGTGAGCAGAGAAGCATTGATCATTCTGAGATTTACCACATCCGAATGGTTATCCATAGGACTGGCTAAATTCCTTGGGTGGGCCTGGTTAATTAGAACTGGGTATGTTCGTAGCACTTCGAGCTGAAAAATCAAAACAGTCTGTTAGCCTATTATATTTGGGCAGTATTGATGAATTGTCTTTTTCATATACAAATGTTTTAAAAAAAATTATAGACGTCTTCCTATGTATATTTAATTGAGCTTTTTTAAACAAATTTCTCATTGTCTGTTCAAAATTTTCATGATTTTGTTATATGGTTTGTATTACTATGTATGTCTTTTATGAAGAAAATTCAAAATAAAGACGTTAAAAACTGAACTGAAAACTGAATATGTACCCCCTACATAAGACATCTAACGAAGCAGGGAAGGAAGATTTAATGGGGCAACCAATTGTAAATTCAAAATCTATCCCTAATAAAGGGCTACTGGAGGCCATTGAATGCCTGTTAAAAGCTCTCATACTACCACTCATTGAGAGAGTTAAAAGGTTGGGGGAAGAAATGGATCAGATCTTGCCAGAGCCCAACCCGATAGAAATTTCCAAACCCAATAACCGAAGCGAAACGTGTCTTGTAGTTAAACAGCACATTGATAATTTACCCAGGCAACAAACAGTTACCCCATCACCTAAAAATACGCCTGTTGTTACAAATTCTAATGAATCACTGGGCATAAAAGCTACTAAAGCTACCAAAGTCATAAGTAAAGAAAAGATTCAATCAGGTGCCCCGAAAATTGCTCACACTAGATATGATCCCCCTAGTAAGGTTACTCATACGACCAGAGTAAAAGCTAACCGTAGAAATGTAGCAGACCTGCCCCCGGAATCGTCCAATTATGTTATCATTCTAACAGGTGTTCCGGTTGTGCCAGTTGGGAATGCAGAACATAACACTAGTCTCAAAAATAAAGTTATCCACTGGCTGCGCAACAACAGACCACTCCCATTGCATCTAAACAGAGATATAGTCTCAGTGAGACGGTGCAATTGGGTGGGCTTACGACCAAAAGACATTGAAGGGGATGTGATAATAGTACATTTTAGGGACCATAGAGTGGTCACATATATCAGTGACTGGTTTCCAGGGAGAAGTGAAGGAGAAGTATTAACGCGAAATCTGAGCTATTTCTATCCAGAAGCTCTGATGATGCCCCCAAATAACCCTCCAATGATGCACAGATTTGATGTTCCCTACCGACCAAACCAAATCCCAAACTTTACTGTCCCTAGATATCACAGTAAAAATGTCACCCCTTTTTTCCCACCCAAATACCCAAATTTGCACCCTTCTCTGTTTGACAATAATTATCACCCCATTAATTTGAATTGAATTTGAATTTAAAAATATTTCTAGAGCGGTTTCATGGCGCCATGCAATACTACAAACCCAAGTAGAGAAAGACTGACTGGGGGGACAGGGAAAGTTAAGCGGGGAAGGCCTGAGTAAAAAGAAAGGTTTTAAGGGCTTTGCGAAAAAGGGAGTACTGGGGGCAGGATCGCAAGTGGATCGGGAGAGAGTTCCAGAAGGCAGGAGCCAAGGTAGAGAACTTGGATCCACCCTATTTTTTTCGTTTAAAACGGGGGACTACGAGGAGTTGTTGGGTAGACGAGCGCAGTTCTCTAGACGGGGTGTAGGCGTGAATTGCAGACCCAATGAATGCAGGGACAGAACCGGACCAAACATTGAAAATGATACAGCCCAGTTTAAACAGGGCACGTTGCTGTACGGGGAGCCACTGTAAGGATTTAAGAAGGGGTGTGACGTGATGAAATTTGGGTAAATTAAAAACGAGGCGGGACGCCTGGTTCTGAACCAACTGGAGACGCCTCACGAGGTACGCCGGCATGCCACAATAAAAGACATTACCGTAGTCCAAGCAGGACGTTACCATCGCAAAGAGTATGAGTTTGAGGGCAGAAGGGGAAAAGAAGCGGGAGACTTTGCGAATTGTCCGGAGGGAGAGAAAAGCTGAGGCTACGGCGGCACTGACTTGGGAATGAAGGGAAAGTTGATCATTGAGTTTGAAACCAAGAGTTTTAACAGAGGATGAGGGGGTGGGTGGGGGACCTAAGGAAGGGGGCCAAAAGAGAGAAGACCATGGACTGGAGAAACCACCTGTCAACACCAATTCCGTTTTATCGGGATTGAGTTTCAGGTGGTTGTGGTTCATCCAGTCCTGAATGAAGGTCATAACAGAATGTACCCTCATGTTTTATTACTTATGTATGTATGTACTTTTATGATTATTAATCAATGATCGAATAAAGTTTTTGAATTGAATTGAATGAAAGTTGGATATTGAAGCAGGGGAGGAGGATAAAGAAAAAATAAGCTGGAGGTCATCCGCATAGTTATACACAGAGACCTCCAGCTGCTGTAAAGCAAAAATAAGAGGGGCGATGTACAGATTAAATAGCAATAGGGAGAGGGAGGATCCTTGGGGAACCCTGCACTGTACAGGCCGGAAGTCGGCAGAATAATCCCCCAAGCGAACTGCTTGAGAGCGGCTGCTCAGGAAGGAGGACAACCAGACCAAAGCCACACCCCCGATACCCGCCGCTTCGACACGGGAAAGTAAGATAGCATGATCCACCGTGTCGAACGCGGTGGAGAGATCGAGGAGGACCAGGGCCTGGGGCTGATTCGTGTCCATACCCTCCCTGAGGTTGTCCAAGACCGATAGAACCATGGACTCCGTGGAGTGAGCAGGGCGGAAACCAGCCTGCCTGGAGGCCAAGACACTGCTCCTTTCCACAAAGGAGCTCATAGTTCTTACTACATGGCGTTCCAGTATCTTGGCCAGAAAAGGGAGGAGTGAAATAGGGCGGTAGTTGGCTAAAACCGAGGGATCAGCACCAGGTTTTTTTAGAATGGGTACAATTACCGCCGATTTAAGTGAAGGAGTGACAATACCCTGGGAAAGTTAACTGTTAAGAAACGTGAGAGGTGGTGAGGGGCAGAAAGAGTAAACCTGTTTGAGGATATGAGCAGGGTAGGGATCCAAGGGGGAGCCAGACTTGACCAGCGGAAGGAGGGAAAGGAAAGAGTCAGTTGTGAGAGGCGGGATAGAATCCAGGCGCGATGTGGCTGGGGGACAGTGAGGATTGATAAAAGAGGGGGACGGTAGGGGAATGTTGGCTCTGATCGTGGTGATTTTGTCAGGAAAAAATGAGTTGAGGGAGTCGCAGAGAAGCTGTGAAGGAGAGGGTTTGAGTGTGGCCCTGTCAGAATATGCTAGATCTTGAACGATGGCAAAAATTTCTCTGGGCCGATTTTCGGCGAACTGAATTTTGGAGGAGAAATAGGCCTTCTTAGTTTCCAGAATGGATTTCTTATATAGGGCCGAAAGGGTGATATAATGATTTCTTGAAATGGGACAGTAGTCCCGCCGCCAGAGACGCTCCGCTCGGCGAAGATTACGTTTTTGCATCTTCAATTCATCATTAAACCAGCGGTTTGCATCTTTAGAGCGCTTCGATGAGATGCGCTTTAGGGGGGCGACTAGGTCACAACCGGCCCGCAGCCAAGCATTGATGGATTCCGCTTGTTCTAGAGATGGCAGCCCTAAAAGATCCGGGCTGGACGCGGAGAGTGCGGCAGACAAGGACCCTACGTCCACGCGGTTCCAAGAACGCGCCCAAGTGTTTTTGAATGGGGGTGTTTGGGAACTGAACAGAGGGACAGAGAAAAGGAGATAAGAAAATGATCGGACCAGGTGCAAGGGGCTATGGATAGTGAGGTGACCGGGCAATCTCGGTACCAGATTTGGTCGAGGGTATGGCCCAGACTGTAAGTAGGGACATGAACAACGGAAGTGAAATTAAGAGAGCGGAGCGACTCTGAGAATTCCCTGGAAGCTGTGCACTCAGCGGGGTCGGAGGGCCAGAAATTGAAGTCCCCAAGAATAACAATTGACGAGTGGTTGACTGCCAGGGTAGCCACCAAGTCTTGGAAACATGGAAGGAATAAATGCGGGGAAGATGGGGGTCGGTAAATAAGAACACAAGTGAGTGGGGGGGTATGGGAAAGTGAACGGGCCACTAAACAGTCTGACGCACCAAGAGGGGACCAAACTAGAGGTTGAAAAATAATGTCTTTACGAGCAATCAAAGCAACTCCACCTCCTGGCTTGCCGGGAGGGCGATCGGCTCGGAGAGCATAGTAAGATGAGGGAAGTATTGCCAGAAGGGAGGGAAGGGAGCTATCAGAAAGCCAGGTCTCGGTAAGGAATAGGAGGTCAGGTTTGTGTGAATCCAATAGCATAAAAAGATCTTACTAATGCTTGACTGCCGATCTAGTATTAAGGTACATTGCAGAGACAGACGTACAAGAGGGACCAGTAGACAAGGTGGTGGAGGGGCCACTAGTCGGAGACAAGGGTGGCGGGCACGAGTGGGGGAGGGCATACGATGTAGAAAGTCCAAGCCTGGTAATTCGGGTTGATACAGTGTCATCTAGTGGCCACGGGCCTTGAAGACCGGTCAGTTGCGCAGATGAATATTGAATAAGAGAGGCAGAGTGAACAGCCCTCAGCCCCGGTCGGGCGCGGACGGGCGCAAACGGGCTTTCTTTAGACGCGCCTTCCGCGCGCCAACGTCGCGCCCGCTGCGCTTCCGAGGAATTTATAAACAAAACGGAGTTTGGTCCTGGGACAGAGGGTCAGCTGGACCTTATAATACTGAAAAACAGAAACAGTACTGGCCCTCAGGATAATTTTACCTCAAAATTTATGAGAATACAAACAAGGGAAAAACCTTTTGTTTGTATGGGTTATTTTATTTAGACCCTTTTTATCAATTTTTGATCATTTTGAAAAACATTTTTATGGGTGAGAAAAAACACTAGTTACAAACATTTACACTATTTACAACTATCATACATGCAAATATCATACAACAATCAATAACTAACATATATACAGATGAATCCACAATTATATACAAGCTTCTTTTACAAGAGAAAACAACAATTCGACCATCACAAATAATCAATCTTTGCGAAAATTCAAATCATTAGAATGCCCCACCAGGGTCAAAAAACAGAAAAAGGCAACAACAAATTGAATTGGAACTCTTCAATTAGTTAAAGTTGACAAATAACTTAAGGCTTTGCTAAATCCAAAAATTGCCTATTTGCCGTTTTGCCGACGCGTTTCGAATCTGGATACAATCTCAGATTCTCTTCAGGGCTCTGTCAATGTGGTATTCTACAAAAAGAAAGGAAGCTTGTTTTAACCACCATTTATAAATTTGGGTCCCCTAACAAGACAGAAAGTCGCAGGGTTTTACCTTTTCGATTGGATAACGCGGTCCCGCGGTCCAATTATTCGAATGGGATAGGGCTTATGGTTAGGCAGAAGTTCTGTTAAAAGAATATGTGAATGGGAATTGGTTACCAGACCATTCAGAGACGCACAGTTACAATGGTTCCACAACTGAAAAAGCTCACAAGTCCTACCTTGGGTTGTGAAACACGGGGCGCTACTGTTTCCCTTCGCAATATGAATTCTTCGCTGACAAGTCAATAACGCTACCGCCTGGAATGCAACAGACATGGGCTGTACTTACTGCAAGTTGCTTAACTGTAAAGACCATTTACGGAGTTACAAATAATTGCAATGGGACATACCTGGAGGTTTCAATAAGGAGCAAAGGATGGTTGTTGTTGCGCCGATCCCAAGGATCCTTTGTTATCGGGCGGGGAACGGGCTGAAATTTCCTCCGCGGCGTGCCACAGGGCGTGCTTCAATCGCGCTAGTTTCTAAAACAATTATCCTGAATTATTAAGCGCAAAAACGCCGTATTTTCTACTAAAATCTAAGGACACGCTAGCAACCACCTCACTTTCCAACTGATGGACCAGGAAATGCGAACTCATAGGTGGAAAACCACCATGTGAGGTTCCTACATCATAGTAAACCCGCCGCTCGGCATTGTGGTCAATGTAGTTTCTCAGGCATGCGTAATGATATTACAAGCGAGAAATCTCTGATAAAGAGTTGAGCCCCGTTTGGGTACTATTGAACTTGAGTATCAGATACGCTTCTTTCTTTAGTAGCATTTGGTCACTATTTATACCCGAATTAGGTTGATTAACCCCTTCAGTGCTGATGACAAAGCCAGCTCGTCATGGGTGTTACCTGCCCTGTGCTTATGACGAGCTGGCTTTGTCATGAACAATGGTAAATCTGAAAATCCAGCACCCAGCGGGAAAACCCTTAGCAGCCAAGGTGTTAAGGTTGAACAGCACAGTCCACTTAAACTCGTTTTCCCCATGATTGTGGTCAATGAAATGTTGAACAAGGGGCGCTGTGAGCACTTTGTTCTTAATGCGTGACCTATGTTGCGTCATGCGTGTGTTAGCTTGTTGATTTGTCTTGCCTATATAGATTTTAGGACAAGGACAAATGATGGCATAAACCACATTTTTGGTTCTGCAGTTGGTGAAATTCAAGTAGGTCCACGTTGTGGTAGTGTGGCGGAAAATTTTCCCTTCAATGGTTGTATCACATGCGATACAATTCCCACATCTGTGGTGACCCTCTATTGGTTTGAGTCCCCATTTAGACAATAAGTCGCTTTTCGGTTTTAATGTTCTGATGTCTGCGCGGACTAGTTGCTGGCCAATATTCTGTTTTTTTCTTAAAGCAAATATTGGACGGGGGAACGGCATTTCCAGTTCTTCTAGCAAATGCCAGTGTTTCAGAACCATCTGTCTTATTTTATGGGTTTCTGCACAGAATGTGGTGACGCAGACTAAACTCTCAAGTTCACGTTTATTTTTTGTCTCAAAGAGGCATTCTCCAGGCGGTAGCGTTATTGACTTGTCAGCGAAGAATTCATATTGCGAAGGGAAACAGTAGCGTCCCCGTGTTTCACAACCCAAGGTAGGACTTGTGAGCTTTTTCAGTTGTGGAACCATTGTAACTGTGCATCTCTGAATGGTCTGGTAACCAATTCCCATTCACATATTCTTTTAACAGAACTTCTGCCTAACCATAAGCCCTATCCCATTCGAATAATTGGACCGCGGGACCACGTTATCCAATCGAAAAGGTAAAACCCTGCGACTTTCTGTCTTGTTAGGGGACCCAAATTTATAAATGGTGGTTAAAACAAGCTTCCTTTCTTTTTGTAGAATACCACATTGGCAGAGCCCTGAAGAGAATCTGAGATTGTATCCAGATTCGAAACGCGTCGGCAAAACGGCAAATAGGCAATTTTTGGATTTAGCAAAGCCTTAAGTTATTTGTCAACTTTAACTAAAGACCAGAATATTGGCCAGCAACTAGTCCGCGCAGACATCAGAACATTAAAACCGAAAAGCGACTTATTGTCTAAATGGGGACTCAAACCAATAGAGGGTCACCACAGATGTGGGAATTGTATCGCATGTGATACAACCATTGAAGGGAACATTTTCCGCCACACTACCACAACGTGGACCTACTTGAATTTCACCAACTGCAGAACCAAAAATGTGGTTTATGCCATCATTTGTCCTTGTCCTAAAATCTATATAGGCAAGACAAATCAACAAGCTAACACACGCATGACGCAACATAGGTCACGCATTAAGAACAAAGTGCTCACAGCGCCCCTTGTTCAACATTTCATTGACCACAATCATGGGGAAAACGAGTTTCAGTGGACTGTGCTGTTCAACCTTAATCAACCTAATTCGGGCATAAATAGTGACCAAATGCTACTAAAGAAAGAAGCGTATCTGATACTCAAGTTCAATAGTACCCAAACGGGGCTCAACTCTTTATCAGAGATTTCTCGCTTGTAATATCATTACGCATGCCTGAGAAACTACATTGACCACAATGCCGAGCGGCGGGTTTACTATGATGTAGGAACCTCACATGGTGGTTTTCCACCTATGAGTTCGCATTTCCTGGTCCATCAGTTGGAAAGGGAGGTGGGTGCTAGCGTGTCCTTAGATTTTAGTAGAAAATACGGCGTTTTGGCGCTTAATAATTCAGGATAATTGTTTTAGAAACTAGCGCGATTGAAGCACGCCCTGTGGCACACCGCGGAGGAAATTTCAGCCTGTTCCCCGCCCGATAGCAAAGGATCCTTGGGATCGGCGCAACAACAACCATCCTTTGCTCCTTATTGAAACCTCCAGGTATGTCCCATTGCAATTATTTGTAACTCCGTAAATGGTCTTTACAGTTAAGCAACTTGCAGTAAGTACAGCCCATGTCTGTTGCATTCCAGGCGGTAGCGTTATTGACTTGTCAGCGAAGAATTCATATTGCGAAGGGAAACAGTACCGTCCCCGTGTTTCACAACCCAAGGTAGGACTTGTGAGCTTTTTCAGTTGTGGAACCATTGTAACTGTGCGTCTCTGAATGGTCTGGTAACCAATTCCCATTCACATATTCTTTTAACAGAACTTCTGCCTAACCATAAGCCCTATCCCATTCGAATAATTGGACCACGGGACCGCGTTATCCAATCGAAAAGGTAAAACCCTGCGACTTTCTGTCTTGTTAGGGGACCCCAATTTATAAATGGTGGTTAAAACAAGCTTCCTTTCTTTTTCCAGAGTACCACATTGACAGAGCCCTGAAGAGAATCTGAGATTGTATCCAGATTCGAAACGCGTCGGCAAAACGGCAAATAGGCAATTTTTGGATTTAGCAAAGCCTTAAGTTATTTGTCAACTTTAACTAATTGAAGAGTTCCAATTCAATTTGTTGTTGCCTTTTTCTGTTTTTTGACCCTGGTGGGGCATTCTAATGATTTGAACTTTCGCAAAGATTGATTATTTGTGATGGTCGAATTGTTGTTTTCTCTTGTAAAAGAAGCTTGTATATAATTGTGGATTCATCTGTATATATGTTAGTTATTGATTGTTGTATGATATTTGCATGTATGATAGTTGTAAATAGTGTAAATGTTTGTAACTAGTGTTTTTTCTCACCCATAAAAATGTTTTTCAAAATGATCAAAAATTGATAAAAAGGGTCTAAATAAAATAACCCATACAAACAAAAGGTTTTTCCCTTGTTTGTATTCTCATAAATTGTGAGGTAAAATTATCCTGAGGGCCAGCACTGTTTCTGTTTTTCAGCGCTTCCGAGGAAGACACATAATTTATAACAAGGGGGACAGTTGGGCGGTGGGCGTTGCCTCCGAAGGGGGCGTGGCCTACTGGCTGGGCGAGGCACTGGAGAGCAGCGTTCCACGCCTGATGACAACAGCCTAAGTCCGCTTTTACAAAAGCGTCAAGATGTCAGGGGGTAAGTGGACTTTAAAAGGCACAAAGATAATGAAATACAAACAATTTTAAAAAAATGAACTACCTCCCGGCTTTCCGCCTCAGAAATGTGGTAATGCAAATGGCAGCGCTAGCATTCAGCGCCCCTTTGTAGAGTTGGGCGGTGGGCGTGGCCTCCGAAGGGGGCATGGCCTACTGGCTGGGCGAGGCGCTGGAGAGCAGTGTTTCACACCTGATGACAACAGCCTAAGTCCGCTTTTACAAAAGCGTCAAGATGTCAGGGGGTAAGTGGAGTTTAAAAGGCACAAAGAAAATCAAATACAAACAATTTAAAAAAAAACGAACTACCTCCCGGCTTTCCGCCTCAGGAGTGTGGTAATGCAAATGGCAGCGCTAGCATTCAGCGCCCCTTTGTAGAGTTGGGCGGTGGGCGTGGCCTCCGAAGGGAGTATTGGAATATACCGCTACATAATTTATTTCATCCTTTATCTGGCATGGATGCAAATGAATGACTCATTTCACCCTTTTTAAATAAGAATTTTGTTTGTGAGCACATGTCTAATTGTCATACCTTAGTAGAGGCAGTTAAACTTGCTCCAGGGAAGGCTAGCATAGTTAACTTGAGTGATGTAACAACAAGGGAAGTAACCCCAAATGGGAGAAGCATTAGTAATAGTGCTGATTATGGGCGAGTCAAATCTGGCAGGTCACTAGACGAGCCTAGTTCAACTAAAAAGCATCATGAAATCACCATAGGCAAGGCAATCTTGGGGGGAGGTTTCTCTGAAACCACAATAGACAGTGGGATGTGTGAAAATTTAGGATTGAATAAAAGGTCTCGAGAAAAATGGTCTATTGCATTTTGGAACATTGCTGGCCTTAAGGCACAAATAGATAATCCAAATTGGAAACATTTCACGGAAAACTGCGATGTTATATGCCTACAAGAAACATGGGCAGAGAATGAATATCGTATGTGCGGTTTCAAAACTGTATCTATCCCTGCTGTAGGTTCGGTACATGGTCGTGCAAAAGGGGGACTATGTATGTATATTTCCAATTGCCTCACCTGTAAAAAACTTGAGTTGTACTTCCATACCTGCTTTTTCCATATTGTCGGGTTACATTTCAACAGCTCTGTTTGCATATTAATAGTTAATTTTTATAACAATATCCCTGCCGCAGATATACCGATGGTGCTTAAAACCTTGAACATGAAACTAAATAGTGTAAATAACAGTTCCAACAAATTGTTCATTGTTGTATGGGGTGGTGATTTTAACTGTTCTCTATGTGAAAGATCAGGAACAGGAAACTGTGGACTATCAATAGATAGGGATACCACCCCAACGCATTTTGAGCACACAATAACGGGGAATGCTTTAAATGAGATCATGTTTAATTACGATCTAGGGTTTGCAAATAAATTATGTCATACTAAGACCCCATTCTTCCCAACTTTCAACGGTTGAGGTTTATTGTCAACAATTGATTTTGTCCTCATCTCGTCATGTTATAGGGACTGCATTACTAGTCATAATGTTTTAAAATCTCCCTTAAGTGACCATTTTCCGATAAGGATTGAACTATTGGATACACAATTAACAGTGCATAAAAGAGTTGAGGCTTTTTCTGAAGATGTAGAAATCAACACGCAAATGGATATGCCTTAAAATGGACTAGGGTGGTCCCCGAGGAGTTCCTTAGTAATTTAATTAATGTTTGTAGCACAAACTTTGGTGTCTGTTTGGACTTGGCATCTGACGATGTAGATATTATAAGTAACTTTAGAGAGATAACGGGCAGCATAAAAAGGGGACTATGGGTAAATGTCAAGGAAAAGAAGACCCAAAGGAAAACCAGAGGTTGGTTCACACCAGCATGTAGTAAGGCTCATAAACAGTTAAAACTGGCCTTGCATAAGCAAGACAGAAACCAACCCCTGATAAGGACTCTACGCAAAGAGCATAAAATCGCACTAAAAACTCAAAGACAGCTGATGAAAAATGAAGCATGGACAGCCATCATGGAAGCCTCAGAATGAAAGGACATGACGGCTTTTTGGAAAGCAGTTAATGCCCCATTTTTTAAAGATAGCTCAAAGGCCCGTATGGAGATAGCCGTGACCGAAGAAGAATGGGTAAAGCATTTTGAAACTCTATACAACCCAGCAGCAGCTACCACTGATACAACAAGAGAACCCATGTCTAAGAGGAAGGGTACAGAAGGGCTGCAATTCAACTTTTTACTGGAGGAGGTAATTAAGGGTATCAATTCCAGTCTTCGGGGTAAGGCACCTGGCCCTGATGGTGTCCCAGTAGATATTTTTAAGAAAAACATATTGCTTTGGGCTCCCCTGCTCACTAGAACTTTTAAAGCTGCCTGTTCAATAGGATTGCTTGACACTTGGTATAAGTCGATTCTAATCCCAATTTTTAAAAAAGGAGACAGAGCAAGCTGTGCTTGCTACCGGCCCATATCGTTGCTTGACTCTACCATTAAAATAATTGGCAGAGTCATTATAGATAGACTGCATCTATGGGCAGAGGAACACCACATCATTAGCGACCTCCAATATGGGTTTCGCGAAGGAGTCGGCACTATCGAACAAGCACTTAATCTATCAATATTGATAGAGAAATATACAATGGCCAAGGGAGGTAGACTTTTCTTAACCTTTTTAGATCTTACCTCGGCTTTTGATTTTGCAAATCATGGGAAATTATGGACTATTTTAACCCGATTGGGAGTAGAAGTAAACATTATCAATTTTTTAAGAGAACTGTACAATGGGGCTAGTGCAATTGTCAGATATGGTAAAAATGGGGAGTGCACAAGGAGTTCAGTGTTGCGAGGGGCGTGAGGCAGGGGCGTGTCCTTGCCCCATTTTTATTTTCCATTTATATAAACAACTTGGAGGATGCACTATTACAGGATTGTAAAGATATGCCAATTGCCTCAGCCCGTCGTATACCTGCACTCATTTATGCAGATGATACTGTTCTTATGGCAAGAACCCCCTTAGCCATGCAGGCCATGATTTCCTCCTTTAGTGCTTTTATGGTTAAACTCGAACTACAAATAAATTGCACTAAGACTTTTGCAATGAACTGTGGTGGTAACGCTTATCAAAAGAAAAAACTATGTTCATAGGACTAACCCCTTTACAACATACACCAACTTTCCCTTATCTGGGGATCCTGTTTGACCACACTGGTAAATGGAGCAGTGCAATACAAGCCAGGAATCTATTATTTTCTAAATCCATAATGGCCCTTAGGTCTTTTAGTAAGAAGATGGGCAAAAAGCCAGTTAAAGAGCGTTTATATATATATATATATATGAAGCTAGCTGTGTTTCGGTGGCACTATAAGGGGCAGGTATTTGGAGCAATTTAAATGTTAGTAGCCTACAAGTCACCGAAAATGGCTTTTTGCGATATCTTTTGGCACTTCCTAAGAGTATGTCCAACTACAACTGCCACGCAGAACTGGGCATTCCGTATTTGGAAGACTTAATTAAGATACAACCGATCCTTTTATGGCATCGGGTATGGACTAATGAGAAATGTCATCTAAATAGACTTATTCTGGGGGACGCATTGAAACTAGATGGGGTAAAAAGGATAAAATGGTTATGCTATATAAAAACATTTTGCAATAACATCAAGCATCCGGAGTTTTTTAATGAGCCAGTATGCATGTTAGATATTACCAGGAAAGCATTGAAATACCTGAGTCCAAACTTCCTTGTGAATCAAAGAGAACAAACTGAACTGGTAAAAAAAAGACTGTGATTTCTCTTCAGATGATAACCAAACCAAGGACTATCCAGCCTTATCAAAACCTACAAATGAAAGAACAAGAAAGGTTCTTGCTGTCTAGATTAAGGTTTGGGAATTTGTTTAGACTATTGAAGTTTTCCTGCTACAAATGACTGGTCTAAGATTATCTGTAAATGTCCTTGTGACAATGCCTCCGCTCCATCTGATATACACATCTTATTTTTTTGCAGATTTTAGGAAGAGATGCATAATGCCTATTTTAAAATATATGAATTTGAGACAGTGTCGCCCAGCGTTCTTAGCTATACAAATCTTGGAGGACATTTTTTCTGGTGCTTCTGTTGTGGCATTTCTTAAAAGTATTTTCTACCTACGCAAGACAATGATCATGTGATTTTCTGCTATTTTAACCTCTGGCCTATGTTTATATTGTGTAGACTGTTTTTTAAACTAATATTAATTTCTTGATGATGTAGTATTTTTTATGTGATTTGATGTACTTTTATGGTTATGTAATATAACTGAATAAAGTCTTTTGATTTGATTTGATTTACTTCACCACTCTCTGCATGCACACTGCACCAGCTCTCCTGTATGCATGTCCTTGCATTTGATTCACTTCACCACTACCCGCATGCACACTGCACCAGCTCTCCTGTATGCACGTCCTTGCATTTGATTCACTTCACCACTACCCGCATGCACACTGCACCAGCTCTCCTGCATGCATGTCCTTGCATTTGATTCACTTCACCACTCCCTGCATGCACACTGCACCAGCTCTCCTGTATGCACGTCCTTGCATTTGATTCACTTCACCACTCCCTGCATGCACACTGCACCAGCTCTCCTGCATGCACGTCCTTGCATTTGATTCACTTCACCACTCCCCGCATGCACACTGCACCAGCTCTCCTGCACGCACGTCCTTGCATTTGATTCACTTCACCACTCCCCGCATGCACACTGCACCAGCTCTCCTGCATGCACGTCCTTGCATTTGATTCACTTCACCACTACCCGCATGCACACTGCACCAGCTCTCCTGTATGCACGTCCATGCATTTGATTCACTTCACCACTACCCGCATGCACACTGCACCAGCTCTCCTGTATGCACGTCCATGCATTTGATTCACTTCACCACTACCCGCATGCACACTGCACCAGCTCTCCTGTATGCACGTCCTTGCATTGGATTCACTTCACCACTCCCCGCAAGCACACTGCACCAGCTCTCCTGCATGCATGTCCTTGCATTTGATTCACTTCACCACTCCCCGCATGCACACTGCACCAGCTCTCCTGCATGCATGTCCTTGCATTTGATTCACTTCACCACTCCCTGCATGCATGTACACCACACCAGCTCTCCTGCATGCATGTCCTTGCATTTGATTCACTTCACCACTCCCCGCATGCACACTGCACCAGCTCTCCTGCATGCACGTCCTTGCATTTGATTCACTTCACCACTCCCCGCATGCACACTGCACCAGCTCTCCTGCACACACGTCCTTGCATTTGATTCACTTCACCACTCCCCGCATGCACACTGCACCAGCTCTCCTGCATGCACGTCCTTGCATTTGATTCACTTCACCGTCCCCCACATGCACTCTGCACCAGCTCTCCTGCATGCACGTCCTTGCATTTGATTCACTTCACCGTCCCCCACATGCACACTGCACCAGCTCTCCTGCATGCACGTCCTTGCATTTGATTCACTTCACCACTCCCCACATGCACACTGCACCAGCTCTCCTGCATGCACGTCCTTGCATTTGATTCACTTCACCACTCCCCGCATGCACACTGCACCAGCTCTCCTGCACGCACGTCCTTGCATTTGATTCACTTCACCACTCCCCGCATGCACACTGCACCAGCTCTCCTGCACGCACGTCCTTGCATTTGATTCACTTCACCACTCCCCGCATGCACACTGCACCAGCTCTCCTGTATGCACGTCCTTGCATTGGATTCACTTCACCACTCCCCGCAAGCACACTGCACCAGCTCTCCTGCATGCATGTCCTTGCATTTGATTCACTTCACCACTCCCCGCATGCACACTGCACCAGCTCTCCTGCATGCATGTCCTTGCATTTGATTCACTTCACCACTCCCTGCATGCATGTACACCACACCAGCTCTCCTGCATGCATGTCCTTGCATTTGATTCACTTCACCACTCCCCGCATGCACACTGCACCAGCTCTCCTGCATGCACGTCCTTGCATTTGATTCACTTCACCACTCCCCGCATGCACACTGCACCAGCTCTCCTGCACGCACGTCCTTGCATTTGATTCACTTCACCACTCCCCGCATGCACACTGCACCAGCTCTCCTGCACGCACGTCCTTGCAGCTGATTTACTTCACTACTCCTCGCTTGCACACTGCACCCAGGGCTGGCGCTAGGCATGGGCAGTGTGGGCAGCTGCCCAGGGCCTCGCGCTCAGCACAATAATAGGGGGCCCCCGATTTCAGACATTTACAGGCAGCTCACCTATTCTCCGAGGCCCCCCTCCCCAACTCGATCACATTGCTAATGTAATTGTGAGCCGAGCAAGGTGTCTTGGCCTCGCTGTTCAGGGCGGCATTCCTGGGTGTGAAAGGTGGGGGAGGGTAAACAAGGGGTAGAGGATTTGAGAGCAACAAAGCCAATAATTACGGCAGCTCTCCAGAACAAGGGCGGGGCAGCTCCTCTGTTAAAATCCTGTATTGAAGAACTTGTCTGCCGTTTGTGTATTTCCTCTCCAGGAGATAGATGGCCCTTTGTTTCCACGATGAGCCAGACATCAGCAGATAAGGAGAGGTTGATGAGGGGAGGGGGGGAGCATCTAGCTCAGAGTGCCACAGTAGGGCAGTGTTTATTTATTTTATGCGTTTTTAACTCGCGCTGACTTTACCAGAATAGGAACAGTACTGATACATGAGGAGAAAATTCCAAGCGAACAAATTACAAAAGCAAACGTTAAGTTACATGAGGCAAAAAAAAAGACAATTGTGAGCAAAGAAAATACAAGAGGTAGCAAACGGTACATTACAAGAGGAAAAAGTGACATGGGTGAAGGTTACAAAAGCGTACAAAGTAGAAGTAGAGGTAAAATACTGCAATAAATGGAGGACAACTCGAACACAAGAACAAACGTTAAGGAGGCAATGGTGGCACTTGTGCTCAGCAAAGTGTCTCACTACTGCTTTGAGGCACAGCCATTCCGTTTCTGCATTTTGTTCCTAGGCGACAGAATGCCCCTTTGAGTCCAGGAACAGCCGGACATAGGTAAGGAGAGGTGGGTGAAGGGTGGAGGGAGCAGCCAGATCACTGGCTTTTTTAAACATTTGCAACACACAGTTTTTTTTATGAGAATATGCATTTAAAATGCATTTACGACTGCCGTGGTAGAGCAGGGTTTTGTGAAATGCCTAGTTATTGCTTCGAAGGGGCAGGGGAGGGGCCCCTTTCCCTGGGCCTCTAAGCACTAGACTGCTAGAGCAAGCTGCAAGGCCCAGATGTGGGGGTCCGCCTTCCCTGGGCTTTATAGCCATTACTCCCTCCTTCCATTATTTGAACCCCTGTGAAATGTATCCAAAAAAGAAACTCTTGCTGGAAAGGTAGTCTCTTTCTAAGATTTTTCCCTTCCAAAGTGCAGCATCGGTAAGGAGAGCAAGACCAGAGTGTGTCGAAAAGGGGCCAGATTGATTTTATTCACATCCAAAACACGTTAGTGCCACTTTACAGTGTTTGCCAATGAAGCACTACTTTTGTTTTCTTGTATTTCTCTGAGCAGCATTTTTTGTTCCGAGTGAGGAAGCACCCCATTCCTGGAGGTACTGTGCCATACCCGCTTGATGGGCGGATAGGAAAACAAAATGCATGCCGCAGCTCTGTGTTCACGAATGTGGTCTTTTTAAACCATCCTGCTTACATTTTGTAAGGATCTAAGCAATGGACATTGAAAAGGGTCCCTTCTGGTCCTGTAGTCATGTCCTTACCTCTTCATGGAAATGCACTCACTGATTCTGAACAATGAGTGTAAAAGCGTTGAGGCTAGCATGTTATTCATGCTTACATTTCACATGCTGTACTTAATCTTGCATTCCCTTTGTGTGTTTGCTTTTTCCAGTATGGTACTTTTATTTTAGGCTCATGTTGCTCTTGTCCAGTGCATCATTTAGATTGTGTCGCGTTGAGGTGTTTATTGTGGGGCGCAATTGGGTTGTAGGTGAAGGCAGTGCGAGTTTCTCTCAGTGGGGCAGTACGGTGGTCAGTGGGGGAGAGGATGTGGCACTATGGTCAGAGCTGCCAAATTTGGAACTATGGAACCAGGTTCCGCCTTCATGACCAGTCCACCATACCATTCCCATGCTAGACCTTAGAAGGCCCCGAAAGACCTTAGAAGAATGGTGTCTGAGCACCAGCAGGTGGACCATAGCGATGGCAAGTGTGAGTTAACCTTGAAAGCCTGTCCACTACAACCCCTATTGAAGCTCACTTCCAGTCTTGTGGGCAGGCCCACGAAGCAGAACACCTTAGAGCAACAGTGACTCTGTCACTGAGGTCACAGGACCCTTGAGCAGGGAGGCTCTAGGGCGGTGTGACCGGTGAGATCGCACTGAGCTGACTGCGGGTGGGGTCGTCATGTTTTTGAGTATATTTTGTTTTTAAAAGCACTTGCCGCCTCCTTCCTTGCCTCCAACAATTTTTGGCAACAATAAAAATGTCATGATATCTCCGGTGATTAATGTTTCTTCCTTGAGACAGATAGAGTTTCGTCAGGTGGAAGTTTTGACTTGTGAAACGGTAGAGCAGAGGGTTAATGTGCCTGCTCCAAAGAACATGTACCGTGCAGATCACTAAGTCAACATGATGTAAATAGGCCAGTGGGTTATTGCTTTTGTCAGAGATCCTATTGTTACTTGCAGTTTATAAGTCAAACTCCTAACACAGAACAATGAGCTATTAACTGTCATCTAAGAGCTACATGCAAACACAGAAGGTATACATTAGAGCGTTATGTTTTTTTCCCCAGTCTTTGATTATCCTAATGATGCAAAAAGGGTTCATTTGGACAGAAATCAATTCTGGTTATTAAAGAGAATCCCCAACTATGGTATTACGTTCTAAATCCAGAGTTTGTGTTTCTCCAAATAAATCGCTATTAAACTATACTGCCTACTAGTAGGATTGTCATGTGACTCCTACACCTTGTAGTCCTTTGTCTTATGTAACATTACCTTTTGTGATTTACAGACGTATGATTGATTGTCTCTGTGTAATGTGTGTGATATAAAGTTCTCTGACACCCTACACTGATGTCAGTGGCGCTGTAAATCAAATTGAATGCATCTGAGCAAGAATGTGGTTGTGGGGACTTGAGGGACACTGTTAAAGGGTGGTAGTGAGGGAATCCATGGCAGAGCGAGTCATTGGGAGGAGGGGGGGAAACAAACATTGTCGCATAGGGCTCCACCAGCACTAAAGCCAACCACTTCTACTTCCTACAGTTCTAACACCCAATCAAAAACGCTGATTTGAAAACCACTTCAATCTGAAGCATACCTTCAAGTCGATGTATGATTTAGCAGTGGTCTCGGTTGTTTTAAGTCTTTTTTATTCATGTACAATCTTTATTTGTTTGCAATGGTGTCTTGTAATTTTGTATTATATGTGTTGTGTTTTTGCACATAACATAGTTCTGCCGAGTAAAGAGCCCACACATAAAAAAGATTGTCCTATGACTCTGGGATCCTGGTGAGAGGATTTACGTTAAAAGAAATTACTAAGTATTAATGTCATCCAAAGGTAGCACAATAATGGCACAGAAAGACAAGGGAGCCTTTTGAAATTTGCAATTATATCCATGGTGTGAGAGGTTTTCTCTTGTGTAATTTTATATTTTGAATGATCCCGCCCCTCATTACCTCCACAGGATCTCCCCCCTTTATGAGACAGAACTGGAATGTTTATCATGCAGTCATCTGGAAACAATCAGTTAACATGAGTAACAAATATCCATCTTTGTTTAGACCTGAACCTAGCTTTTCCATCCTAGTGACAAATGTAATCCATTTAATACAGTTTTAAAATATATGGACTTATTTAATTTGTATATTTATCTTTTTATCCATGTTACTGATATCCACATTAGGTCTCTTTAGTGATGCCAAATAAGATCAATAGCTCTGCGATGTCACTTTCTGTGATGTCACTTCTTGTGATGTTACCAAGGATGGCTCCTCCACTAGGGCGGAGGAGCGTCGCCCCACTGCTTTCTTGCAGAGCGAGAAGCAGAAACATAAAATGCTAAAACTAAAATGTTATGTTTCTGCTTCTCGCACTGCGAGAAAGCAGAAGTGTTTGGTTGGGGGAGGTTTCTGCTCTAGGGCAAGGGAGGAGTGGCTTGCACACTGCTAAGGGCTCTGACTCTTTGGTCGGCCCTCTGGGGCCGACCAAACCAGTCATGCGCACTCTGGCCTTTTTGGTCTGGCTGGTCACCGTCCGGACCAATCACAACACTGTCATTTCAGCTTTGTGATTGACTTAGGAAAGGGGAGGGAGGCTGCAGGAGAGCAGAGACGACACCAGACCCGGAAAGGGAAGGTTAGTTTTATATTAACCCCCTGCGTACCCTCCCACAAGAACCCCGCGAAACCCCCCACCCGCGAGTCATGCCGGCCGCGACTGGATGTTACATGCAAATTAGAGGGGCCTCACATCTTCCCTTTCGCCCGGGGCCCCAGAAGTTCTAGGACCGGCCCTGACTGCACCAGCTCTCCTTCATGCACGTCCTTGCATTTGATTCACTTCACCACTCCTCGCTTGCACACTGCACCAGCTCTCCTTCATGCACGTCCTTGCATTTGATTCACTTCACCACTCCTCCCTTGCACACTGCACCAGCTCTCCTGCATAAACGTCCTTGCAGCTGATTTACTTCACCACTCCTCGCTTGCACACTGCACCAGCTCTCCTGCATAAACGTCCTTGCAGCTGATTTACTTCACAACTCCCCGCATGCGCACTGCACCAGCTATCCTGCATGCGCGTCCTTGCAGCTGATTTACTTCACCACTCACGGTCGACGTTGGAGTATCGGAGACAAGAATATCGACAGCCTATCTACAACATGGTAAGTACAAAAATATCGAAACCAAAATACCGATGTTAAAAATATCGTAATTAATAATATCGTTTTTTTTTATAAAAAAAGTGTAAAATAAAGTAAATAATACTTATGAACCAAATAAACATAGTTAAATATATTTGAAAATGATACATACAAAATATAATATACTTACTTAATAATACATTTGAAAAATTATTTTAATAACTTGTAAATTATTAAAAAGTATTATAAATTACAAATACATCTACACACATAAAACAATACCATGAATAAAAAGTAAATTATTATATTTAATAAATTAAAAAATATATATACTTTCAATATTTTTAAAATTAATAATATACTATATTATCAAAAATAATAAAAATATTAAATAGCTAAATAAATAAAACTACTATTCAAAGTCCCGAAAAATTACAGTAATGATAACATTGGATAGTGTAACACTTAAAAATACTATTCCAACTTCAGAAAATGCAACATTAGGGACAGCGTTGGATAGCGTAGGGGTAAACATTACTATTCCAACTCCAGAGGGTGCAACAGTAGGGAAAGCGTTGGATAGCGTAGGGGTAAAAATAACTATTTCAGCTCCAGAGGGTGCAACAGTAGGGAAAGTGTTGGGTAGCGTAGGGGTAAACATTACTATTCCAACTCCAGAGGGTGCAACAGTAGGGAAAATGTTGGATAGCATGGGGGTAAAAATTACTATTCATGCTCCAGAGGGTGCTACAGTAGGGAAAGCGTTGGATAGCGTAGGGGTTAGAATTACTATTCCAACTCCAGAGAGGGCAACAGTAGGGAAAGCGTTGGATAGCGTAGGAGTAAAAAGTACTATTCCAACTCCAGAGGGTGTAACAGGAGGGAAAGCGTTAGATAGCGTAGTGGTAAAAATTATTATTCCAACTCCAGAGGGTGCAACAGTTGGGAAAGCGTTAGATAGCGCAGGGGTAAAAATTACTAGTCCAACTCCAGAGGGTGCAACTGTAGGGAAAGTGTTGTATAGCGCAGTGATAAAAACTACGGTTCCAACTCCAGAGGGTGCAACAACAGGGAAAGCGTTGGATAGCATAGGGGTAAAAATTACTATTCTAATTCCAGAGAGTGAAACAGTAAATTAACAATAAATACCATTAAATATTAAATAATTAATATTAGTCTCCAAATAATTAATATTGAACAATAAAATATTTTTCATTACAAACAAATATTAATTATTTAAAATTAATTCACAATTAAAAAATATTAAACATTAAAATTATTTTTCATACCACATAATACTTTTTTTGAAACATTGATTACAAATTAATTTAAAAAAATCAAATTTATAAAAATTAATTACCAATCAAAATATAGTAATTGCTAATTAACAACATTAATCACCAACTAAAAAACTAATTACCAATAAAAAAAAATGTTTGCCAATTAAAAACATTAATTATCAAATAAAAAACTAATTATCAATTTAAATATTTGCCAATAATTAATTAAAAATAAAATAATCATCCATACAATAAATACAAATAAATCATTAATTAATTACAATTAAATGACTTCCCACCCAATTCCCCTATAAACCCACAACCCGCTACAGAAGTAAACACAAAAATTAATTAAAATGAACTTATAAGTCCTAAAAATTAATAATTAATTTAGTATATTTAAATTACATCCCGCCCTATTCCCTTATAAACCCACAACCCGCTCCGGTACTAAAACATAACATTTACTTAAAAATTACATTATTAATATATACAAATAATACTCATATAATTTAAAACAAGTAAAATACTTAACAAAAAAATATTACACATACATAATAAAATACATACCAATAATACAAATATCAATATTAGTAACTTCGATATTACTTACATCAATATAAAAAAAATCGATATTACTTACCTTAGGGTCGATATTCTGTCCAGCAAGATTCTTGACCTTGATATTTTGTACCTTTGATATTTCCAACTCGATATTTTTGTAGGTCGATATTTCAAACTCAATATTTAGACTGTGCACCCCTGCACACACGTCCTCCAATTTGATTCACTTCACCACTCTCCGCATGCACACTGCACCAGCTCTCCTGTACACACGTCCTTGCATTTGATTCACTTCACCACTCCCCGCATGCACACTGCACCAGCTCTCCTGTACACACATCCTTGCATCTGATTTACTTCACCACTCCCCGCATGCACACTGCCCATAACTCTGTTTATACGTATTGAATTTGATATGTTTTGGTGTCTAAATGTATATAAAATCTGCTCTATTATTTATGAATTGGTGTGAGATTTCTTTCGAGTCATGTGAATTAATTATTGTCCATATTGGTTTTGTGAAACGCTTCACACATGTTCCTACAAGTAAGCCTGACTGCTCTTTGGCACTCTGTCAGGACTCAGCTAAGGTTACTCGCTGTGGAGTGCACCCAGCAAAGTATGCCAATTATAAATGTGATTATGTGTGAAATTTTAGGAAGAAGCACGCAGCTGTCAAAATACTGACTTAGTGAAGGTTAAAGAAAATCGAGTGCGTACAGGAGAGCTGGTGCACTGTGCATGTGGGGAGTGGTGAAGTGAATCAAATGTAAGGACATGCGTGCAGGAGAGCTGGTGCAGTGTGCATGCGGGAAGTGGTGAAGTGAATCAAACGCAAGGATGTGTGTGCAGGAGAGCTGGTGCAGTGTGCATGCGGAGAGTAGTGAAGTGAATCAAATGCAAGGACATGTGCGAGGGACAGCTGGTGCAGTGTGCATGTGGGGAGTGGTAAAGTGAATCAAATGCAAGGACATGCCTGCAGGAGAGATGGTGCAGTGTGCATGCGGGAAGTGGTGAAGTGAATCAAATGCAAGGACATGTGTGCAGGAGAGCTGGTGCAGTGTGCATGTGGGGAGTGGTAAAGTGAATCAAATGTAAGGACATGCGTGCAGGAGAGCTGCTGCAGTCTGCATGTGGGGAGTGGTGAAGTGAATCAAAGGCAAGGACGTGCATGCAGGAGAGCTGGTGCAGTGTGCATGCGGGGAGTGGTGAAGTGAATCAAATGCAAGGATGTGCATGCAGGAGAGCTGGTGCAGTGTGCATGTGGGGAGTGGTGATGTGAATCAAATGCAAGGACGTGCGTACAGGAGAGCTGGTGCATTGTGAATGCGGGGAGTGGTGAAGTGAATCAAATGTAAGGATGTGCGTGCAGGAGAGCTGCTGCAGGTGGGGACGGGTGAAGTGAATCAAATGCAAAGATGTGCGTGCAGGAGAGCTGGTGCAGGTGGGGAGGGATGAAGTGAATCAAATGCAAGGATGTGTGTGCAGGAGAACTGGTGTAGTGTGTATGTGGGGAGTGGTGAAGTGAATGAAATGCAAGGACGTGCGTGCAGGAGAGCTGGTGCAGTGTGCATGTGGGGAGTGGTGAAGTGAATCAAATGCAAGGACATGCCTGCAGGAGAGCTGGAATTTACACTAGAAATAAAGTGAAAACTTTGCAGGAATGTCAAACTATCATTGCGGTCAATGGGAAAAACAATTGGTGACAATCGGCCACTTTCTGGAATGATTCCACGGAACCCACTTAGTATTAAGGTTTTGCCGACTGCAGAGGATGAGTACCTCTAGCACTAGGGAGTTCTGGTGAAGCACTTGGGCTGCAGATGGGTTCACCTTCCTTTTAGAACCAGCCTTCTGGTCCTTGATGAGTCGTTGTCCGGCCTTTGCAAAGAGTCAGCCACTGGTGCAGCACTTCGAATCTCTCTTTATGGAGTCCTGACAGTGCAGACACTCTTGTCTCTTCTTTTTCCTTGTTCTTGAGAGCAGATGTGCGGTTCTGGTGTAAGCTCCTTAAATCCTGGATTTAGAGGCCGTTTGAGGGTGTGAAGGTCTGTGGCCAAGGGACTGTTGACCCTGCGGAAAATTTGCCCCTGAGGTGACCACACAACGGTGGTTGTATGTCATCAAACTACCCAGAACCCACTATTTTGAGGTAAATCCAAGATGGCATAGGCCATCTTTGTGGCCAGCCTTAGAGGAGTGTACGCCTCCTTACTACCTAATTTTCCCAGTATAAATACAAAAAGACCTAGTCTGCAAAGGCACCTCTCTTCAGGCTATACAAAATAAGCAGAGGTCGGGATTCACAATCTTTAGTTCCCATATAAACCTCTCTTTAATGTTATGAGGTTGTAACCTCCCGCTTTTTGCTTTCAATGAAAAAAAAACAGACATTTTTACAGATGGCAGTTACCACATTTTTTACCCCTGACCAACATACAGGAGGAATGCTGTGAATGGTCCATACAACTTAAGCATCAAATTTTAAAAATGGCAAGATGACCCCTCTCGTGCGTACCACCAATGGATGTATGTCATTACAACACGGTCTTTACACCGCGATACCTTTACGATGCGGTCATCACAACGCAAGTCTTTACAACGACTTGCGCTAGAGGGGCTGGACTTAGGAATAGTATAATTTACTATTCCAACTCCAGCCCACGTAACAGTAGGGAAGTTGTTGGAATAGTAAATCATACTGTTACTTAGTATATAGCGCCATCCAGCGCAAGTCGTTGTAACGACTTGCGTTGTGATGACCTCATTGTAAAGGTATTGCGTTGTTAATTCCGCGTTGTAATGGTTGTCTCCCACCACCAATTGATCTCGCTGGTTGGTCCGCACCACTGTGCCCACTTTTATCACCATAGGTAGCCATCTTGCCTTAAAGAATAATAATAGTGTCCAAAACCAAAAAATCTAAATAAGGTGCTGTGTAAAGAGTGAGGTGAATAAGTGAATCACATCCCACAATGCGATCATGTGAATCTAAAATTGAACAAAGTTGCACTTAACTCAATATCAACTTTATTATTTACTGTGCACTTTTATTCAAAATTAAAAACTACTACTAAAATGAAGTATTCTATGTAGAGAGTCCGGGGAATCCCCAATGGGTAGTTAGAGGAACCAACAGATAATACCAACTCTCTTTTTATTGTAGTGTGGGCAAGCGGTTAGGCTTATCAGAAGGATGCGTTAGGCTTTTGTTGTACTCACAGATGCAATAAATGAGACACACACTCACGAATAAATAGGAGGCCAATTTGTAAAAATGCTATGGCTTTTTATATAATTTTTAAGACAAAGTACACAGTTCTAAGTTAAGTACTTTCGGATATATGATTTTGCAAAGTTCATTAAATATATCACTTCTATATGCTATTACGCACCATAGGAATCAATGGGGAAAATGCAGGAAAATATATAGAAATTCAGGTGATGCTTTCATGAAGTTCACCATTTTGTTTTAGGTTCATGTCAGGCCCAGGTCCAAATTCCCAGCAGGAGAAGTTCGGGAGCATCCCGGATCATCTGGGAGTAGAGTGTTGAGGTCTTGAAAGCTGATGCACAAAGACGAAGGAGGCAACTTGAAAATGCACTGCACAGAGGGACATTCAGGCAAGTCCAGCAGTTCTCCTTAGAGGGAGGAGGTTGGAAGGGCCTAGCAACCATGGGAGCATGGTTGGTTGGTTGGTGCTGTGGTCGGTGGGGCCAGGTGAAGAGCGACCAGTTCAGCCAGGCTTCGTGCATCTTGAGGTCCTCGTGGTCAACAGCAGGCAACTTGGGGAGGTTATCTTGGGACAGCCGGGCCATCACGAATGTAGTCTCACATGTCTTGATGTCCCCCCACAGGTGCTTACTTCTGGTGTTTCGGGAGTCCAGAGCAGACTCTTCTCGTGGTGTTTGCTGTGCAGGTATGGTACCCCAGGTATTAGTATGCCATGGCCCGTAAGGTCCTGGTGTCTCCAAACTTGGTGGGGAGATATATATGACCCTCCAGAGCTGGTGTACCTTCTTCTGCTTCTGTGCTGCATTGAGGTCGACAGACAGCAGCAAGTCGACAAACCGGACTTCACAGGATCAGTGACTGCGGTGTGCAGGGGAGTGATACCTTCACTCCATGTCAGCTTTGCTGTGATTTCTTGAAGGTTGGGGGTGCTCTGGGGTACTGGGCGTCCTCTATGGTTTCAGGACAACACATCAGCATCCATTGTTGAGTCCTGCAAGCAGCAGGCAGGGTTTGGCGCCTTTTTCTTTCTGCAGTAGGGCTTCATTTCTCGTGCAGTCGGTCTTGTTTGGCCTGGTCTTCTCTTGTCTGTTGAATCTGATGTCCAGGTCTAGGGGTGGCATCTAAATACTGCATTTAGGGGAGTTACACGTGGGGACAGGTAGTAGCCAATGGGCTTCCTACCTTTAGGGTGTCTACAGCCTCTAGTGACCGCTTCCTATGGGAAGTGGCACTACCCTAGCCCTGATAGGATATTTTCCCACCATCCCAAGATAGAGGAATTTCAAGAGCGGGGTTCACATCGCCTTATCCTATTCTTACTAATTTTCCTACCTTTCCTCCTGCCAAAGTGGCGCAGGAAAGGGTGCTTGGTTGCCCCAGTATCTGGAGGTTCCTGGGCTGGATTTCAAAGGAGCCATCTCCTTCGAAGCTTCCCACCCAAGAAGGCTATCCTGTCCAGGAGGAAGTGTGAAGCACCTTCACCTAGTACAGGGGTCGTCTTCGTCCTCTGAGAGTGCTGGCTTTAACCCCAATGTGGTCGAAAACATGTCTAGTAGTGGCAGGCTGACAAAACAAGTCAGGAACCATGCCAGTGCTTGGCAGGTTTTAAGGGGACCCTCAAAAAGGGTCTCCTTTGTGAATTTATTAATAAAGCCCACACTGTCATCAGTGAGGATTTGTTAAGACAAGATGTTTGGTACCAAACAGCTTAGGAATTAGTGAAGCCATCATGGAACTAGGAAACTTGTGTTGACAAGTATCTAGCCCATGTACTTTTTATGGCTTCCACGGGCACTCACAACATTCCAGAATAGACTGGACATTGGAGTGGCATATCTGCTCATGCTGATATACCCACACATAGGATACAGCACCCAGCCTTAGGGCTAAAGCTTGCAGTAGAGGTGAGTTACCTATATCTTACACAGCGGGTGGATCGCATGACACACAGGGCTGTGTGCCATGTCGACTCTTCAGATTTCTCTGCACAAGACACACACCCTGTAATGGCAGAGAGCATAGCCTTGGTGAGTGGTCTCTGAGGTGGCACCGCCAGTGCTGCAGCGCAAGAGGACCCTCTTCAATACCCACACCGTAGGGCTTACATGGGTACCTGAAATTGTGCCTGTTGTGGTACAGTTTTTGGAGAGAGATCCGGCACTGGTAACCTGGTTAGCAGGGAATTTTCAGAACCTTCCGCTTCAATATTTTATCATACACAGACAATACTCCGCTACTAATCTCGTTATACAAAAATATGGCTACAACGTAATAATCTTTTTCTGCCAGTATGAATGCAATCACTGGCTGGATGATGGAAGATTGCCTTCAGCTAAACGATGCAAAAACTGAGATTATGCGGTTTGGGAATGCCCAACAACTTTGGACACTTGAAAGGTGGCCCCCAGAGCTTGATATACCGCCCTCACTCAAATTAGTAGTAATGAATCTGGAAATCCAGATGGATCAATCTCTAACTATGAAAGAACAAGTTCTGCTGGCAACCACAGGCTCATGCTTACACATGATGCATCTGCTAAAAAGCGCTTTTCCTCTACTACCATGCACAGCAAGGAAAACCTTAGTTCAGGCATTGGTTATCAGCAGTCTGCACTATGGCAATGCTCTCCTGGTCTCAGCAAATGAGATTTTACTATCTAAACTTCAGGTGAGATAAAACACCATAGCACGTCTCATTTGCAATGTCCATTCTGGAACGGCATCCTCCCCTCTCCTATATGCTATACATTGGCTACAGGTGACAGAATTATTTTTAAGATCTGCTGCTTAACCTACAAAGCTTTATATGTTGAAGTGCCCACCTATCTATCGTCTAAGATCTCTCTCTACTCCCCCCCTGACAATTAAGATCTTGTGACAGAGCTCTGGTCCCTAGGGGCAGAAAGTCCCGGTCAGGAGGCAGGTCATTTTCTTCTCTTGCCCCTTTCTATTGGAATACGTTTCTGCTCCAAATGCGAATCTGTGAAGACCACCCCTAATTCAGGAAATGGCTCAAGACTACCCAATTCCAAAAGTAGTATTCTCCGTCTGTTACCTTGATACACACGCCTCCAAGGTATCCCTTCTGGGATGATGCGTGAACAAAATAAATTAAAATAACATAACATAACATTACCTAGTGTACTTAGGGTTTGGAATCACATCAGACATCAGGCAATAAGTGGTGGCTAACCATGTCAAAGAGGTACTTCCCTACAGTTACACGCCAATTGACTTGTATGTTAACAGCGTAATGCTTAAATAAAAAAGCATAGCTTTACCTGCATTCAAGAGAAACATTTGTTGGAGATCTTTGGTAGTATAATGTACTGAAAGCCCCCAAAAACTAAGAACTTCTTTTTGGAGACTAGAAAAATGTGATCTTTGGCAGGATAATGGATAAAATGTTCTATAAGAATTAAAAACGACTTTTGAACACTGGAGACACAAAAACGCTAATTTGTAGGTCTTGCCAATCAGACAGCGCCAGCTGTCTATGAAGGACCTATTGTGGGTTTTTCAAGACATTATAGCAGACTTACAACACATTGCTTACCACTGCTTTACTTTATTGCCCCTCTCAGTTGCTTGCATCTTATTTAATGTCTTTCCTTCCTCTTCTTGTGTTTGTCCCTTCCATGGAGCATCGGCTCTCTGCCATTCTTCTGATTGGCTAAATTGGTCATCCTCTTAGAGAATTGCCTCTTTATCCTCCTTTTGATTTGCTGTGTGTGTTTATCTGCCAGAGCATTGCCTTCTAACCATCCTTTTGATTGGCTGTGTTTGTCACTGCCCTGGAGCATCGTCTCTATATCATTCTTTGGATTGGCTGTGTTTGTCTCCCTTTCAATCAATCAATCAAGAAATTTGTATAGCGCGCTACTCACCCGGAGGGTCTCAAGGCGCAGGGGGGGGGTCTGCTACTGCTCGAACAGCCAGGTCTTCGGTTGCTTCCTGAAGGAGAGGTGGTCTTGGGTGAGGTGTAGGTGGATGGGAAGGGAAGGGAATTCCAGGTCTTGGCTGCCAGGTAGGAGAAGGATCTTCCTCCCATGGTGGTTCTTCGGATGCGTGGGACAGCGCAAGGGCGTGGTTGGTCGATCGTAGTTGGCGGGTGGGAGTGTAGAAAGTCATGCGGTTGTTGAGGTACCTGGGGCCCAGGTCGTGGAGGGCTTTGTGTGCATGGGTGAGGAGGCGGAAGGTGATTCTTTTGCTCACGGGGAGCCAATGCAGGTCTCTCAGGTGTCTGGAGATGTGGCTGTGGCGGGGGATGTCCAGGATGAGTCGTGCGGAGGCGTTCTGGATGCGTTGGAGTCTTTTCTGCAGTTCGGCTGTGGTTCCGGTGTAGAGGGTATTTCCGTAGTCTAGTCGGCTGGTGACTAGAGCCTGGGTGACCGTCTTCCTGGTTTCGGTGGGGATCCATCTGAAGATCTTTCGGAGCATGCGTGGGATGTTGAAGCATGAAGATGAGACGGCGTTGACTTGTCTGGTCATCGACAGGGAGGAGTCCAGAATGAAGCCCAGGATGCGTGGGTGGTCCGTTAGTTTGGGTGCGCAGCCTAGGGCCGGAGGCCACCAGGAGTAGTCCCAGGCAGATGGTGTTGATCCAAGGATGAGGACTTCCGTCTTGTCTGAGTTCAGTTTCAGGCGGCTGTTCTTCATCCACTCGGCTACTTCTTTCATCCCTTCATGTAGGTTAGTTCTGGTGGTGGTGGGGTCGTTGGTGAGGGAGAGGATCAGCTGGGTGTCGTCGGCGTAGGAGATGATGTTGAGGCTGTGTTGGCATGCGATGGCTGCGAGGGGGCTCATGTACACGTTGAAGAGGGTGGGGCTGAGTGATGAACCTTGAGGAACGCCGCAGATGACTTTTGTGGCCTCAGATCTGAACGGGGGGAGGCGGACTCTCTGGGTTCTTCCGGCAAGGAATGAGATGATCCACTCCAGTGCCTTCTCTTGGATTCCGACGTTGCTGAGGCGTTGAACTAGGGTGCGGTGGCAGACAGTATCGAACGCTGCGGAGAGGTCCAGGAGGATAAGGCCGCTGCTTCCCCATTGTCGAGCAGGGTTCGGATTTCGTCAGTGGCTGCGATGAGGGCGGTCTCGGTGCTGTGATTGGCACGGAAGCCAGACTGTGAGTGGTCGAGGGATCCGTTCGTCTCGAGGAAGGCGGCCAGCTGTCTGTTGACGGTCTTCTCGCTGACTTTGGTGGGAAACGGGAGCAGCGAGATGGGGTGGTAGTTCTTGAGGTCGGTGGGGTCTGCTGATGGTTTCTTCAGGAGGGCGCTGAGTTCGGCGTGCTTCCAGCTCTCCGGGAAGGTGGCGGTGTTGAAGGAGCAGTTGATGATGTCCCGGAGTTGGGGTGCGATGACGGAGTCTGCCTTGTTGAAGACGTGGTGAGGGCATGGGTCCGTTGGTGATTCGGAGTGGATGGTGTTCATCGTCCGGATGGTGACTGGTGTCCAGTCGCGGAGGGTAGTGGTGGGGAGCATTAGTTCTGTGGTTGGGTGAGTGATCTGTTCGTCGAAGCTGTTGTGTATGTCTGCAATCTTGTTGTGAAAGAACGTGGCCAGTGAGTCGCAGAGGTCTTGTGAGGGAGTGATGTCGTTGTTTCTGGCACTGGGGTTGGAGAGCTCTTTGATGATGCTGAAGAGCTCCTTGCTGTTGTGTGCGTCGTTGTCAAAGCGTTCCTTGAATGCCGTCTTCTTGGTGGTGTGGATCAGCTGGTGGTGTTTGCGGGTGGCGTTCTTGAGGGCGGTCATGTTGTCTGTGGTCGGGTTCTTTCGTCAGGTTTTCTCGAGGGTGCGGCAGTTCTTTTTGGAGTTCTTGAGGTCGTCGTTGAACCACTGGGCTTTCTTGCTTCCGGGCCTGCTGGGATGGGTTTTCAGGGGTGCGAGGTCGTCGGCGCAGTTGGTGATCCATTGTGCGAGGTTGTGGGCTGCTTGGTTGGGGTCCGATGATCTGGCGGGAGGGTTCTGGTTCAGTGATGCGGTGAGCTGGTCGGTGGTGATCTTGTTCCAGTTCCTGCGGGGAACCTGTTGCGGGAGGTGGTGGGTAGTGTTCTTTCTGAAGCTGAAGTGGACGCAGCTGTTGTCTGTCCAGTGAAGTCCAGTTGAGTGGCTGAAGGAGATGTGCTTGCTGGAGGTGAAGACTGGGTCAAGCGTGTGTCCGGCGTAGTGGGTGGGGGTGTTCACCAGTTGCTTGAGTCCGAGGTTAGCGAGGTTGTCCAGTAGGGTGGTAGTGTTGTTGTCGTGGTTGTTCTCCAGGTGGAAGATGAGATCCCCAAGGAGGATGTAGTCGGCGGAGGGGAGGGCGTGTGGGCTGATGAAGTCTGCGATGTCTTCGCTGAATTGTGTGCGGGGTTCTGGAGGTCTGTAGATGAGGGTTCCTCTGAGTGTGGTCTTGGGGTCGGTGTGTATCTGTAAGTGAAGATGTTCTGCGGCCGTGAGGGTGTCTTCGGAGTTGGACGAGATGCGGATGGTGTTTTTGTGGACGATGGCGATGCCTCCTCCAGTCTGGTTGGCGCGGTCCCTCCGGATGATCTTGTAGCCTTCCGGGATGCAACGGCGATGTCGGGCGATGAGGAGGCTTTCATCTAGGTCTTCGTGAGGAAGGCGACGTCCGGGGATGTGGTGTCGAGCAGGTTCCATAGTTCCACGGCGTGTCTGTGGACGGAGCGGGTGTTGAGCAGGATGCACTTCAGGTGGTTGCTGTGGGTGCTTGGTTTGGCGGGTGCGGGTGGGTTGCGGGTCCGGATGCAGGTGAATTCACAGGATTGGCAGGTGAAGGGTCCGTGGGTGCGTCCTGGGGTGGCTTGGTGGCATCCGGGGAGGTGTCCGGTGTTGAGTGCGCTGAGGGTGGTGGCGTCGTACGTCCGTTGGGTTGTCGTAATTTGACAATGGCCGAGTTAGCGCTTAGCTGTAGCTACACGTTTTCCCGCTTAAATTGGCTATACTTGAAAGCGCCATTTTGTATGTTACGTCGGCCATCTTAGATCATAAGCGGCCTCGTGGCTAGCGTGCCCTTTAGTCCGTTGTCCGTGCCACTGACCACTCGAGTTTGCCCAGCAACAGGCTATTTTTAGTACTGGTCATCCCGTACATGCGCAGTCCCCACTGACCAGTCGCCCCTCAGGAATGTGCGCCAAACTGACCAGCGGGGTTGTAACCCTCCAATGAGCTGGCTGTGTTCCAAAAGATGACCTTATATGTACATAACGCTCTGTAACTTTGTGCCGCCTATCTTTTTATTACCTGCAAACTGTATAAAAGAACAGGTCACACCGATGTTCGGTGTGATACTTCTTGCATTACCGAAGGGTGCTGTAGGAATGTACCACCACCCCATGGGGTCTTAATAAACTTGTTCTTTGAATTTTTCAGTTTCCGTGCCAACAGTTCTTGAATGTAAGTGGGTTATCTTCGGAGCATGTAGGCCTTGGGAACCCGATACTACAAATTGGCGACCACGAAGGGACTCATCGGCGACTCGGATGCCCGAAGGAGAGGTCGTGACGAAGGTTTGGAAACTCGCCATGGACGCGTACGCTGCCACCGAGTGACCCGAGTCTTGGCACCCGCGGTGTTTCTTCCTTTCCTTCTGATCTGACCTTCCAGGTGGCGCCGGTCTCCGACTGAGATCTTGATCGTCTGCGTTGCTGGACAAAGTGCTGTTTGGCTGATTCGATTAAAAAAAGACCTTGGCAGTTGGAATCTGGACCGTTGAGACTTTGGGTAAGATTTGTGATCGGTAAGGTAGTCTGCGGACGCTTACTGAAGTTCTATGATTTGTGATCGGTAAGGTAGTCCTCGGATGCTTGCCGAAGTTCTATGACCTACGATTTTGATTTGAGTTAGCTAACATTTGTAAATTTGTGAACTTTGAATTATATGTGTAGTGCACTTCACATAGGCAGGCATGTAGAGATGTTTCTCTAATTTTGTTTTTCTTTCCTTTGAGCGGCACATTTGTGTGAAGTACTGTAAGTGCCATTTTATACGGTATCGCGTTTTCGTGATACTTTTTGAACATGCCTGTTTTAAGCACACTCCGAGGGATGTGCTGTCTTGGAAATGGTACCACAATTAGGTTAGCAGAAGCACAGCCGGCTCCCCCAGAAGGTACACCAAATCGGGAAATGTATATCAAATTTGGCCTTCCCCCTATAATGTACAGTAAATTATGGAATAAGTATACTAAGTCGGATCCTGAATTACAATGGCCTCTACATGGGTCGTTCGATTTGCGTAAAGTACAGTTTGTGGAGCAATGTTTGTTTCAACGAAGGTCTAGACAAAATATGTTTGATTGTGTACGAATGTGGGAGAAAGCGGTGCGTGAGCGAATGAAACGTGAAGTTGCCTTAGCGGACAAAGAGCAGCGCAAGGCTGCTCGAGATAAGGCTTTACAGCTTGAAGAAAAGGAGGCTCAGGAGAAGAAAGAGAGGGAGGAACGGGAACGTAAATTGCAAACATCTGGTCAATTCCCTATTCGTCGCCCTCTTTATCCTGTCCTTAATAATGAAATTGATGATTTTTCATTGTTAGATCGGTCACCGCCTCCGTACGTTTCGCCTACGGCTCCAGCTGCAGATTCGGAGGATGATGGACAGGATAAGCCGGGAAAGAAGGGTGTATCTGGTCTCAGGTTTTCTGCGGAGAGATCCGCACATTTACGTAGTTGGGCTCGTAAAGTGAATACGAATTTTGTTTCTCAGTCTGAAGTTGTTGCGGAAAGGGGTAATTGGACAAATCAAGAATTACTGTATTTTCTGGCTAATTTGGCAGATGAAGTTGTTACCGCATATCGTCAACTCTCAGATACGTTAGAATCTGAAGCTGTGTCAGTTCACCGTGAGAATCTGGATAAAGGTTTATTTGATCTTGCAGATGTTGATGCCCTTTACAAGCAACTGATCCAGCTGCGAGATGAGACTACCAGATTGCGGGACGAGCGGAAAAAGAATAAGGAGTCCGGGCCGGAGTCAAATGGGCAGTCTAAGGAGTGTTCTCTCCGGGGTTCAGATAAGAGTTCTGCATTGCATGTTATGCCTATGCGTGAAGCCGCACCCTTGTATGTTCCACCTAAAGGGGAAGGTACAGATGATGATAAATTGTCAAAGGATGCAAAGGGATATTTTGTATATAACTGGGTGTATACGCCTTGGAATAGAGCAGATGTTATGGCGTTGAAAAATTCTTTACCTGATCTTCGTAAAAATCCAGCGGCATTCTATGAAGGGATGGAAGGGGCCATTTCGTCTTGTGTGATGACTCTTGTTGACATAGATCTGTTTTTTTGGGTTAATTCTTCCGCCTGATATGTGGAGACAGATTCGTAAAAATAACGATGAAACGATACTTGGGGGAACTTGGAAAGAAATATCTGCAGCTGATTTAGACAGGGAACCGCCATGTAAGCCTTGCCAGTTGATTTTGGATCTCCCGGCGGCTATTTTGAATAAATTAAAAACGCTCGTACCGTCTAAAAAGATCGATTGGACTATGTTAGCCTCGTGCAAACAAAAGCCAGATGAAACGGTTTCAGATTTCTTTACACGCTTTGAAGAGGCGTTTCATGATTACAGTGGTCAATCTTTAACGGAGGATACGGGTCGGCATTTGTTTGTTGATAAGTATGTAGCTAATCTCCTGCCGGAGATTGCGAAGCGATTGAAATCGAGTGAAAGTTCCTGGGCCACGGTGACCCCTGCGTCTTTGTTAACTATGGCTCAGTATTATGAGTGGCAGGAGTTGGAGGCTAAAGAAAGTATTGATAAAAAAGCGAAAGAATTGAAAACGAAGGTGATGTTGGCACAGGTTCGTGGAACACAGGGTAGAGGGTATGATAGAGGTAGACGAGGTGGAGGCACTACGTCGTATGGTCGTACGGATATAGCGGAGGATCAATGTGCGTACTGTAAAGAGTTTGGGCATTGGGCTGACGATTGTCCGGTACTTCGTGAACAACGTAATCAGCGTGGTCGTGGAGGTGGTAGGTCGAGAGGAAGTTATACGGGAGCAAGAGGTGGTGGAGGTGATCGTGGAAGGGCTGAGGAGAGGGGCCGTGGCCAGGATGAACGAAATACTTTTGATAGACGAAAAAAATACCAGATATCAGAGGGTGAGAATGTGGAGCACCAGGATTATGTGCATGCATAGGACTGCGTAGGATGGGGTGCGGAATCAATTGAAGTGCCGGTAGATCAGAAGGGTCCATATGTAACAGCGGGCATTTTGGGTTCTACTGATCAATTTCTAGTCGACACAGGAGCTACTCGTAGCGCTTTGTCAAAAAACTTGGTTCCGAGGGCTCCCCTGTCTGGCGAAATGATAACATGTGTAGGGTTCGATGGCACACCCTCCCCTAGCCCACTGTCAAAGCCCCTTGCACTTTGTATTGACAAATTTTTTAGTTTTGGTCAGTTTTTGCTATCGCCCCATACACCAGATAATATCCTGGGCATTGATCTGCTTAAATATTTTCGAGCCACGATACGGTGCGCTCCTGAGGGAGTGCGAGTCATCCTGAATGACAATTATCTTGACGCAGACAGGTTTTGCACTATATTAGACATTCCAGCTTTGGCCTCTCTCCCGCACACGTTATGGGCGACCTCAGACACGGATGTCGGAGAGATGCGTATTCCACCTATTCACATTACTGTTAAGGAGGGGGCCTCTCTGCCACGGGTACCACAGTATAAGATTTCGAGGGAAGGTGAAATTGCCCTGACACATATTGTCCAAGATTTGATAATGGCAGGAGTGGTGGAGGAGGTTCCTTATAATGTTTGTAACAGCCCTATTCTTCCGATTCTTAAGAGAGATACTGATGACAAAGTCTATCGGTTTATTATTGACTTGAGAGAGATTAACAAAATTGTCATTCCCCAATACCCGGTGGTGTCCGACATTACGACCTTGCTTACATTGGTGCCACCAACGGCCACGACCTTTAGCGTAATTGACTTGAAAAATGCATTCTTTTCCATCCCTGTCCATCCTGATAGCAGATATTTGTTTGGCTTCACGTTAAATAATAAATCGTATAGATTTTGTCGTGTTCCTCAAGGTTACACTGAGAGCCCTAGTATCTACAGCCAGGCTCTGAAAAGACAGCTTGATTCCTTTGAGTTACAGCCCAAGGTTGTTCTTATCCAATACGTGGATGACCTTCTGCTTGCTGCAGATTCCTATGAACAATGTGAGGAGAGTACGATTGCTTTGCTTTCTTTTCTGGCACAGAACAATCACAAGGTTTCTAAGAAAAAGCTTCAATACTGTAGACCCAAGGTGACCTACCTCGGTCATCTTTTGTCTAAGGAGGGGCGTGCATTAACATCAGATCTAATTCAGGCGATTTTAGACACACCAGTCCCCCGCACGCAGAGAGATGTACGTGCCTTCATAGGGTTAACGTCCTTTTGTAGGCAGTGGATCATGGGGTTTTCGCACATTATAAAACCCTTGCTAGCGTTACTGTCCAAAGCTACACCAATGCACCTTGAATGGACAGATGAATGTCAAAATGCTTTTGAACAATTGAGACAGGCCCTTTGCTCTGCCCCTGTATTAGGCACACCAGATTACACGAAGATTTTCACATTGTACGTGCACGAGAAAGATGGGTGGGCGTTATCAGTGTTAGTGCAAGTACACGGGGATAAGCAGAGGCCATGTGCGTATTTCTCTGCCATTCTTGACCCCGTAGCACGAGGGTTGCCTGGGTGTTTTCGAGCAGTGGCAGCAACAGCAGTAGCTATACGACAGAGTGAGGGAATAGTGTTATCGCATAAATTGTTGGTGCTAGTTCCCCACGCAGTAGATGCCCTGCTAAATCAAACAAAGACTCAATATCTTACGAGTGCACGGTTAACAGGATATGAGCTTACACTTTTGGCGCCACATATCACACTGAAAAGATGTGCTACCCTGAACCCTGCCACTTTATTGCCCTACCCGGTCGAGGAGGGTCAGGAAGACAAACAACACAACTGTGTTTTTCTGACCGAGGAACAGACAAAGGGTCGTGTCGTTTTACAGGATATGCCACTTCCAGATGTGGATGGGGAACTGTGGGTTGATGGATCGGTTTGAGGCTGCCAGATGGCACGACTTCCGCAGCCTATGCGATCACGACACTTAAGACAGTGGTGGAAACAGCTAGAATACCACAGAAATCGGCTCAAGCAGCGGAGCTGATAGCCTTGACAAGAGCCTGCGAATTGAGTGCTGGCCTATGTGTGAACATATACACAGACAGCCGGTACGCCTTCGGAGTAGCACATGACTTCGGGCTACTCTGGAGAGAACGCGGGTTTTTGACTTCACACGGAGTACACATTATGCACGGAGAACTAGTGCGTGATCTCCTAAACGCGTTGCTTTGCCCAAAGAAAGTAGCGATAATAAAATGTAGTGCCCATAAAAAGATCACTGATAAAGTGGGTCAGGGAAATGCCTTTGCGGACAGTATAGCGAGACAAACGGCTATGTCCCAAACTGACTCCCCCATGTACATCACACAATCACAGGCTGAGCGCTGGAACGATGCTAGAGCAGAGATCTTAGATATTCAGAAATCAGCTACTGAATCAGAACTCGCGGCATGGGCAGCAGATGGGGTGCTAGATGATGAGGGTTGTTGGAGAAGCAAGGACATGGAGAAATGGAAGTTGCCTGCGGCTTACTTGCAAGCGATGGTCCAGATGACACATGGGTTGGCGCATGTGGGAGCTCTTGCAATCACTCGACTGTTAACACGAGTTTGGGAACATCCCGAGATTGCTAATACCGCCAAGAGAGTAGTGCAGACCTGCCTGGTTTGTTTGCAGCACAATCCTGCATAGGGGACCCATACTCCAAAAGGAGGGTTCGTTCCACCTTCTGCACCATTCGAGGTACTCCAAATGGATTATGTCCAGCTTGAGCGTTGCAACAAGTATGTCTTAGTGGTGGTATGTGCTTTTAGCAAATGGGTAGAGGCTTTCTCCACGAAAGACAATACGGCTCGGACAACAGCTAAGGTGTTGCTTAAGGAGTTTTTCCTTCGATTCGGAGTTTGCAAATTCCTGTGGAGCGATAATGGGCCTCATTTTGTTGGGAAAATTGTGGAGTATGTGCTGAAGGGGCTAGGGATTCAGCAGAAGTTTCACGCTGTGTTCCACCCTCAGTCGGCAGGTCTTGTTGAGCGGTACAATGCCACGTTGAAACTTAAACTGGCTAAGATTGTGGCATCCACATCGTTGAAGTGGCCGGATGCTTTGCCGTTAGCATTACTCTCTCTCAGATCAGTGCCCCATTCGAGAACTGGCCTCACACCGTATGAGGTGGTGTTTGGACGGCCTATGAATATTTGGGGGGTGCCCAAGCCGCGATTAATACATGATGTGCCTTGTATAATGATGAACGATTATTTGGCACGATTAACAAATGATTTGCTTTCTATTCATCAACAGGTTCGAGAAGCGCTCCCTGACAACTCTACTGGAGAGGGCCATGATCTTCGCCCTGGTGATCATGTTATGATCAGATCGTTTGAGAGGGCGAGCAGCTTGGAACTGAGGTGGCGGGGCCCTGAGCAGGTCCTTCTGGCGACCCGGACAGCAGTACGAGTGACCAATAGGAAGCGGTGGGTGCACTCAACTCACTGCCGTCGTGTCTCTCCTGATCTGGTGAATCCTGCTGTGCTAACAGACTACAAGGAAATTTTGGAGAAAGAAAAGAGCCCAGCTGTGACATCGGCCGAAGTTGAGGGAGCCTTCCCGGACCACACTGTTTCTGGACGAGAGCGCTATAATCTGTGGCCACGATAAAGAAGAAAATTTTTGGTTTTTCGAGACTGGTTGGTTACTGCTCTGGGGTTTGTGAAACGGAAACCGGGAATCTCAAGGGGGGGGGGATCAGTTCTGCCCAGAGTAGCGACACCCGTCTTGACCCCGGAGAAGAAAACAACGGCTACCTCGGAGCTCAGCACCGTATTTTTCTTTTTTAGGTATATACATATGTATATTTGAGACTTTGTGAACAATTCGAACTATTTGAGACATTCAGAACTTCTTGAATAATGGCGTCTTCTGCATTAAGAGATAAAAGAATACTTGGTGCCATCCTTTTCGTCTTGACAATTGTGGTAATAGCTGTGATAGCCTGGGTAGTTGAACTTGTGGTGCCTGTACGTGAACATTTACTGCGGACTACCCCAGCTCCATCTGAACATTTTCACTTTACATTGCCCTATCATGAAGAACGACACCAACAGACTTATTTGAACAATAGCTTTATTCAGATACTGCATCATACACATAATATGACAAATACGTCTAATTGCTGGGTGTGTGGGATGTTGCCTGGGCACCAGAAGAAAGGGGGCACTCCACTCATTCCTCTCCCGTTTTCACATAATGGATCCTGTAATGCCTGGTACACTCTCCTCTTCACTCTGAGATGGCCAACAAAAGGGGGGGTGCTTTTCCGTTTGAATACAATTTGTTATCACGACAGGGATGGGTTTCCACAGGCTGAGGGTACCCGATTTGAATGGGAGGAGTACCGCCCCGATAATGTGCCTGCCCCGCGTGTGTACAGCAATCAACGGAATATCAATGTATCCAGCTCACATGTTATTAATGTCATTGCTACCAAAGCTGATTTGTGTATACGAAATAAAGGGTCAATTGCGGTGGGGAAAAGTGAATGCAGCACCACACTCACCTTTGATAGTCCGAATGGCATATCATTTGTAGCATCTCGCAATACTTATTTCATTTGTGGAACGAAAGGTTATTATCAGCTTCCGTTGGGATGGTTAGGCACTTGTTATGTATCTTTTGTGCTACCCCCTGTATTCATCGCCCCACCAATGTATCATAATGATTATGTTTTGTACCACGACTTTGTTTTGAATCGTGTCAAACGGACTGTTGTTCTGGACGATATCGACCAAACAGACACTGCCTTACAGCAATATGTGGATTTTAATTTGGGACTGTTTTCCTTTGTGGGGGCCGCACTGAATAGTCGGAAAATACGACGATTGACCCGTGTTGTTGAAGCTGTAGCCAATGACACTGCCATTGCACTTGGGAACATTACGGAAGAACTCCAGATTTCTAGAATTGTTACACTCCAAAATAGAATGGTGTTAGATGTAGTTCTAGCTGACCGTGGGGGGGCATGTAGAATTATCGGAAGTAGCTGCTGTGTTTACGTACCTGACAATTCGCCATCCGTTTATGATGCTATCTCCAAACTACATAAGATAGCTGCTGAAATACACCCGGACAATGGAACGTGGACTCTTTCAGGGTGGTTTTGGTCAATGCTTACTGCTTGGGGTTGGAAACTGTTAACGATTCTATGTATCATTGTAGGGATACTGTTTTCTGTATGCTTATGTATTCAATGTGGCCCAGCTTTATGTTCTATGTGCTTATCAGCTTGTATACCATCAAGACGAGCTTTTGCTCATGACAAAATGATGCTTCATAAAGAAGTAGCCCAAATAATGTTAATTGATATAGAAGATGAGCACCCTGATTATGTCCACTATGAGGTAGCTTCAGCTAAACGCTAAAAGGGTCGTCTGTCGTAATTTGACAATGGCCGAGTTAGCGCTTAGCTGTAGCTACACGTTTTCCCGCTTAAATTGGCTACACTTGAAAGCGCCATTTTGTATGTTACGGCGGCCATCTTAGATCATAAGCGGCCTCGTGGCTAGCGTGCCCTTTAGTCCGTTGTCCGTGCCACTGACCACTCGAGTTTGCCCAGCAACAGGCTATTTTTAGTACTGGTCATCCCGTACATGCGCAGTCCCCACTGACCAGTCGCCCCTCAGGAATGTGCGCCAAACTGACCAGCGGGGTTGTAACCCTCCAATGAGCTGGCTGTGTTCCAAAAGATGACCTTATATGTACATAACGCTCTGTAACTTTGTGCCGCCTATCTTTTTATTACCTGCAAACTGTATAAAAGAACGGGTCACACCGATGTTCGGTGTGATACTTCTTGCATTACCGAAGGGTGCTGTAGGAATGTACCACCACCCCATGGGGTCTTAATAAACTTGTTCTTTGAATTTTTCAGTTTCCGTGCCAACAGTTCTTGAATGTAAGTGGGTTATCTTCGGAGCATGTAGGCCTTGGGAACCCGATACTACAGGGTGGGGTGGAATCTGCGAGGGCTAGTGGGTCTGGCGCTGGGCGCGGTCCAGGCGCGGACGGGCGCAGACGGGCTTACCTTTGGCGCACCTTTGGCGCGCATAGGGCGCGCCCGCTGCGCGTAAACGCTGTGCGTACGTGCGGACTCTGCCATAAATGGAGTGTGGGGGGGCGGGGCGAGGGAGGAGCAGCTGGGAGGTGGGAGCGGGGTGGCGAGTGGGGGGGAGCGTGCGAGGATGCTGGAAGGAGCGGGGGTGGGGCCACGGGGGAGCAGCGGCCGGGAGCGGGGTGGGGCAGGGGACAACGATGGGCAAAGGGACAGGGCACACACGAGAGAACGAGAAACGGCAGAGAAATAGACACGAGAAACAAGCAGGCACAGGGACAGTCAGGGACAACAAGCAGGCAGAGGGACAGTCAGGGACAGCTTACAACTAACAACGGCAGAGAAATAGACACGAGAAACAAGCAGGCACAGGGACAGTCAGGGACAACAAGCAGGCACAGCGACAGTCAGGGACAGCTTACAACTAACAAGTTTACAGGGCAACACGAGAAAACCGGCGGCGGCAGCGGGAGGAGAACGGGCACACTCGGGGTGGCCACACGGCAAGAGGAGCAACCAGACTGACCAGGTCAGGCCAGGTGGGTCACCTATCCTGACCTGGCTGTGCTTGTCCCTCTCCTGGAGCATCCACTTTCCAAGATTCTTTTGATTGGCTGTGTTTGTCTCTCCCCTGCAACATTGCTTGTTTACCATCCTCTTGATTGACTGTGCTTGTCTCTCCCCTGGACATCGCCTCTTTAGAATCTCTTTGATTGGCTGTGTTTGTCCATCTCCTGGAGCATCGCCTCCTTACCATCCCTTTGATTGGTTGTTTATGTCCATCTCCCGGAGCATTGCCTCTTTACTATCCTTTTAATTGGCTGTGTTTGACTTCCTTTGACTGTCTGTATGTGTCACTCACCTGGAGCATCACTTTTTTACCGTCCATTTGATAGGATGTGTTTGTCTCCCTTTCAATGGCTGTGCTCTTCCTTCTCCTGGATCATTGCTTATCTACCATTCTCTTGATTGGCTGTGTTTGTCTCTCCCCTGGAGCATCACCTCTTTACCATCCTTCTGATTGGCTGTGTTTGTCCCTCCCCTGGAGCATTGCGTCTTTGCCATCCATTGGATTGGCTGTGTTTGTCTCTCTCCCGGAGCATTGCCTCCCAGTCATCCTTTTGATTGGCTGTGTTTGGAATTCCCCCAGAGCATCACCTATCGACCATTCTTCTGATTGGCTGTGTTTGTCTCTCCCCTGGAGCATTGCCTCTGCACCATCCTTTTAATGGGCAGTCATTTATTTTTCCTTGAGCATCGCCTCTTTTCCATGCTTTTGACTGGCAGTGTTTTTCTTTTCCCTTGAGCTTCGCTTCTTTTCCATCCTTTTGATTGTCTGTGTTTGTCTCTTCCTGATTGGCTGTGCTTGTCCCTTTCCTGGACCATCACCTTTCTACTATTCTTTCGATTGGCTGTGTTGGTCTCTGCCCTTTAGCATTGCCTCTTTATAAGCCTTTTCATTGGCTGTGTTTTTCTTCCTTTGATTGGCTGTGCTTGTCCTTCTCCTGGATCATTACCTGTTTACCATCCTTTTCATTGGCTGTGCTTGTCTTCCTTTGATTGATTATGTTTGTCTCTCCCCTGGAGCATCAGCTCTTTACCATCCTTTTGGTTGGCTCTGTTTGCGTCTACCCTGGAGCTTTGCCTCTTTACCATCTCTTTGAATGTCAGTGTTTGTCTCTCCCCTAGAGCAGTGCATCTTTAACCTCCCTTTGACTGGCTGTGTTTGTCTTCCTTTGATTGGCTGTGTTTGTCTCTCCACTAGAGCATTGCTTCTTGACCAACCCTTTGATTGGCTGTTTTGTCTTCTTATGATTGTCTGTGCTCGCCGTTCTCATGGAGCGTTGTCTCTTTACCGTCCCTTTGATTGGCTGTGATTGTCTTCCTTTGATTGGCTGTGTTTGTCTCTACCCTGGAGTGCCACCTCTTTGCCTTCCCTTTGACTGGCTGTGCTTGTTTTCCTTTGATCTGCTGTGTTTGTCTCTCCACTGAAGCATCACTCTTTTACCAACTCTTTGGTTGGATGTGTTTGTCTTTCCCCTGGAGAATTGCCTCTTTACCCTCCTTTTGATTGGCTGTGTTTGTCTTCCTTTGGTTGGCTGCGTTTGTCTCTCCCCTGGAGCAACAACTCTTTCCCCTCCTATTGAGAAGCTGTGTTTATCTTCCTTTAAGTGTCTGTTTTTTGTCTCCTCTAGAGCCTCGCCTCTTTACTATCCTTTTGGTTGTCTTTTTTGTTCTGCCTTTGATTGGCTGTGTTTGTCTTTCTTTGATTGGCTGTTCTATCTTTCTTTGATTGGCTGTGTTTGTCTTCCTTTGATTGGTTGTGTTTGTCGAGCATCACCTTTTGCCATTCCTTTGATTGGCTGCATTTGTCTCTCCCCAGAGCATCGCTGCTTTACCCTCCCTGTGACTGGCTGTGTTTGTCTCTTCCGTGGAGCATAGCCTCTTTACCATTCTTTTGATTGGTTGTGTTTGTCTCTCCCCTGGAGCATTGCATCTTTACACTCACTTTGATTGACTGTGTTTGTCTCTCCCATGGAACATCGCCTTTTTACCCTCTCTTTGATTGGCTGAGTTTGTCTTCCTTGGATTGGCTGTGTTTTTCTCTGTCCCTGATCATTGCCTCTTTACCCTCCCTTTTTTTCCCCCTCATATCACCAATGTTTGCAAATCCAAGCCTTAATACACAACCTTTTCCATCCACAGGTTACTTGCAATTACACATCTGGCCCTGCTAATCCAGTCCTTCCAGTTTCCTGGTTACTGGTTTACACAAGTGTAATCATAGGACGGCGCCTTAGTCCCTTGCTGTTCAAGACCAACTCAGGAAATTGTCCCAAATCATACTGCAAGGGGCCGCCTCAACACCAGTATACGTTTTGCATATAGTTCTAGCGGCCTGGAGCCAGTCAAAACCTTGAGGGGGGAGAGGATATTTCCATCTCTTACAGATCTCTCTCCAGGATAAAAGCATCATATAAAAAAGGAGATTGTATTGTAATTGTATTGTAATTGCATTTATTTAGTGCTTGCTACCCCTGACGATGCGTCAAAGTTCTTTTTCGGCTACTAGCACGCTACTCCGGATCCCAAAAAATGAGTGGTGAATTAGCATAGTGAAATATGAAAGTAATTTGAGTAATGGATATGTTAGTCATTTATTTGGATTGAGAAGGATAGTGGAGGGATAGAAGAGGGAACAAGGCTTGCATTTATATAGTGCTTGCTACCCCTGATTGGCTTTTGAAGTGCTTTTTTAGCGAGTAGCACTCAATCAAGGGCAAAAGAAGTAAAAGATACAGCAGAAAGGGAGGGACACAAATGTAAAACAAGCATGCAAGGAGGAGAGAAGAAATAACACATGCACTCCAACTGAGTGTTAAAAGAGAAAGAAAAAAGTATCTCCGTGATTGTAAGCAACGGAAGGATATAACTCATCCATCAGAAACACTGTAAAAACCTGTGCTCCAGAGGAAGGACATGCCCAATAAAAGGAATTAAAGCAATTGAATAAGAAGCAAGGAAATAACTTGATAAACAAGCTCACCAATAGTAAGCAATGGGCTGACCTGAAGCCCACTCTAAGTTTTGGAATTGAACACAAGTCTTTTGGTAACAGATAGCTAAAGCGGTCTGCACAAGCGGCTTATTCAGTCTTTTTCTGGAGAGAGGCCGGTGTAGCTGTCCATTTTCTTCAGATAGTGACAGTGGCTTTCAGCCAGTCCTGTTTTTTGGCTAGCAGAGAAGCATGCTGGGACACGTAATTTCATTTTCCTTAGCCTTGGTGTGGGTCTTGAAGTCTCATGAGAGGAGACCAGTTGACTGTAATAGACCAGTGTTTGTTCATTGTATCAGTGTTTGGAATCCATATATATCAAAATGAGCTATAGCTTTGCCAAGGCTGCCCTTTTGGTAGTCTGTGAAAGACTTTCCACGCAGTTATAGCCAATCTCAGCTTTGTAACAGGAACTGAAGAGTATGAATGCCAACATCAACATACCCTCCTGCTGCGCACGTCTTTCTTGTTTTCACCCTTGCCAGACATTGTCAGGAAGCATGCCACATGGAAAACATTCATCTCCTGAGGTTGCCTTACTCACTCAGTCTCCTCCTCCCACGCAGCATCCAAAGCTCCTCCAACCCGAACCGGTTTTAGGGATGATTGTCCTGCATTACCGTTGCACCTGAGGCTAATTTTGTTCAGGTAAATATTTGTTCGTGAGAGTTGTACAGAGCACAATATGAACTGAATTGACTGTAGGGATTGTGGATAGTGAGCAAGAGATGGACAGAAATGTTTCAATCGTGCAAACCTCTTGTATTTACTGAGGCCAAAATCCACTCTATTGGTCTTTAAGGTAGTCCCTGTGTGGGTTTGTGTGTTCATATGTCATGCATTTAGGGAAGCGAACCCTAGCTGGGAAGTAATAGCGCGCTGTATAGGACAGTAGGAAACAACTGGTGGTGTAAAAGAAAAACAAAAGCTTAGGCGGACGAGTTTTCTCTTGTATATATGCCTCAGGTAGAAGGAGCAAGGTCTTCAAGGATGGGGTTTTAATAAAAGACATGAGCTTCAGTTCTACTGTGAAGCATTGGAGTTTATAGGCCCAGGACGCTCCAAATCAACAAAATGAATGATTCGATCGCGAGCTCTCTTCATTTGGGCACACACACGTCATGTCAATTAACAACACTACATTAAAAAAAAATTGTAACCTAGCATTATCATCAAACAAACAATGACAATTCTTAAGGCATTCTCATATTACCAGGCCACAGCAAATGGCATACTTCTATCTAACAACAGATCAATCTTCATAAATATGAAACAAACGTATTTGCAGCTAATTACACAATTTAACATGCGCCAAAATGAAACCTCCACCTCCCCAGAGCGTGGCCCCTGGTGAGGTGATGTTATGTTCCATATAGGTACCCCAATATAGGCTCAGGTAGTCACCTAACCTATCACCGAAATTCTTTGTACCATTACACTTCACAACGATTCTTAGTAATGACCTTTTGCCTAGTTACGGTAATGTCCAGAAATGACATGGGGTTTTCTCTGAAAAGCTTAAGCCTCATTCATTTTGCATGAGGATACTTGGAATCACCGCAAGACAGCAGGCCTACCATCTCCTGCATAATAACTATGTACAAGGGTCATTCATTCCGTCATACCAGTCCGACATGACACAGCAAGGTATATTACCAGGGGGTACCACTTTGAGTATATAGACCTCATCTCTTGCTGAGGTAATCAGATGAGAAAAGGACTTCCATTCCAACACACTGATGCGGGACGTTGAGGCTCCCGCACGCAGACACTCCAGCTCGCAGTGGTCTGAGAACCCTTGCTGTGTGTCCATCTTGAGACCAAGACGGGTGCCACAGTCTCCCACTTCAGGTAATGGGGTTGAGTTTATCTTAGAGGGATTCTTGGCTTTACACCCACATACATGGTAGGTACATTTAGGTACATGTAGTTAGGGTTGCATCGTATGAGTATGCTTGTATTACTGTCATGTATTTTAAATACTTGCCTGTATCAATTGCTTTAGCATGAAGGTAGAAATCTACCATCCTTTTACTCTGTCGTTGCTTATAATCATTTATATCTGTTACTGTCTAATGGTTATTTCAGCACACCTATTTTACCCTAGAATGACGCTGGTTCAATAAATGCTTATTGAAAAACGTCCCCACCGTTTATTCTGTGTATCTCTTTGAGACAAAGTGAGCACAAGTGACTGAGAGACAAGTTGCACTGTTTCCACGATTCTGAGGAATCAGGGTTGTCATGTTCGATTGTTACCAAGAACTATTCTCTCCTTGGTAAGAGGGGTTTCTTCTAGTTGCACCGCGAGCTAGCTGGTATATAGGTTAACATTACCGGTAGGGGTGTATAGAATCAGTTTGACACCAATCCTATAGTGTATGTTGTCTAAACGTGCGGATCCTATATAGGTTAATAGGAACAAGACAACATGGCACTGCCAACGTTTGTTTGGTATTTATTTAACAGTCAAGTCTGAGTAGTTCAGTCGTGCTTTTCTCAGAGATCCCTACTTACATTTCCCCAGAGACGTCTGGAGTGGGAAGGGAGCTATCCGGTCACAGCTGAGTAGGCAGATTCCTAATATTTGGCTGTAGGTTTATCAAGCTTGAAGGACAAACAGTTCCTATTTGCATAAAACCTTATCTCAGTTTCATTGAAAACTCTTCCTTGAAACATTTGTCAAACAAATGACTGATGAAAACGATGCAGGGAAAGCACAGCCTACTGCAGTCAGGGAAGAAGAAATATAAGAGGAAATAAATATTTCAGAAAACTCTAGGTATGCCCTTACTCAAAAGCTAACGGACTACGGAGTCCCAGCTAGGAGTGGATGAGTCACTTTTGTAATTGAGGCTCACGAGTCATATAGAACAGAGGTTTTCTATTCATGGGTTAAATTCCCACAAGCAGATGCACAATCAAATACATTTCATTCTTACATTGAAGATGAAACCAAATGAATACTGTCCGTATGAGTACATTTAAATTCCGCTCACCTACCAGGAGCACATAAACTGGTTTAACCCCTTCGATGCTGATGACGGCCCCCAGCCGTCATGCACTACAGTGGGCTTGTGCTGATGACGGCTGGGGCCGTCATAAACCCGCCCACTCGCGATTCTGCCCCACAGGCGCAGAATCGCGGCCGCGCCCAAGGGGTTAAAGGCACCCTTCCCCATACTAAAGACAAAGCAAGACTAGGCCCACTCGGAAGAGATGCAGCCACTTTGTTGTATTTCTATCTAGGACCCTAACTCAATATTCCCGTTTCATGCCCTTTTGTGGTTATAACTAATAATATCCTTATAAAGGCATAAGAATCATATCCATATTCAGTAATAGCCCATGGAGTCCAAAACACAGCACGGCTACTCCCATAGACTCCTAGAAATCACAACGCGTTCTTTAAACAAACCATGCCACCAGCAGCCCGGCAAAACCCTGTGCTCTTGTTTTGATTTGCACAAGAACTCCTAGAGTCCAGAAAGAACTGTTAGTTCTTGGTGACGTCTTATGTCCAACCTTACGTCAAACCCGGCACCTTTCAGGTGTAAATATACCAACGTTGCCTTAAGCAAACACACGGTGGTTGGGAGCAGAGCGACATTCTACTTGCCCGAGAGCCCAGCTGTTGCGGAGAGCTGAAGGAAACTGCCCCTCCCTTTGACGCACGAAGAGAGACGCTATCTTTTTCTCCAGCCGAGAAAATCCAGCTCCGGTGTTCCCAAGTCACCCTCGTGGGTTGCTGGGAGATTGAGTCCTGAGAAGTGAGATACAAGGCCTCCTTCATTCTATAACCAAGGTACAGAGCTGATTAAAACCTTAGAGAGAATTCTTGATTCCGATACTTGGCAAAACTTAAACTCAACTTAAAACTGGAACTCACTTACTCCTTTCCACGTATTAGGATTAGGTCAGGTACACTGGGGTAGGCGTATCTTAGAAGCACCAGTTGAGTTCGTTAGTCAATGTTTTTATGTATGTATATATTTTTTCAATTTTAAAGTATCATATGGCTAAGAAACCATATCCATGCTTTTACAGTATTATTTCATAATACTACTTTTACTGTACGCACTTTACTTTATAATAAGTATTGCAACTGTGGCAATTCATTTCTCTTGCATGAGAAAGAAGACTGCTCAATAAAATAACACCTTTTATTGAAAACGCCCGTCTCTCTGTTTCTCGGCACTCTGGTGGAACTAAGCATGCACAATTGACTGAGTAAAATAGCTCTCTATTGTTTCACACGACTCTAGAGATACACTCTTTATTCTGGGGGAGCAAAGTTGTCATGTTATATGGTTGTCAGAAGCTAATCCCTGTTTGTCTAAATCAGGACGGGTAACCCTTTCCTGAACATTCGAGAAAGTTTCTAGTGATCTCTGAGCTAGCTGGCAAAACTAATTAAGTCTAACATAGTCAGTAGAGACCTAGGTGACCTCAGTCCTACGTCTACACTGCTGTTTATGTTATTCGAATGCGCAGAGCCTATTGGGAATATAGGAACTACACTACATGGCGCCCAATGTTTGGTAAGGCGATACAACTAACGCAAGACACTAGAGTAATGTTGTGCTTTTCACACAGACCCCTTTCTCCCGTAAAAAACTCCAATAGACGTCTGGAGTGGGTGAAAGGTTAATATCCGCCAGAACTTAGTAGGATGAGAATCCTATGTATTAGTTTCTTGTTTAGTCAACGTTGAAGGATACAGTGTTCCAAAATATTGTGCACCTAATCTTTGTTTCCTTGAAACTTGATCTGCAACAAAACTTTCTGTCAGTAAAATGGGGGAAAGTGAAGACGAAAGGGAGCAAGCTAGAATAGCAGCTCAACTCCTAGCAGATGACACAAGTCTCCAAAATGAAGACCCGAATGCTATACTCATTCCGGTTAATGTAAGAAGAACTATAACTCTTAAACTTATAGAAAATGGGCTATCACCAAGAGGTGGTACGGTCATATTCGTGATAGAGGCACATGAGTTTCGGCAGACAGAGGCATTCTATTCATGGATACATTTTCCAGCAGCACACGCTGTGACAAAAGATTTCCACTATTACAAAACAGAGGAACCTCCGGATGAATACACTCCTTTCGAGGACGTTGAAATCCCACTAACTTACCAAGAGCACCTGCTCTGGTTTAAAGGTGCCCTAAAACATCAAAATCACATCACCAGGCACGGTCCACTAGGTAGACCAGGAGCCACGTGGCCGGTTCTAGCCAGCTACACAACACACCCAGACATTAAAACAATGTCAAGTGAAGAGCTCCTAGTTAAACTAAAAGAATTAACAAAGGCATATAGAGAATTAGTTCAATTGGCAAGGGACGATATAAAGTACCTCCAGAAATTGAAGGAGACAGATATAACAGACCAACCATTTGAACTTTCCAGAGTCATAGAAAAATCCTAGGAAGAACTAGGGAAAGATAGTTTGGGTGGGACACCAGTAAAACCCCAACTAACTGAAAATCCTGAAAAAACATTTATTAAAAATAATTTAAATACTCCAAAAAAGGGTTGGGATGGTAATCAACAATCCACTCCCAAGGAAAAACGTTTCCAGTCCAGAGGAAGGTCTCCTCATAGGAGAGAAAGATCTTGTGGCAGAGGAGGCAAGTCTCCCCAAAGGGAACCCTCTGAGAAAAGATATAGCCATAGAGATAGGGATAAATTGAGAAAACCTGATAGATATCAAGATATTGATACACGTCCCTCTCGATATTTTCAGACTTCCTCACAGAAATCGGAAAGAAGAGGACGGTCAGAACACAAGGAAGAGCACGTCAAGTCCAAAGACAAAGAACCTGCTCATCAAAATAAAAAATCACAATTTCCCAGAAAGAAGGTAGCAAGTATTAAAACTAAACATGCCGAGGATTCTGAGGACACAACTGAAAAACAGAGATTGGCCCAGACAATGCTAGACAGCGCAGCAGAAGTGAGCATAGCTCGCAAGATCCTGATGAATCTTCTGGAGACAGTGGAGACGTATGAATACATTCAGGTGGAGAGTGCAGACACACGAGTCAGTGTGCCCCATAAACTATATGAAATAACATTACGTATAGAGGGAGATAAAACTAGGAAAATAAAAGGTCTCTTTTGGGAGAAACTTTCTAAAGGCTATGACATCCTGTTAGCTGAAAAAGACTGGCCACCAGAGTTTGTCAGGGAGTGCACTCATGGCGAAGAAATGATTATGCCTGCCTTCTCAAATCATATTCCTATTCATAAAAAATACACATTTGCAAGAAAATGGGCAGTGGCCCAAGCCTCTGCTTTATATAAAAATCATGTAGGATGGGATGAGGATTCTCCTCCCCACAAAATCCAGTTAAAAAATCAACCCACTGCTCAAAGGCAGTACCCAGTTAAACAAGAAGCTAAAAAGCAAGTCAGGGAGATCTTAGATCAACTTGAATATCAAGGGGTAATTGAAACATGCACCTCACAAATGAACAATCCTTTGTTTCCTGTCTCCAAGCCAGATGATTCATATCGCCTAGTTTTGGACTACAGACATTTAAACCCCTGCTGCAAAACCTTTGTAGTACAAAACTCACATAGTGCAGCACTAATGAATAACATCGTGCGCAAGAAATATAAAACGACATTAGATATCTCTAATGGATTCTTTTGTCAAAACATTGCACCTGAAAGCAGGTATTTGACCGCTTTCTCAATGGGGTCGCAAAAACTATTTTGCCGACTCCCACAGGGATTCAAGAATAGCCCAGGATTATTCTCAGCAAGGGTAACAGAGTTACTACAAATATATAATGATGAGGCATTATCATCTGTCGATGACATCTATCTTACAGACGATGACCTGGAGACTCACTTAAAAAGAGTGAACACCATAATACTTAGGTTCGCATCAGAGGGTTAAAAATGTAACTTTAAAAAGTCAAGAATTTTCCCATCTAACAGTCCTATTTTTAGGATATGAATTATCAAGTGAAGGCAAAAGCCTGGCAGACAACTTCTTAGAGAAGTGTGCAGTTCTCCAAGCACCAAAAACGCTGAAAAATTTACTATCAATACTAGGCTTCCTGAATTTCGGTAGAACATACATTCTAAATTATGCAGAGAGGATTAAACCTCTCTATGAATTAATAAAACCTGATTTGAAACCAATAAATTGGACTCAGAAACACACAGAAATTTTAAGATCATTACAAACAGACATGTTAGCTAAAACAAAATTACAAACTCGCGAAAACATACGCAACCTCGTAATCCGAGTCATCCCAGGTAGATGCAGATTCACATACCTAACCTCTAATGAGGGAGAAACGGTACCTATAGCTTACAAATCACATTTGTACACTCAAGCTGAAATTAAATTCACCTCTACAGGAAAAATTCTGACAGCGGTTCAAACTGCTGTAGCAAAAGAAAGAGCCCTAGCCCAAGGCAAGAGAATAACTGTCTATACAGCAGAATCAACATTTGAGGCATTAACAAGTCCACGCAATCTGAATACAGTGGCATTAGATCCAAAATGGATACAATAGGAAAATTCTCTTGCTACAGAAGACTTGAAATACTGCTTTGACCTGAAACTGAAAAAACTAGATGATCTAGAATATGAATAAGAATGTCCTCTGCCAATCGAAATGTTGCCTCTGGAACAATATACCTGCGTAATCTATATGGACAGATTCGCACAACACTACGATGTAGATAAAAAATCTTACAATGCAGCATGCGCGATTGTTAAAGGTCGCTGGCGCTCTGGTAAATTCAAACCGATGATTACCAAAACTGAATCACTCAGAAAATGTTCAGCTCAGCGAGCTGAAATAAGATCTTTAAAGATGGCGCTTGAAAATGCCGATCGCGAATTCCCCACACTGATAGTGTGCGATTCGCATTACTGTGTCCAGTCTTACAATAAAAGCATGCAGACTGGGATTAAAAATGGTTACAAAGATGACAGAGGTGCCACAATAAAGCATAAAATGCATTGGGAACAAGTAGTTCTTTTACAGAAAGAACTACAAAAGACTCACGTGATCCATACATTGAGTCATCAATTTGATGGCGTTCACGTTGCAGGAAATTAATTGGGTAACACAGCCACAGCGGAAGCGGTTCAACCGGCTTCTGTAGCCACAAAAAAGCGTTCAAAAAACACATAGATGGGGAAACCATGCTGGCAGTAAAAGCCTCATTAAAAGGCGATTACGCAGCATTACCTCTCAACTATCCACTCAGTAATACATACATAATTGATGCAAACTCCGTTCCTTTTGCTCAAATCCCTGGAGTGGGGGATAGAGTAATTCCAAACACGAACCGGAGAGTTTTCTTGATTGAAAACGCACACATGGGACTGGGCCTGAGGCACCAACAGATCTTGAAATCTCTAATAGAATTACAATCAGAATACTGTATTGTCCTTGGGGATTTTAACATACATATGGAGGCTGGGATGGACACTGATACGATTAAAATCAATGATGTCACCGCCCCCCTGGGCCTTATTCCCTATCTGTCTGTTCCGACTCATAACAAGGGTCACACTCTCGATCAAGTTTTTTCCACCATTCCTCTTGTTATGGCCAGTCCAGTTCCTGTCCTATGGTTGGACCACTTTCTGATTAGGTTTCAGATCCAGGGCACCAGTAAATCCCCCTGTGCTACTTCCAATTGTCCTTGGCACACTAGTCGGGCATACCATCGGGTGACTCCTGAGAGTTTGGCTCAGGCCTGCTTGGAGCATCCCTGCCCTCTATCAGGTGACCTTGAGAGGGATCTTGATCAGCTACAGAAGTGGTTAGTGGAGCGGTTAGATGAACTTGCTCCGCTGATGACGCCCCGGATAACCGATAGGCGGACCTCGGCGCCGTGGTTTACGGAGGCTCTTGCACTGTCCCGGCGGAATTGCAAGGTAGCAGAGAGGCTCTGGTGCCAGCAGTATGATCCTGGGTCCAAGGCTGCTTATAGGGCTACTATCAAGGGCTACCATGTGGACATTTTGGCTGAAAAGAAGAACTATTTCTCTGCAAGAATTGAGACTGCTTCAAGCTCCTGCAGGGAAATCTTCACTATTGTGAAAGAGTTCTTAACCCCTAAGGCTAATGCTTCACATCATGAGTTTTCTGAGCCATGGGTGATTTCGTTAGCTAGCTTTTTCACCACCAAAATTAAGCGGATTCAAGACTCTTTCTCCTTCTTGGGCCCTAGTGCTGTTACCATCCCGAGGGACCAGCTGAATTTGACAGCGGGTCCTGGACCCTTTCTTTCTGAGTTTCCATCTCTATCTGACTCTATCTCTCAGGACTTCCTTTTCAAACTTAAGTCAGGCTCTCCCTCTGATCCCTGCCCTGCTAGATTTCTGGCTAGGGCAGCTGAGGCTCTGAACCCTCTGATTAATCCCATTCTGAATTTGTCACTGACTAGTGGTGTGGTTCCCCTGGTGTGGAAACAGGCGATGGTCGTTCCACTCTTTAAAAAGTCTGGCCTTGACCCCGAGGTCCATGCCAATTATAGGCCGATTTCTCTCCTGCCTGCTCTCGCAAAGATAGTGGAAAAGCATGTTCATACTGTGCTCTCCACTTTTCTTGAAACCCATAGCTTGCTGCACTCCACCCAGTCGGGCTTTCGATCTAACCTTAGTACCGAGACGGCCCTTTTGGAGGTTAATGAGACCATCAAGGAAGTGCTTCACGCAGGAGGAAGGGCCATGTTGGTAATGTTAGACCTGTCGGCGGCTTTCGACACCGTCCCTCATGAGGGTCTCCTCAGCAGACTCCATGAGATCGGTCTGAGAGGGACGGTGTTGAGCTGGTTTAGATCTTACTTAGCTGGTCGCCGGCAGGTGGTCTGGGCCCCCCATACTCTGCCGAAGTGCCGCCTTTGAAGGTCGGAGTCCCTCAGGGGTCGGTGCTGAGCCCGATTCTCTTTAATATCTTTATGACCCCTTTGGCGGTGCTGGTGGAGTCCTTTGGGGCTCAGATCATATCATATGCCGATGACACCCAGCTCCTTTTCACTTGTGGTAAGGGGGCTGAGTTTGATGGAGAGAGCATCCGCGGGTGTCTTGGGGCTGTTTTCGAATGGTTTCAGCGAAACAGCCTCAAATGCAACCCTGATAAATCAGAGGTGCTTTTCTTCGGATGTCAGGCCGACCCAAGTTGGGAGGATTGGTGGCCTGTGAACATGTTCCCTCCTGCGTCCTCCTCCTTGGCTGCTAAGAACTTGGGGGTCAAAATTGACAACAGCCTATCGCTTAGGTCCCAGATCCTTGGTCTGACTGGCACTTGCTATGGTCTCCTCAAAATGTTACGCAAGTTCCTTCCTCTGCTCCCGCTGGCGCATAGGAAGACTACGGTCCAGGCTCTGTTTTGTTCTAGGCTGCATTATTCAAATGTTCTATACTTAGGTCTTCCGGACTACCTACTACAAAAACTTCAGGTGGTCCAAAACTCGGTGGCACGGGCGATTTTTGGCCTTCCCCGTCGAGCGAGAGCCTCGGATCTACTACACTCCCTTCATTGGCTCCCTATTCGGAAGAGGATTGTTTTTAAAACACTAACGCTTGCGCATAAGGCTCTCGATGCTATGGGAGCTGAATATATTCAGAAACGTCTTGCTTTCTACAAACCAACTAGATCCCTTAGATCGGAATCTCTTGGTCTTGCCATTGTCCCTGCTGTTAGGAAAGCAAGGGTAGGGGGACGCTCTTTTAAACGTCTGGCTCCCCAGCTCTGGAACACCCTCCCTCTGTCGCTCCGCTGTACTCCGAACTTGCTGGCCTTCAGAAAGGGTCTGAAGACGTGGCTCTATGGACAGTGATCCGCTTGCTTCTTCTCTATTTTTCTGCCTGCCCTCTGTAGTCTGCTGTGGGTTTTAAAAGCGCCGGGACACTCCTTGGAGTAGCGGAGCGCTATATAAGACACCCATAACATTAACATTAACATTAACTGGTGGCCGGGGATGAGCTTGCAAATGTACAAATTTGCAATGGATTGTCCAGACTGCAACAGAGATCGCAGTTGTGAACCGGACCAGACTATTGCCAGGACACCTTTTTTAGAAAGCATCAGGCGATCTATACGCAGAAATCCACCTGGAGAAATGCGTCCCCATAATTATTAAGACAAAATTCACTTGAAAATGTAGACCGCCAGCGCTCGGCTGACGCCAGATCTGTTATAAAAGATTTGCGAGTGGGGGGGCGGAGCTAGCCGGCAAGCGAGATGGCGGCCTGAGACCGTAGCTCCGCCGTGCCTGTAACATTTATCCTGCAATAATACCGATTGGAGTGACGACAGCCTCCCGATTCCTGCTCCCCCGGATAACTAAAAGCGAGGTGGGCAGCAGAAGCACCCGAGGTGGAGAGTCTGCTTGCCGGAGACTACGATACGACCAGTCTGCGCTTCGGATGTGGTAGGCCGCTCGACCGCGGTCTCCCGTACTCCTCTTGCCAGGGCGACGTGGCAAGACGTGCGGCCGCCGTCAGTGACGCGGCCCGGACCTTTGCGACCGGATGCATCCAGCGCCCGCCGGGGGCTGCACACACTAGGAGGGCTGGGACGCCCCATCATACGGAACTACCCCCCGGTTGGGCAGGAGATCTACAGCTGGCGGAGCGCTGCTCAAGACCGGAGCAGTCCCGTGCTCCCAAAACTAGCTGTTGGAGCTGAGACGGAGGTGGCGGCTGGCCTCGTAGGGGTGAGAACGCAGGGTGTATCGGGCTGCTTGTGAACGGGCCATATCATAGGAACGCTGCCCGGCCGAACCCTCGGCAGTGATTGCAAGGCTGCCTCTGTGGCGGCGGGGAGGACCCTGGCGTGCTCGGCGCCATTTTGAGGAGCATTATCGGTGGATGGGAAGGCCCGGTGCTTTTCAATTACCCAGGCATTGAGGTTTATGTCAGACTCCTCGGAGGTGAGAGGACGCCCATAATCCCAGGCGGGGCCCTACCAAGCACTCGACCTCCAAGAACGGGTATTTCCGGACAACCCTGGGCGCACAAGCCAGGCCATGCATTGGGGGCGCACGCATATAATAATTAGCCAAGATCTCCGGGTGTTGACTACTCGAGACAAGGAAGCTGGTAGGCACCGGAAGAGCTGAATCCACGCCATAACTCACGCAAAGCGGGTAGGTCACAGCCAGCTCCTCATAGGAAGAGGGTCCCCTGTGGAGCCCGGGAAAGACCACCCGCCCCGCCGCGACAAGACCGGTCCTCACGATGGGCAAAGGTGACCGAACACAGAGCAAACTGCCATTTGCGCAGAAGCGACTTTTGCAACAGAGTCCGCAGACGGAGGTCGAGACGGCGGCGAATACGGCCGAAGCTCAAGGCCTAAACTCGGATATTAAAACCATGCTGCTCTCGATGGAACAGAGTATACAGACAAGCATATCAGCTCTGGGCACCAAAATGGACGCCATGTCTTACAGGATGGACCGCATGGCGGAAAGACTAGACAAGCACGCGGAGCGCCATGATATGGCTGAAAGACGAATGACAGAAGTGGAGGAGGCGCAGACCGACCTAGACACGGCAAATAAGAGGATGGAAAGGATGATGCAAGCCCTGCAGGACAAAACCGAGGATTTGGAAGCTCGCTCGAGGCGATGCAACCTACGCATTATGGGCCTTCCGGAAAGTACAAACACAGGCCCCATGGAACTCTTCGTCGAGAAGCTGCTGAGGACCTTGCTGGGTGAAGACGTGTTTTCGAGTATGTTCACAGTAGAGAGGGCGCACAGGACACTAGCCCCTCGCCCGAAGCCAGGGGCGCCCCCCAGGCCCATCATAGCTAAGTTGCTGAACTACCGCGACAGGGACGTGGCGCTCAAGCTGGCCAGGGCCAAGCGACAGATGCAGTACGAGGGGTCTGCCATATCCCTATACCCAGACTTTACGGCTAAGGTACAGGAAGAGCGGAAAAAATTCCTTCCACACAAGAAGCGCCTACGGGAAATGGGGCTGGACTATGCATTGTTATACCCTGCTAAGCTGCAAGTCAATCGAAGAGGGCATTCACACATATTCACGGACCCCAAGGCTTTGCAACAGGCCATGAACCACTGGTCGAGGGAACAGGCTTCGCACAGCGAGGAAACCCCGGAGGCGGCGGGGGCGACAGCCAGCTTGAGGAACAGGACTAAATCGGCGCTGGGAGCGGCGAACTATGGGTCTCTGCGGCAGTATCCGGCGACAGAGGCCGGTGAGAACATCCCTCGTATTTTAGCCACTGAACTGGAAGGTTCGAACTGTGTGGCGGGCGACATTTCCAGATAAGTGAAATGGGGAGCGGGGGCAGGGGAGGCACTATGAACACTGAGTACCACACTCCCTCGTTGCACCTCAGTCTTGTACCACGTTGGTAATAATGCCTCCTCTTCCTTCTCTGTGCGGGGGAGATCCCGGGATTCTGCAATGGGGAGTCTTTGGTCAAGGAAATGTTGCTCTATCCTGAATTACAGTGCACGGCGGGGGGCGGGCGGATGGCTACACAAGTAATCTGAGAGTTTTTGGAGGTACTTATGTCCCTGGGCTACCACTGCCCCCGCGCACTATGCTTTGTTGTTTTGTTGGTATGTTTTGAAGTTTTGTTGGTATCGGGTGGGAAGGGAGGGGCAGTGGGAGACTGACGGACTAGGTTGGGGAGGGTCTGCTGTGGGTGGGTGAGGGGGGACCTTGAGGGGGGGGGCACCATCCGCAGAATGTTCACTGGCTGTTATAGATGACCTCATGCATGCAAGATTTGCCGCTGCTCACAATTGTGGTACAACCTTTATCTGCTGTAGATGTCTAGAGCCCCCGTGACGGACACTGACACTCCTATAGACACCGTCCGGGCTATGACCTGGAACGTCAGAGGCCTAAATGACTATAGAAAGCTGAGGAAAGTGCTTCACTATCTACAGAGACATTGCATAGATTTGGCTCTCCTGCAGGAGACATATCTCCGTCTAGATAGTGCTATGCTACGACACAGGGGTCTGGCGGGGCATTCCACGGCGGCGGGGTTCACCACACACTCCAGGGGGGTTCTGACATGGGTTAACCCACGATCAGGTCTAGATTTAAAGCTGCTGCGTGCTGACCCGGAGGGGCGTTTTTCTATATCAAGATGCACTGGGAAGGGTTATGACTTGATTGTAGTCAATGTGTATGGCCCGAATGACGACTCCCCAGAGTCCTACGAACAATTGGCGCACAGCTGCAGACAGTACTCTGAAGCACGTATGCTCTGGGGGGGGGGACCTTAACCTGGTACTAGACCCGGAGCTGGATAGATCCTCTGGGCCCCACCGTCGGCCGTCGGCGGCCGCTCAGACACTTCAGGCTGAGTTGCTGACACTTGATCTAGTTGATGTGTGGAGAAGCAGGAACACGGTCAAGTGAGGATACACCCACTACTCGTCATTCCACAACATTCACACGCGGATCGATTATTGGTTAGCCTCCTATCCCATCACCAGTCACATTCTGTCATGCACGGTGCTGGCACGTACCCTGTCTGATCACTCGCCGGTGCTGCTGACACTGGCGATGCCGTCACGTAGGATCCCGCCATTCACGTGGCGCTTTCCCCCGTATGCGTTGTTAGACGACGTCTTTAGAGGCGAGCTGGCGGAAGAAATAGACCTGTTTTTTTAACAGAGTATAGGCTCCGTCGACTCCTTTGGCACGGTTTGGGAGGCGTTCAAGGTCTTCATCCGGCGGATTGCAATGTCCAAACACTCTAGTGTGCTGAAGGCGATCCGGCAGCGATTGCGCTATCTGGAAACACAATTAGGGGACCTGGAGAAACAACAACTGAATAACCCTGACCCCACGGTGGCTGATAGTATTAGAACCCTGGTTGTGGAATATAATGAGGAGGCAGATAGAGAGGTCCGCTACTTGGGTAAATATGCCACAGCACGCACCTATGGTGAAAGTGAGCGACCAAGTTCGCTCCTGGCCAGAATACTACGCGACACCAGGAGGGCCCCTAACTTAACTGAATTAGTTACGACGAGCGGTAACAAAGCCACGACAGAGTATGAGATACTGGCGGAATTCCGCGACTACTACTCTAGTTTATATACGGCACAAACAGTAAACCTGGAGTCAGACATGGATGACTATTTGGAGCACATACAGTTACCTTTCCTGGCTCAGTCGGACAGGGAGTTCCTGATGTCCCCCAGACAGGCGGACGAGATCTCCGAGGCTCTGTCCAGCATGCGTGTCCATAGCGCCCCCGGCATCAACGGTTTGACTGTAGGGTTCTACAAAGCGTTTAAGGTTAAACTTATCCCCCATTTGCTCTCATTGTTCGACGTGATATCAGAGGAGGGCTGCATGCCATGCTCTATGAGGGAAGCTTTATTGGTGACTATATTGAAACCTGGCAGACCAGCCAACGCCTGCGGCTCATACAGACCGCTCTCCTTACTGAACGTGGATGCGAAAATTTACGCCAAAGTCTTGGCCACTCGTCTGGCACTAATTGCTCCGGAGGTGGTTGCCCCGGAACAGTCCGGATTTGTGCCTGGGAGAAACCTCGCTTACAACATACGCACAGTGTTGGGCACCTTGCAGCATGTGAAGCAAGACACTAAAGCCGTGGCCATATTTTTAGACATGGAGAAGGCCTTCGACTCCGTGGAGTGGCCGTTTATGTTAAGAGTCCTGCGCAGACTGGGATTGGGGGAACTGTTCCTGCAAATGGTGGGAGCGCTTTATTGGAAACCCATAGCTAGGGTGCACCTGGGGGGACGAGTTTCGGACCCGTTCGACATCAGTAGAGGCACGAGACAGGGATGCCCTCTGTCACCGTTGCTTTATGCCCTGGTCGCTGAACCGCTGGCATGTGCATTGCGGGAGTATCACTGGCATAGGGGAGTTAGTTTCCCGACATACAAAATAGTCATCTCGGCATATGCCGATGACACGTTACTTTATGTACGGAACCCGGGGTTGTGAACCTATCCCCCGTGTTGCGGGAAGTGGTACGATTTGGAGCTCTCTCCGGACTTAAAATCAACTGGGAAAAATCGGTGGTATTTCCGCTGACTCCGATGACTAGCTGTTTTGATATGGAATACCCTTTACGCTGGTCAACGGAACCAGTGAGATATTTAGGCATCATGATCCATACTAGTGCGGAGGAGATGTACCGAGAAAACTATGGGTTGGCGTTTAGTAAATGCGAGGATGACGTGGAGCGGTGGTGCAAGCTACCGCTCTCCCTGATGGGACGGATAGCCATCATGAAGATGGTGAATCTACCAAGGTTCCTCTTCATGTTTGCCACATTGCCAATTGTACTCTCAAAGGCCTTTTTTGTTAATCTGACAAAGCTCATGACCCGGCTGGCATGGGGAGGCAGGCAACCACGAGTGAAGTGGAGCACGCTTACGTTGCCTTATGAGCTGGGTGGCCTTGGTGCTCCAGACCTTGAGAGATATTATAGAGTTGCTCAAGCCGCCCATCTGCACACGTGGATTCACGGTGAGAGGAACATCCTGCACGTGCGAATGGAACTACTCTTTGCTGATCCCCTCCCGCTCCCTGCCACGATCTGCACCCCCATCGACCGTAGGATCGGTGTGCTGGATTCTATAATGGCGACGAATCATGCCTGGCACTCGCTCATGAAAGCTAGAAGTGGAGAACTGATCTATTCACCCCTGATGGCGGTGGAGTGGTTGCAATGGCTACCGCCTAGTGAAGAGAGAAGGGTAGTCCGGGTACTACTGGAGCTAGGCATAGATACAGCTGGTGCATTGTTTGCGGAGGGAAAAGTTAAAACCTGTTGCAGCGGTTCCAGTTCCATAGGGTCCGGAGTGCCTTAAAGGCACACTGGGCCCAGACGTGGAGGAGCCTCCCGACCTCCCAGAACTCTCCCACATCATAGCCACCGTGTCACCCCGCCATTTGACGGCACACCTGTATAAGGCTATTACCTCACATAGAGCTCAGGAGGTATCTAAGGCTCGCCTTGCCTGGCAGTGTGACCTAGAGCTTACGATAGACGACGCAATGTGGAAATATTGCTGCGCCAACACCAAGAAGCTGTCTCTGAATGGACGCCATTGGCTGATCCACATTAAATTCTTTCAAAGAGTATATTACACCCCAGAAAGGTTGCACCGTTATGGTCTTCGACAGTCCCCGGAGTGTGAGCGATGCCATGCGCCGGTGGCGGACTTCCTCCATTTAGCGTGGGGGTTTTGCAGGGTATATGAGTTTTGGATGGCAGTAATAGCAGAGCTCAGTGAGATATTAAATTATGAACTCCCTGTTGACCCGGCGCTGGCACTGCTGGGCTAGTCCAGGGCACTACCAGTGGCGTACAGGTGACTGACGGACATGGGCTTACTTCTAGCTAGACGCAAATAGCCCAGTACTGGATGAGGGGACCAACGCCAACCAAATCACGATGGGCCAGGGACATGGTATATTGCAGCACTCAAACAGAACATTACAGCGTACTCCTTCCCCCTACTAGTCGCCCCAAAAAGTTTTGGAGTTTATATAACACCTTCAGGCACACAAGAGACGACACTGTTGACACTTCACAGGAATCAAAAAAGGGGGTGGTGATGAACAGAGTGTCTGAATTAAGCAGACCACTCTTAGCCCGTCCAAAGATCAGGGCTTGATCCATCAGCATTATTTAGCTCACTGCACCATCCCACCTCAGAACCTGGCTATATGCAAGTTAGTCTGTCCCTGGCCCTGTGCATCATGGGAACAGGGCAGACCAAACTACCAAGCCAATTCTTCACCAGAAAGGAGACAAGCTTCCGGGGACCGGTTTCTGGCATTTCAGCCGTCGTCGGCCCGGCTTGCTTGAATCCTGATGATGCAGTGAGCAAGGAACTCATGTCCGAGTATACCCTGCCACACCTATAGTGGCCAAAAACGATTCAAAAAAGGGGGTGGTGATGAACAGAGTGTCTGAATTAAGCAGACCACTCTTACCCAGTCCAAAGATCAGAGCTTGATCCATCACCGTTATTTAGCTCACTGCACCATCCCAGCTCAGAACCTGGCTATATGCAAATTAGTCTGTCCCTGGCCCAGTGCATCATGAGAACAGGGCAGACCAAACTACCAAGCCAATTCTTCACCAGAAAGGAGACAAGCTTCCGGGGACCGGTTTCTGGCATTTCAGCCGTCGTCGGCCCGGCTTGCTTGAATCCTGATGATGCAGTGAGCAAGGGACTCATGTCTGAGTATACCCTGCCACACCTATAGTGGCCAAAAACGATTCAAAAAAGGGGGTGGTGATGAACTGAGTGTCTGAATTAAGCAGACCACTCTTACCCAGTCCAAAGATCAGGGCTTGATCCATCACCGTTATTTAGCTCACTGCACCATCCCAGCTCAGAACCTGGCTATATGCAAATTAGTCTGTCCCTGGACCAGTGCATCATGGGAACAGGGCAGACCAAACTACCAAGCCAATTCTTAACCAGAAAGGAGACAAGCTTCTGGGGACCGGTTTCTGGCATTTCAGCCGTCGTCGGCCCAGCTTGCTTGAATCCTGATGATGCAGGGAGCAAGGGACTCATGTATGAGTATACCCTGCCACACCTATAGTGGCCAAAAACGATTCAAAAAAGGGGGTGGTGATGAACAGAGTGTCTGAATTAAGCAGACCACTCTTACCCAGTCCAAAGATCAGGGCTTGATTCATCACTGTTATTCAGCTCACTGCACCATCCCAGCTCAGAACCTGGCTATGTGCAAATTAGTCTCTCCCTGGCCCAGTGCATCATGGGAACAGGGCAGACCAAACTACCAAGCCAATTCTTCACCAGAAAGGAGACAAGCTTCCGGGGACCGGTTTCTGACATTTCAGCCGTCGTCGGCCCGGCTTGCTTGAATCCTGATGATGCCGTGAGCAAGGGACTCATGTCTGAGTATACCCTGCCACACCTATAGTGGCAAAAAACGATTAAAAAAAGGGGGTGGTGATGAACAGAGTGTCTGAATTAAGCAGACCACTCTTACCCAGTCCAAATATCAGGGCTTGATCCATCACCGTTATTTAGCTCACTGCACCATCCCAGCTCAGAACCTGGCTATATACAAATTAGTCTGTCCCTGGCCCAGTGCATCATGGGAACAGGGCAGACGGAAGCTTGTTTCCTTCCCAGTATAAGAATTGGCTTGGTAGTTTGGTTTGCCCTGTTCCCATCATGCACTGGGACAGGAACAGACTAATTTGCATGTAGCCAGGTTCTGAGCTGGGATGGTGCAGTGAGCTAAAAAATGGTGATGGGCTCGGGTAAGAGTGGTCTGCTTAATTCAGACACTCTGTTCATCACCACCACCTTTTCTGAATCATTTTGTCCACCATAAGCGTGGAAGGGTATACTCAGATGTGAGTCCCTTGCTCATTGCACCATCAGATGGGTTGTAGGTACAATGCCGTGTATGTACCTGCTTCACTTAATAAAGGTGTTTAAAAAAAAAAATAATAAGATTTGCGAGTCTTCATCGGCACATACGCAATTGGCATGCTACATTCTGATCAGGGTCTTGCGTTTAGCTCTCGAGCTTACAAAGAGGCCATGAAAGGCATGGGCATCGCATTGCGGTACTCATCTCCCTTCCATCCTGAGGGAAATGCGGTAGTGGAAAGAAAAAACTGTGACATAAAGCAATCTATAACGGCAAGGGTATTAGGTTCGGGTGATGGGTGGGTCAAACATTTAATAAGTGTCCAACGTAGTCTTAATAACATGCCAAGAAATTTTCTAGGCGGTATCAGTCCATACGAACTTTTGTTTGGTACTAGAATGATTATCCAGGATCTGGATCGTCAAACTTCAGTGGTAGAAGAAAAAACCTTTGATATCAAAGATCGTTTGGCTGTTTTACAGGACTTGAATGACACAAGAAAGAGTCTAAGTAACATAAAGTTTAAGCTAACAACCACTGAAGAACCACCTGTCCCAGCAAGACCTGTCTGGATTCCGAAGATTGGGGATCTGGTCAGAGAAAAGATCGCGGAGAAAAAGGAATTTGGGTCTTCTTACAGAAAAGTAGTACCTGTCTTAGCTGTCAGCGGAACAAGATCAGTAGTACTACCGCCACTTGCTGGTAAAAAGGATAACAGAATTGTTTCCATCGATTTGGTGAAAAAAACAAACATGTGGCCGATAATAAATAGCAGGCCCAGTGGACTACCAAGAAATAGCAGAAGACCAAACTTTGCTACAATCCAAGAGGTTCAAACTGAGAGACTAATCACATTCGATAAACCTGCAGTAAATAACCAGGGACTATGCAACAAAGCCATGGAACTTGTGCCTCTTGAAACCCAAACCACAACAATTCGTAATGATATACTAATCTATAACGATGTGGCATCAGAATGTACAAATCTAACAAAAGAAATTGCAAAGATCAATGGGAATCCAGAAGCAATCCCACCAATTGACAGAACAGCATCTGGCTATTTTATCAACTTTGATGACTTTTCCGATGATCCAAGTGAACACGGAGACAAGCCACCAACAAAAACTTTCAAAGAAAAAATGACCGAGCTTTTACACCAACTAAAAGAAACATATCTGATTTCACCATGGAATGAATTTTGGACTGTGTTAGGTGTACTTTTTCTCCTGCTTTGGCTCCTCATGGTTTTATGCTGAGGTAGATTCATTGATGGAAAATATAGTACAATGGACACAGCAAGTCAGAACATCAACTTGGTCTTAAAGTCTCACAGATCCTCTCACATAGAGAAAAGAAAACTATCATCAGTGAACATCACAGCCAATCCAATACCTGGTGGTATAGCATGGGACAGAACTGACTATGAAATGTGTGGCCCGATTGAGCTCTTGAAGTATCCACACCTGTTTAAGGTTTCCTTAAGTGACTTTGTGATACCCAGTAATTTTTCCGATGATTGGGACTTCGAAAATATTAATAATATGATGTCAGATTTAGTAATGTCAGCTAAATTCACAGAACAGGATTATTTACAGGGTTCATCAAATTATGAAGAGTTATACTGTTACAATCACTATGGTCATCACTATTTGCATAAATCTGCACAACCTAGAAATGTTTATACTTATAATCAATGGGAACATTGTCCAACTCCACCAAAAGGAAGTTCGAAGACATTCTATGAGAAATTTCCATACTTCTCAAGGTTTAACAATAGTGATCCAGAAACGTTTTATTTTAAAATGTTAAATAAGACAGGAATGAAAACAATGTTGACAAATACTAAATTGATTTATTCTGAAAAATTTTATGACAAAATGTCTACATTTGGTTTTAAATACTGGAAAAACAACATTGAAACAAAAACCATCTGGGGTACAAAAGACTGGCAGGTACAAGGTCTAGAATCATTATTTAGAGCCTGCATGATCCCAGAACAAATAATATTCCTGAATGATACAATTCAACAAACTACTTGTCTTGGCTTAGCTAAGATAAAAGACTTAGACAAACCGTCTATTCCAAAGCCCATACCTGATAGTAAAAGCACTACGGATGTGGAAATAGACGTATTCCATATTTTTCACCAAAACAGAACACATCCTGATTGGAAAAAATGGTTGATCTGGCCCACAGACACAAACAACTGTCAAGATAGATTCCTGAACAAAAAACAGGGGTTCAAACTGACCAGGCCAGACCCAAGATATTCCCAGAGACAACATCCAGGGATAGTTACAACATACAGTGTAGTGAAATTATGCCTTGAGTGGCTACAGAAATCCACAATGGCAGAAATTAAGCAACACTTGACTTTACTTAAAGAAGGTGCTGACTTGCGAGCTTTCATAAAGGGAACTCGCAAACAGCGTCAAAAACGTTTCATAGCGGCCGGTATATATGCTGCATACAATGAAGCTTGGAAAGTAATGCAAATTGAAACAGCAGAAAAAATACGAGAAATTGATTGTATACATTTGGAAAGATCACTTTCTGTAGTGGACAATGGGTTAACGACTCTGTCCTCCAGAATATATTCACTGGACAGCATTGTGTCATCTGCCTTTGATATAATAGAGCAAGACTTACTAATGTTACAACATGGTCAGTCCCAATTGCGTTCTACTGTACAGCCTGGCTGGACGTTGCAAAACCTACGTTCAGCCTATGTACCATGGCGTCTAATCAATGTAACGTCATTATTTTCTATCTTTAACCTTACTGATAAACAAATCAGTTTGGCACAAAAAGGAGCAGATTATACGATTCTGAGCATTGAAAAACTTGAGAGATTACTATTGACAATTTCAGAGAGACCTGTCATTGAATGGATAATACACGGAACAATTAGAATTCTGATAACAACTTTCCAGTTTAAATTTTGCCAAGAATATATACCAGCAGGCCAGTAGGAAAGGTTGGGTAAAGGATACATTATTATTATTATTATTATTATTAATGGCAATTTGTATACAAAAGCGCAACTAAACCCATAGGCATCAAGGCGCTGAAGATGGTAACCAGAGAGCTCAGATATCAACCAGGGGGGGGACTTAGAGATAAGCTGCTTGGAATAGCCAAGTCTTAAGTGCCTTGCGGAACTGAAGGTGAGAGGGGATCAACTTGAGATCACTAGGGAGCGTATTCCAAAGTCTAGGCGCAAGTAAGCGAAAAGACCTTCCTCCCCACCGGACCTTGGATATACGAGGAACCACAAGCAGGTTTTTGTTGGAAGAGCGGAGTGCTCTCCCAGGGACATAATGGGCCACCAGGGCACGAATAGCCTCCGGTCCAGATTCATTAAGGGCACGATGAGTAAGGCATAAAGCCTTAAAGTTGATCCTTGCCTGCATGGGGAGCCAATGCAGGTCTTTCCTGATGGTAGTGCCCGAGGAACGTTTAGGAGCACCTACAACAAACCGGGCGGCCGCATTCTACACGGTCTGGAGGCGCTGAATGAGACCACTGCTAATGCCAAGGTATAGGGCATTGCAATAGTCCAGTCTGGAGGCAATGACCGCTATTGCTACCTGTTTGCGTGCCTCAGGGGAAAGGTAGTGAGAAATCTTCCTTAAAATCCTCAGGGCATTACAGCAAGTGGACACCGTCCTACTGACCCGTTTGTCCAAGGAAAGAGAGGTGTCCAGTATGATCCCAAGGTTACGGGCAGAAAATGTGGGCGTAGGACAGGCCCCGAGGACAGACGGCCACCAATCCATAGACCAGATCTCACTTTTGCCTCCGAAAACAAGGACCTCCGTTTTCTCGCCATTTAACTTAAGGAAGTTCTTAAGCATCCATCCGGCGACCGCCTCCATACAGTTTTAAAAATTGTATGCGGTTTGGCTCACAGATTGGGAGATGGAAGCCATAATCTGCGTGTCGTCGGCATAGGAGAGAACTTCCAACCCAAAGGATCTTATAAGCCTAGCGAGAGGGGCGACGTAAATGTTAAAAAGCGTCGGGCTCAGTGAAGAGCCCTGGGGGACCCCACACTTCACGGCCTTAACAGGTGACATATACTCGCCAAGCTTGACCCTTTGCTTCCGTTGGTCAAGAAAGGAGGCAAGAAGGTTGAGTGCAGAACCCTTGACTCCCAGCTCACTGAGTCGGTTAACAAGAATAATAGGAGACAGGGTGTCGAAAGCTGCCGTAAGGTCCAGTAACACCAGTAAGGTGGTGTGACCGGTGTCGACCCTAGAGCGAATGCTATCGACTACCACTGTAAGTGCCGACTCAGTGCTATGGGTCCTCCGGAAACCATGCTGTGAGGGATCAAGAGAGTTGGTACTGTCAAGGAAAGAACTCAAATCGAGGTTGAGATGAGTCTCCAAAAGTTTAGCAGGGGCAGGAAGAAGGGAGATGGGACGAAAGTTCTTTAATGTCCCAGGGTCCAGGGTAGGTTTTTTTAGTAGGGGCTTGACAGTGGCCAATTTCCAAGAGAGGGGATAAATCCCCTCAGAGATGGCCAAGTTCATCACTTCCATCAAAGGGGGAAGGATAGTCTGTCTGCAGTCTTTGAGGACCTTAAGGGGGCATGGATCCAGAGGTGAACCAGACTTAAGCTTGTCAAGCAGAGAGTTGAGATGAGCGGAGGTGATGGCGGGGAACTGGGAGAGAGCGTGGACGGGGGTAGGGACAGGGATATCAGGGAGGATTAAGGAAGAGGCAAGGAGAGGACTGGAATTCTGAGTTTCCAAGTCTGTGTAGATATCCATGATCTTCTCATGGAAGAAGGTGGAGATCTGATCACACAGGACCTGTGAAGCTGTTATGGGATCAGGCATCTGAATGAGGGAGAGATTATCCGCTATCTTAAATAGATCACTGGATGATTTGAGAGAGGATGTGAGTTTGGAGAAGTGAGCCTGTTTATCTCTGAGTACGGCCGATTTGTACTCTTTGAGAAGGGTTCTATGTTTTTCCCTCTCTTTAGGATCAAGATGTGTCCTCCAAAGCCTTTCCTGCCTTCTACATCCTTGTCTAAGAATTCTGAGGGATTCAGAGTACCAGGGGGCTGAGGGCCGTTTCCTAGTCGAGTAGTGGGGCCTGGAAGGGGCGAGTGAGTTGACAGCCTCCGTCAAGGAATTGGAGAAGTCAAGAGCAGCCGTGTGAACATCACCAGTGGAAGAGGGCTTAAGTGAAGCCAGATAAGGGGCAAGGGAGTCATTAGTAATCTCCCCAAAATTCCTTCTTAAGACCCACTTGGTGTGAACGGACTGGAAGCGGCTGGGGGGAGGAGGGGAAAAACGAAAAGGGACAACAAAGTGATCTGACCACGACAGAGGGAAAGGGATACCAATAGAGAGACGAGAATCATTACTGAAAATTCCATCCAAGGTATGGCCGGCTAGATGGGTAGGCCCAGTCTTTAGCAGAGGTAAGTTATAGGAGGATAGGGCGTCTAATAAATGGGAGATGTCAGGGGAAGTATGCTTCTCCAAATGGAAATTAAAATCTCCTAAAATGGTCAGGCAGGGCCCAGCGATGTAGGGCTCTAAAATTTTAAGAATTTCAGAGCAGAAAGCCGACCTAGGACCAGGGGGTCTATAGACCAGTATCCCGGTAAAGGAAATAGTAGGGGAGGGGGTGAGGGTGAAATGCATTACTTGCAATTTCTCAGAGGGGGAAGACAGATGGACAGTCCGGCATTTGATGGAGCTGAGATAGAGTAACCCCAGACCTCCTCCCACACGACCCACTCTGTCCATCCTGGCCAGCGAGTACCCTTCAGGAATAGCATTTATCAAATCCGGCTGAGAAGACTCTGAGGCCCAAGTTTCTGTAATAAAGGCCCAGGAGGGCTTTTCCTGTGAGATAAGGTCTCTAAAGGAGACATTATTTTTGACCAATGAGCGGGTGTTCAAAAGGAGACCCGTGTAGACAGTGGGAGAGGGGGAAGGCCCTGTAGGAGGGGGGCGATGGATAGCCTTATCCAGCAAAGGAAATAAAGTGGACTTGTTAAAGCAGCCACATACAGGGGTAGTAGCAAGAAATTCAGGGGTTAAGGAGTAATGACAGGGCAGCCTAGAGGGTTTTAAGGCTCGCAGGACAGTAGACATCAAATCAACCTGGGATTTACCTTACACACACAAATGTTATAGTGAAGGGTAAAAGGAGGTATTAGTTAGTGGTAATAATTGTAAAAAATCACTAAGCGGTACACTTCTGTGTCAAGGTATTAATTTGCATGGAGCCCGCGAAGGGTCTTCAAATAACCTTTCATGTCACCTGCAAGGCACTCCTGCAAAACAGATAGAGCCATTTTTCAGACCACTTTCTAACGGTAGCTACGTTTTAATAAATGACCACAGCTGTTGTGGAATGGTGCCAGGAGAATGCTATCTCGTAACTGTAACTTCCAGAGTCGTTTGCTGTATGCAAGTATTATATCCAAACAGCAATCCAGACATGGAGGCGGCAATATGGCCTTATGTGAATATCTCTCCTATTCGAATTGAAACTTTAAGCAGAATGAAGTCTATTCTTTTACAGACTACTGTGCCTCTGACCTCATCCAAAGAAACATATGAACTGCAAGTTGCAAGGACAGCAGCAGAGATACATACCCTTTTATCGACAAATTGCCCCATGCATTTCGTAGAAATATTAAGCCAAATATTAAACATGTCTGATACCAGTGGCATCACACATGTATTTAAGACAGTTTTTTCGGGACTGTTAGCACCCTTTGAAACAGTTATGGGCATCTTCCCGAATGTTGTCCCTTCTGTCTTTGGCAGCCTACCCTTAATCTTGGGACTCTTGGCAGGAATTTTATTTTTGTTCCTTCTGCTCCGATATGGCAAGCCAATCCTCAGACAAGACTCCAGCAACGATGGAAGAAAGGATCCTAGCAATACGATACCGAGACCGTATCACTAAGGTCCTCGGATTGGCCCGGCTAAGAGATCTGAGTACAACCTGGTTTCTTTCATTCAGACCAATCTGGCAGGATTGCATCTTACCTGTGCTTCGATGTCTGCTATGCGGAGAAGAATGCGTGTTGGATGTCTGTCTTACGCTACCATCAGCAGTACCAATGGATATCGACGCTTTGCTTTGTTTTGTAACGACTCATGCAACGTGTTGTCCCCAGCGGCTACCTATTCTGATGACGGCATTCGTTGAGACTTCACCATTACGAGTAGGTGGCGGTGAAGTACGAGAGGAAAGCAGCACCACACAGGTACAACCTTCTGTGAGCATTGCTGATCCAAACATTGATGATAGCAATCACGCACAGAACTGCACTGTTACATTATTTTCAAACTTGGTCGAACTTTCACCTGATGTTGTAGACCAATTTTTTGCGAGTCTGTCTGATATGATGTTCTCTCCTAACAACGAGAATAACTTTTAAAAACAATGAGCACACCGCGTTCCATGAACTCTGAATTCGGCCTTCGGTTTTTGATAAACAACACTACTGAAAACATTTGGAACTATTTTTTCCCCTGAAAGCGAAATCATTTTTCAACTTCCAAAATATTTACCTTTTTTTTTGGCACATGGTACTCTGCTTAAAGTAGAACTATTCTTAGAGAACAGAGCTTCTATTTTTAGAGACACTAGAGACAATCTTTTACCTCAGCCTCTAACAGATGTACAGCATTTAAAAAAAAAAAATTTAATGAAATGGTCTCGACCTTCTTTTCTGTATACAGAGCCATCTCATGTGTAATTCTCGCAATTCGTTCAGCTGATATATATGCATTTAACTGAATGATAACACTGCTTGAAGAGCGTACAGTACCAATACTAATTTTTGTGTATAAACCATACACCATTTCAAATACAATTTATGTATTTTGGGGTGGGTTGGAAAACACACATGCATCGTTATATGTTTATATTGCTTATTATTTAGTAATGATGGACATTCATACGTGGAGAGGGTGTTGTTTTTCTATCTAGGACCCTAACTCGATATTCCAGATTCATGCCCTTATGTGGTTATAACTAATAATATCCTTATAAAGGCATAAGAATCATATCCATATTCAGTAATAGCCCATGCAGTCCAAAACACAGCACGGCTACTCCCATAGACTCCTAGAAATCACAACGCGTTCTTTAACCCCTTCGCTGCTCATGAAGAGCTCAGCTCGTCATGCAGTACACTGGTCGTGTGCTTATGACGAGCTGAGCTCGTCATGAACAAAGGGCACCAAGGATTTTCAGCACAGGAGGGGGAATTGCCTTAGCATTCAAGGTGTTAACCCCTTCGGGGCTGATGACGAGCTGGGCTCGTCATGGAGTAGGGCGCTCGCACGCTGATGACGAGCCCAGCTCGTCATGAGCCCACCCTCGGGGGGAGCGCTGGCTCTCCCCCCGAGTCTGCCCGATATTGTTCATTTCTGTGGGGATGGCAGGGGAAGACCTTCCCCTGCCTCCCCCCGCCCTCCCCGCCCGCGTCATCCTGGAAGTTCCTTTTGTTTACCGACACGCAGGGAAGCCATTTGCTTCCTGCGCGTCGTTGGGAAAAGAGGTTCGTTTTGCGGCTGGGGCGGGGGGAATTGTGTTGAAACTTGCATCGAGGGAAAGGAACGGCTTTTCCTTTCCCTCGATGCCACTTTAGAGCATTTCTGCTGCGCGATCGTGCAGCTGGAATGGTAGGGATTTAATTTTTTTTTTTATTGTCCAATTTCGTTGTTTGGGGAGCGGCCCCTTGGGGAAGGGTCGCTCCCCTTTTTGGGGGAACATTAACTTTGAAGTGTTTTCGTGCATGTAATGTTTAGAAATGGCCGTTTTTTGTAAAAAAATGCTGATGGGGGTCATTTTGAAATTACAATTATAGTGCTCATTTTAATGAAGGATGCAAGTGCCTCTGTCCTTCATTACTTATACTTATGTGTTTATCTGAAGTGGCTAAAAAACACACCTGTCCTGCCTAGGCAAAGCTCACTAGTGTTTTTGGGCTGATGAATGTTTATTTGTATTTGTGCTGCAATTCGAACACATGCTTTGTCTCCAGTGCCCATGTGTGTGTTACTATGCCATCACTGCAATGTGCGAAGGGGTCCCTTGAGTGAGCTGTCCATCATAGTGGGAAGTTCACAAATGTTTTTGGGCTGATGATTGTTTCCTGAGTTTGTGCTGCAACTCGAGCGCCATCTTTGTCTCCAGTGACCATGTGTGCGTTACTATGCAATCGCACAGATGTGCGCAGGGGTCCCTTGTGTGATCTGTCCATCATAGTGGAAAGGTCACAAATGTTTTTGGGCTGATGAATGTGTTTCTGAATTTGTGCTGCAACTCGATCACCTGCTTTGTCTCTAGTGACCTTTGTGTGTGTTATTATGCCATTGCACCGATGTGCGCAGGGGTCCCTTGAGTGAGCTGTCCATCATAGTGGGAAGCTCACAAATGTTTTTGGGCTGATGATTGTTTTCATGAATTTGTGCTGCAACTCGAGCGCCATCTTTGTCTGCAGTGTCCAAGTGTGCTTTACTATGCAATCACACAGATGTGCGCAGGGGTCCCTTGTGTGAGCTGTCCATCATAGTGGGAAGGTCACAAATGTTTTTGGGCTGATGAATGTTTTCCTGAATTTGTGCTGCAACTCGAGCGCTTGCTTTGTCCCCAGTGACCGTGTGTGTTACTATGCCATCGCACTGATGTGTGCACAGGTTCCTTGAGTGAGCTGTACATCATAGTGGGTAAATTTAGGAAAGATGGTGCACTCCGCTAGTTGGTGGGCGGGGCCAAACGGGGGTCTTCTGTGCGTGTTCACATGCCTCTTATGTGTATAAATGGTCACAGACTGATGAGAGCAGCAGATGGGGCGAAAGAAGCTCCTGGTGATAGGAACTGTTTTGGGATTTAGCTTGTGAAAGTGAAGGATGCAAGCGCCTCTGTCCAGCATCACAGTTATCCACAGTAATTCTGTTGCCCCCCTCCCCATGAGAATCCCTGATGACGTCAGCGCGCACAGCACGCGTCAACATCTTCAGGGATTCCCAGGCGGTCGGGAAGCCATTTGCTTCCTGCGCCTGGAGGTGTTAATTTATTTTTGAGAGTCTTGGGGGGGTGTGGGGCCGCAAAGAGGCATCAGGGGAGAGGCAAGTGATTTTCCTCTCTCCTGATGTCTCTTTCCAGCCTCACGGTTGCGCACAGCATTGCGATTGTGCGGTGGAAATGCCCCCACTAGCACCAGGGATTTTATTTTAGATTGTAGGAAGTGACCCCTTTTGCAAGGGTCGCTTCCTGGTGGGTTGGATTTTTAACTTAGATTTTCTGCCCCCCCGGTGGGCAAATCAACCCGTACTTTTGTCCGTTTTGCCCTTTTTGATGGCCCATCTGTGTGGATGTGATTTTGTGGGTAAATTTGTGTGTTGTTTGTTCATTTGTTATGTTGTTTGTGAAATGTAGTATTCATTTTTTTTCCTCTTTGTTTTTGATCCAGGCTTTTGCTGTTTGTATTGGTGTAGGTTGTGGTTCAGTTACTGCTGGTTTTGCAGCTTGTGTAGTTGCATGTGCTTGGTAAGTAAATGTTTTTTGTACTACTTTCCCTAGATGAATGTGTTTTTATGAAAAGTCTAGTTATTGCTGTTTGTGTGGCTTTGTGGTTCTTGATTGTTAACTTTTTTTTGTATTGCTGCTTGATGTGTACTTTGTCTAATCTATACTTTTTTTTCTTTCTAGTGGGATTTCCTTTCTTTTTGCTGTGTTTCAGCAGAGTAGGTGCTGGTGAGTGTTCTTATATTTGGTTAGATTTGAATTGTTTTTAAAGTGTATTGATCTTTGTGTGAAGACTCCACCTTGTTTACTTCTTACTTTGCACAGTGTAGCTTGTTGTTCACTTGTGTGTGTAGTCTTCTTGCTTTGTAAGGATAATGGCTGCTCGCTGGATGACTGCTCAGCATGTTGTTGGTTTGCTTTTTGAGTCTTCCTCTGAGCATGGTCCAGACACTGACTCCGATTCGGAGCATGAGGAAGCTGCAGAAGATTCAGGCAGTGAGTTTTCTCTTCGCATGGAATCATCATCATCGGATGATGATTCTTCTAGTGCTGATGAAGTGCCTGTGGTAGAGAGGGACATTGATGTGCCGGTAGAGAGGCAAGAGCCATCTGAGCTACAGCCTAGGTCCTCAAGGTTTCCCTTTTTTTCTCGTCGGGAAGAGGCAAGTGTTGTAAAGGGTGTGCCCAAAAGGCTTCACATTGCTGTGGTTCGCCAAGGGTTATCCGGTGCTGCTAGTCTTCCTGTTGTAGAGCAGCATGAGGCATCTGGTGCTGCTAGTCTTTCTGTTGTTGTTGAGCAGCAAGTGGCATCTGGGGAGGCGAGTTCTTCTGTTGATGTTGAGATGCAAGAGGCAGCTGGGGATGCTAGTTTTCCTGTTGATGTAGTGCAGCAAGAGGCATCTGGGCTGCAGGCTAGGGTGGCTTCTTCTTCCGATGTTAGTGATGACGTCTGGGTTGCCCCTGGCATGGTGCAGCCGGAATTGCCAGACTTCACTGGTGTTCCAGGGTGTAGAGTGAATACTGACAATTTTCTGCCAATTCAATTTTTTTTTTCAGTTGTTTTTTGACGATGAGTTTTTGCAAGAGATTGTGGAGCAAACTAATTTGTATGCAGAGCAGTATTTGAGGGACCACAGTGCCAGCCTTAAGCCCCATTCTAAAGCTACCCATTGGTCTCCCACATATGTTGAAGAGATGAAGAAGTTTTTGGGATTAATTTTTTTGACGGGCTTGCTAAGCTGGTGGTATTGACATTCAATACCACCAGCTTTTGCAAGAGGGGTTACCTGGGTTTTTTGCCCCGTGCTAGACGGCCATCTAAAGAAACCTACCAAACCCACACATTTCTGAAAAGTAGACACCCGGGGGCTTCCAAGGAGGTATGGCTTGCGTGGATCCTTTAACGTTCCTTTACCCAGAATCCCTTGCAAACCTCAATTTTTGTTGAAAAAATCAGTTTTTCACACTTTTTTGTGTGGGAAAGTGTGGCGTCACTGGGCTCATACAAATTTCCGCCCACCCAGCGTTCCCCCAGGTCTCCCGATAAAAATGGTACCTCACTTGCGTGGGTAGGCATAGTGGCTGCAACAGGAAACGCTTCAAATCGTACGGTGGTGAATTTACAATACCCAATTGCAAAACAACCTTGATTTTGGGGGGGCGGGGGGGGCACCTGAGTTTTTGGCCCGGGGCTCGGTGGTATTCTTTGGAAAGTACCAAACCCAAACAGTTCTGAAAATTAGACACCCGAGGGAGTCCAGGGAGGTATGGCATGCATGGGTCCCCCAATGTTTTCCTACCCAGAACTCCTTGCAAACCTTAAAATTAGGTAAAAATATCACTTTTCCAAACTTTTTTGCGTGGGATCTCCGTGTCGGCAAAAATGTCCTACCACCTAGCATTCACCTTGTTCTCCCGAGTAAAAGGATACCTCACTTGCTCAGTTTTTGGATCTGGGTTCTTGGTGACACTACAAGTCCTATATATCCCCACAACCAGGAAGGTCTAACGGATGTAACGGTATATTGATTTCCAAGAGCTCTCAAAATTAGAAAAAGTTATAGGTGAAAACGTTGAGACAAAAGGCTGTTTTCTTAAAGAAATTTTCAATTATTCCAATATTTAACTGTTAGTTTCTATAAAGAAACCTTCATGGATTTAGACAAATGACCCCTTTCTGAATTCAGAATTTTGTCTACCTTTCGAAAATGTACAGCATTCCAGGATCCATTATTGCTTTCAAACTCTTTTCTACCATTAACTGGAAGGAGGTGGAAAGCTCTAAAAATAGCAAAAATAGGCTATGTCACAGAAAAATGCCAATACTGTGTGAAAAATGTCTGTTCTCTGACAAAAGACTGTCATTCCCTAAAAGCTATGAAAATGGAGATATCAGCCCCACAAACCCTTTTTTGATAACTTTTTCAGGGAAAAACCCAGAGGCTTTCATTTGCAGCCCGTTTTTCCCATTTTTCTGAAAAAAACAAAAAAATCACTATATTTTGGTTACTTTCTGGGACCCCTCCAAGGGAATCCACGAACCCTGGGCGCCTTTGAAATCCACATGATGTTGGAAGAAAAGGACGCAAATTTGGCGTGGATACCTTATGTTGTCAAAAAGTTACAGGGGCCTAAGCGCGCACTACCCCAAATTGCCAAAAAAGGGCTCAGCACAGGAGGGGAAAAAGCCTAGCAGCGAAGGGGTTAAACAAACCAAGCCACCAGCAGCCCGGGAAACCCCCCTGCTCTTGTTTTGATTTGCACTAGAACTCCTAGAGTCCAGAAAGAACTGTCAGTTCTTGGTGACGTCTTATGTCCAACCTTACTTCAAACCCGGCACCTTTCAGGTATAAATATACCAACGTTGCCTTAAGCAAACACACAGTGGTTGGGAGTGGAGCGACGTTCTACTTGCCCGAGAGCCCAGCTGTTGCGGAGAGCCGAAGGAAACTGCCCCTCCCTTTGACGCACTGAGAGAGACGCTGTCTTTTTCTCCAGCCGAGAAAATCCAGCTCCGGTGTTCCCAAGTCACCCTCGCGGGTTGCTGGGAGATCGAGTCCTGAGAAGCGCGATACAAGACCTCCTTCATTCTATAACCAAGGTACGGAGCTGATTAAAACCTTAGAGAGAATTCTTGATTCCGATACTTGGCAAAACTTAAACTTAACTTAAAACTGCAACTCACTTACTCCTTCCCACGTATTAGGCTTAAGTCAGGTACACTGGGGTAGGCGTATCTTAGAAGCACCAGTTGAGTTCGTTAGTCAATGTTTTTATGTATGTATATATTTTATCCATTTTAAAGTATCATATGGCTAAGAAACCATATCCATGCTTTTACAGTATTATTTCATAATACTACTTTTACTGTACACACTTTACTTTATAATAATTATTGCAACTGTGGCAATTCATTTCTCTTGCATGAGAAAGAAGACTGCTCAATAAAATAACACCTTTTATTGAAAACACCCGTCTCTCTATTTCTCTGCACTCTGGTGGAACTAAGCATGCACGATTGACTGAGTGAAATAGCTGTCTATTGTTTCACACGACTCTAGAGATACACTCTTTATTCTGGGGGAGCAAAGTTGTCATGTTATATGGTTGTCAGAAGCTAATCCCTTCAAGTCTAAATCAGGACGGGTAACCCTTTCCTGAACATTCGAGAAAGTTTCTAGTGATCTCTGAGCTAGCTGGCAAAACTAATTAAGTCTAACATAGTCAGTAGAGACCTAGATGACCTCAGTCCTACGTCTACACTACTGTTTATGTTATTCCAATGCATAGAGCCTATTGGGAATATAGGAACTACACTACAACTTGGCCAGTCCTTGCTGCTTACACACTGCATCTAGATATTGACACTATGCTAGTAGCAAACCTACGTCTACATCATCAACAAATAATAAAACTTTATAGAAACCTGACACAGTGTGTGATGGGAACACTCAGACTTCAGCCAACAAGAGCTACACAAGCTGTATAGATTCAGGGTTCTACAACTAAAATGCCACCACAAACGCTATACGCAGTTATGGGTAGATTGCCCATTAAACGTGAGAAAATGCCATTCTGGATAGCTCAAAAAAGAACTTAGATAGAGTCAGTATTTCCATACACAAGCCCTCAAGAAAAACACAGAATGCTAACAATCTTCTTGCCAATGGTGATAGCTCCCCAGATTAGGGATTGTACCGCTTGGGGTACAGTTTTCGCTGCCATAAATAGCAGAACTCATGGTATTAGCAGTAATACCAGATGTATTAGAACAAATACAGAATGAGTACAGAGCAGAACCTGCTCTGAACTTAGAGATGAATTTATTAGGTAATTTTGCCCAGGTATCAGCTATAATAGTAGCAAATATAAAAGGGGAGGTAGCACCAGTGGCAATACGCCAACGCCTGAGGGATTTCACTCCTTTACAACAGGAACGTGAATTACCTAAAATTATCACAGACACCTATGCTGAATTAGGTAGAGATAGTTTGGAAGCTAGAACAACAAAATCTCCACTGATGGGTGGTCCTGAAAAGGATAACACCAAGCAACCACCTCATTATTCAAAAAAGAAATGGAATAATAACAACAATAAACAAATGAATAGATCTCAATCCAGGAGTGGGTCTCCTCAACAGGAGCCCTCTGAAAGAAAATATAACCTTAGGAATAGGGATAACATTACAAATCCTGACGGATATCAGGATACTGATACACATTCCTCTGGTTCCTTTCCCTCCTGATTGCTGATAGGAGCTGACTAGAATGATCCTCCAAACCCATCATTACCAATGTTTGGCTCATTGTTATATTTAATGGAAAAATCTCATTAACAACCTTCTTGATGACCTGCCAATATTCTTGTAGTTTTGAGCACTCAAAAAACATATGTAGGTCATCGGCTCTTAGCATGTCGCATCTGCAATACTTTGGGATCGGTTCTGATACGAACGTATCTAGTTTTTGGGGGACCAGTACCGCCTATTGGTTGTAAATAAATGATTCCTTTTCAAATTAGCGGGCTTAACCGCCTATAAAGTACTTTTAAAGAAAGTTGCTAAGTTGTTTGTGGCTCCGTCATCTGAATGACTCCTTCCCAAATTGCATATGGAGCTTTTAGCTTCTTATTTTCGGTTTCTAACAAAATCCAGTACCAATCAGCGACTTCCTTTTCCTGGGGGCCCTAATTCTGTAGTTTTGATTCAAATTCCCTCATCCCACCGATCTCTTGTCCATTGGCCACCACCTGGGATAATAGCTGCAGGTACTTGAATTTTGAGAGGGAATCACCTGTTTTTACCACCAGCACTTGCCAGGGCACCACCCTGCACCGTCAGGAGATCCCCCACACTTCAATTCCTGCCATCCATAGTGAGAGACTTAACAGAACTTAAAGGCATTCAGGTATGACTGGTGAATCCAGATTGGGAAGAAATCTGAGAAATAGCTCATTCCAAGTATCTTCCTTACCCCCATCCAAAGAGTAAGTGATGCCTTTAGGATCTTCAACCTAACTTTTAAAAAGAACTTCCTTGCCCCGAACTAAGAGAAAACCTTTAGAACCCCACTCCTTTACCATTTCTACCAACAGGCCTCCCCACGTCAAAGACCCCAGTTTACCGGTGAAGGATTCTACAATTTATAAACTGGAAAGTCATACAGTATAGCCTTAGGTCTGGATGGGCCAGACTGCCCTTCTGCAGCTTGTGCCTCAGTTTCTTCTAGGCAAGCTGGGCTCCCTTAGATGCCCAAAAAAAACTGACTAATTTCCACAGTATCTTGTCAATCATGGATTTAGGGAACATCAGATTTTAATTAAATGCACTCTCAGGGGGATTTCTTCCATCTAGCTAGTGATACATCAACCTCTTTTGCTATCCTCTCCAAATTGTGCTGGGGGATTTCCTCCAGTGGTTTGATAAAATAATAATTCCGCTCGAGTTATTTACCAAATAACCAGATAGTACACAAAATTCTTTCAACAGAGCTTACACCCTGGAAATAGTTAAAGCCAGGTCCGAGGTGATTGTCCGCATACAATGCAACTTTGTTTTTATAGGTACCTGAACTGAAAGTGATGACCTGGTCATCTTATTGCAATACTTGGGCGAATGGTTCTCGACTAGCACGACGGCACGCTTAGCACCACAAACACATGCATTTCCAGATCCACACAGACCCTAACTCCACCTTCAGAGGCACCCTCATCTACCAACCCCCTCGGACCTCGCCCCCAGTTCAGCGGCTCCATCGCCGACTTGATCAGCACGCACGCCCTGACCGCCACCGACTACATCCTCCTCGGAGACCTGAACTTTCACCTTGAGAAAAAAGACAACAACTCCACAACCCTGATCGATAACCTCGCCAACCTCGGACTGAAGCAACTTGTCATAACGCCCACCCACTCCGCCTGCCACACGCTCGACCTCGTCTTCTCCTCAAGCCCACATGTCTCCATCAGCCACACCACCGAACTCCTCTGGACAGACCACCACTGCATCCACTTCGCCTTCCAGAAACCCACCACACACCACTGCACCCAACAGATCCCCAGACGCTGCTGGAGCAAAATCACCGAAGACCAACTACACGCAAACCTCGATCTCAGCCCATCCACCGAACCCTCCAACACAGACAATGCTGCCCACAGCCTCAGATGCTGGATCGAGGACTGCGCCAACACTCTCGCCCCGCTGAAGAAACCCCTCCACAGGGACACCAGCAAGAGGGCCAGCTGGTTCACCCCAGAACTCCTTGCCTCCAAGCAAGCCTGCCGAAAACTAGAGAAGAAATGGCACAGTGAACAAACTCCGGATAGCCACGCAGCACACAAGGCGCCATCCACAACCACCACCACCTCATCAGGGTGGCCAAGAGGACCTCCTTTAAAGACCGCCTCGACAACAATGCACACAATAGCAGGGAGCTTTTCAGCATTGTGAAGGAACTCTCTAACCCCAGCTCCAACACCAACGGCATCCTGTCGTCTCAAGCCCTGTGCGACTCCCTCGCCACCTTCTTCCACCGCAAGATAGCAGCTATCCAGGACAACTTCAACACCCAGACAGCCCCAACAGACAGCAACACAACAGACCATCCCCACAAAATCGAAATGACCCCCTGCTAGCCTGGGCCAGCGTGAGCATCACTGACACCATCGAGACCATGCGCACAATCCACTCCGGCTCTCCGTCAGACCCTTTCCCGCAAAACGTCTTCAACAGAGCAAGCAGCTCCATGGCACCCCACCTGCCCAATGTCACCAATCTCTCCTCTCCAGACCGTGATCTTCCCAGAGATCTGGAAACACGTTGAGATCAACGCCCTACTCAAAAAACCTAAGGCAGACCCAAGAGACCTCAAGAACTTTGGGCCCATCTCTCTGCTCCCCTTCCCGGCCAAGGTCATCGAGAAAACCGTCAACAGACAGCTAACCCGATACCTCGAAGAAAACAGAAAGCTGGACCCTTTCTAGTCAGGGTTCTGCAGCAACCACAGCACCAAGACTGCCCTCATCGCCGCCACTGACGACATCAGGACCCTGCTGGACAACGGTGAGACCGCAGCACTCATCCTCCTAGACCTCTCTGCCGCCTACAACACTGTCTGCCCCTTCACACTACGCGCACGCCTCCACGCCTCCACGCCGCAGGGATCTGAGACAAGGCTCTGGATTGGACCACCTCCTTCCTCTCTGGCAGAATCCAGAGCGTCTGCCTCCCCCATTCCGTTCTAAAGCCTCTGAGATCATCTCCGGCATACCCCAGGGATCCTCCCTTAGCCTGACGCTGTTCAACGTTTACATGGCCCCGCTTGCACACGTAGCCCGACAGCATGACCTCAACATAATCTCCTACGCCGACGACACTCAGCTGATCCTCTCCCTCACCAAGGACCCTATCACCACCAAAGCCAACCTCCACGAAGGAATGAAGGCCGTCGCCGACTGGATGAAGACCAGCTGTCTGAAGCTGAACTCGGACAAGACGGAGGTCCTCATCCTCGGCTCCAACCCTTCAGTCTGGGACAACTCCTGGTGGCCGACGGCACTGGCGGCAGCCCCTAAACCCATCGACCACGCACGCAACCTGGGAATCATCCTCGACTCAACGCTCTCAATGACCAAGCAAGTCAACACTGTCTACTTCTCCTGCTTCAACACTCTCCGCAGCTCCGCAAGATCTACAGATGGATCCCGACAGATACAAGAAAGACAGTCACCCAGGCCCTCGTCAGCAGCAGTCTCGACTACGGAAACACCTTCTACGCGGGAGCCCCGACCAAGCTTATCAAATGACTACAACGCATCCAAAACCCCTCGGCACCACTGATCCTCGATGTACCACGCCACGGCCACATCACCCCCCACCTGAGAAACCTGCACAGGCTTCCCGTCAACAAGAGGATACCCTAGAAGCTCCTCACCCACGCACACAAGGCACTCCACAAGACCGGCCCAGCCTACCTCAACAGACGGCACTCCTTCATCCCCAACCGGCAGCTATGCTTTGCTAACCTCTCACTCACCACCGTCTCGCGCATCAGAAGAACAACCACCGGTGGGAGATCCTTCTCCCACCTCATGGGGATTTTTTGACACGCCCTGGCTGTGCGTGTTTTCTGAGTGATGCGGATGAGCCTCAGCTCGCTCTTTCCTCTGCTCCTCCGGAGCCCCGCTCTCTATCAACACCTAAAAATCCCAGCGAGTCCTGTCTTCTTCTCAATGCTCGCTCGCTCATTAAAAATAATATTGTATTCAAGGAACTGGTCTTAGATAAAACACCTTCTTGGGTTTTTATTACGGAGACCTGGGCCAAAGACTCTTCTGGTCCTGATCTGGTCGAAGCGGTCCCTGAGGGTTACTGTCTAACTCGATATGACAGATTAGGCCGTGTTGGCGGTGGTCTGGCTATTTTGTATCAGGACAAATTTCACTGCCACACTATACCCCTTTCTGACCCCAAGGACACATCCCAGGTCCTATATTTTTCCCTCTCTGATTCTGCTAATCTAGCATTTAATGGAATCTTGGTTTATCGCCCCCCTGGCCCAAGAGCAGGATTTGGGCTGAAATTGATGCAGGTTCTGGAACCCTTTTTTGGCCGACAAAATCTGACCATTCTAGGTGATTTCAATTTCCACCTTGAGCTATTGGAGGCTCACGACACTATTTCCCTGGTAGAAATAATGTCAGCCTGCGGACTCACCCAACTGGTGAACGGTCCCACCCACCGAGCGGGGCACACGCTTGATGGCATCTTCTCTAACGACCCTAGGCTGACAGTTGCCAGCCCCTTCCATCTCTCCTGGTCGGACCATCTGGCCGTTCCCTTCAATATGATGTATCCCTCACGGGGCTATATTAGAAGGGCCTCGAGCACCATGGAAGTGCGAAGGAACCTCAAAAAGATCAGGGAAGATTCCTTCCATCCATGGACAACCAGTCTGTCCATTCCTCGGGAGGCAGATACCTCCACTGCGGTCTCTATATTTGAAAATACCATTGCTGAGGCCTTAGAGGAGCTCGCTCCTGCAAGGTCTTGCTATTCTGCTAGGAAAAGACCCTCAGCTCCCTGGTTCTCCGAACAGCTCCGGCTTCGGAGACAGGAAGTAAGAAGGCAGGAACGCTTATGGCACTCTAGCTGGGCCCCTAAGGATAGAGAAGCCCATAGGGTCCTGCTCAAAAATTACAAACTGGAAGTTATTAAGACCAAGCAGGAATACTTCACGGCACTCACTTCCTCATTGTCATCTCCTAGAGAACTCTTTAGGATTGTTGATTCCCTTACGACCCTTCAGACACCGGACCCTGTGGTTGCCTCTCAGGACCTGTGCAACAAGATAGCTGCTTTCTTTCAGTCAAAGATCGCCGACATCTATGTTGCTCTGGAGGTCCAAAAATCCTTGACCGCCGTTCCTTTGCTGCCTGCTCTCCCTGAGCCCGGTGTTATTGAATCCTCTCAACATCAGGATTTGATTTCCTTTCCTCCCCTTTCTTGTCAGGATCTTGAAATCCTGCTTGATAAAACCAAATCTGGCTCTCCGTTGGATGTCTGCCCGCTAAAGATCCTCAAGCAGTGCAGAGAATCTCTCCTTCCTCCTCTGGTTGACATCATGAACAGAGCGATGAAGGAAGGCATTTTTCCCCAGCAGTGGAAGAATGCTGTAGTAAAACCTTTGCTTAAAAAGCCTTCTCTGGACCCCGGGGTGTTAAAGAACTTTCGCCCCATCTCACTGCTCCCGGCTCCCGCAAAGATGCTCGAAGCCCATCTGAATAAACATCTGGCTGCATTTGTGGAGAGCTCGGGTTGTTTGGATCTCTCCCAGCACGGTTTCAGGAGGGAACATAGCACCGAGTCTGCCCTCACCATAGTGCTGGATACCATCCGCACTAGAGTTGATGAGGGTCAGACCTCCCTCCTGATCCTTCTAGACCTCACAGCGGCCTTCGATACCCTGTCTCCTGTGGTGTTAACATCTCGCCTGAGGGAGATTGGGGTCCGTGGGCCTGCTCTGGGACTCCTTTCCTCTTTTCTCGACCATAGAGAACAAAGGATAATGCTGGGATCGTTTCTATCTCCATCCCTGTCTGTGCAATGTGGGGTCCCTCAAGGGTCAGCGCTCAGTCCTACCCTTTTTAATATCTATGTGACCCCCCTTGCCAGACTCATTAGATCTTTTGGGATGGAGGTAGTTTCCTACGCGGACGACACTCAGATCCTAGTCTCTCTCTCCCAGCCAGCTACGTCAACTGCCGCCAATTTTAGATCTTGCATGGAGGCAGTTGGCCAGTGGATGATCCACAATTCACTAAAACTGAATGGGGAGAAGACGGAGGTGATGGTCTTTGGAGGAAAGGAAACGATCTGGTCGGCGGAGTGGTGGCCGAACTCGCTGGGCGTATGTCCCGAGCCCACCTCGTCAGCAAAAAACCTGGGAGTTATGATCGACCCTAACCTTAGTATGTGCCATCGGGTCAACAGGACTGTTTCGACCTGCTGGGGGATTATCCACATTCTGAGGAAAATCAGGCACTTTTTGTCACCTCAGGCAAGAAAGCAACTTGCTGTCGCTCTCTTGGGTTCGCGACTGGATTACTGCAACGCGCTGTATGCAGGACTGAACAAGAGTCATCTACAGCGCTTGCAGGTGGTCCAGAACGCGGCAGCGAGATTTGCTCTTGACCTACCGAAACGTGCCTCTGCCACCGAAGCCCGAAAACAACTTCACTGGCTCCCTGTTGAGTACCGGATCCTTTTCAAATCCATGTGCCTGGTGTATAAAGCCTTAGCTAAACCCAGCCCTACAAGCATGGGATCCATTCTTTCTCGGCATAACCCCAGTAGGAATCTTCGCTCCAGTCACAAACTTCTCCTTTCTGTACCCCGTGTCAGAAAAGCAAGATGGGGAGGTAAGGCCTTTTCCTTCCTGGCACCTAAATGGTGGAATGCCCTCCCTTTGGAAGTAAGATCCAGTCCCTCTCTGCAAACTTTTAGATCCGCGCTAAAGACTCACCTCTTTACACGTGCATACCCGTAGTGGTGTTTATTGATTTTGATAGGCGCCTTGATACCTTCGGGTTTAGTCTGCGCGTTATAAGTTGCATAATAAATAAATAAATAAATGGCCAAGAAATGGAACACCCTCCCACTAAGCCTACGACAGACCCATGACCTGCTGACTTCCCAGAGGATACTCAAGACCTGGCTGTTTGATCAGTCGCACCCCCCCCCCCCCCCCCCCAGCGCCTTGAGACCCTCACGGGTATGTAGTGAGCTTTACAGATGATTGATTGAATTAATGGTTCGATATAAATATCGAACAACAGGGGTGAAATGGGACAGCGTGCTGTGTACTCCTAAAAATCTGGAAACTTCTTGTGAGGGAGTTATTGAGAAGGAGCCTGGCTGTTGATTGTTCATACAGAGCTTTAAACAGTGTTATGAAACAGGGACCAAAATCAACAGCCACCAAAAATTCCCATAAATAAGCCCAGCAGACAAGGTTGAGGGCCTTATTTGCATCCAGTGTGATTGATCGTGCTGTAACCAGGTCTATACTACCAATTAATTGCTGGGGTAAGTTCATGAATCTGCCTCCCTGGAACAAATCCTTTCTGATCAGGATGTATAAGCTTTGCAGCCAATTTAGCCAGTCTCCCTGCCAAAATGCTAACAAAGATCTTATAAGCTGCTTTAAGCAGGGTTATCGGACGATACGGTTCTGCCTCCCCAGGATCTTTAGCTGGTTTTAGAATCAGAACTTTAGTGGCCTCTTTCCATGATTCAGGGACCAGTGCCTTCCTCGTATACACCATACTAAACAAGTTCTCCCAGACTGGGAGAACTTCCTCTGTTAGCAATTTATAAACCTTTGAGGGGATGGCATCAAAGCCAGCAGCCTTCCCTTTTTAGATCTAGTTATGGCCCCACTGATCTCTTCCTGAGTGATTTGAGCTTCCATACTCTCTTTCCTTTCTCTAGTCAATAGTGGGAGACCAATCGCTTCCAACCAATCTTTAAGCCATCAGGGTTCATGAAAGATATCTTCCCTGTAAATCAGGAAAAAAAGAGAGACCACATGATTTTGCATTTCTTCCCAGTTATCTAGCACCTCACCCGAAGGGTTCCACAATTCTTTAATCGTGTTCCTAGTTCGTTCTACCCTGTAACCACTAGACCAGCCGCCACACCCCTCTTTCAGGAACAATGGGCTTATAATCCATGGAAAAGGAGTGAGGTTTTGATCTGTTAATTGCTTCTGATAAGGAACACGGTTGTAAGGATGGTACAGTGAAATTGTTGTTGCATTTGGCACATCATGGACATAAGGTCTCTCTTTAAAAATTTCAGTATTGTCGGTAGGAGGTTCCCTAAGTAGGTCACCTACTGGCAAAGGAGGGTAGGAGGCTGACCCCTGAGCGCATCAGTAGCATTATAGGTATTACTTCCTATTATCACCACTGGATTCCAAATTATTCTTTACTAATCAAACCTTTGCTTATATTAACAACGAAAGCCGTGCATGAGCCTTTGCTGTGGATGACAGAATATCTGCAATCTTTTGAGCAATTTTTTGAGCAATTAAAAACTCCAGTGCTTGGCACATCTAACTATAGGAAACGGTTTGTGCTTTATGTTCATGAGATGGCTGGTTGCGCACTTTCTGTCAGAACACAAACATTTGGTGATAAACAGAGGCCTTATGTCTATTTTTCTGCTGTGCTTGACCCTGTTGCTAAGGTCCTTCGAGCTGTCTGAGAGCCGCTGCGGCTGTGGTCACTTTAATCAGGCAATCGGCTGGACTCGTACTTGATACAGACCTCACAGTTATGGTACCCCATGCTGTGGATACACTTTTGAATAAGACAAAGACACAGCACCTCATCAGTTCACGTCTTACTGGCTATGAATTGACATTGTTTGCTAAGCATATCACGATCAACAGATTTGCCACTCTGAACTCAGCCATGTTACTGCCCCTTACTTCTGAGAATGATGCAGCTGATAAACATGACTGCATTTTCCGGACAGAAAAAGAGATGAAAGGATGGGTAGACCTGACTGCTGTTTGACCCTCTGACACCCAAGGAGAACTAAATATCGATGGCTGTTGTTTTAAATTACCAGATAGCACCACCACTGCAGCTTATGCTATCACTATGTTGCGTACAGTGTTAGAAACATCACGGGTTCCCTATCAGTCGGCCCAAGCCGCTGAGTTTGCTGCCCTTATACAAGCTTGTCAATTGAGTGAAGAGTTGAATGTCAATGTTTATACAGATAGCCAGTACGCATTCAGGGTTGCCCATAATTTTGGCCAACTGTGGGCGGAGAGAGGGTTACTTACTTCTCGTTGGAATAGGATCCAGCATGGACACCTCATATTGCGATTGTTATCTTCATTAACGTATCCTAAGAAATTGGCAATGAATAAATGCAGTGCCCATAAAAAGGTTTCTGATGACGTAGGGTGAGGAAATGCATTTGCAGATCAGGTAGCAAAGGAGGCGACCCGAAGTAAAATGAAAAGAATGTTTGTGGCAGGTGCAGCTAGATTTGTTCCTGGGGTCACTATGTTTGAAAATACCGTTGAGAGAAATGAATGTTGCCCGATGCTTATGTACTCCCTGTGGTTACTTTGGCCCATGGTCCAGCCAATATTAGGCAAAAGGCATTCGTAAATAGTTAGCCCCTGTTTGGCATAAGGATAACATCTCTAGAACAGCTGCGCATTTGGTGAAACATTGCTTGATCTGCATGAAACATAATCCAGGGCAAGGTACCGTTACCCCGCCTGGTAATTTTGCACCACCCACTTTTCCATTCGAGGTCCTCCATATGGACATCATTGAACTAGAACGATGCAATAATCTGAAGTAGGATTTAGTGGTCATATGTGCGTTCAACAAATGAGTTGAGGCTTACCCCACTAGTGACAATAGGGCCATTACAAATGCGAAAGTACTCCTTAAAGAGTACGTCCCTCGATTTGGTTTGCCCCAAGATATCTGGAGTGTCAACGGGTCTCATCTTAATGGGAAAGTGATTACAATAATTTGTGAGGGTCTGCACAATTAACAGAAATTTCACGCTGCTAATCATCCGTGGTCATATGGCTTTGTTGAGAAGTACAACCGTACTCTCAAACTGAAATTGCCAAAAATCCAAGAAACAACTGGGTTGCAATATCCTGTTGCTCTTCCATTAGCTCTTTTGTCAACTAGAACCACAGCACACTCTGGAACTGGGTTGTCTCTGTTTGAGGTGGTCTTTGAGTGCCCAGTGAATGTCTGGGGTCCCCCGACCTAAGCGCTTCTCAGAGATTGAATATCCTGTTTTGCTTGATCATCTTGGCCAGTAAACAGACAGTTTGCATTCTATTCACCAACAGATTCGAGGCTCCCTGCCTCAGGAACCTGAGGGAAATCAGCTACGACATCCAGCCTGGCTTTTTCGTATTGGTGTAAAATTTTCTGACAAATAAATGTCTTGAGCCAAGGTGGAAAGGTCCTGAGCAGGTTCTACTGGACACTCAAACTGCTGTGAAAGTTGCAGGTCGGAAGAATTGGGTGCATGGCACCCACTGTAAGAAGAAACCTTTGCCGTTGCCTTATGACCAGTAGGGGACGACGAATTTGAACAAGTGCCTATGTTTGTCCCATTCAGCGATGCACAGCTGATATGGACTAGGATGGATAAGGAGAATTATGATGTTTTAAACAAGGCTCTTTCCCCTGAAATACGGGCTATTCAAGAGCCTCTGTTCTTAGATCCTACATTGCATGGGGCTGCCAGGTTTGATTTACGTCATGGGATTGGGATCACTGAAGCTGAAAGATAAAGCAGATTACGGATGGACTCTATAAGGTAGGCCCGTACTGTGTAGCAGTACCGACAGGAGGTCCCGAAAAGCTCAGCATTTGCTTTGTTTCTGTTGCTTGAACATTAGTTAGGGAAGAAAGTAAGTTTTGAGAGTGTACCATTTTTGTCGTCATGGGATAGAGCAGGACGAGCATAGCACAGAGCACGCTGTATTGCCGGTGCTCAAGAGCGCCAACTGAATGATGGACAATAGGAGCCTGTGCCAGTGAGGCTGTGACGGACACTGGGAGAACATTTACGTTCTTTATTATTCTGCGTGTCTTTGCTTATTTCATAATGCATCCTTTTGGTAGACCAGTTGATGAGGAGGAGCAACCAATAATTCCGAGCCAACGTCGTATAATCTGGTCCATTCGAAGTACAATTAAATGTGCCATTGCTTTGGTAATGGTGATGATAACAGTATGGGGGTGTTATGGTTTTTGGAGGATGTATATGATGCACCCGTGCTTGATTTGAGTGAACACATCTCTTTGGGAAGAGACAAGAGGGTTATAATAAATAATTTGTTTGTGGCAGCGCCGAAGAGATTCTTTGGGATGGGACTGCTAGTTATCCTATTGGTTCTGTTGCTAGCCTTTAGACCGCATATCCCTTGTCGCTTGTTAATTACATGTATACCCGGCCGCCATATTTTGTAAAAGTCAAGGGTATGTTTGAACTTGGTTACCCCGGACCATGTCTATATTATAGAATGCCACAGGGGGAGGGTTTTCCTGGGTGTGACAATAGCACATATTGTGACAATTCTGACCTGGAAGAGCACAATATTACACTGGTGAGTTGGCACCTCAAAAAGCTGGTTATTATGCTGCTTGCTGTCCATAGATAATTTTACAGATACATCTTTATATAGTAACTAGCAGCCCGCTGGGGCAGAAAGAGGCTGGGGCAGTACACCTGCTCCCGCCCCGATCCCTTCCCGCCCCCACTCCTCCCGCCTGTCCCTCTGTGCACACCCGCTACCGCCCCCCTCCTAGCCCGACTCCCTCCCGCCCTGATTTCAATTAGCATTTACTTTACCTGAGCTGCCGCTCCTTCCCGCGATCTTCACTTCACCGCCGCTCCTCTTCGCCATGACGCGCCCGAGCTCCTCACTTCACCGCAGCTCCATGCTCACTACACCGCAGCTCCATGTCTCTCCTCCTCGTCATCACGCACATCACAGGCAGAGCTACGTCACGGCCAGAGCAGTGTCACGGCCGGCGCTACTTTCAGGGCACTACTTTTTTTTAAAAGTTATATTTTTAAATGTACGTTTTATTTTTATTTTTAAAGCCTATGTCCATCTGCACACCCTGACAATTTCTACAATGTATCGGGTGTGTGGATATGCGCTGTGGTTCCCGAGTTTACCTTGCCAAAAGGTTTGTGTTCTCTCTTTATAATAGTAGTATAGATTGTTCGGGAACAATAGTATACAAGCAAACAGTTTCCCTTGAGCGCAAATTTGATCCAAATAAAATTGGAATGAATTCCTGGTATTCTGCAGTAAATTATGAGGGTTCGTGGAATGCACACCCTGGGTTTTATTTCCTGTCCAATGAGACTTACTCTAAAGTTTATAATGGGACTGACTATGTGGCCCTTGGAATGGTATTGCCTTTAGGTGTCCCATGTGACGATATCGAGCCGAAAAAGAGATGGGTGAAGGGAACATTAACGAAAGAGTTTTATGAAGGAGTCACAGATTTAGAAGTGAATAGCTATAGCAATGGTATCACATTTGGGTACGTCATGTCTTCAATGTTCACCTCGGGTGGTACAGCTATAGCCAGGGAAGGAAAGGCAAGGGAATATTTTGGATGTTAAATACAAATCCTGTCCAATCCTACTGTGGCAGCTTTGAGAGATATGACGACCCAATTGAAAAGCATGCGGGTATATTCCGAATAGACTAGATATGCTGTAGACTTTATTTTGGCTAAATCAGGTGGTGTTTGCCCTTTAATTGGTGATCAGTGTGTTATGGGGATAGAAAACATGGAGAAAAACATAACACAACACATTTTAGACATCTCCAAAAATGTAAAGGGCATGGAAAGTGGAAACTAGAGTTGGTCCCTTTTTGCTGGATTCTTCAGCAGCTGATTGGTGTTGGTATCATGCTGTATTCTCATTGAGTGTCTTCCTCTTTGCTGTTCTTACAGTGCTTCTGTTTTCATGCCCAAACAGAAAACATCAGCTCCTTTTCCAGACGCCGCCATGATGTTGCAGAATGACATTGATGATTTCATGCATATTGATGAGGGATACTTGAAGAGTCCTCTCCGCTGGCTGTAGCCCTCTCTAATGAGGAGTTTATGGAATGCTCGTAAGTTCATTTTAAATGCATTTTACTTCTTATTTCTCATTAATGTTTTGATATGTTACTCTTGTTTTAGTTTCATTGAATACGTTTATCAGTTTTAATCCTTCCTGCTTACTAGAAAGTGTTCTTAGCTCATGCTAAAAGGAGGGTTTGTTAGATTAGGCCAGTGGAATGCTTATGTAATGTTATGTTTTGGTTAGCATTCAGGCGCCATTTAAAGCTGTTCAAAACTGATCTCTTCTAAGTTTCATTTCTGAAATGTTAGGTTTTGTTTCAGTAACTGTTCATGTCATTGCATAGCTTTCTCAGTAAATAGAGGCCCTCTCCCACTTGTCTGGTGGCGGGCCCAGGGTCAAACAACGTTGGACTGTGTTAGTTTGTGCAAGATACTAGAATCAAATCCTTTTTTTTGTATTTCACTGTTCATTTGCATCTGGCTGGAAAATCTCACTGTGGGCGTACCTTCGCCCAGGTATGAAACGTACATAATGTATCCCTGTGCTTGTTGATTTTAGTTCCCTCTGTAGCACTCCTAGCGACTGTACAGATGGAGCTCCACTCTGAGGGGCAGATTTACAAGAACTGTCGCATCTATGCATCACCGCAGAGATGCGCCAGTTAATTTGCAACACGTAAAATAAACCTTGCGCCACAATGGATGCGTTGCATTTACAATACGGCGCACCCTGGTGCAAGGATAGCGAGATGTGTGACTCATCTTTTGGCGCTAGGGCAGCGCATGACTCAACTAGAGCAATGGTCAGGAATGCCTATTCCTGTCATGCTGCGTCACTCCTTACACCTGCTTCAAGCAGGCGCAAGGTTTTGAAGCAGTGGCATCATAAAAGTGACTCAGTGAAATCCATTAGGTTTCACTGCGTCACTTTTACGAGGCTTTCTTACATCGGAACCTGCATACTTTATACCTGACACAAGTATAATGTAGCACAGGGCTTTACAACGTGACGCATCTCCCTAGATGCGTCACGTTGTAAATATGTGGCACTGTGGTGCATTTTTTATGATGACGCTGCACCACAGAAGTGACGCACTGGCGGTGTAAAGTTGTCACAAGGGGCTTGTAAATCTGCCCTTGGGTGTATCCGAATAAACAATTATTGGTTTGTATTCTCCACTGTTTGACCAACTCTTCATTTGGTACGGAAAGCTGAGAGGAGGTCAGTAGTGACTGGGTGGCCCTTTTCGGGACACTTCCTTCAGTTTGCCTCTCTCCAGAGCATCGCCTCTTTACTATCCCTTTGATTGACTGTGTATGTCTCTCACGTGGAGCATCGCCTCTTTACCATCCCTGCAATTGGCTGTGTTTGTCTCTTCCCCGGAGGGTAGCCTCCTTACCATTCTTTTGATTGGTTGTATTTGTCTCTCTCCTGAAGCATCGCATCTTTACCCTACCTTTGATTGGCTGTGTTTGTCTCACTTTGATTGGATGTGTTTGTCTTCCTTTGATTGGCTGTGCTTGTCCTTCTCCTGGAGCCTAGCCTCTGTACCATCCCTTTAATTGGCTGAATTTGTCTCTCCCCTAGAGCATAGCCTCTTTAACATACATTCCTTTGATAGGCTGTGTTTATCTCCCTTTGATTGACTGTGTTTGTCTCCCCCCTGGAACATCGCCTTTTTACCCTCCTTTTGATTGGCTGAGTTTGTCTTCCTTTGATTGGCTATGTTTTTCTCTGTCCCTGATCACCGCCTCTTTACTCTCCCTTTGATTGTCTGTGTTTGTCTATGCCCTGGAGCATCGCTTTTGCGATTTGTGAAGTGAGTAGTACGGAAGGCTACCGGGAGTGGGAGACCTTGGACGATCCACTATTAGAGACACGTGATCTTTACTACAAGAACAAACCACCCCGAGCAAGCTTTTATCCCTGCAAAATCGCGAAACTACTATCTAGAAAACAGCAGCATTTCGGTTAAATCAAAAGGAATAACGACAGATAGTCAAACCCAAAGGAAGAACCGCCAGGAACAGTGCCAGTTATAAAAACAAGTTATAAGGTGATAAACAGGAAGAGCGGTCCCTACGAAAAGTACTTTTTAATATCCAGAAGGAACGTATTCAGAATCAAAAAGATGATGCGAGAGAAACCGTACAGATACGACTAAGGGTGATGTAACCAGGACATTTTTTTAAAAGTGGCAACCAACCAGTGCCTAGATGCAGGAGAGACTGATCATTTAGTCTTGAAAAAGATGGCAGAGTATCAATAAAAGCCATCGAAACGCGTTGACGCCACTACTGCACAACCAAATAAACCAAATCTATCCTGTAGACAAGATATATAATGGGTCCAGGTTTAGATTTTGAGAATATTAGGTTTCAGATGTGCAAAATAGAAAGACCAATAAGAAGTGTCTGTTTGTCTCTCCCCCAAATGTGATTTTTTGTTTTCTCTTTTTTAATTGATGTAAATTAACTGTGATGTAATGTGATTTAATGTGTTTCTTATTAGTATGTGTATAAAATGATGTTAATGAAATTGTAAATTGGTTTTTAAAAGGTGTGTAATAATTTCTTTTTAAGTAGCACAACACACAGAAAGAGAAAAAAATCTTTTAAATAAATAACAAAACTATACTGCTATTGTGTGAGTGCATTACAGTGTACAGAACCCAATTTTTGTGCTTAGCTGACCGAGATTATTATTATGTGCATGCAACTTTAGTTGTCCACCAAGGGAAGAAACCCCTTGTTTTACTGTTTAAAGTACCCTATTCCCCTGGCGTGCTAAGGGGTCACTCTCAAAGCATAAAACGCATCTCCTCTTCACCATTCTTTTGATTGGCAATGTTTCTCCTCCTTTGATTGGCTGTGTGTGTCGCTCCCCTGGAGAAATGTGTCTTTACCACCCCTTTGATTGGCTGACCTATAGGAGCCTTGTTTCCCCACCTGTTGTCTCCGGTAGATGACACGATCTCGGGATACACGCCCTTGAATTTACAAAATTATTTGAAATTTTCCGCATCATGTGGGTGTCCATACTATTTGTTGATGATCGTGTTCTGCATTAATTGAGTCACTGAATCTTCTTGTAAATTCTCATTTGGAAAGTTCGCCAATTTGTGATAATTCTGGAAATCGCCAGGTCCTCTTGTTGGAAACTACTTGATCCAATAGGTGAAGAACCCTTCAACTTTTAGAAAGACCGTTAAGAAAGTTTATCAAGTGGTCGCTTTTGCTCTTGAAGTTAATTTGTCCTGATGATGACCCGTAAAGGAATTTGGGGTTGAAACACAGTCGACGCATTGTACATGTCACAAATCCGAGATCACATCATTCTTCTATTGTGTATTGTGTATATTGTGATTTCTTTATTAGTCTCTGCCATTGTCTTTTGATTCCGCATAGTTTTATGTTTTGTGAATGTACTAATTGTGAGTTTAATTGTTCATGCGCCCTTGTGTTTTTCATTTCACTTTATTACATTTCTCTGAGTATTCACTTATGCATTGGTTCTTCGTGACATTGTGGCACTCATAGGCTTTCTTCTGTTTACTTTTTGGTGGGCTTGTTTCCCTTCCTTTAGCTATGTCTGCTAATATAGCTCAAGAACAATCGTTGGAGTATAATGTTTCCTCACCTGGCACCAGATTGCGTAGAAGAGGCACATGCTCTGCTGAAGCACTGTATATAGATGAACTGCACTATGGCAAATATTTCACAAACTGTGTGGACTAAAGAGAATATTTAGCTATGTTACAAAGCCTTAAAATCCCGTCTACTCCCCAAGTTGACCCAGGAGCGTCTTTTCATGTGGAGAAACACACAGTCTTCATGAAAGATTTATAGATAAAACGTGCCTTTCTTGGCTGTAAATGTGACCAGAATTAAACTGTTCTGGTGAATTTAGAAGGTGATACTGACCTTCAGGAGATTCCTCAAGACCTGGTTGTTCAAACAGTAGCAGCTCCCCTCCCCCCACCCCCCAGCGCCGTGAGACCCTCACGGGTGAACAGTGCGCTTTACAAATGCTTGATTGATTGAGCTTGCTGCGCTGCCCTCCATCAGTGGGAAAGGGCAGGCATACGACACATGTGTGTCCTTTCACCTTGACCTTGAGCTGTTTTGGCAGCCTAGCACAAAAACAGACCCCCTTGCACTGTGTTGCAGCCAGGATTATTTTTGCGCAGGACGAGGCACCTTCCTCCATGGAAACAATCCTGAGACGTTTTTTCCAGAGGTAAATATTAAAAGAAATAAAAGATATTTCTCCTCATTATGCCTCACCAAAGGAGTTGTACGTTTTTGGTACAGTCCCAGGTTTACAAGTCCTTGTAAATATGTGAATGCATCAAAAACCATGGGAGTTCCATGGGAACACCCACCGCAATGCCCATGTGCAGCCTCCCTCGCACAGAGTAAGTCAATGCAGCGATTGCTCTGCTTGAGCTTTATGAAACCACTCAGAACGAAATGTGACTTACAGGCTTGCGTCACATATGTACTACATTGCGTGGCACAAATGTGGTGCAATCCTCTCATAAATATGGCCCCAAGTGCCGGCATCTTACTGTGACTGCTGCTTTCTGTACCTGGAGCAGCCACTGAGGGTGTGCTTTATTCAATGCACAGGAAACCGAGGGCTTTACATGACAGTGATCATTCAGGTGCTGGCGCGGTTGCATTGACCTCAAGGCTGGCACTGATCAGGAGGTTGTGGCAACCAAGAGAAGGAAGGCCCCAGTTTTCTCTGCTTGTCCATTATCAGTTTCCCTATTCTTAAAGCTTTCTCGTTCATGACCTGCCTTTTTTGATCAGTGAGATACCTCGGTAGGTTGAGCACTGGCTGCAGAGATCCTTGATTGGCCCATCAGCATTGGGTTGTATGATGGAACAACGCATTCTGATGCGACGTGAACGCCTTTATCACGTATAAACTTTTCCAAGCATGCTTTTACAATGTATTTTGTTCTAAAACATGTATGGTAAAGGCCTTTGCGTGATAAAAGTTTTCCCTCACCCCTGCCCTCAGTCCTCAAGCCGGTTCCCAAGCCAACCCGCCTCGTCCCTTTTTAAAAACTTCCAGCCCGCTGCCCTAATCCCTAAAAAAAGTCCCCTGCGCGACCCCAGCCTTTTAAAAACAATTACCCGACTTCCCATCTCCGGAAAGTCATCAACACCTCATTCGAGACAGCAACCTTCCCAGAGAGCTGGGAGCACGCCGAGATCAGTGCCATACTCAAGAAACCCAAGGCGCACCCTAAAGACCTCAAGAACTTCTGGCCCATCTCCCTGCTCCCTTTCCCAGCAAAGGTCATCGAGAAACCCACCAAGGAACAACTGACCCACTACCTCTGGGAGAACAACATCCTGGACCCTTCCCAGTCCGGGTTCCGCAGCAACCACAGCACTGAGACTGCCCTCATCGCCACCACCGATGACATCAAGTCCCTGCTGGACAACGGACAACGAAGAAACAGTGGCCCTCATCCTCCTGGACCTGTCAGCCGCCTTCGACACGGTCTGCCACCACACACTACAAACACGCCACCACAACGTGGGGATCCAAGAGAAGGCCATGGACTGGACCACCTCCTTCCTCTCCGGCAGAACACAGAGTGTCTGCCTTACCCCCCCCTACAGCTCTGAAGCCACTGAGATCATATGCGGCATACCAAAGGGCTCATCCCTCAGCCCAACTCTGTTTAGCATCTACATGGCACCGCTTGCCCACATCACCCGTCGGCACGACCTCAATATTATCGCCTATGCTGATGACACCCAGTTGATCCTCTCCCTCACCAAGGACCCCCACACCGCCAAAACCAACCTTCATGAACTAATGAAGGCCATGGCTGAAAGGATGAGCAACAGCCGACTGAAGCTGAACTCGGACAAGACTGAGGTCCTCGGCCTGGGACGACTCCTGGTGGCCGACCGCACTGGGAACCGCTCCAACACCCACCAACCACGCACGCAACCTAGGGGCTCATTCTCGACTCCACCCTCTCCATGACTAAACAGGTCAAGGCCGTCTCCTCCTCCTGCTTCAACACCCTCCGCATGCTCCGCAGGATCTATAAGTGGATCCCCACTGAAACAAGAAGAACGGTCACCCAGACCCTCATCAGCAGCAGGGTGGACTACGGAAATGCCCTCTATGCAGGAGCCCGGCCAAACTCCTGAGATGGCTCCAATGCATCCAGAATGCCTCTGAACGCCTGATCCTCAACATTCCTCGCAGCAGCCACATCACACCCGACCTGAGAGACCTGCACTGGCTCCCGGTCAACAAGAGGATAACCTTCAAGCTCCTCACCCACGCACACAAGGCACTCCACAAAACCGGACCAACGTACCTCAACAGACGACTCAGCTTCTACACCCCCCCCCGCCTGCTCCACTCCACCGACCTTGCCCTCACCACAGTCCCCCGCTTATAAAGAGCGACCTCCGGCCGCAGATCGTTCTCCCACCTCACCGCCAAGACCTGGAATACCCTCCTCATCCACCTACGGCAGACCCAAGACCTGCTGATCTTCAGAAAACTCCTCAAGACCTGGCTTTTCGAGCAGTAGCAACATTCCCCACCCCAGCGCCTTGAGACCCTCACTGGTGAGTAGTGCGCTTTACAAATGATATGATTGATTGGTTACCTGGCCCTAAATCCTGACCCTAGCGTGACCCAAACCCTGTTAAACATTACCTGACCCTTCCCGAAACTCTAAATCTAGACCCCCAGCGAGACGCCCTCCCAATTAGAAAATACCCGACCCTTCCCTAATCCTAGGCTTTCCTGTTTTCAGTTTCTATTTTTGGTAAATTCTGGTGGTGTTTTTTCAGTGTTTTCCAGTGATTTCAATACCTAAATAAAACAGTGCTTTTCAGTGGTTACTCATTTTCGCGCCATAAAAAACAATGGAAACAGTGTTTTACCAGTGTTTATGGAACGCTTTGCTTTTATTATTGCTGGCTTTCTTCATTGATGCATGGTATATTACAGTGTACATACAGTGTATGAGGGCCAAATACATTTTACAAGTCAAATTTATTGTAGCACACCATTCAATATTTCTTCAGTGATTCTTTGGTCATTCGCGCTCTCTCTTTCCTTCCCATGTATACTTTTATTTGTGAAAAGGCCCTCTCGACGTTGGCACTTGAGACTGGCAACGCCAAAACAGCCAGTACACAATTTGCCAACTCTGGCCACTAACGTAGCTTTCCATGCCAGTACTGGCACACTTCAAGGTTGACATTCTCTGGGCCAGGTTCCACAACATATGTGTTGAAGTGGGTGCATATGGCCACAGAGGTATTAAAGCAGCCAAAAATGAAGCTGTACTTTTCAAAGTTCAGAGAAAATTCCCCTTCAAGTTTTCATTTGAAGCGTGTCATTGTCTCAGCAAGTGACATTTGGCATAGGCTGTCACTGTTAGGTGGTTTTTTCAATTTCAAGTGGGTCTTGGTGACAAGATGTTCAGCAGTTCGGCTTGCAGTCTTCCCAGTTACTATTGGGACATCTTTTGCCCACGCACTTCTTCAACCATGAAATCTTTGTTTTACAGCACATAATCTTCTGCCGTCTTTATTCTGCGAGGTATGTTGTTCTGCACTAACTCGATCAATAAAAAAACACTTAAAAACCGGTTACATACTATTGAGAAAATAATGATGCCACTAAACAGGCTGCCAACCAATTGTTGAAATTGAAGAACACATATTTGCGGCATAGCATAAGAATCCATTTTTTGCTTTTTTTTATTTGGTTCTGGATGTATCTTGTAATGTGTTCTTAACTTTAATGTTTTTGGGTACTGCTAGAGCGTATTGCTTCATGTAGCTTCATGCTTATGCCAAAGATACCAGGATTTCAGTAGAGTTTTCTCAGTGAACTAAAATCCCGTCTCTGTCACTCAGTGGTAGCTAGTGATGTTTGAAAGTAATGGGGTGTAACATTCATCTTCGACTTTCAATGAATGCGCAAAGTGAGTGACGCCAACTGACCGAAGGGATTTTGAAGATGAAGGATATTGTCTCTACATTCACTAGGCATACAAATGTATGCAGACGGGCTTTTGATTATTATCGTTAACTCACAACATAATTCAGAAGTGGTGGGGACTTACTGTTTGTTTTCATTTTACATTATTGCTAAAGCACTAGCAAGATTTTTTTCAGATTTGCACTTTTTGTTTGTCAGACACTGATGATGGAGTTCAACTGAGTACCCAGAGCATAGTGACTAGTGGTAGCGGTTATGTCATGAAATCATTGTGTGTGTGCTAAGATGAAGCAATCGTTTTATAAGCCTCGTGGGAGCAGTTCACACTGAAGTACACCAAATGCTGCTTTAATTAAAAAAAAAAAGCTGTGCCTTTCAATTCATAAGCCCATGGGTTAGAGCCATCTATCTCCAGAAAAATATCTCCATTTCTTTTGAGATGGGCAGAGGCGCAACTAGAGCCAAATTTCGAGGAGGTTGTGGGCTAATAAAAATTTCCGGGGTTGGGGGTTGGTAATTCTTCCAGCAATCTGCAGAGTGAAGATGCAGGATCAGAAGAGGTTGCAATGCAACTGGTGCTCATGTAAAGCGCTCTGATATCTCCGGCTCTTGTTGGCACTATATAAAACACTACCCCCTAAAAAGGTAATGATAATACATGCCAGATTTTCATGATAGCTATGTAGCAAAAATTCACACACCAATTATAACTGGAACTCCTTAACATGGTCAGTACAGTACAGAAAATCTGGCACTGATGGGTTACTCCAGGGCCTGCCTTGGGTTAGAAGAACTTGCTGAGGCTCTCCCGTCATTTAACCATGAAAAACCTTAAGCTACCATAGGAAGCCCTGCAGGCCCTTGAGCCCGGTACAGCGCCTGCTAGAGGGGTTCCGTGACATACTGGGGTGCCAGAGTTCATCACTGCGGCACAGAACAACCCATGTCAGCACTCCTGCTGACAAGAGGTGACCAGATCCACATGCGCCCTCCAGTCGCCGCCTACACAGACTACCCAGCACTTTTCCAAAACGAAGAAATTAATTACATGTATTTCTTTGTGTTTGTTTTAATTTTAAGCACTTCCTGGCTCTGTAAGGCCATCTGTTTTACTTCCAGTGTTTTTGTGCATTTTATTTCAAAAGCCAAACAAGACAAACTGAGTGAATTGACCCATACATCCACGAAGGGCGGTAGACAGACAGATCGAGTGCACCAAGAAACTCGAGGCGCAACTCGTGTCAAAAATTGGGGGGAGGGGGCGCTAAGAAAACATTTCGGGGGAGGGGGGGGCTAATTCTTCAAACAGTTGGCAGAGTGAAATGCAGGGGCTCCACGAAGGGGTGAAAGAAAAACAAGGCCTCGTTAACTAAATGGTCTTTTAAAGACCTGTGAAGTGCTCAGGTGCGGCTGTGGTAAGACGGATGCCAGACCTCAACAGCTCCTTTCCCCCCCATGTGAGCCAGGCAGGGGGGCCTGGTGTTGCGCTGGCCCTAGGGGTGTCCAATGTCAAAAGAGGTTGTAATGCAACTGACTGGTGCTCATGTAAAGCGCTCTGATACCTTCGGTTCACTTTTTTGGGGGACTTCGGCAATAATCTCAAATATTCCCGATTTTGAATGAATAAAATAGTTGGATAGTGTTGTTTTTGCGTTTCAAATGAAAGAATTCATTGAATTCAGTGAAAACACGGCATTCAGTGACACCTCAATGTAAAATGACCCCAGAAGAAAGAAAACCACAGGTGCCAAATCAAGGAACAGCCCTAAACCAAGAAGTCAACCGGGCGATGAGCCGCCTGGAAAAGACTCTTCATCTTTGAGGGTACGGGCCAATATTTTAATGGGAGCAAAGTCATAATTTAAAGATTTGCCTGTCCCGGGGCAGCTTTCTTAGTGCAAATCCATCTACCTCTTCATTCAGAAAAGCAATTACTGCGGGATTAAGTGTTTTAAAACCACAACCGACAGTAAATCTAAACAGTAAATCTCAGAGCGGCGCAGGAAGGAGGAACTGCGTGATTTAATCAGGAATGCTAATGAAAGGATTCCGAGGAGCAACCAGCTCACAGCGGCAATGCTTTCACAAAGGATGTACCTCTGTGGCATTCGTCCCTGCAGCCTGTTTGGCTGCTTCATTATCAGAGAGATTCATTTCTTTTTTTAATTTTTATTATTTCCCCACAGGGTGGAGCGGGGCTGCAGCACACCAGGCTCTGGTTCCGGGGGACAGAAGGGGCCAGTGAGGGGCCCACGCTTAAGGACTCAGGCCGCCCGTCACCACTGAGTCGGTATGTGGCCCGCACAGGCAGCGCAGCGGGTTGTGTGCTGGCTGCATGGTGTGTTCCTTAGCTCGCCTCCCCCTTGCACCGAAGGGAGCTGGGGCTCGGCATGCAGCACGTGCGTGCCCCACTCCATTGTTCATCTGGATGCAGCAGTTATTGCCCGTTCCCCACACTTCTCGGGCATAAAACACCCCGACCCTTCTCGCCACAGACGCACCTGGGATGCCCCTGGTCCTATGCTGCTCACACTCTGTGGCGCGGCTGTCATGGCCCTCTCCTCAGAGGCTTGACATGTGGTGACCATGCTGCGTGGGGTCACATCCAGGCCTCCACCCCACATGCATGCATGCCTGGTTGTGTGTCTGTCCTAGAGTTTCGCTGCCGCCGCCCGCCAGCCTTCCCTGACAGCTATTACCTCGCCCAGATCTGTTTAACAGCCATGATCCTCGCGCTACAATTACTTGACATTGTGACCGCCTCACCCAGGGGTGGAACCCACATTCTGAGTGTTTACATTTCTGTTCCTGGGGCTCAAGCTGCCTGGCGTGGGAAATCCTTGACACCCCCTCACAGGTATCTTCTGTGCTGCCCGCTCTCGGGGCACAGATGGTCGTGTTCCTCTCTCCTCAGACCATACATATTGTGCCACTTGCTGTCACACATACTGCCACTTTTGCCACTCGTCTTGTGTTAACCATGGCCTGACGCCTGCTCTGCTTGAGCTCACGGGTTTCCCCCTTTCCTCCTGCCCCAGCTCCGAAGGGCCTGTCAGTTCATGTGCAGCGCTTTCTGTTTACCACTTGCCTGTATTCGCACTAAGAGCGTAATCACTTGACAGACAAAATGCGTGTCCCCCCTACTCCCCGAGATTTGTCTTAATGGGCCTTTAAGATAAAGGGTAGCTGCTGCACGCCCATTAAGACAAAGTAAGTATTCTTAAAGCTCACATTCACATTGTAAGGATATGGCTCCATCAAGTGGCCAAATGGTGAAACAACTGGGCAACAACCATGCAAATCAGTGACACTCGGTTTAAACCGAGTCAGCTGATTTTGATCCGGTAGTGTATTATCGGGCAGAGTCGGTTTTAACTGAATTCTGGACAGCCTAGTTATGTTATGTCAAATGGGAATTTGTATAGCGCACGTGCACCAACAGGTCTCCTGATGCTGGGGAGTCTAAATGGGGGAACAGAGAAGCAGAGTAGCATCTAATTGTAGGTCAGGGTGAACAACCAGGTCTTAAGTTGTTTCCTAAACTGAAGGTAATTAACCTCGAGCTTTGGGTCCAGAAAAGAAAATTGGGTCCCATCAATACTTTTACGTCTGATTCTGGGCACCGTCAAAAGGTTCTGATGCATGGATCTCAGAGTACATTTGGGTAGATGCTTACTGAGTAGTGAGACTATGAATCTGGGGGCTGATATCTTAGATGGCTTTAAAAAGAATGAAGGCAGTTTTAAACATAGCTCGCTGCTCCACTGGAAGCCAGTGGAGATCTTTCAGCAAGGGGGTGATATGGCAGCGTCTATCCTTATAGTAGATGATCCTTGCTGCTTGATTCTGGATCATCTGAAGACGATGTCTCTGGAATTGTGAAAGGCCTAAATAAAGGGCGTTCACATAATCAATTTTGGAAACAATAGGAGCTATTGCAATTTGGGTAATAGACTCCTCACTAAAGAAGCGTCTAATTTTAAGCAATTTGCGAAGTTGGACAAAGAAAGCTGAGGTAACTGAGCCAATTTGGGCACTCCTAGAGAGATCGGCATCAATATGAAGGCCCACACTCTTTATTAATGGTTTAGGCGATGGTGCCACACCTAACTCAGGTGGCCAGTAGGAGGGGGTCCAGAGACATCTGAAACAAGAAGTCCCCTCAGTACGACCCCATGTAGCAATTTTCGCAGGTGTAATATATAGATCGACTAAAGTCTAGGGGGCAGATTTACAAGCCCCTTGCACCTCTTGTATGCCACGTTGCAGCGGCGGCGTGAAAGATGCGCCATGGTGCGAGGTATTTACAACGTGACGCATCTGCGAGATGCGTCATGTTGTAAAGCCCTATGCCAGAAGGAGGCGTTCCGGCACGGGGGGGGTGCGTTCCAGCGCAGTGATGCCTCCTAAAAGTGGCTGAGTGAAATCTACAAGATTTCACTCAGTCACTTTGGGGTCCCATGCTGCCTCAAAAGCCTGCGCCTGCTTGAAGCAGGCGTAAGGATTGACACAGCATTAACAAGATAGGGCCCCCCAGAGCATTGTTGGAGCTGTGTCGCGCTTGCGACACAACTCCAGCAATGCTCCGCCTTTACGGCACAGATGCGTCATGCATCTGTGCCGTTTTTGCCCAATGGGGAGCCGCATTATAAAAGCGGCGCATCAATGATGGCGGAGGGATGGCGCACAATAAGTGGCGCATCCCTGCTGATATGCAGGGATGCGCCACTTATTGTAAATCTGCCTCTCAAAATCTTGAGCTTGCAGATTGTCAGAGCACAGTACCGTGTCCCACAGTTCTAGTGATCCTATAAAACAAGAATCCTCAACTCCCACCCTATCCTGCCATTTCAGCCTATGTTTATCTAAATCATCTGGTACTCCTTCCTGCAGGCATCTATATAATTGTGTAGTTGAGGGTTCCGCGTTACTCATCAGAGATACTTGTCCAAACCCTGCAGCACCACCGGCCTTTTTAAGCAGAAAATCTCTCAGCTGTTTGAATTGAAAAAAATCCCATGGGCCGACATCAAACCATTCCCTAACTTTTTCAAATGATGTTATGTGTTCCCCAGCTAACAGATCCCCTATCCTGTAAACAACTCTTTCCCCACCTTGCCAGACATGTATCTTGTGATGCCCTTGGTCATTACCAATTACGGAAGAATAACGATTGAACCTACGTACCCCAAGTTTTCTCCTTATGCCTGCCCGATTGCGAAAGGCAGCAATCAGTACCTTAAAATGAGTTTTCTTAAAATCGCTTGCTTCATAGAATTTCAGAAGACAGCCATTAGCCCGGGCGCCTATCAATAGTTCATATATTGTTGGTACTTGACCAAGATCCCCCTATCTTTTCCTTAACTCCAAAAAGAGGCCAAAAATACTGGAATGAAGCTGCTAAATAATGTATCTTAAAATGTGGGAGCTCCCAACCTCCTCTATCCCTTTGAAGGGAATGGAAAACGTTTGCTCTTCTGGTCCTCTCGTAACACCAAATAAACCTAGCTACCTCCTTCTCTATTTGCTTAAACCAAAAATATGAATTTCCAAAGGAATCGCATGAAAAATATACAACATTTTTGGTAGGGTTATCATTTTGGTGACATTACATCTCCCTACTATCGACAGTTTCAGATTTTTCCATAGTTGGAGATCGTTTTAATTTTCCCCATTATAGGGGTGATATTTAGATCCACTATATCATCCACCTAAGCTGTAATGATAATGCCTAGGTAAACCGCTTTTTCTACAGTTCTATTCTCCATACCTGTAACAAATCTATTTGTCACAATCTTCGTTTTAGCTTTATTTAATTAAAAACCAGATTGAGTCCCAAAGCTTTCAGCAATACTTTCAACCGCTGACATTGCATGGTCAGATGAAATAATAGCCAAGTCATCAGTGTAGGCCAGTAGCTTGGTGTCCCCGCCTTGCAAACTGACCGGAATAATTTCTGTGGAGGCCTCCAGACGCCTAACAAGGGGGTCTAGGTACAGGGTGAATAGTAGGGGAGAGGTAGGCCAACCCTGTCTCGTTCCCCTGCTGATTGAAAAAGGAGCCGTCTCTTCCCCCATTATTTGTAATCTTGCTACAGGGATCAATTAAAACCTGTATTGCTTTAACAAATGAATCCCCTAGGCCGTAAGCCTTGAGGGTCTGCCATAAAAAAAAACTCCATGACACCCTGTCAAAGGCCTTCTCCACAACTAAAACAGCTACCCCAGAACCCCAAATCTTCCTATGGGCAACTGTTGTGATACCTTTTTGAAAAAATATATGTAGAGATTTGGATGCTATCATGCACAAATTTAATAACCTTACAGCCGCAGAAAGCTTGACAGTAAAGACTCTACAGGAGGATGACACACTGATTATCAGGGACAGAGACAAAGGGGGATGTGTTGTTGTTATGAACAGAGCTGACCACAATGATGAGATCTTTACCTAATTTAGCAATACACCGCTTTGGACACTAACCTGATACCACACATCACTGCGAGCCTGAACAGCGAGATCAAAAGTTGGTATGAGGAAGAATTACTGTCATTTGATGAGTGCATGTGTCTCTCAAAATTGCCAAATCTAGATTCCCCTGCCTATATACCCTGCCCAAGATACACAAGAATGCTTCCTTCCCCCGAGGTAGACCAATTGTGTCCAGAATAGGGGGACCCACTAAGCAGTTGTCACAATTTGTGGACATATTTATACAACCACTGATATCCAACCTGCCATCCACCATCAGAGACACCAAAAATGTTCTAAATATGATGTGTCACAAGAAAAAGGCTGGCAGAACTACTGATTCAGAAATGATTCTGAAGATAATACAGCTGATTTTGGACAATCACACATTTTTTTTTGAGGGTAGTGTTGCAGGGATTCTGCCAAAGAACAGAACTATGAGTAGGATTATGGGACCTTTGTAAGTAGGGACTGAGTTATCCTACCACCTGAGTATCCATAAGCCCAGGACCGACTAGCAAATGTGTCTCACTTGCTCTCCTACTCACTGACAGAGAAACAAGCGATTAGAGACCCCAGAACAAAACACTCCCAGATCACTCAGAAATAGTGGTAACAAGACACACCCTTTCGCTCATTCCCTGGTATTTGTCCACAATAAGATCTGACAGAGCTTTAGTGAAAAGTTAGGTCTGCAATCTTCTCTATTTTTCAGCTTATCATTTGGTTTTTTCTGTTAAGAATTAATAATGTTAGATTGGGAGGTTGTGAAATAGTCATACTATAGCTATTAACATCTATTATGTTCCGTCTAGATATGTCTAGCTGTGTTTAGTAGTATGCTGCCTCTCTTTTCAAGTGTTTTTTTTCCCGTTTTTTTCAATTTTTTCTCATTCCGCTTTATTGTTATTCTTTTTTCTCTTTGCATTTAGTTGAAGCGGTAGCTGCATTCATCACCCAGACTCTGGTTGAGTCTGATGGCCTACCTTTTGGGGGGGAAAGAGGTGTGGGTGGGGTGGGTGGGGTTGCTAGGTGAGGGTGGGGTTGCTAGGGGAGGGTGGGGGAAGCTAGAAAAAAAATGCTGAACCAGATTCGGCGATAAAAATTCTTCTTTTTGTTTTCATTGAATCTCCTAGGAAGCTTAAGATATTGGTAGTAACTAATTGTAATAATAAGGGATCCAGAGAGCCTTTTGGTCAATTTGCTGTGCTGAATAATGGGTAAACTGAATGTTCAAACCTGGAATGTAGGGGGACTATTGAACAATGAGAAACAGCGCCGATTGTGTGAACTAGTAGGTTTGAACCCAGTAGATATATTGTGTCTCCAAGAGACACATGTGCCATGGGCTAGGAGATCATTATTGAAGATAAGAGGCTATAATTTGTTAGCTGCATCTACACAGTCATCAAATATAAGGGGGGTTGCAATTCTAGCCAAATCGAACCTAGGTGGGCCTGTACGCCATCTTTCTGATCCTCATGGAAGATGGGCAATCGTGAAACTTGCCTTAGGCATTACCATCTGCATTATATATGGCTCCAATCAGGATGACCCTGCAGTTTTTGCATATCTTGAATCTGAACTCGCTACTTGGCAGGGCCCATTATTATCTGTGGTGACTTTAATATTTCTCGTAATTCTCTACTCAATAATAATGGTCTCATTCAACAGAACTATACTGGCCGAAAACCAAAAGTATATAAAGCAATTAGGAGACTTGTGAATAGTTTGGGGCTAATTGATATATGGGAGGTGAAAAATCAAAATCAACAGAATTCTGGGAACACTTATTTTTTGCACACACATCAGAAGCACGTCCGAATAGACTATATATTTTCAACCAGGGATTTAGCTACACAATCATCAATCAGTAAATGCCCTAAAATAATATCAGACCATAACTCCCTTATTTTCACATTGACGGTAGGAGCTTTAGTTAAACAATCCAGACAATGGACATTTGATCGTAAACTGCTCTCTAACAATGAATACATTACGTTTATCAAAAATTGGACAGAAGAATTTTTTAATATTAATCGCTTTATCGCCACAAGGAACGTGGTATGGGACTGCTATAAGTCAGCACTCAGGGGGGAAACTATAAGCTTTCAAGCCAGGGTTCGAAAACAAAATAGTAATAAATACAACTTAAAATTAGCGGCCCTAGCAAAGGCGGAAGAAAATCATACCATGATCATCTCGCATGGGCTAGACACCAGACACTCGATGTATCAAGTGGCAATGTTAAAAGCTGAGCTGAATGCCAGCCTTAGTGAAAAAGCGGCTCAAACTTATAAGGCTTATAGGAAAGATGTTTACGAGAGTGGTGAGAGAGTTTGTAGGCAGCTGGCTCTACATACACGACAAAAAAATGTATCTAACCATATTAGCCAGATATTTCACAGTGGTCAGACTTATACTCAAGCGCCTGATATTATTCGGCAATTTCAGCAATATTATCAGCAACTCTACACCGAAGAAGCAAACTCTACTGATAATGAAATATATGGGTTTCTTAATAACCTCCTTCACAATAATGAGGCTTTAAGAACTTTAGATGATATTACTCGGGAAGACTTAGAAGCTGAAATTACCTTAGATGAAGTGGAAGCTGCCTTGTCGTCACTTTCATCGGGCAAAACAGCTGGTCCCGATAAAATACCAATAGATCTGTACAAAATATTAAGCCATCAACTCGGTCCTTTACTCCATGATCTTTTTCTAGGGATCCAATGGAAGGGGTGTCCCCCTATTCATGGAACGAAGCAAATATAATTGTTTTCCCTAAGAAAGGAAAATCCCCCGAACAACTAACTTCATATCGTCCCATCTCTTTAATTAATTCGGATTCCAAATTATACGCCAAAGTGATGGGCACGAGACTCAGTGGGTTTATTGAACACCTCGTCTCCCCGTGGCAACATGGCTTCATTCCTTGTAAAGGTACTACTGATCACACGTGTAGGACGATAGCCCTGTTCGATGCCATGTCTGTCGCGGGGGGCGGATGTCAATAATTCTACTGGATGCCGAAAAGGCCTTTGATTGTGTCTCGTGGAACTTCCTTTGGGCAGGTATGCTACACAATAATTTCGGCCCCAAATTTATTAAAGCTAGTAAATCCATGTACATATCTCCTAGAGCAGAACTTCAGATGTTAGGGTCTGATTCTGGTTATATTAACATCACCAGGGGCACCAGACAAGGGTGCCCGTGCTCACCCCTATTATTTGCGCTCTATATAAACCCAATAATTTTAAAACTTCTTGAGAGCCAGTCTATCAATCCAATTGTATGTGGTCAAGATGCGACAAAAGTTTTGGCTTATGCCGATGATATCGCGGTTATTACATCTGACCCGGTTGAGGCTATGGAGGAAAATGAGACCTTAACTTGTGAATATGGTATCCACTTGGGGGATTCTTTGAACAGGGGGAAGACAATTGTATTATGTACAGATAATATTAATTACATCGATCAGAGAAGAGCGGATAAAGCTACTTATCTGGGAATCATTATTAGTCCTGATGTTAAATTGATAACCGGTCTTAATTATAACCCTCTCATCAATAATATTAAAAAAGATTTAGACCGGGTCAATGGCCTTCACCTTTCAATCATCGGAAGGGGCAACTTTCTTAAAATGAACGTGCTGCCTAGATGTTTTTATCTGTTCCGCGCAATTCCCCTTGCTGTTGCGGCCAATACTTTAAAAATACTCGACTCTCTTATGATCAATTTCCTATGGCAACAAGGTAAGATCAGGAGATCTCATAAACCTAGAGATAGAGGTGGGCTGCCATTCCGAATACTAGTCTTTATCATTGAGCAGCACTTCTTAAACAAATTTCACCGCTGGTCAGTTTCAGCCCAGAGGTGGCTACCTTAGATGCTAATGTCTTACCATCAATATATGTGCTGGTTCTTGGAGGGGGGTGCAAATGGGCTGTTTTTGCAGCAAATTGAGGCAAAAGACATTAAAAAGGGATCACTGAAATAATATCGAGGGACAAAATATCGACTTGCCAAAATATCGTGGACAAAATATCGACAGTCAAAATATCGAGTTTGTATCTACAAACAGGTAAGTACAAAAATATCGAGTACAAAATATCGTTAACAATAATATAGATGTAAAAAATATCGACTTTATTAAAAACAGTGTTAAATTAAATTAATATTAAATTTTAATTACTAAAATATACTTAAAACTACTTAAATTAAATTATAATAATTAAATAATAAATGAAAATAATAAAAATAATTTTTTACAATCTTATTTGTTGACCCTGAACCCTAAAAATACCCCTTTACCCAAAAACCCAAAACTGACCCTGAACCCTAAAAATACCCCTTTACCCAAAAACCCAAAACTGACCCTGAACCCTAAAAATACCCCTTTACCCAAAAACTGAAAACTGACCCTGAACCCTAAAAATGCCCCTTTACCCAAAAACTGAAAACTGACCCTGAACCCTAAAAATAGCCCTTTACCCATGAACTAAAAACTGACCCTGAACCCTAAAAATACCCCTTTACCCATGAACTGAAAACTGACCCTGAACCCTAAAAATACCCCTTTACCCTAAAACTGAAAACTGACCCTGAACCCTAAAAATGCCCCTTTACCCAAAAACTGAAAACTGACCCTGAACCCCAAAAATACCCCTTTACCCTAAAACTGAAAACTGACTCTGAACCCTAAAAATGCTCCTTTACCCAAAATTTATCAATATTATTTAATTACCAATTAATTATTAATTAACAATAACAATAAAGTAAATATATTAGAACATTAGCTGTAATTATTTTAATAATTAATATTATTTTTTCCAAATTAATTACTTAAAAATAACACAAAATTATATATATTAAAAATGTACTCTAATTAATGTAATTAACGAATTACAATTAATTAATTAACAATTAATTACTAATACAAAATATGTTCAGAATTATATTAATTAATTAACTAATTAATATTAATTAATTATCAATTAATTATTAATTAAAAATATTAACAAACATATATTAATTAATTAATTATTATTACATTACTTCCCACCCTATTCCCCTATAAACCCACAACCCGCTACAGAATTACATTACGCAATTATTATAAAACCAAAATTCATTTAATAAAATATTTTATAACATTAATACACACTATTCACACATATTATTACATAAAAATACACTATAAAATATTATATATTATTAAAAATTCGATATTTTTGCTATCTATATTTTATACAGTCGATATTACTTCACTTACCTAAAAAACAATATTTTTGTAGTCGATATTATGTCCAGTCGATATTTTGTCCAGTCTATATTTATAACTCGATATTATGTCCAGTCGATATTTTGGAGTCGATATTTTGTCTGTACACCATTAAAAAGAAATGTAAATTTGAAATTGTAAACAGTGCCTTGAAGGTATAGGCTAAGGTTACTAAGCATATGCATATCAGCAAATTTAATAGGTATACGTCGTTATGGCAATCAAAGCTTACTTATGGATTTTCCCACAATGTTATAGCTAGGAAATGGCAAAGGCTTGGAATCTGTAGAGTAAAGGATTTTTTGTTGAATAATCTTGGAACTACATTTGTAGAACTAAAAAATAAATACCAACTCTCTAATGGTGATTATATTAAATTTGTACAAATCTATGACATTCTTAAAGCAAAGGGACCAGCCTTATGTCTACGGAGAGTGGATATTATTGAAGCTATCAACAGACCTTGCACTAGAATAGGATTGCTTTATGATCTCCTTTTAGCTAACATTCAAGACGATCTAGAGAAAACGGAAACAAACTGGGCTATTAAACTTAGCAATCCCAATGTAGATATCTATAGAGTGTTAGAGCTAAGCGATTCACTTTTTATGGCTAGCAACCTTAAAGCAAAGACTTATAAAACCATTTTTAGCCTCTACTATACACCTGCCAAATTATTTGCATGGGGCAAAAGGGAAAATAATCTTTGTCCTAGATGCTTACAGGGTCCAGCGACATTAATACATATGCTGAGTAGCTGTTCCAAGCTCGACTTAATTAAAACAACGATTGGTGATTACTGGGAGGAGTTATTTGGGCGTAAAGTTCCGGAATCAGAAACACTTTTTATTTTTGGCTATGATTCCTCGTTAGAACTTACAAAGAACGAGGAAAGACCTTTATTTAATAGAATGGCTGTACTTAGAATCGGTGTACAGACAAAATATTGACTCCCAAATATCGACTGGACATAATATCGAGTTTTAAATATAGACTGGACAAAATATCGACTGGACTTAATATCGACTACAAAAATATCGTTTTTCAGGTAAGTGAAGTAATATCGACTGTATAAAATATAGATAGCAAAAATATCGAATTTTTAATAATATATAATATTTTATAGTGTATTTTTATGTAATAATATGTGTGAAAAGTGTGTCTTAATGTTATAAAATATTTTATTAAATGAATTTTGTTTTTATAATAATTGCGTAATGTAATTCTGTAGCGGGTTGTGGGTTTATAGGGGAATAGGGTGGGAAGTAATTTAATAATAATTAATTAATTAATATATGTTTGTTAATATTTTTAATTAATAATTAATTGATAATTAATTAATATGAATTAGTTAATTAATTAATATAATTTTGAACATATTTTGTATTAGTAATTAATTGGTAATTAATTGTAATTAGTTAATTACATTAATTAGAGTAAATTTTTAATATATATAATTTTGTGTTACTTTTAAGTAATTAATTTGGAAAAAATAATATTAATTATTAAAATAATTACAGCTAATGTGCTAATATATTTTCTTTATTGTTATTGTTAATTAATAATTAATTGGCAATTAAATAATATTGATACATTTTGGGTAAAGGAGCATTTTTCAGTTTTAGGGTAAAGGGGTATTTTTGGGGTTCAGGGTCAGTTTTCAGTTTTTGGGTAAAGGGGCATTTTTAGGGTTCAGGGTCAGTTTTCAGTTTTAGGGTAAAGGGGTATTTTTAGGGTTCAGGGTCAGTTTTCAGTTCATGGGTAAAGGGGTATTTTTAGGGTTCAGGGTCAGTTTTCAGTTCATGGGTAAAGGGCTATTTTTAGGGTTCAGGGTCAGTTTTCAGTTCTTGGGTAAAGGGGTATTTTTAGGGTTCAGGGTCAGTTTTCAGTTTTTGGGTAAAGGGGCATTTTTAGGGTTCAGGGTCAGTTTTCAGTTTTTGGGTAAAGGGGTATTTTTAGGGTTCAGGGTCAGTTTTGGGTTTTGGGGTAAAGGGGTATTTTTAGGGTTCAGGGTCAACAAATAAGATTGTAAAAAATTATTTTTATTATTTTCATTTATTATTTAATTATTATAATTTAATTTAAGTATTTTTAAGTATATTTTAGTAATTAAAATTTAATATTAATTTAATTTAACACTGTTTTTAATAAAGTCGATATTTTTTACATCTATATTATTGTTAACGATATTTTGTACTCGATATTTTTGTACTTACCTGTTTGTAGATACAAACTCGATATTTTGACTGTCTATATTTTGTCCACGATATTTTGGCAAGTCGATATTTTGTCCCTCGATATTATTTCAGTGATCCCTTAGAATCATCTTGTCAGCTCGCTGGAAAGAATCAGAACCTCCTAGCTTCCAGATGTGGCTGGCCCGTTTCTTAGCAGCCTTCAGCTTTGAGACCGCTATTTATGCAACAAGGGGCATTAGGGCGAAGAAATCTGGGGAATCAATCTGGCTCCCAGTTACGAATTGGAAAGCAGGGATCAGTCCTACCTTACAAGTACTTGATATTACTGATGTGTCGTAACTGTGATATAATTTGTTTGGTTAGGACATTTGTTATATTGCCATTTTATAATCATGTGCCGTTTATCTCAATTGTTCTGTTGCTTTAGTTATTGATATTTTATCATGGGCCTATTATTTGTAATGATTTGATTGAAATATGCGTTCCTTGTTATTTGCTGTCTGTCCGGATCTGGTTCAATAAAAAAAAAAAAAAGTAAATTCAAACTAAAAAAACAGTGAAATTCACCAGTTATAGTTAACTGAAGAAACTATAACTTGTGCCCTCGTCATGTACTACTTATGACCACACATATTGTGTCACTTATGACATGTTGGAGAAGTATGGCTCACTGGTTAGAGCAGGCAGACCCTGAAGCAGAGGTCAGACCCGGGACCAGGGTTCAATTCCCGACGCGGCAGGGTCTTGAGCTCAAATGTCCATGGACTCGATAATTCTCGCTTCGGTGTCTGACCTAATCATGGGTTCACACTCTGCAACTCTGGGCATTAAGCTTGCTTAATCTCCACAACGGCCCCCCGCGGCGGGATGCCTGGCTTTCACCTTAAGGATGCCCTGTAGGGGCTATCTCACAGGGAAAAGCCAGGACGGGTTCCCAAGGCAAGCGCGGAGATACCCCTTCGGGGGTTGAATCTGGCGCTATATAAGAATATAATAATAATAATAATAATGTTCTACTACATAACTGATGACATCTTAAATAAAATCATTAATGACAATGTGGTTGATGAGGGTACAAGTAATAGTTCCAGCAAGCTGTAGCAGACATGCCTCTCTGCCCATAACATGGGCCTTTGTCTCCCTGCCCATGCTCTTGTGGACAGGTAAACTCAGATTGCTCCTCTCCGAAAGGAGAAAACAAAAACAGCTGCACTCACCAGGCCGGAGCAATGCTGGCATCCACAGTACCCAAAATTGAATGCTTGCAGGAACCCAAAGGGGCTGTTGGGGCCCGGAGGCTGTTAAAAAAGAAATATTTGTGTTTGTGCATTGCCTATGTAAAGTTAGTGTTCACTGGACCATTTATTTTTTATTCAGACAAAATTTTGAACCACAAACGAAACTAATCCTTTGCTATTTCTGAGAAAAGGCCTATGTTATTTATTGTTTCTGCAAAGTTATGTTTTGCTTCAATTATGAATAGACTGTTCATATTACTCCATACCGTTCTCACTAGATAGAGGCCCTCTACCACTTGTCTAGTGGCGGGTACATGGTGAAACGACCTTGGGTTGTATTAGGTGGTGTGAAATATGAGAATCGAAACATTTTTTTTTTGTATTTCACTGTCCAGATGCATCTGCTTGGAAAATTCCACTGTGGGCGTGTTTTAACCCAGTTACAAAATGTGAATAATGTATCTCTATGCTTGTTGATGTCAGTCCCTCTGCAGCACTCCTAGTGACTGGGCAGACTGGACTCTGCTCTGAGTCTCTATGAATAAACAGTTATTGGTTTGTATTCTCAAAAAAAAAAAAAAAAAAAGATCTGACAGACACTGAGCAGTTACAAATATTTATTTTAACTAACAGGTTCAAATATGCTGTATACGTGTAGATTATAAATACAGTCAGCATGGCAGTTAGTCCATATATTATGAAGGGGGATGTCATCAATAAACAAGCATTTGCAATGCAATTGGTATCGCATTAGAAAAGTTTGAGCTATTGGTTTTGTAAATGACAAATTTTGTATTTATGTGTTGGTTTTGAAAATAGCGAAATTATTAGCTTTGTCATTTACAGTGCTAATAGGTAGAGCTTTCGCAAATGTGACACCTATAGCATTTGTAATGCAATATGTGTTTTATTTACGTGACTTACATGTATTGATATTACAAATAAATGTTTTTTTTTTTAATAATTAATACTTAAATAAAAGTTATTGTAATTTATAATGGCAATAGCTTAAAGTTTTGTTAATAACTTTTGTGAAGATTATGTTCAGTGTATTTTATTGTGATGAAAATCCAAGAATAGATGTGAAATATTAACATCTTTTTATGACATTTATAATAAAGCTTGAAACATTGAGAGAACATATTTGAACTAGTTGTTGTTGAATGGTTGCACAGATTGATGCTGTGGTGGCGCTGAGTGATGTTGTGGTGCCCCTGAGTGATGCTGTGGTGGTGCTGAGTGATGTTGTAGTGATGTGATATATAGAATGAGGGCGATAGATAGATAGAGAAAGGGCGATAGAGTGGGGGTGATGGATAGAGTGGGGGCGATAGATAAATAGAGTGAGGGTGATAGATAGATAGATAGATAGATAGATAGATAGATAGATAGATAGATAGATAGATAGATAGATAGATAGATAGATAGATAGATAGATAGATAGATAGACAGATTGATTGATAGAGTGAGGGCGATAGATAGATATAATTATGTGGCACTGAGTGGTATTGTGTGGAGTGTGTGTGTTGCATTCAGTAGAGTGTAATTATGGGGCGTGTAATTATGCAGCACTGAGTGGTATTTGGAGTGTATGTTGCATTGAGTGCAGTGTAATTATGTGGCGTGTAATTATGTGGCACTGAGTTGTATTTGGAGTGTATGTTGCATTGAGTGCAGTGTAATTATGTGGCATGTAACTGTGTGGCACTGAGTGGTATTTGGAGTGTATTGTTGCATGCAGTGCCGCGTAATTATGCGGCGTGTAATTATGTGGCACTGAGTGATATTTGGAGTGTATGTTGCATTGCGTGCAGTGTAACTATGTGGCGTGTAATTATGTGGCACTGAGTGGTATTTGGAGTGTATGTTGCATTGAGTGCTGTGTAATTATGTGGCGTGTAATTATGTGGCACTGAGTGGTATTTGGAATGTATATAGCATTGAGTGCAGTGTGATTATGTGGCGTGTAATTATGTGGCACTGAGTGGTATTTGGAGTGTATGTAGCATTGAGTGCAGTGTAATTATGTGGCATGTAATCATGTGGCACTGAGTTGTATTTGGAGTGTATGTTGCATTGAGTGCAGTGTAATTATGTGGCGTGTAACTGTGTGGCACTGAGTGGTATTTGGAGTGTATTGTTGCATTGAGTGCAGTGTAATTATGTGGTGTAATTATGTGGCGTGTAATTATATGGCACTGAGTGGTATTTGGAGTGTATGTTGCGTGAGTGCAGTAATTATGTAGCATATAATTTTGTGGCACTGAGTGGTATTATGAGGAGTGTATGTTGTATTCAGTAAAGTAATTGTGTGGCATGTAATTATGTGGCACTGAGTGGTATTGTTTGGAGTGTATGTTGTATTGTAATTATGTAGCATATAATTATGTGGCATTGAGTGGTATTGTGTGGAGTGTGTGTTGCAATCAGTAGAGTGTAATTATGTGGTGTGTAATGATGTGGCATTGAGTGGTATTTGGAGTGTATGTTGCGTTGAGCGCAGTGTAATTATGTAGCATATAATTACGTTGCACTGAGTGGTATTGTGTGAGTGTATGTTGTATTCAGTAAAGTGTAATTGTGTGGCATATAATTATGTGGCACTGAGTGTGCACCTCTTGGCCTGCCCACTTGCCCAGACGTCAGTGGTGAACGGGACTGCCCTCTAGTGTACAGTCATCGGTTCTCACCTCTGTGCCATCCTCTGGCTCCTAAAGGCCGGCTCTCGGGTGCGCTCCTTGGCCCCAGTGCACCCTGGTGTCTCTGGAGGCACAGCACGGTGGGCGAGAGGGAGAGCACCGGAATGAAGATCTGCCATACCTCGTGCTCTGCGCTGGCGCCGGGGTCCCTGCGGACCCCCCTCTCCTCGCTGTATCCACCTGCCAGAGTCAGAAGGCTCGCCATCTTGCTCTGCTTTCGCTCAGGATTGTAGGATTGGGACCCCCAAGCCCTCTCAGCTTCTTAAAGTTTGTCTCTTGGGGGAGAATGGGAGGGGAGACTCAATGGGGGCGGGGTTGCTCCCCAGATTCTATAGATATGCTAATGTGATCATCTTCCCCAGCTGTGTTGGTGCAAAGGCGGGAAGAAGCTTGGCTGTCTCCTGTGACCCCTGCCAGGAGAGCAGCTGAAATGCAGCGCTTTGTTATGGAACAAGATCCCCCGGTGCAATGCCTTCCAAACAATTGATTTCTCTAAGCAAGAGCCTACCTCGCTGTACTGTGGACGGGAGACGCTGTGCCCGCCTCCATGCTCGGGGCTGCGCTGTCATTGGCGGCCGCCGAGGCAGGAAGACAGGCAAACACGGAGGAAACGTGGGCGGGGCCTGATCGAGGTTTCCGCTTCCCCCTGCCTGGCGGAAACTTTAGCTGTCGCTGCCGGTCTCCCATGCGGTGGAGGGAGACCGGAGTTGCTGCAGAAAGCCCCGGGTCCCAGGAGGGGGCCCGGGTGAAGGGGAGGGCGGTGGAGCTGCGCGTGGCTCCTGTATGATGGAGCGAGCCCCGCGTTACATGAGGAGATGCTGCCGCAGGAGCCCCTAAGAATGGGAGCTCCAGAGCTGACCGGCAGCCTACCGGTAAGTGGGGCCGGTGTTGTGGTAGCAGAGGGGGGCGTCAGGGCACATTGCCAGTGGCCGCGCCCCCGTGTGTTTTCCCTCCCTGCGGGTGCCCGTGTTTAAGACAGTGTGCACGGCGCCGTGCTGGACGTGCGCGTTCGCGCACCCAAATCCACACGAAAAGCTCGTAACACCCTCCTGTCCCTAATTCCCCCGAGACGGGCAGCTATACGTCTCTAGCTGTACGCATCCTTCGGATGCTAACTCCAGCGAGACCTAAAAAGACAATGGAAAAGAAGACTATAGTGCCTAACCTCCCTCCCCTTGCTAAAAAGCAGAATTATTATATAATAGAAGATCGCTGGGCTTTGTCTGCAGACCCTCAATTAACAAACCAGCTTTTTTAGAGTCATTAGCCAACACCATCCCACCTACTCAAGACGAGATCAACTCCTCGGTCTCCTTGCTTACCAGCTGGCTCAACACAGCCAGGGACTCTCATGCCCCTCTTAAAAAAATCAAATTGGCGAGACGTGCTGACGCCAACCGGTGGTTCTCCACTGACTTAAAAGCAAGGAAACTGGCCTTACGACAATTAGAACGTCAATGGCGTCGGAAGTACGACCCTGACTTAAAAAAGACCTTTACGAAAGCTAGGAAAGAATACATGACGGCCATCCTGATGGCGAAAGCGTCCTACTTTTCCTCCAAAATTTTGGAATCCACAAATAAGTCTAAGGACATTTTCTCCATCCTCAATGAACTCACAAACCTTGACACGGTCCGACCCAAGATCATCCCCACCCAGTCTTTATGTGATTCACTTAACGTTTACTTCATCGACAAAATACTGGACATCAAAGCCAGCATTCCTCGACCAGTGTCCCCCCTTACTTCCGGCATGTCAATCAAGCCGAATCACTACACCCTGAGCAGTTTCCCACCCATCACCCAAGACCAATTTCGGGAACTACTATCTAGAGTAAAATCCGGTGCCCCTTCAGATAGCTGCCCGCCCCACATCCTAAAAGAGTGCTTCCTGACCCACCCAGCCCCTGCTCTTACACTCTTGAACAAATCCTTGACTCTTGGCCTAGTCCCCACAGCTTTTAAAGAAGCCATAGTCATTCCGCTTCTAAAAAAACCGGGGGCAGACCCAGCCTGCAAAGCCAACTTTTGACCGATTTCGCTGCTGCCCTACTTGGCAAAAGTCCTTGAGGCACACGTGGCCAAATGCTTATCTAATTTCCTCGAGGAATCCTCCTGCTTCGACCCCCATCAGGCAGGCATCCGGCCTGCTCATTCTACCGAAGCAGTAGTCACGACAGTTCTGGACACCCTGCGCGACTGTGCTGACAGACGCTCTCCACAAGCCCTGCTGCTCCTAGACCTTTCGGCCGCTTTTGACACGGTCGACCACAACATTTTGGTCGACCGTGTCGAACAAGCCGGCGTCAGGGACCTAGCAGCCGGCTGGCTGAGATCCTTCTTGACTGACCGTAACCAAACTCTGCGCCTTGGTGACTTAATGGGCACCAAACAGGCCATCACCTGTGGAGTGCCACAGGGCTCCTCCCTGTCTCCTCACCTATTTAATCTGTATATACTCCCTCTGATCCAGACCTTAAGAGAGAATCAGGTGAGAGTCTTCAACTATGCAGACGACTTACAGCTGCTGTTCACCATCGACAACACCGAAGACTCCATACGGCACTTCCAGTCCACCATGAACTTCATCAAAACTTGGATGGACCAGAACCAGCTCAAATTAAATCCGGGTAAAACGACACTAGTCCTGACCGGTGAAAGCAGCAAGTACTGGGGCCCACATTACTGGCCTTCTGAACTAGGCCAAGCCCCAACACCTTCCCCGTCAGCCAAAACACTTGGAGTCACTGTGGACCGTGACTTATCTCTTAAAACTCAAGTTGGTCAAGTGGTCTCCAAATGTTTCTTCCAACTGAAGAAAATCCGGAAGGTACGCCGCCTGCTTACACCCGAGGCACTCACCCAGGTGGTGATTTTTACTGTATTGTCCCATCTGGACTACGCAAATGCCATCTACCTAGGTCTTCCCAACTACCTAGTTAAGCGACTCCAGATGGTACAGAACCATGCCGCAAGGCTAATTCTGAACCAACCTAGGCGCCAGGCAGCCACCCCCCTCCTTAGGAAACTACACTGGCTCCCTGTGGCCCAGCGCTGTGCCTTCAAGACTGGCTGCATAATCTTCAAGTCCCTATACTGTAAAAGTCCATTATTCATCAACAACCTGATTTCCAAATACACCCCGTCCCGCAACCTACGCTCACTCCATCAGAACCTCCTGCAGTCGCCCTCCTTCAACTTAAAGCGTGCAGGAGGTCGTAGGTTTGCCACCCTTGCCCCCTGCTTGTGGAACTCTCTCCCGATGGAGACCCGGAATTGTCAAGACCTCCTCCCCTTCCGGAAAGCCTTGAAGACCTGGCTATTCAGACAAGCATTTTCATAATTCTCTTCCCTCTATGTTCATGTTATTGCTGATCATAGCGCCAAGCAACCAATCGGTGATAGTGCGCTCTAGAAATATTTTAATAACATAATAACATAACTATACCTTAGCCTTTAGATGGTAAATCTACATCACAGGTGCTGTCTTGCTCTTCTCCCTGGATAGATCCCTCTCCAAGTGTGTGTGTGCGCTGTCCGTGTATCCCAATGTATCTTAGTATCGGCGTTTAACAACGGCTTCATTGGTATGTTTTGACTAGGTGCCAGGGCCTGACCAGAACAGAATAACAAGGGACATGTTGTTCCACCTTGCACACACTGTTAAGGAACATGCAGAGAACAAACACAGCAGACAGTTACCATATGAAAAGCACTAATGAGGACACTTGCAGAAACAAAGTCATATGGTAAAGTGCACAAAAGCCATATAATGGCTGCAGGGCTCATTCTAACATAGTGGTGTCGACATTGTCCGCAAGGGCCACGTGACGCCCTCCCCTTGGCCAGGTTTATAGCACCAGGCTAAAGAACAACAAGATAAGCAGAGCCAAAGTGAATCTGAAAAGGCCAAATTACGAAAAGTCAAATTTGGAAAAGAGGCAGTGGAAAATGGAGATCAAAAAGATGACGTGAGCTCAAAATGCCGGGTACCCCAGGGTACTTAGGGAAACCCTCTAAGTGCAAAAAGTCACAAGTACCATGGAATGCAATTCACTCCAAAAGACTATCTGCACCTCTCCAAGCAAAGAGGGTGGCTATCCAATCGAGCAAGGCGAGGAGCATGTCAGGGCAATCTGCATGATAGTCGAAGATACTTTGTTGTTAGAGGCGCCGAGCACAAGCGCAGGTAGTCCAGTCTGCTCTCCTTACATTACACAACGCATCCCTCAGGCAAGTGTCATGGTAACAGGCCTGGTCATGGGCCCACAAGGGACCAACCAACAGTACATAATCCAGGTCGACACATGATGTAGTGGAGAGGCTGACATCAAGGGCCCAGTCAAAGGGGCACTGTAGACAGTAAAACACAAGTTGCACGCAGGTGAATTAGGCATAGTGGAAGTTCAGCCTATAGTAGATGCCAAGAGTCGCCAATGGAAAACTTCTAAATAGTTGTTGCAGTCGTTCACAGTACATCGCAGCTGCTCTGGATGTGGCTGAACCACAGGACGGGCAGCCATTTTGTAGTAGAAGGAGAAGAATCAGCACTGTGCAAATTAGCAAGAGCACCAGGGGAAACCCGGCAAAGGTGCTGGAAAAAAAAGATTGAATAAAAACCGGTATTACTCCAAAAATAGTCTATAAGGAGGTAACAAGGCCAAAGACCACCAATTTGAAAAAATGTGCTAAGCCTTCGGTTTCAGACATGTTAAATATTTGGTGTTATATTTCCCTCAAAATGGAGTAGGAGATTGGTATTCAGCAGAGACTAAGGGCCATATGTATCATCCTCACCATTTGCGATTTCTAAATAGCAAATTTTAAGGAATCGCTATTTAGAAATCGCTAAATGGTATGTATGTACAAAATCAGTATTTTTTAGCGATTTCCAATTATTCCTTATTTGCGAATTCGCAAATAAGGAATAATTTCCCATTCATTTCTATGTGCCAGGAGGCCCATAGCAATGACTGTAAAATAATTCTCAATTTGCGAATTCGTTATTTGCTAATCGCAATTTGAGAATTATTTCAAGGGTGCAGGGGTGTCTCAAGAAAACCCTGCTGCACCCCTGTAAATTACATGTGTGTGCATATGGCACACACACATGCCAAATGGGCATGTATGTGCGTCATATGCCACCCTCACAAATGCACAATTGTGCATATTTACAAGAAATCGCAAATTACCACCAACTACCAGTTGGTGGTAATTTGCGATTTCTAAACCTGAAATCGCAATTCTTAAAAGCTTCATACATAGCATTTAAGGAATCGCAAAATTGTGATTCCTAAAATGCTTAAGCAAAAAAGGAATTGCAATTTTTTGCGATTCCTTATTTTGCTAACTTTTAATACATTCCAAAATCGATTAAAAGGCTGTTTGCGATTCGCTAAGGCCGAAATTCTGCGAATTTCGGCCTTAATGAATCGCAAAAGGCTTGATACATGTGGCCCCAAGTCTCACTTGATATTCTAGCCACCTGAAATTTGAAGGTCTCACAAGCTGAAGTGAGAGCAACTTCTTGTTGAAACAATAGTGCTTTAAATCTGCTTAGCTTGTTGAAATCTGCCTTCAAAGTGGGAATGGAAGGCCACAGCAAACTGTCTACAATCCCTTGTGGAGGAGGAAAGAAGACATTACTGCAACATGTAACATGGTGTGTGTGAACCCGTTACAATATACGGAATGCCTGCCTGTAAGCAACAGCAGTTATTTAGGAGAAGATCAATCCCATTAGAGAGCAAAGTTTGCATGGGAATAATAGCAGGCGCTGGCGTTCCTTTAAAAAAAAGTGCCAAATTAGGGGCTGATACGTTACAAGCCCCTTGCAATTTTACTTGTGGACAAACGAAGAATGTCCCTCAGTAGAATCACAGCCGTTCCCTGTTAAGAAAACTTCTTTATCCTCACTCTGACAGTGAAATCAAAGGGCAACAACCGTAATTCATGGAGAAAAGTACTACCAACGGGTTCAAACCTACTCACAGGGTAATGTTTTATGCAGGCTGTAAATTGAAATAGCGAGATAGGCAATGAGATCACCCTGTGTATTACCCATACAGAAGAAATAGTTTTCACTATTGAGAATGGAAACCGTTCTCATTTTTCAGTATGCAACATGTGTATGTAGCGTCTTTCATGACATAAACCGTTGACTATTTGTCAAATTAATTGCTAAAAACAGTGCGGAAGCATTCAAATAATCCCTTGGTACTTTGCCACTTTCCAGGATCTGCAATGTCCAAGCAAATTGCATTACGGAACGCAATTGATGTTGCCCATGATACAACACAGAGACATAACTTTGTACTATGTCTATTACAGATGAAACAATATTATCTAAAGTGTAAATATGTGAAGACAAAGTGTTTTTGCTATTATCAACTATGTCAAGAGCCTTTCTCAAATTATTCTGCTCAAGTTATCATAGGCAGGAAGCTGCTTCCATTTGGGACAATTTCCAAAATTAATCATATGCAGCATATTCAAAACATTTTGAACGAGGGGCTTTAGGCCCCAAAAGCAAATCTGTTAAATCATAATTTCCCAACTGAGTATGTAGTGAGAGTATGAGAGTGTGGACAACGTGACTCTGGTTTACAAAGTGTAAACCCACTGTAGTCATCAAAAAAGTAAGCCTGGGCTGCAAATCCCTCTCCACTCGCGGAGTTTGCAGAATTTGGGTAATTTCGCGTTCCGCGGAGATTCTGAGTTCTGCGGCTTTGCGGAATTTTTTGCTTGTTCGCTTTCTAAAAATGCGTGTTTGCAAGATGTTTACCCCCGAGCACGTAAACAGCGATCTCGAACAGGAAAAACGCATTGCGAACAAGCAATTCCGCATGCTTGTGGAATTTCTGCGAGTTCGGTGAGATTTATTACAGTTTCGTGGAACTTTGCGTAGCGCGACTACGCAAATTCAGCCCTCCCCCTTCAAAAAAGCACGATTGACACGCATCATTATTAAATGGCCACACTAACCAACCTAAAGGATGTACAGTGGACGAGTGCAGGGTGCCATTTCGAAACATTTCATTCAAAACATCCAATGAATAATTGATAGAGCGCTGCCAGTTGTTATAGGCATATTTAAACAAAAAGAGAGAAAGGGAAGTCGCAGCTTCCACTCTTACTCCCCAGGGAAAAGTCAAATAAACAAAAGAGTGAAGCTCGAGGGTCACTCATGTTTATTAAAAAGAGCCCTCACTCACCAGCCTAGTTGATGACATGCTTCATCATTCGGCCCCCACCAGAGAGACAGAGTGCCTCTCCGGTGTGCTACAATGCCTGATTACAGTTTAGTGGGTTTTTTGGGTGACAAGTGCTAGTGCTTGTGTATGAAGTGAAATTAAAATGGCCTTACTGCTTCCTAAATACATTTTTATTAGGTGGAGAGTAAGGCCAGATTAAAAATAGGTCTGGGGCCAGATTGGGTCACATTCGATTGAACATAGGTACATCGATAATATCCTGATGATCTGAGCAGGGTCTGTGGATGAGTTACTGCCTAGTATATTTGGATATGAATATGTACTACAATGTGTAATTTACAATGAACTTTGATCATAAAAAGATACAATTCCTAGGTGTGGAATTGTACATATATGGTTCCAAATTAATGAGCAGAATGTATAAAAAAGAGACATGTTGTAACATAGTTTTACATGCAAGTAGTGCTCATCCCAGACATCACCTTTCTGCCATACGGAAATGGTCAGGGCCAGGAGGAACTGCAGCTTAGATACAGAATATGTCAGGAATTTGGCTGACATTAAACAGAGGTTCCTTTTTAGAGTCTATGACAGTTATACCTTCAGAGATGTACATGAAAGAGCAATGAAGATAGCCAAACGAGTCACACTTAAAGACAACAGAACTAAGCAAGACACATACACAGAAACTATTAGACCTATCTTCACTTATGGCAGTAATATAGGTGATGTCATCAGAAGTCTGAACAGACACTGGCACTTATTGAAAGAATACACCAATATTGCACACCATATTACCAGACGCCCATATATTACCTTTCACAATAAAATAACTCTTAGAGGACTTCTCAGCCCTAGTAACCCAGGCAACAAATAACTTGAGAATTGGTTGACATCACACATGAAAGGTTTCCACAAATGTGTACACTGCACTATGTCCAAAGTTGCAAAAGAGAAAAAATCATATAAATATAATGACAGCCTCATCTTCTATATCAAAAGTAAAATACATTAAACAGCACACTTTGTGGGCTACGTGGATTTATAAGTGAATGGGATTTATGTGGGAAGCACAGTGAGAATGGACAAAGTAATGGAACACTTTCAAGGAGTGAAACAAGGGGATCATGAATACCACTTTGCACTTCATACACTGAGTTGTAAACAAGAAGACCAACATAGGAGCTTTCAGTTCCATGGTCTAGAAATGGTACAACAAAATTATATAGGCCGTAACCAAGAGTTACACTTGAGACGCCAAAAAACCATTTGGATTTTGTGTCTCAAAGCTGTGGAAAAGGAGCTTAACATGGATCGTGAATTGCATTACTTCTTGGGTGATTAAGAACTGATCATTTTTACTGTATTCTGTGACAATGTACTGCTACAAGTGCTCATACTATGTTGTGTGGTCCTAAGAAACAGTAATGATGTATAATTTCAAATGTGATAGTAGGAAGCTTTATATTTGCTTCCAATGCATTCAAGTCAATACAGTCTTTATTTCTATTGTCATAATCATTAAAGACACAGTACAAAAAGTGACTGAGAAAATTCATAATGTATAATAATACATCCTATTAAAAACATAGTAAAAAGTTGATAAAAAGGTATAAGTAAAATGCATAGGCGATACTACACAATATACAAATATTTACACAACTATTGACAGATGCTATTTACCCCCTTATTGATGCATAAAAAAAACATACACCTGGTTTGGGTATCAATGGCAAGCACCTATACTGGGAGTGAACTTACAATGCTAATCCACTGAGGATAGAGTCATAAGGTGGGACTGACAAGAATTAGAGTACCCTCAACATAGTGGCTCGGATGCCCCACATCCAGCTCAAAAATGTAGCCACAGCAATTACTATAGGCTCATGCGTGTTGGTCTTCAGGATCCGTAGCGCCTCAATACCCGACCTTGTGCCCAGATTCAAGCATATTGGTTTCAACCATTTATTTCTTGCTAACTTGTAAGCTGAAAATTCAAATAACAAATGTGCTAGCATTTCAATATGAGCTGGACATGTATTACATTTATCATCCGTCAAGGAATGCCATCTACTTGTAAATGATTTTATTGGTAGGGAACCCATCCTAAATTGATGGAACAGCTTCCTATCTCGTGGTTTAGTGAAAAAATCCCAGTAACTTTCAAACTCAGTATCTTGTTTATACTTCAAGAATGCCACGGACAAAGTATGCCCCGGAGTAGATGAAAGCTGATTGGTCTTGACCATGATCCAATATGCTGCCTTAAACTCTTTTTTCAAGGGGAATGTGCCACTTGCTGGGTCTTCCCACAAGTTGCTCAACCCCATATTTATCAATAAACGTTTTATCTTGCATAACCAGGCGATCTTACACAAACAGTCTGCCCCCTGAACATCAGAGAACACCTCAGCATAAGCAGACAACTCAGGGGTTTACCAAAGCCTTGTCCAAAATGCTAACGCTCTGTAGCGAGCTATGTCCTCTATAGTATGGCAGCAAAGATCTGAGTAAAGGGGCTTACGCGGTGTTGACTATGGAAGGCCTTTGATAGGTCCCAAAAATTTGTTTTGAGCTGCAATCAAGGGTGAAAAATCATCAAAGCCCAAAAGTTGAGCACTGTAAAGTATAGAGGTACTGATCTTGAAATTGTAGATCTTTAATGCGGGGCTTTTTGGCTTCGTCTGTGAAAGCCTTATTTCTTTTGTAAGTACGCCAGCTAGCTGGGTATGTTTTAGAGCCAGTAAATCAATATGTGGCTTCCACTGCAATTTCCTACCTAAAGTTATCTCCAAATATGTAAAAACATCAGTCTGTTCTAAAAGTATGTTGCTCATAAAGACTCTCCCTTTAATGGCTTTGTGTTTGTGGAGGACCATAAACTTGGTCTTCTCCACTTTAACCACAAGTTCATGATCACAGCAGAACTCCACAAAACTAGTCAGGGCATACTTCAAACCCTTTTGTGTCTTTGAAATTATCAAGGTATCGTCTGCGAACATGAGACGGAGTATCTTCGTGCAGGCTAATGTGGGGGCATCTGTTGGATGGGTAGAAAAGTACTGTACAACCCTATTAATAAATAAAGAGAATAGGGTAGGTGCCAAAACTCACCCTTGACGTACACGCTTAGAAACAAGGAACCTGTGCGTGACACTCCCCTGCGAGCCCCAGCGAACCTGTGCATAATTAGAATCATGAAGTTTAACTAAGATTGCCAGTATTTCCAATGGCATCCCCATTTCCGCAAAAGCAGTCCACATTTTGTTATGAGAGACCAAATCAAAGGCGGAGTTGAGATCAATAAAAGCAGCGAAAATTGTACCCCCTCCAATGATAACAACCCGCCAATAGATTAACATAAACCTAAAAACCTGGTCTATGGTGCCAGTGTGTGGGTGGAACCCTGCCTGGAGCGTTGTCAAGATGTCATTATCTGCTTTCCAGGACTGGACTTTGCACAACACTAACCTGGCAACAATCTTTTGGATAGAGTCTATGAGGCTTATTGGCTTATAGTTGCCTGGTAGGGCTCGATCACCTTTTTTGTAAATTGGGAGGATTTCCGCACCTCTCCATGTACGTGGGATGGGGGCACCACTGGCTATTGCATTGGCGAGTATCTGAATATAGGTTACCCAATTTCCTTTGTCATGCAGAAACAAATCAGCCGGTAAACAATCCAGACCTGGGGCCCTACCTCTCGGGATTAATTTAAGTACGGATTCAACCTCTTAACTCTCAAAATGCAGCATGGTTCCTGGAGTTGGGAGCGGGAATTGTTCTTTACTATTAAAAGTGGCAGCAAACTGGGCCTCATAATGTGAGGACCACAGTTCAGGGGCTACATGATTAACTGGTGTTTGGATGGAATCACCACTTCCTCATTTGACAAGCTGCCAAAACTTTTTCATATTTTTCCCTTTGCTGGCTAGAAGTAAATCTTGCCCACGTTTTTCAACCCAGTCCTTCTTTGCCTGTTGTTGAATTTTTTTGTACCTTACCTTCTCAAAGATGGTCTCCTGAACATCTTCAACTGGATGACAACTAACCAGTTGAAATTAAATGGAGACAAGACGGAGATCCTCCTTCTGGGCAAGCAGCCAGATCTTTGGAGTACATCACACTGGCCTGCCCAGATGGGTAATCTTCCTACACCAGTGCCTCATGCAAGAAATTTGGGAGTAATTCTGGACAATTCACTGTCCATGAAGCAACAGGCTAGCAAAGTAGTGGTTCTCTGCTTTACCCTCATAAAATGGCTCAAGAAGATCCTTTGGATGTTGCCTATCTCCATGCAAAAAAACAGGTATCAATGCCTTAATTACATCCCGGCTTGATTACGGGAACATCCTGTACCTGGGTGCAAACAAGGCAGTTATAAAGAGATTGCAGCTTGTACAAAATGCGGCTGCCCGACTCCTTTGCTATATACCTAAAAACACCAGTGTGTCCCCCTACTTGCGTGAACTGCACTGGTTGAGGGTGGAAAATTGTATCAGATTTAAGGCCCTAAACTACATGTTTAAAATCAAAGCAGGTACCGCTCCCAAATACCTTCAGGTACTAGCCCATCCCTACATTCCAAAAAGAAACCTACGGTCTCAATCAGCTGAAAAATTCTATGTACCTAGATTCAAGCTCTCCAGGATTGGGAGGAAGATCTTTTGCCCATCAGGGTCCTTCTATCTGGAATACACTACCACTCCATATACGAAAGGAGGGAAGTCATTCCAGGTTCCGTAAAGAGATAAAGACCTGGTTGTTCGATCAGTAATCTTGAACGACCTCTGCTGAATTATTCCATCCATTGTGCTGTGCTCTTAGGTGCCGGGAGACCCTTTTTGGGTAGCTGTTTGCGCCATATAAGTTTAAAAAAATAAATAAATAAAATAAATTTGCTGCTTTACACCCATTGCTTTCGATCCAATGGCTCTAGATAGGGACTTATAGGCATCTCTACAGGATTGATTAAACCATGATGCTACCATGGGGCGAGATTTCCTGTTCGGCTTTTGTTTTTTAATAAAAAAGATCTTGAGTCCAGAGAGCATATCATTATGGACTTGCAAAATGATAGAATTGATGCCCTCCTGTGATTTGCCTGTTTTGGAGGATTGCTAGGGTGCGAACAATTGCTCCCTTTATCTGTTCCATAGCCCTATCATTATCAATAATCATGGCCCATCTAACTCTCCTCATATCATTGGTAAGCAGGACATCTGCTGTTACCTTCTCGACTATCTTGTTTTTATGGCTGAATAATCCCTCTATCTGCAAAGATAATATCAATGGGCTGTGGTCACTTTCAGTCCGCTCCTGTACTACCATATCTAAGAGGAAGGACCAAAATTCGATATTTAGAAATATATAGTCTATACGTCTACTTCTCACCACATTACTAAATGTGTGAGAAGCCTAATCTATCCAAATGTGACCTCCCATTAACTGTCCTGACTCCCCTTTCCAAACACAGACCTTTTAATTGTATAGCGGCTTCGGTCCATTTTTTAACCAGACGTAAGTCTTGGGATGGAATATTCCACTGTGCATCCTCCTCTACACTAAGATCACTGTAGTAATCTAGTTTCCATCTTCTATGTCTATGTTATATCAGAACATTACTATGTCATCTCCATTCCTATGGATACAGAATGTTGTGCTTTGAACACTGTCCTAGGATTCCTGTTTTGTCAGTTCCTGGGAGCTGCTGTGACTAATGGCTAATACATAAGATCTGACCCATCAATTGTGGTTGTGTGGGCTTACTTCAAATTAGCGACGAGGTCTGGCCATTAGTCACCTAACCCACGTGTGTAACAGCTTTTCATCTATCTTCCGTGTCGAATTGGAAGGAAAATTGCAATATTTTCTATCCTTACGCTGATGGGATCAATGATCTCAGCGTGTGTCAAAAGCTGTGTTCAACGTTTACGCTGATGGGATCAAGAATCTCAGCGTGTGTCATCAGAAGTTATAACGCTGATGGGATCAAGAATCTCAGTGTTTATTGAAAGTTGTCTTCATTCTTACGCTGATGGGATCAAGGATCTCAGCATAAAGACTTTGATGTCTGTAGTTTTGTTTCTGCCTCATCGTTACTGAAAAGATTCACATCATCTTTTCAAAACACTAAAATAACTGTGAGTAAACGTCATTTATCTTCATTTAAAAGAGGAAAATCTGCAGATTTGTTTAACATCGTTTTTGAAAAGATTCACTTCTTCATCATTTTGAAGCACTGAACATAATCCTAAAATAACTGTGAGTAAATTTTATTCATTTTTAAGAGGAAAATCGGCAGATTTGTGTAATGTTGTATGATTGTCCCCACAAAGCACAGGAAGCATGGGTGGGAGAACTTCTTACTTTATTCACTGTTTAAACAAATTCCTTTCTCATAGAGCGCCGAGCGTCTAACTCTCTCCAGCTACGGTCGCTTCTGCCGTTAGCCTCTCTCGCGCGCTTTCCTTATACTCTACGCGCATGCGTCAGTCTCCCGCTCTAGCTCCTGCGTAGCACGTCATCACGCTGGCCGCGGAAGGCTAGAGCGCGACACCACATATCTCCTCCTTTTACCATCAAACAATATTAACAAAGTCCAAACTCAATAGTCACTCATCTCAAAGTCTTTAAATCGAGAAGGCAAGGTGACCGCTCTCCCGGCACGGGTGCGCCTTACCATGTTGGACTCTTCACCGTTACCTCCTACGGGGGCACTCCTGGTGTCCACTAGAGTACCTTCTTTCATTTCCCCACCAGGGGTTCCGATGCTTCCCGCTTCTTCCAATGTCTGTGATTCTCTGTTCCTTTCATTGTCTTTCGCCACCAGTCTTTCCTCACTTGTCTCCATCTCGTTCTCTCCGCCGGGTAGTTGCTTCTCTTCAGCCTCCTCTACTTTGACTGTCGGCTACTGCATGATTCTGTTGACTCTTGCCATGCGGTCCTGGGACCAAACTCTCCCATCGCTGAGTAAGGCCGCTCTTCCACGCACTTCTTGGACCTGCAAGGGTTTGCTGTACTTGCTGTCGCCCTTCCTTTGGAGAGTCGGGAGTTTGACTCTAACCCACTCCCCTTTTTCCAGAACGGTGTCCTTGGTGTTGTGCCGCTTGTTGTAATGTGCAGCATACACTTTCTGAGCTTTTTCCAGATTGTGCTGTACCACTGCCGGTGACCATTTACTAGTCACCGTCTTCTCTCTCCACACCACATTGTCTCTGGTGAAGGGGAACCTGCCTCTCAGGATTTGGGAAGGGCTGTATCCTAGCCCCGTCGGAGTGATTCTGTAGGCCCATAACATGTTTTTGGACTTCTCCTTCCCAGTCCTTCCCTTGCATTATGGAGGCTTGAATTGACCCCATCAATACGCTGTTGAACCGCTCTACCTGTCCGTTACACGCTGGGTGATAGACTGCAGTGTGCTTAGATTTTATCCCGTTTCTGTTCATGTACCTGGTCCATTTGGCCGAAGTGAACTGTGGCACATTGTCACTCAATATTGTCTTAGGTATTCCTTCTCTCAAGAACAGTGAGGTGAGAAATTTCAATACAGTATTTGTGTCCATGGTTTCCTGCACCTCGATTTCCGGCTATTTCGAGTATTTATCTACGACCACACACAGGTATTTGCCTATGCCTCTGTTGTTGAGGACGGGTCCAAGGATGTCCACAGCAATATCTTCCCATGGGTTTTGGGGTCGGTCAAATTCTCCCAGCGCCGGTCTCAATGGTCTCAGGATTTTATCTGCTCCTTGGCACTGGACGCATTCTCTCACTTGCTTTTCGATCTGAGTGTCCATGCCGGGCCACCAGTACATCTGTTTGACCCGGACTTTCGTCTTCACGATGCCTAGGTGCCCCTCATGAAGTTGGTTCAACAGCGCTGGAATTATAGACCCCGGCGGTATCACTCTGTCCCCTCGGTACATGAAAATTCCCAAGTCACACAACGACAATTCCTCACGAATCTCAAAATACTTTCTCAGGTCCGCTTTGAGATTCCGCTTTTCAGGCCACCCTGAGATGAGATATTGTTTGACCTCCGCTATCTCTTGGTCATTTTCATACGCTTCAGTCCATTCTTGCCTGCTTATCGTTGACTCCGTGTCAGCCATGTCCGCCACCATCTCATCTGCTTCTGGTGGGGTTACAGGTGCATCTTCCATGGAAGAGGCTCTGCTTAGGTAGTCTGCTACTTTATTCTGAAGCCCTGGCAGGTATTCTGCATCATACGTATAGTCCAGCAGCTTAAGCGTCATCTTGGCAATGCGTGGTGTGGCTGTTTCGTGGCCACAAGATGTCAGCACTTTGACCAATGGTTTGTGGTCAGTTTGTAGTTTGAAACGGGTGCCCCAGATGAATTGCCTGAATTTCCCCATGGCCCATGTGATGGCCAGCATTTCTTTTTCAATGACGCTATATTTTTGTTCGGTGGGGGATAGTGCCCGGGACGCAAAGCTGATAGTCTCTACTGTGCCATCCCTCCTTTCTTGTGCGAGCACTGCTCCCAAACCTTTGTCACTTGCATCAGTTGTCAATATGGAGTTGCCCTTGGGGTCGTAGCCATGTAGGGGTACCGCTTCACTGATGTCCTTTTTCAAACCTTCGAACTCGCTTTGTGCCTCAGCCTCCCATCTAAACGTCGACTTGTCCCTGATGAGCTGGCGAAGGTTATGAGTCTTGGTAGCAAAGTGCCTTACGAATTTGCTGTAGTATTCGGCCATTCCGAGGAATGACCGAACTTCCTCCTTGTTGACTGGGGCTCTGGCATCACAAATGGCTCTCACATTCTGCCTTTTGGGAGAAATGCTGTGACTCCCTATCTCGTGGCCCAGGTACGTGACTGATGGCATGCGTAGCTTGCACTTGCTCCACTCCGCAGTGAGGCCCTTGTCTTGGAGCACAGTCAGCACTTTAGTTAGTTTACTGTCGTGGTCTTCTTGGTTTTTTCCCATGATCAGGATGTCGTCCTGGAAATACTGCACTCCCGGTAGGTCCTTAAACAGGCGATGCATTAGTTTCTGGAACACTGCAGCCGCAGAGGCCAGACCAAAGGGCATGCGGCGAAACTGATAACACCCAAAGGGTGTGATGAATGAGGTGTATTTTCTGCTCGATGGGTGTAGGTCGACTTGATGATACGCCGACGTGAGGTCGATAGTAGAAAACCATGACACTCCTTTCGTTTTCGCCAACATTTCTTCAATCCTCGGAAGGGGAAACTTCTCCACTATCAGGCACTTGTTGAGCTCCCGGAGGTCCACGCATAAACGGACTTTGCCGTTGAGTTTCCGGGCTACGACCAACGGTGCCAACCATTCGGAACTGTCAATCGGTTCAATGATCCCCTGGTCTTCTAACCTCTGGAGTTCATGTTGGACCGCTTCTCTAATGGTGATGGGGATGTTTCTGACCTTGTGGGACACTGGGCGGGCACCCTCCTTGAGTATTATCTTATGTACGAATTTTTCTAGCTTTCCTACTGTGCCTCTGAAGACTTTGGGAAAGGCCTGCTTCAGTTCATCTTGTTGGGCGATTGGCTGTCTTCTGTCAGTAGGATTTGCTCTTTGCCGCCGGGATCTAGCTTAATCCCCAGGTCGCCTTGGTCTCTCCAGCCTAGTACCGAGGGCCCCCTCTCTGCCACGTATAGCTTGCATGTGGCTGATCTGCCTCTGAATTCGAACTTCATTGCGCGGAAACCCACTATGGGGATTGCGTTGCTGGTGTATGAGATTGGACGGATATCTGGTGGGTGTAGCATCGGCCCCAGAGTGGGTACAAAGTCTTCTTCCCACACAGATCGCTGTACTATGGTCCACGGGGATCCCGAGTCGATTGCTATGTGTACCTTTACTCCGCCGATGAACATGTCTATGCGCGGCTTATCTGTGCGCTTGCCTGTCACATTCAGCACTTGATCCTCCACACACAGGACCATGTCGTCGTCCTCCAGGTCTTCTTCTGGCAGATCTACCGACTGGGGTGGAACAATGCACTTCACCATGGCCTTCTTCCCCTTTTTGCGGCACACTTTCTCAAAATGGCTGACTAGGCCGCAGAAGGCGCTTCTGGCGCGAAACGCCGGGCACCGTTTGTCTTGCGCCGAGTGGGCCGTGCTTCCACACCTGTAGCACGAAAATTTGTTGTCCGAGGGCTGCCTTCCCGGAGCGGGCAGCTTTCCTGTCCACCTCATGTCCTGTTTACGTTCGCTTGTGGACCCCTTCGGCTTGTATGCTGCGGGAGCCTCGTCGATCTTGTTGACCATTAGCTTTTGCGCGTTTTCTCTTTTAGCCGCGTCTGCGCAGCGTTTCGACAGTTCTGCTTTTTTCACCATGGCTATGACGTCTTTGAGTGACGCTTCACCTTGTGCCCATAGCTTGTCCTGGACAGATTTGTTTGTTGTGTGCATGACTATCTGATCTTTGATGTACTCGTCCTGTAGCTGTCCGTATCTACATGTGATTGCAAGGCGTCTCAGGGCTGCTACGTAGTCATCTATCGACTCTCCTTCCTCCTGTTTCCGTTGCTGGAAATTGTACCGGTCGATTGATACACACACTGCTGGGCGGTAGTGGTTGTCTAGGTCTTCCAGAGCGTTTTTGAAGACGTCTACGTCTGTTTCAGGCCTCTCTTTGGGTACTATGTTCGCGAATACTCGCACTCCCTCCGGGCCCAGGTTGTGCAGTAGCAGCCTTTTCTTCCTGGCACTGGGGAATGGTTCACCGTTCTCATCTTCCAAGGCCTCCACGTAGTTCTTGAAGTACTCCCTCCAGTCCTCCCACTTCATTAGGGGTTCCCCCGGTCTGGGTAGGAAGGGGACAGGGGCCGTTAGTGAAGTCGCCTGGTTGGCCATTCTGGGCTCTGTTTTGGGTCCCTCTGCCTGGTTCCCCGGGCTGCCTGGCGCACTGGTGGATCTTTCTCCGATCGAGGCGTCTCCTCTGCCTCTGGGACTGCCTGGAGTGCTATTGTCAGCACCTTGTGTAGTGCTGGGGGAAGGTGGACTTTCTTCCTCCGTCTCACTGTCCCTTCTGTCAGCCAGGGTCCTGGCTTAAGGCCTTCCCGCTCTCCGGGTCTGCACTGACCTTTCAATGTTTGCAGTCCGGTGCCGCTATTATGCTGGTTGCTCTGGATTTCCGCTGCTGCCACGCTCTATGGAGGAGAGCACTGCTGCCTTGATCAGGTCGACTTCGACCTGCTCCTGAGTCCTCGTGCTCTTGTTGCCGTTTCTCAGTGAAGCCGTGTGGAGACAGTGGGGTGATCCCAGTCCTCGTCGCCACGGTAATGTTGTATGATTGTCCCCACAAAGTACGGGAAGCATGGGTGGGAGAACTTCTTACTTTATTCACTGTTTAAACAAATTCCTTTCTCATAGAGCGCCGAGCGTCTAACTCTCTCCAGCTACGGTCGCTTCTGCCGTTAGCCTTTCTCGCGCGCTTTCCTTATACTCTACGCGCATGCGTCAGTCTCCCGCTCTAGCTCCTGCGTAGCACGTCATCGCGCTGGCCGCGGAAGGCTAGAGCGCGACACCACAATTTGTTCAACAACAGGAACATAACAATATATGACATTTATTTTACCGCTTGTAAAATAAAATATTTGTGTGACATGATAGAATATAATTCACGTTTTTAAACTTGTCCCAAATTTAACTGTCTCCCTTTACCGTATCTTGTTTGAGAGGCCAGTCATGCCTTCTCCAACGGTTTTTTATTGACCGGAGATCTTTCCATTCCGTTGTTGTACAGCACATGATGACGCTGTAGAATCTCCTGGGGTATTGGTGATTGTTCCTGCCTCATTCAAGTGACGTCGATGAAACACTGGAGTCAGCACGTCAATTGACAACGTCATACGTTTTCCTCTGTCTCGACGTAGTTAACATCGTTAGTTCACAGTGCAATTTCTCGGCTTGGAAGAACTCAGTTTCTGTGGTAAACATTTTTCGCAGTGTAATTTCTCAGTTTAGAAGAACTGGTAATGAGTGTTAACTTTGCTTGACAACGTGACATTTACAGAAACGTGAAAGTCAACAACGAAGCAATTAATAGACAATTTTAAGCTTCTTTATTTTTGTGTTAACAGCGCCATCTATTGGATTAATGGCACATTGTCATTTTGCAGGAAAAGTTTAACCATACATTTCGTAAAACTGCATTTTTTTCTAAATATTTTATTTGATCATTATATTGTATTTCAACACTTGCCTTAAAACTTTTAGATAGTTACAATTTAATATTTAGTTGAAATAATGCAGAATATTCAAGCCCCTCCTCCATTTTTACAGCTCCCAGGTGACCCTCCTGTGAAAGGGAAAGTTTAGTTTAGAGCTTTTGAAAAGTATTTAGGGGCAATTGGTGGCAGCAGGTTTAGTGCACAAAGAAAATGTTTTATTTTGGAACATAACCTCGGATTTGAAGGTCAAGCAGTCTTAGAACACTTACCTGCAACGCAATTAGGTGAAAACGGGGAGGAATTCGATGAATTTGAGAAAGTAGTTAGGAGTTTACAGAAACAATTTGATGTTGAAAGCAGTTTGGTTGTCGCAATACATACGTTTTTTACTAGAAAACAAGAGGAAACTGAAAGCATATTTGCCTATGTTGCAGCCTTAAGAATTTTAGCGTTAGAGTACGAATTCGAACAATTTTCTGAACAGTTAATAAGATATCAAATTGTTGGTCATACTAATTGTGGAAAAGTTCAAGAGAAGTTATTAACACTTAAAAATCCATCATTGGATGAGACTATATCAATTGTAAAAAGTATTGAACTTTCACAAAAAGCTAAAAAAGAATTAAAACCTGAAAAGGATTCTTTAGTTAATGTTGTAAAAGAGTCAGCTACTCAGAAAAACACGAAAACTCAAGCAAAAGTGCAGTTTAAAGTAGAATATAAAGGGAATTCTGACTCAAAAGGTATTAAACCTTTTCAAAGCAAACTCAAACAAAGGAATGTGTGTACAAAGTATGGGTTTGCTGAACATTTTCCTAATGCAAAAATGTGCCCAGCCAAGAATGCATCTTGCCATAAGTGTGGTAAACAAGGACATTTTGCAAAGGTTTTAACTCAAAGAACACTGTGAATACAGTTTATAGAGACTAAACACAGGAAGATGAAAGTGATGGGGAAGTGGTGAGCTCATTATCAGATTTGGTGGTGGTTGTGAAGGATGAAACTGAAGATTGTGTAGATCCTATTGTTGAAGTTTTGGTAGACAATAAACCTCTAGATCTTTTGGTTGATTCAGGGGCACGTATAACGGTGAAAACTGATGAGTTATTTGAAAAAACATGGAAGGAAAGGTCACTTTACCCACCTGTCAGGAGACCACTCTCATATGAGGGTAGGCGAATAGAATTGTCAGGATTCTTTGAAGCTATGTTAGTCTTTAGACAAAGAACTATTGAAGGCAAAGTCTATGTAGCTAAAAAAGGACTCAATATTCTTGGTTGGTACCATCAAGGCCTATTTAAAATGCAACTTAGACCTGGCACGAAAGACCAAGTTTCTGTGGTTGAAGATGGTGAGTTAGACGATTCTTGTAGTTCATGGTTTGATAGGTTCCCAAAGATATTTGGGTATGGTTTAGGATGCATTTCAGGTTTTAAACATTTAATAAGGTTAAAGGAGGTTCAATCCCTATCAAACATAAGTTACGGACGGTACCTCATAGTGTCAGGGATTGTTTGGCTACTGAGCTCAGGAAAATGTTTGAATCCGGAGCAATTGAACCCATTGAGTCTTCTCTTTGGTTATCTCCCTTGGTTGTTCTCAGCTGGGATGTGCTACCAGAGGGAAAAATACAGAAGTTGAAATTGCTGGTAAAAATGATTCTAAGTTGGTTTATGTTCCTCCTAGAAGGAGCAGTAGGATTAGGGTCACTCCTAAACGCATGGACTTGTAGTTTTAGTGCTATATAGTTTTTTAATGTAATTAGTAGTTTTTGATTGTAATTAGTTTTTGAATGAAACTTTTAAATGCATATGCTATTTGTTTCTTCTTCTTTTCCTTATAATGTCTTATTATTCTCATCTTCTCTTTCTTATTTCTGAAGTTTCTTCTTCTTGGGTTTTTTTTTCATCCTTAAATTTTTAGGTTTTGATTTTTGTGAAAGAAGCGAAATATTGTAGTAATCTAGTTTCCATCTTCTATGTCTATGTTATATCAGTACATTACCATGCCATCTCTATTCCTATGGATACAGAATGTTGCGCTTTGAATACTGTCCTATGATTCCTGTTTTGTCAGTTCCTGGGAGCTGCTGTGACTAATGGCTAATGAATAAGATCTGACCCATCAATTGTGGTTGTGTGGGCTTACTTCAATCGCCATCATCCTGATCTCAGGGCTCAAAGGAACAGTCAAAATCCCCAGCAAATATTAGGTTACAATGTCGCCTATTACTTTCTAAAAAACTATCAAAAAGGGTGACTGTGTTAGATCCTTTACCACCCGGCAACCCTCTTGCATATACATTGATAATCATTATACCAGGTGCGTTTGCCAGACAAAGCTGTATAACCATAATATCCAGACTATCAATGAATACTTCCTCCACCTTGTATCCTGCTTGTTGTTTAACCCAAATGGTAAGTCCACCTAGTGGACGACCTCACTGTCCCCCCAGTGCTGCTTTTGAAAAGTTGAGAAACCCAGGAGGGTAAATTTGGTCCAGTGACCATGTTTCCTGAAAAGCCCAAATATCGTGACATTAAATGAACGCTGGCCATTCTATTGGTGCTATTTTTTTAGGGTAGTCCCGCCAGGAGACAAATGCCAAATTTGACTTTTGGTGCCCTTGTATCATAGAACTAGAGATTACCGGGGTGTAGAGTGGGTGAGCCTTGGCCAACACTTCAGAACCTGGGGTACAAGTAGGCATAGACAGATTCGCCGAAAGAGTATTGATAGGGCCTATCTCCCTTATCTTGGTACCCACTTCCATCCCACCTGGGCCATCAGCTCAAGGGCCTTGTTACTACAACCAACTTTGTTCCCTTTCTTAGTGGTGCCCCTAAACTGGGAGGGTAATTGAAGGTTCCTTAACCTTTAATCAACCTTCTCTTAGGAGGACCCCTCACTACCACATATGTCTGATTTGTTAAAACAGTTGCTAATGTTGGCTGTAGGGGGGTTGTTTTCAATCCTAATAATTGACCAGGGGTATGATAGATGAATGCCCACCGATGTTGGGTGCTTCAGGTGAGTTGAAAGGCGTCTTCACTCTTGAGCCACGAGGTCCAGGAGGTGTCGACGACAACCAGGAGCTGGATTCGAGCTGTTCCACGGTGTCTGTCGAGTGCTGCGGTGTCGGCGACCAGATTGGACCCAACAAACCTTGGCAACGGCAAGTCACTTGGAAATAGAGAAAGGACTTTGGTGCAGACCAACGAGGTCTGAGGGACTCACCCAGCGAAGGTAAGTCACGGCACATCTGGAGCAACCAGGAAAGCCCAAGCAGAAGAAGAGTTGCCTTCATGGGGACCCACTAACCAACGGACTATGGATCGCTAAGGAGCCTCAAGTGGTCGCACTTGGAGCTGACCCACGGGTCACTCGTTGAGTGGAGGCCAGTGATCTTTGGTCCAGTCGGTGCTCGTGGGTGGGGCTACTCGGAGCCCAAAGCACAACTTCGAGGGATACCAGGAAGATGATGTTCAGGGGTCACGGTTCCATATTACCCACAATAGCTACGTGCCTCAGCTTTGCTGGAGACTCAGAGCAACCTCAGCAAAGTCTGGAAATCCACCTCTGGTGATGCAAAGACTTCGGAGTCTGGCGGGAGCTTCAGTGATGGAGACCGGTCAGTTGCTTCTTTGGTGCCTGCCGAGCAAGGGAGTCACTCCATGACCCCAAGCGAGATACTTCAGTCCTCTAATCTTGAAGTAGATCGTCGAAGGTCCAGGATTCGGCTTCAGAGTTTCGTCCAGAGATAATCTAAAGTCCTAAGGACTGGGGTTCCTACTTAATACCCAAGGAGAGAGTTGGACTTACTCTGGAGACCAACCTATGGGAGGGTTTGGAAAGAGGGGTGGCTACACCTATTTTCTTTGTCCAGTTTTGCGCCAGAGCAGGGGCAGGTAGCCGCTGTTACCGGTTTGAACTGGACTATGCACAGGAACACCAAATGTGTCCCCAGTGCAGGACTTCAAAGCACCAGAGAGTGCTCCCGCCCAGCCCCAATACACATCATCCTGACTGGAGAGGTGGTTACACCTCTCTTTGACAGGAAAACTATTGTCCAGGCCTCCCCTGCTGGAATTTCAGTCAGCAGCAGAAGGCCAGACCCGTGTCTGTGGCAGCGGCATCCATTTTGTGATGCCAGAGTTATGTAAAGTTAACACCGGGTAGACCATTGTGTGCATGTCTCCCCCTCTAGAAGGGTGGAATGCTATCCCCACCACCAGAACTGGCGGCAGGTGGGGTAGTATTCCAAAGTGTTTGACACCAAACACAACATGTTTCTGTACAGCCCTCCCAAAGTTAGCATTAACCGCAAGGTTATAATGCATTTAAGAGTATATGGTCAGGCTGCACCAGAAACAGCATCAGAGGATTGACTTTGAATGCTGCAAAGGAGCTCTGGTCATGCTAGGGCACCCTCTTACATAAAATCCAAGCACTCTGCCTTCATGATTGTTAAGGCCTGCCATAGGAGGGACTTATAGGTTTATATGTGTGTGCATTGGTAGTGATATAGGTAGCCTATACCACAGTAAGGGATGCATGCACCATCTTAGCCAGGCTGCTGTAGCAGACCTGTGGTTTCATTTCGGAGGGCTTCCCAGGGGTGGCATAATACATGCTGCAGCCCCAGGTAGACCTCTGGGGTACCTATGCCCTGGGTACATAGTATACCATATACTAGGGACTTATAAGGGCACTCCAGAGTCCAATCAGAGATGTACCTAATGTACATGGAAACCATTTAAGAGAGGAAGCAGCTAGGCTGGGGTCCTGGATATCAGGCCCCAGCCAGACTAAGGTTGAAAAACAGTGAAACACCCATTAATAGGCACTGCTTGCCTTTTAACAGTCCCTGCGGCAATAGACTAGAGCACCTAATGTTGGATGAATAGGACCTTGCACAGTCGGCTGAACCCTTTTTCTGATCTCGGTAATCACTATGATGAGCCTGTTTAGCACCTGCGGAAACATACTGTGTTGCTTGGTTAGGTTGTCGGCATACGTTGGGTGGTGGACAGGAGTTTAGCTGTGTTTGCTGTGAAGATGTTGGGTCATTACCCAATCTACCTTTATAAGCGCTACAAAGAGTACTGCCAGTTATGTGTCTGTTCTGGAATGAAGTGGCTAAGGTAGCTACCTTGTCAATGTTAGGGGGGTATCTTTCTGTAAAATACTTTTTGTGATATCAGTTAGTTGCTCTATCAACCCCTTCACTAAGCTTACTAATTCCGCAACCCTTCCTATATGAGCTATCAAGTCGGCTGACTGTTTGTTTAAAGATCCCAGGCACTTACAGGTACATGTCGCTTGGGTTACGGAATCAACCGATCTCCTGGTGGCACAGGTCTAATATTCACTTGGGCGGACATGCTTTCCTCGGTTATACTCAGCAGTGGGTTAAATCTGTTGGGACATACTACTGCAAACTCTGGCTGGAAATCACTACTGACAGTGGGGACGGGAGGAAGCTTGTATGTCCAGACCAGCGCCTACACCAACCCCTGTGTCGGAACTTACAGATGTTCGCTGAATTGACTTTTTAAACATGGCTGGTATAGATTTTCCAGTACGCTGGGAGGAGGGATCTTTGATAGCTAATGCCCCTGAAGTGCATACATCTTAACCCATGGGAGCTGTCAGGACCTCCTCACACTCACTTATTATATAATCTGTACGATTCATGACACAATTGTTCCCTTTAGCCAAAACACCTTTCTTCAGTGTTTTTGATGTCTTGCCCTTTCCTACCCCTCCCCTTCCCAGATCGTCCACAGCCTTTCTTTTGCCCATACTTATAAACAATAAGGCAATTAAAGAGGTGCACTTATTTACCAAATGCTTACAGAATATACTTGGATATAACACGGAAAGCTCTAATGAGATAGAGTCAGTCAAATTAGTTCCGATTGGGAGTACAAAGACTGATTGGTACAGAGTTCCAAAGTATGCCGTAAGCAGGCAGGTTAACAGTACCTCTAATGTTAAAGATGTTTTCATGGAGCAATGTTAGAGGTGTGGCCCTGCCCTGCCTCTTCCTGCCAATGACGGGCCCGCCCTTGGTCCAGGCTTCGTCCGAGCGCGTACCGAAGCGGGTCACGCGCAGCGGTGGCCTGAGCGCGATTCAAACGCCGCAGGTTGGCATGGACGGATGGCAGGTGTGCAGAAAGCAGGTTACGGTGCAGGGGAGCCTGGGAGACTGAGTCCCTGAGCCTGGCTACAACCCTGTTACTGGCAAAGCGTGTCCCCCAATACATTCATATTGGCACCTTTTTAGGTCTCGTCCTACGCAACGCGCATGCGCTCCTTAGGAGGGGACCTAATGCCATGGGCAGCGCTTTTGCAGCAAAGAAGTGCACGATTTCCTTTGCTTGCAAGGCAACACGTGCACATCTTGGCAATTTCCTTTGGGGATCACGCGGAGCGATATGGTGGTGCCATATGGTCTCACGCTCCTGATAGGAAATCACCCCTGCTCCCTCTTTTACAAAGCCTCTTGGCCAACACTTCTTATAAACAGTCAGAGTAGAAACTATAGGTGAATGTTGACCGTCTGTGATGATTTAATGCACATTTGCGTGTTTTTCGCCCACCCTGACTGCTTATTTTTGCTAGCCTTGTGCAGGCTTTTCATGAATCATTCTCAGCATTTGTTGATGTCCGCCCTGTTCATTAGGTCTCGCCCACCTTGCTCGCACTTTTCAGAAATCATTTTTGGCGTTTATCTGCATTTTATGCTTCCTCGACACTACTCATTGAAGCCATTCCTTCAGTGTTCCTACATTTCAGGGACACGTTGGCTACTTTAGTACATTTCAGGGCAAAATCGAGTCATTTTTTTAATATTTGCTGCTGGATGTCTCGGGGAGTTAAACGCTTGCTAATGAGGTACGTGGTGAACTGCAGTCAGAAGTTTGAATCACGACTCACTTTTCTGAAGTTTGTAAACTCAGTGCCATCGCAATGAGCAGTATCAGCCCCTTTTATTTACATCACTGAGAAATAGCAGAGACGTGGAATATTGGCCCGAGAGCATCAAAGTGCTTTAGCCGAGCACCAGTTACATTACACAAAGTTATGTGACGGGGAGGTGAAGTGATTTACCCAGGATCACAGGATGTTGAGCCTAAACCGGTACTCAAACCTGATTCCCCCGTCTCTTAGGCCACATCTGTTCAGTATTTACTTGAAACACTAAATTAATAAAACTGTCATTCTAAGATCTTGGCAAGCCTCACTGGTCGGTTATCATCAAGGAGACTGTGCAGGCCTGCCAAGCCTCTCTGGGGCCCACAAACATCCTCCTTCTGGAGGACATGACATGGCCAAGCCCCATTCGGTAAATGCATTTCTCACACAAAGTACACACTGTCCTCGCGTGTGATCCTCTGCATTAGAAGCCACATTTAATGTGACATGTCTCATCCCATTGGCTGCATGCACTCAGACAAGAACCCGGCTCTAATCTATACTCCCTGCTTCACGCTTCCAAGTGCAGATTTTTAGTTTTCCGGGAATGAGAGGCACCCTCCCCCCCTGCCTAGGGGAGGGGGGCCTTTAGTGGGAATTCCAGGCCCGGTGAAATGGTTTCGCTTCTCCAGGTCTAGTCATGGGGAGGATCTCGAAGTAACTTGAGATGCCAGGGTAGGCATCTGCGAGCCCTCCCCCAAGATGATAACAAGCATTTGCAATGCAATAGGAAAGTTTGAGGTATTGGTATAGTAAATGACACATTTTTTATTTATGTGTTGGTTTTGAAAATAGCGAAATTAATAGCTTTGTCATTTACAATGCCAATAGTTTTAACTTTCGCAAACGTGACACCTATAGCATTTGTAATGCAATATGTGTTGTATTTACATGACTTAGATGTATTAATATCACAAATAACAATAGCTTTTTTTTTTAATAATTAATACTTAAATAAAAAAGTTATTGTAATTTATAATGGCAATAGCTTAAACTTTTGTAAATAACTTTTGGGAAGATTATGTTCAGTGTATTTTATTGTGATGAAAATCCAAGAACAGAAGTGAAATATTAACATCTTTTTGTGACATTTGTAATAAAGCTTGAAACATTTAGAGAACATATTAGAACCAGTTGTTGAATGGTTGCACAGAGTGATGCTGTGGCATTCAGTGGTGCTGAGTGATGCTGTGGCCTTCAGTGGTGCTGAGTGATGCTGTGGCCTTCAGTGTTGCTGAGTGATGCTGTGGCCTTCATTGGTGCTGAGTGATGCTGTGGCCTTCATTGGTGCTGAGTGATGCTGTGGCCTTCTGTGGTGCTGAGTGGTGCTGTGGCCTTCTGTGGTGCTGTGGCCTTCTGTGGTGCTGAGTGATGCTGTGGCCTTCTGTGGTGCTGAGTGATGCTGTGGCCTTCTGTGGTGCTGAGTGATGCTGTGGCCTTCAGTCGTGCTGAGTGATGCTGTGGCATTCAGTCGTGCTGAGTGATGCTGTGTCATTCAGTCGTGCTGAGTGATGCTGTGGCATTCAGTCGTGCTGAGTGATGCTGTGGTGTTGAGTGGTGCTGTGGTGTTGAGTGGTGCTGTTGTGTTGCGCGAGGCTGCGGCGTTGAGTGAGGCTGCGGCGTTGAGTGATGCTGTGACGTTGAGTGATGCTGTGGCGTTGAGTGATGCTGTGGCGTTGAGTGACGTTGTGGCGTTGAGTGATGCTGTGACGTTGAGGGATGCTTTGCACTGAGTGGTGCTGTGTTAAGTGGTGTGGCATTGAGTGGTGCTGTGGCGTTGAGGGGTGCTGAGTGATTCTGTTATGCTGAGTGGTGCTGTGGCGTTGAGTGGTGCTGTGGCGTTGAGTGGTGCTGTGGCGTTGAGTGGTGCTGTGGCGTTGAGTGGTGCTGTGGCGTTGAGTGAGGCTGTGGCGTTGAGTGAGGCTGTGGCGTTGAGTGAGGCTGTGGCGTTGAGTGAGGCTGTGGCGTTGAGTGAGGCTGTGGCGTTGAGTGAGGCTGTGGCGTTGAGTGAGGCTGTGGCGTTGAGTGAGGCTGTGGCGTTGAGTGAGGCTGTGGCGTTGAGTGAGGCTGTGGCGTTGAGTGGTGCTGTGGCGTTGAGTGGTGCTGTGGCGTTGAGTGGTGCTGTGGCGTTGAGTGGTGCTGTGGCGTTGAGTGGTGCTGTGGCGTTGAGTGGTGCTGTGGCGTTGAGTGGTGCTGTGGCGTTGAGTGAGGCTGTGGCGTTGAGTGGTGCTGTGGCGTTGAGTGGTGCTGTGGCGTTGAGTGAGGCTGTGGCGTTGAGTGAGGCTGTGGCGTTGAGTGAGGCTGTGGCGTTGAGTGAGGCTGTGGCGTTGAGTGAGGCTGTGGCGTTGAGTGAGGCTGTGGCGTTGAGTGAGGCTGTGGCGTTGAGTGAGGCTGTGGCGTTGAGTGAGGCTGTGGCGTTGAGTGAGGCTGTGGCGTTGAGTGAGGCTGTGGCGTTGAGTGAGGCTGTGGCGTTGAGTGAGGCTGTGGCGTTGAGTGAGGCTGTGGCGTTGAGTGAGGCTGTGGCGTTGAGTGAGGCTGTGGCGTTGAGTGAGGCTGTGGCGTTGAGTGAGGCTGTGGCGTTGAGTGAGGCTGTGGCGTTGAGTGAGGCTGTGGCGTTGAGTGAGGCTGTGGCGTTGAGTGAGGCTGTGGCGTTGAGTGAGGCTGTGGCGTTGAGTGAGGCTGTGGCGTTGAGTGGTGCTGTGGCGATGAGTGGTGCTGTGGCGATGAGTGGTGCTGTGGCGATGAGTGGTGCTGTGGCGATGAGTGGTGCTGTGGCGATGAGTGGTGCTGTGGCGATGAGTGGTGCTGTGGCGATGAGTGGTGCTGTGGCGATGAGTGGTGCTGTGGCGATGAGTGGTGCTGTGGCGATGAGTGGTGCTGTGGCGATGAGTGGTGCTGTGGCGATGAGTGGTGCTGTGGCGATGAGTGGTGCTGTGGCGATGAGTGGTGCTGTGGCGATGAGTGGTGCTGTGGCATTGAGTGGTGCTGTGGCATTGAGTGGTGCTGTGGCATTGAGTGGTGCTGTGGCATTGAGTGGTGCTGTGGCATTCAGTGGTGCTGTGGCATTCAGTGGTGCTGTGGCATTCAGTGGCACTGAGTGATGCTGTTGCGTTGAGTGATGCTGTGGCGTTGCGGGATGCTGTGGCGTTGCGGGATGCTGTGGCGTTGCGGGATGCTGTAAGCTGGGTGGTGCTGTCACATTGAGTGGTGCTGTGGCTTTGAGGGGTTGTGTTGGAGGGTGGAGTTGGAGGGATGATTTGGAGGGTGGAGTTGGATGGTGGAGGGTGGATTTGGATGTAGGATTTTGATTTGGATGGTGTAGTTTGATGGTGTAGTTGGATGGTGGAGTTCAAGGGTGGAGTTGAACACAGCAGCATGTCTTATTAACAAGACTGAGAGACAGCAGAAGATTAATATGAGAGAGGGCTGTGAAGAGAGAGAGAGAAAAGGCGAGTGAAAGAAAAATCAGAGGTAAACTAAGCGCACTCGATTAAGCAGCAGGCCAAGGGAAGATAAGTGGGCATTAATGAGAGGCCACGGGCTTGGAGGGAGAGAATATGGGAGGGGGGGGAGGAGGGAGAGTAAACATAAGCGAGTGTGTGAGGGAGAGTAAATGAGAGGAGGGAAGAAAGAGCGTGAGAGAGTGGGGTGAGACAGGAGGCAAGAGAGAGGGGGAGTGATAGGGATGAAAGCGCTAGCGGCAAAAGGTGACCTGCAGAGCGCGTGATTGACTGTATGTGACACAAATGGTGGTGTGCAAGGCATCCTTTCAAGTCGGGTGGGAGGGCAGGGGAGCAGGAGAGTGAGCGAGTGGGAGGGAAGGAGCATGGTGGTGTGCGAGGCGGATGGGGGTGGGGGGGCGGTGGAGCAGGGGAGTGAGCGAGTGGGAGGGAAGGAGCATGGTGGTGTGCGAGGCGGATGTCTAGTTGGGGTGTTAGTGTGTAAATAAACGTGGGGAATTACAAACCTTGTCAAGGCCAAACAGAGCAGCTCAAGCATTTAAAGATGGTTGCCGCAAACCTGACTGAAGGGTGGTTGATGTCTGTGTGGTGGTCGAAGGGCAGGCTTGTTGTGTGCTGCTCTTTCCTGGTTGCTGGTGCATTGAACAGCACTGATGCAGCAGCTTCATGGTAAATACATTAATCACTGCATTGTTTTTTTTCCAGTCTTGTTCCAAAACACATTTTAAAGAACAGAGCCCTGTGTGTTTTTCTTTGGTGCAGTTGCTACATGATGTATCATATAGATGCATGCGTCTTATTATATAAAAAGATGAGGGATTTGTTTACTAAATGAAGTGACACTTCGTATCTCTTTTATTAACTTTCCGTGACATCATTTTGCTATCACGAACTTCAAATATGAACTTTGCTATTGTTCAGAAATAAAATATTACACGATTCACATTTCTTCTTGCAAATGCAATTTTACGTAAATGTTGTGTGCAGTCCTCATTAAAACATGAGCAGTAGGACTGCTCCAACTTCGTGGGAAGTTTGACAACGTACAGGAAATGCAAGGTAAAACGCGGAAGTGGGCGCTTGAAAAGCTCTCGGCATTGCTGTGGGGTGGGGGAGCAGCAGCCTTTGATGTCAGGTGCTGTGAGAGACAGCATATGGGGTGTGAGTGAGGCCAAGCGCACGCCTGGCGAAGCGTCACGCTTCAGTAGACAACATGCATTGGGAGGAATCCGGCTTGGAATCCTCTTGGTCAAAGAGTTTGTTTCAACGATAATAGTTCAGAGCTATATATCGCTCGACCTAAAAACTAGCCCTATTGCATTGCAAATGATTGTATTATGCCCTCACCTGATTTTACACACTTTGGCTTGTGCCACTGAGGTGTCAGAAGAGAGGCCAGGACTTGAATGGGAATGAAGCTTGAGATAGCTAGCTGACTTCAGGACAGGAATGTGGAGACCCCGTGTTAGGGTAGTGTGCGCTGCCGCAGCCCACGCTGTACCAATACGTGCACGGGCTGCTGTCTGTCAGCGCTGCTAATCCCATTGATTGCATGAGAAGCGTTTGTGTGTATTTTTTGTGATTTATAAGGACTCTCAATCAAAGATTAACTGGGGGAGAGAGGAGCTAAACAAACACTGCTTAGCTTTAAAAAGAACAAAATGCCTCTGCTATTCACAGGCCCAGTAGATGGCTTGCAAGCCTTTTGAATTAAATACTCAGTCATTTTAAGGACTTATTATCTGAGAAAAATTCAAGAAGAGAATTCCAGAGCCCTTTTGGTCGTCACAAGTACTCAGGGCGACAGCTCGCTGCAGAATTCTCAGGAATACGCCAAAGCCGCTCATGTGGTGCAAAAACGCAGCCTTTTCATCATGCATTGCGTCATAAAAGAAAAAACACATATGTCTTAGATCATATTTACACTGCTTTTTCCACTTTGAAGCAACTTCAGTGCGCCCGCGTGCGAGGACACATAAAAAACACATTTATAACACAAACGGGACTATAAAAGAATGAACATAGGGAACCATGTTTAGGAGTGGGGTCTAGTTATAGGCAGAGCCACTGGAATTAAGCAGCAGGAGAGGACCAAATTAAGCGGCCGTGCTGACTAAATTATTCGGCAAAAAGAGGCAAATTAGGTGGCATAATACAGCACATTTTGTGATAGAATGACTTCAAAATTTTGTCATTTTCTCTAATTTTTACACTGTTTTAGCAAAGATCTCACTTTACTACCAATAAGCTACTGAAAGATGACCAGTCAACCTTTGTGAAGGGCTTTCCACTGCATGGCAACATGGGTTGCTGTTTTTTTAAAAAAGAAAATTAAGTCACTTGTTTGCGTTAAAAACAAATTTTCCCCCCAAATCTGTAAATTATGCTGCCGCTTAGGGATTGTATTGCCCATGCGGCAAATTCATAATTATGTGGAAAAGGCTTAAAAAATCCCATAATTACAGTGGCCCTTATAGGAAGGTTTTCTGATCCTGGTTAGTGGGATGGGCGGCAGAGCTGGGACTTTAACCAAACAGGACAGGACCCCCAGTGGGTCCAAACACTAGCCTGTCGGGTGTGCCCTCCTGTGGCACTAAGGTGGTGGCGGCTCTACCATGGGGGCTCCCTGCGTGGGCCGCAGGCAGCCTCACTCAAGGGCTAAAGACGCGTTAGCACCTGCGCACATGGAGAGCGACTTAGATTGTGTGTTGAGGATGGAAAGCCCTAAACCTTTGTTTATTCCCATTTCTTTGTATCCACCTGGCTCGCGACCCTGTGATTTGTGTGTTTTCGGTACCAGGAGGTGTTCTGGTGTCAGATCTGGTGGGAGTTTGGCTGCAGGGGTGCAGCGTTGTGAGAGGGCCACTTCCACGGAAAACAAGATAACTACATGTTGCGATATTGCGCTAAGTACCTTGAGGTTCCTTCCTCTTCGACTTGGGAAAAACAGGTGTGAGTCATTCTCTCCAGGAACGAGCTGCTAAGGAAGGAGGAGGGGTCAGGGAACAGGTAGAACAGGATGAAGGGGGGGTGGTCGCTGAAAGCAGAGACACCAGAGAAAAAGCTGAGCGAAAGTAGACAGCATATGTTCCACACAGAGAACAGGTAAGAGTGGAATTAAAATAGGTGAAACACTACGGGAGAGAAGGGCTAGAGAGGCGGAGAAGTTAACAATTCTGAAATAGAGAGACTGAAAGAATCAAGGGAAAGGAGAGGAGAAATATAGAAAAGAAAGTGAGAAGAAGGAAAAGATGAAAAGAAGAGCGTGACCTAAACACAAGTGCCTAAAAAATGGAACGGGACCCTAAAGACGAAGGAAAAAGAAGAGTCGGAAAAACAAGCATTGGAAATGCAATAGGTCTCGCATTAGGAAAGTTTGAGCTATTTGTCTCATAAATGACATTTTTTTTATTTTGTGTTTTTTAAAATCGCTAAATTAATAGCTTTGTCATTTACAATGGCAATAGTTATAACTTTCGCAAATGTGACACCTATAGCATTTGTAATGCAACATGTTTTGTATTTACGTGACTTAGATGTATTAGTATTACAAATAACAATGGCTTAACTTTTTAAAATAATTAATACTTAAATAAAAGGGATTGTAATTTATAATGGCAATAGCTTAAACTTTTGTAAATAACTTCTGTGAAGATTATGTTCAGTGTATTTTATTGTGACGAAAATCCAAGAACAGAAGTGAAATATTGACATCTTTTTTGACATTTGTAATAAAGCTTGAAACATTGAGAGAACATATTTGAACCAGTGATGCTGTGGTGATGCTGTTGTGATGCTGAGTGATGCTGAGGTTGCGCTGAGTGATGCTGGGGTTGCGCTGAGTGATGCTGTGGTTTGCGCTGAGTGATGCTGTGGTTTGCGCTGAGGGATGCTGTGGTTTGCGCTGAGGGATGCTGTGGTTTGCGCTGAGGGATGCTGTGGTTTGCGCTGAGGGATGCTGTGGTTGCACTGAGTGATGCTGTGGTTGCGCTGAGTGATGCTGTGGTTGCGCTGAGTGATGCTGTGGTTGCGCTGAGTGATGCTGTGGTTGCGCTGAGTGATGCTGTGGTTGCGCTGAGTGATGCTGTGGTTGCGCTGAGTGATGCTGTGGTTGCGCTGAGTGATGCTGTGGTTGCGCTGAGTGATGCTGTGGTTGCGCTGAGTGATGCTGTGGTTGCGCTGAGTGATACTGTGGTTGCGCTGAGTGATGATGTGGTGATGCTGAGTGGTGCTGTGGTGGTGGCGAGTGGTGCTGTGGTGGTGGCGAGTGGTGCTGTGGTGGTGGCGAGTGGTGCTGTGGTGTTGCTGGGGGATAATGTGGTTGCGCTGAGTGATGATGCTGAGTGGTGCTGTGGTGGTGGCGAGAGATGCTGGGGGATAATGTGGTGTTGCTGAGGGATAATGTGGTGTTGCCGAGTTAACAGAGGGCAGAAAAACAAGGGAAACGAGTCTAACAGAGGGCAGAAGGGCACAACAAGAAGCTCTTTACAAGGAACCACTTTACCTCCATAGATAGTTTCGAAGTATTAAAAAAATCACGAGTAAAGCGATCAGGCCACCTTGTGTTCAGGCTGACATGCTGGTTGCAGGACTGACGTAGATTTAAGGGAAATAAAAAAAATTCCAAACGGTTCAGTCACTCTGAAAGGCTAAAAAAGACGAGGAAGAGCCAGTGAAAAGAAGATTCAAGAGTGCAGGAGTGGAAGTCAAATTCTGTGGTAGGCGATTAGTTTACTCCTTAATTCCAGTGTTGTATTTACCTCATGTCACGCTCCAGTCCTCTTGGTTAACATAGCGTCCTTAGGCAGACTAGCCCTGAAGTGGCAGTACTCTCTGCAGACAGGGAAGGCAAGTCAATTTGTCTGCTCGCCCTTTGATTGCATGCTGTCTGCATTGAGCACTTAGTCCCGCGAGTTAATTGGCACTTGTCAAAAACAGCTTTGTTCAAGCCTGTCGTTGACTTTTTACCATGCCACGAGTCCAACACTCAGTGCCAATTCTGGTGACATGGAAATGTTGATTCAGGAACAATGTGGAAGCATTTCTTCGCAGCTCTGGCAGTACACATGCTAAAGTACCGTACCTTGTAGGCGCCCATGAGACCTGTACATGGGGGTGTTGGGAGTGAGAGAGGTGGTTGGGCAGAGCATGGAATGGCTACAGGAGGAAGAATGAGGGAGCGTTGCCGCTTAAGTGAGAAAGGCTCCATTTGTGCTCAGAGGGTGGGGGAGGGCTCATAATGCGGAGAAGGAGGGAGGAAGCAAAAACAGCTTCAAGGAACACACTGTGCTGTGCAAAACAAAAGAAAGGGGGCGAAGCTTTAAAAAGAATGTTTATCCATGCTTCCGTTGAAAGTGTTAGCCTGTGATATTGAAAAAGCGCGGTATGCGTTCTGGGTAAAATATATATATATATATTTTTTTTGAGCAGGCGCTGTATTAAAGATAAAGCATGGTATGCGTTTTGCAAAAACAAAAAGTTTTAGCTACACAATGGGCTCTGCATCATGCCACTTCTTTTGCATGTTGGAAGCAGTAAAACATAAGGCGTGCCAGCTAGTATAAAAAACAAGTGGTTGTTTTATTTGGGTGGGGGCAGCACATATAATGGCAGAGTGAGTGGTGGGGTGAAGAATTAAGACAGACAATGGGAAGGTGAGCGGAAAGAAGGAAAACGAAAGAAGCAGCACAGGCTGGAAAAAAGAAAGAAGCAGCAGCAACACTGACACTGAGATAGAAGGAAACGGGGGTCAGGCAGCATTTTTAAAGTGGACTTGACGAACACCGCGATTCCGTGGGAAAGAATATCAGAGCAACGCTCACTGGATTAGCTACCCCTCAATCTGTAGGCTGAAAAGAGATGTTAAACCCAAAAAGATGCAAAAATTTCAAACCAAAAGTGACATAAAATGGACTAAGACTAGTTGATAATACCGCACCTGGAGCAGTTTAATCAAAGTTGGCCCATGATCCCCCCCCACCCCTCTCCATTATGAATTCTTTTAGTGTTCGTTGTAATAGCGCAGATAATTATGGCCGCTTGGTATGCACGGGGAAGGCACCAGCACTTTGGTTGTCATTTGTGTGAGTAAATGGGCACTTAAACTGTGAGCCGGAGATGGATTGGGGGAGGGGGGAGAGATGTGTGGAGGAGGAGGGTGTGAGGGAGAGGTATAGAGAGAGTGAGCGAAAGAGCCCTGCAATGGAGTTTACTGTCAGCCAGACATGAAGGGGGGAGGGTAGGAGACATAAGAAGCAGAGACAGATAGCCGCAGCGAGAGTAAAGAGTACATGGAGTTAACACTGTAAACAGGGATGGTTGTGGGTGGGAGGGAGAGAGAGGCAGAGACAGCGAAAAAGCATTGGCATTTAAACTGTCAGCCAGAGATGGGCTGCAGGAGGGTGGGGGGAGAAAGCGAGGTTTCAAAGCACCACGGGGAAAGGGTTCCTTTCAAGGTGCATGTCACAGACATTAAGTCAACAAAAGGACAGGGGTTTCGAAAGGGGCAGGAAAAGGCCTTGTCACTCTTCCCAACTTCAAAGGGGATGTTTTGTTCAAGTAATTTTTCATGTATTAGCAATCACGAAAAATAATAAATAGCTTAACAGTGTCAGTTTTTGTTTCATGGGGTTTATTCCAAAGCGTGTACATTACTCTGCTGAATTTTCTTTTTCTGTGCAGATGGATAACAGTTTGAGACATGAACACGGACTGTTGCTTCAATAAAGAAGAGATAAAATAAAAGTAGACACGGCCTGCCGGCCGTGAAACTGAAAGTACGGCCGGCGGGCCGTGAATAATTAGGGGAGGAGAAGCTGCTGGCGGCACCAAGCTGGGGAATAGATGGCTGGCTTTGATGTGCACGCGCTTTTTAGGTCAATGTGCTTGTGCATTGAACTAAAAGCGCACGGGCACAGCATCAAATCGCCAATTTGGTTAAACTCTGGATAAGCCCCTATATCTCTCGCCAGCTCTAATGCGCAAGCTCATCGGCAGGCGAGACCTAAAAGAGGGACTGGAGAGAAGCTAGAAGGGCTAGAAAGAAACTAGAAAGAGAAGCTGAAAAAAGAGACAGAGAGAACTGAAGACTGACATCGGAAACACAGAGAAAGAAAGGTAAACATATTCATTGCAGGCAACCAAGTATTCTAGCCCTTAGACGCTTGCAATGCCGGCATTCTACAACTGTAGCCTGTCGATGCGCATAAAGAGTCAGAGCAGGCATGTGGCACCACCTTACCTTTATTTATTTATTTTATTTATTTATTTAAACTTATAAGGTGCACGGCTACCCGCAGTGGGTTTCCCGGCGCCAAGGGATAGACTGAGGAAGAATGAACTATCAGGCATCTATAAATGAAGCTACTAGAGAAGACTGCTCAAAATTACTGCTGAAAGAGCCAAGTTTTTAGACCCTTGCAGAAGCAAAGAAGATCTGTCTCCAACTTCAGGGTCACAGGCAGGGCATTCCAGGATCAAGGGCTAGATGTTGGTAACTCTAATTTACCGACTCATAAATACCGAATTTTACCGATTCAGTATTTATGAATCGGTAAATTAGAAGGAGGCAGATGTAGGTAAATCAAAAATTTGATTTACCGAATCTGTAACATTCAGTATTTACCGATTTGGTAAATACCGAATCGGTATTGCCCATTGAATCCTATGGGCCTTGAAGCCCATAGGAATCAATGGGCAATACCGATTCGGTATTTACCGAATCGGTAAATACCGAATCCAGCAAGGGTGCAGGGGGTGTCACTTTGACACCCTCTAGCACCCCAAGTACAGGCTTGTGTGCCATGTGGCACACATACATGCCCTAAGGGCATGTATGTGTGTCACATTGCACAGGTGTGCATGCACAGATGTGCATGCACACCTGAATTCGGTATTTTAAAACCCAATAGGATTGGGTGCTAAAATACCGACTCTTAAGGGCCTGTGGCACTCTTAGGAGTGTCACCTACATATGGTTTTACCGAATCGGTAAATATACTGATTCGGTATTTTACCGATTCTGTAAATTTACCGATACGGTAAATTTACAGAATCGGTAAAATATAGGCCCCCTACATCGGAAAACCCTAATACCGGTCAGTAACGGCCGAATTCGGCCGTTACCGACCGGTATTAGGGCTCCTACATCTGGCATATGTGCCTAGATGAGAAAAGGAGCGGCCGCCCATCTTCACTAACCTAAATCTAGGAACGATAAAATACCTTTAGTGTGTGTATCCGAATTCTTTCCAAGACCTCAGCCCCTAAAACAGATCGCTTCTAGAACATGCGATCTCTCTGATCTTGCCTGCTTAGCAAAGCCAAAATTAAGCATCACTTATCAAAGTTTTTTTCCCCCAATGAGGCTCACTACAGCAAAACGTGAATTGCCGATTGTAGGGCAAACAACATTTAAGTTAATATCAATACACACTCTTACCTGCTTGCTATATGCAATCTTGGTGTCCAGAAAATTGAAACAGGGAGTTTATTATTCCTTTCTCTTTATAGCTCCCAGACCAGAAGTTGTAAGGAAGCCATATTTGTATTTTTTGGTATTGTTTAAACAGGTAATCTATGTCTGCATATGGAGAGCGGCGTCTCGCTCAGTGTAGACTGGGAAGAGGAAGACTGACTAGAAGGAAGTGCCCAGTAGCAGCTGGCTGCACTCGGATTCAAACCAAACGCCTCACAAAGTGTGTAAGATTGAACTTTTTACTAGAACTGTCAGACTAACCCTGCACAATGCCTCGGGAAAAAACATACTACTTAATGAACTAGTCACAGAAAGATCTAAATCTACCTGGATCACAGCAGATGATGTTAATTAATGCTTCACATTTAGTGCTTGTAAATTTAGAGGGCTGGGAAAGGGCTTTTAACCGTGCGGAAGTGCTGAAAACTTTTTCACGCCTTTGAAATAAAGCGAGCCACAATAAAGAAAGCTAAGATGGTGTCAAGGGAGGCTTGTGTCCGATTCCGCGAGAAGCCCGGATATCGCCCTAGGGCCGATAGCATTGAGAACAGCTGCCAATAAAATGTATGATTTTGCCTTTACAGATGACGGATAAGAGGAAGCCTGTCAGTCACTTTGTATCTCGGTGTGCTCGTGTTCAAGAGCGCCGACGCTCTGGAGATGTCGGCCTGCAGAATACATGACTGGTTAAAAGAAAAGCAAATCGTGAAATAACTGATATTTAGGCTTTCGTTGATTTTAAAGAGCACCTATTTAAAATTAGTTCTGCCTCATGTCCCACTAATCAGGATACAACTTCACTCGCTCTTAGAAGAAACCTCAGAAACATCACGGACGAGGCTTTTGCCTCTCTAGTTCTATCTCCCCCAAAGACGCGGATGAGGCAGCTCAAGATCTGATGGATTCTATTACTAACTCAGTGGAAAAGCTTGCCTCTGCATCCCTGCGTTATGTAGCCCATCGCAAGCCGACAGCAGCGTGGTTCTCTGACCAGTTGAGATCCCTAAGACAGGGCTGCAGAAGCAGTGAGAGAAGATGGAGGAAATCCTGGGACCCTAAGGACCGGGAGGCCCATAAGTCTGCTCTGCGGGAGTATAAACAGAAAGCGATATTGAAAAAGCAGGAATACTTTTCCAACCTAACTAGCTCTCACTTCCTCTAGGGAGCTTTTTAAAATCGCTGACTCGCTATGCTCCCCTCAACTCCGAGATCCCGTAGTCAGCTCTCAGGATCTATGCAATGACATCTCAGACTTTTTTCACAATAAAATTCTTGACATCCATACCTCATTAGAAGTACAACGTCATTCTCTGGACGAGAATATCCCTCCTGTTATAAGTACTTTGGATTCTTTGGATGCAGCTCCTTCCAGTTCATTCATGGAATTTCCATCTCTGTCTCTTGAAGGACTGAACCTTCTACTTGACAGGACGAAATCCTCCTGTCCTATGGACCCTCTACCTCTTAAAAACTGAAAGAGTGTAGAAGCAGTCTTCTTCCCTCCATGTTGGAGGTGATGAATAAGGCGATTGCCCAGGGTTCTTTTCCATCGCTATGGAAAAAGGCAATTGTGAAGCCTCTCCTCAAAAAACCATCACTTGACCCCAGCCTCCTTAAAAATTTTAGGCCTATTTCCCTACTCCCTGCACCTGCAAAAATACTAGAAGCACATCTCAACCTCTATCTGTCTTCCTTTCTGGATGCCTCTGAGTACCTTGACAACACCCAGCACCGATTTAGAAAATATCACAGCACAGAATCTGCTCTCACTCTTGTGGTCAATAACATCCGACGCAAAGTGGACGCTGGTCAAACTACAGTTCTAGTGCTTCTGGACCTCGCGGCCGCGTTCGATACCCTGTCTCCCACCATCCTAACATCTCAGCTTAGGGAGGCAGGTGTTACTGGGTCGGCCCTGAGTCTCCTCAACTCTTTTTTCCTTGATCGGGAACAGAGGGTAATGCTCGGAAACCCCCTCTCCCCTGCCAAGTCTCTGCAATGTGGGGTGCCAGAGGGGTCGGCATTAAGCCCGACCCTGTTTAACATCTACGTGGCCCCCCTTGCTAGGCTGGTAAGATCGCAGGGGATGGAGGTGGTATCATATGCCGATGACACCCAGATTATGGTGTCGCTCACTCATTCCTCTGTCACTACATCTGCCTTCAGCTTCAGGTCATGCATGCGGCATGTGGCAGATTGGATGATCATCAACTCCCTGAACCTGAATGAGGTATTGGTCTTTGGGAAGGACCAAGATGTCTGGTCGAGTGAGTGGTGGCATTCCTCTCTTGGCATCTGCCCCACCCCACCCCCTCTCAATCTGCCAGAAATCTCGGCGTGGTCTGTGACACTTCACTCTCGATGTCTCTACAAGTGAATCGGACCGTGGCTACTTGTTGGAGTGTGATCAGGATACTCAACAGAATCCGTAGCTATCTCTCTCTTCAGGCACGCAAGCAGATTGCAGTCGCCCTTGTTAGCTCCAGGTTAGAATACTGTAATTCCTTATACATGGAGTACAACAAGGACCTCATACATCGACTGCAAATCGTGCAGAATGCTGCAGCGCGTTTTGTCTTAGCTCTTCCTAAGACATCATCTGCCACCACCGCGAGGAGGGATCTCCACTGGCTTCCCGTCCAGCACAGAATTTACTTTAAAATTTTGTGCTTGACGTATAGAGCACTCGAGGATGGCTCTAAGGGTGCTATTAGCTCTATACTCACCCGCTATTATCCAACAAGGTGTCGCCGTTCTGCGGGATTATTCCAACTTGTTGTTCCTCGATTCAGGCTGACCAGATGGGGAGCTAGGGTTTTTTCCGTCGTTGCCCCTCAGCTCTGGAACGCCGTTCCAATTGAGATTAAAACCCTACCCTCAATGGACCTGTTCAAAAAGGCCTTAAAAACGTGGTGCTTTTCAAGAGCCTAATAATGATGGACTGCTACGCCATGGATATGAGCTGGTATTTTGAAGTAATCGCCTTGACGCCCATTGGGCTAAGTTCGCGCAGTATAAGACGCCTTTCATTCATTCATAGTGTTTGGAAGATGTTAGAACCCTACATCAAAGCGGGATAGGCTGACAGACCGGAGCTGGGCAATATAAAGAGAGCGATAAAGAGACGCACTCGGTAGGTGGGAGAGGGGCGCTACAGAGCGGTGCAATTTAAACAAGGACCGTGTGAGAAGGGAGGGGTGGATGCCAGCAGGAAGAGAGGGGGTGGCAAAACAGCTGGGGTGTCAAGGAGGGAGGCAAAAGGGAATGTATGCGCCGTGAAACGGACGGAAAGCCGTTTTAAATCAAGAAACACAAAACTGGCATTGCGTAGAGGGGGGCGGGGGAGAGCAGTCCTTTGAAGTCTGAAGCTCTCGCTGTGGCGGTGTGATGCGTGCGACAAATGTTGGTTTGTGAGGTTGGGGGGGGGAGTGAAAGGGATTCCTTGGGAGCAAATGGGTGTAAGGCTACGTGAGTGAGGTCAAGCGTGCGCTGGCAAAGCATCACGCTTCAGTAGACAACATGCATTGGGAGGAATCCGGCTTGGAATCCTCTTGGTGAAAGAGTTTGTTTCAACGATAATAGTTCAGAGCTATAAATAGCTCGACCTAAAAATGCGGCTCCCCACAGAGTAGCCCTCTTTGTCTCTCAAATCTGGGGATCGCCGGAAGGGCTCAGCTGGAGCAACAGTTGAGTTGCAGGGAACGGAGAGGCCCTGCAGTGCTGGTGGCGATTACAGAGGTGAGAGGCCGCGTAGCTGTTTATTAAGGGTTAATAGTGGAGAGTTAGCGGGATAGCACGCGGGTCATTCTGGCTTTGGCTGAGGAATTTATGGGAGGGGTAGCTCGCGGCATGTCGTAATTTTCAGGAACAGGGCAGGCGATTATATGGGGCCGCGAGGGCACGGGATACTGTCTATTGCAGATGAATGCTTTTAAAGTGGTGGGCACCATGATACGGAGGTGCGTTGCCTTTGAGGCGGCGGGAGCGACAAAGTTTGACAAGATGGAAGACCGGCAGTCATTATTTATTTGAGCGTTTTGTATAGCGCAGACCTTTGTGCACTCTACTGGTGGTGATGCTAAACCCACAGACGTCAACGAGTGAGCAGCAGCAGCAGCAGCAGCCTCATGTTATGCACGCACATTTTCAGAAAAGACAAGAAATACTTCCACATTGCCATGCTACGCAAAGACAAATCACCTTCAAATGCCGCGGAAACGCCAAATCGGCAAGTTTAATAACCTTGTGTTGTAATCAGGGCACAAGTCCCTGGGTCGCAGGGATAGAACTGCTGGGCTTCACCCTGCAGGAAACTAAAGGAAGGGTGCTAACCTGTATGGTTTGCTTTAGGCCTCCAGGCCTAGATACTCAGTATCAGGCGTTGTTTGACATTATCGCCGCCCAGGCCTTGAGCCACTCCAGACTGCTGCTCCTAGGTGATTTTAACCTATGGGGCAATGGGATCCTAGGGAGTCATCTGAAGGACCTACAACATATATGTGAGAACTGCGGCCTTGATCAGCTGGTTTTGAAACCTACCCACTCAGGTGGACATGTGTTGGATCTGGTGTTTGCTAATCAGACTGAGACAGAGGTGACTGGTATACTACCCCAATGGTGGACTGACCCCTCCCTAATCCACTTTAAGATCACTATATCTACTCATGTAAATAAAAATGCCTGTCCTGCAACCTACCGAATGGGAAGAGACTGGTCTAAACTACTAAAAGATAAAACGGATCCTACCTTCACCAATCGGACACCTTTTGCTCCGGGTAATTCGGTGGGTCAGAACTATCTTGCCTACTGTAATTACATCACGGATACCCTTGATAAACTTTTTTTCTAGAAACAAGGGGGACCCAGAGGGTAGCTAAGAACCATGGGTATAACTACGTTATGGAAACAGAGGTTCCTAGCTTATTTGGAATCATTACAATGAAGTATAGAACACGATAGGCTGCTATACGTGAAAGTCTCCTTGCCCAGCCGGACAAGGAATTTATTTATGAAACAATGTCAAATATGATTACAATATACTTTTCACAAATAGTGTGGCACAAGCCTGTGCTGTACTAAAGGAGAATGGAACATACACAATTACATTTACAATCTGCTGTATGTATGCCCATGAGTGGGCATACATACAGCAGATTATAAATGTAATTGTGTATGTTGACACCCATGAGTGGGCATACATACAGCAGATTGTAAATGTAATTGTGTATGTTCCATTCCAGGCGACACGGTCACTATCCTTTATTTACTTACAGTGCCCTGTTCTGCTCCTTTTTCTTGCCTGAAAATACCCCTTTCACTCTGTTCTATTTTTCCTTCTCCTTTAGTACAGCACAGGCTTGTGCCACACTATTTGTGAAAAGTATATTGTAATCATATTTGACATTGTTTCATAAATAAATTCCTTGTCCGGCTGGGCAAGGAGACTTTCACGTATAGCAGCCTATCGTGTTCTATACTTCATTGTAATGATTCCAAATAAGCTAGGAACCTCTGTTTCCATAACACCCTTGATAAACTTGTCCCCCTGAAAAAGATAAGGAATAGAGGGAAACCGTCAGCCGCCTGGTTCAGTGAGGAGCTGAAATTACTACGTAATCAGTGTGGACAGTCAGAAAGGAAGTGGTGAAGGCTCTATCTAGAGTCAGATAAGAGACTGATAAAGATAGCGCAGAATAAATATAAAGGGGCCATCGTCAAATCAAAAGCTCTTTTTTATGCCACTTCTATACTTCAATCACCGAAAAGCACAAAAACTCTTTAACATTATAAGGGACCTCTCCAACCCGGACTGCACAAGCAACAGGGTGGTTGCAACACAAAAGCTCTGTGACGAAATCTCGATCTTTTTTTAAGAAAAGACTGCCAAAATCATGGGGGGGACTTGTTCAGGATAAAGCCAGCAGTCAGGACACTCTCCCTTTGACTGTCGAGGAGGAACCATGGGCAGTATCATCTATTGAGAGTTTTCAACCTCTCACAGAAGAGCTCTTGAACAGCCTTGCTCTTAGTGTATCTTCTGGCTCCCCCTTAGACCCCCTTCCTCATAAGATCTGGAAGGAGTATGGGCCAGAGCTATTTCCCTGGATACGACTGATCTGTTACCAGTCACTGGAGGAAGGAGTAGTGCCGGAGATATGGAAGCAGGCAACGGTAACTCCCCTACTTAAGAAACTCTCACTGGACCCAAATATCCAGCTCATTTTAGGCCTATATCCCTCCTACCCTATAAAAATCCTGGAAAAGGCTGTTAGGAGATCTTTGTCGAGCTATCTTGAAGAGAAGCGCCTACAGGATAAGGATCAGTTTGGGTTCCGCTCAGGCCATGGGACAGAGACTGCGTTGGCTACCATACCGGACACACTGCGAATGCGAGCCGACAATGGTAATACATCAATACTAGTGTTGTTGGATATGTCGGCCGCATTCGACACGGTAAGCTACGCAGTCCTGCAAAGCAGACTGGAGAAACTGGGGGTCAGTGGCGGTTCTTCCAAGGAGGCATTTGGGCACCGCCCCCCCCTGCTTTCTCACTGTGCAAGAAGAAGGCAAAAACAAATGGTAGTTATTTATTTATAACTACCATTTGTTTCTGCCTGCCCTTCTCGCACGGCGAGAAAGCGGTCAGCAGAACTTCCTGGTTACTCGAGCCTCAGGGCAGGGGGGAGTGGCTTGGGGGAGTGGCTTGCCCACTGTTGGTAATACTGACTGTTTGGACAGCCTGAGAGGCGTCCAAACAGACAGTATTAGCAAACAGTGGGCAAGGTGCTCTCCCAAGCCACCTCCCACTCTCCGTTCTGCAGGATGCAGACTAGGAGAAATGACGCGGTTAGGGCAGCCGGCCGAACCAATCACCGCCGGCTGCCATGGAGGGGAGGGAGGCTGCCAGCAGTCTTCAGTGACGAGAGACCACACCACGTCAGACGCAGCGGCGGCATTCCAAATCCAGGACGGCGGGAGTCTGCAGTCTCGGGACTCGAGTCGGGAGTCAGCACGGGAAGCCAAGGTAAGTTTTTTATATTTATTTTAATATTCTGAGTCTGTTAAGCTTGTATCCCTGCTTTATGTTGTGACCTTGCCTCACACCTACCTTCCCACATTCTCTTCTTCCTCTGGCAGTCCGAAGATTACAACTCCCCCTCACTCCCTCCCGTCCAGCAGCAGATCTCTAGAACCGGCTCCGACCCGAGGAAAACCCAAGTAGCGTATGCAACTGCAAAAGGTTTGGATTTGCGGCAGAGCTGAATCTCTCCTATTACATTGAATATGTAGTCAAACAAAAAGAGGCCATGAATGACCACATTCTGCAGTAAAATGCCCTCCTCATTGAGAGAATGTTCTGTAAGCACGTTTCTGCAAACCTTTCCAAAATCAGCTACACACTGGCGCCACGCCACGTACATATAGGTTGAAGGCGGCCTGAGCACCACATACTCCCCGATAGGTGCATTTGTTGCTGGGGTGCCAAGGCGCCATATACTTGCGCAGTGGCTGCTTTGTGGCAGGTGCCGCTGCCACATGTTGGTTAATAGTTAGTCTGTTTGCGGCAGCCCGGGAACTCACTGTACCGTACAATGCAATATTCTAGTAATGGCATGCGGTAAACTGACTGTATCAGCATGCCTGCAGGTGTGTTTGTTCACACTTTGATTGCGTGTTAATTCGTGACAGTTTAGTGTAATTTGGTAACACTGACTGCTTGCAGCGCCATTAGGATTTTGAAGCAGAGCATGAAATACTTTCACTTTTTTTTATTCGCAAACAGAGGGACCCCCTTTCTCGAATTTCATGGCTGCATGACAGAAATTGAGTCGACAAAACATTGTTGATCTTAGCGCACGCCCAATCCATAAATCATGCACTCTCTGTGTCTGAAAGAGTGACACTTTCCATCTCTTTAACTCCATTTTCAAAGAATTAAGTAAAGTCTGAAATAGGCTGCCCCTGGTATGCCCGCTTTGTTTGACATTAGAATACTGGTGGGATTTGCTTCAGGTGATTATCTGTGTGTAAATAGGGGTGGGCAGGAGCAATTTTCAAGGCCTTTATACGAGCTTGGTGACGCCTTGCTGGTAAATTAAGCCCCTTTTGCACTTCATAAATATTCACAAAGGCAGAGACTGTGGGGCATGTTACTGTGAGATTGGAGCGAGCGTGTGCGTCAGTGTATGTCCACCAATTTTTTTATTTTTCATGCACACACTTGCGGTCTGCAATCATCCGATGGGCCTCAGAATTTCAGTTCTTGTCTAAACTACACATGTATCCATGAAATTAACAGCAAACAGAAAAAGCATGTTGTTTTTGCACCACAGCAGTGACCTGCAGTGATTGCCTTTTGTGTGTTCATGTTTTAATTAATAGTTGCAGCAATATTTAAAGCCCTAGGCTTTAAATATTGCAGTAACACATGGTGCAACTTCTGTTTATTCCTGTGCTGGTAACAATAAATATTCTAAGACCAACTTCAGCATTATTATTTCAAAGATTCTTATGAAGTTCTGTGGTTATTCTGAATAACCGGTTACCCACATCATCATCATATGAAATGTCTTTATTAATGTCATGCCAGATAACTACACTTTCACAATTTGCTTTATTACCCTTCGTTTCTCAGATTTGCTTTTAAATACACCATTTGCCCAGTCTTTTTTCTAAATTTTCTCAGAGGAACAATTCCCCCTGAACCCTCTTTATTATGGTCAGGTTCGCTTGCTCGCCAGAGGGCACTCATCCCAAACCTTTACGCCCTACCACTTTCAAATGTCACCAGCTGCCACTGCTGGGGGTGAATGGCAAAGCTCTGACATGGCTACAATCATACCTGTCAGGTAGACAACAGGTAGTGACCATGAGTGTGTATGCTTCTCCTAAATCCCTGGTTCACCATGGAGTGTCACAGGGCTCGGCGATCGGCCCCATCCTTTTAACATATATTTGCGGCCTTTGATCCCATTATAAAATCTTATGGGATCCACCTGATCAATTACGCTGACGACACCCAATTGGTGTTTTCCCTTGAAGGGAAACAAGCAGTGTCTATGGACACATTTCAGGAATGCATGTGTCGGGTTTCTCCAATATGGCTGCCAGTATCTTCCCGGTAGTGATTCTTACAGTGGATCGCATTTGCATTATTCAGACCGGTATGGGAGGCCATCGTCTCATTATAGTGAGTGCAGGCCAGCTGCATATATTATGATACTTTCAGAATAGAGACGATCAATTTTAAGTTCCTACACTCATGGGCGCACTTCTATACCAATGCCCATCATTGGAATATGGCAGCCACATTCACGTATAGACAGCAGAGCTCTGAATACATGCATTCAGCTTTCGACACAGCGGTGAGATAATCTCCTCGTCTCCAGGCTTATCAAGGCCACATATAGTTTGCGCTATATAAATATGCAAAAAAATTAATTTAAAGGGAGTACGGGATTATGATTTTTGCGTAGTTGGCTGGCAAGAACATTCCTCAGAAATATGTTAGGGAGTACAGATTTCACTGGAACCAGTTATTTCTGATGTCTCCGGCTGGCTGTGACATCTCATTTCTGTGGGCCTTGAAAAAATCCATAGGCAAAAACACATGTTGGCTGCCAGTGTGTCCTTTTTTACAAGACCGGAAAATAAAAGAAGAAAATCCTATTTCTAAACTCTTTCCTCCGAGTCATCCCCTCCAAAAATCCTTTTTAGGCATCCAAAAGCCTCCTCCTATTGCTAAGACCTAAAAATATCTTTCACTCTTATCCCTCCACTATTCATTTCAATCGAAATTACCAGACTAACACGTTCACTTCTCAAATTCCATATTAAACTATACTAATATGCTACCCAAATACCTGAATAACATCCACTACTCAAATTACTTGATATTTATACTATACTAATTTTCAACAGTAATCCTTTATGGGTTCCGGAGTGGCGTGCTACTCGCCAGAAAAGCAATTCAACACCCATCATGGGTAACAAGTGCTATACGAATGCAAATCTTTCTTCCCCTTTTATCCGTCCGCTATCCTTCTCACTCCAAGTAACTGACTAATATCCACCACTGAAAATACTTCATATTTGACCATATATATTCACCCCTAATCCTTTGTAGGTTTCCTGAATAGCGTGAGTCAACAAGCGCTATATAAATACAAACCTTTGTCCTCCTCTATCCTTCTGCTATCATTCCAAATCCAAATAACTGACTAACCTATCCACCACTTAAAATGTACTTGCATGTTTCACTATACTAATTCAACACTAATCCTCTATGGTCCCGGAGTAGCGTGCTACTCGCCGAAAAAGCGCTTCGACGCCTCGTCAGGTGTAGTAAGCGCTATATAAATGGAATTACAATACAATGTTACTGCATGGACTACTTTTTGTGTAGTGTAGCTTTTGTGGAGCATGCAGTGACAGTGCACGAGTTGCAGGCAGATGTGAGATACAGGCAACAGTGTATGCTAGCGCAGGCGTGGTAGCAGTGATACAAGAGCCTTCAGCCTCTGTGGGGGATGGATTGGAAAATGGATAAATGAGGATTTGTGACTGTATTAAAAGTCACGGGTGGACACGGAATATAATGTCAATCGAAATAAGACGAGCTGCATGATGATGTAAAGGGATATCATGAGATATTAATCTGAACACTACCATATACAGAGGGTCCTATAAGGATTTGATGATAGATTGGGGGACATCTGTTTACATTGAGCTTTAGCATCAATACATATTGGAAGTATCCTACATGAGCACATTGGTGATTAGTAGTGGGGCACAAACAGATAAACAATGAAGGATGTGCGACACCAGATAGTGAGAAGAATGTATGAAATGATGCGCATGAAAAATTTTAGTTGACAGACCAATTATATTATAGGTCAGTTTAACACCATAGAAATATATAGTGGTACTGGGTAGTATGTTTAAATACAACCTATATTTCCCTCTACTATTTCTCTCTACAGAGAGATTGTTATAACAGCCACACAGCACCCTAGACTCCACACATGATTGTGGGGCCACAGGCAGTAAGAGTTTAGATTTAGTTTATTGTATACAACCATACTCTAGCTTATGTAGAGGCAGTTTCTGAAGATGTTCTCATTCGTTTACAGACAATACGAGGACAGACTTCTTTTTCTCATTTGCATACATTACCTGAAGACTAGGTGAGTCTTCGGACCTTTTGTGACTACTACATGGACCCAGGGGTCACATCTATGAATGGCGACACCAGTATGTGCATGTCAGAGGGTGACTTGACAAGTACCTTGACCTAATGAATAGTAATGGACTCAGTGTTTAACAACTAATACCATATTGATGGGAATTTGTAAATACATTGACTCAATGTTTTTAATTCTGACCTAAAGTGCTCACTCTTATAGACATAGGGCCGAAGTTGATCATGTGATAATCTTAAGGGACTGACCCAGGTGATGGGATCTTAAATACTTTTAGGTGCTCCTCCCTAAATTGTGATTATATTTATGTTTGTGGCCCTGATGAGGTCTGAGGCAACATTATCAGCAATAGAAGAAGCCTGTTGGCGAGGGCAAAATGCATTAATGGATATCTAATAAACATACGTTAAAACCACGACCTCAACTCTGAATTCTCCAACAACCCCTTTTTGAACTGAATAGTGATGCAACTAAACTTATGTTTGTGTGCATTGATTGTGTTGAAATGAAACCAGGAGATGGTGTTGTACTCCAATTCTAACTTGGGCAGGAATTCTAGTCCATTATCTCATTGGAAACTAACTATCCAGGAGGTCTGAATCAGGGCAAAAAACGGTGGGTTCATTTGGATCAATAAGTGTATATCAATATAGCAACACAATGACAATGGACTGATTGCTAAGCGGTCTCCAAACTGGAACAGTTTCTCCTTTCATTTACTCATTTTTTTGTATATGTAAAATGTCAGTTTGTTTCTTTTTTGTAAACTTGGTATGATATACCCAAATTATAAGACAGTTTTGCACTGATGCTCATTTAGAGTGTAACTTTGGGGAGGTTAATTATTGTGTTGTAAAATACTTGGTCTAACACTATTCTGTCCACGTCATTAATTTGAATGTATCATGATAGGTAAAGTGTCTTTTTAATGAAGAAATATGGATTTTTTTCTCAGATTTATCTTTGATTGCATCCCCTGTGTCCATTGACATCCTACTGGTGAGTGGCGGATTGTGTACGACTTTTGTACAAATGGTGTGATAAGTGTGTATCAATCCAAAGGGGCTTTTTTGTGACTTTGAGGTTCATGTTTTTGCCTTTGGAGAATAAACCATTTATAATGACAAAATGTCCACTGGGACTAGATTGGTATAATTTTTAATTTAAAGAAATATTTAGTGATGGTCATAATTTTCTAAAAGGATGGAATATGGGAAAGTATATGTGCAATATTCTAGTATTTGACTTTCAGTAATATATTAGATCTAATAAAGAAACCCTACTCAAATTTGGCAGCTGTTTGTATCCGAAAGTTGTAACAAAGTTTTAATCCTATTTTATGTTCTGTACTGTGACTCAAGATGGCTGAATAAGTCAACGTTTTAGAAAAACTTACAAAATGCTGGTCAGAGAAAGGTTTTATTTAGACTGAAATGTGTAATCTGTGTCTAACGCTATGCAACTAAACAAATATGCTGATTTTTTTTATTCGAGACATGTTCGGAGTCTGTTCCATCTGAATTTCATATCAGTTGCCCAGCAGACGTCAGCGCTGGCTGTGTGAGAGGGTCGTGGGCAGAACAGGGAAGTGTTTCAATTACTGGATAATGGTAACATCGAAACCTGGCTCCATGAGGACTCCCTCCCCAACATCCTGGCCACCATCCCCACAGGATTCTTTATTCTCCAATCTAACAGGACCTCTGGCAGACCGGGCGGTGGAGTAGCTGCCATTATCCGTTCTAAACTACAATTCAATTCCCTAACAACGACTCCTATATTAAACTCTGACCTACTCACTTTGAAATTCACGTCCCCTAAATACTCCTTCATTTGCGTTTTAGTATACCGCCCTCCTGTTAACATGCCTTCCTTCTCATCCCGGTTTGGTGATCTTATTTCTCAGTTGGTCATTAATTCCGCCAGGATCTTGATTATAGGCGACTTTAACTACTGGCCATTAGACCCCCATGAAACCGCCTTATCAATTGAATTCACACTTATTACTTGGCCTTAATTTTCTGCAACACATCTCTGCCGCAACTCATAACAGGGGCCATATCCTTGATCAGGTATGGACAACCAACTTGGATATTTCCCCTCCCCTGGTCTACCCCTGCACTTGGTCTGACCATTCCTTTATTTCCTTTTCACTGAAACTTTCACTACCAACTCGTCCTCCATTAGTGTCGAATTTCTCGGCACATAACTGGAAACATGCCGACATTTCCCTTTTTCACCCGACCCTTGCGACCACACTTCCCAAGGATCACTCCGATCTGAATTCCCAAACCGCCACTGTGGATCAATGGTTGTCCCAAGCCAGCGATGTGGTTGCCCCTGTGAAAACCATCAAATCCAAACGCCCACATGACGCCCAGCGTTGGTTCACCGAACTAAAGACGGATAAATTACTTCTCAGACAAGCTGAGCGTTGTTGGAGGCGAAATTATGACCCTTCATTAAAGATCTTCACCGATCTATTAAAATCATACAAAAAAATCTATTATTTTGGCCAAATCCTCCTACTACTCCCAGAAAATCATTAGCTCAGCATCAAAAACTAAAGAGATCTTTTCCTTTGTGGCTGAACTTTCCCTTCCAGACCGTGTCACGGCCCAGCCTCAACCTTCGCAGGCCTGGTGTGACTCTCTAAACTCATTCTTCATAGATAAAATCTCTATCATTAAAAATAATACTACCCTCCCTTTCCTGTCCCAGGTCAGTGTCCTCCCTCCTTCGAATCCTTGTTGTCTGCACGAATTCCCTCCTACCTCCCTAGATGTATTCTTCTCGATACTACATGCAGTTAGCTCCGGCTTCCCCCACGACTGCTGCCCCCCCAAATTTTAAGGGACGCTTTCAAGGCCTGTCCAGGCCCTCCACTTGATCTGCTCAACCGCTCCCTCGCTACAGGCTCTGTCCCCGATGCTTTCAAAAAAGCAGTGGTAGTACCCATTTTGAAAAAACCCGGATCTGACACTGCTGTCTTAGGTAATTATTGACCTATCTCCCTTCTCCCCTACTTGGGGAAGGTATTGGAGACTTATGTCACCCGCTGCCTGAGCGCCTTCGAGAAAACTCACTTTCTTGATGACCAGCAGGCAGGCTTCAGACCGGCCGATTAAACATAGGCAGTGGTGGTAGCGGTCATGGATGCGCTGAGACAGGGGGCGGACAAGAACTTGGCCCAGGCCTTGGTGTTATTAGATGTCTCGGCCGCTTTTGACACGGTCGATCATGTCATCCTGATCGACCGTGTCAGAAATGCGGGCATCCAGGGCCTGGCCCTGTCATGGATTGGGTCCTTCCTTCAACACCGCTCCCAATAGGTTCAGCTGTCCACCTTCTCTGCCCCCCAACACTTTCTTGTGGTGTCCCCCAGGGTTCTGCTTTGTCCCCTCTAGTTCAACCTACACATGCAGCCCCTTCTAGCCTCTCTTCGTCACTCTTCGGTCACTATCTTCAATTACGCAGATGATCTGCAACTAATCTTTAATGTAAGTTAAAAAATTAGCATTTTAATCTCAAAAAAACATTTGCCATGGATGGTGATGACATTAATCCGGTCTTTCAGATGTAATTATGGATGTTAGCGATGATATCACAGAACAAGTCCTGAGCGATGTAATAGGTGCGGTCATATGAGCGGGCAAAAGTCATACGTGGCTAGTAAGCAAGATAGTTACTTCATTCATCTTTAACTGGAGAATACCCAACTATAATATCACTTAACCATGAAAAGCATATACTCAGGAGCCCCGTCAGATCCTTGCCTGCACAACATCTTCCAAAGAGCAGCCGCCTCCATCGCCCTTCAGCTTTGCCACACAATCAACTGTTCCCTCATTTCCGCCACCTTCCCCGATGGCTGGAAACACACCAAGATCAACCCCCTGCTAAAGAAGCAGTCCTCAAACCCAACTGACCTCAGGAACTCCAGACCCATCTCCCTCCACCCCTTCCCAGCCAAGGTCATCTAGAAGGCCGTTCACACCTCAACTTAGTCTGCGTTCCTAAAAGTAAAGTACGACCTGGACACCTCCCAATCCGGATTCCGTAGCAACTAAAGCACAAAGACCAGACTCCTTGCCACCACTGACTACATATGCTCCCTCCTCGACCAGTGAGAGACTGCAGCCCTCATCCTATTGGACATCTCGGCCGCCTTCGACACTGTCTCCCACTGCACCCCAATGACGAGACTCCACGGCCCTGCATCCGCTACAAAGAACTGGACTGAATCCACTCCTTCCTCACCAGCCGGATTCAACGAGTCAAACCACCCCCGTTCCTCTCAGAACCAACGGAGATCAGCTGCAGAGTGCCACAGGGTTCCTCCCCGAGCCCCACCCTCTTCAACATCTACATGGACCCTCACAATCATCGAAAGCCACAAACTCAACATAGTCTCCTACGACAACAACACTCAGATGATCATCTCCCTCTCCAACGAACCCAAAACTACCAGAACCAACTTCCACAGCGGAATGAAGGTCGTTGCTACCTGGATGAAAGGTGCTGCCTCAAGCTGAACTCAAACAAGACTGAAGCACTCATCCTGGGACCCACCCCTTTAGCCTGGGATGACTGGCTAGCCACTCTGGGATCCCCTCCCACCCCGTCTGACCATGCAACGCAACCTCAGCATCATACTGGACTCATAGCTCACAATGAACCGTCAAATAAATGCGGTTTCCTCAGCCGGATTCCACACGCTCCGCCTGCTTCGAAACATTCAGATGGATCCTCACAGAATCAAGAAAGATGGTCACACACACTCATCACCAGCAGACTCAACTACAGCAATGCACTCTACACCAGTGTCAACCAGAAACATCTCAAGAAACTACAGAAAGTCCAAAATGCAGCAGCCAGACTGGTCCTCGACATCCCTCGCCACAGCCACAACACCCAACTCCTCCGACAACTCCACAGGCTCCCCGTCAACAAGAGTATCACCTTCAAGCTCCTCACATATGTCTAAAAAGCTCTCCACAATGAAGGACCAGCATACCTGACCACTGCCTTGCATTCCACGTACCCACCAGACAACTCTGTTCCGCCCAACTTGCCCTAGCCTCCGTCCCCAGGATCCCAAGACCAGAACCAGAGGAAGATTGTTCTCCTTCCTTGTCAAAGACCTGGAACACCCCGCCCCTCCACCTCAGGCAATCTGCGTCACTGACCCAATTCAAGAAGGCCCTCAAGACCTAGCTCTTCTAATGATCCTACACCCTGGACCAGCAGCCCCCCCCTCCCCCCAGTGACTGGAGGACCTCACGGGTGAGTAACTGCGCTATACAAGCCCCTGATTGATTGTTTGACTTCACCAACAATATAAGAATTTAAATATAAACTTAGAAATGTTGTAATATTGTTTCTGTTCTATGTATTTTGAATTTATTTTCAAGTTGTATTTTTATATGAAAATATTATATACTTCTCACCGAAGCCCACAAGACCCAACGGTATGCATCACGAATGCGTATGTTATGAATTTATGAAGATTTTTGTAGTCAACGTGTGAAACTATCTGCAATATATTAAAGAGCAGGATTCTGATATTAAAAAAGACATCTTTATTTTTCCTGTTCTGCATCAGTGTACCAAGCAATATCATAAATAAATAGTGACAAACAGCATCCGCAAACAATGCCGCAGCTGCTCCATTCTCAATTGGTGCGAAGAGAGGAGACCCAGGGCCTGGTGGACATCGAATGTTGAGACCCTGGATGCAGATGATCCTATTATTCTGAAAAACAAGGATACAAGTCAATAAAAGGCCATGCATGGTTTGCAAGCAAAGTTATGGATCAATGAGGTAGAACAACAAAGTAATTTGCATAAGAACGATTAACCTGGCCAATGTTGAACCTGGACCAGAAGCTCTTGACTAGTTTAGAAGTGTACTGAAAAAATCTCCACTTCAGTCTGCCACATATTCACAAAGGGATTCCTGGTAGCAACAAATAGATTTACTGTGGAGGATTCCTCCACTATGAATGGAGAGACACCTGCAGTCATAAATCCCACTAAGGGGAACTCTAATATCACCTCCCCCTCCCTCAAAATGACCAGAGATTTAATTTATTTGAGCCAAGGGCTGGATCACTGTTTTGATGGGGTGTGAGAGAAGTGCTTTCTCCTAAGGCAAAATGTTTTACTGAATAAAGTAGGAAAATAAAATATATATATGTTTGCACAGCAGGTTCCATTACACCTTTGCCTAAATCTAGGCTTTGAAGATTTCCATGTAGATGAAATAGGAGCACAGATACCATGTGACGTTCAGTAGTTTATTAAACACACAAAAGATGATGGGAGACATGCTTTCAAAGTGTATGACCACTGACACTCACTAGCATTCTAATCCAGCATTCTTTTTCCCACCAATCATGCCATCTCAGGTAGCACCATATGCAATGGTAAACAAAAACTTTAAAGGAGGGACCAAGGGGATTTGAGATTACTGACCCTTAAGTGTCCTATCCCCCAATCTACATGTGCTAAAGAACAAAAGGGACAATAGTGGTCAAACAGTATGTGGCTGAGGAAAAACAGAGAGTGGCATAGGCTGTGTCATGTATGTGGCACCACAGTGTACAGAAAACCCATCAGCCCACCCAATGGCGGAGCATCAGCATCTGGGATTTTTTGTAAAAGAACTGGTATCTCATCCAGGAGTCCCACTAGTTGTTTATCGTGGGACATCCAATGAAAGATTCGCCAGTGGTGTACAACAACCAAAGATTGGAATGCGGTGGTGCTGAAAAATATATTGCAGTGTTGAAAAAGGAGAAAAAAAGTGAACTAAATTGATTATAATGCCAGAAGAACCAAAGAACCAATTTATTAAGCGGTCATCAGTCAGTCAGTCAAAATACTTTATTCGGTTCATAACAAAAACCACAAAAGTATACAAAAGTCCAGAAAGTGGTAAAGACATTTAATTGCAACATGGCTAACTAACAACAACACAGCAACCAAAGAGAAAATATATGGCAAAAATTAAAAACAGTAAGAATTAAATATCAAGTTCATATGTAAATTTAAAAGCATACACAATTCATCTAGGTTAAAAATAAAAATTCATTATTTAACAGGCTCTAAAACGATCACGGAAGACTATTCTCAGACTGGCTAGTTTTTTCCTCAGTCTCATGGCTATATTTTAAAAAGTGGCGACAATTTCCCATATGTTGGACAGCAGTTGAAGGTATAATAGGGCAGGTTTCACTTGTTTGAACCCTTTATCCTTAAGTAGGGGTACAATAAATTGTTTCCGTATATCATTAAAATAACCACAAAAGAACATGAAGTGGGCAGTGTCCATTATAGAAAAACCATCACAGGTACATAATTGCATGTCTGATACCTTAGTCCAACATGGGCGCCCAGAGAGGAGTAGATGAAATTTATTTAATCTAAACTTGGTTAGTAAATATCTGTGGTTAGCATTATTAACAACCTTCAAATATAATTCTAGATCATTGTCTGTTAAGACTAACTGATGGGTTCCCACGGTTAGTTTGTTCAACTCAGCCCTCTCTATCCATCCCTCTGTGGAGCTTAAAAGCAGTCTTGACCCATTTTATGTCGCCCTTAACCAGTTTGGACGGCTCCTCAAATATTTCTGGGCGCCCTAGTGAGACTGCAACCTTTTTGACATTATTTACCCACGGAATGGATTCCCAATGTTCTAAACTAAGACAGTCCCTCAGGATCTCGTGGTTCACATCCACTTCTGGGTTCAGCCAAACCATAATCCACTTTAAGAGGGGTGCAATGGCAATCCGGTCTTCCAAGTATTCCACCCCACATTCTTGGTGAACTATAAAACGTGAGGTCGATTGTGGTACTGATAAAATAGACTTTAAGAATTTGTCCTCTGCCACCTGTAACAACTGGACTTTCTTAAAACCCCATAAATCTGCGCCATACATTGCTATGGAAACACATTTTGCGTTGTAAACCTTTAACACTGCCTGTAGCGGTTTTACCCCCACTTTACGGGAAAAACCCAGAAGGGCGGAGATGGACCAAACAAACGCATTTCTTTTCTCGGACAGTTGAGGAAGCCAGGTGGAACTTGCATCAAAAACCACCAACGTATGGAAATCTGGTTACCCTAGATAACCTGTTCCCATTACAGTGGAGTGTCATCAACTTCCTGTGCCTGCCCTTTGTGCCCACAGCCATGACGTGAGATTTGGTATAGTTGACGCTAAGATCCAGAGAGGACATAAACTCATAAAAAGAATTTAAAAGACTTTGTAAACCTACTGATGTGCGCGCTATAAGTGTGGCATCATCCGCATATAGTAATGCGGGGAGGGAAAACTTGCCTGCCTTTGAGATATCCTTACAAACTGCTCCCAGGACACTGGCTAACTCGTTAATATATAATGTAAATAATAAAGGGGCTAAGATGCAGCCTTGCCATACCCAGTTAGTTATACCCATCTTACCCGTGCAATTCCCCTTACGATCATATCTCACTGTGGCTGTGAGGTCCCTATGGAGATCAGCTAGGAAGTATACTATATTTTCGTCAATGCCCATCTTAAGGAGCAAGTCCCATAGCTTGGACCTGTTTAGTGGTCATCATAATGTCAAGATTAAAAATAGTGTTAGTTACCATCTATTTTTACTATCCTATCAAATGGTGTTTGAATAGGTCGAAATGTTTCAGCCAATCAAGGACGATTGGTAGTCCAGTGGCTTTCTTCAGGGCAAAATACTAAAACACTACTGCAAATATGAGAAAAAAATATATAATAATGAAAGTAAATTATCAGAGAGACCCTACCATTTGACGTTGTTCCAAAATCTGGAAGTGGTGTCTCGGAGAGATAATGCGGTTCCTGTAAAAAAATAATGTACACATATATACCAGCACATACATATATACAGACAGGAAAAAGCCACTGGATGTAACAATTACACACCACATAAATCAATGCTGTAGCTAGTACATTCCATCAGCATTCTTGATTGATATCCACATTGTAACTCACCCAGAACAATCTTGTGATCAGACCTCACCTCTCCTGGCGCTCGCTCAGGCAATGAGGCCCGCTCTATTGATGTGCAAAAAGAATAGCAAGGGAGACAATATTATCCTGCCATTTATGTTATATTATGTAAGCAATCCTAAAACCTTGGTAGGCGCGTGAGACAACAGGACAGTCTCTAAGAAACCTGTTGATGTTTAAATAATGTTTATTGTAACCATATGGTTGGATAGCCCAGTCTAAGTTGTTATAAAATGCCTGGTATCACATCATAACCTGGTTCTATTCTTTGATGCAGAAATGCTAATCTCAGCGCTGTCTTTAAAGAAATTGCCCAGAAGGACTGAAAAGATGGCCAAATAGACAGACTGCAGTCAAAATGAGGAATGAAGGATGCAAACCGTTGAGAAACACTCGGAGAAGGTGCCGCCAAATCTTGGTATCATCCCTGGGCTAGCTGAGGCAGTTGGTAGTAACCCCCCCCCAGTCGTGCCTTCGCAGATTTATTCTGGCCGTACCCGTCAGTCGGTACCTCGTGCTTAGTCCTAAGCCGAGAGGGAGGTACCGACTGAAGCAGGACAAGCACTATTTGTAGGCCTTTCAATTAATCTTAATTGGTCTTCCCGCTTGCCAAAATGTGGACCGAAATGGAGACTGCATGTATATTCTAAGTGGCTACTGTGGGCTCGCAATAGTAGAAATAGAGCAGTTTTTAGATGTGTATGTGCGGACCACAGGGAGACCTGTCTTGCCAAAATTCACCGGAAATACTAAATCGTATCCAGTTGATGGGAAAGGTTATCAACCAATGCCCTTATTGCAAACAAAAACGTGTAGTCCGAGGATACGAGAAAGAGGTCCACGTGCATTGGTTTAAGCTGATCACAGCAAAGTAAAGTTTGTTTCACCGACTAGAGTCGATGGCATGGACTCAGCAGATTATAATCCATGCATTCAATATGCTTTGCAAAGGCAGATTTCCTATTCATTAGCTAGTGTGTGTATACGTTCCAGCGATTCGGTTTCATTAATGAGCAGATGGGTGAAAACACCTTTACAGACCACACAGGTGCCCGCCTAGCTTATCAAACCAGAAGTATAGACTTCATCCGGTTGGGGTGAAAAAGCAATGTAGGCACCCAATGACTTGAAATGGGAAGACTGAGCTCTCATTTGTTGCAGCAAACCCAGGACGTAATGATAGCAAAAGTCAGTGGAGATACAGGATCTTTAGCAGTCTGCGGGAGAAGTGGGCTTCTCATTGGTTGCCGCAACAATGACGGAATGATAGCAGTGTTCCGTCTGCCCGATAGGCTTGAAACATTGGTGATGAAATCAGATAGGTCTGTAAATACTGCATGAATCAGATGTTTCACATGATATTAATACGAGTCCTAAAGACACCTGCAAACATCCGGGTGATTTAATGTACTGGCACTATTCTGAACGGTTTTAGAGGCAGAGTTCCCAACCTTTACTCAGTAGCAAGTCGAAAGAGCTGTCCGTAGTGACCAACTATTATGAGTACTAGGTGCGTTTTGGTAGTTGGTTCTCGAAGGTCAATTATACCTGTGGAAACTCAGTGAGTCAGGTATTGCCCAAGATATTTGAAAAGGGACCTGGAAAAACACTATATGCTGATATTCAGGTCATTTTGTATATAATATCACATGTGTATTCCGTTTGTAGGACACAGCCTCCTGACTAAGAGCCTTCCAATATATTATTCCATGGCAATTCTGAAGGGCTGCCAGTGGTGGCCAGGCGGTGTGTAGAAAATGAGATACCAATGCGGTATTGGTTTACCAAACTAGAAAGGGCAGGTTGGTCATGATGTAAAAGGAAGGAATGAGAATGCAGTGACCTTGTACTGCCGTGATAATGACTCAGACTAGTATAGACCGGTATTACATCTCCTGAATGTCTATAGATTGGAACAATGTTAGACAAAAATAGGAAATGGGTATAAAATAAACAGTAACCCATGGAATGTCCTCGTTCAGACCTTCTGTGTCGCTTTGGAGATTAACATGAAAATGTGGCAGGTCAACAAACTGTTAACACAGGCTCAGCTGCGCACAACACTAGTAAATTCTATTGATCAAACTTTGTTTTTAACGTTCAACACATTTTTATTCATATGTATTTTGACAATCAGTCAAACTTTTTCAACACGACATTCTGTACTTATACATTTACACATAATTTTCCATTTGCAAAACAATATCAAACGTTTATATACATTAAAAAAACATTACATTTTCTTGTGTGCATCGTAGTTCGCCCAATGCATTTCGGGACAAAAGTAGGGTCCCTTCGTCAGGGGCAATGCTGCAAAATAACATGTACAGGCACATCAGTCTACTTGTATATATATCACATGGTTCATTGCATTTCTTTGAATTTCCTCCACCAAAAGAAAAAACACCCATAATGCATAAACAAAAAATGCACCTTAACCCATCAAAAGAGCGTATGAAAACTACTCACATTTACACACCAGTAAATGTATTCTTATGAGCTTCGCTTCATCTAGGTCCAAAACTACAAAAAGCAATGTATAAACAAATCAGGCTGTCGCCTAAAACAATGTGAAAAAAGACTGACCACAATAGACTGACGTTATTTCAATGCATACCTGCATTTACTTCAGGTACATACGTTCCGTAGACCCTCTCTCGCTCAAATGCGTGATCGTTTTTCGATACCTGTCCGTAACAAAGGATAAACCACTTAATCAGCCGTTCGTTTCCGCAATCACCCTTAAACAGAACGAAATGCGTCTCACTCCAAAGGTTCTTACCGTTTTTTTCAAAGAGCGCGGCTCAACCAACATTCCACAAGGTAATCTTCCGACATTCGGAGTCTCCCGCGTTTGTGTAACCGGCACCATTTCCTGGTTAAACTACTCTAACATCCATCCCTATTGGCTGCACCAATCATCCAGTCCACCAATCAAATACAAGATGCCAATTCTTTTCATGTACGTCACAGGTAACTACGGTGACCGTCCTCTCATACCATCGTACTCGCCACCTTCAAATAACACCCAGCTCCGAACAAGGGCAACTGGACATATTGTTCAAATACCGGTGATTAGTTACAATAATATTATTCAACTGTAGTCTGATGCCCGACAGGCTCTGCTTTATTCCGAAATGAGAAACGCGTCCCATTTCTTAACAAACAACTAACGCGAATATATGTTGAAGTCAAAACCTCGTGTGCCATCGAATCCAAAAAACTTTATTGAACCCAACATAAAAAAAAACAATCGTAGCGCAACAATCACTCTCAGTGATTAATGACAATAAGCTCTCCACCTATTCTAGAGTTCCGCTAAAAATAACAAGTGATAAAAATGAACAAAAGAGAGAAAAAAGAGAGATGTGGAAAGAAAACCATGAACCAGCATTATACATGTATTTTGATGAAACAATTAAGGTTTTACAAACAGACACAATCAGTTAAAAACAATTATTTACAATCCCTACAGCAGATTCAATATATAACATTAGAAACACAGTTATGATAGTGATCACAAAAAACTGCTCAACTCAATCCGGTCAGTAAGTCCCCCGGGGGTCAGAGTACCCAACATTTTTATCCAAAATGATTCTCTGTAGTAATTTCTTATTTTTGTCACAACCCTCTTTTAGTTATACTGTTTCAAGAATGGTGAATCTCAGTTGGGCTATAGTGTGTTTTTTTTCTAGCCAATGTGTTGCTAAGGATGAGGTCATAGATTTGTTTCGTATTCTGCTTTTATGTTCTGAAATACGAATTTTCAGTTTGCGTTCAGTTTTGCCAACATATAAAAGTCCGCAAGGACATTTAATGGTGTAAATAACCTGGTTATTGTTACAGTCTCCTTCAAATTTCAACTGGATGGTTCTTCCAGACTGAGGATGGGTGATCATGTTTCCAACAATAACATTGTTGCAATGCACACGGTTTGTGCATCTCCTCATTCCTTTGTAATCCTTTTTTTTCGGAATCTCCAGATGTTTAAGCAATTCTTTCAAGTTATTAGAACGAGTGTAGGCAAACAAGGGTTTATCCATGAAACTGTTGTGAAAATCATTTTCTTGCTGAAGGAGTTCCCATCTTTGGTGTATAATATTTTTAAGCTTTTGTGAGTTAACTGAGTATTTTGAGACAAACACATTCCGTCTCTGTACTTCTTTGTGTGTTGGTACTAATAGATCAGTACGATTTTTCTCAATTGCTTTGTTTTGTGCTGTGTCCAGTATATCAATCGGATAGCCTCTTTTTATGTAGTTTTCCTTGTATTCCTTGATATACTCCAAACATTCATTTTGTCTTGTAACTATTCTCCTGATCCTCAAGAATTGAGAGTATGGAAGGTTCTTCAATAAATTCGGAGGATGAAAGCTTTGAAAAAGCAACATACTGTTCTTATCAGTCGGTTTTCGGTACAAAGAAGTGTTGATCCTTTCTCCATCAAGTTCTACCATCACATCTAAATATGCTATTTTAGATCTGCTGACAGTATGTGTTACCTGAATGCGTGGATTCCTTGAATTTAATGACTCAATATGGTGATGTAGTTGAGCTTCTGTACCAGACCATATTACAAAAATATCGTCAATAAAGCGACAAAAGAAATTCAAGATGTTCTGTCCATTCTTTATGAGCGAAGACATGCTCTTGCTCAAATTGTGCCATGTAGGTGTTGGCAAATACTGGAGCCCCAGTAAAGCCCATTGATGTTCCATTCAGTTGCATGTAAAATCTTTCAGACCACTGAAAATAACTGTTCTTCAAGCAGAACTGCGTTAACTCAAGTAGGAACACTGGATTGATTTCCATTTCTGGATGTTGCAACAACATCCACTCTTCAGCTTCAAGTCCGTCCGTATGTCCAATCGATGTGTACAACGACACAACATCTATGGTGCATAGAATGTATTCTTTTCCTGCTTGCAAATTGACAGATGCCAACTTTACTAAGAAGTCAGTTGTGTCCTGTATATATGTGTGCCATTTTTGGATGAATGGTTGCAAAAAATAATCAATTTGCCCAGCCGGTTCAAAAATAGAGTTGCAACCTGCCACTATAGGTCGAAACGGTGGATCTACCAACGACTTATGCACTTTTGGCAACATATAGATCTTTGGTCTATTCGGATTTTGTGTCATAAGAAATTGCCATATTTGGTGTGATCCAGTCTTCATCTATAGCTTTATTTATCAGAGATTGTAATATCTTTTGTATTTCACTTGTAGGGTCTGGTTGTAACAATAAATAAGTGTTGGTGTCATTCACATGCTCCTCCACTTTTCTTTGATAGAACTCGGTATCCATGAGTACCAACGCACCCCCTTTATCCGCTTTCTGAAATGTCAACTCTGTTTTTTTAGATAATTGAACCAATATACTCTTTTCCAGTCTGTTTAGATTATTTGGTGTTTTCCTATTGTGTCTGTAGTTCAATTTCTTCAAATCCTTAGTTACCAATGTTTCAAAAAGGTCAAGTGTCTTATGTGAAGTGGGCGCTTCAAATGTGCTTTTTGGTCGAAAAACTTCTACCTTCTTTTCTCCTTGGTTTTCATCTGTAGGAACTACATTATCAAAAAAATTCCTCAGCCTCAAGATTCTCATAAACTTATAGAAAGCTATTTCATCTTCAAATTTAGAGCCCATATAGGTGGGAACAAATGTTATGCCTTTATTGAGGACTCTTCATGCCTAGTTAATGAATGTTTCGAAATATTTATTACGAGGGTTTCCCCTGGCTCCGTAATCCTTTTTTCAGTTGTTTCTCTCTCTTTTTCTTTGTCCTCTCCTTGTTTTTTTGTTTGTTCTTGTTCTGGTGGACGGTCTATTTCCACGACCTCGGTTAAAAAAGACACCTGTGGGCCTGAAGTACTTGCTTTCTCTGTTTGGATTGTATTTGATAAATGTGTTGTTTTTATAGGTGCTCAGGATAAATCTATATCACGATCTGTGGCTAAACTTTCTTCAGATGAGGTTGTAGTTGGTCGTCGAGTAAAGCGTCTTTGGGCATACACCTCTGCCCAGGTGTATGCCTCATTCAACTTATAGTCGATTGTATCCCTCTTGAACTTTCTTAATTTAGTCTCCTGCAGTTCTTTGCCATATTCATCCAATTTGATATTAAGATCACTCAAAAATCTCCCAAGTTCTTCTTCAGTCATCCGTTCAGAAAGATCTGATCTAATGGCGGAAATTTCAGTTTTGAGTTCATCAATAGTTTTTGCTAATTCTTCGATAATGAGAAGGATTAAATCCAATGAGCATTTGTTTAATATTTGATACCATTTCTCCATAAATTGTGAATTATTTCAGACGATATAGCATGGGTTTAATTGATAACCTGAGTCCCCTCGGGATTAGTTTGACCTTATGGTATTGAACCAACGTAGATGCATGTAGTCTCTGATAGAGTTCACGTTTTGATGCGAATTCTAATTGTTTCAATTGATGACCTATAGATGCACTGTGTGCCTGTAGATTCGTGACTTCACTAATTAAACCATATACTTCAGCTGCTTGTTCCGCTGTGTATCCTCTTGTTGTTGCTCTATTTTCCGTTAAAGAAGCTATTGCATCAAAAGAAATTTTGAACTAGTTGTAATGTGGGTGCTCTGGAGCTATGGTGGGTAACGTTAAGAAATCTGAACTGTTGTGCACCGAGCACACCTATTTTACTCAATGGGTTTAACTAAACCTGATGTTATGATCTGTGTGCTGCAACTGATGGAGTATACCCAAATACTCTACAAAGTAACATGAAAATGTGGCTGGTCAACAAACTGTTAACACAGGCTCAGCTGCGCACAACACTAGTAAATTCTAATGATCAAACAAGGAGAGGACAAAGAAAAAGAGAAAGAAACAACTGAAAAAAGGATTACGGAGCCAGGGGAAACCCTCGTAATAAATATTTCGAAACATTCATTAACTAGGCATGGAGAGAGATTCCTCAATAAAGGCATAACATTTGTTCCCACCTATATGGGCTCTAAATTTGAAGATGAAATAGCTTTCTATAAGTTTATGAGAATCTTGAGGCTGAGGAATTTTTTTGATAATGTAGTTCCTACAGATGAAAACCAAGGAGAAAAGAAGGTAGAAGTTTTTCGACCAAAAAGCACATTTGAAGCGCCCACTTCACATAAGACACTTGACCTTTTTGAAACATTGGTAACTAAGGATTTGAAGAAATTGAACTACAGACACAATAGGAAAACACCGAATAATCTAAACAGACTGGAAAAGAGTATATTGGTTCAATTATCTAAAAAAAACAGAGTTGACATTTCAGAAAGCGGATAAAGGGGGTGCGTTGGTACTCATGGATACCGAGTTCTATCAAAGAAAAGTGGAGGAACATGTGAATGACACCAACACTTATTTATTGTTACAACCAGACCCTACAAGTGAAATACAAAAGATATTACAATCTCTGATAAATAAAGCTATAGATGAAGACTGGATCACACCAAATATGGCAATTTCTTATGACACAAAATCCGAATAGACCAAAGATCTATATGTTGCCAAAAGTGCATAAGTCGTTGGTAGATCCACCGTTTCGACCTATAGTGGCAGGTTGCAACTCTATTTTTGAACCGGCTGGGCAAATAATTGATTATTTTTTGCAACCATTCATCCAAAAATGGCACACATATATACAGGACACAACTGACTTCTTAGTAAAGTTGGCATCTGTCAATTTGCAAGCAGGAAAAGAATACATTCTATGCACCATAGATGTTGTGTCGTTGTACACATCGATTGGACATACGGACGGACTTGAAGCTGAAGAGTGGATGTTGTTGCAACATCCAGAAATGGAAATCAATCCAGTGTTCCTACTTGAGTTAACGCAGTTCTGCTTGAAGAACAGTTATTTTCAGTGGTCTGAAAGATTTTACATGCAACTGAATGGAACATCAATGGGCTTTACTGGGGCTCCAGTATTTGCCAACACCTACATGGCAAAATTTGAGCAAGAGCATGTCTTCGCTCATAAAGAATGGACAGAACATCTTGAATTTTTTTTGTCGCTTTATTGACGATATTTTTGTAATATGGTCTGGTACAGAAGCTCAACTACATCACAATATTGAGTCATTAAATTCAAGGAATCCACGCATTCAGGTAACACATACTGTCAGCAGATCTAAAATAGCATATTTAGATGTGATGGTAGAACTTGATGGAGAAAGGATCAACACTTCTTTGTACCGAAAACCGACTGATAAGAACAGTATGTTGCTTTTTCAAAGCTTTCATCCTCCGAATTTATTGAAGAACCTTCCATACTCTCAATTCTTGAGGATCAGGAGAATAGTTACAAGACAAAATGAATGTTTGGAGTATATCAAGGAATACAAGGAAAACTACATAAAAAGAGGCTATCCGATTGATATACTGGACACAGCACAAAACAAAGCAATTGAGAAAAATCGTACTGATCTATTAGTACCAACACACAAAGAAGTACAGAGACGGAATGTGTTTGTCTCAAAATACTCAGTTAACTCACAAAAGCTTAAAAATATTATACACCAAAGATGGGAACTCCTTCAGCAAGAAAATGATTTTCACAACAGTTTCATGGATAAACCCTTGTTTGCCTACACTCGTTCTAATAACTTGAAAGAATTGCTTAAACATCTGGAGATTCCGAAAAAAAAGGATTACAAAGGAATGAGGAGATGCACAAACCGTGTGCATTGCAACAATGTTATTGTTGGAAACATGATCACCCATCCTCAGTCTGGAAGAACCATCCAGTTGAAATTTGAAGGAGACTGTAACAATAACCAGGTTATATACACCATTAAATGTCCTTGCGGACTTTTATATGTTGGCAAAACTGAACGCAAACTGAAAATTCGTATTTCAGAACATAAAAGCAGAATACGAAACAAATCTATGACCTCATCCTTAGCAACACATTGGCTAGAAAAAAAACACACTATAGCCCAACTGAGATTCACCATTCTTGAAACAGTATCACTAAAAGAGGGTTGTGACAAAAATAAGAAATTACTACAGAGAATCATTTTGGATAAAAATGTTGGGTACTCTGACCCCCGGGGGACTTACTGACCGGAGTTGAGCAGTTTTTTGTGATCACTATCATAACTGTGTTTCTAATGTTATATATTGAATCTGCTGTAGGGATTGTAAATAATTGTTTATAACTGATTGTGTCTGTTTGTAAAACCTTTAATTGTTCTTTTCATCAAAATACATGTATAATGCTGGTTCATGGTTCTCTTTCCACATCTCTCTTTTTTCTCTCTTTTGTTCATTTTTATCACTTTTGTTATTTTTAGCGGAACTCTAGAATAGGTGGAGAGCTTATTGTCATTAATCACTGAGAGTGATTGTTGCGCTACGATTGTTTTTTTTATGTTGGGTTCAATAAAGTTTTTTGGATTCGATGGCACACGAGGTTTTGACTTCAACATATATTCGCGTTAGTTGTTTATTAAGAAATGGGACGAGTTTCTCATTTCGGAATAAAGCAGAGCCTGTCGGGCATCAGACTACACAGTTGAATAATATTATTGTAACTAATCACCGGTATTTGAACAATATGTCCAGTTGCCCTTGTTCGGAGCTGGGTGTTATTTGAAGGTGGCGAGTACGATGGTATGAGAGGACGGTCACCGTAGTTACCTGTGACGTACATGAAAAGAATTGGCATCTTGTATTTGATTGGTGGACTGGATGATCGGTGCAGCCAATAGGGATGGATATTAGAGTAGTTTAACCAGGAAATGGTGCCGGTTACACAAACGCGGGAGACTCCGAATGTCGGAAGATTACCTTGTGGAATGTTGGTTGAGCCGCGCTCTTTGAAAAAAACGGTAAGAACCTTTGGAGTGAGACGCATTTCGTTCTGTTTAAGGGTGATTGTGGAAACGAACGGCTGATTAAGTGGTTTATCCTTTGTTACGGACAGGTATCGAAAAACGATCACGCATTTGAGCGAGAGAGGGTCTACGGAACGTATGTACCTGAAGTAAATGCAGGTATGCATTGAAATAACGTCAGAGTCTATTGTGGTCAGAGTCTTTTTTCACATTGTTTTAGGCGACAGCCTGATTTGTTTATACATTGCTTTTTGTAGTTGTTTTGGACCTAGATGAAGCGAAGCTCATAAGAATACATTTACTGGTGTGTAAATGTGAGTAGTTTTCATACGCTCTTTTGATGGGTTAAGGTGCATTTTTTGTTTATGCACTATGGGTGTGTTTTCTTTTGGTGGAGGAAATTCAAAGAAATGCAATGAACCATGTGATATATATACAAGTAGACTGATGTGCCTGTACATGTTATTTTGCAGCATTGCCCCTGACGAAGGGACCCTACTTTTGTCCCGAAATGCATTGGGCGAACTACGATGCACACAAGAAAATGTAATGTTTTTTCAATGTATATAAACGTTTGATATTGTTTTGCAAATGGAAAATTATGTGTAAATGTATAAGTACAGAATGTCGTGTTGAAAAAGTTTGACTGATTGTCAAAATACATATGAATAAAAATATGTGTTTAACGTTAAAAACAAAGTTTGATCAATAGAATTTACTAGTGTTGTGCGCAGCTGAGCCTGTGTTAACAGTTTGTTGACCAGCCACATTTTCATGTTACTTTGTAGAGTATTTGGGTATACTCCATCAGTTGCAGCACACAGATCAGAACATCAGGTTCAGGTTTAGTTAAACCCATTGAGTAAAATAGGTGTGCTCGGTGCACAACAGTTCAGCTTTGGAGATTAATCCATTGCTGTTCTCTAATGAACAAGAAACGTGCAGGATCACCGACATGATGGGGGATGAATGGTTGCTCTAGTACGACCCATCTCATCTCCTCAGCTTTGTGTTTTCTTGTCAGGCAGTGGTTTGTAAGACGCGTTGCTTGTTTATTGCATCCTCTTGTGCTTTTATGTTCATTGATGCGAAGCTTTGCTTTTCTAGTGGTCATCCCTACGTATCTGAGGGAACATGGGCATGTCACCATGTACATGACTTTCACTATTACAGTTAGTGTGTTTCTTTAATACCCAAGGTCTGTTGGTACCAATGTCGACCGTCAATGTCTTTTGCGTTTGTGGGCAGGCGGTGCAGGAGCCACAAGGGTAGTGACCCTGAACAGACGGGAGGCCCCACAATGTGGTGGTCATTTCTTGGTTGAAGAGTTTAGGTCTAGTATGCATCAACCCATCACGTAGACTCGGTCCTCTTTTGAAAGAGAAAAGTGGGAGAGGAAGAGATCTTCCTGCTGTATTCAAAATGCGCCAGTTCTTTCGGACTGATTTGTACTTGGGTGGACAGAGTACTGAAAGTAGTAACGAACGTTAGTTTCTCAAGAGGGGGTTTTATGACCTGGGGCTCTAAGAGGGCTTCTTGATGGTTTTCTGTACACTGGTGCCACATACATAAGACAGCCTATGCCACTGTTTTTCCTCAGCCACATACTGTTTGACCACTAGTGTCCCTTTTATTCTTTAGCACCATATGCAAACCAGTCTTGACCCTGCGCCAATAGGGACAGTCCAGCCCGAACAGCCAGGGGAGTTACTTCCTGAACCATAACACAAGTAACGCAAGACTAGTTTTGCACTAATTGCGGCTCAGTCGGGTGTAGGTTGCTACTAGTCGCACTGTGAGAACTGGACCCGCGTCTGAGCATAACTTTGCCACTTAAGGCTGTACATCAAACATAAAAAATGTGATGGAAGGAATGCTTGCACCTTTGCTAGACCCAGGTCAAGCTGGTTGTAGGGCCCAGCACTGCACTACTGTGGTCCTGATAACTGTTCAAAAAGAGCTTTGCATGATCATTGGCCGAGGAAGAGCTGCCACTGAGTCTTCTTGACCTTTCAACAGCCAATGACCAGATTATCTCGACTTGTAAGGCCGGGCGTCAAAGGGGATGATGGAGCAGATTTCATCTGCAGTCAGGCATTGTTTTATTTTTGTGCTTCAGACAAACTGCATTTAAATTGCCACGCACCTTTTGGTGCAAGTTAAAACCAAAGGCAAATAAAAAATATAAAAGTGACACCAAGTCTTTCTGAAATGCTTGTGCTGAATTAACATGTGTTTTTGCAATGTAGAGAAAAGTGGCCTTTTAGCTTTGAAGATTAATAGAATATGTTTCTCTCTTCCCAGCTCATCCCATGCAATCTGAATTCACTATTTCCTGTTTTAAAAGACTTTAGCTTGTTACATATTTAATAAACGTGTTTAGTTTAAAACACCTCTTTTTATAATGTGTGAAAATAATGCACCAAACACTACACATGGTGCTAAAATGCTTTGTACATGAAGGTATCTAAAACATTTATAACATGTTTGTGTGTGTTACATTAACTGTATGTGCTTTTAAATTTTACACTAAAGCATAATATGCTTTATTATACATTGCACATTTATTTTGCATGTTATTATAACAGAAAAAGCTGCTTTAAAATTAGTAGCTGGGTTAGGTAAACATTATAGTATTAAATGGTATACTTTGTACACATTAATGCTGTATCTAGAGTATGTCCTCTTTGTTTTTATTATGTGTTTACATCACATGACCAACCCACGTGACCTAAGAACTGGGCCTTGCAGCATTGGAACCTAGCCAGTTGGCTATCGAAGCTGGGACTCTCCTGGAACGCTCACCTTGCCAGAGGACCCGGGACGAGGTCTGAGCCTAAGGGCTGCGGAGCACTCTGCCAAATTTTCTAAGTATAGCACCCAGATAAGGAGAAGTGCTACAAAGCTCTGTCATTTTTTTCCCCACCGGCGCCTTTTAACCCAGCTGGCACTGGGCACATTAGGGAGGAGGGGGCGTGTGAGCCTTGACAGGAGACGCAGATTAGAACAGGCATCTCTGTGGGTTAAGCACGAGATCGTGGCGGGTATTTTTTTTTGGGGCGTTCCGAGGAGGGTCTGATAAGAGGGTTTCCCTGTTGATTATTGCAAAATCCTGGCACGTCATCTTTTGGCACAATAGGCCACATTCCTCTCTGCGAAGGGCGGGCTGCTTGCTCTTTGGAAACGGACAGAATGCAGAAGAGCAGTGAATAGATAGAATTAGGTTTAACAGATTTGTCCAACTTATGCATTTATTTTTCTTAAGGGAGACTATTGATTACCCTTGCAAGACTATTTTTCTTAGAAACTCTTTAAGAATTTTGAATGACATTTTGCGCCACATTCCTATATGTAATGCTTATATGCAGACAGTAATAAGTTCTGTATTAATGCTATTTTTCCTGTTTTCCAAATTCTGTAACCTGATTGATATTTTACTAATGAATAAACTGTCAGAGAAAACTTAACTTTTGACTAGAAAATAACCCTTTAAATACTCAACTCTTTATTGGCTTAAAATAATAATTGCATTTTTTGACTGTTCATGATTATTAAAAGTCTCCTGAAGGTAATACATGGTGTGAAGGGCCCAACACCGTTTGAGCGGTAAATTAGAGGTAGCATGAGGGTTTTGCATTGAGAAATTACCAGAAGAAATTACCGCTCCATCAGGGAGTCCAGGGTTGGACTGGTCTTTTAGTGGGCTGTACCCAGGAGCTCTGCATCCCACCCCTTAAGTCATTGGCTATCAACATTTTGCAGATACCAGCAGGTGTCCTCATTAAGCAGGACTCTTCAATCTGTATGTAACTCCTCCCTATCTCTTTACTACATACCATCTTTCATGTATGTCTTATACCCTGTTGGTTCCAAACCTGGATAGAAACACCACTGGGTTCCAGAATACATTACAAAGGGGATTCAGAGCACTTGCATGCTGGATGACAAGAAAAATGCCTTAAACTTAACTCAAACATAACTCTGCTAAGGGTGCTGGGTGGTCCTTCATCTATTTGATCCTCAGGTTGCTGACTTTCATACTGGGTCTCAACCCAGCTTCTTTCAGGACTCACAGATCTTGGTAGGATATTTGATGAGGACATTTCCTTCAAGATCCTGATTACTGAGGCATCGGAGGGCTGCTTCTTTCACTTCAGAGTTTTTGGGGAAGGAATTTCTTTCATCGCAGACAACACTAGCTATCCCACTATTCAAGCCATAGTGGGTGCAAGAATACATGATGCAGTCCACTGTCAAATATGGGAAAGTCTCCAGAAGGGCCGGTGTACAAGAAGTGACCACATCTATGCTTTGGGACTCATGACATCAGATGTTCCAACCAACTGTTAGGCCCGAATATCAAAATTTAAGTGTAACTTACACTAAAGTCTACATTTACTTCTCCTAAATGGCCTTTGTGAATACCGAAAGTCGTAAAGTTAGACTTTAGGCTCAGTTTACTTTTGTGAATCGGGCCCCAGGTACGTAACTCTTGCTAAAAGTCACAAGGTGCAGAGGTCTAAGGCTAGCATTGAGAAAAATCACTGGCGATGGGTGGAATGCAGGAATTAATCTGCATTTGGTAATTACGGGGCCACATTTCAGACCCTTGTTTTTTGTGAATGTGCCACTTTAAACAAAGATTGGCCATATGTAAATTAGTCTTAATTCCACTCCAATTGGAACAGTCCACCCTGTAGTTCAAGGCCAGATCCACCTCGGAGGAAATGCAAGAAAACCCAGACCAGATTTAAATTCGTAATGTGATGGTTTAAATGTCATTGTGAACCTATGAGTGAATGTGATGGGTTGTGAATGAATGTAGGGGGTATGCTTGAGTGTGAAGTGCTATGTGTGGATGTCAAGGGGTGTGCATCAACATGAAGGGGTATGTGTGGATGTCAAGGGGTGTGTGTGAAAGTGAAGGGATATGCCTGTAAGCGAAGGGCAATATGTGAATGTAAGTCAAAGAGAATGAATCCGACGGTGAACGCATAAATGAGAGAGGAAATGCAAGACTGTCACAAGATAAGAATGGACCTGAAGGGCCATAGTGGGGTGTGAAGGGATGTGCATGAATGGGAAGGAGTATCAAAGAATGTGAAGGGGTAATTTTGAAAAAGAAGTTGTATGCACAAGTACAAAGGGGTATGCATGAATATTAAGAGCTGTGTGTGACTAAAGGGGTGTGCATGAATGTGAAGGCGAATATTTAAATATAAATTAGTATGTGTGAATGTGGAAGGGTATGTGTGAATATAAAAGGGCATATGTGAATTTAAAAAAGTATTTGTGAAGGGTATGGGTGAATGTGAAGGGGTTTGTATGAATATACAAAGCTATGTGTGAATGTGAAAGGACATACATGAATTTGAAAGGATAAATGCGAATGAAGGTGTTTGAATGTGAAGGGGTATAGGTGAATGCTAACAACGTGAATGTCAAAGGGTATGTGTGAGTGAAAGAGTAAATGTCAATGTGAAAGAATATATGTGAATGTGGGGCATACAAGATACGAAAGTGTATGTGTGAATGTGCTGGGGCATGCATGAAATTGAATACGTAGGTTTGAATAAGACAGGGCTTATTTGATAGTGTATGGTAGGTCTAAATGTGAAAGGGTATGAGTGAACGTGAAAATGTGAATCAGGGTGGTATGTGTGTTTGTGAAGGGGTAATTTTGAATGTGAAGTGATAAGCATGAGTATGAAGGAGTATGCATGAATATTACAACCCGTGTGAATGTGAAGGGGTAAGCATGAATGTGAAGGGGTTTGTTGAAACAGGTATCTGTGAATGTTAATGGTGTGAATGTGTAAGGTTGTGTTAATGCAAAGGTGTGTGTGAATATGAAAGAGGGTTTGTGAATGGTATGCATGACTGTTAAAGGGTATATATGAACGTACAAAGCTATGTGTGAATGGGCATGCTTGAATGTGACAGGATATATGAATGTAAAGGGTATGTTTGAATTTGAAGGGGTATTATGTGAACATGCGAGTGTGAAAGGGTAAATATGAAAGTGAAAGGGTATTAGTGAATGCATAGAGGTATATGTGATATGAAGGTGTATGTGTGAATGTGATGGGGCATGCATGAAAGTGAATGGGTATGTTTGAATATGACCGGGTTATTTGAAAGTGTATGGTAAGTCTAAATGTTAAAGGGTATAGGACAACGTGATGGGGTATATGTGAATCAGAGTGGTGTGTGAATGTGATGGGGCTTGCGTGTAATTAAAGGGTTAGGTTTGAATATGACCGGGCTTATTTGAAAGTGTATGGGAGGTCTAAATGTGAAAGGGTAGGGGGACATGTGAGTCAGAGTGGCCTGTGCGAATGTGAAGGGATGCAATCCCTCATGACGCATACCTGAACACGGTCTTAACAACCGTGCCTTCACCATGCATGCCTTCACCATGCATGCCTTCACCATGCATGCCTTCACCATGCATGCCTTCACCATGCATGCCTTCACCATGCATGCCTTCACCATGCATGCCTTCACCATGCATGCCTTCACCATGCATGCCTTCACCATGCATGCCTTCACCATGCATGCCTTCACCATGCATGCCTTCACCATGCATGCCTTCACAACTGATTTAGTTTTAATAGCATATTTGGTAAAGGCATATGTGCGGTTAAAGTTATGCCCTGGCCTCCCCTTAGTTCTAAAACCGGTCCTAAATCCCTGCCCAGAATACAACCCCAGCCCTAAAAACACCCCAGCCTGACTTCTGAAAGCCTGGACCCAGCTCTAAAAACGAAGCCTGCCCCCCCCCCTTCCGGGCACTGAGCCCTAAAAACCCAGCTCCCAGCTTTGAAATTGACCCCAACACCCCCTGCACTGAGCCCCAAAACCTTGGCCCTGGACCTTAAACACCCCAGACTCCCGCCCTAAAACCGTCCCTGCAGCTGTAAAAAGTACCCTGACCCCTGTCTTGAAGGCCTAAAACACGGACCTGCAACCTACCCAGCCCCCACTCTGAGCCCTAAAACTGGCCTCTCTGCCCTATAAAGTATCCTGACCACCGGCACTGAGCCTCAAAACCCTACAAAGTTACCCGACCCTTAACTCCCAGAAATCATACTCACAAAGCCGTTCCTCGTGCAGGCAGAAGTCACATCTGGCCCTCCGCCTCGAGTAATGAGCGCTAACTACTACTAACGTCTAAACCACGCATATGTGTAGCAGACATGCGTGGTAAAGGCACATGCGTGGTAAAGGCACATGCGTGGTAAAGGCGTGGTAAAGGCACATGCGTGGTAAAGGCACATGCGTGGTAAAGGCACATGCGTTGTTTAGTCATGCACAGTTTAGGCTGTGTGGTTAAGGCTGTTCCTGTCTCCCTAGTCTCAGTGCTTTATTTTTCTTTCTGTCACTAACTCACTCAGTGAGTCTGAGTGTGTGATGTCACTTCCTGTGCTATCACTGATGTCAAAGGGTGTGTGAGGTCACTTCCTGTGCTATCATTGATGTCAAAGGTTGTGTGATGTCGCTTTCAGTAACCCTGGTATTTCAGGGATCACCGTCCAGGCAGCCCTGTTTATCAGAACTGATCACGCGCCTAGAAACGGACGGATATTTGAACTGATGGTCGGTGTGTGGAGCTGGGATTTGTTGTGGCACTAAAGCCATAAATGGTGACCTCGAGGCTGTGGAGCCAGAGGGCATCTGTGGGCATTACCTACACCCACCCTAGTCTCCGCAGGGGTGGGGTTGGGACTGCAGCCTTACATGTGCCTTCCCCACACCTTCTGTGCAGTCAGTCTTTCATTAGACTGAGATGCTGCGGACACAAGACGGGGGTGAACCTGGGGGTGTGGAGAGAGCCCCCCCCCCCCCTATATTTAGAGCAGGGACTCCCTTCCTTCCCCCTACTTGAGGCAAAAGGGATCAGGGAAGTGTCCCCTGTGCCCTGGCTGGGCGGCTGCGTGGCTGTAATGACGTTGAACGTGTGTAATCTGGCTTCAGGGCGCTTTAAACTCAGCCCACTGGGAGCAGCCTCTGGATCTGCACCAGAGGCCCCCCGGGGGGCTGCTTATGAATATTAACACTTTCACTTCCTAATGAACACCTCGTTTTCTCTCTAAGCACAATTTAAAGGTGCGACATCTGTTTAGGATCAGTGTGGCTTTCAGCTGTGAGGCATACCACCAATTGACATTTGGAAAAACCTAAACGTGATTTATAAAATCGTAAAGCAAACCAAAATTTTTTTTTTTTTTTAATTACTTAGGGATTCTGCTAAAATGTTGTTTATTTTAATTTGGCTGATTTCATATTATATATTTGGGATGTCCCTGTAAGGCATCATTGGGATTTAAATATGCTAACTTGTTCCATTGCTATATTTCCCAGGTCTTGGGTCCAGTGTTAATGTAGTTATATGTGTCGGTGCTTTTGAATTCAGCAGCACCATTATTCTAGTTTGCTTTAAACATCAGACTTAAATAGGAATATTGAAAAATAAAGTATACAAATAAGACTATACCTTAGTTATATATTCATGCACACTTTAAACAAAATATGTACAACTCACACATGTTTGATCATCTTAGCCAAGGCTGTGCGTCCAGTGATCAGTCTCATGATTTCTCATCACATGCCTCCATTTTACTCTAAGACACAGATGCATTAAGGCTTTATTGCTTCAGACAAAGGCTCAAGGCAGCATCACAGCCCAGGGTGGGACCCTCACAACCCTTGGTAGGGGGGGTCCCACCATGGCAGGACCACCAGACTTGCTGCCAGCCTTCTCTTCTGAAGTTGGCCATTTCCTATCACGCGTCAATACTCACCGGGGCTTGGTCTGCACTCATGTCCACAGCCATTGCTTACGCAGGTCTGACCCGCAGGACAATCGTCATCATATGCTAGTCCACACTCTTCAACGCACGCTCCTACATCTAGAAGAGAGAAATACGGCAGTATGAATAGACATTATTAACATGGTAAAAACCTGTGAGAGCCCCATTCTGTCACCATAGTAATGAAATAGCATCTTATTGCCCGAAGATGTTCATGAGTAATGGCAGGCGGGAGTCGATACGCCATTCCCTCAGAACCTTGAACCTTCACTGACTTCTCAACACTGAAATCCAAATCCCACCTGCCTCGTTCTGAATCCACCCCCCAGAGAGAAACCCTCCCTTGGTATGTTCCAGACTCAAACATGAACAACAAGTCACCAAAATGGCGGCTGTAAAAGAAGTGACATCATCTATGCTTTGGGACTCATGACATCATCCCCCGACTTAGGCCCTAAGCATGAAGTAGTCTCCTACTTGATGCTGAGGGACAAGAGAAGGACAAACAGATCGAATTGTATAAGGTAAACTGTGCTCAGAAAGACAGTGTCCTTTCCTCAGAGCAGGGACAGCAAGGCTGGTGCCAGGGTTTAAAAGGTTAATGCATCTCTCCCTAGCTCCCCTCATGAACTCCTCCGCGGATTCCCTCACTGCCACAAGTGCCCCTCATCTCCCCATAGCCCCTCCCCCTCATGACCTCCTCCTCGGATTCCCTCACTACCACCCTCCATCAGTGCCCCTCATCGCTCCCTAGCTCCTCCCTCTACCCCATGACCTCCTCGGATTCCCTCACTTCCACCCTCCACCAGCGCCCCTCATCTTTACGTAGCCCCTACCTCATATGCATTTCCTTTGCTGGATAGCTGTACTCATATCAGTGTAGTGCGTGTCAGTACTTTACACCACGCACAGATTATACAGAGACAACGAATCATACAAGTGTGTAAATCAGACTACAGGGAATGCCACATAAGCCAACGAGGATTGCAAGGTGTAGGATTCACATGTTATCAATACTGTGGGCAGTATATTTTAAGAGGGTTTGGTCCGGGGAAACAACCTTAGGATTTAAAGAGTATTCCATGGGGTCAGCTTTACGGATAAAAATGTATCTGCCCAAACACTTGTTTAAGCAACATTAGAATAATGAAAGACTGGGGCAGTTCTAACTATCACAAAACAAAAAAAAGCGAAGTTCTAACTATACCATTCATGTTTGTATGCAGCTCTTTGATGAGAATTCATTGGTTAATGTCCTATGTTAGGATTGTAACTTCTGAACTCCACGTAACACAAGGATCTCCGGCAGAGGCAGTAACCCACTGAGCTATCCACATAAAACACAGTTCATCTGCATTTGAAAACTACTAACATACCAATGATTGCTCTCCAGCAGGATCATTAATCACCGGCGTTATCTGGACACTTTGTATGGTCTTATTGTTGTCCTGCATCTGCCATTGATAATGATAACAAGCATTGGCCTAGCCAAGAGGTCTCACTTTTGGGACCTTATAAGTGTTCAGTTATCCAGCACAACATCCTTGGTGCAACAACATCAACTGTTGCATGGCTAAACACTTATAAGGTCCCAAAGGCAAGACCTATTGGCTATGCCAAGGCTTGTTTCTTCTGCTTTGTTTTTCTAGATGAACAGTGATATGCAAAAGGACGATATTATGGCAAAATGTTTATTTCTAGTGCACTTCATGTAATTATAGAGCGTTATTGTTACGTTAATGTTAAATTACTTTTGTTAAACTGATATAAATATATTTTGCAACAAATATCTAACTGCTTTTAGTGTGTTTAATTTTACAATACAAATTCTACTTTTACTCTCCACACCTGCACCCATCCTATCTATTTCATATGAAAAAGCAAAATACCAAGGACATTGGAGTATCGTGGGAAGGCAAGAGTGATCATGTATTAGAAGGAATAAAGTACACCCTAGCATACATTAAAGCGATATTACAAGTTACCTCTACACCTTATAAAGGAACTTTGCCTTCAGCCTCAGTCTTCTATAGAGTCGTGGAACTCGTCTGTAACTTGCTAAATCCTTAATATGTACAGTAGGGTTATTTAAGCTATATGTAATATACCTACGTGTAGGTTCTCATTCATCAGTATACGGTTGTGGTTTTCAGATTTTGACTGCGCCCACTACAGCAGTCAGCCCAATTCAGCCCCAGGATGGCTCCCCTGTGAACACTGCCCTTTGTTAATTTGACCCGGAGCCTAAACCCACCCAAAGGAGTTCCGTTAAGTGTCAGCGACTGCTGCGCAACTCATGTGTGCTTTCTCAGACCGAATATCTTTGCTTTCAGCCAATATTATTTCAGGCTGATGAGAGCCTGCCAACTTCCAACACTAGATTTCGCACAATTCTTAACAGATCCCTTGAAAATTACAGTCGATATTAAAATTATTCTGGAATAAAAAGTTAATACTGCGACCAGGACAAAACAATTAGGAGGCAATTTCGCTATTAAAACGAAGATAGGCTTCTAAAACGGTAACGTCCATTTGTGATGAGAAATGTATCTTATACTGCGCCGACTTATTAACGCGTTTGCTATAAAAAAAATACAGATGGGCGAACCGAAGTACAAGCAGAGCCAGACCCGAGGGGGGGGGGGGGAGGGGTAATGGGGGGTCGTGATGAGCTGAAAGGCAGTGGCTTCCTTCTTGGGGGCTTTCACTGTTTAGCACAATTTTGCTCCTCAGAACCTGTGAAAGTGTTTCAGGCCCATCTGCTTCCGTCGCCTCTGAAAACCAGCATTTCATGTTTATTCCATTTCTTTTGTGCAGTTTTATATAGCGCCAACTGGGCCTGGAGGTATTGGAGCGCTTTTCATGAGCACTTGTAACATTAACACAAGGCCCCAGTCATTTTTAAGCACAGAGCGAAGAGGTGATTTACCCGAAATCACGGGACGTTAAGCCACACCGAGACTTGAACCAGGTTACAAGGGTCCAAAGTCAGCACTTCGGGGCACAACGCCACATCCTCCCACCATACTCTGTTAAAACGCCAAGATGGGTCTTTTAGACAGAGCGGCTAGAGGCAGTGTGTTCCTGTGGGTGTTTCTAGAGTTGCAACACAATGCAGCTTTCACATTGTGTGTGTGTGTGTGGGGGGGGAGGGGGGGGATGAAGCACTTTGAGCTCAACGCCGCTCGGTGGGGGGGGGGGGGGAGGGGGAGGGGAGCTGGTCTCTAAGCCCCCGTGAAAGAAGTGCCGGTGCTCAGACCCGGCCCTCAAAGCCCTGGAAGAACCCTCAAAGGCCCCCAGAGACCCTGCTTTACTCAAAAGTACTTCCTCTGCCTTTGTATACCGCCTAGCGCCAAGGTGCTCCCTTGGGAGTGACAGCAGCGCTTTACGAATCCCTAATTCCATTCAATGAACTACCCCACCCCGCCCCGCCCCCTCGCTGTTTCCCAGCACTTGTCCCCGGTGCTCATGTATGTTCCTGTGTTTGAATCCAGCAGCCCCTACAGTCTGGGGCCTCTCGAGCGGCCAACAAACATCACCTGCCTCAAAAAGTGATCTTGGTTCGGGCTCTTACCGTAATATGGCGCTGAGAACACGTCCCCGGCCCAGAAGGCGAGCAGAGCGAGGAGGAGCAGGGAGCCGGCGACCTTCATGCTTCTGGAGTCTGTGGGAGTGAGCCCGGCAGCTGAGCCCCGAGGGCTTTTATCCATCCCTTGATTGGACGCCTGAGTGACGTCACCCAGAGCCAGGTGAAGCAAGGGCCACACTTCCAACCCCATTGGTAGTTCATGGTTTCCTAATTATTCCAGTGTTCCTGTTGCATTAGAGCCGCGTCTGACTCCATGATTGACGCCGCGTGTGATCCTCGGCCGCTGCTCACCTGCGTGTGCTTTGGAACCTGTCCCTCTCATCCGGGTTCTTCCGGGGCTTTCCCAGCACAGATGAAAACTCGCCGACATCTGGGAAAAGCCCAGTATCGACGCCGTGTTACATTTCTTCTTTTAATCGTTTTAATCCATCGAAGGTTCGAGCCTTGACCCCTCACCCCTATGTTTTTTATATCCCTCTCAGCTTCTTTGCATTCGATGTAAACATTGGTGAGTTAAAAACATGTTGAGTGACAGGAGACTGCAGAGCCACGAGCCCGATGAATATTAATTGTGCAGGACGCAATTTACAACCCCCTGAGGGTGGCCATGAATACAGGGACGGTGGCCTGCGAAGGACACCAGACCACCATGGATGTGTTTACATTTCTAAAAGGAAAGCTTTTTCTAAAGCAGGCCTTGTCCTTCACAGGAGCCGGGAAAGTTTAAAAACAAAGTGATGCTATAGTTCGGTGAAAATGTCAGTTAAAACCTACAGTATTAAACAAACAAATCCACTGAAACCCACCAGTTATAGTAACTATAACTCGCGCCCGTCCACGCCCTGCTAATTACCTCACATATTGCATCAGTTATTTTTATTTTTTATTTTGACGGTTTTATATAGCGCGAACATGACCCTTGCGGGTATCAGAGCGCTTTACAAGTGAGGTAATTAAACAAAAGAGACAATGTTCAAAAGGAACATAGTATTCAAAATAATGTCTTGTGTTCCAGCGTGTTGTTCTGCGAGTCAGATACAATGTTCAAGTGAATTTCGTCACGAGGAGAGATTTAACTTTTTTTGAAGGAGGCAGTTGAGGGGTCAAGTCTGGTTTCTGGGGGTAGTGCATTCAAGATCCTTGGTGCAAATCCAGAGAAGGCGCCAGGGGTTATAGGTTTTCTTCTTGGCAAATCTTTGAGGCTTTAGAAGAAGGTTGCTGGCGCTCCTGGGTGATCTGTTTCCACACGAATGCTCCAGTTTCTGGGCCAGATACCTCAGGGTGTTGTGACGTAGGGCTTTATTATTATTATTATAAACACTTGTAGAGCGCACGGTAACCCTACGGGCATCCTGGCGCTAAAGAACTATACAGCCCAGGCTGTCAGCTACCCATGAGAGAGCGGCATGTCATCCAGAGAATCTACTTGTACCCCCCACGGAAGGGCGTATTATATCCTGGGGAATAACCAGGTCTTAATTTTCTTACGGAGCAGCAGCAAGCCTTGTGTTCTCCTGATTCCTAAGGGGAGGTTGTTCCAAAGGCAAGCCGCTGCCACGCTGAAGGCTCTTCCTCCCAGGGTCAGCCTCCTTATTTTGGGCACTCTTACGCAGTTGGTAGTAGCGGAGCGGAGATTCCGGGTAGGCTTGTACCACTGAAATCTATCCTGAAGTGGTTTAGGGCCATGTTCATGAAGTGCTTTATACACAATGCACAAAGATTTGAAACGGATCCGTTGGGCTACTGGGAGCCAATGTAGATCCGCCAGTGCTTGTGTTGTTGAGGAGACGCGAGGTCGGGAGAGTGCTAGCTTCGCAGCTGCCGCCTGGATACTTTTTTTTTTTTTTATAAAATACCTTTATTGTGAGTATCGCCAACTGTCAGCATACATTGTCATTGCAGTTCGTCAGTACAGTGCACAAAACTTTGTATAAGCCCTGGGGGCAGGTCCGTTGAACCTTATACACAGCCTGCGTGCCGGCATCCCGGAGGCCCGGCGGCGTAAATTGATGGCATAATTCAACACATTACAATCTTATCGTGCACTGTTAGCCCTCAGCTTAGCATCAAGACAGTCGGCAATCACCGAATGGAGACATAGTAGTACGGTCTTGCATGAACCAGGAAAGGGCAGGAAAGGAAAATTGGGAAAGGGAAAAACTAACCTAAACTACCCCTAAACACCCCCCGGGCCCTCCCCGTTTGCTATTGAGCACCGTGAAGGAGTCTCAGTGACGCTTCCTATGTGAGTGATGTCGCGCATGCACTGGGTGTGTTCTGTACCCACCACCCGCTTGCCCTGTCCACTAAGTCATGATACACCCAACCCACCCTCCCCGTGGACCGCCTACACTCTCCCTGGACCCACCACCTCCCAGAAGAACATTAAAGCCCCCCCTGCGGTAATTGCCTCAGTTCCATAGCATTCTCTAACTCCTCATCCTGATGTTCCTCGGCTGCCGACATGTCACTGTCGTCCACCTCCCCCTTCTGTTGGTACTCCTTGTAGAGTTCCCAAAAGGACTTCGGTCTGCTCTTGGGCGGCAGCAGCTCGCTGTACAATTCTGTCTGAGTGCAGCAGTATTGGAGATCCCTGAGCCATTTCGTCTTGGTGGGGAGAGGTCCGCGCATCCAGCACGCCGCCACCACCCTTCTGGCCAACAACACCGCTACATCTACTAGTCTACGCAACGCAGGGGCCAGCGGTTTGGAGAAGCCCAATAGCGCGAGCAATGGGGATCTCAACAGCGGCTCCCCTAAAATCTTTTCCAACTCCGCGAAGACCTCCTCCCAGAAAGCGCTCACCCCCGGGCACAGCCACGCTAAATGAAAGAAATCAGCGGTACCGGTCCTGCAGCGCTCACACTCCGGGGAGCCACGTAGGCCGTAGCGGTGAAGTCGCTCCGGGGTATAGTATACTCTCTGTAGAAATTTGAAGTGCACCAAGCGGTGCCTGCCATTAAGCGAGACCTTACGGGTGTTGGCGCAGCAGTAGCGCCACATAGCATCGTCGATGGGGGTTTGGAGATCCGATTCCCACGCCGCCCTGGGAGCAGAAGTGGGAAATGTCTGGTATGAAGGTCCAAGCTTGTTAACCACAGAGACCAATTTAGCCGGAGTTTTCGTTTTGATGATATGTGTCAGTTCAGGGACCTCCTCTGGCTCCTGTAGCGCGGGGCCCAGTATTTCTCTGCAGGCCGACCGTATCCTGTGATATTGGAACCTCTGCAGCAGCGACGGAGCCGAGGTGATAGGGGGGAGTTGTTCCCAGGTTTTCAGTGTACCGTCCAGGAACAAGTCCTCCATTTTTTGCACTCCCAGGGCTTTCAAGACCTCTGTCACCCCCTTCTCATTGAGCGGATCTAGCCATAGGGCCCAGGCCACCGGCATCTGTGGGGAGTACAGTAAGGCACATCCCCGTTCTCTCAGCAGTGCGTGCCATGCATGGTTCGTCGCCTTAAGCGAGTCCATTCGCCCAAGTCCGGCGCCCCCAGTCCCCCCATTTCACACGGGAGTATCAGTGTCGCCCATTTGACACGAGGTTGCTTACCGCCCCAGGCGAGCTTTACTAGGACCTGGTTTAAGCGTTTAAAGAATGATTTCGACAATACCACCGGAATGTTGACAAATAGGAAGAGGAACCGGGGGAGCACTATCATCTTCATAAGTGCAATTCTGCCCAACAAGGAGAGGGGGAGCTTAATCCAGGCGTCCACATCGTCCACCAGTTTGGTAAATGCGACCCCGTAGTTGTCTCGGATCAGGATCTCAGGATCCGTGTGGAGACGGATGCCCAGGTATCGCACCGAGTCGTCCGTCCACTGTAGAGGATACTCCAACTCAAACGGCTGCGTGACTGGGGTCAGGGGGAAAGCGATGGACTTGTCCCTGTTCACCTTGAGTCCCGACAGCGCCCCAAAGCGGACCACTTCCCTGAGTATCGGCGATAGATTGGTTACTGGGTCCCGGACATACAGTAAGGTGTCGTCTGCATAAGTCGAGATGCCAATCTTATAGGTGGGGAAGCTGACACCTTCCAGGCTATGGTATTCTCGCATGGCACACGCTAGTGGCTCAGCCACCAGTGCATACAACAGGGGGGACAAGGGGCATCCCTGTCGAGTACCTCTACCGATGTGTATCGGTTCCGAGACCCTGTCGCCGAGGCGCAGGCGGGCCGAAGGGTGATGATAAAGTGCCCCTATTCTCTGCAAAAACGGTTCTCCCAGCCCCAATTTGCGCAATACCCTGATCATGAACGGCCATTCGACCGAGTCGAACGCCTTTTCCATATCTAGGAATATCGCCAAGGCGGGATTCTCCTGCTTCACATGCTGTATCGTTCCCAGCACTGTGCAGATGTTATAGGTCAGGTTCCTGCTAGGTACGAAGCCCGATTGTTCCGGCGCCACCAGGTCCGGGACCAGCAGCGCGAGTCTGTTGGCTAGGACCTTTGCATATAGCTTCGCGTCCACGTTCAGCAAGCTGAGCGGACGGTACGATCCACAGTGATCCGGGGGCTTCCCTGGTTTCGGGACCGTAACCAGCAGGGCTTCCCGCATCGAGGGCGGCATTTCTCCCTCCTCGCAAACGGTGTCAAAGAGGGCAATCAGATGTGGGAGTAATAAGTCTTTAAATGCTTTGTAAAAGCCTGCCGTGAGGCCGTCAGAGCCTGGGGCACTCCCCGACCGCATGCCACCCAGGGCATCCAGAATTTCATCCTCGTGGAAGGGGGCCATTAGAAATTCCCTGTCCGAGTTCTTAAGGAACGGCATCGAGATGTAATCCAAATAGTCGTCAATCTCGGTTTCCGCACCCCCCGCCTTAGAACGATACAGTTCCGAGTAATAGCGTCGGAACGTCTCCAGTATCTGATCTTCCTCAACCACCCGGTTGCCCTCCGGGGTCTGCAATTCATCTATCACTAACGGTTTACGGGATCCCTTGGCCATACGGGCCAGCAGGGCCCCGGGCCTCTCCCCCTCCCCGTAAGTCCGAGCTGTGGCATACTTTCCCATATAGAGGACTTCTCTATCCGCAAGCGCGTGATATTCCGCCAGCATGGGCACTAGGTCTTGTCCCGCTACTCCTCCCGGGTCCGCCAGCTGTTCCCTCTCTAGGGCCGCCATCTTGTTCTCCAGGTCGGAGAGGTCCCGTCTAATGGAGCGTAGGACGCTGGAGTGTTTGGACATGGCCATCCCCCTGATATAGACTTTGAAGGCCTCCCACACAGTGAAGAAGCTATCTACGGAGTTAGTATTGGTGGCAAAGAATCTTTCTATATCTTCCGCCAACTCCCCTCGGAAGGCGTCGTCTAGTAGCGCATAGGGCGGGAAACGCCAAGTGTAAGGCGGGATCCCCTTTCGGTCGGTGGAGAGACTGATCAGGACCGGGGAATGATCCGATAACGTGCGTGGGAGAACTGCACACGAGCTGACGCCGCCCAGCACCGAGGAGGAGGCGAGCCAGTAGTCTATCCTAGTGTGTATGTTGTGATATGCTGAGTAATGCGTGTAACCGCCCTGCGTAGGGTGCTTTTCCTGCCAAACATCCACTAGATCCAGCTTCGTCATTTCCGCTCTCATGTAGACAGCAGACGCAACTGGTCTTCGAGTAGGGCCCGCAGAACGGTCCCTGTCAGGGTCAAATACAAAGTTGAAGTCCCCCCCCCCCATAGCATCTTGGTGTGCGTGTGTGACCTACAGGTGGCCGACAGTGCTGCATAGAACTCCGGGCTATCATGGTTAGGGCCATAAACGTTTACCAAGAGCAGGTCCAGCCCCCTCCCCGTACACCTAGCCACTACATATCTACCCTCAGTGTTCACAGATAGCGGGGTCAGTTTCAATCTCGAGGCGGGGTTAACCCAGGTGATCACGCCACGGGCGTGGGAGGTGAAACCCGCTGCTACCATATTTCCTGCCAACCCTCTAGCCTGCAACATCTTACTGTGGACGGGCAGGTGTGTCTCTTGCAGCAGGGCCACATCCACATGGTGTCTATTAAGAAAGGTCATTACCTTCCGTAGCTTGCGGTGGTCATTTAGCCCTCGCACATTCCAGGTCAACAGGGACAGCGCGCGTTGGGCCTGCGGGCGTTCAGACATTACAGCAGCAGACATCGTAAAGCACAACGCGCCACATTAACTCCATCGGGAGGTGGCGAACCCTTAAACAGTGCATCATCTCTCAAGGCAAGCAGACAGTCACTCCACCCAAGCGCACTCACCATACGCCAGATACTCATAGCAAACCACAGGCCCTTCAACTTTCGAACAGCAACAAACTCCTCAACTCTAGCCCCACAGCCCTCCCCCTGTCCCCACCCCACCCACAGCTGACCACCCCCAACCCGGCCAGACAGAGCCCCCCACAATTCCCCATCAACTCAGGTACCCCAAAGTAGCGGGCGATACAAGTCCCAACTCCCTGGGGAGTGTCTCAACCAAAAGCACAGGGGCAAAGCGTGCCGAAACTGCATAAAACCACCAGCGGTGTAAAAGTTTTTTCTCCAGTTCCGCATCCCCTCTTAGCCCCATCGTGTTGCAATGCCTCACACTGAATTCACCCAGTTCCCCCCCGCCCCCCAACCCGTCCCTGAGTACAACACAGTTAACGCCTCACCGGCATGTGTAGATTGTTCCAGCAACAACTAGGCAGCAGGAGCCGCTGCGATATTACTTCACCCGTCTCCTAGCACTTGTCTCCAGTTGGGTCCAGGACGCAGCTCATAATATGGAGACTCACAGTGTACCCACGGCAGCATGGCCAACAATGACACTTGCAATAAGTGCAGAAAAAACTAGGTGTACTGCCTCAGTCCTGTTCCTCCAGGGTCGACGCCTCCCCCGAATCCTCTCCGTGCTGCTGTCGGTGTTCCTTGCGTTCCTTGGCCCAAATTTTCAGCAACTTCTGTAGTTCCTTAGGGTCCGTGAAGAAGTACGACTTCCCGCCGGTGTTAATCCTCAATTTGGCCGGGTACAGCATCGCATAGTCTAGGCCCAGCTCGCGCAGCTGTTTCTTATGCGGAATGAACTGGCGGCGCTCCTCCTGTACTTTGGCCGTGAAGTCTGGGTACAGTGATATTTTCATGCCTTCCACCTGGAGTTGACCTTTTTCCCGAGCCAGCCGCAGGGCCGTGTCCCTGTCCCTGTAGTTTAGGAGCTTGGCAATGATGGGTCGGGGCGGTAATCCAGGTTGAGGCTGAGGGCCCAAAGTACGATGCGCCCTCTCCACGATGAACATTGGGGAGAAGGCCTCCTCCCCAAGAAGCGTTTTCAGCAGGCTTTCGCCGTAGAGCTCCATCTTGCCTGTACGAGTCGATTCCGCCACTCCCGTTATGCGAATGTTCGATCTGCGGGAGCGCGCTTCTAAGTCCTCTGCCTTGTCACGGATCACTTGGAGCAATCTGCCGAATTGTCTACGGTCTTTGTCCCACTCGGTCTGTGCCTCCTCCGCCTCCGTGAGGCGCCTTTCTGCCATGTCGAGGCGCTCCGCGTGTTTGTCTACTCGTTCCGCCATGCGGTCCATGCGGTACGATAAAGCGTCTATCTTGGAGCCCACCGCCTCTATGCTGTTCTGGATTCCTTTCTCCATCGCTGCCAGCAGATCTCGAAGATCTGTAGGGGCCGTGGACGCTGTGGCTCCTTTCGGGGAGGCTTCCGCCGCCGGGGGCTCCGACCCCTTCGTCTTCCGGCGGTCAAACGAAAGTTTGGCCTGCGTTGCATCATGTTTCCCCATGATGAAGACCCAGCACCAGGGAGGGATCCTGTCTCACGAAAACCACCCCGTAAACGGCCAGGCAGTGCCGCAAGGGTAGTGCTTCGCTCACTCCTCAGCTCCAGAAACGTTGGCACTGGCGGGCCAAAAATGGCGGCTGCGGCGCAGGTGTAACCTCCGGGGTGCGTCTTGTGTCGGAGTTCGCCAACCGCCAAGAACTGTGCCGGCCCCAACGGGCGTGCTAGCGGCAGTGTCCCTGCAGTTGTAACACCGCTGCGAGTGGGCTCCCAAGTGAGCCGTGTCGATCACGCGGACCGTGCGCCACCCCAGTATCAGCGTGCTGCACTCTCCGGCTCCTCTGGAAGTCGAGGCTGCACGTCAGGTGACGTCGTGCGGCCTGCTCCGCAGGGCAGGTCGCGGCTTCAGGCCCGGTCCGCGCCTCTCTCCGTCGCCGATCGTGGACGGGTCGTTACCCACAGCTATCGGTCACTCCGGGCCACTCAACCGGGTCGGGGAGGCACCAGGGGTCACCAGGCACCGAACTCAGCTAAATTGGCATTCAGTAGGATAGTTTATCAGGATGATTTAGGGGCTTAGGCGAGGAGCCGAAAGCTCACACGTCCGCCATCGACGCCGGCTAGCTCCGCCCCCCTGCCGCCTGGATACTTTGTAGTCTGGTAATCAGATACCCCGGGGATTCCAAGAGCAAGGCTTTGCAGTAATCCAGGCGGCTAAGGATGGTACTCCTAACAACCGTTGCACTAACCTGAATTGGCAGCAACGGCAGCACCTTACGAAGACCTCGAATTATGGAGAAACAAGTTCCCACTAGTTTATTAACATGGGTCTCCAGGTTAAGATTCTCAATAAAACAGACCCCCAGGTTACGTACCGTGTTCACTGGGGTCAGTGTGCCATCTGAAGTTAAGGGCCAGAAATTTTATTGGCAGGCTTCGGGCAATCCCCCCGTCCTACCCTGTTGGACCTCCGTTTTCCCACTGTTGAACTGGAGAGAGTTTGCCTTCAGCCACTTTGTCGTTTCATGCATACAAGCATGAAAACAATTCAATGATTCCGCCTGGTCCCCCTCCAGGGATATTAACAGCTGCGTGTCGTCGGCATAATTAATCACGCTGATGTTATCTGCCTTAATGATACCCAGGAAGGGCTGCATACACGCATTAAACAAAATAGGGCTGATTGACGATCCCTGCGGTACCCTATGAGGAACTTCCACTATTTCTGACCGGTACGGGGGAAGTGCCACCGTCTGTCGTCTATCCGACAGATAAGATTGCAGCCACCTAATTGCTACTCCTTTCACTCCAGAGGTCTCTAACTTTGAGAGCAGAGTGTTGTGGTTCACCGTATCGAATGCGGAGGACAGGTCCAGCAGGATTACAATTTCCGGCTGGCCCATGTCTATCCGCATCCAAAGGTCATCCAACACCACCACTAAGGCTGATTCCGTCCCATTACCCGGTCAGAAACCGAACTGCTCCCCTTCCAAGATGTTATTAGTCTCCAAAAATTGAGACAATGTCCTGCTAACCAAACGTTCCAGGACCTTGACTGGGTAAGGCAGGAGGGAAATTGGTCAGTAGTTCTTATAGCTGCATGGGTCAAGGGTAGATTTCTTCAAAAGTGGAGTAATGACAGCTCGCTTCCATTCCACAGGCACAATCCCTGTGTCAATAGACTGGCAGCATAGCTGTCGTAAAATGGGAAAGATCTCTGTCCCAAACTCCTTCATCAGCCTGTGGGGTAGTGGGTCCAAAGGGGATCCAGAAGAGACCTCTAAGGCCACCCTAAAGAACTCCTCCTCCGACGGGGTTGGAAACCTATCCAGGGAGACCCCGGAAGCGACTATCTCAATAACGCCCTCCTCATTTAGTCCTCTGGCGCCCCCTGTCTGGGCCGCTGAGGTAGGTTGAGATTGTTCCTTCATACTTTCCACAATTTTATTTATTTTATCTAGGAAAAAACATGCCTGTCGATCGCACAAATCCTAGGACGGTTTAATTTTACTCATGGTACACTCAGGGTTAGTCAGAGCTTTCACTATTTTAAATATGTCCCTGGATTTAATGGAGCTCTTTAGTATAATGGATGCAAAATACTCTGCCTTGGCAGTGGATATTTCTAGTTTGTATTTTATAATTGTACACCTCCAGCTAAGTCGATCTTCTTCCAAATACTCCCTCCTCCACTGTTTTTCTGCCTTTTTACACGGGAGCTTGAGGCTCCTCAGTCTCTCCATGTACCAAGGGGCAGATGGATTTCCGCTTTTCTTAATGACTTTGACTGGAGCGATCTGATCCAGCTCCTTAATTAGGTATTCGGAGAATGCCGTGTCGTTCTCTGTTATCTGCTTCTCAGAGTTAAACAGAGCCTCCATATGAAACACAGGGCTTTATGAGTCATGCGGGTGATTTTTAATTGAATTCTTGCTTCGAAGGGTAGCCAATTGAGCGCTTTGAAGTCCGGGGAGATGAGGCTATTTCTTTTGGAGCCTGTGATGAGCCTGGCCGCTGAGTTGAGAGATGCTCTTAGGGGGCTGTTGTAGATCTTGGGTGTCCACAGAGAGTTGCACTACCAAATCCTAATCTGGGAATTACTCGTGCTTGGACTGCCGGCTTGAAGTCATTTCCTGGGAGGAAGGGTTTTAATTTTCTCAGAGTGCTAATCTGAATGTTTGCTCCTTTTGCTGCGGCACTGATATGTTTTTGCCTGTTTAGGTCACTGTCCAGAGTTACTCCCAGTGATTTTGCTGAATCGATTAGAAGAGGTTGGCAAATGAGCGCTGTAAGTTGTTTAAGCCATTTGTGTATGGTGGCTGGCTGGTTAGGTGGGGTGATTAGTAAGAATTAACTTTTGAGGGGGTTTAGTTAGAGTTGGGATGTTGGAAATTGGTTGGTAGTTATTTAGGTCCGTGGGGTCAGCTGTCGTTTTTTTGAGGATGGGGGAAACTTCTCCTGATTTGAGAATTTCAGGAATAATTTCTTGGACTAAGGAGGCATTGATAATCTTTTTCCAAAGTGGCAGTAGTGCCGGTATGAGATCTTTTAGGTAGTTTGCTGGAAGGGGGTCTGAGAAGTGGTTGGAGGGGTACAAGGACGTGAGTGCTTTTAGAATTGCTTCTTCGCTATAGTTTGTGAAGGTGGCCCAGTAGGCGTTATTTTTGAGGGCGAGTTAGATGAGTCGGTGATTGGGGTTGCTAGAATGTGAGATGACGAGTCCTTCTGAGTGTTAGACTGAGCTAATGAGGCCTTAAGTAGGTCAGTTTTCTGGAGTTCTGTTTTTTTATGAAGAAGGAGGAAATTTCTTCGCATCTGGGTGGCGTACATTCTCCAGCTTGGGGAGGGCGAGCTAGGCCACCAGATTGAGTGTTGACTAGTTCAAATAGTTTTTGTGGTTGTTTCTTGGCTTGATATAGCTGATGTTTTAAAAGGTTTGCTTTTGAGTGTCTGGTCTTTCTATAGTACGAGTTTCTGGTGAATCTGAGCAGTTTGAAGTGATCTGTGGATGACGATGACCTCCAAAGCCTTTCAGCTAATCTAAGGGCTCATCTGTCCTCGTTGAGTCTGCCGTCATACCAAGGTTTAGACTCTTTTGTGGAGATCCTCTTCAGTTGTAGAGACGCAGTTGTATCTAAAATCGAGGACATAGAGTTAAAGTAGTGTTGTGTCAAAACTTGAACATCAGTTAGTGTAGTGAAGGGAGTCAACGCGTAGGTTAGAAGAAAGTAGTTTAATCCAGGAATGACAACTTGACATCCACAAGCAGAGAAGAGCAGTTAACTCAGCGAGATCCAACAGCAGAATGAGCTGCTGACACAGGAGCATTCCACATGACATGCAAAAGTTCTAAGAACGACATCATGTAGGAATACAACACACCTCCCACCGAAAAAAAAAAAAAAAAAAAAACAATAAACCCAAAAATAAAAGGAAAATAAATAAATAAAAAAGACATTAAGAGCAAACATAATCCTTAAGCTTTACAGGAACATGTTTTACACGAGAACTACTGCGTAAACAAACAGGCTGTGAAGAGCACGCCTGGGAAACAGCATTTTGAGAAACATCATGAGCATTGGAAGGAACAACCTGTAAAGAAAAATTGTTAGAACAAGCTTGAGGCAAAGATACCTGAGGAGAATGCAAGTTATCAAAGACTTCATGAGAACCATGAAAACCGGAATCAAAATCAGGAACAGATAGACTCCAGAAGAACAAGGATCCAAACGAACATCCTTTCTATCCACAACATTGGACTTGCAAACTGAAATACGCCTGAAATTCCAAATTTTACCACCCTCTACTCTTACGGCCTTACTGAAGACCTCCGTAACTTTGACAGGAGAAGACCACCTGGATATGCCTTTAGGAATGATACCGCCAAACTTCACCCTCACCAAGTCACCAACAGAGATTTTAGGAGAGACAGGTCTAGGGGAAGAACTCTTAAGCATTTTGTCTTGGTATTTTCCCACGCGGTCTCTAATACTATTCATATCTAACTCTAGATACCCAGTGTCTTTCGTCTTCAGCCACCAAGGAAAAATTTTGGTACCAGGTTTCCTGCAACGCAACATTTCAAAGGGGGATAAACCAGTAACAGAGTTGGGAGACATGCGATAGGTGAACAAGGTAGCCTGTAGAGCTTTTTTCCACTTCAATCCACTTCGTAAAGCCAATTGGCAGGACTCCTTAATCACTCTGTTAAAACGTTCCACCTGGCCATTGGATTGTGGGGAATAATTTGAAACTCTTTTGTGAAGAATGCCACAAGTTTCTAAAAATGCAGAAAAAACCTCACTTACAAACTGCGGCCCATTGTCGGAAATAATTTCTTCAGGTAAACCTTCTCTACAGAAAACTTCATTTAAAAACTCAACAACAACTTCAGAATTAACCTTTTCAACAATTTTTAATTCGGGCCACTTGGAGAAGTAATCCACAAGCACCACAGCAAACATGTCTTTCCCTGACTGGTAATTAAAAGGACCAATGATGTCAATTCCCAACTTTCTCCAAGGTCCACAGGCAAATTCAACAGGGGAAAACCCAGAAGAGACTGGTTTCACAGATTTGTCGCTCAGAGAGCACGGAGAACAATTCCTTACCCACCTGTCAACCATAGCGTCCATACTAGGCCACCAATAAAACTCTCGGATCCTCCTTTTAGTGGTGGACATCCCCATGTGACCTTCATGGGCTAAATTGCAAATGGATTCACGAACATTAAGAGGAGGAACAATTTTATCATCTCTGTAAACCATATCATCGATTACTGACAATTCATCTTTTACTTTGAAGAAAGAAGCTAAATCACCACACAACTTCCTCTCCTCAGGCCAACCAGCACTCAAGAAAATTTTTACCTTAGAAAGAACCTCATCATGACGCATAGCATCAGACCAAACACTTTCAGTGATGGAGTTTTCTAAGTCCCTACCACCAATTAGATTAACATCACAAAGAGTGAAAGCAACATCACATTCATCACAAGTATCCGTGTTAGAAGTATCACAAATTGGAAAACGTGACATACAATCTGCATGTACATTAAGCCGTCCGGGGACATAGACAACTTCACACCGATACTCTTGCAACTTAGCAGCGAGACGAGCAAGACGAGCAGTGAGGGTTCTACCACCACCAGCTGATAACATGTTGACAAGAGGTTTATGGTTAGTCCTCAAAGTAAATTTCGTACCCCAAAGAAATTGGCGAAAATGCTGAGTAGCCCAAGTGCAAGCAAGAAGCTCCTTCTCTATGGTAGAATAATTAAACTCGGCGTCCCGTAAAGTCCTTGAAGCATAAGATACAACATTTTCCCCAAAACGATCCTTTTGCATTAGAACGGCACCAAGCCCTACATTATTGGCATCTACGCAAACAATGCAGTCTTTGTGGACAGAAAAAGGTTTAAGAAATGGAGCATTTACAATTTTGCTTTTTAAAGAATCAAAAGCGGTTTGCTGTTCTGTACCCCAAAGAAATTTGGCTTGTTTTTTCAGCAAAGACCGCAAGGGATGTACAATAGTAGAGTAGTCTTTGACAAATTTACCATAAAATTCAGTAAGTCCTAAGAAGGACAACAATTGTTCCTTTGAGGAAGGAATGGGAGCATCGGTAATACTTTTTACATGATTGAGTTTAGGTTTTATGCCATCTTTAGAAATCTCATGCCCCAAATATTCAACTTTAGGTTGTCTAAATTTACACTTGTTAAACTTTAAAGTAAGACCTTTCTTTTGCACATTGGACAGCACACAATGCAAATTGTGATCGTGTTCCTCAACATCTTCTCCAAAAATCAGGATATCGTCTTGGAACGCAATGGCTCCTTTACATTCAAGAAGAACCTCTTTCATCAGGCGTTGGAACACAGACGCCGCACTGGCGAGTCCAAAAGGCATTCGTAAATACTGGAACATGCCTTCAGGAGTCACAAAAGCTGTAAGTCTTTCTGAATCCTCGTGTAGCTCAACCTGATGGTAGGCACTAGCTAAATCAATTGTTGAAAAAACAGTGGCACCTGTGAGAGAAGAAATCAATTCGTGGATGTTAGGGAGAGGATGTTTATCTACCCAAATCTCCTTGTTCAAACTGCGGAGATCCACACACAGACGGAGCTCGCCAGAACTTTTGAGTGACAAAACAATGGGAGAAACCCAAGGAGAGGATTCTATAGGTTCAATGATCTGTTTTGATACAAGATCACCAAGAATGTCCTTAAGTTTCTCACGATAGGCTAATGGAACATTCCTGACCCTGTGTCTGACTGGAATGGCATTGTCATTCAGGATAATCATGTGCTTAAAATCAGCAAATTTACCTAAGGTGTCCTTAAAAACATCAGGAATTTTTTTTTTAGTGTTTTCAACAAACAGAGAATTCTCTCCCACATCGCAAATACTCAAAACATATGGCTCACCTAAGTAAACTGGGGGGTTGGCATTGGGATCAAGTTTGATGCCAAGTAAACGTTGATGTGGCCAACTTAAGATGGCAACACCTTTGGTGGCGACATAAACTTTCCCTTTGGCAAATCTATCAGCAACTTGAATGTCAGCCCAAAAGAAACCTTCCATATTTATTTTCTTCCCAGTGTAACCACCTGGAGATATATCAGACGTCAATAATTTCCTGTCGCCCCAAAGATTTTTAAATAGATTCAAACCGATAATGGAATACCATGAGCATAAATCCATCATTAAAAGAATGGGTTGGTTATCAATTAAAATGGTGTAAGAGGGAAACTCTTTCTGCTCAGAATCATCCACAGATAGAATACAATTGAAACTTTGTAGAACTTCTTCCTCTTCCTGAGAAATATAATTGACCCTTTGGGAAGAACGACAAACATTAGCAAAATGCCCTTTCCTTTTACATTTGACACAAACTCTATCCCAAGCTGGACATCCCCTGTAATTTCCTAAATGGTTAGAACTACCACATCTGTAACAGTAAACATTTTTCCTGTAGGAAAACTTATTGTCAACAATATTCTTATTTTCAGGAACTTTCTTCTCATTGTCCTTTCTAGGAGGTAATCTATTAAAATTAAATGAAGTATTTTGACTCTTCACCAACAAAACTTCAGTTTCAGAAACTTGAGGCTTGGATGTTTGACCTCTAATTTCCGAAACAAACAATTCGGATTGCTCAATGCCTTTAGCAATGTTGATAACAGCGCTCAAGGAAGATTCTGTACCCAACCAAAGTCTTTCTTGAATTTTCTTGCTTTTGGTGCGCATCATTATCTGATCTCTGAGAACTTGTTCATAAGAAATGGTTTCAAAAGCACACGAACAAGCCAAAGATCGTAAGGCAGAGACATAATCCTCAATAGATTCATCCTGTTTTTGAACGCGGGAATAAAATTTGAAACGTTCCATAACAGTATTAATCTTCCTTCCGAAACGAATTTTCATCTGTGCACAAGCTTTCTCAAAAACATCCATATCTCCTGCATCATCAATTGATGGAAGATTGTCAAATTCTTTAATGCCAGCTCCACCAAGACAATGTCTGTGAAGGGCTAACTTGCGTTTAGCTGAACACCCATCTTTTTCTAAAACATCAACATAGGCTAAGAACATTGGGTGCCATAAATCCCATTCAATGTTAGGGTCACCAGCAATTTGTAAAAAATGAGGTGGAGCAGAGATATTGGACATGCTTGTTATTTTTTGAAAATTAAAGTTGACCTGAAAATAGAAATAAAAAAAAATAAAAGTAATGTAGAAATTTAAGTACCTTATTGTTAGTAGACTGCTAAATAACAAATCCGGAAGAAAAGCGAGGCAAAATGACGGAGAAATGATGAAAATAAGAGTTGCTTCGTGAAATATGCTTTTCGGAATCACGAAGTAAATAAGCAAGATGGCGGCACGTTGTGACGTCAGACGTAGTAGAGGTGAAAGGGTAATACCCAGAATGCACCTGATTTCCGGAATTGGAGCGTCGTCATAGACGAGTGTGGATCGGTACGCAGAAGCAGAAGCTCTTCGGCGTTGCTAGGCGCTGCAATGGAGATTCTTCCGTGTTGCCAGGACGCAGCGGGTGCAGAGAAGTGCGAGACAAAGTTCCACGCGGTTTAAAGAATGCATCTAACGGAACTCAGCACACGGTAGGAAAGGCTATTTGCCAAGTTGGAAAAAAAAATACAGAAGACTCACAGTTAGCACGTTAGAGGTGGTAAGTCCAGGGCACGACGATGGAAACGTCGGCAGTGCTCGTAGAAAGGCAGTCTTCTTAATTTTTCCAAAAGCTGAAACGTGAACGTTGTCATTTACTGAATCCTTCTTGCTAGCAGCTGTAGCTGTAGTTACCCAGTCGTCGCCAGAAATTATGTAGTGAAGGGAGTCAACGCGTAGGTTAGAAGAAAGTAGTTTAATCCAGGAATGACAACTTGACATCCACAAGCAGAGAAGAGCAGTTAACTCAGCGAGATCCAACAGCAGAATGAGCTGCTGACACAGGAGCATTCCACATGACATGCAAAAGTTCTAAGAACGACATCATGTAGGAATACAACAGTTAGGTCTTCCGGGGGGAACAGGAGGTTGATACTGGCAGATGTGGATCGGTCTGTGAGGATTTTTTAGATTACTCTTCCATATTTTAGGTCTCAAAGGCTGTACTGAGTGTAGTGTAACTGATTCCTTGACGAGGAAGGTGATGGCATTATGATCGGACCAATCACATGGGAGGATTGTGCTAAGCTGGATAGCTTTTGGGTTGGCAATAACCATGTCAAGGGTTGAACCTTTGACATGTGTGGGGCTATTGCAGATTTGGGTGAGGTCAAGGACGGAAAGGAATCGGGTCGTTTGTGTCGTTCCAGTGGAGATTGAAATTGCCAAGGAATATTTGGGTATTATGGTGACCAGTATGAGTGGTCACGATATCCATGAATTGCTCAATGAAGGTGATGTTATCGCCTGGTAGAATATGTGAACATATTGGTTTGTTATTCCTTCTGATATCGAGGCAGAGGTATTCACATGAAGATAGATCCGGTGAAGGTGAGCTATTCACTGAGAGACTGTTCCGGTGAATGCAGGCAATACCGCCTCCTAGCCTATCAGGTCTGTCTCGTCTGGTGATGTCATGATTGGGGTAAACCAGAATGTCTAGGATTGGCGTGTTATCAATAGTTATGATATTATAATGTCACTGCAGCAATTGTTATCAGGTGGGGGAGTGAGGTATAGTTGCCATCGGGCACGAGATATAGTTACTTGAGATAACTATAACTGGTGAAATTCAGTGCTTTGGTTTGTTTTAACTGATATTTCCATTTAACGATGATGTCCCTTTAAGCTTTATTTTTTTCAGTGAAACACATATCAAGAGATACAAAGTCATTTAACCTTTTTAAGCAGACTGTTAATTAAACATCAAAGTGATTGGTGGAAGGGGGCCTTCTCCTCTTCAGACCAATATCTTCTGCATCTTTCTGTTGATATTTACTCACTTTTTTCTTACTATATTTCTAAAATACTCAGCCTGCCTATCTTAACCCTCATCTCTTTCTCCTCCAGGACCCTCTATTCATCGTGTCCTGCAGGCACGTCCTTGCATTTGATTCACATCACCACTGCCCGCATGCACACTGCACCAGCTATCCTGCATGCACGTCCTTGCATTTGATTCACTTCACCACTCCTGCATTCACACTGCACCAGCTCTCCTGCACACATGTCCTTGCATTTGATTCACTTCACCACTCCTGCATGTACACTGCACCAGCTCAACTGCATGCATGTCCTTCCATTTGATTTGCATCACCACTGCCCGCATGCACACTGCATCAGCTCTACTGTACGCACGTCCTTGCATTTGATTCACTTCACCACTCCACGCATTCCCACTGCACCAGCTCTCCTGTACGCACGTTCTTGCATTCAATCAATCAATCAAAGCATTTATATAGCGCACTACTCACCCAGAGGGTCTCAAGGCGGTAGGGGGGGGGAGTCCGCTACTGCTCGAACAGCCAGGTCTTGAGTTGCTTCCTGAAGGCGAGGTGGTCCTGGGTCAGGCGGAGGTGGGTCGGGAGGGAGTTCCAAGTTTTGGCGGTGAGGTAGGAGAAGGACCGTCCCCCTGTGGTGGCTCTTCGGATGCGGGGGACGGCGGCGAGGGAGTGGCCTGTCGATCGAAGCTGGTGTTTGGGAGCGTAGAAGTTGAGGCGGCTGTTGAGGTATCCTTGGCCTTGGTTGTGTAGGGCTTGGTGTGCGTGGGTGAGGAGACGGAAGGTGATTCTCTTGTTGACCGGGAGCCAATGCAGGTCTCTCAGGTGTCCGGAGATGTGGCTGCGACGGGGGATGTCCAGGATGAGTCGTGCTGAGGCGTTCTGGATCCGCAGGAGTCTCTTCTGGAGTTTTGCGGTGGTTCCGGCGTAGAGGGAGTTGCCGTAGTCCAGACGGCTGGTGACGAGGGCCTGGGTGACCATCTTCCTGGTCTCGGTTGGGGATCCACCGCAAGATCTTACCTAGCATGCGCAGGATGTTTGTTAAATTCAGTAAAATAAAGATGAAGGGTCCTTGTTGTAATGTTCATGTAGTATATTTATTCTTGAGATTAGATAGAAGGTACAGCAGTCAGGTAGGAATGTAATATGGTAAGAAACCCCACCGGGAGCAGATAACTTCCTGCTCAGCCTCCAGGTAACTGATAAATCCCTTGAACAGCAACAGGTAGAATCCTGGATGACATCACAGAGACATGACATAGACAAGCAGACACTAACACTAAGGAGGGGCAAAGAGAGAGGAAGAGCAGGATATAACACACCTCCCTCCTTTCATTGAAAAAATGGATAAGATGAAACAGATGGCAGAAGCAGAAAAGCAGAAGAAAGAACATATATGCACAGGAAATAAACACCCTCTTCAACGTAATGGAAAGAAGAGGTAACATCAAAGGGGCACAGGTACAAAGGTTGTACACGTACCGTAAGCTAACAAAAGGATGTAAGCTTAAATGAAATGAAAACTGAACATCTCAATACAAATGAGCAAAGGTACAGTATGGCTCAGTACCGTAGATAGAAAATGAAATATCAACTCCTCAAATTCGAATATTTTTGATTCCTCTAAAATAAAGCACAATAAAAATGAGCCCAACTCCTCAAAGTAAACACATGAACTCCTCTAAACATAGAGCACAGTAAAAGTGGTTCATGACAATAAAACGGCAATAAAAATGAACCCAACTCCTCAAAGTAAATACATGAACTCCTCTAAACATAGAGCACAGTAAAAGTGGTTCATGACAATAAAACGGCAATAAAAATGAGCCCAACTCCTCACAGTAAATACGTGAACGCCTCTAAAAATAGAGCACAGTAAAAGTGGTTCATGACAAAACGGCTCTCCACAGAAAATGTACAACTTCTCTATCAATAGAATAAAACTGAGCCCATGCAGCTCCTCACAGTAAGTAACAGAAAATCCCCAATAAAACTGAGCCCTGCGGCTCCTGACAGTAAATAGATGAACTCCTCTAACCATAGAGCACTATAAGTGGTTCATCTGAAATGACAATAAAATTGAGCCCCTATGGCTTCTAATAGCAAGCGCATGAACACCTCTAACAATAGAGCACTCTAAAGTGGTTCATAACAGAAATAAACATCAAAATTGAGCATCACTCTAGCTCATCATCACTAAGAAGGAAAACAAATTGGAGCACCTCAACATAGCTGAGCACATAAATGACCCCAATAAGCATAAGGCCTACAAATCATCACCAAAATGAAAGCAAATGAGCACCTCAACAAAGGTTGAGCACAAACGTGGCTCCAGTAAAGTAGGCAATAATAGAATAAATTATTTCAAAATGTATCACTTGCAAATCCACACAGAAAAGAACATGTAACAGCATACATACATAACCTAGAAACAGAGTTCTAAGCATTGTTATGTTATGTTATGTTATGTTATGCGTTTTTATTTGGCGCACAGATGCTCCAGCTAAGGAGCGTCCTGGCGCCCGATATTTAGCACACCACAGTACTTAGAAGAAATGCACTCAAGGGTAAATTACAGCGCAAACTACACATTGCATAACTTAGGAAATATGCAAAAGTGTTCACAACATCTTAAACATAATAAATCAAAATAATAAAAGTAGTCACCGTTGTCATTTGAATGAAGGGAGACACAAACAGCTCTGTAGAAATGTCCATGGGAAAATGTAAAGAAAATCAAACAGTACCTTGTTGGAGAACACAATTTTTTTTTCAAGGGAAATAAATAAATAAATAAATCATGAAACAGCAAACACCGGTGAGCGATCTCTCACCCGGGTTACAGATCCAAACGTAGTGTAATGTCAGAAATGAATGGTGTGCAGATCAAGTTCCAATTCTCGAAGTCAGGCATGTAGGCAGACTCCCAAATGGTGTAGAGCCAAGCGCTGGCATGTGAATTCCAGCACAGTTTGCAGAGTATGCTCAGGACGTGGTTGGCAGAAATAGGCATCAGGTCTCAGCGTAGGCCACACGGCAAGCCAAATAACAAAGTAGAATAGCTGTCTCTTCACTCAAACTGCTAGTGCACAACCTCCAAGGTACCGAAACATGGAGTTCACACAGATTGATGCAGACAGACTTTAATTTTAATTGCAGGTTGTAACGGTCCCAGTTAGTAGCGCTTTTGTAAACAGGAGACCTGCAAATAGCAGGTGGGCACAAGTTGCGGAGGCAATAAACTGAAGTCACAAAGTGAGCTGACAATCTTTTAAACAGCAGATTCCAGAAATAGCATAGGCACACTTCCATTTAAACAGGAGGTTGCAGAAGTCGCACAGGCACACCTAGGACAGACAGCAGCAGCAACGTTACTCATGTAAAACGCTGACTCACTAGATGAAAACAGGGAGTCCTTTAAGTTTGCTCTAGTGCCAGATGATATAGTAGTAGTATTACTTCAGCAAATGTTATTCCAATGCTCTGGGTTGAGACTGTCCGTTGGAACCAGACACCAGTGGGGCACCCAGATGCAGGAAAGTAATTTTAAACGTTTCTCTTCTTGTCTTTGGTTGCAATGATGACCTCTTTAAATTCACTGAAGTCCCTTTTCTATTAAATGGGTCCTTTTTTACCTCGTCGCCAGTGTTAAATTCAGTAAAATAAAGATGAAGGGTCCTTGTTGTAATGTTCATGTAGTATATTTATTCTTGAGATTAGATAGAAGGTACAGCAGTCAGGTAGGAATGTAATATGGTAAGAAACCCCACCGGGAGCAGATAACTTCCTGCTCAGCCTCCAGGTAACTGATAAATCCCTTGAACAGCAACAGGTAGAATCCTGGATGACATCACAGAGACATGACATAGACAAGCAGACACTAACACTAAGGAGGGACAAAGAGAGAGGAAGAGCGGGATATAACAATGTTAAAGCACGACGAGGAGACGGCGATGACTTGTCTGGTCATGGAGAGGGAGGAGTCCAGGATGAAGCCCAGGTTGCGTGCGTGGTCTGTTGGTTTGGGTGCGCTGCCTAGGGCGGGGGGCCACCAGGAGTCGTCCCAGGCGGAGGGTGAAGATCCCAGGATGAGGACTTCCGTCTTGTCTGAGTTCAGTTTCAGGCGGCTGTTCTTCATCCATTCGGCTACCTCTTTCATCCCTTCGTGAAGGTTGGCTCTGGCGGTGGTGGGGTCGTTGGTGAGGGAGAGGATCAGCTGGGTCTCGTCGGAGTAGGAGATGATGTTGAGGTTGTGATGGCGTGCGATGTCTGCGACGGGGCTCATGTAGACGTTGAAGAGGGTTGGACTAAGCGAGGAGCCTTGAGGAACGCCGCAGATGACTTCGGTGGCTTCTGATCTGAACGGGGGGAGGCGGACTCTCTGTGTCCTTCCGGCGAGGAAGGAGATGATCCACTCCAGTGCCTTCTCCTGGATTCCGGCGTTGCTGAGGTGCTAAACTAGTGTACGGTGGCAGACAGTGTCGAAGGCAGCGGAGAGGTCTAGGAGGATGAGGGCTGCTGTTTCTCCGTTGTCGAGCAGGGCTCGGATGTCATCGGTGGCTGCGATCAGGGCAGTCTCAGTGCTGTGGTTGGCCCGGAAGCCAGACTGCGAGAGGTCGAGGGATCCATTTGTCGCGAGGAAGGCGGCCAGCTGCTTGTTGACGGTCTTCTCGATGGCTTTTGCAGGGAACGGGAGCAGCGAGATGGGGCGGTAGTTTTTGAGGTCGGCGGGGTCGGCTGATGGCTTCTTAAGTAGAGCGCTGAGTTTGGCGTGCTTCCAGATCTCCGGGAAGGTAGCGGTGTCGAAGGAGGTGTTGATGATGTCCCGGAGGTGGGGTGCGATGACAGCGTCGGCCTTGTTGAAGACGTGGTGAGGGCAGGGGTCGGTCGGAGATCCGGAGTGGATGGAGTTCATCGTGCAGACGGTGTCTTTGGTGCTGATCGGGGTCCAGGCGCGGAGGGTGGTGGTGGGGGGCGGTGGCTTGGTCATGGCGTGCATCGGTTGAGTGCTGATGCTGTTGTGTATGTCCGCGATCTTGTTGTGGAAGAAGGAGGCGAGGGAGTTGCAGAGGTCTTGCGAAGGGGTGATGTTGTTGTTTCCGGCGTTGGGGTTGGAGAGCTCTTTAACGATGTTGAAGAGTTCCTTGCTATTGTGTGCGTTGTTGTCCAGTCGTTCCTTTAATGCCGTTTTCTTGGTGGCGTGGATCAGTTGGTGGTGTTTTCGGGTAGCGAGCTTGAGGGCAGTCATGTTGTCCGGTGTTGGTTCTCTCGAAGGCTCAGCAGTTCTTCTTGGAGCTCTTGAGTTCATCGGTGAACCATGGGGCTTTCTTGCTGCCGGGTCTGCTAGGCGGGGTCCTCAGGGGGGCGAGGTAGTCTGCGCAGTCGCTGATCCACTTCGTGAGGTTGGTGGCCACTTGGCTGGGGTTCGTTGTGCTGGTGGGTGGGTTTTTGCTCAGGGAAGTCGCGAGCTGGTCGGCTGTGATCTTGTTCCAGCTTCTTCGTGCAGTCTGTTGCTGGTGGTGGTGGATCGTGGTCCTTTTGAAGCTGAAGTGGACGCAGCTGTGGTCCGTCCAGTGGAGTCCGGTGGCGTGGCTGAAGGTGATGTCTTTGCTGGCTGAAAAAACGGGGTCGAGTGTGTGTCCGGCGTAGTGGGTGGGGGAGGTCACCAGCAGCTTGAGTCCGAGGTTTGCGAGGTTGTCCAGCAGGGTGGTGGTGTTGCGGTCGTTGTTGTTCTCCAGGTGGAAGTTGAGGTCCCCGAGGAGGATGTAGTCAGCGGAGGGGAGGGCGTGCGGGCTGACGAAGTCGGCAATGTCCTCGCTGAATTGTGTGCGTGGTCCCGGGGGTCGGTAGATGAGGGTGCCTCTGAGGGTGGTCTTGGGGTTGATGTGGTCCTGGAAGTGCAGGTGCTCGGCGGGTGCGAGGGTGTCGTCGGTGTTGGTCGTGATGCGGATGGTGTTCTTGTGGATGATGGCGATGCCTCCTCCAGTCTGGTTGATGCGGTCCCTCCGGATGATCTTGTAGCCGTCTGGGATGGCAATGGCGATGTTGGGCGCTGAAGAGGCGTTCATCCAGGTTTCCGTGAAGAACACGACGTCTGGGGCTGTGGTGTCGAGCAGGTTCCAGAGCTCGACGGCGTGTCTGTGGATGGAGCGGGTGTTGAGCAGGATGCATTTCAGGTGGCTGCTGCTGTTGTTCGTCTTGGTCTTGGTCGGAGCTGGTGTAGTGCAGGTCCGGATGCAGGTGAACTTGCAGGAGTGGCAGCAGAAGGGTCCGTGGGTGCGTTTCGGGGTGGCTCGGTAGCAGCCCGGGATTCGGCCGGCGTTGAGTGCATTGAGTTCAGAGGCGTCGTAGGTCCGGCGGGTGGGCTGGTGTTGGCGGGGGCCAGGGGTCCTGGCACTGGGCGTGGTCCAGGCACGAACGGGCTTACCTTTGGCACACCTTCGGTGCTCAGTCGGCGCTCCCGCTGCCCGCGTCCGCGGCGCGGTCGCTCTGGGGGTGTCATAAGAAGGGAGCCGGGAGGGCGGGTCAGCTGGGAGGCGGGAGCGTAGTATCCAATCGTCTAGCATGGGGGCGGGGCCGCAGGCAGGCAGCGGTGGGAAAACCGGGTGCAGGCTAGGCGGGCGGCCCTGCGGCGGCTGGGGCGCTGGAATCGGCGTCGGCGTACAGCAGCGTAGAGCACAGGTAGCAGGAGGCTCGGGAAGCAGGAGAGGTAAGGAGCGTGGGGGCGACCAGGCCAAAGGCGCAGTGGTCGCTCCCGAGTGGCAGACTAGGTCCCCTTAAGAAGGGAGCCGGGAGGGCGGGTCAGCTGGTAGGCGGGAGCGTAGTATCCAATCGTCTGGCGTGCGGGCAGGGCCGCAGGCAGGCAGCGGCGGGAAAAACGGGTGCAGGCTAGGCGGGCGGCCCTGTGGCGGCTGGGGCGCTGGAATCGGCGTCGGCGTACAGCGGCGTGGAGCACAGGTAGCAGGAGGCTCGGGAAGCAGGAGAGGTCAGGAGCGTGGGGGCGACCACACCGAAGGCGCAGTGGTCGCATTTGATTCACTTCACCACTCCCTGCATGCACACTGCACCAGCTCTCCTGCACGCACCTCCTTGCATTTGATTCACCTCACTACTCCTCACATGTACACTGCACTAGCTCCCCTGCACACATGTCCTTGCATTTGATTCACTTCACCACTCCCGCATGCACACTGCACCAGCTCTCCTGTACGCACGTTCTTGCATTTGATTCACTTCACCACTCCCCACATGCAAAATGCACCAGCTCTCCTGCACGCACCTCCTTGCATTTGATTCACCTCACTACTCCCCGCATGCACACTGCACCAGCTCTCCTGCATGCACGTCCTTACAGCTGATTTACTTCACCACTCCCCGCATGCACACTGCACCAGCTCTCCTGCATGCACGTCCTTGCAGCTGATTTACTTCACCACTCCCGGTCGACATTGGAATATCGGAGACAAGAATATCGACAGCCTATCTACAACATGGTAAGTACAAACATATTGAAACCAAAATATCGATGTTAAAAATATCGTAAATAATAATATTGAGTTCTTTTAAAAAAAATAGAAAAAGTGTCAAATAAAGTAAATATTACTTATAAACCAAATAAACATATTTAAAAATATTTAAAAATGTTTAAAATAATAATGATACAGATACAATAATATAACATTAATTAAACTGATACATAAAAAATATAATACATACTTACTTAATAATACATTTTAATAATTATTTTAATAACTTATAAATTATTAACCAGTATTATAAATTATGAATATATCTACACACATAAAACAATACCATAAATAAAAAGTAAATTATTATATTTAATAAATTAAAAATATATATATACTTTCAATATTTTCAAAATTAATAATATACTACATTATCAAAAATAATAATAAAAATATTAAATGGCTAAATAAATAAAACTAGTATTCAAGGTCCCAAAAAATTACAGCAATGATAATATTGGATAGTGTAACACTTAAAAATACTATTCCAACTTCAGACAATGCAACATTCGGGACAGCGTTGGATAGCGTCGGGGTAAAAATTACTATTCCCACTCCAGAGGGTGCAACAGTAGGGAAGCGTTGGATAGCGTAGGGGTAAAAATAACTATTCCAGCTCCAGAGGGTGCAACAGTAGGGAAAGCGCTGGATAGCGTAGGGGTAAACATTACTATTCCAATTCCAGAGGGTGCAACAGTAGGGAAAATGTTGGATAGCGTGGGGGTAAAAATTACTATTCCTGCTCCAGAGGGTGCTACAGTAGGGAAAGCGTTGGCTAGCGTAGGGGTTAGAATTACTATTCCAACTCCAGAGAGGGCAACAGTAGGAAAGCGTTGGATAGCGTAGGAGTAAAAGTTACTATTCCAACTCCAGAGGGGGCAACAGTTAGGAAAGCGTTAGATAGCGTAGGGGTAAAAAATTCTATTCCAACTCCAGAGGGTGCAACAGGAGGGAATGCGTTGGATAGCATAAGGGTAAAAATTATTATTCCAACTCCAGAGGGTGCAACAGTAGGGAAAGCGTTGGATAGCGCAGGGGTAAAAATTACTATTCCAACTCCAGAGGGTGCAATAGTAGGGAAAGTGTTGGATAGCGTAGTGGTAAAAATTACGGTTCCAACTCCAGAGGGTGCAACAGCAGGGAAAGCGTTGGATAGCATAGGGGTAAAAAATTACTATTCTAATTCCAGAGAATGAAATGAAATGAAATGAAAAGCAGTTTTATATAGCGCAGCAGTTGCCCTGAGGCGTCCAGGCGCTATACTAGAACAGTGTCTTCCAGAGAGACAGTCCGGGAAGGATCCGAATTAGTTAAACAAGAAGGTCTTGTGCTGTTTACGGAAACTTGACAGATTGGAGTTGCTTCTCAGATGACATGGAAGAGTGTTCCACAGTCTGGACGCGTTGTAGGCAAAAGAGCGTCCTCCTGATCTGGCTCTGTAGATCCTAGGGACTTTTGCCAAGAAGGCATTTGAGGAGCGGAGTGACTTATTGGGCTGGTAGGGGAGGATTAGGGCATGATTAATTTCTGGGCCTGTCTTCCAAAAGGCTTGGTGGGCAATACAGAGAGTTTTATACTTTATTCTATCCCTGACGGGGAGCCAGTGTAGGGTCCTTAGGCCATGCCTTATCGAGGTTCTGCGTGGGAGTCCCAGCAGAGTGCGAGCTGCACAGTTTTGTGTTCGCTGCAATTTTTGTAGGCTGTACTCCGGAGCCCCGAGGTACAGTGAGTTGCTAAAGTCGAGGCGAGATTGAATTAGTCCTTGGATCACTATCTGCCTGGCCTCAAAGGGGAGAAGAGGAAGGATTTTTTTAATCGACCTAAGGAGGCCAAAGCAGACCGCCGAGACCTTAGTTGCCTGGGTATTAAAGGTCAATGATTTGTCCAACCACACTCCCAGACATTTTATGTTATCTCTGGGAGTGGGAGGAACGCCCATGCTCAGAGGCCATAACAGCTCCAAGGTGGTAGGGGCTGCGGGGCCTAGGAGCATGAGCTCCGTTTTATCATCGTTGAGTTTCAGGCAGGACATGGTCATCCAGCTCTTGACCTCCTCCAAGCATGTCGCTAGGTTGGTTTGTGGTTGGCAGTTGTTCCCTTGCACAAGGGAGACCACTAGCTGGGTGTCATCCGCATAGGTAATGATGTTAATACCATGCGGACGAACAATCCCAGCCAGCGGCCTCATATATGCATTAAAAAGTGTAGGGCTCAACGAGGAGCCCTGCGGCACTCCACATCCCAGCGGTCTGCTGGAGGAGATGGCCGAGCCTTCAAACACCTGAAAGGTGCGATCGCTCAAGAAGGACTTGAACCAGCCCAGGGCTTCTCCAGAAATTCCCAGATCGAAGAGGCGATTTAAGAGGATTTTGTGGTTTACCGTGTCAAAGGCGGCGCTCAGATCGAGGAGGATCACTGCCACTGATCCTCCCCGATCCAAAATCCGCCTTGCCTCTTCGGTCACTGCCAACAGGGCAGTCTCCGTCCCATGTTTAGGGCGGAAGCCCGTCTGGGAGATGTCAAGCAGATGGTTGTGTTCGAGAAACTCAGTTAAAAGGATGTTAATATGTTTCTCGAGAATCTTGGCAAACCAGGGAAGCAGTGATATTGGGCGGTAATTACTCAAATTGCCTGGATCCAGAGTGGTTTTTTTTAGGAGTGCTCGCACCATGGCATGTTTCCAAGCCAATGGCACTAGCCCTGTCTTTATTGAGGAGTTCAAGAGCTCCAAGAGTGTCGGAAGGATGATGTTGTCAGCCTGGATCAGTGCACTGGGAGGGGCAGAGTCCAGAGGGGAGCCGGATTTTACTTGATGCATCAGGAGCCCAAGTGTGTCAAGATTCATAGGGGTGAGATTGACCAGATGGTTCTGAGGAAGATTTTCTGATTTTGTGCCAGGGTCTGGTTTAGAAGTGGAGGATTCAATTGCCGGATCTGGGAAAGAAAGATAAATGGTATTTACTTTGTGGAAGAAGAAGTCGACTAGTTCATTGCAACGAGATGTTGGATTGTGATTGTCTGTCGGTGGAGGTGGAATCGTTGTCAGAGTTTTTAGTATTCCATATATCTCCTTTGGTTTGGATTTTGCCATCATTATTTTGCCATTGTAAAAGGCAGCTTGAGAAGCTTTAATTTCAGACTTGTACTTCCTGATGGCTTCTCTGTAAATGGATTTATCTACTTCATTAAAGGTCATGCGCCATCTCCTTTCCAGTCTCTTACAGACACGTTTCCCCTCCCTGAGCTCCTCCGAATACCAAGGAGCAGTTTTTTTCTGTCTTTTTGGGCCCGGTGTGCGAAAGGGCAGAACAATATCCAGAGAGTTTGTAATCCATTCATCGACTAGGTTGCTATTGACAGAGGGATCAGTGACAAGAATGGGTCTAGTAGTGTTAAGGATATTGGACCAATTGTCTATGTGTAACTTAGGCCAGTTACGTGCTTGGCATGGAGCGGGGATGGGAGTGGGGGCATTGTGTGTGGCCCAACTAAATGGTACCAGGAAATGATCTGTCCAGGGGAGGTGGTTAATTGTACCCACCTTAAGACGTTCACAGTTACTGAATATAGGGTCCAAAAGATGTCCCTTGTTGTGTGTGGGATGGAAAACACGTTGCTCTAGTTGCATTGCAGCTAGGCTTGCTGTGATTTCTGTGGCGGTGGTATCTAAAGTGTTATCGAAATGAACGTTAAAATCTCCAAGCAGCGTAAAATTGGAGGGGGCAATGACCAATTCTGCCACTACAGTGGGAAGTGCTGTTTGGAAAGTTCTACACGACCCTGGAGGGCGGTAAATAAGGATACCAGTAAAACTATCGTTGGGGGAGAATTCGATAGTGAAGGATAGGCTTTCACAGTCAGAGATAGACTCCGGGGAATAACGACATGTATAGATGTCCTTGAATATAATGGCGACACCGCACAGAGAGTGAAATAGTAATTTAACAATAAATACCATTAAATATTAATTAATTATTATTAGTCACCAAATAATTATTATTGAACAATAAAATATTTTCCATTACAAACAAATATTAATTATTTAAAATTAATTCACAATTAAAAAATATTAAACAATAAAATTATTTTTCATACCACATAATACTTTTTATGAAACATTGATTATAAATTAATTACAAATAATTTCCAATTAATAAAAATTAATTACCAATTTAAATATAGGAATTGCTAATTAACAACATTAATCACCAACTAAAAAACTAATTACCAATAAAAAAAATGTTTGCCAATTAAAAACATTAATTATCAATTAAAAAACTAATTACAAATTAAAATAATTTGCCAATTAATAATTAATTAAAAATAAAATAATCATCCATACCAATAAATAAAAATAAATCATTAATTAATTACAATTAAATGACTTCCCACCCAATTCCCCTATAGACCCACAACCCGCTACAGAAGTAAACAAAAAAATTAATTAAACTTAATTCATAATTCCTAAAAATTAATAATTAATTTATTATATTTAAATTACTTCCCACCCTATTCCCCTATAAACCCACAATCGGCTCCGGTACTAAAACATAAAATTTACTTAAAAATTACATTATTAATATATAAAAATAATACTCATACAATTTAAAACAAGTAAAATACTTAACAAAAAAAATATTACACATACATAATAAAATACATACCAATAATACAAATATCGATATTAGTAACTTCAATATTACTTAGATCCATTAAAAAAAAAATCGATATTACTTACCTTAGGGTCGATATTCTGTCCAACAATATTCTTGACCTCGATATTTTGTACCTTCGATATTTCCAACTCGATATTTTTGTAGGTCGATATTTCAAACTCGATATTTAGACTGTGCACCCCTGCACACACGTCCTTCCATTTGATTCACTTCACCACTCCCTGCATGCACACTGCACTAGCTCTCCTGTACACACGTCCTTGCATCTGATTTACTTCACCACTCCCCACATGCACACTGCCCATAACTCCGTTCATACGTATTGAATTTGATACTTTTGGAAACTGCCTGGCCACCTTTGAGAAGCTCTTGCCCGTGAGGAGTAAACTAGCGCTTACACGCCACAACTTGCAGCACCCGCTTCACGGGTGCTGCTGCGCCTGTCATCGTGGACGTTGTTGTATCTGAGCTGGAGGCACCGGGGAGATCGTGGTGCAAGCAAAACTGCCAGTAAGACCCTTCTGAGGGCGGAGAGTATTGCAGCAGGGACTCAAAGTCCCAGGAGCCTCGGCGTGATCAACTACACCAGGTCCTGCTATCACTGCAAGCCCCGCCTACTGACACTCGCACGGATTAAAGTTCCCTGCTTTCCCTCAGCCAGCGGGAAACCTTTGGAAACTGCCTGGCCACCTTTGAGAAGCTCTTGCCTGTGAGGAGTAAACTAGCGGTTACACGCCACAACTTGCAGCACCCGCTTCGCGGGTGCCGCTGCGTCTATCATCGTGGACGTTGTTGTACCTGAACTGGAGGCACCGGGGAGATTGTGGTGCAAGCAAAACTGCCAGTAAGACCCTTCTGAGGGCAGAGAGTATTGCAGCAGGGACTCAAAGTCCCAGGAGCCTCGGCGTGATCAACTACACCAGGTCCTGCAATCACTGCAAGCCCCGCCTACTGACACTCGCACGGATTAAAGTCCCCTGCTTTCCCTCAGCCAGCGGGAAACCTTTGGAAACTGCCTGGCCACCTTTGAGAAGCTCTTGCCTGTGAGGAGTAAACTAGCGGTTACTCGCCACAACTTGCAGCACCCGCTTCACGGGTGCCGCTGCGTCTATCATCGTGGACGTTGTTGTACCTGAGCTGGAGGCACTGGGGGATCGTGGTGCAAGCAAAACTGCCAGTAGGACCCTTCTCAGGGCAGAGAGTATTGCAGCAGGGACTGAAAGTCCCAGGAGCCTCGGCGTGATCAACTACACCTGGTCCTGCAATCACTGGAAGCCCCGCCTACTGACACTTGCACGTTCTACATATTGGACTCAGGTTTCCAGCTGCGCGGGAGTGCGCCGGGTGAAGCCCGGGCAAAGGGCGGGCCCGTTTAAGCCCATTCAAGAACGTGCAAGGACGGGACGGGCCACCCCCCTTACATTTTGCCTGCGGTCCTGTTTCGTGAGTACATTGCACTTTGTCTATTACACTGACTTGTTGGCCCCTTAACGAAGCCAAAGGAAGAGTGGTCACTGCTCACGGTTGAGCCTACCAAAGGGATTCTTTCTTGCTGTTTTTTCCCCGTGCTTGTGAATGCGCTCTCCCTACTGTGGTATTCCATGTTGGAATTGTTATTGTACATTCTCACTGTAACATTCTCTATGTGCTATCTGAACAGTCTTTACTGGTATCTTGCTGAAGGTGGTTGTTTAAGCTGTCTCTCTTAAAAACTCCTCATCTACTACTTGGACTTGGCTGAGCTATTTACTACATAAATTTGGCGACGAGGATGGGATCTTCTATCCACAAGGTTTTCAAAAGAACCACGCATTTCTAAGGATTTACAGAACCATCCAAGAATTTAAGAGAAAGAAGTTTAAGGAGAAAGAAATCTAAAGATTGAGACAGCGTTCGCTTTCACAACTTAAATAATTCAAGGTATTTTTTTTTTATTCTTTTAACATGTGTATGGAGATTGCACCAGCGGCAGGCTGTGTTGTTCGTGTGCTTTGATTGCACCAGCGGGAGGTGTATCTTTCTATGACTATTGCAAATTTTGCCATTACGCTGTTCGTTTTATTTATGAACGCGTTTTTGTTTAATTTTTCTCGTTTTGCCAATTTCTTCGTACTCAAAACATCAATTGCATCTTTTGAAAACTCACCGAGGACTTAGAACGCGCGCTGTTTCCCGTTCTTCCTCAACGTGTTGATTCCCTGTGTAGCGTCATCACGCTGTGCGTTCCAGTGTACTGTCTCTACAGCGTCACCTCACGCATCACACGCTTCACGTTATTGCGTGTGCGTTCCAGCGGCCATTTTGATTCATCTTGTTTCCATGGCAACGACCACGATCGCATTCAAGCATAGTATCTCGTTTTAGCGAGAATTCTCCCTTCGTTTTTTCCAATGAAGTCAACGTAGTTTAAAACATTTTTACTTGACAAACTACTTTCTTATTTTTAATTTACAGCAACTGTTTATGTATTCTGCATTCCCTTCTGCTGAGATCACGGTGACTTCTACTACTGAGACCACGGTGACTACTTTTGTTATTTTGTGTAACCATTTTAATTGTATACATATCTCACTTCTTAACCTAAAATGTCAAATAACATTCCCTCTCCTTCACATTTCTTGCCTACAGCTGGAAATCCTAAAGTAGAATGGGATCTTTGGTATCCTACATTTTTAGCTTACGTAGATGTAATTGAGGAAGATGGGTGTTCGCCTAAAAGAAAATTAGCTTTGTTAAAGGGGGTGCAGGACTCAAAGAATTAGAGAACTTACCTCCTATTGAAAATACTGGTGCAGGTGATATAAATATTTTTGATATAGTCATAAAGCAACTAAGTATTAGATTCGGAAGGAAAATCAATACTGTAATGGAAAGATTTAAATTTTATTCTAGAGTACAAAAAGAGGATGAATCTATAGAAAACTATGTAGCTGCATTACGCACTTTAGCTGGGTCGTGCGCTTTTGAAACTATTAATTTTGAACAGGTTTTAAGAGACCAAATTATGATGTGCACAAAAAGTAAAAAAATTCAGGAACGTCTTTGGATGGGTACCGAGTCTACTCTTAGTGCTGTGTTGAATATTGCTAAAGGTATCGAACAATCTGAACTATTTGTGAATGAGATCAGAAGTCAGGATGCCAAAAGTAAAGTAGTCATTCCTGAAGTTGTAGTGTAGTTCCTAGTTTCCCACTAGGCCCTGCGCATTGGAATAACATAAACAGTAGTATCGACGTGGAACTGCGGATATTCTAGGCCTCCACTGACTATGCTAAACTTAATTGGGTGTGTTACCAACTAGCTCAGAGGTCACTGGAAACTTTCTTCTCTGCATGGGAAGTGATCAGCTTTCCTGGCACAGACAAGAAGGGATTCAGCTTTCCAACAACCGTGCAACATGACAACTTTGCTCCTCAGATCAAGAGTCAATCTCTAGGGTCGTGTGAAACAATAGACATGTATTTCACTCAGTCAGTTTAGTGCAGTTTACTTTCACGAGATGTAGAGAATAGAGAGACGGGCGTTTGTCAATAAAGGGTTAACATTTATTGAACAGTCTTTCTTCTCGTACAAGAGAAATGTATTGCCACAATTGCAAGACTTGTTATTATAAAAAGTACGTACAGTAAGATAAGGATTGCGAAATAGAACTGTAAAAGCATTGATATGGTTTCTTAGCCATACAATGGTTTAAAAGTAATAAAACATATATACAGTCATATATACATTAGGCTAACATACACAACTGGTGCTTCTAACTACGCCTACCCCAGTGTGCCTGACCTAAGCCTAACACGTGGAAGGGGAGTAAGTAAGTAGCTTTAAGTTAAGTTGGTTTTGCCAAGGTTTGCTTCAAGAATTCTCGTCTAAGGGTTTAGTCAACACCATACCTCTGAATAGAATGATGGAAGTCTGGTATTTCCTTCAGGGGGCACTCGGTATCCCAGTCACCCGCAAGGGTAGACCAGAAACGCTGGAGCTGGATTTCTCCGCACGAGAAAGGCAGCGGCTCTCTTCAGCGCGTCGAGGAAGGAGGGGGGACAGCGTCCGCGGGCAGCTGGAATCTGCTGGATGTCTTCGCAGAGGGACGGCTGTTCAGCTCCTAAGCGTACTGCACCATCGTTCGCGCTTTAGCAGCGATAATGGTATCAGTAGCTTCACCACCAAGGGGACAGCAGTCTGCAGCGACAGGGTGCTAGCTTCACCAACACGGGGTCTTGCAGACAGCTAACAACAGGCAACGAGCAACGAGCTATTGCTTAAGGCAACGTTGGTAATATTTATACCTGACAGGTGCCGGGTTTGACGCAAGTTTGCTGGACATAAGACGTCAATTAAAGATGTCACTAGGAAGTGATAGTTATCAGTTGCTCATTAGAGTTCCATTACTAATCAAAACACAGCAAGCGGGGATTTCCAGGGTTGCTGAGTTTTTATCTTGTTGAAGAACTCGGAGTGTTAATCTAGGAATATCAGATAGTGACTCCTGCCCTGTCATTGCACTAATTGGTCGCAAAGGAAGTGGCAGAGAGCTATGCTGGAATGTGGCTCTGTTCGTGTGAGGCCAGAGATGACTTTTCTGAAAATCGCACTTGAACGGTTATGCCAATATAGGGAATAAATGGATTTATAGCCGAATAGGGGCATAAGGTCACAGTATCGATCAGGAACCTAGATAAACACATAACACCCACTCCACGTATTTATGTCCATCAAATTACTAAAACTAGAGCAATAGGATGCATGTGTAACATTGCCCACCCCAAAATACATAAATGCATTCGAAATAGGCGTATTTGTCATACGTGAAATTTAGGTACTGTACGTTTTTTGAAGCATAGAAATCATTCAAAAATTATTGCATATGAAATCAATGAACGATTATGCAAAAAGAATTACACATGAAGTATCTCTGACAGAAGAAGGGCGAGATAAATCATCACATATAAATGCATTGCAATAACATGTGCTAGAGGCTGATGTAATGTTGTTATGTCTCTCGATGTGTTTAAAAATAGAAGTTTTGAAGCTTCTGTTCTCTAAGAATAGTTTTTACGTTAAGCAAAGAATTGTTCGTGCCAAAAAAAAATCAATATTAAAAATATCCAATTCAAAAAGAATTAATGCTTGAACGGGGAAATAGAGTTCCAACACTTTCTGCAGTTTTTGTTGATCAAAACTGAAGGCCGAATTCAGAGTTCATGAGAACGCTGTGAGTCGGAAAGCTTCTCAAAAGTTATTGTTTCTGTACGGGTGAGAACATCGTATCAGACAGGCTCTCAAAGAATTGGTCTACAAAATCAGGTGACAGTTCAACCAAATTAGATAGCGCTGTAACTTGGCAGGTGTGAGAATGATTGCTGTCATCGTAGTCAGGAGCAGCAATGCTCACAGAAGGCCGTACCTGGGTGATGTTGCTTTTGTCACTCGCTCCACTGTTACCACCTAGTCGTAGTACAGGAGTCTCAACGAATGCTGTCATCAGGATTGGTAGCCGCTGGGGACAACACAATGCGTGAGCCGTTATTGGACTGAGCAAAGTATCGACGTCCGTTGGTACTGCTGATGGAAGTGAAAGACAGATGTCCAACACGCATTCATCGCCGCATAGCATACATCTTAGTACCGGTAAGATACAGTTCTGCCATATAGGTCTGAATGAAAGGAACCAGGTCATGTTTAGATCTCTCAGCCTGGCCAATCCAAGGACGTTAGTTATCCTGTCCCGGTAGCGCATTGCTAGGATTGTCTCTTCCATTCCCATGGGAGCTATGTCTGAGTTTCGGCTTGCCATAACGAAGCAGGAGGGTCAAAAATAAAATCCCTGCGACGAGTCCCAAAAATAATGGTATGCCGCCAAAAACAGAGTGTACAAAATTAGGAACGATTCCCAAAATTGCCTGGAAGGGTGTTAGAAGTCCCGTAAAGACTGTCTTAAATATGCCTGGGATGCTTGTGGCACTAGACATGCTAAGGAGTTGGCTCAACATTTCTACGAAATGCACGGGGCAATTTGTTGATAAAAGGTCATAACCTTCAGTAGCTGTCCTTGCAACTAGAAGATCATACGTCTCTTTTGATGACGTTATAGGCACTGTTGTCTGTAAAAGTACAGATTTCATTTTGCTTAAAGTATCAATTCGTATAGAATAGAGATTCAGACGAGGCCAGATGGGAGTCACTGTGTCTGCGGGCCCACTCGGAAACAATGCTTGCATACAGCATTTGACCATGGATGTTACTCTTACTAGATAACTTTTCCCTGGCACAAGGCCACAACATCTGTGATCCGTTCTAAGAATGTAACTCCCGTTTGAAAGTTGCATAAAGAAGGGCTCTATCTGAGTTGCAGGTGTGACTAGCTGGTGGCATGAAAGGTTGTTAGAATTTCCATCACATGCTCCGTGTAAATTAATACCCTGACACAAAAGTATACCGCTTAGTGAATGTTTACAGTTCTCACCACTAAGAAATACATTTTTGTCGCTGTCACTATAGCAAGAATGTGTGTATGGTAATTTCCATTCAGATTTTACATATCCTTTATCCAATTGTTCATACTGGCCAGCAGGTTTGTACTCAAGGCACTTATTAAATCGGAAAGTTGTTATCGGAATTGTGATAATTCCGTGTATTATCCATTCAATGACAGGACTCTCTGACATTGTCAATGGTAATCTCTCCAGTTTTTCGATGTTCAGGATTGTATAGTCTGCTCCTTTCTGTGCCAAACTGCTCTGTTTATCAGTAAGGTTAAAACTGGAAAATAATGACGTTGTGTTGATTAAACGCCAAGGCACATAGCCTGAACGAAGATTTTGCAGCGTCCAGCCTAATTTTATAATAGAGCTCAATTGCGACTGGCCATGTTGTAACATTAGCAAGTCTCTGTCTATCACATCAAAAGCAGAGGATACAATATTGTCCAACGAATATATTCTGGAAGACAGAGTCATTAACCCATTGTCTACCACAGAAAGTGATTTTTCCAAATTAATACGATCAATTTCTCGTATTTTTTCAGCAGTTTCAATTTGTTTGACTTTCCAAGCCTCGTTGTAAGCAGCATAGATACTGGTCGCTATGAAACGCTTCTGACGCTGTTTGCGTGGTCCAAGAATGAAATTGCGCAAATCAGCACCATCTTTTAGTAAAGACAAGTGTTGCTTAATTTCAGCCAGTGTGGATGATGTTAGCCATTCAAGGCAGAGTTTCCCTACACCGTATGTTGTTATTATCCCTGGATGTTGTCTCTGGGAATATCTCGAGTCTAATCTGGTCAACTTTAACCCCTGTGTTTTATTCAGGAATCTATTTTGACAGCTGTTTGTGTCTGTAGGCCAGATTAACCACTTTTTCCAATCAGGATGTGTTCTGTTGAAATGTAAAATTTGTGACAAGTCTAACTCAATATCTGCAGTTGCATTCTCAGGTATTGGCTTTGGTATAGACAGTGTTTTAAGGTCTTTGATCTTAGCTAGGCCAAGACAGGATGTTTGGTGTATTGTGTCATTTAAAAACAACATTTGTTCTGGTATCATGCAGGTTCTAAATAGTGCTTCAATGCCTTGCACCTGCCAATCTTTTGTACCCCAAATTGTTTTCGTTTCAATATTATTTTTCCAATAATCAAAACCAAATGTCATCATTTTGTCATAAAATGCTTCTGAATATATCAATTTAGAATTTGTCAGCATTGTTTTCATTCCTGTTTTATCTAACAGTTTGTAATAAAACATTTCTGCCATACTGGTGTTAAACCCTGAGAAGTATTTGAATTTCTCAAAAAATGCTTTAGAACTGCTTTTAGGTGGTGTAGCACAACGTTCCCATTGATTATACATAAAAACATTTCTATGCTGTGCAGATTTATGCAAATAATGATCACCATAGTGTGTGTAACAGAATAACTAGATGAACCTTGTAAATAATCATGATCTGTGAATCTAGCTGACATTACTAAATCAGACATCATGTCATTAATACTGTTAAAGTCCCAATCATCAGAGAATGTGCTAGGTGTTACAAAGTCACTTAAGGAAACCTTTAGTTGAGGATACTTCAGGATTTCGACCGGACCATATATCTCATAGTCTGTTTTCTCCCATACTACCCCACCAGGTATTGGAATTGCTGTGACATTTACTGTTGACAGTTCTCTTTTCTTCACGTGGGATGATCTGTGTGGTTTCAGGACTAGGTTGATGTTCTGACTTGCTGTGTCCATTCAATTGTAATAAACTTTCCTAAGATTAAAACTAAAATTAGGCAAAGTAGGAGTATGAATACCCCTGAGATAATCCAATGCTCAATCAACGGTGAATCCAGATATAATTCTTTGATTTGTTGAAGGAGTCCTGTGGTATTTTCTTTAGAATACTTTTTTGTTTCTGGCATCACTTCGGGGTCGTATTGATCTTCAGAGAAGTTGTCGAAGTTGATGAAATAACCAGAGGCAGTTCAGTCAATTGATGGGATTGTTCTTTCAATCTGTCTTTCGGTAGCATTTTCTGATGCCACATCATTGTAGACTGGTGTTGTTTCTTGACGAACTGTTTCAATCTGTGTTTCAAGAGGCACGAGTTCCATGGCATTATTGCATAGTCCTTCATTGTGCACTGCAGGCTGATCGAATGTGATTAGTCTTTCAGTTTGAACCTCTTGGATTGTTGCAAGTTTGGGTATTCTGTTGTTTCTTGGGAGTCCACTGGGTCTACTGTTGATTATAGGCCACATGCTTGTGGTTTTACCAGATCGATGGACACGACTCTGTTCTCCTTTTTACCAGCAAGGGGCGGTAGCACAACTGATCTTGTTCCGGTGACTGCCAAGACAGGTACTGCTTTTCTGTAAGAAGGCCCAAATTCCTTCTTTACCGCGATCTTTTCTCTGACTAGATCCCCAATCTTTGGAATCCAGACAGGCCTTGCTGGGGCTGTTGCTGGTGGTGCCTCGTCAGTGGTATTTGGCTGTTGCTTTAACTTTATGTTGCTTAAGGATTTTCTTGTTTCATTCAGTTCCTGTAAAACAGCCAAACGATCCTTTACATCAAAGTGCGTTGTTTCTTCTTGTACCACTGACATCTGACTATCGAGGTCCTGAATACGCATTCTAATTCCGAACAATAGTTCGTATGGGCTGAAACCTTTTAGAGAATTTCTTGGCATGTTATTAAGACTAGTCTGGACACTTATTAAATGTTTGACCCACCCAGCGCCTGAACCTAATACCTTCGCTGTTATAGATTGCTTTATGTCCCGGTTTTTTCTTTCTACCACACTGTTCCCTTCGGGGTGCGACGGACAAGAATACCGCAACCCAATTCCCATGCTAGCCATGGCCTCCTTATAGGCTCGAGAGCTGAAAGCAGGACCCTGATCAGAATGGAACGTGGTAATTGCGTATGTGCCGATAAAGACTCGCAAATCTTTTATAACCGTTCTAGCGTCAGCCAAGCGCTGGGGCCTAATTTTTTAAGTGTGTTTAGCCTTAACTGTGTACAATGGGACGCGCTTCTCTTCTTTGATTGCGCAGATAGACCGCCTTATGCTGTCTAGAAGGGATCCTGAAACTACACTGGCCTGTTCATTACTGCGATCTCTGTTGCAGTCTTCACAATTTTGAGCAAAACATTGGATATCTATGCTCATTCCTGGCCACCAGTACTCTGATTGTAATTCTTTCAGAGAAACCTTAATTGTTTGGTGTCTCAGACCCAACCCCATGTGTGCTTCCAGTAAGAGGAAGCCCCTCCTGCTCCTGTTTGGAATTACTCTGTCCCCCACTCCAGGGATTCGAGCAAAAGGAACAGAGTTTGCATCGATTACGTATGCATAATTGAGTGGATAGTTTACGGGTAGTGCTGCACAGTCGCCTTTTACGGTCGTTTTTACTGCCAGCATGGTTTCCCCGTCTATGTATTTTTCTGTACGCATTTTTGTGGCTACGGAAGCCGGTTTAGTTGCTTCCGCTGTGGCTGTATTAGCCAATGAATTCCCTGCAACGTGAACGCCATCACGTTGAAGACTCTGTGCGTGAATCACATGAGTCTTTTGTAGTTCTTTGTGTAAAAGAGCTACCTGTTTCCAAAGCATTTTATGCTTTATTGTGGCACCTGTGTCATCTTTGTAGTCGTTTTCGATCCAACTCTGCAGCTTATTGTTGTAAGAGTTGACGCAAAAATGAGAATCGCACACTATAAGTGTCGGGAATTCACGTTCTGCATTTTCGAGCGCCATCTTTAAAGATCTAATTTCAGTTCTCTGAACCGAACAGTTTCTTACAGATTCAGTTTTTGTTACTTTCGGTCTGAATTTACCGCACAGCCAACGACCTTTAATGATCGCACATGCTGCATCGTAGGATTTTCTCTCTACGTTGAAATGCTGTACAAGGCTATCTGTATAGATTATACAGGCGTATTGTGGGAGAGGCAGAATTTCGATTGGCAGAGGATATTCTTCTTCATATTCTAAATTATTCAGTTCTTCAAATTGCGGGGCGAAATAGTATTTCACATCTTCCGCTCCCAGAGAATCTATACACTGTATCCATTTCGGATCCAGTGACACTGTAGGCAGGTTTACTGGGCTGAATAGCGCCTCGAAGGCGGATTCCGCTGTAAGGATATTAATCCGTTTGCCGTGTGCTAGTTCTCGTTCATTTGCTAATGCAATTTGCACTGCTTTCACAGTTCTTTCTGTGTGACTGAATGTTTTTTCTACTTGTGTGTACAAGTGTGATTTAATTGAAATTGGTACCTTTTCTCCCTCATTAGAGGTTAGGTATGTGAATCTGCATCTTCCTGGGATAACTCGGATTACAAGATCGATCGTGTTGTCACGTGTATCTAATTTAGTTTTTGCTAACATGTCTGTTTGCAGTGATCTCAACATTTCTGTGTGTTTTTGAGTCCAATTGATTTGTTTAAAATCAGGTTTAATTAGTTCGTAGAGAGGTTTAACCCTCTCTGCGTAATTTAGAATGTAAGTTCTTCCGAAATTCAGAAAACCTAGAATGGATTGTAAATTCTTCAGCGTTTTTGGAGCTTGGAGTACAGCGCACTTCTCTAAGAAGTTGTCTGCTAGGCTTTTCCCTTCACTTGATAATTCGTACCCTAAAAATAGTACTGTCAGATGGGCAATTCGGGACTTTTTAAAGTTGAATTTGTAACCCTCTGCTGCGAACCCAAGTATAATGGTGTTCACCCTTTTCAAGTGAGTATCCAAGTCATCGTCTGTGAGATAGATATCATCTACGTAAGATAATGCCTCATCATCATAGATTTGTAGTAACTCTGTTACCCTAGCTGAGAATAGTCCTGGGCTGTTCTTGAACCCCTGTGGGAGTCGACAGAATTTTTTTTATGCGACCCAAATGCAGAGAAAGCGGTCAAATATCTGCTTTCTGGTGCAATGTTTTGACAAAAGAAACCATTAGATATGTCTAATGTCGTTTTGTATTTTTTCCTAACTATGTTATTCATTAGGGCTGCACTATGCGAGTTTTGTACTGCAAAAGTTTTGCAACATGTATTAAGATGTCTGTAGTCCAAAACTAGACGATATGAATTGTCTGGCTTGGAGACGGGAAACAAAGGATTGTTCATTTGAGAGGTGCATGTTTCAATCACCCCCTGGTATTCAAGTTGATCTAAGATCTCCCTTACTTGTTTTTTAGCTTCTTGCTTTATGGGATACTGCAGTTGGGCAGTTGGCTCACTTTTTAATTGGATTTTGTGAGGAGGAGAATCCTCATCCCATCCTACATGATTTTTATATAATGCAGGTGCCTGGGCCACTGCCCATTTCCTTGCATATGTATATTTTTTGTGAATCGGAATGTGATTCGAGAAGGCAGGCATAATCATTTCTTCGCCACGAGGGCACTCCCTGACAAACTCCGGGGGCCAATCTTTTTCAGCTAACAGAATATCATAGCCTTTTGAGAGCTTATCCCAAAATAGACCCTTTATTTTCCTAGTCTTATCACCCTCTATACGCAATGTTATTTCGTATATTTTATGGGGCTCGCTAAGTCTGGTGTCGGCAGTTTCAACCTGAATGTATTCATTCGTGTCCACTGTCTCCAGATGACTCATCAAGATCTTGCGTGCTATACTGATTTCTGCTGCACTGTCCAACATTGTCAATGCCCACTCCCGGTTTTTCAACTGTGTCCTCAGTATTCTCGGCATGGTTGATTACTCTAATACTGGCTACCTTCTTTTTCTGAAATTGAGATTTTTTACTCTGAGCAGGTTCCTTGTCTTTGGACTTGGTGTGCTCTCCTGGGTCTGACCGTCCTCTTCTTTCCGAATTCTGTGGAAAAGATCGAGAGGGACGTGTATCAATACTTTGATATCTATCAGGTTTTTTCAGATTATCCCTATTTCTAAGGTTATATCTTTTCTCAGAGGGCTCCCTCTGGGGAGACTGGCGTTTTCGAGTCGGAGTTCTTTCCCTCCGTCGAGGAGACCTTCCTCTGGACTGGAAAACTTTTTCCTTGGGAGTGGATTGTTTATTTCCATCCCAGCTCTTTTTAGGAGTGTTTAAATTATTTTTAATAAATAATTTTTCAGGATTTTCGAGCAGTTGGGGCTTTACCGGTTTCCCACCCAAGCTGTCTCTACCTAATTCTTCATAGCATTTTTCTATGATTTTTGCAAGCTCAACAGGATCTTTTATATCTGTTTCCCTCAACTTCTGGCGAATCGCCACAGATGCTGCTTCTCCTTTTATGTTGGCTAATAATATAGCCGAGACCTGCTTGAAGTCCTTCAGTAATTTCATACCTAGATTTAAAGCTGGCTCTGGACCGAATTAATTTTGAATCTGTTTTAGCACTTCTGGTATTACCGCCATAGACGGAACACCGTGTGTTTTTGTGTAAATGGAAGCAAAGACTGTACCCCAAGTGTCGCAGTCCTCTATGTGTGGTGCGATTCCCATAGGAAAGCAGATGGTCAAGATTCTGTGTTTCTCTATAGGGGTAGTATCAGGAAATACTGCCTCTATTTGAGTGATTTTCTGTGCTAACCAGAAAGGAATTTGTTCCCGTTTTACGGGTGTTTTACCAAGACATGACTGCATGTTCTGTGGTGTAATTTTATTAGTGTTCCCCTGATGAGGGGTCAGCTGTGGTACATTAACAGCTGGTTGGACTGTTGCAGTCCGCATTACATATTGGACTAATTGCCTATGTATTTTTATTAATGTGTTTAGCTGTACTAACAGCTCTTCTCTTGACATTTTTACAATGTCAGGGTGTGGTGTGTAGCTGGCTAGAACCGGCCACGTTTCTCCTGGTCTACCTAGTGGACCGAGCCTAGTTATGTGATCATTGTGTTTTAGGGCGCCATTAAACCAGAGCAGGTGCTCTTGAAATTTAAGTGGAATTTCAATCCCCTCGAAAGGAGCGTACTCTTCCGGAGGTTTCTCTATTTTGTAATAGTGAAACTCTTTTGTTGTAGCGTTTACCGCTGGAAAGTTTATCCATGAAAAGAATACCTCTGTCTGCCGATATTCGTGAGCCTCTATCACGAAAATTACTGTACCACCTTGAGGTGTCAGTCCGTTTTCTATAAGTTTTAAAGTTATAGATTTTCTTAAATGTGCCGGGATGATTATTGCATCCGGGTCTGTGTGTTCGGGACCTTGCTGAGTCGCATCTACTGCGGCCCCAGTGGTTCCGTTATTTTCTGGCATTTGTAAAAATGCAAGGTTTGCAGAGTAGGTCTCCAAGGAGACAAAGATTAGGTGCACAATATTTTGGAACACTGTATCCTTCAACGTTGAATAAACCAGAGCTTTACATAGGAATCTCTTCCTACTGAGTTCGGGCGGATTTTAACCTTTCACCCACTCCAGACGTCTATTGGAGTATTTACGGGAGAAAGGGGTCTGTGTGAAATATGCACGACTGAGTTACTCTAACGTCTTGCGTTAGTTTATCGCCTTACCAAACGTTGGGCGCCATGTAGTGTAGTTCCTAGTTTCCCACTAGGCCCTGCGCATTGGAATAACATAAACAGTAGTATCGACGTGGAACTGCGGATATTCCAGGCCTCCACTGACTATGCTAAACTTAATTGGGTGTGTTACCAACTAGCTCAGAGGTCACTGGAAACTTTCTTCTCTGCATGGGAAGTGATCAGCTTTCCTGGCACAGACAAGAAGGGATTCAGCTTTCCAACAACCGTGCAACATGACAACTTTGCTCCTCAGATCAAGAGTCAATCTCTAGGGTTGTGTGAAACAATAGACATGTATTTCACTCAGTCAGTTTAGTGCAGTTTACTTTCACGAGATGTAGAGAATAGAGAGATGGGCGTTTGTCAATAAAGGGTTAACATTTATTGAACAGTCTTTCTTCTCGTACAAGAGAAATGTATTGCCACAATTGCAAGACTTGTTATTATAAAAAGTACGTACAGTAAGATAAGGATTGCGAAATAGAACTGTAAAAGCATTGATATGGTTTCTTAGCCATACAATGGTTTAAAAGTAATAAAACATATATACAGTCATATATACATTAGGCTAACATACTCAACTGGTGCTTCTAACTACGCCTACCCCAGTGTGCCTGACCTAAGCCTAACACGTGGAAGGGGAGTAAGTAAGTAGCTTTAAGTTAAGTTGGTTTTGCCAAGGTTTGCTTCAAGAATTCTCGTCTAAGGGTTTAGTCAACACCATACCTCTGAATAGAATGATGGAAGTCTGGTATTTCCTTCAGGGGGCACTCAGTATCCCAGTCACCCGCAAGGGTAGACCAGAAAATTTGGATTGACAGACATCCTTTGCCCCATATTCATGAGCTCATCTCTACTCTGTCTGGTGCTTCTGTATTTTCTGCACTAGATTTAACTAGCGCATACCATCAAGTTTTGCTGCATGAGGAGTCTAAGTTTTTAACGACTTTCATCACACCAGAAGGCATGTTTCAATATTGCCGAATGCCTTTCGGTTTAGCCAGTGCGGCTTCTGTCTTCCAAAGGCTTATGAAGACTGTATTGGAGGGTTGTTTGGGTGCCATCGCCTTTCAGGATGACATTCTCATATATGGTAAGAATTATGAGGAGCATGATGAGAATTTAGAGAAAGTCTTAAAGTGTGTTCAAGAAAAAGGTTTAACACTAAAGTTGTCAAAATGTAAATTCAGGCAAAGCAAAGTTGAATATCTTGGTCACGAAATTTCTTCAGAAGGTATCAAACCTAAATTCAACCACATACAGAGCATTCTAAAGGCACCGGCACCGTCAACCAAGGAACAGTTAGTGTCATTTTTAGGTCTGACTGAATTTTACAGTAAGTTTGTTCAGGGCTATGCCTCAAAAGTACATCCCTTGAGATCTCTGTTAAAAAAAGATGTAAAATTTACCTGGTGCAATGACCAACAACTTGCGTTTGACTTAATGAAGCAAGAAGTGGCGAATGCACCCTTTCTCAGACCGTTTGACCTGGGTAAAGAATGCATAGTATGTGTGGATGCAAGTAACGTAGGGTTGGGTGCTGTCCTAATCCAGAAAGGTGAAGGGGATGAACATGTAGTTTTGTATGCATCCAGGACTTTGCGTGGCGCTGAGTATAACTATTCCACCATAGAAAAAGAACTTTTAGCATGTACTTGGGCCTGTGAGCATTTTAGACAGTTTATTTGGGGAACTAGGTTTCGACTAAGGACCCACCACAAGCCTTTGATAAATATGTTGGCAGCTGGTGGTGGCAGAACCTTGACTGCGCGTTTGGCCCGCTTAGCTGCAAAACTGCAAGAATTCCAGTGCATTGTGGAGTATATTCCTGGTCGTTTGAATGTGCATGCTGATTGCATGTCCAGGTTACCGTTAGTTAATTCCATCTGTCCTAACCAATCTGATTATGATGTAGTGTTTAACATTGATGATATCAATGAATGCAACAGTGTAGGTCTGTCTGATGGCATATCTGAGATTGTTTGGAGAGAAGCAATGTGTAATGATACTTGCTTATCTGCCGTGGTGGATTATTTGCAGCATGGTTGGCCCCAGGAAAGGTACCTCTCCGGTGATGTTCTTTCTTTCTTTATAGTAAAGGATGAACTTAGGTTTGACCAAGGATTTTTTTTTAGAAGCGATAAGATTATTCCTCCTTTTACTTTGAGAGAAAAAATTGTTTCTATGGCACATGAAGGCCATATGGGAATGTCCAGTACCAAGAGACGTATCCGTGAATTTTACTGGTGGCCTGGGATTGATAGAATGGTTGATAAGTGGGTTAGTTCTTGTTCTCCGTGTGCCAAAAGTGACAAGACGGTCAAACCTTTGTCCACAGATATTTCTCCCATTGAGTTTGTCACTTGCCCCTGGAAAAAATTAGGTATTGATATTATTGGACCTCTTTTGTTGTCTCCTAACAAAGAGGTGTATGCTTTAGTTTTAATCGACTACTTCTCTAAATGGCCTGAACTCAAGATCGTGGATAAAGTTGGTTCTACACAGGTTATTCAGTTTCTAGATGAAGTTTTTTGTAGGGAAGGGATTCCAGCTGAAGTTGTGTCTGATAATGGCCCACAATTTATCAGCAAAGAATTTGTATCTTTCCTTGAAAGATGTGGCATTGTGCATAAAAGGGTGTCGAATTACAATCCCCAGGCCAATGGTCAAACAGAACGCTTTAATAGGGTCATTAAGGAATCCATTCAATTGTCCATTAAGAGTGATTTGGATTGGAGAAAGTCCTTGCGTGCTACGTTATTGTCTTATCGAACCTCGCCCAACTCGGTCAAAGGGTTGTCTCCTTTTGAGATGCTTAGAGGTAGAAAGCCAGGTTCAAAACTTCTTCCTTGGTGGATGAAAATTAAATTCCCAGCTGAAACTTCTTTTGACAGTGACAAAGTCAAGGATAGAGTTTTGAAGTACCAAGAAAAAATGAAAAGCAATTTTCTATCCTCAAACAATCGTAGTAGGAAGATCAAAGTTGGTGATTTTGTACGTGTCAAGTTTGGAAGGTCTGTTGGGAACAAATGGAACAAATGGTCTGATCCCTGCAAGGTTATTGACATTTTCTCCAAAGCAGTTCGCGTTGAGGGGGGTAAAGTATGGAATTTTAGAAGAGTGTCTCTGTGTAAAAATTTGAGTTTTGAAAGAAGTCAATGTTCACCATCTTCCTCTGGTACCCATGGTTCCACTTCAGATAACATACAAAAGAGTTCTGTTGTTGAAGACCATGTACCTTATCCTGCCATGCTAGACACTTTCATGCAGGAGAGTCAAGATTTAAATGTCCCTGTTCCCGTGGTTGATACATTTCCTCAAGATGCTTTTCCCACACTTGCTAATGAAGGTAATGTTGGTGACTCTACTATCCAAAAATCTGCTTCCTCTTCTCTAAATCCGGTTCCCCGAGACAATGTTGTTTCTGATTTAGTCATGAGGAAGAGTTCTCGTATCAAACAAATTCCTGTAAAATTACATGATTACTTGTGTTGAAATTCTTTCTATTTTGTTAATTATTTTTTTTTCTTCTTCATTTTTATTTTATGTATCTTTCTTTTTTTATAGTGGGGGAAGGTGTGTGGTATTCCATGTTGGAATTGTTATTGTACATTCTCACTGTAACATTCTCTATGTGCTATCTGAACAGTCTTTACTGGTATCTTGCTGAAGGTGGTTGTTTAAGCTGTCTCTCTTAATAAACTCCTCATCTACTACTTGGACACGCTGAGCTATTTACTACAGCTACGCCGCTGCACCTTGAAGTAATTAAGTGTTGCCATTGAGCGGGGGAGAGCGAGACTGCTACTAAATATGTCCTCATGGGCGGGAAAAAATCATAATATCACTCTTGCCTCTTCTAATGGGGGGGAGACTGGCACTATCGATCAGTTCTTTAAGAGAGTCTCCAATGTGCTGGAAAAGGAAATCGCTGACGTGGAGAAGCGTCTTTCTTTGGACTTAATAACGGGGAAGCGATCTTCTTTGGGGCATATAGGGACTGTGGCTTCCTTTTACCTATAAATCATATAGTCGAAAAAACTAGGCAGGTGGATATAGAGGATGCAGAGGATATAAGAGAAGAGTTGGGCAGTTCTACTAGTGGTTTATCTCTGCTGAGTCTGTCCACCAGTACCGATAATGATGATCTATCGAATTCTCCTAGATTATCTATCACATCTCCCCCCAATATGAGTCAGAGGACACCGCCTAAGATTAAAATAACTAAAAAAAAGGGGGTGTGGTCCTTTAAAGACTCGCCAACCCAAAATGCAAAAGAGGAGCTCGACCTCGATAGTGTCAGATGCTGTTCAGCCGCCAATCCCTCCCAGGGCCCCCTTAATATCAACTCATCGCCCATATTGTTTTAACGATGAGGGTGGCCTTCTGGAAAAAATAGAAATCCTGGTAAAATCACTGATGTTGCCTCTCTTAGAGAGAACAAGGATGATCAATACGCATTTAGCCCTGATCGACAAAAAAGTAGAAGGGAACACACTTTTGTTATCTGACCTGGCAAAGGGACTGACCAGTATAAACGCTGGAGTAAATTCTGTAAATATTATGCCACCAACGAAACAAGGCCCTCCTTGTCCTACTCTCTCTATAAAACCAAACTATGTAGGGAAAAAGCCAACTTGTAATTCCCCCAAAAAAGCACAGACATTTTCTTCATTGGAGAAGATGCCTGCACCTAAAGTACCAGCAGAATGCAAGGAAGGTAATCAAAGGGGGGACAAAACGACTCCGGGGAAAAAAGTAGAACTCCCACAAAGTAAGGTTGACAAGGATATTGGGGCGAAGAACTTGCATAACACAAATCGTCAATCATACAGAAGAGTAGACCTCCCGCCAGAAGCTGCCCCTTATGCTATTATTATGGCAGGAGTCCCTGAGCTCCCTTTAGGTATTAAGGAAGACCATCGAGCCTTAAGAAATAAAGTTGTATATTGGCTGTGTAACAATAGACCTTTGCCTGCCCACATTAACGGAGAAATCTTAAATGTTAGGTGTGCAATTTGGGTTGGTTCACGCCCAAAAGACAGGAAGGGGGATGTAATCATTGTAAACGTTAAAGATCATAGAGCTGTGAGGCATATTGGGGACTGGTATGACACGAGAGGTAGTGATTCCATCTCCACACATTACCTTCGTTATTTTTATCCGCAGACACCAGCCCCTTACTTAAAAGAATGTTCATTAGGAAGGCATTCCGTAAAAAGGTCAGGATTTGAACATTATGGGCGTAAGCAAACATTTTTTCCCAACCACAGAGATTTACTGACTTCTACCCCTGGCGGACTCATCCTCCAATTCCAGGGCCGAACTATGAAAACATTTATCTTTTGGGTAACAGAGGTAATGCATCAACTGCCTATAACATACCAACTCACAATCGGTTCGATTTACTTTCGGGCCTTGAATTTGTGGATTGACGCAAAAAGGATACTCCTCGCATTAATACTTTAGGAATACAGGAGAATCCTGAAAAAATTAAGGGGCACTTAAAAGACCAAAGGCTGTGGGAGGGTAATGTAGACATTAACCAAATTGAAATTATGTCTGTAGAGACCAATGGCCCTAACAATGAGGAAGGCTATAAGACTAACAGCAACCTTGAACAAAAGAAGGGGGAACAAAGTGGGGAAGTTAGTTCCCCGACACGTAGAAAGGATTCAGGTAATGTGCCCCTGTGTGAGTACGCAGTGACTGAGAATAGGAAATCCTGCACTCTTTTGTTTTGGAACGTGGCAGGTTTGAGGCAGAAAATTAAAAACCCCTCCTGGGAATGTATTATAAATGGTCTTGATATTCTGGCCTTGCAAGAAACTTGGTAAATTGACCCAGTGCATATAAATGGTTATAGAAGTTTCTTCACTCCGGCAGTGGGGGGCGCACATGGGAGAGAAAAGGGCGGGCTAATCATGTACCTCTCAAACCAGCTCAAGTATGAGCAGGTACGCTTCTCGTCAAAGTCCACCTACTATCAGGTAGTAATGATAGATAGCAGGAAGGGAACTAATTTTATTGTCATAAATTTTTATAATAATATCCCGAAAAATGAAACTCTAACCACCTTAAAAATGCTGAGTGAGGATATACAACATGAACTAGATAAAAATGAAAGAGAAGTAATAATTTTTTTGGGGGGTGATTTTAATTGTCCACTTTGTAAAAAGGGCAAACAAGGCATCTGTGGTTTAATGTTAGAGCAGGACTTTAACCTTACACATTTTGACCACTCCATAATCGGGGACTTACTTAATGAAATACTGTTCACTTATGACTTGGGATATGTAAATGAAATTGCCCAAAAACCGACTCCCTTTGTCCCGACATTTATTGGCAGAGGAGCACTGACCACCATTGACTTTATTATTTCTTCAAACACTTATGGCCGCAAGATTAAGAAGCTTAGGACCATAGAGTTGCCATTGAGTGACCATCGGCCGCAAATAATGGAGATCGAAAACCTTTTTTTGGAGCAGCATAACGATGGGTCCCTTACGCGTATAGCCGCTGATGTGATTCTTGGAACGCAAAATGGGTATACTCTTAAATGGGGTAAGGTGGTCCCAGAGAAGTTCTTAGGCAAACTGGTGAAAAATTGTTCTTATAGTTTCACGATTTGCCTGGGTGAGCACTCTGACAGTGAGCAGATAAAAGAACACTTTAACATCATAGCATCTTCTATTAGAAATAGTCTGTGGGTGGAGGCAAACAAAAGGGCAAAAGGTAACAGGAGATGGTTCGACAATGCATGTACAAGGGCACTGACCGACCTGAAACATGCCATCCATAGGACACCCCAAGACCCTTTACAAATAAGAGGTCTAAGGAAAATATACAATTAGGCATTAAAAAATAGGAAAAATTTATAAAAAGGGAGACCTGGGAAGTCCGATGCGCAGCGTCACAGTCTAAAGATGAATCTGGATTTTGGAGGGCCATAAACACCCCTTTTCTTTATGATAACACCAAGGCGCTCATAGAGATCGCGATCGCTGAGGACAACTGGGTCGAACATTTTTCCAATCTTTACAGATCCCAAGATGAAAGATCTATTATAGTTCCTAGCACATCTTGCGATATAGGGGTAGGGGCCCAGAAGCTTGTGGTAACCCTGGAGGAAGTTATGATGGGTCTGAAAGCAACAAAGGGGGGAAGGGCTGCAGGTCCTGATGGGATCCCAGCAGACTTGTACAAAGCAAACAGTGAGATCTGGGGCCCCATGCTGGTACAGCTTTTTAATGCCACGTTAGCGAGGGGATTAAATCCTTCATGGTTTACCTCGGTCTTTGTCCCAATATATAAGAAGGGAGATAGACAAAATTGTGCATGTTATAGACCCATCTCCCTTTTAGACTCCTCTATAAAAATCCTTGGAAGAGTCATCCTAGCCAGACTTCAAAATTGGACAGAGGACAACGGGATAGTACGTGACTTGCAATTTGGATTTCAGAAGAGCATAGGAACAATCGAACAGGGTTTAAATTTATTTATTCTTCACCAAAAATATACCAGGGTAAAGGATGAACGTCTGTACCTTACGTTTGTCGATCTTACATCCGCATTTGCCTGTGTGTCCCATGGTAAATTATGGGCAATTTTAAAAAGGTTGGGCGTGGAAGACCCTATTATTTGCTTTTTAAGAGAACTATAATCAGGGGCCACAACATCAGTTCGTTTTGGAAAGGGGGGCGAATGTACCAGATCATTTGGGGTAGGACCTGGGGTACGCCAGGGCTGTGTCCTGGCTCCATCTTTATTTCTGGTCTATATAAATGGACTTGAGCTTCGTCTGTTGAGAGAGTGCAGGGATATGCCCAGGGTTGGCAAAAGATCTATCCTTGCACTCTTGTATGCGGATGACGCAGTCCTAATGGCTCTGACCCCCTTGGCCCTACAGAATCTGAAAACATCCTTTGATATGTTCATGTTGAGCTTGGATTTAAAAATTAACTTCAGTAAAACCTTCTCCATGAACTGCGGTACACGAACGAGGAAGCAAATGAAAAGAATGTTCATAAATGATATTCCCCTGGAAAACGCCTCCACTTTCCCCTACCTCGGCATTTTGTTCCATGATACTGGGTCCTGGACAAGTGCTGTAAAGGGTAGAACTTTTTTGTTCTCAAAAACAATAAAGGCCTTAAAGAATTTTATAAAAAAGGTGGGTAAGAAACCAATAAGAGAAATCATAACTATATATAATGCCACATGTACATCAGTAGCTTTTTATGGCTTGGGTCTTTGGGGGTATACCAACATAAATTCAATTCAAATAGTCGAAAATAAGTTCATGAGGCATATTCTGACCATACCAGAAAGTGTTGCGACTTATATCTGCCATACTGAACTTGTACAACCGCATATTTCAGATATAATTAGAACACAGCCCATTCTCTTGTGGCATAGGGTATGGACAACAAATGAGTGTGCCGTGAACAGGGCTATGTTGCGGGATGTCTTAAAATTGGAAAATGTGAGTAGATTCAAATGGCTAAATTATGTTAAATGTTTTCTTATAGAAATCAATTGCCAACATTACTATGATGATCCACTCACAATGGTTAACATACCCAGAAAATTGATGAAAAAATTATGTATGGAATACCTCGAGGAGAAAAGATTGCGAGAGGAAGTGAAGAAAACGACAGTTACCTCGCATTTACTATTATTAACTGGTGATAAATTACAGCCGTATTTAAACCTGTCGATGTCCAATTATGATCGATTTCTCTTGACCCGTTTTAGATTAAATTTGTTTTTAGACTTTTGTCCTTCCCAGAAATGAATTCATGGTCGTGTGATTTGCCTTTGTGCCCATGTGATGAATCTTCGTCTCAATCTGACATCCATGTTTTATTTTTTTGTAAATTTTATATTTCACCACGTAGGAAATTTATTATCCCAATCCTCAAATTTAAATAGATATCGCCCAGCATTTTTAGAACTCCAAAGAATGGACACTGTTTTAACTGTTGCAGTAGTTTTAGGTTTTCTTAAATATGTTTTTAAACTGCGGAAATCAATTGGTTTGGATGAATTTTAATCGCTTTCTTTTAAATATCCCTGTGTAATTTGAAATTTCATGTTATTGCTTTTATGGTTATTGACTATTAACCGAATAAAGTACCTTTTGAACTTTGATATGTTTTGGTGTCTAAATGTATATAAAATCTGCTCTATTTTTTATACATTGGTGTGAGATTTCTTTCGAGTTATGTGAATTACTTATTGTCCATATTGGTTTTGTGAAACACTTCACACATGTTCCTCCAAGTAAGCCTGACTGCTCTTTGGCACTCTGTCAGGACTCAGCTAAGGCTACTAGTGTGAAACAGAGGCCCACTTTTGGGTATCGTGTTAGTATTACATGGTAGGACCTCCCAACCATACCACAAATTACACCAACCGTGCAACAGTAGGTGATAAAGGGGTTCAGATTACAGGCTCATTCAATCCTTCCGCTCGCTGTGGAGTGCACCCAGCAATGTTCCAGTAAGCCAAATATAAATGTGATTATGTGTGAAATTTTAGGAAGAAGCACGCAGCTGTCAAAATACTGACTGAGTGAAGGTTAAAGAAAATTGAGTGCGTACAGGAGGGCTGGTGCACTGTGCATGTGGGGAGTGGTGAAGTGAATCAAATGTAAGGACATGCGTGCAGGAGAGCTGGTGCAGTGTGAATGCGGGAAGTGGTGAAGTGAAGTAAATGCAAGGATGTGCATGCAGGAGAGCTGGTGCAGTGTGCATGCGGGGAGTGGTGAAGTGAATGAAATGCAAGGACGTGCGTGAAGTAGAGCTGGTGCAGTGTGCATGTGGGGAGTGGTGAAGTGAATCAAATGCAAGGAGGTGCATACAGGAGAGCTGGTGCAGTGTGCATGCGGGGAGTAGTGAGGTGAATCAAATGCAAGGACGTGCGTGCAGGAGAGCTGGTGCAGTGTGCATGCAGGAGTGGTGAAGTGAATCAAATGCAAGGAGGTGCATACAGGAGAGCTGGTGCAGTGTGCATGCGGGGAGTGGTGAAGTGAATGAAATGCAAGGAAGTGCGTGCAGGAGAACCGGTGCAGAGTGCATGCAGGGAGTGGTGAAGTGAATCAAATGCAAGGAAATGCGTGCAGGATAGCTGGTATAGTTTGCATGCAGGCAGTGGTGACATGACCAAAACACAAGGACTTACGCCCAGGAGAGCTGGTGCAGTGTGCATGTGGGGAGTGGTGCAGTGAACCAAATGCAAGGGCGTGCGCACAGGAGAGCTGGTGCAGTGTGCATGCGGGGAGTGGTGAAGTGAATGAAATGCAAGGATGTGAGTGAAGGAGAGCTGGTGCATTGTGCTTGTGGGGGATGGGGAAGTGAATCAAATGCAAGGACAGGCGTGCAGGAGAGCTGGTGCAGTGTGCATGTGGGGGACGGTGAAGTGAATCAAATGTAAGGACGTGCATGCAGGAGAGCTGGTGCAGTGTGCATGTGGGGAGTGGTGAAGTTAATCAAATGCAAGGACGTGTGCAGGAGAGCTGGTGCAGTGTGCTTGCGGGGAGTGGTGACGTGAATCAAATGCAAGGGCATGCCTGCAGGAGAGCTGGAATTTACACTAGAAATAAAGTGAATACTTTGCAGGAATCTCAAACTATCATTGCGGTCAATGGGAAAAACAATTGGTGACCCTCGGCCACTTGCTGGAATGGTTCGTCGGAACCCACTTAGTATTAAGGTTTTGCAGGTCGCAGATCAAGAGTCAACAGTCAGAACAATTTTACCTTTCCCAGAGAGTCCAGGCGCAAAGGTGACTTGGCTGTCCTTGGTGCTGAACCAGATCCAAGGGCACTGTAAAAAATACAGCACTTGACAAGGCAGTACTTGACGGGCAAACTCAGAGGAGCTCCTTGGGTGCAGAGCTTGGAGGGCACCCAGGACCAGGAATCGGCAGGCAGAACAGTTCCATCTAGCTCTGGCATCTCGGTTGCAGAGATGTTCCTGGCTATCCATGGTGCTGAACAGGCCTGCTGAACCAGGTGTGCCAATGCAAACACATTTGGGATGCAAGGGCTCAACAACTGCAACACAGAAATGGAGGGGTATATATGCATATGGGTCCCTCTGCGTGGGGCATCAAGTGAGGCAGTCAGTAGTCAGCCAGGTGAGCAACAAGCCTTGTTCCCAGCAAAATTCATGACAAGTTTAAGGGTCTTCCAGCGGTCCCGGGAACGAGGTAGGATGCAGAAAGTTTGTGAGTTTCAGCACTACTCTTCCTTGAATGCTTCTGACCAGTTACCTTCAGGCTGTTCCATAATGTAGCCCGGCAGAAGGTACTTCTTGGAACTTGGAAGTGTGGGTTGTGTCTGCCGACTGCAGAGGATGAGTACCTCTAGCACTAGGGAGTTCTGGTGAAGCACTTGGCTTGCAGATGGTTCACCTTCCTTTTGGAGCCAGCCTTCTGGTCCTTGATGAGTCTTTGTCCGGCCTTTGCAAAGAGTCAGTCACAGGTGCAGTACTTCGCATCTCTCTTTATGGAGTCCTGACAGTGCAGACACTCTTGTCTCTATTCTTTTTCCTTGTTCTTGAGAGCAGATGTGCAGTTCTGGTGTAGGCTCCTTAAATCCTGAATTTAGAGGCAGTTTGAGGGTGTGAAGGTCAGTGGCCAAGGGACTGTTGACCCTGCGGAAAAGTTGCCCCTGAGGTGACCACACAACGGTGGTTGTATGTCATCAAACTACCCAGAACCCACTATTTTGAGGTAAATCCAAGATGGCATAGGCCATCTTTGGCTGTACATTCCAGCTGGTCAACCCTAGAGTTGTGGGCAGCCTTAGAGGAGTGTACGCCTCCTGACTACCTAATTTTCCCAGTATAAATACAAAAAGACCTAGTCTGCAAAGGCACCTCTCTTCAGGCTATACAAAATAAGCAGAGGTCGGGATTTACAATCTTTAGTTCCCATATAAGCCTCTCTTTACTGTTATGAGGTTGTAACCTCCCGCTTTTTGCCTTAAATTTAAAAAAAAACTGACATTTTTACAGATGGCAGTTACCACATTTTTACCCCTGACCAACATACAGGAGGATTGCTGTGAATGGTGCATACAACTTAAGCATCACGTTAAAAAAAAATGGCAAGATGACCCCTCACGTGCGCACCACCAATGGATGTATGTCATTACAACACGGTCTTTACACCGCAACACCTTTACGACGCGGTCATCACAACGCAATTGTTACAATGACTTGCGCTAGAGGCGCTGTACTTAGGAATAGTATAATTTACTATTCCAACTCCAGCCCACGTAACAGTAGGGAAGTTGTTGGAATAATAAATCATACTATTCCTTAGTATATAGAGCCATCCAGCGCAAGTCGTTGTAACGACTTGCATTGTGATAACCGCATTGTAAAGGTATTGCGTTGTTAATTCCGCGTTGTAATGGTTGTCTCCCACCACCAATTGATCTCGCTGGTTGGTCCTCACCAGCTGTGCCCACTTTTATCACCATAGGTAGCCATCTTGCCTTAAATAATAATAAAAATGTCCAAAACCAAAAAACTAAATAAGGTGCTGTGTGAAGAGTGAGTTGAATAAGTGTATCACATCCCACAATGTGATCATATGAATCTAAAATTGAACAAAGTTGCACTTAACTCAATATCAACTTTATTATTTACTTTGCACTTTTATTCAAAATTAAAAACTACTACTAAAATAAAGTATTCTATGTAGAGAGTCCAGGGAATCCCCAATGGGTAGTCAGAAGAACAAACAGATAATTCCAACTCTCTTTTTATTGTAGTGTGAGGGAGCGGTTAGGCTTATCAGAAGGATGTGTAAGGCTTTTGTTGTACTCACAGATGCAATAAATGAGACACACACTCAAGAATAAATACGAGGCCAATTTGAAAAAAAGCTATCGCTTTTTATATAATTTTTGAGACAAAGTACACAGTTCTAAGTTAAGTACTTTCGGAGATACGATTTAGCAAAGTTCAATAAATATATCACTTCTATATGCTATTACGCACCATAGGAATCAATGGGGAAAATTCAGGTGATGCTTTCATGAAGTTCACCATTTTGTTTTAGGTTGATGTCAGGCCCAGGTTCAAATTCCCAGCAGGAGAAGTTCGAGAGCATCCCGGATCGTCTGGGAGTAGAGTGTTGATGTCTTGAAAGCTGATGCGCAAAGACGAAGGAGGACACTTGAAAATGCACTGCACAGAGGGACATTCAGGCAAGTCCAGAAGTTCTCCTTAGAGGGAGGAGGTTGGAAGGGCCTAGCAACCATGGGAGCATGGCTGGTTGGTGGGTGATGGGGTCGGTGGGGCCAGTTGAAGAGCGACCAGTTCAACCAGGCTTTGTGCATCTTGAGGTCCTCGCGGTCAACAGCAGGCAACTTGGGAAGGTTATCTTGGGACAGCAGGGCCATCAGGAATGTAGTCTCAAATGTTTTGATGTCCCTCCACAGGTGCTTTCTTCTGGTGTTTCGGGAGTCCAGAGCGGACTCTTCTCTTGGTGTTTGCTGTGCAGGTTTGGTCCCCCAGGTATTAGTATGCCATGGCCCGTAGGTCCTGGTGTCTCCAAACCTGGTGGAGAGATAAATATGACCCTCCAGAGCTGGTGTACCTTCTTTTGCTTCTGTGCTGCATTGAGGTCGACAGACAGCAGCAAGTCGACAAACCGGACTTCACAGGATCAGTGCCTGCGGTGTGCAGGGGAGTGATACCTTCACTCCATGTCAGCTTTGCTGTGATTTCTTGAAGGTTGGGGGTGATCTAGGGTACTTGGCGTCCTCTATGGTTTCAGGACAACACATCAGCATCCATTGTTGAGTCCTGCAAGCAGCAGGCAGGGTTTGGTGCCTTTTTCTTTCTGCAGAAGGGCTTCATTTCTCGTGCAGTCGGTCTTGTTTGTCCTGGTCTTCTCTTGTCTATTGAATCTGATGTTCAGGTCTAGGGGTGGCATCTAAATACTGAATTTAGGGCAGTAATACGTGGGGACAGGTAGTAGCCAATGGGCTGCCTACCTTTAGGGTGTCTACAGCCTCTAGTGACCACTTCCTATGGGAAGTGGCAGTACCCTAGCCCTGATAGGATATTTTCCCACCATCCCAAGATGGTGCAATTTCAAGAGCGGGGTTCACATCGCCTCCTCCCAATCTTACTAATTGTCCTACCTTTCCTCCTGCCAAAGTGGAGCTGGAAAGGGTGCTTGGTTCCCCCAGTAGATGTAGGTTCCTGGGCTGGATTTCAAAAAGGTGCCATCGCCTTCGAAGCTTCCCACCCAAGAAGGCCATCTGGTCCAGGAGGAAGAGTGAAGCACCTTCACCTAGAACAGGGTTTGTCTTCGTCCTCTGAGAGTGCTGGATTTAACCCCAATGAGGTCAAAACATGTCTGGTAGTGGCAGGCTGTCAAAAACAGGTCAGGAACCATGCCAGTGCTTGGCAGGTTTTCAGGGGACCCTCAAAAAAGGGTCTCCTTTGTGAATTTAATAATAAAGCCCACACTGCCCTCCTCATGGTCACTGAGGAATCCAGAAAAATCCTGGATCAGGGAGGATCAGTGGCAGTGATCCTCCTTGACCTCAGCGCGGCATTCAACACGGTCAGCCACGACACCCTGCTGCACCGTCTGGCAAATGTCGGAATCAAGGACAAAGCCTGGCTTTGGTTCAAATCCTTCCTGGAGGACAGATCCTTTCGAGTATTCGATGGTGAGTCTGTGTCCACTAGTAGACCATTAAGGTGTGGAGTCCCTCAAGGCTCCTCTCTAAGCCCTGCCCTTTTCAACATCTATATGAGGCCACTGGCTGAGGTCGTCCGTCCGTTTGGGGTTAAGATCATCTCTTACGCGGACGACACCCAGCTGGTGGTCTCACTGGCGCGGGAGGCCAGCACGCCAAAGTCTGGCGGACTTGGAGAGTGCCTACAGGAAGTAAAGAGCTGGATGTCTTCTTCATCCCTCAAATTAAATGGCGACAAAACGGAGCTGATGCTCCTGGGCCCCTCCAATCCCAGCTTCTTCAACTCTTTGTGGCCCCCCTGTCTAGGCACCCCCCCAACACCCAAGGACAACATCAAGAGCCTGGGAGTGTGGCTGGATAGATCCCTCTCCTTCAATACCCAGGCCACAAAACTCTCGGCTACCTGTTTTGGCCTCCTCAGGATGTTAAAGAAAATCCTCCCCCTTCTACCTATGGAAGCTAAGCAGGTAGCCATCCAGGGCTTAATACAGTCCCGCCTAGATTTTAACAACGTGCTATACCTTGGCGCCCCTGATTACACTTTACGCAGACTTCAGACAGATCAGAACTGTGCGGTTCGCACACTGCTTGAGCTCCCTCGCAGGCAATCAGTGAGAGCCGGTCTGGTCAGCCTTCACTGGTTACCAGTGCGCCAGAGAATTCTCTTCAAGGCCATGTGCTTTGCCCATCAGTCCTTCTGGGACACAGGTCCTATGATTACCCGTGATTTAGTCTCCCACTACCAACCTAGTAAAAACCTCCGCTCAAGCCAGACCTTTATGGCCACGGTCCAAAGAATAAAAAAGTCTAGGTCTGACGTTCTCCTACAATGCCTACAAGACCTGGAACACTCTTCCCCTTCAGCTTAGAAGCAACCCCAACCTTTCCTCATTCCGAGAGCAGTTAAAAACATTTCTATTCAACCTTCCTCATAGATCCTCCGCTAGCTACTCTACGAGGTCTCCTCTGTTATTACCAGCGCTTGGACGCCCCTGGGCAGCAATTTGCGCTCTACAAATTCACTTCCATTTCCACTGTCATCAGTGAGGATTTGTTAAGACAAGATGTTTGGTACCAAACAGCTTAGGAATTAGTGAAGCTATCATGGAACTAGGAAACTTGTGTTGACAAGTATCTAGCCCATGTACTTTTTAAGGCTTCCACATGCACTTACAACATTCCAGAATAGACTGGACATTGGAGCGGCATATCTGCTCATGCTGATATACCCACACATAGGATACAGTTAGGCATTCCTGTTTTCAGTTTCTATTTTTGGTCAATTCTGGTGGTGTTTGTCAGTTTTTTCCAGTGATTTCAATACCTAAAAAAAACTGTGCTTTTCAGTGGTTACTCATTTTCGCGCCATAAAAAACAATGGAAGCGGTGTTTTACCAGTGTTTATGGAACGCTTTGCTTTTATTATTGCTGGCTTTCTTCATTGATGCATGGTATATGACAGTGTACATACAGTGTATGAGGGCCAAATACATTTTTGCAAGTCAAATTTATTGTAGTACACCATTCAATATTTCTTCAGAGATTCTTTGGTCATTCGCGCTCTCTTTCCTTCCCATGAATACTTTTATTTGTGAAAAGGCCCTCTCGACATTGGCACTTGAGACTGGCAACGCCAAAACAGCCAGTACACAATTTGCCAACTCTGGCCACTAACGTAGCTTTCCATGCCAGTACTGGTGCACCTCAAGGTTGACATTCTATGGGCCAGGTTCTACAACATATGCGTTGAACTGGGTGCATATGGCCTCAGAGGTATTAAAGCAGCCAAAAATGAAGCTGTATTTTTCAAAGTTCAGAGAAAATTCCCCTTCACGTTTTCATTTGAAGCCTGTCATTGTCTCAGCAAGTGACAACAGGCATAGGCTGTCACTATTAGGTGGTTCTTTCAATTTCAAGTGGGTCTTGGTGACAAGATGTTCAGCAATTCGGCTTGCAGTCTTCCCAGTTACTATTGGGACATCTTTTGCCCACGCACTTCTTCAACCATGAAATCTTTGTTTTACAGCACATAATCTTCTGCCGTCTTTATTCTTTGAGGAATGTTGTTCTGCGCAAACTAGATCAATAAAAAAACACTTAAAAACCGGTTACATACTATTGGGAAAATAATGATGCCACTAAACAGGCTGCCAACCAATTGGTGAAATTGAAGAACACATATTTGCGGCATAGCATAAGAATCCATTTTATGATTTTTTTTAGTTGGTTCTGGACGTATCTTGTAATGTGTTCTTAACTTTAATGTTTTTGGGTACTGATAGAACGTATTGCATGTTTCTCTGGACAGTAGCTTCATGCTTATGTCAAAGATACCAGGATTTCAGTAGAGTTTTCTCAGTGAACTAAATTCCTTTCTCTGTCACTCAGTGGTAGCTAGTGATGTTTGAAAGTAATGGGGTGTAACATTCATCTTCGACTACAAGGCCTCGTTAACTAAAAATGGTCTTTTAAAGACCTGGGAAGTACTCGGGTGCGGCTGCAGTAAGACGGATGCCAGACCACTACAGCTCCTCTCCCCCCCGACGTGAGCCAGGCAGGGGGGCTGGTGTTGCGCTGGCCCTAGGGGTGTCCAATGTCAGAAGAGGTTGTAATGCAACTGACTGGTGCTCATGTAAAGTGCTCTGATACCTTCGGTTCATTTTTTTTTGGGAGACTCCGGCAATAATCTCAAATATTCCTGATTTTGAATGAATAAAATAGCTGGATATTGTTGTTTTTGCGTTTCAAATTAAAAAATTAATTGAATTCAGTGAAAACACGGCATTCAGTGAAACCTCAATGTAAAAGGACCCCAGAAGAAAGAAAACCACAGGTGCCAAATCAAGTAACAGCCCTAAACTTAGAAGTCAACCCGGTGATGAGCCGCCTGGAAAAGACTCTTCATCTTTGAGGGTACGGGCCATTATTTTAATGGGAGCAAAGTCATAATTTAAAGATTTGCCTGTCCAAGGGCAGCTTTCTTAGTGCAAATCCATCTACCTCTTCATTCAGAAAAGCAATTACTGCTGGATTAAGTGTTTTAAAACCACAACTAACAGTAAATCTAAACAGTAAATCTCAGAGCGGCGCAATCTCCTCCGGGAGGTTTTATCTAATATTAGGGCAAAGAGTGCGGTGTTTAGAGAGGGGCCGGGAGAGCCCAGCCTGTCTTTATCCAGGTAGTTTGCATGACAATGTCACCTGTGGGTGGTTTGGGGATTAGCCTGAGTGTGAATAGTAAAGGGACCCCCGGCACTCATCTGTCTGCCTTGCCTCATGCTGGGAGCAGGAATGAGGAACTGCGTGATTTAATCAGGAATGCTATTTAAAGGATTCCGAGGAGCAACCAGCTCATAGCGGCATTGCTTTCACGAAGAATGTACCTCTGCGGCATCCATCCCTGAAGCTTGTTTGGCTGCTCCGCTATCAGAGAGATTCATTTCTTTTTATTTTTTTTTATTATTGCCCCATAGGGTGGAGCGGGGCTACAGCACACCAGGCTCTGGTTCCGGGGGACAGAAGGGGCCCCTGAGGGGCCCACGCTTAAAGACTCAGGCCGCCCGTCACCACTGAGTCCGTATGTGGCCCCGCACAGGCAGCACAGCGGGTTGTGTGCTGGCTGCATGGTGTGTACCTTAGTTCTCCTCCCCCTTGCACATCGGGAAGCTGGGGGCTCGGCGTGCAGCACGTGCGTGCCTCTCTCCATTGTTCCTCTGGATGCAGCAGTTATTGCCCACGCCCCACACTTCTCGGGCATAAAACACCCCGACCCTTCTCGCCACAGACGCACTTGGTATGCCCCTGGTCCTATGCTGCTCACACTCTGTGGCGCGGCTGTCATGGCCCTCTCCTCAGAGGCTTGACATGTGTCCTTAGAGTGTCGCTGCCGCTGCCCACCAGAGTTCCCTGACAGCCATGACCTCGCCCAGATCTGTTTAACAGCCATGATCCCCCACGCTACAATTACTTGACACCCTGACCGCCTCGCCCAGGGGGTGGAACCCACATTCTGAGTGTTTACATTGCTGTTCCTGGGGTTCACGCTGCCTAGCGTGGGACACCCTTGACACCCCCTCACGGGTATCTCCTGTGCTGCCCGCTCTCAGGTCACGGACGGTCGTGTCCCTCTCTCCTCAGACCATGCATATTGTGCCACTTGCTGTCACACATACTGCCACTTGTCACATTTTGCCACTCGTCTTGTGTTAACCATGGCCTGACGCCTGCTCTGCTTGAGCTCACGGGTCTCCCCCTTTCCACCTGCCCTAGCTCCGAAGGGCCTGTCAGTTCATGCACTGCCCTTTCTGTTTACCACTTGCCTGTATTCCCAATAAGAGCGTAATCACTTGACAGACAAAATGCGTGTGTCCCCCACTCCCCCGAGATTTGTCTTAATGCGCCTTTAAGATAAAGGGTAGCCGCTGCACACCCATTAAGACAAAGTAAGTATCTTTAAAGCTCACATTCACATTGTAAGGATATGGCTCCATCAAGTGGCCAAAGGGTGCAACAACTATGCAAATCAGTGACACTCGGTTTAAACCGAGTCAGCTGATTTTGATCCGGTAGTGTATTATCGGGCAGAGTCGGTTTTAACCGAATTCTGGACAGCCTAGTTATGTTATGTCAAATGGGAATTTGTATAGCGCACGTACACCAACAGGTCTTTTGGCAATGGGGAGTCTAAATGGGGGAACAGAGAAGCAGACTAGCATCTAATTGTAGGCCAGGGTGAACGACCAGGTCTTAAGTTGTTTCCGAAACTGAAGGTAATTAACCTCGAGCTTTGGGTCCAGAAAAGAAAATTGGGTCCCACCAATATGTTTACGTCTGATTCTGGGCACCATCAAAAGGTTCTGATGCATGGATCTCAGAGTACATTTGGGTAGATGCTTACTGAGTAGTGAGACTATGAATCTGGGGGCTGGTATCTTAGATGGCTTTAAAAAGAATGCAGGCAGTTTTAAACATAGCTCGTTGCTCCACTGGAAGCCAGTGGAGATCTTTAAGCAAGGGGGTGATATGGCAGCATCTATCCTTATGGTAGATGATCCTTGCTGCTTGATTCTGGATCATCTGAAGACGATGTCTCTGGAATTGTGGAAGTCCTAAATAAAGGGCGTTCACATAATCAATTTTGGAAACAATAAGAGCTATTGCAATTTTTGTAATAGACTCTTTACTAAAGAAGCGTCTAATTTTAAGCAATTTGCGAAGTTGGACAAAAGAAGCAGAGGTGACTGAGCCAATTTGGGCACTCCTAGAGAGATCGGCATCAATCTGAGGGCCCAGACTCTTTATCACCGGTTTAGGCGTTGGTGCCACACCTAACTCAGGTGGCCAGTAGGAGGGGGTCCAGAGACATCTGAAACAAGAAGTCCCCTCAGTACTACCCCATGTAGCTATTTTTGCAGGTGTAATATATGGATCGACTAAAGTCTTAGGGGCAGATTTACAAGCCCCTTGCGCCTCTTTTACGCCACGTTGCGTTAATTTTGTTACGCAGCAGTGGAGCAAAAGATGCGCCATGGTGCAGGGTATTTACAACGTGACGCATCTGGGAGATGCATCACCTTGTAAAGCCCTGCGCCAGAAGGAGGCGTTCCGGCACAGGGAGGGGGGGCGTTCCTGCGCAGGAACGCCTCCTAAAAGTGGCTGAGTGAAATCTACAAGATTTCAGTCAGTCACTTTTGGGTCCCATGCTGCGTCAAAACCCTGCGCCTGCTTGAAGCAGGTGTAAGGATTGATGCAGCTTTAACAAGATAGGGCCCCCCAGAGCATTGTTGGAGCTGCGTCGCGCTTGCTACGCACCTCCAGCAATGCTCCGCCTTTTCAGCACAGATGCGTCATGCATCTGTGCCATTTTTGCCCCATCATGCGCCGCATTATAAATGTGGCGCATCAATGGTGGCGGAGGGATGGCGCACAACAAGTGGCACATCCCTGCTGATATGCAGGGATGCGCCACTTATTATAAATCTGCCTCTCAAAATCTTGAGCTCGCAGATTGGCAGAGCACAGTACCGTGTCCCACAATTCTAGTGATCCTATAAAACAAGAATCCTCAACTCCCAACCTATCCTGCCATTTCAGCCTATGTTTATCTAAATCATCTGGTACTCCTTCCTGCAGGCATCTATATATTTGTGTTGTTGAGGGTTCCGCGTTACTGATTAGCAATTCCATCAGAGATACTTGTCCAAACACTACAGCACCACCGGCCTTTTTAAGCAGAAAATCTCTCAGCTTTATGAATTGAAAAAAATCCCATGGGCCGACATCAAACCTTTCCCTAACTTTTTCAAATGATGTTATGTGATCCCCAGCTAACAGATCCCCTATCCTGTAAACAACTCTTTCCCCACCTTGCCAGGCATGTATCTTGTAATGCCTTTGGTCATTCCCAATTATGGAAGAATAACGATTGAACCTACCTACTCCAGGTTTTCTCCTTATGCCTGCCCGATTGCGAAAGGCAGCGATCAGTACCTTAAAATGCGTTTTCTTAAAATCGCTTGCTTCATAGAATTTCAGAAGGCAGCCAATCAGCCCGGGCGCCTATCAATAGTTCATATATTGTTGGTATTTGACCAAGATCCCCCCTATCTTTTTCCTTAACTCCAAAAAGAGGCCAATAATACTGGAATGAAGCTGCTAAATAATAGATCTTAAAATGCGGGAGCTCCCAACCTCCTCTATCCCTTGGAAGGGAAAGGAATACATTTGCTCTTCTGGTCCTCTCGTAACCCCAAATAAACCTAGCGCCCTCCTTCTCTATTTGCTTAAACCAAAAATTATGAATTTCCAAAGGAATCACATGAAAAATATACAACATTTTTGGTAGGGCATCATTTTGGTGACATTACATCTCCCTACTAACGACAGTTTCAGATTTTTCCATCGTTGGAGATCGTTTTTAATTTTATATAGGGGTGATATTTAGATCCACTATATCATCCACCCTAGCTGTAATGATAATGCCTAGGTAAACCGCTTTTTCTACAGTTCTATTCTCCATACCTGTAACAAATCTATTTGTCACAATCTGCGTTTTAGCTTTATTTAATTAAAAACCAGATTGAGTCCCAAAGTTTCAGCAATACTTTCAACCGCTGGCATTTCATGGTCAGATGAAATAATAGCCAAGTCATCAGTATAGGCCAGTAGCTAGGTGTCCCTGCCTTGCAAACTGACCGGAAAAATTTCTGTGGAGGCCTCCAGACACCTAACAGGGGGGTCTAGGTACAGGGCGAATAGTAGGGGAGAGGCAGGCCAACCCTGTCTCGTTCCCCTGCTGATTGAAATAGGAGCCGTCTCTTCCCCCATTATTTGTAATCTTGCTACAGGGATTAAACAAAACCTGTATTGCTTTCACAAATGAATCCCCTAGGCCGTAAGCCTTGAGGGTCTGCCATAAAAAAAACTCCATGACACCCTGTCAAAGGCCTGCTCCATGACTAAAAAAGCTACCCCCAGAACCCCAAATCTTCCTATGGGCAACTGTTGTGATACCTTTTTGAAAAAATATATGTAGAGATTTGGATGCTATCATGCACAAATGTAATAACCTTACAGCCGCAGAAAGCTTGACAGTAAAGACTCTACAGGAGGATGACACACTGATTATCAGGGAAAGAGACAAAGGGGGATGTGTTGTTGTTATGAACAGAGCTAACCAAATTCATGAGATCTTTATGTAATTTAGCAATACACCGCTTTGGACACTAACCTGATACCACACATCACTGCGACCCTGAACAGCGAGATCAAAAGTTGGCATGAGGAAGAATTACTGTCATTTGATGAGTGCATGTGTCTCTCAAAATTGCCATACCTAGATTCCCCAGCCTATATACCCTGCCCACGATACACAGGAATGCTTCCTTCCCCCGAGGTAGATCAATTGTTTCCGGAATAGGGAGACCCACTAAGCAGTTGTCACAATTTGTGGACATATTTATACAACCACTGATATCCAACCTACCATCCACCATCAGAGACACAAAAAAATTCCTAAATATGATGACGGGTCTTTAATGAGACTTGTCTGATCCAGACGCCGACTATGACGGTGTGATTTCGAATTTTGGGGGGGTTACCCCGCTTTATCATCACGCTGCACAGATATCCTGGCACGGATGAATTGATACTCTATTCCGGCCCTCGATCGGTACCTACTTTTTATTATTCCGATTTTCAGCATCAAATCTTCCCAATTTTCGTCGCGTATGCTGTACCTTCTATCCTTAAGTAGTACATATCAGGAGCACTGCTAGAAGATCCTCTGTATCCGCGAGGAACTGCGGCTACATAAATATATATCATCGATCTTCCGGGGTTTTCAAACACATTGCTCTCTTTTGGATATATTCGTTGCCGACGGCTAGCTGTTTTCAAAGTCATTGTCTATGTGTGTCTCCCCCTTTTGTTATATTAAGACGGTCACCTGATGAAGGCTTACAAGCCGAAACGCGCGTAGTGCCCTTATCTACCGCTTTGCCTCCATCATCATTCAAGTGTCTATTCACGTTTTTTGTCTCCACTGTTTTCTATGTCTTATGTAATGTATATGTCTTATTATGTGGTTTTATGAAAATTCATGGTGTAGTTTTGTAAAAAAAATCTATTAGAATTTGGAAATATAACAATATGAAATATAAGCAATAACTGCAAAACAATCTTTTGACCAATAAATAAAAAAATAAAAATATAATAAATATTTTTTGATCTAATTTGATTATTAGTCCTGTACATATGGGTTGTTAAATGGCTTTTTAGTTAAATGTCATGAGTGTGTTATAACTTGTCTATAGACCTTTACCTAAGTTACTTTATTTCCCTATGTATAGCAAGTTCATCATTATATAGGGGTCCTCTACTTCTAAAACAACTAAATATGATGTGTGGCATTACATGGGAAAAGGGAATGATTTGGTCACATTGGACGCAGTGTCATTGTACACAAACATAATACCTGAGTTTGGCATGCTGGCAACGACACACTTCCTGAATTAAAGGCTGGCAGAACTACTGATTCAGAAATGATTCTGAAGGTAATGTAGCTGATTTTGGACAATCACACATTTTTATTTGAGGGTAGTGTTGCAGGGATTCTGCCAAAGAACAGAACTATGAGTAGGATTATGGGACCTTTGTAAGTAGGGACTGAGTTATCCTACCACCTGAGTATCCATAAGCCCAGGACCGACTAGCAAATGTGTCTCACTTGCTCTCCTACTCACTGACAGAAAAACAAGCGATTAGACACCCCAGAACAAAACACTCCCAGATCACTCGGGAATCGTGGTAACAAGACACGCCCTTTCGCTCATACCCTCGTATTTGTCCACAATAAGATCTGACAGAGACACTGAACAGTTACAAATATTTATTTTAACTAACAGGTTCAAATATGCAGTATACGTGTAGATTACGAATACAGTCATAATGGCAGTTAGTCCATATATCATGAAGGGGGATGTCATCATAAAAAAGACAATGGAAAAGAAGACTATAGTGCCTAACCTCCCTCCCTTTGCTAAAAAGCTGAATTATTATATAAAAGAAGATCGCTGGGCTTTGTCTGCAGACCCCATACCTTAGCCTTTAGATGATAAATCTACATCACAGGTGCTGTCTTGCTCTTCTCCCTGGAACAATCCCTCTCCAAGTGTGTGTATGCGCTGTCTGTGTATCCCAATGTATCTTAGTATCGGCGTTTAACAACAGCTTAATTGGTATGTTTTGACTGGGTGCTAGGGCCTGACCAGAACAGAAAAACAAGGGACATGTTGTTCCACCTTGCACACAATGTTCAGACTAAACTCCAGGAACATGCAGATAACAAACACAGCAGACAGTTTCCATATGAAAAGCACTAAGAAGGACACTTGCAGAAACAAGAAACAAAGTAATTTGGTAAAGTGCACAAAAGCAGCATAATGGCTGCAGGGTTCATGTTAACATAGTGATGTCGACATTGTCCGCAAGGGCCAAGTGACGCCCTCCCCTTGGCCAGGTCTATAGCACCAGGCTAAAGAACACCAAGATAAGCAGAGCCAAAGTGAATCTGTAAAGGCCAAATTACTAAAAGTCAAATTTGGAAAAGAGGCAGTGGCAAATGTAGATCAAAAAGATGACGTGAGCTCAAAATGCCGGGTTCCCCATGGTACTTAGGGAAACCCTCTAAATGCAAAAAGTCACAAGTGCCATGGAATGCAATTCACTCCAAAAGACCATCCGCACCTCTGCAAGCAAAGAGGGTCGCTATCCAATCGAGCAAGGCGAGGAGCATCTCAGGGCAATCTGCATGATACTTGATGATACTTCGTTGTAAGAGGCGCTGAACACAAGCGCAGGTAGTCCAGACTGCTCTCCTTACATTAGGAAACGCATCCCTCAGGCAGGTGTCATGGTAACAGGCCTGGTCATGGGCCCACAAGGGACCCACCAACAGTACATAATCCGGGTTGACACATGATGTAGTGGAGAGGCTGACATCCAGGGCCCAGTCAAAGGGGCACTGGAGACTGTAAAACAAAGGTTGCACGCAGGTGAATTAGGCATAGTGGAAGTTCAGCCTATAGTAGATGCCAGGAGTCGCCAATGGAAACCTTCTAAATATTTGTTGCATTCATTCACAGTACAGTCGCAGCTGCTCTGGATGTGGCTGAACCACAGGACGGGCAGCCATTTTGTAGTAGAAGAATCAGCACTGTGCAAATTAGTAAGAGCACCAGGGGAAACCCGCCAAAGGTGCTCGAAAAAAAAAGATTTGAATAAAAACAGGTATTACTCCAAAAATAGTCTGTAAGGAGGTAACAAGGCCGAAGACCACCAATTTGAAAAAATGTGCTAAGCCTTCAGTTTCAGACGCATTAAATATTTGGTGTAATACTTCCTCCAAATGGAGTGGGAGATTGGTATTCAGCAGAGTCTCCCTTGATGTTCTAGCCACCGGCAATTTGAAGGTCTCATGAGCTGAAGTGAGAGCAACTTCTTGTTGAAACAATAGTGCTGTGAGTCTGCTGAGCTTATTGAAATCTGCCTTCAAAGTGGGAATGGAAGGCCACAGCAAACAATCTACAATCCCTTGTGGAGGAGGAAAGAGGACATTGCTGCAACATATGACATGTTGTGTGTGAACCCGTTACAATATACAGGATGTCTCCCCGTAAGCCGCAGCAGTTGTGGTTATTTAGGATAAGATCAATTCCATTAGAGAGCAAAGTTAGCATGGGAATAATAGCAGGTGCTGGTGTTACTTTAAAAAAATGTGCCAAATTATGGGCTGATACGTTACAAGCCCCTTGCAATTTAACTTGTGGACAAACGAAGAATGTCCCTCAGTAGAATCACAGCCATTCCCTGTTAAGAAAACTTCTTTATCCTCACTCTGACAGTGAAACGAAAGGGTAACAACCATAATTCATGGAGAAAAGTACTACCAACGGGTTCAAACCTACCCACACGGTAATGTTTTATGCAGGCTGTAAATTGAAATAGCGAGATAGGCAATGAGATCCCCCTGTGTATTACTCATACAGAAGAAATCGTTTTCTCAATGGAGAATGGAAACCGTTCTAATTTTTCAGTATGCAACATGTGTATGGAGCGTCTTTCATGACATAAGCCGTTGTCTATTTGTCAAATTAAATGCTAAAAACAGTGCTGAAGCATTCAAATAATCCCACGGTCCTTTGCCACTTTCCAGGGTCAGCAATGTCCAAGCAAATTGCATTACCGAACGCAATTGATGTTGCCCATGATACAACACAGAGGCATAACTTTGTACTATGTCAATTACAGATGAAAAAATATTATCTAAAGTGTAAATATGTGAAGACAAAGTGTTAATGCTATTATCAACTATGTCAACAGCCTTTCTCAAATTATTCTGCTATAGTTATCATAAGCAGAAAGCTGCTTCATTTGGGACAATTTCCAAAATTCATCTTATGCAGCATTTTCAAAACATTTTGAACGAGGGGCCCAAAAGGAAGTCTGCTAAATCAGGGTTCCCAGACAATAGAGAAAGATGCTGTTTCACAGATGTAAGTGTCGAGCATTCCAACCATTGTTGGCATTATTTCCCAACAGAGTATGTAGTGACAGTATGAGAGTCTGGAAAACGTGAGTCTGGTTTAGAAAGTGTAAACCCACTGTAGTCATCAAAAAAGTAGGCCTGGGCTGCACATTCCGCTCCGCTCGCGGAATTTGCAGAATTTGGCTAATTTCGCATTCTGCGAAGAATGCGAAACTGCCCAAAATTCTGCGTTCTGCGGCTTTGCGGAATTTTTTGCTTGTTCGCATTCTCAAAATGGTTGTTCACAAGATGTTTCTCCCCGAGCACGTAAACAGCGATCGCGAACAGGAATAAAACATTGCGAACAAGCAACTCTGCATGCTCTTGGAATTTCTGCGTGTTAGCTGAGATTTTTTACTGTTTCGTGGAACTTTGCGTAGCGCGACTACGCAAATTCTGCCCACCCCAAGAAAAAAGTACGATTTACACGCATCATTATTTAATGGCCACACTAACCAACCTAAAGGATGTACAGTGAACGAGTTAAGGGTGACATTTCGGAACATTTCATTCAAAACATCCAATGAATAATCGATAGAGCGCTACCAGTTGTTATAGGCATTTTTAAACAAAAAGAGAGAAAGGGAAGTCGCATCTTCGACTCTTACTCCCAAGGGAAATGTCAAATAAACAACAAAAGAGTGAAGCTAGAAAGTCAAAGGCTTTCAAGAAGGGCCACTCATGTTTATTAGAAAGAGCCCTCACTCACCAACCTAGTTGAGGACATGCTTCATCATTCAGCCCGCACCAGAGAGGTAGAGTGCTTCTCCAGTGTGCTACAATGCCTGATTACAGTTGAGTGGGTTTTTTGGGTGACAAGTGCTAGTGCTGGTGTATGAAGTGAAATTAAAATGGCCCTACTGCTTCCTAAATAAATTTTAATTAGGTGGAGAGTAAGGCCAGGTTAAAAATAGGTCTGGGGCCAGATTGGGTCACATTCGATTGAACATAGGTACATCGATAATATCCTGATGATCTGAGCAGGGTCTGTGGATGAGTTACTGCCTAGTATATTTGGATATGAATATGTACTACAATATGTAATTTACAATGAACTTTGATCATAAAAAGATACAATTCCTAGCTGTGGAATTGTACATATATGGTTCCAAATTAATGAGCAGAATATATAGAAAAGAGACATGCCAGGCTGTAACATAGTTTTACATGCAAGTAGTGCTCATCCCAGACATCACCTTTCTGCCATATGGAAATGGTCAGGGCCAGGAGGAACTGCAGCTTAGATACAGAATATGTCAGGAATTTGGCTGACATTAAACAGAGGTTCCTTTTTAGAGGCTATGACAGTTATACCTTCAGAGATGTACATGAAAGAGCAATGAAGATAGCCGAGTGGGCTGGGTATGCTCAGACGTGAGTCCCAGGCTCTCCACATCACTGGAGTCAAGCTATCCAGGCTGAAGAAGGCTGATAGCCAGAAACTGGTCCTTGGATGCTTGATTCCGGTCTAGGAAAGACATGGCTTGGTAGTTCGGGCTGGACTGTTCCCATGAGGCACAGGGTCAAGGCTGATTTGCATATAGCCATTGTCTGACCTAGGGTGGTGTGGAGTGCAAAAAAATGATGGATTTAGGCCCAGATCTTTGTACTGGGGTGAATGTAAGACATTGTTCTGCATTCTGTCCACCAACTATGTTTTTTGCAATTTTCACCCTGAGTGGGCTGGGTATGCTCAGATGTGAGTCCCAGGCTCTCCACATCACTGGAGTCAAGCTATCCAGGCTGAAGAAGGCTGATAGCCAGAAACCGGTCCTTGGATGCTTGATTCCGGTCTAGGAAAGACATGGCTTGGTAGTTCGGGCTGGACTGTTCCCATGAGGCACAGGGTCAAGGCTGATTTGCATATAGCCATTGTCTGACCTAGGGTGGTGTGAAGTGCAAATAAATGATGGATTTAGGCCCAGATCTTTGAAGTGGGGTGAATGTATGACATTGTTCTGCATTCTGTCCATCAACTGTGTTTTTTGCTAGATACAGAATATGTCAGGAATTTGGCTGACATTAAACAGAGGTTCCTTTTTAGAGGCTATGACAGTTATACCTTCAGAGATATACATGAAAGAGCAATGAAGATAGCCACACAAGTCACACTTTAAGACAACAGAACTAAGCACGACACATACACAGAAACTATTAGACCTATCTTCACTTATGGCAGTAACATAGGTGATGTCATCAGAAGTCTGAACAGACACTGGCACTTGTTGAAAGAATACCCCAATATTGCACACCATATTACCAGACGCCCATATATTACCTTTCACAATAAAATAACTCTTAGAGGACTTATCAGCCCTAGTAACCCAGGCAACAAACAACTTGAGAATTGGTTAACACCACACATGAAAGGTTTCCACAAATGTGTACACTGTACTATGTGCAAAGTTGCAAAAGAGAAAGAAATCATATAAATATAATGACAGCCTCATCTTCTATATCAAAAGTAAAATACATTAAACAGCACATTCTGTGGGCTACGTGTTGATTTATAAGTGAATGGGATTTATGTGGGAAGCACGGTGAGAATGGACAAAGTAATGGAACACTTTCAAGCAGTGAAACAAGGGGATCATGAATACCACTTTGCACTTCATACACTGAGTTGTAAACAAGACGACCAACATAGGAGCTTTCAGTTCCATGGTCTAGAAATGGTACAACAAAATTATATAGGCCGTAACCAAGAGTTACACTTGAGACGCCAAAAAAACATTTGGATTTTGTGTCTCAAAGCTGTGAAAAAGGAGCTTAACATGGATCGTGAATTGCATTACTTCTTGGGTGATTAAGAACTGATAATTTTTGCTGCATTCTGTGACAATGTACTGCTACAAGTGCTGATACTACGTTGCGTGGTCCTAAGAAATAGTAATGATGTATAATTTCAAATGTGATCGTAGGAAGCTTTATATTTACTTCCAATGCATTCAAGTCAATACAGTCTTCATTTCGATTGTCATAATCATTAAAGACACAGTACAAAAAGTGACTGAGGGAATTCATAATGTATAATAATAAATCCTATTAAAATCATAGTAAGAAGTTGATAAAAAGGTATAAGTAAAATGCATAGGCGATAATACACAATATACAAATATTTACACAACTATTGGCAGATGCTATTTACCCCCTTATTGATGCATAAAACAAAACATACACCTGGTTTGGGTATCAATGACAACCACCCATACTGGGAGTGAACTTACAATGCTATTCCACTGAGGATAGAGTCATAAGGTGGGACTGACAAGAATTAGAGTACCCTCAACATAGTGGCTCGGATGCCCCACATCCAGCTCAAAAATGTAGCCACAACAATTACTATAGGCTCATGTGTGTTGGTCTTCAGGATCTGTAGCGCCTCCATACCGGACCTTGTGCCCAGATTCAAGCATATTGGTTTCAACCATTTATTTCTTGCTAACTTGTAAGCTGAAAATTCAAATAACAAATGTGCTAGCATTTCAATATGAGCTGGACATGTATTACATTTATCATCCGTCAAGGAATGCCATCTACTTGTAAATGATTTTATAGGTAGGGAACCCATCCTAAATTGATGGAACAGCTTCCTATCACTTGGTTTAGTAATAAAATCCCAGTAACATTCAAACTCAGTATCTTGTTTATACTCCAAGAATGCTCCGGACAAAGTATGCCCCTGAGTAGATGAAAGCTGATTGGTCTTGACCATGTTCCAATATGCTGCCTTAAACTCTTTTTTTAAAGGGAATGTGCCACTTGCTGAGTCTCCCACAGGTTGCTCAACCCCATATTTATCAATAAACTTTTTATCTTGCATAACCAGGCGATCTTACACAAACAGTCTGCCCCTGAACATCAGAGAACACCTCGGCATAAGCAGACAACTCAGGGGTTGACCAAAGCCTTGTCCAAAATGCTAACGCTCTGTAGCGGGCTATGTCCTCTATAGTATGGCAGCAAAGATCTGAGTAAAGGGGCTTACGCGGTGTTGACTATGGAAGGCCTTTTATAGCTCTCACAAATTCGTTTTGAGCTGCAATCAAGGGTGAAAAATCATCAAAGCCCCAAAGTTGAGCACTGTAAAGTATAGAGGTACTGATCTTGAAATTATAGATCTTTAATGCAGGGATTTTTGGCTTAGTCTGTGAAAGCCTCAGTTCTTTTGTAAGTACGCCAGCTAGCTGGGTATGTTTTAGAGCCAGTGAATCAATATGTGGCTTCCACTGTAATTTCCTACATAAAGTTATCTCCAAATATGTAAAAACATCAGTCTGTTCTAAAAGTATGTTGCTCATGAAGACTCTCCCTTTAATGGCTTTGTGTTTGTGGAGGACCATAAACTTGGTCTTCTCCACTTTAACCACAAGTTCATGATCACAACAGAACTCCACAAAACTAGTCAGGGCAGACTGCAACCACTTTTGTGTCTTTGAAATTATCAAGGTATCGTCTGCGAACATGAGCAGGGGTATCTTCAAGCAGGCTAATGTGGGGGCATCTGTTGGATGGGTAGAAAAATATTGTACACCCCTATTATAAATAAAGAGAATTGGGTAGGTGCCAAAACGCACCCTTGACGTACGTCCTTAGAAACAGGGAATCTGTGCGTGACACTCCCCTGTGAGCCCCAGCGAACCTGTGCATAATTAGAATCATGAAGTTTAACTAAGACTGCCAGTACTTCCAATGGCATCCCCATTTCCGCAAAAGCAGTCCACATTTTGTTTTGAGAGACCAAATCAAAGGCGGATTTGAGATCAATAAAAGCAACAAAAATTGTACCCCCTCCAATGATAACAGCCCGCGAATAGATTAACATGAACCTAAAAACCTGGTCTATGGTGCCAGTGTGTGGGTGTAACCCTGCCTGGAGCGTTGTCAAGATGTCATTATCTGCTTTCCAGGACTTGACTTTGCACAACACTAACCTGGCAGCAATCTTTTGGATAGAGTCTATGAGGCTTATTGGCCTATAGTTGCCTGGTAGGGCTTGATCACCTTTTTTGTAAATTGGGAGGATTTCCGCACCTCTCCATGTATGTGGGATGGGGGCACCACTGGCTATTTCATTGGCGAGTATCTGAATATAGGTTACCCAATTTCCATTGTCATGCAGAAACAAATCAGCCGGTATACAATCCAGACCCGGGGCCCTACCTCTCGGGATTGATTTAAGTACGGATTCAACCTCTTAACTCTCAAAATGCAGCATGGTTTCTAGGGTTGGGAGCTGGAATTGTTCTTTACTATTACAAGTGAAAGCAAACTGGGCCTCATAATGTGAGGACCACAGTTCAAGGGCTACATGATTAACTGGTGTTTGGATGGAATCACCACTTCCTCATTTGACAAGCTGCCAACAGTTTTTCAATTTTCAATTTCAAATCTTTATTTCGATCATAAAAGATCATAAAAGATATACAAAGATAAACGATCATTAAAATACAAGTAAAACACAATAGGGGCAGTATACGAATAAACTATATAAAGTACAATTCTTAAAAAAATTGCTTGTGCCGAATACAAGAGAGGTAGAAGAGGGGTTTCATAAAATTGTGATGTCCTTGATTATTCGTGCACGTACGCGCCACATTGCGGTCAGAAATTTTGCCATGGCATACACTGTTGGCGAAGATAGATCCGTCTTTAGGACTCTATAGGCCGGAGCGTATGTTCTGAAGCCCAAGTTTTTTAGATGAGGAACCAGCCAATGTCTCCTAATTCTGGTATAGGCTCCACAGAACAGAACCACATGCAAGTCGCTCTCCAGTTTATATGCGCAAGCCGGGCACGCCCCCGTCTCTGATCCACCAGCCCAGGCCTTTGTAAAGGACCTTAGGGGAAGAGACCCATACCTCCATTGCAGGAAGATCTTCCGTGTGAACACCGGTGTCATGCCATCCAAAACACATTCATGACTGTAGGAGTCTTTGATTTTAACGAAGAGATCAGTCAGGAACCCTTCCCGGATGGTGTCCAGTGTTTTTTGAAGCATGAAGTTGTAAAACAAAGTGGACAATGCTTCTCTGGAGATCCTTGCAGACGCACTTTCCAGATCCAACCATAAGTCAGGCACTCCAAGAGTCACACACATTCTCTTTATGTACTTTAGCCAAGGAATTTTAGTTGCATTAGGTAACAAAAGAAATTCCTGAAGCTCCGCTCTATAATTGAAAAAAGGTCCTGGCTACTCCACAGGCGACGCCAGTAGGTCAGGGGTTTGAGGCCCAGTTCTTCAGTAATAGGTCTCAGAGCCAGGTCTAGTCTTAATGGGAGAAGTGGAGTACTTGGGGGGAGGGCAACCAGCTGTCTAATGAATTTATTTTCTATGGTTTGAATAATGTGTGTCGAGGTGTGATCCCACAGCTCGCTACCATAGACGATTCCCCCCCCCCCCCGAGCCTGGGCTTTGTAAATATGTATAGCAGGTGCCAATGGGCGAAGTGGAGATTTCCTAGCAATTCTCGTGATGCCTCCCGCCCTCTGCGCTAATTTCATGCTAGCTTTTGTTATGTGGGCCGCCCATTTTAAGTTCTGGTTTAGGGTTATTCCAAGATATTCTATTGTATAAACCCTTTCCAGACATGTTGTGCCCAGGCCGGGATTTGGGCGATTGTTGGCCTTAGGGTTGAGAATCATAAATTTTGTCTTTGCAGGGTTGATTTCAAGCCCCCTTTCATTGCAAAAGCCTAGGAAGCCATCTAGGACCCTCTGTAGCCCCATTGGCGATTTGGATAGCAGCAGGGTGTCATCCGCAAACATGATTGCGGGAACCCTGCTGCCGTTCAATTTTGGTGCATCTATATTGTCTTTGCGAGCTTGGAGATGCGGCGAGCAGCAACAATCTCGCACTCGCGAAAATACAAAATTTGCAATTCTGCACAAGAAATCCACCAGCAAGCAGCATAAACCTTCTGGAAATGATGATTTTTATCTGAAAAACTCCGCAGGTTGACATTTGCCTGCCCTTTTTTGCGAGGAGTCCATTTTGGGGAGGGGGGGTGGGAGGAAGGAAGTCCCCCATAGTCTTCAACTTCCTGTTCCTGTCCAGCAGGCTCCTCCCAGTGCTTTGTCCATCTCCTGGTCACTTTTCATTTGGATCTGGAGCTGGAAGGATTACTTTTTGTGGATGCTGCTGGATCTTTGGATTTGAGGCCTTTTTGACTTTCTTTGGATCACTTTTGGATTAGAAATTTCACAAGTAAGTTTGTTTGGGGCATTACAGTTGCTGCAACTACAATTTTGGAATTTTCGATTTTTGGGCTGTTTTGGGGCCTTTTGCCCAGGGGTACTCAGTGGTGGGTGCACTGAGTCTTTCTGTGGGGTGTTTTGAATTTAAACATCATGGAGGGGCTGGATGGCTTGGGATTGTGCTGATTTTTCTGTGATTTTCGTTTTTTTGGCCTGTTGTGGCCTTTTCACCAGGGGTAGTGAGTGTTGCATGGGCCTAGTCTTTCTGTGGGTTTTCTTGAATTTAAACATCACGGAGGGGCTGGATGGCTTGGGATTGTGCTAATTTTTCTGTGATTTTCGTTTTTTTGGCCTGTTGTGGCCTTTTCACCAGGGGTAGTGAGTGGTGCATGGGCCTAGTCTTTCTGTGGGTTGTCTTGAATTTAAACATGATGGAGGGGCTGGATGGCTTGGGATTGTGCTGATTTTTCTGTGATTTTCGTTTTTTTGGCCTGTTGTGGACAGGCCATGTGGTTGGGGGCAATTTTGAGTGCTGCTACAGGCCCTGGCCATGTGATGTGAGGGAGGGGGCCATTTTGAATGCAGGCAGTGTTCTCAGGCCTGCACCCATTTTGCCTAGTTTTCATCCATTATGCCCAGGGGTAGTGAGTGGTGCATGGGCCTAGTCTTTCTGTGGGTTGTCTTGAATTTAAACATCATGGAGGGGCTGGATGGCTTGGGATTGTGCTGATTTTTCTGTGATTTTCGTTTTTTTGGCCTGTTGTTGTGGCCTTTTCACCAGGGGTAGTGACTAGTGAGTGTTGCATGGGCCTAATCTTTCTGTGGGGTGTCTTGAATTTAAGCATCATGGAGGGCATGGGATTGTGCTGATTTTTCTGTTTTTTTTGGGGTGTATAACTGAACTGATGTTCCTCTGTCTTCCATTGCTTTTAGGTGCACAAGACTCAAGAGAACCACCAGTGCCAGGAAGAAGTCCTGCAGCGGTGTGTGTGTGCAGCATAACGTCACGCGACGTCACGTCTGGCCTCAGACAACTCTGCAACTCGTGCAACTGCGGCTTTCTGTTCTGACCTGCTCTGAAGAAGATGGCCCCCAAAAAGTTCTCTGTAGCTCCTCTAGCAAGAAAGTTGCCAGTAAGGAGCAGGAGAAGCAAGTTACCAAGGAGGTTGGTGTGCCGTCCGCCGTGTTTTTGGGAGTAAAAACAAAAGTACGCCTGCAGCAGCAGCAGGATCTGCTGGGGACCAAGCTGGGAGCAGCAACCCCGCTCCATTGGGCTCAGTGCCTCCACCACCACGCCAACTTAAGTCAAAGCCCTTGAGTGCTGCAGAAGCAGTCAGTGTACTTCTTCAATCACCATCGACCAGTGATGTTGGCTCATCGCAAGAAAGTAGCAGCAATGTCCCTGAATCAACACAGGTTGCTGTAACTCATCTGACAAGTGTTGGTTGAACAACCACAGCTGCAACAACAACAACATCTGCAAGTACAAGCCCAAGTACATGTGGAAGGAGAGGCAGCGCAAGGAGATGCGCAAGCAGAGGTGCATGGAGGGTCACAAGTGCCCACAATAGTTGTTCCTCCTGAAATAGGGGCACATCAGGAAATTGACAATCAAACCGAGGTATCATTTGAGGAAGCCACTCCTCCTGATGATCATTCATTGTCTTCCACATCCCTAGCAAGGAAAAGATCAAGGGGGGTGTCTACATCTTCTTCAAGCCCACCTCCTTCTGATGATCTGGATGAAGATTGGGAACCATCATGGCAGTCTGAGAGTGAGGCACACCATGATCTGACAAAGATACCTAAGCGTAAAAGGAAGGTCGTCGAAAAACTCATAGCTATGGAGTGTGATGAGGCTCAACAAGAAGTGACAGATACTGCTGCTGATGAAGCCTCTCACGACGACGAGCCAGTCATCATAAAGGTCACTTTGCTGGGTCTGCAGCAAAGAGACATTTTGACCCTATCCCGAGAAGCTGCTGAGCGTGATGATGATGTCGACGAGGAGGCAATGGAAACACAACAATCATTGGAGTTAACTAGTACACCAACACCTACCGCTTCCATATTTCTTCCTCGCAAGAAGGGACCTCCATCCACCTCGACCTCAATTAGTGGTGGTGAAAGTGCAAAACGTACTGAAGTTCGGCAATCCACATCCTCCACTTCATCTGGCATTAGCAGCAGGACCACCACCACCAGTATCGCCGCCTCCTCCGGCCCCCAAAGACATTTTAAGTCTGCAGTTTGGGACTTCTTTAGTGTTTGCCCAAAAAAGGAAAACGTAGCCATTTGTAGCATTTGTAAGCTTCGAGTTAGTCGTGGTAAGTTTGGTACCAACTATGGTACCGGAGGCCAGAGAGGTCATCTTAGGAGACAGCACACTGTCCAATGGTTTGCGCACCTACAGGCGATCATGGAAGCCCGAATTGCACGTAATGAAAGCGTTGATGTTTCATCTGATGATGACGAGGAGGAAGAAGATGTGTCAAACACTTCACTTACACCCAGTACCCCTGTCAGCAGCACACCCCATGTGAGCCACACTAAGAGTGTGGGAGAGAGTAATACACCAATGTGAAAAAGTTCATCAGCGAGTGTAACTGGGTCGAAGATATCATCATCATCATCCCGTAAATCCTTGGTCCAGGGCAACATTAAAAAGATGTTGTTTACAGAAGCGCAATATGAACGCAACCACCCACTGACGCGTCTGTATAACACTAAGCTGGCTAAAATGCTAGCTCTGGACCTTCTCCCTTTTTCTTTCGTAGAAGGGGTTGGTTTTCTAGAATTAGTGGCAGCGCTCTGCCCTAAATGGAAGGTTCCTAGCCGGTTCTATTTTGCCCGAGTTGCGGTTCCAGCACTACATGAAGATGTTCTGAGGGTGATTGGGGCAGCTTTGCAGAAGAGTGCTGTTCACACTATACATCTGACAACAGACATGTGGACCAGTGGCGCAGGCGCTGATTACATGTGCATCACTGCACACTGGGTCTCTTTTTCAGGGGTTAAAGCAAAGCTAAACGCAGGTGTTGACCCGGACCAAGTTTTTAAAGCTGCTCAGAAACATGCAACACTAGCCATGTTTGGTTTGGAGAAACGTCACACAGCAGAAAACATTTTGGATGTGTTTAACACAAAGGTCCTTGACTGGCTGTCCCCAAAAAAACGCCAGGTTGGTTATGTTTCCACGGATAATGGCGCCAATGTAGTTAAGGCCATGGAGCTGGGTGACTATTTCAGAGTGCCGTGTTTGGCGCACTGTATAAACCTGGTTGTCAAAAAATTCTTGAGTGATAAAGACAGTGCAGCGTACAGGGTAGTGGACACCTGCCGAAAAATGTGCAAACATTTCAGCCATTCTTTTAAGGCCCGGAAGCATCTGAGGAGCCTCCTATATAAATGTCAAATGCCAGTGAAAGCACTCATCCAGGAGGTGGCAACACGTTGGAACTCAACCTTCTACATGCTTGAGCGTCTGTATGAGCAGTATACGGTACTCGATCACTATTTCTTAACACAGGGTACAGCTCAGAAGGAGGAACTGAGGATGGGTGCGGCGCAATGGGACATAGTTAAAAGCCTGACACGCATTCTTCGTCCTTTTGAGTTCTTCACGCGTGCAGTCAGCAAGGAGGACTGTAATTTGGGAAAAGCTATCCCATTGTTGTACATGCTGGAGCACCAACTGAAGGAGGTGTGTTCTGTGTTTCAAAAAGATGAAGAAAACCAAGACCCTTTTGTTCTGGCGGAGAAATTATTAGAGCGCCTACAAGGTGATGAACGTCTTAAAATGATTCACTCAAACCAGCATTACATTTGTGCTACTATTCTGGATCCACGCTACAAAAAGGAGCTGGCAGGCCAAGCATTCTTTCCTTTTGCTGATGAAGATGTTACAAAGTACAAACAGTGGCTAGCCTCCTCATCCAAGAGGTTTGAAAGAGAACGGCAAAAAGTTGAAGGAAAAGGCAGTACATCAGCATCAGCAGGCCATCCCCAGTCACAACAATCCACTTCTGCACCTGTGGCTGCGGCACAAGTGACCTCTCAGCCGTTAAAGAGACCGACAACCGGATCATCTGCACCACCAGACACAACTGTAACATTGGAGGCTGAAGAGGATTGGCTAGCTCGGCTTGGGTTTGGTTCTCAAAAGGTCACTACAACAGCTAAGCAAAGTGGAGGAACCTTTGGAGGAGCACAATGAGTCAATGGTGAAGGACTATCAGAATGACTCAACAGAGGTCTATGTTAATGCTGACCCATTGGCGTATTGGCATGGGAAAAAATAATTGTGGCCACAGCTCTCCAACCTGGCTTTAAACTACTTGTCTTGCCCACTCGCAAGCGTGTCTTCTGAACGTGTTTTCAGTGCTGCTGGTGGCATTGTAACTTCCAAACGGAGCCGCCTCTCGCCCAAAAATGTGGAGAGGTTAACAATGATCAAGATGAATCAGCACCTCATACCACCAGATTACAGAGTACGAGAAAGCACGCCGGATGAAGACGAGGTGGACAGCAACATAGATGAGGGAATTTCTTCTCTGTCAGGTGACACTGAGCTCACCCTGCCTTAATTCGCAGAGTATGATGACGAAGCCTTATTCTTATTCGTGGACCGTGACACCAATGAATCAATAACTTTCTTTTTCATCCTTATTCACTTTTATTTCTGTGGGTCTGTCTTTCTTTGTTGTGCACAGTTAATATAATTCAAACTTTAATCACCTAATCACAAAAACAAGCCCATCAGCAGAACTGTCTTCCCTTGTTTGCTTATTGATTTGAAGGTGCCGCAGTCTGCATTCCTCAGGTTCACAAGTTCAGAAGAACATGCTCCTCTATCTTCCTCCTCCAGACTCCTATTTCCATCAAAGGAGAGGGCTGGTTTACGCCCAATGAAGAAAGACTCAGCGCTTGTGGGGGTGTTGTTCTACCTCTTTGCGGGTGAGTTGACGGCTCTGGGGCCATTGCTGGGAAGCTCTAATACCGGATAAAAGTGGTTTGGACCAAATCCGAGGCGGAAATGTTTTGGTGTTTTTGCTGACTTGCTTGCCTTTGAGGTGCTCTTTGGGGGGGTTCCGGCTGTTTGTGGGTGAGTTTCAGGGTCTGGGAGCACTGCTGGGACACTCTAATCTTGATTGCATTTGCTTTTCAGGAAATCCGTGGTGGTAAACCGGAGTTATGGCCTAGCTACACAGCGCGTTTGGACCGAAGGCCGAGAAATATTGTAAGTATGAGATTTTGCTTTTGGCCTGTTTGGGGGTGTAGTGCTTTTTGGCGGGTGGGTTGGCGGGTCTTGGGGCATTCCTGGGAAGGTCTAATACCGGATAGAAGTGGTTGGGACAAAATCCATAAAGATGTTTTTTTTGCTATTTCTGACATTTTGCTCAATGTAGCGTTTTCGGGGGCCTGTTTGGGGCGCTTCCTGGTGTTTGTGGGTGGGTTTCGGGGTCTGGGAGCACTGCTGGCTATGGATACTTTAGTTTGCAAGAGGTTTGAAGCAAATCCATGGTGGCAGAGGGGAGTTAGGGCCTAGCTGCAGAGCGCGCGCGGAGTGATTTCGGAAATTGGCCAAAAAATGACTAAGTCCCCATTTTTGTACTTTTGCTCTTTGGCTGTTTGGGGGTCTTCTACTCGTTTTCCCCTAGGTTGACGGCTCTGGGGCCGTTGCTGGGAAGCTCTAATACCGGATAAAAGTGGTTTGGACCAAATCGGAGGTGGAATTTTTTGTGTGTTTTTGCTGATTGCTTGCGTTTGAGGAGCTCTTTGGGGGGGTTCCGGCTATTTGTGGGTGAGTTTCAGGGTCTGGGAGCACTGCTGGGACACTCTAATCTTGATTGCATTTGCTTTTCAGGAAATCCGTGGTGGTAAACCGGAGTTATGGCCTAGCTACACAGCGCGTTTGGACCGAAGGCCGAGAAATATTGTAAGTATGAGATTTTGCTTTTGGGCTGTTTGGGGGTGTTGTGCTTTTTGGCGGGTAGGTTGGCGGGTCTTGGGGCATTCCTGGGAAGGTCTAATACCGGATAGAAGTGGTTGGGACAAAATCCTTAAGGATTTTGTTTTTGCTATTTCTGATATTTTGCTCAATGTAGCGTTTTCGGGGGCCTGTTTGGGGGGCTTCCTGGTGTTTGTGGGTGGGTTTTGGGGTCTGGGAGCACTGCTGGCTGTAGATACTTTAGTTTGCAAGAGGTTTGAAGCAAATCCATGGTGGCAGAGGAGAGTTAGGGCCTAGCTGCAGAGCGCGCGTGGAGTGATTTGGGAAATTGGCCAAAAAATTACTAAGTCCCCATTTTTGTACTTTTGCTCTTTGTCTGTTTGGGGGTCTTCTTCTCGTTTTCTCCTGGGTTGACGGCTCTGGGGCCATTGCTGGGAAGCTCTAATACCGGATAAAAGTGGTTTGGACCAAATCGGAGGCGGAATTTTTTTTGTGTTTTTGCTGACTTCCTTGCCTTTGAGGAGCTCTTTGGGGGGGTTCCGGCTGTTTGTGGGTGAGTTTCGGGGCCTTGGAGCACTGCTGGGACACTCTAATCTTGATTGCATTTGCTTTTCAGGAAATCCGTGGTGGTAAACCGGAGTTATGGCCTAGCTACACAGCGCGTTTGGACCGAAGGCCGAGAAATATTGTAAGTATGAGATTTTGCTTTTGGGCTGTTTGGGGGTGTTGTGCTTTTTGGCGGGTGGGTTGGCGGGTCTTGGGGCATTCCTGGGAAGGTCTAATACCGGATAGAAGTGGTTGGGACAAAATCCATAAGGATTTTTTTTTGTTGCTATTTCAGACATTTTGCTCAATGTAGCGTTTTCGGGGGCCTGTTTGGGGGGCTTCCTGGTGTTTGTGGGTGGGTTTCGGGGTCTGGGAGCACTGCTGGCTATGGATACTTTAGTTTGCAAGAGGTTTGAAGCAAATCCATGGTGGCAGAGGGGAGTTAGGGCCTAGCTGCAGAGCGCGCGCGGAGTGATTTGGGAAATTGGCCAAAAAATGACTAAGTCCCCATTTTTGTACTTTTGCTCTTTGGCTGTTTGGGGGTCTTCTACTCGTTTTCTCCTGGGTTGACGGCTCTGGGGCCATTGCTGGGAAGCTCTAATACCGGATAAAAGTGGTTTGGACCAAATCGGAGGCGGATTTTTTTTGTGTTTTTGCTGACTTACTTTCCTTTGAGGAGCTCTTTGGGGGTGTTCTGGCTGTTTTTGGGTGAGTTTCAGGGTCTGGGAGCACTGCTGGGACACTCTAATCTTGATTGCATTTGCTTTTCGGGAAATCCGTGGTGGTAAACCGGAGTTATGGCCTAGCTACACAGCGCGTTTGGACCGAAGGCCGAGAAATATTGTAAGTATGAGATTTTGCTTTTGGGCTGTTTGGGGGTGTTGTGCTTTTTGGCGGGTAGGTTGGCGGGTCTTGGGGCATTCCTGGGAAGGTCTAATACCGGATAGAAGTGGTTGGGACAAAATCCATAAGGATTTTGTTTTTGCTATTTCTGATATTTTGCTCAATGTAGCGTTTTCGGGGGCCTGTTTGGGGGGCTTCCTGGTGTTTGTGGGTGGGTTTTGGGGTCTGGGAGCACTGCTGGCTGTAGATACTTTAGTTTGCAAGAGGTTTGAAGCAAATCCATGGTGGCAGAGGAGAGTTAGGGCCTAGCTGCAGAGCGCGCGTGGAGTGATTTGGGAAATTGGCCAAAAAATTACTAAGTCCCCATTTTTGTACTTTTGCTCTTTGTCTGTTTGGGGGTCTTCTTCTCGTTTTCTCCTGGGTTGACGGCTCTGGGGCCATTGCTGGGAAGCTCTAATACCGGATAAAAGTGGTTTGGACCAAATCGGAGGCGGAATTTTTTGTGTGTTTTTGCTGACTTCCTTGCCTTTGAGGAGCTCTTTGGGGGGGTTCCGGCTGTTTGTGGGTGAGTTTCGGGGTCTGGGAGCACTGCTGGGGCACTCTAATCTTGATTGCATTTGCTTTTCAGGAAATCCGTGGTGGTAAACCGGAGTTATGGCCTAGCTACACAGTGCGTTTGGACCGAAGGCCGAGAAATATTGTAAGTATGAGATTTTGCTTTTGGGCTGTTTGGGGGTGTTATGATTTTTGGCGGGTGGGTTGGCGGGTCTTGCGGCATTCCTGGGAAGGTCTAATACCGGATAGAAGTGGTTGGGACAAAATCTATAAGGATTTTTTTTGTTGCTATTTCTGACATTTTGCTCAATGTAGCGTTTTCGGGGGCCTGTTTGGGGGGCTTCCTGGTGTTTGTGGGTGGGTTTCGGGGTCTGGGAGCACTGCTGGCTATGGATACTTTAGTTTGCAAGAGGTTTGAAGCAAATCCATGGTGGCAGAGGGGAGTTAGGGCCTAGCTGCAGAGCGCGCACGGAGTGATTTGGGAAATTGGCCCAAAAATGACTAAGTCCCCATTTTTGTACTTTTGCTCTTTGGCTATTTGGGGGTCTTCTACTCGTTTTCTCCTGGGTTGACGGCTCTGGTGCCATTGCTGGGAAGCTCTAATACCGGATAAAAGTGGTTTGGACCAAATCGGAGGCGGAATTTTCTTTGAGTTTTTGCTGACTTGCTTGCCTTTGAGGAGCTCTTTGGGGGGTTCCGACTGTTTGTGGGTGAGTTTCAGGGTCTGGGAGCACTGCTGGGATACTCTAATCTTGATTGCATTTGCTTTTCAGGAAATCCGTGGTGGTAAACCGGAGTTATGGCCTAGCTACACAGCGCGTTTGGACCGAAGGCCGAGAAATATTGTAAGTATGAGATTTTGCTTTTGGGCTGTTTGGGGGTGTTGTGCTTTTTGGCGGGTAGGTTGGCGGGTCTTGGGGCATTCCTGGGAAGGTCTAATACCGGATAGAAGTGGTTGGGACAATATCCATAAGGATTTTTTTTGTGCTATTTCCGACATTTTGCTCAATGTAGCGTTTTCGGGGGCCTGTTTGGGGGGCTTCCTGGTGTTTGTGGGTGGGTTTCGGGGTCTGGGAGCACTGCTGGTTATGGATACTTTAGTTTTCAAGAGGTTTGAAGCAAATCCATGGTGGCAGAGGGGAGTTAGGGCCTAGCTGCAGAGCGCGCGCGGAGTGATTTGGGAAATTGGCCAAAAAATGACTAAGTCCCCATTTTTGTACTTTTGCTCTTTGGCTGTTTGGGGGTCTTCTACTCATTTTCTCCTGGGTTGACGGCTCTGGGGCCGTTGCTGGGAAGCTCTAATACCGCATAAAAGTGGTTTGGACCAAATCGGAGGTGGAATTTTTTGTGTGTTTTTGCTGATTGCTTGCCTTTGAGGAGCTCTTTGGGGGGGTTCCGGCTATTTGTGGGTGAGATTCAGGGTCTGGGAGCACTGCTGGGACACTCTAATCTTGATTGCATTTGCTTTTCAGGAAATCCGTGGTGGTAAACCGGAGTTATGGCCTAGCTACACAGTGCGTTTGGACCGAAGGCCGAGAAATATTGTAAGTATGAGATTTTGCTTTTGGGCTGTTTGGGGGTGTTGTGCTTTTTGGCGGGTAGGTTGGCGGGTCTTGGGGCATTCCTGGGAAGGTCTAATACCGGATAGAAGTGGTTGGGACAAAATCCTTAAGGATTTTGTTTTTGCTATTTCTGATATTTTGCTCAATGTAGCGTTTTCGGGGGCCTGTTTGGGGGGCTTCCTGGTGTTTGTGGGTGGGTTTTGGGGTCTGGGAGCACTGCTGACTGTAGATACTTTAGTTTGCAAGAGGTTTGAAGCAAATCCATGGTGGCAGAGGAGAGTTAGGGCCTAGCTGCAGAGCGCGCGTGGAGTGATTTGGGAAATTGGCCAAAAAATTACTAAGTCCCCATTTTTGTACTTTTGCTCTTTGTCTGTTTGGGGGTCTTCTTCTCGTTTTCTCCTGGGTTGACGGCTCTGGGGCCATTGCTGGGAAGCTCTAATACCGGATAAAAGTGGTTTGGACCAAATCGGAGGCGGAATTTTTTTTGTGTTTTTGCTGACTTCCTTGCCTTTGAGGAGCTCTTTGGGGGGGTTCCGGCTGTTTGTGGGTGAGTTTCGGGGCCTTGGAGCACTGCTGGGACACTCTAATCTTGATTGCATTTGCTTTTCAGGAAATCCGTGGTGGTAAACCGGAGTTATGGCCTAGCTACACAGCGCGTTTGGACCGAAGGCTGAGAAATATTGTAAGTATGAGATTTTGCTTTTGGGCTGTTTGGGGGTGTTGTGCTTTTTGGCGGGTGGGTTGGCGGGTCTTGGGGCATTCCTGGGAAGGTCTAATACCGGATAGAAGTGGTTGGGACAAAATCCATAAGGATTTTTTTTTTTGCTATTTCAGACATTTTGCTCAATGTAGCGTTTTCGGGGGCCTGTTTGGGGGGCTTCCTGGTGTTTGTGGGTGGGTTTCGGGGTCTGGGAGCACTGCTGGCTATGGATACTTTAGTTTGCAAGAGGTTTGAAGCAAATCCATGGTGGCAGAGGGGAGTTAGGGCCTAGCTGCAGAGCGCGCGCGGAGTGATTTGGGAAATTGGCCAAAAAATGACTAAGTCCCCATTTTTGTACTTTTGCTCTTTGGCTGTTTGGGGGTCTTCTACTCGTTTTCTCCTGGGTTGACGGCTCTGGGGCCATTGCTGGGAAGCTCTAATACCGGATAAAAGTGGTTTGGACCAAATCGGAGGCGGATTTTTTTTGTGTTTTTGCTGACTTACTTTCCTTTGAGGAGCTCTTTGGGGGTGTTCTGGCTGTTTTTGGGTGAGTTTCAGGGTCTGGGAGCACTGCTGGGACACTCTAATCTTGATTGCATTTGCTTTTTGGGAAATCCGTGGTGGTAAACTGGAGTTATGGCCTAGCTACACAGCGCGTTTGGACCGAAGGCCGAGAAATTTTGTAAGTATGAGATTTTGCTTTTGGGCTGTTTGGGGGTGTTGTGCTTTTTGGCGGGTAGGTTGGCGGGTCTTGGGGCATTCCTGGGAAGGTCTAATACCGGATTGAAGTGGTTGGGACAAAATCCATAAGGATTTTGATTTTGCTATTTCTGATATTTTGCTCAATGTAGCGTTTTCGGGGGCCTGTTTGGGGGGCTTCCTGGTGTTTGTGGGTGGGTTTTGGGGTCTGGGAGCACTGCTGGCTGTAGATACTTTAGTTTGCAAGAGGTTTGAAGCAAATCCATGGTGGCAGAGGAGAGTTAGGGCCTAGCTGCAGAGCGCGCGTGGAGTGATTTGGGAAATTGGCCAAAAAATTACTAAGTCCCCATTTTTGTACTTTTGCTCTTTGTCTGTTTGGGGGTCTTCTTCTCGTTTTCTCCTGGGTTGACGGCTCTGGTGCCATTGCTGGGAAGCTCTAATACCGGATAAAAGTGGTTTGGACCAAATCGGAGGCGGAATTTTCTTTGAGTTTTTGCTGACTTGCTTGCCTTTGAGGAGCTCTTTGGGGGGTTCCGACTGTTTGTGGGTGAGTTTCAGGGTCTGGGAGCACTGCTGGGACACTCTAATCTTGATTGCATTTGCTTTTCAGGAAATCCGTGGTGGTAAACCGGAGTTATGGCCTAGCTACACAGCGCGTTTGGACCGAAGGCCGAGAAATATTGTAAGTATGAGATTTTGCTTTTGGGCTGTTTGGGGGTGTTGTGCTTTTTGGCGGGTGGGTTGGCGGGTCTTGGGGCATTCCTGGGAAGGTCTAATACCGGATAGAAGTGGTTGGGACAATATCCATAAGGATTTTTTTTGTGCTATTTCCGACATTTTGCTCAATGTAGCGTTTTCGGGGGCCTGTTTGGGGGGCTTCCTGGTGTTTGTGGGTGGGTTTCGGGGTCTGGGAGCACTGCTGGTTATGGATACTTTAGTTTTCAAGAGGTTTGAAGCAAATCCATGGTGGCAGAGGGGAGTTAGGGCCTAGCTGCAGAGCGCGCGCGGAGTGATTTGGGAAATTGGCCAAAAAATGACTAAGTCCCCATTTTTGTACTTTTGCTCTTTGGCTGTTTGGGGGTCTTCTACTCATTTTCTCCTGGGTTGACGGCTCTGGGGCCGTTGCTGGGAAGCTCTAATACCGCATAAAAGTGGTTTGGACCAAATCGGAGGTGGAATTTTTTGTGTGTTTTTGCTGATTGCTTGCCTTTGAGGAGCTCTTTGGGGGGGTTCCGGCTGTTTGTGGGTGAGTTTCAGGGTCTGGGAGCACTGCTGGGACACTCTAATCTTGATTGCATTTGCTTTTCAGGAAATCCGTGGTGGTAAACCGGAGTTATGGCCTAGCTACACAGCGCGTTTGGACCGAAGGCCGAGAAATATTGTAAGTATGAGATTTTGCTTTTGGGCTGTTTGGGGGTGTTGTGCTTTTTGGCGGGTGGGTTGGCGGGTCTTGGGGCATTCCTGGGAAGGTCTAATACCGGATAGAAGTGGTTGGGACAAAATCCATAAGGATTTTTTTTTTGCTATTTTCGACATTTTGCTCAATGTAGCGTTTTTGGGGGACTGTTTGGGGGGCTTCCTGGTGTTTGTGGGTGGGTTTCGGGGTCTGGGAGTACTGGTGGCTATGGATACTTTAGTTTGCAAGAGGTTTGAAGCAAATCCATGGGGGAAGAGGGGAGTTAGGGCCTAGCTGCAGAGCGCGCGGAGTGATTTGGGAAATTGGCCAAAAAATGACTAAGTCCCCATTTTTGTACTTTTGCTCTTTGTCTGTTTGGGGGTCTTCTACTCATTTTCTCCTGGGTTGACGGCTCTGGGGCCATTGCTGGGAAGCTCTTATACCGGATAAAAGTGGTTTGGACCAAATCGGAGGCAGAATTTTTTTGTGTATTTGCTGACTTGCTTGCCTTTGAGGAGCTCTTTGGGGGGGTTCTGGCTGTTTGTGGGTGAGTTTCAGGGTCTGGGAGCACTGCTGGGACACTCTAATCTTGATTGCATTTGCTTTTCAGGAAATCCGCGGTGGTACACCGGAGTTATGGCCTAACTACACAGCGCGTTTGGACCGAAGGCCGAGAAATATTTTAAGTATGAGATTTTGCTTTTGGGCTGTTTGGGGGTGTTGTGCTTTTTGGCGGGTTGGTTGGCGGGCCTTGGGGCATTCCTGGGAAGGTCTAATACCGGATAGAAGTGGTTGGGACAAAATCCATAAGGATATTTTTGTTGCTATTTCTGACATTTTGCTCAATGTAGCGTTTTCGGGGGCCTGTTTGGGGGCTTCCTGATGTTTGTGGGTGGGTTTCGGGGTCTGGGAGAACTGCTGGCTATGGATACTTTAGTTTGCAAGAGGTTTGAAGCAAATCCATGGTGGCAGAGGGGAGTTAGGGCCCAGCTGCAGAGCGCGCAAGGAGTGATTTGGGAAATTGGCCCAAAAATGACTAAGTCCCCATTTTTGTACTTTTGCTCTTTGGCTGTTTGGGGGTCTTCTACTCGTTTTCTCCTGGGTTGACGGCTCTGGGGCCATTGCTGGGAAGCTCTAATACCGGATAAAAGTGGTTTGGACCAAATCGGAGGCAGAATTTTTTTTTGTTTTTGCTGACTTGCTTGCCTTTGAGGAGCTCTTTGGGGGGGTTCCTGCTGCTTGTGGGTGAGTTTCGGGGTCTGGGAGCACTGCTGGGACACTCTAATCTTGATTGCATTTGCTTTTCAGGAAATCCGTGGTGGTAAACCGGAGTTATGGCTTAGCTACACAGCGCGTTTGGACCGAAGGCCGAGAAATATTGTAAGTATGAGATTTTGCTTTTGGGCTGTTTGGGGGTGTTGTGCTTTTTGGCGGGTGGGTTGGCGGGTCTTGGGGCATTCCTGGGAAGGACTAATACCGGATAGAAGTGGTTGGGACAAAATCCATAAGGATTTTTTATTGCTATTTCTGACATTTTGCTCAATGTAGCGTTTCGGGGGCCTCTTTGGGGGCTTCCTGGTGTTTGTGGGTGGGTTTCGGGGTCTGGGAGCACTGCTGGCTATGGATACTTTAGTTTGCAAGAGGTTTGAAGCAAATCCATGGAGGCAGAGGGGAGTTAGGGCCTAGCTGCAGAGCGCGCGCAGAGTGATTTGGGAAATTGGCCCAAAAATGACTAAGTCCCCATTTTTGTACTTTGCTCTTTGGCTGTTTGGGGGTCTTCTACTCGTTTTCCCCTGGGTTGACCGCTCTGGGGCCATTGCTGGGAAGCTCTAATACCGGATAAAAGTGGTTTGGACCAAATCGGAGGCGGAATTTTTTTTGAGTTTTTGCTGACTTGCTTGCCTTTGAGGAGCTCTTTGGGGGGGGTTCCGGCTGCTTGTGGGTGAGTTTCGGGGTCTGGGAGCACTGCTGGGACACTCTAATCTTCATTGCATTTGCTTTTCAGGAAATCCGCGGTGGTAGACCGGAGTTATGGCCTAGCTACATAGCACGTTTGGACCGAAGGCCGAGAAATATTGTAAGTATGAGATTTTGCTTTTGGACTGTTTGGGGGTGTTGTGCTTTTTGGCGGGTGGGTTGGCTGGTCTTGGGGCATTCCTGGGAAGGTCTAATACCGGATAGAAGTGGTTGGGACAAAATCCATAAGGATTTTTTTGTTGCTATTTCTGACATTTTGCTCAATGTAGCGTTTTTGGGGGCCTGTTTGGGGGCTTCCTGGTGTTTGTGGGTGGGTTTCAGGGTCTGGGAGAACTGCTGGCTATGGATACTTTAGTTTGCAAGAGGTTTGAAGCAAATCCATGGTGGCAGAGGGAAGTTAGGGCCTAGCTGCAGAGCGCGCGCGGAGTGATTTGGGAAATTGGCCAAAAAATTACTATGTCCCCATTTTTGTACTTTAGCTCTTGGCTGTTTGGGGGTCTTCTACTTGTTTTCTCCTGGGTTGACGGCTCTGGGGCCATTGCTGGGAAGCTCTAATACCGGATAAAAGTGGTTTGGACCAAATCGGAGGCAGAATTCTTTTGTGTTTTTGCTGACTTGCTTACCTTTGAGGAGCTCTTTGGGGGGGTTCCGGCTGTTTGTGGGTGAGTTTCAGGGTCTGGGAGCACTGCTGGGACACTCTAATCTTGATTGCATTTGCTTTTCAGGAAATCCGTGGTGGTAAACCGGAGTTATGGCCTAGCTACACAGCGCGTTTGGACCGAAGGCCGAGAAATATTGTAAGTATGAGATTTTGCTTTTGGGCTGTTTGGGGGTGTTATGATTTTTGGCGGGTGGGTTGGCGGGTCTTGGGGCATTCCTGGGAAGGTCTAATACCGGATAGAAGTGGTTGGGACAAAATCCATAAGGATTTTTTTTTGCTATTTCTGACATTTTGCTCAATGTAGCGTTTTCGGGGACTGTTTGGGGGGCTTCCTGGTGTTTGTGGGTGGGTTTCGGGGTCTGGGAGCACTGCTGGTTATGGATACTTTAGTTTTCAAGAGGTTTGAAGCAAATCCATGGGGGAAGAGGGGAGTTAGGGCCTAGCTGCAGAGCGCGTGGAGTGATTTGGGAAATTGGCCAAAAAATGACTAAGTCCCCATTTTTGTACTTTTGCTCTTTGTCTGTTTGGGGGTCTTCTACTCATTTTCTCCTGGGTTGACGGCTCGGGCCATTGCTGGGAAGCTCTAATACCGGATAAAAGTGGTTTGGACCAAATCGGAGGCGGAATTTTGTTTTTGTTTTTGCTGACTTGCTTGCCTTTGAGGAGCTCTTTGGGGGGGTTCCGGCTGCTTGTGGGTGAGTTTCGGGGTCTGGGAGCACTGCTGGGACACTCTAATCTTGATTGCATTTGCTTTTCAGGAAATCCGTGGTGGTAGACCGGAGTTATGGCTTAGCTACACAGCGCGTTTGGACCGAAGGCCGAGAAATATTGTAAGTATGAGATTTTGCTTTTGGGCTGTTTGGCGGTGTTGTGCTTTTTGGCGGGTGGGTTGGCGGGTCTTGGGGCATTCCTGGGAAGGTCTAATACCGGATAGAAGTGGTTGGGACAAAATCCATAAGAATTTTTTTGTTGCTATTTCTGACATTTTGCTCAATGTAGCGTTTTCGGGGGCCTGTTTGGGGGCTTCCTGGTGTTTGTGGGTGGGTTTCGGGGTCCGGGAGAACTGCTGGCTATGGATACTTTAGTTTGCAAGAGGTTTGAAGCAAATCCATGGAGGCAAAGGGGAGTTAGGGCCTAGCTGCAGAGCGCGCGCGGAGTGATTTGGGAAATTGGCCAAAAAATTACTAAGTCCCCATTTTTGTACTTTAGCTCTTTGGCTGTTTGGGGGTCTTCTACTCGTTTTCTCCTGGGTTGACGGCTCTGGGGCCATTGCTGGGAAGCTCTAATACCGGATAAAAGTGGTTTGGACCAAATCGGAGGCAGAATTGTTTTGTGTTTTTGCTGACTTGCTTGCCTTTGAGGAGCTCTTTGGGGGGTTCCGGCTGTTTGTGGGTGAGTTTCAGGGTCTGGGAGCACTGCTGGGACACTCTAATCTTGATTGCATTTGCTTTTCAGGAAATCCGTGGTGGTAAACCGGAGTTATGGCCTAGCTACACAGCGCGTTTGGACTGAAGGCCGAGAAATATTGTAAGTATGAGATTTTGCTTTTGGGCTGTTTGGGGGTGTTGTGCTTTTTGGCGGGTGGGTTGGCGGGTCTTGGGGCATTCCTGGGAAGGTCTAATACCCGATAGAAGTGGTTGGGACAAAATCCATAAGGATTTTTTTTGTTGCTATTTCTGACATTTTGCTCAATGTAGCGTTTTCGGGGGCCTGTTTGGGGGGCTTCCTGGTGTTTGTGGGTGGGTTTCGGGGTCTGGGAGCACTGCTGGCTATAGATACTTTAGTTTACAAGAGGTTTGAAGCAAATCCATGGTGGCAGAGGAGAGTTAGGGCCTAGCTGCAGAGCGCGCGCGGAGTGATTTGGGAAATTGGCCAAAAAATTACTAAGTCCCCATTTTTGTACTTTTGCTCTTTGTCTGTTTGGGGGTCTTCTACTCGTTTTCTCCTGGGTTGACGGCTCTGGGGCCATTGCTGGGAAGCTCTAATACCGGATAAAAGTGGTTTGGACCAAATCGGAGGCGGAATTTTGTTTTTGTTTTTGCTGACTTGCTTGCCTTTGAGGAGCTCTTTGGGGGGGTTCCGGCTGCTTGTGGGTGAGTTTCGGGGTCTGGGAGCACTGCTGGGACACTCTAATCTTGATTGCATTTGCTTTTCAGGAAATCCGTGGTGGTAGACCGGAGTTATGGCTTAGCTACACAGCGCGTTTGGACCGAAGGCCGAGAAATATTGTAAGTATGAGATTTTGCTTTTGGGCTGTTTGGCGGTGTTGTGCTTTTTGGCGGGTGGGTTGGCGGGTCTTGGGGCATTCCTGGGAAGGTCTAATACCGGATAGAAGTGGTTGGGACAAAATCCATAAGAATTTTTTTGTTGCTATTTCTGACATTTTGCTCAATGTAGCGTTTTCGGGGGCCTGTTTGGGGGCTTCCTGGTGTTTGTGGGTGGGTTTCGGGGTCCGGGAGAACTGCTGGCTATGGATACTTTAGTTTGCAAGAGGTTTGAAGCAAATCCATGGAGGCAAAGGGGAGTTAGGGCCTAGCTGCAGAGCGCGCGCGGAGTGATTTGGGAAATTGGCCAAAAAATTACTAAGTCCCCATTTTTGTACTTTAGCTCTTTGGCTGTTTGGGGGTCTTCTACTCGTTTTCTCCTGGGTTGACGGCTCTGGGGCCATTGCTGGGAAGCTCTAATACCGGATAAAAGTGGTTTGGACCAAATCGGAGGCAGAATTGTTTTGTGTTTTTGCTGACTTGCTTGCCTTTGAGGAGCTCTTTGGGGGGTTCCGGCTGTTTGTGGGTGAGTTTCAGGGTCTGGGAGCACTGCTGGGACACTCTAATCTTGATTGCATTTGCTTTTCAGGAAATCCGTGGTGGTAAACCGGAGTTATGGCCTAGCTACACAGCGCGTTTGGACTGAAGGCCGAGAAATATTGTAAGTATGAGATTTTGCTTTTGGGCTGTTTGGGGGTGTTGTGCTTTTTGGCGGGTGGGTTGGCGGGTCTTGGGGCATTCCTGGGAAGGTCTAATACCCGATAGAAGTGGTTGGGACAAAATCCATAAGGATTTTTTTTGTTGCTATTTCTGACATTTTGCTCAATGTAGCGTTTTCGGGGGCCTGTTTGGGGGGCTTCCTGGTGTTTGTGGGTGGGTTTCGGGGTCTGGGAGCACTGCTGGCTATAGATACTTTAGTTTACAAGAGGTTTGAAGCAAATCCATGGTGGCAGAGGAGAGTTAGGGCCTAGCTGCAGAGCGCGCGCGGAGTGATTTGGGAAATTGGCCAAAAAATTACTAAGTCCCCATTTTTGTACTTTTGCTCTTTGTCTGTTTGGGGGTCTTCTACTCGTTTTCTCCTGGGTTGACGGCTCTGGGGCCATTGCTGGGAAGCTCTAATACCGGATAAAAGTGGTTTGGACCAAATCGGAGGCGGAATCTTTTTTGTGTTTTTGCTGACTTGCTTGCCTTTGAGGAGCTCTTTGGGGGGGTTCCGGCTGTTTGTGGGTGTGTTTCGGGGTCTGGGAGCACTGCTGGGACACTCTAATCTTGATTGCATTTGCTTTTCAGGAAATCCGTGGTGGTAAACCGGAGTTATGGCTTAGCTACACAGCGCATTTGGACCGAAGGCCGAGAAATATTGTAAGTATGAGATTTTGCTTTTGGGCTGTTTGGGGGTGTTGTGCTTTTTGGCGGGAGGGTTGGCGGGTCTTGGGGCATTCCTGGGAAGGTCTAATACCGGATAGAAGTGATTTTTTTTGTTGCTATTTCTGACATTTTGCTCAATGTAGCGTTTTCGGGGGGCCTGTTTGGGGGCTTCCTGGTGTTTGTGGGTGGGTTTCAGGGTCTGGGAGAACTGCTGGCTATGGATACTTTAGTTTGAAAGAGGTTTGAAGCAAATCCATGGTGGCAGAGGGAAGTTAGGGCCTAGCTGCAGAGCGCGCGCGGAGTGATTTGGGAAATTGGCCAAAAAATTACTAAGTCCCCATTTTTGTACTTTAGCTCTTGGCTGTTTGGGGGTCTTCTACTTGTTTTCTCCTGGGTTGACGGCTCTGGGGCCATTGCTGGGAAGCTCTAATACCGGATAAAAGTGGTTTGGACCAAATCGGAGGCAGAATTCTTTTGTGTTTTTGCTGACTTGCTTGCCTTTGAGGAGCTCTTTGGGGGGTTCCGGCTGTTTGTGGGTGAGTTTCAGGGTCTGGGAGCACTGCTGGGACACTCTAATCTTGATTGCATTTGCTTTTCAGGAAATCCGTGGTGGTAAACCGGAGTTATGGCCTAGCTACACAGCGCGTTTGGACCGAAGGCCGAGAAATATTGTAAGTATGAGATTTTGCTTTTGGGCTGTTTGGGGGTGTTGTGCTTTTTGGCGGGTGGGTTGGCGGGTCTTGGAGCATTCCTGGGAAGGTCTAATACCGGATAGAAATGGTTGGGACAAAATCCATAAGGATTTTTTTTGTTGCTATTTCCGACATTTTGCTCAATGTAGCGTTTTCGGGGGATTGTTTGGGGGGCTTCCTGGTGTTTGTGGGTGGGTTTCGGGGTCGGGGAGCACTGCTGGTTATGGATACTTTAGTTTTCAAGAGGTTTGAAGCAAATCCATGGGGGAAGAGGGGAGTTAGGGCCTAGCTGCAGAGCGCGCGGAGTGATTTGGGAAATTGGCCAAAAAATGACTAAGTCCCCATTTTTGTACTTTTGCTCTTTGTTTGTTTGGGGGTCTTCTACTCGTTTTCTCCTGGGTTGACGGCTCTGGGGCCATTGCTGGGAAGCTCTAATACCGGATAAAAGTGGTTTGGACCAAATCGGAGGCAGAATTTTTTTGTGTTTTTGCTGACTTGCTTGCCTTTGAGGAGCTCTTTGGGGGGGTTCCGGCTGTTTGTGGGTGAGTTTCAGGGTCTGGGAGCACTGCTGGGACACTCTAATCTTGATTGCATTTGCTTTTCAGGAAATCCGCGGTGGTACACCGGAGTTATGGACTAGCTACACAGCGCGTTTGGACCGTAGGCCGAGAAATATTGTAAGTATGAGATTTTGCTTTTGGGCTGTTTGGGGGTGTTGTGCTTTTTGGCGGGTGGTTTGGCGGGCCTTGGGGCATTCCTGGGAAGGTCTAATACCAGATAGAAGTGGTTGGGACAAAATCCATAAGGATTTTTTTTTTGCTATTTCTGACATTTTTCTCAATGTAGCGTTTTCGGGGGCCTGTTTGGGGGCTTCCTGGTGTTTGTGGGTGGGTTTCAGGGTCTGGGAGCACTGTTGGCTATGGATACTTTAGTTTGCAAGAGGTTTGAAGCAAATCCATGGTGGCAGAGGGGAGTTAGGGCCTAGCTGCAGAGCGCGCGCGGAGTGATTTGGGAAATTGGCCAAAAAATGACTAAGTCCCCATTTTTGTACTTTTGCTCTTTGGCTGTTAGGGGGTCTTCTACTCATTTTCTCCTGGGTTGACGGCTTGGGGGCCATTGCTGGGAAGCTCTAATACCGGATAAAAGTGGTTTGGACCAAATCGGAGGCGGAATTTTGTTTTTGTTTTTGCTGACTTGCTTGCCTTTGAGAAGCTCTTTGGGGGGGTTCCGGCTGCTTGTGGGTGAGTTTCGGGGTCTGGGAGCACTGCTTTGACACTCTAATCTTGATTGCATTTGCTTTTCAGGAAATCCGTGGTGGTAGACCGGAGTTATGGCTTAGCTACACAGCGCGTTTGGACCGAAGGCCGAGAAATATTGTAAGTATGAGATTTTGCTTTTGGGCTGTTTGGCGGTGTTGTGCTTTTTGGCGGGTGGGTTGGCGGGTCTTGGGGCATTCCTGGGAAGGTCTAATACCGGATAGAAGTGGTTGGGACAAAATCCATAAGGATTTTTTTGTTGCTATTTCTGACATTTGCTCAATGTAGCGTTTTCGGGGGCCTGTTTGGGGGCTTCCTGGTGTTTGTGGGTGGGTTTCAGGGTCTGGGAGAACTGCTGGCTATGGATACTTTAGTTTGCAAGAGGTTTGAAGCAAATCCATGGTGGCAGAGGGGAGTTAGGGCCCAGCTGCAGAGCGCGCACGGAGTGATTTGGGAAATTGGCCCAAAAATGACTAAGTCCCCATTTTTGTACTTTTGCTCTTTGGCTGTTTGGGGGTCTTTTACTCGTTTTCTCCTGGGTTGACGGCTCTAGGGCCATTGCTGGGAAGCTCTAATACCGGATAAAAGTGGTTTGGACCAAATCGGAGGCAGAATTTTTTTTTTGTTTTTGCTGACTTGCTTGCCTTTGAGGAGCTCTTTGGGGGGGTTCCGGCTGCTTGTGGGTGAGTTTCGGGGTCTGGGAGCACTGCTGGGACACTCTAATCTTGATTGCATTTGCTTTTCAGGAAATCCGTGGTGGTAAACCGGAGTTATGGCTTAGCTACACAGCGCGTTTGAACCGAAGGCCGAGAAATATTGTAAGTATGAGATTTTGCTTTTGGGCTGTTTGGGGGTGTTGTGCTTTTTGGCGGTGGGTTGGCGGGTCTTGGGGCATTCCTGGGAAGGTCTAATACCAGATAGAAGTGGTTGGGACAAAATCCATAAGGATTTTTTTTTGCTATTTCTGACATTTTGCTCAATGTAGCGTTTCGGGGGCCTCTTTGGGGGCTTCCTGGTGTTTGTGGGTGGGTTTCGGGGTCTGGGAGCACTGCTGGCTATGGATACTTTAGTTTGCAAGAGGTTTGAAGCAAATCCATGGAGGCAGAGGGGAGTTAGGGCCTAGCTGCAGAGCGCGCGCGGAGTGATTTGGGAAATTGGCCAAAAAATTACTAAGTCCCCATTTTTGTACTTTAGCTCTTTGGCTGTTTGGGGGTCTTCTACTCATTTTCTCCTGGGTTGACGGCTCTGGGGCCATTGCTGGGAAGCTCTAATACCGGATAAAAGTGGTTTGGACCAAATCGGAGGCAGAATTGTTTTGTGTTTTTGCTGACTTGCTTGCCTTTGAGGAGCTCTTTGGGGGGTTCCGGCTGTTTGTGGGTGAGTTTCAGGGTCTGGGAGCACTGCTGGGACACTCTAATCTTGATTGCATTTGCTTTTCAGGAAATACGTGGTGGTAAACCGGAGTTATGGCCTAGCTACACAGCGCGTTTGGACCGAAGGCCGAGAAATATTGTAAGTATGAGATTTTGCTTTTGGGCTGTTTGGGGTGTTGTGCTTTTTGGCGGGTGGGTTGGCGGGTCTTGGGGCATTCCTGGGAAGGTCTAATACCGGATAGAAGTGGTTGGGACAAAATCCATAAGGATTTTTTTTTGCTATTTCCGACATTTTGCTCAATGTAGTGTTTTCGGGGGCCTGTTTGGGGGGCTTCCTGGTGTTTGTGGGTGGGTTTCGGGGTCTGGGAGCACTGTTGATTATGGATACTTTAGTTTTCAAGAGGTTTGAAGCAAATCCATGGGGGCAGAGGGGAGTTAGGGCCTAGCTGCAGAGCGCGCGGAGTGATTTGGGAAATTGGCCAAAAAATGACTAAGTCCCCATTTTTGTACTTTTGCTCTTTGGCTGTTTGAGGGTCTTTTACTCGTTTTCTCCTGGGTTGACGGCTCTGGGGCCATTGCTGGGAAGCTCTAATACCGGATAAAAGTGGTTTGGACCAAATCGGAGGCGGATTTTTTGTGTGTTTTTGTGGACTTACTTTCCTTTGAGGAGCTCTTTGGGGGGGTTCCGGCTGTTTTTGGGTGAGTTTCAGGGTCTGGGAGCACTGCTGGGAAACACTAATCTTGATTGCATTTGCTTTTCAGGAAATCCGTGGTGGTAAACCGGAGTTATGGCCTAGCTACACAGCGCGTTTGGACCGAAGGCCGAGAAATATTGTAAGTCTGAGATTTTGCTTTTGGGCTGTTTGGGGGTGTTGTGCTTTTTGGCGGGTGGGTTGGCGGGTCTTGGGGCATTCCTGGGAAGGTCTAATACCGGATAGAAGTGGTTGGGACAAAATCCATAAGGATTTTTTTTGTTGCTATTTCTGACATTTTGCTCAATGTAGCGTTTTCGGGGGCCTGTTTGGGGGGCTTCCTGGTGTTTGTGGGTGGGTTTCGGGGTCTGGGAGCACTGCTGGCTATAGATACTTTAGTTTACAAGAGGTTTGAAGCAAATCCATGGTGGCAGAGGAGAGTTAGGGCCTAGCTGCAGAGCGCGCGCGGAGTGATTTGGGAAATTGGCCAAAAAATTACTAAGTCCCCATTTTTGTACTTTTGCTCTTTGTCTGTTTGGGGGTCTTCTACTCGTTTTCTCCTGGGTTGACGGCTCTGGGGCCATTGCTGGGAAGCTCTAATACCAGATAAAAGTGGTTGGGACCAAATCGGAGGCGGAATCTTTTTTGTGTTTTTGCTGACTTGCTTGCCTTTGAGGAGCTCTTTGGGGGGGTTCCGGCTGTTTGTGGGTGTGTTTCGGGGTCTGGGAGCACTGCTGGGACACTCTAATCTTGATTGCATTTGCTTTTCAGGAAATCCGTGGTGGTAAACCGGAGTTATGGCTTAGCTACACAGCGCATTTGGACCGAAGGCCGAGAAATATTGTAAGTATGAGATTTTGCTTTTGGGCTGTTTGGGGGTGTTGTGCTTTTTGGCGGGTGGGTTGGCGGGTCTTGGGGCATTCCTGGGAAGGTCTAAAACCGGATAGAAGCTTTTGGGACAAAATCCATAAGGATTTTTTTTGTTGCTATTTCTGACATTTTGCTCAATGTAGCGTTTTCGGGGGCCTGTTTGGGGGCTTCCTGGTGTTTGTGGGTGGGTTTCGGGGTCTGGGAGCACTGCTGGCTATGGATACTTTAGTTTGCAAGAGGTTTGAAGCAAATCCATGGTGGCAGAGGGGAGTTAGGGCCTAGCTGCAGAGCGCGCGCGGAGTGATTTGGGAAATTGGCCAAAAAATTACTAAGTCCCCATTTTTGTACTTTAGCTCTTTGGCTGTTTGGGGGTCTTCTACTCGTTTTCTCCTGGGTTGACGGCTCTGGGGCCATTGCTGGGAAGCTCTAATTCCGGATAAAAGTGGTTTGGACCAAATCGGAGGCAGAATTTTTTTATGTTTTTGCTGACTTGCTTGCCTTTGAGGAGCTCTTTGGGGGGGTTCCGGCTGTTTGTGGGTGAGTTTCAGGGTCTGGGAGCACTGCTGGGACACTCTAATCTTGATTGCATTTGCTTTTCAGGAAATCCGTGGTGGTAAACCGGAGTTATGGCCTAGCTACACAGCGCGTTTGGACCGAAGGCCGAGAAATATTGTAAGTATGAGATTTTGCTTTTGGGCTGTTTGGGGGTGTTGTGCTTTTTGGCGGGTGGGTTGGCGGGTCTTGGGGCATTCCTGGGAAGGTCTAATACCGGATAGAAGTGGTTGGGACAAAATCCATAAGGATTTTTTTGTTGCTATTTCCGACATTTTGCTCAATGTAGCGTTTTCGGGGGCCTGTTTGGGGGGCTTCCTGGTGTTTGTGGGTGGGTTTCGGGGTCTGGGAGCACTGCTGGTTATGGATACTTTAGTTTTCAAGAGGTTTGAAGCAAATCCATGGGGGCAGAGGGGAGTTAGGGCCTAGCTGCAGAGCGCGCGGAGTGATTTGGGAAATTGGCCAAAAAATGACTAAGTCCCCATTTTTGTACTTTTGCTCTTTGGCTGTTTGGGGGTCTTCTACTCGTTTTCTCCTGGGTTGACGGCTCTGGGGCCATTGCTGGGAAGCTCTAATACCGGATAAAAGTGATTTGGACCAAATCGGAGGCAGATTTTTTTTTTTTAGTTTTTGCTGACTTGCTTGCCTTTGAGGAGCTCTTTGGGGGGGTTCCGACTGTTTGTGGGTGAGTTTCAGGGTCTGGGAGCACTGCTGGGACACTCTAATCTTGATTGCATTTGCTTTTCAGGAAATCCACGGTGGTACACCGGAGTTATGGCCTAGCTACACAGCGCGTTTGGACCGAAGGCCGAGAAATATTGTAAGTATGAGATTTTGCTTTTGGGCTGTTTGGGGGTGTTGTGCTTTTTGGCGGGTGGATTGGAGGGTCTTGGGGCATTCCTGGGAAGGTCCAATACCGGATAGAAGCTTTTGGGACAAAATCCATAAGGATTTTTTTTGTTGCTATTTCTGACATTTTGCTCAATGTAGCGTTTTCGGGGGCCTGTTTGGGGGCTTCCTGGTGTTTGTGGGTGGGTTTCGGGGTCTGGGAGCACTGCTGGCTATGGATACTTTAGTTTGCAAGAGGTTTGAAGCAAATCCATGGTGGCAGAGGGGAGTTAGTGCCTAGCTGCAGAGCGCGCGCGGAGTGATTTGGGAAATTGGCCAAAAAATTACTAAGTCCCCATTTTTGTACTTTAGCTCTTTGGCTGTTTGGGGGTCTTCTACTCGTTTTCTCCTGGGTTGACGGCTCTGGGGCCATTGCTGGGAAGCTCTAATACCGGATAAAAGTGGTTTGGACCAAATCGGAGGCAGAATTTTTTTATGTTTTTGCTGACTTGCTTGCCTTTGAGGAGCTCTTTGGGGGGGTTCCGGCTGTTTGTGGGTGAGTTTCAGGGTCTGGGAGCACTGCTGGGACACTCTAATCTTGATTGCATTTGCTTTTCAGGAAATCCGTGGTGGTAAACCGGAGTTATGGCCTAGCTACACAGCGCGTTTGGACCGAAGGCCGAGAAATATTGTAAGTATGAGATTTTGCTTTTGGGCTGTTTGGGGGTGTTGTGCTTTTTGGCGGGTGGGTTGGCGGGTCTTGGGGCATTCCTGGGAAGGTCTAATACCGGATAGAAGTGGTTGGGACAAAATCCATAAGGATTTTTTTGTTGCTATTTCCGACATTTTGCTCAATGTAGCGTTTTCGGGGGCCTGTTTGGGGGGCTTCCTGGTGTTTGTGGGTGGGTTTCGGGGTCTGGGAGCACTGTTGGCTATGGATACTTTAGTTTGCAAGAGGTTTGAAGCAAATCCATGGTGGCAGAGGGGAGTTAGGGCCTAGCTGCAGAGCGCGCGCGGAGTGATTTGGGAAATTGGCCAAAAAATGACTAAGTCCCCATTTTTGTACTTTTGCTCTTTGGCTGTTAGGGGGTCTTCTACTCATTTTCTCCTGGGTTGACGGCTTGGGGGCCATTGCTGGGAAGCTCTAATACCGGATAAAAGTGGTTTGGACCAAATCGGAGGCGGAATTTTGTTTTTGTTTTTGCTGACTTGCTTGCCTTTGAGAAGCTCTTTGGGGGGGTTCCGGCTGCTTGTGGGTGAGTTTCGGGGTCTGGGAGCACTGCTGGGACACTCTAATCTTGATTGCATTTGCTTTTCAGGAAATCCGTGGTGGTAAACCGGAGTTATGGCCTAGCTACACAGCGCGTTTGGACCGAAGGCCGAGAAATATTGTAAGTATGAGATTTTGCTTTTGGGCTGTTTGGGGGTGTTGTGCTTTTTGGCGGGTGGGTTGGCGGGTCTTGGAGCATTCCTGGGAAGGTCTAATACCGGATAGAAATGGTTGGGACAAAATCCATAAGGATTTTTTTTGTTGCTATTTCCGACATTTTGCTCAATGTAGCGTTTTCGGGGGATTGTTTGGGGGGCTTCCTGGTGTTTGTGGGTGGGTTTCGGGGTCTGGGAGCACTGCTGGTTATGGATACTTTAGTTTTCAAGAGGTTTGAAGCAAATCCATGGGGGAAGAGGGGAGTTAGGGCCTAGCTGCAGAGCGCGCGGAGTGATTTGGGAAATTGGCCAAAAAATGACTAAGTCCCCATTTTTGTACTTTTGCTCTTTGTTTGTTTGGGGGTCTTCTACTCGTTTTCTCCTGGGTTGACGGCTCTGGGGCCATTGCTGGGAAGCTCTAATACCGGATAAAAGTGGTTTGGACCAAATCGGAGGCGGAATCTTTTTTGTGTTTTTGCTGACTTGCTTGCCTTTGAGGAGCTCTTTGGGGGGGTTCCGGCTGTTTGTGGGTGTGTTTCGGGGTCTGGGAGCACTGCTGGGACACTCTAATCTTGATTGCATTTGCTTTTCAGGAAATCCGTGGTGGTAAACCGGAGTTATGGCTTAGCTACACAGCGCATTTGGACCGAAGGCCGAGAAATATTGTAAGTATGAGATTTTGCTTTTGGGCTGTTTGGGGGTGTTGTGCTTTTTGGCGGGTGGGTTGGCGGGTCTTGGGGCATTCCTGGGAAGGTCTAATACCGGATAGAAGTGGTTGGGACAAAATCCATAAGGATTTTTTTGTTGCTATTTCCGACATTTTGCTCAATGTAGCGTTTTCGGGGGATTGTTTGGGGGGCTTCCTGGTGTTTGTGGGTGGGTTTCGGGGTCTGGGAGCACTGCTGGCTATGGATACTTTAGTTTGCAAGAGGTTTGAAGCAAATCCATGGTGGCAGAGGGGAGTTAGTGCCTAGCTGCAGAGCGCGCGCGGAGTGATTTGGGAAATTGGCCAAAAAATTACTAAGTCCCCATTTTTGTACTTTAGCTCTTTGGCTGTTTGGGGGTCTTCTACTCGTTTTCTCCTGGGTTGACGGCTCTGGGGCCATTGCTGGGAAGCTCTAATACCGGATAAAAGTGGTTTGGACCAAATCGGAGGCAGAATTTTTTTATGTTTTTGCTGACTTGCTTGCCTTTGAGGAGCTCTTTGGGGGGGTTCCGGCTGTTTGTGGGTGAGTTTCAGGGTCTGGGAGCACTGCTGGGACACTCTAATCTTGATTGCATTTGCTTTTCAGGAAATCCGTGGTGGTAAACCGGAGTTATGGCCTAGCTACACAGCGCGTTTGGACCGAAGGCCGAGAAATATTGTAAGTATGAGATTTTGCTTTTGGGCTGTTTGGGGGTGTTGTGCTTTTTGGCGGGTGGGTTGGCGGGTCTTGGGGCATTCCTGGGAAGGTCTAATACCGGATAGAAGTGGTTGGGACAAAATCCATAAGGATTTTTTTGTTGCTATTTCCGACATTTTGCTCAATGTAGCGTTTTCGGGGGCCTGTTTGGGGGGCTTCCTGGTGTTTGTGGGTGGGTTTCGGGGTCTGGGAGCACTGTTGGCTATGGATACTTTAGTTTGCAAGAGGTTTGAAGCAAATCCATGGTGGCAGAGGGGAGTTAGGGCCTAGCTGCAGAGCGCGCGCGGAGTGATTTGGGAAATTGGCCAAAAAATGACTAAGTCCCCATTTTTGTACTTTTGCTCTTTGGCTGTTAGGGGGTCTTCTACTCATTTTCTCCTGGGTTGACGGCTTGGGGGCCATTGCTGGGAAGCTCTAATACCGGATAAAAGTGGTTTGGACCAAATCGGAGGCGGAATTTTGTTTTTGTTTTTGCTGACTTGCTTGCCTTTGAGAAGCTCTTTGGGGGGGTTCCGGCTGCTTGTGGGTGAGTTTCGGGGTCTGGGAGCACTGCTGGGACACTCTAATCTTGATTGCATTTGCTTTTCAGGAAATCCGTGGTGGTAAACCGGAGTTATGGCCTAGCTACACAGCGCGTTTGGACCGAAGGCCGAGAAATATTGTAAGTATGAGATTTTGCTTTTGGGCTGTTTGGGGGTGTTGTGCTTTTTGGCGGGTGGGTTGGCGGGTCTTGGAGCATTCCTGGGAAGGTCTAATACCGGATAGAAATGGTTGGGACAAAATCCATAAGGATTTTTTTTGTTGCTATTTCCGACATTTTGCTCAATGTAGCGTTTTCGGGGGATTGTTTGGGGGGCTTCCTGGTGTTTGTGGGTGGGTTTCGGGGTCTGGGAGCACTGCTGGTTATGGATACTTTAGTTTTCAAGAGGTTTGAAGCAAATCCATGGGGGAAGAGGGGAGTTAGGGCCTAGCTGCAGAGCGCGCGGAGTGATTTGGGAAATTGGCCAAAAAATGACTAAGTCCCCATTTTTGTACTTTTGCTCTTTGTTTGTTTGGGGGTCTTCTACTCGTTTTCTCCTGGGTTGACGGCTCTGGGGCCATTGCTGGGAAGCTCTAATACCGGATAAAAGTGGTTTGGACCAAATCGGATGCAGAATTTTTTTGTGTTTTTGCTGACTTGCTTGCCTTTGAGGAGCTCTTTGGGGGGGTTCCGGCTGTTTGTGGGTGAGTTTCAGGGTCTGGGAGCACTGCTGGGACACTCTAATCTTGATTGCATTTGCTTTTCAGGAAATCCGCGGTGGTACACCGGAGTTATGGACTAGCTACACAGCGCGTTTGGACCGTAGGCCGAGAAATATTGTAAGTATGAGATTTTGCTTTTGGGCTGTTTGGGGGTGTTGTGCTTTTTGGCGGGTGGTTTGGCGGGCCTTGGGGCATTCCTGGGAAGGTCTAATACCGGATAGAAGTGGTTGGGACAAAATCCATAAGGATTTTTTTTTTGCTATTTCTGACATTTTGCTCAATGTAGCGTTTTCGGGGGCCTGTTTGGGGGCTTCCTGGTGTTTGTGGGTGGGTTTCAGGGTCTGGGAGCACTGTTGGCTATGGATACTTTAGTTTGCAAGAGGTTTGAAGCAAATCCATGGTGGCAGAGGGGAGTTAGGGCCTAGCTGCAGAGCGCGCGCGGAGTGATTTGGGAAATTGGCCAAAAAATGACTAAGTCCCCATTTTTGTACTTTTGCTCTTTGGCTGTTAGGGGGTCTTCTACTCATTTTCTCCTGGGTTGACGGCTTGGGGGCCATTGCTGGGAAGCTCTAATACCGGATAAAAGTGGTTTGGACCAAATCGGAGGCGGAATTTAGTTTTTGTTTTTGCTGACTTGCTTGCCTTTGAGAAGCTCTTTGGGGGGGTTCCGGCTGCTTGTGGGTGAGTTTCGGGGTCTGGGAGCACTGCTTTGACACTCTAATCTTGATTGCATTTGCTTTTCAGGAAATCCGTGGTGGTAGACCGGAGTTATGGCTTAGCTACACAGCGCGTTTGGACCGAAGGCCGAGAAATATTGTAAGTATGAGATTTTGCTTTTGGGCTGTTTGGCGGTGTTGTGCTTTTTGGCGGGTGGGTTGGCGGGTCTTGGGGCATTCCTGGGAAGGTCTAATACCGGATAGAAGTGGTTGGGACAAAATCCATAAGGATTTTTTTGTTGCTATTTCTGACATTTTGCTCAATGTAGCGTTTTCGGGGGCCTGTTTGGGGGCTTCCTGGTGTTTGTGGGTGGGTTTCGGGGTCTGGGAGAACTGCTGGCTATGGATACTTTAGTTTGCAAGAGGTTTGAAGCAAATCCATGGTGGCAGAGGGGAGTTAGGGCCCAGCTGCAGAGCGCGCACGGAGTGATTTGGGAAATTGGCCCAAAAATGACTAAGTCCCCATTTTTGTACTTTTGCTCTTTGGCTGTTTGGGGGTCTTTTACTCGTTTTCTCCTGGGTTGACGGCTCTAGGGCCATTGCTGGGAAGCTCTAATACCGGATAAAAGTGGTTTGGACCAAATCGGAGGCAGAATTTTTTTTTTGTTTTTGCTGACTTGCTTGCCTTTGAGGAGCTCTTTGGGGGGGTTCCGGCTGCTTGTGGGTGAGTTTCGGGGTCTGGGAGCACTGCTGGGACACTCTAATCTTGATTGCATTTGCTTTTCAGGAAATCCGTGGTGGTAAACCGGAGTTATGGCTTAGCTACACAGCGCGTTTGAACCGAAGGCCGAGAAATATTGTAAGTATGAGATTTTGCTTTTGGGCTGTTTGGGGGTGTTGTGCTTTTTGGCGGTGGGTTGGCGGGTCTTGGGGCATTCCTGGGAAGGTCTAATACCAGATAGAAGTGGTTGGGACAAAATCCATAAGGATTTTTTTTTGCTATTTCTGACATTTTGCTCAATGTAGCGTTTCGGGGGCCTCTTTGGGGGCTTCCTGGTGTTTGTGGGTGGGTTTCGGGGTCTGGGAGCACTGCTGGCTATGGATACTTTAGTTTGCAAGAGGTTTGAAGCAAATCCATGGAGGCAGAGGGGAGTTAGGGCCTAGCTGCAGAGCGCGCGCGGAGTGATTTGGGAAATTGGCCAAAAAATTACTAAGTCCCCATTTTTGTACTTTAGCTCTTTGGCTGTTTGGGGGTCTTCTACTCGTTTTCTCCTGGGTTGACGGCTCTGGGGCCATTGCTGGGAAGCTCTAATACCGGATAAAAGTGGTTTGGACCAAATCGGAGGCAGAATTGTTTTGTGTTTTTGCTGACTTGCTTGCCTTTGAGGAGCTCTTTGGGGGGTTCCGGCTGTTTGTGGGTGAGTTTCAGGGTCTGGGAGCACTGCTGGGACACTCTAATCTTGATTGCATTTGCTTTTCAGGAAATACGTGGTGGTAAACCGGAGTTATGGCCTAGCTACACAGCGCGTTTGGACCGAAGGCCGAGAAATATTGTAAGTATGAGATTTTGCTTTTGGGCTGTTTGGGGTGTTGTGCTTTTTGGCGGGTGGGTTGGCGGGTCTTGGGGCATTCCTGGGAAGGTCTAATACCGGATAGAAGTGGTTGGGACAAAATCCATAAGGATTTTTTTTTGCTATTTCCGACATTTTGCTCAATGTAGTGTTTTCGGGGGCCTGTTTGGGGGGCTTCCTGGTGTTTGTGGGTGGGTTTCGGGGTCTGGGAGCACTGTTGATTATGGATACTTTAGTTTTCAAGAGGTTTGAAGCAAATCCATGGGGGCAGAGGGGAGTTAGGGCCTAGCTGCAGAGCGCGCGGAGTGATTTGGGAAATTGGCCAAAAAATGACTAAGTCCCCATTTTTGTACTTTTGCTCTTTGGCTGTTTGAGGGTCTTTTACTCGTTTTCTCCTGGGTTGACGGCTCTGGGGCCATTGCTGGGAAGCTCTAATACCGGATAAAAGTGGTTTGGACCAAATCGGAGGCGGATTTTTTGTGTGTTTTTGTGGACTTACTTTCCTTTGAGGAGCTCTTTGGGGGGGTTCCGGCTGTTTTTGGGTGAGTTTCAGGGTCTGGGAGCACTGCTGGGAAACACTAATCTTGATTGCATTTGCTTTTCAGGAAATCCGTGGTGGTAAACCGGAGTTATGGCCTAGCTACACAGCGCGTTTGGACCGAAGGCCGAGAAATATTGTAAGTCTGAGATTTTGCTTTTGGGCTGTTTGGGGGTGTTGTGCTTTTTGGCGGGTGGGTTGGCGGGTCTTGGGGCATTCCTGGGAAGGTCTAATACCGGATAGAAGTGGTTGGGACAAAATCCATAAGGATTTTTTTTGTTGCTATTTCTGACATTTTGCTCAATGTAGCGTTTTCGGGGGCCTGTTTGGGGGGCTTCCTGGTGTTTGTGGGTGGGTTTCGGGGTCTGGGAGCACTGCTGGCTATAGATACTTTAGTTTACAAGAGGTTTGAAGCAAATCCATGGTGGCAGAGGAGAGTTAGGGCCTAGCTGCAGAGCGCGCGCGGAGTGATTTGGGAAATTGGCCAAAAAATTACTAAGTCCCCATTTTTGTACTTTTGCTCTTTGTCTGTTTGGGGGTCTTCTACTCGTTTTCTCCTGGGTTGACGGCTCTGGGGCCATTGCTGGGAAGCTCTAATACCAGATAAAAGTGGTTGGGACCAAATCGGAGGCGGAATCTTTTTTGTGTTTTTGCTGACTTGCTTGCCTTTGAGGAGCTCTTTGGGGGGGTTCCGGCTGTTTGTGGGTGTGTTTCGGGGTCTGGGAGCACTGCTGGGACACTCTAATCTTGATTGCATTTGCTTTTCAGGAAATCCGTGGTGGTAAACCGGAGTTATGGCTTAGCTACACAGCGCATTTGGACCGAAGGCCGAGAAATATTGTAAGTATGAGATTTTGCTTTTGGGCTGTTTGGGGGTGTTGTGCTTTTTGGCGGGTGGGTTGGCGGGTCTTGGGGCATTCCTGGGAAGGTCTAATACCGGATAGAAGCTTTTGGGACAAAATCCATAAGGATTTTTTTTGTTGCTATTTCTGACATTTTGCTCAATGTAGCGTTTTCGGGGGCCTGTTTGGGGGCTTCCTGGTGTTTGTGGGTGGGTTTCGGGGTCTGGGAGCACTGCTGGCTATGGATACTTTAGTTTGCAAGAGGTTTGAAGCAAATCCATGGTGGCAGAGGGGAGTTAGGGCCTAGCTGCAGAGCGCGCGCGGAGTGATTTGGGAAATTGGCCAAAAAATTACTAAGTCCCCATTTTTGTACTTTAGCTCTTTGGCTGTTTGGGGGTCTTCTACTCGTTTTCTCCTGGGTTGACGGCTCTGGGGCCATTGCTGGGAAGCTCTAATACCGGATAAAAGTGGTTTGGACCAAATCGGAGGCAGAATTTTTTTATGTTTTTGCTGACTTGCTTGCCTTTGAGGAGCTCTTTGGGGGGGTTCCGGCTGTTTGTGGGTGAGTTTCAGGGTCTGGGAGCACTGCTGGGACACTCTAATCTTGATTGCATTTGCTTTTCAGGAAATCCGTGGTGGTAAACCGGAGTTATGGCCTAGCTACACAGCGCGTTTGGACCGAAGGCCGAGAAATATTGTAAGTATGAGATTTTGCTTTTGGGCTGTTTGGGGGTGTTGTGCTTTTTGGCGGGTGGGTTGGCGGGTCTTGGGGCATTCCTGGGAAGGTCTAATACCGGATAGAAGTGGTTGGGACAAAATCCATAAGGATTTTTTTGTTGCTATTTCCGACATTTTGCTCAATGTAGCGTTTTCGGGGGCCTGTTTGGGGGGCTTCCTGGTGTTTGTGGGTGGGTTTCGGGGTCTGGGAGCACTGCTGGTTATGGATACTTTAGTTTTCAAGAGGTTTGAAGCAAATCCATGGGGGCAGAGGGGAGTTAGGGCCTAGCTGCAGAGCGCGCGGAGTGATTTGGGAAATTGGCCAAAAAATGACTAAGTCCCCATTTTTGTACTTTTGCTCTTTGGCTGTTTGGGGGTCTTCTACTCGTTTTCTCCTGGGTTGACGGCTCTGGGGCCATTGCTGGGAAGCTCTAATACCGGATAAAAGTGATTTGGACCAAATCGGAGGCAGATTTTTTTTTTTTAGTTTTTGCTGACTTGCTTGCCTTTGAGGAGCTCTTTGGGGGGGTTCCGACTGTTTGTGGGTGAGTTTCAGGGTCTGGGAGCACTGCTGGGACACTCTAATCTTGATTGCATTTGCTTTTCAGGAAATCCGCGGTGGTACACCGGAGTTATGGCCTAGCTACACAGCGCGTTTGGACCGAAGGCCGAGAAATATTGTAAGTATGAGATTTTGCTTTTGGGCTGTTTGGGGGTGTTGTGCTTTTTGGCGGGTGGATTGGAGGGTCTTGGGGCATTCCTGGGAAGGTCCAATACCGGATAGAAGCTTTTGGGACAAAATCCATAAGGATTTTTTTTGTTGCTATTTCTGACATTTTGCTCAATGTAGCGTTTTCGGGGGCCTGTTTGGGGGCTTCCTGGTGTTTGTGGGTGGGTTTCGGGGTCTGGGAGCACTGCTGGCTATGGATACTTTAGTTTGCAAGAGGTTTGAAGCAAATCCATGGTGGCAGAGGGGAGTTAGTGCCTAGCTGCAGAGCGCGCGCGGAGTGATTTGGGAAATTGGCCAAAAAATTACTAAGTCCCCATTTTTGTACTTTAGCTCTTTGGCTGTTTGGGGGTCTTCTACTCGTTTTCTCCTGGGTTGACGGCTCTGGGGCCATTGCTGGGAAGCTCTAATACCGGATAAAAGTGGTTTGGACCAAATCGGAGGCAGAATTTTTTTATGTTTTTGCTGACTTGCTTGCCTTTGAGGAGCTCTTTGGGGGGGTTCCGGCTGTTTGTGGGTGAGTTTCAGGGTCTGGGAGCACTGCTGGGACACTCTAATCTTGATTGCATTTGCTTTTCAGGAAATCCGTGGTGGTAAACCGGAGTTATGGCCTAGCTACACAGCGCGTTTGGACCGAAGGCCGAGAAATATTGTAAGTATGAGATTTTGCTTTTGGGCTGTTTGGGGGTGTTGTGCTTTTTGGCGGGTGGGTTGGCGGGTCTTGGGGCATTCCTGGGAAGGTCTAATACCGGATAGAAGTGGTTGGGACAAAATCCATAAGGATTTTTTTGTTGCTATTTCCGACATTTTGCTCAATGTAGCGTTTTCGGGGGCCTGTTTGGGGGGCTTCCTGGTGTTTGTGGGTGGGTTTCGGGGTCTGGGAGCACTGCTGGTTATGGATACTTTAGTTTTCAAGAGGTTTGAAGCAAATCCATGGGGGCAGAGGGGAGTTAGGGCCTAGCTGCAGAGCGCGCGGAGTGATTTGGGAAATTGGCCAAAAAATGACTAAGTCCCCATTTTTGTACTTTTGCTCTTTGGCTGTTTGGGGGTCTTCTACTCATTTTCTCCTGGGTTGACGGCTCTGGGGCCATTGCTGGGAAGCTCTAATACCGGATAAAAGTGATTTGGACCAAATCGGAGGCGGATTTCTTTTTTTTTTTGCTGACTTGCTTGCCTTTGAGGAGCTCTTTGGGGGGGTTCCGACTGTTTGTGGGTGAGTTTCAGGGTCTGGGAGCACTGCTGGGACACTCTAATCTTGATTGCATTTGCTTTTCAGGAAATCCGCGGTGGTACACCGGAGTTATGTCCTAGCTACACAGCGCGTTTGGACCGAAGGCCGAGAAATATTGTAAGTATGAGATTTTGCTTTTGGGCTGTTTGGGGGTGTTGTGCTTTTTGGCGGGTGGATTGGAGGGTCTTGGGGCATTCCTGGGAAGGTCCAATACCGGATAGAAGTGGTTGGGACAAAATCCATGAGGATTTTTTTTTTGCTATTTCTGACATTTTGCTCAATGTACCGTTTTCGGGGGCCTGTTTGGGGGGCTTCCTGGTGTTTGTGGGTGGGTTTCGGGGTCTGGGAGCACTGCTGGCTATGGATACTTTAGTTTTCAAGAGGTTTGAAGCAAATCCATGGGGGCAGAGGGGAGTTAGGGCCTAGCCGCAGAGCGCGCGGAGTGATTTGGGAAATTGGCCAAAAAATGACTAAGTCCCCATTTTTGTACTTTTGCTCTTTGGCTGTTTGAGGGTCTTTTACTCGTTTTCTACTGGGTTGACGGCTCTGGGGCCATTGCTGGGTAGCTCTAATACCGGATAAAAGTGGTTTAGACCAAATCGTAGGCGGATTTTTTTTGTGTTTTTGCTGACTTGCTTGCCTTTGAGGAGTTCTTTGGGGGGGTTCCGGCTGTTTTTGGGTGAGTTTCAGGGTCTGGGAGCACTGCTGGGACACTCTAATCTTGATTGCATTTGCTTTTCAGGAAATCCGTGGTGGTAAACCGGAGTTATGGCCTAGCTACACAGCGCGTTTGGACTGAAGGCCGAGAAATATTGTAAGTATGAGATTTTGCTTTTGGGCTGTTTGGGGGTGTTGTGCTTTTTGGCGGGTGGGTTGGTGGGTCTTGGGGCATTCCTGGGAAGGTCTAATACCGGATAGAAGTGGTTGGGACAAAATCCATAAGGATTTTTTTTTCTATTTCTGACATTTTGCTCAATGTAGCATTTTCGGGGGCCTGTTTGGGGGGCTTCCTGGTGTTTGTGGGTGGGTTTCGGGGTCTGGGAGCACTGCTGGCTATGGATACTTTAGTTTGCAAGAGGTTTGAAGCAAATCCATGGTGGCAGAGGAGAGTTAGGGCCTAGCTGCAGAGCGCGCGCGGAGTGATTTGGGAAATTGGCCAAAAAATTACTAAGTCCCCATTTTTGTACTTTTGCTCTTTGTCTGTTTGGGGGTCTTCTACTCGTTTTCTCCTGGGTTGACGGCTCTGGGGCCATTGCTGGGAAGCTCTAATACCGGAAAAAAGTGATTTGGACCAAATCGGAGGCGGATTTCTTTTTTTTTTTGCTGACTTGCTTGCCTTTGAGGAGCTCTTTGGGGGGGTTCCGACTGTTTGTGGGTGAGTTTCAGGGTCTGGGAGCACTGCTGGGACACTCTAATCTTGATTGCATTTGCTTTTCAGGAAATCCGCGGTGGTACACCGGAGTTATGTCCTAGCTACACAGCGCGTTTGGACCGAAGGCCGAGAAATATTGTAAGTATGAGATTTTGCTTTTGGGCTGTTTGGGGGTGTTGTGCTTTTTGGCGGGTGGATTGGAGGGTCTTGGGGCATTCCTGGGAAGGTCCAATACCGGATAGAAGTGGTTGGGACAAAATCCATGAGGATTTTTTTTTTGCTATTTCTGACATTTTGCTCAATGTACCGTTTTCGGGGGCCTGTTTGGGGGGCTTCCTGGTGTTTGTGGGTGGGTTTCGGGGTCTGGGAGCACTGCTGGCTATGGATACTTTAGTTTTCAAGAGGTTTGAAGCAAATCCATGGGGGCAGAGGGGAGTTAGGGCCTAGCCGCAGAGCGCGCGGAGTGATTTGGGAAATTGGCCAAAAAATGACTAAGTCCCCATTTTTGTACTTTTGCTCTTTGGCTGTTTGAGGGTCTTTTACTCGTTTTCTACTGGGTTGACGGCTCTGGGGCCATTGCTGGGTAGCTCTAATACCGGATAAAAGTGGTTTAGACCAAATCGTAGGCGGATTTTTTTTGTGTTTTTGCTGACTTGCTTGCCTTTGAGGAGTTCTTTGGGGGGGTTCCGGCTGTTTTTGGGTGAGTTTCAGGGTCTGGGAGCACTGCTGGGACACTCTAATCTTGATTGCATTTGCTTTTCAGGAAATCCGTGGTGGTAAACCGGAGTTATGGCCTAGCTACACAGCGCGTTTGGACTGAAGGCCGAGAAATATTGTAAGTATGAGATTTTGCTTTTGGGCTGTTTGGGGGTGTTGTGCTTTTTGGCGGGTGGGTTGGTGGGTCTTGGGGCATTCCTGGGAAGGTCTAATACCGGATAGAAGTGGTTGGGACAAAATCCATAAGGATTTTTTTTTCTATTTCTGACATTTTGCTCAATGTAGCATTTTCGGGGGCCTGTTTGGGGGGCTTCCTGGTGTTTGTGGGTGGGTTTCGGGGTCTGGGAGCACTGCTGGCTATGGATACTTTAGTTTGCAAGAGGTTTGAAGCAAATCCATGGTGGCAGAGGAGAGTTAGGGCCTAGCTGCAGAGCGCGCGCGGAGTGATTTGGGAAATTGGCCAAAAAATTACTAAGTCCCCATTTTTGTACTTTTGCTCTTTGTCTGTTTGGGGGTCTTCTACTCGTTTTCTCCTGGGTTGACGGCTCTGGGGCCATTGCTGGGAAGCTCTAATACCGGAAAAAAGTGGTTTGGGCCAAATCGGAGGCGAATTTTTTTTGTGTTTTTGCTGACTTGCTTGCCTTTGAGGAGCTCTTTGGGGGGGTTCCGGCTGTTTGTGGGTGAGTTTCGGGGTCTGGGAGCACTGCTGGGACACTCTAATCTTGATTGCATTTGCTTTTCAGGAAATCCGTGGTGGTAAACCGGAGTTATGGCCTAGCTACACAGTGCGTTTGGACCGAAGGCCGAGAAATATTGTAAGTATGAGATTTTGCTTTTGGGCTGTTTGGGGGTGTTATGCTTTTTGGCGGGTGGGTTGGCGGGTCTTGGGGCATTCCTGGGAAGGTCTAATACCGGATAGAAGTGGTTGGGACAAAATCCATAAGGATTTTTTTTTGCTATTTCTGACATTTTGCTCAATGTAGCGTTTTTGGGGGCCTGTTTGGGGGGCTTCCTGGTGTTTGTGGGTGGGTTTCGGGGTCTGGGAGCACTGCTGGCTATGGACACTTTAGTTTGCAAGAGGTTTGAAGCAAATCCATGGGGGCAGAGGGGAGTTAGGGCCTAGCTGCAGAGCGCGCGGAGTGATTTGGGAAATTGGCCAAAAAATGACTAAGTCCCCATTTTTGTACTTTTGCTCTTTGGCTATTTGGGGGTCTTCTACTCGTTTTCTCCTGGGTTGACGGCTCTGGGGCCATTGCTGGGAAGCTCTAATACCGGATAAAAGTGATTTGGACCAAATCGGAGGCGGATTTTTTTTTTTTGTTTTTGCTGACTTGCTTGCCTTTGAGGAGCTCTTTGGGGGGGTTCCGACTGTTTGTGGGTGAGTTTCAGGGTCTGGGAGCACTGCTGGGACACTCTAATCTTGATTGCATTTGCTTTTCAGGAAATCCGCGGTGGTACACCGGAGTTATGGCCTAGCTACACAGCGCGTTTGGACCGAAGGCCGAGAAATATTGTAAGTATGAGATTTTGCTTTTGGGCTGTTTGGGGGTGTTGTGCTTTTTGGCGGGTGGATTGGAGGGTCTTGGGGCATTCCTGGGAAGGTCCAATACCGGATAGAAGCTTTTGGGACAAAATACATAAGGATTTTTTTTGTTGCTATTTCTGACATTTTGCTCAATGTAGCGTTTTCGGGGGCCTGTTTGGGGGCTTCCTGGTGTTTGTGGGTGGGTTTCGGGGTCTGGGAGCACTGCTGGCTATGGATACTTTAGTTTGCAAGAGGTTTGAAGCAAATCCATGATGGCAGAGAGGAGTTAGTGCCTAGCTGCAGAGCGCGCGCGGAGTGATTTGGGAAATTGGCCAAAAAATTACTAAGTCCCCATTTTTGTACTTTAGCTCTTTGGCTGTTTGGGGGTCTTCTACTCGTTTTCTCCTGGGTTGACGGCTCTGGGGCCATTGCTGGGAAGCTCTAATACCGGATAAAAATGGTTTGGACCAAATCGGAGGCAGAATTTTTTTATGTTTTTGCTGACTTGCTTGCCTTTGAGGAGCTCTTTGGGGGGGTTCCGGCTGTTTGTGGGTGAGTTTCAGGGTCTGGGAGCACTGCTGGGACACTCTAATCTTGATTGCATTTGCTTTTCAGGAAATCCGTGGTGGTAAACCGGAGTTATGGCCTAGCTGCACAGCGCGTGTGGACCGAAGGCCGAGAAATATTGTAAGTATGAGATTTTGCTTTTGGGCTGTTTGGGGGTGTTGTGCTTTTTGGCGGGTGGGTTGGCGGGTCTTGGGGCATTCCTGGGAAGGTCTAATACCGGATAGAAGTGGTTGGGACAAAATCCATAAGGATTTTTTTGTTGCTATTTCCGACATTTTGCTCAATGTAGCGTTTTCAGGGGCCTGTTTGGGGGGCTTCCTGGTGTTTGTGGGTGGGTTTCGGGGTCTGGGAGCACTGCTGGTTATGGATACTTTAGTTTTCAAGAGGTTTGAAGCAAATCCATGGGGGCAGAGGGGAGTTAGGGCCTAGCTGCAGAGCGCGCGGAGTGATTTGGGAAATTGGCCAAAAAATGACTAAGTCCCCATTTTTGTACTTTTGCTCTTTGGCTGTTTGGGGGTCTTCTACTCGTTTTCTCCTGGGTTGACGGCTCTGGGGCCATTGCTGGGAAGCTCTAATACCGGATAAAAGTGATTTGGACCAAATCGGAGGCGGATTTTTTTTTTAGTTTTTGCTGACTTGCTTGCCTTTGAGGAGCTCTTTGGGGGGGGTTCCGACTGTTTGTGGGTGAGTTTCAGGGTCTGGGAGCACTGCTGGGACACTCTAATCTTGATTGCATTTGCTTTTCAGGAAATCCGCGGTGGTACACCGGAGTTATGGCCTAGCTACACAGCGCGTTTGGACCGAAGGCCGAGAAATATTGTAAGTATGAGATTTTGCTTTTGGGCTGTTTGGGGGTGTTGTGCTTTTTGGCGGGTGGATTGGAGGGTCTTGGGGCATTCCTGGGAAGGTCCAATACCGGATAGAAGTGGTTGGGACAAAATCCATGAGGATTTTTTTTGTTGCTATTTCTGACATTTTGCTCAATGTACCGTTTTCGGGGGCCTGTTTGGGGGGCTTCCTGGTGTTTGTGGGTGGGTTTCGGGGTCTGGGAGCACTGCTGGCTATGGATATTTTAGTTTTCAAGAGGTTTGAAGCAAATCCATGGTGGCAGAGGGGAGTTAGGGCCCAGCTGCAGAGCGCGCACGGAGTGATTTGGGAAATTGGCCCAAAAATGACTAAGTCCCCATTTTTGTACTTTTGCTCTTTGGCTGTTTGGGGGTCTTTTACTCGTTTTCTCCTGGGTTGACGGCTCTAGGGCCATTGCTGGGAAGCTCTAATACCGGATAAAAGTGGTTTGGACCAAATCGGAGGCAGAATTTTTTTTTTGTTTTTGCTGACTTGCTTGCCTTTGAGGAGCTCTTTGGGGGGGTTCCGGCTGCTTGTGGGTGAGTTTCGGGGTCTGGGAGCACTGCTGGGACACTCTAATCTTGATTGCATTTGCTTTTCAGGAAATCCGTGGTGGTAAACCGGAGTTATGGCTTAGCTACACAGCGCGTTTGAACCGAAGGCCGAGAAATATTGTAAGTATGAGATTTTGCTTTTGGGCTGTTTGGGGGTGTTGTGCTTTTTGGCGGTGGGTTGGCGGGTCTTGGGGCATTCCTGGGAAGGTCTAATACCAGATAGAAGTGGTTGGGACAAAATCCATAAGGATTTTTTTTTGCTATTTCTGACATTTTGCTCAATGTAGCGTTTCGGGGGCCTCTTTGGGGGCTTCCTGGTGTTTGTGGGTGGGTTTCGGGGTCTGGGAGCACTGCTGGCTATGGATACTTTAGTTTGCAAGAGGTTTGAAGCAAATCCATGGAGGCAGAGGGGAGTTAGGGCCTAGCTGCAGAGCGCGCGCGGAGTGATTTGGGAAATTGGCCAAAAAATTACTAAGTCCCCATTTTTGTACTTTAGCTCTTTGGCTGTTTGGGGGTCTTCTACTCGTTTTCTCCTGGGTTGACGGCTCTGGGGCCATTGCTGGGAAGCTCTAATACCGGATAAAAGTGGTTTGGACCAAATCGGAGGCAGAATTGTTTTGTGTTTTTGCTGACTTGCTTGCCTTTGAGGAGCTCTTTGGGGGGTTCCGGCTGTTTGTGGGTGAGTTTCAGGGTCTGGGAGCACTGCTGGGACACTCTAATCTTGATTGCATTTGCTTTTCAGGAAATACGTGGTGGTAAACCGGAGTTATGGCCTAGCTACACAGCGCGTTTGGACCGAAGGCCGAGAAATATTGTAAGTATGAGATTTTGCTTTTGGGCTGTTTGGGGTGTTGTGCTTTTTGGCGGGTGGGTTGGCGGGTCTTGGGGCATTCCTGGGAAGGTCTAATACCGGATAGAAGTGGTTGGGACAAAATCCATAAGGATTTTTTTTTGCTATTTCCGACATTTTGCTCAATGTAGTGTTTTCGGGGGCCTGTTTGGGGGGCTTCCTGGTGTTTGTGGGTGGGTTTCGGGGTCTGGGAGCACTGTTGATTATGGATACTTTAGTTTTCAAGAGGTTTGAAGCAAATCCATGGGGGCAGAGGGGAGTTAGGGCCTAGCTGCAGAGCGCGCGGAGTGATTTGGGAAATTGGCCAAAAAATGACTAAGTCCCCATTTTTGTACTTTTGCTCTTTGGCTGTTTGAGGGTCTTTTACTCGTTTTCTCCTGGGTTGACGGCTCTGGGGCCATTGCTGGGAAGCTCTAATACCGGATAAAAGTGGTTTGGACCAAATCGGAGGCGGATTTTTTGTGTGTTTTTGTGGACTTACTTTCCTTTGAGGAGCTCTTTGGGGGGGTTCCGGCTGTTTTTGGGTGAGTTTCAGGGTCTGGGAGCACTGCTGGGAAACACTAATCTTGATTGCATTTGCTTTTCAGGAAATCCGTGGTGGTAAACCGGAGTTATGGCCTAGCTACACAGCGCGTTTGGACCGAAGGCCGAGAAATATTGTAAGTCTGAGATTTTGCTTTTGGGCTGTTTGGGGGTGTTGTGCTTTTTGGCGGGTGGGTTGGCGGGTCTTGGGGCATTCCTGGGAAGGTCTAATACCGGATAGAAGTGGTTGGGACAAAATCCATAAGGATTTTTTTTGTTGCTATTTCTGACATTTTGCTCAATGTAGCGTTTTCGGGGGCCTGTTTGGGGGGCTTCCTGGTGTTTGTGGGTGGGTTTTGGGGTCTGGGAGCACTGCTGGCTATAGATACTTTAGTTTACAAGAGGTTTGAAGCAAATCCATGGTGGCAGAGGAGAGTTAGGGCCTAGCTGCAGAGCGCGCGCGGAGTGATTTGGGAAATTGGCCAAAAAATTACTAAGTCCCCATTTTTGTACTTTTGCTCTTTGTCTGTTTGGGGGTCTTCTACTCGTTTTCTCCTGGGTTGACGGCTCTGGGGCCATTGCTGGGAAGCTCTAATACCAGATAAAAGTGGTTGGGACCAAATCGGAGGCGGAATCTTTTTTGTGTTTTTGCTGACTTGCTTGCCTTTGAGGAGCTCTTTGGGGGGGTTCCGGCTGTTTGTGGGTGTGTTTCGGGGTCTGGGAGCACTGCTGGGACACTCTAATCTTGATTGCATTTGCTTTTCAGGAAATCCGTGGTGGTAAACCGGAGTTATGGCTTAGCTACACAGCGCATTTGGACCGAAGGCCGAGAAATATTGTAAGTATGAGATTTTGCTTTTGGGCTGTTTGGGGGTGTTGTGCTTTTTGGCGGGTGGGTTGGCGGGTCTTGGGGCATTCCTGGGAAGGTCTAATACCGGATAGAAGCTTTTGGGACAAAATCCATAAGGATTTTTTTTGTTGCTATTTCTGACATTTTGCTCAATGTAGCGTTTTCGGGGGCCTGTTTGGGGGCTTCCTGGTGTTTGTGGGTGGGTTTCGGGGTCTGGGAGCACTGCTGGCTATGGATACTTTAGTTTGCAAGAGGTTTGAAGCAAATCCATGGTGGCAGAGGGGAGTTAGGGCCTAGCTGCAGAGCGCGCGCGGAGTGATTTGGGAAATTGGCCAAAAAATTACTAAGTCCCCATTTTTGTACTTTAGCTCTTTGGCTGTTTGGGGGTCTTCTACTCGTTTTCTCCTGGGTTGACGGCTCTGGGGCCATTGCTGGGAAGCTCTAATACCGGATAAAAGTGATTTGGACCAAATCGGAGGCGGATTTTTTTTTTTTGTTTTTGCTGACTTGCTTGCCTTTGAGGAGCTCTTTGGGGGGGTTCCGACTGTTTGTGGGTGAGTTTCAGGGTCTGGGAGCACTGCTGGGACACTCTAATCTTGATTGCATTTGCTTTTCAGGAAATCCGCGGTGGTACACCGGAGTTATGGCCTAGCTACACAGCGCGTTTGGACCGAAGGCCGAGAAATATTGTAAGTATGAGATTTTGCTTTTGGGCTGTTTGGGGGTGTTGTGCTTTTTGGCGGGTGGATTGGAGGGTCTTGGGGCATTCCTGGGAAGGTCCAATACCGGATAGAAGCTTTTGGGACAAAATACATAAGGATTTTTTTTGTTGCTATTTCTGACATTTTGCTCAATGTAGCGTTTTCGGGGGCCTGTTTGGGGGCTTCCTGGTGTTTGTGGGTGGGTTTCGGGGTCTGGGAGCACTGCTGGCTATGGATACTTTAGTTTGCAAGAGGTTTGAAGCAAATCCATGATGGCAGAGAGGAGTTAGTGCCTAGCTGCAGAGCGCGCGCGGAGTGATTTGGGAAATTGGCCAAAAAATTACTAAGTCCCCATTTTTGTACTTTAGCTCTTTGGCTGTTTGGGGGTCTTCTACTCGTTTTCTCCTGGGTTGACGGCTCTGGGGCCATTGCTGGGAAGCTCTAATACCGGATAAATATGGTTTGGACCAAATCGGAGGCAGAATTTTTTTATGTTTTTGCTGACTTGCTTGCCTTTGAGGAGCTCTTTGGGGGGGTTCCGGCTGTTTGTGGGTGAGTTTCAGGGTCTGGGAGCACTGCTGGGACACTCTAATCTTGATTGCATTTGCTTTTCAGGAAATCCGTGGTGGTAAACCGGAGTTATGGCCTAGCTGCACAGCGCGTGTGGACCGAAGGCCGAGAAATATTGTAAGTATGAGATTTTGCTTTTGGGCTGTTTGGGGGTGTTGTGCTTTTTGGCGGGTGGGTTGGCGGGTCTTGGGGCATTCCTGGGAAGGTCTAATACCGGATAGAAGTGGTTGGGACAAAATCCATAAGGATTTTTTTGTTGCTATTTCCGACATTTTGCTCAATGTAGCGTTTTCAGGGGCCTGTTTGGGGGGCTTCCTGGTGTTTGTGGGTGGGTTTCGGGGTCTGGGAGCACTGCTGGTTATGGATACTTTAGTTTTCAAGAGGTTTGAAGCAAATCCATGGGGGCAGAGGGGAGTTAGGGCCTAGCTGCAGAGCGCGCGGAGTGATTTGGGAAATTGGCCAAAAAATGACTAAGTCCCCATTTTTGTACTTTTGCTCTTTGGCTGTTTGGGGGTCTTCTACTCGTTTTCTCCTGGGTTGACGGCTCTGGGGCCATTGCTGGGAAGCTCTAATACCGGATAAAAGTGATTTGGACCAAATCGGAGGCGGATTTTTTTTTTAGTTTTTGCTGACTTGCTTGCCTTTGAGGAGCTCTTTGGGGGGGGTTCCGACTGTTTGTGGGTGAGTTTCAGGGTCTGGGAGCACTGCTGGGACACTCTAATCTTGATTGCATTTGCTTTTCAGGAAATCCGCGGTGGTACACCGGAGTTATGGCCTAGCTACACAGCGCGTTTGGACCGAAGGCCGAGAAATATTGTAAGTATGAGATTTTGCTTTTGGGCTGTTTGGGGGTGTTGTGCTTTTTGGCGGGTGGATTGGAGGGTCTTGGGGCATTCCTGGGAAGGTCCAATACCGGATAGAAGTGGTTGGGACAAAATCCATGAGGATTTTTTTTGTTGCTATTTCTGACATTTTGCTCAATGTACCGTTTTCGGGGGCCTGTTTGGGGGGCTTCCTGGTGTTTGTGGGTGGGTTTCGGGGTCTGGGAGCACTGCTGGCTATGGATATTTTAGTTTTCAAGAGGTTTGAAGCAAATCCATGGTGGCAGAGGGGAGTTAGGGCCCAGCTGCAGAGCGCGCACGGAGTGATTTGGGAAATTGGCCCAAAAATGACTAAGTCCCCATTTTTGTACTTTTGCTCTTTGGCTGTTTGGGGGTCTTTTACTCGTTTTCTCCTGGGTTGACGGCTCTAGGGCCATTGCTGGGAAGCTCTAATACCGGATAAAAGTGGTTTGGACCAAATCGGAGGCAGAATTTTTTTTTTGTTTTTGCTGACTTGCTTGCCTTTGAGGAGCTCTTTGGGGGGGTTCCGGCTGCTTGTGGGTGAGTTTCGGGGTCTGGGAGCACTGCTGGGACACTCTAATCTTGATTGCATTTGCTTTTCAGGAAATCCGTGGTGGTAAACCGGAGTTATGGCTTAGCTACACAGCGCGTTTGAACCGAAGGCCGAGAAATATTGTAAGTATGAGATTTTGCTTTTGGGCTGTTTGGGGGTGTTGTGCTTTTTGGCGGTGGGTTGGCGGGTCTTGGGGCATTCCTGGGAAGGTCTAATACCAGATAGAAGTGGTTGGGACAAAATCCATAAGGATTTTTTTTTGCTATTTCTGACATTTTGCTCAATGTAGCGTTTCGGGGGCCTCTTTGGGGGCTTCCTGGTGTTTGTGGGTGGGTTTCGGGGTCTGGGAGCACTGCTGGCTATGGATACTTTAGTTTGCAAGAGGTTTGAAGCAAATCCATGGAGGCAGAGGGGAGTTAGGGCCTAGCTGCAGAGCGCGCGCGGAGTGATTTGGGAAATTGGCCAAAAAATTACTAAGTCCCCATTTTTGTACTTTAGCTCTTTGGCTGTTTGGGGGTCTTCTACTCGTTTTCTCCTGGGTTGACGGCTCTGGGGCCATTGCTGGGAAGCTCTAATACCGGATAAAAGTGGTTTGGACCAAATCGGAGGCAGAATTGTTTTGTGTTTTTGCTGACTTGCTTGCCTTTGAGGAGCTCTTTGGGGGGTTCCGGCTGTTTGTGGGTGAGTTTCAGGGTCTGGGAGCACTGCTGGGACACTCTAATCTTGATTGCATTTGCTTTTCAGGAAATACGTGGTGGTAAACCGGAGTTATGGCCTAGCTACACAGCGCGTTTGGACCGAAGGCCGAGAAATATTGTAAGTATGAGATTTTGCTTTTGGGCTGTTTGGGGTGTTGTGCTTTTTGGCGGGTGGGTTGGCGGGTCTTGGGGCATTCCTGGGAAGGTCTAATACCGGATAGAAGTGGTTGGGACAAAATCCATAAGGATTTTTTTTTGCTATTTCCGACATTTTGCTCAATGTAGTGTTTTCGGGGGCCTGTTTGGGGGGCTTCCTGGTGTTTGTGGGTGGGTTTCGGGGTCTGGGAGCACTGTTGATTATGGATACTTTAGTTTTCAAGAGGTTTGAAGCAAATCCATGGGGGCAGAGGGGAGTTAGGGCCTAGCTGCAGAGCGCGCGGAGTGATTTGGGAAATTGGCCAAAAAATGACTAAGTCCCCATTTTTGTACTTTTGCTCTTTGGCTGTTTGAGGGTCTTTTACTCGTTTTCTCCTGGGTTGACGGCTCTGGGGCCATTGCTGGGAAGCTCTAATACCGGATAAAAGTGGTTTGGACCAAATCGGAGGCGGATTTTTTGTGTGTTTTTGTGGACTTACTTTCCTTTGAGGAGCTCTTGGGGGGGTTCCGGCTGTTTTTGGGTGAGTTTCAGGGTCTGGGAGCACTGCTGGGAAACACTAATCTTGATTGCATTTGCTTTTCAGGAAATCCGTGGTGGTAAACCGGAGTTATGGCCTAGCTACACAGCGCGTTTGGACCGAAGGCCGAGAAATATTGTAAGTCTGAGATTTTGCTTTTGGGCTGTTTGGGGGTGTTGTGCTTTTTGGCGGGTGGGTTGGCGGGTCTTGGGGCATTCCTGGGAAGGTCTAATACCGGATAGAAGTGGTTGGGACAAAATCCATAAGGATTTTTTTTGTTGCTATTTCTGACATTTTGCTCAATGTAGCGTTTTCGGGGGCCTGTTTGGGGGGCTTCCTGGTGTTTGTGGGTGGGTTTTGGGGTCTGGGAGCACTGCTGGCTATAGATACTTTAGTTTACAAGAGGTTTGAAGCAAATCCATGGTGGCAGAGGAGAGTTAGGGCCTAGCTGCAGAGCGCGCGCGGAGTGATTTGGGAAATTGGCCAAAAAATTACTAAGTCCCCATTTTTGTACTTTTGCTCTTTGTCTGTTTGGGGGTCTTCTACTCGTTTTCTCCTGGGTTGACGGCTCTGGGGCCATTGCTGGGAAGCTCTAATACCAGATAAAAGTGGTTGGGACCAAATCGGAGGCGGAATCTTTTTTGTGTTTTTGCTGACTTGCTTGCCTTTGAGGAGCTCTTTGGGGGGGTTCCGGCTGTTTGTGGGTGTGTTTCGGGGTCTGGGAGCACTGCTGGGACACTCTAATCTTGATTGCATTTGCTTTTCAGGAAATCCGTGGTGGTAAACCGGAGTTATGGCTTAGCTACACAGCGCATTTGGACCGAAGGCCGAGAAATATTGTAAGTATGAGATTTTGCTTTTGGGCTGTTTGGGGGTGTTGTGCTTTTTGGCGGGTGGGTTGGCGGGTCTTGGGGCATTCCTGGGAAGGTCTAATACCGGATAGAAGCTTTTGGGACAAAATCCATAAGGATTTTTTTTGTTGCTATTTCTGACATTTTGCTCAATGTAGCGTTTTCGGGGGCCTGTTTGGGGGCTTCCTGGTGTTTGTGGGTGGGTTTCGGGGTCTGGGAGCACTGCTGGCTATGGATACTTTAGTTTGCAAGAGGTTTGAAGCAAATCCATGGTGGCAGAGGGGAGTTAGGGCCTAGCTGCAGAGCGCGCGCGGAGTGATTTGGGAAATTGGCCAAAAAATTACTAAGTCCCCATTTTTGTACTTTAGCTCTTTGGCTGTTTGGGGGTCTTCTACTCGTTTTCTCCTGGGTTGACGGCTCTGGGGCCATTGCTGGGAAGCTCTAATACCGGATAAAAGTGGTTTGGACCAAATCGGAGGCAGAATTTTTTTATGTTTTTGCTGACTTGCTTGCCTTTGAGGAGCTCTTTGGGGGGGTTCCGGCTGTTTGTGGGTGAGTTTCAGGGTCTGGGAGCACTGCTGGGACACTCTAATCTTGATTGCATTTGCTTTTCAGGAAATCCGTGGTGGTAAACCGGAGTTATGGCCTAGCTACACAGCGCGTTTGGACCGAAGGCCGAGAAATATTGTAAGTATGAGATTTTGCTTTTGGGCTGTTTGGGGGTGTTGTGCTTTTTGGCGGGTGGGTTGGCGGGTCTTGGGGCATTCCTGGGAAGGTCTAATACCGGATAGAAGTGGTTGGGACAAAATCCATAAGGATTTTTTTGTTGCTATTTCCGACATTTTGCTCAATGTAGCGTTTTCGGGGGCCTGTTTGGGGGGCTTCCTGGTGTTTGTGGGTGGGTTTCGGGGTCTGGGAGCACTGCTGGTTATGGATACTTTAGTTTTCAAGAGGTTTGAAGAAAATCCATGGGGGCAGAGGGGAGTTAGGGCCTAGCTGCAGAGCGCGCGGAGTGATTTGGGAAATTGGCCAAAAAATGACTAAGTCCCCATTTTTGTACTTTTGCTCTTTGGCTGTTTGGGGGTCTTCTACTCGTTTTCTCCTGGGTTGACGGCTCTGGGGCCATTGCTGGGAAGCTCTAATACCGGATAAAAGTGATTTGGACCAAATCGGAGGCAGATTTTTTTTTTTTAGTTTTTGCTGACTTGCTTGCCTTTGAGGAGCTCTTTGGGGGGGTTCCGACTGTTTGTGGGTGAGTTTCAGGGTCTGGGAGCACTGCTGGGACACTCTAATCTTGATTGCATTTGCTTTTCAGGAAATCCGCGGTGGTACACCGGAGTTATGGCCTAGCTACACAGCGCGTTTGGACCGAAGGCCGAGAAATATTGTAAGTATGAGATTTTGCTTTTGGGCTGTTTGGGGGTGTTGTGCTTTTTGGCGGGTGGATTGGAGGGTCTTGGGGCATTCCTGGGAAGGTCCAATACCGGATAGAAGCTTTTGGGACAAAATCCATAAGGATTTTTTTTGTTGCTATTTCTGACATTTTGCTCAATGTAGCGTTTTCGGGGGCCTGTTTGGGGGCTTCCTGGTGTTTGTGGGTGGGTTTCGGGGTCTGGGAGCACTGCTGGCTATGGATACTTTAGTTTGCAAGAGGTTTGAAGCAAATCCATGGTGGCAGAGGGGAGTTAGTGCCTAGCTGCAGAGCGCGCGCGGAGTGATTTGGGAAATTGGCCAAAAAATTACTAAGTCCCCATTTTTGTACTTTAGCTCTTTGGCTGTTTGGGGGTCTTCTACTCGTTTTCTCCTGGGTTGACGGCTCTGGGGCCATTGCTGGGAAGCTCTAATACCGGATAAAAGTGGTTTGGACCAAATCGGAGGCAGAATTTTTTTATGTTTTTGCTGACTTGCTTGCCTTTGAGGAGCTCTTTGGGGGGGTTCCGGCTGTTTGTGGGTGAGTTTCAGGGTCTGGGAGCACTGCTGGGACACTCTAATCTTGATTGCATTTGCTTTTCAGGAAATCCGTGGTGGTAAACCGGAGTTATGGCCTAGCTACACAGCGCGTTTGGACCGAAGGCCGAGAAATATTGTAAGTATGAGATTTTGCTTTTGGGCTGTTTGGGGGTGTTGTGCTTTTTGGCGGGTGGGTTGGCGGGTCTTGGGGCATTCCTGGGAAGGTCTAATACCGGATAGAAGTGGTTGGGACAAAATCCATAAGGATTTTTTTGTTGCTATTTCCGACATTTTGCTCAATGTAGCGTTTTCGGGGGCCTGTTTGGGGGGCTTCCTGGTGTTTGTGGGTGGGTTTCGGGGTCTGGGAGCACTGCTGGTTATGGATACTTTAGTTTTCAAGAGGTTTGAAGCAAATCCATGGGGGCAGAGGGGAGTTAGGGCCTAGCTGCAGAGCGCGCGGAGTGATTTGGGAAATTGGCCAAAAAATGACTAAGTCCCCATTTTTGTACTTTTGCTCTTTGGCTGTTTGGGGGTCTTCTACTCATTTTCTCCTGGGTTGACGGCTCTGGGGCCATTGCTGGGAAGCTCTAATACCGGATAAAAGTGATTTGGACCAAATCGGAGGCGGATTTCTTTTTTTTTTTGCTGACTTGCTTGCCTTTGAGGAGCTCTTTGGGGGGGTTCCGACTGTTTGTGGGTGAGTTTCAGGGTCTGGGAGCACTGCTGGGACACTCTAATCTTGATTGCATTTGCTTTTCAGGAAATCCGCGGTGGTACACCGGAGTTATGTCCTAGCTACACAGCGCGTTTGGACCGAAGGCCGAGAAATATTGTAAGTATGAGATTTTGCTTTTGGGCTGTTTGGGGGTGTTGTGCTTTTTGGCGGGTGGATTGGAGGGTCTTGGGGCATTCCTGGGAAGGTCCAATACCGGATAGAAGTGGTTGGGACAAAATCCATGAGGATTTTTTTTTTGCTATTTCTGACATTTTGCTCAATGTACCGTTTTCGGGGGCCTGTTTGGGGGGCTTCCTGGTGTTTGTGGGTGGGTTTCGGGGTCTGGGAGCACTGCTGGCTATGGATACTTTAGTTTTCAAGAGGTTTGAAGCAAATCCATGGGGGCAGAGGGGAGTTAGGGCCTAGCCGCAGAGCGCGCGGAGTGATTTGGGAAATTGGCCAAAAAATGACTAAGTCCCCATTTTTGTACTTTTGCTCTTTGGCTGTTTGAGGGTCTTTTACTCGTTTTCTACTGGGTTGACGGCTCTGGGGCCATTGCTGGGTAGCTCTAATACCGGATAAAAGTGGTTTAGACCAAATCGTAGGCGGATTTTTTTTGTGTTTTTGCTGACTTGCTTGCCTTTGAGGAGTTCTTTGGGGGGGTTCCGGCTGTTTTTGGGTGAGTTTCAGGGTCTGGGAGCACTGCTGGGACACTCTAATCTTGATTGCATTTGCTTTTCAGGAAATCCGTGGTGGTAAACCGGAGTTATGGCCTAGCTACACAGCGCGTTTGGACTGAAGGCCGAGAAATATTGTAAGTATGAGATTTTGCTTTTGGGCTGTTTGGGGGTGTTGTGCTTTTTGGCGGGTGGGTTGGTGGGTCTTGGGGCATTCCTGGGAAGGTCTAATACCGGATAGAAGTGGTTGGGACAAAATCCATAAGGATTTTTTTTTCTATTTCTGACATTTTGCTCAATGTAGCATTTTCGGGGGCCTGTTTGGGGGGCTTCCTGGTGTTTGTGGGTGGGTTTCGGGGTCTGGGAGCACTGCTGGCTATGGATACTTTAGTTTGCAAGAGGTTTGAAGCAAATCCATGGTGGCAGAGGAGAGTTAGGGCCTAGCTGCAGAGCGCGCGCGGAGTGATTTGGGAAATTGGCCAAAAAATTACTAAGTCCCCATTTTTGTACTTTTGCTCTTTGTCTGTTTGGGGGTCTTCTACTCGTTTTCTCCTGGGTTGACGGCTCTGGGGCCATTGCTGGGAAGCTCTAATACCGGAAAAAAGTGGTTTGGGCCAAATCGGAGGCGAATTTTTTTTGTGTTTTTGCTGACTTGCTTGCCTTTGAGGAGCTCTTTGGGGGGGTTCCGGCTGTTTGTGGGTGAGTTTCGGGGTCTGGGAGCACTGCTGGGACACTCTAATCTTGATTGCATTTGCTTTTCAGGAAATCCGTGGTGGTAAACCGGAGTTATGGCCTAGCTACACAGTGCGTTTGGACCGAAGGCCGAGAAATATTGTAAGTATGAGATTTTGCTTTTGGGCTGTTTGGGGGTGTTATGCTTTTTGGCGGGTGGGTTGGCGGGTCTTGGGGCATTCCTGGGAAGGTCTAATACCGGATAGAAGTGGTTGGGACAAAATCCATAAGGATTTTTTTTTGCTATTTCTGACATTTTGCTCAATGTAGCGTTTTTGGGGGCCTGTTTGGGGGGCTTCCTGGTGTTTGTGGGTGGGTTTCGGGGTCTGGGAGCACTGCTGGCTATGGATACTTTAGTTTGCAAGAGGTTTGAAGCAAATCCATGGGGGCAGAGGGGAGTTAGGGCCTAGCTGCAGAGCGCGCGGAGTGATTTGGGAAATTGGCCAAAAAATGACTAAGTCCCCATTTTTGTACTTTTGCTCTTTGGCTATTTGGGGGTCTTCTACTCGTTTTCTCCTGGGTTGACGGCTCTGGGGCCATTGCTGGGAAGCTCTAATACCGGATAAAAGTGATTTGGACCAAATCGGAGGCGGATTTTTTTTTTTTGTTTTTGCTGACTTGCTTGCCTTTGGGGAGCTCTTTGGGGGGGTTCCGACTGTTTGTGGGTGAGTTTCAGGGTCTGGGAGCACTGCTGGGACACTCTAATCTTGATTGCATTTGCTTTTCAGGAAATCCGCGGTGGTACACCGGAGTTATGGCCTAGCTACACAGCGCGTTTGGACCGAAGGCCGAGAAATATTGTAAGTATGAGATTTTGCTTTTGGGCTGTTTGGGGGTGTTGTGCTTTTTGGCGGGTGGATTGGAGGGTCTTGGGGCATTCCTGGGAAGGTCCAATACCGGATAGAAGCTTTTGGGACAAAATACATAAGGATTTTTTTTGTTGCTATTTCTGACATTTTGCTCAATGTAGCGTTTTCGGGGGCCTGTTTGGGGGCTTCCTGGTGTTTGTGGGTGGGTTTCGGGGTCTGGGAGCACTGCTGGCTATGGATACTTTAGTTTGCAAGAGGTTTGAAGCAAATCCATGATGGCAGAGAGGAGTTAGTGCCTAGCTGCAGAGCGCGCGCGGAGTGATTTGGGAAATTGGCCAAAAAATTACTAAGTCCCCATTTTTGTACTTTAGCTCTTTGGCTGTTTGGGGGTCTTCTACTCGTTTTCTCCTGGGTTGACGGCTCTGGGGCCATTGCTGGGAAGCTCTAATACCGGATAAAAATGGTTTGGACCAAATCGGAGGCAGAATTTTTTTATGTTTTTGCTGACTTGCTTGCCTTTGAGGAGCTCTTTGGGGGGGTTCCGGCTGTTTGTGGGTGAGTTTCAGGGTCTGGGAGCACTGCTGGGACACTCTAATCTTGATTGCATTTGCTTTTCAGGAAATCCGTGGTGGTAAACCGGAGTTATGGCCTAGCTGCACAGCGCGTGTGGACCGAAGGCCGAGAAATATTGTAAGTATGAGATTTTGCTTTTGGGCTGTTTGGGGGTGTTGTGCTTTTTGGCGGGTGGGTTGGCGGGTCTTGGGGCATTCCTGGGAAGGTCTAATACCGGATAGAAGTGGTTGGGACAAAATCCATAAGGATTTTTTTGTTGCTATTTCCGACATTTTGCTCAATGTAGCGTTTTCAGGGGCCTGTTTGGGGGGCTTCCTGGTGTTTGTGGGTGGGTTTCGGGGTCTGGGAGCACTGCTGGTTATGGATACTTTAGTTTTCAAGAGGTTTGAAGCAAATCCATGGGGGCAGAGGGGAGTTAGGGCCTAGCTGCAGAGCGCGCGGAGTGATTTGGGAAATTGGCCAAAAAATGACTAAGTCCCCATTTTTGTACTTTTGCTCTTTGGCTGTTTGGGGGTCTTCTACTCGTTTTCTCCTGGGTTGACGGCTCTGGGGCCATTGCTGGGAAGCTCTAATACCGGATAAAAGTGATTTGGACCAAATCGGAGGCGGATTTTTTTTTTAGTTTTTGCTGACTTGCTTGCCTTTGAGGAGCTCTTTGGGGGGGGTTCCGACTGTTTGTGGGTGAGTTTCAGGGTCTGGGAGCACTGCTGGGACACTCTAATCTTGATTGCATTTGCTTTTCAGGAAATCCGCGGTGGTACACCGGAGTTATGGCCTAGCTACACAGCGCGTTTGGACCGAAGGCCGAGAAATATTGTAAGTATGAGATTTTGCTTTTGGGCTGTTTGGGGGTGTTGTGCTTTTTGGCGGGTGGATTGGAGGGTCTTGGGGCATTCCTGGGAAGGTCCAATACCGGATAGAAGTGGTTGGGACAAAATCCATGAGGATTTTTTTTGTTGCTATTTCTGACATTTTGCTCAATGTACCGTTTTCGGGGGCCTGTTTGGGGGGCTTCCTGGTGTTTGTGGGTGGGTTTCGGGGTCTGGGAGCACTGCTGGCTATGGATATTTTAGTTTTCAAGAGGTTTGAAGCAAATCCATGGGGGCAGAGGGGAGTTAGGGCCTAGCCGCAGAGCGCGCGGAGTGATTTGGGAAATTGGCCAAAAAATGACTAAGTCCCCATTTTTGTACTTTTGCTCTTTGGCTGTTTGAGGGTCTTTTACTCGTTTTCTCCTGGGTTGACGGCTCTGGGGCCATTGCTGGGTAGCTCTAATACCGGATAAAAGTGGTTTAGACCAAATCGTGGGCGGATTTTTTTTGTGTTTTTGCTGACTTGCTTGCCTTTGAGGAGTTCTTTGGGGGGGTTCCGGCTGTTTTTGGGTGAGTTTCAGGGTCTGGGAGCACTGCTGGGACACTCTAATCTTGATTGCATTTGCTTTTCAGGAAATCCGTGGTGGTAAACCGGAGTTATGGCCTAGCTACACAGCGCGTTTGGACTGAAGGCCGAGAAATATTGTAAGTATGAGATTTTGCTTTTGGGCTGTTTGGGGGTGTTGTGCTTTTTGGCGGGTGGGTTGGTGGGTCTTGGGGCATTCCTGGGAAGGTCTAATACCGGATAGAAGTGGTTGGGACAAAATCCATAAGGATTTTTTTTTTCTATTTCTGACATTTTGCTCAATGTAGCATTTTCGGGGGCCTGTTTGGGGGGCTTCCTGGTGTTTGTGGGTGGGTTTCGGGGCCTGGGAGCACTGCTGGCTATGGATACTTTAGTTTGCAAGAGGTTTGAAGCAAATCCATGGTGGCAGAGGAGAGTTAGGGCCTAGCTGCAGAGCGCGCGCGGAGTGATTTGGGAAATTGGCCAAAAAATTACTAAGTCCCCATTTTTGTACTTTTGCTCTTTGTCTGTTTGGGGGTCTTCTACTCGTTTTCTCCTGGGTTGACGGCTCTGGGGCCATTGCTGGGTAGCTCTAATACCGGATAAAAGTGGTTTAGACCAAATCGTAGGCGGATTTTTTTTGTGTTTTTGCTGACTTGCTTGCCTTTGAGGAGTTCTTTGGGGGGGTTCCGGCTGTTTTTGGGTGAGTTTCAGGGTCTGGGAGCACTGCTGGGACACTCTAATCTTGATTGCATTTGCTTTTCAGGAAATCCGTGGTGGTAAACCGGAGTTATGGCCTAGCTACACAGCGCGTTTGGACTGAAGGCCGAGAAATATTGTAAGTATGAGATTTTGCTTTTGGGCTGTTTGGGGGTGTTGTGCTTTTTGGCGGGTGGGTTGGTGGGTCTTGGGGCATTCCTGGGAAGGTCTAATACCGGATAGAAGTGGTTGGGACAAAATCCATAAGGATTTTTTTTTTCAATTTCTGACATTTTGCTCAATGTAGCATTTTCAGGGGCCTGTTTGGGGGGCTTCCTGGTGTTTGTGGGTGGGTTTCGGGGTCTGGGAGCACTGCTGGCTATGGATACTTTAGTTTGCAAGAGGTTTGAAGCAAATCCATGGTGGCAGAGGAGATTTAGGGCCTAGCTGCAGAGCGCGCGCGGAGTGATTTGGGAAATTGGCCAAAAAATTACTAAGTCCCCATTTTTGTACTTTTGCTCTTTGTCTGTTTGGGGGTCTTCTACTCGTTTTCTCCTGGGTTGACGGCTCTGGGGCCATTGCTGGGAAGCTCTAATACCGGATAAAAGTGGTTTGGGCCAAATCGGAGGCGAATTTTTTTTGTGTTTTTGCTGACTTGCTTGCCTTTGAGGAGCTCTTTGGGGGGGTTCCGGCTGTTTGTGGGTGAGTTTCGGGGTCTGGGAGCACTGCTGGGACACTCTAATCTTGATTGCATTTGCTTTTCAGGAAACCGTGGTGGTAAACCGGAGTTATGGCCTAGCTACACAGTGCGTTTGGACCGAAGGCCGAGAAATATTGTAAGTATGAGATTTTGCTTTTGGGCTGTTTGGGGGTGTTATGCTTTTTGGCGGGTGGGTTGGCGGGTCTTGGGGCATTCCTGGGAAGGTCTAATACCGGATAGAAGTGGTTGGGACAAAATCCATAAGGATTTTTTTTTGCTATTTCTGACATTTTGCTCAATGTAGCGTTTTCGGGGGCCTGTTTGGGGGGCTTCCTGGTGTTTGTGGGTGGGTTTCGGGGTCTGGGAGCACTGCTGGCTATGGATACTTTAGTTTGCAAGAGGTTTGATGCAAATCCATGGTGGCAGAGGGGAGTTAGGGCCTAGCTGCAGAGCGCGCACGGAGTGATTTGGGAAATTGGCCAAAAAATGACTAAGTCCCCATTTTTGTACTTTTGCTCTTTGGCTGTTTGGGGGTCTTCTACTCGTTTTATCCTGGGTTGACGGCTCTGGGGCCATTGCTGGGAAGCTCTAATACCGGATAAAAGTGGTTTGGACCAAATCGGAGGCGGAATTTTTTTTGAGTTTTTACTGACTTGCTTGCCTTTGAGGAGCTCTTTGGGGGGGTTCCGGCTGTTTGTGGGTGAGTTTCAGGGTCTGGGAGCACTGCTGGGACACACTAATCTTGATTGCATTTGCTTTTCAGGAAATCCGTGGTGGTAAACCGGAGTTATGGCCTAGCTACACAGCGCGTTTGGACCGAAGGCCGAAAAATATTGTAAGTATGAGATTTTGCTTTTGGGCTGTTTGGGGGTGTTGTGCTTTTTGGCGGGTGGGTTGGAGGGTCTTGGGGCATTCCTGGGAAGGTCTAATACCGGATAGAAGTGGTTGGGACAAAATCCATAAGGATTTTTTTTTTGCTATTTCTGACATTTTGCTCAATGTAGCGTTTTCGGGGGCCTGTTTGGGGGGCTTCCTGGTGTTTGTGGGTGGGTTTCGGGGTCTGGGAGCACTGCTGGGACACTCTAATCTTGATTGCATTTGCTTTTCAGGAAATCCGTGGTGGTAAACCGGAGTTATGGCCTAGCTACACAGCGCGTTTGGACCGAAGGCTGAGAAATATTGTAAGTATGAGATTTTGCTTTTGGGCTGTTTGGGGGTGTTGTGCTTTTTGGCGGGTGGGTTGGAGGGTCTTGGGGCATTCCTGGGAAGGTCTAATACCGGATAGAAGTGGTTGGGACAAAATCCATAAGGATTTTTTTTTTGCTATTTCTGACATTTTGCTCAATGTAGCGTTTTCGGGGGCCTGTTTGGGGGGCTTCCTGGTGTTTGTGGGTGGGTTTCGGGGTCTGGGAGCACTGCTGGGACACTCTAATCTTGATTGCATTTGCTTTTCAGGAAATCCGTGGTGGTAAACCGGAGTTATGGCCTAGCTACACAGCGCGTTTGGACCGAAGGCTGAGAAATATTGTAAGTATGAGATTTTGCTTTTGGGCTGTTTGGGGGTGTTGTGCTTTTTGGCAGGTGGGTTGGCGGGTCTTGGGGCATTCCTGGGAAGGTCTAATACCGGATAGAAGTGGTTGGGACAAAATCCATAAGGAAAAGCCTTTTGGCACTTTTTGTAACTTAGGGTTCGTTAGGGTTAGCCCCAGCAGCAGGATTGCATGTGTTTTGGGGTGTGCTAGATTTTTGCAACTGAGTTCTGGGGTCTTAGAGCACTCGTGAGAATGTGTAATTTTGGTTGCAAGTCATTTGAAGAAAATCCATGGTAGGAAAGGGGGGATTTGGCATAGTTAAAGAAAGCCTCTGCCACTATTCTTAACTTAGGGCTCGTTAGGGTTAGCAGTATTTCTATTGCATGTGTTTGGGTGGGGGGGTTTCGAGTCTTGGAGCGATGCTGGCTATGGATACTTTTGCTTGCTTGCAAGTGGTTTGAATACAATCCACGGTGGGTAAGGGGGTATTTGGGCCTACTTTTACTGTTGAAGTACGTTTTGTCACCAGTTTTCTGCTAGGCCTCGTTTTTTGAGATCTGATTGGGGGTCTTCTACTTCTCTGCAACTGGCTTTAGTAAGGGTCTGGGTGGAAGCACTGCTGGTAAGGTCTAATTTTGCTCTAAAACACAGTTTACAGTACACCTAGCTTGAGGGGAAAGATCCGCTAAATTAATTCGCCCATACTTATTTATCCTTGAAAAAGTGACTCAGACAGAGTACGCACTTTCAAAAATGTTGTACTGTCTATTAGGAAAATCAAAGTGTGACTTTTTGCACTACACAGCGTACATACCTTATATTTATTCATCTGGGCTGTTTTTCGTTCAATAATTACAGACCGGGTTTCAGTCTGCAATGGGGAAAAAAGCATGGAGTCAGGCTTCACATTAGCGAGCCGCAATTCAGCATCCGCTAGGCAGGCAGTGTACACGGTGTCTTCTGGTCACCAACATTGATGGATGAAGCGTCAGCTGGAATGGAGGAGTGCCGCTAATAAGAGGAATTGTTTGCTGCATGCAACTTACTTACCAAATTCAACAGGACAACTACAACAATACAGATACAGTATCCATTATTTTATTCAATGAGTGTGTGTGACTGCATTTCTTGGATCTCTCTCTGCTTCTAAATTGATCCCTTCAGCCATTCTATATGTTTTACTTCGGCTATTTTTTTAACCTAATTTAATGTAGCCCTGTACTGTCGCATTCTGCCATTCACGGTTGTCGAAAGTACTACTTACTTTTCTGTAACAATGCATTCAGTAGTGCATGCACTTCCTTTATGTCACGTAAAATATTTATGGTTAGCTTTGTACCTAAAAATTTCTTTATGTTCAATTATTGTTTGTCCATGCTGTGCTTTTTTTTTTTCTCTCAACAAAACCTACCCAAAAAGGAACCCCCATTCCTATCCATTTTACAAACCCTAACCCTCTTCCCCCGGGTTGTGTGGTTTTGCTTGATGTGTGACTAACTGACATCAATAATTCCACACACTTGCTGGGGAGGATAAGGTCATAGCAAAAGGCTGGTGAAGGAATCCGAGGATATATTCTAGACTTACTCAGCTTCAGTACTATTTCTTGTAGTATTAGCCAATGTCAAAGAAATCCTACGCAAGTACAAGTTATACTATAAATACTTTACCATTTGTTAGGCTACATTGTGGCACTGTTGTAGTCTAGTGTACTGTCACCTGCTATATTCTCTATCGTACCGTTGTAATGCTACAGTAAGGATAAACCAAGTTTCATTTTCTTTTTTTCCATAGGCATGCAACTGCCACTGTGTCACACCACTAGTACCACCGCAGTGAGGACATTTCATCCGCCCTGGATTGCCAACCTTATTCGCTGTTTCCCGTGGAGCCAGCCCTGGGCCTAGCCCTACTTTCAAACACAAATTACAGGTAAGATAAGCGTTTGGTTAGAGGTAGTATAATGGAGTATTAGGAGAGACGAGAGATTGACGGTAGTACTACTAAAGTCCTAGGACTATTCAGGAAAACAAACTTACTGTTAAACCCCCACCCACCAGACTCAAAAGCAGTAAAAAACAGCTATGCTCAGATAAAGTTTGAAAAAGTATATTTATATCCCTAACAAAATAATCTCCCGCAAGACCCTCCCTAACCCCAACGGTTGTCCTTTAAAAGTCCCAAACCCAACTCCCGATTCCCACCCCCCAAAAGTCTCTAAAAAAGGGGCAAGGGACACTATGGGTGGATGCTGTTGACTTTTTGGGCCAGGGCATCAAACTCCTCGCGGAGCAAGGCGTGCTCTAAGCGGAGACCCTCCAACACGTTGGTAAAGTGGTGGAGCTCCTGCTGAAGGCGGGACACCCTCAGGGTGCTGTGGAGCAGGCGTGCCTTGTAGTTGCAATGGCTGTGAGAGGCAGCTGTTGTCCTTGCTGCTCGGCGTTTGGCTTTGGCAGCCCGGCTCGTTCTGGCTGGAGCACTGTGCTGGGTGGCAGCCCGTGGGGACACGGAGGCCGATGCAGCCGACGTTGTTGTCGTGGTCGACTGCGCACTTTTGTTGTCCTCCAGGGCCACCAGCCGCCGATATTCAGCAACAGTGGCATCGATCCTCCATTGCCGGGCCGCTCTAGCCAGCTCCTTCCTCCTTGTTGGTTTGGAAGGAGCATCTATATGAAGAAAGAAAGACATAGTCTGTAACCAATGCTCTTTAAGATTAACTCAATCATTCAGCAGAAATTTGTGTTACAGTACAACTAGCAACTTGCAAGCGCATTACATAACTATTGAGGCCAGTATCTATCTAACCTCCCACTTCTTCATCCTTGCTCTAACATTAGTGGGAGTTTAAGGAACAAATTCTACGAGCACTATGGACTTCCATTGGAGTCGACTATGAAAGTACACCAGTCTTATTCTTCTTCTTGTCTCTTGTTTAGGAAAATTGGTACGTTATCTTCTGCAAGCCGGCATAATGCCAGCGCAGTGAACTTGCACCCGAGAAAAAGAGACGCACGCCATGATGAGTGACCTAGACTTGCGTTACTGTACCGGTCCAGTACATGCAGGTGGTGAAGCTCTTACTTTTCTATTACGGGTGGCACTGAGAATACTCTGTTACAAGGGCTAATGCTTAATTAATTTAACTTTCACCCTACAGTGCAAATGAGTACTAGAAATGGAAAATGAAGAAGATAAATAATCTGATTATCTATCACTTCACATGGGATGTTTTTGCTTACATATGGGATGACTTTAGGTGCTTTGCTTTTTATTGAGTGACCAGTGATACATCCACACATGAATGACTGAGTACTACTAAACTTATTAGGAGAGGTAGGGAGTGGCCAGCGTAATAACCGGATCTATGCTGTGCTTGCAATACAAACTACTGCTACTATTGATGGTAGTATTTGGACAAAATTACAACTTCTTTTCCTTGCCTTTCCTACACTGGAACGGACGTGCGGGTGCAGTGTTACATGCTCTTCAAAGTTACACTTAGTTCATCCACTGACCGTCTACTCTCTCTGGATCATGGGCACTCACAAACTTTCTCTCGGGGGCTAAATTTACAGTGTAGTTTGTGGCCGAGGGCCGCACTGGTGGGGGCGGAGTCAGAGGGGGCGGGGCTAAAGCAAAACGAAAACTTGTGACCATGAGGTTGCACACAGGTCCCTGCAGTAGATGCCTTCATCCACTGAGCCACCAGACCCAGCATTTACATACATCTCTCTCCCTCCTGCTCTCCCTCCTGCCCTCCCTCTCCATCTCTCTCTCCCTCCTGCCCTCCCTCTCCCTCCCCCTCTGTCATCTCACTGTGTGTGTGTCTGTCTGTGTCAGCCTTCAGCCCGGGCTGAGACAGCTTCCTCAATGCGCACACACAGACAGCCACACCAAAGTACTTAACAGGTCTTTAAAAGACCATTAACATATTATTGAGGCTTTGTTTGTTGTAGCGCCCCTGCATCTCCACCCTGACAATCACTGCTCGCCCGGCCCCACAGAGCAGAGGCTTTGTTCTATTTCACCTCTTTGTGGCCCTGCATCTCCACTCTGCTCTGTGGGGGCCGGGGGAGCAGTGATTGTCAGAGTGGAGATGCAGGGGCGCTAACAGGTGAAATACAACAAAGCCTCTGCTCTGTGGGGGCCGGGGGAGCAGGGATTGTCTGCAAGGTCTGCGCACCGCCAAGGAAGGCTTGCCGGGCCGCCACCGGCCCGCGGGCCGTACTATGAGTACCCCTGCTCTAGATACACATATGCTATCTAAGAGTCAGATAGTAGCATGATCCAGGTATATGGACACATACAGTTTCTGTGTCACCCACCCAGGCTGTTGTCCTTCCACCCATCATTGCTTCATCATTCACCCAGCCATGCATCTCATATTCTTTCCTTCCCAGCCACGTCTTCAATCTCAATAAGTAAGGAATATATAAGAGCTTACCTCTGCCCGCCACCACCACCGTCTCAACTCTCACAGCCGGCACTACAGCCGCCGCCTCCTCCCCTGAAGAATTGCCCTCCGCCTCCGTGTCGAGCACCACCACCTCCGCGCTGGCCCCGCCACCAGATGTTCCACCTACAAAGTACATTTAAGAATGTTAGAATAAACCACTCACTAGTATTTGGTCTAGGAATGAAGACATGTGAAAACAATGTAATTTGTGAATGTCTACTCTAAAGTAAAAAAAAATGTCCCTTTTTCCAGGGAAGGGTGTTGTCTTGCTGCACTTTTTGGCACAACTGATGAGGGCTGGCTTTTTAACACGCACCATTTTTCTCCACACAGACAGAAGATGGACTTCTAACAACAAGATCAAGTTGAAACCAGGAGAGAGCTTGGCTCGACCACAAGAAATGTCTTCAATTAATCGTCAGCACTAACCACTTTTCCATTATCAGTTAAACGTTTAGTTTTATCATGACTTCATTTTAATAAATGTGTTTACTTTTAATAAAGCTTTTAAACTTAAATAGACTCTGTGTTTTTCGGTCCAGACTAGAGTGACTGAGCGAAAGGTTTTGCAATTTTTGCAAGCATGAGTCCGTGCCTCTGACACTTCTTGACTCTGACTCCGTACTCTTGAGCTACATTGGATAATCATCATTGGGGATCAATCATCGATGAATTCGGGAGGTAAATGACTGTGCCACACTACGTAGTCAGTCAGTAAGGACATTGGGGGTTCAAAGTCTGTTATCACAGAGGTATGTGGAAACTCTAACAGCGCCTATTATAATTGATAAGCAATGCACTATTTATTGTCCATAGTTCTGTTTCTGCAGAAGAATTGTCCCCGCAACAGTAGTGGTATGGATTGTCCTCCTATCCAAACCAAAAGGTAGTATCTTATTCTTTCTTGGTGGTCATTCACATTTCATAGTTGGGAATTTTCAAAGCAGATAGAACACTTCAAAAGACATTATGGACAATCCCAGAGGACTGCACTAAGTTGATAGAGCTATTGCTGACTAGAATGGGAGTTTCGCCAACCGTGCAATCTTAGTTAGCTACACAGACAGACTAATAAGGATAATCTAGTAATACCACAGGGAGTCATAGTAGAGGCAGGATAAGAATTTAGATACAGTCTACAAGAAGATCAAAGACGATTTTGAAAAAATCAAATGAGGAACGCTAGGAAAAATAGGTGCTAGTCTAAAATGAAAACTTACTGGGGCCAGCAAAGGAGCCCTCGCCTGCCCGATCCTGGCCCTGTTCAACAGCATCCACCGCCGCCTGCTGCTCCTGTGTCCCCTCGCCCCTGGGGGGAGCTGACGTACAACATGAAAGAAAGAACAGAAAACATGGATGATTGTTGCTTGTCAATGTCAACCAAATCAAACATTTCAAAACAACAATAACAAAATATTTCCACAAAATTATATTGATTAGGGTTAGTTTTCATTGATTTGCGGACCTGCGACTTCGAAAGTCACGTAACTCACTAAACAAAGTACTGAAAGGTTCACCTAGGACTGGCAGGCAGCAGTCCGCAGGCAAGACGCAAAGTGACAGACAAACTCCATTGTGATTTCAATCAGATCAGTGACAACACTAACAGTTGCCTGCTACATAACCAGTCATTTAAATAGTCAAACTATCAATCCACCGCCACAATTTTTCTTATTATCAGGGGTACAAAGGAAGGGTAGATTTAAGCCCCTTGCGGCTCTTTTGCTCCGTTCTTGCGTGACTTTTGTGACTCAGCAGCTGAACAAAAGAGGCGCCATGGTGCGGCGTATAATATTATAACAACGTGACGCATTTGGGAGATGCATCCCGTTATAAAGCCCTGCGCCATCAGGGGGCGTTCCGGTGCAAGGAAGGGCATTCCTGCGCTGGAACACGTCCTAAAAGTGGCTGAGGGAAATCTACAAAATTTCAATCAGTCACCTTTAGGACAATGATGCGTCACACAAACCCTGCACCTGCTTGAAGCAGACGTACGGCGTGACCCAGCATTGGGGAGATAGGGTACCCCAGAGCATTGCTGGAGCTGCGCCATCGTTGCGACGCAACTCCAGCAGTAAAGCTTTGGTGACGTTTTGGGCCCATGGTGCGCCGCATTGCAAATACGGCGCACCATGTTTGGTGGTGGTAGCGGGCCGCACAATTACTGGCACATCCCTGCTACTTTGCAGGGATGCGACGGTAATTGCAATTCTGCCCCTTAGGGGCATACTTACTTACGCGTTCTGGCGCATCTCCAGAGATCCCATTGTTGCGCAGGTCCATGGCTTTATAACGTGACACATCTCCCTAGATGAGTCACGCTGTAAATGACTCGCAGGGATGCGCCGCGTTTACGCCGCTGTTGCGTCACGCAAGGCAACGTAAACGTGGCGCAAGGGGCTTGTAAATGTAATCTGCCCCCTAGTGTCTAGCATTACGCAGTTCTGTAAAGTACACTCATACATAATAGTTACTCAGGCCAATGAGACCACAAAATAGAAAACAAATAAGCATAGTAGCAACGCCACTGAGAAGGAGAGCAGTGCACCTGAAATGCACAGAAGATTTTGAAATATAATTTAACTACAATGTAATCGTCAGCAGCATTATTGGCTTGCTCCATGTAAAAAACAAATATTTGCAATACAACAACACAGAGCAGGAGAAAACATAGTAGTGAGTGAGGAAATAGCTACTACTACTCACCAAGCCCGGGGATCTCCAAGCCGAGCTGGTCCAGCAGGTCGCGCTCCCTGGTCCAGGAGGTCCGTCCAGCGGTGGGTGGCCTGGCTGTAGGTGGTCTGGACCCCGGAGAGTTGGGACATGGCCCAGCACACCTTCTGCCACCGCTTCCGGCGCTCCCGGATGTTGTAGCCGGCCGTGATCCTGCCGCCTCCTGCGATGGTCCTGGGCAGGCGGCGCTGGACGAAGTAGACCAGCGCGCCCACTTCCTCCGGGCTGAAGATCTCCCGTCGCGTCACCTGCTCCCCCCTCAATCGCCCGCATGCTGTCCTGGCACGGGGTCCAGGACTCCTCCTCCCCTCCGCCGCTGCGGCCCTCAAGTGCCTGGGCAGCTTCACGGCGCCTGGCTTCACCATGGTCTGGGCAGGTAAGGTAGGAAGTAGAAAATTAAGAAGGAATAGGATAGGGAAGAAGAAAAGAAAAGTTTAAAAAAGTTGTTTAAAAGTAAACAAAAATAGCAGAAAAGACAAAAATATACAGCTAGGAAAAAAGAGGGATAGATAAGAAGCAAAATCGTTCGAAAAAAAACTTAAAACAAGCAAAGGATGGCAAAGATAGCAAGAGGATAAACACCATGCCCAGACACAGGAAATGAATGAAAAACAAGATGGCCGCCCGTTCACGAGCGCGAAAGTAAGTTCGCACGCGATTTTCCTCGCGATCTCGTGCGAACTTGTACTCGCAATGCGCTTACTTCGCGAGATTATACATAGCGGGCGGAAACGGAAATACGTCACGCATACAAAATGGCCGCGCCCGTACTCGACCTTAGGGTAAATTCGCGTGTTGCACTGCAAGCGGCTCGCGAATACTGCAAAAAACATCGCGAAATAACACGCCGCAAAAAAATATAAAGCTCATTCGCACGAATTGGCGGCTTCCGCGGTCGGTTTCGCACGACGCCGAGCCTCGCGAATAGCGCGAAATTACCGAAAAACGATTTTTGCAAAAGCAAAACCAATGAGCAGGTGCAAAAGGTCAATCTCATGTTTTGTAACGACTCCCTGTAGTGCTGCCTGAGGGGGCCCTCCAGAATTCGGTTGCCTACTTGCAACTATTGTGTGACCCTGCTCTGACCTTAACTGTATGCCACAAAGGTCCTGATTTACAGCTAAGGGAGCAGACAAGCAGGTGCCAGGCTGGAACTTCAAATTCAGTGACACATTAATTAGCCCCTAATTCATTATTGTCAGTTGGGGCAGGGCAGGTGTTGTTAATAAACTAACCCCAAATTAATTCATGTCAGTTGAAGCAGGGCAGGTGTGCTTGCTTTTCCCCCCCATCTTCTACAGTGATGATGAACCAGAGGGTGGCATTGATGTAACAGAGGGTGGCATGGGTGAAAGAGAGGGTGGCAGTGGTGAAACAGAGGGTGCTGGGAGCCTGTGATGATGAACCAGACGTAGAAACAACATAGTCGCGACCGTTGCGAGCCGACAAGTAAGTTCGCAATTGCGAACTAGTACCAAATCCTCGCGAACTGGCAGAAACCCTTGCAAACACAAAAAAAATCTGCAAATTCGCGGGAATTTGCGGATTTTGCAGATTGCGAGTTCGCAAATTCGCAAAATTCGCGAAGGTCAGATTCGCAAAATTCGCCCATGCTTAAGCTAAACACTGATCTATGGGCATGTGCAACTCTTAGAGGGACGCAACCAATGAAACAGGGAGTGGAGGGGGGCCTGAACGATTCATTTGCGGGAGCGCGCGTCTGGCGCCATGTTAATTGGTACCATATGGTGACGGCTGAGTGCTACCGCAAGTGGATCGCCACACGTGCACGCGTTGCCATTGATGGCAATGGAACGCGTGTACGTTCTTGGCTGAAAAGCCAAAGCGATCAGAAAAGTTATTTTTCCTTAGCAGCGCATGTGCGCTGCATAAGCGAGACCTAAAAAACGGGCCTGTTTGTTTATTTTTGCTCAGGTTCTTCAGCACTCTTAAATACAATTTACAATTGCAATTTGTACTTACACTTTCCTTAGGGACGGGGTGGGCCAGTATGGAGTGACAGCAGGAGCTGCTTCTGCTCAGAGAGCTGCTAATGTGGCCATATGGGCTTGTGGCACCAGGTCGCCTCCGGCTGGGGCTGGCTTCCAAGATGTGGCGAGAACTACAGAGTACCCAGGAGCTGCCAGCCACAGGATGCTACCTTTGTGGACCTATTACCACAGCCACTGCAAGCCCGAAGCATTGGGGGGCCCAATTATGCGGCACAGAAGAAATGTGCGGCAATAACAGCGAATTATGCAGCATAACATGGCGCAACCTTCAGCAATTCTATGTCATTATTTTGTCATTTTAACACTATTAGTAATCAGTCAAGGCTCGCATACTTGGGGGAGGATCGCGCGGGGAGCTTAAAATAAAATGACGGAGATTAAAATAAAGCAAACTTACCTGACCGGGTGACCTGGACCCGGGTCCCATGTTGGGGGCTGCTTGGCGCCTTCTGTGCTGCTCTGTCCTGGGCCGGTCCCGCTCTTGCGCCTTTCGAACAACAGCCCTCAGGCTGCGCGGTGTCTCAGGCAGCCAATCCAGATGCTGCATTAGCAGCGCCAGGATTGGCTAGGGCACGGAGACGACCCGCCCATTAGAGACCAGGGGTTGCTGCATGAACAAACCCTCTGCCTCGGGGTTCCCGACTCCCCCTCGCTCTCCTGGTCCTTAGGAGGTGGCTTTAGTGTGCATGTTCGGTCCAGCCCAAAATCGAGCATGCGCACTATTGCAGCTGCACTTTAGTAAGCGCTGCTGTTAGTCACCCTCCTTGCTGCGGCAGCTAGCCCCGCCACCACCCCACCCCCCTTCAGCGCCGATTGAATGCCTGCCTGAGAAGAGCCGCAAGTACTTGTCTTTAAAGTTTGCTATTTTGCTTGCACGCAGTGCTACTTGGGGCCATGGGCCAGGTGGGGCAACGCCCCAGCACCCCAATTGAGGCACCGCCCCTGCTAGCTGATCAGGCAGCCTCTCTAGATGTTAACTAAATGTGAAACAAAGAACAAAAATCCACAGAGATCTCGAATACTTGAACATCATTTCTTAACAAAAATTGTTACTTGTCAAATGATCACTTACTTAACATATTTGTTTACGTGTTCATATTTGGTAGGTCAATAGTTCACTATCTTTTTATTTTCTATAGTGTTTATGGACTCAGCTGTTTCAGAAGTCTATAAAGTGTGGTTTGCAAATCATTTTGCAATTATTATTTATAACCTCGTGAACAAAGGGGATCAGGTTAGGGGGACAGGCTTTCTCCGTATTGTGGACATTTTCTTCCTTCCAGTTACTCTTCTAATCTTCCACTCAAGAGGTGTGAGAAGTAACACCTGAAAGCAAGCTTGGATGAAATGTCCAACCCCTGTGGGTTAGCTTCATGCGAATGCCATGTTAAGTTTCAGTGTGGGTGGTCTTATGCTTCGGAAGGCAGATGTTTAAAACAAGCATTATCAATGTATTAGGTCTCACTTTTTTTTCGTTAGAGCTAGTGGCATTGAAACGGAAATGTTTTTAACAGTTATGACTTTTGTATTAGAAAAGTAGAGGCAATAGAAATTGATAAAATCCTCTTTTTACATTACTGATGCCAACCTTGTTTGTGGCACAGAGGTGGTTCACTGTCGGGGATAAAAAGGCCACTAATGTACACTTTTCTGCTAGCCTGCTTATTACAACAGTAATAACAGTAGCTTGTGATGCGAGCAGCGACTGCCACTGTAACCGTCCAGTTCCATATTGTGCCGCTTAACGCGGGTATAGAGATTAATCTAAGCACTCACGGGGTTCAATGTTTGTCATAGAATGGGGACAAAGAGATGATAGGCGATTTGGCCAGGGTCACAGTTTGAACATGTGATCAATAAAAGCGGTATGTGGCAGGAGGCTAAGGCGAGGTGTGGAGAGAGCACTTACGGCTACGTATTGGGGGAAGAGAAGCGGTAAAAACATAAATGGTGATATGCCACACGTAATACACATGGTTGGTTTAATTAAAAGCTCTTCCTTGTTTTTAGGTAGTAGGAAACAACGGATAAACAGTGTCAACGCGCAGTAAGACAGAACTTTGCTTTCCTCATCCCACATGTGAGAATGTTTCCGTAGAACAAATTCTTAATGGGGTACTGGGAGAGGTTTGAAGGAGCAGCAATGAAGGGCGATATATGGGATCAGTCCTGTAGGGGGAGAATGTGGCTTATCTGTGGCTGCATCATGCCAGGGACTTGCATCATATGCGCCCTGGCACTGGCTGGCCACTGGACACAGGGCCAGTAGTATTTGAAAAACAACCCCTAATGCTCCTGCCTGGGCTCTGCAGTGAGACCAGATGTCCCCACAAGGGCACCATGGGTGCAGAGCACCTCACTAGAGTCCACTGTCCATCCTCATCATGGCAGCCGTGCCACCCGCCACGCGGCTCCCCTATGGCTACCGTGGACACTGTTTGATCTGCTGCATATTTGTGTCTGTATGTGTTATCTGCGTGCATGTGTGTGTGTGAGAGGCTGTCTGTGTGTGTGTCTGTCTGTCTGCCTGTCTATGTTTCTTTGTGTATGTAGATTTTAAACAAACCATGTAAAGCGTCAGAGACTACAAAACGGATGGAAGCAGCCAGAGCTGCAGGCTTGTCAGGGCAGTTTCGGGGCTAACTTGCAGGCATGTCTGATCTATGCAACAGCATTCCAGCGTGAGGGAGAGAGCAGCAGGGAGGGAGAAGGAGAAATAGGGAATGAGAGGTGGATAGAAAAAGCAGCACGGCACAGACGACATGCTGCACTGCCTACAAAAAGCATAGCATTTTGTAAAAAAAACAGTTGGGCGAGCCGCTCCTTTATTTTATTTAGCGCAGTTCAAAAAATTCTGTTGGGCATTCTGCAAGCCTCGCCCCATTCTAAAAAGAGTATCTCGCCAAAATCTTTTGTTCAATAATTTATGCTTTTAGTAAGTCATTAACCCCTTCACTGCGGCGGCTTCTCCGCCGCAGTGCTAAGGGGGCGGGGTGGCCGCGCGGCGGCCACATGTTGGTGACGGAACAGCTCCGTCACCAGCGTCAGTTGCGCTGTGCTTATGACGGAGCAATTCCGTCATGGCCCGCCCCGCTCAATGGAACGCTCAGTGCAGGTGCGATGACGGAGCGGTTCTGTGATCAGCGTCCAAGGGGTTAAAAGCATAAAATATGATAAAAATAGAGTTTGGCGAGCCGCGCCGTTCATTGGGAGTGGGCTGCTGCTTACGGAGATGAAGGCGAAAAGCTCGCTCGCCAATGTTGCACGTGCCCCAGGAGAAGAAGCCGTATGCAGCACTCGCACACCTTTACAATTCCTTGGTTTGCCCCGTTGCAGAAAAGGGAGGAGGGGCCATCACATGCAGATGGGAGGAGGGAATAGAGGCCATCGCACGCTGTACTGTGTGATGGCCGACCAAAATGCTCTCTGAGTGAACTCGCCGGAAAGGGAGCTGAACACACAAACGAGGGACTTTTACAGAAATACACCAATAAGAAGCCAGCATTTCTGATTACCACAGATAGTAACCCATGGCAATCAGTGGGTTTGCCAGACCCCACAAAAGAGACATAACAGGTCGATCGAAGCTCGACCTAAAAAAGTCTGGCAACCAGCCTTTTGAATTTAGATGAGCTACTGTCAGTAAAAGACTTAAAACATCTGTGGAAATGTTTGGTATAGGAGTGGTATAAAGTGAAAAAATGTATTACGTGTTTTTACATCTATAAAAAGTGTTTGTATTAGAACATTTTTGGGGGCAAGAATGTGTATTGAGTGTACTTTTATTGTCTGTGAGTGTTTAATCTATATGTAATGCTACTTGTTAGTGAGTACGCATGTATGTTGGAAGAACATATGTTGGGAACTAAGAATTCTACACCCATGCCCTTAACCACCCATACTAGTATTTTACAAACGATTCTGGCATATAATCCCTCAGGCTGGGCGGGAGTAATGATTTCATGTATTGCACTCTGCACCAGGTCGGCTTGCCTTTCAGAGATGATCTTGACTTGTTTCTGCAGTGCTGCAAAGTTGGCTTATGTTATGTATGACACTTTCAGTTAGTCCATGCTTTTGAGCCAGCAGCACAATGCCTTCTGGGAATTGTAGTTTTCCTTCTCTCCTTAATAAACATGGGCTTTCATTGGTAAGCATTAAGTATGGGCAAAATGCGCGAATTTGCTGTACGCGAATTTGTACGAAGGCAAATTTGCGTTCCGCAAAATCTGCAAATTCGTGTGAATTTGTGGATTTTTTTGCGTGTTCGCAGGGCTTTTTGCGTGTTGACGGGCCGCTTGCAGCGCATCGACCGCGAAGTTACCCATGCGGTCGTACATGGGCGCGGCCATCTTGTGCATGTTGCGTATTTCCGTTTCCGGGTGCTATTTGCAAGCTCGCGTTGTGCGCGGGGCGCGATTACGTGTTCGCGCGCGTTTTTGCGTGCTCACAGGGGAAATATCGCGCAAACATACCCACGCGGTCTTCAATGGGCGCAGCCATCTTGTTTTTCATTCGTTGCTATGGTTCGGGGCATGGCTTTTCTATCCTCTTTCAATCTTTGCAATCCTTTGTTTCTTTGAACTTTTTTTGCTCTTTTTTGCTCATTATCTATCTCTCTATTTGTCTAGATCCATATTTTGTGTTTTTTCAGCTTTTTGTTACTTTAATAACTACTTTTTTTGTTTAGCTCTCTCTTTTATGTTATTTACTTTTTTTACCCCCTATTCTTTTTTTCTTTCGCCCAGGACCATGGCAAAGGGAGCCGGGAAAAGCAAGGGGAAGGGTCCCGCACCCCGTACTCAGCTCCCTTGCGGGAGATTGAGGGGGAGGATGTAGTGGCCAGGGAGGTTTTCACCACGGTGGAGGTGGCTGCTCTTATATTTTATGTTCTGCGCCACCTCCCGAAGACCGTGGCAGTAGGCCCGGTCAAGGGTATGGCCTCAGGGAGCGTCACCAGCTGTGGGATAAGGTGTGCCGGCCCCTGCGTAGGGAGTCGGGGGTCCGGAGCACCTATGACCAAGCGACGCACAGATGAGCTGACCTCCTCGACCGGGAGCAGGACCTGCTCGACCTGCTAGGCGTGGAGATCCCTGGCCTTGGTGAGTAGCTTCTAGAGGAGGAACACCTGGGGAAAGCCCCAGATCCTGCTATGATCCTTGCAGATTTATATTAATCTGAGATTGAAATGTGAAAACTTATATTAATCTCCTTTCTAATGAACTAGTGAGTGGAGCAGATCCACCTGCTTCCTGGGCCAGGGTACACATTATAACAATCTATAAAAATGCCAATAAGGGTGACCCCGGGAACTACAGACATAGAATCCCCCTTGACTATTTGCAAACGATTTTTGGGAAGCCGCTTCTGGTGCATGGGTGGAGCTCAAATTCTTTCATCTCTCCAGGCAGGTTTTCACAATAAAGTTAGTACCACTGACCAAATCTTTCATTTTTCGCTATTACTTGGGAGTACATCACCCTCACTAAAGACCATCTGTGAGTGGCCTTCATTGGTCTAAGGCAGTGTTTGGTCTGGTTCCCAGAAAGAGATGATGAGGGATCAATGTGTTTTCCTTCCCACATACTAGACATCCTTATCAGACTCCACCAGTCTAATTGTGCTCAAGTCAGATGGGGTAGACCGAGAGAGCTTTTCACTCCAATACCACTACATAGCGGAGTTCGACAGAGTTGCGTTCTGGCTCCCCCTCTATTTTCTGTGCATATTAATGGGGCTGTTGAGTACCTTATCTGTTGCACCAACGATACTCCAAAATTGAGTGGCACTACATTTCGCAGATGGCATCCTGCTATCAACTAGAACTGCTTCAGGCTTGAAAAAACCTCCTAAACACATTTGAAGACTTTTGCAAGACCAAATATATGGTATATAACCCCCATAATGGTAAACCCCATTTGGTTAAGATTCTTCTCAAATCAGTACAAATGTTTGGCTATTTGGGTTTAAGGGTGTCTAACTGATTACCTTGGAATCCAAGTAACAGAAGAGCAGGCTCCTAGTAGATCATAGCGCCTCAGCAATTCTGAAAATGTATCGGTCAAGTCAGTTTAAAGCTGTCTCTCTTGCCATTCTATTGTTTAAACTCAAGGCTTAATCCACAGATTTATATAAAGCGTAATTATGGGGTATTTTTAATGCGAATAACTTGACAACAAAGGAAAATACCCTCCTTAAATCAGTACTAAATCTTCCTCACAGATCACCAAATTTGCTCCTGATTCTTGACACTGGGCTTAAAAGTATTGATCATTTAGACCCTTGAAACTGCTCCATTATTGGGTGAGGCTGTGGTTCTACTCTGAAGTGGAATCCTTCAGAGCTGAATTAGAGGAGGTCTTGGGTTGGGCCACTAATTTAAATGTGAAGTCATTATCTTGAGTGAAAGGTTGTTTTTTAGACTGAGTGTGCAGATGTTTCAGCTGGACCCTCTATCTATCAGAACAGCAATTAACAGTACACCTCTCAGAGCTTTCTTGTGGAACAGTGGTATTGATCCGTTAACATTGGTAACCTCATGACTAGTTTTTGAGTCACAACCTCATTCCCTAGTTTGAAGTGTTTTTAGTAGGGGTGGGTGAAATATTGTATTTGTCTGAGGAATTAGAGGAATTTAGTAATTCTGCATTTATCTTGTAACACAAAATTACTAATAAATTCTGCTGCTCTGCTAATGAAATTTATCATCCAGCACCAACGTCAGTCACAAGAGAATCATGATCACTGGGTTATGCAGCTCCTAGTAAGTATGGATTTGTCTGCGTAGGCAGCTACCTTAGATTATCACCCCTAGCAGGTAGTAGCACATATTTTAGTATAGGCAGTAGGACTTGATTATTAAAATATTTCTGTAGAGTACCCACTCTCCTATTTTATCCCACTTTTTCACATATTTACTTAAAATCCGCCATGCTTAACGCCTCACTCCGGCAATTCAGAAACGCAGAGCTGCACCATATTTACAAGGATATGGTGCAGCCCTGCATTTTTCCACTGCGCTGGTGCTACACTTAGCAGACTAGTGCCAACGCAGACACCCTTGCACAATAGTGCAAGGGTGTCCAAAAAGCAGGGAAATATTGTTTATGTGTAGGAAGGTGTCCCTTGCAGCACATAAACGATGTTTAAATGCGTTTTGTCACTTTCTATGTCTGCTGCCTAATGTAGCACACATGGAAGTTACAAAATGTCATTTTCTTATTAAAATTGTTTACGTTCAAGAAGGGACATCTTCCTACACATAAACATTCCAAGGCATTTTGCTCTTTCCATGTGTGCTGCACAAGGCAGCGCCAATGGAAAAAGAAAAAACGAGGAGAAATAAAGCATTTTTTCTCGTTTCACCAAGTTAAGACCAGGTTTTCCTTGGTTCTACTTTAAGCACTGCCTCCTATTTACGCCACTCTTGTAAATAGGGGACAGCGTAAAAATCAATGGTTGTTGCAGAGGAAAGTCCACCACAAGACTCACTGCCCACTCCTTTCACGCTAAGCAGTGTGTGAAAGGGGTCCTTATGTACAGGACAGCATTAATCCACGTTAAGTGATGTTCCCATGGCAATAGGAGCTTGTACATATACCCCAAGATGTCTTTTTGGACTCTGACCCAGGTGACAGTATCTTAACTACTTGGGTGGTCCTCCCTAAATTATGATTATATTTATGTTTGCAGCTCTGATGAAGTCTGCAGCAACATTTTACACAATAGACACAATGTGTGTTGGTGAAGGCAACATGGTTATTGGATATCTATAAACATATGTTGAAACTACGACCTCAACTCAGAGTACCCCTTTTTCAAACCTAGTAGTGATGCAAGTAAACATATGTCTGTGAGCACTGATTTTGTTGAAATGAAACCAAGAGATGGTATAAAAAGATCCTGAGAAAGTTAGAATTGGAGTACATTGTTGCATTGGAAACTATCTATCCAGGAAGTCTGAATCAGGGCGAAGAACTGTGGCTTCATTTGGATCAATAAGGGGATATCAATGTAGCAACAAAATGACAATGAACTGGTTCATAAGCTGTCTGCTAATTGGAACTTGTTCTCCTCTCGTTTACTTATTTTTCTTGTATATGTACCATGTCACAGTTCTTGTTTCTTTTTGTACCCTTGGTAGGATTTAACCAAATAATCAGAAGCTGTGGGAGGAGAAACATCTGAATGAAACAGTTTTGCACACATACTAATTTAGAGTGTAAGTTTGGAGATGTTTATGTGTTTGACTTTGGAGTATAAATCATCTATAATGGTAGAATGTCCACCTCAACTAGATTAATATATTTCTGAAATTCCATTTTTAATTGGTGATTGTCAGAAGTTTCTGAAAGGATGGAATATCTGAAAGTGTATGTGCTATCTTATAGTGTTTGACTTTCAGTAATATATTACTTATAATAAAGAAACACTACTCAACATTGGTGGCTGTTTGTATCCAAAACTTGTAACAAAGTTTGTAGACCTATTTTATGTTCTGTACTGCGACTCAAGATGGCTGTGAATTTAACGTTTTAGGGAAACAAACAAAATGCTGGTCGGAGAACGGCCTTATTTAGAAAGAAAATTGGAACCAGTGTCTAACGCTATGCAATTAAACATATGAATGTCAGTGTCAAGAGGTGCTGATTTTCTATTCAAGACATATTCCAGTTGCATCTGAATTTCTTATTGACTGCTCAGCGGAAGTCAGCGCTGGCTGTGTGAGAGGGTCATGGGCTGAACAGTGCAGCATTGTTTTCATATATACCTCTCTGTATGGTTAAAGGTTAAAGTGATGTTAAAGATAGATGACAATGTAAGTTAAAAGATAGCATTTTATTCTAAAAAAACATTTACCATGGATGGTGATGTCATTAATTCTGTCATTTCAAATGTAATCAGGAATGTTATCAATGATATCATATAACAAGTCCTGAGTGATGTAATAGGTGATGTCATATGAAAGGGCACAATATAAACAACAAACAATAACAATATAATAGACATTTTAACTGAGAAATTGTGGTATATTCTTCATGTTCTATGTATTTTGAACACTTTATTTTCAAGTTTTTTTTTTTAAAGAGATTCTTTAATAATATATTTATAAAAGTGTTCAACGTTATTTATAGTGTATTATCAAGAAAAGTAGTGTTGAAAGTAAATATATTTTTATTTTGGGGGGAGGAGAATTTAACCATTTGTAATGATTTAATTACTATATTATTACTATATAACTAATTTATGTTTTAATTATTTTATCATTTTTTCCCCATCCTATATTTTATATTCTATTTTTTTGTTTATTGTGACTTGATCTTTAAAACACTGTGTTCCTCTAGTAGATATTTCAGTAGTAGATATTTTTATAATTTGCTTACTATGTGCAGTATTTTGGTAATTTTGATTTAAGAATAGATATGTTGGTAGTTATTATTTCGACTGCAATATTTTGGTACATAGATATTTCTGTAGTAGATACTTGTTTAGAGCCACAGGGCCAGAGGTTTGAGTTCAAGATACAGAGCTGGCATTTATTTATTTCAGTTCAAGGACCATGCACATATTGGACAATTATAGTGTGTAGATATGCCCGCAAGTAAATAGAACTAGACATATATTCAGCCAGTCCTTTTAAAGGAGATCCAATAGATAAGAAAATAAAGAAGATGCAAGTAATGAGTACTAAGGTACAGGAAGGAGATGATCAAACACTTTTCCATAGCTTGGAGGAAAGGTAACAACTAAACTAACTAACTACTTCGTAAGTCACCCATTGTAGATCATCAAAAGGTACCCATCAGAAATGAGTATGTCATGAACATATGAGGTTTTTTATTGTCAATGCACGAAACTCTATCTACATTTTATTAAAGAGCAGAAGTCTGATATTATAGGAAATAATTTATTTTTCCTGTTCCGCATCATGTACCAAGCAACATCATAAATGACGAGTTGTGACAAACACAATAAGCAAACAATGCCCCAACTGCTCCATTCTCGATTGACGCGAAGAGTGAAGAGTCCGGGCGAGACTAATCAAATGTGGAGACCTTAGAGTGAGACGTGTTGGATGATTCCATCAGGCTGAAAAACAAGGATACAATTAACAAAAGGCCATGGATGGTTTGGCAGCAAAGTTAAGGATCAATGAGGTAGTGCGACAAAGTAATCTGCATAACAAAAGTTAACATGACAAATGTTGAACCTTGACCAGAAGCTCTTGACTAGTTTGGAAGGGTACTGAAAATATCTCCACTTAATTCTGTCACAAGTTCACAAAGGCATTCCTGGCAGGAGTAAATGATTTAATACTGTGGCTTTCTCCACTATGAATGAAGAGACACCTGCAGTCATAAATTCCACTAAGGAAGTAGGACATTTGGGAACACCCACAGAGTGAACTCTAATATCACTCCGCCCTCCCTCAAAATGGCAAGGGTTTTATTTCAGCCAAGGGCTGGATCACACTCAGATTTGATAGGGTGTGGGAGAAGTGCTTTCTTCTCAGGGAACATGATTTTATTGAAGAAAATATGAAAAAAGAATAGAAAATATTTTTGCACAGTTGGTTCCTTTACAACTTTGCTTAAATGTATGCTTTGTAGATTTCCATGTAGAGGGAATAGAAGCGCATATACCATGTGGCGTTCTCAATAGTACATCAAACACATAAAATATGATGGGAGACATGCTTTCAATGTGTGTGACCACAACAATCACTCGCATTCCAATACATCATTCTTTTCCCCCATCATGCCACCTCAGGATACACCATATGCAAACCAGTCTTGACCCTGTGCCAATAGGAACAGTGCAGCCCGTAAAGCCTGGGGAGGTCCTTCCTGACCCATAACACAAGTAACGCAAGACTAGTTTTGCCCTAATTGGGGCTCGTCAGTCGTATGTAGCTTGTCTCTAGTCACACAGTTAGAAGAGGGACCCACGTCTGAGCATACCTTTGCCACTTAAGGTGGTACATTAAACACACACAATATGATTGAAGGAATATTGTATGTCAAGAAAATTCCTTAAATGTAACTCAGACAAAAGTCTGCTAAGAGTGCTGGGTGGTCCTTCATCTATTTGATCCTCAGGTTGCTGATTTGACACACTGGGCCTCAACCCAGCTTCTTTCAGGACCCTTACAAATCTTGGAATGATATTTGATGATGACATTTCCTTCAAGATCCTGATTACTGAGGCATCTGAGGGCAGCTTCTTTCACCTCTGACTTTTAAGGGAACATATTTCTTTCATAGCTGAGAACTCTGGCTATCCCACTATTCAAGCCATTGAGGGAGCAAGAATGAATTATGTAGTCCACTGTAAATTGGTTTACCTTCATCTAATCTGTCGAAAGCACAACTAGTATAGAATCCAACTGCCTTACTTCTCCTTAAATTGCCCGGCTGTGTTCCCATCTCTTGGTAATTGCACTCCTTGCACCAGCTTCCCATACGCGAACGAGACCTAGTCAAAAGTCTTTGTTTTAGTTTTAAAGCCCTTTATAACAATGGGCAGCTTCAGGCAGATGGTTTCTTGGTCCATGCCATCCAGCTCCTCAGGGTGTACTTGAAGGAGGTGTTTAAGATTAGGAAGGCCGGCCAGGGCGGTAAGGCTTCTGCTCTCCGGATGGCTTCATCCTGAAATGACTTACCACAGGCTCTCAGATTCTACCTGAATTTCAGGAAAGAATCTTAATATGCAACTCTTTAAGCTTCAGTGGGTGTCACGCAGCAGGTCTACCTACAGTTAGCTCTGCTTCAGAGCACCTTGTGCGCTTTATAAACACAACAAATAAAATAAATATACAAATAAGACTACACATTAGTTATGCACACTATAAACAAAATGTGTACAACTTACACATCATGTTTTGATCATCTTAGCGAAAGCAGTGTGGCCAGTGATCAGTCTCATGATATCTCATCACATCACATTTCACCATTTTACTATAAGAGATGCATTGAAGCTTTATTACTTCAGATAAAGGCTCAAGGCAGCAGCACTGCCCAGGGTGGGACCCTCAATACAAAGTGAACTTTTGGAACGAGGGGTTCCACCATGCGATAACCACAAGACTTGCTGCCAGCCTTCTCTTCTGAGGTTGGCCATTTCCTATCATGCATCAATACTCACCAGTGGTTTATTTGCAGTGATGTCCACAACCATTGCTTACGCAGGTCTGACCCTTAGGACAATATCCTCCTGGTCCACACAGTTCAGCGCACACTCCTATTTCTGGAATAGAGAAATACAACAGTATGAACAGACATTATTAACATGTTAAAAACCTGTGAGTGCCCCATTTTGGCACCACAGTAATGTAAATAGCATCTTATAGCCTGAAGATGTTCATGAGTATTGACAGCCGAGAGTCAATACGCCATTCCCTCACACCCTTGAACCGTTACTAACTTTTCTCAAGACCCTAATCCAAATCCCACCTGCCTCATTGTAAATCCACCCCCTGGAGAGAAACACTCCCAAGGAATGTCCCAGATTCAAATATAGACAACAAGTCACCAGAATGATGGGTGCATAAGAAGTGGCATCATCTATGCTTTGGTTCTCATGACATCAGATGTTCCACCCTACTTGTAGGCCCTAAGATCAAAACTTAAGTTTAACTGAGACAAAAGTCTAAATTTACTACTCCTAAATGCCCTTTGTGAATACCGAAAATCGTAAAGTTAAACTTAAGTCTCAGTTTACTTTTGTGAATCCTGCCCCAGGTATGTAACTCTTGCTAAAAGACACAAGGTGCAGCGGCCTAAGGCCAGCATTAAGGAAAATCACTGGTGATGGACGGAATGCGGGAATTGATCTGTGCATTTGTTAATTAGGGGGCCATATTTCAGACCCTTGGGGCATAGTATCAACAACTAGCGATATTTATCGCTAAATGAGCTTAGCAACTTTTTTTTTATTGCCACGCATCGCCGGATTTTACCGCTGAGATAACGTGCTATTAGCAACGTTTATCTCAAATGCGATATAACATGCGGCGATAGCGGCTCAATGCGTGAATATCGCTGAAAATCCAGTGATATTCAGGCATTAACGCCAATAGGGTCTTAACCTGAATATCCAAGTCCCATTGGATATACAGGTTAAGAAGTGGTCCGAGCAGACGTTAGTTTTCAGCGATATTTGCGCTTAGCGCGATTTTTTTTATCGCTATGCCTGCGTTGATAATAGGCAATAGCGATGTTAGTGACTGCTTTCAGTCGCTTACAGGTTGGGTACGCCCACTTTGCATGTCATTAGCATTAAATATTGCTGACCGCTCGCTATCGCCTCAAAGCTGTCGCTAACTGATGTTAGCGACAGCTTGCTAATAGTGCGATGAAATTATCTACGCTTTTTTAATTTCATATCGCCCGCCTTGATAATATGCCCTCTTCTTTTTAGGTAAATGTGCTACTTTAGACAAAGATTGTCCATATGTAAATCAGTCTTGAGTCCACTCCAATAGGAACAGTCCACCCTGTAGTGCCAGGCCAGGTCCACCTCAGAGGAAATGCAAGAAAACTCAGACCAGTGTTGGCTTCGTAATGTGATGGTTTAAATGTCATTGTGAACCTTTGAGTGAATGTGATGCATAGTGAATGAATGTAGGGGGTATGCTTTAGTGTGAGGTGCTATGTGTGAATGTGAAGGGGTGTGTGTTAGACCTGTCTGCTTCTGGGGATGTTCTAACCATTATTATTTATTTTTGTCCCCCTTAGCCTTCCAGAGTTTCTGTTTTTATTTTTTATACATGTCCACCAGGATTTTTCAGTGCTGTCAGGGGGCTAGGTGTTCCTTGGCTATGACGCCATTTTTCCCTCATAACCTGTGAGGCCTAGTCAAGCCCCTTGAAAATCTAGGGACATCCAGAAACCTAAAATGGTGTCCACCAACTGCCATAACGGACACTACTGGAGGACAGGCCCATAGGCTTACATGAGGAACTTTCCGGAATCATCTAGTGACTTCTGCAGGTCTCAGACCACCCTATATAAGGCCAGTGACCAGCAGCCATTTTGTGCTGACCCAAGAGTGGAGGAGTGAGGCAGTGGTGAGAGGAGGTGGACGCACTGGGAGCAGCAGACAGTCACTACAGAGAGACGTTCCCCCTTCAGCCTCTGACCAATCCCTCCCCAAACATCAACTGCTGAGAATGAGAATAAGCTACGTGTGAAGGAAGACCCTTCTAAGTCTGAGCCCCGAAGAATCCTGACAGGTCGCTCTGAGTAGAGGGTTTCCCTAACTGCCAATGCCCAGCGCTGCACCTACCAGCGTGGAAGAACAGCTGTGAGCCCCGTGACGTGGCTGGAGTTCCTTGTTGTGCTCTGGTGAAGACGTGGGTCTGTGAAGCCATAAACGTCCTGGGGAGCGAGGGCGCTGCTCGAGGACATACTTCCCCTGGAGCCGGTGAGGGAAGTGACTGAGGGAGAGCAGCGGCGCTGCTCCGATCGTCTGCGGGACCCCGGGGGACCCGGCCGCGTCAATATCACCCCAAGGCTTGGAGAGTGCGGAGGCGCTTCCGCGCATGCCCTGAGCACGTCCGCTCCTGAAGGCAAGAGGGGCCGGGAACCGAGCAGGTCCAGGCGAGTAGCGTCCTTCCTGGGAGCGGCCGCCGGAGGAGGCGGGAGAAGAGCGAGCGCTTCCGCGCATGCCCGGTGAGGAAGTCTATGGCCTGAGGAGAGACGCCGAGGGAGCGTCTCCGGATCATCGAGTGGTCCGCCGCGCAGAGGGCGCAAATCCTTCCTGGTGAGGAGCAGAAAGAAGGCCAAGGTGTGTGGCTTCGTCTTTGCCCTCCCCCGCTCAAGTGTCACGGAAAGGAGCTGACGCGAGCAGGAAGGGGGGAGTTGTGCTCACCGTCGTTCCACCGCCCCAGCCCCAAGCAAGCAGCTGGCTCGGCGGGAGGAAGAGAAAGTGAGGCAGTGAAGCCAGAAGGAGCCTTAAGGCAGCGGTGACGCGTGGGGACTGGGACAACATCGTCCCCACGCTAAAGTAAGGAGTAGGGAAGAGGGGCCCCTGGGAAGTTCTGAGAACTGGGGATAACTTAACTCTGGTTATTACTCTCAGCTGTGGAGAGGAGGAATAAGAGCACACTACAGAACCCAAAGTTAGTTAATGCTGAGGTCTAGTTTTATATCTCAGGGTATTTACAGAATTGAATGCAGAGTAGTGATGCTGGAGTCTGATGCAATGTCTTCTTGAAAATAACTACTGAAGCAGGCTAATATCACTGCAAGTGGCACACTGAATCTATAAAGTGAATGTACCCTTCTGTAACCAGTGATTAAAGGAGTAGACTGGTAGAGTTAACTATAATCAATTCCAACTGTAATGTACCTTTGATTCTTATTTACTGACTAGGAAAAGTATTGGATGTCACTTGAAAGCTATGAGAACTGTGTAAATTATTTGTGTACTGCTTTGATTTAAAACAAGAACAAGAAAGTATATTATTTTTATAAAAGGTACTGGTATTTTCCTAAGACTGGTGTTGTGTCTTTTATTTTAGTGGTTAATCACTGGGTTACTGTGAGTGGGAATTGTAAGCACTTAACCAACGCCTTGAGTTTAGCTGTATCCACTACTGTGCCAGGCTACCCTATGTAGTCTAGGACACCCTAGGTCCAACATAATTGGTGTTTCAGCGGTGGGATTACGGATTTGTGCTTACACTCACTTAGTAGTAACGCAGTGCCTACCACGGGACCCCACCTGGAGTTTTCTCCCTGCGGCCCTCCTAATCTAAATTTTGCTTTTTCTAAATTAACTACTGGTGGTGGGTGGAGGTTGACCCCATGTCACTTTTTGGATTTCTCCTGGGTAAAAGTTTATACTCTAAATAGAAATGGAGATAAATGTGGAAGAGCTGGAAAATTATACCGTGACCCAATTGAAGGAATGGTGTCAGCAGCAGGGGGTGTTTTTTAAGAAAGGCGCCAGGAAAGTTGAGCTGCTGACCAGTATCCGGGCATGGGTAGAGGCTCATTCCGGGGAGGAGGTAGATCCTGAGGGGAGTGACAAGGACACTGTCCTGGAGACCGCAACACTGTACCAGGCGGGAGGGGGGAACCTTTTAACAGGCCCTAGGACACCTTCCAGAGTGGGCAGTAGTGTCTCGGAGAGGGGTTTGACCGACGCCGAGTTAGAGGATAGGAGGGAGGAGAGGAGGATGAGAATAGAACTAGCCAGGATGGACATGGAAAGGGAGGACAAGAGGTTGGCGCATGAGCGGACCATCAAAGAGATGGATTTACAAGCCCTAAACCTAAGAACCCCCAAATCAGAGAATGGTGGCAGCGATACCCAGACCAACATCAGGGAACCCAGACCTTACCTACCAAAAGATATTATGGCATGCTATGTACCCAGTGATGACATTGCAAAATGGCTAGCCGCCTACGAGGTCTCACTGAGGGCCCATGGGATCTTGGAAGCCCACTGGGGGGGTGGGTTATATAAATACATGCCCCCCACTGGCAGGGATACCTTGTTGGCCCTAGATCAAACTGAACAGACCTACTACCCGGCTATGAAGTCAGCGCTGTTAAGAAAGTTTGGGTTGACCCCTGAGAAGTATAGGCAAAAGTTCCGGGGCAGCCACAAACTAGGCACGCAGAACTGGGTAGATTTTTTGGATTACTCCAGGAAGGCCCTGGAGGGTTGGGTGAGAGGCAGCGAGGTAGGGGACTATGAGGGACTATATGACCTCATACTCAAGGAACACCTACTCGAGAAATGTCTTCCCGAACTACGACAGCATCTGGTGGACAGCAAGCTGACCAGCCCCAGGAAGCTTGCTGAGGAGGCGGACATCTGGGTTAGTACCCGGGTGTCGACTAAGGGGACTGGAGGGGATTCCCAGAAGCATGGACAGGGCGCCCCCCAGAAGAAAGAGGGAGGGGAAAATAAGAGGGAGTTCTCAAAAGGGCCACAAAATACTTCGCAAGGAAGGGGCAGAGGATTCATCCCTAAGAGTAACCCCCCTCGCAACCCTACCCCTGGCCAAAGCCAGCAGCCAAGGGTTGTTCATTGTTTTGAGTGTGGTGGTGTGGGACACTATAAGGGAGATGTGAGATGCCCAAAAAGACCACCCCCTCCCACTGGAGGAAAAGCCCCGGGAATAACTAGTGTAGTGCTCGTGGAGGAGATGCCTTTGGGTAACGGAGGGGAGCGGGCGGGTGTCACTTTAGTGTCCCTGGGAGATAAGGAGATGGTTCCAAAGACCCAACTGCCCTCTAATACTACTAAGTATGAGCAGTGGGTCACCATCAATGGCCGTAGAGGGGAGGCTCTGAGAGACACAGGAGCCAGCATGACTATGGTAAGGAGTCAGCTGGTGTCTCCAGAGCAGGTCATCCCAGATGTACTCCATCCCGCCGTAATGGCTGACGGCAGATTGGGCCACTACCCTGTGGCTGAGGTTCCCTTTGAGTGGGGAGGGGTTGCAGGTCCACTTCGAGTTGCCGTAAGCCCTGCCGTGCCTGTTGACTGCCTGTTAGGGAATGATATGGAGCACAATGCTTGGAGGAGGGTGGAGTACCAGACTCACTCTGAGATGCTGGGACCCCCTGACTGGACTTGTGTCAGCACAAGGTCCGCGACTGCCCGAAGGGGGAGTTCACTTACGCTGGAGCCTGGAACAATGGCCCAGCCGGCTGCCAGAGAGGAGAAGGACAGGAGGCCGGAGGACCCTTCCTCGACATCTCCACCTCGTGAGACAGACGGGCCACCTGCGGAGGTGGATCTGGAGGCACAGGGGAGAATGTTGCTTCCCTGGAGAACCTACCCATCCCTACTGAATGGCATGTGGAGGGAGGTCCTTCCCGGGAAGAGTTCTGCAAAGCTCAGAAGGAGTGTCCTACTCTCGAGGGGCTGCGGCAACAGGCCAAAGCCCAGGCAGCAGGGAACATTGAAGGGAGCTACCAGATTTACTGGGAGGATGGACTCCTCTACAGTGAGCCCAAGGCACCTGGACATGGTTCATCCAGGGCCTTGGTGGTCCCTCAATGCTTTAGAGCCTTTCTTTTGGAACTTGCTCATGAGATACCATTGGCAGGACACCTAGGACAGGACAAGACCTTTGCCCGGCTTGTCCCCCACTTCTACTGGCCTCGAATGAAAGTGGCGTCTGATACATATTGTCGGACGTGTGTGTCTTGCCAAGCCAGTGGGAAAACAGGGGTGAAGCTAAAAGCTCCCCTGGAACCACTACCTGTCGTTAGCACCCCCTTTGAGAGGGTGGGCATCGACATTGTAGGGCCATTGGATCCACCAACTTCAGCTGGTCACCGGTTCATCCTGGTTTTGGTGGATCATGCCACACGGTACCCAGAGGCAATACCTCTGAGGACCATCACTGCACCTGCAGTGGCAAGGGCCCTGATGGGGATCTTCACCAGAGTGGGTTTCCCCAAGGAGGTTGTGTCCGACAGGGGGACTAACTTCCTTTCAGCATACATGCGGGCTATGTGGAAGGAGTGCGGCGTTACCTATCGGTTTACCACTCCTTATCACCCACAAACCAATGGTCTTGTGGAAAGGTTTAACAAAACCTTGAAAGGTATGATACGGAGTCTACCTGAGAGCCTGCGGAGGAAATGGGACGTCCTCCTACCCTGTCTCTCTTTTTCCTACAGGGAAGTGCCACAGAAGGGAGTGGGCTTCAGCCCCTTCGAACTTTTGTACGGGCACCCTGTACGGGGACCTCTCAGCCTGGTGAAAGACGGATGGGAACAGACTCCCAGGAAGCTTCCCCAGGACGTGGTGAGCTACATGCTGGCCTTCCGGAGCCAAATGGCTAAGTTGTGGAAGCAAGCTTCAGACAACTTGGAGGCCAGCCAAGCAGTTATGAAGGAGTGGTATGACCACAACGCTCACCCAGTGGAACTGGAGCATGGACAGAAAGTGTGGGTAATGGAACCTGGAGAGCTAAATGCCCTCCAGGACCGTTGGACAGGCCCCTTTGAGGTTTTGGAGAAAAAGGGTGAGTCCACCTACTTGGTGGATCTTAAGACCCCGAGGCAGCCCCACAGGGTGCTGCATGCCAATCGCCTCAAGCCACATCATGAGGGGCCCGAGGTTGTCTTAATGATGGTGACCGATGGAGCAGAGGAAGAGGAAAGCGAACCTCTCCCTGATCTTCTCTCGTCCCAGGAAAAGGATGGGTCGGTGGAGGGAGTGATTCTCTCGCCATCCCTGACTCCTGAACAGCAGAGTGATTGCCGCCAGATCCTGGAGCAATTTTCTTCTCTGTTCTCCCTTGTCCCAGGTAGGACCCACCTGTGTACCCATGACGTGGACACAGGAGACAGCCCACCTGTGAAGTCTAAAATCTACCGGCTGTCGGACAAGGTGAAGGCCAGCATCAAAAGTGAAGTCGCCAAGATGCTGGAGCTAGGAGTGATTGAACCTTCTGGTAGCCCTTGGTCTAGCCCGGTGGTTTTGGTACCAAAAGCTGCCCCACCAGGCACCACACCTGAATTGAGATTCTGTGTGGACTACCGAGGCTTAAATTCAGTAACCAAAACTGACGCACATCCCATCCCACGGGCGGATGAGCTTATTGACCGGCTGGGAGCTGCCCAATACTTAAGTACCTTTGACCTAACTTCAGGGTACTGGCAGATTTCCCTTACCGAGGAGGCGAAGGAAAGGTCAGCCTTCTCTACACCTCAGGGACGCTACCAATTTCGTGTGATGCCCTTTGGGCTCAAGAACGCCCCTGCCACTTTTCAGCGGCTGGTGAACAGGGTCCTTTCTGGAATGGAAGCTTTTTCTGCTGCTTACCTGGACGACATTGCTGTCTTCAGTAGCAGCTGGGAGGACCATTTGCAGCACCTGCAAGCTGTTCTTCATGCCCTGCAACAGGCTGGCTTGACAATCAAGGCCAGCAAGTGTCAGATCGGACAGGGGTCGGTGGTGTACCTAGGTCACTTGGTGGGCAGAGGGACAGTGCAGCCCCTCCAGGCAAAGATTGAGGCTATCATCGCCTGGGAGCCCCCCAAGACTCAAACTGAGGTCCGAGCTTTCCTGGGCCTCACTGGATACTACCGTCGCTTCGTGAAGGGGTATGGCACCATTGTGGCACACCTCACTGAACTTACTTCCAAGAAACAACCCCGACGGGTAGTCTGGACGGAGGCTTGCCAGCGAGCCTTCATGACCTTGAAACAAGCATTGTGTTCCGCTCCCATTCTCAAGGCCCCTGATTTTGCTAGAGAATTCATTGTCCAAACAGATGCGTCAGAACATGGCATTGGGGCAGTGTTATCGCAGCTAAATGATGAGGGCTTGGATCAACCCGTGGTCTTCCAGTCCAGGAGGCTACTCCCCAGGGAAAGGAGGTGGAGTACAATTGAGAGAGAAGCCTTTGCGGTGGTTTGGGCCCTGAAGAAGCTGCGGCCATACTTGTTTGGCTCGCACTTCCTGGTTCAGACTGACCACCGCCCCCTTCGTTGGCTGATGCAAATGAAGGGGGAGAATCCCAAATTGCTAAGGTGGTCCATCTCCCTACAGGGAATGGACTTTAGGGTGGAACACCGACCTGGGACGGACCATGCCAATGCAGACGGTCTATCCAGGTATTTCCGCCTTAGTGATGAGGACTCCCAAGGGGTTGAGTAGTTCTCCCCACTTTCAGCTGGGGGGGACGCGTGTTAGACCTGTCTGCTTCTGGGGATGTTCTAACCATTATTATTTATTTTTGTCCCCCTTAGCCTTCCAGAGTTTCTGTTTTTATTTTTTATACATGTCCACCAGGATTTTTCAGTGCTGTCAGAGGGCTAGGTGTTCCTTGGCTATGACGCCATTTTTCCCTCATAACCTGTGAGGCCTAGTCAAGCCCCTTGAAAATCTAGGGACATCCAGAAACCTAAAATGGTGTCCACCAACTGCCATAACGGACACTACTGGAGGACAGGCCCATAGGCTTACATGAGGAACTTTCCGGAATCATCTAGTGACTTCTGCAGGTCTCAGGCCACCCTATATAAGGCCAGTGACCAGCAGCCATTTTGTGCTGACCCAAGAGTGGAGGAGTGAGGCAGTGGTGAGAGGAGGTGGACGCACTGGGAGCAGCTAGTTTGTCTTGGAGGCAGACAGTCACTACAGAGAGACGTTCCCCCTTCAGCCTCTGACCAATCCCTCCCCAAACATCAACTGCTGAGAATGAGAATAAGCTACGTGTGAAGGAAGACCCTTCTAAGTCTGAGCCCCAACGAATCCTGACAGGTCGCTCTGAGTAGAGGGTTTCCCTAACTGCCAATGCCCAGCGCTGCACCTACCAGCGTGGAAGAACAGCTGTGAGCCCTGTGACGTGGCTGGAGTTCCTTGTTGTGCTCTGGTGAAGACGTGGGTCTGTGGAGCCATAAACGTCCTGGGGAGCGAGGGCGCCGCTCGAGGACATACTTCCCCTGGAGCCGGTGAGGGAAGTGACTGAGGGAGAGCAGCGGCGCTGCTCCGATCGTCTGCGGGACCCCGGGGGCACCGGCCGCGTCAATATCACCCCAAGGCTTGGAGAGTGCGGAGGCGCTTCCGCGCATGCCCTGAGCACGTCCGCTCCTGAAGGCAAGAGGGGCCGGGAACCGAGCAGGTCCAGGCGAGTAGCGTCCTTCCTGGGAGCGGCCGCCGGAGGAGGCGGGAGAAGAGCGAGCGCTTCCGCGCATGCCCGGTGAGGAAGTGTATGGCCTGAGGAGAGACGCCGAGGGAGCGTCTCCGGATCGTCGAGTGGTCCGCCGCGCAGAGGGCGCAAATCCTTCCTGGTGAGGAGCAGAAAGAAGGCCAAGGTGTGTGGCTTCGTCTTTGCCCTCCCCCGCTCAAGTGTCACGGAAAGGAGCTGACGCGAGCAGGAAGGGGGGAGTTGTGCTCACCGTCGTTCCACCGCCCCAGCCCCAAGCAAGCAGCTGGCTCGGCGGGAGGAAGAGAAAGTGAGGCAGTGAAGCCAGAAGGAGCCTTAAGGCAGCGGTGACGCGTGGGGACTGGGACAACATCGTCCCCACGCTAAAGTAAGGAGTAGGGAAGAGGGGCCCCTGGGAAGTTCTGAGAACTGGGGATAACTTAACTCTGGTTATTACTCTCAGCTGTGGAGAGGAGGAATAAGAGCACACTACAGAACCCAAAGTTAGTTAATGCTGAGGTCTAGTTTTATATCTCAGGGTATTTACAGAATTGAATGCAGAGTAGTGATGCTGGAGTCTGATGCAATGTCTTCTTGAAAATAACTACTGAAGCAGGCTAATATCACTGCAAGTGGCACACTGAATCTATAAAGTGAATGTACCCTTCTGTAACCAGTGATTAAAGGAGTAGACTGGTAGAGTTAACTATAATCAATTCCAACTGTAATGTACCTTTGATTCTTATTTACTGACTAGGAAAAGTATTGGATGTCACTTGAAAGCTATGAGAACTGTGTAAATTATTTGTGTACTGCTTTGATTTAAAACAAGAACAAGAAAGTATATTATTTTTATAAAAGGTACTGGTATTTTCCTAAGACTGGTGTTGTGTCTTTTATTTTAGTGGTTAATCACTGGGTTACTGTGAGTGGGAATTGTAAGCACTTAACCAACGCCTTGAGTTTAGCTGTATCCACTACTGTGCCAGGCTACCCTATGTAGTCTAGGATACCCTAGGTCCAACAGTGTGCATCAAAGTGAAGGGGAATGTGGGAATGCGAAGGGATGTGTGAAAGTGAAGGGATATGCCTTCAAGCAAAGGGCAATATGTGAATGTAAGTCGATGAGCATGAATCTGAAGGTGAACGCAAAAATGTCAGAGGACATGCAAGATTGCCAGAAGATAAGAATAGAATCTGAAGGTCCATGGCGGGTTGGGAAGGGGTGTGCATGAATGGGAAGGAGTATCAATGAATGTAATGGGGTAATTTTGAAAAAGAAGTTGTATGCACAAGAACGAAGGGGTATGCATGAATTTTAATGTAAATTGTATGTGTGAATGTGGAAGGGTATGTGGGAATATAAAAGGAAATATGTGAATATAAAAGAGCATTTGCGAAGGGTATGGGTGAATGTGAAGGGGTTTATATGAATATACAAAGCTATGTGTGAATTTGAAAGGACATGCATGAATGTAAAAGGTATGTTTGAATGTGAAGGAATAAATGTGAATGATGAGGTATGTTTGAATGTGAAGGGATAAATGTGAATGAAGAGGTATGTTTGAATGTGAAGGGATAAATGTGAATGAAGAGGTATGCTTGAATGTGAAGGGGTATAAGTGAATAGTAATGACATCCGAATGTGAAACGGTATGCGTGAGTTCCGAATGGTAAATGTCAATGTGAAAGAATATATGTGAATGTGGGGGCATATGAGATATGAAAGTGTATGTGTGAATGTGCTGGGGTATGCATGACATTGAATAAGTAGGTTTGAATATGACAGGTCTTATTTCATAGTTTATGGTACGTCTAAATGTGAAAGGGTATGGGTAAACGTGAAGGCGTATATCTGAATCAGAGTGGTATGTGTCATTGTGAAGGGGGATTTTTGAATGCGAAGTGATATGCATGCGTATGGAGTATGCATGAATATGTGTGTGAACGTGCTATGCATGACTGTTAAAGGGTACATATGAACGTACAAAGCTATGTGTGAGTCTAAAGGGTATGTTTGAATGTGAAGGGGTATATGTGAATGACGTGTGAGTGTGAAAGGGTAAATGTGAATGCATAGGGGTATATGTAATATGAAGGAGCATTTGTGAGTGTGATGGGGCATGCGTGACATTATATGGGTATGTTTGAATATGAAACGGCTTATTTGAAAGTGTATGTTAGATCTAAATGTGAAAGGGTAGGGGTGAACGTGAAAGGGTATATGTGAATCAGAGTGGCATGTGTGAATGTGAAGGGGTGCAATCCCTCACGACGCATGCCTGAACAACGCGGTCTTAACAAGAACCGTGTCTTAACTATGCAAGCCTTTACCACGCATGCCTTTACAACCAATTTAGTTGTAATGGCATAATTGGTAACAGCATATGCACAATTAAGGCTATGCCCTAGCCCCTGCCCTGAGTCCTAAAACCCATCCTAAATCCCAGCGCCCTGCCCAGACTATGACCCCAGACCTAAAAACAACCCAGCCCCCCTCCCTGACTTCTAAAAACCCGGACCCCGGCATTAAAATTGAACTGCCTCGCCGGGCCCTGCACCCCGAGCCCTAAAACCCAGGTTCAGCCTTGAAATTGACCCGACCGCCCCTGCCCTGAGCCCTAAAACCTTGACCCTGGACCTAAAAAACACCCCAGCCTACCTCCTGAAAACCGTCCCCCCAGCCGTAAGAAGTACCCTGACCTCCGTCCAGAAGGCCTAAAACACGGACCTGAGTCCTACCCAGCCCCCCACTCTGAGCCCTGTAGTGTTCCGGAGCGCAGGGCAGCGGTCTAGCTGACCCGCGCCACTGGAGCGTCCCCGCGCTGACGCGTTACGTCAGACGCGGGAGCTTATAAAAATAAAGAGGCGGGGCTATGGCGGCAGTCGGGAGCCACGCGTAAACTGTAAACTTGGCTCCTGTGATTAATAGCGTTACGAGGGTCACACAGAACCCACCTCACTGCCTGCACTACGCCCTCCTAGCCTGGCGGTCTCTAAGGGCGGCAAACTTCATTCTCGAGCACCACGTGGGGAGAATAGTCGGAAGGCCCTAAGCCACATGCGCAGAGTCCTCGCTCAGGACACAGCCAGCATACAAGGAACAGAGGCGAAGGCAAAGCCTGCGGAGCGGCACCAGCGCCTCCGACGACATCTGAGTGGGTAAGGGCAGCGCACCACGCCGTTACCCCAGGCCAAGACTTGCCCAAGGGGAAGTGAATACGCGCATCACCACCGAGGCCCTAGGACCCGGTCGTAAGAGCGTGCCCCCATACCGAGGTGCCCATACGGTCGACCCACAGAAGGGACGGTTGTCAGTCCCCAGGGCCACCGCAGCATCCCAAGAGCATCCCAGACTCTGAGCGGCGCACCGCGCACGTGCCAAAAAGGTATCCATTCCCGCCCTAGAGCCCTTCGTAGTGGACGGAGCTCCATCTTCCCCCACTCCACGCTGACGGGATTGGACGGACCACCTCCAAATCTACTTTGAGCCCTACTCCTCCACCTAGGGGGCAAGGACATACACTGCATTTATAAAACGCTGACGGAAGCCACCCCGAAGACGTACCAAACACTCCTCGCAGCTCTGACCGCCTACTTTGAACCCATGGCGAGTAAGGATTATGAGCGATTCAAATCAAATCAAATCAAATCATCTTTATTCGGTTTCCATTTTTTGAAAGCCATAAAAGTACATAAAAACACAATAAATATTAAAAATCACATTCATTCAGTATCAAACAGTGTCTTGAAGGCGTATTTTTAGCAATCCATCTTATATCCGAAAAAGATACCCAATCAGAATTCATAAGTTCGATCAGTGCCTAATGCATAATTTGAGATACTGTGCAACAGATTTTGTCATCAGATTATTTTCCAAAAATTGTAGCGCCAAGTAGGCAGGGCGACATTTGCGAATTTTTAAAACTTTTAATAATGGTATTATCCACCGCCTACGTAGTGGCGTATAAAATTTGCAGAAAAAGAGGACATGATTTGTAGACTGTGGGGACATTAGGTCACAAGGACACACCGAAATATTATGTGTCCAGTCATTGTGGTTTGGAAATAAAACCATATAATGGTATAAATTAAACCTAAAACGAGTAAGAAGAAGTTTTTCATATTGTGTTAAATCATACTGCAAGTACGGTTGGATGGTGGGGACCAGCTGTATTAGTAGACATTGTTGGACTGATGGCTTCCCTATTTCACTCAACAACCGTAGTTGAGATAAGTGCGACAGACAGAGTATTTTTAGTTCTTTTTTCGATATGTCTGTTACTGACAAGGGGTCATCAAAGAATCTCGAGAAACCAATATCTGTAAGAAATGATTTCACGTAGACCAACCATTTTATCTTTGTCATGTTATCTAGTTTCATGCAGTCCAGAATTATTGTTCTTGTGAGCTGGCACTCGTCCATTGCCCATATTCTGCGCCACAACATGATCGGTTGGATTTTAATGATGTCGGAGATATAATCCACCCCGAGTTCAAGGTGACATCCAAATGTAGTTGTGCTTTTTGGTACAGCCAGTAAAAATCTTAAGAAAGAGTTTAACTTTTTGTAACTGTTCTGCGTTTGTCGTTCCCCAAACCCCTGCTCCGAAGGTGGCTGTACTAATGCATTTGGCATTGTATATCTTGATCATCTCGGTCAGAGGTCTGAGCGATTCATCTTCCACCAGGGGAAGCAAGAAGCCGATGAGTCACTAGATGCTTTCCATGGCAGATTGAAAGAACTGGCTAGCTCCTGTAGGTTCCGAGACGAACAAGAGGAAATTCGAGGGCAAATCATCCAAGGCTGTTTCTCGTCCAAACTCCGAGTCGCCGTACTCCAAGAAGACGATAAACCCCTCGCAGACATGCTCAAGCTCGGCCGATCTAAAGAACTGTCCCAGGCGAGGGCTTCCCACATGGAGTCGGCCCTACACCGACCTGTCAAAACTGAAAAGGTTAACATAGCAGAAAAGGTGAACGTAGTCAGACCCAAGGGAAGACAAATGGGCGGAAGAAAGCAACCAGACAAAAGGAAGGAGTGTGAATATTGTGGAGGACAGCCCCACCGCCTGCAAGACTGCCCAGCGAGAGGAAAGAAATGTAGCGCATGCGGGTGGATGAACCACTTTGCAGCAGTATGCAGGTCCACAAGAGCCAAAAAGGGAGCTGCACACGTGGTGAGAGAAGAAAGAGATAGTGAAGATATGGATGACGATACTGAGGACTATCCAGTCTACTACGTGAACGCCATCAATCAACCAGAAAGAAAGAAGCGCCGCCTCCCAAAATGACGCATTAAGATTCACCAACAAGAGGTGAGAGCCACCATTGACACAGGGGCGTCTATTGAACGGATGGCAGCGAGTGTATACAACCAACTAAGGACGAAACCTCCACTACGCGAGGCAAAGATCCGAGTGTTCGCATATGGCCAGAAGACGCCTATCCCTCTGATCGGGTGTTTCAAAACAGAACTACAGCACCACGAGGCAAAGGTACCCTCAATGATCTATGTTATGAAGGAGGGCAGCGGCATGCTGCTGAGCGGACAGTCGGCCAAAGATCTCAAGCTCATATCCTACGCCCTAGCAGTACTCGAAGAAGAACTCAACACCATAATGGAGGAGTTTGAAGACGTGTTCAAAGGCATCGGATGCCTAAAAGGGAAAGAGGTGTCTCTCCACATCGACCCATCAGTCTAACCAGTCGCGCTGAGACATGGGCGCATTGCGTTTCACCTAAGGAAAAAGGTTGAAGAGGAACTCGAAACACTAGAGAGACAGGGGATTATAGAAAAGGTCAGTGGAACCACCCCGTGGGTATCTCCAATTGTAGTGGCTCGAAAACCCAAGCAACCAGGACAGGTCCGCATCTGCGTGGATATGCGCCTCCCGAACGCAGCGGTGAAGAGAGAACGGCACCTGACCCCCACAATAGACGACATCCTAGGGGAACTCAATGGGGCGAAGTGGTTCTCCAAGGTGGATCTTCGATCAGGATATCATCAACTACCTCTTCACCCTGACTCAAGGTACATACCCACCTTCTCCACTCATGTAGGACTAAGACGATATTGACGCCTTAATTTTGGGATATCGAGTGCAGCTGAGGTATTCCAGAACACCATCCGCAAAGTCCTCAGTGGACTCCCAGGAGTTCTAAACGTGAGCGATGACCTACTCATTTATGCAAAATCCGCTGAAGAACATCACCAAAGACTACGAGGAGTTCTACGAAGAATCAAAGAGTCAGGTTTAACCCTACACCGAGAAAAGTGCCAATTCCTGCAGCACAAAATCAGTTTTTTTGGGTACACTTTCTCAGACCACGGAGTGGCACCGGATCCCGACAAGGTAAAGGATGTCCAAGAGGCCCCAGCCCCAACGAATGTCTCAGAAACAAGGAGCTTCCTGGGCATGGTGAACTTCTGTGGGCGCTTCATCCCGGATCTCTCCAACCTCACCAAACCTCTCCGAGAACTGACCAAGTCAGCCACCACGTGGCAATGGGGCCCGGAGCAAGAGAAAGCATTCCGGGACACAAAGGCAGCCCTCTCAGCTGACACCACCCTCTCATACTTTGACCCCTCCAAGCCCACCAACGTGGCCGTGGACGCCAGCCCTTTTGGCCTAGGGGCGGTGCTGACGCAACTTCAGAGCAGCGGAGAGTGGGCACCCATCGCCTACGCCAGCCGCTCATTGATGGACACGGAGCAGAGGTATTCACAGTTTGAGAGAGAGGCCATAGCCATCCACTGGGCCTGCCCTCACTTTCATGTCTATGTATACGGCCACCCCTTCACAGTGACCACTGACCACAAACCTCTCCCACCCCTGTTCCAAGGCTCAGTCTCAAAACCACCTCCGAGAATCGAGAAGTGGATCCTTCAGCTACAAGGGTACGACTACCGAGTAGAGTATAAGCCAGGGTCAACTAATCCCGCAGACTACCTGTCCAGGCACCCCCGAGAAGCCACCCTGAAAGAGAAGGAAGAAGCGGAAGACACAGAGGAGTATGTCCGTTTGGTGACGGAAAGATCCCGACCACTTCCCATGAGCCTCGAGTCCATCATTGAAGCTTCTCAGAATGACGAGTGCCTCCAACTGGTCGCTGATGCAGTCAGATCAGGGAACTGGCTCCCCATCCAGGAATCCCTCAGCAAAAGGACACCACAAGCAAAAATTTCCCTAGAATCCATCCTGAGAATCAAGGAAAAATTGTCTCTCGACAGCCAAGGATGCCTCCTACGAGGACCCCGCCTAGTCCTGCCAGCCAGCCTAACCAATCAGGCGGTAGAACTAGCGCATAGAGGACACCAAGGTATGGTGAAAACCAAGAGCCAACTGAGAGCGAAGGTGTGGTTCCCGGGCATGGACCCCATGGTGGAACAAACTGTCAGATCCTGCAACTGGTGTCAAGCTGCAGGGCAGCCAGACCGTCCTCACCCAGTGGTAACCGAAGACAACCCTCAGAGACTGTGGGAATGCGTAAGTGCGGACTTTGGCCACCTTCCGGACGGGCAATATGCGCTCGTGATAATTGATGACTTCACCAAGTACCCGGAAGTGGAAATCGTAGGGAGCCAATTGGCCACGGAAGTCATCGCCAAATTCGAGAAGACGATCGCCACTCATGGAATATTCGGGGTAGTCAAGACAGACAATGGACCACCCTTCCAAAGTCAAGAATTCGCAGAGTACCTCAAGAGCTGGGGCATCCACCATTGCAAGATAACCCTGCACTGGCCCCAGGCTAACGGGGAAGTCGAGAGGTTCATGCGCACGCTCAACAAGACCATCCGCATAGCCCTCGAAGACGGGTCACCCCTAGAAAAGGCCATTTACAGTTTCCTGAGAGAATATCGCATGACCCCACACGTCATAACGGAGGAAGCACCAAGTGCGTCAACCATGGGCCGGATTGTGAAAGACACTCTCCCGAACCACTCCACGTGGGTTCCCGAGCGATCCAGCAAAGAAAGGCCCTAGCAAAGCGGACTCACTCCAACGAGCAAGCCAGCAAATGACGAGGGGCCGTGAGTCCACGATTCAAGCAAGCAACCAAGTCTATGTCAAAGACCACTACCCAGGAAGCAAGTTTCGACTCACGTTTAACCCCGACCGTGGACTGTCACTCGCCGGACCGGGACTATGGTGACAGCCCAGAGAGGAGCTGAAACGGTCACCAGGGACGTCTCATTTTTCAATAAAGCACATCAGAACAATTCACCGGGTCCAACACAGTCCTGCCCGAGCACACCGCCCGGAGTGGAGCCTGAGGCGGAGCCGTACATCTCGGAGGAAGAAGGCCCAGGAGACCCAGATACCTACCAAGTTCCAACTTCCCCTGATAGCAGAATGTCAAGCCCGTCTCTTCCAGCTGGATGAAACAGCACCCCGACTCCAGGGACACCGAGGGCCACAACATCCAGATGGGGGCAGTCCAGGTATGGACTAATACGGAACCCTGCGCCATCCTCCCAACTGGCTGATTACCTGGTGGACTGACTCCCTGAATGAACACTAACAGACTGGTAACAGATCCATCCTTTATAATATACTGTAATGTTGATGTTTCTCTATTTTGATAAAGGTTAGAAGGAATGCAGTGTTCCTGGGTGCAGGGCAGCAGTCTAGCAGACCCGCGCCACCGGAGCGTCCCCGCGCTGACGCTTGACGTCAGACGCGGGAGCTTATAAAAATAAAGAGGTGGAGCTACGACGGCAGTCGGGAGCCACGCATAAACTTGGCTCCTGTCATTATTAGCGTTACCAGGCCGCTCACTCGGCGCTAGCCTCACGACCAACGCTACAATCCCTAAAACTGGCCTCTCTGCCCTATAAAATACCCTGACCAACCGCCCTGAGCCCTAAAACCCTAAAAAATTACCAGATCCCTAAACTCCCAGAAATCGTACTCACCACTCGGTTCCTCGTCCGATAAGGAAGTCAACTCCGACCCTCCACCATTCGCTCTGAGTAGAGAGCATTAACTACTACTAAAGTCTAAACCATGCATATGTGTGGTAAAGGCATATGCGTGGTAAAGGCATATGTGTGGTTTAGACGTGCGTGGTTCCGCCTGTGTTGTTTAGTCATGCGCAGTTTAGGCTGCCTGGTTAAGGCTGTTTCCCGTATGTGAATGGTATGTGTGAATGTGAAAGGGTAATTGTGCGAGTGCGAAGGGTCATGCTTGTTTGAATATGACATGATTTATGTGAAAGTGAACGGTATGTGTGTGCTTCTCTGTTGTACATATTACACCTGTTCCCACTTTCCCTCTCACACTCTCCCCACTGTCTGTTTCTATTGAATTCTCTATTTTTCTGTCTGTTCCTCTGTCTTTTCCTCTGTCTCCCTTTTACTTTCCTACCCATTTGTCTGACTACTTTCTCTTGCTTTCTCTCACTAACTCTCACTCAGTGCCTCTGTCAATGGGTGTGTGATGTCACTTCCTGTGATATCATTGATGTCAAAGAGTGTGTGATGTCACTTTCACTAACCCTAATATTATAGGAGATCATCGTCCAGGGCAGCCCTGTTTATAAGAACTGACCAAGCGCCTAGAAATGGACAGATACTTGATGTGATAGCCGGTGTGTGGAGCTGGGAAATATTTGGGGTACTAAAGCCATAAATGATGATGTTGAGGCTGAAGGGGAGCTGTAGGCATTACCTACACCCACCCTTGTCTCTGCAGTGGCGGGGTTGGGACTGCTGCCTAACACGTGCCTTCTCCACACTTCCTTCTGTGCAGTCAGTCTTTCATTAGACTGTGATAATGCAGGCACAAGACGGGGTGAACCTGGGGGTCTGGATAGACCCCCCCCTCTATAGTTAGAGTGGGGACTCCCTTCCTTCCCCCTACTTGAGCTAAGAGGAATCTGAGCAGTGTCCCCTGTGCCCTGGCATGATGTAGGGACGCTGTACGTGTGTAATCTGGCCTCAGGGCGCTTTAAACCCCAGCCCATTGAGAGCGGCCCCTGGATGTGCACTAGAGGCCAGGGTGGGTGGGATGCTGGTGAATCTCTTATCTGACTTAGCAATGATCCTTCTACCGCCTAATGAATATCTTGTTGACTCCATAAACACAATTTAAAGGTGTCATACCAATTTCCTCCATTCTGAAAATGCAGGGCTGTGCCATATTTACGATAATACGGCATAGTCCTGTATTTCCTCTAGCGCTGGCTCTTAGTTCAGCTGCAGCACCAACGCAGGAACCCTTGCATCATAGTGAAAAGGTGTCTGTGTTGAGGGGATAATTGTTAATGTGCAGGAAGGTATCCCTTCCTGCACATAAACAATCACTAATGGTGATTAGTAACCCCTATGTGTGCTGCATTGTGCAGGACACTTACAAGTTGCAAATTGCCATTTTTTAATGGTTATTTATGTGCAGGAAGGGACACCATCCTGCACATGAACCGTCATTCATGGACTAAGATGGAAACAGCAAAAACGAAGAGAAATAAACAATTTCTCCTTGTTTCGCCATGTTTAGACCTGGGGCTGCCTCCTATTTACACCACCCTTGTAAATAGGAAGCATCGTCAACATCAAAGAGTGTTGCGACCGAATGCTCAATGCAACACCCACTGCCGGGACCTTTCACACTAATTGTAGCGTGAAAGGCGGCTTTATTTACAAGGCGGCGTTTTAGCTATGTTAAGTGGTTTAACGTCGCCGTGTTATTAACGTGAAGAGTTTATGGCCAAAGGAACGTCGCAAGAAGTGACGTTCCTGCAGCAATAAGCCTTTGTATATATGCCCCAGTGTGACTTTCAGCTTTGTTTGAGGTATAGCAACAGTTGATATCTAGAATCTGATTTATAGAATTGTAAAGCAAACAAAAAATTATTTTTTAAAGTGTCTTTACTGTTATGCTAAACTGTTGTTCATTTCTAAGGGACTGGTTTAGTTCTAAGTGTGGACTATTATGAGAGTTTAATAATATATATATTGATGTCCCTGTTAGTGACATCATTGTGAATTAAATATGCTAACTTGTCCCATTGCTATATTTCCCAGGACTTGTGGCCAGTGTTGATGTAGTTATATGTGTTGGTGCTTTTGACTTCAACAGCACATGCAGTCTGGTTTGCTTTAAACATCACCAGACTTAAATAGTAATATCGCCCTTTATAAACACAACAAATAAAATAAATATACAAATAAGGCTATACCTTGGTTATTAATGCACACTATAAACAAAATATATACAACTCACACATCATATTTGATCATCTTAGCCAGTGATCTATCTCATGATCTCATCACATGCCTCCATTTTACTATAATACACAGATGCATTAAGGCTTTATTGCATCAGATAAAGGCTCAAGGCAGCATCACAGCCCAGGGTGGGACCCTCACAACCCTTGGGGGAGGGGTTCCACCATGGCAGGACCACAAGACTTGCTGCCAGCCTTCTCTTCTCAAGCTGACCATTTCCTATCATGTGTCAATACTTACTGGGGCTTGGTTCGCACTGATGTCCACAGCCATTGCTTACGCAGGTCTGGCCCGCAGGACATCCTCCTGGTGGACACAGTTCAGCGCACAGTCCTACTTCTAGAATAGAGAAATACGGCAGTATGAATAGACATTATTAACATGGTAAAACCTGTGAGTGCCCCATTCTGTCACCATAGTAATGAAATAGCATCTTATTGCCCGAAGATGTTCAAGAGTAATGGCAGGCGGGAGTCGATACGCCATTCCCTCAGAACCTTGAACCTTCCTTGGGGCATATCACCAACAACCGGCGATATTTATCGCTAAGCGCACTTAGTGCTAGGATAATTATCGCCGGCTCTCGCTGGTTTCTATCGCTGAGATGACGCGCTATCAGCGACGCTTATCTCAAAAGCGATAGGAATACCAGCGATGGCAACATATTGTGCGATTATCGCTGGAAATCCAGGAAAAAGGTAAACTGGGATACATATGATTAAATAGGCAGGATATAACCAGGGCCGGACTGGGAACGAAAACCGGCCCTGGCAAAGTGCTCGGCCGCCCCCCCCCCCCCCCCTTCGGAAAAGGGGGAGGGGGTGACTGAGCTCTTTGCCTGGGCCCCTTTTCGGCAGATTTTGTTATCGGGCCGATTTTGCAGCCAGGCTGCATAAACGGCCCAGTAACAAAAACGGCCCCCAGGGGCCCAAAATCAGCGCCCACCCTTGCGGCGCACCGGGGGATTGCAAAGTGCCCGCAATGGCCAGTCCGGGCCTGGATATAACAGTATGTTTGTATATAAAGGGGTATGCGTGAATGGAAATGTATGAGTGAGTGTAAAAGAGTATTCGTGAGTGTGAAGGGGTATATATGAACATTCAAAGCTATGTGAAAGGCCTATATGAATGTAAAGGGTATGATTGAATGTGAAGGGGTATAATTCAATGTGAATGACGTGCTAATATGGAAGGGCATGTGTGAATGTGAAGGGGTGTATGGGAATCAGAGTGCTATGTGTGGATGTGAAGGGGTGTATGTGAATCAGAGTGGAATGTGTGAATGTGAAGGGGTGTATGGGAATCAGAGTGCTATGTGTGAATGTGAAGGGGTGTATGGGAATCAGAGTGCTATGTGTGAATGTGAAGGGGTGTATGTGAATCAAAGTGGAATGTGTGAATGTGAAGGGGCGTATGTGAATCAGAGTGGTGTGTGAATGTGAAGGGGTGTATGTGAATCAGAGTGGAATGTGTGAATGTGAAGGGGTGTATGTGAATCAGAGTGGAATGTGTGAATGTGAAGGGGCGTATGTGAATCAGAGTGGAATGTGTGAATGTGAAGGGGCGTATGTGAATCAGAGTGGCATGTGTGAATGTGAAGGGGTGTATGTGAACATTCAAAGCTATGTGTGAATGTGAAAGGCCTATATGAATGTAAAGGGTATAATTCAATGTGAATGACGTGCTAATATGAAAGGGCATGTGTGAGTGTGAAAGGGTAAATGCGATATGAAAGTGTATGTGTGAATGTGATGGGGCATGCATGAAAGTGAATGGGCATGTTTGAATACAACAGGATTCATTTGAAAGTGTATGGTAGGTCTAAATGTTAAAGGGTATAGGACAACGTGAAGGGGTGTATGTGAATCAGAGTGGTGTGTGTGAATGTGAAGGGGTGTATGTGAATCAGAGTGGTGTGTGTGAATGTGAAGGGGTGTATGTGAATCAGAATGGTATGTGTGAATGTGAAGGGGTGTATGGGAATCAAAGTGGGGTGTGTGAATGTGAAGGGGTGTGTGTGAATCAGAATGGTATGTGTGAATGTGAAGGGGTGTATGGGAATCAGAGTGGGGTGTGTGAATGTGAAGGGGTGTATGTGAATCAGAGTGGTGTGTGTGAATATGAAGGGGTGTATGTGAATCAGAGTGGTGTGTGTGAATGTGAAGGGGTATATGTGAATCCGAGTGCTATGTGTGAATGTGAAGGGGTGTATGTGAATCAGAGTGGAATGTGTGAATGTGAAGGGGTGTATGGGAATCAGAGTGGGGTGTGTGAATGTGAAGGGGCGTATGTGAATCAGAGTGGAATGTGTGAATGTGAAGGGGTGTATGTGAATCAGAGTGGAATGTGTGAATGTGAAGGGGTGTATGTGAATCAGAGTGGAATGTGTGAATGTGAAGGGGTGTATGTGAATCAGAGTGGTGTGTGTGAATGTGAAGGGGTATATGTGAATCCGAGTGATATGTGTGAATGTGAAGGGGTGTATGTGAATCAGAGTGGAATGTGTGAATGTGAAGGGGTGTATGTGAATCAGAGTGGTGTGTGTGAATGTGAAGGGGTATATGTGAATCCGAGTGCTATGTGTGAATGTGAAGGGGTGTATGTGAATCAGAGTGGAATGTGTGAATGTGAAGGGGTGTATGGGAATCAGAGTGGGGTGTGTGAATGTGAAGGGGCGTATGTGAATCAGAGTGGAATGTGTGAATGTGAAGGGGTGTATGTGAATCAGAGTGGAATGTGTGAATGTGAAGGGGTGTATGTGAATCAGAGTGGAATGTGTGAATGTGAAGGGGTGTATGTGAATCAGAGTGGTGTGTGTGAATGTGAAGGGGTATATGTGAATCCGAGTGATATGTGTGAATGTGAAGGGGTGTATGTGAATCAGAGTGGAATGTGTGAATGTGAAGGGGTGTATGGGAATCAGAGTGGAATGTGTGAATGTGAAGGGGTGTATGTGAATCAGAGTGGTATGTGTGAATGTGAAGGGGTATATGTGAATCCGAGTGCTATGTGTGAATGTGAAGGGGTGTATGTGAATGGAAAAGGGTATTGTTAATGTGATGATGTTTATGTGAATGGCATGTGTGAATCAGAGTGCTATGTGTGAATGTGAAGGATCATGCATGAAATTCAATTGGTATGAATATCTCCCTCCTCCTCTTTTCCCTTCTGATTCCTTCTGCTTCTTTGGATTTTTCTCTTTCACACCGTTTTTCCTTCTCTGGTAATCTGCGATATCTCCCCTTCCCACACCTCTATCCTTCTCTCGCTGCATCTCTCACACTTCCCCTTTCACTGGGTCATACTGTTCCACTCTTCTTCTCTCTCGTGTTTCTCCATCTGTCCTCTAATCTTGCCATCTCTGTATTTCCTCACTCTCTGCCTTTTGCTCTCTTATCTCACTTGCCCTCTCACTATCTCTTCTCTCTCCCAATTTGTCCACCTTTGTAACTCACAATTTTCCCTCTCTCATTCTCCTTTCCCCTTCTCACCATCTCTCTGCCTATCTATCTCTGTCTGTCTCTCTGTCTCTCTCTATGTCTCTCTGTCTATCTATCTCATCCCCACTGTGGGGCAGAGAGAGACAGATACACATTGAAAGGGTAAATCACACCCATATGAATACAGCTAGCATATACCTCTGCAGAGGGGAGTGGGCAAGCACCCCCTTGTTTTTGTCTTTTGATCTGCAGACCTCACATCATTTAGGGCTCACCATGGGGTGCAGCTCTATGTTACCCTTTCAGACCCCTGGCACTGCCTTTGCAAACTCTGGCCTCACAGGTGTCAAAAGAGGCATGAACAGCATGTAACCCATGCAGTAATTCTGCTGTTTAATTTCTACAGCTCTGATTGGGACATTACACTTTGTTTGGTAAAAGAAATGCATGTCAAATCAGCACTTAGAATATATCATGAAATGAAACAAATGCAAATTATTTAAAACCTGTGGTCAAGTCAAGTCAAGTATTTCTTTATTCGGTTTTTGGCAGATAAAAAACCATAAAAGCATTTACATTATTAAAAACAATTACATTTCATGAGCTAGTTTAAAGCGAAATACTAGCGTTTAGTACAATTTCTTAAAAAACTTATTGATTTTTTTAAAAAGAGGGAAATTACCATTGTGCTTCTCTATCATTTATACAATATTAAAACGAATTCATTATATATACATAAAACATTCTAAGGAAACGTCTCTTTCTCTTTACACAGTTAATTGAATTTTCAGAACAATCATTATGTATACATAGAATATTTTAAGGGAAAGTCTCAATCTCTTTACACAATTAGTTGAATTATCATACCACGACACTATGTGGCAATTTATTTTTCCTCTTTTTACAGGTTTAATCGGTGTCGGAAAATGCATTTCAAGAACTTGACAATGCACTTCGCCATCCACTCATCGCCCAACATCTGTAAAAATAGCAAAGCCGGGCGGCATCTTCTAATTCCAACAAGTTTTAGTAGCGGAGTCCGCCAGATCTTTCTGTGCTCTCTATAATACTCACAAAAAAAGAAAGTATGAATGGTTGCCTGGGTTGAGATCTCGTCACACGGGCATAAAGATAATACTGAATCCCAGTTGTTTCTTTCTGGAAAAGCAACCAAACGATGTAAGGTATTTAACCTAAATCTTATTAAGAGAAATCTCTCAAAAGTAGTAAGATCATAGGTTAAATAGGGCTGAATTGAAAAAGTTGTTTGTACAGCGATGCAGTGTTGGACAGATGGTTTGGAGGTTTCTTTAGTTAACCAAATTTCTTCTAGATAGGCAAGTGAGAGAGCCTGTAATGCCTTCCTAGATAATGACCGGATTGTGGTTGGAGTCAGGTAATATTTTTCCAATCCTAGGTCAGTTAAAAAACCTTTTATATATGCTAGCCATCCAATTTTGTTTGAATAGTCCATGGCCAGACAATCTAAGATAATCTGCTGGGTAAGTGTGTTTTTGTCCACCGACCATATGCGGTGCCAAAGGAGGAGAGGCTGTATTTTAGCTAGGTCCGTTAGATAAGAGATTCCCAATTCTATGTGACAGGAAGAGGTGGATGTGCTTTTTGGAATCGCTAGAAGGAATCGGAGAAATGCGTTTTCTGCCACCTGTAGGTTATTGGTGTTAGCGTACCCCCACACTCCCGCGCCATATAGCGCTACTGACTGACATTTAGCTCTATATATCGTTAAGAGCTCTGCCGGCGGTCTCCTGCCCAATTGTTTAGAGAAATTTGCAAGGGCCATAGTGGTTCTTACTAGGTGGAATTTTCTTGACTCTATGGCTGGAAGCCAATTTAGTTTCTGGTCGATAATAATGCCCAAATAGGGGTACTGTGCTGTTACTTCCAATTTTTCCTTATTTAAGAATATACTCTTTGGCCCTTTTTTCCCTAATCCTGCAGTCATAATAATAGTTTTTTTGATATTAATATGTAGGTCCAGCTCACCCATAAATTGGGAATACCTATTTAGAGCCTTCTGGAGTTCTAGAGGTGTGCGCGCCAGTATAACGTCGTCGTCCGCGTAGAGCAGAGCCGGGATCGAGCGATTTTTAACTTGAGGAAGGTCCTGGCTTCCATTCAACATGGCTCGCTCCAGTCCGTTGGTATAAAGCTTAAAGAGAAAGGAAGCCAGGACACATCCTCGTCTCACTCCCCTCTCCACTCCAAACGACGCCGATAGCTCTCCTTTTACACCAAACCTCACCCTGGCTGAAGCATTTGTGTAAAGTTCACACAGGAAATTTACCAAAGGCAAGTCTACCCCCATGTCCAACAATATTGTCCATAATTTGGTGTGGCAAACACAGTCAAAGGCGGCTGACAGATCCACTTATACCATGTAAATACTGCCCGCCTTTGCACAAACGTATTTCCCTAAAATCAATGTCAGGTTCAGTGCCTGTTCAACTGTCCCTAGGCCCTCCCTGAAACCGAACTGGATGTCTGAAAGTATCCTGCCATCCTCCGCCCACTGCTGAAGACGTTCGAGGATGATTCTGCCCACAACTTTACCCAAGGAATCCAGCAGAGAGATCAGACGGTAGCATGATACCTCCTGACGGTCTCCCTTTTTAAAGATGGGGACCATGATTGATTTGGACCATGAGTCCAGTAGCCCCACCTCACAGGCTGCCCTGAGTACCCTTGTGAGAATTGGTGCCCATAGGTCTTCGTTCGATTTTAAATAGATCCATCGGGACACCGTCGGGTCCTGGGGCTTTACCGTTTTTTGCTGGTTTTAATGGCCCGTAGAACCTCATTGATGTCAATTTCTATTTCCAATGGATAAGTGGTAGTGAGTCGAGCGACGATTGAATCTTCGGTTGAGTCTACTGGGCCCCCACCAAAGATCTTTGAGAAGTGGTCCACCCAACTCAATTCATCAATTGCCACATCAATGGCCAGTTGATCCTTTTGATCAACTGGCCATTTTACCACAGACCAAAATGCTGAGCTATTTTTATGGGTACAGCTTTTATGTAGTTGATCCCATAGGGCCTGCTTGAGTTCAATTGTCCTGTCCTTTAATGCTATATTACACTCTCGCCTCAAGTTTGCTATTTCCTGGGGAACCCTATTTGGGTTTTGCAGTGCTATTTTTGCTTTAGAATGCGCTGCTGTGCATCTATGATTAAACCATCCTGCTTTCTTCCCTTGAGTGTTTTTTAACTTTACGAGTAATGCCGCATTTATTGCTTTTATGACCATCTTAAAGTTTCTTAATAATTCTTCACTCTGTACTGACAGATCTAAGCATTTGAGGATTGAACAGTATGCCATTTTTATCACTCTACTCAAAATTTCTTGGAGGTCAACTTTCTCCCATTTTAAGGAGAATCCGTTAAGTTTGTCCAAGTGTAAAGAGTTTTGCCTCAATGCGCTAACTATACTTTGAGTGCTGTGCTCTCGTAATAGGTGAAGTGTTATGGTGAGGGCCCAGTGATCACTTTGTGTGTTTATGAGAGTTGAAAAGCTGGTAACACGGTTCCCTGATGTATTGGATATCAGGATGAAGTCTATAGTGGTATGGCTACCCCTGCCAATAAATGTTGCATCTAACATCTGGGTAGAAGTATTCATTTTATTTACAATTTTGAGATCCAGGTCAAGAAGAGAATCATTTAGACAGTTTCCAATAGTTGAATGGGAAAAATGCACTAAAGGATCCTCGTTCTCGTCCGTTAACCCACACAAGTTACGGTTACTGAGTTGGCAGGGATGTTGATTAAAATCGCCCCCCCATAGAATGGTAGCCCCACTAACAGAGCCCCCAGTCAAGATAGATAATTGAGAGCGCAACTGTCGCATGACAGTCAATCGTTCACCAACCGGTAAGTTGTTATAAAAATTTACCAATAGAACAGTGTCATCTTTACTAAAGCGAAGGCTCCCAATCGGGTCATTTGTTTCCAGAGCTACTGAGGTTATGGCCAGGCCCCTTATTGTGTTTGAAATGTATATGGTCAAACCACCTTTTGCTCTACCTGAGGCAACATGTGTTGCGGGGGAGAAAAAAGTTTTGTAACCTACCAAATGGATTTTGGTTGTTGACCAAGTCTCCCGGAGACTTATTATATTAAATTTCTGTATGAAGCTTACCCCCATACCATTTTCTATTTTAGGGCCTAATCCGGCAATATTCCAGAAAAGAAGGACGATGGCAGAGCCTACTTTACCTGGGTGAGTTTCCACTGACCCTAGAGGCTGTTCCACGGTTAACTCATCCGTGTATCCCAAGGCCTCGCCATTATTACGTGTAATAATGCCTGATGCAATTTCTCCTGCCATGACGGGTTTATTATCTGTCTCATGATAGAATATCGGTGGGTATAAGTTAGAACCCGAGATTTCAGGCTGATTACCACCCTTTAAGTTAGCCTTTGGGATTGCTGGGGTTTCTAATTGTTTTAAAACGTAATTGACCCTTGGATCTAGGTTAGAAAGTCAATCGACTCCTTCCAGCCCAGAGAGCGTGGAGAAATGATTGAAAGTGGGAACATTGAAACCAAAGCCCTTAAAACCAGAGCTTTTCTGAAAAGCACCCATAAAGGGCGCATGATCTTGGGGGATGAGCCAATAGGGATTGAGGGTAGAAGTAGCTAAGATAGTGTGTGGAGATTTCTTCCCCTCCTCTCTCAGAGTACCAATCACCAATGTGTCTGATTACTCTGCGATCTCTAAAGTTTATTATGATGACGTCTCCTCTTATGTCCTTTGGTCTGGTACCTACCCACCCGAGTCTTCTGACTTGAAGAATTTCACCGTTTAGGTTGGGGGGTAATGGCCTGTTATTCCTCAACCAAAATATCACTTTGTTTTTAAGCTCCTGGTGGCCTTCGATTTTTACCACTGTTAATTCTGGAACCCCGGTTAATACCACCACGTAGGGTGCCACCTCTGGTGGTAGGTCTATTATTTGCTGGTGTTTCTTTAGAGGCTTGGCAGGAATAGGCTTCCAAGGAGCGTTTGTCTGAGAGGTATCTGTTATTTTAGGCAGCCCGTCCGGTATTACTTCCCTGTTTGTCTTTAGGGACTTGGTAGAAGAAGGGATCGTAGATGAGCTGGTCTGAGGGTTATCTATTATTTTCGCCTGCCTGTCCAGTCTTACTTCCCTGTGGCTAGAATGTCCCTCATCTATTTTCAGGGGGACCGAGATGTTCTTGGCTGGTGCTATTGACAGGTTGTTACTGGGTAGTTTATCAGCTGATGTTATCCCTGTTGGTGTCTTACATTTATGTCAGGTGTGTCTAGCTTTTGCGAGTTCATTAATTGACTCTGTGTTAGTTGCTATTGCCTTTTCAATATTCCCCAATTGTTCAGCCCTTCTTTTGGTTCGCTCTACTAATGGTAATATTAGTGATTTGACTAATTTCTCAATACTCCCCATTAATTCACCAGGGGCTCCTGAACAATTTAGGTATTTTGCACATTTCTGTGACTATAGTTTGCCCCCCGCGCTTCCTTTTTTTAATTATTTGTCCATGACCTATTGTTTTGATCTTCATTTCCCTAAACGAGGAATCCCTAAACGAGGATGTTGTGAATGATTGCTCCTCTGATACGATCTCTACTGGTGGATCAGTGGGTGAGTCGTTTATATGTGGGGGCGTTAGAGGTGTTTGATCTTGTGATTGAGATGGAATACTAATGTCAGCGTTTAGGGTTTTATCGGAAATCTGGGCTGATGGAGTGGTTTCTGACTGAATTTTACCCAGAGATGAACTTTTGTATACAAATGTTCCGAGGATAGATGTTTTTCCGTGAATTCAATCTCGCAATCGAGCACGGAAGCAGCCCTAGTAATAAAAAGATCAAGAGTCCCCCTAACAGAGCCTCCCACTGAGGTAATATAAATTTTATGATCATGTTGTGTTCCCTAGCGAGTACCCCACCGACTCCATGTACGAGTTAAAGTGCATGTGACTTCCCTCCTGTACCAGCTATGAAGACGCAAATACATTTGCGTCCAACGTTAACTTGTCCTCTTTCAGACCCACCATGAATGGGTTTGATGGTCCGTTCCTAAGTATGCTATGCCAACGTCTTTTTGAAGTGTACTCCTACGTTTTTCAGCCTGGCTGAAAGTAGGCCCTGAATCTCTGCCATCGAGCCTCTTCTCTGGCTTCTGACTGCGAGGGCCCCTGCCCAAGCAGCCCCCGTACCCGTGAACTCTGACTTACTTCTAGCGCGGCCCTCCGTGCTCAACTCAGCCTGCTGCCTGCCAAGATTGACTATAACCTTCGAGTTATCTGTTTTCCTCCCCGAAGATACATTCCAGCCTGCTAGCTTCAGTAAACATCCTTCCTCAGCTACAGGGCTAAAGGGCCAACCTGTCTTTATGCAAGTAATTCATAGCCTCTGTTGCCATGCTTCCATGGAAGGCCCCATGCCCCCACGCTTCTCATACAGACACTCAGGCGCTTATACACGCACTCACGGCAAGTATAGAATAGCTTATGCTCTAGAGACCTTTCTGCCCAGATAGCTTAGTTCCTAAACATCAGATATCAGATATGATAGAAGCACAAGTTGATCTGACATGCCAGACTTCTGTCTCTTTCCGTCAGTGTAAATGTCAAGTCCCCTGCACCCCGTCTATCACACGTCATGCAGCTGCGTGCGCATCCAAGCTTCCGATTTCTGCTGACATTGCAACATTCTGTTAGCACCACCCCTTGGTGCCACCCACTTGCGTCACCTATCAGTGACGTTTCTAGCACACACGCCTAGTTTACGCCTAGTTTACGCCTCTTGATGATGTATTAGCACCACGTGTATACTGTTATCTTGTCTTCTCTCAGCTGTTACGCCTCTTACATTGAACATTATGATGTAGATCAAGTATATAAGCTATGTATTGTCAATAAACGACAGCGCGCTCATCTATCCCTTCTGACACCCTGTGTGGTGGTCAGAACATGATATCCTGATTCCTTTATGAGGAATAAAACCCTTAGAAACTCTTACACCACGGACTCTGTTTTCCTTCATTTCGATTGAGTTATTATTGATTAAGTACTTACCTGCATAGAAATTAAGAGAGTAAATTAATTATTTACATCATTTTGGCGCCCGAATAGGGACCCCTCCCCCACCTCACGCGCCGGAAGGTGCGTTGCAATCCGTGTCCCCTGCCATCAGTTAGACGGACAACACGTGTACTGGCAGGATTTCCTGCATCCCCCTCTGACACACGGAGGTGACGAAGACTGCGATCAGTGCCCAGACGAGGCGGTGAGGAGTGCGGAGGATCCCGACCAGAGCCCAGCCGAAGGAAGCAAGGTCCGAGGTGTGAAGAGGCCCACCAGTTTTCCGAAGTTTTCCGAAGTTTTCCGAAGTTCCGAGTCGAGTCCAGTCGAGTTTTCCGAGGCCTTCTGTTTTCCGTGCTTCCCGGTGAGTACCATTGCTGGGTCGTATCTAGACGGGTTTGGGTACGCAAGTCCGGTCTGCACTGTTTTTAGGCAGTGTATCTGTACTGTTTAGCAGTATATAAAGTATTCCGAATTTCTGCACTGTTACAGCAGTGTATCTGTATCGTTGAGCGGTACATTCAGAGTAGGGGGAAGTTAGCTATGTCTTTAAATGTTTCATGTGATTAATGTCGTGGTATGAATGTGATTGTTTTTGTGCATTATTGTGTTTTTGTATAAATAGTTACAGTTGACATTAAGTATCAAGGATCAAGCATTCCAGTATCAAGTAGGCACAATGCCGTTTTTCAACAAATTAAAGCAGATAGGAACTAGGAAAGGGATGTTAGAGGAAGAGATTCCAATCCCCCCTAGGGACACTCCAGGTAATTTTATGTACAATAAACATGGCATAGACGCCATCCTGTATCTAGAGTTATGGACCGATTATACCAAGCACTTAGAGGAAAGATACCGATGGCCGGTTAACGGAACATGGGATGCCGAGTGCATCATAAAGGTAGAAGAAATATTACGGAAAAAGAAAGCTAGACAATCTCAGAAAGACGCCATAGAATTTTGGCGTAAGGAATCACGTAAGCGTGCTGATAGAGCACTCCGTAGAGAAGACAGGCTTAAAGAATCAGAAAAGGCCCAAGAAAATGAATTAGTTACTGAGGGAATTCGAGTAAAAGTAGAACAAATAGATCGTATCCAAAATGGCAAAGTGAACAACATGTATCTTTTGGCCGATGGTACCCCTGACGCCATTTCAGAAATACCGAAAAATTTGCCGTCACCATTAGTTCCAACTAAAGTAATGCATAAGACTACTAAAGACATATTCCTAAATTCATATCTCGAAGATGTAGCGCCAGCTTACACCAATCTGCCTGTTCGTGCCCTGCCTACTGACAGGGCCGGGGGTGGTACCGCCCCCCAAGATCACTCTCAGCCGACACCGAAAAAGACTAGTTCCGTTCCGCCAGCTCCGCCACTTCCCTCACCTAAAACTGATTTGCCGAAACCACTTCAATCAGATCCTACTAAAAGACAAATTCAGATACTGACTACACACAGAGATAATGCCCAAGCTTCCGCTTCAGGAGGTGCGACCGCGGGTCTCCAGACCCCGCCACCGACTCACAGATTAAATCTCAGAGGTATGCAGAGTCCTCTTACGCACAGATCCCCCCGTTCTTCTAATTCATCCCGTCTTGATGCACTAAAAGAAAATATGTCAGTTTGTAGATATGATCCAGAACCTGGACAGGACGACTTAATGGTATTAGCGTCTTTACGGTTAAGATCTGCTACTGATAGTTTGTTATGTTATGCAGGAATGAAGGAGCGCCTAGATAGAATTTATGAGTTCGTTCAAACGGGAAAGGACCCCGACAGTATTAAGGATGCCCTGGAGAAACAGAAAGTTAACATGCAAGCACTGATACTACGATTTTTCATAAATTGTCTAATAAGAGAACGAGACAGGCCCGGAACAGATCAGAGTGAATTAGATGCATTGAGCAAGTGGGGTCAAAATATAGCTGATGGAAAACATGACAGACAAAATTGCATAGAGGCCATGTATAAAAAGATTAAGAAAGCAGTGATAGCAGTACACGAGAAAGAGAAAGAAAAGGCTCCCTCCGAGGAGGAAGAAGAATCTGAAGAACCAGAACCGACTACAAGCACTATAGCATATGTAGGTAGGGGAACTTATCTTAGGAAGGGTATCCGTCCAGAAAGCAAGAAAGTTTTCTTCTCTGCCTTAACGAATCCGAATTCTGCTGAGCATCAGTTCCAGGAAACTGATAAACGGCTTCGAGATCGAGTGGGGTACCATGTACTCAATTCCATGGATGAACAAGAATTAGCCCGATCAGCGGTATCATGGGCCGAAAATGCAGACATATATAATGATGACACCGTAGCACAGACATTTCTGAACCTCTCCCCCGACGAACAGAAATTAGCAGGGGTATATATGATTCAGCACCTTCTCATTAAGTACAGAAAACATTATTCCGATCCAGGTCCCTTACATGAGACACTAGAAGCACTACTGATGGATAGATGGAGAGGCCTAAGCACTAAATTAGTTCAAATAATTCTAGAACAACGACGCAGATATGATACCTTTGTAAGTCCTGAATATGTCCCCGCCCCACCTCCAGAAAGGAAAATGTACCATATGCAGTGCGGGAGTGGTATTGAAAGTCAGAACCCCTTACGAGAAGTACACCCTGTTATGGGTGAGGACAAGGTTTTGAAACGCGTGTATGTGCACACGCCTCTGACTAAATTAGAACTGTTAGAAATGAAGAAATTAGTACCATGCCATGATAAAGATCCTGCAGGTTTCCATAGAGAGCTTAAAGACATGTTATTAATGGGGGACTACACATATGATGATATCATGAAAATGTTGAAAGTATTATTGCCTACGGGAATATTCGAGAAATTAAAGGAAAAGGAATGGGAGGTGGGAGACACAAAGATTGCCTGGGCAGAAATAGAAGACGAAGAGAAAAAACGGGTTCCAGGGTTAGGCCTTGGGGACAAAACTAAAGCATTACCAGGTTTGATAGTACAGGTCCTGCCCAGATTATTGACAACTAGAAAGGAGGATTGGGATGCAATCTCGTCCTGTAAACAGAAACATGATGAAGATACTAGCGACTTTTATTCAAGATTCGAGAAATGTTTTATTATCAATAGTGGCCTCCAGCCAAGTAGCGAGTCGTACCCACATCTCTTTGTATCAAAGTTAGTCGAGAATTCCCTACCGTTAGTTAAAAATAGAGTGTATAAAGTCGAGAGTACATGGCAAGCAAATACGCCATCCCAGATGTTACAAATGTTACAATATCACCAGAACAGAATTAGGGAAGAACAAGATCAGGAACAGAAGCGCATGAAAGACACGAAAATGAAAATGTTAGTAGCCCAGACGGTCCCATCCGACAGCCACAGGAAAGGTACGACCCAGACAAGTCACGCTGCAGCTCCTGTTAAAGGGACATGCAATTATTGCAAGCAGCCAGGTCACTACGTACACGAATGTGCAGTTCTGAAACATAACATAGCGACGGGTAAAACTAAAGAGAGACCGCATCCGCCTAGACAAGACCATAACCAGCATCAGTCTACACAGAATACACAGCCCATGCATGCATCTGCACAGACAGCGCAGACCGTAGCAGTACCACAGCCACAGCCCATTGCTGCAACTCAGCAAGTCTCACAACAGATGTACCAGTATGCCCAGTCTGCTTACCCCGAATATTCCCGATATACATGAAACAGCCTAGAGAGGGAAGGTGGCTTGCCTCTTATCGAGATTCCTGTAGATCAAGAAGGTCCTTATGTACACAGTCAAGTATTGGGGAAAGATAGAAAGTTTTTAATTGACACAGGGGCAAGTCGCACTACAATAAGTCATGACGAAGTTCCAGGGGCACCCCTCTCAGGCTCACAAAATGTTTCCCTTGGTTTTTCAGGACAACCTATTGTAAATGAAGTATCAGAACCAGTTCCCCTGGCTGTGGGTCCATTATCACGTGTTACAGACCTGTTACTAACAAAATCATGTCCGGAAAATCTGTTAGGAATTAAAACACTGAAGGCTCTAGGAGCTATAATATGCTGCTCCCCGGAGGGAGTTAGACTCTTTCTGCGGGATTTCAAGGGTCATTACGTCCTTCGTGAGTTTGACGTCAGATTGAAAAATGTACCTGATTACTTGTGGGCAAAAGGCCCAACTGATGTAGGATGTATGCACATTACACCATACCGCGTTACCCTCAAGGCAGGTGTTGTATTACCCAGAATCAGACAATACAAGTTACCACCCGATGCTGTAGCGGCTTTACTGAAAATCATTGAAGAGCTCATTGCCCAAGGAGTGGTCGTCGAGACCGACTCCAATATCTGTAATTCACCCATCATTCCGATTCTTAAACGTACTGATCCCAATGCACCGCCAGTATATCGGCTGGTGATTGATCTTCGAGAATTGAATAAATGCATTATCCCACAGTATCCTGTGGTCCCCGATATATCATCTCTCTTGACTGCTATTGATTCAGAAGCAACGTTCTTTACTGTAATTGATCTCAAGAACGCCTTCTTCAGCGTGCCTATTGATCCAGAGAGCCAATATCTCTTCGGATTCTGTTTAAATGGACGCAGTTTCAAATTTTCGCGCGCACCTCAAGGATTCACAGAAAGCCCCAGCATCTATAGTCAAGCACTGAAAAGACAACTAGATTGTATTCAAATGCCAGTTAACACCGCTTTACTACAATACGTCGATGATCTGCTGATCACCGCACGAAGCGAGCCCGAATGTGAAAAAGCATCACTGACAGTTTTACATTTCCTGGCCGACAAGGGACACAAGGTGTCTCCTTCGAAGCTACAATTCTGTGTTCAGCAAGTTGTGTACTTGGGTCACTTGCTGTCCAAAGTGGGGAGACAGCTCACTCCCGATCGCATTCAGTTAATTGTGAACATGCCGCAACCCAAGACACAAAAGGAAGTGCGGGCCTTCATAGGCCTCACCTCGTACTGCAGACAATGGATTCCCCAGTATGCATTTCTAGCTAAACCACTCATCCACTTAACGACACAGGAGGCAGCGACTTCGACTGTCCTCCCTTGGACTCAGGAACACACACAAGCTTTTGAAGAATTAAAGAAAGTTTTATGCCAAGCACCAGTTTTAGCGACACCATGTTACAGCAAACCGTTTACACTTTTTGTTACAGAACGTGATGGCACAGCGTTGTCTGTCCTCACTCAAGACCAAGCAGGTTCACATAAGCCTTGTGCTTATTTTTCTAGTACATTGGATTCAGTAGCTCAAGCACTCCCTGCATGCTTAAAGTCAGTAGCAGCAACAGCGTTAGCAATAAGACAAAGTGATTCAATTGTTTTAGGTCATCAGTTAACAGTTCAAGTACCACATTCTGTAGAGGTTTTGTTAAACAGAACCCAGACTCAACACTTAACTATAGCACGACTGACAGGTTATGAATTAACACTATTCCAGCCACACATAGAAATCAGACGTTGCAGCATCCTGAACCCAGCAACACTGTTACCTACAGTTAGGACAGATCCAGCTCCGCATGATTGTATAGAAATAATTAATGCAGTAACTAAGCCTAGACGAGACTTAACAGATGTCCCATTGACAAATCCAGACCTGACACTTTATGTGGATGGTTCATGCATGAGAACAAGTACAGGAGAATTAGTGGCCGCGTACGCCGTGACCACTGAAACTGAAATTAAAGAAACACATCGTATTGACACACTGTCTGCTCAAGCAGCAGAGCTCATCGCTCTGACTCGAGCCTGTATTCTAGCCAAGAACAGAAATGTTAACATATACACAGATTCCCGCTATGCCTTCGGAGTTGTGCACGACTTCGGAGTCCTCTGGCAAGAACGAGGTTTTCTGACTTCCCATGGGGCCAAAATACAACATGGCCCCCTCATTCAAGCACTGTTAGAAGCAATACATTTGCCCTCGGGCATATCAGTCATGAAGTGTAAGGCACATACTAAAGTCACAGATTCTGTTTCCCAGGGTAACGACCTGGCAGACCAGACAGCAAAACATACAGCACTGACTCACACCCAGACTACTGATGTGACAAAGACAATAGTCCAGACCCAGTGTATGGCAGTTAGAGATCCCGCCCTAGATGTAATTGATATCCAGACACATGCTACTCCAGAGGAGATAAAGAAATGGACTGAACTAGGAGGGATTCAGACAGATCAAGGTTGGGTGACGAAGGGAAAATCTATATGGTTTCTCCCCGACTCAATGGTTCAAGTCATGATAAATACAGCACATAGTCCTGCCCATCTTGGAGAGAAAGCCATGTTAGACAGTTTACAGAATCTCTGGTACAACAAACACTTACGAGCAGCAGCAAAACAGAAAGTGCGTACTTGCATGATCTGTTGTCAGTTCAATCCAGGTAAAAGCGTCCCTGTTGAGCAAGGTGGATTCCATCCTCCCGATCACCCTTTTGAAGTCCTCCAGATGGATTATATCCAGATGAATAGCTGTAGAGGATTTAAGTATGTCCTTGTAATTGTTTGTGCTCTGTCCCGCTGGACCGAAGCATACCCAGTCCCAGACTACACTGCTCCGACCACTGCCAGACAGTTGGTTCGTGAATTCTTCCCACGGTACGGTTTGCCCCGTGTCGTGTATTCAGATAACGGACAGCCGTTCTCATCCGAGCTGATGAAACAAGTTTCCCTCTTGCTAGGATATCAGTGGAGGTTCCACTGTGTCCGACATCCCGAAGCAGCTGGCCTTGTAGAAAGGCATAATCAGACACTAAAAATCCGTCTTGCCAAGATCTGTCAGGAAAAAGGGGTCGACTGGATAGTCGCCCTGCCCGTGGCACTATTCTACATGAGAATGGTCGCCCACTCGAGGTCAGGGCTATCCCCGTACGAAGTGGTCTTTGGCAGACCGCCGAATATGTGGGGGACGCCCGTTCCGAAAAAGATCACTGATATTGATTGTAACATGTTGACAGATTACCTTGCCTCCTTGATGTCTGCACTCCAATCATGTCGTTCACAGGTTGCCGCAGCCTTCCCTGACAACACCGATGTAAAGGCGCATGAGGTCCGTCCAGGGGACCTGGTACTCGTCCGGAATTTCGACCGGAAAAGTCCGCTGGAGCCCCGCTGGAAGTCTCCAAAGACCGTTCTGCTTACCACCAGGACCGCCGTGAAAATCGAGGGGAGAAAGGGGTGGGTCCACACGAGTCACATCAAACTATGCAATGAACTAAAAAACGGACTGAAACAGGACTCTGACTCGTCCACCCCCACCAAAGACTGTGTTGAAGCACAAGACGTTACTGTGCCTAAAAGAGAAAAGACTCCTCAAGAACTTTACCGTATGAAGCTTCGATCTAGCAAGTCAGACAGTTTAATTGTTTAAGTCCTCCCCTAGGTGAATCGGTTAAAAAGTTTCTGACATGTATCCCCTAGATCGAGTTAGAGAGAGAGAGGAAAAGAGAAGAACATATTGCAAATCACTTCGTAGTCACTGCATAGTGACACTAATAATCATGTTTATTCTGAGTATTCTAATTATTATTGCCAGCATTCTGCTTCCTATGTACTGGCCTATTTTCAGGCGTGAACAATCTGCTTACAATGTCTCTGCTGAACACACTTTTAGTGAACTTCCCGCACATGAACTCTCTTACAGACTTGCGCTGCGCAACAACACATTCATTAGTATGTTACACCATTCCCATCAGACAAATAATGCTACAGACTGTTGGATATGTGGTCGACTCCCTCCCTACCAGAATTACAAGGGAGCTCTGCCTCTCTTTCCATACCCATTCACTCACAATGGCTCCTGTGGAGCATGGTTTAAAATAATTAATTCTTTAGATCCTGATATTGCTGTTTTCGATGGGGGCTGGGTTTGGGGAAACTTGAACTTAGTCCTGCTCAACGTCTGTTATCCTGATAAAGAGGGACTTCCCACTCGAATAGGAACTGATCTAGAAAATGAAGTATATGGATTAGGTAATTACACAATTAGCCTTATGATCCTCACTGTTGAATCTGAAACTGCTCCAGTTCTGCCCCATATGTTAGTACTACCAGTCACAGGTGAATTATGTGTTAGCAAGAAAGGTTCAGTACACGTAGGTCATAGTAAATGCACTACTGTGGTCGAGTTCAGTGACCATGGTAAATCGTCCTTCAAAGCTACCAGTCATTCCTACTTTGTTTGCGGCCATACCGCATACATACGTTTGCCTCCAGATTGGGATGGTACCTGTTACATTGCCTTCCTTCTGCCACCTGTTTTTCTAGCTCCTCCTGATTACCATAGAAATACGAATCTAGCACCGAATAGACCCAAAAGAGATATTCCCCTTGTCGACTACACAGAAACGGCATGGGAACAGTACACTGATTTCAATAAAGGATTCTTTTTCTTCCTAGGGCCTGTCCAAAACAGTAAATTAATACGCAGATTAACGAGAACACTCGAAGCAGTAGTGAACGAAACTGCCTCCGCTCTAGGTAACTTAACAGAGGAGCAGTCTGCTATACGGACTGTTGTCCTTCAAAATCGTCTTGTGATTGACGTCATCTTGGCAGATAGAGGTGGAGCCTGTAAGGTCATCGGGTCAAGCTGCTGTGTTTTCATTCCACAAAACGCACCATCTGTCTATCAAGCTATCACCCGTTTACATAAAATTGCAAATCAGATACATCAGAATCCAGGCACCTGGACTTGGTCCGGTTGGTTCTGGACTACGTTAACAGCTTGGGGATGGAAGATCTTATCCTTCCTAGGCATTGGCCTTGTTATAGTATTCAGTTGTTGCCTGTGCCTGCAGTGTGGGCCAGCGATATGTGGACTGTGTGCCACATCCTGCATTGAGCATTCCAGTTGCCTCTCAAACAGTCAAAGAAAGAAAGACGAACATATAATGTTACAAGAACAAACCGATCGATTTATGAGGATCGATATATCATGAAGGGTCCGTAGGGAACAAGGAGGGAATGAGGTAATATAAATTTTATGATCATGTTGTGTTCCCTAGCGAGTACCCCACCGACTCCATGTACGAGTTAAAGTGCATGTGACTTCCCTCCTGTACCAGCTATGAAGACGCAAATACATTTGCGTCCAACGTTAACTTGTCCTCTTTCAGACCCACCATGAATGGGTTTGATGGTCCGTTCCTAAGTATGCTATGCCAACGTCTTTTTGAAGTGTACTCCTACGTTTTTCAGCCTGGCTGAAAGTAGGCCCTGAATCTCTGCCATCGAGCCTCTTCTCTGGCTTCTGACTGCGAGGGCCCCTGCCCAAGCAGCCCCCGTACCCGTGAACTCTGACTTACTTCTAGCGCGGCCCTCCGTGCTCAGCTCAGCCTGCTGCCTGCCAAGATTGACTATAACCTTCGAGTTATCTGTTTTCCTCCCCGAAGATACATTCCAGCCTGCTAGCTTCAGTAAACATCCTTCCTCAGCTACAGGGCTAAAGGGCCAACCTGTCTTTATGCAAGTAATTCATAGCCTCTGTTGCCATGCTTCCATGGAAGGCCCCATGCCCCCACGCTTCTCATACAGACACTCAGGCGCTTATACACGCACTCACGGCAAGTATAGAATAGCTTATGCTCTAGAGACCTTTCTGCCCAGATAGCTTAGTTCCTAAACATCAGATATCAGATATGATAGAAGCACAAGTTGATCTGACATGCCAGACTTCTGTCTCTTTCCGTCAGTGTAAATGTCAAGTCCCCTGCACCCCGTCTATCACACGTCATGCAGCTGCGTGCGCATCCAAGCTTCCGATTTCTGCTGACATTGCAACATTCTGTTAGCACCACCCCTTGGTGCCACCCACTTGCGTCACCTATCAGTGACGTTTCTAGCACACACGCCTAGTTTACGCCTAGTTTACGCCTCTTGATGATGTATTAGCACCACGTGTATACTGTTATCTTGTCTTCTCTCAGCTGTTACGCCTCTTACATTGAACATTATGATGTAGATCAAGTATATAAGCTATGTATTGTCAATAAACGACAGCGCGCTCATCTATCCCTTCTGACACCCTGTGTGGTGGTCAGAACATGATATCCTGATTCCTTTATGAGGAATAAAACCCTTAGAAACTCTTACACCACGGACTCTGTTTTCCTTCATTTCGATTGAGTTATTATTGATTAAGTACTTACCTGCATAGAAATTAAGAGAGTAAATTAATTATTTACATCACCACCAAGGATTTCCTGGGTTTACTACGGCGTCCACTCCTCTTCCTATACTCTTTTGTCTAAGAGCTAAGCAAATAGGAAGGATGAATGTCAAAACCAGACAAGACTGTAGTAGATTGGTTTAAGCGCAATGTTGTAATACAATACAATACTGTCAATGGCTAGACCGATAGTTAAAAGATCAGTAAATTGACTATGGTCTTACTTTGAAAGTCTCGAAGTCAATGTCAGGGGGGTGGCCCAGCCCAGCCTCGACCAGCCCCGGACGGCCCGCCCTTTGCCCGGGCTTAGCCCGGCTGGTCCCGCGCGCGTCCCGCGACGCGGAGGGAGCTACGATGTTTTTAGCGCCTCCGGGCGCGGAAGTGGGCGTGGGTGGGCGGGGAGGAGTCACCAGGGATTCTGGGGTTTGTAGTCCCCCCGCTCTGCGGCCACTTGGTGGAACTTGCGGCGGCGGGGGGGGGGGGGGGAACAGACATCAAGGTCACCTGGCGCTTACAGTGCGAAGACAGGCTGCTTCCAGGAGGTTTTGGCTGCAAGCAGGGCTCCAATATCGGTCACGGCACTTTGGTAATGGCTCCCCGTGGTCATGCTTCGGTACGGTTAAGAAAACTAAAAACAAGCAGTGGCAAAGTCAATAGGTTTGACCTTTGCAAACTGGTGAGATGTTTATGTTTTATTACTGTAAGAATATGACACCAGGAAATACTGCTTCAACACAGCACAATAAACTGGAGTACAATTTTAATAGAGCAGAGGGGGTCCTTTCAGCAAGCAACTGTACATAAGACAGACATAGAAATTACACCTGGGTGGCATTTTAATTATGCTGAAATATTCAAAGTAATTTCACATTACTCTGTGATGTGAAATTACTGGAAATTAAGCGATTATGTCCACTTGTATAATTTTGCATAATCTTGAGCAAAAATGCCTACAGAAGAGTACAGCAACAGAGCACAGGGGATGGCTGGCCGCTGCTCTTCCTGTTCTGTTGCATTTAGCGCTATTTTCTCAGCGCAAATTGCATCATTGGGTCCATTTTGGAAACGAGGATGCATTTTGTGCTACGAAAATAGCACTAAAGGCAGTGTTAAGAACTAAAACAGGTATGTGGAGAGGCAAACTAAATAATGACAGAAAGTGTCGATACAACAAAGCACAACTGATGTCCTTCGTAGATTTATAAAAAGTCAAGTTTTGATAAAGCTTCTTGACACGATGATACAAGTGAACAGCCAATATTCTCAAAATAGGATGACCAATGAAAACAGCCAAGAAACAGCCAACGTGTTTAGCCCGAAGTGGGCTTCATCAGGGCAAAGATTTCTCGAATAAGTAACAGTCACAGTAGTTGGCAAAGGTAAAAGTACGTAGAAAAAGTGAAATCTTATTCATATACGTGTCCTATATAAATAAAGCATAAAAAGAACACCAGACAATGAAGGAACCAGACGCAGATTCATACAAGAATTTCTTCAAGAAAAATGCTGAGTTAGCTAAGTTTACTGCCACATGTAGTTGTGATTGCGTAATTGAGTTATATGCTGCAATATGTAACACGTCCAATGAGTATTAGTTGCAAAACGTCCCCATTCTTTCCGTACAATATTCACCCTCGCTTCCTGGCAACCGGGGTGACATTTTAATTATGCTGAAATATTCAAAGTAATTTCAGTAATATCACATTACTCTGTGATGTGAAATTACTGGAAATTAAGCGATTATGCCCACTTGCATAATTTTGCATAATCTTGAGCAAAAATGCCTACACAAGAGTACAGCAACAGCACAGGGGACGGCTGGCCGCTGCTCTTCCTGTTCTGTTGCATTTAGCGCTATTTTCTCAGCGCAAAATGCATCATTGGGTCCATTTTGGAAATAGCACTAAATGCAGGGTTAAGAAATTCATGTGAGTCCGAATAATTTAGCTGTAACTTGCCATAATGACGCTATTGCAAACTATGCGTGTTACACTCACTCCTAATAGAAACCCTTTTCAACTGTAATTCACCGTAATTTAGAACATTAATGTTGAGTGAACATAAACTTGTGTAATGGTTCATTTTTCTTTTTTATGTTGTTTTCACGGACTTGGGGGCATATTTTCAAGGTCCTATTGCCACAAGAATGTCACTTTATTCGACGTTCCTGTGGCGATACAAAAAACCAGTGCTAAGCTACTTAACATAGCTAAATGCTGTCTTGTAAATAAGGCACCCTTTCACGCCATATTCAGCGTGAAATGGGTGGACAATGAGTGTTGTGGTTGGATTCCTGCCGCAACACCCATTGATTTTGACACTGCCCCATATTTACAAGGGTGGCGTAGATATAGGGCAGCGCCAACATTAAGACCAAAAAAACCCGGTTTTAACATGGCGCAACAAGGAGACCTGCTTTATTTTGACTCGTATTTGATGTTTTTATATGTGCTGCATGTTGCAGTACACATTAAAACAGCAAAACAGCAAAACACCATGCATGATTGTTTATGTGCAGGAAGGTGTCCCTTCCTGCACATAAACAATCATTTAAAAAACAAGCATTTGCAATGCAATATGTCTCGCATTTACACGCTTTTGAACTATTGGCATTGTAATTGACAATGCCTTTTATTTATGTTTTGGTTTTTAAAACATAAAAGGCATTGGGGCCGATTCACAAAACTAATCTGAGATAAAATCCTAAACTTACTACTGTTGGTATTCACTGAAGGCATTTAGTAGTAGAAAAGTTAGGACTCCTAACTGTGTGTCCATTTTTTGTATATGCGGGATTTATGTTCAGAGTGAGATCTTGTGCTTAAGACTGATTAGGTTGAAATGCGTGCGTCTCTCATCTTCAACATGGAAGAAATGAAGTAAATCATGTGTGTGCGTGTATGTGCGCATGTGTGTGTTCGTTGTGTGTGAGTGGTGTATGTGTGTGCAGGCGTGTGTGTGTGGACGTGTGCTTTTTTATTTTCTGTTTTTTTTCATTGCATGAAGGTGACGAAACTTCTAAAACTGTCTCCCGGACATACCTAATGATGTTTCAAATACCCAGTGCCCTCTATGTTTCACAAGTGTGGCACCTCCTTACAAGACGTCATAAATCACGTTATGTAAACAATGAAACAGGATAAATCATGCCAATAATGGATGGTATATTTAATGCATTGTTGCATATCGATTTATATTGGTGGGGTTGACCATTTTCTTAAATGTTTTATGTAACTGTCCCTTTTATTTATCAATACATACACTAGGTGCCACATTGATCAAAGTGTTGCGTTACCCTTGCATCGCGCAATGTAACGCAACAGTAATGCAAAACTAAAGTCAGATTTACCGAGCCACGCATGGCCCCTTTGCACGTCCCTGTGGGGCTCGGTAAATCTGGAGTAACGCAACAGTAATGCAAAACTAAAGTCAGATTTACCGAGCCACGCATGTCCCCCTTGCACGTCCCTGTGGGGCTCGGTAAATATGGAGTAACGCAACAGTAATGCAAAACTAAAGTCAGAATTACCGAGCCACGCATGGCCCCCTTGCACGTCCCTGTGGCACTCGGTAAATCTGGAGTGACGCAACAGTAATGCAAAACTAAAGTCAGATTTACCGAGCCACCCATGGCCCCCTTGCATGTCCCTGTGGCACTCGGTAAATCTGGAGTGACGCAACAGTAATGCAAAACTAAAGTCAGATGTACCGAGCCACGCATGGCCCCCTTGCACATCCCTGTGGGGTTCGGTAAATCTGGAGTAACGCAACAGTAATGCAAAACTAAAGTCAGATTTACCGAGCCACGCATGGCCACCTTGCACGTCCCTGTGGCACTCGGTAAATCTGGAGTGACGCAACAGTAATGCAAAACTAAAGTCAGATTTACCGAGCCACGCATGTCCCCCTTGCACGTCCCTGTGGGGCTCGGTAAATCTGGAGTAACGCAACAGTAATCCAAAACTAAAGTCAGATTTACCGAGCCACGCATGTCCCCCTTGCACGTCCCTGTGGGGCTCGGTAAATCTGGAGTAACGCAACAGTAATGCAAAACTAAAGTCAGATTTACCGACCCACGCATGGCCCCCTTGCACGTCCCTGTGGGGCTCGGTAAATCTGGAGTAACGCAACAGTAATGCAAAACTAAAGTCAGATTTACCGAGCCACGCGTGGCCCCCTTGCACGTCCCTGTGGGGCTCGGTAAAGCTGGAGTGACGCAAGACAGCAGAAGCCGCAGCGTCCATTACTCTGCCCATGGAGGCGTTCCATGGGTGGAGTAACGCAACAGTAATGCAAACCTAAAGTCAGATTTACCGAGCCACGCATGGCTCCCTTGCACGTCCCTGTGGCACTCGGTAAATCTGGAGTAACGCAACAGTAATGCAAAACTAAAGTCAGATTTACTGAGCCACGCGTGGCCCCCTTGCACGTCCCTGTGGGGCTCGGTAAATCTGGAGTGACGCAAGACAGCAGAAGCCGCAGCACCCATTACTCTGCCCATGGAGGCGTTCCATGGGTGGAGTCACATCCGCCATGAATGTAGGCGCAGTCCCACATTCACCATGAGTGTCTGACCTGGAATATGTCTAAATCCGACGCCTTCCGAAGGGAGGTGTAACGAGGAGAAATATCTTGATTTTTCCATGACTTTTATTTCTCTTTCTCTGTGTGCTGCATTCATGAGGAAACAAACAAAACAAGTGATGGACCGAATGTGGATCAATGTCACACATTCACCCCAGTCCAAAGATCTGGGCCCAAATCCATAGTTTTTTTGCACTCCACACCACCCTGGGTTAGACAATGGCGATATGCAAATCAGCTCTGACCCTGTGCCCCATGGAAACAGTCCAGTCCGAACTACAAAAGCCATGTCCTTCCCAGAACGGAATCAAGCATCCAAGGACCGGACCGGTTTCGAGGTAACACCTCTCATCAGCCCGGCTAGCTTGACTCCAGTGGTGTGGAGTGCCTGGGACCCACGTCTGAGCATCCCCAGCGCACTTATGGCGAATTTGCAAACAAAACAAGTGATGGACTGAATGTGGATCAATGTCACACATGGCTGTTGTAGTTCGGACTGGACTGTTCCCATGGGGCACAGGGTCAGAGCTGATTTGCATAAAGCCATTATCTGACCCAGGGTGGTGTGGAGTGCAAAAAACAATGGATTTAGGCCCAGATCCTTCTACTGGGGTGAATGTAAGACATTGATCTACATTCTGTCCATCAAATTGTTTTTTGTAATTTTCGCATTCATGAGGAAAAGCATCAGGTGTCCCTTCCAGCCCCAAAACAATCCTGCTTAGAAGCAGGCACACTTGCAGCATGATGCAAAGCGGCCTTCACTGCGCTAGACAGACAAAAGCACACCCGTGCAAGGAGAGGACAGGAACGCACCATATAATGTTATATATGGGGCATTCCTACCCTCTCCCTTTTAGGCGGTGCAGCGCCGCAAAGTAGCTGCTGCGTTGCCTGAAAAATGTAATAATATCGTTCTTGAGGGGAGTGGCATCAATTATTGTGATGTCATCAGGCTCACGGTCATGTTGCATCACTTTCTGGGATTCAAAGTCATATAATATCACTTCCTGTGATATCATTGATCTCAAAGGGTGTGTGATGTCACTTCCTGTCATATCATTGTTGTCAAAGGGTGTGTGATGTCACTTCCTGTTATATCATTTATGCCAAAAGGGTGGGTGATGTCACTTCCTGTGATATCATTGTTGTCAAAGGGTGTGTGATGTCACTTCCTGTGCTATCATTGATGTCAAAGGTTTTGTGATGTCGCTTTCAGTAACCCTGGTATTTCAGGGGATCACCGTCCAGGGCAGCCCTGTTTATCAGAACTGATGGCCGGTGTGTGGAGCTGGGATTTATTTGGGGCACTAAAGCCATAAATGGTGACGTCGAGGCTGTGGAGCCGGAGGGGAGCTGTAGGCATTACCTTCACCCACCCTCGTCTCCGCAGGGGTGGGGTTGGGACTGCAGCCTTACATGTGCCTTCTCCACACCTCCTTCTGTGCAATCAGTCTTTCATTAGACTGAGATGCTGCGGACGCAAGACGGGGGCGAACCTGGGGGTGAGGAGAGACCCCCCCTCTATATTTAGAGCAGGGACTCCCTTCCTTCCCCCTACTTGAGCTAAGAGGAATCAGGGAAGTGTCCCCGGTGCCCTGGCAGGGTGGCTGCGTGGATGGAATGACGCTGTACTTGTGTAATCTGGCTTCAGGGCGCTTTAAACCCAGCCCACTGGGAGCAGCCCCTGGATGTGCACCTAAGGCCCCGCGGGGGCTGCTTATGAATATTAACTCTTTCACCTCCTAATGAATACCTTGTTTACTCTCTAAACAAAATTTAAAAGGTGTGATACCAACTTCCACACATCTGTTTAAGATCAGTGTGGCTTTCAGCTGTTTCTGAGGTATACCACCAATTGACATTTTGAAAAACCTACACGTGATTTATAAAATCGTAAAGCAAACCAAAAAATGCTCTTTTAAAATTTCTTTGGGATTCTGCTAAAATGTTGTTTATTTTAATTTGGCTGATTTCATATATATTGGGATGTCCCTGTCTAAGACATCATTGTGAATTAAATATGCTAACTTGTCCCATTGCTATATTTCCCAGGACTTGTGTCCAGTGTTAATGTAGTTATGTGTTCCTGTGCTTTTGAATCCAGCAGCACCTGTAGTCTGGTTTGCTTTAAACTGCCAACAAACATCACCTGACTTAAATAGTAATATTGCCCTTTATAAACACAACAAATAAAATAAATATACAAATAAGACTATACCTTAGTTATATATTAATGCACACTATAAACAAAATATGTACAACTCACACATGTTTGATCATCTTAGCCAACGCTGTGTGTCCAGTGATCAGCCTCATGATCTCATCACATCACATGCCTCCATTTTAGTAGGAGACACTGGTGCATTAAAGCTTTATTGCTTCAGATAAAGGCTCAAGGCAGCATGACAGCCCAGGATGGGACCCTCACAACCCTTGGGAGGGGGGTTCCACCATGGCAGGACCACAAGACTTGCTGCCAGCCTTCTCTTCTGAAGTTGGCCATTTCCTATCACGCGTCAATACTTACTGGGGCTTGGTCTGCACTCATGTCCACAGCCATTGCTTACGCAGGTCTGACCCTCAGGACAATATCCTTCTGGTCCACACAGTTCAGCGCACAGTCCTACACCTAGAATAGAGAAATACAGCAGTATGAATAGACATTAACATGGTAAAAAACCAGTTAGTGCCCCATTCTGTCACCATAGTAATGAAATAGCATCTTATTGCCTGAAGATGATCACGAGTAATGGCAGGCGGGAGTCAATACGCCATTCCCTCAGAACCTTGAACATTCGCTGACTTCTCAACACCGAAATCCAAATCCCACCTGCCTCGTTCTGAATCCACCCCCTAGAGAGAAACCCTCCCTTGGTATGTTCCAGACTCAAACATGAACAACAAGTCACCAAAATGGCGGCTGTACAAGAAGTGACATCATCTATGCTTTGGGACTCATGACATCAGATGTCTCCCCCGACTCTTGGGCCCTAAGCATGAAGTAGTCTCCTACTTGATGCTGAGGGACAAGAGAAGGACAAACGGATCGAATTGTATAAGGTAAACTGTGCTCAGAAAGACAGTGTCCTTTCCCTTCAGGTCTCTGGTGTCCTGACCTCAGAGCAGGGACAGCAAGGCTGGTGCCAGGGTTTAAAAGGCTAATGCATGGGTAGCAGCTCCTGCCTCTGATTAGTGACTGGGAGCTCAGATCAGATGATGCCCCCCTCGTATGGACAGCTGGGCAGGGCGTTCACCTCAAGCTCCCTACGACTCATCTCCGCGCTCTGCGGCACGCTGGGTCCTGCCATGCGATCACCAGGTATGGAGCTCTTGCTAAAAGACACAAGATGCAGCGACCTAGACCAGCGTTGAGGAAAAGCGATGGTGATGGGTGGAATGCGGGAATTCATCTGTGCATTTGAAATCACTGGGGTCACATTTCAGACCCTTGGTTTTTGTCACTATCATACTTTAGACACAGATCAGCCAGATGTAAATCAGTCTTGATTCCGGAACAGTCTACCATGTACTGCCAGGCCAGGTCCACCTCAGAGGAAATGCAAGAAAACCCAGACCAGTTTCGACCTGTTTTGGCTTCATAATGTGATGGTTTAAAGGTCATAGTGAACCTATGGTTGAAGGTTCAAAGACACTTTATTCGGATAACATCATATCCATAAAAGCACAGCTACTCAGCAGGTTAAATGTTTACAAATAAGAGAGTCATAGTAAAATCCATTAGCAACATACAGTATACAATAATCTGTCAAATTCGTGCAAAAATACATGAATAAATAATATAGAAACTCAAAGATTGGACATCAACTGACGTGCTCGAACAGCAATTCTCCAAAAACTGCATGAGCGAAAAACTAGCTTTTCGTTATCCAGGGAAAGTAACCTCAGGTAAGCGTTTACCAGACTAATAGCGAATTGTTTTTAAAATACGGGGTTAAAAGCCACTTAATATACTTTAAAAATTATTTACAGAAAAACAAAAAATGTAAGATAGATTCTAACCATCACATGGGCAAGGAAGGTGGTCAAGGCCAGAGTGGTGACCAAGGGGAAAACATAAAACAAATTTGATAGGGCCTGCCCTTAGGTGAAATAAAAGGCTCCTCTCCCAATGGCTCATAGGCAGGGTAAGGTAGTTAGCCAGCAGATGCACGGGATGTTCAATGGACATTTAGCAAAGGACAAGGGATTTTTTTTGTTCCTTTTCAATCCTTTCGACTCTTTATCATGAATAGAGGGCACTCCTGAGCTCATTTGTATTCATAGTCACTGCTGTGCTAGGATTTAGGAAGATACTTCCCTTGTTAACGCTGCATGGGCTCTGAAACGCCCCTGCTAGCCAAGGGATGTCCTTCCCTTTCTCACATCCAATACAATCACTAATGATCTCTCTCGTTAGGGATGCGGCCCGGTATTTCCAAACAGATAACCAAAAGAGGGCAGGGCGGGTGTTAGCCCCTTAAATGCTCATGACGAGCTCAGCTCGTCATGCAGTACAGTGCTCGTATGCTCATGACGAGCTGAGCTCGTCATGACCACACCCATTTCTATTAGGGTCCAGCACAGAAGAGGAATCTCTCAAGCAGCGATGTGGCTAATAACATTTTCTATAAAATTTAAGTTGAGTTCCCTATGGCAAACATATAGGGGTGTGGAGATTGGGACGCCTAGTAGCTTTCTGCAAAATCTATTCTCTTCCAGTTGGATACAGGGGCTCTTGGCGATGCCCCAAACCTCAGGGCAATACTAGGCTGTTGGCAGGCATTGTACTTACAAAAAAATAAAAAATTGCTAAAATGTCACCTGATATCTTTGGGCTTGGAAGACTGAAAATTGAGTTGGAGGCCTTTCAGAGCTTGCTCCTGGAGTGAGCCATGTGTTCAGTCCAGGAGCCGTTCGCAGCAAAGACCACCCCGAGATATGGAAAGGTGCTAGTGCTCATCAACTTCTGATTGCCCACAGACATAAAACTAAGGTGGCGTTTCCTGCGACCAGACAACATTAGAAAAGATTTTTTAAAGTTAGTACATAGGCCCAAGCTATCCACGTGGTTGACAAAACCATGCACTAAGGTGGGAAAGGAATTAGGAGTGCGGCCCATAAGGACAGAGTCATCCGCATAGAGTAGCACAGGGAGCGCTTTCCCATTGATTTTTGGGACGTCTTCGGTCAATGTTTTAACCAATGAGTTCATACGATGGGTAGTGAATGAATGTAAAGGGGTATGCTTGAATGTGAAGTGCTACGTGCAAATGTGAAAGGGTGTGCATCAATGTGAAGGGGTATGTGTGAATGTCCAGGGGTGTGTGAAAGTGAAGGGGTATGCCTTCAAGCGAAGGACAATGTGTGAATGTAAGTCAGCGAGCATGAATCTGAAGGTGTACGCATGAATGTGGGAGGACATGGGAGATTGTCTAAAGATACAAAGAGATCTGAAGGCCCATGTGGGAGTGTGAAGGGGTGTTTATGAATGGGAAGGACTAGCAATGGATGTGAAAGGGGTCATTTTGAATGTTGTTTTATGCACGAGTACGAAATGTTATGAATAAATATTCAGACATCTGTGTGAATGTGAAGGGGTATGATTGAATAGAAAATGGTATACATGAATGTAAATGGTATGTTTGAATGTGGAAGGGTATGTGTGTATGTAAAAGGTTCATGTGAACATAAAAGAGTATTTGTAAAGGGTATGGGTGAATGTGAAGGGGTATATATGAACATGCAAAGCTATGTGTGAATGAGAAAGGAAATATTTGACTTTGAAGGGGTATATGTGAACGTGAATGAAATGTGTAAATGGGAAAGGTGATGTGTGAGTGTGAAAGGGTAAATGTGAATGTGAAACAGTATATGTGAATGCAAAGCGGCACGTGATATTTGAACGTGTATGTGTGAATGTGATGGGGCATGCATGATAGTGAATAAGTTGGTTTGAATATGACAGGGCTTATTTGATAGGGTTGGGTGGGTCTAAATGTGAAAGGGTATGGTGAACGGGTATATTTGAATCAGAGTGGTATGCGTGAATGGGTAATTTTGAATGTGAATTACCCCCGGCCCCCTACAGCCCTGAAAGCTACCCCTCACCCCCAGCCCTGAAAACTAGTGCCAACCCAAACTACAGCCCAGCCCCACTTACCTCACTGCGGATCTCTTCCTGCACGGTCTCCCTGCTTCCTTCCCCAGCAGCTAGACCGCGCACTGCCTTAACCATGCATATGCGCGGTTAACGCAAGCGTGGTTTACCTTGCGGAGTTGGAACACACGTGGTTAAGACTGCGGTGCTCCGACTGTTTCCCGTCTGCGACTTCACTGTGAATCTCCTTAAACCTCCTCAAACTAGGCGTTCAGCCGGAAGGAGGCAGATCTTTTACATTTTTTGTGACCATGGCCTGGAACAAGCTCCCCGCGAGGCTGAGACATACTGTCCCACGACCCCATTTTCGGGAAACAGTTGAAGGCCTGGCTTTTTTTTCGGCCCCTGACCCTATCTGCCACTCTCTCATTTGAAGAACCCAGGGCTTTATGTAGGATGAAAAAACTGGGGGCGGGGGTCACCTGGCATGACGTCATGCCGTAACTTCTCCACTAGTGAGAAGAGCAGTGTAAGCACGCACACATGATGTTCCTGTTGTCACTGCAGTCCAAGAAAAATGGATAACCCGTGCCAGGGCACAAACCAGAGCCCGATGGAGACCAATTTCGAGGCCCCCTTGACCCCTTGGCTGCAGGGCGAATTTCGCCATGGCGTCGGAAGATGGAGGGTGTGCGCGGCGCCGCTGTGCTCGTGACAGAACCACGCCGTCATGAGCCACGGGTGGCGTGTGCTCATGACTGCGTGGGTCCATCACATCCCCCCCCTCCTCATTAATTCCCCCGCACAGGCGGGGAATTAAAGCCGCGGCAGCCGCATGACGGAACCACGCCGTCATGAGTACACGCTGCCCGTGGCTCATGATGGTGTGGTTCCGTCATGAGCAGGCAAGGTGTTAAAAAAACTGCCGGTGTCAGACTTGGTGAGACCGGGTCCACTTAAAGCCCTGGAAGAACACTAAAAGGTTCCCAGAGCCCTTCCTCTGCTTTACTCAAAAGTCCCTCCTCTGAATTGTATACCGCCTAGTGCCAAGGTGTTCCCTTAGGAGGGACAGCAGCGCTTTACGAATCCCTAATCCAATTCAATTAAATATACCACCCACCCTGTCCCCTCACTGTTTCCCAGTGCCTTTGCCTTGTGTCAATGTACTTTCCTGTAATTTGAATTCAGCAATGCCCTTTGTCAGTGTATTTTCCTGTGGTTTGAATTCAGCTGTGCCCTGTGTCAATGTGTTTTTCTGTGGTTTGAATTCAGCAGTGCCCTGTGTCAATGTATTTTCCTGTGGTTTGAATTCAGCAGTGCCCTGTGTCAATGTGTTTTTCTGTGGCTTGAATTCAGCAGTGCCCTGTGTCAGTGTATTTTCCTGTGATTTGAATTCAGCAGTGCCCTGTGTCAATGTGTTTTTCTGTGGTTTGAATTCAGCAGTGCCCTGTGTCAATGCATTTTCCTGTGGTTTGAATTCAGCTCTGCCCTGTGCCAATGTGTTTTTCTGTGGTTTGAATTCAGCAGTGGCCTGTGTCAATGTATTTTCCTGTGATTTGAATTCAGCAGCGCCCTGTGTCAATGTGTTTTTCTGTGGCTTGAATTCAGCAGTGCCCTGTGTCAATGTATTTTCCTGTGGTTTGAATTCAGCAGTGCCCTGTGTTAATGTGTTTTCCTGTGGTTTGAATTCAGCAGTGCCCTGTGTCAATGTATTTTCCTGTGGTTTGAATTCAGCAGCGCCCTGTGTCAATGTGTTTTTCTGTGGCTTGAATTCAGCAGTGCCCTGTGTCAATGTATTTTCCTGTGGTTTGAATTCAGCAGTGCCCTGTGTTAATGTGTTTTTCTGTGGTTTGAATTCAGCAGTGCCCTGTGTCAATGTATTTTCGTGTCATTTGAATTCAGCAGTGCCCTTTGTCAATGTATTTTCCTGTGGTTTGAATTCAGCTGTGCCCTGTGTCAATGTGTTTTTCTGTGGTTTGAATTCAGCAGTGCCCTGTGTCAATGTATTTTCCTGTGGTTTGAATTCAGCAGTGCCCTGTGTCAATGTATTTCCTGTGGTTTGAATTCATTAGTGTCCTGTGTTAATGTGTTTTCCTGTGGTTTGAATTCAGCAGTGCCCTGTGTTAATGTGTTTTCCTGTGGTTTGAATTCAGCAGTGCCCTGTGTGAATGTATTTTCCTGTGGTTTGAATTCAGCAGTGCCCTGTGTCAATGTATTTCCTGTGTTTTGAATTCATTAGTGTCCTGTGTTCATGTGTTTTCCTGTGGTTTGAATTCAGCAGTGCCCTGTGTTAATGTGTTTTCCTGTGGTTTCAATTCAGCAGTGCCCTGTGTTAATGTGTTTTCCTGTGGTTTGAATTCAGCAGTGCCCTGTGTTAATGTGTTTTCCTGTGGTTTCAATTCAGCAGTGCCCTGTGTTCATGTGTTTTCCGGTGATTTGAATTCAGCAGTGCCCTGTGTTAATGTGTTTTCCTGTGGTGTGAATTCAGCAGTGCCCTGTGTTAATGTGTTTTCCTGTGGTGTGAATTCAGCAGTGCCCTGTGTTCATGTGTTTTCCTGTGGTTTCAATTCAGCAGTGCCCTGTGTTCATGTGTTTTCCTGTGGTTTGAATTCAGCAGTGCCCTGTGTTCATGTGTTTTCCTGTGGTTTGAATTCAGCAGTGCCCTGTGTTAATGTGTTTTCCTGTGGTGTGAATTCAGCAGTGCCCTGTGTTAATGTGTTTTCCGGTGATTTGAATTCAGCAGTGCCCTGTGTTAATGTGTTATCCTGTGGTGTGAATTCAGCAGTGCCCTGTGTTAATGTGTTTTCCTGTGGTGTGAATTCAGCAGTGCCCTGTGTTCATGTGTTTTCCTGTGGTTTCAATTCAGCAGTGCCCTGTGTTCATGTGTTTTCCTGTGGTTTGAATTCAGCAGTGCCCTGTGTTCATGTGTTTTCCTGTGGTTTGAATTCAGCAGTGCCCTGTGTTAATGTGTTTTCCTGTGGTGTGAATTCAGCAGTGCCCTGTGTTAATGTGTTTTCCGGTGATTTGAATTCAGCAGTGCCCTGTGTTAATGTGTTTTCCGGTGATTTGAATTCAGCAGTGCCCTGTGTTAATGTGTTTTCCGGTGATTTGAATTCAGCAGTGCCCTGTGTTCGTGTGTTTTCCTGTGGTTTGAATTCAGCAGTGCCCTGCGTTCATGTGTTTTCCTGTGGTTTGAATTCAGCAGTGCCCTGTGTTAATGTATGTTCCTGTGGTTTGAATTCAGCAGCCCCTGCAGTCTGGGGAGCTCTCGAGCTGCCAACAAACATCACCTGCCTCAAAAGTAATCTTGGTTCGGGCTCTTACCTTGTGGTGCTGACAGAGCGCCCCCAGTCGAGAGGGCGAGCAGAGCGAGGAGGAGCAGGGAGCCGGTGACCTTCATGCTGCTGGAGTCGGCGGGAGCGATCCCAGCAGCTGAGCCCCGGTGGCTTTTATACATCCCTTGGGTGGCACACCCTGCATTGTCGGTGACGCCTGTCCAGAGGCAGTGCCTGAGTGACGTCACCCAGGGCCAGGTGACGCAAGGGCCACATTTCCCAGCATCACTGACTAATCCCCCTGTGGGTTCATGGTTTCTTTATTTATTCAACTGTTCCTGGTGCATTAGAGTCGCGTCTCACTCCATGATTGACGCCGCGTGTGATCCTCGGCCGCTGCTCACCTGCGTGTGCTTTGTAACCTGTCCCTCTCATCCGGGTTCTTCCGGGACCTTCCCAGCACAGATGAAAAGGTCTGCAGAAAAGCCCAGTATCGACGCCTTCCTCACCTCATACTCACGCTCCCATCTCTTCTTCAGACTTGGCACAGCGCCAAGTTTAGAGAATGTTTCTGTTAATCCGCGCCCAGAAGCCCTCGCGGGGATCAGCCACGCTCTACAAATCTAGTGTGATTAATTGAGGGATGGATTAATACTTGTGTGAACTCTTCATATTTCCTCCTCGCTGGGACTCGGTCACTTGTGAAACTGAATTATTTCCCGCTTGGTACATTTCTTTTTTTAATAGTTTTAATCCTTCGAAGGTTCGAGCCTTCCCCCTCCCCCTCCCCCCCCCTCATGTTTTTTAAATCCCTCTCAGCTTCTTTGCATTCGATGTAAACATTGGTGAGTTCAAAACATGTTGAGTGACAGGAGACTGCAGAGCACGAGCCCGATGAATATTGATTGTGCAACCCCCTGAGGGTGGCCATGAATACAGGGACGGTGGCCTGCGAGGGACACCGGACCACCATGGCTGTCTTTGCATTTCCAAACAGAGAACTTTTTTTAAAGCAGCCCTTGTCCTTCAGAGGAACCAGTAATGCTTAAAAAACAAAGGGATGAAACAGCTGGGTGAAAATGTCAGTTAAAACCTACAGTTTTTAAACAAAACAAAACCGCTGAAATTCACCAGTTATAGTAAATATAACTTGTGTCCTAAAGTAACTATACTGCATACCCTCTCCATGCCCTGCTAACTACCCCTCATGTTGAATCAGTTATGACATCAATTATAATGTCACTGCAGCAATTGTTAACAGGAGGGGGAGCGAGGTATAGTTGCCATAGGGCACGATGTATAATAACTTGAAATAACTTGAAATAACTGTAACTGGTGAATTTCAGTGGTATGGTTTGTTTTAACTGATATTTACACCTATTCACAATGAATCCAGGCACTCAAAGTCAAGAAAAGGAGTGGGATTATATGTAGAAGTGTCCAGTGTCTTTTATTCAGACCTCCAGGCTTCTTTACAGGAATTACAATCCGCCATTCATGTCAATACAGCTCCTTGCCAACACGTGTTTCGTCCCTTAAATGTAACTAGTCTTCATCAGGGCAGAAACATAAAACAATGGCATCATAAGGAATGTGGGGAGTGATGGGATCCAGAGTTAAACCCATCACCAAAGTATATCACCCGAATTGTGCCATGCACAGTATTTCGGATCCTGTAAAATAGCTGTTGTTATCTATTAGCCACTCCAATTAACAGGAAGGTATGGATACCGATGTAAAAGAAGGGAAAGAAAAAAATGGAATTGAAGAGCGAGAAAACCTGTAGGTGTAGGTCAAGCTTAGGTGTTACGTCATCACCAGAACCAGGGTTTTCCAAATGTGTCCCCTTGTTGTATTTGGTTATTTCTCGTGACGCGTCCAAGGAGCTGAAATGATTCAATAACTGGATATACTTGTGATACACGTATCATCTGATATCTGATATCTTATTATGTAGTTATTACTAAAATGCCTCACTTACCATCATTTCATAAGTCCGGTCATATTTAAATGTAAAATGTCAATTATGTCATTCCGCAACTCTGAAATGTGAAAAAAAGAAGTTTGAGTCACAACATGAGGTCCCATTGTGTGGGCACCATGTTACACATGACAGATTCAGAGCTCAGTGGCAATATTTTGTGGATATATATTTTTCTGAGTGTATACCATCTCTATCATTCGCATAATCCCATTAGCTTAAAGCCTAATGCTTAACACCTAGACGGGAGGCACTACCTTATATTCATGAGCATAGTAAATGTATCCCCATCACCCGGCTATTTAGGCAACAAACGGCAGGATCGCCCCCGTTGAACTAGACCGGGCAAAATCCATAAAATATGCCAGAGTATCTGAAATAAGCGTACTGGGAGACGCCTAGCTAATTTAGAACACATCTGTTACTATCTCACTATGGGCCAGATGTAGGTAATTCCCATTTACCGATTCATAAATACAGAATTCTACCGATTCGGTATTTAAGAATCGGTGAATGGGATGTAGCTAATTATTCAGTAAATTTTACTGAATCGGTAGGATTCGGTAATTAAGAATCAGTATTTACCGATTCGGTAATTCCCATTCACTCCTATGGGCCCGGAGGCCCATAGGAATGAATTGGAATTACCGAATCAGTAAATACTGATTCTGTAAAATGGAGAACACATTCAAGGGTGGTAGGGTGTCACATTGACACCCTGTTGCACTCCTGAATAGTGCATAGGTGCACATTTGGCACACATACATACTTGTAGTTGGTGGTAAATAACGAATCCTTAACTGAGGAATGCACTCACTTGAGTGCTCTCTACATTACGGATTTGGTAATTTACTGAAACGGTATGTTAGGAATTCCGTATTTTACCGATTTCTCAAGTTACTGATTCGGTAAAATACCGAATCCTACAATCATGCCGCCTACATTCCAAATGCCAAATACCGGTCGGTAACAGCCGAAATTCGGTAATTTTGGCTGTGACTGACCGGTATTGGGCTACCTACATCTAGCCCTATATGTCAGCACAAAATAGTTGTTAGCGCTGATAAGAGGTCATAGCCCTTACCGATCTGTAGAGTACTTCCCGTACTTCCCGTAGTGTGCTGTCTTCATGGCGTTCTGCATGGATGCCATCTTGTTCGGCCTTTATATACCCTTCATAGTTCAAACCATAAATTGACCCCAAATACGTGGCAGCCATCTTAACATGCGCAATTACATGCTAGATATATATTGTTATAATAGTGTGTTAAGAGATTATTTAACTTTTGAAATGTCAAATGTGACATAAGTGAGGCATATGCTATGTTAGACCTGGCACCATTGGCCTGGGTCTCCCTTCCATTTTATCGCTGTTGCCTCCTGTATTTTTGCTATGTTTTTGCTGGTCTTGATGCTTTGGGCACTGTGCCACTGCTATTCAGTGCCAAAGTGCAAGTGCTCCCTATTATAAATTGTTGTAATGGATTAGTGACTCCATGATTGGCTTATTTGATTTACTTGTCAATCCCTAGTACAGTGCACCATGTGTGCCCAGGGCCTGTAAATAAAATGCTGCTGGTGGGCTTGCAACAATGATTGTGCCACCCACAGAAGCGGCTTGCAAAATATGGCTCAGGACAGCCATTACAGAGCCTGTGTGCAGTCCGGGACTGCCATGTAGACTTGGCTAGTGCACCCCCTTGCCATTCCCTAAACCTTCCCTTTTCTAGATTAGTCACCCCTAAGGTAGGGCCAAGGGAATGGTGCATTGTATGTAAAAGGTAGGACATGCCCTGATGTGTGTGGCATGTCTTGATAGTGAATTACAGCCAATTTTGTTTTTCACTATTGCAAGGCTATCTGTTCCCATGGGCCAGAATGGGCAGATTGATTATAACATCTCATAATCATAACTGACCCAGGGAACAAGATCAGAAAAAAAAGGTTAGTATGCCTGAACTCAGAATGTTAAAATACATCTTTTAGTGAGGGTGATTTTTATATTCTGTGTTTGGAAATACCACTTTTAGAAAGAAGGTATTTTCTTGCCTAACCATTCAGCATGCCTCTGCTAGGGTTGTGTATTCCATGTCTGGTTTGTGAGTGACAGGGGGCTGGAGAGGGTCTTGGCTCCAGCAGACTGATGGGTCAGGGCTGGGCCGAATAGGACTTAAATTGAATAGAGAGTAGGGGGATGAGATTTCCATTTACCGACATGAGCCTTCATAGAATATAGAGTAGGGGGGTCCTTTCAGCTTCCTGGGCCAGGTCTGCTTTCAAAAATGCCGTCTCCACCTCCTGCCAGGAAGCTGCACCAGGGAGGACAGAACTGGTTTTGGCTGGGTACAGACGCTCTCTGCCTTCATTGGACAAAGGATTTTCCAGTATAAATATTGGGGCCCAGACCCCAGAACTTTAGATCACTTCTGGGAATCAAGAGAAACCCTTTGCCAAGGAGAGAAACCAAGGAAGCTGAAGGAGGAGACTGCCCCTGTGCTGTTTGCTGTTTGGGGTTGGGCTGCAATGGTTACTTATTTTCAAGGAAAGGAGAAAAGGAACTCTGTGTATAATTTTACTATCTTGAGGAAGATCTCCAAGGGCTTGAAGCTGAGCTTGCCTCCTGTTCTGAAGTCTCAGGGACACAAAGACTTCACCACAAGCTCCCCCCTGAATTTCCTTGCTGGGAATTCTACCTGCAGTGAGGTGCGTGCTGTTGTTTTATGGCCTACTTTCTGTGACATAACGATAATTACAGTGAATGAAGAGCAATAATTTCATACAGATATTAACATATGTGTTTGCATAGAACCTTAACGTCCGTGAGGCAAATCAATTACACGTTGAAGGTAATAAGGTGTATAGTGTGCCGGAACACATGTATAGAATGGAAACAGTTTACATCACATGACCCATGACTGGGAAGTCGGGTAGAATGAGCATGTCACGGCGAGAAGGCCATCTATATGTTAATTTTGTATGTACCTTGCACCGCTCGTCATTCACTGTAATTATCGTTATGTCACAGAAAGTAGGCATAAATATGTTAGTTTTGTATGTACCTTGTTTTGTGATTTATGTTGCTATGAGTTCTTTATTTCATGCCAAATGAGCTAATCGTCCTCCATGGTTATTGTTCTTTATTCCTTTCTAAATCGTCCTCCATGAGTTCCCCTTAGAACCATTTGGTTGAGCATCATCCACAGTTCATCTTGGACGCACCACATGGCTCATTAATTACTGCCGGGGTGTTGTCTTAAAGTCTTTCCTCCATTACAATAGCCTGACCGACTCGCTACAGAGAGTCATTTCACCAAAGTAAGTCTGACGCCACGGGGACACTTCATTGTAAGTCCTCGTGTCACCGAGCCTCTATAAGCCTTCCTGCTGGCTCGGCTCATTCTGAGGTTACTGCATTGGACAGAGGACCGAGGGATTCTACGTAAAGGTAATAAACGGGCCATAAAGGGATCCTACTGGGGGTTTGGTTACCTTTTAGCCTTGTAATCAACCCCTTCCCCTTTTATCTCTCATTTCAGTTGCTGATTGAATTCTGCACCTATATTGTTTTTTTTTTGCTCACTACCCTGCAACATATACAAGGGTAAGTGTAAACACATTTCTCTTATTGATGCCCAGCACAATTGCGGGTGCAGCCAGATATATATATATATATCTACTAAATATCGCATTATTTTAAGATAAGGATACGTTCCCTCGTACATTATGTACTCTTCTGGAGCCTAACGGGTACCATACTGCAACATTGAGGCGGGTGAGCCCTCTCTAATCTTATTCCATAGCATTCATTAGCACTTGTATATATTTAGAACATCCTTTTGATGTGCGCTTCCATTTTATCTTGCCCTAATTCAGGTGGCAACACCGATACCTACCAGCAGAGTGTTCAGGTTGGTAGGACAGGCAATTTTCACCTTTACATTGTACAGCACCTTTTGAAATTTTGAAAATTAGTAATGGGCCTCGCTTTTTATCCTTTAAGGTTATTATTAATAAATTAGTTTTGTAACGCGCGCAGATACCCAAAAAGGGTTTCCCAGCGCCTAGCACACAAATTGCTAGAAAAAGAGCAGTCAATAACCATTTGCTACTAAAAGAGCCAAGTTTTAAGATTTCTTCGAAAGCTCAGATAAAACCGGTCATTCTTCAAGGACACCGGAAGAGAATTCCAGATTTTGGGGCCAAGACAAGAAAAGGAACGGCCTCCCATTCTTACAAGTTTAAATCTGGGAATCACGAAGTCTCCATGGGCTGTAGAGTGCAGGGGACGAGAAGGAATGTAAGGATGGATGAGCTCTTGCAGGTACGCTGGTGCCACACCTTGTTTGATTTTAAAGATGTAACAAAGGGTTTTAAATGTAATTCTTTGATCAATTCGAAACCAGTGAAGATCACGTAAATACTGTGAGATAGAAGCCTGTCTAGGAACTTGACAAAGGAGGCATACTGCAGAGTTCTGAACTACCTATAGCTTTCTCAATACCGTTTGGCAGCTACCGAGATAGAGAATTTTGCCGTAATTGAGGCGAGAGGTGATGAGTGCCTGGACTACCGTGCGTTGAGTTGATGCAGGAAGCATTCAAATGATCTTACGAAGCCACCTCAAGATCGTGAAACAGATGGCAGCAACATTCGCCACCTGTTCTCTCATAGAGAGACTATCATCAATAATGATGCCCAGATTACGGACATGGGTGATAGGAAGGGGAAAGGAGCCCATTTCCTGAGGCCAGTGGTGAGGGTCCCATAGGTCCTTGTGCTTGCCCAAGATAAGGACCTCGGTCTTATCCCCATTTAACTTCAAAAAGTTAAGGCGCATCCACTCTGTCACTTGCCATAGGCCGCACCGAAGGGTGGATGTCATAGCGTCTTTAGTGGTGGAAAGCGAAAAGGCAATCTGTGCATCATCAGCATACGAATATAGGGAAAGACCCGCCTCTTCCACGATCTTTGCCAGGGGTCTGATATAGATGTTGAAGAGCAGGGGGCTTAAAATGGATCCCTGTGGGACTCCGTGTGCTGATACGCAGATCTTGGATGATGCCTTAGTAGAAAAGAATTGAAAAGTGCGACCCTCAAGGAATGAAGCAAACCAGGATAGGGCAGTGTCGTCCAGCCCAAGAGACCTGAGGGCGTTAAGCAAGATATTATGCGACACGGTGTCAAATGCAACACTCAAATCTAATAGAATGAGTGTCGCAGTTTCCCCTTGATCTAAATGCTGGCGCAGTTTCTCAGTAACCCCAAGCAGAGCGGTTTCAGTTGAAAAGTTGGCTCTGAACCCGGATTGTGAATAATGAAGAAAGCCAACTTAGTCTATGTGTTGTGTCAGTTGAGTATTGATATCTTTCTCCAAAATTTTGGAGAAAGCCGGAAGCAGGGATATAAGTCTAAAGTTAGATAGTACAGAAGGATCTGCTCCGGCCTTTTTCAATAAAGGGATGGCCATGGCTCGCTTCCACTCGGGGGGTACCAAGGCCTCCCGCATAGAGGCCATAAGAAGATCTATAAGGACACCTTTAGATATGGCACAGAGTTGACAAAGGATGTTAATAGGCAAAGGATCAAGAGGAGACCCAGATTTAATACTATTTAAGCAATTTTGGAAAGACGTCTCTTCAAATAGGTGCCAGGAAAAAATCTTGGCTATCTGGTCACAATTACTGTGATATTTAGGGTCAAATGCAGACGTCATACTACACAAGGAAGGGGAAGGAGCAGAGAGTGACTTGTAAATGAGTTCAACCTTCTGAATAAAGAAGTCATCAATGTTGTTACATTGATTTTCATCAAGGACAGGAGGGGGAGGGATGGTATCAGAGCCAGCTAACTTCTTTACTACAGAAAGTAGAGCCCGAGGACAATTAGAAGCCTTAGTGATTTTATTAGCAACGTAAGAAATGCGCGCCTCTTTACATGCTGAATGATAACTTTTAAGAGCAGCTTTGTAAGCATCTTTACAAGTTAAAGAGTACGATCTCCTCCATCTTCTTTCTAGGGCTTTACATTTGGACCTAATAACTTTAAGATCATTTGTAAACCAGGCAGGGGGGTGATGAGTAAAGCTGCGTTTAGGTACAGGGGGCAGACAGATGGCAATGGCATTGGTTAGCCAGTCAGAGACAGCAGTATTTAAGGAAAGCAAAGGTAAAGTGACATCAGGTATGCTAGTAGACAGAATAGTGTTAAAAGACTCCAGATTCAACTTTCCCCAAGATCTAAGACTACCTGAGCTAGTAGGAGGGGCCACTACCCTAGATGTAGAAGGCTGCAGGTTGAATGGAATTAGAAAATGGTCGGACCAGTCTAACTGAAGCGCAGGAGTACTACAGTCATAGCAAAGATTGGACAAAATTGGATCCAGAAGGTGTCCCGCCTTATGAGTAGGGCCCTGATGGCATAACCGTAAGCTTAGAGCCTCCAAATCGGATAAGAAAGTACGGCAGATGTTATTCTGATTATCTTCTAGGTGAAGGTTCAGGAAACCTAGAATTGTAAAATTTGCTGCCTTTAAAATGAAGGGAGCGATAAGGTCAGGGAAAGTGGAGACCCAAGGGCCGGACTTCCCCGGAGGGCGATAAATTAAAATGCCAGACAAGGTCAGCTGAGGGGGTACAGAGAGTTTAAACAAAGCCGCTTCACACTGTGTGATGGAAATAGCTTCAAATTTACAGAAATGAGATTGGTTTTATAAATTATAGCAATCCCCTCGCCTTTTTCCTGTGTCTCGATCTTTCCTGGCGATGACATATCCAGGAGGAAGAGAAGTGACAATGTCGGGGCCTGAACTGGCATGAAGCCATGTTTCGGTCAAAAAAAGTGTATCTGGATGTTCAGTACTAAGAAGGTCAAAAATATGCTGCTTATTTTTGGCCAAGGAACGACAGTTAAGGCTTAAAACAATACAACATGCCATTTTGGCAGAGGTGGTGCTGTGACAGACTTGAAGGCCAGTTCTGGAGATGGTATTGATAAGACGCGTAGGACCCAAAGTAAAATTGCATTGAATGCAAGTGAAGCGGCGATAAGGAGGAATACATACAGCACATTTAGGAGAAATATATTTACTAAGTCTGTGGAGTGAAACGCCGGAAACCGGTCCTAGGAAGCTTGTTTCCGGTCCAGGGAAGGCATGGCTTGGCAGCTCGGGCTGGACTGTTCCCATGAGGCACAGGGTCAGACTGATTTGCATATGGCCGTGTCTGAACAGGGGTTGCGGAGTGGGCTACAGAACGGTGATGGATTAAACCCAGATCTGTTGACTGGGAGTGAGTGTTTGATTGGGTCAGATGCTCCGTCCATTACCACCCCCTTTTGTACCGCTCTTACAGAAAGCAGCCAGGCGCTGGCGGAGAGGACACCTTCCGCGATATGAGGCATGTGAAAAGAACACCTGGGAACTTCAGTCAAAATGGGCCCTGCGTGGCTTTGTAAACCTCGACTGGCATTTTGAATCATGGCTGATCCAAAAAAGTGATGCAACCACAGCACAAAATGTTAGTCAATCTGGGCCAAAGGCTTGAAGTACTTTGTGGGAAGGGTGATATGTGTGATAATGCATTACAAGAAATACAATGCCACCTTCCATGCATTCAAAAGGTATTAAAAGTGATGTTGATGCTCCATGACTTTTTAAAGGAACTTAATCCTTTGGCCACTTTTCTGATTATGGTCACAGAAACATTCTTATAATGTATGACACAGGGTACTTTATCCCTTACTTAAAAGCTTAAACAGTCTATTGAAACCTACAGATCTTGCAATATACTTAACACATCATGCCATACTATAAAACTCATATATGCAACAACATACAAATGAGCAGGGACAGATGAGGCACTCAGGCCTCAAAAGAATGGTGAACAGATGCACAATATGGTGGGCACCAACACATTCAATATAAGACACATACAAGTAGGTTGGATCCATTTGTTACTGTAGGAAACTGTCTCACAGTACAGTGTACTGAAATGAAGTATACTATGTAGAGAGTCCGGGGAATCCCAAATGGGAAGTTAGAGGTACAAACAGATAATATCAACTCTCTTTTTGTGGTAATGTGGGTGAGCAGTTAGGCTTACCAGAGGGTAGTGTTAAGCTTTTGTTGTACTCACAGAGGCAATACATGAGAGACACTCAAGAAAAAATCTGAGACCGATTTGTAAAAATGCTATCACTTTTTATATAATTTTTTAAGACCAAGTGCACCATTTGACAATGGGGAAAAAGTAGGAACATGTATAGAAATTTAGGCAATGTTTACACAAAGTTCACCTTCTTGTTTAAGGTTGATGTCAGGCCCAGGTCCAAAGTTCCACCAGGAGAAGTTCGGGAGAATCCTGGGTCGGCCAGGATCAGAGTGCTGAGCATCTTGGAAGCTGGTGAAGGGGACACTTGAAAATGCAATACGTAGAGACTTACAGGTAAGTCCAGTGGGTCTCCTTAGAGGGAGGAGGTTGCAAGTGCCTGGACACCATGGCAGAAAGGCTGGTTGATCCGTGCTGGGGCAGGTGAGGCCGGGTGCACAGCAAACAGGTCAGCTGGGCGTTGTGCGTCTTGAGGTCCTTGCGGTTAGGAGCAGGAGGCGATCTTGGGACAGCTGGGCCACTCAGGAATTGCCTCTGAGATGTTTTGACATGCCTCAATGGGTGCTTACTTCTGGTGCTTTGGAAGTCCAGAATGGACTCTCTGTTTTTGCCGTTGGTGCGTATGGTACCCCAGGTATTAGTACACTGCGGCTCCCGTAGGTCCTGCTGTCTCCAAACTTGGTGGGGAGACAGATCTGACTCTCCAGAGCTGTTGTACTTTCTCTTGCTTCCATGCTGCATCGAGGTAGTCAGGGAGCAGCAAGTCGGCAATCCAAACTACATGGAATCAGTGCCTATGGTGTTCAGGGGAGTGATAGCCTCACTCCAAGATAGCATCGCTGTGATTTCTTGAATGTTGGGGGTGGTCTGGGGTTCTTGGAGCCCTCTCTAGTTTCAGATCAACAAAGCAGCAGCGATTGATGAATGCAAGGAGGTGAACCAGGAAAGCAGATCCAGTCCAATACAATTCTTGAAAACATTCTTTATTCCAAATTCATGTAGGGAAGAGATGTGGTGCTATGGCCTGGGTGGCTGACTCCAGAACACGCGGGCTCAAGGTTCGATCCCCGGTGCCAGCGGCAGGTTAGCCCAGCACCTTATGACTCTCGGCAATAGCTTGCCTAATCTTCCCAACACCCCCCAGCACCAGGACACCTCTTCGGAGGTAGCTGTGCACTTTACAAATGCTGGTATTTCATTTAATTTCATGTACAGTAAAATGAAAAACCAGCCAACACGTTCATTTCCTAAGAAACACTCATGGAACTTTGTCAGGGCTTTATATTAGAGTAGACTAATACAGGTTGAAAATCCATCATGATCCAGTAGCAACCATTAAAATAATCAGGAAATCCAAGGCCCGATGTCTGACACCTTGATAATTGTGCTTTCACGTGTACCCGCGGTTCGGTATGCGTGTTGGTGCACCTCCTTGCTTTCATCAAGTTTGGAATCTGTCTTACAGCGGCACTGAAGGGCGACAAGTTCTGAATGTTTTGTGCACAGGTCTATAACATTACATTGGGAAACTTTGAGGCCCATTGGGATGCCGGGTGGACTTCTCTCTGCCCGCCACCCTAGCGGTGCTGAGACCGGCCGCCAGTAGTACGGCGGTCCCGCACAGGCGATTAGGATGCCACCGCCACCGTGGTGGTGGCATCCTCCATTCCTGCTCCACAACACTGCCCGCCAGAATGCTTGGAATGCACAGCATGCATTGTCCTGCACAAGGTGACAGGCACCGTGAGGTGCCTGTCACCATGTTCATGACAATGAAGAGGGGTACCATAGGTACCCCCCATGTGAACCCTCCACCCCCTATAATCTGGGGGCCCACAACGGGCCCCCGAAAATAGAATTTGCATGCCTTTCCGTGGCGGCGTGGAAAAGTCATGTTTCCGCCTCCATGCTAATATAGATGGCGGTGTCTAGCAGACACCGCCATCTATATTAAATCCTTTTCTGCCCGGACTTGAAAAGCGGTGGAGGGTCTTCCTGTCCGCCTGGGTACCCCCGCCATACTAATATGGTGGGGGTAAATGGGTGGGGAAGGATTTAGGGCGGATCGCCACCGCCATGCGGGCGTTGGCGATCTGCCCTACATCCTAATGGACCCCTAAATGAGGTGCAACCTGGCTAGTCATCGCCTCTTACAGTCTATGTTTTCTACTAAACAGCTGCAGCGATTGTCGAGTTCTGGGAGCAGCAGGCATGGTTTGGCGTCTTTTTCTTCTGCAGCAGTACTTCATTTAGCATGCAGTGGGTCTTATTTATCCTGGTCTTCTCTTGTCTGTTGAATCTGATGTTCAGGTCTCAGGTGGCACCTAAATACTGAATTTAGGGGTGTTACAAGGGGAGACAGATAGTAGCCAATGGGCTGCCTACCTTTAGGGTGTCTACACCCTCAAGTGACCACTTCCTGTGGGAAGAGGCACTGCCCGAGCCCTGATAGGATGTTTTCCCACCATCCCAAGATGGTGGGATTTCAGAAAAGAGGGGCTTTCTTGGCCTATCCCGCCCTGAGGGTGGTGTAGGCAATGTGGGGACTCTCCTCCTAATCTTACAAATGTCCCTACCTTTCCTCCTGCTAAAGTGGAGCTGCAAAGGAAGCTTGGCTTCCCCCACTATCTGGAGGTTCCTGGGTTGGATTTCAAAGGCGCCATCACCTTTGAAGCTTCCCACCCAGGAAGGCCATCCTGTCTGTGAGGAATTGTAAAGCACCTTAGCCCAGAGCAGACTTTGTCTCTGTCCTCTGAGAGTGCTGGCTCTAACCGCATGAGGGCAGAAACATTTCTGATTGTGGCAGGCTGGTGAAAAAAAGTCAAGAACCATGCCAGTGCTTGGAAGGTTTTCCCGAGATGGTCTAAAAGGATATCTTGTGTGAATTTCCTAATAAAGCCAACACTGTAATCAGTGAGGATTTATTAAGAATATATATGTGGCACCAAACACACTAGGAATTATTGAAGCCATCATGGAGCTCGGAAACTCGGGTTAATAAGTATCCAGCCCATGTACTGTTTATGGCTTCCACAACATGCACTTACAATATACCAAAATTGACTATACATTGTAGGGGCATATCTGCCCCTGGAGCATTGTCTCTTTACCATCCCCTTGATTGGCTGTGTTTGTCTTCCTTTGATTGGCTGTGCTTGTCCTTCTCCTGGAGCCTGGCCTCTTTACCATCTCTTTGATTGGCTGTGTTTGTCTTCCTTTGATTGGCTGTGCTTGTCCTTCTCCTGGAGCCTGGCCTCTTTACCATCTCTTTGATTGGCTGTGTTTGTCTTCCTTTGATTGGCTGTGCTTGTCCTTCTCCTGGAGCTTTGCCTCTTTATCCTCCCTTTGATAGGCTGTGCTTGTCCTTCTCCTGGAGCTTTGCCTCTTTACCATCTCTTTGTGTGGCTGTGCTTGTCTCTCTCCTGGGGCATTGTTTCTTTACTATAATACCTTTTAGTGGCTGTATTTGTCTATCCCTTGGATCATCACCTGTTTACCATCCTTTTGATTGGTTGTGTTTGTCCCCCACCTAGAACATTGACTCTTTACCACCCCCTTGATTGTCTGTTTTTGCCTTCCTTTGATTGGCTGTACTTGTACTTCCCCTGGAGCCTCACCTCTTTACCATCCCTTTAATTGACTGTGTTTGTCTTTCATTGATTGGCTTCGGTTGTTTTTCCACTGGAGCATCGCTTCTTTGCAATCCTTTAAGTGGCTGCATTTGTCTTCCATTAATTGGCTGTTTTTTTCTGACACCTGGAGCATTGCCTCTTTACCATCCTTTTGATAGGCTATGTTTGTCTCTATACTGGAGCATCACCTCTTTAACATCTCTTAGATTGACTGTTTTTATCTTTTTTTGATTGGCTGTGCTTGTTGTCCTTTGATTGGCTGTGTTTGTTTCCCACCTGGATCATCTCCTATTTACCATCCCTTTGATTGGCTGTGTTTGTCTCTCCCCAGAAGGATCACCTCTTTACCCTCCCTTTGATTGGCTGTGTTTGTCTCTCCCCCGGGGCATCGCCTCTTTACCATCCCTTTGATTGGCTGTGTTTGTCTCTCCCCTGGGGCATCGCCTCTTTACCCCCCCGTTTGATTGGCTGTGTTTGTCTCTCCCCTGCAGTATTGCCTCTCTACAATCCTTCTGATTGGCTGTGTTTTTCTCTCCCCTGGAGCATCACCTCTTTATACCTCCTTTGATTGGCTGTGTTTGTCTCTACCCCAGAGCATCGCCTCTTGACCCTCCTTGTGATTGACTGTGAGTGTCTCCCTTTGGTTGACTGTTATCTCTCCCCTGAATCATTGCCTTTCTACCAGCCTTTTGATTAGCTGTGTTTGTCTCTCTCCTGTAGCATAGCCTCTTTACCATCCCTTTGATTGGCTGTGTTTGTCTTCATTTGAGTGTCTGTGTTTTTCTCTCTCCCTCATCATTTCCTCTTTACCCCTCCTTTAATCGGCTGTGTTTGTCTCTGCCCCTGAGCATCTCCTCTTTACCTTCCTTTTGATTGGCTGTTTGTGTCTTCCTTTGGTTGTCTGTAATTGTCTATGCTGGATAATTGCCTCTCTACCATCCCTTTGATTGGCTGTGTTTGTCTCTCCCCTGGTACATCACCTCTTTACCCTCCCTTTTATTGGCTGTGTTTGTCTTCCTTTGATTGGCAGGGTGCCGAAAATTGCAGAATTCCGGCGTTTGCGAATCGCAAACGGCGTTTTGATATGTAGAGGCCCGGCCACATAGCAAAATAAGGAATCGCAGAAATTGTGATTCCTTATTTTACTCAAGCATTTAAGGAATCACAATTTTGCGATTCCTTAAATGGTATGTAGGGGTGCCTTGCAAACTGCGATTTTGGCTTAAGGAATCGCAAAATACCACCTGCTCCAAGTAGATGATATTTTGCGATTTCCTGTCAAAATGCATTTTTTTAAAACATTCAAAGTGCCATGTGGCGCACAGACATGCCCTTAGGGGCACATTCTAGGCATGCAACAGGTGTCATTTGGACACCCTGGCACCCTTGGAATTGCGATTCTCAATTTGCGATTTTCTCATAGAAAATCGCAATTTGAGAATGTATCCCCATTCATTCCTATGGGCCTCTTGGCCATAGGAATGAATGGGACACTCAGGGGCATATGTAGGTATCCGTTTGCGATTTGCAAACGCCGAAATTCGGTGAATTTTGGCGTTTGCGAGTCGCAAACGGCGTTTTGATATGTAGGTGCCACTTAGCAAAATAAGGAATCGCAAAAATTGCGATTCCTTATTTTGCTTATAGCATTTAAGGAATTGCAATAGTGCGATTCCTTAAATGCTATGTAGGGGTGCTTTAAAAATGTCGATTTTTGCATAAGTAATCGCAAAATACCACCTACTTCAAGTAGATGGTAGTTTGCGATTTCCTTCAAAAATGCATTTCTTTAAAAAATTCAAAGTGCTATGTGGCATACAAACATGCCCTTAGGGCATGTATGTGCGCCACATGTACTTACAGGCACATTCCAGGCGTGCAACAGGTGTCATTTGGACACCCTGGCACCTTTGGAATTACGATTCTCAAATTGCGATTTTCACACAGAAAATCGCAATTTGAGAATGTATCCCCATTCATTCCTATGGGCCTTTTGGCCCTTAGGAATGAATGGGACACTCACAAAAATTGCAATTTATTATCTACATTCCATTTTGCAATTCGCAAATAGCGATTCCTTAAAAATCGCTATTTGAGAATTGCAAAACGTAAATTACCTACATATGCCCCTATGTTTCCCCATCTGGCAGCAGAGCCCGGATTGCTTGGAAGAGGCACATGTTCTGCTGAAGCGTTGCCACACTAGTAAACAGAGGGACTGCACTCTGGCAAATATTTCAGAAATAACTGTATGGGCTAAACAGAATATTTAATTTGTTTTAATGCCTTGGAAATCCCATCCACTCCTCAGTTGACCAATGAGGATCTTTTCAGGTGAGAAACACACAGTCTTCATGAAAGATGTATATATAAAACATGTCTTTCTTTGTTGTAAATTTGAACTCAACGCTGGTCTGGATGTCTCTCTCATCCACATTTCTCTTGGGTTAATCTGATGGATGAAACTATTCTGGTGAATTTAGAAGGTGATATCTACTAGAAAAGGCAAACACGAAGGACATATTTTAGTGGTGTGTGCTGAGAGTATTCATCGTACGTTGGGTGGCATCGTAGACAGACCATCATCTCCTTGGGTACGCTGTTTTGGCAGCCTATCACAAAAACAGACACCCGTGCACTATGTTGCAGCCAGGATTATTTTTGCACAGGAAGAGACACCTTCCTCCATGAAAACAATACTGAGAGACTTTTTCCAGAGGAAAAAATTGGGAGAAATAAAGATCTTTCTCCTCGCTACGCTTCACCCAAGGAGGCGTAAGGTTTTGAAGCAGTCCCAGGTTTACAAGTCCTTGTAAATATGGGAACGCATCAAAAACATCACCCACCTCAACACCCATGTACCACCTCCCTTTCACAGAGTAAGGCAACGCAGAAATTGCTTTACTCGGGCTTTAGGAAGCCACTTACAACTAAATCTGACTTAGAAGCTTGCATCACACATGTACCACTTTGCGTGGTGCAAACATTGAGGCAAGGCTCTCATAAACATGGCCCTATGTGCCAGCATCTTATGGTGACTGCTGCTCTTTGGAACTGGAGCAGCCACTTATTTGATGCCAAAGAAGACGAGGGCTTTACAGGACAGTGATCATTCCGGTGCTGGCGCGAGTGCCTTAAGTCTGGCACTGATCAGTGGGTTGTGGCAACAGAGGGAAGAAAGGCCCCAGTTTTCTCTGCCAGTCTACGAGCAGTTTCCCAATTCCTAAAGTTTTCTCTTTCATGACATGCAGCTTTTGCTTGGTGAGATAGCTCGGTTGGTTGAGGACTAGCTTCAGAGATCTGTGTTTGGCCCATCAGCATTGCCTTTCTTTGAGTGTGGCATCAGGTGAAGACCCATACCAAGGTGTGTGTTCACTTCGAGGCAGGGTCAGCAGCTACTTCAGTCTGGAGCAGCACAGCCCAAGGACATGATCTCAAAGACATCTCAGAGTTGTGACGTAACATGCACATCACATGTTTCTTTTAAGTGGAACAGCTCTCACTTTGCAGAGAGGGTCAATGGCCATAGTGAAATAATGGAAACATCTTACACTGACACTAGACATGAAAGTAAAGCAGTTTGCTCCAAGATATGTGGCTATAATGTGACGGTTGTATGTAGTATGTGTGTATGCGGCAGAGCGCTGTCCATGTTCAGAGGCAAGCTGTGCGTGAGCACCTTTGCACTGCGCTTGCCACACACAACGTGGTGCAAGCACAATGCAACCCAAATATTAGATTTATGAAGCCGCTCAAGGCTACTTTGCGTGGCCCTGATTGGCCTAAAACTTCTGGAGCAACGCAATGCAGCGCACGTTGCTGCGTTGCGTTACTCTGCCCTGGGAAGATGTTCTATGGGTGTTGGGTGGGTGTTGCGTGGGTGTTGCATGGGTGTTGCGTGGGTGTTGCATGGGTGTTCCGTGGGTGTTCCGTGGGTGTTGCGTGGGTGTTGCGTGGGTGTTGCGTGGGTGTTGCATGGGTGTTCCGTGGGTGTTGCGTGGGTGTTGCGTGGGTGTTGCGTGGGTGTTGCGTGGGTGTTGCGTGGGTGTTGCGTGGGTGTTCCGTGGGTGTTGCGTGGGTGTTGCGTGGGTGTTGCGTGGGTGTTCCGTGGGTGTTGCGTGGGTGTTGCGTGGGTGTTCCGTGGGTGTTCCGTGGGTGTTGCGTGGGTGTTGCGTGGGTGTTCCGTGGGTGTTGCGTGGGTGTTGCGTGGGTGTTCCGTGGGTGTTCTCACGCTACTCTCATTGGTTTTTATGGATTCCCAGATTTACCAGAACTGCTAAACCTGCGAATGCGCCAACATCTTGCACCTTGCAGGGAGGCGTGATGGGGAGAGATGACTTCATCTCTCCTCATTACTTCCTCTTTCCGTGTGCACTGCATTCTGCACACAGATAGAGGAATACGCCTCTCGGGATTGGTTTTGTGCAGGAAGGAGGCCTTTCCTGCACAAAAATAATCCTGCATGCAACAGAGGCCTCCTTGCACCCTGCTGCAAAAGTGCATGTACTGGTGCTAGCCCGGGTCCGACTGGGAACACAAAGCAACCCTGGCAATTTGGTCAGACCAGCCCCTGGTGATGGGGCTGGGAACTCAAGTGAGAAGCACTGCTGCTTTTGTTACTGGGGGCTAAAAAAACTAGCACCCAGTAAAACAAATAGCCCCCACCATCTGCAAAACTGGTGCTCACCCTTCCAGCCTCCCGGTGAAATGCCCAATGCCCGGTACAGCCAGCCCCGCCTGGCCCAGCACAGAGACAAGTACAGGAATGCACCGTATTGTTTTAAATATGGCCCATTCCTGCACTTTTCCAGCCGTGCAGCACAGTGCAGCAAGGTGACTTGCTGTGCTGCAATGTGAAACCATTCTTATAAAATGCACCATAATGAATTGTGATGTAGGATTCTTTGAACAGATGAGTCTTCAACTCTTTCCTAGATTAGGAGCCAGCGTTGAGGCACTCCTGGTGTATATGGGGATGTTGTTCCAGATCCTGGGTGCATAAATAGAAGCGTCCTGCTGCCTCTGTTTAATATATTTTTTTACAATTCCTACTCTGCACTCTAATGGTGCCTTGACTGCAGGTTTTTCAAGAACCACCAGAGATGGGGAGCTTTTCTGCAAGATAATCAGGGGGTGCTGGTCATGATAGGTTTCTAAATGATGCGGCTGGATGCTGAGTCAACCGTGTTCCATTTGGTAACAGTGAGATGATCGTACTTCTTCAGGCCCTGGATCAGACGTGTTGTGGTGTGTAAGATGTCCATAAGGGGTGCCAAGTGAGGGATGTGGGAGAGCTTAGAGTAGGGCATTATCAACATCCAGATGCAAGAGCACAAGGGCTTCATGAGAAGTTCTGAAGTCTGTTTCTGGAAGAAACTGTTTGACTTTCTTTAGTAGTGTAACATCTTTATGTTTTTGACAATGTGTTCCTTAAGAATTGGGAGCCAGATTTATTGTTGTTTTGTGTTGCCCCGCGTCACACCTGGTATCACAAGAGCAATGCGATACTTGTACCAGGTTCACCAAGTAAGTCAAGTTGCTTGGTGCATCTGGGGTAAAGCAAGGCAGCCCAAGTTGCTCCCCTGATTTACTCTGCCCCGGGAAGGTGGTCGATGTGTGCCGCATCGGTGTTCCCACACATCCACCCTTGGATTCTGGTCTATTTCCAGATTTAACAACACTGGTGCACCTGGGACTGCATCAGAATTATCGTCATTCCCAGGGAAGGCACAAAAAGGAGAAATATCTTCATGTTTCCTCGTTGTTTCCTCTTTCCAAGGGGCATATTCACAATATTTTGGCGTAGGGCAGTGCTGCCAGCCTTTTAGCTGTGCAGCCCTATGTCAAAAGAAAAGGGCAGGAATGCGCTGTGTCTACAAAATACGGTGCAATCCTGACCGTTCTGCTAGCGCCGAGACACAAACTGGCCGAGCTCCAATGCAGGCAGCCTTGCACCTTGGTGCAAAGGTGTCTGTGTTGTTCGCATGATTGTTTTTGTGCTGGAACGGACACCTTTCTGCACAAAAACAATCAAAGGACCCATTTTGCTTGTTCAGAATGCAGCACATGTGGAAAGAGAAAGAAAGAGGAGACGTTTAAACACTTATGCCTGATTTGGGGAGGCGTTAGTTTTACTGCTGCCCCAGACTCGTGCTCTGTTGTAATTCTGGGGCAGTGTCAAAAAGCAAGGGTGTTGCACGTGAACACCCACAGCAGCACCCATGGAATGCCCCTTCCATGCAGAATAAGGCATTGCCTTGATGCATATTTACTATGGCATGAAAGCCACGCAGGGTGGCTTTGCGTGACCTTGTAAATATGGGCCGGCAAACTGCGTCTCCGGAGCGTCAAAAAAGTGACACGCCGGCAGCGTATAAGTGCTGCAGGGGCATTGTTAATATGCCCCACAGTGGGCTGTATTCTGTGGCACACCTAAAAAGAGGGAAAAGCCTCTTTGGGTTGGCATTGAACATCCAGGTTTGGATGGTTTGCTGGCAGTGTTTGAGGGCTGGATGTCAGAAGAAGAGGCGACTTCGGGCAGCGTTGTCTATCACTGGCATAATGGTGAATAATAATGATATTATCTGTGAGAAGAGCAGCACGCAGCTTCATGTGGAGGTTGAAGATGACAGGAAACAGTATGGAACCCTGGGGAACTTTGTGAGAGATACATATCTTTTGGGACCTCCAGCTGCCCTAAAGCGTCAACTCGTGCTGGTTGGAAAGGTAAGAGTAGTTCATGTGCTGTCTCCCGTGGTAAAGCAGACTTTTGATTTCTTTTGGAAAGCTTTACTTGCCGTAGCACTGCACTTCTCACATCCACAACTGGTACCCTGGTACCCCTATTTCACTCCAGACCAAATTTTGGGCAAACCATATTCTCAATACAGAGTAGCCAGATTAACACTGTCAAGGAATATTGCGGGATTCATTTTCTGTGTGGGGTTTGAATTGTTGGATTCCCATCTAGTTGATTTTGCTAATGCCCGTTCTTGTATAGGCTAATGTGCAAAGGACACGGTGTATATTTTTTTTTTCAGAGTTTTATATAGCCAAACTTGACCCGCAACCGAATCGGGTATCAGAGCGCTTTACATAGCACCAGTTACGTTACATGAAGACACACATTCATTTTTGCCTGGCACGAGGCAATTGAGTGATTTGCCCAGAATCACAGGATGTTTTTAGCATCGTTACTGAGACTCTAACCCAGTTCCCCAGGTCCGAGGTCGAACGCCCTAGCCGTTAGGCCAACTTATCTCCCAGGATGCGTGTGAGTGTTACTCAATTGGGTCTAAGAGTCATGATGGAAATTTGCACCAGCTGGGATTTCCTAATGTCCTTCTTTCCCACCTTCAAGTGATTCAGGATGTTGCTGCTATTCTGATCCTGGGTGTGCACACCTTTCTTACCAGCCCTGGAGGGATCTACTGATTGCATCACTATTATGCAATGAGAGTCCTGTGGGAAAACCCATGTGGGTTCTTAAGCGCTTTCCACATCGTGAAGTGTTAACTCGCTCCACTCACAGAACAGGGAGTGCTGTGAGCACCAGGTGTTACCAGGAGTGGGGTTCCAGCTTTACTGTCCAGCCTCATCCGGTTATAGATGACGAGGAGATTGTAACTTTGGAAGGTGGACGTCAAATATATGAGATTCTGTGGTTTCAAAAATATGTAATTGTAAAATACCAGTATTACTGTTCCCGAAGCAAGAAGTTCCATAGGTGCTCCTGCAGCCATCACAGACTGTTACAGGTTCTGCACATGTTTCACAGGATTCTCCGCTCTCGATTCTCTTCGTGTTTTTATGCTTGTTTCTTCAGTTTTTAGAATATTTTATCAAATTTTCATCACATCTTGGGGCATATTCTCAAGGAATTATTGCGAGTTAAGGGCACTTTATTGCAGCCAAAGTGGCAGTAAATTTATCTCCCCATCCTCAAGCTGGTGCTAACAGCCCATATCACCAGTTTACATGCGATAGCATCCGCAAAAAACATTGCCACAGATGACCCCCGCAACTATCGCTAATGAGATGCAGGCATTCCTGGGAAAAAAGCTGCAACAACACGACTCCGCAACATTCTCAACGACTAGCCAGATTGGCGATAACATCCCCAAAAATCTGATAAGGCACTTTAATAGCAGGAAATGAACACCTGCTGTAACTGGGTGTAAAGTTGGATGACAGCCTGTACCAGAAAAGGGGGCCCAGCCCAGAGCCACACCTGAAGGGCAACAAATGCTGTGGAGCTAAAGATCATGCCCTCCGGGACCAACACTGAGGCAGCGCAGACAAAGACAGCAACCCTCAGAAAATGCACCAACCTCACAGACCCAACACCAGAGAATGTCATTGCCCTCTACATGATCAAAGGGGCAACCCTCCCTCGCATTCTGACAACTATTGTCCACAGGCTGACGGTACCAACACAGCGGACAACCAACATCCCACCTCAGACAAAGCTGCTGGCCGTGCTGCACGTGTTGGCCTCTGGTACCTTCCAACCAACAACAACCGCCTGAGTCGGAGGAGTCACACAGCCAGCCCAATCCAAGTCCCTCACAACAGTCATGGATGACACCATCAGATTGGTACCCCAGCACCTTAACTTCCCTCACACTGCGCAGGAACAGCTGGAGACCAAGCAAGGCGTCAATGCTATAGCTGGCTTCCCGCACGTGTCATGGGGCAATTGACTACACACATGTACTACTTGTGCCCCCTGGCAACACTTCACACAATAACCACAACAAAAAGTGCACGTATTCCACCAATGTCCAGGCAAGAGCGGACCACCGGGGAATCTCCACCAAAGTCGTCGCCAACCACCCAGGCCGTATGAATGATCTCTACATCTTCCGACAGTCCACCATCAACCAGCGCTACCAGGATGGCACCCACGGAAATGCACTGCTCGTTGGTAAATACCAAATGAACACACCACACACCTCAACTCCACAACCATGTAACTCACAACACTGGAAATGCACACGTCACAAGCTCACATACAATATGCCAAACAACATGCACACCCACCAGACACGACAGCACAACTTACTGTGGGAACCTGGGCAAGCCATGTTCATTAGCAACCAACGGCATGTCACCTCAGCCATACAATAGCAGAATGTGGGAAGAGGTGGGGACCAGGCATGTGTGAAGGGGGCAAATGACCCATGAATGAGAATGTATACAATGCCAAGTGTGGCGTGGATGTGCTGGACAGACTGCAATATGCAGACCACACACATATCCATGTTGACACACATCAATGGTGTTTGGAGTGTAGACACAGTGGACGTAACCATGTCACCCTAGCAAATGGGGAAGATTGCAGAAATGTAGCTTGTTGCATTCCCCCTGTAAGCGTGAGCAGAGTAGGCTGGCCCGGCATATGCCAGGCTAGCGTAGGGCTGTGAATTAAAGGCACGTAACTCTGGGAGTGGTCCTCTTCCGGAATGCCCAACATCTCTGTCAACATGTCTGAACTGGGGTGGCGGAGTGAGCTAAAGAACGGCGATGGAATAAACCCAGATCAGTTGACTGGGGGTGAGTGTTTGTATTGTCAACGCTCCGTCCATCACCACCTTTGGGTTTTCAACATCTCTGCCAAGGCATGGCCTCTCACCCTGCAACAAGGCTGACACCGTTGATGTGAGCGGTGCTGCCTGCGATCCTGTGCACTTGCTGCACCCTGGGACCTTGGCCCACGAACCAGTCTTGCCCGCCCCTGTGCACCCAGGCCTCAATGCCCACCTGCTGACACCGGCATGTGTCCAAGAGAGCCCTCCACGTGCCAGTGAAATCTCCAAGCCTGAGGCCCGCGACCTTGGCAGCCTCCTCAGACCATTGCGGCCTCCGTGACACAGGCCCGCAGTACTCCTTTCTCGTTGACGCACTCCCCCAGCATGCACAGCGGACAATTAGGTCACACATTTGTAACTGAGTCTTGATTACACTATGGCAGAGAACATAATTTATGGCAGATTTTATGTCACTATACTCCCTTCGATGTGGTGACGCTGTCTGTGCATAGCATCACAACTAAAGGTGTCTTTGGGCCCACGCGGACTACTGCCCTCGGCCTACGCTGTGCTCGAGTAGTTCACACAATTGGAATTGAGCATCAATTTTCAAAGGCAGAGTACATATTGCACTCAGAGAGAGGTGTAAGAGGATGACGCGTCGCAGTCGGGAGGAAAAAAAGGATCATCGTTACGGGGCTGAACAAACACTACCGACAACTGCCCTGTTGTTACTAACTCTGTGCATCGTGAGCCAACACCACGTGGCTGTGGGCCACTGCTGATCACTGCCTCCGGCCTACACTGCGGTCCAGTAGGTCACATAGTCTTGACTTTAGCAATGGTGGAGTTCATATCAGTGTACCCGCATCATCACAGAGTGCATCCCTTCTCAGCACCTGTGCCACTAAGTCTGTTCCCCGACATTCATGGACACTCTCTGGTCAAACTTTGGTGGAGTCTGAGTCTATGGACTAGCGTGTAGTTTTCATCCTCATGTAGCTGATATCGTATTGGTGGTGGAAACAAGACTGTAACATTCCACTCCTCCATTTTCTGCTTCCGGACGGCTACTGCCCTCTGCATCATGCCCTGGAGGACAACTTCCACTATCCCCCATGACCCTCCACCACAGTCCCCTTGGACACCGTCGAGGACACACTCAGAGTGTGTGGCCCTACAGTGGACCGCAAATCACCATCCCATTGTGGTGTGCCTGTGCCGGCTGCTGTGCATTCGGGGACACTAACTCTGTGCAGTTCAAGTCAGGGACAATGTTTGATTGAATATTTGATGGCCTCTGAGACGATGGCCTTGGTGTTGTCAACACCAGGTGTCTGTGGCCCTGCGCTGTCGGCTGCCTCCGGCCTCAACTGCAGTCTTCCAGGGCTCACAAATCCAATCGAGTCCTCTCCGGCCCGGATGTCGCATCACCGCAGGAGGCACACACCAGCATTGCCAGGACCCCTCCAACAGCCTTCTGCCAGAGTCAAAATGGTGGTACTGGCAGACTAATGGAGTTGCTCACAAATGTCGTGGATGCCGCCATCTGCCTGATACCCTGCTCAACACTCCAGGTGTCCCTGACTCAGTGCACCGCAACCCATGAACCATTACTGATTGAGTTTTGTGCTGTGGAGAGGTTGCGCAGCAATGTCACCTCAGGCAGTGTGGGAGACCTGGGACGATAATGGGGAAGATGATGCAAGTGTAACACACCCCACTGCATCTTCATCAGGGATATCCCAAAGGGACACAATCCTAGAAGTTTTCTTCACATGAGTGCACTCAGCACTAGTGCCCCAACCTCAGTGCACTGCAAATCACGGACACTCCTGTTTGCATGTTGCATGACCTCTCTACTTGTTGCGGCTCCCTCCATGTTGCTCAGCAGTTGACTCAGTTATGCTGGTGTTTTCAGTTTCCATTTCAATGGTGTTCACTGTTCAAGTTGTTACCAACACAACCACTCCGTGTGGGCTGGCTTACACTCACCCCACACCTATCCAGCACAGACGTCACTGTACAGGTGGCCCTGCCAATTAAGGGGCCGGGCTCACATGCCCGTAGCCAGTTCCACATCCTATCTGGGTGTGACCCTGTGGTCATGTTGTATGCATGAGGGCCCTGGGCCCTATGACATTACATTGTGCCGTGTGCAGGAGAGTAGGGTCTGCTTTCTATGGTCACCCCCACTTTTTGCTATGATTCTCTGGTTTTTCGACTTTAGACTGGCTGTGGCCCTGCTAATCAGACCCGCAGCCCAGCTGTTCTCTCTGTAAATTGATACCATGTACTTTAGGTACATACCAGATTGGGTATTGGGTCACCTTTGTAAGCCCCTGTATATTATACCATAGGTACCCAGGGCATAGGTGCATCCATGGCCTACCAGGGGCTGCAGCAAGTATTATGCCGCCCCTGGCTAGCCCTCTAAACTGACACCACAGGCTGTTCACCCAGACTGGGTAAGGTGGTGCAATCACCCCTTACTTAGATATAGTATACCTATATCTACCAATATATATATAGACACATATACACCTATAAGTCACTCGTATGGTAGGCCTCGACAATCCTGGAGGCAGAGTGCTTAGTTTTATGTGAGAGGGTGCCCTAGCATGACCTGAGCCCCTCTGCAGCTTTCGGAACCATCTCCTTATAGCTGTTCTATGAAATACCTATACCATATACTCTTAAGTGCATTATAATCCTCGCGGTTAATGCTAACTTTGGTTTGACTTTATCGAAACATGTCGTGTAAGGTGTCAAACACTTTGGAATTCTACACCCCCCTCCCCCCCGCCAGTTCTGGCGGCAGGGGTAGCATTCCATCCTTCTAGAGGGAGAAGACATGTAGTTACTGCTTTACCCGGTTAAAGTTGAACAGAGCCTCAGCATCACAAAATGGATGCTGCTGCCACAGACACGAGTCTGACCTCCTGTTGCTGGGGAAACTCCAGCAAGGGTGGCCTGGACAATAGGTTTCCTGTCCAGGGAGGTGCCAGCACCTCCCCAGACAGGGGTTTTGTGTATTGGGGCAGGGAGGGCTGCATTCAGTGAATGCATCTAGACACTACCTGGGGCACACAAGGTGCTCCATGCATAGCCCAGTTCAAACAAGTTGCTGGGGCACTCCGACCCCAGCTCTGGCATGAAACTGGAGAAAGGGAAAGGGGTGTTACCGCCCCCTTCCCAGGTTCACCCATAGGAGGGACCTAGTCAGGTAATCCAGCCCCCATCCTTAGTATAAGTATGGGAGCTGTGTCCCCTGGACTTGATATTATCCTGAAACGAAACTTTGATACAGAACTCTTGGACCTTCGTCATTGTATTCTGACTAGAAGATGGAAGATATCTCCCTTGTGGTCAAGGAGTGACCACCCTGTGCAAACAGGTACCATCAGCAACTTTGCTGGTCTGCTTTGTCGAAGCTCCCGCCGGATCCCGAAGACTTAGCGACACTTGAACTGGACTTCCAGACTTCTCTGAGTCCGACACAGATCCACAGCAAAGCTGAGACCCATGGCGGACACGAGAGACGTGGGACCGGATACCCTGGACATCCTGCAATTTGCTAACTGCTTGACTCCCGAGGTATCCTCGCAGTTGTTCATTGGGGTACGAGAAGCCCCAGCCCAAAGCACCATTTTCACTGAAGATCAGCCCTCCAGACTCCACGAGTGCTGTGTGGGGCTTGCTCTTGCATTTCAGCTTGACGCTTCTTCCCAGTTCCTTGCCCATTGGCTAGTGAGCCCACTGAAGACCTTTTTTTTTTTTTAAAAAACTTGCTTTCCTGGTTGCTCCAGGCTTTCTCCAGCTTCCCTCCAAAGGAGAAGCGCCACAGATCTTGCTGGTCTGCAACAGCGCCAATCTTGACATCTTGCGTGGGTTGCATTTTCCAAGGCTTGTTGGGTCCAATTCGTATACCGACACTGCAGTCAACTAGACCATCATGGGACAGCTCGAATCCAGAGCCTGGTCATCGTCGATGCCTCCTAGACCTCGTGGCTGAAGAGACAAACTCACCTTCTTCACCTGAGATCATCGCGACATCGCCTGGTTCCTTCCGGGTACCTTCCTGGTCACTGACTAGTGACCCAGACTCTGTCCTCTCTGCTTTCAGGTTCTTCAGATCTTCGATCCACCCTTGGATCCACCAGGACACTTTTACTCTGGTCGCCTGCAGCACTTCTTTGCAAATCTCCATAGAAAACGACGACGAAACCCGACACCAAAAGGCACCTAAGCACCCGGCTTCCCTGGGTGAGGTAACACGAGTACTCCGGTGCTCCCGTGGGTCTTGACTCTCGAAGTGTCCTAGTCTAAAGGGGTTTTGTCGTAGTCCATCCGGAAGTACCCTTAAACAGTAACTTTGTAACTTCTTTGTTTCCCTTTATAAGACAAAGGTAACTCGCAACTGTGTTTAGACACTGCATGCGTCTCCCGTGGGCCTCCTACTTCCTAACCTTTGGTTGTTTAGTGTAGCCCCAGTGATTCCCCAGGCCCTAGGCCTACTCTCTATTTCAGACGTGGTTCTTATACCACTTTATTAGTATATGGTTCGTGAGGCCCCTAGGGCATTACTGTATATTGTGCAACTTATTGTATGCTAATTGAGTAACTTGTGATGTACTTTGACCTCTGACCTCATAAAGAGTGCAGAGTGGTTGTGTTAGAAATAAATACATATATATTTGATATATACCTTGTGTGGTGTCCTTTCATTTGGTATTCAAGGGATTATAATTGGTAAAACAACTGGATTCACATGCTCTCTGAAGTCTTAGCCTATTGACTGCTGGTCCATGCTACCACTAGGATAGCTTTCTATAAGGTTGACTTTACAACCACCATCAATAAGGGTTGATTAGACTGGTGCAAGGTGCCCACTAGAACTAGTTGACTCATATGCCAGGCTAACTTCTCACATTGGTGTGCAGCGGAAGGTACAAGAGCTTGCTGTTGTTTTGCCATATAATCTTGAGATATCATTTGAAAGATCACATTAAGGTACCTGTAGGTACATATAAATCAAGTTCTTATAATACATAAGTTCTACTGAACTTAGCAGTTGTAGGTGGTAAGGGCCTAGCACACCCTGACTACAACTCCTAGAGAGGTTCTAGTATGAAAACATTTAGTGTAGGTAGGTGCACACTCCACACCTCACTAGAAAATGTCCTTGGAGGCAGGTCTAAGTGGACCCTTGCCAGAAGACCCTCCTAGGGTACCTTTTAAGTATCACACATTTACTTTTCAGGAACTGATAAGTCTGTGTTCAGTCAGACGACTGAGACAAGGACAGAGTCCAACCTTTAACCTCCTGGTAGATATTTTAGTGGAGTATGATGCAGGGAGGGCATCCAACCCAGATCACCTAGGTAGTACAGAGGGGGGTCAGCCCTCAACAGAAGATCCCACTGGTGAGAACCAAGGGGATTCTGATGATGATGTGGATGCTAACCAGGTAGAAGTCAGGGAACTGAATCAGGTTAAACTTGGACTACATGGGACTGGAGAAGGAAGGATCCAATCCAGACCAGCAAGTAGGCCTAATGGTGAGTACAGAAGACCCAGATCACTTTCCAGATGGATCTGACCATTTTGATTCATCAGTGGGGTCCAATGCCTCTGCTCTGAGGAGAATGCCTTCACCTCAGAGGAAGGAGCACAAAGCTAGGATGAGAGAAACCAAGATTAGGATCAAGAGGCAAGAAGTTGCCCCTGCAAAAGAGACCCTAGCTCTTGAGAGAGAGAGAGAAAGTTGAGTGGATTAGAATCCACTGGTGACAGCATAATTCATAGAGATAGGGAAAGGTCTCATGACCATAAAAACCTGAACAAAATTGTCCCTCCCTAAAAGAGTGGGGATGGCATTCACAAGTGGATAACTGCTTTAGAAAGGGCCTGCAAAGTACAGCAGGTACCCCAGAGTCAGTGGGCTGCAATGTTGTGGCTCTCCTTTGCAGACAAAGGCAGAGATAAGCTCCTGACAGCTAGTGAACAGGATACTGACAACTACAATGTCCTGAAGAGTGCTCTGATAGATGGGTTTGGCTTAACCACTGAACAGTCCAGGTTGCTGTTCAGAGACACCCAGAAGACACAGACTCAGGACTGGACTGAATTTGTAGAATGTGCTACCAAGGCTCTGGAAGGATGGTTACTGGGCAGTAAGGTCAATGACTATACCGGATTGTATAATTTGATTATGCGAGAAGAAATTCTTAACAACTGTCAGAACCAGTTATTGCATCAGCACCTGGTTGACTCTGATCTGACCTCTCCCCAAGAATTGAGTAAGAAGGCAGACAAATGGGTCAGAACCAGGGTAAAGCAGAAGGTACAGAACCAAGGTGGTGATCAGAAGAAGCAAGACCAAAGGGTGGGGAGAAAGCAAAAGACTTTGGGCCCAATGTAGGTAGGCAAATACCGGTCGGAAACGGCCGAAATTCGGTAATTTCGTTCGTTACCGACCGGTATTTGGAAAATGAGATGTAGGAGCATGTTAAATTACAGAATCGGTAATTTTACCGAATCTGTAATTTTTCCGATTCAGTAAAGTACCGAATCAGTAAAATTACCGATTCTGTAATTGACATGTAGGTAGCACTGTAATCAGTGCTACAAGGGTTTAAGAATTTGTTATTTACCACCAACTAGAAGTTGGTAGTAAATAATGAAAACCTTTAAAAAGCATTTTTTTTGCTTAAACAAATGTGCCATGTTGCAGACATACATGCCCTAAGGGCATGTATGTCAGCAACATGTGCACCCATGCACAATTGAGGGGTGCAACAGGGTGTCAAAGTGACACCCTGTCCCCCTTGCAAATTCGGTAATTTTACTGAATCGGTATCTACCGATTCGGTAATTGCCATTGATTCCTATGGGCCTTGAGGCCCATAGGAATCAATGCCAATACCGATTTGGTAATTACCGAATCTTACCGATTCGGTAATTTAAAAAAAGAAATTACCTACATCCCATTTACCTACTCTTAAATACCGAATCGGTATGATTCGGTATTTAAGAGTAGGTAAATCGAGATTACCTACATCGGGCCCCATAAGTCTTCTCAAAGTGCCCAAAAAGCTTCTAATGGTGGGGGTTCCCAACCTGCATAAAAGAAAGAGGGTCCTAAGAATCCATGGTGCAAATAATGTAGGGTAAATACTCACTGGACCATTGATTGCACCAAGAAGGAGGCAGCTACAGCCACCATTGCCCCTAAGGCAACTGTTCCCCCTAGTACAGCTACTAGTGGTGGTTCTCAACAGTAGGGTGTAGTAGGGTTAACTCTGGGAACTGAGATGGATTCTGGCCTAGTCAGAATACCAACTCAAGCTGTTCTTGTCTGTGATGTGGACATGGCTATGTCCTCTACTGTGAGTCCCAGTAACTTGGGCAAGTACAGACAGACTCCTTTAATTAATGACAAAGTGGCTCAGGCCTACAGGGACACATGTGCTAGTGTCACAATGGTGACACCTGACTTTGTGGACCCTGGGCAGATCATACTAGGTGAAAATTACCTAGTGACCAATGCTAGCAATATCACTACCACTCACAGTATGGCACTACCACTCACAGTATGGCAATTGATAATGTAACTGCCCTCACAAAGGTTGTGATTAGCTCAGACCTCCCTGTATAATGTTTGCTTGGCAATGACCTGGAGACTTCAGCTTGGGCTGAAGTGGAGTATAGGACCCATGCAGAAATGTTAGGAATATAAGGATATGTCCTTGCTGTGACCAGGTCACAGGTCGGAAATAGCAACACTGAACTGGCACTGGATTCTGGAACAATGGACCAGTTGCCTACCAGGAGGAGAAGCAGTAGGGTTAAGGCAGTGCCTTCTCCCTTGCCTCAGGAAGAGGATCAGCCTTCTCAGGAAGCTGATTATGAGACCCAGGAGGAAACTGTCCTAGAAGAGCTTGAGCCTGATCAGGTTGAGTTTCTTGGGACAGGGGGAGCTTCAAGGGCAGATCTGAGGCAGGCGCAGTTGGACTGCCCTTCTCTTGAACCCCTCAGACAGCAAGCTGCTGCTGAGGCTGCTGGGAATGCTAGTGGGACCCACAAAGTCTATTGGGATGATGGCTCCTGTATTCAGAGGCTAGAGACCCCAAGCCTGGTGCTTCCAGGAGGTTGGTCATACCTTTGGCATTCAGGGGCTTCCTTCTCACACTAGCCCATGATATTACCCTTGCAGGACATCTTGGCCAGAACAAGACTTGGGACAGGCTTGTCCCTCACTTTCACTGGCCTCACATGTCAGAGGATACCAAGGAGTTTTGTTGCTCCTGTGTCACCTGCCAAGCCAGTGGCAAATCAGGTGGCACCACAAAGGCCCCCCTAATACTACTACCTGTGGTGGGGGTTCGCTTTGAAAGAGTAGGGATTGACAATGTTGTACCAATGGATCCCCAAACAGCCTCTGGGCACGGGTTTATTCTGGTGGTAGTGGATCATGCCACCAGGTACCCAGAAGCTATTCCCCTAAGGACCACAACAGCACCTGTTGTGGCAAGAGCTCTCCTGGGATTTTTCTCAAGAGTGGATTTTCCGATGGAGGTTGGCTCAGACAGAGGTGCAAACTTTATGTCTGGATATCTGACTGCTATGTGGAAGGAGTGTGGAATGAACTACAAGTTCACCACACCCTATCATCCACAGTGCAATGGTCTAGTTGAGAGATTCAACAAGACCTTAAAGGGCATGATTGAGGGTCTCCCTGAAAAGCTTAGGCGAAGATGAGACACCCTGCTGCCCTGCCTTTTGTTTGCTTACAGAGAAGTCCCACAGAAGGGGGTTGGCTACAGCCCTTTTGAACTCCTGTTTGAGCATCCTGTAAGAGGACTCCTTTGCCTGGTGAAGGAGGGATGGGAGTTACCTCTCAAACCTCCCAAGCCAGACATTATGGACTATGTACTGGGTCTCCGCTCCAGGATGGCCGAGTACATGAAAAAGGCATCCAAAAACCTAGAGGCAAGCCAGGAATTGCAAAAGGCCTGGCATGACCAAAAGGCTGTGATGACTGTTTACCAGCCAGGACAGAAAGTGTGGCTGTTGGAGCCAGTGGCCCAGCAGCTCTCCAAGACAAGTGGAGTGGACCCCACACTATTGTTGAGAAGAAGGGAGAAGTCACCTATTTGGTTGACCATGGAACTCCCAGGAGCCCCCACAGGGTGCTTCATGTCAACAGATTGTGTTGACAGGGCAGACATGGGCTTGCTCATGGCTAGAGATGAGGGACAGGAGGAAGAGAGTGACCCTCTCCCAGACCTGCTTTCTCAGAACCCTGATGATGGTTCAGTTGATGGCGTAGTGAAGCCTTGGCATGCAGCCTCACTGACCAACAGAAGCAGACCTGCAGACAAGTTCTCCAGTCCTACAGACATATGTTTTCTCTGACTCCAAGTCAGACTACCTGGTGCACTCATAAAGTGGACACTGGGGACATTCTGCCTGTTAAAAGTAAGATTTACAGGCAACCTGATCATGTCAGGGACTGTATCAGGACAGAGGTCCAAAAGATGTTGGAACTGGGAGTCATTGAGTCCCCAGAGAGCCCTTGGGCCAGTCCAGTAGTCCGGGTGCCTAAACCTCACACCCAAGATGGTAAGAGAGAGTTGAGGTTTTGGGTAGATTACAGAGGCCTCAATGCTGTCACTAGGACAGATGCCCACACAATACCAAGGGCAGATGAACTCATTGACAGATTGGCATCTGCCAAGTGTTTGAGTGCATTTGACTTGACAGCTGGCTACTGGCAGATCAGACTAGCTGATGATGCAAAAGCTAAGACAGCATTTTCAACCCCAGGAGGACATTATCAATTTGTGGTGATGCCCTTTGGTCTGAAAAATGCACATGCCACATTCCAAAGGTTGGTGAACCAAGTCCTCTCAGGTCTGGATGACTACTGGGCAGCTTATCTAGATGATATTGCTGTCTTTAGCTCCACTTGGGAAGATCAACTGATCCACCTAAAGAATGCATTGTAGGCCCTGCAAAATGCAGGCCTACCTACCAAGGCTACCAAGTGCCAGATAGGGCAGAGTAAGGTTGTATACCTGGGCCACCTTGTAGGTGGAGGTCAGGTTCAACCATTGGAGAGCAAGATCCAGAGCATAAAGGACTGGACTGCTCCCATCACCCAGACACAGGTCAGAGCTTTCTTGGACCTGACTGGGTACTACAGGAAATTTGTCAAGGGGTATGGTTCCACAGTGACACCCCTTATTGACTTAACTTCCAAGAAAATGCCAAAGAAAGTTCAGTGGACAATAAGCTGTCAAAAGGCATTTGATGACCTGAAGCAGGCCATGCGCACTGCTCCTATTCTGCAAAGTCCAGACTACTCCAAAGAATTCATTGTTCAAACAGATGCTTCTGAGTTGGGAGTGGGGGCTGTGCTTTCACAATTGAATAAAGATGGTCAAGACCAGCCAGTAGCTTTTATTAGCAGAAGGCTGACCCCTAGAGAGAAAAGAAATGTTGGTCAGCTATTGAGAGGGAGGCCTTTGCTGTGGTTTGGGCACTGAATAAGCTGAGGCCATATTTGTTTGGTACTCACTTCAGGATTCAGACAGACCATAAGCCCCTCTTGTGGCTAAACCAGATGAAGGGTGAAAATCCGAAACTGCTTAGGTGGTCCATTTCCCTACAGGGGATGGACTTTACAGTGGAACATAGACCTGGGACTGACCATGCCAATGCAGATGGACTCTCCAGATATTTCCAATTAGAACATGAAGACTCAACTGGTCAAGGTTAGTTTAATGTACCTGCGTTTGGGGGGGGGGGAGTGTAGGAGAGAAGGGTCTGCTTCCTATGGTCACCCCCACTTTTTGCTGTGATTATCTGGTTTGTCGACTTTGGTGTGGGTGTGGGCCTGCTAATAAGACCCACAGCCCAGCTGTTCTCTCTCTAAATTGATACCATGTATTTTAGGTACATGCCAGATTGGGTATTGGGTCACCTTTGTGAGCCCCTGTATAGTGTACCATAGGTACCCAGGGCATAGGTGCATCCAAGGCCTACCAGGGGCTGCAGCATGTATTATGCCACCACTGGCTGCCCCCCCAAACTCACACCAGAGGCTGTAGGCGTAGGGTACTATGCAGAGTCCATGTCCACTGATGTTCTCAGCAAGTGGGGCCATGTACACATAGTAGACAAAGGTACTGAAGGACAGTCACTGAGGGACTCAGCATCAGTACTCTGTGTGCTGTACTGTGAAATGTGTTATGCAGAATCATCTGCTCTGGTCTGCAAGGGAGGAGACAATCCAGTGTGGTGTATTACCTTGCCGCATGCCATAGTGGAGTGTGGCAGCTAGTGTGTTGTGGAACATTGTTTCTGGAAATGAAGCAATGTATATTGTCTATGGATTGGCAGTGTGACCGACTTTGAGGATTGTGTGGATTTTGCTGTGGCGTGTAGGAGGGACCTCTTGATGCTGTTTGTCATGGAGCAGGATTGGGGATGTTGTATGTTCCAATGAACATCACTGGGTGGATGATGACCCTCTGGTTAATGACTGTCTGCTAATGTGTGCTGAAAGATGTTCCTGTGGGTCTTGACGTCTGTTTGTTCGGCAGGGGTGTAACTGCTAATGTCATTTACTTGTTAACATTTGCAATTACTGTGGAGGTGCATGTTCCAATGTTGGAGGCCATGTACTGTCACTGTTTGTGTGCAATGGGGGATGCAGCCCTGTGGAAGAAGTGATGTGGGCAGGTGTGTGCGGGTGCTCCTTAATGTATGTCCATCACGGTGTTTGTGGTGTGAAACATGTGGCCTCCAGAGGACGTTGTGTAGTGTGGCTTACTTGGGCTAAGGTGTTTTGTGGTATGGCTTGCTTATGTTCATCTACGTTGACATTCAATTTGCTGATGTAGTGGTAGGAGACTGTACCAAGTGTGTATGATATTCCCGTGAAGTGAGTGAGGGCTGAGCTCAGTCATGTTTTTTAATTTGGTATGGAGTTTATGCTTGCCATGGATTGGCATGATGTGTAGAGGATTGTGCCCTTCATGGTGTTGCATTTGTGTGGATCAGATGAGTTGTACATTTATCTGTGATGTTATCCCTGTAGGCAGAGTGCAAATCCTGGGGTCTGGTTGAGCCTCAAAGCTAAATCCAGCAGCCTGCACATGAGCATTGTTTGTTGTATGTCACTGGATACACAGGTGGAATCACTGACAGAATTTCGACTTCAAAAATATCGACCTACAAGAATATCGAGTCAACAATATCGAGGGCAAAAATATCGACATCCTATCTACAACATGGTAAGTACAAAAATATTGAAAAAAAAATATCGATGTTAAAAATATCGATGTTAAATATATCGTTTTTTTTTTTAATATATAAATGTAAAAGTAAGTCTATAAAACTAATAAATAAAAGAAACATATTTAAAAGTATCTAATAATATTTAAAAGTAATAAATAATACATTAATAAGAATACATTAAGTAAATATGTAATATATATACACTGAACAATAAGTATTAATAATTATTTTACGAATTTATAAATTAATGAAATATATTCTAATTTACTAACACATTTACAAACATAAAAAAGTAACATAAATAAAATGTAAGTAATATAAAAAATAAAATAAATATTTGATATATTAACAATTAATTAAATAAAACGTTGCATAGCTTAAGGGTAAAAATTTCTATTCCTACTCCAGAGAGTACAACAGTAGGGAAAACTGACCCTGAACTGAAAAAACACCCCTTTACCCAAGAACTGAAACTGACCCTGAACCCTAAAAATACCCCTTCACCCAAAAACTGAAAACTGACCCTGAACCCAAAAAATACCCCTTTACCCAAGAACTGAAAACTGACCCTCAACCCAAAAAATACCCCCTCACCCAAAAACTGAAAACTGACCCTGAACCCTAAAAATACCCCTTTACCCAAGAACTGAAAACTGACCCTGAACCCTAAAACTACCCCTTTACCCAAGAACTGAAAACTGACCCTGAACCCAAAAAATACCCCTTTACCCAAGAACTGAAAACTGACCCTGAACCCAAAAAATACCCCTTTACCCAAGAACTGAAAACTGACCCTGAACCCAAAAAATACCCCTTTACCCACGAACTGAAAACTGACACTGGACCAAAAAATACCCCCTTACCCAAAAACTGAAAACTGACCCTGAACCCTAAAAATACCCCTTTACCCAAGAACTGAAAACTGACCCTGAACCCTAAAAATACCCCTTTACCCATAAACTGAAAACTGACCCTGAAACCAAAAAATACCCCTTTACCCAAGAACTGAAAACTGACCCTGAACAAAAAATTCCCCCTTACCCAAAAACTGAAAACTGACCCTGAACCCTAAAAATACCCCTTTACCCATAAACTGAAAACTGACCCAGAAACCAAAAAATACTCCTTTACCCAAGAACTGAAAACTGACCCTAAACACTAGAAATACTCCTTTACCCAAAATTAATTATTATTATTTAATTAGCAATTAATTAATAATGAACAATAACAAATAAAGTAAATATATTATCAAATTAGCTGTAATTATTATAATTTAATAATTAATATTATTTTTTCCCAATTAATTAATTAACAGTAATAAAAAATTATATATCAATAAATAACTCTAATTAATGTAACGTATTAATATTATTTAATTACCAATTAATTAATAATGTTAAATATGTTCAAAATAATAATAATTAATTAACTAATTAATATTAATTATTTTCCAATAAATTACATATAAATCTATAAAAACATATATTAATTAAATAATTATTATTAATATACTCCCCACCCCATTCCCCTATAAATACACATCCCGCTACAGAAAATATATATCAATTAATGAATTAATTTTTTTCCCAATTAATCAATATTAATTAGCAATTAATTATAATTAATTAATTAATCCTACTAATTATTAATCAACTTACCATAATTAAATTACTTCCCACCCTATTCCCCTATAAACCCACAACCCGCTACAGAACATATATATCAATTACTAAATTAATTAAAATTATTTTCCTATTATTTTCACATAATTACCAATTAATTATAATTTATTAATAAATCCTACTAATTACTAAACAATTTACCATAATTAAATTACTTCCCACCCTATTCCCCTATAAACCCACAACCCGCTCCGGTACAAAAACATAAAAGTTACTTTTAAAATTATTTATTATTAAATAAAATTTATACACATATAATAGTAATTATTTTAAATAGTTAAATTAAACATATAACACATACATAATAAAAAACTATACAATAATACAAATATCGATATTAGTGTCATCGAAATTAGTAACATCGATATATATGCTATCGATATTACTTACTTCGATATTACTTACATCGATATTAAGTATTTCGATATTACTTACCTTGGGTCGATATTCTGTCCTACGATATTCTTGCCTTCGATATTATGCACCTTCGATATTTCAGACTCGATATTATGGTAGGTCGATATTTACAACTCGATATTTTGACTGTGTACCACACAGGTGACATTGTTGGTGTGTTGTATGTTGTGCTTCAAGTGAGTCTGCAGCCATGTATTTGCGTATGTACTACAACATCTCTGATTGGGAATGATCTGAGTTAGTGCGGCACATGGTGGATGGAGGGGTGTGTATCAGTGCTAAGGCAAGGGGCTCTGTGTTGATGTTGCACCAGTGTCTGCACAGGGACTGTGCCCTTGACATGTGTATGGTATGTTTTCAGAATGATGAGAGAATGCATTGGGCCTTGGATCAGGGAGGATGTGAGGGATGGCCAAGGAAACAGTAGTTACCTTGGATGACAATGTGTGCCCGGGTGTGTTCCACCTTGTGACTTGTGTTGATGACAACCTGGGTATATCTGATGTGGGTGATGTTGTGTAGGAATGTGGTGAGGTTGAATAGGCTGAGTTTGTCAATGAGTGACACTGGTGTCTGAGCTGTACATAGTCCACGTATTGTAGGTAGTTGTGCTGCCTGTGATCTGCATTGTAGTTTCCAAATGTTGTGGCACATCAAGTATGTCTGTATGCAAGGGTACAACATGGAGTTGTCCTGTAGTTGACTTTGATACAGGAGTGGACATGTTCAGGACTGTGCTATCACTTGGTCATAATGGCATTAGTCTGTTGGAGGCAGTTCCTGAAGATGATGGCAAGGCATCCCTCCATGGTGTTGGTGCCGGTATGTCTGCCTGATCTTGTACAAGTTGTGTATTGCGTATGCAATGCCAGTTGCAGATGTGACCCAGGCAACGTAACTAGTGCCAGCGGCTGTAGTTGGCATCACACATTTTTATGCCATATCTGAAGGCAGGACATGTGTGTAGGAGGATGCAGCTCAGGCAACACTGTGCATTGGCATACAGCTGGGTGTTCATAGCTGTAATTGTCAGCTGACCGGGTAAGGTGCATCAGCAGTGTCAACATGAGACTGTTGCTTGGTATTTACACGGTGTCCTGAGCAGACAGTTGTATTATCTCACAAGGTTGCATACATGGAGTGCTGCATTTGTAGTGGGGGTGGTTTTCACATCCAGGCTAACTTCAGCTGGTCTTGAGCATGTTGTGTATGTTCACAGATGTGCTTAAACTCTGCACAACAATTGTCCCTATATACATAATCCATAGGATGTGCCTTTGATGCCAGCCTTGTACTGATGTTTTGCTTTCATATATACATGTGGTATGTCAGATATTTCATCATCACATACATACACCTTGGACACACCCACATTAATGGTAGTGTGCAAGCAGATCTGATTTTAACACTCACCCCCTCCTTGTACAAACTTGTAGTGTTAGTCATTCTAACTTATCACATCATTCGTTATGTAGCACATTAGCAATGCTGTAGTACACACTTTCCTTGTCACTTTCTGAACCTTTCCAGTTGGACATTGCATGTTGTGTTTGCAAATTGATGTAAGTGACAACTTAGCATGTATCAAGGTATGAGAGGACTCTAATACTGAAGGGAGACATACAGTAGGGTTGAGGATGTACATGCACAGTCCACACATAAACATGAGTGAGTAGTTTTTAATTGTGTGATAAGGGAATGTCAACATCATGAGTTCACCTCTTGGAGGGAGGCCACAGATAATGTATTGTTCATCCTTTGCCTACCAGTAATGTGTTTATCGACATTACTGGGGTATGCTGAGCACCAGACAGTGTTCATTTATTGTGCTGCTACTATATGTGTTATCCTCCAAGTCCTCGGGATCAGCGGGATGATGAAATTGGAGCCACCTCCTGATCTAACCGGACCCAGAAAGCTATGATAGCCTGGGTCGAGGAAGGATCAAGTGAGGGCAAAGGGGAAGGGAACAGGGAGGAAAGGAAGGGAACGGCAGGGAGGGAGATCTGGAACGACAAAATAACAATAATGATCGTATCTCTCTTTAAAGTAAAGGATGTACACATGAAATACTCTAGATATCAATTCCCTATACCTGTAACGAAAATAAGAGAGGCCCTGAAGATAATTCTCTTCCCCTACCAACTGGTCCTGGATATGTGTATGAAGCGTGTAGGTTCTCCACCTGAAATACACAATCAGCCGTGAGTTTAGCTAGGGTAGACCTTTTCCCTACTTTACAAATGACAATAGTACTCAATAGTACATACCATAACCGAACAGATGAATGTCCGAAATCAGGTTTCACCATATCCTAACAAGGACCATTCTGCATACGGAACAAACCAAAGTAAAAGGTTGGGGTTACGTCACCCCTATAAGATGTAAGTACAGTACCTGGTCGAAGAGCTCACAGGTCTGGGTCCGAAGGACGGGTTCCACAAGACGTGAGAACCCACAACAGAGCTACTCCGCACAAGCCGTTGAAAGAAGGCTCAGCCAACGGAGAGCATTGAAAGCAGGAAAACTATACACGTCCACCGCACAAGTCGAAGAAAGAAGGCTCAGCCAACGGAGGACACCTCCAGGACTTGGGAATCCCGCTGAGGTTTGCCGAGCACGGAAACAAAAGAAATGTTCCCCGCACGAGCCGGTGCAATAAGGCTCAGCCAACGGGGAATCCTGCAAAATCGGCAGGTAGGAACAGAGAGGACCAAGACAAGGAAACACAAGGAACAAGCACTCCCAAGGATGAACCTCCTACTCCACCTCCGGGTCAGGTACAAAAATAATCCAACGTCTTTCTCCGAAGGTTCCGCCCTTATATACTCCACCCAGATCACAGGGTTTGTGGAACATGTAGTTTGTGATGACAACAATTGCTCGTGAAGGAAAATCCGACTCCTGACAATATGTGCTTCTAACGCATTGTTCTGCTGAGGACTGGGAAATCTTCAGATTCATCTTCATCAGATGTGTTTGTCACAGCTGATGGTGTGACCAGTGGGGCAGTCGACACAGTAGGCATAGCCACTTCATGGACTGCAGATGTTGATGGTGTTGGACCTGCAACATGTTCGATGCCCATCAGGTATCGCATAAATGCATTCAGCATTATTTGCTGGTTCTCAAGCACAGCTGTCACATCTCGTTGATAGTAAGCCAATTTTGTGAGGTATGCATCCTGTTTGGCTGTCATTTGTTTGAGGGTGTCCTGTATTTCCTTCAGAGTGTTGGCCACTTCAAAGCTGGCACTTGTGGTGGGCATTTGTCTGTGCCTCTGCTGCATGACTTCAGAAATTTCAGTCATGGCGTCAAACAAAGTGCGTGGTGGTGCTTCAGTGGTGCTTCCAGTTTCCGCACTGGCAGTATTTGATGTTAGGCATCGGAGCACTCCCTCTAGGGTCCCTGCCATGCTCTCAATGCCCTTACGCACCTCCTGTGCCAACTGACTCTGCACATCCACTACACGCTGTTCAAATGAATTTAGTGTGTTTGGCGACTGGTGAGGCACAGATGTTGTGGGAGGTGGCATAGGAGTGCTTCCCTGTTGGCCAACCGGAGATCCCACTGGGCTGCTTTGCCTTCTTGTGGGTGGAGAGGGAGTTTGTAGTGATTGTATTATGTCCTGGATGATTCCTGGGCCCATACTTGTTACACTTTCACCACCCTCATTGTCTGTTTCAAACATGGCTTCCAGCTCCAGAGTAGGTGTACCATGGCCTGAAATCAAAAATAGATGTATGTTTATGATCATGTCTGACATGTGGTGTACAAATGCACAATTTAGAGTCATCTACCCTTTTTGACTTTGCTGTGTTTCAACATGTCAAAGTTTAAGCGACACATCATCACTCATGTGTACAAAAAGTGACATGGCATTAATCATTTGATGGATACAACATTTTTACCAAAGAACATGGCACATGGGCAGACAATGCTTGCACACTTGCAACATTCTACTTGAGTGCATGTCCTGATGTCTGTTTTGTTGGTGTGTATTGGGGACACATTCCAGCACAGTAGGAAGTGCATGTGGCATTTTGCACTCCATCACCAGGGACCCACACACACCATGAACAAACCTCCACGTGGAAATGAAGTCCCTCACCAACTGGATGAGGAGCAGCAGTGTGAAACTGTACTTGGAGATGACACAGGTCCTCATCCTCGGACCCACACCCTGAGCCTGGGACAACTCCTGTCGGGCAACCACACTGGGAACAGCAACAACACTCACTGACCATACACGCAACTTACAATACTTCCAGTACTCCTCCCTCTCCATGTCTGAGCAGGTCAACGCCATCTTCCCCTCATGCTACAACTGCCTCCACATGCTATGCAGGATCCACAAGTGGATCCCCACCCCAGACAAAAATAACTGTGACGCAGGCCCTGAGCACCAGCAGACTGGACTACTGCAACGCACTGTAGGCAGGATTCCCTGACAAAGACCTACTACTACTGCAACACATCCAATGCACTTACGGCTCATTGATTGTCAACGTCCCCCACCGCAGCAACATCATCCCCCAAATGTGAGACCTACACTGGTTCCCCATCAGCAAGTGGATCAGCTTGAAGCTCCACACCCAGACACACAATGCACTCCATTAGGCCGGACCAGCCTACATGTGCAGCAGACTCAGCTTCTACACCCCCACACGCCACGTCCGCTCCACCAGCCTCCCCCTCACCGCTGTCCACCGCATCGTATGACCAACCTCCAGCAGCAGTTCCCTGTCTTATCTCACCGCCAAGACCTTGCACTCCCGGGCCATCTACGGCAGACCCAGGACCTACTCCCATTCAGAGGACTCATCAAGACGAATCTCTTTGAGCGTTAGTGGCAGCCCCTTCCCATCAGAGTGGTAGATGCAACATGTGTTTTCACATGCTGAAGGAGTTGTTCCAAGGACACAGAATTCTGTATTCTCTGATTTTGATTACATGCAGCTGTGGTTGATGCAGACTGGGACGTACTGCATTCCTGGCTGTTTTTCATGTGTTTAGTTGGTGTAGTCTTAGGTGTGAGAGAGTATGAGTAGTCTGTCATCAGCAATGGATACAATGTTGAGGCTATATTTGGTTTCAAATGGTGCTGAGGCAGCCCTGTTGATGTTGACAAGGGTCAGACACTTGGATGGTCCCTCTTGCATTCAGCATTGTAATAACTTGCATTTAAAGGCGAAGGTTGTCAGTCTGATCCTTGAACCTCTTGCTGGGGTGAGTGACCCAGTTAAGCGTTGTTCCTTTGAATCCTGCATCATGTAGTGTTGCAAATCTGTGTGGTGTTAGTCTGTGTTGGAGCACACTCACAGCTCCTGGTCCCGGAGGGTGCAGATGTCACCTGTGGCTGTGAATAGGGTGATCTTGGTGCTGTTGTTGATGTGATGAGGACAGGGCTGTAGTGATCCCACAGGTGGCTGTATCTCATGTTGGAGGGGGTGCATTGAGCTGTGACTGGTGTCCCGGTGGGTATGGTAGTATGGCTGTTGTGTTGTGAGAGGTTTGGGTGGTGCTGCCTGTGGCATCTCATGTGTACGGGAAAGTTATTGTAGTGAAATTGTTGTTGTTTATGGTGAACTTTATTGGACACTTATCACAGGTCTGTAGTGCCAGGGTGATGTCTGTGGCTTTGCAGCATAGGTTGTTGTATAAATGCAGGACCTTGACTAGTTAGCAGGACTTTCCATTATGTCGGATTGTTTCTTTGTGGTTCTCCCTCATTGGGTCCATGTATGTGTTTTACATTTCAGGTGTCTTGGTGTTTATACAGTTCTTACCAAGGTATCTGCTGGTGCCTCTTGCTTCTTAGAGATCAGTGCTCTACCATGCCGTGTCCCTGTAGTGCTGTTTGTTAGGCTTGCAGAGGGTGGAGGTGTGGTATGCACAGTTGTGTATCCAGGTGTGACTTTCACTTGCAGTAACGCTGGTGTAGGCTGTGTTTGAGACCAGGGTGGTGGTTGAGGTTTGTCAGCAGTGTAGGCATGTGCAATGTCTGTGGGTCATGTTTGGAAAGGCCTGTTGTCATTCTCAAATGTTTTCCATGTATGAGTGCATGGAGGCTGGCTGAGCTGCATCAGTGAATGACTGTATATCAGTTGCTGCTGGAAATGATTGCATTTGAGACCCAGATGGGCACATTTGGACTTCCCATAGGCGTGGCTTCAGCACACCATGTACATCCGTCTGCTGTGGGCTTGCACAGCGGCTGACATTGAGTAGGCTAATTGTGACTTACAATATTCAGTGATGACGGAACACATGAACACAGGGGTGGGGGCCTTAGTGGTAGTTCATAGACCATATGTGGAGTGTGGGCTCAGATGAGAGAACTGAAATGACTTATTATGGAGACCCAAGGGATGAGTGACTGATGTGATAATGCTATGTGTCATCATGGCATGGGAGGGTGGGTAGGGGACATCTTAGATGATGTGGCTCATGTGCATATTGGCAAGGTGACTCAGGTACCACCCATGATGACCAGAGCAGTAATACCCACTTCCATGTTTGGTATGCAGGCTGCATTTCAGCCTCCATGGCAAACATGGCCAACATTCCAGCATGTATTATCCCATTTACAATTACAAGTCACACCAGCACTTCACAGCGTTGTGATTGACTCAGAGTAGTGAGCCTGGCTGGCTGATTCCTTTAACGTGACACAAAGGCAGGGTTGCATAGGCTGCAGAGAACTGGGACACATCTTTGAGGTGTGACTTCCCTCAATGTGTTCCAGATTTACAAAACAAACTTGAAACTCAATAGTAAACTTGATACATTTTTGGTGTTGACAGAATACACTTACTACTTTGGGCATTCACATAATGAACTTAGTACTTTTGGTATTCACAGGAGTTAGGATTTTGCCTTTACTCTATCTTAAGTCTGTCTTCAGAGACACTTTAGGCAAAATCGTAACTTCTGTGAATGCCAAAAGTATTAAGTTCATTCTGTGAATGTGAAAAAGTAGTAAGTGCATTCTGTGAATTACAATATAGTAGTGAGATTAGAATAGAGTCTTGAGTTCATTCTCTGAATGGGCCTCTATATGTTTTGCTGCACACACTCACACACACATCCCTGCAACCATGAGACATTGATTGTTCTGTCCTGCATTTGTTAACTCACAGCTCTCCCTCCACAATTGCCAATGTTTGACACTGTGCCCCCATGGACAACAGGTGTGACACTCTTGTACAAAAAGGCACATACATTATACCAAAACATGCCGTGTCATGACATTCCATTTCATTCATTGTTCATACTAGGCATGTTGCAACTGTAGAGTAGGTGTTTCACAGCGGAGACTTTAAATACACTGTTCAAAGTTCAGTGAGTACATGGGTTAAGTTTCCTTGTCACCACACACCCAGACCTGAAGCATTAAATACCTTTATGAACAACCACAACACACACAATGGAGTCAGATTAGTGAGTGATGCACACACCATTTTTCATAGCCAAAAATTATGTACACAGCATTAGTTCATAATCTGTAATGTTACCCCATATTTCTCATGATGTACACATATCCAAATAATAGTTCAGACATATGTCCCCCATGACACAACCAATTGTTATTGTTTCACAAATAAATGCACAACATTTTTATTACTCTTTAACATTTGTCAATATTTTTTTTTTTACATACTGACACACATTACCACATGTAGTACTTATATCACAACATAATTGGGGTCACAAAGAAGAAGAATTTCGATATATTATTTTGGAACACATGCATTGCATAGTTGACATTGTGCAGCATACATTGAAATGGTCATCGCATGACACAACGGCTACCATACTGTACGCTGTTTGCATTTGACTGGCTCAGGTACACACTGTGAACAAAGGTTTATTCCTCTTGAACACTGCAAGAATACAATGTCAGGTACCTCCTCACCTTCAACCCTGTATGCCACCTCACCTGCCAGGACATAACTCTGCTACAGACATCACCATCACTGTCACTGACAACTTCTGTGTCACCTGCATGTGGCAGCATGACAATTATCGAAGAGGCATTGTTAACCCATACACTGGTACACTCAGAATGAGCAGGCACTCTAATGTGCCATGGTTGACCATGTACTACGACAACTACATTATCGTGACCAGGCCCATGGCCATACTCAGCAGCACACCTGTCCTTCACAACAACACAGGTGCACAATGCTTGGCATGCGCCAACCCAGGCAGACTTGCACCATGTTGCAGGGGGTCCAGCGGTGCAGGGAATCAGTGTTTGTGTGCATGGAAGGGACACATTCCTGCATGATGCAGTCATGAAAAGATTTTTCACCTTTCTATGTGTCCACTTGAATGCAAAAGAGATATGTTGGTTTTATCATGGAGGGAAGATTACGTTTTAATTCAGGTTGTGCATGCCTTACACAGACCCTGTGTATGCATATCTTTGTGGCCCAGCATGATAGTTACATTTTGACGTTCCTATTGTACATTGTCAATTGGACATAGATGTTTCTGAGTATACCCTTAGCAACAGCCCTGGAAGTGCGCTTTCTGACACTTTAATGTGGCAATGATGCAATGACATGATATGTTGTACTATGTTACATGGCTGTCTGTGGCCTATTATTGTGGGTGTGGCACATTGTGGCACCACTACATGAACAAAATAACATCCTGCCAGCACAGTGGTAGCAGTCCAAGTTATACAAGTGTGAAACTCGGTCTGTTGCAGGATGTTGTGTGATTTTATTTTCAGGAGGGTAAATATATCTTTGCACCTGCGAGTGGCACTTGTCAGGTGCAGCAGTGGGCTGGGACTTCACTTTGGACATATATGTTTACTTACACAGGGGTAGCTCTTTCCCAAATGTAACATGTGCATGTCCCTGGTACAATACTTTTTGTAGACCCTTCACAGTTCATGACATTGCATGATTTCTCTTTCCACAACACGTCAGTAATTGAACCAGCCACCTTAGTTTATGCACAGCACAACATTACCTTATTTGCACATTTCCCCTTGTAGGGACTTACCCTGTGTGTCTTCCTGTGTCTCTTCCAGTTCCTCATGCAGTGCACTGTCCTGCCCTGGGATTCCAACAACCAACTCCTCTGGGATGACCGCTGCAACCCACTCCTCAAGGTCATCCAGCTCTTCTTGTTGTGATGGGCTGCCTCCTCCTGTAAGCCCAGCGTCTTTCCGGTTTTTGGCCATTTTTTCTTTAGTGCGGCGCTTTATATCACCGTTTTTTGAGGTCAATAACTGTCCGCCTAGATTGGCCCACACAGTTCACCTTGGTCAATATGTCCTGCCAAATAGCCTCTTTTTTGGATAGTGGCAATTTGGAACTAGCAAACAGCTGGTGCTGGTGGTCTGTTACCTCACTTATCAGTGTATTGTTCTCCTCAGCACTGAAATTTGTTTTGCGCTTCCTCTTTCCAAGGGTTTCTCCCTGTGTTGCAGGCTGGGCATCCTGGCTGCCATGTGGAAGGTTTCCTTGGCTGCTGCTCTGTCCTTCAGGCTCCATGGTGGCAATTTTTTCCATTTGCGGGAGAATTAGGTGATAGATGCGCGTGTTTTTGGCGTTTTCCGGATTCTGACACAACGTAATAGTGACGCAGCGATGCGTACACTTGCGTCGTTCCGCAAATGCGACTTACGGCATTTTTCCCGCACTTGCGTGTCTTTTCGCTACGTCAGGACGGCCGCGTCTGCGTCACTTTTCCCCGCCTTGCGCCTCCCCTTGCGGCATGGTGCGTCATTCCGTAGATATGACGCATCCGCGCCGCAAGTTTCTGACGCAGCGTGTCGTACGGAAAAGTGACGCATCCTTGCGTTTGCGCAAGGATGCGTCACTTTTCATAAATGAGGCCCATGGTTGGTTTAATTAAAAGCTCTTCCTTGTTTTTAGGTAGTTGGAAACAACGGATAAACAGGGTCAAAGTGCAGTAAGCCGGAACTTTGGTTTCCTCATCCCACATGTGAGAATGTTTCCGTAGAACAAATTCTAAATGGGGTACTGGGAGAGGTTTGAAGGAGCAGCAATGAAGAGCGATATATGGGATCAGTCCTGGAGGGGGAGAATGTGGCTTATCTGTGGCTGCATTATGCCAGGCACTTGCATCATATGCGACCTGGCACTGGCTGGCCACTGGACACAGGGCCAGTAGTATTTGAAAAACAACCCCTAACGCTCCTGTCTGGGCTCTGCAGTGAGACCAGATGTCCCCACAAGGGCACCATGGGTGCAGAGCACCTCACTAGTGTCCACTGTCCATCCTCATCATGGCACTAGTGCCACCCACCACGCGGCTCCCCTATGGCTACTGTGGACACTGTTTGATCTACTGCATATTTGTGTGTGCATGTGCGTCTGCGTGCATGCGTGTGTCTGTGTGTGTGACAGGCTGTCTGTGTGTGTGTCTGTCTGTCTATGTTTCTGTGTGGATATAGATTTTAAACAAACCAGGTAAAGCGTCGGGAGACTACAAAACAGATGGAAGCAGCAGCTGCAGGCTTGTCTGGGCAGTTTGGGGGCTAACTTGCAGGCATGTCCGAGCTATGTAACAGCATTCCAGCGGGAGGGAGAGAGCAGCAGGGAGGGAGAAGGAGAAATAGAGAAGGAGAGGTGGATAGAAAAAGCAGCACGGCACAGACGGCATGCTGCACTGCCTAGAAAAAGCATAGCATCTTGTAAAAAAACAGTTGGGTGAGCCGCTCCTTTATTTTATTTAGCGCAGTTCAAAAAATTCTGTTGGGCATTCGGCAAGCCCCGCCTCGCCCCACTCTAAAAAGCGCATCTCGCCAAAATCTTTTGTTCAATATTTTATGCTTTTAGTAAGCAGAGCAGCATGGGGCCTGTGCTGCCCTGCTCATTAAAGGCATAAAATATGATAAAAATAGAGTTTGGCGAGCCGCGTCTTACATTGGGAGTGGGCTGTTGCTTACGGAGATGAAGGCGAGAGGCTCGCTCGCCAATGTTGCACGTGTCCCAGGAGAAGAAGCTGTATGCAGCACTCACACACCTTTACAATTCCTTGTTTTGCCCCGTTGCAGAAAAGGGAGGAGGGGCCATCACATGCGGATGGGAGGAGGGAATAGAGGCCATTGCACGCTGTACCGTGTGATGGCCGACCAAAATGCTCTCGCCGGAAAGGGAGCTGAACACACAAACGAGGGACTTTTACAGAAATACACCAATAAGAAGCCATCAGTTCTGATTACCACAGATAGTAACCCATGGCAATCAGTGGGTTTGTGTAACGACCGGATTCTCGAACCTGATGGGATCAGCTCCTTAGAGCAACTCCAACCCAGTCGGAACGTAATCACCTCCCTCCTTAGGTCGTATTTACCATAGGTATGTATGTATATATCTTGTACCTAAGGATGGGGAAATAGCCATATACACGCATAGGTTTTCTACAATATCCCACTCATACCAGTTAGTCTCACGGCAACTTAGGCCCAGACTAGTCTACCCTAGGGCAGTTCTGATTATTTACCATTACACACTGACCAAAGTCAGTGCTCGCTCGGCACCTACGCAATCCTGCGTGTCTACGCACCGGTCTGCAGCCATAGTGCTCTCTTCCTCACAGCCCGGTCCACAATCCGGCGGACCTAAGCACTGGTGTCCCCCCCAGTGTTCTCTAACTCACAGACCGATCCGCAATCCGGCGGACCTAAGCACTGGTGTCCCCCCTAGTGTTCTCGAACTCACAGCCCGATCCGCAATCCGGCGGACCTAAGCACTGGTGTCCCCCCCAGTGTTCTCATTAACGCCGCTTACCAACGACGATCACTCTCCTATGAATACCTTTGGAAGGAATCTCTCATTGGCTACTCGGGATGTGATACTACAATAACAGGAATTACCATAACTTGCCAAATTGAAGCATGTATCCAGTATTCTACACATCAAGGGGTCCCTCTCTCCCTCATTGCTCAGTCACCTCTTACCTGACCGGGAATTACCTCCGTTCATGAAAACAATGCCTGACTAGAAGAACAGGTCACCCTGATTGAACAAGAATACAAGGCACATGTTGGTTCACTAAGAACTGGGGTATTTTATTACAATAATCATAAAAACACAATACTATACTATGACATATATCCTGCAAAGAAAAGTGAAAGGTTTGAATGTGCACACTATGAGTCATGGGCGGACGTCAACTTATGGACACGAAGTCGGGGCTCGGCAGTCATCTAGGTTCCCTTCTCGTCTGTGCCTTGGCTCGTCTTAGAATCCCACCTCAGCAGTCACGAGTGCACGCCTGCACCGCTATGCTCTGTCTTCTCTGCTTTCCTCCAAGTCACTGGAACCTTCCTTTTATTGGCTGCCGTCTCTATCTTTCTCTCTTGCCGTTCTGCACTATTTCTCTCCCCTCTTCAATCTTTCTAGGAGAGTATCAGCTTCATGATCTTTCTCGGACTTCAAAATGGCGACTGTCTGCCTGGAAATAATGAATAGCATTGATGCTAACGGCTAGCTGCCGCCTACAGACTGACTAACTCGCTGCCTCATACTTTCGCTAATATGGAAGCTTGTCCTTTCATGGAAAGTTACGGCCAGTAACCTGCCGCCCACCAAATTCTTGTACCTCCCCGTACCAAGGACACGTTCCCAGCCGGCCGGCCTGATGTTGTGTCTTCGGAATGGAGAAAAATACAGTCTTTCGATAAGGGCCAGCCTGAGCCGGTTCTCTCCAAGCGAACAACACTTCGAAACTAAAACATTACACTTGACCTAGAAGCCTCTCAAGCTGCCGGGGCAGAAAGCAAGATGGAGTCTCTCCCGTTTGAGGCCTACAAGGCCCGAAATAAGCATAACTCCATAGAAGGTATACTAGCACTCTTGCAAAAGGACGGTTTATCACTAATACTAATGAATCTATCCCCTAACATAAGTTTATAAGCCCTGATCTAAGGAAAAGGGTACGAAAGTGCATTACTGTGCCTGATGAATAGGCCCTGTCTAAGGTTCTAATCCCTGCACTAGATTGATAATAGACTAGAGTCATATCCAATCATCCTCCCTCAAAGGAGGGCCGAAAAAGTCGGTCAGAACACTTCACCCTTGACTTTAGTCTATTAATCTTTCGCTATATGGAACTAACATCTGTGGAAGAATAATAGGAAACAAAACTAACTGATCTAGCCCTCGAGCTGCATCTACAATATTGAAGTAAGGAAGGAATGCACTGAATCAAGCAGCAAATAGCTACTAAAATACTAATAGAAATCATAATACCCCCTAAAATCTGTCGTAGGGAATGTAAGTCAGGTAACCAATTGAATAACCAGTCAAACCAATCCTGGTCAATGTGTTTCCTAACCTCCTCAGTCAAGTCATGAAGTTTGTCAATATGAGCTTGAATTGATCTAGTATGGTCAGAGAGATTGAAGCAGCAAAGACCTTCAAAATCAGAGCAATCATGTCCATGTTTTAGCAAAAGATAATCGATAGCTGCACAATTTTGCAGAATCGCACGGCGTTCACCCTGGGCATCTAATAACATATCAGATAAAATTGTAGAAGTTTGATTAATTGATTTGACCATCCAACAGGCCATTTTCCCAATTGATTTGGCATTGTAAACAGCCAATGCTGGGACACCAACAATGGAAATAGCTAAACTAAGATATTCCGATTTAGAATAAGATGTAGGGAAGAATCACAGTCTTCATGTAGCATCATGGCATCACGGACAACACGGGAATAAGTATTAGGATGTGAGGAAAACATTAATAAACTCAGTCTAGTGATGGCACATGGGCCTCCGGAAATATTTGCGGGAATATAGGGCCAAGAGGTATTGCCACAGGAGAATAGCCAACCAGAAGGTAACAACATTGTACGGTAATGGCTAGGGGCAACTACTATACTTTTACAGGTCATATTATTCTTAACAGAAGTACATGATTTTGGGGGTCTTCGGGAACACAAAGTTCGTTCATGAGTCGAAAAAGAAGTGGCTGCTTTGAGTTTAGGCTTTACACATTCAGTAATTGCATTAGGATCACAAGTCAAGAAAAAACACAAGTCACACTGCGTGATAAACTGGTGCGGGAGCACACTGCTTCACCTCCCAGCAGAGTCGCCCCTGGGCATCATGGTAGATGTAGTTCAGATCGACAAGCGAGTACACTTGGAAAGTCTTGAGTGTTTCACCAGGTGGGTGCAGATTAGTGCTGGCCATCTCTGGACACGTGTTTCTGGATTATTATCCGTCATCAGCAGAGATTAGGCAAAATTATTCGGGGTTGCTGAGCAGGCTGCCGTATTCTTGGAACGCAGTATCTCTCCAGGCGCGCAGGTGCCTCTCCACGAGCTCGTCAGCTCAAAGCGGCTCGAGGGAGCCTTTAAGTAAGAAACTGGTGCGGGAGCACACTGCTTCACCTCCCAGCAGAGTCGCCCCTGGGCATCATGGTAGATGCAGTTCAGATCGACAAGCGAGTACACTTGGAAAGTCTTGAGTGTTTCACCAGGTGGGTGCAGATTAGTGCTGGCCATCTCTGGACACGTGTTTCTGGATTATTATCCGTCATCAGCAGAGATTAGGCAAAATTATTCGGGGTTGCTGAGCAGGCTGCCGTATTCTTGGAACGCAGTATCTCTCCAGGCGCGCAGGTGCCTCTCCACGAGCTCGTCAGCTCAAAGCGGCTCGAGGGAGCCTTTAAGTAAGAGACTGGTGCGGGAGCACACTGCTTCACCTCCCAGCAGAGTCGCCCCTGGGCATCATGGTAGATGCAGTTCAGATCGACAAGCGAGTACACTTGGAAAGTCTTGAGTGTTTCACCAGATGGGTGCAGATTAGTGCTGGCCATCTCTGGACACGTGTTTCTGGATTATTATCCGTCATCAGCAGAGATTAGGCAAAATTATTCGGGGTTGCTGAGCAGGCTGCCGTATTCTTGGAACGCAGTATCTCTCCAGGCGCGCAGGTGCCTCTCCACGAGCTCGTCAGCTCAAAGCGGCTCGAGGGAGCCTTTAAGTAAGAAACTGGTGCGGGAGCACACTGCTTCACCTCCCAGCAGAGTCGCCCCTGGGCATCATGGTAGATGCAGTTCAGATCGACAAGCGAGTACACTTGGAAAGTCTTGAGTGTTTCACCAGGTGGGTGCAGATTAGTGCTGGCCATCTCTGGACACGTGTTTCTGGATTATTATCCGTCATCAGCAGAGATTAGGCAAAATTATTCGGGTTTGCTGAGCAGGCTGCCATATTCTTGGAACGCAGTATCTCTCCAGGTGCGCAGGTGCCTCTCCACGAGCTCGTCAGCTCAAAGCGGCTCGAGGGAGCCTTTAAGTAAGAAACTGGTGCGGGAGCACACTGCTTCACCTCCCAGCAGAGTCGCCCCTGGGCATCATGGTAGATGCAGTTCAGATCGACAAGCGAGTACACTTGGAAAGTCTTGAGTGTTTCACCAGGTGGGTGCAGATTAGTGCTGGCCATCTCTGGACACGTGTTTCTGGATTATTATCCGTCATCAGCAGAGATTAGGCAAAATTATTCGGGGTTGCTGAGCAGGCTGCCGTATTCTTGGAACGCAGTATCTCTCCAGGCGTGCAGGTGCCTCTCCATGAGCTCGTCAGCTCAAAGCGGCTCGAGGGAGCCTTTAAGTAAGAAACTGGTGCGGGAGCACACTGCTTCACCTCCCAGCAGAGTCGCCCCTGGGCATCATGGTAGATGCAGTTCAGATCGACAAGCGAGTACACTTGGAAAGTCTTGAGTGTTTCACCAGGTGGGTGCAGATTAGTGCTGGCCATCTCTGGACACGTGTTTCTGGATTATTATCCGTCATCAGCAAAGATTAGGCAAAATTATTCGGGGTTGCTGAGCAGGCTGCCGTATTCTTGGAACGCAGTATCTCTCCAGGAGCGCAGGTGCCTCTCCACGAGCTCGTCAGCTCAAAGCGGCTCGAGGGAGCCTTTAAGTAAGAAACTGGTGCGGGAGCACACTGCTTCACCTCCCAGCAGAGTCGCCCCTGGGCATCATGGTAGATGCAGTTCAGATCGACAAGCGAGTACACTTGGAAAGTCTTGAGTGTTTCACCAGGTGGGTGCAGATTAGTGCTGGCCATCTCTGGACACGTGTTTCTGGATTATTATCCGTCATCAGCAGAGATTAGGCAAAATTATTCGGGGTTGCTGAGCAGGCTGCCGTATTCTTGGAACGCAGTATCTCTCCAGGCGCGCAGGTGCCTCTCCACGAACTCGTCAGCTCAAAGCGGCTCGAGGGAGCCTTTAAGTAAGAAACTGGTGCGGGAGCACACTGCTTCACCTCCCAGCAGAGTCGCCCCTGGGCATCATGGTAGATGCAGTTCAGATCGACAAGCGAGTACACTTGGAAAGTCTTGAGTGTTTCACCAGGTGGGTGCAGATTAGTGCTGGCCATCTCTGGACACGTGTTTCTGGATTATTATCCGTCATCAGCAGAGATTAGGCAAAAAAATTCGGGGTTGCTGAGCAGGCTGCCGTATTCTTGGAACGCAGTATCTCTCCATGCGCGCAGGTGCCTCTCCACGAGCTCGTCAGCTCAAAGCGGCTCGAGGGAGCCTTTAAGTAAGAATCTGGTGCGGGAGCACACTGCTTCACCTCCCAGCAGAGTCGCCCCTGGGCATCATGTAGATGCAGTTCAGATCGACAAGCGAGTACACTTGGAAAGTCTTGAGTGTTTCACCAGGTGGGTGCAGATTAGTGCTGGCCATCTCTGGACACGTGTTTCCGGATTATTATCCGTCATCAGCAGAGATTAGGCAAAATTATTCGGGGTTGCTGAGCAGGCTGCCGTATTCTTGGAACGCAGTATCTCTCCAGGCGCGCAGGTGCCTCTCCACGAGCTCGTCAGCTCAAAGCGGCTCGAGGGAGCCTTTAAGTAAGAAACTGGTGCGGGAGCACACTGCTTCACCTCCCAGCAGAGTCGCCCCTGGGCATCATGGTAGATGCAGTTCAGATCGACAAGCGAGTACACTTGGAAAGTCTTGAGTGTTTCACCAGGTGGGTGCAGATTAGAGCTGGCCATCTCTGGACACGGGTTTCTGGATTATTATCCGTCATCAGCAGAGATTAGGCAAAATTATTCGGGGTTGCTGAGCAGGCTGCCGTATTCTTGGAACGCAGTATCTCTCCAGGCGCGCAGGTGCCTCTCCACGAGCTCGTCAGCTCAAAGCGGCTCGAGGGAGCCTTTAAGTAAGAAACTGGTGCGGGAGCACACTGCTTCACCTCCCAGCAGAGTCGCCCCTGGGCATCATGGTAGATGCAGTTCAGATCGACAAGCGAGTACACTTGGAAAGTCTTGAGTGTTTCACCAGGTGGGTGCAGATTAGTGCTGGCCATCTCTGGACACGTGTTTCTGGATTATTATCCGTCATCAGCAGAGATTAGGCAAAATTATTCGGGGTTGCTGAGCAGGCTGCCGTATTCTTGGAACGCAGTATCTCTCCAGGCGCGCAGGTGCCTCTCCACGAGCTCGTCAGCTCAAAGCGGCTCGAGGCAGCCTTTAAGTAAGAAACTGGTGCGGGAGCACACTGCTTCACCTCCCAGCAGAGTCGCCCCTGGGCATCATGGTAGATGCAGTTCAGATCGACAAGCGAGTACACTTGGAAAGTCTTGAGTGTTTCACCAGGTGGGTGCAGATTAGTGCTGGCCATCTCTGGACACGTGTTTCTGGATTATTATCCGTCATCAGCAGAGATTAGGCAAAATTATTCGGGGTTGCTGAGCAGGCTACCGTATTCTTGGAATGCAGTATCTCTCCAGGCGCGCAGGTGCCTCTCCACGAGCTCGTCAGCTCAAAGCGGCTCGAGGGAGCCTTTAAGTAAGAAACTGGTGCGGGAGCACACTGCTTCACCTCCCAGCAGGAGTACTAGGTGGTACTAGACCTGGCAATATTTGGCAGCCACCGGCAAGCCCAGAAGATAAGAAGATGGCCTATTCCCTGCTGATGAGGGGTAAATACCCCGAAATACGTGTCCAAGGATGGCGAAGAAGGATACATCGCGGAATACTAAACTACATTGACCATAGTCCTTAGGGGCGATCCCGCTGGTGAGTGAGTGGTATGCGACCCCACCCCCTTTTGAAATGTTTAAAGCTCCCTCGAGCTGTCGGGCTGACGAGCCTGGGACCCCGCACCTGCGCGCCTGTGTGGTACTAGACCTGGCAATATTTGGCAGCCACCGGCAACCCCAGAAGATAAGAAGATGGCCTATTCCTTGCTGATGAGGGGTAAATACCCCGAAACACATGTCCAGGGATGGTGAAGAAGCATACATCGCTGAATACTAAACTACACTGACCATAGTCCTTAGGGGCGATCCCGCTGGTGAGTGAGTGGTGTGCGACCTCACCCCCTTTTGAAATGTTTAAAGCTCCCTCGAGCTGTCCGGCTGACGAGCCTAGGACCCCTCACTTGCGCGCCTGTGTGGTACTAGGCCTGGCAATATTTGGCAGCCACCGGCAACCCCAGAAGATAAGAAGATGGCCTATTCCCTGCTGATGAGGGGTAAATACCCCGAAACACGTGTCCAGGGATGGCGAAGAAGGATACATCGCGGAATACTAAACTACACTGACCATAGTCCTTAGGGGCGATCCCGCTGGTGAGTGAGTGGTGTGCGACCCCACCCCCTTTTGAAATGTTTAAAGCTCCCTCGAGCTGTCGGGCTGACGAGCCTGGAACCCCGCACCTGCGCGCCTGTGTGGTACTAGACCTGGCAATATTTGGCAGCCACCGGCAACCCCAGAAGATAAGAAGATGGCCTATTCCCTGCTGATGAGGGGTAAATACCCCAAAACACGTGTCCAGGGATGGCGAAGAAGGATACATCGCGGAATACTAAACTACACTGACCATAGTCCTTAGGGGCGATCCCGCTGGTGAGTGAGTGGTGTGCGACCCCACCCCCTTTTGAAATGTTTAAAGCTCCCTCGAGCTGTCGGGCTGACGAGCCTGGGACCCCGCACCTGCGCGCCTGTGTGGTACTAGACCTGGCAATATTTGGCAGCCACCGGCAACCCCAGAAGATAAGAAGATGGCCTATTCCCTGCTGATGAAGGGTAAATACCCCGAAACACGTGTCCAGGGATGGCGAAGAAGGATACATCGCGGAATACTAAACTACACTGACCATAGTCCTTAGGGGCGATCCCGCTGGTGAGTGAGTGGTGTGCGACCCCACCCCCTTTTTCACCCTGCGTGATATTATAGGTAGTGATCTGAGAATGAATTGGGGTAATGGAATCTGAAAGAATAGTACATAAAGGGCAATATTCATGAGCGGCAAAATCGCCGAAAATTACATTGGGTCGAGCATTCGATATATTGAAAATATGCTTCAGGGTCTCCATTGAGGCAGGGACAGCAACCAAGCAGGTCGCTAGAATATCAGTTACTGAACGCATAGGTGTCAGGCAAAAATGCGGAGAATTAGTAACTCGTTTAGCCAGAGTTGTCCAAAAGATCGATGATGAATCCCACGCAGCGAAAGAACGCGGTACTCGGGTTTTCGAATCAACCAAAGTCTGTGGGTTCCCTCCTCTCCCGACGTAGCAGGCCAAAAGGAGTCCAACGCCGGCACATCCTGCAGCACCAGTCCAGAGAATGATCTGAAAGAAAATCAAATACAGGCATTATTCATTCTCGTAGGTAACATTTGTCAGCCGGGACAGCTTCCCAGCTATCTTTCCCTGGTCTCATTACCAATATGGTATTGTCATGACCGGTTGTAATGACTTCAGCTTGTTCAGGGGGATTCTTAGGTGATTGCACCCATATTCTAGCTCCAGGATTGTCTGAAGAGCCAAAGCCTTTTTGGCCTCGCACAGTTAGCAACGTTGGGGCAGTGCCTTTCTGAATCTCACCACTGAAAACGGGCATTATTAACAATTGAGCAACTCGGTCAGTCTTTTGAATCGATAAATCAACCTCACTGCTATTCAGCAGGAGAACCTTAATCTCTCCCTGATAATCACTGTCAATCACTCCTCTGAGTACTTGAACTCCTTTTAAGGCCAAGCCCGATCTTGGGGCAATCAGTCCGAAATTTCCAGGTGGTATACAGACACCAACACCGGTTTCAAGAATGGCTCGATCTTTACTCTTAATTACAGTGTCATTCATTGCATGCAGGTCCAGGCCTGCATAACCTGGGGTTGCTCTGCATGGAGCCAGGGCTCCGGGGGAAATTTCCCAGTACATAACAGTATTAACAATGGTATTGGGTTTTGCATCAACACTTAGGGGAAACAGACGCATTAAAGGAGATTCAGCATTCAGAAAAGGACGATTGTTCAGAATCAATAATGCTTGAAACAAATGATCTCTCCAATTTTTATACTTATTATCAGTTAATTTTCGCAATTGTTCTTTAAGCAAACCATTCATTCTTTCAATAAGGCCTGATGCCTGTGGATAATATGGAATATGAAACACCCATTCAATATTATTTTCCACACAAAATTCCTGTACCAATCTTCCACGAAAGTGGGATGCATTGTCAGATTGAATTTGAAATGGAGCGCCATAATATAACATGATTAATTCCAATGTTTTAATGGTATTCACTTGGGTGGCTTGTTTGCAGGGAAAGGCCACTAAAAGGCCACTGTAAGTATCGACAATTATACAAACATATTGACAACTTTTGCTCATAGGGAGCGGACCGATATAATCAATCTGCCAAATTTGAGCGGGCAATTTTCCTCGATGTAAATGGCCTTTAACAATTTGTGGTACTTTTCGTTGTCTAGAATGTTGACATATAGGACAATGCAGAATAGTATCTTTAATGAAATTTAAAGGAATATAAATTCCTCGATCGGCGGCCCACCTGCTAGTGGCTCTCTCTCCAAAATGTCCTGCTTTCTGGTGGGCCCATTTCGCCAATCCCGCCAAATCAGAATCTTGCATGTCCACCACTGCCTCAGCAATTTTAGATTTCTCATCTGCAATGTTATGAAAGAATTTGTCAAGGGAGTCTATCGGGGTATGAGCATCCACATGAAAGATTGTCACAGTACTTTGTGGGAGCATTTCCCAAATTTCTTGCCATAATTCTTTTCCCCACAGTTCTTTTGAATGCAATTCCCAATTATGAGAATGCCAAGTTGGTAACCAAACCGCCAGTCCATTAGCTGTGGACCAAGAATCAGTGAAAATATGACATGTGCCAGGCAATTCCTGTTTCAAAACTTGGTAAACTGCATATAATTCAGCAAATTGACTACTCTTTCCTTCACCAGTTGTACTCAGTAGTTTTTGTGTGCTTGAATTATAGGACACTGCCTTCCAATGCCGTTTCTCTCCAATGAACCTCGCTGAACCATCCGTAAACCACACATGTTTTCTGTCCTCTGCTGACAAATCATCAAATGGCTTACCCCACTTGACAGGAGATTCCTGTACTACAGGTACGGAGCAATCACTCCCAGTCTCATTTGATGGCGCCTGCGCCACTTGCTCATGTAATGCTGCCACACCTTTCAGACCCACACGTGCCCTGTCCTGAATATACCATTTCCATTTAATCACACTCGCCTCTTGAGCATGTCCAATTCGATGAGTTTTCGGCGCACTCAAAACCCACTGCATAATAGGAATTTCAGGTCTCAAAATTACATCATGACCCAAAGTCAATTGCTCGGTATCCACCAGAGCCCAATAACATGCAAGCAACTGTTTCTCAAAAGGTGTGTAACGCTCACCAGCCTCAGGTAACTTTTTAGTCCAAAAACCTAATGGTACTTTTTGTTTGCCTTGGTTTTGCCACAGACTCCAATTCGCATAAAGACCTTGCACGGACACATTCAAATCCACATCACCCTCGCACACAGGCCACAGATCCAAAGCATACTGAATTGCTTCCTTTGCCAGATTAAACGCATTCTGTTGTGGTTCACCCCATTCAAACACGTTCTTTTTGCGAGTGACTCGATATAAAGGGGCCAGTATCTGACTCAAATGTGAAATATGTTGACGCCAAAAGCCGAACAAGCCAATGAAGCTCTGGGCTTCCTTCCGATTCCTTGGGACTGCAAAATCTAAAACTTTTTGTTTAACCTGCGGGATCACCTCTCTGTGACCTTCATGCCAATTAATACCTAAAAACTTTACATTCTGGGATGGACCTTGTAGCTTATCAGGATTAATTTCCCAACCTTTTTCACGTAAGCACACAAGGATTTGGTCTAATTGGGTCTGAACTTGATCTTGGGTTTCGCCTTGAATCAAAATATCGTCAATATAGTGACATACCTGAATTTGCGGGTGTACAGATACTTCGGACAAATGTTCCGCCACCGGCCGGTGACAGATCGTAGGACTGTGTACATAGCCTTGGGGAAGACTTCTAAACGTCATTTGACGTCCATTCCATGTAAAACTGAACTGTTCCTGACACTCAGGGGCAATCGGAATTGAAAAGAAAGCATTAGCAATATCAATGGACGCATACCATGTACCTGGATGCTTTTGGATTCTTTCAATTAAGGTAAAAATGTCTGGTACCGCAACAGTCAAAGGGGGTGTATGTTTGTTCAGCTCGCGATAATCAACAGTCATGCGCCAAGAATTATCACTCTTGCGCACCGGCCAAACGGGATTATTCCAAGCAGAAGTAACCGGAGTTATAACTCCTGCATCAACCAAATCCTGAATAGTGGCACTAATCTCTTCATGGCCACCTGGAATACGATATTGCTTCGAGGAAACAACTTTCGTAGCGTGAGGGATTTTTATGGGGGGCATTCGTAAACGACCAACCCGTACGGGTCTGGATGATATGTAATGCTTAGTTCCAAATTGATAACAGCCGTCATCTAAATGCAAAATCATTCCTTTTAAAATGTCGATTCCAATTATATATTCCAAAAGTGGTACAACTAATACAGAATATTCTTTTCGGGGAATTCTGCCTATTCTCATTTCAAGTGTAGTTTGCACTGCGGGAGTTTCCTTTCCACCTAAACCAGTAATTGTGAAAAATTGGCCCTTGAATTTCTTTGATTTACCTTTAATAAGAGTGGCCTCTGCTCCTGTATCTACCAATGTTCGGGCCCTTTGGATATTACGATGTTTCCAAAAAATTTCAATATCTACATAGGGTCTATTGTCTTTGTGAGCCCACATGCGTACTGGAGCTTGACCTATTTTCCTAGTCATTCTTACTGCGTTCTGTCAACCAGGACAAATCAGGATAAATGCTCTCATGTTTCTTGGGTATCAAAATATCTTGTTCATATCCATCTCCATTACGAAATGGATTCTTGTCATCTGCATAGTACTGTGAATTACGATCGGAAAGCCTGTGTCGATCCTCCCTCCTCCTCAACTCAGTGGACTGATCCCTTTCATCTCTATATCTGTTGTAGCCACGATCATCTCTCCCCCTTTCTCTTTCCACCTCTCTCCCCCTCTCCTTCTCACGACGAGGGGACACATCACGTTCATATCGCCGATCAGCACGACGATCAGAATCAACACGATGCTTGTCATCATCACTGTCATCAGAGTACCCACGATCACAATCATTCTTACGCACACGTCGGGCACCCTCCTTTCGATCCAGACCACGCTTGCGAAACATGTCCCACAAGCGATTATTAGGTTCACCATCAATGTCTTCCTTTTTCACACCATCAGCTAATAGGGCAGGAAACATATCTCGTCTAGTGAACTTATAATCTCCAGCAGTACGACCCTCCGGTCTGGACTGTCTCTCAGGTTTAAACCAGTCACCCAACTCACCAAGCTGACAAACAGATTCAAGCACTATGGATTGCCAGTTTGATTAATCAACAAAGTCATCATAACCTGCTTATAAGCAACAGGGGAAGAACTGATAATGTGATTCCGCACAGAAGATGTCAATAAACCATCCAACGACCTGTCAGCAGTACTGAGAAAAATCGCAGTTTTCATCACCTCCTCTTTCAGTCGTTGCGCCGCATCGTGCAAAGTGTACCACGGCTTGTCATTGAAAGGCCAGTCAGATTCAGTAGGATATCTATGGTTACAGCCATCAGTCGCCAGCTGGAGTAGACTAATTTGGCCAACACCATTAAAATTTCGAAAATGATCTTGTACAGTAGAATCGGAACTCAAAGAGCAAAATCTCAAGGCATCTCCTGCATCTAACATGATACCTGCAGCGCCTAATTCATAAAGACGCACCATCCACGTAAGTAAGGCCTCACCAGGCCGTTGTCGAAATCGTTGTAAAATGTCACTAACTTCCTGTTGAGTAAAGTCTTCAATACTATCCATATGAATACCATTTGGATTACCAGGAGCCTGTTATAATTTGCGCCGAAAAACCGGGTGTGCAGAAACCTCCGGACGGGCATCCGAAGAAGCCCGATCCATAGATTTAGAAGAACAATCAGGATGAGATACGTCATCAGAATGGGAAGAGCGACCACGGCCGCTAGAATCATCATCTTTGTCACAAGAAGTAGATTTACAATCACGTCCGGAGCGAGAAGACTCGCGCCTATCAGCCTCCTCAGCCGAGGAGCCAGAATCATTCGAGTCCCAGATATTACCATCCCACTCGTCGGGGTTCCAATCCAGTCCGGCTTTCACCACGACCAGACGTACCTTCCGTTTACAAACACGACCACGACTGTGTTTATACTTATATTTTGCAATGCGAACAGCAGCCCTTTCAGCTATAGTCTGATAAGTTTCAAGTTTGTCGGCAAGCAATTTATTCTGACATCGCAAAAGAGTATGCGCATTTTGCACCTCAACAAACTTTTCCTCCATGTCCACAAATTGTTGCTGTAATTTCACAAATTTCTCATGAAGAATTCTGTATGCAGTTAAAACAATCCAACCTCTGCGATCTAAAATAGGAAGCTCATCACCCTTCACTACCGGTGCCTTCTGCAAGCAAGAAACCACATCAGCAGGCTCCGCCTGCTCCAGACAAGAAGTCCAATTCTCACTCAAACCAGTAGAATCGGCCCACTCACGGGCCAATGCCTCATAAGGCGTTGACTCCCAGCCGGGAATTTCAACAGGTAATTTAAAGGTAGATTTTGATTTGCGCGAAAACATTTTAGCACACAAAAAAGATATACAAAGCTATCAACAAATAATATACAAAAGAAAATACGTACGAGCCGAGCGCAAACAACAAGATGAAAACAATACAGCGCACACAGGCTCCGTAAACAGTTCGTGACGCCAGATGTAACGACCGGATTCTCGAACCAGATGGGATCAGCTCCTTAGAGCACCTCCAACCCAGTCGGAACGTAATCACCTCCCTCCTTAGGTCGTATTTACAATAGGTATATATGTATATATCTTGTACCTAAGGATGGGGAAATAGCAATATACACGCATAGGTTTTCTACAATATCCCACTCATACCAGTTAGTCTCACGGCAACTTAGGCCCAGACTAGTCTACCCCAGGGCAGTTCTGATTATTTACCATTACAAACTGACCACAGTCAGTGCTCGCTCGGCACCTAAGCAATCCTGCTTGCCTATGCACCGATCTGCAGCCCTAGTGCTCTCTTCCTCACAGCCCGGTCCACAATCCGGCGGACCTAAGCACTGGTGTCCCCCTCCAGTGTTCTCTAACTCACAGCCCGATCCGCAATCCGGCGGACCTAAGCACTGGTGTCCCCCCCAGTGTTCTCATTAACGCCGCTTACCAACGACGATCACTCTCCTATGAATACCTTTTGAAGGAATCTCTCATTGGCTACTCGGGATATGATACTACAATAACAGGAATCACCATAACTTGCCAAATTGAAGCATGTATTCAGTATTCACCACATCAAGGGGTCCCTCTCTCCCTCATTGCTCAGTCACCTCTTACCTGACCGGGAATTGCCTCCGTTCATGAAAACAATGCCTGACTAGAAGAACAGGTCACCCTGATTGAACAAGAATATGAAGCACATGTTGGTTCACTAAGAACTGGGGTATTTTATTACAATAATCATAAAAACACAATACTATACTATGACATATATCCTGCAAAGAAAAGTGAAAGGTTAGAATGTATGCACTATGAGTCATGGGCGGACGTCACCTTATGGACACGAAGTCGGGGCTCGGCAGTCATCTAGGTTCCCTTCTCATCTGTGCCTTGGCTCGTCTTAGAATCCCACCTCAGCAGTCACGAGTACACGTCTGCACCGCTATGCTCTGTCTTCTCTGCTTTCCTCCAAGTCACTGGAACCTTCCTTTTATTGGCTGCCGTCTCTCTCTTTCTCTCTTGCCGTTCTGCACTGTTTCTCTCCCCTCTTCAATCTTTCTAAGAGAGTATCAGCTTCATGATCTTTCTCGGACTTCAAAATGGCGACTGTCTGCCTGGAAATAATTAATAGCATTGATGCTAACGGTTAGCTGCCGCCTACAGACTGACTAATTTGCTGCCTCATACTTTCGCTAATATGGAAGCTTGTCCTTTCATGGAAAGTTACGGCCAGTAACCTGTCGCCCACCAAATTCTTGTACCTCCCCGTACCAAGGACACGTTCCCAGCCGGCCGGCCTGATGTTGTGTCTTCGGAATGGAGAAAAATATAGTCTTTCGATAAGGGCCAGCCTGAGCCGGTTCTCTCCAAGCGAACAACACTTCGAAACTAAAACATTACACTTGACCTAGAAGCCTCTCAAGCTGCCGTGGCAGAAAGCAAGATGGAGTCTCTCCCGTTTGAGGCCTACAAGGCCCGAAATAAGCATAACTCCATAGAAGGTATACTAGCACTCTTGCAAAAGGACGGATTATCACTAATACTAATGAATCTATCCTCTAACATAAGTTTATAAGCCCTGATCTAAGGAAAAGGGTACGAAAGTGCATTACTGTGCCTGATGGATAGGCCCTGTCTGTGGTTCTAATCCCTGCACTAGAAAGATAATAGACTAGAGTCATATCCAATCATCCTCCCTCAAAGGAGGGCCGAAAAAGTCGGTCAGAACACTTTGCCAGACCCCACAAAAGAGACATAACAGGTCGATCGAAGCTCGACCTAAAAAAGTCCGGCAACCAGCCCTCTGAATTTAGATGAGCTACTGTCAGTAAAAGACTTAAAAAATCTGTGGAAATGTTTGGTATAGGAGTGGTATAATGTGAAAACATGTTTTACGTGTTTTTATATCTATAAAAAGTGTTTGTATTAGAACATTTTTGGGGGCAAGAATGTGTATTGAGTGTACTTTTATTGTCTGTGAGTGTTTAATCTATATGTAATGCTACTTGTTAGTGAGTACCCATGTATGTTGGAAGAACATATGTTGGGAACTAAGAATTCTAGACCCATGCACTTAACCACCCATACTAGTATTTTACAAATGATTCTGGCATATAATCCCTCAGGCTGGGCGGGAGTAATGATTCCATGTATTGCACTCTGCACTTGGTCTGCTTGCCTGTCAGAGATGATCTTGACCTGTTTCTATAGTGCTGCAAAGTTGACATGTTATGTGTGACACTTTCAGTTAGTCCATGCTTTTAAGCCTGCAGCACAATGCCTTCAGGGAATTGTAATTTTCCTTCTCTCCTTAATAAACATGGGCTTTCATGGGTAAGCATTAAGTATGGGCGAAACGCGCAAATTCACGTTCCGCAAAATCCGCAAATTCGTGTGAATTTGCAGATTTTTTTTGCATGTTCGCTGGGCTTTTTGCATGTTCGCGGGCCGGTTGCAGAGCATCGACCACGAAGTTACCCATGCGGTCGTACATGGGCGCGGCCATCTTGTGCACGTTGCGTATTTCCGTTTCTGGGCGCTATTTGCAAGCTCGCGTTGTGCGCGGGGCGCGATTACGTGTTCGTGCGTGTTTTTGCGTGCTCGCATGGGAAATATCGCGCAAACTTACCCACGAGGTCCTCAATGGGTGCGGCCATCTTGTTTTTCATTCATTGCTATGGTCTGGGCATGGCTTTTCTATCCTCTTTCAATCTTTGCAATCCTTTGTTTCTTTGAACTTTTTTTTGCTCTTTTTTGCTCAATATCTATCTCTCTATTTGTCTAGATCTATATTTTGTGTTTTTTCAACTTTTTGTTACTTTAATAACTACTTTTTTTTAAGTCTGGGCGGAAAATCCGTTCCGCTCGCGGATTTTGCGGATTTTCGGTAAATTCGCAATCCGCGAGATTCGCAAATTTCCCGCAAAATCCGCAAATCCGCAAGCAGCGGATTTTATGGCTTGCTCGCACTGTTCGCGTGAGTTCGCGGCTTCCCAGTTCAACTTTGCGCCCCGCGAATAAGCGCTAAATTGCAGAAATACGATCTTAGCAAAACTGAAACTACTTACCAGGTTCAAAAGTTCAAGCTCATCATTAGTAGCCATTTCCTGTAGTGCTTCCTGAGGGGCCCCTCCAGAGTTCAGTTGCCTACTTGCAACTATTATGTGACCCTGCTCTGACCCTCAGAATAGTTACACATATGCCACAAAGGTCCTGAATTACAGCTAAGGGAGACAAGCAGGAGCCAGGCTGGAAGTTCAAATCCAGTGACACATTAATCAGCCCCTAATTCATTATTGTCAGTTGGGGCAGGGCAGGTGTTGTAACTAATTTTGCAACAATGAAAGCACTTAGCAGGTGCAAAAGATCACTAATCAGGAAGCACTAAGGAAGCAGGTGCCAGCTAAAAAAATATTCTGTGACACATTAATCAGCCCCAAATTAATTCAGGTCACTTGAGGCAGGGAAGGTGTGCTTTGCTTTGCCACAATAATGTACACTGGACAACCAGAGGGTGCTGTGATGAAACAGAGGGTGGCATGGGTGAGCCAGAGGGTGGCATGGGTGAACCAGAGAGTGGCAGTGGTGACAGAAGGTGGCAGTGATGAAGAAGAGTGTCCCAAACAGGCTGGACACGTAGAAACAACAAGTTCGCAAAACTTGCGACCCGACAGGTAAGTTCGCGTTTGCGAAATTGTACAAAAACCCTCGCGAACTGGCAGAAACCCGCGCGAACACAAAAAAAAAATCCGCAAATTCGCGAGAATTCGCGGATTTTGCGGATTGCGAGTTCGCAAATCCGCAAAATTCGCGAACGCGAGATTCGCAAAATTCGCCCATGCTTACTTTTTTTGTTGAGCTCTCTCTTTTATGTTATTTACTTCTTTTCCCCCTATTCTTTTCTTCTTTCACCCAGGACCATGGCAAAGGGAGCCGGGAAAAGCAAGGGGAAGGGTCCCGCACCCCGTACTCGGCTCCCTTGCGGGAGATTGAGGGGGGAGGATGTAGTGGCCAGAGAGGTTTTCAGCGCTGTGGAGGTGGCCGCTCTTATATTTTATGTTCTGCGCCACCTCCCGAAGATAGTGGCAGCAGGGGGCAGGCCCGGTCACAGGTATGGCCACCGGGAGCGTCACCAGCTGTGGGATAAGGTGTGCCGGGCCATGCGTAGGGAGTTGGGGGTCCGGCGCACCTATGACCAAGCGACGCACAGGTGAGCTGACCTCCTCGACCGGGAGCAGGACCTGCTCGACAAGCTAGGCGTGGAGATCCCTGGCCTTGGTGAGTAGCTATGTAATAACTACTTTGTTCTAGAGGAGGAACACCTGGGGAAAGCCCCAGATCCTGCTATTATCCTTGCAGATTTATATTAATCAGAGATTGAAATGTGAACCCTTATATTAATCTCCTTTCTGATGAACTAGTGAGTGGAGCTGATTCACCTGCTTCCTGGGCTAGGGTACACATTATAACAATCTATAAAAAGGCCAATAAGGGTGACCCCGAGAACTACAGACATAGAATCCCCTTGACTATTTGCAAATGATTTTTGGGAAGCCCCTTCTGGTGCATGGGTGGAGCTCAAATTCTTTCATCTCTTTAGTCAGGTTTTCACAATAAAGTTAGTATCACTGACCAAATCTTTCATTTTTCGTTATTACTTGGGAGTACATCACCCTTACTAAAGACCATCTGTGAGTGTCCTTCATTGGTCTAAGGCAGTGTTTGGTCTGGTTCCCGGAAAGAGATGATGGGAGATCATTGTGTTTTCCTTTCCACATTCTAGACATCCTTATCTGACTCCACCAGTCTAATTGTGCTCAAGTCAGATGGGGTAGGCGGAGAGAGCTTTCCACTCCAATACCACTACATAGGGGAGTTCGACAGGGCTGTGTTCTGGCTCCCCCTCTATTTTCTGTGTATATTAATGGTGCTGTTGAGTACCTTATCTGTTGCACCAACGATACTCCAAAATTGAGTGTCACTACATTTCGCAGATGACATCCTGCTATCAACTAAAACTGCTTCAGGCTTGCAAAACCTCCTAAACACATTTAAAGACTTTTGCAAGACCAAATATATGGTATATAACCCCCATAATGGTAAACCCCATTTGGTTAAGATTATTCTCAAATCAGTACAGATGTTTGGCTATTTGGGTTTAAGGGTGTCTAATTGATTACCTTGGAATCGAAGTAACAGAAGAGCAGACTCCTAGTAGATCATAGCGCCTCAGCAATTCTGAAAATGTATCGGTCAAGTCAGTTTAAAGCTGTCTCTCTTGCCATTCTATTGTTTAAACTCAAGGCTTAATCCACAGATTTATATAAAGCGTAATTATGGGGTATTTTTAATGTGAATAACTTGACAACAAAGGAAAATACCCTTCTTAAATCAGTACTAAATCTTCCTCACATATCACTAAATTTGCTCCTGATTCTTGACACAGGGCTTAAAAGTATTGATCATTTAGACCACAGCTTTCCAAACTTTTCATGTTGGTGACGCACCTTTTAGACAATGTTCATCTTGCGACACGGTAATGCACGTGAGCGCCCGAACCACCTAAGGGCGATTTGGGGGGGTTATCCCCTGAGGAAATTTTGAAATAATAGTTGACAAATGGTGTATTTTTTAAGCAAATTTGAGAAAGCAGGAAGGTTAATAAAGCAATTGTGAATCTGTTCTAACAAAGACAGTGACTGGCAAAACTGGGTGTAAGCAAGGTTAGGTTTGTGCCTGAAACAAGAAAATAATCATGCACACATTGACACATGCCCCAGTGATTTTCGGCACAAAAAGGGGGGTTGAATCCATCATCATTCTTTAGCTCACTTCGCCACCTCAGTTCAGACCCAGCTATATGACAATGAATTTACACTGGAAGAGTAAGCAGTAAACACAGAGCTGGAATCTCAACCAATTTTGAAAGTCAGAAATATAAACAAAGCATTCACTTAACAGCAAAACAAAAAAACAGCTTCCTTGAAATGTGACTTTCAGAATGTACAAACCAGAGTGCAACACTATCTTGATGGCTAACTGAACAACTCTAGTTTACAGGCAGGCGTAGGTTCAGGACCTCTGCTGCTCACAGAATTACCACAGTAAAGGAAGAACTCTCTTCCACTAGGATCCCAAGTGGGAATTTCAACCCTGTATCATGGGAAGTATCAAGCCCACTGGCCTCCGGCAAGTCCATGTAGTAGACTGCCATCATCACAATGGGAGGACAGAGGGTAAATCATCCACATCCCCACAATCATCTTCTCTCAGCGGAAGCAAGCTCTGGCCAGAGTCGGAGCAAAAAAGACAATGGAGCCTCATATGTTTTCTGTGCTCACAGCATGGTTGGAAATGTGTTGTTTTAGGATAATACACTGTTCCATTGCACACTGAATTTCATTTTAGAAGTCAAAGACTGACAAAAGTGGGAGCGGAGCTCCAGAACCACATTCCAATGAGAAGAAAGAAAGGAACTGACATCGGCCTACAGTGGTGGCGCTTATATGTGGCTCCACTCTGTCACTTCTGGGGTGGCACAAAGTCTACTATAAGCCGCACCACGCAACATAGAGGTGCATGGGAGCCTAGGTATGAAAAGTTTCCGGATCCTGTCTGGCCCCTGAGGAATATCAAGCTAAGAAATATATGTTTAGAATTATCCATCAGAAGGAAGTGGCTTATAAATTAAAATCTCCCCCCCTCGTCTTTTTGAATAGCAGAGCAAACAAAAAAAACAACTATATGAATCAGACAAATCCCCAAAGCTTTGCAAAATTCTATTTGAAAGGCATTTTCAAATGTTAAGCAATGTATTTATACAACAACATTCTGGATATTCTGTCTGTTGTGTCACCATGGCATATGTCTTTGCAAAAAATGACCAGAAGATACACAACACCCTGGCGTCCCTGTGTCAGGTTTAGCATACCAAGGCTTATTAATCTCTACCCAAAGGTGGACAGGTCTCAGTTCGGCCCGGCATGGGTTTGGTGGAACGATAACCACGCGCTTACTCTAGTTATAGTTGTCACATGGCTACAGCCTGAGCAGGTCGGGAGGGCCAGCGGCTTTGGGGACGGATGTTGCGGAACACACAGAGTGCCATGCTGCAGCTAAAGGGCGATTTTCTACCTCTGGAAAGCAACAACCAGCCCAATAATAAAAGGAAGCGTGACAACGAGGCCAGCACCTGTGGTGTGAACCCAGGCCGTGTACCAGCCGGTGGAACCCCAGGGAGGGGCAACAGGGAGTACGGCCAGGTGGTTGTCGGGTGTGTGACACCATGGGAGAGTTGTGGGTCTCATATTGGGGAGGTGCCTTTGGAGGCATTATAGCCCAAAACATATTTGGTGGACTGGTTACCAGATACATATGGTGAGTGGTGGCTGCTGTTCTCGGCTAACCCCTTACATTGATACTTCATGGGCATGCTGATATGTGGTAGGGCGATTTCACGGGCCCTAGGTCTGTAATGGAGTTACACTTAAAGCATATATTATTAAGTGAGGTCCGAGCGTTGAGCGCAGTCCAAAATCGCTGTACATTAGGTACGAGTTTGACAGAATTTAGTAAGGACCGAAGCACTGTAGCTCTATGTTCTGAAACAGCTGTACTAAACCCAACTCCCTAGTGATATCCCTGCGCCTCGGTTTTCAGGAAGAAGAATGATAAACGTTCTCTTAAGAGCACCCAAAAATGCACCCTTTTCAAGAGAAGGTTGAGGTTTGTGTTGCATTCATAAAAGTACTCAATTAGGTAAGTAGATCCAGTAGTCGTTGGTATTCTTAAGTAGGTATTTATTGGTTAAAAGTAGGTAATATGAAGGTAAGAAGGAGTAAGGGAGAAGGCCCCACCGGGAGCAGCATCCAGCTGCTCAGCCCACTCAATCAAACTGACCACACATTCAAACCATGCACACAGGAACATTCCAATGACATCACACACACAGGCTGAGCAGCAGGGAAAGAGATGATCAGGATATAACACATCTCCCTCTTTTAAAACAATGAAAACAAAAGAGAGAAAGTGAAACTAAATACAGTATGTCCTGATGATGACAAAAACAGGATTTCAAATTTCAAATATATCACAATCATAAAAAATTGTTGCATAACAGATGAAGAGAGGAACAATATCTCCTCGCACAAAACAAGAGAGAAATCACATAAGAACCATCCCCCTTCACAAACAAAAACCCAAAATATCACCAATCATGCCAGTTGGCCAGACTGTCATGAAAAGCAATAAAAGGGAATCAACTAGACAAAATGGCGTCCCAATAGAATAACAAATTTAGGACATAGGAGTTACCACGCTACCCGAAACACACTTAAATAAAGCATAAAGAACAAAGCGCATAATACCTAGTGCATGGGGTACATGGCTACCTAGCGACTCTCTGTAAAACTGAACACCTCTAACTGAATAGAGCACTTGCGTGGTTCAGGAAAATAAAACATGAATAAACAGAACTGAGGACTCTGCAGCCTCATATAATTTCATCACAAAGAAATGGAGCACCTCAAACCATGAGCACGTATGTGGCTCCGCAACATATGCATCCTAAAAATCCAAACTGGATAACTAAACTTCAGAAAATACAGGAGCGCCTCAAACAATGAGCACCTATGTGGCTCCGCAGAATATGCATACTAAAAATCCCAAAATACACACTAGCATTGAACTCCTCAAAGTTCAACAGAATACACACTAGCATTGAACTCCTCAAAGTTCAACAAAATACACACTAGCATTGAACTCCTCAAAGTCCAAGAAAATACACACATTGAACTCCTCAAAGTTCAAGCAATAAATGTAGACACTGCACAACTAATCGCAGTAAAGTGTGAACTCCTCTATTTACAATAGAGCACTATTAAATAAGTGGTTCATCAAAAATCAGCATAAATACATATCAACACTTAATGAACACCTCAAATTAATTGAGCACAAATGTGGTTCATTTCCATAAATAAATTCTAACATTGCCACAACTCAGCATAGCAAAACCTGACAATTAAAATCGACCTTTAAAGAAAACAGTATAAATAAATTAATTCATCAATTTCAGCACATAAGAGTTCCATGCAGTAAAAGTAAATAAGTAAATCACTCAGAACACAACATGTACATCAATACATATATAAATATAGCGACTGATGGAAAATAAGAAACTAAAATAATAAAAGTAGTCACCGTTGTCATGCTAGACGTTGTGAATTGTGACACCTGAAGAAATAAACAGTACCTTGACTCTTTGAAATAGAAACGAAAACATCAAAAGAAATCGTTCCATATGTTGAAATCATTTGAAGAAACTGTTCCAGATGAAAGCAAAGAGTTGCTGGTGAGCGATGTCTCACCCGATCTGAAACTGAGCACTTTTAGACAATATGGAAAAGATTATTTGAAACACGAACTAAATATGAAGGACTCGACCTGCCAACGAAAACCAGTTCCTGTGGAGACCAACTGCAGAGAGACTCATCTCCTCCTTGACATAGCAATGCTGCTGTAAATGATCTCCAAGCGCCACACGAAGATAAATAAGGCATGAAGAAAATAAGTTTTGAAGAACATAAATATGTCCGACCTGCGCTGCGTGCCCTTGCGCAGTGACGCCACAGGTCAGAGGTTGAGGGCCTCTGATGCTATCTGCTGCTGCCACAGCGCTGTGAGTGCACCGAACTTCCCCAAAGGCGGTTGGAGATTCCAAAACGTCATCAGTGAAGAGATGACTGCAAGGCTGAAGGATCTCCCAGCTTAAAACGGCAGGTGCGTGCTCGAGACAGTATTTCAAAAATGAAAGTGGCAGTTGGCAGCAAGAAGACACGAAGGCAAGGTTAATTCTTAATAAAACAAAATGTCTCACCTAACTTTGCCTAACGGAGCACACTGCTGGGGAAAATTACTTAAAGAAAAGAAAGGTCAAATAGGACGTTTTTTTCACAGGAGCATCAAAAATATAAATCAGGCAGTAAATAAACAGAACTCGAAGTGGCTTGAAATGCAAGGGACAAAAACGTTGTTAAGTTACAAGCTCCGTTGTGACACTGCTTGAAAATTAGTTTCCATAAGGCCAAAACTTGCATGCTTGACACTTCAATTATCCTCACATATCCTCCAGAAAAATGTTGGTTGACAGTTTACTTTTCACTGTTTCAGCCAAGATAAAACATTCGCCTTCAGTAATGGTGAGAGTCTTTAGTTAAATCTTTTATCTTATTAGATACGCTTCCATCAAATAGTAGACAGTCAATTTAAAAGAGCAGTGAATGTAAAAACTCCGTTAAGTTGAACGCGCTGGCACCCAATTATCTCTTTAACACTGCTCGCAGCTTGAAATATATTTAAGTTTTTCACTGTTTTACTCTGACACCAGTCATAACTTGAAATTTTGACGCTCTTGTAAATAAATCTGCCATTATAAAATTCAATAAGCTACACAAAGTCCAACGCTTGAAACATACCTTTATAGATGTTTCCTGTAGGCTGTCAGATGTGACATGACACCGGTGGGGCATCAAAAGCGTTGCTTGTCTTCTTTTAAAAGCTTTACTTTCCATCTTTGTAGTTCCATTTTTCAAATGTAGTTCCTGCACACGTAGTTCTTTCTGCCTCGTCGCCATTATTGCATTCATAAAAGTACTTAATTAGGTAAGTAGATCCAGTAGTCGTTGGTATTCTTAAGTAGGTATTTATTGGTTAAAAGTAGGTAATATGAAGGTAAGAAGGAGGCCCCACCGGGAGCAGCATCCAGCTGCTCAGCCCACTCAATCAAACTGACCACACATTCAAACCATGCACACAGGAACATTCCAATGACATCACACACACAGGCTGAGCAGCAGGGAAAGAGATGATCAGGATATAACAGTTTGATAGCCTCTTCTTTATTTTTCTTCATGTAATAACGTTTACGCTCCGCGCACAGTCCGGCTGGTTTATTGGCAGGGGGCATTCATATTACTTTAGAAGAGATGTGCTTTATTGCCCAATTGGATGTAGTACAGAAGTCTCCCGTTAAAACTTTGACAGGTTGAAAGTCATATAGGTTTGGCTGGGTTCAAGGTTCTTCTCAAATCACCTTTGTACGGGCATCCCTATTAGTAAGCAACTTCATGCACAACTTTCCTTGTTCTTAAAGCCATGTTTGCCTTATCCACGTTTTTTAACGTCTGCATTTCTTGGCAACGGCTCCAACTGTCACTCTTCATTACCAGTTCTGTCTGCATTCTTTGGGAGGCTCGTTCACTTAGTGTATATAGCCCTTCAACAATAATAGTACCCAGAATTGTTAACCTTGCACTTAAAAGATTGCGATAAGGTGGTGTAGATTCATTTTTGCGAACTTGATGTAACCTATCTGTGCACAGTAAGTGCTGAGGAACTTGGGCTATTTTTAGGGAAGAGGGCCATGCAGAATAACTTTATTATTGAATATTTGAATATGGAATTACAGCATGACTGGTTTTGGCCAGTAAATCTTTTGAAGTAACTTTCAGCTGTAATGGCCAGCGCTAGGTGTACTCAAACCCACAGTTATCCCTGGTATAAAGTGAAAATGGAAAGAAAAAGTGAGGCACCATAAACGTAGTCCCCAAAAATTAAGGGACAGATTCATGAGGCCCGTGCGCCACGTTTACGCCACTGTTGCGTCACGCAAGGCGGCGTAAACGTGGCGCATCCCTATGAACGATTTACAACGTGACGCATCTAGGCAGATGCGTCACGTTGTAAAGCCCTGCGCCGCATGTGGGCGTTCCGGCGCAGGGTGGGCGTTCCGGGGCAGGTGCGCCTCGCAAAAGTGGCTGAGTGAAATCTATGAGATTACACTCAGTCACTTTCAGGGCAATGCTGCGTCAAAAGCCTGCGCCTGCTTGAAGCAGGCGTAGGTCTTGACGCAGCATTGTTAAAATGGGGCACCACCGAGCCTTGCTGGAGCTGCGTCGCACTTGCGACGCAACTCCAGCAATGCGCCACATTTCCGGCACAGATGCGTCACGCATCTGTGCCGTTTTTGCACCATGGTGCGCCGCATTATAAATGCTGATCTTTGGACTGGGTAAGAGTGGTCTGCTTAATTCAGACACTCTGTTCATCACCACCCCCTTTTCTGAATCGTTTTTGGCCACTATAGGTGTGGCAGGGTATACTCAGACATGAGTCCCTTGCTCACTGCACCATCAGGATTCAAGCAAGCCGGGCCGACGACGGCTGAAATGCCAGAAACCGGTCCCCGGAAGCTTGTCTCCTTTCTGGTGAAGAATTGGCTTGGTAGTTTAGTCTGCCCTGTTCCCATGATGCACTGGGCCAGGGACAGACTGATTTGCATATAGTCAGGTTCTGAGCTGGGATGGTGCAGTGAGCTGAATAACGGTGATGGATCAAGCCCTGATCATTGGACTGGGTAAGAGTGGTCTGCTTAATTCAGACACTCTGTTCATCAACACCCCCTTTTCTGAATCGTTTTTGGCCACTATAGGTGTGGCAGGGTATACTCAGACATGAGTCCCTTGCTCACTGCACCATCAGGATTCAAGCAAGCCGGGCCGACGACGACTGAAATGCCAGAAACCGGTCCCCGGAAGCTTGTCTCCTTTCTGGTGAAGAATTGGCTTGGTAGTTTAGTCTGCCCTGTTCCCATGATGCACTGGGCCAGGGACAGACTGATTTGCATATAGCCAGGTTCTGAGCTGGGATGGTGCAGTGAGCTAAATAACGGTGATGGATCAAGCCCTGATCTTTGGACTGGGTAAGAGTGGTCTGCTTAATTCAGACACTCGGTTCATCACCACCCCCTTTTCTGAATCGTTTTTGGCCACTATAGGTGTGGCAGGGTATACTCAGACATGAGTCCCTTGCTCACTGCACCATCAGGATTCAAGCAAGCCGGGCCGACGACGGCTGAAATGCCAGAAACCGGTCCCCGGAAGCTTGTCTCCTTTCTGGTGAAGAATTGGCTTGGTAGTTTAGTCTGCCCTGTTCCCATGATGCACTGGGCCAGGGACAGACTGATTTGAAAATATAGCCAGGTTCTGAGCTGGGATGGTGCAGTGAGCTAAATAACGGTGATGGATCAAGCCCTGATCTTTGGACTGGGTAAGAGTGGTCTGCTTAATTCAGACACTCTGTTCATCACCACCCCCTTTTCTGAATCGTTTTTGGCCACTATAGGTGTGGCAGGGTATACTCAGACATGAGTCCCTTGCTCACTGCACCATCAGGATTCAAGCAAGCCGGGCCGACGACGGCTGAAATGCCAGAAACCAGTCCCCGGAAGCTTGTCTCCTTTCTGGTGAAGAATTGGCTTGGCAGTTTAGTCTGCCCTGTTCCCATGATGCACTGGGCCAGGGACAGACTGATTTGCATATAGTCAGGTTCTGAGCTGGGATGGTGCAGTGAGCTGAATAATGGTGATGGATCAAGCCCTGATCATTGGACTGGGTAAGAGTGGTCTGCTTAATTCAGACACTCTGTTCATCACCACCCCCTTTTCTGAATCGTTTTTGGCCACTATAGGTGTGGCAGGGTATACTCAGACATGAGTCCCTTGCTCACTGCACCATCAGGATTCAAGCAAGCCGGGCCGACGACGACTGAAATGCCAGAAACCTGTCCCCGGAAGCTTGTCTCCTTTCTGGTGAAGAATTGGCTTTGTAGTTTAGTCTGCCCTTTTCCCATGATGCACTGGGCCAGGGACAGACTGATTTGCATATAGCCAGGTTCTGAGCTGGGATGGTGCAGTGCGCTAAATAACGGTGATGGATCAAGCCCTGATCTTTGGACTGGGTAAGAGTGGTCTGCTTAATTCAGACACTCTGTTCATCACCACCCCCTTTTCTGAATCGTTTTTGGCCACTATAGGTGTGGCAGGGTGTACTCAGACATGAGTCCCTTGCTCACTGCACCATCAGGATTCAAGCAAGCCGGGCCGATGACGGCTGAAATGCCAGAAACCGGTCCCCGGAAGCTTGTCTCCTTTCTGGTGAAGAATTGGCTTGGTAGTTTAGTCTGCCCTGTTCCCATGATGCACTGGGCCAGGGACAGACTGATTTGCATATAGCCAGGTTCTGAGCTGGGATGGTGCAGTGAGCTAAATAACGGTGATGGATCAAGCCCTGATCTTTGGACTGGGTAAGAGTGGTCTGCTTAATTCAGACACTCTGTTCATCACCACCCCCTTTTCTGAATCGTTTTTGGCCACTATAGGTGTGGCAGGGTATACTCAGACATGAGTCCCTTGCTCACTGCACCATCAGGATTCAAGCAAGCCGGGCCGAAGACGGCTGAAATGCCAGAAACCGGTCCCCGGAAGCTTGTCTCCTTTCTGGTGAAGAATTGGCTTGGTAGTTTAGTCTGCCCTGTTCCCATGATGCACTGGGCCAGGGACAGACTGATTTGCATATAGCCAGGTTCTGAGCTGGGATGGTGCAGTGAGCTAAATAACGGTGATGGATCAAGCCCTGATCTTTGGACTGGGTAAGAGTGGTCTGCTTAATTCAGACACTCTGTTCATCACCACCCCCTTTTCTGAATCGTTTTTGGCCACTATAGGTGTGGCAGGGTATACTCAGACATGAGTCCCTTGCTCACTGCACCATCAGGATTCAAGCAAGCCGGGCCGACGACGGCTGAAATGCCAGAAACCTGTCCCCGGAAGCTTGTCTCCTTTCTGGTGAAGAATTGGCTTGGTAGTTTAGTCTGCCCTGTTCCCATGATGCACTGGGCCAGGGACAGACTGATTTGCATATAGCCAGGTTTCTGAGCTGGGATGGTGCAGTGAGCTAAATAACGGTGATGGATCAAGCCCTGATCTTTGGACTGGGTAAGAGTGGTCTGCTTAATTCAGGCACTCTGTTCATCACCACCCCCTTTTCTGAATCATTTTGGCCACTATAGGTGTGGCAGGGTATACTCAGACATGAGTCCCTTGCTCACTGCACCATCAGGATTCAAGCAAGCCGGGCCGACGACGGCTGAAATGCCAGAAACCGGTCCCCGAAAGCTTGTCTCCTTTCTGGTGAAGAATTGGCTTGGTAGTTTAGTCTGCCCTGTTCCCATGATGCACTGGGCCAGGGACAGACTGATTTGCATATAGCCAGGTTCTGAGCTGGGATGGTGCAGTGAGCTAAATAACGGTGATGGATCAAGCCCTGATCTTTGGACTGGGTAAGAGTGGTCTGCTTAATTCAGACACTCTGTTCATCACCACCCCCTTTTCTGAATCGTTTTTGGCCCCTATAGGTGTGGCAGGGTATACTCAGACATGAGTCCCTTGCTCACTGCACCATCAGGATTCAAGCAAGCCGGGCTGACGACGGCTGAAATGCCAGAAACTGGTCCCCGGAAGCTTGTGTCCTTTCTGGTGAAGAATTGGCTTGGTAGTTTAGTCTGCCCTGTTCCCATGATGCACTGGGCCAGGGACAGACTGATTTGCACATAGCCAGGTTCTGAGCTGGGATGGTGCAGTAAGCTAAATAACGGTGATGGATCAAGCCCTGATCTTTGGACTGGGTAAGAGTGGTCTGCTTAATTCAGACACTCTGTTCATCACCACCCCCTTTTATGAATCGTTTTTGGCCACTATAGGTGTGGCAGGGTATACTGAGACATGAGTCCCTTGCTCACTGCACCATCAGGATTCAAGCAAGCCGGGCCGACGACGGCTGAAATGCCAGAAACCGGTCCCCGGAAGCTTGTCTCCTTTCTGGTGAAGAATTGGCTTGGTAGTTTAGTCTGCCCTGTTCCCATGATGCACTGGGCCAGGGACAGACTGATTTGCATATAGCCAGGTTCTGAGCTGGGATGGTGCAGTGAGCTAATTAACGGTGATGGATCAAGCCCTGATCTTTGGACTGGGTAAGAGTGGTCTGCTTAATTCAGACACTCGGTTCATCACCACCCCCTTTTCTGAATCGTTTTTGGCCACTATAGGTGTGGCAGGGTATACTCAGACATGAATCCCTTGCTCACTGCACCATCAGGATTCAAGCAAGCCGGGCCGACGACGGCTGAAATGCCAGAAACTGGTCCCCGGAAGCTTGTCTCCTTTCTGGTGAAGAATTGGCTTGGTAGTTTAGTCTGCCCTGTTCCCATGATGCACTGGGCCAGGGACAGACTGATTTGCATATAGCCAGGTTCTGAGCTGGGATGGTGCAGTGAGCTAAATAACGGTGATGGATCAAGCCCTGATCTTTGGACTGGGTAAGAGTGGTCTGCTTAATTCAGGCACTCTGTTCATCACCACCCCCTTTTCTGAATCATTTTGGCCACTATAGGTGTGGCAGGGTATACTCAGACATGAGTCCCTTGCTCACTGCACCATCAGGATTCAAGCAAGCCGGGCCGACGACGGCTGAAATGCCAGAAACCGGTCCCCGGAAGCTTGTCTCCTTTCTGGTGAAGAATTGGCTTGGTAGTTTAGTCTGCCCTGTTCCCATGATGCACTGGGCCAGGGACAGACTGATTTGCATATAGCCAGGTTCTGAGCTGGGATGGTGCAGTGAGCTAAATAACGGTGATGGATCAAGCCCTGATCTTTGGACTGGGTAAGAGTGGTCTGCTTAATTCAGACACTCTGTTCATCACCACCCCCTTTTCTGAATCGTTTTTGGCCACTATAGGTGTGGCAGGGTATACTCAGACATCAGTCCCTTGCTCACTGCACCATCAGGATTCAAGCAAGCCGGGCCGACGATGGCTGAAATGCCAGAAACCGGTCCCCGGAAGCTTGTCTCCTTTCTGGTGAAGAATTGGCTTGGTAGTTTAGTCTGCCCTGTTCCCATGATGCACTGGGCCAGGGACAGACTGATTTGCATATAGCCAGGTTCTGAGCTGGGATGGTGCAGTGAGCTAAATAAGGGTGATGGATCAAGCCCTGATCTTTGGACTGGGTAAGAGTGGTCTGCTTAATTCAGACACTCTGTTCATCACCCCCCCCTTTTATGAATCGTTTTTGGCCACTATAGGTGTGGCAGGGTATACTCAGACATGAGTCCCTTGCTCACTGCACCATCAGGATTCAAGCAAGCCGGGCCAACGACGGCTGAAATGCCAGAAACCGGTCCTCGGAAGCTTGTCTCCTTTCTGGTGAAGAATTGGCTTGGTAGTTTAGTCTGCCCTGTTCCCATGATGCACTGGGCCAGGGACAGACTGATTTGCATATAGCCAGGTTCTGAGCTGGGATGGTGCAGTGAGCTAAATAACGGTGATGGATCAAGCCCTGATCTTTGGACTGGGTAAGAGTGGTCTGCTTAAATCAGACACTCTGTTCATCACCACCCCCTTTTCTGAATCGCATTATAAATGCGGCGCACCATGGCTGGTGGAGCTGTGGCGCACTGTGGCGCATGTTAACTGGCGCATCCCTGGGGATGCGCCAGTTAACATAAATCTGCCCCTAAGTATATATGATAGTCCTATTTAATCTAAACTATTTTAATGGAATGGAGAAATCTTGCACACAATTACTTTATAATACTTAATATGAAAATAATTCAACTGGTCAGGAGATCATAAAACATTCTTACTAAGTTTTTTAAAGTTTCCACTAAGGTATGTCTTCTTACAGCAATAATACTTTGCTATTAAGACGGATGTATGAAGCAATTGCTGGTATAATCACATGATTCAGCCATGTGGTTTCTCTGCTTGTTCAATTACAAATAGTGAATGACATGCGTAATTTGGTCAGTAGTTGCGTAAAATCCCCAAGTTTTTCAAGGTTTCAACACAAATCTCTTTTTTCTCACTCTCCAAACATGCTTGCTTTCATTGTTCTGTACCAAAGGACAAGCATTATCCATTAGGAAGGTATTGGAGCACTTTACATGACCTTTGCCGCCCTCGTGTGAACAGGATCACATCTGCCTCTTGAGGGACTCCGGAGCCCTGCAGACATTCAACAGCAATAAAACGTGGGGACCTTTGCAGGAAACTGGAGGCCGGCTCTTAAACCAGCACGCTCCATCTGAAACGGGTTCTATTTCATCAAGGGGCCTAAACAGAGTTTTAACATTTACAAAAGTAACCTGTGGAGCAGAGGTCACCGTACCAAAGGGAACAAGGCCGCGCGCTCGGCTTGTGCATCTGAAACAGGTTCTATTTCATCGAGGGGCCTAATCAGAGTATTGAAAAATTCGAACATTTATCTGGGGAGCAGAGGTCACCGTGGCAAGGGAACAAGGGCTCACGCTCGCCTAACACTTCTTGCTTCTCCTTCCTCCGCCGAACTGCGTCACTCAATGTAAGAGCATTCGCCCTAATCTGGCTGCAGAGGCCATACAGCCTGATTCATCAAGCTGAAATGGGCTCACAAAGGGCCATATTCTGAGAATCTGGCCCTTTGCGAGTGCGATTTTTGCATTTGGGATTCATCATCCCAAATGCAAAAATCGCTAATTGCGATCTTGCAATTTTCCGAGGAATTACATTTAAGGAATCTCTATTTGAGATTCCTTAAATGCAATTCATCATCCATTTTTTTTCCGAGTTCGCAATTTCTGGCCGCAATTTACCGCGAGGTCAGACCTCGTGGTAAATTGCGAAAACTCAGAAAAATGCATTTAAATGCATTTTTCTGAGTTGCATGTTGCACACACACATGTCCTTTGGACATGTGTGTGTGCAACACCTGTGTAAAATTTCATTTGAGGGGTGCTACAGGGTGTCCTTTGGACACCCCTGGCACCCTTTAAATCGCTATCTTAATTGCGATTAGCAAATTGCTAATCGCAAATAAGGAATATGTAGGAATCGCATTTCTTTATGCAATTTCTACATGAATCCCGTTTTGCGAGTCCTTAATAGCGATTAGCTATGAATCGCTATTAGGGGCTCGCAAAACGGGAGAATGATGAATCAGGCTGATAGTCCCGCGACACACCCACACACGGGAGGCGACACAGTACCGTATCGCGCCACACACTTTGGAAAGCTCTGATTTAGGCCCTTGAAACCGCTCCATTATTGGGTGAGGCTGTGGTTCTACTCTGAAGTGGAATCCTTCAGAGCTGAATTAGAGGAGGTCTTGGGTTCGGGCACTAATTTAAATGTGAAGTGATTATCTTATTTGAAAGGTTGTTTTTTAGACTGAGTGTGCAGATGTTTCAGCTGGAACCGCTATCTGTTAGAACAGCAATTAACAGTACACCTCCCAGAGCTTTCTTGTGGAACAGTGGTATCGATCCGTTAAAATTGGTAACTTCATGACTAGTTTTTGAGTCACAACCTCATTCCCTAGTTTGAAGTGTTTTTAGTTGGGGTGTGTGAAATATTGTATTCGTCTGAGGAATTAGAGGAATTTAGTGACTCTGCATTAATCTTGTAACACAGAATTACTAATAAATTCTGCTGCTCTGCTAATGAAATTTATCATCCAGCACCAACGTCAGTCACAAGAGAATCATGATCACTGGGTTATGCAGCTCCTAGTAAGTATGGATTTGTCTGCGTAGGCAGCTACCTTAGATTATCACCCCTAGCATGTAGTAGCACATATTTTAGTATAGGCAGTAGGACTCGATTATTAAAATATTTCTGTAGAGTACCCCCTGTCCTATTTTATCCCACTCTTTCACATATTTACTTAAAATCCGCCATGCTTAACGCCTCACTCCGGCAATTCAGAAACGCAGAGCTGCACCATATTTACAAGGATATGGTGCAGCCCTGCATTTTCCCACTGCGCTGGTGCTACACTTAGCAGACTAGTGCCAACGCAGGCACCCTTGCACAATAGTGCAAGGGTGTCCAAAAAGCAGGGAAATATTGTTTATGTGTAGGAAGGTGTCCCTTGCTGCACATAAACGATTTTTAAATGTGTTTTGTCACTTTCTATGTCTGCTGCCTAATGTAGCACACATGGAAGTTGAAAAATGTCATTTTCTTATTAAAATTGTTTACGTTCAAGAAGGGACATCTTCCTACACATAAACAATCCAAGGCATTTTGCTCTTTCCATGTGTGCTGCACAAGGCAGCGCCAATGGAAAAAGAAAAAATGAGGAGAAATATAGCATTTTTTCTCGTTTCACCAAGTTAAGACCAGGTTTTTCTTGGTTCTACTTTAAGCACTGCCTCCTATTTACGCCACTCTTGTAAATAGGGGACAGCATCAAAATCAATGGTTGTTGCAGAGGAAAGTCCACCACAAGACTCACTGCCCACTCTTTTCACGCTAAGCATAGTGTGAAAGGGGTCCTTATGTACAAGACAGCATTAAGCCACGTTAAGTGATGTTCCCGTGGCAATAGGAGCTTGTACATATACCCCAAGATGTCTTTTTGGACTCTGACCCAGGTGACGGTATCTTCACTACTTGGGTGGTCCTCCCTAAATTATGATTATATTTATGTTTGCAGCTCTGATGAAGTCTGCAGCAACATTTTACACAATAGACAAAACGTGTGTTGGTGAAGGCAAAATGGTTATTGGATGTCTATAAACATATGTTGAAACTACGACCTCAACTCAGAATACACCTTTTCAAACATAGTAGTGATGCAAGTAAACATATGTCTGTGAGCACTGATTTTGTTGAAATGAAACCAAGAGATGGTATAAAAAAAATCCTGAGAAAGTTTGAATTGGAGTACATTGATGCATTGGAAACTAACTATCCAGGAAGTCTGAATCAGGGCAAAGAACTGTGGCTTCATTTGGATCAATAAGGGGATATCAATGTAGCACAAAATGACAATGAACTGGTTCATAAGCTGCCTGTTAATTGGAACTTGTTCTCCTCTTGTTTACTTATTTTTCTTCTATATGTACCATGTCACAGTTCTTGTTTCTTTATGTACCCTTGGTATGATTTAACCAAATAATCAGAAGCTGTGGGAGGAGAAAAATCTGAATGAAACAGTTTTGCACACATACTAATTTGGAGTGTAAGTTTGGAGATGTTTATGTGTTTGACTTTGGAGTATGTTGTAACATGTAAAGTTCACTATATGTTGGAAGGTTGGCGTTCCAGCTTTTCCTTGTGTTCTTCCCCTACCCCCTGCTCATTGGACATCGGGTGCCTACGTCACATCAATTATCAGGCTCGCTGGTGTGAGTTGTCATTCTAGCCCCAGCTGTTTGCCTTAACGGTCCTGCACTCGCGGGTCTTTGTAATTGTAATAAATTACTTACATAACTCAATTGGCCTTGCGTATTGCCTACATTGACACTTCAGATGGCGACGAGGACGGGATGCGAAAAAAATTCAAGACCCGCCGGTGTTTGACAGAGGATCGTCTTGTCTCTTCAAAATATTTTTTTTCAAGGCAAGTTATTCAGATTTCTTTGTTCGGGGCGTGTTATTCAATGCTAATTGATTGTTTTACTTTTCCATATGAGTACGAGTTAGGAAGCGAAAGAGTGTTCCTTTGACTCAAGACTCGGCGACCTTCTAAGCTTTACTTTAAGGCAAGTTACGATATTTCGATTTTTGCCTAAGGAGTTTTCTAGCGCTAATTCTTCTTTCATCTATTTTCTTGCATGTGCTGATGCGCTGAATTTCTCATATTCGACAGCGTTTTCGAGGAAGCAAGTAGCATTCTCCTCAGCTGTGAACTGTCAACGGTCACATTTATTTCAACGTCGGCCGTTGGAATTTTCAGTTCAGAGTATCGGCCAGGCATTCCTGTCAGCTGTAACTGACATTGCGGGTGGTTTCTGATGTCATCGCGTAGCCTACGATTTGGAGCGTGACTCCATTTTGTTTTCTGAAAATGTTATTTTCTCTCAGAACATCGTTATTCATGAGAGGAATTTAAGTTACTTGTTAAATGAAAAACTGATTTTTCCTGTTTTCCATGTTTAGAATTTCTCTTGTCAATGAGCTATTTCTTTCAAGAATCTAAACTTGATATTTAGAATATTTAGCATTATTTTTGTGAAATTATTGAATGGTATAAAAAAAAAAAAAAAAAAAAATATTTTTTTTTAAGTTTAATAATAAGTTTTGAAAATAGCGTTTCTTATTAAGAAAGAGGTACAAGATAAACTTTCAGAAATGGCTACAAATTCAAATATATGTGCTCCAGCTCCTTTCTTGAATGATCCAGGGAAACCAAGCATGAAGTGGAAAAACTGGTTGAGGGCTTTTGAGAGTTATTTAATCGCAATAGATGGTAAGAATTATGATCCTGAGAGGAAGGTGGCAATTTTGTTTGGATTATTGGGAGCAAATGGTCAAGAAATTTTCGATAGTTTGCCTGAGTATGAGCCACCCCCGGGACAGTTTATACCATTAGATGAATACCAAGAGGCACTCAAACGTTTGGAAAGGCAGTTTGGAGAGGAGCCTAATATTATGATTGGGCGTCATCATTTCACTATGCGTAAACAACAGGAGAATGAAACGGTTGAGGAGTATATTGGTGCTTTGCGGGTTCTAGCAACTAAATGCGAATATAATGACATGGTGGATGTATATATTAGGGATCAGTTTGTTTTTCACTGCCATGAAAAGAAAATACAAGAGAGGCTGTTGTCGTGTAAAAATCCAGCTTTACAAGAGGCAATTGATATTGCCAAAGGGATTGAGAGATCTCTTCAGACATCAAAAGTTTTATCTGCTTCCTCAAACTCAAGGGCTGATGTGTATGTTGTTAATGATTTAAAACAAAAGTACCCTGCTTATGAGAAAAGAAATAGAGATGGAAGGGGGACAGATTCAAATGTTATTATATGTTATAGATGTGGGTCAAAGAACCATAAAGCTGATTTTCAAGGATGTCCAGCACAAGGTAGAAAGTGCACAAAATGTATGAAAATTGGTCATTTCGCTACGTGTTGTAATAATTCCAGATCTCAAAGATTCCAGAAAGTGAAAGTAAGTTATGTTAATGATTTCGAGGAGGATATGTGTGCCAATATTGTTCTGTCTATTGATGACCAAACTGGAAATATTAAGGGTCCATTAGGCATGGCCCACATTGGAGATGTAGAGGTAAAGATTATGGCAGATTCAGGATCTCCGATCACTATCATTTCAGATGTGAAATACGCTAAATATTGGCCTGATACAGACTTGTTTGCTACAGATATATATGCCAAAGCATTCGGAGAGTCTGACATTAATGCATATGGGTATTTTTATGACTTGTTAAATATAAAAGGCAGGATAATTTCCACCAAAATATATGTGGCTGAAAAGGGAAAAGACATTGTAGGTTGGAAGGATTTAGCTAAGCTGGGCATTATTCTTAAACCAGGTGCGGATGACCCTATTGTTCTGGACGAAAATTTTGTACAAGCTTCTATTTCCTTGGTAAGTCCAGTTGTAAGTGATGATTTGGAAAATATTCTTAACAAATATGAGTCTTTGTTCGAAAATAGAATTGGTTGTGTTAAAGGTTTCGAACACGAAATTAAGTTGAAGAAAGGTGCAATACCAGTTAAACATAAGGTAAGGGCAGTTCCTTTATCAGTAAAGTCTGATTTGCAAGAACTCTTAAACAAGCTTGTCGAGGAAGAAGTAATTGAGCCAACAAATTCCTCAGAATGGATTTCGGCTATTGTTTTAATTAAAAAGAGAAATGGCGAAATCCGTTTATGTGCAGATTTGAGGTCGTTAAATAAAAATATTGTTGTTGATTGTTTCCCTCTGCCGAATATACAGGAGATTTTGGCAGCCACTAGTGGATCAAAGTATTTTTCAATTATTGACCTCAAGTCTGCATATCATCAGGTGCAGTTATCAGAAGTGTCAAAGGAGTTAACCACATTCATCACTCCTTTAGGGGCTTTCAGATTTAAAAGACTTCCATTCGGGCTGGCTTCTTCAGCCAGCGTATTCCAGAAATTGATGGAAGCTATTTTGAGTAGAGTTGACGGAGTACAAACATTCCAAGATGATATTCTTATACATGCGAAAACAGTAGAAGAACATAATGAAATATTGGATACTGTTTTAAGTAAATTGTTTAATAGAGGGATGACTGTATCTAAAAACAAGTGCAAATTTTTAAAAGAGGAGGTTGAGTATTTAGGCCACGTGTTAAGCTGTGAAGGTATTAGGCCCAAACTTGATTTAGTTAAAGCCATAACTGATGCCCCGAGGCCATGCGATAAGGATGCTCTTAGATCATTTCTCGGACTTAGCGAATATTATTCGCGGTTTGTTGAAAATTACTCTGGAAAAGTTGAACCTCTACGTGTATTGTTGCGCAAAGGAGAGAAATTTTTGTGGGCTGAAGAACAAGATAAGTCTTTTAAAATGATTAAAAATGCAATACTTAATGCTCCAACTTTGAAACCATACAATCCTGAAGGGCATAATGTTGTAACTGTGGATGCGAGTTCAGTGGGTATTGGAGCAGTATTCTCACAAAGGGTTGGCAATGAAAGTCATACTATCGCATTTATTTCTAGGAGGTTACAGGAAACTGAAAGACACTACAGCACCATAGAAAGAGAAGCATTGGCTTGTGTCTGGGCAGTTGAGAAACTAAGAATGTATTTATGGGGCAAAAGTTTTGACTTGGTTACAGACCATAAGCCACTCACTTTTCTTATGGATGGTTGTGGTAGAGGGAATGGAAAAATTTCATCCAGATTAATCAGGATTCTGTCAAAATTACAAGAGTATAACTTCACTATCAAACATATTTCTGGAAAATGCAATGTGAGAGCTGATTGTTTATCACGCCTTCCACTTGAATGTGATGATTGCAAGGAATATGATGACACTGAATGTGTAGTTTCTTTTGTAAACAGTAGCAATCAATTTACCAGTATTTGTGAGGAATCTGATTGGGTTTCGCAGCTTAATGATGACCCTGTATTAAGTAAAGTCAAAATATTTATTTCCAGTAGCTGGCCCCCAGTAAGAAATTTGAGTTCAGATCTGAGAACGTATGCACAAGTGGCAGATGATTTAAGCATCGAGGACGGGTTCATAATGAGAGGTGAACTGTTGGTACCCCCGCCTAAGGTAAGACGAATTCTTTTGCATAAGGCTCACAGAACTCACCTTGGATCTACATTAACCAAGAAAGCCCTTAAACAATATTATTGGTGGCCAGGTTTGGACTCAGAAGTTAATTCATATGTAGAATCTTGTGCCACGTGTTTGAATTCTGACAAACGTTGGAAGTCCAGAGTTCAGGAGTTGCGATTAGTGGACATACCATCTTCTTCTTGGAATAAAATTGCCATAGATTTCTCTGGCCCTTTTTATGCTTTAGAAAGTTCATGTAAGTTTTTAATGGTAGTTTGTGACTATTACAGCAAATGGGTATATTTCAAGTTTGTTCCCAATATAGATTCTAAGAGTGTTATTCAATTTTTAGAACAACTTTTTACTATTGAAGGTTTACCCCAAATCTTAGTGTCAGATAATGGTAAACAGTTGACATCGGAAATGATGACGACATTTTTGAAGAAAAATCGAATTTCACAAGAAAAGACTCCATTGTACTCCCCCAGATCCAATGGGCAAGTTGAGCGGGTCAACAGGTTTATTAAAGATGGTATTCAAATGGCCCTAGCAAACAATTTATCAGTTGTTGAATTCACTCAAGATAGAGTGGATATGTATAACAGAACTGTCAATAACGTTACCAATTTCTCCCCTTTCTTTCTTATGAGAGGTAGACAAGCCGTCACAACTATATCACCCAAGCTTTCTGTGCATCAAAAAGGGAAAAGTGACTTTACAGTTGTGGATGATGATAGTCTAAAAGTCAAGAGTTCTATCTGCAAGCAACAACTAAAATCCAAGAAATACTATGATGACACGCATAAAGCTGTTCACAAAGACATTGTTGTAGGGGATTGGGTGTTAGTGAAAAAACCAATTGTAAAACAGAAAGGAGATTCTAAATTTTTTGATCCTAGCGAAGTTGTAGAGGTATCAGGAGGTGCAATTCGTGTTTCAGAATTGGGTTGGAGGAACAAAAGTGATGTAATTAAAATCAAAGACTTTCAAAAGAAGTTGATGTCTGATTATAAAGATCAGAATACTGTATCACTTTCAGATAGCTTTTGGTATGAGGTGACATCTAGTGATGAGAATATGGTTAATGATAAGGAGTCTGAAATGTGTCCCTTTTCAAATCCCAATGGTGAAATGTGCCAGCGAAAAGACACTGCTGACGTGGCATTAAGATCAAATAGAGAATTGTGTTTAGAAGATTCCTCTTCTAACATCCAAGATTTGAATTCCCAAAGTTCTGCTGCAAATAAGTACAATGAAAGTGTAAGTTTGCAGAATGAGCAGGAGTCATTATTTTATCCTAATACTGTCGAATCTGCTAGTACAAGTTCAGGAAGAGTGGTACAGATGCCTAGCAAGTTTAGAGATTTTATAATGTATTAATTTCATTCTGCTCTTTTTGAAGGAAGGGAGATGTTGTAACATGTAAAGTTCACTATATGTTGGAAGGTTGGCGTTCCAGCTTTTCCTTGTGTTCTTCCCCTACCCCCTGCTCATTGGACATCGGGTGCCTACGTCACATCAATTATCAGGCTCGCTGTTGTGAGTTGTCATTCTAGCCCCAGCTGTTTGCCTTAACGGTCCTGCACTCGCGGGTCTTTGTAATTGTAATAAATTACTTACATAACTCAATTGGCCTTGCGTATTGCCTACATTGACACTTCAGAGTATAAATCTATACTACTATTATAAAGAGAGAACTGTGTCCTTTGAGCCAGGTAAACTCGAAAAGTACACCACCAATCCAAACACCCAAGACATCTTTGAAAACCTCAGGGCAAGCAGAAGGACATAGGCTATATAAAAATAAAAAATATACGTTGTTTAAAAAATTAGGAATAAAAATAAAGTAGTTCCTTGCAAGTAGTGCCGGCCGCGACGTCTGCGTGATGACATCGGGAAAGAACCTGGGCGTTTTAGTATTGTTTCAGCAAAGGGGACTACTTTTTCTTCGTTTTATATCTGCCCCGTTTTTATAAGGTATTGGCTGATGCCTGCAAGGAAACTATCGCACTTACTAGCGAGAGTCTGTTTATTCGTATTTTATAACTCACTGCCCTTGGAGCTTGCAACACTGACCATCGGTGAAAAAACGGCCCGCGGGACTACAAAATGACATCACAGCGGCCATTTTTGTAGTTCCGCCGGCTCGTGATGTCAGTCCCTTCCTTGTGTGCTTACCTCCCCTATCAGCATGCATGCCTTCACATCTTCTCTATACATTGCCTACTTAATGGTGTCTAATGCATGCATCCGACGGAAGTTTCTGCCACATTTACATTAACCTCGTCTGGTATAAACATTTACTCTGCTTCGAATGAGGGCTCCACTCGGAGTGCATTTCTAAATCCCTCCCTTGTTGACTCTGCGGCACGTGAGGAAAGCGAACAGCTGCAGGCCTTTAAAAGCAGGTGATGTTGGAAGCACGTTGTAAAACTGGCTTTTGGTAATAAAGGGAAAAGGACAGAACATTGTAACGACAGCACAAGTTTGCATGGCGACTTAAAAGTGAGCAATTATTTATGGTCCCATATTGCCATCTCGTGGCAATATTGGGAACTACACCCAACTGCACACTAATTTCATTATATGCATAAAAACACAGTACATTATCTAGCTACGATTACATTTAGGGTGACCAGATTTTGAAAATCAAAAACCGGGACAGGCTAGAAATAAAAGTAGAACTAAAGTTTTTTAGTCTTACTTCTATGTCTGGTCTGGCCTGGCCTGTCCCGGTTTATGTGCAGCCTTACAAATGTGTTCTTACATACATACATGCATACATATTCGTGCATGCGTATATCTATCTATACTACTATTATAAAAAGAGAACTGTGGGGCATATGTACAAGGGGGTTTATCTCCGCTTTTTGGCTTTAAAAGCCAAGAAAGCGGAGATCTCCCTATTACCAAGCTGTCGCTAACACCAGTTAGCAACAGCTAATAGGAGATAGCGACCATCTTGGGCCCCGCTTTGCATGTCAGTGATATTTATCACTAATGACATGCAAAGTGGGCGTGCCAAGATGTTAGCGACTGGAAACAGTCGCTAACATCGCTATCTCCTATTATCAACTTTTGGAGATTTTCGCGCTAAGCGCGAATATCTCCAAAAGCTAACACCTGCCCAGGAGCAGTTCTTAGCCATGTTATCCAATGGGAGGGGGATAACATGGCTAAGAGCATTAGCTCGATAATGCATGAATATCGCTGACTTTTCAGCGATATTCATGCATTTCGGCCGATTTTTATCGCTTAGGAGATAAACCTTGATAATAGCAAGGTTCCTAAGCGATAAAAATAGGCGATGCTTAGCGATGCTTACCGATAAAAAAATTCTCTCTAACCATACTTAGCGATAAATATCGCTATTTGTTGATAATATGCCCCTGTGTCCTTTGAGCCAGGTAAACTCGAAAAGTACACCACCAATCCAAACACCCAAGACATCTTTCAAAACCTCAGGGCAAGCAGAAGGACATAGGCTATATAAAAATAAAAAATATATGTTGTTTAAAAAATTAGGAATAAAAATAAAGTAGTCCCTTGCAAGTCGCGCCGGCCGCGACGTCTGCGTGATGACATCGGGAAAGAACCTGGGCGTTTTAGTATTGTTTCAGCAAAGGGGACTACTTTTTCTTCGTTTTATATCTGCCCTGTTTTTATAAGGTAAATGGCTGATGCCTGCAAGGAAACTATTGCTCTTACTAGCGAGAGTCTGTTTATTCGTATTAGGTGTTGCTGCATCAGGCCTAGAAGTAACTCAACTAGAAAACCTTAGACAGTCATAGGCACCACTTCAAAATTAAGGACAAACTAAATATGGAGTCAGAGCGACCAGTGGCTAACAAAAAAATAAAAATAAAATTTCTTTCCCACCCACCACGTAACTTTTAAAATTATCACTTGATAAAACGATTTTCATTTTCATCAGCAGCCACTGCCACAACACAGAACTGAAGTCGTCAAGCGAGTTCAGTGTCCAGGAGGAAAACTGACCCGGGCTGCCTCCTTCAAGCAGGGGTTACAAACAGTTGCTTTGCAGGCTAAAAATGAGCAATGACATTGACTGCTCTCTTCTAATCCCCTCCTGTCTCGTGACCTCGCTGGCTCTGGGCACAAGGGAAAGGAAAGAGCATTACGTAAAGCTCAGAGAACAGGAATATTCTCATACTCATATTTTTTCACCACCGATTTGAAAAATGCACAGGTCTCTCTCATTGATGGCCAGCACCGACATACACTTTTAGACACACCTCCCGCACCAAGTTCTAGAATTGCGAACTTTAGAGCTGGGGAGCTACGTTCGAATCTCGGCATCAGCTCAACATCCTGTGATTCCAGGCAAATCGCTTTGTCTCCCTGTGCCTACCACAAATGAATGTGTTCTTCTGTAATGTACATTGTGCTCATGCCATGTTGTCGAGTTAGCGCTATATAATATTGCAAGGAAAAATAAAGTAGGGAAACTCGAGTTCACACACTACTGAACGCGCACTCTTAAGTGCATCAGCAGTGCACTATAAGTCGGAGCGTTTCACAGGCCTGTCTCAGATAAGAAATGCTATCAAAACGAAATCCTACAAAACAATATACTACTGGCCGGCAGCAATTCATACCCTGACAACGTCGGGACGGGCTGCTAGTCATCTATAATGGTAGAATGTCCACCTCAACTAGATTAATATATTTCTGAAATTACATTTTTAATTGGTGATTGTCAGAAGTTTCTGAAAGGATGGAATATCTGAAAGTGTATGTGCTATCTTATAGTGTTTGATTTTCAGTAATATATTACATATAATAAAGAAACCCTACTCAACATTGGTGGCTGTTTGTATCCAAAACTTGTAACAAAGTTTGTAGACCTATTTTATGTTCTGTACTGCGACTCAAGATGGCTGTGAATTTAACGTTTTAGGGAAACAAACAAAATGATGGTCGGAGATAGGCCTTATTTAGAAAGAAACGTGGAACCAGTGTCTAACGCTATGCAATTAAACATATGAATGTCAGTGTCAAGAGGTGCTGATTTTCTATTCAAGACATATTCCAGTTGCATCTGAATTTCTTATTGACTGCTCAGCGGAAGTCAGCGCTGGCTGTGTGAGAGGGTCATGGGCTGAACAGTGCAGCATTGTTTTCATATATACCTCTCTGTATGGTTAAAGGTTAAAGTGATGTTAAAGATAGATGACAATGTAAGTTAAACGATAGCATTTTAATCTGAAAAAAAATGTACCATGGATGGTGATGTCATTAATTCTGTCATTTCAAATGTAATCAGGAATGTTATTAATGATATCATAGAACAGGTCCTGAGTGATGTAATAGGTGATGTCATATGAAAGGGCACAATATAAACAACAAACAATAACAATATAATAGAAATTTAAACTTAGAAATTGTGGTATATTATTCATGTTCTATGTATTTTGAACACTTTATTTTCAAGTTGTATTTTTTATAAAGAGATTCTTTAATATTATATTTATAAAAGTGTTCAACGTTATTTATAGTGTATGATCAAGAAAAGTAGTGTTGAAAGTAAATGTATTTTTATTTTTGGGGGAGGAGAATTTAACCATTTGTAATGATTTAATTACTATATTATTACTATTTAACTTATTTATGTTTTAATATTTTATCATTTTTTCCCCATCCTATATTTTATATTCTATTTTTTTGTTTATTGTGACTTGATCTTTAAAACACTGTGTTCCTCTAGTAGATATTTCAGTAGTAGATATGTTTATAATTTGCTTATTATGTGCAGTATTTTGGTAATTTTGATTTAAGAATAGATATTTTGGTAGTTATTATTTCGACTGCAATATTTTGGTACATAGATATTTCTGTAGTAGATACTTGTTTAGAGCCACAGGGCCAGAGGTTTGAGTTCAAGACACAGAGCTGGCATTTATTTATTTCAGTTCAAGGACCATGCTCATAATGGACAATTATAGTGTATAGATATGCCCGCAAGTAAATAGAACTAGACATATATTCAGCCAGTCCTTTTAAAGAAGATCCAATAGATAAGAAAATAAAGAAGATGCAAGTAATGAGAGTACTAAGGTACAGGAAGGAGATGATCACACACTTTTCCATAGCTTGGAGGAAAGGGAACAACTAAACTAACTAACTACTTCGTAAGTCACCCATTGTAGATTATCAAAAGGTACCCATCAGAAATGAGTATGTCATGAACGTATGAGGTTTTTTATTGTCAATGCACGAAACTCTATCTATATTTTATTAAAGAGCAGAAGTCTGATATTATAGGAAATAATTTATTTTTCCTGTTCCGCATCATGTACCAAGCAACATCATAAATGACGAGTTGTGACAAACACAATAAGCAAACAATGCCCCAACTGCTCCATTCTCGATTGACGCGAAGAGTGAAGAGTCCGGGCGAGACTAATCAAATGTGGAGACCTTAGAGTGAGACGTGTTGGATGATTCCATCAGGCTGAAAAACAAGGATACAATTAACAAACGGCCATGGATGGTTTGGCAGCAAAGTTAAGGATCAATGAGGTAGTGCGACAAAGTAATCTGCATAACAACAGTTAACATGACAAATGTTGAACCTTGACCAGAAGCTCTTGACTAGTTTGGAAGGGTACTGAAAATATCTCCACTTAAGTCTGTCACAAGTTCTCAAAGGGATTCCTGGCAGGAGTAAATGATTTAATACTGTGGCGTTCTCCACTATGAATGGAGAGACACCTACAGTCATAAATTACACTAAGGAAGTAGGACGTTTGGGAACACCCACAGAGTGAACTCTAATATCACTCCGCCCTCCCTCAAAATGGCAAGGGTTTTATTTCAGCCAAGGGCTGGATCACACTCAGATTTGATAGGGTGTGGAAGAAGTGCTTTCTTCTCAGGGAAAATGATTTTATTGAAGAAAATATGAAAAAAGAATAGAAAATATTTTTGCACAGTTGGTTCCTTTACAACTTTGCTTAAATGTATGCTTTGTAGATTTCCATGTAGAGGGAATAGGAGCGCATATACCATGTGGCGTTCTCAATAGTACATCAAACACATAAAATATGATGGGAGACATGCTTTCAATGTGTGTGACCACAACAATCACTTGCATTCCAATACATCATTCTTTTCCCCCATCATGCCACCTCAGGATACACCATATGCAAACCAGTCTTGACCCTGTGCCAATAGGAACAGTGCAGCCCGTAAAGCCTGGGGAGGTCCTTCCTGACCCATAACACAAGTAACGCAAGACTAGTTTTGCCCTAATTGGGGCTCGTCAGTCGTATGTAGCTTGTCTCTAGTCACACAGTTAGAAGAGGGACCCACGTCTGAGCATACCTTTGCCACTTAAGGTGGTACATTAAACACACACAATATGATTGAAGGAATATTGTATGTCAAGAAAATTCCTTAAATGTAACTCAGACAAAACTCTGCTAAGAGTGCTGGGTGGTCCTTCATCTATTTGATCCTCAGGTTGCTGATTTGACACACTGGGCCTCAACCCAGCTTCTTTCAGGACCCTTACAAATCTTGGTATGATATTTGATGATGACATTTCCTTCAAGATCCTGATTACTGAGGCATCTGAGGGCAGCTTCTTTCACCTCTGACTTTTAAGGGAACATATTTCTTTCATCGCTGAGAACTCTGGCTATCCCACTATTCAAGCCATTGAGGGAGCAAGAATGAATTATGTAGTCGACTGTAAATTGGTTTACCTTCATCTAATCTGTCGAAAGCACAACTAGTATAGAATCCAACTGCCTTACTTCTCCTTAAATTGCCCGGCTGTGTTCCCATCTCTTGGTAATTGCACTCCTTGCACCAGCTTCCCATACGTGAACGAGACCTAGTCAAAAGTCTTTGTTTTAATTTTAAAGCCCTTTATAACAATGGACAGCTTCAGGCAGATGGTTTCTTGGTCCATGCCATCCAGCTCCTCAGGGTATACTTGAAGGAGATGTTTAAGATTAGGAAGGCCGGCCAGGGCGGTAAGGCTTCTGCTCTCCGGATGGCTTCATCCTGAAATGACTTACCACAGGCTCTCAGATTCTACCTGAAGTTCAGGACAGAATCTTAACACCTTGGCTGCTATGGCTTTTCCCCTCCTGTGCTGGGAGGCTTTGAACTCTATTGTTCATGACGAGCTCAGCTCGTCATCAGCACAGCTCAACCGTGCCTCATGACGAGCTGAGCTCGTCATGAGCATCGAAGGGGTTAATATGCAACTCTTTTAGCTTCAGTGGGTGTCACGCAGCAGGTCTACCTACAGTTAGCTCTGCTTCAGAGCACCTTGTGCGCTTTATAAACACAACAAATTAAATAAATATACAAATAAGACTACACATTAGTTATGCACACTATGAACAAAATGTGTACAACTTACACATCATGTTTTGATCATCTTAACTAAAGCAGTGCGTCCAGTGATCAGTCTCATGATATCTCATCACATCTCACCATTTTACTATAAGAGATGCATTAAAGCTTTATTACTTCAGATAAAGGCTCAAGGCAGCAGCACAGCCCAGGGTGGGACCCTCAATACAAAGTGAACTTTTGGGAGGAGGGGTTCCACCATGGGATGACCACAAGACTTGTTGCCAGCCTTCTCTTCTGAGGTTGGCCATTTCCTATCATGCGTCAATACTCACCAGTGGTTTATTTGCAGTGATGTCCACAGCCATTGCTTACGCAGGTCTGACCCTTAGGACAATATCCTTCTGGTCCACACAGTTCAGCGCACACTCCTATTTCTGGAATAGAGAAATACAACAGTATGAACAGACATTATTAACATGTTAAAAACCTGTGAGTGCCCCATTTAGGCACCACAGTAATGCAAATAGCATCTTATAGCCTGAAGATGTTCATGAGTATTGACAGCCGAGAGTCAATACGCCATTCCCTCACACCCTTGAACCTTTACTAACTTTTCTCAAGACCCTAATCCAAATCCCACCTGCCTCATTGTAAATCCACCCCCTGGAGAGAAACACTCCCAAGGAATGTCCCAGATTCAAATATAGACAACAAGTCACCAGAATGATGGGTGCATAAGAAGTGGCATCATCTATGCTTTGGTTCTCATGACATCAGATGTTCCACCCTACCTGTAGGCCCTAAGATCAAAACTTAAGTTTAACTGAGACAAAAGTCTAAATGTACTACTCCTAAATGCCCTTTGTGAATACCGAAAATCGTAAAGTTAGACTTTAGTCAGTTTACTTTTGTGAATCCTGCCCCAGGTATGTAACTCTTGCTAAAAGACACAAGGTGCAGCGGCCTAAGGCCAGCATTGAGGAAAATCACTGGTGATGGACGGAATGCGGGAATTGATCTGTGCATTTGTTAATTAGGGGGCCATATTTCAGACCCTTGGGGCATAGTATCAACAACTAGCGATATTTATCGCTAAATGAGCTTAGCAACTTTTTTTTATTGCCGCACATCGCCGGATTTTACCGCTGAGATAACGTGCTATTAGCAACGTTTATCTCAAATGCGATATAATATGCGGCGATAGCGGCTCAATGCGTGAATATCGCTGAAAATCCAGTGATATTCAGGCATTAACGCCAATAGGGTCTTAACCTGAATATCCAAGTCCCATTGGATATACAGGTTAAGAAGTGGTCCGAGCAGACGTTAGTTTTCAGCGATATTTGCGCTTAGCGTGATTTTTTTATCGCTATGCCTGCGTTGATAATAGGCAATAGCGATGTTAGTGACTGCTTTCAGTCGCTTACAGGTTGGGTACGCCCACTTTGCATGTCATTAGCATTAAATATTGCTGACATGCAAAGCGGGCCCCAAACCGCTCGCTATCGCCTCAAAGCTGTCGCTAACTGATGTTAGCGACAGCTTGCTAATAGTGCGATGAAATTATCTACGCTTTTTTAATTTCATATCGCCCGCCTTGATAATATGCCCTCTTCTTTTTAGGTAAATGTGCTACTTTAAACAAAGATTGTCCATATGTAAATCAGTCTTGAGTCCACTCCAATAGGAACAGTCCACCCTGTAGTGCCAGGCCAGGTCCACCTCAGAGGAAATGCAAGAAAACTCAGACCAGTGTTGGCTTCGTAATGTGATGGTTTAAATGTCATTGTGAACCTTTGAGTGAATGTGATGCATAGTGAATGAATGTAGGGGGTATGCTTTAGTGTGAGGTGCTATGTGTGAATGTGAAGGGGTGTGCATCAAAGTGAAGGGGAATGTGGGAATTCGAAGGGATGTGTGAAAGTGAAGGGATATGCCTTCAAGCAAAGGGCAATATGTGAATGTAAGTCAATGAGCATGAATCTGAAGGTGAACACAAAAATGTGAGAGGACATGCAAGATTGCCAGAAGATAAGAATAGAATCTGAAGGTCCATGGCGGGTTGGGAAGGGGTGTGCATGAATGGGAAGGAGTATCAATGAATGTAATGGGGTAATTTTGAAAAAGAAGTTGTATGCACAAGAACGAAGGGGTATGCATGAATTTTAATGTAAATTGTATGTGTGAATGTGGAAGGGTATGTGGGAATATAAAAGGGCATATGTGAATATAAAAGAGCATTTGTGAAGGGTATGGGTGAATGTGAAGGGGTTTATATGAATATACAAAGCTATGTGTGAATTTGAAAGGACATGCATGAATGTAAAAGGTATGTTTGAATGTGAAGGGATAAATGTGAATGATGAGGTATGTTTGAATGTGAAGGGATAAATGTGAATGATGAGGTATGTTTGAATGTGAAGGGGTATAAGTGAATAGTAATGACATCCGAATGTGAAACGGTATGCGTGAGTTCCGAATGGTAAATGTCAATGTGAAAGAATATATGTGAATGTGGGGGCATATGAGATATGAAAGTGTATGTGTGAATGTGCTGGGGCATGCATGACATTGAATAAGTAGGTTTGAATATGACAGGTCTTATTTCATAGTTTATGGTACGTCTAAATGTGAAAGGGTATGGGTAAACGTGAAGGCGTATATCTGAATCAGAGTGGTATGTGTCATTGTGAAGGGGGATTTTTGAATGCAAAGTGATATGCATGCGTATGGAGTATGCATGAATATGTGTGTGAACGTGCTATGCATGACTGTTAAAGGGTACATATGAACGTACAAAGCTATGTGTGAGTCTAAAGGGTATGTTTGAATGTGAAGGGGTATATGTGAATGACGTGTGAGTGTGAAAGGGTAAATGTGAATGCATAGGGGTATATGTAATATGAAGGAGCATTTGTGAGTGTGATGGGGCATGCGTGACATTAAATGGGTATGTTTGAATATGAAACAGCTTATTTGAAAGTGTATGTTAGATCTAAATGTGAAAGGGTAGGGGTGAACGTGAAAGGGTATATGTGAATCAGAGTGGCATGTGTGAATGTGAAGGGGTGCAATCCCTCACGACGCATGCCTGAACAACGCGGTCTTAACAAGAACCGTGTCTTAACTATGCAAGCCTTTACCACGCATGCCTTTACAACCAATTTAGTTGTAATGGCATAATTGGTAACAGCATATGCACAATTAAGGCTATGCCCTAGCCCCTGCCCTGAGTCCTAAAACCCATCCTAAATCCCAGCGCCCTGCCCAGACTATGACCCCAGACCTAAAAACAACCCAGCCCCCCTCCCTGACTTCTAAAAACCCGGACCCCGGCATTAAAATCGAACTGCCTCGCCAGGCCCTGCACCCCGAGCCCTAAAACCCAGGTTCAGCCTTGAAATTGACCCGACCCCCCCTGCCCTGAGCCCTAAAACCTTGACCCTGGACCTAAAAAACACCCCAGCCTACCTCCTGAAAACCGTCCCCCCAGCCGTAAGAAGTACCCTGACCCCCGTCCAGAAGGCCTAAAACACGGACTTGAGTCCTACCCAGCCCCCCACTCTGAGCCCTGTAGTGTTCCGGGGCGCAGGGCAGCGGTCTAGCTGACCCGCGCCACTGGAGCGTCCCCGCGCTGACGCGTTACGTCAGACGTGGGAGCTTATAAAAATAAAGAGGCGGGGCTATGGCGGCAGTCGGGAGCCACGCGTAAACTGTAAACTTGGCTCCTGTGATTAATAGTGTTACGAGGGTCACACAGAACCCACCTCACTGCCTGCACTACGCCCTCCTAGCCTGGCGGTCTCTAAGGGCGGCAAACTTCATTCTCGAGCACCACGTGGGGAGAATAGTCGGAAGGCCCTAAGCCACATGCGCAGAGTCCTCGCTCAGGACACAGCCAGCATACAAGGAACAGAGGCGAAGGCAAAACCTGCGGAGCGGCACCAGCGCCTCCGACGACATCTGAGTGGGTAAGGGCAGCGCACCACGCCGTTACCCCAGGCCAAGACTTGCCCAAGGGGAAGTTAATACGCGCATCACCACCGAGGCCCTAGGACCCGGTCGTAAGAGCGTGCCCCCATACCGAGGTGCCCATACGGTCGACCCACAGAAGGGACGGTTGTCAGTCCCCAGGGCCACCGCCGCATCCCAAGAGCATCCCAGACTCTGAGCGGCGCACCGCGCACGTGCCAAAAAGGTATCCATTCCCGCCCTAGAGCCCTTGGTAGTGGACGGAGATCCATCTTCCCCCACTCCACGCTGACGGGATTGGACGGACCGCCTCCAAATCTACTTTGAGCCCTACTCCTCCACCTAGGGGGCAAGGATATACACTGCATTTATAAAACGCTGACGGAAGCCACCCCGAAGATGTACCAAACACTCCTCGCAGCTCTGACCGCCTACTTTGAACCCATGGCGAGTAAGGATTATGAGCGATTCAAATCAAATCAAATCAAATCATCTTTATTCGGTTTCCATTTTTTTGAAAGCCATAAAAGTACATAAAAACACAATAAATATGAAAAATCACATTCATTCAGTATCAAACAGTGTCTTGAAGGCGTATTTTTAGCAATCCATCTTATATCAGAAAAAGATACTCAATCAGAATTCATAAGTTCGATCAGTGCCTAATGCATAATTTGAGATACTGTGCAACAGATTCTGTCATCAGATTATTTTCCAAAAATTGTAGCGCCAAGTAGGCAGGGCGACATTTGCGAATTTTTAAAACTTTTAATAATGGTATTATCCACCGCCTACGTAGTGCCGTATAAAATTTGCAGAAAAAGAGGACATGATTTGTAGACTGTGGGGACATTAGGTCACAAGAACACACCGAAATATTATGTGTCCAGTCATTCTGGTTGGGAAATAAAACCATATAATGGTATAAATTAAACCTAAAACGAGTAAGAAGAAGTTTTTCATATTGTGTTAAATCATACTGCAAGTACGGTTGGATGGTGGGGACCAGCTGTATTAGTAGACATTGTTGGACTGATGGCTTCCCTATTTCACTCAACAACCGTAGTTGAGATAAGTGCGACAGACAGAGTATTTTTAGTTCTTTTTTCGATATGTCTGTTACTGACCAACCATTTTATCTTTGTCATGTTATCTAGTTTCATGCAGTCCAGAATTATTGTTCTTGTGAGCTGGCACTCGTCCATTGCCCATATTCTGCGCCACAACATGATCGGTTGGATTTTAATGATGTCGGAGATATAATCCACCCCGAGTTCAAGGTGACATCCAAATGTAGTTGTGCTTTTTGGTACAGCCAGTAAAAATCTTAAGAAAGAGTTTTCAACTTTTTGTAACTGTTCTGCGTTTGTCGTTCCCCAGACCCCTGCTCCGAAGGTGGCTGTACTAATGCATTTGGCATTGTATATCTTGATCATCTCGGTCAGAGGTCTGAGCGATTCATCTTCCGCCAGGCGAAGCAAGAAGCCGATGAGTCACTAGATGCTTTCCATGGCAGATTGAAAGAACTGGCTAGCTCCTGTAGGTTCCGAGACGAACAAGAGGAAATTCAAGGGCAAATCATCCAAGGCTGTTTCTCGTCCAAACTCCGAGTCGCCATACTCCAAGAAGACGATAAACCCCTCGCAGACATGCTCAAGCTCGGCCGATCTAAAGAACTGTCCCAGGCGAGGGCTTCCCACATGGAGTCGGCCCTACACCGACCTGTCAAAACTGAAAAGGTTAACACAGCAGAAAAGGTGAACGTAGTCAGACCCAAGGGAAGACAAATGGGCGGAAGAAAGCAACCAGACAAAAGGAAGGAGTGTGAATATTGTGGAGGACAGCCCCACCGCCTGCAAGACTGCCCAGCGGGAGGAAAGAAATGTAGCGCATGCGGGTGGATGAACCACTTTGCAGCAGTATGCAGGTCCACGAGAGCCAAAAAGGGAGCTGCACACGTGGTGAGAGAAGAAAGAGATAGTGGAGATATGGATGACGATACTGAGGACTATCCAGTCTACTACGTGAACGCCATCAATCAACCAGAAAGGAAGAAGCGCCGCCTCCCAAAATGACGCATTAAGATTCACCAACAAGAGGTGAGAGCCACCATTGACACAGGGACGTCTACTGAACGGATGGCAGCGAGTGTATACAACCAACTAAGGACGAAACCTCCACTACGCGAGGCAAAGATCCGAGTGTTCGCATATGGCCAGAAGACGCCTATCCCTCTGATCGGGTGTTTCAAAACAGAACTACAGCACCACGAGGCAAAGGTACCCTCAATGATCTATGTTATGAAGGAGGGCAGCGGCATGCTGCTGAGCGGACAGTCGGCCAAAGATCTCAAGCTCATATCCTACGCCCTAGCAGTACTCGAAGAAGAACTCAACACCATAATGGAGGAGTTTGAAGACGTGTTCAAAGGCATCGGATGCCTAAAAGGGAAAGAGGTGTCTCTCCACATCGACCCATCAGTCCAACCAGTCGCGCTGAGACATGGGCGCATTGTGTTCCACCTAAGGAAAAAGGTTGAAGAGGAACTCTAAACACTAGAGAGACAGGGGATCATAGAAAAGGTCAGTGGAACCACCCCGTGGGTATCTCCAATTGTAGTGGCCCGAAAACCCAAGCAACCAGGACAGGTCCGCATCTGCGTGGGTATGCGCCACCCGAACACAGCGGTGAAGAGAGAACGGCACCTGACCCCCACAATAGACGACATCCTAGGGGAACTCAATGGGGCGAAGTGGTTCTCCAAGGTGGATCTTCGATCAGGATATCATCAACTACCTCTTCACCCTGACTCAAGGTACATACCCACCTTCTCCACTCATGTAGGACTAAGACGATATCGACGCCTTAATTTTGGGATATCGAGTGCAGCTGAGGTATTCCAGAACACCATCCGCAAAGTCCTCAGTGGACTCCCAGAAGTTCTAAACGTGAGCGATGACCTACTCATTTATGCAACATCCGTTGAAGAACATCACCAAAGACTACGAGGAGTTCTACGAAGAATCAAAGAGTCAGGTTTAACCCTACACCGAGAAAAGTGCCAATTCCTGCAGCACAAAATCAGTTTTTTTGGGTACACTTTCTCAGACCACGGAGTGGCACCGGATCCCGACAAGGTAAAGGATGTCCAAGAGGCCCCAGCCCCAATGAATGTCTCAGAAACAAGGAGCTTCCTGGGCATGGTGAACTTCTGTGGACGCTTCATCCCGGATCTCTCCAACCTCACCAAACCTCTCCGAGAACTGACCAAGTCAGCCACCAGGTGGCAATGGGGCCCGGAGCAAGAGAAAGCATTCCGGGACACAAAGGCAGCCCTCTCAGCTGACACCACCCTCTCATACTTTGACCCCTCCAAGCCCATCATTGTGGCCGTGGACGCCAGCCCTTTTGGCCTAGGGGCGGTGCTGACGCAACTTCAGAGCAACGGAGAGTGGGCACCCATCGCCTACGCCAGCCGCTCATTGATGGACACGGAGCAGAGGTATTCACAGTTTGAGAGAGAGGCCATAGCCATCCACTGGGCCTGCCGTCACTTTCATGTCTATGTGTACGGCCACTCCTTCACAGTGACCACTGACCACAAACCTCTCCCACCCCTGTTCCAAGGCTCAGTCTCAAAACCACCTCTGAGAATCGAGAAGTGGATCCTTCAGCTACAAGGGTACGACTACCGAGTAGAGTATAAGCCAGGGTCAACTAATCCCGCAGACTACCTGTCCAGGCACCCCCGAGAAGCTACCCTGAAAGAGAAGGAAGAAGCGGAAGACACAGAGGAGTATGTCCGTTTGGTGACGGAAAGATCCCGACCTCTTCCCATGAGCCTCGAGTCCATCATTGAAGCTTCTCAGAATGACGAGTGCCTCACACTGGTCGCTGATGCAGTCAGATCAGGGAACTGGCGCCCCATCCAGGAATCCCTCAGCAAAAGGACACCACAAGCAAAAATTACCCTAGAATCCATCCTGAGAATCAAGGAAGAATTGTCTCTCGACAGCCAAGGATGCCTCCTACGAGGACCCCGCCTAGTCCTGCCAGCCAGCCTAACCAATCAGGCGGTAGAACTAGCGCATAGAGGACACCAAGGTATGGTGAAAACCAAGAGCCAACTGAGAGCGAAGGTGTGGTTCCCGGGCATGGACCCCAAGGTGGAACAAACTGTCAGATCCTGCAACTGGTGTCAAGCTGCGGGGCAGCCGGACCGCCCTCACCCAGTGGTAACCGAAGACAACCCTCAGAGACTGTGGGAATGCGTAAGTGCGGACTTTGGCCACCTTCCGGACGGGCAATATGCGCTCATGATAATTGATGACTTCACCAAGTACCCGGAAGTGGAAATCGTAGGGAGCCAATTGGCCACGGAAGTCATCGCCAAATTCGAGAAGACGATCGTCACTCATGGCATATTCGGGGTAGTCAAGACAGACAATGGACCACCCTTCCAAAGTCAAGAATTCGAAGAGTACCTCAAGAGCTGGGGCATCCACCATTGCAAGATAACCCCGCACTGGCCCCAGGCTAACGGGGAAGTCGAGAGGTTCATACGCACGCTCAACAAGACCATCCGCATAGCCCTCGAAGACGGGTCACCCCTAGAAAAGGCCATTTACAGTTTCCTGAGGGAATATCGCATGACCCCACACGTCACAACGGAGGCAGCACCAAGTGCGTCAACCATGGGCCGGATTGTGAAAGACACTCTCCCGAACCACTCCACGTGGGTTCCCGAGCGATCCAGCAAAGAAAAGGCCCTAGCAAAGCGGACTCACTCCAACGAGCAAGCCAGCAAACGACGAGGGGCCGTGAGTCCACGATTCAAGCAAGCGACCAAGTATATGTCAAAGACCACTACCCAGGAAGCAAGTTTCGACTCCCGTTTAACCCCGACCGTGGACTGTCACTCGCCGGTCCGGGACTATGGTGACAGCCCAGAGAAGAGCTGAAACGGTCACCATGGACGTCTCATTTTTCAATAAAGCACATCAGAACAATTCACCGGGTCCAACACAGTCCTGCCCGAGCACACCGCACGGAGTGGAGCCTGAGGCGGAGCCGTACATCTCGGAGGAAGAAGGCCCAGGAGACCCAGATACCTACCAAGTTCCAACTTCCCCTGATAGCAGAATGTCGAGCCCGTCTCCTCCAGCTGGAGGAAACAGCACCCCGACTCCGGGGACACCGAGGGCCACAACATCCAGAGGGGGGCAGTCCAGGTATGGACTAATACGGAACCCTGCGCCATCCTCCCAACTGGCTGATTACCTGGTGGACTGACTCCCTGAATGAACACTAACAGACTGGTAACAGATCCATCGTTTATAATATACTGTAATGTTGATGTTTCTCTATTTTGATAAAGGTTAGAAGAAATGTAGTGTTCCTGGGTGCAGGGCAGCAGTCTAGCAGACCCGCGCCACCGGAGCGTCCCCGCGCTGACGCGTGATGTCAGACGCGGGAGCTTATAAAAATAAAGAGGTGGGGCTACGACGGCAGTCTGGAGCCACGCGTAAACTTGGCTCCTGTCATTATTAGCGTTACCAGGCCGCTCACTCGGCGCTAGCCTCACGACCAACGCTACAATCCCTAAAACTGGCCTCTCTGCCCTATAAAATACCCTGACCAACCGCCCTGAGCCCTAAAACCCTAAAAAATTACCAGATCCCTAAACTCCCAGGAATCGTACTCACCACTCGGTTCCTCGTCCGATCAGTAAGTCAACTCCGACCCTCCACCATTCGCTCTGAGTAGAGAGCGTTAACTACTACTAAAGTCTAAACCATGCATATGTGTGGTAAAGGCATATGCGTGGTAAAGGCATATGCGTGGTTTAGACGTGCGTGGTTCCGCCTGTGTTGTTTAGTCATGCGCAGTTTAGGCTGCCTGGTTAAGGCTGTGTCCTGTATGTGAATGGTATGTGTGAATGTGAAAGGGTAATTGTGCGAGTGCGAAGGGTCATGCTTGTTTGAATATGACATGATTTATGTGAAAGTGAACGGTATGTGTGTGCTTCTCTGTTGTACATATTACACCTGTTCCCACTTTCCCTCTCACACTCTCCCCACTGTCTGTTTCTATTGAATTCTCTATTTTTCTGTCTGTTCCTCTGTCTTTTCCTCTGTCTCCCTTTTACTTTCCTACCCATTTGTCTGACTACTTTCTCTTGCTTTCTCTCACTAACTCTCACTCAGTGCCTCTGTCAATGGGTGTGGGATGTCACTTCCTGTGATATCATTGATGTCAAAGAGTGTGTGATGTCACTTTCACTAACCCTAATATTATAGGAGATCATCGTCCAGGGCAGCCCTGTTTATAAGAACTGACCACGCGCCTAGAAATAATGATGTGATAGCCTGTGTGTGGAGCTGGGAAATATTTGGGGTACTAAAGCCATAAATGATGACGTTGAGGCTGAAGGGGAGCTGTAGGCATTACCTACACCCACTCTTGTCTCTGCAGTGGCGGGGTTGGGACTGCCTGCCTAACACGTGCCTTCTCCACACTTCCTTCTGTGCCGTCAGTCTTTCATTAGACTGTGATACCTCAGGCACAAGACGGGGCGAACTTGGGGGTCTGGATAGACCCCCCTCTATAGTTAGAGTGGGGACTCCCTTCCTTCCCCCAACTTGAGCTAAGAGGAATCTGAGAAGTGTCACCTGTGCCCTGGCAGGATGTAGAGACGCTGTACGTGTGTAATCTGGCCTCAGGGCGCTTTAAACCCCAGCCCATTGAGAGCGGCCCCTGGATGTGCACTAGAGGCCAGGGTGGGTGGGATGCTGGTGAATCTCTTATCTGACTTAACAATGATCCTTCTACCGCTTAATGAATACCTTGTCGACGCCATAAACACAATTTAAAGGTGTCGTACCAATTTCCGCCATTCTGAAAATGCAGGGCTGTGCCATATTTACGATAATACGGCATAGTCCTGTATTTCCTCTAGCGCTGGCTCTTAGTTCAGCTGCAGCACCAACGCAGGAACCCTTGCATCATAGTGAAAAGGTGTCTGTGTTGAGGGGATAACTGTTAATGTGCAGGAAGGTATCCCTTCCTGCACATAAACAATCACCAATGGTGATTAGTAACCCCTATGTGTGCTGCATTGTGCAGGACACTTACAAGTTGCAAATTGCCATTTTTTTATGGTTGTTCATGTGCAGGAAGAGACACCTTCCTGCACATGAACCGTCATTCATGGACTAAGATGGAAACAGCAAAAACGAAGAGAAATAAACAATTTCTCCTTGTTTCGCCATGTTTAGACCTGGGGCTGCCCCTATTTACACCACCCTTGTAAATAGGAAGCATCGTCAACATCAAAGAGTGTTGCGACCGAATGCTCAATGCAACACCCACTGCCGGGACCTTTCACACTAATTGTAGCGTGAAAGGCGGCTTTATTTACAAGGCGGCGTTTTAGCCATGTTAAGTGGTTTAACGTCGCCGTGTTATTAACGTGAAGAGTTTATGGCCAACGGAACGTCGCAAGAAGTGACGTTCCTGCAGCAATAAGCCTTTGTATATATGCCCCAGTGTGACTTTCAGCTTTGTTTGAGGTATAGCACCAGTTGATATCTAGAATCTGATTTATAGAATTGTAAAGCAAACAAAAAATGATTTTTTAAAGTGTCTTTATGGTTATGCTAAACTGTTGTTCATTTCTAAGGGACTGGTTTAGTTCTAAGTGTGGACTATTATGAGAGTTTAATAATATATATATTGATGTCCCTGTTAGTGACATCATTGTGAATTAAATATGCTAACTTGTCCCATTGCTATATTTCCCAGGACTTGTGGCCAGTGTTGATGTAGTTATATGTGTCGGTGCTTTTGACTTCAACAGCACATGCAGTCTGGTTTGCTTTAAACATCACCAGACTTAAATAGTAATATCGCCCTTTATAAACACAACAAATAAAATAAATATACAAATAAGGCTATACCTTGGTTATTAATTAATGCACACTATAAACAAAATATATACAACTCACACATCATATTTGTTCATCTTAGCCAGTGATCTATCTCCTGATCTCATCACATGCCTCCATTTTAGTAGGAGATACTGGTGCATTAAAGCTTTATTGCATCAGACAAAGGCTCAAGGCAGCATCACAGCCCAGGGTGGGACCCTCACAACCCTTGGGGGGAGGGGTTCCACCATGTGAGGACCCCAAGACTTGCTGCCAGCCTTTTCTTCTGAAGTTGGCCATTTCCTATCACGCGTCAATACTTACTGGGGCTTGGTCTGCACTCATGTCCACAGCCATTGCTTACGCAGGTCTGGCCCGCAGGACATCCTCCTGGTGGACACAGTTCAGCGCACAGTCCTACTTCTAGAATAGAGAAATACGGCAGTATGAATAGACATTATTAACATGGTAAAAACCTGTGAATGCCCCATTCTGTCACCATAGTAATGAAATAGCATCTTATTGCCCGAAGATGTTCAAGAGTAATGGCAGGCGGGAGTCGATACGCCATTCCCTCAGAACCTTAACCTTCATTGGGGCAGATCACCAACAACCGGCGATAATTATCGCTAAGCGCACTTAGTGCTAGGATAATTATCGCCGGCTCTCGCTGGTTTCTATCGCTGAGATGACGCGCTATCAGCGACGCTTATCTCAAAAGCGATAGGAATACCAGCGATGGCAACATATTGTGCGATTATCGCTGGAAATCCAGGAAAAAGGTAAACTGGGATACATATGATTAAATAGGCAGGATATAACCAGGGCCGGACTGGGAACGAAAACCGGCCCTGGCAAAGTGCTCGGCCGCCCCCCCCCCCCCCCTTCCCCCCCTCCGGAAAAGGGGGAGGGGGTGACTGAGCTCTTTGCCTGGGACCCTTTTCGGCAGATTTTGTTATCGGGCCGATTTTATAGCCAGGCTGCAAAAACGGCCCTGTAACAAAAACGGCCCCCAGGGGCCCAAAATCAGCCCCCACCCTTGCGGCGCACCGGGGGATTGCAAAGTGCCCGCAATGGCCAGTCCGGGCCTGGATATAACAGTATGTATGTATATAAAGGGGTATACTTGAATGGAAATAGTATGTGTGAGTGTGTAAGGGTATTTGTGAATGTAAACGGGCATGTGTGAATATAAAGGTATTTGTGAAGGGTTTTCGAGAATGTGAAGGGGTATAGATGAACATTCAAAGCTATGTGTGAATGTGAAAGGCCTATATGAATGTGAAGGGGTATAATTCAATGTGAATGATGTGCTAAAATGGAAGGGCATGTGTGAGTGTGAAAGGGTAAATGTGATGAAAGTGTATGTGTGAATGTGATGGGGCATGCATGAAAGTGAATGGGCATGTTTGAATACAACAGGATTCATTTGAAAGTGTATGGTAGGTCTAAATGTTAAAGGGTATAGGACAACGTGAAGGGGTATATGTGAATCAGAGTGGTGTGTGTGAATGTGAAGGGGTGTATGTGAATCAGAGTGGTGTGTGTGAATATGAAGGGGTGCATGTGAATCAGAATGGTATGTGTGAATGTGAAGGGGTGTATGGGAATCAGAGTGGGGTGTGTGAATTTGAAGGGGTGTATGGGAATCAGAGTGGGGGGTGTGAATGTGAAGGGGTGTATGTGAATCAGAGTTGTATGTGTGAATGTGAAGGGGTGCATGTGAATCAGAGTGGTGTGTGTGAATGTGAAGGGGTGTGTGTGAATCAGAGTGGTGTGTGTGAATGTGAAGGGGTGTATGTGAATCAGAGTGGTGTGTGTGTGAATGTGAAGGGGTGTGTGTGAATCAGAGTGGTATGTGTGAATGTGAAGGGGTGTATGTGAATCAGAGTGGGGTGTGTGAATGTGAAGGGGTGCATGTGAATCAGAGTGGTTTGTGAATGTGAAGGGGTGTATGTAAATCAGAGTGGTGTGTGTGAATGTGAAGGGGTGTGTGTGAATCAGAGTGGTATGTGTGAATGTGAAGGGGTGTATGGGAATCAGAGTGGTGTGTGTGAATGTGAAGGGGTGCATGTGAATCAGAGTGGAGTGTTTGAATGTGAAGGTGTGTGTGTGAATCAGAGTGGTATGTGTGAATGTGAAGGGGTGTATGTGAATCAGAGTGGGGTGTGTGAATGTGAAGGGGTGCATGTGAATCAGAGTGGTGTGTGTGAATGTGAAGGGGTGTATGTGAATCAGAGTGGTGTGTATGAATGTGAAGGGGTGTATGTGAATCAGAATGGTATGTGTGAATGTGAAAGGGTGTATGGGAATCAGAGTGGGGTGTGTGAATGTGAAGGGGTGTATGGGAATCAGAGTGGGGTGTGTGAATGTGAAGGGGTGTATGTGAATCAGAGTGGAGTGTTTGAATGTGAAGGGGTGTGTGTGAATCAGAGTGGTATGTGTGAATGTGAAGGGGTGTATGTGAATCAGAGTGGGGTGTGTGAATGTGAAGGGGTGCATTTGAATCAGAGTGGTTTGTGATTGTGAAGGGGTGTATGTGAATCAGAGTGGTGTGTGTGAATGTGAAGGGGTGTATGTGAATCAGAATGGTATGTGTGAATGTGAAGGGGTGTATGGGAATCAGAGTGGGGTGTGTGAATGTGAAGGGGTGTATGGGAATCAGAGTGGGGTGTGTGAATGTGAAGGGGTGTATGTGAATCAGAGTGGAGTGTTTGAATGTGAAGGGGTGTGTGTGAATCAGAGTGGTATGTGTGAATGTGAAGGGGTGTATGGGAATCAGAGTGGGGTGTGTGAATGTGAAGGGGTGCATGTGAATCAGAGTGGTTTGTGAATGTGAAGGGGTGTATGGGAATCAGAGTGGTGTGTGTGAATGTGAAGGGGTGTGTGTGAATCAGAGTGGTATGTGTGAATGTGAAGGGGTGTGTGAATGCGAAGGGGTGTATGTGAATGGAAAAGGGTATTGTTAATGTGATGATGTTTATGTGAATGGCATGTGTGAAAGTGAAAGGGTATGTGTGAGTGTGAAGGATCATGCATGAAATTCAATTGGTATGAATATCTCCCTCCTCCTCTTTTCCCTTCTGATTCCTTCTGCTTCTTTGGATTTTTCTCTTTGACACCATTTTTCCTTCTCTGGTAATCTGCGATATCTCCCCTTCCCACACCTCTATCCTTCTCTCGCTGCATCTCTCACACTTCCCCTTTCACTGTCATACTGTTCCACTCTTCTCTCTCGTGTTTCTCCATCTGTCCTCTAATCTCGCCATCTCTGTATTTCCTCACTCTCTGCCTTTTGCTCTCTTATCTCACTTGCCCTCTCACTATCTCTTCTCTCTCCCAATTTGTCCACCTTTGTAACTCACAATTTTCCCTCTCTCATTCTCCTTTCCCCTTCTCACCATCTCTCTGCCTATCTATCTCTGTCTGTCTTTCTGTCTCTCTCTATGTCTCTCTGTTTATCTATCACATCCCCACTGTGGGGCAGAGAGAGACAGATACACATTGAAAGAACACAGCTAGCTCATACCTCTGCAGAGGGGAGTGGCCAAGCACCCCCTTGTTTTTGTCTTTTGATCTGCAGACCTCACATCATTTAGGGCTCACCAGGGGGTGCGGCTCTGGGGTTACCCTTTCAGACCCCTGGCACTGCCTTTGCAAACTCTGGCCTCACAGGTGTCAAAAGAGGCATGAAGAACAGCAAGTAACCCATGCAGTAATTGTGCTGTTTAATTTCTACAGCTCTGGTTGGAACATTACACTCTGTTTGGTAAAAGAAATGCATGTCAAATCAGCACTTAGAATATATCATGAAATGAAACAAATGCAAATTATTTAAAACCTGTGGTCAAGTCAAGTCAAGTATTTCTTTATTCGGTTTTTGGCAGATAAAAAACCATAAAAGCATTTACATTATAAAAAACAATTACATTTCATGATCTAGTTTAAAACGAAATACTAGCGTTTAGTGCAATTTCTTAAAAAACGTATTGATTTTTTTAAAAAGAGGGAAATTACCATTGTGCTTCTCTATAATTTATACAATATTAAAACGAATTCATTATATATACATAAAACATTCTAAGGAAACGTCTCTTTCTCTTTACACAGTTAATTGAATTTTCAGAACAATCATTATGTATACATAGAATATTCTAAGGGAAAGTCTCAATTTCTTTACACAATTAGTTTAATTATCATACCACGACACTATGTGGCAATTTATTTTTCCTCTTTTTACAGGTTTAATCGGTGTCGGAAAATGCATTTCAAGAACTTGACAATGCACTTCGCCATCCACTCATCGCCCAACATCTGTAAAAATAGCAAAGCCGGGCGGCATCTTCTAATTCCAACAAGTTTTAGTAGCGGGGTCCGCCAGATCTTTCTGTGCTCTCTATAATACTTACAAAAAAAGAAAGTATGAATGGTTGCCTGGGTTGAGATCTCGTCACACGGGCATAAAGATAATACTGAATCCCAGTTGTTTCTTTCTGGAAAAGCAACCAAACGATGTAAGGTATTTAACCTAAATCTTATTAAGAGAAATCTCTCAAAAGTAGTAAGATCATAGGTTAAATAGGGCTGAATTGAAAAAGTTGTTTGTACAGCGATGCAGTGTTGGACAGATGGTTTGGAGGCTTCTTTAGTTAACCGAATTTCTTCTAGATAGGCAAGTGAGAGAGCCTGTAATGCCTTCCTAGATAATGACCGGATTGTGGTTGGAGTCAGGTAATATTTTTCCAATCCTAGGTCAGTTAAAAAACCTTTTATATATGCTAGCCATCCAGTTTTGTTTGAATAGTCCATGGCCATACAATCTAAGATAATCTGCTGGGTAAGTGTGTTTTTGTCCACCGACCATATGCGGTGCCAAAGGAGGAGAGGCTGTATTTTAGCTAGGTCCGTTAGATAAGAGATTCCCAATTCTATGTGACAGGAAAAGGTGGATGTGCTTTTTGGAATCGCTAGAAGGAATCGGAGAAATGCGTTTTCTGCCACCTGTAGGTTATTGGTGTTAGCGTACCCCCACACTCCCGCGCCATATAGCGCTACTGACTGACATTTAGCTCTATATATCGTTAAGAGCTCTGCCGGCGGTCTCCTGCCCAATTGTTTAGAGAAATTTGCAAGGGCCATAGTGGTTCTTACTAGGTGGAATTTTCTTGACTCTATGGCTGGAAGCCAATTTAGTTTCTGGTCGATAATAATGCCCAAATAGGGGTACTGTGCTGTTACTTCCAATTTTTCCTTATTTAAGAATATACTCTTTGGCCCTTTTTTCCCTAATCCTGCAGTCATAATAAAAGTTTTTTTGATATTAATATGTAGGTCCAGCTCACCCATAAATTGGGAATACCTATTTAGAGCCTTCTGGAGTTCTAGAGGTGTTCGCGCCAGTATAACGTCGTCGTCCGCGTAGAGCAGAGCCGGGATCGAGCGATTTTTAACTTGAGGAAGGTCCTGGCTCCCATTCAACATGGCTCGCTCCAGTCCGTTGGTATAAAGCTTAAAGAGAAAGGAAGCCAGGACACATCCTCGTCTCACTCCCCTCTCCACTCCAAACGACGCCGATAGCTCTCCTTTTACACCAAACCTCACCCTGGCTGAAGCATTTGTGTAAAGTTCACACAGGAAATTTACCAAAGGCAAGTCTACCCCCATGTCCAACAATATTGTCCATAATTTGGTGTGGCAAACACAGTCAAAGGCGGCTGACAGATCCACTTATACCATGTAAATACTGCCCGCCTTTGCACAAACGTATTTCCCTAAAATCAATGTCAGGTTCAGTGCCTGTTCAACTGTCCCTAGGCCCTCCCTGAAACCGAACTGGATGTCTGAAAGGATCCTGCCATCCTCTGCCCACTGCTGAAGGCGTTCGAGGATGATTCTGCCCACAACTTTACCCAAGGAATCCAGCAGAGAGATCAGACGGTAGCATGATACCTCCTGACGGTCTCCCTTTTCTTATTTCTCAAGTAGAATTCGAAACAGTCGCACAGGGCATTACTTCCGGATCCCCCCTTGACCCGCTGCCATCGAAAATATGGAAAGCCTGTGGGCACCATCTATTTCACACCCTTCGGTTGATATGCAACCAATCCCTGAGCTGTGGCGTCGTTCCCCGCTCTTGGAAGCAAGCGCTTATTACCCCGCTGCTAAAGAAACCCACGCTCAATCCAGACTGTCTGTCCTACTTCCGTCCCATATCACTCTTGCCCTTCCCAGTGAAGGTGCTCGAACGCTGGGTCAGTAAATGCCTCTCAACCCACCTCGAGCAGCACCACTTTTTGGACGAGTTCCAATTTGGGTTTCGCCCAGCCCATGGCACTGAAACCGCGGTGCTCACGGCCATGGAGGAGCTTCGAATGCGCGCAGACAGGGGCCAAGCCGCGGCCCTCATCCTACTTGACTTGTCTGCCGCATTCGATACTGTTAATCACAGAATCCTGCTCCAGCGGCTGAGAGCGGCAGGGATTGACGGCACGGCCCTTATCTGGTTCCACTCATACCTCAGCGACAGAAAACAAGCTGTCTCCCTTCCCCCTTTTCAATCGGTCTATTCCCCGGTCCCACACGGTGTTCCCCAGGGCTCCTCTATCAGTCCGATTCTTTTTAACGTTTACTTAAAACCTCTGGTCACGTTAATCAAGTCACATAACATGACCACAGTAAACTATGCGGACGATACACAGCTCCTTCTCTCGTGGGAAGGCGAAGATTCCATCTCCTTACAAGCCTTCCATGACTGCCTACGAGACACGGCACGCTGGCTGCACCAGAACTCACTTCAGTTCAACTCCTCAAAGACTGAGGTGATGTACTGCCCTGCGAGTCGCATATCCCGCCCTCTGCCCGCTGAGTTCTGGCCCCCGGAGAACTCCAATAACCCCCCACCAGTTACCACCGTCCGCAACCTGGGCGTCATGCTCAACCATCAATTGAGCATGGAGACTCAGGTCTCATAAACAGTCGCAACCTGCACCGGCCTTATGCGCTCACTGCGCAAAGTCTTGCCTCTGCTTCCATCCTCTGCCAGAGCACTAGTAGTCAGGTGTACTATTCTTAGTCGCCTTGACTACTGCAACGCCCTGCTGCTTGAATCTCCGGCGACACTTCTGGACAGACTCCAACGAGTCCAGTCAGCAGCAGCCAAACTGGCTCTGGGATGGACCAGGAGATCCTCGGCCACTGCCGCACTGGCCGAATTACATTGGCTGCCTTTGAGGCAACGCATTGCCTTCAAGGCCCTCTGTTTGGTCTTCAAGGCACTGCATGGAACAGGACCCAGACCTCTCCAACGTCTATTCTCCTGGTATACCCCTACCAGAACACTTAGGTCCACCACTGCTTGCCTTGCGAGAGTGCCCAGATATAAGAAGGCCAGGACGGGAGGAAGATCGTTCAGAGTAGCTGCAGCCAAGCTATGGAACAGTCTACCTGCCGAAATCCGCCATATCCCTCATCTCCTCCCATTCAGGAAACGCATCAAAACTTGGCTCTTTCCCCTGTCCGTAAAAAATAAATAATTAAATAACCGGTCTCCTTCAGTTCCCCCGTCAATAAACCACAGGAGTAGCTATCAGCGCCAGGATACCTGCCAGGTGACAGTCGCGCTTTATAAATATTTTAAATAATTAAATAAATATAAATAAGATGGGGACCATGATTGATTTGGACCATGAGTCCAGTAGCCCCACCTCACAGGCTGCCCTGAGTACCCTTGTGAGAATTGGTGCCCATAGGTCTTCGTTCGATTTTAAATAGATCCATCGGGACACCGTCGGGTCCTGGGGCTTTACCGTTTTTTGCTGATTTTAATGGCCCGTAGAACCTCATTGATGTCAATTTCTATTTCCAATGGATACGTGGTAGTGAGTCGAGCGACGATTGAATCTTCGGTTGAGTCTACTGGGCCCCCACCAAAGATCTTTGAGAAGTGGTCCACCCAACTCAATTCATCAATTGCCACATCAATGGCCAGTTGATCCTTTTGATCTAATAGAAATGGGGATTTTACCACAGACGAAAATGCTGAGCTATTTTTATGGGTACAGCTTTTATGTAGTTGATCCCATAGGGCCTGCTTGAGTTCAATTTTCCTGTCCTTTAATGCTATATTACACTCTCGCCTCAAGTTTGCTATTTCCTGGGGAACCCTATTTGGGTTTTGCAGTGCTATTTTTACTTTAGAATGCGCTGCTGTGCATCTATGATTAAACCATCCTGCTTTCTTCCCTTGAGTGTTTTTTAACTTTACGAGTAATGCCGCATTTATTGCTTTTATGACCGTCTTAAAGTTTCTTAATAATTCTTCACTCTGTACTGACAGATCTAAGCATTTGAGGATTGAACAGTATGCCATTTTTATCACTCTGATCAAAAGTTCTTGGAGGTCAACTTTCTCCCATTTTAAGGAGAATCCGTTAAGTTTGTCCAAGTGTAAAGAGTTTTGCCTCAATGCGCTAACTATACTTTGAGTGCTGTGCTCTCGTAATAGGTGAAGTGTTATGGTGAGGGCCCAGTGATCACTTTGAAAAGTGTTGAAAAGCTTGTAACACGGTTCCCTGATGTACTGGATATCAGGATGAAGTCTATAGTGGTATGGCTACCCCTGCCAATAAATGTTGCATCTAACATCTGGGTAGAAGTATTCATTTTATTTACAATTTTGAGATCCAGGTCAAGAAGAGAATCATTTAGACAGTTTCCAATAGTTGAATGGGAAAAATGCACTAAAGGATCCTCGTTCTCGTCCGTTAACCCACACAAGTTACGGTTACTGTGTTGGCAGGGATGTTGATTAAAATCGCCCCCCCCCATAGAATGGTAGCCCCACTAACAGAGCCCCCAGTCAAGATAGATAATTGAGAGCGCAACTGTCGCATGACAGTCAATAGTTCACCAACCGGTAAGTTGTTATAAAAATTTACCAATAGAACAGCGTCATCTATACTAAAGCGAAGGCTCCCAATCGGGTCATTTGTTTCCAGAGCTACTGAGGTTATGGCCAGGCCCCTTATTGTGTTTGAAATGTATATGGTCAAACCACCTTTTGCTCTACCTGAGGCAACATGTGTTGCGGGGGAGAAAAAAGTTTTGTAACCTACCAAATGGATTTTTGGTTGTTGACCAAGTCTCCCGGAGACATATTATATTAAATTTCTGTATGAAGCTTACCCCCATACCGTTTTCTATTTTAGGGCCTAATCCGGCAATATTCCAGAAAAGAAGGACGATGGCAGAGCCTACTTTACCTGGGTGAGTTTCCACTGACCCTAGAGGCTGTTCCACGGTTAACTCATCCGTGTATCCCAAGGCCTCGCCATTATTACGTGTAATAATGCCCGATGCAATTTCTCCTGCCATGACGGGTTTATTATCTGTCTCATGATAGAATATCGGTGGGTATAAGTTAGAACCCGAGATTTCAGGCTGATTACCACCCTATAAGTTAGCCTTTGGGATTGCTGGGGTTTCTAATTGTTTTAAAACGTAATTGACCCTTGGATCTAGGTTAGAAAGTCAATCGACTCCTTCCAGCCCAGAGAGCGTGGAGAAATGATTGAAAGCCCTTAAAACCAGAGCTTTTCTGAAAAGCGCCCATAAAGGGCGCATGATCTTGGGGGATGAGCCAATAGGGATTGAGGGTAGAAGTAGCTAAGCTAGTGTGTGGAGATTTCTTCCCCTCCTCTCTCAGAGTACCAATCACCAATGTGTCTGATTACTCTGCGATCTCTAAAGTTTATTATGATGACGTCTCCTCTTATGTCCTTTGGTCTGGTACCTACCCACCCGAGTCTTCTGACTTGAAGAATTTCACCGTTTAGGTTGGGGGGTAATGGCCTGTTATTCCTCAACCAAAATATCACTTTGTTTTTAAGCTCCTGGTGGCCTTCGATTTTTACCACTGTTAATTCTGGAACCCCGGTTCATACCACCACGTAGGGTACCGACTCTGGTGGTAGGTCTATTATTTGCTGGTGTTTCTTTAGAGGCTTGGCAGGAATAGGCTTCCAAGGAGCGTTTGTCGGAGAGGTATCTGTTATTTTAGGCTGCCCGTCCGGTATTACTTCCCTGTTTGTCTTTAGGGACTTGGTAGAAGAAGGGATCGTAGATGACCTTTGCAAACTGGTGAGATGTTTATGTTTTATTACTGTAAGAATATGACACCAGGAAATACTGCTTCAACACAGCACAATAAACTGGAGTACAATTTTAATAGAGCAGAGGGGGTCCTTTCAGCAAGCAACTGTACATAAGACAGACATAGAAATTACATCTGGGTGGCATTTTAATTATGCTGAAATATTCAAAGTAATTTCACATTACTCTGTGATGTGAAATTACTGGAAATTAAGCGATTATGTCCACTTGTATAATTTTGCATAATCTTGAGCAAAAATGCCTACAGAAGAGTACAGCAACAGAGCACAGGGGATGGCTCGCCGCTGCTCTTCCTGTTCTGTTGCATTTAGCGCTAGTTTCTCAGCACAAATTGCATCATTGGGTCCATTTTGGAAACGAGGATGCATTTTGTGCTACGAAAATAGCACTAAAGGCAGTGTTAAGAACTAAAACAAGTATGTGGAGAGGCAAACTAAATAATGACAGAAAGTGTCGATACAACAAAGCACAACTGATGTCCTTCGTAGATTTATAAAAAGTCAAGTTTTAATAAAGCTTCTTGACACGATGATACAAGTGAACATCCAATATTCTCAAAATAGGATGACCAATGAAAACAGCCAAGAAACAGCCAACGCGTTTAGCCCGAAGTGGGCTTCATCAGGGCAAAGATTTCTCGAATAAGTAACAGTCACAGTAGTTGGCAAAGGTAAAAGTACGTAGAAAAAGTGAAATCTTATTCATATACGTGTCCTATATAAATAAAGCATAAAAAGAACACCAGACAATGAAGAAACCAGACGCAGATTCATACAAGAATTTCTTCAAGAAAAATGCTGAGTTAGCTAAGTTTACTGCCACACGTAGTTGTGATTGCGTAATTGAGTTATATGCTGCAATATGTAACACGCCCAATGAGTATTAGTTGCAAAACGTCCCCATTCTTTCCGTACAATATTCACCCTCGCTTCCTGGCAACCGGGGTGACATTTTAATTATGCTGAAATATTCAAAGTAATTTCAGTAATATCACATTACTCTGTGATGTGAAATTACTGGAAATTAAGCGATTATGTCCACTTGCATAATTTTGCATAATCTTGAGCAAAAATGCCTACACAAGAGTACAGCAACAGAGCACAGTGGATGGCTGGCCGCTGCTCTTCCTGTTCTGTTGCATTTAGCGCTATTTTCTCAGCGCAAAATGCATCATTGGGTCCATTTTGGAAATAGCACTAAATGCAGGGTTAAGAAATTCATGTGAGTCCGAATAATTTAGCTGTAACTTGCCATAATGACGCTATTGCAAACTATGCGTGTTACACTCACTCCTAATAGAAACCCTTTTCACCTGTAAATCACCGTAATTTAGAACATTAATGTTGAGTGAACATAAACTTGTGTAATGGTTCATTTTTCTTTTTTATGTTGTTTTCACAGACTTGGGGGCATATTTTCAAGGTCCTATTGCCACAAGAATGTCACTTTATTCGACGTTCCTGTGGCGATACAAAAAAACAGTGCTAAGCTATTTAACATAGCTAAATGCTGTCTTGTAAATAAGGCACCCTTTCACGCCATATTCAGCGTGAAATGGGTGGTCAATGAGTGTTGTGGTTGGATTCCTGCCGCAACACCCATTGATTTTGACACTGCCCCATATTTACAAGGGTGGCGTAGATATAGGGCAGCGCCAACATTAAGACCAAAAAAACCCGGTTTTAACATGGCGCAACAAGGAGACGTGCTTTATTTCGACTCGTATTTGATGTTTTTATATGTGCTGCATGTTGCAGTACACATTAAAACAGCAAAACAGCAAAACACCATGCATAATTGTTTATGTGCAGGAAGGGACACCTTCCTGCACATAAACAATCATTTAAAAAACAAGCATTTGCAATGCAATATGTCTCGCATTTACACGCTTTTGAACTATTGGCATTGTAATTGACAATGCCTTTTATTTATGTTTTGGTTTTTAAAACATAAAAGGCATTGGGGCCGATTCACAAAACTAATCTGAGATAAAATCCTAACCTTACTACTGTTGGTATTCACTGAAGGCATTTAGTAGTAGAAAAGTTAGGACTCCTAACTGTGTGTCCATTTTTTGTATATGCTGGATTTATGTTCAGAGTGAGATCTTGTGCTTAAGACTGATTAGGTTGAAATGCGTGCGTCTCTCATCTTCAACATGGAAGAAATGAAGTAAATCATGTGTGTGCGTGTATGTGCGCATGTGTGTGTTTGTTGTGTGTGAGTGGTGTATGTGTGTGCAGGCGTGTGTGTGTGGACGTGTGCTTTTTTATTTTCTGTTTTTTTTCATTGCATGAAGGTGACGAAACTTCCAAAACTGTCTCCCGGACATACCTAATGATGTTTCAAATACCCAGTCCCCTCTATGTTTCACAAGTGTGGCACCTCCTTACAAGACGTCATAAATCACGTTATGTAAACAATGAAACAGGATAAATCAAGCCACTAATGGAGGGTATATTTAATGCATTGTTGCATATCGATTTATATTGGTGGGGTTGACCATTTTCTTAAATGTTTTATGTAACTGTCCCTTTTATTTATCAATACATACACTAGGTGCCACATTGATCAAAGTGTTGCGTTACCCTTGCATCGCGCAATGTAACGCAACAGTAATGCAAAACTAAAGTCAGATTTACCGAGCCACGCATGGCCCCTTTGCACGTCCCTGTGGGGCTCGGTAAATCTGGAGTAACGCAACAGTAATGCAAAACTAAAGTCAGATTTACCGAGCCACGCATGGCCCCCTTGCACGTCCCTGTGGGGCTCGGTAAATCTGGAGTAACGCAACAGTAATGCAAAACTAAAGTCAGATTTACCGAGCCACGCATGGCACCCTTGCACGTCCCTGTGGGGCTCGGTAAATCTGGAGTAACGCAACAGTAATGCAAAACTAAAGTCAGATTTACTGAGCCACGCATGGCCCCCTTGCACGTCCCTGTGGCACTCGGTAAATCTGGAGTGACGCAACAGTAATGCAAAACTAAAGTCAGATTTACCAAGCCGCGCATGGCCCCCTTGCATGTCCCTGTGGGGCTCGGTAAATCTGGAGTGACGCAACAGTAATGCCAAACTAAAGTCAGATTTACCGAGCCACGCATGGCCCCCTTGCACGTCCCTGTGGGGCTCGGTCTGGAGTAACGCAACAGTAATGCCAAACTAAAGTCAGATTTACCGAGCCACGCATGGCCCCCTTGCACGTCCCTGTGGGGCTCGGTAAATCTGGAGTAACGCAACAGTAATGCAAAACTAAAGTCAGATTTACCGAGCCACGCATGGCCCCCTCGCACGTCCCTGTGGGGCTCGGTAAATCTGGAGTGACGCAACAGTAATGCCAAACTAAAGTCAGATTTACCGAGCCACGCATGGCCCCCTTGCATGTCCCTGTGGGGTTCGGTAAATCTGGAGTGACGCAACAGTAATGCCAAACTAAAGTCAGATTTACCAAGCCGCGCATGGCCCCCTCGCACGTCCCTGTGGGGCTCGGTAAAGCTGGAGTGACTCAAGACAGCAGAAGCCGCAGGGTCCATTACTCTGCCCATGGAGGCGCTCCATGGGTGGAATCACATCAGCCATGAATTTAGGCGCAGTCCCACATTCATCATGAGTGTCTGACCTGGAATATGTCTAAATCCGACGCCTTCCCAAGGGAGGTGTAACGAGGAGAAATATCTTGATTTTTCCTTGACTTTTATTTCTCTTTCTCTGTGTGCTGCATTCATGAGGAAACAAACAAAACAAGTGATGGACCGAATGTGGATCAATGGCACACATTCACCCCAGTCCAAAGATCTGGGCCCAAATCCATCGTTTTTTTGCACTCCACACCACCCTGGGTTAGACAATGGCGATATGCAAATCAGCTCTGACCCTGTGCCCCATGGGAACAGTCCAGTCCGAACTACAAAAGCCATGTCCTTCCCAGAACGGAATCAAGCATCCGAGGACCGGACCGGTTTCGAGGTAACACCTCTCATCAGCCCGGCTAGCTGGACTCCAGTGGTGTAGAGTGCCTGGGACCCACGTCTGAGCATCCCCAGCGCACTTATGGCGAATTTGCAAACAAAACAAGTGATGGACCGAATGTGGATCAATGTCACACATGGCTGTTGTAGTTCGGACTGGACTGTTCCCATGGGGCACAGGGTCAGAGCTGATTTGCATAAAGCCATTATCTGATCCAGGGTGGTGTGGAGTGCAAAAAACGATGGATTTAGGCCCAGATCCTTGTACTGGGGTGAATGTAAGACATTGATCTACATTCTCTCCATCAAATTGTTTTTTGTAATTTTCTCCCTGAGTGTACTGGGGTAGCTCAGACGTGGGTCCCAGAGCCTCCACACCACTGGAGTCAAGCTAGCCGGGCTGATGAGAGGTGTTACCTCGAAACCGGTCCGGTCCTCGGATGCTTGATTCCGGTCTGGAAAAGATATGGCTGTTGTAGTTCGGACTGGACTGTTCCCATGGGGCACAGGGTCAGAGCTGATTTGCATAAAGCCATTATCTGACCCAGGGTGGTGTGGAGTGCAAAAAACGATGGATTTAGGCCCAGATCCTTGTACTGGGGTGAATGTAAGACATTGATCTACATTCTGTCCATCAAATTGTTTTTTGTAATTTTCTCCCTGAGTGTACTGGGGCAGCTCAGACGTGGGTCCCAGAGCCTCCACACCACTGGAGTCAAGCTAGCCGGGCTGATGAGAGGTGTTACCTCGAAACCGGTCCGGTCCTCGAATGCTTGATTCTGGTCTGGGAAAGATATGGCTGTTGTAGTTCGGACTGGACTGTTCCCATGGGGCACAGGGTCAGAGCTGATTTGCATAAAGCCATTATCTGACCCAGGGTGGTGTGGAGTGCAAAAAACGATGGATTTAGGCCCAGATCCTTGTACTGGGGTGAATGTAAGACATTGATCTACATTCTGTCCATCAAATTGTTTTTTGTAATTTTCGCATTCATGAGGAAAAGCATCAGGTGCCCCTTCCATCCCCAAAACAATCCTGCTTAGAAGAAGGCAGACTTGCATCATGATGCAAAGCAGACTTCACTGCGCTAGACAGCCAAAAGCACGCCCGTGCAAGCAGAGGACAGGAATGCACCATATAATGTTATATATGGGGCATTCCTGCCCTCTCCCTTTTAGGCGGTGCAGCGCCGCAAAGTAGCTGCTGCGTTGCCTGAAAACTGTAATAATATCGTTCTTGAGGGGAGTGGCATCAATTATTGTGATGTCATCAGGCTCAAGGTCATGTTGCATCACTTTCTGGGATTCAAAGTCATATAATATCACTTCCTGTGATATCATTGATCTCAAAGGGTGTGTGATGTCACTTCCTGTCATATCATTGTTGTCAAAGGGTGTGTGATGTCACTTCCTGTTATATCATTTATGCCAAAAGGGTGGGTGATGTCACTTCCTGTGATATCATTGTTGTCAAAGGGTGTGTGATGTCACTTCCTGTGCTATCATTGATGTCAAAGGTTTTGTGATGTCGCTTTCAGTAACCCTGGTATTTCAGGGGATCACCGTCCAGGGCAGCCCTGTTTATCAGAACTGATGGCCGGTGTGTGGAGCTGGGATTTATTTGGGGCACTAAAGCCATAAATGGTGACGTCGAGGCTGTGGAGCCGGAGGGGAGCTGTAGGCATTACCTTCACCCACCCTCGTCTCCGCAGGGGTGGGGTTGGGACTGCAGCCTTACATGTGCCTTCTCCACACCTCCTTCTGTGCAATCAGTCTTTCATTAGACTGAGATGCTGCGGACGCAAGACATGGGCGAACCTGGGGGTGAGGAGAGACCCCCCCCTCTATATTTAGAGCAGGGACTCCCTTCCTTCCCCCTACTTGAGCTAAGAGGAATCAGGGAAGTGTCCCCGGTGCCCTGGCAGGGTGGCTGCGTGGATGGAATGACGCTGTACTTGTGTAATCTGGCTTCAGGGCGCTTTAAACCCAGCCCACTGGGAGCAGCCCCTGGATGTGCACCTGAGGCCCCGCGGGGGGCTGCTTATGAATATTAACTCTTTCACCTCCTAATGAATACCTTGTTTACTCTCTAAACAACATTTAAAAGGTGTGATACCAACTTCCACACATCTGTTTAAGATCAGTGTGGCTTTCAGCTGTTTCTGAGGTATACCACCAATTGACATTTTGAAAAACCTACACGTGATTTATAAAATCGTAAAGCAAACCAAAAAATGCTCTTTTAAAATTTCTTTGGGATTCTGCTAAAATGTTGTTTATTTTAATTTGGCTGATTTCAAAATATATATTGGGATGTCCCTGTCTAAGACCTCATTGTGATTTAAATATGCTAACTTGTCCCATTGCTATATTTCCCAGGTCTTGTGTCCAGTGTTAATGTAGTTATATGTGTCTGTGCTTTTGAATTCAGCAGCACCTGTAGTCTGGTTTGCTTTGAACTGCCAACAAACATCACCTGACTTAAATAGTAATATTGCCCTTTATAAACACAACAAATAAAATAAATATACAAATAAGACTATACCTTAGTTATATATTAATGAACACTATAAACAAAATATGTACAACTCACACATGTTTGATCATCTTAGCCAACGCTGTGTGTCCAGTGATCAGTCTCATGATCTCATCACATCACATGCCTCCATTTTAGTAGGAGACACTGGTGCATTAAAGCTTTATTGCTTCAGACAAAGGCTCAAGGCAGCATCACAGCTCAGGGTGGGACCCTCACAACCCTTGGGAGGAGGGGTTCCACCATGGGAGGACCCCAAGACTTGCTGCCAGCCTTCTCTTCTGAAGTTGGCCATTTCCTATCACGCGTCAATACTTACTGGGGCTTGGTCTGCACTCATGTCCACAGCCATTGCTTACGCAGGTCTGACCCTCAGGACAATATCCTTCTGGTCCACACATTTCAGCGCACAGTCCTACACCTAGAATAGAGAAATACAGCAGTATGAATATACATTATTAACATGTAAAAAACTTGTGAGTGCCCCATTCTTTCACCATAGTAATGAAATAGCATCTTATTGCCTGAAGATGTTTATGAGTAATGGCAGGCGGGAGTCGATACGCCATTCCCTCAGAACCTTGAACCTTCGCTGACTTCTCAACACCGAAATCCAATCCCACCTGCCTCATTCTTAATTCACCCCCTAGAGAGAAACCCTCCCTTGGGATGTTCCAGACTGAAACATGAACAACAAGTCACCAAAATGGCGGCTGTACAAGAAGTGACATCATCTATGCTTTGGGACTCATGACATCAGATGTCTCCCCAGACTCTTAGGCAGTAAGCATGAAGTAGTCTCCTACTTGATGCTGAGGGACAAGAGAAGGACTAACGGATCGAATTATATAAGGTAAACTGTGCTCAGAAAGACAGTGTCCTTTCCTCAGAGCAGGGACAGCAAGGCTGGTGCCAGGGTTTAAAAGGCTAATGCAGGGGTAGCAGCTCCTGCCTCTGATTGGATGACCGAGGGCTCAGATCAGATGATGCCCCCCTCGTATGGACAGCTGGGCAGGGCGTTCACCTCAAGCTCCCTACGACTCATCTCCCCACTCTGCGGCACGCTGGGTCCTGCCATGCGATCACCAGGTATTGAGCTCTTGCTAAAAGACACAAGATGCAGCGACCTAGACCAGCGTTGAGGAAAAGCGATGGCGATGGGTGGAACGCAGGAATTCATCTGTGCATTTGAAATCACTGGGGTCACATTTCAGACCCTTGCTTTTTGTCACTATCCTACTTTAGACACAGATCAGCCAGATGTAAATCAGTCTTGATTCCGGAACAGTCCACCCTGTACTGCCAGGCCAGGTCCACCTCAGAGGAAATGCAAGAAAACCCAGACCAGTTTCGACCTGTTTTGGCTTCATAATGTGATGGTTTAAAGGTCATCGTGAACCTATGGTTCAAGGTTCAAAGACACTTTATTCGGATGTCATCTTATCCATAAAAGCGCAGCTACTCAGCAGGTTAAATGTTTACAAATAAGAGAGTCATAGTAAAATCCATTAGCAACATACAGTATACAATAATCTGTCAAATTTGTGCAAAAATACATGAATAAATAATATTGAAACTCAAAGATTGGACATCAACTGACGTGCTCGAACAGCAATTCTCCAAAAACTGCATGAGCGAAAAACTAGCTTTTCGTTATCCAGGGAAAGTAACCTCAGGTAAGCGTTTTCTAGACTAATGGGTGACATTTTTTTAAAATACGGGGTTAAAAGCCACTTAATATACTTTTAAATAGTATTTACAGAAAAACAAAAAATGTAAGATAGATTGTCCACTCTAACCATCACATGGGCAAGGAAGGTGGTCAAGGCCAGAGTGGTGACCAAGGGGAAAACATAAAACAAATGTGATAGGGCCTGCCCTTAGGTGAAATAAAAGGCTCCTCTCCCAATGGCTCATAGACAGGGTAAGGTAGTTAGCCAGCGGATGCACGGGATGTTCAATGGCCATGTAGCTATGGACAAGGGATTTTTTTGGATTCCTTTTCAATCCTTTCCACTCTTTATCATGAATAGAGGGCACCCCTGAGCTCATTTGTATTCATAGTCACTGCTGTGCTAGGATTCAGGAAGATACTTCCCTTGTTATCGCTGCATAGGCTCTGAAACACCCCTGCTAGCCAAGGGATGTCCTTCCCTTTCTCACATCCAATACAATCACTAATGATCTCTCTCGTTAGGGATGCGGCCCGGTATTTCCAAACGGATAACCAAAAGAAGGCAGGGTGGGTCTTAATAAAATTTTCTATAAAATTTAGGTTGAGTTCCCTATGGCAAACATAGAGGTGTGGAGATTGGGACACCTAGTAGCTTTCTGCAAAATCTATTCTCTTCCAGTTGGATACAGGGGCTCTTGGCGATGCCCCAAACCTCAGCACCATACAAGGCTGTTGGCAGGCATTGTACTTCAAAAAAAAAATGTAAATTGCTAAAATGTCACCTGATATCTTTGGGCTTAGAAGACTGAGAATTGAGTTGGAGGCCTTTCAGTGCTTGCTCCTGGAGTGAGCCATGTGCTCAGTCCAGGAGCCGTTCGCAGCAAAGACCACCCCGAGATAAGGAAAGGTGCTAGTGCTCATCAACTTCTGATTGCCCACAGACATAAAACTAAGTTGGCATTTCCTGCAACCAGATGACATTAGAAAAGATTTTTTAAAGTTAGTACATAGGCCCAAGCTATCCATGTGGTTGACAAAACCATGCACTAAGGTGGGAAAGGAATTAGGAGTGCGGCCCATATGGACTGTGTCATCCGCATAGAGTAGCACCGGGAGCGTTTTCCCATTGATTTTTGGGACGTCTTCGGTCAATGTTTTAACCAATGAGTTAATACGATGGGTAGTGAATGAATGTAGAGGGGTATTCTTGAATGTGAAGTGCTATGTGCAAATGTGAAAGGGTGTGCATCAATGTGAAGGGGTATGTGTGAATGTCCAGGGGTGTGTGAAAGTGAAGGGACATGCCTTCAAGCGAAGGACAATGTGTGAATGTAAGTCAGCGAGCATGAATCTGAAGGTGTACGCATGAATGTGGGAGGACATGGGAGATTGTCTAAAGATACAAAGAGATCTGAAGGCCCATGTGGGAGTGTGAAGGGGTGTTTATGAATGGGAAGGACTAGCAATGGATGTGAAAGGGGTCATTTTGAATGTTGTTTTATGCACAAGTACGAAATGTTATGAATGAATATTCAGACCGCTGTGTGAATGTGAAGGGGTATGATAGAATATAAAATGGTATACATGAATGTAAATGGTATGTGTGAATATGGAAGGGTATGTGTGTATGTAAAAGGTTCATGTGAACATAAAAGAGTATTTGTAAAGGGTATGCGTGAATGTGAAGGGGTATATATGAACATTCCAAGCTATGTGTGAATGAGAAAGGAAATGTTTGAATGTGAAGGGGTATAAGTGAATGTGAATTGTATGTTTGAATGTGAAGGGGTATATGTGAACGTGAATGAAATGTGTAAATGGGAAAGGTGATGGGTGAGTGGGAAAGGGTAAATGTGAATGTGAAACGGTATATGTGAATGCAAAGCGGCACGTGATATATGAACGTGTATGTGTGAATGTGATGGGGCATGCATGATAGTGAATAAGTTGGTTTGAATATGACAGGGCTTATTTGATAGTGTAGGGTGGGTCTAAATGTGAAAGGGTATGGGGAACGGGTATATTTGAATCAGAGTGGTATGCGTGAATGGGTAATTTTGAATATGAATTACCCCCGGCCCCCTCCAGCCCTGAAAACGACTGCCGCCTCCCAGCCCTGAAAACTAGTGCCAACCCAAACTACAGCCCAGCCCCACTTACCTCACCGCGGATCTCTTCCTGCACGGTCTCCCTGCTTCCTTCCCCAGCAGCTAGACCGCGCACTGCCTTAACCATGCATGTGCGTGGTTAAGGCAAGCATGGTTTAGATTGCGGAGATGGAACACGCGTGGTTAAGACTGCGGTGCTCCGACTGTTTCCCATCTGCGACTTCACTGTGAATCTCCTTAAACCTCCTCAAACTAGGCGTACAGCCGGAAGGAGGCAGATCTTTTTCATTTTTTGTGACCATGGCCTGGAACAAGCTCCCCGCGAGGCTGAGACATACGGTCCCACAACCCCATTTTCGGGAAACAGCTGAAGGCGTGGCTTTTTTTTCAGCCCCTGACCCTATCTGCCACTCTCTCATCTGAAGAACTCAGGGCTTTATGTAGGATGAAAAAACTGGGGGCGGGGGTCACCTGGCATGACGTCATGCCGTAACTTCTCCACTAGTGAGAAGAACAGTGTAAGCATGCACACATGATGTTCCTGCTGTCACTGCAGTCCAAGAAAAATGGATAACCCGTGCCAGGGCACAAACCAGAGCCCGATGGAGACCAATTTCGAGGCCCCCTTGACCCCTTGGCTGCAGGGCGAATTTCGCCATGGCGTGGGAAGATGGAGGGTGTGCGCGGCGCCGCTGTGCTCGTGACAGAACCACGCCGTCATGAGCCACGGGCGGCGTGTGCTCATGACTGCGTGGGTCCATCACGGCCCCGCCTCCTCATTAATTCCCCCGCACAGGCGGGAAATTAAAACCGCGGCAGCCGCATGACGGAACCACGCCGTCATGAGTACACGCTGCCCGTGGCTCATGGCGGTGTGGTTCCGTCATGAGCAGGCAAGGTGTTAAAAAAACTGCCGGTGTCAGACTTGGTGAGACCCGGTCCACTTAAAGCCCTGGAAGAACACTAAAAGGTTCCCAGAGCCCTTCCTCTGCTTTACTCAAAAGTACCTCCTCTGAATTGTATACCGCCTAGTGCCAAGGTGTTCCCTTAGGAGGGACAGCAGCGCTTTACGAATCCCTAATCCAATTCAATTAAATATACCACCCACCCTGTCCCCTCACTGTTTCCCAGTGCCTTTGCCTTGTGTCAATGTATTTTCATGTAATTTGAATTCAGCAGTGCCCTTTGTCAGTGTATTTTCCTGTGGTTTGAATTCAGCAGTGCCCTGTGTCAATGTGTTTTTCTGTGGTTTGAATTCAGCAGTGCCCTGTGTCAATGTATTTTCCTGTGGTTTGAATTCAGCAGTGCCCTGTGTCAATGTGTTTTTCTGTGGCTTGAATTCAGCAGTGCCCTTTGTCAGTGTATTTTCCTGTGATTTGAATTCAGCAGTGCCCTGTGTCAATGTGTTTTTCTGTGGTTTGAATTCAGCAGTGCCCTGTGTCAATGTATTTTCCTGTGGTTTGAATTCAGCAGTGCCCTGTGTCAATGTGTTTTTCTGTGGCTTGAATTCAGCAGTGCCCTGTGTCAATGTATTTTCCTGTGGTTTGAATTCAGCAGTGCCCTGTGTTAATGTTTTTTTCTGTGGTTTGAATTCAGCAGTGCCCTGTGTCAATGTATTTTCCTGTCATTTGAATTCAGCAGTGCCCTTTGTCAATGTATTTTCCTGTGGTTTGAATTCAGCTGTGCCCTGTGTCAATGTGTTTTTCTGTGGTTTGAATTCAGCAGTGCCCTGTGTCAATGTATTTTCCTGTGGTTTGAATTCAGCAGTGCCCTGTGTCAATGTATTTCCTGTGGTTTGAATTCATTAGTGTCCTGTGTTAATGTGTTTTCCTGTGGTTTGAATTCAGCAGTGCCCCGTGTTAATGTGTGTTTCCTGTGGTTTGAATTCAGCAGTGCCCTGTGTCAATGTATTTTCCTGTGGTTTGAATTCAGCAGTGCCCTGTGTCAATGTATTTCCTGTGGTTTGAATTCATTAGTGTCCTGTGTTCATGTGTTTTCCTGTGGTTTGAATTCAGCAGTGCCCCGTGTTAATGTGTTTTCCTGTGGTTTCAATTCAGCAGTGCCCTGTGTTCATGTGTTTTCCTGTGGTTTGAATTCAGCAGTGTCCTGTGTTCATGTGTTTTCCTGTGGTTTGAATTCAGCAGTGCCCTGTGTTCATGTGTTTTCCTGTGGTTTCAATTCAGCAGTGCCCTGTGTTAATGTATTTTCCTGTGGTTTGAATTCAGCAGTGCCCTGTGTTAATGTGTTTTCCGGTGATTTGAATTCAGCAGTGCCCTGTGTTAATGTATGTTCCTGTGGTTTGAATTCAGCAGTGCCCTGTGTTAATGTGTTTTCCTGTGGTGTGAATTCAGCAGTGCCCTGTGTTAATGTGTTTTCCGGTGATTTGAATTCAGCAGTGCCCTGTGTTAATGTGTTTTCCTGTGGTGTGAATTCAGCAGTGCCCTGTGTTAATGTGTTTTCCGGTGATTTGAATTCAGCAGTGCCCTGTGTTAATGTATGTTCCTGTGGTTTGAATTCAGCAGTGCCCTGTGTTAATGTGTTTTCCTGTGGTGTGAATTCAGCAGTGCCCTGTGTTAATGTGTTTTCCGGTGATTTGAATTCAGCAGTGCCCTGTGTTAATGTGTTTTCCTGTGGTGTGAATTCAGCAGTGCCCTGTGTTAATGTATGTTCCTGTGATTTGAATTCAGCAGTGCCCTGTGTTAATGTATGTTCCTGTGGTTTGAATTCAGCAGCCCCTGCAGTCTGGGGAGCTCTCGAGCTGCCAACAAACATCACCTGCCTCAAAAGTAATCTTGGTTCGGGCTCTTACCTTGTGGTGCTGACAGAGCGCCCCCAGTCGAGAGGGCGAGCAGGGCGAGGAGGAGCAGGGAGCCGGTGACCTTCATGCTGCTGGAGTCGGCGGGAGTGATCCCAGCAGCTGAGCCCCGGTGGCTTTTATACATCCCTTGGGTGGCACACCCTGCATTGTCGGTGACGCCTGTCCAGAGGCACTGCGCGAGTGACGTCACCCAGGGCCAGGTGAAGCAAGGGCCACACTTCCCAGCATCACTGACTAATCCCCCTGAGGGTTCATGGTTTCTTTATTTATTCAGCTGTTCCTGGTGCATTAGTGCCGCGTCTCACTCCATGATGCCACGTGTGATCCTCGGCCGCTGCTCACCTGCGTGTGCTTTGTAACCTGTCCCTCTCATCCGGGTTGTTCCGGGACCTTCCCAGCACAGATGAAAAGGTCTGCAGAAAAGCCCAGTATCGACGCCTTCCTCACCTCATACTCACGCTCCCATCTCTTCTTCAGACTTGGCACAGCGCCACGTTTAGAGAATGTTTCTGTTAATCAGCGCCCAGAAGCCCTCGCGGGGATCAGCCACGCTCTACAAATCTAGTGCGATTAATTGAGTGATGGATTAATACTTGTGTGAACTCTTCATATTTCCTCCTCACTGGGACTCGGTCACTTGTGAAACTGAATTATTTCCCTCTTGTTACATTTCTTTTTTTAATCGTTTTAATCCTTCCAAGTTTCGAGCCTTGACCCCCCCCCCATGTTTTTTAAATCACTCTCAGCTTCTTTGCATTCGATGTACACATTGGTGAGTTCAAAACATGTTGAGTGACAGCAGACTGCAGAGCCACGAGCCCCATGAATATTGATTGTGCAACCCCCTGAGGTTGGCCATGAATACAGGGACGGTGGCCTGCGAGGGACTCCAGACCACCATGGATGTCTTTGCATTTCCAAACAGAGAACTTGTTTTAAAGCAGCCCTTGTCCTTCAGAGGAGCCAGTAATGCTTAAAAAACAAAGGGATGAAACAGCTGGGTGAAAATGTCAGTTAAAACCTACAGTTTTTAAACAAAACAAAACCGCTGAAATTCACCAGTTATAGTAAATATAACTTGTGTCCTAAAGTAACTATACTGCATACCCTCTCCATGCCCTGCTAACTACCCCTCATGTTGAATCAGTTATGACATCATTTATAATGTCCCCGCAGCAATTGTTAACAGGAGGGGGAGCGAGGTATAGTTGCCATAGGGCACGATGTATAATAACTTGAAATAACTGTAACTGGTGAATTTCAGTGGTATGGTTTGTTTTAACTGATATTTACACCTATCACAATGAATCCAGGCACTCAAAGTCAAGAAAAGGAGTGTGATTATATGTAGAAGTGTCCAGTGTCTTTTATTCAGACCTCCAGGCTTCTTTACAGGAATTACAATCCGCCATTCATGTCAATACAGCTCCTTGCCAACACGTGTTTCGGCCCTTAAATATAACTAGTCTTCATCAGGGCAGAAACATAAAACAATGGCATCATAAGGAATGTGGGGAGTGATGGGATCCAGAGTTAAACCCATCACCAAAGTATATCACCCGAATTGTGCCATGCACAGTATTTCGGATCTTGTAAAATAGCTGTTGTTATCTATTAGCCACTCCAATTAACAGGAAGGTATGGATACCGATGTAAAAGAAGGGAAAGAAAAAAATGGAATTGAAGAGCGAGAAAACCTGTGGGTGTAGGTCAAGCTTAGGTGTTACGTCATCACCAGAACCAGGGTTTTCCAAATGTGTCCCCTTGTTGTATTTGGTTATTTCTCGTCCAAAGAGCTGAAATGATTCAATAACTGGATATACTTGTGATACACGCATCATCTGATATCTGATATCTTATTATGTAGTTATTACTAAAATGCCTCACTTACCATCATTTCATAAGTCCGGGCATATTTAAATGTAAAATGTCAATTATGTCATTCCGCAACTCTGAAATGTGAAAAAAAGAAGTTTGAGTCACAACATGAGGTCCCATTGTGTGGGCACCATGTTACACATGACAGATTCAGAGCTCAGTGGCAATATTATGTGGATATATATTTTTCTGAGTGTATACCATCTCCATCATTCGCATAATCCCATTAGCTTAAAGCCTAAGGCTTAACACCTAGACGGGAGGCACTACCTTATATTCATGAGCATAGTAAATGTATCCCCATCACCTGGCTATTTAGGCAACAAACGGCAGGATCGCCCCCGTTGAACTAGACCGGGCAAAATCCATAAAATATGCCAGAGTATCTGAAATAAGCGTACTGTGAGACGCCTAGCTAATTTAGAACACATCTGTTACTATCTTACTATGGGCCAGATGTAGGCAATTCCCATTTACCGATTCATAAATACAGAATTCTACCGATTCGGTATTTAAGAATCGGTGAATGGGATGTAGCTAATTATTCAGTAAATTTTACTGAATCGGTAGGATTCGGTAATTAAGAATCAGTATTTATCGATTCGGTAATTCCCATTCACTCCTATGGGCCCGGAGGCCCATAGGAATGAATTGGAATTACCGAATCAGTAAATACTGATTCTGTAAAATGGAGAACACACTCAAGGGTGGTAGGGTGTCACATTGACACCCTGTTGCACTCCTGAATAGTGCATAGGTGCACATTTGGCACACATACATACTTGTAGTTGGTGGTAAATAACGAATCCTTAACTGAGGAATGCACTCACTTGAGTGCTCTCTACATTACGGATTTGGTAATTTACTGAAACGGTATGTTAAGAATTCGGTATTTTACCGATTCCTTAAGTTACTGATTCGGTAAAATACCGAATCCTACAATCATGCCACCTACATTCCAAATGCCAAATACCGGTCGGTAACAGCCGAAATTCGGTAATTTTGGCTGTGACTGACCGGTATTGGGCTACCTACATCTAGCCCTATATGTCAGCACAAAATAGTTGTTAGCGCTGTTAAGAGGTCATAGCCCTTACCGATCTGTAGAGTACTTCCCGTACTTCCCGTAGTGTGCTGTCTTCATGGCGTTCTGCATGGATGCCATCTTGTTCGGCCTTTATATACCCTTCATAGTTCAAACCATAAATTGACCCCAAATACGTGGCAGCCATCTTAACATGCGCAATTACATGCTAGATATATATTGTTATAATAGTGTGTTAAGAGATTATTTAACTTTTGAAATGTCAAATGTGACATAAGTGAGGCATATGCTATGTTAGACCTGGCACCATTGGCCTGGGTCTCCCTTCCATTTTATCGCTGTTGCCTCCTGTATTTTTGCTATGTTTTTGCTGGTCTTGATGCTTTGGGCACTGTGCCACTGCTATTCAGTGCCAAAGTGCAAGTGCTCCCTATTATAAATTGTTGTAATGGATTAGTGACTCCATGATTGGCTTATTTGATTTACTTGTCAATCCCTAGTACAGTGCACCATGTGTGCCCAGGGCCTGTAAATAAAATGCTGCTGGTGGGCTTGCAACAATGATTGTGCCACCCACAGAAGGGGCTTGCAAAATATGGCTCAGGACAGCCATTACAGAGCCTGTGTGCAGTCCGGGACTGCCATGTAGACGTGGCTAGTGCACTCCCTTGCCATTCCCTAAACCTTCCTTTTTCTAGATTAGTCACCCCTAAGGTAGGGCCAAGGGAACGGTGCATTGTATGTAAAAGGTAGGACATGCCCTGATGTGTGTGGCATGTCTTGATAGTGAATTACAGCCAATTTTGTTTTTCACTATTGCAAGGGTATCTGTTCCCATGGGCCAGAATGGGCAGATTGATTATAACATCTCATAATCATAACTGACCCAGGGAACAAGATCAGAAAAAAAAGGTTAGTATGCCTGAACTCAGAATGTTAAAACACATCTTTTAGTGAGGGTGATTTTTATATTCTGTGTTTGGAAATACCACTTTTAGAAAGAAGGTATTTTCTTGCCTAACCATTCAGCATGCCTCTGCTAGGGTTGTGTATTCCATGTCTGGTTTGTGAGTGACAGGGGGCTGGAGAGGGTCTTGGCTCCAGCAGACTGATGGGTCAGGGCTGGGCCGAATAGGACTTAAATTGAATAGAGAGTAGGGGGATGAGATTTCCATTTACCGACATGAACCTTCATAGAATATAGAGTAGGGGGGGTCCTTTCAGCTTCCTGGGCCAGGTCTGCTTTCAAAAATGCCGTCTCCACCTCCTGCCAGGAAGCTGCACCAGGGAGGACAGAACTGGTTTTGGCTGGGTACAGACGCTCTCTGCCTTCATTGGACAAAGGATTTTCCAGTATAAATATTGGGGCCCAGACCCCAGAACTTTAGATCACTTCTGGGAATCAAGAGAAACCCTTTGCCAAGGAGAGAAACCAAGGAAGCTGAAGGAGGAGACCGCCCCTGTGCTGTTTGCTGTTTGGGGTTGGGCTGCAATGGTTACTTATTTTCAAGGAAAGGAGAAAAGGAACTCTGTGTATAATTTTACTATCTTGAGGAAGATCTCCAAGGGCTTGAAGCTGAGCTTGCCTCCTGTTCTGAAGTCTCAGGGACACAAAGACTTCACCACAAGCCCCCCTGAATTTCCTTGCTGGGAATTCTACCTGCAGAGAGGTGCGTGCTGTTGTTTTATGGCCTACTTTCTGTGACATAACGATAATTACAGTGAATGAAGAGCAATAATTTCATACAGATATTAACATATGTGTTTGCATAGAACCTTAACGTCCGTGAGGCAAATCAATTACACGTTGAAGGTAATAAGGTGTATAGTGTGCCGGAACACATGTATAGAATGGAAACAGTTTACATTACATGACCCATGACTGGGAAGTCGGGTAGAATGAGCATGTCACGGCGAGAAGGCCATCTATATGTTAATTTTGTATGTACCTTGCACCGCTCGTCATTCACTGTAATTATCGTTATGTCACAGAAAGTAGGCATAAATATGTTAGTTTTGTATGTACCTTGTTTTGTGATTTATGTTGCTATGAGTTCTTTATTTCATGCCAAATGAGCTAATCGTCCTCCATGGTTATTGTTCTTTATTCCTTTCTAAATCGTCCTCCATGAGTTCCCCTTAGAACCATTCAGTTGAGCATCATCCACAGGTCATCTTGGACGCACCACATGGCTCATTCATTACTGCCGGGGTGTTGTCTTAAAGTTTTTCCTCCATTACAATAGCCTGACCGACTTGCTACAAAGAGTCATTTCACCAACGTAAGTCTGACGCCACGGGGACACTTCATTGTAAGTCCTCGTGTCATCGAGCCGCTATAAGCCTTCCTACTGGCTCGGCTCATTCTGAGGTTACTGCGTTGGACAGAGGACCAAGGGATTCTACGTAAAGGTAATAAACGGGCCATAAAGGGATCCTACTGGGGGTTTGGTTACCTTTTAGCCTTGTAATCAACCCCTTCCCCTTTTATCTCTCATTTCAGTTGCTGATTGAATTCTGCACCTATATTGTTTTTTTTTGCTCACTACCCTGCAACATATACAAGGGTAAGTGTAAACACAATTCTCTTATTGATGCCCAGCACAATTGCGGGTGCAGCCATATATAAATATATATATATATACTAAATATCGCATTATTTTAAGATAAGGATACGTTCCCTCGTACATTATGTACTCTTCTGGAGCCTAACGGGTACCATACTGCAACATTGAGGCGGGTGAGCCCTCTCTAATCTTATTCCATAGCATTCATTAGCACTTGTATATATTTAGAACATCCTTTTGATGTGCGCTTCCATTTTCTCTTGCCCTAATTCAGGTGGCAACACCGATACCTACCAGCAGAGTGTTCAGGTTGGTAGGACGGGCAATTTTCACCTTTACATTGTACAGCATCTTTTGAAATTTTGAAAATTAGTAATGGGCCTCGCTTTTTATCCTTTATGGTTATTATTAATAAATAAGTTTTGTAACGCGCGCAGATACCCAAAAAGGGTTTCCCAGCGCCTAGCACACAAAGTGCTAGAAAAAGAGCAGTCAAGAACCATTTGCTACTAAAAGAGCCAAGTGTTAAGATATCTTGGAAAGCTCAGATAAAACGGATCATTCTTCAAGGACACCGGAAGAGAATTCCAGATTTCGGCCAAGACAAGAAAAGGAACGGCCTCCCATTCTTGCAAGTTTAAATCTGGGAATCACGAAGTCTCCATGGGCTTTAGAGCGCAGGGGACGAGAAGGAATGTAAGGATGGATGAGCTCTTGCAGGTACGCTGGTGCCACACCTTGTTTGATTTTAAAGATGTAACAAAGGGTTTTAAATGTAATTCTTTGATCAATTCGAAACCAGTGAAGATCACGTAAATATGGCGAGATGGAAGCCTGTCTAGGAACTTGACAAAGGAGGCGCACTGCAGAGTTCTGAACTACCTATAGCTTTCTCAATACCGTTTGGCAGCTACCGAGATAGAGAATTTTGCCGTAATTGAGGGGAGAGGTGATGAGTGCCTGGACTACCGTGCGTTGAGTGGATGCAGGAAGCATTCAAATGATCTTACGAAGCCACCTCAAGATCGTGAAACAGATGGCAGCAACATTCGCCACCTGTTCTCTCATAGAGAGACTATCATCAATAATGATGCCCAGATTACGGACATGGGTGATAGGAAGGGAAAGGAGCCCATTTCCTGAGGCCAGTGGTGAGGGTCCCATAGGTCCTTGTGCTTGCCCAAGATAAGGACCTCGGTCTTATCCCCATTTAACTTCAAAAAGTTAAGGCGCATCCACTCTGTCACTTGCCATAGGCCGCACCGAAGGGTGGATGTCATAGCGTCTTTAGTGGTGGAAAGCGAAAAGGCAATCTGTGCATCATCAGCATACGAATATAGGGAAAGACCCGCCTCTTCCACGATCTTTGCCAGGGGTCTGATATAGATGTTGAAGAGCAGGGGGCTTAAAATGGATCCCTGTGGGACTCCACATGCTGATACGCAGATCTTGGATGATGCCTTAGTAGAAAAGAATTGAAAAGTGCGACCCTCAAGGAATGAAGCAAACCAGGATAGGGCAGTGCCGTCCAGCCCAAGAGACCTGAGGGCGTTAAGCAAGATGTTATGCGACACAGTGTCAAATGCAACACTCAAATCTAATAGAATGAGTGTCGCAGTTTCCCCTTGATCTAAATGCTGGCGCAGTTTCTCAGTAACCCCAAGCAGAGCGGTTTCAGTTGAAAAGTTGGCTCTGAACCCGGATTGTGAATAATGAAGAAAGCCAACTTAGTCTATGTGTTGTGTCAGTTGAGTATTGATATCTTTCTCCAAAATTTTGGAGAAAGCCGGAAGCAAGGATATAAGTCTAAAGTTAGATAGTACAGAAGGATCTGCTCCGGCCTTTTTCAATAAAGGGATGACCATGGCTCTCTTCCACTCGGGGGGTACCAAGGCCTCCCGCATAGAGGCCATAAGAAGATCTATAAGGACACCTTTAGATATGGCACAGAGTTGACAAAGGATGTTAATAGGCAAAGGATCAAGAGGAGACCCAGATTTAATACTATTTAAGCAATTTTGGAAAGACGTCTCTTCAAATGGGTGCCAGGAAAAAATCTTGGCTATCTGGTCACAATTACTGTGATATTTAGGGTCAAATGCAGAAGTCATACTACACGAGGAAGGGGAAGGAGCAGAAAGTGACTTGTAAATGAGTTCAACCTTCTGAATAAAGAAGTCAGCAAAGTTGTTACATTGATTTTCATCAAGGGCATGAGGGGGAGGGATGGTATCAGAACCAGCTATTTTCTTTACTACAGAAAGTAGAGCCCGAGGACAATAAGATGCCTTAGTGATTTTATTAGCAACGTAAGAAATGCGTGCCTCTTTACACGCTGAATGATAACTTTTAAGAGCAGCTTTGTAAGCATCTTTACAAGTTAAAGAGTACGATCTCCTCCATCTTCTTTCTAGGGCTTCACATTTGGACCTAATAACTTTAAGATCATTTGTAAACCATGGGGCAGGGGGGTGATGAGTAAAGCTGCGTTTAGGTACAGGGGGCAGACAGATGGCAATGGCATTGGTTAGCCAGTCAGAGACAGCAGTATTTAAGGAAAGCAAAGGTAAAGTGACATCAGGTATGCTAGTAGACAGAATAGTGTTAAAAGACTCCAGATTCAACTTTCCCCAAGATCTAAGACTACCTGAGCTAGTAGAGGGGCCACTACCCTAGATGTAGAAGGCTGCAGGTTGAATGGAATTAGAAAATGGTCGGACCAGTCTAACTGAAGCGCAGGAGTACTACAGTCATAGCAAAGATTGGACAAAATTGGATCCAGAAGGTTTCCCGCCTTATGAGTAGGGCCCTGATGGCATAACCGTAAGCTTAGAGCCTCCAAATCGGATAAGAAAGTACGGCAGATGTTATTCTGATTATCTTCTAGGTGAAGGTTCAGGAAACCTAGAATTGTAAAATTTGCTGCCTTTAAAATGAAGGGAGCGATAAGGTCAGGGAAAGTGGAGACCCAAGGGCCGGACTTCCCCGAAGGGCGATAAAATAAAATGCCAGACAAGGTCAGCTGAGGGGGTACAGAGAGTTTAAACAAAGCCGCTTCACACTCTGTGATATAAATAGCTCCAAATTTACAGAAATGAGATTGGTTTTATAAATTATAGCAATCCCCTCGCCTTTGCCTGTGTCTCGATCTTTCCTGGCGATGACATATCCAGGAGGAAGAGAAGTGACAATGTCGGGGCCCGAACTGGCATGAAGCCATGTTTCGGTCAAAAAAAGTGTATCTGGATGTTCAGTACTAAGAAGGTCAAAAATATGCTGCTTATTTTTGGCCAAGGAACGACAGTTAAGGCTTAAAACAATACAAATTCTGTCGACATGCCGTTTTGGCGGAGGTGGTGCTGTGACAGACTTGAAGGCCAGTTCTGGAGATGGTATTGATAAGACGCGTAGGACCCAAAGTAAAATTGCATTGAATGCAAGTGAAGCTGCGATAAGGAGGAATACATACAGCACATTTAGGAGAAATATATTTACTAAGTCTGTGGAGTTGCGCAACTGAATATGTAATTCTTTTACTTTCGGTGATCGCATTTTGGCCATGATTTCTGGTCGCTGGGCGCGTCGGCGCGCCTGCTGCGTGCACGTGCTGCTCGCTTGCATCTGCCCCCTAAAATAGAGTCAAGGACCATAGAGTGCAGCTAGAATGTCACTCAAAATGACACCTATCACGCCCACCAGCGAGAGGTGGCTGTGCGGCTAGAGAGGCTGAAAGTCAGGGGGCGGTCGTACCATAGAGTATGGGATCATACAGAGCCAGGCAAAAAATTATCACTAAAAAAGTTGCTTTCAGTTCTCCCCTACCCCTGTCCTGATGAAGACCCACAGGCTGAGGTTCCAAATGCCCGCAAGTTGGGTCGAAACGTTGACACCCAACCCCAACAGGCCTGGACCACATGTCCTTTCCTTCCCCTGCCTGGCAAAAGATCATATATTTCTCTAATGTCTGTGAAACATTTGTACAAATTAATTGCATAATAACCATCACTGGCCAGGCTTCAGAGATTGAGTATTTCAATCATACTTATACAATTATTAAAATTGCCTTCTGATTCCCATTTAGGATCTTTTCCTTTCCTCCTATTCTCACTCACCTCACACCAGAGCACTTGCTTTTCACCTTCCTTTGGAGCAACCTTATTCTCTCTTCTAAATGATAACCGAGTAATATGTTTACCATTTGCAAATTTTTTGATTAATAAATATATGCCTTTCTTGAAAACTAATGGTTGTTGCACATCTAAAATATAACTAATTTGGATTCTTGGTAACTGAGAGCTGACATGATGTATGCTCGAAATTGGTACTGAATAATAAGTGTACATATCATGTATTTGTATAAATAGATAGGTCTGGAACCACTGTTTTCGGCACTATCACAGAATGCAGCAGATATGGCTGAGTCTAACCTGGGGTGGCATAGTGAGCAAAAGAATGATGGATTAAACCCAATTCTCTGACCAGGGCTCAGTGGTTGAAAAGTTTCAGCACTCCGTCCATCATCGTGTTGTGTTTGATATCAAAAAAGGCAGCAGAGGACTGGTGGAGAGGACGCCTTGTGTGATATGAGACATGGTGAAAGAATACCTGGGCACCTCCCTCCCTCTCTTGAGCAGGTCCTCTCAAAGCAGCAGGGGGCTGGTGGAGATGACGCCTTGTGTGATATGAGCCATGGTGAAAGAATACCAGGGCACCTCCCTCCCTCTGTCGAGCATGCCCTCTTACAGAAAGCGGTACAAAAGGGGGTGGTGATGGACGGAGCATCTGAACCAATCAAACACTCACACCCAGTCAAAAGATCTGGGTTTAATCCATCACCGTTCTTTAGCCCACTCTGCCACCCCAGTTCAGACATGTCCATATGCTAATCAGTCTGACCCTGTGCCTCATGGGAACAGTTCAGCCCGAACTGCCAAGCCATGCCTTTCCCTGGACCGGATTCAAGCCTCCCTGGACCGGTCCCTGGCAGTACAGCCGTCTTCAGCCAGACCTGCCCGAATCCAGTGGCAAAGTGAGCCAACTTATGGCAAACAATGCGGTACAAAAGGGGGTGGTGATGGACGGAGCACCTGAACCAATCAAACACTCACACCCATTCAACAGATCTGGATTTCATCCATCACCGTTCTTTAGCCCACTCTGCCACCCTAGTTCAGACATGGCTATATGCAAATCAGTCTGACCCTGTGCCTCATGAGAACAGTCCAGCCCGAACTGCCAAGCCATGCCTTCCCTGGACCGTCCATCACCACCCCCTTTTGTACCGCGTTGTTCGCCATAAGTTGGCAGAGTATGCTCAGACATGAGTTCCTTGCTCACTTTGCCACTGGATTCAAGCAAGCTGGGCTGAAGACGGCTGAAATGCCGGAAACCGGTCCTAGGAAGCTTGTTTCCGGTCCAGGGAAGGCATGGCTTGGCAGTTCGGGCTGGACTGTTCCCATGAGGCACAGGGTCAGACTGATTTGCATATGGCCGTGTCTGAACAGGGGTTGCGGAGTGGGCTACAGAACGGTGATGGATTAAACCCAGATCTCTTGACTGGGTGTGAGTGTTTGATTGATTCAGATGCTACATCCATCACCACCCCCTTTTGTACCGCTCTTACAGAAAGCAGCCAGGCGCTGGCGGAGAGGACACCTTGCGCGATATGAGGCATGTGAAAAGAACACCTGGGAACTTCAGTCAAAATGGTCCATGCGTGGCTTTGTAAACCTCGACTGGCATTTTGAATCATGGCTGATCCAAAAAAGTGATGCAACCACAGCACAAAATGTTAGTCAATCTGGGCCAAAGGCTTGAAGTACTTTGTGGGAAGGGTGATATGCGTGATAATGCATTACAAGAAATACAATGCCATCCTCCATGCATTCGAAAGGTATTAAAAGTGATGTTGATGCTCCATGACTTTTTAAAGGAACTTAATCCTTTGGCCACTTTTCTGATTATGGTCACAGAAACATTCTTACAATGTATGACACAGGGTACTTTATCCCTTATTTAAAAGCTTAAACAGTCTATTGAAACCTACAGATCTTGCAATATACTTAACACATCATGCCATACTATAAAACTCATATATGCAACAACATACAAATGAGCAGGGACAGATGAGGCACTCAGGCCTCAAAAGAATGGTGAACAGATGCACAAAATGGTGGGCACCAACACATTCAATTTAAGACACATACATATAGGTTGGATGCATTTGTTACTGTAGGAAACTGTCTCTCAGTACAGTGTACTGAAATTAAGTATACTATGTAGAGAGTCCGGGGAATCCCAAATGGGTAGTTAGAGGTACAAACCGATAATATTTACTCTCTTTTTGTGGTAATGTGGGTGAGCAGTTAGGCTTACCAGAAGGTAGTGTTAATCTTTTGTTGTACTCACAGAGGCAATACATGAGAGACACTCAAGAATAAATCTGAGACCGATTTGTAAAAATGCTATCACTTTTTATATAATTTTTTAAGACCAAGTGCACCATTTGACAATGGGGAAAAAGTAGGAACATGTATAGAAATTTAGGCAATGTTTACACAAAGTTCACCTTCTTGTTTAAGGTTGATGTCAGGCCCAGGTCCAAAGTTCCACCAGGAGAAGTTCGGGAGAATCCTGGGTCGGCCAGGATCAGAGTGCTGAGCATCTTGGAAGCTGGTGAAGGGGACACTTGAAAATGCAATACGTAGAGACTTACAGGTAAGTCCAGTGGGTCTCCTTAGAGGGAGGAGGTTGCAAGGGCCTGGACACCATGGCAGAAAGGCTGGTTGATCCGTGCTGGGGCAGGTGAGGCCGGGTGCACAGCAAACAGGTCAGCTGGGCGTTGTGCGTCTTGAGGTCCTTGCGGTTAGGAGCAGGAGGCGATCTTGGGACAGCTGGGCCACTCAGGAATTGCATCTGTGATGTTTTGACATGCCTCAATGGGTGCTTACTTCTGGTGCTTTGGAAGTCCAGAATGGACTCTCTGTTTTTGCCGTTGGCGCGTATGGTACCCCAGGTATTAGTACACTGCGGCTCCCGTAGGTCGTGCTGTCTCCAAACTTGGTGGGGAGACAGATCTGACTCTCCAGAGCTGTTGTACTTTCTCTTGCTTCCATGCTGCATCGAGGTAGTCAGGGAGCAGCAAGTCGGCAATCCGAACCACATGGAATCAGTGCCTATGGTGTTCAGGGGAGTGATACCCTCACTCCAAGATAGCATCGCTGTGATTTCTTGAAGGTTGGGGGTGGTCTGGGGTTCTTGGAGCCCTCTCTAGTTTCAGATCAACAAAGCAGCAGCGATTGATGAATGCAAGGAGGTGAACCAGGAAAGCAGATCCAGTCCAATACAATTCTTGAAAACATTCTTTATTCCAAATTCATGTAGGGAAGAGATGTGGTGCTATGGCCTGGGTGGCTGACTCCAGAACACGCAGGCTCAAGTTCGATCCCCGGTGCCAGCGGCAGGTTAGCCCAGCACCTTATGACTCTCTGCAATAGCTTGCCTAATCTTCCCAACGGCCCCCAGCACCAGGACACCTCTTCGGAGGTAGCTGTGCACTTTACAAATGCTGCTATTTAATTTAATTTCATGTACAGTAAAATGAAAAACCAGCCAACACGTTCATTTCCTAAGAAACACTCATGGAACTTTGTCAGGGCTTTATATTAGAGTAGACTAATACATGTTGAAAATCCATCATGATCCAGTAGCAACCATTATAATATTTGGGAAATCCAAGGCCCCATGTCTAACACGTTGATAATTGTGCCTTCACGTGTACCCGCGGTTCGGTATGCGTGTTGGTGCACCTCCTTGCTTTCATCAAGTTTGGAATCTGTCTTACAGTGGCACTGAAGGGTGACAAGTTCCGAATGTTTTGTGCACAGGTCTATAACATTACATTGGGAAACTTTGAGGCCCATTGGGATGCCGGGTGGACTTCTCTCTGCCCGCCACCCTAGCGGTGATGAGACCGGCTGCCAGTGGTGCGGCGGTCCCGCACCGGCGATTAGGATGCCACCGCCACCGTGGTGGTGGCATCCTCCATTCCTGCTCCACAACACTTCCCCCCAGAATGCTTGGAATGCACAGCATGCATTGTCCTGCACAAGGCGACAGGCACCGTGAGGTGCCTGTCACCATGTCCATGACAATGAAGAGGGGTACGATAGGTGCCCCCCATGTGAACACCCCACCCCCCTATAACCTTGGGGCCCGCAACGGGCCTCGGAAAGTAAAATTTTCAAGCCTTTCCGTGGCGGCGTGGAAAAGTCATGTTTCCGCCTCCATGCTAATATAGATGGCGGTGTCTAGCAGACACCGCCATCTATATTAAACCCTTTTCTGCCCGGACTTGAAAAGCGGTGGAGGGTCTTCCTGTCGGCCTGGGTACCCCCGCCATACTAATATGGTGGGGGTAAATGGGTGGGGAAGGATTTAGGGCGGATCGCCACCGCCATGCGGGCGTTGGCGATCTGCCCTACATCCTAATGGACCCCTAAATGAGGTGCAACCTGGCTAGTCATCGCCTCTTACAGTCTATGTTTTCTACTAAACAGCTGCAGCGATTGTCGAGTTCTGGGAGCAGCAGGCATGGTTTGGCGCCTTTTTCTTCTGCAGCAGTACTTCATTTAGCATGCAGTGGGTCTTCTGTATCCGGGTCTTCTCTTGTCTGTTGAATCTGATGTTCAGGTCTAGGGGTGGCATCTAAATACTGAATTTAGGGGAGTGATACGTGGGGACAGGTAGTAGCCAATGGGCTGCCTACCTTTAGGGTGTCTACACCCTCAAGTGACCACTTCCTGTGGGAAGAGGCACTGTCCGAGCCCTGATAGGATGTTTTCCCACCATCCCAGTATGGTGGGATTTCAGAAAAGAGGGGCTTTCTTGGCCTATCCCGCCCTGAGGGTGGTGTAGGCAATGTGGGGACTCTCCTCCTAATCTTACAAATGTCCCTACCTTTCCTCCTGCCAAAAGTGGAGCTGCAAAGGAAGCTTGGCTTCCCCCACTATCTGGAGGTTCCTGGGTTGGATTTCTAAGGCGCCATCACCTTTGAAGCTTCCCACCCAGGAAGGCCATCCTGTCTGTGAGGAATTGTAAAGCACCTTAGCCCAGAGCAGACTTTGTCTCTGTCCTCTGAGAGTGCTGGCTCTAACCGCATGAGTGCAGAAACATTTCTGATTGTGGCAGGCTGGTGAAAACAAGTCAAGAACCATGCCAGTGCTTGGAAGGTTTTCCAGAGATGGTCTAAAAGGATATCTTGTGTGAATTTCCTAATAAAGCCAACACTGTAATCAGTGAGGATTTATTAAGAATATATATGTGGCACCAAACACAATAGGAATTATTGAAGCCATCATGGAGCTCGGAAACTCGGGTTAATAAGTATCTAGTCCATGTACTGATTATGGCTTCCACAACATGCACTTACAATATACCAAAATTGACTAGACATTGTAGGGGCATATCTGCCCCTGGAGCATTGTCTCTTTACCATCCCCTTGATTGGCTGTGTTTGTCTTCCTTTGATTGGCTGTGCTTGTCCTTCTCCTGGAGCCTGGCCTCTTTACCATCTCTTTGATTGGCTGTGTTTGTCTTCCTTTGATTGGCTGTGCTTGTCCTTCTCCTGGAGCCTGGCCTCTTTACCATCTCTTTGATTGGCTGTGTTTGTCTTCCTTTGATTAGCTGTGCTTGTCCTTCTCCTGGAGCTTTGCCTCTTTACCATCCCCTTGATTGGCTGTGTTTGTCTTCCTTTGATTGGCTGTGCTTGTCCTTCTCCTGGAGCTTTGCCTCTTTACCATCTCTTTGAGTGGCTGTGCTTGTCTCTCTCCTGGGGCATAGTTTCTTTACTATACTACCTTTTATTGGCTGTATTTGTCTATCCCTTGGATCATCACCTGTTTACCATCCTTTTGATTGGTTGTGTTTGTCCCCCACCTAGAACATTGACTCTTTACCACCCCCTTGATTGTCTGTGTTTGCCTTCCTTTGATTGGCTGTACTTGTACTTCCCCTGGAGCCTCACCTCTTTACCATCCCTTTAATTGACTGTGTTTGTCTTTCATTGATTGGCTGTGGTTGTTTTTCCACTGGAGCATCGCTTCTTTGCAATCCTTTAATTGGCTGCATTTGTCTTCCGTTAATTGGCTGTTTTTTTCTGACACCTGGAGCATTGCCTCTTTACCATCCTTTTGATAGGCTATGTCTGTCTCTATACTGGAGCATCACCTCTTTAACATCTCTTAGATTGACTGTTTTTATCTTTTTTTGATTGGCTGTGCTTGTTGTCCTTTGATTGGCTGTGTTTGTTTCCCACCTGGATCATCTCCTATTTACCATCCCTTTGATTGGCTGTGTTTGTCTCTCCCCAGAAGGATCACCTCTTTACCCTCCCTTTGATTGGCTGTGTTTGTCTCTCCCCCGGGCATCGCCTCTTTACCATCCCTTTGATTGGCTGTGTTTGTCTCTCCCCTGGAGCATCGCCTCTTTACCCTCCGTTTGATTGGCTGTGTTTGTCTCTCCCCTGCAGTATTGCCTCTCTACAATCCTTCTGATTGGCTGTGTTTTTCTCTCCCCTGGAGCATCACCTCTTTATCCCTCCTTTGATTGGCTGTGTTTGTCTCTACCCCAGAGCATCGCCTCTTTACCCTCCTTGTGATTGACTGTGAGTGTCTCCCTTTGGTTGACTGTTATCTCTCCCCTGAATCATTGCCTTTCTACCAGCCTTTTGATTAGCTGTCTTTGTCTCTCTCCTGTAGCATAGCCTCTTTACCATCCCTTTGATTGGCTGTGTTTGTCTTCATTTGAGTGTCTGTGTTTTTCTCTCTCCCTCATCATTTCCTCTTTACCCCTCCTTTAATCGGCTGTGTTTGTCTCTGCCCCTGAGCATCTCCTCTTTACCTTCCTTTTGATTGGCTGTTTGTGTCTTCCTTTGGTTGTCTGTAATTGTCTATGCTGGATAATTGCCTCTCTACCATCCCTTTGATTGGCTGTGTTTGTCTCTCCCCTGGTACATCACCTCTTTACCCTCCCTTTGATTGGCTGTGTTTGTCTTCCTTTGATTGGCAGGGTGCCGAAAATTGCAGAATTCCGGCGTTTGCGAATCGCAAACGGCGTTTTGATATGTAGAGGCCCGGCCACATAGCAAAATAAGGAATCGCAGAAATTGCGATTCCTTATTTTACTCAAGCATTTAAGGAATCACAATTTTGCGATTCCTTAAATGGTATGTAGGGGTGCCTTGCAAACTGCGATTTTGGCTTAAGGAATCGCAAAATACCACCTGCTCCAAGTAGATGATATTTTGCGATTTCCTGTCAAAATGCATTTTTTTAAAACATTCAAAGTGCCATGTGGCGCAAAGACATGCCCTTAGCGGCACATTCTAGGCATGGAACAGGTGTCATTTGGACACCCTGGCACCCTTGGAGTTGCGATTCTCAATTTGCGATTTTCTCATAGAAAATCGCAATTTGAGAATGTATCCCCATTCATTCCTATGGGCCTCTTGGCCATAGGAATGAATGGGACACTCAGGGGCATATGTAGGTATCCGTTTGCGATTCGCAAACGCCGAAATTCGGCGAATTTTGGCATTTGCGAGTCGCAAACGGCGTTTTGATATGTAGGTGCCACTTAGCAAAATAAGGAATCGCAAAAATTGCGATTCCTTATTTTGCTTATAGCATTTAAGGAATTGCAATAGTGCGATTCCTTAAATGCTATGTAGGGGTGCTTTAAAAATGTCGATTTTTGCATAAGTAATCGCAAAATACCACCTACTTCAAGTAGATGGTAGTTTGAGATTTCCTTCAAAAATGCTTTTCTTTAAAAAATTCAAAGTGCCATGTGGCATACAAACATGCCCTTAGGGCATGTATGTGCGCCACATGTACTTACAGGCACATTCCAGGCGTGCAACAGGTGTCATTTGGACACCCTGGCACCCTTGGAATTGCGATTCTCAAATTGCGATTTTCACACAGAAAATCGCAATTTGAGAATGTATCCCCATTCATTCCTATGGGCCTTTAGGCCCTTAGGAATGAATGGGACACTCACAAAAATTGCAATTTATTATCTACATTCCATTTTGCAATTCGCAAATAGCGATTCCTTAAAAATCGCTATTTGAGAATTGCAAAACGTAAATTACCTACATATGCCCCTATGTTTCCCCATCTGGCAGCAGAGCCCGGATTGCTTGGAAGAGGCACATGTTCTGCTGAAGCGTTGCCACACTAGTAAACAGAGGGACTGCACTCTGGCAAATATTTCAGAAATAACTGTATGGGCTAAACAGAATATTTAATTTGTTTTAATGCCTTGGAAATCCCATCCACTCCTCAGTTGACCAATGAGGATCTTTTCAGGTGAGAAACACACAGTCTTCACGAAAGATGTATATATAAAACATGTCTTTCTTTGTTGTAAATTTGACCTCAACGCTGGTCTGGATGTCTCTCTCATCCACATTTCTCTTGGGTTAATCTGATGGATGAAACTATTCTGGTGAATTTAGAAGGTGATATCTACTAGAAAAGGCAAACACGAAGGACATATGTTAGAGGCGTGTGCTGAGAGAACTCATTGTACGGTGGGCGGCATCGTGGACAGACCATCAGCTCCTTGGGTACGCCGTCCTCCACAGGTTCCACCCCGTGGGCACTGCGAACAACATGCCGTGCGCACAGCGGAGTTCCGGGGCAGGAGTGGTAGGTACCCCGCCGAGGGCAATAGAGCGTTACCGTGAGTGCATTGTGACAACGTCCTACAGGAGCTCTTGTCCAATGCTTCATTGGCCCGGCATTAAATCCAAGGGGCACATTGATGGAATAGTGGCCCTGGGCAGTGCAGCAAAGTCACGTTGTTACACTGCCCTCCATCGCTGGGAAAGGGCAGGATTGCATCATATTTAAGGCATGTGGGTTCATTCCTGTCCTTTCTCCTTGACATGGCGCTGTTTTGGCAGCCTATCACAAAAACAGACACCCGTGCACTATGTTGCAGCCAGGATTATTTTTGCACAGGAAGAGACACCTTCCTCCATGAAAACAATACTGAGAGACTTTTTCCAGAGGAAAAAATTGGGAGAAATAAAGATCTTTCTCCTCGCTACGCTTCACCCAAGGAGGCGTAAGGTTTTGAAGCAGTCCCAGGTTTACAAGTCCTTGTAAATATGGGAACGCATCAAAAACATCACCCAGCTCAACACCCATGTGTACCCCACCTCCCTTTCACAGAGTAAGGCAACGCAGAAATTGCTTTGCTCGGGCTTTAGGAAGCCACTTACAACTAAATCTGACTTAGAGGCTTGCATCACACATGTACCACTTTGCATGGTGCAAACATTGAGGCAAGGCTCTCATAAACATGGCCCTATGTGCCAGCATCTTATGGTGACTGCTGCTCTTTGGAACTGGAGCAGCCACTTATTTGATGCCAAAGAAGACGAGGGCTTTACATGATGATGATCATTCCGGTGCTGGCGCGGATGCCTCAAGTCTGGCACTGATCAGTGGGTTGTGGCAACAGAGGGAAGAAAGGCCCCAGTTTTCTCTGCCAGTCTACGAGCAGTTTCCCAATTCCTAAAGTTTTCTCTTTCATGACATGCAGCTTTTGCTTGGTGAGATAGCTCGGTTGGTTGAGCACTGGCTTCAGCGATCTGTGTTTGGCCCATCAGCATTGCCTTTCTTTGAGTGTGGCATCAGGTGAAGACCCATACCAAGGTGTGTGTTCACTTGGAGGCAGGGTCAGCAGCTACTTCAGTCTGGAGCAGCACAGCCCAAGGACATGATCTCAAAGACATCTCAGAGTTGTGACGTAACATGCACATCACATGTTTCTTTTAAGTGGAACAGCACTCACTTTGCAGAGAGGGTCAATGGCCATAGTGAAATAATGGAATCATCTTACACTGACACTAGACATGAAAGTAAAGCTGTTTGCTCCAAGATATGTGGCTATAATGTGACGGTTGTATGTAGTATGTGTGTGTGTGGCAGAGCGCTGTCCATGTTCAGAGGCAAGCTGTACGTCAGTGAGTGGTGGTGGTGGAAGCTGAGCTCTGGATAGTTAGGGGCATATATATGAGCACCTTTGCACCGCGCTTGCACCACACAACGTGGTGCAAGCGCAATGCAACCCAGATATTAGATTTATGAAGCCGCTCAAGGCTACTTTGCGTGGCCCTGATTGGCCTAAAACTTCTGGAGCAAGGCAATGCAGTGCACGTTGCTGCGTTGCGTTACTCTGCCCTGGGAAGATGTTCCGTGGGTGTTGCGTGGGTGTTGCATGGGTGTTCCGTGGGTGTATGGGGTGTTGCGTGGGTGTTCCATGGGTGTTGCGTGGGTGTTGCGTGGGTGTTCCATGGTTTTGCGTGGGTGTTGCGTTAATGTTAATGTTAACTGTCATTTATTGAGCGCTCGTACGCCCGGAGGCTTCATGGCGCTGTAGGAAGGAACAAGGCGCGTCAGTCGTTTGATAGAAGGAAGCAGCTCAATGATGTGCCTGAGAAAAGAGCCAGGTCTTCAGAAGATGTCTGAAACTAAGGAGATTGTCACTTAGTTTTAGATGAGGGGGGAGAGAGTTCCAGAAGGCAGCTGCGAGATGGTCAAAGCAGCTGCCTCCGAGACGTTTCCTTTTGTACGGAGGCACAATCAAGAGGGATTTATGGATGGACCGGAGATAGCGGGGGGGCTGTATTTTTGGAATAGGTCCCTAATGAATTGGGGGCCAATATCATGTAGGGATTTGAATAAAATGCAGCCCACTTTAAAGGCCACGCGTTGTTCCACCGGCAACCAGTGTAATTGTTTCAAGCCAGGTCTGACTGATTGCCTTCTGGGGATGTTCAGAAGAAGTCTGGCTGCTTGATTCTGAACCAACTGGAGGCGTTTAAGCTCTCCTTTTTGGAGCCCAAGATAGAGACTATTGGGAAAGTCCAATCTGGATAGGACCAAGGAGATAACGATCTGAGTGAGAGCGGCGGAAGAAAAGAAACATGCAATTTTTTTGATTTTTTTTAGCTGGAAAAAACTGGAGGACACAACTGCTCCCACCTGTTTTTTTAAGGAAAGGTCTTCACTGATGTGGATGCCCAGGCTCTTGACCGAGGGTGACTTAGATGGGGGGGCACCCATGCAGGAGGGCCAGAAGCTGGGGTTCCAACTATGTATACTCTGTCCAGGCAAGATCAGTTCGGTCTTGCCTGGGTTAAGTTTCAAATGATTGCAGCTCATCCAACTCAGAATGTGGGACATGGTGTTTTGAAATTCTACCACAGAGTCCTTGGTGTTAAGAGGGAAGATGAGCTGCAAATCATCTGCATAGTTGAAGATGGTTACCTTGGCGTTTCTGAGGGAAAACAAAAGAGGACGCAGGTACAAATTAAAAAGCAGGGGGGACAACGAAGAGCCCTGAGGCACTCCACAGTTGGTGGATATGGTGGGAGCTGTAAAAGTGCCCAGTCTAACCGATTGAGTTCGGCCAGAGATGAACGAGCGGATCCAGCTCAGTGCCGGGCCCCTGAGGCCTGCCTGCTCGACACGGTCGACCAAGATGGTATAGTCGACCGTGTCGAACGCAGCAGAGAGGTCCAACAGCACCAGAGCCTGGTGGATCCCCTCGTCCGCATTCCGCCTCAAGGTGTTCTGCACCGAGAGAATGACTGCTTCAGTCGAGTGGCAAGGGCGGAAGCCGGCCTGGTTAGGTGCAAGGTACTCAGATTTCTCTAAGAAAGTAGAAATACTGTCACAAACATGGGACTCCAGAAGTTTGGCGCAGTATGGCAACAGAGAAATGGGCCTATAGTTGAGTGGGTCTAACGGGTTGGCTCCTGTCTTTTTTAAGAGGGGAATGAGAAGGGCTTTTTTAAAGTTGCTTGGGACTTTCCCTTGAGTGAGTGATCCATTTAACAAGGGAAGTAAGCCCTCAGGGATGTGGGTGCCTACTTCTTTCAGGATATGAGGAGGACAAATGTCGTCGGGGGAGCCAGATTTGATTTTTGTAAGAAGTTTGGATAGGGTGATATTGTCAATAAGGGGATATGAATCCAGAGTGGCAAGGTTGTGAGAAATGTCTGAAAACAAAAGGGAAGGCTGAGAGGTAGGGATGCTCTGTTTGATGGTACAGATTTTATCAAAAAAGAAGGAATTAAGTGAATTGCAGAGTTCCTGAGTGGGGATTATCGGAAGGGAGGTTCTGTCGCTGGTGCTGAGGTTTTCCACTATGTTGAACAATTCTCTGGATTTATTGTGAGCTTTGAGTATTTTTTCAGAGAAGTATTCAGTTTTATGTTTCAGGATAAGCTTTTGATAGTCCCTGCGGGCTTTGCAGTAGTTATCCTTGTCTTGTTCTAGATAGGCTGTACGCCATTTTCGCTCCAGTTGACGAACCTCGAGCTTAAGGGTTTTCAAAAAAGGTGTGAACCACCTGTGTGCGTCGTAGGGGCGGGAGCGGGGAAAGTTGGTGCAGGGAGCATAAACATCGGCTGCCTGAAGTAGCCAACCTGAGAAAGCTTCTTCCATTTCAGCAATGCCCTGGTCGAGTGAGGGAGGGGAGGAAGATAAGGATCCAATGAAGGTAGGAATGTCAACATTCTTCCACAGTCTAGTTTTTCCTCCTGGCTGGGGTTGGGACCTTCTACTACTTTCAATGGTAATGGTGAAATTGATCAGGTAATGATCCGACCAAATGCAGGGCGTGATGGAGTTAATAGCAAGAAGAATGTTTTGAGACCAGATATGGTCTAAGCTATGCCCTTTATCATGGGTAGAAGATGTATATGTTGAGTGAAGTTCATATCCAGGAGGGTTTCTTTAAGACTTGCTGCCTGAGGATCAGACTCAATAGAGTCCATCCAGAGGTTGAAGTCTCCCAATAGTACGATTTTATCATGGGAGATAGTCAGGGATGCAAGTTGTTCTGCAAAGGATGTGGTAAATGTGGACGTAGTTTGAGGGGGGCGGTATAGAAGGATCAGGAGTAGTGATCCTAAGTCAGTATCCAGTTTAAAAATCAAATTATCAGATCCTGTTAAGTCTAAAGATGGTAAAGAAGAGACTTTATGGGAGCTGCGAATGATCGCAGCGACCCCTCCACCTCTTTTGCCGGCCGGTCTGTCGGCATGCAGGATATAATAGTTCGAGGGAACAGCGGCTAAAATGTCAGGCAGGGATCCTTCATTTAGCCAGGTCTCTGAAAGGAATAAGAAGTCTGGTTGGTCGGCCTGAAGCAGGAGAAAAATATCCAGGTGGTGTTTAACCATGGACCTGGTGTTTAAGTATAAGCATTTAAGAGTGGTCACAGAGTTATGAGGGGTAGCAGAAGGCAAGGAGGACTTGAACTTTGGAGATTTGGCAAGAATATATTCACGCTTCAGAATGCCGTATGTGGCAGCACGTTTTAAGGTGTGGGCGGGCGGGGCGAGTATATCGCTGTCTGGGGGTCTAAGTGATAGCAGCATTGATGAGGAGTATTTGATAATTGGTCCAGGGGTCGTGGCCCCAGGCCCCGGTCTGCCGCGGACGGGCGCAGACGGGCTTGACTTATGCGCGACTTCGGCGCGCATTCGTCGCGCCCGCTGCGCTCCTGTATGCACATTGTTTATAAGGCCTGCCTCCCGGGAGAACTAGACCGCTAGATCCGGTCCAGCTCCACCCAAGATGGCGGCTCGCCTCACCCTCCACACAAACGGCACCAGCCGCGATGGACCAGGGCGGGTAGCAGAGAAAAATACTATTTAGTCAGTAAGTGCAAGTCAAAGTATTGAAAGTGACAATTTAAAAGCAGTTTTAAAAATTCGAGCGCACTGGCGCTTTGATCGCGCTACAGCGCTTGCAATGACTACCAAGTGACTGAGATGCCAAAGAAACGATTCCGAGGTTCCTCGAGGGCCGGGCTGCTGCCACCAGCCAAGCATGGGTGTTCCATGGGTGTTTCGTGGGTGTTGCGTGGGTGTTGCGTGGGTGTTCCATGGGTGTTGCGTGGGTGTTCCGTGGGTGTTGCGTGGGTGTTCCGTGTGTGTTCCGTGGGTGTTGCGTGGGTGTTGCGTGGGTGTTCCATGGGTGTTGCGTGGGTGTTCCGTGGGTGTTGCGTGGGTGTTCCGTGTGTGTTGCGTGGGTGTTGCGTGGGTGTTGCGTGGGTGTTGCGTGGGTGTTCTGTGGGTGTTCTCACGCTACTCTCATGGGTTTTTATGGATTCCCAGATTTACCAGAACTGCTAAACCTGCAAATGCGCCAACATCATGCACCTTGCAGGGAGGCGTGATGGGGAGAGACTACTTCATCTCTCCTCATTACTTCCTCTTTCCGTGTGCACTGCATTCTGCACACAGATAGAGGAATACGCCTCTCGGGATTAGTTTTGTGCAGGAAGGAGCCCGTTCCTGCACAAAAATAATCCTGCATGCAACAGAGGCCTCCTTGCACCATGCTGCAAAGGTGCTAGCCCTGGTCCGACTGGGAACACAAAGCAACCCTGGCAGACCAGCCCCTGGCGATGGGGGTGGGAACTCAAGTGAGAAGCACTGCTGCTTTTGTTACTGGGGGCCAAAAAAACTAGCACCCAGTAAAACAAATAGCCCTCACCATCTGCAAAACTGGTGCTCACCCTTCCAGCCTCCCGGTGAAATGCCCAATGCCCGGTACTGCCAGTCCCGCCTGGTCCAGCACAGAGACAAGGACAGGAATGCACCGTATTGTTTTAAATACGGCCCATTCCTGCTATCTTCCAGCCGTGCTTTTTAGAAAAAAAGGGGGGTTGATTTAGTTACGGGGGTCAGAGGTGGAATCTATAACAATATTTAACAACAATAGTACCTCTGACACCATGAATGAAAAGTCAATCGTGTCACAGAAGTCCCTTTTATTGACTCTGCGTTGTCACTCATTTAGTTTTGCTTTATATTTTTTATATATATTGGTATCCACATTTTTTTCAAAGGCTCTCCTCTTATACACAACAAATTATATAGGGTTATTACCACAAAAAACGTGTTTGTATCACAAAAACATATGACTTTACACAAAACATATATACATTCACAGTACGGTCAAATAAGTTAAACTGTACATTTCATTTGGTTAGTTCATTCAAATTATTTCTAATCATCCTACTGTATACTTTAACAAATGCTACATCTGGGGTAGAGATATATGTCCCTCGGATTTTGGATTGAATCAGTAGTCCTAAATAGTGTAGGAGAAAAATACTATCCACAATTATGCTCTTCCGGAAGTAAGTCTTTTTTTCTTATATATATATAAGTAGTTCTAGAGCATAAAGGTCTCCAATCCACTAAGTAATGCCAACGCGTTTCGACCGTCTTATCGTTAGGACAAGATCAACTTTTGTTGTGCGGTCTTCATCAGGGCTGTAATTTGGTTGTAGGGTATCACCTGTAAGAGGTAATGGTACTAATTCAGTATCAGTGTACAGATAGCTTGTGATTAAACATGTGTGTTTTAAGGTGAAGAGTTATGTTCACGTACCATTGTTTTTTTTTCAATCCATTTTGTGGAGTACTGTTGTCTCTTTTCTGGGTTCTTGGTGTATCTTGGGTCGATATCTTGGCTTTATCTGTGGGGGGGAACATTGCGCCATGAGTAATATTGCGTGTGCTCTGCTCTGTGTTCATTGAAAATTTGCATTGTTGCTATCTTTCTGTTGTGGTCCAGTTAGATTATTTTTAGTTTTTGTTTTCTTTAATTAATTATACTGCGTGGTTAAGGGCGGGACGCTCCTTTATCTGTTCCTAGTTGTCTGTTGGCTGGTCGTTTTACCTCGAGTTTTTGCTCTGCGAGGCTTACCGCTTTTGGAGCTTAATTTCTCGCGCTTCGAATTCGGCAGGTATTGGCGTTTGGGACACGCTTATCTTATTTTGTTCGCTTATTCGTAGCGGAGCTTAAAGCTTAAAGCGTTCACTTATCTAGAAGCGCGGGTTGGCAGGTTTTGTCTCCCTTTTATTATTGTGCTCGCTGTTTATTTTGACAAAGCATCGGGTTACAGGCGTTCACTTTTCTAAAAGCGCGGGTTGGCACATGTTGTCTCACTTTGAGCGTTCACTTATCTGAAAGCGCAGGTCAGCGCAGGTTATCTCCTTCCGTACCTTGTTTTCTTTTTCTCGGTTCCGTGGATTATTTCTGTCTTCCCGGCTTTCGCATACAGGGTTTGGATCTGCAGTGACTGTTCCAAACGTAGGCCGCCGGTGATTGGTTTAACTTAGCTTTATTGTTATTGGGTGAAGTCCGCCAGTGTTGTCACGTGGGGTTTGCTTGCAAGGGGTTGCTAGGCAACTTTTGTGCGCTTCGTTTTTTTGGGTTGGAAACCTTGCCGGGGGAAAATGTTCAATGTGGATTGATTCGAGCAGGTTGCTTAATATCCTCATTTTATTTATGAAGCGTCCAGGACTTTTACCAGTAGTTGGTCACTTCCGACATCTCATTTAGTCCATTGTTCGTGGTTCCCAGGTACAAGATTGTTTTTGCTTCCAATTTTGACAGGATATTTTCCCTGTTTTTGCCTTTTACATGTCTTAGGACTGTCCAGTGCATGTCTTCCGGTCTGTGTCCGTTTTCTTCACAGTGTGTTACCATGGGTGCATTAGGGGTTTTGCACCGGATCCTTGAGCGATGTTGCGAGATTCTGGTTTTAACTAGTTGGCTCGTTTTGCCTATGTATGCCATATCACATGGGCATATTATACAGTAGATGACGTAGTTTGTGTTACAATTGGTAAATTCATCATGCTGTATGTATTTGTTTCCGCATGAGACACAGTTTCCACATTTTCTATGGCCTTTAATTGGTGGTAAATTCAGCATGGATCTTAGGGACGTCTCTCCTCTTGGAATGTGAGTGTCAGCTCTAACCAGCATGTTTTTTATGTTGCCATTCCTTTTGAGGGCGAAGGTTGGTAGATGTTCCAGTAGTTTTAGGCCTTTAACTGTGGTCCAGTTCTTGCGGACAATTTTCTGAATGTCGTTTGTGGCCCCTGAGAAGGTCGTGACGCAAACCAGTGGTGTATCTGTATCTCTTTCTTTTGGGGTGAGGAGAGCCTCACGGGGGTAAAACCAGGCTCTTTTCATTGCTCTTTTCAGTAATTTTCTTGGGTACATCCTTTCTTCCAATTTTCTAGAGAGTTCTTTTGCATTGGTGAAATAGTCTTCCTTTTTTGAACAGTTTCTTCTAAGTCTGAAAAACTGGCTTAAAGGCAGATTTTCTCTCAGGTTTCGTTGGTGGAAGCTATTGAAGTGCAGGAAGGTGTTCCTGTCTGTTTCCTTGGTGTACAGAGATGTATGGATTTTTCCTTCTTCATGTTTTATCGTCAGATCTAGGAAATTAATTTCTTTTTTATTGTGGGACAGTGTGAACTTGATGTTCGGGTTCCTGTTGTTGAGCCATATTGTAAATTCCTGCAGTTGTTCCTCACTTCCTCTCCATAACATAAAAACATCGTCTATATACCGACGCCATATTTTAATATGGCCGTCGTAAGGGTTATTGTTGTAGATCCATTTATCTTCATAGAGCGCCATGTACATAATGGCCATCTCCGGCGCGAAAGGACACCCCATCGCAGTCCCCATTATTTGCAGGTACTGTACATCATTGAAATAGAAGAAATTGTACTTTAGGCAAATTTCAGCTAGTTGGAGCAGAAAGTTGGATGGGACGTTGTGTGGTCTTTCTCTGGTCTCTAGAAAAAATTCTAAAGCCTCCAGGCCTTCTTCTTGAGGGATATTTGAGTAGAGGCTGACTATGTCCATGGTTACCAATATTTCATGGTCTTCATCAAATGTTTGCTGTTCTAGGAAGTTTATGGCTTGCATGGTGTCTTTGATGTAGCTTAGAGTGGAGCTGACCAAGGGTTTTAGAAAAGTGTCTACATATTTTGCCGGTCTCTCTAATATTGAGTTTACTCCCGAAATGATGGGGCGTCCTGGCGGGTTTCTTGGGTCTTTGTGGACTTTGGGGAGGATATATAAAAGCGGTGTTCTTGGTGCTTGGTTAATTAGGTATTCCCCTTCTTTTTTGGATAGCCATCCTTCTTTTTGTCCATGGTTTTTAAGTGTAGTCAATTTGAGTTGTATATTTTTGTTCCAATCTTCTTCTGTTTTTCGGTAGTATCTTTCATCAGCTAGTTGTCTTAGGACCTCGGTTTCATACATCTCTCGTGGTAATATCACGATTCCTCCGCCCTTATCCGCTGGTTTGATTATAAGGTTTTTATTTTCCTTTAGATTGTCCAGGGCTTGCTTTTCTTCCTTGTATAGGTTCCATTTCGTGAAATACTTCTTTTTGTTGTCTAGGTTATCCATATCCCGTAGTACATTTTTTTCAAAGGTAAGAAGTTCTATGGGCATCAAACTTGTTTGTGGGAAAAATGTCGAGGTGTTTTTTAGCCCAGAGTAGTTCCGTGGACTCGTCGTCTCCTGATTTTGAAAGAATATTTTGAGACGGACGAATATGGCGTCGGTATATAGACGATGTTTTTATGTTATGGAGAGGAAGTGAGGAACAACTGCAGGAATTTACAATATGGCTCAACAACAGGAACCCGAACATCAAGTTCACACTGTCCCACAATAAAAAAGAAATTAATTTCCTAGATCTGACGATAAAACATGAAGAAGGAAAAATCCATACATCTCTGTACACCAAGGAAACAGACAGGAACACCTTCCTGCACTTCAATAGCTTCCACCAACGAAACCTGAGAGAAAATCTGCCTTTAAGCCAGTTTTTCAGACTTAGAAGAAACTGTTCAAAAAAGGAAGACTATTTCACCAATGCAAAAGAACTCTCTAGAAAATTGGAAGAAAGGATGTACCCAAGAAAATTACTGAAAAGAGCAATGAAAAGAGCCTGGTTTTACCCCCGTGAGGCTCTCCTCACCCCAAAAGAAAGAGACACAGATACACCACTGGTTTGCGTCACGACCTTCTCAGGGGCCACAAACGACATTCAGAAAATTGTCCGCAAGAACTGGACCACAGTTAAAGGCCTAAAACCACTGGAACATCTACCAACCTTCGCCCTCAAAAGGAATGGCAACATAAAAAACATGCTGGTTAGAGCTGACACTCACATTCCAAGAGGAGAGACGTCCCTAAGATCCATGCTGAATTTACCACCAATTAAAGGCCATAGAAAATGTGGAAACTGTGTCTCATGCGAAAGTACCCTAGAAGGCACCAAGTTTACTTACGGAAACAAATACATACAGCATGATGAATTTACCAATTGTAACACAAACTACGTCATCTACTGTATAATATGCCCATGTGATATGGCATACATAGGCAAAACGAGCCCACCAGTTAAAACCAGAATCTCGCAACATCGCTCAAGGATCCGGTGCAAAACCCCTAATGCACCCATGGTAACACACTGTGAAGAAAACGGACACAGACCGGAAGACATGCACTGGACAGTCCTAAGACATGTAAAAGGCAAAAACAGGGAAAATATCCTGTCAAAATTGGAAGCAAAAACAATCTTGTACCTGGGAACCACGAACAATGGACTAAATGAGATGTCGGAAGTGACCAACTACTGATAAAAGTCCTGGACGCTTCATAAATAAAATGAGGATATTAAGCAACCTGCTCGAATCAATCCACATTGAACATTTTCCCCCAGCAAGGTTTCCAACCCAAAAAAACGAAGCGCACAAAAGTTGCCTAGCAACCCCTTGCAAGCAAACCCCACGTGACAACACTGGCGGACTTCACCCAATAACAATAAAGCTAAGGTAAACCAATCACCGGCGGCCTACGTTTGGAACAGTCACTGCAGATCCAAACCCTGTATGCGAAAGCCGGGAAGACAGAAATAATCCACGGAACCGAGAAAAAGAAAAGAAGGTACGGAAGGAGATAACCTGCGCTGACCTGCGCTTTCAGATAAGTGAACGCTCAAAGTGAGACAACATGTGCCAACCCGCGCTTTTAGAAAAGTGAACGCCTGTAACCCGATGCTTTGTCAAAATAAACAGCGAGCACAATAATAAAAGGGAGACAAAACCTGCCAACCCGCGCTTCTAGATAAGTGAACGCTTTAAGCTTTAAGCTCCGCTACGAATAAGCGAACAAAATAAGATAAGCGTGTCCCAAACGCCAATACCTGCCGAATTCGAAGCGCGAGAAATTAAGCTCCAAAAGCGGTAAGCCTCGCAGAGCAAAAACTTGAGGTAAAACGACCAGCCAACAGACAACTAGGAACAGATAAAGGAGCGTCCCGCCCTTAACCACGCAGTATAATTAATTAAAGAAAACAAAAACTAAAAATAATCTAACTGGACCACAACAGAAAGATAGCAACAATGCAAATTTTCAATGAAAACAGAGCAGAGCACACGCAATATAACTCATGGCGCAATGTTCCCCCCCACAGATAAAGCCAAGATATCGACCCAAGATACACCAAGAACCCAGAAAAGAGACAACAGTACTCCACAAAATGGATTGAAAAAAAACCAATGGTACGTGAACATAACTCTTCACCTTAAAACACACATGTTTAATCACAAGCTATCTGTACACTGATACTGAATTAGTACCATTACCTCTTACAGGTGATGCCCTACAACCAAATTACAGCCCTGATGAAGACCGCACAACAAAAGTTGATCTTGTCCTAACGATAAGACGGTCGAAACGCGTTGGCATTACTTAGTGGATTGGAGACCTTTATGCTCTAGAACTACTTATATATATATAAGAAAAAAAGACTTACTTCCGGAAGAGCATAATTGTGGATAGTATTTTTCTCCTACACTATTTAGGACTACTGATTCAATCCAAAATCCGAGGGACATATATCTCTACCCCAGATGTAGCATTTGTTAAAGTATACAGTAGGATGATTAGAAATAATTTGAATGAACTAACCAAATGAAATGTACAGTTTAACTTATTTGACCGTACTGTGAATGTATATATGTTTTGTGTAAAGTCATATGTTTTTGTGATACAAACACGTTTTTTGTGGTAATAACCCTATATAATTTGTTGTGTATAAGAGGAGAGCCTTTGAAAAAAATGTGGATACCAATATATATAAAAAATATAAAGCAAAACTAAATGAGTGACAACGCAGAGTCAATAAAAGGGACTTCTGTGACACGATTGACTTTTCATTCATGGTGTCAGAGGTACTATTGTTGTTAAATATCTTCCAGCCGTGCAGCACAGTGCAGCAAGGTGACTTTCTGCGCTGCAATGGGAAACCATTTTTATAAAATGAACCATAATGAATTTGTGATGTAGGATTCTTTGAACAGATGAGTCTTCAACTCTTTCCTAGATTAGGAGCCAGCGTTGAGGCACTCCTGGTGTATATGGGGATGTTGTTCCAGATCCTGGGTGCATAAATAGAAGAGGCCTGCTGCCTCTTTTTAATATTTCTTTTTACAATTCCTACTCTGCAGTCTGATGGTGCCTTGGCTGCAGGTTTGCCAAGAACCACCAGAGATGGGGAGCTTTTCTGCAGGATAATCAGGGGGTGCTGGTCATGATAGGTTTCTAAATGATGAGGCTGGATGCTGAGTCAACCGTGTTCCATTTGGTAACGGTAATAGGATTGTATTTCTTCAGGCCCTGGATAAGACGTCTTGTGGTGTTTAAGATGTCCATAAGGGGTGCCAAGTGAGGGATGTGGGAGAGCTTTGAGTAGGGCATTACCAACATCCAGATGCAAGAGCACAAGGGCTTCAAGAGAAGTTCTGAAGTCTGTTTCTCAAAGAAACTGTTTGACTTTCCTTAGCAGAGAGTTGGTACTGTGCCATCTTTATGATTTTGACAATGTGTTCCTTAAGAATTGGGAGCCAGATTTATTGTTGTTTTGTGTTGCCCCGCGTCACACCTGGTATCACAAGAGCAATGCGATACTTGTACCAGGTTCACCAAGTAAGTCAAGTTGCTTGGTGCATCTGGGGTAAAGCAAGGCAGCCCAAGTTGCTCCCCTGATTTACTCTGCCCCGGGAAGGTGGTCGATGTGTGCCGCATCGGTGTTCCCACACATCCACCCTTGGATTCTGGTCTATTTCCAGATTTAACAACACTGGTGCACCTGGGACTGCATCAGAATTATCGTCATTCCCAGGGAAGGCACAAAAAGGAGAAATATCTTCATGTTTCCTCGTTGTTTCCTCTTTCCAAGGGGCATATTCACAATATTTTGGCGTAGGGCAGTGCTGCCAGCCTTTTAGCTGTGCAGCCCTATGTCAAAAGAAAAGGGCAGGAATGCGCTGTGTCTACAAAATACGGTGCAATCCTGACCGTTCTGCTAGCGCCGAGACACAAACTGGCCGAGCTCCAATGCAGGCAGCCTTGCACCTTGGTGCAAAGGTGTCTGTGTTGTTCGCATGATTGTTTTTGTGCTGGAACGGACACCTTTCTGCACAAAAACAATCAAAGGACCCATTTTGCTTGTTCAGAATGCAGCACATGTGGAAAGAGAAAGAAAGAGGAGACGTTTAAACACTTACGCCTGATTTGGGGAGGCGTTAGTTTTACTGCTGCCCCAGACTCGTGCTCTGTTGTAATTCTGGGGCAGTGTCAAAAAGCAAGGGTGTTGCACGTGAACACACAGAGCAGCACCCATGGAATGCCCTTTCCATGCAGAATAAGGCATTGCCTTGATGCATATTTACTATGGCATGAAAGCCACGCAGGGTGGCTTTGCGTGGCCTTGTAAATATGGGCCGGCAAACTGCGTCTCCGGAGCGTCACAAAAGTGACAGTCCGGCAGCGTACAAGTGCTGCAGGGCCATCGTTAATATGCCCCCCAGTAGGCTGTATTCTGTGGCACACCTAAAAAGAGGGAAAAGCCTCTTTGGGTTGGCATTGAACATCCAGGTTTGGATGGTTTGCTGGCAGTGTTTGAGGGCTGGATGCCAGAAGAAGAGGCGACTTCGGGCAGCGTTGTCTATCACTGGCATGTTGGTGAATATTAATGATATTATCTGTGAGAAGAGCAGCACGCAGCTTCATGTGGAGGTTGAAGATGACAGGAAACAGTATGGAACCCTGTGGGACTTTGTGAGAGAAACATATCTTTTGGGACCTCCAGCTGCCCTAAAGCGTCAACTGGTGCTGGTTGGAAAGATAAGAGCAGTTCATGTGCTGTCTCCAGTGGGATAGTAGACTTTTGATTTCTTTTAGAAAGCTTTACTTGCCGTAGCACTGCTCTTCTCAAATCCACAACTGGTTTCCTGTTACCCCTATTTCACACCAGACCAAATTTTGGGCAAACCATATTCCCAATACAGAGTAGCTAGATTAACACTGTCAAGGAATATTGCGGGATTCATTTTCTGTGTGGGGTTTGAAATGTTGGATTCCCATCTAGTTGATTTTGCTAATGCCTGTTCTTGCATAAGATAATGTACAAAGGACAGGGTATATATACATTTTTTTTTTGCAGAGTTTTATATAGCGCGAACTTGACCCGCAACCGAATCGGGTATCAGAGCGCTTTGCATAGCACCAGTTACGTTACATGAGGACACACATTCATTTTTGTTAGGCAAGGGGAGATTGAGTCGTTTGCCCAGAATCACAGGATGTTTTTAGCATCATTACTGAGACTCTAACCCAGTTCCCCAGGTCCGAGGTCGAACGCCCTAGCAGTTAGGCCAACTCCTCTCCCAGGATGCGTGTGAGTATTGCTCAATTGGGTCTAAGAGTCATGATGGAAATTTCCACCAGCTGGGATTTCCTAATGTCCTTCTTTCCCAACTTAAAGTGATTCAGGATGTTGCTGCTATTCTGATCCTGGGTGTGCACACCTTTCTTACCAGCCCTGGAGTGATCTACTGATTGCATCACTATTATGCAATGAGAGTCCTGTGGGAAAACCCATGTGGTTTCTTAAGCGCTTTCCACATCGTGAAGTGTTAACTCGCTCCACTCACAGAACAGGGAGTGCTGTGAGCATCAGGTGAAAACGGGAGTGGGGTTCCAGCTTTACTGTCCAGCCTCATCCGGGTATAGATGACGAGGAGATTGTAACTTTAGAAGGTGTACAGACAAGGGTCAAGTAGATGCGATTCTGTGGTTTCAGAAATATGTATTTGTGGAATACCAGTACTAATGTTCACGAAGCAAGAAGTTCCATAGGTGCTCCTGCAGCAATCACAGACTGTTATAGGTTCTGCACGTGTTTCACAGGATTCTCCGCTATCAATTCTCTTCGTGTTTTTATGCTTGGTTCTTCAGTTTTTAGAATATTTTATCGCATTTTCATCACATCTTGGGGCATGTTCTCAAGACTTATTGAGAGTTAAGGGAACTTTATCACAGCCAAAGTTGCAATAAATGTATCTCCGCATTCACAAGCTAGTGCTAACAGCCCATATCACCAGTTTACCTGCGACAGCAGCCGCAAAAAACATTGCCACAGATGACCCCCGCAACTATCGCTAATGAGATGCAGAGTAGGCGTTCCTGGGCAAAAAGCTGCAACATCACAACTCCGCAACATTCTCAATGACTAGCCAGATTGGCGATAACATCCCCAAAAATCTGATAAGGCACATTAGCAGTAGGAAATGAAAACCTGCTGTGACCTGGTGTAAAGTTGGATGACAGCCTGCACCACAAAAGGGGGCCCTGCCCAGAGCCACACCTGAAGGGCAACAAATGTCATGAAGCCAACGATCATGCAGTGCGGAGCCCCAACAGGGCCACAACACCCACCGCCACCACACCCAGGACCTCCCCCAGGACTAACACTGAGGCAGCGCAGACAAAGGCAGCAACCCTCAGAAAATGCACCAACCTCACAGACCCAACACCAGAGAATGTCATTGCCCACTACATGATCAAAGGGACAACCCTCCCTCGCATCCTGACAACTATTGTCCACAGGCTGACAGTACCAACACAGTGGACAACCAACATTTCACCTCAGACAAAGCTGCTGGCCGTACTGCACGTGTTGGCCTCTGGTACCTTCCAACCAACAACAACCGCCTGAGTTGGAGGAGTCACACAGCCAGCCCAGTCCAAGTCCCTCACAACAGTCATGGATGACACCATTGGATTGGTACCCCATCACCTTAACTTCCCCCACACTGCGCAGGAACAGCTGGAGACCAAGCAAGGCGTCCATGCCATAGCTGGCTTCCCGCACATGTCAGGGGTCAATTGACTGCACACATGTACTACTTGTGCCCCCTGGCAACACTTCACACAATAACCACAACAGAAAGTGCACGTATTCCACCAATGTCCAGGCAATATCGGACCACTGGGGAATCTCCACCAACATCGTCGCCAATCACCTAGGCAGTGTCAATGATCCCTACATCTTCCGACAGTCCACCATCAACCAGCGCTACCAGGATGGCACCCACGGAAATGCACTGCTCGTTGGCAAATACCAAAAGAACACACCACACACCTCAACTCCACAACCATGCAACTTACAACACTGGAAATGCACACGTCACAAGCTCACATACAATATGCCAAACAACATGCACACCCACCAGACACAACAGCACAACTTACTGTGGGAACCTGGGCAAGCCATGTACATTAGCAACCAACGGCATGGTACCTCAGCCACACAATAGCAGAATGTGGGTAGCGGTGGGGATCAGGCATGTGTGAAGGAGGCAAATGGCCCATGAATGAGAATGTACACAATGCCAAGTGTGGCGTGGATGTGTTGGACAGACTGCAATATGCAGACCACACACATATCCACGTTGACACAGACCAATGATGTTTGGAGTGTAGGGGACAGTGGACGTAAGCATGTCACCCCAGCCAATGGGGAAGATTGCAGAAATGTAGCTTGTTACATCCCCCCCTGTAAGCGTGAGCAGAGTGGGCTGGCCCGGCGTATGCCAAGCTAGCGCAGGGCTGTGAATAAAAGACAAGTAACTCTGGGAGTGGGTCTCTTCCGGAATGCCCAACATCTCTACCAAGGCATCGCCTCTCACCCTGCCACGAGGCTGACACCGTCGCCGTGAGCGGTGCTGCCTGCGATCCTGTGCACCTGCTGCACCCTGGGACCTTGGTCCACGAACCAGTCTTGCCCGCCCCTGCACACCCAGGCCTCAATGCCCACCTGCTCACACCGGCATGTGTCAAAGAGAGCCCATCTCCAAGCCTGAGCCCCCCGACCTTGGCAGCCTCCTCAGACTATTGCGGCCTCCGTGACACAGGCCCGCAGTACTCCTTTCTCGTTGACGTACTCCACCGGCATGCACAGCGGACAAGTAGGTCACACATTTGGAACTGAGTCTTGATTACTCTATGGCAGAGAACATGATTTATGGCAGAGTTTATGTCACTATACTACCTTCGATGTGGTGACACTAAGTCTGTGCATAGCATCACAACCACAGGTGTCTGTGGGCCCACGCGGACTACTGCCCTTGGCCTACGCTGTGCTCAAGTAGTTCACACAATTGGCATCAATTTTCAAAGGCAGAGTACATATCATTGCACGCAGAGAGAGGTGTAAGAGGATGACGCGTCGCAGTCGGGAGGAAAAAAAGGATCATTGTTACGGGGCTGAACAAACACTACCCACAACTGCCCTGGTGTTACTAACTCTGTGCATCGCGAGCCAACAACACATGGCTGGGGGCCACTGCTGTCCATTGCCTCCGGCCTACACTGCAGTCCAGTAGGTCACAGAGCCTTGATTTTAGCAATGGTGGAGTTCATATCAGTGTACCTGCATCATTACAGACTACATCCCCTCTCGCACCGTTGCCACTAAGTCAGTTCCCCGACATTCATGGACGCTCTCTGTCAAACTTTGGTGGAGTCTGAGTCTATGGACTAGCATGTAATTTCATCCTCATGTAGCTGATACCGAATTGGTGGTGGAAACGAGACTGTAACATTCCACTCCTCCAGCTACTGCCCTCTGCATCATGCCCTGGAGGACACCTTCCACTATCCCCCGTGACCCTCCACCACAGTCCCCTTGGACACCGTCGAGGACACACTCAGTCTGTGTGGCCCTACCTCAGTGGACCGCAAGTCACCATCCTGTGGTGTGGGCCTGTGCCGGCTGCTGTGTATTTGGGGCCACTAACTCTGTGCAGTTTAAGTCAGGGACCCTGTTTGATTGAATATTTGATGGCCTCTGAGACGATGGCCTTGGTGTTGTCAACACCAGGTGTCTGTGGCCCTGCGCTGTCGGCTGCCTCCAGCCTCAACTGCAGTCTTCCAGGGCTCACAAATCCAATCGAGTCCTGTCCGGCCCGGATGTCGCATCACCGCAGGAGGCACACACCAGCATTGCCAGGACCCCTCCAACAGCCTTCTGCCAGAGTCAAAATGGTGGTACTGGCAGACTAATGGAGTTGCTCACAAATGTCGTGGATGCCGCCATCTGCCTGATACCCTGCTCAGCACTCCAGGTGTCACTGACTCAGTGCACCGCAACCCATGAACCATTACTGATTGAGTTTTGTGCTGTGGAGAGGTTGCGCAGCAATGTCACCTCAGGCAGTGTGGGAGACCTGGGACGATAATGGGGAAGATGATGCAAGTGTAACACACCCCACTGCATCTTCATCAGGGATATCCCAAAGGGACACAATCCTAGAAGTTTTCTTCACATGAGTGTACTCAGCACTAGTGCCCCAACCTCAGTGCACTGCAAATCACGGACACTCCTGTTTGCATGTTGGGTGACCTCTGTACTTGTTGCGGCTCCCTCCATGTTGCTCAGCAGTTGACTCAGTTATGCTGGTGTTTTAAGTTTCCATTTCAATGGTGTTCACTGTTCAAGTGGTTGCCAACACAACCACTCCGTGTGGGCTGGCTTACACTCACCCCACACCTATCCAGCACAGACGTCACTGTACAGGTGGCCCTGCCAATTAAGGGGCCGGGCGCACATGCCCGTAGCCAGTTCCACATCCTATCTGCGTGTGACCCTGTGGTCATGTTGTATGCATAAGGGCCCTGGGCCCTGCGACATTACATTGTGCTTTGTGTAGGAGAGTAGGGTCTGCTTTCTATGGTCACCCCCACTTTTTGCTATGATTCTCTGGTTTTTCGACTTTGGTGTGGCTCTGGGCCTGCTAATCAGACCCACAGCCCAGCTGTTCTCTCTGTACATTGATACCATGTACTTTAGGTACATACCAGATTGGGTATTGGGTCACCTTTGTAAGCCCCTGTATATTATACCATAGGTACCCAGGGCATAGGTGCATCCAAGGCCTACCAGGGGCTGCAGCATGTATTATGCCACCCCTGGCTGGCCCTCCAAACTCACACCACAGGCTGTTCACCCAGCCTGGGTAAGGTGGTGTAATCACCCCTTACTTAGATATAGTATACCTATATCAACCCATATATATAGACACATATACACCTTTAAGTCACTCCTATGGTAGGCCTCAACAATTCTGGAGGCAGAGTGCTTAGTTTATGTGAGAGGGTGCCCTAGCATGAGCTGAGCCCCTCTGCAGCTTGCGGAACCATCTCCTTATAGCTGTTCTATGATATACCTATACCATATACTCTTAAGTGCATTATAATCCTCGCGGTTAATGCTAACTTTGGTTTGGCTTTATCGAAACATGTCGTGTAAGGTGTCAAACACTTTGGAATACTATCCCCCTGCCAGTCCTGGCAGCGGGGGTAGCATTCCACCCTTCTAGAGTGAGAAGACATGTAGTTACTGATTTACACGGTTAAAGTTAAACAGAGCCTCAGCATCACAAAATGGATGCTGCTGCCACAGACACAAGTCTGACCTCCTGTTGCTGGGGGAACTCCAGCAAGGGTGGCCTGGGCAATAGGTTTCCTGTCCAGGGAGGTGCCAGCACCTCCCCAGACAGGGGTTTTGTGTATTTGGGCAGGGAGGGCTGCATTCAGTGAATGCATCTAGACACTGCCTGGGGCACACAAGGTGCTCCATGCATAGCCCGGTTCAAACCAGTTGCTAGGGCACTCCAGCCTCAGCTCTAGTGCGAAACTGGACAAAGGGAAAGGGGTGTAACCACCCCCTTCTCAGGTCCAACCATGGGAGGAACCTAGTCAGGTAATCCAGCCCCCATCCTTAGTATAAGAATAGGAGCTGTGTCCCCAGGACTTAAGATTATCCTGGAACGCAACTTAGATACAGAACTCTTGGACCTTCGACATTCTATTCTGACTAGAATCAGAAGATATTTCCCTTGTGATCAAGGAGTGACCACCCTGTGGAAACAGGCACCATCAGCAACTTTGCCCGTCTGCTTTGTTGACGCTCCCGCCGGAACCCAAAGACTCAGTGACACAGGAACTAGACTTCCAGACTTCTCTGACTCCGACCCACATCCACAGCAAAGCTGAGACCAATGGCGGACATGAGAGACGTGGGACCGGACACCCTGGACATCCTGCAATTTGGTGAAGTGTTGGGAGCCAGCCGTGCTTGCGGGTGCTTCCTGCTGTGTGGTCTGTTGCAGGGGCTGTGTTCTCTTCTATGTAGCTTGGCTGCCCTGGTGCTGGTGTTGGGCTGCGTGGGATGTCCATGGGCTGTTGTAGGGCATCTGTGTCGAAGGTGTGGTGGTTCTCTCCGGCATCAGTGACGAGTGGTCTGCTCTGCTATGCTCAAGGTGTTGTGTGTCCCCCTGCAATTTGAAGGGGAGATGTATGTTGACATTGTGTTGACATGTATATTGGAAAAGTTGTGAGTGGGGAGCTACCCTTTCTGGCAGGAAAAGGATTGGGTCAACAATCATATAAAAAAACAGAGCCCCTTCTCCTGAGTTTTATGAATCATAGGTGGTGTTCATGTCCCAAAAGGGACGTTCACATTAATGGAAGGGATTTGCAGTATTGTACGGGTTACCAAATTTACAACTAGATATATATAGGACCCAAGAGTACCATGAAGAACTTCATATACACAAAAAAACTTTCTTTAAAATGAATTTTAAACTTTATAAAATAAATGAATGACATTTTAAAGAAAGTTTTTTTGTGTATATGAAGTTCTTCATGGTACTCTTGGGTCCTATATATATCTAGTTGTAAATTTGGTAACCTGTACAATATTGCAAATCCCTTCCATTAATGTGAACGTCCCTTTTGGGACATGAACACCACCTACGAGTCATAAAACTCAGAAGAAGGGGCTCTGTTTTTTTTATATGACATGTATATTGGTGCATTGTTCTTGTTTACATGCAAACTGTATGATAATGTACATTGTGATTGTTTTGGAAGTGGTGGATTTAGATGCGGGCCAGTGGACATCTGGACTACATGACGGATGGGAGGTTGTATGCGTACATTTTCATCTGACAGTTTCCAGCTCTGTCAGATGTAGTTGGCTTGTTTCTGCGCATGTGCGGAGCCAGTTGTGTCCTCTGTTGTGCAGTGTTGTGCTTGCACATTGTACCACCTTGTAGTCAATGTGGATGTGCTGTTATTGCTATGTGTGTGTGCTGCAGTGTGCCACGGGGATCAGGGACATGATCCAGGGTCATTGTGGGTGTGCAGTAGGCTACGCATCATTGTGCATTCGTGCTATGGTGCCCATCTCCCCATCCCTCCGGCCCCTGCTCGTTACTCTCCCTGTTGTTGTTGTGTCCGGTCTTCTCGAGCTGTGCCCATACTCCCACCTCCTTGCACCGTCACCACACTGATGACTGGCTTCCCTTTCCTCCTGCTACTCCTCTTGGCAGTTGCTTTGTGCCTGGTTTAGATTTTACATTATGTCAACGCCTTTTGGCCAACTCCATTGCCCTCCTCAACACTCCGACTGCATTCAGGGTAGTCTAATTGTGGGTCAGTTGATGGTAGTGTTCTGTAACCTCTGTGGTGCTTATCTGGTTTTGCTGCTCACCCCGTCTTCCTCTCCCTCTTCTCCTTGGCCTTCCCCGACCCCGTTGTTCCTTGCTGGGGGGCTGTGGGGCTTGTGGGGTTCATGTTTGCCCTGCACTCAGTCAGGGTGCATCCATGTTGCTACGCACTTTGGATTGTGTTTGGTGTGTTGTTTTTGTTGCTTTTATAGTGCATTTTCCCGCCAGATGCGTGGGATTTGCAGGCCTGCTGCTGGTTTTCGCTGCTTTTTGTATTGCGATTGGCCTCATCGCAGGTTTTCTTGCATTCGTGTTTTGCATTTTTGCAGCATCACGTTGACTTTATTGGAGACATTTGACGTATTGTCAGGGGCCTATCGCATAGTGCCTCCGTGTTGTGAATACTTAGTTAATATGGCGTAATTTTCCTGCGGTAGACTGCTATGTTGAAAGTTGCATTAAGTTACTTTTGCGATGGTTATCACACGTTCTTGAGAATATGCCCCAGTGATTGCAATTTGTTAAAGCCCTTGTGGAGAGGGTTTATGAATTTAAAAAAGCATTGCCATTTGAAAGCCCCATGTATGATGATTCTCTGATTACAGGAAGGAGTAAATGGGGGGAAAAGAGGGAGTAAGATGAAGCTGCCTGAGTGGCACGTCTGATACACTGCAGCCAGGGGTGCTGCGTCCAGAATGAGCAGACATCCAGGAGTAAACAGTACTACAACAGAAATAAAGGATGGCATAGATTCCACAGAAGAAAAGGTTGAATAAAAACAATAAAACACATCTGACCCATCACAGCAAGGTGGCAGAAAACACTGCAATCCAAAAAGAAGATAAAGCGATGCATGCATGGAAATAAAGGTAAGGACCTCAGACCCAACCCCGAGGTTGTGGTGAGAGAAACACAATGAGTCACAACAGCGGGTATCCCAAACCTCGCTTAGGGACGACAGTTCTAAGGATACAGTGATTGTGTTAGGAGCCATTGATAGGGTCAGCCGTGTAAGGGGGTTCAGAGACATCAGAAGGGTGAGGCACCAGAATATCAACAACATAAAATTCTGTTCCCCAAATATTGGCTACAAAAATATCAAACAGGTAAGTGTGCAGAGATGAGCATAGGTTTAGTTTGACTGTATTTATCGTGAACAAACACAGATGTGGAGTTACGGTAAGGTTATGCATTTATGCATCATATTTCTTCAGGCCCTGGACGAGACGTGCTGTGGTGTCCACGATGCCCCTGAGGGGCGCCAAGTGTGGAGTCTGGGAGACTGCGGCATTACCACCCTCCAGATGCGAGAGCACAAGGGCTTCAACAGCAGTTTTGAAGTCTCTTTCTAGAAGAAATGGTTTGACTTTCTTTAGACAACCTTATCTTAAGTGTGAATGACACTTAACCTTAGCGCACTGTTGCTCAAGCGCTGAACGCGCTACAAATTAAATATACACTCTTAAATACGTTTTCAGATTTAGTTTTAGTACTTTTTTCAAGAAATGGTTTCAAAACATTACAAATAAACACAACGTATTTTCGTTTTGTATCAAACACAACATATGGTTATAACGCAATATTCAAAAAACTTCAATATCAGTTTCTTTGTCAATTATAACATTTCATCTGTATATGCCCAATGCATTTCGAGCTGTGGGCAGCTCTTCGTCGGGGGCCTGTAAAGATATAATGTGGAAAACAATACTATCACTCTAGAGTCTTAAGGCACAAAAATTGTAGAAAATAGCAAAGTGGAGCTCATCACTCCAGTAAAAAGAAAAACCTTCACCACCACCTAAGTGCACGTGTAGAAATGACCATTAAAACACAACTTACTACAATCGCGCTCCTCAAGCGCTATATCCTTCTGTGAAAACATAACCAGAACATATACTCTAACTCATGTATCCACCAAGATAGCTGAAGCGTGGTCTAAGCTCCAAAACATTTATCACTATATTCTCTTCTTTCACAACCTTCCTTGTCATCCTATGGTCATGTCTTTAATTTTTAGCCATTACAAGATGGCGCGGGTTAGCATTTGGAGTCTTTGAGCCATTAGTCCGTTTTCTATGTTCTTGGACGCAGCTCGTGTTTAGAACCGGTGAGGTTTGTTCCCTCGCATTCACTGTTTCTAGAGAGAACGACCGAGTGATTCAACAGAGAAGAGTTTCGTTATACGCGCAGAGGAAGTTTGACGAGGTGAGCGTGCTGCGCTACAGCAGCGGTGTCATTGACATCGGTCAGGGTTAGTTTGTCGCCCGATTGATAGATATGGGTTTCTCTGTCATTTTATAGGTTGAACACAGGAGTACTGGAAGTAAAGTATTTTGAAACATTGGATTTTCAAGACAAGGTAACGTGTTGCTCAAACAGTTTGGGCTGATGTTTTGGAGCTTAGACCACGCTTCAGCTATCTTGGTGGATACATGAGTTAGAGTATATGTTCTGGTTATGTTTTCACAGAAGGATATAGCGCTTGAGGAGCGCGATTGTAGTAAGTTGTGTTTTAATGGTCATTTCTACACGTGCACTTAGGTGGTGGTGAAGGTTTTTCTTTTACTGGAGTGATGAGCTCCACTTTGCTATTTTCTACAATTTTTGTGCCTTAAGACTCTAGAGTGATAGTATTGTTTTCCACATTATATCTTTACAGGCCCCGGACGAAGAGCTGCCCACAGCTCGAAATGCATTGGGCATATACAGATGAAATGTTATAATTGACAAAGAAACTGATATTGAAGTTTTTTTAATATTGCGTTATAACCATATGTTGTGTTTGATACAAAACGAAAATACGTTGTGTTTATTTGTAATGTTTTGAAACCATTTCTTGAAAAAAGTACTAAAACTAAATCTGAAAACGTATTTAAGAGTGTATATTTAATTTGTAGCGCGTTCAGCGCTTGAGCAACAGTGCGCTAAGGTTAAGTGTCATTCACACTTAAGATAAGGTTGTCAAAGTTTTTGGCACGTGATAGGGCAGACGTGCTACCTTAGCTGCACGCTTTGAGGTTAAAAAAATAAACAGTAATCACAGTACAATTAAGAAAAATAAAAAAAGTGAGTGCTCCTCTAAACACACGCAACATTTTGACTTTCTTTAGAGCCCTCTCTGTGTTTTTGACAACGTGTGAATAGGGGGCCAGATTTAGCCCTGTATCATCTTGCCCTTGAGTCACACACGGTATCGCAAGGGCAACGCAATACTTAAGCAGGATTTGCCAAGCAAAGCAAGCTGGCTGGTAAACCTGGAGTGATGCAGGCTGGTCAAGTCGCTGCCTTGCGCTCCTCTGCCCTGGGAAGGCGTTCCATGGGTGAGCATCGCCCTGACCTGGTCAGACACGGTCGCTCCACCCGCTCCTGGCCATCCTTGTAGCGCTTCCACACTCTGTGCCTGACTGTGCCCCCGATCTCGCCTGTGGTATCGTATTTGCTGCTGATCGTATTTGCTGCTAAAATTAATTTGTGTGCCAGCCTGTGCATCGCGTATTTGCTGCTGATCGCATTTGCTGCTAAAATTAATTTGTGTGCCAGCCTGTGCATCGCGTATTTGCTGCTGATCGTATTTGCTGCTAAAATTAATCTGTGTGCCAGACTGTGCTTCACGTTTCTGCTGCTGATCGTATTTGCTGCTAAAATTAATCTGTGTGCCAGACTGTGCTTCACGTTTCTGCTGCTGATCGTATTTGCTGCCTGAATTAGTTTCTGTGCTCCGATCTCGCCCTGCATCACCTTGTTGTTGTTTGGTGCCATTTTGTTGTCCCAGCCCGTCTCTCCTCCCCGCTCCCAGCCGCTGCTCCCCCGCGGCCCCACCCCCGCTCCCTACAGCACCTACAATCGATCCCCTCCCCACTCGCCACCCCACTCCTGCCTCCCAGCTGCTCCTCCCTCGCTCCCCCCTTCCACTCTCCACTTATGACAGATGCACTTGCACGCAGCGTTCACGTGCAGCGTGTGCGCCCTTTGCGCGACGAAGGCACGCCAAGGTAAGCCCGTCTACGCCCGTCCGCGCCTGGCCCGTGCCCAGCGCCAGACCCCCTGGCCCTCGCAAAACCCACTCCAGCCGGCTAACATACGATGCCGCATCCCTCATTGCACTCAACACCGGCCGAATCCCCGACTGCCACCAAGACACCCCTGGACGGACCCTTCACCTGCCAATCCTGCAAGTTCTGCTGCTTCAGAACCCACACTACATCCACAAACGCCAAACAAAACTCTAACAACAACCACCTGAAGTGCATCCTTCTCAACACCCGCTCGGTCCACAGACACGCCATTGAACTATGGAACCTACTCGACACCACAACACCGGACGTTGCCTTTCTCACGGAAACATGGATGAACACCTCATCAGCGCCAGACATCGCCATAGCCATCTCGGACGGATACAAGATCATCTGAAAAGACCGCATCAACAGAACAGGAGGAGGTATCGCCATCGTTCACAAGAACACCATCCGCATCACGACCACCACCGATGACACCTTCTTAGCCACTGAACACCTCCACTTCCAGATACACACCAACCCCAAGACCACACTTAGAGGCACCCTCATCTACAGACCCCCAGGACCCGCACACAATTCAGCAAAGACATTGCTGACTTCATCAGCCCGCACGCCCTCCCCTCCGATGACTATATCCTCCTAGGAGACCTCAACTTCCATCTGGAGAATAACAACGACAGCAACCCCACCACCCTGCTGGACAACCTCACCAATCTCGGACTCAAATAACTGGTGAACACCCCCACCCACTACGCCGGACACACACTCGACCCAATCTTCACCTCCAGCAGGCACATATCCTTCAATCATGCCACGGGACTCCACTGGACAGACCACAGCTGCGTCCACTTCAGCTTCAGAAAGACCACGACCCACCACCATCCGCAACAAGTTCCCCGAAGAAACTGGAACAAAATTACCACCGACCAGCTCACCACATCTCTAAACCAAAACCCTCCCGCTAGACCAACGGACCCAAACCAAGCAGCCATCAAGATCGCACAATGGATCACCCACTGCGCTGACGAACTAGCACCCTTGAAAAACCCTCCCAACAAGCCAGGAAGCAAAAAAGCTTCTTGGTTCAACAACGACCTCAAGAACTCCAAAAAGAACTGCCGCACCCTCGAGAAAGCATGGCGAAGAAACCCAACCACAAACAACATGACCGCCCTCAAGAACGCCACCCACAAACACCACCAGCTGATCCTCACCACCAAAAAATCAGCATTCAAGGAGCGTCTAAACAACAAGGCCCACAACAGCAAAGAACTCTTCAGCATTGTCAAAGAGCTCACCAACCCCAACCCCGGCAACAAAGACATCACTCCCTCTCAAGACCTCTGCGATTCTCTTGCCTCATTCTTCCACAGCAAGATCGCTGACATACATAACAGGCTCGGCGACCTGACCACTCCCCCAACCACAGAACAGAAGCCCCCCACCACCACCCTCCGCGCCTGGACCCCGATCAGCACCGAAGACACCATCCGCACGATGAACTCCATCCACTCCGGATCGCCAACCGACCCATGCCCCCATCACATCTTCAACAAGGCCGACTCCATCATCGCCCCCCAACTCCGGGACATCATCAATTGCTCCTTCAACACCGCCACCTTCCCAGAAAGCTGAAAACATGCCGAACTTACTGCCCTCCTGAAGAAACCTACACCGAACCCCACCGAGCTTAAGAACTACCGTCCCATCTCGCTCCTCCCATTCCCCGCCAAAGTCATAGAGAAGACCGTCAACAGTCAGCTCGCCGCCTACCTTGAAGCTAACAATGCCCTAGACCCCTCACAATCCGGTTTCCGAGCCAACCACAGTACCGAGACCGCCCTCATTGCAGCCACAGACGACATCCGGACACTGCTCGACAACAGGTAAACAGTGGCCCTCATCCTCCTGGACCTCTCCGCAGCGTTCGACACAGTCTGCCACCGCACCCTTGTACAACGCCTCAGGGATGCCGGGATACAAGACAAGGCCTTGGATTGGATCATCTCATTCCTAGCCGGAAGAACCCAAAGAGTCCGCCTCCCCCCTTTTAGATCAGACGCCACCAAAGTCATATGCGGAGCACCACAAGGATCCTCACTCAGCCCCACCCTCTTTAACGTCTACATGAGCCCCCTCGCATCCATCGCATGCCAACACAACCTCAACATCATCTCCTATGCAGACGACACCCAGCTGATCCTCTCCCTCACCAACGACCCAACCACCGCCAAAACCAACCTACAAGAAGGGATGAAAGACGTAGCCGAGTGGATGAAAAACAGCTGTCTAAAACTGAATTCAGACAAGACGGAAGTGCTTATCCTAGGTTCATCCCCCTCTGCCTGGAACGACTCTTGGTGGCCCTCGGCCCTAGGCAGCGCACCCAAACCAACGGACCATGCTCGCAACTTGGGATTCATCCTAGACTCCTCCCTCTCGATGACCAAACAAGTCAATGCTGTCTCTTCATCATGTTTTAACATCCTACGCATGCTCCGAAAGATCTTCCGCTGGATCCCAACCGAAACAAGGAAAACGGTCACCCAAGCACTTGTCACAAGCCATCTGGACTATGGAAACACCCTCTACGCTGGAACCACAGCCAAACTACAGAATAGACTTCAACGCATTCAGAACGCTTCCGCTAGACTCCTCCTAGACATACCTCGCCACAACCACATATCTGGTCACCTGAGAGACCTGCATTGGCTCCCTGTCAACAAGAGAATCACGTTCCGTCTCCTCACCCACGCACACAAGGCCCTCCACGACCTAGGACCCAGATACCTCAACACTCGACTGACCTTTTACACACTCACCCGCCAACTACTGTCGTCCAACCAAGCCCTCGCCACGATTCCACGCATACGAAGAGCCACCATGGGAGGAAGATGCTTCTCCTACTTAGCGGCCAAGACCTGGAACTCCCTCCCCACCCACCTCCGCCTTACACAACCATCTCTCCTTCAGAAAACAACTCAAGACCTGGCTGTTCGATCAGTAGCGAACCCCTCTCCCTTAAGTGCCTTGAGACCCTCTGGGTGAGTAGCGCGCTATACAAATTTATGACTTGACTTGACTTGACTTCCATGGGTGTGCATCGGCGTTCCATGTGTGAGCATCGGCGTTCCATGGGTGAGCATCGGCGTTCTCATGACTTGCTTTGTTGATATCTTGGTCATCAATATGTCGGCTACAAATTTTGAGTGTGGCCTTGCAGTATCGAATATGATGTGATGTGAGGTGATCTGTGATAGAAGGAAGAGAAGCGTCAAGTGATTGAGAAGAGGGGACCCAGGCTGAGAGGGAGGAGGAGAGATGGAGTCAAGAGAAGTTTTAGCAATGATCCAAGTGCCCAGGCAGCCTAGACCAGTTTGGAAGAAAGGAATTGGGACAAACGTTGCAAGAGAGGTGTCAGTGCTGGGCCTCTCTCCAAATGGTGGAGGAATCTAGTTTGTTCCTACAGAGGACGGAATGTTCCAGGTTGCAAAGGAGGTGTAGTGAGACAGTGGCCGGGATCACACTTGGCTCTACACAACAGGATACTGTTCCTTTAATGTAACAGGAACACCTGTATAAATTAAGAAACCATGAATTAATATAAAGAAACATTGCTCAAGGGGAACAGGTAATGCTGCTGGGAGCTATTAATGTTGCAACACCTGGCACTGGAGTGGCGTCACTCACGCAACACTTGTGATCAGCCTTGAGGGTGTCACCAACAACGCAAGCTGTGAGAGACCCACCCAGGGGTCTATAAAACCCATGCAAGCTGAGCTCCAGAGATCATACACCATCGTCTCCGGCACTACCATGAAGACTGCAGGCTGCCTCCTCCTCCTCACTGTGCTCGCCCTCTGGGCTGGGGAAGTGTTCTCAGCACCACAAGGTAAGAGCCAGAACCATCAAAAAGGTCCACTTCAGCAGCACATCATCTGGGTTACCTGAAAGAAATGAAATGAAAAGGAGATTCATAGAGCGCGAGGCATTAACCCGAGGGCGTCAAGGCGCTTGCTCATCAGACAGATTAAAACTAAATGGTTCAAAAGCACCTTAGAGACTGAACAACCATGTCTTCAAGGCCTTCCTGAAGGCCAACAGATGGGTTTCTTGTGAAAGGGGAGGGGGTTGGGTGGGGAGGGTCATGAGAGCGAGAGTCAGAGAGGAAGTTTAGACAGAAGAAGTCGGAATCAGAGGGAGGCAATCCTTGCTTGCTGTTGTGCTTTCTCCATTTAATGCTTTAACAAGAAGAAATCCCGAGTTATCTCGTCCGTATGAATTTGAGACACCCCAGATGCAGAATAAGAGGTGCTCAGCTCTGCACTGCGCATGCGCAGCTGTTCATGATAGGATGCTGGACCCTTTATGCTTCACTGTGCCTGGATCCAAAGCCGCCATGTGTTCTGCACCTGGAGCGGGTAGAGTGAAAGAGTGTTCCATGGTGTGAATGTACCATGTCAGGGCCAGGTCAGAAAGCATGAGGGGGTTTTGAGAAGGTGCTGAGGGTGGAAGGGAGGAAGCAAAGCTCATGAAAGAGACTTGTTATAAGAGATATTATTTACACTTTATTTTCATTCAGCTCAGCTCAGAAACAAAAAGAAACACACCTTGCCCACTATTTTAGAGCTGCGCTGTCCGTAAATAAAACACTTGGGCCAAGATTTACAAAGGTTTCGCGTTGGGGTTTCAACACAGATCCTACTCAAAACCTTTTTGGGGATTTACAAACCGACGCAAACTTGCATTTGAGTTTGTTTGTAGGGAAAAGTAATGCAAACCAGTGCAAAGAGCTTCTTTGTGTTACTTAGCGTCAAGGCGGCGTTGCATGGCTGACACATGCACGTTCCCATGCGATCACCCATGGATTTTGATGCGAAACACGATCTAGTAACATTAGTGGACAGGGATTTGAACCCAAAAGTAGCGCTGCTGGGAAGCAGGCATTAAAGGAAAACAGTTTTCATTTCTCCTTTTTTCCCGGCGTTGCAAGTGTGATGCAGTGTACAGCGCACACACAAAGTAGGAAAGGTTTTGACGTTATATGGTACACTAGGTGCAAAGGTGTGTGCGTTGTGTTTGGCAGCAACATTTTGCACTGGCACTAGAGAGCGAGGAGGAGAGTGCCATATCTCTCTGACCGACGTAAGCTGACTGCCATATCCCGACCCGGCATTATGCCCGTGACTTAAGAATCCCTAGGACCTTTAATTCCCTACGACGTTGATTGACTTCCAAAAATATTACCTGCCCTGAGGAAGGCCCAGGCCGGATGGCCATGTAAGGGGGCAAAACGCGTGTTGGCTGTTTTTCTTTCACTCACTCTTAGAACAGAGTGCCAATAATACTATAAACACTTCATAACAACCCAGTGCGTGACTGGATTTTTTTTCCAGAAAACACAGATGGAACGAATCTTGCCCAGACAAACCTGTTGAACCTTGCTCACATTAGAGGGTTAGGGGTTTTCCCGCTGTCAAGGGCAAGAACCAGAAACAGAAGACTCTATGCTCATTTCCCGGCCAGTATGGGATTGGGACCTTTTTACCCCTTATATCTATAAAATATATCTCTCTGGGTATGCTGCTGTCCTTCTCTATCCATGTCACACAGGAAAGCGCAGTACCTTTGAGTGTCGTGATGCGTTGCATGACACCTTTGTAAATCGGGGCTTAACTGAGAAACACATCAGGGAAAATGAATGGATGTTAAGCACTGCAGGCTCATAAAAATATACAAACCTTCGTATTCACGCACAATTATTCACATTCACATATATCCATTGAAATTCAACCACACCTGTTAACACTCACACACATATTAGTCCATATTCTCACATCATACACACACCTCTCTCCACAATCACATACGCCATTTCACACACACAATCACCTCCTCTCATTTACACAGTTCTCTACATAACCCTTCACATTCATGTAAGGCCATCAAATTTTCATTTATGCCTTCACACTCACTCACATCCTTTCATATCGACACACACCCCCTTTCACATTCACACATATTTTTCCACATTCACCCGTGTGCCTTCACAATCACATAGGGGCCGATTCACAGAATTAACTTAAGACAAAATCCTAACTTACTACTTTTGGTATTCACGGAAGTTAGGATTTTGTCTTAAGGTTGTCTTAAGACAGACTTAAGACAGACTTAAGACAAACTTAAGACAAAATCCTAACTTCTGTGAATACCAAAAGTAGTACGTTTAGGATTTTGTCTTAAGTTAGTTCTGTGAATCGGGCCCATATACCTTTTCACATACACACCTACTCCTTTGGATTTTCGCACTCTCATTCACACTTACCCCTTCGCACACACCTATCCACATTCACGCCCACCCATTCTCATTCACACTTACCCCTTCGCACACACCTATCCACATTCATGCCCACCCATTCTCATTCACACTTACCCCTTCGCACACACCTATCCACATTCACGCCCACCCATTCGCATTCACACGTACCCCTTCACATTCACACATATTTTTCCACATTCACCCATGTGCTTTCACATTCACATATACCTTTCCACATACACACCTACTGCTTATTATTCATGCATAACCTTTCCTACAAGCCCTTGACATTCACATATATATTGTCACATTCTCACACACCTCTTTGCCCTCACAGCACACACCATTTTACATACCCCCTTCACGCTTTAGCGTAGCAAGAATGCCGTGGACCCTATGCAAGCGACATAAGTCCCTGTTGCCCAGAAAAAGGCAGCCCTGATTGGGCGACCGCAGGCGCCTCCTATCCCTGGGCGATGGAGCCAGTGCGCCCGCTGACCAGTGATACCAACGCCCTCACGCCTCGCTGGCACTATGCAGATGCGGATACTCCAGGCTGCCCGCGTCATGCGGATGAATCTCACCTGGCTCCCTCTTCAGGTCTGCCAGTAGCCAAAACCCATCACTTTTAATAAAACTCTATATAGTGTGCACACTTATGGGGTCTTTCAGTCAGCCCTTTTCAAGATTGGTAGACTGTAGTGTCATGCACATGTTGGTTCTGCCCAGCACAGCATCCAGCATGGGGCACAGGGTCAGCCCACGACAGCCATTGGTGCACCTGGCTGTGAGTGACAGCTTCCTGCTGTTCCACTAAGTGCACAAGGAGACACCTTCCGGGTCAGGGAGATCAGGTGCAATGTGTGCTTTCACATCAAACATATAAACAATGGCTGCCTTCATACAAACACCTGTCACAAACAGCATAAACCTTAGCAAAGCCGAAAGGCCAAAGGTCAATGCCAGACCTATGTCTTTGCTTAGGTCTAAAGATAGTCAAGGCAGATTTATTTTAGTAAAATTATGCTAACAATGTAGTTATTCAGAGGGGTTTTTAGCCCTCATACTCTAGACATTGTTCTGTTTTTCTGTCACTCACATTTTTGTTCTGCCCACCTCAGCCAGGGCAACAGAGTCAGCCCGCTCCAGCTATTGGCTTCCTTGGCTGTGAGTGACAGCCTTCAGCCCTTGCGCAGTGTGCTCTTCTGCAGGAAACGAGTTCCCTTTCATGCAATGCACCGATAGTCCAATGTGAGCTTTTAAAAAAATAACTCTGAAATGTACCTTTTTCCATTTTATTTTAACGAGGGCCTTGTAAGGCCTTCAACACTCTTACAGATGCATGCACAATTCATCGTTTTAGCTGTAAACAAAATGCCTTTGCCTTTTTTGGCAGATGGTGAGAGGATGTGGCATTACTCCAAGAGCTGGTGACTTTGGAACTGGTGAGACAGGTTTGAGTCTCGGCATCAGCTCGCATCCTGGGATTCTAACCTTTCCTGCAGCACTGCAAGACAACTCTTTGCGCTGCGTTGCATGAAAGAGAAACATCAGACATGCGCCATGTGTTCAAATATATGGCACATTTCTGCTGCCTCCTAGCCTGGAGCGCTGTGTGCTGCCTAGCGTCAACAGAGACACCCTTGAACCCTGAAGGGGTACACTAGGTGCAAAGGTGTGTGCGTTGTGCTTGGCAGCAACATTTTGCACTGGCACTAGAGAGCGAGGAGGAGAGTGCCATATCTCTCTGACCGACGTAAGCTGACTGCCATATCCCGACCCGGCATTATGCCCGTGACTTAAGAATCCCTAGGACCTTTAATTCCCTACGACGTTGATTGACTTCTAAAAATATTACCTGCCCTGAGGAAGGCCCAGGCCGGATGGCCATGTAAGGGGGCGAAACGCGTGTTGGCTGTTTTTCTTTCACTCACTCTTAGGACAGAGTGCCGATAATACTATAAACACTTCATAACAACCCAGTGCGTGACTGGATTTTTTTTCCAGAAAACACAGATGGAACGAATCTTGCCCAGACAAACCTGTTGAACCTTGCTCACATTAGAGGGTTAGCGGTTTTCCCGCTGTCAAGGGCAAGAACCAGAAACAGAAGACTCTATGCTCATTTCCCGGCCAGTATGGGATTGGGACCTTTTTACCCCTTATATCTATAAAATATATCTCTCTGGGTATGCTGCTCTCCTTCTCTATCCATGTCACACAGGGAAGCGCAGTATCTTTGAGTGTCGTGATGCGTTGCATGACACCTTTGTAAATCGGGGCTTAACTGTGAAACACATCAGGGAAAATGAATTGATGTTAAGCACTACAGGCTCATAAAAATATACAAACCTTCGTATTCACACACAATTATTCACATTCACATATATCCATTGAAATTCAACCACACCTATTCCTATTCACACTCACACACATATTAGTCCATATTCTCACATCATACACACACCTCTCTCCACAATCTCATACGCCATTTCACACACACAATCACGTCCTCTCATTTACACAGTTCTCTACATAACCCTTAACATTCATGTAAGGCCATCAAATTCTCATTTATGCCTTCACACTCACTCACATCCTTTCATATCGACACACACCCACACACCCCCTTTCACATTCACACATATTTTTCCACATTCACCCGTGTGCCTTCACAATCACAGGGAGATCAGGTGCAATGTGTGCTTTCACATCAAACATATAAACAATGGCTGCCTTCATACAAGCACCTGTCACAAACAGCATCAACCTTAGCAAAGCCGAAAGGCCAAAGGTCAATGCCAGACCTATGTTTTTGTTTAGGTCTAAAGATAGTCAAGGCAGATTTTTTTTAGTAAAATTATGCCCACAATTTAGTTATTCAGAGGGGTTTTCAGCCCTCATACTCTAGACATTGTTCTGTTTTTCTGTCACTCACATTTTTGTTCTGCCCACTCAGCCAGGGGTACAGAGTCAGCCCGCTCCAGCTATTGGCTTCCTTGGCTGTGAGTGACAGCATTCCGCTCTTGCACAGTGTGCTCTTCTGCAGGAAACGAGTTCCCTTTCATGCGATGCACCAAGAGTCCAATGTGAGCTTTTTTTCAAAATAACTCTGAAATGTTCCATTTTATTTTACCGAGGGCCTTGTAAGGCCTTCGACACTCTTACTTGTCAGGTTGCATAACTTCAGATGCATGTATAATTCATCGTTTCAGCTGTAAACAAAATGCCTTTGCCTTTTTTTGGCAGACGGTGAGAGGATGTGACATTACTCCAAGAGCTGGGGACGTTGGAACTGGTGAGACAGGTGTGAGTCTCGGCATCCGCTCACAACCTTTCCTGCAAGACAGCTCTTTGCACTGCGTTGCATGAAAGAGAAACATCAGACATGCACCATGTGTTCAGAGATATGGCACATGTCTGCTGCCTCCTCGCCTGGAGCGCTGTGTGCTGCCTAGCGTCAACAGAGACCCCCTGGAACCCTGAAGGGATCCCTTCTTGCACAAAAACAAAACTTAAAGGCATTTTCCTTTTTCCATGTGTCAAAAGCGAGACCTACTGGCTATGCCAATGCTTGTTCTAAGTGTGATGCAAAATGCATCACACAAAGAAAAGGGAAGTAACGAGGAGAGAAATATATATTTCTTCTTGTAATGCCAGGGTCTCGGAGGCACAACATTTTGGTGCAAGTTTATTTTCCCTTAGTAAACCGGAAATTGCGTCAAAATCCATTGGTGGATGCGTGGAAACAGCCAGGCCACCCGTGGAACGCGTCACTGAGGCAAAGCAAAGGGCGGCTTCTGTATGTGCTGCAGTGTGTTAACATTTCACTAAAGCGCACAAAGCCACATAGAGTTGCTATGTGTGGCTTAGTATATACCAGTTAAGGACTTGCAACGACTTGCAGAACGTAAGTCCTCCCTGAATCTGGGCCTCGATCGCCCCGCACCTAAAAAATAACCAAAATGAATGTGTCTTTGAGTGATGTGCCTGGTGCTCACGTGAACTGCCTCAATCCCTTCGGCTCCAGCCTGAGGTATATGAAACTGCCAAATACAATGGCTCAGCGGCTCCTGAATCAGCCTCTGTGCGGCTCACACTTCTAACTATACCTCACATACACCCAATGCTGGCATAGTTATTAAGTTTTGATAAAACACATCATTGTCAGCCTTTTTAAGAGTCTGGTGTTAGCCAAGACTGTCTGATTTACTCAAAGTGATGGGTAAAGCCCCTCTCTGCATTTATACATGCATGGATTCATAATATGATTTATTTTTATTACTGCAGATTGTTGCACTCAAGCTGTTTCTAGGCCAGAACTAAATAGTGAGGTGCTTTCAATTTAAGTGGATTTAGTCATTCCCTCCTTCCTCAAAGATATTCTGCTTCATCTGGTTGCTGTGATCTTGTGTTTTTCGCAGGGTGTGTTTTTTATAGCATTGCATTCGAGTTTTGCAAGAATAGTTCCCTGTGTGGCAGCTGCAGCGCGCGGAGATTTCAAGCACATCAATAACTCTATTTCAGGTGATTTCACAAACCGGGATTCAGAAGTCAATTTACAGTCTGACAAGGACAAGAATAAGTCCATGCTAACCAGGCAGTCAGCGGCTGACTGTCCCCCCACTGCCCTCTGGGTGGCGCTGTGGGATTGGGGATCAGCTCCACTCTCCTTGAGCCTCATTTAAAGTGTGTCCGGCCTGTCTGTGCCTCCAGGGGATTTCGAGTCATGTCTGCACCCCTGAAGACAGTGAAAGGTTGGTGAGGGGCAGCCATGTTTCACAGCTGTTTGGCCGCTCAGCAAACGCTTTTGTTTTCAGAAAAACAAACTCGCAAAGTTGGAGTTTAGTTTCCAAAGATGAAAAACTAAAAACCCTGACTCCCTGGTGGTTTTTCCATCAGCGTTGTGCCGCCCTTTTTTTTCTGTTCAGGACCTCCAGAGTTTCCCTCCTGTTGCAAAATTAATGTATGGATTATAAAGCTAGCTTCCATATTTATTAATGACGAGACAGCCTCCCACACCACACTACGTCATGGCATCAGATGAGGCTGTCTGATCTCTTGCCCTGAAGGATCCTGCGTTATGTCTTCAGAAACACCAAAACACCAGCTTTAAGATCCTATAGAAGTGGGACTGAGAGAGGGGCATTGGCTCCGCCCACGTGTTGATCTTCCTTCCCAAACTATTTGATTGGACAGAAGTTGTGTTCTTTTAGAAAAGAGTGCTTGCTGCAATCCTATTGGTTCCTGGGAGGTTTTCCCTCACCTAACCCGGCCACGTCATTCAAATGCAACCTGCAGTAGGGTGCATGGAAAACACAGCATGTCGCTCAATGGGCTTCATTTATGAGGCTGAGCATCACTTTTACGCCGCCGGTGCGTCACTTTTTGTGATGCATCAGTGGCGTAAAAAATGCGCCTTGGTGCGCCATATTTACAAAGTGACGCATCTAGGTAGATGCTTCCCTTTGTAAACCCCTGCGCCACATTATACCTGCACCAGGTATATTGTATGCAAGGGGGGGCGTATTGGCGCAAGGAAGGGTCGTAGAAGTGACGCAGTGAAATGTATGAGATTTCACGGCGTCACTTTTAGGACGCCGTTGCGTCGAAATCTTGCGCCTGCCTCATAGCAGGGGTAAGACTGACGCAGACCCTTTCACATGGGGCTTGCCCCATTTGAAGTGATGCATTGCTGGAGTTGCGTCACTTTTGTGGCACACTCCAGCAATGCGTCACTTTTGCTCTTATAGATACGTCAGAAATACTGGCCTATCTGTAACTCCTTGCGACATGATGCGTCATATTGTAAATATGACGCATCAGGAATGTCGCAAGGATTGCGCACTGAGAAGGGACGCATCGTTGCTTTCACGCATCGATGCGTCATTTCTCATAAATGAGGCCCTATATTTCTTTCCTTTGACAAGAGAATGAGTCTCAATTCCCTCAGTCCAGCAGGACCTCAGCTTTCAATGCCCTCAGTCCCTTGCATTGAAAGCAGAGGTTCCGCTGGACTGAGGGCATTGAAAGCTGAGGTCCTGCTGGACTGAGGGCATTGAAAGCTGAGGTCCTGCTGGACTGAGGGCATTGAAAGCAGTGGTCCTGCTGGACTGAGGGCTTTGAAAGCAGAGGTCCTGCTGGACTGAGGGCATTGAAAGCTGAGGTCCTGCTGGACTGAGGGCATTGAAAGCAGAGCTCCTGCTGGACTGAGGGCATTGAATGCAGAGGTCCTGCTGGACTGAGGGCATTGAAAGCTGAGATCCTGCTGGAGTGAGTGCATTGAAAGCAGAGGTCCTGCTGGACTGAGGGCTTTGAAAGCTGAGGTCCTGCTGGGCTGAGGGCATTGAAAGCAGAGGTCCTGCTGGGCTGAGGGCATTGAAAGCAGAGGTCCTGCTGGGCTGAGGGCTTTGAAAGCTGAGGTCCTGCTGGACTGAGGGCATTGAAAGCTGAGGTCCTGCTGGACTGAGGGCATTGAAAGCAGAGGTCCTGCTGGACTGAGGGCATTGAAAACAGAGGTCCTGCTGGGCTGAGGGCTTTGAAAGCTGAGGTCCTGCTGGACTGAGGGCATTGAAAGCAGAGCTCCTGCTGGACTGAGGGCATTGAATGCAGAGGTCCTGCTGGACTGAGGGCATTGAAAGCAGAGGTCCTGCTGGACTGAGGGCATTGAAAGCAGAGCTCCTGCTGGACTGAGGGCATTGAATGCAGAGGTCCTGCTGGACTGAGTGCATTGAAAGCTGAGGTCCTGCTGGACTGAGGGCATTGAAAGCAGAGGTCCTGCTGGACTGAGGGCATTGAAAGCAGAGCTCCTGCTGGACTCAGGGCATTGAATGCAGAGGTCCTGCTGGACTGAGGGCATTGAAAGCAGAGCTCCTGCTGGACTCAGGGCATTGAATGCAGAGGTCCTGCTGGGCTGAGGGCATTGAAAGCTGAGGTCCTGCTGTACTGAGGGCATTGAAAGCTGAGATCCTGCTGGAGTGAGTGCATTGAAAGCAGAGGTCCTGCTGGACAGAGGGCATTGAAAGCAGATGTCCTGCTGAACTGCAGTTGTCGAGGACTGAGGTCCTGGTAGACTGAGGGTGTTAAAGACTGAAGTCCTGCTGGGCGGTGCATGTTGAAGACAGAGGTGTTGCTAGGAGTTACATAACACAGATATCACAAACATGTTTAAAATATGCATTGTTTAAAAATGTTTCCTGTTTTTTTGTCAGATATTGGAATATGTGCACAGCTATGTGAGCCCACGAAACCATGTCCTCAGAAGGACCAAACGTGCAAAAGAAACGCTTGTGGTGGCTGGAGCTGCGTACGTCGAGTCAGTCGTGATGTCGGTGAGTGTTCATGGAATTAGGTGGAAGGAGACTGAGGGCTGATGAGAGATTGACTGATTACTTATTTCTTATTAATTGGTTTTAAGACATTTGAGGAGAGAGGGATTAAGAATGTACACAGGTACCTTCACAGCTCTAACATGGATATGGGGCATCAGTCAAATCTGGAAAAGCCAAAGCAAAAAAAATAAGGAAGCAGAGTGTTTGAGCTTCTTAAACAGTAAAATTAACTATAAACAACATTTTGGTCTGAATTTTTAGCTAGTCTCTGACATCAAACACAGATCATTAGCATTCTGTTTCATGATTTGTAGCACATGTATGTGATCACACTGCAGAGATGTGTTGCCACCGATGCAAATTACTGGGTCTCAGAAGGGACACATCTGTGTTTTGACCTTTCTAAGGATCGCCAACATGGTACAACCTGATCCCTGAAACACAGTGAGACTCTAAAACACAAGCAGGTGCACCACTCCCTCTTGGACATATGGACAAACACCAGACACATTGACATGTTTAAGCCCAAACTTCTTAACTGTGCAAGGTGTGTTTGTAGCGAACATCTGGAAGAGGCATTGCACATCTGTAGAACTACTGTCCACCTTCCATCCTGGATGTGGAGAGCCTTCTTGAAGCTGAACTTGCCGAAGACAAGCTTCAGGCGGAGCACCTACAAAAAGACGCTTAAGGAAAATAATGTTTCACAGAAATGCATCTTTCCGTACTTCCACACCAGGCACATCAACTGGGTCCTCTGCTCCAAGACTCTTAACACTAAGGGGCAGATGTAGGTAAATAGCATTTACCGATTCGAAAATACAGAATTTTTCCGATTCAGTATTTTCGAATCAGCAAATGCTATGTAGCAAAGTATTCGGTAAAAATTACCGAATCGTTAAGATTCCGTATTTACCAATTCGGTAATTGTGCACATGTTGTATGTCTGCAACATGGCACTGAAGTGAATTGCTTTTTGTTTTTTTTCCATTATTTACCACCAACTTGTAGTTGGTGGTAAATAACGAATCCTAACATGGGATAAGCACTCATTTAAGTGCTCCCTACATTAGGAATTCGGTAATTTACCGATTCCTTAAATAGCCGATTCGGTAAATTACTGAATCCTTAATTTCGACCCCTACATCAGAAAAGCCTATTACCGGTGGGTAATGGCCGAAATTCGTTAATTTCATCTGTTACCAACTGGTAATGGCCTTCCTACATCTGGCCCTAAGAAGAGAAGGGCAGCCTGGCACCAGCTTCCACTCACCCACAATGCTGATACATCTGTGCTAAGAGGCTTAACAGAGGCTCTGGAGAAGCCAAAAAGGGAACGGCATCGACGGGGCTTACAACCCGCCCGTCTTGCGTCACCGTATTCAGCCTGTCAGTCAGAACTTTGCAGATATACACAATATTACTTGAGTCCTGAAAAAGGGAAATGTAAAGAAAGAATTTTGTTAGGACAATCCCATTGAAAAAGCCTTTAATATGCTCATAAGTATTTTTACACAAGTACCTATCTGGTATCATCTTGATTCGTCGAGACAGTGATTTGTGAATGTTAATTGTAGAATCAAAGGTCTCTGAAAAGGAGAGTCAGAATGATGGGCGCCTGGAATATTTGATTTCTTTCATTCCTCCCATGTTGGTCTGAACCTGAACAAAATGATTTGATACTTGAAAGAGAACATTCGGTCATGAGACTGGCTTATACTGAAAGGAAACACACGCTATTGGAGGCTGAAGAGCCATTTGAAATTCAAATAGGTGCTCAGAATCTAGGCACTTTCATGAGACACAAACGTAAAGGCAATGGTCTTCACATACAGGTGCCCAGAGGCTCACTGAACACAGCATCTCCAGATGTGCCGCTTGTCAACTCGGCCCATGCTCCTCTCCATGTGGTCGTACGGAGCCTCCAATATGCCTTAAACTTTTATCTTCACGCACTTCAATAAAAAAAAATAGCTTTATTAAAAAGCAAACACGGACATGGTGATCTGCTGTCCCCAGTAGGCCACTATCCCTGTGTTATTTCCCATTCCCAATGAGTCGCAAATTGCAAACGGGCTCATGAATATTGATGAGGCAGGTCCATTGCGACTCCATTTGGGAATCGCTAATGTGTCTGAGACGCATTAGTACATTTCATTTTGCGAGTCTCGAATTGGGACTCATGAAATGAAAAGTTCATACATCGGGCCCTAGATCTTATCCCAGGCTGCCATTGTATGGACAGAGCACGTTCAAAATCATCATTGTAATCTACAAATGCACAAAGAACAAGGCCTCTTCTAGCTCCAGTGTTCAAACCAGGACCCGCGGCCCAGTCTGAGCGCTTAGATCCCCGGTTTCAATGTTCTTTGAGGTGCTGGAAGGGATGTCACTGTTTTGGTGTCAAAGGCCCTAAAGAGCGGTCATCCTGCATCCAGACCTTTAAAAAAGACCGACCTTCATGAGCTGCAATGGGGTGGGGCTGAACCCCTCTATTGGGTGGATGGGTTCCGCCCTCTGTCCAAGTATCTCCTTGGTCCATGGTTTTTCCTGTGGCCCTTGGGTGCCTGGCGTGAATTGACTCTGTGGTGCACTCCACCCAATGTCATTAAACCGAATAAATAAATATATCCAGCTCATGCTACGCACCCCACTTCAGAAGAACCTGAGGCCCATCTTTAAGGAACCCCTCAACCTGTAGAAACATGAGTTCATGGGGTACCCCCTGCAGAAGCAAAGGAAGCGACCCCTCTTTCCTGAGTCTTTCTTGCCGTCACTCTTACGTTTTCCATTGAACAGCGCAACGGGCCAGCTGTACGAAGCTCTTTTCAGCTCACAAATGGCCTGATTCGCAGAATCAGTCCGTTTGGGACATGAAAAAAAGCACTTTTAAAATCAATAAGGCCCTATTTCCGATTCGGTAAGCTATTACTGAATTGCAACTTGGGTTTGCAAGTCACTATCAGGAAGCGGCATTCTAAGGGCGTCCAGTCCTAATAATGAGCCCGGTCGCAAAACATTCATACTTTACAGACACTGTGAAGCAGGGGTAACCCAAATGCAAAGGTGAAGGGGTCCCTAAGGGTGCCTTCCCCTATGTGAATTTGGCGGCAAACATTTTCTAAGAGCAGGCTCTGCGCAGCCACGGACCACCGCCTACTCTTAAAAAATGAAAATGGTAACTTTTCTGTTTATAAAAAAAAAAAATGCATCCTGTTTTCCTTTAATGGGGTATGTTTCATAATAAAAAGCTGCTTTTTGAAAAAGGCAGTCACAGACATGCTGGTCCGGTGTGCCCAGCAGGCAGCCACCCCTGTCAGTGTTGGCCATTCCCAATGGGGCGCAAATTGCAACCTGCCTCATGAGTATTAATGAGGCAGGTCCCTTGCGACCCAGTGGGAATCGCACTGTTGTACGTAGCTGTTTGCGATAGCCTCATCGCTATTAGGAAATCTCAAACGTAAGTCTATGTACATTTGGCCCCATGTGCCTCGATAGCAAGGTTTGCTCTATGAAAGGACCCAGACATATTTACATTTCTTTGGGTGTCATTCGATTTGATTGTGTATTCCCTCATCACACTCTTTCCATGTGCTGGTGGGCTGCAGACGCACTGCAATGGACAACGAACCCATCCTGAGTTGCCAGGGGGTCTATGGTAATGCAAGCAACCTTGGGCTTATTCCAGCCCTACTGGGGCTCCTGGGTGAGGGAAGTCTGGAGTACCAATGCCAGGTGCTCACCGGCCCTGTGTCAGGGCGCATCCTTCTCCGTTAGGGGACAACCGCCATCTCCCGATGAGGAGCTGTGAGACACTTTGTGGCACTATATTGTGGTAACCGCGCCCTGCTGTCTGGACAGACTCACGGTCTCCATTGCCAAGAGAGAATCGGCCCTAGCTATCTGGACAGACTCACTGGCCCCTTCTGTAAGGACAGACACAAGCTAAAAAAGATGACACTGAATGCATGCCGAGTAAACCCCTGTGCATTGGCGGCACCATCTCAATTGCTTCCTTCCGCCATCTTGTTTGTCGCGATAGTTTGGGATATGATGCATTAGTTCTTATAAGTACCAGGGCACATCGGAGCTGGTTGCAAGGTGGGATACGCTCCACTTGTCACAACTGTTCTAATATTCTCACACCCAGTTTTTAATGTTCTCTTCTTTACTTTTTTTTCCAGGAATATGTGCAATTTTGTGTGTGCTCGACCAACCATGTGCCGGTGGCAAAAAATGCAAGAAAACACCTTGTGGCGGGACAGCATGCGCATGATCTGGAGGTGAGTGTGGATGGACGGTCCAACCTTGACAAAAGCACAACAGAAGAAGGGTGGTGGCTGGCCCAGGATGGGGCCCTCCCCTCATGTGTTTGTGTTAGTGGTGAGGGTCCCACTGTGAACACTGCTGCTTGAGAATGTTAATTTAGCAACTCCGCCTTGTTCACAATACAATGGAAGAATGTGACCCACTGAAATACCATAAAACTCTTCAGTGAAAGTGTAGGAAAAATCTCGATCTTTAGTGGTCAAATGTAATGTTTGCTGTCCTCTATTTCCAAAAGTCCTTTTTAGCTTGAAGAAATAAAATATATGGCCCTCTGGGGCCCCTAGTCTCAGACCATCTACCTCACTTTGAGCCAGATGTAGGTGGCCAAATACCGATCGTTAATGCTAAGATTTGCAGAATTTCTGCGTTTGTGATCGGTATTTGGCTGAGAGCAATGTAGGTGAGCAAAATAAGGAATCGGAAATTGCGATTCCTTAAATGCAATGTAAGTAGCGCTAAACAAAGTACACTTCAGCCTTAAGGAATTGCCAATTACCACCAACTTCAAGTTGGTGGTAATTAGCGATTTCCTTTAAAAAAGCACTTTTTTGCTTTTTTAAAAGTGCCATGTGGCACACATTCATGCCCTTAGCGCATATATTTGCGCCACATGTGCACACATGCACATTTCAGGGGTGCAACGGGGTGTCCTTTTGACACCCTGGCACCCTTGAAATAGCTCCCGCTATTTGCGATTCTTCAATACCGAGTCGCAAATAGTGAATATCTTCCCATTCATTCCTATGGGCCTCCTAGCCCATTGGAATGAATGGGTAGGTATTCCTTATTAACGAATCTCAATTTGCAATTCATTATTAAGGAGGGATTATTATGGAATCGCTAATATTTTAGCGGTTCCTACCTGCATTCAATTTTGCGAATCCTTAATAGCGAATCGGTAAAATTCGCTATTAAGGACTCGCAAATTTGATTTTACCTACATCTGGCCCTTTGTCACATGATATCTGCTTGCTTCAAAAGGAAAATCAGCTAAGACGCGTGGAGCCTGATTTAGAGTTTGGCGGGCAGGATACTCCTGTGCAAGTATGACACAGAGCCCCGTCCGCACAGCCCTCGCTTGCACACCTCATTTAGAGACAGCGGACCCTAAAGTTTCTGACGTCCAGCCCCATAGGCTCCATTGATGGACAGCTTACTTCAGCACATAGATCATGTCGCTGAGCTCACAGCTCAGTAACAACACCATCATTTGTAGGTAATACAAACCACAATCAGTATTTGTGTTGTCTTTTATTTTCTGTCCTCTTTAGCCAGCCAGCACGTGTTTCGTCATGTGGGATTAACCCACGACTTTTTCAGGGCAAAAAGATATAAAGAACAGCAGAGATCCGGTTGCAGTGTGCTTACATATAACAGCCCCACTGCATCTGTGACATTGTGCTATATTGATTTACAGCTCCTAGTGCAAAACATACGCTGAAACTCATGCTATCATGTTTGTACATTTCATATTGCCGTTGTTAAAAAGATCACCCCATTTGGACCCTACCAGCCATTTTAAACTATCAATGCGACATAGTGAATCAAACGAGATGTGGCATAAACCTACAAAACAAAGGGCCTTATTTATGAGGCCTTGCGACAGTTTTGCGCTTCTGATGCGTCACTTTTTGTGACGCATCGGCGACGTAAAACATGCCTCCTGTTGCGGCCTATTTACAAAGTGGCACATCTAAGTAGATGCGTCACTTTGAAAACCCCTGCGCTACATTATACCTGTGTCAGGTATAATGTATGCAGGGTGGGCGTGCCCACGTAAGTAAGCCTTATAGAAGTGACGCAGATTTCACTGCACCACTTCTAGGACACAAATGCATCAATTTCTGACGCCTGCCTCACAGCAGGCGTAAGACTGACGCGGGCCCTTTCACATGGGGCTTGCCCCATGTGAAAGGACACATTGCTGGAATTGCGTCACTTTTGTGACACACTCCAGCAAAGCGTCACTTTCGCGTCTACAGATACATCAGAAATACTGACGTATCTGTAACTCCTTGTGACATAATGCGTCATACAGTACATATGACGCATCATTAGTGTCGCAAGAAGGGCGCATTGAGAAGTGACGCATCACTGCTTTCATGCCACGATGCATCACGTCTCATAAATGAGGCCCACAGTGTCTGTTGTTCTGTCTATAAATTATATCCCCGTGTTAGAAATCCTATCTTCTCTAAGTTAACACAACAATATTCTTATTGATCATCAAACTTATGAGTATGTCCCACCCGTATCATGAACGAAAGACAATTTGCAGGTGCCAGTGCTCCTCTGATCCAAATCTCGTGTGTCTACGCCTCGGCAACAATCCGAAGTGTGCCCGGTGATTTTACCTTCTCGCCTCACCTGAAGAGGCGAACGCAACGCCCATGGAAGCGCCTCCCCAACACAGAGTAATGCAACACAGCGATTCACACAGCATTGCATTACGCGAGAATTAAGAAGCTACTCAGGGCCACACAAAGTGGCGTTGCGTGGCTTCAGAAATCTCTCTTTTAATTCGCATCGCTAATGCACCATGTTGTTTGGGGCAATAGCGGCGCAAAGGGGCTCGGTAATATGTCCCCAAGTCCTTATGAGGTCTTTACCACACAAAGACCCTTCTTACACAGAGCAGATGGAGATTGTGATGAATGTAAGAAGTACAATTATTCTGACCTTTAAAATATTTCACAGATACAATCCCAACAAAAATTCAAATTTATTAAAGATTTATAAAATGTATAAAATATTTATCTACCCAAAAAAAGGAAGAAAAGAAAAAAACATGCTGAATAACAATGTTACATATGTAAATAACCAGGAGCCCAAAAAACTCATAGGGGTTCAATCAAAACTTTATAATGCTGACCTCTTCCCAGGCCTAGCCATGTCTCTGCATTGGTCTTTGAGCCGAAGGCGACCGGCATGGACAGATCCAGTGTGAAAGACTTGCCTTCAAACTGGGTCCAGACAGTGACTATCTGTTCCTTGGGTGTGAATTTGTTGGACACTGAGAACCGGTGCCCCACACGTCACAAGTGCAGAGTAACACAGGACAGGAGCTACACACAGACAGCAGAGCTCACCAAGAAACAGGCAGGTGAGCACAAGAAACCTACTGATTCCAACAGGCCATCAGCAGCATCCTCAACGTCTCTGTCAGATGAGATCAGACAAGGGGACACTCAAGACCTCAGTCCATTTCAGATGGAGATCCACTTGCTAGAGAAAGTATTGTAGATCACCAGGGATGTCCCCAAACCACACTGGAGTAAAACCAACCTTCATTCAGTCATGACTTTCAATGAGGGTACAAGAGTGTCTCAGACACACACTCAAGTCCACAGGACAAATATTTCAGCCCAGTAAAAACTGTGGCAGGCAAGTCATGAAAGGGTAGAAACATGCCTGTAATGAGCACCTCCTGTTTTGCCATGAAATGGGGATTTCCGTATCTGACACACAGAGGTACACCACTTTTCCTAATGACAATGAAACCTATGTGGATCTGCTGGCTTGGGATACACCTTGGAATTCACCTGTATGAGATGCTGTGGGATTCAAGTGAATGACTGAATGTTTGCTTATTGAATCTCATGCTGCCACTCATGGTCTTTTGTTAATTCTGTCCTTCCCTTTCAGGCTGATGGGGCCACCTGGCATGTCTCTTTCCCTCCAAGGACTCCACCTTCTACCAGTCACTGGTTCATCCCTCAGTGGCTGATCTCTAGGACGACGTCTTCGTGACAACAGAGGATTTACCAGTGGTTGCACTATTACTGTATACTGCTTCATTATGATGTTACCTGGTACCCTAATGTGGAGTATGTATAATAAAGAGACAGTCAATAATATATGCCTCTTTCTATTTAATAAACTAGCGATTTCTATACGTCGTGTTTCTACATATATACATATTCACTAAGAAAAGCAAAGGTTCCAGGGACGTTATAGTTAGGCTCAGATTTCACTCATACAAAATGTGAGATCACTCATGATATGGTCAATGACATCACACATGACATTCCAAATGACATCACTGATGACATCATCCTGTGATTGTTGGTGTTTTCTTAAAGTATTAAACATATATACTAAGGTACCACAAAAGTTACATTAGTATAGTTTGTGTACTACCAATGAAAGATTCTATTTTAATTAGATTATGCAAGTGTCTGTGTAACTGTGTGCATATTTGTGTGAGTGGGTGTGTGTGGCTCTATGGGCAGACAGTAGGATGTGAGTGGCTATATGGATGAGTAGGTAGCTGTTTGAGTGCCTGTATGGATGTGTGAGTGGGTGTGTAAGTGGTGTGTGGATGAGTGAGTGGGTATGTGAGAGACTGTATAGATTAGTGAGTGCGTATTAAGTTTTTGTATGAGTGAGCGAGTGGGTGTGCCTGTGGCTGTCTGAGTAAGTGAGCGGATATGTGCGTGGCTGTGTGGGTGAGCGAGTGGGTGTGCCTGTGGCTGTGTGAGTAAGTGAGAGGCTATGTGCGTGGCTGTGTGGGTGAGTGAGTGGGTGTGCCTGTGGCTGTGTGAGTAAGTGAGCGGCTATGTGCGTGGCTGTGTGGGTGAGCGAGTGGGTGTGCCTGTGGCTGTGTGAGTAAGTGAGCGGCTATGTGCGTGGCTGTGTGGGTGAGTGAGTGGGTGTGTAAATGGCTGTAAATGGAAAATAAAATGGTTAATTTGTGGCTCTATGGGTCAGTAAACAGGTGGGTGAATGGCTGCAAATGGTGAAAAACAGGGTGCATGAGTCACTGCATGGAGTGAACAGGTCCATGAGTGTTTGCATGGGTAAAAAAGAGGGTACATATCAGGCTGTATGGGTCAATGATGGGTGTTTAAGGGGGTGTATGGGTGAGTGTGTAGGTATGTGAGTGGCTGTATGGGTATGCGAGTGGCTGTGTGAGTGGCTGTATGGGTGAGTAAGTGAGTATGAGAGAGGCTCAATGGGAGACTATGTGGTTGTTTTAGTGTCTGTTTAGGTGACTAAGTGCATGTGCTAGTATCTGTATGAGTAAATGTGTGTGTGTGAGAGACTATCTGTATGGGTGAGCAACTGGTTGCGTTGAGTGCCTGTATGAGTGAGTTAGTGGGTGTGTGAGAACTCCTTGTTCTGTATATTTACAGTGAATGGATGTAGGAGCACCAGGTGGCTAGATGCTATCTTCAAGCTAGGTCACCCCCTCCCTGACTAAAGTAATGGTACCGATTAAATCAACCCTGAAACTGGGCTAAAGGGAAAAACTGTCTCTTGGCATATCTCTCCAGCCAGCCCCAAACCCTCATCGGAGGTTCAACCAACCCAGACTCAGTATCATAGGGGGTGCCTTGAAGTTTGCTATACTTGATTTACTGTCAATTTGTATACACAACATGAGCTAATTCAACCTAAGAAAATGGTGATACTGGGAGGGTGGGTAAATTGCTGTATTTTCGGACCGGGAATGTACAGCGGCAGGTGAGTAACAAAAGCAAGCAGATATATAAACATGGGGCAGATTTACAACTTCTGGCGCATCTCTGCAAATCAGCAGGGATGCGCCAGAACAGATGTGTCATGCAACCCCCCCCCCTTGCGCCACCACGGATGCGTCACATTTACAATGCGGAGCACCATGGTGCAAGGAGGGGCAGATGCGTGATGCATCTTGTGGCGTATGGACGGCGCATTGCTGGAGTTGCGTTGCAAGTGCGACGCAACTCCTGCAAGGCACAGGGGCCACCCATACTTAACGTTGTGCGTCACTCCTTGCGCCTGCTTCAAGCAGGCGTAAGGATTTGACGCAGCAGCGTTGTAAAACTGACTCCGTGAAATCTTGTAGATTTCACTGCGTTAGTTTTACGGGGCCTTCTTGCGAGGGAACTCCCACCCTGCGACAGAACGCACACATGAAACCTGATGCAAGTTTCATGTGGCGCAAGGCTTTATAACGTGACACATCTGCCTAGATGCGTCATGTTGTAAATATGTCTCAACATGGGGCATGGTTTACGCCTCCGCTGCATCACAAAAGTCACAAAACAGCGGCGTAAAAGTGTCGCAAAGGGGCTTGTAAATATGCCTCATGGTGTTCCCAGGGCAGAAGCTCTGAGGAAGTAAATGGGAGGGTAGGGCAAAACAAGGGAACCAGAGGGCAGAAGTAACATGGGGAGTGGGTGGGATGAAGCAAAACCGAGGGTGCAAGTAGTAGAGCCAACATGGAGGGAACAATTTGGGAAAAGGAAACAATACACGGAGAGAGTAAAGTGGAGCACTCAGTGAGAATAGATTGCAGGGTGAGTGTGGGGGGCTCACAGGCAAGAGAGGAACATGGAACATGGTGGATGGGAAAGAGAAGTACATGAAGCAGACAGTTGGAAAACAAATGCACTCTCACTGCTTAGACAAAAAGAAAAAGTAGAGTCTGAAAAGCAAACAGTGAAAAGACCAAAAGAAGAAAGAAAGTCCACATGCTAACAAATAAGAAGCAAGCAAATAAGAGTGATTATAAAGGAAACCAATGGTAAGCTATAGGTGGGCTCTAAGGGCCAGATGTACGACCCTTATAGCGAACCCTTTGCACTTACAAAAACGAATAGTGCCATGTACAATTCCTAGTAAAATTGTGTCTTGCTAATTAGGAATTGCGACTCGCTATTTGGAAGGGACATTTCAATGGTGTCCCTTCCTAATAGCGACTCTCTATCCCATGTATGAATGTTTTGCGACCTCAATTGCGGTTGCAAAACACTAGCAATTTACCACCCTCTTCAAGAGGGTGGTAATGCACTCTCAAATGGTAAGGGGTCCCCAGGGGACCCAATCCCTGTGCAATTGAAGGGGAAAATATTTTCTAGGGGCAGGCAGTTGTCCATGGGACCACTACCTGCCCTTAAAAACATGAAACGGAAACAGTTAATGTTTTCTTCTTTTTAAAATGCATCCCATTTTCCTTTAGGGAACATGGGCTGCAATTAAAAAAACAAAACTGCTTTATTTAAAAAGCAGTGCCGGACATGGAGGTGTGCTGAGCCCAGCAGGCCACCATCCCTGGAAGAGCCAGCCATTCCCAATTGAGTCCCAAATTGCGATTGCCTCATGAATATTGATGAGGCATGCATTTTGCGACCCCATTGAGAATCGCAAACAGTGTCTGAGATACTGTTGTACACGGCAATTTCCAACTCACAAATTGCGACTTGTAATCGAAAGTAATTTGGAAGTTGCAAATTGTCAGGGTCGTACATTTGGCCCGAAGCTAACAATATGTCTCACAAAGACACCTCAAGCCATGAGTACTAAGCATGACCTGAAAACTTACCTATGGAAACTACAACTCACACAAGAAGTTGTTTTTCCATCAGTGGCAGAGTAAATTTCCATTGTAATAAGCATCCATACAGTAATCTATGATTTTCAACTGCATTCAAAATGTAGGTAGTAATAATTGTAAAGTTGGAATTAAGATTCAAAGTAGTCTTTCTGCCACATATCTTGCTTGTGTTTATCATTGTCCCCTGCAGCTTGAAAGGTGGCTGGTCAGAGCTTCATGTGCTCTTGTTTAATGCAGATTGCAAGAGCTACCTTTCTTACTGCTTCTCAGAAGGATACACTTTTTTACCACATGTTCTCCAGATTGGATGGTGTCTCTTAGGGGTGTACTTGGAGTCTGATCCTTTATGGCAGCTCCAGTAAGATACAGAAGTGATTGGCGTATCATCCGATGCGGCTTGGTCACAGGCACCCTCCTCTCTTCCTGTAATCCTTGCTTACCTTGGGCTCCTGGCCGCCAGGCCCTCACTCGGCTTTCAGCTACTTGTTACAGCAGTTCTTTAGCCATTGAGGATGTGTATGGATTAATTGTAGTCCCCTCACAGAAGGCTGTTTTTTATCTGGATCATACACTGACTAGGGAGACTGTGAGACAGTACTCTGCAGTGTGAAATTGGGTGGCACAATCTTTCCCTCTTGGGCATCACATCGGGCCCCATACTACTTCCCTGATCACTGGGTATGTGGACTGTTGGACAGGCCACATGAAGGGCTTGCTCCCTCCCCGCATGACAGGGCCCGAGCCCCGGCCCTCCAGGTGTTACCCACAGAAGCAACCCGCACCCCGTCTCATACGGGACTCCTGCCCCCGGACATCTCTGTATCATAGGGCCGAACCACTGCCGGCTCCCTCGCCCGGCCCGGCCGCCATCTTGGACACTGCACCACGAGGCCTCGGCTCGACCCTAACCCTGGGCCTGGCCAGGCCCCGACATTCCGGCACCACCATCCACCCAGGAGGTGAACGGACCACTTGGCAGGTCAATGGGAGAAAGAAGTGTCGATGGCTCTCCCCCGCCAGGTGCCGATCGCCCCCCAGCTCCCCCGGGCGCTGGCTCCACCCCCCTGCTGGGTGTCTGGACTCCCTCATCCCGGACCTTCCGACCTCCAAGTGCGAGGGTCCGGACATCAAAGGGCGCCAGACCTATAACTGGGGCAGCTCCAGAGCAGGAAGGCAGTTGTATCCTGGAGTCGAGAGACACCGTGAAGAACTCATCCTTGACGGACTACTGGCGCTGCCGTAGTCCTGCCTTGCGAACTATCGTCCTGCCTGCTGGCGCTGCCGCAACCTTCTGAATCCTTCATCCTCGTCGGGACCTGCTGGCGCTGCCGCGGACCGTTGTAACTACCACCTTCACCGGGACCTGCTGGCGCCGCCGCGGACCGTCACTACCTACGATCACCTCGGGACCTGCCGGCGCCGCCGCGGCCCGTCCATCTAGAACGCCGAGCTCGAGGATTGTGAGCTATCCATCATATCATCACATCTGCCAGATTGGTAACAAGACTGTCCCGCTACCCCCTTCCCATCCAAGAGACTAGAATCGAGGGGACCCCTGAGTCCAGACCTCCTTGTACCATTCTGCCGTACTTAAAGATTGCTTATAAAGAACGTTAAACCTTATCTTTGTGTGGTGTACATCTGTGGGGGGGAAGTTACTCGTCTGTACGATCGCTGGAGACGGCTCTCCCCGGAGACCTCTCCCCTTGTCCTCGGCCGACCCTCCCGGTCCGTCTAACATTGGTGGCCAGCGGCGCGATCTGAATCAATGCGTAATTGTACAGAGAGTAGCTCACCCCACGACAAAACCACAATGACAACCAAAGAGAGCGGATCCACCAAGAAATTCCAGATGGAGAAATTGGAAGAGTACAGCCATCGTGAATTGAAACAATTCTGCATTGAACTAGGCATTGCTACCACCGGTCTGAGTACTAAAGACGATTTCAAGCTCGCCATTGAGTCGTGGGCAGAAACCGGGGCCGTCAGACCCCCGGACCAAAACATTGCAGCATCAGAGAGGAACACCACGGCTCCCGAGGAGCGAAAAACGGGTCTCTCGCAGGAAGAGATCCAAGAGAGAGAAAAAAACAGACTACATGAGTTAGAAATGGCCCGGCTCAAAATGGACGGTGAACTCAAATTAGCCGAACAAAAACTGAACCTAGAACATCTGCGGCTCCGAGAAGAACGGGAAGAAAAACAGAGGCAGAGAGAGCTCGAAGAAAAGAGATTAGCGTACGAACACGAGCGCAAACTAGCAGAAATAGACCTACGGAAGCAGAACAAAGAACTGGGGGTGCCCAAGCAACTGCGCACCCCAGGAGCGACAGAAAAGAAAGTACACTTCCCCAAGGATGTCGTTCGAGAGTATTTCCGAGATGACGACATACAACAGTAGTTCAAGGCCTACGAGATCGCCATGACCTCCCACCGGATCAATCGAAGTGACTGGGGAGCCGGTCTATGGGGGAGGTTCGTCAATGAAGGCCGCGATGCCCTATTACAACTCCCAGACCATCTGATGACCTCCTATGACCACATGAAGGCTGCCCTCCTCACCCGATATGGGCTCACACCCGAAATGTACCGCCAGAGGTTCCGAGACTGCACCCGGATCCCGGGTACAACTTGGGTGGAATATGTAAACTATTTCAGCCGAGCCTTCGAGGGTTGGATCAAGGGAAGCCATGTAACGACCTACGAGCAACTTTTTAATCTCATGGTGTGGGAGCACCTCTCTAACAACTGCTTCGTCAAGCTCAGGCAGCACCTCCTCGACAGTAAATTGACTGACCCACGGCAGCTCGCCGCCGAGGCTGACCGGTGGGAAAGCACTCGATTAGGCCGGAGTGGGCCGCACGAACCGAACCGGAACAACCAAGGTCAGCACCGTCCCCGAGGAGGAGGAGGAGGCCAGGGACGAGGAAGAGACACCGTCCCGGCCGCTCCCGCTGCCAGCACCCCGCCCCCGGCCAACCGGGGCAACCCCCCGGTGCGCCCGGGGTTCCGAGCCAATGTCACGTGTCACCGATGCCAGCGAGTAGGCCACTACGCCAATGACCCGAACTGTCCACAGAACCTAACTCCGAGACCCCGCCAGGTAGCTGCCGCCGCCCTGGGGGGAGAGCAAATCTCCGAAGAACAGGAAGAATGCGAACAAGAACCACAAGAATGGGAACCAGCCGCCATGGTTCTAGCCTGTCTAGGGGGAAGAGACATGGTCCCGCGGGCTCCCCTACCCGCCAACACCAGAAAATATAGTCAGTGGGTGAACATTAATGGGCGCAGGGCCGAAGCACTACGTGACACAGGGGCCAGTGTGACGGCCGTCCGCTGTCACCTGGTGACCCCAGAACAGATCCTGCCGAACATTCTCTGCCCCGTCCGTTCGGCCGACAATTCGGAGAGCCTATGTCGGATGGCCTGCGTCCCCTTCGAATGGGGAGGAGTCTCCGGCATGTTGAAGGTGACGGTCCGAGATGACGCCCCCGTGGACTGTCTCCTGGGGAATGATCTTGAGAGTTCCCCGTGGGCCGCCGTAGAAAGAAGAGAGCACCTGGGGATGTTGGGCCTCCCGGACTGGGCATGCGTAACCACCCGGTCCATGGCCGCCCGTACCATCCCCCGACCAGAAGAACTCGAATGGCCAGCACCTCCTCCCCCGATCGCTCCAGTAGAGGACACCGACCAGACCGACCCCCCAGAGCAAACTCCCGAAGGGCTCGCTCAGCCCCAGGACCTTCCCGGCCTGGCTCAGTGGCGTCAAGAAGGGGGGCCCACCCAGGAACAGTTCCGTCAAGAGCAGAAGACCTGTCCCTCCCTCGAAGGACTCCGCCAGCAAGCCCTCGCTCAGAGCGCAGGGGACACCACCGGAGCCCATTGGATCTATTGGGACAACGACCTGTTGTACAGTGAACAAAGAATCGCAGAGTTAGGGGCCAGTCGAGTACTGGTGGTGCCCCTCCGTTTTAGAGACTTCTTGTTAAATTTGGCCCACGATGTCCCCCTGGCTGGACGCCTGGGTCAGGACAAAACCTACAGTCGCCTGGTGACCCACTTTTTCTGGCCCAAGATGAAAAACGACGTCCTCAACCACTGCCGGTCCTGCCCCACGTGCCAGGCCAGCGGGAAGAGCGGCCGCAAACTTAAAGCACCTCTGCAACCCTTCCCAGTTGTCACCACCCCGTTCGAGCGGGTGGGAATAGACATTGTGGGGCCCCTGGACCCCCGTACAGCACAAGGACATCGGTTCATCCTGGTACTGGTGGACCACGCCACCCGCTACCCCGAGGCTGTTCCCCTGCGAACTGTAACAGCCCCGGTGGTCGGCCGGGCCTTAATGGGGATCTTCTCCCGGGTGGGCTTTCCCCGAGAAGTCGTCAGCGACAGAGGCACAAACTTTATTTCAAAATATATGAAGTCCCTCTGGCAACAGTGCGGGGTCACCTACCGATTCACGACCCCCTATCACCCTCAAGGAAACAGACTAGTCGAGCGGTTCAACCGCACGCTCAAAGGGATGATTGGGGGGTTGGAAGAGCCCCTCCGTCGCCAGTGGGTTGTGCTACAGCCGTGCCTCCTCTTCGCATATCGAGAAGTCCCCCAGAAGTCCCTCGGCTTCAGCCCGTTCGAACTCTTGTACGGACACCCTGTGCGAGGGCCCCTCAGCCTAGTCAAAGAAGGTTGGGAGATGGCCCCCCTAAAGACCCCTCCAGATGTCTTCAAGTACCTTCTGACCCTACGCAATCAGACCAGGCGATTCAGAGAAATGGCGAAAGCGAACCTTGAGGCCAGTCAGGAGGACATGAAAAAATGGTACGATCAAAATGCCTCCTCCATCGAATTCGAACCTGGCCAACAAGTGTGGGTGATGTCCCCCACCGAACCATGTGCCTTGCAGGACAAGTGGACGGGGCCCTTCAAGGTGGTCGAGCGCAAGAGCCCCGTCACCTATCTCATCGATATGGAATCTCCACGTAACCCCCTCCGGGTCCTCCACGCCAATAGACTCAAACCCCACTTTGTGCGCTCGGAGCTCAGCCTCCTGATGGCTACAGACGGCGGAGCGGAAGAAGACTCCGAGCCTCTCCCTGATCTCCTAAAGACCCGTGAGAAAGATGGTTCCGTGGACGGGGTCCGACTCTCAGATGCCCTCACCCCGGAACAGCGCCAAGGCTGCCGGGACCTCCTGCTGCAGTTTGCGACCCTGTTTTCCCTCACCCCAGGGGTCACCCCCTGGTGCTTGCACGACGTGGACACTGGGGACAGTCCCCCTATCAGACATCGGGCGTACCGCGTACCAGATCGGGTACGAGCCTGCATCCAAGAGGAGGTGTCAAAGATGCTCACGCTCGGGGTCATCGAACCCTCAGACAGCCCCTGGGCCAGCCCGGTCGTGCTGGTCCCCAAAGCTGCTGCCCCCGGCACCACCCCTGAGCTCCGATTCTGCATCGACTATCGGGGCCTGAACGCTGTCACCAGAACCGACGCTCATCCCATCCCCCGAGCAGATGAACTGATTGACCGCATGGGGGCTGCCCGCTACCTCAGCATCTTCGACCTGACAGCGGGCTACTGGCAGATCGGTCTCACACCCCGGGCTCAAGAACAATCCGCCTTTTCCACCCCCGATGGCCACTACCACTTCAAGGTCATGCCATTCGGCATGAAGAATGCTCCAGCTACTTATCAGCGACTGGTAAACCAGGTCTTGGCGGGACTCGAGGAGTTCAGCGCCGCCTACCTGGACGATATCGCTGTGTACAGCCGCCACTGGTCCGACCACCTCCACCACCTCCGAGAGGTTCTGCAGGCCCTCCAACGGGCCGGCCTCACCATCAAGGCCAGCAAGTGCCAAATTGGTCAGGGGTCCGTAACCTATCTCGGACACCAGGTGGGAAGCGGTCTGGTGGCCCCTCTTCAACTCAAGATCGCTGCCATCCAGTCCTGGCAGCCTCCCGTCACGCAGACCGAGGTCCGAGCCTTCTTGGGGCTCACCGGCTACTACCGGCGGTTCGTGAGGGACTATGGCAGCATTGTGGGGCCCCTCACGGAACTCACATCCAAAAATCACCCGAAGAAGGTCAACTGGACCCCCGACTGTCAAGCGGCCTTTGAGAAACTGAAGGCCGCCATGTGCACTGCCCCTGTGCTCCAAGCCCCTGACTACAGCCCGGAATTCATCGTACAAACGGATGCCTCCTACCATGGCATTGGGGCCATCCTCTCCCAACTGAACCCCGAGGGAGTCGACCAACCAGTGGCCTTCATCAGCAGACGTCTGTTGGCCCGAGAACAGCGCTGGAGCACCATCGAGAGGGAGGCCTTCGCCGTAGTGTGGGCCCTCAAGAAGCTCCGGCCCTATCTCTTCGGTACCCACTTCCGGGTGCAGACAGATCATCGGCCCCTGCAGTGGCTAATGCAGATGCGGGGGGAAAACCCCAAACTATTGCGTTGGTCCATCTCCCTGCAGGGGATGGACTTCACTGTGGAACATCGACCTGGCCAAGACCACGCCAACGCAGATGGCCTGTCACGCTTTTTCCGCCTCGACGAGGAGAGTCCCCAAGAGGATGGGTGACTCTCCCCGCCTTCAGCTGGGGGGGACGCATGTTGGACAGGCCACATGAAGGGCTTGCTCCCTCCCCGCATGACAGGGCCCGAGCCCCGGACCTCCAGGTGTTACCCACAGAAGCAACCCGCACCCCGTCTCATACGGGACTCCTGCCCCCGGACATCTCTGTATCATGGGGCCGAACCACTACCGGCTCCCTCGCCTGGCCCGGCCGCCATCTTGGACACTGCACCACGAGGCCGCGTGGCCTCGGCTCGACCCTAACCCTGGGCCTGGCCAGGTCCCGACATCCCGGCACCACCATCCACCCAGGAGGTGAACAGACCACTTGGCAGGTCAATGGGAGAAAGAAGTGTCGATGGCTCTCCCCCGCCAGGTGCCGATCGCCCCCCAGCTCCCCCGGGCGCTGGCTCCACCCCCCTGCTGGGTGTCTGGACTCCCTCATCCCGGACCTTCCGACCTCCAAGTGCGAGGGTCCGGACATCAAAGGGCGCCAGACCTATAACTGGGGCAGCTCCAGAGCAGGAAGGCAGTTGTATCCTGGAGTCGAGAGACACCGTGAAGAACTCATCCTTGACGGACTACTGGCGCTGCCATAGTCCTGCCTTGCGAACTATCGTCCTGCCTGCTGGCGCTGCCGCAACCTTCTGAATCCTTCATCCTCGTCGGGACCTGCTGGCGCTGCCGCGGACCGTTGTAACTACCACCTTCACCGGGACCTGCTGGCGCCGCCGCGGACCGTCACTACCTACGATCACCTCGGGACCTGCCGGCGCCGCCGCGGCCCGTCCATCTAGAACGCCGAGCTCGAGGATTGTGAGCTATCCATCATATCATCACATCTGCCAGATTGGTAACAAGACTGTCCCGCTACCCCCTTCCCATCCAAGAGACTAGAATCGAGGGGACCCCTGAGTCCAGACCTCCTTGTACCATTCTACCGTACTTAAAGATTGCTTATAAAGAACGTTAAACCTTATCTTTGTGTGGTGTACATCTGTGGGGAGGAAGTTACTCGTCTGTACGATCGCTGGAGACGGCTCTCCCCGGAGACCTCTCCCCTTGTCCTCGGCCGACCCTCCCGGTCCGTCTAACATGGACCAAGGTGGAGAGTAAATGTAAGGTAGACAGGTAGGCTAGAGAGGTAGCTGAAACAATTAAGTGCCTTTATGTGTCCTAGGGTGTCCATTCCTGTGGGCACATTGTGCTATACTGTGCCATGCCATGATGTTTGCATGGTGCTGTTGTATGTTTGTATCAATGTGCCTTGAGTACCAGCTGAGCACTAGCCCAGTAGTGATGTTTGCAAATTGCTCATAGATAGTGCTTAAAGCTTCAGCTAGATACCCTAGTGTTGTGTTGTGTTTTGTTAGGGATAGTTGCCAGAGCCTCACACAACATCAGTGTGGTTATGCCCTGGAATCAAGAGAGTGTAAGAGACACAAAAAATATGCACACCAGAAGTGTGACTTTAAAGCCTGTGTTTGAATTACTTGCACTACATAATTTTATTCTTTCCACAGATTTTTGTCTATCCCTTCTCAGTGGACCTTTGGCAGGCTGGCAGTTAGTCTTGGTATTGCAGTTGCTGCTAGTTAACCCTGGGCGTAGTTCGTGTAGTAGCACCACGCATGGCTACGCGACGTGCACTTTGCGAGCTACGCGTAACTACGTGAACTACGTAGTGCACTGTGCAAAATGCTGTTCGCACTCATTGCACAGTGCCTGATGCTTTTCCGCACTGTGCAATCAGTGCAAACTGCATCTTGCACAGTACAAGCAGTCGTTTTCCTGCCGCTTGAGTAGTTTTCTACCCGAGTGACAGCTTTCTCAATGCAGACTGCGTAGTTTCTCATCGCGAGCGGTCGCGAGCATATGCGACCACTCGGAATGAGAAACCTGAAGCTCCCGCGTTGAGAATCTCACCGGGAGCTTTATTTTCCACGCTCGCGATCGGCAACTTAATGTTGCCGATCGCGAAGGAGGAAAAAGTCTCACGGGATGTCATTTTGCTTGCTCGCAGTCACCAACTTGACATTGAGGACCGCGAGCAAGCAAACAATGACCGCTATGCTACGCATGTTTGCACTGTGCTATATGCAATTCGCGTAGTGCGAAGTAGCTCAAACTTCGCAAACTACGCAAGCGTAGCAGAGTACTTCGCCCAGGGTTAGCTACTATGCTGAGGTGTCAAATGTGGAATGGATTTAGTTTTGAAAAATAAATAATGAATAACAGATGAATGTACGAAAATCGGTATCCTCATTAAATTTTCAAGATTCAGGATTTCCCTGATGAAGTCCCATGGCTGGGCCGAAACTCATTGGCTGGGCCATTGCTGTGTTTGCTGAATGCTGTAATAAATTATGGATGATGGAAAACTAGAAAAAGAAGCATGAATAGGAGAGAATGAAAATTGTTCTGATCCGGACAATCTGTTACTTTCAGTGAACTGACTGCAGAGTTTCCCCTGACTATCACTCAAGGAACTTTGTTGTTGGACTTTTGTGCAAAATATAAACAAGGTTATTTTGATATTTGAGGTGCCTTCCCAATAAAACAAGACCAGACCATTCCAGTCCAATAAGGACCACCAGGAGCCCAAATTGCCCCAAAAATAAATTGAGACGACCAACTAGTGATCACACCGATCCATAAGAATCAGCTTGGTACTTCTGAAGGATGAACTTGGCCACACACACTGGCCTGACATCAATAAGAGAAGCATGGTTTAAAAGATACAAGCAGTGCAGCTCAACAGCCTGAAATCATGACGTGGGTTAAAGACAATAGAAGGTTTTTGATTTGCAATTTGCCACCAACCTCAGAAGAGCATGGAAGAATCTCTCAGAGAAAAACAGTAAACAAATGGCTAACTGATAATCAAGGGGCTTCTGCTGTTGAAATGGACAACCTCCAAATCATAACTCACTATTCCAGCAGTACTTTGGACAAGAGCTGTGGCATAATAGTGGGCACCGAATCCTCAAACTTAATAGAATATAAGTGCAAAAATAAACCTCTGCAAACCCATTATCAATAACTGGAATTGTGCTCAATCTGTACCAGCACAGTCAAGACCATGATCTTCTTCCCCTGAGTAGTGACGACAAATGCCAGCGGCTCAGCCAGACCACATCTATCCAAAGGTCCCCTCAAATAAGACCACAGAATGGAAACACAGGTCTTTGATCCTGGCAACAGGCAGATTGCAGGACCCAAAAGTGACCAGCAAAAGAAAGTAAACACACAAGCACCAGGAAGTATTAGTAGTGGAGAAGGAAAAACTAGCCCACACAAGAAGGAATTATCCTTGTTGGGGCAGCTGAAGAAAAACAACAAGCAACAGCTGGAAGACAGGCTGACTAGTAAACATCCAGGGAAGGCTGGGAAACAGATGCACTACCTGGAAAGTAAACAGCTGGTTCGTCTCTTGGCATATGGACGGTATCCCTCAAAAAGGTGGTGATATAAACTTTGTGACGATGGACTTCATCACCTTGGATACTTCCTGGATACATCAACCACTAGAAATGCACAATAGAATTAACAACAATTGTGGTGACCTGAAGATATCATGTAGGACCGACACATCTATTGCAACCTAAGAATGGAATAAATGCCATAAAAAGCCTGCAATTTTTGTGATGTTAAACCACTGGATAACTTCACAGTAAGAATAATAAACAAAGAAAAAGGGCTTCCTCAAATGTCGAAACTGTATCAAGGAAGTGGCATCAAATGTGAGCAAGCCTAATGTACATATCCTAATATGTGGCAACTTTATCGGCAGGATGGGTGAATGGGGGATCAACGATGAACCAATAATTGAACTTAAATAGTCTAATGGATCTTGATTTTAAGTCACGCTTTTCCGTAGGTAGACCCAAAAGGGAAGCACATGGACAAACTCTGCTAAAATTAGGGTTTCATATCAGCAATAAGGGCCAGATCTAGGAGACCAAATACCGGTCGGTAACGGACGATTTCAGCCGTTACCGACCGGTATTTGGTAATTGAGATGTAGGGGCCTAAAGTTTACAGAATCAGTAAATTTACCAAATTGGTAAATTTACCAATTCTGGAAAATACCGATTTGGTAACTTTACCGAATCGGTAAATCTATATGTAGGTGGCCCTGCAAACAGTGCCACAGGCCCCTAAGAATTCTTTATTTACCATCTAATACTATTGCATGGTAAATAACGAATTCCTGTGTACATGCACATCTGTGCATGTACACCTATGCCATGTGGCACACAGATATTCCCTAAGGGCATGTCTGTGTGTCACATAGCACACAAGCCTGAATCAGGGGTGCAACAGGGTGTCAAAGTGACACCCTGTCCCCCTTGTCAATTCGGTAATTTTACTGTCATTTCCATAGGTTCCTATGGACCTCAAGGCCCATAGGAATCAATGGCAATTACCGAATCGGTAAATACCGATTCGGTAATTACCGAATCATTCCAATTCGGTAAAAATTACAGAATAATTACCTACATCTTATTTACCGAATCTAAAATACCGAATCGGTAAAATTCAGTATTTGAGAGTCGGTAAATAAGATTTACCTACATCTGGCCCAAAATTCCTAGGATAATAACAATCCCGGTGCACTTATGTGCAATGCTCAACGGGTCCGTTGTGTGATCGGCTACACCTGATTAAAGGCAAGAGATTGAGATAGATTTGAAAACGTACAAATTCAGCGGAGGTTGGAAAACCCACAAATGAAACACATCAGACAGATCGAATTATGAGAAGTTCAACATTTGAAGATCTTCTTGGATTCTGGTTGTAAATAAGGATGAGATGAAATCCCAATCTTGAGCCACACATAATAGTTTGGAAAGTTGAAAAATTTATGGTTGCCCCTCAAATATCCATCCTGCAAGATCTGACAGAGAAATGGGCCTGAGGATTGTCAACATACATTTGTTCTGAGTGCCTTTATATACAGTTTGGAGCATCATAATACAATTTATATCTTATTTTAGAGAAAGTAATGTGGCCTAGACATGGAGTTATAAATCAGGCCAACTTACAGAGAATGCAGTTAGTTCTCAACCTTGTGCAGACACAATGAGGGCAAGTAGGCGAAGTGTGCAGATGTCTGGTGTGGTGATTGAGTGATCACTGTGTGTACTTTGTGTGCTGTGCTCTGATTGGCTGAATGTTCCGAACTTTATGTGGCATCTAACTTAATGGTGTTTTGGGACACACGCGCCCCTCTGACCGTATGTGCTTTATTGGGGTCAATCTCCTGTGACCATTTTCTGTTGCTGCTTATCTATTGGACTAATCTGGGTATTTCCTGTTTGCGTGTCTGTCCGGGATGTTTCAAGCCACCCCACCTGTGATCTGTCAATCTGTAACCTCAGGCCTAGGTCGCAGGGCCTTCATGATCATGTATTTCTTACTCTGGGTTGATGGATAGGCCATCTTGGGAGATTTCAACAATAATAATAATAATAATAGGGGGTCTTGTAAAGCGCTTGGTGATGCACAACGGCGTGTCCCCGCGCTAGGATGCGAGCGCTAGCAGGAGAAGGTACTAAGGTGGGAACCCACTACCGGGCATATAGAAATGTTTTTAGCTTGGCTCTGAAAATGGGCTCTGAGGGTTCCAGGCGCAACGCCACAGGAAGTTTGTTCCAGCTAGATGCAGCCAGATACCTGAAGGATCTGCCGCCCATCCGTGCTTTGGACACCTTAGGGATGGACAGGCGCCCGAGCCAGAAGATCTGAGAGAACGAGAGGGCTCGTATTGTGTTAGCAGACCCTGCAGGGGAAGAGGTGCCCTGCCGTTGACGATCCGATGACCGGTGCATAATGCTTTAAATTCCACCCTGCTTCTCACCGGAAGCCAGTGCTGGGCCTGGAGCGCGGCTTTAGAAGCTGATCTTCTGGGCAGTCTGAGAACCAACCGGGCTGCGGCATTTTGTAGAACCCGCAGGCGGCTCAGATTCTTCTCAAGAGTCCCCAGGTAGAGCAGGTTGCCACAGTGACTTGATCTCGTTTTTGAATGCACATGTATCTCTGCATAGAGTGACATCAATAATAACACCCCATCCACTGTGGGTTCAGAGATTAACTCTCAAGTGTCGACCTGATCGTCATATTCGTACACCGTATCCACAATTCGAGCACAGCGAAGGAACTGGCCCTTTATGAGGCATTTTTTTACTTCACTTCAGCTTTTGACCTGGTGCCAAGACAACACCTGTGGAAAAAAGTTATGAGCCATGGGCTTCAGCAAAGCCCTCCTGTCTGTCATAAAGCTACACCCAAACTAGATCACTAGTAAGCTTATCAGAAAGGACACATTAACAAAAGATTTCATATCGGTCATGGTATAAAGCAAGAGTGCCTACTGGACCCCCCCTTTGTTCACCCCCTAAATGAATGATTTATATGAAGAAGTAAGAATGGCCACCTACAATATATCTGGAATAAATGGTTTTAAAATACTCTTTTATGTGCCTCCGGGTTAAATTTTTAGCTAAAAATGAACACAGGAAAAAACAAAAACACAAAAACAAGTCTTTCTCGTCAAGTATCTTTATTCAGCTTTAGCCAGGACACCGTAAAAGAGCAAGTAAACAGTACATCTAAAATCATCAGAGATGGAAAATGCATATATTGACAGCAGCAACAACTTTTCTAGAGAAGCCACATCATGTAATGGATAAAACCCTTTGCAAACGAATAGCACCGGGTAACAAACGAGCCAGATGGAAGCAAGTAAACACATCTGGTAATACCATTAGATGAAACAAAGCTGGAGATACTTGTGCAAAATGCTTATCAGCAAACCGAAGTGCAATAAAAGACAATGCAATCTTTTGTAAAAAGTGCAAAACATGATAAAGTGCAAAGTGTCCTGGGCTGAGCGGTTGTCGCAGCGACAGACGATGAGGGCTTGCGCCATATGACCTGCCATAGGGGACTGCGAACAAACTGTGAATTAAATTTAGTCTAAAACGTATCAAAAGGAATGGATGGTAATTAAACATAATATATGTCAGATAGGATTCAATTAAAGTAGTGTGCAATGGTACATAGGTTATTACAGCTGGTTTATAATTAGCCCAAGATTAATCATCTACAGCTGAAGAATCTCATGTTGGCCCAATTTAGAACAAGCATTGGAAATGCAATAGGTCTCGCATTAGAAAAGTTGGATCTATTGGTTTTGTAAATGACAATTTTTTTTATGTGTTGGTCTTGAAAATAGCAAAATTAATAGCTTTGTCATTTACAATGCCAATACTTTTAACTTTTGTAAATGTGACACCTATAGCATTTGTAATGCAACATGTTTTGTATGTACGTGACTTAGATGTATTCATATTACAAATACAAATGGCTTTTAATTTTTTTAAAGAAGTAATACTTAAATAACATTTCTTGGAATTTATAATAGCAATAGCTTAAAGTATTGTAAATAACTTTTGTGAAGAATATGTTCAGTGTATTTTATTGTGACGAAAATCCAAGAACAGAAGTGAAATATTAATATATTTTTGTGACAATTGTAATAAAGCTTGAAACATTGAGAGAACATATTTGAACCAGTTGTTGTTGAATGGTTGCACAGATTGATGCTGTGAGGGTGATAGATAGATAGAGTGAGTGGCGATAGATAGATAGATAGATAGATAGATAGATAGATAGATAGATAGATAGATAGATAGATAGATAGATAGATAGATAGATAGATAGATAGATAGAGTGAGTGGCGATAGATAGATAGATAGATAGATAGATAGATAGATAGATAGATAGATAGATAGATAGATAGATAGATAGATAGATAGATAGAGTGAGTGGCGATAGATAGATAGATAGATAGATAGATAGATAGATAGATAGATAGATAGATAGATAGATAGATAGATAGATAGATAGATAGATAGATAGATAGAGTGAGTTAATGCTAGGAAGCTACCCAAATCATTCCTTGATTTGAAAAAATATTGTTTTTAAAACGGCACAATGGAGGCTAGTCAAATGCATGAAATAATCAGTGTTTGAACATAGGTGATTTATATTTCAGAAATTGCCTCCATTCCTGCTAGCTGGATGTAATCTTGATCCAGTAAAAACTATACATGCGCTTGCGCATTGACCTAAAAGCGCACGGGCACAGCACCAAATCGCCAGTTGGGATACTAGTTGGGTAAAGTCTGTTTAAGTCGCTTTAGTCTCGCTCTGCTCAATGAGACCTACAAACGGCCCTTGATATATCCAATCCAAGGGAGGGTGGTTCCCCGTCAAGAGCCTGATAGTCTTTGATAACTGATCGATTAAAGTGTCTAGCAGGATGTGTCCATATTGAAATCAATCTCTCTTCTTCTTCTTACTCTGTTTCTAATTTTCAGACTATTATGATTTTTATCAGGGACTGGATGAACCACAACCATCTGAAGCTGAACCCGGACAAAACTGAGCTGGTTCTCACGGGTGGTTCTTCCAGTCCCTGGAACTCTCTATTCTGGCCCTCTTCCCACTCCTTCTTCCACAGTTAAGACCTTAGGTATCAAAATTAACAATCATCTCACTCTACACTCACAAATTAGTTCTGTTGTTTCTTCATGTTTTCTCACTCTTCGTACTATTCGCACTGTTTCCCGTTTCTTCTCCCCCCTGGCTCTTAAACTAATTATGTCCGCTTTGGTGATTTCCCGGCTGGATTACGCCAATGCCCTGTACAACAGCATCCCGGCGTACAGCCTACGGAAGCTCCAGATGGTTCAGAACCTGGCGGCCCGATTAGTGTACGGCCTTTCCCGCTCCCACCATTCAACCCCCTTACTAAAGGCGCTCCACTGGCTTCCTGTCAGGGAACGTTCCCTTTTTAAAATTGGCTGCATGGTCTTTCAGGCCCGCCAGGGTACTGCTCCCGCCTTCATTACCTCCTTGATTAGGGAGTATGTCCCTGCCAGAGAGCTTCGCTCATCATCCCAATCACATCTGCAAATTCCACGTTACAAACGCAAAAAGTGGGGAGGGGCCAATTTTTCAACCTTGGCTCCCACTTTTTGGAATTCCCTCCCCGACCACTTACGGTCTGCTAAACATTACTCCTCTTTCCGTAAAGATCTTAAAACCTTCTTGTTCAATCAGGCGTTCTCTATGTAAATTATCTTTTGCCCACTTCATCGCATCAGTATCTACTGCTTCTTCCTGTTAAATTTGTCTCCATAGCGCCAAGAAACCGCACGGTGAACGCAGCGCTTTATAAGTATTTTAAATTCAAATTCAAATTCATAGAAGGGGCTGTAGCAACAAAATGTCCCCTATATAATCAATACCAAGGGGCAAATTTACAAGCCCCTTGCACCCCTTTTACGCCGCTGTTGCGTCACTTTTGTGATGCAGCGGCGGCGCAAAAGATGCGCCATGGTGAGGAGTATTTACAACGTGACGCATCTGGGAGATGCGTCATGTTGTAAAGCCCTGCGCCAAAAGAGGCGTACCATTGCAGGGGGAGGCGTCCGGTGCAGGAACGCCTCCTAAAAGAGACTGAGTGAAATCTACAAGATTTCACTCATTCACTTTGGGGCCCATGCTGCATCAGAACCCTGCGCCTTCTTGAAGCAGGCGTAAGGATCGACGCAGCATTTTGCACATAGGGCACCCCTGATCATTGCTGGAGCTGCGTCGCGCTTGCGACGCAACTCCAGCAATGCGCCGCCTTTACGCCACAGATTCGTCACACATCTGTGCCATTTTTGCCCCATGGTGCGCCGCATTGTAACTGTGGCGCATCAATGGTGGCGGAGGCATGGCGCACAATAAGTGGCGCATCCCTGGAAATATGCAGGGATACGCCACTTATTGTAAATCTGCCCCTATGTTCCTCGTGTGTGACTATGGAGGATGAACTCTGGTGAGACAGAGGAGTCTTCTCAGAAACTTATCCTCAAGAACTTGAAAGGGAGACCCATCAGCATGCCCCCAAATATCGCTGCCCTGGAAACACCTTTCGGGCTGTAAATCTCTAGCAAGACCTTGATGGATTCATGCCGAAATCTGTATCATAAGTTGAACACATAAGCGATGCTCCTGGAGAACATATGTCCCCAGGCTGTCAGCAGGGGAGACCAATACAGGGAGGAGTCGAACAGGACTCCCAGGGAAGGAAATACAGGAACACAACTAGGAAGATCGTCTTTTGTGAGATATGATGTGGTCTTAGTAGACCGACACCCAATCACCACAACATGGGAGTAAGTGAAATTGGTGCTTAAATCAGGTTTATCCATAAATTCCACAAATTGATTAAGCAAAAAAATCTAAGCACGTGGTGATTTGTGATATAAGAACAGCGTCGTCTGTGTAAAGCAATAAGGGGGGTCAGAGATAAACCAATTGTAGGCATGTCCCTGCCAATTGCAATCATTGCCTTCTCTAGGCTGTTAATGTCTAGTGTAAACAAATGCAAGGCCAAAATACAGCCTGAGCAAACCCCTCCCCCCAGTTCAGCTGAAAGTGCTCAGTGCATTTCCACCATCAGCAAATCTAACTGAATCATAAACATTAAAATGAAGGTTGTGCAAGAAAAAAAACTGGGGATCTACCCCTAACTCCAACATGATGGCCCAAAGTTTGGCCCTTTTGACCCTCTCAACAGCTGTGCTTAGGTCCATGAATGCAATTTGTAATACCCCTTTTTGTTTAATTATGTATTTTCCTATAGTCAGATACAAATTAAGACCCTGAACAATACTGCCTAGGGCTAGGCAAAAACAGTACTGAATTTTAGATAAGACATTCTGATCCATTGCCGAGTCGACTAATCCATTAAATAAGAAGAGGCCAACAAACAAGGCAGTGGAGCTGATCAAAGGAACAGAGCGGTAGCATTTGGGATCTGAGCGGTTACCTTTTAAAAAAAACAGATGTTAGACCTGTCAGCCTTAGTGTGTGGTCTTCCACAGAACTTCTTTGCCTGCTTACCTCCTCTTTTTAGGGATTCTTTTTTGTTGGCCTTAGAAGTCTGGGCACTTTACCACTGCTGACCAGTGCTGAAGTGCATGTGCTTCTCCTCTAAAAATATTAACACTGGTTTAGCCACAATAGGTATATTTTAGTTATCTGAAAGCCCCTAGTAGTAGAGAGCACTAACTGTGCCCATGGCCTGTACCTTAAATGCTACTAGTGGGCCTGCAACACTGGTTGTGCCCCCTACAGAAGTAGCACCTTAAAAATGTCTCAGACCTGCCACCGCAGAGTCTGTGTGTGCAGGTTTACTGCCATTTCAACTTGGCATTTAAACCCCCTTGCCAAGCTTTAAACTTCCCTTTTTATTACACATAAGTCACCCCTAAGGTAGTCCATAGGTAGCCCTTAGGGCAGGGCGCTGTGCAACTAAAAGGTAGGATATGTACTACTGTGAGGCCTACAAAATGTAGCGGTATCAAACAGTAAATCCAGCTATTGAAATATAATGATCTGGAAAGAAATGATCAATGCAAACCACACAATCAACTTTCTACTACAAAAGGATACCTCTTACTTGCCACAGATATCTTGACTGAAGATCAACCACAGCTACTCTGCAGAGACCCAGCAAGCACCAAAGATATCCCACCAGAAAGGAAAAACAAACAAATCTTGCACAAATCCAGACGTGAATTTGAAAGACATAAAAGATAGGCAAACTACACTAAAAATATTGTAACAGTAAAAACAACAGTCAAACATGCCAATGCACACATTTGAAGTAATCACTAAAAAATGGTTCCTTACAAAACACTTACAACTCTACAAACTGCATATCAAGTTCAAGTTCAAGTTCATGAATTTGTATAGCGCACTACTCACCCAGAGGGTCTCAAGGCGCTTGTGGGATGGGGTGCATTATTTATCGAATAGCCAGGTTTTAAGTTCCTTTCTGAAGGAAATGTGGTTCTGTGTAAGGCGGAGGTGAGTGGGGAGAGAATTCCAGGTCTTGGCCGCCAGGTAGGAGAAGGATCTTTCTCCCATGGTGGATCTGTAAATGCGCGGAACTGCGGCGAGGGCTTGATAGGAGGATCTAAGTTGGCGGGTGGGTGTGTAGAAGGACAGTCGTGTGTTGAGGCATTTGGGTCCTAGTTTGTAGAGGGCTTTGTGTGCGTGGGTGAGGAGACGGAACGTTATTCTCTTGTTGACGGGAAGCCAGTGGAGGTCTTTCAGGTGGCCGGTAATGTGAGCTTGGCGAGGGATGTCCAATATGAGTCTGGCTGATGCATTTTGGATGCGTTGGAGTTTTTTCTGTAATTTGGCTGTGGTTCCGGCGTAGAGGGTGTTTCCATAGTCCAGTCGGCTAGTGACCAGTGCGTGGGTGACAGTTTTTCTTGTTTCTGTGGGGATCCAACGGAAGATTTTTTTGAGCATACGAAGTACGTTGAAGCAAGAGGATGAGACGGCGTTGACCTGTCTGGTCATCGAGAGGGAGGAGTCTAGGATGAAGCCTAGGTTACGTGCGTGGTCTGTGGGTATGGGTGCTGTGCCCAGGGCCGATGGCCACCATGAGTCGTCTCAGGCAGAGGGGGATGACCCTAGGATGAGGACTTCCGTTTTGTCTGAGTTAAGTTTTAGGCGGCTGTTTTTCATCCATTCGGCTACTTCTTTCATGCCTTCATGAAGATTGGTTTTGGCGGTGTTATCAACCAATGCCAAAAAACTGCAAGCAGTATATGATGTAAAGAAAAGCAAAAGTTTTGTAGTATAATAAAAAGAAGGTTATCATTATAAAACACAATGAAGTCTGCTCGGTGGGACAGGTCAGATTTTAAAAAAAAAATGACCTAAACCCAAGAGGGCAAAAAGCAAAGGCAAATAATTGGCAGCCTAGAATGGTACCAACATTTACCCCTGGGGCAGCTCCCCAAGCATGTTTTCACCCTGCCCCCTTGCAATGGGGGACAGACCAGCAGAAAATATATCTGATGGGGAAACAAGATATATTCAGCCGCCTTCGCGGGCAACGGACCATTGCTCAAGGTGCTGGACCCCACAAAAACACACTGGCACAAATTCACATGTGTCAAGTGGGTTTCCACTGCCCTTAGGGCAAATCGAACTCCAGGGGTAGAAACAATGCCCCTTTGAGGTAAGCAAAGTTTGCCCAAGGGGTCACTCCCTATAAAAATAATCCTTATTTATATCGCTGGTGTCTGGTGGCTTTCCACCCTACGGTAGAAGATTGACCTAACAAATTGTCAATATGCCCCAGGGGGATGGACACAAAAGAAAATTGGGTCTGGAAGGGAAGTAACCTATGTCTAAGTGGACCCTCTATATAAACATGATTTCTTTACATATTCCTTATAATTAGTGTCTTTCAACGCTCTGGGGTGGATTGTCCAAAAAATTGACACACAGAAACAATCCCTGGTGTCTAGTGAGTGCATTCCTGATGCACAATTGTGCTCCCACCCACAATCCTGCAGGAGGAATGCACAGCAGAGAGACACCAGGAAAAAAAAACACTTTTCGCTTTCTCTCAGTGTCTCTTCCCTCCTGACCCCATACCCACAAAAGAGGACTCGCCGAGAAGGTGTCCTCTAATCGACTTTGCTGGAATCAAGTGACTTCCAGGGTATCTCACCACCTCTTGGTGACATTGGCACTCCTTGCCTGCTCTGATGTCATCAGATAATGGAGGAAGAGTCATGGGTGGCAGCAGCTCTTCCGCTGCCAACCTGAGGGTGCTAGATTGAGTCAGCACGCATGGCTTGACACGTCCGTCAGGGCTCGCGCATGACAAATAGACAGCAACCGCAGGCGGCAGCTGTCAGTTTCTGGATGAACGGAGAGTGGGTAAGACGTCCCGTCCCACCAGAACAAAGTAATCGCCAAGGCCGTACTCAACCCTACAGAACTTCACACCGGCTGGTGTGAAAGACCGAATAAACGAAATTAGAAAGAGGACACCACGCCTCATAGGAGTGTGTCGGACGACATCCCCCTCCACAAAAACAACCTTGTTGATAAATGCATTTTTAGCAAGGCTGTCCAATCCTCCTGCAGTCCTGAGGAAGACCCGCCTTTAGATGCACCAAGCCAGCGCATACGGTTAAGGGTCGAAACGTCGACGTTCTGTCTATGTATTGGTCCACACAGAGTTTCAACCAAATTTGAGAAATAATATATATGTTTAAAACAATTGTAATCTAACGTGGACACTTGTGTTTGAAATAGAGTTTTTTTATTTCTGATGTATAATTATGAGTATGTCTTCTATTTGATTTTCTGTTGAGCACCCAGTCACCAGTCACGACCCACCTCCCTATATGTACACTGTGTTGATGTAGTGTTTGTTTTGGACAACTTCCTTAATAACCTAAGTATCAAATCATTTGAAAGGCAAAATACTAAAGATTTATCTACAGACGTCAATTGTGGTCAGTTGTGTTTTCTTTTTCCTTGTTTTTCCTTTGAAATTTATTTTACAGACATTTCATTCAGAGGATATGTCCTTACGAGTATTTATTCGTATGTTTTCAATGTAAATGTGATTTCCCAACAGAACCATAGTTTTTGTCCAAGCCAACGTGAGGGCATGCTGCTGGGGCGAGTGCCAGCGCTTTTCCATTGGTGGGTGGTAATGCATGCCGGACACACATGCAGCACCCAAGTGGCAAATAAATGAAAATAAAATAATAATAAAAATAGACAGAAAAACTGAAATAGGTGGCAGCATTTTTATCTGGAATTTTGTTCTGATAGCTGATTTACAGACATATATATATTAAGTCCATCGCACCTTTCTTATCACAGCGGTATAATTTGTTTGCTGGTGCCATAACATGCAATGCCTAGAGCTGAAGTTGGTAACAATATTTCATTGTGGATTGACCATCCAGCAACTCACACAATAACATAACATAAGGTGACATAACATAACATAACGTGTGTTTGTAAAGCAACATGTGTATTTGTATAGCGCAGGGTCACCCAAGGGTATTTTGATGCTGAATAACAGATGTTTATAACAATAATTGAATGAAATATAGAGATGCAGGTTCCCTATGTATTCCTGAAATGTGCCCATTATTCTGAATTTAGTAATGGTGGTTAATCATGTATCAATTATCTTGGGGTTATCTATACTATGAGGTGATTCAAAGGCATTCTGGAGAAGTGTGGCTCAGTGGTTAGAGGCGGCAGACCCGGATGCTGGGATCGACCGTGGACCAGGGTTCAATTCCCCGCCTCAGCAGGTCTCGGGCTCAAAATTCCACGGCCTCGACAATTCTCGCTCCGGTGCCTACTCAACTCACGGGGTCTCACTCTTCGACTCTGGGCAATAGCTTGCTTAATCCCCACAACGGCCCCTCGCGGCGGGATGCCTGGCTTTCACCTTGTGGACACCCTGCCGGGGCTTCTCACAGGGGAATACCAGGACGGGTTCCCTAAGCAAACGCCAGGATGCCCTTTGGGTGACAGGTTGCGCTATATAAGTACACCTACGTTTACATTTACATTTACAAAACACGTTGTTTCTACCATGCAGGAACAATGGAGAGAAATTCAATTGATAATAACAAAAGGTCTACTTATCTGGCATGCCCTGAAAACCTCAAACTTTAGCGAAACTCACAGTTTCCTGACATTTCTGTGAGGAAAGTATGGGATTCGAGGGTATTCACATATTTCCTACCACCTAGCGTTTCCACATTCCTTCTGATAGAAATGCTTAATTTGTGCCGGTGCTTGCAGGTGCTTAGTCTGCAGTCTGCACGTCATGGTCAAAGTAAATTAAATATAATTGCCTTACTGCCATGTTGTTCACTTCACAGACAGTCTCCAGAGTCTTCTCCTCGGTGAAGAAGAGTGTTTCTCTGTAGTGCTGCTGGGAGAGCGAGCAAGATAACTTCATTTCCATGATGCAAATTAATTTGCTTTCAGTGTTGCTGGGGGTGGGCTGTCTTTAGTTCTATCGGGTAGGGGGCTGCAGCAGCGTGCCGTGCGGGCGTAACCTTTTTTCATTCCAGGGATGGTGGACCACGCGGCCACACCCCAGCACACACGTACTGGACGAGTTACTAGCACCCGTTAGCACAACAGCGAGGGGAGAACTTTGAAGCAGCAGCAGGCCTCTTAGTAAGTCAGTGCCACCGGCAGTAACCTCAGTAAGTAAAAAAAAAAAACAATGCTGCTCCTTTTACTGGCGCGTGGGGCCGGTCACATGAACCGAGCCAGAGGCGCCAGCAATTGCCACTGAAATATTATTTGCCCTGTGTTTGAAGAGCCGCCAGCAGTAACCGTGGCGCAGACAGTCAGTAAATAATAAAACAAGCATTTGCAATGTAATAGGTCTCGCCTATATGCAAATTTGAGCTATTGGCATTGTAAATGTCATTGCCTTTTATTTACATAGATAAAAAGCATTGTCATTTACAATGCTAATAGCTGAAACTCATACAAATGGGGAAATATCCTCAATAAATACAGTTTTATGGATTTCTTGAGCAGTGTGCTCGTTGAATGAAACATCTTCGAACCTCTTCGAATCCCCCTTACTCCACCCCTTGTCCTTAATGCATGCACTGGTCCTAGTGCCACAGCACGTACTTCATTACATCTCCCCCCTTCCTAAACAACAGAGATATCTATGATCATAAGTTAGCAATCACAAACGATATAGTTACAGTTCCTCAATCAGACGAGCCGGTCTTCGAATGGGTCCTCGCGGCCGCAGATGACCATCTAGATCAGCTGGTTTACTCTCATCAGTAGTTAGGACAAGTCTTGTGTCACTTTCTGCTGCCGCAGCATTTCCTGGTGTCCCACTGGTGGGGGATTAGTCAACATTTCCTGTACTGTGGGGGTGCATTTCTTGAAGTATGTCACGTTTCTCGTGATTCTCTTGTTATCAGACTCAGCTGTAATCATGGTCCCTTTTTGTTTTTAGTTACTATCAGTGGTTCCGCATGATAGCGACAGTCAGTCTTTTTCCGTTGTTCTTGCCGAACCAGCACCCAGTCTCCTTCTTGAATAGATGGAGGTGCGGCGTTCCTCTGGTCATCAGCATATGTTTTCATTTTCTCTTTGTTTAGTTTATCAGTGACGGCTACTTCTTCATGTTCTGAATCTTGAGACAGCGCGTCATCGGCTTCCTCCCACGTTGGTATTCTGGTGCGCACTGAGCGACCCAACATCAAAGTCGCTGGGCACTTGCCTGTGGTACCATGTGGTGTTGTTCGATACGCTCTCAGAACCTCATTGAGCGCCACTTGAATAGCACGTTTGCACAGATCGGCTTATTGTACGGTTTTCTTTAGAGTGGCCATAAACCGCTCCACCATGCCATTGGCTTGTGGCCAAAGTGGGGTGATCTTGCGATGTCTGAAATTAAGGTGCTTGGCAAAGTCTGTGAATTATTGTCCATTAAATGGAGGTCCGTTGTCAGTCTTCACAATTCGAAACTCTTGCAAATGGGGAAATATCCTCAATAAATACAGTTTTATGGATTTCTTGAGCAGTGTGCTCGTTGAATGAAACATCTTCGAACCACTTAACCACAAAACCCAGCAACTCAGGACAGCGCCATGTCATGTGCAGATGTCTGCACCCTGTGAATTGCACCTATTGCAAAAAGGCTGTCTGCAAGGATATATTAATGCAAGTTTCTTCGGAGTAAGCTACGTGTAAAACAGATTAAAACTGTATTAATTTGAAACATGGGTTAGGGGAGATTCGTTTAACCATCTTGCACACTTTAAACCGGGCAGATTCAGTCAGAGGCTCCAGGCGGTCCTCAGTCCATTTCTCATATGCCTGATCTATGCCTTCCCACTATCCTGCCATAAAGCTGCATAGTTTCAAGATTAATTGCCTAATGCGGGCTAAACTGCTGCCTACTTGCAGGCATAATTAACATCACGCGTACATGCCAGCAGGGGGTGTCAGGCCGATCACTCTCCCATGCCTGGAGGGGGTGGGGAGGGTGTCTGCTGGGGGTACACACCTTCATGAGCAGCCGCAGCTAGCCGGAAAGGATCACCAGCAGGAACATCTTGAGGAGCAGGGCTGTGTGTTTTCCATCTTTGTGGCTGTGCGAGGACTGCTCTCTGCCGAGGGTCACTGAGCAGTGCGGGGCTATGTGGGGAAGAAGCACAAGGCAGTGAAAACGGGGAGGAAGGTGACTTAAAGGGCAGTCAGGAAGACAAGAGGCGGTCAAAGAGGAGGCAGGGAGAGGAGAGGCGAGAGCTGGGAGGGAGGAAGAGAGGAGGCCACAGAGGGTGGGAGAACCTGAGCGTTGGCTCAAACGCCTGAGGAAGGGAAAGCAAAAGCACACCAGCACGCGTTGACGGGTGCGAGTAGGCGTGCACTGGCTCGGTGCGGCTGGTGCGTGTGTTTTTGTTGGCGGAGGATGCGTAGAACTCTGCTGGAGTTCAGCAGGTGAGAGCGTGCATGTCACCGATCGTTTATCCTGTCCGGGGGGGGGGGGGGGGTGAGTGATAGCTCGAATGCTTCTAAGAGCTGCCTGGTTTGAAATGTAGGCCCTGAAGTGTTTTATCCTGTCCTGGGCGGGGTGATAGCACGACGGCCTTTAACTATTGAGTGGCTGCTATTGTGGTAAAAGCAGCGGAGGACGCGTAGAACTCTGCTGGAGTTCAGCAGGTGAGAGCGGGCAGAATTACAGATTGTTTATCCTGTCCCTGGGGGGGGGAGGTGAGTGAAAATGCGATGGCCTCTAAGAGCTGCCTGGTTTGAACTGTAGGCCCTGAAGTGTTTTATCCTGTCCCGGGTTTGATAGCGCGACGGCCTTTAACACTTTCATAGACCTTAAGTTGGGAGAGGCTGCCATCCTTTTTGAAGTGCTTATAAATGGACTCTTGAGTGGCTGCTATTGTAGTAAAAGCTAAAGCATGCCATGCGCGTTTAGGGAGACGAGTACGTGTGCACTGCCTGGGGGCGGCTGAAGCGCATGTGTGTGTGTTTTTGTTGTTAGCGCAGTTACTGCATGCAGCTGGCTTGCTTCAACGGAAGGGGGACAGGAGATGTGCACATCGCGCATGTTCACAGGAGCGTTCACGACCACCGTTCGCCCTGCGCGTGCCTATCTCCTGTCTCCCTTCCACGGCAAGTCGATGACAATAGATCTTCCTAGTGACAGCGCTTTCGCGCTGTGTCACCAGGCGAGACCTAAAACAATGCTGCTTTTACTGGCTCGTGGTGACGGTCACTTGAACTGAGTCAGAGAGGCTCCAGCAATCATGCCAACGGCGTCGGGCAGGGGCACCGTGTGTATTGATATGACAGCGCAAAGATTCTATCTGGTGACATTGCACATGTGACAAAAACAGTGTGCAGCCAAATCACGTCTCACTCATCCCTAAATTCCGATTTCCTATGTCCCCTATGCACTCTTCTATGTACAACACTCCCTGGTCGAGACGACCTTTCTAAAAAAAAAATAATCCCTGCACAGCCCCCTTCACCTGGCTGTAAATCCATTTGTAAAGAACACTGTTTAGCACCAGGGGACATTTGCTAGCCGACATATTATGAGAACGGTGCTGCGCATATAAGATACAACTCAGCATTGCCTTCTTCTAATGGCCACTTCACTGCTGTCCAGCAACATTGTCCCTGACTCCATTACATCATCTTCGTTTCTTTAGCGCCGTCTTGCTACAAATTCAGTTTAAGGAACTGAATGACCATTAGCGCTATAATTAAGGTAGACTGACTAGCACACTGACATTCTGCACGCACAAGTGTTCTCTTCTTTCAGCGGCACCCTTTTCAAGGTATCTTTTCCTACTTTATTTTATTTGTGTGGAGAGTCGTTTCACTGTCTTTGTGTACCATCTTCCAATTCATCTCCCCTGAAGGTGTAGGATTATCTCATGGACAAATTCCTAAATCTTTCTTATTGATCTGCACCCTTTTGGTTGCACAAGCAGCTTATTCATATTTATTTTCTAACAATATTGTTTGCACAAAATACCGAAATGTACAGCCTAACTGTACAATTTCAAACCTAAGTGGCGACAATCAGCTTGCAAGGAAGGCAAAGGAAGTAAACCTAAATATCCCACCAACTGAACTTTTCACAAGCATACATCCTACATCCATAGTGTGCACAGGGTCAGGACGGATAGCCAAGCAAGAATGTTCCTGGCACAATATTTAAGCTGAAGAACAGTGCATGAATCACGAGGCCTCAGTCCACGGACCTGGCTGCAGCCTTCCAGGGGAGTTTGAGAGTCGGTAGGGGTGAAAGGTATGTTGGCCGGCATGGCCTGGTACATGATGTCCTTGCTTGTGAGAGGTTAGTCTGTGGAGTGAGGCAGTGACTCTGCCGGGGATATGCAGTCCGTTCCTAGATAAGGTTGAAATATGGGTGTGGGGCCGGACTGGAGAATCCCCCCAGCATGGACAGAGGAGGGAGCTGGAGAGATGGTGGTTTGGAAGCCGGCCTGGAGAGGGCTGAGGAGTTGGGCGGTGATGTCTGCCTAGAGAAGTGTACAGAAGGGCATGTGGGGTCGGTCCGTGTCAGTCTAGGACAGCAGACTGGAGTGTATAAAAGCTGAATGAGCATGGCTGCAGGCTGAGTGAACATGTGTACAAACTATATCCAAGTGTACAAAAGTGTATAAAGGTAGGATGAGAGTGGCTGCAGGCTGAGTGAACATGTGTACAAACTATATCCAAGTGTACAAAAGTGTATAAAGGTTGAATGAGAGTGGCTGCAGGCTGGGTGAACATGTGTACAAACTATATCCAAGTGTACAAAAGTGTATAAAGGTAGGATGAGAGTGGCTGCAGGCTGGGTGAACATGTGTACAAACTATATCCAAGTGTACAAAAGTGTATAAAGGTTGAATGAGAGTGGCTGCAGGCTGGGTGAACATGTGTACAAACTATATCAAAGTGTACAAAAGTGTATAAAGGTAGGATGAGAGTGGCTGCAGGCTGGGTGAACATGTGTACAAACTATATCCAAGTGTACAAAAGTGTATAAAGGTTGAATGAGAGTGGCTGCAGGCTGGGTGAACATGTGTACAAACTATATCCAAGTGTACAAAAGTGTATAAAGGTAGGATGAGAGTGGCTGCAGGCTGAGTGAACATGTGTACAAACTATATCCAAGTGTACAAAAGTGTATAAAGGTAGGATGAGAGTGGCTGCAGGCTGGGTGAACATGTGTACAAACTATATCAAAGTGTACAAAAGTGTATAAAGGTTGAATGAGAGTGGCTGCAGGCTGGGTGAACATGTGTACAAACTATATCAAAGTGTACAAAAGTGTATAAAGGTAGGATGAGAGTGGCTGCAGGCTGGGTGAACATGTGTACAAACTATATCCAAGTGTACAAAAGTGTATAAAGGTTGAATGAGAGTGGCTGCAGGCTGGGTGAACATGTGTACAAACTATATCCAAGTGTACAAAAGTGTATAAAGGTTGAATGAGAGTGGCTGCAGGCTGGGTGAACATGTGTACAAACTATATCCAAGTGTACAAAAGTGTATAAAGGTAGGATGAGAGTGGCTGCAGGCTGAGTGAACATGTGTACAAACTATATCCAAGTGTACAAAAGTGTATAAAGGTAGGATGAGAGTGGCTGCAGGCTGGGTGAACATGTGTACAAACTATATCAAAGTGTACAAAAGTGTATAAAGGTTGAATGAGAGTGGCTGCAGGCTGGGTGAACATGTGTACAAACTATATCAAAGTGTACAAAAGTGTATAAAGGTAGGATGAGAGTGGCTGCAGGCTGGGTGAACATGTGTACAAACTATATCAAAGTGTACAAAAGTGTATAAAGGTAGGATGAGAGTGGCTGCAGGCTGGGTGAACATGTGTACAAACTATATCCAAGTGTACAAAAGTGTATAAAGGTAGGATGAGAGTGGCTGCAGGCTGGGTGAACATGTGTACAAACTATATCCAAGTGTACAAAAGTGTATAAAGGTAGGATGAGAGTGGCTGCAGGCTGGGTGAACATGTGTACAAACTATATCCAAGTGTACAAAAGTGTATAAAGGTAGGATGAGAGTGGCTGCAGGCTGGGTGAACATGTGTACAAACTATATCCAAGTGTACAAAAGTGTATAAAGGTTGAATGAGAGTGGCTGCAGGCTGGGTGAACATGTGTACAAACTATATCCAAGTGTACAAAAGTGTATAAAGGTAGGATGAGAGTGGCTGCAGGCTGGGTGAACATGTGTACAAACTATATCCAAGTGTACAAAAGTGTATAAAGGTAGGATGAGAGTGGCTGCAGGCTGGGTGAACATGTGTACAAACTATATCCAAGTGTACAAAAGTGTATAAAGGTAGGATGAGAGTGGCTGCAGGCTGGGTGAACATGTGTACAAACTATATCCAAGTGTACAAAAGTGTATAAAGGTAGGATGAGAGTGGCTGCAGGCTGGGTGAACATGTGTACAAACTATATCCAAGTGTACAAAAGTGTATAAAGGTAGGATGAGAGTGGCTGCAGGCTGGGTGAACATGTGTACAAACTATATCCAAGTGTACAAAAGTGTATAAAGGTAGGATGAGAGTGGCTGCAGGCTGGGTGAACATGTGTACAAACTATATCCAAGTGTACAAAAGTGTATAAAGGTAGGATGAGAGTGGCTGCAGGCTGGGTGAACATGTGTACAAACTATATCCAAGTGTACAAAAGTGTATAAAGGTAGGATGAGAGTGGCTGCAGGCTGGGTGAACATGTGTACAAACTATATCCAAGTGTTCAAAAGTGTATAAAGGTAGGATGAGAGTGGCTGCAGGCTGGGTGAACATGTGTACAAACTATATCCAAGTGTACAAAAGTGTATAAAGGTAGGATGAGAGTGGCTGCAGGCTGGGTGAACATGTGTACAAACTATATCCAAGTGTACAAAAGTGTATAAAGGTAGGATGAGAGTGGCTGCAGGCTGGGTGAACATGTGTACAAACTATATCCAAGTGTACAAAAGTGTATAAAGGTAGGATGAGAGTGGCTGCAGGCTGGGTGAACATGTGTACAAACTATATCCAAGTGTACAAAAGTGTATAAAGGTAGGATGAGAGTGGCTGCAGGCTGGGTGAACATGTGTACAAACTATATCAAAGTGTACAAAAGTGTATAAAGGTAGGATGAGAGTGGCTGCAGGCTGGGTGAACATGTGTACAAACTATATCCAAGTGTACAAAAGTGTATAAAGGTAGGATGAGAGTGGCTGCAGGCTGGGTGAACATGTGTACAAACTATATCCAAGTGTACAAAAGTGTATAAAGGTAGGATGAGAGTGGCTGCAGGCTGGGTGAACATGTGTACAAACTATATCCAAGTGTACAAAAGTGTATAAAGGTAGGATGAGAGTGGCTGCAGGCTGGGTGAACATGTGTACAAACTATATCCAAGTGTTCAAAAGTGTATAAAGGTAGGATGAGAGTGGCTGCAGGCTGGGTGAACATGTGTACAAACTATATCCAAGTGTACAAAAGTGTATAAAGGTAGGATGAGAGTGGCTGCAGGCTGGGTGAACATGTGTACAAACTATATCCAAGTGTACAAAAGTGTATAAAGGTAGGATGAGAGTGGCTGCAGGCTGGGTGAACATGTGTACAAACTATATCCAAGTGTACAAAAGTGTATAAAGGTAGGATGAGAGTGGCTGCAGGCTGGGTGAACATGTGTACAAACTATATCCAAGTGTACAAAAGTGTATAAAGGTAGGATGAGAGTGGCTGCAGGCTGAGTGAACATGTGTACAAACTATATCCAAGTGTACAAAAGTGTATAAAGGTAGGATGAGAGTGGCTGCAGGCTGGGTGAACATGTGTACAAACTATATCAAAGTGTACAAAAGTGTATAAAGGTTGAATGAGAGTGGCTGCAGGCTGGGTGAACATGTGTACAAACTATATCAAAGTGTACAAAAGTGTATAAAGGTTGAATGAGAGTGGCTGCAGGCTGAGTGAACATGTGTACAAACTATATCCAAGTGTACAAAAGTGTATAAAGGTAGGATGAGAGTGGCTGCAGGCTGGGTGAACATGTGTACAAACTATATCCAAGTGTACAAAAGTGTATAAAGGTAGGATGAGAGTGGCTGCAAGCTGAGTGAACATGTGTACAAACTATATCAAAGTGTACAAAAGTGTATAAAGGTTGAATGAGAGTGGCTGCAAGCTGAGTGAACATGTGTACAAACTATATCCAAGTGTACAAAAGTGTATAAAGGTTGAATGAGAGTGGCTGCAGGCTGGGTGAACATGTGTACAAACTATATCCAAGTGTACAAAGTGTATAAAGGTTGAATGAGAGTGGCTGCAAGCTGAGTGAACATGTGTACAAACTATATCAAAGTGTACAAAAGTGTATAAAGGTTGAATGAGAGTGGCTGCAGGCTGAGTGAACATGTGTACAAACTATATCAAAGTGTACAAAAGTGTATAAAGGTTGAATGAGAGTGGCTGCAGGCTGGGTGAACATGTGTACAAACTATATCAAAGTGTACAAAAGTGTATAAAGGTTGAATGAGAGTGGCTGCAGGCTGAGTGAACATGTGTACAAACTATATCCAAGTGTACAAAAGTGTATAAAGGTAGGATGAGAGTGGCTGCAGGCTGGGTGAACATGTGTACAAACTATATCCAAGTGTACAAAAGTGTATAAAGGTAGGATGAGAGTGGCTGCAAGCTGAGTGAACATGTGTACAAACTATATCAAAGTGTACAAAAGTGTATAAAGGTTGAATGAGAGTGGCTGCAAGCTGAGTGAACATGTGTACAAACTATATCCAAGTGTACAAAAGTGTATAAAGGTAGGATGAGAGTGGCTGCAGGCTGGGTGAACATGTGTACAAACTATATCCAAGTGTACAAAAGTGTATAAAGGTAGGATGAGAGTGGCTGCAGGCTGGGTGAACATGTGTACAAACTATATCCAAGTGTACAAAGTGTATAAAGGTTGAATGAGAGTGGCTGCAAGCTGAGTGAACATGTGTACAAACTATATCAAAGTGTACAAAAGTGTATAAAGGTTGAATGAGAGTGGCTGCAGGCGGAGTGAACATGTGTACAAACTATATCAAAGTGTATGAACGTGTATAAAGGTTGAATGAGAGTGGCTGCAGGCTGAGTGAACATGTGTACAAACTATATCCAAGTGTACAAAAGTGTATAAAGGTTGAATGAGAGTAGCTGCAGGCTGAGTGAACATGTGTGCATACTATATCCAAGTGTATACAAATGTATAAAGGTTGAATGAGAGTGTCTGCAAGCTGAGTGAACATGTGTACAAAGTATATCAAAGTGTATAAAAGTTTATAAAGGTTGAATGGGAGTGGCTGCAGGCTGAGTGAACATGTATACAAGATGAATGAGGGTGGAGACAAGCTGTGTCAGAGTGGATACAATCTGACTGAGGGTTGATTCAAGCTGAAGGAGAGTAGAGACCACCTGAATCAGATTTGATGGAGAGTGAATGAGCGTGGATATAAACTGAATCAGGGTGGATACAATATGAGTGAGGATGGATACAGGCTGCATGAGGGTGAATATAATGTGAGTGAGATTCGGTATGAGATGAATGATATCTGACATGTATTCTAATTAGTTTTTTATTTTTAATGAGTCCTCTATATTCCTGAAGGATAAGAGGACAAATATGCTCCCATTTAATTCACTCAATTTTAACAATATCTATTCTACACAATTCTTGCATTCCTCTTTTTAAGATGGAGGCAACATAGTAAATCCTTTGTCAGCTTTGTCTATGGTGTTCTTCGGTTAGGGAGGGTGTATTTGTTTGGATAGGCTGTGCTCTCTGGTTCCCTGCCTCATCTTGGCACCATCTTTGGGGGCATTTCACCTGCTTGGCAGCCTTCCAGCACTTAGACCTGGCAAGGAAAATCTTTTGTCCAAGGAGCACAGTGACCGGGAATTCTAATAGTGCTAGAAAAGTGCTCTTTGACCACTCAGCACTGCATAATGCCTGGTGTAAACTTTGTGGTAACTAACAGTTTTACATTTTCTGGTGTGGTTTTCACCTGATGAAACCCTCTGTCATGGACATAGTCTTGTGGATGAAATTCAAAGTGTTAAAACTACTCTATATTTAGAGTTTTCTACAGGGCCTTGACAATGTTCAGTTACAGCTGAAATCTAAATTAACTGTGGGACATAACCGAAATAGAAAAACAATACCTGTTCAGCAGTAACTGAAGCAGCCTCTGTCCCCACCACGCACTCTGTTGGGTCTTGTTTACCTCTTCCGAATTATCTGAGGCAGCCTGTGTCCCCTTCACACATTCTGCCAGCCCTTGCTTACCTGCTTGGCAGTAACTGAGGCAGCCTGTGTCCCCTTCACACATTCTGCCAGCCCTTGCTTACCTGCTCGGCAGTAACTGAGGCAGCCTGTGTCCCCTTCACACATTCTACCAGGCCTTGCTTACCTGCTTGAAAGTAACTGAGGCATCCTGTGTCCGCTTCACACATTCTGCCAGCCCTTGCTTACCTGCTTGAAAGTAACTGAGGCAGCCTGTGTCCCCTTCACACATTCTGCCAGGCCTTGCTTACCTGCTTGAAAGTAACGGAGGCAGCCTGTGTCCCCTTCGCACATTCTGCCAGGCATTGCTTACCTGCTTAAAAGTAACTGAGGCAGCCTGTGTCCCCTTCACACATTCTGCCAGGCCTTGCTTACCTGCTTGAAAGTAACGGAGGCAGCCTGTGTCCCCTTCGCACATTCTGCCAGGCATTGCTTACCTGCTTAAAAGTAACTGAGGCAGCCTGTGTCCCCTTCACACATTCTGCCAGGCCTTGCTTACCTGCTTGAAAGTAAATGAGGCAGCCTGTGTCCGCTTCACACATTCTGCCAGCCCTTGCTTACCTGCTTGAAAGTAACGGAGGCAGCCTGTGTCCCCTTCACACATTCTGCCAGCCCTTGCTTACCTGCTTGAAAGTAACTGAGGCAGACTCTGTCCCCTTGTCAATTTCTGCCAGGCCTTGCTTACCTGCTTGAAAGTAACGGAGGCAGCCTGTGTCCCCTTCACACATTCTGCCAGGCCTTGCTTACCTGCTTGAAAGTAACGGAGGCAGCCTGTGTCCCCTTCACACATTCTGCCAGGCCTTGCTTACCTGCTTGAAAGTAACTGAGGCAGCCTGTGTCCGATTCACACATTGTGCCAGCCCTTGCTTACCTGCTTGAAAGTAACTGAGGCAGCCTGTGTCCCCTTCGCACATTCTGCCAGCCCTTGCTTACCTGCTTGAAAGTAACTGAGGCAGCCTGTGTCCCCTTCACACATTCTGCCAGGCCTTGCTTACCTGTTCGGCAGTAACGGAGACAGCCTGTGTCCCCTTCACACATTCTGTCAGTCCTTGCTTACCTGCTTGAAAGTAACTGAGGCAGCCTGTGTCCCCTTCACACATTCTGCCAGGCCTTGCTTACCTGTTCGGCAGTAACGGAGACAGCCTGTGTCCCCTTCACACATTCTGTCAGTCCTTGCTTACCTGCTTGAAAGTAACTGAGGCAGCCTGTGTCCCCTTCACACATTCTGCCAGGCCTTGCTTACCTGTTCGGCAGTAACGGAGACAGCCTGTGTCCCCTTCACACATTGTGCCAGGCCTTGCTTACCTGCTTGAAAGTAACTGAGGCAGCCTGTGTCTCCTTCACACATTCTGCCAGGCCTTGCTTACCTGCTTGAAAGTAACTGAGGCAGCCTGTGTCCCCTTCACTGATTCTGCCGGCCCTTGCTTACCTGCTCGGCAGTAACTGAGGCAGCCTGTGTCCCCTTCACACATTCTGCCGGCCCTTGCTTACCTGCTCGGCAGTAACGGAGGCAGCCTGTGTCCCCTTCACACATTCTGCCAGGCCTTGCTTACCTGCTCGGCAGTAACGGAGGCAGCCTGTGTCCCCTTCACACATTCTGCCAGGCCTTGCTTACCTGCTCGGCAGTAACTGAGGCAGACTTTGTCGCCATCTCACATTCTGCCAGGCCTTGCTTACCTGCTTGAAAGTAACTGAGGCAGCCTGTGTCCCCTTCACACATTCTGCCGGCCCTTGCTTACCTGCTCGGCAGTAACTGAGGCAGCCTGTGTACCCTTCACACATTCTGCCGGCCTTTGCTTACCTGCTCGACAGTAACGGAGGCAGCCTGTGTCCCCTTCACACATTCTGCCGGCCCTTGCTTACCTGCTCGGCAGTAACGGAGGCAGCTTGTGGCCCGTCGCATATTCTGCCGGCCCTTGCTTACCTGCTCGGCAGTAACTGAGGCAGCCTGTGTCCCCTTCACACATTCTGCCAGGCCTTGCTTACCTGCTCGGCAGTAACTGAGGCAGCCTGTGTCCCCTTCACACATTCTGCCGGCCCTTGCTTACCTGCTCGGCGGTAACGGAGGCAGCCTGTGTCCCCTTCACACATTCTGCCGGCCCTTGCTTACCTGCTCGGCAGTAACGGAGGCAGCCTGTGTCCCCTTCACACATTCTGCCAGGCCTTGCTTACCTGCTTGACAGTAACTGATGCAGCCTGTGTCCTCTTCACACATTCTGCCAGTCCTTGCTTACCTGCTCTGCAGTAACTGAGGCAGACTTTGTCCCCATCTCACATTCTGCCAGGCCTTGCTTACCTGCTTGAAAGTAACTGAGGCAGCCTGTGTCCCCTTCACACATTCTGCCGGCCCTTGCTTACCTGCTCGGCAGTAACTGAGGCAGCCTGTGTCCCCTTCACACATTCTGCCGGCCCTTGCTTACCTGTTCGGCAGTAACGGAGGCAGCCTGTGTCCACTTCACACATTCTGCCGGCCCTTGATTACCTGCTCGGCAGTAACTGAGGCAGCCTGTGTCCCCTTCACACATTCTGCCAGGCCTTGCTTACCTGCTTGAAAGTAACTGAGGCAGCCTGTGTCCCCTTCACACATTCTTCCAGCCCTTGCTTACCTGCTCGGCAGTAACTGAGGCAGCCTGTGTCCCCTTCACACATTCTGCCGGCCCTTGCTTATCTGCTCGGCAGTATCTGAGGCAGCCTGTGTCCCCTTTACACATTCTGCCGGCCCTTACTTACTTGCTCGGCAGTAACTGAGGCAGCCGGTGTCCGCTTCACACATTCTGCCAGGCCTTGCTTACCTGCTCGGCAGTAACTGAGGCAGCCTGTGTCCCCTTCACACATTCTGCCAGGCCTTGCTTACCTGCTTGAATGTAATTGAGGCAGCCTATGTCCCCGTTACACATTCTGCCGGCCCTTGCTTACCTGCTGGGCAGTAGCTGAGGCAGCCTGTGTCCCCTTCACACATTCTGCCGGCCCTTGCTTACCTGCTCGGCAGTAACTGAGGCAGCCTGTGTCCCCTTCACACATTCTGCCAGGCCTTGCTTACCTGCTTGAAAGTAACTGAGGCAGCCTGTGTCCCCTTCACACATTCTGCCAGGCCTTGCTTACCTGTTCGGCAGTAACGGAGACAGCCTGTGTCCCCTTCACACATTCTGTCAGTCCTTGCTTACCTGCTTGAAAGTAACTGAGGCAGCCTGTGTCCCCTTCACACATTCTGCCAGGCCTTGCTTACCTGTTCGGCAGTAACGGAGACAGCCTGTGTCCCCTTCACACATTCTGTCAGTCCTTGCTTACCTGCTTGAAAGTAACTGAGGCAGCCTGTGTCCCCTTCACACATTCTGCCAGGCCTTGCTTACCTGTTCGGCAGTAACGGAGACAGCCTCTGTCCCCTTCACACATTGTGCCAGGCCTTGCTTACCTGCTTGAAAGTAACTGAGGCAGCCTGTGTCTCCTTCACACATTCTGCCAGGCCTTGCTTACCTGCTTGAAAGTAACTGAGGCAGCCTGTGTCCCCTTCACTGATTCTGCCGGCCCTTGCTTACCTGCTCGGCAGTAACTGAGGCAGCCTGTGTCCCCTTCACACATTCTGCCGGCCCTTGCTTACCTGATCGGCAGTAACGGAGGCAGCCTGTGTCCCCTTCACACATTCTGCCAGGCCTTGCTTACCTGCTCGGCAGTAACGGAGGCAGCCTGTGTCCCCTTCACACATTCTGCCAGGCCTTGCTTACCTGCTCGGCAGTAACTGAGGCAGACTTTGTCGCCATCTCACATTCTGCCAGGCCTTGCTTACCTGCTTGAAAGTAACTGAGGCAGCCTGTGTCCCCTTCACACATTCTGCCGGCCCTTGCTTACCTGCTCGGCGGTAACGGAGGCAGCCTGTGTCCCCTTCACACATTCTGCCGGCCCTTGCTTACCTGCTCGGCAGTAACGGAGGCAGCCTGTGTCCCCTTCACACATTCTGCCAGGCCTTGCTTACCTGCTTGACAGTAACTGATGCAGCCTGTGTCCTCTTCACACATTCTGCCAGTCCTTGCTTACCTGCTCTGCAGTAACTGAGGCAGACTTTGTCCCCATCTCACATTCTGCCAGGCCTTGCTTACCTGCTTGAAAGTAACTGAGGCAGCCTGTGTCCCCTTCACACTTTCTGCCGGCCCTTGCTTACCTGCTCGGCAGTAACTGAGGCAGCCTGTGTCCCCTTCACACATTCTGCCGGCCCTTGCTTACCTGTTTGGCAGTAACGGAGGCAGCCTGTGTCCACTTCACACATTCTGCCGGCCCTTGATTACCTGCTCGGCAGTAACTGAGGCAGCCTGTGTCCCCTTCACACATTCTGCAAGGCCTTGCTTACCTGCTTGAAAGTAACTGAGGCAGCCTGTGTCCCCTTCACACATTCTGCCGGCCCTTGCTTATCTGCTCGGCAGTATCTGAGGCAGCCTGTGTCCCCTTCACACATTCTGCCGGCCCTTACTTACTTGCTCGGCAGTAACTGAGGCAGCCTGTGTCCGCTTCACACATTCTGCCAGGCCTTGCTTACCTGCTCGGCAGTAACTGAGGCAGCCTGTGTCCCCTTCACACATTCTGCCAGGCCTTGCTTACCTGCTTGAATGTAATTGAGGCAGCCTATGTCCCCTTTACACATTCTGCCGGCCCTTGCTTACCTGCTGGGCAGTAGCTGAGGCAGCCTGTGTCCCCTTCACACATTCTGCCGGCCCTTGCTTACCTGCTCGGCAGTAACTGAGGCAGCCTGTGTCCCCTTCACACATTCTGCCAGACCTTGCTTACCTGCTTGAAAGTAACTGAGGCAGCCTGTGTCCCCTTCACACATTCTGCCAGGCCTTGCTTACCTGTTCGGCAGTAACGGAGACAGCCTGTGTCCCCTTCACACATTCTGTCAGTCCTTGCTTACCTGCTTGAAAGTAACTGAGGCAGCCTGTGTCCCCTTCACACATTCTGCCAGGCCTTGCTTACCTGTTCGGCAGTAACGGAGACAGCCTGTGTCCCCTTCACACATTCTGTCAGTCCTTGCTTACCTGCTTGAAAGTAACTGAGGCAGCCTGTGTCCCCTTCACACATTCTGCCAGGCCTTGCTTACCTGTTCGGCAGTAACGGAGACAGCCTCTGTCCCCTTCACACATTGTGCCAGGCCTTGCTTACCTGCTTGAAAGTAACTGAGGCAAGCTGTGTCTCCTTCACACATTCTGCCAGGCCTTGCTTACCTGCTTGAAAGTAACTGAGGCAGCCTGTGTCCCCTTCACTGATTCTGCCGGCCCTTGCTTACCTGCTCGGCAGTAACTGAGGCAGCCTGTGTCCCCTTCACACATTCTGCCGGCCCTTGCTTACCTGCTCGGCAGTAACGGAGGCAGCCTATGTCCCCTTCACACATTCTGCCAGGCCTTGCTTACCTGCTCGGCAGTAACGGAGGCAGCCTGGGTCCCCTTCACACATTCTGCCAGGCCTTGCTTACCTGCTCGGCAGTAACTGAGGCAGACTTTGTCGCCATCTCACATTCTGCCAGGCCTTGCTTACCTGCTTGAAAGTAACTGAGGCAGCCTGTGTCCCCTTCACACATTCTGCCGGCCCTTGCTTACCTGCTCCACAGTAACGGAGGCAGCCTGTGTCCCCTTCACACATTCTGCCGGCCCTTGCTTACCTGCTCGGCAGTAACGGAGGCAGCCTGTGGCCCCGTCGCACATTCTGCCGGCCCTTGCTTACCTGCTCGGCAGTAACTGAGGCAGCCTGTGTCCCCTTCACACATTCTGCCAGGCCTTGCTTACCTGCTCGGCAGTAACTGAGGCAGCCTGTGTCCCCTTCACACATTCTGCCGGCCCTTGCTTACCTGCTCGGCGGTAACGGAGGCAGCCTGTGTCCCCTTCACACATTCTGCCGGCCCTTGCTTACCTGCTCGGCAGTAACGGAGGCAGCCTGTGTCCCCTTCACACATTCTGCCAGGCCTTGCTTACCTGCTCGACAGTAACTGATGCAGCCTGTGTCCTCTTCACACATTCTGCCAGTCCTTGCTTACCTGCTCTGCAGTAACTGAGGCAGACTTTGTCCCCATCTCACATTCTGCCAGGCCTTGCTTACCTGCTTGAAAGTAACTGAGGCAGCCTGTGTCTCCTTCACACATTCTGCCGGCCCTTGCTTACCTGCTCGGCAGTAACTGAGGCAGCCTGTGTCCCCTTCACACATTCTGCCGGCCCTTGCTTACCTGTTTGGCAGTAACGGAGGCAGCCTGTGTCCACTTCACACATTCTTCCGGCCCTTGATTACCTGCTCGGCAGTAACTGAGGCAGCCTGTGTCCCCTTCACACATTCTGCCAGGCCTTGCTTACCTGCTTGAAAGTAACTGAGGTAGCCTGTGTCCCCTTCACAAATTCTTCCAGCCCTTGCTTACCTGCTCGGCAGTAACTGAGGCAGCCTGTGTCCCCTTCACACATTCTGCCGGCCCTTGCTTATCTGCTCGGCAGTAACTGAGGCAGCCTGTGTCCCCGTCACACATTCTGCCGGCCCTTACTTATCTGCTCGGCAGTAACTGAGGCAGCCTGTGTCCGCTTTCACACATTCTGCCAGGCCTTGCTTACCTGCTCGGCAGTAACTGAGGCAGCCTGTGTCCCCTTCACACATTCTGCCAGGCCTTGCTTACCTGCTTGAATGTAATTGAGGCAGCCTATGTCCCCTTTACACATTCTGCCGGCCCTTGCTTACCTGCTGGGCAGTAGCTGAGGCAGCCTGTGTCCCCTTCACACATTCTGCCGGCCCTTGCTTACCTGCTCGGCAGTAACTGAGGCAGCCTGTGTCCCCTTCACACATTCTGCCAGGCCTTGCTTACCTGCTTGAAAGTAACTGAGGCAGCCTGTGTCCCCTTCACACATTCTGCCAGGCCTTGCTTACCTGCTGGGCAGTAACTGAGGCAGCCTGTGTCCCCTTCACACAATATACCCGCCCTTGCTTACCTGCTCGGCAGTAACTGAGGCAGCCTGTGTCCCCTTCACACATTCTTCCAGGCCTTGCTTACCTGGTCGGCAGTAACGGAGGCAGCCTGTGTCCGCTTCACACATTCTGCCAGGCCTTGCTTACCTGCTTGAAAGTAACTGAGGCAGCCTGAGTCCCCTTCACACATTCTGCCAGGCCTTGCTTACCTGCTGGGCAGTAACTGAGGCAGCCTGTGTCCCCTTCACACATTCTGCCGGCCCTTGCTTACGTGCTGGGCAGTAACTGAGGCAGCCTGTGTCCCCTTCACACATTCTGCCGGCCCTTGCTTACCTGCTCGGCAGTAACTGAGGCAGCCTGTGTCCCCTTCACACATTCTGCCAGGCCTTGCTTACCTGCTTGAAAGTAACTTAGGCAGCCTTTGTCCCCTTCACACATTCTGCCAGCCCTTGCTTACCTGCTCGGCAGTAACTGAGGGAGCCTGTGTCCCCTTCACACATTCTGCCGGCCCTTGCTTACCTGCTCGGCAGTAACGGAGGCAGCCTGTGTCCCCTTCACACATTCTGCCGGCCATTGCTTACCTGCTCGGCAGTAATGGAGGCAGCCTGTGTCCCCTTCACACATTCTGCCAGGCCTTGCTTACCTGATCGACAGTAACGGAGGCAGCCTGTGTCCTCTTCACACATTCTGCCAGTCCTTGCTTACCTGCTCGGCAGTAACTGAGGCAGACTTTGTCCCCATCTCACATTCTGCCAGGCCTTGATTACCTGCTTGAAAGTAACTGAGGTATCCTGTGTCCCCTTCACACATTCTGCCGGCCCTTGCTTACCTGCTCGGCAGTAACTGAGGCAGCCTGTGTCCCCTTCACACATTCTGCCAGGCCTTGCTTACCTGTTCGGCAGTAACGGAGACAGCCTGTGTCCCCTTCACACATTCTGTCAGTCCTTGCTTACCTGCTTGAAAGTAACTGAGGCAGCCTGTGTCCCCTTCACACATTCTGCCAGGCCTTGCTTACCTGTTCGGCAGTAACGGAGACAGCCTCTGTCCCCTTCACACATTGTGCCAGGCCTTGCTTACCTGCTTGAAAGTAACTGAGGCAGCCTGTGTCCCCTTCACTGATTCTGCCGGCCCTTGCTTACCTGCTCGGCAGTAACTGAGGCAGCCTGTGTCCCCTTCACACATTCTGCCGGCCCTTGCTTACCTGCTCGGCAGTAACGGAGGCAGCCTATGTCCCCTTCACACATTCTGCCAGGCCTTGCTTACCTGCTCGGCAGTAACGGAGGCAGCCTGGGTCCCCTTCACACATTCTGCCAGGCCTTGCTTACCTGCTCGGCAGTAACTGAGGCAGACTTTGTCGCCATCTCACATTCTGCCAGGCCTTGCTTACCTGCTTGAAAGTAACTGAGGCAGCCTGTGTCCCCTTCACACATTCTGCCGGCCCTTGCTTACCTGCTCCACAGTAACGGAGGCAGCCTGTGTCCCCTTCACACATTCTGCCGGCCCTTGCTTACCTGCTCGGCAGTAACGGAGGCAGCCTGTGGCCCCGTCGCACATTCTGCCGGCCCTTGCTTACCTGCTCGGCAGTAACTGAGGCAGCCTGTGTCCCCTTCACACATTCTGCCAGGCCTTGCTTACCTGCTGGGCAGTAACTGAGGCAGCCTGTGTCCCCTTCACACATTCTGCCGGCCCTTGCTTACGTGCTGGGCAGTAACTGAGGCAGCCTGTGTCCCCTTCACACATTCTGCCGGCCCTTGCTTACCTGCTCGGCAGTAACTGAGGCAGCCTGTGTCCCCTTCACACATTCTGCCAGGCCTTGCTTACCTGCTTGAAAGTAACTTAGGCAGCCTTTGTCCCCTTCACACATTCTGCCAGCCCTTGCTTACCTGCTCGGCAGTAACTGAGGGAGCCTGTGTCCCCTTCACACATTCTGCCGGCCCTTGCTTACCTGCTCGGCAGTAACGGAGGCAGCCTGTGTCCCCTTCACACATTCTGCCGGCCATTGCTTACCTGCTCGGCAGTAATGGAGGCAGCCTGTGTCCCCTTCACACATTCTGCCAGGCCTTGCTTACCTGCTCGACAGTAACGGAGGCAGCCTGTGTCCTCTTCACACATTCTGCCAGTCCTTGCTTACCTGCTCGGCAGTAACTGAGGCAGACTTTGTCCCCATCTCACATTCTGCCAGGCCTTGATTACCTGCTTGAAAGTAACTGAGGTATCCTGTGTCCCCTTCACACATTCTGCCGGCCCTTGCTTACCTGCTCGGCAGTAACTGAGGCAGCCTGTGTCCCCTTCACACATTCTGCCAGGCCTTGCTTACCTGTTCGGCAGTAACGGAGACAGCCTGTGTCCCCTTCACACATTCTGTCAGTCCTTGCTTACCTGCTTGAAAGTAACTGAGGCAGCCTGTGTCCCCTTCACACATTCTGCCAGGCCTTGCTTACCTGTTCGGCAGTAACGGAGACAGCCTCTGTCCCCTTCACACATTGTGCCAGGCCTTGCTTACCTGCTTGAAAGTAACTGAGGCAGCCTGTGTCCCCTTCACTGATTCTGCCGGCCCTTGCTTACCTGCTCGGCAGTAACTGAGGCAGCCTGTGTCCCCTTCACACATTCTGCCGGCCCTTGCTTACCTGCTCGGCAGTAACGGAGGCAGCCTATGTCCCCTTCACACATTCTGCCAGGCCTTGCTTACCTGCTCGGCAGTAACGGAGGCAGCCTGGGTCCCCTTCACACATTCTGCCAGGCCTTGCTTACCTGCTCGGCAGTAACTGAGGCAGACTTTGTCGCCATCTCACATTCTGCCAGGCCTTGCTTACCTGCTTGAAAGTAACTGAGGCAGCCTGTGTCCCCTTCACACATTCTGCCGGCCCTTGCTTACCTGCTCCACAGTAACGGAGGCAGCCTGTGTCCCCTTCACACATTCTGCCGGCCCTTGCTTACCTGCTCGGCAGTAACGGAGGCAGCCTGTGGCCCCGTCGCACATTCTGCCGGCCCTTGCTTACCTGCTCGGCAGTAACTGAGGCAGCCTGTGTCCCCTTCACACATTCTGCCAGGCCTTGCTTACCTGCTCGGCAGTAACTGAGGCAGCCTGTGTCCCCTTCACACATTCTGCCGGCCCTTGCTTACCTGCTCGGCGGTAACGGAGGCAGCCTGTGTCCCCTTCACACATTCTGCCGGCCCTTGCTTACCTGCTCGGCAGTAACGGAGGCAGCCTGTGTCCCCTTCACACATTCTGCCAGGCCTTGCTTACATGCTCGACAGTAACTGATGCAGCCTGTGTCCTCTTCACACATTCTGCCAGTCCTTGCTTACCTGCTCTGCAGTAACTGAGGCAGACTTTGTCCCCATCTCACATTCTGCCAGGCCTTGCTTACCTGCTTGAAAGTAACTGAGGCAGCCTGTGTCTCCTTCACACATTCTGCCGGCCCTTGCTTACCTGCTCGGCAGTAACTGAGGCAGCCTGTGTCCCCTTCACACATTCTGCCGGCCCTTGCTTACCTGTTTGGCAGTAACGGAGGCAGCCTGTGTCCACTTCACACATTCTTCCGGCCCTTGATTACCTGCTCGGCAGTAACTGAGGCAGCCTGTGTCCCCTTCACACATTCTGCCAGGCCTTGCTTACCTGCTTGAAAGTAACTGAGGTAGCCTGTGTCCCCTTCACACATTCTTCCAGCCCTTGCTTACCTGCTCGGCAGTAACTGAGGCAGCCTGTGTCCCCTTCACACATTCTGCCGGCCCTTGCTTATCTGCTCGGCAGTAACTGAGGCAGCCTGTGTCCCCGTCACACATTCTGCCGGCCCTTACTTACCTGCTCGGCAGTAACTGAGGCAGCCTGTGTCCGCTTTCACACATTCTGCCAGGCCTTGCTTACCTGCTCGGCAGTAACTGAGGCAGCCTGTGTCCCCTTCACACATTCTGCCAGGCCTTGCTTACCTGCTTGAATGTAATTGAGGCAGCCTATGTCCCCTTTACACATTCTGCCGGCCCTTGCTTACCTGCTGGGCAGTAGCTGAGGCAGCCTGTGTCCCCTTCACACATTCTGCCGGCCCTTGCTTACCTGCTCGGCAGTAACTGAGGCAGCCTGTGTCCCCTTCACACATTCTGCCAGGCCTTGCTTACCTGCTTGAAAGTAACTGAGGCAGCCTGTGTCCCCTTCACACATTCTGCCAGGCCTTGCTTACCTGCTGGGCAGTAACTGAGGCAGCCTGTGTCCCCTTCACACATTATACCGGCCCTTGCTTACCTGCTCGGCAGTAACTGAGGCAGCCTGTGTCCCCTTCACACATTCTTCCAGGCCTTGCTTACCTGGTCGGCAGTAACGGAGGCAGCCTGTGTCCGCTTCACACATTCTGCCAGGCCTTGCTTACCTGCTTGAAAGTAACTGAGGCAGCCTGAGTCCCCTTCACACATTCTGCCAGGCCTTGCTTACCTGCTGGGCAGTAACTGAGGCAGCCTGTGTCCCCTTCACACATTCTGCCGGCCCTTGCTTACGTGCTGGGCAGTAACTGAGGCAGCCTGTGTCCCCTTCACACATTCTGCCGGCCCTTGCTTACGTGCTGGGCAGTAACTGAGGCAGCCTGTGTCCCCTTCACACATTCTGCCGGCCCTTGCTTACCTGCTCGGCAGTAACTGAGGCAGCCTTTGTCCCCTTCACACATTCTGCCAGCCCTTGCTTACCTGCTCGGCAGTAACTGAGGGAGCCTGTGTCCCCTTCACACATTCTGCCGGCCCTTGCTTACCTGCTCAGCAGTAACGGAGGCAGCCTGTGTCCCCTTCACACATTCTGCCGGCCATTGCTTACCTGCTCGGCAGTAATGGAGGCAGCCTGTGTCCCCTTCACACATTCTGCCAGGCCTTGCTTACCTGCTCGACAGTAACGGAGGCAGCCTGTGTCCTCTTCACACATTCTGCCAGTCCTTGCTTACCTGCTCGGCAGTAACTGAGGCAGACTTTGTCCCCATCTCACATTCTGCCAGGCCTTGCTTACCTGCTTGAAAGTAACTGAGGTATCCTGTGTCCCCTTCACACATTCTGCCGGCCCTTGCTTACCTGCTCGGCAGTAACTGAGGCAGCCTGTGTCCCCTTCACACATTCTGCCGGCCCTTGCTTACCTGTTCGGCAGTAACGGAGGCAGCCTGTGTCCACTTCACACATTCTGCCGGCCCTTGATTACCTGCTCGGCAGTAACTGAGGCAGCCTCTGTCCCCTTCACACATTCATCCAGCCCTTGCTTACCTGCTCGGCAGTAACTGAGGCAGCCTGTGTCCCCTTCACACATTCTGCCGGCCCTTGCTTATCTGCTCGGCAGTAACTGAGGCAGCCTGTGTCCCCTTCACACATTCTGCCGGCCCTTACTTACCTGCTCGGCAGTAACTGAGGCAGCCTGTGTCCGCTTCACACATTCTGCCAGGCCTTGCTTACCTGCTCGGCAGTAACTGAGGCAGCCTGTGTCCCCTTCACACATTCTGCCAGGCCTTGCTTACCTGCTTGAATGTAATTGAGGCAGCCTATGTCCCCTTTACACATTCTGCCGGCCCTTGCTTACCTGCTGGGCAGTAGCTGAGGCAGCCTGTGTCCCCTTCACACATTCTGCCGGCCCTTGCTTACCTGCTCGGCAGTAACTGAGGCAGCCTGTGTCCCCTTCACACATTCTGCCAGGCCTTGCTTACCTGCTTGAAAGTAACTGAGGCAGCCTGTGTCCCCTTCACACATTCTGCCAGGCCTTGCTTACCTGCTGGGCAGTAACTGAGGCAGCCTGTGTCCCCTTCACACATTATACCGGCCCTTGCTTATCTGCTCGGCAGTAACTGAGGCAGCCTGTGTCCCCTTCACACATTCTTCCAGGCCTTGCTTACCTGGTCGGCAGTAACGGAGGCAGCCTGTGTCCGCTTCACACATTCTGCCAGGCCTTGCTTACCTGCTTGAAAGTAACTGAGGCAGCCTGAGTCCCCTTCACACATTCTGCCAGGCCTTGCTTACCTGCTGGGCAGTAACTGAGGCAGCCTGTGTCCCCTTCACACATTCTGCCGGCCCTTGCTTACGTGCTGGGCAGTAACTGAGGCAGCCTGTGTCCCCTTCACACATTCTGCCGGCCCTTGCTTACCTGCTCGGCAGTAACTGAGGCAGCCTGTGTCCCCTTCACACATTCTGCCAGCCCTTGCTTACCTGCTCGGCAGTAACTGAGGGAGCCTGTGTCCCCTTCACACATTCTGCCGGCCCTTGCTTACCTGCTCGGCAGTAACGGAGGCAGCCTGTGTCCCCTTCACACATTCTGCCGGCCATTGCTTACCTGCTCGGCAGTAACGGAGGCAGCCTGTGTCCCCTTCACACATTCTGCCAGGCCTTGCTTACCTGCTCGACAGTAACGGAGGCAGCCTGTGTCCTCTTCACACATTCTGCCAGTCCTTGCTTTCCTGCTCGGCAGTAACTGAGGCAGACTTTGTCCCCATCTCACATTCTGCCAGGCCTTGCTTACCTGCTTGAAAGTAACTGAGGCAGCCTGTGTCCCCTTCACACATTCTGCCGGCCCTTGCTTACCTGCTCGGCAGTAACTGAGGCAGCCTGTGTCCCCTTCACACATTCTGCCGGCCCTTGCTTACCTGTTCGGCAGTAACGGAGGCAGCCTGTGTCCACTTCACACATTCTGCCGGCCCTTGATTACCTGCTTGAAAGTAACTGAGGCAGCCTGTGTCCCCTTCACACATTCTTCCAGCCCTTGCTTACCTGCTCGGCAGTAACTGAGGCAGCCTGTGTCCCCTTCACACATTCTGCCGGCCCTTGCTTATCTGCTCGGCAGTAACTGAGGCAGCCTGTGTCCCCTTCACACATTCTGCCGGCCCTTACTTACCTGCTCGGCAGTAACTGAGGCAGCCTGTGTCCGCTTCACACATTCTGCCAGGCCTTGCTTACCTGCTCGGCAGTAACTGAGGCAGCCTGTGTCCCCTTCACACATTCTGCCAGGCCTTGCTTACCTGCTTGAATGTAATTGAGGCAGCCTATGTCCCCTTTACACATTCTGCCGGCCCTTGCTTACCTGCTGGGCAGTAGCTGAGGCAGCCTGTGTCCCCTTCACACATTCTGCCGGCCCTTGCTTACCTGCTCGGCAGTAACTGAGGCAGCCTGTGTCCCCTTCACACATTCTGCCAGGCCTTGCTTACCTGCTTGAAAGTAACTGAGGCAGCCTGTGTCCCCTTCACACATTCTGCCAGGCCTTGCTTACCTGCTGGGCAGTAACTGAGGCAGCCTGTGTCCCCTTCACACATTATACCGGCCCTTGCTTATCTGCTCGGCAGTAACTGAGGCAGCCTGTGTCCCCTTCACACATTCTTCCAGGCCATGCTTACCTGGTCGGCAGTAACGGAGGCAGCCTGTGTCCGCTTCACACATTCTGCCAGGCCTTGCTTACCTGCTTGAAAGTAACTGAGGCAGCCTGAGTCCCCTTCACACATTCTGCCAGGCCTTGCTTACCTGCTGGGCAGTAACTGAGGCAGCCTGTGTCCCCTTCACACATTCTGCCGGCCCTTGCTTACCTGCTGGGCAGTAACTAAGGCAGCCTGTGTCCCCTTCACACATTCTGCCGGCCCTTGCTTACCTGCTCGGCAGTAACTGAGGCAGCCTGTGTCCCCTTCACACATTCTGCCAGGCCTTGCTTACCTGCTTGAAAGTAACTTAGGCAGCCTGTGTCCCCTTCACACATTCTGCCAGCCCTTGCTTACCTGCTCGGCAGTAACTGAGGGAGCCTGTGTCCCCTTCACACATTCTGCCGGCCCTTGCTTACCTGCTCGGCAGTAACGGAGGCAGCCTGTGTCCCCTTCACACATTCTGCCGGCCATTGCTTACCTGCTCGGCAGTAACGGAGGCAGCCTGTGTCCCCTTCACACATTCTGCCAGGCCTTGCTTACCTGCTCGACAGTAACGGAGGCAGCCTGTGTCCTCTTCACACATTCTGCCAGTCCTTGCTTACCTGCTCGGCAGTAACTGAGGCAGACTTTGTCCCCATCTCACATTCTGCCAGGCCTTGCTTACCTGCTTGAAAGTAACTGAGGCAGCCTGTGTCCCCTTCACACATTCTGCCGGCCCTTGCTTACCTGCTCGGCAGTAACTGAGGCAGCCTGTGTCCCCTTCACACATTCTGCCGGCCCTTGCTTACCTGTTCGGCAGTAACGGAGGCAGCCTGTGTCCACTTCACACATTCTGCCGGCCCTTGATTACCTGCTCGGCAGTAACTGAGGCAGCCTGTGTCCCCTTCACACATTCTGCCAGGCCTTGCTTACCTGCTTGAAAGTAACTGAGGCAGCCTGTGTCCCCTTCACACATTCTTCCAGCCCTTGCTTACCTGCTCGGCAGTAACTGAGGCAGCCTGTGTCCCCTTCACACATTCTGCCAGCCCTTGCTTATCTGCTCGGCAGTAACTGAGGCAGCCTGTGTCCCCTTCACACATTCTGCCGGCCCTTGCTTACCTGCTCGGCAGTAACTGAGGCAGCCTGTGTCCGCTTCACACATTCTGCCAGGCCTTGCTTACCTGCTCGGCAGTAACTGAGGCAGCCTGTGTCCCCTTGACACATTCTGCCAGGCCTTGCTTATCTGCTTGAATGTAACTGAGGCAGCCTATGTCCCCTTTACACATTCTGCCGGCCCTTGCTTACCTGCTGGGCAGTAACTGAGGCAGCCTGTGTCCCCTTCACACATTCTGCTGGCCCTTGCTTACCTGCTCGGCAGTAACTGAGGCAGCCTGTGTCCCCTTCACACATTCTTCCAGGCCTTGCTTACCTGGTCGGCAGTAACGGAGGCAGCCTGTGTCCGCTTCACACATTCTGCCAGGCCTTGCTTACCTGCTTGAAAGTAACTGAGGCAGCCTGAGTCCCCTTCACACATTATGCCAGGCCTTGCTTACCTGCTGGGCAGTAACTGAGGCAGCCTGTGTCCCCTTCACACATTCTGCCGGCCCTTGCTTACGTGCTGGGCAGTAACTGAGGCAGCCTATGTCCCCTTCACACATTCTGCCGGCCCTTGCTTACCTGCTCGGCAGTAACTGAGGCAGCCTGTGTCCCCTTCACACATTCTGCCAGGCCTTGCTTACCTGCTCGGCAGTAACATGAGGCAGCCTATGTCCCCTTCACACATTCTGCCAGGCCTTGCTTACCTGCTTGAAAGTAACTGAGGCAGCCTGTGTCCGCTTCACACATTCTGCCAGCCCTTGCTTACCTGCTTGGCAGTGACTGAGGCAGCCTGTGTCCCCTTCACACATTCTGCCAGGCCTTGCTTACCTGCTTGGCAGTAACTGAGGCAGCCTGTGTCCCCTTCACACATTCTGCCAGGCCTTGCTTACCTGCTTGAAAGTAACTGAGGCAGCCTGTGTCCCCTTCACACATTCTGCCAGCTTTTGCTGACCTGCTCGGCAGTAACTGAGGCAGCCTGTCTCCCCTTCACACATTCTGCCAGCCCTTGCTTACCTGCTTGGCAGTGACTGAGGCAGCCTTTGTCCCCTTCACACATTCTGCCAGGCCTTACTTACCTGCTCGGCAGTAACTGAGGCAGCCTGTGTCCCCTTCACACATTCTGCCAGGCCTTGCTTACCTGCTTGAAAGTAACTGAGGCAGCCTGTGTCCCCTTCACACATTCTGCCAGCTTTTGCTGACCTGCTCGGCAGTAACTGAGGCAGCCTGTCTCCCCTTCACACATTCTGCCGGCTCTTGCTTACCTTCTTGGCAGTAACTGAGGCATCCTGTTTCCCCTTCACACATTCTGCCAGCCCTTGCTGACCTGCTCGGCAGTAACTGAGGCAGCCTGTGTCTCCACCATGCATTCTGACTGGTTGTATTTACCTGATAAGCAGAATTTGTGGCAGCCTGTGTCCCCCCAACATATTCTGTTATCCCTTCTTTTCTTGCCTTGTTTTACCTGCTTGTGCGGTGGAGATTATTTATAAACACAGACCTTGCTTTATGTTTTGGTGGCTAAGAAGTAAAACTCTCATTAAACGACAAGGAAAAGCTGCTGCCTCGCACCTAGCAATGAAACCCACATGGTCCGGAGGGAAGGGCCGGGAGGAGGGGGATGCAGTGGTGCAGCTCTCACGGTGATGCTGGAGACCTGGGGTTACCCTGTGGCTGAGAGAAGACGTCAGATGCTCCTGGGTGAGTCCTGCACATCTGGTAGCACCCTCACATCATGTCAGAGCTGCTTTATGAGAGTTCCTCCCAGGACTCCTCCCTGCATGATTATATGTTTCACGTCAAGCCTGGGGCCTTCTAATTATTATTCCAAAGCCAGTTTTATAACCATTCACAACGAATACATGGATACATTAATTAACAATTCTATTTATATACTATGTCTGGCACACAGTGAGTGATAGTTGTGCTCATTTACTTTCTTAACAAAACATGTTTTTGAAGGTCGTGAAAACATGAGTCATAAATTGAAAGTCTTCATCCCAGACCTAAGAATGGTGCAGATGTGTGAGCCGAGCAGCGGTGGGGGCCACACAGCTGCATATAAGGAGAGTCATTCTCTGGAAGTTCATTCAAGCTCGTGCACAGCAGCAGTGGGGTCCAGGACAAAACACATTAAAAGGAAGTCAGGTTATGGCTCGAGGATGGTTTGTAACTACCTGGTTAACTGTTCATTGGGCGCATAGTGCTGTGGCACGCCGTGTATGGTGTCCAGGGCCTACCCTGGCTTGTGACATTGTTGCCAAACTGCCATGATGTCATAGACTAAAGCTGAGGAGGGTGGGGGAGTGGGTCTGGGGTGCTGGTCTTATGGGGCTGCCTCATTCCCCACAGGTGGGGGGTGGCCCTGAGGGAAAGGTTCATCGTTTGAGGGAATAGTTGGGATCCATTGGTATGGTCGGCCTTGGGCGCTCTGTTTTGGGCCTGAGGTTCCTCATGCCGCGACAGATGCTTCAGAGTTCCGTGGAGCGTAGGGGTGGGGGGCGGGCTCCAGGGGTTGGTGTGTTGGGGAAGAGGTGTTGGGGGGGGTGTGGGGGGTCAGGGGGGCTTGCACATGATTCCTAATGCCGTACCATTACTTGAGTAGAGTGTCTGGACTGGGTGCTTGGGTCCTCCGGGTCATTTCCAACTTGTCTATGACTGATTTACCGCCTTCGGGACTCCCAAGGGAGTCAATGAGAATATTAAGCTGGAATGTCAGGGGGATCCTGGACAAAATTAAGAGGGGGCGGTTTTGAGATGGGTTAAGCGGGAGGCGGCTGATGTTCTGTTGTTGCAAGAGACGCATATGATGGGGACAAAGGTGCTAAGCCTGCAGAGATTTGGTTACCAACAGGTATTTCATGCCGGGTTCTCCAGGGGTTCGAGGGGGGTTGCTATCCTGGTTCACCGCAGACTGGCTTACATTCATGAGCAACAATGGCTGGACCCACAGGGCCGATATGTTTTTATTAAGGGTATGATTGGCACTGAATCGGTGGTGTTTGGAAGTGTGTATGCTCCTCCCCCGCTGCAGTGCTCCCTGGCTGAACGGCTGTTTGAAGTATGGGCGGACATCCCGGAATCCCTGGCTGTGCTGGGCGGTGACAGGAACGATGTTATGGACGTTTGCATGGACCGTATGAGGTTGCAAGGCACGGTGGTGGCGGCTGTCCCTACTAGACTGAGTGCGGCGGTTGAGGGACTGGGCTGGGAGGATGTCAGGAAACATATGCATGCCACGGTGAGAGAATATACGTATGTATCTGCTGTGCATGGTTCCTTCTCTCAACTGGACTACATTTTCATGCCGGGAGCATTCCTTGACAGAGTGAGAGAAGCCAAATTTCTGCCTAGGGGACTGTCCGACCATTCTCCTGTAGCAGTACAGATAGAGCTACATAGGAAGCGTCAGCCGTTTCGGTGGAGGATGTCCTTGTGGCATCTTCAACAGGCAGACTATGTTCAACACGTGCGTGGCGCGATTGCCCATTACTGGCAGGAGAACCTGACTGAGGGCGTCGACGCAACGTTGGTCTGGTAGGCTATGAAGCCTACACTGAGAGGCGCAGACATCGCGTGGTGCGTGGCCGCTCGTCGCCGTCGTCGGGAGGCGATCGTCGCGGCGGCGGCGCAGGTTGAACGCCTAGAACAACGATTTTTTTTTTTGATTTTTTTTTATTTCAGAATTAGAAACCAGTTCACAATATAGATCAACCAGTACACTCAGGGCGTCACAATGCATAGACAAAGTAATCATAAATTTGTACACAGCCAATTAGCCCACAACCCGGGGGCCGGGCGGCACATCGTTTCATATGCCCAGCAAAAGCGCCACAGTGGTTACCCCAGAGGGGTGTCTGGTCAATGACATCATTTAGTATCTGCATTTTACCCCCCTAAATTCCCACCCCTCCCATTGCACCAGCCAGCATGCTCCAGCGTCCTATGTAAGCGATATCTGATTTGTAACCCCTGATCTTGCTCCTATCTACCAGTGGTCGCTTGTGGTGTCAGTCCAGGGTATATCAATTGTTACGCCTAGAACAACGATGCCAGAGAGAGGGGGATGGGGTGGTGGTTCGGCTGCTCCTGCAGGCACAACAAACCTATGCGTCTATCTTGATGGACGAGGCCCGACAGGCATGGCTGGCCACGCGGAGCAGGGTGTACCAGTGGGGAGATAAGTCCTGTACTATGCTACATAGATTATGTCAACACATCATGCAACCTGTTACTTTACCGGGTCTCACGGACGGGGAGGGAGTTTCTATTACGGACCCGGCTGTGTTGGCGGCGAGTTTTGCCCACTATTACGCTGATCAATACGCGCAACGGGATTGTCTCCAAGCTGATGCGATCGATAAATTTATTGCGGATCTGCCCCCTCGGGCTATCTCCGATGACACAAGGAAATCCTTGGACCTTCCCCTCACGGCAGAGGAGCTGGGTGAGGCTTTGGGGCAACTTAACACTGGGAAGGCTCCCGGACCAAGTGGCTTTCCCTGTGAATTCTATAAAAAGTTTCATCTCCAGCTGGGGACCCACTATAGGGAGGCGCTGGAGTTGGCGAGGGAGCAGGGCCGCATGCCAGCAGACTGGCGCCACGCTGAAGTGGTGGTCTTTCAGAAGCCTGGTAGGCCCCCAAACCGTCACGAGTCGTATCGCCCCATATCCCTACTCAACTTTGAGGCTAAATTACTGGCGAAGGCTCTGGCTAACCGTCTCCTCCCATACGTGGCTGACCTGGTACATCCGGATCAAGCAGGCTTCATGCCGCACAGGGCGACTCGGACTCGGCACAACATCAGGCTTTGGGGAACGGGCGGCCTTATTGCTGGCGGACATAGATAGGACATTTGACTCGGTCAGCTGGACCTACCTATTCGCCCTCCTGCCACGCCTTAACCTAGGCCCGGTGTTTATTTCCTATGTCAAACTATTATACACTGACTTAACTGCTTCCGTGCGGTTGTCCGGGGCGATCTCGGAGAGATTCTCGGTGGCCCGGGGGACCCGGCAGGGGTGCCCACTATCTCCCTACCTCTTTGCGTTGGCCATGGAGCCCCTGGCCTCTTGGGTGTGTATTGATGCACAACTTCGCGGTTTTGTGTGGGGTGGGGGACTTTCCGATAGAATTGCGCTCTATACGGACGATGTCCTCTTCTTTCTTACAGATCTCAACCGGTCTGACCCCCGTATCTTGGAAATTATGCGCATATTAGGTGAGGTGTGGGGGCTCTTCCTCAATCTACGTAAATCCACCCTTTGGGTATTAGGCGGGGGTTCCGGTCTCTATCCCTGGGCGTCGGCGTTGCAGGTGGCAGTTGGGGGATTGAAATATCTGGGAGTCTTCCTGTCCGAGTCCGCTGACATAGCGTGGGAGCGCAATGTGCTGCCGGTATGGGAGAAGGTTCAGGCAGACATCAAGACGTGGTCCCGGATGCCTCTCACAATCTTCGAAAGGTCTGCGATTTTCAAAATGGTCGCACTTCCGCGTATGTTATACCAACTACAGAACCACCCACATAAGATAGACCCACAGTGGTTTCGCCGGGTCAACTCAGTACTGGGTCACTTCCTATGGGCAGGGGGCGCCGCCAGGGTATTGTATTGTATTGTATTGTATTGTAAGGGGTGCTTGTAGAGCGCACTGACACCATGGGTTTCCTGGCGCTGGTTGGAGGTAGAGGGGACAGAGGGACTCTGCGCCTCCGGTCTCTATCCCTGGGCGTCGGCGTTGCAGGTGGCAGTGGTAGCACTGCGGGCATGCTTCCTGTCCACTTACTGTGGAGGCCTGGCCACGTCGGATCTCTTATCCTATTATCAGGCCTCCCATCTATTAGTTCTTAACGAGTGGTGGTACGGAGATAGAGGAGATCCTGCATATACCCTCGAGCGCTTGCTGATTGGCGACGCCACGCTCCACACACTATTGTATTCGGCCAGGCTGCGGAAAGAATTGCCTCGGGCCACACAGGTGGTCTTCCTGATCTGGCGCCAAGTGTTGCGCCGCATGGGATGGTGGGGTAAACTGACAGCGGAGATCCCTTTGTGGAGAAACGGACTGCTTCCTGCTCTGTCCTCATTATCAGGATTTGGAGGCTGGGATTCCATTGGAATCTCCTCCCTTGGACATGTCCTGACTGGGACTACACTTAAATCATTCCAGGACCTCAGCTCAGAATTTCAAATGCCCAAATCTCAATTCTTTAAATATTTACAATTCCGCCACGTGCTCGCCCCAAGCTTGGTCGGCCTGGAGCAACTACCGGAATTCAGTCCTGTGGAAGCCAAAATCTTTATGGGAGACCTGGGAGACAAGAAGGTGTCCCGAATTTATCAAACCCTAGTCACTCATTGCTCGGCCTATTTGCTCCCACTCAAAGATTCCTGGGAAAGGGATGTTGGCCCCCTTGATGAGGATGATTGGAGGGAGGCCTTGGAGTCCCCACGTGGAGCTGCAATCACAGTACGTCTCCGACTGATCCAGTTTAAATACCTACACAGGGCATACTATACTCGGGAAAGATTGTGGAGGGCGGGCCTGATTGCATCCCCAGAGTGCCTGCGTTGTGGGACTGAGAGAGGTACGCTGTTGCACACGGTTTGGTCTTGCGTTGGTCTGACCCGGTTCTGGAACGGGGTTGGAGCTGTCTGTCAGAGGTGCTGGGGTGGGATCTCCCCCGCTCCCCCCGGTTGGGTCTATTACATGTTTTGGAGAATGTGGGCGGGAATATCTACAAACACCACCTTCTGCTGTTGGGTCTAGTGGTGGCTAAGCGGGACCTGGCGGTGGCTTGGAAGAGTGACCGTGCTCCGCCACTGGGGGCCTGGAAGGCAGGTCTTGATTATTTTATGGGACTGGAGCGGCCCGTGTTTGAGGCCAGAGGATGCCCACGGAAAAACTTTAAAATATGGAAGCGGTGGGCAGACTACAGGGGTTTGACTCTGGAACCTCCAGCTGCCCCGGACGAAGACTTGCCTACTGTAGAGGACCTTCAGGCCTAGAGTGACACTCGATGATTGCTATATCATAATCAATTGACGGAGCTGTTGTGATCACGTGCATGGGGTTAGGGTGGGATAAGGGGTAGGTAGATGGGACACTGGGTAGTTGGGGGGGCTGGGGGTGGTAGGGGGGTTTGTTTCCCTTTCCCTTTTTCATTTCCTTTCCTCCAATTGATTGGGTTGTGTGTATATTGAAATGTGCTTTGCTACTTGACATTGTCTTCCTGATTGTGGAAAACTGTGATTATCCCTTGCCTAATCAATCAATAAAACCTGTTGTGAATAAAAAAAAAAGGAAGTCATCTTGTCGCCCTTCGCTGTGCTCCTGCACAGAAGCAGTGGGGCTCGCTGCAAGCCATGTCAAAAGGAAGTCATGTTGAAATCGGGCCGAAGGCCATGGAGCGCTTTACATGAGCACCGTATTTATATGACACATTCAGGCGCGGGGAGATGAAGGGATTTGCCCAGGATCGCAATTGAGGACGCGACCCGAGGCTCGAACTCTGGTCTCCAGCACCAAAGTTGTTGCACCATGCCATGCTCCTGCACAGCAGTCATGTTGTTGAGCCATGCCATGCTCCTGCACAGCAGTCATGTTGTTGAGCCTCCATGCTCCTGCACAGCAGTCATGTTGTTGAGCCATGCCATGCTCCCGTACAGCAGTCATGTTGTTGAGCCATGCTCCTGCACAGCAGTTATGTTGTTGAGCCATGCTCCTGCACAGCAGTCATGTTGTTGAGCCATGCTCCTGCACAGCAGTCATGTTGTTGAGCCATGTTCCTGCACAGCAGTCATGTTGTTGAGCCATGCTCCTGCACAGCAGTCATGTTGTTGAGCCGCCATGCTCCTGCACAGCAGTCATGTTGTTGAGCCATGCTCCTGCACAGCAGTCATGTTGTTGAGCCATGCCAGGCTCCTGCACAGCAGTCATGTTGTTGAGCCATGCTCCTGCACAGCAGTCATGTTGTTGAGCCATGCTCCTGCACAGCAGTCATGTTGTTGAGCCATGCCATTCTCCCGCACAGCAGTCATGTTGTTGAGCCGCCATGCTCCCGCACAGCAGTCATGTTGTTGAGCCATGCCATGCTCCTGCACAGCAGTCATGTTGTTGCACTATGCCATGTTCCTGCACAGCAGTCATGTTGTTGCACTATGCCATGTTCCTGCACAGCAGTCATGTTGTTGAGCCATGCTCCTGCACAGCCGTCATGTTGTTGAGCCATGCCATGCTCCTGCACAGCAGTCATGTTGTTGAGCCACCATGCTCCCGCACAGCAGTCATGTTGTTTAGCCATGCTCCTGCACAGCAGTCATGTTGTTGAGCCGCCATGCTCCCGCACAGCAGTCATGTTGTTGAGCTGCCATGCTCCCGAACAGCAGTCATGTTGTTGAGCCATGCCATGCTCCTGCACAGCAGTCATGTTGTTGCACTATGCCATGCTCCTGCACAGCAGTCATGTTGTTGAGTCATGCCATGCTCCTGCACAGCAGTCATGTTGTTGAGCCATGCTCCTGCACAGCAGTCATGTTGTTGAGCCGCCATGCTCCTGCACAGCAGTCATGTTGTTGAGCCATGCCATGCTCCTGCACAGCAGTCATGTTGTTGAGCCCTACCATGCTCCTGCACAGCAGTCATTTTGTTGACCCATGCTCCTGCACAGCAGCCATATTGTTGAGCCGCCATACTCCTGCACAGCAGTCATGTTGTTGAGCCATGCCATGCTCCCGCACAGCAGTCATGTTGTTGAGCCATGCTCCTGCACAGCAGTCATGTTGTTGAGCCATGCTCCTGCACAGCAGTCATGTTGTTGAGCCGTGCTCCTGCACAGCAGTCATGTTGTTGAGCCATGTTCCTGCACAGCAGTCATGTTGTTGAGCCATGCTCTTGCACAGCAGTCATGTTGTTGAGCCGCCATGCTCCTGCACAGCAGTCATGTTGTTGAGCCATGCTCCTGCACAGCAGTCATGTTGTTGAGCCATGCCATGCTCCTGCACAGCAGTCATGTTGTTGAGCCATGCCACGCTCCTGAACAGCAGTCATGTTGTTGAGCCGCCATGCTCCTGCACAGCAGTCATGTTGTTGCAGCATGCCATGCTCCTGCACAGCAGTCATGTTGTTGCACTATGCCATGCTCCTGCAGAGCAGTCATGTTGTTGAGCTGCCATGCTCCTGCACAGCAGTCATTTTGTTGAGCCATGCCATGCTCCTGTACAGCAGTCATGTTGTTGAGCTATGCCATGCTCCTGCACAGCAGTCATGTTGTTGAGCCATGCTATGCTCATGCACAGCAGTCATGTTTTTGTGCCACGTCATGCTCTTGCACAACAGTCATGTTGTTGAGCCATGCCATGCTCCTGCACAGCAGTCATGTTGTTGAGCTATGCCATGCTCCTGCACAGCAGTCATGTTGGTGAGCCGCCATGCTCCTGCACAGCAGTCATGTTGTTGAGCCATGCCATGCTCCTGCACGGCAGTCATGTTGTTGAGCCATGCCATGCTCCAGCACAGCAGTCATGTTGTTGAGCCATGCCATGCTCCTGCACAGCAGTCATGTTGTTGAGCCATGCTATGCTCCTGCACAGCAGTCATGTTTTTGTGCCATGTCATGCTCTTGCACAGCAGTCATGTTGTTGCACTATGCCATGCTCCTGCACAGCAGTCATGTTGTTGAGCCGCCATGCTCCTGCACAGCAGTCATGTTGTTGAGCCATGCCATGCTCCTGCACAGCAGTCATGTTGTTGAGCCATGCCATGCTCCTCCACAGCAGTCATGTTGTTGAGCCGCCATGCTCCTGCACAGCAGTCATGTTGTTAAGCCATGCCATGCTCCTGCACAGCAGTCATGTTGTTGAGCCGTCATGCTCCAGCACAGCAGTCATGTTGTTGAGCCATGCCACGCTCCTGCACAGCAGTCATGTTGTTGAGCCGCCATGCTTCTGCACAGCAGTAATGTTGTTGAGCCATGCCATGCTCCTGCACAGCAGTCATGTTGTTGAGCCGCCATGCTTCTGCACAGCAGTCATGTTGTTGAGCCGCCATGCTCCTGCACAGCAGTCATGTTGTTGAACAATGCCATGCTCCTGCACAGCAGTCATGTTGTTGAGCCATGCCATGCTCCTGCACAGCAGTCATGTTGTTGAGCCATGCTATGCTCCTGCACAGCAGTCATGTTTTTGTGCCATGTCATGCTCTTGCACAGCAGTCATGTTGTTGCATTATGCCATGCTCCTGCACAGCAGTCATGTTGTTGAACCGCCATGCTCCTGCACAGCAGTCATGTTGTTGAGCCATGCCATGCTCCTGCACAGCAGTCATGTTGTTGAGCCATGCCATGCTCCTCCACAGCAGTCATGTTGTTGAGCCGCCATGCTCCTGCACAGCAGTCATGTTGTTAAGCCATGCCATGCTCCTGCACAGCAGTCATGTTGTTGAGCCGTCATGCTCCAGTACAGCAGTCATGTTGTTGAGCCATGCCACGCTCCTGCACAGCAGTCATGTTGTTGAGCCGCCATGCTTCTGCACAGCAGTAATGTTGTTGAGCCATGCCATGCTCCTGCACAGCAGTCATGTTGTTGAGCCGCCATGCTTCTGCACAGCAGTCATGTTGTTGAGCCGCCATGCTCCTGCACAGCAGTCATGTTGTTGAACAATGCCATGCTCCTGCACAGCAGTCATGTTGTTGAGCCGCCATGCTTCTGCACAGCAGTCATGTTGTTGAGCCATGCCATGCTCCTGCACAGCAGTCATGTTGTTGAGCCACCATGCTCCTGCACAGCAGTCATGTTGTTGAGCCGCCATGCTCCTGCACAGCAGTCATGTTGTTGAGCCGCCATGTTCCTGCACAGCAGTCATGTTGTTGAGCCATGCCATGCTCCCGCACAGTAGTCATGTTGTTGAGCCATGCCATGCTCCTGCACAGCAGTCATGTTGTTGAGCCATGCCATGCTCCTGCACAGCAGTTATGTTGTTGAGCCGCCATGCTCCCGCACAGCAGTCATGTTGTTGAGCCGCCATGTTCCTGCACAGCAGTCATGTTGTTGAGCCATGCCATGCTCCTGCACAGCAGTCATGTTGTTGAGCCATGTTCCTGCACAGCAGTCATGTTGTTGAGCCATGCTCTTGCACAGCAGTCATGTTGTTGAGCCGCAATGCTCCTGAACAGCAGTCATGTTGTTGAGCCGCCATGCTCCTGCACAGCAGTCATGTTGTTTAGCCATGCCATGCTCCTGCACAGCAGTCATGTTGTTGCACTATGCCATGCTCCTGCACAGCAGTCATGTTGTTGAGCGGCCATGCTCCTGCACAGCAGTCATGTTGTTGCAGCATGCCATGCTCCTGCACAGCAGTCATGTTGTTGCACTATGCCATGCTCATGCAGAGCAGTCATGTTGTTGAGCTGCCATGCTCCTGCACAGCAGTCATTTTGTTGAGCCATGCCATGCTCCTGTACAGCAGTCATGTTGTTGAGCTATGCCATGCTCCTGCACAGCAGTCATGTTGTTGAGCCATGCTATGCTCATGCACAGCAGTCATGTTTTTGTGCCACGTCATGCTCTTGCACAACAGTCATGTTGTTGAGCCATGCCATGCTCCTGCACAGCAGTCATGTTGTTGAGCCATGCCATGCTCCTGCACAGCAGTCATGATGGTGAGCCGCCATGCTCCTGCAGAGCAGTCATGTTGTTGAGCCATGCCATGCTCCTGCACGGCAGTCATGTTGTTGAGCCATGCCATGCTCCTGCACAGCAGTCATGTTGTTGAGCCATGCCATGCTCCTGCACAGCAGTCATGTTGTTGAGCCATGCTATGCTCCTGCACAGCAGTCATGTTTTTGTGCCATGTCATGCTCTTGCACAGCAGTCATGTTGTTGCACTATGCCATGCTCCTGCACAGCAGTCATGTTGTTGAGCCGCCATGCTCCTGCACAGCAGTCATGTTGTTGAGCCATGCCATGCTCCTGCACAGCAGTCATGTTGTTGAGCCATGCCATGCTCCTCCACAGCAGTCATGTTGTTGAGCCGCCATGCTCCTGCACAGCAGTCATGTTGTTAAGCCATGCCATGCTCCTGCAGAGCAGTCATGTTGTTGAGCCGTCATGCTCCAGCACAGCAGTCATGTTGTTGAGCCATGCCACGCTCCTGCACAGCAGTCATGTTGTTGAGCCGCCATGCTTCTGCACAGCAGTAATGTTGTTGAGCCATGCCATGCTCCTGCACAGCAGTCATGTTGTTGAGCCGCCATGCTTCTGCACAGCAGTCATGTTGTTGAGCCGCCATGCCCCTGCACAGCAGTCATGTTGTTGAACAATGCCATGCTCCTGCACAGCAGTCATGTTGTTGAGCCATGCCATGCTCCTGCACAGCAGTCATGTTGTTGAGCCATGCTATGCTCCTGCACAGCAGTCATGTTTTTGTGCCATGTCATGCTCTTGCACAGCAGTCATGTTGTTGCACTATGCCATGCTCCTGCACAGCAGTCATGTTGTTGAGCCGCCATGCTCCTGCACAGCAGTCATGTTGTTGAGCCATGCCATGCTCCTGCACAGCAGTCATGTTGTTGAGCCATGCCATGCTCCTCCACAGCAGTCATGTTGTTGAGCCGCCATGCTCCTGCACAGCAGTCATGTTGTTGAGCCATGCCACGCTCCTGAACAGCAGTCATGTTGTTGAGCCGCCATGCTCCTGCACAGCAGTCATGTTGTTGAGCCATGCCATGCTCCTGCACAGCAGTCATGTTGTTGAGCCTCCATGCTCCTGCACAGCAGTCATGTTGTTGAGCCATGCCATGCTCCCGTACAGCAGTCATGTTGTTGAGCCATGCTCCTGCACAGCAGTTATGTTGTTGAGCCATGCTCCTGCACAGCAGTCATGTTGTTGAGCCATGCTCCTGCACAGCAGTCATGTTGTTGAGCCATGTTCCTGCACAGCAGTCATGTTGTTGAGCCATGCTCCTGCACAGCAGTCATGTTGTTGAGCCGCCATGCTCCTGCACAGCAGTCATGTTGTTGAGCCATGCTCCTGCACAGCAGTCATGTTGTTGAGCCATGCCAGGCTCCTGCACAGCAGTCATGTTGTTGAGCCATGCTCCTGCACAGCAGTCATGTTGTTGAGCCATGCTCCTGCACAGCAGTCATGTTGTTGAGCCATGCCATTCTCCCGCACAGCAGTCATGTTGTTGAGCCGCCATGCTCCCGCACAGCAGTCATGTTGTTGAGCCATGCCATGCTCCTGCACAGCAGTCATGTTGTTGCACTATGCCATGTTCCTGCACAGCAGTCATGTTGTTGCACTATGCCATGTTCCTGCACAGCAGTCATGTTGTTGAGCCATGCTCCTGCACAGCCGTCATGTTGTTGAGCCATGCCATGCTCCTGCACAGCAGTCATGTTGTTGAGCCACCATGCTCCCGCACAGCAGTCATGTTGTTGAGCCATGCTCCTGCACAGCAGTCATGTTGTTGAGCCGCCATGCTCCCGCACAGCAGTCATGTTGTTGAGCTGCCATGCTCCCGAACAGCAGTCATGTTGTTGAGCCATGCCATGCTCCTGCACAGCAGTCATGTTGTTGCACTATGCCATGCTCCTGCACAGCAGTCATGTTGTTGAGTCATGCCATGCTCCTGCACAGCAGTCATGTTGTTGAGCCATGCTCCTGCACAGCAGTCATGTTGTTGAGCCGCCATGCTCCTGCACAGCAGTCATGTTGTTGAGCCATGCCATGCTCCTGCACAGCAGTCATGTTGTTGAGCCCTACCATGCTCCTGCACAGCAGTCATTTTGTTGACCCATGCTCCTGCACAGCAGCCATATTGTTGAGCCGCCATACTCCTGCACAGCAGTCATGTTGTTGAGCCATGCCATGCTCCCGCACAGCAGTCATGTTGTTGAGCCATGCTCCTGCACAGCAGTCATGTTGTTGAGCCATGCTCCTGCACAGCAGTCATGTTGTTGAGCCGTGCTCCTGCACAGCAGTCATGTTGTTGAGCCATGTTCCTGCACAGCAGTCATGTTGTTGAGCCATGCTCTTGCACAGCAGTCATGTTGTTGAGCCGCCATGCTCCTGCACAGCAGTCATGTTGTTGAGCCATGCTCCTGCACAGCAGTCATGTTGTTGAGCCATGCCATGCTCCTGCACAGCAGTCATGTTGTTGAGCCATGCCACGCTCCTGAACAGCAGTCATGTTGTTGAGCCGCCATGCTCCTGCACAGCAGTCATGTTGTTGCAGCATGCCATGCTCCTGCACAGCAGTCATGTTGTTGCACTATGCCATGCTCCTGCAGAGCAGTCATGTTGTTGAGCTGCCATGCTCCTGCACAGCAGTCATTTTGTTGAGCCATGCCATGCTCCTGTACAGCAGTCATGTTGTTGAGCTATGCCATGCTCCTGCACAGCAGTCATGTTGTTGAGCCATGCTATGCTCATGCACAGCAGTCATGTTTTTGTGCCACGTCATGCTCTTGCACAACAGTCATGTTGTTGAGCCATGCCATGCTCCTGCACAGCAGTCATGTTGTTGAGCTATGCCATGCTCCTGCACAGCAGTCATGTTGGTGAGCCGCCATGCTCCTGCACAGCAGTCATGTTGTTGAGCCATGCCATGCTCCTGCACGGCAGTCATGTTGTTGAGCCATGCCATGCTCCAGCACAGCAGTCATGTTGTTGAGCCATGCCATGCTCCTGCACAGCAGTCATGTTGTTGAGCCATGCTATGCTCCTGCACAGCAGTCATGTTTTTGTGCCATGTCATGCTCTTGCACAGCAGTCATGTTGTTGCACTATGCCATGCTCCTGCACAGCAGTCATGTTGTTGAGCCGCCATGCTCCTGCACAGCAGTCATGTTGTTGAGCCATGCCATGCTCCTGCACAGCAGTCATGTTGTTGAGCCATGCCATGCTCCTCCACAGCAGTCATGTTGTTGAGCCGCCATGCTCCTGCACAGCAGTCATGTTGTTAAGCCATGCCATGCTCCTGCACAGCAGTCATGTTGTTGAGCCGTCATGCTCCAGCACAGCAGTCATGTTGTTGAGCCATGCCACGCTCCTGCACAGCAGTCATGTTGTTGAGCCATGCCACGCTCCTGCACAGCAGTCATGTTGTTGAGCCGCCATGCTTCTGCACAGCAGTAATGTTGTTGAGCCATGCCATGCTCCTGCACAGCAGTCATGTTGTTGAGCCGCCATGCTTCTGCACAGCAGTCATGTTGTTGAGCCGCCATGCTCCTGCACAGCAGTCATGTTGTTGAACAATGCCATGCTCCTGCACAGCAGTCATGTTGTTGAGCCATGCCATGCTCCTGCACAGCAGTCATGTTGTTGAGCCATGCTATGCTCCTGCACAGCAGTCATGTTTTTGTGCCATGTCATGCTCTTGCACAGCAGTCATGTTGTTGCATTATGCCATGCTCCTGCACAGCAGTCATGTTGTTGAACCGCCATGCTCCTGCACAGCAGTCATGTTGTTGAGCCATGCCATGCTCCTGCACAGCAGTCATGTTGTTGAGCCATGCCATGCTCCTCCACAGCAGTCATGTTGTTGAGCCGCCATGCTCCTGCACAGCAGTCATGTTGTTAAGCCATGCCATGCTCCTGCACAGCAGTCATGTTGTTGAGCCGTCATGCTCCAGTACAGCAGTCATGTTGTTGAGCCATGCCACGCTCCTGCACAGCAGTCATGTTGTTGAGCCGCCATGCTTCTGCACAGCAGTAATGTTGTTGAGCCATGCCATGCTCCTGCACAGCAGTCATGTTGTTGAGCCGCCATGCTTCTGCACAGCAGTCATGTTGTTGAGCCGCCATGCTCCTGCACAGCAGTCATGTTGTTGAACAATGCCATGCTCCTGCACAGCAGTCATGTTGTTGAGCCGCCATGCTTCTGCACAGCAGTCATGTTGTTGAGCCATGCCATGCTCGTGCACAGCAGTCATGTTGTTGAGCCACCATGCTCCTGCACAGCAGTCATGTTGTTGAGCCGCCATGCTCCTGCACAGCAGTCATGTTGTTGAGCCGCCATGTTCCTGCACAGCAGTCATGTTGTTGAGCCATGCCATGCTCCCGCACAGTAGTCATGTTGTTGAGCCATGCCATGCTCCTGCACAGCAGTCATGTTGTTGAGCCATGCCATGCTCCTGCACAGCAGTTATGTTGTTGAGCCGCCATGCTCCCGCACAGCAGTCATGTTGTTGAGCCGCCATGTTCCTGCACAGCAGTCATGTTGTTGAGCCATGCCATGCTCCTGCACAGCAGTCATGTTGTTGAGCCATGTTCCTGCACAGCAGTCATGTTGTTGAGCCATGCTCTTGCACAGCAGTCATGTTGTTGAGCCGCCATGCTCCTGCACAGCAGTCATGTTGTTGAGCCATGCTCCTGCACAGCAGTCATGTTGTTGAGCCGCAATGCTCCTGAACAGCAGTCATGTTGTTGAGCCGCCATGCTCCTGCACAGCAGTCATGTTGTTTAGCCATGCCATGCTCCTGCACAGCAGTCATGTTGTTGCACTATGCCATGCTCCTGCACAGCAGTCATGTTGTTGAGCGGCCATGCTCCTGCACAGCAGTCATGTTGTTGCAGCATGCCATGCTCCTGCACAGCAGTCATGTTGTTGCACTATGCCATGCTCATGCAGAGCAGTCATGTTGTTGAGCTGCCATGCTCCTGCACAGCAGTCATTTTGTTGAGCCATGCCATGCTCCTGTACAGCAGTCATGTTGTTGAGCTATGCCATGCTCCTGCACAGCAGTCATGTTGTTGAGCCATGCTATGCTCATGCACAGCAGTCATGTTTTTGTGCCACGTCATGCTCTTGCACAACAGTCATGTTGTTGAGCCATGCCATGCTCCTGCACAGCAGTCATGTTGTTGAGCCATGCCATGCTCCTGCACAGCAGTCATGATGGTGAGCCGCCATGCTCCTGCAGAGCAGTCATGTTGTTGAGCCATGCCATGCTCCTGCACGGCAGTCATGTTGTTGAGCCATGCCATGCTCCTGCACAGCAGTCATGTTGTTGAGCCATGCCATGCTCCTGCACAGCAGTCATGTTGTTGAGCCATGCTATGCTCCTGCACAGCAGTCATGTTTTTGTGCCATGTCATGCTCTTGCACAGCAGTCATGTTGTTGCACTATGCCATGCTCCTGCACAGCAGTCATGTTGTTGAGCCGCCATGCTCCTGCACAGCAGTCATGTTGTTGAGCCATGCCATGCTCCTGCACAGCAGTCATGTTGTTGAGCCATGCCATGCTCCTCCACAGCAGTCATGTTGTTGAGCCGCCATGCTCCTGCACAGCAGTCATGTTGTTAAGCCATGCCATGCTCCTGCAGAGCAGTCATGTTGTTGAGCCGTCATGCTCCAGCACAGCAGTCATGTTGTTGAGCCATGCCACGCTCCTGCACAGCAGTCATGTTGTTGAGCCGCCATGCTTCTGCACAGCAGTAATGTTGTTGAGCCATGCCATGCTCCTGCACAGCAGTCATGTTGTTGAGCCGCCATGCTTCTGCACAGCAGTCATGTTGTTGAGCCGCCATGCCCCTGCACAGCAGTCATGTTGTTGAACAATGCCATGCTCCTGCACAGCAGTCATGTTGTTGAGCCATGCCATGCTCCTGCACAGCAGTCATGTTGTTGAGCCATGCTATGCTCCTGCACAGCAGTCATGTTTTTGTGCCATGTCATGCTCTTGCACAGCAGTCATGTTGTTGCACTATGCCATGCTCCTGCACAGCAGTCATGTTGTTGAGCCGCCATGCTCCTGCACAGCAGTCATGTTGTTGAGCCATGCCATGCTCCTGCACAGCAGTCATGTTGTTGAGCCATGCCATGCTCCTCCACAGCAGTCATGTTGTTGAGCCGCCATGCTCCTGCACAGCAGTCATGTTGTTAAGCCATGCCATGCTCCTGCACAGCAGTCATGTTGTTGAGCCGTCATGCTCCAGCACAGCAGTCATGTTGTTGAGCCATGCCACGCTCCTGCACAGCAGTCATGTTGTTGAGCCGCCATGCTTCTGCACAGCAGTAATGTTGTTGAGCCATGCCATGCTCCTGCACAGCAGTCATGTTGTTGAGCCGCCATGCTTCTGCACAGCAGTCATGTTGTTGAGCCGCCATGCTCCTGCACAGCAGTCATGTTGTTGAACAATGCCATGCTCCTGCACAGCAGTCATGTTGTTGAGCCGCCATGCTTCTGCACAGCAGTAATGTTGTTGAGCCATGCCATGCTCCTGCACAGCAGTCATGTTGTTGAGCCACCATGCTCCTGCACAGCAGTCATGTTGTTGAGCCGCCATGCTCCTGCACAGCAGTCATGTTGTTCAGCCGCCATGTTCCTGCACAGCAGTCATGTTGTTTAGCCATGCCATGCTCCTGCACAGCAGTCATGTTGTTGCACTATGCCATGCTCCTGCACAGCAGTCATGTTGTTGAGCGGCCATGCTCCTGCACAGCAGTCATGTTGTTGCAGCATGCCATGCTCCTGCACAGCAGTCATGTTGTTGCACTATGCCATGCTCATGCAGAGCAGTCATGTTGTTGAGCTGCCATGCTCCTACACAGCAGTCATTTTGTTGAGCCATGCCATGCTCCTGTACAGCAGTCATGTTGTTGAGCTATGCCATGCTCCTGCACAGCAGTCATGTTGTTGAGCCATGCTATGCTCATGCACAGCAGTCATGTTTTTGTGCCACGTCATGCTCTTGCACAACAGTCATGTTGTTGAGCCATGCCATGCTCCTGCACAGCAGTCATGTTGTTGAGCCATGCCATGCTCCTGCACAGCAGTCATGATGGTGAGCCGCCATGCTCCTGCAGAGCAGTCATGTTGTTGAGCCATGCCATGCTCCTGCACGGCAGTCATGTTGTTGAGCCATGCCATGCTCCTGCACAGCAGTCATGTTGTTGAGCCATGCCATGCTCCTGCACAGCAGTCATGTTGTTGAGCCATGCTATGCTCCTGCACAGCAGTCATGTTTTTGTGCCATGTCATGCTCTTGCACAGCAGTCATGTTGTTGCACTATGCCATGCTCCTGCACAGCAGTCATGTTGTTGAGCCGCCATGCTCCTGCACAGCAGTCATGTTGTTGAGCCATGCCATGCTCCTGCACAGCAGTCATGTTGTTGAGCCATGCCATGCTCCTCCACAGCAGTCATGTTGTTGAGCCGCCATGCTCCTGCACAGCAGTCATGTTGTTAAGCCATGCCATGCTCCTGCACAGCAGTCATGTTGTTGAGCCGTCATGCTCCAGCACAGCAGTCATGTTGTTGAGCCATGCCACGCTCCTGCACAGCAGTCATGTTGTTGAGCCGCCATGCTTCTGCACAGCAGTAATGTTGTTGAGCCATGCCATGCTCCTGCACAGCAGTCATGTTGTTGAGCCGCCATGCTTCTGCACAGCAGTCATGTTGTTGAGCCGCCATGCCCCTGCACAGCAGTCATGTTGTTGAACAATGCCATGCTCCTGCACAGCAGTCATGTTGTTGAGCCATGCCATGCTCCTGCACAGCAGTCATGTTGTTGAGCCATGCTATGCTCCTGCACAGCAGTCATGTTTTTGTGCCATGTCATGCTCTTGCACAGCAGTCATGTTGTTGCACTATGCCATGCTCCTGCACAGCAGTCATGTTGTTGAGCCACCATGCTCCTACACAGCAGTCATGTTGTTGAGCCATGCCATGCTCCTGCACAGCAGTCATGTTGTTGAGCCATGCCATGCTCCTCCACAGCAGTCATGTTGTTGAGCCGCCATGCTCCTGCACAGCAGTCATGTTGTTAAGCCATGCCATGCTCCTGCACAGCAGTCATGTTGTTGAGCCGTCATGCTCCAGCACAGCAGTCATGTTGTTGAGCCCTGCCACGCTCCTGCACAGCAGTCATGTTGTTGAGCCGCCATGCTTCTGCACAGCAGTAATGTTGTTGAGCCATGCCATGCTCCTGCACAGCAGTCATGTTGTTGAGCCACCATGCTTCTGCACAGCAGTCATGTTGTTGAGCCGCCATGCTCCTGCACAGCAGTCATGTTGTTGAACAATGCCATGCTCCTGCACAGCAGTCATGTTGTTGAGCCGCCATGCTTCTGCACAGCAGTAATGTTGTTGAGCCATGCCATGCTCCTGCACAGCAGTCATGTTGTTGAGCCACCATGCTCCTGCACAGCAGTCATGTTGTTGAGCCGCCATGCTCCTGCACAGCAGTCATGTTGTTCAGCCGCCTTGTTCCTGCACAGCAGTCATGTTGTTGAGCCATGCCATGCTCCCGCACAGTAGTCATGTTGTTGAGCCATGCCATGCTCCTGCACAGCAGTCATGTTGTTGAGCCATGCCATGCTCCTGCACAGCAGTTATGTTGTTGAGCCGCCATGCTCCCGCACAGCAGTCATGTTGTTGAGCCGCCATGTTCCTGCACAGCAGTCATGTTGTTGAGCCATGCCATGCTCCTGCACAGCAGTCATGTTGTTGCACCATGCCATGCTCCTGCACAGCAGTCATGTTGTTGAGCCGTGCCATGCTCCTGCACAGCAGTCATGTTGTTGAGCCGTCATGCTCCTGCACAGCAGTCATGTTGTTGCTCCGTCATGCTCCAGCACAGCAGTCATGTTGTTGAGCCATGCCATGCTCCTGCACAGCAGTCATGTTGTTGAGCCGCCATGCTTCTGCACAGCAGTCATGTTGTTGAGCCATGCCATGCTCCTGCACAGCAGTCATGTTGTTGAGCCGCCATGCTCCTGCACAGCAGTCATGTTGTTGAGCTGCCATGCTCCTGCACAGCACTCATGTTGTTGAACAATGCCATGCTCCTGCACAGCAGTCATGTTGTTGAGCCGCCATGCTTCTGCACAGCAGTCATGTTGTTGAGCCATGCCATGCTCCTGCACAGCAGTTATGTTGTCGAGCCACCATGCTCCTGCACAGCAGTCATGTTGTTGAGCCGCCATGCACCTGCACAGCAGTCATGTTGTTGTGCCGCCATGTTCCTGCACAGCAGTCATGTTGTTGAGCCATGCCAGGCTCCCACACAGCAGTCATGTTGTTGAGCCATGCCATGCTCCTGCACAGCAGTCATGTTGTTGCACCATGCCATGCTCCTGCACAGCAGTCATCTTGTTGAGCCGCCATGCTCTTGCACAGCAGTCATGTTGTTGAGCCATGCCATGCTCCTGCACAGCAGTCATGTTGCTGAGCCATGCCATGCTCCTGCACAGCAGTCATGTTGTTGAGCCATGCCATGCTCCTGCACAGCAGTCATGTTGTTGAGCCGTCATGCTCCAGCACAGCAGTCATGTTGTTGAGTCATGCCATGCTCCTGCACAGCAGTTATGTTGTTGAGCCGCCATGCTCCTGCACAGCAGTCATGTTGTTGAGCCGCCATGTTCCTGCACAGCAGTCATGTTGTTGAGCTATGCTATGCTCCTGCACAGCAGTCATGTTGTTGAGCCATGCTATGCTCATGCACAGCAGTCATGTTGTTGCAGCATGCCATGCTCCTGCACAGCAGTCATGTTGTTGCACTATGCCATGCTCCTGCAGAGCAGTCATGTTGTTGAGCCGCCATGCTCCTGCACAGCAGTCATGTTGTTGAGCCATGCCATGCTCCTGTACAGCAGTCATGTTGTTGAGCTATGCCATGCTCCTGCACAGCAGTCATGTTGTTGAGCCATGCTATGCTCATGCACAGCAGTTATGTTTTTGTGCCACGTCATGCTCTTGCACCGCAGTCATGTTGTTGAGCCATGCCATGCTCCTGCACAGCAGTCATGTTGTTGAGCCATGCCATGCTCCTGCACAGCAGTCATGTTGTTGAGCCGCCATGCTCCTGCACAGCAGTCATGTTGTTGAGCCAGGCCATGCTCCTGCACGGCAGTCATGTTGTTGAGCCATGCCATGCTCCTGCACAGCAGTCATGTTGTTGAGCCATGCCATGCTCCTGCACAGCAGTCATGTTGTTGAGCCATGCTATGCTCCTGCACAGCAGTCATGTTTTTGTGCCATGTCATGCTCTTGCACAGCAGTCATGTCGTTGCACTATGCCATGCTCCTGCACAGCAGTCATGTTGTTGAGCCGCCATGCTCCTGCACAGCAGTCATGTTGTTGAGCAATGCCATGCTCCTGCACAGCAGTAATGTTGTTGAGCCATGCCATGCTCCTTCTCAGCAGTCATGTTGTTGAGCCGCCATGCTCCTGCACAGCAGTCATGTTGTTAAGCCATGCCATGCTCCTGCACAGCAGTCATGTTGTTAAGCCGTCATGCTCCAGCACAGCAGTCATGTTGTTGAGCCATGCCACGCTCCTGCACAGCAGTCATGTTGTTGAGCCGCCATGCTTCTGCACAGCAGTAATGTTGTTGAGCCATGCCATGCTCCTGCACAGCAGTCATGTTGTTGAGCCGCCATGCTTCTGCACAGCAGTCATGTTGTTGAGCCGCCATGCTCCTGCACAGCAGTCATGTTGTTGAACAATGCCATGCTCCTGCACAGCAGTCATGTTGTTGAGCCGCCATGCTTCTGCACAGCAGTCATGTTGTTGAGCCATGCCATGCTCCTGCACAGCAGTCATGTTGTTGAGCCACCATGCTCCTGCACAGCAGTCATGTTGTTGAGCCGCCATGCTCCTGCACAGCAGTCATGTTGTTGAGCTGCCATGTTCCTGCACAGCAGTCATGTTGTTGGGCCATGCCATGCTCCCGCACAGTAGTCATGTTGTTGAGCCATGCCATGCTTCTGCACAGCAGTCATGTTGATGCACCATGCCATGCTCCTGCACAGCAGTCATGTTGTTGAGCCGCCATGCTCTTGCACAGCAGTCATGTTGTTGAGCCATGCCATGCTCCTGCACAGCAGTCATGTTGTTGAGCCATGCCATGCTCCTGCACAGCAGTCATGTTGTTGAGCCATGCCATGCTCCTGCACAGCAGTCATGTTGTTGAGCCATGCCATGCTCCTGCACAGCAGTTATGTTGTTGAGCCGCCATGCTCCTGCACAGCAGTCATGTTGTTGAGCCACCATGTTCCTGCACAGCAGTCATGTTGTTGAGCCGTGCCATGCTCCGGCACAGCAGTCATGTTGTTGCACCATGCCATGCTCCTGCACAGCAGTCATGTTGTTGAGCCGTGCCATGCTCCTGCACAGCAGTCATGTTGTTGAGCCGTCATGCTCCTGCACAGCAGTCATGTTGTTGAGCCGTCATGCTCCAGCACAGCAGTCATGTTGTTGAGCCATGCCATGCTCCTGCACAGCAGTCATGTTGTTGAGCCGCCATGCTTCTGCACAGCAGTCATGTTGTTGAGCCATGCCATGCTCCTGCACAGCAGTCATGTTGTTGAGCCGCCATGCTCCTGCACAGCAGTCATGTTGTTGAGCCGCCATGCTCCTGCACAGCACTCATGTTGTTGAACAATGCCATGCTCCTGCACAGCAGTCATGTTGTTGAGCCGCCGCCATGCTTCTGCACAGCAGGCATGTTGTTCAATCAATCAATCAGTGACACTTATAAAGCGCGCTACATACCCGTAGGGTCTCAAGGCGCTGGGGGCGGGGGGGGGGGTGCCGCTACTGCTCGAACAGCCAGGTCTTCAGCTTCTTCCTGAAGGAGAGGTGGTCTTGGGTCAGGCGCAGGTCGGTCGGGAGGGAGTTCCAGGTCTTGGCGGCCAGGTAGGAGAAGGACCTTCCTCCTGTAGTCGCTCTTCGGATGCGGGGGACGGCGGCAAGGGCGTGGTTGGCTGATCGGAGGTGGCGTTTGGGAGCGTAGAAGTTGACTCGGCTGTTGAGGTAGCTCGGGCCTTGGTCGTGTAGGGCTTTGTGTGCGTGGGTGAGGAGGCGGAAGGTGATTCTTTTATTGATGGGGAGCCAGTGAAGGTCTCTCAGATGTCCGGAGATGTGGCTGGTTCGTGGGATGTCGAGGATGAGTCTGGCTGAGGCGTTCTGGATCCGCTGGAGTCTCTTCTGGAGCTTGGCGGTGGTACCGGCGTAGAGGGCGTTGCCGTAGTCCAGTCGGCTGGTGACGAGGGCCTCGGTGACGGTCTTCCTGGTCTCGGTGGGGATCCACCAGAAGATCTTCCGTAGCATGCGTAGGATGTTGAAGCACGCCGAGGAGACGTTGTTGACTTGCCTGGTCATGGAGAGGGAGGAGTCCAGGATGAAGCCCAGGTTGCGTGCATGGTCTGTCGGTTTGGGTGCGGTGCCCAGGGCGGGAGGCCACCAGGAGTCGTCCCAGGCGGAGGGAGAGGAGCCCAGGATGAGGACCTCCGTCTTGTCCGAGTTCAGTTTCAGGCGGCTGGTCGTCATCCACTCGGCTACCTCTTTCATCCCTTCGTGCAGGTTGGCTCTGGCGGCGGCGGGGTCGTTGGTCAGGGAGAGGATCAGCTGGGTGTCGTCGGCGTAGGAGATTATGCTGAGGTTGTGTTTGCGTACGATGGCCGCGAGGGGGCTCATGTAGACGTTGAAGAGGGTGGGGCTCAGAGATGATCCTTGGGGGACGCCGCAGATGACTTCGGAGGCCTCTGACTTGTACGGTGGTAGGCGGACTCTCTGTGTTCTTCCGTCGAGGAAGGAGATGATCCATTCCAGCGCCTTGTCCTGGATTCCGATGTTGCTGAGGCGCCGTACTAGGGTGCGGTGGCAGACCGTGTCGAATGCCGCGGAGAGGTCTAGGAGGATGAGGGCCGCTGTTTCTCCATTGTCCATCAGGGCTCGGATGTCATCGGTGGCGGCGATGAGGGCGGTCTCGGTGCTGTGGTTGGCTCGGAAGCCGGACTGTGAGGGGTCGAGGGATCCGTTCGTCTCGAGGAAAGCGGCCATCTGCTTGTTGACGGTCTTCTCGATGACTTTGGCTGGAAACGGGAGGAGCGAGATGGGGCGGTAATTCTTGAGGTCGGTGGGGTCCGCTGTTGGTTTCTTGAGTAGAGCGCTGAGTTCGGCGTGTTTCCAGCTCTCAGGGAAGATGGTGGTGTCGAAGGATGTGTTGATGATGTCTCGCAGGTGGGGTGCGATGACAGCGTCGGCCTTGTTGAAGACGTGGTGAGGGCAGGGGTCAGTCGGTGATCCGGAGTGGATGGAGTTCATCGTGCGGATGGTGTCTTCGGTGCTGATCGGGGTCCAGGCGTGGAGGGTGGTGGTGGGGGGTGGTTGCTCGGTCATGGTGTGCGTTGGTTGGTTGTTGAAGCTGTTGTGTATGTCCGCGATCTTGTTGTGGAAGTATGAAGCGAGGGAGTTGCAGAGGTCTTGCGATGGGGTGATGTCGTTGTTTCCTGCGCTGGGGTTGGAAAGCTCTTTCACGATGTTGAAGAGTTCCTTGCAGTTGTGTGCGTTGTTGTCCAACCGGTCCTTGAATGCTGTTTTCTTGGCGGCGCGGATCAGCTGGTGGTGTTTCCGGGTGGCAAGTTTGAAGGAGGTCCTGTTGTCCGGTGTCGGTTCCCTTCTCCAGACTTTCTCGAGGGCTCGGCAGTTCTTCTTGGAGCTCTTGAGTTCGTCGGTGAACCATGGGGCTTTCTTGCTGCCGGGTCTGCTAGGCGGGGTCCTCAGTGGGGCGAGTTCGTCCGCGCAGTTGCTGATCCACTTCGTGAGGTTGTCGGCGGCCTGGCTGGGGTTCGCTGAGCTGGCAGGAGGGTGCTGGCTCAGGGAGGTGGCGAGCTGGTCTGCTGTGATCTTGTTCCAGCTTCTGCGGGCGGCCTGTTGCTGGTGTTGGTGGGTCGTCGTTTTCTTGAAGGTGAAGTGGACGCAGCTGTGGTCCGTCCATTGAAGCTCTGTGGCGTGGCTGAAGTCGATGTCTGTGCTGGAAGAGAAGACTGCGTCGAGTGTGTGTCCGGCGAGGTGGGTGGGGGTGGACACCAGTTGCTTGAGTCCCAGGTTGGCGAGGTTGTCGAGCAGGGTGCTGGTGTTGCGATCGTTGTTGTTCTCCAGATGGAAGTTGAGGTCTCCCAGGAGGATGTAGTCAGCGGAGGGGAGGGCATGCGGGCTGACGAAGTCGGCGATGTCCTCGCTGAATTGCGTGCGTGGTCCAGGGGGTCGGTAGATCAGGGTGCCTCTGAGGGTGGTGTTCGGGTTGGTGTGGATCTGGAAATGCAGGTGTTCGGCGGTGGTCAGGGTGTTGTCGGTGCTGGTCGTTAGACGGATGGTGCTCCTGTGGATGATGGCGATGCCTCCTCCCATCTGGTTGGCGTTTCGGTCCCTCCGGACGATCTTGTAGCCCTCTGGGATGGCGATGGCGATGTCGGGAGCTGAAGAGGCGTTCATCCAGGTCTCCGTGAGGAAGGCAACGTCTGGAGCTGTGGTGTCGAGGAGGTTCCAGAGTTCGATGGCGTGTCTGTGGACGGAGCGGGTGTTGAGCAGGATGCACTTGAGGTGGGTGCTGCTGGAGTTCGGCTTGGTGGGTGCTTGTGCGAGGCTGGTCCGGATGCAGGTGAACTTGCAGGCGTGGCAGCTGAAAGGTCCGTGGGTACGTCGTGGAGTGGCTTGATGGCATTCTGGGAGTCGGCCGGTGTTGAGAGCGGTGAGGGTGGCGGCGGAGTACGTCAGGCGGGTCGGTCGGGGTCCTCGTGGGCCAGGGGTCCTGGCACTGGGCGCGGTCCAGGCGCGGATGGGCGTAGACGGGCTTACCTTTGGCGCGCCTTCGGCGCACAATCGGCGCGCCCGCTGCGCGTGACCGCTGCACGTTCGCACGGTCGCCATTTAAGGCGAAGTGCGCGGGTGGGCGGAGCAGCTGGGAGGCGGGAGCGGGGAGGGTACAGAATAGAAAAAGGGGCGGGGAAAAGCGGCGGTGGCGGGAAGGGAGGGGGGAGGGCGGCGAGGTAGGCGGACAACAAGGAAGGAAAACCAAAACACGGGGAAAATAAAAATTAAACAGAACAGGCACAAATTCTCGACAAAACAAGGGCAAAATGAGAATTAAACAAAACAGGCACAAATTCTCGACAAAACAAGGGCAAAAACAACCGCAGCGGAGGCAGCCGGCAACCGGCAAACGAGGCAGCAGCGAGGCAGAGGGCAGGCAAGGGGCACACGCAGCAGCTCGTGGCCGTGCGGCGCGGGGGTGTCCCACAAGTGGGTCACACTCACCTGCGTCGCACGGTCGCCATTTAAGGCCAAGTGCGCGGGTGGGCGGAGCAGCTGGGAGGCGGGAGCGGGGAGGGTACAGAATAGAAAAAGGGGCGGGGAAAAGCGGCGGTGGCGGGAAGGGAGGGCCGAGCCTAAGCATGGGCGAATTTTGCGGATCTCGCGTTCGCGAATTTTGCGGATTTGCGAACTCGCAATCCGCAAAATCCGCGAATTCTTGCGAATTTGTGGATTTTTTTTTTTTTTTGTGTTCGCAAGGATTTCTGCCAGTTCGCGAGGGTTTCGTACCAGTTCGCAATTGCGAACTTACATTTCGTCGTGCAACGGTCGCGAATTATGTTGTTTCTACGTCTGGTTCATCATCACAGGTTCCCAGCACCCTCTGTTTCACCACTGCAACCCTCTGTTACATCAATGCCACCCTCTGGTTCATCATTACTGTAGATTATGGGGGGGGAAAAGCAAGCACACCATCCCTGCTTCAACTCAGATGAATTAATTTGGGGTTAGTTTATTAATGTGTCACTGTTTTAAAATTCCAGTCTGGCACCTGCTTCCTTATCTGTAATTTTGCTTTCTGTTGCAGTGCATTTTTTTCCCCAGGACCTTCTTTGTGGCCTACTTGTAGCTATTGTATGAGCCTGCTGTGAGGGTCAGAGCAGGGTCATACAATTGTTGCAACTAGCAACTGAATTCTGGAGGGGCCCCAGTCAGGAAGCACTACCGGGAATTGTTACTAATGATGAGTTTGAACTCTTGCCCCTGCCGAGTGCTTTCACTTTTGAAAAACTCGTTTTTCTGCAATTTCGCGGGGTTCGCGGGGTGCGAACACGCGCAAGATCGGATTCGGAAGCCGCAAATTCGTGCGAATATGCAATTTGGTTTTTTTGCGGCGTGTTAGTTGGCAAGGTTTTGTGCGTTTTTGCGAGCCGCTCGTAGCGCAAGACGCGAAGTTACCCTCGCGGTCGTTCAAGGGCGCAGCCATCTTGTTTGCCTGACGTATTTCCGTTTCCGGGCGCGAAGTGTAATCTCGCAAAGTCCGCGGTTTGCCAGTACAGTCTCGCGCGTGTTCGCAAGGAAAATCTCGCGCGAACTTACCCGCGCGGTCGTGAACGGGCGCGGCCATCTTGTTTCTCATTCATTGCTATGGTTCTGGGCATGGTCTTTGTATCCTCTGTCAATCTCTGCCATCCTTTGCTTGTTTGAAGTTTTTTTTAATCTATTTTACTTATTATCTATCCCTCTATTTTTCTAGCCCTATATTTTTGTGTTTACTGCTACTTTTGGTTAATTTTAAACTACTTTTGTAAACTCTTTTCTTTTCTTCTCTTCCCTATTCTATTTTCTTTATTCCTTTCCGCCCAGACCATGGTGAAGGGAGCCGGGAAGCATCCCGAGAAGGGGAAGGGTCCCGCACCCCGTGTCCGGCTCCCGTGCGGGCGTTTGAGGGGGGAGCTAGTGATGCCACGGGAGATCTTTACCCCGGAGGAGGTGGCCCAACTCATTTTTTATGTTCAGCGCCGCCTCCCCAGGACCATCATGGGAGGCGGCAAGATCAGTGCCGGGTACGGGGCCCGGGAGCGCCGGAAGCGGTGGGAGAAGGTGTGCCAGGCCATTTACCACCACTCTCGGGTCTGGCGCACCTACAACCAGGCCACCCACCGCTGGACGGATGTCCTGACCCGTGAGCGAGATCTGCTCGACCTCCTTGGCCTTGAGATCCCCGGGCTTGGTGAGTAGTAGTAGCTATGTCTTTACTACTATGTTTTCTCCTGCTGTGTTATTATATTGCAAATTTTTGTTTTTTACCAAGAGCAATAATGCTGCTCATTACATTGTAGGTACATTTTATTTCAAAATCTTCTGTGCATTTCAGGTACACTGCTCTCCTTCTCAGTAGTGTTGCTACTATGCTTATTTGTTTTAGATTTTGTGTTCATTTCATTGGCCTGTGAAATTATGTATGAGTGTAGTTGAAAGAACTGCGCAATGCTACACACTAAGGTTCAGATTTTTAATTACCGGCGCATCCCTGCAAAGTTGCAGGGATGCGCCAGTAATTGTGCGTCACGCCACCATCACCCATGGTGCGCCGTATTACAATGCGGCGCGCCATGGGCCCAAAACGTCACCAAAGCGTTACGCATCTGTGCCGTAAAGGTGGCGCATTGCTGGAGTTGCGTCGCAACGATGGTGCAGCTCCATCAATTCTCTGGGGTGCCCTATCTCCCCAATGCTGCGTCAAGCCGTACGTCTGCTTCAAGCAGGCGCAGGGTTTGAGTCACGCATCATTGTCCTCAAAGTGACTGATTGAAATCTTGTAGATTTCCCTCAGCCACTTTTAGGATGCGTTCCTGCGCAGGAACGCCCTCCCTTGCGCCGGAACACCCCTATTGGCGCAGGGCTTTACAACGTGATGCATCTCCCAGATGCGTCACGTTGTTAATATACGCCGCACCATTGCGCCTCTTTTGTGCTGTCGCTGCGTCACAAAAGTCACGCAACAATGGAGCAAAAGAGCCGCAAGGGCCTTATAAATCAGCCCCTACAGACTCAAGTCCAGTCCTTCCTTTGTACACATGGCGATAAGAAGAAATAGTGGTGGTGGATTAATAGTTTGAGTATTTTAATGACTGGTGAATGTAGTAGGAAACTTTAGTGTTGTCGCTGATCTTCAATCACGATGGACTTTGGCTGTCACTTTGCGTGCTGCGGACTGCTGCCTGCCAATCCTAGGCAAACCTTTTTAGTACTTTGTTTAGTGAGTTACATAGGGTAGTTTCCAATTCGACGGTCCGCAAATCAAGCAATACTAAAGTAATGACGTAGTCGACCACATGAGATTGGTCAATAATATATCCCGTGGAGTCGTTCCCTATTTGCTATTTCGCAAAAATATTTTGTTACTTTGTTAGTTCTTTTTTAAATGTTTGATTTGGTTGAGAAATAAATATCATCCATGTTTTCTGTTTTTCTTTCTTTCATGTTGTACATCAGCTTCCCCCAGGGGCAAGAGGAGGACACAGGAGGAGGAGGAGGAGGGTGCTGTTGTCGATGCAGGCCAGGACCGGGCAGTCGAGGGCTCCTTTGCTGGCCCCAGTAAGTTTTAATTTTAATATAGAGTACTTATTTTTTCCTAGCGTTCCTCATTCGATTTTTTCTAAATCGTCTTTGATCTTCTTGTAGACAGGATCTAAATTCTTATCCCTATGACTCCGTGTGGTATTACTAGATTATTCTTATTAGTCTGTCTGTGTAGCTAACTAAGATTGCACATTTGGCATTTCCATTGGACTCCCATTCTAGTCAGCAATAGCTCTATGCACTGAGTGTAGTCCTCTGGGATTGTCCATAATGTCTTTTCAAGTATTCTAAATGTTTATGCTTTGACCATTGCCAACAATAAAAAGGTGAATGACCACCACCAAGAAATAATAAGATACTACTTTACTTTTGGTTTGGATAGGACAATCCATTCTACTACTGTTGCAGGGACAAATCTGCACAAACAGAACTATGGACACTAAATAATGCATCGCTTAGCTTATCAATCATAATAGGTGCTGTAACTGTTAGACTTTCCACATACCTCAGTGATAACAGACTTTGTAGTTGAACCCCCAATCTCCTTACTGACTAGATAGTGTGGCAGAGTCATTTAGCTCCCAAAGTCACCGATGGCAGAGGCACGGACTCATGCTTGCAAAAATTCGAAAACCTTTAGCTCATCCACTCTAGTCTGGAGGACCAAAAACCACAGAGTCTATTTAAGTTTAAAAGCTTTATTAAAAGTAAACACATTTATTAAATTCAAGTTTGTCATAAAAGTGAACGTGTAACTGAAAATGGAAAAGTGCTTAGTGCTGACGATTAATTGGACACATTTCTTGTGGTCGAGCCGAGCTCTCACCTGGTTTGAACTTGATCCTGCTCGTGTTCTTAGAAGTCAAGGTTCTGTCTGTTAGGAGAAAAAGTGGTGCGTGTTAAAAAGTAAAAAGCAAACATTCATCAGTTGTGCCAAAAAGTGCAGCAAGACAACAGCCTTCCCTGGAAAAAGGGACATTTTTACTCTAGAGTACACAGTCAAAAATTATTAAATTGTACACTTTTTTTCACATTTCTTTCTTCCTCCTAGACCAAATATTATATAGTAGTGAGTGGTGTATTCTAACATTATTAAATGTACTTTGTAGGTGGAACATCTGGAGACGGGGCCAGCGCGGAGGTGGTGGCATTGGACGAGGAGGACAACTCTGGGGAGGAGGCGGTGCAAGTGCCGGAAAAGGACATGCCTGTGAGGGTTCACACGGTGGTGGCGGGCAGAGGTAAGCTATACATTCCTTAGTCATTGAGATTGAAGACTGCAGAGTGTGCTTTCTGCACGGGTGTATTATAAAAAAAGCAGGTAGTAGCCTCCTCTAAATGTACTTCGACTTAGCTGTGAAGTTTTTGGCGAGAAGAATCCCAATCAGATCTGAGGTGAACTTGATGGATGGGATGAACGAAAAGCGAAAGAAGGGTGTAAGTAAGTGTGGAAGCACGAGAAATGTAATGATGACTGGCAAAGAAGAATGATATGTGTTTGCTTGGTCCCCGAGGTGGCTGGGAAGGTAAGAAAATGGTATGGTGCATGGCTGGGTGAATGATGAAGCAAGGATGGGTGGAAGGAGAACAGCCTGGGTGGGTGAGACAGAAACTGTATGTGTGCAATATACTTTGAATGGATGGATGCCTGGATCATTCATGGTACTATCTGACTCTTAGATAGCATATGTGAATCTAGAGAGAGTAGACGGTCACTGGATGAACTAAGTGTTACTTTGAAGAGCATGTAACACCGCACCCGTCCCGCACGTCCGTTCCAGTGTAGGAAAGGCAAGGAAAAGAAGTTGTAACGTTGTCCAAAGACTACCATGAATAGTAGCAGTAGTTTGTATTGCAACTGTAAGCACAGCATATATCCAGTTATTACGGTGGGCACTCCCTACCTCCCTTAATAACTTTAGTTTAGTAGTAGTACGTCATTCATGTGTGGGGGTATCACTGTTCACTCAATAATAAGCAAAGCACCTAAAGTCATCCCATATGTCATCAAATACATCCCATGTGAAGTGATAGATAATCAGATAATTTAGCTTCTTCATTTTCCTTTTCTAATACTCATTTGCACTGTAGGGTGAAAGCTAAATTAATTAAGCAGTAGCCCTTTTAACAGAGTATTCTCAGTGCCACCCGTAATAGAAAAGTAAGAGCTTCACCACCTGCATGTACTGGACCGGTACAGTAACGCAAGTCTGTCTCACTCACCATGGTGTGCGTCTGTTTTTCTCGGGTGCAAGTTCACTGCGCTGGCATTATGCCGGCTTGCATAAGATAACGTACCAATTTTCCTAAACAAGAGAGAAGAAGAAGAATAAGAGTGGTGTACTGTCATAGTCGACTGTAATAGAAGTCCATAGTGCTCGTAGAATTTGTTCCTTAAACTCCCACTAATGTTAGAGCAAGGATGAAGAAGTCGGAGGTTACATAGATACTGTCCTCAATAGTTATGCACTGTGCTTTCAATTTGCTACTTGTACTGTGACAACTTTCTGCTCAATCATTTTGTGTTAATCTTAAGGAGCATTGGTTACAGACTATGTCTTTCTTTTTTCATGTAGTTGCTCCTTCCAAATCCAAGACACCATCAAGGAGGAAGGAGCTGGCTCGAATGGCCCGGCAACGGAGGCTGGATGCCACTGTTGCTGAATATCGGCGGCTGGTGTCCCTGGAGGAGGAGGAGACGCAGTCTGGAACAACAACAACGTCCACTGGGACAGCTGCCTCCTCCTCCGTGCGGGCTGCCAGCCAGCGCAGTGCTCTAGCGGTACGGAGCCGGGCTACCAAAGCCAAACGCCACCGCCCAGCAGCAAAGAAAGCAGCTGCCCCTCACAGGATTTGCAAGGCACACCGGCGCCGCTTATCCCTCAGACTGTCCTACCTGGAGCAGGAGGTCCATAATTATAAGAACGTGGTGGAGGGCCTCCGCTTCGAACTTGCCACCCTCCGCAAGGAGCATGATGCCCTGGCTGCTAATTCCAACAGCACCCTGCCATAGTGTCCCTTGCCCCTTTTTTAGAGACTTTTGGGGGGTGGGAATTGGGAGTTGTGATTTTTGGGGACTTTTGAAGGACAATCGTTGGGGTTAGGGAGGGTCTTGCGGGAGATTCTTTTGTTAGGGCTATAAAAATATACTTTTTGAAACTTTATCTGACCATACCTGTTTTTTACTGCTTTTGAGTCTGGTGGGTGGGGGTTTAACATAACAGTAAGTTTGTTTTCCTGAATAGTCCTAGGACTTTAGTAGTACTACCGTCAATCAAATCTCTCGTCTCTCCTAATACTCCATTATACTACCTCCAACCAAACGCCTATCTTACCTGTAATTTCTGTTTGCAAGTAGGGCTAGGCCCAGGGCTGGCTCCACGGGAAACAGCAAATAAGGTTGGCAATCCTGGGCGGATAAAATTTCCTCATAGCGGTGGTACTAGTGGTGTGACACAGTGGCAGTTGCTTGCCTATGAAAAAAAGAAAATGAAATCTGGTTTGTCCTCCTGAGCAATACAAAGGTACAATACAGAATATAGCAGGTGACAGAAGTACACTAGAACAGTGCCACGTTGTAGCCTAACAAATGTTAAAGTATAACTAATTCGGTTGAAGTTCTTTGACATTAGCCATGGGTCTTTGTCAAGCAGAGTAAGAATATATCCTCGGATTTCTTCACCAGCCTGTTGCTATCACCTTATCCTCCCCAGCAAGTGTGTGGATTTATTGCTGTAATTTAGTCACACATCAATCAAAACCACACAGCCCGGGGGAAGAGGGTTAGGGCTTGAAAAATGGATGGGTACGGGGGTTTTTGGGAAAGGTTTTGGGAGACAAGAAAAAGTAGCACAGCATGGACGAACAATTGTGAACATAAACAAATCTTTGGGTACAAACCTATCCATCAATCTTTGAAAGTGCATACACTACTGTAACTGCATGCATGTCAGTTAAAAGTAATTAGTACTTTCGACAACTGTGGAAGAAAGAATGCGACAGTACAGGGCGTGGGTGGAAATATTGATAACTATATTCAACATAAGGTCTCTGTAGCCAGATACCTGAGAGCCTTGCTGGTCACTATAAATCCATTCACAACAACACTCAATGGGGTTGGTCTGGAAGGTGTCAGGTTTACTCCCCGTGATCCAGTCGATGCAAATATGGTTCCACCTCCAAATGTCACCAACACCCAGAAGTGTAAACACAGGGTGTTCGAGGCATTAGGCGGGGGAGAAAAATAACAAACTAAAATAAAAAATGTGGGATGGGTAAAGGTAGGGTCAGCAGGGAAAGGATACCTGTAACAGAAGACAAGACAGGCATCAGTGAAGTGCTGTCCTAACATACAAGGGTACTCTCATATAGTCTCACTAAATAGTCTGCAAGTCTCCCGCCTACTCATGGGAAATGTAGTTTCATAGTACGGTAGGCGCTTAGGGGCTGCGTAACCTGACAGAAGGTATAGTAGATAGAAAAGGAGAAATTGCTTTTTTTCTAGGTGTCCCCTCACTCACCAGGGTTGCCCCTTGGTGACATGCTTCATCATTGGGGCCATCCCAGTCCTCTACGGCCTGGGGCGTGCTGCGACTTGCGAATTACGTAGGAGCACTTACAAATGACTATGTGTGGTGCAGATGTGATAGTGGAGTGGACTAAGTGATGTGTTAAGGGATCAATGTAGAAGCAGAGAGAGAGCCAAGAAATGCAGTCACAGTCAGAGAAAAAGGCAAGGGATACTGTATCTATGTGGTTGTAGTGGTCCTGTTGGAAGTGGTAAGTAAGTTGCCCGCAGAAAAAAAATCCTCCTATTAGCGGCACTCCTCCATTGCAGCCGACGCTTCGTCCATCGATGTTGGTCACCAGAAGACACCCTGTCCACTGCCTGCCTGATGCTGAATTGTGGCTCGCTACTGTGAAGCCTGACTCCATCCTTTTTTCCCCATTGCAGAGACTGAAACCCGGCCTGTAATTATTCAACGAAAAACAGGAAGTGATATAATATTACAACACCACTGATAAATAAATATAAGGTATGTAGGCTGTGGAGTGCAAAAAGTCACAATTTGTTTTTCCTAGTAGACAGTACAATGTTTTTGAAAGTGCGTACTCTGAGTCACCTTTTGAAGGATAAATAAGTATGGGCAAATTAATCTATCGGATCTTGCCCCTCAAGCTAGGTGTACTGTAAACTGTGTTTTAGAACAAAATTAGATCTTCCTAGCAGTGCTCCCACCCAGACCCTTACTAAAGCCAGTCGCAAAAATGTAGAAGACCCCCAATCAAATCTCAAAAAACGAGGCCTAGCAGAAAACTGGTGACAAAACTTACTTTGAAAGTAAAAGTAGGCCGAAGTACCCTAATTACCCATTACCCACCGTGGATTGCATTCAAACCACTTGCAAGCAACCAAGCAAAAGTAGCCATAGCCAGCATCGCTCCAAGACTCGAAATCCCCCCCACTCAAACACATGCAATAGAAATACTGCTAACCCTAACGAACCCTAAGTTAAGAATAGTGGCAAAGGCTTTCTTTAACTATGCCAAATCCCCCCTTTCCCACCATGGATTTTCTTCAAATGACTTGCAACCAAAATTACACATTCTCACGAGTGCTCTAAGACCCCAGAACTCAGTTTGAAAAATCTAGAACACCCCGAAACACATGCAATCCTGCTGCTAGGGCTAACCCTAACGAACCCTAAGTTACAAAAAGTGCCAAAACTAAAGGCTTTTCCGCGCGGATTTTGTCCCAACCACTTCTACCCGGTATTAGACCTTCCCAGGAATGCCCCAAGACCCGGCAACCCACCCGCCAAGAAGCGTAACACCCCCAAACAGGCCAAAAGCAAAATCTCATACTTGCAATATTTCTGGGCCTTCGGTCCAAACGCGCTGCGTAGCTAGGCCATAAGTCGGGGTTGGCACGACGGATTTCCTGAAAAGCAAATGCAATCAAGATTAGAGTGTCCCAGCAGTGCTCCCAGACCACGAAACTCACCCGCAAACAGACGGAACCCCCCCTAAGAGCACCTCAAAGGCAAGCAAGTCATCAAAAACACAAAAAAAATTCCGCCTGGGATTTGGTCCAAAACACTTTTATCCGGTATTAGAGCTTCCCAGCAATGGCCCCAGAGCCGTCAACCCAGGAGAAAACGAGTAGAAGACCCCCAAACAGCCAAAGAGCAAAAGTACAAAAATGGGGACTTAGTCACTTTTTCACAAATTTCCCAAATCACTCCGCGCGCGCTCTGCAGCTAGGCCCTAAGTCCCCTCAGCCACCATGGATTTGCTTCAAACCTCTTGCAAAGTAAAGTATATATAGCCAGCAGTGCTCCCACACCACGAAACTCACCCACAAACACCAGGAAGCCCCCCAAACAGGCCCCCGAAAACGCTACATAGAGCAAAATGTCAGAAATAGCCCAAAAAAAAATCGGCCTGGATTTTGTCCCAACCACTTCTACCCGGTATTAGACCTTCCCAGGAATGCCCCAAGACCCGGCAACCCACCCGCCAAGAAGCATAACACCCCCAAACAGGCCAAAAGCAAAATCTCATACTTGCAATATTTCTGGGCCTTCGGTCCAAACGCGCTGCGTAGCTAGGCCATAAGTCGGGGTTGGCACGACGGATTTCCTGAAAAGCAAATGCAATCAAGATTAGAGTGTCCCAGCAGTGCTCCCAGACCACGAAACTCACCCACAAACACCAGGAAGCCCCCCAAACAGGCCCCCGAAAACGCTACATAGAGCAAAATGTCAGAAATAGCCCCAAAAAAAATCGGCCTGGATTTTGTCCCAACCACTTCTACCCGGTATTAGACCTTCCCAGGAATGCCCCAAGACCCGGCAACCCACCCGCCAAGAAGCATAACACCCCCAAACAGGCCAAAAGCAAAATCTCATACTTGCAATATTTCTGGGCCTTCGGTCCAAACGCGCTGCGTAGCTAGGCCATAAGTCGGGGTTGGCACGACGGATTTCCTGAAAAGCAAATGCAATCAAGATTAGAGTGTCCCAGCAGTGCTCCCAGACCACGAAACTCACCCACAAACACCAGGAAGCCCCCCAAACAGGCCCCCGAAAACGCTACATCGAGCAAAATGTCAGAAATAGCCCAAAAAAAAATCGGCCTGGATTTTGTCCCAACCACTTCTACCCGGTATTAGACCTTCCCAGGAATGCCCCAAGACCCGGCAACCCACCCGCCAAGAAGCATAACACCCCCAAACAGGCCAAAAGCAAAATCTCATACTTGCAATATTTCTGGGCCTTCGGTCCAAACGCGCTGCGTAGCTAGGCCATAAGTCGGGGTTGGCACGACGGATTTCCTGAAAAGCAAATGCAATCAAGATTAGAGTGTCCCAGCAGTGCTCCCAGACCACGAAACTCACCCACAAACACCAGGAAGCCCCCCAAACAGGCCCCCGAAAACGCTACATAGAGCAAAATGTCAGAAATAGCCCCAAAAAAAATCGGCCTGGATTTTGTCCCAACCACTTCTACCCGGTATTAGACCTTCCCAGGAATGCCCCAAGACCCGGCAACCCACCCGCCAAGAAGCATAACACCCCCAAACAGGCCAAAAGCGAAATCTCATACTTGCAATATTTCTGGGCCTTCGGTCCAAACGCGCTGCGTAGCTAGGCCATAAGTCGGGGTTGGCACGACGGATTTCCTGAAAAGCAAATGCAATCAAGATTAGAGTGTCCCAGCAATGCTCTCAGACCACGAAACTCACCCACAAACAGACGGAACCCCCCCTAAGAGCACCTCAAAGGCAAGCAAGTCATCAAAAACACAAAAAATTTTCCGCCTCGGATTTGGCACAAACCACTTTTAGTGCTTCCCAGCAATGGCCCCAGACCCGTCAACTCACCTGCAAAGAGGTAGAACAACACCCCCACAAGTGCTGAGTCTTTCTTCATTGGGCGTAAACCAGCCCTCTGCTTTGATGGAAATAGGAGTCTGGAGGAGGAGGATAGAGGAGCATGTTCTTCTGAACTTGTGAACCTGAGGAATGCAGACTGCGGCACCTTCAAATAAATTAGCAAACAAGTGAAGACAGTTCTGCTGATGGGCTTGTTTTTGTGATTATCTGATTAAAGTTTGAATTATATTAACTGTGCACAACAAAGAAAGACAGACACACAGGAATAAAAGTGAATAAGGATGAAAAAGAAAGTTATTGATTCGTTGTCTCATTTTCAGGGCTCGAAGTCGGTATCACGGTCCAGGAATAAGAATAAGGCTTCGTCATCATACTCTGCGAATTCAGCCAGGGTGAGGTCAGTGCCACCTGACAGAGTAGAAATTCCCTCATCTATGGTGCTGGCCACCTCCTCTTCATCCGGCACGCTCTCTCGTACTCTTATATCTGGTGGTATGAGGTGCTGATTCATCTTGATCATTGTTAACCTCTCCACATTTTTGGGCGAGAGGCGGCTCCGTTTGGGAGTTACAATCCCACCAGCCGCACTGAAAACCCGTTCAGAAAACACACTTGCGAGTGGGCAAGACAAGTAGTTTAAAGCCAGGTTGGTGAGCTGTGGCCACAATTCTTTTTTCCCATGCCAATACGCCAATGGGTCAGAATTAACATAGACCTCTGTGGAGTCATTCAGATAGTCCTTCACCATCGACTCAAGGTCCTCCTCCAAGGTTCCTCCACTTTGCGTAGCTCTTGCTGTGCCTCTGACCTTTTGAGAACCAAACCCACGCAGAGCTAGCCAATCCTCTTCAGCCTCCAATGTTTCTGTTGTCTTTCGTGCAGATGATCCGGTTGCCGGTGTCTTTAACGGCTGAGAGGTCACTTGTGCCACAGCCACAGGTGCAGAAGTGGATTGTTTTGACTGGGGATGGCCTGCTGATGTACTGCCATTTCCTTCAATTTCCAGCCGTTCTGTTTCAAACTTCTTGGCTGACAAGGCTAGCCAACGTTTGTACTTTGTAACATCTTCATCAGCAAAAGGAAAGAATGCTCTGCCTGCCAGCGCCTTTTTGTAGCGTGGATCCAGAATAGTAGCACAAATGTAATGCTGTTCTGAGTGGATCTTTTTAAGACGTTCATCACCTTGTAGGAGCTCTAATAATTGCTCAGCCAGAAGCAAAGAGTCTTTCTTTTTGTCATCTTTTCGAAACACAGAACACACCTCCTTCAGTTGGTCCTCCAGCATGTACAACAATGGGATAGCTTTTCCCAAATTAGAGTCCTCCTTGCTGACTGCACGCGTGAAGACCTCAAAAGGACGAAGCATGCGTGTTAGGCTTTCAACTATGTTCCATTGCGGCCCACCCATCCTCAGCTCCTCTATACCCTCTTTCAAGAAATATTGATCGAGTTGCGTATACTGCTCATACAGACGCTCAAGCATGTAGAAGGTTGAGTTCCAACGTGTTACCACCTCCTGGATGAGTGCTTTCACTGGCATTTGACATTGATATAGCATGCTCCTCAGCTGCTTGCGGGCCTTAAAAGAATGCCTGAAATGCTTGCAAATTTTTCGGCAGTTCTCCAATACACTGTACGCTGCACTGCGTTTATTACCCAAGAATTTTTGGACAACCAGGTTTATACAGTGCGCCAAACACGGCACTCTGAAATAGTAACCGTCCCTCATGGCCTTAACTATATTGGAGCCATTGTCCGTGGAAACATAACCAACCTTGCGTTTTAGTGGGGACAGACAGTTAAGGACCTTTGTGTTAAAGACATCCAAAATGTTTTCTGCTGTGTGACGTTTCTCCAAACCAAACATGGCTAGTGTTGCATGTTTCCGAGCACCTTTAAAAACAATGTTAGTGTCAACACCTGAGTTTAGCTTTGCTTTAGCCCCTGAAAAAGAGACCCAGTGTGCAGTGATGCACATGTAATCAGCGCCTGCGCCACTGGTCCACATGTCTGTTGTCAGATGTATAGTGTGAACAGCACTCTTCTGCAAAGCTGCCCCAATCACCTTCAGAACATCTTCATGTAGTGCTGGAACTGCAACTCGGGCAAAATAGAACCGGCTAGGAACCTTCCATTTAGGGCAGAGCGCTGTCACTAATTCTAGAAAACCAACCCCTTCTACAAAAGAAAAAGGGAGAAGGTCCAGAGCTAGCATTTTAGCCAGCTTAGTGTTATACAGACGGGTCATTGGGTGGTTGCGTTCATATTGCGCTTCTGTAAACAACATCTTTTTAATGTTGCCCTGGACCAATGATTTACGGGATGATGATGATCTCTTCGACCCAGTTACGCTCGCTGATGAACTTTTCCGCATTGATGTCTCACTCTCTCCCACACTCTTAGTGTGGCTCCCATGGGGTGTGCTGCTGACATGGGAACTGGGTGTAAGTGAAGTGTTTGAATCGTCTTCTTCTACCTCCTCGTCATCAGCAGATGACAAATCAACGTTTTCATTACGTGCAATTCCGGCTTTCTTGACCGCCTCTAGGTGCGGAAACCATTCGACAGCGTGCCTTCTCTCAAGATGACCTCTCTGGCCTCCGGTACCATAGTTAGAACCAAGCTTACCACGACTAAATCGAAGCTTACAAAGGCTACAAATGGCTATGTTTTCCTTTTTTGGGCAAACACTAAAGAAGTCCCAAACTGGAGACTTGAAATGTCTTCGGGGGCCGGAGGAGGCGGCGATACTGGTGGTGGTGGTCCTGCTGCTAATGACAGATGAAGTGGAGGATGTGGATTGCCGAACTTCAGTACGTTTTGCACTTTCACCACCACGAATTGAGGTCGAGGACGAGGTGGGTACCTTCTTGCGAAGAAATATGGAAGCGGTAGGTTTTGGTGTACTACTTAACTCCAAATCTAATGATTCCATTTCCATTGCCTCCTCGCCGACATCATCATCACGCACAGCAGCTTCTCGGGATAGGGTCAAAATGTCTCTTTGCTGCATGCCCGGTGGGGCTGCAGTGACCTTTGTGATGACTGGCTCGTCGTCATCGTGAGAGGCTTCATCACCAGCAGTATCTGTCACTTCTTGTTGAGCCTCATCACACTCCATAGGTTTGAGTTTTTGGACGACCTTCCTTTTACGCTTAGGTGCCGGTGTCAGATCATGGTGTGCCTCTGCCTCACTGTCAGACCGCAGTTGTGGTTCCCAAGACAGATCACTTGCACCAGAACGAGGTGGGCTTGAAGAAGATGTAGACACCCCCCTTGATCTTTTCCTTGCTAGGGATGTGGAAGACAATGAATGATCATCAGGAGGAGTGGCTTCCAATGATACCTCAGCTTCAATGTCGATTTCCAAATGTGCCCCTACTTCGGGAGGAACAACTATTGTGGGCACTTGTGAACCTCCATGCACCTTTGCTTGCGCATCTCCTTTTGCTGCCTCTCCTTCCACATGTACTTGGGCGTGTACTTGCACATGGTGTTGTTGCGGCTGTGGTTGTTCAACACTTGTCAGATGAGTTACAACAACCTGTGTTGATTCAGGGACATTGCTGCTACTTTCTTGCGATGAGCCAACATCACTGGTCGATGGTGATTGGAGAAGTACACTGACTGCCTCTGAAGCACTCAAGGGCTTTGACTTAAGTTGCCTTGGTGGTGGAGGCACTGAACCCAATGGAGCAGGGGTGCTGCTCTCAGGTTGGTCCCCAGCAGATCCTGCTGCTGCAGACGTACTTTTTTTTTTGCTCCCAAAAAAAGTGGCGGGTGGCACACCAGCCTCCTTGGTAACTTGCTTCTTCTGCTCCTTACTAGCAACTTTCTTGCTAGAGGAGCTACGGAGAACTTTCTTTGGGGGCGGGGCCATCTTCTTCAGAGCAGGTCAGACAGCAGGCCGCAGTTGCACGAATTGTAGAGTTGTCTGAGGCCAGACGTGACGTCCCGTGACGTTATGCTGCACACACACACCGCTGCAGGACTTCTTCCTGGCACTGGTGGTTCTCTTGAGTCTTGTGCACCTAAAAAAAAATGGAAGACAGAGGAACATCAGTTCAGTTATAGAGCACAAAAAAATCGAAAAACACTGCAAAATCAGCACAATCCCAATCCATCCATGCCCTCCATAATGTTTAAATTCAAGACAACCCACAGAAAGACTAGGCCCATGCAAGACTCACTACCCCTGGGCATAAATAAAGGTTGAAAAGTAGGCAAAATGGTTGGAGGCCTAACAACAAAGCCTGCATTCAAAATGGCCACTTGCCTGCCAGCACATGGCCAGTGCCTGTAGCTGCACTCAAAATGGCCACCAGCCACATGGCATGTCCCTCCCCATGAACACCCCCAAAAATCGAAAAACACTGCAAAATCAGCACAATCCCATTCAATCCATGGCCTCCATGATGTTTAAATTCAAGACAACCCACAGAAAGACTAGGCCCATGCTAGACTCAAATACCCCTGGTGAAAAGGCCACAAGTACAGGCCCAAAAATCGAAAAACACTGCAAAATCAGCACAATCCTATTCCATCCATGGCCTCCATGATGTTTAAATTCAAGACAGCCCACAGAAAGACTAGGCCCATGCTAGACTCAAATACCCCTGGTGAAAAGGCCACAAGTACAGGCCCAAAAATCGAAAAACACTGCAAAATCAGCACAATCCCATTCAATCCATGGCCTCCATGATGTTTAAATTCAAGACAACCCACAGAAATACTAGGCCCATGCAAGACTCACTACCCCTGGGCATAAATAAAGGTTGAAAAGTAGGCAAAATGGTTGGAGGCCTAACAACAAAGCCTGCATTCAAAATGGCCACTTGCCTGCCAGCACATGGCCAGTGCCTGTAGCTGCACTCAAAATGGCCACCAGCCACATGGCATGTCCCTCCCCATGAACACCCCCAAAAATCGAAAAACACTGCAAAATCAGCACAATCCCATTCAATCCATGGCCTCCATGATGTTTAAATTCAAGACAACCCACAGAAAGACTAGGCCCATGCTAGACTCAAATACCCCTGGTGAAAAGGCCACAAGTACAGGCCCAAAAATCGAAAAACACTGCAAAATCAGCACAATCCTATTCCATCCATGGCCTCCATGATGTTTAAATTCAAGACAGCCCACAGAAAGACTAGGCCCATGCTAGACTCAAATACCCCTGGTGAAAAGGCCACAAGTACAGGCCCAAAAATCGAAAAACACTGCAAAATCAGCACAATCCCATTCAATCCATGGCCTCCATGATGTTTAAATTCAAGACAACCCACAGAAATACTAGGCCCATGCAAGACTCACTACCCCTGGGCATAAATAAAGGTTGAAAAGTAGGCAAAATGGTTGGAGGCCTAACAACAAAGCCTGCATTCAAAATGGCCACTTGCCTGCCAGCACATGGCCAGTGCCTGTAGCTGCACTCAAAATGGCCACCAGCCACATGGCATGTCCCTCCCCATGAACACCCCCAAAAATCGAAAAACACTGCAAAATCAGCACAATCCCATTCCATCCATGGCCTCCATGATGTTTAAATTCAAGACAGCCCACAGAAAGACTAGGCCCATGCTAGACTCAAATACCCCTGGTGAAAAGGCCACAAGTACAGGCCCAAAAATCGAAAAACACTGCAAAATCAGCACAATCCCATTCCATCCATGGCCTCCATGATGTTTAAATTCAAGACAGCCCACAGAAAGACTAGGCCCATGCACCACTCACTACCCCTGGTCAAGGCCCCAACAACAGGTCAAAAATCGAAAAACACAAAATTTTACAAAAAAAAAAAATCGAAAAACACAGAAAAATCAGCACAATCCCAATTCATCAATGGCCTCCATGATGTTTAAGTTCAAGACAACCCACAGAAAGAATCAGTCCACCCACCACTGAGTACCCCTGGGCAAAAGGCCCCAAAACAGCCCAAAAATCGAAAATCCCAAAATTTTAGTTGCAGCAACTGTAATGCCCCAAACAAACTTACTTGTAAAATTTCTAATCCAACAGTGATCCAAACAAAGTCAAAAAGGCCTCAAATCCAAAGATCCAGCAGCATCCACAAAAAGTAATCCTTCCAGGTCCACATCCAAATGAAAAGTGACCAGGAGATGGACAAAGCACTGGGAGGAGCCTGCTGAACAGGAACAGGAAGTTGAAGACTATGGGGCACTTCCTTCCTCCCACCCCCCTGCCCCCTCCCCAAAATGGACTCCTCGCTAAAAAAGTGCAGGCAAATGTCAAACTAAGGAGTTATTCACATAAAAATCATCATTTCTAGAAGGTTTATGCTGCTTGCTGGTGGATTTCTTGTGCAGAATTGCAAATTTATATTTTCGCTCGCCGCATCTCAAATCTCGCAATTGCGAAGTACCGCGAGACGTGATCTCGCCGTACTCGCGTTGACAAACTCTCGCTGTGCAAGTTGGCAAGCCGCGATGACGTAATCGCGCTCGCCAAATTCCCGCGGGATCACACAGCAAGATCCAAAATGGCGCAGCACTCGCAAAATATCGAGAAAAACAACTCGGCAAACGATGATAAACGCCGCGCGCCGCCAAAATTGTATCACCAACGCCGCGCGCCGCCAAAAAAATCCGCTCTGTGCGAATTTGCGGATTTTGCGGGAAATCCGCAAATCTCGCGGATTGCGGATTTCCCGAAAATCCGCAAAATCCGCGAGCGGAACGGATTTTCCGCCCACGCTTAGGCCGAGGGCGGCGAGGTAGGCGGACAACAAGGAAGGAAAACCAAAACACGGGGAAAATAAAAATTAAACAGAACAGGCACAAATACTCGACAAAAAGAGGGCAAAATGAGAATTAAACAAAACAGGCACAAATTCTCGACAAAACAAGGGCAAAAACAACCGCAGCGGAGGCAGCCGGCAACCGGCAAACGAGGCAGCAGCGAGGCAGAGGGCAGGCAAGGGGCACACGCAGCAGCTGGTGGCCGTGCGGCGCGGGGGTGTCCCACAAGTGGGACTGTGTTGAGCCATGCCATGCTCCTGCACAGCAGTCATGTTGTTGAGCCACCCTGCTCCTGCACAGCAGTCATGTTGTTGAGCCGCCATGCTCCTGCACAGCAGTCATGTTGTTGTGCCGCCATGTTCCTGCACAGCAGTCATGTTGTTGAGCCATGCCATGCTCCCGCACAGCAGTCATGTTGTTGAGCCATGCCATGCTCCTGCACAGCAGTCATGTTGTTGCACCATGCCATGCTCCTGCACAGCAGTCATCTTGTTGAGCCTCCATGCTCCTGCACAGCAGTCATGTTGTTGAGCCGTGCTCCTGCACAGCAGTCATGTTGTTGAGCCGTCATGCTCCTGCACAGCAGTCATGTTGTTGAGCCGTCATGTTCCAGCACAGCAGTCATGTTGTTGAGCCGCCATGCTCCTGCACAACAGCAGTGTGGTCCAATGCAAACCACATTAATAAGAAGTGTTTTTGTTGCACCGTGCCATGCTAGTGCACGGCAGCAATGGGGACCAGTACAAACCACATTAAAAGGAAGTCGTAATGGTGGGCCGTGCCAAGCTGCAGCACAACAGAGGTGGGCTTCTTGTAGATCGCAATAAATGGTAGCCATTTTGTTGAACACTTCCAACCCCGGCACAGCAGCAGTGGGTGATATACAGACTTCATTGCAAAGGAGGTCATTCTGTTGCATTGCATCCAAACCCCTGCACAGCAGCAGGGGGTGATATACAGACTTCATTGCAAAGGAGGTCACTCTGTTGCACTGCACCCAAACCCCTGCACAGCAGCAGGGGGTGATATACAGACTTCATTGCAAAGAAGGTCATTCTGTTGCACTGCATCCAAACCCCTGCACAGCAGCAGGGGGTGATATACAGACTTCATTGCAAAGGAGGTCATTCTGTTGCATTGCATCCAAACCCCTGCACAGCAGCAGGGGGTGATATACAGACTTCATTGCAATGGAGGTCATTCTGATGCACTGCACCCAAACCCCTGCACAGCAGCAGGGGGTGATATACAGACTTCATTGCAAAGGAGGTCACTCTGTTGCACTGCATCCAAACCCCTGCACAGCAGCAGGGGGTGATATACAGACTTCATTGCAAAGAAGGTCATTCTGTTGCACTGCATCCAAACCCCTGCACAGCAGCAGGGGGTGATATACAGACTTCATTGCAAAGAAGGTCATTCTGTTGCACTGCACCCAAACCCCTGCACAGCAGCAGGGGGTGATATACAGACTTCATTGCAAAGGAGGTCATTCTGTTGCACTGCATCCAAACCCCTGCACAGCAGCAGGGGGTGATATACAGACTTCATTGCAAAGGAGGTCACTCTGTTGCACTGCACCCAAACCCCTGCACAGCAGCAGGGGGTGATATACAGACTTCATTGCAAAGAAGGTCATTCTGTTGCACTGCATCCAAACCCCTGCACAGCAGCAGGGGGTGATATACAGACTTCATTGCAAAGGAGGTCATTCTGATGCACTGCACCCAAACCCCTGCAAAGCAGCAGGGGGTGATATACAGACTTCATTGCAAAGGAGGTCATTCTGTTGCACTGCATCCAAACCCCTGCACAGCAGCAGGGGGTGATATACAGACTTCATTGCAAAGGAGGTCACTCTGTTGCACTGCACCCAAACCCCTGCACAGCAGCAGGGGGTGATATACAGACTTCATTGCAAAGAAGGTCATTCTGTTGCACTGCATCCAAACCCCTGCACAGCAGCAGGGGGTGATATACAGACTTCATTGCAAAGGAGGTCATTCTGTTGCATTGCATCCAAACCCCTGCACAGCAGCAGGGGGTGATATACAGACTTCATTGCAAAGGAGGTCACTCTGTTGCACTGCACCCAAACCCCTGCACAGCAGCAGGGGGTGATATACAGACTTCATTGCAAAGAAGGTCATTCTGTTGCACTGCATCCAAACCCCTGCACAGCAGCAGGGGGTGATATACAGACTTCATTGCAAAGGAGGTCATTCTGTTGCATTGCATCCAAACCCCTGCACAGCAGCAGGGGGTGATATACAGACTTCATTGCAAAGGAGGTCATTCTGTTGCATTGCATCCAAACCCCTGCACAGCAGCAGGGGGTGATATACAGACTTCATTGCAATGGAGGTCATTCTGATGCACTGCATCCAAACCCCTGCACAGCAGCAGGGGGTGATACACAGACTTCATTGCAAAGGAGGTCATTCTGTTGCACTGCACCCAAACCCCTGCACAGCAGCAGGGGGTGATATACAGACTTCATTGCAAAGGAGGTCATTCTGTTGCACTGCATCCAATCCCTGCACAGCAGCAGGGGGTGATATACAGACTTCATTGCAATGGAGGTCATTCTGTTGCACTGCATCCAATCCCTGCAAAGCAGCAGGGGGTGATATACAGACTTCATTGCAAAGGAGGTCATTCTGTTGCATTGCATCCAAACCCCTGCACAGCAGCAGGGGGTGATATACAGACTTCATTGCAAAGGAGGTCACTCTGTTGCACTGCATCCAAACCCCTGCACAGCAGCAGGGGGTGATATACAGACTTCATTGCAAAGGAGGTCATTCTGTTGCACTGCATCCAATCCCTGCACAGCAGCAGGGGGTGATACACAGACTTCATTGCAATGGAGGTCATTCTGTTGCACTGCATCCAATCCCTGCAAAGCAGCAGGGGGTGATATACAGACTTCATTGCAAAGGAGGTCATTCTGTTGCACTGCACCCAAACCCCTGCACAGCAGCAGGGGGTGATATACAGACTGCATTGCACAGGAGGTCATTCTGTTGCACTGCATCCAATCCCTGCACAGCAGCAGGGGGTGATACACAGACTTCATTGCAATGGAGGTCATTCTGTTGCACTGCATCCAATCCCTGCAAAGCAGCAGGGGGTGATATACAGACTTCATTGCAAAGGAGGTCATTCTGTTGCACTGCATCCAATCCCTGCAAAGCAGCAGGGGGTGATATACAGACTTCATTGCAAAGGAGGTCATTCTGTTGCACTGCATCCAATCCCTGCAAAGCAGCAGGGGGTGATATACAGACTTCATTGCAAAGGAGGTCATTCTGTTGCATTGCATCCAAACCCCTGCAAAGCAGCAGGGGGTGATATACAGACTTCATTGCAAAGGAGGTCATTCTGATGCACTGCATCCAAACCCCTGCACAGCAGCAGAGGGTGATATACAGACTTCATTGCAAAGGAGGTCATTCTGATGCACTGCATCCAAACCCCTGCACAGCAGCAGGGGGTGATATACAGACTTCATTGCAAAGGAGGTCATTCTGATGCACTGCACCCAAACCCCTGCACAGCAGCAGGGGGTGATATACAGACTTCATTGCAAAGGAGGTCATTCTGATGCACTGCATCCAATCCCTGCAAAGCAGCAGGGGGTGATATACAGACTTCATTGCAAAGGAGGTCATTCTGTTGCACTGCATCCAATCCCTGCAAAGCAGCAGGGGGTGATATACAGACTTCATTGCAAAGGAGGTCATTCTGTTGCACTGCACCCAAACCCCTGCAAAGCAGCAGGGGGTGATATACAGACTTCATTGCAAAGGAGGTCATTCTGATGCACTGCACCCAAACCCCTGCACAGCAGCAGGGGGTGATATACAGACTTCATTGCAAAGGAGGTCATTCTGATGCACTGCACCCAAACCCCTGCACAGCAGCAGGGGGTGATATACAGACTTCATTGCAAAGGAGGTCATTCTGATGCACTGCACCCAAACCCCTGCACAGCAGCAGGGGGTGATATACAGACTTCATTGCAAAGAAGGTCATTCTGATGCACTGCATCCAAACCCCTGCACAGCAGCAGAGGGTGATATACAGACTTCATTGCAAAGGAGGTCATTCTGTTGCACTGCATCCAATCCCTGCACAGCAGCAGGGGGTGATACACAGACTTCATTGCAAAGGAGGTCATTCTGATGCACTGCACCCAAACCCCTGCAAAGCAGCAGGGGGTGATATACAGACTTCATTGCAAAGGAGGTCATTCTGTTGCACTGCATCCAAACCCCTGCACAGCAGCAGGGGGTGATATACAGACTTCATTGCAAAGGAGGTCACTCTGTTGCACTGCATCCAAACCCCTGCACAGCAGCAGGGGGTGATATACAGACGTCATTGCAAAGGAGGTCATTCTGTTGCACTGCACCCAAACCCCTGCACAGCACCTCATATTCCAAAGCCTCAAAAACAGAAGACTCTAATGAGTTTCCCACTCTACTACCAGACCTTCCCGATACTGCAAATTCAATCAAATTGGTTAAAATGTAGAGCTAGTAAAATCATTTACCGGCAAAAGACTAGTCATCGCTGGGACACTCACTAGGAACTTTAATGACTGTGTGAGGAGTCTTAAGCTCCTGCTCGCCATTGGCCACTGGCATTATGCACTTCAAAGGGTAACAACGGCGGAAGAGACATCCCCAATATGCAAAGTCACCAATTGACCCATTGGTTCTTTAAGCACAGTTCAAGCAGGTATTTTCTAAGAGGGAGAGTGGGTTGCCCGTGTACGACACCCACATTACAGATGCCAAAAGCCTTCTATGTGACGCAGGGGTTATGTGACGGAACCCTGCATGCATTTACCCAGCATGCCTTTTCAACATAGTCACTCCCCCGACTGCGACGTTTCAATGCATTACTTTACCCTGCATGCCTTTTCAACATAGTCACTCTCCCGACTGCGACGTTTCAATGCATTACTTTACCCTGCATGCCTTTTCAACATAGTCACTCCCCCGACTGCGACGTTTCAATGCATTACTTTACCCTGCATGCCTTTTCAACATAGTCACTCTCCCAACTGCGACGTTTCAATGCATTACTTTACCCTGCATGCCTTTTCAACATAGTCACTCTCCCGACTGTGACGTTTCAATGCATTACTTTACCCTGCATGCCTTTTCAACATAGTCACTCCCCCGACTGCGACGTTTCAATGCATTACTTTACCATGCAAGTCATTATAACAACTTGCCTTAGCGGGTTGCTGGACTTTGGAATAGTATAAATTACTATTCCAACTCTAGTTTACACAAAAGTAGGGAAGATGTTGGACTAAAGAATCCAAGACCAGTCCAACAATTTGTCTCTTAGGGCAAGCCGACTTGCGGGTTAAGGGAACGCGTCCTAGTTGTGCTAGTGACTGCGTTGTAAAGGTAGGTCTTTGTTGTTTGTAAAGGATGTTTCCCACTTCAAGGTGGCAGCTGCCTGGAAGCAGGAGCCAATAACGCAATCATGAATTGCAAACTAATCGCAGACAAGTACTGCATCAGTTGCCGCGTCTCTGTGCCGCCAGAGCCTAGATTTTGATCTTGATTTAGGATTTAGAACCCGCTGGTATACAGTGAAATGTGAAAAATCATTCAGCAACCATGAACATGCAGACTGCCTGCTCTTCCACAGTCAGGCATGAGCAGTCATGAAACTGAGGTGGGAGAGTAACACCGCACACATGGTAGTACTTACCTGCCTGAAAAGCACTGCCAGAGTGAGGATCTGGAAACAACTGATAGTTACAAGGGTACCACCAGGTGCTGCTGAAGGTTTATGAGCATCTTCTCTACAGGGGGGCAAAGGCTGCTTTCAATGGTACTATCAGCACAATCATTACCACTGCTAACACAAGAAGGATCCTCATTACAGATATTACAGTTTGTACTTGAAACTGGCAAGAAGAAAGGCTTGCAAACAATAATACTGTGAGTTCTGCACTTCACTCCACCAGCAGCCCTGGTGGGAACAGGCAGGACAAAATCACAGCCAGCCAGGTGTGTCCGCAAACAGCTCAGACATTGCACAGATGTGAAAGGGCGCCAAATAACTTCTACGCTGACCTCTAAGTGAATCCCAAAATGTTGAAATCTTACGTCCCCCGGTCTTACATGTTGAGACTAAGTGGAGAATATTACCAAAGTCCAGTGCCTTACTGGTTAAGAGAACCTTAGAAAGGGGGGGGGGGTTCTTTCTCAGTTCGAGACCATGTTTGTGTCGAGAACCTTACTCACAAAGATGATTTCATTCAACCAGAGACCTCACTCAGAGGGTGTAAGAAATTAGGTTATTGGTTGAGGGGATGAGAACTCTGCTCAAGCAGCGCCCACAATCCTTTTAAGGGTGAAGTCCCAAGCAAACCCTGAAATAACCTGAGCTCAACCCCAGGAAGCTTGGCACAGAGCACTCAGGCAATGAGTAAAGGATTTGTGCAAGCCTTCAAACAGTAATAAAATGCTGAACACACACTGTCTTTAAATTAAACAACGCCAAAATAAAAATCTAATCAGTAAACCAGAAAAATGCAATTTTCAAGATTTTAGTGAAAATAGCGCCAAAAGCACAAAACCAGAACAAAGTCGCAAGTTCAGGCCGAATATGATGGAATGTGGAGCGGCTTCAGGGACCCTGTTTGGGCCACTAAACATGATACCTTAAATACTAGCTGGCGGAGCATTGTGTGGATCCATATCAAAGAAGTGTAGCGCGCCAAAACAATTCCTTGGTACCAAGTTGGAGCAAGGGTGCGCCGTGATGAGGTCATCAAGGCTTGAGCTGTGACGTCCGCGTTGATGCTGAGTTGCGCAGCCCGGGGAAATATGTCCGTTCTGAGGCTGCGATGTGGAATCCCGCTCCATTGTTGATGAAGCAGCCAATGAGGAATGGAACTAACTGTGTTGAGGATGCGTCACACAGCAGTGATGAGGAATGCTATGATTACGTATGGTAATCCCCATTACTCTTAGTCCTACTCGTCCTCGACCCAGTCATCACACATGAGGTATTCCACACGACAGGAAACAAAACAGGAAACGCTTTTAGACTCCACCCACCCTCCTGTCAGGTGCTATAACACACCTCACCACCAGAAGCAAATCCTGATGTACCAAGCACCAAAGGCCTGGAAAGGGAGGGCGGGCGGGTTGTATGACTGGGTCGAGGACGAGTAGGACTAAGAGTAATGGGGATTACCATACGTAATCATAGCATTACCACTACGTCCCTCGTCCTCGACCCAGTCATCACACATGAGGCATACCAAAGAAACGCCCAAACAGGCCTTTGGCAACCCACACACAACAAAACACAGACCAGACACAAAGGAGTGCAGCAAGATAAAGTTGCAAGAAACAACAGAATCACACCGGAGGGGAAAGAAAACCCCCACAGCCAGCAACACCCCACGACCAAAAACTGGTCCGGTCAGACAAGGCACAACCCCACCATCAGTGCCGCATGAACGCGGACTCGGCGGCCCAGGACCCAGCCCGACAAATCCACCAAGAGACACACCCAGGTAAGCAGCCCAGGAGGCAGACAGGCCCCAAGCGGAACGCGCCAGGAAACCCGCCGGACAGGGCAAACCAGTACCAAGATAGGCAAGAGCAAAGACCGCCATAAACCAGTGACCCAAAGAGAGCCAGGAAGCAGCCGCAGCCAAACCAGCCAAGCCAAAGGACATGGAGAGAGTCAGAAGAGTGAAACACCCCAAAACGAGCCACAGAAATGTACAAGGCACGTACGAGGCCAAAAAAAAGAACAGAAAGCCACCAGGCACGACAGAATTTCCAGGTCTACAGACTCCAAAGGGACGAAAGGGGAAGACCGCAAAACACCCAACACCAAGGAGAGACCCCAAGGGGGCAGCGAACAGAGGGAGAAGAGAGAAACTCGGAAAAAGGCGAGAAACCCAACAAGCCATCAAAAGGAAGAAAGGAATCCGGGACCCGGAAGGCACGGATAGCACCCTAAAGGCCCAGCAAGGAAACCAGAGGAGGAACACCACCACGAAAAAGAATACCATCGCACCGAATAGGAAGACAAGGCAGACAACCTACGAGAAGCCCGCAGCACCAAATCAAGTGGACGGGCAGACCAAGGGTCCCAAGAGACACCCGTTCAACCCCCAAACCGCCAAGGAGAGGGGAACCAGAAAGAGGGACGGAGATCACAGAGGAGAGGGGTGATGGGGCAGAAGCCAAGGAGGCCCGACCGTCAGGCCCAGCAGCAGAGGACCAGGACCTCCTCGGCCACTGAGGCAGCCCTGCCACCACCTGAGCCCCCTCCCGCCAAACCTTCAGCAGAAACGCAGGAATCAAAGGAAAGGGAGGAACGGCATAGAGAAGCCAGGGAGGCCAAAGGAGAGACATGGCATCCACCCCCCCCCGCGCCCACCTCCGGAGACCTGGAGCAGAACAGGGGCACCAGGGCATGGGACCCAGAGGCAAACAAGTCCAGAGCCGGAGTCCCAAACCTCAGGCAAAGCATCCGAAAGGTCCTGGGAGCCAGACACAGGGACAGAGACGGGGGAAACATCCGGCCAAGAGAGTCAGCCACCACATTGTCAACACCCCGAACGTGATGAGCAGACAGGGCCAGAAGATGAAGTTCCGCCCAAGCCGAGATGGAACAGGCCACCAAATTCAGGGAGGAACTACGGGTCCCCCCCTGGTGATTCAGATACGCCATAGTCACCGTGATGTCCGATCTCACCAGGACATGGCAACCCCCCAGATGAAGATGGAAATAGCGAACCGCCCTCTCCACTGCAGACAACTCCCTCCAGTTGGACGACCTGCGAGACTCCGACGGGAGCCAACGCGCCTGCAACACCCAACGGGCCAGAGTCGCGCCCCAGCCCGAGGCCACGCATCCGTTGTCACAACCAGAGGAGGAGGGAGACAAAACAACATCCCCACGGAAAGGTGGGAGGGGTCCAGCCACCACTGGAGAGCAGACACAACATCCAGAGACACAGGAACAGGAACCGCAAAATCCCGGACAGGAAAGGGGACCCACTGCTGCACATGCCACAGCAGAGGCCGCAGAAGAACCCTGGCCTAGGGCACGGTGAAAACTGAAGCAGCCATGTGGCCCGAACCTCCAGCCACTGAAGGAGGGGAGCAGAGGCCTGCGACAACTTCCTCAGAAAAGACTGCAGGTGACGAATCTGGGCGTCCGGCAGGAACACCCTGCCCAACACAGAATCGAACAAGGCTCCGATGAAGGTCCTCCGGGTCGCAGGCTCCAGGTGACATTCGGGCAAGTTGATCAAAAACCCGTGGACCCTGAGCGTAGACATGGTCAAGTGAAGGTGGTGAGACATGACCTCCAGGGACGGATCCTGAACCCTCCAGCCGTCCAAATATACGGGAACACAGACATCCCCAGGAGAAGGAGATGGGCCACCAAGGGAGCCACCATCACGGTGAACACCCGGGGGGCAGACCGAAGACCAAAGGGAAGGACGCAGAACTGCTAGGGCCGACCCTCCAGGCAGAACCGCAGGAAAGCGCTGATCTGACACAGCCACCGGGATGTGCAGATACGCATCCTGGAGGTCGAGCGCGGAGAACACCCAACCCGACTGGAGCAACGGAACAATCTTCCGGAGGGAATCCATCTTGAACGGGATCTTCCTTACAAACAAGGTAAGACCCCGAAGGTCGATGACCACCCGGAACCCCCCCCCGTGATCTTTGGCACCACGAAGATGATGGAGTAAACGCCCAACCCCTGCTCCGCCAAGGGAACCGGGACAACCGCCAGTTTGCTGACCAAAGAACAAACCCCGTCCAACAAGGCCAGACGGCGGGAAGCATCCCGAGGAGAAGGGGTCACCACCACCCCGGAGAGGGGAGGGAGGGACAAGAATCCGATCCGGTAGCCCCTCGAGAAGACATCCAGCACCCATCTGTCCGAGGACGTCAGGCACCAAGCAGGAAGGAACCTGCGAAGTCTCCCACCAACCAGAGGAGGATCACCAGCGAGAACGACCCCAAGGGCGGCCCAGTCAGGAATGCTGCGGACCAGACCTGGCACCCCTCTGGGACTTCTTCTGAAATGCCCGGGGGAAAGAATGCCCAGAGCCATGATGAGTCCGAAAGTAGGACTGCTGAAACCTGGAAGGCTGGCGGAAAGTCCTGGCACCCGAAAACGAGGGACCCCCCCGGGTCGGAAGGTCACGAAAAGATAAAGAATGCTTGCGCTCCTTGAAGACCCTGTGTAGCTACTCTTCCAGCGAGTCACCAAACAGACAGGCACCAGCGAAAAGCAGCCACAAAGCCATGGAACGCCGGGCCGCGTTCGCCATCCAATCCCGCAGAAATAGGATATGGTGGGCAGCAACAGAAGAACCACAGGACACAGCAGAAGCCCTCACAGAAGCAAAGGCGACGTCCGACAGACATTTTCCTCCAGGCGGGCCATAGACTCCAGCTACACCGGACAACTGGCACCCTCCTGCGTGGACGAAAACAGGGACTGTAAATCGGTCAGCAAAGACCGGACAATGTACGCCCCATGAATGCCAGAACGAACAGCCAGATGAGAAGCGGCAGAAGACATCTTCAGGGCAGAATCCACCCACACGCCCACACCGTCCATCAGAACGTGACCAGCAGCCATGGAAGGACGACCCACAAGACTGGCCACCTCAGAGTCCACAGGAACGGAGACAGGCAAAGAGTCAGCCACATCCTATAATGGAGAAAGCAAGGACACAAACCAGGGCATGGAGAAAGATCCGGTACCATCCACACCCGCAACAGAACCACGGACACAAAAGAGGCACCGGCAGAGAAGAGGCAATAAGAAAATCCTAAGAAAGGCAGAAATCCCAACAGCAAGCAACAGATGATCAGAAGAAGGCGCCCAAACCGGGCATCAGCACACCTCCAGGCATCACAGGAGAGGGGAGGAGGCCCCACCAGAAAAAAGGGGAAGATGCAGGCACAGGAGAGGAGCACCTTCCCACACGACAGAGGTAGCACACGACCAACGCTCCAAGCCGAACTCCAAACATCCGGCGTGCAACTACCCCAAAAAAACAGTAGAGGGTAGGAGAGGGGACGTAGCACAGTGTATTTTACTCCTTCAATTTTATAGAGATGAAAGAACAACATTGCTGAGCACGTACCTTAAGTAGACTCCCACCAGACGCCATGCCTGGACGCCAAGTGGCAAGCAGAAGGTCAGTGTCCTGTCCACAGCGCTCTCGAACACTGGGCAACTTAGAACTCACAATGCAGAGGATGCGCAGCAAAGACCACAGAGGAAGCTTGCATGCAACATTCCAGAAAGCGCTCCCCTAAAAAGGTACCAGCAAGGGCCAATGCGGATGCGGGACAGGCGAGCTGCGAACCGTGAATCCCAGCACCAAAGTCGGCAGCGCCAAAAGAATAGCCACATCCACACCCCGGAAGAGCGCAGAAATCGCCCTGATGAGGCTCCGGGTGCAATCCCCGGCAGCTCCAGGAGCCACCGTACAGTCACATAGCTCAGGCTCAGGCTCCAATCTTCATAATGTCCAATAATTGAGACACGCAACCGTGTACAAACACAGAACAGGCATGTCTCCGCCCCAAGAACCGGAGCGCCCGGAGCCCACCCGGGTGCCCGCCCACACCAGCACTCGGCACCGAACACGGCTGACAGGTGTAACAGGGGGCAATGCCCATGCGCGCAAATCCAGGAAGACGCCGCCGAGACAGCCGGCCGTCCCAGTGCAGCAGGGAGAACAACGCGTCCCGGAGGCACACGCAGGAGCCGTCACCAGGGCCCCCACAAGGCAAAGAGGTACTGGCGACATCGGGGAATCCAAAGGGGAGGAGCGCGCCCCAGAACAGCCCAGCACTCACAGCCCCAAACCCCTACCTTGTCCACGGTCGAGGATCCAGCAGGAAAGAACAGCAAGCAGCAGGAGGAAGATTCGCAGCACATCCAGCAGCGCGAACAGAGACCAGGGCAGGAAACGAAACAGGAAGACCCATAAAGCCCAGCAGTATGGGTCACCTGAGCCCAGGAGGAGAAAGGGAAGCCCAGTAGCCCCACTCCAAGTAATCCCACGACGGTCCATGGGAGCCCCCCAGAGCCCAGCAGAAGAGGATCCATAGGACAAACGAAGCAGGTAAGCGCTCGGCACTCACCCCAGCGTCTCCCATCAAGTAAACCACCGACAGGAAACAAAACAGGATTTGCTTCTGGTGGTGAGGTGTGTTATAGCACCTGACAGGAGGGTGGGTGGAGGCTAAAAGCGTTTCCTGTTTTGTTTCCTGTAGTGTGGAATACCTCATGTGTGATGACTGGGTCGAGGACGAGGGACGTAGAGGTAATGTTACTCAAGTAATGCTGGCCTCACACAGCTGAGGATTCGGCAATGTGCAACGTACACAAGTGATGCAGACCTCCCACAGCTGAGGTATCTGCAATGTACACAAGTAATGCTGGCCTCACACAGCTGAGGATTCAGCAACGTGCAACGTACACAAGTAATGAAGGCCTCGCACAGCTGAGGTATCTGCAATGTACACAAGTAATGCAGGCCTCGCACAGCTGAGGTATCTGCAATGTACACAAGTAATGCAGGCCTCGCACAGCTGAGGTATCTGATATGTACACAAGTAATGCAATTCACACACAGCACAAACATCAGTAATGTTACATGAGCAATGCAGGCCTCACACAACAGAGATATCCGAGGTGTTATACAAGTAATGCAAGCCTCGCACAGCAGAGATATCAGTAATGTGCAATATTGCACAAGGAATACAAAACTCACACAGCAGAGGTATCTGCCATGTACACAAGTAATGCATGCCTCACACAGCACAAATATCACTTTTACACAAGCAATGCAGCCCACACGCAACAGAGAAATCCACAATGTTACATAAGTAATGCAGGCCTCATACAGGTGAGATATCTGCAATGTTACACAGGTAAAGCAGGTCTCACTTTGCAGAGGTATCCGCAGCACTACACAAGTAATGCTGGCCTCACACAGCGGAGGTATCAGAAAAGTTACACAACTAATGCAAGTAATGCATTATCAGTAGCAGCATCTGCAATGTTACACAAGTAAATCCAGGCTTCACACAGCAGTGGTATCCGCAGTGTTACAAAACTAATGCAGACCATGCACAGTAGAGTTATCACCTATGTCACACTAGTAATGCAGGCTTCACATAGCAGAGGTATCTGCAGTGTTACACAAGTAACTCGGTCCTCACACAGCATGGATTTCAACAATGTTACTCAAGTAATGCAGGCCTCGCACAGCAGAGGTATCTGCAATGTTACACAGGTAATGCAGGCCTCGCACAACAGAAGTATCCGCAGTGTTACAGTAGTAATGCAGGCCTCGCACGACAGAGGCATCTGCAATGTTACACAAGTAATGTAGGCCTCGCACAACAGAAGTATCCGCAGTGTTACAGTAGTAATGCAGGCCTCGCACAGCAGAGGTATCTGCAATGTTACACAAGTAATGTAGGCCTCGCACAACAGAAGTATCCGCAGTGTTACAGTAGTAATGCAGGCCTCGCACAGCAGAGGTATCTGCAGTGTTACACAAGTAATGCAGGCCTCGCACGGCAGAGGTATCTGCAATGATACACAAGTAATACAGGCCTCGCACAACAGAAGTATCCGCAGTGTTACAGTAGTAATGCAGGCCTCGCACGACAGTGGTATCTGCAATGTACACAAGTAATGCAGGCCTCGCACAGCAGAGGTATCTGCAATGTTACACAAGTAATGCAGGCCTCGCACAACAGAAGTATCCGCAGTGTTACAGTAGTAATGCAGGCCTCGCACAGCAGAGGTATCTGCAGTGTTACACAAGTAATGCAGGCCTCGCACGGCAGAGGTATCCGCAGTGTTACAAAACTAATGCAGACCTTGCACAGTAGAGTTATCACCTATGTCACACTAGTAATGCAGGCTTCGCATAGCAGACGTATCTGCAGTGTTACACAAGTAACTCGGTCCTCACACAGCATGGATTTCAACAATGTTACTCAAGTAATGCAGGCCTCGCACAGCAGATGTATCTGCAATGTTACACAGGTAATGCAGGCCTCGCACAACAGAAGTATCCGCAGTGTTACAGTAGTAATGCAGGCCTCGCACGACAGAGGCATCTGCAATGTACACAAGTAATGCAGGCCTCGCACAGCAGAGGTATCTGCAATGTTACACAAGTAATGCAGGCCTCGCACAACAGAAGTATCCGCAGTGTTACAGTAGTAATGCAGGCCTCGCACAGCAGAGGTATCTGCAGTGTTACACAAGTAATGCAGGCCTCGCACGGCAGAGGTATCCGCAGTGTTACAAAACTAATGCAGACCTTGCACAGTAGAGTTATCACCTATGTCACACTAGTAATGCAGGCTTCGCATAGCAGACGTATCTGCAGTGTTACACAAGTAACTCGGTCTTCACACAGCATGGATTTCAACAATGTTACTCAAGTAATGCAGGCCTCGCACAGCAGAGGTATCTGCAATGATACACAAGTAATACAGGCCTCGCACAACAGAAGTATCCGCAGTGTTACAGTAGTAATGCAGGCCTCGCACGACAGTGGTATCTGCAATGTACACAAGTAATGCAGGCCTCGCACAGCAGAGGTATCTGCAATGTTACACAAGTAATGCAGGCCTCGCACAACAGAAGTATCCGCAGTGTTACAGTAGTAATGCAGGCCTCGCACAGCAGAGGTATCTGCAGTGTTACACAAGTAATGCAGGCCGCGCACAACAGAAGTATCCGCAGTGTTACAGTAGTAATGCAGGCCTCGCACAGCAGAGGTATCTGCAGTGTTACACAAGTAATGCAGGCCGCGCACAACAGAAGTATCCGCAGTGTTACAGTAGTAATGCAGGCCTCGCACGGCAGAGGTATCTGCAATGTTACACAAGTAATGCAGGCCTCGCACAACAGAAGTATCCGCAGTGTTACAGTAGTAATGCAGGCCTCGCACAACAGAAGTATCCGCAGTGTTACAGTAGTAATGCAGGCCTCGCACGGCAGAGGTATCTGCAATGTTACACAAGTAATGCAGGCCTCGCACAACAGAAGTATCCGCAGTGTTACAGTAGTAATGCAGGCCTCGCACAACAGATGTATCCGCAGTGTTACAGTAGTAATGCAGACCTCGCACGACAGAGGTATCCGCAGTGTTACAGTAGTAATGCAGGCCTTGCATGGCAGAGGTATCTGCAATGTTACACAAGTAATGCAGGCCTCGCACAACAGAAGTATCTGCAGTGTTACAGTAGTAATGCAGGCCTCGCACAACAGAAGTATCCGCAGTGTTACAGTAGTAATGCAGACCTCGCACGACAGAGGTATCCGCAGTGTTACAGTAGTAATGCAGGCCTCGCACAGCAGAGGTATCTGCAATGTTACACAAGTAATGCATGCCTCGCACTGCAGAGGTATCTGCAGTGTTACTCAAGTAATGCAGGCCTCGCACAGCAGAGGTATCTGCAATGTTACTCAAGTAATGCAGGCCTTGCACTGCAGAGATATCAGTAATGTTACTCAAGTAATGCAGGCCTCGCACGGCAGAGGTATCTGCAATGTTACACAAGTAATGCATGCCTCGCACTGCAGAGGTATCTGCAGTGTTACTCAAGTAATGCAGGCCTCGCACAGCAGAGGTATCTGCAATGTTACTCAAGTAATGCAGGCCTTGCACTGCAGAGATATCAGTAATGTTACTCAAGTAATGCATGCCTCGCACGGCAGAGGTATCCGCAGTGTTACACAAGTTGGGAGGCCATAGCTTTCAGACTGAAGGAGCACATCCCAGGTTTCAAAGGCTGACAGACGGCTTTGAGAGTGACACCCTTCTTCACTGCAGCCAGTGAAGCCCAAGAAGAGCTGGGTCTTGGGAGCCCACTTTGAAAGACTCAATAGCAGCCAATCTGCCAAGTTCTAAACCTTTGGAGTCTCAGCAGCTGTGACTGGGAGACACCCAAATACAAGATATTGCAGTAATCCAGCCGCGAGGGGACTAAAGATTGGATTACTGTCTTTTGGGCAGATGAGGAGCCCGATACCATGTTTCAAAGACTTGAGAACCCCAAAACACCTGTTTGCTAAAGCTGTGACTTGATCATTAAAAGTCAACTTTTGGTCAAACCAAATGTCCAAGTTCTTGACTTAAGGCTTTGGCGATGGAAAAGACCCAAGTGGAAGAGGTGTGGCGCAGCGGCCAGAGTGCCTGAGACCGGACCACAGGGTTCACCGTTCGATCCCGGCGCCAGCGGCAGGTCAGCCCAGCACCATGTGACTCTGGGCAATAGCTGGCTTAATCTTCCCGACGGCCCCAAGCGCCGTATTTCATTTTCATTTCATTTCGAGTGGCACTGGCCACCCGTCAGGAGACCAAATGGTAGGTTGAGCCTCTGGTTACCCTTCTACATTTTGCAAACATGTTTAGGTATCACAGTGCACAACGAAGTGAGTTTGTTCAGGATCACCCAGAGTGTCAGCAAGGAGCTGGGCCTCAGTGCCTTGAAGCCCAGACCCCTGCGCGCTCCCGCTGTGTTACGTGTTCCAGGTAGAGGCTCTATTCTGGAATTTTGGTTTCGAGGAATCTCTTTGTGGATCTGATTTCTCGTGAGAGTTTCACTCAAGGAATAATTAACAGGTATTGATAATTAAAGCATTACTTAATTAGATGAAACTGGGCCCAGAATAGAACCTGTGTCCATGCAGGGAGTTTTCGCTCCTCCATAAATCGATGTAGGTGTGCCTGGACCTGCCTTGAATCCAGATTGAGGCTCAGGTGTGATTGACAAGGAGGCCTCCACCCAGGGAGAGCTTAAAACCTGCCCGAGGTTTGGCCTCAGAGCATTCGGCGCCCTCCCCAGCATCAGCATGAAGACTGCAGGCTCCCTCCTCCTCCTCCTCGCGGGGGTCGCCCTCTGGTCCCAGGAGGTGTCCTCAACACCACTAGGTGAGAGAGCCAGCACTTTCTTGTGACTTACAGCCAGTCTGCTAGGAGCTGCATGCAGGGACATCTAAGGATTTCAGGGACCCTGAGCCGAGCATATGGGGGCCAGTCCTGACCTCTTTGAATGTATGATCCAGTGTCAGCTCTTTCATGCCCTCTTCGGCCAGGTCCCTGACAGTGCGCAGGCGCACTGGCCCACACTCTAAAGGTAAGTACATCTAGTATTCGGGGATAGTGACATGCTTGTTCAATATTGTGATTCTGCAGCAGTTCACTAACATTGCAAATAATCGTTGTGACCCCGGCCACATCTCATTTGTGAGCTCCTGTTTTGATCTAAAAGAAGCTGTTTTTATGAACACCTTCCTGCACATCGACAATCACCACCGGCGGTTTGAGGTTTCCATCTGTGCTGCAAAATGGAGTGCACAGAGAAACAGCAAAAACCAGGAGAAATTAATCATTTCTCCTCGTTTCATCAGGCTGAAACCAGGTTTTCCCTGGTGCTGGTCCATATTTACCCCACCCTTATAAATATGGGGCAGAACGCCCTCTGCAACTCCCCTTGCCCCACCTTTCACGGTACGTGCTGCGTGAAAGGGAGCCTTATTCACAAGGCGGTGTTAAGCCAGGTTAAATGACTTTACTCCAATTTTTAATGAAGGCAAAGGGCATGTACCCACCAGAACGTCACAAAACATGACATGTCTGTGGTTATAAGCGCTTGCAAAGATGCTCCAGGGAGTGGTGGGGGTGGGTGGCAGGAGGTCAGATGGGAGAGGCCAAGTTATTCCTCTGACCACTTGTCGCACTTACAAGCGAGGGCAGATGATCACAGGGTGCACACAATTCTAGATGGCCTCTCCTCTTTGTTGCTGCCTTACATTCTAGCACCTTGATGTCCAAAGGAGTCACTGTTCACTTTAGAAATGTGTTAATTGTCGATAATTATGGGGGGCATGTTCTCACCTTGATGTCCAGAGTGTCATCACAGACAACTGGAGCCTCCCTCTGGTTGTCTATTGCATGTCACTCAGAGCAGCCCCCAAAACAAGCGCAGCAGGGGCGTGGTCACTCAGCAGGGGGGCTCTTAAAACAAAAGCTCAGGTGATCAAACCCTGGGGCTCGGACGGAGGGCATGGATGTTACCCTGAATGAATAAATGCCCCCCTGAGCTGCTCCGACAACAGGTGGCGGACAATGGAAGCAGTGGGGATCCCAGAAGTGGCTTTAGTTTATGTTTGATGTCCACTACAGCAGGAGATGAACCAACCCAATCGAGCGGGGCAGTCGACTGCTACGAACTTCTCTTTTTAGCTCAATATGTGATACGGCCCAATCTGAACAAAACAGTGAGACCACGTGCACATCCGTTCGTTCTGCAGCACCATAACCTACTCATGCTCTTGCCAGCATGACCTACTCATGCTCTTGGCAGCATGACCTACTGATGTTCTTGGCTCCTTGTGTTTGGATCTGAGTCAGAAGCAGCTTCAGCTGTTTACACAAACTTATGCAATGTACAATAAACAAGGAGTGGCAAAACCATTAGTCCTGGTGTTGGCTGCCAGCCCACTGGCTTTGTCATTCCTTGTTTTTTTTATGTTTTGTACATTTTCTTTAGAAATTTAATTAACACATGTCTTCTCCAGCATACACCTGGACAGGCGGCTTTTTAGTTTTGTAATAAGGTTTTAAATAAACATTCAATGTTGGCACCCAGTGCCTGCACATACCACATGCATTTGGTATATTTCAACGAGATTACCTGATCCAATAATCAAAAGTAGTTTAGTAACAAATAAAACAAGCACTGGCGTTGCCAATAGGTCTCGCAGTAGGAAAGTTTGAGCTATTGGTTTTCTAAATAACTTTTTATTTTTTTTGTGATTTACAATGCCCATATTTTTAACTTCTCGCATTAGGAAAGTTTGAGTGATTGGTATTGTAAATGACACTTTTTTAATTTATGTGTTGGTTTTGAAAATAGCAAAATTAATAGCTTTGTCAGTTACAATGTCAATAGTTGTAACTTTCGCAAATGTGACACCTATAGCATTTGTAATGCAATGTGTGTTGTATTTACGTGACTTAGATGTAATGATATTACAAATAACAATGGCTTTTAATTTTGTAAATAATTAATACTTAAATAATGGCAATAGCTTAAACGTTTGTAAATACATTTTGTGAAGATTATGTTCAGTGTATTTTATTGTGACGAAAATCCAAGAACATTGCATTTGCACCTACACACACATATGTGTTGTAGCGCTGAGTGGTGTGAGGGTGTGAGGGTGAGGGTGAGGGGCTGTGAGGGTGAGGGCGAGTGGGTGTGTGAGTGTGTGAGGGTGAGTGAGGGGGTGTGAGGGTGAGAGTGTGTGAGGGTGTGAGGCTGAGTGAGAGGGTTGTGAGGGGGTGTGGGGGTGAGGGTGAGGGGATGTGAGGGTGGGTGAGGGTGAGGGGGTGTGAGGGTGGGTGAGGGTGTGACGGTTAAAAACAATTATTAGCCACCCCTAAAAAGGAAACTTTGGAAGTGGTCACCACACTGCCATTCTTATCCATTCCCACAACAGCGCAGCCTATGTACTGTGTGAGCATTCTAGTGGAGGAACCCTTTAAGGAGCGAGCCACTTTGTTATGACGGTGACTGTCTGCATGTTTATAATGAAGACTGGGGAAGACTCAGCTTTCAGAAATGCCATGTAGGACGGATAGATGGACTTTTTAGCATGCATCCAATTATTATTTAAGAAGATGTTTTGCAAGTTGCATTTCAGTTGCTGGGCAGTCGTTTTCCTGGGATAAAAGACAGCTGCTCAAAGGCAAAATGCTTTCTCGACCTCAGCAAACGTATTACGATGTAAAATAGTTTAAAAACAAATTAGGAAACTACTCTCTCAATAAAGCTCAGAGTTGACTTTATTTGCCATGAAAATTAAAGTCTAAGCTTATGCAGATATCTAAACAAGAGAATGAAACGTTTACAGAAAACGTCTGCAGTAAATAACCTTCCCTGCACTGAGATTAATTTTAAACACAGCGAAGACAAAGTGCAATCCAACTGAGGGGGGGGCAAGATAATGCAGCAAACATCCGATCTTAATCCAACCCAAAAAAAAAAAAACAGCTTGCCGATTTCGATTACTGGCACGTTTATATACAGTGCTGCTCAGAATTGTAAATGCAGCTTTGTGAGAGGTGGTAGGACCAACAACCATGTTAGGCGACAGGCAGAGGCCACGCGCGGCGGACATCAAAGGAAAAGTGGGAGGGGAAAAAACTGATTAGCGGGGAAGCAGATTGCCTTCAAGCAAGCCTCTTTAAAGCTCTCGCGTTTGACGTGGCCAGCGAGTGGGGGGAGGAAAGCGAGTGAGGGGGAGAAGAAGCCTAAACCTATTGCTTTAATCCTGGTACAAAAAGAGAAAGTGCCGGTTTCAAGCATTTACTTTCCCACGTGGGTTTAGAATTGTAGCAAATCCTTTTGTGGCGTCCTCCAATTGGTTCTGTAGTGCTGTGTATGTCTGTCTGTAGTCTAACAGGTTACACAGTAGACCATGGGCTCACGAGGCGGTACAGTAGAGACTCTTATACGGGGTTCAGTCAGTAAGGAAATTGTGTTCACGTCACATGCGCTATCACATTAAACATACAAAAGAAACGTATAAAAACACAATGGGGAGAGTGGGACTGCAACGGTGGATCAGGTAGGGTTATTGGAGGAAGGACGGGCAGGGAGGCAACATAGAAGCTGGCGTGTTAGGGAAAAAAAGGTGTGGGACTGCGAGGAGCAGTCAAAGCAAAGATGAGTTTGGAGAGTGTGGGGATTTACAAGGAGAGCATGGGGAACAGGGATGTGAGGGGAAGCAGTACAGAGTTGAGGCCTAGAAAGCACATGCAGTCCAATGGAGTGCGAAGAAGGAGAAGTTTGAAGTAAACTGGAAACAAGAATTTTGAAATGACAAAATGGGGCTTGAGCAGTGGTTTGCTTTACGTTCAGACACCGCAAAATTTACTCTTAGGGGGTGGGGTAAGGACGCCAGCTGTGTGTGTCTGTCTGGATCAGTTCATCTGTATGTGTGTACGAAACTGTCTGTGACTTTGTCTCGGTGTCGGCGACTGAGGTGTATCTTGCATGTGATCTTTGCCGTCCTTATACGAATCTCCTCCTACCATCTGCACATGCTTTTCAGTCCGCCCCGACTGTACCATGTCTGTGCATGCCTACCCGTCAGTGAGAGCCATGGCATGTACGAATGCCCGTCCGTACCAAGCAAGTCTTATTCTGATTGATGCATTTGTGTTCCTGAAATTCCGTTTCGCTGAAAATGATGTATAAAATAAAAGCTTTCAGAAATATGTAACCGGAACATCACAACCAAAGCAAACACACATCTGAAAATGCACAAGAAAGCCAAAATATCTAGCCTGCATCTTCAGTCCTGACTAAATCATTTAAAATAAACGCCTAGTGCAGTGAAACATGACAAAAAAGTTTACAGGTTTTATTTTCCATGGCGGGAGAGCCTGGGTCGGGAATGCGAGCGAGGGGAGGCAGGCAGATTACGAGGGAAGCCGGATGGGGGCGGGAGAGCCTGGTGGGGGAGCGTGAATGCGCGAGGGGAGGCAGGCGGATTGGGAGGGAAGCCTGATGGGGGCGGGAGAGCCTGGTGGGTGGGCGTGAATGCGAGAGAGGGGAGGTGCTGGTGTGGGAGGGGGGAGATGCTGGTGTGGGAGGAGTGCTGTGTGTGTCTGTCTGGATCAGTTCATCTGTATGTGTGTACGAAACTGTCTGTGACTTTGTCTCGGTGTCGGCGACTGAGGTGTATCTTGCATGTGATCTTTGCCGTCCTTATACGAATCTCTTCCTACCATCTGCACATGCTTTTCAGTCCGCCCCGACTGTACCATGTCTGTGCATGCCTACCCGTCAGTGAGAGCCATGGCATGTACGAATGCCCGTCCGTACCAAGCAAGTCTTATTCTGATTGATGCATTTGTGTTCCTGAAATTCCGTTTCGCTAAAAATGATGTATAAAATAAAAGCTTTCAGAAATATGTAACCGGAACATCACCACCAAAGCAAACACACATCTGAAAATGCACAAGAAAGCCAAAATATCTAGCCTGCATATTCAGTCCTGACTAAATCATTTAAAATAAACGCCTAGTGCAGTGAAACATGACAAAAAAGTTTACAGGTTTTATTTTCCATGGCGGGAGAGCCTGGGTCGGGAATGCGAGCGAGGGGAGGCAGGCAGATTACGAGGGAAGCCGGATGGGGGCGGGAGAGCCTGGTGGGGGAGCGTGAATGCGCGAGGGGAGGCAGGCGGATTGGGAGGGAAGCCTGATGGGGGCGGGAGAGCCTGGTGGGTGGGTGTGAATGCGAGAAAGGGGAGGTGCTGGTGTGGGAGGGGGGAGATGCTGGTGTGGGAGGAGTGCTGCTAGGGGAGGAGAAGCCGGATGGCGCGAATGCGAGAGAGGGGAGGTGCTGGTGTGGGAGGGGGGAGTTGCTGGCGTGGGAGGAGTGCTGCTAGGGGAGGACTGGGGTGGGCTTGGATGCGATGCGCGTGCATGTACACGGGCACTGCATGAAAACCGCGGGGCTGAAAGCCCTTTGGTTTGAAGATGTTTTCGCCACATGAATTCTCGCTACGCTCGATGCGCTTGCGCGCATCGATAGGTCGCGAGACCTAAAAAATAACAAGTGGTCACGGCACACCAGCCCTGGCACTGAATTGTGGAGAACGCTGTCCCGCTGCTGTGGGGAGGGGGGGGGGCGGGTAGAAGCAATATGTGAATGGACTTGAGCAGACCAATGGATGAAGAGAGCTGACCGAAAGCCCTTGTATATATGTGTGCATAAATGTATATTTATCAAATATATGAAAAATGAAGCTGGTGAGATAGCCAAGCCTGCCCAAAGCTAGACCTAAAATATAAAACCAAAAATTGCATGCATAGAAATAGACTTTGGGTCAGCCCTCTTCTGCCATTGCTCTGTTGAGTTGTCACTCAAATGAACTATATAATTTGCTCCCTATTTCAGCCTTTGGCTTGTAGGCAGCACCAATTGTGGATTGGCCCACAGGACACCAGTTGGTATGTCAGCTGTCAGGTGAGTGACAGCCTTTGGCTGGTTTACATCTGTGCATGCGCCGAAATCCAAGAGATAAAGTAGTCCCTCCTTCTCTTTCAGCACATCTCCCTGCAAAGATCACTCCGCCATAGCGTCAAACACAGCCACTCTACCTGCCCCCTATGAGGGAGAGCAGTGCACGGAAGGCCAAGTGGTGCATTCGTGCTACAGTCCTCTGCACCGAAAGCCCTCGTCCAGCAGCAGCAGGGGTGCCGTTCATGCCGCCATGACCCGCTCACAGGCCAAACTTGTGAACCTGCTGTGAATCGCTCGACTTCAGAGCTTCCTGCCCTTTAGCAGAGCACTGGCACACGCAACCTCAGAGACAGGGCTTTACGTGGAATGAAGAAACTAGGGACTCTCAAATTGGCGTGGCCAATGTAATTAAGGATGTGGCTTAAAAACACATAAGCTAAAAACATGTCCTTAGTGTAGTGTGCTGCCCGACTGGTAATCCAGGCCTGCTGCTTCTGTTAATGCATCCAGATATATACTACAACAAATAACATTACATCTACAACAAGACAACTATAGGCTTTGCCAGTGGTTATTAGTTGTGTAAGATAAATGAGCAACACTTATGGCTTCATAGCATAGACTATTGAAAATGCTTCAGTTTTGAAATGAAGAGACACTGTGAAAGAACTAAAGGAGTCTCCTGAAGGTCCCTCAAAGGCCTTCACTGGCTCGTACTGCTGCAGAGTTAGGATTTAGGTGCCGGAGTGCGGCATTAGCCTTCTTGGCTTAACGCTGCGCTCTGCCACTTCTGAAACAAAGTGTCCCTTCCTGCACATTAACAATCATTTGAAAGATGAGGAGTTGCAACTTCTATGTGCGCTGCATGAATACAACTCATATAGAAGTTACAAATCACCATTTGAGATTGTTTATGTGAGGAAGGGACACCATTGTTTCAGAAGTGGCAGAGCGCAGCGTTAAGCCAAGAAGGCTAACACAGCACTCAGGGGCGTAACACTGGCCTCCGCAGCTCCCGCGGTGCGGGGGGCCCCAAGCTCCAAGGGGCCCCCTAGGCACTGCACTCTGCCGGAGAACTCCTGATTGGGCCCGGAGGGGGCCCCACTACGTACCGTGCAGGGAGCCCCCACACTTTTCGTTACCCCAGTGGCTGCACTCCGCCACTTCCTTGTAAATATGCCCCATTGTTCCCTCCAACATGTCCACTGCTGCACATAGCAAGTTCTTAATTTGTTCGTAATAGCTGTGTGTGTGTTACGAAGTCCTTCTCCAGTTTTTGCCTCCTCTGGTTAGGTCTGTGAGGGCAACAATGTGAAGCCGATTGAAGTGGAGATTGTGGCCCCGCTGTCACCATACAGTGCATCATCACCCGATGACATTAGCTTAGGAAGGATGAGGGGACCAGCAGCTTTCAGAGTCAGACTGCTGAATCTCTACCCTTTCTGTTTTTAACTTTTTTTTGTGCTTGATTTTCTTACCCCATGGGAAGGTGTCTTTCTTCTGTACCATGTTGTTATTAAAATGTGTGCTACCTGGAGAAAAAAGCCCCACTGGCTGTGTTGTTCCATCAGAGGAAGGACATAAGTGGGCAACAGAGAGCAGGGTTTATCTACATCATCCTTTCCCCATTACATGCTAGTCTTTAGGTCTCCTAACACACCTAACAAATCTACATACCATAGATGCTTACTATAACCGCTTATCTACGAAACATACCGAAAGTGTGCACCTCAGAATAACTGCCATAGAAAATATCACTACAATACAAACATTTCTACTGTATCTGCCTACTATACCATCCATACCTGCCGACCATAACTCATTCCTGTGAGAAATGTGACAACCTCAGCCTGTCCCCTCCCGTGCACAACTACACACAGCAATGTGACAACCTCAGCCTGTCCCCTCCTGCCACACCTACACACAGCAACATGACAACCTCAGCCTGTCCCCTCCTGCGCACACCTACACACAGCAACATGACAACCTCAGCCTGTCCCCTCCTGCGCACACCTACACACAGCAATGTGACAAACACATCCTGTCAACTCCTGTGCACAACTACACACAGCAACATGACAACCTCAGCCTGTCCCCTCCCGCGCACAACTACACACAACAATGTGACAAACTCAGCCTGTCAACTCCCGTGCACAACTACACACAGCAATGTGACAACCACAGCCTGTCCCCTCCCGCGCACAACTACACACAACAATGTGACAAACTCAGCCTGTCAACTCTCGTGCACAACTACACACAGCATTGTGACAACCACAGCCTGTCCCCTCCCGTGCACAACTACACACAGCAATATGACAACCGCAGCCTGTCCCCTCCCGCGCACAACTACACACAACAATGTGACAAACTCAGCCTGTCAACTCCCGTGCACAACTACACACAGCAATGTGACAACCACAGCCTGTCCCCTGCCGTGCACAACTACACACAGCAATGTGACAACCACAGCCTGTCCCCTCCCGCGCACAACTACACACAGCAATGTGACAACCTCAGCCTGTCCCCTCCCGTGCACAGCTACACACAGCAACATGACAACCTCAGCCTGTCCTCTCATGTGCACAACCACACACAGCAATGTGACAACCTCAGCCCTCCCCTACCGTGCACCACTACACACAGCAACGTGACAACCTCAGCCTGTCCCCTCCCGTGCACAACTACACACAGCAACGTGACAACTTCAGCCTCTCCCCTCCTATGCACAACTACACACAGCAACAGGACAACCTCAGTCTCTCCCCTGCCATGCACAACTACACAAAGCAATGTGACAACCTTAGCCTGTCAAGTTCAAGTTCAAGTTCAAGAATGTATATAGCGCACTACTCACCCAGAGGGTCTCAAGGCGCTTGGGGGGGGGGGATTATTATTTATGGAATAGCCAGGTTTTAAGTTCTTTTCTGAAGGAGATGCGGTTCTGTGTAAGGCGGAGGTGAGTGGGGAGTGAGTTCCAGGTCTTGGCCGCCAAGTAGGAGAAGGATCTACCTCCCATCGTGGATCTTTGGATACGCGGAACTGCAGCGAGGCCTTGATTGGAGGATCTTAGTTGGCGGGTGGGTGTGTAGAAGGATAGTCGAGTGTTGAGGCATTCGGGCCCTAGTTTGTAGAGGGCCTTGTGTGCGTGGGTGAGGAGACGAAATGTTATTCTCTTGTTGACGGGAAGCCAGTGGAGGTCTTTCAGGTGGCCGGTAATGTGATCTTGGGGAGGGATATCCAAAATGAGTCTTGCTGATGCGTTTTGGATGCGTTGGAGTTTTTTCTGTAATTTGGCTGTAATTCCGGCGTAGAGGGTGTTTCCGTAGTCTAGTCGACTCGTAACCAGTGCGTGGGTGACAGTCTTTCTTGTTTCGGCAGGGATCCAATGGAAGATTTTTTTGAGCATATGAAGTACACAGCAACATGACAACCTCAGCCTGTCCCCTCCCGTGCACCACTACACAAAGCAATGTGACAACCTCAGCCTGTCCCCTCCCATGCACAGCTACACACAGCAATGTGAAAACCTCAGCCTGTCCCCTCCGGTGCACAGCTACACACAGCAATGTGACAACCTCAGCCTGTCCCCTCCCGTGCATAGCTACACACAGCAATGTGACAACCTCAGCCTCTCCCCATGCACAACTACACACAGCAACGTAACAACCTCAGCCTCTCCCCTCCCGTGCACAACTACACACAGCAGTGTGACAACATCAGACTCTCTCCCGTGCACAGCTACACACAGCAATGTGACAACCTCAGCCGGTCCGCTCCCGTACACACCTACACACAGCAATGTGACAACCTCAGCATGTCCCCTCCCGTGCTCAGGTACACACAGCAACATGAAAAAACCTCAGCCTCTCCCCTCCCATGCACAACTACACACAGCAATAAGACAACCTCAGCCTGTCCCCTCCCTTTCACAGCTACACACAGCAATATGACAACCTCAGCCTCTCCTCTCCACTCCCGTGCACAGCTACACACAGCGACATGACAACCGCAGCCTCTCCCCTCCCGTGCAAAACTACACACAGCAATGTGACAGCCTCAGCCTCTCCCCCTGTGCACAGCTACACACAACAATGTGACAACCTCAGCCTGTCCCCTCCCGTGCACGGCTACACACAGCAACGTGACAACCTCAGCCTGTCCCCTCCCTTGCACAGCTACACACAGCAACGTGACAACCTCAGCCTGTCCCATCCCGTGCACAACTACACACAGCAACGTGACAACCTCAGCCTCTCCCCCAATCACAGCTACACACAGCAATGTGACAACCTCAGCCTTTCCCCTCACGTGCACAGCTATACACAGCAATGTGACAACCTCAGCCTGTCCCCTCCCTTGCACAGCTACACACAGCAATGTGACAACCTCAGCCTGTCCCCTCCTGTGCACAGCTCCACACAGCAACATGACAACCTCAGCCTGTCCCCTCCCGTGCACAACTACACACAGCAATGTGACAACCTCAGCCTGTCCCCTCCTGTGCACAGCTACACACAGCAATGTGACAACCTCAGCCTGTCCCCACCCGTGCACAGGTACACACAGCAATGTGACAACCTCAGCCTGTCCCCTCCCGTGCACAGCTACACACAGCAACGTGACAACCTCAGCCTGTCCCCTCCCGCGCACAACTACACAAAGCAATGTGACAACCTCAGCCTGTCCCCTCCCGTGCACCACTACACACAGCAATGAGACAACCTCAGCCTGTCCCCTCCCGTGCACCACTACACAAAGCAATGTGACAACCTCAGCCTGTTCCCTGCCGTGCACAGCTACACACAGCAATGTGACAACCTCAGCCCTCCCCTCCCGTGCACCACTACACACAGCAACGTGACAACCTCAGCCTGTCCCCACCCGTGCACAGCTACACACAGCAATGTGACAACCTCAGCCCTCCCCTCCCGTGCACCACTACACACAGCAACGTGACAACCTCAGCCTGTCCCCTCCCGTGCACCACTACACACAGCAACGTGACAATCTCAGCCTGTCCCCTCCTGTGCACAGCTACACACAGCAACATGACAACCTCAGCCTGTCCCCTCCCGTGCACAACTACACACAGCAATGTGACAACCTCAGCCTGTCCCCTCCTGTGCACAGCTACACACAGCAATGTGACAACCTCAGCCTGTCCCCACCCGTGCACAGGTACACACAGCAATGTGACAACCTCAGCCTGTCCCCTCCCGTGCACAGCTACACACAGCAACGTGTCAACCTCAGCCTGTCCCCTCCCGCGCACAACTACACAAAGCAATGTGACAACCTCAGCCTGTCCCCTCCTGCGCACACCTACACACAGCAATGTGACAACCTCAGCCTGTCCCCTCCCGTGCACCACTACACACAGCAATGAGACAACCCCAGCCTGTCCCCTCCCGTGCACCACTACACAAAGCAATGTGACAACCTCAGCCTGTTCCCTGCCGTGCACAGCTACACACAGCAATGTGACAACCTCAGCCCTCCCCTCCCGTGCACCACTACACACAGCAACGTGACAACCTCAGCCTGTCCCCACCCGTGCACAGCTACACACAGCAATGTGACAACCTCAGCCCTCCCCTCCTGTGCACCACTACACACAGCAACGTGACAACCTCAGCCTGTCCCCTCCCGTGCACCACTACACACAGCAACGTGACAATCTCAGCCTCTCCCCTCCCATGCACAACTACACACAGCAACATGACAACCTCAGCTTCTCCCCTCCCATGCACAACTACACACAGCAATGTGAAAACCTTAGCGTGTCCCCTCCCATGCACAGCTATACACAGCAATGTGACAACCTCAGCCTGTTCTCTCCCGTGCACAGCTACACACAGCTATGAGACAACTTCAGCCTGTCTCCTCCCGTGCACCACCACACACAGCAATGAGACAACCTCAGCCTGTCCCCTCCCGTGCACCACTACACCCAGCAATGAGACAACCTCAGCCTGTCCCCTCCCGTGTACAACTACACACAGCAATGAGACAACCTCAGCCTGTCCCCTCCCGTGCACCACTACACCCAGCAATGAGACAACCTCAGCCTGTCCCCTCCCGTGTACCACTACACACAGCAATGAGACAACCTCAGCCTGTCCCCTCCCGTGCACCACTACACACAGCAATGAGACAACCTCAGCCTGTCCCCTCCCGTGCACCACTACACAAAGCAATGAGACAACCTCAGCCTGTCCCCTCCCGTGCACCACTACACACAGCAATGAGACAACCTCAGCCTGTCCCCTCCCGTGCACCACTACACAAAGCAATGTGACAACCTCAGCCTGTTCCCTGCCGTGCACAGCTACACACAGCAATGTGACAACCTCAGCCCTCCCCTCCCGTGCACCACTACACAGAGCAACGTGACAACCTCAGCCTGTCCCCACCCGTGCACAGCTACACACAGCAATGTGACAACCTCAGCCCTCCCCTCCCGTGCACCAATACACACAGCAACGTGACAACCTCAGCCTGTCCCCTCCCGTGCACCACTACACACAGCAACGTGACAATCTCAGCCTGTACCCTCCTGTGCACAGCTACACACAGCAACATGACAACCTCAGCCTGTCCCCTCCCGTGCACAACTACACACAGCAATGTGACAACCTCAGCCTGTCCCCTCCTGTGCACAGCTACACACCGCAATGTGACAACCTCAGCCTTTCCCCACCCGTGCACAGGTACACACAGCAATGTGATAACCTCAGCCTGTCCCCTCCCGTGCACAGCTACAGACAGCAACGTGTCAACCTCAGCCTGTCCCCTCCCGCGCACAACTACACAAAGCAATGTGACAACTTCAGCCTGTCCCCTCCTGCGCACACCTACACACAGCAATGTGACAACCTCAGCCTGTCCCCTCCCGTGCACCACTACACACAGCAATGAGACAACCTCAGCCTGTCCCCTCCCGTGCACCACTACACAAAGCAATGTGACAACCTCAGCCTGTTCCCTGCCGTGCACAGCTACAAACAGCAATGTGACAACCTCAGCCCTCCCCTCCCGTGCACCACTACACACAGCAACGTGACAACCTCAGCCTGTCCCCACCCGTGCACAGCTACACACAGCAATGTGACAACCTCAGCCCTCCCCTCCTGTGCACCACTACACACAGCAACGTGACAACCTCAGCCTGTCCCCTCCCGTGCACCACTACACACAGCAACGTGACAATCTCAGCCTCTCCCCTCCCATGCACAACTACACACAGCAACATGACAACCTCAGCTTCTCCCCTCCCATGCACAACTACACACAGCAATGTGAAAACCTTAGCGTGTCCCCTCCCATGCACAGCTATACACAGCAATGTGACAACCTCAGCCTGTTCTCTCCCATGCACAGCTACACACAGCTATGAGACAACTTCAGCCTGTCTCCTCCAGTGCACCACTACACACAGCAATGAGACAACCTCAGCCTGTCCCCTCCCGTGCACCACTACACCCAGCAATGAGACAACCTCAGCCTGTCCCCTCCCGTGTACAACTACACACAGCAATGAGACAACCTCAGCCTGTCCCCTCCCGTGCACCACTACACCCAGCAATGAGACAACCTCAGCCTGTCCCCTCCCGTGTACCACTACACACAGCAATGAGACAACCTCAGCCTGTCCCCTCCCGTGCACCACTACACACAGCAATGAGACAACCTCAGCCTGTCCCCTCCCGTGCACCACTACACACAGCAATGAGACATTCACAGCCTGTCCCCTCCCGTGTACAACTACACACAGCAATGTGACAACCTCAGCCTGTCCCCTCCCGTACACCACTACACACAGCAATGAGACAACCTCAGCCTGTCCCCTCCCGTGCACAACTACACACAGCAATGTGACAACCTCAGCCTGTCCTCTCCCGTGCACAACTACACACAGCAATGAGACAACCTCAGCCTGTCCCCTCCCGTGTACCACTACACACAGCAATGAGACAACCTCAGCCTGTCCCCTCCAGTGCACCACTACACACAGCAATGAGACAACCTCAGCCTGTCCCCTCCCGTGCACCACTACACACAGCAATGAGACATTCACAGCCTGTCCCCACCCGTGCACAGGTACACACAGCAATGTGACAACCTCAGCCTGTCCCCTCCCGTGCACAGGTACACACAGCAAGGTGACAACCTCAGCCTGTCCCCTCCCGTGCACAGCTACACACAGCAACATGACAACCTCAGCCTGTCCCCTCCCGTGCACAACTACACACAGCAATGTGACAACCTCAGCCTGTCCCCTCCTGTGCACAGCTACACACAGCAATGTGACAACCTCAGCCTGTCCCCACCCGTGCACAGGTACACACAGCAATGTGACAACCTCAGCCTGTCCCCACCCGTGCACAGGTACACACAGCAATGTGACAACCTCAGCCTGTCCCCTCCCGTGCACAGCTACACACAGTAATGTGACAACCTCAGCCTGTCCTCTCCCGTGCGCAGCTACACACAGCAACATGACAACCTCAGCCTGTCCCCTCCCGTGCACAACTACACACAGCAATGTGACAACCTCAGCCTGTCCCCTCCTGTGCACAGCTACACACAGCAATGTGACAACCTCAGCCTGTCCCCACCCGTGCACAAGTACACACAGCAATGTGACAACCTCAGCCTGTCCCCTCCCGTGCACAGCTACACACAGCAATGTGACAACCTCAGCCTGTCCTCTCCCGTGCACCACTACACACAGCAATGTGACAACCTCAGCCTGTCCTCTCCCGTGTACAACTACACACAGCAATGTGACAACCTCAGCCTGTCCCCTCCCATGCACCACTACACACAGCAATGAGACAACCTCAGCCTGTCCCCTCCCGTGCACAACTACACACAGCAATGTGACAACCTCAGCCTGTCCTCTCCCGTGCACAACTACACACAGCGATGTGACAACCTCAGCCTGTCCCCTCCTGTGCACCACTACACACAGCAACATGACAACCTCAGCCTGTCCCCTCCCGTGCACAACTACACACAGCAATGAGACAACCTCAGCCTGTCCCCTCCCGTGCACCACTACACACAGCAATGAGACAACCTCAGCCTGTCCCCTCCTGTGCACCACTACACCCAGCAATGAGACAACCTCAGCCTGTCCCCTCCCGTGCACCACTACCCACAGCAATGAGACAACCTCAGCCTGTCCCCTCCAGTGCACCACTATACACAGCAATGAGACAACCTCAGCCTGTCCCCTCCCGTGCACCACTACACACAGCAATGAGACAACCTCAGCCTGTCCCCTCCCGTGCACCACTACACACAGCAATGAGACATTGACAGCCTGTCCCCTCCCATGCACAACTACACACAGCAATGTGACAACCTCAGCCTGTCCCCTCCCATGCACCACTACACACAGCAATGAGACAACCTCAGCCTGTCCCCTCCCGTGCACAACTACACACAGCAATGTGACAACCTCAGCCTGTCCTCTCCCGTGCACAACTACACACAGCAATGAGACAACCTCAGCCTGTCCCCTCCCGTGTACCACTACACACAGCAATGAGACAACCTCAGCCTGTCCCCTCCCGTGCACCACTACACACAGCAATGAGACAACCTCAGCCTGTCCCCTCCCGTGCACCACTACACACAGCAATGAGACATTCACAGCCTGTCCCCACCCGTGCACAGGTACACACAGCAATGTGACAACCTCAGCCTGTCCCTTCCCGTGCACAGGTACACACAGCAATGTGACAACCTCAGCCTGTCCCCTCCCGTGCACAGCTACACACAGCAACATGACAACCTCAGCCTGTTCCCTCCCGTGCACAACTACACACAGCAATGTGACAACCTCAGCCTGTCCCCTCCTGTGCACAGCTACACACAGCAATGTGACAACCTCAGCCTGTCCCCACTCATGCACAGGTACACACAGCAATGTGACAACCTCAGCCTGTCCCCACCCGTGCACAGGTACACACAGCAATGTGACAACCTCAGCCTGTCCCCTCCCGTGCACAGCTACACACAGCAACGTGACAACCTCAGCCTGTCCCCTCCCGTGCACAGCTATACACAGCAATGTGACAACCTCAGCCTGTCCTCTCCCGTGCACAGCTACACACAGCAACATGACAACCTCAGCCTGTCCCCTCCCGTGCACAACTACACACAGCAATGTGACAACCTCAGCCTGTCCCCTCCTGTGCACAGCTACACACAGCAATGTGACAACCTCAGCCTGTCCCCACCCATGCACAGGTACACACAGCAATGTGACAACCTCAGCCTGTCCCCTCCCGTGTACAACTACACACAGCAATGTGACAACCTCAGCCTGTCCCCTCCCGTGCACCACTACACACAGCAATGAGACAACCTCAGCCTGTCCTCTCCCGTGCACCACTACACACAGCAATGTGACAACCTCAGCCTGTCCTCGCCCGTGTACAACTACACACAGCAATGTGACAACCTCAGCCTGTCCCCTCCCGTGCACCACTACACACAGCAATGAGACAACCTCAGCCTGTCCCCTCCCGTGCACAACTACACACAGCAATGTGACAACCTCAGCCTGTCCTCTCCCGTGCACAACTACACACAGCGATGTGACAACCTCAGCCTGTCCCCTCCTGTGCACCACTACACACAACGATGTGACAACCTCAGCCCAGCCAGACTTGTAACAATCAGGAAAGGTTTGCAACTATTTGAACATTTCAGGCACGGCTCATGATTTAGGGACCTATCACGTTGTGTGAAGGAGATATGGGGTGCAGTGGGGCAGAGGCATGAGGGATGGTTCACACTCCTCCCCCTTGTCCGGAGCCATCTTGTAGAGGTGAGGATGGTGTCTGGGCGGGCTCTGAGACGTCATTGAGTCATGACTCTCTCCGTCACTGCTCTCGAGCCCTTTCCTACAGACTGTCGCAGGTAATAGTCGGGCTCCATCAGACAGTGCTTTGGTTGTTGACTGGTGTGACAAACAATAACATTTGTACGGCTGCTGAGAAGTCCCGGGACACGTCACTCTGGGGCAGGTGATTTAGGACTACTAATAACTGAAGGGATAGTAAAGTGTGCAACTGGTATGAAAAGTTAAACCACATTTTCATCTGTAATATGCATAAAAATTGAATAAAATTATGAGCTGAGATGTCCAGTTGGAGACGTCATTTGACCTTTCTTTGCTTTCTGTTCCTTTTCAGACCATCATGATAATCATGGCGGCAACGGAGGGTTTGGAGGTAAGTTGGAACCATGCAAGGCTGCCTTGGGGTCACACATGAAGCACCCACATACAGCGCCCAGGGATGTTACCTGGAGAGCTTCGCTCAGGATAATGCACAGTAGAGCGCAGGCTCGCTTCACAGGAGCGCCAACAGCACTAACCACAATTATACCATCGCATTAATAGCCGCTAGCAAGTGAACAACAATACTGTGTGGATGTGATCAGGAAGGTGTTTGGCGTTTAGTTATTAAATACTAGCATTAAAAAAAGCATTGAAGTGCCTTAAAAGGTTATCACCTTTGTGTACTTCTGTATATACAACTCACCAGCCATTCCTGTGAATCACAATTTCAAATTTTAAGACAATGGGATTGAATAGATTAGGGCTGAAAACAATTATGTGGCAAACATGGAGACTCCAAAGTTTCTGAGTGTGATTTTTGTTTTCATAGATATAAGCAGCCAGTCCCAAAGGTGGACTGCCCAGAGCAGTGTTCATGGGTAATCCAAAGGTGGACAACCCAGAGTAGTGTTCATGGGTGCCCAAAGGTGGACTACCCGGGGCAGTGTTCATGGGTGCCCAAAGGTGGATCACCCAGAGCAGTGTTCATGGGTAATCCAAAGGTGTACTACCCAGAGCAGTGTTCATGGGTGCCCAAAGGTGAAACACCCAGAGCAGTGTTCATGGGTAATCCAAAGGTGGACCACGCAGAGCAGTGTTCATGGGTAATCCAAAGGTGGGCCATCCAGAGCAGTGTTCATGGGTGCCCAAAGGTGGACCACCTAGAGCAGTGTTCATGGGTAATCCAAAGGTGGACCACCCAGAGCAGGGTTCATGGGTATCCAAAGGTGGACCACCCAAAGCAGTGTTCATGGGTATCCAAAGGTGGACCACTCAGAGCAGTGTTCATGGGTGCCCAAAGGTGGTCCACCCTGTGTATTGTTCATGGGTGCCCAAAGGTGGACCACCCAGAGCAGTGTTCATGGGTAATCCAAAGGTGGACCACCCAGAGCAGTGTTCATGGGTGCCCAGAGGTGGACCACCCAGAGAAGTGTTCACAAAGGTGGACCACCCAGAGCAGTGTTCACAAAGGTGGACCACCGAGAGCAGTGTTCATGGGTATCCAAATGTGGACCACTCTGAGCAGTGTTCATGGGTGCTCAAAGGTGGTCCACCCTGTGTATTGTTCATGGGTGCCCATAGGTGGACCACCCAGAGCAGTGTTCATGGGTAATCCAAAGGTGGACCACCCAGAGCAGTATTCATGGGTGCCCAGAGGTGGACCACCCGGAGAAGTGTTCACAAAGGTGGACCACCCAGAGCAGTGTTCACAAGTGGACCACCCAGAGCAGTGTTCATGGGTATCCAAAGGTGGACCACCCAGAGCAGTGTTCATGGGTATCCAAAGGTGGACCACCCTGAGTATTGTTCATGGGTGCCAAAGGTGGTCCACCCTGAGTATTGTTCATGGGTGCCCAATGGTGGTCCACCCTGAGTATTGTTCTTGGGTGCCCAAATGTGGACCACTCTGAGCAGTGTTCATGGGTATCCAAAGGTGGTCCACCCAGAGCAGTGTTCATGGGTGCCCAAAGGTGGTCCACCCTGAGTATTGTTCTTGGGTGCCCAAATGTGGACCACTCTGAGCAGTGTTCATGGGTATCCAAAGGTGGTCCACCCAGAGCAGTGTTCATGGGTGCCCAAATGTGGACCACTCTGAGCAGTGTTCATGGGTGCCCAAAGGAGGTCCACCCAGAGCAGTGTTCATGGGTGCCCAAAGGTCTAAACGAAGGTATGTATCTAGCATGCAGATCAGAAATTGCCGCTACCTGCCAGCTGCCATGTTAGGTGCTGGATTGACAGTTCAATAGGAGTAAAATCAATTGATGGTAATTGACGCATTAAAACAGGGCAGGAAGTGCTGATTAGTGGAATATAGATGGCAACAGGATGACGCCTCTTGATTAGATTATTAAAAATCATTTGCACGGGTTAGGCAAATACATTTTGGCTCAGGTCAGGGATAAATATTGATGTAGCGCATTTAGAAATTTATGCTATATCATTTTTTATATTAGCTAATGGTATCAATCGATTTTTTGAGATACAACGTTAATGGATTTACTTAGAATGTGCATAACAAAATGAATTTGAGCTTATGGACAATAATTGATAATGGAAGAGTGCAGAAAAAAAAGCTAGGGGGAAATTGATTAGAAGGGGTAAGCAGCTGGTTCTAAAAGAGAGCATTTTTATTTGGGTTTTGCATTTTTGCTTTTTTCATTATGTTTTCTCTGTACTTTCAAACAGCCTCAACCCAACTGGAACCGCCTTTTTCATACTGCGTCATGCAACCAAGCGCAAACCAATCGAGACACGGATGAGTTTCATGATGCTTCTGTGCAGCATGTGGGAATAGGTCCAGCACTCTGAACCTCCACTGCGTGTGGGCGGGGATATCTGGGTCTTGTTCTGGTGATTCGGCTCTGATCGGGCACATCCTTCCGCCTATCTTGTTTCAGATGCCTTCACATTATGGGGGCTCCAAATAAATGTAGTCCCATGGGGCCCGCTTATTTCAACGTCACACAGTTTGTAAATTATTATCCTCCAATTCCATTTGTATTTTTCCTAGGTGTTCACAAAGTTGTTTCTCTCAGCTAACAGCTTTCTTCTCTGTTCAGATGAATTCACCTTTTTGTCTGCCCTATAAGGGGGCAGCACCCTCCTCTAAATGTGGCCAGCCTGTGGTCCCCCCTCTCTCATCTGCAGTTTGAGCCCTGATCTCCACCTTCAGCCATCTTCTTCCAATGAACCAGTTAGCAAGGGGGGTCTCTTTTTTATGGAATGATACATCATCCCCAAAATGCCTCCCCCTTCCTCTTGGTAGTCCGCTCCAGAACCAAGGTGGGACGTGGCTGGGGCTGTTTTAACCTCATGGGGCACTTGCTTGGGGCAGCAGGATACAAGCATTCTTGTAAACAGGAGACTCTGAGCTGACCTCAAGTCTTCCTGTCCTCACCGTCAGACAAAGGACTCAGCATTGCCCCATGGTCTGCATGGCTGTGAGCCCAGTGGCTGCAGCAGGGGGGGTTAGTATATTATCCGCTGGGAGTATGACGTGTTACCATGAGCAGGGGGGCATACATCCTTGGGGAAAGGGGAATGGATGGACCTCACACCGCCTCAACTTTGCAAGATTTGGACAATTAGAATTGCTTGGAACTTCGGGGCATATTATCAAGCACAGCGTTAAAATTGACGCTGCCTTATGGGCAGGAAACTGCTGCTAAAGCGGCCATAAGGGGCTTAATTATATGCCGTAGAGAAGTCCAACAGAAGCCCATATTCACACCAGAACCTGGGCTGCTATGGGAATCCACAAGGGCATATTATCAAGCCCATTATCGCCGCTTTAGTGGCAGTTTGGCTGCCGATAAAGCAGCGATAATGTTAACGCCGCTTCTTGATAATATGCCCCCAAATGCGTTCATTGGGATGAGCCGGCATTTTCAACGAGTGCTGAGAGAGTGTATGCTACAGGGGATGAGAGGGAATTCGTACTCCTGAAAAACGAGTGCTCTGAAGTATCAAAAGTGAAACCAAATTGTCATTTATGATGTGAATTAACTAAAAAAATTGTTATGAAAAAAGATGTCCAGCGAGAAATGCATATTTTCACTTTTCCTTTCCTTCCCTTCTTTTTAGGAAATAATAACCATGGACACGGAGGAGGTGAGTTGGAACAATGCAATGCCCCCCATGGTCCCCACATGAAGACCCCCTCCCCCCACACACACACACACAACACTCCAAGGAAAGTAACCGGGAGAGTCTCCCTCATGAGATTATAGTTCAACACATCCTGCTTTCATCAGCCGCGCCAAGAGCACAAAACATAATTACCCATCGTTAAAAAAGCAGACAACCTCTAGTGAACCAGTGTGCAACATTGCAGTGTTGCAATATTTAATAATAAGTATCCATCGCTCTATGGGACAGATTTGCAGGCCCCTTGCCACACTTTTGCGTCACTTTTCACTTGTTAAAAGTGACGCAAAAGTGGAGCAAGGGGCTTGTAAATCTGCCCCATGTATATATGAAATTGGTGGTCTGTAAGAGCAGAGAAAGGTTTACAGACTGAGGGCCGATTCACAGAACTAACCTAAGACAACATCCTAAACTTACTACTTTTGGCATTCACAGAAGGCATTTAGTAGTAGTAAAGTTAGGATTTTCTCTTAAGTCTGTCTTACGTCTGTCTTAAGTCTGTCTTAAGTCTGTCCTAAGTTTGTCTTAAATTTGTCTTAAGTCAAGCTTAAGACACAATCCTAACTTCACTACTACTAAATGCCTTCTGTGAATGCCAAAAGTAGTAAGTTTAGGATTTTTTCTTAAGCCCGAATCCCTGACTATGAGTGCCACCATCTCACCCGGAGGGATATCTCTGGATAGAAAGGTGTTCTACTAATGCCATAGCCAGTGGTGCCCTGCCCAGAGACCCAGGGGCCGCCGTCACTGCTGCGGGGTCAGGGTCTGTGCTCAATCAGTCAGCCTTTTCCAATCAGAGAATTACCAGCAGTTCCCTCTTTAGCCTAATGAGCAGAGGAATTCTTTTTGGGGGAATGATACACCAATTCCACCAATGGCATCCCCCCTGCCCTTGCTTTTGGTTTGCGGGTTCAGAGACAGACACACGGTACAGTGGGACAGGTTTCAGTCCATGCCCCCATGCTTCAAGTGTCTCTGAGCACAGGGAGTGAGTGTGGGCAGCGGGGAGGGCCCAAGCTCTCCACCATTCATAAACCCAAATTATCAAGACTATTACCGAACGCAGTGCAGCGCCCAAAGTTGCTGCGTTGCGCGAGACGGAGGGGAGAGGGAGGCACCATACCTACAAAGACATTGCACTATCCTGGTCTCTCACTAGTTCTGGTGCACAATCAGACTGCTGAACACCACGCACACAGCTTTGCACCATAGTGCAAAGGTGTCTGCGTGAGTCTGACATAGGTTTTGTAATGGGAGAGAGACACTTTTACACTTCTCCCACTTCGGATGCGTGCTGTACAGTCCAGCACACATGCAAAGTGGGAAAAGTTAGGAGAAATACAAGTATTACTCCCTTTTAACACCTGCTTTGACAGGGCATTTACTTTTGGTGCAAACCCCTGTCTCCAATTATTAGTGGGCAGGGTTGTGCAACAAAACCCATGGGTGGTTGCATGGGGAAGCCATGTATCATCCATGGAAGAGCGCCTGGATGCTAGGTAAAGCAAAGCAGCACCTCTGAATGCTTTGAGTTACTGTCAATATAAACACATATGGTTCTGTCAGAATCCTTATGAAACATTTAAACATTTGCAAGGATATTATTAATCCAATCTCTCTTTTGTTCAAATAAAGCACTTTTATATCTAAATATAAAGACACTACACGCAATGTTAGTTTTGTTTAATTCATTAAACGCCGGGTCCCCCATCAGTAGATACTCTTAAACTAGCAGCCGTCACCCGCGAGCAAAACTGACTGGACACGGGGTCAACCCATCAGTAGATACTCTTAGACTAGCAGCCTTCACCCGCGAGCGATCCTGACTGAACACGGGGTCTCCCCATCAGGAGATACTCTTAGACTAGCAGCCTTCACCCGCGAGCGATCCTGACTGAACACGGGGTCTCCCCATCAGGAGATACTCTTAGACTAGCAGCCTTCACCCGCGAGTGATCCTGACTGAATATAAGATCTCCTCATCATTAGTACTCTTAGACTAGCAGCCATCACCCGCGAACGATCCTGAAAGAACAAGAAGTATCCCCATCAGTAATACTCTTAGACTTGCAGCTGTCCCCCGCGAGCGATCCTGACTGAATACGGGGTCTCCCCATCAGTACATACTCTTACATTTGCACCCGTCACCCGCTAGCGATCTTGACTGAACACAGGGTCTTACCATCAGTAGATACTCTTACACTTGCAGCCGTCACCCGCGAGCAATCCTGGCTGTACACGGGGTCTCCCCATCAGTAATACTCTTAGATTGCCAGCCGTCAACCGCGAGCAATCCTGACTGAACACGGGGTCTACCCATCAGTAATACTCTTAAACTAGCAGCCTTCACCCACGATCGATCCTGACTGAATATAAGGACTCCTCATCATTAGTACTCTTAGACTAGCAGCCGTCACCCGCGAACGATCCTGAAGGAACAGGGGGTATGCCCATCAGTAATACTCTAAGACTTGCAGCCATCACCCGCGAGCGATCCTGACTGAACATAGGGTCTCCCCATCAGTAGATACTCGTACACTTGCAGCCGTCACCCGCTAGCGATCCTGACTGAATATAAGGTCTCCTCATCATTAGTACTCTTAGACTAGCAGCCGTCACTCGCGAACGATCCTGAATGAATAGGGGGTATCCCCATCAGTAATACTCTTAGACTTGCAGCCATCACCCGCGAGTGATCCTGACTGAACATGGGGTCTCCCCATCAGTAATACTCTTAGATTGCCAACCGTCACCGGCGAGCGATCCTGACTCAACACGGGTCCCCATCAGTAATACTCTTAGACTAGCAGCCTTCACCCGCAAGTGATCCTGACAAAACACGGGGTCTCCCCATCAGTAGATACTCTTACACTTGCAGCTGTCACCCGTAAGCGATCCTGACTGAACATGGGATCTCCCCATCAGTAATAATCTTAGACTAGCAGCCGTCACCTTCGAGCGATCCTGACTGAACACAGGGTCTCCCATCAGTAGATGCTCCTACACCAGCAGGTGTTCACCCCGAGGGATCCTCACTGAACATAGGGTCTCACCATCAGTAGATGCTCTTAGACAAGCAGCCATCACCCGCAGGAGTTCCTGAATGAACACAGGGGTCTCCCCATCAGTAATATTCTTAGACAAGCAGCCGTCACCCGCGAGGGATCTTGACTGAACACGGGGTCTCCCATCAGTAGATGCTCTTAGACAAGCAGCCGTCACGTGCAAGAGTTCCTGAATGAACACAGGGTCTCCCAATCAGTAATGCTCTTAGACAAGCAGCCTTCACCCGTTAGCGATCTTGACTGAACCGGGTCTCCCCATCAGTAGATACTCTTAGACTAGCAGCCTTCACCCACGAGCGATCCTGACTGAACATGGGGTCTCCCCATCAGGAGATACTCTTAGACTAGCAGCCTTCACCCGCGAGCGATCCTGACTAAACACGGGGTCTCCCCATCAGGAGATACTCTTAGACTAGCAGCCTTCAACCACGAGCGATCCTGACTGAACACAAAGTCTCCCCATCAGGAGATACTTTTAGACTAGCAGCCTTCACCCAAGAGGGTCCTGACTGAACACGGGGTCTCCACATCAGTAGATGCTCTTAGACTAGCAGCCTTCACCCGCGAGCGATCCTGACTGAACACGGGGTCTCCCCATCAGGAGATACTTTTAGACTAGCAGCCTTCACCCGCGAGCGATCCTGACTGAACACGAGGTCTCCCCATCAGTAGATACTTTTAGACTTGGAGCCTTCACCCACGAGCGATCCTGACTGAACACGGGGTCTCCCTATCAGTAGATGCTCTTAGCCTAGCAGCCTTCACCTGCGAGCGATCCTTACTGAACACGGGGTCTCCCCATCAGTAGATGCTCTTAGCCTAGCAGCCTTCACCGCGAGCGATCCTGACTGAACACGGGGTCTCCGCATCAGTAGATGCTCTTTGCCTAGCAGCCTTCACTCGCGAGCGATCCTGAATGAACACGGGGTCTCCCCATCAGTAGATACTCTTAGACTAGCAGCCTTCACCCGCGAGCGATCCTGACTGAACACGGGGTCTCCCCATCAGTAGACACTCTTAGACTAGCAGCCTTCACCCGTGAGCTATCCTTACTGAACACGGGGTCTCCCCATCAGTAGGTGCTCTTAGCCTAGCAGCCTTCACCCGCGAGCGATCCTTACTGAACACGGGGTCTCTCCATCAGTAGGTGCTCTTAGCCTAGCAGCCTTCACCCACGAGCGATCCTTACTGAACACGGGGTCTCCCCATCAGTAGGTGCTCTTAGCCTAGCAGCCTTCACCCACGAGCGATCCTTACTGAACACGGGGTCTCCCCATCAGTAGGTGCTCTTAGCCTAGCAGCCTTCACCCACGAGCGATCCTGACTGAACAGGGCGTCTTCCCATCAGTAGATACTCTTAGACTAGCAGCCTTCACCCGCGAGCGATCCTGACTGAACGCGGGGTCTCCCCATCAGTAGGTGCTCTTAGCCTAGCAGCCTTCACCCACAAGCGATCCTTACTGAACACAGGGTCTCCACATCAGTAGATGCTCTTAGCCTAGCAGCCTTCACCCGCGAGCGATCCTGACTGAACACGGGGTCTCCCCATCAGTAGGTGCTCTTAGCCTAGCACTCTTCACCCACGAGCGATCCTTACTGAACACAGGGTCTCCCCATCAGTAGGTGCCCTTAGCCTAGCAGCCTTCACCCACGAGCGATCCTTACTGAACACGAGGTCTCCCCATCAGTAGATACTTTTAGACTTGGAGCCTTCACCCGCGAGCGATCCTGACTGAACAAGGGGTCTCCCCATCAGTAGATGCTCTTAGCCTAGCAGCCTTCACCCGCGAGCAATCATGACTGAACACGGGGTCTCCCCATCAGTAGATGCTCTTAGCCTAGCAGCCTTCACCCACGAGCGATCCTTACTGAACACAGGGTCTCCCCATCAGTAGATGCTCTTAGACCAGCAGCCTTCACCCGCGAGCGATCCTGACTGAACACGGGGTCTCCCCATCAGTAGGTGCTCTTAGCCTAGCAGCCTTCACCCACGAACAATCCTTACTGAACACGGGGTCTCCCCATCAGTAGGTGCTCTTAGCCTAGCAGCCTTCACCCACGAGCGATCCTTACTGAACACGGGGTCTCCCCATCAGTAGATGCTCTTAGACCAGCAGCCTTCACCCGCGAGCGATCCTGACTGAACACGGGGTCTCCCCATCAGTAGATGCTCTTAGCCTAGCAGCCTTCACCCACGAGCGATCCTTACTGAACACAGGGTCTCCCCATCAGTAGATGCTCTTAGAGCAGCAGCCTTCACCCGCGAGCGATCCTGACTGAACACGGGGTCTCCCCATCAGTAGGTGCTCTTAGCCTAGCAGCCTTCACCCACGAGCTATCCTTACTGAACACGGGGTCTCCCCATCAGTAGATGCTCTTAGACCAGCAGCCTTCACCCGCGAGCGATCCTGACTGAACACGGGGTCTCCCCATCAGTAGATACTCTTAGACTGGCAGCCTTCACCCGCGAGCGATCCTGACTGAACACGGGGTCTCCCCATCAGTAGGTGCTCTTAGACCAGCAGCCTTCACCCGCGAGCGATCCTTACTGAACACGGGGTCTCCCCATCAGTAGGTGCTCTTAGCCTAGCAGCCTTCACCCACGAGCGATCCTTACTGAACACGGGGTCTCCCCATCAGTAGGTGCTCTTAGACCAGCAGCCTTCACCCGCGAGCGATCCTTACTGAACACGGGGTCTCCCCATCAGTAGGTGCTCTTAGCCTAGCATCCTTCACCCGCGAGCGATCCTTACTGAACACAGGGTCTCCCCATCAGTAGATGCTCTTAGAGCAGCAGCCTTCACCCCCGAGTGATCCTGACTGAACACGGGGTCTCCCCATCAGTAGATGCTCTTAGCCTAGCAGCCTTCACCCCAAGCGATCCTGACTGAACACGGGGTCTCCCCATCAGTAGATGCTCTTAGTCTAGCAGCCTTCACCCACGAGCGATCCTTACTGAACACAGGGTCTCCCCATCAGTAGATGCTCTTAGAGCAGCAGCCTTCACCCGCGAGCGATCCTGACTGAACACGCGGTCTCCCCATCAGTAGGTGCTCTTAGCCTAGCAGCCTTCACCCACGAGCGATCCTTACTGAACACGGGGTCTCCCCATCAGTAGATGCTCTTAGACCAGCAGCCTTCACCCGCGAGCGATCCTGACTGAACACGGGGTCTCCCCATCAGTAGATACTCTTAGACTGGCAGCCTTCACCCACGAGCGATCCTTACTGAACACGGGGTCTCCCCATCAGTAGATGCTCTTAGACCAGCAGCCTTCACCTGCGAGCGATCCTTACTGAACACGGGGTCTCCCAATCAGTAGGTGCTCTTAGCCTAGCAGCCTTCACCCACGAGCGATCCTTACTGAACACGGGGTCTCCCCATCAGTAGGTGCTCTTAGCCTAGCAGCCTTCACCCGCAAGTGATCCTGACTGAGCACGGGGTCTCCCCATCAGTAGATACTCTTAGACTAGTAGCCTTCTTCCGCGAGGGATCCTGACTGAACACGGGGTCTCCCCATCAGTAGATGCTCTTAGCCTAGCAGCCTTCACCCACGAGCGATCCTTACTGAACACGGGGTCTCCCCATCAGTAGATGCTCTTAGCCTAGCAGCCTTCACCCACGAGCGATCCTTACTGAACACGGGGTCTCCCCATCAGTAGATGCTCTTAGCCTAGCAGCCTTCACCCACGAGCGATCCTTACTGAACACGGGGTCTCCCCATCAGTAGGTGCTCTTAGCCTAGCAGCCTTCACCCACGAGCGATCCTTACTGAACACGGGGTCTCCCCATCATTAGATGCTCTTAGCCTAGCAGCCTTCACCCACGAGCGATCCTTACTGAACACAGGGTCTCCCCATCAGTAGATGCTCTTAGACCAGAAGCCTTCACCCGCGAGCGATCCTGACTGAACACGGGGTCTCCCCATCAGTAGATGCTCTTACACTAGCAGCCTTCACCCGTGAGCTATCCTTACTGAACACGGGGTCTCCCCATCAGTAGGTGCTCTTAGCCTAGCAGCCTTCACCTGCGAGAGATCCTGACTGAACACGGGGTCTCCCCATCAGTGATACTCTTAGACTAGCAGCCTTCACCCGCGAGCGATCCTGACTGAACACAGGGTCTCCCCATCAGTAGATGCTCTTAGCCTAGCAGCCTTCACTCGCGAGGGATCCTTACTGAGCAGAGGGTCTCCCCATCAGTAGATGCTCTTAGCCTAGCAGCCTTCACCCACGAGCGATCCTGACTGAACACGGGGTCTCCCCATCAGTAGATGCTCTTAGCCTAGCAGCCTTCACCGCGAGCGATCCTGACTGAACACGGGGTCTCCCCATCAGTAGATGCTCTTAGCCTAGCAGCCTTCACCCGCGAGCGATCCTGACTGAACACGGGGTCTCCCCATCAGTAGATGCTCTTAGCCTAGCAGCCTTCACCCGCGAGTGATCCTTACTGAGCAGAGGGTCTCCCCATCAGTAGATGCTCTTAGCCTAGCAGCCTTCACTCGCGAGGGATCCTTACTGAGCAGAGGGTCTCCCCATCAGTAGATGCTCTTAGCCTAGCACCCTTCACCCGCGAGCGATCCTGACTGAACACGAGGTCTCCCCATCAGTAGATGCTCTTAGCCTAGCAGCCTTCACCGCGAGTGATCCTGACTGAACACGGGGTCTCCCCATCAGTAGATGCTCTTAGCCTAGCAGCCTTCACCGCGAGCGATCCTGACTGAACACGGGGTCTCCCCATCAGTAGATGCTCTTATACTAGCAGCCTTCACCCGCGAACGATCCTGACTGAACAGGGGGCCTCGCAATCAGCAGATCCTCTCCTCATAGCAGATGTTCACCCATGAGGGATACTCACAGAACACAGGGTCACCCCATGAACGAATTCCCTTGAGATACTGCGAGGTACCTTTCCAATGTAGTTTTGTGTTGGAACGTACATTTAATTTAAAAAAAGTTCCCTTTTGTGATGCAAACCCAGAGCAAAGTGTTGTTCCTCTGGTCCCTCGAGCCCTCCATATCCAAGGGGCTCGAGGGGGTTCCAGGAGCTGCCTGGCCAGCGAGCCAGGGACTCGGTCCTAGGACTACAGCAGAGGGGGCGAAGAGGGAAGGAGAGTGTCTGCTGGGAGCATGAGTTGTAATCACGAGGAGAGGTAACACCAGACCTCCTCAGCTGTGCAAGATTTGGACACTCAGAAGTGAAAGTTCTTTGGCTGCTGGGAGGAGAGAGTGTAGGCTACTCTGGGGAGTAACGTAAAACCCCTGAAAACTGACTATACACTGCGAATCAGATATCAAAAGTGAAACCACGTTTTCATTTGTTTGTCTAATAAATATATAAACTTAAATTAAGAACAAAGATATCTAGTTGGAAATGCTTTTTTTAATTTTCCTTTCATTCCCTTCTTTTTAGGGCATAACAACAATGGCAATGGAGGATTTGGAGGTGAGTTGGAACATCCAAAACCTGCCCTATGGTCACCACATGCAGAACCCCCCCACCCCCGCCCCCACTCACACTCCAGGGGAAGCAGCCTGGAGAGTTTCACTCATGATAATGCTTCCGTACAACACATTCCGCTGTTAACGCAATCACTAGTGGCAGAAACCTCAGCGATCCCACCCACAAGCAGCAGCCCAAGCTCTATTAACACAAATAATGTACCACATTACTGTATGAAGGTGTCTGATGTTTAGTGGTGTCTCAGTAAATAGCCATCCTTCTCTATCTATATATGTCATTGATGGTCTGTAAGAGCAGAGGGAGGTTTGCAGACTGAGTCCCTGACTATGAGTGCCAACATCTCACCCGGAGTGATATCTCTGGATAGAAGGATGACCCCAAAATCCGTCTCTCCTGTTCCTGTATCATCTGTGCCTTTATTTCATTTTATGGTTGGAGTGTTCTGTAGCGTGTACTTGGCCCGGGGTCATCACAGCGCTTCACGAGGGTTGAGCAGACTTCAAGTACTTCTACAAAGTATAGTGAGAAATAGTAGTAGGCATAATGGGTTGTAGTGAACGATAAAAGGTGGATTAATTGTTCAATGTTTGAGGAGGTAGAGCTGCTCAGACTCTCCAGTATGAGGGGGGAGGGGGGACGCACAGAGGCAAGCCATCATCCTAGGTGGGTGGATTCAGGTGTCTGTTGAGTGGGACTAGTTTAAGGTTCTTCCTGAAGCATAGGCATGGCTGATTGCCCCATAGTTCTGGGGGTAGACCACTTCAGACTCTTGGCGGATGCACAGGGAAGGAGCAGGCGAATGATTTTTCTTTCTTCAATTTGGGAGGAATAAAGAGTAAGGTTCTGAGCTTTCCCACAACCCTTCTGCAAGTATCTTTACATGTTCAGGCAGATCCAGGTTCTGAGGTGCTTCTTGCCAAAACTGCAGGCTTCAAGGCGGGCAGCTCTGAAACGCCTGCTTGTATTGTGTTGTGTTTGTTTCCAAATGGCATCACCTGAAATGGACAGGTTGAGAACTCTGGACAGCTCGGTTTCAAATCAACCAATCAGATGTTCGTTAAGCGTGAATACTCACCCGTAAGGGCCTCAAGGCGCTGGTGGGTGTCGCAGGTTCCAGTCCATCAAGGAGGGGAACTGTTGAAGAGCCAGGTTTTGAAGTTTCCTACAAATATGGGGAGTGTTGTTATCTGTCTGAGGTGGAGAGGAAGGTTGTTCCAGACTCTAGCTGCGCGGAAGGAGAAGGAGCAGCCTCCCGATGTGGTCTTTCTGGTGCGGGGGACCACAGCGTAAGAGAGCTGGGCTGATCGTAGGGTCCTTTGGGGTGCGTGGAATTTGAGTCGGCTGTTCAGGTATGCTGGTATAGTGTCGTGGAGGGCCTTGTGAGCGTATGTTAGCATCTTGAAGGTGTCTGTAGCTTTGATAGGGAGCCAGTAGCGTGTGCGCAGGTCCTGGGAGATGTGGCAGTGTCTTGGTAGGTTGAGGACCAGTCTTGCGGCGGCGTTTTAGATGTTCTGTCGCTTGCGGGTGAGGTTTTTGTTTTTTCCGGCATAGAGTGCATTGCCGTAGTCGAGCCTGCTAGTCACCAGTGACCAGTGATGGTCTTTCTGTGTTCGAGGGGATCGATTCGAAGGTCTTACGTAGGAGGCCGAGGGTATGGAAGCAGGAGGACGAGCCAGAGTTGATCAAAAGCGATTAATGAAAATGCAGAGCAGTTAATGTAAAATTGTGCTTCAAAATACAGCATATTTTACCTCCAGCTCCAATGCTGATGCCCCAAAAGGAGCTTTGATGTGAAAGAATCATATCTGGTTGTTCTCTACAGAGGGCTGAAAACAACACCCACCCGCAGGCTCATTGTTTGTATTTTCGGTGTAGGCACCTATGCACCTTGGCTGTGTTCTTTAAACCCAACCTCTGCTCCGTTAAAGCTTTACTGTGAACATTCAGAACAATACCACTGTTGTCCCTTGTGTTTTTCTGAAAGGCGTATAGATGTACTGCTCCAAACCATCTCCAAGACATTTTTTTAGCAGCTGCCTGGCCTCGTCTATTTGTACAGGCGCTTTGAGGGAAGCCTAAAATGTGCTGCTGAGGGCCAGAATCTGTACAAGCTCTCTGAGTGTAAGCCTAAAATGTGCTGCTGAGGGCCAGAATCTGTACAAGCTCTCTGGGTGTAATCCTAAAATGTGCTGCTGAGGGCCAGAATCTGTACAAGATCTCTGAGCGTAGCCTAAATTGTGCTGCTGAGGGCCAGAATTTGTACAGGCTCTCCGAGGGCAGCCTAAAAATTGCTGCTGAGGGCCAGAATGTGTACAGGCTCTCTGAGGGTAGCCTAAATTGTGCTGCTGAGGGCCAGTATTTGCACAGGCTGTCTGAGGGTAGCATACATTCTGCTGCTGTAGGCCAGAATGTGTACAAGCTCTCTGAGGGTAGACCACAATATGCTGCTGATGGTCAGTTTTTTGGAGATTTGCATCTCCCTTGAATTCCTGCTTAGGTCTCCGAAAACAGTGTATTTTTGGCTCATAATGTGAAACTGCTTTTTAGCAGCGTGAATGGCCATTTCATGTCTAGATTACAGCACCTAAAGGGAGCTTTCATTGCAAAGCATTATGGGGAAACAAACTTAGGGCAGCAGACGACCACTTACCTGCCATTCCTTGATACTCACACTATTCCATGCTGTCCGTAGATTGAGAAACGCTAGTAGCAGGAACGGATTTTCCAAGTCCATGTATGGTTCTGTTTCCCAAATTCCGGTAGCGCCCAGAGAGACTTCTATCGACCCGCCTGTGTCCCGTGCCGTCCTGTTCTATGTAGCACACTTCTGAAAACTCTTGTTGTTCCTCACTGCATTCCATGTCAACATAGATGACACAATCAAGAGCATGAGCACAATCCACTCCGGCTCGCTGTCAGACCCACTCCTGCACCATATCTTCAACAAAGCCAGCATCTCATCGCACCCCACCTGCGCAACATCATCAATCTCTGCTTCGAGAAACCAAACTTCCAAGAGAATTGAAAACACGCCGAGATCAACGCCCTACTCAAAAAACCCCAGGCGGTCCTGAGAGACCTCAAGAACTTCCGACCCATCTACCTGCTTCCGTTCCCAGCCAAGGTCATCGTGAAGATCGTCAACAGACAGCTAACTCCATACCTCGAAGAAAACAGCATCCTGGACTCATCCCAGTCAGGTTTCCGCAGCAACCACAGCACCAAGATCGCCCTCATCGCTGCCACCGACGACATCAGGACCCTGCTGGACAACGGTGCGACCGCAGCCCTCATCCTCCTGGACCTCTCCGCCACCTTCGACATCATCTGCCACCGCACACTACACACACGCCTCCACGACGCAGGGATCAGAGACAAGGCCCTGGAATGGACCACCTCCTTCCTCTCTGGCAGAACCCGGAGCGTCCGCCTCCCCCCATTCCGATCCGAAGCCTCCAAGATCATCTGCTGCGTACCCTAGGGATCATCCCTCAGCCCGACAATGTTCAACATTTACAAGGCCCCGCTCGCACAAGTCACCAGACAGCACAACCTCAACATAATCTCCAAAGCCGACAACACTCAACTGATCCTCTCCCTCACTAAGGATCCCCTCACCGCCAAATCCAACCTCCACGAAGGAATGAAGGCCGTCGTCGACTGGATGAAAATCTGTAGACTGAAGCTGAACTCGGACAAGACGGAGATCCTCATCCTCGGCTCCAACCCTTCGGCCTGGGATGACTTCTGGTGGCCTATGGCACTGACACCCACTGACCACGTACGCAACCTGGGAGTCATCCTCGACTCAACACTCTCCATGACCAAGCATGTCAACGCAGTCTCCTCCTCCTGCTTCAACACCCTCCGCATGCTCCGCAAGATCTACAGGTGGATCCCGACAGATGCAAGAAGAATGGTCACCCAGGCCCTCGTCAGTAGCAGACTCTATGGAAACGCCCTCCACGCGGGAGCCACGGCCAAGCTCATCAAACGACTGCAACACGTTCAAAACGCCTCTGCTCGCCTGATCCTCGATGTTCCATGCCACAGCCACATCACCCCCCCCCCCTGAGAAACCTGCACTGCCTCCCCGTCAACAAGAGGATTTCCTTCAAGCTCCTCATCCACGCACACAAGGTACTCCATAAGACCGGCCCAGCCTAACCCAAGAGACAACTCTTCTTCTACGTCCCCAACTGCCAGCTCTGTCCCACCGACCTCACCACCATCCCTCGCATCCGAAGAACAACCACCGGCAGCAGATCCTTCTCCCACCTCGCCGCCAAGACATGGAACACCCTCCCACTGAGCCTACGACAAACCCAAGACCTGCTGACCTTCAGGAGGATACTCAAGACCTGGCTGTTCGACCAGTAGTGCCCCCCTTTTTTCCCCCAGCGCCTTGAGACCCTCACGGGTAAGTAGTGCGCTCTTCAAATTCTTGATTGATTGATTGATGTCATGGTTTCTTCTTAACACTGCACTGTTATAAACAGAAACCTTTCTTCCCTCATAAGCACAGGTACTAACATTAAGAATACAATCACCTAAAATTGCCAGGAACCTTTGGCTTTACCAGTGTTGTTTGAAGTTGGGTCCATGGACCATACCCAGACCAATAGTTCAAGAATCCATGACTTTTGGTCCCTTTTAAACCCGCTCATTAATTCTTGGATTTCTAAATGTATTTCTAATATCTGTATTCTATGGTTGAAAATGTGAATATTAGTGTGATTAAGATTAATTAATGTCTTGCTGATTAATCTATACATCAAGTGTATGAGCAACCCTCATATTTAAATGCAGAATGAGGTGTATTTCAATGACTTGGACAAGCACTGAAAGCATATTCCAGCACCTGCGCCTACAACAACCAGTTACATGCTCATTTTATTGACTTGGGCAAGCACTGAAAGCATGCTCTAACACAGGTTGCTGGGGCTAGCAGTTTCAGGCTTATTTCATTGATTTAGGCTAGCATTGAATGAATGCATACTCTAGCACTGGCTACTACATCTAGCAGTTGAATGTTTATTTCATTGCCTTGGATTAGCATTGAAAGGAAACTCTAGCACTAGCTCCTACTACTAGCAATTACAGGCTTATTTTATTGACTTGGATTAGTATTGACAGTATACTCTATATGGATGTGTTCTAACATTGAAAGCATACTCTAGCACAGGCCAGTAGGAGTAGCAGATACAGGCTTATTTAATTGCTTTGGGCTAGCATTGAAAGCATATTCCAGCATCGACGCCTAGCACTAACAGTTACAGGCTTATTTCCATGACTTGGATTGGCACTGAAAGCGTACTCTATCACGGCCTCCTACAACGAGCAGTTACAGGCTTATTTCATTTTCTTGGATTAGCATTGAAGGCACACTCTATCACAGGCTGCTAGGACTAGCAGTTACAGGCTTATTTCATTGACTTGGGCTAGCATTGAGAGCATACTCGCTCCTAGGACTAGTAGTTACAGCAGGGGCGTTACACAGGCCCCGCAGCGTCCTCAGCACCGCACTTCGGCCAGAGAGCACCAGATTGAGTTCAGAGGGGGCCCCTCCACGTACCCTGCAGGGGGGCTCCCTCGAGTTACATTACGCCACTGAGTTACAGGCTTATTTGCTTGACTTGGGATATCATTGAAGCCATACTCTAGCACCAGTCCTAGTTATAGCAGTTGTAGATTTAAGAAAACATAACGTTTTGGTAACATGAGTCTTTGTTACGTAGCCTGAGTGTCAGCTCAACACCTGACAGGAGACCCCTGAGTCAGGGAAGGCAGTGTAACTGAGAGAGAAGCATAGACCAGAATAGGCAAAAAGCAGGATCATCAAATGAGGCTGGATTTATAACTTTTAAACCCCCAAGCGATCCTCACTGAGCAGAGGGTCTCCACATCAGTAGATGCTCTTAGCCTAGCAGCCTTCACCCGCGAGCGATCCTTACTGAGCAGAGGGTCTCCCCATCAGTAGATGCTCTTAGCCTAGCAGCCTTCACCCGATGAGTGATCCTTACTGAGCAGAGGGTCTCCCCATCAGTAGATGCTCTTAGCCTAGCAGTCTTCACCCGCGAGCAATCCTTACTGAGCAGAGGGTCTCCCCATCAGTAGATGCTCTTAGCCTAGCAGCCTTCACCCGCGAACGATCCTTACTGAGCAGAGGGTCTCCTCATCAGTAGATGCTCTTAGCCTAGCACTGTTCACCGGCAAGCGATCCTTACTGAACAGAGGGTCTTCCGATCAGTACATGCTCTTAGCCTAGCAGCCTTCACCCGCGAGCGATCCTGACTGAACACGGTGTCTCCCCATCAGTAGATGCTCTTAGCCTAGCACTCTTCACCCACGAGCGATCCTTACTGAACACGAGGTCTCCCCATCAGTAGATACTTTTAGACTTTGAGCCTTCACCCGCGAGCGATCCTGACTGAACACGGGGTCTCCCCATCAGTAGATGCTCTTAGCCTAGCAGCCTTCACCAGCGAGCGATCATGACTGAACACGGGGTCTCCCCATCAGTAGATGCTCTTAGCTTAGCAGCCTTCACCCACGAGCGATCCTTACTGAACACAGGGTCTCCCCATCAGTAGATGCTCTTAGACCAGCAGCCTTCACCCGCGAGCGATCCTGACTGAACACGGGGTCTCCCCATCAGTAGGTGCTCTTAGCCTAGCAGCCTTCACCCGCGAGCGATCCTGACTGAACACGGTGTCTCCCCATCAGTAGATGCTCTTAGCCTAGCAGCCTTCACCCGCGAACGATCCTTACTGAGCAGAGGGTCTCCCCATCAGTAGATGCTCTTAGCCTAGCAGCCTTCACCCGCGAGCAATCCTTACTGAGCAGAGGGTCTCCCCATCAGTAGATGCTCTTAGCCTAGCAGCCTTCACCCGCGAACGATCCTTACTGAGCAGAGGGTCTCCTCATCAGTAGATGCTCTTAGCCTAGCACTGTTCACCGGCAAGCGATCCTTACTGAACAGAGGGTCTTCCGATCAGTACATGCTCTTAGCCTAGCAGCCTTCACCCGCGAGCGATCCTGACTGAACACGGTGTCTCCCCATCAGTAGATGCTCTTAGCCTAGCACTCTTCACCCACGAGCGATCCTTACTGAACACGAGGTCTCCCCATCAGTAGATACTTTTAGACTTTGAGCCTTCACCCGCGAGCGATCCTGACTGAACACGGGGTCTCCCCATCAGTAGATGCTCTTAGCCTAGCAGCCTTCACCCGCGAGCGATCATGACTGAACACGGGGTCTCCCCATCAGTAGATGCTCTTAGCTTAGCAGCCTTCACCCACGAGCGATCCTTACTGAACACAGGGTCTCCCCATCAGTAGATGCTCTTAGACCAGCAGCCTTCACCCGCGAGCGATCCTGACTGAACACGGGGTCTCCCCATCAGTAGGTGCTCTTAGCCTAGCAGCCTTCACCCGCGAGCGATCCTGACTGAACACGGTGTCTCCCCATCAGTAGATGCTCTTAGCCTAGCAGCCTTCACCCGCGAACGATCCTTACTGAGCAGAGGGTCTCCCCATCAGTAGATGCTCTTAGCCTAGCAGCCTTCACCCGCGAACGATCCTTACTGAGCAGAGGGTCTCCCCATCAGTAGATGCTCTTAGCCTAGTAGCCTTCACCCGCGAGGGATCCTTACTGAGCAGAGGGTCTCCCCATCAGTAGATGCTCTTAGCCTAGCACTCTTCACCCGCGAGTGATCCTTACTGAGCGTAGGGTCTCCCCATCAGTACATGCTCTCAGCCTAGCACTCTTCACCCGCGAGTGATCCTTACTGAGCGTAGGGTATCCCCATCAGTACATGCTCTCAGCCTAGCAGTTGTTAACTCGTGAGAGATCCTCACTGAACAGAGGGTTTCCCACAAGCAGAAACTCTTAGCCTAGGAGCTGCTCCTTCGTGAGCGATCCTGCCTGAACACTGGGTATCCCCAATAGTAGATACTCTTAAACTAGCAGGTGATCACCTGTAAGGGACCCTAACTGAAGACATGGACTCACCCCCAGTGAATCCTCTTAGACCAGCAGGTGCTCACCCATGAGCGATCCTGACTGAACACATGCACTCCCCATCAGTTCATCTGATTATATGCTGTACAACACATGTCAAAATTGAATCCAAATCATCATGTGAATGTCCAGTTGGAAATGCTTTTTTTAATTTTCCTTTCATTCCCTTCTTTTTAGGGCATAACAACAATGGCAATGGAGGATTTGGAGGTGAGTTGGAACATCCCAAACCTGCCCTATGGTCAACACATGCAGAACAACCCCACCCCCCGCCCCCCCTCACACTCCAGGGGAAGCAACCTGGAGAGTTTCACTCATGATAATGCTTCCGTACAACCCATTCCGCTGTTAACGCAATCACTAGTGGCAGAAACCTCAGCGATCCCACCCACAAGCAGCAGCCCAAGCTCTACTTAACACAAATAATGTACCACATTACTGTATGAAGGTGTCTGATGTTTAGTTGTGTCTCAGTAAATAGCCATCCTCCTCTATCTATATATGTCATTGATGTTCTGATAGAGCCGAGAAAAGTTTGCAGACTGAGTCCCTGATTATGAGTGCCATTATGGGCTAGCATTGAAAGCATACTCTGGCACGGACCCCTAGGACTAGCAGTCACAGGCTTATTTCATTGATTTGGCTAGCATTGAAAGCATACTCTAGCACAAGTCTAGTTTTAGCAGTTGCAGATTCAGGAAAAAATGCAACCGTCATAACATAAGTCTTTGTTACGTAGCCTGAGTTTCCGCTCAACATCTGTCATGAGACACGAGAGTCAGGGAAAGCAGTGGAACTAAGAGTAGAACAGAATACGAAAAAGCTGCACCCTTAAAGGAGGCTGGATTTATAACTTTTCAACCCCCAAGCGATCCTTACTGAGCAGAGGGTCTCCACATCAGTAGATGCTCTTAGACTAGCAGCCTTCACCCGCGAGGGATCCTTACTGAGCAGAGGGTCTCCACATCAGTAGATGCTCTTAGCCTAACAGCCTTCACCCGCGAAGGATCCTTACTGAGCAGAGGGTCTCCCCATCAGTAGATGCTCTTAGCCTAGCAGGTATTCACCCGCGTGGAATCTTTACTGATCGCGGGGTCTCCCCATCAGTAGATACTCTAAGACTAGCAGTTGTTAACTCGTGCGAGATCCTGCCTGAACACTGGATCTCCCCAATAGTAGATACTCTTAAACTAGCAGGTGATCACCCATGAGCGATCCTAACTGAACATATGCACTCCCCATCAGTTCATCTGATTATATGCTGTACAACACATGTCAAAATTGAATCCAAATCATCATGTGAATGTCCAGTTGGAAATGCTTTTTTTAATTTTCCTTTCATTCCTTTCTTTTTAGGGCATAACAACAATGGCCATGGAGGAATTGGAGGTGAGTTGGAACATCCCAAACCTGCCCTATGGTCACCACATGCAGAACAACCCCACCCCCCGCCCCCACTCACACTCCAGGGGAAGCAACCTGGAGAGTTTCACTCATGATAATGCTTCCGTACAACACATTCCGCTGTTAACGCAATCACTAGTGGCAGAAACCTCAGCGATCCCACCCACAAGCAGCAGCCCAAGCTCTACTTAACACAAATAATGTACCACATTACTGTATGAAGGTGTCTGTTGTTTAGTTGTGTCTCAGTAAATAGCCATCCTCCTCTATCTATATATGTCATTGATGTTCTGATAGAGCAGAGAAAGGTTTGCAGACTGAGTCCCTGATTATGAGTGCCATTATGGGGTAGCATTGAAAGCATACTCTAGCAAAGGCCCCTAGGACTAGCAGTTAAAGGCTTATTTCATTGACTTGGGCAGCGTTAAAAGCATACTCTAGCAAAGGCCCCTAGGACTAGCAGTTAAAGGCTTATTTCATTGACTTGGGCTAGCATTGAAAGCATACTCTAGCACAGACCCCTAGGACAAGTAGTCACAGGCTTATTTCATTGACTTGGGCTAGCATTGAAAGCAGACTCTAGCACAGACCCCTAGGACTAGCAGTTAAAGGCTTTGTTCATTGACTTGGGCTAGCATTGAAAGCAGACTCTAGCACAGGCCCCTAGGACTAGCAGTTAAAGGCTTATTTCATTGACTTGGGCTAGCATTGAAAGCATACTCTAGCACAGACCCCTAGGACAAGTAGTCACAGGCTTATTTCATTGACTTGGGCAAGCATTGAAAGCAGACTCTAGCACAGGCCCCTAGGACTAGCAGTTAAAGGCTTATTTCATTGACTTGGGCTAGCATTGAAAGCATACTCTAGCACAGACCCCTAGGACAAGTAGTCACAGGCTTATTTCATTGACTTGGGCTAGCATTGAAAGCAGACTCTAGCACAGACCCCTAGGACTAGCAGTCACAGGCTTATTTCATTGATTTGGCTAGCATTGAAAGCAGACTCTAGCACAGACCCCTAGGACTAGCAGTCACAGGCTTATTTCATTGATTTGGGTAGCATTGAAAGCAGACTCTAGCACAGACCCCTAGGACAAGTAGTCACAGGCTTATTTCATTGACTTGGGCAGCGTTAAAAGCATACTCTAGCACAGACCCCTAGGACTAGCAGTTAAAGGCTTTGTTCATTGACTTGGGCTAGCATTAAAAGCATACTCTAGCACAGGCCCCTAGGACTAGCAGTTAAAGGCTTATTTCATTGACTTGGGCTAGCATTGAAAGCATACTCTAGCACAGACCCCTAGGACAAGTAGTCACAGGCTTATTTCATTGACTTGGGCTAGCATTGAAAGCAGACTCTAGCACAGGCCCCTAGGACTAGCAGTTAAAGGCTTATTTCATTGACTTGGGCTAGCATTGAAAGCAGACTCTAGCACAGACCCCTAGGACTAGCAGTCACAGGCTTATTTCATTGATTTGGGTAGCATTGAAAGCATACTCTAGCACAGACCCCTAGGACTAGCAGTTAAAGGCTTTGTTCATTGACTTGGGCTAGCATTGAAAGCATACTCTAGCACAGGCCCCTAGGACTAGCAGTTAAAGGCGTATTTCATTGACTTGGGCTAGCATTGAAAGCATACTCTAGCACTGGCTGCTAGGACTAGCAGTTAAAGGCTTATTTCATTGATTTGGGTAGCATTGAAAGCAGACTCTAGCACAGGCCCCTAGGACTAGCAGTTAAAGGCTTATTTCATTGACTTGGGCTAGCATTGAAAGCAGACTCTAGCACAGGCCCCTAGGACTAGCAGTTAAAGGCTTATTTCATTGATTTGGGTAGCATTGAAAGCATACTCTAGCACAGACCCCTAGGACTAGCAGTTAAAGGCTTTGTTCATTGACTTGGGCTAGCATTAAAAGCATACTCTAGCACAGGCCCCTAGGACTAGCAGTTAAAGGCTTATTTCATTGATTTGGGTAGCATTGAAAGCAGACCCTAGCACAGGCCCCTAGGACTAGCAGTTAAAGGCTTTGTTCATTGACTTGGGCTAGCATTGAAAGCATACTCTAGCAAAGGCCCCTAGGACTAGCAGTTAAAGGCTTATTTCATTGACTTGGGCTAGCATTGAAAGCATACTCTAGCAAAGGCCCCTAGGACTAGCAGTTAAAGGCTTATTTCATTGACTTGGGCTAGCATTGAAAGCATACTCTAGCACAGACCCCTAGGACAAGTAGTCACAGGCTTGATTCATTGATTTGGGTAGCATTGAAAGCATACTCTAGCACAGACCCCTAGGACAAGTAGTCACAGGCTTATTACATTGACTTGGGCTAGCATTGAAAGCAGACTCAAGCACAGGCCCCTAGGACTAGCAGTTAAAGGCTTATTTCATTGACTTGGGCTAGCATTGAAAGCAGACTCTAGCACAGACCCCTAGGACTAGCAGTCACAGGCTTATTTCATTGATTTGGGCAGCGTTAAAAGCATACTCTAGCACAGGCCCCTAGGACTAGCAGTTAAAGGCTTATTTCATTGATTTGGGTAGCATTGAAAGCATACTCTAGCACAGGCCCCTAGGACTAGCAGTTAAAGGCTTATTTCATTGACTTGGGCTAGCATTGAAAGCATACTCTAGCACAGACCCCTAGGACTAGCAGTTACAGGCTTTTTTCATTGATTTGGCTAGCATTGAAAGCATACACAAGCACTGGCTGTCTGGACTAGCAGTTAAAGGCTTATTTCATTGATTTGGGTAGCATTGAAAGCATACTCTAGCACAGACCCCTAGGACTAGCAGTTAAAGGCTTTGTTCATTGACTTGGGCTAGCATTGAAAGCATACTTTAGCACAGACCCCTAGGACTAGCAGTTAAAGGCTTATTTCATTGACTTGGGCTAGCATTGAAAGCAGACTCTAGCACAGGCCCCTAGGACTAGCAGTTAAAGGCTTATTTCATGGACTTGGGCTAGCATTGAAAGCATACTCTAGCACAGACCCCTAGGACAAGTAGTCACAGGCTTATTTCATTGACTTGGGCTAGCATTGAAAGCAGACTCTAGCACAGACCCCTAGGACTAGCAGTCACAGGCTTATTTCATTGATTTGGCTAGCATTGAAAGCAGACTCTAGCACAGACCCCTAGGACTAGCAGTCACAGGCTTATTTCATTGATTCGGGTAGCATTGAAAGCAGACTCTAGCACAGACCCCTAGGACTAGCAGTCACAGGCTTATTTCATTGACTTGGGCTAGCATTGAAAGCATACTCTAGCACAGACCCCTAGGACAAGTAGTCACAGGCTTATTTCATTGACTTGGGCTAGCATTGAAAGCAGACTCTAGCACAGGCCCCTAGGACTAGCAGTTAAAGGCTTATTTCATTGACTTGGGCTAGCATTGAAAGCATACTCTAGCACAGACCCCTAGGACAAGTAGTCACAGGCTTATTTCATTGACTTGGGCTAGCATTGAAAGCAGACTCTAGCACAGGCCCCTAGGACTAGCAGTTAAAGGCTTATTTCATTGACTTGGGCTAGCATTGAAAGCAGACTCTAGCACAGACCCCTAGGACTAGCCGTCACAGGCTTATTTCATTGATTTGGCTAGCATTGAAAGCAGACTCTAGCACAGACCCCTAGGACTAGCAGTCACAGGCTTATTTCATTGATTTGGGTAGCATTGAAAGCATACTCTAGCACAGACCCCTAGGACTAGCAGTTAAAGGCTTTGTTCATTGACTTGGGCTAGCATTAAAAGCATACTCTAGCACAGGCCCCTAGGACTAGCAGTTAAAGGCTTATTTCATTGACTTGGGCTAGCATTGAAAGCATACTCTAGCACAGACCCCTAGGACAAGTAGTCACAGGCTTATTTCATTGACTTGGGCTAGCATTGAAAGCAGACTCTAGCACAGGCCCCTAGGACTAGCAGTTAAAGGCTTATTTCATTGACTTGGGCTAGCATTGAAAGCAGACTCTAGCACAGACCCCTAGGACTAGCAGTCACAGGCTTATTTCATTGATTTGGCTAGCATTGAAAGCAGACTCTATCACAGACCCCTAGGACTAGCAGTCACAGGCTTATTTCATTGATTTGGGTAGCATTGAAAGCATACTCTAGCACAGACCCCTAGGACTAGCAGTCACAGGCTTATTTCATTGATTTGGCTAGCATTGAAAGCAGACTCTAGCACAGACCCCTAGGACTAGCAGTCACAGGCTTATTTCATTGATTTGGGTAGCATTGAAAGTATACTCTAGCACAGACCCCTAGGACTAGCAGTCACAGGCTTATTTCATTGATTTGGGTAGCATTGAAAGCATACTCTAGCACAGACCCCTAGGACTAGCAGTCACAGGCTTATTTCATTGATTTGGGTAGCATTGAAAGCATACTCTAGCACAGACCCCTAGGACTAGCAGTCACAGGCTTATTTCATTGATTTGGGCTAGCATTGAAAGCAGACTCTAGCACAGGCCCCTAGGACTAGCAGTTAAAGGCTTATTTCATTGACTTGGGCAGCGTTAAAAGCATACTCTAGCAAAGGCCCCTAGGACTAGCAGTTAAAGGCTTATTTCATTGACTTGGGCAGCGTTAAAAGCATACTCTAGCACAGGCCCCTAGGACTAGCAGTTAAAGGCTTATTTCATTGACTTGGGCTAGCATTAAAAGCATACTCTAGCACAGACCCCTAGGACAAGTAGTCACAGGCTGTGTTCATTGACTTGGGCTAGCATTAAAAGCATACTCTAGCAAAGGCCCCTAGGACTAGCAGTTAAAGGCTTATTTCATTGACTTGGGCTAGCATTGAAAGCAGACTCTAGCACAGGCCCCTAGGACTAGCAGTTAAAGGCTTATTTCATTTACTTGGGCTAGCATTGAAAGCATACACAAGCACTGGCTGTCTGGACTTGCAGTTAAAGGCTTATTTCATTGACTTGGGCTAGCATTGAAAGCATACTTTTGCACAAGTCCTAGTTTTAGCAGTTGCAGATTCAGGAAAACATGCAACCTTCATAACTTGAGTTTCCGCTCAACACCTGTCATGAGACACCTGAGTCAGGGAAAGCAGTGGAACTAAGAGTAGAACAGAATAGGAAAAAGCTGGACCCTTAAAGGAGGCTGGATTTATAACTTTTCAACCCAGAGAAAGATTTTCACTTCTTAGGTGCAGACAGCCTCCTAGTTCGGTGATCAAGAGGCACTGAACATCAGACGTGTTCAGGCCCACCGGCTCCTGTGACTGAGGTCACAAGTATTATCCAGGTGAGGAGGGTCAGGAGGTCACAGGTCAGTGTCTCTGCAAGTGGAGGCTCTAAGGCTGTCAGGAAAATAGGCCTTCCAAGTTGATATTTCTAAAAAGCATCCTTATGTACAAATACATCTTAATGACATCACTAGTGTAAAACACACATAGTGACTTCAGTAGTGCAGCTCAAGCCTCTATCCACACATGCATTGTGACTTCACAAGCGCAGCTCAAGGCTGTATCCACACATACATTGTGTCTTCACTAGTGCAGCTCAAGGCTGTATCCACACATACATTGTGGCTTCACTAGTGCGGATCAAGGCTGTAGCCACACATACATTGCGACTTCACTAGTGCGGCTCAAGGCTGTATCCACACATGCATTGTGACTTCACTGGTGCAGCTCAAGGCTCTATCCACACATACATTGTGACTTCACTGGTGCAGCTCAAGGCTCTATCCACACATACATTGTGAATTCACTAGTGCGTCTCAAGGCTGTATCCACACATGCATTGTGACTTCACTAGTGCGGATCAAGGCTGTAGCCACACATACATTGTGACTTCACTAGTGCAGCTCAAGGCTGTAGCCACACATACATTGTGACTTCACTAGTGCGGATCAAGGCTGTAGCCACACATACATTGTGACTTCACTAGTGCGGCTCAAGGCTGTATCCACACATACATTGTGACTTCACTAGTGCAGCTCAAGGCTGTATCCACACATACATTGTGACTTCACTAGGGCAACTCAAGGCTGTAGCCACAAATACATTGTGACTTCACTAGGGCAGCTCAAGGCTATATCCACACATGCATTGTGACTTCACTAGTTCAGCTCAAGGCTGTATCCACACATACATTGTGACTTCACTAGGGCAGCTCAAGGCTATATCCACACATGCATTGTAACTTCACTAGTGAAGCTCAAGGCTCTATCCACACATGCATTGTGACTTCACTAGTGAAGCTCAAGGCTCTATCCACACATACATTGTGACTTCACTAGTGCGGATCAAGGCTGTAGCCACACATACATTGTGACTTCACTAGTGCAGCTCAAGGCTGTAGCCACACATACATTGTGACTTCACTAGTGCAGCTCAAGGCTGTAGCCACACATACATTGTGACTTCACTAGTGCGGATCAAGGCTGTAGCCACACATACATTGTGACTTCACTAGTGCAGCTCAAGGCTGTAGCCACAAATACATTGTGACTTCACTAGGGCGGCTCAAGGCTGTATCCACACATACATTGTGACTTCACTGGTGCAGCTCAAGGCTGTATCCACACATACATTGTGACTTCCTGCTTTATCTCAAAGCTATATCTACACATGCATTGTGACTTCACTAGTGCGGCTTAAGGCTCTATCCACACATACATTGTGACTTCACAGCAGCTCAAGGCTGTATTCAAACATGCATTGTGACTTCCTAGTGCAGCTCAAGGCTCTATCCACACATACATTGTGACTTCACTAGTGCAGCTCAAGGGTGTATCCACACATACATTGTGGCTTCACTGGTGCGGCTAAAGGCTGTATCCACACCTACATTGTAACTTCACTAGCGCAGCTCAAGGCTGTATCCACACATACATTGTGAATTCACTAGTGCGGCTCAAGGCTGTATCCACACATACAATGTAACTTCACTAGTGCAGCTCAAGGCTGTATCCACACATACATTGTGACTTCACTAGCGCAGCTCAAGGCTGTATCCACACATACATTGAGAATTCACTAGTGCAGCTCAAGGCAATATCTACACGTACATTGTGACTTCACTAACTCAAGGCTGTATCCACACATACATTGTGACTTCACACGTGCAGCTCAAGGCTGTATTCACACATGCATTGTGACTTCCTAGTGCAGCTCAAGGCTGTATCCACACATACATTGTGACTTCACTAGTGCAGCTCAAGGCTGTATCCACACATACATTGTGACTTAAACTAGCGCAGCTCAAGGCTGCATCCACACATGCATTGTGACTTCACTAGCGTAGCTCAAGGCTGTATCCACACATGCATTGTGACTTTACTGGTGCAGCTCAAGGCTATATCCACACATGCATCGTGACTTCACTAGTGCAGCTCAAGACTCTATCCCCACATACATTGTGACTTCACTAGTGCGGCTCAAGGCTGTAGCCACACGTACATTGTAACTTCACTAGCCCAGCTCAAGGCTGTATCCACACATACATTGTGACTTCCTGCTTCATCTCAAAGCTGTATCCACACATACATTGTGAACTCACTAGTGCGGCTCAAGACTCCATATCCACACATACATTGTGACTTCATATGTACAGCTCAAAGCTGCATCCACACATACATTGTGAATTAATTAGTGCAGCTCAAGGCTGTATCCACTCATACATTGCGACTTCCTAGTGCAGCTCAAGGCTCTATTCACACATACATTGCGACTTCACTAGTGCGGCTCAAGGCTGTATTCACACATACATTGTGACTTCACTAGCGTAGCTCAAGGCTGTATCCACACATACATTGTGACTTGACTAGTGCAACTCAAGGTTCTATTCACATATACATTGCGACTTCACTAGTGCGTCTCAAAGCTGTATCCACACATACATTGTGACTTCACTAGCGTAGCTCAAGGCTGTATCCACACACGCATTGTGACTTCACTAGCGTAGCTCAAGGCTGTATCCACACATTCATCGTGACTTCACTAGTGCAACTCAAGGCTGCATCCACACATACATTGTGACTTCACTAGTGCAACTCAAGGCTGCATCCACACATGCATTGTGGTGTCACTAGTGCGGCTCAAGGCTGTATCCACACATACATTGTGACTTCACTAGTGCGTCTCAAGGCTGTATCCACACATGCATTGTGACATCACTAGTGTGGCTCAAGGGTGTATCCACACATACATTGTGACTTCACTGGTGCGGCTCAAGGCTGTATCCACACATGCATTGTGACTTCACTAGTGCGTCTCAAGGCTGTATCCACACATGCATTGTGACGTCACTAGTGTGGCTCAAGGGTGTATCCACACATACATTGTGACTTCACTGGTGCGGCTCAAGGCTGTATCCACACATGCATTGTGACGTCACTAGTGTGGCTCAAGGGTGTATCCACACATACATTGTGACTTCACTGGTGCGGCTCAAGGCTCTATCCACACATGCATTGTGACGTCACTAGTGTGGTTCAAGGCTGTATCCACACATACATTGTGACTTCACTAGTGCGGCTCAAGGCTGTATCCACACATACATTGTGACTTCACTAGTGAAGCTCAAGGTTCTATCCACACATACATTGTGACTTCACTAGTGTGGCTCAAGGCTGTATCCACACATACATTGTGACTTCACACGTGCCGCTCATGGCTGTATCCACACATACATTGTGACTTCACTACTGCAACTCAAGGCTGTATCCACACATACATTATATCTTCACTAGTGCTGCTCAAGGCTGTAGCCCCACATAGATTGTGACTTCACTAGTGCAGCTCAAGGCTGTAGCCACACATACATTGTGACTTCAAAAGCCTAGCTCAAGGCTGTATCCACACATACATTGTGACTTCACTAGTGCGGCTCAAGGCTGTATCCACACATACATTGTGACTTCACTGGTGCAGCTCAAGGCTATATCCACACATGTATTGTGAGGACAATAGTGTGGCTCAAGGCTGTATCCACACATACATTGTGACTTCACTAGCGTAGCTCAAGGCTGTATCCACACATGCATTGTGACTTCCTAGTGCAGCTCAAGGCTCTATCAACACATACATTATAACTTCACTAGTGCGGCTCAAGGCTGTCTCCACAAATACATAGTGACTTCAAAAGCCTAGCTCAAGGCTGTTTCCAAACATACATTGTGACTTCACTAATGCGGCTTAAGGCTGTATCCACACATGCATTGTGAGGTCAATAGTGTGGCTCAAGGCTGTATCCTCACATACATTGTGACTTAATTGGTGCAGCTCAAGGCTGTAACCACACATACATTGTGACTTCACTAATGCAGCTAAATGCTGTATCCACACATGCATTGTGACTTCACTAGCGTAGCTCAAGGCTGTATCCACACATACATTGTGACTTCACTTGGGTGGCTCAAGGCTGTATCCACACATACATTGTGACTTCACTAGTGCAACTCAAGAGTGTATCCACACATACATTGTGACTTCACTAATGCAGCTAAAAGCTGTATCCACACATGCATTGTGACTTCACTAGCGTAGCTCAAGGCTGTATCCACACATGCATTGTGACTTCACTAATGCAGCTAAAGGCTGTATCCACACATGCATTGTGACTTCACTAGCGTAGCTCAAGGCTGTATCCACACATACATTGTGACTTCACTAGGGCAGCTCAAGGCTATATCCACACATGCATTGTGACGTCACTAGTGTGACTCAAGGCTGTATCCACACATACATTATAACTTCACTAGTGCGGCTCAAGGCTGTAACCACACATACATTGTGACTTCAAAAGCCTAGCTCAAGGCTGTATCCACACATGCATTGTGACTTCACTAATGCAGTAAAGGCTGTATCCACACATGCATTGTGACTTCACTAGCGTAGCTCAAGGCTGTATCCACACATACATTGTGACTTCACTTGGGTGGCTCAAGGCTGTATCCACACATACATTGTGACTTCACTGGTGCAGCTCAAGGCTATATCCACACATGCATTGTGACGTCACTAGTGTGACTCAAGGCTGTATCCACACATACATTATAACTTCACTAGTGCGGCTCAAGGCTGTAACCACACATACATTGTGACTTCAAAAGCCTAGCTCAAGGCTGTATCCACACATGCATTGTGACTTCACTGATGCAGTAAAGGCTGTATCCACACATGCATTGTGACTTCACTAGCGTAGCTCAAGGCTGTATCCACACATACATTGTGACTTCACTTGGGTGGCTCAAGGCAGTATCCACACATACATTGTGACTTCACTGGTGCAGTAAAGGCTATATCCACACATGCATTGTGAGGTCAATAGTGTGGCTCAAGGCTGTATCCACACAAACATTGTGACTTCACTGGTGCAGCTCAAGGCTATATCCACACATTCATTGTGAGGCCAATAGTGTGGCTAAAGGCTGTATCCACACATGCATTGTGACTTCACTAGCGTAGCTCAAGCCTATATCCACACATGCATTGTGACGTCACTAGTGTGGTTTAAGGCTGTATCCACACATACATTGAGACTTCACTAGTGAAGCTCAAGGTTCTATCCACACATACATTGTGACTTCACTAGCTCAGCTCAAGGCTGTATCCACACATACATTGTGACTTCACTGGTGCAGTTCAAGGCTGTATCCACACATGCATTATAACTTCACTAGTGCGGCTCAAGGCTGTCTCCACACATACATTGTGACTTCAAAAGCCTAGCTCAAGGCTGTATCCACACATAAATTGTGACTTCACTAGTGCGGCTCAAGGCTGTATCCACACATAAATTGTGACTTCACTAGTGCGGCTCAAGGCTGTATCCACATATACATTGTGACTTCACTGGTGCAGCTCAAGGCTATATCCACACATGCATTGTGAGGTCAATAGTGTGGCTCAAGGCTGTACTCACACATACATTGTGACTTCACTGGTGCAGCTCAAGGCAATATCCACACATGCATTGCGAGGTCAATAGTGCGGCTCAAGGCTGTATCCACACATAAATTGTGACTTCACTAGTGCAGCTCAAGGCTCTATCCACACATGCATTGTGACTTCACTGGTGCAGCTCAAGGCTCTATCCACACATACATTGTGACTTCACTAGTGCGGCTCAAGGCTGTATCCACACATACATTGTGACTTCACTGGTGCAGCTCAAGGCTGTAACCACACATACATTGTGACTTCACTAGTGCGGTTCAAGGCTGTATCCACACATACATTGTGACTTCACTAGTGCAACTCAAGACTGTATCCACACATACATTGTGACATCACTAATGCAGCTAAATGCTGTATCCACACATGCATTGTGACTTCACTAGCGTAGCTCAAGGCTGTATCCACACATACATTGTGACTTCACTAGGGTGGCTCAAAGCCGTATCCACACATACATTGTGACTTCACTAGTGCAACTCAAGACTGTATCCACACATACATTGTGACTTCACTAATGCAGCTAAAGGATGTATCCACACATGCATTGTGACTTCACTAACGTAGCTCAAGGCTGTATCCACACATGCATTGTGACTTCACTAATGCAGCTAAAGGCTGTATCCACACATGCATTGTGACTTCACTAGCGTAGCTCAAGGCTGTATCCACACATACATTGTGACTTCACTGGTGCAGCTCAAGGCTATATCCACACATGCATTGTGAGGTCAATAGTGTGGCTCAAGGCTGTATCCACACATACATTGTGACTTCACTGGTGCAGCTTAAGGCTATATCCACACATGCATTGTGACAGCACTAGTGTGGCTCAAGGCTCTATCCACACATACATTGAGACTTCACTAGTGAAGCTCAAGGTTCTATCCACTCATGCATTGTGACGTCACTAGTGTGGCTCAAGGTTGTATCCACACATACATTGTGACTTCACTGGTGCGGCTCAAGACTGTATCCACACATACATTGTGACTTCACTAGTGCAACTCAAGGCTGCATCCACACATACATTGTGACTTCACTTGGGTGGCTCAAGGCTGTATCCACACATACATTGTGACTTCACTAGTGCAACTCAAGACTGTATCCACACATACATTGTGACTTCACTAATGCAGCTAAAGGCTGTATCCACACATGCATTGTGACTTCACTAGCGTAGCTCAAGGCTGTATCCACACATGCATTGTGACTTCACTAGCGTAGCTCAAGGCTGTATCCACACATGCATTGTGACTTCACTAATGCAGCTAAAGGCTGTATCCACACATGCATTGTGACTTTACTAGCGTAGCTCAAGGCTGTATCCACACATACATTGTGACTTCACTTGGGTGGCTCACGGCTGTATCCACACATACATTGTGACTTCACTTGGGTGGCTCACGGCTGTATCCACACATACATTGTGACTTCACTGGTGCAGCTCAAGGCTATATCCACACATGCATTGTGACGTCACTAGTGTGGCTCAAGGTTGTATCCACACATACATTGTGACTTCACTGGTGCGGCTCAAGGCTGTATCCACACATACATTGTGACTTCACTAGTGCGGCTCAAGGCTGTATACACACATACATTGAGACTTCACTGGTGCGGCTCAAGGCTGTATCCACACATACATTGTGACTTCACTAGTGCGGCTCAAGGCTGTATCCACACATACATTGTGACTTCACTAGTGCGGCTCAAGGCTGTATCCACACATACATTGTGACTTCACTAGTGCTGCTCAAGACTGTATCCACACATACATTGTGACTTCACTGGTGCGTCTCAAGGCTGTATCCACACATGCATTGTGACGTCACTAGTGTGGCTCAAGGGTGTATCCACAAATACATTGTGACTTCACTGGTGCGGCTCAAGGCTGTATCCACACATACATTGTGACTTCACTAATGCAGCTAAAGGCTGTATCCACACATGCATTGTGACTTCACTAGCGTAGCTCAAGGCTGTATCCACACATGCATTGTGACTTCACTAATGCAGCTAAAGGCTGTATCCACACATACATTGTGACTTCACTAGCGTAGCTCAAGGCTGTATCCACACATACAGTGTGACTTCACTAGTGCGGCTCAAGGCTGTATCCACACATACATTGTGACTTCACTAGTGCGGCTCAAGGCTGTATCCACACATACATTGTGACTTCACTAGTGCGGCTCAAGGCTGTATCCACACATACATTGTGACTTCACTAGTGCGGCTCAAGACTGTATCCACACATACATTGTGACTTCACTGGTGCGTCTCAAGGCTGTATCCACACATGCATTGTGACTTCACTAATGCAGCTAAAGGCTGTATCCACACATGCATTGTGACTTCACTAGCGTAGCTCAAGGCTGTATCCACACATACATTGTGACTTCACTGGTGCGGCTCAAGGCTGTATCCACACATACATTGTGACTTCACTGGTGCGTCTCAAGGCTGTATCCACACATACATTGTGACTTCACTAGCGTAGCTCAAGGCTGTATCCACACATACATTGTGACTTCACTAGTGCGGCTCAAGGCTGTATCCACACATACATTGTGACTTCACTAATGCAGCTCAAGGCTGTATCCACACATGCATTGTGCCTTCACTAGAGCAGCTCAAGGCTGATGGTGAGCTGCACCTTCTTAAGCACATGGACATAAACATTTCTTGCAAACATTTACATTTATGGATCATTGTTTTTATGTATTTGTTCTTTATTGCCTATTGTTACTTGTTTCTAATTCTTTCTGTTGATAATAGTTGAGAGTGGTTGGGAAACTTCTCAAATTACTGTTCACATTTAACCCCTTCGATGCGGCCGCGATTCCCCTGGTGTGCTGTAAACAGCACGCACAGGGGCGGGCCGTGACGAACCCCAGCCGTCATCAGCACACGAGCACCGTAGTGCATGACGGCTGGGGTTCGTCATGAGCATGGAAGGGGTTAAGGTGGCAGGTGGGGGGGCGAGCTAAATGAACACATGTTTCACAGTTGTCCTTATAGGTACTACATAAACATGTAGGGACTTTACCCTCAGTTTAGCTCTACTACTGTGGGAAGGTGTCAGTCGATTTGGCCTAGGTATAACTTGGAGAATAAAGTCTCTCTGCTGTTTTATATCCACCTCACCACAAGTGTATGTGCAGATGGGGAGCCCCTGGGTGCACCTGGGAGAGGGTCACCGGGGTCAAGACATACATCAACTTGGACTTTAAAGGTCACCAGCCTGTGTCAGGAAGTGAGTGAGGCCACAGGGGGCAGCTGCAGCAGGAGTCAAGGTCTGCATGCTTTGTTTTATACCATGGACATACCTGCAGACCGATGCCACTGTCATTTAAAGCTTGCATAACAAACATTTGCAATACAATAGGTCGCACATTTGCGGGAGTGTAAGCTATTGACACTGTAAATGAGAATGCATTTTATTTATCTGTTTTGATATTTGACAAATAAATAAAAGGCATTGTCATTTACAATGCCAGTAGGTCCTATAAATATGAGACCTATTTCATTTCAAAGTAGCGTCTGCCATTGTCCCGGGCTGCGTGGAAAGTGAAAGCGCACATGGCGCGCTGAATGGTGAAGAAAAGCATGTCGTGCCTGCAGTAGGAGAAACTCATTAAAGAAAATAATGCCTACAGGCTAAATACAGACATACGGTGTAACAACAGATGTAAAAGGGGCAGTCCTAACGGGCGGTTACAAATGAAGACAAGGCGGTACTAAGGAGGGACTAACAAGCCTCATAACGAATCAGAAACCAGCATTTACGAAGGGCAATGACACACGCCAATTAAAAATACGGGCGGAGAGTGGGTTGATCTTCGAGTCCATACTCAAATACAGCATTCCTCGCAGAGCAGCGCATGCGCTGCCCAGGCTTGACCTAAAAATGAAAATACACATGAAACGTGAAGGTCCTTGGAAATGCAGTTGATACCTCCAGTGACAGACGTGATGCACTGATGATGTCATGAATGTGCTCCACAGGGTGGAGTGGGGGCAGCTGTGTGTGAGGGGTCCCCCTGTGTGTCTAAGGCAGGTGGGGGATTCAGGGGACACTTGTTAGTAAGAGCTCTGCTGGGAATGCACAGAGCAGGGTCCACTCACCCTCTCAGTGCTGCAAGACGTGAACTAGCCGGGAAGCCAAGGTGAAACATGCAACGACCCCTGGAGAAGAAAAGACGTGTCCTCTGACGTCACAACATGTGTGGGTGGCAGCTGGCCTCTTTTCCTGTTCTACAAGTGTTGGGACTGACGTCTCGTCACAATAAGGGTGAAGTGATGGTAACAATGGTTGAAAATGGCAACACAGGGTTGTATTTTGGAATGAATATTTGGAGTTTGCTTTTAATCATTTTCTGTGTTTTTTTATCAGGGTTTTTAGGCAGTCTCCTAGGGTTCGGAAAGTGTACTCGTGAGTGTTGGTCTCTTCGCCCATGCCCAGGGCGTCAGAGGTGTGTCCCCTTAACAGGGTGTGTTGGTGGATCAAGATGTGTCGGAGGTGGAGGTGAGTGGGAGCAAAGTAAAGTACACTGAGGTTAGCATGACGATCTCTCTGTCTGCCTCTCTGTCTCTCACTATCTCTAACTCTCTCTCATTCTAAATCTCTCTCTCTCTCTCATTTCCGCACTCTCCCCTTCTCCCCCTCTATTTCTAATCTCTCTCTCTCTCTCTCTCTCTCTCTCTTTGTTTCTCTTTCTCTCTTTTTCTCCCCCTCTCTCTCTCTTTCGTTATCCATGAGTAAATCTGAATATTCCATCATGATTGTGCCCCACAATTTCCTCTGAATGTAAAAGGTACATTTGCAGAGAAGGGTGGGATACCCTGTTTTGGGGTCCCAGGTCTGTGTGTAGCCCCAAATGCCTGTCGTTGCTGCCCCCTGCCCCATTCATGTCCCCCTGCACCGGTCTTCCTTCCTGCTGCAGTTACTATAAGCAGAATGCCCCTGCCTTGCTTCACCGTCTCTTGAATGAAGTAGGGGTTTCATTATGTCCACCTCGCCTTGATCTAGCAGGAAAGAGGTGGTCTCACAGAGACGGTGGCCCAGGGGTGGCAGAGTGATCTGCTCCACTAAGAATGTGGGCTGGCTGTACACCCCCCTCGGCACTCATCCGGCCGGGGAGACAGAGCCCAGCCTCCGCTCCGGATTGGCTGTGATGATTCCGGTTATAGTACACACTTCCTTGGACATGATGGCAGGCCTGATGTAAGGTCACACGTACACCTGGATAACAGGTAGGGTGGGTAAAGTACCTGACAATAACAAGTGCATCCGACCCCAGTCGAATAGGGGCTGTAACAGAGCCAACATTCAACTGACCTATATGCAATCTGCAGAAAAAGGAAGGTAGGTAACCAGTATACAACCAACCACCAATCATAGGGTTCTTCTAAAGCACTAAAACACACTAGAACAGAGGGGTGAGAGGAACAAGACCCCCTTCGGCCTCCCGCTCAGACTTATATCACAAAAAGGAAGAGGGATGAAAATAAATCATACAAGGTTTCTAATAGTAAGTAGAGGAAAAAGCACCTTATTTTTAAAAGTGCCCTCACACACAGCAGTGTCATGCTTCATCATAGGGCTGCTAACACACCGCCGTGGTCACCCAACACTGGAGGGGAAGACAATACAACATACAGTGAGTGGTTAGTGAAAACTCAAAAGGTGAGAAAATGGTCCAGAATCAGTGGTAATAAAAGCTGGTACCAGGGGATCCTTACTACAATTTTAACATTAGGTCCCCTGTCCAGAATTTAAAACGAAATCGTGGATGCTAGGTAGAGGAACGCTATTTATCAAATGCCCCCTGCTCCACCCTGCATAAGTGTCGACATGTTTCAGCAGCTAATGACAGTGCCCCGGCTTTCTTCAGGACTCTCACCTCTGTGACCCTGAGTGACCACCCTTATCCTTCCACAAGCCCAGAAGTGAAAAAGGGAAATATCACCTTATAAAATAGAGCCCTTCGCTTTGTGAAGGGGAACCTGTACACATAAACCAATAACAAAACGACAAAAACAAAGATATGAAAATATCAGTGGCCCTTGTCCATATTCATATGTATCAAAATCACTAACATACAACAGTCTAAAAAGACAAATGTCTTTGGTGCCAAAACTTCCGAGTAACCTACATCTATTCTTTATAACCTTGGGCTGCCCCCACCCACAATAGATCTCGTGGGAACTGGGTGCTCTTCCACGTGAAGGCCCTCGCTTCATGTATTCATGATTCTCAACAGCTTCAAACGATATTGGATTATTCTCATCCTAGTGTATGATAATCCATCTAGATCACTAAATTCAGAATAAGATCAAGTATTTTAGAGGCACCACTGTCATCCAAAATCAGAGTCCCCCCTGGATCACTTACCGAGTTTATTATCATCAAAAACCCGAAATGGCGGGTAAGGGAAACAGCTTCCTATTAGCACTCTCTCGTAAAGCACACCTTGTCCCCCCGGGGTTTTTCCAGGCACTTGGTCTTACCATCCTTGATCGAAGAGCCATGTTTTGAGCTTTTTGGTGAATTCTAGAAGCGAAGGCAGGTGCACAGGTGAAGAGGGAGGTCGTACCAGGACTTGGGGACTAGGTAGAAGAAGAAACGGTCTCCGCATTGGCTCAGGCGGCGTGGGCCAGGGCAAGGAAGGAGGAGTAGAGCTCCCTGGTGGGACAATGTAACTTCATTTGATGGTTCATGTAGGAGGGGCGAGGATTTTGAGGTCCTTGAAGGCGTGAGTAAGGCGCTTGAAGAGGTATCTTTTCTGAACAGGGAGCCAGTGGAGGGCTCTGAGGTCGGGGTGGTGCAGATTTATTTGGGGAGGTTGAGGATGAGTCTTGCTGCTGTGTTCTGGATGGGTTGGAGGCATCTGAGTAGTTGCGTGGTGGTTCCGGCATCGAGTGCATTGCCGTAGTTGATGCAATTGGAGATCAGGGCTTCAATTACTGTCATCCTGGCGGAGGTGGGGATCCATCGGGGATCTTGTGGAGCATGTAGAGGGTGTTGAAGCAGGAGGAGGAGATGGCATTGACTTGGTTCTTCATGGTTAGCTGGCTGTCAAGGATGATTCCTAGGTTGCGTGCTTGGTTGGAAGTAACAGGGGCTGGGCCGAGAGTGGTGGGCCACCACAAGTTGTTCAAGTGGCAGTGGTTGTCTCCAAAGATGAGTACCTCCATATTTTCTGAGTTGAGTTTTAGGCAGTTGGCCCAGATCCAGTTTTCAACATCATACATGGTGCTCTGAAAGTTGGCTCTGGTGGTGTTGGTTTCATCTATGAGGGAGAGGATGAGCTATGTGTCATCGTCGTATGAGATGATGTTGAGTCCTTGGGTGTGGGCAATGTCTGCTTGAAAAATCACACAGGTGTTAAAGAGGGTGGGGCTGAGGGAGGAGTCCTGGGGGACGCCACAGATGATGTCATTGGATTCTAAGGAGAAAGGTGGTAGCAGGAGCCTCTGTGCTCAGCCAGAGAGAAAGGAGGTGATCCAGTTGAGGGTGTTGTGTTGGATGACTTGGTGGTGGAGTCTGGTGATGCGGGTGTGATGGGAGACAGTGTAAAAGGCTATGGAAAGCTTGAGCAAGATAAGGGCTGCCGCTTTCCCCTGGTTGAGGAGGAGTCTGATGTCTTCCGTAGCTGCGATTAGGGCAGTCTCTGTGCTGTGGTTGGCCTGTAATCCTGATTGGGTGGTGTTGAGGATGTTGTTCTGCTCAAGGTATTCTGTGAGGTGGTGGTTGATGGCTTTCTCTAAGACCTTGGCAGGGAAGGGAGTAGAGATATGGGTTGGTAATTCTTGAGTTTTCTGGGATTGGTGGAGGGTTTATTCAGGAGTGGCTTGACCTCTGCATACTACCATGTGGCGGGGACAGTGGTTGTCATGATGGATGTGTTGAGGAACTCTGTGAGGATGATGCTGATCTCTTCGCTCCATAGGTTGTAGATGTGGTGAGAGCAGGGGTACAAGTGTGCACCAGAGTGGATTGAGTTTGTGATGACAGTAGTGTCTTAGATCAAGACTTGTTTCCAGTCGAATACTCAGTGGATGCAGGGGCTGTCAGTGTGTGCATGGGGGTGGGTGAAGTAGGTGGGCTGGGGGTCGAAGTGGCTGTAGATGTCTGTGATCTTTTTATAGACGTAGCCTGCTAGGGTGTTGCAGAAAGCTATTGAGGGATGAATTGTGTTTTTGGTGACATCTGGGCAGGAGAACTCTCAGAGGATGGTGAAGTGTGCTTTAGCATGGTTGGTGCTTGCATCGATGTGGTTAGTGAGGGCATCCTTCTTGGCTTCTCTGAGATGTTGGTGGTAGTTGTTGAGGGCTGTACTGAAGGAACAGAGATCAGAGGGGTTCTTGTTGGAGAACCAACATCTTTCTTGTTTCTTGTAGTCATGTTTGGGGGCCTGTAGTGTGGGGGTGAACCAGGTGGCGCGTTTTGATGGTCTATTGTTGTGGGTGTTTTTCATAGGGGCGATGGTGTCCACTTCAAGAAGTTCTGGACTTTGTGTTCGATGTTGTCGGAGTGGTTGAGACTGTTTGCTTTGAGGGCAGAGGTCGAGAGGGGTTTCGTGATTTTATTCCGTTTTCAGCTAGGTCAGTGGATGGTCTGGTTGGAGGTACTGGTGAGCCGGTGAGGGTGAAAGGGACAATGTTGTAGTCCATTCAGTTTGTTCCGTTGTGAGGGAGAACCTGATTCTGTTACTGGAGGAGAAGATATGGTCCAGTGTGTGTCCTGCGATGAGCTTGAGGGTGGAGACCAGCTGAGAGAGGCAGAGGTTGCTCATGTTGTCCAGGAGCGTAGGGATGTTGGTGTTGTTAGGGTCTTTTGAGGTGGAACTTCAGGTCCCCAAGGAAGATATAGTATTGGGAGTCAATTGCCGGGGGCAATGAAGTCAGAGCTAGGACAGGGGACTGGGGATCTGTAGGTGAGGGTTCCTCTGATGATGATTCTTGCATTGAGTCTGATCTGAAAGTTGAGGTGTGCCAGGATTACCGTGATGTTGTCGTCTGATGCATGGCATTGGAGGGTGTCTTTGTGGGTGATGGCAACAAGAGTGTCTGTTCAGATGCCAGCCCTTCTGTAAAGCTGACCTGAATGACGCTGTCTAGAGCAGCGTCATGAATGGGGTGTCTCCGGTCCCCTCAGTAGGGAGCTCTCAAAGCAAGGAACTGTAACCACGCACTTTATTGCATGTGGCTTTACCCAATGTTCGGTGAAAATCTTACATTTGAGGGGTTACACATACACATAAACAGGAGTGCCCAGACAAATGTGACATGTACCCAGAACATCCATACAAAATCTCCAAAGGAAATAACACCTCTTCCTCTTCCGGTCTCTTAGCACCGATGGGGTGTGTATGTGAAGCCTCCACCCTGTCCTGTCCACACCCAAGGACAAGACTGTCCTTTCAGGGAAGGACCATAATCCTTAACTTAGAACCTTAACATATGTATTACTTGTGCATTTGTGGTATTAAACCTAGCTTGAATGTCCAAGATCCTTGGCTTTAAAGTAACAAGAACATTTCAACAAGACACTTACGCCTTCATTAAAGGTGCTTTAGAGTAACAGAAGCATTTCAACAAGACACTTATACCTTGATTAAAGACGCTTTTGACTCTAACGTTTAGAGTATATGAGCATTTTAACAGGACATTTACACCTTCATTAAAGATGCTATAGATCAACAGGAGCATTTCAACAAGACCTTTACGCCTTCATTACACGTAGGCCAGATATGCAGCCGGGGCTGTTAGTGCTATGTGTCGGCTCCATTGTGACTGCAAACACGTCAGAAAATCTACAGACCAAGTGGGAAAAGTCTACATGAAATACGGGGAAAGATGTGGGAACTATCATTACTCCCCTTCCAGTTTCCGCTGGCTGTGGTATGAGTAATTCTGAGGGGCTTGGGATAATCTGGGTCATTGTTTAGCTTACTCATATTACACGGCATAGACCTTGGATGGTTTGGTGCACAGTGAGTGATCTGTGATAATATACTGCCTTGGCTAACTTTCAGGACATATATCTCAATGTGATTCCATCGGGAAGGCCGAGTGTGGAAGTGTATGTATTTATTGATAAACACTCCCGGGCACATTTACAAGACCCTTACCCCCTCACTTTTGTGATGCAGCGGTGGCACAAAAGATGCGCCATGGTGCGGGGTACTTACAACCTGACGCATCTGGGAGATGTGTCACGTTGTAAAGCCCTGCACCAGAAGGAGGCGTTCCGGCGCAGGAATGCCTCCTAAAAGTGGCTGAATGAAATCTACAAGATTTCACTCAGTCACCTTGGGGCCCAAGCTGCGTCAAAACCCTGCGACTGCTTGAAGCAGGCATAAGGATTGACGCAGCATTGTACAGATAGGGCCCCTAGAGCCTTGCCGGAGCTGCGTCTCCAGCAATGCGCCGCCTTCAAAGCACAGAGGCGTCATGCATCTGTGCAGGTTTTGCCCGTTGTTGCACCGCATTGTAAATGCAGCGCATCAATGGTGGCGGAGGGATGGCGCACAATTAGTGGTGCATCCCTGCTGATATGCCGGGATGTGCCACTTATTGTAAATCTGCCCCTCTGAGTTTTTTTTGAAACCTCAGTTAGACACATTTGTGCAATTAGTAATCAGTGCTATGTTTCATTTTGCAGGTTTTCACCATCATTAACTGTTCTAATGATTCAGCGACAAGACCCGCTAATACCGGACCTTTGCTGACCCTGGACCAAGAGATGTGATTCTCAAATCTCCGCCCGGGCGCTCTGTGTACACACCTGAAGCTTATCACCCACACATAATTTTTTGTGAAAACGTGCAGTTTGCAAACTGTCAACCATGTACTGCTGTGGGTCAATTATTATCTACATAAAGTGTTTTTTCCTAGTTTGAGTTTGAGTTTAAAATTATTTTTAAAGCGCACATACACCAGCGGTTTCTTGGCGCTACAACTAACAAAAATCCGGGGCCAGAAGACAGGGGAAACTGCGGAGGTTTAGTCAAAGGACTTCATGAACAGATGAGCCTTGAGGAGTTTCCGAAATTGTGGGTACAGGGTAAGGGTTCGAAGTTCAAGGGGGAGGGAGTTCCAAAGGAGCGGGGCAAGGGTGGCAAATTTCGAGCCTCCCCACTTCTTTCTCCGGTAGCGTGGGATGGTGAGGAGGGACTGGGAGGACGAGCGTAGTTCCCTGGTGGGAACGTGAGGGGTGATCTCAGATGAGATGAACGCCGGTGCCAAGCCCAGTCGAGCCAGGAAGGTGATGGAGGCGAGCTTAAATTGGACCCGGGCCCGCACAGGGAGCCAGTGTAAAGACTTCAAGAGGGGGGTGGAGTGGTGGAATTTCGAGAGTTTGAAGACCAGGCGGGCCGCCTGGTTTTGGATCAGTTGCAAACGCCGTAAGCTATATGCAGGAATACCTGCATATAGGGCGTTGCCGTAATCCAGGCGGGACACCACCATGGCCAAGATGATAAGTTTGAGAGCGGTAAAGGAAAAGAAACGGGACACCCTGCGTATAGTGCGCAGTGATAGGAAGGAAGAAGAAACCACAGAGCTGACCTGGGAGTGAAGGGTGAATTGAGAATTGAGTTTTATGCCTAGAGTTTTGTCTGAGGTAGAGGGAACAGGAGAAGGGCCAAGAGAGGGGGGCCAGAACAGAGAGGACCAGGGGCTGGATGAACCACCCGTCAACACCAGCTCAGTCTTATCGGGGTTGAGCTTCAAGTGGTTGTGGTTCATCCAGTCCCGGATATGGAGCATGATAGATTGGAAGTTTAGAGCAGAAGAGGGGGAAGAGGACAGATTGAAAACAAGCTGGAGGTCATCCGCATAACTAAATACGGCGACCTCCATTTGTTGCAGAGAGAAGATAAGAGGGGCGATATAAAGATTAAACAGAAGGGGGGAAAGGGAAGAGCCTTGGGGGACCCCGCACTGAACTTTCCGGACGTCCGCTGTGAAATCACCCAGGCGGACGGCCTGGGTGCGGTCGCTCAGGAAGGAGGATAGCCAGACCAGAGCGGTGCCCCCGATCCCCGCCGCCTTGATACGGGAAAGCAAGATGGTATGATCCACCGTGTCAAAAGCGGCTGAGAGATCGAGGAGCACCAGGGCCTGGGGCTGGTTGGTATCCATACCCTCCCTGAGGTTGTCCAAGACCGAAATGACAACGGACTCCGTAGAGTGTGCGGGCGGAACCCGGCCTGGCGGGGGGCAAGAGCTCCTTGCATCTCCACAAAGGAGCTCAGAGCGCAGGTGACATGGCGCTCAAGCACCTTTGCCAGAAATGGCAAGAGGGAGATGGGGTGGAAGTTTGCAGGGATAGAGGGGTCCGCACCGGGCTTTTTCAGGATAGGCACAATAACCGCAGATTTCAAGGGGTTCGGTACCACGCCTTGAGCAAGAGAGCTATTGAGGAGATGAAGGGGGGGGTCAGGACAGGTGACAAAGATGTGGCGGAGAATATGGGCAGGACAGGGGTCAAGTGGAGAGCCAGATTTGACCAGAGGTACTAAGGAGGTCAGAGATTCCTTAGTTATGGGGGGGAGGGTGGTGAGTTCTCCCTTGGGAGGGGGACATTGGGGGTCAACAAAAGAGGGAGAAGAAATGCTGCTGTCATCCTTGGGTGGATAATGTACAAAGCCATGTGTTTGACTGAGTGCAATTCACACTTCCGTCCACTAGAGGTCTCACTAGGTCACGTGGCCTGTGCAGGTGTTCTCTCTTGAGTTAGACATCACACAATTCTTTACTGTTTGTGCACAAAAAGGGAGCTCGTCCATGCACATACTCACGCCAGTTTAAATGTAAATGTAAATGTACATGTATTTATATAGCGCAAACCACCCACATCGCAGGCATCTAAGCGCTTGCTTAGGGAACCCGTCCTGGTATTCCCCTGTGAGATAACCCCGGCAGGGTATCCACAAGGTGAAAGCCAGGCATCCCGCCGCGAGGGCCCGTTGTGGAGATTAAGCAAGCTATTGCCCAGAGTCGCAGAGTGTGAACCCGTGAGTCGAGTAGGCACCGGAGCGAGAATTATCGAGTCTGTGGAATTATTGAGCCCAAGCTCTGTCGAGGCGGGGAATTGAACCCTGGTCCAGGGCCGATCTCAGCTTCCGGGTCTGCCGCCTCTAACCCCTGAGCCACACTTCTCCACGTCCTGGATTATGGATTATTCTAAAAGAGAGGATGTGGCCATTGGCGGCTGCTATAGAACAGTGGTGGGGGAGAAAATCACTTACCTTCTGGCTGCCACTTCTTGTCCATCCTCATCTGTTTCTGTCGACTCCCGGCACCACACAGGTTCGCAGGCTCCCAGACTTCCCTAAGCCAATCACAATGCTGCTGTCCTGCTGGTAATAGCATTACCAGTAGGACAACAAAGTTGTGATTGGAATGAGCGGCCTGGTTTGCCACTCAGACAGAGCCTGGGAGCCTGTGACTGTTCTCCACCCGTCTGTGCAGCACAGCCTGGTGTAGAAATGCTAAATGCTCATGTTGGTTTGGCCGTCCTAAGATGACCGATCAAACCATGAGGCTTGTTCATTGCAGAAAAATAAAAAGATAATAACTATGCTTTTATCATTTTCTTGGTCCTTTTTGCACTGTTCAGAGGGCAGTGGTACAATGCTTTTCCACCTTAATGGAGGAGCCGCCACGGGATAAGGCATAACAACCAGAGCTGCCGACTTTGGAACTGGAAACCAGGTTTGAGTCTTGGCGTTGGCTCAGCATCCTGTGATTCTATGCAAATCACTTAATCTCCCTGTGCCTACAAAATAAAATAATGTGTAATGTTATTGGTGCCTATATAAAGCACTTCAATACCTTCAGGTCGAGCTCATGCTATGTAAAAATTCAAAATAAAAAAATAAGTCACCAAATTATCGGTGGTGGGAAAGGTGATATCATTAACTTTTTGACTCTGATAGCATCAAATGTTTAACCACCTGTCCCAGTGATCCAGTGGTAATTTCACAGTAATTTCTCAATGCAAAACCTCATTAACTTCTAATTTACAGCTAAAAAGGTGTTGGACCCTTGACACCGTGTATTACCTTCAGGAAACTTTACATAAACATGAAACATCAAAATACAATTAATATTTAAATAGTTGGTGAGTATTTTAAAGGGTTTTATTTTTTAGTCAAAAGTTAAGTTTCTCAGACTCTTTATTCATTAGTCAAATAACAATCCGGTTACAGAACTTGGAAAACAGAAAAAATAGAAATAATACAGAACATGTGTTAGATTGAATACAATGCATTCCATAAAGGAAGGAAATGATGCATTAAATGTCAATCAGAATTATTTAAAGAGTTCAGGAAAATTATAATTCGAGAATGAGTTATGCAAGGCTAATCAATAATTAATAATTGGCAAAAATCTCTCATAAAGAAAAAGTAAATGCATAAGACAAATAAATCTTTTCAAACCTAGTTAGTTAGTCAAAGAATAAACCTAGGGTGTTAGCATATAAATCTAAACCTGTTCCCATCAGAAGCACTCTCTGCCCTGGTCTGATCCTCTATCTCTCTCACTCCCTCTCCATTGTCTGACAGAAAAGTTGCTCCTTGAATATGCCCCTCCTTCACAGGTCCACAGAGGAATGTGATCTGCCTTGCCAAAAATATGACATGCAAGGCTAGCCTATGCCCCCACCTGCCTCTGTCTCTCCTCGGACGCAATCTCTTCCCAGGCTGCACCCACGACGTTCGCTTACCTAACCCATATGATGTCTGATCTCATCTGCTTCTTCTCCTCTCTTCCCCTCTCAGACTAAGGCCCAAGGCTTAAAGAGAAGACAGCACGCCCCCTAAGAGGTCATTATGTATACTCTAATTCTTGGCTGATTATACTAATAATTATGCAGTTGTCAGTAGAACTTGCACCGTGATTGGTTAGCATAGATGACATGAGGGTCACACCATCCTATTGGCAAATCCAACCCATTCCAGTTTTAACAAAGGAAGCGTTAATGCTTAATGCAGTCTTATGTTTCACAATCAATAATAATTATACAAATGTGCAACATTAAGGCAGAAAAATGTATCAGCCAAAACAAAAATAAAAGAGTATTAATTTATGAAAAGAAAACACATTATGTTTACCTCCCCCATACTAGTGCCCTGTATTAGGTATTACCTAGCAAAAGCTATTAGTTTAAAGCAGCTTTTCTATCATTTGTGCACAACATGAAAAAATGTGCAATGTACTACAGAGCATAATCATGCACCAGTGCACATTTTCAAAGCGCACTCAGTTAATACATACTCATAGCAACATGTTCTAATGTTTTAGATAGCTTTCCATGCAAAATGTGTTTGCCCCGTGTGTAGTGCTGCAGCATGGGTAATTAATACACATTATAAGAAGATGTGTTATCAACTGAACATGAATTGTCTAAATTTGGAACAAAGCCAAAGTCTCTTAAGACAGTAACATGGGTGTAGATTACAAGGAAATGGAGCTGGTAAGAGAGAACACATTCCATGATTATCTTCAAAGCTAAAAAGACAACTGAAATCACAAGTTTTCTCTACACTGCAAAAACATATGTTTATTCAGCACCAGCATTTCAGACTAAAAGCATTTATGGCCAGGCCTCATTTAATATCTTTCACTTTGAATGCTCCAAAATGTGCGTGTCATTTTAAATCCAGTCTGTGTGAAACACAAAAATAAAGCAATGCCTGAATCCAGATGAAATCTGAGCTACATCAATCCTCCCTTTTGATGATATCAAATCATGATACCTCAAATGATTTGTAAATCATCAAACTTATTTAATTTCACAGGTGACATTTTTATTGCAAAAGTTGGGCATATAACAATGTTACTTCTATTTCTAAGGCAAGCACAAGTCTTGTCTGTAATCAGATCATACATAGCCAAGCTTACATTTTTAGTGCAGAGTTCTGTAAGTAGCTTCTTGGAACTGTTAGTTTTCTCTAAAATAAGTTACTAAAATAATAAAAGGAGAATTAAATAGGACAGTTTCAGCATTTCCTTGCCCTTCGTCATCAGCTTGCCATCAGTATGGCTTATACAGTGTGACATTCTGTACTTTTCCCATGCAAATTAGACTACTTAGGCGCTGGGAAACTCTGACAGAGCACCATCAATTCTTTGCACCTTTTTTCAATCCAAACCTTTCACTTTTATTTTCATTTTGATCAGATTCAGATGTTTCACCACAGCATCTCTCATAACAAAGTCGTTGCACCATCCATTATGCAGATCTCGTGTAGCAGCTGCAATCTGATGAGAAACTGCATACTGTACATCAACCAGACCTACACAGCAATGGCTAGTGTTCACATCAGTGTTTTCCACAAGTGCATTTGCATATTCATTTTCAAGCCACTTTGGTGTTGCTGAAACACAGTCTTTTGCAAAGTGTAACTCTGCTGCCTTTTTGTTGCTTTATTATGCTTGAAACTTCAGGCAGATAGCTATAATCCACTCCTTGTCCAATCTGTTGTTCTGCACTCATTATCTTTGAGACCTCATTATGATCTGATTGCAGAGAAACTGGCAATTTATACCTGGGCATCAGTTTTTGCAATAACACAATTGCCACTATGCATTTGTCACTTTTCTCAAAAACAGTTCTGAAACAACCCTGTTTTTCTGCTTCTGACACATTTTCTTGATCCTCTTTTAATTCACCTGTGAAGATTCCATTGAATGTATATGCTAACAGAACACAATTTTGTGCAACTGAATTAGAATTTCGCTCTCCCATGACAACAGTAACTCCCATTTGAGCAGATATACTGCATGTTATGGTAAGGGCAATCAATTTCGAATTTTTTACTGAGGTAACTACTGAAAGCCATGAAGCTTTGACAACATACTGTATAAGGAGCACAGAATGTGCTGCTCTTAATGTGTCATTGTTACCTTTCAAATATGGGCCATCTACAAAATGGACATTGTTGGGCTGAATCAGACATTCATCCTTAAAGTCTGATCTTGGCTTTATGCATTTTTCATGACATCTAGACATTCATATTCAGGTTCATCACAAACCAATTAATTTGCTGGCATTTCTGTGAAGTTAGGGTCAAAGGTCATTGGGAAATACATCACAGACCTTTGAAAACATTCGTGTTATTTTATAGGCACTGCGAAAGTGCAGCCTTCCCTCTCACTGCAAATTAGTGTATTTTCTTTCAAATAAACTTTCATTCCTAGTGCTGGGGTGCGACACTTTTTCTCTTTCAAATCTAGGAATGCTTTGGTGCAATTGTTGTCCAATGGAAGCGGATTAGACACATCCTTGTGTGTAAGCCTCAGTAAAGGCTTAGCCACTAGGGAAAGGTTTAGTAACCACTCTCTACAGCAGCAAACCATTCCCAAAAATGTCCTGACTTCTTTCTGAATTTGAGGTGGATTCATCTGGTGAATTATTTCCACCTTCTCTGGTGACACCTTTCTACCTCCCTTTCCAATTTTGTGTCCCAGACATTCATCTTCTTTTTGACAGTACTCATGCCTATTCTCATGCAATGGCACTGTGACATGAACTTGAAAAAAATCAATAACAGTAAGCCATTCTTCAGCACATGGAATGTGAAAATATATATTGGCTGGATTTGGTACCATAGGACAACATAGAAAAGTTATGCGTTTAATCTCTTCCACTAATCTGTTCTTTTCATTTAGTTTCTGTGAAACTGTGATCAGAAAAAAGTTACATAAACTTCCAATCAATTCCATCAAAAATCTTTTTATTGGTAACATTTCTGCAACTGATGGTGTTCTTGAATACATGTCATCTGATTCTAGTTTTAATAAGACATGCTCTGCACTTTTTATTACTCTGACATCCTTCTTTGTGAACTCCCTTACTTCTGTATATATTATTTCTTTCAAATCAGAAGATAATTTTTCGATTGTCTTTTCTGAAAACAATGCTACAGCTGTCTCTTGTTGGGCCATTTTTAAATGTACATCATCATTAGGCATCTGTATATTAACATTATCTGCGTACAGTAATTTGTGCTGTTTAATTTGCAAAACAACTGTTTTCCTGGTAGGCCTGAGTCACAAACAACAACTTTGCAATTTTCCTCAAATGGGCCTATTTTTGGGGCAAATTCTTCTAAAACTGGGTTTGTAATTTCTTCATTTAAAACTCCTACAACTAAGTCTGGACCTTCCACTGATTTCACAATGGACTTGGTAAATTCCGAATTCTGAGGGTTAAAACTCTCATTTTCAAACAAAGCAACATGTCGGATTGGGTTCTGATTTGGTCTCTCAAGATAATGCCCATTTGCTCTGGACAACATATTTAAATTAATTTGAGCTTTTTCCATATTTTGTGAGAGCATCTGAGCTTGCAAAACCACTGCCATTGATACTTGTTTCTGAACTGACATTTGCATTTGCTTAACTGGCATAATTTGCACCTGCATTTCTTCCTGTGTTTGTGCATCATGTTTTAATTTACATTTCTTCTTCCAATGCTCAAATCTGTTATTACGATGGCAAAAGGACATCCTTTCCAGCAGTACAACATTCAAACCTGAATTTGCACATACCAAAACACCTTTAATTCCATTCTGTGTTCTTTTAATCTGTACCCAATCAACATCCTTTGCTGGCACTCTGCCCTTCAGGAAAGTAACCACCGCTACGTTTTTCTCCATAACAACAGAAAAAGATGGTGTATTCATTCAAACCCTTGTCATTGTCTCCTCACCTGGCCTTTGCACAACAACTTATAGTCAAACCACAATTCAGTTTGCATGGCAATGTAAAATTAATGCACAAATCTTTTAAAATTTCAACCAATCCATCAACTTGTGGGTACCGCAGCATATGTTTGTCTCTCAATTGTGGGAATGTTTTCAGAAATGCCGCAAGTTCACTTTATTTCCATAGCCCATTTTCCGTCAATGAGTAAGCACAACTCCCTCATCCTGTTTATTATTTTCTAGCACTATTTAGGCTTTAAAACTAAACTATGCTCCTTGTAGTGATGGTGTTAACCCTACCTCTCCTACTAGAAACTGATCTAGAGGGTTGGGGTTTTTCTTCACTTTGATCTGTATTAGACAATATCTAAACTATTTTTCACGGATCAACTTTCCTCCTAAGGTCAATGGATCGTTAGTCAAATAGTTGATGGTGATAATAATAATCCTTAATCACCAAGCTAATTTATAATAACCATCATCTTTCTATCAGAAACTGATCCAGCAGTAATTTCACAGTAATTTCTCAATGCAAAAACTCATTTACTTCTAATTTACCGCTGAAAAGGTGTTGAACCCTTGACACCGTGTCCATAAACATGAAAAATCGAAATACAATTAATATTTAAGGAAATAATGAGAGTTGGTGAGTACTTTAAAGGGTTTTATTTTCTAGTCAAAAGTTAAGTTTTTCTGACCCTTTATTCATTAGTTAAATATCAATCAGGTTACAGAATTTGGAAAACAGAAGAAATGGAATTTATGCAGAACATATTATAGATTGAATACAATGCATTCCATAAAGGAAGGGAATGAGGCATTAAATGTCAATCACAATTCTTTAAGGAGTTCATCAAAATTATAATTCAAGAACGATTCATGCAAGGCTAATCAATAATTAATAATTGGCAGAAATCTCCCATAGTGAGAAATAAATGCATAAGACAAATACATCTTTTTCAGACCTAGTTAGTTTGTCAAAGCATAAACTTAGAGTTTTAGTATCGAAATCCAAACCTGTTCCCATCAGATGCACTCTCTGCCCTGGTCTGATCCTCTATCTCTCTCCCTCTCCATTGACTGACAGAAAAGCTGCTCCTTTAAAATGCCCCTCCTTCACAGGTCCACAGAGGCCTGTGAAGGAGGGGCATTTGCCTTGCCAAAAGTATGACGTGCAAGGCTAGCCTATGCCCCCCACTTCCCTCTATCTCTCCTCGGACGCAATCTCTTCCCAGACTGCACCCACGACGTTCGCGTACCTAACCCATATGACGTCTGATCCCATCTGCTTCTTCTCCTCTCCTTCCTCTCAGACTAAGGCCCAAGGCTTAAAGAGAAGCCAACACGCCCCCTAAGAGGTCATTATTTATACTCTAATTCTTGGCTGACTGTACTAATAATGTTGCAGTTTTCAGTAGAACTTGCACCGTGATTGGTTAGCATAAATGACATGAGGGTCTCACCATCCTGTTCTCATTGCCAAATCCAACCCATACCAGTTTTAACAAAGGAAGCATTAATGCTTAATACAGTCTTATGTTTCACAATCAATAATTATACAAATGTGCAACATTAAGGCAGAAAAATGTATCAGTCCATTTCCGTTTTCCTTTTACATCGCACGCAGGAAAGTTACTTTCCACGAACACTGGTACATTGGCACGATAACAAGAATGTACAGTTCAATGAAGCCTTGACTCTTTGGCTCTTTACTTGAGGCAAGCTCGTTCTGCGCATGTGGCTCCTATTCAGCACAATTCCCAGCCATGCTGGATTCCCAGGCAGCCATTTTATGGTGGTCCCATAAACAAAACAAAAATAAAAAAGTATTAATTTATGAAAATAAAACCCATTATGTTTACCTCCCCCATACTAGTACCCTGTATTAGCAAAAGCTATTAGTTTATAGCAGCTTTTCTATCATTTATGCACAACATGCAAAAATGTGTAATGTACTACATAGCATAATCATGCACCAGTGAAAATTTTCAAAGCGCACATAGTTAATACATACTAATAGCAACATGCTCTAATGTTTTAGATAGCTTTTCATGCAAAATGCGTTTTGCCCCGCGTGTAGTGTTGGTGCATTGTCAATTAATACACATTATAAGAAGATGTTTTATGAACTGAATATGCATTGTCTAAATATGCAACAAAGCCAAAGTCTCTTAAGACAAGAACAGGGGGTGTAGATACAAGGAAAAGGAGCTGGGAAGAGAGAACACATCCCATGATTATCTTCAAAGTTACAAAGGCCACTGAAATCACGAGTTTTCTCTACACTGCAAAAACACATGTTAATTCAGCACAAGCATTTCAGGCTGAAAGCATTTATGGCCAGGCCTCATTTCATATCTTTCACTTTGTATGCACCAAAATGCTGCGTGTCATTTTAAATGCAGTCTGTCTGAAACACAAAAATAAAGCAATGCCTGAATCCAGATGAAATCTGTGCTACATCACCAGCTCCCAGCCTTTACCCTTTTGCAGCCTTCTGTTTACTGCTGAGCAAAAGGGACAAGCATGAAGCTAGGCAAGCTAACCACTTGTTTACTTTCTGGTTCTGTGCTGCCTTCATGACAAAGGAAGGTCCAAGGAGGCAGAGCCTACCCCTGGCTTCACCTAAATGGCATCCATGATGGCATCCATGATGGCAGATTTCAGGGCACAACGTGACAGAGAGCTTTAGAAAATTAATTTTACTTGCATAAAAAGGAGGGACAAATCTCAGATTTCGAAGAAAAATACTGTCGAGAACAAACATCTGAAATGTCAATTGAAATTTATTAGAAAAAACGAGACCTGAATATTCAAGTCATGTTCTTTATTGAAAAATGAAAAGGCTATAGTTGTGCTCAGTTCAGTCAGTTGTGTGCCCTTGGTGCCAGGGTCCCTATTGAAGCAATAAAATAGACCATCCATATCCCAGTTTAGAGGTGAGCCAGCGATGACTGGGGTTCTGTGGGCCAAGGGACACTGAACCAACGGCGCACTTGATAGTCACGTGCCCCATGGTAATCCTTTAGGAGACATGTTCTGGTTACATGCGTTTCCTGGTGCCCTATCCGCAGTGAAACCCACAGGACTGCCGTCGTTCTTCAGTACATGTGAGGGAGGTGTGTGGGGGCTGTAGACACTCCCATAAAAGGATAGCATAATGACACAATGACTGCTATGCAATGATTAAAGTTTAAACAAAGAATGGTTCTGTCGGGTAGAACGCAGATGTTTTCAGCATGCTATTAATGCAATCTGAAAGTAATGCCCTCTAACAAGCACAATTCAAAGGCCTATTAACAAATTAAAATAGGACCTGAGATCAATTGGTTCATCCATAAGATATTTCATACAAAGACTGTCAACGTCAATTTAAAAGTGCAAATGTGTGAAGATCGTGAATGATGATCATGTGGTGAACAAATATATACAGTGGAGAATAAATTCAATACAATCAATATATACATATATATATACAAGTGTTTTTCGGTGGCCAGGTTAGTTAATGTCTAGAGATTCTTATTATTTCTTTGGTTCTTCAGAATCCTAGAGGTACTGGGCTTTTGAAAAAACTTTCTGGCACTCCTCACAACTCCTCCTGGCATCACATCTCTCCTCTATGTGTGATCATCTGTTGCTCATGTCTCATTTCTAACACATGTTCCATTGGCTCTAACACCGTTGTCTGCACCAATCCATTCCCACCCAAATGTATAATAAACACTTCTGATCTTTTCTTCTTCCAAGCTTTGAGAAATCATGTTATTGGCCAAGGAGAGTGAAACCCTACCCAACCAACAAACACAATCCCTGTCAGCGTGAACTAAAAAATGCCATTAGATGGGATTCAATGTAGAGGAAGGTTAAGTTGTAAATTCGGCTGACTTTATGAAATGCAAAGCTTTCCTCCACACTCAGCATTTGGTTTTCTGGAGGTTATTCTACTTGGGACATTCTGCATCTGGAAATCATCACACTAGGAAGGCCCAAAGGTATAAAGCTTACCATAGAGAAAGTTAGGAAATTTCAGGCCTAATTTAGAGTTCGAGGATGGGATACTCAGTCACAAACATGACAGATATCCTGTCTGTTATATTAAAAGTGAGTTATATATTCTATGAGCTTGTAATATGGCAGATGGGATAACCATCATGTTTGTGGTGGAGTAGCCCATCCACCAAACTCTAAATCTGATCCTTAACCCTTTCCATGCTCATGACGAGCTCAGCTCGTCATGATGCACGGTTGAGCTGTGCTGGTGATGAGCTGAGCTCGTCATGAAAGAATGGAAATAATCAAAAGTCAGCACAGGAGGGGAAAACACCTAGCAGCCAAGGTGTTAATCTTCCTCATAAATTGTGGAGTTTACTAACTCTGCCTAACTTTTGTAAGTGAAGTTTTAATTTAAATCCCCACTAATATACAATACCTTTACAGAGAGGTCACCCATCAAGGACATTTTGGGAAATTAGTACTGAACAGTGTGTTTTAAGCTTTTCAAGGCTGACACAATGGTGAAGACTATATAGAATATAAATGTGATTGTACAATGAATTTCATAGATAAGGTAGTGAAAAACGATGGATAGTTGAATGACATATCATCAAAAGCATCACTTAAAACTGGATGGACTTGAAGCAGACTCCAACAATGTCGTATTCCCTTCATAGTTACAGGCAGGTTGTGCAAAAAGGGCTATACAAAAGGAGACCATTTTCAGACATTGAAAACCAAGATAAGTTGGTCAGCATGGATAATGATAGGTGATCATGTGAGCTTGGGATGGGCCCATTTGAGGCATTTGGCCTGGCTGAGAACAAGAATTCCATCTCCAGTTTGAGGAGCCGTAGATGGGCAGGCATCAGCATGTCCTCTAAAGCTCTGAGTGATGGCTTCATAGTTTGCTTCTAGAGGTGCTCTGTCATAACCTCCTTTTCTGCTTGCATAGTACCTCCCATATGGATGCTACAAGTCCTTCACTTCTGGAGTCATGGACATTGTCTACACTTTCACATGCCTAAGACTCCTTGCTTAGCATTCTCATGGTGACATCCTCTTTGTGCCTAACATTGATTGGGTGAGGATGTATGACAGAACCATGCAAGCCATGACCATGCATGACTTTATAACAGGTTCATTAAAACAGGAGTGACACTACTATGCAAGTCTTAACTATCCAAGTGTTTAACATTCATATGTCTTAATTGGGAAACTTGCTTTGCTAAAGCATGCGTAGTAAAGGCATATGCGTGTTTAAGACTTGCATGGTATAGACTTGTGTGGTAGTGTTGCAGTTGTTGTAATGACTGCAATGTAAAGCTGTAACTCGCAAAAAACGCATACTCACTTGAACCCTAAATCCTAAATCATAAAAAACCCTTAGCACCCAGAATACCAAATCCACCCAACACCCTAAAAACTCTTCCCACAAAAAACCCATACCTACCTTAAACCCTAAAAATGCCTTACCACCCAAAAACCCATACACACCCTAACCCCTAAATCCAAAAATGTCCTGTATCACCCAAAATCTCATAACCACCCCACAACCCAAAACCCTTTAGCACCTAAAATTCTATACCCACACTATACCCTAAAACTCGTTTCCTACCCAAAAACCCTTACCCACCCTAAAAGGTAATAGAATTAAAAAAACGTAGACATGTATAGAAAAAACAAAGGTTATAGGGATGTTATAGTTGGGGAATAAAATTAAAAAGCCTTGGAAATTCACTGAAAAAACAATGGTACAGGGACGTTATGGTTAGGAAAAAGAATTTAAAAAACCTTAGAAATTCACTGAAAAAACCAAAGGTTATAGGGAGATTATAGCTCGGGACAGGTTTCATTCTTACAAAAGCAGTGAAATTCAGCAGTTATAATTAGCTTACCTAACTATAACTTTCCCCCAATGCACTGCTTATGAGCTCACATAATTCATCACTCATGACATGATCAGTGACATCATTGATGGCATCACTTATGACATCACTGATGACATAATCCACAGAATCACTGACGTACCTACTCACACCCCCATATAACCTTTCATGAATGCTCTCCCACTCCCACACAATAATTCACAAACCCATTCACAAACCCATACCAGTACTTACACACCCAGTCACTGATTCATAGATCCACACACACATCCACTTACTCACCCAAAAGCCAGTCATGTACCCACTCACTCTTTAATAAAACCACTGACATATCTTCTCATGCACTCATATAGCCGCTCACACACTGAGCCAGTGACCCACAGAACTACTCACACACATACTCACTCACCCATGCAGTCAGTTACACACCACTTACTCACCCATACACACACACACTCACTTACTCATACAGATACTAACAAGCACTAACTCACCTATATGGTCACTGACACAAGCACACACTCACCTATACATCCACTCACATTCAGTCACTCAGCCATACAGTCACTCATGTACCCCATGACACACCTATACTGCCTTTAGCATATCCAGTTACCCATTTACCACTGACACATGTACTAAATTACCCACATTTCAATATGCACACTCACTAACCCATAAGGCACTGACTTACTCACTCACTTATTCATACAGGCAGATACATACTCTGACCCACCAACATAGACACTCAGACACCCATGCAGGTACTCAGACAACCAATCAATCACCAATACAGCCACTCACATACCCAGTCACGCGCTTAGACAGCAACTGCCAGACTGATACAACCATTCAGACAACCAGTCACTCACCCATATATTTACTGAGACACCTAATCAATCACTCGCACAATCACTAAATCATCCATACAGGCACTCATACACCCACTAATTTACTAATACACCGTGGTATACATGTATTTAAAACACATACACTTTTTTAAAACACTCACAGTCACAGAAGATGTCAGCAGTAATGTCATAAGTGATGTCATTTGAGATGTCCTCCGTGATGTTGCTGATCATGTCATGAATGATGTAATATGTGAGGTCATAAGCAGTGCATGTGTCTGTGTGGGTGAGTGCAGGGTGGATGTGTGGCTGTCTCAGTGTATCAAAACGTGTGTAAGTGGGTGTATGGGAGAGTGAGTGGGTGTATGAGTGGCTGTATGTGTGAGCAAATAGGTGTTTGAGTGGTTGTATGGGTAAGAGAGTGGTAGAGAGGTTGTATGGGGAAGTATGTGGTTCTACTAGTCACTGTATAGTTGAGTGAGTATATGTATTAGTGTATGTATAAGTAACTGAGTGGCTCTGTTGGTAATTGTATGGGTGAATTAGTGACTGTGTGAGTGACTGTATGGGTGACTGAGTAGATGTGTGAGTAGGTGTATAGTTAACTCATTTACTGTATCAGTAGATGTATGGGTGTATGCGTGGATGTGTATGTGTGTCTATGTCTCTATAAATTAATCTGTAACTGGCTGTATTGGTAAGCTAGCAGGTGCACGAGTGGCTGTATATGTGAATTAGTGGTTGAGTTAGTGGCTCTATGGCCAGTTGATGTGTTACTGGTCTTATGGATGAATGACAAAATGTGTGAGAGTTTGTGTGTTCTGTGGGTGAGTTTGTATGGAAGTGGATATATGACAGGTTTTATGGGGTATAAGTGGGTTTGTCAGTGTTTCTCTGGATGATGTCATCAGTGATGTCATTTGAAATGTCATCAGTGATGTCATTTGAGATGTCATCAGTTATGTCACTGACTATGTCATGGGTGATGTAATATGTGAGAGGTCATAAGCAGTGCATTGTGGGTAACTGAGTTCTAGTTGGCTCAGATAACTATAACTTTCGAATTTCTCAGTCTTTGTACAACTGAAATGTCAGCCTAACTATAATGTCCCTGTAGCCGTTGTTTTTTCCAGTGAATTTGTAAGCTTTTTTCAATTCAATTTCATAACTATAATGGCCCTGTATTTTTTTCTGTAATTCGATATTGATCATTACATCTTTGTGGTGCACCACTTATTGTTGTACTTGTCATCCATGTATTTAAAAAGTACATTAATCATTTTATTTTTGATATTTTTAGTTTTTTGGAACGAATTTGTAATCACTGAGGACACACAGCACATACCCCTTGTTTTGGAAAAAGTGTAAAACATATATATATAGAAATATTTTACATAAAGTTTCAGTCTACTTTTTTAGTAAGATATTAGTTTAACTTTCCTCTTTGTATTTATTGTCAAAAATGCATTTTTCTTCATCACAGAGATACCAGAGGTCGTGATCATGTTGGTAGTTGCAAATACCGCTTGTTTTTGACAAAGTGTTAAACACACATATATAAATGTTTTACATAAAGTTTGAGTCTAGCTTTTTAGTAGATCAGATCAGAATCTTTATTCGAATTTCGTCGAATTCATAAAAGTACCTATACGTTTCATACAATTTCATAAAATCCATAAAAAGTACATATACCACTTACACAATTATTCTAAAAATCCTCAAAAATTTATAAGCAGCATACATCAAGCACGGTTAAATAAATGGGGCTTTAGGCATTGTCCATCATTTTGCGGGCACGAACGGCAATTTTTAGAAAAGTGCAGGTGAGAACAACTATCTCCTCATTGTCCAGGGTGAGCAACAATTGATATGATTCTTCCCTAGTAATTGGTCTTTATTTTTTAAAAAGTGGGATTAAAAGCCATTTTGCATACTTCAAATAAAAATTACATAAAAAGAAAAAATGCAAGTCATTTTGTTTACTTAACCCATCACAGGGGCAGCTTATTGTACCTAGACGTGGATTATAACCCAGAGGGAAGTTTAACATAAAACTAGCAGTACCAGCCATCAGTCGAAACAGGAGACTTCTTTCCCATTGTGTCAAAGGTAATGTTAGATACACTGCTAAAGGATATCTATATAATTCATTATCTATGTACCTAGCAACCGTAGTTTTCACTGATTCTATTGTGATTCTGTCCGTTGTATAAAGTGCATAAAGTGCTTTCTTCTGATCAGATTTATTCACCATGTTAGCTTCACTAGGATCAGTAAAAATACTTTCTTTGCCTATTCTGCACAGGCTTTTATGGACAATCGACAGCCATGGGATCTCCATTCCCCTATCGCAACGGAGACAATCGGTTATAATTTCTTGAGTCAAAGTCGCTAAGTTATTCGTCCATACGGAATGCCAAAATACCACCAGACGAGCATTAACGTAATCCGCTATGAACTGCAAATTTAATTCTTTGTGTAGAATATAATTAGAGGTTGAGATTGGCACACTTAGCAACTTTCTGCAAAACCGTTTTTCTTCCTGCTGTATATAGTGTTTATTTCCAAAACCCCATACTTCTGCCCCGTAAGTAGCTACCGGCAGACATTGCAAATTAAAACTTTTGGTGATAGCTTTAGTAATGCCCAGCTTCTTTGGTTTGGGGATACTTAAAATTGAATTGATGGCCTTTGAGAATTTGCTCGTGGCCTGGGCCAAATGCCCAGTCCACGAGCCATTCGCAGCAAAGGCCATTCCTAGGTATGGAAACATATGTGTGGTGCTAAGTCTTTCATCCCGACCGATATAGTGTTCAACTGTCTTTTTCCTGGGCCACATGACATTATAAAGGACTTTTTAAAATTCACCCGCAGATCTAACTCATCCATATATTTTGCAAAACTTTTCAATAAAATACGCAGGGAGTTAGGAGTGCGGCCCATTAGGACCGCATCATCTGCGTGGAGGAGTGCGGGTAGCAGTCTTCCGTTTATTTTTGGGACATCTGGGGTGGAATTCTCAAGGTAGGTACTCAAGCCATTGATGTAAATGATAAAAAGCAGGGGTGCTAAAACGCACCCCTGCCTAACTCCCCTTCCTATTTTAATTGGCCCTGATAATTCCCCTCCCTTTCCTATCCTGACCCTTGATTTGAGGTCTGTATGTAAAAAAGCTAAAAAATGGACCAATGTATGGTCTAATCAATAATCCAATAAAATAGACCAAAGCTTGGACCTATTAACGAAATCAAAAGCGGACAACAGTCCATAAACGCTAAATAAATCGGGGCAGAGCGAGCAATGTTATATTTATCAATAATTAATTTAAGATTTAAACATTGTTCCACAGTGCCCACCCTGCTTCTAAAACCGAGTTGACACGGGGATAAAATGCCACTTTCCTCTGTCCAAACAACGATTCTATTATAAATAACACGACCCAAAATCTTATCTAATAACGAGATCGGTCTGTAATTCATAGGATCCAACCTATCTCCCTTTTTATAAATAGGGACAATTATACTAGTTCCCCAATTTTCAGGCATCGGTGCTTGGGGTAAGCTATTAAAAACCTTCACGAGGATTGGGGCCCATAGCTCAGGTTTCCATTTGATAAGATCTATTGGCAACCCATCAGGTCCAGGTGCCTTCTTCCCAAGACTTTGGGAAATTGCCTTTTTCACTTCCCCCATAGTTATCTGCAGGTTACCAATCTGTTCTGGGGCATGGTAGTTGCTACTATTATTGCTGTCGTTGAGCGGGGGGCATGGATCTTGGAAAAATGACATTCCCATATACTACTGGCAATAATACAATTTTCCAATTTTAATTGTTGGCCCATGTTGCGGAGATCTTTTACAGCTGCCCAAAATTGATTACTATGTTTCCCTGCTGCAGTTTCTGCCAGGGCTTTCCAACGTTCTCCCAGGAGTTTGCTCTTTCGCCCTTCTAGTGCTGATTTATAGGCTTTCCTTTCCATACTAACATTTGCCCTGATTCGAGGGATCTCTGTGAGGACCTTACGCAAATTTCTATTTGCCACAGAGCAGTTGTCGTCAAACCACTTCGGATCTTTTGGGCCATGGGGTATCGGTACTGTTAATAAGGTTCTGACCGTAGAACATATTTTGGTGAAATATGCAATAACTTCATTGGCTTTAGCCATTATAACTGAACATGAGTTAATTAGTGTTTGATTCTCCTTTATTAGGGCCTCGGTGATCCTCTCTTTGTCTATGCCTCTCCATTTCAGCCTCAACTTATCCGTAGATACGCTTATATCCCTCGCCCCCAGTGTAGTAAGATATACAGGCCGTTGAGCTAATCGTAAGATGACTGTCGTTGGGTTATGGTCCCCGAAATCTGTTGCCACAACCTCAGTTGACAGTATACGGTCCGCTAGGCCCGGAGAGACAAAAATATAATCGATAGTTGAAGTACTTGTCCTTCCTCTATGTGTTGGTACCGGCTGGGTGGTGGGTTGTGGGCTAGAGTCCATTATGTTGCTCATGATATGTTCATTGAGCAGAGCTCTGAATTCCAATCCCCTCCGCATCGCTGGGTCCCCTCGTCCTATACCTTTGTCCCAGGTATCATTTGGAAGTTTGGCATTGAAGTCCCCTCCCAATACGGTCCCCAGGCCTTCACCTTTATCCCGACTTTCCTCTAGTTTAGAAATTGAATTTGGCTCCGATTATGCCCAGTCTTTTACACCATGCTTCAAACTTCAACTTAAAGAAATTAAAATGGCGAGGAGAAGGGTTGGAAAAAATTCAGTCCGCCGCAAAAGCTCGAATATTCGACCTGGGGTCCCAAAAAGATGAAGACCTTGTAAAAAAATCGGGAGCAATTGATTTCGGACTTGCTTCACAAGTTTCAAGTAACATCAGGGAAACAGAGCAAGTGTATCTCCAAAAAGGAGCCTTGGTTTAATATGGAATTGAGCACAAAAAAAAGAAGGGTAGCTAAAGAGGTCCGAGCACTAGCCCGCCAAAAAAAACTCGGGTTACAGACAAACAAGGGAAACCTGATTGAAGCCAGAAGCTTTTACAGAAAGTCAGTGAGTGTTGCAAAGTCCTCCTACAAGGAAATGTTGTGGTATAAACTCCTAAGTGCAGGAAAACACCCTAACAGTCGGGACTTTTGGGGCATTAAAAATGATCTAAATAAAGGATCAAAATTTCACCAGGAAGCAGGAGTGGGAGCTGATTCTTGGTCCCTGCACGAACAAACCCTATATTGCACATCAGCTGCAGGCCTCATGAATGATTTAAGGGCAATAAATACAAATGAGGCAGAATCAATCGGAATAAAAAACATAGATATCAAAGGCTTAGAGACGGAGGAGGTTTTAAAAGAAGCGTTCTTATTTCCGGAATTAACCAACAGAGGGGAACTGTGTAAAATAATATCAAGACTAAAGGCAGAAGGGGCAGCTGGCCCGAATGGGCTGCCAAACGGCATCTTCAAACATGACCCAGCCTTCTGGGCAGAAACACTAACACCACTTTTCAACCATATTTATAAAGAAGACCAGGTCCCGGCATCCTGGAAGGGCAGTATCATTCACCCAATATTTAAACATGGTGACCACCGCAAACCAACAAACTACAGGCTCATATCTTTAATAGATGTGGAGGCAAAGCTCTACGCCTCTTGCATTCTTTTAAACCTGCAAGATTGGAGTGAAGAAACAAACAGAATCCCCGGTCCCAAACAGGCTTCAGACGGAAAATGGGGACAGTTACCAACTTGACCTGTCTTTCAATATTAATGGACAGAGCGGTAGCAAAGGGAACACGACTGTATGCCTGCTTTGTCGACATCATATCGGCATTCAACCGGGTTAACAGAGAGCGATTATGGGGAAAACTAAAGACCTGGGGTGTGCCGACCAATCTTTTAAAGGCAATAAAAGTTCTTTATAAAAATACCTGGGCAAGAGTGAAATTGGGCAAAGGATCCTATACAACAAGGAGCATACCAACGCACCAAGGCCTAAAACAAGGCTGTGTTTTAGCTCCCACTCTTTTTAATCTTTTCCTCTCCGACCTCTCAACCGTGCTGGAGTCGGATGAAGTTCACCCACCATCATTGTCTAATCATCGAATTCCTTGCCTGCAATACGCAGATGATATAGTACTGCTGAGTAAACCGCCAATAGGATTATAAAGAGCACTAAATAAATTAGTAGCATACTTGAAACAGGAAGGTCTGGACCTAAACAAAGAAAAAACGAAAATGGTCCGGCTAGTAGACCCTAAAACACTCAGGTATACATGGATGCCGAACGGGGCAAAGGTGGAAGAACAAGGGTCTTATAAGTACCTTGGAATTACAATATCTCAGGGAGCAAAACTAACGGAGCACAAAACAGCATTATGTGCCCAAGCTCAAACCCTAATTTTCGCTTACTGCTTACTAAAGGCAAAAATGGACTGTCCAAATTACAAGCACCTGTTGAAAGTCATGTCGGCCCAAATTTTGCCCACCCTGTCCTATGGTTTGGTCACCTGGTGTGGCAAGGAAGCCGACGCACTAAATGATCATCAAACCAAAATCTATAAAGCTGTTTTTAATCTCCCAAAATGTGCCTCAGCTACGCAAGTCAGGCTTGAATTTGGTCTGCAAAACCAGAAATACAGGAGCATGAGAGGCTTCGTAAAACTGTGCTACAAACTTAGATCTGCAGATCCAGATTCCATGGACTAACTAAGCTGGGGAGAAATAAAAAATCATGGGGAGTCCGGAACCCCGTGCCCCTGGGGAAAGTACTTGAAAGTCTGTGTGAAAGAGCTGGAGTTGAAAGCAGCTTGGGAAGCCGGGATTGACAAAGCAGGCTTAAATAGATCGGCCAACATGGCAGCAAAAAAGAAATCTTTTCAAGAAGATAAAGGTACATTTATAAAACAGCGACATGGCTGGTCCATTATAAATTCCTTCATAGCAGGAAAACCACATGCTTACTTAACTTCCCATTTTAACGAGCATCTAAAAAAAGCTTTTATGGACTATAGAATGGGTATGCACATCTCGAAGGACCTACAACCTTCCTGGAAAGGAGCCCACCAGACTGAGCAATGTCGACTATGTGGGTATAAATCTGAATCTTTGGCCCATTTTCTGTGTGTCTGCCCGGCACTGATGGCACAGAGGCAACGACTTCTGAAACCCACCTTTAATGAGCTAAAGATCCGTTCCTGCAGACAAGCTGTAACATGTTGGTTGGGAGGGAGTTCTATTATCATGGCGTGCCGGGGAACTAAATTTCTGGCAGAGGTGAAAAAACGTTTGAGTCAAGCTGGACAGGGGGTAGGTCAAGAGGCGGGACATTTGACCACCTTAACGTTAGGGACTGTAAAAGATCGCACAAACTTGCAAAATCAATCTGAGACCCGTAGATAGGGGGAGTATCTCTGGAAGAAAGTTTTTAAATATCATTTTACACTATGTTCTAACTGTGAAGGAGAAACAATTTTAGTCAAATGTATCAAATTTTGTATTAATATTTTACCATGTGTAAATTGTAATAATTTTTATTAATTATGCAATAAATCTTTTTGACTTTGACTTTGAATTAAAAAGTGCTACGAAATTCTTATTCGGAACTGAGATAAAATCATTGTTGTAAAAATGTATTAGAAAGAAGGAAACTTGGCGCTTATATTCTATAATTTGTATGTTGGGGTTGTCTATATTTATGTCCTTAAAACTCCCCCCGGCCATTATGCTAATCCGGACAAGCAGGCCTCCTACAGCTCGGCCATAGTGGGACTTGGTGGCCACTGTGCTAAAGCAATGAAACCCATCTATATGCAGGTCGTGCAGTGCCCATGTTTCTTGAAACATTACAATGTCATACATGGAAATCAAATTTAGCCAGTCTTTATCCGCTAATCTGGCTTCAAGACCTGCGATATTCCAGCTGGGTATTTTAAGATTGCAATCAGTGTCATGTGGGTTTAGGGTGACTCTTTTTAGCACATGACTCACAGTGCTTGATACTTCAACCAAGTCACTAGGATTATCTCCTCATCCTGCTTCAACATTCTGCGCATGCTCAAAAAAACATTTCGCTGGATCCCCACCAAAACTAGGAAAACGGTCACCCATGCTCTGGTCACGAGCCGACTGGACTACGGAAACACCCTCTACGCAGGTACTACCGCTAAACTCCAGAAAAAACTCCAACGAATCCAAAACGCCTCAGCCAGGATCATATTAGACATCCCGCGTAAAGAACACATCTCTGGCCACCTGAAAAACCTCCACTGGCTTCCCGTCAATAAGAGGATCACTTTCCTGCTCCTAACCCACGCACACAAAGCACTCTACGAAATCGGACCAGAATGCCTCAACACACGACTGTCCTTCTACACCCCCTACCGCCAACTACGATCTTCCAACCAAGCCCTCGCCACTGTACCTCCCATCAACAAAACCACCATGGGAGGTAGATCCTTCTCCTACCTGGCAGCTAAAACATGGAACTCACTTCCCACTTACCTTCGCCTTACCCAGAACCACCTAGCATTCAGAAAGCAACTTAAAATGTGGATATTTGACAAGTAATCCCCCACCCCTCCCTAAGCGCCTTGAGACCCTCTGGGTATGTAGTGCGCTATATAAATTCTCTGACTTGACTTGACTTGACTATCTACCGCAAAGTCCCCTTGGGGATTTACATCCCTAACAATATCTGGGTTAGAATTTCCAAGTTTATCATCTAAAGCAATTGTTAATATTACTGGGATTAAGGATTTTCCATCATTTTCCTTGGAGCCTATAGCCCTACGTGAATCAGGGAGAATTTGTGTATTAAGAGTGGATATTTCCTTACACAGTCAATCCACTCCCTCAAGATCTTCCTGTGGGTGTAGGATGTCAAAGCGGTTGTGGATAGGGACTTTAAAGTGGTTGTTATAAAGATCTCTATACCACTCTCCCTGGGCGCTTTCTAGGTGCATATTACGTTGGCCCATTGACAATGGGGGGTAGAAATACCTCAGATCTACTGTTTGTATCCTACTCCCTGTATAGCCCACCCTCCATCCGCAGATATGTTTTACCACCGCCTGTCCCTGAAATTCACTACTATGCAGTCCCCTTCTTGATCTTTCTGTCTCTGCCCTACCCAACTCAATCTACGAACATGGAGGATTTCACCATGCATGAATGGGGGAATGGGCCTATTCATATTTAGCCAGTAGCTAACTTTGTTTTTTAATTCAAAATAGCTTTCCGACTTGCCCTCTACTAATTCAGGTAAGCCCTATTAATACCACTGTGTATGGGAATGAATCAGGTGGTAGGTCAATATGTATGTATTTAGGCTTTGAACTTACTCTATCTGAATCTTTATTTCTCAGACCCTCAACTGCCCCTTTGTCCCGGTTCTTCTCACAGTTGTTTCCGGTTTCTAACTCTAAATCCCTATGCTGGGCATTTTTTGTTGTACCGTTATTGCTTCCCCCAATGTTGCTTGTGGCTTATTTAGTAGATCTGCATGCCCCATAGCAGATCTTATGGGTGGTTGCGTGCGTTTGGCAGACTTGCTTATGCCAGATACAGCCGGGGAGCTACTCGTATTTTTTGGCGGGTTTACTGGTATCGCAGTATTTAGACTCAGTATCGGCACTGCATACTTTGTCAGCAATTCGTTATTTAAACTTGAAACTTCCTCTATTTTTACCTGTTTCTCCCCCTGCCCTTTACTCTTTCGAGAAGAGGTAGCATAAGTTATTTGTCCAGTTGTTCTATTTTTAGAAAAAGACCCTCTACAAAATGTGAGTTTCCCAATGCCTGGCCTGCATTGTCTATCGTACCAGTTTCAGTTTCAGAGCCTGTGGTTACCTGGGAGTATATTGGGGGAGTGTGGTCTGTAGCTGTGTGAGTTTGCACTGCTATGCTTGCACTCCTGGGTGCTTGCTGCTTGGGTCTTCCTTTTCCCCGTTGTTATTTTAACCATATCTGCCCTTCTCTTCCTATATATTTTAGGCTGGTTAGTGGGGATTTCCTTATGAGTTTTAGTTTCCCCTCCATGGTAATGGTATTTTTAGTTTTGGACCTGGTTCTGGGAAGCGATATGTTACTGCTGACTACGCTATCATCGTTTGAGTCACTGGGCTCCTCCAGTTCTTCGGTAGAGTCACTACTCTGTGCCAATGATGTGTTTGTTATACTAATAATGGGACTCTCGTTTTCAGTAATCAAGTTGTTACGCCCTGTTTTTAGTCCTCCCTGTGTTGGTGTGCTAGAGTTTACATTTTCCCCCATAGATGAGCGTCTGTGATATAGTGGGTCCAAAGACAAACGTGTCTCTGTTAAAGCGATTTCTTTTTCGAGGACTCTTACTGCTCTGATTATAAAATTATCTAGGGTTCCCATGACACTACCGCCAACTACACCCTTTTTCCCTGTATCATTACTTGTGGTCATGGCCTCTAAAGTGCACACGGGTATGTATAGCAATTTATCAGTATCACAGGTAAAACATACATTCGCTATCAAAGATAGAAATGGGGTGGCCCAGTCCAGTCCCTCACAGTCACGAACTGTCCTGCCCTTGTCCCGAGCTTCTACCGGGACACTCCCGCGCGCTCCCGCGACACGGGGAATGATGCAGATATTTCAGCGCCTCCTGGCGCGATTCCCCGGTATGCTACTTCCGGCCACGACGATTGCTGGGAATTGTAGTCTTGCTGTCCCTCAAGCTCCCCCCACTCAGTGGCCGCACCAAGATGTAAGAGATCGGCGGCGGGGGGTGAGCTAGCACAGTAGCGCAGGGCAGCGGTCCCAAGTCGATAGCGACCCCAGGAAAGCAGGTAGGCTCTCTAAAAGTTCTCCAGGGTCTAGTGAAGTTTCGTGAGATATTGATTTAACTTTACCCTTTGTATTCCCTTTCTGAAAAATCCGCATCTATAATGCTTTCTCCTTGTTCGCAGAGACACTCAAATTAGCGATGACGTTGGTAGTGGTGAATGGTAGGCAGACAAAATATCGAAATTAAAATATCGATATACAATAATATCGATGTTTTAATTTCGACAGTATAGAATATCGATGTCCAAAATATCGACAGACAGAATATCGTTTTTTTAAGGTATGTATGTTACTAATATCGAATTTTACTAATATCGAAAAAAAAATTAGTGTTATGTATTTTATTATGTTGTTTATATGTTTGTTAAACATGTTTTGTAATGTATGTTTGAAAATTTGTAAATTTGTTTACATTTTGCGTTTTAGTATCAGAGCGGGTTGTGGGTTTATAGGGGAATAGGGTGGGAAGTAATTTAATAATAATTAATTAATTAATATATGTTTGTAAATATTTTTTATTAATAATTAATTGGTAATTAATTAATATTAATTAGTTAATTAATTAATATAATTTTGTACATATTTTTAATTAATAATTAATTGGTAATTAATTAATATTAATTAGTTAATTACATTAATTAGAGTAATTTTTTTATATATATAATTTTTTGTTATTGTTAATTAATTAATTGGGAAAAAGTAATATTAATTATTAAATTTAATTAATTACAGCGAATGTGCTAATATATTTACTTTATTGTTATTGTTAATTAATAATTAATTGGTAATTAAATAATATTAATTAATTTTTGGTAAAGGAGTATTTTTAGGGTTCAGGGTCAGTTTTGGGTTTTTGGGTAAAGGGGTATTTTTAGGGTTCAGGGGCAGTTTTGGGTTTTTGGGTAAAGGGGTATTTTTAGGGTTCAGGGTCAGTTTTCAGTTCTTGGGTAAAGGGGTATTTTTAGGGTTCAGGGTCAGTTTTCAGTTTTTGGGTAAAGGGGTATTTTTAGGGTTCAGGGTCAGTTTTCAGTTCTTGGGTAAAGGGGTATTTTTAGGGTTCAGGGTCAGTTTTCAGTTTTTGGGTAAAGGGGTATTTTTAGGGTTCAGGGTCAGTTTTCAGTTTTTGGGTAAAGGGGTATTTTTAGGGTTCAGGGTCAGTTTTCAGTTTTTGAGTAAAGGGGTATTTTTAGGGTTCAGGGTCAGTTTCGGGCTTTTGGGTAAAGGGGTATTTTTAGGGTTCAGGGTCAGTTTTGGGTTTTTGGGGTACAGTCGTACAGGGTAAAAATAAAATAAATTTAAATTAAATCAATTAAATGAAATTAAAAAAAATAAAATTACATTAAATTATTAGGTTTTTAATTTATTTTAAATGTATATGTATTAGTTTTAATTTTTTAATTATGTTTTAATATTTTTATTTAATATTTGTAAAATTATATGTATTTTAAAATTATTTTTACATTATTATTAATACATTTTAAAAAACGATATTTTTAATTTCGATATTTTTGTACTACGATATTAATTTTTCGATATTTTTGTACTTACCTTTATGAAGATATGACTCCGATATTTTTGATTTCGATATTTTTGTGTCGATATTTTTGTATGTAGATATTCTGTCTGTCAATATTATGTCAGACATTCGTGGTGAATACTGCATCTTTTTGACAAAGTGTAAAACTTGTCTTTACATGTTTTACGTAATGTTTGAGTTTAGCTGTTTAGTAAGATATTGATTTAACTTTACCCTTTATATTCACTTGTCAAAAAACATCAAAAATGCATTTTCCTTGTTTGCAGCAACACCGGAAGTCGCGACGACGTCAGTAACCACAAATACTGCTGCTTTTAAAAAAAAGTGTAAAACACATATATAGACATGTCTTACATACATTATGACTCTACCTGTTTAGTAACATATTGGTTTAAGTTTATTTTTTCTATGCATTTGTCAAAAAGAACAGTTCCCCCTAAAAACATTTTGTTTTTGCGGCGAAGCAGGAAGCCGCAACGACACCGGTACTCGCCAGTAGCATATGACTACCAAATAAAGACATTTCATTGGATTACACAGTTTACTTTATGAAAGAAACTACACAGCCATTTCTGCATTCTTTAACTTTCCAGGTATTGGTTAGTTTATTGTATTAGCTGTCCCAAACTGATTTTCAAGATTATGCTGTTTTTTTATTTCCTTGGCAGTTTAAAAAAAATGGCATCAGAAGAACCAGTGTAAGACCTACAACTGGTTGAAGTTGTTGAACAGCAGAAGGACTCAGCTGCACATGAACAGGCTTCTGATGAAGAACCAACAAATCATAGCTTTGGATTTTTTCGCTATTTTATCTGGTGAATTGAATACCACAGCTAAATTGGTGAGTGCAGCATATGTGAGAAGACGCTATCTCGAGGCAGAGCAAAAAAAATTCATGTTGTACAAAAAGTATGTTGTAACCCTTGAAAGCATACCACAAGAAGCAACTTAAAATTGCATCGAGACAGAAAAGGAGAGGGATCATCAGCCTCCAGACCTCCATCCCCTGCTTTTATTTTTTATTCCCTTTTTTATTGCAGCTCTTCAACCACAATTTTTTAGTCAGTGCTAGTAATTATGTTTCTTTGTTGCTATTTTATTTTTGAATAAAATACAAAAAAGGTAAAATATGGTTAACAATAAGATAAGTTGAATGAGTGCATGACCGATGTATGGATGTTGCACTGGCTTCCGGTTAGGAGCAGGGTGGAATTCAAGGCTCTTGCCACGTGTCACCGCATTCTGAGAGGCAAAGCCCCTGCCCCGTTAGAGAGTCTGGTTACTTGGTACGAGCCTACAAGGAGTTTGCGCTTCTCCTGCACAGGACTTCTGAAAATCCCCAAAATAAAGAAAGCACGCATGGGGGGCAGATCATTCAGATATCTGTCCGCGAAGCGGTGTAATGACCTGCCGCCAGAACTACGTTTGGATTATTTAGAATCCTTGTGACTGGACTGGTTGTATCTGGATGATTGCATGATTGCATAGGAACTGCCTGGGTAATTAGATGAGTGCATGGGTAGGGTCTAGGTGATTCTGTGAGAGCACGAATAATACCTGGGTGATGGCATGAGTGTATACATAGTGCCAGGGTGATTGGATGAGTGCCTGAATAGTACCTAGGTGGCTGGATGTGTGCATTGGTAGTGTCTAGGTAATGGTATGACTGCATGAGTAGTGCCTGGGTGATTGGATGAGTGCATGGGTAGTGCTTGGATGATTGCCTTTGTGCATAAGAACTTCCTGGGTAATTAGATGAGTGCATGGTTAGCGTTTGGGTGAATGCCTGAGTGCATGTGTAGTGCATGGGTGATTGAATGAGTGCACTGGTAGTGCCTGTGTGATTGGAAGAGTGAATGGGTAGTGCCAGGGTGATTACATGAGTACCTGAGTAGTACCTAGGGTGATTGGATGTGTGCCTAGTTAGTGCCTGGGTAATCGTATGACTGCATGGGTAGTGCCTGCTTAATTGGATGAGTGTATTGGTAGTGCCTGGGTGATTGTATGATTGCATTGATACTGTGTGGGTAATTGTATGACAGCTTGGGTAGTGCCTGGGTAATTGTATGACATCATAGATATTGCCTGGGTAATTGGATCACTGCATGGGTAGTGCATGGGGGATTGGATGAGTGTATGGGTAGTACAAGGGTGATCAGATGAGTGCATGGGCAGTGCTTGAGTGATTATATGAGTGCATGGATAGTGCCTGGCTGATTGGATAAGTACATGGGTAATGCCTGGATGATTCGATGAGTGCATGGGTAGTGCCTGGGTGATTGCATGAGTGTATGGGGTATGCCAGAATGATTGGATGAGTGCATGGCTAGCACCTGGGTGATTGGATGTGTGCCTGGGTAATTGCATTACTGCATGGGTAGTGCCTAATTGATTGGATGAGTGTATGGATAGTGCCTGGGTTTTAGAATGAATGTATGGGTAGTGCCTGCGTAATTGGATGAGTGTATGGTTACTTCATTGGTGATTGGATGAGTGCTTGAGTAGTGCCTGAGTGGTACTATTGAATGTACCCAGATGTCAATCAATTAAACCAAGACTGAAGGAACTGCACTGGCTTCCGGTTTAAGCCAGAATCAAATTTAAATCCCTCAATCTGGTCTATTGTGCAATGCACGGAAGAGGTCCGGCACTCATTCAAAACCTGGTCACTCACTACATACCTCAACGACAGCTCAGGTCAAGTTCGAAGTTTCTCATGAAGAACACCGTAACAAAAAGAGCCAGATGGGGTGGAAGGTCTTTCTCCCATCTGATACCTAAGCTTTGGAACAGCCTAGATCCTGACATTCCATTCACCCAAGAAGAAGCACAGTTCAGGAAAAAACTTAAGACCTGGCTTTTCCCCCAAGACTAGTTACCCACTCTCGCTAAACTGCTTTATTAGTGCTGAAATGCCCAAGGGTAGTCACACGCTCTACAAATCCTTTAAACATAAACATAAACATTGGGTGCATGTATGGGTAGTGCTAGAGTGGTTGGATTAGTGCATGGGTAGTGCCTAAGTGAATGGATGAGTGCATGGATAGTGCCAGGGTAATTGTATGACTGCATTGGTAGTGCCTGGGTAATTGGATGAGTGCATGGCTAGTTCCGGGGTGATTGGATGAGTTTATGGGTAGTGCCAGGGTGATTGGATGAGGGTGTGAATAGTACCTGGATGACTGGATGTGTGCCTTGGTAGTGTCTGCATACTTGTATGACTGCATGGGTAGTGCTTGCTTGATTGGATGAGTGTATGGGTAGTGTTGGATGAATGCAAAAATATATGGGTAGTGCCTGAGTGATTACATGAGTGCATGGATAGGGCCTGGGTGATTGGATGACTACATTCACCCAAGCGAAATTTGATTCGGCCCTTACTACAGGTGGTAGACCAGGCGGGGAAGATGCAGCTACTGCATCTGATAGACTTGATGAGCGTATAACTATGGCCTTGGACGCTACTGCTCCACTCTGTCAAAAAAAACCCTATAGCAGATCGCATAAATCGGCCCCTTGGTTTAGTGAGGAACTCCGCTTAGTTAAAGCAGAATGCAAGAAACTAGAACGACAATGGAGGGTTGCCTATCTAGACCAAGCAAAACTGAAATATAAAGATCGACGCAGGGAATATCATACTCTCATTAGATGCGCCAAAACGAAACACTTCTCAGATAGGATTGGAGAAGCCCAAAACTCCACTAAGGAGCTATTTAAAATCTACAAAGAAATTTCCATGTGTTGCTCCTCTATGGATCCCTCTCTGAGCTCAGTTGAGTCTTGCAATCGTATTGCTACCTACTTCTCTGATAAAGTGGCTAACATCTATTCTGCTTTTGCAGGGGGGAAGGAAAAGGCAACTGAGTTCAGGGAAACTCCTAACTTAGATGCAGGCATAAATAGATTGTGCAATTTTGTGATTCCATCGCCTAATGAGTTGCAGCGGATTTGTCGCTCGATTAAGTCCGGGTCTCCTTGTGACCCAGCATTGCCGAAACTTCTCGGTAGTAGCATTGAAACCTTAGAACCCTACATTAGAGATGTTTTTGACATCTCCTTTAAGACCTGCACTGTACCCAAAAATTGGAAGCATGCAATTGTACTCCCGCTCCAAAAAAAAGCTAATCTTAGCTGGGACAAGTTGGATAACCTGAGACCCATTTCCCTTCTTCCTTATATGGCCAGGGTGGCAGAAAAAGTGGTCAACTCTCAAATTATGGCCTTTGTGGATGAATCTAATCTCCTCCACCCTACGCAGTTTGGATTCCGCCCTCGCCATTCCACAGAGTCTGCGCTGCTTATGGCCACCGAGACCATCAGGCAAGGAGTTGATGAGGGTCAAACTATGGCACTCATCTTACTTGACCTTAGTGCCGCCTTTGACACTGTAGCACACTCCATCTTGCTACAGTGTCTCAATAAAGGAGGAATCAACGGGAGGGCACTTAGATGGCTTCAATCCTTTATGATGGAAAGAGGCTTCCAGGTTAGACAGGGTGAATGCTACTCTAAGATATTCTATCTCGACCAAGGGGTTCCCCAGGGCTCTGCCCTTAGCCCCACCCTGTTTAACCTGTATGCTTCTCCTGTCGCCACTATCGTGGAGAGATACGATAGCCAACTTGTATCTTATGCTGACGACACGCAGTTTATTTATTATTTATTTATTTATGGGCTTATTACGCGCCGGCATCACACCCGAAGGTGTATCTCCGCGCGGTGCTGTGAGGTGAACAGATCAAGGAGCTCCTCCTAGAATAGTAAAGTCTTTAGTCGTTTCCTGAAGGCTGTGTGGCTCTGGCATTCTCTAAGGGAGAGGGGGAGACTGTTCCATAGACGAGGACCCATGATAGATAGGGCACGGCCTCCCTGTCTGGTCTTATAGTGTCTAGGAACCTGAAGCAGCTGTTGATTGGAGGACCTGAGGATACGGGAAGAACGGTGAAAAACAAATTTGTCTGTCAGGTAATGAGGTCCTAGATTGTATAAGCATTTGTGTATCACACAGCTGATCTTGAATTCTATCCGCTTCCGGATAGGAAGCCAATGAAGGGCCTTAAGGAGGGGAAGGGACGGTGTTCTGGGGGGGGTGTTGGTCACCAGCCGAGCTGCGGTGTTCTGCACCACCTGCAATCTATTGAGCACTCCCTCATTGGCAGCTAGAAGTAACCCATTACAATAGTCCAGGCGGCTCAAAACGAGGGCCTGGACCAGGGTCTTCCGGGAATCGTCAGGTAGAAGGGGGAACACCTTCCGAAGGAGGCCGATGATGTGGAAGCAGGACCCTGCAGTGGTGCTGGCATGGTGAGAAAGGGTGAGGTCCTGGTCTAGACGTACTCCCAGGTTCTTGACTACCTGTTTGGGGAGCGGAGCTTGTCCCAAGCTTGGAGGCCACCAGTCTGGGGTCCAGAGGATTCTCGCCTCTCCAAATAACATGACCTCAGACTTTCCTACATTGCACTGTAGGAAGTTTTTGGCCATCCAGCTGGCGATTGCAGTCATGCCGTTAGAGAAAGCTTGTCTAATCTCGGGAGTCAAGGTCTTAAAAGTAAACAGCAGCTGCGTGTCGTCAGCGTAGGAGATAGGCATGAACCCAAAGGACCTTGTCAAGTTGGCCAGGGAGGAGACATAAACGTTAAACAACGTAGGGCTAAGACATGAGCCCTGCGGGACTCCTCTGATGATGTTGGTCGAGGTGGAACTAAAGGAGCCCATGTTCACCGTCTGTGTCCGCTCTGAAAGAAAGCTGGAAAACCAAGCCAGGGCAGATTTGTCAATGCCTGTCTCCTTTAATCTGGTAAGGAGAATGGCGTGGGATATGGTGTCGAATGCTGCGGACAAGTCCAGCAGCACCAACACCACCGACAGCCCTCTATCCAGAGACATGCGTATGGCATCCGTAACGGAGAGGAGGGCGGTCTCAGTGCCATGCCTGGGCCTGAACCCGGACTGAGAATGGTCTAAGCTACCAGTCTGTTCAATGAAGGCGGAGAGATGGTGATTGACATGCTTCTCCGTCAATTTGCCGATGAATGGCAGAAGGGAGATAGGCCTCAGGTTGGTCATGTCTGACCAAGGGATGGCGGTGTTCTTCCTGATAGGCTTAACTATGGCCTCCTTCCACATCCGGGGGACCAGCCCCTCAGATAGAGAACGGTTGATCACCGTCCGAATGCAGGGGCTGAGGACACTTCCAATGAGGTGCATGACCCGTGCAGGTACGAGGTCTACTGGGCTGCCTGACTTAATGGACCCAATCAGAGAGTTGACCTGGTCTAAGGTGATCTCAGGGATAGATGATAGTGAGGCAGGGGCAACACCGACTGTTCCAGGCTGAAAACTTGGAGGGGGAACATTATCATCCACGGATGTACTAGATTGAGAGATTTTTTGATAAATGGCATCAATTTTATCCGAGAAAAAACCAGCCGTATCATCGCACAGTTTTTGTGTTAACACTTCTGTACTGTCGCAGGCGGCAGGCTTGGTAAAAGTGCAGAGTACCTGATACAACATTTTAGGGTCGTGACCGGCCCCAGAGAGCTGGGAGATAATATGGGACTTGCGGGCAGCTCTGATGTTTTTATGATAGAGTCTCATAGCTGAGCTGTATCTATCTCTATCGACAGTGCTGCGCGAGAGTCTCCAAGATTTCTCCAGCTTTCTACAAGCTCTTTTCTCCGCGCGCAACAGGTCTGAGTACCATAGTTCTTGTTTACGGTCCGACCGCTGATTACAGCGTCTTAGGGGGGCGATCACGTTAATGGCTGTGCTCAAAGCATTATTAAGTTTGGACAAGGCCAAGTTGGGGGAGTCTGAGGGAAGAAAATCAGGAGGGATAAAAGCATTTCTAAAGGAATCACCGGACACCTTGTGCCACTGTCTGCGCCATAGCGGCAGGGGAACAGGGTTGGGGCGTTCCTCCGAGAGCATAGGGAGGAGGAAGTGGATTATAAAATGGTCGGTCCATTCCACCTGTAGAGGGGAGTGACAGGTCAAGGAAAGAGAGTTCGATAGGATTAAGTCAAGAGTATGACCGGCCTGATGAGTTGGGCCCTGGTTACACTGTTTAAAGCCTAGGGCAGATAGGTCGGTCAACAAGTTGCGAGTATCAGCGTTGTCAGGTAATTCACTGTGGACGTTGAAGTCCCCTAGGAGTACAAAATTTGCTCCAGATTTGATATGGGGGGCTAAAGTCTCCAGAAGGATAGACGAGGCCTCGATGTAGGGGCCCGGAGGGCGGTACACTAATGCTCCCTTCCAACAAGATTGGGGTGAGAGACCAATTTTAAAGACCAGTATCTCAATGTCGTCAGTGCAGCATTGGTCAAGAAGAGTGACATTGAGAGTATCCTTGTTGGCCATCTCCCTATCGCGGGCGCCCGGCATTGCAGCCGTCAACTTCAGTGCTTGCATGCAGGAGCTTGCCTCCTGGATGTCTAACAACTGCCTGAAGTTGAATGGCGCCAGGACTGAGGTGCTCGTGGTGGGGAGGAGTCCATCTGTGTGGTCCTCTGCATGGTGGCCAGACTGCTTGGGCCCTACACCTAGGCCAGCTCAACAGGCCAAAAATTTGGGGGTCCTGTTTGACTCCGAACTATCGTTCACGCCCCAGATCAATTGGGTAGTGGGAATGTGTTTTGGAGTACTCAAAACCCTGTGCAAGGCTCTTTATATGCTCCCTGTTGGAGACAGACAGACCCTCGTACATGCCTTGGTAACATCAAGACTGGATTATGCTAATCTCCTGTACCTGGGTAGCACGGTCAGCAGTATTAACCATCTCCAGGTGCTGCAGAATGCAGCAGCCAGGCTGGTGCTAAGGCTCCCGAGACGTACCTCCTCTAAAGCGGCCTTAAAATCTTTACACTGGCTACCGATCTGTGAAAGGATCAAATACAAAGCCCTCTGTGTATGCCAACGTATCCTAGGAGGCAAAGTACCCGCCCCTTTGAACAGCCTTATTACCCCCTACAGACCTGAGCGGTTGCTTAGATCCTCCGACACTGGCTTGGTCACTGTCCCCAAAATCCGCAGAGCCCGTATGGGTGGAAGATCGTTCCGTTTTCTTGCTGCCAAGAATTGGAACGCACTGCCGATTGAACTATGCCTGGAACCCTCTGAGCCTAAATTCCGCAGAGCCCTCAAAACACATCTGTTCCGCCTAGCACTGCCCTAGTTCTTTTTCCCCGATTCTCCTCCCTCACGAAAGCAATTCTAGCGCAGGGACACGCCGGTGAGCGTAACTAAGCGCTTTATAAAATTTCCAAAATAAATAAATCTATACTACTATTATAAAGAGAGAACTCTCACCTTTTGGCAAGGTAAACTCGGGAACCACAGCGCCAATCCACACACCCAATACATTGGTGTAATCCTCAGGGTGTGCAGATGGACATAGGCGATATAACGTTAAAAAGTAAGTTAGATTTAAAAAATTAACATTTAAAAAAAAGTAGTCCCCTCGAAGTAGCACCGGCCGCGACCTGCGTCTGACGTCAGGAGCGCGGCATCCAGGAGCAGCGGACATGGGTGGGGGAGGAGCGGTGACGACCTGCATGGAGCGGTGGAATGAGGAGCAGCAGCTGAGGTAAGGCAGCGGGGGTCGGGGCAGACGGGGGACGGGCTCATGGACAATGTCGGGGCGGGCGGGGTAGTTTTAACATGTTTAAGAGGCAGCGGGGGTCGGGGCAGACGGGGGACCGGCCGGGCGGGAGACTGAACACTGCTGAACACTGCCGCCTAAAGCACTGCAAATTGTGGCTAGGTACGACCCCCCCCCCTGGAAATTCGGAGCGCGCTATCTCGCTGCCACATAGCATTGCTCTTTGTGATGCACATCTGAACACTATGAAATATAATTTTCTTGAGCGTCAATAAAAATGGAACCTTGGGCACATGGGCGAATGCACATTAGGCGCACTGACAAAGCAATGCTGAACAGATTCATTTTTTTCGCCTGACCAAGAAAAGTATTTCTCGGAATAATCACAGCACCATCACAAATGGTTTCTGAACTAGCACGTATTTAAACTAATGGTCTGCCTTCGGTGCATTTTGATACTGGGCATTTGTTTACGTCCTGTGTGAAGAACATTAGAGCGACTGCGTTATGTCAGGTTAACATTACGTTTTTGTTTCTCGTGAGGTCCAAGAGTCTCGAGAGCACGATGTGCGCAGGGAAACATATAGCCTCTTTTTTTTGCATGCTATTTTCTATCGCTCCTCTTCACAGGAGACGTAAAGATACGATGGAGTTCCGTATCTTCTGCTTGATGGCACCCCCTTGGGCCTGACACACTGTAGCCCTGGAAGTAACATTGATTTTCTGTGACTGTAATGGAGTTCCCTGTAGGTAGCAGTATTCTTTTCAGATGCAAGTCCTGTTTGGAGCAAAACTTCAATGGTGGCGGGTGAAAGGTGAACACGCCTCTGGTATTTTTTTTTCATGAGTCAGAGGTAGAAGAATAACATCTGCCAAACGTAGATGCTAAAAACGAACATCAACTAAATGTGCATGTTTGAGGGAGAAAGGGGAAATAAGAGGAAGAACCATTTCTTGATCTCGGTTTTCCATTCAAAATATTTGACATCAGGTATTTATTTCCTCGTGTGTGTGCTCCATGGTTTGTTAAACTCAGTGTTATTCAAAGGCCCGGGATATAGATTTCCCAGCGGTGCACAGTGTATGGCGTAGAACGGCATTGCTAGAACTAACATTTCGGATAGAAAAGCACATTAGTGAATTCGGCTCAGGATGAAGGCTGTGGATTGCAAGAGAGGGTCAGGTACTCACTTCTCCCTCAATTACCATTTGAACGTGTTTGTTGACTTACTTGATTTCGGTATATGCGATGTTGTATATCGTGGTCGTATCACATGTTGCCTTGTAGTCAGGGTTCTTGAATAACAATGCACTTTTCATATTACACATTGACAGTGCAGTCTGTAGAATCATAGCCATTGTCCAGTCTGAAACGTGTGGGCTCAAACATCGCGTTGTCATGTCGCGCGATGTAAAGTCGCCGATGTGACACGCTAACCAATTAAATGCCTGCATTTGCGTCGCAACAACGTGCGATGAGAAAATTGCCGATGTGACTGCCGTTGCGATGTTATGACCGCGATGAAAACTCCCACACGGTCTTTTTTTCCGATGGATCGTCATACAACCCTTTTAAACAACCCACTGCCCAGCCCGTCCCGACTTTGTCCGGGAGCAACAGGCAGCTTCCCCGACCCATGTCGGGGTGGGCGGGGGTCGGGGAAGCTGCCTGTTGCTCCCGGACAACGTCGGGACGGGCTGCTAGTAAATAAATAAAATGAGTGTCTGGGTGGTGCCTGTGTGACTGAATGGGTGCATGGGTAGTGCCTGGGCGAATATATGAGTGCATGGGTAGTGCCTGGGTAATTGTATGACTGCATGGGTATTGCCTGGGTGATTGGATGAGATCATGGGTAGTATCTGGGTAGTATCTGAAAGCATGAGTGCATCAGTAGTGCCTGGGTGGTTGCATGAGTACATATGTAGAGCCTGGGTAATTGTTTGAGGGCATAGGTACTGCCTGCTTCTTTGCAAGAGTGCCAGGGTAGTGCCTGGTTGATTGGATGAGTGTACGGGTAGTGCCTGAGTGATTGGATGAGTGCACGGGTACTGCCTGGGTAATTGTATGACTGATTGGGCAGTGCCTGGGTGATTGGATGTGTGCAAGGGTAGTGCTTGGGTGATTGGATGACCGCATGGGCAGTGACTGGGTGATTGCATGAGTGCATGGGTAGTGCCTGGGTAATTGTATGACTGCATGAATAGTGGTGGTTAATTTGATTACTAATCTCTCCCTCCTCAGATCCGCTAGGTCCAATTATAAAAAATACATCCTCAATGCTAAGACATCCTTCTTCCACTAACAACTCGACCGGGCCAAAAACAGACCTAGGGAACTAGTCAGCATTGTTAAAACGAAACATTCTCTGCATGCCCCAAGGTGATTGCCACCACTGAGAGATGTGAAGAAATTGCAAACTACTTCTCAGGAAAAATCTCAAAATTGATCAATCCTTTGCCTTAACTCCCCTCCCTCCTAGCCTACTTCCCTCCCTGGACATTTTCTCCAGTTCCCCTTCACTCTCAACGCTTCTTCATGACTCCTCATCGCTTCCTCCTGTCGTCTTTATTCTTGAACCCATCCACACCATACCAAAATAATGCTGCTTGGCACAACTTCCATCAAGTCACTGAACTTGATGTTCATTACCAGACTTAAACCGTCATCTCACACCAAAGACCCCCTCCCTTCCAACCTTGTCCAAGATTTAAAACATATCATTGCCCCCTATTGGACCTCTGACATCAACTCCTCCTTTACCTCAGGTTGTGTCCCGGCTTCCCTTCAACTGGGACAAATCACTCCCATCCTCAAAAATCCTGCTGGTGACCCTAATGACCTAAATAACCTTCGTCCTATCTCTAACCTTCCTATTCTCTCAAATGCCCTTGAAAAATATGTCCTGCCACAACTAGATAGACACATTGGTCCTTCAATCTTTTGGACTCTTTCCAATCAGGCTACAGAAAGGGTTGTAGTATGAAAACGGCAATGATGAATATAATTGATGACATCCATCACTCCCTCGACAAAGGCAAATCCTCCCTTCTCATTCTTCTTGATCTCACCACTGCTTTTGACACTGTTAACCACTCTACTCTACTTAACACACTTAAAGATCGTTTTGGCCTCAACAGTTCAGTCCTCAAATGGTTCACCTAATTTTTCCAACAAAGAACCAAGCAAATTAAAATTCTCCACTGCCTTTCCAAACCTATGCCCGTCTCGCGAGCGTCCCCCAGGGCTCTATCCTCTCCCCCTTTCTATTCAACCTCTTCATGGAACCCCTCACCCTTACCCTAAGCAAGCGGGAATCAATTACCACCTATATGCCGATGAGACACAACTTTCCTATGAGATTGAATCCCGCTCTGAAGTTCTTCACCTAAATGATGCCTTGAGTAAGATTCAATCCTGGTTCCACTACAACCACCTCAACCTTGATCCAAAAAAGACTGAAATCATTCTTTTCTCCCCTAAGAACAACTTGCTCGCAATTCTATCCTGGATCTCTGACCTAACCGCACTCAACTGCTCTATCACTATATCAAACTCAGATAAATCCCTCAGATTTAAAATTGACCAGAACCTTACTCTTATTTATTGAAGTTTTGTATAGCGCTAGCTGGACCCGAGGGTATCGGAGCGCTTCACAGCAAATACAGATATGCAGCAAATGGAAATAAGCAAAACAGGAATCAAGAACAACAAGCAGGAAATAGAGTCTGTACGACAGTAATTAGAGCGCAGAGTGGGACGGAGACCAGGAGCGAGTCAACCGACTCTTGGTTCAGAGGGAGAGCGGACTACGACCGTCTGGCGTGGGGTTCTCCTTAGGCACCAGAGTGTTCAAGGAAGAGGGCTTTGAGTAGCGATTTGAATTGCGGGAAGGAGGCGGTCATTCTGATGTGGGGGGTGGAGTTCAAGATCCTGGAGGCATTTGCCGCAAAGGATTTATTTGAGGTTTTGCGTTTCTGTAATTTCAGAGGGATGAGTAGTAGTGTGTTGGAGCTTCTGAGGTTCCTGGACTGACCCGCCCTTTTGAGTTTGGTGGCCAGGTATTCCGGTTTGCCTGTATGCAGGGCTTTATGTGAGAGGCAAGCTGTGCGGAAGTTGGCTCGTTGGTCAATCGGGAGCCATTTCAGTTCTTTGAGTGCTGGAGAGATGTGGTCAAATTTCTTAGTTCCTGTGACCATTCTTGCTGCTGCGTTGAGGGTGGAGGTGAGAGGTCCTAGGTGCGACTTGGCAGTTCCATTCAGTTCTGCGATGCCATAGTCAATTCTGGAGAGCACAAGTGCCTGCGTGGCCTGTTTCAGGTCTTTGGGGGGAAGGAAGGGTTTGATTTTGTATAGAAGTTTCCGGTTCAGGAACGCGCTTTTGGCGGTTTTAGAGATGTGTTTGTTCATGTCCAGTTTGGGATCGAGAGTGATTCCTAGGGATTAAGCGGAATCCGTTGGCGTTAGAGGGACGTTGAGGGCATTTAAAGCTTTGAGCCATTCCACTATTTGTGGGTTTTCATCTTTGTTCGAAATTAGGAGAACTTCTGTTTTTTCTTCATTCAGTTTGAGGTGATTGGCTGTGAGCCACTGTTGGCCCTCCATGAGTGTCGCATTAAGTCTGTGAATGTCTGCGATCGAAGTGATTTTCAAATAGAGTTGTGTGTCATCCGAGTAAAGGTGGAAGGGGATGTTGGAGTTCCTTAGAAGTGAGGTGAGGGGTTCCATGTAGATGTTGAAGAGTTGTGGAGAGAGTACTGACCCTTGAGGGACTCCTCTACTGATGGGGAGGGGGTCAGATTCGAAGCGGTTGATCTTTATTTTTTTAGTGCGGTTGTTAAGAAAAGAGGAGAACCATTTTAAGACTGTCTTTTCGATGCCCGCTCTCTCTCGGAGGGCGTTGAGTAGGAGGGTATGATCCACTGTGTCGAACGCAGCCGAGAGGTCAAGGAGGATGAGAAGGCTACATTGGTTGGAGTCGAGTGACATGTGCAGATCATCTAGGACATTTAGGATTGTGGTTTCAGTACTGCAGCCTTTCCTGAACCCTGACTGGTGTGGGTCCAATAGATTAGAATCCTCAAGGTGTTGGGTTAATTGTGAAAGCACGCATCTTTCCAGAATTTTGGCTAGGAACGGAAGGTTCGAGACCGGTCTAAAGTTGTTCAAGTCCATGAGATCAAGGCCAGGTTTTTTCAGAAGTGGTGTGACTTGACCTAGTTTAAGGCAGTCGGGGATGAAGCCCTCGTTCAAGGAGCTGTTGATGATCTTGGCCCAGATAGGGGCTAGAGTGAGCTTCAAATCCTTTGTCAGTCTCGAGGGAAGTTGATCGAGGGAGTGAGATGAGGGTTTAGCGGCGGCGATAAGATTGCTTATCATTTCTTCCTTAATCAGCTCGAAGGATGCCCAGAGGATAGACAGGGTTACTGGGGGGTTGAGGTTGGGTGCAGGGCTCGTGCTGAATGAGCGATCAATTTTGGCAATTTTTTCATTGAAAAAGCTTGCAAAGCTATCGCATTGGGTCTTGGATGCTACTAGGTTGGCTGCCTTAGGGATGGAAGTTTCGTTCCTAATGATGTTGAAGAGTTCTTTGGGGCGGTTTTTGGCATTGTCTAGGGCGGAGCAGAAGAATGATGACTTTTTGCTCTTGATGTGGGTATAATAGTTTTTGCATGCTGTCTTGAGTTGATCCCGATGGAGGGCGGTGGAATTTGTCCTCCAGGTTGTTTCCAAGGATCTTAGGTGTCTTTTTTCCTCATTGATGTCAGTAGAGAACCATGACCTAGAGGGAATGCTTCTGGGTTTTTTTAGTTTCAGAGGTGCCAGCTGATCCAGGGCGAGCTCCAGGTTGGAATGGTAGAGCGAGGTGAGATCCGAGGTTGAGAGGGACTCTGTCGTGTTCGGGAGGTGTGGGCTGAGACCATCTTCAAGCTTTTCTCGGGGGATGCTGGAAGTGTTCCTAACCCACTTAGGGGGGGGGCTTGAGTGGGTGGGAGGGATAGGACCGGCTGAATGATATGAAAGAGAAAGATGTGGTGGTCTGACCAGTCCACCGGGATGATGTGATCAATCGAGATTGCATTTCTGTTCGCAATGATGGCATCCATGGTCGCTCCTCTGTAATGTGTTTCCTCTGAGCAGTGTTGGATCAAATCATTGTCTTGTAGAAGGGTGTTGAGAGATTGAATCAGAAGGTTATTGGATTCATTCCATCTTAGGTTGAGGTCGCCTAGAATTAAACTGTTGTCGCTGTTAAGTGCTGATTGGGTGATGAGGTCCGAGAGCTGAGCTCTAAATTTGTTGGAATTGCCTGGGGGATGGTATAGGAGATGGCATTGCCGTGCGCTCTGACAGTGAGATTTGATGTTGACCGACAGGCATTCAAAGGAACTGTATAGGCAGGAGGGAACTTCGGAGATGGAGAGGTCATTTTTGTGGATAATTGCTATGCCTCCACCTTTATGTAAGGGCCTGACTTTGCAGATAATTGAGTAACCGGGTGGCACCAGCATGTCCAGAATGGGGAGGGATAGGGCGTTTAGCCACGTTTCTGTGATGAAGGCAACATCCAGGTCATGGGAGAGGATGGCTTCTGCTATTTTCGTAGCACAGCAGACCGGCTGTTTATAAGCATACAGTTCATGGGGGGGGGGTCTTCTTTTGCTTTTAATTTGTCAGGCTTGGCTCTGGGTATGGAGGAAAGAAACAGTGGAGGTCTAGTGGCTCTATGGGGGGGTCTCTACCCACTTCGGTGATGACTTGTATCGAAGAGGTGAGATTCGAGTTCGTGAGCAGATCCTGGACTGACTGGTTCGGGGGGAGTTTGTGCGAGGGGATGGGAGCGCGCCCTTCCTGGGGGAGAGGGAGGTTATAGTTCTTCTGGGATTGATTGTTTGCGGTTCCGTCCGGCCTTTAGTGTGTGGAGGCAGGGAGCCTGGGTGTGGATGAGCCCGGTTGGTAGTGGGATAGTCATTCCTAGGGGGAGGGGGAGGGATGTGGAGTGGTGGGGATGGAGGGAAGGGCAACTGGAGATTCCCTGGAGCAGATAGGGTTTCCTTCAGGCCAATGATCAGGGTCGCGATCTGTGCATCAATAAGGTAGAGGCGATGTGACAGCTCGGGTGAGGGGGAGAGGAGGGGAGGATCTCTGTGTGGGGGGATCTCTCAGGGGGGAGGTTGAGAGCTAGTGGTGCATCGGGAACTGGGAAAGGGGGGGTGGGGGTCCTTTGGGGATGAGCGGGGGCTGACTACTGGGAGTTTGTGAGTGATGTGAGGAGGATGGGGTGGGGGGGAGGGGGAGCTGGGGCAGGAGAGGACATCAGGTTAACAAAGTGGAAGAGCAAGATAAAGGGCAGTAAATCATTGCCAGCATAGGTGGCTAAAGGCATCTAGCGTCATAGTTCTGTATGTGCAAAGACCACACAAATGCAACCGGGCAAGGACAGGATTTGCTGCAAAAGGACGTATATATCCGTGCAACAAACAAAGTAAAGTGCTATATGCAGACGCCAACATGTGCTGTTGTCTGCTTTCTACTAGATGTAATGACCATCCAAAATAACCAATTCCAAAGCAATAAAGGCGTTTATACAGAACTGCCAAGGTAGGGCAGTGAATAATGATGAGGGACGCCATCGGATGACTGTCTTAGAAAGTGGTGCTCTCAATGTCCTGTGCTGGGACCAATCGTCTTCCTTCCCAGACAATGTATACATATGAGGCGGGAGCCTAGTAAATCTCTGGCTGATCGGTTCTGTACCATAACAGGAGAGCGTCCTTAGAACTCCCTATAAAAGGGTTGGAGGTCGGTCCTTCTGGGGGCTGGAGACTTGTCGCAGAGTAACACAAAGTGCATCAAAGCTTCTTGGACACCAAAAGAACAATCAAACGACCCATCTCTCTGACCTAAGCTCTTTGACCAGAAGTAAGTGTAGGAGTGGACCTGTAATTTGCTTAACCTAAAAATGAGAAAATTATCCCTTTTCTCAGGTGTAAAAATCGAGTGATGGTAAGGTGCCCAGATAGGGCATTAGGTCTCTGTGCACTTTACTGCTGCAAACACGTGCTAAAGTGCATGTGCTCGCTCCTTAAAACATGATAAAATTAGACCACACCTATTGGCACATATAAAGTACTCGTAAGTCCCTAGTAAATGTTAGTAGTTGCACACTGGACCTGTAAATTAAATGTAACTAGTGGGCAGCAGCACTCATTCCCCTAGCCACTAAAGTAGATCTATAAAACCTGCCTCAGGTATGCCACTGAAGCCTGTAGTGCAGAATAAAACTGTCATTCAGACCTGGCAAAATAAACATATTGCCAGGTCAGAACCTTCCTGTTTAATACATACAAGACACGCCTAAAGTAGGACCGAGGTCTGGCTAGGGCAGGGTGCGTGGAATTTAGAACGTCAGACATGTTGGTTTGAGTTTTACATGTCCTGACAGTGAAAACCCCCTAAAGTCATATTCACTGTAGTGAAACCTATCACTCCCACTGACAAACACTGGGTTACCTTATTACACTAAATATGCTAAATTCTGATTGGTAGCAGATAGAGATATGTTGATTATAATCACAAGAATCGTCATTTAAAAATCATTTTAAATGATAAAATTGGATTTTAAGTTCCTATTCCGAACATGCCACTTTTAGAAAGTTCCATTATGACCAGGGTCAGTAAGATGAATTATGTGCTGCCTTTACTCTTGATCCAATTCCAGCAAATTGAGTTCCAGATAAATTTAGTGAGAGAGCTGTTAGACCGGTCACCCTTAAGGTGCTCTTCCCCCAAACCTTTTTCCAACATTCTATATTTTTTCTGAGCTTGTTTTTGCTGGCCTTAGTTCTCTGCACACTTTACTATTGCTAACCAGTGCTAAAGAGCAAGTGCTCACTCCTTTAAACATGGTAACATTGGCTTATATCTAATTGGCATATTTAGTTTACTTGTAAATCACTAGTAATAGAGTTCCACATATATTTAGAGGCCGTAACTTACATTATACTTGTGGGCGTGCAGCCCTTTTTGTGCTACCCGCTTAAGAAGCCCTTTAAGCATGTCTCAGGCCGGCCATTGCCACCTGTATGTGCAGTCTTAAATTGCCAATTTGATCTTGAAAAATAAATATTTAGCCAGGTCCCAACCTTCCTTTCTAATGCATATGTCATCCATTTGGGTAGGCCTAAACAGCCCACAGGGTTTGGTGCAATATAATTATAAAGCAAGATTTTCACGTTTAGGTTTTGCATGTCCTGGTAGTGAAAATACTTTCAAATTGCCCTTTCAGTTGTGCAAGGCCTACCTCTCTGATAGAATAACATTGGTATTACCTTATTTCATTAAATAAGCTGTAGTTTTACAATGGGAGCAGGAAATCAGTTCAGGTTTAGTACATTTGAAATTTTAATGACGAATCCTCGCTCAGGGTAAAGTTGGATTTTAAATGAACAATTATACAAATGCCACTTTTAGGACATGTTTAGTGCATTTTTTTCCATTCAAAACCACTTTATTCGATTATTAAAAATCATAAAAGTATACTATACAAATTTTTTGTTTCTTTTAAAATAGTATCAAAACATAAAATTCCATTAAAAACAGTTAAAAAACAATTTCATGGTAAAAGTCAGTTAATCACAATCGGTAGGCTTATAATGACTGTTTTTTCATCTCCTGTTGGGCTGCTTGTCTGATCCTCCTACTCCTAGTAGACGCGACAAGTAAACTTGCAATGTCAAACATGGTTACAGGGGATTCCGATAATTGTAAAAACAATAATGCAGGTTTAGACTGAATGAATGCCTTCTCTTTCAGTATTGGAAAAATAAACCTTTTTCTAGCTTCATAATACAGAGGACAAAAAAACATCAAATGCATGGTATCTTGGGGGGAGAAATCATCGAATTTACAGGGGGCCGCATCCTCAGGCCTACTCCATCCCTGTGGGTCACTTAATACCAAATGGATCTGGTAAAACAGAATTTTGTCAATAGCCATCTGTGAAAAGGGATCGTAATGATGGAAAGATACGATTGCATGGCTAGAGACGAAATGAGCAAGTAGTGGGTCCTAACTGTGGGTTTACTTAACTCTTCTGATTCCTGCTCTAGCTCGCTGAGCTTAATGAAATTAGTTTTAACCCAACTTAGATCTGCTTTACATAGACCTTCTGGATTGGAGAAAATCTCTGGGCGCCCCAGTTTCCTTGGTATTTTAATAAAGGACAGCCACTGGATTTCCTTCATTTTATCTAATTTCATGCAATCCTTCAGAATCTTATGATTCAGAGTGAGATTCAGATTCAACCAGATTCTAATCCATAACAAGATGGGGCCATTTTAAATATATCTGAAATATCGCCTGTCCCCGACTCAAGGTGGACCGAAAGGGTCGCTGTTGATTGTGGAAGGGCACGTAGAAACTTATTTTCTTCTCTTTGGATGGAGTCAGATTTAGTGTACCCCCATATTGCAGCCCCATACCTAGCAATTGATATGGTTTTTGCTTTGTATATAGCTAGGATTGCTTCGCACGGCTTTCCCCCCAGTCTTTTAGCGAAACCTAATATTGCAGCTGAGGAGCTTCTCACAGCATTTACCTTAGTTGAGAGTTGCGGTGCCCAAAGTCCTTTGTCGTCAAAAACAACTCCCAGATAGGTAAACACTTTCACTCTTGAGATTGCTTCCCTGTTGCATTAAAAGGATTTAATGTTGTTTTTTCCCGTGCCAAGTGACATAATGTGCACTTTACAATTATTGACCACAAGGTCCAGTGATTTCATAAAATCCCGAAGGAATCTAATAATCTTTGTAAACGAAGGGGGGTCCAAGCCAGTAAAACGGCATCATCCGCGTATAGAAGTACAGGGATGGATGTTCCTCCCATACGTGGAATGTCTAGTGTTGCCGTTAACAAGTTGTCTTCCAGGGAGTTTATGTATAAAGTAAATAACAAAGGGGCCAAGATGCATCCTTGGCGCACCCCTCTACCTGATTTAAAACTTTCAGTACATTTCCCCTCCTGCGTCATCCTCATTGACGCTCTCGGGTCTCTGTGTAACTCAGCTAAAAAATACACAAGGGGCTGGTCAAGTCCTAGGTCCAACAGCAAGGTCCACAGCCTCGATCTATTGACTAGATCGAAGGCCGTGGATAAGTCCATGAAACCCGGAAAAATTGAACCCTTAGCAACCTTCGTGTATTTAGATACAATTAGATGTAAATTAAGACATTTATTTATTTATTTTTGACATTTCTAGAGCGCGACAAATACCCGCAGGCGTCTCGGCGCTGGGAAATACACTTACTTGTGAAACAGGGGGCTGGAGAGAAATGGTAAGGAATTATTGGTCAAACAGCCACGTCTTTAAAAGTTTGCAGAACTGAAAGAGGGAAGGACTCAGCCTAATGTTTTGGGGAAGAGTATTCCACAATTTGGGTGCTGCCACTAAAAAGCGGCGATCACCCCAAGACACTGTTTTGGAACGTGGAATGACTAGTTGGTTGAGGGTGGCTGAACGAAGCAGTCTACTAGGTTTGTAAGGTTGAAGTTGATCTTTAAGAAAATGGGGTCCTTGATTATTAAGTGCCTTATAAACTATACATAAGGATTTGAAATGTATTCTGTTCCGAATCGTCAGCCAATGGTATTCCTTTATGATTTTTGATATGGGTTTGTATTTGGTCTTCCCAGAGAGCAGACGTGCTGCAGCATTCTGTATTGATTGTAGTTTCCTTGTGACTCTGGACTGGGCATTGAGAAATAAACCATTACAGTAGTCTAGGGTTGACAAAACTAAGGAGCTGACCAATGTTTTAATAGCTGTCTCCGGGAGATAAGGACGGATTTTTCAAATCATTTTCAGTTTGTAATGGGCTGTAGTAGCTGTTTTATTTGCATGGTCCATGAAATTAAGTCCTTCGTCAAAAGTGACTCCTAGATTCCTGACTTTGGCTGTCGGGCTCGGGGGAGTGCCAAAGGTTTCTGGCCACCAACATGATGGCCAGGCTGGGAGAAGGGGTCAAAAAATAACTACCTCAGTTTTTTCTGAGTTCAGTTTTAAACAATTAGTGGCCATCCATTCTCCTATGTCAAGCATTCCGTTTTTAAATTTCTTTGCTACTTGATCTCCATCGCCTTTAATGGCCAGTACCAACTGCGTATCGTCGGCATAGGAGGTTAGGCTCATCTCATGTGCTTTGATGACATTAGCAAGGTCCGACACATAGATGTTGAATAGTGTCGGACTAAGGGATGAGCCTTGGGGAACTCCGCATGGCGACGAGAGTTGGGCTGATTGGAAAGGTCCTAGAGTGACTGCTTGCGTTCTTCTAGCCAGAAAAGACGCAAGCAGGTCTCCGGCGGAATGACAGATGCCGAGCTTTCCGACACAGTCGACCAAAATAGTATGGTCGACCGTGTCGAAGGCTGCAGATAGGTCCAGCAGTACCAAGATTGCCGTCCCACCTTGGTCCCTAATTGCCCTGACATCATCAGCGGCCTTGATCAAGGCTGTTTCAGTCCCGTGATACTTCCGGAAGCCGAATTGAGTATCATCCAGGAGGTGATGTTTTTCAATATATTCCGATAATTGCGAATTCATAGCCTTTTCGACCACTTTGGCTACGAACGGAAGACTCGCAATGGGCCTGTAGTTTTTCAGTTCATTTTTATCAAGAGAAGGTTTTTTTAATAGGGGTTTTAGTAAGGTGTTTTTTAGCGAGTTCGGATATATCCCTGACACCAGAATGGAGTTGCAAACTTGTGTGATTACTGGGATAATGGACTCCGTGACAGGTGGAAGGACTGAAAAAGGACAAGGGTCCAGTGCTGATCCTGTTTTAATTGTTGATACGATTGTCCCTATGAGGTCACTTGTGAGTGCTTGAAAGCTGGAAAAGATATTTGCCGGAAGTGCCATGGGGGAGGCGGCTTTCACCAGTGGTGATTTGGCAGTAAAGGCTTGATAAATGTCGTCAACCTTGGTAAAGAAGTATGTGGCCAAGGCATCACACAGTGCTTGTGATGGAGGAGGAGTGAGGTCAGGGGCATTGCCTGACAATGTTTTGGTGATCTGGTATAGTTGTTTGCTTGAATTTTTAGCTTTATAAATTTGATCTGAGTAGAAAGATTTTTTCGCTTTTATGATCAAAGCTTTATAGAGCGCCAGTGATTCTTTGTAGCAGGTCTTACTTGCTATGTCGTAGGTTTTCCTCCAGAGCCTTTCTTTATTCCTGTTGATTTGTTTTTGTAGCCTTAGATCCTCAGTGTACCATGGGGCGGTTGGTTTAGCTCTATTTCTAGATAGTGACTTGGTGGGAATTAAGTGGTTAGTTGCATGGCCCAACCAGGTCTGGAATTGTTGTATTGCCACATTGGGGTCGGTGGACACCTTTGGGCGGGTATAGTCCAGTTTTGTTTTCAGGTCTGCCTGATTAATGTTTTTCCAATCTTTGAAGGATTTTTGAGTCGTTAAAGTTGATTTTGTATTGGGGAGGGTCTTGATGGTGATCTTACTAAATATGGCATAATGGTCAGTCCACGGCATGGGCAAAATATCCGTTATTTGTAGACCTTCGACATTAGAAAATATGGCATCTAAAGTGTGGCCCGCCGAGTGAGTGGGAGAGGTGACTAGTTGTTTTAGCCCCAGTGTTTCCATGTCAGAGATGAGAGTGGACGTGTCAGTTTGATTGCCTTGTTCTAAGTGAAAGTTCAAGTCACCTAAGACCGTGAACAAACTTTCAGTGGCTACTGATTCCATTATGTTGTTAATATTGGCAAGGAAGCCAGTCTTCGTCCAGGGGGGCGGTATAGAAATATTCCTTTGAAATTAACAAGGGCGGATAACTTGATTCCAAACTGCATGGATTCACAAAAGGTGGATGGAATAGGGGTCGTTCTAACTGTGAACCGTTCTCTGGCTATGATGGCCAGTCCACCTCCTTTTTTCCTAACTCTATCCTGGCGATAAGCTTTGTATCCATAAGGCACTGCAATTGCCAAATCTGGCTCAGATGAATCATCAGTCCACGTTTCAGTGACAAAGAGAATGTCTAATTTAAAGTCGGTAATCAAATCTGCTATCTCCTGCCTGTGCTTGCAATGGGAGCGAGCATTAAGCAGTGCGACTGCAATGATGTCCTCTTTTGTAATCATTAATTGATTGGTGTAGGTAGGGGCAGCTTTTATGGGTATTGTACTATTACAGTGCGTACATTTGGTGGCGAGTTCAGGTAATGCCAAGGTAGGATCTATCCTTGTGCAACTCGTGTCTGGTGATGGGCGGAGTTTCAGTAGGGAGGTTTGGGAATAGGCCAGGGTGCTGTTGGGTAACGGCCGGACAGGGGTAATGGCCCTGGGCCCGGTCCCGGCGCGGACGGGCGCAGACAGGCTTGCCTTTGGCGCGCCTTCGACGCGCCGCCGGCGCGCCCGCTGTGCCCGCCCGCTGCGCGGACGGGGTGGTCTAGTGTTTTTATACATGGGGAGGAGGAGGGTGGGAGGGGTCCAACCACTACACCGCAACCCTTACCTCCCTCAAGATGGCGGGTGAGGTGGGTCAGGTGACGTGTAAGCGCCTGGTGAACGGCAGTGCTGTAAACAGGAAGAGCCTAGGATTAGCCTCGGGGCGACGCTGATCTCGCGCCGAGGTAAGGGGCTATTAAAAATGATCTACTAAAATATAAACAGATTTCTTAAAGACGCAATTAGTAGTCAACAACGTCCAGGGAGAATGTATACAGAATAGAATAGAGATCCCCCGGCTTCCGCCTCAGGGGAGAGTGTGAAACAAGTAAGGATTTTGACATTGGTCCTCCGTCCCCCTCCCAAATCTAAAGCCATACTGGGTATTAGTTAAGATGTCTTTCCCCGTAGCCCAGTCTGTTATTTTGGCTAGAATAACCTTCCCTAAGATTTTAATAGAGGAATCTAATAAAGATATTCGCCTATAACATCTGGGGTCTCCCCTTTGCCCCTTCTTAAACACGGGGATTATAATTGAACGGGGCCATGAATTCTGGAACTCTGTGGCAGCCGATGTGTTAAAAACGTTTATCAATATTTTTGCCCAATATTTGGGATTAGCCTTGTACATGTCAGAGGGCACACCGTCAGGGCCTGGCGCCTTACGCCCTGCGGTTCCCTCTATTGCTTTCTCAACCTCCGCTATATTAAAACTGATAGGTATCAATGGAGGATCAGAAGTTGGTACCTCAAAGGTTTCCAGCTCAATATTACTCCCATAAATTTTTTCAAAATGGCATAAACTGGCCTCCTCTGAGAAGTTAACTTTGAATACAGAGTTGGGGGAACCAGTGAACAAAGGGTTATTGACAATTGCCCAAAACTTGGAACTGTCTTTCATAGTTGCTTTTTCCATTAATGCTGCCCATGCATCTTGTTTGATTTCATTTTTCCGTGCCTGAACTGTTAATGAGTACTCTTTCCTAAGCTGTGATACTAGCCTTTTATTCCTTAGTGTCTTATTAGGAGCCTTTTTAAGTAAATTGTGAGCTTTAGTGCATTTATGATCAAACCAGCCTAAGGCAGGATTAGTTTTAACTCGGGTGTTAATTGTGAGTTCTTTAGCCACTTGCAAGCAAATGGCTTGGTGTGAGGCTATTCCATCCCCCCCATAATTGAGGGGGTCTGCACATGTATTTAGTTACGTGCCAACCTTTGTTATAATGGTGTGGAGAAAGTCTTCGGGGTGACCTTACTCCATTTTAATCTCCTCCCTTGATCTTTAGCTTTTACCTCAGCTGAAACATGAGACGAAGCTGTTTTGTTCAGGAAGGAAAGACCATTATCCAATTCAATCACTACCGGGTTGTGATCGCTAAAGGAGGACGGTATAGCATTATAAAAAATTACATGACTTGAAAGTCCTGGGGATAGGAATATGTAGTCTATTATAGATTCGCAATCCCTAGCTCTGTACGTAGGAACACGGTTATTCTCATCAGAAAACCCCACCTCAAACAAGTCATTATTAGACAAAAGTTCCTCCAATGCTTCCCCCTTGGAGCTATGTTCAAAATGTTGAGGGGTTGTGAGATCAGGGCCATCGCTATCTCTATATTGGCAGTTTAGATTACATAAATGGTCAATAAAATCACCCATCAGGATATAATGAACAAAAGTGGTTTGGAAAATTTGACAGCGAATGGAGATGCTCGTTTGGGGACTCCCCTTGCAAAGAATTATAACAGTTAATAAGAATTAGTTTGATATTGTTTGCCAAACTTACTTCTAGTATTAGATAATTAGGGGAAGTACAGTCGACCTTTTGAACTATTCCTTTTATAGTTACTGACACCAAAAACATAAGTCCCCCTCTGTCTCTCCCTGCTGACGAGCTCAAGGCAGGTACATAGTAAGATGTAAAGTCATTAATCCAGAAATCACAATCCTTGTCCCAAGTCTCTTGAAATGCAACAATGTCGTACTGTTTCACAAAATTTAGCCAGACATTATCATCCCTTTTGGACCGCAGACCAGCAATATTCCAGCTTAACATTTTTACCTTTTCCCCCACACCCTCAGTGAGGCTTACACGCTTAGGCTCGGTGTTATTATGACTCATTTTTACTTGTGCGGGTTCCATACTACCCAAGTCAGCCAATCTCTCCCCTCCCTGTCCCTCAAGGTCCTCAAGTCAGTCACACGCCTCTAGGCCCGAGAGTAACTCAAATCTATTTTGTGTCACAACATTGGGCCCATCCCTACAGTGATTGTCAACATTATAGAAATGTGGTACTACAGGGGCTCAAGGCTCAGTAGGAGTAAATGGTCTAAATCTCCCGAGATTAGGAGGAGCTTTGATTAAATGCATGTAAAAATAACCAAGTGGACGCACATAAACACTGTTTACGTCATAGACCAGAGAGGCTGCCCTTAACAAAACTGTAGCAACATGTTGGGGATGTTTAAAATTAACAATGATACAATCCCCACTACATGTCTTTCTGGATGGGCCAATCCAGTTTGCCCTTCTATTGGACAATATTTGATCAGAATATTTTGTTGGGAAGCCACATCTCCTATTCAGCCATGGCACTGTTTTATTTTTTAGTGAATCATGGGATTCCTCATGGGACTGAGCAGGGTGTTGATCAGGAGGCGGGACATTGGTTAGGACAACCACATTGGGAGCGCAGTCAGGTGGAATTTTTATAAAGCAACTTTTTTTTACCTGTCTAAAACCCGAAATGCCATCTGGTCCTGAGGAAGGCTGTTTGGTTGAACAGGTTATTGGTGTGGGATCAGGAGAAGCTGTTTCAATTACAGTTATTTGCTGGCTAAGTTGCCGCAGGTTGTCTTCACTATTTCCCTGCTCCACTCCAACAGGACCCTTTGCGGCAGCCTTAGCTCTTTCTGCCAAGGCCAAGTATGTTGCTAACAAACCTCCTAGCCTCTTTACTTCTGAGGTGACAGTATCCAATTTGATCACTAGGGGTTTAATAAACTCTTCTATCTTATCCTCTATCTTAGCTTCTATGATGCAAACCAGTAATGGAAATTGCTCCAGGCTTATGTTAATGCTGGCTGCACTATTACCTTCCTGTGGGTCGATTCCAGCAGCAAGACCGTTTTGAACTAGTTGGGAAGGTTCAGCTCTTTTTTTACCAAACTTCAACCCACGTTTAATTTGTGATTATCTACAGGTTCTCACTGGTCTAGGGGCTGGCGGGACCTCCTCTATTGCCTCAATGGATAAATCAGGTAATTCCTCCTTCAACTCAGAATGGACTTGCGCTTCAGCCATTTTGACCACCCGGTTTCCCAATTCAAGAATATCATCATTCCACCGTAGGGTTAGGAGTATCTTGGTGTGGGACGAGTGGGCTCCCTCGACCTAGCGAGGCTCTCCGATCATTATTTATTTTGTTTACCACTTTTACCAAGTAATTGTCAATTGTACCTGCCCCAGATATAACCTTATAAGTTTTAGCTTTGGGCATGGTCAAAACTTAGTAATAAGACTTTGGTACTAGATAAAAAACCAAAAGTGAGCAATAAGAGTAATATACCCTAGTACCAGGGTTACAAGTATGTAAGCTAGGATAATAACTATGACAGATCCCTAACCAGAGTCAAGAGAAATTTAAAGTCTCACTTGGGCAAATGTATCATGTGTTGCAAAACCAAGGTTCTTGGCCCGACCCGGCCTCCTCCGGCCCCGGACGGCCACAGACGGCCCACCCTTTGCCCGGGCTTAGCCCGGCGGATAGCCGTGCGCGGTCCCGCGATGCGGGGGCTGCGTCCCTTTTTGTGCGCCTCCTGGTGCGAAGAGTGCGTGTTGCGGCTTCCACTGCCACTAGGGTGTCTGGGCTTTGTAGTCTGGAAGTATTCCCCCCTCCGCACTGCGGCCACTGATGGCTGTGGGCTACGGCGGCAGGAGGGAAGAAAGCAGGAGCCAGATGCGGCGGTCTCCGGGACGGCAGGTAAGGAGTAGAGCTTGCCCCAAAGGTGTAACTACGGGCCCCCGCTCCACAGAGGTTGCGTCCCTTTTTGTGCACCTCCTGGCGCGAAGAGTGCGTGTTGCGGCTTTCGCTGCCGCTAGGGCATCTGGGCTTTGTAGTCCAGAAGTATTCCCCCCTCCGCACTGCGGCCGCTGATGGCTGTGGGCTGCGGCGGCGGGAGGGAAGGAAGCAGGAGCCAGATGCGTCGGTCTCCGGGATGGCAGGTAAGGAGTAGAGCTTGCCCCCAAGGTGTGATGGTTATTTTCATTAATGTGAATGTCCACAGGTTGAATCTCAGAAATGTGCCATTCCTGCTTCATTCATCCTCTGGCCTCTTAATCGGAGCAAGCATCTTCTGGATGCCTAGGCTTCCTTGGCGGGGAGGAGGATCTTTAAGCCTCACAAGGTTATCCATCCCGTTGAATCAAACCTCATCTCGCCTTGTACTTCCCGGTGCCCAGTGCATTCAGCACCCGCCTGTACAACCTCCCGCTTGGAAACGAGTACCACCGGAGACACAGGGAGAAGAGAAATGGAGACCCGGAGGAGCAAGATGGGGGGCATGTGGAACAAGAGATGCAGAGCCTGTGGACGGTGAGCAGGGAAGGAAGTAAAAAAATAAATTAAAAAATCACGAGCATTTGTCATTGTAATGACAAATTCTCGCTCAGGGTAAACTTTGATTTTAAATAACAATTTAAAAAATGCCACTTTTAGGACATCAAAGGACACACAGATGATTGATGAAATGCAGAGCAAATCAAACATTCACCCCCAGTAAAGAGACCTGGGGTAATTCTATTGTTATTTTGCTCACCATTCCACCCCAGTTTAGACCCAACCATATGCAAATCAGTCTTAGCCCTGTGCCTCATGTGAACAGTCCTGCCCAAACTGCCGAGCCAGTTCCTCCCTGAACCGGAAACAAGCATCCCGGGACCGGTTTTGGGGTATCCAGCCTCATCAGCAAGGCTAGATTGAATCCAGTGGTACAGTGAGCCCAGGACACACGTCTGGGCATGCCGGGCGCACTTAGGGTGAAAAGGACGGACGGAATGCAGAGCAAATAAAACATTGGCATTTTTCCTGCCTAACTATTTATTGCCTGTCGCCTGCCCCTGCGTCACATGACTGGGTCTGACTTACAGTTGGGATTTGTGCATTCCTCCTAGAGACAATAGAGAGCTTAGGTGTGCCTGGGTTGGCCATCACTTGCAGGATGGGAGGGCGGATTTGGGCACAGTTCTATTTTTGCTTGAATAGCCTGTTTCTTACCTCCACACAAAGGGCTGCAATACCATCAGTACTAAGTCTTGAACCAAAGCAGGGAAGGCAGGATGTCTGAGGACTTCCATGGGAAACATTTAGAAGCTTCTCCCACCTTACAGACAAAGGGTACCAGGTATAAATACTGCCCCTCAGACACCACCTCTTCAGTACATGTCTTGACCTGTGGATACTCTGCCAGGAAGAAGGACTGCTGTGCTACTGAGAGGACCAACACTCTGCTGAACTGCTGCCCTGCTAGTCTCCTGTCTTGCTAGATTGTTGCCCAGCTGCCTTCCTGCCTGAGTCAGAGAGATTTGACCTGCACCTGAATCCAGGACTCCAAGAGTGACTCCAAGGGCTAACCTGCAGCCCTCTTTTCTAGGTATATAATAGGCTCAAATGCCCCTGAGCCAACACTCAGCTCCAACTGGGGCAAGACCCTGACCCCCAGACGGTGCACCCCAGTCCTTGGTGTGATCCATAGTGTGGAATCAGAGAGGCAACATTTTAGTTTTTGGGCACTACAAGACTGCAAATGGGCCCCTTGATGCTGAAACCTTGATACTTGCACAGCCAACCAACACAAAGTTCTGTCAGCTCCACCCTTTGAGCTACAGCATCGACTGCTCGTGGAGCGCACCATCACAAAAGTATGGGACAGACTGCTCATGACAACAAAAGGATCTTCATGCTACAGCAAACCCTGTCCTTGATACCCAGCCTGCTCTTCATACTACATTGATGATAGTCTGTGACACTTCCCTGCTCCTCCTCGTAACCCCCTTCACCATTAATGGAACTCCTTGCAATTGACTGAGAAGGTCATTTTCAATGGGATCAAGATGGTCCCTGTATCCAGGATCTTACTTGTAAATACATTTAGAATTTGGACGAGGGTGCCTGTGCACAGTCAGTGACCTGGCCACTGAGGCCATGAAGGAGCTGAAATCAAATCATAAATCCAAAGTTTGTCTGAACAGGGGGCCCCAAAATCAGTTTGGTCCAGGGCTCCTAAAATCATTAAGATGTCCCTGCCTGTATCCGATATTTGATCCATCGTGATCAACCTGAACTTGTGACTTTCTCCCGGTCATGCACGATCAGATAGGTACGAGTGGTGCTTTGGTCTTTTTGGCACTATTTTCACTGATATCTTTAAAATTGTGTATCCCCGTATTTACTGATTGGATTTTTGTCACTATGGTCTTATTTCATTTATTAAAATATATTTGGTGTGGATTTCTTTTTGTGTACTGTTTTTATTTTATTACTGTTTAAAGTGCTGCACATTGCCTCTAAGTTAAGCCTGACTGCTCTATGACAAGCTACCAGAGGGTGAGCACAGGTTTATTTGGGACTTGTTCGGGACTTCACCCTGACACGGATTGTGGTTGCTACTTGAGTAGTATTTTCACCCCCCTCAATCGGTAACCCAATCTTTTTATTTAAAAACTCATGGGGCATATACCAAGCCTGGCGAAATTACATTATCGCCGCTTTAGCGGCCGGTTTCAGCCACTAAGCTGCAATAATTACATCGCCCTATTTGCAAGCTGTCGCTAACTGATGTTAGCGACAGCTTTGAGGCAATAGCGAGCTGTGTGAGGCCCGCTTTGCATGTCAGCAATAATTATCACTAATGACATGCAAAGTGGGCGTACCTAAACTGTTAGCGACTGAAAACAGTCGCTAACATCGCTATCGCCTATTAGCAAGGCAGGAGTAGCAATGGAAATATTCGCACTAAGCGCGAATATATACACAAAGGCCAATAGGAATGAATGGGGAATACTGATTCAGTAAATACCGAATCGGTATTTACCAAATTTTACAGATTCGGTAAAAATTACAAAACTAAATACCATTTACCCATTCTAAAATACCGAATTGGTAAAATTTGTTTTTTTAGAACCGGTAAATGGTATTTACCTACATCTGGCCCTTAGTTAACTAATCGCTGCATTTGTTGGGATAGTGTCATACAGCCATAATCACGACCTCCACAGGTTGGGACACCAAAAGCCAAAACAGGTGTCAGGATACAGAGCAAGATAAACATAGGTGGTGTGAAGTCCATCAAACATAGAATATTGTTGATTAATGCCACCATTCCAGAGTCATCCAGCACAGATGCAGGAAGCAGTCCAATTCCAAGATGGAAGACACTTTGCATGTGTCACCTTGCAGGCATACACAGGCGCACTGCAGTTTCTGAATCAGAGTGTTACCAGTGGCCATCATGGAGCTCTAGTATTTAAAAGCTGACCACTTAGAAACTTTGATTAGCAACACAATTGTTCACAGAAGGTGTTACCTCACTGTTCCCATTAGAGAAACAGGGGCCGATTCACAGAACTAACTTAAGACAAAATCCTAAACGCACTACTTTTGGTATTCACAGAAGTTAGGATGTTGTCTTAAGTTTGTCTTAAGTCTGTCTTAAGTTTGTCTTAAGACAACCTTAAGACAAAATCCTTAAAGTAGTAAGTTTAGGATTTTGTCTTTTTTGTTCTGTGAATCGGGCCCAATGTAAGGTCAGTTGATACATGATCTTCTGCAAAGCATCTTCTGAGGATTATTCGCTGTGCACATTTTCCTAACTGAATATGTATGTGAAGATCATAGGAACTATTGATTTGAGAATCTAGTGGTAAACTTTATGAAGAGTAAGAAGCAACTTTTCACAGTCCACATTTTTAATAATTTTTTGAAGGAACATTGCCAAGTGTTGCTGTGATGTGAAGCAACATTATGCTCCCACAGATACATCCAAGTGTCCCTGTGGTGTGAAGCAGCAGTGTGTTCCCATGGATACTTCCAAGTGTCCCTGTGGTGTGAAGCAGCAGTGTGTTCCCATGGATACATCCAAGTGTCCCTGTGGTGTGAAGCAGCAGTGTCTTCCCATGGATACTTCCAAGTGTCCCTGTGGTGTGAAGCAGCAGTGTGTTCCCATGGATACTTCCAAGTGTCCCTGTGGTGTGAAGCAACAGTGTGTTCCCATGGATACTTCCAAGTGTCCCTGTGGTGTGAAGCAGCAGTGTGTTCCCATGGATACTTCCAAGTGTCCCTGTGGTGTGAAGCAGCAGTGTGTTCCCATGGATACATCCAAGTGTCCCTGTGGTGTGAAGCAGCAGTGTGTTCCCATGGATACATCCAAGTGTCCCTGTGGTGTGAAGCAGCAGTGTGTTCCCATGGATACTTCCAAGTGTCCCTGTGGTGCGAAGCAGCAGTGTGTTCCCATGGATACATCCAAGTGTCCCTGTGGTGTGAAGCAGCAGTGTGTTCCCATGGATACATCCAAGTGTCCCTGTGGTGTGAAGCAGCAGTGTGTTCCCATGGATACATCCAAGTGTCCCTGTGGTGTGAAGCAGCAGTGTGTTCCCATGGATACATCCAAGTGTCCCTGTGGTGTGAAGCAGCAGTGTGTTCCCATGGATACTTCCAAGTGTCCCTGTGGTGTGAAGCAGCAGTGTGTTCCCATGGATACTTCCAAGTGTCCCTGTGGTGTGAAGCAGCAGTGTGTTCCCATGGATACATCCAAGTGTCCCTGTGGTGTGAAGCAGCAGTGTGTTCCCATGGATACATCCAAGTGTCCCTGTGGTGTGAAGCAGCAGTGTGTTCCCATGGATACTTCCAAGTGTCCCTGTGGTGTGAAGCAGCAGTGTGTTCCCATGGATACATCCAAGTGTCCCTGTGGTGTGAAGCAGCAGTGTGTTCCCATGGATACTTCCAAGTGTCCCTGTGGTGTGAAGCAGCAGTGTGTTCCCATGGATACATCCAAGTGTCCCTGTGGTGTGAAGCAGCAGTGTGTTCCCATGGATACATCCAAGTGTCCCTGTGGTGTGAAGCAGCAGTGTGTTCCCATGGATACTTCCAAGTGTCCCTGTGGTGTGAAGCAGCAGTGTGTTCCCATGGATACATCCAAGTGTCCCTGTGGTGTGAAGCAGCAGTGTGTTCCCATGGATACTTCCAAGTGTCCCTGTGGTGTGAAGCAGCAGTGTGTTCCCATGGATACATCCAAGTGTCCCTGTGGTGTGAAGCAGCAGTGTGTTCCCATGGATACATCTCAGTGTTCTCGAAGTGAATGAGGATAGGAGGGCTGCTGGGCAGGAAGATGAGGCAGTGCAAACAGCGCCCAATATGTTCTTTAATGGCTGGGTGTCTGAAAGTGCGTTTGAGGATGCTGTGGCTTTTGAGCATGAGTTTTGAGTTGAGTGTAAATGAGGGAGTAAAGAGAAGAATGGATTTGCTCTTTGTTCCATGTGTTTTGCAGAGAAAAGTGCTAGGTCTGGTACATGAAGGACATGTGGGAATGAAAGCCATTAAAGTGCAGATTAGAGAAACATTTTGGTGGCCTGCCAAGGTTGACTTTAATAGAGAATGTGTAGCTTGGGCTGTGAGTGACAAATGATGGGTCACTTTTCCCAGTTTGGCGTAAGCCATACCGGTTCCAGAGAAACCTTGGTATAAGTCGAGTTCGGTTGTCATAGGATCAATGTATGCGTTGGATGAGCAGAATATGTATGTTTTGGTCTTGATGTTCTATGCGGCACGATGGCCTGAAGTGCAGGTGGTCAGATCAACGAATACTGAAGATGTAGTGGTCTTTTTACAGTTCTTGTTTTGGGGCGAGGGTGTCTCTGTGGAACTCGTTACTGACAATGGGGTGGAACATATGTGGAAGGATTTCCAGAAATGTGTGTCCCTTTGGGGTATAAAACAACCTCTTTGTACCATCCCTGCAGCAATGGTTTGGTGGTACAGCCTAGCAGTTAATGAGCTATGGAGTCCTTCATGTTTAAAGTACATGAAGAACAGCATCAATTGTTTTCCAACGCTCTCTTTTTGCAACCGAAAATTCACCAATCAGGGTCTATACATATCCGAAGCTGTAGAATGGTGAACCTCAATCTCTTCTTCTGAGGCAGATACAGAAACAAAACCCCCTGCTCCAAGAAACTCCAAGAAGTTTGCATCACTGAAGAGCATGCCCAAAGTCTGTCATGGAGAATATTCCTTAAGGCACTCACACGCGTAGCGTTGACACCCTCAAGTATATACATTCCTGGGTTGATTTTTCCTTCTGATGATAGGACCATTTGTGAAAATTCATTGGTGGGCAACATCAAATCCTTCCACTCATTGAAGACAGTTTCTCATTCTAGCTTCTTAAATGAGACTATTCCCACACATTTTAAGAGTGCGTGATCTTGTAACAGAACCCAGGAGTCAAGGGTCAGCCCCAGGAGTGTCTTCAAACATACTCTCTCCGGTAACAGCCAATTAACACAATGTTTTTCAACCAGGAACTCAGCCCCATACAGAGCCTGCAGAATTAACTTCCCTGCCACTGCCTCTTTCATTGGATCTATCGATAGACCCCCAAACCTCTGATCAAATGTTCTGAAGTCATTTAATGTACTTAAAAGTCCAGTTTTCACTATCGCGCCTCGTGGCTATGCAACTTCAAAATTTAAGAGAGGTGGATTCGTAAGTATTTATATTAATTCACCTGCTCTAGGTGTTCTTTATCGAGAAATCAGGAGCATTTCTGAGGCCAATTTGAAAAGATCATAGTTTTTGTTTTATCCACATTAATGATAAGCAAATTCCTCTGACAATAGGCATGTATAATTTGCAGTTTCCATTTCAGGCATCACAGAGTAGAATCCATTAGGTCCTAGTCATCAGCATGCGTAAGACAATGGATGTGAGCCCTAACCTATCTTAGGAGCAAATTAATTCAAATTTCCAATGTTTTGGGAGGGTCTGAGATAAAAAGACTAAGTTTAGGGGGGGCTAAAACACACTCTGGCCTTAGTTCGTTATTCATCTTAATTTTGTTAATTAGGACTCCCAACCCGTTTAGATTGACCTTGACCCAGTTATTTTTGTGGACTTGTCGTATCATGAAAAACAATACACCAGGAATGTATCATCCGTCCAGTTTTTATCACCAAATTTCTCAATTTACGTGGTCAAAAGCTGCCCTAAAGTCAACAAAACAACATCATAATGTGTTCTCTGTCTCTACCGGCCTTTGAGCAGCGCCCCAATGGGCAAAATCATGATCAACTGTGGAAGACCTTGGTTGAACCCCACCTTCCTCTTTTGGTATTCTCCCACGCCCACGCCTTAAGGGAGGTCAGTAAAGTTTGAGTGTAGATCATGGAAGACACGTCCAATAAGGAGATCAGCAGATAATTGGGTGGGTCATAATAGTAACCATTCTTATGGATAAGCTTGAATACTGCACCCTGCCAAGAATCAGGGATTGCTCCATTGTTTGACTCCCATTTGAAAAGAAGCTTAGTACCATGGTTCACTATAAGGAGCTAGGCTTATAAAGGATTGCCGGCAACCCATCGGACCCCGTTGCTCGAGAACGTTTCATATTTTAAATGATCTCAGATATTATGCCCACCTCCTGTACTTGCAAGAGATTTCAGCATTCTACCTGACAGACAGCAGGGTCAATTCTCACTTTTTCATTGGGCTTTTTATATGACTCAATTATAAACTGAGGACCATATTTCTGACCCAGTTTGCATCGTTCTTGCACCACGCAACATGGAATTCTCTTCCAGTGGATCTTTGGTTGGCTTCATCTGAATCATTTTTTTTTTTTTAAACTGAAAACGTGTGTGTTTGACTCTCTTTACACTCCTGTTGTGTGCTTAATTTTTGGTACTTAGGTTCCAAGCGCTGGGACACTGCAGGTGAAGTAACCACGCACTTCACAAATTACATTATTACTATTATTATTATATGCGACTCAACCCAGAAGCCAGACTTTCGAAGCCACGGAAAACTTTGCTGGCTTCGAGGGGCTCCGAAAATATGGAGTAACGCAACAACAGTGCAAATTGCTATGTTTTGTCACTCTGCCCTCAGTAGGCATTCCATGGGCATCGCGTGGGTGTTCCCATGCAACTCCCATGGTTTTTCATTCATTCCCTGATTGACAAGACCTTGTAAACCTAGGAATGCATCAAAAAGATATGCCTAACAAGGAGAGATATGTTTATTTCTCCTCGTTTTGTCCTCTTTCTGTATGAGCTGCAGTCTGCAGCACACATAGAAAGAGGAAAAGCCTCTAATGATTGTTTTTGTGCAGAAAGGTGCCCCTTCCTGCACAAAAGAGCAGATTCCTGCCCTTTACCTGTGAGTCGAGCAGCACAGCAAGCTGAATGCGGTGTTAGGTGTATCTCATTTGCCAAATGCCAAAAGACTCTGGATTTACCGTTTGCAACGGAATCCTGCAGTTTACTTCAACTTGCTTCACAAAACTGCTTCCTTTTCTGACAACAGACTGCCCAATATACTTTTTGTGTGGCCCTTAAGTCCTGCACTAATATGTATAGCCCTAAAATCCTGCACTAATATTTCATGGCACTAAGGGCCAGATGTAGGTAAAATAGATTTACCGATTTTTAATTACCGAATTTTACTGATTCTGTAATTAAAAATCGGTAAATCTAAGGGGTGGATATGTAGGTATTCCAGATGTGCTGGAATACCGATTCGGAAGAATTCGGAAATACCGAATCGGTAATGCCCATTCATTCCTATGGGCTTTGAAGCCAATAGAAATGAATGGGCATTACCGATTCGGTATTTACCGAATCGGTAAATACCGAATCGGTAAATACCGATTTTCACAAGGGTGCAGGGGGTGTCACTTTGACATCCTCTGGCACCCCCAAAACAGGCTCGGGTGCCATGTGGCAGGCATGCATGCCCTAAGGGCAGGTCTGCCTGTCACATGACATAGGTGTGCATGCACACATGTGCATGCGCACCGGAATCTGTATTTTACCATCAAAATGGATTTGATGGTAAAATACCGATTTGGTAAGGCCTATGGGACTCTGAAGAGTCCCACCTACATCTGGGTCCCTCAGAATCGGTAAAATTACCGAATTTTTATTTTACCGAATCGGTAAAATTACCGAATCTGTAATTTTACCGATTCAGTAAAATAATGCCCCCTACATATCTGTCACCCATTTACCGATCGGTAACGGCCAAAATCGGCCGTTACCGCTCGGTAAATGGCCTCAAACGGCCACCTACATCTGGCCCCTAGTCAGTGAGGGAGAAGGGCATAGGAATGCTTATTGGAAATGGATGTAAGTTGAAGAGAGTAAGTGCTGACAGGAGACAGATGAAGCAAAAATGGAGCGCAGAGTCTGAAGTGAGATGGAGGAGGCCATAGGAATACAGAGGGAGAAGAAGTCTGGTGCAGTGCAAGACAAGAGGAAATACCTGAAGGCAGATGCATGAGGATGATAAGTTCCTATGGGAAGGCTGAGGCACAGAGAAGGACAGGTGGAGTGATGTAAGACATGAGGATGTGATATATGTTTATACATGGAGAAGAAAGAAGAAAAGAGTGAGGAAGGAATGTGTGACAAAAGTATAAGGGGAAAGGAAGGAACTAATGTGGGAGGTTATATATTTCCTCCACAAATTTACTCATTGCTCATCCTTGTACTATGCACATATGAATTTTTTGTTTTAGAGTTTTATATAGAGCGAACTGGACCCGAGAATTTGGGTATCAGAGCGCTTTACATGAGCACCAGTTGCTTTACAGGAGGACACATTCATTTTTGTTAGGCACGGGGAGATTAAGCGATTTGCCCAGAATCACAGGATGTTAAATGTTGTTGCCGAGACTTGAACCTGTTTCTCCAGCTTCAAGGTCGACCGTTCTAGCTGTAAGGCTACATCCTCTCCCCATTAGGGTGAAGAGAGACTAACAGATAGGCCCAGAGACTGTGTGTGGGAAAAAAGAGGAACGGAGAGAGAAAACTAAAGAATGAAATATGAAAGAGAGATCAAGAGAGAGAAAGACATTATAAGGCCAAGAGAAGATGTGCCAGAGAGAAAACAAGTGTTAGACGTGGCCTCCTTGGCCTGTATACCCCCAGACATTTTGCCTTGACCTCTCCTGTTTTACTAAATTTGTTTTTTTGTTTGCTTGAGGACTCTGTGTACTTTGCCACTGCTAAACAGTACCAAAATATGCATGTCATCTCCTTTAAACATGGTATAAATAGCTCACAAAAAAGCAGCACATTTAATTTATTTGTAAGTCCTTGGTACAGTTGTACATGTGGTACAGCATGTATGCAGTTTTAAACTTCCATTTTGACCAGGCAAAATAAACCTTTTGCTAGGCCTAAGCCTTCAGTTTTAATACATATAAGTTACTCCAAAGGTAGGCCCTACACAGCCCACAGGGCATGGTCAATTGTATTTAAAAAGTGAGACATGTACATATCCTGAAAAATCATTCCTCAAAACTGTAGGACCTACCTTTCTCATTGGACAACATTGGGTATCCTTATCACATTTAATAAGGGTTACCTTTTTGTTTGGGAAGGGGTATAAATACTATATTTGGTATCTAATGAACTATAATTCAAAATCCTATCTAATGGTAAAGTTGGTTTTAATTTGTAGTTCAGAAAACACAACTTTCACAAAGTTGGGATTTTCTTGTCCTAACCATTTGGTGCCAAAAGTCTGTCTTCTGAGTCACATGATTGGGTGCAGTTGGCAGTTGTGCTTTGTGTATTTCTTCCAGACAGTTAGACAACGTGGGACTATTTATTGGCAGGATGGGTCATTTGAGATGATGGGAGGGGCAAAGCTGTTCCACTTCTCAGTTATATTTCAAAAAGTCTGCCTCCAGCACGCTCAAAATGAACTTGCCACCCGCCTATTGCCACCTCAGTCCCCTAGGAGACTGGGCAGGAGAAGAAAGAAAATTCCAGAAACAGATGTGCATAGAAGTTTAGAATTTTTTCCTACTATAAAGGCTGGCACCGGGCATGAATATTGGACCCTCAGAGCAACTCTTCAGTTCACTTATGGGCCCGAGAAGACTTCAGAATAACTACCTTGTACTAGGAGAACTGCTCTGCTGCTTGAAGTCTGCCTTGGTCTTCTGAGGACTGCACCACTGCTTGAGGTCTGTCTTGCTGATTGAAGGAGAGAGGACTATCTCCTTGAACCCAGGACTACAAGAGTGATGCAAGGGTAGGTTGGCTGACCTACTGTTCTGAGCTACAGGGACACAACATGCTCTAGAGGCCTCCCTGCAACTACTCAGCTGCACTGCTGCAATTAGACCTGCCTGGACCTGCCTGACCCCTGCTGGTCTCTGCTAGAGTGAGTTTGTGATGCTCAAGAGGGTCCTCGCCAAAACCTGGACCCTTTGTTGGCATCAATGAAGCTCCTCTTGTGTAGAGAAGGTGAAATCGTGAAGTTTTGGGCTCTTTGTCACTATGAACAGGTCAGTTCACACCAAGATCTTGCCGCCTGCGAAGACAACCAACGCAAAGCTCTGGTGAACCTGACTCTTCTTGCTGAAATGGCCTCCGGCGACGACCTGTAACAAGAAATCTGCACTTTGTTCTATAGCACCGACAGCCCACGGTGATCACCAACAGGAAGCTCCAGCATTGTCCGTCTACAACTGTGAACCCACTTTTCACACAACAGTGACGACCATCCGAGACACCCGACCTGCTATTAGCACAATATCAATGATCATTCGCAAGCTCTCCCAACATCTGGCAGTGTCCTCTACCACAAACTTGACTCTTCACACCAGACTTTGAGAATGCAAGTTTTTCAGCTCGACTAACCTGTTCCCTGTATTTAGCTCAAGCTCCAATGGGTTCATCCTGAACTTGTGACTTTACCCCGGTCTAGTACGGCCAGATAATTGTGATTGGCACTTTGTGTTTTTGGGCACTATGCTTACCAACAGCTTTTAAATTGCACATGTCTGGTTCTATTATTCAGTTTTTATCATTTTGGTATGGTTTTATTTATTATATTTTTCGAAATTGGTATGGACTTTTTATTGTGTTGTGTTTTTACTTTATTATGGTTTGTGAGCTGCATAAATACTTAACACAGTGTCTCTAATTTAAGCCTGACTTACTTTGTGGCAACCTATCAAAGAGGTAAGCAAAGGTTCGTTTATTGACTTTTTGGTTCACCCTGACAAGGATATTGGTTGGGTATATCAGAATATCAGAAGTGTTCATTATACACATGGGTGGCAACGGGTTGGTGCAGAGGATGAGGTTACAGCCAATGTAACATGCGTCAGCAATCAGACATGATCAATGGATGATCACACATAGAGGAGAGAATTGATCCCAGGAGTTGTGAGGGGCGCCATGAAGTTAGCGGCAAGTGAGTCAGCGGCAAATGTAATAGAGAAATAACATTCTTAGGATTTTATGAAAGATATGGAGGTAAATGAGCAATTTGGAGGAATAAAAAAAGGAAGGTCTTTGGGGAGCGGTATTGATGGATATGAGCAAACAAACAAGAGACATTTCTTCAAGGATTAAATGTAGGTATAATTAAGTTGTTGGGGGTACATCTAACTAAAAGAATATGTGAATAGAGAATGTTTCACCAGATTAAGGGTAAGGCACGGACACCACAGAGCAGATGTCTAGAAGAAAGCATCGAACTAGACCACTGAGCATTGGTAGTAGGAGAAAGTAGGACATCTCGCAGGTCAACATAAAGGCTGTGGAGTGGTTGATAATTTGGAAACGGTTTGTGGCTAAGAAGGGCTTAACTAGTTAACATATCTAGGATACCTTAAGGCCAGGAAAGAGGTGTTTATTCTATGGTTTCTAGAAACATCAGTTTCTTTTCTGTTCCTGTATTGCTCATGGAAGATTCAGGAACTGACGGACCAGGCTGTGATGGCAAATCCATCCTTTCATCAAACACAGTGGGTTGAGAAGATTTGGATTAGCAGATATACTTCTGAAATGTGACTTTAACTATTATATACCTGCCATTGGGTCAATATGTCATCCTTTCAAAGGAGTATCTACAGCTCCCCTCCCCTGCCCTCACCACACGCACTAGGATTCACATGCAGCAATCACACGTCTCCTAAAGGATTGACATGGGGTGACTGCCGGTCAAGAGCGCTGTGGGTTCAATGCTTCTCGGGGGCATAGAACCCTAGTCATAGCTTTTTACCTCCAAACTGGGAGATGGATGGTCATACAATTCAGTGCAAGAAAGGCCTTTTCCTTTTTCAAGAAAGGACATTTCTTGTATATTGAGATCTTGTTTTTTTTTCAAATTTAAATTAATTTGACATTTCAGATGTCAGTTTGCGACTGTTTTTATTCTTCAGACTCTGTCCTAGCTCTCCGAGATTTGTCCCTCATTTTTATGCAGGTAAAATTAATTTTCGAAAGGTCTCTGTCAAGTTGTGCCCCAAAGGTGCCATCATGGATGACATTTAGGTGAAGCCAGGGCTAGGCCCTGCCTCCCTGGACCTTCTTTTGATACCCCTTCCTGTCTCATGGAGCTTGCCTAGCTTCATGCCTGCTCCTTTCGCTCAGCAGTAAACAGAAGGCTGCACGTGGTTAAACTTGTGATTCTATCAGGGTCAAAGGGCGCATGATGTCTCCTCTCCCACCCCAGGTAATTTTGTGGGTTTTTTTGTTGCCTTTTTATATAGCGCTCACTCGACCTATAGGTATGGGAGTGCTTTACAAATGCACCAGTTACATTACACATTCATTTTTTTGTAGGCGCCAGAGATTATGTTATTTGCCCAGAATCACAGAATGTAGAGACGATTCCGACACCCAAACCCGCTTTCCCAGTTACAAAGTCAGCAGCTCTGGTTGCTACCCACATCCTCTCATTTAGAATAATATCCAGGATTAAGTGGTGTGAGTATGTGCAGGGTCAAGCTCTCATTTTGTGCACAAACAGCAAAGACCTGTGTGCAGTCCAACTCAAGAGAGAACACCTGCATGGGCCACGTGAACTAGTGAGACCTCTAGTGGACGTAAGTTTGAACTGCACTCAGGCATGCACATGGCTTTTTTGTATTACCCAATTAATGACGGAAGCAGCATTTTTGGTAGGAAAAACACTTTATGCAGACAATAATTGACTCACAGCAGTACATGGTTGACAGTTTGCAAACTGCACAAGTTTTCTCAAAAAACATGTCTTGCATTTTATGTGGATGAGAAGCCTCTGGTGTGTACACGTTGAGCTCCGGGCAGAGATTTGAGAATCACATCTCCTGGTCCTGGGTCAGCAAAGGTCCAGTTATTAGCAGGTCTCATCGCTGGATCATTAGGAAAGTTAATCATGGTGAAAACCTGCAAAATGAAACATGGCACTGTTTACTTATTGCACCAATGTGTCTGACTGAGGTTCCAAATCAAACTCACAGGGGCATATCATCAAGGGCCGGCGTTAACATTATCGCCGCTTTTGCGTCCGTTTTTAGGCAAAAAGCGGCGATAATGTTAACGCCCTATCAGCATGGACACGCTAACGCGTGAATCTATGCTTAGCGCCCATAATCTTATCGCCTCGCATCGCTAATGAGATGCGAGGTAGGCATTCCCGTGTGAACTACAGAGATATTAATCGCTAACAGGCATTCTCCCTATCATCAATGAAATCGCTAACCGGCCTAGCGACATTTAAACTAGCACTAACCGGCTTTATTGCAGGTTTCTTACGCCTGCTAATTTTCTGACTTGGCTATGTCTATAATGGGAGGTGGATTATTATGCTGAGTCCACATCTCCCTATCAGCAATGTTTTTGGCTTACTCTTTTTTTTATCGCAGGTAATCCTGTGATATTGCCCCTTATCGCCGATATTGCCTAGATTACTATCACCTCGGCGATGCGCGTTGCTGATAGTGCGCTCACCGGGCGATAGAATCCGGCGATAGGCGGCGTTAATTTTCTGCACTCTAAACACGGCCAGCGATAATTATCGCTCGCCGTTGATAATATGCCCCAGTGTTTCTCATTACTCACCTCCACTCCCTTACTCTGCTTCCTTGATGGAATCCCATGGAAAATAAATACCCAGCATATTGGCCAAGGCAGTATTTTATGACTTTCTTAAAACAACAGTGGTCCCATGCAAAGTTATATTCACATCCAATAAATATAGACGAAATCAATTCTATATTTTAGAATGACATGTCCAGCCGGACAGAGGTCCTTCAAGTTTACTCAATAAACAGAATTTCAAAATGAAACACGAATACCTTCCACAATGCCCCCGTGAGGTACACAAGCCTGTGCCCAACACATGCAGGGTGATTACAGTTGAAGAAAATAGGAAAGGTTCTAAGGCAAACAAGCGTTTTTCTGTTTACATATCCATTGTACAGAAAATATCAAGTTGCACCATTACATCAGTTTACACAATCAAATTTTGTATGAGGTGCATGAGCAAGTCGACGGCGTTTCGGTTCCCCTAAAGGGTCATGGGAACCATCATCAGGACAAACAAATAGTTGCCTTATTTCACTAAACCTCAAAATGCCGAGGCAGTGCGTGGCTAACAAGGGGCAGGAAGTTGCTCAATATCGCCCGGACCGGCAATCCGGATTAGGAATGCGGGTGCCGTGTTACAGAGTCGTAACCGGACGCCCCAGGGTAAGCCAGAATCGGCGGTCATGGAGGTATTCCCTGGCGTTAATTGATTTCGTCTATATTTATTGGATGTGAATATAACTTTGCATGGGACCACTGTTGTTTTAAGAAATTTGCTCCCCGAGGTCCCTAGCTGACTTAATTGGGGTCCCTTGTTGTCACAAAAGGTATTTTATGACGGCATCACTCACTGTGTGCCAAACCAGCAAATTTATTTGCTGTACTACGAGTGAGCCGGTCAATGACCCTGATGATCCCAAACCCCTCAGAATTACTCATACCGCAGCATCGGAAACTGGGAGGGGAGTAAATAATCCCCAATGCAAATTGTTGTTAAATAATATGCACAAATCTGTATTTCTGTGATAATTCCCAGATCTTTCCCCATATTTCACTCAGACATTGCCCACTAGGGGGCAGATTTACAAGCCCCTTGCACAACTTTTAACATGGGAAAAGTGACGCAAAAGTGGCGCAAGGGGCTTGTAAATCTGCCCCTAGGTCTGTAGATTTCCTGCAAGACTTAATATAACCGGCTCTACCAGTCCCGGGGGGATATCTGGTCCACCTGTAACGAAGGAGTAAATGTATTGTTGGAATGCTGCTGTTGCTTTAAAACTCCTTTGTTGAAGGCGTAAATGTCTTGATCTGAAAACCTCACACCAATGTGTAACAGTCCCATCACGAGTACATTTAAGCGCATTACAAGATTTACCAAATGAAAGTTGATCAGTACTTAAGCCTGTGACTTGAGTTCCCTGCTTAAAGGAATCAACAGCCCAGCTGGGGATGACGTTTGGTGTCTGACTAACTGCAGTAGACCGTTAACTTAGTGCTGTAAGCTAGACAGATTAACCCTGGCACCAAGAAAAAACCACAGTTCATGCATTGCATAAAAAATACTTGTTACTGCAATTGTGAATATCAAATCTAATAAATGTATTGCCCTACCTAACGTACAACCATTTTAGCACACTTTAGCCATGATAAAATAAAAGAATGGTACACATTGCATTTAGAATTCCCAGCATGGCACATTATATTCCTTATGAAAGATAGATAGAGTTATAAGTGGATATTTGGAACATATATTAAATAATTCAGATAATCTGGACAGTGCTATATTGCCACAGGCTGTTTATCCAAGAGAAATTAATAATTAGTGAGAACCTATACACAATTGAATCCCTAACATGTGGGTAGCAAAATCACTATCCTGTGTATCTGCTGTATTTACTGCTTGGCACAATAAAAGGTCTTTGGAATCCACTGTGCGCTCCTGAATATTTCTATTGGAGCGTTGTTGTTGGAAATGTTAATTGCATGTAGCCAATTACCCGCCAAAGCTGGCAACTGATCTGAAAAGTGTTTGGCGGTCATAATAGTCGCATTTGGTGAAATAATGAAATTGAGACTGCCAGAACCATCACTTCACTAAAAGGACAGTCATACCTATGGACACTGAGTTCCTATTACAAAATGGTAAACATGAGTTACTAAACAAGTGTTTAAGTGTGTAATACCCTGGATGTGATAATTGCGGCTGATCAAGAGGGTCAGAGAATATGAAATCATTTTAAGACAAAACCGCTCATGAACTAATAACTGTTAGAACTCGAGATGCATTGTGGAACTTGCAGTCATTGTGAGAGACATTTCCTACTGAGGGTGTTTTTTTTAATCCACGGGCACTGCAATTGGATGGGTGTAAAACCTGGCAACCGATGGGAGTGAGTTTTGTTATATATATCTATATATATATATATATAAAAACTAAAGTATGTCCGTCTGTCTGTTTGTCCTTTATGCATTACTACACCATTCATCTGAACGCCATGAAACTTTGGGAAGTTGTTGAGTACACTCCCACGAAGGTTTCTGTCAAAAATATATTTTTTAAATCGGCCCCCCAAGGCCCTCATAATCTTTCGAATACTGAAATAGACAGCGAATTTGCAAGCATTGTCGCCAGTTATGACCCCCAAACGGAAATCGATTGGTTAATCTACATCAGAAGCACAAAAGAAAAAGGCATTACGAGATTCTGAAACAGACGAGCAACGGGATGCAAGATTAGAAGCTGTTCAAATACAAACTGCTCAAGTTCGTAATTCTCAAACAAACGAGCAACGAGAATCAAGATTGGAAGCCAATCAAGTACGCACTGCTCAAGCCCGTTCTTCTCAAAGAAACAAGCATCGAGAATCAAGATTGGAAACAGATTGATTATGCACTGCTCAAGCCCGCTCGAATGAAACAGGAGAGCAACGAGAATCAAGATTGGAAAACGATCAATTAGGCACTGCTCAAGCCCGCTCGAATGAAACAGGAGAGCAACCAGAATCAAGATTGGAAGCCAATTGAGGACGCACTGCTCAAGCCACACTTAGAAATGTTAAACAAAATAAAATGAATAAGTTTCAATAACAATGACACAATGTAAATTTAAGGTTATCATAATGAGTTTCCTTGAATTTCCTTTCTTCTGAGATCGCAGCAACGCGCGACGGGCATATAATCAGGTCGTTTCTGTGCCTCATGTGAATTAAAAGGTTCTGTGAACATTGCCTCGTAGAGTGCGGTCTCTAAAGCTTGGGGACTCTTTGGGAGATTTATGGACACGGCAACTCCGGCCGTGGGAGACCGAACTGCCGTCAACGTCAGTTACAGGTCTGTGAGGCAGCAGCAGGCCGCAGCAGCCTATTTCCAGCACGAAGCAAGCACTTTCAAGGAGAGGCACATTTATGAACTTGGAACCCACCAGAGGGTAAAAATTAAATTTTAAAAATCGGGAGTTGTACTATGAAGGGAAAAACGGACCCATACAAGAAGACCCACACCAGAAGGGAATTGATTGGGACTACTGCGACTAGCATGCATTGCACTAGAGTATGCATGCTGTGCTTAAATGGCCAGAAGTCCGTTGCTGTTTTTCCGCTTTACATTGCCCGCCCTATGAAGAAGATGCTAGGAGCATTGAAACGCGTCAGGGACTGCATATAATCAGGTTGTTTCTGTGCCTCATGTGAATTAGAAGGTTCTGTGAGCATTGCCTCGTGGAGTGCGGTCTCTAAAGCTTGGAGACTCTTTGGGAGATATATATATATATATATATATATATATATATATATATATATATATATATATATATATATATATATATATATATATATATATATATATATATATATATATATGAAAAAAATGATAATATCAGGCCCTCGGTGGGGACAAGCATTGAGACAGGTGAATTCTTGCAGAAAGGCGTTGGCTTGGCACAGTAGAAGGTCTTTGGAATCTGCAGTGTGCTCCTGAATGTTCCTATTGGAGCGTTGTTGGAAATGTTAATGATTTAAAAACCAATATCAACTCATTGTTGTCAGACTCAGAACAAATACAGTAATCATCCTGAGTCACTACATTGTACAACAACTGAATCCCAAATAACAACAATGCTTTCACTTATATAAACCCAAACCTATCGTCTTTGTCAAAGCTTGTTGACATGCACCTGAGGAACTATCTGTTTATCTGATGCCATCATTGTGGTTGTATGCAGTGCTGCTCATGATAAAAGCCGAGAGTGCACAGATTTTGCTTTGGCATTACCCTGTGTGAGCGTCTTCTAGTTTTGGACCATTTGAGGGAGGGGGTGGGGTCTTATGCGGTTACCATGCAGCTGCCTTGCATTATTTAAACTCACCGCCACCTCGTTGGCACTCCCAACCGTCACACCAGTCTACTCTGACACATCTCTGCTTCCATGGACATCCATCATTCCCAGGTCTTGGCCGGCACTCATTGGGGCAGTGTCGGTCATCAGGCTCTGAAAAGGACACATCAGCAGAACTAATGCATGTGGTCATTCAAAAATGGAACTCTTGTTTCATCATTTCATTCCACTTGCTCAGCAGTTACCGCACAGGAAGCTCCCCCACCAGTACTGTCTACTCTGCCCCTACTGTCTGAGTTTACAGATGCTCTATATATCTAAGGTTTCTGTTTGTAAAACACAGACATGGTGCAGTAGAAGGCAGCATGTGTGGTATACCAGCCTTGTGGCCAATCTCCACTGATTCCACACACCTCATGTCTCAGCAGCCACTGCAGCTCAGCCAACGAAGAAGGCACGTGGGCAAATCATTGCAGTCCAGATAAAGTCCTGGTGATGGCCTTTTGTGGAGTTTGAAAACCCTGACTTGGTTTAGCCAAGTCTCCAAGAGGCACCATTTCCATTCTCAAAGTGGGACAGAAAAAAAAGACAATGACAGCCGTAGCCGGCGAGGGGTTCCAGAGCAGGAACAACTGAGAAGTGAAGATGCAAGTGGAAGAGTCAAATCTTCCAAAAGCTGCACAAACCTCCCATTCAAAGGTAACTGCAGCCAACTTTAAACTAAGTTTTTTAAATGAATTGACCTGGTTGAGGGCAAACATTTCTTGATGAGGACATGGATTAATATTCCTCAAAGGGCTGTCCAGAGGTGTCAACAATTGTGTTGTCTTACGGGGTGTACCCTAATGTCAATAAACATGTCCACCGTTGGATCATATATCCACAGTTTGAGAACAGGACTGGAGCTTGTACCCCAGGACATGCTGTCAGTATTTTTATGAATGCTCACCCCATGTGTTTGGGTTGCACACATTTAAACCTGTGCCATATATGCTTTCAGTAGCCCTGCTATGGCTCTCAGTTCATTGCTGGATAGTCCTGGTTAGATTAAGTAACCCTTGGCCAACCACCACCTTAATCTCCGAAATCAAGGTTCGAATGGAGGAAGAGCAGAGATCTGACCAGGATGAGACAGAAAGGACCCAATCAAAGGCAGAACAGTTTTCCTAATACCAACCTGTTAGGATGATAAACTTTCTATACACTCATCAAAATTGTCTTAACATTCCCTTCTTCTCTCTCCTCTCTTTCCGTTTATCTGTTTTTGGTTCTTGCCTGCAACAAAGCACGCCCTGCATGCTCTCCCGCTTGCAACAGATATTGTATACACCAAGGGTCTGGCAGACCAACCATTGCTGAACATTTATTGGCTCAATTGTCATTTACTGCCTTCTAATTGGCCAGTCAGTACTGGCGTCACTTCCTCTTCTTTCAGCTGGGACATGAACCAAGTATGATTGTTTCTGTGATTGAGGTGCTGCTTTTATTTTTTCTTCTTCCCTGTCACCTTTGCTGAATGTCTTGCCATCTGTAACTATGTTTTACTAGGTCACACACACTTCAAAGAAGTCCTTTTCTTCTTTGAAAAGGATGTTTATTCTGGCACTTAATGTTATCTGTTTCCAAATGTATTTTAACTAAGCCATAGACATGGGTGCTATTGCTTTCTTTATGTGATAGGATTTCTTGCCAAATATCATATTTTCTTTCTTTTTCATGCATGGGGAGATTAACTGATTTCTTCAGAATCACAGGGGAGCTGCACCAAGACATACCAAGCACTGGGAAAGACAATAGGTCTCACCTTGGAGACTATTGTCTCTGTCATTGGTTTTTGTTCATGCTGTACAGCATGGGCATTGCCTACTTTGGCATTGATTTGTAGCCATGCTGTATATCATTGTGGCTTTTGTGCAGCATGGCTAAAAATAATAAAAATAAAAAAGGACTATGATGTGAATACACTTTAAAAATAAAACAGGCTGCATCATAGCACTTTTTAAAATTAGTTTTAACCACACTGCAAAGCATCGGCGCTGCTGTACAGCACACTAAAACATTGTCAATGCCAATACCTCTTCTAGGTGAGACGCTTTGGTTTTGCCAATGCTTGTTCCACAGCATTTTGAAGTAGTGCAAGGATGCACCAGCAGCACTACAAAAAAACAACAGACATACCATAATAGTATCTGTTTACCATCCCCCTTTTCTCCTGTTTTGCTTTTGCCTCTTTCCTGTTCCTCCTTCCTATTTTCATTCTCTCATAGTGCTATGAAGCTGCCCAACGTTGGTGTCAGAGCTATACAACCATGTAATTTAATGTAACGAGGAGGCCATTTGTGTGTACAATTAACATTACATATTTTAGCCTGTTAATCAGTGTCCAAATATCATGCAAGGGTTGTCCTGTTGTTCATCATGTCAGGTGCAGGCATAAGCTTCTGAGTACGGTCATTTCCAGATCTGTGGCCAAGGGTGCTACAGGTGTAAATTATGCACATTGTCATTTACGTTACGTGTTTGACCATTTCCAAATAGTGGAACAGTGATATAAGAAGATATGGAGGTTAATGGAGGTCAGGGATTCTGGGTTGGACTCAGCTGTCAGGTTCCCATGCTATGTTGGGCATCATCATGGTGATCTAGGTCCACAGTTTGGGTGACGATTGATGCTCCAGCCCAGGTCAATTGAGAAAGCAGGCCAAACTCTCTTCAAACATTAGATGTGGGGCAGTGTATATAAATAGACATAAAAACCAATGTCAACTCATTGTTGTCACACTCAGAACAAAGGATAATCAAAGGAGAGAGCAAGGGTTTTTAGGGGCGCGTCCTGTCCCCAAATGTATTATGTAGAAACAATGTGGACCAGCCCACTATGTGTTGGAATATTCACTAATATTCTTGGTCACTTGTGACGGTGGCCTTATGACTGGAACCAATGGGTCTTGTTAATAAACCCCTCACACACCAACCTGGTTGGTGACATGCTTCATCATCGGGGTCCAACCAGGCAGCCGAATGACGCCTGGTTGTGCTTCCACGCCTGACTACAGCGGAGCAGGTGTCGTGCAACAGTGTGATGTGGATGAAGGTGAGTTTAAAAGATCCCTCGGTGTCCCGGGACGCCGAGGGACCCGCAATAGGTTTCCCCGCAGAGGACACTCACCAAACAAATTGGAAATGGGAGTCCCTCTCTCCCGCGCCCTGAATTAAAAGAACTGAAAGTTATAGCGATGTTTTTTCTCGCAATTGTCAAGTGTCTGTAAGTATATAGACACTGATTTTACTTTTCACTTTTTTCCACACACCTTAGCGCGTGTGTAGGACAAATATCACCTGTGGCACCACATTTTTCCACTCACTTCACCTTTCTCATGGTCGTGAAGAAAGTCCCGCCTACTTTTTCCAGAAGGGACTGAAACATGTAGACCACATAAGCCAACTCTTAGTAATAATTTTTCTACTTGTAGTTGCATCACATATTTTTAATCAATACCCTGGGCCGCCAAGAATAAAACAGTAGGTAATGATTCCCAGAGGTATCTTTTAAACTCACCTTCATCCACATCACACTGTTGCACGACACCTGCTCCACTGTAGTCAGGCCTGGAAGCACAACCAGGCGGCATTCGGCTGCCTGGTTGGACCCCGATGATGAAGCATGACGCCAACCAGGTTGGTGTGTGAGGGGTTTATTAACAAGACCCATTGGGTCCAGTAATGAGGACACCGTCACAAGTGACCAAGAATATTAGTGAATATTCCAACACATCGTGGGCTGGTCCACATTGTTTCTACACATTCAGAACAAATACAGTACTTATCTTGTGTCACTTAATTAGACAAGTGAATCCCAAATAACAGCAATGCTTTCTCCTATATAAACCCAAACATATTGTCTTTGTCAGCTTGTTGACAGGTACCTGAGGAGCTGTCTGTATATCTGATGCCATCATTCTGGTGTTATGCTCATGATAAAATCAGAGAGTGCACAGATTTTGCATTGGCATCACCCTGTGTGACCTTCTTCTAGTTTAGGACCATTGGAGTGAGGGGTTGGGGTCTCATGTGGGTACCATGCAGCTGCCTTGTATTGTTCCAACTCACCACCATCTCGTTTGCACTCCCAACCGTCACACCAGCCTACTTTAACACATTTCTGCTTCCCGGGACATCCATCATTCCCAGGCCTTGGCCGGCACTCACTAGGGCAGCGTCGGTCATCAGGCTCTGAAAAGTACACATCAGCAGAATTAATGCACGTGCACGTTCAAAAATGGAAATCTAGTTTCGTCATTCCATTCCACTTACTTAGCAGTTACCGCACAGGAGCTCCCCCACCAGTGCTGTTCACTCTGCCTATAAGTGTCTGAGTTCATGAATGCCCTATAAAGCTGAGGTTTCTGTTTGTAAAACACTGACATGGTGCAGTAGAAGGCAGCATGTGTGGTATACCAGTTTCGTGGCCAATCTCCACTGATTCCACACACCTCATGTCTCAGCAGCCACTGCAGCTCAGCCAAAGAAGAAGGCATGTGGTCAAATCATTGCAGTCCAGTTAAAGTCCTGGTGATAGCCTACTGGTGAGTCTGGTGAGTCTGAAAAGGCTGACTTGGTTTAGCCAAGGCTCCAAGAGGTACCATTTCCATTCATGAAGTGGGACTGACAAAAAGTCAATGACAGCCGTAGCCGGCGAGGGGGTCTAGAGCAGGAACAACAAAGAGGAGAAGATGCAAGTGAAAGAGTCAAATCTTCTAACAGCTGCACAGACCTCCTATTCAAAGGTAACTGCAGCCAACTTTAAAGCAAGATTTTTAACCGAATTGACCTGGTTGAGGACAAACACTCCTTGATGAGGACATGGATTAATATCCCACAAAGGGCAGTCCAGAGGTGTCAGCAACCGTGCTGTCTTACGGGGTTCTACCCTACGGTCAAAGAATATGCACAGTTTGAGAACAGGACTGGAGCTTGTACCAGAGGACATGCTGTCGGAAGTTTTATGAATAATCGCCCCTTGTGTTTGGGTTGCACGCATGTAAACCTGTGCCATATAAACTTTCAGTAGCCCTGCTATGGCTATCATCAACGAGGTCAAAAAACAACTAAGCGATACCAATTGTTATCGTAAACTCAACAAAGATCCGACAATGGAATTAAAACACCAATTGCATTCCATCATTGATGAAGCCTTTCAAAAAGGATTTCTTGGAAAAAAGGAATTTAAATACCTGAAAATAAAACACCCGAGGATTCCACTCTTTTACGTACTACCGAAAGTACATAAAAACGCCAACTCTCCACCCGGACGACCAATAGTATCTGGTTGTGAGTCGCTGATGGAACCCATTTCCAAATTTGTGGACTTCTTTTTGAAGCCATTTATTCCTGATGTAAAGTCTTACATCAGAGACACAACCGACTTCATCAATAAAATACAAGATGTGAAATTTAACAACACATGTGACTGGCTAGTCACAATGGATATAACATCTTTATACACGCAAATACCACAAGATGAAGGATTACAGGTTCTAAAATACTTTTTGGAAACACGAGACAAACCAGAACAAGTTCCTACAGAATTTATTTTACAGTTGGCTAGGTTTGCCCTCAAAAACAATTATTTTTACTTTGACGGTGATTTTTACTTTCAGACAGGTGGAGTGGCTATGGGCTGTCCATTCGCCCCAGAGCTAGCCGTCCTCTTTATGTCAATCTATGAGGACAGATTCATCTACCAAAACAATCCCTTCAATCATGCAATAAACCATTGGAGTCAATTCATTGACGACGTGTTTTTTGTATGGTCAGGCCCCGAGGAAGAACTAAAGATGTTCAATCAGTGGCTCAACAACAGGACACAAGAGATCAAATTCAGCCTTGTATATTCCAAAAACAAAATCCCATTTTTGGATGTAGAGATATACCCCACGGAGGAAGGAGAATTAAAAACGACCCTCCATAAAAAAGAAACCGACTGGAATCGGTCATTACATTTCACAAGTAATCACCCTCGCAGCCTCAAAGAAAATTTACCATATGGGCAATACCTTAGGATCCCGAGGAATTGTCATGAGAAACAGGAATATGAAAAACATGCTGAAAAATTAACCATCAATCTCATTGAGCGTGGATACCCTAAAAAATTGTTGCGCCGTTCCAAGAAACGGGCATGGTGGACTCCACGAGAACATCTGTTGGAGAAAAAAACAAAAAAGAAATTGGATAGAATAGTCTTGGTAACAACGTATTGCCCCAATTCAAACAAGCTGAAAAAAATAGTAAATAACAACTGGCACTTAGTTAAAAATCTGTGTGAAGAATTGAACAAACCACCACTATTCGCCTTTAAAAAGGAATCAAATTTGGCCAATAAATTAGTGAGAGCTGCACTACCAACAAAGCCATCCACCAATTTGAGAAGCATGATGGGCCTCCCACCGGTGATGGGACATCATAAATGCGGAGGATGCAATTGCTGTGAATTCACTGAAGAAGGATCAACTTTCAAATACAATGGAATAACGTGGAAACACGAGTGTTTTACAAATTGTAAAACGAAATGTGTGATCTATGGGATCAGGTGCCCATGTAACCTCCTTTACATTGGAAAAACAAATCAGGAGGCTCGTTCAAGAATACAGCAACACAAATCCAGAATAAAGCGCAAGGTACCCAATGCCCCACTGGTCAACCATTGGCAATTGAAAAACCATGAGGATAAAGATCTGCGATGGACTATAATTACAAAAGTGGAACAAGATCCAAGAGGAGGAGACATGGACGCAAAATTGTCAAAAATGGAGGCATCAATGATTGTAAGATTCAACACTGCCACCCATGGATTAAATGAACTTTCAGAGATGTTCAAGCTTTAAGCCACACTAATAGAACATCTGCATGTAACATACGATCGACAAACGATCCCCCATCCAAGTTGGCCCCCAATCGAGAATGACAATCAGAATTTAGCCATCATGCATGAACGGGCCACAACAGTGTTTTTTCAGCCTCAAGACCACAATTCATCTATAGACCACGAACCACCAGCAAACCTTATTCATACACGCAACACCGTGACCAATTGACTAGGCAAAGATGGCGACAGGAATACATGAGAAAGTCATGTGACCCCACAATCAGGAAGGAAATACAGCCCTTGTTGCAGTCTCTCAGATCGTGAGACGGGACCATAACGGAGCACACTGTGAAACGAAAGGTAAGATCCAGTGGACACCTCCAAGATATCCCTGTGGACGCTAAAAGAGTGCAAACTATTGAGATCATTTCTCCTTTGGCCCCCGCAGGCACACTGGGAACCGCACGACAAACGCAAACGGATCCCCATTCTCGGCAGTTTTTAAACAACATAACCGGTAAGAACAACCGCCCGAATGCCATAACCACTCAGTCCGATCCCACACATTAGAGAAGTTGTTGACACAATTCCTCCCTTCTTTCACTGCAGGAATAAAAGAGAAAGACACACCTTAATAGTGAGTATGCGTGTATGTCTTTCAAGTATGTTGGATGTTGGATGGTGTGAATAATTGTACTAAATAAGGTATGTACACTCATTATATAGGTGGTCCCGCTCCGCGGAAAGTGATGAACCCATGAGGCACAACAGACCCGCATTTGAAGAGGTGAGAAGCATAGAATTGGGTGTTGAACCAATAGCAGCTCACATAGACAAAGATCTCGCATTAATACAGGTTCCCCTTTTCTCCATTCACAGCCCATGGTCCTGACGAGAACTCCATAACCAAGGAGTTCGAAACGCGTAGACCGTCCCAGATCACGTTTTTTACGTGGAAACCTTAAGCAAACCGAAAAATCTTTTCTGATCTAAGAGAGTTATATGTAAAAACAAGAATCTAAGGTTTCGTGCATAGGAATTGTATATAAATCAAAAAAGTTTTTTTGTTCTGTCAGACTGGTAGTTGTATGATTGGTGTTGAGAGTATGATTGAAATACCCCTTAGTATGAATGTTATACAAATATTTATATGATTATTGTTGTGTATTTTTTTTTGTATTGTGCTTCACAAAAAGTGTTGTTGAAATATGAAATAACTTTGAAAAAATACAGAAAAGGAAAAAATTGTAAATAAAATACAAATTCGAATGGAGTAATTCAGTGATAAAACTCTTTTTTGCATATAGTTTAGTTCATATGCTCTGAATGAAACAAGTCTTTTAGAAATCAATTGGCAGTATTGGCATTTTGTTTGGTATTACCAGCCAAAGAAGAAGGCATGTGGTCAAATCATTGCAGTCCAGTTAAAGTCCTGGTGATAGCCTACTGGTGAGTCTGAAAAGGCTGACTTGGTTTAGCCAAGGCTCCAAGAGGTACAATTTCCATTCATGAAGTGGGACTGACAAAAAGTCAATGACAGCCGTAGCCGGCGAGGGGGTCTAGAGCAGGAACAACAAAGAGGAGAAGATGCAAGTGAAAGAGTCAAATCTTCTAACAGCTGCACAGACCTCCTATTCAAAGGTAACTGCAGCCAACTTTAAAGCAAGATTTTTAACCGAATTGACCTGGTTGAGGACAAACACTCCTTGATGAGGACATGGATTAATATCCCACAAAGGGCAGTCCAGAGGTGTCAGCAACCGTACTGTCTTACGGGGTTCTACCCTACGGTCAAAGAATATGCACAGTTTGAGAACAGGACTGGAGCTTGTACCAGAGGACATGCTGTCAGAAGTTTTATGAATAATCGCCCCTTGTGTTTGGGTTGCACGCATGTAAACCTGTGCCATATAAACTTTCAGTAGCCCTGCTATGGCTCTCAGTTCATTGCTGAATAGTCCTGGTGAGATCAAGTGGCCCTTAACCAACCACCACCTCAATTTCCAAGATCAAAGTTCGAATGGAAGAAGAGCAGAGATCTGACCAGGATGAGACAAAGGCCCACATGCATCAATATCGGCAATTGCGATTTCTAAATTGCGAAGAATAGCGATTCGCAATTTAGAAATCGCAAAAGCCTATGCATGATTATTTTTTCCTTTTTTATGCAATTCAGTAGAAATCGCTATTTTTACCGAATTGCATAAAAAATTCGATTTTTCAATTGCGAATTCGCAATCCCCATTCATTCCTATGGGCTAAAATGCCCATTGGAATGAATGGCAATTGCGAATTCGCAATTGAAAAATCGCAATTCATCAAAGCATTTCAAGGGTGGAGAGGGGGGTCCAAATGACCCCCCCCTGCACCCATGAAAAGTACTTTTAAGCATAATTTACATACACACATGTCCTAAGGACATGTGTGTCTGTAAGTTAACAGTTTAAAAAATGCTTTTTTGAACAATTTTGCAAATTACCACGAAGTTCAACTTCGTGGTAATTTGCACTTGCAATTTCAAATTTCGCAATTTGAAATCAAATGATGCATAGCATTTCAGAAATCGCTAAATTGCGATTTCTGAAATGCTATCGCAATTTTAGGAATCGCAAAAAAGATGCGATTTCTAAAATAGCATGATGCATCTCAAAAAGCATTTTTGGAATCGCAAACGGACGATTTTAAGGAATCGCACCGTTTGCGACTACAAAAATGCTTGATGCATGTGGGCCAAAATGTCCCAACTGATGCAAGAACAGTTTTACAAATGCCACACTCTGGGGATGGTATACTTTCCATAAAAGCATCAAAATTGTCCTATCATTCACTTCTGCTCTCTCCTCTTTTTCTGTCCATCTGTTTTTGGTTCTTTCCTGCAACAAAGCATGCGCTGCATGCTCTCTCGCTTGCAATAGATATTGTATACAAGAAGGGTCTGGCAGACCAACCATTGCTTAACATTTATTCGCTTAATTGTTATTTCCTGCCTTCTAATTGGCCAGTGAGTACTGACTTCACTTTGCGTGCTTTCAGCTGGAGCATGGACCAAGTACTGGTTTCTTCAGCTTGATGACTGTCCTTCTGCTGATTGTGCAGGGATTGAGCTACTACTTTTATTTTTTCTTCTTCCCTGTCACCTTTGCTGAATGTCTTGCCATCTGTAACTATGTATTACTAGGTCACACACACTTCAAAGAAGTCCTTTTCTTCTTTGAAAAGGATGTTTATTCTGGCACTTAATGTTATCTGTTTCCAAAAGTATTTTAACTAAGCCATTGACATGGGTGCTATTGCTTTCATTATGGGATTTCTTGCCAAATATAATATTTTTATTCTTTTTCACGCATGGGGGGGATTAACTGATTTCTTCAGAATCACAGGGATTCTGCACCTGGAACTAACAAGCACTGGGAAACACAATAGGTCTTGTCTTTGAGACTATTGTCTATGTCCTTGCTTTTTGTTCATGTTGTACAGCATAGGCATCGCCTACTTTGTCAGTGATTTGTAGCCATGCTGTATAGCATTGTGGCTGCTGTGCAGCATGGGTAAAAATATTAACAATAAGAAAGGACTATGATGCCAATGCACTTAATAAAAAAAGAGTATTAAGCCTGGCTGCATCATACCACTTTTTCAAATGAATTGTAACCACACCGCACTCTAAAACATTGCCAATGCCAATACCTCTTCTAGGTGAGACGCTTTGGCTTTGCCAATGCTTGTTCCACAGCATTTTGAAGTAGTGCAAGGATGCACCAGCAGCACTACAAAAAAAACATACCATAATAGTATCTGTTTACCACCCCCCTTTTCTCCTGTTTTGCTTTTGCCTCTTTCCTGCTCCTCCTTCCTATTTTCAGTCTCTCATAGTGCTATGAAGCTGCCTAACGTTGGTGTAAGAGCTATACAACCTTGTAATTTAATGTAACGAGGAGGCCATTTGTGTGTACGATTAACATTACATGTTTTAGCCTGTTAATCAGTGTCCAAATATCATGCAGGAGTTGTCCTGTTGTTCATCATGTCAGGTGCAGGCATAAGCTTCTGAGTACGGTCATTTCCAGATCTGTGGCCAAGGGTGCTACAGGTGTAAATTATGCACATCGTAATTTACTTTACGTGTTTGACCATTTCCAAATAGTGGAACAGTGATATAAGAACACACTACAATTGTGATAATTGCATGCAGTTAGATATGTATGAAACTGCATAATTTTACTTCCATTTTCAAACATCTCTTAAGAGTGTTGACCATGATTGACTTTGGTAGGTTGTACTCTGCACTCTCTTGAATAGCGCGTTATTGACTTTGATAGATCATGCGCTGCACTCTCTTGAACAGGGAGTTACTGACATTGGAGGTCATGCGCTGAATTCTCTGGAATTGGGAGGTATTAACATTGGTAGGTCATGTGCAGCATCCTCTTGAATACGAAGAAATTAACTTTGGTGGGAGAAGCGCTGCACTCTCTGCAATAGGGAGATACTAACTTAGATAGGTCATGCGCTGCCCCCTCTTGAATAGAGACTTATTGACTTTGGTAGGTTGTTCGCTGCATTCTCTTGAATAGGGAGTTATTGACTTTGTTACATCATGCACTGCACTTTCTTGAATAGGGAGGTATTGACTTTGGAGGTCATGCGCTGCACTGTCTTGAGTAGGGAGTTCCTGGCTTTGGTATTTCATGCGCTGCACTCTCTTGAATAGGGAGTTATTGACTTTGGTATGTCGTGCTCTGCACTCTCTTGAATAGGGAGAAGTTATTGACATGGGTAGGTCATGTGCTGCACTCTCTTGAATAGAGAGTTTTTGTCTATGGTAGGTCGTGCGCTGCACTCTCTGGTAGAGAGGTATGGCACAGCAGCCAGGGTTTCTAACTCCGGAGTGCGGGGTGCACGATTTGATACCCAGCTCCGGAGGCAGATTAGCTCAGCATCATTTTAGACTGGGCAATAGCTCACTTAATCTCTGAGACGGCCCCCAGAGCCTTGAGACACTAACAGGTGATTAGTTTGTGCTTTACAAATACCAGGTTACTTCTCTCTTGAATAGGGAGTTTTTTACTTTGTTAGGTCATGCGCTGCACTCTCTTTGATAGGGAGTTATTGACTCTGGTAGTTGGTGTGCCGCACTCTCTTGAATAGAGAGTTATTGACTCTGGTATGTTGTGCGCTGCACTCTCTGGGGAGAGGTATGGTACAGCGGCCAGGGTATCTACTATCCAGAGTACGGGGTGCGCGGTTTGATCCCCAGTGCCGGGGGCAGATTAGCTCAGCATCATGTGACTCTGGGCAATAGCTCACTTAATTTCCGAGACGTCCCCCAGCGCCTTGAGACACGTATGGAGTTATTGACTTTGGTAGATCGTGCGCCGCACTTTTTTGGCTAGGGAGTTATCACATTTTTTAGCATGTAGCCTTGGCTTTAGTGTACACATATCTTTCACTGCCACACACAGACTATATAAATTAGAAGGAACATTAGTTGTTACCATGACTTTCATGTGAGGATTTTCCTATTGTTTTTCTACCCACGCTCTGTAAAGAGGTTGTGTCCCTTTACTTTGTGAACCTCCAATTGGATTGGGTATGAGTCAACTGGTCTTTCTCCTTCAGTTCGGGGGAGTGAGGATGGGTTGTAGGGACTGCTCTTTTCTCAGTTTCTTTTTCTTTTCTTGTCTTAAAGTTTCATTGTTTGTTGGTCCATCCTCTTCCATATGGACACTCTGGCTCATGCCTGTTGAGTGATGGAGGTTAATGGAGGTCAGGGATTCTGGGTTGCACTCAGCTGTCAGGTTCTCATGCTATGTTGGGCATCATCATGGTGTTCCAGGTCCACAGTTTGGGTGATGAGTGATGCTCCAGCCCAGGTCAATTGAGAAAGCAGGCCAAACTCTCTTCAAACATTAGATGTGGGGCAGTGTATATAAATAGACATAAAAACCAATGCCAACTCATTGTTGTCACACTCAGACCAAATGCAGTACTTATCTTGTGTCACTTAATTAGACAAGTGAATCCCAAATAACAGCAATGCTTTCTCCTATATAAACCCAAACATATTGTCTTTGTCAGCTTGTTGACAGGTACCTGAGGAGCTGTCTGTGTATCTGATGCCATCATTCTGGTGTAATGCTCATGATAAAATCAGAGAGTGCACAGATTTTGCATTGGCATCACCCTGTGTGACCCTCCTCTAGTTTAGGACCATTGGATTGAGGGGTGGGGTCTCATGTGGGTACCATGCAGCTGCCTTGTATTGTTCCAACTCACCGCCATCTCGTTTGCACTCCCAACCGTCACACCAGCCCGCTTTAACACATTTCTGCTTCCAGGGACATCCATCATTCCCAGGCTTTGGCCGGCACTCATTAGGGCAGCGTCGGTCATCAGGCTCTGAAAAGGACACATCAGCAAAATTAATGCACGTGCATGTTCAAAAATGGAAATCGTGTTTCGTCATTCCATTCCACTTACTCAGCAGTAACCGCACAGGAGCTCCCCCACCAGTGCTGTTCACCCTGGGCCCGATTCACAGAACTAACTTAAGACAAAATACCAAACATACTACTTTTTTGGTATTCACAGAAGGCACTTACTCAGTTCGGTATTCACAGAAGTTAGGAGTCCTAACTTTAGGGCTCCTAAATGCCTTCTGTGAATACCCAAAGTCTTAAAATTGGGATTTTTCTCAGTTTAGTAGTAGTAAAGTTAGGACTTCTAACTATAGGACTCCTAAATGCCTTCCGTAAATACCAAAAGTCTTAAAATTTGGATTTTTCTAATTTTACTACTTCTAAACTGAGACAAATCCCAATTTTAAGACTTTTAGTATTTACAGAAGGCATTTAGGAGTCTTAAAGTTAGGAGTCCTAACTTTACTACTACTAAACTGAGAAAAATCCAAATTTTAATTTTATGCAGTGCTGCTTGTGATAAAACCAGAGGGTGCACAGATTTTCCATGGCATTACCCAATGGTGAGCGTCTTCTAGTTTAGGACCATTGGAGTGAGGGGGTGGGGTCTCATGTGGGTACTATGCAGCTGCCGTGCATTGTTCCAACTCACCGCTATCTTGTCTGCACTCCCAACCGTCACACCAGCCCACTTTAACACATTTCTGCCTCCCTGGACATCCATCATTTCCAGGCCTTGGGTGGCACTCATTAGGGCAGCGTCGGTCATCAGACTCTAAAAAGGAAACATCAGCAGAATTAATGCATGTGCACGTTCTAAAATCGAAATCGTGTTTCGTAATTCCATTCCACTTACTTAGCAGTTACCGCACACCTACCACCAGTTCTGTTCACTCTGGGCCCAATTCACAAAAGTAATCTGAGAAAAAAATACTAACTTTACGACTTTCGGTATTCACAAAGGGCATTTAGGAGTAGTAAAATTAGGATTGTTTCTCAGTTAAACCCAAGTTTTGGTCATAAGTTAAACTTAAGACAAACTTAAGTTTAACTGAGACAAAATCCTAGTTGTAAAGTTAGGATTTTGTCTCAGATTACACTTGTGAATCAGGTCATATGTTCCTAAGTGTCTGAGTTTACGGATGCCCTATAAAGCTGAGGTTTTTGTTTGCAAAACACTGACATGGTGCAGAAGAAGGCAGCATGTGTGGTATACCAGGCTCGTGGCCAACCTCAACTGATTCAACCCACCTCATGTCTCAGCAGCCAGTGCAGCTCAGCCAACGAAGAAGGCACGTGGGCAAATCATTGTAGTCCAGTCCTGGTGATGGCCTATTGAGGAGTCTGAAAACCCTGAATTGGTTTAGCCAAGGCTCCAAGAGGTACCACTTCCATTCTCAAAGTGAGACTGAAAAAAGACAATGACAGCCGTAGCCGGCGAGGGGGTCTAGAGCAGGAACAACAGGGAGGAGAAGATGCAAGTGGGAGAATCAATTCTTCCAAAAGCTGCACAGACCTCTCATTCAAAGGTAACTGCAGCCAACTTTAAAGCAAGATTTTTAACAGATTTATATAGTGCGAACTCGACCCAAAGGTTTTGGTGTGTTTTACATGAACACCGGTTATGTTTCACAGGAACACAATCAGGCACGGTGATATTAAGTGATTTGCCCAGAATATGCGCCTCTGTGCCTTGCGCAAGCACTCGCTGTGCCGATCGTAAATGCCACCATCTCTGCCTCTCTCTGCAACTGCCGCACTGATTGGGCCGCCTCGGCCAATGCGACCAGAGACTCCGCCCACTGCTCTGAGTGATGTGGAGCCACTCCTGCTGCTCCAACTGCCGCAGGTGACAACTGAACACCTGACACCCTTCACAGGTCTGACATGGGCTCCACACCTCCCTCATCGCCATTGTGCTCTGTGGCCCTCATGGCCTCTACTGCTAGGCATCAGTCCCCAATGAATGACATTAGCTCAAACAGGCATGCAGTTTGGGTCTCGCAATGAGTGTGCTGTTACCCATTTTTAGGTCTCGCCTAGGCACCGTGCATGCGCTGTCTCTCCCAGACATCTAGTAATCCATATGGGTGGTGAAACTCTGCCTATTGCTTGGTAATTTCTCACCGCTTGTGATTTGTTAACTTGTGCATTTTTTTTGTCATCAGCCTCATTATTGGCTCTTCATGCCATACATAACTTTGGTCTATTCCGGAAGCAGCACTGTCTAACTTCTGTATCCTTAAGATTACACAACGTAATTGTTTTTTTTTTTTAAATAGTGTGCATTTTCATGAACGCGCATCCCGGCCGCCGAATGCACGTATGTGGTAAATCACCTTATCTATACACTTAAACCTCCACTCTCCACTATGCACTTTCATACAGCAGCCCTGTATGCCTTCGAGTATTGTTCTGTCCCGGACTCACCCCTCCCTGCCCCCACTGCTCAGCACCAGACCCCAGGAGCAGCGATGCATGAAGAAGAGCGGTCGGCAACAGCAAGCAAGGTAAATGGCACTGGGAAATGTTTTCTTTTAATTATTTATACATCTATAAATAGTATTTTCATTTGGCAGGATGACACACTTGTAGAAAAGCATCCGCGCAACTTTATTTTCTTCCCCAAACATTTTTTTCAGGTACTGTGTGTCCTTGTTATAGGCCGGATGGTCGAACAGTGTGGCAAGGGAGGGCCAAGCTGTGCCCACAATCACCAAAGTAACTAGCAAGAGCAGGCATGTTTTGTGGCACCTGCTTCAGAACAGTGGAGGGCCCACCATTAATATTGTACGTCACTGCCAAACAGGGTTAGCTGGTGCTACTTCGAAGTGTTATGGACCTGTGGGAACAGAGGCACCTCTTCAAACAGTGTCTGTGGCTGACACAGCAGCCACCCCTTAGAGTCATTCTGCACATTGAAGCCCCTCCGCCCAGTGATGTCTCAACCAGTGACTTCATACTCACAATACCTGGTAAGTGTTCCATAATGCAAAGTAAAATTGCGGAGGAGGGCCGGAAAGTGGCATGTCGGAGTGCTAAGAGTGTGTGTAAGGGACTCCTATCCTGATGGCAGCACTTTTGGGGGTAGATGTATCAATATACCCTTTTGCGATTTCTAAATAGCGATTTTTAAGGAATCGCTATTTAGAAATCGCAAAATGGGATGTATGTAGAAAATCGCTATTTTTTAGCGATTTCTTATTCTTCCTTATTTGTGAATTCGCAATTTGCGAATTCGCAATTAAGGAATAATTTCCCATTCATTCCTATGAGCCAGGAGGCCCATAGGAATGATTGTGAAATAAATCTCAATTTGCGATTCGCAATTTGCTAATCGCAAATTGAGAATAATTTCAAGGGTGCAGGGGTGTCTCAAGGACACCCTGCTGCACCCCTGAAATTTACATGTGTGTGCATATGGCGCACATACATGCACTATGGGCATGTATGTGCGTCACATGCCACCTTCACAAATGCCAAATTGTGCATTTTTAAAAGAATTTGCAAATTACCACCAACTACAAGTTGATGGTAATTTGCGATTTCTTAACCTAAATTCGCAATTCCAAAAAGCTACATACATAGCATTTAAGGAATCGCAAAATTGCGATTCCTTAAATGCTTAAGCAAAATAAGGAATCGCAAATTTTTGCGATTCCTTATTTTGCGAATTTTTGTTACATGCCAAAATATGCAAAAAGACCGTTTGCGATTCGCAAACGCCAGAATTCTGCGAATTCCGGCCTTTGCGAATCGCAAACGGCTGGATACATCTAGACCTTGGTCTCTGTACAAAAGACACAATTGATGGGCGGGGGGGGGAGGGGTTTACAGAATGTCCCCGTAGGATCTGAGATAACCTCCTTCGATGAATTGGTTTGTGTTTCCGTTTGCTGAGCATCCTCGAAACATGGGCTGCGGTTTTGTAAGCACATCCATTCCTTTCATCTTGCAGAAGCCCACTGACTTCGAATCTTTGCTATCTTTAGGGCGAGGCGTTTTCACAGTAAATGAATTAACATGAGCGCATTTATTTACTTTAAAAGCATTTAAGTAGTCAGGGCACTGTTGTGGTAGCAAGGCACACTGGCCTTTTATTCCATGGGCATTTCCCCAGCCGGCAGGAGCCCTTGGACACTGGTTTTGAAATTAAAGATTCCAATCCTTAGCTTTCCTTTTAAAAATATATATTTTTTTAAGTGTGTTGGCACTTTATTGTGAAAAGCAAATCAAACTGCCTCTCCAGAGAAGTGGAACTTTTGAAAGAAAATGTGAAGTCTTCCTTAACTAAAATGTTGCAAGATTTCCGTTTTAATGTCTGATCACTTTCCATAGGTTAAACAAGCATTTACAAGGCAATAGGTCTGGCATTTGCGAGAATTTGAGCCATTGGCATTGTAAATGACAATGCCTTTTATTTATATTTTCAAAACCAATACGTAAATAAAAGGCATTGTCATTTACAATGCCAATGGCTGAAATTCTCGCAAATGTGAGACCTATTGCTTTGTAAATGCTTGTTTTATTGGCTGTGCCGCGCCTGGCCGCATCAGTGCGGGTTGACGGACTCTCAGCTCTGGAGTCCCTCTTCTCACTACAGGCATCAGATAAACACCCCTTCTGTTATAAGGGACAGGAAAGAGCGAGGATAGGTTTTTAACTTACAGACTTGGGGCCTCATTTATGAAAAGTGACGCATGGCTGCATTAAAACAGTGATGCGTCACTTTTCACTGCGCCCTCCTTGCGAGACCAATGATGCGTCATATTTACAGTATGACGCATCATGTCGCAAGGAGTTACAGATACGTCAGTATTTCTGACGTATCTGTAAGCGCAAAAGTGACGCATTGCTGGAGTGTGTCACAAAAGGGGCACAACTCCAGCAATGTGTCCTTTCACATGAGGCAAGCCCCATGTGAAAGGGCCTGCGTCAGTCTTACGCCTGCTGTGAGGCAGGCTTAAGAAATTGACGCATTTGTGTTCTAGAAGTAGCGCAGTGAAATCTTATAGATTGCACTGCGTCACTCCTATGACCCTTTCTTGCATCAGAATGCCCACCCTGCAAACATTATACCTGGCGCAGGTATAATGTAGCGCAGGGGTTTACAAAGTGATGCATCTTCCTAGAAAAGTGACGTACCAGCGGCGTAAAAGTGACGCATGGCCTCATAAATGAGCCCCTTGTATGGATGTTCCTGGAACATGTCAGATTTCTCTGGCACTCCTGTGACGGACAGCGTCATCAAGTTCAGCTCTACCGAAGTGCTGGAATCTGAACGGATACTATTAAATACAGGCTTCCTACCCTGACCTTGCCTGTCTACCGCAGTCTTCCTCTGGGGCCTCTGTTTACGTGTCTTTAATGAATGTTTTAATTTTCTTCTGCAGATTGCCTGGAGGTGAGTTGAATGTTGGCCCTGGTACAGCCCCTATTCAGGCAGGGGGCAGGTGCACTTGTTATTGGCAGGTACCTTACCCACCCTACTGCTATCCAGGTGTAACTGTGACCTTACACCAAGCCTGCCAGAATGTGTAAAGGCAGTGTATACTGGAACAAGGATCCTCCCAGCCAATCAGGAGCTGACACTGAGCTCTGCCCTCTCAGCCCTACACCCAGCCCACATCCTCAGTGGAGTACATTACTATGCCTTGCCCTGGGACAGGCTCTCTGAGACCCCCCTGTCCTGCTAGATCAAGGCCAGGTGAATGCAAAGAACTCTCCCTGCATCATGTCATGGAGGAGAAGGGGAAACAAGACGGGGCCACGCGGCTCATGGTGACTGCAGCTGGATGGAAGACCGGTGCAGCGGGATATGCATGGGACAGGAGGCAGCACCGATAGGCCTCTGAGCTTCTTAAGTTATGGAGCGTCCTACAGCCTTTGGGGCCACTAACAGACAAGGGCCTCTGTTTTACATTTCCTGATTCTGTTTGTCCTCGGTTTTGCCCTTCTCTGCTCTGTTTTGCCTTTCTGCTCAATTTCTTACACTCCATTTTGCCTTTTTTATCGTTTTTCTGCCCCCTGTTTTGTCTTCTTCTGCTCTGTTTTGCTTTTATTCTCATTTCTCTGCCCTCAATTTTGCCTTTCCTGCTAGTTTTTCTGCCCTCAGTTTACCTCTGCTACATTGGGCTTTCAACTGGTTTTTCTGCCCTCTGTTTTGCCTTTCTGCTTATTTAGCTGTATCGCCATTGCGCCTTTTCTGCACTCTGTGTTGCCCTCTTTTGCTCTGTCTTGCCATTTTGCTCCTTTTTCTACCCCCTGTTTTGCCTTTTTCTGCTTGTTTTTCTGCACTCTGGTATGTCCTTTTCTGCTTTGGTTTTGTGCCCTCCGTTTCCCTTTCCTACTTGTTTTTCTGCCCTCTACTGCTCTGTTTTGCCTTTTGTGCCCATTTTTCTGCGTCCTCTGTTTTGCCTTTTCTGCTCTTTTTTCCCTTACTTCTGCCACCCAACACTCTGCCCTTCCCTCACTACTTAATGGAGGCAGCAGTGATACCCCATTAAGCAGGTCCTCATGCCAGCTCTCCTGCTACGGTTCTTCTGCCCAGCTTGGCCGCAGTCGGGTACCCTCTGCTAAACTCAGTTTGTTCGTCCTCTGCTCATTTCTTGCTCTGTTTGCCTCTTTCTGATTGTTTTGCTGCCCTCTGTTTTGCCTTTTGTACCCACTTTTCTGAACTCTGTTCTGACTTTTCTGCTCATAGTTCTGCACTTTGTTCTGGTTTCTGCTCGTTTTTTCTGCCCTTGGTGTTTTGGCTTTCCTGCTCATTTGTCTTCCCTCTGTTTTTCCTTTTTCTGTTCGTTTTTTGCCCTCTGTTTTGACTTTATCTGTTCGTTTTTCAGCCCTTTGTTTCGCCAATTTGGCTCGTTTTTCTGCCCTCTATTTGACCTCTTCTGCTAGTTTTTATGTTTTCCCTTTTCTGCTTGCTTTTTTTTCTTCCCTGATTTTATGCTTGTTTCTTCCTTCTTCCTGATGTTTCCTCAAGATCTGTCAGAGCTGGCATGAGGGAGACCTCGCCCCCCAGCGCCCGGATACCCACAAGAGTGACAGTGCTGCACGCTACAAATGATTATTGATTGATTGAGAGAGAGAAAAACCAAGAGGCAGAGGGTAAGAGAGACAGAGATAGATAGAAAGATGCAGCGAGAGCAAGACAGAGCAAGATAGAGGGAGAGAGGGAATGACAGAGAGACAGACATAGTTAGAGACAGACGGAGAGGGAGAGAGAAATGGAGAGAAAATTGGAGAGACACTGAGAGAGAGAGAGAGAATGAGCAAGATAGACAGGTCGAAAGAGAGAGAGGAAGAGGCAGCGAGAGAGAGAAAAAGAGATCAAGAGAGACAGACAGAGGGAGAGAGAAAGGCAGAGAGAGAGAAACAGAAAGAAAGAGACAGGCAGACATAGGGACAGAGAGTCAGAGGGCACGCGAGGCAGAGAGAGACAGGGAGAGAATGAGAGAGAGGGAGAGGGAGAGGGAGAAAGAGAGAGAGAGAGAGAGAGAAAGAGAGAGAGAGAGAGAGAGAGAGAGAGAGAGTGAGAGAGAGAGAGAGAGAGAGAAAGAGAGAGAGGGACAGACATAGTAAGAGAAAAAAGGAGAGAGATACACAGGCTGAGAGAGGGAGAAAAAGAGAAAGAGAGAGAATGAGAAAGAGAGAGAGAGACAGAGATAAAGACAGAGAGGGAGAGAGAAGGGACAGACAGAGATATAGTTGGAGACAGAGATGCTCATGCTGACGTCAGTTTACTCTATGTTGCTCCCACTCACCTCCATCTTTTTCGCATCTTGTCCCACCAACACACTCTTTTAAGATGACACACTTCTGACGCCCTGGGCATGGGCGAAGAGGCCCACATTCATTAGAGCACCCTCCGAACCCGAGGAGACTGCCTAAAAACCCTGATAAAAAAAACACACAAAATGATTAAAAGGAAATTTCAAATATTCATTCCTAGATGCACATCTGAGTTGTCATTTTCAAGTCACACTTTACCATCACATCACTCTTATCGTGACCAAGGCATCAGTCCCAACACTTGCAGAACAGGAGGAGATGCCAGCAGCCACACACACATGTTGAGACCTCAGAGGGCACGTGTGACACTCCTGGAGGCCCCACAGCTTGGCTTCCCTGGTAGTTCACCTCTTGAAGTACTGAGGGGGTGGGTGGACTCTGCTCTGTGCATTTCCAGCAGAGCCCTTACTAACAGGTGTCCCCCGAATCCCCCACCTGCCTTAGACACACAGGGCACCCCTCACACACAGAGGCCCCCACTCCATCCCGTGGAGCACATTCATGACCTCATCAGTGCATCACGTCTGTCACTGGAGGTCCAAGGACCTTCCCGTTTCATTTTCGTTTTCATTTGCCTCCAGCATGCTTTAAATGACAGTGGCATCGGTCTGCAGGTATGTCCATGGGATAAACCAAAGCATGCAGACCTTGACTCCTGCTGCAGCTGCCTCCTGTGGCCTCACTCACTCCCTGACACAGGCTGGTGACCATTAGAGTCCACGTAGATGTATGTCTTGACCTCGGTGACCCTCGGTGACCCTCTACCAGCTGCACTGAGGGCCCCCCATCTTCACTTACACTTGGGGGAGGTGGATATAAAACAGCAGAGAGACTTTACCCTCGAAGTTATCCCTAGGCGGAATCAACTGAAACCATCCCACAGTAGTAGAGCTAAACTGAGGGTAAAGCGCCTACATGCTTATGTAGTGCCTATAAAGACAACGGTTAAACGTGTTCATCTAGCTCCCGCCTCCACCTGCTGCAATAACTGACGACAATAATGTGAGCAGTTTCCAAGCACTCACAACGTTTATCAAAAAAAAGAATTATAAACAAGTAAAGAGAAGCAATAATAAGATAGGCACATGTCACTTGATGCACTTATAATTCACCGCGTGTGATTCATAAATCTATGTCATATTAGAACATTGGAATGTTGGGAGCTCCATTGCAGACAATGGCGTGCTCCCTGCTTCTACGGCCGGTAAAGGCCCGCAAAGGCCCGCAAAGGCCCGCAGAGCAACATTCCAATGTTCTATGTTGTAAGAAGGATTCTGTAGAAATGTAGGTTCTTCAATGGTTCTTTATTTAGTATTCAAGTAATGGCGATACAGCAACACGATAGTACTTCCTCCGTCCTCCCTTCCAGTAACTGACTACCCCAGCATTCGCCCTTGCATACATTCCACGCATTCCACACGAGCACATGCACACACGCGCATACAAACACATACACGCACACAACACGAGACACACACGCGCACAACACCAACACGATACCACACACCCTCCTCCTCAGAGAGTCTAAGCACCCACAACAGAATCAACCTAATCTATAATCAGAAAACCGAGCAGGCAACTTCCTTACTCTATCACTACGTCGGAGACACTCATCATCAACGCCGGAATGAGAGGAAGCAGGCCTAACATCACCAACATCCCCAACACCATCACCAGGCTCACAATCAGTACTACAACTACCAGTACTACAACTGCTTGCATCACTAGATAACTCCAAATCTTTTGCAAAACCAAAATCATCACCCAGTAAATAACCACTACAAGATCCACGATCATGATGTGCGCCAGCCACACCACCCCTCTCATTACAAAAACTCAATTGACGAAAATTCCATCTTTTACCATCTTCTAATTCGACAGCACTACCAAAAACCTTAATTACTTTTAAAGGTTTGGACCATACACTTTCACCCTTCAACACTTTCCTGGGGTTCTTCACCCTGACCAACTGACCAATCCTAACTAAAGGCCAAGCTGGTTTACTACCATGATACCGCTGGTTACGATCTTGATATCTCTTAACCTCGGTTCTAACTTCTTTATCAATATTCCTAGTGTCGCATTGCATTTTATCATTCCTTTTCCTCAACCACCAAGGCACCAACCCAGAGAAGGGTTTCCTGCCCCTCAAGATCTCGAAGGGCGTTCTCCCTGTAGCTGAATGGGGGGTAACACGATAAGCAGTCAGTCTCTCTTGCAAGGCTTTCCTCCAAGGCAGCCCTGCACTTAATGCCAACTCAATTGCTTCTTTGACCACTCTGTTGAAGCGTTCAACTTGGCCGTTGCCTTCTGGGTGATATAATGAAGATCTAACATGTTTGATACCCATCACATGTAAAAATTCTTCCATCTTCTGTGACACAAATTGCGGACCATTGTCAGAAACTAATATTTCAGGAACACCCTCTCTAGAAAATACATCCTCTAAAAACTCAATAACCACATCCGATGACATCCCACTTACCATCCTTACCTCGGGCCATTTAGAATAATAATCCACTAGTACAATGGCATAACATTCCATAGATGATAAAGCAGAAAATGGCCCCATAAAATCAATAGCTACTTTTTGCCACGGATACTCAGGTAATTCTACCATGGTTAATGGTACATGTAATGGTTTAACTACTTTATCACTAGTACCACAAACCTTGCAATCCCTTACTAGTCGGTCCACCATAGAGTCTAACCCTGGCCACCAAAACCACTCCTTGACCCTTCTCTTCGAACTAGACATACCACCATGTCCTAAGTGGCTCCTCTCAGCAATGTCTTTCCTTAAGCCCACAGGGGGAACAATCCTGTCGCCTCTTAGGATAATATCATTGACTATACACAATTCATCTTTAATCTTAGAAAATGCAACACATTCACCACGTAAACTGGACTCTCTTGGCCAACCCTCAACAATAAAACGTTTAATCTCCTTCAGGACCACGTCTTTCTCCATCTCATTCATCCATGATGTTTCCGAGATACCGCTAATGGCATCCTGCGTCCCAACAAGAAATACATCCTTAGTGGTGAATGCTACTTCACAATCAGTATTGGTTATAACCTCCTTAGAATCCGCATTGGGTAATCTGGATAATCCATCAGCAACTACATTATCTTTACCCGGGATATACACTATGCTAAAATTAAACATCTGCAACTTTGAAGCTAATCGAGCTAACCTTGGAGTTAAGTTTTTTCCTCCCTCAGGTCTTAAAATATTCACCAATGGTTTGTGATCCGTGCAAATTCTAAATTTCCTCCCCCAAACATACATTCGAAATCTTTCAGCTGCCCACGAAGCAGCCAATAATTCTTTCTCAATCACAGAATAGTTTCGCTCCGCTTGGGTCAAGGTGCGTGAAGCATATGCCACTACCCATTTTTCAGATTTAACTCGCTGGGAAAATACAGCCCCAATTCCATAACCAGATGCATCCACAGACAATACACATTCAGCCGTTGGCACAAAGGGTTTCAAACAAGGAGTAGTAACTATCTCCTTCTTCACTTCCTCAAAACATGTCTTTTGTTGCTCACCCCATGTAAACACTGCACCTCTTTTTAATAACAATCTCAAAGGTTCAACTTTTGAAGCATAGTTTTCAATAAAACGTGAATAGAACTCAGTAAGTCCAAGAAATGACATCAATTTCTCTTTGCTATTAGGCTCCGGAACAGCTAAGATGGCATCAACATGACTGATTTTAGGTCGGATCCCATCTTTAGATATCACATGTCCTAAATATTCAACTTCAGATTTCCCAAATACACATTTCTCATTTTTTATGGTCAACCCACTTCTTCTCAATGCATCTAACACCTCAAACAAACTTTTATCGTGACATTCTTTGTCTTTGCCATATATTAAAATGTCATCTTGAAAGACCTTGGCATTTTCAATACCTTGTAAAACTCTGCACATTTCCCTTTGGAATACAGCAGATGCACTGGCGAGACCAAATGGCATTCGTTTGTACCTGAACATTCCTTCTGTAGTAATGAAAGCAGTGCAATGTCTAGAATCATCATCTAATACAATTTGATGGTATGCGCTGGTTAAGTCAATCTTGGAAAACCAAGATGAGCCACCAACAGATGATGTAAGCTCCTGCAAATTAGGAAGAGGAAATGTGTCCACCCAGATAGCTTCATTTAAACATCTTAGGTCTACACACAGTCGTAAATCGCCATTAGATTTAAGCGAAATCACGACTGGCGAAACCCAATCTGAGCTTTCCACAGGTTCAACAATGCCATCACTACATAGTTTCTTAAGTATCTCACCTAACTTTTCCCTATAACTGATGGGAACATTCCTAAGTTTTTGTCGAATAGGACATGCGCCCTCTCTTAATATTATTTTATGTTTGAACCCAACCATTTTGCCAATCCCATTTGAGAACACATCCGGGAATTTTTCTTGTAAATTTGAGTAAGTATTATTCTCAATGCATTCATTTTGAATAGAATAAACAGGACATTCCCGTCTGGGGTCAATTTTCATGCTTAAATCAAAAATGTGTGGCCAACCCAAAATAGTTGCGCCTTTATCGGCCACATAGATTTTACCCTGGCACGAATTACGGCCAAAGGTTATTTCAGCAATTATGAACCCTTCTAAAGGTATTTTATGCCCAGTGTAACTACCAGGTCGTACGTCAGGACCTAATAATGGTCTAGTAGGCCAAAGAGATTTAAACAAATCCATACCCATAATGGTGTACCATGCACAAGAGTCTACCATGACCTTTACTTCCAAACCATCAATGGTGACTAGACAAGACGGTAATTTTTTTACCTTATTTGTCCCTTTAAGAGATTCGTCCTGTATGCTACATACATCGCCTACAACATAAAAAGCATCATCTTGGTTATTAGCATGAACACAATTGATATCATCTTGTTCATCATTTTGTAAATAGTTAACTTTAGCTCTGAAATCCCGACAAACTTTAGTAAAATGACCCTTTTTTTTACAATTAGTGCATATTTTGTCGAGAGCTGGACACCACTTATAATTAGCTAGATGCATCGAAGACCCACATCTAAAACACGCAAACTTTTTTGATTCGCCAGTTTTTACATAAGCTTTTTCATTCCCCTTTTTATTAGAATAAGATGAGTAGCTAGTCATCTTACTATCAGTCTTACTATCACTTTTGGGTTTATAATTGTCAACTCTATTCACAGCATTAATAGATGTAGAATCACTATCATTTTATTCATTTCTGACTTCGCGAATGCATTGGTCAGAAATTTCTACACTTCTAGCAACTTCAATTGCATTCTTCAATGAAGTGCTGCCAGACGACCATAGTTTCTCCTGAATTTTTTTAGATTTAGTCTTCATAAGAATCTGGTCCCGCAAAACCTGATCATATGTGATGGTTTCAAATTCACAGGTAACTGCTAGGCCCCTTAGAGCAGAAACAAATTGATCAATTGACTCATCGCTTTTTTGAGCCCTTGAATAAAACTTAAACCTTTCCATCACTACGTTAATTTTCCTTCCAAATCTTTCTTGCATCTGTTTGACAGCACACTGATAAGTACCCATATCACCAGCATTTTCAATTTTTGGTAGATTTTTAAACTCCCTCAAACCTACAGCGCCTAATCTATGTTTAAGTAGTGATACCTTCCTATCTTGAGAAGGTTCCTCCTCATTTAATACTTCAACATACGCTTCAAACATATCAATCCAAAGATCCCATGCAATAGGAGGTTCACCAGATTCCGCCAAAAAAAATGGCGGTGGATGAATAGAAGACATTATGATCACAATATAAAGCAATGTAATTTGACTTTGCAAAAAAAAACTTCTTTGCAGATACTTGCGCAAACAGTTCACCAAAGTCTAAGTTAATATGAAATTTCCCTTGTACAAAAAGTTCACCAAAGTTCAAATAGTATGGAAAAAAAAAAATAAGACTTTGTAGTTGTAACGAAAAAAAAACGTTCAAAATAGTACGTAAGGATGTTACCCACAACGTAGATCAACTGGATGGCCAGCGTTAATTTTGCTTATAACCGCCGTGTAAATATTTATTTAATTGACATCCGACGCGTTGCTTAAATGCAATGTCAAACGCGATGGTTAATTGCTGTTTTGATCGCGTTGCTATGATGCTCTATTGACGCGTTGTTCAGATGTTGTTCTGATCGCGTTGATTAGTTACTCTGTTAACGCATTGGATTGGTGAAAAGAAAATGCATCCAGAATGGCCACACGTTGTGCGTAGTACGTGATGACACTATCACGTGACGATAACAATCAGCTACGGGAAGACTAGAGGTTAATCCGCACGCGCAGCTGTTCTTCACGAGTTGATCATTTCAAAAGATGCATCATACGTTGCGGTAGCTGGTTTAAGGTAAAATTTACACTTTCACGAACGTTCTGCCAACCGCTACTCACTGTTGTTGTAGAGGAATTCTTATAAGTAATCCGTTAGTCAGTAAATGATAGTAATCCGATATTCACTGGTCAACGAAATTTGAAGGTAGAAAAAAAAAATTTCTTTAAAAAAAAATCCTCGTCGCCATGTGTTGTAAGAAGGATTCTGTAGAAATGTAGGTTCTTCAATGGTTCTTTATTTAGTATTCAAGTAATGGCGATACAGCAACACGATAGTACTTCCTCCGTCCTCCCTTCCAGTAACTGACTACCCCAGCATTCGCCCTTGCATACATTCCACGCATTCCACACGAGCACATGCACACACGCGCATACAAACACATACACGCACACAACACGAGACACACACGCGCACAACACCAACACGATACCACATTCTACAAAAGCCTTTCGTAGCTCCAAGGATTTAAATCCTCTCGGCCTTTGTTTTATTTGTTAGAACATTCTGCCCTCTAGTGGCAGAATGTTCTAATAGCCTTATAGCCCTTCGTAGCAGGGCTATACCGGCTATTGAAGTCCTACTCCCTTGTTAAAGGCCCTCGCCTCGGGCCTACGGGAGCGGGCCTTTAATAGCCGGTATAGCTCGCTACGGCGGGCTATAAGGCTATATTAGAACAATGGAATGCTGAGAGCTCCATTGAAAACAATGAAGGGATAGTGAATGGGTAAAGTCCAGAGCTCCAATATTCCAATGTGTGTCTTAGTGTTTCCCCTTTTTAATTTAGAAAATTCTACCTTTATTGGGTGGAATGTCCTAATAGCCTTATAACCCTTCTCCCTCATTCTACAGCAGTTGGTAAAAGCCCTCTGCCTCAGGTTCAGGGCTTTTAACAACCACTATAGCCCATGACACCGGACTATAAGGTTACAATGACAAGCTTCTGTCCATGTGTTTCAGACGGTGCAGATCACCAGCAGCCCTGAGTGGAGCTCCTAAAGGTATGATGTGTGTGTCATGTGGACTCAGGATCTAGAGATATTATATTGTTGACTTAATGTGGAAAATGTTTGGCATAACTCAGAATAAAAAAAATACCATTTAAATAACAAATTTTGTGGAAGGTATGCTCAAGGCTAAATTCCCATCCACCACGTCTAAGAGGAGATCAAAACCTATTACCTGGTTCCACTGAGTCGCCACACTTTGAGGTGAAGACTGGAGGCTTGAAGGCAGGAGTCTGTCTTGGGCTTTAACACGAGATACTCCCAAAGAGAAAGTCATAGAGGGAACATGCTGGCTTTCTGCCGATACTCAATCAGCTGATGTATGGCCGAATATGCCAACAAGCAGAGGTCGCGGCGGATCAGAATTTCAGCGCACCTCGTCCGTTACACAGGGTATCCTGATTGAGTATCGGCATCTTCTTGACCTGATATATTTGGCCATCACGTTGGAATAGAAGCGTCGTAGTTCAACGACATAAATCTCTATTTTTAAAAAATAATTTGTCCAAACTTAAAAAGTTTCGCTACATCCTGCAAGACTTGACTACGGACAGAACCTACAGACAGAAAGTGCGTAGAATTGAACTACATAGATTGCCGTCACACTCCCTTAAATATAATTAACTTTGGAACCGGAATTGCTATGAAAATTCGCAACCATATCATTGCAGGTCGTAACTAGGACGATAATTAACAGAAATATACATTTACTGTGTATTAAGAGAACATCGCAACATTTGGTCTTTTAAGAAATAGAATTTTATACCGCAATAATCGTCTACATTACAATACCTACACTACAAGCTTTCTAAATAGAATAAAATCTGTGGCTCCTGAAGAAGGCGTCTTTTATACGCAGAAACGTGCGTCGATTAAAAATACATAATGCCACTAATTGTTTAAATGTTTTTAATATAGTAATTGCATTTTGTGATTGTTCCTTGCAACAACGGTTTTATTTTTGAATTCATACTTATAATTCTCCCTCTTATAAAAGAATGTATTGTATATGAAAAAATGAATTAAAAAGCTTATGTTTTTATGATTGTTTTCCTGGATTTTCTGATTGTTCTCCTTGAGTCCCTTGATATTGTGCTTTATCTTTTATAATGCCTAGGAAGTTATACACATAATTGAATTCCCTGCCCTAGGATTTGTACTAATCCATGCTCAGGGGGCCCTTGTTTTTCTCATATTGCTGGTGGTGATGATTCCATCCTAGCATAAATGGTTCTAGCAATAGCTAGAATCGTGAGAAAAAATATCATCGATGTGTGATGGTGACATAGAGAGTTGTGTCCCTATGCGTGGTATAAGTTATAAGGCATGCTTTTGTCATAATTCATAGAAGGCCCACTAACTCAGGCATACACGTGGGACATTGGCTGGAAGTTATTCATAGCAGGCACAATAAATCAGGCATACATGAGGCACATCCATTGTGATTGTCACTCTCTTAGAGAACAGGCGGGTGCTATAAGACGAACATTCGGCCCCCAAAGTTAGCGTTCCTTGTATTCAAAACAATCCCACTGGGGTAGTGCTGGTAATATACAACAGTGATACATGAAAAGGTGTGACCGCACTTGCAGTGGGTCACTGTGTATCTGACCGAGGACTCACCCCGAAGATTAGGGCTTGTGTTGGCGGGAATGTCAGAGCACCTCATTCCTCTGATGCTCAAAAGGAAGTACAATTCAACATAATTAAGGCGCTGCTCTTACCAGGGACTTGATGCGGCGTTACCACACAAAAACATGAACATCCATACTCACGCGGGGAGGTAGTGCAACTGGCGGCTGTCCTACAATCCCCCAATGCCAAACCCAGTGAAAAGTTGTATAGCTAATGAAAGTGAGGCACCTCCAGCATGAGAGACACTCAGGGGCATATTATCAAGTAAGACTTTAAAATTATCGCTGTTTTAGTGGCGCTAAAGCGGCGATAATGGCCTTGATAATATGCCCTTGTGAATTCCCATAGAAGCCCAGGTTAACACCAGAACCTGGGCTGCAATGGGAATTCACAAGGACATATTATCAAGCCCATTATTGCCGCATTAGCGGCAGTTTCCTGCCGATAAAGTGGCGATAATTTTATCACCCAGGCTTGATAATATGGCCCTGCTTTCGAGAGTAGATGCCAGCAAGCTACCCCGGTATGCCACTGTCCGTCCTGGCAGGAATGGAGAAGAGCGCCTCGTGGATACGGGGCGCATTCCAGGTGCTCCTGCTCTACGACCCCAGGACATGGTCTTCCCCGGGACCAGCAGGAGTTGGACCCCTCGAGTGTGGACACTCCCTGCCCGGGAGCCACACGCCATGCCTCCTTGCAGTGTAACGAGCGCCTTGTGGATATGGAGCGCTTTCCAGGCGCTTCTGCTCTCTGACCCAAGGGCATGGCCTTACCCTGGACCAGCAGGAGTTGGACCCCTCGAGTGTGGACACCCCCTGCCCGGGAGCCGCATGCCATGCCCCCTCACAGTGTAACAAGCACCTCATGGATACGGAGAGCATTCCAGGCGCTCCTGTTCTCCGACCCCAGGGCACTTCTCCGGACCTTCTTCTTGCCGATCGTGGACAGTGAACTTCTCCCAGGTTTGGGATCACGGGAGCCACAACCGGCTGATGGTCTTCAGCGTTGATCCAGTGGGCCCGAGCCCACACGCCTCTTCTCCCTTCCTGACTTTCATTTGCTTTAACTATGTAACCCCCGGACTTCTCCTGGCACTTTGGGTCATACTCACTGAGTTACTCTCATGGACTTCTTTACTTTTTTTCTTTTGTCCTGGCCGCCATTTTGCTGCTGCTCTCGGCCACTTTTTTCTCCTGACCCTGGCCCACCATCTTATCTGTTCCCTCGGCCTTTGCCCTTCTCCCTCGTTTCCCCCTTCACGATCCTCAAATGTTTCTGATTTGCCTTTTCTCCATACCCCTGTATCCCTCCTACCCTCCCTACTCACACCCAAATCTATTATTTGTATATATATGTATATAGAGATAACTCTAATCACTAGTATATGCTGTAGACCATTGTACTCTCTACCATTCCTATGTGACGCTTAGAGTTTATTCACTTGTTTAGCTTCCTTTAGTGAGTCTCTTCCTTGTGTGACTTTACAACTTGTACATTTGCAATTTTTTCAGCTTTTATCTTTTATGTAACGCACGTAATCTTAAGTCCTTATGTATTGAAACTGGTTCTTATATAAAGCGCTCTGAAACCTTCGGGTAAAGTTCACGCTATAGAAAATTGCATTAAATAAATAAATAATGCCATAGGTGTGCTCTCATTCAGTGAACTGTCAGATCCGGTCACAGGAGCACCAAGGTGATGCTCATGGATTGATTTTTTCTGCACCACGCAGGAAACAAATGGAGCTTTCAAGAGGTTTCTACTAATGAACTACACAAGCTATTCAAAACACTATCAAACACTGGGGATGACACTGATTCCCATGCAGTAGTAACAGCCCTGATCAGACATTTTGGCCGACAGCTCAACCCGACTACGAATGCTTCAAGCTGTGTCAAGCCAAATAAACAGACACCAAATCAATTGGCATGTTCTCTGCCCAACTATGAAAACTAAGAAGCACCGGAGTGAACAATAATCAACAAGAAGAGATACAGGCACAAATCATACAAGGCTGTAAATCGGCGATGCTACGATGGTTAATCTTGAAGCAGCCATCTGTCTCACTGATTGGCATACTAGTCTTTGGGACAATGTGTTTGTGATCTCCTTCATAGGGAGAGAAGGAAACAAAAAATGTCCCCCCTCCAATGTGTACAGAAGAGATAGGAGGCACCCTCATTACTGTCCTCATCAGCATTGGGGCATCCATAAACGCAATAGTCATGGAGGCATTTGAGAGGCTCACACCACGGCAGACACTGTCACCCAGCTGGACCCAGGTCTACAGCTACGGTGGGAGAGAGCCTTTGCCCCTCAGAGGGATGATAGATGTGGACATAACACGCAAAAACCACTTGACCCTATCAAACTTCCAAGTCACTGAGGTAGACAAAGGCATGCTACTGGGCTGTCACACAACGAGGACCTCGATCTAGCATTCTTTGCAAAACAAGAGCATAAATTGCATGCTGATACCATTCTTGCTGAATTCCCAAACTGTTCACAGAAGCCAAACAGGAAGCAAATCAAGCTACACATTGATGACTGTCCTGCCCACAGCATTATGACACTGAAGAGTCCACTCCCACCTGACACTGCAGGTGGAATTTGAACTACAAGCCTCTGTGAAATAAGTGGTCATCAAATAAGTGACTGGTTCTACGCCTTGGGTAGCACCACTAGTCATCGCACCCAAGCCAAAAGAATCTGGAGCAATATGGTTGTGCATAGAAATAAAGCTCCCAAAACCAGGCCATACAGCAGCAATGCCACATCACCAGACCATGGATAATGGTTGTGCGATGATAAAATGCAGGTAACTACTTCGCAAGCCTTTGCCACACATTTTTTAGCGAACATGTTTTTACTGTGATCAAGCAAAAAGAGGATTGAGGCTATTATGCCCGCACCGGTGACCAAGTTCCTAATGTATGCATATATGTGGGTGCAGATAGTCTGGGATACAGTCCCCTAAATCCCAAAAACATAAAACAAAAAATCCTTTTTGTTTTACACGTAAAATTACACAAGTTGACTCTGCACACCCGAACAATTAGTTAACACAATGTAAATGCTTAATATGCATATGTTCACAAAAAGAATGCAATCGTTCTCCCAAGAATATCCAAAGTCAGGTTTCTTCTTTAAGTATTCCTTTTATTCGTAACTGTAGATAAAAACATAAAAGCCAACGCGTTTCGTCCGAAAAACGGACTTCTTCAGGGCTTAATTTAGCTATATCTGTACGGCACAGCTTCAGGTTATTTATTTATTTATTTATTTATTTAATGGTTTTATAAAGCGCGTAGTAACTCAAAGAGCATCCCAGCGCTGACCTGGCTTGGCTTTTAAACTTGTATTTTCAGAAATGGTTTTCAATAAGGAAGAAAAAGATCAAGTGTTCAAGATGTGCCAAAAAGTCCACTATATCCATCAAGTTAAAGAGATGAGGTGAATGGCGTATGTGTGGTCCCGGCGTCTCGTAATACGTGCGGTCGTCTGGTGTTTTTACTGTGAATATGCATCTCCAATGTATGCCAATACCACATATTGTTTTTAGATTTAAAAACAATGTATTTGAGGGGGGAGACCCCCCACATCCCCCAACTTGATTTAAATGCATGGTATTGGCATGCGTTGTAAATGCATATTCGTGGTAAAAATATGTGTGCTTATAAAGGCGCGGTAAAGGCACAATGAGGTAAAAACCTTGTTGTAAAGGCTGTTTCTCATGGATGACATTGTGGCAGACCTAAATGGTATAAAATGGTTCCCGAAGCTACAACTCAACTACAGTTCACCCCAGAAAGCCATTACATCACTACCTTCTCTGCACATGTGGGACTCCAGAAATACCAGAGATTAAACTTCAGTATTTTTTCCATGGCAGAGGTTTTTCAGAACAACATCAGAGAAATCCTCTTTGGCCTCATGGTGATAATCACATTAGCGATGACATCTTGATCTTCTCTGAGAGCCTCGAAGAGCACCATGTGAGTCTAAGAGTCGCCCTGCAAAGACTGGCAGACAACAGCCTGACACTGCATAGAAAGAAATGCTCATTTTGCCAAGACTCCATCAAATTCTTTGAGAATATCTTCTCTCGAGAAGGACTCAAAGTTGACCCAAAGACAGCAGAAGCCACCAATGCACCAATGCTTTAGAACCTGAACAGAAGCAAGGAGTTTCCTGGGGATGGCAACGTACTGCGGGAGATTCATCCCAAAGCTCGCTAGGATGTCTAAATCGGTATTCAGACAAATTATTGAAAAAAATATCGAGGAGCAGAAATATCGAGTTTCAAATATCGTGGGACACAAATATCTTGTGCAAAAATATCGTTGACAAGAATATTGGTTTTAAGGTAAGTAATATGATTGTGAAAAATATCTATGTTGTTAATATCGATTACAAATTTTTTATTTTTAATAATTTATTTTTAAATTATTTTTATGAATTGTAGTATATATTTCGATTGTTTATGATATACATTGTCTGTATAATTATTGCTAATGTTTTTAATATAGTTTGTTCAATTTTAGTTGTTTTTAATTGTAATTTAATAGTTTATTTGTATTTTTAGTTCCGTAGCAGATTGTGGGGTTTATAGGGGTACAGGGTAAGAAGTCAATCATTCATGAATAATAATTAATTCATATTAATTATTTAATTGATAATTAATTATAGTAATTGTGTCATTAATTGTTTAATTACGTTAAGCATTAAGGGCGGGTTTTGGGGTTTGTAGGGGTGAAGGGTGAGAAGGAACTTAACCCCTTCACAGCGGGGGTAATTCCCCTGCTGTGCTGGGGGGCTGGGGAGCGCTCACAGCGCCCCGGTGCTCATGACGAGCTCAGCTCGTCATGAGGCACAGTGCTCGTGTGCTCATGACGAGCTGAGCTCGTCACGGCCACACCCATTTTCGTGGGACGTTCAGCACAGCAGGGGAATTATCCCAGTGTGCTAGCATTCCACAGGCCATGACGAGCTCAGCTCGTCATGAGCACCGGAGCACCGTGCCTCATGATGAGCTGAGCTCGTCATGAGCACGTAAGGAGTTAATTATAATAAGGCTAAATGTTAATAATTATTTATTTGATAATTAATTATGTAAACTGTGTACTTGAGAATTTTTTAAGTTATATATGAGGTGCTGATTGTTGTGTTTGTAGGGATAAAGTAAGGGGAGTTAAATAAATATATTTAATGTATTATTAGTTAATTATATTTTATTGTTTAATTGATCAATACATTTGTAATTTATGTAATTAAAATTAATTAAAATATATATTAGGTATGCGCTGTTGGATTTGTGGGGATAAAGAGTGGGACGTTTATTAAATATAATTTTTTTATTTTTAGTTAACCACCAGTAATATTTTAATTGATAATCAATTATGTAAAATTTGCCATCATTATAATTTTGAGATTTAGTTTAGGTGTGTGTTGTTTACTTTGTAGAGGTGTAGGGTGGGAAGTAAATAAAAAATACATGTAAATTAGTTATTCATTGTTTAACAAATGTATTATTTTTTATGCTATGTGTAAACCGTGTTATGATTTTTAATTGTAAATACAATTATATTTGTTGGCTGTTATAATTGTGAAAATGTAGTATTTTAATTAAATTAATATTGTTGGTTTTAATGTAAAATGTTTATTAAACATTGTAATAAATATGTAACTTTTTCACTTTAAAAACAAATGGCATGTATATGTTATATTTAAATATTTATAATTGTTGTTACATAATGTAGGAGTTATATTTTTTAGACCTAACCTACTATCTCTCTACTGTTGCACAGACTGGAGTGAGAATAGTAAATTTCACCCCTCGGATATCCAACGCTTTCTCTACTGTTGCACCGAATAGAGTGGGAATAGTAAATTTGACCCCTTCTGAGCTCAACGCTTTACTTACTGTTGCACAGATTGGAGTGAGAATAGTACATTTTACCCTTCCTGAGTACAACCCTTACCCTTCTGTTGCACAGATGGAAGTGAGAATAGTACATTTTACCCCTCGGCAATCCAACACTTTCCCTACTGTTGCAGCGACTGGTGTTGGAATAGTCATTTGTACCCCTCCTGAGGCCAATGCTCTTCCTACGTTTGCATCGACTGGAGTGGGAATAGTAAATTTTACCCCTCCAAAATCCAAAACTTTCCCTACTGTTGCACAGAAGAGCCGTTCTCAAGAGGGCCACCAAGCCCTACTTCCACCCACACCAGAAGATAGAGTTAGTGGTGGACACCAATCTAGTGGTATTCAGAGCAGTGCTCCTACAAGAGAAGGCGGACAGATAATGTGTACCCGTAGCATTGTCCAGCCAAGAGCTCTCAGATACAGAGACTAGTTTTGCTCAAATCGAGCGGAAAGCTTTGGCCATCCTGTGGGCGTACAGCCATTTTCCCCTGTATCTCTGTGTTTGACAATTCAGGATAATCATCATCAGCCATATATCCCTATATCCCTCATCCCACTCTTTGCTGGAACCACCTATCTCTCTCCTATGAGGATCGAAAGATGGGCCACATAACTACAGCCTTATTCTTTTGAAGTTGTGCATCACCCAAGGGCCAACAACCACGCTGAATACCTGTTGAAAGGAAGCACTGACAAATTCATGCAGATGACTCTACAGGAGGCATTCCCCAAAGTACTAACAATCGAGGAAACCCGTGAAGTGACCAAGCACGAGAACATATCTTTAGCAAAAGAGGCCCTGGTCTCGAGACAGTGGCATTGTTTCCTCAAAGGGTCCCAGTCACTAACACAAGAGAAGCAGACATTCAGGCAGCAACTATGGAGAGTGCGGAGTAAACTGTGTGAAAGTCGAGATGGCCAGCTGCTGAGAGGGATGTACGACAGTACAATGTGATCATTTTGATTGCGGTACTTTACAACGCGGCTTTCACACCGCAAGTTGTTTCTATTCCAACTCCAGCCCACGTAACAGTAGGGAAGGTGTTGGAATAGAAAATCAAACTATTCCTTAACCAAGAGCGCCATCCAGCGCAAGTCGTTGTAATGACTTGCGTTGTAATGGCTGTGTGGTAAAGGTTGTGCGGTGTAAACACCCCGTTGTAAATGATGTTTCCCGCTGAGAGGTGTGCCAACAGTGATACCCTAGAGTCAATAGGACCGAGTAGTCAATCTGGCTCACCAAAGGCACCAGGGTATCACCAAGACAAAGGCGAAATTGAGCAGCAAGGTGTAGTTCCCAGGGATGGACGCAATGGTGGATGAGTAATTGCACTCATGGGCTATAATCAGCGGAGATCCACCGCCAGCTCCGTTGCTGACTGAAGAGCCTAGCCTAGCGTCATGCCATGGTTCAAGATCAGCGTGGACTTCGGGTGTTTCTTAGATGGGCACTTCACTGTGGTGCTTATGGACTCTCACACAAAGGGTATTGCAGTAATGGAGGGCCGCATTATGCAATAGAGATATCTATATCATGGATCAACAAAGGCAAAGTGGAAGCTACTTTCTCTGGCCGCATCATTCAACCTAGAAACTGCATTTTATGCTTTTATGCCTTTTATGCCTTTTGTGCTGAGGTGTGCAGTGAAATCATAATTATAAAGTAAACGCACTGGCACACTATTACATAAGTACTCTGGCCTTTACCATAATGTTTTGTTTTATCAAATATCTGCTCCTGAAAGATAATCAAACCATAAATATTTGTATTCAGTTTGAGCCCATTGTGGGCAGCACCCCAAAGGAACAATCTAAAATGGAGCTAAGGACACACAGGCTGGATACAGTGCACAGGGTGTCGGATGGGCGAGAGGCGGGGGTCAAAATAAGATCTCCTGGGTGGGGAAAAGAGGAGCTGCAAATGATGAGGTTGGCCTTCACACAGAAGGGCTGGAGGGAGGGGCAGTGGGGCATGTTGGGGCACAGGGGTTTCTGTGGGCAGGGGCAAAGAAAGAGTCAGCAACAGGGTGCCGGATGGCACACAGAGTTGCATGCGGAACCGGGACACACTTGGTGCAGTGAGGCTGGTGCACAAAGAGTGTCTGTAGCTTAATAACACAATACTTGTTTAATGGAAGCTGTAATTGAACCACATCATTTGCAAATTGAAAATGGTATATTGGGGGGCGTGGCTAGCAGCCGATGATGGCGGCAGCAACCTAGAGAGGCTCCCGTAGCAAGGCGGCTTCCCGCAACAATCCGCATGCCTATCCGCTCAATACTCGTCCCAGAAGGGGTGTCCTGGGTGCGGTGACCGAACGACGGTCGCAGGAGAAATTTGGGAGCTTTCAAGCCCCGGGAAGAGGAGGAAAGACCTACTTTGTCCTCCACCGAAGTGCGGCCTGGCGGCACGAGTGCAGCCGGGGTGGTCTGGCCGAGCTCCATCCGGGCGGAAGTGGACCCTCTTCGGCGCGGCCGACAGGAAGTGCCCGCCGAAGACATAGTTCGACACCAACGAACCTCCGGACCGGCGGGTCCCTTTTGAACACTCAACTTCCGACTCTAACTTTCCGGCGACGAGGCGGGGCAGTGCCTTGCAGCGGCAATTGGCCGCGACTGAAGTTTGAAATTACTGCGTGATAGCCGCCATCTTGCACTGGCCTGCCTGAGCTGAGGCAGACCCGCCGCCGAAGGGACTAAAACGTCAGCAGCGGTCACCGAACTGTGCCTAGCTGAGCTCTCCGTCCAGACGCCTCGGCGCCGCTGGCCGCGGACGGCCTGCTTCCCCTATCACCGTGAGACCCCGCCGTCGAGCCAAAATGGCGGGGAAAGGACCCCGACAAACCGCCGCTCAGGCGAAACTCGGCAAATTCGCCTACGATAACCAAGCACTTTCCCAGCCTGAGCAGCGCAAGTCCCTGGGCAAAGGTGCGGACAGTGACGGGGTTAAAAAGGCTACTTTGGATGATGTCCTACGTGCCCTAGAGCAGGTTCAGGCGATGGTGGGCTCGACTGCTACCGAGGTGACCCTCATACGAGCCGACCTCCAAAAGATGGGCGAGAGAGTGAAGCAAGTGGAGGTGGTTGCCAAATCACTCGCGGAAGACGTCTCGGATCTACAGGTGGCAATGGAAAAGTTGCAGGCTGACAATAAACTCCTGAAAGGCAAGCTGGATGATCACGAGGGGCGCTCCAGGCGAAACAACGTCCGCATTTTGGGGGTCCCGGAATCCGAGACGAAAGGGGCCATGGACCTGTACGTGGAGGATCTCATCAAGAACCAGCTGGCCCCTAAGGGGCTCTCCAACTTCTTTACTATAGAGCGAGCCCATAGGGTACCCGGTGGGACACCTACACCGGGGGCTGCCCCGCGTCCCATCCTGGCAAGACTTTTTAACTTCAGAGATCGGGACACGATTCTCCAAGCAGCCAGGGTGGCACCACCTATTCAGATTCAAAACTCGCGCATCTCCTTCTTCCCGGATTACACAGCGGAGGTCACGCGTAGGAGGAGAACTTTCCTGGAGGTGAAGAAGACGCTCCGCTAACAGGAATTGCCGTACTCCATGCTGTTCCCGGCCCGGCTACGAGTGGTGGCCGACAAGAAGGTTTGGTTTTTTGACTCTCCGGAGACAGCAAGAGACTGGCTGGAGGGATGGCGCACGATGGACCGCACGTCTAGCCGTCGACGCAACAGGCCCGAAAACGACAGCCGGCCCGGCTCGCAGACTTCGGCTAGGAGGAGTGCGAGTGCATCGCCATCACAAGATCGATCTGGGGCTGCCGGGGGCGAATGAGATTCGCAGGCGATGGATTGGTTGGACTCTGACTTTCTCCCATAAGGATTGCTCTATCTCGTCGTTCTTGGACTCTGGCCTGGACATCCCGAGGGCGGCAAGGGGACCGCCTGCTTTGGGGGACACTCTCCCCTGACGCGCAAGTACTCTGTTTTTGGAATGGGATAAGCGCTCTGCTGAGTTGGGGTGGCGGGCAGTTGAAGGTCCGTTTAGCAGGGAGGCAGGGTGGGAAGGGATGGGGGGGGGGTTGGTTCTTTTTCATGGGAAATTCACTAAGTCGATCAAGAACTGTACAGTGTGTTTTGACAAGAATTGTACTATTGCAGGTGCGGATGATTCTTTCTGGACATATTATGTGTTTGATGATTGGTGATGGCGGATGAACGACTCAATGCCGTGAGGGTGGATGGGGCGCAGACGAGTGGCTCCGCCCTCCGGCTTCTTTCCTGGAATGTGCGGGGCCTAGGAGATAAGGTGAAACGCGGCCTAGTCCTGTCTGAAGTAAAGCGCTATAAACCAGACTTGGTACTCATGCAGGAGACTCATTTGGTGGGTGGAGCTACCAGGGCCCTGGACAGGAGGGGGTATAGAATGCTTGTACACTCCGAATTTTCCACTGGTTCACGGGGCACAGGTATACTGATCAAAAAATCCTCCCATTTCATCACACTTAGTACTAAATCCGACAATCAGGGGTGCTTTGCGGCGGTAGTGGGGCAGTGGGACGGTCGCCCGTTAACGGTGGTCTCAGTGTATATCCCGCCTTCCCTACACTCGGTGATGCTTCCAGCCCTGGGCGACTTCTTGCTGTCCCTCCCGGACGGTGACATGCTCTTGGGTGGGGACTTCAATGCAGCTGCAGACCCGCAGCTCAACAGGTTTCCGGTGGCTGCTTTGCCGGGGGGACCCTCCCGGTTTCGGCAGTTCTTAGAGGCACTGGGGCTGATAGATGTTTGGCGCCATGTTCACCCCCTGATCAAACAATACACGTTTCATTCCACAGTCCACAACAGTCTATCCCGCATTGATTACTTCTTAGCGTTGGGGGACGGGATACAGCGAGTGGACGAGGTAGGCATACACCCTCGAGGCATCTCCGACCACTCACCATTGACCCTCACCATTACCTCCCTGACACAGTCCCGTCGCCGCATATGCCCCATTCAGGCCTCTTACCTTAAAGTCCCGAAAATCAGGAGGGCTCTTCAGAAGACCACGGAGCAGTACTTCATTGAAAACGAACCGACTGCGGCTTCTGCCGAGATTCTCTGGAAGGCCTATAAAACGGTATTGCGGGGACAGGCTATAGGCTCAATAGTGGCGCATAGGAAGGAACGAACAGCTGAGCACTCTGCTCTCGAGCTCCAACTGCGCGAAGCCACAACCACCCACGAAGCTGACCCCACGGAAGACACGGCACACATCCTTACACTTCACCAGCAATTATACACAGACCATGCACGCCTCACGGTACAGGGGCATATCACTGAGACACAGAATCGGGTGTACGATGTAGGGGACAAGGCAGGGAAGATGCTGGCCTGGCTTGATAAGAGAGGGGGTAGCTCCAGGGGGATCCAGCAGGTGAGGGACGGAAATGGCACAATGCTAACTGACCCCGACCGGGTGGTGGAGGCGCTGGCGTCCCACTTCGAAAAGGTGTATACTCCCGAAAGGGAGGTGACCGTGATTGCGGCCCAGTGTGCGCTGAGCGACATAGATATTCCGTCGCTGCAACCGGAGGCCGTGGCCGACCTGGAGGCGGCATTGACTACCGACGAACTTCTGTTAGCCATAGGGGCGCTCAAACCCGGTAAGGCACTTGGGCCGAACGGCATTCCAGTCGAGTGGTTCCAAGCACGCACTGAAGACCTTTGTCCCTACTTACTTAAGATGTACGTAGAATGTCGAGAAAAGGGACAGCTCCCGCTGGATCAGCGGACGGCCACGATAGTGGCTATACCAAAGCCCGGTAAGCCTACGGAAGAGTGCTCATCCTACCGCCCCATCTCTCTGCTGAATGCAGAAAGTAAAATTTTAACGAAGCTCCTGGCCAACCGCCTACTGCCTCACCTGTCTGACCTTATCCACCCAGATCAATCGGGGTTCATGCCTCATAGAAACACTGCACTTAATCTCAGAAGGGCACACGGGGTGCTGGCAAGGGCGGACCAACTTAGCGATAGTGCAGTTATACTGGCCCTGGACGCGAAGATGGCTTTTGACCTGGTGGAGTGGACCTACCTCTTCGAAGTCCTGTCTCACATGGGCTTCAGCCCGAACTTCATATCATGGATAAAGCTACTCTATACAGCGCCAGTGGCACATGTGGTGGCGAATGGCCACATATCACGCACGTTCCCGCTTGGCCGTGGCACCCGGCAGGGCTGCCCTCTATCTCCCCTGCTCTTTGCGCTTACCCTGGAGCCTCTGGCTATTCGCATCAGACATACTCCCTTACTCAAGGGAATTCAATGGAAGGAAGGATGGGAGGACCGCTTGTCCCTCTATGCGGACGACATGCTGGTGTATCAGACAGATCCCGAGCGTGGAGTTCCGGCCCTTTTGCGCTTGTGCGACGAACATGGTGAGGTTTCAGGCTACACCATTAACTGGAACAAGTCGGAGTTGTATGTGCTGGCAGGGAGCACCCCGACACTCGGGCCAGACTGCCCTCTGAGACTGGCCGGCTCCTCCTTTAAATACTTAGGTATCCATATCACGAGGGACCCTTCTGAACACAAGAGACTGAACCTCATGCCACCACTGGAACGTCTCAAACAGGACGAAGGCTTCTGGGCAGGGTTGCCGTTAACGATGTTGGGGAAAGCTGCATTGTACAAAATGAAGTCACTGCCCCGTTTTCTGTACATCCTGGATAACACACCATTCCCGGTGGCAGCGGGATACTTCAGGAAGGTCGCAGCGGTGGTTTCCGGGCTGTTGTGGGGAAATCGCCCTGCGCGCATAGCCCAAGCTAAACTCTGCAGAGGCTGGTATGAGGGAGGCATTGCACTTCCTAACTTGCACTTATACTACTGGGCAGCACAACTCAGGCCCATCAACCAATGGCTGCATGCTCCGCAGTCTGACCCGGCATTCCAAGCGGACAGGGCACAGTTGGGCACCAATAACATACTTGCCCCGCTTTACGATCGGAGGAAGCTGAGACTGCTCATAGGCCCCACTAAACTCACTGTAGACACCTGGCACGCGGCGACTGCTGTGCTAGGATGGAAAGGTACGCTTACTAAGCTCACCCCGCTCTGGGACACGCGCGCTTTGGGCAATTTAAGGACCAGTAAGGGGTTTTCCCGCTGGGACTCCATCGGCATCTCCACAGTGGGGGATATGTGGGAGCAGGGAGATGTTATTTCATTCGCCCGCCTGAGAGAAATATATGACCTCGGACCGCACGAGTCATATCGATACGTGCAGATCCGCCATGCCCTGCTCTCTGACATCCCTGCTGGATCGACTCTCCCTGAGTCCTCCCCGCTGGAGGAACGCCTCCTGACCGACTTCATGGTAGAGAGAGCAACTTCCCTGACATACCGTAAGCTCCTAAATAACTCACCAGATCCTCTGACACCCCTCAAGGACAGATGGGAGCGGGAGGTAGGCGCCCTAGATGAGTGCGAGTGGAATGAGGCTCTAGCTTCCCCCAAAGAAGCGGGCATATCGGCCAGGATGAGGCTGGTCCAGCTAAAGGTCCTTCACAGGGTATACTACACGAGGACACTGCTACACCGCATCCACAGAACTCCACACTAAGCATGAGCGAATTTTGCGGATCTCGCGTTCGCGAATTTTGCGGATTTGCGGATTCGCAATCCGCAAAATCCGCGAATTCCCGCGAATTTGCGGATTTTTTTTTTTTTGTGTTCGCCCGTGTTTCTGCCAGTTCGCGAGGGTTTTGTACACTTTCGCAAATTGCGAACTTACCTGTCGGGTCGCAAGTTTCGCGAACTTGTTGTTTCTACGTGTCCAGCCTGTTTGGGACACTCTTCTTCATCACTGCCACTCTCTGTCACCACTGCCACTCTCTGACTACTCATGCCACCCTCTGGCCCACCCATGCCACCCTCTGTTTCATCACCACACCCTCTGGTTGTCCAGTGTACATTATTTTCGGCAAAGCAAAGCACACCTTCCCTGCCTCAAGTGACCTGAATTAATTTGGGGCTGATTAATGTGTCACAGAATATTTTTTTAGCTGGCACCTGCTTCCTTAGTGCGCCCTGATTAGTGATCTTTTGCACTTGCTAAGTGCTTTCATTGTTGCAAAATTAGTTACAACACCTGCCCTGCCCCAACTGACAATAATGAATTAGGGGCTGATTAATGGATTTTAACTTCCAGCCTGGCTCCTGCTTGTCTCCCTTAGCTGTAATTCAGGACCTTTGTGGCATATGTGTAACTATTCTGAGGTTCAGAGCAGGGTCACATAATAGTTTCAACTGGCAACTGAACTCTGGAGGGGCCCCTCAGGAAGCACTACAGGAAATGGCTACTAATGATGAGCCTGAACTTTTGAACCTGGTAAGTAGTTACTTTCAGTTTTGCTAAGATCGTATTTCTGCAATTTTGCACTTATTCGCGGGGCGCGAACTCACGCGAACTCACGCGAACAGTGCGAGCAGTGCGAGCAAAATCCGCTGCTCGCGGATTTGCGGATTTTGCGGGAGATTCCCAAATCTCGCGGATTGCGGATTTCCCGAAAATCCGCAAAATCCGCGAGCGGAACGGATTTTCCGCCCATGCCTACTCCACACCCCTTTTGCTTGGGTAGTTGCGGGGATGAGGGTACCTTCTTTCACACGTTCTGGGACTGCCCACGCATACAAAACTACTGGCGCCAAGTTTTGCGTACTATATCCCAGGTGCTGGAGGTCTCGGTCCTTCCGGAGCCACGGCGGTGTCTCCTCAATGTATGGGAACCGACAGACCTGTCACGGCATGGCCGCCTCTGGGTGACACTGGGAATGATGGTGGCGAAGCGGGACATTGCGCAGCGTTGGGGGGTGGCAGACCTTCCGACAACATCACAGTGGTGCATGAACATGGATAGAACGATGGTAACTGAAAGGGCGGTGTACCTAAGTCGGGCCTGTCCTGGCAAGTGGAACAAGGTCTGGTCCCCATGGAACGTATACCGGGGCGACATCTGCGATCCACTGCCAGAGGATGATCCGCTAGACTCGGATGATGATGAGGGGATGGAATGAGGGGGATTGATTGCGGGGGGGGGGTCCTTCGGGAGGGCAGTGGGGGGGTGGTAATCTCTTCACACCCCACGTTGATTCCTAGATAACACGGCGCTTTATCCTGTCCTAGGGCTACTCCTATAACTATCCTGCAATGTACATTGTCAATGATCGCACTGTGATTTCCCGATGTTCTTTTGTTCCCTTTGTCATTTTCAGAAAATAGAAAATGAAAACCTCATCTACTCTGTATGAAAAGTGTGCTAGCGCCCTTCATTCATTCCTGTGGCAAGCCTTTCACTACAATGACTTTTTCAACACATGGACTTTAATTCCACAAGGCTGTCATTGCGATTTTCCTCTTTCATTTAGCGGCCGGCCCCTCGGGGTTGTAGGCGGCATGCTGTGTAACAATATGAAGGTACAATAAAGGTTTTCAAAAAAAAAAAAAAAAAAAAGAAAATGGTATATTGAGCTCTGAGGAAGAGCATACTATGGCATATTGTAACATGCTTCTTGTGGCGCCCTCTCTTTCCGTATGCCAACAGTTTACCTCATGCACCCGTACAATTTTTATTTCCACCACACCATATTTGCAAGTGACCCAGACAGGCAAATTCAAGATGGCTGACTTTATAGAAATGTAAGTTCCTCATCAACCCACTACAACGCTCAAATGTTGATGGATGTAATTCATGAGTTCATGCCTGCGAAGACAATCAACAGAATATACAAATATATTCATGGATGAAATCCATCCCACACCTTTATGTAAGATTCATTTCTTGGGTTGACACTAAACCATAAAAAACATACTTTCTCATAAAGCTCTACTTTTAAGCCTATAGCAGAGTACTTGCAAATGTGGGATTTGTTTTATCACAAAGCAACAACTACCATCGGACCAAAAATAGAGACCCTACTTTTTTAGCCCCTTTTATATTCTCACCTGTGTTAATCTGCAAATAAACTGATCAGCCAAATTTTGCCTGGATGAACCAAAGGTTTAGTGAATCTCTTGTAGATTCAACATATGACACAAAAGTTATTTTCAAATCAATAAATGCCTTTGAACCGTTACTACAGGATCCTATAGCTAATTTGGAAGTATATACTCGGACACACAGCAAGGGGGACATATAGCTGATTTGATAGTAGATTCTCAGGCACAAAGCTACAGAGTCCTATTCATGATTCTATGCTAGATTCTCAGGCATGTAGCAACAAGATCATATTAATGAGGGTCATAGAGCTGATTTTATAATATATTCTTAGGCGCATAACTAGAGGGAGATATAGCTGATTCGATAGTAGATTCTCAGGCACAAAGCTACAGAGTCCTATTCATGATTCTATGCTAGATTCTAAGGCATGTAGCAACAAGATCATATTAATGAGGGTCATAGAGCTGATTTTATAATATATTCTTAGGCGCGTAACTAGAGGGAGATAAAGCTGATTCGATAGTAGATTCTCAGGCACAAAGCTACAGAGTCCTATTCATGATTCTATGCTAGATTCTCAGGCATGTAGCAACAAGATCATATTGCTGAGTCTATAGTTCATTCTCAGACACATAGCTAGAGGGTCATGTAGTTGATTCTATAGTATATTCTTAGGCACACAACTAAAGGGTCATATAACTGATTCTGCTGGCGGAATTGTAAAATATTACATTTCACTGGCGGCATTAGTGGCATTTTGGTGACTGTTCCGGCCAAATTCTGCCATTTGCTGCATAGCAGATTTTTTTCTTGTGCTCGACAAAAGAACGGTAAGTTGGCGAGCAAGATTTGGCATCCCCTCGCGCTATTTACGGTCACTAGGAGGACATTCAGTAAAATGTTTCTAAAGCTGGCGGTCGCAACCGTTCACGATACGAAGGCTGTCACTGGAGTAGAGAATCTACTCGAGCAGCACTTAAATCTACTCTAGTAGGTGCACCCTCGGGCACCTCAAGTGGTGAGTGCTGATTTTCAACATGGAACGTGCTCCCAGCACTAAGTCACAGTGCAAGCAGCTCGACACGTCTATTTCTGCTCAATGGTGTAGCTCCGTGGAATATGGCAGAGTTTTTATGGAACCACGCGGAATTCTGTGGAGTCAAACTCCGCGAGTTCTGCCCACCCCTATTTTATAATATATTCTCAGGCACAAGGCTACAGAATCCTAGTGCTAATTCTACAGTATATTCTCAAGCATGTAGCTAGAGGGTCTTGTAGCTGATTCTATAGTATATTTCCAGGCATATAGATACAGGGTCATATTCCTGGTACTATAGTACATTCCCAGGCACATACAAATGGCGTCAAATAGCTGGTTCTGTAGTATATTCTCAGGCATGTAGCAACAAGATCATATTGCAGATCCAATAGATCATTCTCAGGCACCTAAGTAAAGGGTCATACAGCTGATTCTGTAGTACATTCTCAGGCACACAGCTAAAGGATCCTATTGCTGACTCCAGAGTACATTGTCAAGCATGTAGCTGGAGGGTCATATAGTTGATTATATAGAACATTCTTAGCCATGTATCTTGAGGGTCATACAGCTGATTCTATAGTAGGGCTGGTGAAATCCCGTCCTGCCATTGGATATGAGGGAATTTTGCTGACTGTTCCAGACAAATGCGAAGCTGCTTGTCACAACAGTAAACTCAAGTAGTTGCACCCTCAGGCACTCACCGTGGTGCAGTTGGTGCTGATTTTCCAACACGCAAATTGCTCCCGATGTTAAATTACATTACGAGAGGATCTACAAGCCTAATTCCACTTGTCGGAGTAACTTTTCCAGAATCTAGCAGAGTTTTTATGTAACTGTGCGGAATTCTGTGAGTTGAAACTCAGTGAGTTCCGCCCATGCATCTGAGTATATTCTCAAGCACGTAGTTGGAGGGTCGTATCACAGATCCTATAGAATATTCTCAGACACGTAGCTAAAGGGTCTTATTGCTGATCCAAAAGTATATTCTCAGACACGTAGCTAAAGAGTCTTATTTCAGATCCAAAAGTATATTCTCAGACACGTAGCTAAAGGGTCTTATTTCAGATCCAAAAGTATATTCTCAGACACGTAGCTAAAGGGTCTTATTGCTGATCCAAAAGTATATTCTCAGACATGTAGCTAAAGAGTCTTATTTCAGATCCAAAAGTATATTCTCAGACACGTAGCTAAAGGGTCTTATTTCAGATCCAAAAGTATATTCTCAGACACGTAGCTAAAGGGTCTTATTGCTGATTTGAGAGTACATTCTGAGGCACGAAGCACAGAGTCATATGATTGAGTCTATAGTATATTCTCAAGCATGTACTTACAGGGTCCTATTGCTGATTCTATAACATATACTTAGGCACATATGTACAGGGCCCTACTGCTGATTCTATAGTATATTGTTAGGCACGTATCTACCGGGTCCTATCTTAGGGATCCTGAAACATTGTTTTCTATATTTCATTCAGACTATCGTCTGGGATCCACTCAATTGCTATGCAAAGCCCAACTAGAGATGATACACTTGGTTTTGAGCATTTACTTACAAGTGAGTTTTACGGAATGGAAACATAACATTTGGGGTCATGAAAATTGATTTTCTGCCAACAGTAAGAAAAGTGGAGTGTCTTAATCTATCATGATAAACTGATCTGTATTGTAGGAATCCATCAGTCACATTGTTTTGTTTCTTATCTAAATTGTGTCTTCAATTTGCATCAGTGCATTTTAGAAATATATCTGATCCAGTATGAATGTACATGTGATCCATTGGTGTGGGTGGAGTCACGGTCTAGTTGTATTGATTATTTGTTGATTAATGCATGAAAATGATTGAGGTGATTTAAATTGAAAATATGTATATTTAAAGCATAAATCTGCTTAAAACATTTTTGTATGTGTTTTCATCGCTTCAGCCCTGATGAAGTCCGTTTAGGACAAAACACGTTGGCTGGGCTGAATTAATGTTTACATCTACAAAAAGAACAGAAATAAATCAAGATTCTTACACCATGACTTTTGTGTACTACTAATGTACCCTCCCGTAATTAGGGGTTGCATGATTTATATATTTGGTGTATATTAGTTAAGATGTCTGGGCATCATCAATTATGGAAATGTGAAGTTTCTAAAAAAGATTAGCGATATTATCAATGATAACACGTGTAGATAATAGACGCGACTGCCCTGTATGTGCTAAGTATTTTTGCATAGTGATTCGTTGGCGGTAGAATCAAATACAGTTGAGTGTCTGGGTCTAACTAATGAACTAATATGGATAAATACTAGTGCAACTACCCTATAGCCCTACTGCCCTTCTTTGTCTTATAGGACTGATTTTACAATGATGTTAGAAAGCCTTATCTTTGTTTGCAGCCTAGGGTCTTTGGTCTCCAGATCTTCTTTGCTGAATGAAAACAGACCCTGTTTTGACACTTCTTGCCTTGACGCCGGCACCCGTACTGCCCTGCTTGTGCAATACATTTCCCTGGTGCATGAAGGCCTGTTGGACTTGGCCCTTCTGGCAGGTTCACCCCTGAACTTTTTGCCTAGTGATTTCTGGTCTTTGCGCACTTTGACACTGTGGCGCAGTGTAAAGTGCGTGCTCTCCCTGAGTGCGTGTGTGAGATTGGCCTGCTCTCCCATAAGAATGCATGGGGAATGTCTGTGTCCCTGGTAGTTCCTGATGCGTGAGGCGTGCATGGTCAAGTTTGGTATGTGCGAACTCGTGAGAGTGAATGCTGCGTAATGGTATGTGCGGCGTGTATGTGTCTTGTGCGGAAGCGCCACTTCTAGACATGGCTGAGTATGTGCTGTGAAGGTGCTGGCGTGTGATTGGATGGAGCTGGCTGGGATGCCAGGCTCCAGGAGTCTGTGTGGGTCTGCCCCGGTGGTGAATGGAGAGATTAGCATGCTGATGTGAGGGAGGGGCTGCGCCTGTGTCCTGAATGAGGCTGGGTTTCCCCCACACAATGCTGGCTCCGCCCCCTGTGGTGTGACTGATGACTCTAGCCTGCCTGATGAATGAAAGGGGTGGTTGAGTCATCAACAGTGCTCACAGACCAGCTGCGACTGGTTCTGCCCCCACCCTGCACCTACAGACAAAGGAAAAGGTGTATAAAAGAGGGGCTGTGACCCCATGAAAATGTTCTTGTTTGCTGCTTGAATCTGCCAGGGGCCTGCTGCTGCTTGGGCTCAGGGGAAGGCTTGCCTCCCCGAGCCCTGCCCAGCCCCTGGACTGCTGAGATGCTGGATTGCCAAAGGATTGTGTTGCTTTCTGTGCCTTCCTAGCGCTTGGGAGCGCTTTATCCTGCCTATAGCGCTGGGAGCGCGGTTTTCATGCCCACAGCGCTTGGGAGCACTGTTTATCCAAGCCGGTGCCCACCCGGCATTTGCCCGCTGTAATTGCCGATTTTTGAAGCCCCTGACGAGTGCCCACCTCGCCAGGGACCGTGCCGCTATGTTCGTGGCCATAGCGAGAGCCCACCTCGCCTTATTTAAATTATCGGGAGCTCACCCCGTGTGGAAATCACCGCCGCAGTCCAGAAACCCTGCCGGGCCGCCGCGCTGCCTACGGCGACCCGGAAATCCTACCTCCATTACCCCAGCGCCGCGCTGCCATTGGCTGCAGCGCGACCCGGAAGTCAGGCAAGCTGTGGTAGGACCTTTTGGACATCTGGAAGCAGGAAGCAGCGGGAGCCGACCCCGTGTTCCTGCGTGTGACCGCCAGCAAGTCTCCCCATGTGGAGTGGGACTGTGGGAGGAGAGCCCCGGTCTGCCGAGTAAGTGCCCGCGCTGCCTGGAGAGTGAGAGGAGCCCCCGCCCCATGGCCCGGTGAGTATGGGCGTCTTGAGGCTCAGGGGCATGGCTGGTGTTCGAGCCCAGCCAGGCTCGGGACGTCCGAAGGTCTCCTTGTTCTCCCGGTGAGTGCCTGCAAAGGGGAGGGGGCAGTCGGGGCACATTGCCGGTGCCCGCCCCTCCCCTCCAGAGCAAGACCCTTGGTGCTCAGAGGCCCGTGAGGCCTCCCCTGATGCAGAGTCCCCCGAGAGGGACTCCGTTTATTTAATTCCGAGCCCGAGAGGCTCAAAGGGGCCCAGTTGTTTCTCGAGCCTTGAGAGGCTCCCCCTTTTGCGCATTGTTCTCGAGCCCTGCGAGGCTCCAACGCTGGCTACCTTTCTAAAGAGCCCACGAGGCACAAGGGGGCACTTTGATTACTGAGCGCCCACGAGAGGCTCAGGGGCCATTTGTTTATGCAGAGCCTGCGAGGCTCCCACGTTGGCCCATCCTTGCTTGCACCAGTTGCCCAGCACTTTGTGGGCAACTGCCACGTTTAGGCCCCTGACTTTGGACACAGGGCGTCCTAGCCCTAGAGAGGCCAGTTGGTCTAGGGACTGCCACAGGTGGTGGCTAATGTGATGTTTGCTCTATTGTGTTGTCCTGCACCGCTGAATGTGTTGTTGATGCATCATGTGCCTTGTTCCTTACACCGCTGAACGTGTGTTGATGCGTCATGTGTTCCTTACACCGCTGAATGTGTTGTTGATACATCATGTGTTTTGTCCCCAGGTCTATACCCCTAAATGTAAGTTGATATTTAGTTGGTTGTTCTTGCTAGTACAGGTGGTGCTAGTGAGGTCCTGGTTCCCTGCGTGACCTGTTCCTAAGGTGGTTAGGATTGCGTAGGGAGTACTTACCTGATTACCAGTAGTTACTTGTGTTGTGCTACAGTGATTTTCTGTTATGGGCTAAGTGATATTCCAAGGGCTTGATACTAAGCTTGCCCCTGACCAGAGTCCCAGGACCAGTGGACTCTATTGTGCCTGCCCTGACAAATTGCTGGGACTTGTCTGATCCCTCTTGGGCCCCTGGGGCCTCGCTGAAACGTGCCTCGCTCATTCCCCTCGGCAGCTCGTGCACGGCAGCCCGTCCAAGCCTCGAGCAGCACCGCTCTCCCCTGAGCCACGCCGCTTCGCTGGGTCGCCTGCATCCTGCCTTCCCCTCCTCTTCTGAGCCGCACACATTGGTCGCCCCAGAGAAACGCTTGTACCTTGCCGGTGGCCCGCTCAAGCCTCGAGCCGCACCACTCTCCCCTGAGTCGTGCCGCTTCGCTGGGCCGCCCGCTCAAGTTTACTAAGGAGGTCACTCGCATTATCCCTGCAACCAGGTCGGGAGGTACTGTCCGTTAGGCTCTATGTTTAAGTTCTAGACCTACAAGTATTGTGTTCTAAAAGTGCTGATTCCTGACAGTGGTCCAGGTGGCCCTGTCTTGTACATAATCCCCTGTAAATTCTGCCCGTGCCCCTGGCACAATGTAAAGTGTGTGTTTTATCTAATGTGTTTTGGTGTAATACAAAGGCTATTTTTATATATAACCTTGTGTGGAGTTTCCTTTGGGGTGGGCCTTGGGTGTTGTTGCCGGGGTGCGTGCGCAAATACTTAGCTCATATCGCCTCCAAGTTTAGCCTTGCTGCTCGCGCCACGTTACCTAGAGGGCGAGTAGGGGTTATCTTGGCGTGTAACTCCCTTGCCCTGACTTAGGAGTGGTGGTCTCTGACTGACTTTGGCGCAAGCCCTGGCCAGCCAGGGATCCCATTTCTAACAAGGCCTCAACCTCTTCCAGTACATTGCCAGCAAGAGTGACTGCAATTTTGCTGGCATCATTAATCTTCAAGATCTTGGGTTTAGCCATGTCAATGTTGAGGCCAACTTGTGCTGATGCGGCTGCCACATTGTCGGTCTTCTCTTGCTTCTGTAGATGGGTCGAATCGTCTGTACAATCCAGGTCCAGGTGGTTGAGCTGCAACCAAGGTGTCCACTGGATCCCATTTCTTCTCTTTGCTGTGGATATGTTCATTAACAGTCTATGGCCAACAGGAAGAGTCATGGAGAGAAAAAACAGCCCTGGCAATCTCCAGGTCTGACTTGGCCGGCTTCAGGGATTAGTCCTCCATGGACTCCCTTGCAGGTCATCACCTCGCATTGGTTCCTGATGATTTTTTCAAGTTTATCTGGCACACCATAGTGGCAGGGGAGTTTCCAAAGAGTTTCTCTGTCCACAATGTCGTACGCCTTCTCATTGACAATGAGGTTGACATAGAAGGGGGAGGTCTATTCCATTGACTGGTCAATTATGATGTACATTGTCAGTCTGGTCTGTACAGGATCGATCTGTGCGGAAGCCAGACATGTGGTGGTCCAGCACCACTGATTAGGATGTGACCGCCACCCTGGCGGTCGCATTCCGCAATCTTGACATTGCGGTGGGTGCTGCCAGCAATCGGAACGATTGACAACCGGAGCAAAAGCGGTGGACGCTCTTTGCGTCCGCCGAAATACCCCAGCCATTATAATATTATAATATGGCGGGCAGTAAATTGGGTTTGGATGGCGGGTGGATTGCCACTGGAGTGGTGATCTGCCCGCCATCCTAATCAACCTCTTAGTTTCGACTTGTTCCTTCATTCTTTTCAGGGTGACTCTGTTGAGCCCTTTGCCTTGGGTTGATAGATACTTTCCCCCTCTATAGTTTGCATAGTCACTCACGTTGCCTTTCATTGGGATCTTGATGAGATAGCCCTCATTCCGGTCTAATGGCACCTCTTTCTCTCCGCAAATCCTTCCAAACATGGGGCAGATTTACAATAAGTGGCGCATCCCTGCATATCACCAGGGATGCGCCAGGTATTGTGCGCCATGCCTCCGCCACCATGGATGCGCTGCTTTTACAATGCGGTGCACCATGGGGCAAAACTGGCACAGATGCGTCACGCATAGGTGCCGTAAAGGTGGCGAATTGCTGGAGTTGCGTCGCATGCGCGACACTGCTCCAGCAATGCTCTGGGGGGGCCATTCTACTAATGCTGCGCCAAGCCTTACGCCTGCTTCAAGCAGGCGCAGGGTTTTGAAGCAGCATAGGCCCCAAAGTGACTGAGGGAAATCTTGTAGATTTTTCCGCCCCCTGCGCAGGAACGCCTACTACTGGCGCAGGGCTACAACGCGACACATCTCTCATATGGGTCACGTCATAAATACCCGCAGCATGGCACATCTTTTGCGCCACCGCTGCATCACAAAAGTGACGCAACGGCGGCATAAATGGGGTGCAAGGGGCTTGTAAATCTGCCCCATGGTGTAGAGCATGCCTACCAATGTTTCAATGTCTGCCTTCAGTGTCTCTGGAGAAATGTTATCAGGCCCTGGTGCCTTAACATTTCCCATGTTTGATGGCTTGCAATATTTCTTCCTCAGTTGGTGTGCTGCAGATGACTGCCAAGTCCTCGTAAGTGGGCTGTATGTCTGATGGAGACTGCAGCATGTGCTGGTTCAGCTGTTCTTCAAAGCTCTCCGTCTGTTTTCCTTCTTGGCCTCTGTGACCCATGATTGTCTACCCAGTTTTGTCTTTGACAGGTCTTTCTGTCTTTCTGTATCTGCTGAGGAGTTTCCTTGTTATGTTGTAGAGTTCTTTCAAGTTTCCATGGCTGGCTGCTTTCTGGGCTTCTGTGGCAAGACCATTGAGGAATATTCCCTTGTCTGGTTCGAAGCTTCTCTTTGTCTCCTTGTTGGTTTTGGTGTATTTGCCTTAAGCTTTTGTTTGGTCCTGTCTTGTACAGCTGGTGTTGACTGCAGCTTTTCTTTCACTGTTCTAATAAAATCTCAATTACATGTGTACATCATGGGATGGATATTTATCTAAACGCCAAACAGCTTAGCAATCAAATCAACACGGTACTGTTGTACACTTGCAAACTAGAACTTGGGCAGCTATTAATTTTATAGGATAATTGTCGTTACTTCTATTTGTTCTCTTTTGAAAACTAGTTTGCTAAAGCATTATCCTGGATATTTCCCTTGAAGTGGGATGTGGGGTCCTTCATGTGGTGTTTACAAGGCAGTACTACATTGTTCCGACTCACCTCCACCGTCACCTCCACCTCCTCCATGGCCGCCATGATCATCATGAGGTTCTGAAAAAGAATGGAAAGCAAGGAAATTTCAAACTATTTCTTCAACTGGACATCTTAGCTCATAATTTTATTCTATTTATAAATTCATAATACAAATGAAAATGTGGGTTAATGTTTGTACCAAATTGGAAAACATTTCTGGTGAGGGCAAGTGTGGCGCATTCCATTATAAAGGTGACCGGAGTGTCTGCCGTCCACTACCCTGATCATGGGGCACTCTCTACCGCTCCTAGAGTGGCAGCCTGGGGAATATTGGTGTAGAGTGACTCTACATTAAGTATAACCTGCAAGTCAATTTGGTGTGTTTCATTTGTGTTTTTTATGAGACTAACACATCTCTGATTGTCTTGTGCAAATACAAATTGTTGGGTCAGCACTCTTCATCCATTGGTCTGCTCAAGTCCATTCACATATTACTTCTACCCCCCCCCCCCCCCCACAGCAGCGGGCCAGCGTTCTCTGTTAGGCTGCCCCGGGACACCAAAGGTGGCACAGACCCTGAGCGGTCTAGTGGTTGGGGGGACCAGTAGTCCCCCGTGATGTCACTTCCTGTCCTGGAGGAGGGGTTAAACAGCTATATAGGCTAGGGGGGAGGGTCGAGCGCCCTCTTTGTTCTTTGCAGCAGCGAGCTGACTTTCACCCCCTCCCCCTGGCTGATCACGCATCGCGGGTCTAGAAGACTGCCCTGCATTTTCCCTCCCATCCGCTTACCCTGCTCTTGGGCAGATCGGGGGGGGGGGTTGTTGATACTAATGACTTGTCTTTGTGTTGCAGGCGGAGTTACAGGGCGATCCAATACAGGAAGGTACAGAAGGGTACCCTCTACATGAGCACCGGAAGGGTGCGTGAGCGAATTATCCCCCAGGGAGATCCACGATGGATCCTGGAGGACCGACGGTGCCCCGTTAGTCCTTTGGGCGGTTGTGTACCTGAGCAACGGGGGGTTGCCAACGCTCTGCCCCCCCGAGGGGGGAGGGGCGTGAGTATTGGGCGGACGAGGGGTTCGCCGGGGGAGGGGTTAGACCTTCCCCCCAAAACTGACAACGCCCCCAGGGTTAACACCGCGGGGGTTATAGCTCATCAGGTGGGCGGGTCGCGAGAGGCGGCTTGCTCTGGATCTCCCGTAAGATAACCCAACACGTTGGCATAATGTTTATGCTAATAAAACTGCAACAACTTTCTCCATCAAATTGTGTTTTGTCGATTATTGGTGGAAGGGTGTGTTGTATGAAGAAAGCTCTGGGTTTGGGCCGATATTGGCACTAAACCCATTGGCTGCCTCGCACTAATCATGAAGGTATTTTCCTAGAAAACCTGCTCACAAACATTGAAAAAGTAGCACAATTCAGTGGCAGGGCTGGTGTGCCGTGGCAACTTTAATTTTTATATGTTTGTAAAATATTTTTGATTATTGGATATGTTGTAAAATCAATAAAAACATCTGCACACTTTTGATTTTTCTTTCATGATACACATGAGCTGTCTTCTTACATGGGCTTTCAGACAGCCCTCTTCACCCATGGTCTTTCTTGTGTATTCTTGTTTTGCTTCTGGCCGCCCCAGCATGCACCGCGGAGCCCTGGGACAGCCCGCTTGAGCCATCAGCCCCCTTCACTGTGCATTGTCCACTCTGCTTGAAGGGTACTTGCACTAAGAAATAGTTCCCTTGTCTGCCCCAGACAATGATGTTGATGGATGCTTTTTTTTAAAAAAAAATGTATTGCCTGGTCGCTCTCTAGACTCTGCTGCCCAACTTCTGCCACCGCGTGCAGTACCACGCGCCATGTCTGGGAGATGAGTCATGAGTGAGTTATAATCTCATTGAAAGATACAGAATGCGCATGGCCATGCGCATGCGTGGTTGACCACTTTGAATGTTTCTTTCAAACTTCATTACAAAAACATTCAAAGAAAGGGCCCTGTCCATACGCATGCTCAGGCAGACACTCTTGAAATGATTTTTAATGAAGATTTACAAATTATTTTAAAAAAAGAATGGCAAAGCCAGTGGGCTTGCAGTCAACAACAGGACTAATGGTTTTGCCATTGCTTATTTATTATAGTGTGTGTGTAAACATCTAAAGCTGCCTCTTGCTCAGATCTAAACAAATGCTGCCAAGTAGGACTTGCTGCCGCAGAACGAATGAATGTGTATGTGGTCTGAGTCTCTGTGCCTCCCCTTCACTGCAGCTGTGCTCCCTGCCCTCCAGGGCTGATCAGAAAGAGCCCGGCCAGAGCAGCCAGGAGATGAGGAGGCAGCATCCGTGGTAAAAGGGTTCTATTACCCACTGCTGCTGCATCAGAGCAACAACATACTCAGAGGCATATTTACAAGCCCCCATCACCACAGGGCTGTCACTTTTACAGATATTCCGGTGGCAATAGGGCTTTGCCTTATATACAAGGTGGCGTTCAGTCACTTTACATGGCTTAACACTGCCTTGTAAATAAGACCCCTTTTCACGCTATACTTGGCATGAAAGGGGATTGCTGTAAGAGATTGTTTATGTGCAGGAAGGGACACATTCCAGCACATGAACAATCATTCCCTGCAATGCAGGCACCCTTGCACTATGGTGCAAGGGTGCCTGTGTTGGCGCTAGGCAGCTGAATTTAGCGCCAGCGCTAGGTAAAACGCAGGCATGTGCTGTATCTTTGTAAATGCGCCATAGCCCTATGTTTTCGGAACAGATGCCGCGCTCCACCATTCCCTTGTAAATATCCCCTCAATTCGTCTATCTAAATCCTGCAATTCCTCGAGTTCAGGCCTGACATCTAGAGTACATGACAGGTTACCCCAGTGCGGCCTGGCCGCTGTGTAGGAGGTTGACATAGTCTTCTTCTGATGAAATTAAATGAGATTTATAGAGCACATGTAAAACCCGTGGTTGTCTAGGTGCCAGCTCAGAGAAGAACTGCTAAGAGGAAAAAAAAATATCTATTGAATAGCCATGTTTTGAGTGCATTCCTAAAGGCCAACAGATCAATTTTTCTTTTCAGTTCCAGTGGAAGAGAATTCCAAAGTCTGGTAGTGAAAACATAAAAAGTGTTGCCGCCCCATATTGACATCATTCTGCACCCTCTGTAAGGTAGGCGAGAGTCTGCAGCCTTTTAGCTGTCAGCACAGGCACTGGGCGCAAAGTGCTCTTTGTCAAAGCCACAAGAGGGTGGCATGCTGTGTGGTGCTGGCAGGAGGGTGACATGTTGAGATGGTGCTGGCAGGAGGGTGACATGCTGTGATGGTGCTGGCAGGAGGGTGACATGCTGTGATGGTGCTGGCAGGAGGGTGACATGTTGAGATGGTGCTGGCAGGAGGGTGGCATGCTATGATGGCGCTGGCAGGAGGGTGACATGCTGTGTGGTGCTGGCAGGAGGGTGACATGTTGAGATGGTGCTGGCAGGAGGGTGACATGCTGTGATGGAGCTGGCAGGAGGGTGACATGCTATGGGTAATGCCGGGTAATTATAGACCCATTAGTTTGATTGACATCTCACAAAAAATCTTTGCGCAAATCCTATTATTAAGACTTCAAGCTTGAATGGATAACGAAAGTATTCTCTCCCTGTTTCAGGCTGGGTTTAGGGAGAAACTATCAACTCTGGACCAGGTCCTAAGACTGCAACTACTCCACTGGAAGACGGTTCGTCTCGAGAGGGGCAGTCTGTACCTGATCTTTGTGGATCTCAGGTCAGCCTTTGACCTGGTCCCAAGGGCTAAACTATGGTCCATTCTATTCAACCTAGGAGCCCAGGCGTATCTTATTCATCTCATCCAGCGATTGCATGAAAACAACTTTGCACAAATACGATTCGGCAAAGACCGTGGACTATCGGGCCCCATTCCAATCAAACGAGGTGTGCGCCAGGGGTGCGTACTCGCCCCAACTCTGTTTAGCCTCTACATAAACGACTTGATAAATGTCCTGTCAAAAGTGAAAGACCTAGATGCCCCCAAACTAGCAGGGAGAAGCATTTCAGCAATGATGTTTGCTGACGATGCGCTTCTAGTATCAAAATCTCCCATGGGGATCCAAAGGGTGTTGGACAGATTTCAGTTGTTCTGTAAGGAGAGAGGGCTTGAGATCAACCTCCAGAAAACGAAATTTATGGTTTTTAATAAGCCAAAGGGTACACGTCCAAACCCCATTCTAAAAAAGGAACCCCTAGATAGAGTAACATCTTTTGTGTATCTAGGAATCACAATTACAGACACCATGCACTGGGGGGCTCACATTGGGAAAGCATCACTAAAGCTAGCCTAAACAACCAGGGGAATAATGAAGGTATTCAGCAACACAAGCAGGAGTGCAGGTAGCCCGGCATTGGAAATTTACAAAGTACAGGCATGTGGGGGCGCTCTCTATGGAGCAGAACTCTGGGGTCACTGCAGGCCTGAAATCCTAATCCAGTCTGAGAACGGCTTCATTAGGAGCCTCTTCAGGCTGCCGCGCAGCACTCCCTTAGTTCCGCTTCGTTTAGACCTGGGATTGATGGAGATGGAGGCGGTTCTATGCCTCAGACCACTCTTATATTCGCGACGTTTATGGTCGATTTCGGAGCTTCTAATGTAAAGAGAGGAACTGACGGAAGTGCTAGCTATTAGTGGTGCAGTAAAGCTCCCCTGGTTTGCTCATATAAAGCGCCTGCTAACTAGTATGAGGATGGGGGATTGTTGGTCTGACCCGGAAGCATCATGCCTCCGTGTTACAAAGAATTACCTAAAGTCTGTTTATATGGATTACAGAACGTCCCTGCTCCACTCTGACCCTAATCTGTACACATCTTCTCAAACCTTTCTGGAAATGAAGTCCACTCCAGCCTTTGAAAGGGCCATCGATCTTATGAAGCCCACGGCAGCTAGGAAGTTGTTTCTAGAATTCAGATTTGGAGTCCTGCCCTTACGCTGCATGACTGTTAATGGAAAGCGCAGAGTGAGGTCAGGTGCCCTGTCTGCAACCATTGTGATGAAACTGAACTTCATGTCGTCTTTGAGTGCCCGGGCTACAACAAAGCAAGAAAGAGATGGCTTGACCAGATTTGCAGAAATCTAGGTAGTAGAAGATGCGTAGAAATGTTCAGGATCTTGAAAACTGATACCAGGACCCCAATTGTTTACTGTGTAGCAGGGTTTCTTTTCTCAATGTGGTGTACAAGAAGGGCCCTCACATGTCAACAACAGATATGAATTGACCTTCAACTTATACAAAAGTATGTGACAGAGTTTCCCCCATGTATTCAAAATGTACGATGCACCACATTCCAAGCTGCGCAAACTTGTACATTACTATTATGGGTGGGAAAAGTAGAAAGGATTGTTGTAGGAGTGTAAAGATAGACTGGTTAATGCACTATGCACTTTATTCTTTCTCAATGAGCTTCTACGGCTTACCACTGATAAGAAGAATGGGGAGAATGGAAAACATGGCAGCTAATTGATGATGTATGATGGAATTTACTCAAACACGAAATTTTTAATTACTGTACAGGATTTTATTACTGCTTTTATTTGTGTGGATTTTAACATGTCATTTTAACATTGTTGCAATCTATTTTTCTTTGCACTTGCTGGGCCATGTTGGCCGTAATAAAGAACAACTTGACTTGACTTGCTATGTGGTGCTGGCAGGAGGGTGACATGTTGTGATGGTGCTGGCAGGAGGGAGGTGAGAGAGCGCAATTTGAATATATAGTATATAGTAACCATATTTAGACGTATATGTTATAAACGTAGGAATGAAACGCATATCGTAATGTACAGTTGACAACTATAACGTAAAGGCCAACGAAAAGTGATAACATAATATAGGAAATGTAAGTGTATTCATATGTTAAACATGCATTAGATTTAGAAGGCCCGTATACATGATGGGTAGATGTAGAAATGTGTATGAAATGTAGAACATGCACAGTAGAATTCGTGTATGTGTGTAACCTTGAATGTGTAACTTTACATTGGGAGAAGCGGCGAGAAATAACGTGGAAAGGTGTAAACGTGGAGAAACGTGGATAAATGTATAAGAGAACTTACATAAAGATGTAACCAAGGAAAATGTATAGGTTATACTCTATACAGTCGTATTCTATGTAGTATATATTTGATGTAGAATGTTTAAGTATAACTAAGGCTTTTGCTAAAGTACGAATATATAAATGTATGCCAAAGGTTATACTGTGTAGAGGGCTTTTGTAGGAATGCTGGAAGAGTTTAGGTCATTTGTATTTATAACCTAACTGGTCAAGAGTTCGAAGGAGCATAGTCACATGAATGTAATTTAGTGGTCTTGTGAAGGTCGTAAATAGCTTGATGTGGACAGGAGAGCCGAGAAGTCTAGCACTTGTTAGAGTTAAGGTGACAATGCCGGACGGAGCTTATTGCTCGAACGTGAGGAGAGACACTTTGACTATAGACTATGTTTTGACAAGACCATTCACAGGACCTAGCAGGGTCAAGTTAAGAGACATAGAGTTAAGGCCTTGTCTAAATTCATATGTTACATGATCTGAAAGAATCGATAAATGTCGACGATGAAATGATGAAGATGACATCCAAAGGAGAAGGGTCAACTTAACGGACGACGCAAGGAGTGGACCAATGGAAGAAGCAGGAAGTTGACATCATCGGGGAAAGTCCGTGGTGGGCGTCAAGGGGCGTTCCACCCACATGCAGATTGTGTATTTTAGGGACAGCACCCCGGGGATAAGATAGCGAACAGCCCAGTAGGGAGCTCAGAGAGAGAAAGGCAAGGGTAGATGCCTTGAGCAGATGCGCTGAGAGATCAGAGCGCAAGGGAGCAGTAAGCCGAGGACCCTTAGAGAGCGGATGGGTAGGCAGATAGGGTACTGCTTCTGAAACTTAAGATTTCCTTTAGAGGCTAAAGAGAGTTTGAACTTCTTTGGAAGTCAAACTGCTGACACCTTTTCAGGGAAGAAACTTGCGAAGTAGGATTGTCACATAGCATAGAGTAGGGACAGATTAACTTGATGATATTTTTTATCTTACTGCAGATAACGTAGAAGGAACCACTTCACACCGAAGCTTAAGCAGCTGATATTTAATTGATTTTGTATTTTGTATATTTTGAGATTTTATCCTGAGTGGATTGTATCGTATTCAAATTAATCTTTATATAAACTTTTTGAAACTTCATCAGTTGTAAGTGATTCTTCAGAGTGGCGTCAGTTAATGGGGTTTGTCTAACCAATGCGGGGGTGGTCTTTTCCTCAATGACAGATATAAGCGGTCCAAAACAGATGAATGAGATTCTTTATTAAATTTATCATAATCATAAATTGATATCAAAATCTCGTTCCCCGCAGTTGGTAGCAGAGTATGATGGTTATCTTCTTGAGGAAGACGACCTAGGCCAGGTTAGTTTACCCCAAGGTCCCTAGTCGTCGTCGACCAGAAGAAGAATTGCAGCCGAAGACGGTGCTGATGGTGCATCGAGAGAAAAACAGCAGAGTCGGTCGAGAGTGAGTATAAGGGTCATGCGTTGTAAGATTGCGGTGTTTTATGTTGTTCCTGTGTTGTAATGTCAAGCGGAGTTGAATGCCTGTAGTGTGATTGAGGGAAAGTTGTGAGCGCGCGCAACTGGATGAAATCTTATGTCCAGAGGACTTAAGTGGTTCAGGTGTATCGAACACCTAGAGTAATTTGTCTACCATTGAAAGGGGGTCATGAGGTACCATTGATTTCCCGACAGACCGATGATAGGGGGAGCGTATGTGTGAGTGAATGAGTAGCGGACGCTGGTCGTACGTTACTGTGTGTAAGTAACCTATCAGTTAAGGCAAGTGTCCGACCGTAAGAGGAAAGACGCTGTGCCAGTTGAGGTAGCAATTACAGTAGACTGTGGCCGTACAGTCAGAGAAAAGTGATCGCTTGGACGGAAGTAGTCATTTTTCAATGTATGAATGAAAACGCATGTGAAATTGGGAGACGAGTTGAGAAACGAGGGAAGCTGCTGAAGAAGAGACAAGTGATGTCAGCGTAGAGCCGCGCTGAGATTGGTCGGTTGGCGTAGAACCGTGCTGGGATAGGCTGATTAGCGAGAGTCGTACAGGGATTGGTGGTTGTTATCAAGTACGCAAATAAGGAAGAAATATCGTACGTTATCAAAATGAAGTGTTTTAAGGGTTTAGGAAAAATCTTTAAAAAGAAAAGGAGAAATTTATATGCCGGAGAAGAAGCTCCACCAGAAGGCACACCTGCATATCATATGGCAGTAAATGTAGGCTTACACTCGATATTATGGATTTCCGAGTGGCATAGGCTAACAGAAGGGCAAAAAGAACTAGCGTTCCCAAGATTTGGAACGTTTAAATTAGAAGTGTTGAACCAACTGAAGGCGACAATGCTTTCAATGAGACCTCTACCGAGGCCAACACAATTTGAAGCTCTTGGTGTGTGGTTTAGAACAGCACACGAAAGGGGCGTAAAGAGGCGACAAGAAAGAGTGAGAAGATCGGTAAAAGCAGTGCAGGATGCTAAATGGGACGACGAGGCTAAGAAATGGAGGGTACAAAAGATAGAAGCGGACAAACTGTTCACCATGATAGAGGCTACGGGAGAAAGGAAACCTCTAGAACAGGAAGATGAGGAAAGTGAGTCGGAGGAGGATCTAATAGACAGGTTGTTAACAGACAGACCACCTCCATATAGCGGTGAACTTGCGAGTCCCATATTACCGCAAGTAGACGGAACTAGGTGGGGAGAGTATAAGTCGATCCCGGTATCAGAGTGGGACGCTACTAAGACCATAGAAATACCCCAAGCTAGTCCTGAACAGAGAGTGGTGGGAAGATTTGTGGTCCAGAAGGTGCCGGAGACGCAATGCGCTAGGTCATACCAAATGCCGGATGCTTTGCAGGTCCCGGTCACCATAGGCCCTATTGTGTCAATCTATAACCCAGAAGGGGTCCAGCAGGAGGAACAGGCACGATGGGAAAATGAAAGAGCAGAAGAGGAGGATAGGAATGCCACAATGAATTCCCACAGGCAGATACGAGCACCAATAAGTCGGAGTACCCCATTTGATTCCGCAGCAGGTCCCAGGGTAGAACAGGGAGGTCGAAGAGGACCAATGGACTTAAGGGGACCAAAACCGAAAACCCATAAGGAATTAAGGGAATACCTGAGAGAATGGGATGCGGCCGAAGAGGCTCGGAATAAAGGTTTAGAAACGGGATCCGAGTGGAGAGAGCAAGATAACAGGATTCTCTCTCATTGTGGAGCTGGCGAAAGCAGCCCCGAGTGGGAGGGAGGAAGCCAAGAGAGCAGAAGAGATACTTATCCCGCTGATAACAGCAATAGACTAATGTGCGAAGATAAAAGTGCAGGGTGTGGCGAAGTGCCTCGCGTCACCTTCAGTGAAGGGGAACATAGGACACAGGAGTACCGGAATACCTTCAGGTGCACACACCATGCCCCAGGTGAGAATGCGAGACATTGGAGTCACGGAAATATGGAGAGTCGCGAAGCGTCTCGACATACATCCGGGGACAGTGGAAGGAGTCATGGGAATTTAGGGAGTCGCGGAACATCTCGCCATGCATCCGGTGATCATGGAAGAGATCACGGGAACACGGAAGATCGGCGAGGGCCTTTCATTTTGTTAAGTGACACCAGACAACAAGCAAGTTATAATGGATTAGAACTGAACGGTGGATCCTATCTCACATCTGGAGAAACCGAGTCGAAAAATCGGAACGTAGGGTTGGGGGAAGGAGCCTTATTCCACCACACCCCACGGGACGATGGAAAGGCTTGGGATCTAGAAGGGTGGGAACGAAGAGATGGAAGGAAGACTCCTCATAACTCACCTGTGCTCAGGCGTAGGGCGCATAGTGGAGGTGAGAGGGATATGAGGGAGGAACATAGAACTGAAATGCTGAAAGCCGAAATAAAAGCGAAACGGCTTGATGTGATGAGTTTGAAGGCAGATCTGGATGAATTGATTGACGGTACAGTGTCATTAGAGAGATTAAACTCGTATACACCAGATGAGATACTGTTTCTATCCAAAGATATTACTCGAAGAGCGAGGTCAGTTCATGAGAACTTATCTAATTTAGCAAACAGGTACATGGTAGACCTGTCACGAACTAAGGCTTTACAGAGTAACCACAGGCTAACTTGCACAGATCAGGATTTGGATGACCGCAGAACGATCGCGCTGAAAGTACACATAAGGGAATTGATCGTAAGTATCAGAATATGGAGAGATCTAGATAGATGGGAGGAAAGATGGTCCAGAAAGGGCTCCGTTAGACGGAGTGTACTTGAGGGTTCCCAGGACACAGGCTTGATGCGAATGGAAGCTTTCCCTTTGCGAGAAATCGCGAACGGAAGTTACGTTCATGTGCCTTGGACTAGGGGGGATTTGGCGGCATTCACCAATTCCTTCCCAAAGCTTAGAGATAATCCTGTCGAGTGGTATAAGCAGGTAGAAAGATTCGTGAAGATTTCAAAGGTACTGTGGGTCGATTTGAACACACTGTTCGATATCGTAGTACCCGGAGACCTATGGACGGCATGCAAGCTTAGTGTCGAATGGCCCACTTGTGAGCCATCAAGAGACGCCAGAACGAATGGTCCATCTGATAGGGTCATGGAAAAATACGAGAGAGTAATAACGTGGCTAAAAGAGAAAGTGCCGGTACAAGACATAGACTGGGTAAAGATAGATCGGACTACCCAAGAGCCGAAAGAGACAGTGCATGAGTTTTACGAAAGATTGCTGAAAGCATTCAAGCAATACAGCGGGTTAGATGTGATGGATCCCAAGGACATAGGACAGTTTGTTTCAAAGTTTGTCCTCGGATTAAGACCAGAAATATGCCTAATGATCCAACAGCATCTGATCTGTTGGCAGAACAAACCTTTAGACGAGATTCTGAGGTATGCAAGGTATTGTAGTGACGAGATAGACTCTAAAGCAAAGAAGCTTAAAGAAAAGTTAATGCTAGTGCAAATGCAAGCTGCTGGAAAGGATAAACCACGGCAGCAGGGAACAGGAACGCAGGCAAAGAAACAGAATAATCAGAGCAGAGACGAGGAAGAAAGACCGAGACCGAGAATGGATATCGCGACACTGAAAAAGACAACGAGATGCCATCAGTGTAATGAGGTGGGACACTGGCGACGCGAGTGTCCTTACAATGTTGAGTCAGGGGAATTAGAGCAGGAGGAGGAAGAGGTCCAGAACAACGTGGTTAAGGGAGCCGTAGTCCCGAAGGGCAGGCTTGTCAAAGGGGGGACTCAGACTCCTCGAGCCCCGTTTCCTCAACCACCTCGCATCACGAACGGAGGAAAAACCTACAGACAGATGCCATTGTTTGTAGGAGGAGAGGAATGTTACTACGTTGATCCTCTTACAGGGCAGCGGGCGAGTAGGGACGAAGACTGTACTCTAGGAGCCGCCTTGGAAGTAGATCAGAGAGGACCATACGTAGAGGCTGAAATAGCGGGATGTCCTACAACCTTTTTGGTGGATACAGGGGCCACTCGATCTACGTTGAGATCTGTGGTAGTCCCGGGTCTGCCAATGTCAGGAGAAACGGTACAGGTGGTAGGAGTTGCGAACAAAAGGATGACAAATCCCTTGACCGAACCAGTGTCAGTAAGAATAGGGAATTACAGTGACGAACATCAGTTTGTGATCTGCGACTCTAGTCCTGTGTGCTTATTAGGGAGAGATTTGCTGTGCAAACTGAATTGCACGATACATTGCACACCTGAGGGAGTAGAAGTGCAGACCAATGATGAGGACGCAGATTTTAAAGTTGTAAACTCAAGGGAATGTGTGGAACTTTATCCTACCTTAACAGTGGAGGAGCTTCCGCAAGACCTAAGAGAGAAAGTCTCAGCTGAGGTATGGGATTTTACTGGGGAAGAAATTGGATTGATCAAAGGAGTAGACCCGGTAAAAATCTTGGTAAGACCCCATGCTGAGTACCCAAGAACCCCACAGTATAAGCTAACGCCAGAGACGATTGCAGGGATCAAACCTGTGATCGAATCTATGATTAAGCAGGGAATACTGAAGGAGATCGTGGGCAGTCCGTGTAACTCCCCGATCATGGGTTTGCAGAAACCTAGTGGAAAATACAGAATAGTGCAAGATCTTCGGAAGATTAATAACATTGTTGTCTCATGTTGTCCAGTGGTACCGAATCCATCAGTCATATTGTTTCAGATACCGTTCCAAGCTGAATGGTTCACAGTGATAGATTTGTGTCAGGCTTTCTTTTCGATACCATTAGATGAAGAGAGCCAATATCTTTTCGCTTTCAAGCTGGAAGATCGCGTCCTAACATGGTGTCGTATCCCTCAGGGGTATACAGAGAGCCCATCGATCTTTAACCAGTTATTGAAACGGAATCTTGAGAGTCTAGTACTGCCCAAGAATTCAGTTCTGGTCCAGTACATAGACGACCTCCTAGTTGCGTCAGAAACTGAGGAAGCTTGCAAGGAAGACACCATCACCTTGTTAAATCACTTGGCCGAGAACGGGCACAAGGTGTCTCCAAGTAAGTTGCAATATTGTAAGACTGAGGTGCAATACTTGGGCCATAGGATTGAAAAGGGAAAGCGGAAGGTGTCTCCGGACAGAATAGAGGCGATTATGAAAATGAACGCGCCTACAACACAAAGAGAAGTCAGGATGTTTCTAGGCATGGTTGGTTATTGTCGACAGTGGATAGCAAACTTTTCGCTGAAGGCAAAACCGTTATTACAACTGACGCACAAAGGAGTAAGTGATCCGGTACCATGGGACAAAGATTGTTTGATGGCGTTTTTGCAGCTGAGGGAGGACTTATGTCGTGCCCCGGCTTTAGGAATGCCAGATTACACTAAACCTTTTTTGCTTTACTGCTGCGAGAGAGAGGGATGCGCTTTAGCGGTACTAGCACAGGTCCACGGAAATGCGCGCAGGCCAGTGGCGTACTTTTCGGCTACATTAGATCCAGTAGCCGCAGCGTTGCCCGGATGTCTCAAATCCGTAGCTGCAACGGGTGTCAGCATTGAAAGATCTGAAAGCGTAGTTATGGGTCATCCGTTAGAAGTGTATGTACCACATTCTGTAGAACTGTTAATGACAAGGACGAAGACTCAGCATCTGACGAACAGCAGGCTCACACGCTACGAGCAGGTCATACTGGCTGCCGAGAATGTGACCCTAAAGAGATGCTCTGTCTTGAATCCTGCAACCTTGATGCCACTTCCGAATGAAGTAGACGACGAAAATTGTACAGAACATGACTGCCTCGATGTGACTGAACTATGTACCAAACCGAGACCTGATATCGTAGATGAGCCATTGACAGACCCAGACGAAATTTTCTTCGTTGATGGTTCATGCGTAAGAAACGATGTCGGTCAGCTGAGAGCAGCTTATGCAGTATGCACGATTACCAGAGTTATAGAAGCCGCTTGCCTGGAAGGAATACACTCCGCACAGGTAGCTGAAATTGTGGCTTTGACTCGTGCTTGCTTAGCAGGCGATAGACTTCGAGTCACTATATACACCGATAGTCAGTATGGATTCGGCGTAGTTCATGATTACGGGCAGTTGTGGTCTCAAAGAGGTTACATGACCTCCTCGGGTTCTCCTATTAGGAATGGAGAATTCGTGAAACTACTGTTAGAGGCTTTGCAAAAACCAATGGCCATAGCTGTGGTCAAATGTGTAGCTCATACCAAAAACACGGATTTTGTATCACTAGGAAATAAATATGCAGATGAGGTAGCGCGTTATTGCGCAGAGCAGGGATATTCTCACACTGATACAAAAGTGGGGGGAACCCAGGAAAAGACTGAATTGACCATGTTGTTAGACACGGTGGATACATGGGATGAACTGAGAGCAGTACAGGACAATGCACCAGATGATGAGAAAAAGGGCTGGGAAACAGCAGGGTGCGAAAAGAGTGAGATGAATTTCTGGGTGTCCGCCGATGGAAGGGCAGTTTTACCAAATGAACTAATTAGTCCAATGGCAAGGAAATTGCATGGATCAGCACACATAGGAAGAGATGCTATGGTGAGAGTATTCAGACAAACGTGGTTTAACCCTAAATTTAGAGTAGCGGCAGAAGCAGTGTGTCAGCGATGTATAATCTGTCAGCAACTAAATGTGGGAAAGAGAACACCAGTTACCTTGAGTCACATAGGAAGGTCTGGGGGGCCTTTCAATAGGATGCAGATTGACTTCATAGAAATGCCTCCATGCAACAGACTTAGATACGTGCTAGTGATTGTTTGTCTATTTTCTAGATGGGTTGAGGCTTACCCTACACGTAGGTGCGATACACTTACAGTAGCAAAATTGTTACTTAGAGAGTTGATACCAAGATTTGGGGTGCCATCCTCTTTGGAATCAGACAGAGGAACTCATTTCAATAGCGAAGTGGTGAAGATGCTATGTTCAGCTTTAAATATCGATCAGAAGTTACACTGCAGCTATCGACCGGAAGCTTCAGGGATCGTAGAGCAAATTAACAGCACTATCAAGTCCAGACTGGCTAAAGTTTGTTCGTCGACATCCCTGAGTTGGCCAGACGCACTTCCAGTAGTTCTTATGAGTATACGTAGCACACCTGATAGAAGAACAGGCCTCTCTCCACATGAAGTGCTAATGGGGAGAGCTATGAGATTGCCATCGGTTCCGACTGCAGCGCTAGTGAACATCACAGACGATTTGATCTTGGACTACTGCAAGGGACTATCTGATGCCGTTAATTCTGTGTCCCTCCAGGTCCAGGCTGCAGAGGTTCCATCAGTACAAGACTTGTGCCATGACCTGAGTCCAGGAGACTGGGTCCTGGTGAAGAAGCATGTCAGGAAGAACTGCTTAGACGTGCGTTGGCGAGGGCCGTTTCAAGTCATACTTGTAACGAATACTGCAGTGAAGTGTGGAGGTCTGCCAAACTGGATACATGCCTCACACACCCGAAAAGTGCAAACACCTCCAGAAGACACAGCTCCTCTCTCGGATGAAAATCCGGCGGGAAGCGGAGAAGCCATAGAGGGGGAAAGCCAAGCTGTAGAGGTGATCGAAGAAGCTGAAACTGGGTTGGAACAGGGCGACGAAGGTCAGGACACGAGTGGGACCGAAGTTGCCTCAGGAGAAGAAAGTAATTGGGAATCCGACACAGATATCGGACAAACTGAGAGTGACCAAGAGACAGTTCCTGGAACAAGGAGCGGAAAGACAAAGAGTGAAGAAGCCAGTTGGCCGGAGAGAAGGAAAAGGCCAAGTTCGGAAAGGAAGAAGGAAAGAACCCTTGCCCCGATCGCTGAAGAATCGGATCAGGAGGACGAGACGACAGATTCAGGAACTGAGAGTCCACGAAGGTCAAGAAGGGTACGTGTGCCCTGCAGAAGGTACGCCACCCCAGAGTGGACTTATCTAGCAGATGTATTGGGGACAGAAATCTGGGAGAGTGAAGAGTGTGAAAGTAACCACTCTCGATCCAGTCGTGACAGTGGAGATATGGATGTTGGCGCCTGGGCTTGAGACTGAGGGGTTACTGACTTTCACACTTCCCCGACCCCCACGTTTGAGTAAAATTCAAGATTTAGTGTTAAAAAGACTACGATTTCCAACAGTTGGTCAGCAAATGACCGAAGAAGAAGAAAAAGTTATTCGTTTTGAACTGTTAATTATTGTTGTGAAAGCTGCAGGTCCGACAATAATTGTTGATGCATAAAAGACTTTTGTACATATGTTATGAAGAAGAAGATAACCTAGCGCCGAGTGGAAAGAAGAATAAAATTAGGGATTACATTTAGAGGACAGAGAAGGGCTAGGGTTGTCTGCTGCTGAAAAGAGAAAAAGACATTGTGGTGAAAAGACACCTGTTGATAAAAAGCACTTTAAAAGACTGTGAAAGCAAACAAGCAACCAAAGACTGGAAAGAGAACTTTCGCTGGAGAACGAGGTACGCTGTTTTGATAACATGGAGAACGGCAACCCAAACAGAAAAGCTAGATGTATAGTAGGTACACTTATAGCAATAGTGATATTTCTCATAATCATAGTAGTAACGATATCTTACATAACAGGACATGAGAATGATAAAAGAATAGTGAATGTAAAAATTGTAACAACTTTGAAACCTGCTCTTGTGGGAAGGAAGGAAGAGAGCACTGTTACACGTGAAAAAGCGTTTCTTGCAGATGAAGCTCGTAGATTGCACATAGATGAGTCACAGGGAAACTTTAGGTCAAATGCATATGCCAAATTATTGTATGAATATATCGATGCTATGGAGGCCAAAGATTGCTACGTTTGTATGCAATTGCCGGCTTCTGTAGACGAGGGCATTAGATATCACCATCTCCCATTGACTTATGGGATAACATGTAGTTTACTGCTTAGTATATTCTATGGTAGAGAAGGGTTTGAGTACTACTTTTCAAATTATGATTCGGTACTGCCTGAAGTTCCGAATTATAAGCAAATGAATAAGTGGGACTACTACAAAAAGGAAGATAGACTGGCTAAATTCTTTCTTCCTTGGGATACATTAGATACATCATATGCACGTAGAAATAATCTGACTTGCAAAGTATCAGAAGTAGAGAAAAGGTTTATAGCACAAGTAGATGACCGATGCAGACGGCAGAAGATTCTAAAAATGTCAGGACAATGGAAAACAGATTGGACAGAAGAAGAGAAGGCACATAAAAAGAAAGGTAGCAATGGTCCAATAGCATTGGATAGAACACAGAAAGGAAAGTTATGTTTAACTCGAAGCAAAACGTATTATGAGAGTGAATTTGTAGGTGAAGTTAGTTGCGAGCACTCTTTTAGACTAGAGTACTACACGAAAGATTTTATGAAAGGGATGCAAGCTATTCCGAATGTGTATTTTGTATGTGGGAGAAATGCCTATGTAAAGCTTCCAGACAATTGGTATGGTTCGTGTTACTTGGCAATTGTCTTCCCCAAAATATATCATGCAAAGGATTTAGCGATCATGGAAGGAAAGGCTTCGAGGAGAACGAAAACGGAAGTAGGAGATGCAGAAGTAGTAGGAGATGTATTTGGAGCGATGTTTCCATTGTTAGGTTTGATTCTTAACGATGTTAAGATTAGAAGGTTAGCAACAGTCGTGGATAGGTTGTCTGCCAGTACTGCAAGATCATTGATGTTAGTAGAAGGTGAGATGCAGTCGATTAGAGCGATGGTTTTACAGAACAGACTTGCTTTAGATGTGATATTAGCAAAGGAAGGCGGAGTTTGTAAAGCTTTGAAGGTTCAGGAATGTTGTACATATATTCCTGATAATTCAAAACCACTTGAGAAAGTCATACAGAACATTACACAGATTCATCAAGAAATTGAAGATTTATCAAAAGTAAATGTTTGGGAAAAAGTAGGAAATGGAGTGGGTAAGGTTGGAAGTTGGTTTGCTAATATAGGCAAAGGCATATTTTGGTATATTTTGAAGCCTGTATTAATAGTATTAATTTGTATAATTACATTAGTAGGTTTAGTAAAATTGTATAAGTGGTATAGGTCGAACCAGTTACAAAGATCGATGAGAGACCAAGAAAGGAGACTAGCTGTTCTACAAGATCAACAGTATAAAAGTCTGAGAACACTTGAATCGATAAAAAGAGGAACAGATGTAACTAGTTCGGTATAAGTGGGGTATTCAAATTGCTTTAGTGATGACTCCTAAAAGTCATCAAAGGGGGGAACTGAGAGAGCGCAATTTGAATATATAGTATATAGTAACCATATTTAGACGTATATGTTATAAACGTAGGAATGAAACGCATATCGTAATGTACAGTTGACAACTATAACGTAAAGGCCAACGAAAAGTGATAACATAATATAGGAAATGTAAGTGTATTCATATGTTAAACATGCATTAGATTTAGAAGGCCCGTATACATGATGGGTAGATGTAGAAATGTGTATGAAATGTAGAACATGCACAGTAGAATTCGTGTATGTGTGTAACCTTGAATGTGTAACTTTACATTGGGAGAAGCGGCGAGAAATAACGTGGAAAGGTGTAAACGTGGAGAAACGTGGATAAATGTATAAGAGAACTTACATAAAGATGTAACCAAGGAAAATGTATAGGTTATACTCTATACAGTCGTATTCTATGTAGTATATATTTGATGTAGAATGTTTAAGTATAACTAAGGCTTTTGCTAAAGTACGAATATATAAATGTATGCCAAAGGTTATACTGTGTAGAGGGCTTTTGTAGGAATGCTGGAAGAGTTTAGGTCATTTGTATTTATAACCTAACTGGTCAAGAGTTCGAAGGAGCATAGTCACATGAATGTAATTTAGTGGTCTTGTGAAGGTCGTAAATAGCTTGATGTGGACAGGAGAGCCGAGAAGTCTAGCACTTGTTAGAGTTAAGGTGACAATGCCGGACGGAGCTTATTGCTCGAACGTGAGGAGAGACACTTTGACTATAGACTATGTTTTGACAAGACCATTCACAGGACCTAGCAGGGTCAAGTTAAGAGACATAGAGTTAAGGCCTTGTCTAAATTCATATGTTACATGATCTGAAAGAATCGATAAATGTCGACGATGAAATGATGAAGATGACATCCAAAGGAGAAGGGTCAACTTAACGGACGACGCAAGGAGTGGACCAATGGAAGAAGCAGGAAGTTGACATCATCGGGGAAAGTCCGTGGTGGGCGTCAAGGGGCGTTCCACCCACATGCAGATTGTGTATTTTAGGGACAGCACCCCGGGGATAAGATAGCGAACAGCCCAGTAGGGAGCTCAGAGAGAGAAAGGCAAGGGTAGATGCCTTGAGCAGATGCGCTGAGAGATCAGAGCGCAAGGGAGCAGTAAGCCGAGGACCCTTAGAGAGCGGATGGGTAGGCAGATAGGGTACTGCTTCTGAAACTTAAGATTTCCTTTAGAGGCTAAAGAGAGTTTGAACTTCTTTGGAAGTCAAACTGCTGACACCTTTTCAGGGAAGAAACTTGCGAAGTAGGATTGTCACATAGCATAGAGTAGGGACAGATTAACTTGATGATATTTTTTATCTTACTGCAGATAACGTAGAAGGAACCACTTCACACCGAAGCTTAAGCAGCTGATATTTAATTGATTTTGTATTTTGTATATTTTGAGATTTTATCCTGAGTGGATTGTATCGTATTCAAATTAATCTTTATATAAACTTTTTGAAACTTCATCAGTTGTAAGTGATTCTTCAGAGTGGCGTCAGTTAATGGGGTTTGTCTAACCAATGCGGGGGTGGTCTTTTCCTCAATGACAGATATAAGCGGTCCAAAACAGATGAATGAGATTCTTTATTAAATTTATCATAATCATAAATTGATATCAAAATCTCGTTCCCCGCAGAGGCATGTTGTGATGGTGCTGGCAGGAGGGTGGCATGCTGTGTGGTGCTGGCAGGAGGGTGACATGCAGTGATGGTGATGGCAGGAGGGTGACATGCTGTGTGGTGCTGTCAGGAGGGTCTCTGTCCACACTCGGACAGCATACACAATGTGACCCCAATAGACTCCCAGAGCTGTGCTTTGGGAGTAAATAAAATAAGCCATTCATTCAACTGCAGTCATGAAAGATCCTTCCCTCACACGCAGCGCCTAGAAGACTAGCTGTAAGTCAAAAGGAAGTGCTGCGTCTCTCACCTGGTGCTGAGGACACCTCCAGGCTCCAGAGGGTGACCCCCGCGAGCAGGAGGAGGCCGCCTGCAGTCTTCATGGTGATGCTGGGAGGGTGCTGAATGCTCCGAGCCCGAGCCCCGGTGGGTTTTAAGCTCTCCCTGGGTGGGGCAGTCAGTCCACCTTGTCAATCACCCCTGTACCTCTGTCCGGATTCAAGGCGGGTCGGAGGCACACCCACCCATTTGTGGCGGAGGGAAGACTCCCTGCTAATGGCAGCTTCCATTCTGGGCTCACTTTCTTCGAATTCAGGGATGACTTAATTGTCAATTCCCGTTAATTATTCCTTGAGTGAAACTCTCACGAGAAATCAGATGAACAAAGAGATTCCTCGAAACCGGAATTCCAGAATAGAGCCTCTACCTGGAGCAGGTAACACACAGCGGGAGCGCGCAGGGGTCTGGCTTCAAGGCACTGAGGGCCCAGCTCCTTGCTGACACTCAGGGTGATCTTGAGCACACTCACTTTGATCTGCTACATTTTGCCTAAACATGCTTGTAAAATGGAGAGGATATTTTATTCCCATAGCTTGGATCCCTCCGAGGCTGAGGCCGAGCCTGTGAGGTTGCTTTGCTAAATGAAAGCTGAACTCGGAAGTTCTGCGTGAAATCAGCACCGACTCTACTGCGCCCTGAACCTGCGAGCGGCGGCGCCGAAGAGAGCGCCGGCTGCCGGGAGAACCTCCGCCGACTGTGCAGACATACATCTCTGCAGTTCTAAAGCTGAAATATGCACACTCCATGTTATTTGTGAGATATCTCTGCATGTTAAAGGTGAAACGTACATTTCAAGTTATTTGAGGGATATCTCTGCTTTCTCACACTGCAGCCCCGTGTTGCTTGGCCCACTCTGCCCCCTGGTGATACACCGACTCGTTAATCTGGCTCAGTCTGTCCTCTCAGGCTCAGTCAACTAACGAGAAAATCCCTTGACCAATCTGCGGGTAGCTCTCAAAAATGCCTGGCAGGAACATTAACCTGTACTTTGTTAACTGCCCGCTCACTCGCCGAACATGCAATGGGAATGGATGACTCTTGGACAGCTCGAATAGTGGCAGAGCTTTTATACCTGAGGCATGGGCTGAGGCAGCTTCTGGCCCAGGTCTGGCTCCTGCCGCCCCTCCCGGCCCCCGGTCACCAGGCTGGACCGTACAGGGAATACAGGCGGAGGCCTCGCCATTGACTCCAAAGTCAATTTTAAAGTCAGGTCTGACCTGTTAGCTCGCCCTGGTTTAAGCCCTGACATTTGAAATCAACCTCAGCAGACCCTTCCATGGGGCCCTGATGTATGGAACCCCTGGACCTAGAAAGCTCTTGGTAGACATGGATGAGGCCCCGCGGGACATAAGACCCAACTCTTCGGACTTCACTATTCTGGAGAAGACGGAGGATGCGGCTACTCTGCTCCTACTGCCTGCTTCTCTCTGCTAGGGCTATCACAACTAGTCCGCGGTCCTACACATTCCAGTGGCCATACCCTAGACGGCATCGTCTCAGACGGTCCTCTCATTCAGATCACCCAGGGCCCGATTCACAGAACTAACTTAAGACAAAATCCGAAACTTACTACTTTTGGTATTCACAGAAGTTAGGATTTTGTCTTAAGTTTGTCTTAAGACAAACTTAAGACTAAATCCTAACTTCTGTGAATACCAAAAGCAGTAAGTTTAGGATTTTGTCCTAAATTAGATCTGTGAATCGGGCCCATGGTCTTTACTGTTAATCTGCTCAGACCATAGGCGGGAGATGCACCAACTCAGCCTAGGGGCCACAGTCTGAAAGAGCCCAAGAGCGTGCCTAGGGCTAATCATCGACCTTGACCCTTGGTCTCGAAAGGTCCATTCTCAAGGGCCCCTAAAGATGCCATCAATCCGGATCAAGCACCGGAGGATGACCATCAATGGATTTGTGATTCTATTATCAGCTGACCTCCGGCCAAACGAGGAGACAAAAAGAGAACCTTTCCATCCAAACCCCGGTTCAACGAAGAGCCTAGACCGGCCAAACAATCACGCAGAAGGTTAGAGAGGAAATGGAGGCTGAACTCCTGCTTGGAGGATAAAGACTCCTATAAGGAGAGACTGCAGCAGTACAAAAAACTCCTGACCGAAATTAAGTCCAATTCTTTCTAAATAAGGTTAACTCGGCTCTGAACACTCCTAAGGAGTTATTCTAAATCGTGGTTAAGAACAGCAACCCTCCCCCAGCCAGTAATCGTAACGCAGATGCCTCTTTCTGCAACAACCTAGCACCCTTTTTTAAAACCAAGGAAGAAGTGATCTTCAGTGCTTTAGCCGCAAGTGCTGACTCAGTGGGTCTATGCACGACTGACAACCCTCAGGCCGCAAAATATAATGATCCCAAAGGAGGAAAGAATTTAGAAAAGCGACTATCCTAAAAACAGATGTGGTGATACCTTCTCAATTCAACAATCCCACTCTTTCGGCCCCCCCCCCCTTACGATAGACCAAGTTACCAGTTCAGGCAAATTAAGTCAGGCTCACCGTGAGACCCATGCCCGCCTAGAGCTCTCCAATTTGGATCACGCATAGTTCCTGTTCATCTTCTAGGGATGTTTAATCAAATGCTTTGATCTGGCTACTTCCCTAAAAGTTGGAAAGTCGCGGCAATTCTTCCTCTCTTAAAAAAAGCTAATTTAGAGGCTGACACTCCCAACAACTACAGACCAATATCTCGACACCCCTTTCGCGCCAAACTGATAGAGAAAGCTACAAACACTGAGCTTCATATCCAGGAACGCGATTTCCTGGATTTTTCTCAGTTTGGCTTCATAGGCCAACATAGCACTGAGAGGGCTTTGATCACAGCCGAAGAATAACTCAGAACAACCGTAGGTAAAGGAGGGAATGCTGCCCTAAGTTTACTTGATCTCTCAGCAGCGCTCAATGCTGTCGGCCATCACCTCCGAGACAGGTGTCGGAGGTACTTCTCTTGGCCTCCTCAGCTCTTTCCTCTCTGACAGAATGTCTGGAATGTAACGGTCACAGATCTACTTCTTTCACCCTTCCATGTGCCGTTCCACAGGGGTCTTTGCCGAGTCCCACTCTTTGTAATCTGAATGTTACACCCCTGGCTCACTGATCAAAGGCCTTGGCTTCTTGGTTGTCTCCGATGCTGACGACACCCAAATTGTACTGTCACTCACAGAGAATGCCGAAAACACCGCTAAATGCTTCCACAACTGCATGCTGCAGATAGGGAGCTGGATGTCTAACAACTGCTTGAAGTTGAACTCTGATAAAACGGAGGTGCTACTGTTTGGCAATAAACCATCATTTTGGTCCACCCTCCCCCAGTTGGTGGCCTCAAGAAATGGGTGCACTCCCCACTCCCTTGCCAAAGGTGAAGAATCGGGGAGTTCAGTTGGATGAAAACCTCACCTTTGTGGGTCACGCCAATGCCATCACCTCATCTTGTTTTTTAATTTTCAAATCTCTCTGGAAGGTCCTCCTTTTTATCCCTCTGGACCTACGAAACAGTAAGTGTCACACTAGTCTTTTCTAAAATAGACTACTACAACGGGCTCTTCTTGACGGCCCACAAGAAAGCCTTGGACAAATGGCAAATGGTCCAGAACACGGCTGCCAGGTTGATTTAGGGATCCAAAAACATCTTTCAGTGTCCAAATCTTTCCCCTTACTCCACTGGCTCCCGGTAAACAAAAGGGTGAGGTTCAACTCCCTGTCCATAGTCTTCAAAGCCCTCCATTCTGAGGGACCAGTTTCTATTAGACAACGCTTCAATCGTTATATCCCTGCCAGAAACCTAAGAACTGCCTCCCAGGTTAATCCTAAGTTTAAAAGAGCTACCTGGGAGGCAAGAGTTTTGCAGTCATGACTGCTAAACTCTGGAATACTATGCCACTTACCCTCAAAACCTCAAACAATCTGCTCACCTTTAGTAAAGAGCTCAAAACCTGGCTTTTTTATTAATTAGTCTAACATGCTTTTCCACTTCTCGTGAGCCTCACTGATGGGTGGTGTTTTTTTACCAATTTTCCCCCCCGGAGTTCAGCGCCTAGACACCCGCGAGTAGTAGTGCGCTTTAGAAATCCTAATTTCAGTTAGAAATCCTAATTTCTTAAAGTGAAAACATGTGCATTTCATGTTGTTTGACCTATAATTCTAAAGGTGAAATGTGCATTTTGTGTTATTTGAGGGATATCTCTGCTGTGGAGGGAGTGAGCTGGTGAGTTACGTTCTGTGATGCATGACCGTTTACAGTTCTGCATTCTGAGATATGTTTTTTCTGTTCGACGTCTGTGTCAAATATTGTGTACATAACCCGAGCGATAGCTCTGCTGTGTGAGGTTTGAGCTTGTAAGCTTTTGAAACCTGGGATGTGCTCCTACAATCTGAAAGCTATGGCCTCCCAACTTGTGTAACATTGCAGATAGATCTGCTGTGCGAGGCCTGCATTACTTGAGTAACATTGCAGATACATCTGCTGTGCGAGGACTGCATTACTTGAGTAACATTGCAGATACCTCTGCTGTGCGAGGCCTGCATTACTTGAGTAACATTGCAGATACCTCTGCTGTGCGAGGCCTGCATTACTTGAGTAACATTGCTGATACCTCTGCTGTGCGAGGCCTGCATTACTTGAGTAACATTGCAGATACCTCTGCTGTACGAGGCCTGCATTACTTGAGTAACATTGCAGATACCTCTGCTGTGCGAGGCCTGCATTGCTTGAGTAACATTGCAGATAGATCTGCTGTGCGAGGACTTCATTTCTTGTGTAACCTTACTGATACCTCTGATGTGTGATGCCCGCATTATTTGTGTAACATTGTGGATACCTCTGCTGTGCGAGGCCCGCATTAATTGCGTAAAATTGCTGATACCTCTGCTGTGCAAGGCCCGCATTACTTGTGTAACATTGCAGATACCTCTGCTGTGCACCGCCTGCATTTCTTGTGTAACATTACACATTGCTGAAACCTCAGATGTGCGAGGACTGCATTACATGTGTAACCTTACTGATACCTCACCTGTGTGAGGACTGCATTACTTGTGTAATATTGCTGATACCTCTACTCTGTGAGGCCAGCATTACTTGTGTAACATTGCAGATGCCTATGCCGTGAAAGCCTGCATTACTTGTGGAACATTGCACATTGCTGAAACCTCAGCTGAGTTAGGCCAGCATTACTTGTGTAACACTACGGATACCTCTGCTGTGTGATGCCTTTATTACTTGTGTAACACTACCGATGCCTCTGATGTGTGAGGTTTGTATTAATTGCATTATTTGTTTAACACTGTGAGCCCTTCTGCTGTGGGAGGCCTGTGTTACTTGTGTTAAATTGCTGATAACTGTGCTGTGTTAGCCCTGCATTACTTGTGTAACCTTGCAGATACCTCTGCTGTGTGAGGCCTGCATTACATGTGTAACATTGCTGATACCTCCACTGTGTGAGGCCTGCATTACTTGTGTAACATTGTGGATACCTCTGCAGTGCGAAGCCTGCATTACTTGTGTAACATTGCAGATACCTCTGCTGTGCAAGGCCGGCATTACTTGTGTAACATTGCAGATACCTCTGCTGTGCGAGGCCTGCATTACTTGAGTAACATTGCAGATACCTCTGCTGTGTGAGGCCTGCATTACTTGTGTAACCTTGCGGATACCTCTGCTGCGTGAGGCCTGCATTACTTGTGTAACATTGTGGATACCTCTGCAGTGCGAAGCCTGCATTACTTGTGTAACATTGCAGATACCTCTGCTGTGCAAGGCCGGCATTACTTGTGTAACATTGCAGATACCTCTGCTGTGCGAGGCCTGCATTACTTGAGTAACATTGCAGATACCTCTGCTGTGTGAGGCCTGCATTACTTGTGTAACCTTGCGGATACCTCTGCTGCGTGAGGCCTGCATTACTTGTGTAACATTGCAGATACCTCTGCTGTGCGAGGCCTGCATTACTTGTGTAACATTACAGATACCTCTGCTGCGCGAGGCCTGCATTACTTGTGTAACATTGCAGATACCTCTGCTGTGTGAGGCCTGCATTACTTGTGTAACACTACGGATACCTCTGCTGTGTGATGCCTTTATTACTTGTGTAACACTACCGATGCCTCTGATGTGTGAGGTTTGTATTAATTGCATTATTTGTTTAACACTGTGAGCCCTTCTGCTGTGGGAGGCCTGTGTTACTTGTGTTAAATTGCTGATAACTGTGCTGTGTTAGCCCTGCATTACTTGTGTAACCTTGCGGATACCTCTGCTGTGTGAGGCCTGCATTACATGTGTAACATTGCTGATACCTCCACTGTGTGAGGCCTGCATTACTTGTGTAACATTGTGGATACCTCTGCAGTGCGAAGCCTGCATTACTTGTGTAACATTGCAGATACCTCTGCTGTGCAAGGCCGGCATTACTTGTGTAACATTGCAGATACCTCTGCTGCGCGAGGCCTGCATTACTTGTGTAACATTGCAGATACCTCTGCTGTGTGAGGCCTGCATTACTTGTGTAACATTGCAGATACCTCTGCAGTGTGAGGCCGGCATTACTTGTGTAACCTTGCGGATACCTCTGTTGTGTGAGGCCTGCGTTAATTATACCTGAAGGAACTGGAAGAACCCACATAGTGGAGACAGACAGTTCCTAGAGCCCAGATAGAACATTTGAAGGCACTATAATAGCAACCAAAAAATCGAGGGTGGTGGAGGTTAAGGCTAGGTTTACCTTCCTTACTGTTTATAGTTGTTGAGTCTCCCCTCCAGCACTCCTCTCATCCCACTGCGGCTGGACTTGGGGATCAGATCAATCGGGGAGGAGATAGGGCTGAAACCCCTCACGTTCTGGCGTAGATTATGGGTGACACCTAGGTTGATAGTCTAAAGAACGGAACTGAAGGGGATATTGAGTATTCCTGGTGCGGCAAAAATCCCCTGGTTTATTCATTTAAAAAAAAGAATGTACTAGGCAGAGTAAACCAAGCCTGAGGAAGCGAGCCCTTCAATTTCCCGTTCTGAACTAATGAATGCCTACAGAATGAGTAAGCTAGCACAGGTGCATGGGAACCCGTTCACAGGGCAATTGACAGATACATTATTTTCCTTGAAGGAGGAATATTTATTTCAGCCTTTTCTAGATGACATATATCCACCCCTGACAAGGAAACTATATGTTCAGTTCAGATTGGGTACCCTCCCGCTCCGCACCTTTTCCTGTAATTAGACGGGCGCCGCCCGGCGGGAGTACCGAACCTGTAGCTGGGAGGAAGAGTCAGAGCTCCATGTCATCTTTTTTTGCCCAGCCTGCACATTAGCAAGGAAGTCTTGACTTGTTCCTCTGTGTAGGAACTTATTGCTATATTGCAATTCTTGACCTTCATTTGGCCCAGGCGCTGGATGTTTGTAAACAAGACCATACAGCAATAAAATCAACTTTGCACTCATAAACTGATGGTTCTTTAAAGAATCTTAATCCTTCTTTAGCTTACATTTTCAAAATCATTTAAGCCTGTATGTTTTTAGAAGTATAAGTCAGTGTCTGGTTTTATTCCAATCTTAACGTGATCTAAGGAGCTGACACTGTCTGGCCATCTTACATTGTTCATCAAACGTATACTACCTGGACCATTGCTGTTAATATTCATGGCTTTCTACCAGGGCTTTGCTTTATCAAGATAGTGCCTCTCTCTTTGAAACTATTCAGTCCACATAATTTCAGAAATTGTTGTATATAGATGATGTATTTTATTTTATTATTTATTTTAGGTTTTTATAGAGCGCGTAGTCACCCGCGAGTATCCCAGCGCTAAAACCTCGGATTCCTAAGGGAGGGAGCAAAAAGAAGCTGTAGATGAATCAGGGGAAAAGTAGGGTTTTGAGGGACTTCCTGAATCGTAGGAGGTTTGGTTCAGCTCTGAGATTCGGGGGGAGCGCATTCCATTTTTTTGCTGTGTTGACTGAGAAGCGGCGGCCAGTGTAAACTTGTTTTTATTGTTTGAACTACGGAGTGCTGTAACTAGATCCTTGTAAACAAACATGGTAATTATTGTATGATTTCAAATCATCATGAATCTTAATGTATTGTTTATCCTATGCACGATTTTGGGGTCGCCTGACCGAAATAACGTTTTCATGATGCTGATGTATAGAGTTTCACAAAATGTGAGTATATCGAAAAAAAACTACTCTTGGGGGAACTAGGATTCAATTAAAGTTAGTTGTAATCACCTTACTAGAAAAAGACTATTTTTTCAGAGACCCCTCACCCTCCAGGGGTTCCCCTAGGTGGCATGCTTTATCATTAAGGTTCCTTTCACTCCTCAACGGATTGAGGCGTGCTGCAAATTGTGCACTACGTAGGAGCACTTAGTTATGGACTATCTGAGGTACAGTGATGTGAAGTGGAAGGAAGATAAGTCTCAAAAATTCCTAACTAGTGAGCTACTATTTTATTCCTGCCCCTAGCTGCTATGGTTAAAATCAGGGATTAATACCAGGGAGAAACCTGACCTTAATGAGTTTGGTTCCCCTAGTACTGCGTATGTGTCAACATGTTTGAGCTGTCCCCTACAATTTCTTTATCAGGACTACACAGGGTCCTGGCCCATGCGTACCACTCCTAATAAATCCGATAATGAGGAAACAGTGAAGTGCACACCTAGGGCCCGATTCACAGAAATACTGTATGACAAAATCCTAAACGTACTACTTTTGGTATTCACAGAAGGCATTTAATAGTCTTAAATTAGGATTTTGTTTCAAATTAGGATTTTGTCTTAAATTAGGATTTTGTCCTAAATTAGGGGTTTGTCCCAAATTAAGATTTTGTCTTAAATTAAACTTAGGTTTAACTTAAGTGTTTCTTAAATTTAATTTAGGACAAAATCCTAATTTAAGACAAAATCCTAATTTAAGACAAAATCCTAATTTAGGACAAAATCCTAACTTAAAACAAAATAGAAAATTAGGACAAAATCCTAACTTAAGACAACAGCCTAGTTTAGGAAAAAATTCGAATTTAAAACAAAATCCTAATTTAAGACAAAATCCTAATTTAAGACAAAATCCTAATTTAAGACTACTAATTGTCTTCTGTGAATACCAAAAGTAGTACATACTGTTACTCAATGATACTCCGTATTTCTATTTAGGCAATACTATTGCCAGTATGCAGTCTCCAGGGACAGAAGTAGGTAACAAGCCAAGAGGCATGCTCTGATGAAGGAGTGACTACAAGCCCCTCTACCCCTGTTGTTGACCATGAGGCGATATGTGTCTAAGTCTCCCCATTCCTGCAAGGGGAAAGTGTGTGTGTGCCATTCACTACTACGTTTATAACTTTTTTTAGCCTGCGTAGTGAATCTAGTTTGCATGTGGCTGGAAACCTATTTACGAGTTTTAGTACACTTTTAAACTTTAGGGTTTTTTAATTAACCCTAAATTCTACTCTGTTTGTGGAAAAAGCCTATGTACACAGAATTGTGCCAGTAATAATTATTTTTACTATGAGCTCAGCTTAGGACAAAGATGCATCAACAAACGTAGTACATTAAACAGCACATACGGAAAGTAACAATCTTTAAGAAAGTGCAGTCTTTAATTGAAATTATTATGAACTGTTTTTAGCAGTGTAACGGCAACATATGAACAAATGACAACTTTTCCATACACACATAGAATCATTAACTGGATATGACAATCAACATAGAACACAGCTGCAGTCATTTATCAGCACCATAACACCAAGAAAAAATGCATTTATTGAAAACCATAATGGAAGTAAAAGAGAAAAAACTTGACAGATAAGAAAAAATTATGACTTTGTCAAAAAATAAAATTGTAGCCCACTCTTAGCCCATGCTGCACAATGATGAGGGGAGGCGCTGTGCAGAACACATGACTAAGTCAGCCCAATAGTCTATCAATATCATCTCTGGGACAAAGATAGCAAAGGAGGAACTTGACTACTTCAGGGCTGCCGTGGCCAAGCACAAGTTGCAGTTTCTCTCCAAGGTCCAGATTTGACCCTAACATCTGGATTACAACATATATCACACACAGGGGTTATGCATTCCTGCTGTCACGCCCACTGGTCCAAGCAAATAATACCGCTCACATTTTTCTGATACTACCGATGTCAAGAAACCAACAGCACTAGGAAGACTCTTTTAGACAAAAAAAATGAAGATCGAGATGCTGGCTCTATATCACACCCTCAGCCTATCCGTAACATTTGTGTTACGCCCAACTGTCCCAGAGTTGAGTCCCCACCCCTGTATCACACCCAGGGATTAATTATACAATCTGTATTACGCCCATCGGTTCAAAGATTCATTTTTCACACCCAGAGACATGAGTACCATCTGTATCACCCGCAGGGGTCCAAGCAACTACCTCTTCGGCAACCCTGCTACTACTCAGCTCAGACATATATAATAGGCAATTTGTCAGCTTTCTATTTGTGGCATAGCACCCAGGTAAAATATTTTCACTTCTTCCTAGTTCCCCATACACCAAATGCTGGGACTAAGGATCAGATGTAGTCTCTTACCCACTGACGGTGGCTTCAGGACAGACCTCCACCCTGTGGATACAACAGAACTTCCAATGAATTGTGGTGTCTGCTCACCGTTATTGCTGCATAGATGTGAATCTGTACCAGTGGGGTCCTGTTCCCTTGGCTGCAGTCAGGCTCAAGGAGCCAGAGTCACGGTCTGAAGACTGTCTCAAAGCACATTGGTTTCAGCTGTCATTTTATACATTACATGAAGTGTCATAAAGACATTTGGAGAAAGAAATCTGGGCCTAGTCACAGGCCATAAATTTGATCACCTGATAATTAGCGCAGGAGGCTCGCGATCTTATGTGGACACAATGTGGGCCAGTGTGTACGTATCCAGATGTCCGGCATGGAGAGCGCATTGTCACTGCATGTAGTGTGCATACTTTGTTCTTATTGGCTATCTTTGTGTGGCATCTGACTTCATGGTGTTTTTGGGAACCCGCGCCCCCTCTGACCAAATATGTTTTTTTGGGGCCAATCTCCTCAGATGATTGTGGTGTTGCTGCAAATCTGTGGATCGATCTGGGTTTTTCCTGTTTGCGCATTTGTCTATGGGTTACGTGCCACCCCACCTGTGATCTGTCAATCAGGTGCTTCAGGTCTAGGTATCAGGGCCTGCCTGAACACGTATTTCTGACTCAGGGTTGATGAGTAGGCCATATGGGACGAATTCAACAACAGTGGTGCAAGTTCGTTATAATGCGTACATATATTATGACACACATTGACATTACATTTTCCAATATTAACATCAATATACGAGCAGTCACTGTTTCCAAAAATGATCTAAAATTCAAAATGAGAAAACCATCTCAAAACATTTCTAGTTATTTTAGTAAACCAGTAACAACACATTATACCCAAAAACAATGCTTAAAGAATGTGCAGCAGGAATCAGATTAGCCTGTTGTCTCCATTCTAGGTTCACGTTTACCATGCCAAAATCCATGTCTTTGCTTGTTGGTACGAAATGAGGCGCTTGCAACCAATGATATTAAGATCACAGAGATGCAGACATTGACTTGCCCCAAAATATGTGATGGCAACTGAGAAGCCAACAATTCCAATTATGAAATCCGCTCCTTCCGAGATACAAAATCACCTATCCAATTGAGTAGTTCAAAGGAACAAACATGCTCCTCAGTGTCAGATGTTGATAAAACCATCATGGGGCAACCTATGTTGATTTTGATGAAACTGAGATCCAGAAGCTACTGTGCTGCTACACAGAAACCATTTCTGGCCACTGGCCATAACAGCGGGTTCGGAATGAGTCACATGCCCACGGAACAGTCCTAGTAATAGGCCACTAAGGATCGCATCCCTAGTTCAAAATCGAGGTCAGCTTGTGCCGGCTTATCCAAGCAGATATCCAGAGCCCATAAAAAGGTGCACTGGATGCAATGGACTAGAGGTTGCACATAGGTGAAGTGTCCAGTGCCACTACTCCAAAGAGATGTAGCATGTGCTCATGGTAGAACTGCACCAATGCCTACCCAGGAAGGACCACTAAGGGAGCATCCATTGCAGAATACCAGGAATAACACTATTGGGCCCAAAAGCAGAACAAGAAGCAACAGGAACCCACCGATCATGATGGAAAAAATAGAATGTATGAAAGTTGGCATAAATCCAAAAATAGTTTGATATGAGCTCATGAGGCCAGAGTCCACAAGTTTAAAGAGTGGGCCAGGCCCATGGTGTCAGATACATTAAGTATTTGATGTATCAGTTCACAGATATGTAGGGGTAAGTTTGTGTTTACCAATGACTGTCTTTCATGGAAAGTTGTCGCCACCTGCAATTCAAAGGATTCTTGAGCTGAACTAAGAGCCACTTCTTGTTGAAACAATATTGCTTTTAGTCTGCTTACCTTATTGAAATCTGTTTCCAAAGTTGGAATGGGAGGTCATAATGAACCATCAACACTGTACTGCAGAGGAGGAAACAGGACGTTGTTGCAGCAAGTCCCAAACGGGGAAACGGACACCACATATGAAATTCCTGACCGCAGACCCCAACAGTCCTGATTATTAAGGACAAGATTGCTTTCATTCGAAATCCATGTGAGAGTGGAAATAATTGCAGGAACAGGAGTTCCTTTTAAATAAGAAGCCAAAATAGGGGAGGACACATTACAGGCATGTACAACTGCTCCCAAGAGCTTCAGATCTACATACTGTGAAGTGTTCCATGCAAGCAGTGAACTGAAAATTAGAGATAGGTATAGAGATCCTCCCATGTTGTAAGCAGACTGGAGATGGTGTTCCAGCTATTGTATAGGGAATAAGCATGAGCGGATTTTGCGGATTGGCAATCCGCGAATTTGCGGATTTGCGAACTCGCAATCCGCAAAATCCGCGAATTCCCGCGAATTTGCGGATTTTTATTTTTTTTTGTGTTCGCCCGTGTTTCTGCCAGTTCGCGAGGGTTTTTACAATTTCGCAATTTGCGAACTTACCTGTCGGGTCGCAAGTTTTGCGAACTTGTTGTTTCTACATGTCCAGCCTGTTTGGGACACTCTTCTTCATCACTGCCACTCTCTGTCACCACTGCCACTCTCTGACTACTCATGCCACCCTCTGGCCCACCCATGCCACCCTCTGTTTCATCACCACACCCTCTGGTTGTCCAGTGTACATTATTTTCGGCAAAGCAAAGCACACCTTCCCTGCCTCAAGTGACCTGAATTAATTTGGGGCTGATTAATGTGTCACAGAATATTTTTTTAGCTGGCACCTGCTTCCTTAGTGCGCGCTGATTAGTGATCTTTTGCACTTGCTAAGTGCTTTCATTGTTGCAAAATTAGTTACAACACCTGCCCTGCCCCAACTGACAATAATGAATTAGGGGCTAATTAATGTGTCACTGAAAGAATTTAAAGTTCCAGCCTGGCACCTGCTTGTCTGCTCCTTTAGCTGTAAATCAGGACCTTTGTGGCATACAGTTAAGGTCAGAGCAGGGTCACACAATAGTTGCAAGCAGGCAACCGAATTCTGGAGGGCCCCCTCAGGAAGCAATACAAAGAATCGTTACAAATCATGAGGTTGACCTTTTGCACCTGCTCATTGCTTTTGCTTTTGCTGAAATCGTTTTGCGGTTTTTTTCGCGCTATTCGCGGGGCGCGGCGTCGTGCGAAACCGACCGCGGAAGCCGCCAATTCGTGCGAATGAGCATTTTATTTTTTTGCGGCTTGTTGTTTCGCGAGTTTTTTTGCAGTATTCGCGAGCCGCTTGCAGCGCAACACGCGAATTTACCCCAAGGTCGAGTACGGGCGCGGCCATTTTGTTTGCGTGACGTATTTCCGTTTCCGCCCGCTATGTATAATCTCGCGCAGTAAGCGCATTGCGAGTAGAGGTTCGCACGAGATCGCGCGGGAAATCTAGAGGTTCGCACGAGATCGCGAGGAAAATCTCGCGCGAACTGACTTTCGCGCTCGGAAACGGGCGCCGGCCATCTTGTTTTTCATTCATTTCCTGTGTCTGGGCATGGTGTTTAATCCTCTTGATATCTTTCCCATCCTTTGCTTGTTTTCAGTTTTTTTTTTACGATTTTGCTTCTTATCTATCCCTCTCTTTTCCTAGCTGTATATTTTTGTCTTTTCTGCTATTTTTCTTTACTTTTAAACTACTTTTGTAAACTCTTTTCTTTTCTTCTTCCCTATCCTATTCTTTCTTAATTTTCTACTTCTTCCTACCTTACCTGCCCAGACCATGGTCAAGCCAGGCGCCGTGAAGCTGCCCAGGCACTTGAGGGCCGCAGCGGCGGCGGGGAGTAGTGCTGGACCCAGTGGCAGGACAGCAGGCGTGAGATCGAGGGGGGAGCAGGTGACGCGCCGGGAGATATTCAGCCCGGAGGAAGTGGGCGCGCTGGTCTACTTCGTCCAGCGCCGCCTGCCCAGGACCATCGCGGGAGGCGGCAGGATCGCGGCCGGCGGCTACAACATGCGGGAGCGCCGGAAGCGGTGGGAGAAGGTGTGCTGGGCCATATCCCACCTCTACGGGGTCCAGCGCACCTACAGCCAGGTCACCCATCGCTGGACGGACCTCCTGGACCGCGAGCGCGACCTGCTGGACCAGCTCGGCTTGGAGATCCCCGGGCTTGGTGAGTAGTAGTAGCCATTGGCATTTAATCACTCACTACTATGATGTTTTCTCCTGCTCTGTGTTGTTGTATTGCAAATATTTGTTTTTTACATGGAGCAAGCCAATAATGCCGCTGATGACGATTACATTGTAGTTAAATTATATTTCAAAATCTTCTGTGCATTTCAGGTGCACTGCTCTCCTTCTCAGTGGGGTTGCTACTATGCTTATTTGTTTTCTATTTTGTGGTCTCATTGGCCTGAGTAACTATTATGTATGAGTGTACTTAACAGAACTGCGTAATGCTAGACACTAGGGGGCAGATTACATTTACAAGCCCCTTGCGCCACGTTTACGTTGCCTTGCGTGACGCAACAGCGGCGTAAACGTGCCGCATCCCTGCAAGTCATTTACAGCATGACGCATCTAGGGAGATGCGTGACGTTATAAAGCCATGGGCCTGCACCACAATGGGTGCGTTCCTAGTACGCAGGGTGGGCGGTCCAGCGGCTGTGCGCCTCGCAAAATTGCCTGCGTGAAATCTACAAGATTTAACGCAGGCACTTCTGCGACGCTGCTACGTCAATTCAATTCCTTATGTCTGCTCGAAGCAGGCGAAAGGACTGACACAGCATGTAAAGTATTGGGTGGCCCTGAGCATTACTGGAGTTGCATTGCGTTGGCGACGTGACTCCAGCGATGCGCCGCTCTTACGTGACGAGATGCGTCACGCAAGTGCCTACCCTTGCGCCAGGGCGCGCCGCATTGTAAATGAGGCACATCTGCCGTGTCGCAAGGGTAGTTTTGCGTGACGCATTTGATCTGGCGCATCTCTGGAGATGCGCCAGAACGCGTAAGTAAGTATGCCCCTAAGGGGCAGAATTGCAATTACGGTCGCATCCCTGCAAAGTAGCAGGGATGCGCCATTAATTGTGCGGCCCGCTACCACCACCAAACATGGTGCGCCGTATTTGCAATGCGGCGCCCCATGGGCCCAAAACGTCACCGAAGCTTTACTGCTGGAGTTGCGTCGCAACGATGGCGCAGCTCCATCAATGCTCTGGGGTACCCTATCTCCCCAATGCTGGGTCAAGCCGTACGTCTGTTTCAAGCAGGTGCAGGGTTTGTGTGACGCATCATTGTCCTAAAGGTGACTGATTGATATTTTGTAGATTTCCCTCAGCCACTATTAGGATGTGTTCCAGCGCAGGAATGCCCTCCCTTGCGCCGGAACGCCCCCTGATGGCGCAGGGCTTTATAACGGGATGCATCTCCCAAATGCGTCACGTTGTTATAATATTATACGCCGCACCATGGCGCCCTTTTTTGTTTAGCTGCTGCGTCACAAAAGTCACGCAAGAACGGCGCAAAAGAGCCGCAAGGGCTTAAATCTGCCCCTTCCTTTGTAACCCTGACAATAAGAAAAATAGTGGCGGTGGATTGATAGTTTGACTATTTAAATGACTGGTAATGTAGCAGGCAACTGTTAGTGTTGTCACTGATCTGACTGAAATCACAATGGAGTTTGTCTGTCACTTTGCGTCTTGCCTGCGGACTGCTGCCTGCCAGTCCTAGGTGAACGTTTCAGTACTTTGTTTAGTGAGTTACGTGACTTTCGAAGTCACAGGTCCGCAAATAAATAAAAAGTAACCATAATCAATATAATTTCGCGGAAATATTTTGTTATTGTTCTTTTGAAATGTTTGATTTGGTTGACATTGACAAGCAACAATCATCCATGTTTTCTGTTCTTTCTTTCATGTTGTACGTCAGCTCCCCCCAGGGGCGAGAGGAGGACACAGGAGCAGCAGGCGGCGGATGCTGTTCAACAGGGCCAGGATCGGGCAGGCGAGGGCTCCTCTGCTGGCCCCAGTAAGTTTTCATTTTAGACTAGTACCTATTTTTCCTAGCGTTCCTCATTTGAATTTTTTCAAAATTGTCTTTGCTCTTCTTGTAGACTGTATCTAAATTCTTATCCTGCCTCTACTATGACTCCCTGTGGTATTACTAGATTATTCTTATTAGTCTGTCTGTGTAGCTAACTAAGATTGCACGGTTGGCGAAACTCCCATGATTCTAGTCAGCAATAGCTCTATCAACTTAGTGCAGTCCTCTGGGATTGTCCATAATGTCTTTTGAAGTGTTCTATCTGGACTCATGCTTGCAAAAATTGCAAAACCTTTCGCTCAGTCACTCTAGTCTGGAGGACCAAAAAACACAGATTGTATTTAAATTTAAAAGCTTTATTAAAAGTAAACACATTTATTAAAATGAAGTCATAATAAAACTAAACGTTTAACTGATAATGGAAAAGTGGTTAGTGCTGACGATTAATTGAAGACATTTCTTGTGGTCGAGCCGAGCTCTCACCTGGTTTCAACTTGATCTTGTTGTTAGAAGTCCATCTTCTGTCTGTGTGGAGAAAAATGGTGCGTGTTAAAAAATCAGCCTTCATCAGTTGTGCCAAAAGTGCAGCAAGACAACCTTCCCTGGAAAAAGGGACATTTTTTTTAACTTTAACGTAGACAGTCACAAATTACATTGTTTTCACATGTCTTCATTCCTAGACCAAATACTAGTGACTAGTGAGTGCTTTATTCTAAGATTCTTAAATGTACTTTGTAGGTGGAACATCTGGTGGCGGGGCCAGTGTGGTGGTGGTGCTCGACACGGAGGCGGAGGGCAGTTCATCAGGGGAGGAGGCGGCGGCGGCGGCTGTGAGAGTTGAGACGGTGGTGGCGGCCAGAGGTAAGCTCTTATATATTCCTTACTTATTGAGATTGAAGACTAGCTGGGAAGGCAAGAATATGAGATGCATGGCTGGGTGAATGATGAAGCAATGATGGGTGGAAGGACAACAGCCTGGGTGGGTGACACAGAAACTGTATGTGTCCATATACCTGGATCATGCTACTATCTGACTCTTAGATAGCATATGTGTATCTAGAGCAGGGGTACTCATAGTACGGCCCGCGGGCCGGTGGTGGCCCGGCAAGCCTTCCTTGGCGGTGCGCAGACCTTGCAGACAATCACTGCTCCCCCGGCCCCCACAGAGCAGAGGCTTTTTTGTATTTCACCTGTTAGCGCCCCTGCATCTCCACTCTGACAATCACTGCTCCCCCGGCCCCCACAGAGCAGAGTGGAGATGCAAGGCCACAAAGAGGTGAAATAGAACAAAGCCTCTGCTCTGTGGGGCCGGGCAAGCAGTGATTGTCAGGGTGGAGAAGCAGGGGCGCTAAAACAAACAAAGCCTCAATAATATGTTAATGGTCTTTTAAAGACCTGTTAAGTACTTTGGTGTTGTTGTCTGTGTGTGCGCGTTGAGGAAGCGGTCTCAACCCGGGCTGAAGGCTGACACAGATAGACACACACACAGTGAGATGACAGAGGGAGAGGGAGGGCAGGAGGGAGAGAGAGATGGAGGGAGGGCAGGAGGGACAGCAGGAGGGAGAGAGATGTATGTAAATGCTGGGTCTGGTGGCTCAGTGGATGAGGGCATCTGCTGCAGGGACCTGTGTGCAACCTCATGGTCACAAGTTATCGTTTTGCTTTAGCCCCGCCCCCTCTGACTCCGCCCCCACCAGTGCGGCCCTCGGCCCCAAACTACACTGTAAATGTAGCCCCTGAGAGAAAGTTTGTGAGTACCCATGATCTAGAGAGAGTAGATGGTCAGTGGATGAACTAAGTGTAACTTTGAAGAGCATGTAACACTGCACCCGCACGTCCGTTCCAGTGTAGGAAAGGCAAGGAAAAGAACTTTTAATTTTGTCCAAATACTACCATAAATAGTAGCAGTAGTTTGTATTGCAAGCACTGCATAGATCCGGTTATTATGGTGGCCACTCCCTACCTCTCTTAATAAGTTTAGTAGTACTCAGTCATTCATGTGTGGATGTATCACTGCCTGTCACTCAATAAAAAGCAAAGCACCTAAAGTCATCCCATATATAAGCAAAAACATCCCATGTGAAGTGATAGATAATCAGATTATTTATCTTCTTCAATTTTCCATTTCTAGTACTCATTTCCACTGTAGGGTGAAAGTTAAATTAATTAAGCAGTAGCCCTTGAGTTGTAACAGAGTATTCTCAGTGCCACCCGTAATAGAAAAGTAAGAGATTCACCACCTGCATGTACTGGACGGGTACAGTAACGCAACGGCAACGCAAGTCTAGGTCACTCCTCATGGCGTGCGTCTCTTTTTCTCGGGTGCAAGTTTACCGCGCTGGCATTATGCCGGCTTGCAGAAAATAACGTACCAATTTTCCAAAACAAGAGACAAGAAGAAGAATAAGACTGGTGTACTTTCATAGTCGACTCCAATGGAAGTCCACAGTGCTCATAGAATTTGTTCCTTAAACTCCCACTAATGTTAGAGCAAGGATGAAGAAGTGTGAGGTTAGATAGATACTGGCCTCAATAGTTATGTAATGCGCTTGCAAGTTGCTAGTTGTACTGCAGCACACATTTCTGCTGAATGATTGAGTTAATCTTAAAGAGCATTGGTTACAGACTATGTCTTTCTTTCTTCATATAGGTTCTCCTTCCAAACGAACAAGGAGGAAGGAGCTGGCTAGAGCGGCCCGGCAACGGAGAATCGAGGCCACTGTTGCGGAATATCGGCGGCTGGTGGCCCTGGAGGACGAGGAAAGTGTGCGGTCGACAACAACGACAACGTCGTCTGCATCGGCCTCCGTGGCCCCACCGGCTGCCACCCAGCACAGTGGTCCACCGAGACTGAGCCGGGCTGCCAAAGGCAAACGCCACCGCCGAGCAGCAAGGCCAACAGCTGCTTCTCACAGGCCTTGCACCTGCAAGGCAGTGAAGGCACGCCTGCGCCGCACTACCCTGATGGTGTCCCGCCTTCAGCAGGAGCTCGCCTTGCTCCGCGAGGAGCATGATGCCCTGGCCCAAAAAGTTAACAGCATCCACCCATAGTGTCCCTTGCCCCTTTTTTAGAGACTTTTGGGGGGTGGGAATTGGGAGTTGGGTTTTTGGGGACTTTTGAAGGACAATCGTTGGGGTTAGGGAGGGTCTTGCGGGAGATTATTTTGTTAGGGATATAAATATACTTTTTCAAACTTTATCTGAGCATACCTGTTTTTTACTGCTTGCCTGGTGGGTGGGGGTTTAACGTTGACTGTTTTCCTGAAAGTTTAGTTCCATTTTCTTCCTTTAAGTGTAAATGCCCAAATGTTTTCAACACTAAGTGCCTCTCACAGACTAAGTGAAGTGAATCCAAGAGTCCTAGGACTTTAGTAGTACTACCTTCAGTCTCTCGTCTCTCGTACTAATACTCCATTATACCCCCAAACCACCAAACGCTTATCTTACCTGTAATTTGTGTTTGAAAGTAGGGCTAGGCCCAGGGCTGGCTCCACGGGAAACACCGAATAACGTTGGCAATCTTGGTCGGATAAAATTTCCTCATAGCGGTGGTACTAGTGGTGTGACACAGTGGCAGTTGCATGCCTATGAAAAAAAAGAAAATGAAATCTGGTTTGTCCTCCTGAGCAATTCAACGGTACAACTGAGAATATAGCAGGTGACAGAAGTACAGTAGAGCAGTGCCACATTGTAGCCTAACAAATGGTAAAGTATAACTACTAATTCGGTTGAAGTTCTTTCACATTAGCAATGGTTCTTTGTCAAGCAGAGTAAGAATATATCATCGACAACTGTGGAAAGAAAGAATGCGACAGTACAGGGCCTGTGTGGAATTATTGATAACTATATTCAACATAAGGTCTCTGTAGCCAGATACCCGAGAGCCTTGCTGGTCACTATAAATCCATTCACAACAACACTCAATGGGGTTGGTCTGGAAGGTGTCACGTTTACTCCCCGTGATCCAGTCGATGCAAATATGGTTCCACCTCCAAATGTCACCAACACCCAGAAGTGTAAACACAGGGTGTTCGAGGCATTAGGCGAGGGAGAAAAATAACAAACTAAAATAAAAAATGTGGGATGGGTAAAGGTAGGGTCAGCAGGGAAAGGATACCTGTAAGAGAAGACAAGACAGGCATCAGTGAAGTGATGTCCTAACATACAAGGGTACTCTCATATAGTCTCACTAAATAGTCTGCAAGTCTCCCGCCTACTCATGGGAAATGTAGTTTCATAGTACGGTAGGCGCTTAGGGGCTGCGTAACCTGACAGAAGGTATAGTAGATAGAAAAGGAGAAATTGCTTTTTTTCTAGGTGTCCCCTCACTCACCAGGGTTGCCCCTTGGTGACATGCTTCATCATTGGGGCCATCCCAGTCCTCTACGGCCTGGGGCGTGCTGCGACTTGCGAATTACGTAGGAGCACTTACAAATGACTATGTGTGGTGCAGATAGTGGAGTGGACTAAGTGATGTGTTAAGGGATCAATGTAGAAGCCGAGAGAGAGCAAAGAAATGCAGTCACAGTCAGAGAAAAAGGCAAGGGATACTGTATCTATGTGGTTGTAGTGGTCCTGTTGGAAGTGGTAAGTAAGTTGCCCGCAGAAAAAAAATCCTCCTATTAGCGGCACTCCTCCATTGCAGCCGACGCTTCGTCCACCGATGTTGGTCACCAGAAGACACCCTGTCCACTGCCTGCCTGATGCTGAATTGTGGCTCGCTACTGTGAAGCCTGACTCCATCCTTTTTTCCCCATTGCAGAGACTGAAACCCGGCCTGTAATTATTCAACGAAAAACAGGAAGTGATATAATATTACAACACCACTGATAAATAAATATAAGGTATGTAGGCTGTGGAGTGCAAAAAGTCACAATTTGTTTTTCCTAGTAGACAGACAGTACAATGTTTTTGAAAGTGCGTACTCTGAGTCACCTTTTCAAGGATAAATAAGTATGGGCAAATTAATGTAGCGGATCTTGCCCCTCAAGCTAGGTGTACTGTAAACTGTGTTTTAGAACAAAAATAGATCTTCCTAGCAGTGCTCCCACCCAAAAAACGAGGCCTAGCAGAAAACTGGAGACAAAACTTACTTTGAAAGTAAAAGTAGGCCGAAGTACCCTAATTACCCATTACCCCCCGTGGATTGCATTCAAACCACTTGCAAGCAACCAAGCAAAAGTAGCCATAGCCAGCATCGCTCCAAGACTCGAAATCCCCCCCACTCAAACACATGCAATAGAAATACTGCTAACCCTAACGAACCCTAAGTTAAGAATAGTGGCAAAGGCTTTCTTTAACTATGCCAAATCCCCCCTTTCCCACCATGGATTTTCTTCAAATGACTTGCAACCAAAATTACACATTCTCACGAGTGCTCTAAGACCCCAGAACTCAGTTTGAAAAATCTAGAACACCCCGATACACATGCAATCCTGCTGCTAGGGCTAACCCTAACGAACCCTAAGTTACAAAAAGTGCCAAAACTAAAGGCTTTTCCGCGCGGATTTTGTCCCAACCACTTCTACCCGGTATTAGACCTTCCCAGGAATGCCCCAAGACCCGGCAACCCACCCGCCAAGAAGCATAACACCCCCAAACAGGCCAAAAGCAAAATCTCATACTTGCAATATTTCTGGTCCTTCGGTCCAAACGCGCTGCGTAGCTAGGCCATAAGTCGGGGTTGGCACGACGGATTTCCTGAAAAGCAAATGCAATCAAGATTAGAGTGTCCCAGCAGTGCTCCCAGACCACGAAACTCACCCAGAAACACCAGGAAGCCCCCCAAACAGGCCCCCGAAAACGCTACATAGAGCAAAATGTCAGAAATAGCCCAAAAAAAAATCGGCCTGGATTTAGTCCCAACCACTTCTACCCGGTATTAGACCTTCCCAGGAATGCCCCAAGACCCGGCAACCCACCCGCCAAGAAGTATAACACCCCCAAACAGGCCAAAAGCAAACTCTCATACTTGCAATATTTCTGGGCCTTCGGTCCAAACGCGCTGCGTAGCTGGGCCATAAGTCGGGGTTGGCACGACGGATTTCCTGAAAAGCAAATGCAATCAAGATTAGAGTGTCCCAGCAATGCTCCCAGACCACGAAACTCACCCACAAACAGACGGAACCCCCCCTAAGAGCACCTCAAAGGCAAGCAAGTCATCAAAAACACAAAAAATTTTCCGCCTGGGATTTGGTCCAAAACACTTTTATCCGGTATTAGAGCTTCCCAGCAATGGCCCCAGAGCCGTCAACCCAGGAGAAAACGAGTAGAAGACCCCCAAACAGCCAAAGAGCAAAAGTACAAAAATGGGGACTTAGTCAATTTTTCACAAATTTCCCAAATCACTCCGCGCGCTCTCTGCAGCTAGGCCCTAAGTCCCCTCTGCCACCATGGATTTGCTTCAAACCTCTTGCAAAGTAAAGTAGATATAGCCAGCAGTGCTCCCAGACCACGAAACTCACCCAGAAACACCAGGAAGCCCCCCAAACAGGCCCCCGAAAACGCTACATAGAGCAAAATGTCAGAAATAGCCCAAAAAAAAATCGGCCTGGATTTAGTCCCAACCACTTCTACCCGGTATTAGACCTTCCCAGGAATGCCCCAAGACCCGGCAACCCACCCGCCAAGAAGCATAACACCCCCAAACAGGCCAAAAGCAAAATCTCATACTTGCAATATTTCTGGGCCTTCGGTCCAAACGCGCTGCGTAGCTAGGCCATAAGTCGGGGTTGGCACGACGGATTTCCTGAAAAGCAAATGCAATCAAGATTAGAGTGTCCCAGCAGTGCTCCCAGACCACGAAACTCACCCAGAAACACCAGGAAGCCCCCCAAACAGGCCCCCGAAAACGCTACATAGAGCAAAATGTCAGAAATAGCCCAAAAAAAAATCGGCCTGGATTTAGTCCCAACCACTTCTACCCGGTATTAGACCTTCCCAGGAATGCCCCAAGACCCGGCAACCCACCCGCCAAGAAGTATAACACCCCCAAACAGGCCAAAAGCAAACTCTCATACTTGCAATATTTCTGGGCCTTCGGTCCAAACGCGCTGCTTAGCTGGGCCATAAGTCGGGGTTGGCACGACGGATTTCCTGAAAAGCAAATGCAATCAAGATTAGAGTGTCCCAGCAGTGCTCCCAGACCACGAAACTCACCCAGAAACACCAGGAAGCCCCCCAAACAGGCCCCCGAAAACGCTACATAGAGCAAAATGTCAGAAATAGCCCAAAAAAAAATCGGCCTGGATTTAGTCCCAACCACTTCTACCCGGTATTAGACCTTCCCAGGAATGCCCCAAGACCCGGCAACCCACCCGCCAAGAAGTATAACACCCCCAAACAGGCCAAAAGCAAACTCTCATACTTGCAATATTTCTGGGCCTTCGGTCCAAACGCGCTGCGTAGCTGGGCCATAAGTCGGGGTTGGCACGACGGATTTCCTGAAAAGCAAATGCAATCAAGATTAGAGTGTCCCAGCAATGCTCTCAGACCATGAAACTCACCCACAAACAGACGGAACCCCCCCTAAGAGCACCTCAAAGGCAAGCAAGTCATCAAAAACACAAAAAATTTTCCGCCTGGGATTTGGTCCAAAACACTTTTATCCGGTATTAGAGCTTCCCAGCAATGGCCCCAGAGCCGTCAACCCAGGAGAAAACGAGTAGAAGACCCCCAAACAGCCAAAGAGCAAAAGTACAAAAATGGGGACTTAGTCAATTTTTCACAAATTTCCCAAATCACTCCGCGCGCTCTCTGCAGCTAGGCCCTAAGTCCCCTCTGCCACCATGGATTTGCTTCAAACCTCTTGCAAAGTAAAGTAGATATAGCCAGCAGTGCTCCCAGACCACGAAACTCACCCAGAAACACCAGGAAGCCCCCCAAACAGGCCCCCGAAAACGCTACATAGAGCAAAATGTCAGAAATAGCCCAAAAAAAAATCGGCCTGGATTTAGTCCCAACCACTTCTACCCGGTATTAGACCTTCCCAGGAATGCCCCAAGACCCGGCAACCCACCCGCCAAGAAGCATAACACCCCCAAACAGGCCAAAAGCAAAATCTCATACTTGCAATATTTCTGGGCCTTCGGTCCAAACGCGCTGCGTAGCTAGGCCATAAGTCGGGGTTGGCACGACGGATTTCCTGAAAAGCAAATGCAATCAAGATTAGAGTGTCCCAGCAGTGCTCCCAGACCACGAAACTCACCCAGAAACACCAGGAAGCCCCCCAAACAGGCCCCCGAAAACGCTACATAGAGCAAAATGTCAGAAATAGCCCAAAAAAAAATCGGCCTGGATTTAGTCCCAACCACTTCTACCCGGTATTAGACCTTCCCAGGAATGCCCCAAGACCCGGCAACCCACCCGCCAAGAAGTATAACACCCCCAAACAGGCCAAAAGCAAACTCTCATACTTGCAATATTTCTGGGCCTTCGGTCCAAACGCGCTGCGTAGCTGGGCCATAAGTCGGGGTTGGCACGACGGATTTCCTGAAAAGCAAATGCAATCAAGATTAGAGTGTCCCAGCAATGCTCTCAGACCATGAAACTCACCCACAAACAGACGGAACCCCCCCTAAGAGCACCTCAAAGGCAAGCAAGTCATCAAAAACACAAAAAAATTTCCGCCTCGGATTTGGCACAAACCACTTTTAGTGCTTCCCAGCAATGGCCCCAGACCCGTCAACTCACCTGCAAAGAGGTAGAACAACACCCCCACAAGTGCTGAGTCTTTCTTCATTGGGCGTAAACCAGCCCTCTGCTTTGATGGAAATAGGAGTCTGGAGGAGGAGGATAGAGGAGCATGTTCTTCTGAACTTGTGAACCTGAGGAATGCAGACTGCGGCACCTTCAAATAAATTAGCAAACAAGTGAAGACAGTTCTGCTGATGGGCTTGTCTTTGTGATTATCTGATTAAAGTTTGAATTATATTAACTGTGCACAACAAAGAAAGACAGACACACAGGAATAAAAGTGAATAAGGATGAAAAAGAAAGTTATTGATTCGTTGTCTCATTTTCAGGGCTCGAAGTCGGAATCACGGTCCAGGAATAAGAATAAGGCTTCGTCATCATACTCTGCGAATTCAGCCCGGGTGAGGTCAGTGCCACCTGACAGAGTAGAAATTCCCTCATCTATGGTGCTGGCCACCTCCTCTTCATCCGGCACGCTCTCTCGTACTCTTATATCTGGTGGTATGAGGTGCTGATTCATCTTGATCATTGTTAACCTCTCCACATTTTTGGGCGAGAGGCGGCTCCGTTTGGGAGTTACAATCCCACCAGCCGCACTGAAAACCCGTTCAGAAGACACACTTGCGAGTGGGCAAGACAAGTAGTTTAAAGCCAGGTTGGTGAGCTGTGGCCACAATTCTTTTTTCCCATGCCAATACGCCAATGGGTCAGAATTAACATAGACCTCTGTGGAGTCATTCAGATAGTCCTTCACCATCGACTCAAGGTCCTCCTCCAAGGTTCCTCCACTTTGCGTAGCTCTTGCTGTGCCTCTGGCCTTTTGAGAACCAAACCCACGCAGAGCTAGCCAATCCTCTTCAGCCTCCAATGTTTCTGCTGTCTTTCGTGCAGATGATGCGGTTGCCGGTGTCTTTAACGGCTGAGAGGTCACTTGTGCCACAGCCACAGGTGCAGAAGTGGATTGTTTTGACTGGGGATGGCCTGCTGATGTACTGCCATTTCCTTCAATTTCCAGCCGTTCTGTTTCAAACTTCTTGGCTGACAAGGCTAGCCAACGTTTGTACTTTGTAACATCTTCATCAGCAAAAGGAAAGAATGCTCTGCCTGCCAGCGCCTTTTTGTAGCGTGGATCCAGAATAGTAGCACAAATGTAATGCTGTTCTGAGTGGATCTTTTGAAGACGTTCATCACCTTGTAGGAGCTCTAATAATTTCTCAGCCAGAAGCAAAGAGTCTTTCTTTTTGTCATCTTTTCGAAACACAGAACACACCTCCTTCAGTTGGTCCTCCAGCATGTACAACAATGGGATAGCTTTTCCCAAATTAGAGTCCTCCTTGCTGACTGCACGTGTGAAGACCTCAAAAGGACGAAGCATGCGTGTTAGGCTTTCAACTATGTTCCATTGCGGCCCACCCATCCTCAGCTCCTCTATACCCTCTTTCAAGAAATATTGATCGAGTTGCGTATACTGCTCATACAGACGCTCAAGCATGTAGAAGGTTGAGTTCCAACGTGTTACCACCTCCTGGATGAGTGCTTTCACTGGCATTTGACTTTGATATAGCATGCTCCTCAGCTGCTTGCGGGCCTTAAAAGAATGCCTGAAATGCTTGCAAATTTTTCGGCAGTTCTCCAATACACTGTACGCTGCACTGCGTTTATTACCCAAGAATTTTTGGACAACCAGGTTTATACAGTGCGCCAAACACGGCACTCTGAAATAGTAACCGTCCCTCATGGCCTTAACTATATTGGAGCCATTGTCTGTGGAAACATAACCAACCTTGCGTTTTAGTGGGGACAGACAGTTAAGGACCTTTGTGTTAAAGACATCCAAAATGTTTTCTGCTGTGTGACGTTTCTCCAAACCAAACATGGCTAGTGTTGCATGTTTCCGAGCACCTTTAAAAACAATGTTAGTGTCAACACCTGAGTTTAGCTTTGCTTTAGCCCCTGAAAAAGAGACCCAGTGTGCAGTGATGCACATGTAATCAGCGCCTGCGCCACTGGTCCACATGTCTGTTGTCAGATGTATAGTGTGAACAGCACTCTTCTGCAAAGCTGCCCCAATCACCTTCAGAACATCTTCATGTAGTGCTGGAACCGCAACTCGGGCAAAATAGAACCGGCTAGGAACCTTCCATTTAGGGCAGAGCGCTGTCACTAATTCTAGAAAACCAACCCCTTCTACAAAAGAAAAAGGGAGAAGGTCCAGAGCTAGCATTTTAGCCAGCTTAGTGTTATACAGACGGGTCATTGGGTGGTTGCGTTCATATTGCGCTTCTGTAAACAACATCTTTTTAATGTTGCCCTGGACCAATGATTTACGGGATGATGATGATCTCTTCGACCCAGTTACGCTCGCTGATGAACTTTTCCGCATTGATGTCTCACTCTCTCCCACACTCTTAGTGTGGCTCCCATGGGGTGTGCTGCTGACATGGGAACTGGGTGTAAGTGAAGTGTTTGAATCGTCTTCTACCTCCTCGTCATCAGCAGATGACAAATCAACGTTTTCATTACGTGCAATTCCGGCTTTCTTGACCGCCTCTAGGTGCGGAAACCATTCGACAGGGTGCCTTCTCTCAAGATGACCTCTCTGGCCTCCGGTACCATAGTTAGAACCAAGCTTACCACGACTAAATCGAAGCTTACAAAGGCTACAAATGGCTACGTTTTCCTTTTTTGGGCAAACACTAAAGAAGTCCCAAACTGGAGACTTGAAATGTCTTCGGGGGCCGGAGGAGGCGGCGATACTGGTGGTGGTGGTCCTGCTGCTAATGACAGATGAAGTGGAGGATGTGGATTGCCGAACTTCAGTACGTTTTGCACTTTCACCACCACGAATTGAGGTCGAGGACGAGGTGGGTACCTTCTTGCGAGGAAGAAATATGGAAGCGGTAGGTTTTGGTGTACTACTTAACTCCAAATCTAATGATTCCATTTCCATTGCCTCCTCGCCGACATCATCATCACGCTCAGCAGCTTCTCGGGATAGGGTCAAAATGTCTCTTTGCTGCATGCCCGGTGGGGCTGCAGTGACCTTTGTGATGACTGGATCGTCGTCATCGTGAGAGGCTTCATCACCAGCAGTATCTGTCACTTCTTGTTGAGCCTCATCACACTCCATAGGTTTGAGTTTTTGGACGACCTTCCTTTTACGCTTAGGTACCGGTGGCAGATCATGGTGTGCCTCTGCCTCACTGTCAGACCGCAGTTGTCGTGGTTCCCAAGACAGATCACTTGCACCAGAACGAGGTGGGCTTGAAGAAGATGTAGACACCCCCCTTGATCTTTTCCTTGCTAGGGATGTGGAAGACAATGAATGATCATCAGGAGGAGTGGCTTCCAATGATACCTCAGCTTCATTGTCGATTTCCAAATGTGCCCCTACTTCGGGAGGAACAACTATTGTGGGCACTTGTGAACGTCCATGCACCTTTGCTTGCGCATCTCCTTTTGCTGCCTCTCCTTCCACATGTACTTGGGCGTGTACTTGCACATGGTGTTGTTGTTGCGGCTGTGGTTGTTCAACACTTGTCAGATGAGTTACAACAACCTGTGTTGATTCAGGGACATTGCTGCTACTTTCTTGCGATGAGCCAACATCACTGGTCGATGGTGATTGGAGAAGTACACTGACTGCCTCTGAAGCACTCAAGGGCTTTGACTTAAGTTGGCGTGGTGGTGGAGGCACTGAACCCAATGGAGCAGGGGTGCTGCTCTCAGGTTGGTCCCCAGCAGATCCTGCTGCTGCAGGCGTACTTTTTTTTTTGCTCCCAAAAAAAGTGGCGGGTGGCACACCAGCCTCCTTGGTAACTTGCTTCTTCTGCTCCTTACTAGCAACTTTCTTGCTAGAGGAGCTACGGAGAACTTTCTTTGGGGCCATCTTCTTCAGAGCAGGTCAGACAGCAGGCCGCAGTTGCACGAATTGTAGAGTTGTCTGAGGCCAGACGTGACGTCGCGTGACGTTATGCTGCACACACACACCGCTGCAGGACTTCTTCCTGGCACTGGTGGTTCTCTTGAGTCTTGTGCACCTAAAAAAAATGGAAGACAGAGGAACATCAGTTCAGTTATAGAGCACAAAAAAATCGAAAAACACTGCAAAATCAGCACAATCCCAATCCATCCATGCCCTCCATAATGTTTAAATTCAAGACAACCCACAGAAAGACTAGGCCCATGCAAGACTCACTACCCCTGGGCATAAATAAAGGTTGAAAAGTAGGCAAAATGGTTGGAGGCCTAACAACAAAGCCTGCATTCAAAATGGCCACTTGCCTGCCAAGCACATGGCCAGTGCCTGTAGCTGCACTCAAAATGGCCACCAGCCACATGGCATGTCCCTCCCCATGAACACCCCCAAAAATCGAAAAACACTGCAAAATCAGCACAATCCTATTCCATCCATGGCCTCCATGATGTTTAAATTCAAGACAGCCCACAGAAAGACTAGGCCCATGCTAGACTCAAATACCCCTGGTGAAAAGGCCCCAACAACAGGTCAAAAATCGAAAAACACAAAATTTTACAAAAAAAAAATCGAAAAACACAGAAAAATCAGCACAATCCCAATTCATCTATGGCCTCCATGATGTTTAAATTCAAGACAACCCACAGAAATACTAGGCCCATGCAAGACTCACTACCCCTGGCATAAATAAAGGTTGAAAAGTAGGCAAAATGGTTGGAGGCCTAACAACAAAGCCTGCATTCAAAATGGCCACTTGCCTGCCAGCACATGGCCAGTGCCTGTAGCTGCACTCAAAATGGCCACCAGCCACATGGCATGTCCCTCCCCATGAACACCCCCAAAAATCGAAAAACACTGCAAAATCAGCACAATCCCATTCCATCCATGATGTTTAAATTCAAGACAGCCCACAGAAAGACTAGGCCCCATGCACCACTCACTACCCCTGGTCAAGGCCCCAACAACAGGTCAAAAATCGAAAAACACAAAATTTTACAAAAAAAAAAAATCGAAAAACACAGAAAAATCAGCACAATCCCAATTCATCTATGGCCTCCATGATGTTTAAATTCAAGACAACCCACAGAAATACTAGGCCCATGCAAGACTCACTACCCCTGGCATAAATAAAGGTTGAAAAGTAGGCAAAATGGTTGGAGGCCTAACAACAAAGCCTGCATTCAAAATGGCCACTTGCCTGCCAGCACATGGCCAGTGCCTGTAGCTGCACTCAAAATGGCCACCAGCCACATGGCATGTCCCTCCCCATGAACACCCCCAAAAATCGAAAAACACTGCAAAATCAGCACAATCCTATTCCATCCATGGCCTCCATGATGTTTAAATTCAAGACAGCCCACAGAAAGACTAGGCCCATGCTAGACTCAAATACCCCTGGTGAAAAGGCCCCAACAACAGGTCAAAAATCGAAAAACACAAAATTTTACAAAAAAAAAAAATCGAAAAACACAGAAAAATCAGCACAATCCCAATTCATCTATGGCCTCCATGATGTTTAAATTCAAGACAACCCACAGAAATAGTAGGCCCATGCAAGACTCACTACCCCTGGCATAAATAAAGGTTGAAAAGTAGGCAAAATGGTTGGAGGCCTAACAACAAAGCCTGCATTCAAAATGGCCACTTGCCTGCCAGCACATGGCAAGTGCCTGTAGCTGCACTCAAAATGGCCACCAGCCACATGGCATGTCCCTCCCCATGAACACCCCCAAAAATCGAAAAACACTGCAAAATCAGCACAATCCCATTCCATCCATGGCCTCCATGATGTTTAAATTCAAGACAACCCACAGAAATACTAGGCCCATGCAAGACTCACTACCCCTGGCATAAATAAAGGTTGAAAAGTAGGCAAAATGGTTGGAGGCCTAACAACAAAGCCTGCATTCAAAATGGCCACTTGCCTGCCAGCACATGGCCAGTGCCTGTAGCTGCACTCAAAATGGCCACCAGCCACATGGCATGTCCCTCCCCATGAACACCCCCAAAAATCGAAAAACACTGCAAAATCAGCACAATCCCATTCCATCCATGATGTTTAAATTCAAGACAGCCCACAGAAAGACTAGGCCCCATGCACCACTCACTACCCCTGGTCAAGGCCCCAACAACAGGTCAAAAATCGAAAAACACAAAATTTTACAAAAAAAAAAAATCGAAAAACACAGAAAAATCAGCACAATCCCAATTCATCTATGGCCTCCATGATGTTTAAATTCAAGACAACCCACAGAAAGAATCAGTCCACCCACCACTGAGTACCCCTGGGAAAAGGCCCCAAAACAGCCCAAAAATCGAAAATCCCAAAATTTTAGTTGCAGCAACTGTAATGCCCCAAACAAACTTACTTGTAAAATTTCTAATCCAACAGTGATCCAAAGAAAGTCAAAAAGGCCTCAAATCCAAAGATCCAGCAGCATCCACAAAAGGTAATCCTTCCAGGTCCACATCCGAATGAAAAGTGACCAGGAGATGGACAAAGCACTGGGAGGAGCCTGCTGAACAGGAACAGGAAGTTGAAGACTATGGGGCACTTCCTTCCTCCCACCCCCCTGCCCCCCTCCCCAAAATGGACTCCTCGCTAAAAAAGTGCAGGCAAATGTCAAACTAAGGAGTTATTCACATAAAAATCATCATTTCTAGAAGGTTTATGCTGCTTGCTGGTGGATTTCTTGTGCAGAATTGCAAATTTATATTTTCGCGCGCCGCATCTCAAATCTCGCAATTGCGAAGTACCGCGAGACGTGATCTCGTCGTACTCGCGTTGACAAACTATCGCTGGCAAGCCGCGATGACGTAATCGCGCTCGCCAATTCCCGCGGGATCACACAGCAAGATCCAAAATGGCGCAGCACTCGCAAACTATCGAAAAAAACAACTCGGCAAACGATGATAAACGCCGCGCGCCGCAAAAATTGTATCACCAACGCCGCGCGCCGCCCAAAAAATCCGCTGCGTGCGAATTTGCGGATTTTGCGGGAAATCCGCAAATCTCGCGGATTGCGGATTTCCCGAAAATCCGCAAAATCCGCGAGCGGAACGGATTTTCCGCCCACGCTTAATAGGGAAGCTGTTCAAGTTTCTCTCTGCGTAACATAGTATAACCAGCATTTTCATAGCAATTGATTGCTGTCTACTTGTCAAATCAAATGGTAAGAACAAAGTGGTAGAATTGAGATAATGCCAAAGGAACGCGCCCATTCTGAAGTGTTTGGAAAGTTCAACTAAATTGCATGATGGATCTAAGTTGATTCTCACCATGTTATAAAGTAGACCAAACAGTTTGCACAATATCAGTGTCAGATGATACAATATTGTCAAAGCTATAAATGTGAGATGACAATGTATTAATACTGTTGTCTACTAAAGCAAGCACTTTATCAGAATTATCTTGATAGATTTGACGTAAATGTACTGCAGATTCCATTTGTGATAATTTCCAAATTCCATTATAAGTAGCATAAACAAATCGTTTAGAACAGGGGAAGTTTAGACCCAAAAGGAAATCAGACAGATTCATGTCTTTGGAAAGGAGGGAAAGATATTATTTCACTGCAGACATTGTGGAAGGTTCTAATCATTGTTGGCATCATTTACCCACAGAAAAAGTATTCACAGTGTTATGTTACATGGATTTTTAATTTCGAGGATCAGGTCTATTTGATTTGAACCCAGATGTGAAGTTTAAAAAATGAGCATGACAAACATTAGTGTCTACTCCCCTAACTAACCACCCAACCAGAGCTATAAATGAAGAATTAAACACAACATTTTGTATCATGCCATTTAATTGTTCTTCAGTATAATTTGTATAAGATTAGAGTATTCAATGTTTTAATTTTAGCCAGTCCCAGACATTTAGTCTGCTGGATAGTGTAATTTATAAAACCTATTTGTGTAGGTATGAGACAGGCATGAAATAGAGATTCCGTACCTTGAATTTGCCAGGACTTAGCACCCCAAATTGATTTCCAGCTGATATTATCTTTCCAACAATAATTGCCTTTCAGGGCAAATTCTTAATTAAAGGAAGTTGTATAGATTAGCTTGGTTTGAGTAAGCCTATATTTCTTTGAGGGAGTAGGAACCAACTTAAAATAGTATGATTTCAGGTCTGACGCATTATAACCGGTGAAATATGTGTACTTAATCTTTGGGTTTTTGAGCTACCCTGAGGTGGAGTATAATTGAATTGGGGACGCTGTTCACTAGTCTGATGCAAAAGATGATGTCCTTAATGTTGATAATGGAACAAATTGGCATTGTTAGCAGAATTTAAATGCGAATCATCAGAGTCAAAGACAGAGTAATATTTCAGTTCAGAAAACATCTAATTTACAGAATCAAAATCCTAATCATCTGAATGCAACTCAGGTACTATGACATCACCCATGGAAATATGCAACACACATGTAATCTGTAGAGTCTCCGCAGGACCCAATACATCGAATGGTACTTTACCCCATATTCTTCCATCAGTAACTGGAACCGTGAAATGTTAACTAGGGACTGGTCTCTTTTCATTTGCTGTGAGGAAGAATGTGGCGCCAACACACCATTTACTAGTTCTGCAGCAGAATGCTTGGGCAGATAATGGCCATTGATTGAAAAGAAATAAATGTCACAAATCCAATCCCCACAAACAAAAATTCCATTTAAAACTCAATCCAGATATATAGCCACAGTGGGACCACATTAGCGTGTTTTAACCAGGAGATAAAAACACAAATCTGCACTGGTGGTGGGGCAAAACAGGAGACAAAGAAGAACTGTCTGAAAGAAAGCTATCTTGATCAATATAGTAACCAAAAGAACTCAGCTGGAATAATGAAGGCTGCAAATCTGTATGGATAATCAGTCCTTGTAGTGCAGAAGGGGCATCAACTAGAGGATCCGATTAAACAATGTCCATTACTGAATGTGAAGACAGTGTAACAGGTATCAGGTCAACTGAAGTCTCAATATCCCCCTCCTGCAGTAGGAAGAATCAACAAGGATGGTGCTCACAGGCTGTAAAGCAACATTTTGTGTAGGAACACCTTGAGGCATACTAGTTAGGTTTGGCATATGGTGTAACTTGACATGTTCAATGGAAAAAAAATAATATTCTGTGTATCCAGGAAGTGGAGGCAAAGTTACAGTTTGGGTACCCTGAAGACCAAGCACTGGAACAGGAGCATGGTAAGAGGGACCACATTCTTTCATGATCGCCACCTTTTTACGGACCAAATCACCAACTTTAGGAAGCCAGCCAGTAACAGCAATCTGAACAGCTGCGTTCGATTGGAGAAAAGAAGGCAAATGACTTTTAGCCAGAGTATGAAAACATTGTTGTATATTCTACAAGACAGCACAATGGTTATCTATGTCAAAGGTTACGGCTGCCGTCACATCTAGACCATCAAGGTGTGGAACATACATCTTGATGTCAGAGAGCATTTCATATGGGGTCCCCTTCCCAGAGACCTTATAGGGAGGTTATTAAGTGCTTGCTGAACCCCTTAAAGATGAGTTAACCAGGCACTGCCCATGCCTAATACCCTTGCTGTTGAAGACTGCTTTGAGTCTCTGTTCATCCGCTCCATAACACAATTGCCCTCGTGCCTATATGGAGATAGGAAATGCACCTGCACCCCCATTGACACCATTGAATCACGGTACACCTTAGAGGCGAATGACAGACCCAGGTCTGAATGGAAAGCATCACAGACATAAGTTCAGACAAAGACCTTCAAATCCTTAATAATAGTTTGAGCCAAGAGCTGTGGTCTGACCTAGAGGAACCTAGAGAAATAATCCACTGCAACCAAAATATACTTGAATGCATTATCAGAAGCAAGGGGATCGCAGTGATCAAGATAAATACAGCCAAATGGCTGATTTGAAATATAAACATGTGTCTGAGGTGGAAGGGACACAGTAGAACATTTAATTTGCTGAGAAACATCACAACATAGGACATATCAGCGAGTCTGTTGGTATAGACCCCACCACCAGTAACATTGCTGTAAGAGAGAAACACTGGCCGCAATCCCTGCATGCACTGAAGCCATGCTTTCATAAGCTGCCTTTATCAAAGACTGTCTGCGCTCGAGGTTTCGAATCAGGCGATCACAAACCCCCAGGAATTGTTGATAAGTGAACCTTGTCAGAAGTTAAATGATAAGTGTATTTTGAAGGAAATCCTTGAGGAAAAGCAGTTACTTCCTGACATACCGGATAAATCCGGACAATGGTGTTGACTTTTAGGTATACCAGCGCAACATAGAATAATCGCACTAAATATCGTGAAACAACCAATCATTTAATGGTGCTAAAAGGTAAGGAGAACCACCAAACTCCCCAGGACGGGCCTCAGCCCTCAAGAACAAATAACACCCCTTAGCACACGTATATCAATTTTCAAAGTTACACAGGTACGTACACGATTAGTAAGTACAGACATAAATAATAGACAAGAAATTGTTCTTCTTTCTTCTTTGTCGTTCCCTTTAATGTGTGCAAATCTTCACAAGTTGTTCTCTTCAACTCGCGTTACGTACCTGTGTTGCTTTGAAAATTGATATCCGTGTGCTAAGGAGTGTTATATGTACTTCCTGACATGCGGCATTGGCAGTTGAAATGTCATCCTCAATTTTAGTCATAGAACGGGAGACCGTGGCTACTCTAGTTGTGGCAACTGCAGATTTAGCTGCTTCATCAGCCATCGAATTACAAACAGCATCCTCTCCCAATGTATGTCCAACATGTGTAAGTGGTAGGCGATGTTTAAGATGAGCCACCTTTACCAACAGCATTTATGCTTCATTGTGCTGCCTTTTGAATCTCGAAAGTCATTTTGTTTCCAAAAGTGTAAATTGTCATTGTTAAATTGTACACAATATAAAGAGTCATACACCACAAGGGCGAGGGGCTCAGGATCAAAATACTGAAGAGTGAGAAGCAGATCTCTCAACTCGGCCAATTGTGCCTTACAGTCACCCAGGGACTGTGTATGAATGATACTGGAGTGGAAAACACCATCCACCATAGTGCCTACAACAATACCACAGGATTCAGAATAAAGTCTGCTTAGACTGATGGCTGGTTGTGCCGAACCATCATTATAAACTATGATTTTACACTGATCAAGAAAAAGAAGCAAGGACGGTGGAGGATGGACATGTTCATTTTGAAGAAACTCTTGTGTCTGTAAAGATTGGTCGAAACCAAAGGAAAGATCAGCAGATGTTAAAGACATAGCCCATTGAATGCAACGTGGGTGAAGGGCTTTAGAATTTGGAAAACTTACCTTTGTGACTGCCTCTAAGGCAGGCACAGGATACACTCTAAAGATGTGTTTACTTTGAGTTGAAGACCGCCACTTAAGCAAGGCCTGCTTCACTGCACTTACAAAAATTTCAGTAGATGAAAAACGCATCTCAGCAGGAGTGAACAGATGCGATTTATAAGCAATATGAACAATGACACCCACATTGAATGTGACATAAGTAAATCAAATTGCACCTGGTACTATCCGGATGACCGAATATTTAGTGTTAAGCCTGGTCTGCAAGAACTGCGTAGCAAGTAGATCAGACTATAAATCGCGTAAGACTGTAGTACGGTATGGAAGCATTGAGGAAGCAGAAACGTTGGATGCTTTAAAGCATAAAGATGTTTAATAAATTGAGCATAATCAGGAATGTAAGTTCTGCTGAAGTTTAAAAAACCAAGAAGATCTTGAGGGAAGAAGGGGTTTGTAATTGTGGACACTTCTCTGAGAAATGGGAAGCCAATCCTCTACCCCCATGGGTTAATTCATAACTAAGAAAAAGGATAGCAAGAATATCAATGTGAGACTTTGCAAAATTGAGCTCATAACCAAGTGCAGAGATTTGCATAATAATTTGTTCCACTCTCGCCAAATGCAGATTTTTTTCTTCATAGGTAAGGTATATACCATTGACACAGGACAAAGCATCAGGATCAATGTCATGTAAAAGGTACACAATATATGTCACAAAGAAACCAGGGGCCTTAATTATGAAGGCCTTGCGCCACCGATGCGTCACTTTTTCCCATGTTAAAAGTGACGCACCGGCGGCGCAAGGCCTTCATAAATAAGGCCCCAGGACTGTTCTTATACCCCAGGGGAGAACGGGTGCCTTGTTTCTGGGAACCAAGGGTGGTAAACGTGGGCCAATTGCTGCTTTCTGGAGCCAAATTGGACTAAAAAGACAATTAGCAATGTCTGGCATAGTTTTAAACTTTTTATATATGATATTATTAATCAAGGCCATACTGTGCGTGTTCTGTACTGCAAAAGTGTGTGTATGACAATTCAAATATCTATACTCTAAGACAATGCGATAAGAGCCATTAGGTGTAAAATCCAGAAAAAGACAATTATACATAGAAGACACAGGAATCAAGAACACTCTGATACTCCAGCTGCCTAAGACTGTTTGTAACAGGCGCTTTTCCGTCCCGTATCATTGGATATTGGGGCTGCAGTTGAGGGGTGGAAAGTATTGGAATAACATGTTGTGGAGAATTTGCATCCCAACCAACTTGGTTGCGGTACAGGGCAGGAGCCAATGCAAAGGCCCACTCAGAAGCATAACAATGCTGCCTCTCTTCAGGGACGAGATTTAAAACAGAGGGGAGGATTATATCTTTCCCTTGAGGACAAGCGAGAACAAAGGAGGGAGGTCAATCGACCTCCGCCAACAAAATGTCATAAGAAGTCACATGATTCCAAAAAAGAACATTAATGCTGCGTCTAATATCATCTTCAATCGGAATGGCCAAATAATATCAGCGATCTGGAGGTGTAATGCGGGTATCCATTGTCTCAACAGTGATAAATGTTTCAGCTGCTTTCGCCTCTAGAAAATGGCGGAATGTCTGGCACACTTCGGTGACTACAGTTGCGCTGTTGAGGAGGATCACTGCCCAACTCCTGTCCAGAAGAAGAATTCTCGCCTTCTGGGATATATTTTGCTGTTAAAGCAGCAACCTTCTTCTTTTGGAAGGGGTCTCTATACGGAGGTGGTTACTCTCTCTTGGATTTAGCGTCAAAAGAGCGATGTGTGTCCCTTTTAGGCTGCCCAGACTCGCCTTAAACGAACAAGGATCAGGAACCTGAAAATGCTCCGGAGACTTAATTTTAGTGTGATCACGCATTTAATAATGTTACTCAGAAGCATCCGGTGGCAGTGACCCACCATGAAACCAGAGTTCTGTTGCTGCTACCTAGATTAATCCCAGGGCTTCTTAGGAAAAATCGGACGAGCATTCTTTTCAGGAAGTGGTTTGCCTAGAGAATGTGCAGATGGTTTGAACTCCCAAACTATTACAACCCAAAGATGTATAAATATGGGAAATAATAACAGGGAACTCACGCATGTGGTGGGCTGCATCCACTGCCGAAAGTCGCTGGCATATAATAAAGGATGCTGCCTCACCTTTAACATTAGAAAGAATCATTTCCAAGACTGCTGGAAATTTCCCACTAGCTTCATCCCCAAATGCAGAGGAGGAGCTGCCCCATGTTCATTTTGTACATGTTTGCGAACATTCGGCAGAATGCTCATCAAGGGGGTGACATAACAAAGTGTATACACTGTAGCATACACCTTCCCCAGGTGTTGCAGACGGCCAAAGGGAGATCAAGACCACTAGGGAAACACATAGTAAAGATTCTATGCTTTTCCACAGGACCCCTATTTTTTTAGCAATCCAAGACAGAAAGTCTTTACTGCTAAGGGGTCATTTGCACATACTGGAGTTTATAATAACTGGGCAAATAACAAGCCCTCTACTTGTGGCGTTTGCACAGGAGGCACAGCCCCAGGTGAAGCTGACAAAAAGGCAGAAGCAACATCTGCATGAAACGTCTGTATAAATGGACTACTTGAGGATACAACAAACATACATCTGCCACAGTAGCGGTGGTACATTTATCATACTGAGTCAAATCTGCCCATACACGCCATGCAGCTCCATCAATACTGCAGGTGCCCAGGCAAGCTGAAGCAAGAGTTTGGGGAAGGCCGCCAATAAACCAAATTTGGTGCTCCTGTGGCCGTAAGAGAATGCTCAATGATTGCATAAGGTTGATAAGCCACAGGAACATTTGCTACTGTATAAGAATGAAAAACATTATCATTCGCCTTAACAGTGTGGAACATAACCCAGGAGTTAAAAAAAAAGGCAGTATACAGGATCCGCTTCGACCACAAAAACAACACGCAACCCCTTATTGGGGACTCAAGCTGTAACAAGTGTTGAGTAACTGCTGCGCTGCAATGACCTGGAATCGCAACCGGTTGAGCGGTATGCAAATGTAAGGCAATCAAACAGAAAAAACCACTGAAAAAACGTCAAAGCAAACCTGGCAGCAAAAAGGCCTCATGGTTCAACGATGATCTCAAGAAGTCCAAGAAAGTCTGCCGCTCCCTTGAAAAGGCCTGGAAAAAAGACCCAACCACTAGCACCAAGGACGCCTTCAAAAACGCCACCCGCACTCACCACCAACTAATCCGAAAAGCCAAGAAAACAGCATTCAAGGATCGACTTGACAACAACGCCCACAACAGCAAGGAACTTTTCAACATCGTCAAGGAATTTTCCAATCCCTTGGCCAACTCCAACGACATCACCCCCTCTCAAACCCTCTGCGACTCCCTAGCCTCATTTTTCCACAACAAGATTGCAGACATCCACAACAGCTTTGAGAACCAACCCGGAAACCAACCCACCCTACCATTTGCTGATCATCTTCCCCCCGTGAACACCCTTAACGACTGGAACCCAATCTCCACTGAGGACACCATCCGCCTGATGAACTCCATCCACTCAGGATCCCCCACAGACCCATGCCCTCACCACATCTTCAACAAAGCAGACTCCGTCATAGCACCGCACCTCCGAGACGTCATCAACTGCTCCTTCAACTCCGCCACCTTCCCGGAAGACTGGAAACACGCTGAACTCACCGCCCTTCTGAAAAAACCCACAGCGGACCCCACCGAACTCAAAAATTACCGCCCCATCTCGCTTCTTCCATTCCCGGCCAAAGTCATCGAGAAAGCTGTCAACAACCAGCTCGCCGCCTTCCTCGAAGCCAACAAATCCCTCGACCCTTCACAATCTGGTTTCCGAGCAAAACACAGCACTGAGACCGCCCTCATCGCAGCAACAGACGACATTCGAACTCTACTGGACAATGGAGACACAGTCGCCCTCATCCTCCTTGACCTCTCTGCAGCATTCGACACAGTCTGCCACAGCACCTTTTTACAACGCCTCAATAACATCGGAATCCAAGGAAAAGCACTTGAATGGATCACCTTGTTCCTCACCGGAAGAACCCAGAGAGTCCGCCTTCCACCATTCAAGTCCGAGGCCTCTGAAGTCATCTGCGGCGTACCACAAGGATCCTCACTCAGTCCCACCCTCTTCAACGTATACATGAGCCCCCTCGCGGCCATCGCACGCCAACACAACCTTAACATCATCTCTTACGCGGATGACACTCAACTGATCCTTTCTCTCACCAACGACCCCAGCACCGCCAAAACTAACCTACACGAAGGAATGAAAGAAGTTGCCGAATGGATGAAACAAAGCCGTCTGAAACTGAACTCAGACAAAACAGAAGTCCTCATCTTAGGTACATCCCCCTCTGCATGGGACGACTCCTGGTGGCCGGAAGCCCTCGGAAAAGCACCCATCCCGACAGACCACGCACGAAACCTAGGCGTCATCCTGGATTCTTCACTCTCAATGAACAGACAAGTCAGCGCCGTATCCTCTTCCTGCTTCAACATTCTTCGCATGCTCAGAAAAACATTTCGCTGGATCCCCTCCGAAACAAGGAAAACTGTCACACACGCTCTAGTCACGAGCCGACTGGACTACGGAAACACCCTTTACGCAGGTACTACCGCAAAACTCCAGAAGAAACTCCAACGAATCCAAAACGCCTCAGCCAGGCTCATATTAGACATCCCACGCAACGAACACATCTCTGGTCACCTTAAAGACCTCCACTGGCTACCCGTCAATAGGAGGATCACTTTCCGACTGCTTACCCACGCACACAAATCACTCTACGACATCGGACCAGAATGCCTCAACTCACGACTGTCCTTCTACACCCCCTCCCGCCAACTACGTTCTTCCAGCCAAGCCCTCGCCACTGTACCTCGCATCAACAAGACCACCATGGGAGGCAGATCCTTTTCATACCTGGCTGCTAAAACATGGAACTCACTCCCCGCTTACCTTCGCCTTACCCAGAACCACCTAGCATTCAGAAAGCAACTTAAAACGTGGATATTTGACAAGTAATCCTCCTCCCCTTCCTAAGCGCCTTGAAACCCTCTGGGTATGTAGTGCGCTATATAAATTCTATGACTTGACTTGACTTGACTAGCACAAAAGTGGGTATTAACCTTTTAAAATCCAAGCTTGAAAAACCTACTACAAACTAAGAAAGTAAACCCCGCACCATAGATGTCTCCAGGAAACCGTATTTTGGATGAGAACACACGCCTTTCAGTGGTCCCGTAAAGAAGTACCAGACCAAATATTGGTGGCACCATGTTGTAGGGATTCTGTGAAATTAAATAGCTATGCATGGGACCATAGAACTTTTATCCTACCACCTTAGTACCCATGAGCCCGGGACTGACTAGCTATAGTGTCTCACTTGCCTACCTACCCACTCAGAGGGGAACAAGTGATTAGACACCCCAGAACACAACACTCCTGACCCTCTCAGGAATCACTGTGACATAACAAATCCTTTCGCTCTCACTCTCATACTTGTTCCCAATAATATCTGACATGGGAAAAGTTTACATTTTTTTTAACTATCGAGCTGTAGTATACAGTATACGTGCCACACTAAGTAAGAAGATGCCTAACACAAATACAGTCAGCATAGTAAGTAATCTATTAATCATAAAAGGAGCTTCCATTGTATAAGACAGGGTAAGCTAACCTCCCTCCCCTTCTACAGAAGCAAAGTGATTATATATCAGAAGGACGACGGCTGTTTGCAGTGGATCCCTTACCTTAGCATGCGCAAATAAAGATCCTACATATCATGTGAAGTTGCGATCTTGTTTTTGTTTTTACATGTCTGTGCATACCTATATGACAAAGAGGATGTGCTCCCAAACAAAAGATGTATTTGTGTTTTTTTTCTACGTGCTAGAGCCTGACCAAAGAAGAATAACAAGGGGCCTTGTTGTTGACCTTGTCTACAGCGTTCTGACTAAATGCCAGGAAAGAACAAAACGCAAAACAAAAAACACAGTAGGTTCTGTGTGAAATTACAGACTGGCAAAAAGTTCAATACGTATGCATAGTAACATGTGCAAAGCAAAGACTGCAGAGTGCTCATGTTAACATAGGGAAAACGTCAATGGACCTGCACAGGACACATGACATATTCACTGAAAAAACAAAGGTTACTGGGACATTATTATTGGGCTCAGATTTCACTTGTACAAAGCCAGTGAAATTCAGCAGTTATAGTTACATGAGCTAACTATAACTTACGCCCCCGCACTGCTTATGATGTCACAGTATTTTCTCAGAGTTTCTGGGTGTTACACATATATGCTAACCTACAACAAAATTTAAATTAGTATACTAGGTGCATTACCACTGAGTGATAATATTTCTATCATATATTATGTGAATGGTGTCTGACAGTTTGTATCCTTGTGTGTTTAGGTGTGGCAGAGGCAGTATGGGTGTATAAGTGGTTCTGTGAGTAGCTGTGTGGCTGAGTGAGTTGCTGTGTCAGTGGCCATATTGGTGGGTGAGTGTGTGTTATTGGCTACATGGGTGAGTGAGTGGCAGTGTAATTGGCTCTATGGGTGGCTAAGTGGATGTTTAGTGACTGTGTGGGTGAGTGAATGCATGCATGACTGACTGTATCGGTAAGTGAGTAGATTTCTGAGTAGGTCCGTAGATGTGCAAGTGGTTGTGTCAGTGTTTTTTGGGTAAGTGAGTGGTGGTATGAGTGGCTATATGGGTGAGTAAGTAGGTTTGTAGTGACTATATGGGTGAGTGAGTGGTTGATTGAGTGAGTGTATGAATACGTTAGTTGGTGTGTTGGTGTGTGAGTAAATTCAAGTCTTTTAATGAGGTTCTCTTTTTTGTCTTGTTCTATTTACCATCCAGCTGTAAACCAAATGTGGGGCGTTCTTTGTGGCGAGGTTGAAGCAAGAGGATGAAGGGAGCTGGAAAGACAGAGTTCTGGAAGTCAGGAAACAGGTAGGTGGCAGGTGAAGAGGCGAGGCGAAGGGGAAAAGTGTGGATGGTCTTTAAATAAGACTGCTTTAGAACGTTCATTAAGATTCCATCTAAATGTTTGTAACAAGGAAGAGGTGCAGATAATTAACCTTCCTAAAGGAACGGATGCAGATAATTAACATTCTAGAAGGTGCGTTAGAATGTTCACAAAGGTAGTGTTTTATTTGCTTTTAGCAAAGATCAAGTGCAGATTGATAATTTTAGGAGGCTGTCTTCTAGAAGGTTCACATTGAGGTCATCTTTGCTGGTTGCTTGATGATTATTCTGGTGAATTTTCTGGATGTTTCCATGTCACCTAAAACCTGACCTTGCATACACATGGTAAAACATTTGCAAAAGCTATTAAGCCTTTTTAAACAAAGCAGGGAACACCAGCTGCAGCGAGATATTAGCAACAACATATAATATGGTAGCACTTACTTTATTCGATAAAAAATTTCATCATAAAAGTATACAATATATATAGTACATTAAAAGGATAAAAGAACAGGGACCCACCAATCCTATATATACATACAGCATCACATACTATCCAAATTTTAAAATCTCTAAAATATACACTAAAAACAGTTACATAAGAACCATAAAAAGACATTTCCTGCCGTGGGGCCATCTGGCGGTTAGGTTGAGTGGGGGTAGGCTTGGCCCTCCTTATGCGTGTCTGCCATGCACTATTCAAATATTTAGCTACCCCACACACCATAGCGATAGAAGACGTATCAGTGCAGAGGACACGTAGGGCCATTTTGTGACATCTAAGGCCCATCCCCTTGCATAGTGGTTTTAACCATATATTCCTGGCAACCCTATATGCCGGACAGGCAAAGAGAAAATTCGCCACAGACTCATTTGGGGTTGCACATCCAGGACAGGCTTTTGATAGATCACCTAGGTTTTTCCACCCAGAAGAGAAATTATTCACCAGTAAAGTCCCGAACCTGAGTTTTAGATAACGTGATCTATCCAGAGGTTTCTCTATGAAGTCTAAAAAGGGTTTGAGTTTTCTTGTCCATTTGATCTCAAGGAATCGCTGGGAGCGTGGGCCCCCTTCACTTCTGCGTATGGCCATCTCCTGTACCCAGTCCCAAAAGAGCTTCTTGATCACTGACTTGGGAGACGGTGTTTGGCTCGACTATGATTCACTTAAGCCTAGTTGCACAACCAACTGTCTCAGGTTGCACAACCATTTGATCTTGTTACCTGTGTTGAGCAAGATAAGTTCATCTAGAACTGCAGCATAGTTGTGGAGCTCTCGGGTCCTTTTCAGACGCACCCAAAAAAGTAGTGGGCGCAGACGCACTATATCTTTGAGGGGACACCTACCCAGGTCTAGCCGTAGTGGGATTAACGGGATGGAAACTGGGAGGGCCACCAGATCTCTCATAAACTTATTTTCAGATGTGGCTAACTCTGTTATGTTCTCGAACCCCCACAGCTCGGATCCGTATAGGGCTGCCGGCAATACTTGGCCATCATAGAGTGCAGGAGTCGGAGCCACAGGTTTGCTCGACGACTCCCGCTGTTCCCTTAAAACCACACCTGAGACTCTTTTGTGGTTTAATAGAATTTTCGCCAAGTGATCTTTCCATTTCATCCGGCTGTTTACCCTAACACCCAAATAATCGAAGGAATCAACCAACTCCAAGGGGACACTATTGAGCGAAACATTATTCCTGAATCTCTTGGAAGATGAAATGGCTATAAGCTTTGTTTTAGAGGTGTTGATGGTAAGGCCTCTGGCAGTACAAAACACGCTAAAGTAGTCCAAGAGCTTTTGGAGACCTCTGGGGGATTTAGAGATCAAGATGGTGTTGTCCACGAAGAGTAGGGTAGGTGTTTTTTCTCCCGCCAGGGATGGCGCATCTGCCGCTTCCTCCCTCAGATGGTCCACCACTCCATTCACAAAGAGGGAGAACAGGGTTGGTGCCATAACACATCCCTGGCGGACTCCACTCCTCACGGGCACCCACTCTGTCAGTTGTCCCTGGGTTCCCCATCTGATCCTCGCATAGTTCCCCTCATGCAGCTTCACAATTAATCCCAAAAGTGGCCCTGGAAAGCCCATCTTCTCCAGAATATCCCACAGCCTTGCACGAGGGACCAGGTCGAACGCCGTTTTGAGATCTATGAATGCCAGATAGAGGCTACCCTTGTTGATGATCACAGCCTTCCAATAGATCGCAAAAAAGCGTAAGACCTGGTCCATCGTGCCCACCTTCTGGCGAAAGCCTGCTTGGAAGTGGGAAAGAACATGCTCCTCTTCCATCCAGACACCCACCCTAGAGACCCTGCCAACATCCTTCTAGATCACGTCAATCAGACTGATCGGTCTGTAATTGGCAGGGTCATCTCTGGCGCCCTTTTTGTAGACTGTTACCACCTCTGCTCCCTTCCATGAGTCTGGCACAGGATAACCCTTGGAGATCAAATTCATTATTGAGGGCAGAAATGGATCTTCGAACACCGATGGGGGTTGGGTCCTAGTATCTGGGTCTGGGGGAGATGAACCTAATACTTCTCTCCCACCATACAGTGCGGAGAAGTGGGAATGCCATTGTTGTTCTGTTATGTGGTTAGCAATAGGTGGTGTACTTTGCTGCCTAGCCTTGTTGATCAATTCCCAGAACAGCTTGGCATTCTTCTTGTTGGCAGCGGATTTAAGATACTGCCAATGTTGTTCCTCCCACTCTCGTTTAGCCAACACTAACACCCTCGCATAATCCTTCCTAGTCACTCTAACTAGTGAGGGATTCTTTTTAAGCAGGGCGACTGTTAACTCCTTCCGTTTCGCCTTACACTGGTCTGAATACCACGGGTTACTAGATGTAGCCGGTTTATTGTTCACTCTGCTCCTTTTACCCATATAATATGGTCAAAAGTCATGTAAAAGATGTTTGCTCATTCATAAGTGTTGGGGGAATGATATGAGTGTACCAGTATATTGTGATAGTCAAGAGAGGTGAGCTGTAGCAGAAATCCTGAAATAAATTCTCTTCCTGAGAGATTTTGCAGATTTACACCTGTTTTCATAATGTGATTAACGTCATAAGACAATGCAGACAAGTCACTTTCAAATAGTAAATGTGAACATATAAGGGATACATTGATTAAATCTAGGGTCGTCTGCGTAAAGTCTAGTAGATCTCTAATTGGCCGCTGGTATTTGAACAGGCATATCTTTTTACCAACACCACCTACTCCAGTAGGAAAGAGGAAAGAGATGCAAGAAACAGCGAGATTCTAAACTTCATTCCCATACACTTAAGGGAATTCCTTTTGCTTATTTTAGTTCATATAGATACATAGCATAACCTACAATTTCTTTGGAATGTGGGGGGTAGATGCTATAATGTTCATACATTTCTTCTGCTCTGGATCGATCCGCTTTTTCTATCTTACCTGTCGATGGTGATGTTTTGTCATCCATATGTTTGATAACTTAAAGAATATCAGGTTACACTCCAAAATGCCTTGCAGGCGCCATCAGATAACTTAAAGAATATCTACATATTAATAATTTATGTTACATTGTACCTGATAAAGTTGCTTTTTTAACTTCAGTAGCATCTAATGACTCCTACCATATTATTTTACTCTTAGTGGGGACACCCTTCACAAGACTTACAAGTCCCTCTTCCATATTTGTCACTACCCCAATAGTTTCAATATTTTGCTTAACATCTTTTAGCAAGTATATAACTCTACATTTGAGACCTTTCTGGAGCTCAGTTGGAGGTCATTTCCCTGTGTTAGACTCCATACGAACAGTAACTTGAAATGGATGTATACATTAGATTAGTGTAGACTCATTAGCATTCAAATCTTAAGCTACTTCAGGAAAAGGTAATACTTCCAACTTGTTATGTACTGCTTTAGGAGGCATTTTATTTTCCTCTATCTTATTTTTAGAGTACTTACATATAACTTGTCGGGTGGACAAGTAAAACTGTTCCCCTACAAAAAAGTAAACGGCAAATTCACTCCACTTATCAATATTCTCTTTATCACTTTTAATGTACAAGTCAATATTACGAGGTTGACTTTTATAGTGAGTGTGTTGACAACATTTGCAAGCACAGTTTGGTATCAAAACACATGTTAAAGTTTGTAATCTCTTTTTAAGAACTACCAACAGTAATACCTATGTCCTGTTCTGCTACTTCAGTTACCATGTCTTCTTTGTCCCTACACTCCTCTTCAAAACCAACTAAATGAAACTATACATCATAACAAACCTTTTCTACTTCTACTAAAGAACCTAATTAATTTCTCCTAAACATAGAATAAGAGTTTTTGCATAATAAAGCCTTCCAATACAAGTTCTCATTTTTGAGTGGTGCACACTTAACGTTCTGAAATTATGAATTAGGATACGTTCTTACTTTGCCTGGATCTAATCCTTGAAAAGTACATGTTTTCAAAGAAGTCTTTTCTTTTGGCTCAGTCTCCTCATTGATAACAATATGGGGCATATATACAAGCCCTATCGCCACAGGAATGCCACTTTTAGTGACGTTCCTGTGGCGATATGTGCTTTGCCTTATTTACAAGGTAGCATTAAGCCACTTACAGGTACATGCATCATTGGTGCCATTTGCGATTCCTTAATTGCGAAAATTAAGAAATTGCAATTAAGGAATCGCAAACGGCAATGCATCAAAAAATCGCAAAAGTTTTAGCGATTTCTTAATTTTCCTTATTTGCGAATCGCAAATAAGGAAACGCTTTACATTGATTCCTATGGGCCTAAAGGCCCATAGGAATCAATGGGAAGGCATTCTCCATTTGTGAATTCGCAATTAAGGAATCGCAAAATGAGAATGCAATTTCAAGGGTGCAGGGGGGATCCAAAGACCCCTGGAATGTTATGTAAGTACATTTTACTCACACACATGTCCCAAGGGCATGTGTGTGTGTAACATGTAAGTTTTAAAAATGCATTTATTTGCATTTTTAAAACTTTTCGCAAATTACCCTGAAGGTTTACTTCATGGTAATTTTTCCCTTCAAAATTGCGAATTCGCAAATTAAATTAAATCATGCATAGCATTTAAAGAATCGCAAAATTTGCGATTCCTTTGTAGAAAAAGGGTAGGGCCGATGTCGACCAAGAACCTTTTAAGTATTGCCTGGCGCTAACCGCCTCTCATACCACTCGAATCTATCAAACAAAGAGGCAGGCGCTGGAGACTGGAAGGCAGGAAACAGGAGTTTATTCCGACGGAGCAGAACATATCAAATCAGACAACAGGGTATCTTCTCGAGGTGCTCTAACGGCATCTCTGAGGCCTGGCCTCTTATACACAGTTTTATGGTTTTATTGCATGAAACACATCATTGTCAACACTTTGATGTACGGAAAGCCATCCTCGGAATCCCCACTTCAAGCCCGTTCCCACACACATTTACAGTAGAAGTCCCCACCTCGGTCTCAACAGGTGATGATTGTCGCGCAGCTGGGCATTCCGCCGATTCCCGGAATGCATGCGGCTGATCGGATCTCATGGGGTGGGGGCTTTGATCAGTCGTGGATCCTTTGATGGGGGAAGCTTCCTACTGTATGGGGGCAATAAACTGCATCCGCAGGGCCAGGTGGCAGCCTGGGAACGAGCAGGACAATCGGGCACAGAGGAAAGGAGTTTATCAAAGGATACAGGATCATGAAAGGAAAGGAGGGAGGTGTTTGGCTGGGAACGGGATGTGGTTCCGAGGCAAGGTCGCGCTGAAGAGGGGTTTATGGCCCAAGCATGTGAGAGCGGGGGCTGTCAGTGCACGGGGGATGCTCGCGGGGTTAGGAGAGAGAGAGAGAGAGATGCGCTGGCTATCGGCAGTGCGCAGGGAGGCCATGGCATTCAAAATGGCTGCCACTTACGCACACGAATGAGCCTGAAAAAGGGACAAGATGGTGCCGATAATGTTGATGTCGCAATCTAGATTTTAACAGTCCTCCCTTTTCAACATATCTAGCCAACTTGTCTAATCAACGTCTATCCTTATCATGTTCCTATCCTTGACATCGTACAATGCTCTCATGTATTCTTTTTCAAAGTCCAGAGTCTTAGGGCAGATACAATTTGCAAGCGCCGAGATGCCTCCGGGTAGTCGAGCGCTATATAAGAACAAACAAAAAAAAAAAAAAAAAAAACATAGTGAACACAAAGGTGGCAGGCATTGAATGCCCAGGCAGAACCCACATATCACGACAATCGGTATCAGTATGATCATAAATAACCTCCACTCCCAGTTCTTCACAGTACTCCAGAACCAACCACCAAGCGACCATTCTTCTTGTTCCTGGTGAACTTCCGAGGAAAGTCTGTGGAGGTGTTCAATGGCTTTGTACACTGAGGGTGAATTGTCTGGTATATAGGTGCAACAGCTGGACCCAATGATACGGCACGCTCCTCCACGATCCGCTAGAACCACATCTAGGACAAGGCGGTTCTGGAGAGCCACCAGGCGGACCGCTTGAAGCTCGGCTGTATTGTTCGCAAGGATTCCAGCTGTAATGTTCATTGTCGTTTCAACTGCTTGGGTCAAATGTCGGATGGCACGGCTGTTCGCCATCGGACCCCAGAGTGGAAAAAGTCCCTTCATTGCATCGAGGAACTGTGCTCCGGTGGAGTCGGCTTGTTCAATGTCTTTTGCTCGTTTTTGTCTGTGGTGATTCGCTGGAGCTACATAGGTCGGAGGAAGGATGAAGGCAATGTAACACGTGCCCCCCAGCCTTTGGGGTGCCAGGTGTAAGCCTTTGTACCACAAACAAAGTACATATTCGGAGAAGTGACAAAAGAGGGTGGATCAGTTGAGTCCAAAGTCATGGTGATGCGGCAAGCGCTGTGGCCTACCAGCTGTGTCCCAAGCCCTTCGATACACATAAGGCCTGTGACATTGACGACGGAATGGGCCACAGTCAGGGTGGCAGCTGTTCGTTTCCAGAGGTAGGAGAAGGTGGGTCTGGTCGGGTTGTTGAACACCTGCATTTCAATCCGTTCTTTGACGGGGATGTCCATGTGGATAGAGTCGTTGGTTGTCAGGGGGCAAAAATGTGCAACAGTTTTCTTCGTTTTGTTCTGCCAGACCCCATGAAAGAAATGTGTCATAGTTCTGCTGAAGGTGGCATTATCCCTGTAGCTTTCTTGCAAGAGGATCAGCCAGGCAAGGCAGGAGCCGTGAATTGAGAAGGGAGAAGGGATGAAGGGTATAGAATGTCCAGTGGCGTGGGGTAGCAACCCACAGATCCAGCAGTTGGTGGCAAGATTGTGTTGGTGCAGCAGTTGCACGAAGGAATTGTTCCAAAACTCTTTACGCCTTTCTCAGAGTTGGGGAGAAAGAGAAATCAGGCAATGTTCTTTCATTGTGGTAGGCTGTGCAGTGGTCAGGAATGTCTCCAGAGCTGGTGCGCTCTTTTCCACAATCCAGAGGGTGGTCATGAGGAGAAGGCAAAAGAGAAGGGCGATAAAAAGTGCAATAGTCTTTGAACTGTGGATTTTGTCAGTCTTTGGGTTTCTGTAGCGAATCTTCAGATGTCCGGTTGCTTCCATCATCTTCGTGCCGGGGGCTTCCATCATCTTCTTGTCGGGCGCTTCCATCATCTTCAAGGGGCTCGGTAGCGGGCAGAACCACAAACTTCGTCTGGCTTCTCTCCTGGCAGCCTTAGTAGTGTTAGGCCACCGCTCTGAGAATTATGACAGTCAGTGGTCTGCTTAGCCGAAGCTCCCTCCTTTCGTCGCAGGTTATACCCTTCTCTGGATGGCACAGTGGGATCGGGAAATTTTACCAATTCGAGTGTCTCTGTATCAGGATAACAGTTCAGGGATGGTCGGTCTTTGTTCAGGAGCTCTTCTTGGGTGTTCACGTCTTCGGTCATTGTCAGGGTCGAGGAGATCTTCTTACAGTGGTGTGCATGCACCCAGTTGCGCTTACCCTCCATTCGAAGAGCTGTTCAGGTGGTGATCAAGACTTGCCAGGGGCTCGTCCACCGGGGTTCCAGACTCTTTGCACGCTGGAAGTTCCGGATCAGCATATAGTCCCCGGGTTGAATGTTGTGTCCGGGACCCCTGGGAGCATCAGGAATGGCATGCAGCACCTGCTGGTGGATAACAGACAGTGTCTTAGTCAGCTTGTATAAGTAATCAGACATTAGGACGTCCGGGACATCGTGAATGGAAGTCGGTTTCGGTGCAGACCAGACGCTCATGGGCCGGCCGAAAACGACCTCGTAAGGTGTCAAGTGGTGTTTGGTGGGGGTGGAACGCATTGATAGCAATGCCAGTGGGAGAGCGTCTGGCCATTTCAGTCCTGTGGTAGCCACTATCTTAGCTAGTTTGAGCTTCAGTTTGGCATTATGTCGTTCAACTAGTCCAGCAGATTGGGGGTGGAAGACTGCGTGGAACTTTTGTTTTACACCCAACCCCTTCATGATGAGTTGGATAACTTTGGCTACGAAGTGGGGGCCATTGTCGCTCCACAAAATTCGACAAAGGCCATAACGAGGGAAGAATTCTTTCGGTAGTACCTTTGCGGTGGCAATGGCAATGTTGTCGCGGGTTGGATAGGCTTCCACCCATTTGCTAAATGCACACACGACAACAAGTACATACTTCAGACTTTGGCATCTTTCTAGCTGGATGTAGTCCATCTGCAGGACTTCAAACGGATGATTGGGGACCCCAAACCCTCCCCGGGGTACTACAGTTCCTTTCCCAGGGTTGTGTTGCAGGCATATCAGACATTGTTGGACCAGACGTTTGGCGGAGTCTGCGATCTTGTCATTGTGCCAAACTTTGGAGACAAGCTCAGTCATAGGGGTAGATCCTATGTGTGCGGGAGAGTGTGCCATGGTCAGTATGGGGATCAGGTATGAATCGGGTAGCAACCATTTGTTCGTGTCTTTTGTCCGCCAGCAGCCTTCATCATCTTTCAGTCCCACCCGTGCCCATTTAGTCAATTCGTGTTGTGAGCTGGCCATTTGGATGTCCCTAATAGTTTCCCTAGCGTCTGTCCATTTCTCTGCTTGTGACCTGGTCACGTACATGCTTGTCGTTGTCCTATTCTCAGCTGTGGTTCGGGCAGTGATGTCAGCCAGTGCATTCCCCTGCCCAATGATGTCCGTCACCTTTTTGTGTGCCTGACATTTTATTACAGCAAGTTGTTTGAGAAGAAGAACTGCTTCAGTTAGGGCGGAGACTAGATCTCCCTCTAAGATTGGGGTGCCGTGTGAGGTCAGGAATCCCCTCTCCTTCCATAGGAGCCCAAAATGATGAACCACCCCGAAGGCGTACTGGCCGTCGGTGTAAATGTTTGCGGTGGTTCCTGCTGCCAGGATGCATGCTCGTGTGAGGGCAATCAGTTCTGCTGCCTGAGCAGATCGTTGTGTGATGCGGGCTGTCTCTACTACGGTTCGGGCTGTGGTAACTGCATAAGCAGCTGAGGTGGTGCCATTGGCGAGTTTGATGCAAGAGCCGTCCACCCACAGCTCTCCATCAGGGTCTGGGAAGACTGTGTCTCTGAGGTCAACCCTACTCCTAGTCTGTTCGTCCGTGAGGGTCACACAGTCATGTACAGGGGACACATCGGGAGCGTTCTCTGGTAGGGGTAACAAAGTCGCCGGGTTCAGAGTGGTGCATCTTTTCAGGGTGATGTGGGGTGCAAGCAGAGTCAGCTTGTACCCAGTCAGTCGTGCACTCGTCAGGTGTTGCGTCTTGGTCTGGTTCAGGAGGGTGTCAACCGCATGGGGCACTAATACCGTGAGGGAGTTTGACAGCACGATCCCCTCACTTTGTCGGATAGAGATAGCAGCGGCAGCTACAGCTCGAAGGCAGGCAGGCAAAGCTCTCGCTACCGGGTCAAGAGTGGCAGAGAAGTAAGCGCATGGGCGTCGCTTTGAGCCAATGGACTGGGTCAAGATAGACAAAGCGCATCCCTCCCTTTCGTGAGTGTAGAGGGAGAAGGGCTTCGTGTAGTCGGGGGTACCTAGGACGGGGGCTGAGCAGAGGGCATCTCTTAGCTCGATGAAGGAGGACTGGCATTCAGGGGTCCAAGGGAGTGGGAAGGGGACATCTTTAGCCAGCAGAGAAAGCAGTGGTTTTACAATGAGGCTGAAATTTGGCAACCACTGCCGGCAGAAGGAAGTGAGGCCTAACAGGGAGCGGACTTGTTTCTGGGTTTTATGGACAGGGGTCTCTAGAATGGTCTGGATTCGGTCGGGAGTAAGTTTCCTTCCGTCTTTTGACAAGAGGTGGCCTAGGTAAGTGACCTGGGGTTGGCAGAATTGCAACTTCTTTTGGGAGACCTTGTGGCCATTTTCCGCAAGGAAGTGCAGGAGTTGAATGGTGGCTGTGACTGCAAGTGGAGTGGTGTCGGCCGCCAAAAAGATGTCATCGATGTATTGTATCAACACTACTCCATCTGGTAACTGGACTGCGTCCAGTTGTCTCTTGAGGGCCTGACTGTAGATGCTGGGACTTTCAGTGTAGCCTTGGGCTGCTCGACAGAATCTATATGAGCGGGCTTTTAGGGTGAAGCCAAAGAGGTATCGGCTGTCTGGGTGGATGGGGATAGAGAAGAAGGCGTTCTTTACGTCAATGACAGTGAAGGTGGTGGCAGTGGAAGGAATCAGAGTCAGAATAGTGGTGATGTCAGAGACCACGGGGTACTGAGGTACAACCACTTTGTTGACCTCTCGCAGGTCGATGATGAAGCGGTACGCTTTCTCATCTCCCTCTCCTTGCTTCTTTATGATGGGTAGGATAGGGCTGTTGCAAACATTGCTAACTACTTCCTCTACCACTCCTGCATCTATCAGGGACTGAATAATCTTTACCAATGCCTTCTCGCCCTCGGGCGATATCCGATATTGTGGAAGTTTTGGGAGTATTGCGTCCTGTCGAACAGTTATGTGCACTGGGTCGATCATCATGCGTCCTACGTCCGAGTCAGTTTTGGCCCACAAATATGGAGGTAGAGTGTCAAGTAGGGACGAGTCAGCGCCAGAGATGGAAAACATGCGTCGGGAAGGACAAAGTCTGAGCAGAGCCGGGTTGTCGTACAGAAAGATCCAAACTCCATCTTGCGAACACCTAATAGTAGCTCGGAAATGCTTCAATAAGTCAAGTCCCATAATGGCATCAGGGGTGTTGGATGAAAGCAAAAACGTTGTGTCAGTGATGTTATTTTCTAAGTCAAAGGAGATCGGTGTGGACAAGGGGTTAGTGGAGGGCGTTCCATCGAAACCTATCGATGTTACAAGTGAGCCAGACAAGGGTGCCCTTTGTTATGGCAGAGTTTTTGGCTCTATTTAGCAGTGATATAGATCTTAGTCTTGCTCACATCTAGGATAGGTATTCTTAGCCTGTGTTGGCCCTTTTAAGCCCTTTCTTCCAGACCTAGAAGAGGATAGCTGCTTAATATGATGATAGATCCTTTATTCTTGACTTTAACCTGTCTATTGCCTATTGGCTTTGACATACTAGACACATTGGTATGGTTTATGTAGGTATTCTGACAGAGCTAAGGGGCATTTCATCCCTTTCAGGCCTACAGGCCTAGAGCTAGAGGGACTCCATCTTGATGAAGCTGAGAGGCTTTTCAGGGTGAAGGCAAAGTTTATAGTTAAAGCTGTTTTTCACTTGGAGAGAACCGGTCTGGGCCAGCCCTTATCGGTAGGCTGTATTATTCTCTGTGTCGAAGACACCACAAAAGGCTGGCCAGCTGGGTGTGTGTCCTTGATGCGAAGTGGTGCAGAGATCTGGTGGGCGGCAGGCTGATGGCTGGAACTTTCCATGAGGAAACAGCATTCTATATCAGTGAAGTGCAGAGGCGGAGCCAGTGAGTCATGTGGAGGTGGCGGAACCAAGCAGTCGAGTGGAGTTGGCAGAGCAGAGAGGGTTCAAGCTAGAGAGAGAGCTGACTTGAATTGAAGGAGCAGAGAGTGTTGGTAGAGTTGGAGGAGTGGAATTGCAAGAGGAGAAGAGACAGGACATGCTTGGAACAGAGAGAAGACAAACAGACAGTCAGTGAGCTGGAACTGAAGGAAGCAGTCAGAAGCAGTTACTTATCAGGAGGAGGTGTGAATAGCTGGAGTCTGAAGTAATGCCTTTTAGAAGAGACGCAGGAGAGATCGTGGACTAACCTGTGGGAGCAGAGGGAGTTAATTGGACATTGGCGCAGAGACAGAGTGAACAAGCTAGTGGAATGAAAAGCATTAGAGCGGCAGGAACCATTAGAGTGAATCTGGAAGGTGGAGACAGTTCGTGGGGTAGAGGAGTCCAGTGCAAAGTGATCAGTGCAGAGGTGTATCCAAGAGTGCAGGAGAGAGAGAGAGTCTGAGATGAGCCAAGGCACAGACTAGAGAGGAACCCAGATGACAGCTAGAACAAGACTTCACACTAATCAGGTGACATCTATTTCATCACATTAGTTTACTTTACACTTGCATCTTAATCTTGTCCTTATTCCCTAAGCTATTGTATTGCTAATCTTTTCTCTTTCAGCGGTGTGTTCTATCTATAGTCTTTGTCAGTTACAGATCTGTGTACTTTAATATTGTTCTAATAAAACCCCCAGTTTGTAGTAAACTAAAATGCGCCTTGTATCCTTGTTCAATCTAGGTAAATGTATCTCCTAGGTGTTTACTAGTTATATGAATGGATGAGTAATCCCAATCAGGTAAGTGGTGATCACATAAATAGGGAGTGAGTGGACCTATGATGCCAAGAATAAGAGGTACATTATATTAATTGGCTAACTCCTAATATTGTAGTAGCAGACCCTTAGTGAAGAGACTTCCCAATATATATATATATATATCTGAAGGTGTTCATAGGAATGTGGTCGTCGTTGATATGCGGCGTTAGTGAGAACGTTGGGGAGGATGACCAGCGTGTATACCCACAGGATTGTGGCTTGTGTAAGTGAGAGCGTCAGGAGGGATACTGGCGTGGAGGTTTGCCGGATTGCGAACCGTTTGGAAAAGAGAGCATTGGGTTCTGCAGGCCCATGTGTAGACGCACCGGATTGTGTGTCATATCTGCCCTAGGGTAGACCGGTCTGGGTCGGGGTGGCCGCGAGACCAACTGATGTGAATATAAGTGTGGTGTAGGGTATGGATATCCTTAGTAATCAGTGAGTATTCTTAGTATCCCTATAGATTTAGTGGTGTTTTTAATAATATGAGCTTGTATATTGCGAGTTCCCCATCCTCAGGTAGGTACCCAGGTGCCTGGATAGATGGTCCTGAGGAGGGATGTGATTACGTTCTGGCTGGGTTGGAGGGGCCCCTAGGGGCTGATCCCATCTAATCAGAAAATCCAGCCATGACATCTGGCGTCACGAACTGCTTACCTATCCTGTGTGTCCTGGCCATGTGCTTAGAGAGTTTCCCATGTGTTGTGAGGGAGTGCCCTGAACGCCGGTTCCATCTGGCGTAATGTTGCAGTTTATGTAGCCTGTGTGACCTATGGGCTTGAACAGTTGCAGCGTGAGGAGATTGCATTACATCATGGCATTTGGCTTATTCAGGGTGGAAGGAATGGTTTTCATCTTGGTGTTTAAACGGTCAGGGTTGAAGGATGGCATTACATGAGGGAGCCAGTTACATCTTTGTGATGGTCCAATTGTATAAATGTGTGTAAAAAATGGTTTTAAATTGTCCATTAAATTGCTTGCTGCATCTGCTTATGCTGTGCAATGTGAAATGTGTTCATTGTTATATGATTTGTGGAGTTCTTTACATAAAGCTTGTCTTGTAAATATGGCTTGTGAATAGCGCCATATTATTGTGGCTTGTGAGGTGCATGTTCTCATGTTGATCTGCTGTGTTCCTTGTGAATTGCGCCTTGGATATATTGTTTGTGAAAAGCTCCTTGTAAATATGGCTTGTGAATAGCGCCATGTTAATGTGGCTTGTGAGGTGCATGTTCTCATGTTGATCTGCTGTGTTCCTTGTGCATTGCGCCTTGGATATATTGTTTGTGAAGAGTTTGTCTTGTAAATATGGCTTGTGATTAGCGCCATGTGGTAGTGGCTTGGACAGGGCATGTTATCATTACGTTAGGCAGGAGAGAGCTGGATCTCTCTCGGGTGCTTGGGGATAACGTTTTGAAAATGTGTGTACGCGTTATCTGTAAACGTGAAGAGATGTGCTCATGATTTTCCCATGTATCTGCAGTCATTGGGAATCGATTGTGCTTGAGCTGCCAAAGGGTTAATATCTTGAATTGAGATGGCAGTCTTTATTTTTAAACATGCTGTTTTACCTTGCATGGTTATCTGAACTGGCTATAAAAGTCAGTGTATTATTTTAAGGATTGATGGTTTGATTTTGACTTTTACTGATTCCTAGGTCTGCCTACGTGCTTTGTCAGCTTCTTGACGGAGAGGTAACATCTTGTGTTTTGCGAAGGGTTTTCATTTCACATTCTTTTTGAAATGCGTCTACGAATTTGTGTGGGTTTACCTTGGAACGGATGTCTCCATGTGTCTGACTCCTAGGGGTCGGTCGGTTATAAATCAACCAGTCGGATTGAGATAAGGGTTTGCACGGAGAGAGCTGTGTTCTTTTAAATACGCTTCTTAATATGCACCCACAGACGTGTGGAGAATTATTTTTGAATGCATGATTTAACATGAGTGAAATGTTAAGGAGGTGGCCCGTTAGAATGCATGCTACGGGCTGTTTTCATTAATTATTTCTTTGAGGGTTTTCCATTTAGAAAGGAATGTGCTGGCCGATGCTTTGTAGTGATCACAGGTTGAGAATAATCAATCTTGCCCGACAGTGCATGGTAACATGTGCTTTTAATTAGTGAAAGGCAACCGTGTGCTTTTGAAAACAAATGTGTGTTCTCATTATTATTTTCCCAAATGCAAACTGAACTTTTTTTAAAATGTGACTGTATGCAGCAAAACCGGCATTGGTAAGTTAACCAACTCAGTTAGAAAATAAATGGCTGTTTATTAATGTATGAATGTGGCCCTTTTATTAGGTTGGATTAAATAGCTTGCATGTTTAATTACGCTGTAATGCAAAATTACATGATGCCCCTGGTTGAACAAAATACAATGGTGAAATGTGTCTGCATTTTATGTTGTTTTAAAATTATTTCTCTTTCAACAGCTGATAATATATATTTTTAATACCTTGCACGATAAACGTGCTGCCTGATGGATATATCTGCAGAGAAATGTTCAACCCAATAGTCCATGTTGATTCGTTTTTTTTTTAAGTGCAGACTGTATAATCTTGTGTGCAGAACTGAGTTGCCCCTTACTAAATCAATGCCCATATTTTAATGTCTTGCCTTTAGCTGAATTAGTTAGACAAAAGTCTTTTTAGAAAGTGGAGCTTTTAAGTAGCAGTACATTGTAACAGAATTGTTTTTTTTAAAATGCTAGCTTTCGTTAGTTAGAAAAATCAGGCCTGGGAACAAGCTTACAAGGAATTTGTTTGTCGACCTTGGCAGACCAGCTGGTTTGTGAAGACGAGTTTTTTTTTTCCTCTGCAGGCTTCGATTGCAGCCTGTCCTGTTATGATTGGCTATAATCCAATTTTGTTCCGCGGACGGCATGTTTATGTAAGGGTGGGGTGAACTCGCTCTTCCTGGCCGTCAGCGCGGGCAGCTTCATTGCCTGCTGATAAGGGATTCTTGCAGACTCTTGGCCCTTGGAGTTAGTTAGATACAGTAGGCTTAGGCGGGCTTCTCTGATCAGGGAATGGGAGGCTTGCAGCCCCTGCTCCTGCTGTGAGATCATCATTTGGCAGTGATTCAAATTACTTCATACTGTAGCCTGGCTCCTGCTCTGAAGGGAGGGGCTGTCTCATAGTGGATTAGGGTATGTTAGGCCCTTCTAAATTTACTTAAAAATTAGATTTTGAATGTTTTTAATTAATTAGGATATTTTCTTTTCAATAATGAAAGGCAGCCGGGGTGCTTTTTAAATGGAAAATTTTATCATGCAAGATTAATGATACTTGTTTTCTTGTCCTAGGATTGCTGGGTTGTGGTGTTGGTGCGTGGGTCGGCCCCCCCCCCCACTTCCTTTATTATTTTAGTTTTTTACTTTCATGTTTTTTATGTTAGTTTATTATTTTTGGAGGATGGATCCAGACCAGACCAGACCGGAAGGGTGGTGAATGGCCGCATCGGAGGAAGTGTCCGGATACCGAAGATGCTGGGTGGTGACCTACACTGATGTCCCAAAATTGACATTGGACTCTTTTTTTTTTTTGATGAAAAATATACCAAGCAAAAGGATTTGGTTATGTAATTCCTTGGCCTGCATTATTCCCATGCTTTTTCTTTGCAATCACTATGAGCAGGCCCCACTTTAAAAAAAAAAACACAAACATGTCACCTATTATAGTTTTCCTGTTTTCTTCAAAACAGTTTTTGCCAATGAAGGACTTTTTTTTTGAATGGTGGTGCACACATGTGTTCCACAGTGTGAAGAAACTAGGTGTTATATATATACACCAGCTATCTTGTAGAAATGGGGTTGTCTTTTACTGTTATTACATTTTCACCTTGATTGATCAAAGGGTGGTTACCCTAGACTTTAGGTTGTCCTGGGAGGTGTGTCTTTTAGTATGATTATGTATTAATGTTTGCCCAGACCTTGAAAATAATTTGTCATGTCTATTTCTCAGATTTCACTAAAATGTTTCCTTAAATTGACCATAGTGGGTAGGCCTCATTTAGGCCCATTGTTATTTTCATCTCGCAAACAAGCCCCTACACCATTAGATTTCATGAGCCATCATTAGCTTAAGTTGACCATAGTAGGTAGGCCTCATTTAGGCCCTTTGTTGTTTTTTCATTAGAAGTTGAAACACATTTAGTTCTTAAGTTGTCCGAAATAGGTAGGCCCCATTTAGGCCCCTTGCTGTTTTCATTCAACACATAAGTCCCTACATCACTAGATTTCACCAGTTATCACTAGAAGTTGAGGCACATTTAGTTTGAGGATGCTTTGGTTAGTTTCTGTTGTTATCAGATCCAATCTCAGATATGTTTCAGCATTCAAGTCAAGGGTGCTTTGATTTGTTTTCAGTTGGTTGTTAGGTTTGTATTCCCTACAATTGAGTTTCAGGTGGAATTTCCTTAAGTTGTCATTCTTTTAGAGAGTTTTTTAGTTTTTGATTTGTTGATAGGTTGTGTTGATGTCTGTTTATATGGATGTTATTGTTTATAAGATGTTCGCAAGATAAGGATCTAAGGGTGGAATGTTATGGCAGAGTTTTTGGCTCTATTTAGCAGTGATATAGATCTTAGTCTTGCTCACATCTAGGATAGGTATTCTTAGCCTGTGTTGGCCCTTTTAAGCCCTTTCTTCCAGACCTAGAAGAGGATAACTGCTTAATATGATGATAGATCCTTTATTCTTGACTTTAACCTGTCTATTGCCTATTGGCTTTGACATACTAGACACATTGGTATGGTTTATGTAGGTATTCTGACAGAGCTAAGGGGTATTTCATCCCTTTCAGGCCTACAGGCCTAGAGCTAGAGGGACTCCATATTGATGAAGCTGAGAGGCTTTTCAGGGTAAAGGCAAAGTTTATAGTTAAAGCTGTTTTTCACTTGGAGAGAACCGGTCTGGGCCAGCCCTTATCGGTAGGCTGTATTATTCTCTGTGTCGAAGACACCACAAAAGGCTGGCCAGCTGGGTGTGTGTCCTTGATGCGAAGTGGTGCAGAGATCTGGTGGGCGGCAGGCTGATGGCTGGAACTTTCCATGAGGAAACAGCATTCTATATCAGTGAAGTGCAGAGGCGGAGCCAGTGAGTCGTGTGGAGGTGGCGGAACCAAGCAGTCGAGTGGAGTTGGCAGAGCAGAGAGGGTTCAAGCTAGAGAGAGAGCTGACTTGAATTGAAGGAGCAGAGAGTGTTGGTAGAGTTGGAGGAGTGGAATTGCAAGAGGAGAAGAGACAGGACATGCTTGGAACAGAGAGAAGACAAACAGACAGTCAGTGAGCTGGAACTGAAGGAAGCAGTCAGAAGCAGTTACTTATCAGGAGGAGGTGTGAATAGCTGGAGTCTGAAGTAATGCCTTTTAGAAGAGACAGAGGAGAGATCGTGGACTAACCTGTGGGAGCAGAGGGAGTTAATTGGACATTGGCGCAGAGACAGAGTGAACAAGCTAGTGGAAGGAAAAGCATTAGAGCGGCAGGAACCATTAGAGTGAATCTGGAAGGTGGAGACAGTTCGTGGGGAAGAGGAGTCCAGTGCAAAGTGATCAGCGCAGAGGTGTATCCAAGAGCGCAGGAGAGAGAGAGAGTCTGAGATGAGCCAAGGCACAGACGAGAGAGGAACCCAGATGACAGCTAGAACAAGACTTCACACTAATCGGGTGACATCTATTTCATCACATTAGTTTACTTTACACTTGCATCTTAATCTTGTCCTTATTCCCTAAGCTATTGTATTGCTAATCTTTTCTCTTTCAGCGGTGTGTTCTATCTATAGTCTTTGTCAGTTACAGATCTGTGTACTTTAATATTGTTCTAATAAAACCCCCAGTTTGTAGTAAACTAAAATGCGCCTTGTATCCTTGTTCAATCTAGGTAAATGTATCTCCTAGGTGTTTACTAGTTATATGAATGGATGAGTAATCCCAATCAGGTAAGTGGTGATCACATAAATAGGGAGTGAGGGGACCTATGATGCCAAGAATAAGAGGTACATTATATTAATTGGCTAACTCCTAATATTGTAGTAGCAGACCCTTAGTGAAGAGACTTCCCAATATATATATATATATATCTGAAGGTGTTCATAGGAATGTGGTCGTCGTTGATATGCGGCGTTAGAGAGAACGTTGGGGAGGATGACCAGCGTGTATACCCACAGGATTATGGCTTGTGTAAGTGAGAGCGTCAGGAGGGATACTGGCGTGGAGGTTTGCCGGATTGCGAACCGTTTGGAAAAGAGAGCATTGGGTTCTGCAGGCCCATGTGTAGACGCACCGGATTGTGTGTCATATCTGCCCTAGGGTAGACCGGTCTGGGTCGGGGTGGCCGCGAGACCAACTGATGTGAATATAAGTGTGGTGTAGGGTATGGATATCCTTAGTAATCAGTGAGTATTCTTAGTATCCCTATAGATTTAGTGGTGTTTTTAATAATATGAGCTTGTATATTGCGAGTTCCCCATCCTCAGGTAGGTACCCAGGTGCCTGGATAGATGGTCCTGAGGAGGGATGTGATTACGTTCTGGCTGGGTTGGAGGGGCCCCTAGGGGCTGATCCCATCTAATCAGAAAATCCAGCCATGACACCCTTGGAATCAGTTGTTTAGATAACGCACTACGTGTTGCGCCAGTTTCTACCAGGAATGTTGACTTCATACCCAGGACCTTAGCGGTGACATAAGGACCTTGCTGGTCAACATAGACCTCGACAGGATCCCTTCCTTGCCCTTGGCAGTCCTATGCGAAGTCATGGGCGTCGTCGCAGTCAGACTGTTGGTACTGATTCGGTCGGGGGCGGTCAAATGTGTTCGGTCTGCCTTATCTGTCGTTATTCGTGTCATTTGTGGACCCTCGTTCCTGTCCTCTATTTCTTGGTCCACCCGCTACATCTCTGGGGTCCCTATTCTTATTCATCTCTAACAGGACCGGACACTGGGATTTCCAATGGCCGAATCCTTTGCAAAATGCACACTGGTCCTCACCAATATCTTTACGTCCAACATAGGGTGCGGGTGTACGGTCTTTAGGGGGGTGGGTTTCTAGGAGCATTCGACTGGTAATTTCCTTTGTACTGTTCTCGTCCTATAGTCAAACCCTGCAACTGTGCAATCATCACTCTCTCCTTCAAGTCCTTTTTCTTTTTCTCAGTCGCCCTATTGTTTTAATTTTTCTGATGCTCATAATACTGAGCCATCTGGAGGATAGCCGCAGGTTTGGAGGCTGCCCAACTACTTTCGCTAGCCTGCAGTTTCTGAGAGACTTCCTGCGACAGACCCTTAACATAGTTCTGGACAAACAGATGATGTCCGGTTGCAGTGGTCATGTCCTGGCCGCTGTAATCGGAGAACACCGTTTCAAACCGGGAGAAGTATTCTGATACGTCTTCCTGGGGTTTCTGGCAACAGGCCGTTACTATCGACTAGTCCACTTTCTTTTCTGGGATCAGGGTTTTCAGTTTCTGCACGATTTTGTCTGGGAGTTCTAAAATGGATTTCAAAGGCTTCTGTCCAGGCTCTCGTTGTCTATCTATGACATCGAGTTGTGACCAGGTATGTCCGAACAGCTCAAGGTGGTCGACTTTCCGGATTTGCTTCCACACATCGGCTGGCAGACATAACCCGAAAAACAAGTCGATGTCAGCTAGGGTCATAATCGTCAAACCTAAGGCTGTACTTAGTTCAGTATGTGATGTGATGTGATGTGAAAGGTTCTTGTAGAGCGCGACTAACACCTGAAGTTTTCTTGGCGCTTGTGTGGAGAGAACGGAAAAGAAAGGGGATAGAGGGATAATTGTAGGCTTCAGTAAACAAAAAGGTTTTAAGGAGAGATCTAAACCTGGTGTAGGGGGAAGGTAACCTTAGAGAGAGGGGGAGGGCATTCCAGAAGGAAGGAGCTAGGAAAGAAAACCTGAGGCCACCGTGTTTCTTCCTCTTGAATCTGGGGACTGTCAGTAAGGCCAGCTGAGACGAACGAAGGCTACGAGAAGGAACATAGGGGTGAAGAAGGGAAAAGATAAATGAGGGGCCTCCGCCTGCAAGGGATTTGAAAATTATGCAGCCTAGATTAAACTTGCAGAGTGCAGTGACCGGAAGCCAGTGTAAACTTTTTAAGAGGGGACGGACATGTTGATGTCTGGGTTGATGAAAAATGAGGCGGGCGTCTTGGTTTTGGATCAGCTGCAGTCTCTTGGCTTGGTAGTCAGGAATGCCTACATAGAGTGCATTTGCGTAGTCAATTCGTGAAATGACTAGCGCAAGCAGAGCCAGAGTGAGGGCCTCGGTGGTGAGGAGACGAGAGATTTTACGGATCTTCCTGAGCTGGAAATGACTGGAAGACACTACCGCACTGATCTGGGACTTCATTGAGAGGTCACTGCTGATAATGACCCCCAGGCTTTTTGCTGAGTTCACTGGGCGAGGGGGACTGCCCAGTCTTGTTGGCCAGAAGGAAGGTTGCCAAGGGTTAGAGGATCCCCCGACAAGAACCAGCTTGTCTTGTCGGGGTTGAGCTTAAGATGGTTTGAGCTCATCCAATCACTGATGAAACAGAGGATGGTTTGGAAAGTGGAAATTGACTGATCCGAGGGGTCGATGGTAAAGACCAGTTGGATGTCATCCGCATAATTAAACGCGGTGACATTCAGGCTACGGAGGGAGCGGATCAGGGGAGCCAGGTATAAATTAAAAAGGAGTGGGGATAGGGAGGAGCTCTGGGGGACGCCACAGGTTAGCCCAACCTGGTCGGCTGAAAACTGGGACAGCCTGACCGCTTGTTTGCGGTCAGACAGGAAAGAGTGGACCCAGTCGAGGGCAGTGCCCCGGATGCTGGCCTCTCTGACACGGTCGACAAGGATACCACGGTCGACCGTGCCAAAGGCGGCCGACAAATCCAGCAGTACCAGGGCCTGACAGATGTTAGCATCGGCCCCTCTGCGCAATACCTCCATAACAGAGAGTATAACAGCCTCTGTGGATTGCGCAGGTCTAAACCCGGCCTGCTGGGAGTCCAGAAAACCAGATTCCTCAATAAAGGAGCAGAGGGTGTTGGTGACATGTGACTCCAGCACCTTACTGAGGAAGGGAAGAAGAGATATAGGGCGAAAATTGCTCATAATCGAAGGGTCTGCCGAGGGTTTCTTTAGGATAGCCACCACCTCTGCCTGCTTAAAAGAGCAGGGGACCTCACCCATGGCAAGAGAGTTGTTCAGGAGGGCCAGGGGGGCTTCGCGGAGAACAATGGGGGCAGCAATCGCTCGGTGATTCAGAGGAGACTTTATGTAACAAAGTAAGAAAGCCTTCCTTCGAAATGGGAGGGATCTGGGATAAGGTATGGGAATCGAGTAGAAGACAAGAAGCGTCCAGTAGAGGGAAGGTGGGCAAGGCTTGAGCAGGGATACTGTTTTTAATCTTGATTATCTTATCAATAAAGAATTGGTTAAGGGAGTCACAAAGTGACTGGGAAGGGAGAGGTGCAATGGTGACTCTATTGGGATTAGATAACTCCTCTACTATGGAGAAGATATCTTTAGATTTGTTGGCCGAATCGAAGAATTATATATATATATATATTGTATAGAAGGCAGTGGGGTTTTTACGTAAATCGGGCAGAGATTTTCGGAACGTCAGAATATCTTGCCGATCCCATGGCTGGTAGACCCAGTTATAAACTACCCTCCCCCTTGCATCTTGATGGTTAACATCATCGTGTGTTCCCTGACCTCGTGGGGGAACCCAGTAGGGAGCAGCCTCTCTTATAGGCATCATGGCGCCAGCTTGTTCTATTCATGGTTCGGTCGCTACAGGAGTCGTAGGTTTAGCTTCCAACTCTTGTTCAGTGAGGTGGCGGAAAACCTCAAGCGTACGCGCAAGGAGGTCCGTCACGTCACAATTGCCCTCATCTCCGATATCGACCTTTCTATATAGAGCCGTTAGGCTCCCTGGACCTTTGTCTCGGTATCGGTCCTCATAAGCATTTAGGGCATGGTAACATAATCGTACGACAAAGTGTCATCTGTGGCTCCCAGCATATGAGTTGAACATATCCATGATGTACTCCTCACTCTCCTTCCGTTCTACTAGTGTCTTTACTACCTTGTCGATCCCTGCTCGCTCATCCTTGTTCAACCTGTTTATTCTCGTGGAATCTGTCTTTCGGGCTTCAGGGTCGTCTAATACTGTTGCTTGCGCTGTATCGAGTACTAGCGGTTGGGCAGGCGCGGAGGCCACGAGGACCGAGGAGGCCCTGGTACTATTCTCGCCTGTGCTTGGGGGTGGCGGGTGCTGTGCTAAGGGTTGGGAAGGGGCATATGGAGGGGGCATGTAGATGATTGGAGGACCTAGTAAAAGATCATCGTTGGCTCGCTGTTTCGAGGGTAACTTAGGGTAGAGCGTAGAGGGTGTTCTAACAGGACACTGACTCGATGTTACTGACTCTTGCTTCCGTTTGGCTTCCTCTCTCTCTTTTATTTCTGCCTCTAACTTTCTGGCAGCTAGGTGAGCTGCTTTCGGTAGTTCTTTCTCTAATCTGATTTCGTTTCTCTTTTTACGTTGTTCTGTTTCTTTGCGAGACATGCCGAGACTATCAAGCATAGTGGGCGTAGTCTTATTGTTACGAAGGGCTGTTTCCAGCTCGCTTATTTTATCCTTATCGAAGGATCCTATCAGTGGCCACTGACTTTCCTGATCCTTTCTAGTATATTTATGCCATAGCTTGCTATAGGCTATAGCGATTAGTCCATGCTTCATGAACATGTCCTTATTAGGGGTGCCTTCCAGTGGAGCTGGATGGTTCATCTCTAATAAGCGGTCTGGGCTGAACCAACTACCAATCAGTGGGGGGAAGATAGGCATGACAGATTACAACGGGGGACAAAGGTCTGCACTACCTATCCTTCACTACTTGCAAAGACTAGACAGAATATTTCTATTCTACGTTATTTGCAAACAGAGAATATCTCAAAGAACCAACTTCGAACAGTCAATGTTCGGACAATCAATCAATCAGTGGAAAGAAAGAATAGGCATGACGGGTTACAACGGGGGACAAAAGTCTGCGTTACCTACCCCTCACTATCTGGAAAGGAAGAGAGAATATTTCTATTTTTCCTCGCTTGTAGAAAGAGAGAACCTCAAAAGAACAAAACCTCGAACAATCAAATGTTCGGGCAATCAAACAATCAGTGGGGGAGAGAAATAGGCACAACGGGTTACAACGGGGGACAAAAGTCCGCATTACCTACCCTTCACTATCTGCAAAGGAAGAGAGAATCTTTCTATTCTTCCCCGTTTGCAGACAGAGAATATCTCCAAAAAGAGCCAACAATCGTAGAGTAATACTAGTATTTTCCAAACAATCAAACAATCATTTCGCAATTTGTCGTGTTACAGGACCTTAACCCGGACCGCATGGACAGTTTCTTGTCTTCCGCATCCAGTGCCCGATCGTCCTCTATTCTCCGTGACTGTCGCCGCACTCCTGATGGTTCCCAGTCAGGACCGTAGATCACTCGAGAGAGGTCTGTTCGGAACCGGTGAATTTCGGATGATCGGCTGTCAGACGAGGGTCTATCGGACAGGAGCTCTCCCGATCGTTGCAGTCGTTCACTCTGTTGTTAGGACCTCTCCCACTGGATCCACGTGTCACTGATGGGCCCCACGTTTGGGACGCCAATTGTAGAAAAAGGGTAGGGCCAATGTCGACCAAGAACCTTTTAAGTATTGCCCGGCGCTAACCGCCTCTCATACCACTTGAATCTATCAAACAAAGAGGCAGGTGCTGGAGACTGGAAAGCAGGAAACAAGAGTTTATTCCGACGGAGCAGAACACATCAAATCAGACAACAGGGTATCTTATCGAGGTGCTCTAACGGCATCTCTGAGGCCTAGCCTCTTATACACAGTTTTATGGTTTTATTGCATGAAACACATCATTGTCAACACTTTGATGTACGGAAAGACATCCTCGGAATCCCCACTTCAAGCCCGTTCCCACACACATTTACAGTAGAAGTCCCTACCCCGGTCTCAACAGGTGATGAGTGTCGCGCAGCTGGGCATTCCGCCGATTCCCGGAATGCATGCGGCTGATCGGATCTCATGGGGTGGGGGCTTTGATCAGTCGTGGATCCTTTGATGGGGTAAGCTTCCTACTGTATGGGGGCAATAAACTGCATCCGCAGGGTGGCAGCCTGGGAACGAGCAGGACAATCGGGCACAGAGGAAAGGGGTTTATCAAAGGATACAGGATCATGAAAGGAAAGGAGGGAGGTGTTTGGCTGGGAACGGGATGTGGTTCCGAGGCAAGGTCGGGCTGAAGAGGGGTTTATGGCCCAAGCATGTGAGAGCGGGGGCTGTCAGTGCGCGGGGGAAGCTCGCGGGGTTAGGAGAGAGAGAGAGAGAGACGCCCTGGCTATCGGCAGTGGGCAGGGAGGCCATGGCATTCAAAATGGCTGCCACTTACGCACACGAATTAGCCTGAAAAAGGGACTAGATGGCGCCGATATTGTTGATGTCGCAAGCTAGATTTTAACACCTTAAATGATATCGCAATTTGAGAAATCGAAAAAAAAAGCGATTTCTTAAATTGCGATACATGAGAAATAAATGATGCATCCCAATAAGTGATTTTGGAATCGCAAACGGACAAATTTTGCGATTCACACCGTTTGCGATTCCAAAATCGCTTGATGCATGTGCCTGTTAATGTGGCTTAAGAGTGCTTTGTAACTAATGCACCCTTCACGCTGTTCTAAGCATGAAAGGGGAGGGCAAATGGTGTTGCGGGGGCGTTCCACTGCAACACCCATTAATTGTGATGCTGCCTCCTATTTACAAGAGCAGCATAAAAAGGAGGTAGTGCTGAAATGTGGAGAATTGCTTTATTTCTCCTCGTTTTTGCTGTTTCCATGTTTAGCACACATAGAAACAGAAAAAGGACATTGATAGTTTATGAGCAGGATTTTGATCCCTCCTGCACGTACACAATCATTTTTAAAAAAAATGACATTTTGTCATTTCTATGTGTGTTGCATTAAGCAAAATGCCTCTTAAAGATTGTTTTTGTGCAGGAAGGGGCACCTTCCTGCACATAAGCAATCTACCCCTCAAAGCTGAAACCCTTGCACTACAGTGTAAGGGTGCCTCCATTGGCGCTAGGCAACTAAATTGAGCGCCAGCGTATGGAGAAACGCAGGGCTGCACCATATTTTTGTAAAAATGGTGCAGCCCTGTGTTTCAGAAGTGGCAGAGTGTGATGTTAAGCTAAGGTGGCTAGCATCGAGCTCCGCCACTTCACTAGTAAATATACCCACATGTGTCTTCATTCTATTGAAAATCAAGAGAAGTGGCTTCCTCTTTAGAGGAAACGTCTTATCAATTATACCTTCAACATATTCTTATTGTCTGATTGCTTGTGTTCTCTACTCCTAATAAATTGTGAATTACTCTAGTATGACGCATTCTAACTGTGATTTCCTCGAACTGCCTTCTTGTTAAAGTCTCTTCTTTTTTTAACAATTCCTTACTTTTTATATGAGACCCTTTTTGTCCTTTGATAGTTGGTGTTATACTTTCTTTTAATTGTTTATTTGTTTTTTCACTGTTCTCAGTTGTGCACATACAATTTTAAGAAATGTCTTCATCCTCATACCGGCAGTTATTTTCTCTTTCACCACATTTTCCGCATTTTGCCTCTTTTGTTTCTCAGTTCTGCCACTTATTTCTTCACTGAGTTTTTGATAACCTTGTTATTATCTGTAGTTAACTGGATATTAGATAATAAAGAGCAGTACATTCACCTTCTCCAATTAATTACGCATTAGAAGCAGCATTTGGAAACTCTGAAGACTAAGCGTGACAAGTCAGATTGTGCAGGGGCACCTGGTAAAGGGCTCCGCTATCTGCCTTTCCTCTTTCTTTTCAAAGCAAGGACACACTGCTTTCCAAGCACTAATTGAGCCTTGCGAACATATTTTTGATTAAGCTTAATTAAGCAGAATCACATGCTTTGTAAACTCACGTTCACTTTTAAACACTTATTTGCTATACTCACGGTTGTCTGTGCTAGTTAGGGTCACACAGAGGGGTGCCTCCCCCGGTCCACCACGGATGGTTCCGCTTGAGTGGAGGGAGTGTTGCACCGCCCGGAAGTGACACGTAGTCCCCAGGTCAGCTGAATAGCTGCCTGGAAATACAAATACACATGCCCTGGCCGACGCTCAGCAGACGCACGCAGCGGGTGAGCCACTGGCACGCTAAAGGCGCTCCAAAGGCAAGCCCGTCTGCGCCTGTCAGCGCCAGACCATCGCCAGGAGCCAGAAACCCTGCTGGTTTTACCACAAGGCAAGCCATCCGTCCTGATCCTGTCAGCCTCAGACCATCCCCAAGCGCCAGAAACCCTGCTGGTTTCACGACAAGTCAGGGAATCCGTCCTGATCTGCGCACTAAATACACTAGACAGGAGCTACTACTCATCAGGGACAACAAACTACCTCCCGCTATGTATAATGGAGCTAAGCATGGGCGGAAAATCCGTTTCGCTCGCGGATTTTGCGGATTTTCGGGAAATTCGCAATCCGCGAGATTCGCGAATCTCCCGCAAAATCCGCAAATCCGCGAGCAGCGGATTTTGCTCGCACTGCTCGCACTGTTCGCGTGAGTTCGCGGCTTCCCAGTACAACTTCGCGCCCCGCGAATAAGTGCTAAAACTGAAACTACTTACCAGGTTCAAAAGTTCAGGCTCATCATTAGTAGCCATTTCCTGTAGTGCTTCCTGAGGGGCCCCTCCAGAGTTCAGTTGCCAGTTGCAACTATTATGTGACCCTGCTCTGAACCTCAGAATAGTTACACATATGCCACAAAGGTCCTGAATTACAGCTAAGGGAGACAAGCAGGAGCCAGGCTGGAAGTTAAAATCCATTAATCAGCCCCTAATTCATTATTGTCAGTTGGGGCAGGGCAGGTGTTGTAACTAATTTTGCAACAATGAAAGCACTTAGCAAGTGCAAAAGATCACTAATCAGGAAGCACTAAGGAAGCAGGTGCCAGCTAAAAAAATATTCTGTGACACATTAATCAGCCCCAAATTAATTCAGGTCACTTGAGGCAGGGAAGGTGTGCTTTGCTTTGCCGAAAATAATGTACACTGGACAACCAGAGGGTGTGGTGATGAAACAGAGGGTGGCATGGGTGGGCCAGAGGGTGGCATGAGTAGTCAGAGAGTGGCAGTGGTGACAGAGAGTGGCAGTGATGAAGAAGAGTGTCCCAAACAGGCTGGACACGTAGAAACAACAAGTTCGCAAAACTTGCGACCCGACAGGTAAGTTCGCAAATTGCGAAATTGTAAAAACCCTCGCGAACTGGCAGAAACACGGGCGAACACAAAAAAAAAAATCCGCAAATTCGCGGGAATTCGCGGATTTTGCGGATTGCGAGTTCGCAAATCCGCAAAATTCGCGAACGGGAGCACACCCCTCTACCGATAAATTTCCTATAATAGTAGAAGGCCCCTCAACGTGTTTTAACTGTGGATTTCAGAGCTTCCCCCCATGCCATCCACTGACTTCCAAACTCTAACCTACCACTGCATACCTGGCGAGGTTAGAGCGAGCTGGGACCGCTTCCTAGCCAATGTTCGCTCACTCACTAAACATGCTATTAATATCTGGGACCTGCTCTCCTCCTCTCTACCAAACATCGGATTCTTAACTGAAACATGGATGAAGCCCTCCTCCACAACTGCCATCGCTATTGCACTACCCTACGGTTACCGCATCCTGAAATTAGACAGACCACACAAAGTGGGCAGTGGGGTAGCCGTCATATACAAAGACCCGATAAAAGCTACAGTATTAGACCAACGTTGCAGCGACAAAATTGAGCTTCTAGTATTTAGAATAGACCTTCACTCACAGATGAGTTAGAAAGGAGCCCTCGTATTCCGCCCTCCCAGACGTCTCTCCGATTCCATTCCTCACCTCCTAAATACGATTGCCCCTCATGTGATAACCTCTAATAAATTCCTTCTCCTGGGAGACTTTAACATCCATAGTGAGAATCCCGAGGACCCAGAGGCCACCACCCTTCTGAATGAGTTGACGACACTAGGGACTTATTAAAATCAATTAAGCACCGACGCACATCGCAGGTCACACTCTAGACCTAGTTCTCTCCAACTCACCTCACACATTGTATAAATCTACTAATACTCTGTCGTGGTTAAGCCACTCCATAATTGAATTTTGCCTAGCGGGCCCCCTGAGCACTCAGCCAAGGAGGCACCAATAATACGAACATACAGACAGTGGCACAAATTAACCCCCACACTCTTCTGCAACACCTTCACCCACCCTCGCGTGTCTACATCAGAATCAGTAGAAAAATGCCTGTCTGTTCTCCAGAACGCAGTCAAATCCACAATAGATGCTCTTATCCCCTTGAAGAGATCATTGGTGGCTTCTAAGCACGCCCAGACTCCTTGCCTTCGGACAGAAAAAAGTTAATGCAAAAAGATTGAGCATCAATGGCGCCAAACTCAGACTCCCCTTGACAAAGGAAAGTACAAATCCGCCTTAGACTCCTACCATAAAAACATAAAAATCACCCAGAAAAACTACATTGCCAACCAACTTGTACAATCAGATAATACCCCTAAAGTACTCTTTCAAGTACTCAACACCCTCATAAATCCCAAAGCTTGCAACCCGAAAGACACGCCTATCCAGTCACTCTGTGATAATATTGCAGACTTCTTCTCACAAAAAATTGGGGACATCTACAATAAGATAACCTCCTCTACCACCAGCACTTGCCAAAATCAGATTGCTGAAACCACCCCAACCCCACCTAGCTCTTTCATTTTAAAAGAATTCCCACTACTCGCCATCTAAGACACAGAATCCCTATTACATTTTCCAAATGTGGATCCCCCAAAGACCTAATTCCAGCTAAAATCTCCAGAAGGCTCGCACCAGTGCTGGCTGCACCTCTCTGCTCTGTCTTCAACAGCTCAATCAAAGAAGGAAAGCTTCCCATGGAGTGGAAAGCTGCCCAGAATATGCCCATTAGAAAAAACACCAAACTGCCCCTTGACGTGATATCTAACTACCGTCCCATCTCACTACTCCCTCTCCAGAGAAAATTGTTGGAAAAACACATTAATACACACCTATCCACATTCATTGAACCCTCTGACTGCCTCGACCATTCACAGTCAGGATTCCATCCAAGGTATAGCACGGAATCAGCCCTGCTCAATGTCATAGATGACATTAGATTGCATGCGACGCCGGCCGAGCAGTAATCCTCATACTGCTCGACCTGTCCGCAGCATTCAACACCATCTCCCAGCACATTCTGTTTACGAACTATAGGCATTTGTGACACTGCACTAAACTGGCTGATGGCCTTTCTTAAGGGGAGAACCCAAACGGTAAACCTGGGTCCCTTTAAATCTAAGACAACCATGGTATCCAAGGGTGTACCAGAGGGCTCTTGCCTCAGCCCCTTACTATTCAAGGTAGATGTCGCCTGCTTGCATCACTCCTAAGAAACATCGGGTTTACCCCCATTTCCTTCACAGACGACACTCAGCTCCTCCTGTCTTTCGACAGAGACACCCCTAACATCAAATACATATTCGCAGAGGGCATGAAAACCATAACAACGTGGATGAGTAACAACTTCCTGCAGTTAAACGCAGAAAAAACAAAAATAATGCTATTTAAAGACGCAGTTACTAGCTGGTCACCAAGCTGGTGGCCAGTGGAACTGGGCCCTGCCCCATCCCCAAAGTCACTGGTCAAGGACCTGGGGCTCCATGTAGATAGCAAACTCAACCTGGATGAGCATATAATAGCAACAAAATGGGCATGCTTTCATGCACTCAGCCTGCTACGCAAGGTATTTCACTTCCTCTACCCTTCCACACATAAAAGCCTGGTACACGCTTTGGTACTCAGCCGACTAGATTTCAGCAATGCCCTGCTGATCTCTGCCAAGGAAACTTCCCTGAGCAGCCACAAGTGGTCCAGCACACAGCAGCCCGCCTAGTAACCAATGCACCTCACCGATCTCCTTCACTCCCCGTCTCCGTAAACGGCACTTGTTACCCATACGCAAAAGAATTCAATTAAAATTTGCTGTATGGTGTTCAAAGGCCTAAACCAGATGTGATCAAAGTATATGATGGACAAACTGATCAGACACTCACTTTTGCGTACCCTCCGCTCAAAAGGCAAAGGCCTTCTCACTGTCCCATGAATAAAAAATGCCAGATTAGGAGGCAAAACGTTCTCCTACCTAGCCCCGCAACTCTGGAACCAACTACCTATGGACATCCGTCAATGTACTAACTACTTGTCCTTTAGGAAAAAACTCAAAACTTTCCTCTTCTACTGTCCATATCATTGCCGCTTCATGTCCACAGCGCGGAGATATCCCAACCGGGGTGATTCAAGCAGTCTATAAATTACATAAATAAATAAACAAATACATAAATAAATAAATAAATTATGTAGTGATCCACCACCACAGGCTTCAATATTTGTAATACCTCTGTCTACACCTGCTTTCACCACTTCCACATTCAGACTATGCCCTGCAGTTGTGCAAACCACACAGTCATCTACCTCTGGTTCTTCAGGCAGTGGCACACTATACATTCTCCCCAGTTTGGCACTTCTTTATGATGGGAAGGCAGAAGGATAACATTGCAATGTGCTCCAATTACCACGTGAATGTTCAGCAAAGTAACAACATTACTGGGGGTGGGGATGCACACCTAGTTACTCCAATTTGCAGTCCCGGTTCTCCTTGATGCGTGCTGAATGGTATGGTGGCATGCCCAAATGCCACTGTAAATAACAGAAACTACGAGGTGGGGACACCTTCTTGCCCCCTCCAAACGCACTGCGGAATGCCCACCATGGGCGTATTTATTTTTTCCATTTTCCATTTTTATCCATGTACTCCATTTAAACCATATTCTCCACTTCAAGCTATCATATTCTTTTTTACTTGACCATGAATCCACAACCGGAAGGGTGTGCCATTTTTCCAAGCTTCTAATATTTAAACAGTGCCCATCCGGACCTCATGCAAAATATGAATGATGCAGTGTTCATCACAAGCAGCTAAGAGTAAAAGTGCGAGCCCGGCCCGCGACGGCATGGGCTAGAGCCCCCCATCTTCAACCGGAAGGTCAGAGGACTCCTTGGGCTGTAAAATACGCTAACAGCTTCAGATGTTTCCAGCCTGATTATGAGTGAACTAGAAGTATTAAAGTGACCCTTGACGAAAGGCGCCTTTAACGCCCGAAATGCATTGAGATTTTGACAAATAAAGCTGCTTGTGATGAACCCTGCAATTAAGCAAAAGGGGGTGGTGATGGACAGAGTTTCTGAATTAAGCAGAATACTCTCACCCAGTCAAGAGATCAGGGCTTGATCCAACACCGTTTTTTTGCTCACTGCACCATCCCAGCTCAGAACCTGGCTATATGCAAATTAGTCTGTCCCTGGCCCAGTGCATCATGGGAACAGGGCAGACCAAACTACCAAGCCAATTCTTTCACTGGGAAGGAAACAAGCTTCCGGGGACCGGTTTCTGGCATTACAGCCATCTTCGGCCCGGCTTGCTTGAATCCTGATGGTGCAATGAGCAAGGGACTCACGTCTGAGTATACCCTTCCACGCCTATGGTGGACAAAACAATTAAGCAAAAGGGGGTGGTGATTGACAGAGTTTCTGAATTAAGCAGAATACTCTCACCCAGTCAAGAGATCAGGGCTTGATCCAACACCGTTTTTTTGCTCACTGCACCATCCCAGCTCAGAACCTGGCTATATACCACCCCCTGTTGTTTAATTATTGTGATGAACCCTGCATCATTCATATTTTGCATGAGGTCCGGATGGGCACCGTTTAAATATTAGAAGCTTGGAAAAATGGCACACCCTTCCGGATGTGGATTCATGGTCAAGTATAGTAGAATATGATAGCTTGAAGTGGAGAATATGGTTTAAATGGAGTACATGGATAAAAATGGAAAATGGAAAATATAAATTCCCCCATGGTGGGCATTCTGCAGTGCGTTTGCAGGGGGCAAGAAGGTGTCCCCACCTCGTAGTTTCTGTTCAGCAAAGTAAGCCACATTCAAACCATTGTCCTGGAGGCCAAGCATACCATATAACAAAATATCACAATAACGGGTTGGATGAGTGGAACATCTTAAAAAGATAGGTGCTGGTGGTAGTGGTGATGAGAGAGGTAAAGCAGCTGAGGCACAGTGATAGAAGAAGGTGGTCATGAAAAAGAAGGTGGCATTACACAAAGTAGCCCTGTCCCCTGTAGAGTGCCAGCCTCACCTGCATCAGCAACCTATATATGGCACAAGACTCAGATGACGACACCTCTGCCTCATACAGTGATTCTCCCAAGATTTACATTGAGTCTACTACCTCTAGGCCCTTTTCGGAGAGACAAAAGACAAACTTTTATGGGGATGTTTAGGCAGGACGGGCCCTATGAATGCAACCACCCAATGGTATGTTTGTAGAAACGGATGCTGGCTAAAATATTATCCCTGGACCTCCTCCTGCTTTTTTTGTGGAAGGAGTGGGATTTGTATGATTTTTGGCAGCCATTTGAATACAATGGAAGGTTCCCAGCCAGATCTATTTTGCCAGAGCTGCAGTTCCAATAATTCATTAGGATGTGCTGCAATTGGTGGGCTGAGCTATGCAGCAGAGTCCTGTTGATACTATCCACCTGACAACAGACATGTAGACCAGTTGTCAAGCAACTGGTTACAAGTTAAACTCTGAATCTCTTTCCTGGGGGTTAGGTAACAGCTGTCTGTAGGTCTCAACACTGCTGAAAGTTTTAAGGGCATTGAGTTTTATGTAACAGTTGTGATGTTTGCCATGGGGAAATCCCATACAGCTGCTAACATCTTAGAAGAGTTTAACAGCAAGGTAGTTGAATGACATTGACCCAGAGATCTCAGAATTGGATTTGTTACCACGGCCAGTGGCAACAATATAGTCAAGGCCATGGCAGATGGTATCTATTTCATGCTCCTGCGTTTGGTGCATTGCATCAACCTGAGTGTGCAAGAATATTATTTTAAAAAAGACGTAGTCAGCAACATTCTGGCCACCTGCTGAAGATTCTGCACTCATTTTAGTCATTCTTTTAAAGCATGGAGGCAGTTGAAGATCATTCAGTGTGCTAATAGAGTCAAGTTTAAGCCCTTATACAAGAGGTGTCAACATGTTGGAAGTCAACCTACTGCATGTTTTAATGTCTGTTCGAACAGTATTGACTAATTACCGACTATGCCCTTCAAAAAGGAGGAGATGGAACTGGGAAAAGCATGAAAATGGAAGTAGACAAATGCTACTTTCTTTTGAAGTTTTCACATGTCAAGTCAGCAAGAAGGACTGTATGATGAGCCAAGCAATCCCGTAGCTGCATCGGCCACAGGGTTGGTTAAAAAAGGTGGAGAAATGCTTTGCCGGTGTGAACAAAAAAGCATGTGAGTTGGTTCAGAGATTAATCCTGTGCTTGGATGTTAGTCCAAGACTGCAGAGTTGTGTCCTCCAAAGAGTACAAATGTGCCGTATTATTTGATCCGGAGTACAAAAAATATTGGTCACTTTGGTTATACGACGGTACAACGCATGTAAATACATTGTGTGCCTTTGCCAAGCATGTTTTTGCGTACATGCTTGAACCGCGAATATGCATTTACAATGCATGCCAATACCACACATTGTTTTTAGATTTAAAAGCAATGTTTTTGAGTGGGTAGACCCCCACACCCCTCAACTTACCTTAAATGCATCGTTTTGCCATATGTTGCAAATGCTTTTTCGCAGCAAATAGATGTGTGCTAAAAAATGCTTTGTAAAGACACAACAAGGTCAAAACCTCATTGTAAAGGCTGTTTCCCTTCACTTTCATTGCTTTTTTTAGAATGGGGTGTTTCACTTTCAAGATTTGGATTGTTGATCCTTGAGCATGTGAGAGACCTGGAAGAAGAAAGCCTGGATGTTAGAGCACAGGCAGAAGTTCTGGTGTACAGACTTCAACCTCCAAAGAGGTCATTGTTGTTGTCTCATAGCCAAAACCATCATCACCAGTAACACCAGCACCACAAACAATAGAGGAATTGGATCCAATTCTTATAATGGCTTGGTTCAAGTGTCAGGGCTTATGTAATTTACAGAGGTGAAGCAAACTGAAGTTGACTAAGTGGCAGCCCCAATGACCATTCAGAGGATGGTCCAAGGCTGCCGGATGACCCAAAAGAGGTCTACCTGGATCAACAGCCACTGGTGTATTGGTATGAGAAGATAGAATAATAACTGGAGCTCAGCAGGCTAGCAATAAAGTATCTGACTTGTCAGGTAGCCAATGTGTCTACTGAGTGCGTTTTCAGTGCACTGGCACAGTTGTCAAAGTCAGAAGCACTAGTCTCTGGCCTTAACACATGGAGAGATTGACCATGATAAAAATGAAGCAATACTTCATGCCACAAGATTACAAGAAGAGGATGAGGGGGATTGGTCAGACTTAATTGTATTAGCTGATCAATTTTGGCGCAAATGCCGCTACCTGACTAAGTAGGTCACAACAGAACTTTCATACATTATCATTGAAATGCTTTGTAAAAATAAATAAATAAATCAATGCGATAGAGAAGAACATTTATATTTTGGTGCCTGTCTTATGCTGCCCCATTAATTCACATGTATGGAGTGGAGTTGGCCCAGTCTACACAGATGAAGTCTCCCCATTGGCTTAAAGGACATAAAGACATTGCCTCCTATCCCTATCCTTTTTTTCATTCCCTAGCTGGATGCAGTAAAGATAATTAACTATGGAAGACTGCCATTATTTGTTGATTCCATGCGCAAAGTTAAGATAGAATAGAAACATTCGCACTACGCTTGGCACGGGGAACTATTGCACCAATGAGTGATATATTGAATGAATAATGATTCATGTGGTGGCTGGGAGTATATTGTTGAACTAATTTATAAACTTGATTTCTAATGTTGATGGTCCGATGGATGATTCTGCTTGAAGAATTGCCTTGCTATCACATTTCACTATAATTACTTACATGGTCGACTATTTCCCTGTAGGTTTTTTTAGGTTCTTCAGAGACCAGTCAGTTTAATAAACAAAACAACATAAAATGCTCAAATTCTTTTGCTTCTCTTGTTCTTCAGCAATGCAGGTCTATCTCAATCTCGTTTGGGTTAGGACCCCAACAGCCAGAAAAGGAAATTATGAACTATGCCTAGCTACTTCAATTAGAAACTACATGATTCAAAGAGGCCTACTCAGTCCTGGGACAGGAGAGAGGTGTGTTGATTTGAGAAATGCTTAGTAGTTTGCCTGCTCAAATGTTAAACTCCTATGATTAAGTGGTTGTGGTCTGGGGGGATTGGTACAGGACACAAATGTCACATGATGGACACACACTGCTCAATATCATGACAAATTACGTGAGATTGATCAGCCAGGAACATGCAGCCACGTGTCTACGATTCGTGGTAAAATATTGTTCTCAATTCTCAGATAATCACACATGGCTGCAGCAGCTTATGCTCTGCCCTCTTGCTCCCCATCCACCATGAAGCCCACCTTCTCTTTGGCTATACAATAGTGACATTTACTTTTTTGTATTCCACATGCCTTCTCTTCTGCATGAAAGCTCCATAACAGTATTAATTACCGGACATGTTCAGCCCTGCACCCAAGACGGATATTCTGATACGAAGAATGCACTCTATTTTGTTATTCATGTATAGGGTCACTCACCTCTGTACACAGTCTTTTCACTTCTCCCTCCACACTACATCAACTATAACTTGCCTCTGTACCATGCAGTGTGGTCAGGAAAATTATGTAATTTGACATACCATAAGTGTTCTTATTAATGCAGTGATTTCACATGCTCTTACTTCTGTAATATGTAAGGGTATAGGTAGTGCATGGAGAAGGTGTGAGGTATAGTTAATGTAGTGTGGTGAGTGAGGTGAGAAGACTGTATATTGAGGTGTGCGAGTTATCTGAATTTACCGGTGGTGCTAACGTAGAAATATGAGCCATGAGTATTAAAAAGTGGTGCTTAAATGATCATTTAAAGACGTGACTATAACTGTAAAATTTCAAATGTTTGTGTCATTTAAGGTGGGTTTTTATACTAAACATAAAGAAAGTTTAATTATAACTTATTTTAACCGTATTTTTTTGTGTGAATTTCAATGGTTTTTATAAGGTTAGTAACAAATGTGTAATGTTGGTACAGTTTAGTGGTGTGCAGTGGAGAGTTATGAAGTGGAGTGTGGTAGAATATAGTGAAGGATAGTGTTGTAAAGTGTACAGTGGAACAGTATATCTTAACATATTCAAGTGCAATAAAGTGGAATTAGGTATACTGAAGTGGCGTACAGTGGTGTTTCATATAGTAGAGTAACATACACTGAAGTCAAGTACGGTAGAGAGGCATATATTGCAGTAGCATAGAGTGTAGTTATGTACAGTGCAGTGGTATACAGTGGGATAGCATAATGTGGAGTGTGGTAAAGTGGAGTTATGTTCTATAGATTTTGCAGAGTGTATTCACATAGACTGTAGTAGTGTAGAGCAGAGTGCTATGGAGTGGAGTGTTTTATAGTGTAGGAATATACATTGAAATGCATTCTAAATAGCATGAGGTTGAGTGGCGTACAGTGGAGTGTGGTACACTGGAATGGTGTAAACTGGAATAGCGTGCAATGGAGTACAGTGCAGAGTGTGTACGTTTCAGTAGTGTACTTTGAGCTGAAGTAAATTTGATTGTCGTACAGTATATTCTTTTAAAGTACAATTGCATAAAATGGAGTGACTTATATTGGAGTCCTGTACAGTGCATTGATGTAGAGCAGGGGTCTCCAAACCGGTCCTGGAGGGCCGGATCCATGCCAGATTTTTTGGATATCCCCATTGACATACATGTAGTAATTTTAAAAATCTGGCATGGATCCAGCCCTCCAGGACCGGTTTGGAGACCCCTGATGTAGAGCCTAATAACGTAAACTACAGTAATGTACAGTGTAATAGGGTACCGTGCAAGGACGTTTAAGGACTAGCCTAAAGGGTAGTGTCATACAGTGGAGAAGCATACAATTAATACTGTTTACTATAATGATGTAAAGTTTACTGGTGTTAAGTCTTCAGATGTACATTAGAGTGGCATATAGTGGAGTACCATACAGTAGATTGTCGTATGATTCAACTGAGTTAATTATAGAAACGCAGAGTCTAGTGATGTACACTGTAGTGTTGTTTAGTGGAGTGGGACAAAATGTAGTTTAGTTAAGTCAAATAGCACACAGTACATTATGGTTCACTGCAGTGGCATAAACTGCATTTTAGTAGAATTGAGTATTGTAGAGTGGAGTAGAGTACAATGGTAAAGCATACAATCCAGTGGTGTACCATAAAGTGGGGCATAGTAGAACAGTATATAGTGGAATATCCTAAAGTGGAGATGTGCAGAGTGGAGTAGCATACAGTTGTGAGCAGTTCAGTTTAGGGTGTCAACGGGTAAACTGGCATATACCAAAGTGTAATGGAATACAGAGGTGAACAGTATAATCACATAGTGGCATAGACTGGAGTAGCATACAGTGGAGTTGGGTGGAGTAAAATGCAGTAACGTATAGAGGATTAGCATATAATTTAACGGCATATACTACAGTGTTGTAAAGTGGTGTACCATACTGTAAATAGCGCAGAGGGCAGTGGAGTACCGTAAAGTTGAGTGTGTGATTACAATGAAAGATAGCATAACATTAGGTGCAAATATGTGAATGTTCTGTCCCAGAAATATTCATTTTAATATCTAAATATTATATTTCTGGCTGTATACATAAGGAGTGTAAGTAATTGCAAATGTATATCTCAACATTTCCATCATTTACCAACAAATCTTACTTTGAAAGTATACCAGTAACAGAAAAATAATTATTTCAACATTTTTTTAATTAAATTTTTTAGCAAAACATTTCCTTTCTTCTTTCTTTATACATTTTTATTATATCATTTTGTACAAAATCAAAAAATGACTTCATTAGACATAAATCTTAATGCATCTAATCATTGTTACATTGGTACATTTCTTTTATAACCATGATTATTGCCAATAAATATAACACATACAAACATATAAAAATGTGAGAACACGCAATCAGCAATATTAGTGGTAAGTGATGATACCAGCACTGCGAAAAAAGAAGATACTTTACCAATATATAATTTTTCCACAAAAGTTCTCACACCTGAAGAAACCTCCCTATTAATTTGGGCACTATCTTTTGTTCCTTGTACTAAGTTGAATAAATTCAAGTTGCATGAGAACTTATTTGCCTTCTTCAGAAAAGTGAGAATGAAGAAATTCTTCATGAATAGACCAACTCCTGAGGAAGACAATAATATGTCCTGTTGCAAACCTCCCTCTATTTTTACTCCCACATTGGATATGGTGGACCTGAGGTCAATATCTTCGAACAAAGGGTACCATTATGATGGAGGGCGAATTGCCCCCGCCAGGCTGGCGGCGGCCAACGCCAGTCTGTCGGGGGCAATCCGCCCGCCATCCACTTTCGTTTTCCCCCCACCATATTAGGGGACCTCGGCGGACAGAAAGACCGTCCGCCGCTTTTCCACCCCGGTTGCCTTGCGGCCGGGGCGGAAAAGGAATATTATGGTGGCGGTGTCTATCAGACACCGCCAGCCATATTTCCGTGGCGGCAATGCCGCCACGGAAAGGCAGGCAGACTTCACTCTGGGGGCCCTGTGCGGGCCCCCAGAGTGAAGGAGAGTAGGCGGGTGCACATGGGGGTATCTGTGGTACCCCCCTTCATTTGCATTTACAAAGCGGCAGGCACCGCGCAGTGCCTGCCGCTTTGTAAATGCAAATGCTGTAATGCATTTTTAGCATTGTGGCAGGCGGTGCAGAGAGCACCGCCCACCACAATGCTAAAAATACAGGATGTGCCCGCCACCATGGCAGGCACATCCTAATATGCCCTCGGGACCCCCTGCCCATATGGCGGGCGTTCCTTATTACCATGAGGATGGCGGGCGGGCAAAGTCCGCCCGCCAACCTAATGACCACCAAAATGTCTTGAAAGATATTGCTCGCATTGTGAAATATCCAATTAAAACAGGTTTCAATCTTTCAAAAATAGAGACTACAGCTTTGGAGACAATGATGAATGATCAATATCTGATCATTAAACCTTGCGATAAGGGGGGAGGGATAGCAATTTTGGATAAGGACAATATTTTGGGGACTATCTTTTGTTCCTTGTACTAAGTTGAATAAATTCAAGTTGCATGAGAACTTATTTGCCTTCTTCAGAAAAGTGAGAATGAAGAAATTCTTCATGAATAGACCAACTCCTGAGGAAGACAATAATATGTCCTGTTGCAAACCTCCCTCTATTTTTACTCCCACATTGGATATGGTGGACCTGAGGTCAATATCTTCGAACAAAGGGTACCATTATGATGGAGGGCGAATTGCCCCCGCCAGGCTGGCGGCGGCCAACGCCAGTCTGTCGGGGGCAATCCGCCCGCCATCCACTTTCGTTTTCCCCCACCATATTAGGGGACCTCGGCGGACAGAAAGACCGTCCGCCGCTTTTCCACCCCGGTTGCCTTGCGGCCGGGGCAGAAAAGGAATATTATGGTGGCGGTGTCTATCAGACACCGCCAGCCATATTTCCGTGGCGGCAATGCCGCCACGGAAAGGCAGGCAGACTTCACTCTGGGGGCCCTGTGCGGGCCCCCAGAGTGAAGGAGAGTAGGCGGGTGCATATGGGGGTATCTGTGGTACCCCCCTTCATTTGCATTTACAAAGCGGCAGGCACCGCGCAGTGCCTGCCGCTTTGTAAATGCAAATGCTGTAATGCATTTTTAGCATTGTGGCAGGCGGTGCAGAGAGCACCGCCCACCACAATGCTAAAAATACAGGATGTGCCCGCCACCATGGCAGGCACATCCTAATATGCCCTCGGGACCCCCTGCCCATATGGCGGGCGTTCCTTATTACCATGAGGATGGCGGGCGGGCAAAGTCCGCCCGCCAACCTAATGACCACCAAAATGTCTTGAAAGATATTGCTCGCATTGTGAAATATCCAATTAAAACAGGTTTCAATCTTTCAAAAATAGAGACTACAGCTTTGGAGACAATGATGAATGATCAATATCTGATCATTAAACCTTGCGATAAGGGGGGAGGGATAGCAATTTTGGATAAGGACAATATTTTGGGGACTATCTTTTGTTCCTTGTACTAAGTTGAATAAATTCAAGTTGCATGAGAACTTATTTGCCTTCTTCAGAAAAGTGAGAATGAAGAAATTCTTCATGAATAGACCAACTCCTGAGGAAGACAATAATATGTCCTGTTGCAAACCTCCCTCTATTTTTACTCCCACATTGGATATGGTGGACCTGAGGTCAATATCTTCGAACAAAGGATACCATTATGATAGGGGGCGGATTGCCCCCGCCAGGCTGGCTGTGGCCACCGCCAGCCTGGCGGGGGCAATCCACCCGCCATCCACTCTCGTTTTCCCCCACCATATTAGGGGACCTCGGCAGACGGAAAGCCCGTCCGCCGCTTTTCCACCCCGGTCGCCTTACGGCCGGGGCGGAAAAGGAATATTATGGTGGCGGTGTCTATCAGACACCGCCAGCCATATCATGATGGGCTTTTGGCAATGTCTTTCCGTGGCGGCAATGCCGCCACAGAAAGGCAGGCGGACTTCACTCTGGGGGCCCCGTGTGGGCCCCCAGAGTGAAGGAGAGTAGGGGGGTGCACACGGGGGTACCTGTGGTACCCCCCTTCATTTGCATTTACAAAGCGGCAGGCACCGCGCAGTGCCTGCCGCTTTGTAAATGCAAATGCTGAAATGCATTTTTAGCATTGTGGCAGGCGGTGCAGAGAGCACCGCCCACCACAATGCTAAAAATACAGGATGTGCCCGCCACCATAGCGGGCACATCCTAATACCCCCCACGGGACCCCCGCCCTTATGGCGGGCGTTCCCTATTACCACGAGGATGGCAGGCGGGCAAAGTCCGCCCGCCATCCTAATGACCCCCAAAATGTCTTGAAAGATATTGCTCGCATTGTGAAATATCCAATTAAAACAGGTTTTAATCTTTCAAAAATAGAGGCTACAGCTTTGGAGACAATGAGGGATTATCAAGATCTGATCATTAAACCTTGCGATAAGGGGGGAGGGATTGCAATTTTGGATAAGGGACAATATAATCTAAAAATGTTGGAGATGTTATCTGTTAAGGAACATTATAGACCAACACAATCTAGGGAGTTGACAAGACTGAATAAACACATACAAGAAATGACACACGTAGCTTTGAATGTTGGTTATATTTGTGATGAGGAGTGCAGGTTCCTAAATAAGATATGTCCTGTCACCTCAGCATTGTACGGTATCCCAAAAACACATAAAAGTGAGAAACCCCCCCATGCGTCCTATCATATCCACTATAGGATCCTGTACGGAACCGTTATCCAAATATGTGGACTCCTTTATTTGTCCTTTGATACAGAAATATGAGTCATACATACGTGATACGGGGGACATCATTAACAAGGTCGAGGGGGTTCCCTTTGACCCTGGAGGGATATTTTGGTAACGCTTGACATTGAGGCTGTGACGAGGAGGACCCGGACTCGGGCCCTCCAGGCTTACCTTTACCTGTGTCCCCTCTCTTTGCACAGCACACCGACACAAGGAAGACGGCTGATGACTGGTTCAACCCTACACGGGACCCTGGGGAGCCTTGTTTCTTTAATTGGGCGGAGCTGGATCCTGAACCCGCCCTCCTGCCGGAGGTAAAGCAACGCCCAAAGCAGACTCAGGTGTGTGTTACACCCGGAGAGAGTGGAGAGTGGTGGCGTGAGGAGGAAGCAGTGTGGAGTACGGAGGACAGAGAATCAAAGAAGATTGCGAGTGAGGAGGAGGCTGGAGAGCAGTGGAGGAGGACGGGAGAGGAGAAAAGCAAGGAACATCGGCTGGAGGAGGCGGGAGAGCAGTGGAGGAGGACGGGAGAGGAGAGAAGCGAGGAACATCGGCTGGAGGAGGCGGGAGAGCAGCGGAGGAGGACGTAGACAAGAGACGAGGAAGACATCGGATCACCGACCTGCGGAGCAGAGGTGCGAGAGAACCGAGACGACCGCGACAAGCCGGGAGGCCAACGGGGAGGCGCATCGCCCAGCCACACTTCCCACGAAGTGTGGCTAGAGCAGGTACGGTCACGGTTCACGGGGTGGGCAGGGCGTAAGTGGGGCAAGCCACCGTGAGACGATACACTCGACCTTCTGGGCACCAAATCCCCACCCTTCACCTTATCGGAACCGTAAACCTTTTTGAGCACGTATGGTCCCTCACTTCCCTACCCTAAACAACAATCAGTATCCTGTGCCTAAATATTGATTTATTTCCTTCTGGGCGGCGTTCCGGACGGGAGTCGAAACGGCAGACGCAAGGCCTACAACACCCAGGAGAGACCGGGAATCACGGCGGCTGGGAACTGCTAAACAAGCTGCGGAGGACGCCGAGAACCCGCTCCCTTTCTACCGAGTGCCTGTGCAGAAGAGACGGCAATATAAAACAATAAAACCCTCGTTACCCAGATCCCCTGTGTCAGTGCGTTTATTCGATAGCTCGACCAGAAGCTCACAGAGGCGTTGTTCCCAACATTCCTCAATATCAGGCGTTACTTGCACTGGCGGCCCTTCTACACAGATTCCCTGAGAATAGACCAGATAATTTTATACTCCAATGTTCGGAAGTTGTACTTTTCAACAATTTTTTTGACTTCGATGGTGCTCTATTTAAACAAATTAAGGGTACATCAATGGGAGCTTCTTGTGCCCCTAGGGTGGCTAATGCATTTATGGGAGAATGGGAACTCATGAATATTTTTAATGAAGCGGCCCCCTTCTTCGATAATGTGTTCTTATGGAAATGCTTTATCAACGACATATTTTATATCTGGAAGGGTGATATAGAGGACTTACAGGAATTTATCCTTTGGCTCAATGCGAGCAATGAGAATCTCAAGTTCACAGCCAACTGGAATATTAATACGGTGGAATTCCTAGATATCACCATTGATGGCACCAATGGACAATTGCAAGTAAGTCTCTATAGAAAACCAACGGCTAAAAACACCATTTTTCAATTTGGAAGTTACCACCCCAGTTGTCAAAAAAATTCAATCCCCTTTGGGGAATTTCTCTGTATTAGGCGCAACTGCCCCGACATGAAATCCTTTCACATGCATGGTGATGTCCTAAAAAAGAGACTTATTCTTCGTGGATACCCACATCGCTTGGTACGTCATGCTTACAAGCGAGCAAAGTATTATGATAGGGAGGCTTTGTTACAAGGGACCACATGGAAAGTACGCGATCAAATCACATGTGTGATTAATCATTCTAAGCTGAATTACAAAATAAAAAATGTGATCAATAAGAACTGGAGGATCCTTAATACGGATGAAAGTGAGTCTCAGTTACCTCTTCCACTAGTTGCTTATAGGAGAAATCTGAACCTCAGGGACCTGTTGGTTCATACACACAGTATTTCTAATATGCATGGGCTAAAAATTCATTCCGCTCGCCGAATTTGCGGATTTTTCGCGATTTTGCGATCCGCGAATATCGCGAAATCGCGGTAAAATCCACGAATCAGCGGGGACGAATTTTAAGCCAAGCACTTACAGGGTTACAGCAGCAGGTGCAAAAGTTGAAGCTGATTTTTTGTAACCTTTTACAAAAGGGTTACAAAGAAATTAACTGCAACTTGGGCACCTGCTGCTGTAAGCCTGTAAGTGCCTTCTGGCACCTCGTTGCCTACATGCAACTATTCTCTGACCCTGCTCTGACCCTTGAAGCAGGGTCAGAGAATAGTTACAAGTAGGCAATGAGGCGCGTTTCACGAAAATTAAACCTCAACAGGAAGCACTGACAGATATAAAAACAAGCATTTGCAATGCAATAGGTCTCGCAATAGGAAAGTTTGCGCTATTGGTCTTGTAAATGACAATATATTTTATTTATGTGTTGGTTTTGAAAATAGCTAAATTAATTGCTTAGTCATTTACAATGCCAATAGTTATAACTTTCGCAAATGTGACACCTATAGCATTTGTACTGCAACATGTTATGTATTTACGTGACTTAGATGTATTGATATTACAAATTACAATGGCTTTTCATTTTTTTAAAATAATTAATACTTAAATAAAAGTGATTTTAATTTATAATGACAATAGCTTAAACTTTTGTAAATAACTTTTGTGAATATTAGATTATGTTCAGTGTATTTTATTGTGACGAAAATCCAAGAGCAGAAGTGAAATATTAACATCTTTTTGTGACATTTGTAATAAAGATTGAAACATTGAGAGAACATATTTGAACCAGTTGTTGGTGAATGGTTGCGCAGATTGATGCTGGGGTGGCGCTAAGTGGTGCTGTGGTGGTGCTGTGGTGATGCTGAGGGGTGCTGTGGTGGTGCTGCTGAGTGATACTGAGATGGTGCTGAGTGATACTGGGATGGTGCTGAGTGATGCTGGGGTGGTGCTGAGTGGTGCTGAGTGATGCTGTGGTGGTGCTGAGTGATGCTGTGGTGGTGCTGAGTGGTGCTGTGGTGGTGCTGATTGATAAAGTGGTGGTGTTGAGTGATGCTGTGGTGGCGCTGAGTTGTGCTGTTGTGGTGCTGTGGTGGTGCTGTGGTGGTGCTGAGTGATGCTGTGGTGGTGCTGAGAGATGCCGTGGTGGTTCTGAGTGGTGCTGTAGTGGTGCTGAGTGATGCTGTGGTGGCGCTGAGTGATGCTGTGGTGGCGCTGAGTGGTGCTGTGTGGTGCTGTGGTGGTTCTGAGTGATGCTGTGGTGGTGCTGAGTGGTACTGTGGTGGTGCTGAGTGATGCTGTGGTGGTGCTTAGTGGTGCTGTGGTGGTGCTGAGTGATAATGTGGTGGTGCTGAGTGATGCTGTGGTGGTGCTGAGTGATTCTGTGGTGGCACTAAGTGGTGCTGTGGTGGTGCTGAGTGATGCTGTTGTTATGCTGAGTGGTGCTGTGGTGGTGCTGAGTGATAATGTGGTGGTGCTGAGTAATGCTGGGGTAGCGCTGAGTGATGATGTGGTGATGCAGAGGGCAGAAAGGCACAAAAAGCTGTCTAACAAAGGGCAGAAGGGCAGAAAAACAAGGGAAAAACAAGTCTAACAGAGGGCAGAAGGGCACAAAAAACGAGTCTAACAAGGGGCAGAAAGGCACAAAAATGAGTCTAACAGAGGGCAGAAGGGCATAAAAAAGAGTCTAACAGAGGGCAGAAGGGCAGAAGGGCACAAAAACAAGGGAATAACAGAGGGCAGAAGGGCACAAAAACGAGTCTAACATGGGGCAGAAGGGCAGAAAAACAAGGGAAAAACGAGTCTAGCAGAGGGCAGAAGGGCAGAAAAACAAGGGAAAAACGAGTCTAACAGAGGGCAGAAGGGCACAAAAAATGAGTCTAACAGGGGGCAGAATGAATCCCGCCCTACGTTTTTGTCCACGAAGATGCCACCTTTTTGTGCAATACCTCTACTAAACTGGAGTACTTTCTGCTGTCTAATCAGTAAGTGCTCCCTTGTTGGCTGAATGTATAGGGGCAGATTTACAATAACTGACGCATCCCCAGGGATGCGCCAGTTATTGTGCGCCGCAGCTCCGCCACCCATGGTGCGCCGCATCAATGCGGCGCACCATGTGGCAAAAACGGCACAGATGCGTCACGCATCTGTGCCGTAAAAACTGCGTATTGCTGGAGCTGCGTCGCAAGCGCAACGCAGCTCCAGCAATGCTCTGGGGGGCCCTATCTCCCCAATGCTGCGTCAAGCCTTGTGCCTGCTTCAAGCAGGCGCAGGGTTTTGACGCAGCATTGGCCTAAAAGTGACTAAGTGAAATCTTGTACATTTCACTCAGCCACTTTTAGGAGGCGTTCCTGCACAGGAACGTCCTCCCCTGCGCCGGAACGCCTCCTGATGGCACAGGGCTTTACAACGTGACGCATCTCTCAGATGCGTCACGTTGTTAATACCCAGCACCATGGCGCATCTTTTGTGCTGCCGCTGCGTCACAAAAGTGACGCAACTGCGGCGCAAAAGAGGCACAAGCGGCTTGTAAATCTTCCCCATAGTGCTTTTACTACACTGTAGCTGCGTAAAGGACCAGAAGATGTGTCTCCAGTGACCATGTGTATGTGTGCCTGTGCCTGTGTTACAGGCACACATGGTCACTGGAGACACATCTTCTGGCCCTTTACGCAGCTGCAGTGTAGTAAAAGCACTATACATTTACCTAATGAGGGAGCACTTACTGAATTAGCCAGTAGAAAGTACTCCAGGGCAAATCGCAAAAAAATCCACGATTTCGCGGGAAAATGTGCGAATTCGCTGATTTTTTTTGCGATTTCACGAACAAATCTGCAGATTCGCGGAACGCGAATACGCAAATTTCGCCCATGCTTAATTTCTAACAAAGTGGATGATCAGAGATCTATCACTGGTTCACCCTGTGTCCAGGGTGACCACAGATGTGGCTCTTGTCATGCCTGTGACTCTGCCGTGGTCACGGACCACTTAAGCTATAATGACGTGGAAGTGAAGGCACCTCACTAACTGTAGAAGCAGTAACATCATAAATATCCTGTTTTGCCCATGTGGTCTTGCAAATGTGGGTGAGACAGGGCGTGAATTCCGCCTACGTTTTAGAGAGCATAAGCCTGCCATTAGGACCAAGAAAATCACTGACCCATTAGTCCAGCATTTTTTAGAGTCTAACCATACAGACATGGATCTTAAATGGTGCATCATCGAGAAGATACAGCACAGAATGGGACAATCTATGGAAGTAACGCGTAAAAAACGCGAAACCTTTTGGATATTTCAGTTCGATAATGTACGGAAAGGATTTAATGAAGATATAGCTTGGTATGTTACCAAGGGTAAAGTATTGAGACAGGTGGCACTCATCTATCTATATCTTATACTTACCCTCTTTTTCAGCATTTCTGAGAATGTTGGTCGAACATGTTTTTTATATCTATCATGTTCCTCCATATGATATAGAAAGAGAGAGGACTGGGCACACTATACATGCTTTATATTCTGGGACATATACAGGTCCCATAGATGAAAACCGTTTTCTATTGATCTTGCTTATCTTATTTTGAGACATATTTGTAGTTTGTTTTTCATGTGTCTTTTATTCTACACTGGATGGATCGTAAATTGGAGAGAGTGTACATTACGATATATACAACTACCTCTTGTATACAGCCCCCTATTTGAATTTGCATTTTACATTTTTTCATATTCTTTGTCCCCTTTTTTTCGTGGATTATACTTTACTTTTTTTCCATAAATGTGGTTGGAACTTATACTTAGTCTATGTTTATGTCTCTCACAATATGTTCTGAGAGATTTAAGTACCTCTTTAATATGGCGCCTAGTCTTAGTCCGCTCTCTATTTTTCTTACTTCCATATATTGCGCCGTTTGCTATGTCAACAAACTTGCATGGTGCTTATATTCAGTCCCTCCTCTATGTTAACTGAACAGAGTTCGTAGCCATTCCCCGTTCAAGTTTTATGCCATTGCGATATTTAGTAAGTGCATTATTTAAAGCCCACCGGTTGTTTGCCGTAATTATTTCATCATTTGCGGCACGGGGGTTCTTATATGACCGGCATGCTACATCTGGAGATCAGTAAGTGCTTCGGGGACTGTTCAACTTCGGCTTAACCCCTTGCATGCTGATGACGGACCCCATCCGTCATGCACTACGGCGCTCGTGTGCTGATGACGACTGGGGGCCGTCATAACCCCGCCCACTCACGATTTTGCCGCACTGGCGCAGAATCACAGCCACATGCAAGGGGTTAATGACCTCTACTTTGTGAGTGGTTTGTTTATCTTGTTGCCGTCGTCAATTTCTTCAATCCTTAATAGTTATTGACCTGTGAGTTTGGGTGATTTGATATATTTATGTGAAATATGCCCGTATTCACCTTATAGTTAAATGTGCTATGGGCTATACTCGTATGGGCACCACTTTGAGGGCAGTTCCACTTATTTGCTTAAAACACACATTTGATGCCAACTTTGTTTTTTTAGGCGTTTTACAAAGCTCATAGATCTCGGCAAATGCGCGCTCATATTCATAGATAGAAAGTGCTCGTATTTGCACATGGATATGCAAGCTAGCTAATCAGTCGATATACTTTGATAAAGCATTTTTTATCCTTCTAGTAAAATGTCTTACTGTTTCTGTTTTCATCATAACTTTCGATGAAACTTTTATTAATACATCTTTGCACGAGAATAGCGGACAGGTGGTGTAGAGATTGATTTTCTCTTACATCTTTTTCAGGCATTGTCACATTATCATCATGCTAATTTTGGAAACTGCAGATTTTGCCTGCGCATATTCTTATTTTTCAAGGTTAGTAATAACGGTATGCAACTGCCTATTGCCTTTCTAAACAACCCTATGATTGCTTATAGGAACTCACCAGGTTGCCCTTAAAATATCGTTCCAGCCACATTTTTCTTTGCTGGCCCCTGTGCAACTTGAAAGAAGCAAACTGATTGAACTATTCAGAACAAAACTAATTCGGGTAATATAAGCATACTATCGGGTTTATCTAATTCCATGTATGTACTTGGAAGACATTCTAACTGCATATTTCTTAATTGCAGATTGCTGTATAAATTGCTATTTTGAAAATTGTAAGACTTCAACCTTGGCTGCCTCGTGATAAACTGGAGTCCAATAGAGCAGACTCTTACTTTAGGTTTGATGGTTTAGTCTTATTATTTTTTCATCATTAGGTGAGGTTGACAGTTTCATGGACTATGATCCTGGTGTAGATACCCTTAAATGATCCTCGTATAAGATTAATATAGTATATATTGGCTGGAAAGTTGCGACTACATTTTCTCTAATAGATGTCACATGTGTTGCTGGTGGGCAACATGTTACTCATAATATGCTCACAAGTAGTGTGGTGATGTTCATGTCAGGTCAAACTGAATTTAAGTAATGGCCAAATGTATATTGAAAACTGCACTTGTTTTGTTCATATGCCAGTGTTGTAAGCTGATATGTTATTGTATTCATAGGTCCCCTGAGAAATGAATGTGTTGTATATGAAGTTGTCCTGAGGAAGGTGGTTCCATCAGCCTTCATTCCACCGAAACGCGCGTCGACCCAGTGCCGAGTATCATAGAAGTCTGGTTTTGAGACCCGAATTTTGGCAGAAGAGAGTTAATCATTTTTTCTCCTCTCTGTCAAACTTTTACCTTACCATTGACAGATATTGGATGCTTTGGTATATATGGATGAGTATGAATGAGTTAGTATGATTGGAATGAGTATGTGCATGCGGTATTGAATCAGGAGGACTTTAAAATAAAAAAAAAATCATTTTTTTATATTTTTGTATGTGGTATATTTATCGGCAATAATCATGGTTATAAAAGAAATGTACCAATGATTAGATGCATTAAGATGTATGTTTAATGAAGTCATTTTTTGTACAAAATGAGACAATGAAAAATATATAAAAAATGAAATGTTTTGCTAAAAAATTAAATTAAAAAAATGTTGAAATAATTATTTTTGTGTTACTGGTATACTTTGAAAGTAAGATTTGTTGGTTAATTTTATGCTATCTTTCATTGTATTTACACACTCAACTTTATGGCACTCCACTGCCCTCTGCCCTCTGCGCTATATATGGTATGCTACACCACTTTACAACACTGTAGTATATGCAATTAAATTATATGATAATCCTCTATACGTTACTGCATTTTACTCCACCCAACTCCACTGTATGCTACTCCAGTCTATGCCACTATGTGACTATACTGTTCACCTCGATATTTCGTTACACTTTGGTACATGCCAGTTTACCTGTTGACACCCTAAACTGAACTGCTCAAAACTGCATGCTTTTCCACTCTGCACAACTCCACTTTAGGATATTCCACTATATACTGTTCTCCTATGCCCCACTTTATGGTACACCACTGGATTGTACGCTTTACCATTGTACTCTACTCCACTCTACAATACTCAATTCTACTAAAATGCAGTTTATGCCACTGCAGTGAACCATAATGTACTGTTTGCTATTTGACTTAACTAAACTACATTGTGTCCCACTCCACTAAACAACACTACAGTGTACATCACTAGACTCTGCGTTTCTATAATTAACTCAGTTGAATCATACGACAATCTACTGTATGGTACTCCACTATATGCCACTCTAATGTACATCTGAAGACTTAACACCAGTAAACTTTACATCATTACATTAAACAGTATTAATTGTATGCTTCTCCACTGTATGAAACTACCCTTTAGGCTAGTCCTTAAACGCCATTGCACTGTACCCTATTACACTGTACATTACTGTAGTTTACGTTAAGCTCTACATCAATGCACTGTACAGGACTCCAATATAAGTCACTCCATGCAATTGTACTTTGAAACAATATACTGTAAGACAATCGAATTTACTTAAGCCCAAAGTACACTACTGAAATGTGCACCTCTCCACTGTAAAGCTCTGCACTGTACTCCATTGCACGCTCTTCCAGTTTACACCATTCCAGTGTTTTTCTTTGTTACTGGTATACTTTGAAAGTAAGATTTGTTGGTCAATGAGGGAAATTTTGATATATATATATATATATACATATTACCTACTGGCGATAGCCAGTAGGTATATATAGTTAGGATTTTTTTCCTATGGGACTTTTGAAAATTCTATGTCTAATAACTTTGGCGTTTGTGGACGGAATCGGCTGAAATTATCAGGAAAATGGCACATTCTGTTTCTGAGCAGCCCTTGAAAATTGTAGGGGGTTTCGTCAAGGGGGGGCCGAGAAAAAAGGGGGGTCCCAAAACGCGTTTTTCCCATGTTAATTTCCATAGGGCGTTTGGCCTCACTTTTAGCTCGAACGGCTGAATGGATTTGCACGAAACTTGGCAAAATTGTAGGGACTGTTAGCCCGATGTGCCTTTGCTGGGTCTCAATATATGTGCTCCAGTGGATTTTGAGAAATTACGTTTTAAAAAATTTATATATCTGTGACAGCGTCCCAGATAGCGCTCCAGATCGCGTACTTTTCGCGTCACGGAGCTTTGCGAAGCGATGCTGATTGGCTCTCCGGTGTCTGTCAACATTCTAAACAGTCCGGAGCGGCCGCCATCTTGTCACTCGGTAGGATCGAGAGACAAGAAGAGGTGAAAAACGAAGGGGGAATTTAATGAAAGGGGGCAAGGTAGACCCCTCTTGACCCCCTAGGAATGATGTTGGGGTTATTAAAGGGTCCCGTGGGGAAAATTTAAAAAATTTGATTTTTCACGGTAGAAGCGCTTCTCGGTTTGCAAACTAACGGCTGAATGGATTTGCACGAAACTTGGTAAAATTATAGGGACTGTTAGTCCGATGTGCCTTTGCTGGGTCTCAATATATGTGCTCCAGTGGATTTTGAGAAATTAACGTTTTAAAAAACAGATATATCTGTGACAGCGTCCCAGATAGCGCTCCAGATCGCGTACTTTTCGCGTAACGGAGCTTTGCGTAGCGAAGCTGATTGGCTGTCCGGTGTCTGTCAACATTCTAAACAGTCCGGTGCGGCCGCCATCTTGTCTGTCGGTAGGATCGAGAGACAAGAGGAGGAAAAAAACGAAGGGGGAATTTAATGAAAGGGGGCTAGGTAGACCCCTCTTGACCCCCTAGGAATGATGTTGGGGTTATTAAAGGGTCCCGTGGGGCAAATAAAAAAAAATTGATTTTTCGCGGTAGAAGCGCTTCTCGGTTCGCAAACTGGTAGCGAAACGTGAATTCGCCATTTTGTGTTTCGATTTCATTAAATTACTAGGTATAAGGGGGTACGGGAGACGTATCCTGACCCCTTTTGTTTTCTGAGGGTGGCTGAGGAGGCTCATATATGTTGATACATGTCTTCCAGCGGCTGTGCGTGAGCGTTTTTTTTTTTTGCTGCGTGACGTCTGTTAACGTTCGATTCGATGGAAATCAGGAAGTGTTGACCGACATTTTGTCACTGCGAGTAAATATTTTATTTGTGATAAATAAATCATTATTGATAAAGATTGTCTGCGCCATCTTGCCTTTTTTGCAATGCCACACTTTTGTCGAGCACAGCAGCCATTTTAGATGCCTTGACCAGACCCACTGTCTGCACCCTCGCAAGCATCTCCCCCACGCACTGGTCACTCCCGCTCTCTTTCTCATGTATGGGCTAGAAACCTCCTCCCATCTGCGCTGTTCTTCTCTGAGAATCACACCCTGTGCCCGCCCGACACCTGCCTTTCACCCTATTCACTATCGCACCCTCTGACACTCCTCTTCCTCTGTGTCCGATTGTCCAGGCCGGTCCCAGGCTATCACCTAGCCCTGCAGATGTAGTTTATGGCCCCAGCTGTAGAGAATCACCCCTCTTCAAAGGAGTTAAGTAGATCAAGGCCCCCACCCGATGAGATCCGTCACACCACACGCGTTCCTACTATCTGATAACCATCCTGTATTGTGCTTGGGGAGGGGATTCTCACTGTGAGGGTGTGTGGGTCCGAGCCTGAAGCGGAAGATTCCAGGGATGCCTTTTTGTACATCAAAGTCTTCACAATTATGTGTCACATTAAAAATATATAGCACTCCAACAAAGTAGTAGGTTTATAACACTTTAATAACTTATAAATATATACATCGCAACAAAAACAGTAAACACCTTAACATTTTTTTATTAAAACAGAAGCAACAATGGTCAGTAGCGGTCTGTTGTGCGAATAGTTCCAAGGCAGCACAACGTGCTGAGTTGTGGACGGCACCCAGGTGAAGAACCATCCCTTCTTTAAACGCCATGAAAAAACTAAAGTGATAACTTCCTCATCCTTAATTTGTCTTTCTTTGTTCCTTAAGATGTCATCTGTGTCAACCTCTTCCGAGAATGCTGATGCGTTAGGGATTTCCTTGTGTTTCTTAATAGCATTGGTGTCTGCACACTTCTTTGTCAATTCTGTGAACATGACAGCTGCGTCATAGACAGACGATATCTTTGTTAAGTCATTAGTGTTAAGTGTGTCTGAAACTACAGTGCCCTTCTGTTTTACTTTCCTCAGACACTACAGAGTTTTGTGTGTTGTTCTTCTGAGCGACAATTATTCCAGAGGTTTCAGGTTCACTTGATTTGTCCTGCAGTGAGTTAACAGCTTCAGAGACTTCATGTTTATTTGCTATGTCCTGCTGTGCGTCAACTGCTTCAGAGATGTCAGCCTCATTTGTTATGTTTGACTATAGCCTGGACCTGCCCGGCTGCGCCCAAAATGGAGCCGGTATAAATGGGACTCGTAACTCCTTGTTGTGTACTGGTTGCCCAACCTTGATATCACGAGATACGTATGCAGTTTTGAAGCACATGGCGAGCAGGGACGAGAATTGATTGAACATTTTGACATCCCTATTGATATTAAGTTCTGATGTGTTATTGATTACTGTACTATTGAAAGATCGAATTAACGTCACTCTTGGTACTTGCCCGCTTTAGCTGCACTGTGCCTCGTCAGTAGCGGTCTGTTGTGCGAATAGTCCCAAGGCAGCAGAACGTGCTGTGATCTGGACGGCACCCAGGTGATGTCCAATAAGTTGCCGCACTGGTTTTGGTATCCTACAATGCTGCTCCGAAAAACGGTGTGGGGCGCCCCGGGGGGGGGGGGGAGGCGGCGTGAACGGGCCTCCCCAGGTGGAGGCTCGTCTGCTGTAGTGGGGCGCCCCTTTACCATTTCAGTTGCCATTCCGCCCGCTTTTGCTACACTGTGCCTCATCCGCCATTCAGCTGTTTACCGCCCGCTCTTGCGGCTACAGCGTCTCGCTCACCATGTAGTTGAGTTGCTCCTCATCGCAGCAACAGACGACATTCGAACTCTACTGGACAATGGAGACACAGTCGCCCTCATCCTCCTCGACCTCTCCGCAGCCTTCGACACAGTCTGTCATAGCACCCTTTTACAGCGCCTCAAAAACGTCGGAATCCAAGGAAAAGCACTGGAATGGATCACTTCGTTCCTCACCGGAAGAACCCAGAGAGTCCGCCTTCCACCATTCAAGTCAGAGGCCACTGAAGTCATCTGCGGCGTACCACAAGGATCTTCACTCAGCCCCACCCTCTTCAACGTATACATGAGCCCCCTCGCGGTCATCGCACGCCAACACAACCTCAACATCATCTCCTACGCCGATGACACCCAACTGATCCTATCACTCACCAGAGACCCTAACACTGCCAAAACCAACCTGCATGAAGGAATGAAAGAAGTAGCCGAATGGATGAAGCACAGCCGTCTGAAACTGAACTCAGACAAAACCGAAGTCCTCATCCTAGGCACCTCTCCCTCCGCCTGGGATGACTCTTGGTGGCCAGAGGCCCTTGGAAAAGCACCCATCCCGACGGACCACGCACGGAACCTGGGCGTCATCCTGGATTCCTCACTCTCGATGAACAGACAAGTCCACGCCGTTTCTTCATCTTGCTTCAACATTCTTCGAATGCTCAAAAAAACATTTCGCTGGATCCCCACCGAAACTAGAAAAACGGTCAGCCACGCACTGGTCACGAGCCGCCTGGACTACGGAAACACCCTATACGCCGGTACCACCGCAAAACTCCTGAAAAAACTCCAACGCATCCAGAATGCTTCAGCCAGGCTCATATTAGACATCCCGCGTAATGAACACATCTCTGGTCACCTGAAAAACCTCCACTGGCTTCCCGTCAATAAGAGGATTACTTTCCGGCTCCTAACCCACGCACACAAAGCACTTTACGAAATTGGACCCGAATGCCTCAACACGCGACTGTCCTTCTACATCCCCTCCCGCCAACTACGATCCTCCAACCAAGCCCTTGCCACTGTACCTCGCATCAACAAAACCACCATGGGAGGTAGATCCTTCTCCTACCTAGCAGCTAAAACCTGGAACTCACTTCCCACTCACCTTCGCCTTACTCAGAACCACCTAGCATTCAGAAAGCAACTCAAAACGTGGATATTCGACAAGTAATTCCCCACCCTTCCCCAAGCGCCTTGAGACCCTCTGGGTATGTAGCGCGCTATACAAATTTCCTGACTTGATTTGACTTGACTCCCACTCTTGCGGTGCAGCGATAGGCGGCTGCCACAGGAGTCTTAAAATGGCGGACGGCTCTTCGGATTTGGGCCTGGTCCACTAACATGGCCCTGGGACACCTTGGAACTCGGACGTCCCCTGAGCCTTGAAGATTTTACAAAAGTCTTGGGGGCTCCCGACTCCTGCAGTCTTCCGGTGGGGAGCGGCTGCCATGATTGCTCGTGGAATGACCACGACGGAGCCACGAGATGGTGGTGCTCTCAGGCTGACGCCAGCTTTAGTCTGAAACATCTAGAAACAAGGTGGGGCTTTCATCGTTTGGGAAAAAAAAATGTTTTAATCCAATGAAAAGTGATATTTTTAGGTCATATGATCAAGCCTTCCATCATTAGGAAACCAAAAGTAAAATGAACCAATGAAAAGTTTTATTAACAAGTCACATGACCTGTTATGCTTACGTTACGCGCTGCGCGCCGCGCTCTGGATCGTTTCCAGGAAGCTGCGCCTTGCGCACCGGAGCACTTCCGGGTGCGCTAACGCGGCGCGTCATATGACGCATTACGCGACAACGCAGGTCCAGAATATAGTCAAAATGTCTCCACCAACCAGCGGTCGGAATACAACCCCTTTCAGCAGTCCAAAAAGTTCTGTTAAATGACAACAGAAGGGACAGGCAACAAGAACAATCAGTCAAAGAGGGGAGGGCAAGTTCTTCTCTTCCGGGTCACGTTGAGGCTCCACCGGAACTGATTGAATTGGTAGTCTACAGTGTTTCTGGATGTTTCAGATTGAAGCTGGCGTCAGCATGAGAGCACCCAATTCTAAAACAGTAAATGCTTCGATAACAATCAATCAAATGTAGAGGGAAGCAGGCACGACGGGTTACAATGGGGTCAAAGGCTTACGTTCCCTACCCTTCACTATCTGCAAAGAGAGAATACTCCTAAAAGAAAAGAGAAGGGGGGGCAGCGTTCAAAGCACATCAGCGTGCATAAATACGAAAATGTTTTTACCTACCACGTACTTGACATTTTACAGCTTTTGATATTTGCTATTAAAAAACCATTGAAATTCACTGAAAAAACCATAGGTTATAGACCATATATAGTTAGGAATTAGCATTTACAAAACCTTAATTTACTCGCACAAAACCATAGAAATTCGCATATATAGTTAGTTGCAATAACTATATATCGCGCACCCGCAATCCACTGCTGATGATGTCACATATTACATCATTCATGACATGGTCAGTGACATCACTGATGACATCACTGATGACATCTCATTTGACATTACTGATCACATCACTGATAATATCATTCATGTGATAATACGATGAACCTCTTCAGACTCTTAATATAACCTTAGATACAATCAGTGTAAACAGACACTCACAGATTGTCACTCATCCATGGAGTTACTCACATATCTAGTCAGTCATGAAAAGAATCAATCACTCCTCCATTTCCTCAACTATACAGTTATACACACCTTACTAATTCAAACATATTCTAACACATATTTACTCTCTTATACAATCTCTGATACAAGTTCACAATGATTCATAATGCCACTCTCACATTCACTGGCTCTTATGCTCAGTTATTTATATATGTCAACTCTCACATGTACTGTGTTTTACATATGTACTTACTTTGACATGTAGCACTGAGATATCCATTCACTCACCAATACACTCATGCACACAGTCAACTGCCCATACAGCTGTTTCCACATGCACGTTTGAACCCATACATCTAGTGAATCAACTGCTCACACTTCTATGCACAGAGTCATACACCTCCAAGCCACCCACACACATACTCAGTCTCCCATACAAATACTTGGGCAACCAATCAATAACCTATATAGTTACTCATATAGCTACTGATTAACACATGCAGCAGTTTACAGAACAACAGACATAATGATGCACAAATTGTGACAGTTTAGTCACTAACCCATGCACTCAGTGAAACACATTTAATCACTCTCTCATACAGTCAGTCATGCACCTACTAAACCCTTCATCCAGACACTTATACATCCACTCATTCTTCAATATGTAAGACATATTTTAACTTTACACAAACATACAAACACTGGTTGATGTCATCAGTGATGTCATCAGTGATGTCACTGACCATGTCATGAATGATGTAATATGTGACATCATCAGCAGTGGATTGCGGGTGCGCGATATATAGTTATTGCAACTAACTATATATGCGAATTTCTATGGTTTTGTGCGAGTAAATTAGGTTTTGTAAATGCTAATTCCTAACTATATATGGTCTATAACCTATGGTTTTTTCAGTGAATATATATATATATATATATATATATATGTATAGTACCTACTGGCGGTCGCCAGTAGGTAGTTATAGGTAGGATTTTTTTCAATGTTAAATCTCAAAATTCTATTTTGAATAACTTTTGCACCGGTTGACGAATCTGCTTGAAAATTTCCTCAATATGGCCTCGTCAAGCTCCGGTCCTTACCTAAAAGATTGGGGGGGATTCATCAAGCGGGGGCCAAGATAAAAGGGGGGTCTCAAAACGCGTTTTCCCCATGTTAATTTCCATAGGGCGGTCGATTTCACTTTTAGCCCGAACGGCTGAATGGATTTCCACCAAACTTTGCAAAATTGTAGGGACTGGTAGCCCGATGTGCCTTTGCTACGTCTCAAGATTTGTGCTCCAGTGGATTTTGAGTAATTTAGGTTAAAAAAAAAATATATATCTATAGGCGCGCTAAGGTACGCGCACCGGGGAGCGCACCGGACGCGCCACGCGACTTGCGCGCAGAAAGCTGATTGGCTCCCGGGTGTCTGTAAACATTCTAAACAGTCCGGAGCGGCCGCCATCTTGTGTCTCGGTAAAATCGAGACACAAGAGGTGGCAAAAACAAAGGTGGGAATTGACCATAAGGGGGCAGGGTAGACCCCCCCTGACCCCCTAGGTTTGATATGGGGGCCATTAAAGGGCCCCGCGGGTCTCAAAAAAAAAAGAAAAAAATTTCGATTTTCGCAGGGGGAGCACCCGGTACGCGCACCGGGGAGCGCTCCTGGGAGCGCTCCTGAGAGCGTACTATGGGGAAAAAAAATCACTTTTAAAAATTGTATGTTTATTCATTGTTCTTTTTTTTTTTTTTTTTTTAATTTAAGTACCAACATGTAGGTATCAATGCAGAGTTTCTAATTTAATATACACCGTCTCCTTTGTAGATATCTTGCATGTTGTTTCAGAAGTTGTTGTGGTATATGGAATTCATAACATAGTCAGTCAGGAAAGCAGAAACAACATGGAGGCAGGAGATGATAAAGAGATGTTAAATACACATTGGAGATAATATAGTGGGAGAAAGGAAGTAACTATGAGCAAACTTTCTATGTAACACAATAAAGTTGCACAGTATATTACAAGTCTCACTTTATATTTTAAACATTTTTGAGCTACTTGATGAATTACATATAAAAATGAATAATGGCTCGAACAATTTTTGATTATTAAATATAAATTTATTCTTCTGATTCTTTTTCATAATTTAATAAAACTTCTAATAAAATGTTGTCTGGAATCTCTTCATTTACATTCTGTGTTTCCATTGATTCTACACACTCAAGTAATTCAAGGTCCAGAGACTCATCCATAAAGTCAATGTTATCATTTTCAGCATTTTTTCCATTCTGGTTGTTGTTCAAAACAATTTCAAAAGATATATTCTTTTCTCCTTCCATTTTCTTGCTGTAAATTGCATAACAAATAATTATATCAGTAGAGATAGGGCACTGTTGGGTTTAAATTCAGACATGTAGTTTGGATTTTTTAACAGTGAAGTTATCTTTGGGCAGTGTATGGTATCAGGCTGGAATTTGAAATATAACAAAGAGTATGTGATGAAGCCTAAGTAAATTTATAATAATACAAGGGAAGCCTAACTCAATCCATAACTATAACAGAGAAGCCTATCTCAATCTATAACTACTACAGAGGGATAGTATATAACTAACAGAATATTTTTTCTCAAATTAACTTAAAGTGCACAACATACTTCACTTTCCAAAATAACAACTTACCTTTGAGAAAGCAGTTGAAGTTGTCAGTGTTATTTCTTTTCAAATGTACTTCAGGAAGCAGTAGTCAAAATGGCTGTGTTTCCTTCTCTTTTTTTTATTTATTCATGTACATAACCAATCAAATGTCAGGAAATAATCGTAGAAAATGAAAGAAACTTTTTAATTGTTTGTAAATTCTCACACTTCATATGTGTTTTGGTCATGTAATTTACCTCAGGATATTTAGTCAGGCCTGTAGCCTAAATGTCTCAATGGAATTCCACCAAATTTGGGCAAATGGTAGGGACTGCTATGTAGTAGGGCCTATTCTATATTTGATGAAAGTGTCTCTAGTGTTTTTTCTGTAAATTACTTTCCCACCTTTTTTTATGGAGCGCTTACCGGTGCGCGCTCCGGTACGCGCACCGTCAGCGTTACGGGAGTCCTCCATTTTGTGTTTCGGTACAATCGAGACACAAGATGGAGGACAAACAATGCTCGGAATGGGTAGAAGGGGACACGGTAGACACTTCCTGACCCTCTAGGTTTTCTGAGGGGGGCTTAGGAGGCTCATAAAGGCTAAAAAAAAAAAAACAATCTTGCATTTTCCGCGGGGGAAGCGCCCGGTACGCGCACCGGTGCGCGTACCGGGAAGCGTACTTTGGTGAAAAATAGTGAAAAAAGTTAGAAAAAGATAAACGTTTTGAATGATCAGAGGTAGGGTAGTTCTGAAAAGAGCTTTTGGGTTCTGTGGTTGATTTAGGTACCTACAAGTAGGTTCCAATGCACAGTCTTAAATTCAGGAGGAAAATTCTATTTCCCTCATCTGAGAAGTGCACACCATCTCCTCTGTAGATGTCTTGCATGTTGTAACGCAAGTTATTATTGTATATTGAACCCATTCCACAGTCTCTCATGTAAGCAGAAGCAGATTTATTCACATGTTTCCGTGCTTTTTCAAATTGTGGACAAAATTGGTTGGACCAGTTCCATTTCTGTCTTTGGCATATATTGGAATATACCAAGGCAGTTTGTGGAAAAAGTGTCATCAATTGATCAAAGGTGTCCTTTAAAAGCATTTCCAGACAGACCAACCCCAGTCATAGTGCCCAAATCATTTCCACCACAGTGCACTATTAAGAGGTCAGGGTTTGGCAGATGCAAAAAGGTTTTCACCAATGGTATCAATTGATGACATCTCAATCCTCTTTGGCCAATCCACTTGATTTCCAGATTTGATAAATCAAGGTTGTGATAATTTCTGTTAGCTGCATACCTTTGAGCCCAGTGGATGTAGCTATGTCCAATAATCCATACAGAATAAATGATGTGAGAAGGTTCTGGTGCAGTCAGATGAAGTGTGGGAATGAAATGGCAGTTGGAACAGTAGGAGTTTACAAAAAAATAAGTGTGGAGTTTCCCTGCTCTTGAATCACAAGCAATGATTGGTGGATTCAGATAGTTGAAAACTGAAAGTTAGGGTGCATGGTTGTGTTGTGTGAAAGAAGCAATTTGAATGGTTAAGAAAAAGTCACTAAAAGCAATAATGCCCTGGATATGCTGGTGTATTGAGAGGTCAAACACCCTTGCTGACTTAATTTGCAACATTTTAGAACAAACTTTTGAACCTGAGAGTTCAGTTAGGAGGGAGTTGCTATGGTAACAGATAGAAAGATCTGAGAGGGGGAAGGGTGTTGGTTTGAAAATAGTGAGGGAAGACTTTTGATTGGTTGAAAAAAGGCATTTGTGTGTAAAGATAGAGATTTTCTATGCCAGTCTTGGTTTCAGTGTATTGAGTGCACACCTTTTGCTCTGCTAAAGAAAAATTGGTGTGTTTGTCTGACACTGTTTTCAATCTCCCAAAGCATTTGTAAAGGTAAGTAATGATTTATTTCATTTAGATAGAGACTTGTTTGCTGTATGGAGAATATTTGGAAGCAGATAGTTAAGTTTTAGTAGTGAAATTGAATGCCTGAACATAGGTTCTGCGCAGTGTTTCTTAAATGTTATTCAAAAAACGATTTTGGGGGCAAATCAATGGTATTTTTATTTGGCCCTTATTTATGATTGCCTTGTGCAACTGGTGCATCACTTTATACATGGGAAATAAGTGACACTCTTCTGGCACAAGGTCTTCATAAATAAGGCCCTGAGTTTCTTTGCTCTTGGTTTGTGTTCTGCTTTTTGATAATGCTTGCTATCAACATTTGCAAGGTAGAGGATTTGTATTTTGGGAAACAGTGATGTTTCAAAAGTGAAATTCAGTGCTTGTACATATGTTCTGCCCTGTGTTTTTTAAATGTTAATCAAAAAACGATTTTTGGTGCTAATCAATGGTATTTATATTTGGGTCCTATTTATGATTGTCTTGTGGCGTAGGTATGTCACTTTTAACATGGGAAGAAAGTGATGCACTGGTGGCGCAAGGCCTTCATAAATAAGGCCCTGAGTTTCTTTGCTCTTGGTTTGTGTTCTGCTTTTTGATAATGCTTGCTATCAACATTTGCAAGGTAGAGGATTTGTATTTTGAGAAACAGTGACGTTTCAAAAGTGATTTTGAGTGGTTATACATAGGTTCTGTGCAGTGTTTTTTAAATGTTATTCAAAAAACGATTTTGGGGGCAAATCAATGGTATTTTCATTTGGCCCTTATTTGTGATTGCCTTGTGCAACCGGTGCATCACTTTATACATGGGAAATAAGTGACGCTCTTCTGGCGCAAGGTCTTCATAAATAAGGCCCTGAGTTTCTTTGCTCTTGGTTTGTGTTCTGCTTTTTGATAATGCTTGCTATCAACATTTGCAAGGTAGAGGATTTATATTTTGGGAAACAGTGAGGTTTCAAAAGTGAAATTCTGTGCTTGTACATAGGTTCAGCCCTGTGTTTTTTAAATATTATTCAAAAAACGATTTTGGGGGCAAATCAATGGAATTTATATTTGGCTGTTATTTATGATTGTCTTGTGGCGTAGGTATGTCACTTTATACATGGGAAATAAGTGACGCTCTTCTGGCGCAAGGCTTTCATAAATAAGGCCTTGAGTTTCTTTGCTCTTGGTTTGTGTTCTGCTTTTTGATAATGCTTGATATCAATATTTCCAAGGTAGAGGATTTGTATTTTTGGAATGCAACATGTGTTGCACTGGTGGTGCAAGGCCTTCATAAATAAAACCCTGAGTTGATGTTGTATAAACTTAAATATGTTGCAATTTATTGTTTATATTCTTTGCTTTTTGTCATTACTTTGTTGTTTGCTAATAGCGGTCTTTCATGTTTTTTTTTCAGAACAACAGATTTAAATCAAATTCTGAAAAGCAAGCAAAAATGCCTTCAAGGCAAAGAAGTATCAAAAATACCATACGTAAAAAGAGAACATCAGCAACAGAATTTATAGAATCCTCTACAACAACTACTTCAAAAAACACCAGAAAAGCTCCTGGTAAGCCAATAAAGTCTTTTCTTCGCAACATATGTCGTACAAAAAAAATAATGTTGGGAATGTGAATATTCAGAAGGAGACAGCAAAGGTAAAAATAAAGGAGAGGCCCACAAAAAATGTCTCGATTGGAGCAGGAGAGAAGAGAATGAATAGCAATAGAAGGGTAAATCAATTTAGGGACATTCGTAGGCGAATGTTTCGCAATAGGGTAGTTTTAAATTTGCTAAAAAATGATAAGAAAGGTAAACAGAGAACTGCTTTTTACAAGAAAAAGAAAAGTGTAGAGAAGATTGTGGATCAGGCTTTTGAAGTTAAGAAAAAATTATTTATTTTAGTAATTAGTAGAATTAGGATACTTAATAAGGCAATTGATGTTTTCAAATCGAACAGTAGATGGAAAAGAATTATTAATCAGACACATTTTTGTGAAGTATTTTCTGGCGAATGGATGCATAGTTCAAGTTCTGAGCCATTTTTTAATGAGGAGAGTTACTTTCAGGAAAATTATTTGGTTCATGCAATTGACACCAGTGGTCGAGCATATGCGGTGAAAGATGGTTGTGTGATGGAAAAAGAGAAACTTGTGTCTAGAGATGCAGAAGAGGTGTTAGCACATGAAGTTTTAGGGAGATGTACTAAGGGTCCAGTGTACACATGGAAGTGCAGTAGTATTTGTAGTGTGCGACAGGATTCAATCGATTTGCTTCGAAATTTCTTACGTACATATAGTAAGAAAAGTCTCAAACAAAAAATGAAGATCTTGCAAGAGTTAGATCCTTGCAGAGTGAGAGAAAGCACAGGTTTGCATGGGCATTCACTAGCTTGTCTTTCTAGAAAAGTTTGTCGGAGTGTTTTTCACCATTTTAGGATGTTAGCAGTGCATCATAATAAGGTGAGGAAATTAGTGAGAAAGTTGTATTATGCAAAAAGTCCAGCACTTAAGCTTAAACAGTTAAACATTGCTCTTTTGCATGGATCTGAAGTGGATGTGAAGACTATTTGTGAAGAAATTGAGTTTTGTTATTTTGGGAACAAAGAGGACAGTATAGAAATGGATATAGTAATGGATGGTAATGTGGAAGATAATGGACAGATTTCAAGTACAGAAAAGTTTGACGAGGAAATTACCAAGTTTAAGGTGAAATCAAGTAAAAGGCCTAATTTAACTTGTGTGTGTTGTCGACGGACTCATTATAAGATTCAGACTAGGTTAGTTGATTTATATGTGAAATGTGAATTTGAAAATAATAGTGAATGGAAGGATTTTGTAAGTTATTTGTTGGTGGAGAATTCTTTTGATTTGAGTTTTGATCAGCGTATTTATAATTATTGTTTGAAAAAAATAAATGAAAATAGAATGCCTGCTAGAGCAGTTTATAATAATCTTCAGTTGATAGATATTTCTTATGAATTGATGGATTTAAATACTTATGAATCAATTTTGATTCAATGTGTCCATCCTTTTCAAGCCATTGTTCGCATGGAGCCTAAGATAGGAAAATTACCTCCTACAGATTTACAAAGAGGATTAAAGGGAAGAGTTGTTTATTTGCCTCTAGATGTGAAGAAAAATATTGAGAGTGTAGAAAGAGTAGAAGAGGATCCTCTAGTTATTCTAGGTAATGGTATTCCGACAAAGAGTAAGAAAATCTGGCAAGATTTAGTGGATGTTAGGAAAGTCAAAAAGGCAACGTTGTATTTGGTCAAAAACAATGAGTACTATAAAGATGTAAGTGTTGGAGCAGAGGAAACAGCTACAGAAGAAGATAGTGATTGTTCAGTTGGCCAAATTGAAAAAGTTGATGTGTCTAGAAATGAAGAAATATATGAACATTATACTGTTCATCCTTTGCATTCCAAAGAAGTAATGGGGAATGCAATTGACTTGTTTCAAATGAAAGCAGCAAAAGGAAGTCCTATTAGTGTATGGGAAGAAAGTTTGGAAGCTCGTTGTTTTCCACAGTTATTTCCAACAGGTCGTGGTGGACGATATGACGATCGACCAGTTCAAATTCCTGCAGCTGAATACATCACTAAAAAAGAAAAGACAGAACTGAAGGAAATGTGGGAGGACATTTCACATGAAAAGAGTCTAAGCAAGAAATTATACAGTTTCAGTCTGAAGATGTTGTCGCATCGAGAAATTGGAGCATATGAATGTTCTGATCGGTTATCATCAGCAAGTCTCTATGCCAAATCAAGAACAATCATTTGGGTGAGTCTAGGTCTTGCTGCAACACGAAACCAAGTTTTGAAATCTGTACAAGAAATTAAATATTTGGCGAAGAAAGAACCAAACAATACAGATATTTTGAAGACAAATATGTTGGATACATACTATCCAAATAGAAGTATTCACCTTGAGAACACTTGTTTGTATGAAGTTCTGCAAAACTACAGTTATAAGAGGAACATCACAGAAGATATCAATAATGGAAAATATGCAGTCATTGGCTATGAAGGATGTCTAGTGAAGCAGAAAAAAGACCATTTGATTAATCATCTGCAACTCTTTAAGCCATGGCGTACAGAAGAGGAACTACTTGGAGATTTTCTCTGTTATGAAGACTCTTTTAATGCAACTAAGGATACCATAGAATGTCTTATTTTTCTAAATTATCTGCAAATGTTGAATGAAGAAATAGAGCAAGAAACCACAATTGCTGAAGAGATAGCTAGAGACAGTTCTCAAGATAGTCAGAGTTCTACTTCATTGAGTCAGGATCCACTAGGAGGACCTATTATCCAAAATGAAGCTGCCACTGCCATGGATGAGGTGGAAAGAGCTATGGAACAAGCTCAAGAGGATGGAGTTAACTTAGAAGATTTGGTAAAGCAACTAAACGTTGAGCAGAAAAAGATATATGATGAAGTCACAGAGCAGATTGAACATGGATTCAGACATGAGAAAAAAGAGTGCTCATGTACATCATTTGACCCTGTCCGACTGTATGTAAGTGGAGAAGCGGGGACAGGAAAAAGTTTTCTGATTAAAGCCATTGCAAGTTATCTGCAGAAAAGGACTGATTCACCGCTATCTTATGTTGTAACTGCTCCAACTGGTCTGGCAGCACATAACATTAAAGGGATTACTCTACATCGTTTACTGATGCTGCCAGTTGAGCATGATAATAAATTGCATTACAACAAGTTATCTGGAGATGCGTGTTCTGAAGTTTCAAGAGTCTTGAAGAAAATGAAACTTCTTATTATTGATGAAGTAAGCATGGTCTCAAATCTAATGCTTGCTTTTGTGCATTTGAGAATGCAAGAAATTCTTAGAACAGAGTATGATGTGTTATTTGGAGGAAAACACATTATTGTTTTTGGAGATCTATTGCAGTTGACTCCAGTAAAAGGACAACCAGTGTTTAAAATGCTCACACATGAAGATACTAGGAGGTCCCTTGGAAGCATTGGAAACAGTAATATATGGTTACATTTTAAATATGCTGAACTGCTTCACAATATGCGACAGGCAAAGGATGAAGATTATAAAAATGTTCTACAAGATGTAAGAATTGGAAAAGTAAGCGAGCTTGGGAAAGAAGCTTTACATGATCGATTAATTTCAAATTTGTATCCAAATGAAAACATTCTTCCAGAGAATATTTTTTAAAAAATGACTGAGAAGAAATCTGGGATATGTTTGATGCCAACTCTGCAAGAATGTTCTATCTTCAACAACAAAATGTTAGAGTTAGAAAATAAAGAGATTGTGAAACTGGAAGCAATAGATAAAATAGAGCATATGGGTGCAACAATTGTTTTGTCTGAAAATTTGAAAACTAAATTGGATTCATTAGAGAAAAGTATTTCTAAAACAGCTGGTTTTGAAAAAAAGACTCTGAATGTGTGTTTAAATTGTCGTATCATTTTGAGAAGGAATTTAAATGTGGAAAGAGGTCTGGTAAATGGAGCAATGGGTAATGTTGTTGATTTTGTGAATTATAGAAATAGAGATGGAATTGAATTTTTAAAAAAAAAATTTGATGGCATTGAGCAAGTACAACAAATCAGTTGTTGTTCTGCTAGATTTTTACTTGTAAAAGACTTATATGTTCGCCGAAAACAGTTTCCTGTTTGTTTGGCATATGCAGTAACAATTCATAAATCTCAAGGTTTAAGTGTAGATAATGCTTTAGTGAACATTGGAAGATCTGTGTTTAAAGAGGGTATGGCATATGTGGCATTATCCCGAGTCAGAACTTTATCAGGATTGTACTTGATTGAGTGTGATGAGAGAAAAATTTGTGCAGATCTAGATTGTGTTAAAGAATACAGGGGCATATTATCAAGGGGGTTTATCTCCGCTTTTTTGGCTTTAAAAGCCAAGAAAGCGGAGATAAAATGATCTCCCTATTACCTAGCTGCCGCTAACACCAGTTAGCGACAGCTAGTAGGAGATAGCGACCATCTTGGGCCCCACTTTGCATGTCAGTGATATTTATCACTAATGAGATGCAAAGTGGGCGTGCCAAGATGTTAGCAACTGAAAACAGTTGCTAACATCGCTATCTCCTATTACCAACTTTTGGAGATATTCGCGCTAAGCGCGAATATCTCCAAAAGCTAACACCTGCCCTGAGCAGTTCTTAGCCATGTTATCCAATGGGAGGTGGATAACATGGCTAAGAGCATTAGCTCACTAATGCATGAATATCGCTGACTTTTCAGCGATATTCATGCTTTGCGGCGATTTTTACCGCATTTGCGTTAAACCTTGGTAATACCAAGGTTTATTTGCGGTAAAAATCGCCGCAGCGCTGCGGTAAATTTTTGTCTCTAACCAAGCAATAGCGATAATTATGGTAATATGCCCCACAATAAGTTAAGAAGAGAGTATGCTCCACATTTGCCTCAATATCCTCTGTTTGAAAAACGTGTGGTAGGCCGAAAAAGAAGAAATGAGGATAATTGCAGTGAGGTAGTAGCAAAAAGACAAAAAGTAGACAAAACTGTAATTGAAAACAGGAAGAAAAAGAATTGTGAAGAAAATGTTGTTGGATTTCAGTTTGAAAATAGTTCTGGTGTCAACTGCTATGCTAATGCAGTGGTTAATGTTTTTTTTCTTCAAACTTTACAAGAACAGATTGTTGAAAATCAGGATCAAAGATTGTGTGGTTTATTGAATTCTGTGTTTCAGAAATGTAGCAGTGATAGAGCAAAAATAGAAAGTGTAACAGAAATTCAAAATATTTTAGATATGTGTTCTGGTCAAGATACATTTTCACAGAACATTCAGCAGGATTGTCAGGAATTTTTAATGTATATGTTTGGTGTTTTGGAAGATGAAGATGTAGATATAAATAATCTTTTCAGCCTTTCTTATCAATGGCAGCATGACTGCCACAATTGTAGTTCATCAAGTACTACTAGAATAGACACTGAAAGATTTATATATTTGACTTTACCTGACTGTAAATCAGTGTCATTTAAAAATCTAGTTAAAGCAGCAGATCATAATATGGTGTGTACTCAATGTAACTATCCAATTCTATCCACATTATTTATACAAAGTTATGGGCAGTATATCATTTTAGTTTTCCAACGATGTAGACCTGATGGAACTAAATTGACAACTTCTATCAAAAATGTTGTGGCTTCTCAGTTATCAATTTCAGGAAGAACCTTTACAACTGAAGCTATTATTTATCATGACGGTTCTTCGACAACCTCAGGACATTATACATGCTACTTAAAATGTGAAAAAAGATGGAGTTACTGCAATGATTCTCATTTAACTTATAAACAACATTTGCTTTATGACTCTACAAATTCTTATCTAGTGTTTTTAAAACCAAAGTTTTAGTAAAGGGAATTGGCCTTTGAAGACAGGAATAGATAATAAAAGTTAGTTAGTTAGTTAGTTAGTTAATCTAATGTTTTAAATTATTTATCTCATATAGATACTTTAAGTGGATCTCAAAGTAAGAAATACTGATATATCTGACACAAATTAGCCGTGAGGAAAGTGTAAGGTATGATGTTCTTAGATCTTTTTTTCATAGGAAGTCGATGAAATGGAAGTTATAGAGCACAGCAGACTTTTTTTCCACCAAAAGGACCTTCACTATCTTCTGTTTGGCTTCACGGAAAAGTAAGTGAATGAAAAATTAGTGTACATATATGAGATGTATGTTTGAATGTTTTTTTTTAAACACAATACAATCTTTTAGATTATGTTTTTTTTTCCGCTGTTATATGATGAAGACTTTGAGCTCACTAATTTAAGTGAAATTTAATATATTCTGAGAACAGCAAAAATAAATATTGTAACATATTGTAGAAGTTATTGTATAGTTTTCATTGTGTAATTTATATTGTATTCACATTGTCTCACACTCATTTTCCTTTTTCACCCTTATTTACCTCTCTTTACTCATTTACACTGCTTTTTTAACTTTGTTTCATCGCTGTTCCTTTACTGCACTTCATTCACAACTTCTCAATCCAATTTGAACTGTCTGCATTTCCTCTCTTCCTTACACTACTTTTTATATTTTTCACATTCTCTCAGTATCACTGCTTTAGTTTTCTTCCCCTCTCTTTCTTTCTTTTTCTCCATTTTTTTCTTTCGCACTCATTGTACTGTATTTCAGTTAGTCCTTCCGTTTGTTTTTCTGTGTACCTACTCTCTCACTCCTGTTTCATCCATCGTTCTATATTAACCTCATTCCCTTCATCCCTTCACTCTGTGACTCCCCTTCACTCACTCTCAGTCATCTTCTATTCCTCTTTTTTATTAATAGTTCCTCATTCAGACTACTCTCCTTCTCACTCATTTTCCTTTTACTTTCTTATCTTTCCTGATTTCGTTTTGGTATCTCACATTCTTTTAGTATCTTACTTACCTTCAGTAATTTGTTCTCTTTCTATTTCTTATTCCGTCTTTCTTTTCTTTCTACATTACTTTATTTCTGTTTTTGTATCCTTCACTATTGCTTTATTTCTTAGTAAACTTTTTTAGATTTTTTAACCTCTTGAACTGTTTCTTCTATTTTAATATATATTTTTAACTAATTATAACAGGTTTTTTCTTTTGTCTTTCACAGAAACAAGTTTTCATTAATTAGATGGTAAGTGTGTTTACAAAATGTACTTTCTTATCACCCTTTGCTTTAACCTCACTACTTTTCTCTCACTCTACCTCATCCCTGTTTCCTTACTTTGCTTCCCACACTTATACTTATCCTCCATGTTTACTTCCTACCACATTCAACTTCTTTCATTACCTGTGCTTATCCACACTCCTTCATTTACCTTTTTTACTGGTTCACTTAGTCCCATTGTGACACTCCTTCCTTTACTCTCTCTCTTCTTTTTCTCTGTCACTCCCCATGTCTTACCCTTATTCACTTATATCCACCCTCTTTCACTCCTCTTCACTTACACTCACTGCTATTTTCTTTCTGTAGGAAGGGGGAGTCTCTAGTTGGTGCAGTGCAGCACTAGCGACAAGCAGGGACTTTCCTTTCCTCGTCAGGGCTGAGGGTTACCTTCAAGACAACCTCTGCTTACCCTCTAGGTAGTGTGGCTTAAGCAGTCTTAGGCTAATCTCTGGGGCACATAGGGTTAAACATTTGCAATATTACACCATCACAACCAACCCACCACACAATGACACCAAACTGTATTTGTAAAAATATATATTCTTTATATAATTTCAAGCAGGCTTGTAAATACAGTTGTCAAACTTTCAATAGCGGTTCCAGTTTACTTTAGGTTAGGTTGCCACAGTTCTTTCTTAGCAATAAGCAATCTTTTGGGCCTTCTGCCCAGGTTCAACAAGGTTCAGTGTCTTGTAGCGCCTCAATGCGCTTTCCGCTGTCTCCGCTCGCTTCAGAGAGGAGATCGGGCCCGGCCGGCCAAAGCTCACGCTTCCCGTGTGGGCCTCGAGGACCAGGCGCAGGGCGAGCCTCGGTTTCAGAGGCGGCTCACGCCGGGAAGCAGTCAGCGCGGTGCGAGCTCGGGTTGCAGGACGCTCGCACCGTGAGGACCAAAGGCACAGTACCCTTCAAATTCTTGTGGAGCGGGCTGCTTAAAGGGGAGCTGTCCCACGTCGCGTTGCTTCTCCGGGGTCGATGCGCGCTGCGGCTCTCAGCCGGGCAGGTCACGGGTCACCCGGGGCGGCGGTGCTTGGTGGCGGCAGGGTCCTTCCTTTGGCGTTCGCTCCGACCCTGGAGGCGGCAGCTGTGTGGTGGCGGCAAGTGGCAGTACGGTCCCCAAGTGCGGGACGTACCCAGCCAAAGTGCCGGTTGCAGCTGTGCGCTCACAGCTGAGCTGTCGGGCAGGATGCTGACCAGAGGGGGGTTATCACAGGGCGGCAGTCCGTCTTTGCAGAGGGATTGACGGTGCGAAGCACAGTCAACTCAGGCGCTTGGACCGGACGGGTCCTCCTTCACGTTGCTCTCGGGGCTCCCAGGTAGAGGCAGTCACGGTGCTCGGGCCAGCGGCGGCTGGGCCTCACGTTGCTCTTGCTGTTGCTTTGGGCCCCGGTCACGGTGCTTGGGGGGATATCGATGCCCTGGATTACGGGGAGCGTGGCAGGGATGCCCAACGCTCCCAGACTCCTCAGTCAGTGCTGCAGCGATAAGCAGCACACACAGTAGCTTTCTTCAGGGGGTAGCGCCCACTGTTCCTGGGGCGCTGGTCAGGGGGCAAGTTCAGCAGCAAGCCCTTGGAGATCTTTTAGCAGAGTTTGGCACAAAGTTCAGTAAAATCAAAAGTCTCTTGGTAGTCTTTTCTTTCCTCTCCTTCTGCAGCAAGGCACCAGACACAGGCCAGAGACAGCACTCCTCCTTGTCCTTCCAGGTCCTTCTCTTCGGGCAGAGTTTCTTCTGTAGCACAAACAGGATCTAATTTACAAGGAGCAGGGCTCCTTCTTTTATACCCAGTTTCTTTTGTTCTGACAGGCCAGGGGGGCCTTTGCATAACTGTTCTCAGTCCTTGAGCACCTGTGGTGGGTACTTCTGCTTCTGCATTCAGTGTGAGGGCAGGCACATCAGCCGCTCCCCAGGGGGGCGGAGCCGGCATTGTGAAGACAGGGGTAGCCTGAGCACTTTGTTGACAAGCTTCGGTCCTTCCTGGGCCAGGTGCAGGCTGAGTCATCAGTCGCTCCCCAGGAGGGCGGAGCCAGCATTGTGGAGGCCGAGCACAGCCTGATGCATCATTCAGGGGAAACTCCCACCTCCCACTAAGGTGTCATCCTGCTATTCACAACCTGTCAACTCCCAGCCCTGTCACTCACACACTCAGACAGTCAGATACACACAAGAGCAGAGGCGGGCTGAAATGGTTAGGCAAGCAAATGCTAACTTTCTAAAAGTAGCATTTGCAAACCCAGGATATTAAAATAAAACTTTACTAAAAGAAGTATTTTATTATTCTGAGTTCAGGCATACTAAACATGACTCTCTACCATGTTCCCTGAGCCTGCGGGGATTATAGAGTGTAATAATTCCAGCAGCCCATTCTGGCCTGAAGGAAGCAGGTAGCCTTACAATAGTGAAAAACGAAGTTGGTGGTAATTCACTACTAGGACAGGCCGCACACATCAGGGCTTGTCCTACCTTACACTTACAATGCACCCTGCCCTCAGGCCTACCATAGGGGTGACTAATATGAAGTTAAGGGAAGGTTTAGGGGCTGGCAAGTGGGTGCACTTGCCCAGCCAGCATGACAGTACCAGACTGCACGCAGGTTCTGCAATGGCAGACCCTAGACACATTTTACGGCTGCTTCTGTGGGTGGCGCAACCAGCGCTGCAGGCCCACTAGCAGTATTGGCAGTTACAAGCCCTGGCACTCCTGGTGCACTTTACTAGGGACTAACAGTAAATCCAATGAACCAATCATGGACATCAATCACATGTACAATTTTCAGTAGGGAGCACTTGCACTGCGGCACGGGTTGGCCGTGGCGCAGTGCCCTGAGTAGCGGAAAACCAGCAAAACATCGGAGGCACACCAGCAAAAAGTGGAAGGGAAACTCACGCCAAGGTGCCAGGTCTAACACTTTCCCTCCGTCACTACTGTATTTTTTATCTGGTTCCGTCACTATCTGTCATTCCCCATACTTAAGTCTCCTTCCTTTTACTTTCATCACCCATTCACATTTTCCCAGAACCTCTGCTTTAGTCTTCTTCCTCTTTCTTCTCTTGTTTTGCTCTCTTATTAATTTTCTTTTTCTCAGTAATTTCCTCTTACACCTTTTCTCTGTCTTACTATCTATTACACAATCCCTCTGTGTCCCTCCCTCTAGCTCTCTTTCTCTTAACACCACTCTCTCTGTCCCCATTCCTCATGCTCATTCCTTCATTTTTTTTCCTTTTTTTTGTTGGTGCGCTGACGGGACGCGCACCGGTACGTGCACCGGGGCGTTCACCTGTACGCGCACCCGGAGTGCTCCAGAGTCAAATATTAAAAAAAAGTAAAATACTATTTTAAAACAAAAATATTATCTTAATATACAATATAGGGTTCATTTTTAGAAAAACATACCTTTCTCAGCTATAGACATTTGCGAAAAAATAAGCTTAGAAATTCACTACAAAGTGCATAGGTATAAAGCCCTAAAAAAAGTTAAAAATTAGCAGTTAAAAAACCTATGAAATTCACAGAAAAAACGAAAGGTTTCAGACCAGTTATAGTTAGAAATTAGCATGAAAAAAAACCTATGAAATTCACTGAAAAAACCAGAGGTTTCACACCAGTTTAGTTAGGAATTAGCATTTAAAAAACCTATTAAATTCACTGAAAAAACCATAGGTTTCACACCAGTTATAGTTAGCTGGAAATTTTACTTACATAAAACCATTGAAATTCCCACGTTATAGTTAGTCGGACTCACTATAACTTTCCTTTCACTGTAAAGTAACCTTTGAAACACATATTCGAAAATAGAAACTAACATTTTCAAAAAAGTGGATATACCCATACCAGTTACAACAACCAATTCAGTAATTTCACCATCTATATACACATCCACTCATTCACCAACAGTTTTATATAGTCACTCATACATATACTCACTCATCATATGTAGTGATACCCCTATTCATCCTGTAACACACCGACAGTCATCAAAAAGTTACTCACACATATACTCACACATGCAAATAAACTAATAAACATCCATTTATTTGCATATACAGATTTACACACACTACCACCTTACTTCTAAGGAAACTTACACATATGTACTCTCTTAAACAATCACTTATAGAAACACATACTTATTTAAACAGAAACTCTTACATTCTCTCACTCTCACATATACTGACTTATATACATCAATACTCACATATACTAGATTAAAATATATCTTGTTACTGATAAACACACTAGTGAGACAGGCCTTCAATCAGTAATACACACATATACACACTCATCCACTCATACAGTCCTGCACATATGCTGTTTTCAAAAAACATACAAACAGTGAGTCAGTCATTGATACATCTATGTGCTAAGTAACACCCCCACCAAACTATACAGACACTCATACTGATACTAAAAAAACATATAATAACCCATATACACACACATGTAGCTACTCACCAACCCATACAGCCACTTATACACAAACTGAAACACTGATACATATATTTAAATATTTAAATATTACTCGTCAATATATGTATTCACTAAGATACACTTAATAAGCCAGTTAACCAATCATTTAAAAAAAAAAACATTAATTAAGACAATAATTTAAACATTTATTCTTCCATCCACCTTTACATATAAATATATAAAACATATTTATTTTTCAGAAAGACACACATTCACTGGATGGTGTCATCAGTGATGTCATGAGTGATGTCACTGACCATGTCATGAGTGATGTAATATGTGATGTCATCAGCAGTGCATTGCACGCGTAAGTTATAGTGAGTCCGACTAACTATAACGTGGGAATTTCAATGGTTTTATGTCAGTAAAATTTCCAGCTAACTATAACTGGTGTGAAACCTATGGTTTTTTCAGTGAATTTAATAGGTTTTTTAAATGCTAATTCCTAACTATAACTGGTGTGAAACCTCTGGTTTTTTCAGTGAATATATATATATATAGTGTTGTTTTCCCCGATTTGCCCTGACCTATCACTAACACAGAGGGGGTCCCTTTTTTCCTGCTATAGTAATTGCAAATGTATATATTGCATAAAACGTAGTGATATATTGTGCCATGCAGTACAGTGCAAAGTTCACATTTTACCACAGAGCATGGGGCTTAGTACTGGTGATTTGTTTGGTTGATGGTTGTGTTTACCAGAGGTAGAAATCAACAATGCAGGTTTTTATGACAATTTTGCATTATTGTTATTTCATTTTTTGCTAACTTCTGGGTTATAGTGTGACATTTAGCTTAGTATTAAGTTTTCTTATTGTTACCGACATATTAATATTTGTACCAAGTAATAATAGGTGAACATGTTTGGTATTATTGACCTATCAATCAACCAATCAAACAATCAATCAATCAGCATTTGTATAGCACTGCATTTTTAACCGAGGGGTATCTAGGAGTCAAGGGGGCTGTGTCTAAGCATGGGCGGAAAATCCGTTCCGCTTGCGGATTTTGCGAATTTTCGGTAAATTCGCAATCCGCGAACGCTCACGAATTTACCGAAAATCCGCAAATTCGCACGCAGCAGATTTTTTTTTTCTTGGTGATACAATTTTGCGGCATCCGGTATAAGTTCGCAATTGCGGACATGTAGGTGCGGCGGGCAGCAACAATCTCGCACTCGCGAAATTACAAAATTTGCAATTCTGCACAAGAAATCCACTAGCAAGCAGCAAAGACCTTCTGAAAATGATGATTTTTATCAGAATAACTCCTCAGGTTGACATTTGCCTGCCCTTTTTTGGATTTGAGGCCTTTTGACTTTCTTTGGATAACTTTTCGATTAGAAATAAACTTTCAGAGGAGGGAGATCTGGAGGATGATGGTGAAAACACTGGGAAATTATCTCTCGATCTTACTGCCGTCGAGCAAGGGAACATGAATTGGGCAGACCTGACTGCTGGCAATAAGGTTAATGATAATGGTGGCCATCCTGGATCTACGGAAATTCCTGAATGGGCATTAATCGAGAATAATCCCAATTCCAATGCTGATCAACCAGGTGGAGCAGTATATAATATGGGCGCAACGGCACAGGAGGCATTGGATGTAGTATTGAAGGTAATTTCTGATCAACGTGTAGAGGCCAAAGCGGATCATCAAAAAACTCATAATGCCTGCAAAAAGCTACAGAATACTGTTCGCCGTCTAGCAAAAACCTGCAATGACTTTACGGACAGAATGATTGAAGCAGAAGGACGCATCTCTGCACTTGAAGATCAAATGACCCAAAACCAAAGCGATATTAAGGAAATCAAGGCGCAAAAGACCGATGTAAACGCAAAGCTGACTGACCTAGAAAATAGGCTACGGCGTAATAATTTACGCATTTTGGGTGTGCCCGAGGGCCGTGAAGGCCAAGATGTGCGTCAGTTTGTTATAGATTTATTTAATGATGCATTTCCTGAAGTCAAGGAATGTCAATGGGCGCAAGAAATTCAACGGGCTCATCGTTTTCCATTTCGGTCACAACCAGCACGAGCAAACCAAGGCGCTCGATATCCACGGGCTATTTTGATTTCCTTAAATAACTTCTTGGCTAGACAGCTACTTTATGATCTTGCACGACCAGACAAAAAGAGATCAGGTTTGGGGGTGGAATTTTTCGTCCGCCCCGATTATTGCCACGCTACAGTTGAGAACCGGTGGCGACTTCGCCAATTAATTCCTGCATTTCAAGCAAAAGAGGTGCAAGTGTTCCTTCTGCAACCTGCTACTTTGAAAACGATTTATAAAGGGCAAAATAGATTTTTTACGATTGAAGTCTCAGCCAAAGAATATCTGAACTCACTACCCTGAGATGACATAGACTTGATTACCATGTGACAATTTTTTTTCTATATTTGGAATCTCAAGGTTTTCTGTTTCTAGTTTCGATAACGATCTCCACAGCCACTGGAGGTACTCTCACACACATCAAGGGGCAATAGGCCCTACTGCCCCAATGTTGGGGGAGGGTCACTGGGGTGGGGGAGGTGGTGCTTTGGGGGCTGGTGGGTGGGGGGAGGGTGCACGGTGGTGGGGGGTAAAAAAGGAGGAAAACTCAGTTCAAGACCGACAAGATGTGAGAGATATTGAGGTGAAATGCTCTGGATTTAAGAGATGGCTGTTATTTACTATTTTAAGTAAAAAAAATGGCTGGTACTAATTTTCGGATATGTTCCTTTAACGTTTGTGGGTTGAATAATGTGGTAAAACGTAGGAAAGTGATGCATGAAATACGTTTGATACAACCAGACATTATTTGTCTCCAAGAGACACATATATCATGGGGAAACCGTAAAGTGTTGAACGAATTAGGGTATACTGTTCTAGTTGTATCACAACAGTCTACTATGAACCGGGGTGTTGCTATTCTGGGGCGCCAATCAGGTATTGCAACTACAAGAGTTAAAGCTGATAATATGGGCCACTGGGCAATTTGTGAATGTGTGATAGGAAATACCCCTGTGACTATATGTACTGCATATGGCTCAAATAGTGACGACCCTGCTATACTTGAATTTCTGAATGTTGAATTAGCACTCTGGCGTACCCCCGTGTTGGTAATGGGAGATTTCAACATCCATGGGGATATAAATACTTGGGATTCAACCTTTAAAGACTATAGGGGTCAAAAACCGAAGGTATTTAGGGGGTTAAGACAATTATTGCTCCAACATGGTTTGGTAGACTGTTGGCCACTCTCAAATCTACTAGACCCTGGCTATACCTTCTTTTCTTCCCCACACAAAAAATTTGTTTGGCTCGATTATATTTTTTCAACACGAGACTTGTTAGTAGGTGCTCGGATGTCCTTAATGCCACGTATCACATCAGACCACGCACCCGTAGTGTTGGATATGTTAATATCTAGCTTACCTTGCATGCAAAGACCTTTCACATTTAATAAGAAACTTTTGGTAGATACGCTGTATGTCTCTCAAATGTTAGAATGGGCCCAACAGTTTTTCGAAATCAATAGAGGATCCTCAACTAGTGCAATGGTATGGGACTGCTTCAAAGCGGGGCTGCGTGGTGAGACATGCAGCTATGGCTGGGCAATGCAACGTAAGGAAAAGGAAGCAATGAAACAGCTATTGCAAGATCTGGCCAATGCAGAATGTGAGTTGATAGGTGATATAAGGAGAGGACAGGACTGCTGTAATACTCAAGATAAAGTGGCAAAATGCAAGGCGAAAATTACAGGGGTCTGGAGTCAGAAAATTGCTTCTCAATATAAATTGTATAAGGCTGAAAGGTATGAGTACGGTGAGACGGTAGGGAGGTGTCTTGCTCAAAGAATGCGACAAAGACAGACGATGCAACATATATCCTCTATTGAAAATAGACAAGGTTTGAGGATAGAGACCCCTGAAGGCATCATGAGAGTTTTCCAAGAATTCTATACCGAGCTCTACGCTCAAGACAACGCCTCCCCAGAGTTAATAGAGCAGTTTGTCAACAGTTGTTATACGGGACATGCGGTGGAGGATACACAAAGAGAGGAATTGGAAGCTCCAATCACGATGCTAGAACTCGAGACAGCCATTACAAGTTTAGCTCTGGGCAAAGCTTCGGGCCCTGATAAACTGCCATTAGAGTTATATCTTAAACTGTTTCCAATCATTAAAAAAGACATGCTGGAGACATTCATAGCTGCCCAGTCAGGACATCCACCGCCATCATGGGATGACGCCACTATAGCAGTTTTTAAGAAAAAAGATAAGCCTTCATATCTGCCTGGCTCATATCGGCCTATATCGCTTATTAATGTTGATGTCAAAGTCTATTCTAAAATTCTTGCGAACTGGCTGATCTGTGTGGTCCCGGGATTGGTTTCTAATCAACAGCATGGATTCCTACCTGGGCGGGATACAACTAATCACGTTTGTCGAGTCATTGCAGCCCTGGACTACGCCGAGACGACGCATAAGAATATAGGTTTAGTATTCTTAGACGCAGAAAAGGCGGTTGATCGCGTTTCATGGCCGTATTTATGGGCTGTCATGACGAAAGTCGGGTTTGGACCTCGCTATCTGCAGGCCATCCAGGTTATGTATAGGCATCCAAGGGCACAGATCTCTATGTCAGGGCAGCTGTCAGGGTATGTAGATATTTGTCGTGGTACACGCCAGGGCTGTCCCTGTTCACCACTCTTATTCGCTATTTACATTGACCCACTGCTACAGGCGTTAACCACATCATCACATATACCATCTATGATCCTTCCGGGGGGCAGCATGCGTGTGCTAGCATATGCAGACGACATTGCAGTTGTAACATCAGACCCAGATGCTGCAGTTTCCGAGATTGAAGCTATAACTAAAGAGTTTGGTCGGGTAGCAGGATACAAACTCAATATCTCAAAAACACAAATTGTATGCACGTCAGGATTATGCCCTAATGATAGTCGAGTGACCCCAGAAGCCAAGTACCTTGGTATTAAAATTAGACTATCCCTTCAGGATCTGGTTATGGTCAATTGGACCGATCTTATACGAGCAATAAAACAACAACTAGAAAAACTTGAATGTTTACATTTATCGATGGTGGGACTACGCAATGTGCTTAAAATGTCCATACTTCCTAAAGTGCTGTATTTCTTTAGGTCAGTTCCACTTGAGGTACCACCCTTAGAAGTGCGGAAACTTCAAGCAACGGTTGAAAGATTCATATGGGGATGGAAATCCCCACGTCGGGCATCTAAATTCATGACACTTCCTATGTCGAGGGGAGGCTGGGGCATCCCAAACTTTGCATTATATTATTTGTCTTGTTTGCTACAGAATATTAAGTTTGCTGTAAATGGGAATGACCCACCTCAATTTGAGGACCCTGATATATTTTATTTATTACTTGGCCCACGAGCACAACAGATATTTCTTCGTTTTTACGAGCCTAGCTATTACAAGAGAACGAAATTTAAGTTGGTGCACACTGCTTTTAAGGGTTGGCGCATGATTAGCAAAATTATGCAGCTGCGTCGCATTAACTACCACACTCCTTGCGACTCCCCGGCACTACTACCTTCTATATTTTGGGATTATAGAATGCAAATTTGGGGGAAAAACGGCTTAAAAGCGGTTGGTTCGCTGTTTAAAGACGGTGTAGTGTTATCTTTTCAAGAGCTTAAAGATACCTATGCAATCCAACAGAATGATTTTTTTAAGTATTTACAGTTACGAGACTTTATTTTCAAACATCTAAATTCAATATCTATCCTGCCTAACGGTCTATTGACAATACTTAATAGACCGGCACGGACCGGTATTATATATAATTATTTACTCGAATTACATCAGGATGACCTTGCGCTGCAGGAGTCCAAATGGTTGACGAGGCTTGTTACTAGTTCTGTACCCTTACAAGAGTCTATTAATACTGCGGCCGATATTATGCTATCGGCGAATTTACGTGCTCAGCACTATAAAACCTTATTTAATCTTTACCATACTCCTGCAAAAATGGCAAAGTGGGGCAACAGTTATAATGGGAAGTGTTTTAGATGCCAAACTAATATGGCTGACATTGTTCATATATTTGCTGATTGTAATGCGTTAAATTCATTCTTCACATGCATTGTACAATTTCTCTCAAATGTGCTAAAAGTTGATGTCATAATCTACAAGGAAATGATTATCTTTGGTTTATCTAGTGACTTGGATGTGTTCGTATCGTATCGCAAGTATAGATACTTGCTATTTATGGTGACGGCAGTGGCTCGCCTTTGCATTGCCTCAATGTGGTTGAAACCGGAAGCTCCAGCTTATGAGATGTGGAGAGCGAAATTTTACAATGTGTTTTACCTGGAGTATAACCTATATTGTACTAAGTCAATTAAGAAAAAGCAAAGGGGGATTAAGGTTTGGCAGGCGATGATTGATCATATGGGGGTCGAGGAATGATGTTTGCATAAATCTAGACCAATGAAGGTCTTCACTGTAGCGTAATATTAACATTGTCTTATATTTGGTAATACTCACTTAATGTACTGTTTTTATTTATCTATATAGTTTAAATGTCTTTTGGAAGTGTATAACATCCTAACTGTATTATGAATATGAAAAGATATCGGTTTTGAACTGAACCAATAAAAAAAAAAAAAATAGAAATAAACTTTCACAAGTAAGTTTGTTGGCATTACATTTGCTGTTCTGCAGAAAAACAAGTTTTGCTAAACTGAAAGCACTCAGCAGCAGGTGCAAAAGTTCAAATTCATCATTAGTAACCATTCCCTGTAGTGCTTCCTGACTGGGGCCCCTCCAGAGTTCAGTTGCTAGTTGCAACAATTGTATGACCCTGCTCTGACCCTCACAGCGGATCATAGAATAGCTACAAGTAGGCCACAAAGGTCCTGGAAAAAAAATTGCACTGCAACAGAAAGCAAATTACAGATAAGGAAGCAGGTGCAGACTGGAATTTTAAAACAGTGACACATTAATAAATCAACCCCAAATTAATTCATGTCAGTTGAAGCAGGGCAGGTGTGCTTGCTTTTTTCCCCCATAATCTACAGTGATGATGATGAACCATAGGGTGGCATTGATGTACCAGAGGGTGGCATGGGTGAAACAGAGGGTGGCAGTGTTGAAACAGAGGGTGCTGTGAACCTGTGATGATGAACAAGACGTAGAAACAACATAGTCGCGACCGTTGCGTGCCGACAAGTAAGTTCGCAATCGCGAACTGGTACAAAATCCTCGCGAACTGGAAGAAACCCTTGCGAACACAAAAAAAACCCCGCAAATTCGCGAGAATTCGTGGATTTTGCGGATTGCTAGTTTGCAAATTCGCAAAATTCGCAAACGCCAGATTCGCAAAATTCGCCCATGCTTAGCTGTGTCTCCATCAAACAGCCAGGCCGAATCTCTTTCTAAAGTCTGCTGGGAGGATGCTGTCGCGAGCAGGAAAGGCAAGTTGTTCCAAGTCTTGGTGGTGATGTAGGAAAAGGAGCAGCCCCGCTGTGATGGATGTGTGGGGTTGGGGTGTGGGGGTAAGTGAGGAGGATCACAGGTGTCTTCTGTGCAGAAGGAAGTTCAGTCGATGCTTGATGTAGGATGGCTCTTAATCCTGTAGAGCTTTGCAGGTGTGCGTGAGGATCTTAAACCATTCTATCTCCTGGACAGGAAGCCAGTGGAGGTTTCTGCGGTAGGGGTGATGTGGGTCCATTTGGAGAGGTCCAGGATGAGTCTGACTGCAGTGTTCTGTATGGTCCAGAGTCTTCTGAGGAGCTGCGTAGAGATGCCGGCATAGAGAGTGTTGACATAATCGAGGCAGCTCGTAGCGAGGGCCTAAGTGACAGTCTTTCCGGTGTTTACTGGTTTCCATCTGAAGATTCTGTGGAGCATATTAAGGGAGTGGAAGCAGGGGAAGGAAAATGCAATGACTTGTCATTTCATGGTTAGTTGGGTGTCGAGGATGATGCTGAGGTTGCATGCATGGTCTGCTGGTGTGGGTGTTGGTCCAAGTTCTGTTGGCCACCAGTTGTGGTCCCAGGCGGAAGTGTTCTTTCCGAAGATCAATACCTCTGTCTTGTCGGAGTTGAGTTTGAGAAAGTTGTATCTCATTCAGTTGCGTACATTGTTCATGGCACTGCAGAAGTGAGTTTTGGCGTTGAAGGTGTCCTGAGTTAGCAAGAAGATTTTTTGAGTGTTGTATGTGTAGGAGATTATGTTGAGGCTATGGGATCTGAAGACGTCTTTAAGGGCGGTCATGTAGGTATTGAACAGGGTGGGGATGAGGGGTGATCTTTGGGGTATGCTAAATAAGATGCCCTTGCGTGCGGAAGTGAAGCGAGGCAGCTTGATGCTCTTAGTGTGTCCTGTAAGGAAAAGGGTGATCCACTTGAGGGTGTTTAGGAGTATTCCAATGTTGTAGAGTCTTTCGATGACGGGGTGCTGAGAGACGATGCCAAAAGCAGCAAAGAGGTCTAGGAGGATCAGGGACACCGTTTTTAGGCCGTCAAGGACACTTCAAATGACGTCTTTGGCAGCAATCAGCACGATGTCAGTGCTGTGGTTGGTTCAGGATCTGATTGTGATGTGTCAAGGAGGTGGTTTTGTTCCAGGCATTCAGTGAGCTGTAGGATGATGGTTTTCTTGAGTAATTTGACTGGGTAGGGGAGCAGGGGATTAGTTGATCATTTTTAAGATTGCTGTGGGTCGGCAAAGGGTTTCTTTAGAAGTGGTCTGACCGTTGCATGTTTCCATCTGTCTGGGCAGGCTGTTGTGGAGATGGATGTGTTGAGGATGCTGGTGAGTTTCACGCTGATTGGGTTGGTTAAGAGGCTAAAGAGATGAATGGGGAAGTGGTTGGTGGTTGCCATAGAGTGGATGGAAGACATGATGGCTGTGGTGGTCTAAGTGGTGAGCGGAGACCACATAGTGATTCTTCTTTGGTATGTTTTTTAAACATTTTTGCACCTTAATACATTTGCACCCATTTGAGGAATGTCTGTACATTTTGGCAGACTTCTTCTACCAATTTAATTGTGGAAGGGGTAGAAGTGTTGCATGGTAGTGGTATTTATGTTTAAATTTGGCAGGATTACATATCATGATGTATGCATGTTTATTTTGTGTACTCCAGGTAAGTTATTTAATTAAATTTTTTATTAATTTAATCTATTGAAAGTAATCAATATTTTTTATTGGTCAATTTTTATTAGTAATTTTTCAAAATTAGGGAGCATTTTGCAATAGTACCACGATAGATAATTATCACAAGTCATTAGCTTTTTAGGGAATCATTGGCTTTATAAAAGTTAAAAGCAGACATGTTGTTTGTAGGTATACTTTCCCCGATGTAGATAAATATTAAGGGCCTCATTCATGTGGTCCCTAGTGGCACCTTTGTGCCACAAGAGCATCACTTTTTTGATGCTCTGGTGCCCCAGCATATTTACAAGGCCATGCAATGCCCCTTTGCATAGCATTTCATGGCCTTGTAAATATGAGCCCCTTTCACGCAGAACACTGCGTGAATTGGGCGTTCCATGGGAGTTGATCTGGGTGTTCCCACCCAACCCATCACATACATTTGCCCAATAGGTTCAAAGTTCTTTAGGGGCAAAAATTCAAAAAAATCCCTATCTCTGTTTACCCTAAATATAACTAGGGCTCCTCATTTTATGGTATTTTTATTTTTTTCCGTCTTTATTTATACCTATTTATTCTTCAGGAATCTTATTGGAATTTATCCATATTTATTTTGTGAACTGGTGAGGTGATAATTCATATATATTTCTTGACGTATGGCATCGATAAACGCGCACTCATACTTTGATGCCTGTCAGGTTACCGCACATTACACAGCCAAAAATTGTTCATTACCCCCTGGTCCCTCCGTCATTGACACCTTCATTCACCTAATGAGATATTATTTATAAACTATCTCTCTGACAGAAAAAAGAAAGAAAGGAATGTTGGACCTACCCTCCCCCTCCCGCCGGGAGTATATAAGGGCACCGGTCCCAGCATTCCATCTGTTTTCTTTTTTCTGTCATTCTGACAGGATATGCTATGGCACGAGGTGCTTGGTGCTCCTGCGCTGTACTTACTTCTGAGGATACGTGTCCTCGGTTGGTTGGATTGCCTCTCCCTCCCTGCCGGGCTTGGGGGGAGTGGCGCGGGCTGTCCTGGTCGCTTCCTTGGAGCCGCACGTGGATTTCGGATCGCGTGGGCTCAGCGTCTGCCCGATGGCCGCCCCTCCTGGTCTGCCGGGCTTACGGGGGGCGTGTTCATTGGTGCTCGGTTTCGCAAGGATCTCAACCGTGTGTTCCTGCCAGACCCTCGGGTTGTGACCCTGGTGTCCCTTGCTCGTCGTTTCCGGGCGGGGGGTTCCTTTCCGGTGCGTCTCTGGTTGCGTCTTATGGGTCTGATGGCGGCGACTGTCTTTACGGTGGCTTGGGCTCGTTTTCACCTTCGCGTCTCCGGATTGGTTCTTGGTGATGACGCCTTCCGGTGGGGACTCTCCCTGACTTCCGTTTTGGACAGGATCAGGCGCTTCTGTCCCAGCGTTTTTTGGTGCTGTTTAAAAAACGGGGCAGTGGGTGAGTACCGCGTAGCGGTTTTCTGCTGTTATTTGGTCCTTAATGTGGCCCTTTGCTTTGCCTTCGTTTTTGGCTGTTTCAGGCATGGGGAAAAGTTCAAGGAAGAGGCATCACAGGGAGAGATCCTCTTCCTCTTCTTCTTCTGATGTTTCGCGTTCTCCGTCTCCTGCCCGGTCCAGACGCCGTGGTGGGGGTGGGGATGCGCGCTTGAAGCGCTTGATAAGAGAGACCCGGTGTGAGATCGGTGATGGTGGGGCCCCATGCAAGGGGCCGGCTGCTGCTCCTGTTTCCTCTGCTTCTTCTGGTGACGAGTTTGCTTGGGCTGGGGACTTGGAGCTGAAGGGGAAGTACATTGACAAGGACGCTTTGCCAGGCATCTTGAAGCACGTGAAGGAGGACATGGGTTTTGCGGATGACGCTGCTCCCAGTACTTCTGGGGGTTCTTTGCTGCGCCAGTTCCAGAGTTCTGCCGCTGTTGATGTTCCGGTGCATCCTTTTATTAAAGATGTCCTGAAGAGGGAGTGGGCTGACCCGGATCGCATTCTGGTTCCACGTTTTATGTCCCGCCTTTACCCCCTGCAGGATATGGCTGCGGAGCTGCCCGATTTGATCCCCATTGACTCTTTTGTGGCTAGTCTGGTGGGTCGCACATTCTTGTCGGAGGACGCTGTGCTGAAGGATCCGGTTGATAAAAAGGCGGACGTGGCCCTCAGGAAGGTTTATTCGGGCTCCCATCTGGCGTTGAGGGCCGGCGTTTATGGGACTTATTTGTCGCAGTCTCTACTGTCGGACGTTAAGTCGCTCTATCAGTCAATGGATGATGCCACGGACTGTTCTGGTCTTCTTAAGCACATTGAACGTCAAGTGGAGCTTCTTTCCGATGTCTCTTTTGACGTTGTGCGGGCGGCTGCCCTCTCAGGCGGAGCTTGTGTGGCGGCTCGTCGCAGTCTTGTGCTTGAGGACTGGAAGACGGACTCGGCGCAGAAGGCCTGTGCTTTGCATTTGCCCTTTCAGGGTTCTATGCTGTTTTGGGGGGAGTTGGAGACCAAATTGCATAAACTGTTTAAAGAAAAGAAGCACTCTTCTTCTTTTAAGGGTTCTCCTGCTGCTGTTGCTTCTGTCCCTTCTAAGGCTAGATCTTTCTTTCGCCCTTCCTATCGTAGGCAGTCTGGGAGAGGGCAGGGGAGATTTGGTTCTGGTCGGGGTCGGGATCGTAAGGCCAGGTCCCCTCCTCCCGCGAAGCCTCGCTCCTGACACTTTGGCTGTGGTTCCTGGGTTGTTGGTAGGAGGGCGGCTACACTTCTTCCTGGATGCCTGGGTTCAGTCCTGTTCAGACGCTTGGGTGTTGGATGTTCTTCGGGAGGGCTACGTGGTGGAGTTTTCTGTTCCCCCTCCAGATTTGGGCCTCCGCCCGACTCCCTGGCCTGCTTGCCATTCCAGGAGGGCCCACCTGTCTCAAGGGGGGCGGATCTTCTTCTAAAGGGTGCAATTCGGGAGGTTCCTCCTTCAGAAGTGGGGTCGGGATTCTATTCCCTGACCTTTCTGGTCCCAAAGAATACGGGGGGTTTCCGCCTGGTTCTGGATTTAAAGGTGATGAACCATTGGGTGTTGCGGGTTCCCTTTCGCATGGAGACCTTGCAGAGGGTGATTCCCTTGGTGCTTCCGGATCACTGCATGTGTTCCCTGGATCTTCAGGACGCGTATTACCATGTCCCGGTGCATCCCAGGTCCCGTCGCTTCCTGAGGTTTTGTGTTCGGGGGTGTCACGATCAATTTCGGGTTTTGTCCTTAGGTCTTCGTTCTGCCCCGCTGGTCTTTACGAAGGTGGTGGCTCCCTTGGTCGCCTGGCTCCATCTTCAGGGGGTGATGGTGTATCCCTATCTAGACGATTGGTTAATCCATGCTCCGTCTCAGACTCTATTGTTGGAAGCCAAGGATTTGGTGTGTTCAGAGTTGCGTTGGCACGGGTTTCTGATCAACTTACCAAAGTGCCAGCTGACTCCTTCCCAGGACCTGGTGTTCATTGGTGCTTGGTTTCGCATGGATCTCAACCGTGTGTTCCTGCCAGACCCTCGGGCTGTGACCCTGGTGTCCCTTGCTCGTCGTTTCCGGGCGGGGGGTTCCTTTCCGGTGCGCCTCTGGTTGCGTCTTATGGGTCTGATGGCGGCGACTGTCTTTACGGTGGCTTGGGCTCGTTTTCACCTGCGCCCCTTGTGGGGGTACCTTCTGTCACATTGGGATCCATTGTCCCGCAATTGGGAGTCTCTTTTTCCTGTCTCTCCGGTGATCCTCCCTGCTCTGCTTTGGTAATCGGAGGCGGTCCATCTGTCCCAGGGGCTCCCTTTGCAGCCTGCTCCTTCGTTGGTCTTGACGACGGATGCAAGCGCCTTGGAGTGGGGAACGACCTTAGGGTCTCGGTCCCTTCAGGGTCGTTGGTCCCTGCTGGAGGGCCGCAGGTCTTCCAACTGGCGGGAGCTGTCAGCTGTATCCCGTGCTGTGATGGGGTTTCGGGAGTTGTTGCTAGGCAGGAACGTCTTGGTTCAGTCAGACAATATGGTGACGGTAGCCTATCTCAATCATCAGGGGGGTGTTCGTTCGGCCTCTTTGAACGCGGTGGTGGTTCCGTTGTTCTGTTGGGCGGAGAGTCATCTGCTGTCTCTGACTGCGATTCATCTCAGGGGTGTGGACAACTGTGCGGCGGATGTCCTGAGTCGCTGTTTTCCGGTGCCTCTGGAGTTGTCTCTCACCCGGGTTGCGTTTCAGCTTGTGTGCGAGAGGTTTGGGCGTCCCTTTCTGGACCTCTTTGCCTCCCAGCAGAATGCACAGCTTCCCTGCTTCTGCTCCCGGTTTTGGCAGGAGGGTTGTTGGGGGGTGGATGCCCTGTCGGTTCCCTGGCCGTCCCGCCTGCTCTATGCCTTTCCTCCTCTGGCGTTGATTCCCCGGTTTCTGTCCCGCTTGTGTCTGGAAGATCGGGAAGTGGTTGTGGTTCTGCCCTTTTGGCCTTGGAGGTCGTGGTTTCCGACGGTTCATCTTCTGGCTGTGCGGGGCCCTTGGTTTCTCCCCCTGTCCCCGTCTCCCCTGCGGTCCTCCCCGTCCCTGTCTCTTCTCCGGTTGCGGCTGTCGGTGTGGAGGTTGAGAGGCAGGGGCGGCGGAGGCGTGGCTTCCCAGAACATTTAGCGTTGGCTCTTCAGGGTTCGCGCCGGCCTTCTACTCTTCGGTCCTATGATCGCCATTGGAGTAACTTCAATCGGTGGTGTTCGGCGTTGGGCTTTTCCCCTTTGCACTGTTCTTTGCAGGCTGTGCTTCAGTTTTTGTGGTAAGGTTTTGAGAAGGGTTGGGCTGTGTCCATCTTACGGGCTCAATGGGCGGCTGTTCGGGCCTTCCGTTCCCCGTGGGGCAACCTTTCTGATGGGGAGGACTTGGTCTCTCATCTGCTCCGCAGTTTTTCACTTTCTCTTCCCGGCTTCTTTTCCCCTGTGGGATTTGCCCTTGGTCCTTCGGGCCTTGACTGATCCACCTTTTGAACCTTTGTCGGAGGTAGATTTGAAGTTTGTCACCTTGAAGGTTGTTTTTTTTGGTGGCCATCACCTCGGCGAGTTGGGGGCCTTGATGGCGAGTGAGCCTTTCTTGTCCTTTTAGGAGGGTGGGGTTGTGCTTCGTCTTGATTCGTCCTTCGTGCCTGAGGTGGCTTCTCAGTTTCACTGGTGTCAGGAGTTGGTTTTGCCTGCGCTGGGCTCTGTTCTGGATTCCCCGGGGGGTCCCTGTTGGTCCTTGTTGGATGTGTGCAGGGCTCTGCGTGTTTATCTTGACCGCACGGCTCCCTTTCGTGTGTCTGATTTCCTGTTTGTCTCCTTTGGGGCTGCTTCCCATGGGCGTAGGGCTTCCTCTGTCTCTATTGGTCGCTGGTTGAAGCAGGTGATTTCCTTGGCCTATTCGCTTTCTGGGTCCCCTCCTCCGGTTGGGGTTCAGGCTCGTTCTACGAGGAGGGTGGTGGCCTCTTGGACTGAGGTTCGGGGTGTCCCTCTCTCTGAGATTTGTAGAGCGGCCACCTGGGCTTCTTCCAATACTTTCATCAGGCATTATCGCCTTCTCAATCTGCTGGGTGATGAGGGCGGTTTTGCTTTGGGGGTGTTGGGTTGTGTTCGCCCTTGAATTCTGTTTTTGCAATAAATTACTGGATTTCCTTGCTGGTTCTGGTGGTTTGTTGTATTTTTTTAGGGATGATTGCCGTGGTTGCTTTGGTATGTCTCATTAGGTGAATGAAGGTGTCGAGGACGGAGGGACCAGGGGGTAATGTCCTATTACTTTAGGTAATCTTCATTACTCCGTGTCCCGTAGTCCTCCACACCTTCATGGGTTCCCTACCTGCCTCCCGGGCTACCGGCATTCATCCTTGGCTTGGTATTTCAGATGTAATGCTGGGACCTGTACCCTTATATACTCCCAGCGGGAGGGGGAGGGTAGGTCCAGCATTCTTTCTTTCTTTTTTCGGTCAGAGAGATAGTTTATAAATAATATCTCATTTTGTGAATGAAGGTGTCGAGGACTGAGGGACCTGGAGTAATGAAGATTACCTAAAGTAATAGGACAATAATTTAACCACATTAAATAAAATAGTATAGTAGCACATATGCATGTTGAAATATGCAGCAATTTAAGCACACCCCATTGAGCTTTCGTAACTCCCCATGCTGCTATTTTGCCATTGGCTTGAAAGTCATTAAAGCAGCATGGTGAGTCACTCACAAGGTGCCACATTATTTGTATTTTTTCCACTTTTAAAAATTAGTAGAGACAGAAAAGATAATGTTTTCTGTAAGCATTCATCTGTAAAGATCAGTAAAAATGGAAATAGGGAGCCCTAAATATAACTGCAGACTGGTGTAACAATTAAAACTCAGAAATTCACCAGTTATATTTAACACAATTAACTATAACTCAAGCCCTAAGGCAACTACAACATGCACCCCCATCTTTCACAGTTTTCCCATCAATAATTTCAGTGCAAATGTTACAGTGATATTATCATGTTTTTATAGAAGATGTCATGAGTAATGCAATATGTATGGTTATTGTCAGTGTATGGCGAGGGCCTGTGGCCAACCCCTCGCAAGCAGCCAACCCTACGCTGTGCACCGCTGGGGAGTTAGACAAATGGCCTGGCCTTCAGTCAGTCCCTGCAGCCAGGCCCCCACAAGCAGCAACCCCCGCACCCCACACCCACCTTATATAGAAAGCAGATGTATCACCTTTCTCCAAATACTAACCATAATTTTAATCATATCTATATTTCAATAATGACTTAAAAAATAAGTCATTGCTTTTTATTGAAGTACATGTCTGTGACTCTTTCATTTCACATAGATTTTAATATTACATTTCAGGGGGTAAAAGTGGGAAAATAAGTAGTCAGAGACATATTATTGTTTCTTTCAGAAAACAAAATAATACTAATATATATATTCTCTACCTTTTACGATATTCCAATCCCCACACAAAATGCAATGGATTAAAAAACCATTGCAAAGCCTTGCATTTTATGTAACACATTTTCAATACATAAACTACAACTAGCCCCTAGGTGGCACTACAATCCAAGCTGAAGAGCAAAAGCTCCAGCCTGGGAAATGATTAGGAGAAATATTGTAAGTTCTCCTTGGGGCATAGTTCCATTGACCCAGGAGACTCACATTATGTTTCTAGTGTTGCTTGTGGGGCTGCAGATCTTGGGTTGCACAACTCCCCAAAGTCCCCTACAAAATAAAAAAAAATTGGTGAAGTCCCTTCTCCTTCTGAGGACATCACCAAAAACAAAATATAAGTAATATAGTTATATATAGTTATATGACATTATTGAATGTTCCTTGAAGTAGCCAAAAATAAAATAATAGTGGCTGTGGATTTTAAATACTTAAAAAAATATTTGGGGGATGTCCTGCACATTTCCTATTGAAACATGATACTAACTATAACTACCCAGTGGCAACTGCCATGTATATATATTCTAAGTTGAATCTGGATTGTATCTTTGATGCCATTTGACAAATCTTTGCGAAACTTTCAAAACTATTGGTGCACTCCCGTCAGCTCCTGTCGTGAAAGTTTCTATGTGATACGTCAAACGGGGGCCGAGAAAATGGGGGTCCCAAAACTCGTTTTTCCCATGTTAATTTCCATAGGAACTTTAGACACGGCTACAGCACGAACTGCTGAACTTAATTACAAAAAGGTAGCCCTTGGTTCAGAAAGCTACCCTTTTTTAAATAGTTTAAATCCGTTTAGTAGTTCCTGAGAAATTCAAAAAATTCAAATCTATATATCTGAGCACCCAGGAGGAGTTGCGACTCATTCTGGGCACGAGCTGACTTCTGGTTGGCTGCCAACACTCCAAACCATGAAGTGTTGGCAGCCATCTTGTGATCAGCAACAGAGTCACAAGTAATCTGAAAAAAGAAGATGAAAAATTAGAAAACAGCCTGAACCCCTGGACCTGCTTAAATCGACTGATTCGTGCTGGGTTCGCAAATCCGGGCGAGAAAATAAAAAACAAATATCGAAGTGTTTTATTGTACTTAAGCCCCTGGGTTGGTCAGGTCCCGGGGCAATGCAAAATAATGTTGCGGGGGCCCGTGGGGGCCCCAGCAGCCCCAGGGACTGCCACCATTCCAGAGCTTCATTTGTGATTTGTGGGGAGTCCTGAGGCCCCCTGCAGCCCTGGGGACCATCACCTCCCCCGGGCATACACGTATTTGCATCTAGGGGTCCGTAGTGGACCCCTGGGCCCCGGGCCCCACTACCTCCCCGGGGCTTTGAAATGATGGGAGTGGGGAGCACAACCCCTCCTGGAGCCCTCCTTGGCCTTGGGGAGCACCACCCCCCAGGGTCAGCTCTTGCAATGTCACAGGGTGCTCCCCCCAGGACATTGCTGTTTGCAAAGACACTGCAAGAGCCGTGCGGTTCCTGCCCTGTCATTGCAAACTCTGCTTTGCTTTCACTTCCAAGAAGCAAAGCAGTATTGCTTTTTGGCAAGGGGAGCTGCATGATAGCAGCACCCCTTGCCCAAAAGCAATGCCGGCATCCGCAGGAGTCAGGGAGCCAGCTGGGACCAAGGGGGCATCTCCCCATGGTCCCCAACATTATGCCCGGCCCTGGGGATGGGGTCCCTGGGTCCAATAGTGGCCCAGTGGAGAGGGGCCACGTGGCCTCCCCCCTTTTTCAAAGAATGTCTGGGCCCTTGGGGATGGAGTTCCCGGGGCCAATATTAGCCTGAGGAGGGGGGCCACGCAGTCCCTCTCCTTCTTTTTTAATATTTTGGCAGGCTCCGGGGGATGGAGTCCCCAGGGTGAATACCGAATAATGGAATTCCGGTGATTTTTTTCTTTCAAGTTTAGAGTTGCGACTCCAGCGCAGCTCTCAGTGTGCGCCCCCCCTTGTAACATAGCATTGGATTCACAAGTTCACCTTAAATAAATAGTTAAATAGTATGTAATTTAGAAGGTAGTGTTGTATTTATGAAGTTGGTTTAAAGAGGTACAGTGATTGAAGTTAATGACAAAATTACAATTGATAGAGTTGTTAAAAAAAGAAGAGGAAAAATTAGAAAAAGGGGCAGGGTACAAATACCCTGACCCCCTAGGCCTGCTTAGGGTTTCCCACAAGGACCCCCACGGCCAAAGAAAGCATTATTTTTTATTTTAAATCGACCAAATGTGTGATGGGTGCGTGAATCCAGGAGAGATATCCAAGCGCATTGTTTTACTTAAGCCTTCGGGTGGGCCAGGTCCCGGGGAAATGCGAAATTATGTTGCGGGGGTCTGCAGGAGCCGCCACAGCCCAGGACTGCCACCTCCCCTTGGGCTTTATTTGTGGTTTGTGGGGGGTACTGAGTCCCCCCTCAGCCTCGTTGACAGCCACGTCCCCAAGGCTCTGATTTTTATTTAAATAAATGTCTGGGCATGGCTCAAATCCTCTAACATGCCCCGGGGGACTATCACCTCCCCGTGGCATACACGTATTTGTATGTGGAGGGCTGTAGCGGAGCCCAAGGAACCACCACCTCCCTAGGGATTTGAAATGTTGGCAGGAAATGATGGCCACCCCCCAGGAACAGCTCCTGCAATGCCCTGGGGTGCCCACCTCTAGTACATAGAGCAGGAGCCGTGCTGTTCCTGCCCTGTCATTGCAAACTCTGCTTTGCTTTTTGGAAGCGAGAGCAGGAAACTTGCTTCCACTTCCAAGAAGAAAAGCAGTGTTGCTTTTGGGCAAGGGGAGCAGCTCCCCTTGTCTAAAAGCAATGCCGGCTCCCCGAGGAGGCAGGGAGCGGGCTGGTACCGTAGGGGCATTGGGGCTCCACCCATGGTCCCCAACATAAGGCCAGGTCATGGGTAATGGTGGATGGGGTCCCCGTGGCCAATCAATCAATCAATGCACTTATAAAGCGCTCTACTCACCCGTGAGGGTCTCAAGGCACTATTGGGGGGAGGGGCGCTGCTACCGTTTGAAGAGCCAGGTCTTGAGGTGCTTCCTGAAGCTGAGATGGTCCTGGGTCAGTCGTAGTTGAGTGGGAAGGGAGTTCCAGGTCTTCGCTGCCAGGTAGAAGAATGATCTTCCTCCGGAGGGGGTTCTGCGAATTTGTGGGACAGTGGCTAGGGCGAGGTTGGTGGAGCGAAGCTGGCGGGTGGGAGTGTAGAACAAGAGTTGACTGTTGAGGTGGTCGGGCCCATGTTGTGGAGCGCTTTGTGTGCATGGGTGAGCAGTCTGAACGTGATCCTCTTGTTGACGGGGAGCCAGTGGAGGTTTCTTAGGTGGGTGGATATGTGGCTGTGACGAGGGATGTTGAGGATGAGACGTGCGGAGGCATTTTGTATGCGCTGGAGCCGAGTCTGAAGTTTGGCGGTGGTTCCTGCATATAGGGCGTTCCTGTAGTCCAGTCGGCTGGTGATAAGGGTGACTGTTCTTCTGGTTTCGGCGGGGATCCATCGGAAGATTATCCTGAGCATTCACAGAGTGTTGAAGGATGAGGATGAGACGGCGTTTACTTGTTTGGTCATCGAGAGGGAGGAGTCCAGGATGAAGCCCAGGTTGCGTGCGTGGTCCGCGGGTGTTGGTGCGGTTCCCAGCACCGTGGGCCACCATGAGTCGTCCGAGGCAGATGGGGATTGACCGAGGATGAGGAACTCTGTCTTGTCTGAGTTGAGCTTGAGTCGGCTGCGCTTCATCCAGTCTGCTTCCTCTTTCATTCCTTCCTGGAAGTTGGTTTTGGCGGTGGCTGGGTCCTTGGTGAGGGAGAGTATCAGCTGGGTGTCGTTGGCGTAGGAGATGATGTGATGTCGTGTTTTCGTGCGATGGTGGCGAGGGGGCTCAGGTAGATGTTGAAGAGTGTTGGACTGAGTGAAGATCCCTGAGGTACAACGCAGATGATCTCGGTGGCCACGGACCGTAAGGGAGGGAGGCGGACTCTTTGGGTTCTGTTGGAGAGGAACGAGGTGATCCATTCCAGGGACTTTCCTTGCATTCCAGTGTTGTTGTGGTCCCGGAGGGGGGGCCACGCACTCCTCATCTCTTAGTTATATTTTCAGTGTCTGTTTGAATATTGAAATGTTGTCTATGAAGTTTTGAGCTGTGTATGATGTTGTGACTGATAAATGTGTCTACTTGCTCATACACTTATAGAATCACCCAGGCACTACCTTTGCACTCATGCAATCACCAAGGTATTACCCATGCACTCTTTCTATTATGCAGCCTTAATCACTCAGCACTACTGTTGCACTACTTCAATCACGGAGCCACTACCCTTGTACTTATGTAATTATTCAGCCAGTAGGAGGGCGGAGCTAGCTCGGGAGCGTGATGGCTACCTTAGCCCAGTGCTCCGTCGAGTCATCGAGCTATTCATCATATATCCTGCTGCACTGGTGTTTTTGTTGCCCCCTAGATAGCCATTGGCACGTCAGAGGAGGTGCGAAGCTCTCCGAAGGCATTTAATTTGAAAACTGCGGCCTGCAGGGAGTGAATTTTACAGGGGGAGTGCCCGTGGCGACCGGGCCGCAGATCCCCGGACTACAGAGAGGACTGCTTCCAGGTTGCGTAGCTCGACATGCGGCTGAACCCTGCCTGGGTTGCTGCGGTCGGCGGAGCACGGCAGAGTTGGGACTGTTTGGGGTCTTGACTGCCCTGGTGGCAGACGGAGGGGCACTGAGTAAGCATGGGCGGAAAATCAGTTTCGCTCGCGGATTTTGCGGATTTTCGGTAAATTCGCAATCCGCGAGATTCGCGAATCTCCCGCAAAATCCGCAAATCCGCGAGCAGCGGATTTTATGGCTTGCTCGCACTGTTCGCGTGAGTTCGCGGCTTCCCAGTACAACTTCGCGCCCCGCGAATAAGCGCAAAATTGCAGAAATACGATCTTAGCAAAACTGAAACTACTTACCAGGTTCAAAAGTTCAGGCTCATCATTAGTAGCCATTTCCTGTAGTGCTTCCTGAGGGGCCCCTCCAGAGTTCAGTTGCCAGTTGCAACTATTATGTGACCCTGCTCTGAACCTCAGAATAGTTACACATATGCCACAAAGGTCCTGAATTACAGCTAAGGGAGACAAGCAGGAGCCAGGCTGGAAGTTCAAATCCATTAATCAGCCCCTAATTCATTATTGTCAGTTGGGGCAGGGCAGGTGTTGTAACTAATTTTGCAACAATGAAAGCACTTAGCAAGTGCAAAAGATCACTAATCAGGAAGCACTAAGGAAGCAGGTGCCAGCTAAAAAAATATTCTGTGACACATTAATCAGCCCCAAATTAATTCAGGTCACTTGAGGCGGGGAAGGTGTGCTTGCTTTGCCACAATAATGTACACTGACTGGACAACCAGAGGGTACTGTGATGAAACAGAGGGTGGCATGGGTGGGCCAGAGGGTGGCATGAGTAGTCAGAGAGTGGCAGTGGTGACAGAGAGTGGCAGTGATGAAGAAGAGTGTCCCAAACAGGCTGGACACGTAGAAACAACAAGTTCGCGAAACTTGCGACCCGACAGGTAAGTTCGCGTTTTGCGAAATTGTACAAAACCCTCGCGAACTGGCAGAAACCCGCGCGAACACACAAAAAAAAAATCCGCAAATTCGCGAGAATTCGCGGATTTTGCGGATTGCGAGTTCGCAAATCCGCAAAATTCGCGAACGCGAGATTCGCAAAATTCGCCCATGCTTAGCACTGAGGGACAGCGGAGCCTTTGTGGGGCCGACTGGAGGCCTGGGGAGCGATACAGTGGAACTGCGGTGGCACCGGCGCACAGTGGGGGGGTGTGCGGGAGCCGTGTTGTCGAAGATGTTGCTCGCGGCCCCCTTCTACTGTGGAACACACCCAGGCATTAAGAGTAGGGGCACACTCCTTGGGCCCCAGTTCGATTTGGAGCAGTGGCAAGAGCCTGGAGAACGGTCCGGTTTTGTGGAACAAGTGTGGAACAAGTGAAAGTGGGGTACTAGGAAGTGGTACTCCAGCTGCCTCTGGGACTTGGCCTCAATTGGGTCTGGCAGAGCAGTGAGAGACTTGGCATGGCGGAGAGACTGGTTGTGGTGCCCCTCGCTAATACACCTGTGGCTGGAATTGGCCTTACCTGCATGGACTGGATTGAGAATTGCGGGGGCAGCTTGGTAACTTGCTGGAAACAGACGGAAGGCATGCGAGGTCACGAAACATAAGGGCTTTCCGGTGCCCTCCGAGAGTTAGCTGTATGGCTGGTAGGAACCTGTTCTTTGTGCACACAAATTAATTCCCATGCAGCTCGGCACTGTATGGGTGTGGCTGGCAGCGGGCCAGAGGTGTTGACACAGGGACATTCAATCACGCCTTCAGAGCCCCTCTTGCTGGGTGCCTGCAAGTGGAGGGTCCAGGTGACCATAAAACCCTGACGACGTGGCGGGGCTTCGCTGTGGATGTGCTAAGTGTTCTTGGAGAGAGAGACAGTGAGTGGTGAGTGGATATAATAACGGGCTTGCCGGAACAATCCTGTTTTGGACTCTAACCAGCTTCTGGGTCGTGTAGTGAGTGTGCCGGTTGGTGGTCGGCGGTAGAGGGCATTCCTAGTGACCATGGGCAAGGGAGATAAGACCCAGACGAAGCTGGCCTTTGACCAGAAGCGATCAAAATCACAGGATCACGCTTCGGACAGGGGTGCTAAGGGGCCGGCGCCAGCACGAGAAGATAACAATGAAGACATTGGTACTATCCTAAAATCTATGGAGAAGTCTTTACATCCTTGGGCACAAAAATGGATGCCCTAACATATCGGATGGATAGAATGGTAGAATGCCTTGATAAACACACTGAACGGCTGGACATGTCTAAAAGGCGTCTAAGGAAGTTGAGGAGGATCACACTACTCTAGATGCAGATGATAAACAACTGGGAAAGGTCCTGCCTGTTCTGCAGGACAAGACCGAAGACATTGAACCGCGTTCCCGACGCTGCAACCTGTGTCTTGTTGGCCTTCTGGAGACGACGGCCACGGGAAACATGGAACTGTTAGTTGAGAAAGTGCTGGTGACGCTGCTAGGAGATGACATCTTTTCGGCAATGTTTGTTGCGGAGAGAGCACACAGGGCCCCGGGGCCTCGTCCTTCGCCCGAGGCGGCTCCGGTTCTGATAATAGCAAAGTTACTCAATTATCAGGATCAGGATGCGGCTCTCCGTGTAGCTAGAGAGACGAAAATATTGCGATATGAGGGGTCGGAACTGTCCCTGTATCCTGAGTTCACTGCTCGTGTGTAGGAGGCTTGCAGGCAAGAGGCAGCTCGGGGATATGGGTGTGGACTATGCCAAGCTGTGCCCTGCAAAACTCATGTAAACAGACAAGGGAAATTGCATATTTTCAGGGACCCTAAGGTTTTGCAGCAAGCCATCAAGAACTGGATGAAAGACCGGAAGGGCACCCCAGAACGGCAGCAGCTGGTGGAGTCGGAGGGGAATGCACTGGATGAACAGAACTCAAATGTTTCACTGGTAGCTAATGGGGTAGTGTGAGGTGCCGGGAACGGGGTGATGGGGTGGCTATTGTCCTTAGATATATGAAATTATTGTGCAATTTTCTGAGATGTCTGGTTATAATAGGCAACCTGCAGAGCTACACCTGGTTTGGGCGGGAGGTAGAGAATATGGGATTCTGTAGCTGTGTCACACCTGGAATGGTCCTATGACAATGGTACACAGAAAGTGAGGCTGGGGTGGGCGACACTGGGAACCTCCCCCCTTTAGGTGGATAAGATGTGTATTGAGGCCTGCAATAAGACATGGGGGCTTGTTCAATTGTTAGTGCGGTGTATGACGATTACAGGTCTATGCAGCAAATATGTATGTGATGACAAGCGGGGGCCGGGATTGGCCTTATATGCTGTTGGTATTTGTCGTAGTTAGACGCGAAGGCCTACCTCCGCTCACTTGCGCCTGGCACTGTTGTTGTACTCCTCATTGAGGGGGTTAAAGGGTATTGGGAAATGGGGAGACGGGGTCACAGGACTGTTTTTCATGGGGCCATGTTGGGGGAGGTCTGCTGTGGGAGGGGGGTGGTGGGGGAGAGGGTGGTTGTTCGTGTGGGGTTATTATGGAGGTTTGCTGTTTATTAAGCGGATGATGCACTACACGATGGTACACAAAAATGCTGGTTTCACATTATGCACTGATTATGTAGTTTATGGCACATGATGGGCAGGAGACCCAGGAGCGGGTGTTGTCATGGAACATTAGGGGTCTCAATGATCATCGTAAACTGAGGAATGTTCTGAATTACCTTAATTGGCAGAATATTGATTTGAGCAGTGCAAAAAGTTAGGGAAAGCGGCTCGCACCTTAGAGCAAGTTACTGCGGTTGCAGAAGGTGCCACACTCCTGAACATATTTAAATTTCATAGTGTGAGTGGGGCTCTCCGGGCTTTGCTGGGTGACAGTATGGAGGAGCCTTCAGAGGTACTGGAGTTAACACATGTCATCAAGAGTGCGTCCCCCCGCAAAATGATTACGGCTATTTATAAAACAGCAATGTGGCACAGGGGACATAAGTTTACCGCGGTTAGGATTGCATGGAAACGTAATCTGAATGTACAGTTGGATGATGATAAGTGGTTCTATTGTTATACGAATACTAGGAAAATATCACTACATGGTAGGCACAGGTTGGTCCACTTCAAATATCCTTTTTTTTTTTTTTACTTTTTTTTTACTTTTTTTATTAAACAAGCCGTAAACAAGCCGTAGGAGAAACATTGGTACATTAAATACTTCATAATTAGACAAAAATTTCCAGACAATATACAAGAGACAAACAAAGAAAAAAAAAAAAAAAAAACTATACCAACTGCTATAGCATATGACTAAACATTTTACCTTTCATAAAGTGCTAGAACAAAGACGTACTCAGTTGAGAAATACAACAACTACTGGTCTGGAGCAAACATCAAGATTACAATATGATTTATAAAGTGCTAGTGCTACGAGGAATGAGAACCGCAAATTTAAACCAGCAAGAGTATTATTGTACATTTTTTTTTTTTCCTTTCTCTTTTCCTTTTCCTCTTTTCCCCTTAAGTGCTAGTGCAATAACGTACAAAGTTAGCATATATAAAGTGACTAGTGCATTAAAGTGCGAAATCTGTCCATATATACCAGCAGGAGTATTATTATATTTCCTTAAAGTACAAATGCAGAATCGCGCAGAATTAACAAATATATATACGATGAGGTGCACATTCTGCTGATATACTATAACAGATCAAATATATACTTGCAGATATTTAAAATGTAGAAGCGAAACCATCTAAAAATTAACTTAAATAAAACAATCAACTACATTTTATCGATTCGAGCATCTCAAAATATTTCCAGTTCCTTTCAAATCTTGCTATCGCTCCCACTCTACCTGCATAGGCTCTCTCAAAGTTACATGTTCTTCTAATTTTGTTAATCCATTTTAATTGACATGGAGCTATCATAGATTTCCAATTTTGAAGGATCAAAGACCGTGCTACAGCCGTAGAGATAAAAATAAACACTTCTTCTGATTTATTAAACCTATTCCTTTCTTTGCAGATACCGAAAAGGGCCACCTCTGCCTCTGGAAGTAGAATTTTCCCAACTGCCATCCCCAAGTCTGTAAAAATCCCCTTCCAGAAGGATTCTAGCTTTGGACAAGAGAAGAAGATATGGTACCAGCCACCCTGAGACCTAGTTTTACATCTGAAACATTTATTTTCGTATTCAGGAAATGCTTTCAGGTGCTATTTATACACATATCCATGCACTCAATGTGTATGTTTGCACTCATACAATTAGCCAGTCACTATCCATATTTGCATGCAATTATCCAGTGGCTACCCATGCACTCATACAATCACCCAAGCACTGCCCATGGGGTTTTGGAATCACTCTGGCAGATCGATTACATGTCTCTGTGTTTGGGTTTCACTATATTCCAGAAATATTGCATATATGTTTCTTTTAGTTATGATGATGATTTGAAAATGTAGAGACGTGTGTGTGCTTGTAACAATATGGGGAGACTAATAGTTGAGTCATGTAATAGCCTGCTGCTTTAAATTTGTAGGGGCAACTTTCATGCAGTTATATAAACACACAAGTACTCGCCACACAGTCTTCCAATGTTGCAGGCACTACATGTACAGTGTTGTAATCACTCAGGCATTATTGCTGCACTGATGCAATCATGTAGACATGAACTATGCACTTATGCAATCACAAAGGTAGTGCTCATGTACATATATAATCACTCAGACACTTCCACTGTACTCCATCAATGACAGAGGCACTACCCTTGTACTCATGTAATCACTCAGCCAGTAGTCATGCTGTTATGAAATCACCTAGGCATTACTTTTTTACTCCTTTATTTAGTCAGTTTCTACCTCCAGTAGTCCTGCAATCACCCAAGAAGTACCCATGCACTTATAAAATCGCCCAGTCACTTACTATGTAGTAATGTAAATCCCCAGATATTACCCCTGTAGTCATGAAATCATCCAAGTGTTACCTATGTACTCCTTTAATCCCCCAGACGTTACTCCTGCACTCATGCAGTCACCAATGCATTAGCTATACAATGCTTCAATCACTATCCTTGCACACTTTCAATCACACACACACTTTTCTTGTATTTATATACTCACTCAGACAGTATTTATGTACTTTTAAAATGACCCAGTCACTAACTTTGCACTCCTGATATCACTCAGGCAGTATCTTAGTAGTTCAGTAATCACTCAGGCGGTACTCATTAACCTATAAAAACACCCACTCACTACCTATGTATGTACTCCAGTAATCCACCAGATATTACCCCTGTAGTCATACCATCACCTGGGCACAAGTTATGTACTACCACTGCAGTCATGCAATCATGCAGGCTGTAACTATGCACTCATATAATAACCAACACACTACTATTGCAGTCAGAATCATGCAAGCACTACTGTTGCCCTCATCTGTTCACCCAGGCACTACTTAATGACTCATTTATTTATGCCTTCAGGTGGTATTTATACATTATCAGTTCACTCAACGTCTATGTCTGCACTCATGCAATTAGCCAGTCACTTCATCTTCTACTGCAATTACCCAGTGACTACCTTTGCACTCATATAGTCACCCAAGCACTACCCATGGAGGTATGCAATCACTCAAGCAGATCTTTTACATGTCTCAGTTTCAAGGTTTCACTATATTCCAGAAATATTGTATAAATATTTGTTTTACATATCATGATGATTTGAAAACGTAGAGACATATGTATTTGTGCTTGTAACAATATGGAGAGTTATCGTTGAGTCATGTAATAGTCTACTGCTTCATATTTGGCTAGGCCCAATTCTCATGTAGTCATAAACATACACAAGTACTCACCATGCAGTCTTCCAATGATGCAGGCAGTACATATGCAGTATTGTAATCACTCAGGCATTACTGCTGCATGGATGGAATCATCCAGGCACAATCTATGCTTTTATGCAATCACCAAGGTATTACCCATGCACTCTTTCGATCATGTAGGTACTATCATGCACTTATATATTCACCCAGTAACTACTGCTGCACTCCTTCAAACAAGGAGGCACTACCCGTGCACTCATGTAATCACTCAGCCAATAGTCATGCTGTTATGAAATCACCCAGGCATTACTTTTGTACTCCTTTATTTAGTCAGGCTCTACCTCCAGTAGTCCTGCAATCACCCAAGAAGTACCCATGCACTTCACCCAGTCACTTCCTATGTAGTCATGTAAATCCCCAGATATTACCCCTGCCGTCATGCAATCACCCAGGTGTTACCTATGTACTCTTTAATCCCCCAGACGTTACTCCTGTACTCATGCAGTCACCAATGCATTAGCTATACAGTGCTTCAATCACTATCCTTGCACACTTTCAATCACGCACTCACTTTTCTTGTACTTATATTATCACTCAGCCAGTACTTATGTACTTTTAAAATCACCCAGTCAGTGCCTTTGTACTCCTGTAATCACTCAGACAGTATCTTAGTATTTCAGTAATCACTCAGGTGGTACTCATGAACTTATAAAATCTCCCACTCACTTGCTATGTATGTTCTCCAGTAATCCACCAGATATTACCCCTGTAGTCATGCCACCACCTAGGCACTAGTTATGTACTACCCCTGCAGTTACGCAATCATACAGGGCGTATCCATGCACTCATGTAATAACCCACACTTTACTCTAGCAGTCATAGAATCATGCAGGCTCTACTGTTGCACTCATCTATTCACCTAGGCACTACTTAATGACTCATCTATCCCTTTGGGTGGTATTTAAACATTATACTTTTGCTAAACATCTATGTCTGCACTTACACAGTGACTTCCTTTGCTCTCATACAACCATCCAAGCACTACCCATGGAGTTATTCAATCACTGAAGCAGATCTATTATGTCTCAGTTTCAAGATTTCATTATATTACAGAAATGTTGTTTAAATATGTGTTTTAGAAATCACGATGATTTGAAAACGTATAGACATATGTATGTATGCTTGTAACAATATGGAGAGACTTATAGTTGAGTCATGTAATAGTCTGCTTCTTTATATTTTGCTAGGCCCAACTCTCATGCAGTTATAAAAACACCAAAGTATTTGCCATGCAGGATTCCAATGATGCAGGCTCTACATATGCAGTGTTGTAATCACTCAGGCATTATTGCTGCACTGATGCAATCATCTAGATACTATCTGTGCACTCATGTAATCACTAAGGTTTTACTTATGCACTCTTTCGATCATGTTGGCACTACTCATGCACATATATAAATACCCAGGCACTACTGTTGCAGTCCTACAATCACAGATGCACCACCAGTATACTCATACAACCTCCCACACATTACTCCTGCACTCATGCAATCACACACACGGTATACAGATAAAATATCGAATCAAAAATATAGAATAGCACTAATATCGAAGTCAAAATATAGAATGGACAAAATATCGAATGGACAGGATATGGTCAACAAAAATATCGAATTAAAGGTAAGTAATTTAATATCGAATTTTATAAATATAGAAAGCCAAAATATCGGAGTACACAATATAGGTATTAAAAATATCGAATTTTTTATTATATCAAATTTTTTTAAGTGTTTTGTATGTTAGTATATGTGTGAAAAGTGTATATTTATTTTATAATTTATTTTAAGTAATGAATATTATGTTATTTAATTTTTGTGTAGTTTAATTATGTTGTGGGTTGTGGGTTTATAGGGTAATAGGGTGGGAAGTAATTTAAATATAATTAATTAAATATTTTAATTTATTTATTGGTATTTTTCTTGAATTAATTGTTAATTAATTTTTAATTGGTAATTAATAACATTTTATTTGGAAATACATTTTTATTAATTGATTAATTGTTAATTATGTTAATTTTATAAATGTATTTCCCGTAGTGGGTTGTGGGTTTATAGGGGAATAGGGTGGGAAGTAATTTAATTGTCATTAATTAAATATTTTAGTTTATTTATTGGTATTTATTTTGAATTAATTGTTAATTAATTTTTAATTGCTGATTAATTAATTGTTAATTGTTAATTAATTTATATTAATAGGTAATGAATTTTAATAATTATTTTTTATTTGTATGTTTTATTGATTAATTATTATATTAAATTGGTAATTAGTTGTAATTAATTTTTTATTGGTATTAATATTTATTTATTTTTAATTAATATATGAAGTATTTACTTTCCCTGCTGTTGCACTCACTGGAGTGGGAATAGTATTTTTTACCCCTACACTATCCAACGCTATTCCCTACTGTTGAACTCACTGGAGTGGGAATAGTAATTTTTACCCCTCCGCTATCCAACGCTTTCCCTACTGTTGCACTCACTGGAGTGGGAATAGTAATATTTACCCGTACGCTATCCAGCGCTTTCCCTACTGTTGCACTCTCTTGAGTGGGAATAGTAATTTCTACCCCTACGCTATCCAACGCTTTCCCTACTGTTACACTCTCTGGAGTGGGAATAGTAATTTTAACCCTTAGGCTATCAACGCTTTCCCTACTGTTGCACTCACTGGAGTGGGAATAGTAATGTTTACCCTTACGCTATCCAACGCTTTTCCTACTGTTGCACTCACTGGAGTGGGAATAGTAATTTTTACCCCTACGCTATCCAAAGCTTTCCCTACTGTTGCACTCTCTGGAGTGGGAATAGTAATTTATACCCCTACGCTAACCAACGCTTTCCCTACTGTTGCACTCACTGGGGTGGGAATAGTAATTTCTACCCCTACGCTATCCAACGTTTTCCCTACTGTTGCACTCACTGGAGTGGTAATAGTAAATTTTACCCTCCCGCTATCCTACGGTAAAAATATTGTATTTTTTTTAAATTAATATTATGTTAATATATATATATGTTTTGAAAAATAAAATTGTATGTTTTTTATAACCTAAATTAAATATTTAATGATTTTAAGATTATTTAAGTATTTTTAAGTATATTTTAGTTAATTGTTTTTAGTATTTCATTAATTTAAAATTATTTTTAAGACATTTAAAAAAAATTATATTTTGACTAACTATATTTTTTTAAACAATATTTTTGATTCAATATTTTTGTACTTACCTGTTTGTAGATAGGAATTTGGTATTTTTCTATTCGATATTTTTACTTCGATATTTGTGTAATTCTATATTAGTTTAATTGATATTATGTCATTGATCCCACCCACACGTTACTCATACACTCCACCAATACTTCAGACATTACCCCTGCAGTCAGTTGTGCAATCACCCAGGCATTATGAATACACTCTTTCAATTACTTAGGTAGTATGCATGGACTGTGCACCCCTGTTCCTTCTTTCAGTACTTTTTTGTGTGTTTCTGGATCTGTTGATTCTTTCTTCACCCCTTTTATGTCTTTCTGCACTACTCTCCCCTTTTTCTGCATCCCTATTGCCCCTTTCTGCTCCTCTGTTCCTTTTTTCTGCAATTCTTTTGTTCCTTTCTGCACCTCTTTTGGTTCATTCTATATTTCACTTGCGTTTTTTTCTACCACTCTTGACTCTTTGTGACCTCACTTGGTTCTTTACGCACTCCTCTGGCTTCTTCCTGCTCTTCTGTTCTAAATTTCTGTATTCCTCTTGCCTTTTTCTGCAGTCCTGTTCCCTTTTTCTGCACCTCTGTTGCCTCAGTCTACACACCTGTTCCTTCTTTTTGTACCTCTGTTGGAACTTTCTGCACTGCTCTGGCTTCTGCCTGCTACTCTGTTCCAAATTTCTTCATCCCTCTTGTTTCTCTCTGCACCCCTATTGCCGCTTTCTGCACCTCTGTTCCTTTTTTGTGTTTCCTTGTGTACATCTATGGCTACTTTCTGCACTCCTCTTGTCTTTTTCTGCACCCCTCTTACCTTATTTTGCTGCTGTTTTCTTTTTGCATTTCTTTCGTTTCTTTATGCACTCTTCTTTCCTTTTTTGCATCCCTTTTGCCTCTTTCTGCAGTTCTTCTGTCACTTATTTCACCTTTCCTACCTCTTTCTGTACCTCACTTACCTTTTTCTGCACTTGTTTTGCTTCTTTCCTCAATTCTGTTGGCTCTCTGTGCACTTTGTTTTTGGTTTTTTGTGTATCTGTCATGCATCTTTCTTCATCTCTGTTGCTTCTTTGTGCACCATACTTACTTGTTTCTGTACATTTCTTGCTTTTTTCTGCAACCCTCTTTCCTCTTTCAGCACTTCACTTGCCTCTTTCTGCACTTTTTTCCCCTGTTTGTGAACATCTCATGCCTCTTTCAGCACGTTTATTGCTTCTTTCTGCACAGCTCTTAGTTCTTTCGGCAGTGTTCTTTCCTTTTTCTGTACCACTTTTACCTCTTTTGCACCTCCTTTGCTTCTTTCTGCACTTATTTTTCTTCGTACTGTACCCCTTATGCCTCTTTCTCTAGCCTTTTTCCATTTTCCTGCATGTGTATTGGTTCATTCTGTAGTGATCTAGCCTCTTTCTACACATCTCTTCCCTTTTGTGTCTCTTTTGTTTCTTATTGCAGTGTTCTTGCTTCTTTCTGCACCTCTGTTGCAGTTATTTTTAACATGACTTAAATGTCACGTTTGCCCTTCTGCTTTACTATTCTCGTAATGCTCAAAGTGTTGGGCCTAGGCAAATGACAGAAAAAGCCTATAACTTGTCTCAGTTGTAAATCTCACTATTATCCAAAAAACATATATGCATTTGTTTGTACCTTTTAAATAGAAGGTGTTTCTTTAGTAATGGATAAGAATATTTGTATATAATTATTTTTATAAAATTACATTAATTGTAAAACTTAAAAAAAAGATATTCCCCATTATTATTAAGAAAAAATCAGTATGACAAGAAAAGTGCAAAAGAAAAGATAACAAAAAACACAGTACTATTTAAAGGAGAGAGACAAACAGAAATTAGATGAAGTACAACATGTGGCATTGAATAAAAATTCTTCTTATAAGAGAACTAAAGAATTTGTTGAAAGACTTTAATGGTCAGGAAAGAATTTTGAAAATGAGGAAAATAGAAAGGAAAGTTGTAGAACCAAGGAGAACAAAATGGAAAAAAAGGACAAATTAATGGAAAATCAGGTTATGGGAAAGCATTCTATGTTGAAAGAAGGATGAAGCAATATAAGGAAAGTAGGACACAAATGTATAATAGTAGAGTACTACAAAATGTATTGAAAGATTGCATGGAAAAAATACAGATCTGTAATTTACAAGAAAAACAACAGATTGAAAATGTAGTCGAAAAGACTTTTGAATTGAAAAGAAGATTGTTTATATTAGTAATAAAGAGAATGTAGACGTTGAATTGTAGTGTTGTTCCTATATTCCCAATAGGCTCTGCACATTGGAATAGCATGTGCCATAGAATTGACATAGGACTTAGGTCTCTATTGCATAAACTAAACTTAATTGTGTGTGTTCCAGCTAACTCAGAGGTCACTAGAAACTTTCTCGAGTACACAAGAAGGGATTAGTTTCTGACAACCGCATAGACATGATAACTTTGTTTCCCAAGAATAAGAAATATATCTCTAGAGTCCCGGAAACAATAGATGGCTATTTCACTCAGTCAATCGTGCATGCTTCGTTTCACCAGAGGTGCAGAGAAATCGAGAAACAGGCGTTTTCAATAAAAGTGTTATTTATTGAACAGTCTTCTTTGTCATGCCAAAGAAATTAACTGCTCCAATCGCAATAATTATCATGAAGTAAAGTGCGTACAGTAAAAAGAGTATTACAAAATAATACTGTAAAAGCATGATATGGTTTCTAAACCATAACATAAATACATAAAATAAGTAAAAGACTAAAACGTACTCCACTGGTGCTTTCTAAAATACGCCTACCCCGGTGTACCTAACCTAAGTCTAGTACTAGGGAAGAAGTAAGTGTGGTGTTGCAAAGATTTAGTATTTTCTATCAGGAATCGATCCAATATTTCTCTCAGGGTCTAATATGCTCCGTAACTTGTTTTTAGAATGAAGAGGTCTGGTATCTCTCTCTCTCTCAGTACTCGATTTCCCAATATCCTGCAAGGGTAGCTTGGAAACACTGGAGCTAGATTTCTCGGCAGGAGAAAAGACAGCGTCTTTCTCAGTGTATCTGCTGGAGGGTCGGCTTCCTTCGGCACTTGCTGTAGCAAGATGCGTCGGGCAAGTAGGTAGTCGAACTGCTCCAAACCACTGTGTCTTTGCTAAGGCAAGTGTGGGCATAATTATACCTTGAAGGTGTGGAGTTTGACGTAAGGCTGGACATAATAACGTTACTAAGAACTTGCAGTTCTTTGAAAACTCCATGAGTTCTTGGAGAAATTAATATTCCGGCAAGGCGTTTTCCCTGACTGCTGAAGGCTAGTTTTTCCAAGAAATCATTGTGGATTTTCGGAACTAGTGGAAGTAGTCATGCCGTATTAGGACTGCATGAGCCAAGTCTAAATATGGTAATGATTTCTATGCCAATATAAGGATATGATGATTTATACCTATCTAAGGGCATGAATCGGGAAAATTACACTAGTGTCCTAAAATGATACATAAGACCCACTCCACGTATATATATATACATCCTTACTAACTACTAAAAATTAAACATGTCTAAAGCATGTGTTTACAATCCACCTCAAAATACAGAAAAAAAAATTGAAATGGCTGCACATGAAAATGAGCATTGTACTGTACGCATTTTAAGCAGTGTTATCATTCAAAGCATAGAGTATGACGTTTGAAAAATGCTGACTGAATGAATCACGAAATTACATTTATAAAATGGCTCTTAATACAGAAGAAAAGGGCGAGACCATTTCATAACAGAATATATAATGCTGTACTGGTGCTAGAAGATAAGGTCAAATATTGTCTCTAGGAAGTGTTTCAAAGAAATCTTGTTCTCGAATAATAGTTCTACTTTAAGCAGATTACTTTGTGCCAAAAAAGAAAAAAGTCCATTTTGAAAATAGTCGAATCAGTCTGTAGAAAAATAGAGTTCCCAAGTTAGAAGCTTGTTTTGAAAAGTGACGGTCGAATTTCAGAGTTCAGAGAACGCTGTGTGCTATATTTCAAAAGTTATTCTCGTTGGTAGGAGAAAACATTAAATCTGTCAGGCTGGCAAATAATTTGTCTACCACAGTAGGTGAAAGTCTGACTATGTCAGAAAAAAGATCAATAGTGCATAGATGAGATGCATCGCCGTCAGCGTCGTCCGCATTAGCAATGTTCACAGAAGATGGTACCTGTGTGCCGCTTTCATCTCGTACCTCACCGTCAGCATGTTGCATCTGTGAGGTCTCAACGAAAGCCGTCATCAGGATTGGTAGCCGCTGGGGACAACACGTTGCATGAGCCGTTACCAAACCAATCAAAGTGTCGATATCCATAGGCAGGGCTGATGGAAGTGTGAGACAGATGTCTAACACGCATTCTTCTCCGCAAAGCAGGCATCGCAGAACAGGTAAGATGCAATCTTGCCAGATTGGTCTGAACGATAGAAACCATGTGGTATTCAGATCTCTTAGACGAGCAAAGCCGAAAATCTGTGATATTCTGTCACGGTACCGCATTGCCAGGAGCGTTTGTTCCATGGTAGTCTGGGTATCGCTGGTGACTGGACTTGCCATATTGGAGAAAGGGGAATAAAAATAGTATTCCTGCTATGAGTCCCAAAACGAGAAGCAGGCGGCTGAACACGGGTGAATATTATCAAGGACGGGTGTTAAAATTATCACCGTTTTATCGGCAGGAAACTGCCGAAAAAACTGCGATAATGAGCTTGATAATATGCTCTTGTTAATTCCCATAGAAGCCCATGTTCTGATGTTAACATGGGCTTCTATGGGAATTAACTATGGCGTATTATCAAGCCCATTATCGCTGTTTTATCGGCAGTTTCCTGCCGATAAAATGGCGATATTTTAACACAGGTCCTTGATAATATGCCCCACAGAGTGCACAAAATTTTGAAATATGCTTAGGACTGCTTCAAAGGGTGCTAATAGTCCCCAAAAAATCATCTTAAATACATGTGCAATACCACTGGTATCAGACATGTTTAAGATACAACCTAACATTTCTGCAAAATGTATAGGGCAGTTCCTTAATAAAAGTTCATGTATCTCTGCAGAGGACCTTGTGACTTGCAGATCATACATCTCTTTGGACGAGGTCAGTGGCATAGTTTTTTGTAAAATAATGGCTCTCATTCTGCTTAAAGTATCAATTCGAATAGAAGAGATGTTCAGCGAAGGCCACAATGTAGACTCCCCCTCTGACTTGCTTTTTGGAAACAATACTTGCATACAGCAAGTGACCCTGGCCGACACAGTTACAAGATAGGCTTTTCCTGGTAACATGCCACAACAGCTGTGATTATTCAACATTATGGAGCTACCATTCGATAGCTGCCCAAAAACTGGCTGAATCACTGCCACTGGTGAACCTTGCAGGTGACAAGATAAATTATTTGCAGAGCCGTCACATGCTCCGTGCAAATGAATACCTTGACAAAGTAATGTACCACTAAGTGAGTTTTTGCAATTGTCATCACTTAGAAATACTTCCGTTCCCCACTCCAACATCTGCGTGTGTATGGAAAATCCCAGGTCAACTTAATGTATTCTTTACCCAATATTTCATACATGCCTGCTGGTATGTCTTTCAAGCAATATTGAAACTGGAAGATAGTCACTGGTATCATGATGTTGCCATGTATTATCCATTCTACGATAGGCTTCTCAGAAACTGTCAATGGTAATCTTTCCAGGTTTTCAATGCTCAGCACCGTATAGTCTGCTCCCCTTTGTGCCAAAGAGATTTATCTGTAAGGTTAAACACAGTAAACAATGACGTTGTGTTGATTAGATGCCATGGCATGTAGCCTGAATGGAGATTTTGTATAGTCCAGCCTAGCAGCATTATAGAACGCAATTGAGACTGGCCATGTTGTAACATTAGCAAGTCCTGTTCCATTATGTCAATGGCAGAAGACACAACGCTGTCCAAAGAATAAATTATGGAGGACAGAGTTGTTAACCCATTGTCCACTACAGAGAGTGCTTTCTCTAAATTAATACGGTCAAGTTCTTGTATCCTTTCTGCACTTTCCATTTGCGTGACTTTCCATGCTTCATTGTAAGCAGCGAATATACCAGCGCATATGAAACGTTTATGACGTGGTTTGCGAGGTCCCAGTAAGAAATCTCTCAAATCAACGCCATCTTTAAGTAAAGCTAAGTGTTGTTTTATTTCCGGTAGTGTAGACTTTTGTAGCCATTCAAGGCATAGTTTTCCTACACTGTAAGTTGTGATTATCCCTGGATGTTGTCTCTGGGTATATCTTGGGTCTGGCCTATGTACTGTAAATCCTTGTGTATTGTTCAGGAATCTATCTTGACAGTGATTTGTGTCTGTGGGCCAGATCAACCATTTTTTCCAATTAGAATTTGTTCTGTTTTGGTGTAAAATGTAATTTACGTCTACCTCCTCATCAGCAGTACTGTTAATATCAGGTGTGGGCTTAGGTATGGACGGTTTGTTTAAATCTTTTATGTTAGCCAGGCCAAGACAAGATGTCTGTTGAACAGTATCATTTAAAAACATAATTTGTTCCGGAATGAAGCAGGCTCTGAATAAAGCTTCTAACTCCTGCACCTGCCAGTCTTTTGTGCCCCAGAGAGTATTTGTCTCGATGGTGTCTCTCCAAAAGTTGTAACCTAATGTGGACAGTTGAGCATAAAAGTTCACAGAATAAATTTGTTTAGTATTGGTCAACATACTTTTCAACCCTGTCTTATTTACATTTTTAAAATAAAAGCTTTCTGGATTTGTGATATTAAAACCTGAAAAGTATGGAAATTTTCCAAGAAATGTTTTAGAGCTGCCCTTTGGCGGCGTTGTGCAATGTTCCCATTGATTATAAGTAAATACATTTCTAGGGCTTGCAGATGTATGCAAATATTGATGACCATAATGATTAAAACAATACATTTGTTCATAATCTGATGAACCTTCTAAAAATTCATGTTTTGTAAATGTTGCTGACATTTCTACGTCTGCCATCATATTGTTAACAGTCTCAAAGTCCCAATCATCAGAAAATGTGCTGGCAGAAAAAAGTCACTCAAAGAAACCTTAAATTGATGTGGAATCTTCAACATTGTTGTGATGTTCACTGTTGACAGGTCTCTCTGTTCACGATGAGAGGATTTGTGTGACTTTAGGAGCAAGTTGATGTTCTGACTTGCTGTGTCCATTTTACTATATTTTCCATCGATCAGCTTTCCCAAACTTAAAACGAAAATGAGCCAAAGGAGCATAAAAAATACACCTAAAATAATCCAAAATTCAACCCATGGTGAAACCAGATATGTTTTATCAAGTTGATGAAAGAGTTCTGTTATTTTTTTCTTTGAAAGTTTTATCAGCTGGCTTTATTTCAGGCTCACTTGGATCCTCAGAAAACGTATCAAAGTTTCTGAAGTAGCCAGAGGCAGTTCTGTCAATTGTTGGAATTGCATCAGGATTCTTTTAAATCGCTGGAGCTGCTTCATTCCTTGTCATGTCAGTATAGTCAGGTGCTATATCATTGTAGACTGGTGTTTCTTGATGAACTTTTATTTGGGTTTCAAGAGGCACAAGTTCCATGGCATTATTGCATAGTACTTCTTTTCTCACTGCAGGTTTATCAAAGGTGATTAGTCTCTCAGTTTGAACCTCTTGGTTTGTAGTCAGATTTGTCTGTCTGCTACATCTGCAGAGTCCACTTGGCCTACTACTTATTATCGGCCACATGTTGTGGTTTGACCAGGTTGATGGATACGACTCTGTTCTCCTTTCTTCCAGCAAGGGGCGGTAGTAACACTGATCTTGTTCCAAGGATTGCTGACCTCAGGACACCCCCACGCAGCACGGCCCTCCAGCTGTAGGTGATTCTGTGCCCCAGCACCTCAGGTCCGCCCTTGACCTCAGTGCTCCCTCGTTGCTGCTGCTCGTTCTTCCTTCCTTCCTTCTGATTTGCCCTCCTGTGCCTCTGTTGTAATTTCGTCTTGTTTTGTTTGTATTTCACTGTATTTCTCTTTTTTTGTCTGTAGGATTGCGATTTTGCCGCTGGCTCCCCTGGTGTGACCCCCCCCTCTGCTCCCCGCTTCCCGCCGCTGCTCCATTGCGGCCCCACCCCCTTTTTTTCCTGTGTCCCCACTGGCTGCCCCGCTCCCGCCTCCCAGCTGATCCTCCCTCCCACTTCGCCTTACATGGAGACCGCGTGGACGCGCAGCGGACACGTGCAGCAGGCGTGCCGATTGTGCGGCAAAGGTGCGCCAAAGGCAAGCTGGTCTGTGCCCATCCGCGCCCAGCACCAGGACCCTCGGCTCTTGTCGACGCCAGACCACAAGACGGACCTACGACGCCGCCACCCTCAACGCACTCAACACCGGCCGAACCCCCGCCTGCTACCGAGCGACCCCGAAACGCACCCACGGACCCTTCGCCTGCCAAGCCTGCCAATTCACCTGCCTCCGGACCTGCACCGCACCCGCCAAGCCGAGCACCAGCAGCGACCACCTCAAGTGCATCCCACTCAACACCCGCTCCGTCGACAGACACGCAGTCGAACTATGGAACCTGTTTGACACAACATCACCAGACGTCGCCTTCCCCACGGAAACCTGGATGAACGCCTCCTCAGCGTCCAACATCGCCATCGCCATCCCGAACGGATACAAGATCACCCGGAGGGACCGCGTCAACCAAACGGGAGGAGGCATCACCATCGTACACAAGAACCCCATCCGCATCACGACCAGCGCCGACAACACCTTCACCGCCGCCAAACACCTCCACTTCCAGATACACACCGATCCCAAGACCACCCTCAGAGGCACTCTCATCTACAGACCCCCGGGACCACACACACAATTCAGCGAAGACATCACAGACTTCATCAGCCCGCACGCCCTCCCCTCCGCTGACTACATCCTCCTAGGGGACCTCAACTTCCACCTGGAGAACAACAAGGACAGCACCACCACCACCCTGCTGGACAACCTCGCCAACCTCGGACTCAAGCAACTGGTGAACACCCCCACCCACTACGCCGGCCACACGCTTGACCCAGTCTTCTCCTCCAGCAAGTACATCGCCTTCAGCCACTCCACCGGACTTCATTGGACGGATCAGAGCTCCGTCCACTTCAGCTTCAGAAAAACCATGACCCACCACCACCCGCAACAGGCTCCTCGCAGGAGCTGGAACAAGGTCACCACCGATCAGCTCACCACCTTCATCAGCCAGAACCCTCCCGCCAGCACAACGGACCCCAACAAAGCAGCCAGCAACCTCACACAGTGGATCACCAACTGCGCAAACGACCTCGCACCAATTAAGACCCCTCCCAGCAGACATGGCTGCAAGAAAGCCTCTTGTTTCACCGACGAACTTAAGAACTCCAAGAGGAACTGCCGCACCCTCGAAAAAAAACCTGGCGCAACAACCAGACCACAGACAACCTGACTGCCCTCAAGCACGCCACCTGCAAACATCACCAGCTGATCCGCACCACCAAGAAGACAGCATTCAAAGAACGACTGGACAACAACGCCCACAACAGCAAGGAACTCTTCAACATCGTCAAAGAGTTCTCCAACCCCAGCGCCGGAAACAACGACATCACTCCCTCGCAAGACTCTCTGCGACTCACTTGCCTCGTTCTTCCACCGCAAGATTGCCAAAATACACAACAGCTTCGGTGCACAAACCATGCACCCAACCACCGAACCACTGCCCCCCACCACCACCCTCTGCACCTGGACCTCGGTCAGCACCGAAGACACCACCCACACGATGAACACCATCCACTCCGGATCCCCAACCGACCCCTGCCCCCACCACGTCTTCAACAAAGCCGACTCCGTCATCGCACCCCAACTCCGGGACATCATCAACGCCTCCTTCAACACCGCCACCTTCCCGGAAAGCTGGAAGCACGCCGAGCTCAGTGCCCTCCTGAAGAAACCATCAGCAGACCCAACCGACCTCAAGAACTTCCGCCCCATCTCACTCCTCCCTTTTCCTGCCAAAGTAATCGAGTAGACCATCAACAGACAGCTTGCCGCCTTCCTCGAGACGAACGGATCCCTCGACCACTCGCAGTCCGGTTTCCGAGCCAACCACAGCACCGAGACCGCCCTCATCGCAGCCACCGACGACATCAGATCCCTGCTCGACAACGGGGAGACTGCGGCCCTCATCCTCCTGGACCTCTCCGCAGGGTCTGACACTATCTACCACCGCACCCTAGTGTAGCGCCTCAGCAACATCAAAATCCAAGAGAAGGCGCTGGAGTGGATCATCTCGTTCCGCGCCAGAAGAACCCAGAGAGCCCGCCTCCCCCCGTTCAGATTCGAGGCCACCGAAGTCATCTGCGGTGTACCACAGGGATCATCGCTTAGCCCAACCCTCTTCAACGTCTACATGAGCCCCCTCGCAGCCATCGCACGCCAACACAACCTCAACATCATCTCCTACGCCGATGACACCCAGCTGATCCTCTCCCTCACCACGACCCGCCGCCGCCAGAACTAGCCTACACGAAGGGATGAAAGACGTCGCCGAGTGGATGAAGAACAGCCGCCTGAAACTGAACTCAGACTAGACGCAAGTCCTCATACTGGGGTCATCGCCCTCCGCCTGGGACGACTCCTGGTGGCACCCTGCCCTTGGCACCACTTCCAAGCCAACGGACCACGCACGCAACCTGGGCTTCATCCTGGACTCCTCCCTCTCAATGACCAGACAAGTCAACGCCGTCTAATCATCGTGCTTCAACACCCTGCGCATGCTCCGAAAGGTCTTTCGATGGATCCCCACCAAAACGAGGAAGACGGTCACCCAGGCACTCGTCACCAGCCGACTGGACTACGGAAACACCCTCTACGCCGGAACCTCAACAACCACCTGACCTTCTACACGCCCACCCGCCAGCTATGATCGACCAGCCTCGCCCTCGCCGCCGTTCCACGCATCCGCAGAGCCACCGCCGGAGGAAGATCCTTCTCCTACCTGGCAGCCAAGACATGGAACTCCCTCCCCATCCACCTTCGGCTAACCCAGGACCATCTCTCCTTCAGGAAGCAACTCAAGACCTGGCTTTTCGAGCAGTAACGGACCCCTCTCCCCCAGCGCCTTGAGACCCTTCCGGGTGAGTAGCGCGCTATACAAATGTCATGATTGATCGATACAGGTACTGGCTTTCTGTACCACTTCACCACTATTTTCTCTCTGACTAGATCCCCAAACTTTGGAATGCAGAAAGGCCTTGCTGTGACAGGTGGTTTTTCTTCAGTGGTCGTTGACTGCTGCTTTGTGTTGCTCAGAACTTTTCTTGTTTAATTCAGGTCCTGTAAAACAGCCAAACGGTCTTTGATATCAAAGGGTTTCTGTTTCACCACTGAAGTGTGACTATCAAGATCCTGTATGGACATTCTAGTACCAAATAGTACTTCATATGGAGTGATTCCCTCCCAGAGAAGATCTTGGCAGATTATTAAGACGACGTTGGACACTTATGAGTTGTTTGACCCACTCATCACCCGAACATAAAACCCTAGCTGTTATAGATTGCTTTATGTCTCTGTTTTTTCTCTCCACAACTGCATTACCCTCAGGATGGAAGGGACTAGAATGCCGCAATGCAATGCCCAAGCTGACCATAGCCTCCTTGTAAGCTCTAGAGCTAAACGCAGGACCCTGGTGGGAATGCAGCGTGCCGATTGCGTATGTGCTGATAAAGACTCGCAAATCTTTTATAACAGTTCTGGAGTCAGCCGCGCGCTGGCGCCATAACCAAATGATTCTTGTCCTAATAGTTTTGGGGCTGCATTTGTCCTTAGGGACTCCTGCGTGTAGATAGTCTAATGCTGTCTAACAGAAGTGTCTGTGCTGGGCTGGCTTCACTGTAGTCAGATATCAGGCGGCATTCATTACTGCAATCTCTGTTGCAGTTTTGACAATTAATTACATATGTCGTTAAATGTTAACATGTCACATATTCATTAATGTGAGTATTCATACCTGGCCACCAGTACTTCTCCTTTAATTCTACTATAGAATCAGAGATCCTTTGATGCCACAGACCCTCCCCCAAATGTGCTTCTTGATTCAAAGCTGCTCTTCATTTCCTGTTTGGAATTACTCTTTCCCCCACTCCAGGGATTTGAGCAAAAGGAACGGATTTTGCATTTATTATGTATTTGTATTTGAGTGGATAATTTTGAGGCAAAATTGCTCCGCTGTTTCGGATTGTTGCTGTAACAGCTAACATTGTTTTGCCGTCTATTTTTGTTTCGGAACGTTTGATTGTAGCTACGGAAGCCGTTTGTACAGCTGCCTTCGCGGCTTCATCAGCCAATGTATTCCCTGCAACGTGAACGCCATCACGCTGATGACTCAGTGTATGGATCACGTGAGTCTTTTGTAGTTCTTTCTGTAAAAGAACTACTTTTTCCCAAAGCATTTTATGCTTTATTGTGCCACCTTTTGCATCTTTGAAACTGCTTTGAACCCAGTTCTGCAAGTATTTATTGTAAGATTGAAAGCAGTAATACGAATCCCACACTATGAGTGTGGGGAATTCGCGATCAACATTTTCAAGCGCCATCTTGAAAGCTTGTAGTTCAGCTCGCTGAGCTGTACAGTCTCCGAGTGATTACGTTTTTGTGACCATTGGTTTGAATTTACCATCGTGCCAGCGACCTTTAACAATCGCGGATGCAGCCTTATAAGCTTGTTTACCCCCAATTGCGGGTTTTGCTGATTCATCTGTATAAATTATACATTCGTACTGTTGTAGAGGCAGAATCTCAATAGGCAGAGGACATTCGTGTTCCTATTGTAGAAATTCTTGTGTTTTCAAGTAGGGGTCAAAAACGTATTCAACGTCTGTTGCAGCAAGATAATTAACCCACTGTATCCATCTCGGATGTAAAGCCTTAGCATTTGGAATGCTTGCTTTTGTCACTGCCTCCAGGGCAGTTACAGGTGTAACAATCATCATGCGTTTTCCCTGTGCAAGGGCTCTCTCTTTTGCTACTGCAGTTTGAACCGCCGTCAGAATTTTTTCCGTTGAAGTGAATTTCATTTCAGATTGTGTGTACAAGTGTGATTTGTAAGCTATTGGTACCTTTTCACCTTCATTAAAGGTTAGGTATGTGAATCCGCATCCCCCTGGGATGATTCGGATTACAAGATTGCGTATGTTTTCGCGTGTTTGTAGCTGTGTTTTTTCTAATATGTCAGTTTGTACATAAACCAAAATTTCTGTGTGTTTTTGAGTCCAATTAGTTGATTTAAAATCAGGTTTGATTAGTTTGTAGAGCTGTCTAACCCTTTCTGCGTAATTTGGTATGTAAGTTCTTCCAAAATTCAGGAAACCTAGAATTGACTGTAAGTTTTTCAGCAATTTTGGAGGTTGGAGCAGCGCACATTTTTCTAAAAAGTTGGCTGCCAGGCTTTTGCCTTCACTTGAAAGTTCATATCCCAGAAATAGGACGTTGAGGTGGGCAATTCGTGATTTCTTAAAGTTGAATTTGTACCCTTCAGAGGCGAACCCAAGTATAATGGTGTTTACACTGTCCAAGTGCCTGTCTAAATCATCGTCTGTAAGATAGATGTCATCGACATAAGATAATGCCTCATCATCATACGTTTATAGTAGCTCTGTTCTGGCTGAAAATAACCCTGGACTATTCTTGAATCCCTGGGGGAGACGACAGAACTGTTGATGTGTCCCCATTGTTGTAAAAGCAGTAAAATACCGGCTTTCAGGTGCAAATGTTTTGACAGAAGAAACCATTTGAAATATCTAATGTTGTATTGTATTTTTTGCGCACAATGTTATTCATTAGTGCTGCACTGTGTGAATTTTGTACTGTAAAAGATTTGCAACAGGTGTTTAAATGTCTGTAGTCCAAAACTAAACGATGTGTATTGTCTGGTTTGGAGACAGGAAAAAAAGGATTGTTCATGGATGAGGTGCATGTTTCAATCACCCCTTGGTATTCAAGTTGATCTAAGATCTCCCTGACCTGTTTTGTAGCTTCTAGCTTAACTGGATACTGCCTTTGTGCAGTTGGTTGATTTTTTAACTGGATTTTATAATGAGGAGAATCCTCATCCCATCCCACATGATTTTTATATTTAATGCATGGGCCTGGGCTACAGCTCATTTTCTGGCATAGCTGCATTTTCTATGAATTAAAACATGATTTGAGAAGGCTGGCATAATGATCTCTTCACCATGTGGGCACTCCCTGACAAATTCAGGTGGCCAGTCTTTTTCAGCTAGAATAATGTCATAACCCTTAGAGAGCTTTTCTCAAGTTTGTATAGTTGTTCAGTAACATCCATTTCTTTTAATTTCTGGTGGATCGCCACAGACGCTGCTTCACCTTTTATGTTGGCTAATAGTATAGCCGAGACCGGTTTGAAATCTTTTAGTAATTTCATACCAAGATTCAAGGCAGGCTCTGGTCCGCATTCATTTTGAACCTGTCTTAGGACGTCTGGTATTACCGCCATGGGCGAAACATCATGTGTTTTTGTGTAGATTGAAGCAAAGACTGTACCCCAAGTGTCACAGTCTTCCACATGTGGTGCGATCCCCATTGGTAAACAGATTGTTAGAATTCTGTGTTTCTCATGATGTGTACTATCGGGAAATACTGCCTCTATTTGAGTGATTTTTTGAGCTAACCAGAATGGAATTTGTTCCCGTTTTGCGGGTTATTTACCAATGACTGATTGTATAGTCTGTGGTGTAATTTTGTTTTTGTTCCCCTGTTGAGGGGTGTGCTGTGGAATCCTTATAGCAGGTTATACTGTTAAGGTCCGCATGACATATTGTACCAGTGGTCTATGAATTGCGATTAATTGTTTCAGCTGAACAAATAGTTCTGGTCCTGTCATTCTTTCAATTAAAGGGATGTGGTGTATAGCTGGCTAGTACCGGCCATGTTGCTCCTGGTCTACCTAGAAGACTGAGCCTGGTAATGTGATTTTGATGTTGTAGGGCGCCTTTAAACCAGAGCTGATGCTCTTGGTAAGTTAGTAGGATTTCAATATACTCGAAAGAAACGTATTCCGCTGGAGGTTCCTCTATTTTGTAATAGTGGAATTTGTGTGTTACTGCATTTGCTGCAGGAAAAGTTATCCATGAATAGAATACCTCTGTCTGCCGATATTCATGTGCCTCTATAACAAATATGACTTTACCACCTCTTGGTGATACGCCATTTGTTATAAGCATTATAGTAATGGTCTTTCTTACATTTACCAGGATGGTTATGGCATCCGGGTCGGCTTGATTTAAGCCTGTATCGTTCAAAAGTTCTTGTGCTGCTGCTCCAGCAGCAGCTCTTTCTCTTTCTTCTTCACTGCCAGACATTTTAATGACTGAAAGTTTGCAGAACGAGTTTCGAGGAAACAAAGATAAGGTGCACAATATTTTTGGAACACTGTATCCTTCAACGTTGAACAAATCAAAAAACTAATATATAGGATTTTTCGCCCTACTGAGTTATGGCAGATATTTTAACCTTTTACACACTCCAGACGTCTATTGGAGTATTTTACGGGAAAAAGGGGTCTGTGTGAAAAGCACGACTGAGTTACTTTAGTATCTAGCGTTAAATTAGTGCCTTACCAAATGTTGGGCGCCATGTAGTGTAGTTCCTATATTCCCAATAGGCTCTGCGCATTGGAATAGCATATACTAGAGAATTGACGTAGGACTTATGTCGACTAGGTCTCTATTGTATAAAATAAACTTAATTGTGTGTGCCAGCTAACTCTGAGGTCACTAGAAACTTTCTCGAGTACACAAGAAGGGATTAGTTTCTGACAACCGCATAAACATGACAACTTTGTTTCCCAAGAATAAGAAATATATCTCTAGAGTCGCAGAAACAATAGATTGCTATTTAACTCAGTCAATCGTGCATGCTTTGTTTCACCAGAGGTGCAGAGAAATAGAGAGGCAGGCCTTTTCAATAAAAGGGTTATTTATTGAACAGTCTTCTTTCTCATGCCAAAGAAATGAACTGCTACAATCGCAATACTTGTCATGAAGAAAAGTGCGTACAGTAAAAAGAGTATTACAAAATAATACTGTAAAAGCATGATATGGTTTCTAAGCCATAAGATAAATACATAAAATAAGTAAAAGACCAAAACGTACTCCATTGGTGCTTTGTAAAATACGCCTACCCCAGTGTACCTAACCTAAGTCTAGTACTAGGGAAGAAGTAAGTGTGGTGTAGCAAAGATTTAGTATTTTCTGCCAAGAATCTATCCAAGATTTCTCTCAGAGTCTAATCTGCTTCGTACCTTGGTTTTAGAATGAAGAGGTCTGGTATGTCTCTCTCTCTCAGGACTCTATTTCCCAATAATCCGCAAGGGTAGCTTGGAAACACTAGAGCTGGATTTCTTGGCAGGAGAAAAGACAGCGTCTTTCTCAGTTCGTCTGCCGGAGGGTCAGCTTCCTTCGACACTTGCTGTAGCGAGATGCGTCGGGCAAGTAGATAGTCGAACTGCTCTAAACCACTGTGTCTTTGCTAAGGCAAGTGTGGGCATATTTATACCTTGAAGGTGCTGAGTTTGATGTAAGGCTGGACATAATAACGTCACTAAGAACTCGCAGTTCTTTGAAAACTCCATGAGTTCTTGGAGAAATTAATATTCAAGCAAGGGGTTTTCCTTGACTGCGGAAGGCTAGTTTTCCCAAGAAATCCTTGTGGATTTTCGGTACTAGTGGAAGTAGCCATGCCGTATTAGGACTGCATGAGTCAAGTCTAAATATGGTTATGATTTCTAAGCCTATATAAGGATAAGATCTTTTATACCTATATAAGGGCATGAATCTGGGAAATTACACGAGTGTTCTAAAATGTTACATAACAGAATAAAACAATACAGTTTGTGAAAGAGAAAAGTAAAAGAAAAAGACTAGTTAATAGAACTAATTTTTGCAAAAATTATTCGGGTGAATCGAATCACACTTCTAGTTCAGAACCTTTTTTTCATAAAGAAAGTTACTTTCAACAATATACATTAGTTTGTGCAGTTGATACCAGTGGTCGTTCTTTTGAGGTTAAAATGGTTGTCCAATTGAAAATGAAAAGATGGTTGCTAGAAATATGGAAGAAGTAATAGCTAAGAGAGACGTTCACAAGCTCCAGTGTATATGTGGGATTGTAGTAGTATTTGTAGTATACTACATGAATCTATTGATATTTTACAACATTTACAAGAGTATACTAAAAAAAGTTTTAAACAAAAGATTAAGATGTTGCAAGGAATAGATCCTTGCAAACTGATAAAAAGTACTGGATTGCAGTGTCATTTTCTGGTTTGTCTTTATAGAAGTGTGTTAAAGTACTTTTCATCATTTGAGACTTTTAGTCGTACATCACTCTGCAATGCAGAAGTTAGTAAGAAGATTGTACTATGTAAAAAGTCCTGCATTATTTTTTTATGAAATACACAGTGCTCTTTTGCATGGTTCACTATCAAATGTAAAAAGAAGTTTTTGATGACATACAGTTTCTTTCTTTGGTCCTATAGAGGAGTGTAGAGAATGTGACAGTTTGATAAGTGTAGGTGTTGAAGAAGAGGTGGAAGATAGTACCTCTGAGAAGTTTGTAGAAGAAATTACAAAGTTTAAGGTAATTTGTTGTGAAAAACCAAACTGTGTTTGTATTTGTTGTCGACGTACTCAATATAAAAGTCAAACTAGGAATGTTGATGTGTATTTAAAAAGTGAAAAGGATAACAATGATAAGTGGAAGCAATTTGGTGCTTATTTGTTCTTGGAAGGTTGCTTTGAATTGGGTAGGGATCAACGTATTTCTAAATATTGTTACAGCAAACTAGAGGAGAACAAAATGCCAGCTAGATCTGTTCATAATAACCTAGTGTTGGTAGTTATTCTTCCAGAACTGGTAGATTTAAATATGTATGAGTCTATTCATATTGAATCTGTGCACCAGTTTCAGGCAGTAGTTCGTATGGAGCCTAAAACTGGTAAGCTGCCTCCAACAGATTTACAATGAGGTTTAAATGAAAGAGTTGTGTATTTGCCTTTAGATTTTAAGAAAAATATTGAAACTGTTGGTATAGAGAGGAAAGTGAACCTGTAGTTATTTTACTTAATGGTGTACTTACGAAGCGTCGGAAAACATGGCAAGAGTAAGTAGATGTCATCAAAGTTAGAAAGGCTACATTATATCTCATAGAAAACTATATTTATTCTAAAAATTTATATCTTGAATTACAAGAAATATCTTTGGAAGATGATACAGAAATTTCAACTGGCCAAATTGAAAAAGTGGACAACTCCAAGAGTGAAGAAATTCCTGAACATTATAGTATTCATTCTTTACATTCAAAAGCAGTGATTGGAAATGAAGAGAGTGACGGGAACTCCTATGACTGTTTGGGAAAGAAGTTTAGAAGCCCGTTGTTCTCCACGGCTCTTCCCCACTGGAAAAGGTGGACAGATATGATGAACGACCAGTACAGATTCCAGCTTCAGAATACTGTTCAACAAGATTTTGACAGTGTGTTCCATATTTATTTCATCTTCTGTTTAAAAGTGACTTGTCTGGACTTTCATATGCAGTGAACCCCATATTGAACACAGGAGTTCATCTTAGACAACTTTCTGCAAAGGAATTTTTGGACAAAGTTGAACAAAAAGACGATAATTTAGAATCTTAGTTAATTAATTTGATGGCGTGTTAACGTGGTACTAATGAGTATTGGTATCATCGTCATGGAGAACTAAAATGTATGTTGAGGAACTTAGGAGCACCTAAGCGCTTACTTTGCTGAGTATGCATTAATATTATTATTATTGTGTCTTTTGTAAAGCGTGCAGCTTCCCCAATGGGGTGTCCCGGCGCTAAATCATTGCAATGGGGTCCCTACAGAAAGAAACCTAAGACAAACAGTTACCGGCAGAAGAGGAAGGTTTTCAAAGCGCGGCGGAATTCCGATTCAGTTCTACTCTTGCGCAGGTTGAGAGGCAACTTGTTCCATCATTGGGCAGCGACCAGCTCAAATGTTCTGCCGCCAGAACGAGATTTTTTATATTTAGGTGTAACCAGCAGGCATTTAAAGTTGGAACAAAGCGATCGGAGGTTGCAGTAAGGGCGAGGATGATTTACTTGAATTTCTACGAGAAGCAAAGTCATTCAAGTATTAAAAACATTGAATTGGAGACAGCTGGAGAACTGTGTTCCTTAGATCCTGTAAATGTGGGCAGATATTTTAATCATAGGTTACAAGCTATGATGTCTTTCATCTGCAATAAAAATAATCCACCTCTTGGAGAAGTTATTGATTTCTTTCGGAGAAAGGAGTACCCAGCCAGAGATGCAACTCTTATTCACATGCTGTAATGGATCAAGAATGCACCAAACTTTGGAACTGATACTGATGAAAATGTTTTGTCTTTAATTGAAGAATATGTTACCTGTGCCATACCAAAAGAAGGAGGGGAAAACAGCTTGAGACAACAAGTTTTACGGTTTCAAAGTCATCGATGTGGTAAATCTTGTCGACGAAAATACAAGTCAAAGGGAACATTTTATACAAAATGTCGTTTTGGAATCCCACGTCCAGTAATTTCAAAAGGAAGAGTGAAAAGTTTCATGTCATCAGTAAGACATACTATGACTCGGAAATCTCCAAAGAATACTTACAACATAAAAATAACTGGAGATTCAAAATATATTCATGACTGCAATCCAGTGATTTTGATTATGTGGAATGCAAATATGGATATCCAGTATGTTGCAGAAAATTTGATTGCTGTTGCTTGCAATATTTCATCATATATCACCAAATCTGAGAAGATGGAGTTGAAAGAAATGTGGCAAGAAATTTCGCAATAGAAGACTCTTAGTAACAAATTGTACAGCTTTAGTTTGAAGATGCTTTCCCATCGAGAGATTGGGTCCTACGAATGTTTGGATCAGTTGGCCTCTGCAAGTTTATATTCAAAGTCAAGAGGAATCATTTGGGTAAGTCTAGGTCTTCCTGCAACATGAAATCAAGTATTGAAAGCTGTACAAGAAATGCAATACTTAGCATTAAATGAACCAGAAAATACAGATATTGTTAAAAAAAATGTTGGATACGTACTATCCTAAAAGAAGTTCACATATGGAAAACATATGTCTCTATGACGAACTGCAACATTACAGCTTTAATAGAAATGTTACAGAAAACATAAATTAAGAAAAATATGCCGTAATTGGATGTGATGGATGTTTGAAAGGAAATCTTATTAATCACAGGAAACTCAGTTGTGATACTCCAAATAAAAGTGAATTTTTCTATTTAGCACTTCTGCAACTCTTCAAGCCTTGGTGTACTGAAATTGAATTACTTGGAGATTTTGACTGGTATGAAGATTCTTTTAATGCATGTAAAGAAAGCATTGAATGTAAAAATTTTGCAAATTATCTGCAAATGTTGAATGAAGAGATTGACCAAGAAACTACTATTGCAGCTGAAATAGCTAGAGACAGTTCTCAAGATAGTCAAAGTTCTGCTCCATTAAGTCAAGATCCAGTAGGACAACCAATTCTTGAAATTGATGCAGCAATAGCCATGAGTGAAGCTGGAGAAACAACCAATAGTGAAAATGGACGCCATTGATAAAATGGAACATGAAGGAGTCATTATTCTTCTCTCAGAAAAATTACAGTCACAATTGGATTCTTAGAAAAGTCTGTATCTAAGACTGCTGGTTTAGAAGAGACATTATATGTATATGTAAATTGCTGGGTAATATTACAGCATAATTTGGATGTAGAAAAAGGTTTAGTAAATGGAGCAATGAGAAAAGTTGTTGATTTTGTTATTTAGGAGAAGAGAGATGGAATAGAATTTTTGAAAATTACATTTGATCAGATTGAAGACGTAAAACAGATTGGACATTGTGCTGTTCATTTTTTGCTTGTAAAAGACATGTATGTTTGTAGAAAAAAGTTCCCTCTTTCTTTGGCATATGCTGTAACCATTCATAAATCTTGAGGTTTAAGTGTAGATAATCCTTTGGTAAATATTGGATGTACATTGTTTAAAGAGGGCATGGCATATGTTGCATTGTCTCGAGTAAGAACATTATCTGGTTTGTATTTGATTGATTTTGATGAGAAAAAGGTTAGTGCTGATTCAAACTGTGTGAGAGAGTAAAATCGGTTAAGAAGACTGTATGCTCCTAACTTAGGTGAATATTCTTTATATGAATAAAAGTGTAGTATGCCTAAAACGGAAATATGACAAAGATTTTACTGAGATTTTAAAAAAAAACAATTCAAGAGAATTATGAAGCTGCAAAGAAAATGACAATGGACAGTGTTGATGATATTGTAGGATATCAGTTAGAAAATAATTCAGGTATCAACTGTTATGATAATGTAATTATGAATGTTGACTTTTATCTAGAGGACCTTCATCTTAAAATGATGGACAAACAAGAAAAAAATTATGTTCTTTACGGCATTATATTTTTCAAAAGTTGGTAACTGATTGAACTAAAATACATACTCCTTCTGGCATTCGGCATCTTATGGATATATGTACTGATTATTTGCAATTAACACTTAATGTACAACAAGATACACAAAAATTTCTTATGTTTATGCTTGCAGTATTGGAAGATGAAGGAATAGAAATTGAAAATTTCTTTGGACTAAGTTACAGATAGAATCATAAATGTGAAGATCGTTATTTTCTTCAACCACTGAAAGAGACACTGAACGATTCATGTATTTGACAAATCAGTGTATTTTACTAAAAACATCTAATCAAGATATGAAATGTTCTCATTGTAAATCAGAAATGTTGTGAACATTATTTATAGAAAGAGTTGGAAAATATGTCATTTTAATGTTGCAATGTTGTAGAGCAGATGGAAGAAAATTGGAAACCAAAATAAAAAAAGTTATAGCAAGTCAACTATCAATTTCAGGAAGACCTTTTAAAGCTGTGACTATTATTTTCTATGATGGACCTACTACGACATCTGGACACTATACTGTGTACTTAAAGTGCAATAAGGATGGATACATTGCAATGATGCACATTTGGAATTCAAATGTAGATTGCCTTTCAAAATATGAGATTCATATATGATATTTTTGAAGCCAAAGTTTTGAAAACATCATTCAGCCTATCGGGAAGATGTGAACACAAATACAAGAGTTTATTTTGGATATTTTCAATAGAAATGGTTTTGTAAACATCATTCGGCCTATTGGGAAGATGTGGACAATTAGTATTTGCATTATTGTTTCTACTATTTATTATTCCATTTGCAAAATTGTGTTTGAAGGAAGTAGTTGCTATATTTGATCCTTATACTATACATGATGTATATGAGAGTGTATATTTTAAAAAGTGTAATTTAGAGTAATAAATGATTTAATGTAGTTTAATAAAGTAGTTTTCAAACTGTAGATAGGTAAATAAATATTTGAATTTGTTGTAATTATTTTCAGTGCAGATTTGTTTGTTTTTTACAATCAATTTGATTGTATTTTTTTTTCACTCTGTTATATGATGTTCTAAATTGAAGTCACTGTGTATGGTGAAATTCAATAAAATCTGAGAACAGCAAAAAAGAGAAACTGAATATTTATTTTTATTTATTCATTTATTTGGTGTTTTCTATAACACGAACATGACCCTGCGTAGGGTATCAGAGCGCTTTACAATTGCATTTCCAAAACTAAAACCATTTATGTTTCCAAGTCATCAGTTATTGTACCATGATTAGAACTAAACATTCAGCTTAATATACATGTATACAAACCCACAAAGGGTTAATGAATGACGAGAGGTAGCAGGTCCATAGACAATAGCTAGACTGTTGAAAATTAAGGGAGATATTTCTTCATATAGAACAATTTTGCTTCCTTTTTTAATACCGCGATGGATGGGATTCTTCTAATGTTAGGCGGGAGAGCGTTCCAGATTCTAGAAGGTGCACCGGAGAACGCTCGGTCATAAGTTATTTTCCAAAAAAAGCGAGCCAGTTTCAGTAGTAGGTCTGCAGGGCTCCTGGAGAACTGGCACCCTCCTGATAGAGTCAGTTTCTGGGCTAGGTACCCTGGTGTTTTGTAATGTATCGCTTTGTGAGTGATGCATGCCAACTTGAATTGAACTCTTGCTTTGAAGGGCAACCAGTTGAATGCTTTCAAATTAGGGGAGATATGGTCGAATTTGTGGGATCCAGATATTAGTCTTGTGGCTGCATTAAGAAAAGCTTTCAGTGGGGCTGTTGAGATCCTGAGGAGCCCGGCTAGAGTTGTGCATCGATACTCTATCCTTGATATGACCAATCCCTGAACTGTTGTTTTGAGATCTGTCTTATTTAAGAATGGTTTTAGTTTTCTACAGTAGCTTAAATGGAACCGGGCATTTTTCGCCTTCGTGTTCATATGTGCTAACATGTTCAGAATTTTGTCCAGAATAATTCCCAAAGATTTAGTAGAGTCAACAATCTTCGGAGAACACTTTAAAGCTGTGATTAGGTTGGTCCATTCTACTACATTTGATGTGCTTTTCTGGAGTGTAATCAGCAGGAATTCCATTTTCTGAGGGTTTAGCTTCAGGTGGTTGATGGTTAGCCACTGGAGGGTTCTCATTAGTGCCTGGTTCATGGTACTTATCTCTTCTGTCTATGTGACTTTGATGTACAGCTGAGTGTTATCTGTGTATGGTTCTAAGTATAGATTAAATAAAGCCAGCCATAGGGTTGACCCTTGCGGGACTCCGAATGCATTTCTGGTTGGACCTGACAATGCTTGGTTGACTATGAATTTTTGCGATCTGTTCTCAAGAAAGGAACTGAACCATTTTAGGACTGTTCCCTCTAGCCCCATTCTGTTTTTCATAAGATCCAGTATTTTAGCATGGTTTCCCGTGTCGAAAGCCGACGAAAGGTCCAGCAGGATTAGGAGGCATGTTTAGTTATGGTCGAGGGCAAGTAAAGCGTCATCCACGATGTGCAGAATTGCTGTTTCTGTGCTATGGTTTGGGCTGAATCCTGATTGGAAGTCATTTAACAGATTGAATTCTGAAATGTGAAGGCTCAATTGTTGTTGCACAGATTTTTCCAGGACTTTGGCAATATATATATATTATATGTAAGGTATATATGTTATCTACTTGTAAAATGATGTTGTATTCCTAAAAATATAATACAATATTTTACAATAATAGTATTTTTCATCTCTTTTACAGAAAGTAATACTAAAGTTTGAAAACATTTTAAATGTATTTTATAATGAAACAACTGCAAAATAGTTTGAATGAGTTTGATATCTACTTCAGTAAAGAAGGTAAGATGAAATAATGTAATACGCATAAAATTAATATGTGTAGTAACTTTTATTGCAGTCATTCATTATTTAAAACCCACTCCTCAAATCACCTCAGCAGAACCCATGCACTCCTTCAATCACCGACGTATAACCTATGTACTTACTAAATCACTGGGGCATTACCAATTAAACAACTTTAATCATTCTGGCAGTACCCATACACTCCTGCAATCACCCAGACATTACTTCTAGAGTCTTGCACTCACACACATATTACCTATGCACTCCTTTAATCATCCAGAAATTACTCCTCCGCCTATAGAATCACCTAAGCAGTAACCATGCACTCATGCAATCACCTAGGCATTACCTATGCACTTACAAAATCATCCAAACAATACCTATGCACTTACAAATCACCAAGGCATTTACAATGCACTCCTACAATCACCCAGACACTACTTATCCACTCATGTAATATCCCAAGCAATACCCAATCACTCTTCCAATCATCCATGACCTACCTATGCACTTCTCTAATCACCCAGACACTAATCATTCACTCCATCAATTACCCAGTCAGTAGCTATGGGACGTCACCGTCTTTAATTACGCGGACGACCAGCAACTCATCTTTCCTTTAAACTCTCCCTCTGCTATTCCCAACTTCCAGGCGGTCATGTCCCATATCCTTCAGTGGATGTGTCAGAACCAACTTAAATTGAACCCAGGAAAGACGGAGCTCCTCCTTCCTGGTAGGAGCTCTGCCCACTGGGGCTCGCATTTTTGGCCGGCAGAACTTGGTCTCCCTCCTACCCCGGTGGCCTCTGTGAAAAGTCTCGGGGTCACCATTGACGCTGGGCTATCTCTTGGGCCCCAGGTGGGGACAGTGGTCTCCTCCTGCATGTTCCAGCTGAGCAGGATCAGGAAGGTGGCCTACCTCCTCACCCCCGATGCCCTGCTGCAAGTTATTATGGCCCTCGTCCTCTCCCGCTTGGACTTTTCGAATTCCATCTACTATGGTTTGCCTAAATCTTCCATCCATAGGCTGCAAATCATTCAAAACCAGGCGGCGATACTGGCCCTCGGGATACCGAAATGGCAGTCTGCCAAACCTCTCCTTATCAAATTGCTTTGGCTCCCTGTTAGCCTGAGGGCAGCCTTCAAGCTTGGCTGCCTTATTTTCAAATCTCTCTCTGGTTCTTGCCCCGCTTTTTTGAAATCCCTCATTCGGCCCGACTGTCCCTCACGCAATCTTAGATCATCACACCTACACTTCCTGGCTGTCCCCTCCATCAAACTCTGTAGATCTGGTGGTCGGAGATTTGCTTACCTTGGCCCCAAACTCTGGAACTCCCTCCCCTCCCCAATCAAGACCTCTAGCACCCTCATCCAATTCGGTAAATCACTAAAAACCTGGCTCTTCCCACAATCTAGCTAAAGTCCCTCGGTCCCCTCAGCATCCAATCAGCGCCAGGAAACCCACGGTGACAGTGTGCTTTATAAGCACCCCCTTAACATAACATAACATATGCACTCCTCCTATCACTCACGCAGTATCCATGCACTTATAAAATCACCATGTACTACGCTTGCACTCCTGCAATCACCCAGGCACAAACCATGCACTCATACCATTATCCAGGCACTACCCAAAAACTCATGCAATCACTCAGGCATTACCTATACACTCTTCCTATCAACCATACATTACTTCTGCACTCAAACAATTACTCAGGCATTCCCTATGTACTTATAACATTACCATGCAGTATCCTTCCACTCCTCCAATCACCCAGGCTCTACTCATCCAATCATGCAATAACCCAGACACTACCCATGCACTGCTCCAATCACCTGTGCCTACCCATGCACTCCTCTAATCACCCAGACACTACTCATTCACTTCTCCAGTTACCCAGCCAATAGCCATGCACTCCTCCAATCACCTAGTCACTACCCATGCACTTATAAAATCACCATGCAGTATCTTTGCACTCCTCCAATCACCCAAGCACTACCCATGCACTGCCACAATCATCCATGCACTACCCATGTACTCCTATAATCACCCAGACACTACCCATTTACTCCATGAATTACCCAGCCAGTAGCTCTGCACTCTACTAGTCACTCAGACACTAGCCATGCTGTAATAAAATCACCATGCACTATTCTTGCACTCCTTCAATCACCCAGGCAGTGCCCATCCACTCCTCCAATCACCCAGGCAGTACCCATGCACTCATGCAATCACCGAGGCACTAACCATGCTCTCATGCAATCTAGGCATGGGCGGAAAATCCGTTCCGCTCGCGGATTTTGCGGATTTTCGGGAAATCCGCAATCCGCGAGATTTGCGAATTTCCCGCAAAATCCGCAAATCCGCGAGCAGCGGATTTTGCTCGCACTGCTCGCACTGTTCGCGTGAGTTCGCGCCCCGCGAATAAGTGCAAAATTGCAGAAATACGATCTTAGCAAAACTGAAAGTAACTACTTACCAGGTTCAAAAGTTCAGGCTCATCATTAGTAGCCATTTCCTGGAGTGCTTCCTGAGGGGCCCCTCCAGAGTTCAGTTGCCAGTTGAAACTATTATGTGACCCTGCTCTGAACCTCAGAATAGTTACACATATGCCACAAAGGTCCTGAATTACAGCTAAGGGAGACAAGCAGGAGCCAGGCTGGAAGTTAAAATCCATTAATCAGCCCCTAATTCATTATTGTCAGTTGGGGCAGGGCAGGTGTTGTAACTAATTTTGCAACAATGAAAGCACTTAGCAAGTGCAAAAGATCACTAATCAGGGCGCACTAAGGAAGCAGGTGCCAGCTAAAAAAATATTCTGTGACACATGAATCAGCCCCAAATTAATTCAGGTCACTTGAGGCAGGGAAGGTGGGCTTTGCTTTGCCGAAAATAATGTACACTGGACAACCAGAGGGTGTGGTGATGAAACAGAGGGTGGCATGGGTGGGCCAGAGGGTGGCATGAGTAGTCAGAGAGTGGCAGTGGTGACAGAGAGTGGCAGTGATGAAGAAGAGTGTCCCAAACAGGCTGGACACGTAGAAACAACAAGTTCGCGAAACTTGCGACCCGACAGGTAAGTTCGCAATTTGCGAAAGTGTACAAAACCCTCGCGAACTGGCAGAAACACGGGCGAACACAAAAAAAAAAAATCCGCAAATTCGCGGGAATTCGCGGATTTTGCGGATTGCGAATCCGCAAATCCGCAAAATTCGCGAACGCGAGATCCGCAAAATTCGCTCATGCTTAATGCAATCATCCAGGCATTACCTATAAACTCACGCAATCACCCAGGCAGTACCCATGCACTTACAATGTCACCCAAGCAATACCCATGCACTTACAAAATCACACAGGCATTACAAATGCACTCCTGCAATCATCCAGGCACTACTCATCCACTCATGCAATAACCCAGGCACTACCCATACACTCCTCCAATCTCCCAGCCAGTAGCCATGCACTTATCCAATCTCTCCGCCAATACTCAAGCACTTTTAAAATCACCACACACTACTGTTGCACTCTTACAATCACCCAGGGACTACCGATTTCGAGAAGCTGGCCTGGTATATGCTGTTCACTACTAGTTAAAGTGGGCAACCTTTATAGAAAGCTATCCTAGTTTTAGCTGTGGAGAGCAGCCTTCAGGCTAAGTCTCGAAGGAATGTAAAGCAGCTTGTTTTACCAGATCGGAATCTCCTGAATGACCAAATGAAACGAGAACTTTACAAGTGTTATATAAAATATATGTATTTATTACTAAACACTGTCTACTAACCTCTTTAAGACATTCGAGCAAAAGGCACACAATGCTTAATCAATAGAACAACAGTAAATGGCACAATACACAGCGGGCTCCAGGGGGAGACCGAACCATATACTAAAACAAGCATTTAAAATGCAATAGGTCTCGCAACTGGGAATTTTTGAGCTATTGGCATTGTAAATGGCAATGCCTTTTAAAAAATTAAAAGCCATTGTTACAATACCAAAAGCAACACCTATTGCATTGCATAGCATGTGTCAGTTACTGAACATATCTCGTAAGTAGGGGTGGTGCTGTGCAGGTGAGACCTGCAGGGTACGTAGTTTCAATGTAACAGCGTTAAATCCCACCACTGGTGAGGAGTGGGGTGTAGGGTGACAACGTGCACAGAATTATGTAATTTGGTTGGGGAAGGTGGTAGCCAAGGTAAAGTAACATAACATAACGCAGCTCAATAATTTATAAAGTTTGTGCCCACCTCGTGATATCTCCTGGGCCTGTTACTGTTTACTACTAACTCTACTCAATGGTACATTGTTAATCTACTCAATGGCTATACTTGTATCTACCTTGGGAGGATGCGAGGCTGAGTTGACCCGCCAAGACTTGCACACGAAGTGTGGACAAACATTCCTCTAGTAGAATCAATACTGCACTAAGCCCCTTGAGACCGGGTTTACAGGTGAGGTGCAAGCCCCTTCATGTCTCTATATATAAACAGGATGTATACATGAAAATAAGTTACACATAAGCTGCATATACAATTAATATTCTTCTATCCATGCTATAAACTATAAATATACACACATACATATAGCTATAATGTTTATCTGCATGCATTTGCAGACATCCACAAAACTCTCGACACAAATTTACTGAAAACAACTGTGGTAAGAAAAAATGACCCACATTTATAAGTATAAAAACAACCCACCTTTACAAACCCCGAGGCCTGCTCCGCGATCCAGCGAACTCCCTTGCAGCTCATTTTATAAGTGCTTACAATCTAAATGGTTGCTTATTGATATATCTCTGAGCCCCACTGCCTGCTTATGACAGTGCGGTTCAATAATACCTCTCGGGTGATTGACTTGACCTTACTAGGAAGCATGGATTTTAAGCTGCAGTCCTAGTAAGGAGGGCATGGCACAAAGGGAGGGGGGGGGCAGCGTGAATCACAGTGCCAGCAGATGGGGATGGGGGTTGCACAGGGTAGTCACGATCTGGTGGCCTTAAAGGGTGGTAGAGCGGGCAGTATCACTGCAAGACTGGTATGTGTTATATCCTGGAGAATGGCAGCGCGGCGATCTAAGCGCCATGTAGAGAGGATGGATGTTTTCGCGGCTCGGCCTAATAACATGTGAAGGATTAGAAGTACTATAGAGGGTTCTATACGTGAGGACAGCAGATGGGGTCTTGAGAGTTTAGGTACGAGTTTACATAAGTGGGTAATGTGTAAAACTTTGCAAGGGAAGGGGGCGGGATGATTGGGTGCATGGGTAACGCTGGTAAAGGGAGTCCGTTTCTCTGACTGCTGGAGGCTCTCTTTAGGGTCCCTGGGGGAGGCAACGGGCCTTCTGGGAAAAGCTGTCGACTTTGGGGCAGTGGAAATAATGTTCCAATTTCGGTGGATCAACATCCGGTGATCCTGGGCAATTTATTTTAAAACATCCTCCGAATAGCACAAAAATGTCTTTGGGGCATATTATCAAGAGCGGCGTTAAAAATTATTGCAGATTTAGCATCAGAAAACTGCTGCTTAAGCGACAATAATGGGTTTGATAATATGTCGTAGAGAATTCCAATAGAAGTCCATGTTCTGGTTTGAACATGTGCTTCTACTGGAATTCTCCAGGGCATTTTATCAAGCCCATTTTCGCCGCTTTAGCCACACTTTTCTGCCGCTAAACTGGTGATAATTTTAACGCTGATCTTGATAATATGCCCCTTTGTCCGGGTGGGACGAAATGGGTCACCATAAAAAGCAAATGCATCGACCCTGATTACGATTTAGAGGGAGACAATAGCGCACCAGTAGGAGCGAGGGGGGGGTGTACGTATTTAAGTAGCTAAGGAAGAGGGAGCGACAGGTCTAGTGACAGGGTTAATGGTGGGGCAATCCAAAAGAAGGAATTAAGATAAGGAGAATGGGGTGGGCTGGCTACGATACAAGGGGAGTTGATTTGTCAGGTATGACAGGGTACGCCGCCCAGAGATTGGGGGTTTAGCGCCATTCTGACAATGGATAGAGTCCTTTGATTTTGCAGACAATAACGGTTTGGTACAACACAAAGTGGTGTAGAATTTTGGGACAGGTACTAGGCCACAGCGTTAGAGCCCTCGGACAGGCCGTATTTGGGAGTTTTTGCCGGGGAGCAACAGTTTTGCACCGGCCTCGATTTCATGACCGGGTGTGGTGCTTCGCTGGATGTGGAGGGTGAATGTTGCCACCTCTGAGGTCACCAGCTCAGGGTCATTGATGGGGTCCTAGATCTTCGTCGAACCAAACCAGAGGTCCGCAGATCGGGGGGACCTTGCATGGGCACTTTGTGAGGCAGGTGCAATAGCTGAGTGACTGCCAGACTTACATGACTGACTGATGACAGTGCATGACACAGAACAGTGCAAACTGAGAGCAGAAGTAGGCCAGGGGCAGGGCTGAGACTGTCAATACACTGACAACAGCTCAGGTCCACTCCGAACTTTTTCTGTTCCGGACGGCGGGCAACAAAGTGCGAACTCACCTGCAGCTCCGAGCTATCTGGCTGTGCTGGCTGCAAAATTGCCCAAATTAAACTCTGGTCTGGCTACGAGTTGCAGCCTAAAACTCAATCTCTACATGACGGCTGGTAACTGTGCCGCTTGGTAATTAAAATAAGGTAGGCAGCCCTTCCCAAAGCGAGCTGCCAGACCGGCCCCCCAAGCCTGCCACAGCAACACGCACTGCCTGCTAATACAAAACAGGGGTACTACAGCAGCGCTCAGACAATTTGGTAATTTCACTGGGGTATGAGTGACATTGCAGCCGATGTGAGTGGCGCTGTCCTGCGAGCAGGGGTCAGTCAGAGAAGACGAGGAAAACATAAGTCAGGGAGAGAGGGAGGCTGGGAGAGTGCCAGTATCCGGAAGTGTTATTTTAAACACACCGCCTGCAGCAGCCCTGGCTAGGAGAGCCAGTGTGAGGAGAGGGTGGAGAGAGCAGGGCAGGCCGAGCAACTCCATTGTCTGCCGTGAGCCGGGTGTGTGACCGTGCTAAGGCCACGCTAATTAGAAACAGATGGTGGCCCCTATAAAGATAAGAAATTGCTTCACGACCACCTTGAAGCAGACTATCCAGTAAGGATGGGCCGGAAAAAAGGGAGAAAGAGCAGTGGCCCAAAAATATCCTTTTCAATGGGAAGCCAGCATTTAGCATAAACGCTGACGTGACCCAATGAAAATTATGGTTGGGGCTTCAAGTCCCCTTCTGAAATCTCCTCTCTCACTTTAGGGCTCGCCAAGCATGCGCTGCAACACTAGGCGAGACCTAAAAATAGTAAAACAACAACAACTTCACCAGACCCAGTGCGTAGAGCACTTAAAATCACTGGAACCCCAAGAAACCACCCAAAGGAGTGACACAGGGAGCCCACGGAGGACGGGTGCAGTGTGGGAACACAGACGCGAGCTCCCTACAACTGTATGGGAAAGTAGCGTCTGGAAAATTACAGTTTAAGGACACTTCGGAGAGGACTTCAAGCAAACCCTTTGGAACATAGAAGGTTCTAAGGCCACCAGCCTTGTGAGTTCCGAGGTACCTGCGTTACCTATCCCAGAGGAGCCAGGTGCATAGGGGTCAAGTGGTGTCGGAAACCCTCATCGTTTTCAATGGCGTGATGCGAAGAAGTGCTGCTGCTTGGAAGATGAAATGTGTCAGGTGGAATCCAAGCTTGGATCATGAGAAGAACCGGAAAGCAGAGGGATGCATCCGAAGAGCCACCATGGGAGGAAGATCCTTCTCCCACCTGGCAGCCAAGACTTGGAACTCCCTCCCCATCCACCTCTGTCTGACCCAAGACCACCTCTCCTTCAGGAAGCAACTCAAGACCTGCGCCTTGAGACCCTCCGGGTCTCAAGACCCTTGAGAGCCTTGAGACCCTCCGGGTGAGTAGCACGCTATACAAATATCTTGATTGATTGATTGATTGAGTCTGGGTCACTTCAGGGTGACCAGGAGCTCGTTAGACGAATGCCCACCGATGTCAGGTGCTTCATGTGTGAAGATAGGATGCTTGAATCTAAAGCCACGGGGACCAGAATATCGATGTTGATGATGACCAAAGTCTGGAGGTGAGCTGTCGCACAAAGGATGTCGAGCGCAGTGTCCGGATTAAACACCAACAAGCCTTGGTAACGGCAACCCACGTGGACAAAAGAAACAAGTTACGATGAGGACCAGCAAGGTCCAGGAGAATCTCCACGCTATCTGGAGTCAGTACACATCTGGAGCAACCAGGAAAGCCCTATGCTGCTGCAAAAGTACACGGTGCACAGGGGTTCGGGTTGCAAGATCTCCACGAGGGATACTGCTCTCAGGGCTGTTGAGAGAGCAGATCGACCTCAGAGATGCTTGGGAGCCTACCTGTGTTGCAGACGTGAGTCCCTTGCTCACTTTGCCACTGGATTCAAGCAAGCCAGGCTGAAGACGGCTGGAATGCCAGAAACCGGTCCTCGGAAGCTTGTTTCCGGTCCAGGGAAGACATGGCTTGGCAGTTCGGGCTGGACTGTTCCCATGAGGCACAGGGTCAGACTGATTTGCATATAGCTATGTCTGAACTGGGGTGGCAGAGTGGGCTAAAGAACGGTGATGGATTAAACCCAGATCTTTTGACTGGGTGTGAGTGTTTGATTGATTCAGATGCTCCGTCCATCACCACCCCCTTTTGTACCGCTAGGTATTGGATGGGCATCAGTCCTAGTGACTGCATTGAGACCCCTATAGTCAACACATATCCTCATCTCTCTCTTACCACCCTGGGTGTGAGGTTTTGGTACCAAGACTACTGGACTAGCCCAAGGGCTATCTGAGGGCTCAATTACTCCCAGTTCCAACATTTTCTGGACTTCAGTCCTGACGCTGTATCTAACAAGGTCAGGTTGCCTATAAATTTCATTTTTAACAGACAGACTGTCACCTGTGTCCACTTCATTAGTGCACAAGGTAGTCTGACTTGGAGTCACAGAATGTCTATACTGATTGAGGACTTTCCTACAATCAGTTTGCTGTTAGTCAGTGAGGCTGCCGGCCAATGCTACACCATCAACTGAATCATCATCAGGGTTCTGTGAGAGCTGGTGAGGGAGTGGATCACTCTCTTCCTCCTGTCCTTCATCAGTAGCCATGAGCAAGCCCATGTCTGCCCTGTCAACATATGGTTTGAGCTTGTTCACATGGAGCACGCCATGGGGGCTCCTGGGAGTTCCAAGGTACACCAGGTAGGTAACCTCTCCATTCTGCTCAATTATTATTTGAGGGCCACTCTACTTGTCTTGGAGGGCTGTTGGGGCCACAGGCTCCCACACCCATACTTTCTGTCCTGGCTGATAAAGAGCCAACACAGCCTTTTGGTCATGCCAGGCCTTTTGCAATTCCTGGCAAGCCTCAAGGTTTTTGGATGCCTTCTTCATGTATTCAGCCATCCTAGAGCAGACACCAAGTACATAGTCCACAATATCCTGTTTATGGGGTTCGAGAGGTAACTCCCATCCCTCCTTCACTAGACATAAAGGACCCCTAACTGAATGTCCAAACAGAAGTTCAAAAGGGCTGTAACCAACCCCCTTCTGAACAACCTCTCTGTAGGCAAAGAGAATGCAGGGCAAAAGTATGTCCCATCTATACCTGAGCTTTTCAAGAAGACCTTTAATCATGCCCTTGAGGGTTTTGTAGAATCTCTCAACTAACCCATTTCATTGTGGGTAATAAGGGGTGGTAAATTTATAATTTATCCACACTCCTTCCACATAGCAGTCAAGTAACTAGACATACAGTTTGCATCTCTGTCGGATACAACCTCCTTATGAAAACCCACTATGGAAAATATTCCCAGTAGGGGTCCAGTAACAACAGGAGCTGTGGTAGACCTAAGTGGAATTACTTATGGATACCTCTGTGCCCAGATGCAGTTTGAGAATCCATGGGACCAATAATGTCATTCCCCACCCTCTCCAAGAGGTAATGGTATCAGGGGGCCTTTGTAGTGCCACCCGCCTCACTAGTGGCTTGGAAAGTGACAAAGGGGCAACAAAACTCCTTTGTGTTCTCTGACATGTGAGCCCAATTAAAGTGAGGAACAGGTCTGTCCCAGGTCTTGTTTTGGCCTAAGTGTCCTGTTAATAGGATATCAGGTGCCAGTCTCAATAGGAAGCCCCTAAACTTCAGAGGTATAACCAACCTCCCGGTGGCACCAAGTCTGGGGTCTCTATCCTCTGAGTATAAGAGTCCATCAACCCAGTAGATCCTGTGGGACCCGCTGGCACTCCCAGCAGCCTCATCAGCAGCTTGCTGTCTGAGGGGTTCAAGAGAGGGGTAGCTCACCTTCTCCTTGCTCAGATCTGTCCTCGAAGAGCTCCCTGTCCCCAAGAACTTGCCCTGATCAGGTCCAAGTTCCTCTGAGACAGTTCCTTCTTCAGGACTAAGATCATCTCCCTAAAAAGACTGATCTGTACTCTGAGGCAGTGGGGTAGACACCACCTTACCCCTACTGCTCCTTCTCTTGGAAGTCACCTGGTCCATTATTCCACGATCCAGGGCCTTTTTAGTGGAAGACAGTTTGGTATGTGGTTTCTGCTTGCAGAGTTTAGTCCAGATAAAATCTAAAATTCTGTAGTCAGGATTCCTACTTTATACCCAAGGAAAGGGTTGGACAAACTCTGGGGACCCACCTATGGGAGGGTCAGGACAGAGGGGTGACTACACCTATGTCATTTGTCCAGTTTTAAATCAGAGCAGGAGCAAATGGCTCCTGCAACCGGTTTGAGCTGGACTATGCACAGGGACACCAAATGTGCCCACAGTCCACTCTTTCTGGCACTCTCAAAGTGCACCCACCCAGCCCCAATACACTAAAGCCTGACTGGGAGGTGGTCACACCTCCCTGCGACAGGAAACCTATTGTCAGGCCTTCCTTTGCTCGAGCTTGGCTCAGCAGCAGGAGGGGAGACTTGTGCCTGTGGCTGGCAGCCATCAAGGGTGACGGAGGACAAGTGGCACAAAATTTTAAAGACAGACTGCTTGAAATAGGAGAATGGATGGCTACAAACTGCCTCAAGCTTAACTCAGAAAAAACTGAGGTAGTCATCTTTGGACCGCTTCTCCCAGTATGGTCATCATGCTGGTGGCCAGCAGCCTTTGGTTCACCTCCCATTCCAACAGCTAAAGTCAGGAACCTGGGCGTCATTTTTGACGAAGGTCTCAGCTTTATGGACCATGCAAACAAAGTTGCTACCATGGCCCATTATAAACTGAAAATGATCAGAAAGATTCGCCCCTTTCTTACGGGTGCAGCAATTGAAACATCGGTTAGTGCGTTAGTTCTGTCATCTTTAGACTATTGTAACGGTCTATTTCTCAATGCTCAGGTCAGGGTCACAAAAAAGTTACAGTCCATACAGAACGCGGCTGCACGACTGCTTTCTGGAACCTCTAAGTTCGATCCTATATCGGAAACGATAAGGCAGTTTCATTGGCTATCGATCCAAAACAGAATAAAGTTTAAGTCCTTGTGTATAGTCTACAAGGCACTTAACAACCAAGGGCCGCACTCTCTTAAAGGCCAACTGAAACCTTACATACCCCGCAAAAAGCTTCGCTCTTCTACCTTACACCAATTAGTAATCCCACGATCAAAAACAGTGTCTTGGGGTGACCGCCGCTTTTCAGTGGCGGCACCCAAACTCTGGAATACTCTCCCTCAAAACATCAGGATGAGTCCCTCACTCTACCAGTTCCGAAAACTTTTAAAGACATGGCTCTTCAATCAATGAGACTGTGAGTACAAGTAGGAAACAGATGAATTTTAGCGCTGAGACGCCTGCGGGTATTCGCTGCGCTCTATAAATGTCAAAAATAAAATAAATAAATAAAATAAAATAAATCAATTTTGTGATGCCCAGGTAGAGAAAGCTGGTACCGGGTGTACCAGTGTTTCACATAAGTCCCTCTAAAAGGGTGGGATTATAGCTTATGATTCCAAGATGTTTGACACCAAACACAACATGTTTCTAAGCAGCCGTTTTAAAGTTAGTATTTACTGCGAGTTTATAATGCACTTAAATATATATGGATGGCTGCATCACAGACAACCATGGAAAATAGGTTCCAAAAGCTTTAGAGGGGCTCTGCTCGTGCAAGGGCACCCTCTCGAATAAAACTGAGCACCATGCCTTCAGGATTGATAAGGCCTGCCATAGGGGTGACTGATAGGTTTATAGGTGCAGTGATTTAGTATAGATATAGGTAACCTATATCTAAGTAAGGGGTGCATGCACCACCTTACACAGGCTACAGTAGCAGACCTGTGGTGCCATTTTGAATGGCCTGTCAGGAGTGGAACATTTCATGCTTCAGCCCCTGGGAGGCCTCTGGGGTACCTATGCCATGGGTACATGGTATATTATATACTAGGGACTGATAAGGGTACCCCAGTATCCAATCTGGAGTGTATCTAAAGTACATGTAATCAATTTAGATCAGAATGCAGATAGACTGGGGTCCTGAATAGCAGGATCCCAGTCAGTCTAAGTCAAAAACAGTGATACATCAGCAACAAGTGGGGGTAACTATGAGAAGTAGATCCTACTCTCCTACACCGATGCACTCATGTAATCATCCAGGTATTACCCATAAACTACTGTAATCAGTCAAGCATTACCCATGCACTCATCCAATCACCCATACATTACATGTGCACTCATGCAATCACCCAGGCAGTATCCAAACACTTAGAAAATCACACAGGCACTACCCATACACTCGACCAATCACCAAGGCACTACCCATCCACTCATACAATAACCCAGACACTACCCATGCACTGGTCCAATTCATGTACTCCTCTAATCACACAGACACTACTCATTTACTCCTTCAATTACCAAGCCAGTAGCCATGCACTCTACTAATCACTCAGACACTAGACATGCTCTTATAAAATCACCATGCACTATTCTTGCACTCCTTCAATCACCCAGGCAGTGCCCATCCACTCATTCAATCACCCAGTCACTAACCATGCAGTCATGCAATCACCCAGACACTAACCATGCACTCATGCAATCATCCAGGCATTACCTATAAACTCATGCAATCAACCAGGCTTTACACATGCACTTACAATATTAGCCAAGCAATACCCATGCACTTACAAAATCACCCAGGCCCTACCCATGTACTCCTCTAAACACCCAGGCACTACTTATCCACTCATACAATCACCCAGGCATTACCCATGCACTGATCCAATCACGTATGCACTAGTCATGCCCTCCTCTATTCATCCAGACCCTACTCATTCACTCCTTCGATTACCCAGCTAGTATCCATGCACTCCTCCGTTCACCCAGTCACTACCCATGCACTCATGCAATCATCCAGGTGCTACCCTTCCACTCATGCAATCATCCAGGCATTACCCATAAACTAATGCAATCAGTGAGGTATTACCCATGCACTCTTCTAATCACCCATACATTACCTCTGCACACATGCAATCACCCAGGCATTAACCAAGCAATTACAAAACCTTCCAGGCACTACTCATGAATTCATGCAATCACGCAGACACTATTTATACACTCCTGCAATCACCCAGATACTGCCCATGTACTCTTCGATGTACCCTGGCATTAGTCATGCACTCCTTCAATCACTCAGACACTACCACTGCAGCCATGCACTCAATCAATCTCCCAAAATTAGCCACATAATCATGTAATCACTCAGGTAGTACACTTGCACATCTCCAATCACCGAGGCACTATACATGCATTCATTCAATCGCACATGCAGTACCCATTCACTTCTCCATATATTTCACTTACCATAATTCATACAACAATTACAAATTTGTCTATTTTTAAACCAAGTAGGCGGTTCTGAAAAGAACCACTTTTTTTCCTTCTTTTTTCTTTTCTTTTTGTGTGTGTTTTTTAAACTCTTTTTTGGTGTTTTTTTAATAGAATGAAAAAATTAACATAACCAACGGTGAAACTTTAAAACAATATGCAATTTCAAAGTCATTTCAAAAAACAAACACAGAAAAAAATTAACAATGGTTGTTATCATTTGCAACCATAACAGTATTCAATGATTGCTCGCCATGGCACAAGATTGCTTTGCATTTGATGTAAGTCTGCTGCACTCTAGCAAATTGAGGTACAATCTGCGGTTTTGATGATGCAGACGAACCGGATGAAGCGTTTGCTTGTCCACTGTTGTCCCGTCTTGCTTGCTTTTCAAGGTCACGTCTGTTCTGTTCTCTCGCAAGATGGAGTATTTCTTTTCAGATTCTCATGACAACCCATTTTTAAATAAGATACACGTAACCTTGCAGGCTTTAACTTTCTTATCCCCTTGTGGAAATGTAAAGAAATCCCATACAATGCTTTTGTACTTCACATTGACCAGCTCTTCCAACTCATCTTCATCTTTAGGTGGAAGCTGCTGTGCTGGATTTGAAGCAGCCATTTCTGATGAATTAAAAAAAAACACAAAAAAACACAAAGAAGAGCAAAGCAGAAGACCTGTCATTACTGAGATGCAGTTGAAAGAATAAAAACATAGGGTGGGGTCCTTCAAGTTCTGGATTCAAGAGCTTTTTAAGCAATCAAATACTTTATTTTAAAGTCACATGGGATTCGCGCACCAGGCGTGCATGGGCGCGCACCTGGCGCACCCGGCACAAATTCTGAAAAATATATATAACAATAATATATCTTTTTTACAATTAAAAATAAATGATATTTACAGTTATATTAAATAATCTCTTTTTTTATTATATATAATAAAGTTATATACATATACTTTTAAAACTTAAAGATTTGCGATGGATTCGTGCACACAGCGTGACCTCCGGAACTGTGTATGAAATGTTACGCGGGGCTGGAATTCGTGCACCTGTCACTTACGAAGCACGCATCCTACAAGATTTAACCAACGTGGTGGCTTGGGTTCTCGCACCCACTGAGACAGTTACATGATTGGTACGCAAATCCACTTTTTTATTTAAAAAAAAATTATATTTATATGGAAATAGAAAATATTAAATTATTTTTATAAGAATTAGAAAACTAATAAAAAATTACCTTGGGACATTAAACTTAGAAATTATCATTTAACCCCTCCCATGCTCATGACGAGCTCAGCTTGTCATGAGCCACGGTGGCCGTGTGCTCATGACGAGCTGAGCTCATCATAACGGCTGCAACACTCGCACGCGGGGCTAATTCCCCCGCTGTGCTGAGCGTTCCATGAAAACGAGCAGAGCTTGTCATTAGCACAGGGCCACCATGGCTCATGATGAGCTGAGCTCCTCATGAGCACCGGGGCGCTGTGCTCGCCCCCGCACCACCAGCACAGAGGCGGAATTACACTCGCGGCCAAGCGGTTAAAAATCTTTTGAAATTCACTGAAAAGACCATAGGTTTCAGGGACGTTATAGTTGGAAATTAGCATCAAAAAAACCTTTGAAATTCACTAAAAAAACATAGGTTTCAGGGACTTCATGTTAGAAATTAGAATTTAAAACCTTTGCAATTCACTGAAAAAACCTTAGGTTTCACGGACGTTATAGTTAGTTGGGCTTTCACTCGTACAAAACCTGAGAAATGTGTCTGTTATAGTTAGTTGTGCTAACTATAACTCACGCCCCTGTAATGCACTGCCGATGGCGTCACATATTACATTATTCATGACATGGTCAGTAACATCACTGATGACACCACTGATGACATCTTAAATGACATCACTGATAACATCATCCATGTGATAATCTGATGCACCTCCTAACACCTTACTACATACCATCTGAGATGTCATGAGTGATGTCACTGACCATGTCATGAGTTATGTACTATGTGACATCATCTGCTGTGCATTGCAGGGGCCCAAGTTATAGTTAGCTCAACTAACTATAACGGCTGAAGTTTTGTATGAGTGAAATGTCCAATTAACTATAACGTCCCTGAAACCTATTGGTCTTTCAGTGAATTTCAAAGGTATTTAAATGCTAATGTCTAACTATAACATCCCTGAAACCTATGTTTTTTAGTAAAAAAAGAAAAAAAGAAAAAAGAAAGATATAGATATATCTCCAAACACTACAGGCATATGAGGTCCTCAAGCTAGACTCTGACACAGCTGTTCCACTACTCAGATAAGCTTTATTAATTCATTTAAGAGCTGTAATGAATTTCGACAGAGCGGTGTAAAAAGTAAGTATGGCCGAAATTTGCGAATTGGCGGTCGGCGAATTCGTGCGAAATGGCAAAAAAAATCTGCGTGTTCGCGAATTTTCCAGCGAACTTACGGATTTTTGTGCCATTTGCACAAACATGTGACCATGTGTGCCTGTAACCTTGCCAGCGCGCCAAAATGCACCAAGGTCCCTTGAGTGAGCTGGCCATTTTAGTGGGGACGGGCGGGAAGACGTTTCCTACCGCTAGTGTGCGGTGGACGGGGCCAAACGGGTGGGGCTTCTATGCGAGTTCACATGCATCTTGTTTATAAAGGGTCAGAGACCGAGCAGAGCAGCAGATGAGGAGAAAGCAGCCTCCTGGTCACAGGAGCTACACGGGGATGGTGCTCGGGAAACTCATGGATGCAAAAATACGTTTGGCACAGGACCCCAGAATCCTTCAGATGTCCAAGATAGCTCTTCTGCGTGTGTTGGTACAAAGCCATTCTGATCCTGCTCAGTGGGTTCAGGCGCATACAGCTACTGCTGCTGGACAATGTCCCATCCCATACTAAACTGCACCGTACAGGCATATGCTGGCGCTGGGCAGTAAGGTGTAGTGGCATGCAGGTGCTCCACGCCTGGTACATGCGCATACCGGTGCCGAGGGGACACGTGTTTATTGGTGCTGTGTAGAAAGTTATGACTTTACATTTTGACTGCACCAGACGGTGGTACCACCTACACGGATCAGGAGCATCCAGGCACCTGACTTCATGGTGTAAGAGCATAATGGTGCTATACGGTACGGGTATATATGTACTGGGGGCAGGGGGGCACTTAGCACAATGTGTGCTCATACCCAGAGGGCTCCCAGGCAATTGAGCACAAATGATTTTCACACTGAGAGGGATCCGGGGCAGTTCAACAGCACGGGGGCTCATACACACAGGGCCGCAAGGCAGTTCAGTAGCGCGTGGTCTCACAACCCCTGGGCAGCTCAGCAGCGCATGGGCTCACACCCACAGGGCTCCCGGGCAGTTTAGCAGCGCCAACCTCTGGTTCATCACTGCCACCCTCTGGTTCATCACTGCCACCCTCTGGTTCACCACTGCCGCCCTCTGGTTCACCACTGCCACCCTCTGGTTCACCACTGCCACCCTCTGGTTCATCACTGCCACCCTCTGGTTCATCATTGCCACCCTCTGGATCATCACTGCCACCCTCTGGATCATCACTGTCACCCTCTGGTTCATCACTGCCACCCTCTGGTTCATCACAGCACCCTCTGGCTCACCAGTGCCACCTTCTAGTTCATCACTGCCATCCTCTGGTTCATCACTGCCACTCTCTGGTTCACTACTGCCACCACCTGGTTGGTCACTGCCATCCTCTGGTTCATCACAGCACCCTCTGGTTCACCACTGCCACCCTCTGGTTCATCACTGCCACCTTCTATTTCATCACAGATCCCTCTGGTTCACTACTGCCACCCTCTGGTTCATCACTGCCACCCTCTGGTTCATCACAGCTCCCTCTGGTTCACCACTGCCCCCCTCTGGTTCATCACTGCCACCCTCTGGTTCATCACTTCCATCCTCTAGTTCATCACTGCCACCCCCTGGTTTACCACTGCCACCCTTTGGATCATCACTGCCAACCGCTGGTTCATCACTGCCACCATCTGGTTCATCACTTCCATCCTCTAGTTCATCACTGCCACCCTCTGGTTTACCACTGCCCCCTCTGGTTCACCACTGCCACCCTCTGGTTGATCACTGCCATCCTCTGGTTCATCACAGCACCCTCTGGTTCACCACTGCTACCCTCTGGTTCATCACTGCCACCCTCTGGTTCATCACAGCTCCCTCTGGTTCACCACTGCCACCTTCTGGTTCATCACTGCCACCCTCTGGTTCATCACAGCACCCTCTGGTTCACCACTGCCACCCTCTGGTTCATCACTGCCACCCTTTAAGTAATCACTGCCACCCTCTGGTTCACCACTGCTACCCTCTGGATCATCACTGTGACCCTCTGGTTCATCACTGCCACCCCCTGGTTCACCACTGCCACCATCTGGTTCATCACTGCCACCCTCTGGTTCACCCTTGCCAGCCTCTCGTTTATCACTGCCACCCTCTGGTTCATCACTGCCACCCTCTGCTTCACCCCTGCCATCCTCTGGTTCACCACTGCCACCCCCTGGTTCATCACAGCACCCTCTAGTTCATCACTGCCACGCTCTGGTTCACCACTTCCACCCTCTAGTTCACCCCTGCCACCATCTGGTTCATCACAGCACCCTCTGGTTCACCACTGTCACCCTCTGGTTCACCACTGTCACCCTCTGGTTCATCACTGCCACCCTCTGGTTCATCACTGCCACCCTCTAGTTCACCACTGCCACCCTCTGGCTCACCACTGCCACCCTCTGGTTCACTCCTGCCATCCTCTAGTTCATCACTGCCACCCTCTGGTTCATCACTGCCACCCTCTGGTTCACCACTGCCACCCTCTGGTTCACCACTGCCACCCTCTGGCTCACCACAGCACCCTCTGGTTCACCACTGCCACCCTCTGCTTCACCCCTGCCACCATCTGGTTCATCACTGCCACCCTCTGGTTCATCACTGCCACCCTCTGCTTCACCACTGCCACCCTCTGGTTCATCACTGCCACCCTCTGGTTCACCTATGCCACCAACTGGTTCATCACTGTCACCCTCTGGTTCACCACTGCCACCCTCTGGTTCACCACTGCCACCCTCTGGTTCATCACTGTCACTCTCTGGTTCATCACTGTCACCCTCTGGTTCAACACTGCCTCCCTATGGTTCATCACAGCACCCTCTGGTTCACCACTACCACCCTCTGGTTCACCACTCACACCCTCTGTTTCACCACTGCCACCCTCTAGTTCATCACTGCCACCCTCTGGTTCACCACTGCCACCCTCTGGTTCATCACTGTCACCCTCTGGTTCATCACTGCCACCCTCTGGTTCATCACAGCACCCTTCGGTTCACCACTGCCACCCTCTGGTTCACCACTGCCCCCCTCTGGTTCATCACAGCATCCTCTGGTTCACAACTGCACCTTCTGGTTCATCACAGCACCCTCTGGTTCACCACTGTAGATTATGGGGAGAAAGCACACCTGCCCAGCCTCAAATGGGGGCTGGTTAATGTGTTACTGAATTTGAGCTTCAAGTCCGGCACCTGCTTCCTTATCTGTAAGTGCTTTCTGTTGTGGTTTAATTTTTGTGACAGCCTGGAGCATTGTATCATGCTTGTAACCTTTTTTCGAGGGTCAGAGCAGGGTCAGAGAATAGTTGCAAGTAGGCAACAACTCTAGAGGCACCGCTCAGGAAGCACTTACAGGGTTACAGCAGGTGCCCAAGTTGAAGTTAATTTCTTTGTAACCATTTTGTAAATGGTTACAAAGAAATTAGCTTCAACTTGGGCACCTGCTGTAACCCTGTAAGTGCTGCATGTACTTCAGTTTTTGAAAATCTGTCCCGCACACGATTTCGCAGATTTTTCTGCAATTTCGCGAGATTCGTGGACCGCGAAATTGCAAAAAATCCGCAAATTCCGCGAACGGAACGGATTTTACGCCCATACTTAGTAAAAAGGGGCGTGGCCTCTGACCACTCTCAGTAATCCAGCTGTGTGGGGCTTACTGGCAGTAACAGGAGGGCTAGTTGGCCCCTAAGGACCCCGAGCAGTGAAGGGGACTTAAATCCCCATCCAAGAGTGTGCCAGGAGTGTGTTTGCATAGTGCCAGCCCCCTTTCTCCATCACTCTGCAAACATGACTACTAGTTGAAAAGAACTTGCAATGAAACAGGTTTAGCATTTGCGAGAGTTAGAGCTATTGGCGTTGTAAATGTAATAGATTTTTCCTAATGTTTTTTGGTGTAGAGTGGATGTACGTTCTGTGTAGTGGAATTATGTGGTATGGGTATGTTGTCCAGTGAAATTATGTGATAGAAAGTATGTGGTATTTGGTGTATAGGAATTAAGTGGAGTGGGATTATGTGTTTTGAGGAGTAACTATGTGGTATTGTAGTCTGTGTTGTGGAGTGGTAACCTCAGGTAGAGTCTTCATCATTTCCATAGAAGCTAAACTATAAACTCAATGAGACACAATAAAAGAAGGAACCACTGAGGAGAACTTCTGGACCTAGTCCAAGGTATGAGCAGGGCCACTGGAATTATGTGGCTGTTCGGCTGCACCAATTTTCACATAATCAAACATTTTCCACATTTGCAAAATATTCCTTCATCTGCCACATAATCTGCAGATTTGAACAAAAAACATTGTTTCTAACTAAAATGGCTCAAAGTTCCCCAAAAATTCAGCGTCACAGGGTAAAGCATGATGGAAGGCCCTTTAAAAAGCTGGAATGGTCACGTGTTACTTATGGCTAAATATGGGTGTTAAATTGGTACAAATGGTGCACAAACCTCTCTTCTTTCTGTGCCTCTCTTGCCTCTTTCTGCATTTCTCTTGCTTCTTTTTGCACCTTTTGTCTTCTTTTTGCACCTCACTGTCTTCTTTATGCACTTCATTGCCCCTTTCTGCACTTCTCTGTCCCATTTCTGCACCCCATTTGCCTCTTTCAGCACCTCGGTTGCTTTTTTCTACAGATCTCTTGCCTCTTTCTGCACTTCTCTTGCCTCTTTCTGCACCTCACTTGCCTCTTTCTGCACTTCCCTTGCTTCTTTCTGCACCTCTCTTGCCTCTTTCTGCACCTCACTTGCCTCTTTCTGCACTTCCCTTGCTTCTTTATATACATCTCTTACCTCTTTCTGCCCCTCTCTTGCCTCTTTCTGCATTTCTCCTACCTGTTTCTGCACTTCCCTTGCCTCTTTCTGTACCTCTCATGCCCGTTTCTGTACCTAACGTGCCTTTTTCTGCACCTCACTGTCTTCCCTCTGCACCTCTCTTGCCTCTTTCTGCATTTCTCTTGCATCTTTCTGCACTTCTTGAGTCTCTTTCTGTACCTCGCTTGCCTCTTTCTTAATCTCCAGTGCCTCTTTCTGCACTTATTTTGCTTCTTTCTACACTTATATTGCATCTTTCTATACTTATCTTGCCTTTTTCTGCACCTCACTTGCCACTTTCTGCTCTTTTCTTGCCTCTTTCTGAACCTCACTCTCTTCTTTCTGCACCCCTCTTGCCTCTTTCTAAACCTCACTTGCTTCTTTCTGCATCTCCCTTACATCTTTATGCACCTATATTGCTCTTTCTGCAACTATGTTGCTTCTTTATGCATCCTTCTTGTCTCAGCACCTCTTTGCTTCTTTCTGCACTTCTCTTCCTTCTTTCTGCTCTCCTCTTGCTTCTTTCTGCACCCCTATTGTCTCTTTGTGCACCTGCTGTACCTCTTTCTGCATACCTCTTGCTTCTTCCTGTACCCCTCTTGCCTCTTTCTACACCTCTATTGGTTCTTTCTGCACTGCTCTTGCTTCTTTCTGCACCTCACTGCAAATTTCTGTATCCCTCTTGCCTTTTTGGGCACCCCATTCCCTCTTTCTGCACCTTTCCTGCCTGTTTATGCACCTTTCTTGCCTCTTAATGCGCATCTGGTGCTTCTTTCTGCACTTCTCTTGCTGCTTTCTGTGTCCCATTTGCCTAATTCAGAACCTCTGTTGCTTCTTTCTGCACTTCTCTTGCTTCTTTCTGTACCCCTCTTGCCTCTTTGTGCTCCTCTCCTTCCTCTTTCTGTACCTTTCTTGCCTGTTTCTGCAGTTCTATTGCACTATCTGCACCCCTGTTGCTTCTTTCTGTACCTCTTGTGCTTCTTTCTGTAAGTCTCTTGCCTCTTTCTGCACATATGTTGGTTCATTCTGCACTGCTCTTGCTTCTATCTGCACTTAGATTGCAAATGTATGCATCCCTCTTGCCTCTTTCTGCACCCTCTTCCGTATTTCTGCACCTCTCTTGCCTCTGTCTGCATTCCTGTTCCTTCTTTCTGTACCCTTTTGCCTGTTTCTGCAACTCTACTGCCACTTTCTGCAGTTCTTTTGCTTCCTTCTGCACCTCTGTTGGTTCTTTCTGCACTGCTCTTGCTTCATTCTGCACCTCTTTTGTACATTTCTGTACCTCTTTTGCCTCTTACTGAACCTCTGTTGATTGTTTCTGCACATCTCCTGCCTCTTTCTACACCCCACTTGCCTCTTTCAGCACCTCTGTTGTTTATGTCTGCACTTATCTTGCTTCTTTCTCCACCCAACTTGCCTCTTTCTGTACCCCCGTGCCTCTTTGTGCACCTCTCCTTCCTCTTTTTGTACCTCTCTTGCCTTTTACTGCAGTTCTCTTGCCTCTTTTTGTACCTCGTTTGCTTCTTTCTGTACTGCTCTTGCATCTTTCTGTAACTCTCTTGCCTCATTATACACCTATGTTGGTTTATTCTGCACTGCTCTTGCTTCTTTCTGTACCTCTGTTGCAAATGTATGCATACCTCTTACCTCTTTCACTCCCCTCTTCTGTCTTTTTGCACCTCTCTTACCTCTATCTGTACACCTGTTCCCTCTTTCTGCACTTCTCTTGCCTCTTTCTGCTCCCCTCTAGCCTCTTTCTGCACCCCTCAATGCTCTTTCTGCATACCTGTTACTTCTTTCTGCACTTCTCTTGCTCCTTTCTGTACCTCTCTTGCTTCTTTTTGCACTTCTTTTGCCTCTTTCTGCAACTTTCTTGCTTCGTTGTGCACCCTTGTTGTCTCTTTCTGTATTTGTCTTCCCTCTTTCTGCTCCTCTCTTGCTTCTTTCGGCACTTCTATTGCTTTTTTCTGTACCTCTCTTCCTTATTTCTCCACCCTTCTTCCCTTTTTTACAACCCTCTTGTCTCTTTCTGAAGTTTTTTTGCCATTTTCTGCACCTCTCTTGCTTCTTTCTACACCTCACTTGCCTCTTTCTGTACTTCTGTCGCTCCTTTCTGTACCTCTCTTGCTTCTTTCTGTACTTCTTTTGCCTCTTTCTGCAACTTTCTTGCCTCTTTGTGCACCCGTGTTGTCTCTTTCTCCACTCACCTTCCCTCTTTCTGCACCTCTCTTGCTTCTTTCGCACTTCTCTTGCTTCTTTCTGTATCTCTCTTTCTTCTTTCTGCATCCTTCTTCCCTTTTTCACATCCCTCTTGCCTCTTTCTGCAGTTCTCTTGCCATTTTCTGCACCTCTCTTGCCTCTTTCTGCACCTCGCTTGCCTCTTTCTGTACTTTTGTTGCTTCTTTCTACACCTCTGTTGCGTCTTTCAGCACATTTCTTGCCTCTTTCTGCACTTCTCTTGCTTGTTTCTGCCCCTCTCTTGCGTCTTCCTGCACCTCTGTTGCCTCTTTCTGCATACCACTTGCTTCTTTTTGCACCTCTCTTGCCTCTTTCTGCATCTCTCTTGCCTCTTTTTGCATCCCTGTTCCCTCTTTCTGCACCTTTCCTGCCTGTTTCTGTACCTCTCTTGCCTCTTTCGGTACCTCTGTTGCTTCTTTCTGCATGTCTCTTGCCTCTTTCTGCACCCTTCGGGCCTATTTCAGTACCTCTCTTGCCTTTTTGTGCACCTCACATACCTTTTTCTGTACTCCTCCTGCATCTTTTTGCACCTCTGTTAGTTCTTTCTACACTGCTATTGCTTCTTTCTGCACCTCTTTTGCAGATTTCTGTATGCCTCCTGCCTCTTTCTGCACCCTTCTTCCCTATTTCTCTACCTCTCTTGTTTCTTTCAGCACTTCTCTTGCTTCTTTCTGCACTGCTCTTGTTTCTTTTTGCACTGCTCTTGCTTATTTCTGCACCTTTCTTGTAAATTTCTGTACCCCTGTTCCCTCTTTCTGTACCTTTCTTGTCTGTTTCTGCACCTCTCTTGCCATTTTCGGCACCTCTGTTGCTCCTTTCTGCACCTCTCTTACCTGACTTCTGCACCTCTGACTTAGAGATAGTTTTAACCCCCCTGCCCTATTCTGTACTGGGGCCTTATAGGGGAGGTCATGCCAATAACAGGGGTACCCCAACCCATAATGTACCCTAGTGTATGTAGGTGTTTTCACTGTATTCTAAGTGTCTTTTAGCATTGCACTGGCTCTGGGCCTAGTTATTCAGAGTCAGTTACAACCAGTACCAGTCAGCAAAAAGTTGGGGGCACAGGATGACTTTGCAACAAGGCCTCTTTCTGCACCTCTGTTGGTTCTTTCTGCACATCTCTTGCTTCCTTCTGCACCTTTCTGGACTTCTGTTGCCTCTTTCTGCATTTCTCGTGCTTCTTTCTGCGCCTTTCTTCCTCTTTCTGCACATGTCCTACCTCTGTAGGCATAGTTAGAAATCAGCATTTTAAAAACCTTTGAGGGGGCGTGGCCAATCAGTCCGCTATGGTGGACGGGCTGTGGCATCGCTCCCCTAGCCTGCCGATAATCCTACATGAATCCTGCCATTCTACTGCAGTTGTCTCCCTACCGACCGTCCACAAGACATGGTGAGGCGGTGGGGAACCCGTACGCCTGCACCATGGGCTTATTTCCGCTGTAGAGCTGCCATATCTGCGGGCGTGGCCGGGCCCGGGACTCAGCCTAGGCTTGCAACGCCCCGGCTGTGGGCAGACGTGAGCCTCTTTTGGCTGTGGGGACCCATCTGTACATCGCCCTAGCCATAGACAAGACCACCTTTTGCCCTGGGGCTCTGCCGGGACCCAACTGCTGGGTGATTGGGCTGCCTGCAACTGGAGATGGACTACTTTGCCATCTTATGGGCTACCGGTCGGGCCTTCTGCTCTGTTGCCACCGTGGTGTGGTAGACGCCAATGACATTGGCGGTCGGTTCAGACGGCAACACTATTGATCCTCATCGGTCTAGGTGATACACCTCCAGGCTCCCAGAGTTAGCCTGGGATGCAGTGATTGGAGTTGCGGTGAGGCCCAGATGTGAGGCCACCTGCTCCTTTTCCTCCTGCCTGCGGTGAAGCCTGGCAGGTGTGGCCTGCCACCTCCCTGCCCACCAGCCTCAACACTGAGCACCTGATGGCCATGGGGCTCAGGGGAGATCACAGACTATCCGCCTGTGGTGAGCAGCTTCTCCTGGCCTTGGGTGGCTATTCCCACCACGCCCCCCCACAGGGTCTGCTCCTGTGGAGTCCAATTGCGACCTAAGGCCTGCCTCTCTCCAGTTACATCCCAGTGAGTGACCTGGGCCCCTGCTCACCTCCTGTTTCTATCACCCCTCTGCAAGGGGGCTGACACACTTCCCAGATCATCGTTTGGGCCTGTGGAATGCTCACTCTACATGGTGTGTGGACTTTCCCTTGACTGGAGGACGTCATTGCCCACCTCGTCTTAGTGCTCCTGGTGGATTCCGTCGGCTACCTTGCCACCGGTGGCACCGCCTGGCCTCTGCTGGTGAGGTGGGGTCTGGAAAGACCTATTGGGGGGTGGGGGTTCACCACCTATGGTGGTGGCTGGGCTAGGTCCTGGTGTGGCTTGTGGATGTCGGGCCCTCTCCTGGTGGCTGCTCCCAGCTGACCAGTAGTGTGTCCCTGCAGTTGGGACTGTGTTCCAGTGACCAACTGGCTTACGCCTACTCTGGACGTCCATCTTGGACTGTCCCTCCCTAGCATTGATCATAATTGCTAAAGATAAGCCTACTAGAGCAATGTCCAAACAATCCACCGTAGGCAAATACACTAAGGCCAACACCCAGTTGACCGGGCCGGAGAATGCTGCGACCACTATCCCTGACAATGATGTGCTCTTGGCGGCTATCACACAATCTAAGGATGCACACGGAAGCCAAAAATTGGTGCTGTGGGGTCAGATGTCATGCTCCTTCGATAGGAGCTCCGCAATGCGGTCCAGAGGGTTACTGAAACAGAAACGATCTCCGTGAATGAGGACGCTGTGACCACTCTTCAAAAAAATGTATCCAACTTGGAGTCACTGATGCGCGGCCTGGCGGCTAGAGTGGAAAACGCAGCGGGCCGAGCTCGGAGGAATAACCTCTATTTTGTGGGTTTTCCTGAGGGCTGTGAGAACAACAATGGCGTTGCCTTTTTAACTAATTAGCTTATGGAATGTCTCCCTGCTGACTCCCTGTCTTCCTGCTTTATCATCGAAGGGCGCATCGAGTCCTGCAGCAGAAGCCACCCCCGGGGTCGCGTCCCCGTCCACTAATCTCCAGTTTCCTCAATTACCGAGTCTGTGATATGATTGTCCAACAAGCTCGGCTCAAGGGAGTCCTTACTTATGCCTCTCAGCCCATCATGATTTTACCCGACTGTACTAAACTTGTCCAGCAGCGCCAACAGTCATTCACTGAGGCCAAGGCCCAGCTGCGTGGCCCGTAAATTCAATATTCCTTACTATTCCCGGCCCGTATACTTGTCTCATACAAATCCCAGACCTACTTCTTTGATACACCTGGACAGACTAATTGATTAAACGTAAAATCAACGCCCCTCCTGGAATGGACTTTGACTCTTCATAAGTGGGCTCTGGATGGGACTTGCCCAGACTCAATGGGAAATAGCAGCGCCGGTCGCGCTTGAGACGAAGATCCCAACCCTGCAGTAGTTCTCATAGACGCGCAATGGATGGTTGGCAATCCCAGTCACCTTCGTAAATAAACACTCTTGAACTGTGAATATGACATATCTCTCTTGATATCAATTCAAATCTGGGCTACATAGTTTTGTTCATTTTAGTGAGACTTAAGACGCTTTAATATACATTTCATGTTCTGTTGGGATCAATTGGATTGGAGCAGATCCTACCCCTCACTGGGGGCGGGACGTTTGTCATACCGCAACAGATGCTTCAATGTTATTGAGGTTTTTGGGGGAGGGGGAAGGTGTGGGGTTCTGGGGAAATGTATGTTACTTGTTAGTGTAACAGAGTTCTACTTCCTACTTCGACTCTGTACACATTACAATACCCACTTGTTGGTCCATTTGCATGATATATACCCAAGATGACGGACGCTTAGGTGAGGCGATTAACCATTATTGGCTGGAATGTCCGTGGCTTATTGGATAAGGTCAAATGAGGGGCTATACTCCGTCAGGCAAGGCAATACAACACAGACATCCTAATGCAGCAGGATACACAACTGCTCTGCAATGAGCCGCTCTTCCCTGCGCACATTGGCTTTGCCCAGACTTACCATTCTGGATTTACTAGGGGTTCTCAGGGATTGGCAATAATAATCCATCACAGACTGCCATTTGTCCATGAACGGTCTTGGTTTGACCCCCAGGGCATGCATAAAGTGGTGTCTGGAATGCTTTACAGTGAACGCCTCACTCTAGTCTGTGTGTACGCCTCTTCCTCAATTGTCATCGACCTTGGTGGAGCGGGTGACTTCCCTTTGGGCTAAGCTTCTGCAGGTTCTGTTGTTAGCTGGGGTGACTGGAATGATGTTATGGGCCCCTTAATGGTAGATGGTTAGATGGCGCAGCACAGGGCCACAGACAGGCACGTGCAAGTCAAAACTCCATGAGCTGACTCTGGGATTGGGATGAGTTGATACCTGGCGAAAACTACACATGCCACAAATGAATACACATATTTTTTGACCATACACAATTCCTTCTCTCACCTTGGCTACATATTCATATTTGCCCCTCACATCCACAAAATTGAGAAGGCAGAGATGTTGCCTAGAGGCCTGTCTGATCATTCTCCGGTTACACTGGTATTACATTTGGGCCATGACTGCTCCCCGCCCCACTGGCACCTCTAGACATGGTTACTATAAGACGATTCTTACCATCAACAGATGTATACAGCCCTTACTGAATACTTTTCACATAATATCGGCACCGTAGAGTCCCCAGGGACCCTTTGGGAGGCCATGAAGCCAACATTTCGGGGTGTGGGCATTGCTTTCTGCACTGTGCGGCGTCAGCAGCTCTGTGAGAAACTGGTCCACATGGAAGTGCAAATCTTTGATTTAGAACGCAGGAGCAGTGAGGTTGATGGCGCGGCAGCTCGCTGACAACTCCCCATCGTGCAACAACTATACACCAGCGACCAGCTGGACAAAGCCAAACTGCATTGGCTTGCCAAGCATAGCGGCATCTATCAGTGGGGTGACAAATCTAGCGCCCTTTTCCACCCCCTGTGGCAGAAGATGCTCTGACCTGTGACCCTTCCCGAAATCCGGGATCCGACAGGTGAGGTGCTTACAGACCCTACTCGTATCGCTACCAGCTTAGCTGATTATTACATGGACCGATACCTACCATGAGGGACTCTCCCTGCAGCCACCATTGACCGATTTTGGACTGATCTGCCCCCGCAGTCCCTGCCATATTCTGTGCATGATAACCTAGATGCCCCGATCATGACGGAGGAGGTCCAGAGTGCCCTTGTGGATATTCGCTTGTGTAAAGCACTGGGCCCAAATGGAGTTCTGTGTGAGTTATACAAGAAATGCTCATCCCAAATATCAGCACAATATTTGGCGGCTCTCCATGCTGCTGTGGAGGATGGCCGCCTCCCTGCTGACTGGCATCATGTTGCGATAGTGATCTTCCCAAAGCAGGGCCGACCCCCAGAGCTGCATGCCTCATATAGACCGATCTCCTTACTCAATGTGGAGGCCAAATTCCTGGGCAAAATCATTGCTAACCGCATTGTCCCGTACATTACAAAATGAATCCATCCTGATCAGGCGGTCTTTATTCCCAACTGATACAATATTTGTCGCGCACATAACGCTATTCCGTCTGTGGATTGGCTGAATGAGCCAGTTGCGCTCCTTCTTGCCGATATAGAAAGGCCTTAGATTCCCTCAGCTGGACCTATCTATTTGCTCTCTTGGACTGCCTAAGCATTGGCCCTAGACTTCTGAAATACATTTGCCTCCTATGCACAGACATTACCGCCTCGGTACGGATCGCAGACTCAATGTTGTGGCCGCTCCACATCAGAAGAGGCACTAGGAAGGGATGCCCTCTATCTCCCTATCTATTCACGCTTGCCATGTTACTAACTTGCGGCATGGGTGCGAATCCACACCCAGGTATATGGTTTCGAGTGGTCACACGAGGTGTCCGATATTATAGCGCTAAACTCTGGTCTCTATATGAACTCTCACAAGTCTTACCTGTGGCCTTTGTGTGGGAGCAATCAGCTTGGGACCTGGACACAACAGGTGACGGTGGTGCTTGATGGCTTTAAATATCTTGGGGTATTCTTGTCGTTGTCTGAACCTGGCTCCCGGACTAAAAATCTGGCCCCTCTGCTGCCTCAGATAAGACAACAGCTGAGCTCCTTGTCACATCTGCCCCTGGCACTGTTCGGCAGATCGGCTATTTTTAAAATGGTCTCGCTACCTTATCTACTCTACCTACTCCAAAACCATCCCTACACAATACCACATACATGGTTTCAGCAATTAAACTCAGTCCTTAGCCATTTCCTCCGGAGGTGGCCGCAGCAGGTCGCCCTACGAACGTGCTTTCAGTCCACATACTGTGGGGGTTTTTTGACCCTGGATATTGAGACTTACCAGGCAGAATTCCATCTCTTCATCTTAAATGATTGGTGGTATGGTGATAGACGTGACCCTGCCTATGCGCTTGAGCAGTAGCTAATAGACTCTAAATCTTTACACATGATTCTACACTCTAACACAACACTCAAGCAGTGTGTCTATGGTTTCGAGAATGGCATTCTGTATTTTAGAGTGGGTGTATCAAAGGTTATATTAGGGTGTGAGGAGGTGCATCAGATGATCACATGGATGATGTCATCAGTGATGTCATTTGAGATGTCATCAGTGATGTCATCAGTGATATTACTGACCATGTCATGAGTGATGTATTATGTGACGTCATCAGCAGTGCATTGCCGGGGCACGAGTTATAGTTAGCTCAACTAACTATAACAGCTGAATTTCTCTGATTTTGTAAGTGTGAAATGTCCATCTAATTATAACGTCCCTGAAACCTGTGGTTTTTTTCAGTGAATTTCTAAGGTTTTTTAAATGTTAATTTCTAACTATAACCTCCCTGAAAACTATGTTTTTTCAGTGAATATATATTGGCGATTAGTAATGCAACACTGTTTGTTCAATTTTAGAACAGCTTTTTAGATGGAAATTGTTAAAACTTTTCTGAAAACTTTCTATGTATTTATAATGTATGTCATTTATTTATATATATTTATATATTTATTAATGAGATTAAAATGCATTGATTATCTGTTGCGCATATAAATAGACAAATAGAAAGTATTTTTTCTATCTCTTCTGTATGCCCATAACAACGCAACTCACGTTCAGGAAGCCACTATAAAGTTACCATGTTTTCCCATGGTTTCATGTGATCAAGGCTGTGGTGACGCAGCCGAAACGTGTCATGCTGACCAAGATGGTGGAATAAAGCATTTTTGAAAGAGAACCCAGTGCGTTTGTGTTACTTCGCTACCTGTGGCTATTGGCAATCTGAGTACAGGACTATTGGAAATATATATATATATATAAATTCACTAAAAAAAACATAGGTTTTAGGCCTTATATAGTTAGGAATTAACATTGAAATTCCTCCTATATAGTTAGCTGGACATTTTATTGACATAAAACCCAATGAAATTCCATATATAGTTAGTTGCAATAACTATATATCGCGCACCCGCAATCCACTGCTGATGATGTCACATATTACATCATTCATGACATGGTCAGTGACATCACTGATCACTGATGACATCACTGATGACATCTCAAATGACATCACTGATGACATAAATGATGACATCTCAAATGACATCACTGATGACATCATGACACACCAATACCAGTTACTACATATGCACTCACTGATTCCTACGTCTACGCACACATTCACTCATTCACCCATACAATCACTCGTACATACAGTCACTCATTTTTACAACACTGTCATATGCACTCATACACCTATGCAGACACTCACACACTGCCACTCATCCATGGAGTTACTCACACACCTAGTCAGTCCTGTAAAGAATCAATAACACTTCGATTTCCTCATCTATACAGTTAAACACAGAACACCTTACTTTTCCAAACATATACTAACACATACTTACTCTCTTATACAATTACTGATACAAGTACACATTGATCTGCACATAGTCACTCGCCTCCCAGCCAGTTACACACACACTCAGTCTTCCATACAAATACTTGGGCAACCAATCAATAAGCTATATAGCCACTCATATAGCTACTGATCAACACATGCAGCAGCTTGCACAACAACAGACATATTGATGCACACTTTCAGACAGTTTAGTCATTAACCCATGCATTCAGTAAGACATATTCATTCACTCGCTCAGTCAGTCACGCACCTACTAAATCCTTCATCCACACACTTATACATCCACTCATTCTTCAATATGTAAAACATATTTAAACTTTACAGAAACACACAGTCACTGGATGATGTCATCAGTGATGTCATCAGTGATGTCACTGACCATGTCATGAATGATGTAATATGTGACATCATCAGCAGTGGATTGCGGGTGCGCGATATATAGTTATTGCAACTAACTATATATGGAATTTCATTGGGTTTTATGTCAATAAAATGTCCAGCTAACTATATTGGAGGAATTTCAATGTTAATTCCTAACTATATAAGGCCTAAAACCTATGTTTTTTTTTGTGAATTTCATTGGTTTTTTAAAGGCTAATTCCTAACTATATATAGTGTATAACCTTTGGTTTTTTCAGTGAATTTCATTGGTTTTTTAAATGCTAATATATATATATATATATATATATATATATATATATATATATATATATATATATATATATATATATATATATATATATATATATATATATATATATATATATATATATATAGGAGGAATTTCAATGGTTTTTTTATATGTTAATTCCTAACTATATAAGGCCTAAAACCTATGTTTTTTTTTGTGAATATATATATATATATATATATATGCTCTTTTTAAAGGTGAAATATTTTTCAGACCGCTATATGGGTGTATTTTAGAGTTGCATCAAATAATTTATTGTTTTAAAGGATATAGTCACAATCCTGTGTGTCGAGTGCAATGATTTTTGAATAATTTAGTCCCTGTGTTTGTACTGTGATGACTTTTGTGATTTTTTTTTAAATCGAAATAAAGTTTATAAAGTGTAAAGTTAAAAAAAAAAAAATATATATATATATATATATATATATATATATATATATATATATATATATATATATATATATATATATATATATATATATATATATATTTTTTTTTTATTTTTTTTTTTATTATGGGGGATTGCATCAATTAATTCCAGTATTTCGTGCACTGTTAAAACCTGCGCCACTCACAAATTCTTCCTGGTCAAGCTCCTAACCAATAGGGAGATGTTAACTAATCAATAGGACGCTTGCCCGATTGATCGATAGAACATCTGACCCTGCCCGCGCTGCTAGCGGAAACCCCAGTCCATTAACAAGTAATAAGGGCCCTTCCCACAAAGAGACGGCCCGGTTGGAACATGGGATTGGCCGAGGGCCACCTGCCGACCTTTAGTGCGCCACACATGCCTGTAATCTGCCGAGCAGCCCTGATTAAGTTCCCACACATGCCTTTGCCCCGTGGAGGGCCCGACTCCTCAGCACCGGCGGTGAATGGGTCCCTCGGGGTGAATGCGACCGAGGGCCCTTGGCGCGCCTGCGGGTCAGTCCCTTTGACTCCCCCAGAACAATGCGGCCAGTTGGCTTTGGTCAGCGGGGACATTGCGAGCGGGGGGGGGCGGGTGTCAATGGTCCCCGCGGCCCGCCTTGAGGTGACTGACCCCTGCATTGTCCACGGCCGCACTCACCGGATCCCGGGGTCGGCTCCCGGCAGCTTCCGGCTTCCTCTGTCCTGCTGGGGCGGACCGCGCCCCCCCTAGCTACGCCGGTCACTCACCGGATCCCGGGGTCGGCTCCCGGCAGCTTCCGGCTTCCTCTGACCTGCTGGGGCGGACCGCGCCCCCCCTAGCTACGCCGGTCACTCACCGGATCCCGGGATCGGCTCCCGGCAGCTTCCGGCTTCCTCTGTCCTGTCCCGGATCCCGGGGTTGGCTCCCGGCAGCTTCCGGCTTCCTCTGTCCTGTCCCGGATCCCGGGGTCGGCTCCCGGCAGCTTCCAGCTTCCTCTGTCCTGCTGGGGCGGACCGCGCCCCCCTAGCTACGCCGGTCACTCAACGGATCCCGGGGTCCGCTCCCGGCAGCTTCTGGCTTCCTCTGTCCTGTCCCGGGCCGGCAGCCAATCAGAGCGCGGCCCGGGGAATAAGGTCACAGTTCCGCCCCCGGCCTGCCTGACTTCCTGGTCGCGGCCGGGCGGCAACAGCGGGACAATTTCAGCGGGCAATGCCGGGTGGGCACCGGCCTGAAAAGATGCATAAAACATAAAGCGCTCCCAAAGCGCTAGTGGCAAAATACAGCGCAAAATCGCGGGGAGCCAACACTTCATGGATGAACTGCTGACAGCCAATCAGATCTCACGATGAGATGCTGACAGCCAATCAGATCGCACGATCAGAGATATGTCGTTAGGCTCCGCCCAGATATATAATTTGATTCTCTTTTAATTTTCACAGGAACCACTGGAGGGATTTACACGATTTTAACAAAAGCGTGATTTGCATACCAGACACTACTATTTTGACAAGTTTGGTGTAATTCCCTTCAGTGGTTCAAGCTGTAGCCGAGTCTAAAGGTCCTATGGAAATTAACATGGGGAAAACACGTTTTGGGACCCCCCTTTTTTCTCAGCCCCCACTTGACGAATCCCCCCCAAACTTTCAGGGAAGGAGCGGAGCGGAGTGAGCCATGTTCTTTGAGAAATTTGCGAAGATTCATCAACCAGGGCCAAAGTTATTCCCAATAGAATGTTGGGGATTTCCTATGGTAAACCGTCCTAACTATATATACCTACTGGCTACCGCCAGTAGGTAATATATATATATATATATATATATATATATATATATATATATATATATATATATATATATATATATATATATATATATATATATATATATATATATATATATATATATATTACCTACTGGCGTCTCGCCAGTAGGTATATATAGTTAGGATTTATTCCCTATGGGATTTTTGAAAATTCTATGTCTAATAACTTTGGCGTTTGTGGACGGAATCGGCTGAAATTTTCAGGAAAATGGCACATTTTGTTTCTGAGCAGCCCTTGAAAATTTGGGGGGGTTTTGTCGAGGGGGGGCCGAGAAAAAAGGGGGGTCCCAAAACGCGTTTTTCCCATGTTAATTTCCATAGGGCGGTTGGACTCACTTTTAGCTCGAACGGCTGAATGGATTTGCACGAAACTTGGCAAAATTGTAGGGACTGTTAGCCCGATGTGCCTTTGCTAGGTCTCAAGATATGTGCTCCAGTAGTTTTTGAGAAATTAACGTTCAAAACAAGATATATATCTGTAACAGCGCTCCGGGCTGCGGTCCGGTTCGCTTACTTTTCGCGAAACGGAACTTTGCGCGCAGAAAGCTGATTGGCTCTCCGGTGTCTGTCAACATTCTAAACAGTCCGGAGCGGCCGCCATCTTATCTCTCGGTAGGATCGAGAGAGAAGAAGAGGTGAAAAACGAAGGGGGAATTTATTGAAAGGGGGCAAGGTATACCCCTCTTGACCCCCTAGGAATGTTGTTGGGGTTATTAAAGGGTCCCGTGGGGAAAATAAAAAAAAAATGATTTTTCACGGTAGAAGCGCTTCACGGGCCGCGAACTGGGCCGCAAACTGGTAGCGAAACGGGAATTCGCCATTTTGTGCTTCGTTTTAATTGTTTAGAGATAAAAATTATCGCTGCACATCGGCCACAATGCATGAATATCGCTGAAAAGTCAGCGATATTCATGCATTATCCAGCAAATGCTCTTAGCCATGTTATCCACCTTCCATTGGATAACATGGCTAAAAACTGCTCTGTGCGTGAGCTTTTTTTTTTTTTTTTGCTGCGTGACGTTTGTTAACATTCGATTCGATGGAAATCAGGAAGTGTTGACCACCATTTTGTCACTGCGAGTAAATATTTTGTTATAAATGAATCCTTATTGATAAACATTGTCTGCGCCATCTTGCGTTTTTGTCCAATGCCACAATTTTGTCGTGCACGGCAGCCATTTTAGATGCCTTGACCAGGGCCACTCTCTGCACGCCGCCGATCCTCAGCATGGCTCCCCACCCTCGCAAGCATCTCCCCCACGCACTGGTCACCCCAGCTCTCTCTCTCATGCATGGGCTATATACTTCCCCCCATCTGCGCTGCTCTTCTCTGAGAATCACACCCTGTGCCCGCCCGACACCTCCCTTTCACCCTATTCACTAGCGCACCCTCTGACACTCCTCTTCCTCTGTGTCCGATTGTCCAGGCCGGACCTAGGCTATCACCTAGCCCTGCGGATGTAGTTTATGGCCCCAGCTGTAGAGTATCCAGACATGCCAACCCTCCCGATTCAGGCGTGAGACTACTGATTTCAGTGCTAGTCTTTCGCTTCCCGATTCCTGCAAGGAAAAACCCTGGGGCATATTACCAACAACTAGCGATCATTTTTGTCTCTAACTTGTTTAGAGACAAAAATTATCGCCGCACTTCGGCGAATTTTATTGCACATAAACCTTGCTATTAGCAAGGTTTATCGCAAATGCGATAAAAAACGGCCGCAATGCATGAATATCGTTGAAAAGTCAGCGATATTCATGCATTATCCAGCAAATGCTCTTAGCCATGTTATCCACTTCCCATTGGATAACATGGCTAAAACTGCTCAGGGCAGGTGTTAGGTTTTGGAGATATTCGCGCTTAGCGCGAATATCTCCAAAAGTTGGTAATAGGAGATAGCGATGGTTAGGGACTGTTTCCAGTCGCTAAAATCTTGGCACGCCCACTTTGCATGTCATTAGTGATAAATATCACTGATATGCAAAGCGGGGCCCAAGATGGTCGCTATCTCCTTTTAGCTGTCACTAACTGGTGTTAGCGACAGCTTGGTAATAGGGAGATAATTTTATCTCTTTTTTTTTTGGCTTTTAAAGCCAAAAAAGCGGAAATAAACCCCCTTGATAATATGCCCCATGATTTCTCGGGGGTTTCAGCTGACAGGGCTTGGTATTGTGTTACGTGCTAATTCTTCCAGGAAACGTCAGAGGGTCGATGCAGGGGTTCTAGAAGGGGTGATAAACCATTTAAGCCTCATGAACAAGCGCATGGTCTTTTAAAGATTTGTGAAGTACTCGGGGCGGCGGTGTGTGTGTGCCCTCTTTCAGGAGCGGGCGGGGGGGCACTGCCAGCAACTTGCCAGGCCAGGCAGTGTTCAACACGTGCATCACCCTTTCTCTGCCTGCTATTGCGCTCCATGCTTCGGAAAGGTAAGAAAAAGAACGTGCATTTGAGTTTGAAATGTCCGATCTTGTAGCAGTACACTTGCAAAGCCCACACATGACAATAACCCGATTCAAGGCCCCATTCACCCGATTTTTTAAACATATATAGCACTCCAACAAAGTTAGATTTTAAAACTTTATTAACATTTAAATATAACGAACGCAACAAAAACTGTAAATATATTTAACCATTTTTTGAAATTAACCAGAACTATAACGATAACAACAACAACAACAATAATACAACTTTTATGCCTAAATTACGCAAACATTTAGCTAATCTGCTAAAGGGGAGAGTCGCCATTTCTTTACAATAATCAATAATGAAAAATCCACATCAATAGGGTTGTCCGTTTTCTCGATGCAGCACTATAGTGCAACATACACAGCACCTGGGGTGTCAAGAGTGAACAGGTCTTTCTTTGTTCCTTAAAATGTTATCTGTGTCAACCTCTTCCGAGAATGCTGATGCGTTAGGATTTCCTTGTGTTTCTTAATAGCATTGGTGTCTGTACACTTCTTTGTCAATTCTGTCAAGATGATAACTGCTTCATAAACAGACGATATCTTTGTTTAGTCATTAGTGTTAAGTGTGTCTGAAACTATAGTGCCCTTCTGTTTTTTTTTCTTCAGGCTCTACAGAGTTTTGTGTGTTGTTCTTTTGAGCGACAATTATTCCAGAGGTTTCAGGTTCACTTGTTTTGTCCTGCAGTGAGTTAACAGCTTTAGAGAGTTCATGTTTATTTGCTATGTCCTGCTGTTCGTCAACTGCTTCAGAGACGTCGGCCTCATTTGTTATGTTTCAGTAGATCCTGGACCTGCCCGGCCGCGCCCAAAATGGCGCCGGTGTAAATGGGACTCGTAACTGCTTGTTGTGTACTGGTTGCCCAACCTTGATATCACGAGATACATATGCAGTTTTGAAGCACATGGCGGAGGCTTGTCTGCTGTAGTGGGGCGCCCCTTTATCGTTTCAGTCGCCATTCCGCCCGCTTTTGCTACACTGTGCCTTTTCCGCCATTCAGCTGTTTAGCGCCCGCTCTTACGGCTACAGCGTCTCGCTCACCATGTAGTTGAGTTGATCCCACTCTTGCGGTGCAGCAATAGGCGGCTTCCACAGGACTCTTAAAATGGCGGCCGGCTCTTCGGATTTGGGCCTGGTCCAGTAAAATGGCCCTGGGACACCTTGGAACTCGGACGCTTGTCTGCCAGGGCTTGGGTTCCATTCTCGAAAGCGTCCCCTCAGCCTTGAAGATTGTACAAAAGTCTTGGGGGCCGTCGACTCCCGCAGGCTTCCGGTGGGGAGCGGCTGCCATGATTGCTTGCGGAATGGCCACGACGGAGCTACGAGATGGTGGTGCTCTCATGGTGACGCCAGCTTCAGTCTGAAACATCCAGAAACAAGGTGGGGCTTTCATCGTTTGGGAAAAAAAATGTTTTAATCCAATGAAAAGTGTTATTTTTAGGTCACATGACCTAGTCTTACATAATTAGGAAAAGAAAAGTAAAATGAACCAATGAAAAGTTTTATTAACAAGTCACATGACCTGTTATGCTTACGTTACGCGCTGCGCGGCGCGCTCTGGATCGTTTCCGGGAAGCTGCGCCTTGCGCACCGGAGCACTTCCGGGTGCGCTCACGCGTCGCGTCATATGACGCATTACGCGACAATGCACGTCCAGAATATAGTCAAAATGTCTCCACCAACCAGCGGTCGGAATACAACCGCTTTCAGCAGTCCAAAAAGTTCGGTTAAATCTTAAGAGCGGGAGCAACTCAACTACATGGTGAGCGAGACGTTGTAGTCGCAAGAGCGGGCGGTAAACAGCTGAATGGCGGAAGAGGCACAGAGTACCAAAAGCGGGCGGAATGGCAACTAAAACGGTAAAGGGGCGCCCCACGACAGCGTGTCTTCAGGTCAAATGGATTGTGGGACAAGGTCCAGAATGGAAGATTCTTCAAAAGGGAAAAAATTCCGCCGGACCCCGGGAGCCGGCCGCCTATGCCGGGGGCGATCTGAGGCCTCACCAGGGCAACACGACTTGGGGAGGGGGCAGGAGCCAAGCGCCCCCTCTCAGTCCGCGCCATCTCACCGCCCCTCGGGGGCCTCCGTCAAGCGGTTTAGGGAGGCACCGTATCACATTGTTTTCCAATGCAGTCAGGTCCACAAATGGACCCCACTTACTTTGAATAGTGAAGCTGCAGCAGGTGCAAATAAGGTTTAAACAGTGTTACAAGAGCTGCTTAGAACTCTGAAGTATGGCACTCAACAACCAGGACTTATGCCATTTCTGTAAGGCAGTGACATGGAAGCAACTCAGGGACAAAAAGCATGAACGAACATTCACGTATGAAAATCTTATTTGGGGAAGGGGTAGAATCCAAACGCCCCCTCCCAGTTCGCGCTACTACACCGTATGTGGAAAATCTGAAGCCATCGTTCTACAAACTCTCAACGCTTGCTATCAGTGCATGAGTTTCATGCTCGATCGATTGAGCTAGCCGGATCGGGCAATAAAAAGTATAAAATAGTTATGTAAATAGTTATTTAATAAAATGTTTTACTCTGTTTCTTTGCTGGTGTGTTGTGTATATTTATAATATTTGCATAGGGTTTGTCGTTATTTTGGGCGGTGTGGGTGGCGGAGTCGAGCTGTCTTGCAGCCCTCATGGTGTGGAGCTCAGTTCATTTCACTATTTTCGTATTTCTCATGAAGGGTTGTTCCTAATGTTTGTATTTTACCGAGGTCAAAAAGAGATCGAATTAGTGGTCTACTGATTTTGCTCGATTACTTTTATTTTTTTACACGATTTTTCACTATCTGCAAAGACTAAACAGAGTATTGCGACTTTGTGCTTGTTTGTAAATAGAGAATGATCCAAAGAGAACCAATTGTAAAACAGTAAATGCTTGGATAATAATCAATCAAATGGAGAGACAAGCAGGTACGACGGATTACAACAGGGGTAAAGGTCTGCGTTAACTACCGTTCACTATCTGCAAAGAGAGAGTACTACTAAGAGAAAAGAGGGGAGTGGGGGGGGTAGCGTTCAAAGCACATCAGCGTGCATAAACACGAAAACGTTTTTACCTATCACGTACTTGACATTTGACAGCTTTTGATATTTGCTATTAAAAAACCATTGAAATTCACAGAAAAAACCATAGGTTATAGTCCATATATAGTTAGGAATTTGCATTTACAAAACCTTGAAAATTCAATGAAAAAACCATTGGTTTTAGGCCATATATAGTTAGGGATTTGCATTTAGAAAACCTTATTTTACTCGCATAAAACCATTGAAATTCCATATATAGCAATAAGCGCTAACTATATATCGCGCACCCGCAATCCACTGCTGATGATGTCACATATTACATCATTCATGACATGGTTAGTGACATCACTGATGACATCACTGATGACATCTCAAATGACATCACTGATTACATCACTGATAACATCTCATTTGACATGACTGATCACATCACTGATGATATCATTCATGTGATAATACCATGAACCTCTTCAGACTCTAATATAACCTTAGATACAATCAGTGTAAAGAGACAGTCACAGACTGTCACTCATCCATGGAGTTACTCACACACCTAGTCAGTTATGCCAAAAATCAATCACACCTCCATTTTCTCAACTATACAGTTATACACACCTTACTTATTCAAACATATACTAACACATATTTACTTTACTCTCTTATACAATCTCTGATACATGTTCACAATGATCCATACAGCCACTCACACATTCACTGGCTCTTATGCACAGTTATTTATAGATGTCAACTCTCACATGTACTGTGTTTTACATATGTACTTAATTTGACATGTAGCACTGAGATATCCATTCACTCACTAATACACTCATGCACAGTCAACCGCCCATACAGCTGTTTCCACATGCACTTTTGAATCTATACATATAGTGAATCAACTACTCACACATCTATGTACAGAGTCACACACCTCCCAGCCACCCATACACACACACTCAGTTTCCCATACAAATACTTGGACAACCAATCAATAACCCATACAGTTACTCATATAGCTACTGATCAACATATGCAGCAGTTTGTAGAACAACAGATATAATGATGCACAAATTAAAACAGTTTAGTCACTAACCCATGCACTCAGTGAGACACATTTAATCACTCACTCAATCAGTCAGTCATGCACCTACTAAATCCTTCATCCAGACACTTATACATCCACTCATTCTTCAATATGTAAGACATATTTTAACTTTACAGAAACATACAGTCACTGGATGTTTGGATGTTGTCATCAGTGATGTCATCAGTGATGTCATTTGAGATGTCATCAGTGATGTCATCAGTGATGTCACTAACCATGTCATGAATGATGTAATATGTGACATCATCAGCAGTGGATTGCGGGTGCGCGATATATAGTTAGCGCTTATAACTATATATGGAATTTCAATGGTTTTATGCGAGTAAAATAAGGTTTTCTAAATGCAAATCCCTAACTATATATGGCCTAAAACCAATGGTTTTTTCATAGAATTTTCAAGGTTTTGTAAATGTAAATTCCTAACTATATATGGACTATAACCTATGGTTTTTTCTGTGAATATATATATATATATATATCAAATCATTTGGTTTCTGCAAACGCTGAAACGTCACCTTGACACGACCTCTCACGATGTGGGCTCGTGCTGGGTGGCGAGCCCTGCAATTACTTCGTATTTTCACACACTCCTTCCGGTATGAAAGACACGAGCCCAAGTGCATCCAAAGGTTTTATTTTAGCAAAACGGCAACAGATAACCTCAACGTGTTTCGGGATAGTCTCCCTTGCTCACGAGTCAAGTTGTGTGAATTTGATTGGAGTAATATAAACACCATGTGACACATAAACATAAACAAAAGACTGCCGCGATTTTTGTAAACAAAGCGGTAGCTAGGGAATGTTTTCCTCTAAATACAATTCATTGTTTATAGACATGGTTAAATTAAATAAATGGTATTTCGCTATGAATTCAAATTGTGTGAAACTATATTTAACAAAAGGCACAACTTTGTTTAACAATCAGCTGGTATATGCTGCGCAGAAAAAATAATAATAATGAGCTGAAGAAACTGTCTACAATACTCATAATATACCAAATACATCATGAAAGTTAATACATGTAGCGCCCCTGTGGGCAGTCCTATATTCATATAAACTCATTTCTTCCAGCTATGTGTCATACACATCGCGCCAAACATTATCAACTAAGAATATAGCCCCTGTGGGCAAACACAAGTTGTATATTGACCTTGCTTTCCAAATTCCATTACAAATCAATGTCCCTCCTCCGGGCAACCATTCCAATATGATTTGCGCACACATTGTAAATCTCAGCGGCTACCAAGCAACTAGAATTAGGCCCCAGTGGGCTTATTCTCTTATTTAACCATAACTATTTGTTGAGTTGTATATATTGTCTCCTTCACAAGGATTTTCACATTCCCTGAAAAAATAATAAAAGAACTTAATTAAAAACACACACTAACAAGATATTTATACAAATTCTTAAAAGAGTTAATGTCAGCGAGCACATATATATACATCAACATTTTGGGATTATATCAAGATTAGTTTGTAATATATATATATATATATATATATATATATATATATATATATATATATATATATATATATATATATATAGACAGAGAGAGAGATAGAGAATATATAAATACATATCAAATTTTATTTTTCCTAGGATAATGCAACATGGAAATCCAAATTATCTCATAACTGCACTTAATTTTTAATTATGCAGTAAATGTTGCAGCCACAGATTTGCATATATCCCTTGACCTCATCCTTGCCCACTGTATTAGCATGAGTTTATACATGAAAGATAAACAAAATATAAGGTAAACAAAATCTAAGCATTCTAATTCCAATCAATGCCATATGTTAGTTGCATCTTGAAGAAAATAGTTTTTTTCAAGTGAAATGCCGAAGCAATATTAAACTAATGATCAATTTAACTCTGCTCAAAATTTGTTTCTTAGAATTCAAATGCACTCTGAATCAAACCAGATTTCATACCTTGGACCGGGAGGGGAAACTATCCAGGAATAGTAATAGGAACAAGCAAGTGTAAAATCGAGCAAGATGGATGTTAACACTGGATGCAATTCACCCATTAGGATTGAACAAGCAACAAGGACGTTCATGTTTTATCTGAATAACAGGAAGCAGTAGAGTAGAGCATTGAGACTGTAACATACATTGTACTGGATGAACAGTATAAGGATAGGTCCTGGCCACTTGACAGAAGAAACCTAGATGACGGGCAATGGAAATATTAAACTGAATGAGAATTTGAAAGAACACAATGAGAAATAAACACCAAGAAGATGACTATCACAGCTTGTGGGAAGCAGAGCTAGAGGTGCCATTGCAGTCAACTCCGCATTTTGACAGGACACAGGCTTGATTATTTGGTTCAGCTATAATCCATTGAATGGTTGGAAGGCAGCCTAGCAATACATTATAGATTTATTTGTTACGGTTGGGAATAATTTCAAACCGCCTATTTACTATGACTCATATAGTGGAAAGTCATGAATCTTGTGAAATTGAGTATTTCACAAGATTTTCATAATGTATTTGCAACCACAATTATAGGGAAGACAAAAAGAAATTACATGTTATACAGTGACCACTTAGACAATTAGAGGCTCCAGATAACAACCTCTAATTTCCTTACTGATGCAACAATAAAACTGAGACATAAACTAATTTAAAATGTGTAAAGAGGGGCGTTACTGAGAGCATAAGCACTACTGGTTCAGTTTCAGATTCGGGATGCTGCAAACATAGATTGAGGCTAGGATGAGACCTCTAATTAAGCAGCACCCAGATAATCATGCAATCAAACCACATATTGTTAATTAACACAATGAACAATGTGCATAATTAGGTGTACTGACTGTTTCAATATTTTTATAAGCCCCAAAAAATTGCCCGGGACTTTCTGCATCGACTCCCGGCCTTGATGAGTTTCTCTTCCCATCCACTGTCTAACCTACCGCTTCTGCCAAATAACTCTCAGCTAATTGCAGCTGTCTGGGATCAGCAATCTGACAGCCACTGTGACACCGCCTCATATCCACAGGATGACAATGCAAGTGATATTCAACGAGCAGTATGTTGCACATTGTCTATAAAGCATTTCTATCCACTAATACACAAGAAGGGAATGGATCTTAGTTCTCCATTCCACCAGCATCTACAGAGTATCTAAGGAGGGTGCCAGAAGCTTGTACACCCTCAAGGAGAGGACAAAGGCATACTACAACGAAAGCATCAATCATGGCACTGGAATCATGCGGCAGGAGAGAGGCAAATTATTTGGCAGGGTTGACTGAATTATGCAGCAAGAAAAAGCCAATTATGCGGCGTAATGGGGCACATTTTCAATTAGTTTTACTGGATCATTTTGTCCATTTTAGGTTGAGCGTAAACAGTGCGTGCACTGTTAGGTGATCTGTTGTCTTTACTTTGTTGGATCTGACTCCTTCCATGCTTTGGATTGGCTATTGTGCCTGTCTTTTAAAAATGGTAGCCTGCAAATGGCTAATGGTGGGTGCATGTCCCACTTTTTTTGCTAGTTCCCTGCCATGGAGTATTGCCGTGCGAGGAGCAGGGACGTTCACGCTGCTTGCGTGCCTTTATTTCTTCCTTTTGAGGATACTCCCTCCCAGACCATCTTTTGTGTTGACGCAGAAGCGCGGCTGCTGCAGCTCTCGGTTCTACTCTCTGGTCCAGTAACATGCTACAGTACCTTCGTGGTCAGCAGAATGGCCGGAGTGCTAGGGAGGAGAGTGAAAATGCCCTTCACGCTTGCCCTCAGCAGATGAAATGCCTTGTCCCACACCAACTATACAAACCCAGAACAAGGGAGTTAGCTTTTTAACAACCCCCCCTCCAGTTCCTCGATTTAAACTGTAATGCCAGCTAGTCTACACAGCTTCCAAAATGGAAGGAAGTGCAAAATAATACTGCTGCCCTCTCAGCTCTTGGCAACAAATAGACTTGGCAGGAACTCTTGTCCTAAGCACACTGGACAAAGCTCGAGAAAAGAAAAGGCGGTCTGTAAACATGGCAGCCACTCACACCTCCTGGGAGGATGTAACATCTTTGACCCAGGGTCGTAACAAACACCCCCGCAGCCCCTGTGGTGCCGGGGGCCCCACTCTTTTCAGTAAATGAAGGGGGCCCCTCAGCTCTTCAGTGAGAGCTGTGAGAGAGAGGCTTGCTTTAAAGCAAGCCTCTCTCCCTCTGAAACAGGTGCAGGCTGTCTGCAGCCTGCTCTGAGCGCCTCCCATTGACTGAAGAGAAACAATGTTTCAACTTACATTGTTTCTCTTCAGTCAGAGCCACCAGCCAGGCCCGGAACAAGAGTGGGGGTGGGGGCCCAGAGACAGCATTACCCAGAGGGCTCTGCTCCTCTGAGAAGAGACAAGGATAAGGATGGGGTGGGGTGGGGGACCAGAGACAGCATTCCCCACAGGGCTCTGCTCCTCTGAGAAGAGACAAGGACACGGATGGGTGGCGGCCCAGAGACAGCATTCCCCGCAGGGCTCTGCTCCTCTGAGAAGAGACAAGGACACGGATGGGTTGGGGGCTCCAGAGACAGCATTCCCCACAGGGCTCTGCTCCTCTGAGAAGAGACAAGGACACGGATGGGTGGCGGCCCAGAGACAGCATTCCCCGCAGGGCTCTGCTCCTCTGAGAAGAGACAAGGACACGGATGGGTTGGGGGCTCCAGAGACAGCATTCCCCACAGGGATCTGAGAAGAGACAAGGATGGGGTGGGGTGGGGGCCCAGAGGCAGCATTCCCCACAGGGCTCTGCTCCTCTGAGAAGAGACAAGGACAAGGATGGGGTGGGGGCCCAGAGGCAGCATTCCCCACAGGGCTCTGCTCCTCTGAGAAGAGACAAGGACACGGATGGGTGGCGGCCCAGAGACAGCATTCCCCGCAGGGCTCTGCTCCTCTGAGAAGAGACAAGGACACGGATGGGTTGGGGGCTCCAGAGACAGCATTCCCCACAGGGCTCTGCTCCTCTGAGAAGAGACAAGGATGGGGTGGGGTGGGGGCCCAGAGGCAGCATTCCCCACAGGGATCTGCTCCTCTGAGAAGAGACAAGGATGGGGTGGGGTGGGGGCCCAGAGGCAGCATTCCCCACAGGGCTCTGCTCCTCTGAGAAGAGACAAGGACAAGGATGGGGTGGGGGCCCAGAGGCAGCATTCCCCACAGGGCTCTGCTCCTCTGAGAAGAGACAAGAACAAGGATGGTGTGGGGGCCCAGAGACGCATTCTCCAGGACAATGCTCATATGAGAAGGGTTGAGACAGCAAAATGGTGCCCTCAGGTAAGCACTCTTCTTAGAACGCACCATGGTAGTCTGCAGAGAAGGGGGCCCAGAGAGGGGGGGCAAAGGGGGCACTTGCCCACCCCCCCGGATTGCCAGTTTGTCTGGTGTCCAACCCTAGTCCATCATGCTTTTGAAATGGTGCCATTGTTCCAGGTGGCAGCCCCCTCCATTGCGTGGGAAGGATGCAATGGGGTGGCCGAGAAGGGTGCAAGGCAGAGGACAGAAGGGTGCAAGGCGGAGGGGAGAAGGGTGCAAGGCAGAGGGGAGAAGGGTGCAAGGCAGAGGGTAGAAGGGTCCAAGGCAGAGAGGAGAAGAGTGCAAGGCAGAATAGCGAAGGGTGCAAGGCAGAAAAGAGAAGGGTGCAAGACAGAGTAGGGAAGGGTGCAAGGTAGAGGGGAGAAGAGTGCAAGGCTGAGGGAAGAAGGGTGCAAGGTGGAGGGGGGAAGGGTGCAAGGCAGAGGGGAGAAGGCTGCAAGGCAGAGAGGAGAAGAGTGCAAGGCAGCATAGCGAAGGGTGCAAGGCAGAAAAGAGAAGGGTGCAAGACAGAGTAGGGAAGGGTGCAAGGTAGAGGGGAGAAGGGTGCAAGGCTGAGGTAAGAAGGGTGCAAGGTGGAGGGGGAAGGGTGCAAGGCAGAGGGGAGAAGGGTGCAAGGTGGAGGGGGGAAGGGTGCAAGGCAGAGAGGAGAAGGGTGCAAGGTGGAGGGGGGAAGGGTGCAAGGCAGAGGGGAGAAGGATGCAAGGTAGAGAAGGGTGCAAGGCGGAGGGGGAGAAGTGTGCAAGGCAGAAGGGAGAAGGGTGCAAGGCAGAGAGGAGAAGGGTACAAGCAACAAGGGAGAAAGGTACAAGGCAGAGGGGAGAAGGGTGAAAGGCAGAGGTGAGAAGGGTGCAAGGCAGAGGGGAGAAGGGTGCAAGGCACAGGGGAGAAGGGTACAAGGCAGAGGGGAGAAGGGTGCAAGGCAGAGGGGAGAAGGGTGCAAGGTGGAGGGGAGAAGGGTGCAAGGTAGAGAAGAGAAGGGTGCAAGGCAGAGAGGAGAAGTGTGCAAGGCAGAGGGGAGAAGGGTGCAAGGTAGAGAAGGGTGCAAGGCGGAGGGGTAAAAGGGTGCTGTTGCGTGTTTATCTAGGTTCCTGATCGATACTGCGACCTTATGCCCCTATTCGGCTATAAATCCATTTATTCCCTATATTGGCATAACCGTTCAAGTGCGATTTTCAGAAAAGTCATCTCTGGCCTCACACGAACAGAGCCACATTCCAGCATAGTTCTCTGCCACTTCCTTTGCAACCAATTAGTGCAATGACAGAGCAGAAGTCACTATCTGATATTCCTAGATTAACACTCCGAGTTCTTCAACAAGATAAAAACTCAGCAAACCTGGAAATCCCCGCTTGCTGTGTTTTGATTAGTAATGGAACTCTAATGAGCAACTGATAACTATCACTTCCTAGTGACATCTTTAATTGACGTCTTATGTCCAGCAAACTTGCGTCAAACCTGGCACCTGTCAGGTATAAATATTACCAACATTGCCTTAAGCAATGAGAGCTGTCGTGCTGTTGTAAGCTGCCGTGCACCTGTTGTGCATCCCATTGCTGCTGCAGGCAGTACGCTGCTGCTGTTGTCCCTTGGTGGTGAAGCTACTGATACCATTATCGCTGCTAAAGCGCGAACGATGGTGCAGTACGCTTAGGAGCTGAACAGCCGTCCCTCTGCGAAGAAGCCCAGCAGATTCCAGCTGCCGCGGACGCTGTCCCCCCTCCTCCTCCCGACGCACTGAAGAAGAGCCGCTGCCTTTCTCCTGCAGAGAAATCCAGCTCCAGCGTTTCCGGTCTGCCCTCGCGGGTGACTAGGATATTGAGTGCCCCCTGAAGGAAATACCAGACTTCCATCATTCTATTCAGAGGTATGGTGTTGACTAAACCCTTAGACGAGAATTCTTGAAGCAAACCTTGGCAAAACCAACTTAACTTAAAGCTACTTACTTACTCCCCTTCCACGTGTTAGGCTTAGGTCAGGCACACTGGGGTAGGCGTAGTTAGAAGCACCAGTTGAGTATTTTAGCCTAATGTATATATGACTGTATATATGTTTTATTACTTTTAACCATTTTATGGCTAAGAAACCATATCAATGCGTTTACAGTATTATTTCGCAATCCTTATCTTACTGTACGTACTTTTTATAATAACAAGTCTTGCAATTGTGGCAATACATTTCTCTTGTACGAGAAGAAAGACTGTTCAATAAATGTTAACTCTTTATTGACAAACGCCCGTCTCTCTATTCTCTACATCTCGTGAAAGTAAACTGCACTAAACTGACTGAGTGAAATACCTGTCTATTGTTTCACACGACCCTAGATATTGACTCTTGATCTGAGGAGCAAAGTTGTCATGTTGCACGGTTGTTGGAAAGCTGAATCCCTTCCTGTCTGTGCCAGGGAAGCTGATCACTTCCCATGCAGAGAAGAAAGTTTCCAGTGACCTCTGAGCTAGTTGGTAACACACCCAATTAAGTTTAGCATAGTCAGTGGAGGCCTGGAATATCCGCAGTTCCACGTCGATACTACTGTTTATGTTATTCCAATGCGCAGGGCCTAGTGGGAAACTAGGAACTACACTACAGTGCAAGGCAGAGGGGAGAAGTGTGCAAGGCAGAAGGGAGAAGGGTGCAAGGCAGAGAGGAGAAGGGTACAAGGCAGAGAGGAGAAGGGTGCAAGGCAGAGGGGAGAAGGGTGCATGGCAGAGGGGAGAAGGGTGCAAGGCAGAGAGGAGAAGGGTGCAAGGCAGAGGGGAGAAGGATGCAAGGTAGAGAAGGGTGCAAGGCAGAGAGGAGAAGGGTGCAAGGCAGAGGGGAGAAGGGTGCAAGGCAGAAAGGTGAAGGGTGCAAGGCAGAGGGGAGAAGGGTGCAGGGTAGAGAAGAGAAGGGTGCAAGGCAGAGAGGAGAAGGGTGCAAGGCAGTGGGGAGAAGGGTACAAGGCGGAGGGGAGAAGGGTGGAAGATAGAGAAGAGAAGGGTGCAAGGCAGAGAGGAGAATGGTGCAAGGCAGAGAGGAGTAGTGTGCAAGACGGAGGGGAGAAGGGTGCAAGGCAGAGGGGAAAAGGGTACAAGGTAGAGAAGAGAAGGGTGCAAGGCAGTGATGAGAAGGGTGCAAGGTGGAGGGGAGAAGGGTGCAAGACAGAGGGGAGAGGGATCGAAGGTAGAGAAGGGCGCAAAGCGAAGGGGGAGAAGGGTTGCAAGGCAGAGGGAAGAAGTGTGCACGGCAGAAGGGTGAAGGGTGCAAGGCAGAGAGGAGAAGGGCGCAAGGCAGAGAGGAGAAGAGTGGAAGGTAGAGAAAGGTGCAAGGCTGAAGGAAGAAGGGTGCAAGTCAGAGGGGAGAAGGGTTCAATGGGGAGGTGGAGAAGGGTGCAGGGCAGAGGGGAGAAGGATACAAGGCAGAGGGCCGAAGAGTGCAAGGTAGAGAGGAAAAGGGCACAGGGCAGAGAGGAGAAAGGCGCAAGGCAGTGAGGAGAAGGGTGCCAGGTAGAGAAGGGTGCAAGGCGTAGGGGAGAAGGGTGCAAGGCAGAGGGGAGAAGGGTACAATGGGGAGGGAGAGAAGGGTGCAAGGCAGAGGGGAGAAGAGTGCAAGGCAGAGGGGAGAAGGGTGCAAGGAAGAGAGGAGAAGGGTGCAAGGCAGAGGGAAGAAGGGTGCAAGGCAGAGAGGAGAAGCGCGCAAGGCAGAGGGGACAAAGGTGCAAGGCAGAGGGGACAAAGTGCAAAGCAGAGGAGAGAAGGGTGCAAGACAGAGAGGAGAAGGGTGCATGGCAGAGGGGAGAAGGGTGCAAGGCAGAGGGGAGAAGGTGCTAAGTAGAGAGGATAAGGGTGCAAGGCAGAGGAGAAAAGGGTGCAAGGTAGAGAAGGGTGCAAGGTGGAGGGGAGAAGGGTGCAAGGCAGAGGGGAGAAGGGTGCAAGGCAGAGGGGAGAAGGGTGCAAGGCAGAGGGGAGAATGGTGCAAGAGGGAGGGGGAGAAGAGTTCAAGGTAGAGGAGAGAATGGTGCAACAGGGAGGGGGAGAAAAGTGCAAGGCGGAGGGGAGAATTGTGCAAGGCAGAGGACAGAAAGGTGCAACAGGGTGGGAGAAGGGTGCAAGGTAGAGGGGAGAAGGGTGCAAGGCAGAGGGGAGAATGGTGCAATGGGGAGGGGAGAAGGGTGCAAGGCGGAGTGGAGAAGGGTGCAAGGTGGAGAGGATAAGGGTGCAAGGCAGAGGGGAGAATGGTGCAACAGGGAGGGGGAGAAGCGTGCAAGGCGGAGGGGAGAATGGTGCAAGGCAGAGGAGAGAAAGGTGCAACAGGGAGGGAGAAGGGTGCAAGGTAGAGGGGAGAAGGGTGCAAGGTAGAGAGGGGAAGGGTGCAAGGCAGAGGGGAGAATGGTGTAAGGCAGAGGGGAGAAGGGTGCAAAGCAGAGGGGAGAATGGTGCAAGGCAGAGGGGAGAAGGGTGCAACAGGGAGGGGAGAATGGTTCAAGGCAGAGGGGAGAAGGGTGCAAGGCGGAGGGGAAAAGGGTACAAGGTGGAGGGAAAAGGGTACAAGGCAGAGGGGAGAAGGGTGAAAGTCAGAGAGGTGAAGGGTGCAAGGTAGAGAAGGGTGCAAGGCAGAGAGGAAAAGGGTGCAAGGTAGAGGTAGAGAAGGTTGCAAGGCAGAGAGGAGAAGGATGCAAGGCAGAGAGGAGAAGGTTGCAAGGCAGAGGGAGAATGGTGCAAGGCAGAGGGCAGAAGGGTGCAAGGCAGAGAGGAGAGAGTGGAGGGAGACAGTGGAGAGAGAGTGGAGAGAATGGAGAGAGAGAGAGTGGAGAGAGAGAGTAGAGAGAGAGTGTAGAGAGAGACCGTGGAGAGAGAGTGGAGAGAGAGAGAGTGCTGAGAGAGTGGAGAGAGAGTGGAGAGAGAGTGGAGAGAGAGTGGAGAGAGAGTAGAGAGAGAGTGGTGAGAGACAGTGGCGAGAGAGAGTGGAGAGAGAGTAGAGAGAGAGAGAGTGGAACGAGAGTAGAGAGAGGGTGGAGAGTGGAGAGAGAGTGGAGAGAGTGGTGAGAGAAAGAGTGGAGAGAGAGTGGAGAGAGAGTGGAGAGAGAAAGTGGAGAGATTGGGCAAGAGAGTGGAGAGAGAGTAGAGAGAGAGTGGAGAGAGAGTAGAGAGAGGGTGGAGAGAGGGTGGAGAGAGAGTGAAGAGAGAGTGGAGAGAGACAGTGGAGAGAGAGAGTAGAGAGAGAGTAGAGAGAGAGTAGAGAGAGAGAGAGAGAGGAGAGAGAGTGGAGATTGACAGTGGAGGGAGAGAGAGTGGAGAGAGCATGGAGAGAGAGTGGAGAGAATAAGCGAGAGAGAGTGGAGAGAGAGAGAGAGAGTGGAGAGAGAGAAAGTGGAGAAAGAGATAGTGGAGAGAGAGAAGGTGGAGAAAGAGAGAGTGGAGAGAGAGTAGATAGAGAGAGAGACAGTGGAGAGAGAGTGGATAGAGAGTGGAGAGAGAGAGTGGAGGGAGACAGTGGAGAGAGAGTGGTGAGAGCGTGGAGAGAGAGAGAAAGTGGAGAGAGAGAGAGTGGAGAAAGAGACAGTGGAGAGAGAGTGGAGAGAGAGTAGAGAGAGTGGAGGGAGACAGTGGAGAGAGAGTGGTGAGAGTGTGGAGAGAGAGAGAAAGTGGAGAGAGAGAGAGTAGAGAGAGAGTGGAGAAAGAGACAGTGGAGAGAGAGTGGAGAGAGAGTAGAGAGAGTGGAGGAAGACAGTAGAGAGAGAGGGGTGAGAGAGTGGAGAGAGAGACAGTGGAGAGAGAGAGGAGAGAGAGTGGAGAGAGAGTGGAGGGAGACAGTGGAGAGAGAGTGGAGAGAATGGAGAGAGAGAGTGGAGAGAGAGAGAGTGGAGAGAGAGTGGAGAGAGACAGTGGAGAGAGAGTGGAGAGAGTAGAGAGAGTGGAGGGAGACAGTGGACAGAGAGTGGGAGAGAGTGGAGAGAGAGTGGAGAGAGAGACAGTGGAGAGAGAGTAGAGAGAGAGAGAGTGGAGAGAGAGAGTGGAGAGAGAGAAGAGAGAGAGTGGAGAGAGATTGGAGAGAGAGTTGAGAGAGACAGTGGAGAGAGGGAGTGGGGAGAGAGTAGAGAGAGAGAGAGTGGAGAGAGAGTATAGAGAGGGTGGAGAGAGAGTGGAGAGAGAGAGTGGTGATAGAGAGAGTGGAGAGAGTGTGGAGAGAGAAAGTGGTGAGATTGGAGCGAGAGAGAGTGGAGAGAGAGTAGAGAAAGAGAGAGAGAGAGTGGAGCGAGAGTAGAGAGAGGGTGGAGAGAGAGAGAGTGGAGAGAGAATGGAGCGAGAGTGGAGAGAGAGTGGAAAGAGAGTGGAGTAGAGAGTAGAGCGAGAGAGAGTGGAGAGAGAGAGTGGAGAGAGAGAGAGTGGAGAAAGAAAGAGTGGAGAGAGAAAGAGTGGAGAGAGAGACAGTGGAGAGAGAGACCGTGGAGAGAGAGACAGTGGAGAGAGAGAGAGTGGAGAGAGAGAGTGGAGAGAGAGAGAGTAGATAGAGCGAGAGTGGAGAGATTGGAGAGAGAGAGAGAGGAGAGAGAGTAGAGAGAGAAGAGAGAGAAGAGAGAGTGGCGAGAGAGTAGAGAGAGAGAGAAGAGAGAGAGAGAGTGGAGAGAGAGCAGAGAGAGAGAAGAGATAGAGATTGGAGAGAGAGTAGAGAGAGAGAGTGGAAGGAGACAGTGGAGTGGAGAGAGTGGAGAGAGAGTGGAGAGAGAGAGTGGGGAGAAAGAGTGAAGAGAGAGAGAGTGGAGAGAGAGTAGAGAGAGGGTGGAGAGAGAGTGGAGCGAGAGTGGAGAGAGAGACTGATTGAGAGTGAGACTGACTGACAGAGAGACTGACTGACTGACAGAGACTGACTGACCGAGGTATAGAGATACTGACTGACAGAGAGAGAGACTGACTGACAGATGACAGAGAGAGAGACTGGAAGAGAGAGGCAGAGACGGACTGACTGAAAGAGCTAGACTGATTGACTGCAAGAGAGGCTGACTGACTAAGACAGACTGGGTGAGAGAGAGACTGACTGACTGAGGTAGTGAGAGAATAACTGACTGAGAGAGACTAACTGACTGGGAGAGAGAGACTGACTGGGAGAGAGAGGCTGACTGGGAGAGAGAGACTGACTGACAGAGAGAGAGACTAGGGAGAGAGAGAGAGAGACAGAGACTGACTGGCTGAGAGACAGACTGACAGAGAGAGACTGACTGAGAGAGACTGACTGACAGAGAGCGAGACTCACAGACTGACAGAGAAAGAGAAACTGACCAACAGAGAGAGAGACTGACTGACAGAGAGAGACTGACTGAGAGAGAGAGAGAAACTGACTAAGAGAAACTGGCTGACTGCGAGAGAGAGAGAATGACTGACTGAGAGAGACTGACAGGAGAGAGAGACTGTCTGGAAGACTGACTGACTGAGAGAGAGAGTCTGAAAGAGAGACTGACAGAGAGAGAGACTGACAGGGAGAAGGAATGAAAGAAAGAGAGACTGAAAGAGAGATTGACAGAGAGAGGGACTGACAGAGAGAGACTGACTGACTAGGAGAGAGAGAGACTGACTGACTGAGAGAGACTGATTGAGAGAGAGACTGACAGAGAGAGAGAGACTGAGACTGAGAGAGATGTTAACATGGGCTTCCATGGGAATTAACAAGGGCGTATTATCAAGCCCATTATCGCAGTTTTATCATCAGTTTCCTGCCGATAAAACGGCGATAATTTTAACACCGGTCCTTGATAATATGCCCCATGCTTCCATGCCCAACACAGACTTTAACATTAAAAAAGCCCTCCGTGGGTTTACTGAGCTCAATATCTTCATACTGCACAGTGTAAAATGTATAAGGTAAGCGTTTTGTGATGTTGACATCCCCGGGGCTTACAGTGGTGTGTGCAAAAAAAAATGTCTGGCCTACCTATAGCTGAAAAGACTCCTTTATATATCGTATCCCTGGAATTATATTGCCATGTTCCAAGGCCAAAAAATCTGATAGGATCAAGGGGTTTGAGCTCTTCTCCTCACAAGTCCATAACTTTATGCAACACAGTAAGGCTTTGATTGCCACTTGGTCCACCAAGTAATCAATCCCTAACTCTTCATGCACGTACCAAGCTGGTGTGGCTTGGGAGGCTCACAGGGTCCTGCGCAGAAACTTATTTTCTGCCACTTGTAACCTGTGAGAGAGAACACACCCCCAGATTTCACTGCCATATAAAACTTTTGCAATGACTTTGGACGCATACAGTTTTAAAATGAGCTTCGGTGCCCATGAGCCCAGTCTACTAGAAAAGCTGGTAATAGCCTCCACAGATTTGTTCAACTCGCTCATCTTCCCCTCTAAGAGGGCTCTCCATTCTAGGCGGTCATCAAATAACACTCCTAGGGAGGGAAAGACCGGGACCTTAGCAAGAATGTGCTGACCAGCTGTAAAGTTTTTAAAGCTTTTCGCACTGAGCCCCCAGGTACCAGCAACTAATTCTTAGGACTTAGTAAAATTAACAGACAGGTACAGCCTATCCTTAAAGTCAATAAAGCCATCTATTTAAGCCTGCAAGCCTCGGGTCACGCAAGCCATAAGAACCGCATCATCGGCATAAAGTAAATCTGGTAGGGCTCTCCCACCCACTCTGGGTGAATCCAATTGAAGTGTCAATAAGGCCGCCTCAAGACCATTAATGTAGATCGAGAATAAATGTACAGCCTTGGCGCACCCCCGTGTACAATTAAAAAGACTTGTAAGGGCCCCCTCATGTGAATATCTCACTGCCGCTGTCGTCTGGGCGTGAAGTGATGGTAAGTAAATGAATGATGCAAGGATCCACCTTCAAAGATGTTAAAATGTCCCATAACTTGATCCAATTAACTTGATCGAAAGCAGATGTATAGTACATGAAGGCCTAATACTAGGTGCCAGGTAGTGTCAATGTGTATTTACCTGTCAAGAGATAAAGATTTACAGCCTGATTCATCATTCTCCCGTTTTGCGAGGCCCTAATAGCGATTCATAGCGAATCGCTATTAAGGACTCGCAAAACGGGATTCATGTAGAAATTGCATGAAGATATGCGATTCCTACATATTCCTTATTTGCGATTAGCAAATTGCTAATCGCAAATAAGTAATAACTCGCCATTCATTCCTATGGGCCAAAAGGCCCATGGGAATGAATGGGGAGTCATTCCTTATTTGCGATTAGCAATTTGCTAATCGCAAATAAGATAGCAATTTGAAGGGTGCCAGGGGTGTCCAAAGGACACCCTGTAGCACCCCTCAAATGAAATTTTACACAGGTGTTGCACACACACATGTTCAAAGGACATGTGTGTGTGTAACATGCAACTCAGAAAAATGCATTTAAATGCATTTTTCTGAGTTTTCGCAATTTACCACGAGGTCTGACCTCGCGGTAAATTGCGGCTAGAAATTGCGAATTCGCAAAATTAAATTGGATGATGAATTGCATTTAAGGAATCTCAAATAGAGATTCCTTAAATGTAATTCCTCGCAAAATTGTGAGATCGCAATTAGCGATTTTTACATTTGGGATGCTGAATCCCAAATGCAAAAATCGCTCTCGCAAAGGGCCAGATTCTCAGAATCTGGCCCTTTGCGAGCACTATTTTCTTTGATGAATCGGGCGGTTAGACATTGATCAGTGGCTGACATGTCTATGCGGAAACCAAACTGGACATCTGATAAAATCTGGTTGTCTGTGGCCCACAAAGACAATCTAGATAAAAGGACCGCACCAACACCTTTACTACTGCATCAACAAGGGAAATTGGGCAATAAGATTGCAGGTTATCCTTATCCCCTTTTTAGAAAATTGGTACAATTGTAGCAGCAGACTAGGAAGGCAACATCCACTTTGAGGCAGCAGCATTTAGGACTTGGGTCAATATAGGGGCCCAGACCTCACTGTTATTGTGGAAGAGGTCCAGAGGTATACCGTCAGTGTCTGGGGACTTATGTAGTGATAGCATCTTGATACTAGAGTGTACCTCTTCCAGAGAGAAGCTAATGGGGGTGACAACCAGACTGAAGGGTGTATCTATACATGGCTTCACCAGAAAGTCTACATTATATACCTTTTCAAAATGAGAGACCCACTGGTCTGGGACAATGTGATGGCACACGGTTGGTCAATCTTGATCAACAAAGCAAGGGCTATTAATAATCTTCCAAAATAGGGCTGAGTCCCTAAATTCTCCCGCTTTAATTAGGTGCTCCCATTAATTGCTTTTGTAACTGGTGCCTGCGCTCTTTCAAAGGTGCTGGCACAAAGTCACTCAATCTTTCTCCCGAGGCACCTGTTTCAGAACTACCTTTAACCTTCTCAATACCTGCAAGTACTTGCGATCAAACCATGAGGGTTAAGCCTGGCCACGCCTCGTTATCTGTGTGGTTTAAAGGCCAGAAACTACCTGGGAGATGGAGCAAAACATAAACCTATCTCATGCTGGCAGGAAGAGAAGAGGCTATGGTTGAAGGCCTCTCCATTTATACACGTGCACCGTAGGAGCCTACCCTGATCAGATGGGGTTAGGAGTGCCTGAGACTTTTGGGGACCCAATGAGTGATTACCCCCCTCAACAAGAGTGTCCGTGGATTATGATCTCTGAATGGGTTGTGTTCTATATTAAAAGAACCAGGAATGATGCCCAAAGGAGTTTATACGAAAATAAAATCTATGATAGCAGCAGAACCCCTGCCTTTATAGGGCGGCGGCAAATATGAAATGCGCCCGGTGTGCCAGTGGTCTAAAGTGTGCACCAAATTATGAGTGAGTGAAATTTTTTTTAACTCCTCCCCTTCCATTCTATGCTCCATGTGCAGATCCCCTAAACGCAGGCAGGGCTGTAGGATGGATTGCTTTCCTTACAATAGATGAGCACAAGGGACAGTTGAAATCCCCCACTAGAATAAGGTTTGTGTGCCCCAAACCCTCCTCCTTTATGGAGTTTTAGCCACAATTTATGGCATTCAAATTAGGCAACCAGCCCTGCCCCCTCTTCACGTTGTAAAAATTAAGTATAACAATTTTGGAGCGCTCTCCCCGTGTGCAATTTTATATCCTGAAACACCTGGGACTCCCACTTTAAGATCTGTAAATCCTCACATAATTCTAGTTCAACAAACAGGATGAGGCCCCCACTGGCTCGTCACATGTTGGAGTCTTCCACTGGGCGGAAAATAGTTTTGTACCCATCCAAAAAACAAGTTATTCTTTGTTTCCCAAGTTTACTGTAAACACATGATTTTGTATGACCTGATGTATGAAAGCCATCTGTCAGCAGAAAACTTGGAGGTCTGATCAGCCACGTTCCAGGAGACAAGACTAAGGGGTATATTACCAAGGAATAGCGATATTTATCGCAAAATGCGCTTAGCCTATCGCTGGATATGTTAGCGGAGAAAACATGCCATTAGCAACGTTTTTCTCCATTGTGCTAAAATATCCAACGATAGCAGCGAAATGCGAGAATATCGCTGAGAATAAAGCGATATTCACGCATTAGCGACAAAATGCTCTTAGTCATGTTATCCACCTCCCATTGGATAACATGCCTAAGAACTGGTCTGGGCCGGTGTTAGTATTTGGAGATATTCGCGCCTGCCTTGCTAATCGGCGATAGCGTCGGTATCGACTGTTTTCAGTCGCTAACAGGTTGCATGTCATTAGTCCACTTTGCATGTCATTACCGATAAACATCGCTTACATGCAAAGCAGGCCCCAAACCGCTCGCTATCGCCTAAACTTTGTCGCTAACATCTTTTAGCGACAGCTTGCTAATAGAGCGATAGAATTATCGCCGCAGCGATAATTGCATATCGCCCTGCTTGATAATATGCCCCCTAGTTCTCTACCGGGATTGTGGTTAGTTCCGCCAATATGAACTAAGAGAGCGGGAGACATATGGGGCCTCACCTGGGGATCAGGGTTGGCCCTGGGATGCGCATGAGGAAGAGGGTGTAAAAAATCTCAGTTGGGCTTAATACTAGCGGGGCACTGACTACTCATCTCCCTGGCACAAAGAGCCTAGTTGTTGGGGAGACTGAATATGTGTCAGTTCAGTTTCATTAAGTCAATCCAGCTTATTTAGGTCTGCTACGGGGACGTAGGAATTTGTGAGTGTCAAGAGCCGCCCAGTGCCTCCTTCATTAAGCCTGCCCCCCTACAAGGTTCTGCATCCAGATTGTTCAGCAGAGATCCATAAAAAACAGCTGGAGTAATTTAATACATCAACCTGGGGAAAATATTTTAAATGCTCCAAAGAGGATTGTGCATGCTAACTCTGGTCATTGTGCTGGGAGGATGATGCAATCTCCCTCAAAGATTTCCCTTGCGGGGCCTATCCAGGCCATCCTCCGCACCATCAATATATCATGGTAATCCCTGGCAAAAAACCCTGAGTGCTGTGCTAGGCAGTGCAAGACTTTATTAATCAGTCTTTGTGAACAGCTAAGCCAGGTACCCAAGACAGGACCACAGTATAAGGTGCATATGCTGAGGGGGGTCAATCACTAGGAGCTGTGAGTCCTTGGGTGGGTGCACCCCAAGATGGGGTGTCTACCGTGCCTAAGGCCAAGTTGGAACGGGTAACAAGGGGCACGCCGCCTCACTCAGAGCACGATCTATAGGGTTTCTGAACTGTATCCTGGCTAAGGGTGGGCGGAGCTGGCGTAGTGCCTCTACGCTGAGCACCACGGAGTTTGAAAAATACTCCCCCCTCCCAAAGTATTTAAACATATAAAAAGAAGGCACTTACCTGCGTGCCTGCGTGCCTGCGGCCTCCCCTGCCTGGCCACTCTCCTTCCTGCTCCTCACGTCCTTCTTCACTGAAAAACTCCTACAAGTCTTGCGCGTACATCGTAGGACGAAGGAGATCGGCCAGGCCGGAGAGGCGTCAGACACACTGGTAAGGACCTTCTTTTTTAATTTGTAAAGAATTTGGGAGGGTGGAGGGGCTGGCTAACTCTGCTCCACGACGGAGAGTTTTGCCTACCTCCACGTTTGCAATGGAGCGTGGAGTAGAAAAATCTCTGCAAACTCCGATGGCGGAGCGGAATTACCTGCCATGGGTTAAGCCTGGGCCAGAACACCCTTGAACTTTGGGGGGCATTAGCATGTGGGGTGCAACTGCTACTCGGGGTTACAAGAAAAAGCAGTATCAACTAACAGGGGAAGCACTGGATGCTTAAGGCTCTGGAGAGGCTGACCCAACTGATGCCGGGAATAAGAGCAATAGGGAAGGGAAAAAGGGTGGGGCGGCCAGAGGGAGCTTAGGAGTCAATAGTGGGGTAGGTGAAAGACACAACCCCAAACTTCCAGTGTCGACTGAGAGCCCGATCTATCTCCTTATTGATAACTCCCACAGCCTTAGCCAGGAATGTGTCAATGTTAAGGAGGCACTTGCTGGGCTTTCCTCTTTCCCATTGGACAGGATAAGTCCGCCCAAGGCGACTTAAAGGGAAGCAACGATAATTCGCTCTGATTGCAGGAGTGCCCAAGGTAACTTGCCAAACAAATAGGTACTCACTGGTGTCCCTGTGTCCTGAGTCTGCCCCGGAATTATGCTGTTCCCTGTCACCGAGATCCAAGCCTCAGCCATGCGTAGACGGGCGCAGACGGGCCCGCTCTTCCCGCAGTGGCGTAACGAAACTTGAGGGGGCCCCCCTGCAAAGCACATGGAGGGGGCCCCTCCACGGCGTTTAAACAACGTATATCTGAGACTTCCACCTTATAGATGTGTTTTCTTTTAACTTTAAAATCGAACCCTCAAGTGTACTGATAGCACTGTTTTGTTGTGTGTAGGAGAGTAGGGTCTGCTATCCTATGGTCACCCCAAATTTTTGCTTTTTGCTTCACTGGTTTCTGACTTAATGTGGCTGTGGGCCTGCTAATCAGACCCACAGCCTGCTGTTCTCTCTCTAAATTGATGCCCATGCACTCTAGGTGCATTACGAATTGGAACTGGTTCACCTTATGAGCCCCTGTAATAGTGCACCCTAGGTGCCCAGGGCATAGGTGTATCCAAGGCCTACCAGGGGCTGCAGCACGTATTGTGCCACCCCTGGCCTGGCCTCCATCTTTGACACAACTGGCTGATCACTCAGCTGGGGTAAGTCGGTGTAACCACCTCTTACTTAGGTACAGTATGTCTGTGCCTAACCCTAAACTGGACACATATGTTCCTATCAGCCGCTCCTATGGAAGGCCTCATCAATCCTGGAGGCAGAGTGCTTGGAAATATGTGAGATGGTGCTCTGGCATGAGCTGAGCCTGTCTGCAGCTGTCGGGAACAACTCCCTAAGCTGGTCCGGGATATTGCCATACCATATACTCTTAAGTGCATTATAATCCTCGCGGTTAAATGCTAACTTTGGTTTGGCTTTATCAAAACATGTCGAGTAAGGTGTCATACGAATTGGAATACTATCCCCTCGCCAATTCTGGCGACGGGGATAGCATTCCACCCTTCTAGAGGGACACGACATGTGCGTAGCCTTAACCCCGGTTAAAGTTAAACAGAGCCTCAGCTTCACAAAATGGACGCTGCCACCACAGACACAAGTCTGGCCTCCTGCTGCTGACCGAAACTCGGCAGATGGTGGCCTGGACAAAGGGTTTCCTGCCTTGGGAGGTGCGAGCACCACCCCAGACAGGATTTTGTGTATTGGGTAGGACAGGGCTGAATAGAATCAGACATGCCCGGGGCACACAAGGTGTCCCCGTGCATAGGCCAGCCCAAACCGGTTCTGGGGCCTTCCAGCCCCAGTCCTGGCGCGGAGCTGGACAAAGGAAAGGGGGTGTAACCGCCCCCCTTCCTGGTTCCTCCCAGAGGAGGGACCTAGTAGGTGATCCACCCCCTAGATTGGAATAAGAGGGGGAGCAGTGCCATTGCACAGCAGATCATCCCGAAATCAACTTAAACTAAGAAGAAGACTGGACTTCGACATTCTGCTGCACAGAAGACTGAAGAAGAATCTCCCTTGTGGCCAAGGAGTGACCACCCTGTGAACACAGGTACCAACCAGCAACTCGACGTCTGCTTTGCCGCCGCCTCCCGCCGGAGCCCGAGCCCAGAGCCCGACAAGAACCAGATTCCCAGACCTCTCAGAGCCCGATCCACAGTCCCTGCAAAGAAGGGACCCGTGGAGGCACCGAGTGACGTGGGACCGGACCTCTTGAAAGACACCCGAAAAGCTGACTGCGCAGCTTCTGAGGCATCCTCGACGTTGTGCTTTGGGGATTGAGAACCCCCACCACCGAGCAGCCCTTGCACCGAAGATCAGCCCTCCAGCATCTCCACGATCTGCGTGGGGCCCTTTTGCATTGTGCCACTCGACGCGCCATCCCGGCCACTAGCCACGCGGCCAGCGGCCAACTTGGCGACGAACCCGAAGATTTAAACAGCAGGTCTGGTTGCTCCAGACCTACCCAAGCTCCTGTGAAAAGGAGCACCCGCTCTGACCTTGCTGGTCCGAGTGAACAGCATCTTTCAACTTCTGCGTGGCTTGCATTTGCCAAGGCCTGTTTGCTCCGATCAGGTCGCCGACACCGCCAACAGCGAGAAGCCTACGTGGGACAGCTCGTGACCGACTCCTGGACGTCCTCGACCCCGGGTATCCACGTGGCTGCAGAAAGAAGCTACCCGACAACGCCTGTTTGCACCCGACATCGCCTGGTTCCAATCTGGTTCCACGGTAGTCACTGGCTAGTGACTTTGAACACTGTCCCCTCTGCTTTCAGGTCTTCAACTCTTCAGATCCACCCTTGGATCCACCGGAACTCTTCTCATCGAGCCGCCTGCAGCATCTTCAGCTCCAAGCACCATCTACCAGCGTGACGAAACCCGACACATCTTCGACCCTGTGCACCCGCTTCCTGTGGGTGAGGTAACTCAGCTCCGCCGGTGCTCCTGCACTGGTACACATCCCAAGGGCCTGTGTTTTAAGTTTCAGCTCCGTAGGTCACTCGGAAGGTTCCTAACTTTCTAACTTTGTGCTTTTTACGCACCATAGACTTTGTATTGAGAAGTGCGTGCACTTTGAACACTGCACCCGAGTCCCGTGGGCCTTTCCCGACTTAGTTAACTCCAGTCTCGAATAGCTCCAGCGATTCCCAAGGCCCTAGGCCTCTTCACTTTCCTTTAGGTATCTCTTATACCACTTATTTAGTATATGGTTTAGGTGGCCCCTAGGGCTCATCCATATTGTGCAACTTTTGTGTATTTTAAACTGTCTTGTGATTTAACGCTTGTGCTTCTGTGCTCATAAAGAGTCCAGGGGATTTTAATAGTTAATAAATCAATATATATTTTCAATATATATCTGTGTGGTGTCCCTTTCATTTGGTATTCAAGGGGGTTGTGTATGGTATAACAGCTGGCTTCACATGCCTTTCAGAGTTTAGCCTAAGACTGCTTTGTCCACGTTACCAATAGGATAACTGGTCTACAAGGTTGAATTACAACCATCATCATAAGGGTTGCTTGGCATGGTACAAAGTGATCACTAGAACTAGTGAGCATTATATACCAGGCCAACTTCTCACATTGGTGGCAGCGGTGGGATCTGAGCTTGCTGTTGTTTTACCATTACAATCTTTGAGATTATCATTTGAAAGATCATACAGGTACCTGCTAGGTACATATAAAACAAGACTAGTATACTTAAGTTCTACTGAACTTAGTTGTTGTAGAGCAAAGGGAGTAGCACACCCTAGCTACAACTACTAGATAGGTTTAGTAGGTAAACACCAGTGTAGGTAGATTGCAACACATCCACCCACACTAGAGCAATGTCTGGAACAGAGGGGTCCAGTGGACTTACTCCTGTTGAGAGTGACCCTCCAAGGGCACCATCCCAGTTTGCTATTTTTCCCTTTAAGGAATTAAGACAGCTTTGTGTCTTAAGGGGTCTGAAGACAGGGCCTACCCCTACTGCAGACCACCTAAGAGAGCTCTTGGATCAGTCTGAAGCTCTAAAGACCTCTAAAGCAAACCCCACAGGGAATGCTGAAGGAGGCCATCCTTCAGAGGATGACACTGTAGACACCCCTACCCCTATCATCCTAGTAGATGAGGAAGCCTCCACCACTGGAGCTCCTCAAGTAGATGTAGAGGAAGAGGAAGAAGAAGAGGAGGAGGAGGTGGAAAGCAGTGAGTCAGATGATGACAGAGATAGTCAGGTGCTGGTCAGTAGACTGAACCAGGCTAACTTAAGTCAACTTGGGAATGAATCAGGTAACAACCCATTCAGACCCCCAGGTGGACTTAACCAGGGCCATAGGAGGAGAAGGCATCACTCAGGTGAATCCAATACCTCCCATGTCTCTAGAGGCTCTCATGGTCACTCCAGAAAGGAGATGACTAGCCCTCAGAGAAGGGAACATGAGGCCAAGATGAGAGAGGCTGAGCTTAGGATCCAGAGGCAAGAGTTAGAGGTTGCCCTGGCTAAGGAGAAACTTGCTAGAGCAAGACAGCCTAGAGAGAGTGGGGTAATAGAACCCACTGGTGGCAGCAATATCCACAAGGATAAAGACAGGTCTTTTGATAATAGAAACCTGAGTAAGATTGTGCCCCCCTACAAAGCTGGGGATGATATCCATAAATGGATTACTGCAATGGAGAGAGCCTGCAGAGTACAGCAGATCCCTCAGGAGCAGTGGGCAGCAATCTTGTGGCTCTCCTTTGAAGGTAGAGGCCGAGACAGACTCCTCACAGTTAGTGATGGGGATTCTAGAAACTACCTGGTCCTGAAGAGTGCTCTGATTGATGGGTTAGGCTTAACCACTGAACAGTACAGGTTAATGTTCAGAGATACCCAGAAGACACAGACTCAGGACTGGTCTGAATTTGTTGAGTGTGCCACTAAGGCTCTAGAGGGATGGTTGCTGGGAAGCAAGGTTACAGACTATGAAGGATTGTATAATTTGCTGATGAGAGAACAAATTTTAAATAATTGTCAGAACCAGCAGTTGCATCAACATTTGGTTGACTCAGATTTGACCTCCCCCCAAGAATTGGGAAAGAGGGCAGATAAATGGGTAAGAACCAGAGTTAAGCAAAAGAACCAGAACCAGAACCAGGGTGGTGACCAGAAGAAAACAGACCAGAAGGGTGGGGAGCAGAAAGCTAAAGACCAGAAGTCTTCAACAGGGCCCCAAACTGAGACAGAGGGTGGGTCCCAAACTTCCAAGAAGAAGAAGAAAGAAGGTCAGAAGAAACCCTGGTGTAAAACTTGTAAGAACACCTCTCACTGGACAAGTGAGTGTAAAAAGGGTGGAGCCCCCAACACTGCAGCCCCTAAGGCACCTGCACCCACTAGTACAGTTAGCAGTGTTGGTCCTCAAGCCAAGGGTTTAGTGGGAATCACTTTGGGAACTGAAGGAGATTCTGACCTAGTCAGAACCCTTACACAGGCTGTTCTGGTTTGTGAAGGGGACATAGATTTGACCCCTGACATAAGTCCCAGTAACCTGGGCAAATACAGACAGACACCTTTGATTAACAACAAAGTGGCTCAAGCTTACAGGGACACATGTGCCAGTGTCACTATGGTGACACCTAACTTTGTGGACCCTGGACAATACATGCCAGGCGATGATTACCTGGTGACCAATGCCAGCAATGTCACTACTACACATAGTGTGGCACTTGTTAACTTTTCCTGGGGAGGGGTAACTGGCCTAAAGAAAGTTGTGGTTAGTGCTGATCTCCCAGTAGAATGTTTGTTGGGCAATGACCTGGAGAACTCTCTATGGTCAGAAGTTGAGTACAGGACTCATGCAGAGATGTTAGGGATATCATCACATGTCCTTGCTGTGACCAGGTCACAGGCCAAAAAGTGCCTCTCTGAACCTCAGGTCTTGGATCCTGGAACAATGGACCAAGTACCTCCCAAGAAGAAGAACAGGAGGGTTAAGGCTGTGCCTTCCCAACTGCCTACAAGTGAGGATCAGGCTTCACAGGAAACTGATCTAGAGACCCCTGAAGGAACTGTCCCTGAAGAACTTGAACCTGATCAGGTTGAGTTTCTGGGGACAGGGGGACCTTCTAGGGCAGACTTGGGGCAGGCTCAGTTAACCTGTCCTTCTCTTGAACCCCTCAGACAGCAGGCTGCTGCTGAGGCTGCTGGGAATGCTCAAGGTGCCCATAAAGTATATTGGGACGATGGACTCCTTTATTCAGAGGCTAGAGACCCCAAGCCTGGTGCTACCAGGAGGTTGGTTATACCTCTGCAATTTAGGGGCTTCCTACTCACCTTGGCCCATGATATTCCTTTAGCAGGACACCTAGGCCAGAACAAGACTTGGGACAGGCTTGTCCCTCACTTTCACTGGCCTCACATGTCTGAAGACACCAAGGAGTTTTGTCGCTCCTGTGAAACCTGCCAAGCCAGTGGTAAAGCAGGTGGAACAACAAAGGCCCCCCTGATACCACTACCTGTGGTGGGGGTTCCCTTTGAGAGAGTGGGGATTGATATTGTTGGTCCAATGGATCCCCCTACAGCATCTGGGCACAGATTCATACTGGTGGTAGTGGATCATGCCACCAGGTACCCAGAGGCAATTCCCCTTAGGACCACAACAGCTCCTGTTGTGGCCAGGGCCTTACTTGGAGTTTTCTCCAGAGTGGGGTTTCCTAAGGAGGTAATATCAGATAGAGGTACCAACTTCATGTCTGGATATTTGACAGCTATGTGGAAGGAATGTGGTGTAAACTACAAGTTCACCACTCCTTATCACCCACAATGCAATGGGCTTGTTGAGAGATTTAACAAGACCCTAAAGGGCATGATTAAAGGATTACCTGAAAAGCTCAGGCGAAGATGGGACATCCTTCTGCCCTGCCTTTTGTTCGCTTACAGAGAGGTCCCTCAAAAGGGGGTTGGCTTCAGCCCCTTTGAATTGTTGTTTGGGCACCCTGTAAGAGGACCCCTGTGTCTTGTGAAGGAAGGATGGGAGTTACCTCTCAAAAAGCCTAAACAGGACATAGTGGACTATGTACTTGGTCTCCGCTCCAGGATGGCAGAGTACATGGAAAAGGCATCCAAAAACCTTGAGGCTAGCCAAGAATTACAAAAAGCTTGGCATGACCAAAAGGCTGTCCTTGTTGAATTTCAGCCTGGACAGAAGGTATGGGTGTTGGAGCCAGTGGCCCCAGCAGCACTCCAAGACAAATGGTCTGGACCCCATACAATTCTGGAAAAGAAGGGAGAGGTTACCTACTTGGTGGACCTAGGAACTCCCAGGAGCCCCCATAGGGTGCTCCATGTGAACAGATTGAAGGCATATGTCAGCAGGGCAGACATGGGCTTGCTCATGGCTACAGATGAGGGACAGGAGGAAGAGAGTGACCCTCTCCCAGACCTGCTCACTCAGAACCCTGAGGATGGCTCAGTTGATGGTGTGGCCTTAGGTGGCAGCCTCACTGAACATCAGCAACATGACTGCAGACAAGTTCTACAGACATACAGGCATATGTTCTCCTTGACCCCCAGTCAGACTAACTGGTGTACCCATGTGGTGGACACTGGTGACAGTCTTCCTGTAAAGAGCAAGATTTACAGGCAACCTGACCACGTCAGGGACTGTATAAAGACTGAGGTGCAAAAGATGCTGGAATTAGGTGTCATTGAACCTTCAGAGAGCCCCTGGGCTAGCCCAGTGGTTCTGGTCCCCAAACCTCACACCAAAGATGGCAAGAGAGAGATGAGGTTCTGTGTGGATTACAGAGGACTCAATGCTGTCACCAGGACAGATGCACACCCTATTCCAAGGGCAGATGAGCTCATTGACAAGTTGGCTTCTGCCAAATATTTGAGCACATTTGACTTAACAGCTGGCTACTGGCAAATCAGGTTAGCTGAGGAGTCTAAAGCCAAGACAGCATTTTCTACCCCTAGTGGGCATTATCAGTTTGTGGTGATGCCCTTTGGTTTGAAAAATGCACCTGCCACCTTCCAAAGGTTGGTGAACCAAGTCCTCACTGGGTTGGATGACTTTTGTGCAGCTTATCTGGACGATATTGCTGTCTTTAGCTCCACCTGGGAGGATCACCTGATCCACCTGAAGGAAGTGCTTGAGGCTCTGCAGAAGGCAGGCCTCACTATCAAGGCAACAAAGTGCCAGATAGGGCAGAGCAAGGTTGTATACCTGGGCCACCTTGTAGGTGGAGGCCAAGTTCAACCACTGGAGAGTAAGATCCAGACCATCAAGGACTGGTCCCCTCCAACTACCCAGACTCAGGTCAGAGCTTTCTTGGGCCTGACTGGGTACTACAGGAAGTTTGTTAAGAACTATGGGTCCATTGTGACTCCTCTTAATGATCTGACATCCAAGAAGATGCCCAAAAAGGTTCAGTGGACAGAAATCTGTCAAAAGGCATTTGATGACCTGAAGAAGGCCATGTGCTCTGCACCTATCCTGAAGAGTCCTGACTACTCAAGAGAGTTCATTGTCCAAACAGATGCTTCTGAGTTGGGAGTGGGAGCAGTGCTTTCACAGCTTAATGTAGATGGCCAGGACCAGCCCATTGCTTTCATTAGCAGAAGGCTGACCCCCAGAGAGAAACGTTGGTCAGCTATAGAGAGGGAGGCCTTTGCTGTGGTGTGGGCCCTGAAGAAGTTGAGACCATACTTATTTGGCACTCACTTCAAGATTCAGACCGACCATAAGCCCCTCCTATGGCTTAATCAGATGAAGGGTGAAAACCCCAAACTACTCAGGTGGTCCATTTCCCTACAGGGGATGGACTTTACAGTGGAGCACCGCCCAGGGACTGACCATGGCAACGCAGATGGTCTCTCCAGGTACTTCCACTTAGAACATGAAGACACAACTGGTCAAGGTTAGTCTAATGTCCCTGCGTTTGGGGGGGGGTTATGTAGGAGAGTAGGGTCTGCTATCCTATGGTCACCCCAAATTTTTGCTTTTTGCTTCACTGGTTTCTGACTTAATGTGGCTGTGGGCCTGCTAATCAGACCCACAGCCTGCTGTTCTCTCTCTAAATTGATGCCCATGCACTCTAGGTGCATTACGAATTGGAACTGGTTCACCTTATGAGCCCCTGTAATAGTGCACCCTAGGTGCCCAGGGCATAGGTGTATCCAAGGCCTACCAGGGGCTGCAGCACGTATTGTGCCACCCCTGGCCTGGCCTCCATCTTTGACACAACTGGCTGATCACTCAGCTGGGGTAAGTCGGTGTAACCACCTCTTACTTAGGTACAGTATGTCTGTGCCTAACCCTAAACTGGACACATATGTTCCTATCAGCCACTCCTATGGAAGGCCTCATCAATCCTGGAGGCAGAGTGCTTGGAAATATGTGAGATGGTGCTCTGGCATGAGCTGAGCCTGTCTGCAGCTGTCGGGAACAACTCCCTAAGCTGGTCCGGGATATTGCCATACCATATACTCTTAAGTGCATTATAATCCTCGCGGTTAAATGCTAACTTTGGTTTGGCTTTATCAAAACATGTCGAGTAAGGTGTCATACGAATTGGAATACTATCCCCTCGCCAATTCTGGCGACGGGGATAGCATTCCACCCTTCTAGAGGGACACGACATGTGCGTAGCCTTAACCCCGGTTAAAGTTAAACAGAGCCTCAGCTTCACAAAATGGACGCTGCCACCACAGACACAAGTCTGGCCTCCTGCTGCTGACCGAAACTCGGCAGATGGTGGCCTGGACAAAGGGTTTCCTGCCTTGGGAGGTGCGAGCACCACCCCAGACAGGATTTTGTGTATTGGGTAGGACAGGGCTGAATAGAATCAGACATGCCCGGGGCACACAAGGTGTCCCCGTGCATAGGCCAGCCCAAACCGGTTCTGGGGCCTTCCAGCCCCAGTCCTGGCGCGGAGCTGGACAAAGGAAAGGGGGTGTAACCGCCCCCCTTCCTGGTTCCTCCCAGAGGAGGGACCTAGTAGGTGATCCACCCCCTAGATTGGAATAAGAGGGGGAGCAGTGCCATTGCACAGCAGATCATCCCGAAATCAACTTAAACTAAGAAGAAGACTGGACTTCGACATTCTGCTGCACAGAAGACTGAAGAAGAATCTCCCTTGTGGCCAAGGAGTGACCACCCTGTGAACACAGGTACCAACCAGCAACTCGACGTCTGCTTTGCCGCCGCCTCCCGCCGGAGCCCGAGCCCAGAGCCCGACAAGAACCAGATTCCCAGACCTCTCAGAGCCCGATCCACAGTCCCTGCAAAGAAGGGACCCGTGGAGGCACCGAGTGACGTGGGACCGGACCTCTTGAAAGACACCCGAAAAGCTGACTGCGCAGCTTCTGAGGCATCCTCGACGTTGTGCTTTGGGGATTGAGAACCCCCACCACCGAGCAGCCCTTGCACCGAAGATCAGCCCTCCAGCATCTCCACGATCTGCGTGGGGCCCTTTTGCATTGTGCCACTCGACGCGCCATCCCGGCCACTAGCCACGCGGCCAGCGGCCAACTTGGCGACGAACCCGAAGATTTAAACAGCAGGTCTGGTTGCTCCAGACCTACCCAAGCTCCTGTGAAAAGGAGCACCCGCTCTGACCTTGCTGGTCCGAGTGAACAGCATCTTTCAACTTCTGCGTGGCTTGCATTTGCCAAGGCCTGTTTGCTCCGATCAGGTCGCCGACACCGCCAACAGCGAGAAGCCTACGTGGGACAGCTCGTGACCGACTCCTGGACGTCCTCGACCCCGGGTATCCACGTGGCTGCAGAAAGAAGCTACCCGACAACGCCTGTTTGCACCCGACATCGCCTGGTTCCAATCTGGTTCCACGGTAGTCACTGGCTAGTGACTTTGAACACTGTCCCCTCTGCTTTCAGGTCTTCAACTCTTCAGATCCACCCTTGGATCCACCGGAACTCTTCTCATCGAGCCGCCTGCAGCATCTTCAGCTCCAAGCACCATCTACCAGCGTGACGAAACCCGACACATCTTCGACCCTGTGCACCCGCTTCCTGTGGGTGAGGTAACTCAGCTCCGCCGGTGCTCCTGCACTGGTACACATCCCAAGGGCCTGTGTTTTAAGTTTCAGCTCCGTAGGTCACTCGGAAGGTTCCTAACTTTCTAACTTTGTGCTTTTTACGCACCATAGACTTTGTATTGAGAAGTGCGTGCACTTTGAACACTGCACCCGAGTCCCGTGGGCCTTTCCCGACTTAGTTAACTCCAGTCTCGAATAGCTCCAGCGATTCCCAAGGCCCTAGGCCTCTTCACTTTCCTTTAGGTATCTCTTATACCACTTATTTAGTATATGGTTTAGGTGGCCCCTAGGGCTCATCCATATTGTGCAACTTTTGTGTATTTTAAACTGTCTTGTGATTTAACGCTTGTGCTTCTGTGCTCATAAAGAGTCCAGGGGATTTTAATAGTTAATAAATCAATATATATTTTCAATATATATCTGTGTGGTGTCCCTTTCATTTGGTATTCAAGGGGGTTGTGTATGGTATAACAGCTGGCTTCACATGCCTTTCAGAGTTTAGCCTAAGACTGCTTTGTCCACGTTACCAATAGGATAACTGGTCTACAAGGTTGAATTACAACCATCATCATAAGGGTTGCTTGGCATGGTACAAAGTGATCACTAGAACTAGTGAGCATTATATACCAGGCCAACTTCTCACATTGTGGAAACATTTTAAGCTGCTAGTGAAATGAATTATCATATTGTATTTGAGTGAGTCTTGAGTCCCAAGATGGTTGCCACTACTTCCTGGTTGAAGCGGTGGCAGCCAATCAGATCTCATCATGGCTCGGGTCCCTCACTGTGCCACTGGAACCATACTACATACTACACCCGACTGAAGAGCCAGATTCAGCATGAAACCAGCATTGGGTTGCTTGTGTTCTGGTTCAGGGAGGACCCCGCCTTGTAGTCCTGGCTGGATTGTTCCTATTGGAGCAGAGTCAAGACTGATTTGCATATGGCTGAGTCTAAATTAAGGTGAAATGGAGTTCAGAAGAATGATGGTGTGAAATGCTACTCTGAACAATTGCCAGTGGTAAAACAAATTATAAGCATTCGTCCCATTACCTTTTGAGTTTGACGAAAATATAAGCATGAATAAAAGATCCTTCCATGCAAAAGATCATGAAGGGAAGACCTACTGTCTTTGCATTTCTTCTTTCAACAGATAAGTGAAATTAGCTTACTGTCCATGTAGAGTTCAGATATTTTTTTCTTCATCCCTAAGAATACAAGGATGAACTTGCAAAGTGCTATGGATATGACACTATCATGCAAAGATGGATAATTATTCTGTTTGCCCACATTTTCAAACTCAGCTTCACATTCTTGGGGTGTCGGAAATAAATAGCACAATAAAGTTAAAAAAAATGGAATCCTCTGTAAAAAAAAAGAATTCACTGCTACAGGAGAGGAGGAGGGAATTGCGGAGGTATTATTACACCATTGGCAGAGAAGGGGAGGGGCTACTATGCCAGATGGAGAAAAAGCATAAGGGAAAGACGTGTCATGTGTCTAGCAACAAGAAGTGGCAGGAGAACAGAAGTGTCAGGAACTTTGAGAGTTGAGGGTTGTTGGTTATTGCTGTAGTGAACACTTTCTCTCCAATGTAGCGATCTACGAGAGTGTAAGAATGTCAGACTAATGATTACACTATTAATGAAAAGAAACAGAAAGGGGAGAGACATACAAGTGATGTTTTGATGGAAGGGTGTGGATTGGTTACAGTCTCAGAGTCGGGGCATTATAGCACCTGTAGAATAATGTGTGGAAGTGATTGTCCGTCCCATTAGCAGAGCGTAGCTTAATAGCATGCGGCATGAACAGCAGGCACATTATATGGGGTAGCTGTGTGTTTGTCTCTTGTTAAATGTTATTTCACCGTAAAAGAAGACAAAGAAGGCGCAAACTTTAAAAAAAGTACATTTCAGTCCAATTATCAGGTTCTATAACTTCTGAACAATGATGTTTCCTAATTTCTCTTCTGGCTGTGGTGCCGCCATTGAGACGAATAACTACGTCACCACCCTGTTCATGGATGGCTCTTCCCCTATTAATGGACAGTCCCTCTCGGGGAGGAAAGATAGATTCGGCTTCATTGGGGTGAAAGACTGCAGTTGATTTATTTTTCTGGACTCCTTGAGGAGGTTATTGGTTGATAAGCGGCATTTCTGTGAGAATGGCTGTTCGGTAGAATTGGCACAGAAGAAGAAATATGTTCGCCCCCAGCCGGAAGGGAACCATTCACTAAGTTGGCACCTCACGATGTTTAATGTGGATTTATACCAATCACATGCTCTCTTTCTTTCTGGCCAATGTACAGCGGGTATAATATAATGGCTAGAAATGATGTGTTTCAGAACTTTGAAGGAAATTTACTGATAACTGACACCAGGCCCAGATTAACCATATTACTAAAAGGGCATTTCCCCAATGGACTGCAGGCCTGGGGATGTTTCCCGGCAGCATAGACAGACACATTCTAGAAGTGATACCCCAGGCATCACTTAGTATGCTACTGACCAACACGTCCCCAGTAATGATTGGCATATGAAGTGTTCGGTCACCGCTCTAACAGGTGGAAAGTATTGTGGCGGTGAAAGAGCACCTTTGTATCTGCAGGCCCCTTCCCGGTCTTCGCCTAAGCACGTGTCCGGGCGTGTCCTGAGCACGTGTCCGGGCGTGTCCTGCGTGATCCTGCACCACGGGAAGCAAAGCATTAGCAGCAGCCGCTGCGTGGCAGTCCGGCGAGCCCTGGGAGACAGGTAGTCCCGCCCCGCCAGGGCAGGAAGCGGACAGGGGCAGCAGCGGCAAACAACAATGCATTAGTAGCTCTATGGCCTTCCTGGCTTTATATTGTACCTTCCCTTACCATTCTCGTGATGTACGGGGTGGATTGGTGCAACAGTAACGCCAGTGCAGATTAATATACCTTTATTGTGAGCTGGGTTTCACTGCACAGAAGTCATATTTTACTGAGTTGCACTAACTTGTAAAAAGTAAATAAAGATCTAACTAAATATAGGTTTACTACATTATCGATAATATGTTGCCCACTACCGGTGTGATATTACTTTTATGGATAATATATGGTGGCATATAGGTATAATATGTGATTTTTTAGAGAAAGTGGTGTGTTATTGTGCACGTGTAACATGTGGTGTTATTGATAACATGTACTGTATGCATCTGTTAAAGGTGCAGTAATTCCGGCAGAATACAATCAGTGTGTGCATAGAGATGCAACGGAGGCCTTGGATGCAAAAGGGGTGCCTAGTCCAACCAGTGCACACACATTCCTCCGACTGCTAGGACGGTTTTCTCCAGTTTTACTACTCCCACCCTCATTTCTGTTGTTTCCTTTGTTCACGCCCACGAAACACTGAGGGCCCGATTCACAGAACTAATCTGAAACAAAATCCTAAACCTACTACTTGTGGTATTCACAGAACGCACTTACTACTTTTGGTTAAACTTATTACTTTTGGTTAAACCTACTACTATTAGTATTCACAGAGGCATTTAGTAGTAGTAAACTAACTTTACTACTACTAAATGCCTTTTTGAATACCAATAGTAGTAAGTTTAACCAAAAATAGTAAGTTTCACCAAAAGTATTAAGTGCATACTGTGAATAAAAGAAGTAGTAGGTGCCTTCTGTGAATACCAAATAAGTAAGTTTAGGATTTTGTCTTTGATTAGTTCTGCAAATTGGGCCCTATGTTACTTTGTGCACCATCCCAGCTGGGTTTGCTCCATGCAATAAATATTGTTTCAACCAAGGGTGGTATTTTCCACAATCGATGGGTCGCATCAGGGCAGATAATCAAAGCTTTCTGTCAGATTAAGGGCCCTAGGCACACATGTGGGGGCTCTAGATGCAGCTACAATAGGAGAGCGGGTGGGAGTGCTGCCTCCAGCCTAGCCATGGAGGTGGATAAGAGCTCCCTTGAGCTGGGCCATACTGGAACAGTGAACAGGCCCAGGAAACAAAATAAAAGTGGACTGAGTGCATTATATAGCAAAGAAAATGGTACATGTTTTCAAATTGGGGCAGTTTTGAACTGTTTGCAAGGTATGGAAGACTGCATGGATCTGACCTTGCCTCAGGCAATGTTTGTGGTAATATCAGGGAAATCGACAGCAAACATCGGACCACCAAACCATAAAACAGGCCTACACAGAGGGCCCGATTCACAGAACTAACTTAAGACAAAATCCTAAACTTACTACTTTTGGTATTCACAGCAGTTAGGATTTTGTCTTAAGTTTGTCTTAAGACAGATTTAAGACAAACTTAAGACAAAATCCTAATTTCTGTGAATACCAAAAGCAGTAAGTTTAGGATTTAGTCTTAGGTTAGTTCTGTGAATCGGGACCAGAGACACACACAGCGCTGAAACACTGACCTGTCAGCAGTGCGTAATTTGAGCCGTTGGTTGCCGGTGGGGGGCCAGGGAGCTCCTTTCTGGGGACCAGCATTTATTTGTCCCCATCAAACGTTTCCTGAGCACAATAGAGGGGAAAGCAAACAAACTGGAAAGAAGGAGGAAGAGACTAGAGGGAACACTTCACCAAGGGAGGAAGCAGGAACCTGCAAGAGAGAGAGAAGGGGCAGAGAGTGTCTGGCTGTGGATTAAAGGGGCCGGAAGTGGATTCAGGACTACGGGTGCTGACATTCAATAGAGTCGCCTGGGCTTCTGAGCAGGGCTTTGGGCACCGGCACTCATTATTTGACAAATTAGGCCTTGCCTGTTAGACAACCATACGGGAAAAGTTTCACATCCCTACAAGAGAGTCCAACACTGCCCTTGAGTGGAGGGGGCAAGTGGGGCACATCCATGGTTGAAAGAGGACCTGGTCTATAGTTTAAGGCCTAGGAAGACAATCTACCCCCAACATGGCCGAGGATGAAGTGGGCCTTTGTAAGAGTGCTACTGGCACAGTTATGGCTTGGGCTGCAAGAGTAGGGTGGGATTTTTTTCGGCATTTGTAGAAGTGGTCTCTAACTGTTAACGTAACCCTCCACTGGTCTTTCCTTTACTCCAGATGGGTCCAGCACCAATGCACCTCTCCAATTTTTTATTTTTGTATACTGCTGTACATATATGCCTTCTTGTTTGTTCTCTTCTGTAAACCTTGTAAAGCGCTTTGATACCCTCACGGGACAAGTTTGCGCTTTAATAAACACTTAAATAAATAATAATAAAGTGGATGCCTGACAGACCCTTTATCCATGGGTGTTGAGTCACAAAACCTTCACAGCCTCATACTTGCGTTTTTGGCCGTAAACAGCTCTTTACCAACTATACACAAATGGATACTTCTTAGGCATAAACAGTTTACTACTGTATAATTCTTCTTAACAAGTGGGACAAATTATGCAGTGCTAGACTCTAGTCAATGGGTGTGGAGTGGGAGGAACATGGTGGGGTTTGCCTTGTTTGTTTATGAACACTCACACACTGTTAAGTGTCTGACCATTAACACACTTGTCTCTGTTCCTTTTCCTTGTATGCTAAGAGATTTACTCTCACAAAGGGTTATGGTAAATGTCCTTCAATGGTGGCCAGGGTATCAATTAGTGGCAAAATTAGTGGACGTGTGAAGGGAGCAGTTTTTTAAGGGCTAGAAAAAGAAAAAAGTGTGCATTTGAACATTGGATAGGCTTTCAACAGTGAGGAATTAGACACTATGTACAAGTGTGCACTCTGGAGGTCAGTACAAAGTTCCACTGAATTTTGTGACAATTTATGGGGGAAAGTAGACAGGCAGGTTTTTGGAGTTGAATTGTAACCATGCAGGGCAAGGAGTATCTCGCGTAGGGTGAGCCGCATACATCCACCTATACTCCTCCAAGCAGGAGGAATCTGAAACATGTCCAGCGTGGCTTGTCGCCCCTTCTATGTAAGAGGTCTCCTAGCAGTTTGCACTGGGTGAGATGGGCCCTACGTAGGGCACACATCAAGCATTGGCAAAACAAGTTGGTCTGGCATTGTCTGCCAGTTTTTCGACTTAGCCAGTGTTTGTTTTATTTTTCATAGTTATTGTAAAACGTGATTGCTGGGGGAGCACCAATATAAAAGAAAACATTGGCTAAAAGCAAAACATGTTTTTGTTCTTAAAAAACAAAGTAGTAATAGTAGTCCTTGACGCTGATGGAAGCTACTTTGAGTGCCGATTAGCGCCTTGTGAAAAGGCCGAATGCCGCCACTCACAGTGGAGTCTCCCAGTGGCTGACGTGGGCTAGCGTCTTGCTTGCTTATCATACTTTTAGAAAGCTACATTTTGTGGCATCCTTGTACTAAAACAAAGGTTACTAAAACACCATGGGGAGCTATGAGGTACAACGATTACTGTTTAATAAAACCAGTAAAAAAACACACTTATGTGATGTGATTGGAAACTTGAGACCTGAAAAAGGTTGGGTGTAGCTCAGACGGTACCACCCCATGTGCAATTTAAGGGAAACGTTCAAGCATCACAACTTTTTAGGTCTTGCCTAGACAGCGCTTGCGCTGTCTTTGCGAGACATGCTGTATTCTGGATATGGGCTTTAAAAGCTCGGCCCATTTCCAAGGACCGCCCCTGTTATATATGTTGTTACTCAGAGCTCGTGAGCATTATCTCTTTCTTTAAGCTGGAGCACAGGAGGCCAGTGCCTGTGGTGTGCAGATCTCTGCTGTAAACAGCCTGTAAATCTTGCTCTTATTTTGCCACATTTGCTGTGCATTGAAAGACCAAGGTCTGTTTTGACTGCCGCTGCTGCTGCCTCCTCCTCTCTCCTGCTTTTGAAACACGCGGCCTGGCGTCATGGTCCCTGCCTTCCTATGGTGTCTTCTGCCTCCATCTCAGAGCTCAACAAGCATTTGCAATGTAATAGGTCTTGCATTTGTGAGAGTGTAAGCTATTGGCAATGTAAAGGACAGTGCCTTTTATTTATGTGTTTTGAAAACCTGCAGGCGGTGTGTAAACACACACTTTATACTTACAGTTTTTTCTTACGAGACGCAAGGGTGGCAGTAAGAGGCGCAGTTACTGCCAGCCTTCCTTCTCGTAAGCAAGGACTAGAAGTACAAAGCGTGTGTTCACGCACTGCTTGCAGGTTTTCAAAATCCATAAATGAAAGGCACTGTCATTTACAACGCCAATAGCTCAACCTCTCCCAAAGTCGGGACCTATTGACTTGCAAATGCTTGTTACACTTGTCAACACTGTCTGGGCATAAGGTAACCCTCATTAGTACCAGTGTAACATGCAAATGCAGCAATAAGCACCGGAAACGTCACCAGTCCAAGTTTGCAAATGGCTTTCCACTGTGCAGAACACATGTTGCTGAGATGTTAGTGACGTTGGAAATGCTTTCGCTACAAACAATTTTTTGTTTGTTAAAATCTCCAGATTATGCAGCAGATGATGGATTATGTGAACAATGCTTTGGTTGCACAACATCGCCTACCTCCAACGGCCCTGCGCGTCCTGCAGTCATTGTGGCCTCCCTTCTTCTTCCCATCTGCTGGTGAGCCTGTCCCTCATGTCCTGGTTTGCTACCCTATGTAAGATATCATTCATCCTGTTACTCGGTGCACACTCACAACAGCATAAGAGGCACACAGCCCCCTGTGCACGCACTCTAGGAAGGGGGGTCAAGACCTCAGGTGGGCCCAGTGATCTTTTCATGGGAATGTCTGGAGGACATTTACTCTTCAGGGGTTCAAGTAAGGTGGGCTCGAGCCCTGATCCTGGGATCCGCCGACACCCTGTGTGAGGGGAGAAATGACACACTTGTATATGGGTGGGCTGACAAGTCCGTCACCGTGACAAAGTATCTGCGCGGTACCTTGGACTGGACTGACTATGTAGTCAAATCCTGGTTCTGTGCAACACCTCCTCTCCCTCTCCTCTCTCTCCATCTCCCTCTCTCTTCTCTCTACCTATTTCTCTTTCTCTCTTTCTCTCTCTCCCTCTCTCCCTCTCCATCTCTCCCTCTCTCTCTCTCTCCTCTCTCTTCTATCTATCCATCTCTCCCCCTCTCTCTCTCCTTCTCTCTCTACCTCTCTCTCCTCCTCTCTCTATCTCTCTTTCTCTGTCTCTATCTCTCTATCGCTCCTCTTTATCTTTATCTCTGTTCCTCTCTCTCTTTCACTCTCTCTTGCTCTCTCGCTCTTGCTCTCTCACTCTCTCTTTCTCTCACTCTTTATCTCGCTATCACTCTCTCTATCTGTATGTGTGTGTCTCTCTTTATTTCTTACTCTATATGTGTGTTTCTCTCTCTAGCTCTCTCTCTTTCCCTCTAAATATGTCTCTCTCTCTCTCTCTTTTTATAGCTCCCCACACTCTCTCTCTTTCTCCTTCTCTATCTGTCTCTGTATCAATCTCTCTTTCTCATTGTGGCTAGCCCAAAAATTAAACTTAAAAAAACAACATTACTACTCATGCAAAGGATTCTTCCTGGACGCTTTCCAACAAGATATCATTTGTCTGTCAATCACACCACACCCTACAACTATAAATTGAAAGGCAACCTCAAAATCAACAGCCCAATAAAAGCAGCACCCACGCCTTCTACACCCTGCTGCACCCACAGAAGCACTGCAAATAAAATCTGGTCCATCAGCAATAAAAGAACTGGAGCATGAGCAACTGGATATGACAAGGCATCTAAATGCATCCCTCTGGCCTTGCAAGCACCGCAAGCACTGCAGCAATCAGCTCCTGGCCACCCAGACACACAAATGGGGCACAATGAACCCTAACACTGCAGTCAGTCTCACGTATCCCAATACAGACCATGTATTCCTTCCCATTCCAGCAAGAACCATCCCTGTGAACCCCTTGGCATCAACAGACCTCAGCAGCAAGGCCTGTACGCCGTGTGTGTGCTTCATCTCTTGTCATTCAAGAATTGAGCAATAGAAGAAAAGTGCAACATTTTCATGTGATTTCTGCCTATGGATGTCTAGTTCAAATAGAACTATCTCAATCTGAGACAATGGGGGATATGTTCGATGAAGTGGCACAGCGTGTCGTTGGCTCCTCCTCCTTGGCTTAACGACACGCTCCTCCACTTCGGAAACGTAAGGCTGCACCATATTTACGAGAATGTGGAGCAGTCTTGCGTTTCCCCCTGTGAGGGCGCTAAGTTTAACAACTTAGCGCCAACGTAGGCACCATTGCACCAGAGTGCATGGGTGTCTGTGTGCAGGGGAGGATTGTTTATGTGTAGCAAAGTGTTCCTTCCTGCGCATAAACAACCCCAAAATTCCATAGCCTCCTTGGCTTAATGCCTCACTCCGCAACCTCTGAAATACGGGACTGCACCATATTTACAAGGATATGGTGCAGCCTTGTGTTTCCCCCTGCGCTGGTGCTACACTTAGTAGCCTAGCGCCAACGCAGGCACCCTTGCACCAGAGTGCATGGGTGTCTGCGTGCAGGGGGGGATTGTTTATGTGTAGGAAGGTGTCCCTTCCTGCACATAAACAATCCTAAAATGCCATTTTATCACTTTCATGTGTGCTGCTTCATGCACCACACATGAAAGTGACAAAATGTCATTTTTAAAAAAAGTTTGTTTATGTGCAGGAAGGGGGACCTTCCTGTGTATAAACAATCCGTTGGACTTGGCCCATTTCCCCCCAAATTTATCGCTTTTCACCCCCCTAATTTAGGATATCACCCCCATGGTAGAAAGTGGTATAGGCCATGTGTGGTATGAGATGCCCTGTTTAATGAGGCAATGTAATGCAATGGTATGTGCACTTATTTTCCCCCCATTGTAGAAATGTGCCCTGGTGAAATGCTGCATTTTAAATGGATGCCATGGCTATGTGTTGTGCCACCTGACTGCAGTGGGTTATCGATCTAGTTGTTTGGTACCCAGCCACCCCAGCATTTCGAGGGAAAGCCTGGCACCCAGGATGCTCTACTCCTCCCCCTGAGCCAGCTAGTACCAGTTCCTCAGAGGATTCCAGAAGCTTCTGGCACTGACTGGTAGGTGGGGTGAGGGGCATATAAATAAGGGGGATGTGCCGCCAAGTGCTGAGGCAGAGCACTGACAAGAACGTGAGGGGACCTGCTGTCAGGGGAAACGCCACTTGGGCCTGTGTGCTGGACCTTACACCTTACTAGAAACCCTCTGCTGTCACCAGGGCTAGTGGAAGCCCCACTGCAGGAGTTCAGACTGCTGTATAGGAGGAGGGACACGCTACAGTGGAGGATGGTTAAGGCCTACCACCCTGTTTTGATGAGTTCTCACTAACTGCTGACCTGGCCCAGTAGTACCTGCTGCTCTGGTCCCTGGCCCCCGAAGAAGAAAGGAGCGCCAGCCTAGGTCCCTGAGGCTGCGGGGACCTTGCGCCACATTAGCTCTATACCTAAAGCGCCTGGAAAGGAAGGAGCACCTTGGACTGGACCCCCAGGAGGTGAGAAGCATTACCCTGGGGCCCCTGAGGCTTGCTGTGGGGACTGTCCGCCCCCCCCTGTGCTGGGTGCTGTGTGCCCGGGACTGGTAAGAAGCCCGGCCTGCTGCCCCTGAAGTGGTGAGGCTGCTGAGCACCTCCTAAGCGCTATACTAAGAGAACTGTTGCCTCCCAAGGTGCTGGACTGCTAAGAGTGCTGTGTAGCCTCGAAGCGCTCTGTATGCCCCGGGCTAATCTGTGTGGCCTGGAGGAACTGTTTATGTTAAAGCGCCACGGAAGCCAACCCTGCGTGATTGCGCCCTTATGCCAATCTAACTAAAAGCGGGAGCCTACCCTCCGTGCATGCCGCCACCGCATGTGTTGGTGCCCTAGGTGTATTTTACAACTTAAGCAGGTGCCCATCCCCCGCGCTGGCGCCGAGAAAAGAAGCACCACCGCCGTCCGGGGCAAAAAGAAGGGCAGTACTGTGTCTGCACCCCCAGCGGGTGCCTACCGTGCACCTGACGCAAGAAAATTACTAATGCGACCCGTGGTTGCAGAGGAATCCCCGTGCCACTGAGCTGCTCGCAGCGACCCGGAAGCCAGGCTAAGGCGCGCCTGGTTGGGGGCGTGGCTGTCGGCGGGGTAAAGCGAGCCGGAAGGAGGAGGTGGCGTTACAGGAGCCCAGTGTAGAACAAAGAACCAGGCGGGAGCCTACCCCGCACTGGCCCGGCAGCCCCGCAGAGGGTACTTCGAAGTCCCGGGTCTCCGTGAGGGAGGCGGGGCCCGGGTGAAGCCGGTGGAAGAGCCGGAACGGGCTCTTGTGCGCTCCTGAGAGTCCCTCGAACCCAGCAAGAGAAGAGCGGGAGAGGGAGAGGGAGCGTCGAGGCACGGTGTCGGTACCTGTCCCCTCCCCAGCATCATGTGAAAGTCCCCGCAGGTGAGAGTGGGAGAGCCCGGAGCCCGGTGAGTTGGGGCTCAACTGTGGGTGGATTGGGGATGTGTCGGGGCACACGGTCGGTGCTCGCCCCCCCCCCCCCCCTTTGCACCAGTGTGATTTTCCAGCTGCCCCACTTGCAGTGGGCAGCTGCAACGTGAGGCATTTCTCTTTAAGCCTTGGGGACGCCCAACTGGCCAGAAGTCAGCGGGCCCTTAATTCTTGATTGTAGGGTCCCAGGACACAGGGGCTCCCAAAAGGCGGACTACGACGTTGGGGCGCTTAGGGGTGCATGTTATGCACTGTATGTATTGCACTTCATTCCCGTAGGGTTGCTCCTGAGGTTTCCATCTGATGCCACGTGCACGTTACTAGGCCCACTAAGAGCCCCTACTATGTTCATGCCTGGGTGCTTAGGTTACTGCGCCCCCTGCTCATGATTGGTTGTGCCGATGCGGATGCTGAGTCCTAATGTCCTGGTATATTCCCCCATGTGGAAGGTGTTCATGCTAAAGAAGGTCTTTAAGCCCTGGTCCTGCCTATACTATTGTGCCTAATGTTGATGCCAATGGCCTTTTGAGTACGTATCCTGATGTTCTAGGCCTATGGTGTGCTTCCCGGGATGAGGTTATGCCCCAGGTGTTTAGGCCATGTTTATGCGCACAGTGTTACCGGCCTAATGAGTTCATGCATGATGTGCTTTCACGCCTAATGTCTTATTTCGTTCTGACCTGCCCAAAGGCTGATGCCTAGTGTTTCTTCCCCCCACATTGATGTTGCTGATGTTCCATGTATTTGATAACGCTTTGTTTTTATTTCAGCCATTGAACTAATGGTCTTACTTACCTTTTCTTCTTTTCAGTTACCCTGTAAATAAGCCCCCTGTATATATTGCCCTGGCGCCAGTTGGCGCAACATTGTGATTACTGTGATTTCTGTTGCAGGTTGGAGACAATACAAGAGTTATCCTTTTTCATCTAAACCAGTGTTGTGTCTCTTTTTGTGCTGTGCCTGGTGTGTCGTCTGTGCGTACTGCGTGGATGCTTCACACATGTCCTCAGGAGTGTGGCCTGCCCACTCTGCACCATGCTACCCCCAGTAGAATTGGTCACCCCGTTTCTAACACAATCTATGTCAGTTTGCTTTTTCCATATGTGCTGCACAAGGCAGCACCCATTGGAAAAGCAAAAACAATGAGAAATGATGTATTTCCCCTCGTTTTGCCAATTTAAGACTAGGATTTACATGTTCTAAATGTTGGCGCTGCCTGCTATGTACGCTGCCCTTGTACATAGGGGGCAGTGTCAAAATTAATGGGCCCACTGCCCATCCCTTTCATGCTAAGCATAGTGTGAAAGGGGGCCTGTTAAATAATCCACAGGAACAGGTTCAGGAACAAGTTGATTTAATGAGCAGCACAGCAACATGTACATCAGTCTCTTGGATCCAGGAACAGTGCAACTGACCAGGAAGCAAGAATCTAGTGGTGTTCTAAGAACACTTAAAGAATAACATGCAGGAATTAAAGGTACAGGGAATATGCAAAGGAATGAAATGTAACACATCTCCCTTCAATACAAAAGGAAAAAACAAAATAGGGTTAAGAAACATAATCATTAAATTTAACAGGATACAATCTAGAAAGATCAGAAGACTTAACTCTTGAGGCAATCGAAGTACCAGGAACAATTGGAGGGGATGGAAAAGAAGTGTGCTGAACAGTGGGGCATCTTGCAACACGCTTAATGTTCCATAATCTGCCATCCTGGGTAATTACACTATTGCTAAAAACTTTAACAAGTTTCATTGGCTTACTAAACTTATCAGCACATTTTGAGATTAGACCAGGTTTTTTTATCCTTACAACATCTCCCACAGAAAAATTAGGAGATTTAACATTCCACTTTTTATTGTACCACAACTCACTTTTAGCCTGTTTATCCTCAACTTTATGAGCAGCTTGCTCACCCAATTCCTTAGAAAAAGATTTGTTGGAACATTTGTCCCTAAACCGCCAGGGACAAATGGTGGAAGCAGGATCACGTCCCTTGAGCAAACGAAAAGGACTGACTTCAGTGGTTGAATGAGGGGTAATTCTGTAGAACCAAAGTTTTTCCCTCAAAAGATTTTTCCAATTTGAGCCAGACTTACAAACATCAGAAATAAAGCCCTTTAAGACTCTGTTAAAACGCTCTACCAAACCATTTTCACGTGGTTCATAAAAAGAAACAGTGTTGTGTTTGTTAGAATGTAATTTGAGAAAATTTTTCATATCCAATGAAGTAAGTTGCACCCCATTATCCGTGACCAAAACAGACGGACAACCCTCCCTTGAGAAAACTTCCTTAAAAAATTCCACCACAATATTGGTAGAAGCAGAAGAAACAAACTTGACCTCTGGCCATTTAGAGTGATAATCCATAAGAACAAGAGCATAACGGGAATCAGCAGGAAGACACATAAACGGACCAGAAATATCAAAAGCAATTTTTTTCCAAGGCAAGTTGGGCCAAGAAGTTGTTTTTAAAGGAGGCACATACACTTTTAATATTTTGTCGTTTCCTACACAAACAGCACACTCTCTAACTTTGTGTTCAACCAAACGATCCAAAGATGGCCACCAGAAATAATTCCTAATTAATCTTTTCATTGCTGACATTCCTGGATGAGATTTATGTGCAATATCTAAGATTAAACTTTGTACGGCAAAAGGTGGAACACACTTACCAGATTTGAATACTAAATTATTTTCCAATTCCAATTCGGTAGAAACATTGAAAAATGACATTAGGTCTTCTTTTATCATTTTTTTTTCTGGCCAACCCTCAAGAATGTATTTTTTAATAGACTGTAAAGTGAGATCTTATTTGTCAGAATTTTCCCACAATTCTTCAGAGATCTCAGTAAAAGAAGTAGCAAGTACATCTTGAAAACAAGTAACAACATCAGAATCATTCAAATTTTTGCAATCAGAAACAGGATATGGATGGCGAGACATAAAATCTGCAACCACATTTTTTTTTCCAGGGACATACTCCGGGGTGAACGAATATTCCTGGAGTCGTGAAGTCAACCTGGAAATACGAGCCGTGGCATTCCAACCTCCACCAGGGGAAAGAATGTTAACTAATGGCTTGTGATCAGTCCTGAGAATAAATTTATTACCCCAAATGAAATTTCTGAAGTGCTCAATCGCCCACACACAAGCCAAAAGTTCCTTCTCAATTACAGCATATCTGCGCTCTGTCTCATTAAGAGTGCGAGAAGCAAAGCAAACATTCCACTCGTCCTTGCCTGATCTTTGTGACAACACAGATCCAACACCATACATACTTGCATCCACCGTGATAACACACAATTTATTCAAACAGAAAGGTCTAAGTGTGGGGGCATGCAAAATATCGGACTTGATAAGTTCAAATGCCACTTGTTGTTCCCCTTCCCAAACGAAAGAGTTACCATGTCTCAAAGGCTTCCTTAGAGGCTCCATCTTGGTGGCAAAGTTATCAACAAATTTACTATAATACTCGCACATGCCTGCAAAAGATAACAGCTGGTCTCTATTTGTTGGTGGGGGAGCATTACTAATACCATCCACATTCGATCTTTTTGGCACAACTCCATCACCAGATAATGTGTGACCCAAATACTCAACAGATGATTGAAATAACTTGCACTTGCTGGCTTTTAACGTTAAACCGCTCTTCCTCAACTTCTCACACACACAGCGTAAATGACCAAGATGTTCTTCATCTGTACTTGAAAAAATTAAAATATCATCCTGGAAACACTTCACAAAATGATCTACATCCCTAAAAATATTGTACATCACCCTTTGAAAAACCGAGGCAGCTGAAGCCAAACCAAACGGCATTCTGGTATATTGAAACAGGCCCTGAGGAGTAATGAACGCTGTCAGACACTTCGAATCATCTGTAAGGGTAATCTGGTGATAAGCCGATCTTAAATCCAGAGTGGAAAATACCTTAGCACCTTCTAACATAGAGACTGATCACAAGCCATTAGTTAACATTCTTTCCCCTGGTGGAGGTTGGAATGCCACGGCTCGTATTTCCAGGTTGACTTCACAACCTCATTAATATTAGGAAGGGGATGACAGTCCACAATAATTGCCAAATTAAGTGCCCTTAGGTCCACACACATTCTCAAAGATTTGTCCGGTTTCCTGACCAAAACAATCGGAGAAACCCATTCAGCAGAGTCAATTGGTTCAATGATCTTCTCTGAAACCAAGTCATTTAACATTTTCTTTAGATCCTCCCTGACGTTAATGGGTACTCCCCTCAATTTCTGCCTAACAGGAACAACTCCAGACTTGAGTTTAATTTTGTGAGAAAAATTCTGTAGCTTACCTAACCTGTCAGAAAAAACATCTTTAAACTCAGACTTTATTAAATCAGTTCCTTGTTCAATTGAAATTGATGAAATGCTGTTACCTTCAAAAATTTCACCAAGCATAAACGGATCCTTGGCACGAGGATTTAAAATTATTCCAAACTTCCACTGATCCTTCCATCCAATTACATTCACACCTTTCACAGCAATATACAATTTTACCTCAACACACCTGAATTTGAAAGTAATATTGACTAAAAAATACCCTAGCATCTCTACATTTGTACCATTAAAACTGAGTGCACTAATCTCAGAGGGAAGAATATCCTTAAGGTTCAGGACATGTTTTAACCGTTCTTCAAAATAATCCTTGGTAATAATTGTCCAAGGTGAACCCGAATCAGCCATCAGATTAAGACTGATCCCCAAAACAAACATTTCACAAATAGGTTTTTTAATGAACTGACCATTGTCATCAATCAAAGAAATGTCATCAGCCAAATAAACTACAAAACCTTTATTTGATGCAGCACAATCCTCAGTACCTATACAAGCACAACGACAAGATTTTAATGGAGCTGCTGTAACAACAGCTACCTTATCTTTGGGACTTTGAACAGTCACTCTTGAATCTCTACAAACAGTGGAAAAATGCCCTAACCTTCCACACTTCCTGCATTCTTTATTTATAGCAGGGCATCCAGCATAGGAAGCAACATGCATTCTACTACCACATTTATAACAAATGACAGATTTCCCAAATCTCTTAAAACCACCCGTGTTATTGAATCTGTTGGTGTTTGAAAACAAATGTTGATTTTCATTCATTTGCCCTTCATTATGTTTGATCAAACAAACCTCATCATGAGAATCTGACTTATTCACAACATGTTTTTGAACAGTTTGCATCCATTTTTCCGATTGTTCCAGAGACTTTGCAATAGCAATTGCCTCTGATAATTTAGGATCACCTAATTCCCATAATCTTTCTTGGGTTTTCTTATTTTTTACGTGAACTATAATCTGATCTCTCAACATCTCATCACGCATCGCACCAAAATTACAATGAATAGATAAAGATCTTAACGCTGTCATAAAATCATCAAAAGATTCTGATTCTAGTTTTGCACGAGTGTAGAATTTGTATCTATTAAGAGCAATGTTAGAAACGGGTTTAAAACGCTTTTCAATTCTAAGAAGAGCTTCTTTATATACATTAGTACCTTCTCCTTCACCCAACTCAGGTGGAATAGGAGGTAAAGCTCTAAAAGTCATTTGCCCCTCTGAACCAAGACAGTGTAATAAAATACTTTCCTTCCTTTCCGCACCCATGCGTTCACCATCTATTGCCTCCATATAGTTGAAAAACTCTTCTTTCCAACGAGTCCAAGGAATTGGTGGATCACCCTTGTTTTGTAAAAACTTTTCAGGTGGGTCAAATTGCATTTTTTTAAAAAACTTATAGCTCTCCTTTTTTTTAAAATAAAAACAAATCAAGCTTAAGAAAAATAAGTAACCAAGTTAATAAAGAGGAACTTACACAATGTCCTATATAAGTATTATTCAATGCTACTTAGATTTTTTTTTTATACAGCAATGCCTTTAACTGTATGTATAACTGTATGTATTTACCCAATTTTTTTACAGTAATACTTGTAACTGTATGTAACTTTTTTTTTGCAGTAATACTTGTAACTGTATGTATTTAAATAAAATAAGTTGGATAACAGTATCTTCAACTTCACGTTTTGTTCCTTCGAAATAAAAATAAATTTAAGAAGTACCAAATCTCCTACTATAGTTTTTCCCTTTCTTATCTTCAAAATTTCAGAATAACGTTAAAGAAAGAATCGTTTCCAGAAGGCAGCGAACCAAAAACGGCAATCCGCGGTGATTTGCTGCTATGGTAACAAATCCCAATCCAAAATGGCCGCTACGCTGGACGTTGCGCGATTACGTCATCACGCGAACACGTCCTAACGTTGTCGTCACTTTCGCCGGCTTTGTTGTTGACGGCGAGTAGAACGGACAAGAAGAAACGTTCTTCTGCTTACGCTTTGTCCTCCTCCTTGCAGCAAGTGGAAGGGAACAAGAAGAAACGTTCTTCTGCTTCGCTGAGGAAACGCTTAAATCCGCTCCTTGTTATTGCGCAAGCTCGTCCCACGCTCCACTCGATCTTGTGCAATGAACAGCTGGTTGATTCTCGTGCAGAAGTTACACAACGCCGATCCACCAGCCAGAGTCCGCGAATTTAAAGGTAAACATTAGTAAATTTGATCAAAACCATCAAAATTCGATATTCTTATGTCGGTAAGAGTTATCACACTCAGATTTTCTTCCTCCTTGCTGAAAATAGGCTGGCAAATCTTTTAAAAGAGTTTAAACGATGTAGATCTTCATTTAAAGTTTTCCAGCATTTTGAAGAAAAATCCAAAATAAACTCCACCTCTGTGCTGCTTCCAACAATCAATCCAAGGTCACCCTCGTCGCCAATTTTGTTAAATAATCCACAGGAACAGGTTTAGGAACAAGTTGATTTAATGAGCAGCACAGCAATATGTACATCAGTCTCTTGGATCCAGGAACAGTGCAACTGACCAGGAAGCAAGAATCTAGTGGTGTTCTAAGAACACTTAAAGAATAACATGCAGGAATTAAAGGTACAGGGAATATGCAAAGGAATGAAATGTAACAGGGCCTTGTTTACAAGGCAATGTTAAACCAAATTAAGTTGCTTTAAGCTGCCTTGTAAATAAGGCGCAGCCACTACTGCCACCACAACATCGATAAAAGTGACGTTGTGGTGGTGATAGAGGCTTCTACATGTGCCCCTCTGACTTTTCCCACTGCAAGTCTCCTTCGAGGAATGCGCTCACAACTCCCTTCGACGAGGCTGTATGGTACACAGTCACCATCTGTCTGCGCAGCTGTTCCATCCCAGGTCCCTGAACGTCTAGTTTCGGTTCTATGGGTTCACCTTTATTCCCTCTTGGGCCTCAGTTTGGGGACCTCTAATCCCAAGGGACTGACACACAGTAGGGCAGGAGCTCCTTAGAATCATGTTATGTGCGTGAGGGTTACTCCCGCTCCTTCCATTTTCACAGATCACCACTGGTGGCTGTGGTTTGTAGTTTTTCGAATGCAATGTCTGCGCCCATGAATATTGAAGCCAATGACCGGGGACAAGCAATGCCGCTTTGTGTTTTCTATGAAGAGCATGATTGCTCTTCAACAATACGTGCATGGCTTGGATAGAATTTTTGTGAGAATCCGACTGAGTGCACAGGTGCCCCGTTCTAAAGCTGCCCTTGGTGCTTCCATTATATGAAACCGCGAGCACAAGATGGAGGCGGCTGCTTTCTACAAGGACACTACAGGGTAGACTTCTCCTGTATGCTCCTGTCTCAGGTGCTGTCTGGGGTGAAGGAACCGTCGGAGCAGCCCCAGGAGGATGTACTGTGTGATGACACCTAAGCACCAGATCACACAGTGCATTGTAGGAGGAGGAGTCGCCCCCCGCTCTTCAGATACGTTTCTGAAGAAGAATACTGCCCCAACCTGGTTAACCAGGAATATTCCTCAAATACAGAGCCACTGATAGGTTAATGGACTGCTCCTCAGCACTGAAGAGTTGGACAGCTAGATGGAGGACCATTCCAGCTCCCTGAAGAGTGACCTCATTCACGACTGAGGTGCTTCCTGAGTATAGATTCATGGTGCCTGTCTCCTCAACGCGGGCACAAACCATGCCTCCCTGCTTAAGCTCAGCTTGCCTGCCGTGCATCTTCTGTGTACCTTGTCAGCTCAAGCCCAGAGACTTCAGTATACCAAGAACCCCTTTGTGCACCTCACCAGGGACTGGAAGAAACATTCATTCAAAACATGTCTACAGGTGAGCTTAGCGACGACTCTGCTGGTGAACATTCTCCCTCCTTTAGCCCATTTTTTGTTATTTTTCCTTCTGGCCTGGATCTATCATGCAGAGGTCTGGCTGGCTTGTGAACGAACTACTTCTAGGACCTTGAGGAGGACATGAGTGACTGTGTGCCCTTGTGCATGTCAGCTCACTGGTCAATGTTAGACCTGGCACCATTGGCGTGGGTCTCCCTTCCATTTTTCGCTGTTGTCTGCTCTGTTTTTGCTGTTATTAGATGCTCTGGGCGCTGTGCCACTGCCATTCAGTGCCACAGCACAAATGCTTCCTGTGTAAATATGACTGTAAATTGTTATATCCCAGATTGGCTTCTTTAGTTTACCTGTTAGCCCCTAGTAGCGTGGCTGGTGTGTGCCCAGGGCTGGTAACCTAAATGCTGCTGGTGGGCCTGCAGCGCTGGTTTGCGCCACCCACAGAAGCAGCTTGTAAAGTGTTCCTCAGACCTGCCGCTGCAGTGTCTGCGTCCAGTCCTGAACTGCCATCTTGGCTGTGAAGTGCCCCCACTTCCCAGCCCCTGAACCTTCTCTTAGCATCATGTCAGTCACCCCTATGGTAGGTGCATTGTGTGTGTACGGTAGGACATGGTTTGATATGTGTAGCATGTCCTGGTAGTGAATCACCCTTCATTTTGTTTTTCACTGCTGCAAGGCTACCTGTTCTCCATAGGCTAGAATGAGCAGACTGGCTATTACATCCTATAGTCTTATCTGACTCAGGGAACATGGTAAAAATTCGAGTTTAGTATGCCTGACTCAGAATGATGAAATACATCTTTTAGTGAAGTTGGTTTTAACATTCTGTGTTTGAAAATACCACTTATTTTCTTGCCTAAGCCTTCCAGTGTGCTCTGCTGTTATGTGTATTGGCTGTCTGGGTTCAAAGGGGCGAGGCAGGCTGAGTCAGACCTGGGTTGAAAAGAGAGTTCTGCATTGAGTACTGGCTCCTTGACCTGAATAGGGCTGTATCTGAATGCTGGCTCCACCTCCTACTGTGTGTCTGATGGCAGACCCCCTCTTTCTGAACGGAAGGATGCAGCCTGGTAAACAATGTGCTCCAGGCCTGAGCAGAACTGATTTTGGCTGGTGTTAGTGACTAGAGACTTTTTAGAACAAAAACTTTTCGGGTATAAATATCTGTGCCCAAACCCCTGATTTGGGTATTGCTCCTGGATGTCAGGAAGAACCTCTGTCCATTTCACTGAAGGAATCTGCAGGAGGGGACTGTCCTTGTGCTTGTGTGGTATTTCTTCAATTGGCCTGCAGTAGTTCCCCTTGGAATTGGAAGAACAGGGAAAAGGACTTCTGAGAGACTTTTATTTTGCTAAGCAATCACCCAAGGACTAGAAGAGAGCTAGCCTCCTGCTGGAGTCACAGGCACATCTGATTCCTCCCAGTGAGGATTTCTATCTGCAGGTGAGGCCCCTGTGAGTTCCAAGGCGTCTAGTTCTTCTACAGAGAGGAGAGTGCTGAAATCATTGCTAACGCCCGTTTGCGAGCTACCGCAGCTGAAGAGTGTAAGAAAAATCATTGCGCTGCTGCCGCCGAGCGCTCACAAACCAAGGATCATTGCATCGCATGCTTGCGGGCCACAAAGTGCTTGCTAACCCCAGAGATCATCGCATTGCACATTTGCGGGCTTTTTGAAAGCTCGCTAACACCGGATCATCGCATCGAGATCATCGCATCACGACATCACAGAGAGGGCCCCGTGCGTCCGCCATTTTCCTCGCATCGTACTCGGATTGGCGCTCCCTCTCAGGCGCCATTTTCTTTCATCACAAGATCGCACACGTAACAGGATCAGCGCATCATCCTCACTTGTGGGGAGGATTCTATGCATCGCTGGCCTAGCGTGAAGAAGTCTGACGCTTTGTCCCGCATGCACCCGCAGACCGGCGCATCATCCTCCCTTGCGGCAAGAATTCAACGCATCGTCAGCCTAGCGTGGGGAAAATCATCGCTACAGCTCGTTTGCTTGTTTAGCTATGAAATCCAGGTACATTGTAAGTAAAAGGGTCGCAGAGACCACTGCTTTGAACTGAACCCCTATTTGCACACTTTGAACTCTTTTTCCAGCTTTTCAAGAGTACCCCCATTTTTCAGTATTGTGTCTTTTTACCGTTATTGGTCTTGTGTTAAGTCTATATATAAAGATACTTATTTTTTATAACTACTTGTATGGTGTCCCTTTGTAGTGTCCTTCACTGTGTTACTGTGTATGATCATAAATGCTTTACGCACTGCCTCTGAGATAAGCCTAGCTGCTCGTGCTACGTTACCACAGGGTTGAGCAGGGGTTTTCAAAGGGTGTAGCCCCTTACTCTGACTTAGGAAGAATATTCCCTACTTGGAATGTGGCCATACACTGCCAACTAGAGACCCCCATTTCTAACAGTCGACTTCGATCAGACCGCCATCCGCCCTCTTCGACTTGGCTCTTTTTGCAGGGTCATCCCCGAACTTTTTGCCTTCCTCCTATATTTCTTCTGACCTGTTGTTGGTGGGTTTATGACTCTGGGCACTTTACTACTGCTGATCAGTGCTAAAGTTCATATGCTCTCTATTGTAAATTGTTGTAATGGATTAGTGACTCAATTATTGGCTATTCGATTTTCTTGTCAGTCCATAGTACAGTGCACCATGTGTGCCCAGAACCTGTAGCTCAAATGGTGCTGGTGGGCTTGCAGCACTGATTGTGCCACCAACAGAAGCAGCTTGTAAAATATGGCTAAGGCCTGCCATTTCAGAGCCTGTATGCAGTCTAGGACTGCCATGTTGGCTTGACAAGTGCAATCACTTGCCAGTTCCTAAATCTTCCCTTTTCTACATATTAATCACCCCTACGGTAGGCCCAAGGGCAGGGTGAATGTATGTAAAAGGTAGAACATGCCCTGATGTGCGTGGCATGTCCTGATAGTGAATTACAGCCAATTTGGGGGCATACTATCAAGGGCATTTATCGCTGCTTTAGCAGCACTTTTTGCCGCTAAAGTGGCGATATTTACATCACCCTATTAACAAGCTTGCGCTAAGCCTTGTTAGCACTGGTTTCCATGTTATTGCTCCCGTTTCATATCACCCTGCATGCCATCGCTAATGACTCCCAAAGTAGGCGCACCGGAGCAAAACAACATGGAAACAGTTGAAAACAAGGCTTCTCTGTATTTTCAAGCCAGCAGCAGATCTGCTTAGCAACAGGAATAACCACGCTAACCCCCTTATCGCAGACTTTTAACACCTGCTCAAAAGTGGACTTAGCCATCTACAAAATAGGAGGTGGATTGCAGGGTTAAGGTCACAGGGGCGTATTAGCAAAAAATCCGTTATCTCCAATATTTATCTCTGCTTTACAAGCGATAATGGCACTTTTTGTCTCTATTGCTGGATTTCATTAAGTCTCGGAGATAATCGTTGGTAATAATGTGCTATCTCAGCGTTGGAATCCAGCGATAGCTGGCGATAAACAAAATAGGGCTAAGCGTGCTTTGAGATATTTATCGCAAGTTGTTGATAATATGCCGATTTGTTTTTCACTATTGCAAGGCTACCTGCTCCCATAGGCCAGAATAGGCATTTTATAATCCTAACTGACCCAGGGAACAAGGTGGAAATTTGAGTTTAGTATGCCTGAATTCAGAATGTTAAAATACATCTTTTAGTGTGGGTGATTTCTACATTCTGTGTTTGAAAATATCACTTTCAGAAAGTAGGTATTTTCTTGCCTAGCCATACAGCATGCCTCTGCTAGGTTTGTGTATTCCATGTCTGGTTTGTGAGTGACAGGAGGCTGGAGAGGTTTGTGGCTCCTGCAGTCTGATGGGTCAGGGCTCGGCTGAGTAGGATCTGCATTGAATAGAGACTAGGGGGCAGAGATTTCCTTTTACTGACCTGAGCCCTCATTGAAGAGAGAGTAAGGGGAGGATATTTCCTTTCAGCTACCTGGGCCAGGTCTGCTCTCAAACAATGCTGTCTCCAACTCCTGCCAGGAAGATGCACCCAGGAGGACAGAACTGGTTTTGACTAGGTACAGATACTCTCTGCCTTCAGAGACAAAGGATTTAACCCAAACCCCAGAACTTTAGATCACTCCTGTGAAATCAAGAGGAACCTTCTCCAAGGAGAAGACACCGGAGAAGCTGAAGGAGAAGTACTGCCCCTGTGCTGTGACCTCTCTGGGGTTGTTGGCCTGTGGTGGTTACTTGTTTCCAAGGAAAGGAGAAAAAGCCTTTGGTGTTTGCTTTGTCATCTTGAGGAAGATATCCAAGGGCTTGAACTGAGCTTGCCTCCTGTCTGAAGTCTCAGGGACACACAGATTTCACCACCAGTCCCTCTGAACTCCCTTGCTGGGAATTCTACCTGCAGTGAGGTTCCTGCTGTTGTTTGGGCCCTCCGAAAGACTGCTTATTGCTGGGAGCTGGAAGCGCGGTGCAACGAAGAGAAGCGTGTCGCCGCTGCAGCAGTTGCCGTCGCATTGCTGAGGAAGCACACAGTAGCTGTTCGCTGTCGCAACACAGACGAATGTGTTGCATCACCGGAGAAGTGTGCCACCGCCGCAAAGGTTGCCTTCGCATTAAGGAGAAATGTGTCATAGGGCCTGCGTGCGGCTCCAAAGATCATCGATTTTGCGGCACGGCTGTCGGGCGTGTACGCATCGCATAAACATTGTCGCATCGCATCAAAGACGCCATTTTGTCACATTGCACCGGGTCGTCGCATCACATTGAGGAGCCATCTTGTCGCATCCCACCGGATCACAGTAAAAAAACAAAGCACCACCTCCTCTCCGGCAAGAAACCGAGGCATCACCTCCCCCGAAGCAAGGAACTGACGCATCACCTTCCCTGCGACCCTTTTGTTTGTTTTGCATGACGCATCCAAGGTACTTTGAGATTAAAGTGTCGCTTTTATCATCTACATTGAACTAAGCTATTTCTACCATTTGAAAGTCATATTTTTATTGTGGATTTTTGTTGTTTGGTCTTGTGTTAAGCTGGTTTGGTGTCCATTTGTAGTGTTTTCACTGTATCACTGTATGAGTTTCTAAATGCTTTACACACCGCCTCTGAGATAAGCCTGTCTGCTCATGCCAAGCAACCAAGGGGGTGAGCAGGGGTTATTCAGGAGTAAATCCCCCTTTCCCTGACTAGAAGCAAGGGTCCATATTTGGACAAAGGTGTATACTATTTCCAACTAGATACCCCAATTTCTAACATTGGTGGTCAATAGTGAGGATTTGGACTTGCATTTGTGACTCATATACAGTGAATTTTGTACACTACTAGTGAGTGCAGACCAAAACGCAACCACATACTGTTTATTCTGTTTCTGGTGTCCTCCTGGAAGTATTTTAGATACTAGGACTCTGGTTAGTTGTTGCAAAATTAACTTAACTTCTGGCACATGTGCATACGCCATCAACCTGTGGAATCTACTTGACACCATCTCTCCAGATGTCGCATTCCTAACAGAAACTTGGATGAACGCCTCTTCAGCTCCAGACATCACCATAGCCATCCCGGAAGGCTACAAAATCATCAGAAAAGACCGCCCCATCCAAACAGGAGGGGGCATCGCCATCGTCCATAAGAATTCCATCCGTGTCTCAACCACCTCAGACGACAGCCTCGCTATCGCCGAACACCTTCACTTCCAGATCCACACCAACCCCAAGACCACGCTCAGAGGCACACTCCTCTACAGGCCACCAGGTCCCCGCGCACAATTCAATGAAGACATCATCGACTTTATCACCCCACACATCCTCCCCTCAGAAGACTACATCCTACTGGGAGACCTCAACTTCCACCTGGAAAAGAGCAACAACAGCAACACCACCACCCTACTGGACAATCTCGCCAACCTCGGACTCAAACAACTAGTAAACATCCCCACCCGCTACGCAGGACACACACTCGACCCCATCTTCACCTCCAGTAATCACATCTCCTTCAGTCACACCACAACTCTCCATTGGACGACCACAGCTGCGTTCACTTTGAATACAAAAAGACCACAACCCACTGCCTCCCTCAACCCACTCTAAGAAGAAATTGGAACAAAATCACCATCGACCAGATCTCCACATCGCTTCTTCAAAACCCCCCTGCCTTTTCATCAAACCCTAACCAAGCAGCCATTAACCTCACACAATGGCTCACCAACAGCGCCGACAACCTAGCACCCTTGAAAACCCGTCAAATCAAACTAGGCAGAAAAAATGCCCCCTGGTTCAACGATGACCTTAAGAAATCAAAGAAACTCTGTCGCTCCCTTGAGAAGACCTGGAAAAAAGACCCAAACACTAGCACCAAGGAGGCCTTCAAAAACGCCACCCGTATACACCACCAACTGAACCGGACAGCCAAGAAATCCGCATTCAAAGACATCAACGCCAATAACAGCAAGGAATTATTTAACATCGTCAAAGAGTTCACCAACCCCACTGCTAACTCCAATGACATCACTCCCTCCCAAACCCTTTGCGACTCCTTAGCCTCGTTCTTCCACGACAAAATCGCTAACATCCACAACAGCTTCGACAACCAACCCGGAGACCAACCCACCCAACCTTCTGCCACGCCTTCACCCCCCTTGAACATCCTTCATGACTGGAACCCAATCTCCACTGAGGACACCGTTCGCCTGATGAACTCCATCTACTCAGGATCCCCCACAGACCCTTGTCCTCATCACATCTTCAACAAAGCAGACTCCATCATGGCACCACACATCCGTGACGTCATCAACTCCTCCCTCAACTCCGCCACATTCCCGGAAAGCTGGAAACATGCCGAACTCAGCGCACTCCTGAAAAAACTCACAGCAGACCCCACCGAACTCAAAAACTACTGACCCATCTCGCTCCTACCATTCCCCGCCAAAGTCATAGAGAAAGCTGTCAACAACCAGCTCGCCTCCTTCCTCGAATACAACAAATCACAGGACCCATCACAGTCCGGCTTCCGAGCCAAACATAGCACTGAGACCGCCCTTATCGCAGCAACAGATGACATCCGAACTTTATTGGACAATGGAGACACAGTCGCCCTTATCCTTCTTGACCTCTCCGCAGCCTTCGACACTGTCTGCCACAGCACTCTTATACAACGCCTCAACAACATCGGAATCCAAGGAAAAGCTCTGGACTGGATCACCTCGTTTCTTTCCGGAAGAACTCGGAGAGTCCGCCTCCCACCGTTCAAGTCAGAAGCCACCGAAGTCATCTGCGGCGTACCACAAGGATCCTCTCTTAGCCCCACCCTATTCAACGTATACATGAGTCCCCTCGCGACCATCGCACGCCAACACAACCTCAACATCATCTCATACGCTGATGACACCCAACTGATCCTTTCACTAACCAAAGACCCTAACACCGCCAAAACAAACCTACATGAAGGAATGAAAGAAGTAGCAGAGTGGATGAAGCACAGCTGTCTGAAACTGAATTCAGACAAAACAGAAGTCCTCATCTTAGGTACCTCCCCCACCGCCTGGGACGATTCTTGGTGGCCAGCCGCCCTAGGAAAAGCACCCATCCCAACGGACCACGCACGAAACCTGGGCGTCATCCTAGACTCCTCACTCTCGATGAACAAACAAGTCAACGCTGTCTCATCATCTTGCTTCAACATTCTTCGCATGCTCAAAAAAACATTTCGATGGATCCCCACCGAAACCAGAAAAACGGTCACCCACGCACTGACTACAAGTCGACTAGACTACGGTAACACCCTATAGGCCGGCACCACCGCAAAACTACAGAAAAAACTCCAACGCATCCAAAACGATTCAGCCAGACTTATACTAGACATCGCACGCAAAGACCACATTTCTGATCACCTGAGAGACCTCCACTGGCTCCCCATCAACAAGAGAATAACATTACGCCTCATCACCCACGCACACAAAGCACTTTACAAACTTGGACCCGATTGCCTCAACACACGACTCTCCTTCTACACCCCCACACGCCAGCTACGCTCTTCCAACCAAGCCCTTGCTGCTGTCCCTCGCATCAATAAAACCACCATGGGAGGAAGATCCTTCTCCTATCTTGCGGCAAAAACCTGGAACTCCCTTCCCATTCACCTCCGCCTCACGCAAAACCACCTTGCCTTCAGAAAACAACTCGAAACCTGGATATTTGACAAATAACTCCCCACCCTTCCTCAAGCGCCTTGAGACCCTCTGGGTATGTAGCGCGCTATATAAATTTTCTGACTTGACTTGACTATCTACACAATGGAGGAGCTACGTGTGTTCTGTAAGGAAAGGGTGCTGTCTGTGAGGAGAAGATCCAGGGAGGATCTATCGGCATCCCTATTTCATTATGAGTTACCTCGCTGGGCGCTAACACTGCCAGTTGAGTCTGAGGAGGAGGATTTCTCTGAAAGTGAGGGAGAAACTGAAAAAGATGGCTGGCTTCGGACTAGTGAGCAGAGGCTGAGAGAGCTTGATGAGGAGCTCAAGAGGGCTGAGGCCAAGAGGGTCTTAACCCAAGAAGAAGAAATGTGTGTAGCTCAGGAAGTGAACTTGGCTTGGTTGGAGGTGGAGTCCAGCTCAGATGATGGAGCAGGAACATTGTATTATCTAGTGCTGAGGGGGAAGTACACACACCCAGAGATGTGGCACCAGATTTGAAGGAGGGGGTTCACATACACCAGGGGGTTCAAGGATATGAGGTAGCTCCAGTGGTGCGCAGTGTCCCTGAGATGAATTGGTAAACTAACGCAGGGATTCGTGGTCCTAGCGGTGTGAGGGACACTCTACTGACTCTAGATGAAAGGTACAGGGAGAGCAGTTCCCCCATGGTTGAAATCCTGTTGTGTGAGTGTGGAGACCGCACAGAAGAGTGTGGGTTGAGTAACAGAGACAGTCAGTACTGTCTTGCAAATCTCAGGAGAGTGGTGTGGACCACATGTGCGAGGCACTGGATGGTGAGGCGAAGGAAAGTTTGGTTAACACCTGTGGGAGGCAGTGTAATCCAATTGTGGGAGAGCATATTGTAAGTCTCTGTTTTCCAGAGCAATCCCAAAACCTGTTGGAGTGTAAGCTCTTTGACCCCAGGGAGCTCACCCGGAAGGCAGACCTTTTAATGCATTCCAGTGACCCTAAGAGGCTCAGGTGTCTTCCAGCCCAGATTTGTGGGAGAGTAAAGAGTAGCCCAGTCAGGTCCTGTTGTAGTGGGAAGGTTGTAGGGCCTCATGTCCTGTCTCATAGGAGAAGGAGTGAGACTGGGATATGTCCCAAAAGTACCCAACCGCAGTCTCAGGGCTTGGATGGTTCCCTAAGGGAACACCAGGTAGGGAGCCTAAGCTGTACTAGTAGTCAATGTGAGGGGGATCTCCTAGTGTTAGGAGAACTTGGAGTGTCTGTCAGCAGACCTCCATCAGTTCTGGTGTCTGGTAGTGCCACTCCTAAGTGAAGGGTGCAGAAGTCCAGATTGATGGGTGAGAGGAGGAGAGAGTCCCCAGTGGAAGAACCAGTGGGTCAGGGACCATGCAGAAGGACTGAGTCTCCTAGGAGAGACCATGATTACACTACTTCTGTCCTGGGGGATCTTCACGCACTGTCAGCTGGACAGGGGTTGGGAGATCTGCACCAGGCAGACTGTCACACAACACATGAGTTATGTGTTACCCACGGGGAGGCCTGTATGCTCTCCAGGAAGTCCTGGTGCACCGGGCAGGTGCTCAGCCACAGGGGTTAGTCCCTCAATTAGGAAGCCAGGTTCAGGTGTTGCCTGGCATGGAGGGAAGGATACCTGTAATCAGTGTCCCTACCGGTTTGTGTTATGGGTGCACCACTCCAGGTGGGAGGATGTAGGACCCCTGTAAGGAGGGGAGAGGGCAGTCTCACCCCTGACCTCCGCCCAGTCTAAGGACACAGACCCTACGCTGGGATCCCAGTTGCAGGATAGCACCCCTGAACTGGTGGGCGAGTTGTGCAATACACATGCCATTGGTGCCCTGACAATTCTGGAAGGGGTACTGCTGCAGGTGGGAGGGTACAGAGCCCCGAGGAGGAGGAAGACCATATGTGGGAAAGCCCACCCCAGTCTCCTGTCCAGCCACTCGGTACAGACCTGGGGTTGGTGGGCCACTGTCAGGATGTCATACCTGACCTGACAGGAAGGAGAGTGGACCTAGGGTGCCAACCACCTGGGGCAAATGCCCCGCTCTCTGATGCCGCAGAGGTTGGAGAACCATGAAAGGCCTGGATCTCATCACTGACAGCTGTAAGTGGTCACTGTGGCTTGCTGTCCTGGTGGACAGGATTCACACACCAGGGGTGTTGGTCATTTGCGTACTGTCTGTCTGTTGGGACACACCTCTGAGCAAGCTATGATTAGGTGCTGCACAGATGGTGTCCACAGGTGAGGAGAAGAGTTCCCCATGGGTTATCTTAGGGGGCCCTGAGAGTATGAACAGCGGGATCCAAACAGGTTCAGATTGGCGTAGAATTGGAGTATGCCCCTGCAGTTGCGGGCCAGGGTCTATGTTCTATCGCGCAAAGCAGGGAAGCCCATAAAGGTAGTGATTTGTCTACCCTGCACTTTGGCTGGAAGGCGGTTGGTGCATGACTTACAGGCGCATGGGTCAGTACATGATATTATGTGGGGGTGGTGTGTGCATGACATACAGGAACATGGGTCTGTGCATGGCACAGTGTTGATGTTGTGGGTGGATGACATACAGGAGCATTGGTCTGTGCATGGCACACCATGGAGCTGGTGTGTGTCTGACATACAGGAGCCTAGGTTGGTGCATGGCTCCATGTTGATGTTGTGGCTGCATGCCATAAGGAGTATGGGTCTGTGCATGGCACACATTGAGGTGGTGTGTGTATGAGATACAGGAGCCTGGGTTGGTGCATGGCACAGTGTTGATGTGGGTGGATGACATACACGAGCAGAGGCCTGGGAATGATGTCTTGTGGGGGTCTTGTGTGCATGACATACAGGGGCATGGGTCTGTGCATGGCACACCATGGAGCTGGTGTGTGTCTGACATACAGGAGGCTAAGTTGGTGCATGGCTCCATGTTGATGTTGTGGCTGCATGCCATAAGGAGTATGGGTCTGTGCATGGCACACATTGAGGTGGTGTGTGTATGACATACAGGAGCCTGGGTTGGTGCATGGCACAGTGTTGATGTTGTGGCTGCATGCCATAAGGAATAGTGGTCTGTGCATGGCACACATTGAGGTGGTGTGTGTATGACATACAGGAGCCTGGGTTGGTGCATGGCACAGTGTTGATGTTGTGGCTGCATGCCATAAGGAATAGTGGTCTGTGCATGACACACATGGAGGTGGTGTGTGTATGAGATACAGGAGCCTTGGTTGGTGCATGGCACAGTGTTGATGTTGTGGGTGGATGACATACACGAGCATAGGCCTGGGAATGATGTCTTGTGGGGGTCTTGTGTGCATGACATACAGGGGCATGGGTCTGGCCATGATATTGTGTGGGGTGCTGAGTACATGTCATACAGGATCATTGGTCTGTGCATGGCACACCGTGGAGGTGATAAGTGCACGACATTCAGGAGCATGGGATTGTGCATGGCACATTGAGGCAGTTGTGGGTCCATGACATACAGGACATTGGGCCTGTGCAAGGCACACCATGGAGGTGGTGCGTGCATGACATACAGGAGCCTGGGTTGATGCATGGCACCGTGTTGATGTTGTGGCTGCATGCCATAAGGAGTATGGGCCTGTGCATGGCACACCGTGGAGGTGGTGGGGCATGACATACAGGCGCATGGATGAAAGCGTGGAATGGTGTGGAGGTGGTATGTGCATGACATACAGGCACATGGATCTGTGCATGGCACGGTTCGGAGGTTGTGTGTGCATGACACAGTGGAGGTGGTGGTTGGAAGACATACAGGAGCATGGGTCTGGCCATGATATAGTGGTGGGGTGGTAGGTGGATGACATACACAAGCATGGGTCTGGCCATGATATAGTGTGGGGGTGGTGGGTTTATGACATACAGGAGCCTGGGTCTGGCCATGATATAGTGTGGGGGTGGTGGGTGGATGACATACACGAGCATGGGTCTGGCCATGATCTAGTGTGGGGGTGGTGGGTGGATGACATACAGGAACCTGGGTCTGGCCATGACATTGTGTGGGGGTGGTGGGTGGATGACATACACGAGCATGGGTCTGGTCATGATCTAGTGTGGGGGTGGTGGGTGGGTGACATACATGAGCATGGGTCTGGCCATGATATAGTGTGGGGGGAGTGGGTGGAGGACATACATGAGCCTGGGTGTGGCCATGATATAGTGTGGGGGTGGTGGGTGGGTGACATACATGAGCATGGGTCTGGCCATGATATAGTGTGGGGGGAGTGGGTGGAGGACATACATGAGCCTGGGTGTGGCCATGATATAGTGTGGGGGGTGTGGGTGGAGGACATACAGGAGCCTGGGTCTGGCCATGATATAGTGTGGGGGTGGTGAGTTTATGACATGCATACACTCTTGAAGTACCCCTGTGTGCTTCCTGCCCTGCAGAGGAATACCTCTATCCTCTATACTAACTGCCAATGTCCGCAGTTAAACTCTTCCTTATTCCTTCTTCCCATATTTGTCTCCAGCACCCTCAAGTGCACAGAAATGTAAACCAGCCCAGGGCAGTGGAGAGGAGAGTGCGCCTGGCAGTGTACATGCAGGTGATTTCAGTCACTGGCAATGCCAGTAGGCCATGTTCTAAAGTGCTAGCACCTGTAAGCACACACATGTGCACATATGCATCATTGTATTTGCCCATGTCTGCACTTTGAAGCCAGACCTGCTTCCACTGCCTTGTTTGTATCACTATGTCTATGACTTTCCCTCTTGCTTGCTTACCAGTGCTTATTGACTAGTTTACTAATCGCAACAACGCGCAGCAGAATGGGATCTGCTTTGTAACTGCCTCACCCACTCCCCTGGTTACCCCTGGATGTGCCCACTTCTGTCTGGAGGTAGCTTTCTTTCAAATTCCCGTACACAGCAGTGGTGATGGCACAGAGCCTGCACACTACCCATGCACTGCCCCAGCTGGGCACCACTTTAATTATAGACTCATTACTCTTCACTTATATGAGTACAAAATTACACAATAAAACGAAAGTAGGCTGTAAATAGACCATATAATAATGCAGGGAGATTTTACTCAAGGAGGGGTGTCTCCAACCAAGCCTTGATGTTGAAATATTGCATGGGTGTGATGCCCTTTGGATTCACAAACCCACCCTTGGAGAGTTTAAAAGCTGGCTGAGGTTTGGCCTCAGAGCATTCACCACCTGTGTCCAGCATCACCATGAAGACTGCAGGCTGCCTCCTCCTCCTCGTCGCGGCGCTCGCCCTCTGGACAGCAGAGGTGTCCTCAACCCCACATGGTGAGATGTCTGCTCTTTCTTTTTATGTTAGATTGTATCTCCAGAGAGCTGTGTGTGACCACTGAAATGATCATTTGTAAAGCGCTTGTAGGAGTACTAGTCCATAACATTGTGTAGGTGTTGACAATGTCCTGAGTCCACCATATGAATATATATCACACTTTTGTTGCTATGACAAAGGCTCTTGTCACAAGATTGCGAAGCACCTGGAAACCTTTCCGAAGATTCTGTTCAGCTGAGGCATTCCAATGTAGGCATGAAGCTAAAACCCCTTTCCTACTCTGCAGAGAGCATTGGAAAATTGAGGAAAGTAGAACCACCATTTCTTAAAGGGGATTACTTCCATTGTTGTGCTAACAAGAAGATGTTAATTGGAATGATCCAGCATCTATTCACTAACATGATTTTCGCAAATGAAGCAGCCATAAACTTTGAGGTAGTTTAGCAAAACAGGTAAGAGTTTATCAACTCTTCCAATCAATAAAATGTTTTGGCTGACCATGGGAGTATTTCATATGTATCGTTATGTGGAAGTAAAATGCCAATGGAGGACAATGTACTGGCCTGCACACAGAAATACCAAAAGCATAGGCACAAGAAGATTCATTGAAAGGATAGAAGACTCCCCATATCTACACAGCAATGAAGCCAACCAGATCTTTATCCGGCACCAAAGGGACTAGGGTCATGCCGATAAGGTGGGATCGGAGTCCGGGCAGAGGAGGGGTGTTACCGGGTGTGGTTAGACGCACCACCTTTGATTCCTGATGGCTACAGTAACTTCCATTACTGGTCCCACCCGGAGTCCCGCCCACCCATAATGAGGGACTTAGTGCTATGGTTGTGACTGTTTCCTATTAATTGACAATGATAAGTTCATTGCATTCTTCTTCACTCTTGCTTTGTCATGAACACATGTTAAAGTGTTTGCATCTGCCAGAATGGCTAGAGCTCTGGCATTCATGGCTGTTCTTTAACTCCATTCTGTGTTCATTGAGCACATCAAAGAGAGCCTCTATCGGGCTTTATTATGAGATAATTCTCTGCCACATACGGTGAGCTGGAGTTAATAGCACATAATAAAGTGCATCAGGCAATTATTCCAATGTCAAAGTTCATTGAACAGTCAGTGACAAAGGGTGCCCTGATTTGTGGGTGCACCTTTAATGCCTTAATCAATGGATACTTTGAACAAGTGGCTGGACACTCCTGGAGATACTCACCCCCAGCTCTGTTGGCGATTGCTGCTAAGCAGCAGGCGCTGTTGTCTGGAAATGTCCTTCATATATTGGTGGTCCTGTCAAGCCTCAAGTGTTAAGCATCAGCTGTGGTGTGGTCAGTGTGGCTTGTACGGTCTAGGTGGTGATTTTTGTGTGGGGCATTTTTGATACGGACCTCAAGACGCCCCACTCCAAACTGATTTCTGAACTAATTTCTTGTAGTGAAACTAGAAAAAAAGGATGATCAGCCTGGAATCCGTTATCCAATCCTCAATAACTGTGTTCTTGTATGCTCTACTCAACCCAGTGCACAATCATGCGTTCAGAGAGTAGAAATCCCAAGGAGCAGCACAAGATGGAGGTAAGTCTGTACCTTCTTCTGGTGATGGTCACTCTGAGCTAGAGGACTCAAAGAATCAGGATACTGTACCTTCTTCTGGTGATGGTCACTCTAAGCTGGAGGACTCAAAGAATCAGGAAACGGTACCTTCTTCTAGTGATGGTCACTCTAAGCTGGAGGACTCAAAGAATCAGGAAACGGTACCTTCTTCTAGTGATAGTCACTCTAAGCTGGAGGACTCAAAGAATCAGGATACTGTACCTTCTTCTGGTGATGGTCACTCTAAGCTGGAGGACTCAAAGAATCAGGAGACTGTACCTTCTTCTAGTGATGGTCACTCTAAGCTGGAGGACTCAAATAATCAGGATACTGTACCTTCTTCTGGTGATGGTCACTCTAAGCTGGAGGACTCAAAGAATCAGGATACTGTACCTTCTTCTGGTGATGGTCACTCTAAGCTGGAGGACTCAAAGAATCAGGATGCTCTACCTTCTTCTGGTGATGGTCACTCTAAGCTGGAGGACTCAAAGAATCAGGATACTGTACCTTCTTCTGGTGATGGTCACTCTAAGCTGGAGGACTCAATGAATCAGGATACTGTACCTTCTTCTGGTGATGGTCACTCTAAGCTGGAGGACTCAAAGAATCAGGAGACTGTACCTTCTTCTAGTGATAGTCACTCTAAGCTGGAGGACTCAAAGAATCAGGATACTGTACCTTCTTCTGGTGATGGTCACTCTAAGCTGGAGGACTCAAAGAATCAGGATACTGTACCTTCTTCTGGTGATGGTCACTCTAAGCTGGAGGACTCAAAGAATCAGGATGCTGTACCTTCTTCTGGTGATGGTCACTCTAAGCTGGAGGACTCAAAGAATCAGGAGACTGTACCTTCTTCTGGTGATAGTCACTCTAAGCTGGAGGGCTCAAAGAATCAGGAGACTGTACCTTCTTCTAGTGATAGTCACTCTAAGCTGGAGGACTCAAAGAATCAGGATACTGTACCTTCTTCTGGTGATGGTCACTCTAAGCTGGAGGACTCAAAGAATCAGGATACTGTACCTTCTTCTGGTGATGGTCACTCTAAGCTGGAGGACTCAAAGAATCAGGATGCTGTACCTTCTTCTGGTGATGGTCACTCTAAGCTGGAGGACTCAAAGAATCAGGATACTGTACCTTCTTCTGGTGATGGTCACTCTAAGCTGGAGGACTCAATGAATCAGGATACTGTACCTTCTTCTGGTGATGGTCACTCTAAGCTGGAGGACTCAAAGAATCAGGATACTGTACCTTCTTCTGGTGATGGTCACTCTAAGCTGGAGGACTCAAAGAATCAGGAGACTGTACCTTCTTCTAGTGATAGTCACTCTAAGCTGGAGGACTCAAAGAATCAGGATACTGTACCTTCTTCTGGTGATGGTCACTCTAAGCTGGAGGACTCAAAGAATCAGGATACTGTAACTTCTTCTGGTGATGGTCACTCTAAGCTGGAGGACTCAAAGAATCAGGATGCTGTACCTTCTTCTGGTGATGGTCACTCTAAGCTGGAGGACTCAAAGAATCAGGAGACTGTACCTTCTTCTGGTGATAGTCACTCTAAGCTGGAGGGCTCAAAGAATCAGGATGCTGTACCTTCTTCTGGTGATGGTCACTCTAAGCTGGAGGACTCAAAGAATCAGGATACTGTACCTTCTTCTGGTGATGGTCACTCTAAGCTGGAGGACTCAAAGAATCAGGATAATGTACTTTCTCCTGGAGATGTTGACTCTAAACTGGAGCTGGGACGCTCACGGGCAGCCATGCGCTTTACAAATCTTATTTGATTTCATTTCATACATAAACAATCAGGATAGTGTACCTTGTCCTGGAGATGGTCATCCTAAGTGGGGGGACCCTAAGAATTAGGATAATGTACCTTCTCTGAGATGGTCCATCTAATATGGGGGACACAAGACAAGGGGCCCGATTCACAGAACTAACTTAAGACAAAATCCTAAACTTACTACCATTTTCGTATTCACAAAAGGCATTTACTCATTTTGGTATTCACAGAAGACACTTACTCATTTCGGTATTTACAGAAGTTAGGTCTCCAAACTTTAAGACTCCTAAATGCCTTCTGTGAAAACCAAAAGTCTTAAAATTAGGATTTTTCCCAGTTTAGTAGGTGTAATGTTAGGACTCCTAACTTTAGGTCTCCTAACTTTACTACTAATAAACTGAGAAAAATCCTAATTTTAAGACTTTCGGTATTCACAGAAGGCATTTAGGAGTCCTAAATTAGGAGTCCTAACTTTTATGAATACCGAAATGAGTGAGTGCGTTCTGCGAATACGAAAATGGTAGTACGTTTAGGATTTTGTCTTAAGTTAGTTCTGTGAATCGGGCCCAAAGTCTACAATCCTCTGATAACCTGAGATCTTCTATTTGCTTCCCAGGATTAAACTAATTTTATGCACTAAAGTATTATTGGCTGTCGCCATGAAAAAAACCTCAAGCATACGCCAAGGAGGTACCCTTTGTAGACGTCCTCCTTGCAGCTGGAAGCTGGGCAGGGTGAATCCTGGGTGAGCGGAGGGGTGCACACTTGTGAGTGTGGCATAGCCAGTTATGTGATAAGGCTGCTGGAAGACTCCATAGATGCAAATCAAGCATGCCTGAACAACCATTCAAAAGTGCAGGTGCAGTGTCTTTCATGATATATACTATAGGCTAAGGGGGAGGTCATCAAGAGAGCTTCCCCAGCACACCCGATGGGCAGAGACAGACCGTGCCATTTGCTCTCCCTTTCGCTTACCTTACATAGTCTCAATGTCAAAGCCCTGCAGTCTCAGACAATGATTTCAGAAACTATAGGTGCACTGAATCTACTAAAATAAGCATATGCCTGACCCCATTCACAAACCTATACTTGCCTCACTCTGGCACAGTCCCAAGACATATGCATAAGGCTGCTCCCATAGGGGCCTTTGAGGGTATTAATCAAATGAGGGATTTATATGATTATAATAGGTCTCCTCTGCCCTTCTCATGCTTAGCACAATTGTGTGATCTTCCTATCTTGGGCTTTTATCCTTTCCTGCAAAACAAGAAAAATCTTTCCAGGTTTGAACATGTTATCTCACCGTCCCTGTTGGATCGTCTAGCCACATGACTGCGTTATACGCCAAATGGGCTAGCCACTTTGATTCAGATGTCTTTGAACACATCTCAGGGGACAATTGGCAACACGTTAGCAAGCTCTCTCTGCACAATAACGTAGCTCCTTCTCTCCTCCAATCAATTTCTCCAGAATGACTTTAGTAGACTGGACGCCCCGTAGGCTACATAAACTAAATCTGTGGGCGAAGGACTCCTGTTGGAAGTGCAAGAAGGAGCCTGGTTCTTACCATCACATGTTCTTTCAGAGTCCACTTCTCATCACTACCGGGCCCTGAAACAAACTTATATCTGAGCTATTTTATTTAATTTTTTAAGTTTAGAATGCTTTATTGAGATGAAATACAAAGTAAAACATCAGGGTTACTGTAGACTTTCCCTTGGTGGCCTCGAAGACGGCCTTGAACCTTAAAGCCATTGACGCGGCTCTGCTTGGCCTCCTTCTGGAGATCGCTCTGAAAGTAATCCTGTCTGAATGGAAAACGTTGAACACATGGTGGGCCAGGGTTACTTTTGTGAGAGGAGCCCACGGTTCTCATTCCACACACCAGTCCTATCTCCAAATGTACAGTGAAGCCTGGTGATCCTGAGACAGTTTGTAGAGTGCGAGAGGACCGCAACCACACACCGACCATTACCAATCTTCATGGCCTAGACACTTTCTCACACCGTCTCACGCCTAATGCTCAGAGACCTCACTTCCCACTTCCATCCCACTCCTCCCTCCTCTATTGCCCTGTATAATCGATGTTGCTCTCCCGATATCGACCTCAGACACCTTGCAATTTTATGACACAAATTTTACATTCCAGCGTAGCATACCGCCCCGTGGAGTTCAGCTTCATTATATTTCCAGTTGCTGCAACTACATCCCCCATAATCCCCATGTCCCAATTTCTGTCTCTTACCTTTATGATGGCTGTCACTTACCAAGCTCAGCCATGCATGCATTCCCACAGCTCCACATCTTATGGTGTCTTGGGTTACACAGCCTCTGTATGGATCACAGAGCTTCGGCAACATTGGATGGTTTGTAGGAGTTTTCTTCTTCAAAATCAATAACATTGATAGAACAAATACAAAGGTCTAAAAAGTGCACATTTGCATTTGCAATGTGCATGAAAAGGAGAATTGAAAAAACAAGAAAGAGGTAGAGTAGGAGATTATTTCTTGTGGTTTCTCATCATCCTCATGTGTGTGTCCTTTTTTTAGATGACAATGATGGAAAAGACTGTGACCCTCGCGGTTGCCTCAGCGACAGGGAGTGCGGACAGTCCAAGATGTGCTTCAAGAAGATTGGGTGCAAGAAAGGGGATTGCAAGCCCCGCCCAGGTGAGTACGAACGATGCAGACATCATACATAGACCTTCCCTTCAGACTCGTGGGCGCATCTGCACCCCCATAGTTTTTTGTTACCAAGAGACAGCAAAATTGCAACAAAATATCAGTTCAGAAAAATGACCCTTTCTACTCTTGCATGTCGATTTAATAGGGAAAGTAGCAAGAAGGAGATGTTCCATGCCCTCTACTTGAGCGTCAAATTGGCACTCAGAAGGAGGATAGCACTTTAAAAAGAGTGAGGGCCTCATTCATCATTAATTGGCTTCTGGCAGTGCCATAGGTCTTCTTGCTGCGTTGTCCTACCTCAAAGTGAAAGGGTAGGAATGCACCGTATTTATGAAATAATACCTGTCATGGTTCTGCAGCAGTCCCATGCAGTCTTCTTCCTCTTTGCACCTTCACTCTGTTTGACAACCGTCTCTTAAGCTGTCACAATCATGGCTGCAGCAGGTGGCGTCAAGGCAAATTTGATAAAGGTCTGAACTGTTCCCTTAAATGTGCCGCAGTTTTTCAGGTTCTGGAGTTTGGGGGTTTTAGGAGTTCAATAGGCCGGGGGTGGACAATCCTCTGTAGGCAGTGTACAAGTGGTCGTTATTTCTAGGAATTGTCCTTTTTAAGTTTAAACGTACCTTGGGCTTCATCAAAGGTCACGAGTCTCCCTTCTATGACCGGCTGATTTAGTGTATTCACCCCTTTTCTAAAAAAATTATCTCATACCCGCTCTTTGTGTCCTGTATAGACCTCTCCGTTATCCCTTTAGCGGGCTTCATTGAGTAGGGCATGGAGCATCCGAATGTAAGGGTGCGTCTTGCACCAAGCTTCACTAGCAACTCTCAGCACGGGAGGGGCCCGACACTCATTCAAGAAAGGGTTACCTCACGTTTACACAACACAACCTGGTACATGCATGAAGCAAACCTCTAAATCTGATGTATTTTTAAAGCCATGAAAAGCCAGTTTTTGTTGCTCTGAGTGGCTTCAATAATCTGGAGTATTCCAACACAGTGCAAATCAATATGTCGCTGTGTTACTCTGCGCTGGGAGGCATTCCAGAGGCATTGCCATGGGTTTACTAAAGCAACTCCCATGGGTTTTGATGCATCCTCAGATTTACAAGAAATTGTAAACCTGGGCATGTGCCCAAACCTTAGACCTTACCAGGGAAGGCGCAGGAGGGAGAAAGACCTCTCTTTCACTTAGATGTTTTCCTCTTTCTACGTGTGCTGAATTCTGCAGCACACACGGAGAGAGCAGTATGCCTCCCAGGATAGTTTTTATGCAGGATGGTTCCTATTCTTTCACAGAACAATCGTGCATGCAATGCAGGCACCCGTGCAGTATGGTGCAGGAGTGCTTGCATTGCCGCTAGGCAGCACATTGTGCACCAGCGCTCCGAAAAGGCCGCCAGCACAAGGGAAAGGAAAGGGACGCCTTGTATTACCTTAAATAAGGTGCATTCGTGCCCTTTCCCTTTCACGCTGCTCTATGTGACGTCCTAATAAAGGAGGCCCTAAGTCCCCCTGCTTTCCCGGAGGCTTTTCTTCCAGTCGCGCCCATGTCAGCTTTTCTACTGTACCATCAATAGAGTATCAGAGTAGGGCTATGTGGAAAGAAATCTAGAACATTTCTAGGTTTGATAAGTAGAGCCCTACTCTTTGCACCCTAGCATAAACTTGAGCCATTTTCATTTGGGGTTTTCCCCTCCCCGCAGAAATAATCATGTCTGAGAGGTATGACCACAGGGGTTTGGTATTATTAGGAGCAGTGTCATAATAATTTAGTTTAATCTTGGCACTTTTTTCCTTTTAGTTATGTGAGCTTTACTCCATAGAGAAAAGTGTAAAGCTGCCCGCATGGCTCTATCTTGATTCTATTTGTGAGTGAGTGGGGTGAGGCTGGCCTCCTCCATGCTTGAGACTTATATCAAGGAAGATACCTAGAAATGCAAGGTTTAAATCATTCAAATGAAGCTGGAGGATCCCAGAGCAGCCATGGCGGCCACCCTCATCAGGGGCATGGCTTCACAATGTCCCCAGTTTACGCTGTACACAGAGAACAGGGCAAATTTAGAAATGAGATCCTTGTGGTGAGGTGAGTGGTGGACCTTTCAAGTATCGCTGTGTCGAGTGGATGTCATCTGCCTCTAGCGATGCCTTCAGCTCCGCGGCAGGCGTCAGAACCTGCTGGATCTTCTTGTCTTGTCAAATCAAGGCCTACAACGGTCTAGTGCCAGAGCGAGAAGTAAGGGGGACAGCGGGCATCCCTGGCACCTGCTGATCTTGATATGCAGGGGCTGTGATACATAACAACAGCAGCTGGGTTGCAATGGATTCAGGGCAGTTTAAAGATATAGGGATGATCTAAAGCTATTCTTCATAGGGTTCCCAACAAATGCTCCCATTCCACACTACCAAAGCCTCCCTGTGCATCTAGCAAAACCACCAGTTTTTCTTCATCACCACCATACCTCTACTGAGAGAGCACAAGCGCTAAATAATATATGTTATAGAACAGGAGCAAAGTCCGATGACTACAACCGTTAATAAAAAATAAAAAATGGCACCTCTCCTGCTTTGGCTAAGCGGACTTCATTGCTGCTACTCCGGTAGCCTGTTTCAGTCCACTGACCGTCCCCTGGCTTCTGCCGCCCAGTGTGGACTTTAAGGCTCTTGCAGCAGTTTCTTTGTCCATGGATGTCTGCTGGGAGCTATGACGCTTCTCAGTGCCTGCTAATATGGTCTCAGGATCACGACTGATGTTAGAGTCCTGATGAAGATCCTGGTATTTGTTAAGATTTAAAACACCTTCAACTAATTGCACTGCAGACCCACTTATAATATATGTTTTGTTATGACCGGCTGGGTTGTTCTTGTTATTTTGATACTCAAGATGGTCACATTTATCACAGGTGTGCAGCACTTATGAAGGAGCACCAAACACCTTGTTCTGCACTGGCGCTCACTGCACTGTTTTTATGACTTTTATTGTCTAATACATTAAAATAGAGGGTGCCCTGATTTGTGGGTGCACCTTTAATGCCTTAATCAATGGACACTTCTTCTGGCGATGATCACTCTAAGCTGGAGGACTCAAAGAATCAGGATAATGTACCTTCTTCTGGTGATGATCACTCTAAGCTGGAGGACTCAAAGAATCAGGATAATGTACCTTCTTCTGGTGATGATCACTCTAAGCTGGAGGACTCATAAAATCAGGATAATGTACCTTCTTCTGGTGATGATCACTCTAAGCTGGAGGACTCATAAAATCAGGATACTGTACCTTCTTCTGGTGATGATCACTCTAAGCTGGAGGACTCATAAAATCAGGATAATGTACCTTCTTCTGGTGATGATCACTCTAAGCTGGAGGACTGAAAGAATCAGGAAACGGTACCTTCTTCTGGTGATGGTCACTCTAAGCTGGAGGACTCATAAAATCAGGATAATGTACCTTCTTCTGGTGATGGTCACTCTAAGCTGGAGGACTCAAAGAATCAGGATAATGTACCTTCTTCTGGTGATGATCACTCTAAGCTGGAGGACTCATAAAATCAGGATAATGTACCTTCTTCTGGTGATGATCACTCTAAGCTGGAGGACTGAAAGAATCAGGAAACGGTACCTTCTTCTGGTGATGGTCACTCTAAGCTGGAGGACTCATAAAATCAGGATAATGTACCTTCTTCTGGTGATGATCACTCTAAGCTGGAGGACTCATAAAATCAGGATAATGTACCTTCTTCTGGTGATGATCACTTTAAGCTGGAGGACTCAAAGAATCAGGATACTGTACCTTCTTCTGGTGATGGTCCCTCTAAGCTGGAGGACTCATAAAATCAGGATAATGTACCTTCTTCTGGTGATGATCACTCTAAGCTGGACTCTAAGCTGGAGGACTCAAAGAATCAGGATAATGTACCTTCTTCTGGTGATGATCACTCTAAGCTGGAGGACTCATAAAATCAGGATAATGTACCTTCTTCTGGTGATGATCACTCTAAGCTGGAGGACTGAAAGAATCAGGATACTGTACCTTCTTCTGGTGATGGTCCCTCTAAGCTGGAGGACTCATAAAATCAGGATACTCTACCTTCTTCTGGTGATGATCACTCTAAGCTGGAGGACTCATAAAATCAGGATAATGTACCTTCTTCTGGTGATGATCACTTTAAGCTGGAGGACTCAAAGAATCAGGATACTGTACCTTCTTCTGGTGATGGTCACTCTAAGCTGGAGGACTCATAAAATCAGGATAATGTACCTTCTTCTGGTGATGATCACTTTAAGCTGGAGGACTCATAAAATCAGGATAATGTACCTTCTTCTGGTGATGATCACTCTAAGCTGGAGGACTGAAAGAATCAGGAAACTGTACCTTTTCTGGTGATGGTCACTCTAAACTGGAGGACTCAAAGAATCAGGATACTGTACCTTCTTCTGGTGATGGTCACTCTAAGCTGGAGGACTCAAAGAATCAGGATACTGTACCTTCTTCTGGTGATGGTCACTCTCTGCTGGAGGACTCATAAAATCAGGATAATGTACCTTCTTCTGGTGATGATCACTTTAAGCTGGAGGACTCATAAAATCAGGGTAATGTACCTTCTTCTGGTGATGATCACTCTAAGCTGGAAGACTGAAAGAATCAGGAAACGGTACCTTTTCTGGTGATGGTCACTCTAAACTGGAGGACTCAAAGAATCAGGATACTGTACCTTCTTCTGGTGTTGGTCACTCTAAGCTGGAGGACTCAATGAATCAGGATACTGTACCTTCTTCTGGTGATGGTCACTCTAAGCTGGAGGACTAAAAGAATCAGGATACTGTATCTTCTTCTGGTGATGGTCACTCTAAGCTGGAGGACTCAAAGAATCAGGATACTGTACCTTCTTCTGGTGATGGTCACTCTAAGCTGGAGGACTAAAGGAATCAGGATAATGTACTTTCTCCTGGAGATGTTGACTCTAAACTGGAGCACATAAACAATCAGGATAGTGTACCTTGTCCTGGAGATGGTCATCCTAAGTGGGGGACCCTAAGAATTAGGATAATGTACCTTCTCTGAGATGGTCCATCTAATATGGGGGACACAAGACATAGTCTTCATTCCTCTGATAACCTGAGATCTTCTACTTGCTTCCCAGGGTTGAACTACTTTTATGCAGTAAAGTATTTTGGCCGTCGCCATGAAAAAAACCTCAAGCATACGCCAAGGAGGTACCCTTTGTATACGTCCTCCTTGCAGCTGGAAGCTGGGCAGGGTGAATCCTGGGTGAGCGGGGGTGCACACTTGTGACTGTGGCATAGCCTGTTATGTGATAAGGCTGCTGGTAGACTGCATCAATGCAAATCAAGCATGCCTGAACAACCAGTCAAAAGTGCAGGTGCAGTCTCTTTCATGATGCAGTGTATGCCTCCAGTGGAAGAAGGTGGAATGGCAATGATGATGTCATGGGCGTATACTGAATTGTAGAGGGACACAAGTGCAGAGTGTGAGAAGCTGGGAATATCTGCTGCAAAGGGGTCTGGTGGAAACATCACTTGTTTGATGAGGAGAGCGAGGCAGTGGCCATGGGAAGGGCAAAGACCAACTTCAGGGCTTCTAAGTTCTGCAACACTTGGGCTGCCTGAGGACACAGCAGGAGAATTCAGGAAGCACAGGCGATAAGGAAAGATATATGAGATATATGTTCCTGGAGAGAGCACCGGTGATACTGTGGTGAGAGTAGCACCGAAGCTGATTTCATGCCATAGTGTTCATCTTTCAGGTATGAAAAGTGGACGTGGCGTGGCTTGACACACGGCTAAGATGGCGGCTCCCTCTTGAGGTCCTTGGAGCCTCGGACGTGTAAGCTGAGCCGTATGTCACTATACCCACTTATTCGTAAATTTTCACGTGGCGGAAGGTTGCTGATCAAGGGGGCATGCCTGACATGCCTGAGCAACAGTGCAACAAGGCATTTTGGGGCAAGAGATGCCCACGGTTTTAGTGACAGTGCTATCCAAAAACGTTGCATCCCTTTGTTGCCTCAGATCCCTGGCAACTTATCGTCCAATGTGAGGAAACAATATGTGGGACCCCACTGGTACGCGGACCATACCATGTTCATCTCTAACCCTGTGGCCAACTGATATTTTGTGGTGAACTCTGGTAAGAGCACTTGGAACAAGGTGGCCAGAATTGTAACATTTGACCGCCAGACTCTCTCTACTCGGCCCAAGGTCACTGGCCTGCCTATGCAGTAATGCATGTCAAGCAAGGGTGAGAGCCTGAGGTGCCTCAGGACCACTGGGGCCAGTGTTGCTGGCAGATCCTGTGAATGGGAGTGACTGGGAGACAGTTCTTGTGATTAAGAGTTTTAAGGTCTCTGCATTATCTGAGAGCTGAAATGGCGTCATCCTGGTGTCTCCTCAGTGTCCCTGTGACTTACCGCGCAGTGTGAGGGGTCCGGTGTGAGGAATCTCTCATGGGTCTAAAATGGCACAGCGGAACACAGCGTAGACCTCTTGGACCACAGGCAGCCAGGCTAGTGGCACTTTACTACAAGTCTCTCCTTGCCCAACCTAAGGCCACGAGGTATGTTGTCGCGGCTCACGCCTGCTACTGACCTGGGATCATTTGCAGGGCCCTCCAAGGTCTTTGGCTGCTGGGTAGTGAGGGCCCAGTATACATATGTTAATGGTGACTCTAGCACTCTAGCAGCTACTATACCTGAATGATTACAATAGTGGCGGTGCACACCTGAGACTCCTGCCCTGATCCACAATGCTATGTTATGTTATGTTATATGGTTTATAGAGCGCACAGCTGCCCCAGAGAAGAGGCGTCCCGTCGCTAATCCCAAGTGAAAAACAGAACTGAGGGCAGAAAAGACCGGTAGGGGAAATTATTTTCCAGGAAATAAAAGTGTTTTGACAGCTTTCCTAAATTGCAACATTGAGTACCGCAGACCTAAGTGATTGCGCTTCCTCTTTATCTCACTACCAGACTGGTGAGCTCTGGTAATATGATGACCACCCAGCTGATTGCAGGAGTCTGACTTTCCCATTTTTCCTCACAGAAGGGCCCTGGACCTATCAGTCGGGACAGCCACAGGGTGACGGCTACTACTTGCATTCAGTACATTTGGCTGATCCGGTCCTGGACCTGAAGGGCTGTTTGATAGGTCCTGCCTACTAAGGCTCCATACACCCGCCCTTCACCTAGGCAGTCTCTGGTCCTTGCACGTTTCACCTTCCTGGCTATCTTGGGAATACTCACTGTTTAAGGGCGCACACCACTAATATACTGTAGGCTAAGGGGGAGGTCATCAAGAGAGCTTCCCCAGCACACCCGATGGGCAGAGACAGACCGTGCCATTTGCTCTCCCTTTCGCCTGTCTTCCATAGTCTCAATGTCAAAGCCCTGCAGTCACAGACAATGATTTCAGAAACTATAGGTGCACTGAATCTACTAAAATAAGCATATGCCTGACCCCATTCACAAACCTAGACTTGCCTCACGCTGGCACAGTCCCAAGACATACGCATAAGGCTCCTCCCATAGGGGCCTTCAAGGGTATTAACCAAATGAGGGATTTATAAGATTATAATAACTCTCCTCTGCCCTTCTCATGCTTAGCACAATTGTGGGATCTTCCTATCTCAGGCTTTTATCCTTTCCTGCAAAACAAGAAAAATCTTTCCAGGTTTGAACATGTTATCCAACCGTCCCTGTTGGATCGTCTGACCACATGACTGCGTTATACGCCAAATGGGCTAGCCACTTTGATTCTGATGTCTTTGAACACATCTCAGGGGACAATTGGCAACACGTTAGCAAGCTCTCTCTGCACAATAAAGTAGCTCCTTCTCTCCTCTAATCAATTTCTCCAGAATGACTTTAGTAGACTGGACGCCCCGTAGGCTACATAAACTAAATCTGTGGGCGAAGGACTCCTGTTGGGAGTGCAAGAAGGAGCCTGGTTCTTACCATCACATGTTCTTTCAGGGTCCACTTCTCATCACTACCGGGCCCTGAAACAAACTTATATCTGAGCTATTTTATTTAATTTTTTAAGTTTAGAATGCTTTATTGAGATGAAATACAAAGTAAAACATCAGGGTTACTGTAGATTTTCCCATGGTGGCCTCGAAGACGGCCTTGAACCTTAAAGCCATTGACGCAGCTCTGCTTGGCCTCCTTCTGGAGATCGCTCTGAAAGTAATCCTGTCTGAATGGAAAACGTTGAACACATGGTGGGCCAGGGTTACTTTTGTGAGAGGAGCCCACGGTTCTCATTCCACACACCAGTCCTATCTCCAAATGTACAGTGAAGCCTGGGGATCCTGAGACAGTTTGTAGAGTCCGAGAGACCGCACCCACACACGACCATTACCAATCTTCACGGCCTAGACACTTTCTCACACCGTCTCACGCCTAATGCTCAGAGACCTCACTTCCCACTTCCATCCCACTCCTCCCTCCTCTATTGCCCTGTATAATCGATGTTGCTCTCCCGATATCGACCTCAGACACCTTGCAATTTTATGACACAAATTTTACATTCCAGCGTAGCATACCGCCCCGTGGAGTTCAGCTTCATTATATTTCCAGTTGCTGCAACTACATCCCCCATAATCCCCATGTCCCAATTTCTGTCTCTTACCTTTATGATGGCTGTCACTTACCAAGCTCAGCCATGCATGCATTCCCACAGCTCCACATCTTATGGTGTCTTGGGTTACACAGCCTCTGTATGGATCACAGAGCTTCGGCAACATTGGATGGTTTGTAGGAGTTTTCTTCTTCAAAATCAATAACATTGATAGAACAAATACAAAGGTCTAAAAAGTGCACATTTGCATTTGCAATGTGCATGAAAAGGAGAATTGAAAAAACAAGAAAGAGGTAGAGTAGGAGATTATTTCTTGTGGTTTCTCATCATCCTCATGTGTGTGTCCTTTTTTTAGATGACAATGACGGAAAAGACTGTGACCCTCGCGGTTGCCTCAGTGACAGGGAGTGCGGACAGTCCAAGATATGCTTCAAGAAGATTGGGTGCAAGAAAGGGGATTGCAAGCCCCGCCCAGGTGAGTACGAACGATACAGACATCATACATAGACCTTCCCTTCAGACTCGTGGGTGCATCTGCACCCCCATAGTTTTTTGTTACCAAGAGACAGCAAAATTGCAACTAAACTTCAGTTCAGAAAAATTACCTTTTCTACTCTTGCATGTCGATTTAATAGGGAAAGTAGCGAGAAGGAGATGTTCCACGCCCTCTACTTGAGTGTCAAATCTGCACTCAGAAGGAGGATAGCACTTTAAAAAGAGTGAGGGCCTCATTCATCATTAATTGGCTTCTGGCAGCGCCATAGGTCTTCTTGCTGCTTGTCCTACCTCAAAGTGAAAGGGCAGGAATGCACCGTATTTATGAAATAATACCTGTCATGGTTCTGCAGCAGTCCCATGCAGTCTTCTTCCTCTTTGCACCTTCACTCTGTTTGACAACCGTCTCTTAAGCTGTCACAATCATGACTGCAGCAGGTGGCATCAATGAACATTTGATAAGGGTCTGAAACTGTTCCCTTAAATGTGCCGCAGTTTTTCAGGTTCTGGAGTTTGGGGGTTTTAGGAGTTCAATAGGCCGGGGGTGTACAATCCTCTGTAGGTAGTGTACAAGTGGTCGTTATTTCTAGGAATTGTCCTTTTTAAGTTTAAACGTACCTTGGGCTTCATCAAAAGTCACTAGTCTCCCTTCTATGACCAGCTGATTTAGTGTATTCACCCCTTTTCTAAAGGAATTATCTCATACCCGCTCTTTGTGTCCTGTATAGACCTCTCCGTTATCCCTTTAGCGGGCTTCATTGAGTAGGGCGCGGAGCATCCGAATGTAAGGGTGGGTCTTGCACCAAGCTTCACTGGCATCTCTCAGCACGGGATGGGTCCAGATCTCACCAAGACACTCATTCAAGAAAGGGGTTACCTCACGTGTCCACAACACAACCTGGTACATGCATGAAGCAAACCTCTAAATCTGATATATTTTTAAAGCCATGAAAAGCCAGTTGTTGTTGCCCTGAGTGGCTTCAAAAATCTGGAGTTTTGCAAATCACTATGTCACTGTGTTACTCTGCGCTGGGAGGCATTCCAGAGGCGTTGCCATGGGTTTACTAACGCAACTCTCATGGATTTTGATGCATCCTCAGATTTACAAGAAATTGCAAACCTGGGCATGTGCCCAAACCTTAGACCTTACCAGGGAAGGCGCAGGAGGGAGAAAGACCTCTCTTTGACTTTGATTTTTTCCTCTTTCTACATGTGCTGAATTCTGCAGCACACACGGAAAGAGCAGTATGCCTCCCAGGATAGTTTTTGTGCAGGATGGTTCCTCTTCTTTCCCAAAACAATTGTGCATGCAATGCAGGCACCCGTGCAGTATGGTGCAGGAGGGCTTGCATTGCCGCTAGGCAGCACATTGTGCACCAGCGCTGCAAAAAGGCCGCCAGCTCAAGGGAAAGGAAAGGGACGCCTTGTATTACCTTAAATAAGGTGCATTTGTGCCCTTTCCCTTTCACGGTGCTCTATGTGACATCCTAATAAAGGAGGCCCTAAGTCCCCCTGCTTTCCCGGAGGCTTTTCTTCCAGTCGCGCCCATGTCAGCTTTTCTACTGTACCGTCAAAAGAGTATCAGAGTAGGGCTATGTGGAAAGAAATCTAGAACATTTCTAGGTTTGATAAGTAGAGCCCTACTCTTTGCACCCCAGCATAAACTTGAGCCATTTTCATTTGGGATTTTTTCCCCTCCCCGCAGAAATAATCATGTCCGAGAGGTATGACCACAGGGGGTTTGGTATTATTAAGAGCAGTATCATGATAATATAGTTTAATCTTGGAACTTTATTCCTTTTAATCACAAGGTGGGATATTCATCACATTTTATCCCTGCAGTCAAGCCCCTGACAGGGAGGGGGCGCCCTTCAGGGGAGCTCCTCATCTGGGTTGCAGTTTCCCTGGACTGCAGGGTGGAGGAGCACTCTACAAACTCCCCTGATATACCCAACATCATGCTTAAGGATTCCCGGGGTCGTATCCAGCTAGACATTTACAACGTCTACGCCAGAGGCACCAGGGGGGGAGTACAATCGGCCACCATAGCACTTCTGGAGGACCTCCTAAGAAAACGGCCTAGGCACTCGAACACCATGGTGACAGGTGACTTTAATTGCACGTTCGAGCCCCTTGGTCTTGATGATGTGCTGGGCGTGGAGGAGGAGGATGCGAAAAGAGGGATCCCGGCCCTGGCCCTGCCCCCCATCAAGAAATGGACCCAAGTGGCACTCCAGATCAATGCACTAAATTTGGAATTTGACCTAAGGGCGGTAAACGGGAGGTCAAAATCGGATGTGCAGGGCGCACACACATACAATAGGCCCAATCATACATCGAGAATAGATTATATTCTTCTCGATGTATGCCTGTGGAGTACCCTGCGCGACATGAGGATCATTGAAAGTATCGACAGTGACCACAATCTGCTGTCACTTGATCTAACCGCAGGGTGGCTTGGGGACATGGACAGGCTCAAACGTTCACTGCCGGCACCAAATATCCAGACATTCACGGTATCTAACTGTGAGAGACGGTTAAAATGGTCCAAAATCGCCCTGTCCACCGAGAAACTCTCTACTATAGGGGTACTCCTGGACGAGGCCCAGAGCAAGCTAAGCCTATTGCGTAGTGCACCGAAGGAGGCCACGCAGGTTTTTTGTGCCCTAACTGGTGCGCTGGGCAAACTCTTTGTTTTACCAAGTGGTGCCCGGACCACGTCCAACAGGAAAGACTCCGGGAGCAAACAGGGCTGGTATACAGCAAAATGCAGGCACAAGAAAAGGGTCCTGATAGAGGCAGTTAAAGCTAAGTCCCCAACTGCTGTTAGATCAGCCAGGAAAGAATATTCCCTAACCATAAAGGCGGCCAAAAACGAATGGGAGGAAAAGTTTTGGGATGATCTTCTGATCGCAAGCAGGGGTAAGGACGCAAGGAGCTTCTGGAGTATGATTAAGAACAAGAATAGGCCAGATGGGTTGCTTATAACTTGTAACATCCCCGCCCAGCTCTGGTTTACTCATTTTGAGGCTCTTTATTCCCAACCTTTAGGGGCTCTTAGCGATCCCTTTTCCCAGGCGAATGACCTAGCGGTTAGCAATACGGATGACTTCACTGAGAGCGAGGTAGAAGTAGTAATCAAGTCCGTAGTCCCACTAAAAGCTGCGGGGCCTGATAGGTTACCCGGTGATTTGCTCCGTGCCAATCCCAAGGTATGGGGCAAATTGGTTGCCACTCTACTAAATGCAATTATGAGGGGTGCATCAGTGCCTGATTCCTGGAAGGGGGCGGAGGTTGTCCCGATTTACAAGAAGGGATGTCGGGACAGCCCCGCCAACTACAGGCCAATAAGCCTGATTGACTCTTCTCAAAAGGTGGCAGGGAAGGCTATCCTGGGGAGGATCCTACAATGGGCTGAGGATCACAAGATATTGTCAGACTTCCAGGCGGGCTTTCGTACAGGCACGGGTACGATAGAACAAGCTTTTAGGTTGACCCTCCTGTACTGGAAGGTGGTGGTGCTGGGCAAGGGCAGTCTTTACTTGGCCTTTATAGACCTGAAGACTGCCTTTGACCTAGTACCAAGGGAGGAGCTTTGGAGGGTCCTGCAGGGGCTGGGATTACCCGCCTACATCCTGTCGCTTCTTGTCAAACTCCACTCAGATAACTACGCACAGGTGCGGTGGGGTAAGGATGGAGAGAAAACCAACAGAATCCCAGTGCAAAGGGGTGTCCGCCAGGGCTGTGTGCTGGCCCCCACACTATTCTCATTATATGTCAATGGTGTGGTTGAACATCTGCTTAAGGAGCCAGCAGACGCCCCGTCCCTGGCGGGCACCCGGATACCAACTTTGCTCTTTGCCGATGACACCTTGCTCATCGCCAAAACACCGCAGGGTCTCCAAAAGCTCCTCACTCGTTTCCAGGAGTTCTGCTCCCTCAGGGGCCTTATAATTAATGTGGATAAGACCAAATTTCTATCTATGAATCCCCCAAAAAACCCTGGTCCTCCACCGGTCCTAAATTCTGTTGCACTCGAAAGGGTCCTCGAGTTTCATTACTTGGGGATTCGCCTTAGCAACACTATGAGCTGGACCCCACACATCAATAAGATGTTACTTAATCACAAAAGGGTGGCGGGTGCTATACTCAGGGAACACCGTTCTTCCCCCAAACATTGCATCTCCCCAGCAATAGACATTTACAAAGCCAGAGGGGTCCCAGCGGCTTTGTATGGGGCGGAGTAGTGGGGCTCTAATAATTTAGAAGCACTGGGGAAAGCAGAAAACACATTTTTGAAAGACCTTTTGCTACTGCCAACCAGCACACCTACTATCCCAGTGCTCCTCGACACGGGCTGCAATTCAATCATGGACCAGGCACGATTGCGGCCACTGCTCCTCTGGGGCCATTTATGGAGGGTACCGGAACTAGCCTCCTATGCAGCTGGTCTGACCGAAGTACTTGCAATGGACGGATGGCATTGCATAAAATGGTTAAGAGACATCAAGAGCCTCCTGGTGGAGTTGGGTTTGGAAAATTGTTGGGTCACCCGTTCTGCCCCACCAAAAGCCACCCTGAAGAAGATATATTGGGACTGGGTAACCAACAAACTCATTTGCTACCCCCGCCACTGCAACTCAACCTCTGCATTTTTACAAGTTAAAGACACTGTAGCATTCGAGCCCTACCTGGATTTAATCTCCATCTCCATGGATAGGGCCCTCTATTTTAAATTCTGAGTGGGCACTTTACCCCTGGCCGACCTGGTCTCCAGGTGGAGATCAACAACGGCTCAGCCCTCTGCTTTTTGTGCGGCGTGTCCTACAAGGGTCGAGTCAGTGGCACACTTTCTGTTCGAATGCCCCGAGTACCGTGCCCCAAGGAAACGATGGCTGGCACCTCTATGCAGGCTCCTTGGCACCAGACAACATTTGGTGGCCCTCCGCATTTTTATAACTGACACTTCCCCTTCTACAGTTTGTGCTGTCTCCAAATTCCTAAAATGGGCTTGGATAAATAGAACAAAAAGGCTTTCCATTTCAATTTAATACTATTTTTAATTATTTATTGCATTTTTTATCTGACTGGTTCATGAAATTATAACTGTAAGTCCCTTTTCTTAATGCTTGAAATTGCTTGTTTGTAATGTATTGCTTTTAAGATATTTACGTATCGAAATAAAGCCTTTTCACATTCACCCTTTTAATTACGTGAGCTTTACTCCATAGAGAAACGTGTAAAGCTGCCCGCACAGCCCTATCTTGATTCCATTTGTGAGTGAGTGGGGTGAGGCTGGCCTCCTCCATGATTGAGACTTATATCAAGGAAGATCCCTAGAAATGCAAGGTTCAACTCCTTCAATTGAAGCTGGTGGATCCCAGAGCAGCCATGGCGGCCACCCTCATCAGGGGCATGGCTTCACAATGTCCCCAGTTTATGCTGTACACAGAGAACAGGGCAAATTTAGAAATGAGATCCTTGTGGTGAGGTGAGTGGTGGACCTTTCAAGTATCGCTGTGTCGAGCGGATGTCATCTGCCTCTAGCGATGCCTTCAGCTCTGCGGCGGGCGTCAGAACCTGCTGGATCTTCTTGTCTTGTCAAATCAAGGCCTACAACGGTCTAGTGCCAGAGCGAGAAGTAAGGGGGACAGCGGGCATCCCTGGCACCTGCTGATCTTGATATGCAGGGGCTGTGATACATAACAACAGCAGCTGGGTTGCAATGGATTCAGGGCAGTTTAAAGATATAGGAATGATCTAAACCTATTCTTCATAGGGTTCACAACAAATGCTCCGATTCCACACTACCAAAGCCTCCCTGTGCATCTAGCAACACCACCAGTTTTTCATCATCACCACCACACCTCTACTGAGAGAGCACAAGTGCTAAATAATATAATGTTATAGAAAAGGAGAAAAGTCCGATGACTACAACCGTTAATAAAAAAAAAAAAATGGCACCGCTCCTGCTTTGGCTAAGCGGACTTCATTGCTGCTACTCTGGTAGCCTGTTTCAGTCCACTGACCGTCCCCTGGCTTCTGCCGCCCAGTGTGGACTTTAAGGCTCTTGCAGCAGTTTCTTTGTCCATGGATGTCTGCTGGGAGCTATGACGCTTCTCAGTGCCTGCTAATATGGTCTCAGGATCACGACTGATGTTAGAGTCCTGATGAAGATCCTGGTATTTGTTAAGATTTAAAACGCCTTCAACTAATTGCACTGCAGACCCACTTATAATATATGTTTTGTTATGACCGGCTGGGTTGTTCTTGTTATTTTGATACTCAAGATGGTCACATTTATCACAGGTGTGCAGCACTTATGAAGGAGCACCAAACACCTTGTTCTGCACTGGCGCTCACTGCACTGTTTTTATGACTTTTATTGTCTAATAAATTAAAATAGAGGGTGCCCTGATTTGTGGGTGCACCTTTAATGCCTTAATCAATGGACACTTCTTCTGGCGATGATCACTCTAAGCTGGAGGACTCAAAGAATCAGGATAATGTACCTTCTTCTGGTGATGATCACTCTAAGCTGGAGGACTCAAAGAATCAGGATAATGTACCTTCTTCTGGTGATGATCACTCTAAGCTGGAGGACTCATAAAATCAGGATAATGTACCTTCTTCTGGTGATGATCACTCTAAGCTGGAGGACTCATAAAATCAGGATACTGTACCTTCTTCTGGTGATGATCACTCTAAGCTGGAGGACTCATAAAATCAGGATAATGTACCTTCTTCTGGTGATGATCACTCTAAGCTGGAGGACTGAAAGAATCAGGAAACGGTACCTTCTTCTGGTGATGGTCACTCTAAGCTGGAGGACTCATAAAATCAGGATAATGTACCTTCTTCTGGTGATGGTCACTCTAAGCTGGAGGACTCAAAGAATCAGGATAATGTACCTTCTTCTGGTGATGATCACTCTAAGCTGAAGGACTCATAAAATCAGGATAATGTACCTTCTTCTGGTGATGATCACTCTAAGCTGGAGGACTGAAAGAATCAGGAAACGGTACCTTCTTCTGGTGATGGTCACTCTAAGCTGGAGGACTCATAAAATCAGGATAATGTACCTTCTTCTGGTGATGATCACTCTAAGCTGGAGGACTCATAAAATCAGGATAATGTACCTTCTTCTGGTGATGATCACTTTAAGCTGGAGGACTCAAAGAATCAGGATACTGTACCTTCTTCTGGTGATGGTCCCTCTAAGCTGGAGGACTCATAAAATCAGGATAATGTACCTTCTTCTGGTGATGATCACTTTAAGCTGGAGGACTCATAAAATCAGGATAATGTACCTTCTTCTGGGGATGATCACTCTAAGCTGGAGGACTGAAAGAATCAGGAAACTGTACCTTTTCTGGTGATGGTCACTCTAAACTGGAGGACTCAAAGAATCAGGATACTGTACCTTCTTCTGGTGATGGTCACTCTAAGCTGGAGGACTCATAAAATCAGGATACTGTACCTTCTTCTGGTGATGATCACTCTAAGCTGGAGGACTCATAAAATCAGGATAATGTACCTTCTTCTGGTGATGATCACTTTAAGCTGGAGGACTCAAAGAATCAGGATACTGTACCTTCTTCTGGTGATGGTCACTCTAAGCTGGAGGACTCATAAAATCAGGATAATGTACCTTCTTCTGGTGATGATCACTTTAAGCTGGAGGACTCATAAAATCAGGATAATGTACCTTCTTCTGGTGATGATCACTCTAAGCTGGAGGACTGAAAGAATCAGGAAACTGTACCTTTTCTGGTGATGGTCACTCTAAACTGGAGGACTCAAAGAATCAGGATACTGTACCTTCTTCTGGTGATGGTCACTCTAAGCTGGAGGACTCAAAGAATCAGGATACTGTACCTTCTTCTGGTGATGGTCACTCTCTGCTGGAGGACTCATAAAATCAGGATAATGTACCTTCTTCTGGTGATGATCACTTTAAGCTGGAGGACTCATAAAATCAGGGTAATGTACCTTCTTCTGGTGATGATCACTCTAAGCTGGAAGACTGAAAGAATCAGGAAACGGTACCTTTTCTGGTGATGGTCACTCTAAACTGGAGGACTCAAAGAATCAGGATACTGTACCTTCTTCTGGTGTTGGTCACTCTAAGCTGGAGGACTCAATGAATCAGGATACTGTACCTTCTTCTGGTGATGGTCACTCTAAGCTGGAGGACTAAAAGAATCAGGATACTGTATCTTCTTCTGGTGATGGTCACTCTAAGCTGGAGGACTCAAAGAATCAGGATACTGTACCTTCTTCTGGTGATGGTCACTCTAAGCTGGAGGACTAAAGGAATCAGGATAATGTACTTTCTCCTGGAGATGTTGACTATAAACTGGAGTACATAAACAATCAGGATAGTGTACCTTGTCCTGGAGATGGTCATCCTAAGTGGGGGGACCCTAAGAATTAGGATAATGTACCTTCTCTGAGATGGTCCATCTATTATGGGGGACACAAGACATAGTCTTCATTCCTCTGATAACCTGAGATCTTCTATTTGCTTCCCAGGATTGAACTACTTTTATGCAGTAAAGTATTATTGGCTGTCGCCATGAAAAAAACCTCAAGCATACGCCAAGGAGGTACCCTTTGTAGTCTTCCTCCTGGCAGCTGGAAGCTGGGCAGGGTGAATCCTGGGTGAGCGGGGGGGTGCACACTTGTGACTGTGGCATAGCCTGTTATGTGATAAGGCTGCTGGTAGACTGCATCAATGCAAATCAAGCATTCCTGATCAACCAGTCAAAAGTGCAGGTGCAGTGTCTTTCATGATGCAGTGTATGCCCCAGGGGAAGAAGGTGGAATGGCAATGATGATGTCATGGGCGTATACTGAATTGTAGAGGGACACAAGTGCAGAGTGTGAGAAGCTGGGAATATCTGCTGCAAAGGGGTCTGGTGGAAACATCACTTGTTTGATGAGGAGAGCGAGGCAGTGGCCATGGGAAGGGCAAAGACCAACTTCAGGCCTTCTAAGTTCTGCATTACTTGGGCTGCCTGAGGGCACAGCAGGAGAATTCAGGAAGCACAGGCGATAAGGGAAGATATATGAGATAGATGTTCCTTGAGAGAGCACAGGTGATACTGTGGTGAGAGTAGCACCGAAGCTGATTTCATGCTATAGTGTTCATCTTTCAGGTATGAAAAGTGGACGTGGCGTGGCTTGACACACATCTAAGATGGCGGCTCCCTCTTGAGGTCCTTGGAGGCTCGGACGTGTAAGCTGAGCCGTATGTCACTATACCCACTTATTGGTTAATTTTCACGTGGCGGAAGGTTGCTGATTAAGGGGGCATGCCTGACATGCCTGAGCAACAGTGCAACAAGGCATTTTGGGGCAAGAGATGCCCACGGGTTTAGTGACAATGCTATCCAAAAACGTTGCATCCCTTTTTTGCCTCAGATCCCTGGCGACTTATCGTCCAATGTGAGGAAATAACATGTGGGACCCCACTGGTACGCGGACCATACCATTTTCATCTCTAACCATGTGACCAACTGATATTTTGTGGTGAACTCTGGTAAGAGCACTTGGAACATGGTGGCCAGAATTGTAACATTTGACCGCCAGTCTCTCTCTACTCGGCCCAAGGTCACTGGCCTGCTTATGCAGTAATGCATGTCAAGCAAGGGTGAGAGCCTGAGATGCCTCAGGACCACTGGGGCCAGTGTTGCTGGCAGATCCTGTGAATGGGAGTGACTGGGAGACAGCTCTTGTGATTAAGAGTTTTAAGGTCTCTGCATTATCTGAGAGCTGAAATGGCGTCATCCTGGTGTCTCCTCAGTGTCTCTGAGACTTACCGCGCAGTGTGAGGGGTCCGGTGTGAGGAATCTCTCATGGGTCTGAAATGGCACAGCGGAACACAGCGTAGACCTCTTGGACCACAGGCAGCCAGGCTAGTGGCACTTTACTACAAGTCTCTCCTTGCCCAACCTAAGGCCACGAGGTATGTTGTCGCGGCTCGCGCCTGCTACTGACCTGGGATCATTTGCAGTGCCCTTCAAGGTCTTTGGCTGCTGGGTAGTGAGGGCACCAGTAACATATGTTAATGGTGACTCTAGCACTCTAGCAGCTACTATACCTGAATGATTACAATAGTGGCGGTGCACACCTGAGACTCCTGCCCTGATCCACAATGTTATGTTATGTTATGTTATATGGTTTATAGAGCGCACAGCTGCCCCAGAGAAGAGGCGTCCCGTCGCTAATCCCAAGTGAAAAACAGAACTGAGGGCAGAAAAGACCGGTAGGGGAAATTATTTTCCAGGAAATAAAAGTGTTTTGACAGCTTTCCTAAATTGCAACATTGAGTACCGCAGACCTAAGTGATTGCGCTTCCTCTTTATCTCACTACCAGACTGGTGAGCTCTGGTAATATGATGACCACCCAGCTGATTGCAGGAGTCTGACTTTCCCATTTTTCCTCACAGAAGGGCCCTGGACCTAGCAGTCGGGACAGCCACAGGGTGACGACTACTACTTGCATTCAGTACATTTGGCTGATCCGGTCCTGGACCTGAGGGGCTGTTGATAGGTCCTGCCTACTAAGGCTCCATACACCCGCCCTTCACCTAGGCAGTCTCTGGTCCTTGCACGTATCACCTTCCTGGCTATCTTGGGACTACTCACTGTTTAAGGGCGCACACCATCCATTTACTGTAGGCTAAGGGGGAGGCCATCAAGAGAGCTTCCCCAGCACACCCGATGGGTAGAGACAGACCGTGCCATTTGCTCTCCCTTTCGCCTGTCTTTCATAGTCACAATGTCAAAGCCCTGCAGTCTCAGACAATGTTTTCAGAACTATAGGTGCACTGAATCTACTAAAATAAGCATATGCCTGACCCCATTCACAATCCTAGACTTGCCTCACTCTGGCACAGTCCAAAAGCATACGCATAAGGCTCCTCCCATAGGGGCCTTAAGGGGTATTAATCAAATGAGGGATTTATACGATTATAATAACTCTCCTCTGCCCTTCTCATGCTTAGCACAATTGTGTGATCTTCCTATCTCAGGCTTTTATCCTTTCCTGCAAAACAAGAAAAATCTTTCCAGGTTTGAACATGTTATCCAACCGTCCCTGTTGGATCGTCTGACCACATGACTGCGTTATACGCCAAATGGGCTAGCCACTTTGATTCTGATGTCTTTGAACACATCTCAGGGGACAATTGGCAACACGTTAGCAAGCTCTCTCTGCACAATAAAGTAGCTCCTTCTCTCCTCTAATCAATTTCTCCAGAATGACTTTAGTAGACTGGACGCCCCGTAGGCTACATAAACTAAATCTGTGGGCGAAGGACTCCTGTTGGGAGTGCAAGAAGGAGCCTGGTTCTTACCATCACATGTTCTTTCAGGGTCCACTTCTCATCACTACCGGGCCCTGAAACAAACTTATATCTGAGCTATTTTATTTAATTTTTTAAGTTTAGAATGCTTTATTGAGATGAAATACAAAGTAAAACATCAGGGTTACTTTAGACTTTCCCATGGTGGCCTCGAAGACGGCCTTGAACCTTAAAGCCATTGACGCAGCTCTGCTTGGCCTCCTTCTGGAGATCGATGTGAAAGTAATCCTGTCTGAATGGAAAACGTTGAACACATGGTGGGCCAGGGTTACTTTTGTGAGAGGAGCCCACGGTTCTCATTCCACACACCAGTCCTATCTCCAAATGTACAGTGAAGCCTGGGGATCCTGAGACAGTTTGTAGAGTCCGAGAGGACCGCAACCACACACCGACCATTACCAATCTTCACGGCCTAGACACTTTCTCACACCGTCTCACGCCTAATGTTCAGAGACCTCACTTCTCACTTCCATCCCCCTCCTCCCTCCTCTATTGCCCTTTATAATCGATGTTGCTCTCCCGATATCGACCTCAGACACCTTGCAATTTTATGACGCAAATTTTACATTCCAGCGTAGCATACCGCCCCGTGGAGTTCAGCTTCATTATATTTCCAGTTGCTGCAACTACATCCCCCATAATCCCCATGTCCCAATTTCTGTCTCTTACCTTGATGATGGCTGTTACTTACCAAGCTCAGCCATGCATGCATTCCCACAGCTCCGAATGTCTGACATAATATCGAAAGACAGAATATCGAACTACAAAAATATCGGAACAAAAATATCGACATCAAAAATATCGGAATCCTATCTTCATAAAGGTAAGTACAAAAATATCGAGAAAAAAAATATCGTAGTACAAAAATATCGGAATAAAAAATATCGTTTTTTTAAATGTATTAATAATAATGTAAAAATAATTTTAAAATACATATAATTTTACAAATATTAAATACAAATATTAAAACAAAATTAAAACTAATACATATACATTTAAAATAAATAAAACACTTAATAATTTAATGTAATTTTATTTTTTTAATGCTATTTAATTGATTTAATGTAATATTTTTTTGTTTTTACCCTGTACACCTGTACCCCAAAAACCCAAAACTGACCCTGAACCCTAAAAATATCCCTGTACCCCAAAAACCCAAAACTGACCCTGAACCCTAAAAATACCCCTTTACCCAAAAACTGAAAACTGACCCTGAACCCTAAAAATACCCCTTTACCCAAAAACGGAAAACTGACCCTGAACCCTAAAAATACCCCTTTACCCATAAACAGAAAACTGACCCTTATCCCTAAAAATACCCCTTTACCCAAAAACTGAAAACTGACCCTGAACCCTAAAAATACCCCTTTACCCAAAAACTGAAAACTGACCCTGAACCCTAAAAATACCCCTTTACCCAAGAACTGAAAACTGACCCTGAACCCTAAACATACCCCTTTACCCAAAAACTGAAAACTGACCCTGAACCCTAAAAATACCCCTTTACCCAAAAACTGAAAACTGACCCAGAACCCTAAAATACCCCTTTACCCAAGAACTGAAAACTGACCCTGAACCCTAAAAATACCCCTTTACCCAAAAACTGAAAACTGACCCTGAACCCTAAAAATACTCCTTTACCCAAAATTAATTAATATTATTTAATTACCAATTAATTATTAATTAACAATAACAATAAAGTAAATATATTAGCACATTAGCTGTAATTAATTTAATCTAATAATTAATATTATTTTTCCCAATTAATTAATTAAGAATAACAAAAAATATTATATAAAAAAATTACTAAAATTAATGTAATTAACTAATTAATATTAATTATTTACCAACTAATTAATACTTAAAAATATGTACAAAATTATATTAATTAATGAACTAATTAATATAAATTAATTACCAATTAATTATTAATTAAAATATGTACAAACATATATTAATTAATTAATTATTATTAAATTACTTCCCACCCTATTCCCCTATAAACCCATAACCCGCTACAGAACATATTTATCAATTAATCAATTAATTAAAATTAATTAAAAATTATTTCTCAATTAATTAATTAATAATTCCTACTAATTAATAATTAATTTAACATAATTAAATTACTTCCCACCCTATTCCCCTATAAACCCACAACCCGCTACAGTAGTAAAAAACAATATTTAATTAAATTACATTAAAAATAAATAATAAAACATAATAAATACAATATAATATACACTAAATTTATTTAAAAATTGATATTAGTAACATCGAAGTTATTTATTTCGATATTATTGACATCGATATTTAAAACTTCGATATTAATGATATCATACTAATATCGATATTAAGACTGTCGATATTACTTGCCTTCGATATTTTGTCCCATCGATATTTAAACTTCGATATTATTGTATATCGATATTTAAAACTCGATATTTTGTCTGTGTTCCCACAGCTCCACATCTTATGGTGTCTTGGGTTACACAGCCTCTGTATGGATCACAGAGCTTCGGCAACATTGGATGGTTTGTAGGTGTTTTCTTCTTCAAAATCAATAACATTGATAGAACAAATACAAAGGTCTAAAAAGTGCACATTTGCATTTGCAATGTGCATGAAAAGGAGAATTGAAAAAAACAAGAAAGAGGTAGAGTAGGAGATTATTTCTTGTGGTTTCTCATCATCCTCATGTGTGTGTCCTTTTTTTAGATGACAATGATGGAAAAGACTGTGACCCTCGCGGTTGCCTCAGCGACAGGGAGTGCGGGCAGTCCAAGATATGCTTCAAGAAGATTGGGTGCAAGAAAGGGGATTGCAAGCCCCGCACAGGTGAGTGCGAACGATGCAGACATCATGCATAGACCTTCCCTTCAGACTCGTGGGCGTATCTGCACCCCCATAGTTTTTTGTTACCAAGAGACAGCAAAATTGCAACTAAATTTCAGTTCAGAAAAATGACCTTTTCTACTCTTGCATGTCGATTTAATAGGGAAAGTAGCAAGAAGGAGATGTTCCACGCCCTCTACTTGAGCGTCAAATTGGCACTCAGAAGAAGGATAGCACTTTAAAAAGAGTGAGGGACTCATTCATCATTAATTGGCTTCTGGCAGCGCCATAGGTCTTCTTGCTGCGTTGTCCTACCTCAAAGTGAAAGGGCAGGAATGCACCGTATTTATGAAATAATACCTGTCATGGTTCTGCAGCAGTCCCATGCAGGCTTCCTCCTCTCTGCACCTTCACTCTGTTTGACAACCGTCTCTTAACCTGTCACAATCATGGCTGCAGCAAGTGGCATCAATGAACATTTGATAAGGGTCTGAAACTGTTCCCTTAAATGTGCCGCAGTTTTTCAGGTTCTGGAGTTTGGGGGTTTTAGGAGTTCAATAGGACGGGGGTGTACAATCCTCTGTAGGTAGTGAACAAGTGGTCGTTATTTCTAGGAATTGTCCTTTTTAAGTTTAAACGTACCATGGCTTCATCAAAGGTCACGAGTCTCCCTTCTATGACCGGCTGATTTAGTGTATTCACCCCTTTTCTAAAAGAATTATCTCATACCCGCTCTTTGTGTCCTGTTTAGACCTCTCGGTTATCCCTTTAGCGGGCTTCATTGAGTAGGGCGTGGAGCATCCGAATGTAAGGGTGCGTCTTGCACCAAGCTTCACTGGCATCTCTCAGCACGGGATGGGTCCAGATCTCACGAAGACCCTCATTCAAGAAAGGGTTACTTCACGTGTCCACAACACAACCTGGTACATGCATGAAGCAAACCTCTAAATCTGATGTATTTTTAAAGCAATGAAAAGCCAGTTGTTGTTGCCCTGAGTGGCTTCAAAAATCTGGAGTTTTGCAACACAGTGCAAATCACTATGTCGCTGTGTTACTCTGCGCTGGGTAGGCATTCCAGAGGCGTTGCCATGGGTTTACTAACGCAACTCCCATGGATTTTGATGCATCCTCAGATTTACAAGAAATTGTAAACCTGGGCATGTGCCCAAACCTTACACCTTACCAAGGAAGGCGTAGCAGGGAGAAATATCTCTCTTTCACTTTGATTTTTTCCTCTTTCTACGTGTGCTGAATTCTGCAGCACACACAGAAAGAGCAGTATGCCTCCCAGGATAGTTTTTGGGCAGGATGGTTCCTCTTCTTTCACAAAACAATCATGCATGCAATGCAGGCACCCGTGCAGTATGGTGCAGGAGTGCTTGCATTGCCGCTAGGCAGCACACTGTGCACCAGCGCTCCGAAAAGGCCGCCAGCTCAAGGGAAAGGAAAGGGACGCCTTGTATTACCTTAAATAAGGTGCATTCGTGCCCTTTCCCTTTCATGCTGCTCTATGTGACGCCCTAATAAAGGAGGCCCTAAGTCCCCCTGCTTTCCCAGAGGCTTTTCTTCCAGTCGCGCCCATGTCAGCTTTTCTACTGTACCGTCAATAGTGTATCAGAGTAGGGCTATGTGGAAAGAAATCTAGAACATTTCTAGGTTTGTAGAGCCCTACTCTTTGTACCCCAGCATAAAGTTGAGCCAATTTCATTTGGGGGTTCTTCCCTCCCCGCAGAAATAATCATGTCCGAGAGGTATGACCACATGGGGTTTGGTATTATTAGGAGCAGTATCATGATAATATAGTTTAATCTTGGCACTTTTTTCCTTTTAGTTATGTTAGCTTTACTCCATAGAGAAAAGTGTAAAGCTGCCCGCATGGCTCTATCTTGATTCTATTTGTGAGTGAGTGGGGTGAGGCTGGCCTCCTCCATGCTTGAGACTTATATCAAGGAAGATACCTAGAAATGCAAGGTTTAAATCATTCAAATGAAGCTGGTGGATCCCAGAGCAGCCATGGCGGCCACCCTCATCGGGGGCATAGCTTCACAATGTCCCCAGTTTACGCTGTACCCAGAAAACAGGGCAAATTTAGAAATGAGATCCGTGAGGTGAGCGGTGGAGCTTTCAGGTGTCGCTGTGTCGAGTGGATGTCATCTGCCTCTAGCGATGCCTTCAGCTCCGCGGCAGGCGTCAGAACCTGTTGGAACTTCTTGCCTTGTCAAATCAAGGCCTACAACGGTCTAGTGCCAGAGCGAGAAGTAAGGGGGACAGCGGGCATCCCTGGCACCTGCTGATCTTGATATGCAGGGGCTGTGATACATAACAACAGCAGCTGGGTTGCAATGGATACAGCGCAGTTTAGAAATATAGGAATGATCTAAAGCTATTCTTCATAGAGTTCACAACAAATGCTCCCATTCCACACTACCAAAGCCTCCCTGTGCATCTAGCAACACCACCAGTTTTTCTTCATCACCACCATACCTCTACTGACAGAGCACAAGCGCTAAATAATATAATGTTATAGAACAGGAGCAAAGTCCGATGACTACAACCGTGAGTAAAAAATAAAAAATTGCACCTCTCCTGCTTTGGCTAAGCCAACTTCATTGCTGCTACTCCGGTAGCCTGTTTCAGTCCACTGACCGTCCCCTGGCTTCTGCCGCCCAGTGTGGACTTTAAGGCTCTTGCAGCAGTTTCTTTGTCCATGGATGTCTGCTGGGAGCTATGACGCTTCTCAGTGCCTGCTAATATGGTCTCAGGATCACGACAGATGTTAGAGTCCTGATGAAGATCCTGGTATTTGTTGAGGTTTGAAACGCTTTCAACTAATTGCACTGCAGACACGCTTTTAATATATGTTTTGTTATGACGGGCTGGGTTGTTCTTGTTATTTTGAAACTCAAGATGGTCACATTTATCACAGGTGTGCAGCACTTATGAAGGAGCACCAACCACCTTGTTCTGCACTGGCCCTCACTGCACTGTTTTTATGACTTTTATTGTCTAATAAATTAAAATAGAGGGTGCCCTGATTTGTGGGTGCACCTTTAATGCCTTAATCAATGGATACTTTGAACAAATGTCCGGACACTCCTGGAGATACTCACCCCAGCTCTGTTGGCGATTGCTGCTAAGCAGCAGGCGCTGTTGTCTGGAAATGTCCTTCATATATTGGTGGTCCTGTCAAGCATCAAGTGTTAAGCATCAGCTGTGGTGTGGTCAGTGTGGCTTGTACGGTCTATGTGGTGATTTTTGCATGGGGCATTTTTGATACGGACCTCAAGACGCCCCACTCCAAACTGATTTCTGTAATAATTTCTTGTATTGAAACTACAACCAAAAGATGATGAGCCTGGAATCCACTATCCAATCCTCAATAAGTTTGTTCTTGTATGCTCTACTCAACCCAGTCCGCAACCATGAGTTCAGAGAGTAGAAATTCCAAGGAGCAGCACAAGATGGAGGTAAGTCTGTACCTTCTTCTGGTGATGGTCACTCTAAGCTGGAGGACTCAAAGAATCAGGATACTGTACCTTCTTCTGGTGATGGTCACTCTAAGCTGGAGGACTCAAAGAATCAGGGGACTGTACCTTCTTCTGGTGATGGTCACTCTAAGCTGGAGGACTCAAAGAATCAGGATAATGTACTTTCTCCTTGAGATGTTGACTCTAAACTGGAGGACTCAAAGAATCAGGATACTGTACCTTCTTCTGGTGATGGTCACTCTAAGCTGGAGGACTCATAGAATCAGGATACTGTAGGATACTGTACCTTCTTCTGGTGATGGTCACTCTAAGCTGGAGGACTCATAGAATCAGGATACTGTACCTTCTTCTGGTGATGGTCACTCTAAGCTGGAGGACTCATAGAATCAGGATACTGTGCCTTCTTCTGGTGATGGTCACTCTAAGCTGGAGGACTCATAGAATCAGGATACTGTACCTTCTTCTGGTGATGGTCACTCTAAGCTGGAGGACTCATAGAATCAGGATACTGTACCTTCTTCTGGTGATGGTCACTCTAAGCTGGAGGACTCATTGAATCAGGATACTGTACCTTCTTCTGGTGATGGTCACTCTAAGCTGGAGGACTCAAAGAATCAGGATAATGTACTTTCTCCTTGAGATGTTGACTCTAAACTGGAGGACTCAAAGAATCAGGATACTGTACCTTCTTCTGGTGATGGTCACTCTAAGCTGGAGGACTCATAGAATCAGGATACTGTACCTTCTTCTGGTGATGGTCACTCTAAGCTGGAGGACTCATAGAATCAGGATACTGTACCTTCTTCTGGTGATGGTCACTCTAAGCTGGAGGACTCATAGAATCAGGATACTGTACCTTCTTCTGGTGATGGTCACTCTAAGCTGGAGGACTCAAAGAATCAGGATAATGTACTTTCTCCTGGAGATGTTGACTCTAAACTGGAGTACATAAACAATCAGGATAGTGTACCTCGTCCTGGAGATGGTCATCCTATGTGGGGGGACCCTAAGAATTAGGATAATGTACCTTCTCTTTGAAATGGTCACTCTAAGCTGAGCACCCCAAGAATTTGGATAACGAGCCTTCTCCTGGAGATCTTAGCTCTAAACTGGGGACACAAACAATCAGGATAGTGTACCTTGTCCTCGAGATGGTCCATCTAATATGGGGGACACAAGACATAGTCTTCATTCCTCTGATAACCTGAGATCGTGTACTTGCTTCCCAGGATTGAACTACTTTTATGCACTAAAGTATTTTGGCTGTCGCCATGAAAAAAAACCTCAAGCATACGCCAAGGAGGTACCCTTTGTAGACGTCCTCCTTGCAGCTGGAAGCTGGGCAGGGTGAATTCTGGGTGAGCAGGGGGAGTGCACACTTGTGAGTGTGGCATAGCCAGTTATGTGATAAGGCTGCTGGTAGACTGCATCGATGCAAATCAAGCATGCCTGAACAACCAGTCAAAAGTGCAGGTGCAGTGTCTTTCATGATGCAGTGTGTGCCCCCAGTGGAAGAAGGTGGAATGGCAATGATGAGGTCATGGGCTTATACTGAATTGTAGAGGGACACAAGTGCAGAGTGTGAGAAGCTGGGAATATCTGCTGCAAAGGGGTCTGGTGGAAACATCACTTGTTTGATGAGGAGAGCGAGGCAGTGGTCATGGGAAGGGAAAAGACCAACTTCAGGGCTTCCAAGTTCTGCAACACTTGGGCTGTCAGAGGGCACAGCAAGAGCATTCAGGAAGCGCAGGCGATAAGGAAAGATATATGAGATAGATGGGGCATATTAACAAGGCAGGCGATTTGAAATTATCGCCACTTTTGAGGCCGTTTTCGGACAGAAAGCCGCGATAATTTCATCGCCCTATCAGCAAAGACACGCTATCGCGTGGTTTGCTGATTTTGCGCCCTTGTCTACAACACTCAGCTTTGCATCTCTAATGAGATGAAAAGTGGGCGTTCCAGGGCAAAATAATAGGAGAAATGTCGCTAAGCGACATTTCTCCTATTATCAAGCTGCTCGCTAATAAGCAGAGCATTAGGAAAAGTAGCGCTAACCACAGTTAACGCTACTTTCCTAACGCCTGCTTGTGACCTGTACTTAGACATGTAATCCAATGGGAGGTGGATTACATGGCTAAGATTGTCCAGCCCTATCAGCAAGGTTATCGCCATTTTCAATGGAATATCGCTGGAAAACCAGCGATATTCCATTGAAAACGGCGATAATCCCCGCTATCGCTGGGATTTTTATCTCCATGGCGTTAAGCGTTGTTAATACAACGCTACCATGGAGATTATCACCAGCGATAGCGGGCGAATGATTTACTCAAGCTAGCAGAGGTCAGCGATAATTATTGCTGCCGCTTGCTAATATGCCCCGATGTTCCTGGAGAGAGCACCGGTGAAACTGTGGTGAGAGTACCCCGGAAGCTGATTTCATGCTATAGTGTTCATCTTTCAGGTATGAAAAGTGGACGTGGCGTGGCTTGACACACAACTAAGATGGTGGCTCCCTCTTGAGGTCCTTGGAGCATCGGACGTGTAAGCTGAGCCGTATGCACTATACCCACGTATTCGTAAATTTTCACGTGGCGGAAGTTTGCTGACCGAGGGGGCATGCCTAACATGCCTGAGAAACAGTTCAACAAGGCATTGTGGGGCAAGAGATGCCCACGGTTTTAGTGGCAGTGCTATCCAAAAACGTGGCATCCCTTTGTCAGCGCTTCCAGGCACGGCGCTTCCGGTGGCAGGTTGGCACCTCGCAAATTATGGTGCTCAGGGCTTCACAGCGCTTCGGGGCCCTGGCGCTCAAGGGGCCTCACAGCACCTCAGCCAGCCACAGTTCCTCAGGGCATAATCTCCAAAACAGCGCTTTTGCAGCACAGCGTCTGGCAGGCACACCTCACAGGGGTGGAACAGTTGCACAGCCAGCCCCAGGGGCACTCTCCTCACCTCCTGGGTGCTTCTTTCGTGCAGTGCTGGCGTGGGTGAAGGCCCCCACAGCGTCAGGGCCCCTGGCGGCAGTAGAGGGGGGGGTTGGAGTTGAAGGCTTCCAATTCTCTCAGGTCACTGAAGATGGTCCCTGGGTTCCCCTACCGCTGGGCCAGATACGGGGGCTAGTCTAGGGTACCTCACTCAACTTAAGAGGCAGCACCTAAATCCTGTCACTGCCAGTGGCATAAGTCCCTGACTAGGCCCTCACGCCTAAATCTCCTGCGTGGGTCCCCCAGGTCAGTGATGCCCCAACTCTGTCTCTCCCTCTGGTGGCACTTCCCCCTTACTTATACCCTCCTCCCAGGCAGTGCCAGGACCTTCTAGAATGTTAGGGAGAACTGGTCTAAACTGGCTCAAGGGGAGGGGTTGAGCACCCTGGGTGTCAGGCTTCCCTCCAAAAGCTAGGGTTGGCTGGGTAATAATATCTAGACTGCTGACCTACGGCAGTCAGGTGGCAAACCCCATGGCCATGGCATCCATTTTAAATACATAACATTTCAGTCAGGTGCATTTCTAAAATGTGGGAATATTTCCTGCACACCATTTCTTGACTTTACAGTTTAAAATAGGGCAACTCTTACCACACATGGCCTAAACAGGTTTGTTACCATGGGGGAGACATCCGAGTCAAGGGGGTAAAAAGCGAAACATTTTGGGGGAAAAGGCCAAGTCCAACACAACTCCCCCCCAGCCAAAAGCCAGAGTAGGCCAATCATTGCCTTGATGGACTTCCCTGCTTGGGGCGGAAAAAGGTGGCCGCAGGCCCGCAACTACAGGAGCACCTGCAGTTTCTCCTCCACTCTGGAACCCGATGGTTCACTCTCGCATCCCTCCCTTCAACATCAAAACCACCCCACTGGTGTTCTCTAGTGGGGTGTGGCCAAGACGGGCCTCTGGGCTGTCCGTATGTCTCTGGCCCTTGTTCCTTCACAGAGTAGGAGGCTCTAGCCTCAGGCTCGTAGTACTCTTGAACCACTCTCCTCCTTCCAAATTGCCACTGGTCCACCCGCCTGGGTTCTACACCCTCAGGCTGACCAGCACTCAGGGGCGAGGCTCTCCTCCCCCTACCTCTCCTCCTAGGGTTCCACCATCTCCTCCTACGCGGATCACCCTCAGACAACCTCTCTCTCCCTAACCCAGGGCCGAAACCCTTAGGTTGAACTGGTGACAGGGGCGAGTCCTCCCTCCCCCTGCACTGCCTCCAAGAGTTCCGCACCCTCCTACCCGGAGAAGTACCCCTGGGAGTCAAACCGGTGGGGACCTTAATTACGGGTACCCCACCCTCCAGGCCAGGCAACCCCTGAACCTGAACCCCCAGTCCAGGATCTAAACCCTGCGACTGGTCAAACCCCCGAACCACTTGAGCTCTGATTACCGATGCTCTGGGTTATCCTGACACGAGGGGATCCCCTTTACTGGAAGGCACATCAGGACAGCCTCGGCTCCCCAACCTGGGGTTCTCTAAAAGAACTCTCCAGGCCCTGTGACTGCGGTTGGGGCACCTCGGGACACCTCCCCGTCTCACTCCCTCCTATAGATGGGATTTGAGGCCCTACCACCCTCTCACTATCCTGGGACCTAGCTGGGCTATTCCTCACCTCCCCCGCCTTGCTGGGTCGGAAGATCCCTGCACCACTCCCTTAAGGATCACTCCCTTCAGCCTTCCCAGACGCTCTGGCACTTACCCAGAGAACTGCCTCCCGTGCAAGTTCCCTGGGGTCTGAGAAGCCGCACTGCAACAGATGGTGACGCAGACTTGGGAAACAACTCCTCAGCATGTGCTCCCGGATAACGGCATGGCACAGCCCTTCCCAATCCTCCACTGCTCTCCTCACCACCCAATCCTCCAATGCGGTCCAACACTCCTCCTCAAACTCTCCCCAGGACTGGTGGTACAGCTTTCCCCTGCCCCTGAACACTAACCTGTCCCCCTCTTCCTGGGAATCAGGCACCTTCTCCTGGGCTTCGGGAGTGGGACTTCTTGCACTGGACCTACACTCGCTGCCACCACTGGATCCCACCCTCCCCGGTGTATCCAGACTCCTAAAACCACTCTCAGGGGACAACCTACCCACCTGAGCTGATCTCTGTCTGGCGAAGGCCCTCTCCGCCTCCGCCATCCTCTTCTGGGCTAGGACCATTTCTGTCTCTAGCCTCTGCTCCTCCAACCTCAGCTGCGCTAACTCCTTGGTCTGCTTCAACCTAAGCTTCTCCAGCGCTAGCTGATGCTCCCTTTCTTCCCTCCTATCTACCCACTCATCTGGGGACAGGAAAAGGGATGGGGTAGTGCCCCCGGGGCTGGACCCAGTGTGGGACTCCCAATCTCTGGTGTCCTCCTCTTCTACTGGCGTCTCCGCCCTCTCAAACTCTTCCTCCTCTTCATCGGGGTAATTACCTCCCAGGGTTCTGGATTGGGAGCCCTCCCTCTGGCCTCTACCAAACCTACCCTTCAAAAACTCGGGAGGATAATCAGACAAGTCCCCACCAATCTCTAAGGGCTCCTCTCTTGAGGGCCTCATAGAGAAATAACTTCTGTCTAATGTTTCCTACTGGGGGTATCCCTCTCTCCTTGCAGAAGTCTATCACTTCCTGCTCGGTGTACTCCATCAGTTCCACCTCCTCATAAACCAACCCCATTGTGGCGAGGTTTCCCGGGACCCACCCACAGTGGAACAAGGGGACACAATTCAAACACTTTTCAGGAGGAAGCAATACAGAAACATATTCAGCCAAACAATAATCCCCACAAAAAGACTGTGATTACATTAACTGCTCTATTTGCAGTGTAACCCGTGGCCGCTGTGGTACTTCGCAAACACAAGTCCTATCCCACCGCTGCCACCAATGTAAGAAATGGGGTTACCAAATCTCCAGGGGGTGTAGCATGGAGCAGAGCGGGCAGGCCAAACTACGGAGGACATGTGAAGCACTCACGCAGTAACCACAGACGACACACCAGGCACACTACAAAAGAGTCACAACACCACCTTTGGTTGGAAAAATAAGTTGTTTAGTATTGTCTCCAACCTGCAAGGCAAAAAGGAAAACAATGGTAATCACAACAAGGCGCCAACTGGCGCCAGAGCCAGGTATATCAGGGGCATTATTTACATGGGAAGTAGGGGTGGAGTCTGTAAGTCCATGGCTGAAATAAAGAAGAATATGATTAAGTTGACATCAAACCTGGGGTCAATATGGCGGGGCCAACTCAGGCTCTCATCCTTAGTGGTAGGCTGAAATTGTACGATCCAACATTAGCATCAATACATATCATGCATTAAAACTCCCCCACGACCCCTGTAAGGGAAAAACATCAGGACATCACAGCATATAATAGACAGGAGCACCTGTAACAAATCAGCAAGGCTTGCTCATTAACAATGGGCATAACCAAGGGCCTGGAATAACACGTCAGGCCAGCATAGGGGCACACCGGGCGACAACCTGTAAGAAAAGGCACAATCCCTTTAGCTTAGGCATAACATTAGGCATACCCCTTAGCAGGATAATCAGCAGCCAATAACCACTAGGGGCAGAAGCGCGTCACACCTGGACAGGTAACCTGAAAATACCAGGCCGGAATAAAACTACTTATGCCAGAATAAAACACTTCCTTCAGCAGGAATAAGCAGTGAGGTACATGAGGAAATAACATTTCGGTCAATGTAAAGCATTTCATTAGATGTAGACCATTTTCTCAACCATAAACCTTTTCATCAGTCATGCACTCCTCAGACCACATATGATGCCTGCCCCCATGTTTATATTCTGACATTCATAACTACATTGATTGAAAAGACGGCCACAAGTCTGCCATGGCGAATGCTTTTACTGAATGTTCACTTGAATGAACTTGTGCTTTTTTTTTTCAGGAGGGCACGGCCAGCCTCCAAAGTGTCCCCAGGAGTGTGGCAATAAACTCAAATGTCCGAATAACCAGGAGTGTTCCCGTGTAGAATGGTGCAACGGATACAAGTGTGTGCCACGCGGAGGTGAGCTGGTACAACGCAGAGCAGCCTGGTTGCGGGGTGTCCTCCTGCACCTAGGCAGGGTGGAAACTCACGCGAGAATACCACTGCAGACCATTTCTAATTGGAACCAATGTTGCCCACCTTTTTGTTTGTTTCCGAATATAGCAGTGGGTTGTGGCTCCTGCACTCATTTTTGGGGATCCAGACTTATTTTCAGCCTTAGAGTTTTACTCAGAGAAAGAGAGAACATAAGTTGGAAAGAAGGAGAAAGGGGAAGATCAAAACACTGTGCCAAAGTGAGAAAGCTGGGGTACAAAAGAGTTTGCCAGTATGTGTTTTATGAGGCGAGAAGTGTAGCGTGGTGGAGGAGGGAGGCCCAAGGTGGAATCAACCCTGGCACTCACGGTATTCATGAGATAAAGAGACAGGAAGTGGAGGATGGTGGAGGAAGGAGACATGAGGTGGAATAAAGACTGGGCACTCACAGTATTCATGAGATAAAGAGACAGGAAGTGGAGGATGGTGAAGGAATGAGACATGAGGTGGAATCAATGCTGGGCACTCACAGTATTCATGAGATAAAGAGACAGGAAGTGGAGGGTGGTGGAGGAAGGAGACATCAGGTGGAACCAAGACTGGGCACTCACAGTATTCATGTGATAAAGAGACAGGAAAAGGAGGATGGTGGAGGAAGGAGACATGAGGTGGAATCAAGACTGGGCACTCACAGTATTCATGAGATAAAGACACAGGAAGTGGAGGATGGTGAAGGAAGGAGACATGAGGTGGAATCAACACTGGGCACTCACAGTATTCATGAGATAAAGAGACAGGAAGTGGAGGGTGATGGAGGAAGGAGACATCAGGTGGAACCAAGACTGGGCACTCACAGTATTCATGTGATAAAGAGACAGGAAAAGGAGGATGGTGGAGGAAGGAGACATGAGGTGGAATCAAGACTGGGCACTCACAGTATTCATGCGATAAAGACACAGGAAGTGGAGGATGGTGAAGGAAGGAGACATGAGGTGGAATCAACACTGGGCACTCACAGTATTCATGAGATAAAGAGACAGGAAGTGGAGGGTGGTGGAGGAAGGAGACATCAGGTGGAACCAAAACTGGGCACTCACAGTATTTATGAGATAAAGAGACAGAAAGTGGAGGGTGGTGGAGGAAGGAGACATGAGGTGGAATCAGTATTGGGATTAAGAAAAAGGAAGAGGAGGATGGTAGAAGGAAATAAACACAAGGTAGAATGAAAACTACTCAGCCTCTGCATAATGAAAGAAGGAGTGTAGAATGGTGGATGAAGGTAGCACTAGAGACCGGTAGGGGAGGGTGGTGAAGTCAGGAGACACAGGGTGGAGTCAAGACTAGGCTGTCTCAGTAAAAAGAGCCATAAAGTGAAGAATTGTTGCGGCAGGATCTAAAAGAGGCAAGAAGTGAAGGATGGTGAAAGTAGAAAATACATGGTAGAATCAAAAGTAGACAGTCTTGGAATGAAGAAACAGGAAGTGGAGGGTGGCCGAATATGGTGGAGAACACAGTAAGTGGTATAAAGAGCAGACACTCTCAGTACTCATTTTATAAAGAGACAGTAAGTGGAGGGTAAAGGAAAAGTAAGAGGAGGGTGATTGAGAAAGGAGACATGAGATGGAATCAAGACCAGACAACTTAAGTTTCCCCCGCCCCCCATCCCCCACTGTTTTGCAGGACCATTGGAGCGCTCCTACGAAACACTTGTGTCCATGGCAGTAATTTATTTACAAATTAAGCAGTTATGACAATATGTGTTTATTTAGATACTCCATGTTTTTCTGCAACTTTACTAGAAGGCTTTGGTCCAACAATTAAAGAGTACTTTCTTTCTTTCTATAGGTCATCATTAAATGGTTCCTTTTCTAAAGATTCAGCCATGGTACTTGCTGACAGCTATTGTGATCTTGAACCTTTAACCAAGCATTTCGTGTACACGGCTGCGGTATATCTTCCTTTCACAATGCAAGATGTGTTCTTTGCTCACTACTCTGGGGCTTGCCTACTGTCCAACAATGTAGTGTTACAAATCAGCTTTTGGTGCAGAAAATATACATTGCTTCCTGAAGTAATTCTGTTGCTGTCTGCAAATATATCGAACAAAGCCCAGTGATGTAATAAATGGAGTTCACACTAATGTCCATTAGATGTCTCATTATTTATCAAATACTCTGTTTTGGACTTCAACTTTATTTAAATGAAGTAGAAGCAGCCACAGTGCCAGAGGTCTGAGCTGTGGATGAGTGGAAGGGTGAATGTGAAAATGAGTTAATGGAGGGTGGTTAGATGTGAGTGCTTATAAAGAGATGAATGGGTGAATAAATGATGAATGGGTCAAAGGGAACGAGCACCAATGGATGAGTGCATGGTTGTTGGAGTGAGTGAATGAGTGCATGGATGAGTAGTTGAGTGAGCTCATCAATTCATGAATAGATGGGCAGATCAATGAGTGAATACCTGTATGGATGAATAAACAAGTGAGAGAGTGCATAGCTCTAAATCCCACTATACATTCCACAAAGAAATGATTCCCCTCCTCCATTCCTCACTTCTGCCCCCCCTGGCATAAGGTCCATCATAAAACACAAGACACAGACCAACCCATGGCAACAATCATCACTACATATCTCCTGGACCTTTTTTACTATTACTGTCCTCCATTATTGTCGTACGTGTTCTCCCCTTAGCTCGCTATTCACCACACCTCTCCCATAAATCGATGACCCACTCATTTATAATAGGTCAGTCATCACCTTATCAGCTGGAGACTTTTAAGTGGACTTGTAACTTCAGGCAGCCTCACGAAGCCCACCTTGTATGCATTCCAATCAGAGGCGGTGATATTGGTATCTCCTGAAACATCAAATCGTGCTCTCTTCCACTGCTCAAGTGGCATCATAGACCAGACAAGCACCAGAAAAGTCCAGCTGACTCCAGAACATCAAATACTGCAAACCTCTGGATCTTAGAATCCCCACACACCCTAGTGCTTCACCCCCAATGTCAAGACCAATCACAAATACCTTCACCAACAATTTATTTGAAATCCTGATCTTCACCACACTTAAACTTCAAGTACAAATTTACAACCAACTCATCACTCTACAAAAACATGACTGAGGCCATAACTGCATCTTAGCTTCAGAGGAAATTATTCCAGTCAAATGAATCAAACCAATCAACTGGAGGGATCACCACATCATCAACTTCAACCTTAACCTGTCAACAGCGACAACACCACCGACAGCACCTAACGTAATATCCCCTCAGTGGCCACGGAAGACTTGAATAATGACGCCTGTCACTCACATACCTTGGCAATGTGGCACTAGAGCCACTGGTGATCAGCATCCATTTGCATCTCTGGCTCAGCGAGATCTTCCTCAAAGTATTTCCCTTGCCAGTTTCACAACATCACCTGTGACACAGGTTGTCTAAATGTGTCTGTTAAACTACAAAAAAGGGAACTTAGAAGCCTTAAAAGATAGAGAAGGAAAATACATGACCATAAAGAGAAAAAAATCAAATAGGGCAGCAATAGCTAATTTAAAAAACAAGTACAAAAAGCCAGCCAACTAGGTCATTACTGACAGCCCATCTGAGGTACTTCATATTTACAGGCATTAGACAACTAGTATCTAGAAAATCACTTGAAACTCAAACTCAAAATGAAGAAGAGGTCTTAAAATGTAGATATTGCAAGGTCTTTGATTTCTCCATAAGTCACCTATGAAGGTTGCATATTCCCAAGCAACTTTGACTGAAGTGAGTGTGATTGTCAACTCATAACTCCTGCCCCAGAAGCAGATGAACAAGACAAGCAAAAGTGCATCTTCCCTTACATGGGTTTCTCCCACAGGCTACGGGTCATAGTGTTACTAGTGCTTTCACGCCTGGACAACCCTACCATGTTATATATGGGACTTATGAGTTGACAAATCAAAAAAGTCAATAAATGCACATTGCCACTGCCCTGCCCCATCAACCTGTATGACATTTTTTTAACGTTTGCTATATTGCCTGTCAGACTACCGAATACTAGCATAATCATTCTACAGTCTAACCCCAGACATTTCACCCAAAGAGAGACCCTCAGATCCTTAATGGCAGTGCTCCCCATCATTCCTCCCTATGATGTAACTCACAAAGTGGTCAACTTCATCTTGGTGCAGTTTGCAAGCTATGGAAAACCCTATCCAAGAAAATGCAGATTATTACCATTCACCGTGAATCAAAAAAAGCTAGAAAGTCTAAGGTCTTTACTAAAATATGATGCAAGAGGCCCTGTGTTCTATAGGAGCCCACTCAGCTTGAAACTGCAGTATGGAACCTGTATTTAGTGTGAGTTAGACCATATACTCCTAGGTGGACTCTGAACTCCCCTTGTTTTCTTGGTAGTTTCACAACTAGGTTGATCATATTCACTTCTGTGTCCACACCACATGGAGTGTGTTATGTGGACTCTACTGTGTTAAACCTTCCTTCTGTACTGAGGGGCCTAGTAGGTGTTCCTGCGGTGTGGGAGCAGACGGTATGCCACCGCCATGCCCCTGCACCGTCGAGACTCACCGCCTCCTGCCCATCAGATTACGACTTTAAAGTAGTCTGGCGGGCGGGCAGCGTGGTGGTCCCGCAGCAGTGCCTCTGTCAAAGGTGGAGGTGCCTTTGAAAAAGGCACCACAATAGGACTGCACAGCAAGTTTCTAGAAGGCCTGGACTCAAAAGTGCATGCCGTATAGGAACTGGTATGCATGCACACATATGGACACAATGTATGTCTCTCTGTGTGCATCCACATGTGGTGGAGGCACAAGGGGCCCTGTAGGGCCTATTTTGTTTTCTCTATCCCACAGTGTACATGAAGGAGGAAGCTCCATGACACTGCCAGCAGACAGGAAACTCTTAATAAGCCAAAGGTAGACCAGCTGGAGGTTTAATTGTCTGAGGTAAAAATTCTGTAGATTGCAAAATCAAGAGGATATTTGGCCAAACACTCGATCTTCTGGGACTTTCACTGTGTAAAGACAATAAATGCATTTATATGTATAATGTCTACAATAGACCAGGAAACGTACATAGAGAATAACCAACCCTGTCACTTTTAGATGACCGGTTGAGACTCCTCCCCTCTGAAGCAATCACAATAGTTGCAGGGGACTTTAATGTGACATTTGAAGCATTGGTAAATGGTTACGGATCGCTAAATGACGAGGAAGATGAACAGTGGTTCATCCCAAAAATTGGTGTCACCCAGACAATTAGAAGCTAGACCTTTGCACTTCAATTATAGGATAGCACTTTAGGGGAAAGATTGAGAGCTGGCTGCTCCCACCTTCAACCGCCCGTATAGTAAGAGCAGCATAGATATGCCTTCCTATCATTACATATTTAGCCAAGTAAGATATTAGTGTTTTAGAAAGATGTGATATGGACACTAATGCTCTGGAACTTGAATTGATTGCCCTGATTATCCCCCCTCCAGAACTGGTAAAAACAGCCTTTTGGGCAATGTTGCTGTATCTAATAATAAAAAGGCCTTAGCCGCTTCACTGTGGGGCTAATTCCCTTGCTGTGCTGGGGGGTGGGGGGCCGCACAGCAACCCATGCTCACAACGAGCTCAGCTCGTCATGAGCCACGGTGCTCGTGTGCTCATGACGAGCTGAGCTCGTCACGGCCACACCCGTTTGTGTAGAATGCTCGCACAGCAGGGGAATTAGCCTCGCGTGTGAGTGTTCTAACGGTCATGACGAGCTCAGCTCGTAATGAGCATGGGAGGGGTTAAAGTGGGAGTTTATTTGTCCCACCCGCACCTCTTAAATAAAGTGTACACAAATGTGTGTGATGCACTGGAGAAGATGGGTAAATTGACGAATCGTGGTCCACCTTCAAATTTAATGATAAAAATTCATGAAGATCTGTTCATAAAATTGAGGGATATTCTACCTAAAGAGCCAAGGAGAGAAACACAAGCTAGATTTAACCCACACTCCATGTTAAATGCAAAATGCAGAGCAGCCAGAAACCTCCTCTTGTGTCTTATCAAATCGAACACATTTGGGTTGCCATTCATCAGGCACTTAGGAGCTATAAGAGAAAAATATATGACGTTACAACACAAACAATTACAAGGGATGCGTTTACAACGTGGTTTATTATGCATTGCAAATAGCATTACAATGCATTTTTAAAAACTACCATTACAAGGCATTCCATTACAACGCATAATACTTTTAGGGCAACATTGTTGGATAGTGTAGGGGTAGAAATTACTATTCCCATTCTAGTGAGTGCAACAGTAGGGAAAGTGTTGGATAGTGTAGGGGTAAAAATTACAATTCCCATCTACCCCAAAACCCATACCCGCCCTAAAACTAAAAGATCTCTGTCACTTACCTTATGATGCGTTGTAATGGCATGAGTTGTAATAACATGCGTTCTAATGGCATGTGTTGTAATGGCATGCAATGTAAAGGCAGTTGTGTTGTAAAAGCAGTGCAATGTAATGACTGCTTTGTAATGGATGTTTCCCATGAGAGAACGCTAAAACAAGCCAAAGTTAGCTGGGAAAAAGAAGTTTGGGAAGATCTACTGCATGCAGTAAAAACAAGAGAAGCCAAGGCATTCTGGATATCATTGCGCATGGTAGCAGCTCTGCAACAGACGAGGTTGCTTTTCATGTGCCACTACAATCATGGGTAGAACGTTTTGAAAAGTTGTCCTCCATGGCCAAAGTTGAGGGGAACAGCAAAAGGGTCGGTTAGTCTTACCTGTGGTAATGTACACCATCAAGTAGTCCCTCTTGCAATATCCTATACTGACTCACTGACTGTGCTCAAATCACTTGCAGCCAGAAAGACACCAGGCCCAGGCTGGGTACCAGTCGACCTTTATGACTCTAAGCCAGATATCTTGGAAAACTACCCAATCATCCTCTCTAGGGTGATGTTGAATGGAGGGCTGGTTCCAGAGTCCTGGCAAGGAGAGGGGCACGGATCGTTCTGATCGATAAGAAAGAGGCACCGAGAGGAACCAGGGAAATATAGAGTGATAAGTTTAATTGATGTGCTGCAGAAGATCTTTTGTAGGCAAATCTTGGCCCAATTGACTGACTGACGTCAAACTAATAACATTCTCTATGAACTGAAAGTTGGCCTTAGATTAAAAAAAACTGCAGTTTGGACCAAATATTGAGATTCAGCATTATGTACTGGAAGATGGCAATTTTCGGGGAAAGGTCATCGATATGTTGCTTTCGTAGATTAAAAATCTGCATTTGACATGGCACCTGGTAGCAAGATGTGGGGAGTCTGGAAAAGTATGAGTGTACCAGGAAATATCTTAGATATCCTCATAAGACTCCAGGAAAATACCCACGCTAGAGTAAACTATGGTAAATATTGGATCAATCAGACCTATTTAGTGCACAGAGGGGGGGTGGCAGGGCTCTGTTTTGGCCCCAACCCTTTTCTTTCTATTTATCCGTGATCTGGCATAGATTCTCAATTTTGAGAACAACAATGCTCTCAAAGCTGGCTCGCGAACTATACCAATCAATCAATCAATCATACTACTTGTATAGCGCACTACTCACCCGGAAGGGTCTCAAGGCGCTTCCGATGTCCCATGTCACTCTTTGCAGATGACATTGTCCTAATCTTGAAAAACACCTGGGGATCACTTTTTATTGCTCTGTGCAGATCATGGCTTAGAAATGAATGTCAGTAAAGCCAAGTGCATGGTGTTTAACCCTTACATGTCCTCGCATTTTAGGTTACATGTTAATAACACAAATCTTCACGTGGTCAAGGATTTTACATATTTAGGAGTGACCCATAATTTTAGCGGGAAGACCGAGATTAATAAAAGTTAATCTTCTGGCATAGGCTCTGGTCAACACCTGAACTGGAGCCTTATAGGGGTAATTGCTCTATGAGATGGTGGGTTGCCACCACTCTAAGTATGTATGTATGTATGTATGTACGTGTGTTCTTATATAGTGTTCGATTTTACCCTTGGGCATCTCGGCGCTTGCCTTGGAAACCCGTCCTGGTTTTTCCCTGTGAGATCACCCGTGCTGGGCATCCCCAAGGTGAAAGCCAGGCATCCCGCCGCCGAGGGCTACCCCACATATGCCCTAATTAGGATATTGTCAAAATAAAGAGTTTCAAGCAATTGTGATTCCCCCTTGGAGCTGATCCCCCTTTTAGAATGGTCTCTAGCAGTAAAATGGTATTTCCCTGGTTGGTATAGATAGAATGCAGAAAAACATTTAAATTTGTACTGTAAATATGAGCAAGATGCAATAGCTGATTATTATTAGTGGACAAAATGTGCATTTGTTTTTATGTATATTTTTTAAACAGTGCTATTATTATGTTCTATTGAATGTTTTATAGATTTCTATTTCGAAATAAACAATAATAATGTTGAGGTAACTCGTATTATGCTTGGTGGGACCACAGCAATCCTGCCAAGCATATTGTGGCCTCTGACCGTTGCAAAAGAGAAGGCGGTTCCCTGGCAGCCGCAGTGTTCCCAGGCGGTTGGACCACTCAACCTGTAATGGGGGCAAGCAGTCCACCGGTGCAGCAGTGGCTGGACCGCCACTGCTGCACCCCCACAGGTCTGGCGGTCCTTGGACCACCAGACTCCCAATCGGGCTGCAAGTGGACATCAAAATCTGAAAGGCTTATTGTCTGCTCCAGGTGGACACCATGCAGCACATACTCTGTTGACCCACTGGTGCACATAAAAGAGGTTATACTTTGTATGTATGACAGAGTCCACCCTAATGATTGCAAGAACCTATTTTGTGCACAATGTAAATTGATACTTGTATAGCGCTGCACTCGCCCGCAAGGGTCTCAAGGCACTTGTACGAATACAGCTGTGGAACCCATCCTGGCTTTCCCTGTGAGGCGTCCACTCCTGGGCACCGCCAAGGTGGAGGCCAGGCATCCTTAGCGTTGTGGGGGCCGTTGTGGAGATTAAGCAAGCTATTGCCCAGAGTTGCAGAGTGTGACTCCATGATTGGAATAGGCACCGAGGCGAGAATGATCAGGTCCGTGGAATTTTGAGCCCAAGACCCGCCGACGCGGGCAATTGAACCCTGGTCCCGGGCTAGACCTCTGCATCAGGGTCTGCCGCTCTAACCATTGAGCCACCTCTCCTCCACAATGAGGCAAGGGTACCTGCATTGGGGCCTGCAGCCAAAAGTGTCCTAGGACAGGAGAGAGCTGAACTGCACCACTTCTTCCGTTCTGCTCTCTCCATTCACACGTGACTTTCTACGCTGCTTTGCAGGAACTCAGTGCAAGTCTGGCGCTCATGCTTTTGTACAGGGAAGGTTCAAAGCACCATGTTAATATCTAACCTCCAAACCTAACTTATTCCAAAGAAGAAAAAAACTGTTTATTTATGTTAAAGTAACTCTCCACTGAAGAAAACAAAGGTTTTTCTTGTAAAACCCTCAATTCCCAGGGTTACCCCTTGTGGCATGCTTCATCATCGGGTTCATCCAGTTCGGCTGCGGATCTGGCGTGCTGTGACAAACTGCCTATGTGGGAGCACTTTTTGTTGTTATACACAATGAGAAAGAAGTTGCTCTAAAAAGGGAGGGTGACTGGGGGCTATTGGAGTATGGTTAAAATGACCTACCAAGTACGTGTCCCTTAATTTATTTTAACCTCTAGTTGGTATGGTTAAAAAATACTGGAGTTTAGGATAAGAGATTTGTAATGGATCTGTTTTCCTAAACAGTCGACATGTTTCAAGCCGTGTCTCTAGTAGGCTCTTCTTCAAGACCTCTGGAAACCAGCTCCCTGGTACCACACCCATCAGTTTATACTGGACGACCACAAATTGTATGCAGAAAAATATAAATATAAACAGTTATCACCCATCAGGCGTTCATTGTTTTGTAGATATAGGATAGTGTAATGTTGCATCATGGTATCTCCGGGGGAAGAGGGTGGCCTGTTGTCACACTTGCATGAAGGCAACACCTCTTCCTTTCCAACTACTTTGATTTTCCTCCGGGGCCCACATATGCAAGGGACAAGGGACATCTACTAATCCCAGGTATTTTGAATTCTACACCATCAACCCCCACTCCTCCTTCTTTTTTCAACAGCTTCTTTATCATTGTATATAACAACAAAAAGTTTGCCAACGTACAATGTAAGTCGAGGAACGCCCCAATATGCAGTGGAACGAGGTGGACCCTATGAAAAAGCACGCCACCAAGGGGTAAATCTTTGTTTTTCTTGAACATAACAGAACAGTTTTTTTTAAAAATAAGTTACGCGTAGTTGAGGTCAAATCCAGTGTATCCTCTTACTCCCCCCTTTTTCTTCGTTCACCTCCAAACCTAACACATTTTGTGCATCTAAAGGTCAAAGTTGAGCAGTCACCCTTTCCAACCATCCAGTCAAGGGGGACTTAGACATCCAGTGAAATTGGAGAGCACCTTGACCTCCTCATCAAGGTATGAAGAGCTATTTATAAATGACATCATCTTGGATATGATGATTCAGCATAGGGGCTAATGTATACCAAATGGAAGCAGGTAAAACATTGATACCCATCAAAACAAAGATACATACTTTTGAGATCAAGGGTAGATTAATCCAATGGGCAACATTTTCCAGTATCCTGATCCCCCCACAAAGTGCTTCCCTAGTCCCAACACCACCAGAAAGAGTGCAACCCTCACCAGCTACACTGCAGATGAGAAAGTAACAAGGAACAAGAAAGAAGCAAACATTGTTCACATAACAATGACCATTGAGGGACTGTGCTGGTGAATACTACAGCCCAACAATGATGACTGCTGGCACGATACCAGACTGTATTCAACATGAGATTCTGATCTACAAGGCAACGAGATGAACTCTGGGCGGGCCCCAGAGTCACATGGGTGGTTGGATTTCTAACCCTCTGATCAAAGGAATGTGTTCAATGCACCCACATGTAATCAGAAAGCCAGTTGGACTGCAGTCCTGACAGTAATCCACTGATCAGTCCTCAGTGGGTACTGTTTTCTGCTTGCTAGCAGTCCATCAGATGAGTTTAAGGGTACAGTGGCAATACAAACATTCTTGCTTAAGAATAGCACACTCCAAGAAAGAACCATAAAAGGGAGTGTAGCTTGGGGCCGGATGGCAATAGCGGCTCCACATAGAGCTCCGGCGAGCCAGCTGCACTTTCTTGTCTCTGGAGCCCTCCCTGCACCTTCCCTAGGGGCCCAATGAGGGACTCCTTTGCTGTGTGCAGTATGGAAGCTGTATTTGTGGCCAATTTCTCAAGTAACGAAAAGCTTACGGGGCTACGACCCCTACACCAAATATTTCCCAGAGCAGTAGTGGGTTATTCCTAACCTGCAACCTTAGACCAGCTAGCCACTCCAACCTTTGACTTGGTCTGGGTAGCGGAAATCCGCAAAGTGACCAAAAAACTCTGCAGCGCAACATGGATTTCTGCAAGCGACCGAGTTTCTTACTTCACACATTGGTGTCGATTTTTAGTGCAGAGTGTTTGTCCCACACTGGAAAATCAAGGCAAACACCTCAATGTGCAGCACAAGAGAGCCCTGCTTCTTTCTGCTGTTTGAATGGATTTTTTACTTGAGCAGCAGCTTCCTCAGCTTAAACGGATGGTTTCTCAATGCGAGTGGTTGCGACATCTGCGACCACCCATGTTGAGCAATCTCGCTGGGAGGTGGTCTAGCATTGGATTTTCCTGGCTCGCCAACTTAATGCTGGCGAGCATGACCAAGGAAAATAGTACTCTGCTTTGCGAACTCCGCGTGATCGATGGAGTACAGAAAACCCTGTAAACTCCAAGAACAGAGCAGAGTTCACCGCCCAGGCCTAACTTTGAACTAAAGCCAGGTGCTTCGGTGTGCAGACAAAATATAGAGTAAAACATATCGAGTTGCACAATTAATAAGTAATACATTTCGTGGTTCAGAAATATCGACAGCACGAATATCATGGTCAAGAATATCGATCTAAGGTAAATAATATAGATTATATAAATATCACAGTGTTTAATACCGTTTGCAAAAACTATTGTTAAAAATATAATTTTTTTAAATTAATATGTATTTTATTTTATTTTTTATATGTATGTGATTAATGTTTTTTCTATAAGAATTGTTTCTATTTTTAATATATGTGTTACATTTTTAGTAGTAATTAATTTTTTGTTGTTGAATTTTGCGTTTTTTGTTCCGTAGAGGGGTGTGGGTTTATAGGGGAATAGTGTTTGAAGTAATTTAATTATATTAAATTAAGTGTTTTTTTGTGTTTATTAATATTTGTTTAATTGAGAGTTTATAGTTTTAAATGTGTAAAGTAATGACTTAATAATGAATTGTTAATTAATTTTTATTTATTAATTGGTAATTAATTATGGTAATTGTGTAATTAATTTCAGGTGTGTGTTGTGGTGTTTACAGGTATAAAGGGTGGGAAGTCCGTTATTTTCAATTGATGAATTAATAATTGGTTGTTAATTAATTTTAAATAATTCATTGGTAATTCATTATGGTATTTGTAATTAATTTTAGGTTTGTGTTTTGGGGTTTATAAGGGTAAAGGGTGTTAGGATGTTTATTTATTTTTAACTATTCATTTTTTGTTAATTGATATTATTTATTTAATGAAAAGGGTATTATGATCAATGTGTAATTGATTTTAGGCGTGTTGTGGTGTTTATAGGAGTAAAGGTTGGCAAGTAATTTGTGTCTAATTAATTAATATATTGTTGTTAATTAATGTTACTTATTTGATATTCATTTTGGGTAATTGTTTTTTTGTGTGTGTTGTTTTTACTTTTAAATGGGGAAAGGGTTGCTATTAACCCTTTGTGCGCTCATGACGGAACCGTTCCGTCACGCTCCTCGGGTGAGCTGCGCTAGTGACGGAACCCCGCCACGGCCCGCTCGGAGCTCCTGCGCAGCAGCGATTTCGCGCCTGCGCTGGACGTTCCATTGAGCGGGCGGTGCCTTGACGGAACCGTTCAGTCACTAGCGCAGCTCACCCGAGGGCGTGACGGAGCAGTTCCGTCATTAGCCAGAACCGCTGCGCGTTCGCCCCACCCCCTTAGCGCTGTGGCGGAATTGCCGCCGCAGCGAAGGGGTTAAATACATTTTAAATACTTTATTATTAATTGTTGATTGTAATTGTTTTTAGTTTAAAAATATATTTTCATTTCGTTTTTTATTTTATAGTTTAATTTAGGTGGGTGTTGTGGATATTATAGTGTTAAAGTGTGTGTAGTCAATTAATGTTTATTTGTTTTTGTATCAATAATATTGTTTTGATTGATTAATAATTATGTCCATTATGGAAGTAAATCTTATTCGAAATGTTTAAATATTTTGTTTTTGTTGTCATGTTATAGGGTAGGAAATACAATAAAAACATGTATGTATTAATTCATTTTAGGTCTCGCCTATCCCATTCCATAAGGAATGAATAGGGGAGAATTTTAGTAGGCAAAATAATTTGTCAAACCATCGGCGGATTTCAAACAGTTCACGTGAACACAAGCACGCGCTTTTCCCCTACAGGCCGTCCACATCAAAGCAATCAGTCTCCCTCCCACAGGCTTCTGAAGCTTCCCCCAGCATGAGCTCGCTCGGCCTTAGGCATTTCTCCTCCGCGCGTCCTCAATTTCTCCTCCCCTAATTATTCACTGGCCACGGCCGGCCAGCGGTACTTTCACTTTCACGGCCGCTAGGCCGTGCCTCTGCATCATTGTAACATCAGGCACTATGCACTTTTAAAGATCCTGGCATACAAGGCGCTTATGCTGTCAATGCATTTTCTCCCTGTTTTTAACTTATTCACAAGCCTTCACTGCGCATCAGGCTCAGCGTGCCTCCCAGCCATGCATTTATTGAACCATCTTGCATACGGGTACATTGTGCCAGCCCCATCCGGGCATGTATTTACAAACGATTATCGGCATTTTCAACTGTACGGACACACACATGGACCTTGCTAGCCCCATCTAGGCATGTCTTTAAAAACTAATACCGGCACTATTTCACTTGACCGCATCATTGTAACATCAAGCACTCTGCACTTTTAAAGATTCTGGCACACAAGGCGCTTATGCTGTCAATGCATTTTCTCCCCGTTTTTAACTTATTAACGAGCCTTCACTGCGCATCAGGCTTAGCGCGCCTCCCAGCCATGCATTTATTGAACCATCTTGCATACGGGTTCATTGTGCCAGCCCCATCCGGGCATGTATTTACAAACGATTATCGGCATTTTCAACTGTACAGACACACACATGGAGCTTGCTAGCCCCATCTGGGCATGTCTTTAAAAACGAATACCGGCATTATTTCACTTGACCGCATCATTGTAACATCAGGCACTCTGCACTTTTAAAGATCCTGGCGCACAAGCGCTTATGCTGTCAATGCATTTACTCCCCGTTTTTAACTCATTCACGAGCCTTCACTACGCATCAGGCTCAGCGCGCCTCCCAGCCATGCATTTATTGAACCATCTTGCATACAGGTACATTGTGCCAGCCCCATCCGGGCATGTATTTACAAACGGATGCCAGCCTAATTCTCTGCCCGCACCAGGCACCCTGTAATTTGTTCACGAACAAATGCTGGCATAAAATACCAGCCCGCATTTTTGAAACATCAGGCACGCTGCATTTTAAGATCTTGGACGCAACGTTTGTCTCCTGGAAACAAACCACTGCCTATTCTTATCTTTTTCCATATGAAGTAGAGAGTCTTTTCCATCACTTTGAACTTCGTTACTTACGTGACACACAATATGTCTCATTGATTACCTTTACTCGCCACCATGTTTCTCTAACATGCCGCATTTGTTATACAGCGCTACTTTAGCCCCATCCGGGCATGTATTTACAAACGGATGCCAGCCTAATTCTCTGCCCGCACCAGGCACCCTGTAATTTGTTTACAAACAAATGCCGGCATAAAATACCAGCCCGCATTTTTGAAACATCAGGCACACTGCATTTTAAGATCTTGAACGCAACGTTTGTCTCCTGGCAACAAACCACTGCCTATTCTTATCTTTTTCCATATGAAGTAGAGAGTCTTTTCCATCTCTTTGAACTTCGTTACTTACGTGACACACGATATGTCTCATTGATTACCTTTACTCGCCACCATGTTTCTCTAACATGCCGAATTTGTTATACAGTGCTACGTTTTTCAACTGAGCGCCTTGACTTAGTTGATATCCCTTCTTCCCGCAGACACTTATTTGTTTTTCTAACTCATGTTCTTCTTTTCCCTCTCTCTATTTCACTCTCTTAGTATCTCACTTTTTCAAATCCATTCCATCGCTACGTGTCCCTCACCCTCCATTATTCATTTCCACCTCTTTCCTCCTGCCCATTCCCTTCTCCACTTCCCTCTCTCCGTTTCCATCTTCTCTAACCCCTTATCTCTGGCATCAACCTAATTTTCCCCCCTACTTCTATCCGTGTTCTCTCTTGCCAGCCTCTTCTATTCCTCTCTACTACTCACCCCTTCCCTGTTCTCGTTTCTCCATTGCTCGTTTACACCCTTTCTCCTCTCTCAGCCTCACTCGCCCCTTTTCTCGCCCCTTCATTCTGCATTGCTTTTCTCTGCTATTTTATTCTTCTGTCATTCTATACCTTTCTGTTTCGGTTGTCCTTCTCGCCGTATTTTCTTTTACTCCATCCCCCTTCTCCCCACTCCCTCATGTCCCCTCTGATATGTTCCTTTGAATGAACCCATTTGCAGAACGTTCACTGCACATTAATCTGCCTAGGGGTTCCTATTTCCTCTCTGTTTACATTTCCCTCCCCCTCGTGCTTTCTTTTCTCTCCCTCTCTCGGCCCTTTGATGCTTGTTATCTTACTCTTGCGGAGCGGCTCCCAATGTACTGAGGCCGATTTCATCCACTACAGCAGACTCGTGGTGGCGGGGGCAACACAAAGTGCCTTCATTCGAGGCTTATTTATTCGCACAGCTGTTCCTGCTGTACAAAGAGGAGGGGATGGAGCAGGGAGAGCCAGGCGGGTGAGCCACGCAGATAGCATAATGGCAGAACCCAGATCCTGCATAATCGCAGGTGTGCGTGAGGCTTGCATAGACGCAGGCACTGATTGCGTATTTTATGCTCTGAGTTGTCTCTGTGACTTCTATTCATCTATACATCCATCCGTTTATCCACTCATTCATCCATGCATCCATTCTTCCTACCACCCATCCATCCATCCACTAAGAGCCTTCCATCCATTCCTCCACCCACGATCCATCCATTCGTCCATGCATCCATCCACTCACTGATCCATCCATTCATCATCCATCCACTCATTCATAGATCCATTCAACCTTCCATCCCCTCACTGATCCATCCATCCCCTCACTGATCCAGCCATCCATTCATCCATCCACTCACGGATCCCTCCACTGAATGCCACAGCATCACTAAACGTCACAGTATCACTAAACGCCACAGCATCACTAAGCATCACTCAATGCCACAGCATCACTCAGCTTCACTCAACCCCACAGCATCACTCATTGCCACAGCATCACTCAACACCACTCAACGCCACAGCATCACTAAACGCCACAGCATCACTCAACGCCACAGCATCACTCAACGCCACAGCATCACTAAGCTTCACTCAACACCACTCAACGTCACAGCATCACTACACGCCACAGTATCACTCAGCTTCGCTCCACGCTACAGCACCACTCCACGCCACAGCACCACTCCATGCCACTGCACCACTCCACGCCACAGCATCACTCCATGCCACAGCATCACTCCACGTCACAGCATCACTCCACGCCACAGCATCACTCAACACCACTCAATGCAACAGCATCACTCAGCACCACTCAACGCCCCAGCACCAATCAACGCCCCAGCACCACTCAACGCCCCAGCACCACTCAATGCCCCAGCATCACTCGGCGCCACAGCATCACTCAGCGCCACAGCATCACTTAGCACCACAGCATCACTCAGCACCAAAGCATCACTCAGCACCACAGCATCACTCAGCACCACAGCATCACTCAATGCTACAGCATCACTCAACACCACTGAACGCCACAGCATCACTCAGCACCACTGAACGCCGCAGCATCACTCAGCACCACTGAATACCACAGAATCACTCAGCACCAATGAATGCCACAGCATCGCTCAGAACCACTGAACGCCACAGCATCACTCTGTGCAACCATTCAATTCAACAACAACTGGTTCAAATATGTTCTCTCAATGTTTTAAGCTTTATTACAAATGTCACCAAAAAAATGTTAATATTTCACTTCTGTTCTTGGATTTTCATCACAATAAAATACACTAAACATAATCTTTCCAAAAGTTATTTACAAAAGTTTAAGCTATTGCCATTATAAATTACTATAACTTTTATTTAAGTACTAATTATTTAAAAAAATAAAAGCCATTGTTATTTGTAATATCAATACATCTAAGGCACGTAAATACAACACATATTGCATTACAAATGCTACAGGTGTCACATTTGAGAAAGTTAAAACTATTGGCATTGTAAATGACAAAGCCATTAATTTAGCTATTTTCAAAACCAACACATAAATAAAAAAATTGTCATTTACAATACCAATAGCTCAAACGTTCCTAATGCGAGACCTATTGCATTGCAAATGCTTGTTTTGTTTGTAAATATTTTCTAGTATCAATTTTTTAGTTGTACGTTTTTTCTGTAATTGTAGGTTTTTGTTGTATGTAATTATTAATATAATATATTTTTTTGTTATGTATTTAATTTATTTGTTTTTTCATTTTTTAAATATTTTTTCTTTATATTTATGATTTTTTAATTTATAATATATTTTTTATAACTACTTGAGTAAGAATAGTAGTTTTTGTCTGTACACTATCCAATACTTTCCTTAATGTTGCACTCACTGGAGTGGGAATAGTAATTTTGACCTCTCCACTATCCAGCAATTTCCCTACTGTTGCACTCTTTGGAGTGGGAATAGTAATTTTTACCTGTCCGCTATCCAACAGTTTCCATATTGTTGCACTCACTGGAGTTGGAATAGAAATTTGTACCCCTCCGCTATCCAACACTTTCCCTACTGTTGCACTCACTGAAGTGGGAATAGTAATTTTTACCCCTTCGCTATCAAGCACTTTCCCTATTGTTGCACTCACTGGAGTGGGAATAGTTAATTTTATCCTTTCGCTATCCAACACTTTCCCTACTGTTGCACTCACTGGTGTTGTAATAGAAAGCTTTACCCCTCCGCTATCCAACACGCTCCCTACTATTGCACTCATTTGAACCCCTTTGCTATCAAACACTTTCCCTACCTTTGCACTCACTGGAGTGGCAATAAAATGTTTTACCCCTCCCCTATCCAACACTTATCCTACTGTTGCATTCAGAGGAGTGGGAACAATAATTTTTACACCTCCGCTATCCAACACTTTCTATACTGTTGCACTCTATGGAGTGGGAATAGTAATTTGTGCCCGTCTGCTATCCAACTCTTTCCCTACTGTGGCTCTCACTGGAGTGGGAATAGTAAATGTTACCAGTCCGCTATCCAACACTTTCCCTACTTCGGCCCTCTTTAGAGTGGGAATAGTAATAGTTGCCCCCCCTCTATCTAACACTTTTCCTATTGTTGCTCTCACTGGAGTAAGAATAGTAATGTTTACCCCTGCACTATCCAACACTTTCCCTACTGTTGCACTCAGTGAAGTTGGAACAGCAAATTTAATCTTTCTGCTATCCAACACTTAAGGCCTGATTCCCAACTCGAAAAGAAAGCCTCCTAACGAGATTTAAAAGAGAAAATCTTAATTGGATACTATCTTTTGATCTGAATTGTCCCCCATTCCGAACGACAAAGTATGATACGAGTATCCCATATGCGCTGTGCGAATCGTTTACGAACCCGAACCAGTCCACCCAACACGTTCGTAGCCGAATCGTGCCTCGCAACTGAGAGAGTATTATACACGAATCGGACAGCTGTATCCACTCGGTCTCATCGAGATGAAACAGCTGTCTGATTTGGACTTGGGTGGACCATAGCAGTCCTCCCTTCACCCGGAGCCCTCCGATTCGGTCATAGGGGGGTGCGCAAGGGTCCCCAATATCCAAGCATGCATGGTGTGGCGGGCAACATGGGTTGCCTGCCACAGAGTGTGCGCTTTTCCCGCTCACCACTTTTTGCTATGGGAGCCTTTGTAAGCATTGGTACACATAGAGTGCTATGGGAATTCTAGTGAGCCAAGTCCGTAACAATGCAGTTGCATCGTACTCGCTCGGTCGGACTGCATGCATATGAGTCGTTCGGAAAGCATTCCCGATCCGAGTCATTTGCAATGCTTTTCCAAAGAGATCGGAATCAGCCCAGACTACAATAATATAATATTTGGACAAGAAAATTAGTAGAACGGATCATATCTGTGTGCTCGGTAAGGCTTTCGCCCCACCCCTATGCTCCCACCCAATCATCGTACACTAGTACACTCAGCTCGAAGTAACACCGCTCAGCATAACTAGCACTTCAGGGAAAGATAAAGATGGAGAAAGAAGAAATATATCCCCAGGCCACCACCAGCTTAAAATGTTATTTGCTCCTAAAGCTCACCTAGGATTCTGAGTTTTGTTCCTCCTCTCTTTTTATTCAGATGGGCCGGGCCTGGGCAGGAACCTCTAATTCACAAGTCCTGAAATAATTAACAAACACTAATAATCCAAAAGCAGAAAACATTAATGGATGGTGCCTTTCTTCAACCATCAGGCTCTCACAGAGAAATATCTTAGAATCTGCATGAAATTGTGTTTTTGGTTAAGAGGGTGGAGGCCCCACTCTTTCCTTATCATGGTCAACCCCAAAAGTCACTAAAATAACCTATGCTTAACCCTTTGGAAGTGTGGCGCAAAAGCAGTCAGGCTTTACCTAGAGGCAATGTGTAAATTTTTTATGCAGCGCACAAATAGTAATGAAGTGATAACACAACGCAAGAATAATTCCAAATCAATATAGAAATATAGAGACATTTTGAGTAAAAATGACACCAAAACAAATTAAATCTAATCAGAAGAACCGGAAGTTTGAAAAGTTTTTGTGAACCATAGCATCAAAAAGATCAAAGCGCCAACAGTGGGTATCTGGTTGTGCGTGACTGTGTCAAAGTCAAAAGTTAAGGCCAACCATGATGGAGGGTGGGTCAGATACCAAAGGTGCGTGGGGCCCGGTCTCAGCTAACCTTCAGGTTTAAAAAGATTTCTGAAGAAAATTCTTGAACAATGAAGAGTTTTGTAGGGCAAATCAAAAGTCTTTGTCTGAGGAGGAGTAATCGACTCCAAGGAGCCACTGGCCGAAGCTGTCAATGATGGAGGGGAAAAGCTAGATTTCTAGATCATGGAGGTCATCATCGATGGGGATCCAGTTGTCATTAGTCCTGCTGAAAATTTCTACCCTCGGAATTAGAAAACGTTTTGGAAGTCAAATATTTCAAGAGGGACGAAGTTGCAGGCTGTAACCATATAGGGCTCCAGGAGGCCAGATCGTGGCAGGATAGCCCATCCTGGGCACGCCTAGTCCCCTTTTGTGTGACGGTTTAGGAGGAATATACAAAGCCCAATAGCAGAACCATTCACACTTGTGATCCAGGACCTGGCAGAGGCACAAAAAGATTATGACAGGAAAATGGCAACTTTCCATAAGTGGCATTTTCAGAATTGTGAATCAAAATCCGACTTTACCAAGAAAGACAATTATAACAATACGTTTGTCTAAAAATGATATCGCTACCTATTCCCAATCCAAAATTACCACCTATTTAATGTTATAAGGTAACTCAGTAGTAGCCAATGGGAGAGACGTAATGTGTTTTTTATTAAAAGGAAATGTAAAACTTAAAACCACATGTCCTACTTTTAAAATACAATGCGCCCTGCCCTATGAGACTTTAGGGCCTTTGTTAGAGGTGACTCGTATTTATTAAAAAGGAAGGATGAAGTCTGGCAAAGATTTATTTTGCCAGGTCGAAATGGCAAATGAAAAGTGTACACATGCTGCAACAGTGGATGGCACAAAGGTGCCACAGACCCACAGGTAGCATTCAATTTACGGGTCCTGGATATTTGTAGCACCGTACACTGGGGACTCCTTATTACAGTAAATGAGCCCAGCAGATGTAACCCTATTTTAAAATTCCTAGTCCAAACAAGAATAAATTCAGAAAAACAGGAGGGGTGAAGGCAAAAAGTGTAAGGGAGGAGCAGGGCAAGGAGGATGTATGACGTTACAACGCATACTTTTACCACGCATACCTTTACAACGCGGTATTTACAACGAATACCGTTACAACGCATAGCGCTTAGAGGTGCTGGATAGTGGTAAGTATAATTTTCTAATCCAACTCCAGTCCCCGTGGACACCAGGGAAGGTGTTGGATAGAAAATTAAACGTATTCCCTATCCTAGAGCGCCCCCAGCGCAATGCGTTGTAATGGTATGCGTGGTAATGCCTGCGTTGTAATGGTAGTGCATTGTAAAAACTTCGTTGTATACCGGGCAAGGATGTCAGGTGTAAGGCCCCTTCACCTGCCGAAACTGCCCCTTCACCTGCACCAATGACGCCAAAGCACCTACAGAAACGGGACCCAACCGACTGCGCTGCATTCTGCTGAACACCCGCTCCGTACGCAAGCACGCCGTTGAGCTCTGGGACCTACTCACCTCCGCAGCCCCAGACATCGCTTTCCTGACCGAGACCTGGCTGAACGAAACCTCCTCCCCAGACATCGCAGTGGCCATTCCCAACGAATACAAGATCTCCCGCAGAGACCACGCCAACGGAGCCGGAGGAGGAATCGCCATCGTCCACAAGAACACCATCAGGGTCTCCACGAACACCGACAACACCCTTACCACCGCCGAACACATGGACTTCAAGATCCACACGGACCCCAAAACCACCCTCAGAGGCACCCTCATCTATAGACCACCCGCCCCACACCCCCAATTCAGCAACTCCATCGCCGACCTCATCAGCAATCACGCACTGAACTCCGCCAAAATTACATCCTGCTCAGCGACCTGAACTTTCATCTTGAAAACAACAACGACAGCAACTCCTCCACCCTGGTCGACAACCTCGCCACCTTCGGACTGAAACAGATCATCACTACCCCTACTCACATCGCCGGCCACACGCTCGATGCCATCTTTTCCTCCTGCCCACACATCGCTTACAGCCACGCCTCCGAGCTCACCTGGACCGACCACCACTTCGTCCACTTCACCTTCCAAAAACCTGTCACCCACCGCCGCACCCCACAGATCCCCCGCCGACGCTGGGGCAAAGTTACCAAAGAACAGCTGGAAACCCACCTCACGCTCGACCCCCTGATCAGCCCCACCTACCCAGAGGACGTGGCCCGCTCACTCAGACTCTGGATGGAAAACTGTGCCAACACCATAGCACCAGAACGACAACCCACCGATAGAGACACCTGCCTGAGAGCCAGCTGGTTCACCCCAGAGCTCCTGGCCTCCAAACACACCTGCCGAAAACTCACAAACTCCTGGTGCAGCGACAGAACACCCTTCAACCACGCAGCCCACAAAGACGCCATCCGCAACCACCACCACCTCATCAGGACCACCAAAAGAGCCTCATTCAAAGACCGCCTGGACAACAACGCACAAAACAGCAAAGAGCTCTTTAGCATCGTGAAAGAACTCTCCAGCCCCAGCTCCTGCACCAACCACATCCCGCCGTCGCAAGCCTTGTGCGATGGCCTCGCCATCTTCTTCCACCACAAAATCACCAACATCCACAACAGCTTCAACCCCCGAAGGAACCCGACGTACCCAATCACTACGAACACACCCAACCCCAATGACCACGTCTCTCTGACCACATGGACCAACGTAAGCACCGAGGACATAATCAACAACATGAGCACCATCCACTCAGGCTCCCCGTCGGACCCTTTCCCCCACCAAATCGCCAACAAAGTCAACAGCCTCATCGCACCCCACCTACGCAACGTCGACAACCTCTCCTTTAAAACCGCCACCTTTCTCAAGGCCTGGAAGCACGCCGAGATCAACGCCCTACTTAAGAAGCCCAAGGCAGACCCGAGCGACCTCAAGAATTTCCGGCCCATCTCCCTGCTTCCGTTCCCAGGTAAAGTCATTGAAAAAACCGTCAACACCCAACTCACCCGCTACCTAGAAGACAACAACATCCTGGACCCCTCCCAATCTGGTTTCCGCAGCAACCACAGCACTGAGACCGCCCTCATCGCCGCCACAGATGACATCAGAATCCTACTCAACAACGGCGAGACAGCAGCCCTCATCCTCCTCGACCTCTCCGCCGCCTTGGCCACCGTCTGCCACCACACACTTCGCACTCGCCTCTACGACGCAGGGATCAGAGACAAGGCCCTGGACTGGATCACGTCCTTTCTCACCAACAGAACCCAGAGAGTCCTCCTCCCCGTTCCAATCCGGAACCACCAAAAACATCTGCGGTGTCCCTCAGGGATCCTCCCTCAGTCCAATGCTGTTCAACGTCCACATAGCTCCCCTCGCTCACATCGCCAGACTACACAACCTCAACATAATCTCCTACGCCGACAACACCCACCTCATCCTCTCCCTCACCAAAGACGCCCTCACTGCCAAATCCAACCTGCACCTGGGAATGAAGGCCGTCGCAGACTGGATGGAAGCAAGCCGCCTCAAGTTGAACACGGACAAGACGGAGATCCTCACCCTTGGGCCCAACCCCTCAGCATGGGACGACTCCTGGTGGCCCCCATCTCCGGGACCCCCCCCGGCACCCACCAACCACGCATGCAACCTGGGGGTCATCCTCGACTCCAAGCTCAGCATGACCAGCCAAGTCAGCGCAGTCTCCTCCGCCTGCTTCCACACCATGCGCATGCTCCGCAAGATCTACAGATGGATCCCGACGAACACTCGGAAAACCGTCACCCACGCCCTCACCAGCAGCCGTCTCGACTATGGAAATGCCCTCTATGCCGGAGCCCCGGCCAAACTCATCAGCAGACTCCAAAGAATCCAGAACGCTTCCGCACGACTGGTCCTAAACGTCCCATGCAGAGACCACATCACCTCGCACCCGTCGACAAAAGAATCACTTTCAAACTCATGATCCACACACACAAAGCAATCCACGAGACCGGCCCTGCCTACCTCAACAGCAGACTCTCCTTCTACGTACCCAACAGGAAATTCAGCTCCGCCGACCTATCCCTGGCCGCCATCCCACGCATCCACAGAACCGCTTCCGGAGGTAGATCCTTCTCCCACCGTGCCGCCAAGAGCTGGAACACTCTCCCCCTCCACCACAAACCTCCCGACATTCACTAGACTGCTCAAGACCTGGCTCTTCTACCACTAGCTGCAGCCCCCCCCCCCAGCGCCTTGAGACCCTAGCGGGTATGTGGCGCGCTTTACAAATTACTTGATTGATTGATAAGGGAATCAAATGAATGTTTTTGCCAGGTTTGCAGTCAAAAGAGGAGTGATACTTCCCTTCAGTGTCCGAATACAAGCCAGCATAATCAAAGGACTGACAGTGAGGGGTCTGAAGGAGAGAGCGGAAGTTACTACTGGGCGTATTGTAGCCTCTGGGCTATTCCCACTCATAACAAATAGTCTTAAGTGATAACGTTTCCTAAATGATCCTTTTGGGCAAAATTTCCCAATGGAATAAATGTCACTCAAGATGTGGTTCTCTTGAGGGACCTAACAGTGTGTACGTGTAGCCATCGTCTCTGGGTTGCTCCACTGGCACATGTGTCCATCGCTAACACTATGAACCAGCCACATGTCCAGAGCCACAGTTCTTGCAGCACTTCTCTGATAACACAAACTCTTGCATTACGCGTAACAGGGAGAATTGGTATGTAGGATTTTACGGATAATGCAAACATTCAATTTCACCACAATTTAAAACGCTAATCTGCTGTATTGTCAGTGTGTTCTTTCTACGCCAGCCTGCCGTGGCCACCTGTTGTAATACGACTAATGGTCCGTGAGGAGGGGTCTGTTGGTGCCAGGGGGACCTGTGGACCAGATGGCGAGCAGGGTGGCAAGGATGCTACTGGGATGGGAATCCATTGTGTGTATATGTCGCAGCGAGATCATAGACATGTGGTTGCATCCGGTTCACGCAGGGGGCCTCCCTAAGTGGGTGGCCCCTTTAGTGCCATTTGGGCACCAATCCACCCTAGGGAGGAGTTTCCCTTTGCCTGTGGCGCAATGGGTGTGCCATTTCAGGTGTTATGAGGAACTGGGGAGAGTATATATGCCTCCACCGGCAATCTTGGCATCCTCTCTGCACTGGACATGCTGTCTGGGAGGTCGTGTTGGTCCAATTTGTTATTGTGTGGGGTCGCTCGGGTCTACTTATACGGAGTTGATGTTAGTGGCCCCCTTACCCCCCCGCCCACCCTAGAGGGCACTGCCAGGGGGTTGCACTGGCTAGCGCCCTGTTAATTCCCCTCAGCACGGCCTCCATTATAGAAAATTCTATTCTCCATGACTATGGAAGTGCCTTCCCAGTGTATTGCACTATTATCCTGCTACCTGTGTTTGGTACTCTTTTGTAAAATGCACCTGTCACTTTTCTCTTGTAACACACTGTTTACTACCTCTTATACTTTGTTTGCGTTAGATACTTGCACAAGTGCCACCATTGCCTAAGTAACATTTGCTCTTGTGTTTGAGTGGCTGCCATTTATTGCAGTATTATACCTCTACTGGTACTTTGTACGCCTTTGTAACCTGCACACATGTCACTTTTTCCTCCTCTAATGTACTGTTTGCTACCTCTTGTATTTTGTTTGCTCACAATTGCCACTTTTGCCTCATGTAACTTAACGTTTGCTTTTGTAATTTGTTCACTTGTAATTTTCCCCTCATGTATCTCTACTGTTCCTATTGTGCCGCACTCGGACACCTTTGGGTAAAGTCCGCGCTATAGAAAAAAGCAAAAAATAAAATAAATTAAATAAATTAAAAGGTGCTTGCCCGCCTCTGTCGATCCCCACCCCCTCGCATGTGGTCATCTGGCTCCTCGCACTTCCCCCCACTCATGATGTTGCACCAACAGAGCAGGGCAGAGGAGCGCTCGTCTCGAGCCTGTCGCCTCTAGGCACAGTGGTTTGATCGTGGCTTAAGGCTGTCACTCCACCGTGCCTTTGCAATTGTGTGTGTAGCGCTGCGTTTGGAGGCGCATAGCTGTGCAGCGGGCCCAAGGGGTGGACTCCAACCTGCGGGCCCATCTTGTTTTTCACTCTATTGCTACGGTTCTGGACCTGCCTTTCTATCCTCCCTCTATCTTTGCAATCTTTTGTTTCTGTACACTTTTTAAAAATCTTTTTTTATTTATTATCTATCGTTCTATTTTCCTGAATCTATCTTTTGAGTTGTTTTTACTTTTTCCACAACAAATGTACTCTTTTTTTATAACTTGCTTTTTCATTTCTTTTCTTTACTGTTCTAATTCCTCCCTTTTCTTTTCTACCTCCTCGAGTCCCAGAACCATGCCCATGGGAGAGAGCAGGAGCAACAACAAGGTAAAGGGCAAGGCTGCCCATAACCGCAGCCACGACCACCTTCCCTGCGGCGCACACAAGGGGTGCAGGCGCAGGCCTGATTTGGTGAGGCGGAGTTGCCCGCACTTGCTTTTTTGTGCAGCGCCACCTCCCCCTAACCCTAGCATCAGCCAGCAGGCCTGGGTCCGGGTTGCAGGAGCATAGCCAGCAGTGGGTAAAGGTGCGCCAGGCAGTGTTTTGCTGCTCTGGTGTTTAGGCACACCAATACCCAGCTGATGCACCAGTTGTCCGATATCCTGGACCAGGAGCTGGACCTGCTAGGAGTGGAGGTCCCGGGGCTTGGTGAGTGGCTATTTAATATTTCTACTTTGTGTTCTTCTGCTCTGTGTTATATATTGCGAATATATTTCTTTTCTGATCAGCAAGAATGCTGCTGCTTACATTGCAGGTAAATTACTTTTAAAAAGCTTCTGTGATTGTTGTGATGACACAAGTGTTCGGCGCTTCTAATCTTACTTGTTTGCAACTTTGCACTTGCTTGGCCTGATTATGTAAGAGTTTACTTTAGAGAACTTAAATTAGGTAATGCTAGAGAGACTCTAGTCCTTCCTTTCTCCTCCTGCCACTAAGAAAAGATAGTGGTGGATTGATAGGTTTAGTTACTTATTAGTATTAGTTGGTAATTTTTTAGTGGTCTCCGTGATGCATCCTCTGTCTTGTCACATCCGGAATAGGTGGGCTAGGTCAGGTGGTACTTAGGCTTAGTTAGTACCCTGGAATCAGAATGGAACACTGGATTAGGGCTCATAATAAGTAGACTCTCCATGAATCCCGCAATAATACTAGGTGATCAGATTAGATTGCTCAATTTTATTGCAATCGTTGTTTCCTAAAATGTTTTTTGAGCGTTTTTTAAAATATTCTATTTGTTTCACACCAATCATTAATGTTTGTCTCTTTCTTTAATATATCTTACATGACCAGCACCCAGGGGTCGAAATTGGAGGACAAGATCAAGAACAAGATGCCTCTCAGGGCCAGGACCGCTCCTCTACCGAGGCCTCCGCTGCTGGCCCCAGTAAGTCCTCCAGTGGTTAATAATAATAATTATATTTCCCTAAATTTTACTGTACCTTATTTTTTCCGAACTATTATTTGTGTTTCCTAATTCTATTTTTTACAAAATCTTCTTTGATCAAAACTATGTGTTTCTAGATTCTTGTCATTCCTGCCTCTAACTGCCTCTGCTATGACTCTCTGTACTACTACTAGCAGTCTGTCTGTAGCTAAGCTTGCCCAGTTGGCCACTCTTTATTTAAAAGGTTTTAAATACAACTCAGATTCACCAATAGCTCTACCCAATGAGTCCAGTCCTTTGGGTTGTCTTCTTCTAGTCTTCTTAATCTTGAGGCTTTTTGACAATTCCTACCAACAAAATGCCCAACCAGATATTTTACTATTTTTTTTATAGAAGTGTACATACAACTACTGTTGTAGGCATTCTGCACATACAGAACTATGCACAAGAAAATAGGATGTTGGTGATGGGAGGTTGTACCTGCATCACACATCATTCAGAAGTTGAACCCACACAATCCCCTGACTGACTAGCTATAGTGTCTCATTAGCTACCCCAACCCCCCAAAGATACCTAATGATTAGACAACCCAGAACATAACACTCCTGACCTCTCAGAGTCACAGCAGCAATGCACACCCTCTCGCTCACTCACTCGTGTAAGTCCACACCAAATACCGCAGAGTCTATGTAAGTTCAAAAGGTTTATTTTCAACTAACACGCTCGGGACATTGTTCTATAATAGAGTATACAAGCCAGCACCAACAGCAAAATGCATAAGATTAAAACAATAAACATTGTTACAACTACAAGTCAATAGAAGACAAAATATCTCTGAGCAAATTCTGGGGGGGCCCTCACCTTAGAACCTAGAAGTACTGGTTACATCATAAGCTCTGGTTCGTAGAAGGGAATCTTCCGCCTGTTATGAGAAAAAATGGTGCACGTTAGCCAGTATAATGCAAGCATTTCTCAGTCATGCCAAAAAGTGTAGGATGTTATGGCTGAGCCATACGGACTGACCAGAACTTCATAACAAAGTGGCTTGTTTTTTTACCTCATGTACACAGCGCTCAGACAGTAGCAGTATGTGGGCTCAAAGGCGTCTTACACAACAAGCTGAGTGGTAACTTGCGCAAAAGACACAAAGCTAAAAAGGTTGCATGGCTCAGGCTAACTTAGCAAAGAGAAGACTAGAATTAACCTAGGGACCATATAATACTAGTAGTGTCTATTCTACTCTAGAACCCGATTTGTACTAGTGATGTATGTTGAATGTATGTATTCACTTTTTTTTCTGTCTTGCTAGTGAAAAAGAACAAAATAGGGGGAGGTGTATATGGCATCTAAAAATTGTGTAATGTTTTTTCTAGGCATACTATTGACCACCAGTGCCGGGGCTAGTGGCGATGGTGACACGGCCATTTCGGAGGAAGCAGGAGATGCAGCACCTGCAGGAGCTACAGGGGGTGAGCTAGCAGCAGTGACGGGCGGTGGTAAGTTATTTAGGGTCAGATGTAGGTAATCTCAATTTTCCTATTCTTAAATACCGAATCATAGCGATTCGGTATTTAAGAATAGGTAAATGGGATGTGAGTAATTTTTCGTTAAAAATTAACAAATCAGTACGTTTTGGTAATTACCAATACCGATTCGGTAAAAGGGGGAAACATTGAAGGGTGGCACTTTTACACCCTGTTGCACCCCTCCATTGTGTATGGGTGCACGTGTGGCACACATACATGCCCTAAGGGCAGGTATGTCTGCCACATCGCACTGTTGGAAAAGCAAAAAAAATGCTTTTTCAAAGGTTTTCATTATTTACTACCAACTTGTAGTTGGTGGTAAATAACGAATACTTAACTGAGGAATGCATCAACTTGAGTGCTAACTACAGCCTGGATTCGGTAATTTACCTAATCGGTATGTTAAGAATTCAGTATTTTACCGAATCCTTAAATTACCGATTCGGTAAAATACTGAATCCTAAAAATGCCACCTACATCTAAAAAGCCCAATACCGGTCGGTAACAGCCGAAATTCTGTAATTTCGGCCCTTACCAACTGGTGTTGGGCGAACTACATCTGGCCTTATATTCCTTACTTATTGACATTACACTCGCTGCAAGTGTACACTCACTGTACTGTTGAGACGTAGTAAGTATGAAGTTGTAGTGAACAACTGTTGAAGAAGACACCCTTTACTTAGCATTAGCAATAACATTAGTGGCGGGAGTTGAGTAACCATTGGCCTCTTCTATCTGACTTCAACCGAGCTGTGAAAATTTTATGGAGAAGACTAAAAGTCAGATCAGATGTCCTTGATAGATGTATTGAACAAAAGGGAAAGAAGAGTGGAAGAAAGAAGGACGGGCGAGATGTAATATGACTGGCAGAGAAGGATACGTGGGAAGCATTCATAGGTGGCTGACAGGAATCAGATGCATGGGTGGGTGAAGGATAGGTAGAAGGTGAATGAAAAGAGGCCTGCCTGGTTGGGTGAAACTGTATGGTTGGATAGCAAGAATCGTCAGAGTTGTTTGGGTCAAACTCAAAGTCAAGGCAAGCAAAGAAGGACGCATGGGTGGTGGTATAAAACAAAAAAAGAATAAATGCTTGTGGTTGGTGAAACAAACTAACATTTATCGAGAGATTAAGAAGAATGATAGACGTTTACTTTGAATGGATGGATGCCTGGATATATTAATCATAGATAGCATAGGTGGAGACTGTCACTGGATGAAGAGTCTGTAGTGGGCTGGCCCCACATGTTCAAGGGAACATAACAGCATAACATGAGAATACTACAGAGCCGAGGAGAATATAAGTTATATTTTCAGAATACTCCCTTGACTCACAGCAGTTTGCAAGCACAGCATATATATATATTGTGTATGTATGCAGTTATCAAGCGCTTTCCTCCGAATTCGAGGACACTCCCTACTTATGGTAATTTATTTTCAACAGTGTCAGACAGCCTGCCATGGGTGGCCTAGAGGCACTTTCATTCAAAACAAAGTACCCCATGTTAACTCATATATAAGCAATGATCATTGGATCAGATATATCATCTGCCTTTTTGTCGTAGTCAGGCGAGGGTGAAAGTGAAATTGAGCAGTTGTCCTTGATGTAACAGAGTATGGACAGTGCCACCTGTAATAGAAAAATTCAAACTTTTCCACCTGCAGACAGTAGAAAATAAAACTAACATAAGTCTGCGTCAAGACTCGAGTATGTTTGTCTTGGGCGCAAGCGGACTGAGCTGGCATGCCGGCTACAACAAGGTTATGTAATTTTGCTAAACAAGAGAGAAGAAGAAGACTGGTGTACTGTGTATTTGAGTCTATAGTGCTAGTATAATGCCTGAAACTCCCACAAATGTTAGAGGCCGAGGAAGTGGGAGGACAGATACATACCACAAATGTTATGTACTGTGCTTGCTAGTGCTAATGTGCCACTATGTGTTGAATTAATTGTGTGTTACTGTTTTGCTAAGAGTAAAGGTAATAGTCTTTTTTTTCTTTCTTGATATAGCTTCTCCTTCCCAAGCAAAACCAACCAGGAAGGAGTTGGCAGCCATGGCCCATCACCGAAAGCTGGAGGCTATCTGCAATGAATTCCGGCGGCTGGTGGTTCTGGCGGAGGAGGAGGCGGCCGCAGCTGCAGCCTCCTCCAATACCCCGGGCCCTGGCCAGGCCCCTCCAGCGATATGGCACCCCGGTCAGGCGGCCGCCCACCGCCGCAATTCAACATCTAGCACTGCTGCCCCCTCTGTGGATGCAACTTCAGGGCATATGCGCATCGCATGCTCCTACGGAATGCGGGACTAGAGGAGGAGGTAGAGGAGCTGAAGAAGAGGGTCAAGTTCCTGGTGAGGGAAAACCGAAGAGCCCGCCGCTACCTTAAAGACCCTGTTTGATTGCACCTTTTCAGTCTTTTTTTTTTTTGGTGAGTGGGAATTGGGAGTTGGACTTTGTTATGGACATTTTGGACATTGGTTAATATTGGACTTTCTCATTTTTTAAATTGGTTGGTGTTAAAGAGAGGGATAGGTCGGGTCTTGCGGGATATTTTACATAGATTATTTTTGTTAGGGCATTAAATTATATTTATCAGTAAACATAGAATATGTTGTTAATGTTTTGGGGGGTGACTGTTTTAAGTCACATGGTTTCCTTCCTTGCTGCTGCAGGGCCACAGCCAGAGTTTCATTTAAATAATCCTGCTGATTTTGTAACACACAAACAGATAGTTGCGGTACCCCTCACGGATGTATGACGTTACACCGCGATCAAAATGATCGCGGTACATCACAACACAACTTTTACAACGCAAGTCATTACCACGACTTGCGCTTTAGGGTGCTGGACTTAGGAATAGTATGATTTACTATTCTAACTCCAGCCTACATACAGTAGGGAAGGTGTTGGAATAGAAAATCACATGATTCCTTAGTCTAGAGCGCCCTCCAGTGCAATTGTGGTAACAACTTGCGTTGTAAAAGCTGCGTTGTGAATGTATTGCGGTGTTTTGACCACATAGTAAAGGTTGTTTCCCCCCTCACTTAGTGACTTGTCCTCTACTAGTACTGTCATTCTCTCCTCCTAGTCCATTATTATACCTCCCCAAACTTCTTTTCTTACCTGTGATTGATGTTTAAGTTAGGCACAGCGATGGCTGCATGATGAAGATGGTTTGGTTTCCAAAGAGCATGGAGATGCCACGGTTGTAGTGTTAGTGGAAGACACTGGCAGTAGCATTTACAAAAAAAGAAAATGAGACAGTCAATCGCATGAGAGATACTCTGGGAGGAGAAGTAGAATGAAGTAAATAAAACATAATGGTGGCGGGGATAGCCTAGTACAACAAGTTACAAACTGTAGTTGTGTCGAGTCACTCAACACAAGTGTAAACTTTAGTGCTGTGTATGGGGATGTTGATGTTATCCAATCGATGCTGGAAATTAATTATGATGGATTAGGTTCCTATGGAAAAAAATTGGCTTGCAATTTAAATATACTGAGCATGGGTGGGCAAGCAGAATAAGATTCCAGCCCTGCCTTGCAATTGAATGAGTGTTGCTTTCGCCACATCTGCCCCAGCAAGCGTGTAATCAATTATTGGGGTACATTTAATTTAGTCACACCTCAATAAATCACCCAGCCTGGGGGAAGAGGGTTAGGGTTTGATAAATGGCTGGGAAGGAAGGTTTGGGGAAAGGTTCGACAAAGAAAAACACTATGCAGGGACAAACAACAAAACACAATCTTGGCAGACGACCATATCTATAAATCTGTTAAGGGAGAAAAAGGAAATGCATGCATGATGATAATATTGATAACTTGATGGTTAATGATAAGAGGCACTTACTAACTACTAATAGACAATTACACAGTACAGGGCAGCAGTATATTATGCAATGTGCCTTGCCCTCAGAGAGACCCAAATTACATACAGTTTCTGGTCTGTTGTACCGGGCTTACTTTTAAAGATGACAAAGAAAATAAAAAATAGCTGTAGTGATGAATTATAAGCAGAGAGCAAACATAATAACAACAACACACAGTGGTAATGATTAAAGATAAAAAATGAATCAAATTATTTAAAATATGATGAATTTTGATACTGTTACTGTATGTTGTTATCCTGGTCAAATTGGGGAGTTGCATCTCGGCATTCCTCTTGGTCCTCCCCTCCATGGACGCTCGGTCCATCAATCTTGGGTGACACCACTGCCTGCCTGGCAGATGTGGATTGGTAAGGTAAGTGTGAATTGTTCTTCCCAGTGTAGCACAGGGTAAGGTCTGGCCTGTAATTGTAGATGGAAAAACAAAAGGGATATTTAAAAATCTAGGAGAAAATAAATGCATAAATTACGGTTGAGTGCAACAAGAACACTTTCAGTGGCGCAATGGATAAGATACATCATGTCTACTCTGTTTCCAGCATTAACCTACGCCAACAACAGGACAGAGCAGGCCCACGGCACTCGTGACCCATCCTCTATTTAGCGTACATTTTTTGACAGAGGCAGACAAAGCAAAATAGCATTTTACAAATTAACTGACTAAATCAATGCACAGCTGTTAGTCATACCACTACACCCGACTCAACTCCTCCTCTACACAGACATGTAGGTCTGGTGTGGTTGTTTTTAACCTGTTTACCTTTTAGGCCACTCATGAAATGCCCTGACATATTCCATCAATCATCTCCGATCCTACTGAGTGACTGCGAAGATATATGTCACAGTGGTCATCATCATGGTGTTGTCCAACTCAGAGTGCAATGTACAGAGTGAGGCCACATTTCATATTCAAAATGCAATGGATAAGCCTGCATTAGAAATACAATTTTGTTATTAAATAACAAGAAGGTAACCATTGACTTGAGTATACAATGAATTCACTTCATGCACACCAAAAACAGAAATCCCTCAGTCAGTGTCCAATGCATGCCATCATTCATTACCTGGTCCTTCTCACCTTAAGTTAAGGGGCAGTCTCTCTCGGCTCGGAAAGGAGGATAGCTATTGTAGTCATCATGTTCCACTTAGTTATTAAGGAGGGTCTTAACGAGACACCATTTTCTTTTTTCTTCTATTCTACATCCAATCATCATCTGTCTTGAGGAAAAAGGATTTAGGGTGAGGCAGGAGGACAGAGGAGCAGGATTTGTAGGAGTGGACTCCAGTGAATTGCAGAAATCTGCAACTGCAATATGGCAATAAAAAGACTAGAAGATGGTGGAGATGGATTTGTTGTGATTCGAAGTTTCTAACCAGAAAAACAGACACACACAAATAAAAGTACATTTTGGAGGAAGAAAGTAAGAAGTTCAAGCCTAATTGTCACGAAAAGATAGAACGTCCTCAAACTCTGGGGGTTCAACCAGAAGTAGGTAATCATCATCTAACACACTACTTCCCTCACCTAAGTTGCTGTCCTCATCTTCCTGCGTTGATTCATGTATTGTGTAATTCGGTGGTATAAAGTGCTGATTAATTTTGATCATGGTTAATCTCTCCACGTTTTTGGGCAAGAGACTGGTCCTTTTCACTGTTACAATGGCACCAGCAGCACTGAAAACACATTCAGAAGAGACACTTGCAACAGGGCAAGCCAGAGAGTTTATTGCCAGCCTGCTCAGCACTGGCCATTGGTTCCTTCTCTCATACCAATACCACAGTAGGTTTTGATCAATGTTGACCTCTGTTGGGTCATCCAGATAGGCCTGGCCAATCCTCTCAATGTTCAGGGGTGCTACAGTTTGTTTGCCCTCTTTTGTCTTTGCATCAGCACTGGACCTAGCAAGCCCTTGCTTTTAATACCAATCCTGTGCAGATTTTACTGGGGCTGATGATCCGGTTCTTGCTGTTGTTGTCGATAGTGTTGGTGAAGGCTCTGAGCCAAACGCACTGCCCTCAGGCTCTGAAGTGGAACTTGACGCTGGATGCCCTGCTGCAGTACTAGTTGTGGGTTTGAGTAGCGGGCCTTTAACTGCCAGACGTTCATTTTCAAAGTCACTGGCTACCTCAGCTATCCAATTTTTGTACCAGGCAAGGTCCACTTCTGAAAAAGGAATTATTGGCTAACTGTTCAGTGCTGATTTGTACAGTGGATCCAGAATTGTGGCACAAATGTAATGTTGTCCTGAAACAATCTTAGTTTGCACCCTTGTATTTTGAGCTAAGCGACGGGATAAGCTCTCCACCAACTCATCTGCTTCTCCTTGCTGACTTCACGTGTAAAAACCTTGAAAGGAAAGCTACTCTGTCAGACATTTAACTAGGCACCATTGGTCCAGCTGAAGGGTCATGGCTTTCACAGTAGCATCCCCTCTTTGTCTGACATATTCATTGATTTGTCTGTTCTGCTCAAACAGACGGTCAAGCATATAATAAGTTGAGTTCCAGTGTGTTGCCACCTCCTGGATGAGTGCTTTGACTGGCATTCTATATTCACGCTGAAAGATCCTCAGCTGCTTCTGGTCTTTAAAAAAATGGCTGAAATGTGTGCATATTCTTCGGCAGGTGGTCAGTAAGTTGTTGACTACGGCTTCTTTTTTCAGAAAGTCTTCAACAATAATGTTAATGCAGTGCGCCAAACATGGGACCCTAAAATAGGCACCATCCTCCATGGTCTTAAGTACATTACTGCCATTATCCGTCGCAACAAAACCAATGTTAAACCCTCTTGGGCACAGCCATTCAAAGACCTTGCTATTAAACTCTTCCAAAATGTTTGCAGCAGTATGAGATTTCTCCATGGGAAACATGGCTACAGTTGCATGTTTCCGAGTATCATTAAAAAGCTCAACAAGACCTGCTTCGGATATCTTTTCTCTAGCCCCCACAAAAGAGATCCAGTGTTCAGTGATGCAAATGTAATCATCTGGTGCACAAGTCTGTTGTCAGGTGGATACTGTGAACTGCACTCTGCTGCAAAGCTTTTCCAAGCAATATCCTGATGTAGAGCTGGAACAACAACTCTTGTGAAATAGGACCATCTGAGAAACTTCCATTTAGGGCAGATGGCTGACACAAATTCAGGAAACCCACCCCTTCCGCAAAAAAAAAGGGAGAAGGTCCAGCGCTAACATTTTAGCAAGCTTCGCATTGTACAAACGTGCCATTGTGTGGTTGCATTCATACTGCTCCTCCGACTTAAGTATGCTGTCAATGGTAGGCTGGAATATTTTCCTTTATGGTGCAGCTGTCTTCTTGAACCCAGTTAGGCTCAACAACCACTTTTTTTTGTTGTTGCAGTAATCTGATTCCTTGGTGTCTCAGCCTGACTCTTACTCCGGTGCCACTGAGATGTTGCAGGGGATGTGGGCAGTACCACTACACTGCTGGGAACAGGGCTAGAAATGTCTCCCTCTTGTTTATCTTTCACCGCAATCATATCTTCTTCTACTTCTTCATCCCCACCAACAGCACTGGGTGCAGTTTTACTTTTTTGTAAACGAAGTAGGTGAGCCTCTCACTTGACACTGTGGTGTTTTTTTAGATGACTTGTTTGGCCTCCAGTACCATAGTTTGTACCAAGCTTACCTAGCCTAAGAGCGTGTCGACAAATTGAGCATATAGCAATGTTCTCCTCCATACTGCTAACCGAAAAGAAGCCCCAAACTAGAGAGGTGTACTTTCTGGTGCTGCTTGAGGTGCCACTTTCAATGCCAGATGAACTGGAGGGTGGGCATGGAATTTGACTCTGCACTTACAGTAACACTACCTACTGAGGTGGTGGTTGAGCTTGATGTAGGTCCCTGCCGAGCCTTAGCAAATGCAAATATGGAAGCTGGAGCTGGTGTTACCTGTCTTGGTGGTATCCGTGCTACATCCCTCATGGCGATTTTGGATAGGGTAATGATGTTTGTCTACATCTCCTCTGGGCCTTCGAGTGATGTTCATGATGACTGGCTCGTCATTATCATCTTCCCCCTCTTCTACATCTACCTCCATAACTCTAAGGGTTTCTGGAACCTTCCCTTTTACTAGCCTTGTCTTGTGGCATGCATCACACTCAGACTGAGCTGGTGGATTCCAAGTGGCATCTAGATAATCAGAAGCGGTGCTTGAAAAAGAAGTTGATGGACGAACCCTCCTTTTCATTGCAGGGGATCTGGAAGACAATGGATCTTCTGAAAGAGTGGCTTGCTCCTCTCCGTTTGCAGGAAGTTAGATTTCCTGACCTGAACTGCTCCTATTTCAGGAGAAACAACTACTATTGTGGGCTGATGTTGAGGCTGTTGTTGCAGCTCTTGTTGCAGCTCTTGTTGCGGCTCTTGTTGTGGCTGTTGTTGTGGCTGTTGCGGCGGCTGTTGTGACCCACTTATCTGCTGAGTTTCTGCCTGCGTTGTTTGGATTTACAACAAAGTTATAACTTGGTTGTAACACTCGATGAGGTACTTCTTGCCTTGAGATCCACCAAAGGCAGCAAGGCTGCTGGACCTGATGGGATTCCTGCTGACCTATTCAAAGTCAATACTGAAATCTGGGGACCAATGTTGGTACAACTTTTTAATGCAGCTCTCTCAAGGGGCCTGAAAGAATCCTGGTTTACCTCTGTCACCGTCCCGATTTATAAGAAGGGGGACATGAACAGTTGTGCCTGTTACAGACCAATCTCCCTTCTTGACTCATCAATAAAAATTCTGGGACGTATTGTGTTGGCAAGACTCCAAAGCTGGGCAGAGGAAAATGAAATCATGAGTGATTTGCAATTTGGTTTTCAAAAAGGGATTGGCACAATTGAGCAAGGCCTAAATTTAATGCTTCTGCAGCACAAATATATAAGGATAAAATCGGAACGCTTGTATTTTACTTTTGTGGACCTTTCATCAGCGTTCGATTGTGTATCACACTCTAAATTGTGGGCAATAATGAAAGGTTTGGGAGTGGACAATAACATCATCTGTTTCCTGAGGGAACTCTACAGTGGAGCCACAGCTTCTGTTCGCTACGGTAGGGGGGGCGAATGCTCCAGACAATTCAGTGTGGGCCGCGGAGTGCGGCAAGGTTGCGTATTGGCACCTTTTTTATTTCTCCTTTACATCAATGGGCTCGAGCATCACCTGCTGCAGGAGTGCAGGGATATGCCCAGGGTGGGGAGGAGGGCAATCCCTGCGCTCATGTATGCGGATGATGCCGTGCTTATGGCACGCACTCCTCGGGTTCTGCAAAAACTAGTAGTTAGTTTTGAGAAATTCATGCTGAACCTAGATTTACTAGTAAACTGTAGTAAGACTTTTACAATGAACTGTGGTCCAAAATCAGGTAAACCGATGAAGCGGATGTTTTTAAACAATGTGCCACTGGATAACACCCCAACCTTTTCTTATTTGGGCATTTTATTCCATGAGTCAGGTTCTTGGACAAGCGCAATTAAGGCTAGAACCCTTTTATTTATGAAAACGATCATGGCCCTACAGAATTTTGTCAGAAAACTGGGCAGGAAGCCGATAAAAGAAATGTTAACCATATATAAAGCAACATGCTTGTCTGTGGCCATGTATGGCTCAGGTTTGTGGGGGTACGCAAATGTAGATCAAATCCAGGTGGTAGAGAATACATTTTTGAGGGGAGTCCTTGCAGTTCCACAGTGTGCTGCCACATTTAACTGTCACGCTGAACTTGGCCAACCTTACATAACGGACATTATCAAAATTCAACCTATCCTACTGTGGCATAGGGTATGGACCAAAAATGAATGGGTTATGAATCAGGCCCTGCTACAGGACACCCTCAGTTTGGATCATGTGGACAGAGCAGAAGGGCTGGGATATGTAAAGTGTTTCCTGACCGAGATTGGATGCTATTCCTATTATTCGGACCCATCTTCAATGGATAGCATTTCTAGGAGTACACTAAAAACCATTTGCCTGGACCATCTTGTGGATAAGAGGAAGAGAGTCGAAATTTTGAAACTTTCAGTACACTCCCACCTTCCTACTCTCTGTGAGACTAATTCTGTACAGCCATATTTATCCCTGCCCATGACAAACTATGATCGCTTTCTTTTAACTCGTTTTAGATTTTGTATATTTTTTAGATTAGTGTCTTTTCCAAGCATGAACTCATGGAATCATATATTGCCCACTTGTCTGTGTGATGGTATGTCACAACAATCAGATATCCATATCCTTTTTTTCTGCAGATTTTATAGTGCCTCCCGTAGAAAAATTATTGTCCCTTTCTTAAAAGAAATGAATTTAACCAGATGCCGCCCAGCTTTTTTAGAAGTCCAGAAAATGGATACGGTTTTAACTGTTACTGTGGTTTTAAATTATTTAAAAAGTGTTTTTAAATTAAGGAAACAAATGATAACTGAAATGGCCTAGATTTCCTATTGATCTACCTCACTGTACTGAAAATTATGAGATGTAATTATTGTAATTATTGTAATCATTGTAATTTGTTTTATGTCTGCTACTTTTATGGTTATTTGTTTTTAACCGAATAAAGTTTATTGAACTGATCTGGGTACTACTTGCGATAATGACATTTCAACATCACTGCTCGTTAGTAGACTGGCTACCTCTACGACACTCATGGGTTTGGGCCTAGTTTGGTGGGGTGGGCCTGCTAATGCAGAGGTGCTGCTCCCAGCGTGGTCCCTGGACACGACTGCTGCAGGCGTACTTTTTTGTTTCCCAAAACACATTGTGGGTGGCACACTAGTCTTAGTAAGTGCCACTTCCTTCTTCTGTTCCTTCTCACTGGCAACTTTCTTGGTACTGGAGGACATGGTAACTTTCTTTGGGGCCATCTTCTTCAGATGTCAGCAGGACGCTGTTGCACAAGTAGCAGAGATGTCTGTGGCCACACATCACGTGACGTTGTGCGCAGTTGGACTTCTGTCTGGCAGTGCAACGGGTGATGATGACACCTCCTCCCCTGTCTTTTTGTGCACCTAATAGCAAATAAGCCAGGAGAAGAACATCAGTGAAATGTTGCATTTGTTGTTGTGGTTCAATTACTACTAGTAAAAACAAACACATAATATATAACTTAGTATGTGGTGGTCACACTTGTTAGTGTTATATTACTATTTTTTTTAAATATTTGTATTATACAATTCGCCCAAATACACATCAAGTGATACAAGCGCACATGTCCATCTTCCTCAACGACATTCCATACAGTCAAAATGATACACAGCTATTACAGTTGGTGGATCAAGGGGACTCTTGCGCTTCAGCGTCTCTCCGGTGGTCCAGTGGAACACATATGTCCCCCCTGTAATGGTTCCAAGCATCCCATACCCTACTCCATTTCCCAAGGCATCACCTGGAAATATAGACTGACTTCTCCCTAAACATGCACCAGTCCAAATTATACGCCCACTTCTCGATCTGGGGCGGTTGACTAGCCCCCCACAGTTGGGCGATGTTGTGCTTCGCTAACATGAATGCCAAGGTTGCCCATTGCATTGTGCAGGTGTTTAGATCCGTCGGTTCCCAGACATTTAGGATGCACCTGCGGGCCTCCGGCTGTAGGTCTCTCCCTAGGACCGCCCTCATCGTGTGGTGAACCGCTCCCCAAAATGTTTGTATGCTTTGACAGTGCCACAGTATATGAGGAAATGTCCCCAGTTCCCCACAGCCCCTCCTACACTCTCCGCATTCTGAACGACCCATTCGCACCAGACAGGTTCCTGGAACGTAGTTCCTATGCAGTATCCTTAGCTGCACCAGTCTCAGCCTCGCCTGAATCGCCACTACTCACGGGGAGGAGATCACCTCCTGCCAATCATCATCGTCTATTTCTAGGCCATTCTCGTTTCAGTGTCTTTTAACATTCAGCAATGGATCTTCCATGTTATTTAATAGTTTCCTATAAATCAGAGAGATGGTTTTCTCCGGAAGATGTCCATCCAGCACCCTATCCTTCAGGGGAGAAGCATCTTGGAGTGTCGTGTCCCTCTGGATGTGTGTAAACACTGGCAGCGCATGTCAAACCTGTAGGTAGCAGAAGTGCTCACTATCATTTAAGTTGTACTGCCGCTTAAGTGAGTCAAAGGTGTGTATTGTTCCTTCTCCCCAAACGTCTTTTAATCGTGAGATCCGATAGAGGTCCCACTTATCAAACCCTTTGGACTTCCAGAGGCTTCCAAATTTCTCTTAATTCTAAAGTGGGTGGGCTAGCGTGAGTTTACCTTCCCATTTAAGGTGCCTATTGGCCACAGGCCATACCTGGACGGCATGCGGTGTGGGTCCAGTGAGCGGAAAACTGTAGGGCTCAGCCTATAACGCTCTATTGTATTCTCCCCCTGGGAGCTGCCATCTATCCATAGCGAACCTGGGATCATTTGGCTGCCCGTAGATCCTGTGATTGACAGCTACCATTTGGGATGCTCAGTAGTACTTCCTTCGGTCAGGCAACGCTAATCCTCTGTCATACGAATTGAGGGTAAGCTAGGGAAACACCTTGCGGGGTTTACCATCCCAAAGGAGCTGTCTCTGGAGAGACTCGATTTTCCTGAAATAAGATGCGGGAATCGGATCCATTGTATTTTGGAGCATGTACAGGAACTGAGGCAAAGCCATCATTTTAATAGTACTGCCCTACTCAACATGGAGAGTGGGAGGGCATTCCAGCGCACCACATAATTCCTGAGACGCGACAGGGGTGGGCCCAGATTGTTAGTGTAACGGAGGTTCGAGTATAATGTAATGTAAACCTTCGAGAGGTATTTGGATCGGGCAAGTGTCTGGAATGACCGACTGGTCACCCTTTAGGACATATAGCACAGACTTGGCCAATTTATAGCGAAACCTGAATATCTGCCAGAAATTGCCAGCACGTCTAAAAAGCAGATCAGTGACCCTCACGGATTAGTGAAGTAAAGACGGAAATCATCAGCGTAAAGGGAGATTTTATCTTCCCATTCCAATGACCATCGCATTCCCATTATAGAACGGTCACACGGTCCTGTCTGACCCATGCTGCTAGTGGCTCCAGGGGCAGTGCAAAAAGGAGCGGGGACATGGGACAGCCCTGTCTGGTGCCCCTGCTCAGATGGAAATCAAGAGACTTACGATCGATTACCACCACTCGGGCCATTGGGTCAGAATACAGGAGGCGTATCCAGCCCATGAATTCCAGACCGAAGCCCAGTTTGTCCAGTACTGCACATAAGTAAGGCCACTCGACCATGTCAAACACCATGGTGGTGTCCAATGACACTAGAGCGGCTGGTTCCGTGATTGTAGGAGTTCTACCCAGCACTCTGTGCAACCCTCTCAGAATGAGGGCTGTGTTGCGATGTGGCATAAAGCCCAATTGATCCAGTGGATGGATCAAGGTGGCGATAACTTTTGCCAAGCAGGTCTCCAGAAACTTTGCAAGGACTATAGATTCCACATTTAGAAGTGAAATGGGCCTATAGGATGCGCAGCTTGTTCTGGGCTTGCCTTCCTTGTATATGACCACTATGTTGGCCACTCGTTGGTCATATGGGAGTTGCCCCTTTTCTCTGCTTTCCTTGAACATGGAACAGAGATATGGAGCAAGTCTATCGGAATTTAATTTATAGAGTTCAAAAGGAATGCCATTGGGCTCCGTGGCCTTCCCCGAATGCACTCCTCTGAAAGCCTGCGCCACCTCATCGTCCTTGAGTGGGGACTCCAGATAATCTCTGTTTTTGCTTGATAGAACCGGTAAATGAATATCTCTAATCATCTCCCTGTTGTCCACTTCTGTGAAGGTACCCGCAATGCTATACACCGTGCGATAGTGTTTTTCAAATGCATCTGCAATAGCCTGCTGGTCCGTAATAGTGCTGGAATCTTCACCCCCCGTAGCTCGGGTACCAGCCTCGATGCCCATTCCCCTCTATCTAGCCAAGCAATCAGCTTTCCCGCTTTATCTGCATGCTCATAATTCTGCTCTGAACCTCTCTGCTCTGCGCCCTGGCTTTATCCCTGGTGATACTACTGAACTCATCTTGCCGTAGCCTAAAACGGTGAAGGCCCTCATGGGTCACCGTCCGGGCCACCTCCCCTTCTGATTTTAACACTGCTTCTTCTGCTTTTTCCAGTTCGGCCTGCCGTTCCTTCTTTTTTCCCGCAATCAAGGAGACAGCCTCCCCCCGGATGACAGTTTTTTAGGCCTCCCACAGGGTCTGCGCAGAGTCCACTGATTTTCCTGAAAATACCTGTCTGTAGCTGTAACCATGCTTTTCTTCTTGTAAGGGTGTCTCAAGTACCATGGGCTAATAGGGGCTAACCTACCTGCGCCCAATCAAATTCCATTTCAAGCCACACAGGGGAGTGATCTGAGATGCCTCTACCTAGATGACGTACCTCCCGGAGGGCATGAGCCTGTGTGGCCAGAAACGAGCACATAGTCTATTCTCAACAGGCTTTGATGCGCACAGGACACATGTGTATACTGTGCTTTGCCCGGGTTACGCGTCTGCCTGCCATCCACCAGCCCCATTGTGTCTAAATAGTCAGGAAGCCACCTTTGCAAGGGTCTAAGTGTACGAGCCGGATTTCGGTCTATTTCCACCGTAAATGAAGTTGAACTTCATGATAATTTGAAAAAACTTTGAAAAATGCACTAAAGTGCATTTTTCAAAGTTGCATTTTACACACAAACATGCCCTTAGGGCATGTGTGTGTGAAAGATGTACCCATATGCAGATTTCAGGGGTGCAACAGGGCATCCTTTTGACACCATGGCACCCTTCAAATTGCAATCTCAATTTGCGAATCACTAATTGAGAATCGCAAATTGAGATTGTCTTCCCATTCATTCCTATGGGCCTCTAGGCCCATAGGAATGAATGGGGAGGTATTCCTTAATTAAGGAACTTTAAGAAATCTCTATTTTTTAAGCGAGTTCTTCTTGCATAGCATTTTGCTATTCCTTATTAGCGAATCATTATTTTTCGCTAATAAGGAATCGCAAAATGGATGCTTGATGCATCTGGGGGAATGTACATTAGTCCCAAGTGCTGCGCTTCCGCTCTCATTCCTGTTCCTGCAATGCGTCCTCTCCATGCCTCTCTCGTTCTCCCGAGCCACCAGGGGGACGACTGTCAATCCAGTCCGCGGGCAGCTCCGGATTATCGAAAAAACAGGCTCTCCCCTCGACCTCTACCCTCAGACGTGCCTGGAACATCATGGCATATTTCATCCCCTTGTCTCTGAGTTTTTTCTTAACTGCAATAAAGTTCTGGTGTTGTTTCTGCACCATTTGTGTGAAATCGGGGAAGAAAGTGAGGGTAGCGTTCTCATACTGCAGAGGGGGTCCTAGGCGAGCCGCCTGCATGATAGCGTCCCTGTCTCGGAAGTTCAACACCTTGGGACTCATCGGACGTGGGGGCGCACCGGGCTTGGGGCGCCCTCCTGGGACTTTGTGGGCTCGCTCGATGGTAAAGAAGTTACTCAGTCCCTTGGGCTTGAGGTGTGTGAGGATAAGGTCTTTAACAAATAAGTCCGGGGCAGGGCCTTCAGACTTTTCAGGCACCCCTAGCATACGTACATTGTTACACCTGGCATGTCCTTCGTACTCATCCAGTTTACGCTCCGTCAAGTCATGAGATGTTTTAAGCTTCCTCATTTCCTGTTGGAGCAGCGCCACATCATCGGTCAGACTGGCGGTCTTTATATCCAGCGATTTGACCTTTTCATTAATTAAGTGAAGTCTGCACAGATAAGATTGACCTCGATGGTGACTGTGTCCAGCTTATTGTCAAGTGTCTCAATTTTCTGTCCCAGTGACAATTTGATCCCGTCTATCGCTGCCATGACGTCAAGCAGCGTCGGTTCAGATGAAGGGCCCGAGGAGTCACCCCCCGCCGCCAGAGTGTGTCTCAGATCTGTAGGAGAGCCCTTGGGCATCGTGTATCTGTCCAACTTATAGGTCTGGACCTGTTTCACAACTTTAGATGTCCTCGGCTGGTGCCTGTCCACCTCCGGCTTAGTCGCCATCTGAAAATCCGTAACTTTCTCCCACCGGCGCCGCCTTCTGTAATGGCTGACCTTTTTTGGCTCCTTTAAGAGGGAGAATGATGGAGAGTGACTCCAGTCTATCACCCTTATAGCATAGGGATTAGGACTATAGATAGGATCTCTGCCTTTTATATAGTAGAGTATTTTCGTGTCCCTTTTTTTAGAGAAGGGCTTATGAATTCAAGCTAGGGGATAGATATATAAGTATTAATCACGATTTGCCCATTTGCTAACGTGTTAGGATATTTTCCATGGAGTTATGCATATTGTGGGCCCTGTAGGCCTTAAACGAGACAGACTCCATCTTGCCCTCTGCCTGGTAGCTCGAGAGGCCTTCTAGGTCAAGTGTAATGTTTTAGTTTCAAGCTGTTGTTCGCTTGGAGAGAACCGGCTCAGGCTGGCCCTTATCGAAGGAATGTATTTTTCTCCACTCCGAAGACACAACTTCAGGCCGGCCGGCTGGGAACGTGTCCTTGGTACGGGGAGGTACAAGAATTTGGTGGGCGGCAGGTTACTGGCCGTAGCTTTCCATGAAGGAACAGGCTTTCATATTAGCGAAGGTGTTAGTTAGTCGACAGTTAGTTCGTAGGTGGCATCTAGCCGTTAGCATCTCTGCCATTAATTATTTCATGGCGGACAGTCGCCATCTTTGAAGTCCGAGAAAGATTTAAGACCGAAACTCTCTGAGAAAGACTGAAGAGAATTAGCGCGGAGCGCACTGAAACAGAGAGAGAGAGATACGGTAGCTAATAACCAGCAAGGTTCCAGTGGCCTGGAGGGAAGCAGACGAGGTTGAGCCTAGCGGTGCAGACGTGTACTTGTGACGGCAGGGGTGTGACTGCGAGACAAGCCAGGACACAGAGATGAGAAGGGAACCTAGATGACTGCCGAGTCCCGACTTCACATTAATAAGGTGATATCCGCCCTCTTTATAATAAGTGCGCATTCTAATCTTTACTTTTCCTTTTCTTTGCATAATTCGTGTTGCATAGCATTGTGTTATATGTTTATTGACAATAAATACCCTGGTTTCTAGTGAACTGATATGTGCCATGTATTCTTGTTCAATCTTGGTAAACGAGGCTCCTAGGTGGTTGTTGTTTATATGAATGGATGAGTAACCCCAATCAGGTAGGTGGTGATCACATAAGTAGGGAGCAAAGTGGACCTTTGATGCCAAGGATAAGAGGCACATTATACTATTTGGACACCGTACTAAATTCTATTATTATAGTTTTATCCCAAGTAGACAAAGGAGAAATTGTTCCGATAGGTGCTCATAGGAATGTGGTCGTCGTTGATATGCGGCGTTAGTGAGAGCGTTGGGGTGGATTACCAGCGCGTATACCCACAGGATTGTGGCTTGTGTAAGTGAGAGCGCTGGGGGGGATTACCAGTGTGTAGGTTTGCCGGATTGTAAACCGTTTGGAAAAGAGAGCATTGGGTTCTGCAGGCCCATGTGTAGACACACCGGATTGTGTGTCATATCTGCCCTGGGGTAGATCAGTCTGGGTCGGAGTGGCCGCGAGACTAACTGATGTGAATAAGATATGGTAGAAAACCTATGCATGTTTATTGCTATTTCCCCATCCTTAGGTACGATCTGTACATGTATATACCTATATTCATTGTGAATACGTTCTAAGGAGGGAGGTGAGTACGTTCTGGCTGGGTTATAGGGGCCCCTAGGGGCTGATCCCATCTACACGGAAAATCCGGCCATTACATCTGGCGTCACGAACTGTTTACGAAGCCTGTGTGCGCTGTATTGTTTTGATCTTGTTGGTTTGCGCTCGGCTCGTACGTATAATATTTTTGTGTATAATTGTGTATATACTTTTTGTGTGTCAATATGTTTGTGAAAAAATCTCCATCGGTTTTTAAGTTGCCTATTCAGATTCCCGGCTGGGAGTCTACGCCTTATGAGGCTTTGGCCCGTGAGTGGGCCGATTCTACTGGTTTGAGTGAAAATTGGTCTTCTTGTTTGGAGCAGGCGGAGCCTGCTGATGTGGTATCGTGCTTACAGAAAGCGCCAGTGGTGAAAGGAGATGAGCTTCCTATTTTAGGACGCAGAGGTTGGATTGTTCTTAATGCATACAGAATTCTTCATGAGAAGTTTGTTCAGCTGCAGAAACAGTTTAAGGACATGGAAGGACAGTGTGTTGAGTTGCAAAATGCGCATACTCTTTTGCGCTGTCAAAATAAACTGCTTGCCGACAAACTTGAAACATATCAGACCATAGCCGAAAGAGCTGAGGTCCGCATTGCACGATATAAGTACAAACATCGTCGTGGTCGTGTATCTACGCGGAAAGTGCGTCTGGTTGTAGCAAAAGCCGGAATGGATTGGAACCCTGATGAGTGGGATGGTAATATCTGGGATTCAAATGCTTCAGACTCCTCGGCTGAGGAGGGTGATAAGCGCGAATCTTCTCGCTCCGGACGTGATTGTAAATCTGCTTCTTCTGTTACTCACAGCGATCGTGCTCGCTCTTCCCATTCGGATGATGTGTCTTGCCCCGATTGTTCTGCTAAATCTAAGATGCGGGCTTCCTCGGAAGCTCTTCCTGAGGTTTCTGCTCACCCCGTGTTCCGTCGCAAATTACAACATGCCCCTGGTAATCCAGCTGGTATTGCTTTGGATTGTATTGAAGACTTTACTCAACAGGAGGTTAGTGACATTTTACAACGATTTTGTCAACGGCCTGGTGAGGCCTTGCTTACTTGGATGGTGCGCCTTTAGGAGCTTGGTGCTGCCGGTATTATGCTTGATGCTGTTGATTGCTTACGGTTTTGCTCTTTGAGTTCTGATTCTACTATTCAAGATCATTTTCGGAACTATAATGGTGCTGGTCAAATTACTTTGCTCCAGCTTGCGTCTGACGGCTGTAATCACAAATATCCTACTGAATCTGATTGGCCTGTTAATGACAAGCCATGGTACACTTTGCGCGATGCGTCGCAACGTTTGAAGGAGGAAGTCATGAAAACTGCTATCTTTCTCAGTACTTCTGACAGATTGCTGGATGGTCTTTTAACATCTTCTGTGCGTAATCGCATTATCCGTTCTTCGCCTGTTGCTTACAAGCAGGTCATGATGACTTTGTTGATTAATCAAACTGGCAATCCTTTGTCTGCTGTGCTTGAATCTGTTCGTCAGCTTGGTGAGCTGGGTGAGTGGTTTAAACCTGAAAGACAATCTCGACCTGAGGGTCGTACTGCTGGGGACTATAAGTTCTCTAGACGTGACATGTTTCTTGCTCTTATTGCTGATGGTGTCAAAAGGGAGGACATTGACGGTGAGCCTAACAATCGCTTATGGGACATGTTTCGTAAGCGTGGTTTGGATCGGAAGGAGGGTGCCCGTCGTGTGCGAAAGAATGAGTATGACCGTGGTTCTGATGACAGTGGTGATGAGAGACGACGTGTGGATTCTGATCGCCGTGATGATCGGCGTTATGAACGTGATGTGTCCCCTCATCGTGATTACGAGAGAGGGAGAGAGGGGGAAAAAGAAAGGGGGAGAGATGATCGTGTTTCCAACCGACATAGAGAGGAGAGAAGTTATTCCCCTGAAATGAAAAGAAGGGAGGATCGTAACAGACTTTCTGACCGTAATTCACAGTATTTTGAAAATGACAAAAATCCGTTTCGTAATGGAGACGGATATGAACAAGACATTTTGATACCAAAGAAAACAGAGAGCATTTATCCTGATTTGTCTTGGTTGACAGAACGCAGGAAAAATGACTAGGAAATAGGTCAAGCTCCAGTACACAAGTGGGCTCACAGAGACAACAGACCCTATGTAGATATTGAGATTTTTTGGAAACATCGTAATATCCAAAGGGCCCGAGCACTAGTAGATACAGGAGCGGAGGCCACTTTAATTCACGGAAAATCAAAGAAATTTAAAGGACAGTTTTTCACAATTACTGGTTTAGGTGGAAAAGAAACCCCCGCAGTACAAACTACACTTGAAATTAAAATTGGTAGGATTCCTCGTAGAGAATACTCTGTGTTAGTTGTACCACTTTTGGAATATATAATTGGGATTGATATTTTAAAAGGAATGACTTTGCATCTGGATGATGGTTGTTATCAATTTGGAACTAGACAGTACATTTCGACCAGACCCGTACGGGTTGGCCGTTTGCGAATGCCCCCTATTAAAATTCCTCTAGCCACAAAAGTGGTTTCTCAGAAGCAATATCGTATCCCAGGTGGTCACGAAGAAATTAATGCTACAATTCAGGATTTGGTTGACGCGGGAGTTATAACTCCGGTCACGTCTGCTTGGAATAATCCCGTCTGGCCCGTGCGCAAAAGTGATAATTCTTGGCGCATGACTGTTGATTATCGAGAATTGAATAAACATACACCTAAATTGGCTGTTGCGGTACCAGACATTGTCACTTTGATTCAGAGAAAGCATCCAGGTACATGGTATGCTTCTATTGATATTGCTAATGCTTTCTTTTCAATTCCGATTGCCCCCGAGTGTCAGGAACAATTCAGTTTTACATGGAATGGACGTCAAATGACGTTCCGGAGTCTTCCTCAAGGTTATGTACATAGTCCCACGATCTGTCACCGGCTGGTGGCAGAGCATTTGTCTGAAGTGCCCGCTAATCCACAAATACAGGTGTGTCATTATATTGATGACATTTTGATTCAAGGTGAGACGCAAGATCAGGTACAATCCCATTTAGATCAGATCCTTGATTGTTTGTGAGCAAAAGGTTGAGAAATTAATCCTGATAAACTACAAGGTCCATCCCAAAATGTAAAATTTTTAGGAATTAATTGGCATGAAGGTCACAGAGAAGTGATCCCACAGGTGAAGCGAAAAATCCTAGATTTTGCAGTTCTGTAAAATAGCTCTACGTTCACCCTGGGCATCTAATAACAGATCAGACAAAACAGTAGAGGTTTGGTTGATGGATTTAACCATCCAGCAGGCCATCTTGCCAATTGTTTTGGCATTATAAACAGCCAATGCAGGGACTCCAATAATAGAAAAAGCTAAACCAAGATATTCCGATTTGGAGTAAAGGTGAACGGAGGAATCACAGTCCTCATGTAATGACATTGAATCTCGTACCATACGGGAATGTGAACTAGGATGTGAAGAAAACATTAATAAACTCAATCTAGTGATAGCACATGGACCACCAGAAATATTTGCGGGAATATATGGCCAAGACGAATTCCCGCAGGAGAAGAGCCAGCCAGAAGGTAATAACATGGAACGATAATAACTAGGGGCAACCAATAAATGTTTACATGTCATATTGTTCTTAACAGAAACACACGAATTTGGAAGTCTCTTTAAACACAGCAATCGTTGATGAGCTGAAAAGGAAGTTGCAGCCTGAATCTTTAACCTAAGACATTCGGTGATAGCTTTGGGATCACATGTCATCACAAAACATAAATCACCTGGTGTGATATTGAAAGTCGTGATTCGGGAATGAATAGGGGTATCGAGGTCAGGAAGAACAGTACATAAGGGACAAAATTCATGGGCTGCGAAATCGCCCAGAATAACATTTGGTCGGGCATTTGAAATATTAAAAATATGCCGTAAAGCCTCACTAGATGCTGGAACAGCAACTAGGCAGGTCGCCAAAATGTCAGTCACAGACCTCATGGGGGTAAGACAGAAATGTGGAGAGTTCGTCACTCTCTTAGCCAAAGTTATCCAGAAATTGGAAGCAAAAGAACGCGGAACTCGGGTTCTCCAATCAACCGAAGTCGGTGGATCCTCTCCTCTCCCGGCGTAGCAGGCCAAAAGGAGTCCAACGGCGACACATCCTGCAGCAGCAGTCCAGAGAATGATCTGGAAAAATACAAACACAGGCCTTAATCATTCTCGTAGGTAACATTTATCAGCTGGGACAGCTTCCCAGCTATCTTTCCCTGGCTTCATCACCAAAACGGTGTTGTCATGACCGGTAGCAATAATATCAGCCTGTTCAGGGGGATTTTTAGGCGATTGCACCCATATTTTAGCTCCAGGAAGATCAGACGATCCGAAGCCTTTTTGTCCTCGCACAGTTAGCAACGTTGGGGCAGAGCCTTTCTTGATCTCACCACTGAAGATAGGCATAATCAGTAACTGAGCAACACGGTCAGATTTTTTGATCAATAAGTCAGTCTCACTGCTATTAAGCAAGAGAACCTTAATCTCTCCCTGATAGTCACTGTCAATCACTCCTCCGAGAACTTGAATACCTTTCAGGGCAAGGCCTGATCTGGGGGCAATTAATCCAAAATTACCGGCAGGTATACAGACACCAATGCCAGTTTCAACAATAATTCGGTCTTTTCCTTGTAAATTTGCATCATTTAAAGCATGCAGGTCTAGACCTGCGGAACCTGGGGTCGCTCTACATGGAGCCAAAGCACCGGGGGTAATTTCCCAATACATGACAGTGTTGGACAGGGAATTAGGCTTTACATCAACATTTGGAGGAAACAAACGCATCAAAGGGGATTCTGCATGTAACAAAGGGCGATTATTTAAAATCAACAATGCCTGAAACAGAAAGTCTCTCCAATTTTTATAATGGTCATCTGTCAATTTACGTAACTGTTCTTTTAGCAAACCATTCATTCTCTCAATCAGTCCCGAAGCCTGTGGATAATATGGGATGTGAAACACCCATTCAATGTTATTTTCCACACAGAATTCCTGTACCAATCGTCCACGAAAGTGGGATGCGTTATCAGATTGAATTTGGAATGGGACACCATAGTACAAAATAAGCAGCTCCAGGGTCTTAATGGTATTCACTTGGGTAGCGTTCTTGCAAGGGAAAGCGACCAAAAGGCCACTATAAGTGTCAACAACTGTACAGACATACTGACAATTTTTGCTCATAGGGAGCGGGCCAATATAATCAATCTGCCAAATTTGAGCGGGCAATTTTCCTCGATGTAACTGGCCTCGAACAATTTGAGGCACCTGCTTCTTTCTAGAATGCTGGCAAATGGGACAATGCAGAATGACATCTTTAATCAAAGAAAAAGGAATATGAATTCCTCGATCGGCGGCCCACCTGCTAGTGGCTTTTTCTCCAAAATGTCCCGCTTTCTGGTGGGCCCATTTCGCCAATCCCGCCAAATCAGAATCTTGCATGTCCACCACTGCCTCAGCAATTTTAGATTTCTCATCTGCAATGTTATGAAAGAATTTATCAAGGGAGTCTATTGGAGTGTGAGCATCCACGTGAAAGATTGTTACAGTACTCTGTGGGAGTAACTCCCAAATTTGTTGTCATAATTCTTTTTTCCACAGCTCTTTTGAATGCAATTCCCAATTATGAGAATGCCATGTTGGTAACCACACCGCCAGTCCATTAGCAGTGGACCAGGAATCAGTGAAAATATGACATGTGCCAGGCAATTCCTGTTTCAAAACTTGGTAAACTGCATAGAGTTCAGCATATTGACTACTCTTACCATCACCAGTTGTACTCAATAATTTCTGTGTGATCGGATTATAGGACACTGCTTTCCAATGTCGTTTCTCACCAATGAACCTCGCTGAACCATCCGTAAACCACACATGTTTTCTATCCTCCGCGGACAGATCATCAAATGATTTACCCCACTTAACGGGAGATTCCTGCACTACGGGTACGGAACAATCACTTCCAGTCTCACTTGAGGGCGCCTGCGCCACTCGTTCATGCAAAACTGCCACACCTTTCGGACCCACACGTGCCCTGTCCTGAATGTACCATTTCCATTTAATCACGCTTGCCTCTTGAGCATGTCCAATTCGATGGGATTTCGGCGAACTCAAAACCCACTGCATAATAGGAATTTCAGGTCTCAAAACCACAGCATGGCCTAGGGTCAATTGCTCGGTATCCACCAGAGCCCAGTAACATGCAAGTAATTGTTTTTCAAAAGGTGAATAACGCTCGCCAACCTCAGGTAACTTTTTAGTCCAAAAACCTAATGGCACTTTTTGTCTGCCCTGCTTTTGCCACAGACTCCAATTTGCATACGGACCTTCCACGGACACATTCAAATCCACATCACCTTCGCCCACCGGCCACAAATCCAAAGCATACTGAATTGCTTCTTTTGCCAAATTAAAAGCATTCTGTTGTGATTCACCCCATTCGAACGCATTCTTCTTACGAGTGACTCAATATAACGGAGCTAAAATCTGACTCAAATGGGGAATATGCTGACGCCAAAAGCCAAACAAACCAATGAAACTTTGAGCCTCTTTCCTGTTCTTTGCCTTTTATATAGTAGAGTATTTTCGTGTCCCTTTTTTTAGAGTAGGGCTTATGAATTCAAGCTAGGGGATAGATATATAAGTATTAATCATGATTTGCCCATTTGCTAACGTGTTAGGATATTTTCCATGGAGTTATGCGTATTGTGGGCCCTGTAGGCCTTAAACGAGACAGGCTCCATCTTGCCCTCTGCCTGGTAGCTCGAGAGGCCTTCTAGGTCAAGTGTAATGTTTTAGTTTCAAGCTGTTATTCGCTTGGAGAGAACCGGCTCAGGCTGGCCCTTATCGAAGGAATGTATTTTTTTCCACTCCGAAGACACAACTTCAGGCCGGCCGGCTGGGAACGTGTCCTTGGTACGGGGAGGTACAAGAATTTGGTGGGCGGCAGGTTACTGGCCGTAGCTTTCCATGAAGGAACAGGCTTTGATATTAGCGAAGGTGTTAGTTAGTCGACAGTTAGTTCGTAGGCGGCATCTAGCCGTTAGCATCTCTGCCATTAATTATTTCATGGCGGACAGTCGCCATCTTTGAAGTCCGAGAAAGATTTAAGACCGAAACTCTCTGAGAAAGACTGAAGGAGAATTAGCGCGGAGCGCACTGAAACAGAGAGAGAGAGATACGGTAGCTAATAACCAGCAAGGTTCCAGTGGCCTGGAGGGAAGCAGACGAGGTTGAGCCTAGCGGTGCAGACGTGTACTTGTGACGGCTGGGGTGTGACTGCGAGACAAGCCAGGACACAGAGACGAGAAGGGAACCTAGATGACTGCCGAGTCCCGACTTCACATTAATAAGGTGATATCCGCCCTCTTTATAATAAGTGCGCATTCTAATCTTTACTTTTCCTTTTCTTTGCATAATTCGTGTTGCATAGTATTGTGTTATATGTTTATTGACAATAAATACCCTGGTTTCTAGTGAACTGATATGTGCCGTGTATTCTTGTTCAATCTTGGCAAACGAGGCTCCTAGGTGGTTGTTGTTTATATGAATGGATGAGTAACCCCAATCAGGTAGGTGGTGATCACATAAGTAGGGAGCAAAGTGGACCTTTGATGCCAAGGATAAGAGGCACATTATACTATTTGGACACCGTACTAAATTCTATTATTATAGTTTTATCCCAAGTAGACAAAGGAGAAATTGTTCCGATAGGTGCTCATAGGAATGTGGTCGTCGTTGATATGCGGCGTTAGTGAGAGCGTTGGGGTGGATTAGCAGCGCGTATACCCACAGGATTGTGGCTTGTGTAAGTGAGAGCGCTGGGGGGATTACCAGCGTGTAGGTTTGCCGGATTGTAAACCGTTTGGAAAAGAGAGCATTGGGTTCTGCAGGCCCATGTGTAGACACACCGGATTGTGTGTCATATCTGCCCTGGGGTAGATCAGTCTGGGTCGGAGTGGCCGCGAGACTAACTGATGTGAATAAGATATGGTAGAAAACCTATGCATGTTTATTGCTATTTCCCCATCCTTAGGTACGATCTGTACATGTATATACCTATATTCATTGTGAATACGTTCTAAGGAGGGAGGTGAGTACGTTCTGGCTGGGTTATAGGGGCCCCTAGGGGCTGATCCCATCTACACGGAAAATCCGGCCATTACACCTTCCCAGTGAAATGTGTTATATTATATCTCAGCAGGTTTGTTTGCGGCAGACCCTCCGTGCCACTGCTGCTCAGTCATAAACTATTAGGACAGGTCTAGGATGGAGGCACTCTGGCCTCTCCCGCAGTGCCACCGGCGGACGGTTTACTCCCGGTCCCTCCTGACCTCCCGGTAAAATGCTCCTGGGCTGGGCCTCCTACCACTGTCTATGAGGCACCGCCTCCCGGCTCAACCCATCAGATCTGTAGACAACCCGTGTCTAGGGGCAGCCTCCGAGGGAGTCACCCTGAATCCACAACCCTCTGGGGCTCCAATCTCGCAGCGCGGCGAAAAAGCAGCCCACAGTCCAAGTGGCTGGCTTCTCGGGCATCTGAGCCTGCCCTCCTGGGCTTGCGGTGTGACTTTTTTCCGATGGTGTGCAGGAGGAAGGAGGGGGGCTGAGCCTGTATCCAGCAAGCCCCTAAACCCCGCGACCCCTATCAGGATTGCCTCGGGTGGTCTCGCCACCAGTCACTCCAGGGGCCATTGCAAGGGGGCCTCCTCAATGCACCCTCGCTCGTTCCCTCCACCGCCGATGTTTTCCGCTGATGCGACCAACAAGTTCTGGGGAATGGGGCGGGACCGGCGACTTCCGGTCCGCGACCCCGATGTTGTCAAACTGCTCCCAGGACACTGCTTGCACTCAAGTCCCCGGCTCCAGACACTACAAAGGCCGCAAAGTGTGGTTGCCGTATCTCAGGCCCCCGGTTTCACAGAGGGGCCGGAATTGCTTCTGGGGCCACTGCTATTGTTCCGCCGTCGAGCATTGTGCCTCAATACCAGGATAGTTCACAGGATCACAGGGCTGGGGGACGGGTACTGCAGAGCTGAGGACTTACGTGGCCATCTTGGACCAGCTCGTGGCTCCTCCCCCTCTAGTGTTATATTATTAAATGTTATTAACTCTGTTTAAGGTAAAAACAAAACATAACAGCGTAGCCATTTGTGAGATTTTGACAACAAGGGCTTTCATGGTATACTGTGTACATTCAGGAAGGATAGGAAAGAAGAAGAACAAAAACAAAAATACAAATGTAATGGAAGTGGAACCTGTTTGTTTGGCATTAAATTATTTGCTCATCACGTCATTGAGGGAGCTGCAGCTGGCAAATAAGATTTAATGGAAGCAGTAAGCCAAAAGGAACATAGGAAATACATACAGGCATACATGGCAAAAGCAGCACACTACTAAAGTACCACCACAAAATGGCCACCAGCCACATGGACACTCTGACAGTCACAAGCAGGAGGCCTGGACAACAACGAACTGAAACAAGCTTATATTAGCCAGGCAAAGGAGGCATGCTAAACAAGACAGCTTTAATGCAATTAAATGCAAAATTGAAAATCCACAGGGCTAAACAAGGTGTGCATGTTACACAACAAACAAACAACAAAGGCATTTATTTAAAACACACCAAAAAGTGAAATATCCCCCAAAAAACAATTTGCAATTCAATCCAAAGCCATCATTGCCCTAAATGATGATTAAATGTAATCGAACTCACAGAAACAGTTATTTTTTTGTTTTTTTCAAAACCTTTATTATGGAAGAAAAGGTACGGTACATCAGTGCAATAAGTACGTCCAATACAATGACAGGTAATTACATATGCGAAAAGGCACCTTACCGTACATGCTGATGTTCATTTGTAAAAAATAATTAGAAACCAAACTTAAGTAACAACTTCCCACCCTCCCCCACATAATAAATGCGTGCATCGTACCAAGGTGTCCTATGGCAACAGATATCAGTTCAGATAACAGTGCGACAGGTGTTACACTATGCAAGACTTGTGTTACACGGGGCTTGCCAGTTCAGCTCAACTGTGGTACATCTGTGCCCCATCCCATCCCGGTTTTACCCTCTATACAGTCAAATCTACTTCAGTGTATGAGGTGGCACCTCCAGTGTAGCCAGCCCGTGTGGGCCTTGCCCAATTTACATCAAGTGTGTGTGGAGACGTGGCCTTACAAAATTAGTGAGCAGCCTAGGTGTCCCCACCAGGTGTGCCCCCGGTCTCCCCTGATCTCTCTGTCTCATCCGCTTGCTGCCTGAGAAGGTAGAATGAGAGTGACCCCCAGACATCCTTTGGACGCGACTTAGGTGGCAGTAGCTCTGCATATGTGTGCAGTTGGTCTTGCCACGTGGTCATGATCAATATCCAGTACTTAAATTTTGGGGCGCGCCATCTACCTCATCTGCATGCCACCTGGCGCTTGGCCAAGAGCAGACTCAGCGCCAGAAACTTTTTGTGTATGGTTGCAGGGTTGTGCGTGATGGTGTTATCTCCACCCCCAACATGTCCGACAGGCCCACAAAAACCTCAGTCCAGTATTTGGCAACTTTGGGGCAGGTCCATGCCAGGTGGCGACTCCCAATATTTTATTTTTAAATGATGATTGGAAAGTACCAAAATTATAGTGGCAACAACTGCAATGCCCCAATCAAACAAACAAAAACACCAACTTACTTGTAAAATCTCAAATCCAAAAGTCCTCAAATCCAATGATGCAGCAGACACAAAGAGTGAACCTTCCAGCTCTAACTCCAAATGAAAAATGAACAGAAGATGGACAAAGCACTGGGAGAAGCCTGCCGGGCAGGAACAGGAAGGTCGAGAATCTGTGGCACTTCCTTCCTCTCTGTTTTTCCTGAAGCGGGTTCTTGCGCTGGTTGATTTGTGTACAGCCTCTTCTTCATATGGAGGCCCCTACCCCCACTCTTTTGTTAAGTGTAAAGCTGGTATAGATACGGTCACGAGAATGAGCCACGTAGGCTTTGGCTGATGTTTACTGCTCAGCACTAGCAATAAAAAGAGGCTAGATGAATGGGCAAACATTTATTTAAATGTCAATTTGTGTTAGAGAAAGAAAGTAACTGGCGAGCCCTGGTCTGCTAAACTTTCTTTAAGAACATCTTTAATTTTGAAGACATCATGCAGTAAATGTGTAAAAATATGATAGTCTCTTCAAAAGCGTAGAACTAGGGTAAAATCTGAGCCTGCCCAGGGCTAAAAACTGGCATGGCCACAGACCGGTTGTAGGTGTATTTGTAGGGGCATTCAGTGGCGCTGCTTCGGTTTACTGCAACAGTGGTGCTGTATGTTTAGCGGCCTGCTGTCAAAACACCACAGACTACCTGACTTTGTTTGTGAAGGGAATGGGGATTATAGATGTCAATCATTTCTAAAAGGTGCATTGCATGGGTTACCGAGGGTTCTCCCTGCCAATGGTATCCTAATTGACGCTGGCCTCCCGTGGCTAGGGGTTATCAGGGGTGGACGAATGGCATGTTCTAGCCTTTGAATTGATGAATCGAGAAACTGGTAATTTCCGGGCCCCAATCGTGCTATTGGGCTATTATCGGTGCCACAAGTGTGGCAGCTTCGCCCCGTGCAGGCTTTCAGCCCCAAGAGGAGTGCAGCCAGCCCCCCAAAGGCTCAGACATCCCCCAATAATCGGAACAGTCAGGGAAAACCACACTTTTCCGCTTCACTGATCGAACCAGGGTAATGACAAAACTCCGAGGCAATCTTGCAACAATCTCCATGTTGCCAGCAACACAGATGCCCACAAAGGGTACGACACGTTCAGAAACACACCATTCTCACACCTTTCCCTCAAAGGTGTTTGGTAGCCATAGATCGACACACCTCTAACTTCAATTATAGCAGACTGATTACACAGCAGCAGTTTAGTTCCAAACACTCTTCGTGCTAGGAAAATGGGGGTGTGTTAGTGTAAGTTGGTGTAGGACAAATAGGGAAGGAGGTGTGTGGTTTCAATGCAAGTGTTTTAGGTGGTCAAGGGGTGGTGGTGACTTTTGCACCAAAGCTTCCCGTGTGTTCCTCAGTCAAAGCCCAACTATCTCAGTTGAAAAGCTCTGGCTGATGTTTACTGCTCAGCACTAGCAATAAAAAGAGGCTAGACACATGGGAAAACATTGATTTAAATGTCAATTTGTGTTAGAGAAAGAAAGTAACTGGCGAGCCCTGGTCTGCTAAACTTTAAGAAGATCTTTCATTTTAAAGACATCATGCAGTAAATGTGTAAATATATGATACTCTCTTCAAAATTCATAAAGTATTTGATTAACTTGCAGAACTTTTTCACCTTATGAGATCAGTGCATTGACAAGTTTTATTTAAAGTGAGGGTTTCAGTGTTAATTTACAAAGATGAATTCTTCCCTCCTCCCTGACAATAAGACCGAGAGTGAGCAAGAGGTAGATCGCTGGATATGTGCACTCTCTGGGTGACCTGAGTTCCTATTATAAATAAACAACATTATAGGTTATTAAATTAAACACAGGAACAGGTTGGGTACAAGGTCATTTATTTTGAGGTCCTCTTAATTGTGATAAGGGAGAAAAACAGCCTATCATCGACAGTTCTGATGGCCTAGGGAGCGGCGAATGCTTGGTCCGCTCGCATTGGCAGGGGATTTATGCGTGGGCTTACCTTTGCATGTTACCCTACAGTAGTTTTACTGACTAGCATGAGGCAGTGGAGAGGGTTGCAAGCATGCGCTAAGAGATGGGTCCTTCAATATCATTATTATTCTTAAACTCGGACAGTGTACAGGCCAAGGAATGGAGGCTTGCCCCCCCCCCCGGGTGCTGGGCATGACTTGTTGGTTGGCAGCTTTTCAGATGTTTGTTGCAAGCTTGCACATGCTGTTGTTTCTGCCAAGTTTGGGGCAGGTTAGCATCCCCAACTTGTCTCCGCAGGGTTGATGTGTCTTTCGGGTCATTATTATCAAGTAGAGCCATTATCAGTTGGGACATAGAAACGCCAGGCTAGAATCCAAGGGATTTTAGAGCAAGTATTCTGTGTTCTGCGCCTAGTATACGCAGGTGTGAGTAAGAATGGTAGCCGCCAGTTTAATCTTCCATCACTCTAAATTCAAGAGAATAGGCACTTCTTTAAGTGTGAAATAGGCCTCATACAGGGCTTAGATGGAACATTCACCTAGGCGAACCAGGACTGTGCAAACTAGTAGTGTAGTGTAGTTCCTATTATCCCTATAGGCATCTGCGCATTGGAATAACATCAACAACAGATACACCTGAGACTGAGGTCCCCGAGGTTACCGCTGACAATATTAGACTTAAAGGTTTGTTGCCAACTAGCTCAGAGGTCACTAGAAACTTCCTCGAATGTAAGAAGTGATATTATATTTCCTACTTAGACAAGAAGGGATTTAGCTCCTGACAACCGTCCAACATGACAACTTTGCATCTCCATGAGTGAGGAGGGAATCTCCAGAGTCGTGAAAAACAATAGAATTACGTTTACTCGATCAATCATGCATACTTAGTTCACTCGAGAGTGTAGAGAAAGAGAGACGGGCGTTTGTCAATAAAAGTTGTTATTTATTGAATAGTCTTTTTTCTCACACATGAGAAGTGAATTGCTACAATTGCATCACTTGTCATAAAGTACAGTACGTACAGTAAGAACAGTGTTATAAAGTAGAACTGTAAAAGCATGTTATAGTTTCTTAGCCATAAGATGCATCTAAAACATATAAAACCTATACAATCATAAAATGTCTAAAACTGACTCAACTGGTGCTTCTAGCTTAGCCTACCCCGTGTACCTAACCTAAGTTTAATAGGGGAAGTGAGAAGTGAGAAGTCGGTTAAGTTTAAATAATTTCTTCTGCCAATATTCTATTACCAAGAATTCTCTTTGAGGTTAATCAGCTCCGTACCTTGATACAGAATGTTAGAGGTCTGGTATCTCTCTCTGTACTCGATCTCCCAGCAGCCTGCAAGGGCGACTGGGAACACCGGGGCTGGATTTTCTCGGCTGGAGAAAAAGACAGCGTCTCTCTCAGTGCGTCGGATAGGAGGGTCGACTTCTGCTCTCTCTCGCATCTGCTGGGCGGGGGTCAGTCGTTCTGCTCCGGCGTGGGATTGGCAGACAAAGTACATGGAACGTTGTAATGTTTTCTTTTGTCATTGCAGGCAGAGTTACAGGGCGATCGGGAAGCAGGTGGGTACAAAAGGGTATCTCTGTGCGGCAGAACATGGGTGCCAAAGCCAAATTCCAGGAGCCTCATGGCAGGTTCCTGGAAAACCACTTTGGCGTGCTGTTAGGCGTTTGGGCGTTGTGGGCCTGAACAACCGGGGGCTTGCCTTGCTACGCTCCGCCCTGAAAGGGGCATGAGTAATAAGTGACCAATGTGTCATGTGATCCGGAAAGAGGATCACCCCTATAAGGGTAGCGTTGATTGGGATTTACAGAGTGCTTGGCTCATCAGGTGGTCAGGGCAGCATAGGCTGGTACAGCTGCCTGCCCTTGGATCACCAGTAAGATAACCCACCATATTTGCAGACTTTTGTATGGAATAAACCTGCAGCAATATTTTTCCAAACAAAAGTTGTGTTGTGTTTTTATTTATTCAGCATACATGCTCTGTTGTTGTTGTTGTGGGTGGGGTGTGTTGCCATTCTTGGCACTATGCGCACTACATGCTCCATCTCTGTCTGCCTCACTCACCACCATGACTGGACATATGGACACTCGTGCACCACCACTGGCCCCTTGTCGCCTCCCTGAAAGCATCTATTATTAAAAGAACAATCATGTTCTTTGTCGAAAGACACAAAGGCGATGTTTGCTCTCTTTCCCACCGATACATCACAGCCCTGGCAGATGAACTATGTCCTCAATTAGAGGGAATTAGAAGCAGGGCGGAAGGTACAATAACGCAGACACTTATCACATACACTGGCTCCAAGCACGTCCTGCTTCTGCAAGGACCTGTGGGTGTGCCCAGCGAGGCAGAGCTATAAACTTCGCAATGTCAGCACAGCCCAGGGAGCTTCCAAGCCATCATAAAATTAGAACTCAAATTTTAGCACCGCGGATTGGCCAGGTTTGAATCGTCAGCCTGTCTGCTGCCTGAAGGCCAGCCCAGGGAGCCTTGTCAGCAAGGCCTGGGCTACTGGGGTGCAGCTCAGCTCGCCCCAGGGGTGTTGTGGGTGGACATGTATAGCAGCTGCCATTGACATCACCCACAATAAATAGAATGTGCAAACGCAGCAGCTCTCTGTTATTCAGAGTAATTAACTTTTTACAGTCAATTGTGGGAGTTAATTGCATTGCTAACCTTCTGAGAGAGGTTTTGCTGCTTACGGATTCCTGAAGGCATTTGTCGCTAGGAACTTATTCCAACGATGAGAGAGCGTTCAGACAGACTGCGGTGGGATTTCGTGAGCCTAGGCATGACCTTTCAGTCTGTTTTAACAGGTGTGCTCATCCATCCTTCCTATATGTCTTCCTTTTGCTACGACCCCTGATGACACACATCATCATCTTCTGTAGTGGCGCCTTTGCTCTGGTGGACTGAGCCCTAGGGCCATTGGGAACCTCCTCCTTGGAAAAGAATAGCATGTTTTAATACATAGAGCGATCCACCTCCATGCTTCTGGACTCCTTCCCCTTAGCACCGGCAAAGCCAGGTAATAGATGCTCACCTACCTAGTTTGCCTACGTGCGTTTGATGTAGAAGATATGGGCTCTTCTAGGGCCAAACATGTGAAACCTCTCCATGAGGTGGGACAAAGAAGACAGAGAAAGATTAATGGACTGTCTCATTTAGAAGGGCAATACCATCTCTGGCATGAAGGAGGAGTGAGTCTTCAGCACCAATGTGTCCAGAAAGAAGGTTGTGTATGAAGTTTGCACCAACAGTGCCTACATCTCATCGACACGATACGTAGAAGTAACTGCAATTAGGACTACCGTTCTAATGGTCAATAATTTTAGTGAGCAAAAGTGCATAAGCGTAAAGAGTATGTTCTTCAAGAGCATGTACGTCAAGGACATGAGAATCAAGTTAAGGTCCCGTTGAGGCATTAATAAAGGGCACAGTAGGAAACACGTATGCAAACCCTTTTAAAAAACACATACAAACCTTAGACTTGAATAACAAAGGTAGGTCTGGCAAATGAAGAATTCTGAAAGAGCTAATGAGTACCTTTAATAGTGCCCGATACAAAACCTTGCTAGGCCAAGATAACACAAACATCAAAACATCAGCCAGTTTTGCCTGGAGAGGATCCGTTCGAAGGTTTCCTAACCAGACCATCAACTTTGTTCAACAACCAGAATAAATAAATTTGGTAGATGGACACCTAGCCATACAAATACCATTCTTTACTCCCACAGGCAGATCAAACACAATCAGTTGGTGTTGCTCAATTTCCACACATGGAGATGTAGCTTTTGGGTGTTCAGTGGAGAAGCCTATCCTATTGTTGAGACAGGAGGTCTACCGAAAAAGCAGAGAACAGGAGAGCAAATGCTCACATGATCAGAGTGCCACACTCTCCTGCGTCAATCCAAGGCTTTCAGAATGACCTGAGCCCAGTCTATTATGACCTTCTTCAGACCTGGGGCAGGAGAGATAGGTGCAGGAATGCATACAGGAGATAGGTGTTCCAATAGTAAAGAATGTGTCTCCCAGGGAGCCTCTTGGTGGAAACTAAATGTGCAGTACTTATGAAAATGCATTCTCGGTGGTGGAACAAAGATCTAGCTAGTATGCAGTCCATTGGCCAAGACGCCTTGAAGCACCTCCATGTGGTTAGCAGATGGCATCTGCTGAAACTATCAACCCTGGTAAACTGTAAATGTATAGGCATTTATATAGCGCACTACTTACCCGTAGGGTCCCAAGGCGCTTCGACCGCTGCGAAACCCTTCCTGGCTTCCCTGAGAGATGGTCCCTTAATGGGTATCTCCAGGGTGAGACCAGGCATCCCCGGCGGTCTGGTGGGGCCGTTAGTGAAGATGAGGCAAGCTAATGCCCAGAGTTGCCGAGTGTGATCGCTGATCAGAGTGGGCACCGAGGCGAGAGAATTATCGAGTCCGCTGACCCTGGTCCAGAAACCTGCCGCGCCGGGAATCGAACCCTGGTCCCGGGCCGTCCTCTGCTCTCGGGTCTGCTCCCTCTAACCAGTGAGCCACACTACTTGACCACTGGAAACCTGCTGAATGGTAGATCATCAGAGAAATCCTCTGGGAGTCCAACTACTTCCAGAGCTGCAGTGCATCCTGGTACAGGACCCACAACCCTCCACCACACTGCTTGTTGCAGTAACACATGACAGTAATGTTGTCTGTTAGGACCTCAACTGGCTTCCTTTTGATGTATAGAAGAAAGGCCTGGCAGGCTGGTGTGGTGCCTTGGCTCTAAGAGCAAAGGAATGTCATTGCTACTTCTCCCAGATGAACAGCAAGTTATCATGACAGCAAAGTAAAACAAATAAATGTGCAAATGTGATTACAGAATAGTACTGTGTCTTGATGATAAGCTAAGGCATCCAAATAGAATATACTTCATAAACAAATAAATCCATACATCAGCAATTAAAATGTGACGCTGCCTGCAAATGTATATCAAAAGATACACACTGGCACTCATGTTGCATGTCCAGTCTAACAGAAGAGTTATTGAATGCCCTATAACCAAACACTAAGGGGAATACAAATGGAACAATGGAACCCTTCGCAAGATACTAAGGACTTGATGGATAACGCGTCCAAGCAATCAAAGACAAAGTATGACCAATACATGAAAGGAGATGGCTGAAGGGGGCTGACCCTGATTCAACTGTCTCTCTGAACTATGTATTGCACATTAAAAAAATTATGACACAGCAGAGCTGAACATATCTGAAGTCAGATCTACACAGTAGTACAATCCTCAAGTTCCAGCATCAGCCAAATTGAACAAGCCTGTTCAGGCCAAAGGAAAATGCACAGAATCTGAATTAGAATCCGTCCTGACACAAGAGAACAGTAAAGGAGAAGAACATTTTATTGCTTTTCTGGTGCAGGAGTCCTCCAATTTCAAAAGAAAATGAGTTTATGACTGAATAACAACTCTTTGCAATCAAAGAAAGCATGCATTACATGAGACATCGGTGTCCAAGACTGACTATAGATCACGATTCGAACACATCATCACAGCCTCAAAGTACTGCCACAACTCTAGAGGAATACTCAACAGACCAGATGGACTTCTTATCTTTGCACATATTTGTATCCTTTCAAGTTGCTCAGACACATGCATATTTTCAGAGGACTCGTTAATGCTCATTTTACAAACTCATAGACCAAACTGTCCCTCTTTATTTCCCATTCCATTCCACCCTGAGCTTCTCCCATCTCTTCAAGTTCAAGTTCAAGAAATACTTTATTCGGTTCAAATCACAAAAACCATAAAAGTACACAAACATAAAAAAGGTACACAGGTCACCAAGCAGCATAACAAATGATAAAATACAACATAAAAAGGGAGGGAGTACCCAATAAGATATGCAGCATATGGTGGCAAGAATTTAAAAACAACAACATATACGATGATCAATCATTAAAGAATTCATTATAAGAGGTTGTAGGTTTAAGAAACTTGATTTAAGTTACAATGGTCGACATTTGTGAGGAATCATCTAAGACCAAGTGATCTTTTTACTAAGTCTCATCGCTATGGTTAGAAATTTAGCCACGTTGTAGATTTCCCATATTTCCGCTAAAAGTTGAAGGTACAGCAAAGCTGGCTTCACTTGTCTAAAACCTTTCCCTTTTAACAGGGGTATGATGTACTTATTCCTAATGCCTTTGAAATAATCACAAAAAAACAGAAAGTGGGCAGTATCCATGATTGAACAACCATCACATTTGCACAAATCTAAGTCCGTGCTCCTGGTCCAGCCAGAGCGGCCAGAAATTAATAAGTGGATTTTGTTCAATCGGAACTTAGTTAAAAGATACCTATGGTTGGAGTTGTTGACGACCTTAAGGTAGAGTTCCGGTTCGTGGCCAGAGGAAACAATCAGTTGATGGGACCTGACAGAGGGCTTTAACAGCTCCCTACCTTCTCTCTCCATTCCTCTGTTCAACAGAAAGGTATTTTTAACCCATTTCAAATCACCTTTCACCAAACTAGAAGGTTTGTTGAACAGTTCAGGCCGACCCAACTTTTCGCACATTTGTTGCACATATTTCAACCAAGGGATCTTTTCCCAGTGATCTAGCATTAGGCAGTCTTTTAAGATTTCATGATTAACTTCAAGCTCTAGATTGAGCCAGACTGAAATCCACTTTAAAATGGGGGCCATGGCGATTCCATCCTCCAGATAGTCCACGCCGCATTCCTGATGAACTATGAAGCTTGCTGTGGATCTTGGGAGGGAAAGAAGCGTTTTTAAAAAATTATCTTCCGTAACCTGGAGCGATGTAGCTGGCCTAAAGCCCCACAGGTCTGCGCCATACATAGCGATGGCAGTACATTTGGCCGCATATACTTTTAAAACTGCCTCAATGGGCTTCACCCCTAATTTACGTGAGAAGCCCAGCACCGCAGAAATAGAGCGTGCCAGGGCTGTTTTTTTCTCCAACATTTGAGGGTGCCACGTAGAACATTCATCAAAAACAACCCCCAGGTAGGGAAATCTAGGGACTCGTGACAGCTTATGCCCATTACAATGCAATGACATCACATTTTTTTTTTGGCCTTCGCTTTATGGCCCACCACCATGACGTGGGATGTACCAAAGTTAATACTTAAATCAAGATTATTCATAAAAACATAAAAAGAGTTCAACGGGCATTGAAGTCCCACTGCAGTTCTGGCAAGGAGAGCGGCGTCATCTGCATACAGTAAGGCTGGCAGTAGATGTTTCCCTGCCCTTGGGATGTCCTTACACGCTGTACCCAGGACTCTACCTAAATCATTTATATATAGTGTGAAGAGCAGGGGAGCAAGAATGCATCCCTGCCTTACACCATTAATAATGCTAATTTTTTCCATGCAGTTCCCCTTTCTGTCGTAACGGACCGTCTCATCTTGAACACCACATCCTCTCAGTTTCCCCAACCAAACTCCTGGGGTCTCTTATCCATAACATAGAGAAATACTCCTGCCACGGCACCAAACTTTTTTAAATTTTACCTGGGTGACCTCTAATCTTAAGTACCCCCTTCTCCACTAACATGTATTAGAAAATGCCCCTCAACCACTTGGCAATGCATGGTACATCACTCGACACTGTCTCAATGATGTGTTTCTGTTTCACCAGACGCTAACTCCACAAAAATGATTTTGGGGCATATTACCAAGGAGAGCGATATGAAATTATCGTCGCTTTTGTGACAGTTTTCGGCCGCAAAATTTCATCGCCCTATTAGCAAGCTGTCGTTAACATCAGTTAGGACAGCTTTTAGGTGATAGCGAGCGGTTTGGGACCCGCTTTGCATGTCAGTGATATTTATCGCTAATGACATGCAAAGTGGGCATACCCATCCTGTTAGCGACTGAAAGCAGTCGCTAACATCGCTATCGCCTTTTATCAACACAGGAGTAGCGCTGAAAAAATTTGCGCTAAGCGCGAATATCACTGAAAACTAACGCCTGCTCAGACCACTTCTTAACCTGTATATCCAATGTAATTTGAATATTCAGGTTAAGACCCTATTGGCGTTAATGCCTGAATATCGCTGGATTTCCAGCGATATTCACGTATTAAGCCGCTATCGCCGGATATTTATCACATTGGAGATAAACGTTGCTAATAGCACGTTATCTCTGCGATAAAATCCGCCGATGCGCGGCGATAGAAAAATTGTCGCTAAGCTTATTTAGCGATAAATATCGCTAGTTGTTGATAATATGCCCCTTGGTACTTTGCTGGCACTGCCAAGCAGAGCAAGCTTAGGCTCAATATCACAAGCAGAATAAGCTTAGGTTAATACCAAACGCAAAGCGGAGCTTAACCTCAAGCCATACTCCAAACGCAGTCACTTCAGCCAAAATATCTCCCACCTCCCTGAAAAAATGATGAACAATAGGCAGTTCTAATGCAAAAATGCCAAGTCTCTCGCTGAGGTACACAGACAAAATATCGAGTATTAAATTTCGATATACAATAATATCGAAGTTTAAATATCGATGGGATAAAATATCGAAGGTAAGTAATATCGACAGTCTTAATATCGATATTAGTATGATATCAGTAATATCGAAGTTTTAAATATCGATGTCAATAATTTTGAAATAAATAACTTCGATGTTACTAATATCAATTTTTATATAAATTTAGTGTATATTATATTGTATTTATTATGTTATTTTATTTATTTTTAATGTAATTTAATTAAATATTGTCTTTTACTACTGTAGCGGGTTGTGGGTTTATAGGGGAATAGGGTGGGAAGTAATTTAATTATGTTAAATTAATTATTAATTAGTAGGAATTATTAATTAATTAATTGAGAATTAATTTTTAATTAATTTTAATTAATTGATTAATTGATAAATATGTTCTGTAGCGGGTTATGGGTTTATAGGGGAATAGGGTGGGAAGTAATTTAATAATAATTAATTAATTAATATATGTTTGTACATATTTTAATTAATAATTAATTGGTAATTAATTTATATTAATTAGTTAATTAATTAATATAATTTTGTACATATTTTTATTTATTAATTAGTTGGTAATTAATTAATATTAATTAGTTAATTACATTAATTATAGTAAATTTTTTATATATAATTTTTTGTTATTCTTAATCAATTAATTGGGAAAAATAATACTAATTATTAAATTAAATTAATTACAGCTAATGTGCTAATATATTTACTTTATTGTTATTGTTAATTAATAATTAATTGGTAATTAAATAATATTAATTAATTTTGGGTAAAGGAGTATTTTTAGGGTTCAGGGTCAGTTTTCAGTTTTTGGGTAAAGGGGTATTTTTAGGGTTCAGGGTCAGTTTTCAGTTCTTTGGTAAAGGGGTATTTTTAGGGTTCTGGGTCAGTTTTCAGTTTTTGGGTAAAGGGGTATTTTTAGGGTTCAGGGTCAGTTTTCAGTTTTTGGGTAAAGGGGTATGTTTAGGGTTCAGGGTCAGTTTTCAGTTCTTGGGTAAAGGGGTATTTTTAGGGTTCAGGGTCAGTTTTCAGTTTTTGGGTAAAGTGGTATTTTTAGGGTTCAGGGTCAGTTTTCAGTTTTTGGGTAAAGGGGTATGTTTAGGGTTCAGGGTCAGTTTTCAGCTTTTGGGTAAAGGGGTATTTTTAGGGTTCAGGGTCAGTTTTGGGTTTTTGGGGTACAGGGATATTTTTAGGGTTCAGGGTCAGTTTTGGGTTTTTGGGGTACAGGCGTACAGGGTAAAAACAAAAAAAAATGACATTAAATCAATTTAATAACATTAAAAAAATAAAATTACATTAAATTATTAAGTGTTTTATTTATTTTAAATGTATATGTATTAGTTTTAATTTTGTTTTAAAATTTTTATTTAATATTTGTAAAATTATATGTATTTTAAAATTATTTTTACATTATTATTAATACATTTAAAAAAACGATATTTTTAATTCCGATATTTTTGTACTACGATATTATTTTTTCGATATTTTTGTACTTACCTTTATGAAGATATGATTCCGATATTTTTGATGTCGATATTTTTGTGCCGATATTTTTGTAATTCGATATTCTGTCTGTCGATATTATGTCAGACATTCCTCGCTGACTCTATACATTTCAAACCTGGGTCCCTAGCTCGATCTGTTATTGGGTCTAGAGCGGCATCTCGCTGAGGCCCAACAAGGGTGAAACTGCTCTGATGCCCTTAATGAAGAAAGAAGATCAATGAGACTAAAAGAACGCAAATGGTGACAACATCCTTCCTCACCCCACTTAACCCTACTAAGACAATCGAGGAAGGCCTACAATAAAAGCATTATTAAATCTAAAAAAATACTTTTTCAAGAAAGAATTAGACAGTGCAGTTAATAGACCCAGGAAACTCTTTGATCTCCTTAAAGAACAATCCAACAAATCTGCTAAACTAGCACCAGCCATCAACATTAACAGCCTAAATAGTGAGGATTTCTCGACCTTCTTTACAGATAAAGCTGATCCGTTGGAAACGGAGTTAAAAAAAGCAGCCGAAGACACTGAAAATTCGGCGGACGAAGAACTGACTCAACAAGAAGTAAGGAAACCGAAAAACAATGCCAGATGGTCAGAGTTTAAAGCGGTCAACGAAGTAGACATATCAAAGATCATGTCGTCCACTAAACCCAACAACCACTATAATGATCCATTACCTGCAAAATGCTGGCCCTCCCTAAACCATCTTTAAATCCCACTGTGGACTAACATCATAAATGCCTCACTGTCGCAAGTCCTAATTCCAACATGCTTTAAAACAGGACAAGTCATCCCGTTACTGAAAAAACCCACAGAGAACCCCTCTGTGCCAAACAATTTCAGACCTGTAACTAACGCCCCCATGTTAGCCAAAGTCCTGGAAAAATGTGTCCAACAACAATTGAGTCGACACATGTCGGATTTCAACCTGCTAAATGTTTGCCAATCAGGTTTCTGTCCAAACCACAGCACAGAAACTGCAATCTTACACATTGTAGTTGACGCACTACTCGCTCGTGACCATAACAAAACCTGCCTATTAATATTGCTGGACCTTTCATCTGCGTTCGAAACAGTGAACCACGAAAAAATTATAGACCGGATGAAGAACAGAATGGGCCTAGATGGTACAGTCCTTAACTGGTTCAGCTCCTTTCTTAAGAACAAATCACAAAAATTCATGGTCAACCAAACCCTTCTGGCCCAACAAATAATACAATTGGAGTTCCTCAGGGATCTACGCTCTCACCAGCGATTTTTAACCTTTACATGGAACCACTAACAGAAATACTACAAAAGGCAAACATAGCTTTCCACATGTATGCAGATGACACCCAGCTGTACATCAAGGTGGCATCAACAGAAGAAATTAAGACCATGAACCAGGCACTATCAAGAACCCTCCAATGGCTAACCAAGAATCATCTGAAACTAAACCCACAGAAAACAGAATTCTTACTAATCACACCACATAAAAGCAATCAAAACCTAACAGAATGGACCAAACTTATCACTGCTCTAAACTGTAGCCCAAGTCACTGGGAATTACCCTAGATAAAAACCTGAATATGCTAGCACATATTAATGCAATGGCAAAAAACGCCAGGTTCCACCTGAGCTACTTGCAAAAACTTAAACCTTTCCTGAGCAAACCAGATCTTAAAACAGCAGTACAAGCACTGGTCATTTCAAGGATCGAATATGGGTGCACGACCCTGGCTGGTCTCCCGAAGATCGCAACTGCTCCATTGAAAGCTTGTCTTAATGCAGCCACAAGACTGATAGCAGGTTCAAAAAGATTCGACCACATCTCACCTCACCTGAAAATGCTAAACTGGTTGCCATTAGAAGCAAGAATTCAATTCAAATTGGCATGTATCACGCACAATGCAATTCACCACAAAACTCCAGGTTACCTGGCCCAGAAACTGACACCATCAGGAGGTAACAGACCTTCCAGGAGCAAATCAGACTTTCTTTTGAAACCGGCACGCTTCTGCAAGAAAAAGACATATGACCGAGCATTCTCAGGAGCAGCACCGAGAATCTGGAATGCACTCCCACCAAACATCAGAAGAATTACATCCATTGCAACTGTCAAAAAGGAAGCAAAATCGTATTATATGAGCACATTTCTTCCATAAGGACCTCAGGGGAGGCCTGCTGTCCTTAAACTGCCAAAGTTATTACTGAATGTATATATATCTATATAATACACCAAAGTACTTTCTTTATGACGGATGAAACAATATTTTATTAGCTATGTCACTCCACACTGGATCATGAACAAAGATGTCCATGTATTTTAACTGTGCCTGACAACTGTATTATTGAATGTATATATGTCTTTATGCTAAACTGAAGTATGAAGCATTAGCAACTGATGAAACTCTACAGTAAAGCGCTCTGACACCCTACGCTGGGTCTTGTTTGCGCTATAGAAAACACTAAATAAATAAAATAAACAAATAAAAGACTAAGTAGGGCACAAAGCTTTGCTCAGAAGCCCATGGCTGGTGCAATCGAAGGGGCCTGAATATCAAGGGTGTGTCATCAGGATCAATCCACCACCAGACACTACCTGTCTCTTTGTCTCACTCTTACCAGTTCCTGCTTTCTCTCTTTGCCACAGTTTTCCATTGTTTTCTTCTCCCTTCTGTGTTTTTCTCTCTCTTACTTTGTATCGAAGTCTGAAGGGGAAATCTAAGTGCCGGTCCCAAAAATGAGTACTGGTTGGCCCCACCTGCAACCACTAGCAAAAAGTAAGCTCTGAGATGGTCTAGAAGTTCATGATAGGCCGTTCCAATTGGAGCAGTGCCAAGGCTGAATGGCGTATTCCAGGTCCATATCTGTAATGGCGTAGACAAGTTATAACGACACTGGCACCAGGTTTGACAGCTGTATGGAGACCGTTAAACTCTGGATGGACAGAAATTGTCTAAAGCTCAACTCTGCCAAGACGGAAGTCCTACTGTTTGGAGCTCATACCTCCTTCTGGACCCCTACTGTTGGGCCCCCTACCATCTCCACTAAAGAAGGTTCATAACCTGGGGGTCTTGATGGACGATAGACGGTATTTTTCAGTCCTTATTAATTTAGTGACCTCTTCTGATTATTTTTTACGTGGAGGACCATTAAAAAGATTCAACCTTTTATTCCCATTCATCTCCCAAAAACTCTTATGACATCACTTATCATGATAATACTGAACTACTACAATGGACTACTCTTCTCTGCCAACCAATGTGTTATAAACAAATGTCAATCTCTACAAAATGCAGCTGCAGGCTTCTTTTTGAGATTCTAAACATCATTCAGGTTTCAATGTCATAAGACAACTGCAGTGGCTCCCCATTAAAAACAGAATAACTTTCAAAGTACCTTGCATCGCCTACAGAACACCGAATGGACTAGAGCCACTTCTTATTCATTGAGTTTCGTATGGTACACTCCAGGTAGAAGCTTACGCTCAACGGGGCATATCAGCAAGGCGGCGCTATAAAATTATTGCTGCTTTTGCGCCAGTTTTAGGACGAAAAGCAGCGATAATCTTATCGCCTCATCAGCTATCTCGTGAATCCTTGCCTTGGCGCCCTTTCCCGTAACGCCCACGTTTGCATCTCTAATGAGATGCAAAGTGGGCGTTCCATCCCAAAATAACTGGAGAAATGTCGGTCGCTAACAGACATTTCTCTAATTATCAAGGGAATCGCTAACCTGCTTAGCGATTGGAAAAGAAGTGCTAAATGCGCTTAACGCAGGTTTCTTTACACCTGCCGCCGATCTGACTAGTCATGTAATCCAATGGGAGGTGGATTACATGGCTAAGTCCACCCTGCCCTATCATCAAGGTATCGCCTGTCACAGTGCAATTATCGCTGGATTTCTAGCGATAATCGCATGGATTTCTATAGCTTGGGAGATAAGTGTTGCTGATAGCATTTGATACTGTGCTGCACTCAACACTGCTGTCTCGTCTTGCGGACATGGGGGTAAAGGGTCCAGCACTTGCATGGCTGCGCTCCTTTCTGGCCGACAGAAGTTTCCAGCTACACTGCCCACCCTTCAGATCATCCCCTCGGAAGGTGAACCATGGGGTTCCACAGGGCTCTAGTTTGAGCCCGACGTTATTTAACATCTATATGGAACCCCTGGCTCACATTGTAGAGGGCTTCGGGGTGAGCATAGTTAGCTACGCTGACGACACCCAGCTAGTGTTTAAGCTAACTCCTGACCGAAGAGAAGATGCCACCAATTTCTCAGATTGCATGTCTGCAGTAGCGGTCTGGATGAATAACAACTGCCTCCGTCTAAATGGCGAAAAGATTGAACTACTGGTGATCGGGAGAGCAACTTCTGTTTGGTCTCGCTCATGGTGGCCTATCGAATCGGGTAACCTGCCCGCTCCCGAGCCTCCACTTCTCCTGAGCCTTTTTCTCTAACAGCTGCCACTGGATCTCTGAATTGTATCAGCAGTTAGCGCGGGGACACACAGTTCTGTGTAGCCAGGCGCTTTACAAATGATTTATTATTATTATTATTATTATTATTATTATCTCCGCGGTAGAATTCATCATTAGCCTGCGATAATTATCCTCGCGCTAAGAGTGCTGAGCGATAATTATCGCAGGCCCTTGCTGATATGCCCCAACCTCTGCTAAACTTGTGGTGCCTACCAGATTCTAGGGAGGAAAGAGTGTTCTACTGGGAGCCACAAAAGCCTGGAATGCATTCCCACTGCATATCAAGGAGGCCCCAAATGTACTAGTCTTCAGGAAATTGTTAAAGACTAAGGGGCATAATAGCAAGGGCGATATCGCCGCTTTAGCAGGACTTTTTCCCACGAAAGCGGCAATATTTTTATCGCCCTTTTAGCAAGCTGTCGCTAACAGCAGTTAGCGACAGCTTGTAGGTGATAGCCACAGGTTTGGGGCCCGCTTTGCATGTCAGAGATGACAAGCAAAGTGGGCCTACCCAACCTGTTAGCAACTGAAAGCAGTCGCTAACTCAGCTATCGCCTATTAGCAAGGCAGGGGCAGCGATAAAAATACTTGCACTAGGCGCGATTATCGCCAAAACCTAATGCCTGCTCAGACCACTTCTTAACCTGTATATCAAATGCGAGTTGGATATTCAGGTTAAGTCCCTATTAGCGATGATGCCTGAATATCGCTGGATTTCCAGCGATATTCACTCATTGAGCCGCTATCGCCGGATAGTTTATCGCTTTGGAGATTAACATATTTAATAGCACGTTGTCTCTGCAATAATATCTGGCGATAGCCGGCGATAAAAAAAAATATATAATTATCCCTATTTGTTGCTAATATGCCCCTAAGTTATTTAAGTCTCTGTAGCTTTTCTTCTTCCGGGTCCACCAGTTACACTGCTAGCTTTAAAGCCAGCGCCAAGATGCTTCTGGGTATTTGAGCGCTTTAGAAAACTTTATAACATTACAGAGCAATTATCCCAGAGCAATTATCAGTGTCTGATTAAATGAAGCATTTTCTGCCATAAATAATTTGCAGTACCTGGTGTACAGCCCATTATTCAATGGAAGGAGGCAGGCTAAGCAATCCCCTCATTGAGAAATTAATTCTGCAAAAATAATTACAAAATTAAAACTCACATGAATATAAAGTGCTGTTTTTTGCAATGGGACCATGTCTTAAAATGGTCCACCTCACTATATAGGCAATATAGCTTCAACGAGGTGCTCTGTGCGCAGTGTAAAACGTGGTTGTGCAATAAGTGAATATGAGTGAAAAAGACTAACAATGGACAAGAAACATTTTCAAATTGTTTCAACCTTGTTACATAATGTATAAGTGTGTCCCAGCTGGTTATGTATATCTTTGTTTTGACCAAACACAGTCACGTAGTAAAGGCAATTCTATTTCTGGATTTGGGATTGATTATATTTCATTGTGTATCTTTTTCAGGCGCATTGAGGTATTCCACAAGCACTTTTTAGGGTAGGGTGTTAAAATATTGATTACAAAAATATAGCTGACATAAATATAGTTGTAAAAATATCGTTTACAAAAATATCGACTCCCTATACTTAAACAGGTAAGTACATAAATATCGACTCCAAAATATTGTTGTAATTAATATAGATGTAAAAAATATCGACTTTTTAAAATAATTAAAATTAAATTAAATAATAAATAAATATAAGTACTATGAACAAAATACATTACATTACTTTTATTTTTTAACTATTTAAAACAAATTTACTACACTTTTTAATTATAAACTTAATAAATGTGGACATATACATATATTTAACACATTACTTTATATAACAAAAATAATACATACATATAATTAAAATATACAATATATTACTAATTAAAACATTTGATAGCGTAGGAGTAAAAATTACTATTCCCACTCCAGAGGGTGCAACAGTAGGGAAAGCGTTGGATAGCGTAGGGGTAAAAATTACTATTCCCACTCCAGGGGGTGCAACAGTAGGGAAAGCGTTGGATTGCGTAGGGGTAAAAATTACTATTCCCACTCCAGGGGGTGCAACAGTAGGGAAAGCGTTGGATAGCGTAGGGGTAAAAATTACTATTCCCACTCCAGGGGGTGCAACAGTAGGGAAAGCGTTGGATAGCGTAGGGGTAAAAATTACTATTCCCACTCCAGGGGGTGCAACAGTAGGGAAAGTGTTGGATAGCGTAGGGGTAAAAATTACTATTCCCACTCCAGGGGGTGCAACAGTAGGGAAAGCATTGGATAGCGTAGGGGTAAAAATTACTATTCCCACTCCAGGGGGTGCAACAGTAGGGAAAGCGTTGGATAGCGTAGGGGTAAAAATTACTATTCCCACTCCAGGGGGTGCAACAGTAGGGAAAGCGTTGGATAGCGTAGAAGTAAAAATTACTATTCCCACTCCAGAGGGTGCAACAGTAGGGAAAGCGTTGGATAGCGTAGGAGTAAAAATTACTATTCCCACTCCAGGGGGTGCAACAGTAGGGAAAGCGTTGGATAGCGTAGGGGTAAAAATTACTAAATGTATTTAATCATTTATAAAATAACAATTATTATTATGTTTTTTTTTAATCATTAATTAAATAATTATTCAATTAAATTGTAATTAATTTACTACATTTTCACTAAAAAAATCCTGTACACACACCTAAAATTAATTAAAAAATTAACATAATTAATTACATAATTATTAATCAATTAACTAATTGAAATTAATTAACTATTATTTATTACAGTATTTATATTCATTTAAAACATTAATTAATCTATTATTTCATTATATTTAAATTACTTTCCACCCTACTCCCCTATAAACCCACAACCCGCTACGGAACTATTAATACTAAATTCTACATAAAATACATTATTAACTAATAAAATACTACTAAAAATACTACTTTATCTACAAATACTCATTAAAAACACTACATTACTTATAATTATTTAAAAAACGATATTATTGTAAACTATGTTTTTGTAAACGATATTTATTACAACTATATTAATGTTAACGATATTACTTACCTGTTTGTCGATATTCTGGTCAGACTATATTTTTGTCATCGATATTTCTTCCTGTAGATATTTTTGCAGCGATATTTAGGTAAGTCGATATTTTTGCGACGATATTCCCGTTCTGTACCCTTTTTAGCATTGTTTACCTATGAGGGATTGCTTTGAGAGCCGTTCTTTAACCCGTTGGCTGCTGCCGCGATGTCGCTGCAGTGCGGCCGCTTTAAAAAACAGGCGGGCCGCGTCGGCCATTGACCGACGGCAGCACCAGCGAGGTAGTGCTGCGGCCGATGGCCGACGGCAGCATGGAAGCAGTTAAGTATTGTAGCCTGAATTAATTAAACTAAGTTGTTTTATGTACTGTCACTAGTCTAGGAACACAGTGGCGCCCCATTGGTTACTCCATAGCATTGCTCATCTCATCACATTTTTTTTTGTTGCAGATTTATATAGCGCAAACTCGATCCGAAGGTTTTGGGGCGCTCTGCATGAGCATCATTTAATTTACACGAGGACACATTTATTTTTTATTTTTATTTTTTTTAGGCATGGGGAGATCTAGGGGCATATTATCAAGAAAAGGGGTTAAGAAATTATCGCTTCTTTAGCGGCAGGAAAATGCTGCTAAAGCAGAGACAATGGGCTTGATAATATATCCTTATGAATTCCCATAGAAGCCCAGGTTCTGGTGATGACATGGGCTTCTATTTGAATTCTCAAGGACATATTAACAAGTCCATTATTGCCGCTTTTGTAGCAGTTTCCTGCCTTTAAAGCGGCGATAATTTTTACTCCGTCCTTGATAATATGCCCCTAAGTGATTTGCCCAGAATCCCAGGATGTGGACGCGACCCCAAAGCTCGAACCTTGGTTTCCCAGCTCCAAATAAGTCAGTCTAGAAGAGACCACAGCATCCTATCCCCACAGGCATCAGTAGCAGGAAAAGAGAAGCGACCAGTGAATTATTTTATACCATCTTTGGAACACGTATTTTTATCAGCCAGTTCAGAAGGACACGTGACCAGATTCATCAACTCAAACACAGACCTCTATCTTTACCCAAAAAAATGTGTATCATTGGAAAAATGGCACAGATATAGGAGGTGAAGAGGATTACCAAATTCACTACTAGTAAGGGACAAGACGCATGTACCCCATGCCGCTCCCGTCTCCACGCCACCGCCCCGCCAACAGCACAGAAATTTAAAGCTAGTCTCTGCTGATTCAATCCGAGGACACATTTTGTAAATTGTACCAGCAGCAGGAGACAACTGGTTTATCTGTGCTCCCCACCCAGGTGCAGTAATCTTTAAATCAAACAACATTTTCACCGATGTTACTGGCCTAATATGCTGAGAAAGGCACCACCTGCAGACATATTCCGTAAATAATCTTCGGGCAAATGCCTCAACATGCCCCCTTGTGTAGTCTTCGACGGCTCGACGCTCATGACGAGCTGGGCTCGTCATGAAGCACACTGCTCGTGCGCTGATGACGAGCCAGCTCGTCATGTAACATGCGGTTTCGCATTTCTCAGCGTACGAGCGGAAAAACCGCTGCACGCATGGGGTTAAATGATATACGATTTGGACAGTAAGAGCTACCATAAAGTGCTTACACATGCACTATATGTCATTGTATTTGCGCCCAAAGCCTCCTGCTAATGCCTGACAGATGCCCCCCTCAAGGTAACTTAATAAAGTATGTCACACCCAGACACCCATCTCCACGACCACCACCACCATTCTCCTACCATCTTGGATGCATTTCTGAGTTGTAAAAATGTGCTGTGTTTGAAAGGAGGAGACAACGCTGCGCCATCTTTTTCGCCTCGTGCTCCGCTTTCTGTAAGGAACGTGACCGGACGAGAGTAATGCAAGTTAGGCAACTCCCAGCACCCGGGAAGGATCGGATCCGTGGAGTGCTGAGTGGTTGCTGGCTGCGCGCCGGCCGCGGAGACGGCCCCTGGAGTGCGGGCCCCCCGCACCGCAGGGGCTGCGGGGGCCTGTGTTACACCCCTGGGATTGAGGACTTCCTGTACGACAATAGGGATGAACCACAAATGCATCTCTTGGGACAGCGGATGTCAGGCGCCCTCCTCAGGCAGGGCCATTCTCTGCTCCTGCAACTTGGGCTCTGGCCCGGTGAGAATGCTTACCTTCTACCCAGCAAAAGGAACGAATGATGGCCCGAAGGCTGAACAATGCAAACATTCACCCCCAGTCACAAACATATGGGTTTAATCCATTGTTCTTTTGCTCACCTCACCACCCCAAGTTGAACTCAGCCAACCCCAATATATCTAGGTCCAGATCTCTGTAGTGGGGTGAATGTATGACATTGTTCTGCATTCTGTCCATCAATTGTTGTTTTTACATTGGACACTCAGAGTGGGATGAGTATGCCCAGACGTGAGTCCCGTACTCTCCACACCACTACATTCAAGCTACCCTGGCTGATGAGGGGTGAAACCCTGACACCGCTCCTTGGATGCTTCTTTCCAGTCCAGGGAGGACCTGGCTTGGCGGTTCGGGCTGGACTGTTCCCATTGCGCACAGGGTCAAGACTGATGTGTATATGGATAGGTTCAAACTGGAAAGGCATTATGAGCAAAAAAACGATGGATTTAGGCCCAGATCTCTGTACTGGGGTGAATGTATGGCATTGTTCTGCATTCTGTCCATCAACTGTTGTTTTGCATTTGTCACCCCGAGTGGGATGGGTATGCTCAGACGTGAGTCCCATGCTCTCCACACCACTGGAGTCAATCTTTCCTGGCTGAAGAGGGGTGAAACCCCGAAACTGGTCCTAGGATGCTTGATTCCGGTCCAGGGAAGACATGGCTTGGCAGTTCAGGCTGGTCTGTTCCCATGAGGCACAGGGTTAAGGCTGATTTGAATATGGCCATGTCTGAACTGGGGTTGTGTGGAGTGCAAAAAACGATGGATTTAGGCCCAGATCTCTGTACTGGGTTGAATGTATGACATTGTTCTGCATTCTGTCCATCAACTGTGGTTTTTAGGTCGAGCCTAGACGAAAGCAAAGTGAAGCTTTGCTGTCTAGGGCTCGACAACTTATGTAATCACTTTTGGGGGAATGTGGACAGCAGACTGTCACGAGCTTCTCCTGCCGGAGATTAGACCTCGTGGGCGCACACGCCCAGCCGGCGCCATGCACATCCCCTGCCTGGTGCGCGCTGTTCAATGACTGAAAGTGAAACTGGCTGCAGTGCCTCGCATCTCGGGCTCAGGGCAACAGCAGGGCATGGGCGGAGTCCCTCTCTGGGGACTCGGACGCGGTTGGAGCCTCTCGGGACTCAGGGCAACAGCAGGGCATGGGCGTAGTCCCGCTCGGGGGACTCGATGTTCGTTGAGGCCTCACGGGCCTCATGGCACAAAAAGTCTCGGCCTGGAGGGGAGGGGCGGGCAGGGCACTGGCAATGTGCCCCGACGCCCCTCCTCTCTATTCGGGAATCACCGTGTCGGCTGGCGCTCGGCGGCGGCTCGGTCTCTCCTTCTCCAGCGGGGGCTCCCTCTTCTGCACGGGGCCCCCGCCATGGCTGGCACAGCATCGCCGGTCTCCCTCACGACTTGGGAGACCAGAGGACAACAGGCAAAGCTTCTGCAAGGCAGTGGGAGCGGACACACCTCTTCCCGGCCCCGCCCACAACCAGGCGGCGGGCCGGACATCTGCTACCCGTGTTTTTCTCCGGGCAGCGGCGGTGATTGTTCTCAGCTGCCTGTATAATGAGCTGTGTGCGACTGCCAATCATCTCCCACGGCCCCGGCTTGTTCACTTTCGGGACCGCAAAGAGGACTGCACTTTTTGTTAATGCCACAGAACAATATCAAGCCACTCACAATGATGTGTAGTGGCAACTGATCGAGAGCTCAGCAACCATTGCAGATACTTTCATAATGACAACATTTTTTGATCTGTGTCGCAAATTCACTTTAATTGACTAGGTTATCAATAGCTGCCTTAGTGATTATGATCAATGGGGACAATTGTAGAACACAAATAAGTTTACCAGTATACTTTTGTATTCATCTTATTAGTTCAATATTTTGATCACACCACCACAGCACGTTGGTATACTTTTTTTTTAGCTTAAATTGAACTTGTCAGTTTGGGTCTTGGCGATGTATGTAGTTACACGCAGTCGTCCAACATAAAAAGATCTGTTGTTTTTTACAAACTGAAGGGGGAAAAAATGTGTCCGATCAGCATTTATAGAAAAATGCGCGTATAGATGAAACATTCCATTTCCGTGTGCTGGAGATAGGGGCGCGTGGATTGTTGTGTGTTGCCATTGTGTGCACTCTGGATGTCCTAGGGAAAGAGCATGTGTGTTTTAAGTTCAGAACATCATAACTCCAAGAACTGAGCTCGAGGGAGACACCGGACTGTATCCAGCAGGATTTAATTATCGTTCATAATGCACTTTTGGAAGTAGAATGGACTTTTTTTACGGAAATTCTGAAAGAGTCGTACTCAAATTTGTGCAAATTCTTCCTTGCGTGTAATTTCTCGAAGGGCTCGGGCATCCATTGCCGAGTCAAGCCTTTGCGCCACAGGAAAGCCTTCGACCAGGCAGCCGCTTGGTTTTAGAGAGAGGTCATCTTTTTAGACTTCGAAGGATTCCGTAGTCCGTACCCGTGAATTGCAGGGTATGTTATTGAAACTGTGTGTTTGAATATTTGCCCCAATCTGTAGTTTTCCTTTCTATAACCCAGTTCTACGTTGTTTATTCTCTTTGAAAATCTTATACAAAACTATACCTTCCCATATTGAGTACATGTTGAGTAGGTCTTTTCTCCTGTCATTTGAAGAAATGTTTTCTTTTTTTAATGCTTTTGTTCACACACATTGAACTTTCTTCTCTGTTAAGTGCGTTTTTTTTGTTTATTCCAAATTGTAAAGTCTTGCATGGTGTTTTGTTGTTTCACGGTTTCATTTGCAAGGTCAAGTCAGATAATTTTTGTTTACACGTCTTTCTGTCTTGTACAGGAATATAAAGAAACTACATTGATCTGTTTACTTTTACCCTGAAAGTATATTTTATAATGTAGACATTAAACAAGAGGCATTTTATGAGTTTATTTTGGACGTGTGTGTTACATTTTTGTTCCAAACTATTTTTTTTCAATTACAATGCGCTAATACATTGTTAAACATATCGCAGGTTATTCCCTTTTGCACGTTTGGAAGAGTATAATGAGACTAACAAAGAAGCGGGGAGAAACGCATTGTGAAACCCCAGCTCAAAGGCTCCCCGTTTCTCTTTAAAGGTGCACAGAATGGGAGTCTGTGATTTCACTCTTCACACCCTTCCTTCGTCAGCGGAAGCCTTAAGAGGCACCCCGATTAGTGTGCGCCGATTCGGGGATTTGTTTTGCCATTCAGTGTTTTGTGGCCAGCAGGAAGTGAATGCTGACGGAGATTACATGACTGTCGGGCTTTTTGTAAGCTTTGCGTTGAAAGAGGTCCTCGGTTGCAGGATAGTTGGTTGCGCAGTAGGGTTCTGTACTTCAGCTTTGAGTTAGATGGCGTAAAAATAGGAAGCAGGGAGTAATGTAAATATTGTAAGTGATGAAGTGAAGGAATAAAAGACTGCACTGGGGTGTGTTGAATTTGAGAACATGGCCTGGGTTAGGTAATTTGTTATTTTGGGTGCGGTTTAAGCGTGTGTTTTAATTAGAAGGCCTTCACGCTGCTTCCTTCGATGTATGTGCACACTTGAGTTTTATTCACACGTAATCCTGCAAACAAGCAACACAAGCATTCAAAAAATACTGTTTGCATGTGTTGTATGCACAAATCTTTGTTATATGAGAGCCAAACCTACTGGCAATGCCAATTCTGGGAAAAAATGCAAAGTAAAACACATTGTTATGTACTACGACATAGCTAGAACTATCAAAATGCGAAACCTATTGCATTGCAAATGCTTGTTGCATTTGTCACCCCGAGTGGGATGGGTATGCTCAGACGTGAGTCCCAGGCTCTCCACACCACTGGAGTCAAGCTATCCAGGCTGATGACGGCTGATAGCCAGAAACCGGTCCTTGGATGCTTGATTCGGGCCTAGGATAGACATGGCTTGGTAGTTCAGGCTGGACTGTTCCCATGAGGCACAGGGTCAAGGCTGATTTGCATATGGCCATGTCTGAACTGGAAAGGAACGGCATGAGGAGCAAAATAACAATAGATCTAGGCCCTGATCGCTGTACTGGGGTGATTATTTGACATTGTGCAGTAATCTGTCCATCCATTTTTTCTTGCACACAGGGTCAGCACCACCAGCAGTGGGAATGGTATTGTGTTGCTGCTATGTTAGCTCGTCCTCTTGCACACAGGGTCAGCACCACCAGCAGTGGGAATGGTATTGTGTTGCTGCTATGTTAGCTCGTCCTCTTGCACACAGGGTCAGCACCACCAGCAGTGGGAATGGTATTGTGTTGCTGCTATGTTAGCTCGTCCACTTGCACACAGGGTCAGCACCACCAGCAGTGGGAATGGTATTGTGTTGCTGCTATGTTAGCTCGTCCACTTGCACACAGGGTCAGCACCACCAGCAGTGGGAATGGTATTGTGTTGCTGCTATGTTAGCTCGTCCTCTTGCACACAGGGTCAGCACCACCAGCAGTGGGAATGGTAATGTGTTGCTGCTATGTTAGCTCGTCCACTTGCACACAGGGTCAGCACCACCAGCAGTGGGAATGGTATTGTGTTGCTGCTATGTTAGCTCGTCCACTTGCACACAGGGTCAGCACCACCAGCAGTGGGAATGGTATTGTGTTGCTGCTATGTTAGCTCGTCCTCTTGCACACAGGGTCAGCACCACCAGCAGTGAGAATGGTATTGTGTTGCTGCTATGTTAGCTAATCCGCTTGCACACAGGGTCGGCACCACCAGCAGTGGGAATGGTATTGTGTTGCTGCTATGTTAGCTCGTCCTCTTGCACACGGGGTCAGCACCACCAGCAGTGGGAATGGTAATGTGTTGCTGCTATGTTAGCTCGTCCACTTGCACACAGGGTCAGCACCACCAGCAGTGGGAATGGTAATGTGTTGCTGCTATGTTAGCTCGTCCACTTGCACACAGTGTCAGCACCACCAGCAGTGAGAATGGTATTGTGTTGCTGCTATGTTAGCTAATCCGCTTGCACACAGGGTCGGCACCACCAGCAGTGGGAATGGTATTGTGTTGCTGCTATGTTAGCTCGTCCTCTTGCACACATGGTCAGCACCACCAGCAGTGGGAATGGTATTGTGTTGCTGCTATGTTAGCTCGTCCACTTGCACACAGGATCAGCACCACCAGCAGTGGGAATGGTATTGTGTTGCTGCTATGTTAGCTCGTCCACTTGCACACAGGATCAGCACCACCAGCAGTGGGAATGGTATGGTGTTGCTGCTATGTTAGCTCGTCCACTTGCACACAGGGTCAGCACCACCAGCAGCAGGTGGAATGGTTTTACGTTGCTGCTATGTCTGTGTACAGGGTCCGCACCACCAGCAGCAGGTGGAATGGTTTTACGTTGCTGCTACATCAGGGCACAGGGTCAGCACCACCAACAGCAGGTGGAATGGTTTTACGTTGCTGCTCTGTCAGTGCTAGGGGTCAGCACCACCAGCAGCAGGTGGAATGGTTTTACGTTGCTGCTACATCAGTGCACAGGGTCAGCACCACCAGCAGCAGGTGGAATGGGTTTACATTGCTGCTACGTCAGTGCACATGGTCAGCACCACCAGCAGCAGGTGGAATGGTTTTAAGTTGCTGCTATGTCAGTGCACAGGGTCAGCACCACCAGCAGCAGGTGGAATGGTTTTAAGTTGCTGCTCTGTCAGTGCACAGGGTCAGCACCTCCAGCAGCAGGTGGAATGGTTTTACGTTGCTGCTCTGTCAGTGCACAGGGTCAGCACCACCAGCAGCAGGTGGAATGGTTTTACGTTGGTGCTATGTCAGTGCACAGGGTCAGCACCACCAGCAGCAGGTGGAATGGTTTTACGTTGCTGCTACGTCAGTGCACAGGGTCAGCACCACCAGCAGCAGGTGGAATGGTTTTACATTGCTGCTATGTCAGTGTACAGGGTCAGCACCACCAGCAGCAGGTGGGATGGTTTTATGTTGCAGCTACGTCAGTGCACAGGGTCAGCACCACCAGCAGCAGGTGGAATGGTTTTACGTTGCTGCTATGTCAGTGCACAGGGTCAGCACCACCAGCAGCAGGTGGAATGGTTTTAAGTTGCTGCTCTGTCAGTGCACAGGGTCAGCACCACCAGCAGCAGGTGGAATGGTTTTACGTTGCTGCTATATCAGTGCACAGGGTCAGCACCACAGCAGCAGGTGGATTGGTTTTACGTTGCTGCTATGTCAGTGCACAGGGTCAGCACCACCAGCAGCAGGTGGAATGGTTTTAAGTTGCTGCTCTGTCAGTGCACAGGGTCAGCACCACCAGCAGCAGGTGGAATGGTTGTACGTTGCTGCTATATCAGTGCACAGGGTCAGCACCACCAGCAGCAGGTGGATTGGTTTTACATTGCTGCTACGTCAGTGCACAGGGTCAGCACCACCAGCAGCAGGTGGAATGGTTTTACGTTGCTGCTATGTCAGTGCACAGGGTCAGCACCACCAGCAGCAGGTGGAATGGTTTTAAGTTGCTGCTCTGTCAGTGCACAGGGTCAGCACCACCAGCAGCAGGTGGAATGGTTTTACGTTGCTGCTATATCAGTGCACAGGGTCAGCACCACCAGCAGCAGGTGGATTGGTTTTACGTTGCTGCTACGTCAGTGCACAGGGTCAGCACCACCAGCAGCAGGTGGAATGGTTTTACGTTGCTGCTATGTCAGTGCACAGGGTCAGCACCACCAGCAGCAGGAATCGTTATTGTGGTTTGGTGTAGAGTGTCATGCACTGGGTGAGCAGCAGCGGAACGGTGTGCTGACTGCTCAGGGAAGTTGCAAGGCACTATTAGGGCAATCAAAAGTGGGGCACTCAATTCAATTCAAATAAACTTTATTTGGTTTCATGTCGGAAAACCATAAAAGTTACAAGGTTACAGGTACATAAAAACAGTAATACATTAAAACATGATTATAAAAATTAGACCCTATACACAATTTATGGGGAAAACACAATATCAAACCTCCCCAATTGATCAAAACCTTAAAGTGCAATGTGGTCGTAAAACATAACCTCCCATTTCATTAACTATATGGAGGATGCTAGGCCAGATAGATCCTACACACATCATCCGTTTTTAAACCTCCATACATGCCCTGGATTTTACAGTAGCATTTAAGAACCCCACTACAAAATAAATACAGTCCTCTTTCAGCAATTGAAGATACAATAGTGCAGGACGGGCCTGAATAAAATTCATTCTTTTTAGATACGTTTGAGGGGCTTCATAAAACTAATTGAAACATAAAGTGCAGCTGGTTCTGTGGAGACTGTCCGTCGCAGCCACGGGGAGCTCGCACTTGGCCGCAACTGCATCCCTCAGGCCTGGCGAGCAAGAGGTGAAAAAGGTTCATCCGAAACCTAGTTAACCGCATCGCTGCGGCGCATTTTCCCGCTGTGCGCTGGATAAACCAGTAGCCCGCGGTTCATGACGAGCTCAACTCATCATGAGCGTACGAGAGGTGTACCTCATGACGAGCTGAGCTCGTCATCAGCGTGGAAGGGGTTAATAAGAACCTCTTGTGTATCGATAGAAACCCCATTAGATAAGGTTCCGTTATCAGAATTATTTTGAGCATTAAACATGTACAAACACTGTGTTTCAGCAACTCCTGCACCTTCCTGTCCAATTTCCTTGAGGTTAAGAAGGCTACACTAATTCATTCCACATCCTTCTTAACAATGGATTCAGGGTTACAGAATAGATCAGCGGTGCCCTAGCCCTTCCAGGCTGGTTTTAATGTAGTTAAGCCAGGAAATTCGAGATGCATTATCGAGAGACATACACTCTCTTAAAATTAAATGGTTAAGAGTTAGCTCTTTGTTTAACCAGCACCTCAACCAAAACACGAGAGGGGGCAGCGCAAGGACCCACAATTCCTCATGGACCACTAGGTCAGATATTCAGCGCGAAACACACAACAGGGGCTTCAGAAAGTCATTCTCAGCCACCTGGAGAGAATCCATAGCAATGTACCCCCAGAAAATTGCTGCATTCACCCGGACCAAGTCTCCCTTTTTCCTCAAGATTAATGGACCCCATTTTAATTGATCATCAAAAAGAACCCCTAAATAAGAAAAAACTTTAGTGCGGGGGATTTTAGCAGGGCCAACACTGAATTGAAATGTTTTTTGGGTCGTTGCCCCACTTGCATTATGTAAGATTTTGAATTATTTATTGCCAGATCCCGGTCCATCATAAAACTGGAGAACGCTGTTAATAGAGATTGCAAACCTGTCACAGTCCTGGATATAAGGACGGCATCGTCCGCATAAAGCAAGACGGGGATGCCACGCCACCCTACACACAGGTAATTAACCCCAGTGGCTCTTAGTTCAGTTTCCAGATCATTAATGTAAAGATTAAACAAAAATGAAGCCAGGATGCACCCTTGCCGTACTCTCCTCTTTGTCTCAAGGTCCCTAGTGACCCGAAGGTCCTGCGAAAACCTAATGTTACCCTTAGTGGACTTATGCAAATCCTCTAAAAAATGAACAATACTGTTATCCGCGCCCACTGCCCTCATGGACTGCCACAATTTAGCCCTGTTGACACAGTCAAATGCGGAGGACAAGTCCATGAAGGCAAGGTCAACAGTACCGTGGCGGGCAACAGTATACTTGCTCAGTAACATAGATAAATGGAGACACTGATCAACAGCAGAGCGCCCCGACCGAAATCCAAACTGGACATCCGACAGGATCTGGTGCCCATGTGGATAGTCTCTGCAAGAGAATCCGTCCAACAACCTTAACCACTGAGTCAAGGAGGGAGATTGGCCTGGAACAGTGGGTGCTATTCCTGTCACCCTTCTTAAAAACAGGGACTGTGGTGGAAGAGGCCCAAGACTGAGGACAGCCTTTCATTGTAGCAGCGTTAAACACAGTCCACTCCAGTACCGGAGCCCAGAGCAAAGGGTTGGACTTACACAGGTCCGGAGGAATACCATCTGGGGGATGTATGACATTACAACGCATGCTTTTACCACGCATGCCTTTACATCGCAGGTTTTATAACGCATGCTGTTACAACGCATAGTGTTGAGGGGTGCTGGATAGTGAATACTTTAATATACTATTCCAACTCCAGTCCCCGTGGATAGTAGGGAAGGTGTTGGAGAGTAAATGAAATCGATTCCCTATCCTAGAGCACCCCCCAGCGCAATGCATTGTAATGGCATGCGTTGTAAAAGTTGCGTTGTAAAGGATGTTTCCCCCATCTGGGCCCAGGGCTTTGTTTTTGGATAGCCCTGCAATGCCTACAACCTCACCCTTTTCAAAGTGGGACCCTCAAGATACAGGTCCTGGCACAGGGGCGTGCGCTGGATACTCTGCCAGGCGGTAGCCTTGTCCCGATGGGTGGCATTGTCCTGGCACAGCAGCAGAGAGAGCCCACACTCTGGGCACTCCCCACTCACTGCAATGAATGGGCATCTGTTGGCTGATTTACAGCCCATAGAATATCACTGCTGCAAATGCCAAGTTTAATATAGAATAATTACATAGCATGTGAGGAAAACATTAGCCAACTTAAAGCTGTGACGCTCATAAAGATGTAATAATGCAGGGAGTTTTCACTCCGCTGAAAGTGACCCAGGCGTTTCACTAATGATGCCTTTGGAAAGCATGCCTAGGTGTGGCCAAGAAGCACATCTATTATCCCTCACTTTGAGACCCACCCAAGGGCCTTTAAAAGCCATCTGAGACTCTGGCCAGAGAGCACCGGTCGCCCACTCCGGCAGCATCACCATGAAGGCCGCAGGAAGCCTCCTCTTCGTGGTCCTCGCCCTCTGGACAGCGGAGGTGCTCTCAGCACACGGTACGGTGACAACTCTTTATTCTTTTTCTTATCAAGGGAGACTTTTAGGAGTTTGCATGCATGCATGTGCTATTCCTGCAGCGCCAACCCCATACAATGCAGCAAAGTAATGTACAGGGTCCAAAAGAAGCCTTATTAGAGGGGTGGCCGCGGGGAGTGGGCGGGTATTACATTGTGATGCAGTGCACTTTAAAGAGGTGCGTTCTCATCTCTCCCCAAAGTCACAGCATCTATAACAAGAGTTAGGAGACTAAAGTGCATCAACTAGACTGTGTCATGAGGTGGATAAATATGCTTGAACGATACTTAATCAAGGACTTGAAACTCTCACCCATGAATGGTACATGCTTCATCACAGGGTGCCCCTACACCCTGAGCACAGCACTGAACCCTCACCCACCAATAGACCATGCTTCATCACAGGGTGCCCCTACACCCTGGGCCCAGCACTGAACCCTCACCCACCAGTAGAGAATGCTTCATCAGAGGGTGCCCCTACACCCTGGGCACAGCACTGAACCCTCACCCACCAGTAGAGCATGCTTCATCAGAGGGTTCCCCTACACCTGGGCACAGCACTGAACCCTCACCCACCAGTAGAGCATGCTTCATCACAGGGTGCCCCTACACCCTGGGCACAGCACTGAACCCTCACCTACCAGTAGAGCATGCTTCATCAGAGGGTGCCCCTACACCTGGACACAGCACTGAATCCTCACCCACCAGTAGAGCATGCTTCATCACAGGGTGCCCCTACACCCTGGGCACAGCACTGAACCCTCACCTACCAGTAGAGCATGCTTCATCAGAGGGTGCCCCTACACCTGGACACAGCACTGAATCCTCACCCACCAGTAGAGCATGCTTCATCGCAGGGTGCCCCTACACCTGGGCACAGCACTGAACCCTTACCCACCAGTAGAGCATGCTTCATCACAGGGTGCCCCTACACCTGGGCGCAGCACTGAATCCTCACCCACCAGTAGAGCATGCTTCATCAGAGGGTGCCCCTACACCCTGGATGCAGCACTGAACCCTCACCCACCAGTAGAGCATGCTTCATCACAGGGTGCTTCTACACCCTGGGCACAGCACTGAACCCTCACTCACCAGTAGAGCATGCTTCATCAGAGGGTGCCCCTACACCCTGGATGCTGCACTGAACCCTCACCCACCAGTAGAGCACGCTTCATCACAGGGTGCCCCTACACCCTGGGCACAGCACTGAACCCTCACCCACCAGTAGAGCATGCTTCATCACAGGGTGCCCCTACACCCTGGGCACAGCACTGAACCCTCACCCACCAGTAGAGCATGATTCATCAGAGGGTGCCCCTACACCCTGGATGCAGCACTGAACCCTCACCCACCAGTAGAGCATGCTTCATCACAGGGTACCCCTACACCCTGGGCACAGCACTGAACCCTCACCCACCAGTAGAGCATGCTTCATCAGAGGGTGCCCCTACACCCTGGATGCAGCACTGAACCCTCACCCACGAGTAGAGCATGCTTCATCACAGGGTGCCCCTACACCTGGGCACAGCACTGAACCCTCACCCACCAGTAGAGCATGCTTCATCACAGGGTGCCCCTACACCCTGGACACAGCACTGAACCCTCACCCACCAGTAGAGCATGCTTCATCAGAGGGTGCCCCTACACCCTGGATGCAGCACTGAACCCTCACCCACCAGTAGAGCATGCTTCATCACAGGGTGCCCCTACACCTGGGCACAGCACTGAACCCTCACCCACCAGTAGAGCATGCTTCATCACAGGGTGCCCCTTCACCCTGGGCACAGCACTGAACCCTCACCTACCAGTAGAGCATGCTTCATCAGAGGGTGCCCCTACACCCTGGATGCAGCACTGAACCCTCACCCACCAGTAGAGCATGCTTCATCACAGGGTGCCCCTATACCTGGGCACAGCACTGAATACTCACCCACCAGTAGAGCATGCTTCATCACAGGGTGCCCCTACACCTGGGCACAGCACTGAACCCTTACCCACCAGTAGAGCATGCTTCATCACAGGGTGCCCCTACACCCTGGATGCAGCACTGAACCCTCACCCACCAGTAGAGCATGCTTCATCATAGGGTGCCCCTACACCCTGGGCCCAGCACTGAACCCTCACCCACCAGTAGAGAATGCTTCATCAGAGGGTGCCCCTACACCCTGGATGCAGCACTGAACCCTCACCCACCAGTAGAGCATGCTTCATCACAGGGTGCCCCTACACCTGGGCACAGCACTGAACCCTCACCCACCAGTAGAGCATGCTTCATCACAGGGTGCCCCTACACCCTGGGCACAGCACTGAACCCTCACCTACCAGTAGAGCATGCTTCATCAGAGGGTGCCCCTACACCCTGGATGCAGCACTGAACCCTAACCCACCAGTAGAGCATGCTTCATCACAGGGTGCCCCTACACCTGGGCACAGCACTGAATCCTCACCCACCAGGAGAGCATGCTTCATCACAGGGTGCCCCTACACCTGGGCACAGCACTGAACCCTTACCCACCAGTAGAGCATGTTTCATCACAGGGTGCCCCTACACCCTGGGCACAGCACTGAACCCTCACCCACCAGTAGAGCATGCTTTATCACAGGGTGCCCCTACACCCTGGGCACAGCACTGAACCCTCACCCACCAGTAGAGCATGCTTCATCACAGGGTGCCCCTACACCCTGGATGCAGCACTGAACCCTCACCCACAAGTAGAGCATGCTTCTTTACAAGGTGCCCCTACACCTGGGCGTAGCACTGAATCCTCACCCACCAGTAGAGCATGCTTCATCACAGGGTGCCCCTACACCCTGGATGCAGCACTGAACCCTCACCCACCAGTAGAGCATGCTTCATCACAGGGTGCCCCTACACCTGGGCACAGCACTGAACCCTCACCCACCAGTAGAGCATGCTTCATCACAGGGTGCCCCTACACCCTGGGCACAGCACTGAATCCTCACCCACCAGCAAAGCATGCTTCACCACAGGGTGCCCCTACACCTGGGCAGAGCACTGAATACTCACCCACCAGTAGAGCATGCTTCATCACTGGGTGCCCCTACACCCTGGATGCAGCACTGAACCCTCACCCACCAGTAGAGCATGCTTCATCAAAGGATGCTGCCCCTACACCTGGGCACAGCACTGAATCCTCACCCACCAGTAGAGCATGCTTCATCACAGGGTGCCCCTACACCTGGGCACAGCACTGAACCCTCACCCACCAGTAGAGCATGCTTCATCAGAGGGTGCCCCTACACCCTGGATGCAGCACTGAACCCTCACCCACCAGTAGAGCATGCTTCATCACAGGGTGCCCCTACACCTGGGCACAGCACTGAATCCTCACCCGCCAGTAAAGCATGCTTCACCACAGGGTGCCTCTACACCTGGGCAGAGCACTGAATACTCACCCACCAGTAGAGCATGCTTCATCACTGGGTGCCCCTACACCCTGGATGCAGCACTGAACACTCACCCACCAGTAGAGCATGCTTCATCAGAGGGTGCTGCCCCTACACCTGGGCACAGCACTGAATCCTCACCCACCAGTAGAGCATGCTTCATCACAGGGTGCCCCTACACCTGGGCACAGCACTGACCCTCATCCACCAGTAGAGCATGCTTCATCACAGGGTGCCCCTACACCCTGGGCACAGCACTGAACCCTCACCTACCAGTAGAGCATGCTTCATCAGAGGGTGCCCCTACACCCTGGATGCAGCACTGAACCCTCACCTACCAGTAGAGCATGCTTCATCACAGGGTGCCCCTAACCCTGGGCACAGCACTGAATCCTCACCCACCAGTAGATCATGCTTCATTACAGGGTGCACGTACACCTGGGCACAGCACTGAACCCTCACCCACCAGTAGAGCATGCTTCATCACAGGGTGCCCCTACACCCTGGGCACAGCACTGAACTCACCCACCAGTAGAGCATGCTTCATCAGAGGGTGCCCCTACACCCTGGATGCAGCACTGAACCCTCACCCACCAGTAGAGCATGCTTCATCACAGGGTGCCCCTACACCTGGGCACAGCACTGAATCCTCGCCCACCAGTAGAGCATGCTTCACCACAGGGTGCCCCTACACCTGGGCACAGCACTGAATACTCACCCACCAGTAGAGCATGCTTCATCACAGGGTGCCCCTACACCATGGATGCAGCACTGAACCCTCACCCACCAGTAGAGCATGCTTCATCACAGGGTGCCCCTACACCTGGGCACAGCACTGAATCCTCACCCACCAGTAGAGCATGCTTCATCACAGGGTGCCCCTACACCTGGGCACAGCACTGAATCCTCACCCACCAGGAGAGCATGCTTCATCACAGGGTGCCCCTACACCTGGGCACAGCACTGAACCCTTACCCACCAGTAGAGCATGTTTCATCACAGGGTGCCCCTACACCCTGGGCACAGCACTGAACCCTCACCCACCAGTAGAGCATGCTTCATCACAGGGTGCCCCTACACCCTGGATGCAGCACTGAACCCTCACCCACAAGTAGAGCATGCTTCTTTACAGGGTGCCCCTACACCTGGGCGTAGCACTGAATCCTCACCCACCAGTAGAGCATGCTTCATCACAGGGTGCCCCTACACCCTGGATGCAGCACTGAACCCTCACCCACCAGTAGAGCATGCTTCATCACAGGGTGCCCCTACACCCTGGATGCAGCACTGAACCCTCACCCACCAGTAGAGCATGCTTCATCACAGGGTGCCCCTACACCTGGGCACAGCACTGAACCCTCACCCACCAGTAGAGCATGCTTCATCACAGGGTGCCCCTACACCCTGGGCAAAGCACTGAACCCTCACCCACCAGTAGAGCATGCTTCATCAGAGGGTGCCCCTACACCCTGGATGCAGCACTGAACCCTCACCCACAAGTAGAGCATGCTTCATCACAGGGTGCCCCTACACCTGGGCACAGCACTGAATCCTCACCCACCAGCAAAGCATGCTTCACCACAGGGTGCCCCTACACCTAGGCAGAGCACTGAATACTCACCCACCAGTAGAGCATGCTTCATCACTGGGTGCCCCTACACCCTGGATGCAGCACTGAACCCTCACCCACCAGTAGAGCATGCTTCATCAAAGGATGCTGCCCCTACACCTGGGCACAGCACTGAATCCTCACCCACCAGTAGAGCATGCTTCATCACAGGGTGCCCCTACACCCTGGATGCAGCACTGAACCCTCACCCACAAGTAGACGCATGCTTCATCACAGGGTGCCCCTACACCTGGGCACAGCACTGAACCCTCACCCACCAGTAGAGCATGCTTCATCAGAGGGTGCCCCGACACCCTGGATGCAGCACTGAACCCTCACCCACCAGTAGAGCATGCTTCATCAAAGGATGCTGCCCCTACACCTTTGCACAGCACTGAATCCTCACCCACCAGTAGAGCATGCTTCATCACAGGGTGCCCCTACACCTGGGCACAGCACTGAACCCTCACCCACCAGTAGAGCATGCTTCATCAGAGGGTGCCCCTACACCCTGGATGCAGCACTGAACCCTCACCCACCAGTAGAGCATGCTTCATCACAGGGTGCCCCTACACCTGGGCACAGCACTGAATCCTCACCCACCAGTAAAGCATGCTTCACCACAGGGTGCCCCTACACCTGGGCAGAGCACTGAATACTCACCCACCAGTAGAGCATTGCTTCATCACTGGGTGCCCCTACACCCTGGATGCAGCACTGAACACTCACCCACCAGTAGAGCATGCTTCATCAGAGGGTGCTGCCCCTACACCTGGGCACAGCACTGAATCCTCACCCACCAGCAGAGCATGCTTCATCACAGGGTGCCCCTACACCTGGGCACAGCACTGACCCTCATCCACCAGTAGAGCATGCTTCATCACAGGGTGCCCCTACACCCTGGGCACAGCACTGAACCCTCACCTACCAGTAGAGCATGCTTCATCAGAGGGTGCCCCTACACCCTGGATGCAGCACTGAACCCTCACCCACAAGTAGACGCATGCTTCATCACAGGGTGCCCCTACACCTGGGCACAGCACTGAACCCTCACCCACCAGTAGAGCATGCTTCATCAGAGGGTGCCCCGACACCCTGGATGCAGCACTGAACCCTCACCCACCAGTAGAGCATGCTTCATCAAAGGATGCTGCCCCTACACCTTTGCACAGCACTGAATCCTCACCCACCAGTAGAGCATGCTTCATCACAGGGTGCCCCTACACCTGGGCACAGCACTGAACCCTCACCCACCAGTAGAGCATGCTTCATCAGAGGGTGCCCCTACACCCTGGATGCAGCACTGAACCCTCACCCACCAGTAGAGCATGCTTCATCACAGGGTGCCCCTACACCTGGGCACAGCACTGAATCCTCACCCACCAGTAAAGCATGCTTCACCACAGGGTGCCCCTACACCTGGGCAGAGCACTGAATACTCACCCACCAGTAGAGCATTGCTTCATCACTGGGTGCCCCTACACCCTGGATGCAGCACTGAACACTCACCCACCAGTAGAGCATGCTTCATCAGAGGGTGCTGCCCCTACACCTGGGCACAGCACTGAATCCTCACCCACCAGCAGAGCATGCTTCATCACAGGGTGCCCCTACACCTGGGCACAGCACTGACCCTCATCCACCAGTAGAGCATGCTTCATCACAGGGTGCCCCTACACCCTGGGCACAGCACTGAACCCTCACCTACCAGTAGAGCATGCTTCATCAGAGGGTGCCCCTACACCCTGGATGCAGCACTGAACCCTCACCCACCAGTAGAGCATGCTTCATCACAGGGTGCCCCTAACCCTGGGCACAGCACTGAATCCTCACCCACCAGTAGATCATGCTTCATCACAGGGTGCACGTACACCTGGGCACAGCACTGAACCCTCACCCACCAGTAGAGCATGCTTCATCACAGGGTGCCCCTACACCCTGGGCACAGCACTGAACTCACCCACCAGTAGAGCATGCTTCATCAGAGGGTGCCCCTAAACCCTGGATGCAGCACTGAACCCTCACCCACCAGTAGAGCATGCATCATCACTGGGTGCCCCTACACCTGGGCACAGCACTGAATCCTCACCCACCAGTAGAGCATGCTTCACCACAGGGTGCCCCTACACCTGGGCACAGCAATGAATACTCACCCACCAGTAGAGCATGCTTCATCACAGGGTGCCCCTACACCATGGATGCAGCACTGAACCCTCACCCACCAGTAGAGCATGCTTCATCACATGGTGCCCCTACACCTGGGCACAGCACTGAATCCTCACCCACCAGTAGAGCATGCTTCATCACAGGGTGCCCCTACACCTGGGCACATCACTGAATCCTCACCCACCAGTAGAGCATGCTTCTTCACAGGGTGCTCCTACACCTGGGCACAGCACTGAATCCTCACCCACCAGTAGAGCATGCTTCATCACAGGGTGCTCCTACACCTGGGCACAGCACTGAACCCTCACCCACCAGTAGAGCATGCTTCATCACAGGGTGCCCCTACACCTGGGCACAGCACTGAATCCTCACCCACCAGTAGAGTATGCTTCATCACAGGGTGCCCCCGCACCTGGGCACAGCACTGAATCCTCACCCACCAGTAGAGCATGCTTCATCACAGGGTGCCCCTACACCTGGGCACAGCACTGAATCCTCACCCACCAGTAGAGTATGCTTCATCACAGGGTGCCCCATCACAGGGTGCCCCTACACCTGGGCACAGCACTGAATCCTCACCGGCCAGTAGAGCATGCTTCATCACAGGGTGCCCCTACACCTGGGCACAGCACTGAATCCTCATCCACCAGTAGAGCATGCTTCATCACAGGGTGCCCCTACACCTGGGCACAGCACTGAATCCTCACCCACCAGTAGAGCATGCTTCATCACAGGGTGCTCCTACACCTGGGCACAGCACTGAATCCTCACCCACCAGTAGAGCATGCTCCATCACAGGGTGCCCCTACACCTGGGCACAGCACTGAATCCTCACCCACCAGTTGAGCATGCTTCATCACAGGGTGCCCCTACACCTGGGCAGAGCACTGAATCCTCACCCACCAGTAGAGCATGCTTCATCACAGGGTGCCCCTACACCTGGGCACAGCACTGAATCTACTTCATGGTGCTAAAATAGCTGGTTCTTTCTGCACTCAGACACTAGTGCTTAATTTGTGCCAGTGTATTTCGATGCTTGGCACCTGCACTTAATTTTTAACACCAACACTTATGACAGCGGTCACATGGTGGCGCTGTTTGTGTAGTCTAGAGATACGCTACACAACAGTTATTTTAATTCAGTTTGCTTGAAAAACAACTAGTTCCTGCCACCCAAGCTTAGTTATACGTTTGGGGGCCTCAAATTGTCAAACTTGACCGTTAGTATTTGAATAGGTACTGACATTGGCAGCGCCGGCAGGGGCAGTTGATGGCACAAGCTGCAGTAGACTCCTGGCACTTTAAATTTCAACAAATTAGCACTAAATCTGCTTCATGGCGCTAGCATAGGTGCTTCTTCCTCCTTTTTTAGTTTTTGGAAAGGGGGTGGTATATTGTGAACTAAATTTCCCTCGCCCTCCCCTTCAGCATACTTTCGATACATACAAGGTAGGCGTAAGACCTGCCAGTTGCAGAAGTAAATGTCGGTTGAGAATCAGAGCCACTCCCCAGCTCGCGGGCGGCCCAAGGGCGTCGAAGCGCCCCAGGGGGCATGCTCTGCAGATGTCCATGAACACAAGGGTGTCTGATGCAACTGCACGGCGGAAAGGAGTACCCATTTGAGTTTACTCCTCCAGCCAAGAGGGTGTATAGGAAAAGATACTATGGTTTAGAAGGAGAACATGCGGAGCAGGGTAGCGCCTCGCTGCTACACCAGGAGTTTTAGAAAGATTGGGGTGCAGATTTACAAGCCCCTTGCGCCACTTTTGCGTAATTTTTAACATGAGAAAAATTATGCAAAAGTGGCGCCAGGGGCTTGTAAATCTGCCCCTTAGTATTGAGTTGCGCTTGTGCGGCAAAACGCAAGGGGATGAAAGTGCGAGGCAGCGCTATAGTCATTTGTATGAAGCCATGCAAGGCCACCTTGCAAGACAATAAGTGGCATATTTACAAGGAAGTGGCGGAGCGTGGCGTTAGCCTCCTTGTCTTAACGCCGCGCTCTGCTACTTCTGAAACGCAGGGCTGCACCAAATTTACACTAATATGGTGCAGCCCTGTGTCCCCCCTGCGCTGGTGCTACATTTAGCAGTCTAGCGCCAACCCAGGCACCCTGGCACCGTAGAGCAAGGGTGCCTGTGCTTGTGGTGAGGGAGGGAAGATTGCTTCTATGCAGGGAGGTCTCCCCTCCTGCACATAAACCATCAATGGCCTGTTGTTGTTTCTATGTGTGCTGCTCAATGCAGGAATGAAGCAGTTCTCCCCATTTCACCTGTTTAAGAGCAGATTTTTGCTGATCCTAATTTTGGCGCTGCCTCCTAATTATGCTGTCCTTGTAAATAGGGGGCGGCGTCAAAATCAAATGTTGGAACACAACACACATTGCCCTCTCCTTTCACACTAAGTGTAGCTTGAAAGGGGGCCTTATTTACAAGGCAGCGTTAATCCACATTACGTGGCTTAACTCTGCCTTGTAAATAAGGTGAATCACATATCGCCACAGGAACGTCACTAAAAGTGACGTTCCTGTGGTGATAGGGGCTTGTACATATGCCCCTGAGAGCCATGATAAATATAGAGTAACACAACACTGTGCAAATAGCTGCGTTTCGTTACTCTGCCCCAGGGAGGCGTTCCATGGGTGGACGTAGATGTTCCCACACACCCACCCAAGGATTGTAGCACATTCCCAGATATACCATTACTGGTAGACCTGGTATTGTGTCAGAATGCTACGCCTTCCCAGGCGAGGCGAAACAAGGACAAAAATCTTTATTTTTACCCCTTTTTTCCCTTTCTATGTGTCCTGCATTCTGCAGCAAAACATAGAAAGACAAAGATGCCTCAGTGTATTGTTTGTGTGCAGGAAATTGTCCCTTCCTGCACAAGGAGAATCATATCTGCAGCGAAGACACCCTGGCACCATGACCAGTGCTTAATTTGTGAAAAAATAACTGTCAGGGCTCTCATGATGAAGACACAGAGCAATTACTTGTGCACAGAGTATAATAATCCTGTTATGTGGGTCATGCGCTTGCGCTGGGGACTTTACTAAGAACCCTTGTGCATAATAAATGAGGCTAGTTTCAAAGAAACCAATCCACCCTTATTCAGTACATAACTGGGTAAATGTCAGTACTAGAACTGTAATGCAGAGCAAGGTAGGACAAATGTAGGTAAAAGGTTGCTTTGATACTTACGCCTAGGTTGGGGAACACTTCCACGGCACCATGGCAGTGTTTTAGAATCTGAAAGCTAAGCTTTACCGGGGGTTCGTAAACTCAGACACTTAGGGGCAGAGTGGGCGGCACTGGTGGGAGAGCTTCCTTTGTGGTAACAGCTAAGTAAGTGGAATGATGAAACCAGAGTTTAATTTTTGAACGTGCTCGTGCATTCATTCTGCTGATGTGTCCTTTTCAGAGCCTGATGGCCGACGCTGCCCTCAAGAGTGCCGACCCGGGCCTGGGAATAGAGGATGCTCCAAGAACCAGAGATGTGTCAAAGTGACGTATTGCGACGGCTGGGAGTGCAAACCAGACGGCGGTGAGTTGGAAGAATGTTAGGCACCCGCATGGTACCCGCATAAGACCCCCACCCCTCACTCCAATGCTCCTAAACTGGAAGACACTCACACAGGGTAATTCAAAACCTGTGCACCCTCTGGCTTTAGCAAGAGAACCACTGCATGAAACTAGAAGGATGGCATCTGAGAAACAGATAGCTCCTCAGGTGCCTATCAGAAAGATTGACAAAGGCAATAGGTTTTTAAAAGAGAAAGCATTATTTGGGATTCACTTGTTTTCCAGTTATGATGAACACTGTACTTGTTCTGAGTGTGACAACAATGAGTCGATATTGGCTGGTATATCTATTTATATAGACCATTGCATGTCTAATATTTGAGGAGAATTTGGCCTGCCTTGTAAATTGACCTGGGCTGGAACACCCCTCAGTACCAAACTGTGGACCCAGAACACCATGAAGATGCCCAACATAGCAGGAGAACATGTTAGCCAGGTGATGCACAGAATCCCAGACTTCCATTATCTTCCATCACTCAACAGGCATGGCCCACAGTGTCCATCCGGAAGAGGATGGACTAAAAACCAAAGAAACTTTAAGACAAGAAAAGAAAAATGAGCCGAGAAGGAACTGTCCCTACAACCCATCCTCACTCCTCCAAAATGGAGGAGGAGGACCAGCTGAATCATAACCAATCCAGTTGGAGTTTCAATAACAATCCAATGGGGGGTTCACAAAGTAACGTAATCCCTCCCTGTTACAGAGCGTGGGTAGACAAAAAAAAAGAAAACCATCACTGGATAACAACCTTTTCAAGAAAGTACAGTGCAGGATCAACTACAGACAATATCTTTCTATTCAAGGGAGTGCAGCGCACAACCTATCAAAGTCAATAACTCCCTGATCATTAGAGTGAATGAATGAATGAATGATTACCTATTTGTATAGCTCATGGCTACCCGGAGGCATCCCAGCGCTTGGACCACGTTCATTCTCAGAAGTCTAGGCAAACAGGAAGGTTTTCAACATCTTCCTGAACCTAAGGTGGTTTACTTCCATTCTGACGGAGTCTGGCCGATTATTCCAGAGTTTTGTGGCCTGTACGGAGAAGTGTCAGCCGCACATGCGCACTCTCCTTGTTTTGGGGACTGCCAGAAAGTTCTTATTGCTAGATCTTAGAGTCCGACCGGTATGATAAGGGCAGAACATAGATTGAATCAGTGCCGGTCCTGTTTTATTAACTGCCTTATGAACAGTGATCAAGGCTTTGAACTCGATCCTCTGTTGCACTGGTAGCCAGTGAAGCTGACGTAGTGCAGGTTTGGCAGAGGTCCTCCGTGAGACATTCAACAGCATCCGTGCTGCACAGTTCTGCACGGTCTGAAGGATCTTAATTGTCCCCTGAGGGGTGCCCAAGTATAGTGCGTTTGAATAATCTAAGCGCGACAGAATCAGAGCCAGCACTAAGATCCTCCTGGCTTCAAATGGAAGTAGCCTGATAATTTTCCTAAGTAGTCTAATGAGAGCATAGCATGTAGCTGCTACCTTCCGGGCCTGCACCGAAAAGTTAAGAGCTGGGTCCATCCAGACCCCCAGGCTTTTGATTTGCTCCTTTGGCAGAGGCGGATGGCCAAGACTGTTCGGCCACCAATTCTCCGCAGTGGTAGGTGCCTTGTGTCCCAGCATCATCACCTCTGTCTTTGCTCCGTTAAGTTTTAGAAAAGATTTGTCCATCCATTCGCGGACTTTATTGAGACAGGTGGAGAGGTTTTCATAAGGGGCATCCTGAGTAGTCAAGGAGATGATGAGCTGTGTGTCATCCGCGTACGTTACCAGTTGTACTCCCTAGGGAAGCACCACCTCAGCCAAAGGCCTCATGTAAATGTTAAATAAGGTTGGGCTGAGGGATGAACCCTGGGGAACACCACACTGTAGGCACATTTGAGGGGAGGAAGCATCGTCCTCAAAGACCGCAAAAGTCCTGTCGGACAGGAAAGAGTGCAGCCACTTTAGTGCACGGCCCGTGACACCTACTTCTCTTAGCCTATGGATCAGAATAAAATGATTAACGGTGTCAAAGGCCGCGCTAAGATCTAAAAGTAGTACGGCCGCACAACTTCCACAGTCCACGATCTTCCTTGGTTCCTCAACCACTGTAATAAGGGCAGTTTCAGTGCCCTGCTTGCTTCTGAAGCCTGTCTGTGTGGGATGAAGGGAGTTATTATCCTCAAGAAAGGTGGCAAGTAGGGAATTTACATGTTTCTCCGTGAGTTTGCTGATGGCAGGCAGAAGGGAGATGGGACGATAATTTACCCAGTCTTCCGGGTTGAGGTTGGGTTTCTTCAACAAGGCCTTTACTCTTGCCTGTTTCCACGCAGAGGGGACCATGCCTGAAGCCAAGGAAGAATAATTGATCACCTCCTGGATCACTGGGGCCACAGTGTCTGACACCAGATTCAGTATGGTAGGGGGTGCGGGGTCAGCTGGGGAACCTGACTTTAGGTTCTTTCGAAGAGCCTGGGTTGTCGGGACGTCTAGTAGGGCGAATTCCTCAAGCCTAATTACATCCATATGAGGAGATAGGATTTTTTCAGTGGGTGTATCTTGGAAAGATAAGAATAAAATTAGCCACCTTTGTGGCGAAGAATTTTGCAAATTCCTTACACCGAACATGTGCTAGGCTGGGGTCGACAATAGGAGCAGGGGGTGTGACAAGGGATTTAAACATTTTGAAAACTTCCCTAGAAGAATTAGCCGCTGAGCTAATTTTGTCCTGAAAGTAGTTGGATTGGGTGGACTTAATTTCCTGTTTGTACTTCCTTAAGGCTAACCTATAGCTGTCCTTACCAGCTTCGGAGTAGTTTTTTCTCCACTGTCTCTCCTGTTATTTGCACACTAATTTAAGAGCTTTCAGCTCGGGCGTGTACCAGGCTTTCTTGTTCTCACCACTCCTATGGGATAATTCTATTTTTGGGAGGGTGAAATCCAAAGAAGCCTCCACCCACTGGTTAAAGCGTGCGTCAGCTTCCAGAGGGTCATTAGTAGCTTTGGGTAAAGTTTTTTTAAGATTAGTGTTCCATCTTTCAGTTGAAAGTTTGGACCAGACTCAGGTCTAGTGCAGCGCACAACCTATCAAAGTCAATAACTCCCTATTCAAGAGAGTGCAGCACATGAAGTACCAAAACCAATAACACGTGATTCGAGAGAATGCAGAGCATGACGTACCAAAGTCAAAAACTCCCTCTTCAAGAAAGTGCAGCGCACAACCTACCAAAACCAATAACTCCCTATTCAAGGGAGTGCAGCGCATGACCTACAAAGTCAAAAACTCCCTCTTCAAGAAAGTGCAGCGCACGATCAACCAAAGTCAATAACTCCTTATTCAAGGGAGTGCAGCACATGAAGTACCAAAGCCAATAACACGCGATTCAAGAGAATGCGGAGCATGACGTACCAAAGTCAAAAACTCCCTCTTCAAGAAAGTGCAGTGCACAACCTACCAAAGTCAATAACTCCCTATTCAAGGGAGTGCAGCGCATGACCTACAAAGTCATAAAATCCCTCTTCAATGTGCAGCGCACAACCTACCAATGTCGATAACTCCCTGATCATTAGAGTGCAGCGCACAACCTACAAAAGTCAATACCTCCCTAATCAAGGGACTGCAGCACAACATCAGTCAGTCAGTCAAAAGCTTTATTATCGGTTAAAAACCATAAAAGCACATATATACACAATTGCAGATAAAAGGAGAAATTTGAACAATAGTAAAATACCATCATAAAAGAGGCTGTAATCATAAAACGATTAAAAAGGATGTAATAAAACAGACATAAGAAAGAAAAATGGACAAATCCTAGGCAATTTGTTTGTAGGATACCTTCTGTATTTACCATGTTTATGCTAGTACAAGAGCAATAGTTTAACAGTTTTTAATTTTTAATTTAGCGCTTCTTGTGTACCACATAGACAGGAGGAATCTAGCAGTCGCGAACACAATCAAGGGGGTAATATCTTGTTTAAGGATTTTGAATACCTCCCTATAGTCCCTGAGACGCCTGGACTTGCAAAGTTGAATGATCCATTTAGCTCTTGCCTTAGAATAGGAGGTGCAGAAGAGCAGAACGTGCAGATCTGTCTCTCTACTACCCTCACACCCTGGGCAAGAACTCGCTGTTTGTGGAGCATTTGACCACTTGTGTGTTGCTACCCTTAGTGGCAATGTTCCATGTATAAACTGGATGTACAGTTTCTTAGCCAAGAGGGGCTGGATATCGTCCAGAAATTTCTCAAAATAGGGGTGGACCTTAATATCGAAAAAGGTATTAGTCAGCCTACCCAGGGAGGGGTTCATTAGTGTGAGTTCCGTTCGGTGTCGCTTAAGTACCAAGCTCATCGACCTCTTGGAGATCAAGACATAAGTCTCCTCAGGAGAGGACCACATGTCTCTCATACCAAGTTCATGGCAAAGGTGTTTAATGTACTTTAACCTGGGGATTTTTCCCACACCCCATCTGGACAGAAGATCCCTTAGGTCCTCCCTGTAGTTAGAGAGCTCGGGGGTGGACCAGAGTAGTCTCCAGTATAGCAGGAGACAATTTGAAACATTCTCCTGTATAGGGACCAGGCCTAGATCCAACCGTAAGGGGGTCAGGGGGGTACTCTGGGGTAGTCTCAGGAGGCGCCTGATAAACCTATTCTCAGTATGGGAAAGGGGGGCGGCACAGACGTAACCCCAAAGGTCTGCACCATAAAGCGCATCCCCTCTCGCCTGGGCTTTATAAATTTCCATGGGCGGACCCAACTGTTTAAAGGAGCTCTCGTTATAAACCTTTAGGATACCTCCAGACGATTGGGTCAACTTCAGGTTAGCCTTAGACATGTGGGACCCCCAGTCCATTCTATCATTTAATGTTACCCCCAAGTAATCAAAGGTAGACACTTGTTCCAACACCGAGCCATCCAAGCGGGGGTGAGGACAGTTGGATGATTTGGCATTATAAACCATGAACAGTTTATAATGCCATCTCCAAGTTCCTCAGTCTACAGAAGGAGCAAAATGCCTCTAGTGTTCGCTGTATACCCATGGATGATTTTGATAGTAAAGGGGTATCATCAGCGAACATCAGGGCAGGTATCTTGCGGCCTGCTAAGATTGGTGAGTCTAGATCCCTTGCTCCCATTAAATGATCATCAGCCCGTTGAGGAAAATAGAGAAGAGCGTAGGGGCCAACACGCACCCCTGCCTTACTCCCCTTTCCACTGGGAACAGAGCCAAGAGCTCCCCATTCCTCCCATACTTCACCCTTGCATAGGTACCTTGGTGCATACGTTTAAATAGATGATACAAATAAACCGGGGCACCCATCTCTAATAGTATTGCCCAAACTTATCCCTCTGGACCAGGTTGAATGCGGACCGAAGATCCACAAAGATCAAGTACAAACTACCCGCCCCCAAGGATACCGTCTTCCAGTAGACTAACTGTAATCTAAACAGTTGGTCGATAGTAGAGACCTTCACTCGAAAGTCCGCATGGAGGGGGGTTAGGATGTGATGGTCATCCATCCAACTCTGCAACCTTGTTAGTAGAAAGCGGGCAAATAATTTCTGGAGGACGTTAATCAGGCTAATGGGGCGGTAGTTAGCCGGGTCGAGGGGGGAAACCTTTTTATGGATGGGTATGATTTCTGCACCCAGCCATGTTAGGGGGATCTCCATGCCCTGTAGAATGGCATTAAAACATAACCTAATGTAGGGGGCCAGACCTTCTGTTCAGCCAGGTATAGATCCCTAGGGATCCTATCTAGGCCCAGGGCTTTCCCTGAAGTCAAACTTTTGAGGGCCGCCTGAATTTCAAGCAGGGTACAGGGTGGGCAAACAAAACCAGAGCCATCCGGGTGGTCTAGTTCAGAAGTACTATTTAGGGCAGCTAGATCTGCTGAAGATACGGGGTCAGTGAGTGAGTAGAGGGGCTTGAAACGGGCTAGCAATTACAATCCACCCAAATAATTTTATGGTGCGGTGAGGGGAATAAATGGAGGAGATTCTCAAGGGCCTCTAAGATAGATAAGCCCAACTGGTGTGATGAGGGACGTAAATATACATTAATCACTGCCAGCGTCAAACCGTCCAAAAAATGAAGTACGATACAAAGAATGTCCGGGCAATGGGAGTCTATTACCTTCACTGAGCACCCCAAATGTGCAGCAACCCAAGTGCACAACCCCCCCCGAGGGTCTTCCCCTGGGTCCCTGCACGGCCTATGAGTAGAATGTTGCGAAACCTACCCTAGCAGGGGCAGACAACAGCCAGGTCTCTTGGAATAGTCACAGATCATAACTGTCCATCAACTCTCTCCACTCCGAGTTGTCCTGCTTAGACCCCAATCCCACTGCATTCCAAGGCCCAATTAGAGATCTATGAGTCACCAATCGGGCAGAGGTATCTTCGGTAGGTTGGGACACGATAGAGGGTGGATAATCTATGTGAGTGTGTATATCCAGCTCCCTTTCGCCTCCTATGGGGCTGGTATTATGGGATGGTAGGAGTGTTGTTATACTATCCGCCATGCTCCTAATTACCAACTCGGATAGCCCCACCTCGTCACTCAAACCCTCCTGTCTAGATTCGAGACCATTCCAACGGGGCCCGGGGAAAGGGGTAGCCAATCCACGTTGTTCAAAACACAGTGGGCCTTATTTATGAAGGCCTGGCGCTGCCGGTGCGTCACTTTTTCCCATTTTAAAAGTGGCACACCGGCCGCGCAAGGCCTTCATAAATAAGGCCCAGTATCTATTAGCCACGGGTAAGTTAGATTCTAATTCCTGTCCACCCTGGTGGAAATAGGATGGAGCAGGCCCCCCCTGGTGCTGGAACTCGTGAGTAGAAATACCCCAGGTGGAGAGTATTAATGGAACCCGCGTTAAAGGGACCTCCATGGCCTAGAATGTGGTCGACCACTCCAGGATCCCTAAAATTGACAATTAGACAGTCACCACAGATGTCTTTGGATCTATTCCCTAGCCAGATTTCCCCCTGGCATGGACCCATTAATGGTCTATGTCTGTTTAGCCAGAAGATGATTTTATTCTTCAGCTCGGGAAATGTTTCGCCTTGCTCACCGACCAGCAAGGGAACTCCTGTTAGCACCACCACATACGGAGCTGCTTCAGGTGGTAGCTGGGGGCAAGGAGGGGATTTTTGGGGTCCATTTTCATAAAATTTCAGAGCGGAATTGTATTGTGACCTACCTGAATCTGGCCGCTGTTTTCCAGGGGTTTTTGGGGTAGGAAGTGGATCTCGGGGGGTCGGGCCGGATGTAACCTTAGGTTGACTAACTAGGCCAGAACCAATCGTGGCAGTGATAAATTTCTGCATGTTTAAGGGGACCAGATCATGTGTAGGATTATCTAGGCAAATACTTTTGCCTGGGTTATGGCCTTTATTGGCCAACTTGGTTGTACCTAGAGCCACTATAGTGGCGGGTTTCCAGGTTGAGGTAGCTGGCTGTACTCCACCTAAACCTTTATTATTTATCAATGAAACTAGTCTATCAATCCTACATGACAAGGTTTTAAAATGAGAATTGATAAGCTGTTCCATATGGGCCTGAAGATCGATTATTAGATGGGTGGCCCAGACGGGAGGTGGTAAGCTGGCTCAGGCTGTAGAGGATCAGGTGTAGATACTACTCTCTTAGCTGTTTTTTAGCAGGTTTCGGCTTCTTAGTTCTACAACGGGGTTTTTGAGCCTTTTTACCTGCCGGGGGGGGCTGGGGACGGAGCAAGATCGATAGGGGCAATATCGTCTAGTAGAAGAAGGTGAGAGGTACCCCTTAACCAAAATCAAGGGAAGTAGGGTTAATCCAAACAGTAAACAGAAAAGGTTCCCTTGAATAGGGTATTCAATTGAACAACTTAGATCACAAAGCAATTAGCACAATTAGTATATAAAGTTTTTAAAAAAACACAGTTTATTAATTACACAATATAATAAAAAGAGCAAGTGGACAATAGCACCACTAAACACAAATAAAACCAATAAAAAAATTACAATAATAAAAGTACATGGAAATTCAAGATTGACCAGCAAAATTGATGCAAATAAGGGGGACAGACAATGGTAAGACATCCAATTGTACAATACAAGGTGTATATTCAGACTCTATCTGACACCCATGTGTTATGCACCGTCTTATAATGTATCAACACAGGTGTACGAGTTGAAGAATTATACTTGGAAATGCGTCGACGCGTTTTGGTGGTAGGTTTGGTTTTAAGCCACCTTTATCAAGACACTACGTTCTGTCTGGGGTTTTTCTGGGGTCAATAAGATCACCCTTAAGAATATTCTTTGGATATGGTCAAATGAGGTTCAGTTGGGACGTGGAATTTTCTAGGATTGGTGGGTTTGCTTCATATTCCGTTTTTCTCTCCTATATATGCATGGCCCGCTTCAATTATCTATTGAGGATCCTGAAAATGGGCGTGTGGTATCTTTAAACAATGTTCCTCGTGCAATGACGTCTTTTATCTTTAAAAATTAGGGAACCAGGGGCGCTTTCGTCATGTCCTCCCGGTGGAAACAATCGTTTCACTATTCTGCCGTAGAGGACTGCCTGCTTCTCTGGTTCCAGCCGCAAGGTGACTGGGGTGGAAAAGCGGTGAACGGTCTTTCCGTCCGCCACGGTACCCCCCACCATACTAATATGGCGGGGGGAATTCAGTTGCGGATGTCAGGCGGATTGCCCCCGCCAGGCCAGCGGTGGCTACTGCCAGCCTGGCGGGGGCAATCCGCCCAACACCCTAATGGGCCCCTTTATCTGACCAGAGAAACAAGACACCAGACTCTGAATAGATCTCCCAGCAGCCACCTGTCTTTAGCCTTAGAGCCAATCAGCCACCCACTCACAGGCTGAGAGCCAGGGAGCTGGACACTAGAGCTCAAGTGATGCTCCAACCAAATGAGAAGATATGAGCATCAAACAAACTGAGTTGGGAAACTAAAGCATTGGCTTGGAAGACAAGAAATGCACTCACTGAAAAAGGCTGTTCACTCACTGAAACAGGCTATTCACTATGTGTATAAATATCTATGCACACATACATATATATTATCTCTTATTTTTGAATGCTGCAAAATAAGAGGAAGGCAACATAAGAAATGAAAGCATTGACTTTCAGAGATATACTTTTAATTGCAACAGATGCAACATTCTGGATGCAGGAAAACACAGATATCATTGAATTTTGAATGCAGGAAAATGTAATACTTTCTCCCGATCAGTACACAACCGGATGGGCTCAAATTCAAGTCTTAACAGACGCTCCTTTCAAACCCTAGCACTGTAACAGTCTATTCCTGTTGTCCCATAACATTCCACACAAAGACTCAACACATCTTTCCCCTTACAAAACCAAAAAAATTATACAAGCTGAACACAGGATGCAGGAACTCGGCATGCTGAACACGGCTTAGCATGGATGGACGCATTTGTCAGACTCTGGAATTTTGAAGTGTGTTCCTAACTCTACCTATGATCTACTGCAAACTCAAGCTAATTTCTTTTACAAGAGCTTTTTGGATACTTGTTTATCCTCTGTGATGCCGCTTCTGCTTAGAACCACCTACAATGCCGCAATACGTGACTCTGCCCTGAGGATGCCTGTAGCGAGGCGAAACAGTTTGGCTACGCTTATCTGTATTCCGTGAGGAAGAACATGATTAAAGAAAGACAAACACAAGCAAAGAACCACTCATCTTATTGCCTCCTGTTGTTCCATGTGTTAATGTTCTTATGTGTATTCTGTTTCGTTGTCTTTCAATTCTGCCTAAAAGAATCAAATGTAAGAAAAATCGGTAGCTGGTCATTAAAAGTGGGCAATACATGCTTGAAACACAATAAATCCTTCAGGTAGTGTGGTAACAGGTTCAATAGCTGCCAATATCTGTTCAATGAACTAACTTAGTAGCTGCCAAATGACCCTCCAGCAGTGAAAAAGTGGGTACATCTGGGTTGGAAATCGGAGTAGTACGAATTGCCCACAACAAACTCTTCAGCTCCACTTTCCGATCCAATCTATTTGACACTGCCAGCTGAAAATGATCCTCAATGACTCGATTAGATCTTTGTTCCAACCCATTGTTCCTCGGATGATATCAGGACGTAGTCACACGTTTAATGCCCTAATGGGTCAAATTTGTTAGGGCATTTTTGGAAAATGAACTGCACCCCCATTGTCCATTACTAACTCTACCAGAGCTCCTTCCTCGAAACTAAAGATTGCAAGAAATCACTAACATCCTCCTTGCTAACCATTTTCATAAATACTGATTCAGGCCATCATGACCCATAATCAATCAAAACAATACCATACCTACTACACTCTTCAAGTACATCCATTGGTCAAAAGACGTCCAAAGCCAGGTTATTCCAAGGGTTTCCGGGTATAGGTATAGCTTCAACTGGACTAGGAAAAGTAACTTGGCTTTAATCATTGATCACACAAGCTACACAATCCTTTTCAATTTGCTCCTCGTTCCTATCCATGCTTGCAACCATAACTTCTCTATAATCCTTCCATCAATGGCTCTATATCCACTTGACCTTTGTGTGCTAGTCCTAATATTTTTTCTTGCATCATGTGAGGAAAACAAGCAAATTTGTCCTCCTCAAAATGCCACTCTTAACATTCAATTCCAGGAACACATGCTGGAAGGCTGTCATAGATTCACTCATTCTTTTTTCCATTCCTTACTTAAACATCTTATAATTTTCTGCAAAACTTCATCCTCCATAACAGCTACCTTCCATTTTTCTCAGAAATTCATAGTTGCTTCCCTTCTGACATAATAGCAACTATGAAAATAACCTCATTGTCACTGTCCTGCACTGTATCCTCTATTTGGAGGGATAATCTAGACCAACAATCAGCAAATACATTCTTCACACCTGCTGTATATTCCAAATGCACCTGAAATTCTTGCAACTTGTAATGCTGTTTGGGGAGCCTGGGCGTAACCTTACCTGACTACCAGTACCAGTCAGCAAAAAATGGGGGTGCAGGGGGCACACAGGGTGACTTCGCAACAGTATGGTTTGGTATGGTATTGTATAGTATGCTATGGTATAGTATGGTCTGGAATGGCCTGTCATTGTATAGTATGGTGTGATATGGTATGGCCTGTCATTATACAGTATGGTGTGGTGTGGTGTGGGTTGTCTGGTATGGTATGGTATGTAAGCATGGGCGAATTTTGCGAATCTCGAGTTCTCGAATTTTGCGGATTTGCGAACTCGCAATCCGCAAAATCCGCGAATTCTCGCAAATTTGTGGATTTTTTTTTTTGTGTTCGCGCGGGTTTCTGCCAGGTCGCGAGGGTTTTTGTACAATTTTGCAAACGCGAACTTACCTGTCGGGTCGCAAGTTTTGCGAACTTGTTGTTTCTACGTGTCCAGCCTGTTTGGGACACTCTTCTTCATCACTGCCACCCTCTGTCACCACTGCCACTCTCTGGTTTTCCCATGCCACCCTCTGGCTCACCCATGCCACCCTCTGTTTCATCACAGCACCCTCTGGTTGTCCAGTGTACATTATTGTGGCAAAGCAAAGCACACCTTCCCTGCCTCAAGTGACCTGAATTAATTTGGGGCTGATTAATGTGTCACAGAATATTTTTTTAGCTGGCACCTGCTTCCTTAGTGCTTCCTGATTAGTGATCTTTTGCACTTGCTAAGTGCTTTCATTGTTGCAAAATTAGTTACAACACCTGCCCTGCCCCAACTGACAAAAATGAATTAGGGGCTGATTAATGTGTCACTGGATTTGAACTTCCAGCCTGGCTCCTGCTTGTCTCCCTTAGCTGTAATTCAGGACCTTTGTGGCATATGTGTAACTATTCTGAGGGTCAGAGCAGGGTCACATAATAGTTGCAAGTAGGCAACTGAACTCTGGAGGGGCCCCTCAGGAAGCACTACAGAAAATGGCTACTAATGATGAGCTTGAACTTTTGAACCTGGTAAGTAGTTTCAGTTTTGCTAAGATCGTATTTCTGGAATTTAGCGCTTATTCGCGGGGCGCGAAGTTGAACTGGGAAGCCGCGAACTCACGCGAACAGTGCGAGCAAGCCATAAAATCCGCTGCTCGCGGATTTGCGGATGTTGCGGGAAATTCGCGAATCTCGCGGATTGCGAATTTAACGAAAATCCGCAAAATCCGCGAGCTGAACGGATTTTCCGCCCATACTTAATGGTATGGCCTGTCATTGTATAGTATGGTGTGATATGGAATGAACTGTCCCAGTATAGTATGCTATGGTCTGGTATGGCCTGCCATTGTATAGTACGGTGTGATATGGTATGGCCTGTCATTATACAGTGGGGTGTGGTGTGGTGTGGGTTGTCTGGTATGGTCTGGTATGGCCTGTCATTGTATAGTATGGTGTGATATGGTATGGCCTGTCATTATACAGTAGGGTGTGGTGTGGTGTCGTGTAGTGTGGGTTATCTGGTATGGTCTGGTATGGCCTTTCATTGTATAGTACGATGTGATATGGTATGGCCTGTCATTATACAGTAGGGTGTGGGTTGTCTGGTATGGTATGGCCTGTCATTATACAGTAGGGTGTGGTGTGGTGTGGGTTGTCTGGTATGGTATGGCCTGTCATTAAACAGTAGGGTGTGGTGTGGGTTGTCTGGTATGGTATGACCTGTCATTATACAGTAGGGTGTGGTGTGGGTTGTCTGGTATGGTATGACCTGTCATTATACAGTAGGGTGTGGTGTGGGTTGTCTGGTATGGTCTGGCATGGCCTTTCATTGTATAGTATGGTATGATATGGTATGGCCTGTCATTATACAGTGTGGTGTAGTGTGGTGTGGATTGTCTGGTATGGTCTGGCCTGTCATTGATAGTATGGTGTGATATGGTATGGCCTGTCATTATACAGTAGGGTGTGGTGTGGTGTGGTATGGTGTGGGTTGTCTGGTATGGTCTGGCGTGGCATGTCATTGTATAGTATGGTGTGGTGTAGTGTGGGTTATCTGGTATGGTCTGGCGTGGCATGTCATTGTATATTATGGTGTGGTGTGGTGTGGGTTGTCTGGTATGGTCTGGCGTGGCATGTCATTGTATACTATGGTGTGATATGGTATGGCCTGTCATTATACAGTGTGGTGTGGTGTGGTGTGGTGTGGGTTGTCTGGTATGGTATGACCTGTCATTGTATAGTATGGTGTGGTGTGGTGTGAGTTGTCTGGTATGGTCTGGCGTGGGATGTCATTGTATAGTATGGTTTGATATGGTATGGCCTATCATTATACAGTAGGGTGTGGTGTGGTGTGGTGTGGGTTGTCTGGTATGGTCTGGCCTGTCATTGTATAGTATGGTGTGGTGTGGTGTGGGTTGTCTGGTATGGTCTGGCATGGCATGTCATTGTATAGTATGGTGTGATATGGTATGGCCTGTCATTATACAGTGTGGTGTGGTGTGGTGTGGTGTGGTGTGGGTTGTCTGGTATGGTATGACCAGTCATTGTATAGTATGGTGTGGTGTGGGTTGTCTGGTATGGTCTGGCGTGGCATGTCATTGTATAGTATGGTTTGATATGGTATGGCCTGTCATTATACAGTAGGGTGTGGTGTGGTGTGGTGTGGCGTGGGTTGTCTGGTATGGTCTGGCCTGTCTTTGTATAGTATGGTGTGGTGTGGTGTGGTGTGGGTTGTCTGGTATGGTCTGGCCTGTCATTGTATAGTATGGTGTGATATGGTATGGCGTCATTATACAGTGTGGTGTGGTGTGGGGTGGGTTGTCTGGTATGGTCTGGCCTGTCATTTTATAGTATGGTGTGATATGGTATGGCCTGTCATTATACAGTAGGGTGTGGTGCAGTGTGGTGTGGTGTGGGTTGTCTGGTATGGTGTGGCCTGTCATTATACAGTAGGGTGTGGTGTGGTGTGGGTTGTGTGGTATGGTCTGGCGTGGCATGTCATTGTATAGTATGGTGTGGTGTGGTGTGGGTTGTCTGGTATGGCCTGGCGTGGCATGTCATTGTATAGTATGGTGTGGTGTGTGTGGTGTGGGTTTTCTGGTATGGTCTGGCCTGTCATTGTATAGTATGGTGTGATATGGTATGGCGTCATTATACAGTGTGGTGTGGTGTGGTGTGGGGTGGGTTGTCTGGTATGGTCTGGCCTGTCATTGTATAGTATGGTGTGATATGGTATGGCCTGTCATTATACAGTAGGGTGTGGTGTGGTGTGGTGTGGGTTGTCTGGTATGGTATGGCCTGTCATTATACAGTAGGGTGTGGTGTGGTGTGGGTTGTCTGGTATGGTCTGGCGTGGCATGTCATTGTATAGTATGGTTCGGTGTGGTGTGGGTTGTCTGGTATGGTCTGGCGTGGCATGTTATTGTATAGTATGGTGTGGTGTGGTGTGGGTTGTCTGGTATTGTCTGGCGTGGCATGTCATTGTATAGTATGGTGTGGTGTGGGGTGGGTTGTCTGGTATGGTATGGCCTGTCATTATACAGTAGGGTGTGGTGTGGTGTGGTGTGGGTTGTCTCGTATGGTCTGGCCTGTCATTATACAGTAGGGTGTGGTGTGCTGTGGGTTGCTGGTATGGTCTGGGGTGGCATGTCATTGTATAGTATGGTGTAGTGTGGTGTGGGTTGTCTGGTATGGTCTGGCGTGGCGTGGCGTGGCATGTCATAGCCTTTGCTACATAAATAGTTCCTGATGTTCTTTTACCTTTGAAGCCTAAAGTAACATTGAATTCTCTTCAACCTTCACGCGTTTGCCCCCATAAGCAAAAGGTCTAACGCGATTGTCTACAAATGAAAATCTAACATTTCTTCCACTCCTCTGGTCCGCTAAGAGAAAAGAAAGTGGCAGAATCTGCTTTCATAGAAATGGGAACCTTCAAAATATTGCATTGAGCTATGGGAGGAAGCCCAATAGAAGTGGACAAACAAGCACAAAAAGTCTTTACAGTGTAATTTTATTTTCAAGCCAAAATGCGCTATCCAACCCAAAATTGTGAAAACATAAACCAATTCAAAACACAACCTGTCTTTGAATAACACTTTTTATTCATCCAATAACCCATTAACCATGCATCAAATGTGCACTTTGTTACAAACTAAACGAGTGATTATTAATGATAGTGCTAAGCCGTTAATGTGTCTTGAAGCCATTGTTAAAAGCAACGCTAGCAGCTTGCGGCCTTGTAGTGTTGTTATGCTGCAATAAACAGTTGAACGGGAAAGGATTCAAACTAAAAGGGGACGAACACAGGAAAAGAGTGGGAGAAACAAGCAGCACAGAGCAAACCCAGACGCAAGACAAAGTGCTGCATGGAGAAGAAACAAATAGGCCGAGACAGAAAGCGTAAGCAGAGGAAGGACACTCTTTAAAAAAAGAAACAGTACTCGGTCCATGCTCCAGGGATGGGGGAAACACATGAACTAAAGCGAAACCAGCAGAAGCTAGCCAAACAGGAGCCACCGAATGACACTGACAATGAGGCCATCACTGGTAAGAAATGGAGGAGCTCCAACCCCCCATTAAGCTAACAAAAGGTCTTTCAAGCAACAGGGCAGGTGCAGTCTTAGGCGAGACCTAAAAGTTGACATCCATGATTTAGCATTGGCTACTCCCATGAAATACAATCGACTACCGAGTGAGCCAGTGCCTAAAGAGGGCGTGGTCAAAAAAACATTAAAAAACAGGGCTGAATTAAGCATGAGCGAATTTTGCGGATCTCGCGTTCGCGAATTTTGCGGATTTGCGGATTCGCAATCCGCAAAATCCGCGAATTCCCGCGAATTTGCGGATTTTTTTTTTTGTGTTCACCCGTGTTTCTGCCAGTTCGCGAGGGTTTTGTACACTTTCGCAAATTGCGAACTTACCTGTCGGGTCGCAAGTTTCGCGAACTTGTTGTTTCTACGTGTCCAGCCTGTTTGGGACACTCTTCTTCATCACTGCCACTCTCTGTCACCACTGCCACTCTCTGACTACTCATGCCACCCTCCTGCCCACCCATGCCACCCTCTGTTTCATCACCACACCCTCTGGTTGTCCAGTGTACATTATTTTCGGCAAAGCAAAGCACACCTTCCCTGCCTCAAGTGACCTGAATTAATTTGGGGCTGATTAATGTGTCACAGAATATTTTTTTAGCTGGCACCTGCTTCCTTAGTGCGCCCTGATTAGTGATCTTTTGCACTTGCTAAGTGCTTTCATTGTTGCAAAATTAGTTACAACACCTGCCCTGCCCCAACTGACAATAATGAATTAGGGGCTGATTAATGGATTTTAACTTCCAGCCTGGCTCCTGCTTGTCTCCCTTAGCTGTAATTCAGGACCTTTGTGGCATATGTGTAACTATTCTGAGGTTCAGAGCAGGGTCACATAATAGTTTCAACTGGCAACTGAACTCTGGAGGGGCCCCTCAGGAAGCACTACAGGAAATGGCTACTAATGATGAGCCTGAACTTTTGAACCTGGTAAGTAGTTACTTTCAGTTTTGCTAAAATCGTATTTCTGCAATTTTGCACTTATTCGCGGGGCGCGAACTCACGCGAACTCACGCGAACAGTGCGAGCAGTGCGAGCAAAATCCGCTGCTCGCGGATTTGCGGATTTTGCGGGAGATTCGCAAATCTCGCGGATTGCGGATTTCCCGAAAATCCGCAAAATCCGCGAGCGGAACGGATTTTCCGCCCATGCCTAGGCTGAATATACCTTTGGTATATTTGTTTATTGTGTATGTGTGCATAGTGTGGTGTATATTGTTTTGTGTTTGTGTTCTCACAATAGTCTTTCTAGGCAGCCAAAGTTGTCTGTAGCCAGACCTAAAAAGGGACTTTGCTTGTCTTCACTACATTCATGGTATCCTCGGGAGATTGTGTTAATAATGAACTGATCACATTCATTCTCATCCCAGTTGTTTTCCAGCCCTTGCTGTTTTTTTTCAGTGGGTGAAGTTTATTCCTTTCCACCTGTTTCTTTTTCAGGGAACCCTAACCCTCGCTGCTCCCCAGAGTGCTACCCGAAGTATGGGTCCAATGCATGCCCACGGAGGCAGAAGTGTGTCAGAGTACCAGGCTGCGACGGCTGGGTGTGCCGAGAAGATGTCGGTGAGTTCGACCAACACAAGGCAGCCACATGGCAGCCGCATGAGACCCCCTCATCCCAGGGTGCAACACTTGCACATAGGGCAGTGCCGCAGCAAGGGTCACATAGACAGTTTTCTGGTCTGCTTTGTGTTGTACAGACAGACCTGCCACATATCAAGGCAACACGTACACAACACCACCTGATGTGCTCCACACCACTCATCTTTTCTTTTCCCTGCAGCCAGGGCATAAGTCCTAAACAAGCATTTGCAATGCAATAGGTCTCGCATTAGGAAAGTTTGAGCTATTGGTCTTGTAAATGACAATTTTTTTATTTATGTGTTGTTTTTGAAAATAGCTAAATTAATAGCTTTGTCATTTACAATGCCAATAGTTATAACTTTCGCAAATGTGACACCTATAGCATTTGTAATGCAACATGTTTTGTATTTACGTGACTTAGATGTATTGATATTACAAATAACAATGGCTTTTAATTTTTTTAAATAATTAATACTTAAATAAAAGTGATTGTAATTTATAATGGCAATAGCACAAACTTTTGTAAATAACTTTTGCGAATTCAGTGTATTTTATTGTGACGAAAATCCAAGAACAGAAGTGAAATATTAACATCTTTTTGTGACATTTGTAATAAAGCTTGAAACATTGAGAGAACATATTTGACCCAGTGATGCTGTGGTGGTGCTGAGTGATGCTGTGGTTTCGCTGAGTGATGCTGTGTTTGCGCTGAGTGATGCTGTGGTTGCGCTGAGTGATGATGTGGTTGCGCTGAGTGATGATTTGGTTGCACTGAGTGATGCTGTGGTTGCACTGAGTGATGCTGTGGTTGCGCTGAGTGGTACTGAGTGGTGTTGTGGTGGTGCTGAGTGATGCTGTGGTGGTGCTTAGTGGTGCTGTGGTAGTGCTGAGTGATGCTGTGGTGGTGCTGAGTGGTGCTGTGGTGGTACTGTGTGGTCCTGTGGTAGTGCTGGGTGGTGCTGTGGTGGTGCTGTGGTGGTGCTGAGTGATGCTGTGGTGGTGCTGAGTGGTGCTGTGGTGGTGCTGAGTGATGCTGTGGTGGTGCTGAGTGGTGCTGTGGTGGTGCTGAGTGATAATGTGGTGGTGCTGAGTGATAATGTGGTGGTGCTGTGTGATAATGTGGTGGTGCTGAGTGGTGCTGTGGTGGTGCTGAATGATGCAGTGGTTGTGCAGAGTGGTGCTGTGGTGGTGCTGAGTGATAATGTGGTGGTGCTGAGTGATAATGTGGTGGTGCTAAGTGATAATGTGGTGGTGCTGGGTGGTGCTGTTGTGGTGCTGCTGAGTGATGTTGTGGTGGTGCTGAGTGGTGCTGTGGTGGTGCTAGGTGGTGCTGTGGTGGTGCTAGGTGGTGCTGTGGTGGTGCTGAGTGATAATGTGGTGGTGTGGAGTGATAATGTGGTGGTGCTGAGTGATAATGTGGTGGTGCAGAGTGATAATGTGGTGGTGCTGAGTGATGATGAGGTTGCGCTGAGTGATGCTGTAGTTTTGCTGAGTGATGCTGTGGTTGCGCTGAGTGGTGCTCGAGGAATGTAAACTAAGGAGCCATGCCCCCAAAGTGCCGGTGAGGAAAGAATACGGATGATCTGCAGATGGAGGGCTAGCTAGCTCACAAAACTAAAACAAGAAGAAATTAAGGTTCAATTACCTGATAAAATGAAATGCGGGGCAAAAACCTAAAGGAAAAAAACAATCAAAAATAAAAATAAACTCCACCTGATATGAAAGGCGACAAGCACCGAGTATTAACCACCCTGTATCTTGGAATATGTTTACCTGGTGTTACTAAAAATCCAGCATACCATCTGAAAATAGTACGAAGACATAATGAGTAAAAACGTTTCATCGTGATGACTCCTGCGTTTGTTAGAATTAAACATGTCACAACTCACCGATTGCTCCGTTAAAAAGTCCTCCTAAAAACGTTTCCATGGTGTTCAAGTCGGTGGCGTTCAAGACGCCTCCACCGTATTTAACGAAGTAAGAAAGCCCGCAAAGCTACAATTGTCACGTGACGACGTGTCGTAGAACTAACGAAACGGAATACGTGATACGGAAAATAGAAAAGTGTTCAGATCCAAGTAGAATCTGAAATGTACTGGCCTTAAAACAGGTTAAGAAAATAACTAACTTAAAAACAACAATGCTGCTGCATTATAACTGAAAGAGCCTGGGACACAGGCCAGTAGACATCTAATAGTACGTAAACAGATTTGTTGGCATCCGCAATAAATGCTGAAAGGAAGCTACAAGAATGTAAATTGAAACCCGCGGCACACCGAAATGCAAATTAGAAAAACTGGCGAACGGAACAAACGGAAAGAAACGGGTGAAAAGGAAAGCAAAACAAGTTTAAAACAAGCTCTTGGCATTGCTGAGGGGAAGGAGGGAGGAGAAACGCGAGTTACGGCCTGACGGCCATGAAAGTGAAAGTGCGGCCGGCCGGCCGTGGGCAGTGAATAATTAGGGGAGGAGAAATGCCTGAGGCAGAGCGCACGCTGGGGGGAAGCTTCAGATGCCTGTGGAAAGGGAGGCTGGTGGCTTTGATGTGCACGCGCTTTTCATGGGCACTGCATGAAATCCGGCCCAATGGTTTAGCTCTGGTTTAGCCCCAATATCTCTTGCAAGCTCAATGCTCAAGCGCATTGGCAGGCTTGACCTAAAAAAGAAGTGGGGGGACTAATCTAGTTAGGCAGTCTGCAAGTGACATCACGGCGAGTGACATCATGGCACATGACATCAAGGCGCATGACTTACAGGAATTGACATCATAGGAATTGGCATCACAAGCCGCGACTTTAATATGTAAATGTGATGTAAAGCGCTCTGACACTTTGAAGTGGGATGAGTAGCGCTATTCAAGAACAAATAGTGGTACTTAAATTATTTCAACGCCTCCTCAGGGGTAGTAAGCGCAATATAAATTACATTTAGTATTATGTAAATACTGGGAGAGACCAAGACATGTTACAGTGCATGCACATCGAGTAAACAGAGCGTGAACAAAGTGAAAAGCTGCCTCTCTTAAGTATGTGTGAAGTGCTAACAAGGTGTGCGCCTTTGTTTCCCCTCTGCTGCACTTGCTTCCAGGTGTGAGGCTCCTGGCTGCTGCCAGCCAGGAGACTCCAACAAAATCCTTTGTTATGGGCTCAGCAGGGGTCTCAAGCAAGAAAGCCCCCCCCCCAGCGCGTTGTTGCAGATGGAACGCAGACAACAACCTGCAGGTGCTGTGGCACGCGTCCCAGTGTTTGGGAATGACACCAGGGCGAGTTCAGCACGTTATTCAGTGGGACACATTCTTGGCAGGGTGGACGGTGTACACCCTGTAAAACAAGTGGGTGGACGCGTCCACTCACCGCGTGTACCCCCGACCTGTGCCCTGCCTGCAGCTACGATGTAGACTGAGCTTCGACTCAAGCCCCGGCCATGTCTTCTGAAGCTTGTTCTAAGAAAAACAGTTGGAAACCTGTTTAATTTACACTATTTTAATTTGTGCTCTGTTTTCTTCTGGTTTGTACACAGCGCCAGGACAACCATGTTAGTCTGCTGTAGCACTTCACGGATCTTTCTTTAATTCCTTTAATTCATTCATTTAAAGGTAAAAATACCAATGGTGATACAGCTATTACCCCCCTCCCCTCATGGCTGCCCGCAAAGTATCAGGGGTGCCTGGCCAAGGATGACATGCCAAGGCTGCCCGGGGGGCCCCGTAGGGGACCCTCCAACAGGGCGGCCGCCTTAGTGTCACAGGAAGGCACAGACATACCAATGCACAGACCTGAGGGGGTAACTGGCACATTCTGAAATACACGGCCAATCTCCGTTAGACACAAAAAAGCGCCACAAACCTTCAGTGCGGCTGCATGATTTAAAGAAACACAAAACTCGAGGGCAATGAATGTTTGGAGAAGGGCGGCTTCTGGAAGTGACCAGGAGCCTGGGGGCATGTGAGGGTGTGGCCCTACAAGAGGGACTCGGGGGCTGCCCTCTGGAGCACTCAGTCATCTGGAGGTAGTGGTCCTGTAATTAATGATGTTATTTTGGATGGAGGGCAGATTGGACACACTAGACCACATGAGGACCACGCCCTCGGGCCCCTCGGGAGGTAGTCCCATCAGATCCAGCAGGTCAATGGATGAAAACATTGTTAACTGGGGGCCGTTCATAGTTGCCGTGAAAGGGAGGGTGTCTCCCTTGGCTCCAGCGGGGTGTGGTGCCACCAGGCTCTTGTTTCCCATGTGTGCCCTGCTCCAGGCCTTGGGGACATTCTTCAAAGGTAGACACACAGCAGAGTTCAGATGAACCCACAATCCGCAGACAGGCGTTGTCTCGAATGAAGATGTTTTTGTAGGAGAGTAGAGTCTGCTTTCCTATGGTCACCCCAGATTTTTGCTTTTTGCTTTACTTGTTTCTGACTTAGAAGAGCTGTGGGCCAGCTAATCAGACCCACAGCCCAGCTGTTCTCTCTCTAAATTTACACAATGTACTTTATGTGCATTACCAATTGAACATTGGGTCACTCTTGTGAGTCCCTGTACAGTGTACCATAGGTACCCAGGGCATAAGTGCACCCAAGGCCTACCAGGGGCTGCAGCATGTATTATGCCACCCCTGGCTGGCCATCCACAATAACACAACTGGCTGATCACTCAGCTGGGGCAAGGTGGTGTAATCACCCTTTGCTTCAGTTATAGCATACCTAAATCTAACCTTAAGATAGACACATATAATCCTTTAAGTCACTCCTATGGCAGGCCTTAACAATCCTGAAGGCAGAGTGCTTGGAATTATGTGAGATGTTGCTCTAGCATGAGCTGAGCCTGTCTGCAGCTTTCGGAACCATGTCCTTATAGCTGTTCTATGATATCGCCATACCATATACTCTTAACCTCATGCGCGCTAGCGGAATTCCGCTCGTACGCTGAGATTTTTAAAAGCGCATGTTACGTGACGAGCTGGGCTCGTCAGCAGCGTGCGAGGAGGCTACGCCATGACGAGCCCAGCTCGTCATCAGCGTGGAAGGGGTTAAGTGCATTATAATCCTCGGGGTTATTGCTAACTTTGGTTTGGCTTTATCGAAACATGTTGTGTGAGGTATCAAACACTTTGGAATACTACCCCCTCGCCAATTCTGGTGACGGGGGTAGCATTCCACCCTTCTAGAGGGAGAAGACATGTACCTAACTGGAACCCCGGTTTAAAGTTAAACGCAGCCTCAGCATCACAAAATGGATGCTGCTGCCACAGACACAAGTCTGACCTCCTGCTGCTGGGAGTCCTCCCAGCGGGGGAGGCTTGGACAATAGGTTTCCTGTATTGGGAGGTGCTGGCACCACCCCAGACAGGCCTTAGTGTATTGGAATAGGCAGGGCTGAAAGGAGTGAGACATTACCTGGGGCACACAAGATGTCCCATGCATAGCCCGGTTCAAACCAGTTGCTGGGGCACTCCTGCCCCAGCTCTGGTGCGAAACTGGACAAAGGAAAGAGGGTGTAACCACCCCCCTTCCTGGTCCCACCCATAGGAGGGACCTAGCAGGTAGTCACCATGAGAGTTGTTTTGACTGGTGCAAGGTGATCACTAGAATAGTGAACACCATATACCAGGCCAACTTCTCACAGTTTTTCAAGCCCAGAGACTGAAGGAGAGCCCAGCTGACAGCCTTTTCACTGCCAAGAAGAACTAAAACTAAGGAAGAGTCAGACCTTCGACTACAGCAACCAGCACAGAGCGCTGCATTCATGGAGAAGCCGATGGGGCCACGAGCTCACAGGATGGTGTGTGGAACTCCCTCTTGAGTGGGAGCACTGGCAGCGTCCAACAGAAGCTTCCATGGCTGGGTACCAGTCCACTCATCCGTGTATCCACCCCTGCCCTGGTGGTGAAGTCCAAACACTGCATTTGTGGAGAATCTGAGGGCAGCCACATGTTCAAAGGAAGGTTTGTGGAATCCACCCTGAAGTGACAGCATCAGCAGCATCTCACTGATGCCTACAAGGGCTGGTACCACGTGCCCTCGTGTCTCCCCCCGGTGGTGAGGTCCAAACGCTGCATTGATGGAGGAGCCGAGATAGCGCACAGTACACAGTGAGCTAGGCACAGGAACATGAGAAGGTACAGCACACAGTACGCTAAGGAGCCTTTATTGAACCTAATTCACAACAGTAAAGTTGCGCTTTACGTTGTTTTACACTTGCTACTTTTTGATATTTTCAAAATATGAGTGTAATTTTACTATTAGTAACAAGTACTACCAGTGGTAAAGTTAGTACAGCAAATGTAAACTTAAGAAGTAGTGTAAGCTTACCTTTGTAAATGCGACTTTGTGAACACTTTGTAGTACGTTTACTACTCTTTTCATATTCACATACTACAAGTGTAATTTTACTGCTAATAGCAAGTATTACCAAAACAGTGGTAAAGTTAGTACAGCAAGTGAAAACTTACACAATAATGCAAGCTTACCTTTGTGAGAACTTTGTTGTAAGTTTACTACTGTTTTCATATGCACAAACTATGGGCCCAATTCACAAAGGTAAACTGAGACGAAAGTCCATCTTCACGACTTTTGGAATTCACAAAGGGCATTCCCTCCACCTGCAGGCTACCACCTGCGCCTCATCCCAGGTGGCCAGTGGTAGGCAGTAGGTTTACTCATCCTCCATTGTATTGCCTGTATTTCTTTCATTGCTCCTGTTGTAGTGACTACATTTTCATTGTTGTGTCTGTGACTGCTGTTGTCTGTCTCCCCCTCTGCCTGTACCTGGTCTGTGCCGTTCTCTCCCTCTGTTCCCCTCGCTGCCCCGTGTCTCTCTGCCCGGTTTCCCTTCTGCTCCCCTCGCTGCCCCGTCTCTCTATGCCCTTTTTTTCCTTCTGCTCCCCTCGTGGCCCCAGTGTCTCTCTGCCGGTTTTTGCCTTCTGTTGCTTAGCTGCCCCTGCACTTTTGTGACCTTTCTGCCTTCTGTGCCACTCGTTTCCCCCGTTTTTTGTGACCTTCCAGCCCTTTCGTGTGACCTTTTGCCTTCTGTGCGACTCGTTTCCCCCTGTATTGTTGTGACCTTTTTGCCCTTTTTGTGACCTTTCTGCCCTTAGTGCCACTGGTTTCCCCCTCAATTGTTGTGCCCTTTTACCTCCTGTTTCCTTCGTCGTCCTTCACCGCCCCCGCCGCTGCATCCCCTGCGGCTCCGCCCTCCCTGACTGCCCATTCACTGCCCCCGCCTCCCAGCTGCTCCTTATTCCCACCTCCCCATACATGCCGGCCGCTGCACGCTCACCCCGCTGGCGCGCGGCAAGCCCGTCTGCACCTGTCCGCACCTGGACCATGCCCAGCGCCATAACCCCTGGCCCCCGCACCCACCATGACGACTGCCGCCACTACGATGCCAGCACTCTGCACACTCTCAACCCCGGACGGACCCACAACTGCTTCAGTATAGTATGCTATGGTCTAGTATGGCCTGTCATTGTATAGTATGGTGTGGTGTGGTCTGGCCTGTCATTATACAGTAGGGTGTGGCGTGGTGTGGGTTGTCTGGTATGGTCTGGCCTGTCATTATACAGTAGGGTGTGGTGTGGTGTGGGTTGTCTGGTATGGTCTGGCCTGTCATTATACAGTAGGGTGTGGTGTGGTGTGGGTTGTCTGGTATGGCCAGTCACTGTATAGTATGGTGTGATATGGTCTGGTCTGTCATTATACAGTAGGGGTTGGTGAGGTGTGGTGTCAAGTCAAGAAACTTTATTCGGTTGTATCTATTGACAACCATAAAAGCATTTTACATTTTACATATATTAACACATTTTTGTCATTTAAAAAAGAGTCAATTAAAAAAGTTACTTTAACAAGACAAAATTACTCACAAAAGTTGCAGGCACAATAAACACTCAAGTTAATATATAAGAACATTCAAAGATCTTAAAAAATTATCATTTCAGTTAACAATACTATTATCCTTCTATACTATTTCTAAATTTCATAGCCTGTTTTAAAAAGCTACATACATACAGGGTACAGTCACTTCTTAGCAGCTGAAGGTAGTAAAGTGCTGGTCTAAATTGAGAGAAGTTCATTTTTTTTAGGCAGGGTTTTAAGTATAACTTCCTCGGTATATCGTAAAAGGGGCAAAAAAACAAAAAGTGTGCCAGGTCTTGCGGAGACTTATCGTCGCAGCCGCAAGCCGGCAACACTTGTCCACGATGAGATCCTTTGGGTACAGCCAAAAGTAAGTGAAATAGATTTAACCTGAACCTTGTCAGTAAAAAACGATCATAACTAGACATTGGCCATGTTAGGTACGGTTCCATGAGCAGGGTACTTTTTATTAATACATGGTTTCGCACACTATCTTTTCTTAATTCACATGTCTCCCTGTCTTGATATCTATAAGAAATAAAAGCCTTCTTAACCGCAGTAACATCTAGTTTGGTAATAGATTCGGGGTGTAAGAAAAGTTCAGGTCGGCCTAAATCAGTAAAACAATTGCTCAAATACTTTATCCAAGGAACCTTCAACCTATTTTCCCAAGTAAGTGCTACTCTCAGTATAAGCCGTGTGAGTGGTATATTATCATTTAGCCAGCAGTTTAACCAACATATTAGGGGATTTACTGCCATTTTATCGCATAAAAAAGGAGTACCCAATTCTTCATGCACAGAAAAATTTGCTGTTCCCTTGGGCACCCTTAGTAGCTGCTTTAAAAAGTTGTTCTCAACAATCTCTAGGGCTCCCAGAGGGGCGTATCCCCATATCTCACTACCATAGCATGCCTTAGTAACGCTCTTGGCCTGGTAAAGTTGGAGTAATGCAGCGACTGGGCTATATCCCATTTTTCTTGAGAAGTCAAATATAGCCGCATTAGCCCTGATTACCTCTCCCTTCTTTTTTTGTATTACGGGTCCCCAGTTCAGCTGACTGTCGAACAGGACTCCAAGGTATGAGAATGTATTTGTTACAGGGATTTGTACTCCATTAACATTTAGGCGATTTGGCTTTTTATTTCCCTGGCCTACCATCATTATGAAGGATTTAGAGTTATTTATGCTTAGGTCTCTGGATTTCATAAAAGAGAAGAAGGAATCTAGTAAGGTTTGCAGACCATTGGCGGTTCTAGATAAAAGGACTGTGTCGTCCGCATAAAGCAGAACCGGTAGTCCCTTACGGCCAATGTACGGATAATCTGTATTAGTACTTAAAAGGTACTCCTCCAATTCATTTATATATAAATTAAAAAGGAACGGGGCCAGAATGCATCCTTGGCGAACTCCCCGGTACACTCCAAAATCTTTTGTCACATTTAGATCTTGTGTTTATCTAACGTTCGCTTTCGTATCGGAATGCATATCTTCTAACAAATTAATTAAGTTCTGATCCACACCCATTTTCGCCATGGCGTCCCAGAGCTTCCCACGACTCACACAATCGAAAGCCGAGGAAAGATCCATGAACGCCATGTGAATTGTTCCTTGTCGGGCCTTGGTATACTTCCCTATGATTAGATATAAATTTAAGCATTGGGAAATTGTAGAGTGACCAGGCCTAAATCCATATTGGATTGGGGATATTATATTATTTTCCTCTGCCCATGTGACCAGTCTATTTAAAATCACTCCCCCCACTACTTTGGCAACAGAATTAATTAACAATATTGGCCTATAGCAGTGGGGGCTATTACGGTCAACTTTTTTGAACACGGGCACGATGGTTGATACCCCCCATGATTTTGGGAATCCACAAGTCACCTCCGCATTAAGTACGGGCGTGAGAAATGGTGCCCATACTGTTATACGGGATTTAAAGAGATCAGGAGGGAGTCCATCCGGTCCTGGGGCCTTGTTGTTTGTCAGCCCTTCAATTCCCTTCACAACCTCGTCAGTTGAGAAGATTAACACATTTTCTTTAAGATCAACCAGAGTGTGTTCTGCCTGCGACTCATTGTTTTTAAAAATAGAGCTAAAATGATTGATCCATTCTTCCTCTGGGATATTAGTACCCACAGTGGAATTACAAGATTGATCAAATAAAGGTTTGTTTATGATGTCCCAAAACTTCGAGCTATTTTTCAGTGTTTCAGGATCTAACAAGGTCTCCCAAACACTCTTTTTTACCTCTCTCTTGCGGTTTGCGAGGGACTTCTTATACCTGGACCGCATATCTTTATTAAGCATTGAATCTCTGGGTTTTGTTTTTAGTGCTTTCTTGAGCTCACGACTAGCCTTGGAACAATCTTTATCAAACCACTTTGGATTATTGTTTAGGTTTACTTTCCCTTTAATTGGTACCATTAACAGTGACTCTACTTTTTTGGCAACCTCCTTAAAAGATGCTAAGATTTGTTGTGGAGCTGATACCGGAGATATACATACTGAAAGTAGGGTGTGGTGTGGTGTGGGTTGTCTGGTATGGTCTTGCCTGTCATTGTATAGTATGGTGTGATGTGGTCTGATCTGTCATTATACAGTAGGGGGTGGTGTGGTGTGGTGTGGATTGTCTGGTATGGTCTGGTATGGCCTGTCATTATACAGTAGGGTGTGGTGTGGTGTGGGTTGTCTGGTATGGTCTGGCCTGTCTTTGTATAGTATGGTGTGATATGGTCTGATCTGTCATTATACAGTAGGGGGTGGTGTGGTGTGGTGTGGGTTGTCTGGTATGGTCTGGTATGGCCTGTCATTATACAGTAGGGTGTGGTGTGGTGTGGTGTGGTGTGGGTTGTCTGGTATGGTCTGGTATGGCCTGTCATTATACAGTGTGGTGTGGTGTGGTGTGGTGTGGGTTGTCTGGTATGGTCTGGCCTGTCATTGTATAGTATGGTGTGATATGGTATGGCCTGTCATTATACAGTAGGGTGTGGTGTGGTGTGGGTTGTCTGGTATGGTCTGGCCTGTCATTGTATAGTATGGTGTGGTGTGGTATGACCTGTCATTATACAGTAAGGTGTGGTGTGGTGTGGGTTGTCTGGTATGGTCTGGCCTGTCATTATACAGTAGGGTGTGGTGTGGTGTGGGTTGTCTGGTATGGTCTGGCCTGTCATTATACAGTAGGGTGTGGTGTGGTGTGGGTTGTCTGGTATGGTCTGGTATGGTCTGGCCTGTCATTATACAGTAGGGTGTGGTGTGGTGTGGGTTGTCTGGTATGGTATGAACTGTCATTATACAGTAAGGTGTGGTGTGGTGTGGGTTGTCTGGTATGGTCTGGCCTGTCATTATACAGTAGGGTGTGGTGTGGTGTGGGTTGTCTGGTATGGTCTGGTAAGGTCTGGCCTGTCATTATACAGTAGGGTGTGGTGTGGTGTGCGTTGTCTGGTATGGTCTGGTATGGTATGGCCTGTCATTATACAGTAGGGTGTGGTGTGGTGTGGGTTGTCTGGTATGGTCTGGCCTGTCATTATACAGTAGGGTGTGGTGTGGTGTGGTGTGGGTTGTCTGGTATGGTCTGGTGTGACCTGTCATTGTATAGTATGGTGTGGTGTGGTGTGGGTTGTCTGGTATGGTATGGCGTGGCATGTCATATCCTTTGCTACATAAATAGTTCCTGATGTTCTTTTACCTTTGAAGTCTAAAGTAACATTGAATTCTCCTCAACCTTCACGCGTTTGCCCCCATAAGCAAAAGGTCTAACGCGATTGTCTACAAATGAAAATCTAACATTTCTTCCACTCCTCTGGTCCGCTAAGAGAAAAGAAAGTGGCGGAATCTGCTTTCATAGAAATGGGAACCTTCAAAATATGGCATTGAGCTATGGGAGGAAGCCCAATAGGAGTGGACAAACAAGCACAAAAAATCTTTACAGTGTAATTTTATTTTCAAGCCAAAATGCGCTATCCAACCCAAAATTGTGAAAACATAAACCAATTTAAAACACAACCTGTCTTTGAATAACACGTTTTATTCATCCAATAACCCATTAACCATGCATCAAATGTGCACTTTGTTACAAACTAAACGAGTGATTATTAATGATAGTGCTAAGCCATTAATGTGTCTTTAAGCCATTATAAAAGCAACGCTAGCAGCTTGCGGCCTTGTAGTGTTGTTATGCTGCAATAAACAGTTGAACGGGAAAGGATTCAAACTAAAAGGAGACAAACACAGGAAAAGAGTGGGAGAAAGAAGCAGCACAGAGCAAACCCAGACGCAAGACAAAGTGCTGCATGGAGAAGAAACCAATAGGCCGAGACAGAAAGCGTAAGCAGAGGAAGGACACTCTTTAAAAAAAGAAACAGTACTCGGTCCATGCTCCAGGGATGGGGGAAACACATGAACTAAAGCCAAACCAGCAGAAGCTAGCCAAACAGGAGCCACCGAATGACACTGACAATGAGGCCATCACTGGCAAGAAATGGAGGAGCTCCAACCCCCCATTAAGCTAACAAAAGGTCTTTCAAGCAACAGGGCAGGTGCAGTCTTAGGCGAGACCTAAAAAGTTGACATCCATGATTTACCATTGGCTACTCCCATGATATCATGGACTACCGAGCGAGCCAGTGCCTAAAGAGGGCGTGGCCAAATAACCAATAAAAAACAGGGCTGAATATACCTTTGGTATATTTGTTTATTGTGTATGTGTGCATAGTGTGGTGTATATTGTTTTGTGTTTATTGTGTTCTCACAATAGTCTTTCCAGGCAGCCAAAGTTGCCTGTAGCCAGACCTAAAAAGGGACTTAGCTTGTCTTCACTACATTCATGGTATCTTGGGAGATTGTGTTAATAATGAACTGATCACATTCATTCTCATCCCAGTTATTTTCCAGCCCTTGCTGTTTTTTTTCAGTGGGTGAAGTTTATTCCTTTCCACCTGTTTCTTTTTCAGGGAACCCTAACCCTCGCTGCTCCCCAAAGTGCCACCCGAAGGCTGGGCACGATGCATGCCCACGGAGGCAGGAGTGTGTCAGAGTACCAGGCTGCGACGGATGGGTGTGCCGAGAAGATGGCGGTGAGTTCGACCAACACAAGGCAGCCGCATGGCAGCCGCATGAGACCCCCTCATCCCAGGGTGCAACACTTGCACATAGGGCAGTGCCGCAGCAAGGGTCACATGGACAGTTTCTGGTCTGCTTTGTGTTGTACAGACAGACCTGCCACTTATCAAGGCAACACGTACACAACAGCACCTGATGTGCTCCACACCACTTATCTTTTCTTTTCCCTGCAGCCAGGGCACAAGTCCTAAAAAAAGAAGTGGGGGACTAATCTAGTGGAGAAGTGTGGCTCAAAGGTTAGAGCAGGCAGACCTCGATGCAGAGCTCTGGCCAGGGACCAGGGTTCGATTCCCGCCGCGGCGGTTCTCGGGCTCATTAATTTCCCCTGACCGGATATTCTCGCCTCGGCGCCTATTCTGATCATGGGTCCCACGCTGCAACTCTGGGCAATAGCTTGCTTAGTCTCCACAACGGCCCCCACAACGCGAGGGATGCCTGGTCTGCACCATGGGGGGCCCAGGGTTGGACACCTCATAGGGAAACCCAGGAAGGGTTCCACAGCGGTATTCGTATAAGCGCCGGGAAACCCACTGTGGGTAGCTGTGCACTATACAAGTACAAAAACATTTACAAAACACATTTACAAAACACATTTACAGTTAGGCAGTCTACAAGTGACACCACGGCACAGGACTTGACATCACAGGAAGTGGCATCACAAGCTGCGACTTTAATATGTAGATGTGATGTAAAGCGCTCTGACACTTTGAAGTGGGATGAGTAGCACTATTCAAGAACAAATAGTGGTACTAAAATTATTTCAACGCCTCCTCAGGGGTAGTAAGCGCGATATAAATTACATTTAGTATTATGGAAATACTGGGAGAGACCAAGACAACTTACAGTGTATGCACCTCGAGTAAACAGAGCGTGAACAAAGTGAAAAGCTGCCTCTCTTAAGTATGTGTGAAGTGCTAACAAGGTGTGAGCCTTTGTTTGCCCTCTGCTGCACTTGCATCAGGTGTGAGGCTCCTGACTGCTGCCAGCCAGGAGACTCCAACAAAAGGGGGCCTGATGACCCCCACCTTCGGCCTTTGTGATGGGCACAGCAGGGGTCTCAAGCAGGAAAGCCCCCCCAACCCCAGCGCGTTGTTGCAGATGGAACGCAGACAACAACCTGCAGGTGCTGCGGCACGCGTCCAAGTGTTTGGGAATGACACCAGGGCGAGTTCAGCACGTTATTCAGTGGGGCACATTCTTGGCAGGGTGGACGGTGTACACCCTGTGAAACAAGTGGGTGGACGCGTCCACCTGCCGCGTGTACCCCAGACCTGTGCCCTGCCTGCAGCTAAGATGTGGACTGAGCTTCGACTCATGCCCCGGCCATGTCTTCTGAAGCTTGTTCTATGAAAAACGGAAACCTGTTTAACTTACACTATTTTACTTTGTACTCTGTTTTCTTCTGGTTTGTACACAGCGCCAGGACAACCATGTTAGTCTGCTGTAGCACTTCACAGATCTTTCTTTCAGTGCTTTATCATTCATCCATTCATAGGAACCAACACCAATGGTTATACAGCTATTACCCCCCTCCCCCATGGCTGTCTGCAATGTATCAATTGTGCCAGGCCAAGGATGACAGCCAGAGTGGCCCTCCGACCCCTGGTCCCAAACATGCCTCAAACCCTTCCAGTCGTGTCCAGTCCATGTCAGCGCAGCCAGCTGACGCCATGTGTTATTCATGCTGCGTCTCCGAAGCCGGCTGTCTCCCTGTCTGTCCGCGGTCACTCTGCGGTCACTCCGCGGCGCTTGCTCCCTCAGAGCGGGTATGGGATGGACAAACCAGTGCACAGGCCACAGGGGGTCACTGGTACATTCCGAAATACACGGCCAATCTGTGTTAGACATAAAGAAGCGCCACAAACCTTCAGTGCGGCTGCATGATATAAAGAAACACTACCCTACACTACACAAACACCACAACACTACCCTAAACCCTAAAATACTACCCCAACACAACCCTCCCCGGACCCCCTGTCCGGTCCCCAAACTCTAACACTACCCTGCACGACCCCCTAGCACTACCCTAAACCCTAAAACACTACCCTACACTACACTACACAAACACAACACTAGCCTAAGCCCTAAAACACTACCCTCAACACAACGCTCCCCCGACCCCCAATCCGCTCCCCAAACTCTAACACTACCCTGCACAGCCCCCCAGCACTACCCTAAACCCTAAAACACTATCCTACACTACACTACACAAACACCACAACACTACCCTAAACCACTACCCTCAACACAACACTCCCCGACCCCCAGTCCGCTCCCCAAACTCTAACACTACCCTGCACGACCCCCCAGCACTACCCTAAACCCTAAAACACTACCCTACACTACACTACACAAACACCACAACACTACCCTAAACCCTAAAATACTACCCCAACACAACCCTCCACCGAAACCCAATCCGCTCCCCAAACTTTAATCCTACCCTGCACGACCCCCCAGCACTACCCTAAACCCTAAAACACTACCCTACTCTACACTACACAAACAACGCAACACTACCCTAAACCCTAAAACACTACCTCGAGCATCACCCCGACCTCCAGTCCGGTCCCCACACTCAAACACTACCTTGCACGACGACGAGCACTACCCTAAAACACTACCCTACACTACACAAACCACAATACTACCCTAAACCATAAAACAATACCCCCAGCACAACCCTCCCCCAACCCGCAGTCCGGTCCCTACACTACACAAACACCACAATAGTATAATAAATAAGGTATAAAAATAGTATAATAAATAAGGCACCGATCTACCATACAGCATGCAGCTTGAAAAGAATGTTAATAGTAGTCTGGGTAAAGTTAAGTAGTATTCAAATTGTTTGTATTCACTAAATGTTCTATATTGCAAATGAAGACTATGCGATTACAAATAAGTATGAGCTTAGTATTCTGTTAGTATTCAAGAAGTACCACTCACATATCAGTAGTCTTCATGCACTAGCCTTCTCAAAAAGAATACTATTGAATACTAAAAGTGGCATAAAATAGTCTTCGAATGCTATAAAAAGGACAGGTTAACCACTAAATGTAGTATTCAACTTCGGTAAGGGGGTGGGCTTGGGGACTGCCCTCTGGAGCACCCAGTCATCTGGAGGTGAGCACTTGCACACAGGTAGTTCTGTAAGTAATGATGTTACTCTGGATGGAGGGCCGAGTGGACACACTGGACCACACGCACACCACGACCCCAGGCCCTCAGGAAGGTAGTCCCGCTAGATCCAGCAGGCCAATGGATGAAAACATTGTTAACTGGCCGCAGTTTATAGTTGGTGTGAGAGGGGGGGGGTCTCTCCCTTAGCTCCAGTGGGGTGTGGTGCCACCAGGCTCTTGTTTCCCACGTGTGTCCCGCTGCAGACCTTGGGGCAGTCTTCAAAGGTTGACACATGGCACTTCTGCAGAGATTAGACGAACCCACAATCCCCAGACAGGTGGATGTCTCGAGAGAGAGCCTCTTCCCTGAGGCTGAAGGAGAGCACAGCAGACATCCTTATCACTTCCGAGAACTAAAACTAAGGAAGAGTCAGACCATCAACTACAGCAACCGGTGCAGGGCGCTGCATTCATGGAGAAGCAGAGGGGACCACGAGCTCCCAGGAAGGTGTGTGGACCTCCCTCTTGAGTGACAGCACCACCAGCATTCCACAGATGCTTCCATGGCCTGGGACCACTCGTCCATATGTCTCCCCTGGTGGTGAGGTCCAAACACTGCATTCATGGAGGTAGCAGAGGGGGCCACGAGCTCACAGGAAGGTGTGTGGACCTCCCTCTTGAGTGACAGCACCAGCAGCATCCCACAGATGCTTCCATGGCCTGGGACCACTCGTCCTTATGTCTCCCCCTGGTGGTGAGGTCCAAACACTGCATTCATGGAGAAGCAGAGGGGGCCACGAGCTCACAGGAAGGTGTGTGGACCTCCCTCTTGAGTGACAGCACCAGCAGCATCCCACAGATGCTTCCATGGCCTGGGACCACTCGTCCGTATGTCTCCCCCTGGTGGTGAGGTCCAAACACTGCATTCATAGAGAAGCAGAGGGGGCCACGAGCTCACATGAAGGTGTGTGGACCTCCCTCTTGAGTGACAGCACCAGCAGCATCCCACAGATGCTTCCATGGCCTAGGACCACTCGTCCTTATGTCTCCCCCTGGTGGTGAGGTCCAAACACTGCATTCATGGAGAAGCAGAAGGGACCAAGAGCTCACAGGAAGGTGTGTGGACCTCCATCTTGAGTGACAGCACCAGCCGCATCCCACAGATGCTTCCATGGCCTGGGACCACTCGTCCTTAATAATAATAATAATAATAATACTGCGTTTTGTAGAGCGTGAACAGCTGCCTCACAAGGAGGTGTCCCGGCGCTAGGTGAGCAACCTGGTCATAGGTGACCGGGCAGTGAATCAATCAACGCGGTTGGGTGAAGAGCCAAGTCTTCAACTGCTGTCTGAAACAAGATTCAGAGGTAGCCTGCTTCAGAGTGGGGGGTAACGTATTCCACAGCACAGCCACATTAGCTGAGAAGGTTCTCCCCCCAGCCGTGCTCTTCTTACGTGTGGGACTGCTAGTTGCACGCGACCGTTGGACCGATGGGAGCGTTTCTGACTATATCTAGTTAGTCTGACTCTCAGATAGTTGGGACATGTCCCATAAAGGGACCTAAAAGCCAGGGTCAGCGCTTTAAACTTGATCCTACTGGTGACTGGCAACCAGTGTAGCGCCGAAGATGCGGAGAGACTGAGTGCTTAAATGGAATGCACCTTAGCAGTCTCGCAGCCGCATTCTGCACCGTTTGCAGTCGTTGGATTAGATATTGAGGGAGCCCCAGAAAGAGTCCGTTAGCATAATCCAGCCTAGATGTCACCGTAGCATGGATTACTGTCTTCCGGCACCTTTCTGGTAAGAGTCGCAGGACTTTGCGTACATTTCTCAATTTACAAAGGCAGCACCCTACTACCTGCTGAATATGAGATGAGAAGGAAAGGTTGCTGTCCCAATGAACCCCTAGATTTTTTGCCTTTTGGCTGGGTAATGGGGCTAACCCCATTTCCACAGTCCACCAAAGCTCCGACGGAGGGGGGGGCCTTTCCCAAAGAACATGACCTCCATCTTATCAGTATTTAGCTTTAGTTTGTTGGCGTTCATCCAGCAGGCAACATCTTTTAAACAGCCCTTATATCTTCCACTGGTGGTGAGGTCCAAACACCGCATTCATGGAGAAGCAGAGGGGACCACGAGCTCACTGGAAGGTGTGTGGACCTCCCTCTTGAGTGACAGCACCAGCAGCATCCCACAGATGCTTCTCTGGCCTGGGACCACTCGTCCTTATGTCTCCCCCTGGTGGTGAGGTCCAAACACGGCATTCATGGAGAAGCAGAGGGGACCACGAGCTCACAGGAAGGTGTGTGGACCTCCATCTTGAGTGACAGCACCAGCAGCATCCCACAGATGCTTCCATGGCCTGGGACCACTCGTCCTTATGTCTCCCCCTGGTGGTGACGTCCAAACACGGCATTCATGGAGAAGCAGAGGGGACCACGAGCTCACAGGAAGGTGTGTGGACCTCCCTCTTGAGTGACAGCACCAGCAGCATCCCACAGATGCTTCCATGGCCTGGGACCACTCGTCCTTATGTCTCCCCCTGGTGGTGAGGTCCAAACACGGCATTCATGGAGAAGCAGAGGGGACCACGAGCTCACAGGAAGGTGTGTGGACCTCCCTCTTGAGTGACAGCACCAGCAGCATCCCACAGATGCTTCCATGGCCTGGGACCACTCGTCCTTATGTCTCCACCTGGTGGTGAGGTCCAAACACAGCATTCGTGGAGAATCTGAGGGCAGCCACATGTTCAGAGGAAGGTTTGTGGAATCCCCTCTTGAGTGACAGCATCAGCAGCAACTCACTGATGCCTACAAGGGATGGGTAAAACTTGTCCTCGTGTCTCCCCCCGGTGGTGAGGTTCAAACGCTGCATTGATGGAGGAGCCAGGGTTGCGGGCAGTACACAGTGAGCTATTCACAGGAACATGAGAAGGTACAGCACACAGTACGCTAAGGAGCCTTTAATGAACCTTATTCACAACGGTAAAGTTGCGCTTTACGTCATTTTACACTTGCTACTTTTTGGTATTTACAAAATATGAGTGTAACTTTGGCATTAGTAACAAGTACTACCAGTGGTAAAGTTAGTCCAGCAAATGTAAACTTAAGCAGTAGTGTAAGCTTACCTCCGTGAATGCGACTTTGTGAACACGTTGTAGTAAGTTCACTACTCTTTTCATATTCAACATACTACAAGTGTAATTTTACAGCTAATAGCAAGTGCTACCAAAACAGTGGTAAAGTTGGTACAAGTGTACACTTACACAATAATGCAAGCTTACCTTTGTCAGCACTTTGTTGTAAGTTTATTACTGTTTCATATTCACAACCTATGGGCCCAATTCACAAAGGTAAACTGAGACAAAAGTTTATCTTTACGACTTTTTGTATTCACAAAGGGCATTTCTGAGTCTTAAAGTTAGACCATTGACTCAGTTACACTTACACTTCTGTCTTAAGTTTATTGAGACCAGACTTTTGGTATCAGTTAAACTCAAGATCAAAATTCAAGTTTAACTGAGACAAAAGTCTAACATTATGACTCGTAAATGCCCTAAGTGCAGAGCGAAGGTCGTAAAGTTAGACTTTCGTCTCAGTTTACCTTTGTGAATCTGGCCCATAGATTGCAGTTTTACTCTTAGTAATTTCACTACTAGTAAAATTACCTTTGTAGTGCATGATTCACAAAGGTAAGCTTACACCTTTGTGTAAGCCTGTGATTGTTGTCAACCACAAATGTCTTTTACAAGAAACAGCTTTAGAACTGCAGAGACTCAGCACATAAAGAGATATGGCCGTCCTATCTTTGTAGGAGCTGGGACTCCACAGTTGAAAAGATACTACTAGTAACATACCATTGTGAATAGCAAACAATCATAAACATACACCGATGTGTACATTTACCTTTGTGAATCAAGCACAATAGAGACAGAAATGTTGTGCTTACTGCCCGGTACATACAGGAAGTGCAGAAATATTGGGAATCACAAGACATGCTGTTACAACATGTTGCAATGCCTCACCCACAGTGAAAACAAGAATGAGCCTTTGGACTTTACTGCCACTGAGGTCTCTTGTCAGGAGCAGCAGGAGAAACAGCTCCCAAGAGAACTCCCGGTGCCAACCAGGGCAGAGGTGTTTGATGCAAGTGTGAGAAACCCCAAGATCTGGTGTTTCACTCTGGTGTGGTCTGTGCATGGTCAGGTTGTAGCACTTATAACTTGGAAGAGGTGAACATATTTCTGCTCCCAGTCCTACCCCCAGGAACAGGAGTCCTGGCACTGTTCTGTGTAAACAAAGAAACTCTCCCACTCTGGGCAGCCAGAAGACACATGTCAGAGCATTGTTGAGGTAGGAGGGTGGGTTCTGTTTCTGTTTACCATGTTTCATCTCTGCCTTTACTTTAATAGTTAGACTTCTGAGGCATTATTACGCATTTTCATTGTTCGTCCTGGACGCACCTGTGCAGACAATGAAAATGCGCCCTATTACAATGTATGCGCTGCCCCCAGAGCCCTGAACTAGCGCTGCCCTGGGGTCAGCGCATTCATGGGAAACCACAGAGCGGCCCCAAGTTTTCACGTTGCAGGCAGCAACCGGCCTGCACTTTTGAAGGTGATTAGAGATCCTCTTGCAGGCGGCGAGTGCAGTCAATGAATGCACCCGCCTGCAAGGGGGTGTCCGATGGGTCCATAGGACCCCCTTTACCCCCTCCAGAGGGCCGCTCTTGGGATGTGCACTCACAGTGTGCCACCTTGAAGGAGGCGCATTGTAAGAGTGCCCCCAAGAGCTTCTTTGCTTCTGCTCCCTCATCTGTAATACATCGCCGCGTAGATGCAAAGGAATTACCTCATTTGCATGGAGCGCACCCCTATGCAAATGAGGGGACCCCCCCGAAGGCAGCATTGGTAGTTTCAGTGGGCCAGTGTTATCATTCTTACTGAAGTTGACGCAAAAGTATCTGCGGCCACTTCTGCAATAACAAGGTGCCCCTGGGACGCACAAAGGAGATCAAATGCATTTGCACAACTGGGGCACTTATTGTGATACGGCCCTTGGGCACTCTTCTCTTCACTAAACTCATACCTCTCACCTGACAGGTGCACGCCTTTGCACACATAGCTCTGGTTTAGAATGTCTCCATTTATGTGCAGGTGAAATTGGATCCCACAATGAACAGTTATTGAGATTCTCCCTGGGTTTCATTCTGAACTTTTGCTCTGGACATTGGTTCATTGAATAAACACCGCCATCTTGTTTCATCGACTAAGTACCTCCATCTTGGTTCATCTAATAACCACCGCCATTTTGTCTCATCGACTAAACACCGCCATCTTGTTTCATTGACAAAACAGCGCCATCTTGTTTCATTGACTAAACACCGCCATCTTTCTTTTCCCAGGTCACCATAACTAAATCACAGTTCCAGAAGATTCCTCTGACATCTGCATCTCTGGTGGCATTGGACCTGCAGAAGTGTTTTTCAGATCTTGGCTTGAGCGCAATGTATAATCTTCTGGAGTTCACTAAGGAATGTTATGCATATTATTCTGATGAGCTTGCAAACTACTGTAACTTCAGTTATGGATTCATACTTGTCTGCTTCTTTTGGTCAACGCTGTATTAAAATCTCTTCCTATCAGCCCTTGGCCAGTCTTGTCTCATTATATCACCTGGAGCCTGGGCTGCTTTCAGATGTGCTGGCTGCACACAGACAGACTCCATAGGTCTGTGCACTCAGGTCTTAACAGGGCTTTGTACACAGGTCCTCACGGGTCCAGTCAAACAGGTATTTGCCCACAGGTCTTAACATGTATTTACTTATACCTATTTGCACACAGACCATCACAGATCCTTGCTCACACATCCTTGAACACAGGAGTTTCCACACGCATCTTTACTCATAGGGCTTTGCACACAGGTTTTCACAGGTCTTTGCTCACACATCTTTGCACATAGGTCTTCGCACACAGGTCTTCACCGTTCTTGGCACACTGGTCTTTGTCCACAGGTATTAACATGTTTTTACTCATACCTATTTGCACACAGATCTTCACAAATCTTTGCTCACACATCTTTGCACACAGGTCTTGACACAGTAGTCCCACAGGCTGGACGAGCATCACAGTACATTTTAGATACCTACACCTCTCTTAGCTCCAAGTTCTGTGCAGTCTTAGTCGTACCAAGCTGCGGCTGTCCTCCTACAGTAGAAAAATTACACCCAGTAATGTCAGGGGCCTTGAATTCAGTGATAGCACTTAAAGTTATTCGCAGATTTTGGAAATTGCCGGACTGCTAGGAATAGAAAGGTGAAGACCCGCAAATCACTGCTCAAATGCTGACATAAGCGCCTTCCTCCCACCAGAACTTTACTCTGCTTCAACTATTGAAGCAGTAAAGCCTTCATTCTCAGTACCGAGCCCGCTTCCCAGCTCGCCATGCCAGTTAACTTAATAACCAGTGTGTGACAGATAAAACACAAACACTCATAAAGTGCCCCTTCTTGCCAAACTTTTGCTGATGGGTTTTTGTCATTGTCTTAAAGAATCCGGGGCATATTTACAAGGACGGCGTTAAAGTTATAGCCGCTTTAGCGGCAGGAAACTGCAGCTAAAGTTGCGAAAATTGGCTTGATAATATGCCCTTGTGAATTCGAGAGAATTCCATTAGAAGCCCATGTTCTGGTGTTAACTTGTCACCAAAATTATTTCCAAGTGAACAGTGGTAACCAGGCTCAACCTGAACCCGAGAATAAGGGGTTCTTTATAAGGAGACAGGGAGATTATACATCAAAGCATAGAGTGGTACAAGTATGGGCATAACAAGGGCGACTCCAAATGCCCCAAGAGGGCACAGCCACCCACCAGTGGAAAGACACCTGGGTTTGTGAGTGTGGCACTCAGGGAGATGGTAGTTCCAGTTAGCTTCGTGGATCCAGTGGAGGTGACCCTACTTTCCCAGGGGATAAGGAGAGGGTGCCAAAAACCTACATACTTGCCTGGAGATGTTGGGATTACCTGAATGGGTCTGTATGACCAAATGTTCTGTAGCTCCCTGGGAAAGGAGTCAAGAGTGCCTGGAGCCTGGAACAATGGCCCAGACAGTTGCCAAAAAGATGCGGGCAAGGGACCTGGTAATCCCACCACTGAAGCTCCCACGGTTGAGGTAAATGGGGCCCCTGAGGAGGATGCCCCTGAACCTACCCGGGAGAACATTGCCACCTGCAATGCCTGCCAGAGCCTGCTAGTTGGGAAGTTGAGAGTGGGCCCACCATGGACAAATTCTGCAAGGTGCAAAAGGAGTTCCCCATTCCTGAGGGCTTGAGGTGGCAAGCTGAGGCCCAGGCAGTAGGTGACACCTCTGGAAATCACCTAATCTACCTGGAGAATGACCTCCTATATAGCGTGCCTCAGACTTCTAGTTTTGCGCCAGCCTGTGTGCTGGTGGTCTCCCAGTGTTACAGGGCCTTTCTACTGAGTTTGGCTCATAACAAAACCCTGGCAGAACATCTGGGGTAAGACATGTCCTTCACCAGTCTTTTTACCCACTTCTATTGGCCCCAGATGAAGATGACCTCAGATCCATTCTGTAGATTCTGTCTCACGTGCCAGGCCAGAGGAAAGTCGGGGGAAAAAGCTGAAAGTTCACCTGACATCAATACCTTTAAGAGCGTAGGTGTTAGACCTGGCACCATTGGTGTGGGTCTCCCTTCCATTTTTGCTGTTGTCTCATGTGTTTTTGCTGGTGTTAGATGCTTTGGGCACTGTGCCACTGCTGTCCAGTGAAACTGTGCAAGTGCTCCCTACTGTAAATTGATGTATTTATTAGTGGTTCCATGATTGGATATTTGGTTTACTTGTCAGACCCTAGTACAGTGCACTGAGTGTGCACAGGGCGTGTAAATCCAAATGCTGCTAGTGGACTTGCAAGACTGGTTGTGCCACCCATAGAAGCGGCCTTGCAAAACGTGTCCAAGGTCTGCCATTGCAGAACCTGCATTCAGTCTGGTACTGTCTTGCTGACTGGGCAAATGCACCCACTGCCAGTCCCTAAACCTTTTCCTGTCTTCGTATTAGTCGTATGAGTCCTCTCGCCTCCAGCGCGCGCCAACACAACCTCAACATCATCTCTTACGCCGACGACACCCAGTTAATCCTTTCCCTCACCAAAGAACCCTAAAACTCTACCCTACACTACACTACACAAACACCACAACACTACCCTAAACCCTAAAATACTACGCCCAACACAACCCTCCACCGACCCCCAATCCGCTCCCCAAACTTTAATCCTACCCTGCACGACCCCCCAGCGCTACCCTAAACCCTAAAACACTACCCTACACTACACTACACAAACAACGCAACACTACCCTAAACCCTAAAACACTACCTCCAGCATCACCCCGACCTCCAGTCCGGTCCCCACACTCAAACACTACCTTGCACGACGACGAGCACTACCCTAAAACACTACCCTACACTACACAAATCACAACACTACCCTAAACCATAAAACAATACCCCCAGCACAACCCTCCCCCAAAGGCAGTCCGGTCCCTACACTACACAAACACCACAATAGTATAATAAATAAGGTATAAAAATAGTATAATAAATAAGGCACCGATCTACCATACAGCATGCAGCTTGAAAAGAATGTTAATAGTAGTCTGGGTAAAGTTAAGTAGTATTCAAATTGTTTGTATTCACTAAATGTTCTATATTGCAAATGAAGACTATGCGATTACAAATAAGTATGAGCTTAGTATTCTGTTAGTATTCAAGAAGTACCATTCACATATCAGCAGTCTTCATGCACTAGCCTTCTCAAAAAGAACACTATTGAATACTAAAAGTGCCATAAAATAGTCTTCCAATGCTATAAAAAGGACAGGTTAACCACTAAATGTAGTATTCGACTTTGGTAAGGGGGCGGGCTCGGGGACTGCCCTCTGGAGCACCCAGTCATCTGGAGGTGAGCACTTGCACACAGGTAGTCCTGTAATAATGATGTTATCTGGATGGAGGGCCGAGTGGACACACTGGACCACACGCACACCACGACCCCAGGCCCTCAGGGAGGTAGTCCCGCTAGATCCAGCAGGCCAATGGATGAAAACATTGTTAACTGGGCGCAGTTCATAGTTGGTGTGAGAGGGGTGGGGGTCTCTCCCATGGCTCCAGTGGGGTTTGGTGCCACCAGGCTCTTGTTTCCCAAGTGTGCCCTGCTGCAGTCCTTGGGGCAGTCTTCAAAGGTTGACACATGGCACTTCTGCAGAGATTAGACGAACCCACAATCCCCAGAAGGGTGAATGAAGAAGAGTTTCAAGCCCAGAGAGCCTCTTCCCTGAGGCTGAAGGAGAGCACAGCAGACATCCTTCCGAGAACTAAAACTAAGGAAGAATCAGACCTTCGACTACAGCAACCGGTGCAGGGCGCTGCATTCATGGAGAAGCCGAGGGGCCACGAGCTCACAGGAAGGTATGTGGACCTCCATCTTGAGTGACAGTACCACCAGCATCCCAAAAGATGCTTCCATGGCCTGGGACCACTCGTCCTTATGTCTCCCCCTGGTGATGAGGTCCAAACACTGCATTCATGGAGAAGCCGAGGGAGCCACGAGCTCACAGGAAGGTGTGTGGACCTCCATCTTGAGTGACAGTACCACCAGCATCCCACAGATGCTTCCATGGCCTGGGACCACTCGTCCTTATGTCTCCCCCTGGTGATGAGGTCCAAACACTGCATTCATGGAGAAGCCGATGGGGCCACAAGCTCACAGGAAGGTGTGTGGACCTCCATCTTGAGTGACAGTACCACCAGCATCCCACAGATGCTTTCATGGCCTGGGACCACTCGTCCTTATGTCTCCCCCTGGTGGTGAGGTCCAAACACTGCATTCATGGAGAAGCAGAGGGGACCACGAGCTCACAGGAAGGTGTGTGGACCTCCCTCTTGAGTGACAGCACCAGCATCATCCCTCAGATGCTTCCATGGCCTGGGACCACTCGTCCTTATGTCTCCGCCTGGTGGTGAGGTCCAAACACTGCATTCATGGAGAAGCCGAGGGGGCCACGAGCTCACAGGAAGGTGTGTGGACTTCCCTCTTGAGTGACAGCACCAGCAGCATCCCAGAGATGCTTCCGTGGCATGGGACCACTCGTCCTTATGTCTCCCCCTGGTGATGAGGTCCAAACACTGCATTCATGGAGAATCCGTGGGGGCCACAAGCTCACAGGAAGGTGTGTGGACCTCCCTCTTGAGTGACAGCACCAGCAGCATCCCACAGATACTTCCATGGCCGGGAACCACTCGTCCCTACGTCTCCCCCTGGTGGTGAGGTCCAAACCCTGCATTCATAGAGAAGCAGAGGGGACCACGAGCTCACAGGAAGGTGTGTGGACCTCCCTCTTGAGTGACAGCACCAGCAGCATCCCACAGATGCTTCCATGACCTGGAACCACTCGTCCTTATGTCTCGCCCTGGTGGTGAGGTCCAAACACTGCATTCATGGAGAAGCAGAGGGGGCCACAAGCTCACAGGAAGGTGTGTGGACCTCCCTCTTGAGTGACAGCACCAGCAGCATCCCACAGATACTTCCGTGGCCTGGGACCACTCGTCCTTATGTCTCCCCCTGGTGGTGAGGTCCAAACACTGCATTCGTGGAGAATCTGAGGGAAGCCACATGTTCACAGGAAGGTGTGTGGACCTCCCTCTTGAGTGACAGCACCAGCAGAATCCCACAGATGCTTCCATGGCCTGGGACCACTCGTCCTTATGTCTCCCCCTGGTGATGAGGTCCAAACACTGCATTCATGGAGAAGCAGAGGGCACCACGAGCTCACAGGAAGGTGTGTGGACCTCCCTCTTGAGTGACAGCACCAGCAGCATCCTACAGATTCTTCCATGGCCTAGGACCACTCGTCCTTATGTATCCCCCTGGTGGTGAGGTCCAAACACTGCATTCATGGAGAAGCCGAGGGGGCCACGAGCTCACAGGAAGGTGTGTGGACCTCCATCTTGAGTGACAGTACCACCAGCAGCATCCCACAGATGCTTCCATGGCTTAGGACCACTCGTCCTTATGTCTCCCCCTGGTGGTGAGGTCCAAACACTGCATTCGTGGAGAATCTGAGGGCAACCACATGTTCACAGGAAGGTGTGTGGACCTCCCTCTTGAGTGACAGCACCAGCAGCATCCCACAGATGCTTCCATGGCCGTGGACCACTCGTCCTTATGTCTCTCCCTGGTGGTGAGGTCCAAACACTGCATTCATGGAGAAGCAGAGGGGACCACAAGCTCACAGGAAGGTGTGTGGACCTCCATCTTGAGTGACAGCATTCCACAGATGCTTCCATGGCCTGGGACCACTCGTCCTTATGTCTCCTCCTGGTGATGAGGTCCAAACACTGCATTCATGGAGAAGCAGAGGGGACCACGAGTTCACAGGAAGGTGTGTGGACCTCCCTCTTGAGTGACAGCACCAGCAGCATCCCACAGATGCTTCCGTGGCCTGGGACCACTCATCCTTATGTCTCCCCCTGGTGGTGAGGTCCAAACACTGCATTCATGGAGAAGCAGAGGGGGCCACGCGCTCACAGGAAGGTGTGTGGACCTCCCTCTTGAGTGACAGCACCGGCAGCATCCCACAGATGCTTCCATGGCCTGGGACCACTCATCCCTATGTCTCCCCCTGGTGGTGAGGTCCAACCACTGCATTTATGGAGAAGCAGAGGGGACCACGAGCTCACTGGAAGGTGTCTGGACCTCCATCTCGAGTGACAGCACCAGCCGCATCCCACAGATGCTTCCATGGCCTGGGACCACTCGTCCTTAATAATAATAATAATAATACTGCGTTTTGTAGAGCGCGAACAGCTGCCTCACAAGCAGGTGTCCCGGCGCTAGGTGAGCAACCTGGTCATAGGTAACCGGGCAGTAAAACAATCAACGCGGTTGGGTGAAGAGCCAAGTCTTCAACTGCTGTCTGAAACAAGATTCAGAGGTAGCCTGCTGCAGAGTGGGGGGTAACGTATTCCACAGCACAGCCACATTAGCTGAGAAGGTTCTCCCCCCAGCCGTGCTCTTCTTACGTGTGGGACTGCTAGTTGCACGCGACCGTTGGACCGAAGGGAGGGTTTCTGACTATATCTAGTTAGTCTGACTCTCAGATAGTTGGGACATGTCCCATAAAGGGGCCTAAAAGCCAGGGTCAGCGCTTTAAACTTGATCCTACTGGTGACTGGCAACCAGTGTAGCGCCCGAAGATGCGGAGAGGCTGAGTGCTTAAATGGAATGCACCTTAGCAGTCTCGCAGCCGCATTCTCCACCGTTTGCAGTCGTTGGATTAGATATTGAGGGAGCCCCAGAAAGAGTCTGTTAGCATAATCCAGCCTAGATGTCACCGTAGCATGGATTACTGTCTTCCGGCACCCTTCTGGTAAGAGTCGCAGGACTTTGCGTAAATTTCTCAATTTACAAAGGCAGCACCCTACTACCTGCTGAATATGAGATGAGAAGGAAAGGTTGCTGTCCCAATGAACCCCTAGATTTTTTACCTTTTGGCTGGGTAATGGGGCTAACCCCATTTCCACAGGCCACCAAAGCTCCGACGGAGGGGGGGGGCCTTTCCCAAAGAACATGACCTCCGTCTTATCAGTATTTAGCTTTAGTTTGTTGGCGTTCATCCAGCAGGCAACATCTTTTAAACAGCCCTTATATCTTCCCCTGGTGGTGAGGTCCAAACACCGCATTCATGTAGAAGCAGAGGGGACCACGAGCTCACAGGAAGGTGTGTGGACCTCCCTCTTGAGTGACAGCACCAGCAGCATCCCACAGATGCTTCCATGGCCTGGGACCACTCGTCCTTATGTCTCCCCCTGGTGGTGAGGTCCAAACACGGCATTCAAGGAGAAGCAGAGGGGACCACGAGCTCACAGGAAGGTGTGTGGACCTCCATCTTGAGTGACAGCACGAGCAGCATCCCACAGATGCTTCCATGGCCTGGGACCACTCGTCCTTATGTCTCCCCCTGGTGGTGAGGTCCAAACACAGCATTCGTGGAGAATCTGAGGGCAGCCACAAGTTCAGAGGAAGGTTTGTGGAATCCCCTCTTGAGTGACAGCATCAGCAGCATCCCACAGATGCCTACAAGGGATGGGTAAAACTTGTCCTCTGTCTCCCCCCGGTGGTGAGGTTCAAACGCTGCATTGATGGAGGAGCCAGGGTTGCGGGCAGTACACAGTGAGCTAGGCACAGGAACATGAGAAGGTACAGCACACAGTACGCTAAGGAGCCTTTAATGAACCTTATTCACAACGGTAAAGTTACGCTTTACGTCATTTTACACTTGCTACTTTTTGGTATTTACAAAATATGAGTGTAACTTTGGCATTAGTAACAAGTACTACCAGTGGTGAAGTTAGTCCAGCAAATGTAAACTTAAGCAGTAGGGTAAGCTTACCTCTGTGAATGCGACTTTGTGAACACGTTGTAGTAAGTTCACTACTCTTTTCATATTCAACATACTACAAGTGTAATTTTACAGCTAATAGCAAGTGCTACCAAAACAGTGGTAAAGTTGGTACAAGTGTACACTTACACAATAATGCAAGCTTACCTTTGTCAGCACTTTGTTGTAAGTTTATTACTGTTTCATATTCACAACCTATGGGCCCAATTCACAAAGGTAAACTGAGACAAAAGTTTATCTTTACGACTTTTTGTATTCACAAAGGGCATTTCTGAGTCTTAAAGTTAGACCATTGACTCAGTTTGACTTACACTTCTGTCTTAAGTTTATTGAGACCAGACTTTTGGTATCAGTTAAACTCAAGATCAAAATTCAAGTTTAACTGAGACAAAAGTCTAACATTATGACTCGTAAATGCCCTAAGTGCAGAGCGAAGGTCGTAAAGTTAGACTTTCGTCTCAGTTTACCTTTGTGAACCTGGCCCATAGAGTGCAATTTTACTCTTAGTCATTTCACTACTAGTAAAATTACCTTTGTAGTGCATGATTCACAAAGGTAAGCTTATACCTTTGTGTAAGCCTGTGATTGTTTGTTAACCACAAATGTCTTTTACAAGAAACAGCTTTAGAACTGCAGAGACTCAGCACATTAAAAGATTTGGCCGTCCTATCTTTGTAGGAGCTGGGACTCCACAGTTGTAAAGATACTACTAGTAACATACCATTGTGAATAGCAAACAATCATAAACATACACCGATGTGAACATTTACCTTTGTGAATCAGGCACAATTGAGACAGAAATGTTGTGCTTACTGCCCGGTACCTACAGGAAGTGCAGAAACATTGGGAATCACAAGAAATGCTGTTACAACATGTTGCAATGCCTCACCTACAGTGAAAACAAGAATGAGCCTTTGGACTTTACTGCCACTGAGGTCTCTTGTCAGGAGCAGCAGGAGAAACAGCTCCCAAGAGAGCTCCCGTTGCCAACCAGGGCAGAGGTGTTTGATGCAAGTGTGAGAAACCCCAAGATCTGGTGTTTCACTCTGGTGTGGTCTGTGCATGGTCAGGTTGTAGCACTTATAACTTGGAAGAGGTGAACATATTTCTGCTCCCAGTCCTACCCCCAGGAACAGGAGTCCTGGCACTGTTCTGTGTAAACAAAGAAACTCTCCCACTCTGGGCAGCCAGAAGACACATGTCAGAGCATTGTTGAGGTAGGAGGGTGGGTTCTGTTTTTGTTTACCATGTTTCATCTCTGCCTTTACTTTAATAGTTAGACTTCTGAGGCATTATTACGCATTTTCATTGTTCGTCCTGGACGCACCTGTGCAGACAATGAAAATGCGCCCTATTACAATGTATGCGCTGCCCCCAGAGCCCTGAACTAGCGCTGCCCTGGGGTCAGCGCATTCATGGGAAAACACAGAGCGGCCCCAAGTTTTCACGTTGCAGGCAGCAACCGGCCTGCACTTTTGAAGGTGATTAGAGATCCTCTTGCAGGCGGCGAGTGCAGTCAGTCAATGAATGCACCCGCCTGCAAGGGGGTGTCCGATGGGTCCATAGGACCCCCTTTACCCCCTCCAGAGGGCCGCTCTTGGGATGCGCACTCACAGTGTGCCACCTTGAAGGAGGCGCATGGTGAGTGTGCCCCCAAGAGCTTCTTTGCTTCTGCTCCCTCATCTGTAATACATCGCCGCGTAGATGCAAAGGAATTACCTCATTTGCATGGAGCGCACCCCTATGCAAATGAGGGGACCCCTCCGAAGGCAGCATTGGTAGTTTCAGTGGGCCAGTGTTATCATTATTACTGAAGTTGACGCAAAAGTATCTGCGGCCACTTCTGCAATAACAAGGTGCCCCTGGGACGTACAAAGGAGATCAAATGCATTTGCACACCTGGGGCACGTATTGTGATACGGCCCTTGGGCACTCTTCTCTTCACTAAACTCATACCTCTCACCTGACAGGTGCACGCCTTTGCACACATAGCTCTGGTTTAGAATGTCTCCATTTATGTGCAGGTGAAATTGGATCCCACAATGAACAGTTATTGAGATTCTCCCTGGGTTTCATTCTGAACTTTTGCTCTGGACATTGGTTCATTGAATAAACACCGCCATCTTGTTTCATCGACTAAGTACCTCCATCTTGGTTCATCTAATAACCACCGCCATTTTGTCTCATCGACTAAACACCGCCATCTTGTTTCATCGACTAAGTACCTCCATCTTGGTTCATCTAATAACCACCGCCATTTTGTCTCATCGACTAAACACCGCCATCTTGTTTCATTGACTAAACACCGCCATCTTGTTTCATCGACTAAACACTGCCATCTTTCTTTTCCCAGGTCACCATAACTAAATCACAGTTCCAGAAGATTCCTCTGACATCTGCATCTCTGGTGGCATTGGACCTGCAGAAGTGTTTTTCAGATCTTGGCTTGAGCGCAATGTATAATCTTCTGGAGTTCACTAAGGAATGTTATGCATATTATTCTGACGAGCTTGCAAAGTACTGTAACTGCAGTTATGGATTCATACTTGTCTGCTTCTTTTGGTCAACGCTGTAAGAAAATCTCTTCCTATCAGCCCTTGGCCAGTCTTGTCTCATTATTTCACCTGGAGCCTGGGCTGCTTTCAGATGTGCTGGCTGCACACAGACAGACTCCATAGGTCTGTGCACTCAGGTCTTAACAGGGCTTTGTACACAGGTCCTCACGGGTCCAGTCAAACAGGTATTTGCACACAGGTCTTCACACGTCTTTGCACACAGGTCTTTGCCCACAGGTCTTAACATGTATTTACTTATACCTATTTGCACACAGATCATCACAGATCCTTGCTCAAACATCCTTGAACACAGGAGTTTCCACACGCATCTTTACACATAGGGCTTTGCACACAGGTTTTCACAGATCCTAGCTCACACATCCTTAAACACAGGAGTTTCCACACGCATCTTTACACATAGGGCTTTGCACACAGGTTTTCACAGGTCTTTGCTCACACATCTTTGCACATAGGTCTTTGCACACAGGTCTTCACCGTTCTTGGCACACTGGTCTTTGTCCACAGGTATTAACATGTTTTTACTCATACCTATTTGCACACAGACCTTCACAAATCTTTGCTCACACATCTTTGCACACAGGTCTTGACACAGTAGTCCCACAGGCTGGACGAGCATCACAGTACATTTTAGATACCTACACCTCTCTTAGCTCCAAGTTCTGTGCAGTCTTAGCCGTACCAAGCTGCGGCTGTCCTCCTACAGTAGAAAAATTACACCCAGTAATGTCAGGGGCCTTGAATTCAGTGATAGCACTTAAAGTTATTCGCAGATTTTGGAAATTGCCGGACTGCTAGGAATAGAAAGGTGAAGACCCGCAAATCACTGCTCAAATGCTGACATAAGCGCCTTCCTCCCACCAGAACTTTACTCTGCTTCAACTATTGAAGCAGTAAAGCCTTCGTTCTCAGGACCGAGCCTGCTTCCCAGCTCGCCATGCCAGTTAACTTAATAACCAGTGTGTGACAGATAAAACACAAACACTCATAAAGTGCCCCTTCTTGCCAAACTTTTGCTGATGGGTTTTTGTCATTGTCTTAAAGAATCCGGGGCATATTTACAAGGACGGCGTTAAAATTATAGCCGCTTTAGCGGCAGGAAACTGCAGCTAAAGTGGCGATAATGGGCTTGATAATATGCCCTTGTGAATTCGAGAGAATTCCATTAGAAGCCCATGTTCTGGTGTTAACTTGTCACCAAAATTATTTCCAAGTGAACAGTGGTAACCAGGCTCAAACTGAACCCGAGAATAAGGGGTTCCTTGATAAGGAGACAGGGAGATTTATACATCAAAGCATAGAGTGGTACAAGTATGGGCATAACAAGGGCGACTCCAAATGCCCCAAGAGGGCACAGCCACCCACCAGTGGAAAGACACCTGGGTTTGTGAGTGTGGCACTCAGGGAGATGGTAGTTCCAGTTAGCTTCGTGGATCCAGTGGAGGTGACCCTACTTTCCCAGGGGATAAGGAGAGGGTGCCAAAAACCTACATACTTGCCTGGAGATGTTGGGATTACCTGAATGGGTCTGTATGACCAAATGTTCTGTAGCTCCCTGGGAAAGGAGTCAAGAGTGCCTGGAGCCTGGAACAATGGCCCAGACAGCTGCCAAAAAGATGCGGGCAAGGGACCTGGTAATCCCACCACTGAAGCTCCCACGGTTGAGGTAAATGGGGCCCCTGAGGAGGATGCCCCTGAACCTACCCGGGAGAACATTGCCACCCTGCAATGCCTGCCGGAGCCTGCTAGTTGGGAAGTTGAGAGTGGGCCCACCATGGACAAATTCTGCAAGGTGCAAAAGGAGTTCCCCATTCCTGAGGGCTTGAGGTGGCAAGCTGAGGCCCAGGCAGTAGGTGACACCTCTGGAAATCACCTAATCTACCTGGAGAATGACCTCCTATATAGCGTGCCTCAGACTTCTAGTTTTGCGCCAGCCTGTGTGCTGGTGGTCTCCCAGTGTTACAGGGCCTTTCTACTGAGTTTGGCTCATAACAAAACCCTGGCAGGACATCTGGGGTAAGACATGTCCTTCACCAGTCTTTTTACCCACTTCTATTGGCCCCAGATGAAGATGACCTCAGATCCATTCTGTAGATTCTGTCTCACGTGCCAGGCCAGAGGAAAGTCGGGGGAAAAAGCTGAAAGTTCACCTGACATCAATACCTTTAAGAGCGTAGGTGTTAGACCCTGGCACCATTGGTGTGGGTCTCCCTTCCATTTTTGCTGTTGTCTCATGTGTTTTTGCTGGTGTTAGATGCTTTGGGCACTGTGCCACTGCTGTCCAGGGAAACTTTGCAAGTGCTCCCTACTGTAAATTGATGTATTTATTAGTGGTTCCATGATTGGATATTTGGTTTACTTGTCAGACCCTAGTACAGTGCACTGAGTGTGCACAGGGCGTGTAAATCCAAATGCTGCTAGTGGACTTGCAAGACTGGTTGTGCCACCCATAGAAGCGGCCTTGTAAAACGTGTCCAAGGTCTGCCATTGCAGAACCTGCATTCAGTCTGGTACTGTCTTGCTGACTGGGCAAATGCACCCACTGCCAGTCCCTAAACCTTTCCCTGTCTTCGTATTAGTCGTATGAGTCCTCTCGCCTCCAGCGCGCGCCAACACAACCTCAACATCATCTCTTACGCCGACGACACCCAGTTAATCCTTTCCCTCACCAAAGAACCCTAAAACTCTACCCTACACTACACTACACAAACACCACAACACTACCCTAAACCCTAAAATACTACGCCCAACACAACCCTCAACCGACCCCCAATCCGCTCCCCAAACTTTAATCCTACCCTGCACGACCCCCCAGCACTACCCTAAACCCTAAAACACTACCCTACACTACACTACACAAACAACGCAACACTACCCTAAACCCTAAAACACTACCTCCAGCATCACCCCGACCTCCAGTCCGGTCCCCACACTCAAACACTACCTTGCACGACGACGAGCACTACCCTAAAACACTACCCTACACTACACAAACCACAATACTACCCTAAACCATAAAACAATACCCCCAGCACAACCCTCCCCCAACCCGCAGTCCGGTCCCTACACTACACAAACACCACAATAGTATAATAAATAAGGTATAAAAATAGTATAATAAATAAGGCACCGATCTACCATACAGCATGCAGCTTGAAAAGAATGTTAATAGTAGTCTGGGTAAAGTTAAGTAGTATTCAAATTGTTTGTATTCACTAAATGTTCTATATTGCAAATGAAGACTATGCGATTACAAATAAGTATGAGCTTAGTATTCTGTTAGTATTCAAGAAGTACCACTCACATATCAGTAGTCTTCATGCACTAGCCTTCTCAAAAAGAATACTATTGAATACTAAAAGTGCCATAAAATAGTCTTCCAATGCTATAAAAAGGACAGGTTAACCACTAAATGTAGTATTCGACTTTGGTAAGGGGGCGGGCTCGGGGACTGCCCTCTGGAGCACCCAGTCATCTGGAGGTGAGCACTTGCACACAGGTAGTTCTGTAAGTAATGATGTTATCTGGATGGAGGGCCGAGTGGACACACTGGACCACACGCACACCACGACCCCAGGCCCTCAGGAAGGTAGTCCCGCTAGATCCAGCAGGCCAATGGATGAAAACATTGTTAACTGGGCGCAGTTCATAGTTGGTGTGAGAGGGGTGGGGGTCTCTCCCATGGCTCCAGTGGGGTTTGGTGCCACCAGGCTCTTGTTTCCCAAGTGTGCCCTGCTGCAGTCCTTGGGGCAGTCTTCAAAGGTTGACACATGGCACTTCTGCAGAGATTAGACGAACCCACAATCCCCAGAAGGGTGAATGAAGAAGAGTTTCAAGCCCAGAGAGCCTCTTCCCTGAGGCTGAAGGAGAGCACAGCAGACATCCTTCCGAGAACTAAAACTAAGGAAGAATCAGACCTTCGACTACAGCAACCGGTGCAGGGCGCTGCATTCATGGAGAAGCCGAGGGGCCACGAGCTCACAGGAAGGTGTGTGGACCTCCATCTTGAGTGACAGTACCACCAGCATCCCAAAATATGCTTCCATGGCCTGGGACCACTCGTCCTTATGTCTCCCCCTGGTGATGAGGTCCAAACACTGCATTCATGGAGAAGCCGAGGGGGCCACGAGCTCACAGGAAGGTGTGTGGACCTCCATCTTGAGTGACAGTACCACCAGCATCCCACAGATGCTTCCATGGCCTGGGACCACTCGTCCTTATGTCTCCCCCTGGTGATGAGGTCCAAACACTGAATTCATTGAGAAGCCGATGGGGCCACGAGCTCACAGGAAGGTGTGTGGACCTCCATCTTGAGTGACAGTACCACCAGCATCCCACAGATGCTTCCATGGCCTGGGACCACTCGTCCTTATGTCTCCCCCTGGTGGTGAGGTCCAAACACTGCATTCATGGAGAAGCAGAGGGGACCACGAGCTCACAGGAAGGTGTGTGGACCTCCCTCTTGAGTGACAGCACCAGCATCATCCCTCAGATGCTTCCATGGCCTGGGACCACTCGTCCTTATGACTCCGCCTGGTGGTGAGGTCCAAACACTGCATTCATGGAGAAGCCGAGGGGGCCTCGAGCTCACAGGAAGGTGTGTGGACTTCCCTCTTGAGTGACAGCACCAGCAGCATCCCAGAGATGCTTCCGTGGCCTGGGACCACTCGTCCTTATGTCTCCCCCTGGTGATGAGGTCCGAACACTGAATTCGTGGAGAATCTGAGGGGGCCACGAGCTCACAGGAAGGTGTGTCGACCTCCCTCTTGAGTGACAGCACCAGCAGCATCCCACAGATACTTCCATGGCCTGGAACCACTCGTCCCTACGTCTCCCCCTGGTGGTGAGGTCCAAACCCTGCATTCATAGAGAAGCAGAGGGGACCACGAGCTCACAGGAAGGTGTGTGGACCTCCCTCTTGAGTGACAGCACCAGCAGCATCCCACAGATGCTTCCATGACCTGGAACCACTCGTCCTTATGTCTCCCCCTGGTGGTGAGGTCCAAACACTGCATTCATGGAGAAGCAGAGGGGGCCACGAGCTCACAGGAAGGTGTGTGGACCTCCCTCTTGAGTGACAGCACCAGCAGCATCCCACAGATGCTTCCGTGGCCTGGGACCACTCGTCCTTATGTCTCCCCCTGGTGGTGAGGTCCGAACACTGCATTCGTGGAGAATCTGAGGGCAGCCACATGTTCAAAGGAAGGTGTGTGGAGCTCCCTCTTGAGTGACAGCACCGGCAGCATCCCACAGATGCTTCCATGGCCTGGGACCACTCGTCCTTATGTCTCCCCCTGGTGATGAGGTCCAAACACTGCATTCATGGAGAAGCAGAGGGGACCACGAGCTCACAGGAAGGTGTGTGGACCTCCCTCTTGAGTGACAGCACCAGCAGCATCCCACAGATGCTTCCATGGCCTGGGACCACTCGTCCTTATGTCTCCCCCTGGTGATGAGGTCCAAACACTGCATTCATGGAGAAGCAGAGGGGACCACGAGCTTACAGGAAGGTGTGTGGACCTCCCTCTTGAGTGACAGCACCAGCAGCATCCCACAGATGCTTCCAAGGCCTGGGACCACTCGTCCTTATGTCTCTCCCTGGTGGAGAGGTCCAAACACTGCATTCATGGAGAAGCAGAGGGGACCACGAGCTCACAGGAAGGTGTCTGGACCTCCATCTTGAGTGACAGCACCGCCAGCATCCCACAGATTCTTCCATGGCCTGGGACCACTCGTCCTTAAGTCTCCCCCTGGTGGTGAGGTCCAAACACTGCATTCATGGAGAAGCAGAGGGGACCACGAGCTCACAGGACGGTGTGTGGACCTCCATCTTGAGTGACAGCACCACCAGCATTCCACAGATGCTTCCATGGCCTGGGACCACTCGTCCTTATGTCTCCGCCTGGTGGTGAGGTCCAAACACTGCATTCATGGAGAAGACTAGGGGGCCACGAGCTCACAGGAAGGTGTATGGACTTCCCTCTTGAGTGACAGCACCACCAGCATTCCACAGATGCTTCCATGGCCTGGGACCACTCATCCCTACGTCTTCCCCTGGTAGTGAGGTCCAAACACTGCATTCATAGAGAAGCAGAGGGGACCACGAGCTCACAGGAAGGTGTGTGGACCTCCCTCTTGAGTGACAGCACCAGCAGCATCCCACAGATGCTTCCATGGCCTGGGACCACTCGTCCTTATGTCTCCCCCTGGTGATGAGGTCCAAACACTGCATTCATGGAGAAGCAGAGGGGACCACGAGCTCACAGGAAGGTATGTGGACCTCCCTCTTGAGTGACAGCACCAGCAGCATCCCACAGATGCTTCCATGGCCTGGGACCACTCGTCCTTATGTCTCCCCCTGGTGATGAGGTCCAAACACTGCATTCATGGAGAAGCAGAGGGGACCACGAGCTCACAGGAAGGTGTGTGGACCTCCCTCTTGAGTGACAGCACCAGCAGCATCCCACAGATGCTTCCAAGGCCTGGGACCACTCGTCCTTATGTCTCTCCCTGGTGGAGAGGTCCAAACACTGCATTCATGGAGAAGCAGAGGGGACCACGAGCTCACAGGAAGGTGTCTGGACCTCCATCTTGAGTGACAGCACCGCCAGCATCCCACAGATTCTTCCATGGCCTGGGACCACTCGTCCTTATGTCTCCCCCTGGTGGTGAGGTCCAAACACTGCATTCATGGAGAAGCAGAGGGGACCACGAGCTCACAGGACGGTGTGTGGACCTCCATCTTGAGTGACAGCACCACCAGCATTCCACAGATGCTTCCATGGCCTGGGACCACTCGTCCTTATGTCTCCGCCTGGTGGTGAGGTCCAAACACTGCATTCATGGAGAAGACTAGGGGGCCACGAGCTCACAGGAAGGTGTGTGGACTTCCCTCTTGAGTGACAGCACCACCAGCATTCCACAGATGCTTCCATGGCCTAGGACCCCTCGTCCTTATGTCTTCCCTAGGTGATGAGGTCCAAACACTGCATTCATGGAGAAGCAGAGGGGACCACGAGCTCACAGGAAGGTGTGTGGACCTCCCTCTTGAGTGACAGCACCAGCAGCATCCCACAGATGCTTCCGTGGCCTGGGACCACTCATCCTTATGTCTCCCCCTGGTGGTGAGGTCCAAACACTGCATTCATGGAGAAGCAGAGGGGGCTACGAGCTCACAGGAAGGTGTGTGGACCTCCCTCTTGAGTGACAGCACCGGCAGCATCCCACAGATGCTTCCATGGCCTGGGACCACTCATCCCTATGTCTCCCCCTGGTGGTGAGGTCCAAACACTGCATTCATGGAGAAGCAGAGGGGACCACGAGCTCACTGGAAGGTGTCTGGACCTCCATCTTGAGTGACAGCACCAGCCGCATCCCACAGATGCTTCCATGGCCTGGGACCACTCGTCCTTAATAATAATAATGATAATACTGCGTTTTGTAGAGCACGAACATCTGCCTCACAAGGAGGTGTCCCGGCGCTAGGTGAGCAACCTGGTCATAGGTAACCGGGCAGTGAAACAATCAACGCGGTTGGGTGAAGAGCCAAGTCTTCAACTGCTGTCTGAAACAAGATTCAGAGGTAGCCTGCTGCAGAGTGGGGGTTAACGTATTCCACAGCACAGCCACATTAGCTGAGAAGGTTCTCCCCCCAGCCGTGCTCTTCTTACGTGTGGGACTGCTAGTTGCATGCGACCGTTGGACCGAAGGGAGGGTTTGTGACTATATCTAGTTAGTCTGACTCTCAGATAGTTGGGAAATGTCCCATAAAGGGACCTAAAAGCCAGGGTCAGCGCTTTAAACTTGATCCTACTGGTGACTGGTAACCAGTGTAGCGCCCGAAGATGCGGAGAGACTGAGTGCTTAAATGGAATGCACCTTAGCAGTCTCGCAGCCGCATTCTCCACCATTTGCAGTCATTGGATTAGATATTGAGGGACCCCCAGAAAGAGTCCGTTAGCATAATCCAGCCTAGATGTCACAGTAGCATGGATTACTGTCTTCCGGCACCCTTCTGGTAAGAGTCGCAGGACTTTGCGTAAATTTCTCAACTTACAAAGGCAGCACCCTACTACCTGCCGAATATGAGATGAGAAGGAAAGGTTGCTGTCCCAATGAACCCCTAGATTTTTTGCCTTTTGGCTGGGTAATGGGGCTAACCCCATTTCCACAGGCCACCAAAGCTCCGACGGAGGGGGGGGGCCTTTCCCAAAGAACATGACCTCCGTCTTATCAGTATTTAGCTTTAGTTTGTTGGCGTTCATCCAGCAGGCAACATCTTTTAAACAGCCCTTATATCTTCCCCTGGTGGTGAGGTCCAAACACCGCATTCATGTAGAAGCAGAGGGGACCACGAGCTCACAGGAAGGTGTGTGGACCTCCCTCTTGAGTGACAGCACCAGCAGCATCCCACAGATGCTTCCATGGCCTGGGACCACTCGTCCTTATGTCTCCCCCTGGTGGTGAGGTCCAAACACGGCATTCATGGAGAAGCAGAGGGGACCACGAGCTCACAGGAAGGTGTGTGGACCTCCCTCTTGAGTGACAGCACCAGCAGCATCCCACTGATGCTTCCATGGCCTGGGACCACTCGTCCTTATGTCTCCCCCTGGTGGTGAGGTCCAAACACAGCATTCGTGCAGAATCTGAGGGCAGCCACATGTTCAGAGGAAGGTTTGTGGAATCCCCTCTTGAGTGACAGCATCAGCAGCATCTCACTGATGCCTACAAGGGATGGGTAAAACTTGTCCTCGTGTCTCCCCCCGGTGGTGAGGTTCAAATGCTTCATTAATGGAGGAGCAAGGATTGCGGGCAGTACACAGTGAGCTAGGCACAGGAACATGAGAAGGTACAGCACACAGTACGCTAAGGAGCCTTTAATGAAACCTTATTCACAACGGTAAAGTTACGCTTTACGTCATTTTACACTTGCTACTTTTTGGTATTTACAAAATATGAGTGTAATTTTGGCATTACTAACAAGTACTACCAGTGGTAAAGTTAGTCCAGCAAATGTAAACTTAAGCAGTAGGGTAAGCTTACCTCTGTGAATGCGACTTTGTGAACACGTTGTAGTAAGTTCACTACTCTTTTCATATTCAACATACGATGAGTGTAATTTTACAGCTAATAGCAAGTGCTACCAAAACAGTGGTAAAGTTGGTACAAGTGTACACTTACACAATAATGCAAGCTTACCTTTGTCAGCACTTTGATGTAAGTTTACTACTGTTTTCATATTCACAACCTATGGGCCCAATTCACAAAGGTAAACTGAGACAAAAGTCCATCTTTACGACTATTTGTATTCACAAAGGGCATTTCTGAGTCTTATAGTTAGACCATTGACTCAGTTAAATTTACACTTCTGTCTTAAGTTTAACTGAGACCAGACGTTTGGTATCAGTTAAACTCAAGATCAAAATTCAAGTTTAACTGAGACAAAAGTCTAGCATTATGACTCGTAAATGCCCTAAGTGCAGAGCGAAGGTCGTAAAGTTAGACTTTCGTCTCAGTTTACCTTTGTGAATCTGGCCCATAGAGTGCAATTTTACTCTTCACTACTAGTAAAATTACCTTTGTAGCGTATGATTCACAAAGGTAAGCTTACACTTTTGTGTAAGCGTGTGATTGTTTGGTAACCACAAATGTCTTTAACAAGAAACAGCTTTAGAACTGCAGAGACTCAGCACATAAAGAGATATGGCCGTCCTATCTTTGTAGGAGCTGGGACTCCACACTTGTATAGATACTCCTAGTAACATACCATTGTGAATAGCAAACAATCATAAACATACACCGATGTGAACATTTACCTTTGTGAATCAGGCACAATTGAGACAGAAATGTTGTGCTTGCTGCCCGGTACACACAGGAAGTGCAGAAACATTGGGAATCACAAGACATGCTGTTACAACATGTTGCAATGCCTCACCCACAGTGAAAACAAGAATGAGCCTTTGGACTTTACTGCCACTGAGGTCTCTTGTCAGGAGCACCAGGAGAAACAGCTCCCAAGAGAGCTCCCGGTGCCAACCAGGGCAGAGGTGTTTGATGCAAGTGTGAGAAACCCCAAGATCCAGTGTTTCACTCTGGTGTGGTCTGTGCATGGTCAGGTTGTAGCACTTATAACTTGGAAGAGGTGAACATATTTCTGCTCCCAGTCCTACCCCCAGGAACAGGAGTCCTGGCACTGTTCTGTGTAAACAAAGAAACTCTGCCACTCTGGGCAGCCAGAAGACACATGTCAGAGCATTGTTGAGGTAGGAGGGTGGGTTCTCTTTCTGTTTACCTTGTTTCATCTCGGCCTTTACTTTAACAGTTAGACTTCTGAGGCATTATTACGCATTTCCATTGTTTGTGCTGGGCGCATTTTAAAATGGTGCACCCGGGGCAAACAATGGAAATGTGCCCTTTTATGATGTATGCGCTGCCCCCACATCCCTAATCTTGCGCTGCCCTGAGGTCAGCGCATTCATGGGAAAACACGGAGTAGCCCCAAGTTTTCACAGTGCAGGCAGCAACCCGCCTGCACTTTTGAAGGTGATTAGAGCTTCCCTTGCAGGCAGATTCAGTCAATGGCTGCACCCGCCTGCAAAGGGGTGTCTGAGGGGTCCATAGGACCCCCTTTACCCACTCCTGCATGCTGTTCTCAGGATGTGCACTCACAGTGTGCAACCTTAAAGGAGGCGCATGGTGAGTGTGCCACGAAGAGCTTCTTTGCTTCTGGTCCCGCATCTGTAATACATCGCCGGCGCAGAAGCAAAGGAATTCCCTCATTTGCATGGAGCACACCCCTATGCAAATTAGGGGAAGCCCCCTGAAGGCAGCATTGGCACTTTAAGTGGGCCAGTGTTATCATTATTACTGAAGGGGACGCAAAAGTATCTGCGGCCACTTCTGCAATATCAGAGTGCCTCTGGGTTGCGCAAAGGGGGCGCAAATACATTTGCGCAACTGGGGCACTTATTGTGACTCTTCTCTTCACTAAACTCACACCTCTCACCTGACACATAGCTCTGGTTTAGAACGTCTCCATTTATGTGTTGGTGAAATTGGATCCCACAATTTAACAGTTATTGAGATTCTCCCTGGGTTTCATTCGGAACTTTTGCTCTGAACATTGGTTCATTGAATGAATACTGCCATCTTGTTTCATCGACTAAGTACCGCCATCTTAGTTCATCTAATAAACACCGCCATTTTGTCTCATCGACTAAACACCGCCATTTTGTCTCATCGACTAAACACCGCCATCTTGTTTCATCGACTAAGTACCGCCATCTTAGTTCATCTAATAAACACCGCCATTTTGTCTCATCGACTAAACACCGCCATTTTGTCTCATCGACTAAACACCGCCATCTTGTTTCATCGACTAAACACTGCCATCTTTCTTTTTCCAGGTCACCATAGCTAAATCACAGTTCCAGAAGATTCCTCTGACATCTACATCTCTGGTGACATTGGACCTGCAGAAGTGTTTTTCAGATCTTGGCTTGAGCGCAATCTATAATCTTCTGGAGCTCACTAAAGAATGTTCTGTGTATTCTTCTAATGAGTTTGCAAAGTACTGTAACTTCAGTTATGGATTCATCCTTGTCTGCTTCTTTTGGTAAGCGTTATAATGTTGTCACCATTGATTGTGTCCTCACCAAAGGTAAACGCTGGATTAAAATCTCTTCCTCTCAGCCCTTGGCCAGCCTTGTCTCATCATTTCACCTGGAGCCTGTGGGTGCTTTCAGATGTGCTGGGTGCACACAGAGCTTCACAAGTCTTTGCACTCAGGTCTTAACAGTGCTTTGTACACAGGTCCTCACAGGGCTTGTCAAACAGGTCTTTGCACACAGGTCTTAACACGTCTTTGCACACAGGCCCACACAGGTCTTTGCCCACAGGTCTTAACATGTGTTTACTCATACCTATTTGCACACAGGTCTTGACAGTTCTTGGCACACACATCTTTGCACACAGGTCTTCACAGGTCTTGACACAGTAGCCCCGCAGGCTGCACGAGTATCACAGTACATTCTAAAAACCTACACCTCCCTTACCTCCAGGTTCTGTGCAGTCTTGGCAGCACCAAGCTGCGGCTGTCTTTCTACAGCAGAACAATGACATCGGACTTCGTGGACATCAACCACGGTGTGCCTCAGGGGTCCTCAATCAGCCCCATCCTTTCCAATGCCTATATGCAGCCATTGATAGGCATCATCAAGTCTTTTAACATTAGGTTAGTAAACTACGCTCATGACACCCAGCTGGTTCTGTCGTTGGAAGGGGACCAAAATGGTGCCCTGGAGAATTTTCAGTCCTGGATGTGAGAAATAGTAATCTGGTTGAGAGACAACTCCCTGGAATTTAATAATAAAAATGCTGAGATTCTGCACTGTGGGAAAAGTGCCGCCTGCACTTCCCACCAACTTCTGGCCTTTTTCCATGGAGGTGCCTTTGATACCCGTGGGAACTGTATGAAATCAGGGGGTCAGCTTTAACGATAAACTGAACCTAGAATCGCACGTCAATAAGCTGGTGGGAAAGTGCTACAATCTTATCACAGGGTTGCGGAAGGTGCTACAAGTACTACCCACTCAGGCCAGAACATCAGTGGTCAGGAGTGTTTTCATGAGTCGCCTGGACTATTGTAATGCTCTGCTATTGGAGTCCCCAAAATATTTGCTGAAGAGACTCCAGAGAATCCAGGCGGCCGCAGCAAAACTTGCTCTTATGAGAGCACGCCAGTCATATTCCACTCAGGCTATGGCAGATTTGCACTGGCTCCTGGTGGCTCAAAGGGTACAGTTTAGTTTTCAAGGCCCTACACAGACTGGGCCCCAAACCTATGCAGAAGATGTTTGGATGGTACACCTCCGCTCCTCATCAGCTAATCTGGTGATCATTCCCAAAATAAAGAGGGTAACTATGGGGGGGGGAGCATTTGGAGTGGCGGCGGCCTACCTCTGGAATAGCCTTCCCCCTGAATGGAGACAGATACAGGATCTGATGCTGTTCCGGAAAGAAATCAAGACTTTGCTCTTTCCAAGAGCATATCCTCCTCAGTTTAAGGCACAGCACCCCTAATCAGTAACTTAGGTGTAACAGCGCCAGGAAGCCCGTAGGGCTACAGCACGCTTTAGAAATGCTCATACAATACAATACAATCCAGTAAGGTAAGGGCCCTGGGAATCAGTGATAGCGCTTACTGTTATTCGCAGATTTTGGAAATTGCAGGACTGCTAGGAATAGAAAGTTGAAGATCCGCAAATCACTGCTGAAATGCTGACATAAGCCACTTCCTCCCACCAGAACTTTACTCTGCTTCAACTATTGAAGCAGCGGCGTAGCGAGGTCAGGTGGTACCCAGTGCGGTCTTGTCACCCGGCTTCACAAAACGGCAAGAATGTGTGTTTCAAAGACATATTTTGGCTATTTTGACTCCCCCCTAAGTGATGACACCCGGGGCGGCCCGCACCCACTGCACCCTCCCTTCCTACGTCCCTGTATTGAAGCAGTAAATTCTTTGTTCTCAGTATCGAGCCCGCTTCCCAGCTCGCTATGCCAATTAACTTAATAACCAGTTACCAGTCTGTGACAGATAAAACGCAAACAGTCGTAAAGTACACCTTCTTAACAAATGTTTGCCGATGGGTTCCGTCATTGTCTTAAAGACTCCTTCCTTTAAGTGCGACCCCAGCAATCCTGATACTGGGTGGTTTATTCTCTTTCGGGCGAGCATTCGAGGCCTCTCGTATATACTTTAGTATATACTTATATGTGTATGCACTTTCTTGGCTCTGGAGATCAGCCCTAGGACTTGTCTGCTTCCGCTTAGGGACTTTTTTCTGTTCAACTGCCTCTAGTTAACTGTCTTGATAGAAAACATATAAGGTCCCAAAGGCGAGACCAATTGCATTGCAAATGCTTGTTTGTTCAGTGTCTTCTAGATTAATGCCCCTGCCCCATTTGTGCATTTAGTCCTCACTCCTTTCAGCCATTCCTCCAAGCTGTCTTAGCACTCCCCGCTCTGTAATCCCTCTGTGCTCTACCTTCCTTCCTGTTCCTTCATGCATGCTTTTATTTATTTCTCTACAGCCTGCTAAGGTATTTTATCCCTTTGCCCTTGAGCTGTCTCTTTGCCCTGTGAGCTGTCTCACAACTTAGCAGTGTTATTGTTTTTTATGTATTTGTCAGTGATTTGTGTGCCCTTTTGGCTAGTACCTCCAAATCATAATACTTTAACAGAGTTTCAGTAACTTATATTAAGGGCATTTAAACTATACTCAGGGCCACTGGAATTACTCAGCAGGAGAGGGCCAAATTATGCAGCAGTGTTTAGTAAATTATGCAGCAAGAAAAGGTAAATTATGCGACATTTTGCGGCAGAATTTGCAACAGTATTACTTCATTATTTCATCATTTTTAAACTTGGTAACACTTTCTGGCCTTGGTTGCTTTAGTCCAATTTAACACTCAAAAATACTGATAAGCAACAGAAAGGTGACCAGTCCAGCTTTGCAAAGGGCCTTCCACTGGTTAGCAACATGTGTCATCACATTTTTAGTAACTTTTTAACCATTTGAATGGTACAGAGGGTACAGTGGCACTGGGCCCAAAAGTTGTCAGAGCTCCTCTAAACACATATTATTGCTATAACATCAATTAATTTTATTATTTCCCTCTTTCATTTTTCAAATTGTTGCTAATACTTACTCACACTATACCACTAGTACCAGCACAATATATTTCATTTTTGTACATTGAGAGGTCATAACACTTTAACAGGCTTTTTGTAACTTATATTGATATTGTGCAACTACTCAGCAAGCTACAACTTTCAACAAAGAACAGCTTGTTATTAATCACATAGGCGAAACCTGATGCATTTACCAATGCGTGTTTGCAGTTGCACTTTACCATAAACACACAGTCATCTATTACTAAGACAACGCATTGACCACAATATTTCACCCTTGAGGGCATAGACAGAAATAGCGGGGACTAACGATGTTTACTCTTGCCCATGTGGGTCTTTATACTCATGAATAACATCTACTTTTATTGTGTACGGATGGTATTTTTAAATTGCTGATTTATTGCAATGCCTCTGTCAATAAGAACACACTCCGCCCATGAGGGCATAAACCAATCTGGCGGGGACAACAATCTAAATATTTGTACTCCTATACTTGTGTGTTCTTAATCTCGTGAATTATACTTACTTTTATGGTGAGGGAGATTACATTGACAAGTGGCTTTTTGCCTACGAGGTCGCCTTGAGGGTTCATAAGGGAGTGGTTCGTGGAAACACATACCTATAGTGGGGTGGGACTTACTTCTTAGTTTAGACATTGGGGAACAAGCCAGATACACCCCCATGAAAGCCTTCTCGGAGGCAAAGTATGGGCTGACCCCTGAAAAGTACTGCCAAAGGTTCAGAGACAGGCAACAGCTCCCCAACCAGCCCTGTGTGGTTTTTTTGGGCTTTTCTAGCAAAGCACTGAATGTTTGGGTGCATGCCAGCAAAGTACATTTCTACAGTGGGTTGTACAATTTAATTTTGAGAGAGCACATGCTCAGTATTTGTTCTCCAGATCTAAGCCAAATCCTAGTTGACAGTAAACTCACTGACCTCAGCACCAGAGTGTCCAGAAAGGTATCTGGGGAGACACCCAGAAGGGTGGCCCTGGGTCCCCTAGAACAAAGGAGTTTTCAAAAGCCTCCAAAATCATTTCCAAGTGAACAGTGGTAACCAGGCTCAACCTAAACCCAAGAATAAGGAGTACTTTGATAAGGAGACAGGGAGATTTATACATCAATGCATAGGGTGGTACACGTATGGGCATTCCAAGAGCGACTCCAAATGCCCCAAGAGGGCACAGCCCCCACCAGTGGGTAGACACCTGGGTTTGTGAGTGTGGCGCTCAGGGAGATGGTAGTTCCAGTTAGCATTGTGGATCCGGCAGAGGTGACCCTACTTTCCCAGGGGGATAAGGAGAGGGTGCCAAAAACCCATATCCCCGCATGGAGATGTTGGGATTACCTGAATGGGTCTGTATGCCCACATGTTCCATAGCTCCCTGGGAAATGAGTCAAGAGTGCCTGGACCCTGGAACAATGGCCCAGACAGCTGCCAAACTGGTAATCCCACCCGTGAAGCTGCCACAGTTGAGGTTAATGGGGCCCCAGAGGAGGATGCCCCTGAACCTACCCGGGAGACCAATGACACCCTGGTAGGCATGGGCGGAAAATCCGTTCCGCTCGCGGATTTTGCGGATTTTCGGGAAATCCGCAATCCGCGAGATTTGCGAATCTCCCGCAAAATCCGCAAATCCGCGAGCAGCGGATTTTACTCGCACTGCTCGCACTGTTCGCGTGAGTTCGCGTGAGTTCGCGCCCCGCGAATAAGTGCAAAATTGCAGAAATACGATCTCAGCAAAACTGAAAGTAACTACTTACCAGGTTCAAAAGTTCAGGCTCATCATTTGTAGCCATTTCCTGTAGTGCTTCCTGAGGGGCCCCTCCAGAGTTCAGTTGCCAGTTGAAACTATTATGTGACCCTGCTCTGAACCTCAGAATAGTTACACATATGCCACAAAGGTCCTGAATTACAGCTAAGGGAGACAAGCAGGAGCCAGGCTGGAAGTTAAAATCCATTAATCAGCCCCTAATTCATTATTGTCAGTTGGGGCAGGGCAGGTGTTGTAACTAATTTTGCAACAATGAAAGCACTTAGCAAGTGCAAAAGATCACTAATCAGGGCGCACTAAGGAAGCAGGTGCCAGCTAAAAAAATATTCTGTGACACATTAATCAGCCCCAAATTAATTCAGGTCACTTGAGGCAGGGAAGGTGTGCTTTGCTTTGCCGAAAATAATGTACACTGGACAACCAGAGGGTGTGGTGATGAAACAGAGGGTGGCATGGGTGGGCCAGAGGGTGGCATGAGTAGTCAGAGAGTGGCAGTGGTGACAGAGAGTGGCAGTGATGAAGAAGAGTGTCCCAAACAGGCTGGACACGTAGAAACAACAAGTTCGCGAAACTTGCGACCCGACAGGTAAGTTCGCAATTTGCGAAAGTGTACAAAACCCTCGCGAACTGGCAGAAACACGGGCGAACACAAAAAAAAAAAATTCGCTAATTCGCGGGAATTCGCGGATTTTGCGGATTGCGAATCCGCAAATCCGCAAAATTCGCGAACGCGAGATCCGCAAAATTCGCTCATGCTTACACCCTGGTATGTCTGCCGGAGCCTGCTAGTTGAGAAGTTGAGAGTGGGTCCACCATGGACAAATTCTGCAAGGTGCTAAAAGAGTACCCCATTCTAGAGGGCTTGAGATGGCAAGCTGAGACTCTAGCAGTAGGTGACACTTCTGGCAATCACCTAATCTACCTGGAGAATGACCTCCTATATAGCGGGCCTCAGACTTCTGGTTTTGCGGCAGCCCACACTAACAAATAGCATGAAAAGCAGAAGTGCAGTGAACAACTGCCATTTGTGCTCCTGGCATCAATGTTTCTGCTCTCCGCCCTGTGATTGTGTGTTAGAATTATGTGGTGAGTTGTCATTTCAGGGATTTTACATGGTAGTTGTTGCGTAAATTCCCAAAATTACACAAATCACACTGGTGTGGTTTATATTTTATCCAGGCCTAATGAGCACCAGCTGGATTTTAAAGTAAAAGATGGCCCGCTTATGCTATCTTCATCAAAAATCGGGGTAACTGTATAATTGATGCGCCATTTGTAAATTATATATTTTGAAGGAGTTGTTTACATTATGAAGGAACTGAAGGAGGCCTATATCATAACAGATTGGTAAATATGTTTTCATTTTGGGGTTGTATTTAATGAGGAGGTCACTTTAAGTCATTTGGATTCCAGTAGAAATAAGGGCACAAATAAATGATGAAACCTTTAAAAAAATCAAAAAAATGAACTATTATATGCCTAGACAAGAATGGTATTCTTTGATTTTAAGGTCAACTAAAGTGAACAACAGTCAAAGACACTGGTCATGGGAATCCCCAGATAACTGCAAGGGGTTGTTTTTAAAGAATGTTAATTAAAAATGGCAATTATTCTCTCTATAACAAAATAGTGTTTTTTGAAGACTGTGCTATCTGCAATATAAAGTAACGTATATTGATGAGTGAAACAAACCTAGGAAGTGTATTCCATGCTCCAGTTAATCTCCCACAGTTGATAAATATTAAACAGTGTTGAGCTTTCTTCCTTCTTTGTCCTAATGAATGCCCTAGTGAATATTGGACAAAGTGCTGAAACATGTAAACTGTTCAAGAGTATGGAAAGTGTACACCGGGTTATGTGTACTAGTAATTCATGAGTAAATTAGACATGTATTTTATAATAACTCAGTTTCCACTCACAAAATTCTGATTGATGTTGTTTATTCTTTATAAATCTTTTGATCTATCTTCTTTTTAGTTATCTTTTTAGTTTTTCTTATTTTCTTTCTTTTTTTTCCAATTTCATCCTTTTCATATATATACTTTCACTTTTATACAAACATTTTTACACACAAAACCACATAAAATCTATATCCTTTAAAACGACATCATTCCTGTTTGAAACTTAATATAAACGCAGAAATAGTTCCTTCAACGCGTTTCGGCGGTCGCCTTCCTCAGGAAATCTGCCTTATTCCCGTTCCTGAACTGGTGGCTCATCGAGGACCTTTCCCGTTTAAATATCAGATGATCTTAAAGAAGTAGAATCCAGGATTATTTGAAAGCTAATTTTGTTAAGCTGACCCATCAAATAAAAGTAAACAATATTTTTCTCTTCCTAAGGCCAGATAGCAGTGTTAATCTGAAGACAGACCTTCACAGCTTTTATGGGTAACCGGATATTAAAAAAGACTATAACAGAAAAAGGCAGTATACCTGACGGATTAATCGGATTATATAAAGGAAGTGACATTTGCACCCAGAACACTCCATTTGATAAAACAGAGGTGGTTTTGTCACCTCGGATACACGACGGAGACACATCCTTTCACAGCCAATGACAACTGATTCAAGATACAAAGACCCGGTTTCCATGCTAAATCTCGTATAATTGCTACAAATAAACCTATTGGAAGCCAAGACATCTTTAAAAAAAGAGCTACGGGAATAGAAAAGAATAAGGCAGATTTCCTGAGGAAGGCGACCGCCGAAACGCGTTGAAGGAACTATTTCTGCGTTTATATTAAGTTTCAAACAGGAATGATGTCGTTTTAAAGGATATAGATTTTATGTGGTTTTGTGTGTATAAAAGTGAAAGTATATATATGAAAAGGATGAAATAGGAAAAAAAAGAAAGAAAATAAGAAAAACTAAAAAGATAACTAAAAAGAAGATAGATCAAAAGATTTATAAAGAATAAACAACATCAATCAGAATTTTGTGAGTGGAAATTGAGTTATTATAAAATACATGTCTAATTTACTCATGAATTACTAGTACACATAACCCGGTGTACACTTTCCGTTTTCCAAAAAAATTACTTTACCTTGCTAGGGTTCATCCTATAAGGCAGGGGCCCCACTTTTCCTACAAAACTGTTCAAGAGTATGACTGTGTAAGTTAGTGTCTTGATGGTGATTATCACAGTCTCGAGCTTTGAGCTTTCATCCTTCTTTGTCCTAATGAAGGTACATGTGAATATTGGATGGTGTTTATCACAGTCTGTCTTTAGAAGATGAAATAGAAAGTCAGAGAGTGTACAAATTGGATGTGCATATGGAGTAATGTGATTGACGTTTTTATACATTTTCACAATAGCATTTAGAACTAAGAGTAATCTGTATAACACCGAGACTAACCTGGAGCGAAGAGCTAGTACCATAGGCCTGATATTTTAAACCCCTTCGACGCTGATGACGAGCTGGGCTCGTCATGACGTAGCCTCCTCGCACGCTGATGACGAGCCCAGCTCATCACGTAACATGCGTTTCCGCAAAACCCAGCGTGCGAGCGGAATTCCGCTAGCGCGCATGGTGTTAATAAAAAGACATTTTTCAGAGGGACTCCCAAGGGCTATTGGACAACTGTGACACATGAAAGAACCTCCTTCTAACCTCCATAATCTGGCTACCACCTGACATTCTGTCCTTGCCCCTCCCTCATTGACCATCCGGTGCAAAGTCATGGGGTCGCATTGGGTGCTACATAGGTCGAACAGTTGGAGAAGAAACACTTATAAAATTCGGTGTTGCTTGTGGCGAAGGAGCCTGGGGAAGTGGATGAGCAAATCAACACATAAAACAAAAAACCCAGTCATATTAGATGTAGTCATTTATTGATTAAATTAATGATACTTAATCAAGTGTTAAAAGAGCATTACACCATACACGATCTATATACATGCATCAACAATAGATGTAAAAAATAATACAGTTAATACAATAACTTTACAAATGCTAGTTAATTGAAGAGACAAAAAATGCAGGTTGAGTGAGTCAAATATAGCTTCATGTTGTATTACTTTACACCAGAAGGATGGGCCATCAAGGGAGTATGCTGTAGGAGGCGCTGAGAAGTGCCTTGTAAAGCTCAGTAAACCAGGATCATTTATGACACAGACTCCAAGAGCGTTTTAGATCTTTGTCAGTGCACCTTGTTAAAAATGACCCTCTGGCACCGAGCTTGGAAGGTGGTGGTGAGGGTGAATTGGTAACTGCTAGAGCCACAATACACATGGTTGAATGAACTGCAGCTCCTAGAAAAGCTGGCAAGCGCTATGGAGTCACCCTGAGATCCCAGGAGCCCATCTCAGCTTGCAGGACTCTGATTGTAAGTTTCAATAATAAGTGTTAAACCTCCTTCCTTACGAGTGTCATCCATGGGCTGCAAGGAGTCCTCTCAAGAGAGTGTGGATGTCTTGGAAGAGAGGCTCCTCTGCAACCTTATGAGAGAAAGATGCCCATGCAAGAGTATGAGTTGGTCCCTGATGGAGTGACCAATGGTCTGGGACTCCCTCCCACTGTGGGTAGAAGCAGGACCTGAGGTAAGAGCAGGTCATGAGGTAGATCTTTTAAGCACAGGACCAAGCAGAGAATTGGTAGAAAGAAACTCCCATCAAGTGCAAATCAAAATAGGGCAGGAGTTCTGAGATCATGATAGGTGGACATATGAGGAATTCGCATGAGAGGGGTCTCTGATCCTACTTTATGTAGGATGGTTGGAGGTGGAATGATCGGTCCACTGGTAGGAGCAAAGAAACGGATTGGACAGTGGTTGAGAAGTCACTGCTACTCCTCAAGTTGTGGGTGTTGTCCTCACCTTCTAACCTTCTGTATTAGTTGCTCTGCTGCAGTCAAACCAATCCACTGCCTGATACTGAATGTGTCCTATGCATCTCTTATGCTCTTGAACAACCCCCACCTCCTTTCATGGAGGGACACCTGGAAGTTCTTGTCTATACTGCCCCATGGTTGCCATTTTTAAATTGAAATCTCATTAGAAAGAGGGCGATAATCAGAATATCTGTATCCAAATATTGCCGCTTTTCTCACATAGTCCTTATTCCTCGCGAGTGGCATGGAGGGCACGATGTACTCATTAGGGCCATGCCCAGTTACATTGTTCTCGGGGTACACTTCACTGCTGCCGTTGTACTTCACCAACCACCGCTCAAGTATTCTGCAGAAACATAAGATTGAGTCATTAGTAGGGAGACATACATTCACTCATTAGAAGAACTAACACTGAGGTGGCGGAGGGGGTTGGGGACAGTGTCAGTGTTGCCCCTACTCTGCTGCCTGTTTTGCTTTAATCATTTTTGTTTATGGTTTTTACTCAGTAGCTATAACATCTGTATTGCTCTACGAGTCATCCAGACATTTTTAAACTAATGATTGCGACTTACTTGTCGTTGAACGTGTGGTGTAGAAGAAAGATGGGGTCATTGCTGGCGAGGATGCTCGTGCTCATGGTTCCACCCATGTAGACGTGGAACAAGTTGTGTAGGCTCAGCACGCTTGCGTTCCCACTGGTTGGATCAGCGAAGCCTGTGGACATAAGAATGTGATGGACCCTTTAATATGACATGATGAGGAACACATTAGAACACACCGACTCATGAGGAGGGAGAAGGAGCAGTAAATAAAACACTAACATGGTTATCTAATTTGCAGTTCACTGCAGCTCAAAGAAGCCATTCACCTGATTTAATTATGATTAATTTCATCATAATTTCTGCTACAAAGACCCTGTCTGAAGGAAGTGGGGACAATTAGCTTTTAGGAATGTTAAACCGAGTAAAAAGGCCACTTGTGAAGTCAAACACCTAATAATATAATTTCACACAGCCCTGGAGTGTATGACATTGACCCAGGGAGAGTCTAAAAAAAGAGGGGTTTATTTATGAGCCCTTACATCACTTTTGCGCCATCGATGGGTCACTTTTTGTGACACATCAGTGGTGTAACAAATGCGCGATGTTGCGTCATATTTACAAAGTGACGCATCTTGGTAGATTCATCACTTTGTAAACCCCTGCACCACATTATATCTGCACCAGGTATAATGTATGCAGGGGGGGTGTTCCGATGCAAGAAAGGGTCGTTGAAGTGACGCAGTGAAATCTATGAGATTTCTCTGCGCCACTTCTAGGACACAAATGCGTCAATATCTTACGCCTGCCTCATTGCAGGCGTAAGACTGACGCAGGCACATTGAACATGGGACTTGCCCATGGGTAATGACCCATTGCTGGGGTTGTGTTACTTTTGTGACACACTCCAGCACTGCGTCATTTTTGCGCCTACAGATACGCCAGAAATACTGTTGTATCTGTAAGTCCTTGCGCAATGATGCGTCATAATGTAAATATGATGCATCATTGGTGTCGCAAGGAGGGCGCAATGAAAAGTGGCGCATCGCTGTTTTCACGCAGCGATGCATCACTTTTCATAAATGAGGCCCCCCAGCGTGGCTGATGATGTGGGCCGTCATTCAAGGCTTTTCTCAGTCTGTGGTGTTGATTGTTTACTTGTGCTTCAATGATTGCACAGGTGGAAGCATAAGATTGTGAATGTTGTCGCATCAGCCTTTAAATTGTCCCTGTTTATCACATGGGTGGTTATGAAGCTTGAGGACAAATTTCTAAATTCTTGTTTATCTTTTCTGCATCCTGGGACCGTACTGGGTACCAAATCAGGGCTTGTCCCTCACCTTCCCTTCTATTGCCCCAGGAGGTGCCTTTAGGCATGGCGGTGAAGCATGGCTTCAACCTCTGCAGCCAATCATGCTCCAGAGTGTCCTCTGGTGCAGCTGTGAGTTATGCCTCATCGGTTGTAGCCCTGGGAACTGTCTCCTCAGGCAGAGGTTCCAAGGTCAGCTGCTGGCCGACACCCTGAGATCTGAGCACTCTCCATCCACTCACAACATTCATTCTATAGAAATCAGTAAAGACTTAAACATCTGGCTTTAGGGCCACCTCCTCCATCAGTCCAACCTTTGATGAGATATGTGAAAGAAGAAGAGAGGCTTCACACACAACAAAGGTATTCGTGAAAGACCGTATTGCACCTACCTTCAAGACAGTTGCGGAAGCTGCGCCTGGCCCTGAAATTGTACGGAGGTCTGTCGTAGTCCTTCCACTGTAGCACATCCTCAACTTGCTTAGCAGAGGGCAGCTGCCTGCCAGCGGGGTCTGCACCAGGGTTTCTGTATATAGGCTCAAACCTGCACTTATCTTCTGCGATTGTGCAATACTTTTCAGGGTAGGGAAACCCGCTGCATATAGTCTGGAAATGGTATGGAAGGAAGTCAAGTTAGAAGCTGTAAAGTCATATGAAATAGAGGGCTGTATTGCCCGAGGCAGCCCATTTCAGATCTCAGTTTACTTTGTACATGCTATACAATTCCTCCACCCAAAGACTGGTTACTCTAGCACAGAGGTCTTCAAACTTTTTTAGGTTGAGCCCCCCCAGCTGACATTTTTTAGATGTCGGGCCCCCCCACCACCTGAAAAAAATTCTGGAACCTGGTACACTACATAAATCGATCGTCATCCGCATATCCCAGGCCATATCCGGCAACATTTCTGGAACCTGATTCCCCAGTTAGAAGTCAAATTGAGTATGGAAAGACAAGACCTTAAGCATAGTGCAGCATGTGCACACAACTCCAGCATATTGATGCTATGAGCACTGGGACCCTGATGGTTCTGGGAACACTCTGAACATGAACCACATGATATGCGGAGAGGGGTTAGGGTGTGGTTCGGAAGTGTGAAGAAATAGGTAGAGTATGAATAGAGCATGAAGAATATAGACATGTTTAACTGCAGCACCCCTGCAGGGCTGGAGAAGATGCTACATCTGGTGATGAGTAGGGGACGCGTGCCCATGGAATGCAAGACTGCAAGAGTTTTCAATGGTATGGCAAACTGCTTGTACATGGCACATATCCAGAATTGATGCAAAACAGTCTGCAACCGACAGACGTGGAATCAAAGCCCAGCTCCAGCCCATGCAGGGCCACAGAAGCAATCGGAGGGCCTGGAGAGGAGCGTGTTCAAAACACCCACCAAAACCACAGATGTGGTTGCTGGCAGAGGTGCTGCACAGTGCCCTGAACATAGAGTGACTTAGGAGTGACCAGAAAGTGTGCATTGCTCTGAATGCACTGAAGTTACAGAAATGACTTGAACTTTTCTTGGTGTTGCGTCCTGAGAAAGGGAGTCAATTAAACAATGTGCAATGGATACCTGAGAGGCGCAATGACTGATCATATGCAAGATTATCAGCACAGGCCAAGGGAGCAACCATTCAGATGACAAAAGAAAAGTAACTACAATGCTAATAAAACACAAGAAACAGAAAGCAAAGAGAGCACATTCACATCCATAAGCGATTGGAGTGTACTGCAATGTGTTTTTGCACATGGCTGCTGCTTGCAGAAGTTGTGTGAGACACCCTACATAGTGATCAGTTGAAAGTCACTTGCTGCCACAACAGTGGCAGAAAGGAGCATGAAATACAATGCAGCAGTGTTTTTAAAGCCATCACTGCCATCCGACACTGCCAAGAAAAAAACATTGGTGCCAGGTGGACTGTGTGTATTGAAACATTCAATGACTTTATAGAAGCGCTTGAAGAGAAGGATGATGGGAAAATCATCAAATATTTGAAATATCTCACAGGTGATGGAGTGAAAGAAGAACTAAAGAAAGCTGCACAGTCTGATGCAACATCGTACCGAAAAGTGAAAGAAGCGATGGAAACCACTTTCAATCAAATGCCGAATGTTGACTATGAAAGGTGTGTGTGATAGAGAATGGTCTCCGACCAGCGAAGCCGAGGTTTTCAAGATGGCGCCCGGTTGGACGCCCTATCAGGAGAAGGTGGGCAATCTAGTTCCCCGAGAGGAGGAGGAAACAACATCATCAACGGAGGAGAGAGGAATTGTTGGTTGGGACAGGTGGAGAGAATCATCGGGGATTGCGAGGAGGGAGGAAAAGAGAAAGGCGACGGGGAAGACAAGACCAGTGAACAGGCCCGAGACGCGGAAAACTCCGACGAGAGGAGTGGAGGAAACGGCGCGACGGCACCAAGGGAGGATTCCGCAAGAACCACTGCTCTTGTATCCGGTAGTCCCTCAAAGAAACAGGACGCCGAGATACCCTCTGCGACGGTCCAAGATGACCGTAGCCCCAGGCAAGTGACATGGAGAGAAGGCTGGAGGAGGAGGTTGGCGGGAAATGGATTGTGGGTACTGTGGCGTAAATAGAGCACTATAATAGGTGTGAGTGTGGTACTTGCCCAAAAAACCTCACTTCCCTTACCCTGCCTCCAAATTCTGACCTTATTGCACTGACCTCGGTGACTCCAGGTTTATTGGTGACGGGGAGCACATGATAGAGCCATAAGTGTAGCAGACTGTCAGTCACAACAGTATCCCTTTTGTTTCTGTTTGCTTTTTGGGATCACCGGTCCGGATTGCCGTATGGGAGAAGGAAGACTGGAGAAGTCGAAGACAACCTTCCACTAAGGACTGTGTACCTGGCTAATGTAGCCCTATTCCTAAATATCATTGAGAGACATTCAATCTGTTTGAGCCTCTTAAGCGTGAATAAAGACGCATATGTTGTGATACTACAACTGACTGACTAATAATTCCGTTAAACCCCATAAATGAATAGTGACAAACTGCTACAGTGCATTTTCAACAAGGCACATCAACAGACTGGTAAAACAATTGTGAAGTTGTTCAAAGACTTGAAGCTCTTATTAAACACTGCAAGCTCTGTGACTTTACTGATGAAGAAGCCATGCGCCTCAGAGCTATTGATGGCTGCCTTTCAGATTCTTTTAGAAGGTGCATGTTGAGAGAGACACTCAGTCAAGAAAAAATGCTGAAGGAACAAGCAGAATAACAAGCTGCTGACATGGAAGCAGGGACAGCGCACAAGGAATTAGCATTGATCATGAAATATAAACACAAGCCCAAAATGGATGCACATCCATGAAGGAAACAAAAACTGTGCTTCCGGTGTGGATTTTCATTTCCCTATGAAGGCAAATGCCCAGCTCTAGGACAAATCTGTAAAGGATGTGGGGAAGAGAATCATTTCATAACTGTGTGTGGAGCTAAAGAAAAGTCAAGTTCATCTGAACCTAAAGAAAAGAGGAACGCGAGATCGAGCCAGAAACACTCTTGCCACACCCACAAGACCAAATATCAACATCAACTACTCCAAGTAGAGGCCAAGCAAAGTCAATCGTCGTCAAGATCTTGTATACGTGTTTTTCAGTGTCACTATCAAGAAGTAGTGAAGAGGATCGGGTGTTTGCTGATGATGATGCCAAAAGACAACATGCACATGTGGGGTTCGCTACTTGTGAAGAAGACCAAAGTCTAGGAAAAGTTCACCATAGAAAATGCCAAACTTCATTCTGACATTGTCCCAGAATTACATTGATCATAAACGGTGACCCAATAATATTCATCATTGACAGAGGTTGTTGATTAATATCATGCCAGTGGAAAAGTTCAACACCCTCTAACCTGTGCCACACCTCACTCAGACACGAAAGTATATACCTGGGTTTCTTCTAAACCACTACAAAGCCAAGGAACATTAAGTGTGGCAATGCAACACAAAACAACGTCAGTATGAGCCCCATTCATGTTCTACAAGGTACCTCATCTGCTGTAAGCTTACTCAGTTGTGCCACTGTGGCTGACATGGGGTTAATACCTCTCAACTATGACATCTGTGTTCAGCATGATATTATGAGGCAATTCCTGTTGTTTTTTCATGGCTTGGGAAAACTTTAAAAAAGAAAAGTACAACTTAATATCAACAAAGATGTTTGCCCTGTTGCCAAGCAGAACCATAGAGCCGCTTTTCATTTGCAGATTTGGCAATGCTTTAAAACATGTCATCATTGAAGGTTCCACCGGCCACTCCATGGGTTTCGCCCTCAGAAGTGATACCAAAGAAAGACAGTAGTGGAGCCGTGTGCATTGTGTTGATATGCTCCATCCCAACAGAGCCATGGAGAGGGAGAGACACTCTCTTCGCCAAATAGTGGACATGATCATGGAACTAAATGGACCTGAAGTCTTTTCCCCTCTTGACCCAAACAAAGGGTATCACAAACTTGAGCTATAAGAGAGCTGCAGCCATATCACCAATTTTCCCGCTCATGGTGGTTTGTTTAGATATAAGCAACTACACTTTGGAGTATCTTTGACAACTCAGATATTTCAGGATGTTATTCACAGAGTAATTCAACCTGTTAAACATGCTTTCAATTACAGTGACAATATATCGGTTTTTGGTAGCACTCAAAGAGACCAGTCAATTCCCTTTCTCAAGTGTGCCAGTTACCTGCTGATACAGGCCCCACTTTGAATGCAGCAAAAGGTGAATTCCACAAAAGCAAAATCAAGTTTTTGGGATACATATTCTCTGATGGAGGAATGACTCCAAATCCAGTCCAAGCACTGCATCCACTTGCCCTCCCTAAGATGTTAGCATGCAGCGATCCTTTCTAGGCATAGGGAGTTATTGCTCACAATACATTCACAATTTTGCCACGGTGAGTGCCTCATTGAGAGACTTGGAAAAGCAGAAAGTTCCTTTTCAATGGTCTTCTGAGTTCGATGAAAGTTTCCAAAAAATAAAACATGCAATTGAGAATGTAACTAAAATGGCCCAATTAGACCCCAGGATGCACTCTCTCATCACGGTAGATGTGAGCCCGGTGGGGTGGGGGCCATCTTTGCTCAACATAGCTGCCACCCGAATGCTCAGAGACGCATTTTGTGCTATGCCAGTCAAAGCAAATCTGAAACAGATGATGACTACTGTCAACCTCAGAAAGAGAGCCTGGCTGTGGTGCCGGCCGCAGAACATTTTCATGTATTCCTGTATAGAAAATGATACATTGTAATCATGGTCCACCAAGCGTTGTTCACTATTTTTGGAAACCCGAAGGCTAAGACGTTCCCTCACATTAAAACTTGCGGGTTGAGGCTGCAGGAGTACAACTATGAGATTGTGCGCAAACCTGGTGAAATATCTGAACCTAGCGGACAACTTTTCACAAGCTCCGCTTCATCATCCTAGCTCAAAAACCAGGATGGCTGAAGAATATCTCAATTTTATGGTGAGGTCTATCACGCTATGTCTGTGGATCTAATAATTGCTGCCACCAATACAGACAAAGACATGAATGTTGTCAAAAAAATTAATTGAGACACACTCATGAAGACGAGATACACAGCGTCTGGCTGATGATACTGAATTCCAAAAGATCAAAACATACAGGATGAGTTAGCAGTCATACAAGAAGGCATAATGCTGAGAGGCTCAAGGATCGTGATACCTAACAGCCTGAGTCAGCTGGACACAGAGTTAGCCCATGAAGAACACTGCGGCATTGTAGCCACCAAAAGAGCAGTGAGAGACAGAGTGTGCTTCCCTCGACTAGATGAGCGAGTAGAAAACGAATTGAAAACATTCCACATCTGCAATTGCCTGTCCCCCAAGGTGACTCAGCACCGAGTGACAATGTCTGACCTTCCTGCTCATGCCTGAGAGACAATCACAGTTGACTTCTTTGTACCAATTGGAAATGAATAGCATTTAATGGTAGTCATAGATGAATACTCACATGTCCCTTTGGTGAAAACGCTTCCATCAACAACTCACGATAAAGTCATAGAAAGGCTGGATGACATCTTTGCAAGCTGGATTGTTTCTGAGATCCTCAGGTCCGGTAATGGCCCACACTTCAACAGAAACGAGTTGAAACAATTTCTTGCACAACTCACTGTCAAACACCAAAAGAGTGCACCCCTCTGGCCCCAAGCCAATGGTGTAGTTGAAAGATTTATGGGCACTCTAAAGAGGGTAATTTAACAAGTGTCCTTGGAAGGAACCACCTTGAAACAAGCTATGTGCAATGCCCTCCAGACCTATCGATCAACTCCTCGTTCCACAACGGGTGAGAGCCCGATTACCTTGATGTTTGGGAGAGCCGTATATGTAGAGTAAAATAGACAATTTATTTTACACCAGCTTGACTTTTGGTAATCAGAGTAATCAGGTGCTCCCAAAAAGTGAAAGTGCGTGATGTGACAAAGTGAAGTGAACTAAAAACATAACATCACACTGATAACAAAAATTGGAACGCCACATGAGTATATACAATGGAAGGAGTTTCTGTTGTAGGGGTCGACGGCGTTTCGATCTTTTAGGGACTTCAGATCAACTTCAGGACAATAAGTGAGCAGTCTGAAACTAAGTGTAACAAGGTATAGTTACGATATGCACCCTACATTTGGACTAGTAACAGTGCGTAAGTGCTCCCAGTGTTATTTCTTAACTGGGATCTTCAAATTCAAAAAGCGTGTGTATCTCTAACCTATCAAGCCGCTAAGAATATGATATCACAAAAAAAGACCTATACAAAGCTGGTGGCTCCGGCACTTGAGATATATAATGTGACGCCATTAGGAGCTGTTCTATACGGTTCAGACATCTGGGGTTGTGTGGAACAGCAAAACACAAGCTCTTAAGATCTATGTTGGCCCCAAAATCAAGTACCCTATTGGTTCCAGTGTATCTTGGCCTGGCACAGGAGAAATTAAGAGAAATAATTGAGACTAGACCCTGAAGTTCTGGCATCGGTTCTGGACTTTCCCAGCATTAGAATCTTATTGTGAGAGCTAATGATCCCATGGAAGGCTATGGAAATCCAATGGCTCAAATATGTGAAAAATATGTTGGGTAGATTGTGCTTGAAGTGATTTTGGCTGAGTGCGGAAGATTTGACTCTAGTCTCCAAAGCTAGCTTAAAGAGTATTTACTGGGAAGCCATGACCGTTTTAGGGGTCATCGGAAGTATAGGTAATCTTACTGGGATTTTCTGGCCTATAAACCTCTACCATACTATGGGCCCAATTCACAGAACTAACTTAAGACAAAATCCTAAACTTACTACTTTTGGTATTCACAGAAGGCATTTAGTAGTACTAAAGTTAGGATTTTGTCCTAAGTTTGACTTAAGACAAACTTAAGACAAACTTAAGACAGACTTAAGACAGACTTAAGTGAGGATTTTGTCTTAAGCCTGTCTTAAGTCTGTCTTAAGTCTGTATTAAGTTGGTCTTAAGTTAGTCTTAAGTCTGTATTAAGTTTGTCTTAAGTTTTTCTTAAGTCTGTCTTAATTCTGTATTAAGTTTGTCTTAAGTCAAACTTAAGACAAAATTCTAACTTTACTACTACTAAATTCGTTCTGTGAATACCAAAAGTAGTAAGTTTAATGCTATTCTATACATAAATCAATTGAGATCTTGGAGCATTGTGATCTGCTAGGCAAGACTGGGGTGTTCCCATAATCCTTCAGTGTCCTGCCACTCCCAGCTCGGGGGTCCTTCATCCCAATCAAAGATGGGGTATTGGAGAACTGGTGACGGCGGAGGGTGGTGGGCAGCACTCTGGCAGGGGCTTACACGCCATGAACTCCTCTGACTTTGTGGGTTTGTGGGGCTACTCAGAAGGGCAGATTTACAAGCCCCTTGCGCCACTTTTGCATCACTTTCCCATGTTAAAGGTGAAGCAAAAGTGGCGCAAGGGGCTTGTAAATCTGTCCCCTAATGTTTAAATTATCCCATCCATTCTAAACCTCTGATCACCAGTGCATGGAAAATACAAACAAACATGCATGGTCCTCTGCACCCAGGGTAAAGGCTGAGATGGGCTTGTGTCATGAGGAGCTCAGTGGCACTGGGAGAGGACAAGTAGAGGGGCTGACCAAGATTACTCTCTTGGCAAAGGGGGCTTGCCAGGCTGAGGCACCTCTCAGCTCATCTACACCTTTGCAAGGGTGGTTTTGGGCAGTACTTGAGCCAGTCCAAGGTGTATGGGGGCTACTTGTCACTGGATGGGTCTTTCATGCAGGATAGGTCATCAGTGCACAAGGCTAGCAGAGTTCCAGCAGACCTCCATGTTTAATCCAGGCCTGCAGGAAAGGGTGAGTATGCAGCTCCATCTCCAAGGAGTAGTTCAGTGGTGCGGCACTCACGAGTCGATATGGATACTTCACATGCAAGGCGAGGCTCAGATTGTATTCACAGTCCATGCCAGCTGGACAGCACCACAGGAACAATTGTTACCATCCCATTCTAACTGTTTAAATTGTAGCCACATTGGTTGGAGCAGACTTTCCGACCCAGAGAGGAGCAAGCCTTGTCCTGCTTGTGAAATTAAATGTTGGGAGACCTTGGGTTTAGGGGTCCCACAAACCCAGTCTCTTCTGGGATAAACGCAATACTGGCATGGCTGAGGCAGCTGCCCAGACCGAGTTGGCCTTCCAATCTTGCAGCTTGAACTCCACCCTCCCCCCAAGACCTCCATGTTCTCCTCGCTCTCTTAGTGCAGGAGGGAGCTGACAATGACCTCCTTTCCATGACTGCTTCCTTCACATGACAGGTCAGCCCTCCACCGGTATTTAGCAGACAGAGGCAGGTGTCAGGTGTGCAAGGAGTGTGCTTCCTTTCCCAGATCTGAACTGGGAGTTGTAGGAAGACATGCCCGTCCAATCTCACTGATGTAGGGTAACCTCGAGCAACAGAAACAATAAAACTTCATGCATCTGTCCCAGAGGAATGAGCCAATGAGTTCAAAGTGGATACTCACTGGGTTAAAGAATAATGTAGGAATGTGTTTGCTCCGGGGGCAGAGACAGCACAAGCAGGGAAGTCCTGCATTGCTGAAGACAGAGAGACTTTCTCTAACACCCCGAAGGAAGTTACTAACAAAGGTTCTAAGGTACTACTGGCCTCAATTGAAAGAGAATGGAACACTGAACCACCTCTAAGTGCTACACAAATTGTGTGAGTACATTTAAATTTTCATCTGGTCCTTAAGAAAGCCCCATAGACCTGGATGGGCACAGTGAGGCTGAAACATGTTGACCTATATTTTTTTGTAGAGAAGATCCAGTAACATGAACCAAATCAACACAACGTGATTTTAATAATTCTTGAATCAGCTATCTACAATAAAATTATTTTTTGTGATGATCCAAGTATTTTTTAATAAAACTCACTATTTTATGAGCACTGTTTTCTGGACACTATCACACAAACTCAGTATTTTATGAGCACTTTTCTCTGGACACTACTACACATCCAGTGGTTACCTCTGGGTGGAGGTTGGCATACAACAAAGAAAACCCTATGATGATGCACCCACGCAACGTAAATTGGCGGAGAACCAAGATATACCGCCACACCACCTACGTGCGTGTATGAGGGTTTTTCAAGAAGGTCACAAAAAAACGAAAAACCCTGGTGCTGTAGTTCCAAGTGTTCCATTCTCCTACTGATTTCAGAATGTGTTTTCTGCCTGCATCTTGTTGGTGTTATTTGTATTATTGTCAATGTGTGGGCCTCTGCCACATCTTTCAGTTCAGGTTGCTCACGTCGTCATCGGAAGAGGTATTGTAATACCGATATTACAACACTACATTTAGAGAGATGGCTAAGTCAGTAGAATAGCAGGTCAATGGAAATTGCAAAGGTGTTTACAGAAAATTATTTCACCAGGTGTAGCAGGACTAAAAACTGTCAGGCAATGTCAGATGGAGGAGATGTCCTTTCACAGAAGCACACAAGACTTTGAAGAAAAGGAAGATCATGCAGCCAAAAGAAGTAGTGCATACTAGATCTTTGGAGTAGAAAGAGAAAAATAAAATATTCTGAGTAGAGGAGGGATGCAATCTGAAAACTGAAAGGTAGAGTTGGAGAGTGTTGTGATGTTCAACCGGGCCTGGGCAAAGTATCCATTTTAGCTACAGGTTTTAAACTTGACGTCATTTTCTAACGGTGACATTTTACATGCTTTGCACTTACACAATAATATACTTTGAAAATATTCTGCATGCAGTACATTTCCTTGTAAGTATTTTATCATGTTGCAGTTACACTCTATCCCAGGCTAGGACAAACAATCACATCAGCTCTGCAACTTGACACAGTGCAACTGGAACGGTTCTTATATTATGTAAACTGCCTCGTTTTGGTAGAGGACAACTTCCGCTGGGATTATCTTGGAATGGTGTGCATTGCAACTGAGATGTAATCCTGCTGTCTATAGCCTTCATCCAGCAAATGATAATAGCCAGCTCTACATAAGATCAGCTTCTCAACATATCATACACGTACGGGGGTTGGATTGTCCCAAGAGATCTGGTAGAATGTACTCCTACTAATCTCTCGCTAGTGTAGTACTGTTAGATATGAGTATAAATATAATTATTTAATCACATTAGCACACAATAATGTTATAATGGTTGAACTGTTTATCTTTTTCCCCATTCTTGTGATGCTGGCTACAATGCTTTGTTTCATCTTACTAATAATTGCAGCCCACACTTTTGATAAAAGAATATGATTGTTTCAATAAATGTCTGAAAAGCCAATTAGTATTTTTCTTGTGTCTCACTTGGGCATGCCTGAGTAACAACGAAAGGGTAGATCTGTTTCCACGGTTTCCTTGAGGAATTAGAGTGGTCATGTTCTGAGGTTGCAGATACCATCTGGTACAGGTTCATATGGCACACTGTGAACTAGCTGGGAATTGGGACGACATACCCTGACGATATGTGTGGAGTCAGTCCCTATATTCTGATGATTATGTTGTCGGGATGCACATTCCTACTTAATTTGTGGGAACCGTATGATAAGAGACTACATGTAATGTAAAGCTGCACCAGAGAGGAAAGATAGGGAGGGGCGACACCATGGACATATAGAAAAAATGAACAATTGAAACTGAAGGGGTAATGGAAGCCCTCAAAGGCATATGTGGTAAGGGAAATGAGAACTAGAGGTTAGTTCCAAGAGAAATTGAAAATCAGAGTTAAAGAGTGAGTACAAAAATAGGCAGGAAAGGATAACACTACGGAAGAACAGTATTGAGGCAGGAAACATTGAGAATAAGTAATTTGGTGGTTGCAAAGCTCAGAAAAGAATTGATCTTACAGAGGATGGAGAGTTGGTGGTGACATGACTAGGGAACAGTAGAAATATGCAAATGGCTGGAATAGGTTAAAAACATGAAGTATTGCTATTATAAATAGATGAGGAAAACAGAAGTAAGAGAAAAACAGAAAATTGTTGGCATCATGCTGAGAAAAGAGGTTTAAGAGGTTAAAAGAGGTGATTACCCTAGCACTGGGGCATCCTAAAACCAAGTGGGACAAGAGGAGAAAAAGAATAACGCCAGGAAACAAAATAAGTGCAACAAGAAAGGAAGAGGACGAAGAAAGAGCTGAGCCAGAGAAGCCAAAAAAACACAGGTAGAAAGTAGATTAGAGTTGCTGCTTGTAATAAAAGTGGCAGAATTGTCTATAAGAATATACAGAGAAGAGAGTTTAGAGTGACAAGTGGTCTGAAGGCTGTTTGTCAAGGCAAGAAGAACTGATCTCAATATATTCAGCAGAGAATGAATGCAAGGATGTGAGTCCAGAAACTTGGAGAGCTGAGAATACACAGCACAGTCCAGATAGAGGGTGGGAAGAGATAAAGGTCACAGGTTAGAGGGCACTGAGATACCAGCAGAGTATTGTTTAAAAGAGGCATTATGACAGTATGATTGAAGGAAAGGGGAAAAGAACAAGATGGAATAGAGAAGTGAAAGAGAGCAGAAATAACAAGACAAGAGCATAGAGCTCAGAGATAAGAGAATCAAAGGCAGGATAAGAGGAAGCGCTCGTGAGGTGGGCCATTTTAAAAATTCATGATTTTGAACCCCCCTAAAGCACACATAATCTTTTTCACATTATCATTTACGTATATTTTACAATGCATGGTTTGTTTGATCTTTGTTATACCATTTACATGTATTTAGAGTAGAATTATGCCTTCCTATAGGGTATATATTCACACATTATGTTGTTTAGGAAGATACTAAATAGCCTTAGACCATTGTGTACAGGAATGGACATGTTTCTATTCCAAACTCCCATCCTGAGTGACAAGGTTCATTTCTGCTCATAATAATGCAGAGAAATAGCATTTAAAGTCTGAGTGAGAGCCTTCCAGAAGCAGCATCTATTCCATAACCCTCTGTGCCAAGGCCACACACTGGCGCGTGCTGACCTTATCTACATAACAACAGCAGCATCACATAAACTGAGACTGGCCTTGCTTCTGAGTAGGCTGCAGACTGAAAACACTATGAGCAGGTATGGCTTTAAGACATATAGAGAGCTTTGTTTGAAAGATATTGGTGCTAATGTAGATTGCTAATTTTCATTATACTTAAATGTATTGTTTTTATTGTACTTACTAAAACGTTTGTGTGTGCTTTTTCATATACTCTACACTAAAAATGGTCTTTATTTTAAATTATTAAAGCCTTTCAAAACTATAGTGTGAATTTCTTATGTGTGAGCATCCTTCAGTAAAAGATGTTCCAGTAACTCACAATAAATACAATATATTCCTCACTGCCTCTGCCAGGATTTGATCTTCAGCCGATGCCCAGTATCTCCTGGTATCTTGCGGGAGATGCGTGGGTCACAGCCTATCTTTTTCTCCTGTTCAAGTTGGTAAGTTGATTCAAACCTCTGCTTGCCATAGGAACATTTAGAGTCTACTGGACCAAATACAGCTGAACTTGTAAAAATGTATCAGCAGATGGGAAAGAATAAGGAAATAGAATCAGTTCTGGCTGACAGAGATCTAGGGTGTGCTTTGAAGTCACACTCTTCCATCTTCTAGCCACTGGGGGAGGTGGGTCAAGAAGTTTGTGAACATTTGTCTGAGTAAAGGGCTGCCTCTCGATGGCAAGAGACAGCAGTGGCAAGTTGTGAAGAAAAAGAGCTACATAATTAACTTCCTTTATGGTGCAAGTTGACTTTCAAGTGATTCCTACTAACTTAAACATGATCAAGAGGCACTTGTGTGTTGTAGTCTCTTCCTCCTGCTTCCTGACTCTTCACATACTTTGTAAGATCTTCAAATGGCTTTCTGTCAACATCAGATGAAGTGTAACTCAAGCCCTAGTCACCAGTTGACTGGACGTCGGCACCGTACTCTACGTAGGAATCACCTTGTACCTCCTGAAGGGACTACAGACCATACAGAAGATTCAGCAACCAGACTCATCCTCGACCTCCACAAACAGACCCACACCACTCCACTGGCTAGCCGTTCCGAAGAGATGTCAATTTAAGATGCTGATTCACACCTACAAGGCCTTTCACAGTCAAGGACCAGCTAACATCAGCCACCACATGGACTTCCACCAACTATTCAGACACGTGTGTCCACTTCCCTCGCTCTCACTCACATCCACCAAATCAACAGTGGAGGGTACTCCTTCTCCGACCTCGTGGCGAAAGCTTGGAACAACCTCCCACTTCACCTACGGACCTCATCCTCTCTTCTATAATTCAGGAAAGGCCTCAAGACCTGGCTGTTTAACTGAACCCCTTGGCAGCTACGTCCCCGGCGCCTGGATACCCTCATGGGGGATTAGACACTCTCTATAAATCCTGTTTAACTCATTGACTGATTGATTGATATTCTTCCTATAAAAATTTATCAGAAAATGAGAGAGAATAATGAAATAAAATCAGTTCTGGCTGACAGGGGTCTGGTGTATGCTTACATGTGACACGCTTCCATCTTCTAGACCAAGGGTGATGTGGGCCATGAAAATTATGAATATTTACTTGGTGAATTTTAAATAGGTTGGAATCATTGTTATCCACGTCACACAGCAATGGGAATTGTTAAAATATATCAACAAATGACAGAGAATACAGAAGCAGAGTCGGGCAGTGCTCCTTTAGGGTGTGCTTACAAGGGACACTCTTCCATTCTATAGCCCTGGGTGATGTGGGTCATGAGGATCAATTTGGTTTGTAAATTAATAAATATGTTGGAGCTATTTTCACCAAGTAATGTAATCCTGTGCCCACCAGAGTATAGGGGCTGCCTATCAGTTGTAGATCACATCAGTGGTAAGTGGTGAAGCCATGTTGAGACATACTTAACTTCCTTTATAATGCAATATAAGTTTCAAGAGATTCCTATGTGCTGAAATATGATCAATCATGTATTGCAATGGAGGAGTATTGGGCTGATTCACTCAAATGAATAACAGTGAAGAGAACCATCCCACTGTAGGAACATGTTGTTTTACCTACTTTGTGCCCCCTTCTATTATACAGGACTTTGCTGCTTTGCAGACCAGTGCTCACATTCATGGACACATACAGACATCATGGAACATTTCTAAACAAACATGCAAAGTTGTGTATTTACCTTCCAATTGGCGAAGTACGAGGTAGAAGTCAGCAACCCCTGGGAATCGCTCTTGCCCATCATGTCGTCCGTGCAGATGCTGCACGTCTTGCCGTCCATGCTCCAGTCGTAGTACGGAAGGGCAAAATCATGGTCATGGGTCAGAAGCTGTAGTTCCCTCTCAAAAAAGAGGAGGTACCACCGATGCCAAGGAAGGAAGTTGGGGCCTACATGAGCAAGGTTTACTGTATCATCAAGCACATTATTTACTAGGAATGGTGCAACGGGGTAAGTATGCATCCAGACAAAGACATCATACACTGTGGCTTCTATGAAGCGGAAGGTGTTTCTGTCATATCTGTTGCCGCTGATAAGGATTTTAAATCTTGCACTCGTTTTCAACTTTGCAAGGCTTAGATAGCTGAAAAAGGTCAATCTCTCTTGACGAGAGAGCTCACGGATGTCCCTCCTGATGATGGTCTTCTTCTCAGTGCACTTGTCTCCATAGAAGCCAAACTTACATTCTCCACAGTCAAAACCACCATAGTTCCCATTGCAAACACAAACACTATCATAATACTCATGCGGCCAGTCCAAGCGGTCATCGTTGTCCTGAGTAAAGCTCCTCTTCTCTGAATATATCCGGTTCATTAACCTGCAGCGTCCTCTTCCTGAGTCTACCCCACACACGCTGCCGTCCTTACACTTAGGGCAGCAGGCCCTGTCCTTCAGGGCCTGGTCAGTAGTGCAGGCAGTGGGGAACTGCCCCAGGACCTCACTAAGGAACACAGGGAGCAGCACAAGAGAGAACAGCATGGTTTCCACAGATCTTTGATGATCTAGGGTCTGCCTGTGGAGGGAAAGAAATACAATGAATTACATGTTAGCCTGCTATGGGGAGGATGATTTCAAAAAGTTATATGAGCATGACAGAGGACATTAGCACAACAACAGCATCAGCTTCATAAATACAACCATTGTGCCAACAGTGGGAACTGCCCTGAGAAGCCTGATTCTCCTACTTCTGCATGCTTTGACCTGAGTTGTTCCTTCTATTGAATTATTGGCATTAATTACCCATGTCTTTTGGTAAGACACTCTAATCATCATGAGTTTACATGGACTTGTGTGCTGAGAATCAGGAACCAGGAGAAAAAATAGAATAGTTAAGTCTGTGAAGAATAAAATGAGTCTGAAAAAAAAGTCAAGAAGACATCTGAGATGAGAAGTCCCTGGTGGGAACAGAAGGGGAGGCAAAGCTCCTCCACATCGAGTCAGACGTGGGAAGAAATACAAAGAAAACTGAGCATCTCTAAATCTGCCATCTTCTTCCTATAATCTGTTCAATGCCTTCCAGTCCTGCTCTTCCTTCATATATCTGCATCTGTTTCCTTGTCTAGGCTCCTATATTTAGATCCCATCCTCAGGTTTGGAGTCTCCCCTCACTCAGAGCTGGAATCCGATCCTGCAATCTGTTTCCTTATTGGTATTGTTAAACTCTTGGCTGTTGAAGTTTAAATTATCTGAAACCCCCTTTGATCTGCACCTATTTCACTCGGTGTACTCTGGGTCCCACCCTCAGACTTATCTCTTTTTTAATATCAAAGAGCACTGGTTCCTTGAGGCTGTGAGTTACTCAGACCCTCTCCAGTGTGTACCCTCCAATCACCCCTCTGGAATCCCACTCCGCGGCCCATCTGCTGGCCCACACTGAAGATCCCCAGTTCTCAGATACATCGCAACTCTCTGTGTTCTGTACTCTTCCTCCCCACCAACACACTGGTAAGTGAAGTCCATCACCAAGGCTTGTCTCCTCCACTCCATCAGAGATCTCTAACTTCTCTCGGCTTTGATCACCATTTCTCAGTCTAACCAATGTCTGTTTTAGTAGGTGTCTTTAAAGTACTGACTATTAGTGCAGGACCCACAACACAGACTCAGCCCTGCTCAAGAGCTTTCCAGTCTGTGCAGATAAAGATAATTTGGCACACACGTGTTGAGTCGTGTTTCCTTGTATCATAAGAAGCAGGATGCATCTCACATCTTCAGGTTTCACAGTAAGGATTCACAGATAAGATCACACCTCAATGCTTGTTTGGCACCTGCCGCTGGCAAAAAGCTGGCAACCTCATTAACTTTTCTCACCAACTGTTCTCATTTTGTACAGCTGCGTTTTTTTAAAATACAAAATTGAATAGATTTTTACATTTCCACACAGCCATGGTTTCCTCGCTTGGAGTGCATGCACTTCCAGAGTTACCACCTAAATGGAAATGTTCCCTCTCCAGGAACTTCTCCTGGGTGGGAGGCAGGGAACTTCTTCCATCTGTGATACTAATGACAATCTGTTCAGTGAGTGTACACATAAGGCATGCATGCCACATGCTGCCCTTCCTCAGGGGAAGAAGCAGTTGAGGAGGACAGGAGTAGGTTCCCTTTTCCCCAATGATACCTGGCACATGCCTCTTGCGTCCCAGCTAGAGGTACGGGACAGACTCTCAGGTAAAAGATGGAAGCAGGCAGCAGCAGGTGAGCGGAGGATGGCATGGTGTGCCAGCACCCCAGGGTCAGTAAGAGCACTAGAGGTGGCCAAAGCCACCCATCAACCTCTAAGAAGCAGTCTAGGGTGTCACCAACAGAGCAGGCCAGCTCTATGGGAATATAAACAAGGAATGAACAGAAATACTAGTTGCAGCAACAGCCCCCTGAGTACACAGCACTGTTGTCAGTGTGTGGAGCCACTACACAAAATCTGAAGGATACACACTATCACCAAACCAGAGACCTGTGAGAACCATGGAAAACAAAGGGCATGTGTCACCCCACCAAACTTGCACAGAGACCTCTGGAGCAGATCATGGACCCACTAATCTACCTTGCCACTCATATGTGCAACGTGGCTGTTCAAAGGAAGCGCACAGGATAGTGTTAACCCAAAGAAATGACTCTAATGATTCAGCTGTGAAGCTCCCTAACCAGACAAAGGTTTGCTCTCATGTGGAGGTGTCTCTGCTTCCTGAAAAGAGAGAGGGGGTGTATTTTCAAGATAGAGAGGTGGAGAGTGTGTGTGTGTTTGTCTCACAACAGATTCCTCTGACTGGTCTGAAAGATAGAATGATGGTCCTACTTCCCCCTTAAACTGATAACCTTACAACTGAGGAACTCACAGCACCTCAGCCATCCTTGACCAGTTGGCTCGTCGGAAGGTAAAACAATCCGAAACACACCCTCCAGATTTTGGTTCAATAAAGACTTGAACTTTGAAAGTAGACAACTTAGAGCTGCCAAAAGGCTCAAGTGAACAAAACCATCCATAGCCGATCTTCACCAGCTCAGAGAGGAACACGGAAAAAAAAATACATAGTAAAAGAAAAATCCACTTTCTTCCACAGAGCAATAGACAAGGCAAAAAAAAACTTTTTACCGAGGAGGCAATAATCCACATGTTACTAAAGAATGAAACATTTGTGAAATTCTTCAATGATAAAACCACAAAGATTTAACTCTCCTTAGATCTGCGCACCTGGCCATCTACAGGGATCTCTCCAATCACTAAGGAGAGAATTGAGACACCATCGATACCCCCAGACTCACAAGGAGCCGCCTCTTTACATGAGCCCCCAGATTATAATAAAATCACAGAATACCTCACAACTCTCAGGAGCTGGAAGACATTCAACCGGATCAGGAAGGAGGACATCTCAATGATGATTTCCAAAGCCCTCCTCTCACCTAGCAGACCCTCTCCAGGCCTCTGTAGTGCAGAGTCTCAACCACACCCTAAACATCTCTATGGACAAAGATACTAAACAGCCCCCTAAAGCAATGGAGTTTGCCCGATTGCCTGAAGCGTGTACAAGTCACCCCATTACTAAAAAAAAAGTGCTGAATCAGGTGACCTCAACATCTTCAGGCCCATCTCCAACCTTCCTATCCTGGCTAAATTTCTTGAGAAATGCATTCTTTCCCAACTCAACCAGCACATTGACACCAACAATCTTCTTGACCCACTCCAATCAGGCTTTGGAAAGGCTGTAGCACAGGAACAGTCATCTTAAAAGCTGTAGATGACTTGCACATACCTCTGAAAATGAATGAATGCTGCCTTCCCTTACTCTGTGACCTACCAGCGGTCTTTGAGGCATTTGATCACAAGCTCTTTTTAGAGTCCCTCCTGAAAAGAATCAGCAAGGATTGTGTGTTTTTTAACAGGCTTACCTCATACCTAAACAACCACTCCCAACAAATAAAAAATAAAAAATAAACAAATTGACCTCCAATACTGACCGAAGGCTCAGTCCTCTCACCTAAACTCTTCAGTATCTATATGGGATCCCTCATCATCGTACTCAAACTAACATCCCATACCACCTCTATGCAGATAAGACTCAGCTCTATCCAGAAATAATCTCCATAGATGACTTGCGAAGATTAAATGACACTGTTCAAAAATCCCAAACTGGCTATCCCACAATCACCTGAAACTCAACCAAGACAAGACCAAACCCCTTTTCCAAGAGCCAGACCACCCAGGTCCAAGTATGGCTAAACACACTTGACACTTTAATTGCTAATTGACTCTGGCTGACTCCGTTAAACCGCTAAGAATCACCCAGGACGTGAGTCTAAACATGAACCCACAGATAAAGAATACCGCAAAGAGTGTATTCTACAATGTAATTCTCCTACATAAAATCAAGCGTTTCATCCCTCCAAATGATTCTAAGCATGCCATCCAAGCGATGGCTCTTTCAAGACTTGTCTATGAAATGCCACCCTCACTTGAACCACAAATTCACACTTGACTCCCTTAAGAGCCACACTAAATGCAGCAGCAGGGATGATTACTGGGGTCAAGAGATATGACCACATCTACCCAGCCCTGAACAATCCCAAGAGGCTCCCGATCAAAGCCACATGCTGTTTCAATAATGCCTGCCTCACCCACAAAGTTGTCCACACCCAAGAACCAACCTCCCATGCATCCTAACTCACAAAGGCAAGCGAGTCGAGAAATCTAAGAAGCACCAACACCCTGCTTCTCGTCCCACCCAAAAAACATGAACAAAAAGCGCTAGCACGCTGTATCTCAGTATACATCCGAACAAACCCCTCCTTCATAAGCTTCTAAAGACAATTAAAAGTTATTCTCATCAATATGCAACTAAATCCCTAAGGCTCCGACATCTGCCACTCAATGAGAGTCTCCTCCTTGATTGTATATCTTCTTTATTGTTTCTCTCTAGGAAATGATCCGATCCGACTCTCAACACGCCTTCGTTTTGTACTCTGAGGGGCATATCCACAAAGGATTGCCATAGGGCTGCCCTACGCCGATTGGAAAGGGCACGAATGCACAATATTTACAAGATGCTGCCTATTCCTGCCCTTGCTGCCTGCGACGGCAAACAATTTTCAGCCAAGTGCCAGCACAGGCACTCTTGTGAATCGGCCCCAGGGTGTCTGTGTTGTAGGCGGATTGTGTTTGTGCAGGAAGAGACATCTTCTTGCACCAAAAAAATCACAAGAGACGTTTCCTCGTTCAATTTGTCCTGCAGAATGCAGCACATGTGGAAAGAGGGAAAAACAAGGATAAATGTGAGCATTTCTCCTTGTTACGCCTGCTCTAGGGAGGCCCAGGCTTACGAGATATTGTAAATCTGGGGCAGTGTCAAGGTCCATGGAATGGAAACAACCACAACAGCACCCGTGGAACACCTCTTCGACTCGGAGGAAGGCAATGGCTTAGGTAAGGTTATGCAGGCTAGCTTCACGTGGCCTTGTAGATAAGGTTAAGCCCTATGCACCACCAGAATGTCACAAAAAGTACCGTTCCCGCTGCACATAGGGCTGGTATACCAGCCCCTAAGTTTGGGAACACTGCCATGGCAATATCTGCATATATCTCTAATACCCCAGGGTCTTGAAATTCTAAATAAAGCTCTTTCAATGAATACATAAACAGGTCAAACAATGCCTTTGTGTCCTTGAGCTCAATGTCAGGAAAGGGCTGCACAATGGACCTTCCAGCACACAAAGCAGACACCACTGCACTGCAGGACCTAGCACCCTGGTCCCTGGGAGAACAGAACCCTGCCCTGCCCTGTACCTTTGTGCTCAGGCTGAGCTATCCACAGCAGATGCAGGTCCACCTCTTCGCTCTCCAACCTTCTTCGGCAGGTGCTTGGAGTCTGCGGATGGACACACATTTATAGGGCATAGACACAGCATGGGAACCTGGTGCTTAATACAGGGGTGGAGCCAGCTTTCCACCAGGAAGTTGTGTCAGAGCTGCAGGTGTGTGAGCAGTCTGCAGGATCTGTGACTGCAGCGAACAGCAGATTTCATAAGAGTTGGGTGAGGCGCTGCCAGCACCATTGTTTCACCCTCAGGTTAATTTGGAAACACCCATGTCTTTGACATGCCATATTCTATATGTAGCTCTTGTAGCTATGTGTCGAAATCTCCACTCCCTATTCCCGCTGGCGACATTAGCCCTTCTACATCAAAGAGGGACATTTTCCAAGAATTGATGCTTTGCTCATTGTCCTGATAGACAGGAACATTCACATACAGGAAATGTAGATTGAAAAATACACCCATATTTTGGAATTGCAGTGTTGGGAGCAGTCTCTAGGGATGACAAGCAACACCGTCTCTTTCCACTGTGTGGAACTAGTCTGCAGTAGGAGGCAGTAAAGAACTGAATTTGAAGCCTTGTATGGATGAAAGAACGTTTGTGGAGGTCGTCGCCTCCATAGACGCGACAGACGCTGGGCTGCACAGTAGCAGCTGTCTCACCATCACCTCAGGAAGGGTAAGTCCTCACCAGGCTGCCTTCAGCCAGTGGAGATCTGTGCTTCCTTCCTCCTGGAGGGAACAGTGAGACCTGTGACAAGATGTACAGGAGGTGGATATCACAGACTGAGGGATCTCCGGGCCCAATTCACAGAACTAACTTAAGACACAATCCTAAACTTACTACCATTTGCTCATTTTGGTATTCACAGAAGGAACTTACTCATCAATGAGTAAGTGCCTTCTGTGAATACCAAAATGTTAGTAAGTTTAAGATTTTGTCTTAAGTTAGTTCTGTTAATCGCGCCCTCCCAGTCTAAGGTTTCTCTTATAAATAATTGTGATTCAAAAAGCCACTTAGAACTCAGTCCACACATAGCATCAGAAAATGTTGGCCAAATCCTAGCTGGCTCAAACTGCCCCAGCTGAACCCCTAACTTTACTGTGGACAATTTTTGAGTTTGAGACGAAACTGCTCGCGCAGGACTGATTTCTTTCCAGAGCCCAGCACTCTGCCCCAGCATCTAGGTGAAAGAGAAAGAGGGCAGGGAAAAGGGCACAGTATTGCCCCAGGGAGAATTTGATGGAAATCAAATCGAAAGAGGACACAGGGACCAAACTTGCCTGTGTGACTTCGTTCAGCACGTGATATAAAAAAACATTGTTAACAAATATTGGAATTTGGTCGCCACTGACATTGACTTGCATAAGAAACCACCCTTTGCTTTCAGAAGGAGCAAACACATCTGTGATTATGTGGTGAGTTCCTTCCTGAAAACAGAGAAAGATTCTGACATTACCACACAATTGAATCTCCCTCCGGTTGTAGGGCGCTTCAAGTGTGGGCGTTGTAAGGCCTGTGAACTTACTTACCACTGAAGGCAGGAACTTTGACCATTTTGGACATATAACACAGCATGCCATCAGAATAATTGTAACAGAAAGGAAGTTACATACGCGATAAAGAGTCCCTGTAACATGATCTTTGTAGGCCAATCTCGCTGATGTTCAAAGTCACTTAGCTCATTTACGAACAGGGTTGTTCATTCTGAGATATTTTGTTTAAAGTTTATGGTCCTGAGCAGGCGTAACTTTTTTTTTAAACTGTATTTACCATTTTGAAACACACAATATCAAAGAACATGAGTGCCCACTGCCATATCTGCTACAACATAAGGATAGTTGGAAAAGAAATTGATATGAAGCCAAAACACATTGATCTGTAAGTACTCCAATTACAGAAATATGCCCAAATCAACCATAACAGGAGCTCGCACGATTCCCCACAGCCCCCCGTATTCCTATACCGTTTACTCCATAAACGATTGAATCCTGGAAATCAGACATACAAATGTGTTACTTAAAGTCTCAACAATTGTCGTATGGATAGTCAAGTAGTATATTCACCCACCCCGGTAGGAGCTCTGCCCTGCTCTAGTTGTGTAGTGGATGCCGAGCAGTCCGTGGCCGCATAGTTCTTGAGTGGACCCCTGATATCTTTTGGGCGTGAGGCACATGACAGTGTGTTAGCATACAGATCACTCCGTGATATAAGCTTTGCTATAAGGGGTCTCAGCCTCTCTGCATCAGCGAGCAGCTGTATATTTGCTTAAGAAGAGGGTCTCCCAGTTTGCCGAGTCCCTAAAATCAGTAAGAAGTGCAATCCGATGTTTGGTCTTTACTGGGCTGGGATGGGACACAGAGTCCCTGTCCAGTGCCACCAATTGCTGTTCTATTTGGGACAATGTAGCCCTCAGATCTTTTAAGAACCCTCCGTGTTTCACAATGCAGACCCCTCTAATGTAGGCTTTAAAAGCCTCCCAAAGTATTGCCCAGGTATCAACTGGCCTGGTGTTAATGGCGAAACAGTCATCAATTGCCTCTTCCACCTCAGAAAAAAATTAATCGTCATTAAGGGCCCAGCTTGTAAATCGGCAATGTCGCTCATAACCATCTGGTCTGGGAACATGGAGATGAAGCACCACTGGGTCGTGATCGGAATATGTCCTGGGAAGCGTGGTTATGGACTTGTACTACTGGCATGTACCGGGTGAGAGTAGCCAATTGTCAATTCTAGTCCTCGTGTTGTATTGGGTAGTGAGTGTAATCAGTAGTGGCAGGGTTACAATGCCGCCATATATCAGATAAAGTCAGGGTTTCGCCGAGTTCTAGGAGCTCCCGGCGTGCACGGGGTTTGGTGCTTGGAGAAGGGGTTGAACATTCTAATGTGGAATTGAGGAGCAGAATAAAGTCCCCACCCATAATCAAGTTACCAGAGTCCAGTTTGACTAGTTGGGAATATAAATCATGAAAAAATTCAGGACCATCTGTAATCGGTGCATAGACTCATATCAACGTGGTATTATGCCCCATTAGTTTCCCCTTCACTATTGTGTAGCAACCCTCCCTGTCATAAAGGACTGTGTGTAAGTGAAAGGGTACACGTTTATGAATCAGTATTGCCATACCTCTGGCATAGGTGCTGAAGTTTGAGAAATAGCGATTTTATCCCCAGCCCAAAGCAAACTGTGTGGAGACAGTGCAGCGGTCGTTCCCAGAACTTTCCGGTGCGGCGACAGTCCGGAACGGCCCATTGCCGCTGGCCGACGACGGAGGAGGAGCCGGGCCTACACGCAACTACGAGACCGCGGAGCCACAGTTTGGTCGACCCAGCCGGAAGCGGCCTGAAGCCGGGGCCGAAGGACCGGAAGTGTCGGCTCACCGGCTGCTTCCTTCCGAAGACCCACAAACACTCTCTGCAGCGACCAGAACTCGTGAGCCCACTTCACAATCACCTGTTGACCATCTACGGGCGTAATAAGCGCTGCCGGCGACTCAGAAGGAGACGAGTCCTCTCGGTTCGTCGCCGCCATTACCCGGCGGAGACGACCGGAGAAATCACTGCACCGCCTCGACAAGAACAACACCATGTCGCACAGAGGCCCCAAGAACACAACAACCCAGGCTAAGCTGGATAAATTTGCGTACGACAGACGCTCGCCCTCGCAAGACCAGCGCAAAACTGTTGGGGGGGAAAATGGCGGAGGCCGAGGCGGTGAAGAAAGCCACACTGGACGATGTCCTGGCGGCGCTGGCGCAAGTGCAAGAGACTGTGGGGGCCACGGCGACCGAAGTCACCTTAATCAGGGCAGATCTGCAGAAGATAAACGAACGGGTCAAGCAAGTCGAAGTGGTCACGAAATCGTTGATCGAAGATGTGTCCGAACTGCAAATCGCAATGGAGCGCCTGCAAACGGACAACAAACTACTCAGGGACAAACTGGACGACCAGGAAGGTCGCTCAAGAGGCAATAATGTCCGTATTCTAGGCGTTCCGGAATCGGAGGACACGGGGGCCCTAGACCTATATGTGGAAGAACTGGTGAAGTCTCGACTCTAGCCTAAAGGCCTATTGAACTTTTTCTCGGTCGAAAGAGCCCACCGTGTACCGGGAGGGAAACCCAAGACCGGAGGCCCGCCGCGTCCAATACTGGCGAGGTTGTTCAATTTCCGGGACAGAGACGCCATTTTGCAGGCTGCAAGAGTGGCGCCGGCCATTCAAATCCAGAACTCCAAGGTAGCTTTCTTCCCGGACTATACGGCGGAGGTGTCAAGAAAGAGGAGAACGTTCCTGGAAGTTAAGAAAACCCTACGGGAGAAAGAGCTACCCTACTCAATGATCTTCCCGGCCAGGCTAAGGGTGGTGGCGGACAAAAAAGTATGTTTTTTTGATTCTCCCGACACGGCGCGAGACTGGCTGGAGGGCTGGCACACCGTTGGGCGGCAGCGCAAAACGAACAGACCGGAGTCGGATCGCAGAGGAGGCAGCAGGAATGGCTCGCAGGCGTCAGGGCGTGTGGAGGGCGCAGAACGCTCGCCTTCCCATGGTTTTGAAGGGGGAGGCGAAAAGGAGTGATTCCGGCGAAGGCCACCGAACTGACCGAGCTCGCCAATCACCGGCCTAACTTTGTATTTCACAGCTGCACATTGACTCTGGCATGGCAACCCCAAGAGCCTACAGGGGGGCCACCAACCCGGGGAGGTGCTCTCCCCCTTACACGCAAGTACTTTGGTTTTGGGAAGGGTAAAGCACTCTGCTCAGTTGGGGTGGCGGGCAGTTGAAGGTCCGTTAAGAAGGGGGGCAGGGAGGGGGGAATGTTTTGAACGGTTTTTGTTAGAAATGTGCATAAGTGGTCGAGGACACTGTTTCAGGGCTTATGGAATTCGGGAGACATTGTTGAGAACAGACAGTGACACTATGCCCCCATGAGGATTCTGACCGCCTCGCTGCGCGACGACGCAGCCGACAGCCCAGTCTCATCTCTGGGGCGTTACAGCATGTGTCCCATACTCCCTGATGGCTAACAATACTGTACAAGCGGGGGGACTAAACCCCACGAATGCACCATGCCCGCCACTGACCTTGATGTCCTGGAATGTGAGAGGCCTGGGGGATAAGGTAAAGCGGGGATTGGTTTTAACTGCTATTAAGCGCCTGCGGCCTACTGTGGCCCTACTGCAAGAAACGCACCTGATGGGGGGAGCTACTAAGGCCTTAGATAGGCGAGGTTACAAAATGTGGGCTCACTCTGCCTTCACGTCCGGCTCCAGGGGGTCCGGCGTTCTCGTACAGAAGAACTCACGATTCCTGCCCCTGTCCACAAAAACTGACGACCAGGGCTGCTTCGCGGCTGTGCAGGGACAATGGGAGGGGAAACTCTTCAACCTAGTGTCAGTATATGTCCCACGGCTTTGCACTCAATCCACCTCCCGAGACTAGGGGACTTCCTCTTAACTCTCCCCGAAGGAGAGATCATTCTGGGGGGGGAATTCAATGCTGTTTTAGAACCACAACTGGATAAATACCCCGCTCCGAACCCGACTGGGGGGGAAACATACTTCCGGCGATTCGCCACGGCCATGGGCCTGTCAGACATTTGGAGACACCTACACCCGGGCGCGCAGCAGTACACTTTTCACTCCGCGGTGCATGGTAGCCTGTCTCGCATAGATTACTTCCTGTCCCTAGGGGAGGCCCTTTGCCATGTGGACACCTCGGCGATTCACCCCCGAGGTATTTCCGACCACTCACCGCTCACACTGACACTTTCCCTACAGACGAAAGCACGTAGGCGCATTTACCCCCTACACGCATCTTATCTTAAGGTTCCACAGGTACGCAAGGCACTCAAGCACGCCACGAAACACTACTTCCTCGAAAACACACAATCGGTGCGTTCCCGGGCGACACTTTGGGAGGCCTACAAAACTGTTCTGCGGGGCCAAGCCATTAACACTATTACCGGACATAAGAGACAACAGTCTCAAGAACTGGCCGACCTGGAGATCGCTTTGCAGGAGCGGACCGAGGCTCATGAATCCCACCCCTCTCCCTCTTCCCTTCATGCACTCACTCTCCAGCAACAGCTTTACAATGACCACCTACGGTTGGTGGTCAAGGGACACATCGCCGACACCCAGAACAGGGTCTACGAAGTAGGGGACAAGGCGGGGAAGATGCTGGCATGGCTCGACAAGCATGAGGGCAGCTCCAGGGGGATCCAGCGTCTACATGACGAGCAGGGGGTACCACACACTGATCCGAGACACATAACAGAGCTACTCGCGACCTATTTTGAGCGAGTGTACACCCCAACACGCCAGATTACACCTGAGGATGCCAGGGCACTCCTGGCACCGATTGAGGTCCAGACCCTATCTTCAGAGGCGTCGAGCGAATTGGAGGCAGACATTACAGCTGACAAAATCCAGAGGGCCATAGCGGCACTGAACCCGGGCAAGGCCTCGGGACCGAACGGGATACCGGTAGAGTGGTATCAGACGATGCCAGACACCCTCAGCACACACTTGTTGGGGATGTTCAAGGATTGTCTGGAGGGGGGCTCCCTTCCGCTAGATCAGCGTGTGGCGACTATTGTGACAATCCCCAAACCGGGCAAGCCACCGGAGGATTGCTCCTCATATCGACCCATTTCCCTCTTGAACGCGGAAGTGAAGATCCTGGCCAAGCTCCTGGCGCAGCGGATCCTACCCCATCTGTCCTCGATTATACACCCGGACCAGTCTGGGTTTATGCTGCACAGGAACACAGCTCTGAATTTGCGGCGACTACATGGTGTTCTGGCTAGATCTGAAACTATCATGGAGCCGGCGGTGATCCTGGCGCTCGATGCCAGAATGGCATTTGACCTGGTGGAGTGGGAGTACCTTTTTGAAACGTTGAAGCGTATGGGGTTTGGGCCTCGCTTTCTGGCGTGGGTCAGACTGCTGTACACGGCCCCGGTGGCCCACGTAGTGGCGAATGGCCATATTTCGCGCACTTTTCCGCTGGGAAGGGGCACGCGACAGGGTTGCCCTCTGTCACCGCTATTGTTTGCCATCTCGTTGGAGCCACTGGCGACACTCATAAGAGCCTCTCCCCTCCTCAAAGGTATACCGGGGACCGGGGGTTGGGAGGACCGCCTGTCTCTATACGCAGATGACATGCTACTATATCTCACAGAACCCGAGGAGGGTATACCGGCCCTCTTACGCATCTGCGACACATACGGCAGGATCTCCGGCTACACGCTGAACTGGTCCAAGTCGGAGTTATACGTTCTACGAGGACCGGCTCCGAATCTAGACGATGCTTGTCCACTACGACTGGCGGGATCGTCCTTCAAATACCTAGGCATACACGTTACTAAAGACTCGACAGAGTTCACGGACAAGAATCTGAAACCGCCCTTAGAGAGGCTCAAACGCGATGTTGAGTTCTGGTCCGGCCTGCCGCTAACACTCCTAGGTCGGGCGGCCCTTTACAAGATGATGGCGCTACCGCGCTTCTTATATATCCTCGAGAATTCACCCTACCCGGTGCCTCCCAAGTTTTTTCAGAAGGTGGCAGCACTGGTCTCCAACCTACTGTGGGGCGCCCTTCCGGCAAGAGTGGCACAATCCAAGTTGTGCAGGGACTGGTATAGCGGAGGGATCGCGCTACCGGACCTAAAATTGTATTACTGGGCAACTCACCTCAAACCCGTTAATCAATGGATCCACGCACCACACAATGAACCGGCGTTCCATTCAGACAGGGTACAGTTGGGCGCAGAAGGTCTGCTGGGTCCACTGTACGATCGCCGCAAGATACGGACTCTGGTCGGCCCCACCAAACTGACAGTGCAGATATGGCACGCAGCGACTGCAGCTTTGGGCTGGAAAGGGAAGATCACTAAGATGACACCACTGTGGGACTCCCGCGCACTGGGTAACCTGCGGAACACCAAAGGGTTCACACAATGGGACACGATAGGTATCTCTACGGTGGGCGATCTATGGGAGAGGATTGAGGTGATCCCCTTTGCCCGCTTGAAAGAACTCTACGAGCTCAACGACAGGGAACTATATAGGTACATTCAGATCCGCCATGCCCTACTTGCGGCCATCCCAGCAGACACACCACTGCCAGACTCCTCACCCCTGGAGGATCGCTTACTCACAGACTGTATGTTAGAGCGGGCGACGTCCCTCACTTATCGTAAACTGCTTAATAACTCCCCCGAGCCCACTTCACGCCTGAAAGAGAAATGGGAAGGGGAGATTGATGACATGGATGAACACGAATGGAACGAGGCACTTGGGTCCCCCAAAGAAGTAGGCATCTCAGCGCGCATGCGATTAGTGCAATTTAAGATCCTGCACAGGGTGTATTATACAAGGGCAATGCTACACCGCATACACAGAGCGCCGCATCCCTACTGTCTGCGAGGGTGTGGGGAGGAGGGCACGTTCTTCCACACCATATGGGAATGCCCCAAGATCCAGGAATATTGGAAACAAATACTCCGTACACTCTCCCAGACACTGAATCAGTCCCTATTGCCCAACCCGAGAAGGTGCTTGCTGAACATTTGGGAACCCACCGACTTGTCCCGTTATGAGCAACTCTGGGTCACGGCGGGGCTGATGGTGGCGAAACGGGACATAGCGCAGCGCTGGGGGGCGGTGGACCCCCCAACAAAATCCCAGTGGTGTCTGAACATGGATCGTGTGATGTTAACCGAACGGGCAGTGTACTCTAACCGAGCCTGCCCGGGGAAATGGAATAAAATATGGCTGAAATGGAACGAGTACAGAGGGGACATCTGCGAGCCCTTACGGGAGGATGATCTGGAGGATTCAGATGATGAGGGGGAGGAAGGGTGATCTGGACGGAGGGTAGGAGGGTGATGGAGGCCTCGATCATGGCGGGAGATAGCTTACTGGAACCTGAACTGAGGATTCAAGGGGGGGGGGGCGTCAGCGGGACGCAGAGGCATGCATGTACTGACCGGGGAAGCCGAATCTACATGCTCCCAAGGGACATTTGTAACCGAAATGCACCGATTCATGCCAGGCCGTATTGCCATTCCTACCTGTTGAAGTTCTGTGTTTGTTGTTTTTCAAAAAACGAAAAAACTCCAACAAAACCTCAATTCCTGCATTGAATAATTGCTTACCATGCGCTTTTATTGTTTCAGTACGCTTCATTATGACTTTCAAATACCTATGGTTGTTATATCTGTTTTACTGGAAACACTCTATGCACTGATCCTTGATAGCGGCCGGCCCGCAGGGTTGTAGGCATCCCGCTGTGTACTATACAAAGTGCAATAAAGGTTTTGGAAAAAAAAAAAAAAAGTTTAGGTCAGAGGAAGCAGCCACATTTTCTATCCTTGCCATCCGGATGGTTTGGCTTCTAATCCAATATCTGTGACCAGGAACGTAGAGTTTGATTGAGCAGTGACATTCCAGTGGTATATACCTCGGGGGTGGTAACGCTCCCACGGTTGTCCAGCAAAATGAAACTAGTTATGAAAAATGTATTATACTATCCCCATAGATAAACACAATGCCATCTGATTATTGAAATTATGGTGAACAGATGGAGAAGTGGAGAAGAGTTCAACACTAGCGTTAGATCCACTGCATGGCAGGGAGAACCCAGCACCATCCGCTTTCGGCTGGCTGCCATTGTTCTTATAAGTGTGACAGAATTCCTGTACCTCATTAGGTGTGTCGAAGATGCGTGACCTGCCATACATATCCACCCGTAGCCGTGCCAGATAGAGCATGCCATATTTGTGGCCTAATTTCCTGAGAGTAGCCTTGACTCCGTTATATTTTCGTCTAGCCTCCTGCACCATTACTGTGAAGTCCGGGTATAATGCTAGTTTGGAACCTTGGCATGTGGTGTCACCCTATTCTCTGGCGAGCCTCAGAGCAGTGTCTCTGTCCTGGTAGTTCATAATTTGTGCAATAATGGGCCAGGGTGGGCAACCTGGGTTAGGACGCAATGGGACCATTCTACTATGAAGCCCGATGTGAAGTCCTCCCAAACAGCCCAAAGCCTAAACATTGCTCAGTCCTCGCCCTTGGACCCAAGATGCACAACACCTCCACCTAACCCCTTGACCAGAAACAGCAACGGCCAACTCCTCTAGTCCAATATATCCCCAATCTTAATCCCAAGGATGCCTCTTAATCACACAAACTACTACTCTCTCATTCCACTGACTCTCGTCATACACTGCTACGGATGAAGGCATTATGCCCTTGCAGAGCTCTTACCCACTTAGACTCCCTAGTGGCAGATATCCTACTCCTAGAACAAGACCTTGCCTACCAGATTAAACCACCTTGCTCACACAATCAGGGTAGCTTTTCAACGTTGTCCATGACCCTGCCTGGTATACCTTGGCCCACCAACCCTATGAGGAAGCAGGCTCATCGATGTAGCCGGACTCTCTGCCCTATCTCAGAACGAGAAGCATTGGAGATCAACGACTAGTACCTCGCAATATACCAGAACACGGCCCCTTCTGCTATCCCTGTTATAGTGAGCACAAACAGAAGCCCTCCATCTGCCAGCTCACCAAGACCCCCTGTCTATGCACATCTATACATACAGAACACACCAACACTGAGGCCCCCCGTTCTCTATCGTGCATGCTCCTCAACTGCAGATCAGCAGTTCAACAGGCCACAGATATTGCTGAAGTTATACTCGCGGAAGAAATAGACATTGCATTCCTCACAGAATCATGGCTCAATGACCATTCTACCCCCATCCTTGACCTTCTCACCTCCCCAGGCTACAACATCATTAGACACGACAGACAGATCAAAACAGGTGGCGGCCTAGCTATCATTTACAAAGAAGGAATACAATTTACCAGATTAAAATCCACGGAATACCAGACTCTGGAGTACCTAGGTGTTGAATTTACAATTAAAGGCACCACGCCCATCAAAAACATCTATCACCCTCCTGGTGAACATGACATCTTCACTGAAGAACTAACCGACTTAATAACTCACTTCTCCCTAAAAGACACAGAAGACGTGTTCCTTGGTGACTTCAATATTCACTGGAACTACCCAGAAGACACCACTGCACAACAGAACCTCTCCACCCTGCTTGAAATAATCAACCTCAACAACTTTGCAATGGAGCTACACACATCAAAGGAGCTGCACAGGATACTATCATCACCACAAATGAGCTGATCTCTCTGAGATCGATTCTCCCATTGACTGATCTGATTACCAACTCATAATGTTTACTATTGTCTCACATGTCAGAAACCATTCTATACATCCTGACAAATCTAAGCACTGGACCAGGAAATTCAAAGGAGTTCTCATAACCGATCTGGAATCCAGGATTCAGACCCAGCTACTACCCCTGCCCTCCAATATGACGGCTGTTGTCCTCACAACCCATTTTAATTCCACAATGACAGAGGTGTTAGATCAAGTAGCTCCACTCAAAATAAAAAATGTGTGATCTACCAACTCTAAATCCTGGTTCAATGTTGATCTTAATATCGAAAGGCGACAACTCAGACAATTGGGAAGGACCTGGAGACTAAACCCTTCGACTATCCACCAAGTGCAACTTAGGTCAACCTGGCTGGCATATAAAAAACACATCTTTAGAGAAAAGGCCTCGTTCTTTCCCACCCAACTAGACCAGGCAAAGAATAGACCTAGAGAACTCTTCAAAATTGTAAAAAGTCAAACTAACAACACACCTCTACAAGAAATTATAGCCACCAAGGATCGATGCAAAGAAATCGCCAGCTTCTTCACAGATAAAGTCACAAAAATTGAGCTATCCTTCATCCAAACCCCAAAGCCTCCCTCCCCTGCAACTTGCCCCCTTTTAACCACTCCTGACCAAACAGATCAAAATCATACCACGGATAACCAGACCTGCTTCCAACTTTACGAATTCAGCTAATTGGTCAAACTTCGAACTCATGTCAGAATTCAAAGTCTTCAATAAAATTGCCAGCTTAAAACCCTCTTCCCATACTTTGGACCACCTCCCATCCACAATAGTAAAACATCTCAACCACATCATTACACCTTTCTAGACCAAAATCATTAACTTATCTCTTGTGTCCCAGACTCCCTACAACTAGGGCAAATTACCCCCATACTCAAGAAACCAGGTGCCGACCCAAATGAGCTTAACAACCTCGGACTTATCACCAACCTACCATTCCTAGCTAAAACATTAGAGAAATGCGTTCTCCAACAACTCAATAAACAAATGGACGACTTCAACCTACTGGATACCTTTCAATCGGTTTTCAGGCAAGGTTGTAGCACTGAAACAGCGATGCTCAATATCTCAGATGATGTCCACAGATCCTTAGATGAAGGTGAGGCCTGTCTCCACATCCTTATTGACTTATCAGCTGCATTTGGCACGAGAAACCATCCAGCTTTACTTGAGACTCGGAAGAGGCACTCTGGCAATAATGGCACAGTACTAAAATGGTTCACTTCCTTCCTTCAGCACCGTCCGCAACAAATTAAAATCAACTCCTGCCTCTCTGCTCCACCATGTGTCAAACTTGGAGTCCTTCAAGGATCGATTCTCCCACCATCCCTCTTCAATCTCTTCATGGAACCCCTTGCAATTATTCTGAAGCAAGCAGGGGTTCAATACCACCTATATGCAGATGATACCACAAAATCAAATCACCCAAGGATGTCCAACACCTCAACGCCACGCTAAACAAGATCCAAACCTGGTTCAACGCAAACCATTTAAAGCTGAACCCGGACAAAACAGAATTAATACTGTTCTCTTCGAAAAATAACCACCGACCTATCCAAAACTGGCTCAAAAATCTCGATGCTCTAAACTGTTCCCTTGTCCTATCTGACTCAGTAGAATCACTGGGCATTACCCTGGATAAGAACCTGTCAATGAAAGACCACACCAAGAACTCTGCAAAAAGTGCACTTTACTCTCTAAAACACCTCAAGAAAATTAAACCTTTCATTCCCCAGGATGATTTTAAGACAATTGTACAATCCCTAGTCCTTTCTAAACTAGACCACTGGAACGCCATCCTAACAGGTGCACCAAAAGCTCACCTTGCCCCACTGAGGTCAGTCCTTAATATGGCGGCCCGACTCATAACTGGTGGAAAAAGATTTGAACACATCACACCAACCCTCAAATCACTCAACTGGCTCCCCATGGAAGGCAGATCTATTTACAAACTGGCCTGCATTACACACAAGGCCCTCCACTCCCAATCCCCCAATTACCTGAACAACAAACTGGTCAAAGCAGGAAAATCAGGAACTCTGAGAAGCAACAACTCACTTCGTCTCATCCCCCTTAAATTGAAGAAGAAAGTGACCCAATGCTGATCCTTCTCTGGTAATGTTCCCAGGATATGGAACACACTCCCTAATGACCTCAGATGCAACCCCTCCTTATTTTGCTTCAAAAAGGACCTGAAGCTACTGCTCCTCAACCAAACTCATCTGACCAAGTCAACCAACCCAGGCATCAATAGACTAATTGGTCTCCCCTCTCACTCTGTCTTTTTCTATTATGGGGGGCATCTGACTGTTTCAACCACCTGTCTTTTTCACTCACTCAATGTATATTTAAGTGTGATGCCTTTGCGTATATATTCTTTGATTCCTCATGACATACAATGTAATGCAACTTCTTTTTTTCCTTTGTGTATGTAATCGCTCTGATATCCCCGGGTCTAGCTAGCGCTATATAAAACTTTATAAATAAATAAATATATAAAATAAATTCCAAACAAACCAGTGAATAGGGTTTCTATGAAGAGGTTGATGCGACCAGTGTTCGTCATTTCCGGTACCCCCAAAATGCGGATATTATTATGCCAACTGTGTGCCTTTAAGTCTTTGTTTTTAAGTGCGGCCTTTGAGGATAGGATCCATACGTTCTAATCGCTTTAGGGATTGCGCCATACCATCTTCAGTGTCTGAGATTCTAGCTTGGGCCATGTCAAGCCGCTTATCATGCACCTCTAGTTGTTTGTCCAGAGCATTAAATCTTCCATCTAATGCTCTAAAGCCAGCCCTCATTTCTTGCAGCAGAGAGGTGGAAGTAGCTGTTAGGTCCTGACCCGAAACTGCGCCCTGCCCACCCTCTTCCGTGTCTGGGCCTGCCTTCGCCACAGCTTTTTCGAATGGCAGTTCCCTTTGCTTAGGGTCTTTGCGGCCCATGCCGCTGCAAAATGCTGTAGGAGAAACAGTATATACTTGGCAGGAGCGAGCGTTGCTCAGGGCAGCCAAGAATGGGAGAAGATGTAGGTGAGTTCTCACCTCCCCACCAATTGCTCGTGCAAGAAACAGAGGGCTGCCTCCCGGGCTCACCTATGGGCCCTCTCATCCCCCTTAAATTGAAGAGGGGGATGAGAGGGCGGAAGTAGGAGCATATGGGGGAACGCACTGACCAGAGATGTCACAGCCACACTGCGTCAGGAGTAGCTTGGCAAATGGGGGAGGGAGACTCAGGGACCCCCGCTCGGTGCACCCCGCGCATTCTTAGCCCTGACTGGCATTGGATGATGCGAGGCCACAGTATTCAGAAAGCACTCGGTCAGAACTGCTCTTTATTTGCTGAAGACAGATGATCAATTTAGAAGGTGGGAGCCCCCGAGATAGTTCATTGGCTGTGAAGTGGTGATCGGAGGTAAACAGTGGGGTCAAACTGGGGACTTCTAAATGGTGGAGCTCCAATGACTCCTGGATGAAGAGAGCCTCCGGGCGAGGGGTCCGCAGGAACCAGGACGTTGTGGACTGTACTGGCGAGTGCGAGCGTTGCGCGGGGCCGCCGGGTACGGGTGGAGAAGTAGCAGAGTTCTCGCCTCTCCCTAAGCACTCCTGGGAGCAGCTGAGTGGCCGTCTCCCTGTCCATGCGGGGCATCAGGGAGAAGCAGGAGCGTATGATGCAGCTCATGGCCCTGAGAGGTCGCCGCCACACTGTAACAGAGGTAGCAGCGTAGAGGGAGGGAGAGAGACCTCAGGGACCTGCACCTGGCACACTCACTGCATTCTTTGCCCAAATCGGGCATTGGGTGTGCGGCCGCAGTCTTCAGGAAACACTCGGTCAGGCCTACCCTGAACGTGCTGCAAGCCAATGTTTTGTGACAGCTCCACCCTCTAGATCGCTCCAACGCCTGTTCTCTTCAACCAGCATCTAACTTTGCACTTTCCGGGGCATCCCCGCATTCCCTATCGCTTCGGTGAAAAGCTGGTGTTCTGCAGATGTCGTTAGCTGGGCTTAATCAGGGGATAATGCAGCTGTGCTGGACACGTTCAGCGGAGCTTCAGTGCCACGCAGCCATCTTGGTCGGCAGCCTGGCCGCGCCCCCGAGCAGGCGTAATTTAAAGGTATAAATGGTGGCAAGATCAGTTGGGGTGCGCTTTGTTAAAACCATGCCGTAGTTGATTGTCATTGAGAGGTGTTATGAAGCGTCATAGCATGTAGCCGGCTGGGTCCTGCAGTGTGAGACTAGATTAAAAATCCTCCATAGGCCAGTGGCAAGTAGCAAATCTGGTCAGTCATTCCATGCCTGACCAGTTGGTAATGGGAGGTTTATTTGAGGTGGACTGGTACAGCAGCTGGAGGTTGGCATGACCGGTAGCTGTTGTGATGTATGTGAGTGTAAGTGTCAGTAAAAGGAAAATATCATACAGCCTGTGTGAACTACAATCAAATGACCCACCCCTGAGTGTTATGGTATTACTATTACCATGGTTTATAAATTGTATTTGTATTGTACATGCATTTATAACACTTTCTTTCCCTGGTGAGGTGCTGTGGTGCTTTACGATGGGCAGCATGGTGCCCTGGATATTTGTAGGTTTGTTTCTTGAATATTATTGGTAATTGGGATTAGTTTTCAGTTCTTAAGGAAACCAAGCCATGCATTTACTTGAGTTTCTATGTGGTGGGTTCAATTCCAAGGAGTTAGCTGTGATCTTTTGTGGAGGGGTGGGGAGTTTGAACTGATGTAGTGGTTGGTGGGTTTAATTGATGAGTTACTGGAGATGAGGAATTCTGAGATTCCATGGGTATGACCTTTAAAGCAGAGGTTGTGAAATTTGAATGAGGTGTTTGGAATTTGCAGAGATACAATAATCCATTTTAAGGCAAACATGTGACTTGGAGTTGGCCGTGCTCAGAGCGAAGAGGCGTGCAGAGGAAGGAAAGGAAGGAGACAGTCATTACAATGGAAAGGGAGAGTGGAAAATTGGAAGTTTGAAGTTAAAGTCGGTTTCATGCAGTATGTTTAGGATTACTGTGGAGGATTTTTGTGATTCCATGCAAGACTGTAGAAAAGAAACATTATTTGCATGCGTTGCAATATCACTGTAGGCAATAGGAACACCTTAATGCACACACAATCTACCATTACCCACAGGGTAAATACAATTAAAATAAAAATGCTTTCATTTGTCCATGTTATGCGATGGATGGACGCCAGGAAGCAGGAATGTTGTGTTTCAAATGTTTGTGGTAGTAAAGCCCCCCCTTTCCCTGTGATGACCAGGCTGGAGAAGGAGAACAGAGCCTGTTGTAGTGTTAGAGTGAGTAATTCTCTCAGAGTAGAGTGCACTAGGGCTGTCTCTAATCTGAAGCATCCACAACACAGGCACAAGGAAGTGTAACATCTTGCACCTGCCTGTCATTCAGCATCCCTGCAGCAGTAATCCTGCAAGTAAAGAAAGGCCCTGCCTAGAAACTTACTCACTTGATTAATAGAAACTGCAGTCCCACCCCTCACACTTCCCCTTCTTCCAAACCAGCAGCGCTCAGGAAACCAAGTGTAGACTCAAGCCTCAATCAGATGACACAACTGACAGATGCCAATCTGAGCACAGGTTCACCCCCCCCCCCCACACTGGGGCTCACCTCCACAAAATGTCAACAATATCTTTTCTTAGTATTCCTAGTCATCTCTCCATACGCCTTCTTCCCACCTCAAAATAGTCTAAAATAAAGAAGTAAGGTACCTGTCCAATGTAAATCTGGGGAGGGATTCCAACCCATCAAAACATTAACTTAACAAAACAAACACAGAAGAGAAAACAGAAGCAGTTCACTGTACTCTGGTGGAAGCTTCAGTCTTCATCAGTCTATAGACTGCAAGTAACATTGGGAACCATTTCCAAAAATGCCACCTCAGAAACAGACTTTAGAAAGAATATTTGTTTCAAATGGGTTATGAAGAAGAATCAAAAGAAGTCCATATTCAGGGCCCGATTCACGAAGGTAAACTCAGATCAGAAGTCCAAGTTTAGACCTGAAGTCTAAGCTCACTGCTAGTGAAGTTATACTTTGGGTCTAATTGTAGACCAAAAGTCTAATTTAGACCCAAAATCCAACTGCTACTAGTCAAGAGAGATGTTTGGTCTAAACTCAGACTTCAGGTCTAAACTAGAGGGCATGGTATCAAGGACCTTATCTCTGCTTTTTTGGTTTTAAAAGCCAAAAAAGCGGAAATAATATTTTCACCCTATTCACAAGAGGGTGCTTACATGCATTAGCGCATGTTAGCAGCCGTTTTCCTGATGCCTTGCTCTGCATTTCTAATGAGATGCAAAGTGGGCATCACTGGGCGTACACCTCACGGAATACCATTTAAATTATTGCTATGTGTACATCCATTGGCAGGTGGATCGTGAGGCTGAGTGCACCCTGGCCTATCAACGTTTTCACCATTCGTGTAGACTTTTCGCTGGATTTCCCGTGATATCCCCTCCTACAACGGAGCTTTCCCTGGAATTTTATCACCCTGCAGAAACGCGCTAACTGGGCAATAAATTCCAGCGATAGCCAGCGATGAATAAAAAAGTGCTAAGAGCGCTCTGCGATATTTATCGCCATCTGTTGCTGATATGCCCCTTAGACTTTTGGTTGAAGTTTACCTTCGTGAGTTGGGCCCACAATCTCTATTTGCCATTCCTGTACACCCCCACACTCCCACCTCTAGCCTTACCCCAAAGGGTTCCATTGAAGAGCTCTATCACTGGCTCCTGATTGCCGACCACAAAGGCCCTGATTACAAAGTGGGTGGAGAGGTATCCCCGGTGGAATGCGGCTCCACCCAATCACAACTGGCCCTGTGTTTTTGCACCTGCTCCTCTTCTTTCAGTCCTGTACATGTCAAATGTATTTTTATTGCAGAGTTCATTAAAACCTTTGCAAAAGGCTGGGGAGAAGTTATTGTAAAAGCAAAAGTCATTACAGATATAAAAGCAGAATCAACAGCTAGTACAAAATTTACCAAGACCAGATTTCGCTAAAAAAAAGAAAAAAGAAAATGAAGACTTTGATTTGAATGATAATTGAAGTGCCAGGAGGGCAAAACTCTTTAAACCATATGCAAGACCAGCGCCAAAGGGCCATAGTGTCTTCAGTAGCGTTTGGCATATCCAGAAGGTGGTGGAGCACATGAAAACAATATAAACTAAAAGGCACTTACCTTTTCTACAAGCGCCACGTCCTCCTCGATCCTTCTCTCCGCCAGGCAGGCAGACAGGATGGCTCCTGATTCCCAAGCCAATCCTGGTGATGCTCTTAAGCAGCATGAGAGCAGCGCTAGGATTGGTGGGTGCAAAAACAACAGGTGATGGACGGAATGCAGAACAATGTCATACATTCACCCCAGTACAGAGATCTGGGTCTAAATCCATCATTTTTTTGCACTCCACGCCACCCCAGGTCAGACATGGCCATATGCAAATCAGCCTTGACCCTGTGCCTCATGGGAACAGTCCAGCCCAATCTGCCAAGCCATGTCTTTCCTGGGTCGGAATCAAGCATCCAAGGACGGGTTTCTGGCTATCAGCCGTCATCAGCCTGGATAGCTTGACTCCAGTGGTGTGGATAGCCTGGGACTCACGTCTGAGTATACCCAGCACACTCGGGGTGACAAATGCTAAAACAACAGGTGATGGACAGAATGCAGAACAATGTCATACATTCACCCCAGTACAGAGATCAGGGCCTAAATCCATTGTTTTTTTGCTCACCATGCCATTCCAGTCTTAACCCCGCCTCTATCAGAATTCACAAGAGCATTGGAGGCCTTTGCTTTCTCTGACCCCGCTGTCTTAAGTCAGCTGGGTTAGAGGGGTATAAAATGTGCATGCCCGCTGCCCATCACAAGACGGCCGACCAGAGAGACATTGGCATTTTAAACTCGGAAGCACAAAGCTCGCTGCTGACACTCAGCAGCAATGCCCCCCCATCCTGATGCTCAGTTTGGTACAGCCGGGTTGCTGAAAAATCAAATTGTAATAAATAAACTTTATTATCATTTTATTTTTCAGCTCTAGCCTGGGGCTTTTGTTTGTGGGGTGACGCTCCTCCACTCAAACGGAGGAGCCGACCCTGAATGTCATATCGCTGTAAAAGGCACCAACGACGGCAGACCTCCCCATGGACAAGTCCTTGGCTGCTACTTGAAGGGACAGGGATTTAAGATGTAGATGAATACACACAGTGCCCAAGTGCCAACTCTGTTGAAACCATTTACACATCTGCTTGAAGTGCCAGAGGTCATGCTTTCAGTGCTGCAAGCACCAAGCCAGCTAGAGTGAATTGCCCCTTGCAACGGGCAAACCAATTTAGTGGCAACTCCTCAGGCTGAGGTAGAAGTCTTTTTGCTGCAAGGTCTACAAATGCAATCACCTGGGCATTAAGCCTGGCCTTGGCCCGATTGCTGCCCTCTATCACTACAACCACGCACACCTGGGGAATTGAAATGAGAATGCAGCAAACGTTTGCGCTCAGAGAGGAGTGCCAGGGGTACACACGTATCATGGACTATCCATTCTTGAACCCAGTGCTTAAATTGTAAAATAATAAGTGCCAGGGCCCGCGTCAGGAGGCCTCTGCAGCTTGCAGGACCCATTTGCCTCTCTCAGCGCTGACAGTGGCAATATCCACACAACTACTAACCAGAACACTGCTACAAGTGTGACAATTCGGACTATTCCAGGACCCCGAACCTTTAACAATGGCTTGGGTGGCAGGTATTAGTTGTTTTTAATGTGTACCAAATTAATAAAGAATTGCTGTTCTGCTCATCTGAAAACTTTACAAACAGGGCCACCATCTGGCAGCTGTCATAAGTGCTGGCATTGATAATTACATGCTGGTTCTGAGCACCAGAAACCACCAGCTCAAATTAAGCACTGCTTGAAGCGTCTGCATTTAGAGAAGGGCTGGGTGTAGTTCACGAATTAAGGCTATGCGTAGCTATGCGAATTGCACTTCGCACTACACGAGGTAGGCATAGCATTACGTGAACTGTGTAGTACCCTGTTCACACTGTTCAAGATGTCATTTTCAATTATTGCACAGTGCGTACAAGCATCAGGTACTGTGCAATCATTAAAAATGGCATCTTGCACAGTGCGAGCTGTAGTTTTCTGCAGCTCAAGGAGATTTTTACTGGAGCGGCAGCTTTCTCAACGCAGACTGGTAGTTTCTCATCGCGAGCGGTCGTGAGCATAAGCGACCACTTGCAATGAGAAACCATTCCTCCTGCGTTGAGAATCTCTCCGGGAGGTTTATTTTCCACGCTGGCGATCGGCAACTTGATGTTACTGATCGCGAACAAGGAAAAAGTCTCGCCAGGGTGTCATTTTGCTTGCTCGCGGTCGCCAACTTGAGGTTGAGGACCGCGAGCAAGCAAAAAATGGCTGCTGCACTACGTTACGCTACGCGTGTTCGCACTGTGCTACGTGCAGTTTGCGTAGTGCAAAGTTGCACAAACTTCGTAAACTACGCGAGCGTAGTGCTTTGCCCAGGGTTAATTTAGAGTCAGTGCTGTCGGCCAGCCTCCTGAGCCAGAGTTGGAAGTGCCTACAGGCACTGGTGAGCCACCCGGGCTGATGAGCTAGAGCTTTAAGGGCCCTCAGGCGCTGGGCAGCTACCGGGGCCAATGAACCAGAACTGGAAATGCCACCAGGCACTGCCAGTCACCCGGGCCGAGGAGCCACCGTTGAAAGCACCCCCAAGCGCTGTCCAGCCACCTGGGCCAATGAGCCACAGCTGGAAGCACCCCCAGGTGCTGACCAGCCACCCCGGCCGATGAGCCACAGCTGGAAGCACCCCAGGTGCTGGACAGCCACAGGGGCCAATGAGCCACAGATGGAAGCACCTCCAGGTGCAGGCTAGTCTCCCAGGCAAATGAGCCACAGCTGGAAGCACCCCAGGCGCTGGCCAGCCATTCAAGCTGATGAGCCACAGCTGGAACCAACCCCAGGCACTGGCCAGCCACCTGGGGTGATGAGCCACAGCTGGGAGCACCCCAGGCACCGGCCAGCCATTTAAGTCGATGAGCCACAGCTGGAAGCACCCACAAGCGCTGGCCATCCACCCAGGCCGATGAGCCAAAGCTGGAAGCACCCTCAGGCACTGGCCAGGCACCCGGGCTTATGAGCCACAGCTGGAAGCACCCCCAGGTGCTGACCAGCCACCCGGGCTGATGACCCACAGCTGGACGCACCTCCGGGCACTGGCCAGCCACCAGGGCTGATGACCCACAGCTGGAAGCACCCCCAGGTGCTGGAAAGCCAACCGGGCTGATGACCCACAGCTGGAAGCACATCCAGGCACTGGCCAGCCACCAGGGCTGATGACCCACAGCTGGAAGCACCTCCAGGCACTGGCCAGCCACCCGGGCTGATGACCCACAGCTGGAAGCACATCCAGGCACTGGCCAGCCACCAGGGCTGATGACCCACAGCTGGAAGCACCTCAAGGCACTGGCCAGCCACCAGGTCCCATGAACCAGAGTTGTAAGTGCCTCCAAGCAATTGGACATGAACAGACTCTTGAAGAATTTAGAGTAGCAACTGTCCAAACAAGTTAGCCTACCAAACTTTCCGTAAGTGTTTATCATAAACCAGGCGTGGCACCTTCTGTCATATGTATTTTTATTTTCCAAGAAAGATTGCTCATACGAGTGATTGCTGATTTGCTTTTTAAACTCTGTAACAGAGAGGAGCCGGCACCATAGCTGTTCTGCTTGGAGATCTTCCAAGATACCGATGAGATGGTATATAAAAAACTTACTTTATCTCTGGATTCCTTATTTTGTGCCAGAGTAGATGGTCCACTGGGGGAGGGGTGCTGTAGAGGGCATAGTGGGGGGTCATGGAGGTTGGCATTTTTTTTTAAAGCATGATTTTATGAATGTAGCTTGCCACGCATGCCGTTGGCTACCATGGCCTAAACTTGAGTCAGATCTGCGTCCTATCTAGCTTACATGACATCATTACTTGACGCATGAAGTGCGCCTGGAGACTGCTGAGATGCGCAGTCCCAATATTTAATTCTTTTATTGAATAGACACAGTGCTAGTTGTTGTCTTAGTGGCAGTCATGCAGGGCCTTCCTTAATATGTCTTATGTACAGACCAACAAAAACAACATTGTTTAGGTCAGTGAGATCACCCAAACTGTTGTGCGGTGAATCCCACAGGTGAGCGATGATCTTAGCCCAGACCACAACAATACTTAGGTTAAAGAGCATTATTTATTTATTACCCACGGGGAGTTCTTTATTGGAAAAAATGACAGAGGATTGTAAAGAGGTGCACTTGTGATACTAACAAGAGTTTCATAAATTGTTCAAGAGGTAAGCATTTCTGTAAATACAAAAAATACCATTCTACATGTGTTGCATGTATGTGAAAGGCAGACACACCATTGATGAAGCAAGGATTCGAGAAAACTAAACTTGCTCGGAGCAATCCTTCATTAACTTCACTACCGGTTGAAACTACAGATAAGACGAGACTAATACACACCAGACAGCGACACATGGGAGAAAAGCTTAACGCATGCTTAGTTATATGGAATAAAATGCAACACAACTAAACCCCGCTTTAAAATGGAAAAACACCTGGCGCATGTACAAATCAGGATTACGTAGAAAATCATGTGACTAACCCTCTTGAGAGGGAAAACTCTCATGCATGAGCAGGAATAGTTAATATGTTTTCTCGAGGAGCCACATGTCCGGCATATGCTTCTTTCAACTATAAAGAGAGCTACTAATATTAATGCTTTTGCTCAAGAGAATAATAATAACACGGGATAGAGTCGAAGTGGGTGGTGAACAGTGAGAACTATATATTTGAGAAATGAACATCTGTTTATGATTCCTAGCTTGATAGCGCACATTTGGGCCTGCTGCGTGCATGAACGAGAGAAAATGGCGCAGGATAAAATGGGAGCCACGCATGCTCAATGGATTCGCAATGTGACCCCATGCTCGCAAGAGCCGAATGACTGCCAAAGAGCAAGGATAGAAGACTTGGGAAAACGGAGATGAGAATCCTTTGTTAATGAAGCTTGAATAAAATCGAAAGAATATTGCAACAATACATGCACGAGAAGTAAAAGTAATGAATGAGCTAAGGGGAAGGGTTTGCAGGACAATAGGAATAGTAAAAAAAATGAATATGTCAGTATGGTGTGATGAAAACTCCCCTGGCCCCGTCCAATTATATTCAGTATTTCATCAATATTTGACATTTTTGAGGGTGGGATATGTAGAAATAAAGACTATCACTAGAGTGAAATAAGTTTGCAAGCCAAACATTGATGCTGAGGGAGAGAGAGAGAGCCGAGAGCTGCTAGAAGAAAAGAAGAGATAACAGACTGGAAAGATTCATGATCCAAATGACCGCGTGATTAGATTCAAAGATTCATCGAGGAGGGAGAGAGTGAAGGAGAGGGATGCGCCCTAGTGCGTCGGGTTTATAGAGAAGTCTAGTAAGTATCTATCCTGTCCTGATCCTGTGCTATATTCTTTGTCTCCTGATTCTTTCTAATTAAGGGGACCCCCACCAGTCCGTTGGCCAGAGGGGTGGTTTTCAGTATTTCTTTAGGTAAATATAATTTTCTCTCGAATTTGCATATTTCTTTGCAAATGTATTTTATTTGTATGCCTTTTGTCTCTACATCTATCCACTCTTTTACATTTTGATTTGTTGAAGGAATCCTGTTTTAATGAATGTTCTTGCTAAATGAATATTTCTCCCCTATGATAAGATTGATGGTGCTTGCACTGTGAATCTGTAAATGAGCGTTCAAATTTATGATTGAAATCTTAGATAAAGCTTATGAATCCTATCCAGAGTCTGTGGTTATTTCATAGAGATCTGAGGATTATTTAAACAGTTGTTAATATCCCCATCAACTAACTCAACTAATGGTCCATCGACCAGAAGAAAGAGTGTTGATTCGTGAAGATTAGTTAGGTATTGAGTTTATTTTCAAATTAGTAAGTTTCACAGAGAACTAACTAATCAGAACTTAAGTGGAAAATAAAACTTGACCCCCCAGTGGATTGGCCAGGAAGTTTCTTATCTTATCTTATCTTAACAAGGTTTTATGCAGCGCTCGCACACCCGGAGGTTTCATGACGCTGACCAACAGGAGCTACATGACTGAGATTGAATAAATGAAATATAGTTTGGCCATGGATTGAACAAACAGCCAAGTTTTTAGATGCCTTCTGAACGAGAGAAGAGTGGTGGAGGAACGAATTTCCAGGGGAAGGGAATTCCACAGATTAGGAGCAAGGGTGGCGAATCTTCTCCCACCCTTGTGTTGAAACTTGAACCGAGGGACAGAAAGGAGAATTTGCGAAGCAGAACGTAGACTGCGGAAAGGGGTGTATCTGGGTAGAAGGTCTTGAATAAATTTTGGACTACGGGCATGCAAAGTCTTAAAAGCCATACAGGCGATTTTAAAAATGACACGCTGAGTGATAGGAAGCCAATGAAGTTTCCTCATTAGAGGTCTGGCTGACTGCCAGGGCGGGAGGCGATATATAAGTCTTGCAGCCTGATTTTGGGCCATCTGCAGACGCCTACTGTGGGCTGCAGGGAGGCCCAGGAAGATGGCGTTGGCGTAATCTAAATGGGACAACACCAAGGCCATCACCACCTGGGTCAAGGCTGACTGTGTAAGCATCCGACTGATCTTTTTTATTTTACGGAGCTGAAAGAAACATGTCGCCACCACCGAATTTACTTGAGGTTTCAATGATAAGTCTCTGTCGATTAGCACCCCCAGACTTTTAACCGAGTTGGACGGAGTAGGGGGGCCTAGTTCGGGTGGCCAATAGTGTGGGCCCCAGAGTAGCTGGCTTTTGACAAAGAGAACCAGTTCCGTTTTATCCGGATTTAACTTCAATTGGTTACCATCCATCCAATGACGTATGTAAAGCATGGTTTTCTGAAATGAATGGATCGAATCAGATGAATTGTCAATTGTAAAAGTGAGTTGACGATCATCTGCATAATTGAAGGTGGTGACTTTGAAAGTTTTGAGAGACTGAAGCAAGGGGAGCAGATAAATATTAAATAAAATAGGGGAGAGTGAGGAACCCTGGGGGACCCCACAGGTGATAGGGAGTGAAGGGGAAGTAAAAGGAGGCAGACCAACAGACTGCGAGCGATCACTGAGAAATGACCTGATCCAATCGTGGGCTGAGCCACAAATGCCGGCTAGTCTGACACGGTCAAGCAAGATATTATGGTCGACCGTATCGAACGCGGCCGACAGATCAAGTAGGACCAAGGCCTGGGGGATGTCCATATCTGCATTGTGACGCAGGGAGTCCAAAACTGCCGTGATAACCGACCGAGTTTGAATGAAACATTTGAGTAAACAAATATGGGTCCATTAAAATTTTTGGTTTAGCCAATTTTCCAACCCTGGACTTCCACTGAATCACCATCATAAAATATGTGCTTATAAGAACTTATCTTATCATATATAATAATATTTGTTGAAGCAGGACATAGCTCAGGGTATAGACACCACACAATAATGTGCAGTCAAACACCACTTCAGCCGCGGCCCGTGCAGGTAAGAGTGGTGGGGCAGGATTGGGGGTATTAGACAGACAACCACAAGGGGAAATTAGATAAATAATAATTTTACGTCAACGTCATCAATCAAAATATCACCCCCCGTCCCTACCCAGCCCCAGTGCTCTTAACAGCACGGGCAGTGGCTGCACCACTTCATGAAGGTAAAAATACTTCATAAATCACTCATAAAGGACTGCCAGCCTATCAACTGTGGTATAACAAACAAACCTAACATAGTAGAATCACCAATCTTGGTTCATATGTCACGATTGGTAGATATCAGTTCGCCCCTCCTCCCTGCTGCTCACCTAAAAAAATGCCAAAAATTGAATTTCTTAGTTTTCTTCTTCTTCTATCCCTATGTATTCTCTCCTTCTCAAAAATGATTATTAACAATTGGTCACCCCTAAACGTTTGCCTTTACCCCCCACTTTTTTGCGGAATTAGTTTTTGTTAGTTTTAGGACTCTATGCACGTTAACACTCTTGATCAGAGCTAACGTTCTTATGCTCTCTCCTTAAAACATGGTAGAAGTGCCTTATACCCAACTGGCATATTTAAATTAATGTGTACATCCCTAGTTAAGCGGCACTACCTACGCCAAGGCCATGTAAACAAAATGCTAATAGTGGGCCTGCAGCATTGATTGCTCCTTCCACTTAAGTAGTGTATTTTTGCCATTGCAGCCTGTGTGTACAGTTTTAAACTGCCATTTCAACTTGGCAAGATATTCCTTTTGCCTGGCCCACATCTTCCTTTTTAACACATGTCATACCCCGCTATGGCAGAACCTGGATGGCCCAGCAGGCAGGGTGCAGTGTAGTTACAAAGTTACATATGAACGTCTATGTTTTATATGTCCTGGTAGTGAAAACTCTTAAATTCATTTTGCACTACTGCAAGGCCTATTTCGCCCATTGCATAACATTGGGGTTACCTTATTACATTTCATAAGCTGTAATTTCCAAATGGGAACTGGTAATCTGTTCATGTTTGATGTCTTTGGAATGGTAATGAAACATTCTAGCTCATGCTAAGTCAGATTTTTTATTACAATTTTGAAAATGCCACTTTCCTCTGAGTTAGTCTCATACCATGGGGAGCTTAAGTGTATCTGGATGGGCCACCACTAGCATGACTGGAAGGAGGAGCTGGCCTCAGCCCTGCTTACACTTGAATAGACTGTGTTCTGCCTCCACACAAAGAACTGCTTACTCCCTGGAGTTAGTCTGGAGCCAGGGCCAGGAAAGCAGGGCACTTGTGCACTTAAAAAGAATGCATTTAGAAGCATATCTCAACTTCAAAGGCACAACTGGGTATAAATACTGGACCTCAGACACCAACTCTTCAGTACACTTCTTGACCTGTGGATACTCTTCCAGTAAGATGGACAGCTGTGCTGATGAAAGGAATGCTACTCTGCTAGACTGCTGCTCAGAAGGACTGCTGCCCTGCTGTCTTGACTTGCAGCCATTTTACCTGGGTGAGAAGAACTGGACCTGCATCCCTTGAACCCAGAACCCCAGAATGACTTCAAGGGCTAGTTGGCTGGCCTCCAGATCTGACACCTCATGGACAGAATTGGCTTCCAACAACCCTGCATCTGCACGTGGACTCTGCCATCTGTGTGTCTAACATGCAATGTGGTACCACCCCAGTGCTAGACCTTGGGAAGTGGAACTACGATGCTTTGCCAGCCTCCGTGGATGCAGCAGAACTGACTCATCTCCTCTGTTGCATGGCGCATCCCCGAGCAGGACGACACATCACTGCATCGATTGAACTTGTTGCAAATACCCTCATCGATCACAGCCTGCAGCATCTTCAGAACCACTGCTTTCTGTTACAATCATGTTCTTCATCGATGGCAGCCTTGACTATAATGCCAAACTCCACATCACAGCCTCAGCGATCCTCAGGACCATCCATTACCCCAACAGTGCGTTGAAATCCTGATGCCGGACTTCATATCTCAAACCCTTATTGACGCGATCCTCCAGTTGGTTTATGCACCATTGACGCATCCTAGCAATGCCCCACAAACCTGAATTTAAGATATTCTGTTCAGCGTGCGTAATGTTGTCCCTGTAGCCCGACCGCACTTGATCAGAGCTGCCATGAATTTGTGACTTTTCCCCTGTCCATTGCGACTGGATATCCACAGTTGGCACTTTGTACTTTTTGGTGCTAGTTTAACTAAAACTCAACAAATTGCATATCTCCGGATCTACTGATTGAATTTTTGTTCTTTTGGTCTTGTTTTATTTATTAAAATGTATTCTATTTTTCTAAATCTGTTGCAGGATCCTATTGTGGTGTGTTTTGAGTGTGTTACTGTTTGTAGTGTTACACAAATACTTTACATATTGCCTCTAAGTTAAGCCTAACTGCTGTGTGCCAAGCTACCGGAGGGTTGAGAACAGGACCACTTAGGGTTTGCTTATGACTTCACCCTGAGAAGAATTGTGACTGCTGCTAGACCAGGACTCATGCCGAAATCAAACAAAAACCACAATTCTTAGACTGGTGGCTGAGGTGGGATTTGGACTTGTGTTTGTGCAGTGCAATACAGTCAGTCAGTCAGTCAAAAAAACTGTATTTCGGCTGTACAGAGAAGTGTGGCTCAGGGGTTAGAGGCGGCAGACCCGGAAGCTGAGATCGGCCCTGGACCAGGGTTCAATTCCCTGCCCCGATGGGGGTTGGGCTCAATAATTCCACAGACCCGATAATTCTCGCTCCGGTGCCTACTCGACTCACGGGTTCACACTCTGCGACTCTGGGCAATAGCTTGCTTAATCTCCACAACGGCCCCTCACGGCGGGATGCCTGGCTTTCACCTTGTGGATACCCTGCCGGGGTATCTCACAGGGGAATACCAGGACGGGATCCCTAAGCAAGCGCATAGATGCCTGCGATGTGGGCGATTTGCGCTATATAAATACATGTACATTTACATTTAAAAGCACAGGTAAATGTAAATATGACATTTCATAAATAGAATTAATTATTACAGACAACAGATAAGGGCAAGAGGTAATTACACAAAATATCAATAAATTGATGAGGGAAAATATGCTATATATTTATTGTGTAGTAGACTATCACCCCTACTGCCCGACCACATGTATCAAGTATACCCAGGATTTCCTACATTAAACAATCAAAAACATTTAAAAGAGTGCACATTAAAAAAAAACTTAAAGGTGAGATAATAAAATTACTCGTCCATAAAAAAAGTTTCATGGCATTTCTCTAGGTGATGATATGTGCAAATATAGTACAGTAACATTTCTAGTGGGAAAACACAGTCAAGTTACTGCCCATCTCTTTCTCCTTTATGATGCCTCTGCGTATATACCACATCGCAAATAAAAATTTCGAGGTAGTGACTACAAATAGTGGATGTGTCTCATATTTTAGTAGCCTAAAAACCACAATATAGATTTCAAGGCCCAGAATTCTACAAAGTTGGAGGATCCACTTAGATCTAGACCTTTTATAGGCAGGACAGAAAAACATAACATGGAGTTCTGTTTCTTCAGAAAAAGTGCACCCAGGACAATCTAATTTGGTTACCCCCTTCCACTTGTTTGTAAATGCACGGAGTGTGAGCGTCCCATGCCTAAATTGTAAAAACAATTTCTTTGTCATGAATGTTTGGATACTGTCCAGGGCCAATTCCAATTTGTACTGTTGCTTGGCATTCAGAAACCAGATGTCAGGCAGCATGAATTCATACTCTGGTTCAGTAGGGCGAGTTTGTGTTCTTTAAAAGCTAGGGATAAAGACTTTTTGAGGATAGAGGGGCAGGTCTCTTCTGGGGTTAGCCACATACTTGCCCTCCCCAGTGAGTGGCATGTGCTCCTAGTATATGACAGCCAATGTAGATTTCCTGCTCCCAGTATGGACATAACATCCCTCAATTCTTCCCTATAGGTAACTAGCTCAGGCGTGCTCCACAAGTGACGCCAGAATGACACACAACTTTAACAAAGGTAAGTGCTTATTTCGTAGTGACTGGAGCCCAGTGGCAACTGGACTTTTGTTGGACCCACCATGACTTTGGAGGGACATAGACCCCTGTGCCAAAGTCATCCTATCAAAACTCTGGACTGAGGAGTAGCCCCAGGGAGTCCCCTGTCGACCACACAGAATCTTCAGCTTCCTACAGCACCTTCAGCATCCTGTATCCCTTGCATCAGGACCACTCAAGTGTGACAATTCAGACTATTCCAGGACCCCAAACCTTTAAAAATGGCTTGGGTGGCAGATATTAGTTGTTTTTAATGTATACCAAATTAATAAAGAATTGCTGTTCTGCTCATCTCAAAACTTTACAAACAGGGCCTCCATCTGGCAGCTGTCATAAGTGCCGGTGTTGATAATTACGTGCTGGTTCTGAGCACCAGAAACCTCCGGCTCAAATTAAGCACTGCTTGAACCATCTACATTTAAAGTCGCGGCCAGCCACCTGGGCCTGAGCCAGAGTTGGAAGCATCCCATAGCGCCATGTTGGGCGAAAGAGAGAGATAGAGAGGGTCCCCTGTATGACTTAAGTTCAATGTTGCACAAGTGTCCGCCATGTTGGGGGAGAGAAAGAGAGAGAGAGAGAGACAGAGAGAGAGGTTCCTCTGTGTGACTTAGATAACGCTGGAGAGAGTTTGGTAGTTAAGAGTAGGCGTGAGTAAACGCAAGGCACAGACAGTATCATGACACATTTGCAGAGTATCGTGTGATTACAGTATCATTTGGAGACTGCCTCCCAGTTTTCCGTTTTTACTGATTTTTACAGATAAATACAGACAGAAAACTGTTTGTTTTCCTGTCTGTATTTATTTTTAAATACAGTAACATATGGAATATAGGCCTTCTTTGGATATTTTTTTCTGATGTCAATCAGGAGTGCCAGGTTAGTAGCTGTACAGGTAGAGAGGTAGGAGAGATGAAAAAAGACAAAAGATAGAATTCCTAATTGAGCCTAATTAAGTGCAGATCTACAGATGTGTATGCTATTGTACAATGCAAGTGTTTTCAGATAATGCTATTGCACTGTATACTGCTGAAACCTTTTAGACATTCAAATACCAGTATACATTTACCAGTTAAATAAATGTGGCAAAATACCCATTGCAGCTGCATTTATACAGAAAACAAAAAATAAAAATGGAAAATACAGAAAAAAGTAGCAAAAAATAAATATGGATAAATACAGACTGAAATGTAAATACAGTAAAACTGGGAGCCTGACTTAGTTCTCAGTTCTCATCACATGTTGCTTCATTATTGCGTCGCCAAGGTCCTGAGGTGGTGTGAGTCATGTTTTAGGGATGCACGTACTAACCAGGGTGTCTAGTGCCTGAGGCCAGAATGGTAGCAGCATTGCTCAACAAAGCTGGCCATAATACAGGAGAAACAAAGCTTTGCAATCTAACCCATCCGACTCACTTCCCTGTCTCTGAGCTTAGGCGCGAATAAATACGGAAGTTCTGAAAAATAAATATCTATATGGTTGACCTTAACTAAAGTTTGGTCATCTTGGCCGTGTCAGCATCACACATCACATATCAGGGCTACCCGAAGGATCTGAGATTTCAAACACAGAGACAAGGGCACTCTGTTGTAGGTGCAAAAATAAGAAGCATTGGCAGACCCAATTAACTTTGTCACCACATTTCAGCCATGTTAGGGAAAAAAGTGCCATGGTACTGCCAGTACTGGTTGCATCATAGCACTTTTATTCAGCCGGCGGAAGTGATCCAAGCAACACATTGCAGGAGGGGGATGGGGCACGCAACACAACATGGAGGTCAGAGTGACGGTGTCAGAAACTGGGTTGGTGGTTGACTGGGGTATGTACCCTAGGCAAGCAGCAACCACATCCTAGTCAAGATAAGAGGCAAAAAAAACTTGAGATAACCTGTGCTCAGCATCTGTCTTATCTTCCCATTTGGAAATCAAGCATATAAATTGTCATAAGGTAATCCCAATGTTATCCTCTGGAGATATGGGCCTTGCAGAAGTGAAAATAATTTTGAGATTATGACATGTAAAACTTGAAAGTACATCTCCTAACTTTTAAATATATTGAATCCTGCCCTCTGGGTTTTCCAGGGCCTACCTTAGGAGTTACTTATATGTCCAAAAAGGAAAGGGTTGGACCTGGAAAAATGTTTATTTTGCCAGGTCAACATGGCAGTGTAAATTGCACACACAGACTCTGCAATAGCAGGCCTAAGACATGGGTAAGGTGCTACTTACATGGTTCTCACAAGCCATGCTACAGGCCCAATCATAGCATTTTGTTTACGGACCCTGTCCACATTGTACTGCACTGTACAAGGGGCGTAAAGGGGAATTCAATATGCCAACTTTATATGAGCCAATGTTACAATGCTTAGAGGTCAGAGCACATGCACTTTAGCACTAGTTAGAAGTGGTAATGTGCTTAGAATCCGAAGGACAACATAAACGAGGTCAGAAAAAGTGGAGGAGGAAGACAAAATGTTTGGGGGTGATCAGCACAGAGGGCCATTTTCCAACTGATGGGGCAAGCACAACAATACAGGAGGGACTCTCGGGATGGAGCTACCAACACAACATTGAAGGGGCGTGTGCAAGCAACGATGAGGGTCAAGTGGAAGGTTGGAGGAGAGGTGGACTGCCAACACATGCACACATTATGGAGGTCTTCAACGAACAGAAAAAAAGGTGTTCCAAAAGTGCGAGTACTAGGAGGACGAGGGGCAAGGAAGTGGTTCTTAGGCCATGCTCCAGGCGAGAGACAAACACATGAAGTGAATCAGGCAGGGGCAGCTCCTCCATTAGGGAAGAGGAGCGTCACCCCACTGATTTCTTACAGTGAGAAGAAGAAACATAAAATGGTGATAACTTTCACTTATTAACATATTATGTTTTCTCTGAAAGTAGGGCAGGGGAGGAGTGGTGTGCCCACTACTGAGTGCGCAAAGACTGTTTCGTCGGACCTCTGCAATGCAATCTGCATGGAGTACATGGCCTCCCCATAAGCCTGTGGCTGGGCAGCGTCCTGACCAATCATAATGCTGCTTACAGCTTTGTGAATCGCTTAGGGGAAGGAGCCTGGCTGCCTACTTCCTGTTCCTGCTGGAGACAGGAGAGCAGAGGCAGAGAGGACGTGGGACACGGCCAGCGGAAAGGTAAGTTTATGTATATTTTTTTTAATTATCATTATTAAATTACCCCCCCCCCCCGTGTGCGAATTCCTCGTGAGACCCCACCCCACCTCCGAGCCATGCTGGCCACGGCAGATGCTGACCAAAGAGAAGAAAGGCGATCAGAGTGACTATGAAGCCAACCAACAGTAAGCAATGGGGTGGTCCTAAGCTCATGTGAGACCTAGTGATTGGTAGGTGAAAAGTTCTGCACTGAAAACACTGTCAAGGATGACTTGGAGGGGATGTTCAGCCTAATACTGCACATTAACCCTATCAAGGTCCGTGGGGACATAATGTGCACATCAGGAAAGTGGTTTTATTCAGTCACGAACCAGATGCCTTTGCAAAACCACCTTAAAGAGGTAATCGATAGGTGCTTAAGACTTGCACATCTACACCCAAACACATACATAAACACGCACACACAGCTACACACACACACACATACACACAAACACACACCTACACACACACACACACACAGGTATACACCCCCCACACAGAGACACACACCTACACACACATACACACAACCACAACCACACACAACCACACACACAACCACAAGCACACACACAAGCACACACACAACCACAACCACATACACACAACCACACACACACACCCAAACACAACCACACACACAACCACATACACACAACCACACACACACAACCACACACACAACCACACAACCACACACACACACACATGCAGACACACACCTACACCCACACACATACATGAACACATACACACACACACACACACACCCACACCCACACACACACACACATAAACCCCCAATGTTCACAAAAATATACAAAGAAACTGAGTTAACACCACAGAGAACATGCTCACACTAAACATGGTTCTGCAGAGAGTTCAACACATTGAAGACTAAAAGGGAACAAGGTATTTTATAAAAATTTAATGAGTATGGTTAAAAAAACGCCTTCTTATGAGGGTTTTCAATTACATTATATATTTTTAGAAATTAATGCACCTTCTTCCCCATTATCAGTTTGTGTTATGGAGCTGATTATTTATTTTAACTCTGAATATCGTATTCTATATTGTGTGTTGTGCTGTAAGATGTGTGATTTTTCTTTAATATACTTTTTAAGGAGTGGCTGTGCTGAAAATGTATCCACACTGTGAAAACTGTGACATCAGCTCAGTAGGTTGTTACAATCCTGTCTTCAATGAAGCACTGAAAGGGGCTCTGGCCACACCCCCAAAAGAGCCTTGATATGGAGGAGTGAATCCTGGGACGCCATGTGCCCTGCCCCCCTCTCAGGGACAACATCACAGCTGTGAGATGTGAAGCTCAGAAAGAGTCTGGGTGACTCTGACGGGCTTAGAACACAGCTCACCTGTGACCCCCCGCGGTGATGATTCCCTCCCATTCCTCCAGGGCCATCCCTTACTTGCTTGTCATTCACACACACTCACCAATCCCTGTCCTAACAACTCTTTGTGTAACCGAGTGTCATATGAGGGTGAAGAGTGGCACCTGATGACCTGCGGTGTCTTCGACGAATGAGGGGCATGGATGGGTGTCCAACATAGGCCCAGATGAGCTGGATTCACACTACATTGAGGGGAACTTACCCACTGTCTCATTCAATAGGTTGTATTCCAAATCAATGTACGTATATTTTTATGTGGATGACTAGATTATCTGGCAAGACTTCGGGATTCCTGGACCCACATTGGACACCCTTACGGTTACTTGTCATTTTAGCTATCTGGCAGGGCAATGTCTGGTGCAAGAATGCCTGCCGAATTGCGAGTCAGTGCTTGGAGCACAAGTTTCATGTAATTTATTTTGTTATTAAATGCAAGCTCAATCAAGTAATATTTCAAATAGTTTAACCATGTACGAGGTGAAGTACATCTTACTTTACTTTCTTGAAGTCTGGATTAGGAGAATAACAGGGCATTTGGTATTTCCGGCAGTCAGTCAGTCAATATTAGCTTTATTCGACAATATTAGTCATCAAAGCAGATATACAAAACTTAAGAGGGCACATGACCATTAATTAATAGCACATTAAAATACATTCTGCTAAAAATATCTAAAATCCGTTAAAAACTTTGAATATATAAAGAAATTCATTGATATCAGCCTTTTCACCGCCGCTACAATCTTATAGATCATTATAATTTAAATCTGATGGACTATGAAAATCAATCAAGATGTCGATCAGGGATCAGGAGGTGTGTGGAAAACCACAACTTAATACCATAAGCTACCCTCTACCCAGCTGCAAATATTTGAGATCTAATAGGCCATGCCCAGCCTAGGAACTTTTCCAAAACAATGACAATGTGTCTTGTGGTTTCTGAGCGCAATAGTCTAGGCGCCATTTAATGGCTTCTAGATCCCAGTGTTCTGCAAACAGGAGTCAGCCACATATGTCGTGGAGCCGTATAAGCTGGGCAAGCAAACAAAAGATGGGCCAATGACTCCGGATGTGATGACATGATGGACAGGAAACAAAGGCCTGAGCTTCCCCTTTGGCCACAAATGACCTTACTGGCAAGGTACCAACCCTGAATTGGAAATAGAGCCTCCTATCATATGGTTTGGGTATTGTGTCCCAGTATGGTTCCAGCTTTTGTAAAGGCTTCACATTCGATAAGTAACCTGTTAGTGTTGAGGAATCACTATGTTTGTTGATGTTGTCTGTCACCCAGCTCTAGTATCTTTCCTTTAGGAGCTATAGCTGGGAACAGGGTACTTTCTGGATTTTCCCACAGTGTGACCATGCCTATATTGGTGAGCATAATTCTGATTTCCTGCAACCATGTGACTTATTTATGGCGATCCACTCTAATTAAATCCTTCAGGCCAACAGCACAAGCTCCTAGTTCCGGTGTTGACCAGATTCTCTGCCAATGTAGAAGGGGTCGCAATCTGGCTATTTCGGCCAGTGACTTCCTGCCCGGGTCATGGAGGAGCAGACGTACAGGTGTACTTTGTGGAAGTTTAGTGATGTTCCGTAGGAACTTAATTTCTTCTATTGTTAGTTTGGAAAGATTGTTAAAACCCCACAATCATGCCCCATACAACACGCAACTAAGAACTTTTGTGTCATATATTTGCAATACGGGCTTACTGGTTTAGTTAGTCAAGTATTAAACTCAGTTTGCAGTGTTCCGGCCAGTTGGCGATGCTTCAAAGTGGCCCTTTCCAATTGCTTATTCCACTTCATGTCTCTCTCCATTGTGACCCCTAAATATGTAAATTCTTTTACCTGTTCTAGAGGTCGGTTGTTCAGTATGACTCCTCCTTTAAACAATCCATGTGGAATAAAAGTAATGAATTTAGTTTTTGACACGTTGATTTCCAGGCCCCGCAGATGGTAAAACTCCTCAAACAGCAAGAGGGCTCGCTGGAGACCGCTTGGTGTTTTAGCGATTATCAATGTGTCATCCGCGAAGATTAAAATAGGTATTCTCACTAGCTAGAACAGGAGCATCAGTGGGGGTAGCTTCCATAAATTTGCGATCCTGTTAATAAACAGGAAGGCTAATGTAGGTGCCATTATGCAACCTTGTCGCACACCTCTTTCTACAGGGAAAGGGCTAGTGGTCAGTCCTTGTGTTCCCCATCTGATTGTTGCGTAATTTCCCTCATGAAGTCTACCTATAACTGATAATAGTTCATGAGGCATACCTAGATCTTGTAATACTACCCATAGTTTGGCACCGGAGACGAGGTCGAGAGCTGACTTAAGGTCCACAAAGGCAGCATATAAGCTGCCCTTGTCTATGACCACAGTCTTCCAGTATAACATTGTGAAGCGAAATATCTGATCAATGGTACATCAACTCAACTGACAGTTGCTATTTTCAAAAAGCATTTCCTATTATCGCTGAACTAAAAATAAGCAAGGCGAATATGAAATGGAGGCACTATGGTGTGCCGCACGTGGCGGAGAATAGCGCCCAGTAGCTGCGGCAGAGGACATGAGCGCTGTGGCGCGGTATAAGAATGCTTTAGACTCCAACATCAGGGTGGACTGAGTGTTAGACCCACTGGTAGGATAGTCACCATAACCTGGCACAATATGACGTGTTCATACTCTCAAGGCACTACGCTGTTGGTCGAAGAATGAAAAACGCACTACAAAGACCACTGACCGCATAATGTGCTTGTGCAAAGAGTCAACTAAGCACTTCAAAAGGGAGGGCCAGAGTAACCAGCTTGTGCAAAGAATCAACCAAGCGCTATATAGAACACTGACAGAATGACCTGCTTGTGTCTCATGTACAATGGAATAAGGTGATCTTAAATCTGCATACATTTTAGTGCTTACACCTCCAATAATCACATCACATACAGGTTTCTTTTTAACAACAGAGTTATCAATGTTTAAAATGGGAAGCTTAGAATCCTCAATGTTAAGAACAAAAGAAATCTCATCCTTGTCCCTAAATTGTTAAGTAGACATCGTAGAAGGATTGATGAATAAAATGAAGTTTATTCCGATAAAGAAAGAAGCACACCGGTTACAAAGCTTCAAGCACCGGCTGACTTCCTGCAATTGACAATCTTAATTCACAGGACCGATCAGTATTTTCTAATCTAGAACACACTGATCGTGCCATGAATCAAGGCATTGAAAAATAAACAAGTAACAGCTTGTGCGTGCAAGCACAAGAAAAACACAGAATTGATATGTAACACATCTTCCCGCTTCAACCATCCGCTACATAGAGTGGAGAACCTGACCTTACGGGCCAGGCGGTGCAGGGCACGCCTAGGATCTCCGGGTTCACCTGCTTTGGCAGACAGAGACACGTGACACTCTGTTAGGCATAGAAAAGCAGATTTATTAGCTGCAGCTAAGCACAGTGGTCCTGTAAGTACACCAATGGTAGGTTCTCAGGAGACTGCCACTTCATTCCGTGGCGCACAAACTATTATAGTACACAAGTTTACAATGCCAACTCCCAAAACATACAAAATTGACGAATAGGAATAGTTCGGAAACAAGTTATCGAATGTCTAAAACACACCCTCCTTTCAGACCCTGTGTGCTCTCCTCCCTCCAGGTTAATCAACAGTAGTGCCCTTAATTCAATTTGCAGGTGGTAGAACATGTTGAATGCTACAAAGGACAGTCTATGTAAAAAGAGAGCACACAAAGAGAATAGCAAAGGCCAGTTAAACAAGATAAAGTCAAGAAGAATGGTGGGACCCAAACAGGGGAGTAAGACATGGATTAATTAGTCTAGACATAGATTTACGAAACTCGGGGGACCCTGACATCGGTTTCATAAACACAGGCAGAAGTTATTCTTTAACGGGAAGGACACGTAGCAGCTGCAAAAGCAAAAACATCGCGTTCACCACGTCCGCCGTGCTGCCTGAGTGAGGCAACACAAAATGGCGGTTAAATACAAAATGGCGGCGGGATACGAAGCGAAGTCAAAAAAAACGTAACCTCAGACCCTCCTTTTGCCATACTCAGGCAAAGCACAAAAGACTCATGTTAGTCTGAATCTATATTGATGGTCATGAGGTCATTGAGGTGTTGCTGCAACATCATTCTGATGTTCTCTGTTTCCTGTGTTACCGGATTAGAAACACACACAGTGGCACAAAGTCCGCAAATAGCTGGACCGCACTGTAAACAGAGACAACAGGAAAAGATGATTGCCAGAATCGCTCCAAGGAAAGTTAACACCTTCCATCCCCATGTGGACAGTAGTCCCCAAAACCATCTCATCACAGACCAATCTCCAGTGTCCTGATGAATGGACTCGGAGATGACATGTAGCTTAGAGATGGCTTGGTATACCGTAGGGGCATTATCTGGAACGTAAACGCGGCAACTGGACCCAATCAATTTACAAACTCCGCCTCTATCAGCCAAGACAATGTCTAGAACCCTTCGGTTCTGCAAAGTCATAAGGCGATCTGCCTGAAGTTCAGCTGTCAAATTATTCAATGCTCCAGAAGTTATATTTATGGTAGCATCGACCCCACGAACCAGGCGTCTGATGTTTCTACTATTTGCCATTGGACCCCAAAAAGGAAGAATTCCTTTCAGGAAATCTCCTCCTTCTTGTCCAGCTGTGTCTTCCGCATCAATAACTCCTCTAACCAATCTCTTTCGATGGTGATCTGCAGGAGCAGTATATGTCAGAGGGAGAAGGAAAGCTATATAACATGTCCCCGAGAAATGTGTGGGAAGCCATGTATAAGCTTTATCATGACAGATAAAATATGTGCCTTGTGATGGAAGTAACGGTGAAGGAGACAAGGGTGTATCGACGTATATATGGGAACAATTACTCCTTTCTTGCTTAACTTTGGTATTCTGACCATTTATTTGTAAACACAGATTACCTCTCTGGGGTAAAACCCAAATTGGTGCAAATTTCTTCTGTTTAATCTTATCAGTGAGACTAGTTACATACCGGGTCACGTTCCATCCATCATAAGTTCTCTTTTCATCTTTGGGAATCTTGATAATATCAGCTATTTTTGCCATGGTAACTATTCCCTTGATCAAAGAGCTATGACTGAAATCCACTCCACCATTATAGGACCCACCAGGAGGATATCGGAGTAGGTTCTGGTATGCATTAGAGAACATAGCCAGATAAGCCAAAGCAGAACCTTTGTACGTGAATGGAAGAACCAAATACGGCATACCTCTCTCTGTATTATGTGGTATGAGCCCGCAAACCCAACAATCAGTAGTATTCACTACCAATTGATGTTGATGCAAGAGTTGGATAAATTAATTGTTAAAATACTCCATTCTTCTCATCTGCTCATGGTCTGGGAGTGCATAAAATGTATGTGGAGAAAGTAGTAGAGGAAATCAAAGAAGTAGAAGTAGGGACAGGTGTTGGCTGCATATTGTGTACAATCCATCCTATACATGCTAATAAACTGCATAAACATACTGAAATACATAATGCTACGCCACAACGACTGAATAATAATTTCTTATAATGATTTATTTTCATAATTTTGACATCATTCTCTTTTCCTGCGCTATCCATTACTCTAAAGGCGTTGCTCATGATAATCTTCCTTAATCACTTAGCTGAGGTTGTTAGCCGTCCTATGACACTGCAAGTCCTGTTGACCTAGTCACTATTCAGGTCACAGCCTAAGACTCCTACTGTGACCCTGCAACTTGATGGATAGGGGAAAAGGAATCTTTCACTTTTTAACACAAGGCAAGGATTATGAAGTAGAACTTTAATTGTTCTTAGGCAACCTTTCTCTCAGGTTGTATCGTGTCTTGCCAGGTATCCTCTCGTCCTTAAATAAAGTCTCTAGATCCGACGTGTTTAATCGTAGGTGTGGAGGTACAGCTTCCTGTAAAACGTCGTCGTCCTCTTTCTCAGAACTAGTCCAATCCAGGCGTGCACTGCTGAAAGGTACAAATCTAGGTACCTTCACACATTCACTGTCACCAACGCCTTCTCAGACCCACTGGTCGTAAGGTAAAGACAATGGTACCCGCTTACAGTGCACGCCGTGGATCTAGTTTCTTTTTCCGACGACCTTCACTGCTGTACGGGTGGTGAGTAGGACTTGTCTCAGCGGCCCCCAACGAGGTTCCAGATTTTCCTTCCTCTGGAAGTTTTTCAGACACACCCAGTCACCAGGTTGGATGGAGTGTCCTGTATCTGAGGAGGCCTCCCGCAAAGCGTTTTGGACCTGTTGACGAATAACACGCAATTTAGTGGTGAGGTCGGGCAAATCGTCAACCAACAATGGATACAGAATGTCTGAATACTTTTTGGGACGAGGGACTCCCCAAACATTAGCAGTGCTCCCAAAAACTATTTCATATGGGCTAAGCCCCAAACGAGAATGGACAGTCGTTCTTGTTGAGAGAAGTGCCAAGGGCAAGGCGTCAGGCCAGGAAAGGCCTGTACTAGTCTGAATCTTTGCTAACTTAAGTTTGAGAGTGCCATTATAACACTCTACCAAACCTGCTGACTGAGGATGGTTTGCCGCATGAAATTTCTGTCTAATACCAAGACCCACACATACTTTCTGCATGATCTGATCAACAAATTCACTCCCATTGTCACTCCAGACAAGGCGCTGCAAACCAAACCTCGGAAAAAAACTCTTTCAGAAGGATTTTGGAAGTAGACAAAGCAGTATTTTCCTTTAGGGGGTAGGCCTCTATCCATCTGGAAAAGGCACAAACCACCACCAGGACATACTTAAGGTTATTGAAACGCTCCATATGGATGTAGTCTATTTGTAGTACCTCAAAAGGATACGTAGGGGGAGCAAAGTGACCTGCTGAAGTTGGAGTTCCCTTTCCCGGATTATGCATCAAGGAAACAATACAATGCATCACTACATTTTCTGCACATTTAGGAATATTTTCATTTTGCCATACTGGAGCTAGGAGTTTACATATAACCCTTGCATTAATATGGGTTGGTCCATGAGCCATAGTGACCACAGGTAACACATATGCATCTGTTAACAACCATTTCTGATGCTCTGACAATTCCGTCCAACATCCCATCGTATCCAACATCCCTGTACTTTCTTTCCACTTACTCAATTCTTTCTCAGTTGCTTCTTTCTGAATCATTTTCACGCTTTCTACTGTATCCTCACACATACCAGCCTCTGGGACCCAATTTGCCGGTCCTGCAACATACATTCGACCCTCAACATTCCGTGCCGTTTCTCTCGCTATTTCATCCGCAAATGCATTTCCCCGACCCACGTCATCAGTAATCTTTAGATGTGCACTAGACTTCACAATTGCTATTTGAGTGGGCAAGGTTAGTGATTCAAGAAGGTCACTCACCAACTGACCATGCTGTATTTTAGTGCTGTGGGAGGTAAAGAATCCTCTCTCTCTCCACAAACGGCCGAAACTATGGGCAACGCCAAACACGTATTGGCTATCTGTGTAAACAGTCACTCTTTTTCCTTTCGCCAACACACATGCTCTTGTCAATGCAATCAACTCTGCAGCTTGCGCTGAATTCTGTGAAATGAGTGCAATTTCCACTATCTTATGTAAAGTTGAAACAGCATAGGCTGCTGTCGTCTCGCCATTAGGAAGCTTAAAGCAAGACCCATCTACCCACAAGATCCCATCCGGATCCGTAAGTGATGTATCTTTCAAATCGACTCGACCTTTAGTTCCTTCTTCCGTACGAAGAAAACAATCATGTTGATCTTGTACATTTTTCTCATCCAAAATAGGCAACAATGTTGCTGGATTCAGAACATTACATCTCCTGATATGCATATGACTTGCTAACAACGTCAACTCATATCCTGACAAACGAGCACTCGTTAAGTGCTGGGTTTTCGTCCTATTCAAAAGAGTATCTACTGCGTGTGGCACCATAACATTAAGAGTATGATCCAACACCAATCCAGCAGATTGACGAATAGAAATCGCTGCTGCCGCTGTTGCTCTAAGACAGCTAGGTAACGCTTTAGCAACTGGATCTAACGTTGCCGAAAAATAGGCACATGGCCTTTGTTTCCCTCCAAATTGCTGTGTCAGAACTGATAATGGACAACCTTCCTTCTCATGAACATAAAGTGTAAAGGGTTTACTGTAATCTGTAGTACCAAACACAGGAGCCGAACACAAAGCAGTACGTAAATCAGAAAAAATCTTTTGACATTCATCAGTCCAAGGAAACGGTTGGGGCGTATCTTTCAGAGTGAGTGCCAACAATGGTTTTGCTAGTAGGGAGAAGTTCAGAATCCATTGTCTACAGTAAGAGGTAATGCCTAAGAAAGCACGCACCTCTCTTTGTGTGGATGATACAGACATTTGCGCAATTGCTTGAATACGTTCTGGGGTCAATCGTCTTCCCTCCTTTGACAAGAGATGACCTAAGTAGGTAACCTCTTGTCGGCAATATTGTAACTTAGAAAGCGACACTTTGTGATGTAGATCAGGCAAAATTCGCAGAAGTTACACAGTCGCATTTTTAAAGACATCTTCCAAATCAGCACCCACTAATAAATCATCCACATATTGGATAAGAATGGCACCAGACGGCAAAAAAAAGGTGTCAAGCTGAGACTTCAAGGCTTGACCAGAGATGGAGGGTCTCTCACAATAGCCTTGAGGTGCACGCTTAAATCGAAAACTTTGGCCTCCAAGAGAGAAACCAAAGAGATCCCTACTTTCCTCAGCAATGGGAATGCTAAAGAAAACATTTTTGAGATCAATGGCCGAAAACCAAGCTGCCGAAGCAGGAATCATAGTAAGCAAGGCAGTGATATCTGGGACAACAGGAAACTGAGGAACAACAATTTTGTTGACCTCCCGAAGGTCTATCACAAAACGGTACACAGGTGGCTGAGAAGGATCAGTACACTTTAGAACAGGCAGAACAGGACTATTACAAACATTTCCACTGGTCTCCTCGACCACACACTTCTCAACCAGGTCATGAACAATAGCCAACAGCGCTCTCCCACCATAGTTAGATATTTTATATTGTGGAATGTGTGGTAACTTAACATCAGGCTTCACAGTAATCACATAAGGTGGAATTTGAAGCAAACCAACATCATTCGTACCCACAGCCCAAAGCGTAGCAGGGAGCGAACACAGTTCGAGCGGCAGTTGGTCTTTAGATACGTACATCGGAGAAGTCAATTTAGCACCTAAAGTAAGATGTACACCAGAGGGTGAGCAATACAATGTGGCATGCAGACGTTTCAATAAATCCAAACCCAATAAATTCTCTCCGCAACCCGTCGTCAAAAGCAGTGGAGCTTCTAAATCGTACGGACCAATGGAAATAGGCAAAGGACAAGAAACAGGGTTGCTAACTGGGGCGCCAGAGAATTCTACCGAAACATTTGTTAAGCCAGACAAAGGTGCCCCAGGGAGTTTAGAGTGCATAATAGAACTTCTCATTGCACCAGTATCCAAAAGAAATGGTTCTGTAACACCCAATGTTACAACATTAACATAAGGTCCCTCCTGATCCACTGGAACTGATACGACTCCCTTACTCTGTCTATGGTTGTCCTAGCAAGTGAGGAAATCAGCATTCTCACCATCTGCGCAATAATCATCATTTTAATACTGTGCAGACTGAGAATTCCGCTGGTCAAAATAATTCGTAGAGTTCTGAGGGGGAGAGGGACGTCGTTCCTGAGACGACGCACCACGCCCTCTACATCTGGATACTGACTGAGAATCTCCACGACCCCGTGGCTGTGATCCGCCATAACGTTGTAACAGAATCAGGCAACTAATCTTAAAATGACCTTTCTCTTTACAGTAAGCACATTGATTAGGACCCAATGGAAATCGCGGAGCTGGAGACTCAGGTTTTTGCAACAACTTCTGAAACTGTGGGGGCTGTTGAAATTAGCACTGAGCAGAACGAGGAGGATAAGCCTGTTGAAGAAGAACCTTAATTTTTAATTCTTTAGTTTTCTTCTCCGCTTTCTCCTTGTCTTCCTTATCCCTATTCTCATAATATTGAGCAGTAGCCAATATCTGGGCAGGTGAGGAAACAGCCCATGCTCTCTCAAATTGTTTCAATTTATGCGATAAGTCTGGAAGCAGATAAAAACGAATATATCTACAAATAATCGCTGTCCACCTTCAGTACTCATATCTTGACCACTATGGTCGATGAAAGTCTCTTCAAAACAAGTAAAGAAATCGGAGACACTTTCATCTGCTTTTTGTTTGCACGCTTCTAACTTATCTCAGTTAACCTGTACCGCAGGCATCATCGTTTTCATGAGATCTATTATTCTACCAGGTAACTCCGTAATCAAATCGTCAGGTTTGGCACCACCCACTTGTGCTGTATCTGCGGCCGCAATAGCAGCCCAATTACCACCTAACGCTTGATCATGGTCTTGTCTGCGAATTTAGCCCATAGAGCTTGTGGGACTACATTTCCCATAAGCAAATCAATATCTGCCAAATTCATAATACACGCGTTAACAGTCTGAGACAATTCTTTATAATACCCAGCAGGATTCTTACGAGGGTCCGGTAAGGACTGCTTAAGTGCCAACACTTCAGATCTTTTCCAAGGATCACGTACCCATATGCGCTGAAAATGAGCAGGGACAGCTGGATTAGCGTTTGCGTCTGCCTCTCTCCATATTGGAGGAACTTCTCGCATGGGATACTGTGCCATTTTACGACGAACCGCAGGATCAGGCTCAAGAGGAGTTTGAGAAAAGAAGCAAGATCGGAAAGTAACAAGCTTCCGAACAGCAGATTCTACATCAGGACCTACAATAAGTCCCTTATCAAACTGATCCCGTAACTCGAATAAACCCTGAGGAGGTGAATCCAAATCCATATCTTCCCACCCTTTGATAAGAGTGTTGCACATAATATTAAAGACATACCTCTGCGTAGGCGCATTCCAATGCAGAAATGTGTCTAAAATATCACGCACACTATACAGTATACTACTTGTGATCCAATTACGAGCAAGAGAATCTAACTTAGTCCATTCTTCCAAATCTGGGATCTGACTACGAGATTGTCTTCGAGATGAAGCAGGAGAAAAGAAAAGAGGTCCAAGAAAAGGTGACAAGAGACCAGAAACAGTTTCAACTAAATGATGTCGAGCTGTAGGGGAATCCGACAATCAAACAGGAGACAACGTATTCTGTACAGCAGGAGAAGAACCAGTAGCAACAGAGGGTAAAGGAAACTGAGGCACAGGAGTTTGGGGCACAGGAGTCAGTGGCAAAGGGGGTGGAGGTGGAATCGCAGGAAGAGGCAACTGTGCAGGACCAGAACAGCTGGATTAACAACAGGTTGTAATGGAGGTGCATTAGCGCCTAACACATAAGGTGGAGGTGGCGTCAAGAGGTGGGACGCAAAAGAATCTTCATCAGGACCCTTACTTTTTGAGGCAGTAGATAACACAGGATAACATCTGTCTATTGCCATACGATGCTGTCTCTCCGAAACCTCAACCATCTTATTAGCCTAGTCATATTTAAACTGTTGGGCAGCCTGTAAAATCATCATATCCTGCTCTTTCTTATCTTTCTTCATTTGCTTAATTTCTTTCTGTTTAGATTCTTTACGCCAGAGGCGGAAAGAGTCAAACATTGCCGGCCGGGCTTTTCTCTTAAATAGAATCGTTTCTAAATTGTCTAATATAGCAGGCTCAAAGTTACCATGTTGTGGCCACCGTAAAACACCATCCTTTTTAGTATACCGAATCCATGTTGCAATAAAAATAATAGGACCTAAACCATGTTTTGAATAGAGCTCATAAGTGGGAGTTCCAACCGGAGGAATCGGACAAGAATCCTCTAGCCGGGAATCCCTAATACAACCAAAACAACAAAATTTCCTAAACGTACTAAATCCAGGCATTTCGTAACGAACTAGACTACTTACAAACGTCAATGGATTTGAGACAATATAGTCACAGCACAAACGTACTTACCCCTTGGCTTCGGTTAGTGCACTAATCGAATAACAAAAACCAAAAACAAAAAGGTGGGCGCTACCCACGAATACTTAACTAAATGTTTTCTCACGCCAACAGATGTCCGTCTAACGTCTCGAGATACTAATCATCACCAGGGGGCCAAAGCAGGGCGACAGTCAGGGCAGCAGTCGTCAGCAGCCGTCAGGAAGGAGTAGCCGCGCCTCAAAAGACCTTCGGTCCACTTCGACATACAGAGGTCGCTCACGTTGTTCGCGAAATCCTCCGGAATTTTCTTGCGAAGCTCCTCACAACCTTCGGGCAAAACTACTACCGCTGAAGTTGCCCACACATTGGGCCGCCAATTGGAGAACCTGACCTTACGGGCCACACAGCGCAGGGCACGCCTAAGATCTCCGGGTTCACCTGCTTTGACAGACAGAGACACGTGACACTCTGTTAGGAGTAGAAAAGCAGATTTATTAGCTGCAGCTAAGCACAGTGGTCCTGTAAGTACACCAATGGTAGGTTCTCAGGAGACTGCCACTTCATTCCGTGGCGCACAAACTATTATAGTACACAAGCTTACAATGCCAACCCCCAAAACATACAAAATTGACGAATAGGAATACTTCGAAAACAAGTTATCGAATGTCTAAAACACACCCTCCTTTTAGACCCTGTGTGCTCTCCATCCTCCAGGTTAATCAACACTAGTGCCCGTAATTCAATTTGCAGGTGGTAGAACATGTTGAATGCTACAAAGGACAGTCTATCTAACAAGAGAACACACGAAGAGAATAGCGAAGGCCAGTTAAACAAGATAAAGTCAAGAAGAATGGTGAGACCCAAACAGTGGAGTAAGACATGGATTAATCAGTCTAGACATGGATTTACGAAACTCGGGAGACCCTGACATCGGTTTCATAAACATAGGCAGAAGTTAATCTTTAACGGGAAGGGCACGTAGCAGCTGCAAAAGCAAAAACATCGCGTTCACCACGTCCGCCGTGCTGCCTGAGTGAGGCAACACAAAATGGCGGTTAAATACAAAATGGCGGCGGGATACGAAGCGGTCGAAAACCACGTAACCTCAAGAGCACTGGCAGAATGACCCGCTTGTGCAAAGAATCAACCAAGAGCTAAATTGAGCACTGATAGAATGACCTGCTTGTGCAAAGAATCAACCAAGCGCTACATAGAGCACTGACAGAATGAGCCTCATGTGCAACGAATCAACCAAGCGTGACATAGAGCACTGACAGAATGACCCACTTGCTCAAAGAATGACCCAAGCGTGACATAGAGCACTGACTAAATGACCCACTTGTGCAACAAATCAACCAAGCGTGACATAGAGCACAGACGGAATGTCCCACTAGTGCAATGAATCAACCAAGCGTGACATCCCAGGCTGGGGAAAGGGGGTAACATGCACATCCCAAAAGAAAAATGATAGTCCCCAGTGTCCTTAACATTGCTATATGTGAATTTTTAACATATGTATTTGATTATAGTTGTTGGTGACTTTTTGACAAAAACAAGAAATCTGCTTTTTATATGTTGACTCCTTCAAAAAGCCAATGGGCCTGACTTTTCAAACTTTGGTGCTCTGATCAGTTGACAAAGTAAGTAGGGATGCTTATTTTAAATTACACACTTTATATTGTTAGTTCATATTGTCAGGTCATGTGCAGCAAATGGCTAGGTGCCGGTGGTTGGTTGGGACCAGCCCCTGCGCCCAACCTCAGGCTGCGCATGGGAAAAGCCGTGCACTGCGGATGATAGAATGCCCACTGTGGTTGGCGACAGGGTCTGGCCTTTATAATCACAAGTAACTCTAAATCGTGCCCTTGAAGTCATTATAAATCCCGTCCCTGCGAGGCGCTGCTAATTACCTCACATTTTACCTCACTAATGTCAATTCTATTTTACTATTGATGGCATCACTGCAACATCTGAAATGACATCAGGGATGCAAACACTGTGAAAGGTGGGTGGAGTTACAGTTTCATTAGGGCACTAATCATAGCTATTTATGATAAGTATATCTGGTGGCATTAAGTATATAAGGCTTCACTCTGTAAAAAAAGAAAATCTATATATATCAGCAACGAGGATGGTGCATTCAGGGATGCACTGTTCGCATCAGCATGCCTGACCCATCACCCTGGTTGCAAAAGAGTAGTAAATATTCAACCAGAATTAAACTAAGCGCTATATTTAATCCTTCCTGAAAAGTAATATAAAACTAACATTTCAAATTCCAATTGTCCCTTTCCGGGTGGTGCTGGAACCTGAACTCCCAGCAGGTCCAGCGGGTCCTGTCCATGGTTTATATCTGCCCAGGGGTGTGTGACCTTTGGCTTATACCATCTACCCAGGGGTGCGTGACCTTTGGCTTATACCATCTGCCCAGGGGTGCGTGACCTTTGGCTTATACCATCTGCCCAGGGGTGCGTGGCCTTTGGCTTATACCATCTGCCCAGGGCTGCGTCACCTTTGGGTTATACCATCTGCCCAGGGGTGCGTGACCTTTGGCTTATACCATCTGCCCATGGGTGCGTGATCTGCTGGGTCCATGAAACCCCAGTCAGTGGGTCATTCTTCACCAGAGTTTCCCCAGTGCCTCTTGCGCTCACCCAACGCATTGCCCTTTCTGGGCCTTCTGCCTGCCACCAACATTAGGGGGCAATAGAGGACACCACAACTTAGTGCTGCCACTGACTCCTCTGAACAAATATGGCAGCAGGATTATTCAGAGCATCTACGACTACAGGAGGTCCGTGATAGCACAGCAGTGCCTGCCTCTTCCATAACTGAGGAATGGCTGGGACAGATGCCCACATTTTTTTTTTTTAAACGGACATGTAGGGCTTCAAAAAGTACAAAAGAAAAATGCCATGGTAGTGTAAGGTTATTTTAAACAGACAAGGGAACCCGATGAGTAACCAAGGACCCCGGGTATCAATTATTTTACAGAACAATGGTCCTTAGATAGAGAGTACACAGAAACAATAAGCTATAGACCTTGATGGGTGCTATAAACATTCGATGTCCTGCCGGACAGGGAATTTGTTATGTACAAAGTAATCAGAATAGCAAAAATGAGGAGCGACAACAATACAGCGGGACGCAATCCTGCACCCGATATGACAGACAGTGAACGAGCAAACATTAAACACAAAACATTAAGTATTTCAGGTAAAACTGGAGCTTTGGTAGCTTGAGTGGATCATGGAATAAAGCAAGCTAACCACAACAGTGACCACATTATTCATGCAAATTGGAAAACAGTGGCACTATTTAGTTTCTCGACGACGTTTCGATCCCAAGCTCATTGAATACAGGGATCATCATCAGGACTAAAACAATGAAACGCTTGGTAATAACCCCAATGCCTGTTGGGGTAAGAAACAGGGAGAAAAACAAGGGAACCTGTCAGGAAATGTTAACGAATATACTTTCAGCATGTCAGCAAGGCCATGCAATTACCACAACCTAAGATATTCAACTAAGAAAACTGCAATATTATGCTTTAAAACAACGATTTATGGTCATGTGTTATACTTGCAGGAGTGTTTAGAAAGATAAGAAAGGAAAACAGGAAAAAAGAGGCGGAGAAAACAATTTAAGCACCGGATAGCCGTGCAATTGTCCAGGTGGAATTCGCAACAATTATGTAAAAACACACGTTGGTGTGTAGATGTCTAGTAACGGAGAGCGCGGTGCAATAAAAGCTTGTGCTGAATCACATCCGGGTGCCACGTATAAGCATGAGCGGAATTTGCGAATTTGCATTTGCCGAATTCGCGGATTTCCCTGAGAAATCGGAAAAAAATCGGCGAATTCGCGAATTTTCCCACAAAATCATGGATTTTTTAGCAATTTGCCCTGGAGTACTTTCTACTGGCTAATCCAGTAAGTGCTTCCTCATTGGGTAAATGTATAGTCCTTTTACTACACTGCAGCTGCGTAAAGGGCCAGAAGATGTGTCTCCAGTGACCATGTGTGCCTGTAACACAGGCACACATGGTCACTGGAGACACACGTTCTGGCTCTGTACGCAGCTACAGTGTAGTAAAAGCACTATGGGGCAAATTTACAAGCCGCTTGCACCTCTTTTGCGTTTTGTGACGCAGCGGCAGCACAAAAGATGCTCCATTGTGCTGGGTATTAACAACGGGCTGCATCTGAGAAATGCGTCACTTTGTAAAGCCCTGCGCCATCACGAGGCGTTCCGGCGCAGGGAAAGGCGTTCCTGTGCCGGAACGCCTCCTAAAAGTGGCTGAGTGAAATCTACAAGATTTCACTCAGTCACTTTTAGGCCAATGCTGCCTCAAAACCCTGTGCCTGCTTGAAGCAGGCGCAAGCTTGACGCAGCATTGGGGAGATAGGGCCCCCCCAGAGCATTGCTGGAGCTGCTTCGCGCTTGTGACGCAGCTCCAGCAATGCGCTGCTTTAACGGCACAGATGCGTGACGCATCTGTGCGCTTTTTGCCACATGTTGCGCTGCATTGTAAATGCGGCGCACATGGGTGGCGGAGCTGCGGCGCACAATAACTGGCGCATCCCTGGGGATGCGCCAGTTTTTGTAAATCTGCCCATATACATTTAGCCAACGAGGGAGAACTTACTGATTAGACAGTAGAAAGTACTCTAGTTGAGTAGAGGTATTGCACAAAAAGGTGGCATCTTCATGGACAAACACGCAGGGCGGGATTCATTCTGCCCCCTGTTAGACTCGTTTTGTGTGCCCTTCTGCTCTCTGTTAGACTCGTTTTTCCCTTGTTTTTCTGCACTTCTGCCCCCTGTTAGACTCGTTTTTGTGCCCTTCTGCCCTCTGTTAGACTCGTTTTTCCCTTGCTTTTCTGCCCTTCTGCACTCTGTTAGACTTGTTTTTTGTGCTCTTCTGCCCTCTGTTGGACTCGTTTTTGTGCCTTTCTGCCCCCTGTTAGACTCTTTTTTTGTGCCCTTCTGCCCTCTGTTAGACTCGTTTTTCCCTTGTTTTTCTGACCTTCTGCCCTTTGTTAGACTGCTTTTTGTGCCTTTCTGCCCTCTGCATCACCACATCATCACTCAGCAGTACCACAGCATCACTCAGCACCACCACATTATCACTCAGCACCACCACATTATCACTCAGCACCACCACAGCACCACTCACCGCGACCACAGCATCACTCAGCACCACTACAGCATCACTCAGCACAACCACAGCACCTCTCAGCACCACCCCTGCATCACTCAGCACCATCCCAGTATCACTCAGCACCACTCAGCACCACTACAGCACCACTCAGCGCCACCCCAGCATCAATCTGTGCAACCATTCAACAACAACTGCTTCAAATATGTTCTCTCAATGTTTCAAGATTTATTGCAAATGTCACAAAAAGATGTTAATATTTCACTTCTGTTCTGAACATAATCTTCACAAAAGTTATTTACAAAAGTTTAAGCTATTGCCATTATAAATTAAAATCACTTTTATTTAAGTATTAATTATTTAAAAAAACTAAAAGCCATTGTAATTTGTAATATCAATACATCTAAGTCACATAAATACAAATAATGTTGCATTACAAATGCTATAGGTGTCACATTTGCGAAAGTTATAACTATTGGCATTGTAAATGACAAAGCTATTAATTTAGCTATTTTCAAAACCAACACAAAAATTTAAAAAATTGTCATTTACAAGACCAATAGCTCCAACTTTCATAATGCGAGACCTATTGCATTGCAAATGCTTGTTTTTGTATCTGTCAGTGCTTCCTGTTGAGGTTTAATCTTCGTGACAGGCGCCTCATTGCCTACTGGTAACTATTCTCTGACCCTGCTTCAAGGGTCAGAGCAGGGTCAGAGAATAGTTGCAAGTAGGCAACGAGGTGCCAGGAAGCACTTACAGGCTTACAGCAGCAGGTGCCCAAGTTGAAGTTAATTTCTTTGTAACACTTTTGTAAAAGGTTACAAAAAATTAGCTTCAACTTTTGCACCTGCTGCTGTAACCCTGTAAGTGCTTGGCTGAAAATTCATCCCCGTTAATTAGCGGATTTTACCGCGATTTCGCGAGATGCGCGGATCGTGAAATCGCGGAAAATCCGCAAATTCCGCGAGCGGAACGAATTTTCAGCCCATGCTTAGTCACGTATGGTGGTATCAGTAATGTGAAAAGCGGTAGCGATCATTATGGTGCCAAATTATGTGCCTAAGTGTGCTAGGCAAGGTAAGAGCCGAGTTGGTCAAAACCATGAATTCCGAACTGGGCAAACCTCCTAGGACAGCAGGCTTGTGTCCGGAAGCGAATGTGGGAGGAGGATGGGTTGTCAGCACTGAAATTAAGGAGGATAACTGGGTCAACCTGGGGCGGACTCCCTGTTCAAGCAAAACCGACTGTGCTGATCATTATAGTTACCTGGTGGTATTTCAAAGAGGGGGTTCTGTGAAGCAACCTAGGATCTGAATGAAGCAGACGAGCCGGGAGTCAGCTTCTAACTCGGAGCTCCGGGTGTGAGGAGCAAGTGCGAGATTCGGCACTGGGCTCTGAAGGGCTGTTGAGGAAGGAGAGGGTAGAGGTAGAGAAGGGGCATGGGGCCATCATACAAGGGTGCGGACAAGGAGGCCAACGCTGCCTCGCTTACCTTAGTGATAGTTAGCGGAAATACGCCTGTAGTTCCAAGGCTCGATGGCAGTACCTGGGAGTTCTTTGTGTCTCGCCATAGAAATAGACAATGGCCTGGCCGCCAAATTGGGTGAGTGCGCACTGGAGAGTGAGGAAAGATTTCCGTGAATTTCGTGCTTGTGTAAAGGAGGGTTGTCGGCAGTGTGATGGATAATTGTTATGAGAAGGGAGAACGCTGGAATTGGCAATTTGAGAACTAATATCATGTATATTGCACCAGTATTAGCGCAATTGTCATAATTCGTGAATAGCCGCCGGAACAAGGAAGAATTTAGAAAAGCATGGAAAAACTTATGTGAATCAACGTGACCTTAGACGAGTCTTCAGCGAGTGAACAATATTAAAAACATACTATGAAATGACATTTTGGGATGAGAATGATCACTACAATTTGCAACATGAAATTTCTTATACTGCAAGTGACGTTACGTGCTAGTCACCGTGTTCATTAATCACTAGACTTAGAGGGGGAATCTACGGTGAAGCAGTTATGATGTATAGTAAATTGAGGTCACAGACAATCAATTGCTGTATACTGGGTTCATCACAAAACTTGAGGAGTGGTCACTCGCGCTTACAGTACAGGTTACAGGAGAGTAAACATATTTAGTACATTATTCGGAAAACAATTTTGAGAAGTATGAACTGTATACAGAATTGTTCAGTTAGCACAGGTCAAAAGTCTTTGTTAGGAAGGATTTATAATACCGTTGTCCAGTCCTCATTTCTATTCAGCCCGCTCCTGATGGTGTCGAAGAGAATTATTGACTTAAGTTTATCTCTGTTCAACAATTGGGTCATGTTGCCGCCTCTTTGCAGGAGTTTGAGTACTTTGAGAATTGTCCATCGGATATCATCTTCATTATGATTTGCTATTGTGAAATGTTCTACCAAGGGTGCATTCAGTGTCTTGCACCTGATCCTGCTCTGGTGCTGGCAGATCCATGTTTTTATTTTCTGTGTTGTCTGCCCGATGTACAGTTTTAAACAAGGATATTGAATCAAATATTCCGCATTGCAGGTATTTTTGAAAGGTGCGGCAATTTACAGTAATGATATTGAAAGTGAAGGATCTGCCTACCATGGTGAATTCGCACACGTTGCAACAACTGCACTTGGAATGACTAATCACAGGAGACAGTCCCCATAGGAATCAAGTGTTGTTGAAGGACTGGGGTTGGGAAGGGCTGCCCTTACTAAATGATCTTTGAGATTCCGACTTTTACGGAAAGCGAATACTGGTTGTTCGATGTTGAGGCTACCTACACTTTTGATTGGCCAATGTTGGAGTATGGCTTTCCGTATGTTATTAGAGATTGGTGAGAATGTAGTGACACATGCAATCCTGTCTGTCTCTTTTTTGGGGATGGGACTTAAAATGATTTCTCGCGGGAAGTACCAGGATCTTTTGGATGCATTCCTGACTATTTTTTTGGGGTAACCCCGATCTTTTAGTTTAGTAGCAAGAATGTTTGCCTCTCTAAAATAGTCCTCTTTGGTAGAACAATTACACCTTATTCTTAAAAACTGTGAATACAGAAGCAAGTTCCTTAGAGCCCTAGGGTGGTTGTTTGAATAACTGAGTAGCGTGTTACGCTCTGTGTTTTTCCTGTAAATGCGAGTAAAAAATTCACCCTCGGGGTGAAAAATGGTGAGATCTAGGAAAGCAATGGCTAGTTTGTCAACAGTGATGGTAAAGGTGAGGCCTGAATAATTATTGTTTAACCAGTGTAGAAACTAGTGAAGACAGTCAGAGTTGTGTCGCCAGATGACAAAAATGTTGTCTATATATCTGCGCCACAGAATAATCCCTGAGAAAAAGGGATTACAGGTAATCAGAATGGAAGATGTTTCTAGGTAGTCCATAAACAAAATGGCCAGGTTGGGGGCAAAAATCGCGCCCATTGAGGTTCCTTTGATCCGCTGATAAAAGTGATTGTCAAAAGCAAAAAAAAATTGTGTCAGACAAAGTTCAAGCAGTTGGAGAATGAATAGTGTGGGGACAGCATGGGGGCGTGGTCGTGAATAAAGTATTCTCTGAATGACCAGTAACGCTGCAGTCTGTGGAATATTAATATATAGTGACTCAACATCCATGGTACACATTGAGTCAGTATCAGGATTGTAGGGGTGATGTTCGACAAGATTTATCATCCCCATGCTATCTCTCACATAGCATGCGGTTGTGGGTACGAAATCTTTGATAAAGAAATCAACGTACGAGCCCAAGGGCTCCAAAATGGATCCACAAGCCGACACTATCGGTCGGCCGTGGGGGTTGGTTGGGTTTTTGTGGACTTTAGGTAGAGTGTATATCACTTGAATGTGTGTGGAGATTTGACATTTCAGAAATGGAATTCCTTTTTGCCAAGAAAACCCTCATTTAATGCCTCTGTGGTAATTTTAGTTATCATGCCCTGTAGTTCTTTGGTGGGGTTTGAAGGGAGCCTCTGATAATGTTCCGTATTGGCAGGTTGGCGTAAGATTTCTTCCTTATACACATCTCTTTCTTGTAATACTATACCACCACCCTTCTCTGCAGTCTTAATAAAAAGGGAATTGTTGTTTTTGATTGATCCAATTGCCTGTTTTTCTGCAATAGATAGGTTGTGAGGGATAAAACGTCTTGTGTGTGATGCTAGTACCATTTTCTCAAAGGTGAGAATCTCCGCCGGAATCATACCGGATGTAGGAGAAAATGTGGAGGGTGGCGGAAATGGGGTATTGGCAGTGTTACTCGGTGTGTTTGAGAGTAAGTATGTATTCCTTTCCTTTGAAGTCAATTGATGATAAGGGTAAATCCTTCCTTACTTTAATTTGATTTTAGCAAAAGCCATAGTCATATCTAATCCATTCTTTAAAAATTCAATTCAGTTTCATTAGGTTTATCCAGATTTTGTTTATTGAACAAAGAGGAAAGACAGCCGACACGTGTTTCACCCTATGTGGCAGGTAGCGCCAGGGCTTTCTCAAAGCTAATCAATTTGTTTACTTTTTTCTAATTTCCTCAATTTTTCAAATGCACGACAGTAATTTGTATCACTTTCAATTTTTTTGTGTAAATGACTCGTCAGGTATTCCAAGGTCCTCCGGATAATCCGGTGTTACTCGGTGTGGGGTTATCTTGAAAGAAGGCTTGCAGGCGGATCCGTCTGAAAAAACGGAGTAATTCTGTCTGTAATTCCCAAAAATTGGGTGGGATGGTGGGTACAAATGACAGCCCCTTCTTAACCCCTTCCATGCTCATGACAAGGTCAACTCGTCATGGGTGTTACCTGCGCTGTGCTTATGACGAGTTGACCTTGTCATGAATAATGGGATTCATAGAATGTCAGCACAGGGGGGAAAACCCCCTAGCAGCCAAGGTGTTAAGAAGTGAGAGTTCAGGGTCTGCCAATTTATGTTTGGATAAATTAAAGATAGGGATGATTTCGGAGGATGTCATGGTGGTATTATGGGTATTCACCACTGATAGAATTTTTGGCGCGTTTGGTGTTCGCCCGGTTGGTTGTACCAATTTGTGTCCTCTTCCCTCGACCTCGTCGTAGCGTGTCATGTTGGCCTCTGCCTAAAAAATTGCCACCATTGTTCCCTCCCCTGTTGGAGGTGGTTTGGCCCTCTCCAGCGTCAGATGCGTCTGAGGAGTCAGCAGAAAGTGTCAGAAAAACCGACTAAGTTCTGGCGCCTGTTAAAACGTCTAAGGGGCACGAGAAGGGGGAACAAAGGTGGGTGGTGTACAAGGATGAAGTGGATGGAGGTTGATGGGCATGGGGAGAGAGGAGTATTAGGCAGAGGCAGACTGGAATAAATGAAATGGCAATGCACTTTTGCACCGCAGGGTGCTTTTTGTGTTGTTTTTAAATGCAAAAAACATAATTAGCATAATTTTTCTGATGAGACATGCACAACAAACATCTTGGGCAATTCTGCATAATTATTACATAATTTCGTGTTATTGCGCTACACGGAATTAAGTGAATTATGCCCACCCCTAAGGTAGAGCTTGGTAGACATGATATGACAACAACATGTGGCAGCTGTCTCATCCTATGTATTACATGTACCACAGGCTATAATGCATTTGTAATATGGTGGACGTGACCGCTACCATATCCCCCCGGAGTATCTCATCTGCCAACCTCTAAATAAGATCCTAAATCCTTCAGAACTGGACAAAACCCCCAAGGTGACACCACTGTATGAGAAACTTCTGATACCTTAGGGTGTGTTGATTTCCAGGTGCAGAATTACTGCTCAATTACACCTTTTCTGGTAATGGGTGGGGAAATGCTGTGAAAATCAGTGTTTTGGATCAATTTCAGCACAGAAATTCTGCAATGCTGTGCGGTTTCCACTGACATAGTTAGCCATTTTCACAGAGAGAAAGGTGTCCTTGGAAAACCCTGATGTAGTGAAACCTCATGTTGTAATACCTCAGATTGTAATACCTCATTGTTGTAATACCTCATGTTGTAATAACTCAGGTTGTAATACCTCATTGTTGTAATACCTCAGGTTGTAATACATCATGTTGTAATACCGGCAATTTTAAAGAGGCAATGCTGTCTTGCAGGATTCGTCACTTACCAGTAGATGGGAATGAAGAGATTCTGGACACACGTCATCGTCTGTCACTCTGTCCAGTGTCACAGCTTTGGTGGATAGTGTGGCCCTCAGGCAGAGACGTTCTAAGGCATGGGAATAGTGGGCTCTGGCCTGGGGACCGAGTCTTTCGGGTGGCCCTGATAGAGCCAGCTCTGTTCTGGGGGAGTCTTGCCCTGATGACCCTGAATAATTCTTAAACAGATTGTTTAAACTATAGTTTTTCTTTCATTTATTAATGTGGGAAATGTGTGAGAGTCTGTTACAGACATTCTGAGAGAAATGTGTTTAAGTTTCTTGTAACATCCATAAAAAAGTTTCTTTTATCTAAACAGATCCTCAAATATGAGAAATGTCAGTGGGTCACATAGATTATTTGCAGTGATATTAGTGATCTGCCTCTCTGATGCAATATTGAAAGCACACGTCACTATCCCTGAATATTAGATGTAAACAGATTTAGAATTTGGGCGGCTGTACCAGTGCACTCAGGGAGCTGAACAAAGAGGGCATAAAAGAGCTGAAACAGGATCATAAATTAAAAGCTGATCCAACACCGGCCCCTAAAATACGTTCGACCCCCAAAATCCTTAAGATGTCTCTGTCTTCATGAAAAGTCCTATACATTCTTTCTGTTGTTGCACCTATTGGAATTATGAATCCTATGGTGAGTAACATCAGATCAAACCTACTGATATTATCAGGGAAATGCAAGAAAGACCTGCAGAGCCAATAGGAGAATGAAGTGGTGGTTCCACGGAGTGCCCAGGGGCACTGGGCGCAGTCATAGCCAGCATGACTCATGGGTCGACCCAGAGAGGGGGTCACGCCGGTTAATAAAAAAACTGTAAACTTACCTTTGCCTCCTGTCCAGCGTCCCGTAGCGTCGCCACTTTCTGCACCTTACAGGAAGCAGGCAGCCTCCCTCTCCTCCCCTAAGCCAATCACAACACTGCAATGACGCCGCAATGCTAGGATGCCGACCCCACAGGCATCTAAGGGAAGGCCATTATCTCTATGTAGGCTGCATGCAGCCTACATAGAGTAAATGCAGAGTGTGCATGACTGGTTTGGTAGGCCCTGTGGCTGACAAAACAGTCTGCACCCACAATAGTGGGCGAGCCACCCCTTCCCTCCCTGGAGCAGGAACGCCCACCCACCTGCCCCCAATCAAACCCTGCCTTGTGCTTTCTCGCAGTGCGAGAAGCAGAAACATAAATGTTATTTAAAATACCATTTTATGTTTCTTCTTCTCGCACTGCGGGCGGCACCTGCAGTGGAACCACCAATGGTAATATTGTGCTGTCTCTCGTTGAGAAGAGGGAGTGGCAGAGCAGGAGCAGGTGCCCTTCAGGAGAGGGAACAAAGGGGTGGGAGCATGAGAATAGGGCAATGAGTGAGGGGGCAGGGTGAATGTGGGTGCTGAGGCAGGGAAGGCACTGGTGCTAACAGAGCAGGATGGGCCCTTTAGGTTAAACTGGGCACCATACACCTTCCTTGCAAGTGCCACCGTATAGGGAGTGTATACTAAAGTATACAGACAGTGATGGCTGGAATGCTTGAAATAATCTCAGCCACTGGTAATCACTCAGAGCTGCATCTCAGTCTATCGTTATTTCTCCCACCATGCCACCTCGGTGGGGACCAGCTATATGCAAATCAATCTTGACCCTGCTCCAATAAGGACAGTCCAGCCCGAACTGTCAAGCCAGGTCCTCCCTGAACTAGAACACAAGCATTCCAGGACCAGTATCATCCTTGTTATGGGCTCATCAGGCGGGTTCATCTTGGTTCCAGTGACACAGTGCCCATGAGACTCGCATCTGTGCGTTCCCGTCCCACCTAGGGCATCACAGTAAAGGATACAGAAGTGATGGAAGGATTGCCTGAATTCATCTCAGTCAATGGAAGCTTTACAGCATCACATCCTGGTCCATAATTATTTTGCACAACAGTTTTTGTATACTTCAGTGTGTCACCCTAAGTGGGCAGTTCTGGCTGGATTGTTCCCAATGGAGCAGGGTCGAGACTGATTTGCATATGACTGGGACCAAATTGAGGTGGCACAGTAAGCAAAATATCAATGGATTGGGATGCAGCCCGAGTGATTGGCAGGGGTTAGACGTGCTACAAGCATTCCATCCATCACTGATTGTATACCTTACCACTTAGGGGCTGAGCAGGGACGAGCAGGGCATGTGGATACGAATCCGTTGGTTAGTGATAGATACTGGAGGGTCAGAGCTGGAGAGGGAGCTACACCAAAGCCAGAGGTGTGCTTGAGTGGAGGGTATGAGGTATGGCTGCTGTACAGGGGGGAGTTGAAGTCTGCGCAGTAAGGTGGCCTCCCCAGTAGGAGCAGGCAAGGAGGGTGGGTGAGCTCCATATTCCAGGACTGGGTATGCAGGTAATGACAGTGAGGGTCTGTACGAATAATGGGAAGGAACATTGGGTCTGGCATGGATCGGGGGTTGACGGTGACAGAATCAATGACGATGGCAGTCACCACCCTGTGATGAGCCCATGTTTGCCACTTGATCAGAAAGCACAGAAAATGTGAGCACCATTCCTGCATGCATGTGCTGGTACATGCAGACCCAGGGCTGTGTGTTGCATGGTGAGGAGCACAGTTTGGAACCAGGGCAGAGTACTGGAGCCTGGATGGGGGTTTGTAGGAACTGGGTTCACCAGGTCCCCAGGGGGTAGCATGGACCGAGCAGGTAGGCACCCGAAGCTTAGGTGTTAAGTGACTGCACAGCACACGCATCCACTGAGACAATAAGCACACGCAGAGACTGAGACCACACACCAGTATGTTTGATTTAAATAAATAAGTTTTATCTAAGATCAAGATCAGGGCAATCAAAGATCACAGTAGTAATAGCTCATTACCTTTCCTTAAAAATGCATATTTTTCATTACTCAGCCATAAATACATAAATAAATATTAAATAGTAAATAACTGTAGACCTGGCATCAGCCTGGCTCCTAGTCAGCACCTGCAAGAAATTCCTTAGAGAGACATTCGAATACTGTTTAATTTAGCAGGAATAACGTCTCCTCATGTAGAACAATTAGTCAGCATTTCCTCAACCCTGCATTAGGCAAAAGCTAACATACCATTAGGCCAAAGTACGCCTTTCATTTGGTAAAAATAGACATGTCAGTAAAGATCATGCAACATATATTTATAAGAGGCAACTCATTAGGTAGGCAGGACCTTTCATTAAATGCAGACCAGTGAATTAGCAGAAGTAAAGCATTTCGGTAGCCAGGTCAAACATGTGTAGAGTTAAACGAGCCTTTAACTTTATCCCAGGCAGGGGTTAACCTATCTAGCCCGGTTCCAGGGGCATATCAAAGTGTTAGCCCAGTTCAAATGCCCTAGCCGGTCCACAAATCACAGCGCTTGGGGGTGCTAGCACTTAGAGGCAGACAGCAGGTCAACAGGCTACAGCACTTGGAGGAGGCTTCCTCACTAGCGCTTCTCAGGACACAGTGCTCAGGGGCAGCAGCGCTGTAGCAGGCACAGGTGACAGGGATCCAGGGCTTCTCCAAGGGCACAGAGGGAAGCGCTGGAGAGGCACTACAATTCGAGGGGGCCAGTCAGGCAGTCCAATTAATGAGGCCCCTCAGGATTCCATGTGAGGAGAAAAGCGCCTCAGGGCCCCGCAATTCAGGCAGATCAGTCAGGGGGGAGTCAGGCAGAACAGCGCAGGAACCCAGGTAAGGCAGAAAGGGGCACAGAGTGGACACAGCCCTATACCTGATCGATCCCCAGGAGTCCTTGCAGTGAGGTTTGTTCTTGGCGCTTGGTGGTTCCTGCGCCCTTGACAGATTCAGTCTCTTGCTTTCTTGAGGTGGGGGGGTTGAGTTGAAGGCTTTCTTCAGCAGGTCACTTCAGGTGGTCCCTGGGTTCCCCTCCCGTCGGGCCAGATCAGTGGGCTAGTTCAGTGTTCCTCCACAGCTTGGTGGGCAGCGCTAAACCCTGTCATCCCCAGTGGTATAGGTTCCTGACTAGGCCCTCCCGCCTAAGTCTCCTGCGTAGGGTCCCCCAGGTCAGTGATGCCCCAACTGACTAGAAAGTTTCCCTCCCTTTTCTTTTATAGTGGCGGTTGGCAGTTGGTGACCACTCTCCTATTCCGGAAGGTTCCAGGAGCTTCCTCACTCTAGCTATGGGCAGGCAGGCAGGCTGGCATTGCTACAATGTTTAGGGATTCCAGCCAGCTCCTGGCTACTGGAGTGCATCTAACAAGACCACGCTGCGGTAGCAGGGGTCAGTGGCGGCCATGTTGGGGGGAGAGGGCACCTGCACCTTAGCATTGATTAGCAATGGAAAGGTGCCCAGAGACCTAAGGCCAAGAAAAAGAAGGTAGGAAAAATGAGGCAAGGGTGAAAAAAAATAGGGAAAGACCACCCTAGGACTGACTGGCCTAACAGGGTTGATGCTGAAGAAGTGCTGAGAGTTAACATTTAACGTGATGGAGAGCAAAGCAAAGAAAGAGAGAGTGGCTGAAGGTGAATGGGCAGGGGGGCCGAAGGAGCTGCAGGGTAACATTCAGTCCATTTTTAGGGAACCTTACATCAATTAAGACCTTTACTTTTACTGTGATGCCCTAAGATTAAAGGGCATTGCAAGAAGAGGGTTCTAATGGTCCCCAAACCATAGCCTCCGAGCTGCCCTCACTGAGGAGGACCAACAAGCCTGAAACTGCTCTGTTGTTGCTTGTAATCACTTGCAGATCATATCTGGCCTGATACCCAGGCTGTACTTGGTGCGGGACTGCCTTCAGGAACCTAACGCAGAGCATCACTCCCCATCCGGAGTGGCACAGAGCACAAACACATGATGGGCTAGAATGCAAGAGAATGCCAAAATCTGAGGCTGTGAGCATTTCAAACATCAACATTTGTTCTGTTAATATGACGCCTTAATTCCGAGTGGTACACCTCAGTGTAGACACCAAGTTTACTATGCCACAGGATCCAAGCTGTACCTCACTGAAGTGGCAAAGATGGGCTAAAACCAGTTTGGGGTCCTTATGTTCCCATTTCCTCTCAGAAAGGGGGTGGCCTGGGCATTTGGGTATCAACATTTTATTTTAATTAGTAAATGCCTTCTACGTGTAGGGATGGTTTCCACCATTCCCCCCACTTTGTTGCATGTATAGGCAAAGGGGTTCCTCAACATTAAAAAACATTTTTCACGTGGAAAAACAAAAAGAACCATTTCAAATTCTCCAGGAGTATGCAGGGAAAGCTGTAACTCTCACAGGTTTTAGGGAGTTCAATTCAACTTTGTGACTTTGTCAAATTCACAGACCTGATTCCATGCAAAGTTGCAGACATCTAGGAAAAGATTTCAAAATTGTTGCAAATGGATGTAACTATTTATGTAACCAGAATTGTTCACATTTGAACAGCCTTTTATGAACTTTTACTGTGGGTGAGACACACTAGCTAAGTCTCAGTCATGTTAAATTCACAATAATTGAGCTGAGGGTGCTTACCACTCGTGTCCGCCTTTTAAGAAAAGGCTACTGTGAAACAGCTCGGCTAATGGGCACCTAACTGGTAACTTATAAGCATGTGTGCACATAAATGTGCACATGTGTCTGGACCATGCCTGTGAGACTACTGCTGTGCTCAGCCCCAACATTGCACACAAGCAGCCTAGACCAGATGAGACTCCGCAGGCATGGGTGCTAAGCTGAGGTAGACATTATAGTATTAGGGAGCATTCATCGATAGATCTGTAGGGCTTTCACTGTATTCAACATGAGAGTGAAATCTGTCTCAAGTGCAGTATCACTGAATGTAGCCTAAACAGTCCATCAAGGTGCTAAACTAGGGTAAAACAGCATGCAGAGTTCGAATATGCAGTCCCCAACTCATCATATATACATCTGTAGGTTCGAGAGTGTGGCACTGATCTAAGAGAGAGTAATGCTAGCGGCAAGGCGTCCGGCCACTTCAATGACGTGGACGCCACAATCTTAGCCAGTTTTAGTTTCAACGTGGCATTGTACCGCTCGACAAGACCTGCTGACTGAGGGTGGAACACAGCATGAAACTTTTGCTGGATCCCCAGTCCCTTTAGCACATACTCCACAATTTTCCCAACAAAATGAGGACCATTATCGCTCCACAAAAATTTGCAAACTCCAAATCGAGGGAAGTACTCTTTGAGCAGAACCTTAGCTGTTGTCAAAGCTGTATTATCTTTCGTGGGGAAGGCCTCAACCCATTTGCTAAAAGCACACACCACCACTAAGACATACTTGAGGTTATTGCAACGCTCAAGCTGGATGTAATCCATTTGAAGTACCTCGAATGGTGCAGAAGGTGGAACGAACCCTCCTTTCGGAGTATGCGTCCCTTTTGCAGGATTGTGCTGTAAACATATCAAACAGGTCTGCACTACTCTCTTAGCAGTATTGGCAATCTCAGGATGCTCCCAAACTCGTGTTAACAGTCGAGTGATTGCAAGAGCCCCCACATGTGCCAACCCATGTGTCATCTGGACCATCGCTTGCAAGTAAGCTGCAGGCAATTTCCATCTCTCCATGTCCTTGCTCCTCCAACAACCCTCGTCATCCAGTACCCCTTCTGCTGCCCATGCTACAAGTTCTGCTTCAGTCGCTGATTTTTGGATGTCTAGTATTTCTGCTCTAGCATCATGCCATCGCTCGGCCTGCGACTTCACTACATACATGGGGGAATCATTTCGGGACATAGCTGTTTGTCTTGCTATACTGTCTGCAAAGGCATTGCCTTGTCCCACTTTGTCAGTGACCTTTTTGTGTGCACTGCATTTAATTATCGCTACTTTCTTTGGACAAAGCAACGCGTTTAGGAGATCACGCACCAGTTCTCCGTGCATAATGTGTACTCCATGAGAAGTCAAAAACCCACGCTCTCTCCAGAGCAGGCCGAAGTCATGCGCTACTCCGAAGGCGTATCGGCTGTCTGTGTAGATGTTCACACATAAGCCAGCACTTAATTCGCAGGCTCTTGTCAAGGCTATCAGCTCCGCTGCTTGGGCTGATTTCTGGGGTATTCGTGCTGTTTCTACCACTGTCTTAAGCGTCGTGATCGCATATGCCGCAGAAGTCGTGCCATCTGGCAGCCTCAAACACGATCCATCAACCCACAGTTCCCCATCCACATCTGGAAGTGGCATATCCTGTAAGTCGACACGACCCTTTGTTTGTTCCTCAGTCAGGAAAACACAATCATGGTGTTTTTCCTCCTGGCCCTCTTCAACCGGATAAGGCAATAAAGTGGCAGGGTTCAGGGTAGCACATCTTTTCAATGTGATATGTGGCGCCAGGAGTGTGAGCTCATATCCTGTTAAACGTGCGCTCGTAAGATACTGAGTCTTTGTTTGATTTAACAGGGCATCTACTGCATGGGGAACTAGCACCAACAATTTGTGCGACAAAACAATTCCCTCACTTTGCCGTATAGCTACTGCTGTTGCTGCAACTGCTCGAAAACACCCAGGTAACCCTCGTGCTACAGGATCAAGAATGGCTGAAAAATACGCGCATGGCCTCTGCTTGTCCCCGTGTGCCTGCACTAACACTGATAACGCGCACCCATCTTTCTCGTGCACGTACAACGTGAAAATCTTTGTATAATCTGGTGTACCTAACACGGGTGCAGAGCAAAGGGCCTGTCTCAATTGTTCAAAAGCATTTTGACATTCATCTGTCCATTCAAGGGGCATTGGTGTAGTTTTGGACAGTAACGCTAATGTGTGAAAACCCCATGATCCACTGTCTACAGAAGGACGTTAGTCCTATGAAGGCGCGTACATCTCTCTGAGTGCGGGGGACTGGCGTATCTAAAATTGCTTGAATTCGATCTGATGTTAATGCACGCCCCTCCTTAGACAAAAGATGACCGAGGTAGGCCACCTTGGGTCTACAGTATTGTAACTTTTTCTTAGAGACTTTATGATTGTTCTAAGCCAAAAAGGAAAGCAAAGCAAGTGTACTCTCCTCACATTGTGCATAGGTGTCCGCAGCCAACAAAAGATCATCAACATACTGTATAAGGGCTACTCCGGATTGTAATTCAAAAGAGTCAAGCTGTCTTTTTAAAGCCTGGCTATAGATGCTGGGACTCTCAGTGTAACTTTGGGGAACACGACAAAATCTATACGATTTATTATTTAACGTAAAGCCAAATAGGTATCTGCTGTCGGGATAAATGGGAATGGAAAAGAATGTGTTTTTAAGGTCAATAACAGAAAAGGTCGTTGCTGTTGGGGGACCAATGTAAGCAATGTCGTGATGTCAGACACCACCGGGTATTGGGGAACGACAATTTTGTTAATTTCTCTCAAATCAATAATAAATCGATAGACTTTGTCTGTATCTTTCTTAAGGATCGGAAGAATAGGGCTGTTACAGACATTGTAAGGAACGTCCTCCACTACTCCTGCCATGATCAAATCCTGAACGATGTGCGTCAGGGCGATTTCACCTTCCCTAGAAATCTTGTACTGTGGTACTCGTGGCAAAAGTGCTCCCTCCTTGACAGTAATTCGAATAGGTGGAATAAGCATCTGTCCCACATCCGTATCCGAGGTCGCCCATAGCGTGTGCGGGAGAGAGGCCAATGCTTCAATATCTTTCATTGTACAAAATCTGTCTGAATCAGGGTAATTGTCATTCAAAATAACCCGCACTCCTTCAGGAGCGCAGCGTATCGTTGCTCGAAAATATTTGAGCAAATCAATGCCCATAATGTTAACTGGAGTGTGAGGTGACAACAAAAATGGGCAAAAGCTGAAAAATTTATCAATACAAAGTGCAAGAGGTTGTGATAATGGGCTAGGAGAGGGTGTGCCATCAAACCCTATACATGTTATTGTTTCGCCAGACAGGGGAGCCCTTGGAACCAAGTTTTTGGACAAAGCACTACAAGTAGCTCCTGTGTCAACTAAAAACTGATCAGTAGAACCCAAAATGCCCGCTGATACATATGGACCTCTTTGATCTACTGGCACTTCAACTGATTCCGTACCCCATCCTACGCAATCCTATGCATGCACATAATCCTGATGCTCCCCATTCTCACCCCCGATATCTGATATTGATTCCGTCTATCAAAGGTATTTCGTTCATCCTGACCACGACCCTTCCCTTCAAACCTACCACGATCACTTCCGCCACCTCTCGCTCCTGAATAACTATTCCTCGACCTCCCACCTCCTCGGCCACGCTGGCTACGTTGCTCACGAAGCACCGGACAATCTTCAGCCCAATGCCCAAACTCCTTACAATATGCACATTGGTCCTCAGCAATGTCGGTACGACCGTACGACGCATTACCCCCTCCTCGCCTGCCTCTATCATTCCCTCTAGATTGCGCACCGCGAACCTGTGCCAACATCACCTTCGTTTTCAATTCCTTCGTTTTCTTATCAACACTTTCTTTAGCCTCTAATTCCTGCCGCTCGTAATACTGAGCCATAGGTAACAAAGACGCAGGGGTCGCCGTGGTCCAGGAACTTTCACTTGTTTTTAACCGCTTTGCAATCTCCGGTAGGAGATTAGCCACATACTTATCAACAAACAGATGCCTACCCGTATCATCTGTTAACGATTGACCACTGTAATCATGAAATGCTTCTTCGAAACGTGTAAAGAAATCAGATACCGATTCGTCTGGCTTCTGTTTGCACGAAGCTAGCATAGTCCAATCGATCTTTTTAGGAGGAACAAGCATTTTTAGTTTTTTCAAAATAGCCACTGGGAGTTCTAAAATTAAATCACATGGTTTGCATGCAGGTTCCCTGTCTAAGTCAGCCTGGCTGATGTCCTTCCAAGTTGCCTCAAACATCGTTTGATCATTAGTCTTACGAATCGACCTCCACATATCGGACGGAAGAATTAACCCAAAGAAAAGATCTATATCAACAAGAGTCATGACACAAGAGGAAATGGCCCCCTCCACCCCTTCATAGAATGCGGCCGGATTCTTACGGAGATCAGGTAAAGCATTTTTCAATGCCATAACATCTGCTCTATTCCAAGGCGTATACACCCAATTATATACAAAATACCCCTTTGAATTTGCCGTCGTTTTATCATCGTCTGTACCGTCCCCTTTAGGGGGAACATACAAAGGTGCAGCTTCACGCATAGGCATGACATGCACTTTAGAATTCTTATCTGAGCCCCGGATAGAACACTCTTTGGACTGCTCCGTCGACCCCGGCACGGACTCCTTAGCTGTTTTTCGTTCTTTCCGCAATCTGGACGCCTCATCCCGTAGCTGGAGCAGTTGAGTGAAAAAGTCATCTGCATCTGCAAGAACAAATACACCTTTACCCAAATTCTCACGATGGACTGACATATCCTTAGGTTCTAGGTTCTCTGAATGTTTACGGAATCGAGTAATAACTTCATCTGCAAGAGTATTCAAAAAACACATCAATTCTCGTTCTGTCCACTTATTCTTTTCAGCTACAACTTCTGACACAGTTATCTGATTCAGATTTAGCTTTCTAGCAAAACTACGCAAATCCGCAGCTCTCTGCGCAGATAACCTGACACTCGACTTATCCGTTTTATCCGACTTATCCCATTCTTCATCGCCCGAATCCTCAGTCGGGGCCATAGGCTGAACGTACGGAGGCGGAGATCGATCTAATAACGAAAAATCATCAAATTGACGGGTCGTTTGCAAATTACGTCCCCGTGCCTCCCTCTCTTTCTTCTCCTGCGCCTCCTTCTCCTCAAGCTGTAAAGCTTTATCTCGAGCAGCCTTACGCTGCTCTTTGTCCGCCAAGGCAACCTCACGCTTCATTCGTTCACGCACCGCTTTCTCCCACATTCGCACACAATCAAACATGTCCTGTCTAGACCTGCGCTGAAACAAACATTGCTCCGCAAACTGAACCTTTCGCAAATCAAACGACCCATGTAGTGGCCATTGTAACTCGGGATCGGTTCTAGTGTATTTATGCCATAATTTACTATACAGTATAGGGGGAAGGCCGAATTTCACATACATCTCACGATTAGGTGTTCCCTCTGGGGTAGCCGGCTGTGATTCTGCTAACCTATACGTGGTACCATTTCCAAGACAGCACATCCCTTGGAGTGTGCTTAAAACAGGCATGTTCAAAAGGTACCACGAAAGCGTGATACCATAAAAATGGCACTTACAGTACTTCACACAAATGTGCCGCTCAAAGCACGAACAAAGTTAGAGAAACATCTCTACATGCCTGCCTATGTGAAGTGCACTACACATATATATTCAAAGTTCACAAAGTCAAAATGTTAGCTAACTCAAATCGTAGTCACAATCATAGAACTTCAGTAAGCATCCGTAGACTACCTTATCGATCACAAATCTTACCCAATCTCAAATATCCAGATTCCAACTGCCAAGGTCTTTGATCGAATCAGCCAAACGGGCACTGTACAGCAACGCAGACGATCGGGATCTCAGTAGGAGACCAGCGCCACCTGGAAGGTCAGATCAGAAGGAAGGGAAGAAAACACCGTGGGTGCCAAGACTCGGGTCACTCAGTGGCAGCGTAAGCGTCCATGGCGAGTTTCCAATCCTTCGTCACGACCTCTCCTTCGGGCATCCGAGTCGACGATGAGTCCCTTCGTGGTCTCCAATTTGTGGTATTGGGTTCCCAAGGCCTACATGCTCCGCAGAATACCCACTTACACCAAAAGAACTGTTGGCACGGAAACTGAAAAGTACAAAAGACAAGTTTATTAAGACCCCATGGGGTGGTGGTACATTCCTACAGCACCCTTCGGCAATGCAAGAAGTATCACACCGAACGTTGGTGCGAGTCCTTCTTTTATACAATTTACAGGCAATAAAAAGGTAGGCGGTACAAGGTTACAGAGTTTAGGTACATATATGGTCATTTTTGGAGCACAGCCAACTCATGGGAGGGGTTACAACTCCACTGGTCAGTTTGGCGAAACATTCCTGAGGGGTGACTGGTCAGTTGGAACTGCGCATGTACAGGCTTGACCGTTACTAAAAATAGCCTGTTGCTGGGCAAACTCGAGTGGTCAGCGGCACGGACAAAGGACTAAAGGGCATGCTGACCACGAGGCCGCTCATTCCCTAAAATGGCCGCCGTAACATACAAAATGGCGTTTTCGAATAAGGCCAAGTTAAGGAAAATAACGTGTAGCAAAGCTAAGCGCTAACCCAGCCATTGTCAAATTACGACACAAGGAAGTGCCCCTAACAATCTAATATATTGCTAACATACATGGAGTTCTGGACTTTTTGGTTCCGTCCAGAGGTGTCAGGGACAACACCCGAAGACCCCTGAGTTCTACCTGTCTCGGTGCACAAATAAACAGAAACACGGGCTTCTCGATGGTGGCGTCAAAGACCAAAGGTTTATTACTGCAGGGACACAGAAGTCACAGAAACTACACACGGGCAGAATCTAGGAGCCTGTTCGATTTGTACAAACTGGGTTGCTCCTTAAATACTAAATTTTCAGCTTGGGGCAACATTCTTCACATGCTAGTACATTTCTAAACCTTCATGTCTTAAACAATAAATATTTGGTGTTGCACAAGAATCGTCAACAATATCTGATGTCAAAACATTACAAACGAGGGGTTCCCACTGTTCCATCATAATCCCATGTCAACTTTTCATTCAAGAGCCGGACCGCCTCATCGTAAATTTCGTTACCTCCCCCTAATAAAGGCCCAGAAGGAAAAGAGCAGAGCCAGGTGCAGAAGATAAAAAAGCAGGATAAGAGATGTTTGTGGGTCGTAAATGGGCAAGGCTACCAGCTTCGGCCGCCTAATCATGATCAGGCCAACGAACACGAGAACCAGTATAGCAGGACTGGCCTCAGGCTGGGGAGGCAGCTCCTGCCGAGTCATGCGGCCACAGCGTTTCTGTCTTAAAGTGCACGTGTCACTAGCAAGGTGAATCGCCGGCTAAGGCTTACGTGTCCTTAAGTGAGAATGGGTTGATCAGAGGTCACTGTGTGTCCATTGACTATGTGAGGGCAAGAATACAAAATGGCTGCCATACTCTAAGATGGATGCCATGAGTGAATCAGAAATGTGTTTATAACAGGAGTGCTCTTGCTCGTAACATAGCGAAAACACCAGGATATGCTAAATGGATCATTTGCGGTTCACTGATACCAAAATTATGAATTTACGACGATGTTGAAAACACGGGTTCAAATCGTCACGGAACCTCAGACCCTCCTTTTGCCCTTACATAGGCAATTACTCAGTCTATGTCAGAGTCTATCTCAATGTTCATTAGGTCAGTAACATGTTGTTGCATCATCATCCTTTCTCGCACCTTGTCTCCAAGACCACATTGGATAATAAGGCAACACGAGAATAGGAATACTAGGATGATACCAACGACCATAAGAACCTTCCATCCCCATGCTGATAGTAGAGTCCAAAGCCACTCCATTAAGGACCAATTTCCCTTGTCTACATGAATAGAGTCAGAAATCTTGTGTAGCTTAGAGATCGCTTCGTATACAGTCGGAGCATTATTGGGAATAAAAACACAGCAGCTCGATTGGATCATTCCGCATACCCCACCTCGATCTGCAAGTATTACGTCTAGAACCATACGGTTCTGCAACGTCATGAGACGATCCGCCTGGAGCTCAGCTGTTAAGTTACTAAGGGCACCAGCAGTTTCTGTAATAGTAGATTCAACTACCCGTGTTAGCTGACGTAGATTTCTACTATTGGCCATAGGTCCCCAGAACGGAAGGAAACCTTTGAAGAAGTCTCCGGCTTCCTGACCAGCGGTATCTTCTTTGCTGAAAACACCTCTTGCTACTCTGGTCTTGTGATAATCTGGGGAAGCAGTGTATGTTGGAGGCAACAGTCGAGCAATATAGCATGAACCTGAAAAGTCAGCAGGCAGCCATGTATATGCCCTATCCTGACAGATGAAGTAGGTACCCTTAGCAGTTAGGAAGGCAGGGGAGGAGTTCGACGGATACACGTAAGTCTCAACACAGTCACTCCTCCCTAGCCGAGCTCTTGGATTTCTCCCATTTCCTTGCAAGCAGAATTGACCTCGGTGAGGTACGACCCAGACTGGAGTTGAGCTTTTACGCTTGCTTTCACCCAAACTAATACTATACTCCGTAGGATTCCAACTCAGATAAACCCGTAGTTCATCTCTAGGGACAGATGGGGAGTTATTGACGTCTTTAATCATGTCAGTTATTCCCTTTATCAAGGCTTTATTAACGGATGTATACTTAGCGGAACGTGGAGGACGCGGGGGATAGGTTTCGAGAGCATAGACAAATACAGTTTGGAAGGCCCGGCATGATCAATTATAGCTAAAAGGCAAGACTAGATAGGGAATGCCTTTATCCATAGTGTGGGGTATCAAACCACATACCCAGCAGTCTGTTGTGTTAACTACCAGTTGGTGTTGATGCAAGAGTTGTACAAAAGTGTTATTTATAAATTCTGAGCGTCAAGCTTGCTCGTGTTCAGGGAACGGGTGAAAAGAATGATAAGAAGCAACAGTAGAAGAAACAAGATCAAGGGGAGGTACTGTAGTTGTTATCGGTGCAAAAATTAAATGCACACCAAAGACGATTCCACCCACCAACGTTATTAAAACAATCAAAAACGTAATTGCACATTGCATCAGAAAACATTTGTTATGAAGAATCTTGTAAAGTCTATTTCTGCGAACAAAAATTACATTCTTTCGGTGCAGCTCAGGAACTCCATCTTCTACAACCGCTCGCGACCACTGATGATGTGTACGTAGTTGAAAATGCCTCTATCAGCCCTGGGAGTTCCCAGAACTAACAGAAAGGCCGACCTTGTGTCTGGACCCCGCAGATTCAACTAGGCACACAGCCACGACCCTACGGCTACCCAGACGGCAAGGCAATTAAAACAACAAAATATACATAAGGAAAGGCAAAATATTAGCAAACTTCCTGGCTGGGGGCAAATGTATCAAATTGAAATATGAAAAATAGGCAGTTTCCTGCTTTATTAGTTTTTTGAATGAGAACGTAGGTTGTATCTCAATTTTCCTGGCGTTGTTTGGTCCGGAAATAGTCTATTTTCAGCAGGGGTTGCAATGTTCAAGTTCGCAGATGGCAAATGTTCTTTTGATGCAGAGGACAAATGTTCAGTGTTCAAAGGAGCAGTTTCAGAAGGGGAGTCAGAAATTGGTGAGTCAGTAATCAGTTCTGCATCGCTGAAAGGATTGGATCTAGGAACTGATTCAGTTTCAGAGGCACCAATTCCTTTTTTCACCCAGTTATCATAAGGAAGTGGAAGGGGCACACGTTTTGCGTGCGTCGCATGGATCCAATTCTTTCTGCCAGCCACACGTATAGCAGTCCTCATCGCCAACAGGACCTGGAATGGTCCGACGAATTTGGGTTGGAGATTTCTGGTCCGTCCAAAGTTCCTTATGACGACTTGATCACCGGGCTTCAGCTGATGACCTGGACTCTCCGGTGGCTTTGGTAAAGCATCGAAAACCTGTTGGTGAATGAGACTCAATTTAGCAGTCAAGTCAAAAAGGTAATCAATTAGCATTGGATATTCCAGCTGCTTAAATTCTTTCGGTCTAGGTACCCCCCAAACATTCGCAGGTCGACCGAATACAATCTCATAAGGGCTAAGCCCTACTCGAGAATGTACAGTCGCTCTTGTGGATAACAGGGCCAAAGGTAAGGCGTCTGGCCAAGACAAGCCCGTGGAGGCCTGTATCTTGGCTAGTTTCAGCTTGAGGGTGCCATTGTAACCCTCAACTAAACCTGCAGACTGGGGGTGATTCGCACTGTGGAATTTTTGTTTTATATTCAAACCTGCACACACACTCTGCATAACTTTCCCTACGAATTCACTTCCGTTATCTGACCATACAATCCGTGGCATGCCGTACCTGGGGAAATATTCCTTGAGAAGAATTTTGGCAGTGGACAAAGCAGTATTGTCCTTTAGTGGATATGCTTCGATCCACCTTGAAAAAGCACAGACTACCACTAGAACGTACTTAAGATTATTGCAACGATCCATGTGAATGAAGTCTAACTGAATCACTTCGAAGGGGCAAGAAGGAGGAGCGAAGTGACCAGCGGGTGTGGGGATTCCCTTGCCAGGATTATGCATCAGGCATATCATGCAATTTCTCACCACCCTCTCTGCACACTTGCTAATTCCATCATTCTTCCAAACTGGAGCCAACATCTTACAAATCCCTTTAGAACTGATGTGCGCTGCTCCATGCGCCATCGTTACTACCGCAAGCACATATGCATCAGGCAACATCCAACGCTGCTGTTCCGACAAATCAATCCAACACCCACTCGAGTCCAATTTACCCGTATTCTCTTTCCATGCAAGCTTTTCCTCCTCAGTCGCTTCTTCCTGAATTGCTTTCACACTTTCTACTGTATCCTCACACATTCCAGACTCAGTAATCCATCTTGCAGACGTTGCAACATACATTCTACCCATCGTATTTCTAGCTGTCTGTTTAGCGGTCTCATCAGCAAAGGCATTTCCACGACCAACATCATCCGTGATTGCTCAATGAGCACTGCACTTCACAATCGCAACTTCAGTCGGCAAGGTTAGAGTTTCCAACAAGTCATTAACTAGCTGACCATGCTGAATCTTAGTCCCATGGGACGTAATGAAACCTCTTTCTTTCCACAAACGGCCAAAACTATGGGCTACGCCGAACGCGTACTGACTATCTGTGAACACATTCACTCTCTTTCACTTAGCTAAAACACACGCTCTCGTCAGTGCAACCAATTCTGCAGCTTGGGCAGAATTCTGACTCACTCTTGCAGTCTCCACAATCGTACTCAAAGTCATTACTGCGTAAGCAGCCGTTACATCACCATTCTCCAATTTAAAACAAGACCCGTCAACATACAACGTGCCATCTGGATCTGGTAACGGAGTGTCTTTAAGATCAATCCGTCCTTTTGTCTCTTCCTCGGTTCTGAAACAACAGTCATGAGGTTCAGAATCACTCGACTCCTGACTAGTCGGCAACAATGTTGCTGGATTCAATACATTGCATCTTTTAATCTGAATATGACTCGCTAGTAGTGTCAGCTCATAACCTGATAATCTAGCACTGGTAAGGTGTTGTGTCTTGGTTCGGTTCATGAGCGTGTCCACGGCATGTGGAACCATGACCACTAACATGTTGTTCATGACCAAACCAGCAGATTGTCGAATGGACGCTGCAGCTGCTGCTGTAGCTCTCAAACAACTAGGCAACGCTCTGGCTACCGGATCTAATGTTGATGAAAAATACGCACAAGGGCGTTGTTTATCACCAAATCGTTGCGTCAGAACACTCAACGCGCAACCTTCTCTCTCATGGACATAGAGTGTGAATGGCTTACTGTAGTCGGGTGTACCCAATACAGGCGCTGAACACAATGCGTTTCGTAATTCAGAAAAACTTTGCTGACATTCGGCAGACCATGGCACCGGACTCGGAACACCTTTCCCAGTCAAGGCCACCAATGGTTTTGCCAAAAGAGAAAAATTTGGGATCCATTGCCTACAGTATGAGGTAATACCTAAAAAGGCACGCACTTCTCTCTGTGTGCTAGGAACGTTCATCTGCGTAATTGCTTTTATTCTCTCTGGGGTCAACCTTCTTCCCTCCTTTGACAAGAGATGACCTAGGTAGGTCACTTCTTGACAACAGTATTGCATTTTGGAAGGTGACACCTTGTGATTTAAATCAGGCAAAAGATGCAATAAGGAAATTATAGCTGCTTTGCAAGTTTCCTTGTCATCGGCAGCCACTAGAAGATCATCGAAATATTGCACTAAGGCAGAACCAGTAGGAAGTACAAAAGAATCTAACTGACTTTTTAATGCCTGGCTGTAAATGGATGGGCTCTCACAATAGCCTTGTGGAGCACGTTTAAACCTGAAACTTCGGCCTCCTAAAGAGAAGCCAAAAATATCTCTGCTTTCTTCGGCTATCGGAATGCTGAAAAAGGCATTCTTCAAGTCGATAACTGAAAACCATGTGGCTGTAGCAGGAATCAATGTTAACAATGCAGTAATGTCTGGAACCACAGGAAACTGTGGAATCACAATTTTGTTAACCTCTCTAAGGTCAATTACAAATCTATAGACTGGAGGCTTTGAAGGATCAGTGCGTTTCAGAATTGGTAGTACAGGACTGTTACAGACATTTCCTCTGGTTTCTTCTACTACGCCTTTCTTGATCAAATCCTGCACGATCAATAAGAGCGCACGTTCACCTTCACTAGAGATCTTGTATTGTGGGATTCGTGGAAATTTGACATTCGCTTTCAAAGTGACTACATATGGTGGAATGTCTAAAAGACCTACGTCGTTAGGACCAGTCGCCCAAAGAGTATCAGGGAGAGAACGCAGCTCTGGTGGGAGCGCATCCATTGATAAGTACATCGGGGAGATGATTCTCTTACCCAATGTGAGCTGTACTCCTGCCGGAGAACAGTACAGAGTCGCGTACAGGCGTTTTAACAAGTCTAAACCAAGCAGATTTTCATTACAACCAGTCAATATCAAGGGTGCTTTCAATTGACGGGGTCCAACAGAAATAGACAAAGGACCAGATACAGGGTTGTGAACAGGGGCGCCTGAAAAACCTACTGAAACATTTGTTAAGCCAGACAAAGGTGCGCCAGGGAGTTTCGCATGTATGATAGAACTTTTTGCTGCACCAGTATCCAACAGAAACGGTTCGACTACACCTGATGTTGCTACTGCGACATAAGGCCCACTCTGATCTACTGGAACTGATACTACTCCCTCTCTTTGTCCATGGCTGTCCTAATACTCACTTTGCTGAAATTCCTCACTAACTTCACAGTAGTCTTCAACGTGATACTGTTGAGATCTATTCGGTTGGGCAGACTGTCCATTTCGCTGATCAAAATAATTAGAAGGGCGGTCGTTCGTTTGTGGAGGCATGGCACCTCGTCCTCGACCTCTAGAATTTTGCGTAGAACCACCACGACATCTCTGAGCTGCTGCAGCATTATTTTGTGCTAATACTGGACACTCATTCTTATAATGACCTTCCTTCTTGCAGTAAGCACACTGATTCCATTGGTATTGTGGTCTCTGAGAACCATGATCTGTCCTCTGATATGGCCCTTGCTGTGTATTTGTCTGATTCGTGCGAGGCGGATATGCCTGCTCCAAAAGGACTTTAGTTTTCAAATCTTTCGTTTTCTTATCTGACTTTTCCTTCTCTTCCTTATCCCTATTTTCATAATACTGAGCAGTTGCAAGTATTTGCGCAGTCGTAGAGACAGCCCACGCACTCTCAGAATCTTTTAATTTATTACTGAGCTCTGGTAACAGATTGTGCACAAATTTATCAACAAATAGTCTCTGTCCTCCTTCCGTGCTCATATCCTGACCACTATGATCTACGAAAGTTTCTTCAAACCTTGTAAAAAAGTCGGAGACACTCTCGTCCTTTTTCTGCTTGCATGCGGACAACTTGTCCCAGTTAACGCGCAATGCTGGCATCAGAGTCTTCATTAAAACAATTATTCTACCAGGCAAATCAGCAATTAGAGGTTCGGGTTTAGAACCACCTATTTGTTGACCATCTGCCGCTATTATAGCTGCCCAATCACCTCCTAGGGCAACTGGATGATTTTCTTTACGAATTTTAGCCCAAATTGGTTGAGGTACTACATTGCCAAATAACATGTCAATGTCCGCTAAATTCATTACGCAAGCTTCAACTGTTTGCGCTTACTCTTTGGCAAGGCTTCTTTCACTGCTAACACTTCGGCTCGCTTCCACGGAATGTGTATCCACACTCTCTGGAATTGGGCCGTAGCGGCAGCAATACCATTCACTGCGTCAGCTTGAACGGCTTCGTGCCATATTGGAGGAACCTCCCTCATAGGATATTGTCGACCTTGTTTCGTACTACGTTTCTCTAACTCGCTTGGTGAACGAAGGGAAGGATCGAATCTAAAATCTAAAATTAATTCCATTGCCTCTCTTATCTCCTGACCAACTATCATACCTGCAGCAAGTTTTTGTTGAACTTGGATTAATTCATCCGGTACCTGTTCAGATTCGCTTTCTTCCCATTCTTCACGTAAAAGGGAACAAATGACATCAAACACATAGCGCTGTGTCGGTTCCTTCCATTGCATGAATGTATCTAATACATCTCGCACACTATACCTTCCAACTTTCGAAATCCACCTAAGGGCAGTGGAGTCTAATATTCCACGTTCTTCACTACTAGGAAGCTGACTACGTCTCTGAACGGAGTCAGAGACAGGACTCCCTATCAAAGTTTTGTAAAAGGGAGAGAGAATATTAGTGACAGAATCAGTGATTCTCCGACGAACAGAAAGCGGAGTCATATAGCTTGCAGAAGTTTGAAGGAGAGTAGTAGTAGGGACAGAAGAAACAGCAACAGTAGGGGTAGCAGGCAAAGTAGCTTGTGAAACAACAGGTATCAGCGGTACAGGCATAGGTAAAGGAGCTGGCAACCCTGGAAGAGGGGGTGCCGGAGGAACATTAATATTGACCATAGGAAGTACAGGAGCTTGATTCAGGGGAGCAGGAGCAGGAATACCAGGCTGTCCAGCAACCGGTAATTGAACATTCGGTAAAGGTGGAGCTGTAGCACCCTGTGCATACGGTGGGGGTGACCTTAACAAGTAAGACAACAGGGGATCCTTTTCAGGGTCCTCTACTATCTTAGCCGTACTCGATGGCAAAGCAGGATAGCACTTGTCTATCGCTAAATTACGCTCTCTATTGGCCACCTCCATCGCTTTCTCAGATTCATTGAGTTGCAGCTGCTTGGCAGACTGTTCTAAAGTAAGCATGAGCGAATTTTGCGGATCTCGCGTTCGCGAATTTTGCGGATTTGCGGATTCGCAATCCGCAAAATCCGCGAATTCCCGCGAATTTGCGGATTTTTTTTTTTTTGTGTTCGCCCGTGTTTCTGCCAGTTCGCGAGAGTTTTGTACAGTTTCGCAAATTGCGAACTTACCTGTCGGGTCGCAAGTTTCGCGAACTTGTTGTTTCTACGTGTCCAGCCTGTTTGGGACACTCTTCTTCATCACTGCCACTCTCTGTCACCACTGCCACTCTCTGACTACTCATGCCACCCTCTGGCCCACCCATGCCACCCTCTGTTTCATCACCACACCCTCTGGTTGTCCAGTGTACATTATTTTCGGCAAAGCAAAGCACACCTTCCCTGCCTCAAGTGACCTGAATTAATTTGGGGCTGATTCATGTGTCACAGAATATTTTTTTAGCTGGCACCTGCTTCCTTAGTGCGCCCTGATTAGTGATCTTTTGCACTTGCTAAGTGCTTTCATTGTTGCAAAATTAGTTACAACACCTGCCCTGCCCCAACTGACAATAATGAATTAGGGGCTGATTAATGGATTTTAACTTCCAGCCTGGCTCCTGCTTGTCTCCCTTAGCTGTAATTCAGGACCTTTGTGGCATATGTGTAACTATTCTGAGGTTCAGAGCAGGGTCACATAATAGTTTCAACTGGCAACTGAACTCTGGAGGGGCCCCTCAGGAAGCACTCCAGGAAATGGCTACTAATGATGAGCCTGAACTTTTGAACCTGGTAAGTAGTTACTTTCAGTTTTGCTAAAATCGTATTTCTGCAATTTTGCACTTATTCGCGGGGCGCGAACTCACGCGAACAGTGCGAGCAGTGCGAGCAAAATCCGCTGCTCGCGGATTTGCGGATTTTGCGGGAAATTCGCAAATCTCGCGGATTGCGGATTTCCCGAAAATCCGCAAAATCCGCGAGCGGAACGGATTTTCCGCCCATGCCTATTCTAAAGTCAACTCTTGTTCTTTCTGTTCTCTCTTTAACTTTTTAGTTTCTCTCTGTTTGGATTCTTTTCGCCAATAACGGAAAGAATCAAACATTGCCGGCCGGGCTTTCTTCTTAAACAATTTCATTTCTAAATTATCAAGAATTTCGGGCTCAAAACTACCATGCAGTGGCCAACTAAGGACACCGTCTTTCTCCGTATATCGGATCCATACCTCGTTATAAGAGATAGGGCCCACACCAAACTTGCAATAAAGATCATAAAGAGGAGTTCCAATCGGAGGAACCAGACATGAGTCCTGCAACCGGGAATCCCTGTTGCAACCAAAACACGACAACATACAATTTTTCCGACTTACCATTTTTATAAACCGGAACACAGAACAGACACAAACAAAGGTGCGCACTTGAACCAAGAACTGAGGCCTACCAAAGCGAACAAATGTATCGATACCCAAACTAAACCAAATGATTATCGTAACTAGAACAACCAGTGATAATCTTACGAAACCAAACCAAACCAAGAACTAAAAAGGATTATCCAAACAGGAGCAAACCCTTACGAAGTAACCAAACAACTAGCAACCACTTAATACTTAACTGAGGCACTGAAGACGTCACCAAGGAGAAACCCGTCTTGTCTCGCCGTACTAAAGTCTGCACCTCGGGTCCAAGACAGGGCGACAGTCAAGGCAGCGGACCACTGCAGCCGTCCGAACGGGAACCCTCGTGGAAGAGAACGTCGGGCCACTTTTGCGATATGCCGGGATCGATGAAGCGGGGCGCCTCCCTCTGGAATCTTCACACGAAGCTTCTCGAACTCTTCAGGCTTTTGGACCGGTACCGAATGACGTCGCCCCACGTGGGGCGCCAATTGGAGTTCTGGACTTTTTGGTTCCGTCCAGAGGTGTCAGGGACAACACCCGAAGACCCCTGAGTTCTACCTGTCTCGGTGCACAAATAAACAGAAACACGGGCTTCTCAATGGTGGCGTCAAAGACCAAAGGTTTATTACTGCAGGGACACAGAAGTCACAGAAACTACACACGGGCAGAATCTAGGAGCCTGTTCGATTTGTACAAAGTGGGTTGCTCCTTAAATACTAAATTTTCAGCTTGGGGCAACATTCTTCACATGCTAGTACATTTCTAAACCCTCATGTCTTAAACAATAAATATTTGGTGTTGCACAAGAATCGTCAACAATATCTGATGTCAAAACATTACGAACGAGGGGTTCCCACTGTTCCATCATAATCCCATGTCAACTTTTCATTCAAGAGCCGGACCGCCTCATCGTAAATTTCGTTACCTCCCCCTAATAAAGGCCCAGAAGGAAAAGAGCAGAGCCAGGTGCAGAAGATAGAAAAGCAGGATAAGAGATGTTTGTGGGTCGTAAATGGGCAAGGCTACCAGCTTCGGCCGCCTAATCATGATCAGGCCAACGAACACGAGAACCAGTATAGCAGGACTGGCCTCAGGCTGGGGAGGCAGCTCCTGCCGAGTCATGCGGCCACAGCGTTTCTGTCTTAAAGTGCACGTGTCACTAGCAAGGTGAATCGCCGGCTAAGGCTTACGTGTCCTTAAGTGAGAATGGGTTGATCAGAGGTCACTGTGTGTCCATTGACTATGTGAGGGCAAGAATACAAAATGGCTGCCATACTCTAAGATGGATGCCATGGGTGAATCAGAAATGTGTTTATAACAGGAGTGCTCTTGCTCGTAACATAGCGAAAACACCAGGATATGCTAAATGGATCATTTGCGGTTCACTGATACCAAAATTATGAATTTACGACGATGTTGAAAACACGGGTTCAAATCGTCACGGAACCTCATACATACATACGCTCTCACATACCAGTCATACCTCTGCAGTAGTTTAAAAAATACCTAACAACATAGAAACAAAACTAAGCACAATAGGACAATAACCCAAAGGTGTACTTGATAGTTTACAGTTGGAACCTAGATTTAACAGTTCTGCCAGTTGATCATTGGTCTGTGTGTCGTTGACCAATCTATATCCAGATTATTATGGATGTACGGCCGACGTACATTTCGGTGATGGTATCACCTTCCTCAGGGCCAGGAAAAAACAGATAACAGACTAACATATATACATAATCTATACAAGAGTTAAAAAGACAGGAGCATTGCAATATTTTTTCTTTTTCTGAAAATAAAGAGAACATTTGTGAATATTTAATCATTCAATAAGGTTTACGTAAACATAAGTATTAATTATAAGCTTTACAAAAATTAGCATCCTGTACATACAGCGGTCAGAATAAATAAATATTTTATAAAGTATTTACACAGACTGCTCTAGTATAGCACTTATAACCTTATTACTATAGGCTCTTGTAAATGAAGACTTAGAAACAAAGCAGGGAGATAGAAGGTTAACCAAAGAGGTTACAGCATGATTGCACCCAGTGAGGTCATTCTAATCTGCTAGTGATAAGTAGTACTCTGTTTCCCAAAGTTGTGAAACAAGGGTGTTTGATAGTGAAAGCAAGAGGGCATTTTTACCTATTTTGGATTCACATGGATACACATAGGTTGGACATATGTGGGAAAGCGGCAGTGGGTACTCCCTCTAACTGCTGCTAGTGGAAAGATTTCTGAAAAGAATAATGAGACTGGTGAGTAGATGTCAGGCAGGGGGGTGGATGTGCGAGGAGTATGCAATGGAATATTACCTGTGCTGCAAAAAGTGCATTATGTCACAAGATCCACAGGTTGGTAGCAGATAGTTGCTCCGGTAGATGAATATAAAAATAAGGCGCTTGTATGTGGTTGTGGTATGTCATCTAATAATTCTGCATAGAAGAAGATGGAATATCTATTAATGCTCTCATTCCATAAAGATATTAAGACAAAAGTAAGTGCGATGAATAGAAATGAAAAAGGGTAGAAAGTGTTGGATATACCTGGACATTAGACATTATAATTCCCGATGTCTGAAATTTGATGTGGGGCAGCCTCTACATCTGTAATACAATAATGGGTTGTTGTAAAATTTCTTTTATAAGAGGTACGCATTTTAAAGATGTAAACATTTAGATTATAGCCTGAGATTCTACTAGCCTAGTCGGATGGAAATGCAAGGCTTGTAGATAGAAATACAGAGCGGAGGGCGCTGAGACGTGAACATATTGGACACCATTGCTGACGATTATAAGAGTTGGGCCCCAAGTAACACATTGGCGCGACTAAGTGCAGTATAATTGGAACTGCACGCGTAGACTCGCAAAGAGGAGCCTGACTAATGGTTTAGCTCTAGCTATCGGGGTTGTTAGTACGTAGAGAGCAATGAGTAGTTTTAAGCAAATAGACGCTCGTTAAATTAGAAGGGTGAGAGCAACGCATTTTGTAAAGGTGCCGAGCCCATTTAAACGGATTGGTATAGTATAACTATATCAGCGCATGCGTGCTATTATGACGAATACTTTAACAGAGATTAAATGTTGGACTAGAACAAAATATAGTCAGGCGCCGATCATTCCCTGAGTTTTGTAGCGCATTACTCTGTCAGGGTATTAGGTGACTACGTGAGGCATAAGCAGTGGTTCGCCACAATATATACAGCATGTGCGGAGGGGTCCTGAGGCTACGGATGATTAAAAAACCGCATGGTGCCTTGCGCTAAGAGTGCGTGGGGGGCTAGGCAGGATTCTTACCTTCTTAGGCGAGGGCTGTCGCCGTAGCATGGGGTTCCTGGGTCTGTCCGAAGATGAAGTGAACTACTGGGGGTGGGGATGCCGAGTTTAAATAAGGCAGTTCCCGCCGATTGCTAGAAGGAATAGGCTGCAGCTGAGTAAGTGCAAACAGAAACGTAGGACTCGTAGAAGAGCCCGTAAATTCAAATAGTGCTGTGACTAGGCACAGAGGAGGGACTACACAGACAGCAGATCGTAGGAGCCATTGTGGGATAAGTGCCCGTGATCGGTCTGTGAATAGTAGTGAAGGGGAAAATAAAGGATAGATAAATACAATGAAATAATTAATCTCCAAATACTGTGGAATGGAAGCGACAAAAATATTCATTGTAAAGTTATTTACATAAAAGAAGGGGGGCTGGAAGAACGACTAATGATTGACAGGTAACAGTTTTGAAAAGAGAAACGATGAATGGGGGCCTGTGGAATTTGTGGAGGTCCATAGTTAGATGATACAAAAGATAATCATCAAACTGCACTCATGGGCTACATGCCCAGGAAGAGGTTATTTTATACATATACAGATTCCCTAGATGTAGACAGATAAATATTAGAGCTGGGTCGTACATGCTGTTATAAGGTCACTATCCATGAAATCTCTTCATTGTGTCCATATCGTACTGTGTCAAGATGGTATATCCAGAATGTCTTGCGTTTCTTTCGGACACTCATCGAATCTTTTCCTGGTGGTACATGGATACGTTCTAAGATCTGACATCTCATATCTTTCTCAGTGTGGCCATATTGTTGAAAGTGTGGTACCATAGGAGCATTTGTTTTTTGAGTTCTAACTGCAGATTTATGTTCAGAGAATCTCGTACGAAATTCTCTGGACGTTTCTCCTATGTACCCTATCTCACACGGGCACTTGATGAGGTATATGATATTTGCAGTTCTGCAGTTGGTCATTTCTTTTAGATTTCCTTTTTTTTGGCCATATGTCCATTTAAAGATTTGTGAAGCCTGAGCATCTGTAAAATGGTTCATGAGTGTAGCGAACCCTACTGGTTGGAACCATTGCTACATAATGTGACCTGAGGACATTGTCTTTAAATTTAGTTTAAATGCTTTATTTAAAAAATATATATTGACAATGTGTGATCATGAAAATTGTAAATCTATACTAATAATAAATGTTTTTAAAAATTGATAAAATTTACATTGTTTTTATTGGTGAAGCCTAACATGAAATGACCGTTTTATTAAAGTAGTGACCCCTTGCCACAGCCAGTGGACTTGTCTCACATAGCACTGTATTGTCGCTTTGATGAAACCAGTAGGACTGCCTTGTTTACAATTACTCCACCTGATATTGTGACGTTGCATCTAGTATGGGGGGTGATTAGGGGGTAAAAGACACAATAGGGGTGAAACGTCATAAAAGGATGCCTACAATGGTATTTGCATCTACCTGATGTATATTTTAGTATTTGAATCTGTCGTATTTAGTAGCATGTGTAATAAATGTACTTTTCCTTTTTAATGATATTGGTTTATTGAGTGTTGTTGTTGCGTGCCAGTGAATGGTGATTCCAGCCCACACCACCTCCGCTGAGTAGGCCTCGACGGCTCTGATTCGCTGCCCTGACAGAGTCAAGGGCTACAGTGAGAGGCTTGGTTCCTAATAAAGATAGGAGACAATTGTGGACCTGTTACTTGTGAGGGACTCATATGATATCTGTCAAAACTAATAACATACATTTCTCACTCACATGGTTTGCTGGATCCAACCCGCAGCGGTCAGATGGGATATCTATACGGGGAGTCCCCAGTGCCGTATCACTCATGTTCTTGAGTGGAGGCGCGACGTGCGCATAGAATAAAGTTGTGTCTGACTGACAACATGTAAATACCTATGACCATGAACTCAAGCAGCAACACCTTTGGAAAGTTTGCAGCAACTGATTATAACTGTGACAAGCATGGGTGCTAAACACAGCTGAGGACACGGGCTGATTCACAAGCAGGGCAGGTCTGTGCCTGTCTTATGGGTGGGTACTGTGTAAACTCTGGATTTATATGCATACAAGTTGTAAAACAGCACATCTCGGAAACAGTGAGCACTGTCTGCCTCTTTCAGGCTCGGAGCTGTGCTGCCTGCAGCTCATGCACTAACCGGGAGACATTCTGAGTTCAATGTAAGCTCTTAAGACTGATCAATCACATAAGATCCGATGCATAGCTGAACCCGGTGTGAGTACACACATGCAGCTCATGCACTAACCGGGAGACATTCTGAGTTCAATGAAAGCTCTTAAGACAGATCAATCACATAAGAACCGATGCAAATCTGAACCCGGTGTGAGTACGCACGTGCAGCTCATGCACTAACCGGGAGACATTCTGAGTTCAATGAAAGCTCTTAAGACAGATCAATCACATAAGAACAAATGCAAAGCTGAACCCAGTGTGAGTACACACCTGCCGGTCATGCACTAACCGGGAGACATTCTGTGTTAAATGTAGGCTCCTAAGACAGATGATCACATAAGAACCAATGCATAGCTGATCCCGCTTAGAGTATACACCTCCAGCTCATGCACTAACTGGGAGACCTTCAGAGTGAAATGTATGCGATTAAGACAGATCATTCACATAAGAACCAATGCATAGCTGCACCCTGTGTGAGAACACACCTGCAGCTCATGTAATAACCAGGAGACATTCTGGGTTAAATGTATATAATCACATAAGAACCAATGCATAGCTGAACCCGCTTAGAGTATACACCTCCAGCTCATGCATTAACTGGGAGACCTTCAGAGTGAAATGTATGCGATTAAGACAGATCATTCACATAAGAACCAATGCATAGCTGAACCCGGTGTGAGAACACACCTGCAGCTCATGCTCACGGGCTGTAATCAGACACTTCTTCGGAAGCCCTGCAACTCTGACAAGCTATCCTGAGAGTAGCACTCACCACACTGAAGCTGACAATCGGATGCTGAATCCAGTCTCAGAGACTCTGGTGCAAGATCGGCTTTTGGGGGGATGGCTCCCAAGATCGCCGTTCCGCCCGCTACTTCAGCTACATCGGCGGCTGCTCGAGCAAGGGCCGCGAGGCAGCCTCAGCGTGAGGTAGCAGAACGTCGGGGGCAGAGAGACAGATGGCCACACAGGAGAAAGCGGATCTACTCGCACGGACACCCAAGACGACAGGCGCAGCAGCAGCAGTGGCGCTCGGCTCAGCCGGGTCGAAGGCTGTGACCCGGAAGAAGGACGCTCGTAAGGACGCTGCTGGGCCCTCTGTGGTTGAGTTGATGCGAAGAGGCTCAGCTACTCTTCCGGGCCAGGGGAAGCAGAGCCAGGCAACACACCCAGACAATATTGACAGCCGCACTCCGAGCTCCTCCGACGGCTTAAAAAGCCCGGGCTCGTGCTTGAATATCACGTTGAGAGAAAACATGAGTATAGAGAGCACGGAGGCCACCGAGAGCAATGAGACCATCGAGCGCTCTCAAGAAGACGACACAGATTGTACTGACGGCGCAGATCAAATCCAAGCCCCCGCAAGTTCTGAGATGAGCACTGCTGCAATACTTGGCACGCACAGCAATATTGTAGCAATTTATGAGAATGTGGCACTTTCAGTGGCTGAGTCCTCTTTGGATGCCGGCATTTATGTAGGCAAAGGTACTGTAAGCAACCCTGACAATCAGCAATTGTTGCAAGGTAACCCGTGCTCATCTGCACAGGATAGCATAATAAACACTAGTCCCAGCTTAAGCAATGACCAAACGATGACTAATGCAATGGCAGGCACTGCTATACATGCTACGGGCGAACCAGCCCAAGCCGGTATTACCAACAAAGACTCTGACAGAGACCCAGAAAAAGAAGCCACAGATTTTTTTTCCTTCTCTGATGAGGCCGACCTGGAAGAGGAATGGGGTGATACTTCATTTCTAACAGATGAGTCAGATAGCCCATCTGATACGGAGGCTCTTACCCGTACCGTGAAACCAAAGCCAAAAGCAGGTAGTAAGCGGGGGAATAAACCCCATGGGGCAGGTCTAGATTGGGACCACACACACACAGAACAACTTACTCCAGCAGTAGCTCCAACCCCATCGACCACTCCTGCACCCGAGTATATAGATGCAGTCCTGCAGGCAATAGCGGCTCATCGCAAAGAGACCTCTCAAGACGGGCGCCGGGCACAAACAGCACTCCGTAGGGTCCAAGGGGTAGTTCGAAAGCTGGTGAAAACGTGTGGCTAATTCGCAGATCGATTGACGGAAGTCGAGTCCAGAACTCTTGTAAACGAGACTGAAGCGGTTGCCCTTAGAGAGCGGGTTGAGTCAAACGAAGCCCAAATAGGTGATATTAGATGGAAATTGGAAGATTTCGAAAATCGCCAGCGCAGAAACAACTTGCGCATTTTAGGCGTCCCTGAAAAATCTGAGGGGGAAGATACACGTACCTTCGTGATTAACCTACTCTCTCCCTGAGCTCTCTATGTGGGACTGGGACACTGAGATACAGCGAGCCCACCGCATGCCGCTCACATTAAGGGCCCCCGCTAAACCTGGCGCATACCCAAGAGCTATCCTAGTCTATTTTGGGAACTTTCTATTGAGACAGTCGGTATTCGAGAAAGCAAGGCCTGAAGCGAAGCGCACCTCCAAAGACATTACATACTTCTCACGCCCTGACTTATGCCATAACACCGTAGAGCGAAGGTGGAGGTTGCGCCAACTCATAAAACCCTTTCAGGACAAAAAAGCAATTGTTTACCTAAACAACCCCGCATGCCTTAAGGTCATATATGGGGGGCAGATAAAGTTCTTTGTCTCCGAGATCATTGCACAGGAATACCTAGACAGCCTAAAATAATGTTAAAATAGCTGTATCAACATAGACAAGCTCAAATATCGGTTGTTGATGTGATGTCTTAACTTCAACACACTGTCTGAATCTGACGGACTATATGAACTATATGAACTGCATAGCCACCTTCCACCACCCTCCACCTATGAGTAAAATAGGAATGTATAAATAATGTATAAATAATGCTCATATGTGGGTAGAATGTGTGTAGAATGTGTGTGATAAAGATAAAAGGAAGGGGGGAAGGGGAAGGGGAGAAAAGGAAAGGGGGGAAAAAGGAAAGGGAAAAAAAGGAGAAAAAAGGGGGGGAAAAATGTTCTCAAAAGTGGAGGCGGTAAGCCCTGAAGAAAGAAAAAAAAAGGGGGAATAAGTATAAAAAAATCAACCGCACAGTGTGAGCAGTGTGAGCAGAATGTGAGTCATAATATACATAGAAAAACAAGATTCGCTGCTCATTTATTGGGACTGGTTGCATGTTTATTTTATTTTTTTATTTTTTTTAATCTCTTGCTTTCCTCACAGTTGGGCTCTTTACATCCTTTTTTCTTTTCTTTTAGACCTTTCTCTTTTTTTTTGTTTAGGATGCCGATAGGGACCTACCAGCGCGCAGCACCTTCATCACTTTTTTAGACTCCAATGGAGTCTTTTTGCCTTTTTTTTGGAGTAGGGGGGGAGGGATTCTCTGGGCGGGGAAGTGGGAGGTTGGGTGGGAAGGGGAGCAAAACTTCGAAAATGCAGACAACTCCATACCAAATAAATCAAAATATATTTTTCAACTACATAACTATTCTTCATAAAACAAACACAATTAATGCAACAAATCAGGGACCAATTCATTTAGCTTTATGGGGAGGTTAACTATCTGGAGCTGGAACATAGCTGGGCTACATGATAGAGATAAACGGGGGCGGCTTTGCGAAATAATCAAGCGCGACTCACCAGATATTGTATGTCTACAAGAGACCCATCTACCTTGGGCTAAGCGCAGCTTACTTAAAATTTCGGGATACAACGTTCTAGCAACCACAACCCATACAACTAATACTCGGGGCATAGCTATATTAGGAAAAAATCATGTAGGGAAGCCGCTACGCCTGGCCTCAGAACAGCATGGCAGGTGGGCAGTGATAGAACTCGCTCTAGGCCTAACCATATGTACAGTATACGGCTCCAACGTGGATGATCCATCTGTTTTTGATATTTTAGAAATGGAATTAGCAGGATGGCCTCGTCCGTTAATTTTTGCTGGGGATTTTAATATTACACTTGGTTCTGACTCTAACTACCTAACTAATCACATATACCAGGGCCGAAAGCCTAAAGTATTCAAGGCAATTAAGTCTCTCATAGCTAGCCACAACCTAGTCGACATTTGGCCCCTTAAGCACCAAGATGATACACATTTTTCTCCCATCCTCATAATACATACACAAGAATTGGTTATTTCTTTACCACCAGAGACATCTCAAGTCCTGCAACTATTATCATACACCCCAAGTTGATATCCGATCATAATGCCTTGGCCCTCACTGTGAATCTAATCGGCTCAACCCGTAAACCATATAATTGGACATTTGACAGAAGACTGCTGGCTAATAATGACTATGTTAGTTTTATTAGACGGTGGACACAGGGGTATTTTGATATTAATCGCTATAGCGCCCCAAGAAACACCGTATGGGATAGTTACAAAGCTGCACTTAGGGGAGAAACCCTTAGTTATGTGGCCAGACTCAGGAAACAACAGGCATCTGAATATTCTAAGAAATTAGGAAAGCTAGCCAAATGGGAAGCTGAACATACATCATCAATTGCAGATAAAACCGATGGATCAGTTATACTTCATCAGATCTTAATCCTCAAAACCGATCTAAACAAGGATTAGCACAAAAATCTGCTGAAACCTTTAGAAGTCACCAAAGAAACCTTTATGAGAACAGGGAGAAGATAGGAAGGCAACTAGCCTTACGAACGAGACAAAGGGCCTCTCTTAATTCAATATCTTCCATTAAAATTAATGATATAGAATACACCCAAACAGAGGATATACTTGAAGTATTTCAAAGGTTTTATCAGAATTTATATCAAAATGACATTACATACAGCAATGAAGATAATAAAAAATTCCTTAACGATTTTCTAACCGGTACAGATAGTAGCTTAGACAATACCACCAAAAATGATCTGGATAAAGAAATAACACTGGCTGAACTCGAACTCGCACTTTCAGAATTAGCCTCGGGGAAAGCGGCAGGCCCCGACAAGATCCCGTTGGAGTTATATCAGATCTTAGGCAAAATTATATTGCCACTGCTCTTAGATCTCTTTCTTGGGATACAGTGGAGTGGTAATACACCAGGATCTTTGAAAGATACGAACATTATAATTTTCGCTAAAAAGGGAAAACTTGCCAACTCCACCTCATCATACCTCCCAATTTCACTGATAAATTCAGACTCTAAGCTATATGCAGAAATTTTGGCAAATCGGTTAAGGAGAGTTGTTGCACACCTGGTCAGCCCGTGGCAGCATGGTTTTATCCCTGGGAAGGGCACTACCGACCACACTCGTAGAGCAATCTCATTGTTTGACATTACATCAGCCAAGGGCGGCAGGCTGTCAATGATTCTTCTTGACGCCGAGAAGGCATTCGACCGGGTGTCATGGGAATTTATGTGGGCTATATTAGAACATTATAAGTTCGGCCACAGCTTTATTAAATCAGTCAAAGCCATGTACACCGATCCGAAAGCAAAGCTACAAATTATGGGATACGAATCGGGTAGCATCAATATCTCAAGAGGCACGCGGCAGGGTTGCCCGTGCTCCCCGATTCTATTTGCCCTCTATATCAATCCTTTGATACTGAGTATTCTAGCTAGTCCTGGAATTCAACCAGCAGTGACAGGAATATATGAAACAAAAGTGCTAGCGTACGCTAACGACATCGCTATTTTAACACCAGACCCTGATGTGGCTATGTCCGAGATAGAGGTAATAACTCATCAATTTGGGTCCCACTCTGGTTACTCTCTAAACAAAACCAAAACAGTTATACTTTGCACGGAAAACACACAATGCATTGATCCCAGATGGACAATAAAGGCGACATACTTAGGGGTTTTAATTTCTGCAGGAATTCAAGATATTATTAAAATTAATTATGAACCCCTTATCAATTCAATTAAAAAAGATCTAAGAAGAGTAAATAGCCTCCATCTCTCTATTGCCGAGAGGGGAAACTTTATTAAAATGACTATCTTTCCCAAGATACTGTATCTATTTCGAGCAATCCCCTTATTAGTCGAAGACAATTATATTAAAATCCTTGATTCCCAGATTTCCAAATTCATCTGGCAATACGGCAAGATTAGAAGATCCCTTAAATTCCTATCTCTAACGTTCGACAGAGGGCGGCTCGCAATACCTCAACTATTGTTATATTTTTGGGCAGCCTATCTACAACAACTTGGTCCAATGGTAAACCCAACTCGTAACGATGAAGAGGGGGGTGTTCCATCAGTATACGAATTAGCCCTGGGTCCCAAAGCTAGAGGACTACTGTTAAGCCAACTCGAGCCCAGCTACTATAAAAAAGTTAAGTTTAAAATTATCATTGGAGCTTGGAAAGTGTGGTCAAGAATCACAAAACATATGCAAATCCAGAAAGTTAGCCGATACACTCCACTCTGGCATTCGTCTATTCTTCCACAGCATGTAAACGATAGGATCTCTGCTAACTGGGAGAGACTGGGAATTTCCTCTCTTTATGAACTCCTAGGTAATGAGAAAAAGATTTGCTTTACTACTCTTCAAAACCAGTTTAATATACCCGGGAGGGACTATTTTAAATATTATCAAATAAGATCAAGTATCAAACCTATGCTACCCACTTTAAGCTGGAACAGAATACCTTTAATTGAAAATATCCTAAGGCCCTCAATCAGAATTGACACACTTTATATCACTCTTCTTGAAAAATCACCAGACGACATGGAACACACTGAATTGGCATGGGCACACAGACTCGATAACCCAGAAATAGACATCGACAAGATTTTGGCACTAGCTTCTCAATTACTACTCTCTTCCAGCTTGAAGGCACAACTATATGAAACAATATACAATCTTTACTATACACCGGAAAAAATGTTTACATGGGGGAAAAGAATTAACGATCACTGCCCTAGGTGTAAACAAGGCCCCGCAACACTTTTGCATATGTTTTATGATTGCGATAAGTTGACACTACTGAAGAAAATGATTTGGGAATTTTGGGAGGAGGTCTTCGGGCGCAAACTGCCCGAGTCACCTACTATGTGTATGCTCGGATATGATAGCATGCTAAATTTGAACCACAATGAGGAAGCTATTCTTTTTATCGGAGCTGCAGTATATCGTATTATACTTGCCGCACGATGGAAGGAGAACGATCCTCCAAGCTTCCAAATGTGGCTGGCCCGATTCCTGGGCATATTCAATCATGAAACAGCAATCTATGCCACCAGGGGGGTGAAGGCAAAACTAAGAGGGGAAAGGATTTGGTGCCCTATCATGGCCTGGAGTGTTTCAGCTAAATCTAATAGAATATCTTAGTATTGTGATTTTATACAATGAATTATGACCCGCTATCATAGCTTGGAGTTATTCAGCTATATCAAATTGAATATCTTAGTATTGTGAAGATATACTGCAAGTATAATGTACTATGAATGTCTTAATTGTGTCTGTATATGATTTTCATCTCTTATACTATTTATTTTGTGAAAGATATATATCCATTTGTAAAGGAGTTCTCTAAATAAAAATAAAAAAATGAAACTGCAGCTCATACACTAACAGGGAGACATTCTGGGTTAAATGTAAGCTCTTATAACAGATCAATCACATAAGATCCGATGCATAGCTGCACCCGATGGGAGAACACACCTGCAGCTCATACACAAACCGGGAGACATTCTGTGTTAAATGTACGCTCTTACAACAGATCAATCACATAAGAACAAATGCATAGCTGCACCCGGTGTGAGTACACAACTGCAGCTCATACACTAACCGGGAGACATTCTGGGTTAAATGTACGCTCTTTCAACAGATCAATAACATAAGAACCAATGCATAGCTCCCCCCGGTGTGAGTATACAACTGCAGCTCATGCACTAACCGGGAGACATTCTGTGTTAAATGTACGCTCCTAAGACAGATGATCACATAAGAACCAATGCATAGCTGAACCCGGTGTGGGTACACACCTGCAGCTCATGCACTAACCGGGAGACATTCTGTGTTAAATGTACGCTCCTAAGACAGATGATTACATAAGAACCAATGCATAGCTGAACCCGCTTAGAGTACACACCTCCAGCTCATGCACTAACTGGGACACATTCTGAGTTAAATTTAGTCTCCTAAGACAGATCATTCACATAAGAACCAATGCATAGCTGAACCCGCTTAAATGATACACCTCCAGCTCATGCAATAACTGGGAGACCTTCAGAGTGAAATGTATGCGATTAAGACAGATCATTCTCATAAGAACCAATGCATAGTGGCACCCGGTGTGAGTACACAACTGCAGCTCATACACTAACCGGGAGACATTCTGGGTTAAATGTAAGCTCTTACAACAGATCAATCACATAAGAACAAATGCATAGCTGCACACGGTGTGAGTACACAACTGCAGCTCATACACTAACCGGGAGACATTCTGGGTTAAATGTAAGCTCTTACAACAGATCAATCACATAAGAACCACTGCATATCTGTGAGTACACACCTGCAGCGCCTGCACTAACTGGAAGACACCCTAAATTAAATGTATGCGATTAAGACAGACCAATCACATAAGAACCGATGCATAGCTGAACCCGGTGTGAGTACACAACTGCAGCTCATACACTAACCGGGAGACATTCTGAGTTAAATTTAGTCTCCTAAAACAGATAATCATATAAGAACCAATGCATAGCTGAACCCGCTTAGAGTATACACCTCCAGCTCATGCACTAACTGGGAGACATTCAGAGTTAAATGTATGCAATTAATACAGATCATTCACATAAGAACCAATGCATACCTGAACCCAGTATGAGTACACAACTGCAGCTCATACACTAACCGGGAGACATTCTGGGTTAAATGTAAGCTCTTACAACAGATCAATCACATAAGAACTAATACATAGGTTAAACCGGAGTGAGTACACACCTGCAGCTCATGCACTAACTATGAGACATTTTAAGTTAAATGTATGCAATTAAGACAGATCAATCACATAAGAACCAATGCATAGCTAAACCCGGTGTGAGTACACACCTGCAGCTCATGCACTAACTGGGAGACACCCTGAGTTAAATGTAGGTGATTAAGAGAGATCTATCACATGAGAACCAATGCATAGCCGAATCTGGTGTGAGTACACCCCTGCAGCTCATGCTCTAACCGGGAAACATTCTGGGTTAAAAGTATTTGATTAAGTCAGATCAATCACATAAGAACCGATGCATAGCTGATCCTGCTTTGAGTACACACCTGCAAATCCTGCACTACCTGGGAGACATTCTGAGTTAAATGTAGGCGATTAAGAGAGATCCATCACATAAGAACCAATGCATAGCTGAACCTGGTGTGAGTACACAACAGCAGCTCATGCACTAACCAGGAGACATTCTGAGTTAAATGTACACTCCTGACACAGATCAATCACATGAGTACCGATGCATAGCTGAACCTGGAGTGAGTACACACCTGCAGCTCATGCACTAACTGGAAGACAGTCTGAGTTAAATGTAGGCTCCTAAGACAGATAATCACATAAGAACCAATGCATAGCTGAAACTGCTTAGAGTATACACCTCCAGCTCATGCACTAACTGGGAGACATTCAGAGTTAAATGTATGCGATTAAGACAGATCATTCACATAAGAACCAATGCATAGCTGAACCCGGTGTGAGAACACACCTGCAGCTCATGTAATAACCAGGAGACATTCTGGGTTAAATGTATATAATCACATAAGAACCAATGCATATCTGATCCCGCTTAGAGTATACACCTCCAACTCATGCACTAACTAGGAGTCATTCAGAGTTAAATGTATGCGATTAAGACAGATCATTTGCATAAGAACCAATGGGGAAACATCCTTTACAACGGAACCGTTACAACGCGGTACCATTAAAACGCAGGATTTACAACGATAGTCGTTACAACGACTTTCGCTGGAGGGCGCTCTAGGATAGTGGATAGTTTAATTTACTATCCAACACTTTCCCTACTATCCACGGGGACTGGAGTTGGAATAGTAAATGAAACTTTTCACTATCCAGCGCCCCCCAACGCAAGTCGTTGTAACGACTTGCGTTGTTAAACCTGCGTCGTAAAGGTACGCGTTGTAACGGTTCGCGTTGTACCGTCATACATCCGAACCAATGTATAGCTGATCCCGGTGTGAGTACCCAACTGGAGCTCATGCACTAACCGCGAGACATTCTGGGTTAAATGTAAGCTCTTACAACAGATCAATCACATAAGAACTAATGCATAGGTACACCCGGAGTGAGTACACACCTGCAGCTCATGCACTAAGTATGAGACATTTTAAGTTAAATGTGTGCAATTAAGACAGATCAATCACATAAGAACCAATGCATAGCCGAACCCAGTGCGAGTACGCACGTGCAGCTCATGCACTATGAGTTATTCTGGGTTAAATGTAAGCTCTTACAACAGATCAATCACAAAAGAACCACTGTATAGCTGAATCTGGTGTGAGTACACACCTGCAGCTCATGCACTAACTGGGATTCACCCTGACTTAAATGTAGGTGATTAAGAGGGATCTATCACATGAGAACCAATGCATAGCCGAACCTGGTGTGAGTACACCCCTGCAGCTCATGCTCTAACCGGGAAACATTCTGGGTTAAAAGTATTTGATTAAGTCAGATCAATCACATAAGAACCGATGCATAGCTGATCCCGCTTTGAGTACACACCTGCAAATCCTGCACTACCTGGGAGACATTCTGAGTTAAATGTAGGCGATTAAGAGAGATCCATCACATAAGAACCAATGCATAGCTGAACCTGGTGTGAGTACACAACAGCAGCTCATGCACTAACCAGGAGACATTCTGAGTTAAATATACGCTCTTGACACAGATCAATCACATGAGTACCGATGCATAGCTGAACCTGGAGTGAGTACACACCTGCAGCTCATGCACTAACTGGAAGACAGTCTGAGTTAAATGTAGGCTCCTAAGACAGATAATCACATAAGAACCAATGCATAGCTGAAACTGCTTAGAGTATACACCTCCAGCTCATGCACTAACTGGGAGACATTCAGAGTTAAATGTATGCGATTAAGACAGATCATTCACATAAGAACCAATGCATAGCTGAACCCAGTGTGAGAACACACCTGCAGCTCATGTAATAACCAGGAGACATTCTGGGTTAAATGTATATAATCACATAAGAACCAATGCATATCTGATCCCGCTTAGAGTATACACCTCCAACTCATGCACTAACTAGGAGTCATTCAGAGTTAAATGTATGCGATTAAGACAGATCATTTGCATAAGAACCAATGGGGAAACATCCTTTACAATGGAACCGTTACAACGCGGTACCATTAAAACGCAGGATTTACAACGATAGTCGTTACAACGACTTTCGCTGGAGGGCGCTCTAGGATAGTGGATAGTTTAATTTACTATCCAACACTTTCCCTACTATCCACGGGGACTGGAGTTGGAATAGTAAATGAAACTTTTCACTATCCAGCGCCCCCCAATGCAAGTCGTTGTAACGACTTGCGTTGTTAAACCTGCGTCGTAAAGGTACGCGTTGTAACGGTTCGCGTTGTACCGTCATACATCCGAACCAATGTATAGCTGATCCCGGTGTGAGTACCCAACTGGAGCTCATGCACTAACCGCGAGACATTCTGGGTTAAATGTAAGCTCTTACAACAGATCAATCACATAAGAACTAATGCATAGGTTAACCCGGAGTGAGTACACACCTGCAGCTCATGCACTAACTATGAGACATTTTAAGTTAAATGTATGCAATTAAGACAGATCAATCACATAAGAACCAATGCATAGCCGAACCCAGTGCGAGTACGCACGTGCAGCTCATGCACTATGAGTTATTCTGGGTTAAATGTAAGCTCTTACAACAGATCAATCACAAAAGAACCACTGTATAGCTGAATCTGGTGTGAGTACACACCTGCAGCTCATGCACTAACTGGGAGACACCCTGACTTAAATGTAGGTGATTAAGAGAGATCTATCACATGAGAACCAATGCATAGCCGAACCTGGTGTGAGTACACCCCTGCAGCTCATGCTCTAACCGGGAAACATTCTGGGTTAAAAGTATTTGATTAAGTCAGATCAATCACATAAGAATCGATGCATAGCTGATCCCGCTTTGAGTACACACCTGCAAATCCTGCACTACCTGGGAGACATTCTGAGTTTAATGTAGGCGATTAAGAGAGATCCATCACATAAGAACCAATGCATAGCTGAACCTGGTGTGAGTACACAACAGCAGCTCATGCACTAACCAGGAGATATTCTGAGTTAAATATACGCTCTTGACACAGATCAATCACATGAGTACCGATGCATAGCTGAACCTGGAGTGAGTACACACCTGCAGCTCATGCACTAACTGGAAGACAGTCTGAGTTAAATGTAGGCTCCTAAGACAGATAATCACATAAGAACCAATGCATAGCTGAACCTGCTTAGAGTATACACCTCCAGCTCATGCACTAACTGGGAGACATTCAGAGTTAAATGTATGCGATTAAGACAGATCATTCACATAAGAACCAATGCATAGCTGAACCCGGTGTGAGAACACACCTGCAGCTCATCTAATAACCAGGAGACATTCTGGGTTAAATGTATATAATCACATAAGAACCAATGCATATCTGATCCCTCTTAGAGTATACACCTCCAACTCATGCACTAACTAGGAGACATTCAGAGTTAAATGTATGCGATTAAGACAGATCATTTGCATAAGAACCAATGGGGAAACATCCTTTACAACGGAACCGTTACAAAGCGGTACCATTAAAACGCAGGATTTACAACGAAAGTCGTTACAACGACTTTCGCTGGAAGGCGCTCTAGGATAGGGGATAGTTTAATTTACTATCCAACACTTTCCCTACTATCCACGGGGACTGGAGTTGGAATAGTAAATTAAACTTTTCACTATCCAGCGCCCCCCAACGCAAGTCGTTGTAACGACTTGCGTTGTTAAACCTGCGTCGTAAAGGTACGCGTTGTAACGGTACGCGTTGTACCGTCATACATCCGAACCAATGTATAGCTGATCCCGGTGTGAGTACACAACTGGAGCTCATGCACTAACCGGGAGACATTCTGGGTTAAATGGAAGCTCTTAAAACAGATCAATCACATAAGAACCAATGCATAGGTTAACCTGGTATGAGTACACACCTGCAGCTCATGCACTAACTATGAGACATTCTAAGTTAAATGTATGCAATTAAGACAGATCAATCACATAAGAACCAATGCATAGCCAAACCCAGTGCGAGTACGCAAGTGCAGCTCATGCACTATGAGTCATTCTGGGTTAAATGTAAGCTCTTACAACAGATCAATCACATACGAACCGATGTAAATCCGAACCCGCTGTGAGTACACACATGCAGCTCATGCACTGACCGGGAGACATTCTGAGTTAATTGTAAGCTCTTAAGACAGATCAATCACATAACAACCGATGCATAGCCGAACCCGGTGTGAGTACACACCTGCAGCTCATGTAATAAAGGGGAGACATTCTGGGTTAAATGTATGTGATTAACACAGATCAATAACATGAGAACCGATGCATAGCTGAACCGACTTTGAGTACACACCTGAAGATGCTGCACTAACTGGGAGACATTCTGAGTTAAATGTAGGCGATTAAGAGAGATCCAAAGAACCAATGCATAGCCGTACCTGGTGTGAGGACACACCTGCAGCTCATGTAATAACCGGGAGACAATCTGAGTTAAATGTATTTGATTAAGACAGATCAATCACATAAGAAGCGATGCATAGCAGATCCCGTTTTGAGTACACACCTGCAAATTCTGCACTAACTGGGAGACATTCTGAGTTAAATGTAGGCGATTAACAGCCTGATTCATCAAGGAACCGTTTTGCGAGTCTCTAATAGAGATTCATAAGGAATCGCTATTAGAGACTCGCAAAACGGTATTCATGTAGGAATCGCAAAATAAAATGCTATTCCTACACATTCCTTATTTGCGATTAGCAAATTGCTAATCGCAAATGAGGAAAAACTCCCCATTCATTCCTATGGGCCAAAAGGCCCATAGGAATGAATGGGGAGTATTCCTTATTTGCGATTAGCAATTTGATAATCGCCAATAAGATTGCGATTTGAAGGGTGCCAGGGGTGTCCAAAGAACACTCCGTAGCACCCCTTAAATGCACATTTGAACAGGTGTTGCGCACACACATGTCCAAAGGACATGTGTGTGTGTAACATGCAAAAGAAAAAAGTGCACTAAAGTGCTTTTTACTCTTTTTTCGCAATTTACCACCAAGTCGGACTTGGTGGTAAATTGCGACCAAATATTGCGATTTCGCAATTTCTAATTGGTTGATGAATTGCATTTAAGGAATCTCTATTAGAGATTCCTTAAATCCAATTCCTCGCAAATATGCGATTTCGGTAATAGCGATTTTTGCATTTGGGATGATGAATCCCGAATGCAAACATCGCACTCGCAAAGGGCCAGATTCTCAGAATCTGGCCCTTTGCGAGCGCAAAACAGCTTGATGAATCAGGCTGTAAGAGAGATCAGTCACATAAAAACCGATCCTTAGCTGAACATGGTGTGAGTACACACCTGAAGCTCATGGACTAACCGGAGGACATTATGATTACAATGTATGAGATTAAGAGAGATCAATCACATAAGAACTGATGCATAGGTGAACTCAATGTGAGAACAAACCTGCCGCTCATACACTAACCGGGAGACATACTGAGTTAAAAGTATCTGATTAAAAGAGATCAATTACATAAGAACCGATGCATAGGTGAACTCAATGTGAGTACACACCTGCAGCTCATTTGTGGTATTGGGTTCTCCAGGCCTACATACTCCGCAGAATACCCTCTACACCATAAGAACTGTTGGCCCGGAAACTAGAAAATGCAAAAGACAAGTTTATTAAGACCCCATGGGGTGGTGGTACATTCCTACAGCACCCTTCGGCAATGCAAGAAGTATCACACCGAACATCGGTGTAAGTCCTTCTTTTATACAGTTTTACAGACATTAAAAGATGGGCGGTACATGGTTACAGAGTTTTAGGTACATATATGGTCATTTTTGGAACACAGCCAACTCATGGGAGGAGTTACAACACCAGTGGTCAGTTTGGCGGAACATTCCTAAACGGTGACTGGTCAGTCGAAACTGCGCATGTGCGAGCTTGACCGTTACTAAAAATAGCCTGTTGCTGGGCAAACTCAAGTGGTCAGTGGTATAGAGAAAGGACCAAAGGGCATGCTGACCACGAGGCGATGCATCCTCTAAAATGGCCGCCGTAACATACAAAATGGCGTTTAACAACTATGGTCAAGATAAAGGAATAATGTGTAGCAAAGCTTAACGCTAACCCAGTCATTTTTCAAAAACACAATGTGGACAGTGGACCACTTTTAACACCCTACAAGCACCAATCCAACTATTTCCAATATTTGCATTTAAATTGTTTTTCAAAATCGTGTGCAATATTCAGAATACTCCCTGTCCAGAGAGTATAACCCAGCAGCTTTGGGTAAACACGAGATTTGCAACAAGTTCCGAAATGCACCACTTTGACAGTCAAAATTACACCATATGTCGGTGAAAAAGTCTATATTTGAAAGAAGATAATCCAAATAAAAGAGCGCTGAGTCCAAAATTTGCAAGCAAGTGTTCAGGATTCTTTTAATTTTCAGATCGAAATGCCAGCCAACGCGTTTCGTTCCTTCAAGGGGAACTTCTTCAGGGCAGTAATGAGAGATGACAAGTATAAGGATTTCCTGAGCCGGGATCAAAGATTAACCATAGTTATATATATCCTATGTCTGAATGTCGACGAGTAGGTCGGGTCACCAGATATCAATTTCAGAAAGGTAGTTGCCTTATATCTTCCAAAAGGAATACACCTTATGAAAGCCTTCCTGCAGATATTTCAATTATCTCTATTGTTTCTTATTTTTCATTTCTTCATCATTAGTATCAATGAGCTGTAAAGTTTCTTGCTGAATTATACCTTTAAATATTTTGAAAGTTCGTATTATTCAATGACACTTGTTCCAATTTGGAAATCCCTAATCGACTCTGGCGATGTAGTCACATTCAGGTAGTTACCTGTGGGGGCCCCAATCGATATCCCCAGTCGGCGTTTCCACAGTGCTCGCGCCTGGTCTGCTCCGGCCAATGCCAGTCATTGTCAAATTACGACAGACGACCCTTTTAGCGTTTAGCTGAAGCTACCTCATAATGGACATAATCAGGATACTCATCTTCTATATCAATGGACATAATTTGGGCCACTTCTTTATGAATTATTTGTTCATGTTTGGCAAAAGCTCGTCTGGATGGAATACAGGCTGATAGACACATAGAACATAATGCAGGGCCACATTGAATACATAAGCATAAGAAGAAGAATATCCCAATTATTATACATAGAATCGTCAGTAACTTCCAGCCCCATGTACTAAGCATTGACCAGAACCACCCCGCAAAGGTCCATGTACCATTGTCAGGATGTATCTCAGCAGCAATTTTATGTAATTTGGATATGGCATCATACACAGATGGTCAATTATCTGGCACGTAAACACAGCAACTATTTCCGATAATGCGGCATGCCCCCCCTCGGTCGGCTAGAACTACATCTAGAACCATCCGGTTCTGGAGCGTTACAATTCTAGAGATCTCAAGCTCCTCAGTTAAATTCCCTAATGCAAAAGCAGTATCATTGGCAACAGCTTCAACAACATGAGTCAATCGTCGTATTTTTCGGCTATTCAGAGCAGCTCCCACAAAAGAAAACAACCCCAAATTGAAGTCAACATATTGTTGCGGTGCGGTATCTGTTTGATCAATATCATCAAAAACTACTGCTCTCTTGACTCTGTTCAATATAAAGTCATGGTATAATACGTAATCATTATGATACATGGGCGGAGCAATAAATACAGGGGGCAATACAAAAGAGATGTAGCATGTTCCTAACCATCCTAAAGGGAGACGATGATAACCTTTATTACCTCATATGAAGTACGTATTTCGGGAGGCCACAAATGAAATGCCAATCGGGGTATCAAAGGTGAGAGTGGTGTTACATTCACTTCTGCCTACTGGGATTGTACCTTTATTACGTACACAAAGATCGGCCTTGGTATCAATGACATTAATACCATGAGAATTGGACATGTTAACATTTCGATGATTGCTGTAAACTCGTCGTGCAGACACATTGTCCGGGCGGTACTCTTCCCATTCAAACTTAGTACCTTCAGCTTGTGGATAGCCATCTCGATCATTAAAGCAAATTTTATTCAAACGAAAAAGAAGCCCCCCTTTTGTTGGCCAGCGCAAAGTGAACAGGAGAGTGTACCAGGCGTTGCAAGACCCATTATGAGATTTGATTTTGATTTGATTGGGGGGTTTTGTATAGCGCTCTATCGCTCCGAGGAGCATCTTGGCGCTGGATGTGAATTGTGTGAATCAAGAAGGGGAGGAGGTGTATCAACCCCAGAAGATGTTCCAGAATTAGACCAGGGCTTTACAGGTAGTAGCTGTTTGATTGTAGATCCAGGTTTTGATGGCTTTCCTGAATTTACTTTCGCATGAGATTTCCCGGATTTGGGGAGGGAGTTTGTTCCATGCTCTTGGTCCTTTGACCGTCAGAGACTTTCCTCCTCTGGTGGATAGTCGAAATTTTGGGATGATCATTAGGTTGGCCGTGGCAGATCTTTGAGAGAACAGGAGTGGGATAAGCGGTGTGCCTCCTTTCTTTTGATGCCCAGGTAACATCCCACATACCCAGCAGTTAGAAGTGTTCGTCATATTGTGAGTGTGATGCAGAATTTGAATGAAGCTATTGTTCAAATAAGTCTGTCGGTGCCGTTCTTCATGGTATGGTAGGGTGAAATGAAAATGTTCAGATGGAGCCGGGGTAGTCGGCAGCAAATGTTCTCGCACAGGTACCACAAGTTCTACTACCCAGGCTATCACAGCTATTACTACAATTGTCAATACAAATAATACAGCACCAAGAATTCGTTTGTCTCGTGCTGCAGAAGACGCCATAGTTCAAAAGTTCACAATGTCTCAAATGTACAACTAAAAAATAAGAATATGAGTGCTGAGCTCCGAGGTAGCCGTTGTTTTCTTCTCCGGGGTCAAGACGGGTGTCGCTACACTTGGCAGAACTGGTCCCCCCCCCTTGAGATTCCCGGCTTCCGTTTCACAAACCCCAAAGCGGTAACTCAACCAGTCTCGCACCAAAAAAAAATTGTTCTTATCGTGGTCGCAGATTATATCTTTCTCATCCAGAAGCAGTGTGGTCCGGGAAGGCTCCCTCCGATTCGGCAGACGTCACAGCTGGGCTCTTCTCTTCGTCCAAGATGTCTCGGTAGTCAGACAACGCTGTTGGGCTCACCAGATCCGGAGAGAAACGACAGCAGTGAGTAGAGTGCACCCACCGCTTCCTGTTGGTAACTCGCACAGCCGTTCGAGTTGCGAGCAATACCTGCTCGGGCCACGCCACCTCGGTTCCAAGCTGTTCGTTCTCTCAAACGAGCGAATCATCACATGGTCGCCAGGACGAAGATTTTGAGCCTCTCCAATGGAATTGTCAGGGAGCGCTTCTCGAACCTGTTGATGAATGGAGAGTAAATCATTTGTTAATCGTGCCAAATAATCGTTCATCATTATACAAGGCACATCATGTAACAATCGAGGCTTAGGAACTCCCCATATGTTCATCGGCCTCCCAAACACCACTTCATAAGGTGTGAGGCCAGTTCGGGAATGGGGCACTGATCTAATAGAGAGTAATGCTAAAGGCAAGGCATCCGGCCACTTCAAAGACGTGGATGCCACAATCTTTGCCAACTTTAGTTTCAAAGTAGCATTGTACCGTTCAACAAGACCTGCTGACTGAGGATGGAACACAGCATGAAACTTCTGCTGGATTCCCAATCCCTTCAACACGTACTCCACAATTTTCCCAACAAAATGGGGACCATTGTCGCTCCACAAAAATTTGCAAACGCCATATCGCGGGAAGTACTCTTTAAGCAAAACCTTAGCCGTTGTCAACGCTGTATTATCCTTCAGGGGGAAGGCCTCAACCCATTTACTGAAAGCACACACCACCACTAAGACATACTTAAGGTTATTGCAACGCTCAAGCTGGATGTAATCCATTTGCAGTACTTCAAACGGTGCAGTAGGTGGAACGAACCCTCCTTTCGGAGTATGTGTCCCTTTTGCAGGATTATGCTGTAAACATATCAAACAGGTCTGTACTACTCTCTTGGCTGTATTGGCAATCTCAGGATGCTCCCAAACTCGCGTTAGCATTCGAGTAATTGCAAGAGCTCCAACATGTGCCAACCCATGTGTCATCTGGACCATCGCTTGCAAGTAAGCTGCACCATTAATTATAATGGGGTTACCCAGTGACCCTCAGAACCTGGGTATTACGTGATATGCAAAAAGTGGTTCTGTCGGATTGTATTCAATTTCTTTGATTTAAACAATTATGTCATGGGATTACTCATATGCATTTTTTCATGAAAAAACATTGAAAGGAAGAAAGCACACACCAAACGTTATATTTCTGGTTCGCAAAGTTGTAATTATTCAATCACTTTGCAGAACATTGGTTTTCTTTAGTATTTTAAAAGACGGTTGTCCATATACATTGAGAACGTGATAACAATAAATAAGTGCAGCAGTGAATAATTGTGATCTGTGACTAGTGGTGACTGTTATGGTGATACAGTTTCGTGACAGATGCAATTTAGATACACTGGTCCAGCAATAACTTCAATTCACTCAAACAGTATTGCAAATCATATTTTTTCTGTTGAGATGTAGTGAGGACCAATTGGTGGATTAGCGTCGACGTTTCGACCCTGCGGTATGGTGCCAGTTTATTTGCAACCGTATCGGGTCTTCATCAGGACAAGAGGGGGGACAACCTGAAAGTGGGAGGTGTCTAATTCTTAACCTCTGTGGGATGATTATTCTTCTACTGGATCTTGGTATCTCTGTAAATGAATTTATCACCGTCCGGTGACGAATTCGGGTTTGAAGTGCCGCAGTGACTCGAGAGCGGGAGAGAGATACAGACGTTTACTGTAATACTCCTCAAGTGATCGCGGCTGCGGCACTTCAAACCCGAATTCGTCACGCTTCAATTTCTTGCATGGTACATAGTCTGCCTGCATCTGGATAATTGTCATTCAAAATAACCCGCACTCCTTCAGGAGCGCAGCGTATCGTTGCTCGGAAATATTTGAGCAAATCTATGCCCATAATATTGTCTGGGGTATCGGGCGACAACAAAAATGGACAAAGACCAAAATGCAAGAGGTTGTGATAATGGGCTTGGAGAGGGTGTGCCATCGAACCCTATACACGTAATCATTTCGCCAGACAGGGGAGCCCTTGGAACCAAGTTTTTAGACAGAGCACTACGAGTAGCTCCTGTGTCAACTAAAAACTGATCAGTAGAACCCAAAACGCCAGCTGATACATATGGACCTCTTTGATCTACTGGCACTTCAACCGATTCCACACCCCATCCTACGCAATCCTATGCATGCACATAATCCTGACTCTCCACGTTCTCACCCTCCGATATCTGATACTGATTTCGTCGATCAAAAGTATTTCGTTCATCCGGACCACGACCCCTCGCCTCAAACCTACCACGATCACTTCCTCCACCTCTCTCTCCCGAATAACTATTCCGTGTCCTTCCACCTCCTCGACCACGCTGACTACGTTGCTCACGAAGCACCGGACAATCTTCAGCCCAATGCCCAAACTCTTTACAATATGCGCATTGGTCCTCAGCAATATCGATACGACCATACGACGCATTACCCCCGCTTTCTTATCAACACTGTCTTTAGCCTCTAATTCCTGCCGCTCATAATACTGAGCCATAGTTAAGAAAGACGCAGGGGTCGCCGTGGTCCAAGAACTTTCACTAGTTTTCAACCGTTTTGCAATCTCCGGCAGGAGATTAGCCACATACTTGTCGACAAACAGATGCCTACCCGTATCATCTGTTAACAATTGCCCACTGTAATCATGAAACGCTTCTTCGAAACGTGTGAAGAAGTCAGATACCAACTCGTCTTGTTTCTGTTTGCACGAGGCTAACATAGTCCAATCAATCTTTTTAGGGGGAACAAGCTTTTTCAATTTATTCAAAATAGCTTTTGGGAGATCTAAAATCAGCTGACAGGGTTTACATGCAGGCTCCCTATCTAAATCAGCCTGGCTTATATCTTTCCAATTTGCACCTAACATCGTTTGATCATCAAATTTACGAATTGCTCTCCACATATCCGGGGGGAGTATTAATCCAAAGAAAAGATCTATATCAACAAGTGTCATAACACAGGAAGAAATAGCCCCCTCCACTCCTTCATAAAAAGCTGCCGGATTTTTACGGGGATCGGGTAAAGCGTTTTTCAATGCCATAACATCCGCTCTATTCCAAGGCGTATACACCCAATTATATATAAAATACCCTTTTGCATCCCCGGACAATTTATCATCGCTGGTACCTTGCCCTTTAGGGGAAACATATAAAGGTGCAGCTTCACGCATAGGCATAACATGCACTTTAGAACTCTTATCTGCTCCAAAGATAGAACACTCTTTGGTTAACTCCGTCGACCCCGGCACAGACTTCTCTGATGCTTTTCGTACTTCCCGCAATCTGGACGCCTCATCCCGTAGCTGGACCAATCGTAAGAAAAAGGCATCCGCATCTGAAAGAACAAATAAAACCTTTACGCATATTCTCATGATGGACTGACATATCCTTAGGTTCTAAATCCTCTGAATTCTTACGAAATCGTTCAATAACTTCGTCTGCAAAGGTATTTAAAAAACACAACTGTTCTCGTTCTGACCATTTATTCCTTTCAGCATTAATCTCTGACATAGTTATCCTATTTAAATTCAATTTCCTAGCGAAACCGCGCAATTCCGCTGCTCTATTAGCAGTTAACCTCGTATTCGCACTATCTCGTTCTTCATCACCGAAGTCCTCGTCCGGGGCCGTAGGCTGAACATACGGAGGCGGAGACCGATCTAATAATGAAAAATCATCAACTTCATTAGTAAGGACAGGATAAAGCGGACGTCGAATAGGAAATTGACCACTCGTTTGCAAATTACGTTCCCGTGCCTCCCTCTCTTTCTTCTCCTGCAACTCCTTCTCCTCCAGCTGTAAAGCTTTATCTCGAGCAGCCTTGCGCTGCTCTTTTTCCGCCAAGGCAATCTCACGCTTCATTCGTTCACGCACTGCTTTCTCCCACATTCGCACACAGTCAAACATATTCTGTCTAGACCTACGTTGAAACAAACATTGCTCCACAAACTGAACCTTTCGTAAATCAAACGACCCATGTAGTGGCCATTGCAACTCGGGATCATACTTAGTGTATTTGTTCCATAATTTACTATACAATATAGGGGGAAGGCCGAATTTAATATACATTTCACGGTAAGGAGTCCCCTCTGGGGGAGCCGGCTGAGATTCGTTTAATCTGTACGTGGTACCATTCCCAAGACATCACATCCCTCGGAGTGTGCTTAAAACAGGCATGTTCAAAAAGTACCACGGAAACGTGAAACCGTAAAAAATGGCACTTACTATACTTCACACAAATGTGCCGCTCAAAGTACAAACAAAGGTAGAGAAACATCTCTACATGCCTGCCTATGTGAAGTGCACTACACATATAGGTTCGAATTCATAGACTCAAATGTTAGCTAACTCAAAACATATTCATATTCATAGAACCACAGTAAGCGTCCGTAGACTACCTTACCAATCCCAATTCTTACCCCAAATCTCAAATATCCAGGTTCCAACTGCCAAGGTCTTTGATCAAATCAGCCAAACCGGCACTGTACGGCAACGCAGACGAGCAGGATCTCAGTCAGGGACCGGCGCCACCTGGAAGGTTAGATCAGAAGGAAGGGAAGAAAACACCGTGGGTGCCAAGACTCGGGTCACTCGGTGGCAGCGTACGCGTCCATGGCGAGTTTCCAATCCTTCGTCACGACCTCTCCTTCGGGCATCCGAGTCGCCGATGAATCCCTTCGTGGTCGCCAATTTGTGGTATTGGGTTCTCCAGGCCTACATACTCCGCAGAATACCCTCTACACCATAAGAACTGTTGGCACGGAAACTAGAAAATGCAAAAGACAAGTTTATTAAGACCCCATGGGGTGGTGGTACATTCCTACAGCACCCTTCGGCAATGCAAGAAGTATCACACCGAACATCGGTGTAAGTCCTTCTTTTATACAGTTTTACAGACATTAAAAGATGGGCGGTACATGGTTACAGAGTTTTAGGTACATATATGGTCATTTTTGGAACACAGCCAACTCATGGGAGGAGTTACAACACCACTGGTCAGTTTGGCGGAACATTCCTAAACGGTGACTGGTCAGTCGAAACTGCGCATGTGCGAGCTTGACCGTTACTAAAAATAGCCTGTTGCTGGGCAAACTCAAGTGGTCAGTGGTATAGAGAAAGGACCAAAGGGCATGCTGACCACGAGGCGACGCATTCTCTAAAATGGCCGCCGTAACATACAAAATGGCGTTTAACAACTATGGTCAAGATAAGGGAATAATGTGTAGCAAAGCTTAACGCTAACCCAGTCATTGTCAAATTACGACACATGCACTAACTAGGAGACATTCTCAGTTAAATATAGGCGATTAAGACAGATAATCACATAAGAACCGATGCATAGGTGAACTCAATGTGAGTACACACCAGCAGCTCATGCACTAACCGAAAGACATTCTGAGTTTAAAGTATCCGATTAAAAGAGATCAATCACCTAAGATCCGATGCATAGCTGAACCCGATGTGAGTACACATCTGCAGATAATACACTAACCGGGAGACATACTGAGTTAAATGTAAGCTCTTAAGACAGATCAATCGAGGGGCGTGGCTCGGCATTCAAACAGTATGGCGGCGTTTGAATGAGGCTCCTGGGACTGGTGCGGCGAATTCGCACTCGCAGATTACCTAGTGCGAAGCTGCTCGGAGAAATGCTCATCTAAGTAGATGCTCATCTCGGCGTGAGTCTGCCCGATGCTCCTCACAATTGCAAAGTGGCTATTTGAAGAGGTAAACACCTGAATGCGAGGTTGGTTTAACGCAACCGCCATTTTTTTTGTCTTGTCTTTGCCGCGTTTGTTTTACTTTTCCCTTGAAGCGGCAGGAATGGATTAAAAGGCTGAGCGCTCCTACATGCACTATCAAAAATTCGTGCTTTGATGCTTTTAATAAAATTTTAAGGTGGTAAAACATCCATATTCGCGTATATTGGGCGTAACTAAAGCTATGCTTTCTGCAAACATCCTTCACTGTCCTGTTACATGTAATTGGAGGTAAGTAAACCTTGCTTTCGGCAGACATCATTCAATGTCCTATTACATGTAATTAGAGGTAAGTAACGCTATGCTTTCAGCAAACATCTTTCACTGTCCTATTACATGTAATTAGAGGTAATAAAGCTATGTTTTCATCAAACACCCTTCACTGTCCTATTGCATGTAATTGGGTGAGAGTAAATGTATGCTTTCCCCAAACATCCTTCACTGCCCTATTAAATGTAATTGGAGGTAAGTAAAGCTGTGCTTTTTAGAAACACGTTCACTATCCTATAACATGTAATTGTGGGGGTTTAAAGATATGCTTTCTGCAAACATCCTTCACTACCCTATTACATGTAATTGGAGGTAAGCAAAGTAATGCTTTCTGCTGATGTAAATATATAATTTACCGTCTTAATTTCTATGCAGGTAAGTACTTAATCAATAATAACTCAAATCGGAAAGAAAAAACCAGAGTCCGTGGTGTTAGAGTTCTTAGGGGTTTTATTCCTCAAAAAGGAATGGTCAAGACCAGAATATCATGTTCTTCCCACCGCAGGGGTGGAAGAAGGGATAGAGCGCTACATTTTATTGACAGTACATAGCTTATATACTTAATTCATGTCATAGAAAACAGTACAGTAGGCGTAGCAGCTGAGAGGAGACAAGATAACAGTATCCACGTGTTACTAGTACGTAATCAGAAGGCGTGGACTAGGCGTGAACTAGAGGTGTGTGCTAGAAACGTCACAGGTAGGTGTCACTAGGGGGTGGCACCAAACAGAAATGTTGCAATGTCAGCAGAAATCGGAAGCTTGGATGCGCGCGCAGCTGCATGACGTGTGATAGACGTGAAACTGGAGGGTGCAGGGGACTTGACATTTACACTGACGGAAAGAGACAGAAGTCTGGCATGTCAGATCAACTTGTACTTCTATCATATCTGATATCTGATGTTTGGGAACCATATTATCTGGACAGAAAGGTCTCTGGGGCAGAAGCTATTCTATACTGACTGTGAGTGCGTGTATAAGCGCCTAAGCGTCTGCATGAGAAGCGTGGGGGCATGGGGCCTTCCATGGGAGCATGGTAACAGAGGCTGTGAATTACTTGCACGGAGACAGGTCGGCCCTTTGGCCCTGTAGCTGAGGGGGATGTTTACTGAAGCTAGTAGGCAGGAATGCATTTTCGAGGAGCGGAACAGATAACTCGAAGGTTATAGTCAGTCTTGGCAGGCAGCAGGCTGAGCTGAGCGCGGTGGGCCGCGCTGGAAGTAAGTCAGAGTTCACGGGTACAGAGGCAGCCTGGGCTGAGGCTTTCAGAATCAGAAGCCAGAAAAGAGGCTCGATGGCAGAAATTCAGGGCCTACCTTGCCAGAGCTGAAAAACATGTAAGGTACACTACAAAAAGACGTTGGCATAGCATACTTAGGAACGGACTATTTAATCCATTCAGGGTGGATCTGAAAGAGGACATGTTAACGTTGGACGCAAATGTATTTGCGTCTTCATAGCTGGCACAGGAGGGAAGTTACATGCACTTTAAGCTGGTACATGGAGACGGTGGGGTACGCGCTAGGGAACACAACTTGACCATAAAATTTATATTTCCTCATTCCCTCCTTGTTCCCTACGGACCCTTCATGATATATCGATCCTCATGAATCAATCAGTTTGTTCTTGTAACATCATTTGCTCTTCTTTCTTTCTTTTGCGCTTTGAGAGAAAACTGGAATGTTCAATACAAGATGTGGCACACAGTCCACAAATCGCTGGCCCGCACTGCAGGCACAGGCAGCAACTGAATACTAGGACTAGGCCAATGCCTAGGAAGGATAGGATCTTCCATCCCCAAGCGGTTAACGTTGTCCAGAACCAACCGGACCAAGTCCAGGTGCCTGGATTCTGATGTATCTGATTTGCAATTTTATGGAGACGTGAAATAGCTTGATATACAGATGGTGCGTTTTGTGGAATGAAAACACAGCAACTTGACCCGATGACCTTACAAGCTCCACCTCTATCTGCCAAGATGACGTCAATAACAAGACGATTCTGAAGGACAACAACCCGCATGGCGGACTGCTCTTCGGTTAAGTTACCTAGGGCGGAGGCAGTTTCATTCACTACTGCTTCAAGTGTTCTAGTTAATCTGCGTATTAGTTTACTATTTTGAACAGGTCCTAAAAAGAAAAAGAATCCTTTATTAAAATCGGTGTACTGTTCCCATGCCGTTTCTGTGTAGTCGACAAGTGGGATATCTCTTCTGGGTCTATTCTTTACTAGATTTGTATTTCTGTGGTAATCAGGAGGAGCTAGGAAAACAGGTGGCAGAAGGAATGCAATGTAACAGGTACCATCCCAATCTGGAGGTAGGCGTATGTATGCGGTATGACCACAAACAAAATAAGAATGACGAATAGCTTTAAAGGACGATTTACCATGATCACTGAATTCGACCACAGTAGTGCATTTACTATGACCTAAGTGTACTGAACCTTTCTTCCTGATACATAATTCACCAGTGACTGGTAATACTGACATAACGGGTAGAACTGGTGCGGCTTCGGATTCAACAGTAAGAATCATAAGGCTAATTGTGTAATTACCTAATCCATATACTTCATTTTCTAGATCAGTTCCTATTCTAGTGGGGAGTCCCTCCTTATCAGGGTAACAGACGTCGAGCAGGACCAAGTTCAAGTTTCCCCAAACCCAGCCCCCGTCGAAAACAGCAATATCAGGATCTAAGGAATTAATTATTTTAAACCATGCACCACAGGAGCCATTGTGAGTGAACGGGTACGGAAAGAGGGGCAGAGCTCCCTTGTAATTCTGGTAGGGAGGGAGTCGGCCACATATCCAGCAGTCTGTAGCATTGTTAGTTTGATGGGAATGGTGCAGCATACTAATGAATGTGTTGTTGCGCAGCGCAAGTCTGTAGGAGAGTTCGTGTGGAGGTAACTCGCTAAAAGTGTGTTCAGCAGAGACATTGTAAGCAGATTGTTCACGCTTGAAAATAGGGTAGTAGATAGGGAGAAGTATACTTGCAACTATTATCAGAAGACTTAGAAAAAACATTATTAACAATGTCACTATACAGTGACTACGCAGTGATTTGCAGTATGTACGTTTCTTGAATTCTCTCTCTCTCTCTCTATCTCGATCTAGGGGATACATGTCAGAAACTATTTAACCGATTCACCTAGGGGAGGACTTAAACAATTAAACTGTCTGACTTGCTAGATCGGAGCTTGAGTCTGTACTCCTCTTGGGGAGTTTTTTCTCGTTCGGAAGTTTTAAAGTCACTGGGCTCGATACAGTCTTTGGAAGGGGTGGATGAGCCTGGGTCGGATTTCAGTTCATTACACAGTTTAACATGGCTCATGTGGACCCACCCCTTCCTGCCCTCAACCTTCACCGCTGTCCTCGTAGTAAGTAGAACGGTCTTCGGCGATTTCCAGCGGGGCTCCAACGGACTTTTCCGGTCGAAGTTCCTTATGAGGATCAGATCACCTGGACGGACATCATGCGGCTTTACATCAGTGTTGTCAGGGAAGGCTGCGGCAACCTGTGAACGACATGATTGGAGTGCAGACATCAAGGAGGCAAGGTAATCTGTCAACATATTGCAATCAACATCAGTAATTTTCTTCGGAATGGGCGTCCCCCACATATTCGGTGGTCTACCAAAGACCACTTCGTACGGGGATAGTCCTGATCTCGAATGGGCAACCATCCTCATATAGAACAGTGCCACGGGCAGGGCGACTATCCAGTCGACCCCTTTCTCTTTACATATTTTAGCAAGTCGTGTCTTTAATGTCTGATTATGCCTCTCCACAAGGCCTGCGGCTTCGGGATGTCGGACACAATGGAATTTCCACTGGTATCCTAGCAATAAAGAAACTTCTTTCATTAATTCGGATGAGAATGGCTGACCATTATCTGAGTACACGACACGAGGCAAGCCGTACCGTGGGAAGAATTCACGAACCAACTGCCTGGCAGTGGTCGGAGCAGTGTAATCTGGGACTGGGTATGCTTCGGTCCAACGGGACAGAGCACAAACAACTACGAGAACATATTTAAAACCTCGACAACGGTCCATCTGGATATAATCCATCTGGAGGACTTCAAAAGGGTGATCGGGAGGATGAAATCCACCTTGCTCTACAGGGACGCTTTTACCTGGATTGAACTGACAACAGATCATGCAAGTACGCACTTTCTGTTTTGCTGCTGCTCGTAAGTGTTTATTGTTCCAAAGATTTTGTAAACTGTCTAGCATCGCTTTTTCTCCTAGATGTGCTGGACTATGTACTGTATTAATCATGACTTGAACCATAGAGTCAGGGAGAAACCATGTAGATTTTCCCTTCGTCACCCAACCTTGATCTGTTTGGATCCCTCCTAGTTCAATCCATTTCTTTATTTCTTCCGGGGTAGCATGTGTCTGAATATCGATAACATCTAGTGTGGGATCCCTGACTGTCATACAATGTGTCGGTCCTATTATCTTTGTCATGTCAGTTGTCTGAGTATGAGTCAGTGCTGTATGTTTTGCTGTCTGGTCTGCCAGGTCGTTACCCTGGGAAACAGAATCTGTGACTTTAGTATGTGCTTTACACTTCATGACGGATATTCCTGAAGGCAGATGTATTGCTTCTAACAGTGCTTGAATGAGGGGACCATGTTGGATCTTGGCACCATGAGAGGTCAGAAAACCTCGTTCTTGCCATAACATGCCGAAGTCGTGTACAACTCCGAACGCATAACGGGAATCAGTGTATATGTTGACATTTCTGTTCTTGGCTAGAATACAGGCTCGGGTCAGAGCAATAAGCTCTGCTGCTTGAGCGGACAGTGTGTCAATACGATGTGTTTCTTTAACTTCGGTTTCAGTGGTCACTGCATATGCGGCCACTAATTCTCCTGTACTTGTTCGCATACATGAACCATCCACATAAAGTGTCAGGTCTGGATTTGTCAATGGAACATCTGTTAAGTCTCGTCGGGGCTTTGTTACTGCATTAATGATCTCTATGCAATCATGCGGGGCTGGATCTGTCATAATTGTAGGTAACAGTGTTGCGGGGTTCAGAATGCTGCAGCGTCTGATCTCTATGTGTGGCTGGAATAGCGTTAATTCGTAACCTGTCAGTCGTGCTATAGTCAAGTGTTGAGTCTGAGTTCTGTTTAAAAGAACCTCTACAGAGTGTGGAACTTGTACTGTTAACTGATGGCCTAAAACAATTGAATCGCTCTGTCTTATTGCTAACGCTGTTGCTGCTACTGACTTTAAGCACGCAGGGAGTGCCTGGGCTACTGAGTCCAATGTACTAGAAAAATAAGCGCAAGGCTTATGTGAACCTGCTTGGTCTTGAGTGAGGACAGACAATGCTGTACCATCACGTTCTGTAACAAAAAGTGTAAACGGTTTGCTGTAACATGGTGTCGCTAAAACTGGTGCTTGACATAATGCTTTCTTTAATTCCTCAAAGGCTTGTGTATGTTCCTGAGTCCAAGGGAGGGCAGTCGAAGTTGCTGCCTCCTGCGTCGTAAACTGGATGAGTGGTTTAGCTAGAAATGCATATTGAGGAATCCATTGTCTGCAGTACGAGGTGAGGCCTATAAAGGCCCGCACTTCCTTTTGTGTCTGGGGTTGTGGCATATTTACAATTAACTGAATGCGATCGGGAGTGAGCTGTCTCCCCACTTTGGACAGCAAGTGACCCAAGTACACAACTTGCTGAACACAGAATTGTAGCTTCGAAGGAGACACCTTGTGTCCCTTGTCTGCCAGAAAATGTAAAACTGTCAGTGATGCTTGTTCACATTCGGGCTCACTTCGTGCGGTGATCAGCAGATCATCGACGTATTGCAGTAAAGCGGTGTTAACTGGCATTTGAATACAATCTAGTTGTCTTTTCAGTGCTTGACTATAGATGCTGGGGCTTTCTGTGAATCCTTGAGGTGCGCGGGAAAATTTGAAGCTTCGTCCATTTAAACTGAATCCGAAGAGATATTGGCTCTCTGGATCAATAGGTACACTGAAGAAAGCGTTCTTGAGATCAATTACAGTAAAGAACGTTGCTTCTGAATCAATAGCAGTCAATAGGGAAGAGATATCGGGGACCACAGGGTACTGTGGTACAATACATTTGTTTAGTTCTCGAAGATCAATCACCAGCCGATATACTGGCGGTGCATTGGGGTCGGTACGTTTAAGAATTGGAATGATAGGTGAATTACAGATATTGGAGTCAGTCTCTACGACCACTCCTTGTGCTATGAGCTCTTCAATGATTTCCAGTAAAGCCACTACAGCATCGGGTGGTAACTTGTATTGTCTGATTCGTGGTAGTACAACTCCTGTCTTGAGTGTAACACGGTATGGTGTGATATGCATACAACCTACATCAGTTGGGCCCTTTGCCCACAGGTGATCTGGTACATTTTTTAATCTGACATCGAATTCTCGCAACACATAATGACCCTTGAAATCCCGTAGAAAGAGTCTAACTCCCTCCGGGGAACAGCAGATTATAGCTCCTAGAGCCTTCAATGTCTTAATTCCTAACAGATTTTCTGGGCATGATTTTGTAAGTAACAAGTCTGTAACTCGTGATAATGGCCCCACAGCCAAGGGTACTGGTTCCGATACTTCATTTACAATGGGTTGTCCTGAAAAACCAAGGGAAACATTCTGTGAGCCTGAGAGGGGTGCCCCTGGGACTTCATTATGACTGATTGTGGTGCGGCTTGCCCCTGTGTCAATTAAAAACTTTCTGTCTTTTCCCAATACTTGACTGTGTACATAAGGACCTTCTTGATCTACAGGAATTTCAATAAGAGGCAAGCCAAATTCCCTCTCTAGGCTGTTTCATGTGTATCGTTGATACTCAGGGTAAGCAGATTGGGCATACTGGTACATCTGTTGAGAAACTTGTTGAGTCGTGGCAGTGGGCTGCGGTACCGCTACTGTCTGTGCTGTATGAGATGAGGCATGCATAGGCTGTGAGTTCTGCATGGGCTGTACATTCTGTGAAGTCTGTTGCTGAACCTGATCTTGTCTAGGTGGATGCGGTCTCTCTTTAGTTTTACCTGTTGCTATGTTATGTTTCAGAACTGGACATTCATGTACGTAGTGACCTGGCTGCTTGCAATAATTGCACGTCCCTTTAACGGGACCTGCGACGTGACCTGTCTGGTTCGTACCCTTTCTGTTTCCGTCGGTATGGACCGACTGGGCTACCAACATTTTCATTTTCGTGTCTTTCATACGTTTCTGTTCTTGATCCTGTTCTTCTCTAATTCTATTCTGATGGTATTGTAACATTTGTAACATCTGAGATGGCGTATTTGCTTGCCATGTACTCTCAACCTTGTATACACGATTCTTGACTGCTAACAGGGAGTTCTCAACTAACTTTGATACAAAAAGATGCGGGTACGATTCGCTACTTGGTTTAAGACCACTATTAATAATAAAACATTTCTCGAATCTTGAATAAAAGTCACTAGTATCTTCGTCGGGCTTCTGTTTACATGCTGAGATTGCATCCCAGTCTTCTTTTCTAGTTGCCAATAATCTTGGCAGAACCTGTACTATTAAACCTGGTAATGCTTTAGTTTTGTCCCCAAGGCCTACCCCTGGGACACGTTTATTCTCTTCGTCTTCTATTTCTGCCCATACAATCTTTTTCTCTCCCACCTCCCATTCCTTTTCCTTTAGTTTCTCGTAGATGCCCGTGGGCAGCAGTACCTTTAACATTTTCATGATATCATCATATGTGTAATCCCCCATCAGTAACATGTCTTTAAGCTCTCTGTGAAAACCTGCAGGGTCTTTATCATGGCTCGGGACTAGTTTCTTCATTTCTAACAGTTCTAACTTGGTCAGTGGCGTGTGTACATATACACGTTTCAAGAGATTGTCCGCACCCATAACTGGGTGTACTTCTCGTAAGGGGTTCTGACTTTCAATGCCACTCAGGCATTGCATGTGATACGTTTTCCTTTCTGGGGGCGGAGCAGGAACATATTCAGAGCTTATGAAAGTGTTATATCTATGTCGCTGTTCTAGAATTATTTGTATTAACTTAGTACTTAAACCTCTCCATCTATCCATGAGTAGTGCTTCTAATGTTTCGTGTAAGGGACCTGGATCAGAATGTTGGTTTCTGTATTTCGTGAGGAGGTGCTGAATCATGTATACACCTGCTAGTTTCTGTTCGTCTGGGGAGAGGTTCAGAAATGTCTGCGCTAATGTATCATCATTATACATATCCGGATTTTCAGCCCATAATATGGCTGACCGGGCTAGTTCTTGTTCATCCATTGAATTGAGTATATGGTACCCCACTCGGTCTCGGAGTCTTTTATCAGTCTCCTGGAACTGGTGTTCAGAAGAATTCGGGTTTGTTAAGGCAGAGAGGAAAACTCTCTTGCTTTCCGGACGGATACCTTTCCTAAGGTAAGTTCCCTTACCTACATACGCTATAGTATCTGTAGTCTTTTCTGGTTCTTCAAGTTCTTCTTCCTCTTCGGAGGAAGCCTTTTCTTTCTCTTTTTGGTGTATATCTATTACTGCCTTTCTAATTTTCTTGTACATACTGGCTATGCAAGTTCCCCTATCGTGTTTTCCTTCAGATATATTTTGACCCCACTTGTTTAGTGCATCTAATTCACTCTGATCTGTCCCAGGCCTGTCTCGTTCTCTTATTAGGCAATTTATGAAAAAACGTAGTATCTGTGCTTGAACGTCAACTTTCTGTTTCTCCATGGCCTCCTGAATACTGTCAGGGTCTTTCCCTGTCTGAACAAACTCATATATTCTATCTAGGCGCTCCTTCATTCCTGCATAGCATAGCAGAAAATCAGTAGCAGATCTTAACCGTAGTGATGCCATCATCATTACATTGTCTTTACCGGGTACTGGATCATATCTGCAAACTGAAAGGTTTTCCTTGAATACATCAAGGCTAGGAGACTTGAACGTAAAAGGACTCCGCAAGTCCCTGAGCTGTAACCTGCGTGTCAATGGCGGGGTGTGTAGACCCCCGGACGCACCCCCTGAGGCGGAAGCTTGGGCATCATCTCTCGGCGGAGTCTGTATCTGAACTTGAACTTGTCTTTTAGTAGGATCAGGTAGAAGTGGTTTCGGTAGATCAACTTTAAGTGCGGGAAGTGGTGGAGGTGGTGGAACAGGAGGATTCTGTTGTGGTACTGGCGGAATTTGATCTTGGGGCGGGTTACCACCTCCGTCCCTGTCGTTAGGCAGGGCGCGGACAGGCAGATTGGTGTAAGCGGGTGCTACATCCTCTAGATAGGAATTCAGGAATATGTCTTTAGTAGTCTTATGCATTACTTTAGTTGGAACTAATGGTGGCGGTAGATTTTTCGGTATTTCAGAAATGGCCTCAGGCGAACCCTCAGCCGCGAGATACATACCGTTCACGAGGTTATTTCGTGCGCGGTCTACTTGCTCTGTTTTTACTCGGATCCCCTCGGTAACTAACTCGTTTTCTTGGGCCTTTTCTGATTCTTTAAGTCTGTCTTCTCTACGTAGTGCTTTTTCAGCACGCTTATGCGATTCCTTACGCCAAAACTCTATGGCGTCTTTCTGAGATTGTCTGGCTTTCTTTTTCCATAGTACTTCCTCCAGCTTCATGATGCACTCAGCATCCCATGTTCCATTAACAGGCCATCTGTGTCTTTCGTCTAGATGCTTAGTATAGTCGGCCCATAACTCTAGAAATAATATGGCATCTATGCCATGCTTGTGGTACATGAAGTTTCCTGGAGTGTCCCTAGGGGGGATAGGAATTGCTTCCTCTAGTATCCCTTTCCTAGTTCCTATCTGCTTTAATTTGTCGAAAAACGGCATCTTGTTTACTTAATACTGAATGCTCAATCCTCACTACTTAATACTGAATACAGCTAGCTATACAAGAACACAATAAGGCACATTTAAAAACGGTCACATTCATACCACGACATTAATCACATGAAAAGACATTTTGAAACATATATGACTACCCCCTATACTGGATGTACTGCTAAACAGTACAGATACACTGGTAAACAGTGCAGAACTTCAGAATACTAGATATACTGCTAAACAGTACAGATACACTGTCTAAAAACAGTGCAGACCGGACTTGTGTACCCAAACCCGTCTAGATACGTCCCAGCAATGGTACTCACCGGGAAGCACGGAAACAGAAGGCCTCGGAAAACTCGACTGGACTGGACTCGACTCGGCTCGACTTCGGAAAACTTCGGAAAACTGGTGGGCCTCTTGACACCTCGGACCTTGCTTCTTTCGGCTAGGCTCTGGTCGGGATCCTCCGCACTCCTCACCGCCTCGTCTGGGTACTGATCGCAGTCTTCGTCACATCCGTGGGCCAAAGGGAGATGCAGGAAATCCTGCCGGTACGCGTAGTTTCCGTCTAACTGATGGCAGGGGACGGAGCTTGCAACGCACCTACCGGCGCGTGAGGTGGGGGAGGGGTCCCTATTCGGGCGCCAAAATGATGTAAATATATAATTTACCGTCTTAATTTCTATGCAGGTAAGTACTTAATCAATAATAACTCAAATCGGAAAGAAAAAACCAGAGTCCGTGGTGTTAGAGTTCTTAGGGGTTTTATTCCTCAAAAAGGAATGGTCAAGACCAGAATATCATGTTCTTCCCACCGCAGGGGTGGAAGAAGGGATAGAGCGCTACATTTTATTGACAGTACATAGCTTATATACTTAATTCATGTCATAGAAAACAGTACAGTAGGCGTAGCAGCTGAGAGGAGACAAGATAACAGTATCCACGTGTTACTAGTACGTAATCAGAAGGCGTGGACTAGGCGTGAACTAGAGGTGTGTGCTAGAAACGTCACAGGTAGGTGTCACTAGGGGGTGGCACCAAACAGAAATGTTGCAATGTCAGCAGAAATCGGAAGCTTGGATGCGCGTGCAGCTGCATGACGTGTGATAGACGTGAAACTGGAGGGTGCAGGGGACTTGACATTTACACTGACGGAAAGAGACAGAAGTCTGGCATGTCAGATCAACTTGTACTTCTATCATATCTGATATCTGATGTTTGGGAACCATATTATCTGGACAGAAAGGTCTCTGGGGCAGAAGCTATTCTATACTGACTGTGAGTGCGTGTATAAGCGCCTAAGCGTCTGCATGAGAAGCGTGGGGGCATGGGGCCTTCCATGGGAGCATGGTAACAGAGGCTGTGAATTACTTGCACGGAGACAGGTCGGCCCTTTGGCCCTGTAGCTGAGGGGGATGTTTACTGAAGCTAGTAGGCAGGAATGCATTTTCGAGGAGCGGAACAGATAACTCGAAGGTTATAGTCAGTCTTGGCAGGCAGCAGGCTGAGCTGAGCGCGGTGGGCCGCGCTGGAAGTAAGTCAGAGTTCACGGGTACAGAGGCAGCCTGGGCTGAGGCTTTCAGAATCAGAAGCCAGAAAAGAGGCTTGATGGCAGAAATTCAGGGCCTACCTTGCCAGAGCTGAAAAACATGTAAGGTACACTACAAAAAGACGTTGGCATAGCATACTTAGGAACGGACTATTTAATCCTTTCAGGGTGGATCTGAAAGAGGACATGTTAACGTTGGACGCAAATGTATTTGCGTCTTCATAGCTGGCACAGGAGGGAAGTTACATGCACTTTAAGCTGGTACATGGAGACGGTGGGGTACGCGCTAGGGAACACAACTTGACCATAAAATTTATATTTCCTCACTGCAAACAGCCTTCTCTGGCCGATTACATGTAATTGGAGGTAAGTATATCCGTGCTTTCTGGAAACACCCTTCAATGTCCTATTACATGTAATTAGAGGTAAGTAAAGCTATGCTTTTAGCAAACATCTTTCACTGTCCTACTCATGTAATTAGTGGTAAATACAGCTTTACTTACTTCCAATTACATGTAAAAGGGCAGTGAAAGATGTTCTGGGGAAAGCAAAGCTTTACTCTCACCCAATTACATGCAATAGGGCTGTTAAGGGTGTTTCCAGAAAGCACGGATATACTTACCTCCAATTACACGTAATAGGCCACAAACGGCTGTTTTCAGAAAGCATAGCTTCACTTACCGCCAGTTACATATAAGAGGGCAGTGAAGGATGTTTGCAGAAAGCACAGCTTTAAACTCACACAATTACATGTAATAGGACAGTGGAGGATGTTTGCAGAAAGCAAGATTTACTTATCTCCAATTATATGTAATAGGACAGTGAAGAAAGTTTGCAGAAAGCAAGGTTTACTTACCTCCAATTACATGTAATAGGACAGTGAAGGATGTTTGCATAAAGCAAGATTTACTTACCTCCAATTACATGTCAAAGGGCAGTGAAGGATGTTTGCAGAAAGCACAGCTGTATTTACCACCAATTACATGTTACAGGACAGTGAAGGATGTTTGCAGAACGCATAGCTTTATTTACCTCTAATTCCATGTAACAGGACAGTGAAGGATGTTTGCAGAACGCATAGCTTTATTTACCTCTAATTCCATGTACCAGGACAGTGAAGGATGTTTGCAGAACGCAAGATTTACTTACCTCCAATTACATGTCAAAGGGCAGTGAAGGATGTTTGCAGAAAGCACAGCTGTACTTACCATCAATTACATGTCAAAGGGCAGTGAAGGATGTTTGCAGAACGCACAGCTGTACTTACCACCAATTACATGTTACAGGACAGTGAAGGATGTTTGCAGAACGCATAGCTTTATTTACCACTAATTCCATGTAACAGGACAGTGAAGGATGTTTGTAGAACGCATAGCTTTATTTACCTCTAATTCCATGTAACAGGACAGTGAAGGATGTTTGCAGAACGCACAGCTTTATTCTCAGCCAAACCAAACTTCCTACGCCTCTGTGTTGTCCTTGCATCTCGCAAGGAGCGGCGAAGGCTTAAGTAAAATGTGCAAATCCACTCCAGGGCGACCGGCGCCGCCTTGTTTGACTCTGTAAAGAAGTGTAATGCAACGCAGCTGCCAGCATTGTACAGGCGTGCCCTGGATGTGGCCTGGGGGTTCCTGCGCACACACCCATGGGTTCTGACGCATTCCGGATATACCGGCATCATTAATCCTGGAACTGTGTCAAATGGTACATCACCCACAAGAGGCATAATCGTGACACGTATTTTTATTTTTGCTCCTTGCTTCCTCCTTCCATAGATGATGGATGCTGCAGCACATATAGAAAGAGGAAAACGCCTCAGAGGTTTGTTTTTTTGTGGAGGGAGATGTCCCTTCCTGCATAAACCAATCCTGCCTGGAACGCAGGCGCCCGTGCACTATGGCGCCTAGGTGCCTAAGTTGGCGCTTGGCAGCCTCTTGTGTGCCAGAGCAGGTAGAAAGTTGAAGAGCGCCATACCTTAGTAAACATGGTGCTGTTCAGGCCTTCCCTGCTCATGTAACTCAGCACGGCTACCGTGCCTGCTGCCCTGCGCTGTGTGACCTTAGCAAACATGCCACAAACTCACTCCACATCAGCCCACCAAGCTACCTGAGTTAATCTGAAACTCGCAGCTTTTCTCAACCTCCTGAGATAGCTCACTGAAGCCTGGACACAGAGGGTTGCGCTGTGTCTGCAGCAGGTGCTCAAACTCCTGAGATAGCTCACTGAAGCCTGGACGCAGAGGGTGGTGCTGTGTCTGCAGCCCATGCTCAACCTCCTGAGATAGCTCACTGAAGCCTAGACGTAGAGGGTTGCGCTGTGTCTGCAGCAGGTGCTCAACCTCCTGAGATAGCTCACTGAAGCCTGGACGCAGAGGGTGGCGCTGTGTCTGCAGCAGGTGCTCAACCTCCTGAGATAGCTCAATGAAACCTGGACGCAGAGGGTGGCGCTGTGTCTGCAGCAGGTGCTCAACCTCCTGAGATAGCTCACTGAAGTCTGGAAGCAGAGGGTGGCACTGTCTGCAGCAGGTGCTCAACCTCCTGAGAGAGCTCACTGAAGCCTGGACGCAGAGGGTGGCGCTGTGTCTGCAGCAGGTGCTCAACCTCCTGAGATAGCTCAATGAAGCCTGGACACAGAGGGTGGTGCTGTGTCTGCAGCAGGTGCTCAACCTCCTGAGATAGCTCACTGAAGCCTGGACGCAGAGGGTGGCGCTGTGTCAGCAGCAGGTGCTCAACCTCCTGAGATAGCTCACTGAAGCCTGGACGCAGAGGGTGGTGCTGTGTCTGCAGCAGGTGCTCAACCTCCTGAGTTAGCTCACTGAAGCCTTTACACAGACGGTGGTGCTGTGTCTGCAGCAGGTGCTCAACCTCCTGAGATAGCTCACTGAAGCCTGGACGCAGAGGGTGGCGCAGTGTCTGCAGTAGGTGCTCAACCTCCTGAGATAGCTCAATGAAGCCTGGACGCAGAGGGTGGCGCTGTGTCTGCAGCAGGTGCTCAGCCTCCTGAGATAGCTCACTGAAGCCTAGACTCAGAGGGTGGCGCTATGTCTGCAGCAGGTGCTCAACCTCCTGAGATAGCTCAATGAAGCCTGGACGCAAAGGGTGGCGCTGTGTCTGCAGCAGGTGCTCAACCTCCTGAGATAGCTCACTGAAGTCTGGAAGCAGAGGGTGGCACTGTCTGCAGCAGGTGCTCAACCTCCTGAGAGAGCTCACTGAAGCCTGGACGCAGAGGGTGGCGCAGTGTCTGCAGCAGGTGCTCAACCTCCTGAGATAGCTCAATGAAGCCTGGACGCAAAGGGTGGTGCTGTGTCTGCAGCAGGTGCTAAACCTCCTGAGATAGCTCACTGAAGCCTGGACACAGAGGGTTGCGCTGTGTCTGTAGCAGGTGCTCAACCTCCCGAGATAGCTCACTGAAGCCTAGACGCAGAGGGTTGCGCTGTGTCTGCAGCAGGTGCTCAACCTCCTGAGTTAGCTCACTGAAGCTTTGACTCAGAGGGTGGCGCTGTGTCTGCAGCAGGTGCACAACCTCCTGAGAAAGCTCACTGAAGCCTAGACACAAAGGGTGGCGCTGTGTCTGCAGCAGGTGCTCAACCTCCTGAGATAGCTCACTGAAGTCTGGAAGCAGAGGGTGGTGCTGTGTCTGCAGCAGGTGCTCAACCTCCTGAGATAGCTCACTGAAGCCTGGACGCAGAGGGTGGCGCTGTGTCTGCAGCAGGTGCTCAACCTCCTGAGATAGCTCACTGAAGCCTGGACGCAGAGGGTGGCGCTGTGTCTGCAGCAGGTGCTCAACCTCCTGAGACAGCTCACTGAAGCCTGGACGCAGAGGGTGGCGCTGTGTCTGCAGCAGGTGCTCAACCTCCTGAGATAGCTCAGTGAAGTCTGGAAGCAGAGGGTGGCGCTGTGTCTGCAGCAGGTGCTAAACCTCCTGAGATAGCTCACTGAAGCTTTGACTCAGAGGGTGGCGCTGTGTCTGCAGCAGGTGCACAACCTCCTGAGAAAGCTCACTGAAGCCTAGACACAGAGGGTGGCGCTGTGTCTGCAGCAGGTGCTCAACCTCCTGAGATAGCTCACTGAAGTCTGGAAGCAGAGGGTGGTGCTGTGTCTGCAGCAGGTGCTCAACCTCCTGAGAGAGCTCACTTAAGCCTGGACGCAGAGGGTGGCGCTGTGTCTGCAGCAGGTGCTCAACCTCCTGAGACAGCTCACTGAAGCCTGGACGCAGAGGGTGGCGCTGTGTCTGCAGCAGGTGCTCAACCTCCTGAGACAGCTCACTGAAGCCTGGACGCAGAGGGTGGCGCTGTGTCTGCAGCAGGTGCTCAACCTCCTGAGATAGCTCAGTGAAGTCTGGAAGCAGAGGGTGGCGCTGTGTCTGCAGCAGGTGCTCAACCTCCTGAGACAGCTCACTGAAGCCTGGACGCAGAGGGTGGCGCTGTGTCTGCAGCCCATGCTCAACCTCCTGAGACAGCTCACTGAAGCCTGGACGCAGAGGGTGGCGCTGTGTCTGCAGCAGGTGCTCAACCTCCTGAGATAGCTCACTGAAGTCTGGAAGCAGAGGGTGGCGCTGTGTCTGCAGCAGGTGCTCAACCTCCTGAGACAGCTCACTGAAGCCTGGACGCAGAGGGTGGCGCTGTGTCTGCAGCAGGTGCTCAACCTCCTGAGACAGCTCACTGAAGCCTGGACGCAGAGGGTGGCGCTGTGTCTGCAGCAGGTGCTCAACCTCCTGAGATAGCTCAGTGAAGTCTGGAAGCAGAGGGTGGCGCTGTGTCTGCAGCAGGTGCTCAACCTCCTGAGATAGCTCAGTGAAGTCTGGAAGCAGAGGGTTGCGCTGTGTCTGCAGCAGGTGCTCAACCTCCCGAGATAGCTCACTGAAGCTTTGACTCAGAGGGTGGCGCTGTGTCTGCAGCAGGTGCTCAACCTCCTGAGACAGCTCACTGAAGCCTGGACGCAGAGGGTGGCGCTGTGTCTGCAGCAGGTGCTCAACCTCCTGAGACAGCTCACTGAAGCCTGGACGCAGTGGGTGGCGCTGTGTCTGCAGCAGGTGCTCAACCTCCTGAGATAGCTCACTGAAGCCCAGGAGCAGAGGGTGGCGCTGTGTCTGCAGCAGGTGCTCAACCTCCTGAGATAGCTCAATGAAGCCTGGACACAGAGGGTGGTGCTATGTCTGCAGCAGGTGCTCAACCTCCTGAGATAGCTCACTGAAGCCTGGACACAGAGGGTGGCGCTGTCTCTGCAGCAGGTGCTCAACCTCCTGAGATAGCTCACTGAAGCCTGGACGCAGAGGGTTGCGCTGTGTCTGCAGCAGGTGCTCAACCTCCTGAGATAGCTCACTGAAGTCTGGAAGCAGAGGGCGGTGCTGTGTCTGCAGCCCATGCTCAACCTCCTGAGACAGCTCACTGAAGCCTGGACGCAGAGGGTGGCGCTGTGTCTGCAGCAGGTGCTCAACCCAGGGAGTTAGCCGCTGTTCACCTGCTCTTGTACGCTGCGGACACAGGCGCCGATTCTTCCACCTAAAGGCCTTCCAGGGGCTTATTTACTTTTCAGACTATTACCCCCGCCCTCCCCCCTTGAGAGAATGCCAGGCTCCCCCTGCATCTCGCGGTATATCGTGCAACCTGCTGATTGACGTCACACTCCTCCTGGCTTCCAGGTTCATCTGTCCTTAAACACAGGCAGGGCGGGGCTCGGCGCCAGATCCTGTCAGAGGAAGCGGTAATACCGGTTTGACAGGAGAGCTTCTGTTTACAGCCTGTCTTCAGGGAGCGCGGCCTCCGCCCCCTCTGCACCTGACGTCACAACTTAAGGCTACCTATATTCATTTGTTAAGGATCTACAGGAGCACAGGGAGCCTTGGGCTGAGACCACCAGCTCTGTGTCTTCTAGGCGCTAGGTAACCTTCCAGATAGGTATGCCTGGTCTGTGAAGCACCAGTTCTTTCACTCTAAATCGCTGCCCGCTCTCTGTCTTCTAGGCGCTGCGGAATCTTCCAGATAGGTGTGCCTGGTCTATGAACCAGCAGTTCTATTACCCTCCAACGATGCACGCTCTCTATCTTCTAGGCGCTAAGGAGCCTTCCAGATATGTGTGTCTGGTCTATGAAGCTCCAGTTCTTTCACCCTCCGTCGGTCAACGCTCTGTGACTTCTAGGCGCTAGGGAACATTCCAGATAGGTGTGCCTGTTCTGTGAAGCACCAGTGCTTTCAGCCTCCGTCGGTGCACGCTTAGTGTCGTCTAGGCGCTAGGGAACCTTCCAGATAGGTGTGCCTGGTCTATGAAGCAGCAGTTCTTTCACCCTCCGTCGGTGCATGCTCTGTGTCTTCTAGGCGCTACGGAACCTTCCAGATAGGTGTGCATGGTCTATGAAGCACCAGTTCTTTCACCCTCCGTCGGTGCACGCTCTGTGTCTTCTAGGCGCTACGCAGGGCTTTAAGTGGGATGATAAAACTGGGGGGTCTCTCAAAGGGGCGTGGTCAGTGTAATTAGGGGCGTGGCTTTAAATCACTTACACAAAAAATCTGTGCTTAGCATAGTGTGCTGCCCGACTTATATTTTGCTGTTTCTGTCATTGCATCCAGATATTTGATACAAGTAACATCATACCTACATTAATAAGTAAGGGATATTGGTTTTGTCAATGGTTATTACTTGCAGAAGATAAATAAGCTGCAACTATGACTTGTATATAATATTGACAAAGCTTCAAAATAAATCCCTGGTGACCCTACCACAATGATACTGTTCCTGAGTTGCAGAAAGAGAAGGGAAATACAGAAAGAAAATGACTCTTAAAGGATTTCCCTTCCCCACAACGCTCACCTGGCATGACGTCATGCGGTAACTTCTCTACTACTGAGAAGTAGTAAAGTGTGAGCAGTGCACATCCATGTGCCTGCTGTCTCGAAACAGGTCTCTATCAGGCTTTGTTTTGCGCCCTGGCACTTTTTTCGAGACTGCAGTGACAGCAAACAGCTGTCACTGCAATCTGGGGAAAAAACGGACTGCCTGTGTCAGGGCTCAAAACAGAGCCCGATAGAGACCCGTTTCGAGGCCCCCTGAAAAAAACTGCCGGTGCTCAGACCCCTTGAGACCCGGTCCACTTAAAGCCCTGGCGCTACGGAACCTTCCAGATAGGTGTGCATGGTCTATGAAGCACCAGTTCTTTCACCCTCCGTCGGTGCATGCTCTGTGTCTTCTAGGTGCTATAGAACCTTCCAGATGAGTGTGCCTGGTCTATAAAGCACCAGTTCTTTCACCCTCCGTCGGTGCCCGCTCTGTGTCGTCTAGGCGCTAGGGAACATTCCAAGTAGGTGTGCCTGGTCTATGAAGCAGCAGTTCTTTCACCCTCCGTCGGTCAACGCTCTGTGACTTCTAGGCACTAGGGAACCTTCCTGGTCTATAAGGCACAAGTGTTTTGCACTCTCAGTCGGTGCATGCTCTGTGTCTTCTAGGCGCTAGGGAACCTTCCAGATAGGTATGCCTGGTGTATGAAGCGCCAGTGCTTTAACTCTCCGTCGGTGCATGGTCTGTGTCTTCTAGGCGCTAGGGAACCTTCCAGATAGGTATGCCTGGTCTATGAAGCGCCAGTGCTTTAACTCTCCGTCGGTGCATGCTCTGTGTCTTCTAGGCACTACGGAACCTTCCAGATAGGTATGCCTGGTCTATGAAGCGCCAGTGCTTTAACTCTCCGTCGGTGCATGGTCTGTGTCTTCTAGGCGCTAGGGAACCTTCCAGATAGGTATGCCTGGTCTATGAAGCGCCAGTGCTTTAACTCTCCGTCGGTGCATGCTCTGTGTCTTCTAGGCGCTAGGGAACCTTCCAGATAGGTATGCCTGGTCTATGAAGCGTCAGTGCTTTAACTCTCCGTCGGTGCATGGTCTGTGTCTTCTAGGCGCTAGGAAACCTTCCAGATAGTTGTGCCTGGTCTATGAAGCTCCAGTTCTTTCACTCTAAGACCGTGCACGCTCTCTGTCTTCTAGGTGCTACGGAACCTTCCAGATAGGTGTGCCTGGTCTGTGAAGCAGCAGTTCTATTACCCTCCGTCGGGACACGCTCTCTGTCTTCTAGGCGCCAGGGAACCTTCCAGATAGGTGTGCCTGGTCTATGAAGAGGCAATTCTTTCACTCTCAGTCGGTGCACCTGTGTCTGTTAGGTGCCATAGAACCTTCCAGATGAGTGTGCCTGAAGACATGTGTTCTCAGAAGCAGAAGTTCTTTCACCCTCCTTCGGTGCCTGTTCTGTGTCTTCTAGGCGCTAGGGAACCTTCCAGATAGGTGTGCCTGGTCTATGAAGAGGCAGTTCTATCACTCTCAGTCGGTGCATGCTCTGTGTCTTCTAGGCGCTAGGGAACCTTCCAGATAGGTGTGCCTGGTCTATGAAGCAGCAGTTCTATCACTCTCCGTTGGTCAACGCTCTGTATCTTCAAGGCGCTAGGGAACCTTCCAGATAGGTGTGCCTGGTCTATGAAGTAGCAGTTCTATCACTCTCAGTCGGTGCATGCTCTGTGTCTTCTAGGCGCTAGGGAACCTTCCAGATAGGTGTGCCTGGTCTATGAAGCAGCAGTTCTATCACTCTCCGTCGGTCAACGCTCTGTGTCTTCTAGGCGCTAGGGAACCTTTCTGATCCCTGAAGCACCAGTTCTTTGCACTCTCAGCCGGTGCCCCTCCGCTGTGTGGCGCTGTTGTGACTTGTGATGTATAAGTGTTGTGGGTTCTGTTGTCAGCCCTGGGTCCCCCTGCCCTCCGGGCGGGTACATTATTGTTACAGGGGGTGTAGCTCTTTTCCCGGCCCACACTGATTACACAGCCTGATTTGCATATTGTGTAGGGCGTGCGTCGGAGCCTGTAGGGGCCGGGAGTGTGCCACAAACAGGCCCCTAGTCACGCTGTCACCTGGGCACTGCCAGGTATATGTTCCCACGGTAAGTGGCAGCGCCTCCTGCTCGGAGGGGCCCCCCAGTCTGAGTCGGGGTGTCTCACCTTGTACTCACTGACGTCACAACCTACTCCCCACATTCTGGGAAAACTGATGCAGGTCTGGACACGGGCGTTGGAGGAAGGAAGCCTCCCTGCTGGGAAGCGCCCGCCTTGTGCAATCACAAGAGGTGTCATCAGCAGAAAAGTGTTACCCTCCCAGGGTCTCTCTTGCAGTGTCACTCTCCCAGGGCCTCTCCTGCAGTGTCACCCGGGTGAGATCAAAGCCCAGGCCGGGAGCCCTCAGCAGAGCCGGCTGCACCAGCACGATGAAGGCCGCAGGCTCCATCCTCCTCCTCACAGGGCTCGCCCTCTGGGCCGGGGCAGGGTCAGCGACGCCAGTGGGTAAGAGGGGTGTCTGTCCGGACAGGGAGCGCCGTGGGACAGTGTGGAGTCGTGTGCTCTCACTGCATGAGGACTGCTAGCATTGATAGTAATATGATTGTAAAAGTGGCTGGAGTGGGGGCAGCGCCAGTAGGTAAGAGGGGGAGTCTGTCCTGACAGAGGCTAGTGTGGGACAGCATAGCGACAAGCACGCTCCGTGGGAGAGGGCACTCTTACTACACCAACGCTGCTAATCTTAATTGGATTGTTTTTTAAAATATATACATATATGTATTGGTATATTATTTCGAAACAAAAAAAGTGTGTTTCACAGGCGCATGCTGAGCATGAAAAAGTACTCTGCCACGCCCCTCCCCCACCCACGCGCCGCTGCCGCGCAGCCTCTGATTGCCGCTGTCAGGGCTGTCACTGATTGAGACTACAAGGCATGCTATAACTGAGCTAGGTGCAGTACGCAGATGAGACCACTGGGAGGCAGTATACCCAAACAAAGCACCCAGCTGCATTACTGCTCTCGATGTTCAATGCATCTTCAACCTGCTCCCCTTCCACCATCACTACATCTACGGAGGCCCCAAAAAATCAGCAAAAACAACCGCCCATGCATGGCAGTCATGAAAGCCCATGCTTAGAAGTGATAACCCCCCACGCTTAGAAGTGATAACCCCCCATGCTTAGAAGTGATACCCCCCATGCTTAGAAGTGATAACCCCCATGCTTAGAAGTGATAACCCCCCCATGCTTAGAAGTGATAACCCCCCATGCTTAGAAGTGATAACCCCCCACGCTTAGAAGTGATACCCCCATGCTTAGAAGTGATACCCCCATGCTTAGAAGTGATAACCCCCCCATGCTTAGAAGTGATAACCCCCCATGCTTAGAAGTGATAACCCCCATGCTTAGAAGTGATAACCCCCATGCTTAGAAGTGATAACCCCCATGCTTAGAAGTGATACCCCCCCATGCTTAGAAGTGATAACCCCCCACGCTTAGAAGTGATACCCCCATGCTTAGAAGTGATACCCCCATGCTTAGAAGTGATAACCCTCCCATGCTTAGAAGTCATAGCCACCCATGCTTAGAAGTCATAACCACCCATGCTTAGAAGTCATAACCACCCATGCTTAGAAGTCTAAACCACCCATGCTTAGAAGTCATAACCGCCCATGCTTAGAAGTCATAACCACCCATGCTTAGAAGTCATAACCGCCCATGCTTAGAAGTCATAACCGCCCATGCTTAGAAGTCAAAACCGCCCATGGTTAGAAGTCATAACCACCCATGCTTAGAAGTGATAACCCCCCATGCTTAGAAGTGATTACCCCCCATGCTTAGAAGTGATAACCCCCCATGCTTAGAAGTGATAACCAACCCATGCTTAGAAGTGATACCCCCATGCTTAGAAGTGATAACCCCCCATGCTTAGAAGTGATAACCCCCCCATGCTTAGAAGTGATAACCCCCCCATGCTTAGAAGTCATAACCACCCATGCTTAGAAGTCATAACCACCCATGCTTAGAAGTCATAACCACCCATGCTTAGAAGTCATAACCACCCATGCTTAGAAGTCATAACCACCCATGCTTAGAAGTCATAACCGCCCATGCTTAGAAGTCATAACCACCCATGCTTAGAAGTCATAACCGCCCATGCTTAGAAGTCAAAACCGCCCATGGTTAGAAGTCATAACCACCCATGCTTAGAAGTCAAAACCGCCCATGCTTAGAAGTCATAACCCCCCATGCTTAGAAGTCATAACCACCCATGCTTAGAAGTCATAACCACCCATGCTTAGAAGTCATAACCGCCCATGCTTAGAAGTCAAAACCGCCCATGCTTAGAAGTCATAACCACCCATGCTTAGAAGTCATAACCGCCCATGCTTGGAAGTGATAACCCCCCATGCTTAGAAGTCATAACCACCCATGCTTGGAAGTGATAACCCCCCATGCTTAGAAGTGATAACTGCCCATGGTTGGAAATCATAACCACCCATGCTTAGAAGTCATAACCACCCATGCTTAGAAGTCATAACCGCCCATGCTTAGAAGACATAACCACCCATGCTTAGAAGTCATAACCACCCATGCTTAAAAGTCATAACTGCCCATGCTTAAAAGTCATAACCACCCATGCTTAGAAGTCATAACCACCCATGCTTAGAAGTCATAACCACCCATGCTTAGAAGTCATAACCACCCATGCTTAGAAGTCATAACCACCCATGCTTAGAAGTCATAACCGCCCATGCTTAGAAGTCAAAACCGCCCATGCTTAGAAGTCATAACCACCCATGCTTAGAAGTCATAACCGCCCATGCTTGGAAGTGATAACCCCCCATGCTTAGAAGTCATAACCACCCATGCTTGGAAGTGATAACCCTCCATGCTTAGAAGTGATAACTGCCCATGGTTGGAAATCATAACCACCCATGCTTAGAAGTCATAACCACCCATGCTTAGAAGTCATAACCGCCCATGCTTAGAAGTCATAACCACCCATGCTTGGAAGTGATAACCCCCAATGCTTAGAAGTCATAACCACCCATGCTTGGAAATCATAACCACCCATGCTTGGAAGTGATAAACCCCATGCTTAGAAGTGATAACCGCCCATTCTTAGAAGTCATAACCGCCCATGCTTAGAAGTCATAACCGCCCATGCTTAGAAGTCATAACCGTCCATGCTTAGAAGTCATAACCACCCATGCTTAGAAGTCATAACCGCTCATGCTTAGAAGTCATAACCGCCCATGCTTAGAAATCATAACCGCCCATGCTTGGAGATCATAAACACCCATGCGTGAAAGTCATAACGACCCATGTGTGGAAGTCATAACTGCCCATGCTTGGAAAACGTAACTACCCATGCTTGTAAGTCAAAACCACCCCTGCTTGGAAGTCGTAACCACTCATGCGTGGAAGTCATAACTGCTGTGCTTGAAAGCATAACGCCCATGCATGGAAGTCATAAACCCCCATGCGTGGAAGTCATAATCGCCAATGGAAGGAAGTCATAACTGCCCATGCGTGGAAGTCCTAACCACCCATGCGTGGAAGTCATAACCGCCCATGCGTGGAAGTCATAACTGCCCATGCGTGGAAGTCCTAACCACCCATGCGTGGAAGTCATAACCGCCCATGCGTTGAAGTCATAACCGCTGATGCATGGAAGTCATAACCCACCATGCGTAGAAGTCATAACCGCCAATGGATTGAAGACATAACCGCCCATGCGTGGAAGTCATAATCGCCCATGGATTGAAGACATAACCACCCATGCGTGGAAGTCATAAGCGCCCATGCGTGAAAGTCATAAGCGCCCATGCATAGAAGTCATAACCACCCTGTTAGAAATGGGGTCACCAATTCTACGCGGGGTAGCATGGTACAGAGCGGGCAGGCCAAACTCCTGAGGACATGTGTGAAGCATCCACGCAGTACCCACAGACGACACACCAGGCACACCACAAAAAGAGACACTACACCGGTTTGGATGGAAAAGAATAACTCATGCATTGTCTCCAACCTGCAACAGAAATCACAGTAATCACAATGGGGCGCCAACGGGCGCCAGGGCAATGTATACCAGGGGGAATATTTACAGGGAAAATGGGAAAAGCAAGAAGAAGGTAGGTAAGTCCATTAGTTTCCAGGGCTGAAATAAAGACAAAGCGTTATCAAATGACGTGGCACAACAGCACTATCAATGTGAGGGAAAGAAACACAGTATGACCTGCATGGGCGTCTCCTGCAAAAAAGAAACAATAGGCACATAACATTAACATCAGGCCTAGACATGTATAATCATCTGAGCATTGGGCCTAATCGCTAGGCAGGGCACCTCAATGTCACCAGTCATTATAAAGGGAGTAGGGCATAGCACCTCAGGCCCACAACATTAGGCAGAACCTTAGCATTGAAAAGACTAGGCACCCAAGTCCGGCATCACCCCATTAACAGTGGCATCACACATGAGGCAGGACCATCTGCAAATAAACTTCATAGCCTGACTTCCACTATCGGCATGGGATCAGGCAAACTCATTACTGCAGGCACAAACCGGGAATCTGAACCACCAGGGGCCCACACCTACGAGTCTCTGTCCTGGGGGTAATGGGCCTCCACACTGGCAATGTCCGCGGGAGCTTCTGGCTCCCCTTGACCCAACGTTGCAGGGGCCCGCTGACAGACGGGGCACCTGGAGAGCAACACTGTTCCTGGGGGTGGGCACCGACTCTGTGCCCCGACACACCCCCAACCACCACACAGCCGAGCCCCACTCACCGGGCTCCTCGGGATCTTCCTCTGGCTCCGGGCTCTCACTGGCTCCAATGCGGTGTAAAGGGGGCAGGCACTGTCAATGTGCCTCAAGGCCCCCCTCCGTTTCCTTCCGAACAGCCTTTGGCTCAGCAGGGCTCTCCTTCCACTCACGGGAGCCCTGCAGGCTCTCCCCGGGCTGCAGGCATCCTCAGGGCTGTCGGGCTAGCGCAGGGGAGGCTCCCGCCTGGCTCCTTGTTCTACACGGGTCTCCCTCGTCGCCACGGGGGCCCCACAAAGCCACCTCCTCTTTCCAGCTTCACCCAGGTTCCCTCCTGGGACCCGGGGCTTCCGACGGCCTCTTCTCGCATCTCGGCCGGGCGGCAATAAGCGCACAGCGTGAAGGGCGCACCTGCAACCGCCAATCCTAGCGCGGCTTGCAGGGGCGTGGCAGCCTCTGCCAATGGCTGCACGGCGGTAAAGGGGGCATGGCGGATGACGTGGCCGGTGCCCCCGTCATGTGACAGCAGCCCTCTCCGGCTTCACGGGCCCAGTGCGGCCCTCCTCGGCACTGCAGCGGACCTCTCCTGGCTCCGGGGGCCGCCACGGGGGCGCAGGCGGCAGCGGGCACTCCTCCGATGAGGCGCCGGTGACTTAGCAGGATTATGCCTCCCGCAGTGGCACTGGGGCTGCGGCGATAATTCCCCGGCGGCGACGAGGGGTAGGCTCCCTCCGTTATGGATCCCGCTACGCAAGGTAGGCACTTGCTTGGGAAGCAGGCAAATGAGGGTTAGGCACCCGCTTTGCTTTAAACTTGCATAAGGGCACCGAAATGTGGGGTAGGCTCCCGCAGTGCTTTCAGGCAGAATAGCCCCCACAGCACACAGCGCTTTGCAAGCAGGGCCCAACATGGCCTTGGGGCATCCGGCGGTAGCAGCCTTCAGTGATTCAGTGCTAGGGAATTACAGCACTCAGCAGACACAGCGCTTCTTCTAGGCACAGCGCTTACAGGCACACAGCGCTTCTTCTAGGCACGCGCTTTAGGATTGTGGCGCTTAGGGGGCAGACAGTCCCAACAGCAAGCCCCAGGGGGGGGCAGGGGTCCAGTCCAAGGCACTCCTTCCTTTCCAGGCGCTTTTAGGTGCAACGCTTGCGTGGCGCAAGGTCCCAGCAGATTCGGGGACCTAGTCTGGCCCTCCTTCTCCAGGGGCTAGGGAACAGAGCAGCAGGCACTACTGGGCCAGGTCAGCAGTTAGCGGGAACTCATCAAAACAGGGCGGTAGGCCTTAACCATCCCCCACTGTAGCTTGGCCCTCCTCCTACACAGCAGCCTGAACTCCTGCAGTGGGGCTTCCACTAGCCCTGGGGAGAGTAGAGAGGTTCTAGATGGGTGCAGGGTTCAGCACACAGGCCCAAGTGGCGGTATCCCCTGGCAGCAGGTCACCTCACGTTCCTGTCCCTGCTCTGTCACAGCATATGGTGGCACAGCCCACTTATTTATATGCCCCTCACCCCCTCCTTCCAGACAGTGCCAGAAGCTTCTGGAATCCTCTGGGGAACTGGATCTAACTGGTTCAGGGGGAGGAATATAGCACCATGGGTGCCAGGCTTTCCCTCCAAATGCTTTGGTGGCTGGGTACCAAACAACTAGACCGCTAACCTACTGCAGTCAGTTGGCACAACACATAGCCATGGCATCCATTTTAAATACAGCATGTTACCAGGGTACATTTACACAATGGGGGGGCTAATAAGTGCACATACCATTGCATTACATTTTCACAATACACAGGAAATCTCATACCGCACATGGCCTATACAACCTTCTTTATCATGGGGGAGACATCCTAAAATAGGGGGGTAAAAAGCGAAAAACTTTGGGAAAATTGGCCAAATCCAAGACACCCATGCATGGAAGTCATAACCGCCCATGCTTGGAAGTCATACCCACTTATGCTTGGAAGTCATACCCGCCCATGCGTGGTAGTTATAACCATCCATGCGTGGAAGTCATGAACGCCCATGCTTGAAAGTCATAACTGCCCATGCGTGGAAGTTATAACCACACACGCGTGGAAGTCGTAACCGCCAATGCTTGGAAGTGATAACCGTCCATGCGTGGAAGTCATATCCGCCCATGCTTGGAAGTCATAACGCCTGTGCTTCTAATTAATAAATGCTCGTTCTTCAAAGTAACACCCCCCATGCTTGGAAGTCATCACTGCGAATGCTTGGAAGTCATAACCGCCTGTGCTTCGAATTCATAAATGCTCATGCATCGAAGTCATAACCACCCATGCTTCGAAGTCATAACCACCCACGCTTGGAAGTCATAACTGCCCATGCGTGGAAGTCATAACCGCCCATGCTTGGAAGTCATAACTGCCTATGCTTCAAATTCATGAATGCTCGTGCTTTGAAGTCATAACCACCCATGCTTCGAAGTCATAACCACCCATGCTTGGAAGTCATAACTGCCCATGCTTGAAAGTCATAATCGCCCATGCTTGGAAGTCATAACCACCCATGCGTAGAAGTCATACCTGTACATGCATGGAAGTCATAACCACCCATGCATGGAAGTCATAAGCGCTCATGCGTCGAAGTCAGAATGGCCCATGTGTGGAAGTCATAACTGCCCATGCATGGAAGTCATAAGCGCCCATAAGAGGAAGTCATAACCACCCATGCTTGAAAGTCATAACCGCCCATACATAGATGTCATAAGCGCCCATACATGGAAGTCAAAACCGCCCATGCTTGGAAGTCATAATGACCCATGCGTGGAAGTCATAACCGCCCATGCGTGGAAGTCATAACTGCCCATGCATGGAAGTCATAACCGCCCATGCGTTGAAGTCAGAATGGCCCATGCGTGGAAGTCATAACCGCCCATGCGTGGAAGTCATAACCGCCCATGCATGGAAGTCATAACCGCCCATGCGTGAAAGTCACAACCTCCTGTGCTTTGAATTCATAAATGCTCATGCTTCGAAGTCATAACTGCCCATGCTTCGAAATCATAACCATCCATGCTTGGAAGTCATAACCGCCCATGTGTGGAAGTCATAACAACCTGTGCTTTGATTTATTAAATGCTCATGCTTCCAAGTCATACCCTCCCATGCTTGGAAGTCATAGCCGCCTGTGCTTCGAATTCATGAATGCTCGTGCTTCGAAGTGATAACCGCACATGCTTCGAAGTCATAACCACCACGCTTGAAAGTCATAACCGCCCATGCTTGGAAGTCATAACTTCCTGTGCTTCGAATTCATAAATGCTTGTGCTTCGAAGTCCTAACCGCCCATGCTTCGAAGTCATAACCGCCCATGCATGGAAGTCATAACCGCCCATTCATGGAAGTCATAACCGCTCATGCGTGGAAGTCATATCGGCCCATGCTTGGAAGTCATAATCGCCCATGCGTGGAAGTCATAACTGCCCATGCGTGGAAGTCATAACCGCCCATGCGTGGAAGTCATAACCGCCCATGCATGGAAGTCATAACCGCCAATGCATGGAAGTCATAAGCACTCATGCGTGGAAGTCAGAACGGCCCATGCGTGGACGTCATCAATGCCCATGCATGGAAGTCATAAGCGCCCATGCGTGGAAGTCATAACTGCCCATGCGTGGAAGTCATAACCGCCCATGCGTGGAAGTCATAACCGCCCATGCATGGAAGTCATAACCGCCCATTCATGGAAGTCATAACCGCTCATGCGTGGAAGTCATATCGGCCCATGCTTGGAAGTCATCATCGCCCATGCGTGGAAGTCATAACTGCCCATGCGTGGAAGTCATAACCGCCCATGCGTGGAAGTCATAACCGCCCATGCATGGAAGTCATAACCGCCAATGCATGGAAGTCATAAGCACTCATGCGTGGAAGTCAGAACGGCCCATGCGTGGACGTCATCAATGCCCATGCATGGAAGTCATAAGCGCCCATATGTGAAAGTCATAACCGCCCATGCATAGAAGTCATAAGAGCCCATACGTGGAAGTCATAACCACCCATGCTTGGAAGTCATAACCGCCCATACATAGATGTCATAAGCGCCCATACATGGAAGTCAAAATCGCCCATGCTTGGAAGTCATAACCGCCCATGCATGGAAGTCATAACCGCCCATGCTTGGAAGTCATAACGACCCATGCGTGGAAGTCATAACCATCCATGCTTGGAAGTCATAACCGCCCATGTGTGGAAGTCATAACAACCTGTGCTTTGATTTCTTAAATGCTCATGCTTCCAAGTCATACCCTCCCATGCTTGGAAGTCATAGCCGCCTGTGCTTCGAATTCATGAATGCTCGTGCTTCGAAGTGATAACCGCACATGCTTCGAAGTCATAACCACCACGCTTGGAAGTCATAACCGCCCATGCTTGGAAGTCATAACCTCCTGTGCTTCGAATTCATAAATGATTGTGCTTCGAAGTCCTAACCGCCCATGCTTCGAAGTCATAACCGCCCATGCATGGAAGTCATAACCGCCCATTCATGGAAGTCATAACCGCTCATGCGTGGAAGTCATATCGGCCCATGCTTGGAAGTCATAATCGCCCATGCGTGGAAGTCATAACTGCCCATGCGTGGAAGTCATAACCGCCTATGCGTGGAAGTCATAACCGCCCATGCATGGAAGTCATAACCGCCAATGCATGGAAGTCATAAGCACTCATGCGTGGAAGTCAGAACGGCCCATGCGTGGACGTCATCAATGCCCATGCATGGAAGTCATAAGCGCCCATGCGTGGAAGTCATAACTGCCCATGCGTGGAAGTCATAACCGCCCATGCGTGGAAGTCATAACCGCCCATGCATGGAAGTCATAACCGCCAATGCATGGAAGTCATAAGCACTCATGCGTGGAAGTCAGAACGGCCCATGCGTGGACGTCATCAATGCCCATGCATGGAAGTCATAAGCGCCCATATGTGAAAGTCATAACCGCCCATGCATAGATGTCATAAGCGCCCATACATGGAAGTCAAAATCGTCCATGCTTGGAAGTCATAACCGCCCATGCATGGAAGTCATAACCGCCCATGCTTGGAAGTCATAACGACCCATGCGTGGAAGTCATAACCGCCCATGCATGGAAGTCATAACCGCCCATGCATGGAAGTCATAACCGCCCATGCGTTGAAGTCAGAATGGCCCATGCGTGGAAGTCATAACCGCCCATGCGTGGAAGTCATAACCGCCCATGCATGGAAGTCATAACCGCCTATGCGTGAAAGTCACAACCTCTTGTGCTTTGAATTCATAAATGCTCATGCTTCGAAGTCATATCTGCCCATGCTTCGAAGTCATAACCATCCATGCTTGGAAGTCATAACCGCCCATGTGTGGAAGTCATAACAACCTGTGCTTTGATTTCTTAAATGCTCATGCTTCCAAGTCATACCCTCCCATGCTTGGAAGTCATAGCCGCCTGTGCTTCGAATTCATGAATGCTCGTGCTTTGAAGTGATAACCGCACATGCTTCGAAGACATAACCACCACGCTTGGAAGTCATAACCGCCCATGCTTGGAAGTCATAACCTCCTGTGCTTCGAATTCATAAATGATTGTGCTTCGAAGTCCTAACCGCCCATGCTTCGAAGTCATAACCGCCCATGCATGGAAGTCATAACCGCCCATTCATGGAAGTCATAACCGCCCATGCATGGAAGTCATAACCGCCCATTCATGGAAGTCATAACCGCTCATGCGTGGAAGTCATATCGGCCCATGCTTGGAAGTCATAATCGCCCATGCGTGGAAGTCATAACTGCCCATGCGTGGAAGTCATAACCGCCCATGCGTGGAAGTCATAACCGCCCATGCATGGAAGTCATAACCGCCAATGCATGGAAGTCATAAGCACTCATGCGTGGAAGTCAGAACGGCCCATGCGTGGACGTCATCAATGCCCATGCATGGAAGTCATAAGCGCCCATATGTGAAAGTCATAACCGCCCATGCATAGAAGTCATAAGAGCCCATACCTGGAAGTCATAATCGCCCATGCTTGGAAGTCATAACCGCCCATGCGTGGATGCCATAATTAGGCGTGAGCGCAAAATCCGTTCCGCTCGCGGATTTCGCAGATTTTCGGTAAATCCGCAATCCGTGAACTCCCGCGAATTTACCGAAAATCCGCGAATCCGCGAGCGGTGGATTTGGGGGGCAAAAGTTCAAGCCTTCAAGCTTGAAGTTGTAACTATTTCAGGATGGAGCCGGCAAGCTGCCAGCGCCATCCTAAAATAGTTACTAAGTTAGCTTCAACAGGAAGCACTAATAGATAAAATAAAGCAGGTGCTTGAGCACACATGGATCCGACCGGCCTGTCACCTGATTTAATCGATCTACTACTGTCTTCCAGAATATATCCAAACCTTTACATCCCCAGATCATATATAGGAAATCAGCAGTTTGCACTAGACATCTAAGAGAAGCTGAGGTGCATCCTGGGTAAATTGCCTTCAGCATAGCTGGGTTTAAGTATATCTGGTGTGTAACATTATATTGGATCAGCTTGAACCTTGTGTTGGCAGTGGAATTTTAACCAGTCAAGTGCCCTAACTCCCACTCCTTCTCAGTGACTCGGTCTCTCAATACGGTTTGCCATTTCTCTTGACCGGAAAGGGGCTATTTAGAACGTCCTCACTGAGGGCCTGGTTTGGGGAGGAGATTAATCGCCTGGCCCCCGCATATATAGCATGGTGACCAGGGTGCCAGACTATGGTAGAACATCATGTACAGAGGGCCATATAACCCTGGCAGTGGCAGCCACTTTTGCATACTGCAAGAATTGCCCGTGCCTCAGTTGAAACGTCTCCACTGCCTCTTGTAGTGTGTTGAATCTGTTATTTGGGAATACATCCCAGAGTGTGTTACAGCCTCCCTCCCACCATTTATTTAGCACACATGGTACCTCCCATAATACTGATGCATGCATAACAAGGGACAACCTGCTTAAATGACACTGGGTGTTCCTGCGAGGGATGAAACCACATTGGCCTTCATATACTAATTCCCTTATATGTGCCAGGAACCTGGTTGCCGGGAGTTTGCTGAGAATCTTTGCATTCACAATGAGCATGGACAATGGACAGTAAGAGGAAACCTCTGTAGTATCTTTACCAGGTTTAGGAACTACAACTATGAGTGCCTCTCTCATCGAGTCCAGAAGTCTCCACCTTTGTAGGTCTTCTTGATGTACCTATAGTAATCGTTCCGCAAGGCAGTTGGCTTTTTTTGGATAAAATTAATCTAGAAGGCCGTCTCCCGTGGGGGCTTTGCATGTATGAGAAGTACAGATCACCGCCACTATTTCCTCCCTAGATAGCGACACATCCAGGGAGTTCTTTTGTACTACTACAAACTGGGCATCTCTAATATGGCAAGGTACGCCCCCACACTAGTCTGACAGAGTGGTCGCGGTTGCGCGTAGATCTTTTGTAAGTGAGTTGCAAAGACCTCCTCTATTCCCTGCTGTGATGCCAACATCCCACCCTGGGAGTCTTTCACCCACCACCAGATGCCTTTGAGTTTCATTACTGGTCAACCTAGCCAACATCCTACTCGTCCTGTCACCTTCTGCATAAAGGAACTGTATGCAGATGGTGTGTACAAACTTGTCTCGCCTGACCCATGAGTTTAAATGTTTCCTCTTAGTATCCTTCCATCCACCAACCTTGTGTGAGGATCTCACTATCTCCTCCTCCAATTGCTTCAGTTTTCCTTCATGCACACATAGCAAATGCATAAGTTGCATGTTCATTTCATGTGTCACCTCATACATTCCACCCTCAGAACTACGGTCATGGTATCCCCTTCCGTGGCTCGAGTACTAGCACTTTATCAAATTTCCTGAGGGCAATAGTCTAAAGTTTTATATATAGTCAATATTAACTATATCTTAGGCTAACGAGCTAGTAGCAAGACAATAATCTAGTGTGCATGCACCCCCAAACATGCTGGAGCCCCCACATCACCTCCTTTACAGCCCCACTCATGGCAGGTTTCGCAACCGTGGGGGATCACAGTCAGGTTCATCATGAAGCACACTTTTTAAATCCCCAGCCTCCATCACTTCAGTACAAAAGAGAGTGGTGATGGATGGAGCATCTGAACCAATCAAACACTCACACCAAGTCAACAGATCTGGGTTTAGTCCATCAGCGACCTTTAGCCCACTCTGCCACCCCACTTCAGACATGGCCATATGCAAATCAGTCTGACCCTGTGCCTCATGGGAACAGTCCAGCCCGAACTGCCAAGCCATGCCTTCCCTGGACCGGAAACAAGCCTCCGAGGACCGGTTTCTGGCATTCCAGCCGTCTTCAGCCCGGCTTGCTTGAATCCAGTGGCAAAGTGAGCAAGGGACTCACGCCTGAGCATTCCCTGCCACACTTATGGCGAACAAAGCGGTACAAAAGAGGGCGGTGATGGACGGAGCATCTGAACCAATCAAACACTCACACCCAGTCAACAGATCTGGGTTTAATCTATCACCGTTCTTTAGCCCACTCTGCCACCCCAGTTCAGACACGGCCGTATGCAAATCAGTCTGACCCTGTGCCTCATGGAAACAGTCCAGCCCGAACTGCCAAGCCTATGTTACATTCTAATGAGGCCTCATGATCAGCATCGAGCAAAGACACTCGAGCAACACCAGTGTGGCCCTCCAATCTCCTAAGTGACGTCCGAAAGGCCGCCAGCCGCCACTGCGATCAAACAAAACATATTAAACAGATCATGAAAGACCATAAGGCCAATTACCCCAGGGAATGGAGCACAATTTTAAGCATTATGATCAAATTCTAACATATCCCACAAGTCTTCCCCACTTCCCTTTAATGTGACAATTTAGTTCCCCCACAATATGTACTTAACACTGATAATGAGTCAAGTCAATAATACTTGTATTTGATTTTGTTAAAAATCATAAAAGAGTGGAAAAAGCACTTCATACAAAATCGTTAAAAAGGTACAAAAGCCTAAAACATATTGCAGTCATGTACTCAATCATCATCAATAGTTAATACACAAAGTATACATTTGTAATCAGTGCAATTTTAAGCGATGCAAGGTGGTTCACTGATCAAAAAAACAGGAAATAATAGTGCAAATGAGGAAAGTTCAAACAGTCTTGTCGAAGCCTCTCAGGTTCATTCGTTTTTGTTGTCTAATTCTTTGGCTGCCATTTTCCAAAACGTACTGGCTGTGCAAGATAGTTCGATTGGCAGGCCTCCAAGGCATTGAATGACTGCGGCTCTGCATGTCCTTAGTTGTTTTTTTTCCAAAAGCTCGAGGAGGACAATTTTTCAAATTTCTAAAAGCGAGGGGCAGATGCATAGGAGGTGTAATAGACTCTCTTTTCCTTGTCTGCACAACCGGCATTCTTTTTTCAGCCATGCGCGCTTCTATGTTAGGGTTAGATCCTTCTTGGGGAATGACCCCAAACGTAAAATTGTCAGATAGTGCTTTTTATGATGTGAAAAATGTTCTGACAAATACAGTTGTGGTTTAAGAGTCTGATAAGATTAAATCTCTGTCCAAGAATGATTTTTTTTTAGAAAATGCAGTTTTGTCCATTAACAGCGAGATTAGTTTAGTTGCTCTGTTCACTGCATTTTTACAGCCAGAATAGGAGTTATTGGTATACCATGCCTCTTCGAGGTGTAGGTCCGCAAGTAATTCTTTTAGAACGGTGGCGATGGAATTATTTAGCCTCGCTTGCTTTTCAATTTCTTCCCAGCAAGAGTGGGCTTGTGTGTCATCTTCTGCTAGCCTTATCCGCCAATAGTATTTGACAACCACCCCTTGTCCGTTTGGTTTCTGTTTTTTTAGCCCGTATTGCAGTCGAATTTGGGCCTGAGAGTTATGCCGGGGAATTGAAAACAAACTCTTGAAAAAACTTGACTGGGCTTGGTTTAAGACGGCAGGGTCTTTTGTGTACATTATTTCCGACCCATACGATATTTTTGGAATGAATTTTGCTGCAATTACCTTCAGCAGGTGCCCTGTTGAGCAGCCTTTTAATTTCCTATCTAGAGTTTTAAAGGCATGGGGGAGTTGTTTTGCTTTCATTTTCTCTTGGTTCAGCTGTTGTTTAAAGTTGAGGTTGTGATCGAATGAAACCCTAGGTATTTGTAAGACTCCACCTTGGATATTGGTTTATTATCTAGGTTCCAGATGAATTTACCTTTTGACACTTTTGTGTGCTGTTTAGAGAATCACTATGCAAATTATAGACACCAATCTATACTATAAAAAAAAGGTGTCCAACCGGACACGGATTTAATCAATGTAGACGTATATAGACTAACTAGCAGCCCGTCCCAACGTTGTCCAGGTATGAATTGCTGCCGGCCAGTAGTATATTGTTTTGTAGGATTTCGTTTTGATAGCATTTATCTGTGACAGGCCTGTGAAACGTTCCGATTCACAGTGCACTGCTGATGCACTTAGGAGTGCACGTTCAGTAGTGTGTGAACTCGAGTTTCCCTACTTTATTTTTCCTTGCAATATTATATAGCGCAAACTCGACAACATGTCATGAGCACAATTTATTTTACAGAAGAACACATTCATTTGTGGTAGGCACGGGGAGACAAAGCGATTTGCCTGGAATCACAGGATGTTAAGTTTATGCCGAGATTCGAACGTAGCTCCCCAGCTCTAAAGTTCGCAATTCTAGAACTTGTTGGCGGAGGTGTGTCTAAAAGTGTATGTCGGTGCTGGCCATCAATGAGAGAGACCTGTGCGATTTTCAAATCGGTGGTGAAAAAATATGAGTATGTTGCTGGAGATGTGGTCCGCCGTGCCACCAATTTACTTACCGGGGGAGGGTAAACACCCATTATTCTGCAACTTTCTTTCCGCATACCATCACATCGCATACTTTCATTCCAAAAGTACCATGACTCCGCAATGCCATTATAACGCATGGCATTACATTTTATATGCTTTTACCACGCATACATTTACAACGAAATTCGTTGTAAATGCATGAATGGTAAAATAATTTTTTTAATGTTTGGATAAGGTAAGTATGGGTATAGGAGTATATGTTTTGGGGTACTGAGGTATATGTTTTGGGGTGTTTGGGTATTTTAAGGGTTCAGATATAGTTTTGGGTTATGGGGTACAGGGGTAGTTTTAGGGTTTAGGGATAGGTATGGGTTTTGGGCTACAGGGGTATTTTTAGGGTTCAGGGCTAGGTTTGGGTTTTGGGGTATAGGGGTATTTTAAGGGTTCAGGGCTAGGTTTGGGTTTTGGGGTACAGGGGTATTTTAGGGTTCAGGAGTAGGTTTGGGTTTTGGGGTACAGGGGTATTTTTAGGGTTCCGGGGTAGGTTTGGGTTTTGAGGTACAGGGGTAATTATAGGGTTCAGGGCTAGGTTTGGGTTTTGGGGTACAGGGTATATTTATAGAGTTAAGATGGGTTAGTGTTTAAGGGTGTTGTGGTATTTTAAGGAGTAAGGGTGGGTTATGATTATGGGGTGCAGGGGTATTTAAAGGGAGCAGGGTGGACACCCAGAGCTGGAATGTACAGAACCTGGGAAGAAAAAACAATGAAATATTGGGCACAACGCTCGCTTTTTTTTCCGTAATCCCGCACCCCGCACACGCCCACGCCCACAGCACACATATGAGACATGGCATGAAGGGTGGAACGTACCACACGCCCCCAGTGTTTGTCACGCCCCCAGCACCACCCATAGCACAACGCAGACACACCCACAAGGGACTACTTTGCTGGCACAGTTCTTTTACCTTTTAAATCTATATGGTGGGCGTCTGCATAGCCTATGTCCTTCTGCTGCAACTGCCCTTTCCAACGCTGTATTGGGTGTTGTGATTGGTGCTGTGGTTCCTGAGATTACCTGCCTCAAAGGTTTGGGCGCTCTCTTTATTATATTAGTATAGATGAAGTGAACAGTAATACAGTGGGATACAGTCCTGTATCCAGTATATACAACAAATACAACACAACATGGGGTAAGAAGTTGCAGGCAATTGGTAAAAGGAGGAGCTAGTTACAAGTGGAATTCCTCCAGCTAACCTCATGTAGTATACACATTTAGGTTTATATAATAGCAATTTATGTGTCACTACATAGACTGTCGATGGCGTTTCGATCCTACAATTAACTCCTTGACGCTCATGACGAGCTGAGCTCACCATGGCCCGTGGAACGCTTAGGTGTGGGGAGAATTCCCCTGCTGTGCTGAGCGTTCCACACGAGTCAATACACCTTTGATGAGCTGAGCTCGTCATGAGCACAGTAGCACTGTAGCTCATGACGAGCTCAGCTTGTCATGAGCATGGGGGCGCTGTGCGTGCCCCCTCCCCCCAGCACAGCCGGGGAATAACCCCCGCATCGAAGGGGTTAATAAGGGATCATCATCAGGACAAGAAATGTATTGCCAAATCATACAAGCCTATGAACTGCTTGTAGCGGAGATTGTCAGGGTATAACCTGTGGTTTACGCGTCCTAGGGCGGAGGTTTCGGCCTGTGGGCGTCAAGCCCCTTGTTTAAGGAACTAAGTATTTTTAAGTGAGTTGTGTATTTTGACAATTCCTCTCAGCTACAGGAGTCTGTTCTAGGACCGCATTAACGCCCTGTGTGCGTCAATTGCCATGTGATTGAACCTGTTAAGAGAACCGGCAGAGCGCAACAGTGGCGGTTTCGATTGGGTTGCCGCTGTGGTTGATGGGAAGGGAACCGGAACATCAATCAGTTAACAATTAATTAAATAGCGGGTTACGGGAGTCCCTCAGCCAGGGTGACGATATGTCTCAATTTCAGTCTACCAGCCTAGTAACCTAAGTGTCCATGATGGGACATCCTGGGGTACTCCTGGCTCGATGGCGCAATCGAGCTAGGAGTACCCCAGGATGTCCACCCAGACACTTAGGTTACTAGGCGGGTAGACTGAAATTGAGACATATCGCCACCCAGACACTTAGGTTACTAGGCGGGTAGACTGAAATTGAGACATATCGCCACCCTGTCTGAGGGACTCCCGTAACCCGCTATTTAAATCTACCAGCAGGTTTCGAGGCGTAAATCTTGGCTTCATGTCAATAAGTGCAATCAATCTGTAGTTAGCTGGGTCTGAATGTGAGCCTGATTTGTATATGGGATTTAGGATGCTTCCTCGCCAGGATTCTGGAACCGTGCCTGATGATAGCAAGTGTGTGAATAGCGGGTTGATGATATCAGACCAAAATAAAGGGTCAGGCCGGAATAGTGTGTTTGGCAAACCGTTGGGTCCTGGAGCTCCCTCAGGCCTTAAGGTTTTTATGATTTTGAGGACCTGCTCTTGTGAAATCTGCTGGGGGTTCTGGCGGTTCTAACTTCGGTATATCGTGGACTATTCCTGCAATAGAGGTTCTGTAATTTCTAACTCCTGAGGGTGGAGTAGCGTTGTATGTTTGTTCAATATGTGCTTTCCAGGTGTCCTCCTTTATGTCCGAGTTGAAATGTCGGTTCTTGCCGTTTGATAACTGGCTGAATATATCCCAGAAAAGCTTGGAGTCTCTTTGTTCACTGACATGGTGGAGTTTTGCCCAGAGCTGTTCTCTGAAATCTTTTTTAGCCACTTTGTTGTCTCTTTTTAGGTCTTTTCTTGATTTTGATATTAGGGAAAGAATATCCAGAGAGGATTCTGAGCCTCGAGTTCGTAGTTGCCTTAGATATTTATTCAGTGGATTTTTTGTCTCCTTAGACTGTTATTGAACCACGCTGCCCCCGCTGGTCTACTTGCTTTACGGCCATTTCCTTGTTTTGAGAATTCCATGTTTAGATCTTGAGCAAAAGATGCCCAGTCCCTTATACATGATGGTTCAACTTTGAAACTCTCCAAAAGAGCAGTGCATGTGGCCATGATCTCACCAATGTTTTCCTTTTTCCAAATTAATCGTCTCAGGATGTAACATTGCTTTTGTTGGGACATCGCTTTATCTGTTGTTGATAATGAGTTAGCCAAATTACACATTACTGACATCTGACTCCAGGTCTAGCAGTACAAAATGTTATGTACAACAGCAGTCTGTCAATTTGTATACCACCCGGGTAGCAGCCACTCAGCTATTGGGCAGTGACATCTAATTATGTCACAGATCTAAATTCAGATCCCCCATCAGCCTTGTAGTCGAAAGGCATTAAGCCCCTGCATCAGTGCTGTCGCTGATATCCTCTCTGCCCACCCGTGGCAAAGAAACAAGCCACCAGCATCCGGTATACAACCAGAGTCCGCGATAGAACCATCGGGTCAGACAACTATCCGACCAGTGTGTCCGCCCCAGTCAGGGACTCCAATACGTCTGACTTCCGTCGTGCCCTAGTGCTGCATCAAGGGACAGCAGGAGCATCACATTTGTGGCCCTAGGAGGGCTTCTCCCTCACTCCCTCTAGCATGTCAAGCCAATCTTTGCCCTCCTCCTTCCCATGATATTGCACCCTGAGTCATGCCAGGAACAGTAGACCATATTTCAAATGAAGGTTCCTCCGGCACTTAATGACTAACAATAAAGGTTTGTGGAGATCCTGCCCTCTGAGTGTAGTCTGGAAAAATCATAAGGTTCTGGCCCTCGTATTTTGGTGTATTGTGTATCAGGCCGTAGGAGTCGGCTCGTGAACGCCGCGGCACGCAGATTAATTCAGTGCACGCGGAGCACGGCCGACTCCTACGGCCTGCGAGAGCGCTGAGGCAGCCAAACAAGCTACTTCCCGCAGCCCAGAATCGATCCACTCTGTGGCTCTCCAAATCGCCCTAAGATCTTTTCTCATTGTTGTTTTCAAGGATTCTACTCAACCAGGATCCTCCAAGCACTCCTTCATTCAGACAACCAGTCCTGATGATGATCCTAATTAATCCGGATCGAAACGCCGTCGACCTAACAGCCTGATCAATAGGCGCACCTCTTCCTTGTGGCTCTACTTTCAAATTTAATCAACTGTGCCCACTGTGATATCACAATGTCACATGCGCCGTTAAGCCACTCACTGTAAATAGTTTGCACCTTATGCACAGTGCGCCGCCAACGCTGTCCACCTTTCACTTGCGTCGCCAGTGCCACTTTCACCTTTGTACACGTTTTTTGCACCAAGTTCCATGTGGTTGTCATTACTACAAACTATGCAGTGCTGTTCTTAACTGTATACGTCCGACCTTGTAACTAATGTAACCATATAAAGATGAATAACTATCTTTTGACTAAAAAACTAGTATTCTCCTTCTTGTCCACCCAAGTAATGCTATGTGCATGCTATTTATAATTGTCTATCGACTCCCACCTTTCAGGACACTGTGTTCTAGTTGCATCTTACCTGTTAATCTTACAAGCCTTAAGAGCATGGCATGGGACGTGTCAGGCGTAGGGCTCGCTGCATGCGCTTCGGTTGCGCCATGTAGAGCCAGCTCCAGCTCGGACAGTTCACGCTACCGCTCTCTTTTATGGCCCGTTATGGACGTTATAGCCTGTTCCCTTAGCACCGCCTTGTACGCCTCCCACAGGATAGCGGAGGACTGTACCGACTCAGTATTCTCAGCAAAGTAATGCGATGTCGTCGCTTTGAGCGCCCTCCGCACCTTAGGGACCTTGAGGTATGAGGCGTGTTTTGGGTAAATTCTTCTACGTGATTTCTCCTGCATGGACAGTGTGAGTGTGACCGGGGAGTGATCTGATATCCCCCTAGGGTGTATATCAATAGTATCTACGTGTTGCAACCCGCCACCCAGCGCTAAGAAATAATCGATCCGTGACAGACTATTGTGGACTGCGGAGTGGTATGTGTATTGCCTCGCGGAAGGATGTGTGTGGTGCCATATGTCAATTAGGTCCATGGCGGTCAAGAATCTCTGAAAGCGGGAAGGACCACCAGTCTGAGGTATCGCCGGAAACCTGTCTACCAGGGCATCTACAGTGGCATTGAAGTCCCCTCCGAGTATTATGTCCCCTTCGGGTACGTCTAGGAGAAAGTCACCCAGCACTGGTAGCGTGACCGAGTGCAGTGCTGGGGGGATGTACACCAACACCACGTTCAGAAGCCTTCCCTCCCACTGCCCCTGCAGCGCTGCAAAACATCCCTGTGTGTCCACCTTAGTGCTCAATGTGATGAACTGTGCTGATTTCTTAACTAATATTCCCGTGCCACTTGAACCCGTGGTAAACTCCGAATGCACCGCTATCCTGTATCTCTTTCTATCGAGAGCCTTAGATGCCCCCCCAGTGAGGTGTGTCTCCTGGAGAAGCACCAAAACCGGTCCCTGCCTCTTCACCGCGTTTATCACCAACCTCCTTTTTATCTTATCACCCAACCCTCTTACGTTCCATGACATGAGTCGGAGAGGCGCTACCCGTGAATTCAATGACCCCTCCTCAGTTGTATGTAGTTGGGAGTCGTGCATGGTCAGTCTTGCGCCTAAAGTAGTGTAAACCGGATCTTACTACTGGGGTGCACCCGCCGTTTGCATGGCCTAAACAGTACATGTACCTATTAGCGATATTCGACCTTACTTGTGGAACTTCAAAAACTTCTAAACAAACCCCCCCCCACCTCTCCCCTCCCTGCCTCCCTGCTTAACGGACTTTCAACCGCCCGCCTCCCCAACATAACAGAGTGCTTGACCCATCCCCTTAACAGTTTACTTGCACGCTGGGGTGGAGTGTCCTCCGGAGCAGGTGGCATCCCTGCCCTCCTCCGAGCTCCCCAGGCCAGTGTCCAAGTGCGTCCATTCGGCAGAATTCTTCAACGGACAGCACTTAGGCTAACACCGGGAGTTCAGGATTCTACACCCCCTTCTGCTCCCAGAGATTCATGCGTTGGCGACCTGGTTACACCACCTCTGCCTGTTGACTGTGAACCCGCTTGGCTGTTCTATCGGTGGTTTCGGGTATTCTTGTGCGGGGGTGGGGTTGACCTGCGGTCCTCCAGCCCTTCAACCAGTCCTGAGCCGCCTCCGGGGTATCAAAGAACCAGACCTTGTTCTCCGCGACCACTCTAAGCCGTTCCGGGAATAACATGGAATAGGACAGTTCCTTCGCCCGCAACGCCTTCTTGACATCCAGGAAAGTCCTCCTCCGGCGCGCCACTTCAGCAGTATAATCCGGGAAGAAGGCAACCGTGGAATTTTGGATTTGAATGGCTGGAGACACCCTCGCTGCCTGCAGAATTGCATCACGGTCGCGAAAATTGAAGAGTCTCGCCAGGATCGGTCTCAGGGGGGCCACCAGTTTCGGTCTCCCACCGGGTACTCTGTGGGCCCTCTCCACCGAGAAAAAGTGTGAGAGTCCCTTGGGGTTTAAGTGCATCTTAATCAGCTCCTCCACATAGAGGTCCATTGCACCTTTACCTTCTGATTCCGGAACCTCCAGTATTCGGACGTTGTTCCTCCTCGAGCGTCCTTCCTGATCGTCCGTCTTTTCCCTGAGGGATTTATTTTCGGCCACCATCTTCTCCATTGCCACTTGCAGTTCCGATACGTCCTCTACAAAGGATTTCGTCACCACCTCCACTTGTTTCACTCTCTCATTCATTTTTTGAAAGTCTGCTCTGATCAGGGTGATCTCTGTGGCTATGGTTCCTACTGTGGCTTGCACCTGTGCCAGGGCACGCATCACATCCTCTAGCGTAGCCTTTTTTACCCCTTCTCCTTCTGGTGTCTTCCCCGTGGAATTGCGTGGTTCCGCCTGGGGAGGGTCGTGTCTATCATATGTGAACTTGTCGAGTTTGGACTGTGTTGAATTGTGTTTAGGGCCCTTGCCCGTCATGGTCTTCTCTGAATCCGTCTCGCCCCCTTGCTGTGTGTTTGCCGTGCCTTGAGGACCCTCCTTCGGTCCACCTACCCTCTTCTCCGACCGCAGCCGCAGGGTTGTTTGAAGTCCCTTGCTTGCCAGTGCTAGACGTAGGGCGGGCAGGCACTATTAGATATGAGCAGGGTTCACAGGGAGCGCGCCTCCTCGCGTGCTGTGTTGACGCAGTGGTATCACTCTCACAATTGTCCCCCCTACAGCCTGGTGTGGGGGGGAGGCCCCTATATAGCTGCGACCCCGTGGTGTGGGGCCACCAGTGACGCCCTCGCGCTATACTTGCGCTCGACTGTCCAGATCGCCGTCCACAATGGCTGCTTCTGCCTTATGCCTCCTTCCAAGACCTCACTGCAAAGTGTTACAGCCCCACTCAGTTATTCGCCGCCCTCCGGGCGGTGCGCACGGCTGAGACCCACAGGCCTATTCACTAATCCTAACTCCTCACTGCGGGCCCTCGTTGCTTCCTGCCCACTCTTTAGGCTGCTGTCCAGGGTTGACTGCGTGCCCCCACTGTCCCGCTATCGGCACGTTTCAGCCCAATGCTGTTTCACCTGGTGTCGTACGGGAGAACGAGCCCCCGGTGCCGGTGATCCGGTATTTAAGCTTCCTGCACCTTGTCTGCTGGGTCCATTGGTTACAGCGGTCCCCCGTGGTGCTCCACTGCTTTTGCGCTGCAAGTCGCGCCGTGCACCCCCACTTCGATGCCTTCTCCGAGTTACCGTGCGGGGGGAGTGTGTAACATGGAGGACCAACACGTGTCCTGCCCCCCTGATACCCGGGGCGACTCTATAACTTGTGACCCCCCCCTCTTGTCTCCTCAGCCTCAGAGTCACCCGGAATGGACCCGTGCTGAGACATACAGTTGCGATGAGGAAGACGAGATCGGGCCCTTTAACTGGATGGGCGGTCGCATGGAGGAGGAGGAGCCACAAGTCCCGATAAACGTCAGCGGTGATAATCCCCAGGTGTGTTACTACACCGGAGGAGCGGACAATGTGTGGAAGAGCGGAGAGGCGTTGAGCAGAGTGGAGACCGGAGCATCGAGTGAAGAAGAAAGAGAGAAGCAGGAGGTGGAGGAAGAGAACGAGGCGTGTTCAACCTGAGTACCATCAGAGACGGAGGATCCGCCAGGACGAAGCGAAGAACCGGACGGGAGGAAGGACGAGCAAAGGAGAAAGCCAGGAGGCCAACACCACGCGTCGCCCAGCCGCACACCAGGAGGGGTGTGGCTATCCGAGGTGCGTACCCATATCGTGGGCTGGGTGCGAAAGAAAGGCAAAAGCCCTAAGTAGAATAACCCACAGGTTTCCAGGGAACCCTCTCCTTCACCACTTGCACGCCCAGAGCAGAGAATGTAGCACTTGCGGTTTCCCTCACTTCCCCTCCCCTTTGAATCTGAATACTTGTGGATCGTACTGATACTTGCCTATTGTTGTTTCCCCCTTCATCGGTGGAGCCTGAGCCAGAACGGAGCCGACGGAGCCGACCCGAAGGAGGAGCCCGGTCTGACGTCGGGAGGAGGGACTACTCCGGAAAACCCGCCAAGAGAGAAGCCGATCCCCCAGACGAGGTGTCCCTCGCAAGACCTGTACTGATTTGTTGTTTCAAAGAATAAAACCGGCTAAAACCAAGACACTTCTCCTGCCCATTCCTACCCCGCACGCTACAGAGTGATAGCACTGCTATCCCTCCTGTTGATTGCCGACCTCTAGCTGGGTCTCTTCCTGGTGCCGGTGTGGGTCGCGCAGCCCTATTACGCCATTCCTGGAGCCTCCGGGCCGTTTCACCGCTTCCTTGCTGCCCGATGGGCCCCGTTGATGTCCGCTCCCTCCGCTGGTCTTTCGGTCGGCAGCAGATGGTGCTTGTGTCCCGTTGTCGCCAGCCTCACTCGTGGTTTCGCTTCTTGCGCTGGCTTCGGGCGCCGGGGCCCCGCTGCACCCCAACTTCTGCCCGGCCAGTTGCTGTATGACAGTCCACTGCCTGCAGCCGCCTCCAGGCCTCGCTGTGTAGGAATTAGCTACAGCACTTACCGGTGTCGTACTGTGTTCAAACTTGCCCTGCTGGACGCCACTCGGTCCTCGACCCGGTTCGCCCCTTCAGAGTAAATATTTTATCGGATATATGTGCAGGATTGCCGGGGGATGCCGCCTCACTCCTGCAGCCTCGCTGTTAAGCTGCCGCCATGAACGGCTGCCAGCCACGCCCCGAGGACCTTCTTTTCAGTAGAGAATGGAACTTCAAAACACCAAGACACTTCATCTTGGAATGCTGCGGAATGGCCCTCACCGAGAACTATTTTGAGTACAACAATGCCCTATACTAACCATGCCACAGAACTTCAATGGGCAGCACATTTGCCCCTAGTGTGGCCGGGCTCTACATGAGTGAATTCGAAAAGACCCATATACAGACCTACCACCAAAAGATCCTATTTTGGAAACGATACATCGACGACATCATCCTGATATGGGAAGGGGATATAGAAACCCTCAGAGAATTCCATAGATGGATCAATACCAGGGATGAATGGCTCAAGTTCACATTTACAGCAGACAAGAAATCACTTGACTTCTTGGACATCACCATCTACGTGGAAAATGACACGTTGCAAACGAAAACCTTTTTTAAACCAACTGCCAAAACAGCCTTCTCTCATACAAAGGTTTTCACCTGCGACCACTAAGGGAAAACCTTCCCTACAGAGCAATGTTTACGTCTCCGACACAATTGTAGCAAAACCCAGGATTACAGAAAACAAGCAGAAGAACTATGTGATAAGCTGAGACAAACGGACTACTCTGAAAAAACCATAAACAAATGCAAAAAGCAAGCAAGAAATCAGCCACGGGACAGCCTTCTAGAAACCATCCCAAAATCCCCGGAAAGTGACCTAGTGACCTGTGTAATAACATTCAACACAGCCTCTAACAACGTGAAAAAGATCATCAATAAAAACTGGAGAATAATAACATCAGGTTCGCTCTCATGGCCGAAACCTAGATTCGCAAACAAACTAACAAGAAATCTCAAGGACGTCTTAGTCCACACAAGACCAGCACCCAGAACAAGGGAAGGAATAACCCCCCAGTACAGGGACACTACCCGTGTGGTTCTTGCTCCGTTTGCAATCTTACAACTGTGACAAAAAGTATACAATTACAACCTGACTTAAAATGGACAATAAAAAACCACACAAATTGCAACACAACCCATGTAATTTACATGATTACCTGTCCCTGCAGTCTCCGCTATATAGGGATGACATGCCGCAAAGTCAAACAAAGGATTGGCGAACATAAAAGCAACGTGAAGTGTAAAAAGAACACAACAAAGATGAGCAATCACTACATCGAGGCCAAACACACGGTTGAGGACCTAGAATGAGTCATTCTAGAAACCCTGACAAACAAAGATCACAACGCAGAAAGAGTACTATTTGAAAAAGAACAGAGGTAGGTACACCGCCTCAGAATCCATGAAAATGGGCTTAACGATAACATACCTTGGTTAAGATTAAACAGGTGAAGGTCCAGTAAATGAACTAAATAATCCAGAAATCCTTCAAATGATGATGAACCTACAGATATAGGTTCTGTAAATGAACAAAATGATCCAAGAGTCAAATCCTTTACCTGTTGATGAACCTCCAAACCTAAGGTCCAAGAACTGTTATTCAACATCTGTCCTACAATAATTGGGAAATCTCAAGAAAAGCTATCATCCAACACCAGTAATCTACACCTCTAAACATCCCCCCTAAATTGATATGCGTGAACTAAGATCTACTCTAATAACAGATCGCCCCTCCCTCCCTCCCTCCCTCTAAATATACCAACAAACCTACACATGTTTATAACATGTTATTAACTGAATAGACAGAACAGTGCTCTGAATACCCTCCAGGGTTTAATAAAGCTAAGAGCTTCAAAAAATAAAAAGAAAATAGTCCCCTTTTTCAGTTTTTACCATCCTAGCTGCATAAATCACACTACCAGGAAGAGGAAGGGTAATCCGGGACGCCTGTGGCAGAGTCCGCACAAGTCGTGCCAAACATCAGTCAGGTAGAGGAGAGCCTCGAGGAGAGAAGACTACCGCCAATAACCGTACCATATAACACAACAAATGTATACTTATTTTTGTTCCCTAACCCTCACCCCCAGTGTATTGAAGAGCCCCAGGCTGCCTCGATAAAGTCTGGAATTTAAAACACGAGGTAAGCGAAAATACATTGAAGCGTGAAGGAGATTGAGAGAGATCGCTCCCGCATTTCTGTATAAGTATAATGAGGTGCGCGAATCAGGATGTGTTTAAGATATCGTTTAGAGATTAATGATGGACATGGTAATGATACAACCAATTTCAACAGCTTTAACGTTTAGTCTCCGCATCTTTTGAGTTTATGAGTGAATGGGAGATCAAAAGACGCAAACAGCAATGTACAGTGAGAGTACCCGTAAGAAATAGTCAGACCCTTAAGGAGCAGCACGCCATATTCACTGTGACTAACGCATTAACAACAGATGAATATACAGTAACCAGCCCAAGGGAGGCCGTTGAGGAACTCGGTGAAGACGGGTGGAGTGTTTGAACCTCAGTACACTGCCCAAAGGAGACCATTGAAGACCTGTGTGAAGGTGGGTGGAGTGTTTGAACCTCAGTACACTGCCCAAAGGAGGCCATTCAGGACCTGTGTGAAGGTGGGTGGAGTGTTTGAACCTCAGTACACTGCCCAAAGGAGACCATTGAGGACCTGTGTGAAGGTGGGTGGAGTGTTTGAACCTCAGTACACTGCCCAAGGGAGGCCGTTGAGGAACTCGGTGAAGATGGGTGGAGTGTTTGAACCTCAGTACATTGCCCAAAGGAGGCCATTGAGGACCTGTGTGAAGGTGGGTGGAGTGTTTGAACCTCAGTACACTGCCCAAAGGAGGCCATTCAGGACCTGTGTGAAGGTGGGTGGAGTGTTTGAACCTCAGTACACTGCCCAAAGGAGACCATTGAGGACCTGTGTGAAGGTGGGTGGAGTGTTTGAACCTCAGTACACTGCCCAAAGGAGACCATTGAGGACCTGTGTGAAGGTGGGTGGAGTGTTTGAACCTCAGTACACTGCCCAAAGGAGGCCATTCAGGACCTGTGTGAAGGTGGGTGGAGTGTTTGAACCTCAGTACACTGCCCAAAGGAGACCATTGAGGACCTGTGTGAAGGTGGGTGGAGTGTTTAAATCTCAGTACACTGCCCAAGGGAGGCCGTTGAGGAACTCGGTGAAGATGGGTGGAGTGTTTGAACCTCAGTACACTGCCCAAAGGAGGCCATTGAGGACCTGTGTGAAGGTGGGTGGAGTGTTTGAACCTCAGTACACTGCCCAAAGGAGGCCATTCAGGACCTGTGTGAAGGTGGGTGGAGTGTTTGAACCTCAGTACACTGCCCAAAGGAGACCATTGAGGACCTGTGTGAAGGTGGGTGGAGTGTTTGAACCTCAGTACACTGCCCAAAGGAGACCATTGAGGACCTGTGTGAAGGTGGGTGGAGTGTTTAAATCTCAGTACACTGCCCAAGGGAGGCCGTTGAGGAACTCGGTGAAGATGGGTGGAGTGTTTGAACCTCAGTACACTGCCCAAAGGAGGCCATTGAGGACCTGTGTGAAGGTGGGTGGAGTGTTTGAACCTCAGTACACTGCCCAAAGGAGGCCATTCAGGACCTGTGTGAAGGTGGGTGGAGTGTTTGAACCTCAGTACACTGCCCAAAGGAGACCATTGAGGACCTGTGTGAAGGTGGGTGGAGTGTTTAAATCTCAGTACACTGCCCAAAGGAGGCCATTGAGGACCACTGTGAAGGTGGGTGGAGTGTTTGAACCTCAGTACACTGCCCAAAGGAGGCCATTCAGGACCTGTGTGAAGGTGGGTGAAGTGTTTGAACCTCAGTACACTGCCCAAAGGAGGCCATTCAGGACCTGTGTGAAGGTGGGTGGAATGTGTGAAGCTCAGTACACTGCCCAAAGGAGGCCATTGAGGTCCTCTGTGAAGGTGGGTGGAGTTTGTGAAGCTCAGTAAACCAGCCCGAGGGAGGCCAATGATTGCCTCTGTGAAGGTGGTTGGAGTGTTTGAACCTCAGTACACTGCCCAATGGAGGCCATTGAGGGCCTCTGTGAAGTTGGGTGGAGTTTTTGAATCTCAGTAAACCAGCCAAAGAGAGGCCATTGAGGACCTCGATGAAGATGGGTTGAGTGTTTGAACCTCAGTACACTGCCCAAAGAAGGCAATTGAGGACCTCTGTGAAGGTGGGTGGTGTGTTTGAACCTCAGTACACTGCCCAAAGGAGGCCATTGAGGTCCTCGGTGAAGGTGGGTGGAGTGTTTGAACCTCAGTACACTGCCCAAAGGAAGCCATTGAGGACCTCAGTGAAGGTGGGTGGAGTGTTTGAACCTCAGTACACTGCCCAAAGGAGGCCATTGAGGACCTCAGTGAAGGTGGGTGGAGTGTTTGAACCTCATTGCACTGCCCAAAAGAGGCCATTGCAGGCCTCCATGAAGGTGGGTGGATTGTTTGAACCTCAGTGAACTGGACTAAGGGAGAACATTGCGGGCCTACGTGAAGGTGGGTGGATTGTGTGAACCTCAATGAACTAGCCCACAGGAAGATATTGCAGGCCGCGGTGAAGGGAGTGGACTGTGTGGACCCCGGTGAGTATGACAGAGCAGAAATGTTTTTTTGCGGAAAGAATAACCATAGTTGCGCCTTTATTTTTTAGATATCGGTGTACTTAGCCCTTAAGGTAGCTCTGTATATCCTTAGAGCCCTGTGGTTAGCATTTGACTCATGTATTGTTGACTCACCATTTCAACCTTTCTAGAATGCTTTAAAAATGGGGCATGTAATTTGGTGAAGAGCTTGGCAAAAAGCACCATGTGAAGCTGTTAAATACATTGCTTTAGGGTTCAAGTCTTCGTGCGACTGATCTCATGACCACTCTTGTATTTTGTTACAGGTCCCCGCTTTGATGTCTGTCCTCCAGATTTGCGATGTATGTCACATGGTCCAATGTTCCCACCATTACTTGATCATGAGTGTTCCTACCGCTTTGACTGCCTCCTGAACCAGATGTGCTGCCCAACCAACTGTGTGCGCACGTGCATCAGCAAATGGCCAGGTAGGTCATTGTTGGACATCGCCAAAATGTTATGGAAATTGGAGTGATACAAGCTAAGCACCTCCTGGGCTCAGCTCTGTTGGCCATATACCCAGCAGGAGGACCGTAAACTGACTGAGTTCTTGTCCTTGGAACCTAAACTTCTAGGCTCCAATCTTAACTTTAGTGATTGACCTAAACAACAACCATTTATTAATAAAAAAGCATGTTCATTCTGTGTCTAAGAATGTTAAGTACATGTAGTGTAACACAACTATATATAATGCAATTAATGGCCATCTTCTCCAGTTGCCGCCCAATCGCCCACTGGTGTATGAACCTCTGTTACTCCCCGATAGCTTTAACCTATAATCACATCATTACTAACAACATATGTATGTTCTCTTTTTGACTAAGCAATTGAAGCAACAAATGTCACGGAATGCTCGACTAAACATCGCTCCTAGAGAAAGTCCCAAATAAAATATTACCAAAGCACAGCCTGGCCACCATCAGGATGGTTTCTGGGGCACCCTAGCTGAGGGGTTCAATTGGGGGGATCTCGAATGACAGAGTCAGCCTGAGGGACTATCTACAGCCTCTGGTTTGAACGCCGGGTCCCTTCACTAGGAGAGGGCAATCCCACAAATGGGGGGATGACAAAGGTGTCCAGAAAGGTCCTTTCTGCCACCAATGATCATGGTCTCTCTTGTTTATGTTGATCAGTGACAGATACTACCCGTCCAGTCCTGCACCTACACCACCATGCAGAAATGTTGGACAACTGAGATCTACAACGCCACCAAGACTGATAAAAATCTGAGTCAGCTGTGTGACTGTGGAAGTGGAAAACCCCTAGAGCCAGACAAGGTGAGGCCGCGGCTCAACATAAACATTGAACAGACTGCGGGAAAGCGGAGAGGTCTGTGGGCCACCACAGCTCAGACTCCTGTTTCAGGACTCTGACTTAATATCATCACCACTCACAGAACAGATATAGGCCTGCCCCTAGGTAGCTATTGTGCCATTTGGAGCCTGTTACCACTGATGTCCCAGAACCTGATGACGCAGGCCGGCCTCATCAGGCATTCACTCCAAATAATACCCGTAATTAGGTAAGAAGCGCCTAAGTTGGATGTATTGGAATTGATGGGAAGCTGGCAGGTTTCATTCTTGCTGCAACCTCTCCAGAGTCAGGAGCTCCAGCGGACACCATTGTGCCCTAATTGTGATACACCCAGGAGATCCTATTGTTGGAAGCCTTACAGCCTAGTTAAATCCAACAGGATAGCTGAGTCCCAAAGTGGTGTATCTAGCATGTTTATTGTTCTCAACCAATGTCTTATTCCATCGTCTCAGAACCCTTGCCGTTGGGGTAGGCCTGCAGTTCCAATGGATTCCTCCATATAGCTCCCCTCGATATTCTTGTGGTGACATAATATTCCTATCTTCCTGTATGGACAGGTCCTGTACCTCATCAAATTCCCAATCGTTTATTACCGGTAGCCGCTCTGTGCAGGTCACAATGGAGATTTCGTCGGGGAGACCCCATTCATCCTGCCTCTTGCTATTGGGGAAGTGTGGAGCAATTGCACACATGCGTAATATCCCTTTTAAGTATGGCCATTCAATAGAATTAAATGCCTTTTGGGCGTCTCACGCTAGCAGAAGTGCTGTTTCATGGATGGTGGGAAGTTGGGCTAGGATGCCCAGATATCTTCTGAAGTTCTTCTGAGGTTTTGTTGTGTCGCCCTATGAGACATAAAGTCTGATTGATCTGCGGTTGATCAGCACATTGGCTCATGCCATGGTCTCACGTTTAAGCAGAGATACGGATGCACCTGTACAAGAATGTTCTTCAGGGGACTTATCTTGTTCATGGATAAAAATACTGTCGGCCATCCTCAGGCCTCTCAGTTGTATCTCTTCTCTACGCACCTTGTGGAACATATGCAGGAGCAGGTCCTCAATCTTCCCCCAAAGATTTGAAACATTCTGGCGGCAACCTGTTAAGTCCAGGAGACCTCTGGCTATGCAGTTGTGTAATGGCCTCTGGAATCTCTTTTGCCTCAAGTTTACGGGCGAAGTGTGGCTCAATAGGAGAAGTGTGGCTCAATGATTAGAGCGGCAGACCCTGATGCAGAGGTCTAGTCTGGGACCAGGGTTCAATTCCCCGCCTTGGCGGGTCTTGGGCTCAAAATTCCACAGACCTGACAATTCTCGCCTCGGTGCCTATTCCAATCATGGAGTCCCACTCTGCAACTCTGGGCAATAGCTTGCTTAATCTCCACAACGGCCCCCACAACGCTAAGGATGCCTGGCCTCCACCTTGGGGGTGCCCAGGAGTGGACGTATCACAGGGAAAGCCAGGATGGGTTCCACAGCGGTATTCGTACAAGCGCCTTGAGACCCTTGCGGGTGAGTAGTGCGCTATACAAGTATCAATTTATTTATTTATACGGGCCTACCGAGTTGCCTCTTCTCACGTTAGCTCAATCATGGAGACAAACTCCTCCAGTCCCTCTAACGAACAGCGAAATCTGAATCTATGTAAACCTTTAAAATACTCAGCTAATCATGTGCAAGCTCTGTAGCAGATGCCATCTCTCTACACTCCTCTGTCAGTCTTTCGGAGCCACTTTTGGCCTTCACCAATTTGTGCTAACCAGTCAACCAGCTTTCCTGATTTGTTACCACCATCAAATAATTTATGTTGTGAGTCCACAACCTTCAGCTGTCTTCCTATATTTCTCCCTAGTAATCCCTATCTGATGCCTCACATCTTCCCTCTGGTCTTGTGTGTAGCCCATATCCCAGTGACCCAACCTCTCTTCCAGTTCTGGTTTCTTCCCTTGCTGACCGGCAGGTGTAGCGATGACTTGCCCATTTGTGAGCTTCACAGAGCACAACCTTAGAGACCACGGAGCCTAGATTCTCCTAGTCAGTTGTTTTGTGAGGTCTCTATCCCGCAGTATCCATGTTCTGAGCCTCCGTTCAGGTCTAATCCTCGTGAGCTATGGTTCTAGTATGGTGCAGAATGGGGCGTGGCCTGATCCACGCTGGGACTGTGGGACCGAGAAGTAGTCCAGTCTGGAGAGGGCTTGAAGACCATTGCAACCCTAGGATTACTGAGGCTAAATGGCATGCACCTCTTCAGAGGCCCATCAGCTGATAACCCTCACAAGGTTACCTGCGGCCATCTGAACGAAGGCTTTTTGAAGTCACAAACAGGCGGATTCACAGAATTGGGCCATTTGCAAATGTAAAAGGTATTTTGACATGAACCATGAGCATGTTGAGGGCGTGCCCTCCCAATACTGAATAGCAGTGTTATGTTTTGTGACCGAAATGCGTTTGCAAAACATTCGCATTTTACCACTACATTCAATTTGGTTGCAACCCATTCGCAAATAGGATGGGGTCCGTCAGGGATCCCTTCTCCTTTGTGAATGTTTGTAAAACGTTTTTTAAGAAAACGTTTCTTTAAAAAAGAAATGAAAAGTTTTTTTTAATGCATCCCGGTTTTCTTAATGCAAATTTGGATAAATTTACAAAAAAAGATTGCTTCATCTTAAATCAATCACAGACACAGTGGTCTGCTGGTCCCAACAGACAGCAATCCCTGTGATTTTAGCGAATCCCAATGGCGCAAAACCGAGCCCTGTCTCAATAAAATTATTGAGGTACATCTATTTGCGACCCATTGGGAATCGCAAATGAAACTCAAGGGTTTCATACATTTTAAATAGTAATTTCCTAATTGCGATTCACAGGTATTCGCAAATAGGAGCTCCAGATCTACCTTTACCCAAAAACGACCTGCCCTTCCAACTCATTGTCTTGAACAAGCACTGGAAAAGACAATCAGTGTTGCTCATAAGTGAAAGTGATTCTTCAAATGTTTGTGCATGTGGCTGTGTGGATGGATAAGTGGATAAATGAAAGAATGAGTCCACGAATAGATGGAATAGCGAGTAACTGAGAATATGGATGGGCGGCTTGAAGAAGAGGTGAGTGCTTGACTGTATGAACGGTAGAAGGGAGTGTGCGAGGCCAATGAAATGAGGAACATAGCATGTTAGAAGGGACATTAACCATTGAATGTAAGAAAGAGGGAAAGAGACACAGAGAGAGAGAGAGAGACAGAGAGAGAGAGAGAGAGAGAGAGAGAGAGAGGGGGGGAGGAGAGAGACAGAGAGAGAGAGAGAGAGAGAGAGAGAGAGAGAGAGAGAGAGAGAGAGAGAGAGAGAGAGACAGAGGGGAGAGAGAGAGAGAGAGAGAGAGAGAGAGAGAGAGAGAGAGAGAGAGAGGGGGGGGGGAGGAGAGAGACAGAGAGAGAGAGAGAGAGAGAGAGAGAGAGAGAGAGAGAGAGAGAGAGAGAGAGAGAGAGAGAGAAGAGAGAGAGAGGGGAGGGCGGAGAGGGAACTAGAGCGAAGTTACAGACTAATCACTTGCACTTCTAGGCAATTACTTTTCTTTAGCTTTTGGTGGTCCTTGGTAGCCTAATGTTTATGTCAGTGGGCCCGACAGCTTGCATTGCTTGTTTATCCATGAGTTATATGTCTTGTGATTTTCTGTACTTAGCTATCATGATCCACACTGTCACTCCTGATGGGGACTATCAGGCACTACAAGAAGAAATCTTAAAGAAACAGAGCAACAGTGGGAATGGAAAAGAGAGAAAATGAGACTCAAGCTAGAGGTTTAGAGAGAAACAGAAGGAAGGAGGATATAGGAGGAGTGAGGAAGTGGGGAGAGACAGTGCTAGAGTGGAGAGGTAGAAAGACAGAGAAAGAGGAATCAGATAGAAGAAAGAGCGAGGAAACAGAGGATGAGGGAGAAAGAGAGGAGAAGGCGACGGAGAGGGAGAAAGAGAGGAAGAAGAAGACAGAGAGGAAGAGGGAGAAAGAGAGGATGAGGGAGAAAGAGATGGAGAGGGAGAAAGAGAGGAAAAGGGAGAACGCAAGGAAGAGGGAGAAAGAGAGGATGAGGGAGAAAGAGAGGAAGAGGGAGAAAGAGAGGATGAGGGAGAAAGAGAGGATGAAGGAGAAAGAGAGGGAGAAAGAGATGGAGAGGGAGAAAGAGAGGAAGAGGGAGAAAGAGGATGAGGGAGAAAGAGGAAGCGGGAGAAAGAGATGGAGAGGGAGAAAGAGAGGAAGAGGGAGACAGAGAAAGAGGGAGAAAGAGAGGAAAGAGAGACAGAGTGAATGAGTGAATGAATATACATTTGTAAAGTGCATGGCTACCAAAGGCCTCCCAGCGCTAGAGACAGAGCCTAACTCGAGACATGCCAGAGGAAGAGGAAGAGGAAGAGGGAGACAGAGACAAAAAGGGAGAGGGAGCAGAGAGAAAGAGGGAGAAAGAAAGGAAGATCCGAGTGGAAAAGAAAGGAAAGTCAATCTTTGTAGGTTATAGTAGTTTGAAGTGGGCGGGATCTATCGGGAATGACATTCCCAGACTTTTTAACTTTACACTATCAGTTCTGAATCTTCGTGAAGCCTCCCCCCAGACTCGCGGACGGCCTCATAGATATGGACTAAGACAAGGCAGTGTAAGTGGCTGCGTTGGCTCACTCCGCTTCAAGGAGGGCTTTTATGGGGGTGCCAGGGTATTTTTCCACACAACACCCATGGAATCTGGCAGTGCCCTCGATTGACATAATCATGTAGACCTTAGGAAGCGCCAAATCCATGCGGCTCTAAATGTGAGGCAGAACGAGGAGAAATATTTTTTTTTTGCCTCTTTCTATGTGAGCTGCAGAATACTTTTAGGATTATTTTTGTGCTGGAAGATTTATTTTCCTGCACACAAACAATCCTGTCTACAACACAGGCACGCTTGCACCCTGGCACCAGGCTGAAGAAAGGACAGGAAAGAACCGGATTGGAACATACAGTGGATTCCCGCCCTTTCACTGGCGTGCGGCAGAGCAGCGAGGTGCCTTGCGGCGCTGCCCTATGCAAAGGCCCCATAAATGACGGCTTTGTGTCAGTGCCAGGGGAATTACAACACATGGGCCCTTGTTATGAGAATTGTTAACCATCACCCCACGGGATTAAGAGATCCAGGTGAACAGGGCACATCCTAACTTCCCCCCAGAGGTTTCACCTTATAGAAGCAGCAACATTCACGGAGTGAAAATCTGTCCAAAATGAGTCATCACCCTTGAATCAGAGCCAGGGGTATCTACTCCCCTGCAGCTCAGGAAAAAACATGACCCCTCAAATTAACCCGCCACACTCTCAGCCAGGTGTCTATGCCATACCCGTGACGATGTGAATTTGAATATTGTGACGTTTCAGGAGCCATCAATGGCCTGTGTTTGAGGTTTGTATATGCGCATCAGCATGTCAGGCGGTATTATAAACTCTTTACCACTCCCTGAGGAGGTATTTCTAGCTGAGGCCTAGTACTTGGGGCGCTATCCCAGCTTTTCCACACTGTGTGATCCTGGGTGCATCCCTTTCAACATCCTCACCCAGAATGCTGTTCCAAGACTACACTCAATTAGCAACTGACGGTTTGTACGCTTCAAGCAGGCATGCCAGAAATGATACCTTGGGACTCAGGGGCGTATTTACAAGCCCCTTGTGCTGCTCGTGCATCACGATTCATGACGCTCCAGCGGCGCAGAGTGCAGACCCGTATCAACGAGGCCACTCAACGCCACTGTACATGGCTTTTCATGGCCTCCTCCATGGCGTAAGCCAATGAAGCACACGTCAGGGTGGCCCTCCGTGGGCGCCGCAGTGGGGTTTCCAACGCGACACTCATGGGTTTTGACACATTCCTCAATTTACAAGGATCTGTAAACCTGGGAATGCATCGACACTGTGACCCTCCCCAGGGAAGGCGCAATGAGGAGAAATATCTTTATTTCTTTTCGTTTCTTCATCCTTCTATTTGTGCTGCATTGCACCGTATCTTGTAAATTCAGGGCACCCCTGCCCTTTCGATTTGTCGTAGTGCAGTGGAGCAAAGCGTCTTTACTACACCAATTCATTGACAAGGTGATTCACGGCGATACAAGGCAATGCACGGCGATGCAAGGTGACTACGGTGATGCAAGGCAATGCACAGAGTCGCATGGTGATGTAGGGCGATCCAAAGCAATGCGCGGCGATGCAAGGAGATTGCCGGCGATGCAAGGAGATTGCCGGCGATGCAAGGCATTGTACGGCAATGCAAGGCGATGCATGGCAATGCAAGACACTGCAAGGCAAGCACGGCGATGCAAAGCTTCAGGGAGATTTACTAAGACGTGGAAGGCCACCTTGCATGGAATAACGCATGGTAATGCTAATCACTGCCTTGCCTTAGTTTTCATTGGGAATGAGTTTCCAGGGTGAACAGTGAGTGTTACCAAGAATCCACCCGTGGATTTTGCTGCAGTACCAGATTTCCTGAGTGTAGTAAACCCGGAATTGCTTCAAAATGCAGCGCCATCCCAACAGAGCCCTAATGGGGAGAAATATGCTTATTTCTTCTTGTCATTTCCTCTTTCTACGTGTGCTGCGGAATGCAGCACACGAACGAGGAGGTAAATGTCTCAGAGGATTGTTTTTGTGAAAGAAGTTGCACGACAATGATCCTGCCTGTGAAGACAGGCACCATAGCACAAGGGTGCCTGCTTTGGTGCTAGGAAGGCTCGGTGCACCATGCAGTGAGAGAGCAGGAGAGCCCTGTATCTTAGTGAAGATGGCACATTCCTGCTCTCTCCCATTGGCGCAGCGCAGCAAGCTGTCTTGCTGTGTTGCATTGAGTCTAAGGTTAGTAAATCTGGCCCTTCATCTCTGAAATGCATGTCCTTTGCTTCCCGTGGGGTAAGGCAGCAGGCTGTATCTGATGAGGGATTCGCAAGGTTGGATACATTCTTGCTGAGGTCCCGCTAAAATGGATCTGCTGCTCAGAAGAAGCTCCAAGAGGGGCAAGCTTGTTTCTTCAGTACAACGAAGGTGCGCCTTGGCTGGATCAGCTCAGGTGGTTGGCCCCGGTCCTTCGGCAGCTGGAAGCCGGAAGTTTCTAAGGGGCATATTACCAACAACTAGCGATATTTATCACTAAATGGGGTTAGCAAGTATTTTTTTAACACCAAGCATCGCCGGATATTATCACAGAGATAACGTGCTATTAGCAACGTTTATCTTTAAAGCGATAAAATATCCAGCGTTAGCGGCAAAATGCGTGAATATCGCTGGATTACCAGCGATATTCACACATTATCGCTAATGAGGACTTAGCCATAATATCCAACTCCCATTGGATATAATGGCTAAAAACTGGTCTGAGCAGGCGTTAGTTTTTGGAGATATTCGCGCTTAGCGCGAATATTTCCATCGCTACGCCTGCCTTGCTAATAGGCGATAGACTGCTTTCAGTCGCTAACAGGTTGGGTATGCCCAATTTGCATATCATTAGCGATAAGTATCGCTGACATGCAAAGCGGGCCCCAATCCGCTCGCTATCGCCTACAAGCTGTCGCTAACTGCTGTTAGCGACAGCTTCTAATAGGGCGATAGAATTATCGCCGCTTAGTGGCCGAAAACGGCTGCTAAAGCGGTAATAAACACTTTTTCCTTGGTTCTTTACCTAGGGCTCCAAGACTTGACTGTGTTGCTATTAGGACTTTGGGGCTCAATCCAGCCCAGGCTTTGAGCAGTTCCAGTGTGGGTTCTGATGAGACTTGCCAACTGAGAATCATGGAAGTAGTGTGTTTTTTAGCTTTGAATGTTCCTGTGGTCACAAAGGAGGTCAGCCCACTGTCCCTTGGGGTCCTTTTCTTTGTCCAGGGTACAAGACAGAGCCAATCCAGTCCTTCAGAGCAAGCTGGGTCCAGTCCTCTTCTGATCTACTGCATGCCCAAAAAGTGTTCTGAGGAGGGTTTCTTGAGGCGCCACCTTTATGGGTTTCATCAACCAGAGGGTGGGTTGATTCCTGGTTTCTCCCTAACCAGTGGAGTGGAAGTTCCCTGCGGTAAGCCTATGCAAACTTCCAGTAGTTTCCTTTTGCCCAACTGTAAATAACCCCCCAGTGCACCTCACTCCTAAAATTCAATCCTGCCTAACTTATCTAAGCCACTGTGTCTCAAGTTAGGAGAGCAAGCTCTGTGTCCCGGCGTTCACATTGAAACATTGTGTGATCTTGAATACTTGTCATGTTCTATTTTTTTTCACATCTGCCCGTAGCTTTTACTGTCTGTGAGGGGTCTGTCCAAGTTACAGTGAGCCCAACCAATGGCATCCGTTTGGCCTCCATGAAAAATTCATTTGTCCAAAACCACCAAGGAAAAGGCTGTATAGCATAGGGTGCTTTTCATTCTTTACGATGACCATTTCTCCCCCAGTTTTCTATGTTTTCATGACCCCTTTGTCCACTTTTCGCATTTAAGAGTGCACATTTAATGTTACACAACGCCACTCTTTGTAACAGGCAGTGCTTAATTAGAGCCGGTGATGCCTGATGCTTGGCAACAGCAATTGATTCTCAACACTGGCACTTAAGATAACTGCCAGCTGGTGGCGCTGTTTGCATAATTCAGAGATGATCAGAACAACAGTTGTTTATTAATTCAATACACATTTAAAATGACTAGTTCCTGCCACCACAGCCGTCCTTATAGCTTTAGGGCCCTCAAACAGTCTACATTTCACACTTTGCTGGTTAGTAGTTGTGTTTGTGCAGCATATAGCTGTGTCTGAACTGAGGTGGCGAAGTGAGCCAAAGAACGTTGATGGATTCAAGCCAGATCTGTGACTGGGGGTGAGTGTCTGAAAAGCTTCAGCGCTCCGTCCATCCTCTCCTTGTGTTTACTAAATAATATGCCCTCAGATCTCTCTGTAACCCCATAGACTCCACCCGTCTCTACTCCTACCCCCCGCCCTCCACAGCATACCATCTCATTTGAGGTCGAGGTGAAGGGGCAGGGGTTCAGGATGGAGGCTGTACTCAACCCTTGCAGTATCAAATAGAGAGTTTGCCTGTAGAGAGGTCGCCCACAACGAGTTTTGGCCATTGCCTGGTGGGCTGGGCGCCCTAGGAGAAGAGGGTAACGAGGCAGAGGCCAGTGCTCATCTCTTCCCTCAAACCTAACTGAGAAATGGAACCTTTTGGAGAACAACGGGCGTCTAGCAATGCTCAGTCCCTTCCTCTCGAACCACCCCACCTTTATTTCAGATCTCCCTCCACTTGCCCACTTGCCCGTCCACCTTCAGAAAAGATCTCAACGCTCTTCTCTGCGATGGACACCTGGGCTGGTTCCTGTGGTCCTCACCTGCTCTTCTATTTACGTTCTGTCTGCGGTTGTTGAGGGACCCTCAATGTGAGTCTTTTGTTTTGTTCAAATTGTAAAGCACTCTGATGTCACGGGCCATGTCCGCGCTTTATAAAATTACAAAATTCAATAAACGAATAAAGGTGCCGCGCTTGTGTTTTCAAGGTGAGCCTGGGATTGGCATGCAGCGTAGAAAGGGGGGTGATGACAGCGGATGTTGATGTGTGGTGCACAGAACCATGCGTTAATGCCACTGCAGCGGCTCTTTTAAATAGAAGCAGCAAGTGTGTTCCTTACAATAGATGAACACAATATTTATTTTGACTTGAGTTTCCAAAACTAACACTACAGCTTCGTATTTAAGCCGTAAAGCAAACGACACCTTCTCCCATCCAAACTCTTGAGAGAGTTGCAGAGTTTGCTCACACTGACGTGTCCTAGCCGCGCACCCCTGGATGCGAGTATGTACCCCTCGCCCAGCCACCCCCCACACCCCCTCTCTCCTTGGACTGTCAACAGGAAGCCACCCGTTTTCCTCCTTCTGGAAAGGGCGGCCATGTTTGTTCTCTGGGCTCTGGGTGTTTCCAGTCAATATTGACAGTTCTAAACTCTGTTATACAGGAAGCATATGGTTGTGTTAGCTGATGCGAGGTGACCTTAGACATAGCTGCTTGGTTGTGGACGTCTGTGTTTATTCCCTGAAATTTTGTAGTTCCTTCTTTAGGGTTGATTTATCCAGAGATTGTCTGGAATTGGGTCCTGCACCTTAACCCAAGTCCAGTTACCTGTGTCTTAACAGTCTCACTCTGTTTCTTTTCTCAGGTATACCTCCCTTTCACCCACCACCCCCAGACGGTCCAATTTGGATACCTCCTGATGCATGAGCCTCACCAGAACCACCGAATCTGATGTGTGATGCCTGAGAATGGATGTCTGACTCTCCACCGCTCCCCATTCGCCATTGATCCACCATCCCTTTTTAGGTCAATCGCAGAAGAACAGGAAATGTTGCCGCATTAGATGCGGGGATCAGGTTCCAGTCTCCTGATAACCTCCTGCTGAAGTCACTGTGTTGTTGTTTATTGGAAATGTGCCACGAATCTTCACATCATTGTTGTGAGGAGTTTGCTCTAAGAGCGTGTAGACCTAAAGTCCTCAATGCTACTTATCTTCAGAGTAATAAGTTACAGCAATAAAGTTGATGACATGAATATGTGTTACGCGTGTCGTTTTCGTCAACGCGGGTCCTCATGAGATGCACCAGTATTATTAATATGTCAAAAAAGTTGTCCAATGAAGTTAACCATGGTGAACCACACTCTTCCAAAACAACCTCCACCAAACCACCTCTTCCACCTCAGACTATCCATTGCACTTGTCCACACCTCACATGTCTAGACCTTGACTCTCTTGCACACAGAAAAAGATTCTGAAAACAGCCCCTTGAGAGCATGCACAGGCCTACAAAATTTCTAACTCCCATGTACAGACCAGAGGAGGTGCAGTCCCATGCATCCTTCAACAAAACACCCAGGGTACCATCAACACCACAACATCTGCACACAAAACACAACCAGGCCTCAGGCTCAACACACTGATCTGTTCTTGCTGGATATCTGCTTCTCAAGGGACTTCCCATGCACCATCTATCACTCAGGTACCCCACCACAATATAGTGCTACAGAACTGGCACAACAAGGAGGCGGCGCCGCTTGTGCCCACAGGAGAGTGCAGCCGCAAAAACCTTCACTACCTCTCACCCTAGCCGACATAGATCTTGCCTGCTCCACTATCACTATACGCAAAACACTCACTTAGAACCCTACCATTGTAGACACAGGGACTGAATCACTCCCCCTCTACAACCAAATCAGCCGCTTACTACACGCGTTTGTAGACTCACTCACTCACCAGGTCTCCAACATCTTCAACCACCCAGACACCACAATCCTGGGGAATTTGAACTTTTGACTCGATACCTCAAACAAGTCCTCAACGTTCTCCTCCAGGGCATGCATCCGAGATATGCAATCAATGGCTCCATAAACATAGACGACACACACCTGAGGCATATTTATTAAAGAGTTGTACCACCCTTGCGCAAAACAATGGGGATCAAGAGTAACACAACTCTCAAGGTAGATTGATCATGCCACACAAAGCCACCTTGCATGGCCCTGCGTGGTTTGATATATCTAGAGTAACGCAACGCAGCGTAAATCGCTGCGTTGCATTACTCTTCCCCGGAGAGGCAATCAATGGGTGTAGGTTCGGCTTTTGCACGCATCCAGCTGTGGACTTTGGTGCATCCTGAGATTTACCATTACTGGCAGACCCAGAAATGCGTCACAATGCTACGCCTCCCCAGGTGAAGCGTAACGAGGGGAAATATTTGTATTTCTCCTCATTCCTTCCTCTTCTGCAGCACACAGAGCAAGAGGAAAATTCCTCCTAGGATTGTTCCTGCTAACAACACACCCTGGTGTCATGGTATCTGATTTGGTGCTAAGCCGCACATTGTGCGCCAGCACAAGGAAAGGCCAGGAATGCACCATATTACGATAAATACAGCGCATTCCTCCATTTACTGATCAGGCAGCGCTGCATAAATATGGCCCTAGTTGTAGTAGTTCCAACAAATGAACACATTTTCTGTGCAGGTGCCACCTGGTCAGCCCTCTCTGTTGCACAACCTTTCAAGCCACTGGCATGTCACAACTGTATAAAGAGAATAACACCTGCAATCAGCGTCTTCTGCCAGCCTAGCCTCCTCCCACTGAAGGATGACTCCAGTGGTAACACCCTGAGACTCACCTGCAGCAGGGGAACTGAAGCACCTGCTGAGATGGGCCTCACTGAGCCTCAACTCTGCTCCAGAAGAGCAGACCGGATGAACCTGCCTGTACCTCACAGGCATGATTCAACGGAGACACACCCTGCCCTAGAAATGGAGATCTGTCCAATGAGAAGCTGTCGTTCAATCCTTAATGAAGACACCGCACAGAGGAAGTGCACAGTGCCAAACACACACTGTGACAACAGATAAACAGCCCACACACAAGCACGGACGTCGTCACAGCACTCCTTGAGTCCAAATCACAAGAGCATACACCAGGTAATTACCACTCCCAGATGAACTGTGAATGATTAGTGAAGCAGTTCACTAACACTTTCCTGTAGGTGAAATGCATTACATTGTGAAACACCGTCAACATCCCACAAGCGTAACCCCCCGCCACAAAGCACTGGCTTCTTTATGGGATTGTGGCATTGAACAGCTGAGCAGTGGAGCAAGGAACCTTGCTGTGCTGCCCTAGACCAAAGTGAAAGAACAGGAACACACTCTATTTAAGCAATACGGTGCATTCTTGTCCTTTCCTCAGCACTGGCGCCGATCCGGCAGCTGTAGTGGGCACCGGGCGTTATTTCCCGGTGGGCTGCAAGGGTGCAAGGCTGAGGGCTTTTTTGTTAAAGGGGGCCGGTTTTTAAATGCTCGCCCCTAGTAACAAAAGCGGCAGCGGTGAGACGAGAATGCTGCTTCCAACCATCACCATCCCGGGGGCCGGTCGAGCCGTTTGACAGGGCTGGTTTGGTTTCCAGTCCGGCCGTGCACCTTCAAACCATGGTGCAAGGGAGACTCCATTGCAGGCAGGATTGTTTTTGTACAAAACAATCCTAGAGGTGTTTTCCTCTTTTTATGGGCGTTGTAGAATGCAACACAGATGGAAAGAGGAAATAACAAGGAGAAATAATCATATTTCTCCTCATTACTCCTCAACTCGGGATGCGTACGGATTTGGGACTACCCCAGGTTTACGTCACTTTGTGAATCTGGGGCAGAGTCATATTCTATGGGTGCTGCGTGTGAAAACCAACCACAGTGCCCATGGAACGCCGTCTGGGAGCAGAGTAAAGCGACACACAGCCATGAAGGGAGGCTTTGCGTAGCTCCATAAATCGAAATAAGAGCCCTCATCACGCATGTACCACTTTACTTGGTGCAAAAGTAACTCAGGGCTCTCATAAATAAGTCCAGGAGTTTCTTATCCTTCCATACCAACCTGCCCTTAGCATAGGCCCACCAGAGTATAACCCTCTCCTGCTATCCTGAAGGATGTTCTCTCCTTTTTTAAACAGTCAGACTCATCTGTAACCTCAAAAGACACCCATACCGCAAGTGGAAATAGGTCCACCACACCTAATGCATTATTGTATTAGCAGTGTGTTCTCGTTCTCCCTGTAAGTGTATTGCTGTCTCATTATTACAGAATATTTTTGCAAAAAATCAGTCAACTCTCTGGTTTATGAATTTCCTCTTATCTAACCAGCTGCGTACCACTGTCTGACCTTATGTATGACGTTTCTGGTCAATACATCCTGGACCACGCCCCTAAATAAAGAACTATCTATATAAATAAACAATCACTGTCAAATCAGACTGGTATACTCCAAGAAGAAATCAAACTTGCTCAGGCCAAATTACTGGATGAAAAGAACATCCCTTGACCAAGTGGACGGTCCACTCACAGGCCGATTTCCACCATCCTGAACCTGGACAAGTCCCTGTGATTCATTGTTTATATTTGACACTGGCGCTACCTAGAACCCACTCTCAACAAGACTCAGCATTGGTGGACTTCCAACAAGCACATGCTAACCCGCACTGGCAGAGGCATGCATCATCACCAGTTGTAAAATTCATAACCCTCCTTATGGCAAAGACTACCGGAAGCTGTCTCTGTCAATGACACCAGGCTCAAAGGAATATTCACATTGTATGCACCACGGGGCATATTCGTGAGCCCTTCTTTTTCAACTTTTGTGACGCTCTGGAGTGGGCAAACCGCAAAATCATATTTATGCTGGCATGCATTTGAATGGCCTCATCGATATGGAGTAAGGCAAGGGAGTGCAAATCGCGGCTTCGCCTTACTCTGTGCTCAGGAGGCGGCGGTCTATGGGCCTTGCGGTGGGTGCTGCCATGCAACACCCATCAATTTTGAAGTATTGTAGATTTACCAGAAGTAGCAGACCTGGGAATGTGACAAAACCTTACACCTCCCCAGAGGAGGCACACGAGGAAAAACAACCTTATTTCTGCTAGGTGTTTTCCTTTCCAATGCAGCGAACATAGAAAGAGAAAGAATGAGGAGTAATACAAGTATTCTCCTTGTTTCGCCATTCGAATGCCGGCTCTCGCGAGGCGTTAGTTTTGTGGCGCTGCTTCAGATTTACAGATCCTTCATAATCTGGGACGGCGGTAATACCCAAGTGGCGCTGCAGTGGAACGCCCACAGCAACGCCCATTGCCTGCCCCTGCGTGAAAGGGTACCATATTAACAAAGCGGCGGTAAGCATTGGTTTGTAAATAACGAGCAGGGCATAGCGCCACAGGAGCGTTGGGAAAAGTGAAGTTCCGGTGGCGCAGTTCACTTGCACAGATGCACCAAGTTTGGAAGAACAGGTCCTTGGTTAGTGCCACTTATTGAACAATGTTCCTCCTCCCCAATTTAGGACTTCGCCTGACAGCTTCTTTTCATGGAGTACGGAGCTGCTGCGCTCACACTGCTGGTTGAATTGTGCCTTCTTTCTGATGGTCAGATTCAATCAATGGGTTTCTTTGTTGAAATTAATGGCAGCCTGCTGCTCTGTATAGTTCACATCAGCATTATTTGTATTGCTTTCAATGTGTTTCTTTGCTTACAATTCTTATGCAACCCCTTTTCAATTTTTCAGAGTTTAATTTGTATTATTAATTTCCTAATGTTCATAGGACTAAGTGAGCAATTGGGTATTCTTGTGCCCTTGATTGTTTGGTGCTCCTGTCTGTGAAGTGGTCTGGGTTACCTGTTTGTTATGCTTACTTACCTTTTTAACCAATGAGATCTCATTCATGTTTATAGTCTCATTCTTTGCTGGCTGGCGTTATCCCAAGTCAAGCACAGTTGTTTTTTGATATATGCACTCGCACTATGTGGTATTCAGCATATGGAAGGTTCCATCCACAGGCGGTAATCCTGCGGGGTTGGCACAGCAGACTATGGTTAAAGAAACATTACGCACTGGGTGCTCACTCAGATATATCCACTCAATGCTCCGCCACAGGTAAGCTGGTCAATGTTCATGGAACCACCACAAAATCCTGACTCACCCTGATATATCCACTCATTGCTCCACCACATGGGTCAATGTTCATGGAAACACCACAAACTCCTGACTCACCCAGATATATCCACTCATTGCTCCACCACATGGGTCAATGTTCATGGAACCACCACAAAATACTGACTCACCCAGATATATCCACTCATTGCTCGACCACATGGGTCAATGTTCATGGAACCACCACAAAATCCTGACTCACCCAGATATATCCACTCATTGCTCCACCACATGGGTCAATGTTCATGGAACCACCACAAACTCCTGACTCACCCAGATATATCCACTCATTGCTCCACCACATGGGTCAATGTTCATGGAACCACCACAAAATCCTGATTCACCCAGATATATCCACTCATTGCTCGACCACAGGTAAGCCGGTCAATGTTCATGGAAACGCCACAAAATCCTGACTCACCCAGATATATCCACTCATTGCTCCACCACATGGGTCAATGTTCATGGAACCACCACAAACTCCTGACTCACCCAGATATTTCCACTCATTGCTCCACCACAGGTAAGCCGGTCAATGTTCATGGAACCACCACAAAATCCTGACTCACCCAGATATATCCACTCATTGCTCCACCACATGGGTCAATGTTCATGGAACCACCACAAAATCCTGATTCACCCAGATATATCCACTCATTGCTCCACTACAGGTAAGCCGGTCAATGTTCATGGAACCACCACAAAATCCTGACTCACCCAGATATATCCACTCATTGCTCCACCACAGGTAAGCTGGTCAATGTTCATGGAAACACCACAAACTCCTGACTCACCCAGATATATCCACTCATTGCTCCACCACAGGTAAGCCGGTCAATGTTCATGGAAACGCCACAAAATCCTGACTCACCCAGATATATCCACTCATTGCTCCACTACAGGTAAGCTGGTCAATGTTCATGGAAACACCACAAACTCCTGACTCACCCAGATATATCCACTCATTGCTCCACCACATGGGTCAATGTTCATGGAACCACCACAAAATACTGACTCACCCAGATATATCCACTCATTGCTCGACCACATGGGTCAATGTTCATGGAACCACCACAAAATCCTGATTCACCCAGATATATCCACTCATTGCTCCACCACAGGTAAGCTGGTCAATGTTCATGGAAACACCACAAAATCCTGACTCACCCAGATATATCCACTCATTGCTCCACCACATGGGTCAATGTTCATGGAACCACCACAAAATCCTGATTCACCCAGATATATCCACTCATTGCTCCACTACAGGTAAGCCGGTCAATGTTCATGGAACCACCACAAAATCCTGACTCACCCAGATATATCCACTCATTGCTCCACTACAGGTAAGCCGGTCAATGTTCATGGAACCACCACAAAATCCTGACTCACCCAGATATATCCACTCATTGCTCCACCACAGGTAAGCTGGTCAATGTTCATGGAAACACCACAAACTCCTGACTCACCCAGATATATCCACTCATTGCTCCACCACAGGTAAGCTGGTCAATGTTCATGGAAACACCACAAACTCCTGACTCACCCAGATATATCCACTCATTGCTCCACCACAGGTAAGCCGGTCAATGTTCATGGAAACGCCACAAAATCCTGACTCACCCAGATATATCCACTCATTGCTCCACCACAGGTAAGCTGGTCAATGTTCATGGAAACACCACAAACTCCTGACTCACCCAGATATATCCACTCATTGCTCCACCACAGGTAAGCTGGTCAATGTTCATGGAAACACCACAAACTCCTGACTCACCCAGATATATCCACTCATTGCTCCACCACAGGTAAGCCGGTCAATGTTCATGGAAACGTCACAAAATCCTGACTCACCCAGATATATCCACTCATTGCTCCACCACAGGTAAGCCGGTCAATGTTCATGGAAACGCCACAAAATCCTGACTCACCCAGATATATCCACTCATTGCTCCACTAGAGGTAAGCTGGTCAATGTTCATGGAAACACCACAAACTCCTGACTCACCCAGATATATCCACTCATTGCTCCACCACATGGGTCAATGTTCATGGAACCACCACAAAATCCTGATTCACCCAGATATATCCACTCATTGCTCCACTACAGGTAAGCCGGTCAATGTTCATGGAACCACCACAAAAACCTGACTCACCCAGATATATCCACTCATTGCTCCACCACAGGTAAGCCGGTCAATGTTCATGGAAACGCCACAAAATCCTGACTCACCCAGATATATCCACTCATTGCTCCACTACAGGTAAGCTGGTCAATGTTCATGGAAACACCACAAACTCCTGACTCACCCAGATATATCCACTCATTGCTCCACCACAGGTAAGCCGGTCAATGTTCATGGAAACACCACAAACTCCTGACTCACCCAGATATATCCACTCATTGCTCCACCACATGGGTCAATGTTCATGGAACCACCACAAAATACTGACTCACCCAGATATATCCACTCATTGCTCGACCACATGGGTCAATGTTCATGGAACCACCACAAAATCCTGATTCACCCAGATATATCCACTCATTGCTCCACCACAGGTAAGCTGGTCAATGTTCATGGAAACACCACAAAATCCTGACTCACCCAGATATATCCACTCATTGCTCCACCACATGGGTCAATGTTCATGGAACCACCACAAAATCCTGATTCACCCAGATATATCCACTCATTGCTCCACTACAGGTAAGCCGGTCAATGTTCATGGAACCACCACAAAATCCTGACTCACCCAGATATATCCACTCATTGCTCCACCACAGGTAAGCTGGTCAATGTTCATGGAAACACCACAAACTCCTGACTCACCCAGATATATCCACTCATTGCTCCACCACAGGTAAGCCGGTCAATGTTCATGGAAACGCCACAAAATCCTGACTCACCCAGATATATCCACTCATTGCTCCACTACAGGTAAGCCGGTCAATGTTCATGGAAACACCACAAACTCCTGACTCACCCAGATATATCCACTCATTGCTCCACCACAGTTAAGCAGGTCAATGTTCATGGAAACACCACAAAATACTGACTCACCCAGATATATCCACTCATTGCTCGACCACATGGGTCAATGTTCATGGAACCACTGCAAAATCCTGATTCACCCAGATATATCCACTCATTGCTCCACCACAGGTAAGCTGGTCAATGTTCATGGAAACACCACAAAATCCTGACTCACCCAGATATATCCACTCATTGCTCCACCACATGGGTCAATGTTCATGGAACCACCACAAAATACTGACTCACCCAGATATATCCACTCATTGCTCCACCACATGGGTCAATGTTCATGGAACCACCACAAAATCCTGATTCACCCAGATATTTCCACTCATTGCTCCACCACAGGTAAGCCGGTCAATGTTCATGGAACCACCACAAAATCCTGATTCACCCAGATATTTCCACTCATTGCTCCACCACAGGTAAGCAGGTCAATGTTCATGGAACCACCACAAAATCCTGATTCACCCAGATACATCCACTCATTGCTCCACCACAGGTAAGCAGGTCAATGTTCATGGAACCACCACAAAATCCTGGTACCAGATATGGACCAGCCTTGGGGTGGAAGCATTTGCACCAAGGCATGTGACCCTAATCCATTAATTGGCAACATCCCTACTGTGCAGCAGTGTGTGGTCCACGAGAGGCCAATCTTTGGCTGTTCTCCAATGAGGATGTCGACCTCAGAGACGCGTTCATGGTTACCCGTTGTGATGTCATTTGGAGCACCCAACTGGAGAGGATACATCTACTCTTGGAACTGCTGTTCATGTAGCCATCTGATGTCTTCGGAGTGTAGGATTGGTTTACAGGGGCCATTAGAAAGGTCTGTGTGAACAAAGTGGGTGAAGGCTGAGCTTTTATTGGTGAAGGAACAATGACGTTTTAGGAATTTGAAATCATATGTGTGGCGGACCTTCTACCACGATCACTTTAGATCATAATTATAATACTCATTCGATAGGACTCTGATCTGAATTCTAATAACGGATTTGGATATTTGAGTGCCTTCCCAATCATAAGAAAAGCATTTCAGGTGCACACCACCCCACCCAGTTCAAGGGTGCATCAGTAGTTTAATCCTTACTACCCATACCTTTTCCAAGGGCAGTGGGTGTCTGTGTTCCCGCATCCCGCTGTGCTATTGGGTGAGCGTGTTGTGTGCTCCACTTGTCTATTCAGGGTTGAGAGGTGCTTAGTATATTTATTTCTAAATACAGGTGGCAAGTCAAGGAGAACATTGAAAAAAATCAAAGACCATTTGGTAACCACTCTTTCTTCTAAAGAAAGTCAAATAATCTTTCCAGAAATCAGCTTTTCAAGCCCTTGGGCACTTGCATCTGGACAATGGCATCACCCCGCCCCATGGCCCCTAGACTTCACATTACAAACCCCTGAGGGTGGGGTACACGCCTCAGCCTGTCTTTTCCACGGGCTGAAGAAACATGACCACATCACCACCATCCTGATGGAACTCCGTTGACTCCCCTTGCCGACCCCTGCTAGCTTCAAAACCAGCTGCATCATTTACAAAACCATAACGACAAGCACCCCTGTGCATCTACCAGACAGCCCACCATCTGTGGTGGTTCCTTGGACACCCACAGCCAGGACACCGTCAGACTGCAGACTAATATGTGTAAAGAGGAGAATACAAGGCAGCAAGCAGGCCTTTTCGATCCATGCACCCAGGATGGGGAACAACATCCCCTATCCATCAGGACTGCTCAAAACACTGCGACAAGTTAGGAAAGAGCTGTAGATGCATCTCTTTGAAGAACATCACATCACAAGGCATTACCTGCCCATAAACCAGCTGCCTCTCTCGTCACTTGTTGACTTCATGCTTGTCTGTGACCATATACAATGCACTGCTGTCCTTTGTGCGTAGGAATACCACACACATACATAGATGCATAGATGTATACATTCATCCATACATACATACATACATGTGTATATACATATATACATGCATGCATACATACATACACGTGCACAACCATACATACATATATACATACATAGATACATACATACATGCATGTGCACATACACACATATACATACATAAATAGATACATACATAAATAGATACATACATTCATAATATACATTCATAGATTCATATATACATGTGTACATACATAAACAGATACATGCATACATATATAAATACATAAATGCATACATACACATATACATACACACATTCATGTTTGCATGCACTCATGCGGTTCAAGAGCCTCTAGAAGTGCCAACACCCTATTACTCAAACCACAAAAATTCAAGAAAAAAAAAAGACCTATAATCGATCATTTTTAGGTATGGCACCAAGGATCTGGAACTCCCTTCCCCCCGGAGTCAGGGTGATCCCTTCCTCTGCCCGGTTCAAATTGGAAGTTAAAGAGCTCTTGATGAAAAAATATCTGCCTCAGACCTCCTTCCCCCCTTGAGTCTCAGACTATTTGACGCTGCTCTGTGCCCTAGATGCTATGTTCTTGAGACTGTTGGACATTCTAAATATTTTTACCTGTCGATTTGATGTTTATTTATGTGTTCCATGCACTCGTTCTTCGCATAATCTGTAAAGCGCTCTCATACTCTCTGTGTTCATGTTCACCTTATATAAAACTTTTTTTAAAATGCATACATACAAACATAGATACATACATGCATATGTACATACATACATACATAAACACATGCATACATACATACATAATACTCCCCTTAGTGACATGGATTACTGTGGCAAAGTGTGCTTTTTGAGACCCAAAAATATAGAATAATTTTTTATATTGCCATAAATACATGGTCAATATAACAACCATTGACACATCTAAAAGGCTAGCAGCCAACACCTTTCTGGACTCTCCCCTACTCAACTCCTCCTTGCAACATCCGACAACTCTTTCGCTGTACTGATCCCCCAAGACAGACCTTTCTGGGGTCTTCCCTCTGACTCGTCCCCTCCACTTCCCATTTTGCTGGTCCCAGACCTCCTCCTACTGCTGTGACCTCTGGGACAAACTAAAACATGAAGGGGTCTGGATCCTTCGCTCTTCTGTCCCTCCTTTTCAATCAAGGGGGCAGAATATAGTGCCCACTTCTCTGGTTTCATGTTTCACTGTGCTAGTTTGGTAGTGGTCCTTTGTGGGTTCCGGATTGGGATGCTGCTCTTTTGTCCCTCCACTATCCTCTCCGTCCAGGTGGCTCACTAATATCCACCACTCAAACTGTTTTCATGTTTCACTATATCAATTCTCCACTGGTCCTTTGTAGGTCCCGGAGTCGCGTGCCGCTTGCCAGAGAGGCGCTTCGACGCCCCATCAGGGGTGACAGACGCTATATGAATGCAAACCTTTTTCCTTCTTCTATCCCTCCGCTATCCTTCTGAATCCAAATAACTGACTAACCTACCCACCACTCAAATTACTTTTCATATTTCAATATACCAATTCAATGCTTATCCTTTATGGGTTCCACAGTAAAATGCTTACTCCCCGAAAAAGCGCTTCGATGCCTCGTCAGGGGGTAGTAAGCGCTATATAAATGCAATTACAATACAATTACAACACCAGACCAGTGGGGTTTGCCAATGCTTGCTGGGTTCTGTTATATGCACAGAAGAAAAAAGTGAAAGGTGATGAATTCAGTTAAGAACAAATATTGGAGCTTGGAAAACATGAGCAGACGTCACTGAAAGGAAGCCTTGTTTGGCTCTGGTGAAACCTGCTGTTCATTGGCGCTCACCCATGTGCACTGCCTGCGTCATGAGTCATGGGGCAGGCATGACACACTGGCGTGAACGGGAGGGGCGACCTGTTTATGTCAGGGAGGGGCCAGGGGAGGCAGCTGTGACCGGGAGAAGCCTCACGTGCCCTGGACTGTGTGTCCTGGGGTTCAGCTGACACTGCACACCGGGCCCTGTGCACTACCGCACTGCACAAACACCACCTTCAGTGCTGCGAGCCCTACAAGTAATGAAGGACTGCTGAGATTACCTGTTTAGAGTAATCCCAGGTGTAACGCAGCAGAATGTCGTTACCGTCTGTCCTTGCACTGATGGTGGCAAGACATGATTTTCTCATTTTCACTCTTTTATGGCACAATAGCAGGTGTGATGTACTCAGATCACAACACTGCAGGGAAGATTACAGCAGTGGAATTTACCACACTAGAGATTACCACATTGAAGTAACCACAGTGGGGATTGCTGCATTTAAGATTACCGCAGTGAAGATTACCACAGTGGGGATTGCTGTATTTGGGATTACTGCAGTGGAGATTACCTCAGTGAAGATTACTGCACTGAGAATACTGCACTCGTTTATTGCTACAGTGGAGGGTACCACAGTTGAGATTACTGTTCAGAAGTTTACCACAGTGGAGATTACCACAGTGAAGATTACTGCACTGGAGAATACCGCACTAGTTTGTTGCCGCAGTGGAGGGTACCACAGTGGAGATTACCACACTAGATATTACCAGAGTGGAGATTACCACACTAGATATTACCACAGTGGAGATTACCACAGTACAGACGACTGGACTGGAGAACACCACACTAGTTTACTGCCTGAATGGAGGGTATCACAGTGGAGATTACCACACTAGAGTTTACCGCAGAAGGATTTTACCACAGTGAAGATTACTGCACTGGAGACTACCACACTAGTTTATTGCTGCAGTGGAGGGTACCACAGTGGAGATTACCACACTAGAGTTTACAACAGTGGAGATTGTCACAGTGAAGTTACTGCACTGGAGAATATTGCACTAGTTTATTGCCGCAGTGGAGGCTACCACAGTGGAGATTACCACACTAGATATTACCACAGTGGAGATTACCATAGTGAAGATTACTGCACTGGAGAATACCACATTAGTTTATTGCCTCAGTGGGAGGTACCACAGTGGAGATTACAGTTCTGGAGTTTACCACAGTGGAGATTACTGCACTGGAGAATACTGCAGTAGTTTATTGCCGCAGTAGAGGGTACCACAGTGGAGATTACCACACTAGATATTACCACAGTGGAGATTACCATAGTGAAGATTACTGCACTGGAGAATACCACATTAGTTTATTGCCTCAGTGGGAGGTACCACAGTGGAGATTACAGTTCTGGAGTTTACCACAGTGGAGATTACTGCACTGGAGAATACTGCAGTAGTTTATTGCCGCAGTAGAGGGTACCACAGTGGAGATTACCACACTAGATATTACCACAGTGGAGATTACCATAGTGAAGATTACTGCACTGGAGAATACCACATTAGTTTATTGCCTCAGTGGGAGGTACCACAGTGGAGATTACAGTTCTGGAGTTTACCACAGTGGAGATTACTGCACTGGAGAATACTGCAGTAGTTTATTGCCGCAGTAGAGGGTACCACAGTGGAGATTACCACAGTGAAGGTTACCGCACTGGAAAATAATGCACTAGTTTAATTCCTCCATGGAGGGTACCACAGTGGAGATTACAGTTCTGGAGTTTACCACAGTGAAGGTTACTGCACTGGAGATTCCTGCAGTAGTTTATTGCTTCAGTGGAGGGTACCACAGTGGACATTACTGTTCTGGAGATTACGACAGTGGAGATTACCGCAGTGGCGGTGATCGCACTGGAGATTATCACAGTAGTTGTGCTTCTGATAAAAATATACTCTAAGCATCAAAGCTGGCTGGTGCCGCAGGAAGGCACTTAATGCTGGAGCCGAGTTGTAAGCAGTCGAAACCTTGGTATATGCAATTTCTTCAAGTGGCAACAATGTCTGACAGGAGAGCAGCGCTGGAATTGGAAAAATAAATAGTCAGGGAATTCATAAATGAGAGTCAAGGTGTAGCAAAGAAAAGGGGTGGAGTCACGTGGAGTGGAGCTTGAAAAGCAGAGTTTGCGAGCCAACGTATACATTTGTCTAAAAACAAAACCTGTGCTGCAAATAAATTGGCAACTAGGACATGTGTGATAGTAAATCTGTTCTATTTTACTTCATTTGCCACAAAGAGGGTGCAATAAAACATTCCTTAGAGGGTTGAAGCACCTGCTGCAGAGATCTTTATGTAATAATAGCTGTGAAATAACTCTAGGCTTAAGGCATTCTGGGAGAGTTCTGTATTTTGTGTACTCACAGTTTTGACTCATGAAGTAGTATAAAAGGTCTTGTTACAGCGCGCGACGTGACGAGGAACCCTGTTGACATCGACTATCTCACGTAGTGGATTAGGCCTCAGGAGGACAGTGGGAGTCGTGGGCTATCCTGACTGCTTTGGTACCGCGCTGGTGCACGGATGCATGATGCTCTGGTGCTCCGGTGGACCCCTTCCCCTCTGGAGTGCTCCTGAGTGTTGTGGTGTTGGCGGTTTGGTGCCATGCTGGTGCAGGGGTCCTACGGTGCTTTGAAGTTGACCCCTCCCCCGGGGGTGCAGAGCTGCCCAGACCTGCGGTGTTGGCACTGCCCTGTTTGCACTGGCGTTTGCTGTGGTGTTTGCAGTGGGGTTGGTGCTGGTGCCGCGCTCCGCGGAGCCTCAAGGAGCTTCTACAGTGCTTTGGTGCTCCTCTGGCGTTCCTAGTTGAGGTCTCCTCTTCTTCAATCCTTCAGCCTACAGCCCAGCAGGTAAGCAGGCGGGTGAGCAGTGGCTAGAGCCAGGGTCCCTTCTGTGTGTGCGGAGGCGGCTGGTGTTAGGCCACTGCGGCTTCTGCATCCAGATTGGTCCACACTCGCTCCCGCATCATCTACATAATCATCAAAAGGAGGTCAGGCCAGTTGCGTCAGACATTGCCTCGTCCCCAAATAAAGTGGCAGAGAAAGAAGGGAGAGAAAGGAGAAGGTACCCTACATAGCAATCTAAGTATTCCTGTAAGAGACACAAAACCAGAGATAGACAATCTAGCAGCACTATCTTTAACTACATTTGAGGATACCAAATATCAAATAAATCCTACTGGTAGCATTCAACCAACCATTACAGGATATTTTTTTAAAAACCTGCAAAGTGCAAACGAAGAACATGGAAAAGGTACCAAAGCCATTGGAACAAATGGAGCCCAAGTATCTACAATTAAAGCCGCAATATCGCAGAGCTTTATATCGAATCCAGGGTGTACTCCTGATATTGACCTATCCGTCCAAGGAAATAAGGAAGTGAACAGCAACTGTCTACAAGCTGACAATAGCCCCTGTATTTCACCTACAAGCGACAATGGGGTCTTTTCAACAGCGACAGTAAAAGCTCATGGCCGCTTCTGGAAAAAATTTCAGAGGCCTCATTTATGAGGCCCCTGGCGCCATCGGAACTTCACTTTTCATGAAGTTCTGTGGCGCAGAAGCCAGCGTGGTATTTATCAGGCAGCAGTACGGCAGTTTTTGTGGCGCACTGCTCCCTGATAAATATCAGTCCCTTTAACGCAGTGTTCTGCGTTAAAGGGGCGCGCAATGTGTGTTGCTGGGGGCGTTCCCAGCAACATCCATGGCCTTTTGACACTGCCCCAGATTTACGAGGAATCGTAACTCTGAAGCAGCGCCAAAAGCTTACGCCTCCCCAGGGGAGGCGTAAGGGAGGCGCAACAGGGAGAAATGTCTTTATTTCTCCTCGTATTTCCTTTTTCTATGTGCGCTGCATTCTACAGCACACATAGAAAGAGGAAAAGCCTCTTGTGATTATTTTTGTACAGAAAGGTTTCCCTTCCTGCACAAAAATATTCTTCCCCGCAGCGCAGGCACCCTTGCACCATTGTGCGCCGGCGCAGGGGAAAAGGACAGGAATGCGCCGTATCTTATAGATACGGCGCATTTCTGCCCTTTTCTTTTGCCGTAGGGAAGCGCAGCAGGAAGGCCTGCTGCGCTTCCCTACGGCAAAAAGTCATAAATGAGGCCCATGGTGCGTGCCCCCAGCGCAAATACAGCTGAATTACGGCAAACAAGATTACACGGTGGACAAGGTGGTGAAATGAGTCTCTGTTGCTCATCTTCATTAATCTTGGAGCTAATGCCAGCTTTTGCTTCCAAAGCAAGTTCAACCTCTCGATCACAACTGGTTAGTAGTCAAAATCTGAACAACTCTGTGATTAATCTATCATCCGGTCCTGACCAAAATTCAAGTGACAAGGTTTTTATGTCTTCTCCTAGCCAGATACCCTCTCTCGTCCTTCCCTTTCAAGACGCTGTTGGTGGCCACCAAAAAGTGGTACCCGAAGAATCGTCATGCCCAAAAGCCTGTAGGGATGCAATTAAAGCAGATACTTTCATCCTAAACCTGGAAACAGGTTTTATTAATAATAACCGTAAGCAGACTTTGGCCCTAAATGAATTTTCCATAGAGAATGCGTATATTTCGAATGGTCAAAGTAAGGCCGAGCACGCCAACTCTTTGATTGATCCTCTCAACTTGGCAGACTTATCAATATTAGCAAAATATGATAAAAACATTCGGGATGGAGCATGTGCTCCAGAGGAGAAACTAAAAGAGCCAGAGAGTTGAACATGGGGAGGTCTGCTTAGTACAATGGACACCATCACCAATGCTCGTAATTACCATTCAGTTAAACTGAACATTCAGGTGGATTTGTTAAACATCTGGGTCTCTACCAAGATGCGCCACCTTTCAAACCTGGTAGGTAAGGCTCAAACAGACAAAGATATCCAAATGATCTCTTGCACTTGTGCACATATGATTGATAACATTTTGGAGCTACCATCCGTAGTAAGGTCCATGGTGGCGGAGGTCAAGACAAGGTCAGATAGAATTGTAGAAGGCAAAGCAGGCTTCCTTGAACAAGATCATGGTCCCAACCAGACCCTAAAGCTTCAAGTGAAGTTAGGAATTCACAGGGAAAAATGGGTCCAAAAGAAAATCTATAAAAATCATAAAAAGCTCATACAGTCGTAAAGAACAGCAACAGCACACATCATTATCCGTAAGGAAGGATGAAGAAAGTGTAAATCAATCGGTAAGGGATAGGCCTATGCAACCTCAGGATTTTACGGGTGGAAACAAACCTAAAACCCATTGAGCATTCATTAGTTCCAGACGTCAATCATTCCCAAGTTACCTCTAACCAGGCTACAACTTCTAACTCAACACACGAACGACTAACCAAAAGAGCCGGAAAAAGACTAAGAGAAGCCCTTAATAAAACACAGAGATCTACAAATGTTAGCTGGGAAATTAAGCCTAACTTAAAAGAAATGTACAAAATGTTTACATTTTTGGAATCTCGTCATTGTGAAATAACGGCTAAACAAATTCTAAATACAAACAGATCAGCTGCACCATCTTTTTCTGATGATGCAGCTCATGAGCCCATAATGCCTCAACCAATGGAAACATCCAATCATCAGGTGGTGGTGCAAGGCCTAGCACAACGATGGAGTGATGACAAGCAGAGTGCAGTAGAACATGTGGTCTGACTGAAGCAGGTCAATAGTGTTATTTTACATGAAAATATCTTAAACATGATAAAGTCTCCAGTTTTCTTTCGATCCACTTGATAATGGAGATACAGGACCAGGTGACAGGATCATTCAAGACATGAAGTCGTCACCTGAGAACTCTGGTAATATTAAAAAAAAATGGAAAACAAGTGAGTAATAAATATCCTATGACCTCCATGAAATTAACATTCTCTCCGCAGTACGTCTCAAGAGCCCTCACGATATTTTGAACCGCGGTAATATTCTGAATTTGCCGAATTTAATCCCAGAGATCAAAGATGTAATATCGTATGACATTGTTCTGCATTCTGTCCATCAACTGTTGTTTTTGCATTTGTCACCCTGAGTGGGATGGGTATGCTCAGACGTGAGTCCCAGGCTCTCCACACCACTAGAGTCAAGCTATCCTGGCTGAAGAGGGGTGAAACCCCGAAACCGGTCCTAGGATGCTTGTTTCTAGTCCATGGTGGACCTGGCTTGGCAGTTTGGGCTGGACTGGGGTCAAGACTGATTTGCATATGGCTGGGTTCCAACTGGAATGCATGTTGAGGCTACTTAGTGTAGAAGAACCACATAAAAATATATAGCAGCCTTGTCAATTGTTGTGGAGAGTGCAGCACAAATATCTAGGAGAATGGTGCACAGAATAAAGCACGCACCTCTAGGACAAAGGGGCACTCAGTGAAGCATGCACCTCTATGACAGCAATGCAAACAGGGCAGAGTGCACCTCTATGACAGCAATGCAAACAGGGCAGAGTGCACCTCTATGACAGCAATGCAAACAGGGCAGAGTGCACCTCTATGACAGCAATGCAAACAGGGCAGAGTGCACCTCTATGACAGCAATGCAAACAGGGCAGAGTGCACCTCTATTACAGCAATGCAAACAGGGCAGAGTGCACCTCTGTTACAGCAATGCAAACAGGGCAGAGTGCACCTCTGTTACAGCAATGCAAACAAGGCAGAGTGCACCTCTATGACAGCAATGCAAACAGGGCAGAGTGCACCTCTATGACAGCAATGCAAACAGGGCAGAGTGCACCTCTGTTACAGCAATGCAAACAGGGCAGAGTGCACCTCTATGACAGCAATGCAAACAGGGCAGAGTGCACCTCTGTTACAGCAGTGCAAACAGGGCAGAGTGCACCTCTGTTACAGCAATGCAGACAGGGCAGAGTGCACCTCTATCACAGCAATGCAAACAGGGCAGAGTGCACCTCTATGACAGCAATGCAAACAGGGCAGAGTGCACCTCTATTACAGCAATGCAAACAAGGCAGAGTGCACCTCTATTACAGCAATGCAAACAAGGCAGAGTGCACCTCTATGACAGCAATGCAAACAGGGCAGAGTGCATGTTGGACAGGCCACGTGAAGAGCTGGCTCCCTCCCCGCATGACAAGGCCCGAGCCCGGCCCTCCAGGTGTAACCCACAGTAACCACCCGCTCCCCGTCTCATACGGGACCCCTGCCCCCGAACATCCCTGCATCATGGGCCCAAATCACTACCGGCCCCCTCGCCCGGCCTGGGCGCCATCTTGGACATTGCACCACGAGGCCGCGTGGCCTCCGGTCGACCCTAACCCTGGGCCTGGCCAGGCCCCGACATCCCGGCACCACCATCCACCCAGGAGGTGAACGGACCACTTGGCAGGTCAATGGGAGAAAGAAGTGTTGACGGCTCTCCCCCGCCAGGTGCTGATCGCCCCCAGCTCCCCCGGGCGCTGGCTCCACCCCCCTGCTGGGTGTCTGGACTCCCTCATCCCGGACCTCCCGACCTCCAAGTGCGAGGGTCCGGACATCAAAGGGCGCCAGACCTATAACTGGGGCAGCTCCAGAGCAGGAAGGCAGTTGTATCCTGGAGTCGAGAGACGCAGTGAAGAACTCATCCTTGACGGACTGCTGGCGCTGCCGTAGCCCTGCCTTGCGAACTACCGTCTTGCCTGCTGGCGCTGCCGCAAACCTTCTGAAGCCTTCATCCTCGTCGGGACCTGCTGGCGTGGCTGCGGACCGTTTGTAACTACCACCTTCTCGGGACCTGCTGGCTCCGCCGCGGCCCGATCATCTAGAACGCCAAGCTCGAGGATTGTGAGCTATCCATCTTATCATCGCATCTACCAGATTGGTAACGAGACTGTCCCGCTACCCCTTCTCCCCAAACCAAGAGACTAGAATCGAGGGGACCCCTGAGTCCAGACCTCCTTGTACCATTCCACCGTACTTAACGAATTGCTTATAAAGAACATTAAACCTTATTTCTGTGTGGTGTACCTCTGTGGGGGGGAAGTTACTTGTCTGTACGATCGCTGGAGACGGCTCTCCCCGGAGACCTCTCCCCTTGTCCTCGGCCGACCCTCCCGGTCCGTCTAACATTGGTGGCCAGCGGCGCGATCCGAATCAACGCGTAATCGTACAGAGAGTAATGTCAGACGGACCGGATCGGGCAAGGGTGCTGACGGTGGCCCGGCCCGGTAATATAGAGATGTCCGGGAGCAGGGGTCCCGTGAGGGACGTTTTGTGAGTTGCTTCTGTGGGTAGCACCGGGAGAGCCGGTGCCCGGGCCCTGTCGTGCGGGGAGGGAGCGAGCCCTTCATGTGGCCTGTCCAACATGCGTCCCCCCCAGCTGAAGGCGGGGAGAGTCACCCATCTTCTTGGGGACTTTCTTTGTCGAGGCGGAAAAAGCGTGACAGGCCATCCGCGTTGGCGTGATCCTGGCCAGGGCGGTGCTCCACAGTGAAGTCCATCCCCAGCAGGGAGATGGACCATCGCAACAGCTTGGGATTCTCCCCCCGCATCTGCATTAACCATTGCAGGGGGCGATGATCTGTTTGCACCCGGAAGTGGGTACCGAAGAGGTAGGGCCGGAGCTTCTTGAGGGCCCACACTACTGAGAAGGCCTCCCTCTCGATGGTGCTCCAGCGCTGTTCCCGGTCCAGTAGGCGTCTGCTGATGAAGGCCACGGGTTGGTCGACTCCCTCGGGGTTCAGTTGGGAGAGGACGGCCCCAATCCCATGGTCGGAAGCATCAGTCTGGACGATGAATTCTCGGCTGTAGTCGGGAGCCTGGAGCACAGGGGCGGTGCACATGGCGGCCTTCAGCTTCTCGAAGGCCGCTTGACAGTCAGGAGTCCAGTTGACTCTTTTCGGCTGGTTCTTGGATGTAAGTGCCGTGAGGGGCCCCACAATACTGCCATAGTCCTTCACAAACCGCAGGTAGTAGCCGGTGAGCCCCAAGAAGGCTCGGACCTCGGTTTGGGTGATGGGTGGTTGCCAGGACTGGATGGCAGCGATCTTGAGCTGGAGGGGGGCCACCAGACCGCTCCCCACTTGGTGTCCGAGGTAGGTCACGGGCCCCTGGCCAATCTGGCATTTGCTGGCCTTGATTGTGAGGCCGGCCTGTTGGAGGGCCTGCAGGACCTCTCGGAGGTGGTTGAGGTGGTCTGACCAGTGGCGGCTGTACACTGCGATATCGTCCAGGTAGGCGGCGCTGAAGTCTTCGAGGCCCGCCAATACCTCGTTCACCAGTCGCTGGAAAGTGGCTGGAGCATTTTTCATGCCGAATGGCATCACTTTGAATTGGTAGTGGCCATCCGGGGTGGAGAAAGCGGATCGTTCTTGGGCCCTGGGGGTGAGGCCGATCTGCCAGTAGCCCGCTGTCAGGTCGAAGATGCTGAGGTAGCGGGCAGCCCCCATGCGGTCGACCAGTTCATCTGCTCGGGGAATGGGGTGAGCGTCGGTTCGGGTGACAGCGTTCAGGCCCCGATAGTCGACACAGAATCGGAGCTCAGGGGTGGTGCCGGGGGCAGCAGCTTTGGGGACCAGTACGACTGGGCTGGCCCAGGGGCTGTCCGAGGGTTGGATGACTCCAAGGGTGAGCATCTTGGAGACTTCTTGGATGCAGGCACGTACCCGATCTGGCACGCGGTACGCCCGATGTCTGATGGGGGGACTGTCCCCCGTGTCCACGTCGTGTAGGCACCAGGGGGTGACCCCTGGGGTGAGGGAAAAGAGAGCTGCGCACTGCAGCAGGAGCGCCCAACAGTCTTGGCGCTGCTCTGCGGTCAGGGCGTCTGACAGCCGGACCCCGTCTACCGAACCATCCTTTTCACGGGTCCTCAGTAGGTCAGGGAGGGGCTCAGAGTCTTCTTCTGTCCCACTGTCTGTAGCCATCAATAGGCTGAGCTCCAAGCGCACAAAGTGAGGCTTCAGTCTGTTGGCGTGGAGGACCCGGAGGGGGTTCCGGGAAGATTCCATGTCGATGAGATAGGTGACGGGGCTCTTGCGCTCGACCACCTTGAAGGGCCCCGTCCACTTATCTTGTAGGGCACAAGGTTCGGTGGGGGACATCACCCATACTTGCTGGCCAGGTACGAACTCTATGGAGGAGGCGTTCTGATCGTACCATTTCTTCATGTCTTCCTGACTGGCTTCAAGATTGGCTTTGGCGATTTCTCGGAACCGCCGGGTCTGATTGCGGAGGGTCAGGAGGTACTTGTAGACGTCTGGAGGGGTTTTCAGGGGGGCCATCTCCCAACCTTCTTTGACTAGGCTGAGGGGCCCTCGAACAGGGTGCCCATACAAGAGCTCGAAGGGGCTGAAGCCGAGGGACTTCTGAGGGACTTCTCGGTAGGCGAAGAGGAGGCACGGGAGAAGCACATCCCACTGGAAGCGGAGGGGCTCTTCTAACCCCATAATCATTCCCTTGAGGGTACGGTTGAACCGCTCAACCAGTCCGTTCCCCTGTGGGTGATAGGGGGTTGTGAATTGGTAGGTGACCCCGCACTGCTGCCAGAGGGATTTCATGTATTTCGAAATAAAGTTCGTGCCTCTGTCGCTGACGACTTCCCGGGGGAAGCCCACTCGGGAGAAGATCCCCATTAAGGCTCGGCCGACCATCGGGGCGGTTACAGTTCGAAGGGGGATGGCCTCGGGGTATCGGGTGGCATGGTCCACCAGTACCAGGATAAAACGATGTCCTTGGGCTGTTCGGGGGTCTAGGGGCCCCACAATGTCTATTCCCACTTTTTCAAATGGGGTGGTAACCACTGGAAAGGGCTGCAGGGGTGCCTTGAGTTTGCGGCCGCTCTTCCCGCTGGCCTGACAAGTGGGACAGGACCGGCAGTGGTTGAGCACGTCATTTCTCATTTTGGGCCAGTAAAAATGGGTCACCAGGCGGTTGTAGGTTTTGTCCTGACCCAGGTGGCCGGCTAGGGGGACATCGTGGGCCAAGTTCAGCAGGAAGTCTCTAAAACGGAGGGGCACCACTAACACTCAACTGGCCCCCAACTCGGCGATTCTTTGTTCACTGTACAACAAATCATTGTCCCAATAGATCCAGTGGGCCCCGGCGGTATCTCCTGCGCTCTGGGCGAGGGTTTGTTGTCGTAGTCCCTCGAGGGAGGGACATGTCTTCTGTTCTTGACGGAATTGCTCCTTTGTGGGTCCCCCTTCTTGACGCCACTGAGCCAGGTCTGGGAGATCCTGGGGCTGAACGAGTTCTTCTCGGGTCTGTTCTGGGAGGTCGACGGTGTCGGCGTCCCCCACTGGAGCGAGCGGGGGAGGAGGTGCTGGCCATTCGGGTTCTTCTGGTCGGGGGATGGTGCGGGCCGCCATGGACCGGGTGGTTACGCAGGCCCAGTCCGGCAGGCCCAACATCCCCAGGTGTTCTCTTCTTTCTACGGCGGCCATGGGGAACTCTCGAGGTCGTTCCCCAGGAGACAGTTCACGGGGGCATCATCGCGGACCGTCACCTTCAGCATGCCGGATACTCCTCCCCACTCGAAGGGAACGCAGGCCATCCGACACATGCTCTCTGAATTGTCGGCCGATCGGACGGGGCAGAGAATGTTCGGTATTATTTGCTCGGGGGTCACCAGGTGACAGCGGACGGCCGTCACACTGGCCCCGGTGTCACGTAGGGCTTCGGCCTTGCGCCCATTGATGCTCACCCACTGACTATACTTTCTGGTGTTGGCGGGTAGGGGAGCCCGCGGAACCATGTCTCTTCCCCCTAGGCACGCCAGGACCATGGCGGCCGGCTCCCACTCTTGCTGCTCGTGTTCGTACTCTTCCTGGTCCTCGGAGGCTTGCTCTTCTCCGAGGGCGGCGGCCGCTACCTGGCGGGGCCTCGGAGTCTGGTTCTGTGGACAGTTCGGGTCACTGGCGTAGTGACCGACTCGCTGGCATCGGTGACACGTGACATTGGCTCTGAACCCCGGGCGCATCGGGGGGTTGCCCCTGTTGGCCGGGGGCGGGGTGCTGGTGGCGGGAGCGGCCGGGACGGTGTCTTTCCCCCGACCCTGGCCTCCTCCTCCTCCTCGGGGGCGGTGATGGCCTTGGTTGTTCCTGTTCTGCTCGTTCGGGCCACCCCGGCCCACTCGGGTGCTCTCCCATCGGTCAGCCTCGGCGGCGAGCTGCCGTGGGTCAGTCATTTTACTGTCGAGGAGGTGCTGCCTGAGCTCGACAAAGCAGTTATTGGAGAGGTGCTCCCACACAACAAGGTTAAAAAGCTGCTCGTAGGTCGTTACGTTGCTCCCCTTGATCCACCCCTCGAGGGCTCGGCTGAAATAGTTCACATATTCCACCCAAGTTGTACCCGGGATTCGGGTGCAGTCGCGAAACCTCTGGCGATACATTTCGGGTGTCAGCCCATATCGAGTGAGGAGGGCGGCCTTCATGTGATCATAGGACGTCATTTGGTGATCCGGGAGCTGTAACAGGGCTTCACGGCCTTCGTTGACAAACCTCCCCCATAGACCGGCTCCCCAGTCGCTTCGATCGATCCGGTGAGAGGACATGGCGATCTCATAGGCCTTGAACCACTGCTGTATGTCGTCGTTTCGGTAGAACTCTCGGACGACATCTTTGGGAATGTGGACCTTTGATTCTGAAGTCCCTGGGGTGCGTGGTCGCTCGGGCACCCCCAGGTCCTTGCCCTGCTTACGTAGTTCTATTTCGGCTAGTTTGCGCTCGTGTTCATATGCCAGTCTTTTTTCTTCAAGCTCTCTTTGTCTTTGTTTTTCCTCTCGCTCTTCTCGGAGCCGTAAGTGTTCTAGGTTCAGTTTTTGTTCCGATAGTTTTAGTTCTCCATCCATTTTGAGCCGTGCCAACTCTAATTCATGCATTCTGTTTTTCTCTCGTTCTTGGATCTCTTCCCGGGAGAGACCTGCCCTCCTTTCCTCGGGAGGAGCGGGGTCAGTTTCCGGGGCTTCGCTGTGTTGGTCCCGGGGACCAGTGGGGTTTACCTCCGCCCATGCTTCTAGGGCGTGTTTAAAGTCATCTTTTGTGCTCGGACCGGTGGTAGCAATGCCCAGTTCTATACAAAATTGTTTTAATTCTCGATGGTTGTACTCCTCCAGCTTGTCCATTTGGAATTTCTCTGTAGACCCGCTCTCTTGGGCCGGCATTGTGGTTTAGTCGTGGGGTGAGTTGCTTTCTGTACGATTACGCGTTGGTTCGGATCGCGCCGCTGGCCACCAATGTTAGACGGGACCCGGAGGGTCGGCCGAGAACCAGGGGAGAGGTCTCCGGGGAGAGCCGTCTCCAGCGATCGTACAGACAAGTAACTTCCCCCCCACAGAATAGGCACCACACAAGGATAAGATTTAACGTTCTTTATAAGTAATCTTGAAGTACGGTAGGATGGTACAAGGAGGTCTGGACTCAGGGGTCCCCTCGATCCTAGTCTCTTGGATAGGAAAGGGGTAGCGGGACAGTCTTATTACCAATCTGGTAGTTACGATGAGGTGGTGGATAGCTCTCAATCCTCGAGCTCGGCGTTCTTGAAGGACGGGTTGCGGCAGCGCCAGCAGATCCCGGAGTGGTCGAAGGTGGCAACGGTCCGCGGCAGCGCCAGCAGGTCCCGACGAAGATGGTAGTTACAACGGATCGCGGCAGCGCCAGCAGGTCCCAACGAAGATGGTAGTTACAACGGATCGCGGCAGCGCCAGCAGGTCCCAACGAAGATGGTAGTTACAACGGATCGCGGCAGCGCCAGCAGGTCCCAACGAAGGCGGTAGATTGCAGAGGGCCGCGGCAGTGCCAGCGGCAGGACGACAGTTCACAAGGTAGGGCTGCGGCAGCGCCAGCAGTCCGTCAAGGATGAGTTCTTCAAGGTGTCTCTCGACTCCAGGATACAACTGCCTTCCTGCTCTGGAGCTGCCCCAGTTATAGGTCTAGCGCCCTTTGATGTCCGGACCCTCGCACTTGGAGGTCGGGAGGTCCGGGATGAGGGAGTCCAGACACCCAGCAGGGGGGTGGAGCCAGCGCCCGGGGAGGCTGGGGGCGATCGGCACCTGGCGGGAGAGAGCCATCAACACTCCTTTCTCCCATTGACCTGCCAAGTGGTCCGTTCACCTCCTGGGTGGATGGTGGTGCCGGGCTGTCGGGGCCTGGCCAGGCCCAGGGTTGGGGTCGAGCTGAGGCCATGCGGCCTCGTGGTGCAGTGTCTAAGATGGCGGCCGGATCGGGCAAGGGTGCTGACAATGGCCCGGCCCGGTAATATAGAGATGTCCGGGAGCAGGGGTCCCGTGAGGGACGTTTTGTGAGTTGCTTCTGTGGGTAGCACCGGGAGAGCCGGTGCCCGGGCCCTGTCGTGCGGTGAGGGAGCGAGCCCTTCATGTGGCCTGTCCAACACACCTCTATTACAGCAATGCAAACAGGGCAGAGTGCACCTCTATTACAGCAGTGCAAACAGGGCAGAGTGCACCTCTATTACAGCAATGCAAACAGGGCAGAGTGCACCTCTATGACAGCAATGCAAACAGGGCAGAGTGCACCTCTATTACAGCAATGCAAACAGGGCAGAGTGCACCTCTATCACAGCAATGCAAACAGGGCAGAGTGCACCTCTATCACAGCAATGCAAACAGGGCAGAGTGCACCTCTATGACAGCAATGCAAACAGGGCAGAGTGCACCTTTATGACAGCAATGCAAACAGGGCAGAGTGCACCTCTATTACAGCAGTGCAAACAGGGCAGAGTGCACCTCTATTACAGCAGTGCAAACAGGGCAGAGTGCAGCTCTATGACAGCAGTGCAAACAGGGCAGAGTGCACCTTTATGACAGCAATGCTAACAGGGCAGAGTGCACCTCTATGACAGCAGTGCAAACAGGGCAGAGTGCACCTCTATTACAGCAATGCAAACAGGGCAGAGTGCACCTCTATGACAGCAATGCAAACAGGGCAGAGTGCACCTCTAATACAGTGGCGCAAACAGGGCAGAGTGCACCACTATTACAGCAATGCAAACAGGGCAGAGTGCACCTCTAATACAGTGGCGCAAACAGGGCAGAGTGCACCTCTATTACAGCAATGCAAACAGGGCAGAGTGCACCTCTATGACAGCAATGCAAACAGGGCAGAGTGCACCTCTATTACAGCAATGCAAACAGGGCAGAGTGCACCTCTATGACAGCAATGCAAACAGGGCAGAGTGCACCTCTATGACAGCAGTGCAAACAGGGCAGAGTGCACCTCTATTACAGCAATGCAAACAGGGCAGAGTGCACATCTAAGACAGCAATGCAAACAGGGCAGAGTGCACCTCTATTACAGCAATGCAAACAGGGCAGAGTGCACCTCTGTTACAGCAATGCAAACAGGTGCATAGTGCACCTCTATTACAGCGGTGCAAACAGGGCAGAGTGCACCTCTATGACAGCAATGCAAACAGGGCAGAGTGCACCTCTATGACAGCAGTGCAAACAGGGCAGAGTGCACCTCTATTACAGCAATGCAAACAGGGCAGAGTGCACCTCTATGAAAGCAATGCAAACACGGCAAAGTGCACCTCTATGACAGCAATGCAAACAGGGCAGAGTGCACCTCTATTACAGCAATGCAAACAGGGCAGAGTGCACCTCTATGACAGCAGTGCAAACAGGGCAGAGTGCACCTCTATGACAGCAACGCAAACAGGGCAGAGTGCACCTCTATGACAGCAGTGCAAACAGGGCAGAGTGCAATTCTATGACAGCAATGCAAACAGGGCAGAGTGCACCTCTATGACAGCAATGCAAACAGGGCAGAATGCACCTCTATGACAGCAATGCAAACAGGGCACAGTGCACCTCTATGACAGCAATGCAAACAGGGCAGAGTGCACCTCTTCTACAGCAATGCAAACAGGGCAGAGTGCACCTTTATGACAGCAATGCTAACAGGGCAGAGTGCACCTCTATGACAGCAATGCAAACAGGGCAGAGTGCACCTCTAATACAGTGGCGCAAACAGGGCAGAGTGCACCACTATTACAGCAATGCAAACAGGGCAGAGTGCACCTCTAATACAGTGGCGCAAACAGGGCAGAGTGCACCTCTATTACAGCAATGCAAACAGGGCAGAGTGCACCTCTATGACAGCAATGCAAACAGGGCAGAGTGCACCTCTATGACAGCAGTGCAAACAGGGCAGAGTGCACCTCTATTACAGCAATGCAAACAGGGCAGAGTGCACCTCTAAGACAGCAATGCAAACAGGGCAGAGTGCACCTCTATTACAGCAATGCAAACAGGGCAGAGTGCACCTCTGTTACAGCAATGCAAACAGGTGCATAGTGCACCTCTATTACAGCGGTGCAAACAGGGCAGAGTGCACCTCTATGACAGCAATGCAAACAGGGCAGAGTGCACCTCTATGACAGCAGTGCAAACAGGGCAGAGTGCACCTCTATTACAGCAATGCAAACAGGGCAGAGTGCACCTCTATGAAAGCAATGCAAACACGGCAAAGTGCACCTCTATGACAGCAATGCAAACAGGGCAGAGTGCACCTCTATTACAGCAATGCAAACAGGGCAGAGTGCACCTCTATGACAGCAGTGCAAACAGGGCAGAGTGCACCTCTATGACAGCAACGCAAACAGGGCAGAGTGCACCTCTATGACAGCAGTGCAAACAGGGCAGAGTGCAATTCTATTACAGCAATGCAAACAGGGCAGAGTGCACCTCTATGACAGCAATGCAAACAGGGCAGAGTGCACCTCTATGACAGCAATGCAAACAGGGCACAGTGCACCTCTATGACAGCAATGCAAACAGGGCAGAGTGCACCTCTTCTACAGCAATGCAAACAGGGCAGAGTGCACCTCTATGACAGCAATGCAAACAGGGCAGAGTGCACCTCTATGACAGCAGTGCAAACAGGGCAGAGTGCACCTCTATGACAGCAGTGCAAACAGGGCAGAGTGCACCTCTATGACAGCAATGCAGACAGGGCAGAGTGCACCTCTATCACAGCAATGCAAACAGGGCAGAGTGCACCTCTATTACAGCAATGCAAATAGGGCAGAGTGCACCTCTATGACAGCAATGCAAACAGGGCAGAGAGCACCTCTATTACAGCAATGCAAACAGGGCAGAGTGCACCTCTATTACAGCGGTGCAAACAGGGCAGAGTGCACCTCTATGACAGCAAGGCAAACAGGGCAGAGTGCACCTCTATGACAGCAGTGCAAACAGGGCAGAGTGCACCTCTATGACAGCAGTGCAAACAGGGCAGAGTGCACCTCTATGACAGCAATGCAGACAGGGCAGAGTGCACCTCTATCACAGCAATGCAAACAGGGCAGAGTGCACCTCTATGACAGCAATGCAAACAGGGCAGAGTGCACCTCCATGACAGCAATGCAAACAGGGCAGAGTGCACCTCTATTACAGCAATGCAAACAGGGCCGAGTGCACCTCTATGACAGCAATGCAAACAGGGCAGAGTGCACCTCTATGACAGCAATGCAAACAGGGCAGAGTGCACCTCTATGACAGCAATGCAAACAGGGTAGAGTGCACCTCTATGACAGCAATGCAAACAGGGCAGAGTGCACCTCTATTACAGCGGGGCAAACAGGGCAGAGTGCACCTCTATGACAGCAATGCAAACATGGCAGACTGCACATCTATCACAGCAATGCAAACAGGGCAGGGTGCACCTCTATGACAGCAATGCAAACAGGGCAGAGTGCACCTCTATCACAGCAATGCAAACAGGGCAGAGTGCACCACTATGACAGCAATGCAAACAGGGCAGAGTTCACCTTTATGACAGTGGTGCAAACAGGGCAGAGTGCACCTCTATGACAGCAATGCAAACAGGGCAGAGTGCACCTCTATGACAGCAATGCAAACAGGGCAGAGTGCACCTCTTTTACAGCAATGCAAACAGGGCAGAGTGCACCTCTATGACATTAATGCAAACAGGGCAGAGTGCACCTCTATGACAGCAATGCAAACAGGGCAGAGTGCACCGCTATGACAGCAATGCAAACAGGGCAGAGTGCACCTCTATGACAGCAATGCAAACAGGGCAGAGTGCACCTCTATGTCAGCAGTGCAAACAGGGCAGAGTGCACCTCTATGACAGCAATGCAAACAGGGCAGAGTGCACCTCTATGACAGCAATGCAAACAGGGCAGAGTGCACCTCTATGACAGCAATGCAAACAGGGCAGAGGACACCTCTATGACAGCAGTGCAAACAGGGCAGAGTGCACCTCTATGACAGCAGTGCAAACAGGGCAGAGTGCACCTCGATGACAGCAATGCAAACAGGGCAGAGTGCACCTCTATGACAGCAATGCAAATAGGGCAGAGTGCACCTCTATGACAGCAATGCAAACAGGGCAGAGTGCACCTCTAATACAGCAATGCAAACAGGGCAGAGTGCACCTCTATTACAGCAATGCAAGCAGGGCAGAGTGCACCTCTATGACAGCAGTGCGAACAGGGCAGAGTGCACTTCTATGACAGCAATGCAAACAGGGCAGAGTGCACCTCTATTACAGCAATGCAAACAGGGCAGAGTGCACCTCTATTACAGCTCTGCAAACAGGGCAGAGTGCACCTCTATGACAGCAATGCAAACAGGGCAGAGTGCACCTCAAAGACAGCAGTGCAAACAGGGCAGAGTGCACCTCTATGACAGCAATGCAAACAGGGCAGAGTGCACCTCTATGACAGCAATGCAAACAGGGCAGAGTGCACCTCTATTACAGCAATGCAAACAGGGCAGAGTGCACCTCTGTTACAGCAATGCAAACAGGTGCAGAATGCACCTCTATTACAGCGGTGCAAACAGGGCAGAGTGCACCTCTATGACAGCAATGCAAACAGGGCAGAGAGCACCTCTATGACAGCAGTGCAAACAGGGCAGAGTGCACCTCTATGACAGCAGTGCAAACAGGGCAGAGTGCACCTCTATTAGAGCAATGCAAACAGGGCAGCGTGCACCTCTATGACAGCAATGCAAACAGGGCAGAGTGCACCTCTATTACAGCAGTGCAAACAGGACAGAGTGCACCTCTATGACAGCAATGCAAACAGGGCAGAGTGCACCTCTATGACAGCAGTGCAAACAGGGCAGAGTGCACCTCTATTACAGCAATGCAAACAGGGCAGAGTGCACCTCTATTACAGCAGTGCAAACAGGGCAGAGTGCACCTATATGACAGCAATGCAAACAGGGCAGAGTGCACCTCTATTACTGCAATGCAAACAGGGCAGATTGCACCTCTATTACAGCAGTGTGAACAGGGCAGAGTGCACCTCTATGACAGCAATGCAAAAAGGGCAGAGTGCACCTCTATGACAGCAGTGCAAACAGGGCAGAGTGCACCTCTATTACAGCAATGCAAACAGGGCAGAGTGCACATCTATGACAGCAATGCAAACAGGGCAGAGCGCACCTCTATTACAGCAATGCAAACAGGGCAGAGTGCACCTCTGTTACAGCAATGCAAACAGGGCAGCGTGCACCTCTATGACAGCAATGCAAACAGGGCAGAGTGCACCTCTATTACAGCAGTGCAAACAGGGCAGAGTGCACCTCTATGACAGCAATGCAAACAGGGCAGAGTGCACCTCTATGACAGCAGTGCAAACAGGGCAGAGTGCACCTCTATTACAGCAATGCAAACAGGGCAGAGTGCACCTCTATTACAGCAGTGCAAACAGGGCAGAGTGCACCTCTATTACTGCAATGCAAACAGGGCAGATTGCACCTCTATGACAGCAATGCAAACAGGGTAGAGTGCACCTCTAGTACAGTGGTGCAAACAGGGCAGAGTGCACCTCTATTACAGCAGTGCAAACAGGGTAGAGTGCACCTCTATTACAGTGGTGCAAACAGGGCAGAGTGCACCTCTATTACAGCAGTGTGAACAATGCCGAATGTACCTCTATGACAGCGGTGAAAGCAGTGCCATGTGCACCTCTATGATGCAGTGCGAACTGTGCCAAGTGGACCTCCTATATAGCAATGCACAAACTGCAGAACACACTTCCATTACAGTAGTGCACTGAGTTTACTGTGCACCTCTATGATAGTGGTCAACAGATTGAAGGTGTCACCTCAATGACAGCAGTGCATATAGTGCAGTACGCACCTCTATGACATGGGTACACAGCGTACAGCGTGCACCTCTATGAGATCAATGTGCAGCATGCACCGTACACTTCTATTATAGTGGTGCTCAGAGTTTACTGTGCTCCTCTATGATAGTGGTCAACAGATTGAAGGTGTCACCTCAATGACAGCAGTGCATATAGTGCAGTACGCACCTCTATGACATGGGTACACAGCGTACGGCGTGCACCTCTATGAGATCAATGTGCAGCATGCACCGTACACTTCTATTATAGTGGTGCACAGATTGCATCATGTTCCTCTATCATAGTGGTGCACAGTGTGTATTGTTCACCTTTATTATGCGGGTGCTCAGAGTGCAGTGTACACCTCTATTACAGCAATGCACAGAGTTTCACCATGCACCTCTATTACATCGTTCAATCAATCAACCAATCAGGGGCTTACATAGCGCGCTACTCAAAGGATCTCAAGGCGCCATGCTCTGCAGTCAGTTGAAAAGCCAGGTCTTGAGGTCCTTTCTGAATGTGTGCAGGGTCGGGGAGCATCTGATGTTCACAGGGAGCTCGTTCCAAGTCTTGGCCGCGATGTAGGAGAAAGCTCTCCCACCGATTCTGTGTCTGCGGATGCGGGGGTCTTCTGCCATTGCGAGGTCGGCGGAGCGGAGGTTCCCCTTGGGTACCTGGAAGGATATTCCCTCGTTGAGGTATTTGGGTCCAATGTTGTGTAGGAATTTGTAGGCATGGGTGAGGAGTTTGAAGGTAACTCTCTTCTCGAAGGGGAGCCAGTGGAGGTCTCGTTGGTGTTAGGTCATGTGTTCCTGACATGGTGTCCCAAGGACAAGTCTGGCTGCGGCGTTCTGGATGGTCTGGAGTCTACGCAGGAGGGTTTTGTCGATTCTGGCGTAAAGGTTGTTGCCCTAGTCTAGTCAGTCAGTCAGTCAGTTCAACTTTATTCGGATACAACAGTACCCATAAAAGCACCCAAAACAAATACATCACAATAATTAATACAAATTACTAGTCTAGTCTGCTGGTGATGAGTGCATGGGTGACGGTTCTTCTGCAGTCGGAGGGGATCCACTTGAAGGTTTACAGAGGATTCGAAGGCAGTTGACACTGGTGGAGGCGACAGCGTTGATCTTGCGGTTCATGGAGAGGGAAGAGTCAAGGATGATGCTGAGGTTCCGAGCGTGGTATGTAGGGTTGGGTGGGCACCCGAGGGAGGAGGGCCACCAGATGTTGTCCCAGGCGGTGGTGTAGGGACCAAGGATGAGGACCTGGGCCTTCTCTGACTTTAGCTTTAGGCAGCTGTCCTTCCTCCAGGCTGCTGCATTCTTCATGCCTTCCTGGAAACAGAGTCTGGTGTCTTCAGGGTACTTCGTGAGCAAGAGGATGAGCTGGGTGTTGTCGGCGTAGGATACGATGCTGAGCCAATGCTGCATGACGATGGCGGCGAGGGGGGCCATGTAGATGTTGAAGAGCAAGGGGCTGAGTGAAGATCCCTGGGGTACTCTGCAGTTGATTTCTGTTGGTTCGGAGAGCAAGGGGGGAGTGGGATTCTCTGGGTTCTGCCAGAGAGGAAGGATTGTATCCAGCCGAGGGCGGTTCCTTGGATTGATGCATTGTGTAGTCTGGATGCTAGAGTGCGATGTGAAACAGTGTTGAAGGCTGCAGAGAGGTCTAGAAGGATGAGGGCTGCAGTGTACCCCTGATCGAGTAGCATGCGGATGTCGTCTGTGGCGGCGAGGAGAGCGGTCTTGGTCCTGTGGTTGCTGCAGAATCCTGACTGGGAGGCATCCAGGATAAGGTTTTCTTCTATGAAGGTGGTCAGCTGGGTGTTTACGAGTCTCTCAGTGACTTTGGCCGTGAAAGGGAGGAGAGAGATGGGCTGTTAGTTTTTCAGGTCTGTAGGGTCAGCTGATGGTATTTTGAGGAGGGGTTTTACTTCCGCCCGTTTCCAGTCGTCTGGGCAGATGCAGGATCTGAGGGAGGCAATGATGGTGCGTCCCAGTGCGGGTGCAATGGCAGTGGCAGTCCTGTGGAATATGTGCAGTGGGCAGGGGTCCATAGGTGCTCCAGAGTGGGTTCTCTTCATGGTGGCTGTGATACATTCAACAGTCGTGTGTTCCCAGGACCTGATGGTCGTCTTATTGGCAGTGGTCGGTAGGGGGTTGGTGTTCGTCGTTGGTTCTTTAAAGTTCACATAGAGGGCCTTTATCAGAATGCATTGCAAACCTCTATTACAGCCATGAACAGAGTGCGATACACACCACTATTACAGCACTGTGCACCTGTGTTACAGTCATGTTCAGATCACTCTGTGCGCCTTCATTACAGCAATGCACAAGGTACACCGCACCTCTGTTACAGTGATTCACATGGCCCATTGCGCACCTGTATTATAGCAATGAACCGGGTGCACTACGTTCCTCAATTACAGCAATGCACAGAGCGTACTGCACACCTCTATTACAGCAATGCAAAGCGCACGCCGCAAACCTCTATTACAGCACTGTGCACTTCTAATGCAGTGGTGCACAGAGTGCATCATGCATCTCTATTATAGTAATGCACAGAGCGCACCACAAACCTCCATCCTAGCGATGCACATAGTGCACCACACACCTCTATACCGCACTGCACAGCTCTATTACAGCAATGCCCAGAGCACACTGTGCACCTCTATGAAAGCAATGCACAGAGCTCGCCATGCACCTCTTTAGAGCACCACTGTTGGAACTGGCATGCTTTGGTTGGCAGAGACGAGGTCCTAGCCAGGCAGAACCTACCACTCCTGTCAGGGCCAGGTGAATACACTAACCGTATAACCTTTGTTCAACCTCGGGTAGCTTGGTACTGAGCAGTCAAGCTTCTCACAGAGGCAACATGTAAAGCATTGGCACAGCACTCGCACATCATGAATGCCTTGAGCATCTTCCTGCACAAATACAATACCAAGATGCTCTTTCTATGTGGGCTGCAGAATGCACCACACATGGAAAGAGGAAAAAACAAGGAGAAATAAAAATATTTCTCCTCATTAAGCCTGCTCTGGGGAGGCATAAGGTTTTTTTTGGGGGGGTGGGGGTGCGGAGTTATATATAGCTCAAACTTTACCCGAAGGTATTGAGTATCAGAGGACTTTACTTAGCACCAGTTATGTTACATGAGGACACATTCCTTTTTGTTAGGCACGGGGAGATTGAGTGATTTGCCCAGAAACGCAGGATCTTCACGTCATTGCCGAGACTCGAACCCGGTTCCCCAGATTCAAGGTTGACCGCCATAGCCGTTAGGCCAACTCCTCTCTGCTGCCTCAGGTATATTTGATTAAGTAAATCAGTGGCAGCATCAAACTTCATGGGTGAAAACCCACTGCAATGCACATGGAATGCTAACGTGACACAGAGTAAGGCAACGCAGTGACTTGAGCTGCTTTTTCTTACTCCTTATTTATGAGTCAATGTATAAGCCTTTGCGTGTTCTCAGAGATATCATTGAGAGAGTTGCACCAACGGAGCATCAAAAATAAGCCCCTGTTTTTGGACTTCGCAATGATTCAGATAGTAGTAGATAGATAAGCTGCATTTATGGAGTAAAAATCAGCGCGAGGACAGAGAGCCTAAAATGAGGAGCATGAAATGTATCAACTCAAATTCTGCACAAAAATATTATTGAATAAAGTAAAAATAGAACAACTAATGCTAATAATTGAAATGATGGGGTAAAGTTGCGGTCAGAAATTGGGTTTCTGGTTGGCGGAGCCATGCACCCTGTCTAAGCAGGAACAACAATCCTAAACTGGGTAAGTTAGATACATACCATAAATTAACCTCTGCTCACCCTCTGGTAGCTTGGCACAGATTAGCTAGGCTTTACTTAAGAGGCAATCTGTAAAGTATTCTTGCAATACTTATTACAGTAAAACAGTGAAAAGACCACACACAAAGATACCACACCTGGTTGGAAAACATAGAGGTTAATGTGAATAACCAATTAATATTTAAAGACTAAACTGAAATGTAGTGTTTAAAAGCATAAAGAGCCAACCAGGGATATCTGGTAGCGCTAGACCAGATCAAATCCAAAACCTCAGGCCAACCATGATGGAGTGCAAGTCGGATACAGGGATCAACCTTTCCCCCCTGGAAAGTACCTTGTGGTGCCGTCAACAAAGACTAGATGCATGGAGCAGAGGAGGTGATGCGTCAGGGTTGATCCCTTTGGATGTAGGCGATGCTTATGATTCCAAGCTTCGCAAGTCTAAGATGCGTCGTTTTAGAACCCTGAAATGTAGTCGATGCATCATAGTCAAGGATGCTTAAGGAACTGGAAGCAATACACAGCACAGTCGGCAATGCGATGTCTTTGGTCCGCCACACGACTTCAATGATGTGTGGATTTTGGTAATTGCAGCACTCTATGCCCACTTCCAAAGCTCCAGGCCTGGATTGGCATCACTTGGCAGGGCAAGAGTTCAGGTGCTGTAACAGGTGAGTTGGAAATCTTTTATATTCCTGATACTTCTAACTGGAGGCAAGCCCTTGGAGTTACCTTGGTTCTTGGTTGTAGAGCTGCAAGTCCAGTCCTTCTCACTCCCAAGCAAGTAGGGCAGCAGACAGCAGGTCAGCACAGCAGAGCAGGAGTCTATCAGAGTGACAGTTCTTTCAGCATCACAGCAGTCCTTCCTGGCAGAATATCCGCAGGTCAGACATGTACTGAGTTGGTGGTGTCTGATGTCCAGTACTTATACCCAGTTGTGCCTTTGAATTGGGGGCGACTTCAGAGAGATGCCTTTGAAATCCCATTCCTTCCTGCTCTGGCTCCAGAATCACTACAGAGGGTAAAGCATTCCTTTGCCTCGGGACAGGACACAATCCATTCAGATGTGTTAGCTCCTCCCTCCCATCCTGCCCAGGATGGCCAATCAGGATTAAGCTGGTCCATCATTCATACCTAAGCATCTAATTGTGTGTGGCTAACTGGGGAGAATGCACGAAGCCCAGCTGTCACCCATCCCAGATGTGTATCCAGAGACAGACAGAAGGAACCAAATGGCTAAAGTGAGAAAATGCCAGCTTTCCAAAAGTGGCATTTTCAGAATTGAAATTTAAAATTTAACTTCACCCTCAGTTAGGATTTTAAATTATGACACCAAACTAAATGTCCCATCTTTTCTCATTTAGAGTCCCATCTTTTCTCATTTAGAAATTACACTTTTAAAATGTAGTAAGGTAATCCCCATGTTGACCTATTGGCGAGATAGGCCTTGCATTAGTGAAAAACGAAGTGAGTTTTTCAGTACCAGGACATGAAAAGCTTAAAAGTACATGTCCTACTTATTAAATACACCGCACCCTGCCCTTGGGCTGTCCAGGGCTTGCCTTATGGGTTACTTATATGTATTAAAAAAAGAAGGTTTGGCCCTGGCAAGTAGGTTAACTTGCCAGGTCAACATGGCAGTTAAAAACTGCACACACGTGCTCTGGCAATGGCCGACCTGAGGCATGTTTAAAGGGCTACTGAAGTGGGGGGGGGGGACATTCAGTGCTGCAGGCCCACTAGTAGCATTTCATTTAAAGGCTCTCAGCTCATGTTGTGCACTTTAGTAGGGACTTACAAGTAAATTAAATATGCCAACTGTAGATAAGCCAACGTCAGCAGTGAGCACATGCACTTTAGCACTAGTTAGCAGTAGTAAAGTGCTAAGAGCCCTAATATAAGCAAAACAGGAGGTCAACGGGCAAACAAGTCAGGGGAAACAACCCCAAGGATGCCAGGTCTAACAGTTATGCAATACGTTGTACTTAAAGTGCACCCAGAGATTCTCAGAACTCTGTCATAAATAGTTAAGTGGAGCATTACTGTACTCCCTCCTGGACTAGAACAGCACATGATCACTGATCGAAGGAAAGAATAGGATCATACATGTCAGCATATTCCAATGTCTCCTGTCTGATTGCACATCAATTTTTTTTAGTTGTCGATTATCAGAATTAAAGGTGTTCTACCTTTCTTGTATTTCTTACATGTAGCTCAAAGTTAGATTATCTATTGGGTTCAGAACCAGTTTTTCATGGTACAGTTGAGGAAACTGTTACAAACGCCAGATCTGTCAATAAATTTAGGTTGAAGACATCAGAGTAGGACGAGGAAAGCAGAGGGAACTGTTTAGGGCATGATCTTTATGTGTGGCCATCTATCCCTCTTTGCATCTTTTCAAGGGGCTCCAGGGAGTATGAGTTGCTGAGCTTTAACTTCAGGTGCATGTGAATATCTGCTATTGCCCTAACTAAACACCTGAACCTTCCATCCGACTTATGTACTGTAGAGTTTCACATCTCACATTCTTCTCTGCAAAGATAGAAAGTCTTGCTTGTAACTACCTCATATCTTCTCACTACCCCTTGCTTTTAGCCCCCATCAGTATGGTTTTATAGCTTTATCCCCAACGTAAACTGTGCTTTGTCATGCTTCCAACTTCATTACAACTGCTGACCACAATAAACCATCATCCTTAGTTACACTTGTCAACCTTCCTACTGTGTTTGCTACTGTTGACCATGCCACCCTTGTCTCCGCACTCAAGGGATTACTAACCAAACTCAGAAGGTTGTCTTATCTCTGGGTAAACACAGGACAGTGGGTGCTGGGGGCAAGCCATGCCCTTTGCATCAATCCACCCTTAAAATGGTTGCCACACAGGAGTGTGCGATGTGTTGCAAAGCATCAGGTGACCCACAATCCCATAGACCATTGTGAGAAGGTGAAAGATATTCATCATTGGGATCAAAAGCAAAAGCCGACATAGAGGAACGCCCAGGTGCAAGCAGGTGAACACATTCTTGTACCCCTCCACAGGGCAGCAGAGAGGTCAGTGTTCTGTCATGAAGACTGCCACAGGCCTTGAGAGCTATCCCATAATGCTCTTCAATCTGACGTCATTCCATCCTGCCATTGAGGATTCCTCCACGCTGGACTCTGTGCCCGCTGCTTCTCCTTGTCTCCACTACACTCCTTGGAGATACCATCTTGCCCTTTGAGTTTGCTTATTATTTTTATCTTGATAATATGCATAGATTTTAATCCTTCCCAATTTCTCCCCAATCTCCAATCCATACCCTCAGAGTGCCTCACATCTTTATATATTGATGGGATTCAGCTCCATGCCACTAATCTCCACAGGAGATGCTGGTCCTACTTTGATGGTAATGTCAAGGAAATTTACATTTACCTTTGGTCTGGATATAGTAATGTCCTTGGAAGGTTTACCAAGGACATCACTATATCCAGACTAAAGGGGTAGCCAGGGGGGCTGGATTTGCCCCTGAATGCGCAATCCTCTATATGGACTACTATGAGAGGAATTTTATTTTCAATGACAACACCCCTTATTATATTAACATTGGCCTAAGGAGATGTTTTATTGATGAAGTTTTTATCATATGGTCAGGGACTGTTCAGACCTTAACTGATTTTCCTATTTGGCTCAATGGTAAATCCAATTAAATCTGTTTTTCCCTTGAACACAATATTAGGAAAATACATTTCCTTGGCATTACCATCAAGAAAGAGGAGGGTTCTCTCCACACCACACTATATAGGAAGAGTAGTGATAGGAACACTTTACTGCAATATTCAAGTCATCACCCAAGGAGTCTGAGAGACAATTCAGACTATGGGCAATTTCTCAGACTCCGCAGAAACTGTTCTAAATTAACCTGACTACTTTAAAGAATCAGGTGAATTGATTAATCAACTGTCTGAAGGAGGCTATCCCAAAAGTCAATTAAAGAAAGCAACCCATGGCAGCGTGGTTCTGTCCTAGATAAGTTCTTTTAGACCCCAAGAAAAACACTAAAGCAGTGGTCCCCAAACTTTTGACTCCTGAGGACCCCCACTGAATCACTTCTGGAAGCCGGGGACCCCCAAGCAATTTGTACAATTTAAATTTCTTTTTAAAAACGCCTTTTGAAGCAGAGGCAATTTCAAGAGGGAGACAGCCTGAATTGGGTCTATTGGCATGGACATGTAAGCATAAAGCAGTGTATTATTTAGTGGTACAAGTCTCCTGCTCTCAGCCATAGCAGCACCTCTACATTCTCATTCCAGAGCCTTGGAGTGGTGTCCCTTCCTTACAGCCACAGGTTGAATTATTGTGAATTATTAGCATTTTTACCTATTCACAGTTTAAGAAGGTCTAAAATATTATACAATTATGAAGCATTTTATAATAAAGACATGCCCCAAGGAGCAACTAACATTGTGAAAATTCTAACAAGATAGTGCACAAAGTGATGAGTTCTGTGTACAGAGCAAATTCAAGGTCTATATTAGGAGTTCATCATGGAAGTGCAAGAGATGGCAGGAAGGTATCTGCACAGGAGGCATATTGTTTCAGCGATATCATGGAACAATGCTATGCCAATTACCATAAACCCCTGTTAGACATAATCTTTAGTCACAGACAGCAGAGCAACATTTTACCACCAAGGGGTGAGCAGTGCAGTTAAGGCATATTTCAGAGGCCTCGCGTGGCACCTGGCATGACCCTCTCCCGTTAGGATGCCCACTGCCCCGTCCCTTGCCAACAACAAACTGGAAAGGTTACACAGACTAAGAGCTTGATACGACTAAATATGAAAGGTTAACAGCACACACAATTCACCCAAGGGCTTGTGGAAAGTGAGCAATCAGACAGATGAAAATCCTACTGCTGATCCTGGCTGCATCTATTTTTACCTGCCTGCCAAGTAACGGTAACCTATACACATGTGCCTTTCACCGCTTTATTGCTTTTATTGTACTGCCTGTACTTTCATTGTTGTGTCTGTGACTGCTGTTGTCTGTCTTCCCTCGCTGCCTGTACATGGTCCGTGCCCCCTTTTCTTCCCTCTGTTCCCCTCGCTGCCCCCGTGCTCTCTCTGCCCGGTCTTTCCTTCTGTTCCCCTCGCTGCCCCAGTCCCTCTCTGCCCGTTCTGCCTTCTGTTATTAGCTGCCCCTATATTTCTGTAGTCTGTCTTTTGCCTCTGTGCCACTCGATTTTTGTGCCCGTCTGCCCTCTGTGCCACTTGTTTTTCCCTCATTTTTGTGCCCCTTTTGCCTTCTGTCTCACTTGTGTTCCCTTGTTTTTTGTGCCTTTCTGCCCTCTGTTCCACTCGTTTTTTGTGCCTTTCTGCCCTCTGTTCCACTCGTTTTTCCCTCATTTTTTGAGCCTTTCTGTCCTCTGTTCAACTCGTTTTTTGTGCCTTTCTGCCCTCTGTTCCACTTCTTTTCCCCTAGTTTTTTTGTGCATTTCTGCCCTCTGTTCCACTTGTTTTCCCCTCGTTTTTTGTGCCTTTCTGCTATCTGTGCCACTTGTTTTTCCCTAGTTTGTTGTGCCTTTCTGCCCTCTGTTCTATTCATTTTTCCCTCGTTTTTGTGCCCTTCTGCCCTCTGTTCTACTAGTTTTTTGTGCCTTTCTGCCCTCTCCACCTGTTTTTCACTCGTTTTTTGTGCCCTACTGCCCTCTGTTCCACTCGTTTGTTGTGCCTTTCTGCCCTCTGTTCCACTCGTTTTTTCATCGTTTTTTGTACCCTTCTGCCCTCTGTTCCACTCGGTTTTTGAGCCTCTCTGCCCTCTGTTCCACTTGTTTTCCCCTAGTTTTTGTGCCTTTGTGCCCTGTTCTATTCATTTTTCCCTTGTTTTTTGTGCCCTTCTGCCCTCTGTTCCACTCGTTTTTTGTGCCTTTCTGCCCTCTGTTCCACTTGTTTTCCCCTCATTTTTTGTGCCTTTCTGCTATTTGTGCCACTTGTTTTTCCCTAGTTTTTTATGCCTTTCTGCCCTCTGTTCTATTCGTTTTTCCCTCATTTTTTGTGCCCTTCTGCCCTCTGTTCCACTCGTTTTTTGTGCCTTTCTGCCCTCTCCACCTGTTTTTCACTTGTTTTTTGTGCCCTTCTGCCCTCTGTTCCACTCGTTTGTTGTGCCTTTCTGCCCTCTGTTCCACTCATTTTTCCCTCGTTTTTTGTGCCTTTCTGCCCTCTGTTCCACTCGTTTTTTGTGCCTTTCTGCCCTCTGTTCCACTTGTTTTCCCCTCGTTTTTTGTGCCTTTCTGCTATCTGTGCCACTTGTTTTTCCCTAGTTTGTTGTGCCTTTCTGCCCTCTGTTCTATTCATTTTTCCCTCGTTTTTTGTGCCCTTCTGCCCTCTGTTCCACTAGTTTTTTGTGCCTTTCTGCCCTCTCCACCTGTTTTTCACTCATTTTTTGTGCCCTACTGCCCTCTGTTCCACTCGTTTGTTGTGCCTTTCTGCCCTCTGTTCCACTCGTTTTTCCATCGTTTTTTGTACCCTTCTGCCCTCTGTTCCACTCGGTTTTTGAGCCTCTCTGCCCTCTGTTCCACTTGTTTTTCCCTAGTTTTTGTGCCTTTGTGCCCTGTTCTATTCGTTTTTCCCTTGTTTTTTGTGCCCTTCTGCCCTCTGTTCCACTCGTTTTTTGTGCCTTTCTGCCCTCTGTTCCACTTGTTTTTTCCTCGTTTTTTGTGCCTTTCTGCCCTCTGTTCTACTCGTTTTTCCCTCGTTTTATGTGCCCTTCTGCCTTCTGTGCCACTCATTTTTTCCTTGTTTTTGTGCCCCTTTTACCTACTGTTCCGCTCGTTTCCCAAGCCGCTGGGCCCCCTGCGGCCCCGCCCTCCTGACTGCCCACTGCCCATTCGCTGCCCCCGTCTCCCGATTGTATTGTTGTGGTCTCGCCGACCCTGCGCCAACATTCACAGCTCTTGTGTGCTGTGAGGGCGCATGGGTGTTTCATTTTTCACTACGACGACAGGCACTCCAGTCCTGCGGACATCCTGGGAATGTCTCACAGACCACTGGGGGTCTGCGGATCACAGTTTGGGAAACGCTGCACTAAAGAACCACATGATATGATGATCTGCGTGAATACGTTCTGTACTCGCAGCAATGAGATATTAAAATCCCACAAACCACCATTGGTCTCTGGTTGTCCAGCAGTTTTAGGCCTTTTGAGCAGCTAACGCTGGAGGTTTTAACTCCTATACTTAGTCAGCACCCCCTTCCCTGTAGTGGCCTCTTGGATAAGGACGTTCTCTCACTTGAAGGCTGGCTCCAAGAGTGGTCTATGAAACTAGTCCCTCCCCCCCCAAAACTCGAGTAGACAAAACGAGCTGAGCTTCCATCCCATGGTTGACAGAGGCGCTTAGAAAAAGCAAAAGCGCCTGTAAATGCCTAGAGAGACTATGGAGGAAGAACTGTGATGCCTTAAATAAAATTAACTATAAACTGGCTTTGAAGGCCTATTATGCCAAAGTTCGCTAGAGAAAAATATCTTCTTTGGCCTCAAAAATTGAAAAAGCTGGAAATAGCAGCAGAGAACTGTTCAAGATTGCAAAGGACTTCTCCCCCAATGCAATTAAGAGCCCCTTTACTCCTACATATGGATGGACAAGCCACATTGCGCAGTCCTTCTATCTTAAAATTAAAACCATCAGGATTCATTTGGCGATCTGCCTCAAGCCAGCAATGGCAACATAGACTTGCCCCCCTCGTCTACTCCAACTCAGATGAGACCCTCTCGGAGTTCCCCCCTATTCGAGGGATTGATGCTGGATGGTTGGAAACATTGGCGAATTCTTCCGCTCTTAATAAAGCCCTCGGCAGATCCTTCTGTAGCCAGTAATTACAGGCCAATATCGCTGTTGCCCTTCTTCTCCAGGCCTTTGGAGAAGTCTGTGAACACTGTGATCACTGATTTTATAGCGGCAAGTCATGAACTGCATCTTAGCCAATCAGGGTTCAGAGCCAAGTTTAGTATGGAGTCGGCCTTATTGGAAATCTCAGATTAAGACCACTCTTGATAGAGGAGGAAAAGCGGTATAGATATTACTGGACCTCTCGGTGGCTTTTGATACTGTGCCCCACGATTTACTTCTGCACAGACTCCAGGACTGTGGCATCGGGCACGGTCGTTAGGTGGTTTTCCTCCTTTTTGGAAAGCCGCCAGCAAACGGTAAGGTCCCCCGCTTTTCTGCCTCTATCCCCCCCGATGAAGGTAGGAGTGCCTCAGGGCTCTGCTCGGAGCCTAACTTTGTTCAACTTATATATGGCTCCCCTTTACACTACTGGCAGCGGAACATGGAGCTAAGGTCATATCCTATGCCGACGACAAGCAGTTGTTGTTTACCTGCAAGAAGAACGATGCTCTGAGAGGAAGTGAAATAAACAATTGCCTGACAAAGGTGTTCGCCTGGTTGAGGCAAAATCCGCTGCTGTACAACTCAGAAAAGTCGGAAATCCTTTCCTTCGGCCATAGTCCTGGCGAGAAATGGTGGCAATGGTGGCCACCCCCGGCGAGCCCAGTCACCACCGTCAAAAACCTTGGGGGGAAATGTGAGTGTGTGTAAAAAAACTGCAAAAAGAATGCACCTTGAAGAATGCGTTCATCTTCTGTGCGGGTACCAGTCGTTTTGCACCACGAAAGGAAGGCAATTGCAAAAAAGGTGTTAAAAATGCAACTCCCAACCACCCATCCCTATGTCCTTTATGTAGAGCCGTAACACTGACTAAAACTACGTTGTAATGTCCTAAGAAAAGCTCAAACAAAATAAAAATATGTGAGAAGCAAATTGGAGGCAGAGGTTTAGAAAATGTGGATATTTTGGCATACTATCTTCTCTCTTACAAACATAAGCACACTGCTGGTTAAATAAAAAACCCTTTGCAATAAAATGACCATGATTTCAATAGCATGAACCAACAAAGACGTATGGGGCCCTAAAAATAACAGCACACAAGAAGAATGTAAGTCTGTAGAAATGTAAGCTTGACACAGAGAAAAAAAATAAACAGAGGCAAAAGGCACATAATTTGATTCAAGCGACTGATCAAAAGGAGCATGACAGTCTAAGGACAAAGACTACCTTATAATACCCTTTGCATTCCACCAAGCCAGCCATTACATGCTCATTCTTTCGAGGGCATGGTGCATGGACCCACGGCTAGAAAGTCAGGCCTCACTCCTCAATGCTGGGACAAAGGGCCGCTTGCATCGAGATACAGAAGGGCAACCTCTGGAATCAAAGAAGTCATATTTCGCCCTCTCACTCAGAACACTTCACGTTGTCTTCTCGGAAACACCAAACGCGCCTTCCGGTCCTCTCATTTGCATGGTGTGGTTTTTGCAATGATAGAGCTCTTACCACCCCTGTCGGCACACCTGTCTACCACAAGCACGCGCTAAGCGTCTTAGCGGTGCATTTGCTAACATGCAGTTTAAAGAATGCAGTACACTGTGCATCATGCAGAAGAGATCACATATAGCGAGCCTGCAGTTTGCTAAAGAGAGGGCAAGTATAATTCGTTGTGTAGCTTAGACTTATACATTATACATTACATTTTTATTTTGGAGATATTCTCTCTTCAAACTGCATCTTACAATGCACACAGACTGAAATTAGAATATTAAGGTTTTAGTTACTTTTATTTATTTATTTATTTATTTATTTTATATTTTAAAGGTTTTATATAGCGCTGGCTAGACCCGGAGGTATCAGAGCGCTTTACAAGAGCATCAGATCATACTTATAGGTTACATCGTTACAAAGGTTACACAGTTATTAGAGCACGGCAACATAGTTACTTTTAAGGTCGAGATAAAACAAAAAGCGCAAATACGTAAAGGGAAAAGCAGGCAAGGGGAAAGATTCAGGGGAGGGGTAATGAGGGGGGAAGAGAAGAGGAGGGTGACGGACACAGCATAGAAAGAGGAGGGGAAAGGCGACGGGGACACAAACCGGTAGATGAGTCAAAGCAACGTCCAAACTCCAGGAAGCTGTGATCTCAGGGGAAGTGGTATCACTTCACTATCTCTGTTGTGGGAGGTTCCCTTTACGCAGTGGACTCTCTTGGAGGGGTCTCTGAGACTCCAAGGCCTACACACTGGATCCTTCCCCAAAAACGGGAGAGGGAGTGTGTAGTGAAGAAGATACGATGAGGGTGATAAAGGTTCTTTATTCATTAGGTCAGAAGTCACAAAATGCCGTCAGCTTGTCAACATGGAGCTCGGCTGCTATGTCAACATTCCATAGCGAGCGCCAAGCTGTCAGTGTGGACTGTACCAAGGTGAGAAGAGAGGGAGGGGGAAACGGGGAAAAGGATAGAAGGAACGTTCCAAGTTACAACACATCATCCTCCCTAAGGGAAATGAAAGGAGGGAAAAAAGGAAAACAAAAGAGAAGGAAGAAACCAGATGGGCCAGAGCGGGGAAAGGAAGGAAGGTCTCTCCCGCAACGGTCCTGACCCATGGTCTTTCGCAGAAGACACTGCGTGACTCTTTGTGCTCACATGCAGATCCCTATCTCATTATGTATTGTTTGTGCCAATGAGGAGAGGTCCTAGGTCTATCACTCTTCCTGTCTTGTCTGATCCCTCCATTGATGTCACCACCTACCATTCTTCTAGTGTCTGATCTAAGTTCCTCCCTCCCGGCGGGCACCACCCGGTCATGGCTCCATAATCTACCATCCTCCATGACCACTGTGTTCTTTTTTGGCATTCTGATGGTATTGGGGGCATAAAACTTGTCACTCCCTATTTTTAATCTCTCCGGTTTCTTGACGTAGACATTTTGTCCTCGTTGGAATTCTCTCTCCTTAACTCCCCACTTCTTGTCGTACCATTCCTTGTATTTCCTTTGATTGTTTTCAATCCTCTGCTTGATCTCTTTGGGATCGATCTCTTCTATTAGTTTTCTTCTCATCCAATTGGGGGTCAACTTAGTTCCAGCTTTCCTCCCTCTCAGTAGCTCGAATGGCGTGCATCCTGTAGTAGACTTTGGCGTGGTGTGATATGCCCATAACATGTCTCTTATGGCTTCCTCGATGTTCTCCCCAGCCTGATTTGCCAGCTGCATACACTCCTTCAACATGCGGTTTACTCTTTCCACCTTGCCATTAGCTTTGGGGCAATACAGTGGCGTGGGGATATGGGCTATGGAGCAGTCTTCGAAGAATTCCTTCATCTCTTCTGAGATCAGCTGCACCCCGTTGTCCGTTACCAGTGTTAAGGGGATTCCCTCTCTCGAAAATACCTCTTTCAGGAATTCAATTATCGCTTTTGCGTTCACGTTGTGGACAATCTTGCAGGTTATCCAGCTGGAATAGTAATCCACCAGAACTAGTAGGTACCAATCCTGGGGTCCCTTGCCATGGATAGGTCCGGCTATGTCGAATCCTAACTTGTCCCATGGAACCTCAGGAACTTCCACCGGTGACAAAGGTGCCCTTCTAGTGACTTTTGACTTGTCACTCAAGCTGCATGCGTAGCAGTCCCGCACTTTGTCCTTTATCTCACTGTCCATCGCTGGGAACCAGTAGTCTGTACGTAGTCTAGCTTTGCTCAGACTACTGCCCAGGTGTCCTTCGTGGGCCAGTTCCACTATCTGGCTTCTTAAAGCTTCTGGCGGGACCAGTCTACCGGACTTGAGTATGAAATTCCCTTCAACTGATAGATTTTCCCGCACGTTCCAGTACGGTTGGATCTCAGTCCTTGCACTTCTTCGGCCATCCCATGAGTATATGTCTCTTCACCTTTTTCAGTATTTCACCTTGCTCCATCTGGGTTACCCATTCATTTTTTTCCACCGCAGCTAAACGCAACTCCAATATCGAGTCACCCTTCAACACTTCTTCCTCCTCTCCTCCGGTTGGTGCTCTCGATAGAAAATCTGCAACCTTATTTTGTTGCCCTGGGATGTAAGACACTCTGAAATTATAGGCTTGCAGACCCACAGCCCATTTAGCTATGCAGGGCGTCATGCTTTCCATGTCCTTCTTAGTGAAAAGTGAGACTAGAGGTTTATGGTCCGTTTGTACTTCAAATGGAATACCCCAGATGAAAAACTTGTAGTGTCGAATGGCCCAATAGACTGCTAGTGCCTCTTTCTCTATCGTCAAGTAGTTTTTCTCTGATGAAGTGAGGGTTCTTGATGCAAAAGCCACGACCTTGACTTTACTCCCCTCTGTTTGCGCCAATGTCGCCTCGATTCCTCTGTTGCTTGCATCAGTCGAAATGATGGTGGCTCCATTCGGGTCGAACTTTCCAATAAACGTAGCTTCAATGATTGCTTTCTTTATGCTCTCTATGGATATCTCTTGTTCTTTCCCCCAGGCAAAGACACTGTCTTTCTTGATCAAATCTCTCAGAGGCTGGGACACCATGGCGAAGTCCTTGATGAACTTGGCCATGTATTCAGCAAGGCCCAAGAACAATAGTATGTCCACTTTGCTGTTGGGAGTGGGAGCGTCTCTCACTGCTCTGACCAAGTCGTGCTTAGGCTTGATGCCATCTTCTGATAAGGTGTGCCCAAGGTAGTCCACCGAGCTTACTCCTAGCTTGCATTTGGATGGTTTGGTGGTGAATCCTACTTCTTTCAACTTCTCCAACACATTCCTTTCCATCTCATTATGTTCTCCCTCGCTACCACCATAAATCAGAATGTCATCTTGGAAACAGATCGTGTTCCTGCAGTCTTTCAGCACGTGTTGCATGACTCTTTGGAAGGCCGCAGCCGCTGACGCCAAACCAAAGGGCATTCGCTGAAACTTGAAGTTGCCAAAGGGTGTAGTAAATGCCGTTAATATTTGTGAATCAGGGTGAAGTTTGATTTGGTAATATGCAGAGGACAGGTCTAAAACGCTGAAATACCTGGCCACCCGGATCGTGCTTAACATTTCACCTATTCTGGGAAGGGGAAACCTGTCCACTAGAATATTTGCATTAAGATCTCTCAGGTCCACACAGAGTCTTATGCTGTTCCCTCCATCTTTTGCCGTGATCACAATTGGGGCCAACCAGGCTGAGCTCTCTATTTCAGTGATGACTCCTTGGCTAACCAACCTTTGAAGTTCTTGCTGGAGAGGTTCTCTCATGCGCAATGGTATTGATCTGGTCTTGTGCACTACAGGTACTGCCCCTTCCTTTAGAATGATTCTATGCATATAGTTCTTAAATACTCCCAAACTTTCACTAAATGCCTGCTTAAACTCCTCGGTGAGGTCCCCCGCTATGCCTACCGGGTCAATCAGTAACACCTGCTCTTTGTTGTTAGGGTCTAGCTTCATTCCTAACTCCTTCTGGTGTTTCCAACCCAATAGAGTCGAACCACTAGTGGATACATACACCTTTCCCACTGTGTGCCTGTCCTTAAATGTAATTATCACCATGCCCTCTAACGGGATTCTTCCTTTGTTGTACCCCTTGGGACTGATATCAGCTTGCATCATTTTGACAGGATGGTTTGCAAATTTATCCTCGAACACACTTTTGTCTACCAATGTGTAGGGTGAACATGAATCAGCATACATACTGAACTTTACACCATCAAGTAAAACATCACATTTTGGATAAATGTCATCATTGTTTTCATCCTCATCCCCAACTTGGAAAATGTAAGATTTCTCCCCCTCCTCCTCCTGGGGAGACTCCTCTATAGCATGCACCGCTTTACTGGGAGCCTTACACACCTTAGAGTAGTGCCCCCACCTGTTACATATCCTACATTGTACATTTCTTGCCGGACACTTCCAATTGTTGGCTAAGTGATTGGGGCTGCCACATTTGAAACATACCATAGTACTGGTCTTACTACGAATCACCTCTTTACTCATGTCCCATACTTTACATATAGTTTCACCCTCAGTATGGGACTTGTTTTCTGCCCTCTCCTTGTTTGTCCCCTCCTGTGATTTCATTTCTCTCATACATCGCGCAGTGTGCTCTAGGCCCTTAGCTATATTTATGGCTTCCTCTAGGTTAGGGTTCTTGGTGAGTATTTCTTCTTGTGTTTTTGTATCATTGGTGCATCTCACGAGTTGGTCTCTGATCAATGAGTCTGTGAGTTGCCCAAATTCACAAGTGGCTAATAACCCTCTCAACGGTGCACAGACAAAATATCGACTCCAAAATATCGACTGGACATAATATCGACTTTTAAATATAGACTGGACAAAATATCGACTGGACAGAATATCGACTACAAAAATATCGTTTTTAAGGTAAGTGAAGTAATATCGACTGTGTAAAATATAGATAGCAAAAATATCGAATTTTTAATAATATATAATATTTTATAGTGTATTTTTATGTAATAATATGTGTGAAAAGTGTGTATTAATGTTATAAATATTTTATTAAATGAATTTTGTTTTAATAATAATTGCGTAATGTAATTCTGTAGCGGGTTGTGGGTTTATAGGGGAATAGGGTGGGAAGCAATTTAATTATAATTAATTAAATATGCAAATTAATTAATTGATATTAATTTAAAAATAATTGTAAATTAATTTATATGTGTTAATTAATTTAATAGTAATTGCAAATTAATAAATAATAATTGATTAATTGGTAAATATGTAAATTTTACTAATTTAATGCAGTAGCGGGTTGTGGGATTATAGGGGAATAGGGTGGGAAGAAATGTAATTAATAATAATTAAATATGTTAATATATTTATTGATAGTAATTAGTAAATAATTGATAATTAATTTATATGTGTTAATTATTTAAATAGTAATTGTTAATAATTTTATATTAATTGATTAATTTGTTAATATGTGATATTTACAAATTTAATTATTACAACTACGCTTTCCAACGCTTTCCCTACTGTTGCACCCACTGGAGTTGGAATAGTAATTTGAACCCCTACGCTATCCAACGCTTTCCCTACTGTTGCACCCACTGGAGTGGGAAAAGTAATTTTAACCCCTACGCTATCCAACACTTTCCCTACTGTTGCACCCACTGGAGTGGGAATAGTAATTTTAACCCCACGCTATCCAACGCTTTCCCTACTGTTGCACCCACTGGAGTTGGAATAGTAATTTTAACCCCTACGCTATCCAACGCTTTCCCTACTGTTGCACCCACTGGAGTGGGAATAGTAATTTTAACCCCTACGCTATCCAACACTTTCCCTACTGTTGCACCCACTGGAGTGGGAATAGTAATTTTAACCCCTACGCTATCCAACGCTTTCCCTACTGTTGCACCCACTGGAGTAGGAATAGTAATTTTAACCCCTACGCTATCCAACGCTTTCCCTACTGTTGCACCCACTGGAGTGGGAATAGTAATTTTAACTCCTACGCTATCCAACACTTTCCCTACTGTTGCACCCACTGGAGTGGGAATAGTAATTTGAACCCCTACGCTATCCAACGCTTTCCCTACTGTTGCACCCACTGGAGTTGGAATAGTAATTTGAACCCCTACGCTATCCAACGCTTTCCCTACTGTTGCACCCACTGGAGTGAGAATAGTAATTTTAACCCCTACGCTATCCAACACTTTCCCTACTGTTGCACCCACTGGAGTGGGAATATTAATTTTAACCCCTACGCTATCCAACGCTTTCCCTACTGTTGCACCCACTGGAGTTGGAATAGTAATTTTAACCCCTACGCTATCCAATGCTTTCCCTATGCTTGCACTCTTTGGAGTGGGAATACTATTTTTTACACTTCTGGTAAGATACGGTAATATAATAGTATCTTATTTAATTATAGTACTTTACTATATACATATATTTTAACAAATAAGATTGTAAAAAATTATTTTTATTAATTTCATTTATTATTTAATTATTTAATTGAAGTTAATTTAAGTATTTTTAAGTATATTTTAGTAAATACATTTTAATATTAATTTAATTTAACACTGTTTTTAATAAAGTCGATATTTTTTACAACTATATTATTGTAAACGATATTTTGTACTCAATATTTTTGTACTTACCTGTTTGTAGATACAAACTCGATATTTTGACTGTCGATATTTTGTCCACGATATTTTTGCAAGTCGATATTTTGTCCCTCAATATTATTTCAGTGATCCCCTCTCAACACTGCTATGTAAACGCTCACCTTCTCCTCCCTCTTCTGCACCCTCTTAAAAAACTTATGTCTTTCCATCACCACATTTATTTTCTCTTTGAAGTGAGATTCCAACTCCCTTAATGTACTCTCATAGACATTGATACCCTCCACAACTTCTTCTTGGTCATCCTCCACTAACCTCCCTGTAATATCTTCATAGATTTTCCTCCCATGTGTGCCTAAATTGTGGAGTAGTATATGTTGTTTCCTTATATTTGAATAATTGCTACCACCTATGGCTATCAGATATGATTTAAATATGCCTTCCCACCTCCTCCAGGGAATGACGGGTTCACCTAACTCATTAAGGAAAGGTGGGGGCTGACTCATTCCTGCACCTGTCATTGCCATAAATTGCCTTAAAGTTCCTAATTAACCTTTCAATGAAAAGGAATAAAGGCGTATTGTAGAGAAACTGAAAGATGTAATCAGGATAAAATTTCCACTGGGAGTAAGCTAGAAATATCACTTTTACCCTCAAAAACACAGTAACCTACATTTCAATATTAATTCAGCAGTGTTCAAGATTATATCGTCAGTCCCCTTTCTTCTGCCACTGATTGAGGACAGAGTAACCAATGGTAGTGCAATTCCCCTCCCCTGAGCGGCGGGAACTTCCTGTGGAGAAGTATTTTCTTGAAGAAGTTCCTGTCAGGACTGGGCTGCTTGGAGAAGGAATGAGCTCCTAAGGTAAAAACGTACTGCTTGCGCCTACTTCTTTCTCTGATGAATAGTTAATATCAGCTGGGAAGGCGTTGCAGCTTAGATACTGTGAAAGTACGTTTTAAAGAAATGCGATCCCTCCCTGTGAGACCCTGCTTTCACTCGCGCTGCTCTGCGTTCCCCTTCGTAACCAGGTGACGTGTCTCGCGGGTGAGCGCGGTGAACTGCTCTGCTCATTATGAGGTAACAGATGCGCTGTGCGAGTGCCCAGCCCGCCAATGAGTCCGCTTCAGACCACTTCTTCTCGCCACTATATTTTCTTTTTCCACAATGCGCCACCACAGTTCGCTAAAGCATTCCCTCGACGTCACTTTCCTATAGATCACAGAATGCCCCCCTGTGCCCGACCTGGCACACGAGCAAACCTCCTTACGCAATAGATCCTAGAGTTCGAGCACTGCTCCCCTCACGAATTTGCTTCACACTAGTTAAGCAATATCCACTGTGCCCGACCTGGCACACAAACTAAAAACCCTCCACACCGGACCTGAACAAAAATACAGCTTCTCACAAGGACTCGCTCAAGTCCGGTTCAGGCTCACTTTATAATCATTTTTTAACTCATCTGCCACGGTATTCCTTTTTTACTGATGACACCCGCGTCACTCTACAGCAGTAAAACACATATCTGTCTCTGCTGGTCACCACGGAGCTCGTGAAACTACCGTTGACAAGCGATTATTTTACTCCAGGGGAACGGCATCCACTGTCCCTGGCCCAGTCTCCTCACCTCGTCGCCATGAAATGTAGTGAAGAAGATACGATGAGGGTGATAAAGGTTCTTTATTCATTAGGTCAGAAGTCACAAAATGCCGTCAGCTTGTCAACATGGAGCTCGGATGCTATGTCAACATTCCATAGCGAGCGCCGAGCTGTCAGTGTGGACTGTACCAAGGTGAGAAGAGAGGGAGGGGGAAACGGGGAAAAGGATAGAAGGAACGTTCCAAGTTACAACAGAGTGCTTTGGCAAGGGATGAGATATCATACCTCAGCTGTGAGTGGCTCCCTTGGCGCAGTGGACTCACTCAGCACATTCGCTGAGACTCCAGAGTATACATATTGGATCTTTCCCCAACAAGGGGAGAAGGAGTGCTTAGTCGAAGGGCACAAAGGACAGGGGGCTAGGCAGACTAGCAGGCAAGGTGAGAGATTCAGGGGAGAGGGAATAGGAGCTAGGGAAGTAGACAAAGAGAGAAAGAGTACTAAATGGGAATACATTTAAATGATTGCGTTATTATATAGCACTGGCTAGACCCAAAGGAAACAGAGAGCTTTACATGAGGAACAATAATGTTGCAATTTACATCAGATTTAAAAATTACATAAGTATCCAGAAAAGCATTTAAAGAACATAGGGGACAAGGTGAATGGCGCAAGGAAGGGTAAGGGGATAGGGTAAAGGGGTAAGAGGAAGATAGGACGTAGAGACGAGGGGAAGATCTGCCCAAGGTCCGGCTGGGGAGGTGATGGCAGGGGGGGAGTCCACAACCCATCTCCTCTTTAGCTATATGGTAGCTCCACTGGGAATCAGCCAAATCACTTGGTCTCTACAGTCTGGGGTAAGTTCCACAGGTTCCAAGTCCTGATGTGTAAGCAGGTTAGGGGATAGGTTCAAGGTCTGATCAATGTCCAATTGTTGTCCCAGGGAAGTAAAACAACGTGGAGGGGACCACTGTGGAAGCCATCTTGTGGTCAGGCAGGAGACTGTCATTTACACTGGTAGCCATCTTAAGGTCAGGAATCTGGCAGTTAGAGTCAATTTCCAGGACAGTGGCTGCCAGAGAATAACAAATCCAGCGTGCACACACCATCACACGCACAGACATGCAAAAGCACATACACATGTGGGCACACACTCTCATATGTGCACATACGCACACACACAAGCATATAGACAGAGACATCCAAAAACACAAGTACACATAAAATCCCATGCTCTAGTACAAAACACCCAAGTACATGCACACGCAAACACCATCACATGCACACACAAATGCGCTCACACTCTCATACATGCACAAACACACACACACACGCACACATATAGAAACTACTAAAAACACGAGCACACATACAATCACAAGCTCCAGAACAAAAATATCCAAAGACGTACACACAGGTACATGCACACACACACCTTCACACGCACAGACATGCACAAGCACACACAAATGTGCGCGCACACTCATACACAAACAGAGGGCGTACACAAGCACGCATATAGAAGCATCCACACGCACAAGCACACATACAATCCCATGCTCTAGTACAAAAACACTCAAGTACATGCACACTCCATCCCACGCACAGGCATAAGCATACACACAGAAATATCTGTGCGCACCAACATGAGCACACATAGAATCAAATGCTCTAGTACAAAAATTCCTGAGTACATGTCTACACCATCACACGCCGCCTTTGGGGTTGTGAAGATTCTGAAATTCCCCTCCAATCCCACACGCAGACACGCAGGATACAACATAGGGTATGGAATGTTTTCGGACTGAAGGATTTTTTTAACAGCACCGAACTCCCGCCGTGCAGATTGGAATGCGACAGCGAAGACCGGGAAAAAGGCTGGTCCTGGAGTCCGTCTCAGTGAGGATTAAGGTACCAGTGGGCCCCACAGTGGTGATCAGCATGCACGGGCACATGGTCTTGTTTGTGGTCTTTTTGAGCTGCACTGGCCGCCTTATGTTCTCAGCTGTTTGAAGGTGCTGCTGCTGAAGGGGGGTAACGATCTTTCTGGACGCTTCAAAATGCTCCGGTGGTCGGGGTTCTTGTGACCTGGTGCGCTAGTTCTTTGAGGACTGGCTTAGGTGCATCACCGTACTCCGTTCCTCCCTTCTCAACAAGCGGGCCACTTAGTAGTATGGTCTTGGCCCCCTCCTCTAGCCCATCTTTGCTACTTTCAGGATGTTCAGAGCATATGCTGTATCATGGGTTTTACCAGTAGGTTGAATATGAAGTGCCCCGAATAGCGGCCATCTTAGGGTCAGGCATTAAATAGATCTAGATTAATACATAGTTCAGGCCAAAAAGAAACCAATCCTATTACCTCAGATAATAAAGCCCGCTTGGCTTAGTTGTAGCTTAGGTCCGAAGGTTCGCCGCAGTTCTTGTGCACCCTCTGCGTGCACCACTTGCCTGTTTGGAAGCTATAGTAGTGGTGACCACATGTCTTTTATGATCCCACAAGCTCCAGATCGGTGTTCCCAGCTGTCCGTGCAGGGTTGCAGCCAAACTCTGCATGTGTGGTGTAACCATGTCAGGAATAGGAGATACAGCGCCCCGCTGTGAGGCCAGTGCAGCTTAAAAGGAGGAGACAGCTCGATGTTTAGGGCTCCTCGTTGTTTACTGTGGGTCCGCCATTTTAATAAGGCAGAGCTCCCGCTGCAGGCCGCCCCCGGTCGCGTCTGCCACTTCTTTCGGGAGCAGTGTTGTTTTCCTCTTGCCCCAGAGGTGCCCATACCTGCTCCTACGGGCCTCCTGGGAAGCCGCCCGCTCATCGGGGTCAACGGGGATCGGAGCAAGACGCTGTCAGGAATTTGCCGCAGCGGGAAGCGCAATTTCTCCCCAGCAAATCTCCAAACCTCCTCAGCCAGCCAGAGCTGTTTTATCCGTGCAGGTGCTCTTCACAGCCAATTTCGGGCGATCCTCGGCATCCCGCTGTTCGGGGGATCACCAAAAGCTGCCATTTAAGCGGTATGCTTGCCTAAGTGCACCTCCCATCTCCATGGCTGATAAAACACTGGAAAACGGTGAAGTCTGGTGGATTTATGCGATTCTCCAGCTGCATTGTTTACCACATAATTATGTATTTGCTGCATTTGCCACAAACTTTTCAGATATTACACAAAATCTTCTTTCTAGTTTAAATGGGTGAAAATAACACTGCGAGAGAATGAGCTGCAAAATGTCGTGCCTTTACCACATAACTGATGTAACATGTGCAGAGGAGACTGCCATAATGGCGATAAAAAATACATTTCCTGGGAAATCATATATATATATATTTGTAGATTTGACAGTTCATTGGGAAAGGTATATATGATAACAACAACATACACGCACGATGCACATTAGCCGAGTGCCTGTGTGTAGACATAAAGGACTGGAAGGGGCCCATTTTTATTACCCAGTCGAGGCCACTCTCTCTAAAATTGGCCACAATATACACCCTGTCACATTCCTCCTCTCACCCAGCTCTGACAAACAAGCTCTATATATGAGCAGTCCATAGCTCCACTGACATTAGCAGGCGGGAAATGGATGGCGCAGCCACGCGCCTTGGTCCGACCCCTCTCATGAGGACTAATGCTTGGTTTACACAAGTGGAACTTCATATTTGTCTGAAATATTGATCCAGGCATGCGCTGCTGGCCGAGATCAATGAGGGAAGTGTATCTCTGTCTCTCTATAAAAATCACCAAATATGCCTCTCAGAGGCTGAACTAATACGGCGCTAAGGACCCTAGGAAGACACAGACGGCACATAAACATAAGGGTGAGGGGTGCTTTGAAGCCGCTTACCCGTCAGTCCAATGGAAGGCCTCTCAGGACACATTTTACTGGTTAATCGCCTCTCCCATCCGCATACCATATTATGAAACACTGATGCAGTGCACCCAGTGTGCACAAGCAACGGGGGGTCCCTTGACGTGTATAGGTGTAACCCTCCTGTCCATCGTTTGGTTCAACCCATCGCCCACGCGCTGCTCGTCCCTGGACTCGGGACCCCTGCTGGATGTGTCAACATGGCGCTCATGTTGTTCAAGTCTGTCACAGATTGGCCAACGGGGTATGGGGAAAGCATGTGTTCTCTGCTCTAAATCCCCACCAAAGAAATTGGGACTATAGTGTAACTTCGAGAAATGTATGTTTCCTATTTTACAGAGTAGCTGTGCATATTTTTAGCAACAACATAAAAAAACTATATATAACCAGAGTGACTCAGGCGTGAAGCTTCGCCCAAAGTAGCAAGGAGCAGTGTAATAAAAGTTATAGTACACTGCCGACTGGAAAAGTGAGCCTTTATTAGATTGTTTTTCTCCAGAATTCCTATATATTGAGTGTTGTAAACATACCTGTGTGTGTCTTTGTGCGTTCGGGAGGCTGCAGGGGGAGGGGAGAGAGGAGTAGGTCTGCGCCTGTATCCCTTGCGGGGGCGAGCAGGAACCATCTGTTGATTACAAACAGATGGTTTCAAAGCTCACTCCCTCAAGGAAAGAGCGAAAGGTGCACTTGTTGCCATTCAAAGCAATGCAATGCGTGCACGTTTTTGCAGGAAAAACTGAATCGATTTCTAAAGGTCTCCGACCTAATCAACGCATGCGCGCTGCGTAGACGAGACCTAAAAAGGACAGTAAACTATGTGTAAAGGTCTGTTCTTGTATTTTATTTTATCTTTTTTATTCTGCACAGTTTTACAATTTATTGTACTGATAAGACATAAAGAACTCTGCAGAGTTTATTTGTATGAAGATTTTAAGGTATTGTAATGTATTACATTGTGCTTTTATGATTTCAATGCAATCAAATAAAGTATTTAAAGAAAGACGAGTAGCACAACATAGTGATTTGCGCTGCATTGCAATACTCCAGATTTACAAAGTCACTCAGAGCCACACAAGTTGGCCTAGCATAGGTTCATAAATCACATTTTGGACATGCACCTGTGCTTTTAGTGGGCGTACTTTATTCACCGAGAACCAAATTACCTCCAAGGTCTTGAATTTGGGAAATGGATCTGTGAAAAATCATCAATGATTTCGCATTGCAATGTAATTTTTATGGTCTTTGAACAGTAGTTTCTTTTCAGTTTGCTCTTTTCAGCAAGGATGTTTTTAAACAATATATTGGTGAATGGGCAGTGAGAGTAAATAGAACAGAGCTCAGGCCCATGAATTGCTAGTCTGCACTGAGTGTGAGGTTTGTGTGTGAGAGAATGAGAGAGAGGGGCGAGAGAGAGAGATAGAGCGAGAGAGAGAGATAGGGGTAGAGTGAGAGGGGGAGAGAGAAAGAAAGACAGAGAGAGAGGAAGGGGGCGGGAGAGAAGGAGGGAGAGAGGGAGGGAGAGAGAGGGAGAGAGAGAGGAGAGAGAAGAGAGAGAGGAAGAGCGAGAAAGAGAGAGCGAGGCAGAGGGAGAGGGAGAAACTCAGAGAGAAGGAGGGAGAGAGAAGGATGGAGAGAGAGAGAGAAAGAGAGAGCAAGAGATTCATAGAGAGAGAGAGAGAGAGAGAGGGGGAGGGAAGGCAGGAGGGAGGGAGGGGAAGAGCGAAGCGGGAGAGAGAAAGAGGGAGAGTCAGAAAGAGAGAGGGCTGGAAAAAGACAGAGTGAAAAAGGGGGAGGGAGAGAGAGAGCGAGAGAGACAGAGAGTAAGAGAGAGTGAGACAGAGAGAGAGAGAAGAGAGACAGAGAGAGAGAGAGAGAGAGAGAGAGGGGGCGAGAGAGAGACAGAGAGAGAGATAGCAGAGAGCGAGAGTGGGTGAGAGAGAAAGAGAGGGAGGGAGAGAGAGGGAGAGAGAGAAAGAGAAGAGAGAGAGAGAGGAAGAGAGAGACAGAGAGAGCGAGGGAGATTGGGAGAGAGACAATAAGGGGGAGAGAGGGAGGAGAGTAAGAGAGGGGATAGAGAAAGAAAGACAGAGAGTGAGAAAGGGGGAGAGAGAGAGAAGGAGAGGAAGAGAGGGAGGGAAAGGGGGAGGGAGAGAGAGAGAATGAGAGAGAAGAGAGCGAGAGGAACAGAGAGAAAGAGAGAGCGAAGGGGGGAGAGAGAGAGACAGAGAGAGAGAAGGAAAGAGAAAGAGAGAGCAAGAGATACAGAGTGAGGGGAAGGGGAAGAGCTAGAGGGGGGGAGAGAGAGAGAAAGAGGGAGAGTTAGAGAGGGAGGGAGAAAGACAAAGAGTGAGAAACGGGGAGGGAGAGACACAGAGAGAGGCAGGGAGAGACAGAGAGAGAGAGTGAGAGAGATAGAGAGGGGGAGAGAGGGAGAGGCAGAGAAAGAGAGAGGGGGAGAGAGAGAGAGAGAGAGGGAGAAAGAGACAGAGAGGGGGAGAGTGAGAGACAGGGTAAGAGAGGGGAGAGAGAATAAAATTCAGAGAGTGAGATGGGGAGAGAGAGAGAAAGAGAGGGAGGGAGAGAGAGAGAGAGTGAGTGAGAAGGAAAGAGTGAGAGATAAAGAGGGAGCAAGAGAAACATAGAGAGAGAGGGAGAGAGAGAGAGAGGGAGGAGAGGAAGAACGAGAGGGGGGGAGAGAGAGAAAGAGGGAGAGTCAAAGAGACAGTGGGAGGGAGAAAGACAGAGAGCGAGAAAGGGGAAGGGAGAGAGCGAGAGAGAGAATGAGAGAGAGAGAAGCTGTGGTTGTCTGAAGACTGCTGTGGTTTGTGCCTTGCTCTGCTGGGCTCAGCTCTCTGTCCTGATACTTTATGCTGACTCTTGTCCAATAAAGGGAGCGAAACTAACTTTAATTACAGTCCCACACACTTAAGAGAGGACAGCTAGATCTGACCCAAGATTTACTCTCTGGGGTGGGTGCTGCAGTGAATCAGGGCCATCCCGCTTCCTGTTGTGTCCTGGGATGACTGTTGTCGTCAGGATGCCAAGGTTTCCGTGCTGCTGCAAGAAGGATCTGCATACATTTGCACAGGGAATGATGCTGAGACTCAGAGGTGCTATTAGTACTGTGGGAGTGCGGGTTTGATAAACAGGCAAGGAGGCTGTATATATTTTCCAAAAGAGCGTGGTTTATTGTCAATAAGTGATTTATCAACTGGGGCAGAGTTTCTCTCCTCTTGGTCTTCTCTAGGTTCACTGTGTGGGAAGCTGGACGGGGTTGTCGTAGAAGATGTTCCGGGCTCCTCTTCTTCGGTCTTGGTGGGTTCTCCCCGGAGGCTCATAGAAGAGGAGATAGAAATGGAGCCGTCAGACACTCTGTTCTAAGTGTAAATTTATAAATCCACCAGTCAGCACACCTGGGAGTGATGGAAAGGATGTTTGGGAAGGGTGTGCACAGGGGGGGGAACCAAGTTTAACTAGGGAAACGGGAAACACCAGTAAAGAAGGACCACCGCCCAAACGTAACCTGCGGCTGGTGGATACTGCCGAAAATGTAATCATAGAAGGGGAGGAGACGAAAGAAGATACATTTCGTGCTCTCCAGGCCAGTGCCCATTTGGCATAAAACCAATGTGCTTAGCGACTTCTTAAACAATTTCAATATCCCCAAGCAAAATACCCCTACCCTCCCCTTACCACACCTCTCGCCTCCTGCTTTCACTTTCCAGTTCCCCGGAGGCGGTATCACTCACCGGCTCCGCCGCAACTCTCCTGAGTTGCGGCCGCTCTCCAGCCTCCTCCGGTGGGCACCACCAATCCTCGGTCCACCGCTCCTCAGGATCCTCGTCTTCTTCCTGACCGTCTTCAGTCTCCGCGTTCTCCTGGATTCCCGTGTCGTCCTCCTCTGGTTTCCTCCGGTCTCTGTCGTCTCCTCTCTTCACTGGTCCGTCTTCTTCTCTAATGGTCATAGACGACTCCTTCCTGTGCCCTACGTTTTTCATTGGATTGCAGTATTTACTTCCTGGGTCATCTCCGCCTACTTTCGGGTTGTTTACTGGGCCTCGCTGTGGAACGACATCAGATGGAGAGAGGGATTGGTACACACACGATTCATCCTCCAAGTCCCAGGATGCATTAGGCTGCCTCTGAACCACGGAATGTTTGTTCCAGGATGACTTAAAGATAAGGCTGGCGTCCTCCTTATCACAAGTACCTTTAGTATAGGTCAGCAATACCATTAATATTTTATTTGAATTTGCCCTCATGGTCCATGTCATGTAGTTCAAACTAATGCATAGGGCCTGCGCATTTGTGGACAACATAAAATTTTGGTGAGGTGATTCCGAGCACCCCTGCAGGATATGTTGTCCTAGAGACCAGCTAGCTCACCGTGAAACCTCAAGGCCCCTAACATGAACAGGGAGCAAATGTTTTCTGGCAACCACTGAACATGACAACCCTGACCCCTCAGGGATCGTGGTAACAGATCAACACCTTTATGCTCCGTCACTCAAGCAACCTGATTCACAGAGAAATTTATAAAGAATACACAATGGGATGTTTTCAATAGATTTATTGAACCAAAGTTATTCTTGTATAGAATACACGTGCTGCGATAATCAGTAGGCAGAAGCAGATGAAAATGATTACAAGCATTAAAAGATGAAATAGCAGATATAGTTTCACCTTGCTGCTAAGACAGTGTATATATGCAGGCACATATTACAAGGTAGTAATCAGGCATAGTCCTAGAGAGTATGTCGGTGAGGAGCCAAGAATCCCCCACGGTTTCAGTAATTTCACCTGCAAGGTTCACCTACTTCCCAAGGAGAGAGCAAGACTTGATCTGTGTGCCCAAATAATTGCCTGACTCCTCAATGACAACTATTCACCACATTTTCCTACTAGGACTTCCCTAATCCATTTCTAGAGCCTCTTTCCTCCTCCACCTCTCCTTTACTCATCCCAAACCTCTGCTTACTACAATGATCTCCCAATAAACACGTTCTAGACCCTTCCCTCTTCTATCCCTCCATTATCCTTTTCAATTCAATTAATAAACTCACAGGTCCACTGCTCAAACTAATTCACATGTCCCTATAATACTTAATCACTAATCCTTTTTGCATTCTTGAGTAGAGTGCTAATCCCTGGAAAGTGCTGCAATGCCTCGTTAGGTGTAGTAAGTGCCATATAAACTCAATCACAATTACTTCCACAAGTAGCATCCTGAAGTGATAGGTACACATCTTGTAAACCACCACTGGCATTTAACACCCGCTTACTAACAGGCAGGACGTTATTGTGGCATGTTCCCTTGAACCTCCCATCGCCTCTTGCATCATGATTATTTGGACTCCATCTAAAGTACGAGCTAAACAGTTGTGCTATTGAACATCGACACCAGCAATATCAAGACACAGACTATTAACATCAGCAATATCGAGATGCCGACTATCAACACCACCAATATCAAGATACAGACTATCTACACCAGCAATGTTGAGATGCAGACTATCAACACCAGCAATATTGAGACAGAGAATATCGACACCAGCAATGTTGAGATGCAAAATTTTGACACCAGCATTATCGAGATAAAGACTATCGAAGCCAGCAATGTTGAGATGCAGATTATCAACACCAGCAATATCGAGACAGAGAATATTAACAGCAGAAAGATTGAGTTGCAGAAAATCAACATAAGCAATATCTAGATGCAGACTATCAACACCACCAATATCAAGATACAGACTATCTACACCAGCAATATTGAGATGCAGACTATCAACACCAGCAATATCTAGACAGAGAATATTGACACCAGCAATGCTGAGATTCAGAATTTTGACACCAGCATTATCGAGATAGAGACTATCGACACCAGCAATATTGAGATACAGACTTTCAACTCCGAGCAATATATAGACGCAGACTATTAACACCAGCAAGATCGAGTTGCAGAAAATCAACATCAGCAATATCTAGATGCAGACTATTGACACTAGCAATATCGAGATGCAGACTATCAACAACAGTAATATCGAGATAGAATATCGACACCAGCAATATCGAGTAGCAGAATTTTGACACCAGCATTATCGAGATAGAAACTATCGACACCAGCAATATTGAGATCGACTATCAACACAAGCAATATTGAGATACTGACTATCGACACCAGCAATATTGACATACAGGATAATGATACCAGCCATATCAAGGTCCACACTATTGACACCAGCAATATCGAGATACAGACTATTGACACAAGCAATATTGAGATACAGAATATTGATACCAGCAGTATCGAGATATAGAATATTGACAATAGCAATATTGAGATGCAGAATATTGACACCAATAATATCAAGCTAGAGACTATCGACACCAGCAATATTGAGATACTGACTATCGACACCAGCAATATTGAGATACAGGATAATGATACCAGCCATATCAAGGTCCACACTATTGACACCAGCAATATCGAGATACAGAATATTGATACCAGTAATATCGAGATCCAGAATATTGACAATAGCAATATTGAGATGCAGAATATTGACACCAATAATATCAAGCTAGAGACTATCGACACCAGCAATATTGAGATACCGAATATAAAGGGAAAAACTATTGAAAGGTAAGTGAATATAGGGTAGTATATATTTACTATTCCTGACTCCACATCTATGTACCTTGAACATACATGTACAGTGTAGGTACTTTTAGGTTGTGTTAGGTACAGAAAATATAGACTTACCTGCTGACATAGTCTTTCAATATTTTGTTCTCGATATTCTGTCCCACTGATATTGGGAATTCGATATTCAGGGTGCACATCGAAATAGGCAAATGCCATGTTTTAGTTTACCCATGCTTGATAGTGACGTTTAAATGGATCTGTGATCGGGAGGGTGGGACACCTCACATCAACTTATCTAGTCACTCATGAAATTTAACTTTGTGCACATTGGGGAAATATAGATTGCTGTGCCTGGGCACAATGCAATTTTGTAATTTACCAATCCCAGGTTTCATAAAGATGGAGGAAGTAAAATAACTTCTGCCTGTTAAGTTGATCAATGTTTACAGACTTTTCAAGGCATTTTTAATACAAGAACATTAAGTTGTAGTTAGACAGCAGAACATGGAGTGACTTCTGGTCCATAAACATGACTTTGTTCCAGGAACTGGCAAATCAAAGCTGGGACCCATACAGCAGGTGGCTCGGCTGGGGAGGGTGCATGGAACAGTAACTTAGGATGCTAGCAAGGGAAACATATCAGTTCACGATCTTTGGGTGAGCACATTCCACTAAACAAAAAAGGCGTCAGATAGAGTTTGGACGGAATTAAAAATCTGCCAATATCTGAAGAAACTCTAAAGATGCTGTAGAATCCACTGGTTGAATGTCTTCAATATAATATCCTTATGCTAGGGAAATACATCTGGGGTGTCTCATTTATGGCATTTTTTGTGTAGGGCAGTGCAGTGCAACAAGACACCTTGCTGTGCTGTGCTACGCTAAAAGTAAAAAGGCAGGGATCTACCGTATTCATGCAATACAGTGCATTCCTGTCCTTTCTGCCTGCACTGGCACTGTTTCGGCAGGCTGGTGCCAACATGGGCACCCCTGCACCATGGTAAAAGGGTGCCTCCGCTGTATGCAGGATTGTTTTGCGCTGGAGGTGTACCTTCCTGCACACAAACAATCCACAGAGGCTTTTTCCTCTTTCTATGTGTGCTGCAGAGTGATAAATACCCACACAATACTTTCTTTACACTTTTAGGACTGCTCTTCCACCTCATCCACCTCATACTGTTGTGTAGTTCCTAGGACCCTCCCAGGACATGCTCCTTTTGGATGACCTAAACTGTGGGCTTGGTGGCAGACAGACTCTGGACACCCCCACAGGATGAGTCAGTCGATGAGTCTTCGGTGCCACTACCACCCCCGGTACCACTGAATTCTACAGGGTGGAGGTAGTTTCTGGAAACCACCAAAAGAATACAGTACCTTTTCGCTCAGTCACTCGTGCTTGCTGTTTCTCAGAGTACACATCGAATGATGATTGGAATGGTTTCAATAACTATTTATTGATCAAGCATCAGTCTAGTGTAAAACAAATTAGCTGCGACAATCAACAGACAGGAGCAGACAAATGTTATCGCTAGTACCTATTTCATAAATAGCAGATACATTTCTACCATAATGCTAATAAAATGAAAAAAAGGAGATTACATAAAACTATAGCATTTAGCATACTCCTTCCTAAATGTACCTAGTCTAGATATGTAGGTGTTAGCATGTGTATATAATGATGCCAAGAATCCCCAGGAAAGTGGTAACCCCAAACCTGGTGGTTTAGAATGAAGGACCCCATCTCTGCGCTGAGGTTGATACCCCGCCAGGGATGTCAGGTCTCTGCCTGTCAAAGGATCAGCCTGCAGAATCTCTTTCCAGCCTGGAAGGAATTCTCCTCTGTTTTGTAAGGTGGAGTGAGGGTCTTTTATACTAGGGTCACTAGAGGTTTTAATCTAGAATCGATACATTTTGGAAACAGGGACTAATCCTTTGCTAATCTTTTCGTAAACAAAATACTCATGCATACCTGGCTGTTGCAATGGATGAAAAAAGAAATGGTGACCCTTAAACAGAATAAATCTGCTGTACCTAAGGACATGTTTATGTACGTCAGGCACAGGGATTAAGATAGGGAACCGAGAGCTTAGTGTCGGAGAGAAAGGATTAATCCACTAAGTAAAAGGTCACCTATGTAGAACCGTTATGTCTTCTGGATGGGACTGGCTGTATGAAATTGGTATGTACATGATGGAACTATCCTAAGGGACATGACACTCCTGCTGCTCCTCTTCTGTAAATACTGATGCCATTTTTCAACCAAAAATACTCACAACAACAAATAAAATAAACAATTTTAAAAGCCTACAAAAAAGCAGTCCAAGAAGCTGACACACCCAAATAAGAGAACTAGAAGAGATGTGGGATCCACCCTCTAAGAGAATGAAAAGCTTTTTACCAATCATAAGCTTTCTTTCTACGTCACATAGAGTCTAATAGGATTCGCACCCCCTTCGCGTATCCATCACGGACCTGTAAAATGAGCTAAATTCAATTTAAAAGTGTAAATTGTTATTAGTAAATTGTGTTTGAAAGTATTTGAGTGGAAATTCTTTAAGCAAAACAGATATGAAATCTTGCAACATTGATATTTCATACTCTTTAAAACTACACCGGAGTCCCGACTCGGCCTGGGCGGTAAATTCCGCTCTGCTCACGGAATTAGCAGTATTTGGGTAATTTTGCGTTCAGCTGAGAACACGGAATTGCAAAAAATTCCGCAATTTGCGGATTTGCTGAATTTTGTGCTTGTTCGTGCTTTCAAAATGTGTGTTTGCATGATATTTCCCTCCGAGCATGCACACAACGTTCGCAAACAGGAAAAAAAGCATTTCGAACGGGCGGAATAAGCAATTCTGCATGTTCCCGGAACTCTGCGTGCCCGGGGAGATTTTTTACCTTTTCACAGGGCTTTTCATAGCCCTAATACATAAATTCCACCGACCCCTACGCGATCCAAGAAATATTTGCCGTCAGGGTTTGCAGCTCCTTTACGACTGGTGTGCAGTCGTGTTAGCATACAAAGAACAAATGACAGACCAGGGTCCAGCTCAACCAATCCACATGTACAGTAAATTGAGGGGTGGTGCAAAACACTTCCTGCACCCGTCGTCCAAAGGTGCAAGTCACAGCCAAAGTTTTCAAGAAAAAGCGGAAGGTGCACTCGAAACGAAGTCAGACACGTAAGCAGTAATTCCAAAACTATTTCTTGTATTCAATCAGTCTTTAAAACTGGCACACAAAAATGTTTTTTAAAGCTCTTAAAAATATTTTATTAATACAATAATACACATTTTTGGGGATTCAATAAAAAACCTCTGTGGTTAAAAAATATATTGTTTCAGTGTAAGTATGTGTTTTAGACCTATATCAGTGTAAAGGATTCTTGCACCAAACGAAAAAATTTGCAACTGGTGCGCAATACCGCTGCGTTCCTAAAAATCTGTTTAAAACATTTGCAAACAAATGTATAACTTCTATATTGCAATTTTTTTGCACTCAGTAATAAACCTCTTCATGATAACAATATATGAATTTGTTCTAAGTATGTATTTTAGAGTGTCATTCGTTTAACGGATTCACGCTCCCACCGTGTAGGTTCGCGATCGTGTGTGACTCTTTTTGGAAAACAAAAAAAAAAGATATAAAGAAGATATTTATCATAATGAGACAACAATACATCTTTTATTCTATTAAAATATTAGATTTTCACTGGAAAAAACACAGGTTTCAGGGACGTTATAGTTAGTTTGTCATTTCACTCGTACAAAACCAGAGAAATTCAGCCGTTATAGTTAGCTGAGCTAACTATAACTCACGCCCGGCAATACACTGCTGATGACGTCACATATGTACTTTCTTTGTTCTAATTATTTGTAGAACACAAACCTCACCCAGGAGGGTCTCCGGGTGCTTTCTGTAGTAGAGAGAGTTGCTGTTGTCTTTGTTTTCTTGGCAATGTGTCCCTTGCAGGTGAGGATGGATGCCAGGACTGTTCCAAGTGACATTGGGTGAACTTGAGAGTTTTAAAACCGTCAAGGTTCATATCATTGGTATCTCGCCAATAGGCCAGCTTATTGTGTCAGATGCCACAAATCAAATGAAACGTTCATAGGGATCCCGTTTCTGCCAAGTGAATCTTACTGCATGTCTGGCTCAGCTCCAGTGGAACCAGGATCTAACGTGTGGACAGACATTCTGCTTCCTTTAGTGAAGGTACAAACACACTAATGTCCACTCGATTTGGGAAGCTGGCCTAGACATTCAGTGACAGTCAGTGGGTTGGATTTCCTTGCCAGAGTTGGATGGGAGATGGGAAGAGAGCTAATTTCCTTTGAAGGATGGTTTTCTCTGATCTTCTTTTTGTTCAGGTGTCCCTCCGACAGGCCACAACCTGATCTACTGGAACTGGCTTGATGCAGAGAAGGGAAACACAAAGAAATCCTCCTGCTCTATTGAGGCAGGTGTGGTTTTAAAACCATCACATGACATGTGGCTTGCAATGGCAGCTGCAGGAAAGGAAGAGGGGAAAGCCGTGCAGGTGCAGGTGAAGAAAGTGGAGCAGTATCTGTCTGATCTGCCACTAGAGTAGCAAACTGTTCTCTGGTGACCACATGGCCCCAGGGATACTGGAGTGGAAAGTTTCAAAGGAGAGCCAGCGGACTATCTCACCTACCTGGCTGCAGGTAACCTCGCCAGTGTCACACAACCATTGATAATCTACCACCAACAGTTCAGCCTTTCATGGCACAATCATGCAGATGGTGTGAGGAGGCATTCCACTTGGGGTGGATCCTTATAGTCCGGTGGAGTAAAGAACCGTACCGGGGAGTAACAAATCATGTTGCGCTCCTGACAGGTGACTCGTGGAAATGGTTGCCTGTACCAGAAATATACAGTGTGGTCAGATTGAAAACATGAAGAGTATATCAATATAGGACTAATGGGCAGGGGCAGTCAAAGCAACACTCCATCGATACCTCAGTATTGGAGTTGGCTCATCTCTCTCCTCTCCATCATACCAAGGGTGATCCATGTTCACGTATGTAGGCTTTGAGGGAGCAGGGGCGTAGAGGCCAGTGAGGAACGTCAAATACAGTAGACACCGTGTCCTACTGCATCTCGTACAGCTGATCTGGTGGCAACAAGATCTGTTGTAGTACAACACCAGGGGAGTAGAAAGTCAGAGTTTGCTGGTCCCCTGGGATGGCTGAAGGAGGAACAGGATCCTCTGGAGAGTGACCATGGTGATGGTGCTTAAAGACCCTGTGATGGGGCCTACTCCTGGACCTGGAGGAGACCCAAATCGCCTCCTAAGTATGGCGTCTCTTGGATGCCACAACAGGTTTCTGCACCCTGTCACTATCTAACTATTCCTCTATAGTGCAGACTAGCAAGCCTTGAGTAGCAGTCGATACGCAAGTCCCATCTGAGAGATCAAGGCAGATGCAACCCACCAGTCCTGTCCTAAAGACCGCAAGATACACACAGGCAATGCCTGTAACACCTTCTTACCATCTAGGAGCTTCCACACTGCCACTTTTGATCTGAACTCAAGGCGGCGGTTGCATTGTCTTCTGTCACGAGGATCCGTCAGAGCTTGGGACTAGTGGATGCATCTGAGTACATGGCCCAATACACTAATTTAATTTGCACATCTGCACCACACACCAAGTCTGGCCCATGCATAGGAGGAGAAGGCAAGAGAAGGCAGCAGGGCGGCCTCTGGGAAGAGGCGCCATTCATGCATCATGGCTTCTGGTCAGCAGTGAAGGAACCACGTGAGGAAAGTGACTGCACAGCACAGTTCCCACTCCTGGGCAGGTCAGGAGAATCCACCTCAGGCTCCTCTAGGAAAAGGCAGAGATCTAGACAAGCTAATAATCACCCAATGAAAAGGGAGTCCATAGGGAGAAGCCTGAAGCAAGGTGGCTCCCTCATCCGGGAGCCAGGCAGAGCAGGACTTCCGGTGGAGGCTGCTGCAGACTCTGGGGGCAGAGGCTAAAAACAGTCATTGCACCCAGATTCTGGTGAGGGCGTCCTCGTGTGTTGTCTTTCTGTAGTTCCAGTGTAAGAGTCCCTTCATAATTCCCATTCTCTTCCCCTCCACAGACCCTCAACAAACACTCCAAAGTAGCTCCGAGTGGGGCTGACCCCCCCCCCTCTTTCTCCCCCCATCTCTGCTGCTCTCTCTCTCCCTCAGGCACACACTGGCTCTCCCTTCTCTTGCACAGACATGGAGTCTGCAGCTTGAAGTGAGGTCAGGTGATACCACACCTTCTCAAACATTTACAGAGGATTGGAAACCATGTCCTTTAGCTCCTTCCGTGTTCTTACAAAGTCAATAACCTTTTACAATCAGTACTACTTATGTCTATAAAAGCACATGAAGCCGGGCCCCTTTGACTCTGGCCCAGCTGTGTGTTTATTTTATGAAACTCGAAATACTTCAAACAGAAGCAGAATCTCCAGAGCGGGACCTCCCGGACTCCGGATGTGTGTGAGAAGAGTCTAGAAGGGAAGGGTCTCAGAGCAGAGGTGCTGAGGGGGAGTGAAGGTCCCAGGGAAGAGGGAGCTATGGGGGGAGGCCACCTCTCTAAGAAGCAACCAGAGTTCTTGAAACTGGCACTGATTTCTAAGCAGCTAGAGTTCTTAAACCTGGCACTGATTCTGAGCAGCAGCTAGAGTTCTTAAACCTGCCACTGATTTCTAAGCAACCAGAGTTCTTAACCTGGCACTGATTTCTAAGCAGCCAGAGATTTCTAAGCAGACAGAGTTCTTAAACCTGGCACTGATTTCTAAGAAACCAGAGATTTCTAAGCAGACAGAATTCTTAAACCTGGCACTGATTTCTGAGCAGCCAAAGTTCCTAAACCTGGCACTGATTTCTAAGCAGCCAGAGTTCTTAAACCTGGCACTGATTTCTAAGCAGCCAGAGTTCTTAAACCTGGCACTGATTTCTAAGCAGCCACAGATTTCTAAGCAGACAGAGTTCTTAAACCTGGCGCTGATTTCTGAGCAGACAGAGTTCTTAAACCTGGCACTGATTCTGAGCAGCAGCTAGAGTTCTTAAACCTGAGACTGATTCTGAGCAGCAGCTAGAGTTCTTAAACCTGGCGCTGATTTCTGAGCAGCCAGAGTTCTTAAACCTGGCATTGATTCTGAGCAGCAGCTAGAGTTCTTAAACCTGGCACTGATTCTAAGCAGCAACCAGAGTTCTTGAAACTGGCACTGATTTCTAAGCAGCTAGAGTTCTTAAACCTGGCACTGATTCTGAGCAGCAGCTAGAGTTCTTAAACCTGGCACCGGTTCTGAGCAGCAGCTAGAGTTCTTAAACCTGGCACTGATTCTGAGCAGCAGCTAGAGTTCTTAAACCTGGCACTGATTTCTAAGCAACCAGAGTTCTTAACCTGGCACTGATTTCTAAGCAGCCAGAGATTTCTAAGCAGACAGAATTCTTAAACCTGGCACTGATTTCTGAGCAGCCAAAGTTCCTAAACCTGGCACTGATTTCTAAGCAGCCAGAGTTCTTAAACCTGGCACTGATTTCTAAGCAGCCAGATATTTCTAAGCAGACAGAGTTCTTAAACCTGGCACTGATTTCTGAGTAGCCAGAGTTCCTAAACCTGGCACTGATTTCTAAGCAGTCAGAGTTCTTAAACCTGGCACTGATTTCTAAGCAGCCACAGATTTCTAAGCAGACAGAGTTCTTAAACCTGGCACTGATTCTGAGCAGCAGCTAGAGTTCTTAAACCTGGCACTGATTCTGAGCAGCAGCTAGAGTTATTAAACCTGGCACTGATTCTGAGCAGCAGCTAGAGTTCTTAAACCTGGCACTGATTCTGAGCAGCAGCTAGAGTTCTTAAACCTGGCACTGATTCTGAGCAGCAGCTAGAGTCCTAAACCTGGCATTGATTCTGAGCAGCAGCTAGAGTTCTTAAACCTGGCACTGATTTCTAAGCAACCAGAGTTCTTAGCCTGGCACTGATTTCTAAGCAGCCAGAGATTTCTAAGCAGACAGAGTTCTTAAACCTGGCACTGATTTCTAAGCAACCAGAGTTCTTAACCTGGCACTGATTTCTAAGCAGCCAGGGATTTCTAAGCAGACAGAGTTCTTAAACCTGGCACTGATTTCTGAGCAGCCAAAGTTCCAAAACCTGGCACTGATTTCTAAGGAGCCAGAGTTCTTAAAACTGGAATAAAGATATCAATAATTATAGGCCACGATATGCACTATAATGAACAAGAAGTCCAGCCGGACTCCAAAATGTATTTGATAACTAAATAGGACAAATTAAACAGAACAACAATAAAGGAGTGGGACACAGTCCTGTATCCACAGTACTAAACATACAATACACAGTACAATTAACTGGGGATTTTCAGGCATTAGAGGGAAAATGAGCAAAAAGGTAATATTACAATCTATTTGCTTCACATATGTGGAAAACACATGATTTTAGGCACATGATAGTGAACTAGTGTTTGGACCACATATTATGTCGGCGGCGTTTCCATCCAGTTAAAAATAGTAGATCATCATCAGGACAATCAGTGTTTGCCTGAAATTGAAGGCCTGTATTGACAGGAGGGAACAAGGAAACATATAACAGATGATTAACCAGCTGTATTGCTCATAGAACAGTTTCAACACGCTAACATACCATGCTTTGAGGTGCTGTTGGTCATACATGTGAAAAAGTGTCAGGCAACCAGTGCCAGGCAACAACGGCACATTTCTTATTGGTGATCAAAACATGCCACGATGGTAAATATCAAACGTGTCGCAACCAAGCCGCATTTCTTATCGGTGCCCAAGAACATGCCAGGATGGTACATATCAAAAAGTGACAGGCAACCAGTGCCAGGCGAACACGGCTAACGTGCATAGAAATACGGCCTGCAAGAGGCATTACGTGGATAAGATGGAAAGTGTGAGTATAACAACTCATATTGCATATTGCTGATTTCTAAGCAACCAGAGTTCTTAACCTGGCACTGATTTCTAAGCAGCCAGAGATTTCTAAGCAGGCAGAGTTCTTAAACCTGTGGTAACAATGGGGGTTCTGGCAACTACGCAGTAAGGCTGCGCCAATATAATAATCAACAAGAAAATGCCAGTACTGCACTTCAATTTAATGTTTTTCTAATTGAGTAACAATCCTCAATTATAAAGGACCAATCTTTTAGTCTTGTTTTTTGAATAGTTCTTTTTATTATTAGAACATTATTCCTTCTGTTTTTTTATCTATTTTTGTTGAACCTTGTTTCACAACAAGAATGATATCACAAACATGGAGACTTAGAACGCAAAATACACACAATATGTCACAAAATTATCACTATTCCACATTGAATGTATCACATTGCAAGCAAAATAAACAAGATAAACATTCAAAAGACAACATTACGTGAACTTAGAAACACAAACATAAAAAACTGGACAAATAGACAACAAATTGACCTATAGGCTGGTTTCGCAACTAGTGTACACGCCCTGTATTGAATGAAAGTTTTTTGGCAAACAGGTGCGGGTACTAGTGATTAGTAACGAATGTTGTTTCTGCTTATTTACACATAATAGACCATCTAATAATTCAGTTTTCAAATTTGTAATCCTGGGAAGATTGGTCTATTAAAGAACACAATGGTGAAGAGAACAGGGGTCGACGCGTTTCGAATCCCTTATGTGCCAGGGATTCTCATCAGGACCGTGAAGAATCAATCTATGGGGGTGAATAAAAAACACTCTGTCAGTCATACTCAGAACACTCAACTTCTATCAGTCACCCACACTCTCTCTTAGATCATACCTGTATTCAAGAGTCAGAGGTCGGTCTCTCTACAGGGTAGCTAATCCGGTAACTGTAATATTAAGGATTGAATGGGCATAATTAGTATCAGTTGGCCAGTCTGCTGGCATAATCATGTCAGTCATCTTTCAGGGTACTTACATACATGGGCGGTGTGACCGCGTGGTCAGAATGATTTAAGTTGTGTCGAACACTCCTGTGATGAAAACAAGAGGTTGGTATTAGTGATCATAAGCTACGGTCCGGGCATATCGCACTTGTACTCGTTGTAACATAAAACGGGTTCTCTGAGCAACCTCTCGCGCTGTTTGGGGTACCTGACTTAGTGGATTTGCTGTACCCTTAATTAGAAAAAATTAGAAAAAATTCCCGGGGTGGAAACCTTCGTGGATCATTGGAGGACATGACAAGTCTGAACATATTTTCGACACGCTGGTTTTTTCAAACATTAATGTAACGCTTGGGTTGTGCTCTTACCGGTGGCGTTTAGTTACGGATTTGCTAGACCTTTAATTAGAAAAAATTGCCGGGATTGAAACCCTCGTGAATCATTGGAGGACATGACAAGTCTGAACATATTTTCGACACGCTGGTTTTCTCAAACATTAATGTGACGCTGGGGTTGGCGCTCTTACCGGTGGCGTTTAGTTAAGTATCCTCCATACGCGGCTCCGTTTAGGTATTGCGGCGCAGGATGCCTTGGGTCTGGCCGGGTTTCTAAAATTAAAATGACAGTCTAAGCTCGTTTTTCTAAGAAAGCCCATCTAAGCTCGTTTTCAGAAGAGCGTAATTCGTTCAGCACAAAGTCGAAATTGCCGATTGGTCGGTGCTAGAGAAAGCTTACCGGTGCTCTCTAGTCGAGTCTCCTCCTTGGCTCCGTTCAGTGAAGCGTTGTGTGTGTATTGATGCCGGTTAACCCGGTTGTATAAGTCCTACGACCTTGCTGATAAGGATTCTGGGAATCGTAGTTTTTTAGCTGTGTGACGTGGATATAGATTGGACGCGAGTGCGCAAAGACATGTTGTAGTCCGTTTATTGCTCGATGTGCCGATTCCTCATGTATTTCACTGTTGCCTGGCAACCAATACAAGAGGTATGGTTCCTGTTACCTACTGGATCCATGATTGCTTACCACAGTGTAAGAAGTTAAGAGAGACCTACCACTTTATAAGTTATAAAGTTCCGACATCTCGTTCAAGCCTTGGGTGGCTGAATTGAATTTTAGAATCAGCATTGCTTCTCTTTGTTTTAGTTTGGCCTCTAGGTCTCCGCCCCTCTGGTCACGCTCTAATTTTGAGATGACGGTCCATCTGAAGTCCAGGTCTCCGTGTGACTCATCATTCCAGTGTTGTACAAGAGGTGCTGAGGTGATTTTTTTCTTAATTCTGGATTTGTGTTGGGAGATTCTCTGTCTGATTTCCTGATTGGTTTTTCCTATGTACAATTTTGGGCATGGACATAGAATGGCATAGATCAAGTTTTTAGATTTGCAGTTCGAAAAGGTGTTATGTTTCCATGAGATTCCTTCGTGTTGGAATACATTCCCCTCAATCGTGGAGTTGCAACACATGCATGTTCCACACTTTTTGTGCCCTGCGACAGGGGGTAAATTGACAAATTGACGTATTGTCGAGGTCTTTTTGCTGGGAACCGCGGCTCTGACGACTTGGTTCGACACAACTTAAATCATTCTGACCACGCGGTCACACCGCCCATGTATGTAAGTACCCTGAAAGATGACTGACATGATTATGCCAGCAGACTGGCCAACTGATACTAATTATGCCCATTCAATCCTTAATATTACAGTTACCGGATTAGCTACCCTGTAGAGAGACCGACCTCTGACTCTTGAATACAGGTATGATCTAAGAGAGAGTGTGGGTGACTGATAGAAGTTGAGTGTTCTGAGTATGACTGACAGAGTGTTTTTTATTCACCCCCATAGATTGATTCTTCACGGTCCTGATGAGAATCCCTGGCACATAAGGGATTCGAAACGCGTCGACCCCTGTTCTCTTCACCATTGTGTTCTTTAATAGACCAATCTTCCCAGGATTACAAATTTGAAAACTGAATTATTAGATGGTCTATTATGTGTAAATAAGCAGAAACAACATTCGTTACTAATCACTAGTACCCGCACCTGTTTGCCAAAAAACTTTCATTCAATACAGGGCGTGTACACTAGTTGCGAAACCAGCCTATAGGTCAATTTGTTGTCTATTTGTCCAGTTTTTTATGTTTGTGTTTCTAAGTTCACGTAATGTTGTCTTTTGAATGTTTATCTTGTTTATTTTGCTTGCAATGTGATACATTCAATGTGGAATAGTGATAATTTTGTGACATATTGTGTGTATTTTGCGTTCTAAGTCTCCATGTTTGTGATATCATTCTTGTTGTGAAACAAGGTTCAACAAAAATAGATAAAAAAACAGAAGGAATAATGTTCTAATAATAAAAAGAACTATTCAAAAAACAAGACTAAAAGATTGGTCCTTTATAATTGAGGATTGTTACTCAATTAGAAAAACATTAAATTGAAGTGCAGTACTGGCATTTTCTTGTTGATTATTATATTGGCGCAGCCTTACTGCGTAGTTGCCAGAACCCCCATTGTTACCACTTATTATAGCGGGTGTCCACCCGCGAGGTTCTCTATACCGCTGCTCAAGCATTGAACATTTAGACAGGTGTTTCTTGGTTCTCTGTCGGTTTCATCCTCCAGTTAGAACCACCCCACTTCCCCCCACTCTTAGCTTTTCACACTTTTGTTCATTTTTCTGAGTGATTGTTCCATGAGTGTATGAGTGAATGATTGCCGTTGGGGCCCTATTAAATGACTGTTGACTGCCCACACACTTGGACTATTGACTTAACATGTCTGAAGATCAAACTTTTGCATACAGCGAGGACCATATAAAGAATCTCTTAAAGAACCCTCCTTCCTTCGGTTCCGCTACTCTTAGTAGTACCGCACAAACTAACAACGAATCAGATAAACTCATTCGGTTAAAGAAAAAACAAATCCGCACGGATTTGCATGGCCACTACCTTCTCCAACACCTCAGGTCAGGCACAATACCTACAGGCTTGATTGTCAAAAATATACCCGTGATCTTTACGGAGGATCCCATCTACAAAAAAGGCTTCAGTTACATTGAAACCAAATGCAGCAGAGACCTCATGGTCTTAACCATCGAAACTGCACAAAGGTTATCTGTAGCTCAATTGGAAGAAATCGAAAAATTAGAAGCAGAAATTAAAGTCAATCCTTTGATTCAGGACTCCAAGATTCTTCTTGAAAAAGTTGATAAGGAAATTTTGGAATTTAAAGACTACACTGTGCAACAAAAAGAAAACAATTTTGATAGAGACAAACGGAATTTCACTCTTGAAAAGGCCTATCCCTACCTGCAACAAGATTTTTACTCTCGACCAGAAGCAAGACGCTTCCTATCGGAAAACCAAGGTCGATCAAGAACCAAATATCTAACTTTCTCGGATACATCATCAGGAGGAAGCGACTCTGAACCAGGTACATATAGACCTCAGTTTAACCGACGTGGAGGATACCAACAACAACAGTACCAACAAAATTTTCAACAAAATAAACAACAACAACAACAACAGCCTTTTTTGGACCAAGGCCAACAGAAAACCCGCGGCAAAACGAGATACAACCAGCCATGGGAAATGTCCACGAGGAGACAAAATTACAAAAACTAGGTATTTCATCAGTCATTAATCTTTCTAACAGAGTTCTGTCCTCGTCTGAAATAAGTGTACTAGAAAAGGGACTCTCATTTGTCCCCGCAAGACCTCCAGACTTTGTTAGACTAAAACTGGAATTCATTGAGTTCTGCAGGAAGATCCGCCTGATTGCATTTTTTTCAGGCAAAGAACTAATGTTGCAAACAGAAACCACGGGTCTAAAGAAAAAATCAACCTTTTGTCCACCAGCTTTTAAAATACCCAAAGAGGTTACTTATTTTGAAAAAACCGTGTTGTCAGCTATTTCTTCAGAAGAAAAAAAGAACAGAACCTTTACTAAACACAACCTGACAAAAAATGAGAAAGACGCACTACATTCTCTCAGAAATGATGAGAATATTATAGTTAAACAAGCCGACAAAGGCGGATCGATTGTGATTTGGGGTACCAACGAATATGTAGCAGAAGCCAATCGACAGCTACTAGACATCGAATGCTATCGGAAATTACGATCGGATCCAACGACTGAATTTCAGAACGAACTTGAAAAAATTCTACAAAACGGATTTGAACAAGGCTTTTTGGGCAAACATGAATTTGGTTACTTATCAAACAAACATCCACGAACACCACTATTTTATGTACTTCCTAAGGTACACAAGGATGCCAAATCACCACCAGGCCGCCCCATAATATCTGGGTGCGAATCACTGTTTGAACCCATCTCCAAGTTCATCGACTTTTTCCTCAAACCTTTTACACTAACAGTACAATCCTTTTTGAGAGACACCTCTGATTTCCTGTGCAAATTACAACAATTACCATTTACCGAGGGACATGACTTATTAGTAAGTATGGATATAGTTTCATTATATACCCAAATTCCCCAAGACCAGGCCCTGGAAGTTGTTGAAATCTTCTTGGATAAAAGAGATCGTCCAATGAGAGTCCCCACGGACTTCATTTTGGAATTGGCGAGAATGGCTTTAACCAAAAACTACTTTAAATTCCATGATGACTTCTTCCTCCAAATCAGGGGAGTAGCCATGGGCTGTCCCTTCGCCCCGGAGCTGGCTATACTCTTCATGAGTGTATATGAAGACAGACACATACATAATAACCACCCCTTCTCACAATGGCTAGGAGGCTGGGTACGTTTCATAGACGACATTTTTTTTTCACATGGTCCGGGACAGTGGAACAATTAACTGACTTCCATGGATGGCTTAATAGCCGCACAAGGGACATCAAATTCAGCATCCAGTCATCACCGACAAGACTTTCCTTCTTAGATGTGGAAGTATATTGTATAGATGGACAGTTGGTTACCACCCTCTTTAGAAAAGAGACTGACCGCAACAAATTCTTGCATTTCTCCAGCAACCACCCGCGCAGTCTAAAAGAGAATCTACCGATAGGCCAATTTCTCCGTATACGTCGAAATTGTTCATTCAAAGACGAGTATATGTACCATGCAAACTTGCTCATGGAAAGACTTTTAGACCGGGGATATCCATCTAAACTGATCCAACAAGCAATCAAACGCGCGTGGTGGACACCACGAGAAGACCTGTTGAGAAAGAAAGAAAAGAAAAAACTTGAACGGACAGTTTGCGTCACCACCTTTGGGTCATCATCCAACTTTCTTAAGAAGGTTATCTACCAGAACTGGCATTTAATAAAGGATGTGGATACCCAATTGAATGCCAAACCACTCTTTGCCTTCAAAAAAGATAAGAGCATTGCGAACCAAGTCGTCAGAGCCGCGGTTCCCAGCAAAAAGACCTCAACAATACGTCAATTTGTCAATTTACCCCCTGTCGCAGGGCACAAAAAGTGTGGAACATGCATGTGTTGCAACTCCACGATTGAGGGGAATGTATTCCAACACGAAGGAATCTCATGGAAACATAACACCTTTTCGAACTGCAAATCTAAAAACTTGATCTATGCCATTCTATGTCCATGCCCAAAATTGTACATAGGAAAAACCAATCAGGAAATCAGACAGAGAATCTCCCAACACAAATCCAGAATTAAGAAAAAAATCACCTCAGCACCTCTTGTACAACACTGGATTGATGAGTCACACGGAGACCTGGACTTCAGATGGACCGTCATCTCAAAATTAGAGCGTGACCAGAGGGGCGGAGACCTAGAGGCCAAACTAAAACAAAGAGAAGCAATGCTGATTCTAAAATTCAATTCAGCCACCCAAGGCTTGAACGAGATGTCGGAACTTTATAACTTATAAAGTGGTAGGTCTCTCTTAACTTCTTACACTGTGGTAAGCAATCATGGATCCAGTAGGTAACAGGAACCATACCTCTTGTATTGGTTGCCAGGCAACAGTGAAATACATGAGGAATCGGCACATCGAGCAATAAACGGACTACAACATGTCTTTGCGCACTCGCGTCCAATCTATATCCACGTCACACAGCTAAAAAACTACGATTCCCAGAATCCTTATCAGCAAGGTCGTAGGACTTATACAACCGGGTTAACCGGCATCAATACACACACAACGCTTCACTGAACGGAGCCAAGGAGGAGACTCGACTAGAGAGCACCGGTAAGCTTTCTCTAGCACCGACCAATCGGCAATTTCGACTTTGTGCTGAACGAATTACGCTCTTCTGAAAACGAGCTTAGATGGGCTTTCTTAGAAAAACGAGCTTAGACTGTCATTTTAATTTTAGAAACCTGGCCAGACCCAAGGCATCCTGCGCCGCAATACCTAAACGGAGCCGCGTATGGAGGATACTTAACTAAACGCCACCGGTAAGAGCGCCAACCCCAGCGTCACATTAATGTTTGAGAAAACCAGCGTGTCGAAAATATGTTCAGACTTGTCATGTCCTCCAATGATTCACGAGGGTTTCAATCCCGGCAATTTTTTCTAATTAAAGGTCTAGCAAATCCGTAACTAAACGCCACCGGTAAGAGCACAACCCAAGCGTTACATTAATGTTTGAAAAAACCAGCGTGTCGAAAATATGTTCAGACTTGTCATGTCCTCCAATGATCCACGAAGGTTTCAACCCCGGGAATTTTTTCTAATTTTTTCTAATTAAGGGTACAGCAAATCCACTAAGTCAGGTACCCCAAACAGCGCGAGAGGTTGCTCAGAGAACCCGTTTTATGTTACAACGAGTACAAGTGCGATATGCCCGGACCGTAGCTTATGACCACTAATACCAACCTCTTGTTTTCATCACAGGAGTGTTCGACACAACTTAAATCATTCTGACCACGCGGTCACACCGCCCATGTATGTAAGTACCCTGAAAGATGACTGACATGATTATGCCAGCAGACTGGCCAACTGATACTAATTATGCCCATTCAATCCTTAATATTACAGTTACCGGATTAGCTACCCTGTAGAGAGACCGACCTCTGACTCTTGAATACAGGTATGATCTAAGAGAGAGTGTGGGTGACTGATAGAAGTTGAGTGTTCTGAGTATGACTGACAGAGTGTTTTTTATTCACCCCCATAGATTGATTCTTCACGGTCCTGATGAGAATCCCTGGCACATAAGGGATTCGAAACGCGTCGACCCCTGTTCTCTTCACCATTGTGTTCTTTAATAGACCAATCTTCCCAGGATTACAAATTTGAAAACTGAATTATTAGATGGTCTATTATGTGTAAATAAGCAGAAACAACATTCGTTACTAATCACTAGTACCCGCACCTGTTTGCCAAAAAACTTTCATTCAATACAGGGCGTGTACACTAGTTGCGAAACCAGCCTATAGGTCAATTTGTTGTCTATTTGTCCAGTTTTTTATGTTTGTGTTTCTAAGTTCACGTAATGTTGTCTTTTGAATGTTTATCTTGTTTATTTTGCTTGCAATGTGATACATTCAATGTGGAATAGTGATAATTTTGTGACATATTGTGTGTATTTTGCGTTCTAAGTCTCCATGTTTGTGATATCATTCTTGTTGTGAAACAAGGTTCAACAAAAATAGATAAAAAAACAGAAGGAATAATGTTCTAATAATAAAAAGAACTATTCAAAAAACAAGACTAAAAGATTGGTCCTTTATAATTGAGGATTGTTACTCAATTAGAAAAACATTAAATTGAAGTGCAGTACTGGCATTTTCTTGTTGAGTTCTTAAACCTGGCACTGATTTCTGAGCAGCCAAAGTTCCTAAACCTGGCACTGATTTCAAAGCAGCCAGAATTCTTTAACCTGGCACTGATATCTAAGCAGCCAGAGATTTCTAAGCAGCCAGAGCTCGTAAACCTGGCACTGATTCTGAACAGCAGGACTTCTTAAACCTGGCACTGATTTCTAAGCAACCAGAGTTCTTAAACCTGCCACTGATTTCTGAGCAGCCAGAGTTCCTAAACCTGGCACTGATTTCAAAGCATCCAGAGATTTCTAAGCAGCCAGAGTTCCTAAACCTGGCACTGATTTCTGATCAGCCAGAGTTCCTTAACCTGGCACTGATTTCTAAGCATCCAGAGTTCTTAAACCTGGCACTGATTTCAAAGCAGCCGGAGTTCTTAAACCTGGCACTGATATCTAAGCAGCCAGAGATTTCTAAGCAGACAGAGCTCTTAAACCCGGCACTGATTCTGAGCAACCTGAATTCTTAACCCTGGCACTGATTTCTAAGCAACCAGAGTTCTTAAACCTGGCATTGATCTCTGAGCAGCCAGAGTTCCTAAACCCGGCACTGATTTCAAAGCAGCCAGAATTCTTTAACCTGGCACTGACATCTAAGCAGCCAGAGATTTCTAAGCTGCCAGAGCTCGTAAACCTGGCACTGATTCGGAGCAGCTGGACTTCTTAAACCTGGCACTGATTTCTGAGCAGCCAGAGTTCCTAAACCTGGCACTTATTTCTAAGCAGCCAGAGTTCTTAAACCTGGCACTGATTTCAAAGCAGCCAGAGTTCTTAAACCTGGCACTGATATCTAAGCAGCCAGAGATTTCTAAGCAGCCAGAGCTCTTAAACGGCACAGATTCTGAGCAACCTGAATTCTTAAACCTGGCACTGATTTCTAAGCAGCCAGAGCTCTTAAACCTGGCACTGATTCGGAGCAGCTGGACTTCTTAAACCTGGCACTGATTTCTGAGCAGCCAGAGTTCCTAAACATGGCACTTATTTCTAAGCAGCCAGAGTTCTTAAACCTGGCACTGATTTCAAAGCAGCCAGAGTTCTTAAACCTGGCACTGATATCTAAGCAGCCAGAGATTTCTTAGCATCCAGAGCTCTTAAACGGCACAGATTCTGAGCAACCTGAATTCTTAAACCTGGCACTGATTTCTAAGCAGCCAGAGCTCTTAAACCTGGCACTGATTCGGAGCAGCAGGACTTCTTAAACCTGGCACTGATTTCTGAGCAGCCAGAGTTCCTAAACATGGCACTTATTTCTAAGCAGCCAGAGTTCTTAAACCTGGCACTGATTTCAAAGCAGCCAGAGTTCTTAAACCTGGCACTGATATCTAAGCAGCCAGAGATTTCTTAGCAGCCAGAGCTCTTAAACGGCACAGATTCTGAGCAACCTGAATTCTTAAACCTGGCACTGATTTCTAAGCAGCCAGAGCTCTTAAACCTGGCACTGATTCTGAGCAACCTGAATTCTTAAACCTGGCACTGATTTCTAAGCAGCCAGAGCTCTTAAACTTGAAACTGATTCTGAGCAACCAGAATTCTTAAACCTGCATTGATTTCTGAGCAGCCAGAGTTCCTAAACCTGGCACTGATTTCTAAGCAGTCAGAGCTCTTTTAAACCTGCCACTAGGTCAGGAGCTGAAACCTGGCACAGAGTCATGAACAACTAGAATTATTAAACTGCAACAGGAGTTCTCAACACTCTGGACTGGGTCATGGCCAGGTAGAGTTCTTAAACCTGGAACTGTGTCATAAGCAGCTAGTGTTCTTAAACCTGGCACTGAGTCATAACCAGCTAGTGTTCTTAAACCTGGCACTGAGTCATACGCAGCCAGAGTTCCTAAACCTGGCTCTGGGGTCAATAAGGAGCTAGTGTTCTTAAACCTGGCACTGAGTCATCTTATACCTGGCACTGAGTCATAAGCAGCTAGAGTTCCTAAACCTGGCTCTTGGGTCAATAAGAAGCTAGAGGTCTGAAACCTGGCACTTGGGTCATAAGGAGTTAGAGTTCTTAAACCTGGCACTTGGGTCATAAGGAGTTAGAGTTCTTAAACCTGGCACTGAGTCATAGGGAGTTAGAGTTCTTAAACCTGGCACTGAGTCATAAGGAGTTAGAGTTCTTAAACCTGGCACTGAGTCATAAGGAGTTAAAGTTCTTAAACCTGGCACTTGGGTCATAAGGAGTTAGAGTTCTTAAACCTGGCTCTTGGGTCAATAAGAAGTTAGAGTTCTTAAACCTGGCACTGAGTCATAAGCAGCTAGTGTTCTTAAACCTGGCACTGAGTCATCTTATACCTGGCACTGAGTCATAAGCAGCTAGAGTTCCTAAACCTGGCTCTTGGGTCAATAAGAAGCTAGAGGTCTTAAACCTGGCACTTGGGTCATAAGGAGTTAGAGTTCTTAAACCTGGCACTGAGTCATAAGGAGTTGTGAGCAGCATGAGTGCTTTAACTAGGCGATGGAGCATGATACAGGGAGAGTTTTGAAACCTGGCACTAGCTCATGATTATCAGATTCATTTTTTTCAACCTTAGTGGAGTAATCCCTAAGATCTGTCGGTATTTAAATGGATTAGGTTATGGATCGCTTGCCAAGACATTGCGTATTTCCTTCCTCAACATCTCTCTTACTGCCGTTAGTGTCCTTACCACAGGAGGCCTTTCCAGCTGCTTTAGTTAATCTCCCAAATCTCCTTGCCTTAACAATCTTCATCAGACTCCCAATTGTCACATTTTCAGTGGGATGTTTGGGAAGCATCTAGTCTAGAATGCTTATGATATCCGAGTATTAAGGATCCCTGTGTGTCTTCTAATTGAATGGGGCCCTTTTCTCCAGGGTCTTCTCGGTATATCATACTCTGTAACAAACCTGTAAAGAAAACTTGTAACCCCAACCCACAAATGCTCTGGTAAATGAGGAAACTCCTCCAAGGGCCTTGAAAACAGCACAGAAGAGCAGACTCACATTCTTCTCCTAACTTCAGCCCAAACTCTTTGTCAAGGTCACAGTGAGGGTTGTTACTGGTCATAAAAATGGCAGACACTTCAGAACACTGTCATTCCAACCCCTGTCCTAATATGCTGAAGTTATTTCATTCTAAAACAAGTTAACACATTTCAGACAACCAGCCCAAATCTTACCTATGCCAGCTGTATTACTCACCATTTGACACTTAGTTCTATACTAATCCAAATGTATCCCCCATATTGAATCTTAACTACTAAATACCCAGCGGGGTCCATCAAAGACAATATTTTTTAACGGTATACAAAGGTTTGGGTAAAACCAGCCTTTTGAAACCCACTATTCTACCCTGCACAGCACTCTGTTGTCTTTTGTCTGCATATGTACTATAAAACTACCACATACATACATATATACATACATGAACAGGTAGCATACGCCAGCTGATCTATTTCCTAGTACCATTATCACTCCTTCAGTGTATGGTCTCGTAAAACCCAGGTAAGCAAAGTAAGTTTGGGCTCGTCTGAGTTCCCAACCCAATGACCACTACTGAAAATTCACTCAGGTACTTGAAGATCTCATGTGGCCCCCAACGTTGAAACCCGCAGTGGTAAGGAACATACCAACCAGCCGCAAACATACAGGAACAGTTAAGTCAAAGTGCCATCATCTGCAAAAGTGCCAAGTCACTAACTTTGATACCAAAGTCCCCATCTAAGAACATAAAGGACAAGGAGGAACCCTGGTTCCAATCCCTGAGTAGTGAGAAGGACATCAACAAGCCCTCTCCTGTGACTCAATTTGTATCCGGTCACACCGAAGAAGAAATAAAGTGGCAGTGATTGAGATTGCCGCACCCTGCCAGATAGACGAGGTGACATCTTATAGATACTCCAACGCAACGAATGCCGCGGGATAGACAGGGTTAATTCAATAGATGAAGGGCTCAATTCTGCTGAGGAATGGGGGGGATATGTCACTACCCTTCGCTAAATATCTGTCTGTAATTAAGCTACATTTACCTATATCATGCCTGTATGTCCCTTGGTATTCAACTATACTTGTTCCATCAGTTCACTTGGATCTGTTTTCTTGTGACATACCTATTGTATATATCAGATCCACACTCATGTTAATATGTGGTTATCGACTCCAATACTGCCAATGTGTGTACATTATAACTGTGACATGTCTAGATCCATAGAATGTTCCCACTCTTAAGAGTGCATTGTGTGCTTTGGGCAGCACTCACGTCCATGTGCAACGCCACTAGACCCACTTGCTCGCGACTCGCAGCAAGTGACACGTACCTAGAAGAATTACTTGCGAACCAATTAAGGGGTCCATTAGGATGGCGGACGGACAAAGTCTGTCCACCATCCTGTCGGGGGCCGGTACCGTCCGCCACGAGGGCGGAGGAACCGTGCCCCCAATTAGGATGCACCCGCCACAGTGGCGGGTGCATCGCACATTTTTCACATTGCGGCGGACGGTGCTTAAAGCACCAGCCGCCGCAATGTGAAAAATGCTTGTTGTGCGTTTCACAGCACAACATGACAGGCACCGCGTGGTGCCTGCCATGCTGTGCTGTGAAACCGTACCCCCCATGTGCACCCCCAACACCCACATTCACCCTGGGGACCCACAACGGGTCCCCAAAGCAGGAACCGTATGCCTTTTTGTGGTGGCATTGCCGCCACGTAAAGGCATTCCTCCCAGGCCATCCTAATATGGCTGGGGTTGTCTGTTAGACACCACCACCATATCAGGCCTTTTGCGCCGCGGTCGCCTTGCGACCACTGCGGAAAAGTGACGGACGGTCTTCCCCTCCGCCACGGTGACTGCCTGCCATTGTAATTTGGCGGGGGGAAGAAAGGTGGCGGACGGGCAAGGATGGCGGACGGATCGCCACTGCCTGCATGGCGATGGCAATCCGTCCGCCATCCTAATGGACCCCTATGTGTTTTGATGTATATTATGTGTGCCTGGGTCACTGTACACCAATATACTATGTGTAAACTGTAAAGACCTGAGCTGCATATATGAGGTCACACCATTGAAGGAATAACAAGTTTTGATGAGTGAGATCTGCATATGAATATCTTCTGCTGTTTCCCACGGTATACATGACATTCACCTGTTCGTTTTTTTTGAGTACTCATTACTGGTACATTTTCAATTGTCAACAGCGCAGCGACACCATCAATGTGCAATACTTCTAAAAATCCTACTTCACTTTCTATACCTCCTACTGATGTATTTTTTCACTTTTTACCTTTCAGGGAAACCGAGCACCGGATTGCTCGGTGAAGCGGTCCTCTCTAGCCAGAGCTGCCTATTCCCTTGACTGAAAGGCGGGAAACTCTGTATTTAAACTCCACTCTTGGTGAGAATCCTTGTCATTGCACCCGACAAAGCCGACTGAAGCGACTTTGTAGAACACATACGCGGAGCGCTGTCCCACATTTCCCCATCATCGATCCTGGTAAGAATTGGCGCGTTTAGGCCCATCTCCCTTCAAGATCAGTTCCATTCATGCAACCCACCTCTAATTTTTAAATCTCTACAGAAACACTCAGTGCGTTGCCACTGATCACCTACAAAGGGATTTCCCACTGCTACGGCTGTAGCGTAATATTCACAGAGCCTCCTTGGCCGATCTACATTATCAGATTTGCAGTCTTCCCTCACATTGAGGTAAGATTTCCTGGGCCACCAGTATTATATCACACAGAGCATTGATATTCACTGACTGGTAACCGCATTATTCTTCTTCTTTTAATTTCTTCTCACATTCCCAGTACCCAGACAGGTCCTCATGAGAGTAACCGCTTTTTCTTTATTCTTCATGTAGGGCACATCATTTGCACGAGGCTGGGCAGTTACATTTTCAGATACCCCTCAATCACATGGCCTTTTATTCATTTTTTCATTTGTGCCGGTATATGGGCCTTATGCTCTTTTTATTTTCCCCAATAGATGTCCCTTCATCAATGGTCCTGAAGAGACCCCACATTGATTAGAGGGTCGAAACGCTGTTGACAAACAGAAGAAGCGAACCATTTCATAGCACATTTCACTGTATATAGCTCCTGTTCACATAGAATCATTTTTGATAATGGTCGACTTGTACAAATTGTGGAAACCTTGTATATAAGACTCACATTGTCACTTAGGTTTAGGTTCCTGTTCTTACCTGAGACACAATGCACAAATGTTTCTTTGATTGACAACAACGTATATATCTATTTTTGTTTGAAAGTCTATAAAATATGTTACACTGAATCTATTGTGTTAGTGGTTCCTTCGCCCTCTGCCATTACCTAACCCTCTATAGTGCTATTGTGCTTTTTTATCATAAGTATACAGTATATCATTCCACAGGAACCACTGTTTTTCCTACATAGACATGTACTGCAGCTTTTGCTGTGGTCAATGGATCTTTGGGGTGACTTCTTGAGGGTGTTCTCTACGTCTCATTCAGTTGTTTGTTTTAGCTATGCTTTGCCTGCATACAGACACAAGCTCTTCACACCTATCATGCTGATTCCCCTAATTAGATTTTAATGAGCCCTGGCACAGCTGGATGTATGTGCTTTACAGGCCAGGGAGGCCTTCAATCATGTTAATTGCATCCTAACAACTGTTCTCATAAGCCTCTGTTAGTCATTCAATCCCTGAGCTTGGAAGATGGCCAGAGTCAAGATAGAATATCTTGTGTTGTGCAAAAGGGCGGGTCACCTCCGCCTCAACAGCAAGCCTCTGTGGTGCATTTCCCACACTCTATGAGAGAATCTTGAAGATCCAGCAGCTCCTAAGCCTCTGCTGTGTGTTTTTCACAGTGCCAGTAGATCCCAGGATCCTGTGGTGTATTTCTCAGAGATGAGAGAAAGTTGAAGCATTGGCAGCTTCCAGGCTTCTGTGGTGCACATCTCATACACCCTCAGAGGAGCTGGAACCTTGGGAGATCAAACATTCCTGTGATCCATTGCTCAGACGCTGGGAGCAGCTTGCAGTCTCAGAAGCTTCCAGGATCCTGTGGTGTACTTTGAAACCCCGGGAGAAGCTTGAAGTCCCAGCAGATCCCGGGCTCCTGAGGGGCACTTCACACTCACCCGCAGTGAAGCTTGAAGTCTCACCATCTTTCAGGATACTGTGGTGCACTTCTCACATACTGTCAGATGAGAGTGGAGCCTGAGTAGCTCCTGTGGTGCTCCTGTGGTGCACTTTTCATACACCCACAGTGGAGTTTGGAATCTTAGGAAATCCTATAATCCTGTGGCACATATCTCAAACTCTGAGAGGAGCTTGAAGTCTCCAGAGCTTCCAGGCTCCTGTCTTCAGATCAGATCTTCTTGACATCATGAAGTGGATGACCAAAACCTCACTCTTTCTCCTGATCCTCTGCCTCAGGAAAGAACAATGCTCGGCTGCTCCTGTTGAGGGTGAGTACAAAGACAGAGTCATGGAAATGGAAAGAGCAAAGACCCACCTTCCAAGCAGTGGCCACTGCACTGCATCATAGTTATGCTTGGTGCATGCGCTCCACACAGGGGTTGCTTGTTACACACCCAATAAATGGGAAGGCCATGACACTAGGTTCTGGCATGGTCTGCTCCATCACTGGGAAGGAAATATGACTCTTCATTCTAACTTGGTGTCAGAAGGGTTTTTTGCTGAAATGTTGCACACATTTAAGATATGAGGCTAATGTGTGACATACCAAGTGACTGTATTTCCCTCCAAAGTGATGTAAAAAAATGGGGGGGGGGATTAAAAAACAAAAGCATTCTCAATTGGATGTCCCATTGGAATATTTGGAACTGCTGAATGTAATTACACCAAACTTTGCAAAACCATTACTTAGAATGGATTATGCTTGAGGTGTTATGTACAAATTTGTAATACAAAATTGTTGCGTAAACTTGATAGAGTTAAACCTATGCATATCTTGAACAAGCATTGTTTCATTTGCTTACAATTTAAACCCATTTGGCAAATCTCCCACAAGGTGTGGGTACAAGACATCCTTTGTGTTTACAGAAGCAATGGAGCCTCTTCTCAACAACAGGAGGCTTGCCCCTTCCACAGAACATATGGTCTCACCACTCTCTTGCCTAATAAATGTGATGGTTTGCTTGAGCATCTCTTGGTCTTAAGGTCAGTGCTCCTCCACAGTCACCAGTGATCAAAGCTGGTGGTGGATCATGGTTACCAGGAAACACCCCCATCCTCCTCTGACCTCTGATGTCTATACCTTCTGTTATTACATCAGTTATGTTGGTGTTTCATATAATGCTCACACCATCAGGTGCCTCATCTAGTGTGCTAAGGAAGTGGAGGTGACAGAGAAGCAAGGTTGCCCATGTCCTGATGAAGGATAAGGTTTGTGGGCAGATGAAGATAATAATTGAAAGCAGGTCCTACATGTGCATACCCCTCTATGTGAGAAGATCAAATCAACCAAGTTTAGAGGTGTTTGTAGAAACGACCACTGAGAGAAGATGCTCTGGGAGTGCATGAGGTAAGCTAAGCTATGAGAGAGAACAGTTACCCATTCTAGCGCCACCTCCTCAAGCAGATGCCAATACCAGGACAATGCCACTGACAACACAAACAGTTAAACAAGTGTCCTGGAATTCGTTTAGTTTCTTATTAGCTGCCAAAGTAGTCCATGAGTTGGCCCTTGAGCCTGACATCGAGCAGGAAATGCCACAAATGTTTGACAGAGATCAGCGTGTTAGGGTCTGTATGCTAAGCAACGCATGTCCATCTTCAGTTCAGGGTGAGGTGGGCATACAGCGCTCAGGAGTTCTAGAGCTATGAGAGATATCAGATAAAGGGTATGCCCCAAAACAGTATTTGTGAGTGGCAGGCAGTGTAGTAGTGTTCTGATGATGCTGGAAGAACCAAGCCACAGTCAATCAATCAATCAATCAATCATTTGATTTGTAGGGCGTAGCTTGTCACCTGTGAGAGTATTCGTGAGGGTATCCAGGTGCCACAGAGGCTTGTGAGGGTCATGGACAGCTTTGTGAAATAGCCTAGCTCTTCTGACGGAAGTAAATATATATTTTTCATGCAGAGCAAAAACGGACGACCATGTTAACACAAATTTAAATTGTTCTAGTAATGTTTACAAAGTTGGCAAACCTCACAGTTCATGAAGATTCTGTTGTTTCATTAACTTGGGCAAACATTTCTTGCAGAGGGAGATTATTTTTTTAAAGAATACAGGAAAGAATGTATGAAAAATATTCTTGGCAATGGAACTATTTGTTTGCCAAAAGTAGGGTTTCGCAAGTAATTTTCCTTGCAAAGCTTGCATTTGTGGATTGCTGCCAAGGGTCTTTTATACAAAGCATCAGTGAGTTTGCAGATGACGACCTTCACAACTCTGTAAACCTCTAAGATACCAGTCACTTCTGGAAGACTGCTCCCTAATAGGAGGCATTAGGTTTGGCAGTGGGCAGCAGACCTGGGGAGGTCAGGTAGATGAATGGTGGCTAACTCTTAAGACCCTGAAATGAAACAACTCTTTTCTGAAAGATCATACTTCCCACCTGTAAGAATTCACCAGTCGTTACCTACCTGCAGCGATCAAGAATGTTCAGTTACTGTCCAACTCTAAATCAAATCCTTTAAATGAGTACTGGTTTCAAAGCTATGTTGTGCATCAATCTAACACTAGTACTACCGCATTGACCGGTGCACTAGTGTGTAGTGTAGTTTCTATATTCCCAATAGGCTCTGCGCATTGGAATACCATAAACAGCAGTGTAGACTTAGGGCTGAGGTCATCTAGGTCTCTAATGACTATGTTAGACTTAATTAGTTTTGCCAGCTAGCTCAGAGGTCACTGGAAACTTTCTCGAATGAATAGGGAGGGGTTAACTTCCCTGATTTAGACAAGAAGGGATTAGCTTCTGACAACCATATAACATGACAACTTTGCTCGCCCAGAATAAGGAGTGTGAAAACAATAGACAGCTATTTCACTCAGTCAATCGTGCATGCTTAGTTCCACCAGAGTGCAGACAAATAGAGAGACAGGAGTTTTCAATAAAAGGTGTTATTTTATTGAGCAGTCTTCTTTCTCATGCAAGAGAAATGAATTGCCACAATTGCAATACTTATTATGAAGTAAAGTGCGTACAGTAAAAGGAGTATTATAAAATATTACTGTAAAAGCATTGATATGGTTTCTTAGCCATATGATACTTTAAAACGGATAAAATATTTACATACATAAAAACATTGACTAACAAACTCAACTGGTGCTTCTAAGATACGCCTACCCCAGTGTACCTGACCTAAGCCTAATATGTGGGAAGGAGTAAGTAAGTTGCAGTTTTAAGTTAAGTTGGTTTTATTTGCCAAGAATCTGAATCAAGAATTCTCTCTAAGGTTTGAATCAGCTCCGTACCTTGGTTATAGAATGAAGGAGGTATTGTATCTCGTTTCTCAGGACGTGATCTCCCAGTAACCTGCAAGGGTGACTGGAAACACCGGAGCTGGATTTCTCGGTGTGAGAAAAGGCATCTTCTCCAGTGTGTCAAAGAGGAGGGGCGGCTTCCTTCGGGTCTCGCATCAACTGGGCTTTGGATAAGTAGATAGCTGCTCTGCTCCACACCACCGTGTGTTTGCTTAAGGCAAGTGTTGGTATATTTATACCTGGAAGGTGCCGTGTTTGGCGTAAGGTTGGACATAAGACGTCAATAAAAGATGTCACTAAAAACTGACTGTTCCTTTAGTGCTCGCAGGAGTTCAATGACAAATCGAAACAAAGATCAATGGGAATTCCTAGGTTGCTGAAGGTTTGGTGTGTCGAAAGAACTCGTTGTACTCTCTAGGAATCTAAGGAAGTAGCCTTGCCGCATTTGGGCTGCGTGGGCTACGGCTGAATATGGGTATGATTCGTATGCCTTCATTAGGACATGATTTATCACAACCGCATAAGGGCATGAATCAGGAATATTTAATTAGGGTCCTAGATACATTCACAACAAGTGAAGATCGGCCTGTGCATCACCAGAGCTTGACAGACACCTGAGGGGGCAGGGGGCGGAGCTAGAGGACCCATGGCAAAGTATCAAGGCTTTTCATGAATCTTTCCCCTATGATGGTTCAACTAACTATTTCAACTCCTCTGCTCCTCCTCCTTGGATATAAAATTACTGATAACCCTGTAGCAGCCGCGGTCCGTGCAGGTAAAAACAGTGGGGCTAAGTGTGTGGGGGGGATCTCGACATGCGACCATGAGGGAAAATTAAATAAATAATTAATTTTCCTTGTGATCGTCTATTGAAATCCCCCGCCACCGGGCCACACCGCTCCACCGCTCTTACCTGCACGGACCGCTGCTGCCCTGTAGTCATATAATTCACAGAGTTACTTACTGTACACATGTGGGTTTGTAGAGCCCTGGAGGCAAGCATGATTGTGTCTGTAGAAAGTTATGTGATTTACAAATCACCAAAGTTTGGAGTGAAAGTATTACTCACCGTGTTAAACAAGCTAAAGGTTGAGCGAACTTGATGTGGATTGCAGAGGTATGTTTCAAAGTAGGTTGAGACTTTGAGCCAAAGCTCACCCCAAAACATCTGTGTGAAAACTCAAACCATCACAATTCACAATAGATGAACTACCAGTGGATATCCGGGCACATACCCATATTATTAGTTCTAATTATTCCCAGGTGGGTAACTCCACTCCGCCAGCAGAGTTTACCGAGTTTTGCCTACTTCACGCTCTGTTGCAAACTCGGAGTTTAGGCAAAACACTGACTCCGTGGCGGAGCTGTGTTAGCCAGCCCCTCCAACCTCCCTAATTAATTATAAATAAAAAGGCACTTACCTGCTGTGGCTGCCTCCTCCTCGCCACGGCTGCTCTCCTTCCTCGTCCTTGCTGTCCTGGTCTATTGGAAGCCCCAGGGGAAATGACAACACAAAGTATCAGGGAAGGTCAGACAACAGCCCGCACAACAAGCATTTGCAAAGCAATCGGTCTCGCGTCAGTGAGAGTTTGAGCTATTGGCATTGTAAATGATCATGTTTTTTCCTATTTGTTTAATGAGAGAGCGTGCCAGAAACGCATAAAGAGGGAGGTTTTGTGTAAGCAGAAGACATCCTAATAAGAGGAGTAGAGCGTGGGTTTGAGGAATGGAAACTTTGAATTGTTACGGGATAGAAACTGTGGCTGAAGACCTCAAGTTAACCACATGAGAGAGGTGGGAATAGTGCATGAGAGACCGAGAGAGATGAGGCAGAGACAGTATGAGAGAGAGACCTAGAGGAACAAGTGGAAGGGGCACCAAGAGGGGCAAGGCGAGAGGTGACCTAGTGCACAGCGTGTGGAGGTACAGGAAGGTAGCGTGTGTGAGCTGGCAGTATGGAGAGGAGACAGCTAGTGAGGGAGGGATGAGAGAGGGCCCTGGTCTTGCGAGACAAGAGTGGGTCATTGGAGCGTGAGAGGGAGATGAGAGGGGAAGTGGGTGAAGCAACAACCACCCAGCCTCAGCTAAACTGTTCCTTAGGTGTAGCTCACGTGGATTTGTAAAAACATTTAACCTCATGAGCGCTAGAGGAATTCCGCTCCTGCGCTGAGATTTTTTAAAACGCATGTTACGTGATGAGCTGGGCTCGTCGTCAGCGTGGAAGGGGTTAATTCACTTTCGAGTGCCACTTCCTGCAGCGCGGTGTAAGTCAAAGAGAAGAGCGTGCTATAACTACCTTGCAGTCTAGTAATGGTTGATGTCTGTAGACAGCACTGGGAGATGCAACGTCCCTGCCCCTTCCACCTTCATGAGCTGGGTTCTCAGGCAGATGCAATGCAATGCTGGGAGAAAGTCAACAGCAGAGACATAAGGCAGAGTAATGCGATTCCCTTCCTGCCACTCGCTTTTTAATCAAAATAAAACCAAAAAACAGAAATATGGAGAGGGGTCAGCAGGGCGGGAGGAGTTCATTAATTCAATTTGTATTGTGGTAAATAATGGACTGAATTATTTACACCAAGGCAGCTGAGTAGAAATAGTAAGGGGGAAATACATTTGTGCATTCTGAAAACGGAGTACTTTGACCTCTACCTAGGGTAACAAAAGATGGCTGTTTTCATCTGACCCAAACTAGTAAAACACACCCATAAGATCCTGGGTTAGTCTGTACAAATAATTATTCCTCATGATTCTCACGAAAAACCGGTAAGAAAAAGTAATCAAACTATATTTTGTGGCTGAACAGGTGTTAAAGGCCTACAGGGAAACGCAATGTTTGTGTTTCCCAGAGAGGGCAGGCTCTACGTTTCCACTGTCCTGACCTGCATTGTGTGGTGCCAGTCTTCACTCATTCACTCATTCACGTAAGCCTTGCATTGCATCCTCAGCTAAGTACTGATTGTGGAGAACATTAGGGTGTGGCGGATGTGTCCTGCACTGTCAAAAGCACACATTTGTAGCACAGGGCATATGTCCGTCTCCCTTTGCTTGTTATGTTCAGTAGGGTTTGAGCCAGCTCTGCCGTTGGCATGGAGTAGATCGCCTGCTGTTTGCTCAGCATGTGGAGACAGCATGCAGTCCCCCAGGCTTCATGACCCACTGTCAGCATGTGGAGACAGCATGCAGTCCCCTGGGCTTCACAACCCACTTTCAGTCCCCCAGGCTTCACGACCCACTGTCAGCATGTGGAGACAGCATGCAGTCCCCTGGGCTTCACAACCCACTTTCAGTCCCCCAGGCTTCACGACCCACTGTCAGCATGTGGAGACAGCATGCAGTCCCCCAGGCTTCACAACCCACGTTCAGTCCCCCAGGCTTCACGACCCACTGTCAGCATGTGGAGACAGCATGCAGTCCCCCAGGCTTCACGACCCACTGTCAGCATGTGGAGACAGCATGCAGTCCCCTGGGCTTCACAACCCACTTTCAGTCCCCCAGGCTTCACGACCCACTGTCAGCATGTGGAGACAGCATGCAGTCCCCCGGGCTTCACAACCCACGTTCAGTCCCCCAGGCTTCACGACCCACTGTCAGCATGTGGAGACAGCATGCAGTCCCCCAGCTTCACCACCCACTGTCAGCATGTGGAGACAGCATCCAGTCCCCAGGCTTCACGACCCACACTCAGCATGTGGAGACAGCATGCAGTCCCCAGGCTTCACAATCCATTGTCAGCATGTGGGGACAGCATGCAGTCCTCCAGGCTTCACAACCCACTGTCAGCATGTGGGGATACCATGCAGACCCCCAGGCTTCACAACCCACTGTCAGCATGTGGAGACAGCTGCAGTCCCCCGGGCTTCACCACCCACTGTCAGCATGTGGAGACAGCATGCAGTCCCCCAGGCTTCACAACCCACTGTCAGCATGTGGAGACAGCTGCAGTCCCCCGGGCTTCACAACCCACTGTCAGCATGTGGAGACAGCATGCAGTCCCCCAGGCTTCACGATCCACTGTCAGCATGTGGAGACAGCATGCAGTCCCCCAGGCTTCACAACCCACTGTCAGCATGTGGAGACAGCTGCAGTCCCCCAGGCTTCATGACCCACTGTCAGCATGTGGAGACAGCATGCAGGCCCCCAGGCTTCACGACCCACTGTCAGCATGTGGAGACAGCATGCAGTCCCCCGGGCTTCACAACCCACTGTCAGCATGTGGAGACAGCATGCAGTCCCCCAGCTTCACCACCCACTGTCAGCATGTGGAGACAGCATGCAGTCCCCCGGGCTTCACAACCCACTGTCAGCATGTGGAGACAGCATGCAGTCCCCCAGCTTCACCACCCACTGTCAGCATGTGGAGACAGCATGCAGTCCCCCAGGCTTCATGACCCACTCTCAGCATGTGGAGACAGCATGCAGTCCCCAGGCTTCACAACCCACTGTCAGCATGTGGAGACAGCATGCAGTCCCCCTGGCTTCACGACCCACTCTCAGCATGTGGAGACAGCATGCAGTCCCCCAGCTTCACCACCCACTGTCAGCATGTGGAGACAGCATGCAGTCCCCCAGGCTTCATGACCCACTCTCAGCATGTGGAGACAGCATGCAGTCCCCCAGCTTCACCACCCACTGTCAGCATGTGGAGACAGCATGCAGTCCCCCAGCTTCACCACCCACTGTCAGCATGTGGAGACAGCATGCAGTCCCCCGGGCTTCACAATCCACTGTCAGCATGTGGAGACAGCATGCAGTCCCCCAGCTTCACCACCCACTGTCAGCATCTGGAGACAACAGGCAGTCCCCCTGGCTTCACAACCCACTGCCAGTCTCCCAGGCTTCACAATCCACTGTCAGCATGTGGAGACAGCATGCAGTCCCCCAGGCTTCACGATCCACTGGCAGCATGTGGAGACAGCATGCAGTCCCCCAGGCTTCACGATCCACTGTCAGCATGTGGAGACAGCATGCAGTCCCCCAGGCTTCACAACCCACTGTCAGTCCCCCAGGCTTCACGACCCACTGTCAGCATGTGGAGACAGCATGCAGTCCCCCGGGCTTCACGATCCACTGTCAGCATGTGGAGACAGCATGCAGTCCCCCAGGCTTCACAATCCACTGTCAGCATGTGGGGACAGCATGCAGTCCCCCGGGCTTCACAACCCACTGTCAGCATATGGACACAGCATGCAGTCCCCCAGGCTTCACAACCCACTGTCAGCATGTGGAGACAACATGCAGTCCCCCAGGCTTCACAACCCACTGTCAGCATGTGGAGACAGCATGCAGTCCCCCAGACTTCACAATCCACTGTCAGCATTTGGAGACAGCATGCAGTCCCCCGGCTTCACAACCCACTGTCAGCATTTGGAGACAGCATGCTGTCCCCCAGGCTTCATGACCCACTCTCAGCATGTGGAGACAGCATGCAGTCCCCCAGGCTTCACAATCCACTGTCAGCTATTGGAGACAGCATGCAGTCCCCCAGGCTTCACAACCCACTGTCAGCATGTGGAGACAGCATGCAGTCCCCCAGGCTTCACAACCCACGGTCAGCATGTGGAGACAGCATGCAGTCCCCTGGGCTTCACAATCCACTGTCAGCATGTGGAGACAGCATGCAGTCCTCCAGGCTTCACAACCCACGGTCAGCATGTGGAGACAGCATGCAGTCCTCCAGGCTTCACAACCCACGGTCAGCATGTGGAGACAGCATGCAGTCCCCAGGCTTCACAATCCATTGTCAGCATGACTGGTAAACACTCCACTTTTTACCACATATGGTACACATAGAGCCTGTAATTGTGGCAATGCAGATGCAAAGCAGAAAGTGAAACATGGACTCTATCTACAACAATGATTAATGTAACTCTTTTCCCTGTTATTTGACAGAAAAAAACGACTGTCAGAAAAAGCTTATATACTAATATTAATTATGCATTTTGGAACCCTGAAGAGAAATTCCAAATTGACCTACCCAATGAGTACGACCAGGAAGCATGCACCAGCCACTGTCACATGTTTATATTGTTGAGTTTTGAATCCTGGATACTGTTACCACCAATAGAAGACCATCCCTACAGAGAGACCCATGGGGGAGGCAACACGAAAGCAGATTTCCAAAGACGGAGGGATAATGTTAATGTAGGCTCTGTCTCTCCCAGCATTCAAGATTCTTTTTCGCCCTCACCTGCTACAGGGTGAGGTCACAGATGCTACCTGGAACAAGTCTAGTTTAAGTGCATGCGCTGGGCGCCCTTGGGCAAATATGAGGAGAAAAGAATCATTTTAAAAGACTGTTTATCGAGAAAGGTCCTCCGTGTGAGAGTGCGTGAAGCAATGTGAGGGATAGGTGTGCCGGGAGAAGGCACCGAAACAGAAAGTTGTGCTCACGGTGGAGTGAACTCAACACAACTCCCTCTGCACCAGGGAGGGCAATGTAACATGACAATGAAAGTAAAACCTGAAGCGTGGTGCACGTGTTTCGGGCGCAGTGCTGATAGTTAAAATATGTTCACAATTAATAATGAGCAGGAAATAAAAGAAGTAGTCCCAATAGGAACATATTCACACCTACAGTGTAAGAAATTATAGTTGGCAGGTGCTCCTGAGCGGAAAAAAAGGAAGTGATGTATCGGGAGCAAAAACCAATGAGAAGCCAGCAAAGAAGAGCAATGCAGGAGTAAACCAATAGTAAGCAGAAGGCAGGATTACACTCCCTATAGTGATTACAGCAGGTCTTGCAGGCAACGCATGCGCGCTGCCTAGGCTCTACCTAAAAATGAGAGTGGAGGAAGGAGGGCGCAGGGGCAGCAACAAACAGCAGTGACAGAATAGTGTTACCCTGTTGTCAAGACCCGGGCTCTACCCCCCTAGGATTGCCAACCACCTGCTGCACACAGCCCAAAGCCTTGCATGGCAGGAGCTGGGTGCATGACTTGGCCTGCAGCTGGCCCTGCTCTCAACTGTCCACTGCAATTTGCCCTTGGCCTGAGGCCAGGTCCTGCATCTGACCATCCCCAGTCCTGTGTGCAGCCAACCCTCTGGTGCTTGGGCTGAAGACCATGCACATCATGGAATTGGGCATAAAGTCTAGTCTGTATACAGGCCAAGGTGCACAGCTTCTTTGGAAGTCCAACCTGCCACAGGTGGGCAACCCCCACTGGTTGCCTACCCTCTTTGGCTGTGTTCCGCGCAAAGATTAGTTGAGGACCTGCACCTTACAACCCCCTGCTGGCCACAGGCCCTACTCCCAACTCACCACAAGTGCTGCGGCCTTGTGCTATGGGGGACTGCATTGTGCCTGGCCACCAAGCACCAACTTCATGGCACCATGGGACCATGCAAGCTTCACACAGTGAACTTTACATTGTCCCACAGGAGTACCATGGCACCTTATGGTTGGCTGCCCAGGGCCCCACCGGAGTATAAATATAATGTAATTATAAGAAAATATACCAGCTAACCTGGGTGGTAAACCTTGCAACGTAAGGTTACTAAAAAGGGCCTGATTGGTGAAGGTGCTTTGTGGTTAGGGGTGTGTGGTAAATGTTGCATACCATTCAAAAGCTGCTCTGACCATGCGTCCAGGCTGAGTTTCTAAAGTTGAGGAGGTGTCAAGGTGTCAGCATGTCAAGTTGTGTTCCTAGAGCTCAAGGCTGCCCTGCAAGCTGTACAAGGGTAATGGCATGACATTTTAGGGTACAGCTCTGAGGCTCACTAATATAGCCAAACAGAAGGGCGTGAGCTGTCGCTGAACTCTCTTCCCATGTCCAATCAGATTACTGGGTTCTTCTTCATTGGTGATCATTTTTGAAAGCAGGAAATATGAGTCAATTCTAAAATGAAATATATTATATGTTTTAAGATTACATTTTTTCTCAAATTGGCTTTCTGCAGTTTCCGGTTTGCCACAAGGAGCTATTAGAGCAGTGTTTCCAAATCTGTAATACTTAAAAAAAATGAACTTCATCGCTTTCAGCCTTCAACAATTACACATTTGCTGGACTATTGTTTGATGAAAGGCTTGGCTGGGAGTGGGGGGAGACTAGCAAAAGGCAGACAATAGGAGCACTCCACACTGCCTTAACCTCATAGCAGATGTTTAGCTGCTCACCTGGGCAATAGGTGCAACTGCTAAGAGCAGTGGAGACAGGACACGTTTACAGCCCAGATGAAACCTTCTCAGAGAGGGAGGCACTGTGAACACACAATGCATCAATGCTTACTGAATAACAAAGTTTGCTTTTGAGATTATGTGACGACCGGATTTTCAGACCAGATAGAATCAGCTCACCAGAGCACCACCAACCCAGCCGAAACGCAACCACCTCCCTCCTCAGGACCCATCTATCCAGGCACCTGGGTACCTACCTGAGGATGGGGAACTCGCAATATACAAGCTCATATCATCAGAAACACCACTAAATCTTTAGGGATTACTAGGAATACTCACTGATTACTAAGGAAGTCCATGCCCTACACCACACTCACACAATATAGTCTCGCGACCACATGGGCCCAGACCATTATACCCTGGGGCAGTCCTAATTATATACCATTACACACTGGCCACAACCAGTGCTCGCTCAAGACACAAGCCACAATCCTGTGGGTATACTCACTAACATCAGTCAGTGCTCCCATTAACGCCTCTTTCTCTAGAGACGATCTCATTACACACCAGTGTCCTCCCTGGTGCTCTCATTATCGCCACTTTCCCTAGAGGCGATCTCATTACACACCAGTGTCCTCCCTGGTGCTCTCATTAACGCCACTTTCCCTAGAGGCGATCTCACTACACACCAGTATCCACCCTCGTGCTCTCATTAACGCCGCCTTACAACGACGATCACTTTCCTATGAATACCTTCAGCTCTCTCTCTTTATGTTGGGAAGTTTCTTTCACGATTCACTAGGGGATCACTACTACAATATTATGAATAAAGGCCGAATTACTTAGTGTATAACTTATTCTCTTAGCTCAAGGGCTCCTCTCTCCCTAATTATTCAGTTATTACTTACCTGATCAGGGGTAGCATCTGTTCCAGCTGTAACACCTGACTAGAAGAAAAGGTTACCTGCACTGTATAAGAATAAGGCATACACTGGTTCACTAAGAACTGGGGTATCTTTATTACAATAACAATAACACCATACTATAACACATAGCCTGAAAAGTAAAATGGGAATAGACACATACACAGATCTGCGGGGTCTCTGTAAAGCTCTATTACTATACCACATCCACATGTAATTAACAGGGACTGTAAATAGACTGCACACCGCTGAAAGAAAAAGGATTAGCAATACAGTAGGGACAAGGTTAATGTTTAAGATAAAGAAGGATATCACCTAAGGAGTATGCGGTCTTGCTCTAGCTGTCATCTGGGCTCCTCTCTCGTCTGTGCTTTAGCTCGTCTTAGATCCTCTCCTGCACTCTTGGACACACATCTGCGCTGATCACTCGGCACTGGATTCTCTCTCCACCTTCCAGCTTCAGCCTAATTGTTTCTGCCACTCTGATAACCGTTCGCTCCACTAGCTTCTTCACTCTGTCTGATTATCTCTGTTCCAATGTCTAATTCACTCCAGCTGCTCCCACAGATTAATCCACGATATAACTTCAGTCTCTTCCAAAAGGCATCACTTCAGACTCCAGCTGATCACAACTCCTTCTGATAAGTAACTGCTTCTGACTGCTTCCTTCAGTTCCAAACATTATCTCACTTCTCTCTGTTCAAAACACCATCTGCTCACAACTGCTTCTGGTTTCTCTCTCTGGTTCCACCTCACTGACTGTCTGTCTGTCTTCTCTCTGTTCCAAGCATCTTCTTCTTTCTCTGGTTCCAACTGTCTCACTGACAAACTGACTTCTCTCTGTTCCAAGCATCCACTGTCTCTTCTCCTCTCCTCTGCTCCAACTCAACTCTTTCTGCTCCAATCATCGACTGAACTCCTTCCAACTCAAACTCTTTCTGACTGACTCCGCCTCTGCACTTCACTAATATGGAATGCTGTCTCCTCATGGAAAGTTCCAGCCAGCAGCCTCCTCCCACCGATTCCATGTACCAGGCTCCTTGCGCTAGACGCTCCTATAGTGACCAGCTGCTTGTTTCGTTTAGAGACCTGAGCCCAGAGACACTTCCTGATTAGATTCAGCTCTGGCCGGTTCTCTCCAGTTCGCTTAGGGCGAACAACACCTTATAACTAAAACATTACCTTTACCCTGCAATCATCTCAGTTCTGCAGGGACAGAAAGCAAAATGGAGTCTCTCTAGTTCTGGGCCTTGAAGGCCTGAGAAGGATGAAATAACACTTAGCTCTGTCAGAGTACCTACACAAACCATACTAATATGTAATATAAAGTCAGGACTACAGGATCTACCCTCTACTATAGGTAGGATGATGAAAGGACATATAATTATGTCAAAGCCAATAGGCAATAGATGGATTAGAGTCAAGAATAAGGGATCTATCATCATATTAAGCAGCTATCCTCTAGTTTATGCTTCTAGGTCTGGAAAAAGGCCTTAAAAGGACCAACACAAGGCAAGAATAGAGATTCAAGATGGTAGCAAGCTTAAAGTCACCATCACTCAAAAATAGAGCCAAAAACCATGTCAGCACAGATTACCTCCCATGTTGTACTTTATTTCCTCATATTGTTGCTATATTTCTGTTCTAGACCCTTGCCCCACAGAGTGTGATGCTGAGAAGGTTTGCCTGGGGACACATGAGTGTGTGAAGATGGACTGCGGAGGAAGCATGTGCCAGCCGACGCGTGCCACAGGTAACATTGTAATTGTTATTGTAATTATATTTATTTAGCACTTACTACCTCTGACGAATCATTGAAGTGCTTTTTCGGCAGTGGCAGACAACTCTGGAACCCAAAACGATCAATGGTGAATTATTACAGGGCAATATGAGTTCATTGAATGATAAACATGTGAGTCTGTTAGTTGGATTGAAGAGGATAATGGGTGATAGAGGGAAGGGGCTAGAAAGTGTTTATTGGGAGATCATAGAGGTAAGAAGAGGTGTGGGGAGATGGAGGGAGAAAGAGTCTCTAGAAATGGATTACGGAGATCAGTAGTAAAATGAGTTTGGGGATGACTCAAAGGAGATGGATTCATGAGGGAAGACTTTGCAAAGGGCTGTTTGGGAGATCATAGTAAGAAGATGAGGTTTGGTGTGATCCAAGGAGGGCGGGAGGAGGGGAGAGTCTAGAAAGGGTTTATTGTGAGATTGCAAGATGGCGCCGAAGAGGCAGGGGCGTTGCTTCAGGCGGGGTGTTTTGGGTGTTGCACCCTGTTAGTCATGGTATTTTGTGATAAATAATTTTGTACAGTTGGTTTTAGTCGGGTATGGTGAGGTGTCTGTCAGATTTCACCAAGAGTTTTTACAGACAAAAAGGCACACACACTCTTCCCCCCTCTCTGTTTGGAAAGGCTTCAAAATGTTGGTTATTTCACAGAATATTGTGTTTTCACTTACATAGTACCCCACCAATTCACATTCCTCTCCCTTTCCGCTGGCCCTTAAGCAGTGCGCCTGCTTGTCATATAATGCATTTTAATATTATGTACCGGCGTGATTGTTGGAAAATCTGAGGCGTATTCCCCCCAGTCTTACTGATCAAGCTACTCCTCTGCACACCTGCCGCGTCACTGCAATCGCGCTCTATTCGCGCCTCATCTCTCCCGGCCTCAAGGGTGGTTCCCAACCCCGCCGGGGGGCTGGCTTGAAACATTCTTTCATTATACTCATAGGCGTGCTCAACCAGAGGTCATCAGCTATTCAAATTCAACACAAACTGGGACTTGAAATATGACTACAATTTGATTATACCTGGGGCAGCCAACAGAAGCCCTGGACCTGGGTCAGCGGACTCGATAATTCTCTCGCCTCGGTGCCCACTCTGATCAGCGATCACACTCGGCAACTCTGGGCACTAGCTTGCCTCATCTTCACTAACGGCCCCACCAGACCGCCGGGGATGCCTGGTTTCACCCTGGAGATACCCATTAAGGGACCATCTCTCAGGGAAGCCAGGAAGGGTTTCTCAGCGGTCGAAGCGCGGAGGTACCCCTTCGGGAGTGATTCCAGCGCTATATAAGCACATAATTAATATAATTAAAGAGTACCTGACAACTAGGACTGTCGAGACCAGCAATATTCTGATCACCACACGGAATATGAAGTGCTATTTAGGTCATTCTTTGTATGGTTTCATATTCAGAATTCTTTCTAGAGTCTTTGTTCATCCTTAGGATAGAAAATGCCATAGGCGCACTTACAGCCTTCGTCCACGCAGTCTATTATGCCATAAACAACATTCTAACAAGGAGTGACTAACCCTTCTCTCCACTCTCTAAGCAAACCCTATCACTAAAGTAGTCAACTCTTCTCTTTACCAATCTTTAAACTTCAGTTAAAGTCTTGGCATACAGCTCATATATGCTCTTAATGCTTCCAAACGCTTGCCTAGGAGTCAAACTACACTAGGATTACTCTAGCTGCACCTTTCCTTCTCTCCCCCCACCACTGCCTTTCTTCCATTCACTTGTTAACCACATCTCTTCTAGTCATTATGCCACTACCAGAAACAATTCCCACGAGGTGATCTTCCTGTTCTCCCACCTAAAGCCTGCCCTGACTTCCATGCCTTCATTCAAGGTCTCCAAGCACAACCTGTTACCTGGTAAGGAAAGAAGAATGTCATGGTTTTGAAAGAGCACCCGACATTCAGACTCAATGGTCATTGGGTCTAATATCCTCAGTTCCATTTAGCTTGGAATAGCCCCAGAGGTCTCTCTACACTTCCTTCCTTGCCCTGCTAATAGCTTCCAGCTTCTCAGCTCAACAGATTCTTCACTGGGTGCCCCATAGCCTCGCTAGTGTCACCAACTAGTCCTGCAGTTCCTTACCTACAGCCTCAGGGCCAACACAGCTGGAAAGAATTCCATCATAGAGATACTGGGCCCTATTCACAAAGGTGAGCTTAGACATTTGGTCTAAACTTAAAACAAATGTCCAAGTTTACGACCTTGGGAATTCACAAAGGGCATTTACGAGTACTATCTTATTGTCTGCACCTTTGTGAATCGGGCCTAATGTGTCACTTCTCTTCCTTATCACTCGCCCCTATCAATGACCTTTCCGGTGTGTAGTGTCTTGTGAGTTAGTAATGATGGAACCCTTGTGGCTCCTGATGGGGAACATCGTTTACAAAGCTGTTTTTACACCGCAGTGCCTTTACCCCGCAGCTATTACAACGCAAGTCGTTACTACGAGTTTGCTGGATTGCGCTGTTGGATAAGGAATCTTGCAATTTTATATTCCAACACCTTCCCTACTGTTACGGGGACTGGTGTTGGAATATAAAATTATAAGATTCCTAAATCCACGCCCTCCAATGCAAGTCATTGTAACGACTTGCGTTGTAAGACTTGCGTGGTGAAGGCATGCGTTGTTACAACATGCGTTGTACCAACGTACATCCCTCCTGATGGACACCGTAGAACTGTGACGTGTTAGAGCGTAGTGATGTGAATGGAGGTTTGGAATGTTGAGCTCACGGTTACACGCAGACGAATAAATACTTGCTAAATAAACTCCATGTAGAGCATAGTAATTGGCGAGTACCCAGGCTGGGAAGGATGCTACATGGTGCACAGTCTCAGGGCCCTAGCACTTGACTTATCAGACAAAAATCCCCTCTATCCATATGACAATGTTGGCCTGTTAGCCATAAAGTCACTCTCTTGTAATGGCCTAAAAATCATAGCCGGACCTGCATATTCTTCCATGCTTTATTTGTAATCCTGATCCTGTGGTAGGACTTTCAATCCCCTTCTTTATAAATGGGATCTGACAATAAAAGTACAATTTCTGGCATCATCAGCTTGCATGCAAAATTCAGGCAGCCCAATACCGGCTGCAAAAACTTTAATTCACCCTTTTCCTCACTCACCACCTCAAGTAGTAAAGCATCAGAAAGTGAAACCATTTCCATCAAATCTATATGGAAGTCTAGTAAAGGTAGGCATCTATAGAGGCCCTTCATCTTTTTGGGCACCAGTGGCAGAGCTACGACCCAGGCCTCTTTGTCAAACAGCACCATCTGTCATTTGCACTTCCCTTCACAGTTGTCTTACTTACCACTATCAAATTGGCTTGGAGTGCAGCACCTTCTTAGACATGAATTTTATCTTCATATTTTCATAAAGATTGAATAAGTCACACAACAAACCCCTGGCATTAATCTGTGCACAAATAAATGTACCTGAAACTGAATGTCCAGCAATTGAAGATCCTAATGGTGCACAAGTAACAGCCAGAACTCTAATTTATTATCACCCTTTCCCATTTCCTCTCTACCCTCACAAATCTTCATTAGCCAAAGTACTTATATGTTTATATTGTAATTTGAAACAGAGCCCCACCTCCACAACCATGCCCAGACCTGAAATGATCCAATCATCCATGGGGAGGAAGATGGGTGGCAAGGGGTCATGCCACACGTCCTCACTTCATTTTCTGCATCACGTTGTCATCTACTACCTCCGCCTTGCCTTTTCAGTCACAAATAAGGAATCCTGACAGCTTCTATGAAACCTCTCCTCAACACCAGTGTTCTCCTGTTTGGGCATCTTGTCTACTTGTCCAATCATTTGCACAGCACGCTGATGCTCTTTGTCATGTTTGCGGTTTATAAAGCCCTTTAAACGAATAAATATATATATAATTAAGAGACATAGTATTGGTAAGAGTCCAGGTTGGGTGGTGCGGAATAAAAAGGTTCTTAATCATGGGACTGGTTTGTGGAGTGGCATGTAAAGGAAGACTTCCAACACACAGAAGTACAAATATTTTGATCAGAAGAAAAAATGTAAGTTGTCTAAAGTTTTCTGTTGTTGGAGATTGTTTAAAAAGTAAGCCTGGTTGGTTTAAATACACTAGAGTTATGATGTTGATCAACTGTTTCAAAATGCTATTAAGACAGAAGATGGACAAATTTCGAACAGATGTATAGCAGTGGTAATTAGATCAGTTTCACCTTAAACTTTACAGGGAAGAATTGATGGAAATGTATCTAGTGAGGTTGGTGGATCTCATGAGAGAATGGTGAGTGTTCATGAGAGTAGTCATGAGGTGATTTGTAGTGGAGGCAGGAGTAGCGGAAGAGTTGTCAAGTAACTCTAATACTTTTGGGATTTTGTGATTCCTCAAGACCGGCTTATTCATGACCATCTTCTATCCTAAAAGTGAAATTCTTTGCTATTGATTTTCTGTTTTACATCTTGAAGAAATTTCCCTTTTCTTGTTTTGATTTTATTGGTGGTGATTTTTGTAGTTCACTTTATTTTTGTATGCATTTTCTTGGTTTCTGTACATGATATTGCTTATTAAAATATTGATTATCGAAGGAGGAAGTATCATGGTTTGAGTTCTATACCTTTAATTTGGCCTTTGAATTATCTGAAAAGCATTTGATGATTTAACTGGTGCCTTTAGGAGTGGAAACAAAAGAAGAGAGTTCTTGGTGGCTACATCACATAGGTGCCCGGAACAGGCACACAGTTTTCGCTACAACCCAGATGGAGCCGTAGAATCAGGTACCAACCAATGTAGATGATTATGGCTCAGTGTGGCCAGTTCTCAACTGGTGGAAGCTAGTCCAAGAAGGAGCAGCTAATATAGGCTTCTTTGCAATCCACAGCTTTATGTTGCAAAATACAAACTGTGCTGTCCTGCTATGCATGGACAATCCCACAGGAGTCAGGTATGTACACCAGTCAGGGACAGAAATAGCAAAAGCATTTTGGGATTTCTGTCTAGAAAACAGTGGGGCTTATTTACAAGAAACTGATGCATCTCTGCATTAAAGCAGTGATGCGTCAGTTTCTGAGCAGCGGGGAAAGAAACCCTTGCACCACCATGGATGTGTGGTATTTACAATACCGCGCACCATGTTGCAAGGATTGACAGATGCGTCGGGTATCCTGGCGCATCTGTTGGCGCAAAAGTCACATATTGTTGGAGTTGTGTTGTAAGCCTGACGCAACTCCAGCAATGCTTGAGGGAGACCTATACGTAATACACAGCGTTGCTCCAAGCAGGCATAAGGTTTTGACGCAGTGGCGCAGTGAAACCTTGTAGATTTCTCTGGGTCACTTCTACAAGGTTTTCTCACGTGCGAACACCCACCCTGCATACATTATACCTGAGACAGGTATAACGTTGTGCAGGGGTTTACAAGGTGACACATCTGGCTCGATGCATCACATTGTAAATAGGTCGCAACCTGGCACATTGTTTACGCCGCTGATGAGGCTAAAAAGTGATGCAACGGCGTCGCAAAAGTATAGTAAGGTGCTTGTAAATAAGCCGCGGGATTTCAGTTGGGGAAGAATACCTCCCAAAGTTCTGCAGCAGATTCTTTTTCACGCCACTTGAATAAATATAGCGGTTGGAGACTAAATCAAAGGCTGTTCCAAGAATTGAACGGTTTCTGGAGACTGTTCTCCATAGATCTATTTCCCTCCGCACTGGAAGCAGAGAGAGGAGGTACCCATGATCTCCTCTCTATGGAGCGCTCAGCCACGGTATCCTCTTCTTCTAGAATTGCCCGCAGATATTCCTATGTGTGTTCCATCATTAGACAATGATTCACTTCATAAATATGGACAAGATGCTCCAGCTGACGTCCTGGAGTCTCGCGGCTCCTGACCTCATTTAACCCCTTCCCAGTGGGGCTAATGCCCCCGCGGTGCTGGGGGGGTGGTGGGGGCACGCACAGAGCTGCCGTGCTCATTACAAGCTCAGCTTGTCATGCAGCACGGTGGCGCTGTGCTCATGACCAGCTGAGCTAGTCATGAAAATGACCGTTTACATTGGGGGAATTATCCCTGCGTGTGAGCCCCGTCCTGCCATGACGAGCTGAGCTCGTCATGAGCATAGTGGCACCGTGACTCAGGACGAGCTCAGCTCGTCATGAGCACGGAAGAGGTCAAGAATCCTGGACTTCATGGACTGCACAATTGTCCAGAGTTTAAAACCCACCTTGAAGGCTTTGGTGAAGTTGGTGCTTGGAAAGCGCAATTATTGAAAATTATAGCAACATTATGCGAAATTAACCATAATTATGAGAATTGCATCTCACTCTCAAAAAATTACCTGAATAGTCCATTCAGGTAAAAACGCAACTCAAAAATGTAATTTAAATTGATTTCATGTTTCCCAAGTTCAAAACACCTCTGTTACCATTTGGAGCTATAATTGTTTGTTCAGAAATTACCCGAACTGTCCGGCAGAGTAAAAAATCTACCTGAAATGTTTGTTGACCGCCCACATTAAGGGAACTGCTACTCACCTCAACATTGTTGTTTGCATTCAGATGTATAGTTTTGTGCTCATAAATTACCCCAATGGTCTGCTAGGGCAGACAATCTACCTGAAATGCTGCATGTGTTAAAACAATTATCTAAACAGTACATTTTGTTAAAATGTCTCCAAAAAATGACACGGTTACATAATGGAGTAATCTTTGAAATTTATCTTACAATTTGGTTTGCAAAATATGCTTTGTGGTAAGGGTGCACCAGGTTGTTTTGGAAACAGAGGTCCTCTCACAAGGAACCATCTGGTTGCCAAGCAACCTCTATAGGTGGAAGCCGCTGCCCTCGTGTGATTGTGTTTTTAAACATAGAGCAACGGCCGAACACCCCAGCAGCGTCGTTGGCAGAGGAGGAGTTCTCAGAGCCAACCTTCACACCATGACAGGTGATACTGTTAGTCCAACTCTACCACAAATGAGGAAAACTTTGTCTGATGATGATGAGGAAGGCAACACCACTTCAAGGAGACATACGCAGGTGACACCATTACAAGGTATGCTCAAGCATGTTAGAGATATATTGGGGTTTCAATATCTGGACAGTCAAAATTAAGAATTTTTGTTACAATATAAGAGCCCGGCAGCCAGTGATCTTCCGATCCTTGAGATTTCTGAAGACATCCACTCAAAAGAGTGGAAATAAATAGACAAAACAAGTTTTCCACATTTTCTTTCAAAGAGGTATCCTTTGCAATCATTCGAGGAGAAGTTTCTCCAGATACCTAAAACTAATATTGTTTTTTCTAGTATGGCATCCCATCCTCCTTGCATCAGAAGAGGTGTCTTTGTCAGAAGCACTTGATAAAGAGGTGGACGCTTCAATTAAAAGATCTTATGTGGCATCAAATTTTGCCCTGTGTAGGCAACGAATGCAGCAGACTCCACATGAACACTGCTGAGGAACTATCAGCTCCTGTACAGGTGCCTTCAGGAGCAGAGGGATCCAATGGAAATATTGGTGAATATGGAGATTGGAGTGAAGTTTTGATCTGATGCGTCGTTTGATCCCCTCTGGTGCTCGGCAGGAGTTTCAATTGCAGCTTGAAGACACCTCTGGTGAAAATGATGAAGGGTGGAACAGGCTCAGAAAGCACTGATTCTGCGTTTGCCGATTAGTGGTGATCAACTGTTTTCATTTAACAACCTTTCACATCACTGAATACAAAGAAATTCTTTGTGCAGAAATGTTACAATCGGGCATTCCACAACAAACAGACCTTTCGAGGCCTGGCTCGTGGTCGGAGTGTGGCAGCAGGTGAGAATTCCTAAAAACAACTGCTAAATTCCAAACAACAGAAGCAAAAAGAACAATTGATGGACAGAATGCAGAGCAATGTCATGCATTCACCCCTGTACAGAGATCTGGGCCTAAATCCATCATTTGTTTGCTCATCATGCCTTTCCAGTTTGCACCCAGACATATGCAAATCATTCTTGACCCTGTGCCCAATGGGAAAAGTCCAGCCCAAACTGCCAGGTCGGGTCCTCCCTGGACTGGAAACAAGCGTCCTGGACCGGTTTCAGGGGTTTCACCCCTGATCAGCAAGGATAGCTTGATTCCAGTGGCATGGAGAGCAAAGGAACCATGTCTGGGCATACCCGTCTCACTCGGGGTGACAAATGCAAAAAAAACAGTTGATGGAGAGAATGCAGAACAATGTCATACATTAACCCCAGTATAAAGATCTGGGCCTAGATCCATAGTTTTTTTGCTCACTATGCTGTTCCAGTTTGAACCCAGCATTGGGCAAATTAGTCTTGACCCTGCACCCAATGGGAACAGTCCAGCCCGAGCTGCCAGGCCAGATCCACCCTGGACTCCAAACAAGCTTCCTAGGAGCGGTTTTGGGGTTTCGCACCTCATTAGCCAGGATAGCTTGTCTCCAGTGGCATGGAGAGCACGGGGCCCACGTCTGGGCATATACGTCCAGAGCAGATTATGCCCAGAAGCAGGTCCCTTCTCTACTTTGCCACTGGGTTCAAGCTAGCCTGGCTGATGAGGGCTGTAACCCTGAAATTGGTCCCAGGATGCTTGTTTTGGTTTAGGGAAGAACTGGCTTGGAAGCCAGGGCTGGACGGTTTGCATGATGCACAGGGTCAAGGCTGATTTGCATATAGCTGAGTCTGAACTGAAGTGGCGAAGTGAGCTAAAGAACGATGATGTATTCAACCCAGATCTGTGACTGGAGGTGAGTGTTACAAAAGTTTCAGTGCTCTGTCCTTCATCTCCTTGTGTTTGCTTTGTTCACCCTAACTTGGCAGGCCATTCTCACTTTGCCACTGGATTCAAGCTAGCCTTGCTGATGTGGGGTGTTACCTCGAAACAGGTCCTAGGATGCTTGTTGCTGGTTCAGGGAAGACCTGGCTTTGCAGTTTGGGCTGGACTGTTCCCATGAGGCACAGGGTCAAGACTGGTTCTCATATAGCTGGGTCTGAACTGAGGTTGCGAAGTGAGCTAAAGAACAATGATGGATTCAACCCAGATCTGTGACTTGGGGTGAGAGTCTGAAAAGTTTCCGTGCGCTGTCCATCATCTCCTTGTGTTTGCAGTCCAAACAACAACACAGCAACTTAACAAATGACACTCAATCCGATATAGTGGGCGGAAGAATGAGCCACTTTTTCATTTGTTGGCAAGAACTGGTCTTGGAAATAGACCCCAGGTTCAAGGAAGTGATGAAAAGGCAAATGATTTATTAGGGAGTGCAACCCTTGTACTCTGATTCCATTAATGGAGAGACAACGTGGTTTTTGTTCCATCTCATTTCTGGTACGAAAACCAGACAGCAAATTCCGCTCAGTCTTGAATTTGAAAAACCTGAACAGGTGCATCAATCTCATCATATTCAAAATAATATCTCTCCAGCAATATTATCCTTGCTCTGAGAGGGAGATTTGCTGATGACATTGCATTTGCAAGAAGAGTATTTTCACATCCTAGTACACCAAGATTGCCTTAAGTTTCTGTGTTTTGCAGTAGAAAGTGGATTTTTCCAGTTCAAAGTATTACCTTTCAGTCTCCCCTTTTCACTGAGTGTCTTTCCCAAGGTCCTAGCTCCAGGAGGGGCTCCTTTACACACCAAGGAATGTACATAGCTCTATATCTAGGCGAGGTGTTAATTGTGTCTTCTTCCTTTTCAAAGGCAGAGGAAGATCCTTCAGATGATATGCAAGATCCTTTAATCTCCAATAAAAGAAAAATCCCAACTGATGCCTATTCATCAAAAGAGGTTCATCAGAGCACTATTAGACTCGGAGAGAGCAATAGTCTTCCTGCCACAGGATAGGGAGAACAATCTACAGTTACATCTTTGTCAATGGTTGCAGAGGAGATCAGCTTCAGCTCGTGATATGGCTGAGAGTCCAATCGTGGAGGTCTTCTTACATGGTTACGCTTCATCAAAAACCTCTAGTCCAACATGTTTATGTGCCTGATCCCCAAAATCCTCAGATCACGAGGTGGTGATTCCAGTCTCTCCAGAACTATTTCAACTCCTTCAAAGGTGTTCTGCTCCAACTATCATAAAAGTGACAGACTGTAAACTTACCCCTCTAACTCAAATGACTCACGCCATACAATGGGTGTGATCAGGAAACTAAGTCCAATTGGTCCCACGAAGAAGCACTCAATTCATCCAATTGGAGGAAGTGGCTGCAATAGGAAAAGCTTTATAGAATTTTGCAACTTGTATGTTCAGCAGACCAGCCCCAATTAGGATGGAGAATTGCAGAATCATATATACGCAATCAGGGGGGCAGCAAATTACTATCCTTGACAATTCTGGCGAACAAGATTCTGACTTTGGCATAAATTAATCTTTTACCTATTTGAGCAATGCAGTCAATCTCCTGGCACGTTGTCTAAGTTACAATCTTCCCTCTTCTATAGAGTTCCATCACAGCCCTCAAGTATTTCAGATAGTGACAGACCTTCTCGTCCTCCCGACTCTGTACTTGTTTGCAAGTCCTTCTAATTCCCTTTTACCCGCATTTTGTATGGAAACCCTCTGCAGCTTCCAGGGCCCCAGGAGATACTGTATGCTTTTTCTCAGTTTCACTTATCCCTAAGGTTCTGTTGTAGAGAAGCGATGATGGTGATTCTTGCTGCCCCATTCTGCCAAAGAAACCTTGATATCCTTTGCTAACTCAGCAAGCAATATGACCCCATCTTCTTTTTCCTTTCAATGCGAACCCCCTATAATCTCCTATCTTGTCATTCAGACAGATACGTCAGATAAGACTGAAGACCTGGAAATTGAGGGGACTGGATTACAAGATCTAGATTGTGTAAAGAAGTATCCTGTAACATCCAGGCAGTAAAGAAGAATTCCTCCCTTCACACATATGCGAAACATTGGAAAACCCTTTGATGCTCTTGCTTAGTTCTCAACCTGTGTTAATCAAGCCATATAAAATTTGGGATTTTTTTTGCCAATGGCCTAGTCTCTTCAACATTATCCTCTCAATGAGGTGCCACTTTTTCTTGTAAACAATCAAGGGGGTCCTGTCACCCATTTTTTGATTGTTCATAAAACTCTTAGAAACTTTCCATGTAAGGAATCCCGTTGTTACTCCTCTGATTTCTCATTAGAATTCTTTTACAGTTTTTGAAGGTTTGCATAAGGTTCCTGTAGTAATTAGTTAGCCTACCATCCCCTTCTATGATGTCAGTTCCATGGTTACAGAATGTTAATATTTGAACACCAAGGTCTGTTGATTCATTCCCTGGAAGGTTTGGAGAAGAACGGTCAATAAACATAGAGCTCTTACACTCTCTTGCTTCTGTGTAATCACTACAAATTTGGCGACGAGTTTGACCATTCCACTTCTCCACCCATATGTGCAATGCAAGAGAAACAATTTGATGCAGAAGGCAGTCTATTTGTAGCTAGACACAGGTTCTTCACTAGAGAACAACAAGCGGACTAAAGTATTGTGTCGTATGTGGCAGCCATGCATATTCTGGCATCAGAATGCGAGTTTGAGCACATCACCTCTCAGCTGATCAGCGATCAGGTTGTAGTGCATTATAGAGACAAAAAAGTTCAGGAAAGTTGTTAACTTTGAAAAATCCATCTTTGCAAGAAACCATTACCATTGACAAAAGCATAGAGTCATCTCAGAAAGCTTCCAAAGAGTTGAAACCTGGCAAAGATGTTGCGTGGGCGGTAAACCAATGCAGAGATCAGGGAGTAAAACAACAATGTGAGCAGAGGGGCAGGACAGACACAGCTTCCAGACCTGAGAAAAAGATGGGTCAGCAAAGAAATCTGCGCACAGAATTTGGGTTCCCTTCTCATTACCCGAACACTCGATTCTGTCCAGCGTGTTATGCCTTCTGTCACAAATGTGGCAAACAAGGGTACTTTGCCAAAGTGTGTGGTTCCAGCAGCAGTGTCAGTACTGCTTACACTGAAGATAATAAGGGTGACTTGTCAGGGGAGGTGGTGAGTTCCATGAGTGATTTGGTTGTTGTGGTCAAGATGAGTCTGATGATTTTGTGGATCCTGTGGTTGATTTGGTTGTTGATGGGAAGTCTATTCAACTGTTGGTGGATTCTGGTGCACGTATGACCATGATCACGGCGGAGTTCTTTGATAAAAATGGGTGGACAAATATCTCAAAGCACCAGGCAGAAATCCTGTATCCTATGAGGGTAGGAAGATTGAGTTAAAGGGATTTTTTGGAACCAGATTAATTTTTAAGGACAGGTGCATTGGGGAGGGCTATGTGGCAAAGAAAGGATTCAACATATTGGGGTGGTATTACCAGGGTCTTTTGGGCATGACCCTCAGACCAGGCACTAAGGAACAAGTGTCGGTGGTGAATGCGCATAGTCATGGGGAAGGTCTGACTGTGTGGGCCGATAAATTCAGAAGTGTGTTTGATGACAAAATGGGGTGTATCAAAGGGTTCAAACATCTTATCAGGATGAAGGACCAGGCAGTTCCAGTCAAGCATAAACTGTGCAATATGTCCTATAGTGTCCGAGATGATCTCTCTGATGAGCTTAAAAGGATGTGTAAGTCTGGAGTTATTGAACCGGTTGAGTCTTCCTTATGGATGTTTTCGCTGTTTGTTGGCCACATGAAGAATGGGTGTCTCGGGGCGTGCATTGACTTGTGCAGTCTGAATAAGGAAATCTGGGTTGACTCGCATCCTGTCACCTCATTGATGACATTATTTCTAAGTTTGTTGGTGCTATGTATTTTTCCAAGATAGACATATCCTCCACATACCATCAGGTGGAATTGGGCGCTGTTTGTAATCATTTGACTGCTTTTGTGTTTCTGGTGGGGACCCTTCAATTTAAGGGAATGCTATTTAGGCTTTCCTCTGCAGCCTCAGTATTTCAGTGCATCATGGAAACGGTCTTGAAGGGGGTTGAGGATACGGTGGTCTTCCAAGATGACATTCTGGTTGCTGGGGCGTACAGAGCATCTCATGACAAGCCCCTCACAAAAGTACTAAACAGACTTCAGGAGGGAGCATTTGTAGCTTAAATATGTTTTTTAGGGGAAATAGATTGAGGATTTAGGAAATCGTGTATCAGGTGAAGGGATTGAACCAAGAGAAAGTTTCATTGAGGCCATTGTAAATGCCCCATGCCCCAGGTCTAAAGATCAGGGGCCAGATGTACGACCCTTTTTTGCAGTCGCAAACAGGAGATCCTCCAGTTTGCGTCCGCAAAAAAGGGTAATAGCATGTACGAATGCTATTTTGCGAGTCACTGACTCGCAAAATAACATTTGTGACTCTCGCTAATAGGAAGGGGCGTCCCTTCCTAATAGCGAGTCAACATGCTATGTTCTAATGTTTTGTGGCCACAAAACACTTGCAGTTTACCACCTACTACAAGTAGATGCTAAACTACTCGCGAAGGGGAAGGGATTCCCAGGAGACCCCTTCCCCTTTGTAAGTATGTGGGAATAAATATTTTAGAGCAGGCAGTGGTCTCAAAGACCACTGCCTGCCCTTAAAAAAATGAAACTGAAAAGTTTAATTTCTCGTTTTTAAATGCATCTCGTTTTCCTTTAAGGGAAATATGCTGCATTTGAAAAAAAAACTGCTTTATTAAAAAAGCAGTCACAGACATGGTGGTCTGCTGACCCCAGCAGGCCACCGTCCCTGTGAGTGCTAGCCATTCCTAAAGGGGTCACAAATTGCGCCTGCCTCATTAATATTAACGAGGCAGGCAATTTGCGACTCCATTAGGAATCGCAAACAGTGTCTGAGAGACTGTTGTAACTTCCAATTAGCGAGTCGCAAATTGAGAGTCACAAATGCGACGCAATTTGCGACTCGTAAATTGGCGGGTATTACATCTGGCCTCAGGTCTCTTCATTTTTTGGGTGTGTGTGAATTTTACCCTAAGTTCATTCCCTACCTTGCTGCTACAACTGTCTATTTGAGAGTTACTGAAGAGGAAGGTCACCTTAGTATGGGATCAGGTGTGCCAGGATGAATTTGTTCGCATTAAGCAACATGTCGGGATGCGCAAGGTTCTCACCCCTTTTGATCTCCACAAACAGTGTATCGTCTCGGTAGATGCGAATTCAGATGGTTTGGGTGATATGATCATCCAGGTCAAACATGGAAAGGAACATACTGTCGGGTTTGCCTCTTGGGCACTACGGCAGAGTGCGAATAACTACTCTGTCATTGAAAGAGTGTTGCTGGCATGCTGCTGGGCAGTTGAAATGTTCAAGTGCTTTCTGTGGGAGAAGACTATCAAGTTATTGACCAACCAGAAGGCGCTCATTCCCATTCTTAATAGGCATATTGTCAAGGAGCATACCCCAAAGATTGCGAGATTGAGTTAGAAGGTGTTGTAATACAGCTTTGAAGTGGAAAACAATTCGGGAGGCAGAAACACGAGGGCAGACTTTCTCTTAAGATCACCATTACCTTTGGGAAATGGGGAGCAGGTTTGAAGCGATGAAGATGAAGAGTGTTTGATTGCAGCTGTAGATGTCTGCAGTGTGGGTTGCTTTTCTGAACAGGAGTGGTTGGATGCCATGCAGTCTGATCCGGTTCTCAAAAAAGTTAAAGAACACATTGTTCAATGTTACCTAAAGCATTTGAATGGAGAACTTAATGCCAAGATCGCTGTTAAGCTCACGTTGGAGGGTGGTGAGATGATCATGCGGTGTGAATAATTTGTTTTCCCTGAATGTTTGAGGTCACGCATCATTGATGCTGATCATGAGGGGTATCTTCAGAAAACATGTAACAGAAGGAGGATTCTTGGAGTCTATTGGTGGCCATCCATGGATCGCCAGGTCGATGATGTTGTCAAGGGGTGTGTGATTTGCAGTACCAGTGACATGGTGATCATCCTCCATGTTCAGGTGGTGGAACTTCCCAGTGTTCCATGGATGGAATTGTCTATTGATTTTGTGGGGCCTTTCAACGCTTTGCCCAATAAGTATAAGTTTGCTTTGGTGGTAGCCGACTACTAAAGCAAATGGTGGGTATCCATTTCACGGTTGTTCCCAATACCCAAGAGGTCATCAGATTCTTTCAAAGTCTGTTTGCTAGGGAAGGTTTCTTTAATAAAATAGTGTCTGGCAACAGGGTGCAATACACATCAATGGAGATGTCTGAGTTTCTTTCTCAATCTGGGATTTGCATCGCCATGTGGCTCTATATCATCCACAAGCCAATGGTTTCATTGAGTGCATTAATCACATTCATGTTGAGTGTGTGTAGTGGGCTATTTCCAATAGGATAGAGGTCAAAGAAGCAGTGCAGAGCATTTTGAGGGCACATCGCACTACTCCCAGTCAAGCAGTGGGTAAAGCCCGTTTCAGTTGTTACGTGGGCGAGTCGCTACCTTTGACATGTGTCCAGCCTGGATGAGAAAATGGGATTTGCGTTTCAAGGTTGGATCTTGTGAGGATGTTGTGAATACATCACCCAATACTACTTATCAAGTGTAACGTAAATGTGCTCAGGATATTTGTAGTCTGAATATCAAGGTTCTAGTGGGTAACTGGGTGAGAAATAAATAACATCCCAAGGTGGCCAAGGGTCAAAGTTCAGTCCCCCCTGTAAGGTGGATGCCACGCCACGCTTTGCTGTGAGTCAGTGGGGGGAGCTGGTGGAACCTCTCCTGGATTTACAAGATTCCAAGACTTGTGGTTCAGCAATTGGGTCTAGAGAGTGGTGCTGGATCTTCGGTGTCAGAAAACCTTTAGAGGGGGCGTGTTGTTCCAACGGCTGTGGGGGGTAGTGTTAAAGATGTGCATCGAGGGTTTTCTCCTGAAGCGGTGGGAAAAGTGTTCCACCTAAGCGTTTGCATTTTAAAAAATTTGCACATGCAATGTTTTTCAGCTGTTTTTCCTCTTTGCCTTTTCTTCTGTTTCTCCCTCTCTCTATCTTGGGGCATGAGGCATTCACCATGGCATCAATCAAACCTTCTCTTGGTTCAATCCCTTCACCCGATATACAATGACCTAAGCACTCGATCGATTCCACCCCAAGCACACATTTAAACTTGTTTCTCGGTAGTACATTTTTCCCCTCTTTTATTCCCTCAGGGAAAGAAAGGAGATGTTTAAATTTGTTAACCTACCATCCCTTCTATGATGTCAGTTCATGGTTCCAGAATGTTGATGTCTGAACACCAGGGTTCGTTGATTAATTCCCTGGAAGCTGTGGAGAAGATTGGTCAATAAACATAGGGCTCCTACACTTTCTTGCTTTTGTGTAATCACTACACTTCCCTTTAAACCTCTAGACCAAGATGGTTTTACCAGGGTTTCTGTGAAGGCAGCATTCCTCATTGCAGGCAACTTTATAACAATAATGGGGGAATTCACATCTTCGCTGATCTCTTATTCATATTTACAATCAACCTTTCATTCTACAAAAGAAAGCATTCTTCCTGTTCCCCATGCATCTGATAACATACCTTCAATACTGGATGTTAGAAGCCCACTATTAATACATTTGAAGAGAACAAGTGAATTTATAGCTTCTCAGTCTTTATTGTGTCCTGTGGTACTGCCTTAAAGGGAAAAAGGCTTCAACTTCCACAGTTAGTAGGTGAATTACACCAGTAATTTCCCTGTTGTAAATTTCACTTGAAATTTACCTGCCTGGTAATGTGTTGGCAAGATTGACCAGGGCAGTATCTGTATCATGGGCTAGGCACGTGTGTGTTTTGCTCCAAGAAATATGTAAGGCAGCAACATGGGCGAACACTGGCACTTGCCTAGTTCATTGTAAATTGGAGATGTTTTCCAAAGCGACAGACACGTTTGGTTTTTCTGTTATAAATATGGCAGTGATGTTATTTTTACAAACACATTTGATTTTCAGCAGCATATAATTGTGTCTGTTAATTCTTTGCTTTGGTACATCCTCACTAAGTAATTACTGTAATAAGGAGGGCATAGGTAGGGTTAATGAACCAAATGACTTACCAGAACTCTTAATTGCCCATAGGATAGTCTTCCTCGTTATATAAAGATCCCTCCCTCCCTCCATTCCTTCCTTTGACACAATTATATTGGTGGGAGAGATCTTTATGCACATGATGTGATATTTAAGAAAGTTCGCGTAACATAATGCAGCAAACCACCTTTATGCACTGCAAGGGACTGCAGGTACCTGCCTCAGGCCAAAGCAGGCGCCTCCGCACCATGGCGCAAGGGCGCCTGCGCTGAAGCGAGGCGCAAGGGTGCCTGCGCTGTATGGAGGAATCTCCAGAGGTATTTTCCTCTCTTCTGCAGAATGCAGCACATGTAGAAAGAGGGAAAAATAAGAAGAAATAAACATGTTTCACCTCATTACGCATCCCCTGGGGAGCCATAGCATTTTGACGCATTCCCAGGTCTACCACTGATGGTCAATCTAGGAGCGCCCCCCTGGGTCAGAGGAACGCAAGACAGCGACTTACATGACTTCAGATTTATCAAGCCACACAGAGCCATGCGAGGTGGACAGGCGTGGCTTTGGTAAAGCTCATTATAGGTTTTGCAATACCCCGCACCCCCTGGCATGGTGCAAGGGCGACGCAAAAACATTGGTACATATGCCTTGCCGTTTGTATTTTAATCAAAGTACAGGAAAGCTTTGGTAGCGTCCTGTCAGAAGCAGGAGGAGCCTCAGTAAGTAATAACTATAATGAGAAGGACTATCCTAAGGCTAATAAAGATAACATGTAAGTAACTTGGTTCAGTTGTGTTTGAGGTCCAGGTGCAGTAGCAATGGATTTTGATCATAGGATTTCTGCAGAGCCGAGCTCTCCTGATGTGGCTCCTGAGTCATTGTTCATCCTGGTGACTTCCTGTTGTGCACTTTTGATACTGAGAGATGCACGAAGTCAAGAGTTCGATGTCTCACGAGTCGTCACTCTTGACACCCTACGTCCTCTCGTCCTCTGTTTTCTTGATAACTATTGGTGTTCAGTGCAGAACATGGATTTGTGGTTCATTCTCTGTTGTCTAATCTTCCTCAAGTGTTGCTTGTTCTCTTTTCCAGACCCCTGCCCCAAACAATGTGATGCCAACAGGTTTTGTCTCGGAACCCATGACTGTGTGCCGCTCGACTGTGGAGGCGCGTATTGTCGGCTAAAGCCAGTGGCAGGTAATGTGTCGGCTTCTGACTTCTTTCTTCCACGCCAAGCCTGCTCTCAGTGATTGAGACAGCAGTGTGATGTGAGACTGTGTTGGTGTTCAGTGACCCACTCCCACACAGACACATACACATCTCTCATGAGTGGGAAATTTGTTTCTAAAATTCAAATACATTTGAAGGGATAATATGAATGTACAAAGATTGTCCTATCTTCACAATTCTTTTGAGCTTTTCAAGGAGGCAACCCTGCTCAATGAGGTGCCCTGGTGGACAGCAGTCTGTGAGCTCACTGTAGGTACTCTGGTTTGGTAAATGTTTCAACAAGACACAAAGCTCATCTTGTCACATGTTACACCCAAATGAAGCCCCCTTCTCACTGGTTTCTAGTGCTGCTGTCATTCCACAGATTGTGGGGTCTTACGGATCGCAAGAGCACAGACTGTTTTTGGTCTTGTGGTTCCTGAACACGAGGTTAGGAAGGACCTCTCCTCTCTTGGCCGTCTCCTCCTTGACCTCACTGTCACAGCATCAACAAGCTTTCCTTTCTTGGACAGCTTTACAGGGTACAGATTCTCCACAGTTGGATGGGTTTACACACTCACATACCCTTGAGTCAGTAACTTATTCAAGACCCTGTGAATGTAAACAATACCCTGACTAGATAACTGTATTTACAGGTAAGTAGTGCAAAGCAGCATGTGCACAGCATGTGTTCTGTGACCTGTGCAGGTCTTTGAGTGACACTGGAAGCTCAAGTCCAGCTCAGGGTAAAAGGGCCGTTCACAGTAAGTCCAGTCTCAGCCATGTGTGTAAAGCTGATCTTCAGCAGTCACTTAAGCAGTGTGCTGGCTTTACAAACTTAGGGCCCGATTCTTACTTTGGTGGATGGGGGACTCCATCACAACACAACATCACAACAGATACCTCATTCATCTTGTTATAGGGGCATAGGATATAATGCATTTGTAGTACAGTGGACGGAATACCCGCCACATCTGTGACAAAGGGATCCATCTGTCAAACTCCAAATCCGGCCCTCTGTCCCCATAGGGTGAGGGCAGCTGAAGCAGTCTACACATGAGGGATCACAATACATTCATTCAAGCTCTTGGTCTGTTAGTTTGTGTTATTGTTTATCATTATATATTTTTAATTTGTTGCTGTTGTGTCGGAGTACTGTGTTTTCTATTATTGTGTTGCTGTATTGTTCTTCTTGTGAGAAACTGTGTGTGATGTTGCTTGTGTTGTGTAGTTTGTTATTGCTTCTTCTGTCTGTTGTATTGTGATAGCATCCTATTTAACTCAGAATAACTCACTTCATATGCTTTTCTTTAAGTCTGTGCACATTTATTAAGTAAATATAACAAATTGTGATTGCACAAGAAAAAATACAAAGGTCTCTCCTTGATGGAAGTAGGCAATGGATACTTATTCCCTCCACACTCATTGACATTTTATAGATTTGTTCACAAAGGCATCAGTGGAACATCAGTGGCATTTAATGCAATGTCGGCTAGACCGTTAAGAAGATCTATATTTGAAAAATGAAGAGACGAAGACTACTCGACTTGTGATTGATTTGACAAACTTTTGGTGTTGCTTTTAGCTCAGGATATATCTTGGTTTCTTATTATGTATGGTACTGATTTATCATTATCAGTTTGGTCGTTGGTGGATGGCCATCACCTTATCCTTTGAGCTTGCCATATTGTATATATAGATTTTTGTCACAACTCAGCGCAATTATCACCCAGCCATCCGACCTTGTGCAGCAGATTCTCAGTTTGTCTGACATCAATCAGGAGTTCATTCCACAACCGCGAATCTGCAGAGCCAGATGCTCTGCTCCAGACCTGGTTTTTCTAAATCTAGTTGTTCTCACCAGTATTGATGTTGATGAGCGAAGGTTTCTAAATGGAATATACCAGGTAAATTTGCTCTGCAGTGGTCTTAGGTCCTATTCCGTGTGTAAAGACAATGCAGAGTGATTTAAATTGTATTCCTTTTAGAATCGGTAGTCAATGAAGATCCTTCTGGGACAGAGACGTAGAAGTCCCACGATCTCTCTTTAAAGCTAACTAGGCAGCTATTGTTTGAATTCTCTGCAGTTTCATTATCACAGAATTTGGTGCTCCCAGTAGTAGAGCGTTAGAATAGTCTAACCTGCTCAAGATGACACTCACCACCTGTGTCCTGGCGGAAGATTACGCATTGTCTTAGATGGAATTAGTGGTTTGTCTGTGGGGGTAGGCCAGAAGTCGGCTGGCAGTGGGCGGGATATTTTGTTTGCCGTACAGAACACAACTTCTGCTTTGTCACCATTACATTTTAAGGAGCTGTCTCTAAGCCAGTCAGCAGTTCTTCGCATGCACTTGTGGAATATATCCAATGATACTGCTTGATTCCCTTCCATTGAGAAGACAAGTTGCGTATCATCCGTGTAGTTCACTAATTCTATTCCATGAGATTTAATATTAGGAATAAGTGGGTGCAGGTATACGTTAAATAGAATCGGACCTATTACCGAACCCTGAGGGACCCCGTGCTGGATGGAACTCTTTCTGGATACAAAGGGAGGAATAACCACTGCCTACTGTCTGCCCGACAGGTATGACTAGAACAAGTTCAGTTCCATGCCCTTAATTCCAACTTCCGTAAGTCTCTTTAACAGAATGTTGTGATTGACCTATCAAATACAGCTGACATATCCAATAACACTAATATGACCAATTGGCCGGTGTCAGCTCGCATTCTGAGTTCGTCTAGGACTGTCACTGAAGCTGTTTTGTTTCCATGCGCAGGTCGGAACCCAAATTGAACCTCATCTAGCAAGTGGTTGTCTTCTAGAAAATATGACAGGGTTTTGCTAACTGACTGCTCCAGTATTTTTACCTGGTAGGGTAACAGGGAGATAGGCCTGTAGTTCGATGGGCATAGGGTATCGTGTGTGGCTTTCTTGAGTAAGGGGGTCACCATTGCCTGATTCCAACAGTCTTGGACCACTCCACTACTCAATAATTGGCAAAGAAGGTGATGTCAGCCAGCCACATGGTGCTAAGAGCAAATGCCTCAGGTGTCCTATGTTCTATTAGATTTTCAGTGATAGAAAGAAATATACCCCATAAAAGATGTTAAAGTGCAGCATCTCAGATCGACATCATTATGTGATAACCATACATTTAGAGCACTTTCACTAATCATTTCTTAAAACAGCACTTCCAAGCTTGCTTAACCATAAGACTGGCAGCACGCGAGCAAGGAAGCTTATCAGAAATCAGTGAAAGTATACAAAGCAACACTGAAACATACCAAAGCTTCCCATTACGATACACGGACAAAAAACTCCACCAACTCAACAAGGGAATCCTTCCTTATTGTAAAAGAGCTATTGAAAATCCCAGCTCCTTCACCCCCGACCACTCCCCTGTAGACCGAAGTAATGAACTAGCTACATACTTCAATGACAAAACCGCCCGCATCTTAGCCTCCCTTCCGCCTCCCCGTCTACCATGCCACATGGACAATGTAACTCCCACCAGTCAGTCAGGAAGCAGCCTGGGCCATCAACTAGCAATGTTTAGGGCAGTTACTTGGAACGAGGTAGACTCAACCATGGCCAAAATGAAAAGCGGTTCACCTTTGGACCCCGCACCCATTAGATTTCTTAAAACCATAGCCCCAGCCATCGTGCCCACGATCACGGAGCTCATAAACAGCTCGCTCGCCCAAGGCTCTGTCCCTTCTAGCTGGAAGAGTGCAGTAGTTAAAGCACTCATAAAACAAACACAGCTGGACCCTGACGACATGGCAAACTACCGGCCAATTTCACTCCTTCCTTGCATTAGCAAGGTGGCCGAGAAACTGGTCAATGGTCAACTGTCACAATTTCTTGAGGTAAATAACATCTTACGGCAATCCCAAACTGGGTTCCGCCCTGGCCATGGCACAGATACCGCCCTTCTTGCAGTCATCGAGGAGGCAAGGCGCATTTTGGATTCAGGAGGGTCAGTGGCAGTGATCCTCCTGGATCTTAGTGCAGCCTTCGACACAGTCAACCATTGTGTCCTACTCCATCGATTGGAGGCAGCAGGCCTCACAGGGGCGGCGCTCAGGTGGATAGAGTCCTTCCTCACTGGGCGCTCGTTCCAGGTATGGGATGGCAACTACCATTCGACCACCCTCCCTCTCACGAGCGGGGTCCCCCAGGGGTCGTCTCTAAGCCCCACGCTCTTTAATGCCTATATGGCCCCTCTTGAAGATGTGGTTACCCCCTTCGGAATTAAAATAGTGAGTTATGCTGACGATACTCAGCTGGTCGTCTCCTTATCCCAACTGGACGACCACCCGGACAATTTGGCAAACTGCCTCACGGATATCCACAATTGGATGTGTGAATCATCACTGAAATTAAACGGGTCAAAGACCGAAGTTATGCTCATGGGCAAGCAATGGGCAACTATCCCCTCATCGGTCTGGCCAGACGTGTTCGGGGAAACTCCCACCCCAAAACAAGAAATTAAGACCTTAGGAGTCTGGCTGGAACCCGAGCTCTTGATGAGAACGCAAGCATCCAAAACTGCAGGAACCTGTTTCGGGCTGATGCGGTCCACCCGCAAGATTCTCCCCTTACTCCCACCCACGTCGAGAAAACTCCTAGTCCAAGGCTTAATGCTGGCTCGGTTGGACTACAGAAACATGGTATACCTGGGAGCCCCTGAAGCCACCATGGCTAAACTTCAACGCACACAGAATGCAGCAGCCCGACTACTTATGAACCTTCCCTCCAGAGTATCAGCCAAACCAGCAATCAAAGCCCTTCACTGGCTGCCAGTGCGCCAGAGGGTGGAATTTAAGGCCATGTGTACCGCACACAAATTGATGAATGGCGTAGGCCCCACGATCCTCAGTGACCTGGTTACTCCGTATAAGGCCCCCAGATCCCTTTGATATGAGAATGAGCGGCTGGCCAACATCCCCAGGTACAGGAAGACACGGACCGGTGGCCGACGATTCTCCGTGAAGGCATCTGCCGGGTGGAATGCCCTTCCCCGTACCCTGAGGCTGGAACCTAGTTATCTGACCTTCTGAAAAAAATTGAAAACGCTCCTATTCCCAAAATAAAGTCCCTACTCTCCCTGCTCCCCCCTCCTTTGGATATTACAAACATTATAGCGCGGGGATGCCTTCGGGTCACCAGGCGCTCTACAAATCGTTAAAAAAAAAAAAAAAAAATAGGTCTCTTTTTCCTTAGATCATAAACAGCACTGTGATTGCTTATCCCATGTTGTTAACACTTCAAACTGGTTCTCTTGGCAGACACACATAAACTGATGTCTAGTGTTATGTTACTTTGGATCAGTCTATTCATATAGTGCTCATTCAGCTAATAGAATGCCCTTGAGGTGCTAACATCTTTATCTGACCTGCTTCCTCATTGATGAGTAAGTGCCTTCTGTGAATCCCAAAATGAGTAAGTGCCTTCTATGAATCCCAAAATGAGTAAGTGCCTTCTGTGAATCCCAAAATGAGTAAGTGCCTTCTGTGAATCCCAAAATGAGTAAGTTCCTTCTGTGAATACCAAAATAGTTGTAAGTTTAGGATTTTGTCTTAAGTTAGTTCTGCGAATCGGGTCCAAAGAGACCCAAGCCTTTTGTAAAATCCAAGCAACAGGTAGCGGAAGGAGCAATCCCAACCTGACTCGTTGGTCCCAGCTGATCAGAGTTACCACTTAACCTCTCTTTTTACAGTATGAAACAGTGAGCATGAATCGGATACCCCGAGGTTACAGCTTCCCAAGTGCAACTCTCCCACTTACACTTTGTCCTGAAAAGTGACTGAGGTGGCTTTAAATTCAATGAAGTGGGGAAAAACTCCTGGCCTATATCCCATCCCAGGCAACTTGCTGTTCTAGTACTATGGACTAGTGGGCATATCAGCAAGGCCATGCGATAATTATCGCTAAGCGCACTTAGCGCTAGGATAATAATCGCAGGCTAACGCTGGTTCCTATCGCAGAGATAGCGTGCTATCAGCAACGCATATCTCCAATGCGATAGGAATCCGAGTGTTTGCTGGAAAACAGAGTGATTATCGCTGGAAATCCAGCGATAATCACACTGTGACCGGCTATACCTTGCTGATAGGGCAGGGTGTTCTTAGCCATGTAATCCACCCCCAATTAGATTACATGGCTAAGTCGGATTACAAGCAGGCGTAAGGAAAGTAGCAATAACCTTGGTTAGCGCTACTTTTCTTATCGCTCCGCGTGTTAGCAAGCAGCTTGATAATTGGAGAAATGTTAGTTAGTGACATTTATCCAGTTATTTCGGAGAGGAAGGCCCACTCATTAGAGATGCAAAGCTGGACGTTGCTGTAACTGGCGTGAAGTCAGCAAAACACGCAATAGCGTTTCTTTGCTGATAAGGCGATAAAATTATCGCCGATTTTTGCCCGAAAATGAACGCAAAAGTGGCGATTTCTTATCGCCACCTTGATGATATGCCCCTAAGTGTTTAGATTGTCAGCCATTTGCTGGAAATATGTCATAATAAGAAATGGCCATCTATCTGTGGCCTTCATTGATTTTAGGGTTGCATTCCATCTAGTCCCTAGGAAACTTCTGGGGGGGTTGAGACAATACACTATGCCTGAAGACCCCTGAACCATTCTATTGAATCTCCACTCTGACACATATGTTAGGTGGAATAGCCACAGGTTCCTTACTGATAGGAACCCTATTATCTGTGGGGTTAGACAGGGGTGTGTATTAGCTCCTGCCCTATTTTGTTTGTTTAATAATAGCCTGGTGGGGTTGATGAAGAGTTGTCAACGTGACGCTCTAAACTTGCTAATGTCCGCAATCCTTTGCTGGTGTTTGCTGACACCCTACCTCCATCACGCACCCCTGTGGACCTACAAATCTTGCGGGGAGAATTAGAAATATTCGGTGAAGCTATAGGACTTCAAATCAATGCAGGGAACACAACGTTCTGCCCTTAAATGCCTAGTGTTCATTAAAATCAAGATGGAGGTAGCTGGGACCCCGATTGTGCGGGCTAGGAGAGTTTTGAATACCCAGGGGTGAGACTCTCCTGGAGTACCCAACTGCAAAAGAGCAAAGAGCTTGGATCTTCTGCTATCTTAAAAAAGTGGAGACCCATTTCCAGTAGGGCGCTTTCACTGACTTTGAGGTGGATCTCTGGGGATACAGTGACACTATCCCGTTAGTACCTACCGCAAATAGATGTTTATAGTATATTGCTTAGTTTACTTACTTAGTAGTACCCCAATATTACTATTAAGATTCGAGCCACTTAGCGAGGAGTATGTGCTGGGTACCGGGGAGCAGGACAGTAAATTTGCCATTCCATTGCTTAACCTCCCCCCAATTAAAAAGTGGACACAACGAGCCATACAATTGAACGCCATATCCGTGAAGTTCCATTTGAGAGCTGTTAATGGGCGTACATGTTCCGATCTCAAAGGGGCTAATATATATAACAGGCGTAGCTGCCCATCGCGGATTGACTACATTTTTCTAGACATCCGACTTTGGGGAGAACTAATAGACATGGAGGTGAAACCAACCCAGGACAGTGACCACAATCCACTCTGCATGCAACTAAGAAACACCTGGACCATTTCTAAGTCCGCAAATTTGGTGAAGACCATGACAAAACAGGCAGTCCCCTCCCATTGTAACCGGCGCCTTAAATGGCATAAAGTTGCGAATGAGGAGATTAAATTGGTCAACATTAGAGATCTTGTCGAGCAGAAATCATTGGAGCTTGGGGCGATTACTGCTGCTACAGAGATCATAGTGCCCTCTCCCCTTCCCGATTTTTATCAAAGGACAATGATGGGTTGGGGGAGTTCTTCACCGTTTCGGACCCTAGCAATCAGAGTACCAACAGGAAACTGCATCCCAGGTCTCCTAACCTGTTTTACTCAGACGTTTGCAGGGAAAAGAGGCGGAGTCTTTCCCTGGCTTTAAAAGGGAACAATCCCCTCCTAATAAGACTAGCAAGAAGGGAGTACGCTAGGACAGTCAAGCTTGCCAAACGTAACTGGGAAGAAGACCATTGGCAAGAACTTAAAGCCGCTTCTCTATTAAAAGACCCTGCAGTATTCTGGGAAATAATGAACAAAGGTAGCCGAAAGGGGACTGACCCGATTTCGAACCACATCGCGGAACATGAATGGCATGCCCATTTTCTTGCCCTATACTGCGATGTTGAAACAGCTACGGTGGAGTCTAATGGACCTATCCCAGTATCTGACATGGCTCCTAGCCTTGAATACCGAACAGAGGGGGCTAATTTAGATGAAACTTTTGAGCACAGTGAGGTTTCTTCTGCCATAGCTGGGCTGGCACCTGGAAAGACAGCTGGTCCTGACGGCCTCCCTGGTGATTTACTCCTACACGAAGTTAAAGGGTGGGCAGACTTCATCCTCCTCATAATGAACCTGATAGCCAGAGGCCACCCTGTCCTGGACTCTTGGAAAGGGGAAGAGGGGGTCACGATATACAAAAAGGGCAACCGGGAGGATCCTGCCAACTACAGGCCAATCAGTTTGATTGATGTAATACAAAAAGTGGTTGGCAGAGTCCTCCTAACGAGAGTAAGGTCGTGGATGGATGATGCTAATGTCCTCTCACATTTTCAAGCAGGATTCAGGAAGAAAGTAGGGACGATTGACCAAGTGTTCAGATTCTGTACTCTGCACTGGAAAGTGGTATCCATAGGGAAGGGTAGCTTACATCTGGCTTTCATGGATCTTAAGACCGCTTTCGATCTGGTTCCCCGGGCCAGGTTATGGCAAGTCCTGTACGATCCAGGGATTCCCCCCATGATTCTTGACTTTGTCAAGCGTCTACTTGAGGGGAATTATGCTAAAATTAGGAGGGGTAACCAAGGCCAGCTAACAGGAAGGGTGGCAGTGAATAGGGGGGTGCGCCAGGGTTGCGTTTTGGCTCCAACTTTGTTCTCTATCTTTGTAAATGGGGTGGTGGACCATTTGAGAGAGGTTCCATCTTATGCCCCAACCCTGGCCGGGGAGAAAACCCCCACCCTCCTATTCGCAGATGATACGTTACTGGTCTCAAAAACACCTGCAGGCCTACAAAAACTTTAAATAGGTTTAGCCTTTTCTGTAATTTACGGGGCCTATCGATTAATACTGACAAAACGAAATTGATGGCACTCTCCTCTCGCAAATGCTTGAAGATTAGTATTAACCTGATTGGTACCCCTTTGGAAACCGTAGACTCGTTTGATTATTTGGGGATTAGGATGAACAACCAAATGAAATGGAACACTCACCTAGCAAAAATGCTCCTTAACCACAGAAGGGTAGCTGGAGCCATATTAAGGGAACAGCGCTTCTCAGTTAGCAGACCAGTAGGCCCGGCCCTCGTGGTCTACGAGGGCAAGGCACTCCCTTCGGCTCTCTATGGGTCGGAGCTATGGGGTTTTGAAGAGGTCTGTGAGCTTGAGAAATCTGAAAATAAGTTCTTTAGGGGCTTGGTATCTTTGCCGCTCTCCACCCCTCTGACCCTGCTTCGTTGCGATTTGGGAAGACAGTCATTTACAAACATCGCTAGACTACGTCCCTTATTGTTCTGGGTGTGCCTAAGAAAGACCCCTGAACTGGCAAACTACGCGGCTGCACTGAGTGAGATCATCAACCTAGACAAAGGAAACAAGATCAAGTGGATTTGCAATCCAAGAAAGTTGGCAAAAGAAATAGGGCTGGAAGAAGGTTGGGTAACTCAGAACCTGCCTGCCAAGCAATTTGTAAAGAAGGTATATTGGGAATGGGTAAAAGGGTTGGAGGCACGGAATCCTAAACGAGGGACCCTTACTGCTCAGTTTCGAGAACATAAGCCAGCTGTTAAATTCGAGCATTATCTCGATTTTATACAATCTTCCCGCGATAGATTGTTGTACATGAATCTTAGGCTAGGAACGCTCCCACTTAATGTTATGGTAGCAGGTTGGCGGAATAGCTTGGCATCTGTGAACTGCCCAGGTTGCCATGCACCATCTGAATCACTCCCACATTTCCTCTTTGCATGCCCCGCTTACAGGGCTGCAAGGAGGAAATGGTTGAATCCTATATGCAAAAATCTTGGGTTCACCGACTATAGGGCAGCACTACGCATATTCAAATCTGATACTTCCTCTCTCAGTATGATCTGTGCGGTAGCAATGTACATGGGTAATGCCTGGCTGTTACGCTCAAAGATGTTAAAAAATAGCAAGAACTAGCACCTATAGGCTCCTTATGCTGATCATATGCTTTAAAGTTTACCATCCACACCAAGAAAGTGGCTGCCACGTGCTTTGGCATTTTACGTAACATCAGGCCCATTCTGAAGTTCTTTGACTGCCGCACCCGCCAGCTCATTGTTCAGGCGACGATCCTTTCTAGACTAGACTATGCCAGCTCTCTCCTATTGGGAGCGAACCTGGCTGACACCACCAGATTGCAGAGAGTCCAGAATGCGGCAGCCAGGGCTCTGGTTGGCCTCCCTCGCCATTCTTCCGTTTCTGGAGCCTTAAAAAAACTGCATTGGCTCCCGGTGGGCAAAAGGATCCAGTTCAAGGCTCTATGTTTAGCCTTTAAAATCCTTAAAACCGCCTCTCCCCCCTTGCTGAGTCCCCTCCTGTCTGAGTACACCCCTAGAAGATCGCTCCGCTCAGAGGGACAACACCTTGCGACCATTCCTCGCACTAGACTGGCCAGAGTCGGCGGCCGATCCTTCAGTTTCCTGGCTGCCAAGCTATGGAACAGTTTGCCCGAAGCCATACGGGGGATTCAAGACCTCTTAGCCTTTAGAAAGGCCGTCAAAACCCATCTTTTCCAATAATCTTTCATCTATCTGTGCTACTCTCTCTCTGCATTTTGTCTGCTCGCAGCGCCGGGACGCCCCTTGGCTGGGGCAGCCGTGCGCTATATAAATGTCTATAACATTAACATTAACATATGCCAACTGTATATGCAATTGTTTTTATTGTTAATAGTGTAAACATTCTTTTTAACAGACTTTTAGATGCTTTTATCCTATAATTGTTGTATTAATTCATCGGGCCATTATCGTATGAATTGCTGGATTTCTTTTACCAAAATATCTCTTCTTCATACTTGTATGATATTTTATATCAAATAAAGTAAATACAGCTACTATTAAGATGGGATTTGAATATCCAGAAGTTGACCATATTGTCAATCTGAGGATCCTAATTGCTGGATCAGACTTTGGTCCACCCCTGGGTTGGCGTCATATAGAAGGGCCTTCAGGGAGCTGTTTGCACTTGATAGGAACTGATCCCCGCCTTGACTTAAGGCGGGTAAAGAACTCTGCCAAACGTTTCAGTTTCCGGTGTGTGTGATGACCTAGAAAATCGTGGCAGAAACTTGGGCACTCAGATCAAAATCTCATATTGGAATCAAACCCTTTCGGAAGCCTGGCGCAACCTGCAACCAGAAGTTTTGATAGACAAGTTTCTAGCTCATAAGTATACACCAAAATATGAACCTTTATGGACAGGATCATCCCCCACTCAGCTGAGACCTGGTAATTCCGCTTTAGAATTTTCACACTTCCACTTGAGACGCTGACTGGCAAATGGAATGTGGGTACCGGTGCATTGGGGATTTCCCCTTCTGCCCATTAGTCAGAGAAACAGAGACCCATTTCCTATTCTTCTGCCCCAAGTACTCGGCACCCCCAATGAGTGGATTATTTTGATCTGTCGCCCTTTGGGTGTCACCCGCTGTACCTAGATCTGACACATACGAACCAGTCTCCTGGGGGCTCTCAAGGTTTGTAACTTGGGCCTGGTAAGTGTCAGAAGTGTGATGTAGGTTGTTGAAATCTCCCCCACCTCCCCCCCCCCCAGGTAGTGAGATGTTAACACTGTGATGCTTTAGACCTTGGTGAAATTGTCATTCTATTATTCGGATATTGTGGGTGGGTGATACTATTTTTATGATGCTGTGTTAATTACATTCGTTTTGTTAAATGTTCTACATGTTGGTTAGAGCACGTGCCGCCTTACCATGAATAACGTGCTCTTGCAAACCCTGGATTGTAATTGTGGGTCGAACTTCTAAAGGCCCATCATGTCCAAAGAATCTCTGTTTTTTAGAGGTGTTTCACTGCCTCCTATTGTTTTACTTGTGCACCTTTCAATGTGTGTAAGTTCTCTAGATATTTCTCACTGAAGGATAAAGTGCGAGACGCTTTATCAAGCACTTTTAGTTGCAGTCAATAGTGGTTTTACCTGAGCTTCAATAACTGAAATGTGTGAATTGTTAGATTCTTTCCACTTGTAATTTTTACTTTGATGTTGCACTCGAGTGAGTTCCTTGACACTTTGCATTGTTTGTCTATAGCAGGTGTCACTTTAGCAGCAGCTTAGACTCTTAGGGCCCGATTCACAGAACTAACTTAAGACAAAATCCCAAACTTACTACTTTTGGTATTCACAGAAGTTAGGATGTTGTCTTAAGGCAGACTTAAGACAGACTTAAGACAGACTTAAGACAGACTTAGGACAGACTTAGGACAGACTTAAGACAGACTTAAGACAGACTTAAGACAAAGTCCTAACTTTACTACTACTAAATGCCTTCTGTGAATTCCAAAAGTAGTACTTTTAGGATTTTGTCTTAAGTTAGTTTTGTGAATCGGGCCCTTAACAATTGCAGAATTAATGTGATATCAAAACCCTAAACTCTTTTTGTGCCTGAGGAAATCTACAGAATTTTGCAGCATAGTTATATGAGTCCGCCCATCATTTATTGTAAGCTGTTGGGACTGGAATATAATTATTATGGCACCTGTGAGGTAACTGAAATCATTGGGACATTGTTTTATATGTGATTTTAAATGTTATTTTATGATTATATTTATGTAACAGCAATAAAGTTATTACAACTACTACATGCAAACATATTTTCCCAGACACCACCACATCCATGTATCATCACAGTGTGCACTCCCAACCTCCTGAGCTGCCTATCTCTTATGCTGCTCTCCCATCTCAACGGTGACTGCTATCCAGTCCGCTGAAACATAAATCCCATTATTACATTTCCTCAACCAGCATGTTTGGGCCAAGGTGCCAAAGAAAAGGGGAGGTAGAAGAAAAATTTATACCAGGAGGACCCGTCCTCCAAAAACAGACATGTAATAATTATTATAGAGTCCCTCTGATATGGGATGGGTCTTCTTTCTTTCCACTTAGATGTTTTTCCAAGGGAAACACTGTGTTTTCCTTAATTAACTCTCACCCACCATAGTTGCCCCTTGGTGGCGTGCTTCATCATCGGGTTCTTCCTGTCCTGCTGCGGACAGGGTGTGCTATGACCTACGGAGACGTGGGAGCACTTATAGTTGGTACTATGTATAGATGAAGTGTGAAGGTCTGAGTGTGGGGAACTAAAGGTTAGAAATACCTATACAGTAGAAAAAAATATTTATTATCACCCCTGTCTGGTACAGTTAAAATATAAGGTAATTAGGTAACTTAAATCTAACAATGTGCCTAGGTCCACTGGTCGACATGTTTCTAGCCCTACCCCAAAGCTATTCTCAGGATCAAAGAGGAACGAATTTCCTGGTACCACTCTTGTTGTTAGTAACAAATATAATAATTATAAATAATACATGTATACAGCACCCACTGGTGTTGAAATAACCATAGATAGATTATTCAATTAATGTTGCCTCCTAATTGCAGCATGAGACCATACGAGGGGAAGGGACACCTGTAGTCACACTAGGCTCAAGGCTGCTCCCTCGCTTCAAGGTGAGTGCCGCCCGTGTCTCAGACGAAGGCCAAGTCACCCCTGTCTGCCTTGTGCCTCCCTGAGCTCGGCCTAACACTGAGGTACTGGTCCTGGTGGGTTGTCAGCTCCTCTGTACTTACAAATGGAACCTAAAAAAAAGCATGAACAGTGCCTCACTCCTGCTTGATGCATATCTGTGGTGGTCTCTTTAGGATACCATAGACACCCAGGGGCATATTTATGATAAAGGGGCGCTGCACTGTGTCACTGAGAAAGGGCCGTAGTTAAGGCATACAGTGTATTCCTGACTTTTACCCCTGCCCTGGCACACAAGGGGTGCCTAGCCACAACACCAGCACCCTTGCAGCACTAAGCAAGGATGCTTGAGTTGCAAGCAGGGTTGTTTTTGTGCAGGAAGGGACACATTCCTACACAAAAACAATCCTGTGAGGCACCTTCCTCTATCTAGATAGTTGGAGGAAGTAACAAGGTGAAATAAAGATATTTCTCCTTATTATGACTTTACTGGGGAGGTATATAGGGCCCGATTCACAGAACTAACTCAAGACAAAATCCAAAACTTACTACCATTTTGGTATTTACAGAAGGCACTTACTCCTTTCGGTACTCACAGAAGTGAGGAGTCCTAACTTTAGGACTCCTAAATGCCTTCTTTGAATACCAAAAGTCTTAAAGGTAGGATTTTTTTCAGTTTAGGATTAGTAAAGTTAGGAGTCCTAACTTTAGGACTCCTAAACTGAAAATAAATCACAACTTTAAGACTTTTGTCATTCACAGAAGGCAATTAGGAGTCCTAAAGTTAGGACTCCTCACTTCTGTGAATACCGAAAGGTGTAAGTGCCTTCTGTGAATACCGAAAGGAGTAAGTGCCTTCTGTGAATGTCAAAATGGTAGTGAGTTTAGGATTTTGTCTTAAGTTAGTTCTGTGAATCAGGCCCAGAGTTTTGGAGCAATCACAAGTTTAAAAGTTCCTGTAAATCTGGGGATGTGTTAAAATCCATGGGAGTTGCATGGAAACACCCGCACAACACCCATGGAATGCCTTCCCATGACAGAGTAACACAATGTAGCGATTTGTTGTGTTGCATCAATCCAGATTTTTTGAACCACTCAAAGCCACGCAAAAGGGCTTTGTGTGGCTTCAGAAAAATCTTACTTAAATGTTTGTATCACGCATGTAACACATGCAACTTGATGCAACCTTCTCATAAATATGCCCCCAAGTGTGGCCATGAGTTGTGGAGGAAGAGGAGTGGGAAGAGTGACTAGAAATCTAACTATATCAATGAAAGCCACATTTCTATCATCCATATTCTATTGTTTATTGTTGCTTTCTTGTGTCTCCTCTAGGTTCATTCAAGGCACCATGAAAGTGTTCTCTTTGGGATGTTTTCGGAGCTCGTTCAGGTACAGTTCTTGAAGCGGCGGTAGAATGAATGCCAGCCACCAATGTAGATACTTTTCCTAGTCCTTACCACTTTGTGTCCTCTCACACTACTTTGTGCTTTTTAACCAAGAGTTGTACTCTAAAAAGTCTTCCTATTTCCTATGGATGATACTTCTCTTCTGAAGTGCTAGCGTTGTCTTTTCATGGTATTTGTGTATCCAAAAGCAGGGGAGTCCAACTTTCTTTTGAACAGACTTATGTAAGGGCTACACAAAGCTGCACAGGTTTGTTTTTTAGATTTGGGTGTTTTGAAAAGCACTGGTAGTGATTCAGTGATAATTTTAGAACATTGTACAACTATCAAACTATGGGGAACAATATACAGCCAATCTTTTGAGGATGAAGTGAAAACTGTCAATCGGTATTCGTCAGCAGCAATACTCAGAAAGGTGGATTTAGGCAAAATCCCTTCAATTCTTACCTTAAATGACCTCAATCAGGGGAGGTTTGGTTCATCTCTAGTTTGGAGGTCCAGCGTAATCCAGAGCTTGGGACCCAATCGTCCCAATGATTTGACACGACCTTTGATGGTTGCTTTGTCACAGCGGGATCTGGTGTGAATCAGGTGAAGGTTCCTGCTTTTATTGTAGCTATTTTTTTTAGGTATGTCGGGCACGTGTCCCACTACGCCTTATGGATGACACAGAATCTGATCCTAGCCTCTGATGGGAGCAGGCAGAGTGCTTTCTGTGCTGGTTTGGAAAATAGTAAACTTTTGGCAGTTTAGGCACATCCTTTGAGGTTAGTTTTGTAGTCTTTGAAGAATGATCATCAGCTTCCAGGGGATCACTTACAGAGACAATCGAGGAGTCTGTGCATCACATTACCAGACATTTTGTGATCTTACTCCCTTGGACGGTTTGAAGGATAATTGGGAATTTTCAAAGCATAGAAAGTTGCAAATTGGGACTTTCAACAACGGCATTGATGTGGGGGTGAATGAGCGGTCGGAATCAAAGATGACTATAAAGATTGTAGCTCTGTGGGGTGGAATGACCAGCCTATCAAGGTAAGTGTAGGATTGAGAAGTTGAGTGAAATCCATCTAGGACTAGGATTAAAGTTTTTCATGAAACTATAAGCCAGCATATCCAGTTTTTAATATTACTTTATCAACAATAAATCAGTAAAGTAGCTCTTTTTATATTTGATGTATTGCTCAATCTGCTTCCCTAAGTGTTTCTACTTTTTTTCAGGATGTAGTTTGTATGTAGAGGCATATTGCTGAGAGGCTTGCATCATATTTGCAACACACAATGTGGTACACCCATGATGCAAACCTCTAAGTTAGATTTTTTAAACCAAACAAAGTACTCTGCATGCCTCTGAGTGGCTTGAAAAATCTGGAGTACCGCAACACCACGCAAATCTCTCAATTGAGTTACTCTGCCCAAGAAAGGAATTCCCATGCAACTCCCATAGATTTTGACACATCCCCAGAATTACAAGAGCTTTTACACCTGGGAATGATCAAAAATCTTAAACTTTCCCAGGTGAGGTGTAGCAAGGAGAAATATATATTTATCCTAGTGTCTTCCTCTTTCTGTGTGTGTTGTATTCTGCAGCACACACAGAAAGAGGAATATGCCCCCCAGGATTGTTTTTGTGCAAGATGATATCCCTTCCCGCACAAAAACAATCCTGAATTCAACACAGGCACAGTGCATCTATTGGCGTTAGTCTTCCAAAAAGGCGCCAGAGCAAGGGAAAGGACAGGAATGTGCTGTATCACATTAAATGCAGCTCCACGGATTTAGGAGCGGTGCCCTTCTAATCCAAAAGGGACAGGGTCTCAAAGTTAATGTGAACAAGCAAGAATTCCCTTTGTTTCACACACTTATCAATTCACACCTTTTATATCTCTTATTTTTGTATAAGAGAAAATCAATTGGTTCTTTTATTTATCAATGTCAATCCACACTCTCTAAACACTGACCACTTTTTTAGGTAAAAATGTCCAATTTATTACATATTGATATATAAAAATATTTAAAATTATTATAAACAGCATTACATTTAGAAAAAAATCCACATATTGAAATCGTATACCAATTTAGATAACATTTCATTACAAATACATCTCCAAATATTTTTCTTCTACGAAAGGTTATGGATGACCACATCCTCAAATTCATCATATGTACAAACATCACAAAATCATACAAAAACACAAGTCTTTGTCATGGGTTGTCGACACAGCGTTTCAGTGGTTATTTATAATGATTCACTTCACCTTCTTCAGGACAAACAATTTATTTAAATGACATAAATTTATTTTTTTTTAATTGGCTTTTTTTCTGTCCCTTTACTTATTTGGTAGTGTCCTCACTTAAGTAGGATTGTAACTATTCCTCTTGTTCTATGTATGGTAGTGCCCTTTTTATGTTACTATCTTCAGTCACTCATTGACCAGTATGATAATCCATGACAGAATGTTACTACTTTTCAATATGCTGTCCATGGATTTACTGTCAGACCTCATGATTGCATGATTTTTGTGATAACTGTTTGTACATTTGATGAATTTGAGGATATTGTCATCCATAACCATTGTTCTTATCACCTTAAATATGGCACATTCCTGCCCCAGGTGACTTGCTTTATTGCATCACAGTCACAGAAATGAGTCCCTTGATGTTCACTTGTGAATGGGTGTGTTGGTGGTTTGTGTGGGATGGAGCAGTGAAGGAGATGGAGGGAAGCTAGTTCAGAGGGGAGAGTGAAAAGAGGATATGGAAGACGAAAGAGATGCGGTGTGAATTATGCAGATGGAGGATAACACAGGGACATGGGGAAAGATGACAGAGAGGCAGTCAAAAATTAGGTCACACACTGTGCGAAACACAGGAGTGTTGTTTGCATATTTTAGGCCACAGTCTTAATTGCATAGGTCATTCCTCTACGAAAGGCTTTAACCTTATGCTTCTTCGACCACACCACTATTGGAGACACCTTGCCTTTTTAAATCCCACTTTAAACCCTCGAGTCACCCATAGAAACTTTCCCTGGCAATGTTTTGCTAATCAATATTCCTGCTATGATATTATGGCAGAGCAGCGTTAAAGGCTCAGCATTGTGGTGAAAGACCTCTCACTATTCAGCCTTGAGGGCACCACATAGGAGTCTGCGGCATCAGAAATCTGAGGGGTCCTTTACAAGCCCTGCTCGCCACCTGAACGTCACTTTTAATGATGCTCCGGCGGCACACATTGCAGAACCAAATTTACAAGGCAGCGTACAGACACCCTGTATGGCTTTTCATGGCCTTATAGATATGGTGTGAGGCAACGCGGAGCGAAACACTGCTTTGTCTCACACTACGATGGGGAGGTGTCCCATGAACCTCGCGGTGGCTGTTCCCATGTAACACCCTCGGCAGTTGACACATTCCTAGATTTACAACAAGCTGCAAACCTGAGAATAAGTCAACAGTCTCCGCCTCCCCATGGGCGGTGTAATGGTTGTTTTTGTGAAAGAAGGTGTCCCTTCCGGCACAAAAACAACCTGATTTCAATGCAGGCACCCATATGCCATGCTGCAAGGATGCCTGCATTGGCGCATGGCAGCCATTTGTGCACAAGCACAGTGAAAGAGGACTGGAACTTGCCGTATCTCATAGACACAACACATTTCTGCCCTTTTCCTTTGACGCGGCAGTGCAGCAGGAAGGCTTGCCGCGCTCCCCTATGCCACAACTAAGTAAATGAGGCACTGAGAATCTCAGACATAACTGTCCAGTTTGGTCTCTGATGAAAGAACTGATTCCAGAAATCCAGAGCCGTACTTCAAATTTGAGTAGCAGAATGCTGTGTCATTAGTGTTGTAAGCTGCTGTAAGGTCAAGTGACATGGAAGTAGGGAGCTGTTCCTCTTCTAGACTGATTTTTATGCAAAACATGTATTTTGGCTTGCTGAGTTACTAATATAGCCTCAAAACCTTTTCTTGTACTCATAATGGTCTTTTGACAACCTCTTCGGTTCCCTTATCTAGCAGAAGAGTTATTAAACTGTGGTTTACACCATGGGAAGTGAATGTTTTTAATAGAGTAATGGAAGATTCTGAACCCGATTCCTAACTTTATTACTCCTAAATGCCTTTTGTGAATACCTAAAGTTAGGATTTTGTCTCAGTTTAGGAGTAGTAAAGTTAGGATTCCTAACTTTACTACTCCTACATGCCTTTTGTGAATACCGAAAGGCGTAAAGTTAGGATTTTGTCTCAGATTACTTTGGGGAATCGGGCACTAGGTTAATAAATTCTCTTATGTCATTTCTGCTGCTGAAGTAACTGTAAAAGTCAAGTTATGACACTGCCGGCAATTTCATAAGAGGGTTAACCGCGACATCACAGTGTTTCATTACAAGATGATACTGGAAAGATGGTCATTGCTTGGAGTATTAATTACGTTTCCTTTTACCTTGCAGAGAAACAATAATTTCAGACTTTCCTGTCCATAATCTGCATCAAGCTGAACAAAAGCAAGAATTCATTCCTCTGCACAGGCTCCTGGAGAGTGACTGATGAGTCCTGGTGGTGGAAAGTCCAGAGAATTTATTCAGGAGGAGGACTCACTGGAACTCGGCTTCTAGTAGATATTTAGGAAGCACTTCTAGCAAATGAATGATGACCATCACCAGACAAATACTGTTTAAATTGCCAATTATAAGTCAAATCTCTAAAGTAGAGTAAATTATGAGCTGATACTGTCAAAATCACTTTAATTCATAATGGTATGTTAATCAATTTGATGTGAAGTTGTTACTTACTGATAATTTACTAGTCTTCTGCGTGATTACTTTATGTACCCAAGGAGTACTCTGAGACTGAGGGCCTCCATTTGTATAGTGTGTGTGCACCCTTGTAGAACTCCCTGTGAGTGCTGCCTCTGTAATGTGCACTCGTACACTGAGGGCCGCTCTCTAAAATACTCTGTGTGCACCTTGTAGAACCTACGGTGAGAGTTGTGTACCTTCATTTTGTGATGTGTTTGTCTGTTGTGTGTACTCGTACACTGAGGGCCGGTCTTTCAATTACTCTGGGTACTCAGTGTGTGTGGAACTTTGTAGAAACTGCGGTGAGAGTTGTGCACCCTTAATCTGTGCTGTTTTACTCTGTAATATGCACTCGTACACTGAGGGCCGCTCTGTAAAATACTCTGCGTACTCTGTGTGTGCACCCTTGTAGAGCCTACCGTGAGTGTGGTGCACCCTCATCCTGTGCTGCGTTCCTATGTAACGTGTACTTGTACACAGGGGCGGCTCTGTAAAATACTCTGGATTCTCTATGTGCAGCCTTTAGAACCTACGGTGAGTGTTGTGTACCCTCATTTTGTGATGCGTTCATCTGTTACGTGTACTCGTAGGCTGGGGACAGCTTTGTAAAGTACTCTGGGTACTCAGGGTGTGGGCCTTGTAGAACCTACGGTGAGTGCTGTGACCCTCATTCTGTGCTGCTTTACTCAGTAACATGTACTCTTACATTGGGGGCTGCTCTGTAAAATACTCCTGGTACTCTGAGTTTGCACCTGTGTAGAACCTACTGTGACTGCAGTGTGCCCTCATTCTGTGCTGCGTTCTTCTGCAACATGTACTCTTACACTACTCTGTGTGTGCACCTTTGTGGAATCCAGTGAGAGTGCTGTGCACCCACATTCTGTGCTACCTTTTTCTGTAAGGTAAACATTTACACTCAGGCCCACTCTCCTGAGTTCTCTGGATGCTCTCAGTGTGGACTCTTGTAGATTCCACTGTGGGAGTGTGTGTGGTCTCTGTCTGGGCCGCGTTCCCTTTTACACTCAGGCCCACTCTCCTGGACTCTCTGGATGCTCTCAGTGTGCACTCTTGTAGATTCCACTGTGGGAGTGTGTGTGGTCTCTGTCTGGGCCGCGTTCCCTTTTACACTCAGGCCCACTCTCCTGGACTCTCTGGATGCTCTCAGTGTGCACTCTTGTAGATTCCACTGTGGGAGTGTGTGTGGTCTCTGTCTGGGCCGCGTTCCCTTTTACACTCAGGCCCACTCTCCTGGACTCTCTGGATGCTCTCAGTGTGCACTCTTGTAGATTCCACTGTGGGAGTGTGTGTGGTCTCTGTCTGGGCCGCGTTCCCTTTTACACTCAGGCCCACTCTCCTGGACTCTCTGGATGCTCTCAGTGTGCACTCTTGTAGATTCCACTGTGGGAGTGTGTGTGGTCTCTGTCTGGGCCGCGTTCCCTTTTACACTCAGGCCCACTCTCCTGGACTCTCTGGATGCTCTCAGTGTGCACTCTTGTAGATTCCACTGTGGGAGTGTGTGTGGTCTCTGTCTGGGCCGCGTTCCCTTTTACACTCAGGCCCACTCTCCTGGACTCTCTGGATGCTCTCAGTGTGCACTCTTGTAGATTCCACTGTGGGAGTGTGTGTGGTCTCTGTCTGGGCCGCGTTCCCTTTTACACTCAGGCCCACTCTCCTGGACTCTCTGGATGCTCTCAGTGTGCACTCTTGTAGATTCCACTGTGGGAGTGTGTGTGGTCTCTGTCTGGGCCGCGTTCCCTTTTACACTCAGGCCCACTCTCCTGGACTCTCTGGATGCTCTCAGTGTAGACTCTTGTAGAGTCCACTGTGGGAGTGTGTGTGGTCTCTGTCTGGGCCGCGTTCCCTTTTACACTCAGGCCCACTCTCCTGGACTCTCTGGATGCTCTCAGTGTGCACTCTTGTAGATTCCACTGTGGGAGTGTGTGTGGTCTCTGTCTGGGCCGCGTTCCCTTTTACACTCAGGCCCACTCTCCTGGACTCTCTGGATGCTCTCAGTGTGCACTCTTGTAGATTCCACTGTGGGAGTGTGTGTGGTCTCTGTCTGGGCCGCGTTCCCTTTTACACTCAGGCCCACTCTCCTGGACTCTCTGGATGCTCTCAGTGTGCACTCTTGTAGATTCCACTGTGGGAGTGTGTGTGGTCTCTGTCTGGGCCGCGTTCCCTTTTACACTCAGGCCCACTCTCCTGGACTCTCTGGATGCTCTCAGTGTAGACTCTTGTAGAGTCCACTGTGGGAGTGTGTGTGGTCTCTTTCTGGGCCGCGTTCCCCTGCAAAATAACATTTTACCTGCGGGCAGATACTTCAGGACACCGGGCACACCCTTGCATAATCAGCTTTTGGGGGGCGTGTTTACTATTGGCTGTTCGACACTTGTGTGGCACTACACATTTGTGCCCCTGTAGACTTCTATGATGATAATTAAATGGACTCAATGCGTTGCATCACTTTGAGGCACTCTGCGGCACTTTCTGACATGCACAACACCTTGGAAATAGCTCCCTGAGGGTTGCATGACTGCAGTCTGTGCTGCATGTCTCTATATAGTATAGTCATTCACTGAGGTCTGCTGCTGCCAGGGCCCACCAGCAAACAAGTGACAGAACAGGAGACGGAGAGAATCAGAGGAGGATACACTGCTGGTGGGTGGGCAAGTGCTGAGAAGTGCATAACACAGAAGAAGGATACCCTGAACCATCCCTGTAATGCAGGGTCTAGAGAGCCAATGAAGCAGAAGGAAGCCAACACTTCTTTCTCAATAAAGCGTGAACTATGGAAGCATAACTATAATACTTGTAAACCTGTTTCTTGTTTCCAGGTTAAGATGATGCTGACCTCCGTATAAGTGCACATATTCGGGTCATGTAGAAATGCCGTTTATTTCACATTCGTTTACTGCATGTGTGCACATAAGTGCAGTTCTCCGGTGATCGCCTGAATGGAAGACTTCAATGAGGTTATAAGGCCACTTCTATGTATATGGCTCGCCGACGCACCTTGGGCCTGGGTGCCTGCATGTGAAATGGTGGCAGGGCCTTTGTGATGTCTGCCTTGTCTAACAAGCCTTCTTTTCACTGAATAATAGCACGGGTGAGCCCTTAGATCTAGAAGGTCTCTCCTCTGGTAAGCACCTTTGAGGTTCTCCAGAAACTTCACTCCCTCCTTTGAGGACCGATGATGGCTACTCTTTTCTTCCCCTGAGGCCCCCTGCAGCCCGCTGTCTGTCTTTGAGGCCCTTCTCCACCCCTACTCATCTTGTAACTTTGTTTTACATCGAATGCAGACTTCAAGTTAAGGGCTTTATTGCTGGAACAAAGACACCATTCTACCCTGTCTTGTTACATTTGTTCTTCTGAGCTTTTAAGTTTCTTTTGTAGTGTAAATAGGGGTCACATATTCTCCCAGTAGGTGTTTGAACAACTTAGAAAGATACAATTTAGCAAATAATTAAATGGGGGAGTGGCCACCCAACCCATTTGCAAATGTCTGTAGCTGTTGAATCCCTGCCTCAGCAACTCTGTCCTTGTGCAGCAGATAACACGGTTTGTGAGTAAAGTTCCAGTACTTGAAACCTCTTCTGTTGTTTGTATGTGTCTGCCCATACATTTACCCCCTTGAAGAATCCATTGTGAGTGCTCTCCCCTCCTTCTACAAGTATAGTCCTTCACTCAGGGCACTATTGAGGAATCCATTTGGAGAGTTGCTGACTACTTCATCTTCAGCATGTCTTTGCAGAGCACATTATTTCACCTATCATTGCTGAGATAAAACTATGGGTGGGGGATAACTAATTTCCACATAGAATGTTAGGGAAATTTACAGATTTCATTTCCTGAAAGGTTGCAAAGTTATCCATCTGTGCCTGCAAGTTATAGTTCTTGAAAGTGAGATTTTTTGCAAAAAATAAATTCAGCACAAAAGTCTATTCAGTCAGTCGTCTTTAAAAAAGGATAGTTTTGCTGATGGTTTTCTTGTAATCTACAATGGTTGCTAGGCTGCCAACCTTTCCCAAAGTGTGAAGAACGCTCCATAGGACCACTCACCAGACCAATGCTCATTACTAAACTAAAGTAAATGTAAAGCCTTTGGAAATCCCATCACTTGTCTCTTGAATCTTCTTAACTAGGATTAGAATTATAAGTGTAATGTACAATTTCTAAGTGAATCATTTGCTACTCACTCCATTCAAGTCCTGGCATGCACTTTGTGCTGTAATGAGACTTCAGCCTGATTTACATCTTGGCGAACAGGTTACTTTATCACTATGGTGACAGGTATCCCGTCCGTCGAAATATAAATCACATGATATCCTATAGGATTTATATTTCTGCGGACAGGTTATCCGTCACCATTGTGATGGAGTAACCCATCCACAAAGATCTAAATCAGGCGTTCGGTCTCTGGCCAGAGGGGTCATGTGGGTATCTGGGCACAGGGTCTCTTCTGAATCTAGTACTGACTCTGCACTCTGTCTCCAGTTACAAACATGGCGTTGAGTACGGACCACCGTTGAATGTCCACAGTTTTAATAAAAAATCTGATGTGAAAAAAACAACAAGACAACCCGCGACAATGGGACAAGCATCCGACATTATATCCCGATTGTCTATCCGCCAGTCAGTGCACATTGTTTTACATGCCTTACTAACCAAATTAAAGCTGACACATTGCACCACAATGTGTGAACGACTCAGGCTCAGTCCTTAAGTAATATTTACTAAGCCACATAAGGGGTGATTGGTGATGCCTTGGGTGACTTTGTAAAGAAGAGTTATGTAATAAAGCAGCTGTGCAGTGTTGCTTTACATTTTGTGATAGCAGACATCCCATGGTGGTTCATGGGCATTCCCACACATTGCCAGGATTATGTTCCACTTGAGCGTGACATAACGAGAAGACATATTTTGACTTTTCCTGATTACAACGTCATTCTATTCGTGATGCATTCTGCATCATACATAGAAAGAGGAAATTGCCTCCTAGAATTGTTTTTGTGCAGGAGGGTATCGGTTGCATCCTACACCAAGGTGCAAGAGTGCCTGCATTAGCAGGAGGCAGCACACGGTGCCCCAGTGCAAGGAGGGAGCAGCGGTGTCTGCTATCAGAGAGATATGGCGCATTTCTGCTCTCTCTGTTTCACGCAATGGATTCCTGCAAGTTGCCTTGGTGCATCTTGTTGTGTTAAACTTTAGTACATGAGCCCCTTAATGCACAGGTCGACACAAATGTAGTCAACCCAATGTACTTACAATACAAATTTGTTGAAATAAAAAAGACACCTCAATACCCTCTGTACAAATAGTCTCATAATTACTAAGCCAACTACAAAATAGTGTAGCAGTGCAAGTATCAGTGAAAGACCGAGGCAGGATATAAGAGAGTAGGGAAACATTTGAAAACAAACCTTAAAGCCCCTCGAGCACCCACTTAAGAAATTTGTTCTAGGAGTCAGTCTAAGAGTCCATCAGGGCAGTGGGGTCTGTGGTCCAGACAGGAGTCTGTGAGAGAGGTGTTTGCCACAGTCACTCCCACTTAAGAGGGCCTATAATGACTTGAGAAAGCAATACAGAGAAAGCAGCCTCATTGACAATCAGGAAAATTATTTACCAAATGCATCCCATGACATATGGAATAATGGGCTCAAGACAATCATGTCTCTAAACCAAAAGAAGGGTTTTTATGGGAGTCTTATCAACACTAGACCAGATCTTTATCTTATAACACATTGCTCATATATTCTATATCCCACTTTGACCCCTTCTTAGACTAATGTCAAGGATATCAGATGGTGAAAAGGAAGCTGCTATGGTTTAGATTGTAAGTCTGTGGGCATATGTCTGGCCCTTCTGAGGATAGCAAAGAGCCTCCACTCAGACTCAAAGGCACAAATTAGAGTTGGCACCAACAGAGCAAGATGTGAGTTGTTTTCCTCCAACAGAGGTGATAAGCAAGGTTGGAGCTTGATATTTCTGCAACTTGACCTCAAAATCATTTTCATGGGATCAATAGAAAATGGCGTAAAGCCAAACACAAAACAAGTAAAAGGTACTGTGCTAAAGATCCTATCAAAATCCATGCTTTAAAGTCCAAGGTTATGGTTTGGTTGCCATGATACAACAGGGCGTGACATACACCAATAACCCTGTTAAAGCCTGTCTCAGCAGTAAAAGGCCCTCAAGTATCTGGCAGCCACTGTGTCCAAGTCACTAGCCTCTAAGAAACATTTTGATGTCAGACTAAAAAGGGCAGAGAATACACCAAAGGCTATTTCAAAATTTGATAAAAGTCATGGTAACGTGCACCTACAAACAATTGAAGCTGGGGTGGAGAATAAAGCAGAAGGAAAGATAGAGTACTGACTGAAGTTGGGTCATAGACATCAACTTGAGCAAAAGGTCAATTAGAGAGGCATCTGTGGAAGAAATTTCATGGACTCATGAAATGCACAACAACTGCAGCACTGGACTCAGATCTAGAGCATGCATCTGTTGAAAATAGAGCAGTAAATGCCTTGCACCACACCATCAGAAGAACATTTAGCCAGATTAGCCATCGCATCGACAGAGATGGGAGGAGATGCTAAACTCTAAACCCCGCTGATGTATCTAGGCAAAGAACTCACTCACCAAAACATAGTAGGACCTTACAAGTCTTTCATGCAGTGCAACACCCAGCAAAACCAGTTTCAAACACCACTGACACAATGAGTACCAGAAAAGTCCCAAAAATGTATTCCACCATACAACCAAGGAAGACAGCCTCCTGTCCACTAGTCCTTATGTCAGGAAGGAAACAAACTAAGTGAATTCTGATCTTCCTTCCGGCTCAGGATATTGAAGAATGCATTGCATGAATGAGCTAGAGGAGGGCTGACAAAGACATGCCAACAAACTAAAGGGCAACAGACTGAAAGTTCCAGATGTTTGATGGTGAGCATCATCTACAAAACCCACAGACAGAAAAGAGAGAAAGCAAGGAAAGAAACCAGAAAGAAAGAAAAGGCTTCTCCGGTATTTTCTGATAACCCTGCTTCTAGAACACTATCCACAATTTTATCTTCCTCAATAGACCTCCTCTCCCTGCTGTAGTTCTTTCTATCACACAACCTTCTTCATTCCTCACACAGTGGAACACTATATTTAATTATTTTAAACTTCTGTCATAAAAGGCCTAACGCTGAAAGCTTAAATACAATCTGGTCTAAACTGGCGTGGATACGGATGCTGGAGGCTGTTCATCTGAGGTCTGAATCTTGTGAGTGAGTGTCACCGGATTCATCAGTTTCCAAGACAAAAGGGTTGAATGGCAATTGGTGAGTTATGGATGTTGATGATTTTATTCAAACCTCTAGTTACTCTTTATTTTCAGTTCTTTTCCCTCACTTCTCCAAATTTTTGTGGAGGAACAATCAATGCAGTCAACAAGCAAATGCTTTACTTGTTCCCATAACATTTAACATAGAATGTCCAATGTATATGTTTGTGCCCAACTGTGGGGCATTGTAGTTTGTGCACTGCAGCAAAAGGAAATTCCATCCTAGATGATGCAATGAAGCAGGAGCTCATGATACATGATTGGAAAATTGACTCCGGACGCGTGAAGGATTTAGTATCATCAGTGGAAGATGTGGAAGAGCCTGACAAGAAGGGGCAAACACAAATCCCCAGACTAGGCTGGATGCAGCGCTTTGAAAAGAATTATGAAATCATAACTTTTTTAAAGATTTGTTTTGTGCAAGCCTATATTATTGATCTGTACTGTCTCATCACATAGGTGTTGGTGGTTGGCAGTTGCCAAAGGCAGGAGAAACCTTTATTCATTGCACGTAAGTAAGGAGTAATGATTATGTGGATTTATTCTGCTTACATTTACAGAGAAGGGGAACACAAATGTGTCCCTCTTTCAGCCGTGGAAGCCTCTTTCTTCTCATGTCTGTCCTCCATATAGAGTATTTCATTTGTGTTACTCTCTGTAAGCTAAAGTAGTGGCAATGCTATCTCCTGCATAAATGGGTGAAGAGGTATCTACCCTAGCTAATTTGATGATTGACACATGGTCTCAGGCCATCTTCAAGAGATTGGTATGGCATTATCTTTTATTCCAGAATTGAGCTTGTAATAGCAAACTCAGTCCACTTCTCATAGGCATTGAGTTGTTTCAAGCCATTACCCCCAAATGCAACTTGATGAGTGAACTTACTGAGGTGAAATCTAACCTTGCCTTCTAGAATCATAGCTTCTGTCACATAATTTCAATTGTCAACATTGGGCCTAAGAGAGTCATCATGTGTCAGACAAGCCCCTGATTACTTAGTACCTTAATTCAAGGATGTTTGAAGATTCTCTTAGAAACATCTCATCATAAAAATGAACTGCATTATATAAGATGTGGTTTATGTCATATGAAGCATTTCGGAACACAGATACCATATACTCTATTGACGGGTTGTGTGAATTGTTCTTTTGAAGCTTGATGATGACAATTGTTCCTGGTGTGTTCTTATAACACATATCATTCATCCAAGATATGTGAATCTGGTTTAAAATTGAACTGTGAGTGTCTCATTTTGAAATGTTAGATTCTTAACTTCTTTCAACTATTGTTACTATTTTTATGTTGAAGATGACAAATTCTTAACAATTATATTCAATACAAATATGCAAGAAAAATCAGAATTTGTAGTGGTATTTATAACATAAAAGAAATCAAATTATGAATGTTCTTTCTTTGCTGGAAACTGTATGTACATATGTCAAAATTAAACGCATTTGAAAAACAGGAGTTCCTTATTAGTGTGCCTATGTTTTTTTAAATTATAAACTAAATTCTAATTTTCTAAGATATTTTATTACCATGTCTTATTTTGCTTTTAAGATTGACAATACATTTCTTTATTATTATTATTATTATTATTATTATTATTATTATTTCCCCCTTTTTGCTTTTTAGTTTTTAGAAGAGTGCAACATTTTTAACATTCTCCTAAAGGTGCACTTAGAAGAGTATTTACAAGTGTGGCACCGTTTTTTAAACCAAGGGCAAATGTATATTGCTGAAATATGGTGATGTTTCTGCTGTTGTTTGCAGTGTTTAGTGTACAATACATGCCCAAGAACGTACAGGTACCTTCCATCCTTCACACATATAAGGCATTAAACATGCCTACAATGTTTTGCCATAAATCATTTTTTAACAACAGCCTTCTTCAACACAGCATATTTAATATACATTTAGGGACCAATTCACAAGGGCATATATGAGTATGGGAAGTAATAATACAGTAGTACTCTTTTAGGTACTTTTACATGCATTTGTGAATTGTTCCAATATATCCAACTCCATATTAAAGTTGTGAACTCCCTAAATCAGGCTAGATTTTGGATGACACACTCAGCAACATAAGTAAAAGTGTAAAGAGGGTGCAGAGTATGTGAATATCCCATGGATCTTTGCATTTTATTCCAATTTTAGATGTTATGGTGTTAATTTAGAAAGGCATGTAATAGTACAAAAACAGTACCACAGGAGTACTCATTCTCCACTAAGGGCCTCGTTACGATACGGTTTGAACTGAAACCAACGGCTTGCTGTAGTCCGACTGACGCACTACGATGTGTGCGGTCAGAGGCAGCAGTCAGAAGGACCGACCGACTCAATTCAACAGGCTCATGGAGCCTGCCGGTTGATTGGAATCTCCTCGTAAACCCTTAAGAACAGTGTTTTCTCCATCGGGATTATGATGTAGATTTCCGACAGCCTTTTATTGACGGCCTTTCTGACATGGAAAGGCCGTCAGAAAGTGACTTTGGGGGCTCCTAGCAGGGTTCCCTTCCCCCATGGCCCTCTGCTGACCTTGGGGGGCAGCTATGGTGCCCCCTTTAACATCTCTTTACCATGTGGCAGGCACCATGAGGTGGATGGATGAGTGAAAAGATGGATGGCTGAGTGAAAGGATAGATAATAATGGATTGGGTGAAAGGGAGATTGAATGATGGATGGAGCAAAGGGGTAGATAGATGAATGGATGGTTGGAGTGAAAGGCTGGATGGATGAGGAAAAGGATGGATGGATAAATAGATGGCTGGATACATTGATCCATTAAAGGGGGTTGGGTGAGTAAGAGGACGTGTGACTGAGTGAAGGGGTATCTGGATGAATGGATGGATGGGTGGATGGATAGGGTTTAATGAACAGGTTTGAAGATGCATAGATAGGTTTGGATAGTAATAGGTGGACAGGCAGATGGAATAGTGACACACTGAATAAGGGATGAAGATTGAATGGATGACAGAATTTAATCGGGAAATGGTGGATATCAATGAGTGGATGGAAGGATAAAAAGGTGAATCGATAGATTATTGGATGGATGAGAAAAGCAAGCTGTTCTGGCGAGGGTCGCAATGGCTTGCTTCACTTGCTTGGTGCCATAGGAGCTGTGGTTCAAAGTGGGGTGTATTTTCATTTTCTGACTACTCCCTTGCTGCATACCTTGCACTAAAGCCAAAGCTATAGCCTTGGTTTTTGTTTCTTTTGTGGGTGAGATGATTGTATTGTTCTATTCAATGTTTTTAATGAAACTCTCCTTGTATTAGTTTAAATTAATGTTGTTTTTTTGTGTATGTTCTATACCTGTTGTAACCCTATTATATAACTTGCAAATGTGCTTTTCTATTTTTTCATTAGGCCATGTACCAGCTATAATCCTTAAAGTGGGCAAATCTAATCTCATTTATAAAATAATTCTTCACACCCTGTGATCTAAGTTCCATTTTACATAAGATCGTGCTATTTTTGAACTAATATCAAGAAATGTGTGTTTACTAATACAGAACTGCTGGACTTGGCCCTTCTAACAGTTCACCCCTGAACTTTGTGCCTTTTAGTGTTACATAATTATAATGATTTCTGGTCTTTGCGCACTTTAGCACTGTCGAGCAGTGTAAAGTGCGTGCGCTCTCTGAGTGTGTGTGTGTGATTGGCCTGCCCTCCCTTGGAATGCATCGGGAATGTGTGTGTCCATGGTAATTCCTGATGCGAAGGGAGTGCAGGTGCGAGTTTAGTATGTGCGGACTTGTGTGATTAAATGCCTCGCGACGATGTGTGCAGCGTTATTGTGTCTAGTGTGGAAGTGCCACTTCTAGAAGTTGGCCTGTCTGTGCAGTGAATGTGCTGGCTTGTGATTGGCTGGTGTGCCAGGCTCCCGGAGTCAGGATGGGTCTGCCCCGGTGGTGAATGGGAGATCTGCATGTTGATGGCTGGGGAGGAGTGCACCTGGGACCTGAAGAGGGCTGGCCTTTCCCCTCACAATGATGGCTCCACCCCCTGTGGTGTGTCTGATGTCCCTGACCCATCCTGTGAATAGAGAGAGGGGCTGAGCAAAAGAAAGTGCTCAGGAACCAGTTGTATCTGGTTTGCCCCTTGCCTGCACCTTTAGACAAAGGAATTTTGTGTATAAAAAGAGGCTGTGACCTCTTGTAAAAGGTTCTTGTTTCCTGACTGGAATCTGCCAGGGGCATGCTGCTGATGGGGCCCAGGGGAAGGCTTGCCTCCCTGGGCCCTGCCCAGCCCCTGGATGCTGGAAGACTTCTTGGGGACCCCTCTGCCTGGTCTGGAATGACTAGGGGATTTTTCCTTGCCCCAGGAACCTTTCTTGTTCTTCTGGGACCATTTTGACTTTGTTTTCTTTACCCCCAGGACTTTTTGCGCTGTCTTTTGCCTTGGGAGCCTGGGGGCTGAGCAGCGCAGCGCTGCAGCGTGGAGCTACGCTCATTTTTGAGGGGGATCCCGACGTAGGATTCCCCCGCTGCTGGTGACTACTGGCAGGAGTCTACCCTGTTTTATGCCCATTTATATTTCTAATTATGGGTGCCACCCTGTTTATTTAATTATTTAGGCGCAGGTGCCCACCCTATGCCTTCCTTTTTATTACATGCCTACCGAGGGTGCCCAGCCCTCCTTTGCTGATATCAAAATCACCGCCGCAGCCCTGAGCTGCTTGTGGATACATTGCCGGGCCGCTGCCTGCCACGACCCGGAAGTAGTGGAGGTGGGCGGGGCCTGGTGACCTTAGTTCCACTTCCCCCTGCCTGGGGGAAGCCTTTGTCAAGGTCCGACACTCTTCTCCTCGGGGCTGTGTTGAAAGTTCCAAACACGCGCTCACGCAACCCACCCGTGACCCGGCAGAATCACAGACCACTAGGAGGGTTCCGCAACCGCGGGAAAGGAAGGGGACAGCGGGGAGGGAGATCTGAAACGATAAAGAACAAGGGATTTAGTTTCACACCCCTCCCTAACTAATCTAGGATACACCAACAACACTCTATAGATTAGTAATCCCCTATTCCCCCTCTGCCTGTTCAGCCTACCTGTAAAGGAAAATTCTAAGGCTTTCTATGCAGGAGGGAGATGGAAGGTCCTATCAGTGGCTATGATCTAGTAAAGAAAGAACACAAATATACATGTATTATACTACAATTGTACCACACATCATAGATAGTTTCTTGCGTCTCACATACCGACACACATACCCATGTTTGACCATAGATTATCTTGTTCCACTGTATTGCTAGGTACCCCCCTTGTTTTCCTCTCCTGTAGTTCAAAAGAAAGCACAAACAAGTTGCCGGAAAATAAACATGTAAATCAACTGAGAATGAGAGGAAGGTTAATGACACCTTCAAGATAAAATAGTACAGTTCAGCACACACAAGTGTTACGTTTTGAAATCAAGGTAACACGCTAAACCATTCTTTGTATCACAGTCTTGAGTCTCTCTTTGAAACTAAGAGTCTCCGTTAGTTCCGTATCCCTTCTGATACTGAAAGTAAGTACTTCCTTTTATCCAATATAAACAAAGTATGTCCAGAAGAAAAAGAACGCAGCCGCGTTTCTCTATCACATGGAGGACCAAACTCGTTTCCTTCGCCACGGATTACCGAGGAAAGAAACTGACGTACACAGCCGTGTCCGTCACTCCCGGAAAACCCTCCAAGACCAAAACAGCGATTCCTCTGTTTCTTCGGCGTTGAATGTTCCGAGCCGGAAACACCCAAACTCAATTACTCACGGTTTCACAGTCAAGCACCACTGCCACAATACCTCGGCTCACCAGAATTATCGGCTCCGTGTGTGCATTCCGTTTTGCTTATATTTCCGGGCTTACTCCTCACTTCTCACGCTACTTCCCCCATTGCTTCATGGGGATTGTAGTTCAGTGTAGCAGGTTGCGGGATCCCACGCATTGCGCGGACAGCGTCCCGAAACGGGTTGATTCTGACAGCCTTTGCAAGGTCTTCCGGTCTCCCGTGTGGAAAGGGAGACCGGGGGATGCTGCCGGCCGCCACCGGAAGCAGCAAGAGAAGTGCCCCAGAGGAAGAATCTGCACCTGAGCCTCCCTCCATTCCTAAAGCCCCGGCCCCGAGATTGAGGGCTGGGTGAAGCTGGGCACCTGTTGAAGCGGAGCTCTCATGAGATGGGAGAGCCCTGCATGCCGCCGCCGAGAGGAGGGAAGAGAAGTGGCGCCCGAGGACGTCCATAGCAGTGCGGGGCTCCCATGATAGAGGAGAAAGCCCCGCGTCGTGCTAATCCCGACCGCCCCAGAACCTGCCTTTTGCTGCTACGGAGTCCCGGTAGGAGCGGAGGGGGCTCTTTGCCGACGAAGGTTGGTGCCTGATTTAGGCCCCGTGTGATTGTACCTGTAGGGCGGCAACAGATGCCAGTGGGCCGCCCCACCATTTTTACAGAGATATTACACAATTGGGGACCTGATCATTTTCAGAGCCTGCGGGCTCCCACAAGGCCCCAGGTTTTCTTGACCCTGGATGGCTCCACCATGACCTTCTCAACACCTCCATCTCCTCTAAATCCGTACCTCCCTCCTGGAAGTGCGCGATGGTGAGGGCCTTGTTGAAGAAGCCCAATCTCGACCAATCCAATTTGGCGAATTATCGTCCTATTTCCTTGCTCCCTTGGCTGAGCAAACTGCTGGAGAGGCATGTAAATAACACTCTGATGAACTATCTGGAGTCAAACAGCCTTCTACGTGCCTCCCAGACAGGGTTTCGTCCCCTACACGGGACTGAAACCGCCCTCCTAGCGGTAACAGAGGAAGCAAGAGCAGTGTTAGACCAGGGTGGCAAAGTTGCCATCATCTTATTAGACCTCAGCGCCGCGTTCGACACGGTTAACCATGTCACGCTATTACAACGTCTGGCGGACATGGGCGTGTCGGGCCCGGCTCTGGACTGGCTGACATCATTCCTGACTGACCGCTTCTTCCAGGTCTTCGAGGGCGAGGCAGTGTCACCTAAACATCCCCTCAGGTGTGGGGTTCCTCAGGGCTCTTCCCTGAGCCCCACCTTATTTAATACCTACATGTAACCCCTCGACAGGATTGTCCAACCCTTCGGTGTGCGTATTATCACCTACGTGGACGACACCCAACTGGTGATCTCTTTAGACCACACGGAGGTGTCGTCCAACACCCTAGGCCCCTGTCTGGAGGCTGTTGCCAGATGGATGCAATCTTCTTGTTTAAAACTCAACGGGGAGAAGACAGATGTTATTTTATTAGGTAACCCCTCCCCCTCTGTCTTTGCTTCCATCTGGCCACCATGTTTGGGCCCGTCCCCAGCCCCCAAGGACCAAATAAAAAGCTTGGGAGTTTGGCTTGACACTGCCCTGAATTTCTCAGCTCAAGCCACAAAGACTGCAGCCAACTGTTTTGGACTGATGAGGATGCTGCGGAAGGTGCTCCCTCTGCTTCCATTTCAGGCAAGGAGGATCCTAGTCCAGGCTCTCATACTATCTCGCCTGGACTATGGGAATGTCCTCTATATGGGAGCCCCTTCCTTTGTTATCCAGAAGCTCCAAGTCACCCAAAACAGTGCAGCTCGCCTGCTCTACAACCTTCCCCGCTGGCAGTCAGCAAGGAATGCCCTAAGGGAACTTCACTGGCTTCCCATAGCGGCCAGAGTGCAATTCAAGGCTATGTGCACTCTTCACAAAGCCTTTCATCATCTGGGCCCTGCAATCCTACAGCCTTTTGTCATTCCCTATGTTCCGTCACGTTCACTTCGATCCGGGACCCTCCAGCTGGCCTCCTCTACCAGAGTTAGGAGAGCCCGCTGGGGAGGCCGCTCCTTTTCACACACCGCGGCTAAGCTCTGGAACACCCTTCCTCTAACCTTGAGAGGGACCACTAATCATCTTTCCTTCAGGAAAGCCCTGAAAACTCACTTGTTCGCCAACTCCTGCTGATCTACCCGAGCCCACGCTAATTTAGTCTTCTGTCATAAGCGCTACGAGGCCTCCGGGTAGATAGCGCTATACAAGTGAACTTTCAATTCAATTCAATTCAATGAGGCACATTTGCTTTATGAGCCTCGGAGGCTCCACATTGCACAATATGTTGTTACAGAGCCTAGAAGGCTCCCACGTGGCACAGTTTTACTCCTAAGAGCCAGTGAGGGCCCCTGTCGCAATTTGCTTCCCAGCAGCCCAGCAAGTAGTGGGCAGCTGCACCATTTTAGGTTTTGCTTCCTAGGGACTTGCTCTATGGAACTCAGGAGTGAGGCGCACTCCTTTGCTCCTACTTTGGCCTTCCCACAGCTGCGCATCACTTAGTGCCAGCTGCAGCTTTTTAGGCTCTGTTCTTGTCCCTCAGCTGCCCAGCAAGTAGTGGGCAGCTGCTACGTTTAGGTTTTGGCGCAGTGGCGCCACCTGGACATTGATGTGAATTATGTGCTAAATGTGATTTCTGCGCTAAATGTGATATATGTGCTATTATGATTCATTCGCTAATGCTTTGGGTGTTAGGAAATGTACTGTGTGTAGTATGTTTTGCGCACCCTGTGTTCTGACACCTCTGAATGTGTTTTTAAGCATCAAGTGTAAAGTTTCTGGCCTATACCCCTGAATGTATTTTTATGCTTAGGTGGTTGTTTTTCCTAGTATAGTTATGCTAGTGAGTTCATGGTTCCCTGCGTGATATTTTCCCAAGGTGGTTAGGGTTGCGTAGGTGGTACTTACCTTTTGCCAGTTGTTATTGGTTGTGTGCTACATTTGCTATTTGGTGCTTAAAACTATCTCCAAGGGCTTTATACTGAGCTCGCCCCCTGACCAGAGTCCCAGGACCAGTGGACTCTATTGTGCCTTCCCTGCCAAGTTGCCGGGACTTGTCTGATCCCCTTGGGCCGCTGGGGCCCCGCCTGAAGTGTGCCTCGCTCACCCCCCTTTTGCAGCCCGTGCCTGGCCGCCCTCCTGCCTCGAACCACACCGTTCTTCTCTGAGCCGCGTCCACTTCGCTGGGCCGCCCACACCCTGCCCCCCTCCTCCTCTGAGCCGCACACTTTGGTCGCCCCGGCCACTGAAAAGAGCCCGGAGCCTTTGGGAGGCGATAAACGCCTGCACGCTTGTAGCGTGCCGGCCGCCTTCCGCCTGCTCTGGCCTACTGAGGAGATCACCCGCATTGTCCCGCGCAACCAGAGCGGAAGGTACGGTCCATACCCGCCGCCAGGTATTATATGTTCTAAGTTCTAAAAGTGTTACTTCTACAAAGTGCTAATTCTACCCAAGGCTAGTTCTAAAAGTGCTTATTCCTGACAGAGGTCCATGTGGCATTGTCCCGTGTACATAATCCCTTGTAAATACTGCCCATACCAGTTGGCACAATGTGCATCCTGTGATTATGATTCTGATGTGTTCTGATAATACAAAGGCTATTGTTATATAACCTTGTGTGGAGTTCCTTTTGTTGGGGGCCTGGGATGTTGTTGCTGGTGGGTGCGTGCGCAAATACTTAACTTACATTGACCCGGAGATCAGCCTTTCTGCTCGTGTCACGTTGCCAAGGGGGTGAGCAGGGGTTATCTTTGGAGTGTAACTTCTTTGTCCTAACTATAGTGGTGGTTTCGCCTGACTTTGGCGCAAGCCTCAGTCAACCAGAAATCCCATTTCTAACAAGAACTTAATACCTATTTGCATACTAAGAGCTGAGCAACATTTCTTAAGAAACTGCTTTAATTCCACTTTCAGATCTTTAGAAATACCTATGTCTCCAATTTAAAGAAAACTGCAAGGCAAGTAATGTTCTTTTGCCAAGTCGCACCATGCTTAAGACATAAACAATGGGCAACCCCATTTCTAATCTAAGTTTAAAAATTGGTGCCAATGTACTTACAGATCATAACTTTCTAAGTATACTTCATCCCCTAAATCCATAAAATCCCAGTTTGTAATGTCAATTAATTCTTCTATGTATAAAATGATTAGGGGGATTTTTACTATGATAAGAGATGATTTCCATGTTTTCATCCATGTGCATTATAAAAGCTTTGAAGTACGTTGGCATGATGTATTGCTCCCTGCGCAACATTGGTAATATGTGCTTTATTGTCCAGGGAGGAGCTAAAAATCATCCCCAGGTATGTATACATCTTTACTAGTTCCAGTGAATTCTTCCCTACTCACCCCCTAAAATTTGGGACATTCCGTGTATGCTTACCCTTAAACAACAACATTTACCTTTTTGCAGTATTCATTTTCAGAGAGTGGCTATCCAAAAACATGTTCACACTGTTCAAACTTTTTTCTAAACCTATCAGTGTCAGGTCTTGTGTTACCACAGCATCTGCATGGAATAAGCATGATATTTTACCCCACTTCACAATTTTAGGGTAGGTCACCTAGGGCAGTGGACAAAATACTTGTTAAATCAGAAATATAAAGTGAAAATAATAATGGAGACAATAGGCACCCCTGTTTTAGACCATTCTATTAGGAGTAACTCCCTGAAACCTCCCAAAGTTCAAGACACCGGGTTGAGGAATATAAGGCAATTATCAATCAGAAGGACCACAGAATCCCAACATGTTTCTTCCATAATGTGGTCTAGGAAAGCGGCTCTCTATATAGTGCACTAAAACGAAGCACACTGTGCAGACAGTTCAGTGAGTCCCCAATGGGTTTACAGAGGCAAAACCAGATAATACTAATGTTCTATGTGTGATAGTGTGTGCGAGCAGTTTAGGCTCATCAGAGGCTAGTGCTAAGCATTTTATGTACTCACAAAGGCAATAAATGAGACACACACTCGAGAATAAATACGAGACCAATTTGGAAAAATATCTCTTGTTTTTATATATATTTTAGGATTCAAAATCCGTACAATCAGGCAAGTTTCAGAAGATACAGTTGTAAACAGTTGCAGAAGAAAATGAAACATTGTCAAGTACTACAGTGATGGTCGATGTAGTATACACAGCGGTAACCTGTGTCACCGCCAAACAGTTTTAATATTGCAGGCAATAGGGGATGGGCAGGACTGTTGAGGAAAGACACAGCAGTACCCTGCGTCACAGTTACACAAGTTTAGTACTGCAGGCACATGGGAGATGAGGGACGGGCAGGTCCGTCTATTAAAGGCTGTCAAGGTCAGGGGTTAGAGCACACAGGCTTTTGCATTTCTTGTGCCAACGGGCCCTAGGAGTAAGATTTGGTCTCTACTCTTCCACAACAAAGGTCTTTGAGATCCAAGGACACAAGTGGACCAGGCAGTTCTCTTTTACCCTGCCCAGGAATGCTGGAGGCATGGCCATGTGGGAATGACCGTCACCCAAGTGGGCACGCCAAAGATTGGCCTTGGTCATTCCCTCAGCGGAGCACGGTTGTGCCTAAACGGTTCCTGCCACACAGTCAACACCACTAGCCAGGACATGCAAAAACAGGGGGTTGGGGCTGTTTCCAACATCGGTCGGAGGTGCTGTAAAGTGCCCTCTTGCTGGAGTGAAGGCTGGAGCATTAGGTGGCTGGACTGGCTACCAACAAGCCTTGGTATCGGCAAAGGTTGAACAGATGGACCTCCCAAGCTGGAGGTTGTGGGGCTTAAAGCTTTGTGGAGAGCTGGCTACCGCTCTTGGTGGGCTCTAGCCACTTTGCTGGGGGACCACCACCTCAATGGTCCCGGAGGCGAGCACTTCAGGAGTTATTTTGGATGTTGGTTTAACCTGCGGTGAGCTGGAGATTGGTTCCACCAATCCAAAGGACTTCCTGGTTCTTTGTCAAAGGCAGGCAGCCCTCCCGGGTTCTTGGAGAACAGCTGCAGGATGAAATGACTTCGGTGCAGGGATCGGAGTCAGCAGGCAGGCCGCAGGTTTGGTGCCAGGTGAGTCACATGTTCCCTTCTCCTTGCTCTTTGCGGCTCTTTGGTGTCCTTTGTCTTCTTAGGTTAGCAGGATCCGAAGATGTGGGCCCAGGGGGGCCACCTAAATACTGAATCTAGAGGTGTTAAAGGGAGTGCCAGGTAATAGCCAATGGGATACCTACATTTAGGGTGACTGCACCCTCATATGAGCTCCACCATTGGGAAGTGGGCATAACCCTGACTCTGGGTGGCTAATTCTCTCCAAGACAAGATGGAGGAATTTGAAGAGAGGTGTCTCCATCACCTGCCCCACCTTAGGGGTGGTGCTGGCTGACTGTGGGCACTCCTTCTAATCTAACTAAGGTTTCAAGCTATCCCCTCGGAAAACGTGAAGCAGGAAAGAGGTGGGGGTGACATCCTCCACTAGTTGTAGACGCCTGAATTGGTTTTCAAAGGTGGCATCGCCTTTGAGGCTTCCTGCCTTGGAATTCCATTCCAGCCGGGTGGATGGTGAGAAGCATCTCCACCCAGAGCAGGCATTGTTTCTGGCCTCTGAAAGTGAAGGTTCTCACCCCATGAGGCCAGAAACATGTCCGGTGGTGGCAGGCTGGGTAAGACTAGTCAGAGGCCACACCAGTGCTTGGTAGGTTTTCAAGTGACCTTTTAAAGTTTCCCCTCTGTGCATTTATTTATAAATCCCTCACTGGCATCAGTGAGGATTTATTAATATGAGATGTTTGGTACCAAATATCTTAGGGTAGAGAAAAGTCATCATGGAGCTAGGAAACTTATAATGACAAGTATTCAGCCCATGCACTCTCTGTGGCTTCCCTGTGCACTTACAATATCCAAGAATGGACTGGAACTTGTAGGGTCATATCTGCTCATGCAGATATGTCCACACATGGGCTGTAGTGCTCCTTGCCTTAGGGCTATAAGGCCTGAGGTAGGGGTGACTTACCTATACCCCATGCAGTTTCTAGGGGCATGGCACACAAGGCCGTGTGCCATGTTGATTCTTCAGTTTTCTCTGCACCAGTCTGCATTGGCAGTCCGCATGGTATTGGTGAGGGGTCCCTAGAGTGGCACAATTTGTGCTCCAGCTATAGGGGACCCTCTTCAGTACCAATGCCCTATGCAGCAGGGATACCATTTTCTAGGGACTTATAGGGGTGACTAAAGTTGTGCCAAATGTGGTAGAGGTTTGGGGAAAAAACACTGATAATGAGAATCTGGTTAGCAAAATGGGGGGGCGGGGGTGGTTGGTTGGGATAATGCAACAAGAACCCAGTTTCTCACAAGGTCCATATTAATATTCAAATTATTTGTATTAATTAATGATAGATTCATTACATATTCTGAAATTCTACGATAACTCAACTGTGTACTCTGGCTCCCCATATCTGACAACCATACATATATATCAGCGGAACAAATTATTAGTCTAAAAATAGTTGCCCCGAGATCTTGTTATAGGTATAATTTACGGGAATCTTAAACTAATCTTCCATTTAATATTATACCGTCTGTGCCTGATTCTTTTTAGGTATTCACAAAGGTAAAGTTAGAACAAAAGTCTAACTTAGATCAAAAGTCTGACTTTACTTCGTTTCTATATTCACAAAGTTAACATTAGATCAAAAGTCTAACTGGGACCAAAAGTCTAACTTTACTACTTTTCAATATTCACAAAGGTAAAGTTACACCAAAAGTTGAACTTTACTCCTAGTAACTTACTTTAGTAAATACTGAACAGTAGTAAAGTTAGACTTTTGCTTGAAGTTAGACTTTTGATCTAACTTTACATCTGTGAATCAGGCCCATAGACTCTCTAAGGAATTCTAACAATACTTTCCCTCGAGAGTCGACTCTTGTGTGACTTGGAAGTGTAGTTCCAGGGATATTGTGTGCCTGCTCTTTTTCTATACCTACATACATGCTAGCTGTATACTTGGGGATTTTTGCTTTCAAAGCACTACAATCAAAACTGCACAACCTCTTTCTGCTTCCCAGTTTTTGCTATAAAATTGAAAAGAGCTTTACCAGAGTATTATTCTTGACGCCCGGGAGATATACAAGTAAAATCCCTTGGTCTAGGTCTACTCTCTCCCCACAGCTCTGCTGTGCTGTCTCTTGCCTCCAGACCCCAACCTCCTCCTTGTGAGGTTTGAGGCTGCTCTCCGCTCCTGTGCCTGCTGCCAGCCCACTGCTCCCTGCTCCAACTGGGGCCAGACGGCCAGCAACCACTTTAACCTTTCTCAGCCATTTTTTTCTTAATTTTTCCCTGTTGTGCCACTGGTATTGTGCCCATCTGTGTCTTGCTCTAATTCCACCTCTGTTTATATTTTCTCATGCCTGCCTGTTCCTTTCGCCTTTTGCCACTGCTGCCCCTGTGGCCCCTCCCCCCCGGAATTCCTCCTAGGAATTCCCCTCAGAATTCTTAGCTCCCGCCTCCCAGTCTCGACTCCCTCCCACCTCCCATACTTAATGGCGGATGGTGCGCGGGAGGCTTGCCAAAGGCAAGCCCGTCAGCACCCATCCGCGACCCGACTGCGGCCAGTTCCAGAAACCCTGGACCTCCCACTACACGTCGCTACAACAGCATCACCCTCCTCACACTCAACCCTGGAAGACTTAGAGAATGCCAACATGCCTCACCGAACACGACCCGCGGCCAGTTCTCCTGCCTCCGCTTCCACCAGACACTCATCGCCACCATGGCCTCCAACACCGGCGACGCCAGCACCGGCAACACCCTAAAATGCATCCTTCTCAATGTATGCTCCGTACACAAACATGCCATGGAAATCTGGAACCTACTCGACTTTCTCTCTCTCCCGACATCACCTTCTTCACAGACACCTGGAAAAAAGCATCCTCTGCCCCCGACATCAGCACCGTCATCCCAGACGGATACAAGATCTAGAGTAAAGACCTCAGCAGCCACCCAGGAGGGGGGCTCGCCATCGCCCACCAGAGCACCCTCCTCCTCACCACCTCCAGCGAAACCTAGCCCTTCACTGAACACCTGCACTTCCAGGTCCAGACCACCCCCAAAGCCACACTCCAATGAACCCTTGTCTACAGACCCCTGCCCTGAACACCCATTGCCACCACCATCACTGACTTCATCGCACCCCACGCTATTCCCTCAACAAATTACATACTTATTCGAGACCTGAACTTCCACATTGACAACCCCAGCAACCCCAACTCCACTATCCTTCGTGACAATCACACCTGCATTGAACTTAAATAACTCGTCAACACACAGACCCACAGAGCAGGACACACCCTCGACCCCATCTTGGCAGCAGGAAACAGCGTCCAATTCAACCACACAATGCAGCCGCCATGGACCAAACACCACTGTGTAGACTTCACCGTCAACAAACCAAAGGCATTCAAATCAGCCCCACGCCCACCACAAAGGAACTGGAGCAAGGTTACCGACAAGCAACTTAACTGCACCCTCACCAGAGACAACCACACCTGGGAACCCGATGCAAATGACACAGCCAGAGAACTCCACGCCTGCGCAACCCTGGCAGACAATGCCCCAGGAAAGCCGCCTGGTTCACAACCGCTCGCCAAGAAGGCAGACACACATGCAGACACCTGGAGAAGAACTGGAGAAACAACAAGACAACCGAAAACCACACCACCTACAAGGACACAATTAGGGACGACCACAACCAGATCAGAGCCACCAAGAAGAACTTCATCCACAACAAAATCCTGGCCAACTCCACCGACTCCAAGGAACTTTTCAGTGTCACTCAAGAATTCATCAACCCACTCAGCGAAGCCACAGACATCACCCCATCCCAAGACTGCTGTGACAAGCTTGGAACCTATTTTCACCTCAATATCAGAAACCTCTACAACAACTTCATCGACCATCCACCAGGCACCACAGACAGTCCACTGCTCCCCAGTAACACCAGCCAGCCACCATCTCCAACTGGACACAAATCACAGCCGAAGACACCGCCTCGACCATGACAATCATCCACTCAAGGGACCCCACCGGTCCCTTCCTCCCTCACTCTACCACAGAGCTGTGGCCTCCATCGCACCTGAACTGCAATGCGCCATCAACACCACCTTCGAAAAAGGTACCTTCCCAGATGACTGGTAGCGGGCAGAAGTCAGACCTCTGTTCAGAAGCCCACAGCTGACCCCACCAACCTCAAGAACTATCAACCCATCTCGCTCCTCTCCTTCGCAGCCAAAGTGAAAGAGAAAACAGTCAACAGGAAACTGACATGATTCATTGAAGAGAATGTCGTCCTCGACCCATCCCAATCCGGATTCCAAAGAAACCACAGCACAGAGACTGCCCTACTCGCCGCCATATACGACATCCCCACCCTCCTGGACCAAGGCCACTAAGCAGCCCTCATCCTACTTGACATATCGGCAGCCTTTGACACCGTCTCCCACCGCACACTAGTCGCCAGACTACACAACGTAGGCATACAAGGAACAGCTCTGGACTGGATCCGATCATTCCTTACTGGAAGAAGCCAGAGGATCAGATTCAACATCTACATGGCCCCCCTCGCAGCCATCGTCTGACAACGCGGCCTCAACATCGTACCCTACGCCGACTACAACCAGCTCATCCTCTCCCTCACCAAAGAACCCACCACTGCCAAACTCAACTTCCAGAAAGGAATGCAAGACATCACAGTCTGGATGACCAACAGCTGCCTGAAGCTCAACGCCGAGAAGACAGAAGTCCTCATCCTCAGTACCACCCCTTCTGTATGGGACAGCACCTGGTGGCCGACCACCCTCGAAAGCCCACCTACCCCCTCAGACCACGCCAAGAACCTTGGCATCGTACTTGACTCAACACTCACCATGAACCGACAGGTCAATGCAGTCACCTCCAGCTGCTTTAACACCCTCCACATCCTCAACAAGACCTTCAAGTGGATCCCCCTGAGTCAAGGAAGACAGTCACTCACGTACTCATCACCAGCAGACTGAACTATGGGAATGCACTCTACGCCTGCCTCAACAAGTCCCTACTCCGCAAACTCCAGACAATACAGACCACCGCTGCCAGACTTGTCCTCTGCATCCCCCAGCACAAACACATCAGTCAACACCTACGAAGTCCCCACTGGCTCCCCGTGGAGAAAAGAGTCACTTTCAAAATCCTCACTCACGCCTACAAATGCCTACACAACAACGGACCCAAATACCTCAAAGTTAGAACTGGGGGCCTCCAGTTGGCAGAGGTAGGTACCTTTGACCAAACAGGGACTCTTGCTTCTAAGTTAGGGAAAGGGAATTACACTGATGGATAACCCCCTGCTCACCCCCTTGGTAGCTTGGCATGAGCAGACAGGCTTATCTCAGAGGCAGTGTGTTAAGCATATGTGAACACAAACAGTAATACAGTGAAAGCACTACAGATGGACACCACACAGGTTTTATAAAAAATAAGTATTCTTTGTATAGACTTAACACAAGACCACACACGGCAAAAATCCACACTACTGTACTCAAAATAGACATAAAGATGGTAGAATTCACTTAGTTCAAATTGATGATAAATGCGACACAGTTCTCACAACAGTACCTTGCTTCAGGGGAGACAATGCGTCACGCCTCAATGCTTGCGCAGAGTAGGGGATGCGTCTTGGTCTATTTCATTTTAGCAGAAGAGCTATTCCATCACTATTTGTGGCTAAGGTCTGCGATTGCAGAGCCTGCGTGCAATTTGATACTGTCATGCTGACTGGGCTAGTGCACCCACATGCCAGTCCCTAAACCTTCCCTTTTCTTCATATCAGACACCCCTATGGTAGGCCCAAGGGCAGGGTGCATTGTAAGTATAAGGTAGGACATGCCCTGATGTGTGTGGCATGTTCTAATAGTGAATTAGAGCCATTTTTGTTTTTCACTGTTGCTTGGCTACCTGTTCTCTATAGGCCAGAATGGGCAGTTAGAATATTACATTCTTATCAATCAATCAATCAAAGACATTTGTAGAGCACACTACTTACCCGGAGGGTCTCAAGGCGCTTGGGGGGGGGGGGAGGGGGTGCTGCTACTGCTCGAACAGCCAGGTCTTGAGCTTCTTCCTGAAGGAGAGGTGGTCTTGGGTCAGGCGCAGGTCGGTCGAGAGGGAGTTCCAGGTCTTGGCGGCCAGGTAGGAGAAGGACCTTCCTCCTGTTGTCGTTCTTCAGATGCGGGGGACTGCGGCGAGGGCGTGACTGGCTGATCGGAGATGGCGTTTGGGAGCGTAGAAGTTGATGCGGTTGTTGAGGTAGCTCGGGCCTTGATCGTGTAGGGCTTTGTGTGCATGGGTGAGGAGACGGAAGGTGATTCTTTTGTTGACGGGGAGCCAATGCAGGTCTCTCAGATGTCCGGAGATGTGGCTGTGTCGTGGGATGTCGAGGATGAGTCCGGCTGAGGTGTTCTGGATCCGCTGGAGTCTCTTCTGGAGCTTGGCGGTGGTTCCGGCGTAGAGGGCGTTGCCGTAGTCCAGTCGGCTGGTGACGAGGGCCTGGATGACCGTCTTCCTGGTCTCGGTGGGGATCCACCGGAAGATCTTCCCTAGCATGCGCAGGATGTTGAAGCATGAAGAGGAGACGGCGTTGACTTGTCTGGTCATGGAGAGGGAGGAGTCCAGGATGAAGCCCAGGTTGCGTGCGTGGTCTGTCGGTTTGGGTGCGGTGCCCAGGGCGGGGGGCCACCAGGAGTCGTCCCAGGCGGAGGGCGAGGAGCCCAGGATGAGGACTTCCGTCTTCTCTGAGTTCAGTTTCAGGCGGCTGGTCGTCATCCACTCGGCTACGTCTTTCATCCCTTCGTGAAGGTCGGCTCTGGCGGCAGCGGGGTCATTGGTCAGGGAGAGGATCAGCTGGGTGTCGTCCGCGTAGGAGATGATGTTGAGGTTGTGTTGGCGTGCGATGGCCGCGAGGGGGCTCATGTAGACGTTGAAGAGGGTGGGGCTCAGCGAGGATCCTTGAGGGACGCCGCAGATGACTTCGGTGGCCTCTGACTTGTACGGTGGTAGACGGACTCTCTGTGTTCTTGCGTCGAGGAAGGTGATGATCCATTCCAGTGCCTTCTCCTGGATTCCGACGTTGCTGAGGCGCTGCACTAGGGTGTGGTGGCAGACAGTGTCGAATGCCGCGGAGAGGTCTAGGAGGATGAGGGCCACTGTTTCTCCGTTGTCCATCAGGGCTCGGATGTCATCGGTGGCAGCGATGAGGGCGGTCTTGGTACAGTGGTTGGCTCGGAAGCCAGACTGTGAGCGGTCGAGGGATCCATTTGTCTCGAGGAAGGCGGCCAGCTGTTTGTTGACGGTCTTCTCGATGACTTTGGCTGGAAACGGGAGGAGCGAGATGGAGCGGTAATTCTTGAGTTCGGTGGGGTCCGCTGTAGGTTTCTTGAGTAGGGCGCTGAGTTTGGCGTGCTTCCAGCTCTCCGGGAAGGTGGCGGTGTCGAAGGAGGTGTTGATGATGTCCCGCAGGTGGGGTGCGATGACAGCGTCGGCCTTGTTGAAGACGTGGTGAGGGCAGGGGTCGGTTGGAGATCCGGAGTGGATGGAGTTCATCATGCGGACGGTGTCTTCGGTGCTGATCGGAGTCCAGATGTGCAGGGTGGTGGTGGGGGGCGGTGGTTCGGTCGTGGCGTTTGTCGGTTGAGTGCTGAAGCTGTTGTGTATGTCCGCGATCTTGTTGTGGAAGTAGGAGGCGAGGGAGTTACAGAGGTCTTGCGATGGGGTGATGTCGTTGTTTCCGGCGTTGGGGTTGGAGAGCTCTTTCACGATGTTGAAGAGTTCCTTGCAGTTGTGTGCGTTGTTGTCCAGCCGGTCCTTGAATGCAGTTTTCTTGGTGGCGCGGTTCAGTTGGTGGTGCTTCCGGGTGGCAAGCTTGAGGGTGGTCATGTTGTCCGGTGTTGGTTCCCTTCTCCAGGCTTTCTCGAGGGCTTAGCAGTTCTTCTTGGAGCTCTTGAGTTCGTCGGTGAACCATGGGGCCTTCTTTCTGCCGGGTCTGCTGGGCGGGGCCCTCAGTGGGGCGAGTTTGTCCGTGCAGTTGATGCTCCACTTCGTGAGGTTGTCGGCGGCCTGGCTGGGGTTCGCTGAGCTGGCGGGAGGATGCTGGCTCAGGGAAGCGGCGAGCTGGTCGGCTGTGATCTTGTTCCAGCTTCTTCGAGCAACCTGTTGCTAGTGGTGGTGGATCGTCGTTCTTTTGAAGGTGAAGTGTACGCAGCTGTGGTCCGTCCAGTGGAGTCCGGTGGCGTGGCTGAAGGCGATGTCTTTGCTGGATGAGAAGACGGCGTCGAGTGTGTGTCCGGCGAGGTGGGTGGGGGTGGACACCAGCTGCTTGAGACCGAGGTTGGTGAGGTTGTCGAGCAGGGTGATGGTTTTGCGGTCGTTGTTGTTCTCCAGGTGGAAGTTGATGTCCCCCAGGAGGATGTAGTCAGCGGAGGGGAGGGCATGCGGGCTGATGAAGTCGGCGATGTCCTCGCTGAATTGTGTGCGTGGTCCCGGGGGTCGGTAGATCAGGGTGCCTCTGAGGGTGGTTTTGGGGTCCGTGTGGATCTGGAAGTGCAGGTGTTCGGCGGTTGTCAGGGTGTCGTCGGTGTTGGTCTTGATGCGGATGGTGTCCCTGTAGATGATGGCGATGCCTCCTCCAGTCTGGTTGTCGTGGTCTCTTCGGGTGATCTTGTAGCCCTCTGGGATGGCGATGGCGATGTCGGGCGCTGAGGAGTCGTTCATCCAGGTTTCCGTGAGGAAGGCGACGTCAGGAGCTGTGGTGTCGAGGAGGTTTCAGAGTTCGATGGCATGTCTGTGGACGGAGCGGGTGTTGAGGAGGATGCACTTCAGGTGGTTGCTGCTGGTGTTCGGCTTGGCGGGTGTTGGTGCGGGACAGGTCTGGATGCAGGTGAACTTGCAGGCGTGGCAGCTGAAGGGTCCGTGGGTTCGTCTCGGGGTGGCTCGGTAGCAACCCAGGATTCGGCCGGTGTTGAGTGCGTTGAGGGTGGCGGCGTCGTACGTCCGGCGGGTGGGCTGGTGTCTGCGGGGCCCAGGGGTCCTGGCACTGGGTGCGGTCCAGGCGCGGACGGTGCAGACGGGCTTACCTTTGGCGCCCCTTCGGCGCGCAATCGGCGCGCACGCTGCGCGTTGGCCACTCTGCCATAAGAGGAGAGTGGAGGGGGCGGAGCGAGGGAGGGGCAGCTGGGAGGCGGGAGCGGGGCGGCGAATGGGAAGGCTCCTAGTGGAGGGGGGTGGGGCAGCAGGGGATCAGCGCCGGGGAGCGGGGAGGTGGCGGGGGCACAGCAGGAAAAAAACGGCGGGAAAAACGGCGGACTGGGCAAGAGACTGGCAGGAAGAAAAAAGGCTGGGCAAAGCGGGGCAAAGGGGGGACAGACGAAAGTGCAGAGGCGGAGGCAGGAACAAAAGGTCACGCAGGCAGCAGAAGCGGCGCTGCGCTCCAGAAGCAGAGACCACGCCTCGTGGTCAGGGGCACAGCTGCGAGCAGCGGCGGGAACGGGGCAGCAAGGGCACACCCACGGGGAGTGTGCGCAGTGCGTGGAGGAGTGACCGGCCCAGAGGCACAGAGGTACACATTCTTATAATCCTAACTAACTCAGAAAACATGGTAGAAATTCCAGTTTAGTATGCCTGGACTCAGAATGATAAAATACATCCTTTAGGGAAGTTGATTTTAACATTCTGTGTTTGAAAATACCAATTTTAGAAAGTAGGTATTTTCTTGTCCAACTATTCAAAGCCTGCCTCTGGTAGGTTGTGTATTCCTTGTCTGGTGTTTTTGAGTGACAGGGGGTTGGAATTCACAGAGACAGAATGAGTCAGCCCAGTGGTGAATAGAGAGATCTGCATCTAGATGGGTGGGATGAGTTGCACCTGAACCTTCAATAGGGCTGTGCCTGCCTTCCACAATGCCGGCTCCACCTCCTGGGGAGTGACAGATGTCTCTGCCCTGCACAGTGAATGAAGAGAAGGAATCTTGTCAACAAAGTGCTCCATGGCTGTGCTTTCCCTCCACAATGCCGGCTCCACCTCCTTTTGGGCGTCTGATGTTTCTTCCCTGCACTGTGAAAGGAAAGAAGGAGTCCTGTAAACAGAGTGCTTCAGAACTGGTTTGGACTGGGCAAAGGCCCCTCCTACTGTGAGAGTTGTGTACCTTCATTTTGTGATGTGTTTGTCTCTTGTGTGTACTCATACACTGAGGGCCGGTCTGTCAATTACTCTGGGTACTGAGTGTGTGTGGAACTTTGTAGACCCTACGGTGAGTGTTGTGTACCCTAAATCTGTGCTGTTTTACTCTGTAACATGCACTCATACATTGAGGGCCGCTCTGTAAAATACTCTGTGTAATCTGTGTGTGCACCCTTGTAGAACCTACTGTGAGTGTGGTGCACCCTCATCCTGTGCTGCGTTCCTATGTAACGTGTACTTGTACACTGGGGCGGCTCTGTAAAATACTCTGGATTCTCTATGTGCAGCCTTTAGAACCTACTGTGACTGTTGTGTACCCTCATTTTGTGATGCGTTCATCTGTTACGTGTACTCGTATGCTGAGGACAGCTTTGTAAAGTACTCTGGGTACTCAGGGTGTGGGCCTTGTAGAACCTAGGGTGAGTGCTGTGACCCTCATACTGTTCTGTTTTACTCTGTAACATGTACTCGTACATTGGGGGCTGCTCTGTAAAATACTTTTGGTATTCTGAGTTTGCACCTGTGTAGAACCTACTGTGAGTGCAGTGTACCCTCATTCTGTGCTGCGTTCTTCTGCAACATGTACTCTTACACTACTCTGTGTGTGCACCCTTGTGGAATCCAGTGGGAGTGCTGTGTACCCACATTCTGTGCTACCTTTTTCTGGAAGGTAAACTTTTACACTCACGCCCACTCTCCTGAATTCTCTGGATGCTCTCAGTGTGGACTCTTGTAGAGTCCACTGTGGGAGTGGGTGTGGTCTCTTTCTGGGCCATGTTCCCCTGAAAAATAACATTGTACCTGCGGGCAGATACTTCAGGACACCTGGCACACCCTTGCATAATCAGCTTTTACTATTGGCTGTTGGACACTTGTGTGGCACTACACATTTGTGCCCCTGTAGACATCTATGATGATAATTAAATGGACTCAATGTGTTGCATCACTTTGAGACACTCTGCTGCACTTTCTGACATGCACAACACCTTGGCAATAGCTCCCTGAGGGTTGCATGACTGCAGTCTGTGCTGCATGTCTCTATATAGTATAGTCATTCACTGAGGTCTGCTGCTGCCAGGGACCACCAGCAAACAAGCGACAGAACCAGAGACGGAGAGAATCACAGGAGGATATACTGCTGGTGGGTGGGCAAGTGCTGAGAAGTGCTTAACACAGAAGAAGGATACCCTGAACCATCCCTGTAATGCAGGGTCTAGAGAGCCAATGAAGCAGAGAGAAGCCGCCTCTTCATTCTCAATAAAGCACGCACTATGGAAGCAGAACTATAATACTTGTAAACCTGTTTCTTGTTTTCAGGTTAAGATGATGCTGACCTCCGTATAAGTGCATATATTTGGGTCATGTAGAAATGCATTTTTTTTTACATTTGTTTACTGCATGTGTGCACACAAGTGCAGTTCTCCAGTGATCGCCTGAATGGAAGGCTTCAATGAGGTTATGAGGCCACATCTATGTATATGGGCTCGCCGACACACCTTGGGCCTGGGTGCCTGCATCTGAAATGGTGGCATGGCCTTTGTGATGTCTGCCTTGTCTAAAACGCCTTCTTTTTGCTGAATAATAGCATGGTTGAGCCCTTAGATCTAGAAGGTCTCTCCTCTGGAAAGCACCTTTGAGGTTCTCCAGAAACTTCACTCCCTCCTTTGAGGACCAGTGATGGTCACTCTTTTCTTCCCCTGAGGCCCCCTGCAGCCCCCTGTCTGTCTTTGAGGCCCTTCTCCACCCCCTACTCATCTTGTAACTTTGTTTTACGAATGCAGACTTCAAGTGAAGGGCTTTATTGCTGGAACAGAGAAAACATTCTTCCCTGTCTTGTTACATTTGTTCTTCTGAGCTTCTATGTTTCTTTTGTAGTTTAAATAGGGGTCAAATATTCTCCCAGTAGGTGTTTGAACAACTTAGAAAGATACAATTTATCAATTATTTAAATGGGGAGTGGCCACCCAACCCATTTGCAAATGTTTGTAGCTGTTGGATCCCTGCCGCAGCAACTCTGTCCTTGTGCAGCAGATAACACGGTTTGTGAGTAAAGTTCCTGTAAATGAAACCTCTTCTGTTGTTTGTATGTGTCTGCCCATAAATATACTCCCTTGAAGAGTCCATTATGAGTGCTGTCCCCTCCTTCTACAAAGTATAGTCCTTCACCCAGGACACAGTGTACACTATTGAGGAATCCATTTGGAGAGTTGTCTGACTACTTCATCTTCAGCATGTCTCTGCAGAGCACAATATTTCACCTATCATTGCTGAGATAAAACTATGGGTGGGGGAATAACTTATTTCCACATAGAATCTTAGGGCAATTTACAGACTTCATTTCCTGAAAGGTTGCAAAGTTATCCATCTGTGCCTGCTATTTATAGTTCTTGAAAGTGAGATTTTTTGAAAAAGATAAATTCAGCACAAAAGTCTTTTCAGTCAGTCTTCTTTAGAAAAGGATAGTTTTGCTGATGGTTGTCTTGTAATCTACAATGGTTGCTAGGCTGCCAACCTTCCCAAAGTGTGAAGAAAGCTCCATAGGACCGCTAACCAGACCAATGCTCATTACTAAACTAAAGTAAATGGAAAGCCTTTGGAAATCCCATCACTTGTCTCTTGAATCTTCTTAACTAGGATTAGAATTATTAGTGTATTGTACAATTTTTAAGTGAATCATTTGCTACTCACTCCATCCAAGTCCTGGCATGCACTTTGTGCTGTAATGAGACTTCAGCCTGATTTACATCTCGGCGGACAGGTTACTTTATCACTATGGTGACAGGTATCCCGTCCGTCAAAATATAAATCACATGATATCCTATAGGATTTATATTTCTGCGGACAGGTTATCTGTCACCATTGTGATGGATTAACCCATCCACAAATATCTAAATCAGGCCCTCAGTCTCTGGCCAGAGGGGTCATGTGGGTATCTGGGCACAGGGTCTCTTCTGAATCTAGTACTGACTCTGCACTCTGTCTCCAGTTACAAACATGGCGTTGAGTATGGACCACCGTTGAATGGCCACAGATTTAATAACAAATCTGATGTGAAGAAAACAACAAGACAACCCGTGACAATGGGACAAGCATCCGACATAGTATCTCAATTGTCTATCCGCCAGTCAGTGGCAGATAGACATTTTTTATATGCCATACTAGCCAAATTAAAGCTGACACATTGCACCACAATGTGTGAATGACTCAGGCTCAGTCCTTAGGTAATATTTACTAAGCCACGTAAGGGGTGATTGGTGATGCCTTGGGTGACTTTGTAAAGATGTGTTATGTAATAACACAGCTGTGCTGTGTTGCTTTACATTTTGTGATAGCAGGCATCGCATGGTGGATCATGGGCATTCCCACACATTGCCAGGATTATGTTCCACTTGAGCGTGAAATAACAAGAAGACAGATTTTGACTTTTCCTTATTACAATGTCATTCTATTCGTGATGCATTCTGCATCATACATAGAAAGAGGAAATTGCCTCTTAGAATTGTTTTTGTGCAGGAGGGTATCGGTTGCACCATACACCAAGGTGCAAGAGAGCCTGGATTAGCAGGAGGCAGCACACGGTGCCCCAGTGCAAGGAGGGAGCAGCGGTGTCTGCTATCAGGGAGATATGGTGCATTTCTGCTCTCTCTGTTTCACGCAATGGAGTCCTGCAAGTTGCCTTGGTGCATCTTGTTGTGTTAAACTTTAGTACATGAGCCCCTTAATGCACAGGTCGACACAAATGTAGTCAACCCAATGTACTTACAATACAAATTTGTTGAAATAAAAAAGACACCTCAATACCCTATGTACAAACAGTCTCATAATTACTAAGCCAACTACAAAATAGTGCAGCTGTGTAAGTATCAGTGAAAGACTGAGGCAGGATGTAAGAGAGGGAGAAACATTTGATAACAAACCTTAAAGCCCCTCGAGCACCCACTTAAGAAATCCATTTTAGGAGTCAGTCTAGGGGTCCATCAGGGCAGTGGGGTCTATGGTCTAGACAGGAGTCTGTGAGGGGGGTGCTTCCCACAGTCACTCCCACTTAAGAGGGCATATAATGACTTGAGAAAGCAATAGAGAGAAAGCAGCCTCATTGACAATCAGGATTTTTTTTTTTTTACCAAATGCATCCCATGACATATGGAATAATGGGCAGAAGACAATCATACCCCTAAACCAATAGATGGGGAAGTATGCAAGGCCTATCAACAATAGACCAGATCTTCATCGTATAACACATTGCCCACATATTCTCCATCCCACTTTGGCGCCTTCTTAGACTAATGTCAAGCATAACAGCTGGTGGAAAGGGAGCTTCTGTGGTTCAGATAGACAGTCTGTGGGCATGCGTCAGGCCCTTCTGAGGATAGCAAAGAGCCTCCACTCAGACTCAATGGCACAAGTTAGAGTAGGCACCAACAGATCAAGATGTGAGTTGTTTTCCTCCAACAGAGGTGATAAGCAAGGTTGGAGCTTGATAATTCTGCAACTCGACCTCAAAATCCAGCAGCTGATAATGCCATTTTCCTGGGATCAACTGAAAATGGTGTAAAGCCAAACACGCAACAAGCAAAAGGTACTGTGCTAAAGATCCTATAAAAATCGATGCTTTAAAGTCCAAGGTTATGGTTTGGTTGCCATGATACAACAGGGCGTGACATACACCAATAACCCTGTTAAATCCTGTCTCAGTAGTAAAAGGCCCTCAAGTATCTGGCAGCCACTGTATCCAAGTCACTAGCCTCTAAGAAACATTTTGATGTCAGACTAAAAAGGGCAGAGAATACACCAAAGGCTATTTCAAAATTTGATAAAGGTCATGGCAACGTGCACCTACAAACAATTGAAGCTGTGGTGGAGAATAAAGCAGGAAGAATAAAAGGCTACTGACTGAAGTTGGATCGCAGACATCAACCTGAGCAAAAGGTCAATTAGAGAGGTATGTGTGGAAGAAATTTCATGGACTCATGAAATACACAACAACTGCAGCACTGGACTCAGATCTAGAGCATGCATCTGTTGAAAATAGAGCAGTAAATGCCTTGCACCACACCATCAGACGAAAATTTAGCCAGATCAGCCATCACATCGACAGAGATGGGAGGAGATGCTAAACTCTAAACCCCGCTGGTGTATCAAGGCAAAGAACTCACTCACCAAAACATAGTAGGACCTTACAAGTCTTTCATGCAGTGCAACACCCAGCAAAACCAGTTTCAAACACCACTGACACAATGAGTACCAGAAAAGTACCAAAATGTATTCCAGCATACAAACAAGGAAGACAGCCTCCTGTCCACTAGTCCTTATGTCAGGAAGGAAACAAACTGAGTGAATGCTGATCTTCCTTCTGGCTCAGGATATTGAAGAATGTATTGCATGAAGGAGCTAGAGGAGGGCTGACAAAGACATGCCAACAAACTAAAGGGCAACAGACTGAAAGTTCCAGATGCTTGATGGTGAGTATCCTCCAGCGTCATCTACAAAACCCACAGACAGAAAAGAGGGAAAGCAAGGAAAGAAACCAGAAAGAAAGAAAAGGCTTCTCCGATATTTTCTGATAACCTTACTTCTAGAACACTATCCACGCTTTTATCTTCCTCAATAGACCTCCTCTCCCTGCTGCAGTTCTTTGTATCACGCTGCCTTCTTCATTCCTCACACAGTGGAACAATATATTTCATTATTTTAAACTTCAGTCATAAAAGGCCAAACACTGAAAGCTTAAATACAATCTGGGCTAAACTGGCGTGGATAAGGATGCTGGAGGCTGTTCATCTAAGGTCTGAATCATGTGAGTGAGTGTCACCAGATTCATCAGTTTCCAAGACAAAGGGGTTGAATGGCCATTGGTGAGGTATGGATGTTGATGATTTTATTCAAACCTCTAGTTACTCTTTATTTTCAGTTCTTTTCCCTCACTGCTCCACATTTTTGTGGAGGAACAATCAATGCAGTCAACAATCAAATGCTTTACTTGTTCCCGTAACATTTAACATAGAATGTCTAATGTATATGTTTCTGCCCAACTGTGGGGCATTGTAGTTTGTGCACAGCAGCAAAAGGAAATTCCATCCTAGATGATGCAATGAAGCAAGAGCTCATGATACATGATTGGAAAATTGACTCCGGACGCGTGAAGGATTTAGTATCATCAGTGGAAGATGTGGAAGAGCCTGACATGAAGGGGGAAACACAAATCCCCGGACTAGGCTGGATGCAGCGCTTTGAAAAGAATCATGAAATCATAACTTTTTAAAAGATTTGTTTCGTGCAATCTTATATTATTGATCTGTACTGTCTCATCACATAGGTGTTGGTGGTTGGTAGTTGCCAAAGACACGAGAAACCTTTATTCATTGCACGTAAGTAAGGAGTAAGGATTATGTGGAGTTATTCTGCTTACATTTACAGAGAAGGGGAACACAAATGTGTCCCTCTTTCAGCCGTGGAAGCCTCTTTCTTCTCATGTCTTTCCTCCATATAGAGTATTTCATTTGTGTTACTCTCTGTAAGCTAAAGTAGTGGCAATGCTATCTCCTGCATACTTGGGTGAAGAGGTATCTACCCTAGCTAATTTGATGATTGACACATGGTCTCAGACCATCTTCAAGAGATTGGTATGGCATTGTTTTTTTTTCCAGAATTGATCTTGTAATAGCAAACTCAGTCCACTTCTGATAGGCATTGAGCAGTTTCAAGCCACTAGTAAGGTGAAATCTAACCTTGCCTTCTAGAATCATAGCTTCTGTCACATAATCTCATTTGTCAACATTGGCCTATGAGAGTCATCATGTGTCAGACAAGCCCCTGATTACTTAGTACCTTGATCCAAGGATGTTGGAAGATTATCTTAGAAACATCTCATCATAAAAATGAACTGCATTATATAATATATGGTTTCTGTCACGTGAAGCGTTCGGGAACACAGCTACCATATTCTCTATTGATGGGTTTTGTGAATTGTTCTTTTGAAGCATTGATGATGACATATGTTCCTGGTGTGTTCTTATAACACATATCATTCATCCGAGATATGTGAATCTGGTATAACATTGAACTGTGAGTGTCTCATTTTGAAATGTTAGATTCTTAACTTCTTTCAACTATTGTTACTATTTTTATGTTGGAGATGACAAATTCTTAACAATTATATTCAATACAAATATGCAAGAAAAATCTGAATTTGTAGTGGTATTTATAACATAAAAGAAATCAAATTATGAATGTTCTTTCTTTGCTGGAAACTGTATGTACATATGTCGAAATTAAACGCATTTGAAAAACAGGAGTTCCTTATTAGTGTGCCTATGTTTTTTTTAATTATAAACTAAATTCTAATTTTCTAAGATATGTTATTACCATGTCTTATTTTGTTTTTAAGATTGACAATACATTTCTTTATTATTATTATTATTATTATTATTTCCCCCTTTTTGCTTTTTAGTTTTTAGAAGAGTGCAACATTTTGAACATTCTCCTAAAGGTGCACTTAGAAGAGTATTTGCAAGTGTGGCACTGTTTTTTAAACCAAGGGCAAATGTATATTGCTGAAATGTGGTGATGTTTTTGCTGTTACATTTGCAGTGTTTAGTGTACAATACATGCCCAAGAACATACAGGTACCTTCCTCCCTTCACACATATAAGACATTAAACATGCCTACAGTGTTTTGCCATAAATCATTTTTTAACAACAGCCTTCGGCAACACAGCATATTTAATATACATTTAGGGACCAATTAACAAGCACATCTATGAGTATGAGAAGTAATAATACAGTAGTACTCTTTTAGGTACTTTTACATGCTTTTGTGAATTGGACCAAGATATCCAACTCCATATTAAAGTTGTGAACTCCCAAAATCAGGCTAGATTTTGGGTGCCCCACTCCAGCAACATAAGCAAAAGTGTAAAGAGGGTGCAGAGTATGTGAATATCCCATGGATCTTGGCATTTTATTCCAATTTTAGATGTTATGGTGTTAATTTAGAAAGGCATGTAATAGTACAAAAACAGTACCACAGGAGTACTCATTCTCCACTATGGGCCTCGTTACGATACGGTTTGGACTGAAACCAACGGCTTGTTGATTGCCGTCCAAAAGGTATCTACTGCTGTAGTCCGACTGACGCACTACGATGTGTGCGGTCAGAGGCAGCAGTCAGAAGGACAGACCGACTCAATTCAACAGGCTCATGGAGCCTGCTGGTTGATTGGAAACTCCTCATAATCCCTTAGGAACGGTGTTTCCTCCATCAGGATTATGATGTTGGTTTCTGATAGCCTTTTATTGACGGCCTTTCTGACATAGAAATGCTATCAAAAAGTGAGTTTGGGGGCCCCTAGTAGGGCTCCCTCCCCCCATGGCCCTCTGCTGACCTTGGGGGGCACCTATGGTGCTGGAATAGTGACAGACCGAGTAAGGGATGAAGATTGAATGGATGACAGAATTTAATCGGGAAATGGTGGATATCAATGAGTGGATAGAAGGATAAAAAGGTGAATAGATAGATTATTGGATGGATGAGAAAAGCAAGCTGTTCTGGAGAGGGTCGCAATGGCTTGCTTCACTTGCTTGGTGCCGTAGGAGCTGTGGTTCAAAGTGGGGTGTATTTTAATTTTCTGACTACTCCCTTGCTGCATACCTTGCACTAAAGCCAAAACAATTGCCTTGGTTTTTGTTTCTTTTGTGGGTGAGGTGATTGTATTATTCTATCCAATCTATCAGTTAAAATCTCCTTGTATTGGTTTAAATCAGCGGTCTTCAACCTGGGGGTCGCGGAGTCCTGGGAAGGGGGTCGCAGATTCTGCAGAGTGCAGTTCTGGCATTGGGCTGATCGAGGCTGCTCACGGCGGAGGCCTAATTCACACCGAGGTGTGAAAAACATCAACGCCTCATTAACAAGTAAAGGATCTTTTAAAGACCGGTCAATTACTTGGGTGTGACTGTGTGTGTGTCCCTGAAGCTGTTACAGCCGGGCTCACATACACGAATACACGAGCTGGGGGGAGCTGGGGCGGGGGGGGGCTGGGGAAGTGGCTGTAGTGTAGCCCTCTGAGTTCAATGGATGTTGCGCACCTGGAGCTGTGGGTCCTGTGACACATCCCACACCCCCAGCAGGGAGGCGCAGAGATGCCCTCCCATGAGCGGGAAAGAAGAAGCAAGACGACGCAGAGAGATACTGATTCCCCCCCCCCATGAGAGAGGCACAGAAAAGGTGGGTGGATGAATGAAGGGTGAATGGATGGATGAAAGGGTGGATGGATGAATGATGGATGTATGGATGGAAGGATGAAAGGGTGGATGGATGAAGGATAGATTGGTGAAGGATAGATTGGTGAAGGATACGCTCCCAAACGCCACCTCCGATCAGCCAACCACGCCCTCGCCGCCGTCCCCCGCATCCGAAGAGCAACTACAGGAGGAAGGTCCTTCTCCTACCTGGCCGCCAAGACCTGGAACTCCCTCCCGTCCGACCTGCGCCTGACCCAAGACCACCTCTCCTTCAGGAAGAAGCTGAAGACCTGGCAGTTCGAGCAGTAGCGGCACCCCCCCCCCCCCCCAGCGCCTTGAGACCCTACGGGTATGTAGCGCGCTTTACAAGTGTCACTGATTGATTGATTGATTGATTGATAGATGTATGGATGGAAGAATGAACGGGTGGACGGATGAAGCATGGATGGATGAAAGGGTGGATGGATGAAAGGGTGGATGGATGGATGTGTAAAAAGATGGGTGGATGAATGATGGGTGAATGGATGGATGAATGGATGGATGAAAGGGTGGATGGATGAATGATGGATGTATGGATGGAAGGATGAAAGGGTGGATGGATGAAGGATGGATGTATGGATTGGAGGATGAAAGGGTGGATGGATGAAGGATGTATGTATGTATGGATGGGAGGATGAAAGGGTGGATGGATGAAGGATGGATGTATGTATGGATGGATGGGAGGATGAAAGGGTGGATGGATGAAGGATGGATGTATGGATGGGAGGATGAAAGGGTGGATGGATGCATGGATGGATAAAAGGTTGCATGGATGAATGATGGATGGATGTGTGAAAAGGTGGGGGGACGAATGATGGGTGGATGGATGAAAGGGTGGGTGGATGGATGTATGGATGAAGGGGTGGATGGATGAAGGATGGATGTATGGATGGGAGGATGGAAGGGTGGATGAAGGATGGATGTATGGATGGGAGGATGGATGAAGGATGGATGTATGGATGGGAGGATGAAAGGGTGGATGGATGTATGAGTGGATAAACGGTTGCATGGATGAATGATGGATGGATGTGTGAAAAGGTGGGTGGATGAATGATGGGTGGATGGAAGGAAGGGTGGATGGGTAAAGGACGGGTGAATGGATGGATGATGGATGTATAGATGGATGGATGTGTGAAAAGGTGGGTGGATGAATGATGAGTAGATGTATGAATGAAAGGGTGGATGGATGAATGATAGATTGGTGAAGGATAGATGTATGGATGGAAGAATGAAAGGGTGGACGGATGAAGGATAGATTGGTGAAGGATAGATGTATGGATGGAAAAATGAAAGGGTGGACGGATGAAGGATGGATGGATGAAAGGGTGGATGGATGAATGATGGATGGATGGATGTGTAAAAAGATGGGTGGATAAATGAAGGGTGAATGGATGGATAAAAGGGTGGATGGATGAATGATGGCAGTATGGATGGAAGGATGAAAGGGTGGATGGATGAAGGATAGATTGGTGAAGGATAGATGTATGGATGGAAGGATGAAAGGGTGGACGGATGAAGGATGTACGGATGGATGTGTGAAAAGGTGGGGGGATGAATGATGGATAGATGGATGGATGAAAGGGTGGGTGAATGGATGGATGAAAGGGTGGATGGATGAAGGATTGATGTATGGATGGGAGGATAAAAGGGTGGATGGGTGAAGTATGGATGTATGGATGGGAAGATGAAAGGGTGGATGGATGGATGAATGGATACAAGGTTGCATGGATGAATGATGGATGAATGTGTGAAAAGGTGGGTGGATGAATGATGGGTGGATGGAAGGAAGGGTGGATGGGTAATGGATGGATGTATGGATGGAAGGATGAAAGGGTGGATGGATGAAGGATGGATGTATGGATGGAAGGATGAAAGGGTGGATGGATGGATGTGTGAAAGTGTGGGTGGATGAATGATGGAGGGATGTGATGAGGTCTAACAGGCGCATTTATGGTTGTCATAAGTTGATGATGAGGAGTACCAGTTTCTATAAACTTTTGTCGGAAGAAGGTCTTTACGCCTAAAAAGGTTTTACAAGGGGGTCTCGGCATTAAAAAGTTTGAAGACCTCTGAATGTTGCTATTTTTGTGTATATTCTATATTACATAACTTGCAAGTCCTCTCTTCTCTTTTTTCATTATGTCATGTAACAGATACAATCCCTAAAGTGGGCAGATCTAATCTCATTTATAAAGTAATTTTTCATGCCACATGATCTAAGTTCCATTTTACATAAGATAGTGCTATTTTTCTCTACAAGTAGAACTAATATCCAGAAATGTGTTTTTACTAATACAGAACTTTATATCTCTTTGCACAGTAAGAGCTGGGCAACATTTCTCAAGAAACTGCTTTAACTCCACTTTCAGATCTTTAGAAATACCTATGTCTCCAATTTTATAAAAACTGCAAGGCAAGTAATGTACTTTTGTCAAGTCGCACCATGCTTAAGAAATTAACAATGGGCAACCCCATTTCTAATCTAAGTGTAACAATTGGGGCCAATGTACTTACAGAGCATAACCTTCTAAATATACTTACTTCCGCTAAATCCATAAAATCCCAGTTTGTAATGTCAATTAATTCTGCTAACTATAACATGATTAGGGGGATTTTTACGATGATAAGAGATGATTTCCATGTTTTCATCCATGTGCATTATAAAAGCTTTGAAGTACGTTGGCATGATTCATTGCTCCCTGCGCAACATTGGTAATATGTGCTTTATTGTCCAGGGAGGAGCTAAAAATCATCCCCAGGTATGTATACACCTTTACTAGTTCCAGTGAATTTTTCCCTACTCACCACCTGAAATTTGGGACATTCCGTGTATGCTTACCCTTAAACAACAACATGTACTTTTTTGCAGTATTCATTTTCAGATAGTAGCTATCCAAAAACGTTTTCACACTGTTCAGGCCTTTTTCTAAACCCATCAGTGTCAGGTCTTGTGTTACCACAGCATCTGCATGGAATAAGCATGATCCTTTACCCCACTCCACACTTTTAGGGTGGGTCACCTAGGGCAGTGGACAACATACTTGTTAAATCAGAAATATAAAGTGAAAATAATAATGGAGACAATAGGCACCCCTGTTTTAGACCATTATATTAGGAGTAACTCCCTGAAACCCCCCAAAGTTCCAGACACCGGGTTGAGGAATATAAGGCAATTATCAGTCAGGAGGACCGCAGAATTCCAACACGTGTCTTCCATAATGTGGTGTAGGAAGATGGCTCTCTATAGTGCACTAAAACGAAGCACACTGTGCAGACAGTCCAGTGAGTCCCCAATGGGTTTACAGGGGCAAAATCAGATAATACTAATGTTCTATTTGTGGTAGTGTGTGCGAGCAGTTTAGGCTTATCAGAGGGTAGTGCTAAGCATTTTTTTTTACTCACAAAGGCAATAAATGAGGCACACACTCAAGAATAAATACGAGACCAATTTGCAAAAATATCTCTTGTTTTTATACGTATTTTAGGATTCAAAATCCGTACAATCAGGCAAGTTTCAGAAGATACAGTTGTAAACAGTTGCAGAAGAAATTTAAACATTGTCAAGTATTACAGTGATGGTCGATGTAGTATACACAGCGGTAACCTGTGTCACCGCCAAACATTTTTAATATTGCAGGCAATAGGGGATGGGCAGGACTGTTCAGGAAAGACACAGCAGTACCCTGCGTCACAGTTAAACACGTTTAGTACTGCAGGCAAATGGGAGATGAGGGACAGGCAGGTCAGTCTATTAAAGGCTGTCAAGGTCAGGGGTTAGAGCACACAGGCTTTTGCATTACTTGTGCCAATGGGCCCTAGGAGTAAGATTTGATCTCTACTCTTCCACAACAAAGGTCTTTGAGATCCAAGGACACAAGTGGAACAGGCAGTTCTCTTTTACCTTGCCCAAGGATGCTGGAGGCAGGGCCATGTGGAAATGTCTGTCACCCGGGTGGGCGCGCCAAAGATTGGCCTTGGTCATTCCCTCAGTGGAGCACGGTTGGGCCTAGACGGTTTCTGCCACACAGTCAACACCACTAGCCAGGAAATGCAAAAACAGGGGGTTGGGGCTGTTTCCAACATTGGTCGGAGGTGCTGTAAACTGCCCTCTTGCTGGAGTGAAGGCTGGAGCATTAGGTGGCTGGACTGGCTACCAACAAATCTTGGTTGCGGCAAAGGTTGAACAGATGGATCTCCCAAGCTGGAGGTTGTAGGGGCTCAAAGCTTTGTGGAGAGCTGGCTACCACACTTGGGGGGCTCTAGTTACTTTGCTGGGGGACCACCACCTCAATGGTCCAGGAGGCGAGCACTTCAGGGGTTATTTTGGATGTTAGTTTGACCTGCGGTGAGCTGGAGATTGGTTCCCCCAATCCAAAAGACTTCCGTTTTTTTTTGTCAAAGGCAGGCAGCCCTCCCGGGTTCTTGGAGAACAGCTGCAGGATGAAATGACTTCGGTGCAGGGATCGGAGTCAGCAGGCAGGCCGCAGGTTTGGTGCCAGGTGAGTCACATGTTCCCTTCTCCTTGCTCTTTGTGGCTCTTTGGTGTCCTTTGTCTTCTTAGGTTATCGGGATCCAAAGATGTGGGCCCAGGGGGGCCACCTAAATACTGAATCTAGAGGTGTTCAAGGGAGTGCCATGTATTAGCCAATGGGCTACCTACATTTAGGGTTACTACGCTCTCATATGATCTCCACCATTGGGAAGTGGTCATAACCTTGACTCTGGGTGGCTTATTCTATCCAAGACAAGATGGAGGAATTTAAAGAGAGGTGTCTCCATCACCTGCCCCACCTTAGGGGTGGTGCTGGCTGACTGTGGGCACTCCTTCTAGTCTAACTAATTTTTCAAGCTATCCTCCCAGCAAACGTGAAGCAAAAAAGAGGTGGGGGTGGCATCCTCTACTAGTTGTAGACACCTGAATTGAATTTCAAAGGTGGCATCGCCTTTGAGGCTTCCTGCCTTGGAATGCCATTCCAGCCGGGTGGATGGTGAGAAGCATCTCCACCCAGGGCAGGCATTGTTTCTGGCCTCTGAAAGTGAAGGTTTTCACCCCATGAGGCCAGAAACATGTCCGGTGGTGGCAGGCTGGGTAAGAAGACTAGTCAGAGGCCACACCAGTGCTTGGTAGGTTTTCAGGTGACCTTTTAAAGTTTCACCTGTGTGCATTTATTAATAAATCCTTCACTGACATCAGTGAGGATTTATTAATATGAGATGTTTGATACCAAATATCTTAGGATAGAGAAAAGCCATCATGGATCTAGGAAACTTATAATGACAACTATTCAGCCCATGCACTCTCTGTGGCTTCCCTGTGCACTTACAATATCCAAGAATGGACTGGAACTTGTAGGGTCATATCTGCTCATGCAGATATGTCCACACATGGGCTGTAGTGCTCCTTGCCTTAGGGCTATAAGGCCTGAGGTAGGGGTGACTTACCTATACCCCATGCAGTTTCTAGGGGCATGGCACACAAGGCTGGGTGCCATGTTGACTCTTCAGTTTTCTCTGCACCAGTCTGCATGGTATTGGTGAGGGGTCCCTAGAGTGGCACAATTTGTGCTCCAGCTAAAGGGGACCCTCTTTAGTACCAATGCCCAATGCAGCAGGGATACCATTTTCTATGGACTTACAGGGGTGACTAAAGTTGTGCCAACTGTGGTAGAGGTTTGGGGAAAAAACACTGATACTGAGAATCTGGTTAGCACAATGGGGGGCGGGGGTGGTTGGTTGGGATAATGCAACAAGAACCCAGTTTCTCACAAGGTCCATATTAATATTCAAATTATTTGTATTAATTAATGATAGATTCATAACATACTCTGAAATCCTACGATAACTCAACTGTGTGCACCGGCTCCCCATATCAGACAACCATACATATATATCAGCGGAACAAATTATTAGTCTAAAAATAGTTGCCCCAAGATCTTGTTATAGGTATAATTTACGGGAATCTTAACCTAATCTTCAATTTACTATTATACCGTCTGTGCCTGATTCTTTTTAGGTATTCACAAAGGTAAAGTTAGAACAAAAGTCTAACTTAGATCAAAAGTCTGACTTTACTACGTTTCTATATTCACAAAGTTAACGTTAGATCAAAAGTCTAACTTTGACCAAAAGTCTAACTTTACTACTTTTCGGTATTCACAAAGGTAAAGTTACACCAAAAGTTTAACTTTACTTGTAGTAACTTACCTTAGTAAATACTGAACAGTAGTAAAGTTAGACTTTTGCTTGAAGTTAGACTTTTGATCTAACTTTAAATCGGTGAATCAGGTCCATAGACTCTCTAAGGAATTCTAGCAATCCTTTCCCTCGAGAGTCCACTCTTGTGTGACTTGGAAGTGTAGTTCCTGGGATATTGTGTGCCTGCTCTTTTTCTATACCTACATATATGCTAGCTGTGTACTTGGAGATTCTTGCTTTCAAATCCCTACAATCAAAACTGGACAACCTCTTTCTGCTTCCCAGTTTCTGCTATAAAATTGAAAAGAGCTTTACCAGAGTATTATCCTTGATGCCTGGGAGATATACAAGTAAAAAACCCTTGGTCTAGGTCCACTCTCTCTCCACACCTCTGCTGTGCCTTCTCTTGCCTCCAGACCCCAACCTCCTCCTTGGGAGGTTTGAGGCTGCTGCCCGCTCCTGCCGCCAGCTCTCTACTCCCTGCTCCAACTGGGATCAGACTGCCTGCAACCACCGAAACCTTTCTCAGCCATTTTTTTCTTAATTTTTCCCTGTTGTGCCACTGTTATTGTACCCATCTGTGTCTTGCTCTAATTCCACCTCTGTTTTTATTTTCTCATGCCTGCCTGTTCCTTTCGCCTTTTGCCGCTGCAGCCCCTGCGGTCCCTCCCCCCCCGGAATTCCCCCTGGGAATTCCCATCGGAATTCCCAGCTCCCGCCTCCCAGTCTCTCCTCCCTCCCACCTCCCCCACTTAATGGCGGACTATGCGCGGGAGGCTTACAGTGAAAGCACTACAGATGGACACCACACAGGTTTTATTAAAATACGTATTCTTTATATAGACTTTACACAAGACCACAAACGGCAAAAATCCACAATACTGTACTCAAAATAGACATGAAGATGGTAGAATTCACTTAGTTCAAGTTGATGATAAATGTGACACAGTTCTCACAACAGTACCTCGATGCGTAAAGCAATAACAAAGAAAAGGCTCGCAGACTTGGATATGCGTTGGTTACTTGCTTCGGGGGAGATGATGCGTCACGCCTCAATGCTTGCGCAGAGTAGGGGATGCGTCTTGGTCCTTCCCGGAGAGTAGCTGCAGTGTAGATTCTCGTACTGCGGCCCGGTTACGATGCGGCAAGGTGGCACCTTGATGCCATGTGACAATCTGGTGCGTTACGATGAGATGGCGCCCTTGATGCAACGATGTGAAGACAATGCATGCACGCCCGGCGGCTGTGTGGCAAACTCCATAAAATTTTGGAGCCATCACATACCCTGCGACATGCTTTTCCAGTGATGCAACAGCCACCCTTGCAGTGGCGACACGCTTCTCCAGTGATGCGTCGGGTAACAGCTTTGACGAAGGCACGCTTCTCTGGTGATGCAACGGCGACCTTTGTGGCGGCGACGTGCTTCTCCGGTGATGCGATGGCAACAGCTGTGACTGCAAAACGCTTCTTCTCGATGCGTTGTCCTTCCAGCTCCTAGCGACACACAGGCTTCTGCAGATGAAATTCCCAGCAAGGATATTCAGAGGGGAGCTGATGGGGAAGTATTTTGTCCCTGAGACTTCAGCAAGAGGCAAGCACAAGTTCAAGCCCTTGGAGTAATATTCTGCAAGATGATGAAAGTTCCTCAAAAGTTCCTTCTCTCCTTGTCACTGAAGACACTACTGTAGGCCAACCCAGCAATACAGCACACTGGCAGGGGGCAGTACAACTTCTACAGCTTCCTTGGTGCTTCTCCTTGGCAGAGGTTTGTCTTGTTTTTCAAGAAGTGATCTAAAGTCCTGGGGTCTAAGTTCCAATATTTATACTAGCAAATCCTTTGTCCTCTGAAGGCAGAGGGTCCTGTACCCAGTCCAAACCAGTTCTGTGCAGTCCTGCAGCACTTTGTTTACATGAGTCCGGCTTTCCTTTGGCAGGGTGGGCCAGGGTTATCAGACACACCACAGGAGGTGGAGCCAGCATTGCGGAAGGCAGGCACAGCCCTATTCAGACCCAGGTGCTACTCCTACCACCTATCTGCATGCAGATAGGTCTATTCAGCCTTGTGCTGACTCACCCTGTCTCCTGGAATCGTCCAGCCCCTGTCACTCACAAAACCAGACACACAATACACAAGCTAGCAGAGGCAGGCTGGATGGTTAGGCAATAAAATACCTACTTTCTAAAAGTGGTATTTTCAAACACAGAATGTTAAAACCAACTTTACAAAAAGGTGTATTTTATCATTCCGAGTTCAGGCATACTAAATTTGAATCTCTACCATGTTCCCTGGGTCAGTCAGGATTATAAGATGTTATAATCAAACTTCCCAATCTGGCCTATGGGGAACAGGTAGCCTTGCAATAGTGAAAAACGAAAATGCGTTTAATTCACTTTTAGGACGTGCCACACACACCAGGGCATGTCCTACCTTATAATTACAATGCACCCTGCCCTTGGGCCTACTTAAGGGGTGTCTGATATAAAGAAAAAGGAAGGTTTAGGAACTGGCAAGTGGGTGCACTTCCCAAGTCGACATGGCAGTACTGGACTGCAGACAGGCTCTGAAATGGCAGGCCTGAGACCCACTTTACAAGCTGCTTCTGTGGGTGGCACAACCAGTGCTGCAAGCCCAACAGCAGCATTTGATTTACAAGCCCTGGGCACACATGGTTCACTGTAGTAGGGTCTGACAAGTAAATCAAATAACCCAATCATGGAGCTACTAATCAATACATCAATTTAACATAGGGAGCATTTGCACTGTGGCCCTGAATATCAGTGGCACAGTGCCCAAAGCATCTAACCAGCTAAACAGACCAAAAACAGAGGAGGCAATCATTAAAAAATGGAAGGGAGACTCACGCCAATGATACCAGGTCTAACACTCAATGACAGAATCAACTTCCACGTATCCAAAAGAAATCACCTATCTGCCAACCTCGCACTGGCCGAAACCCTGTGCATCCACAGAGCCGGAGCAGGTGGATGATCCTTCTCTCACTTTGCAGCCAACACCTGGAACGTGCTACCTGCAGACATCAGACGCACTCCCTCCCCGAACACCTTCAGGAAGACCCTAAAGACCTGGCTCTTCGGCTAAACAGATATGTGCTTCGAGACCCTCATGGGTGAGTAGCGCACTTACAATTCCCTGATTCATATCAGCAAAGCTCCACTGGCCGAATTGGATGTTCCCTTCCATTTTACTTTAATACATTGTGCTAAATTCACAGGACGCAAATTAGTTTGAAATGACTAGGTTATATTTCATTTTAGCAGAAGAGCTATTCCATCACTATTTGAGGGACTTACCGCACAGCTAAAAACATGATAATTATCAAGAGTGTGAGCGTATGAACTCCAGGTTTTTTGGATGCAAATTATGTCTGCTCCTTTTAGACCTGGCACCATTGGCCTGGGTCTCCCTTCCATTTTTGCTGTTGCCTCATGTGTTTTTGCTGGTGTTAAATGCTTTGCGCACTGTGCCACTGCTGTCCAGTGCCACAGTGCGAGTGCTCCCTATTGTAAATTGATGTATGGATTAGTGATTCCATGATTGGCTTGTTTGGCTTACTTGTCAGACCCTAGTACAGTGCACTGAGTGTGCCCAGGGCTTGTAAATCCAAATGCTGCTTGTGGGCTTGCAGCACTGGTTTTGCCACCCACGGAAGCAGCCGTGTAAAATGTGTCTAAGGTCTGCCATTGCAGAGCCTGTGTGCAGTTTGGTACTGTCATGCTGACTGGGCAAGTGCACCCACATGCCAGTCCCTAAACCTTCCCTTTTCTTCATATCAGACACCACTATGGTAGGCCCAAGGGCAGGGTGCATTGTAAGTATAAGGTAGGACATGCCCTGATGTGTGTGGCATGTCCTAATAGTGAATTAAAGCCATTTTCGTTTTTCACTATTGCATGGCTACCTGTTCTCCATAGGCCAGAATGGGCAGTTAGAATATTACATTCATATAATCCTAACTGACTCAGAAAACATGGTAGAAAATCGAGTTTAGTATGCCTGGACTCAGAATGATAAAATACATATTTTAGTGAAGTTGATTTTAACATTCTGTGTTTGATAATGCCAATTTTAGAAAGTAGGTATTTTCTTGTCTACCTATTCAAAGCCTGCCTCTGCTAGGTTGTGTATTCCTTGTCTGGTGTTTTTGAGTGACAGGTTTGGGAATTCCAAGAGACAGAATGAGTCAGCCCAGTGGTGAATAGAGAGATCTGAATCTAGATGGGTGGGATGAGTTGCACCTGAACCTTGAATAGCGCTGTGCCTGTCTTCCACAATGCCGGCTCCACCTCCTAGGGAGCGGCTAATGTCTCTGCCCTGCACAGTGAATGAAGAGAAGGAATCTTGTCAACAAAGTGCTCCAAGGCTGTGCTTTCCCTCCACAATGCTGGCTCCACCTCCTGTGGGGCATCTGATGTTTCTTCCCTGCACTGTGAAAGGAAAGAAGGAGTACTGTAAATAGAGTCCTTCAGAACTGGTTTGAACTGGGCAAAGGCCCCTCTGCCCTAAGAGGACAAAGGATTTTGGGGTATAAATATTGGGACCCTGATCCCAAGAAATTAGATCACTTTTTACTACAAGAAGAGTCCTTTACTGAGTTGAGGAACCCGAAGAAACTGAGGAGAGCCTATCCCTAAGCTGAAGTGCTGCTTGGGGGATTGGCCTGCAGTGGTTGCCTGACTGCCAAAGGAAGGAGAAAGGAACTTTGTGTACTTTGCTTTCAACTTTTAAAGGATCTTCAAGGGCTTGGAAAAGAGCTTGCCTCCTGCTGAAGTCTCAGGGACAACAGACTTCACCCCCAGCTCCACAGAGTTCCTTTGAAGTGCCTGCTGCTGTTTTGGGCCCTCTGAGGGACTGCTTGTTGCAAGGAGCTGGAAGCGCGACTCAACGAAGAAAAAGCGAGTAGCCGTCACACTTCTGAACAAGGGTGTCGCCGCTGGAGCTGTCGTATTGCACCCCATTGAGAGAAGTGTCTCGCAACGAAGAGGCAGCATGTCGTCTTCGCTGCTGCTGCTGTCGCACTTCTGAACAAGAGTGTCGCCGCTGTAGCTGTCGTATTGCATCGCATCGTGAGAAGTGTCTCGCAACAAGGAAGTAGCGTGTCACCGTCGCTGCTGCTGCCATTGCATTTCTGAACAAGGGTGTTGCTGATGTAGCTGTTGTATCACCTTGCATCCCCGGAGAAGCGCACTGCCGGGGGAACTGCTGCCGTCGCATTTCTGAACAAGGATGTCGCCGCTTTAGTTGTCGCATCGTGCGGAAGCTTCTGGCAAACGTCAGAGAAGAGTGTCACAGCTGAAGCTGTTGCCGTCGCATCGCTGAACAAGGGTGTCGCCGCTGCAGTCGATGCATCGAATCGAGACTTCTCGCATCATCGGAGAAGTGCGCCGCATCTGGAAGTTCTTCACATCTTTATTTCTTTGCAATGGAACTTTGACGAATTTTCCTTCGCTGCAACATTGCTTGTTGTGGAAGCGCAACGCATCATAAGGTACATTGACGCAAAGTGTTGCATCTTAAGAACTGAACTGAACTAAGCTAAAACTACCATCTTAATTATAGTATTGTGTATTTTTGTCATTTATGTTCTTGTGGTAAATCTAAATAAAGAATACTTTCTTTTATATAAACCTTGTGTGGTGTCCATCTGTAGTGTTGTCACTGGGTTACTGTATGTGGTCAAAAATGCTTTACACACTGCCTCTGAGATAAGCCTGTCTGCTCGTGCCAAGCTACCAAGGGGGTGAGCAGGGGTTATTTTAGGAGTGTAACCCCTTTCCCTGACTAGAGGCAAGGGTCCTTATTTTCACAGGTACCTACCTGTGCCAACTAGAGACCCCCAAATCTAACAGCTCCCAAATCCTTAAGGAATAGTAATTTTGTAGTATTTCCTGTGTTTCCTGCCATATTCTAAGCTACAATTTTTAATGTGGCGCTAAAGATGACAATGTCTTCTAGGAGCTGAAGAACCAGTGGTATTTAGGGCACTTGCCACCCAAGACCATGTACTCAGATCATCTTCCTGTCCTATCTGCCAAGACCTATTTTCCGGACCTATCATTGTCACCGACCTCCCATATTGTAAAATCGTAACTATAGTAAACTGGGCCTTTTAAATTAACTCATCTTGATTTTGATTTATATCACGTCCCCAATTTTTCATGACCCTAGCGGTTCCCCTTTTTTTATGGGATCCTTGTTTTTGTGGATAAAGAGTGGGTACATCGATACGTCTATGCAAAAAATAATCACAATTCGCCAAAACCAAATTTGTCACCACAACAGAGTGAAAAGATACTCAGACTCTCCCATCCCCATCTCATTTATAATTACGACAGACTCAATGGATTATTTACAAGCCCTGTGCGCCGCTGGAACGTCATTTCTTTTGATGTTCCAGCCGTGCCGAGTGTAGAGCAGTATCCACAAGGCCTTGGATGACACCCTGCATGGCTTTTCATGGCCTTGCAGATATGATCTAAGGCAGTGGCATTTTTAGAAGGAGCTAGAACTGCCAAGGCATAATTTCTTTTACGCAGCGGTGGTGCAAACACTTCTCTACACTGCTTCATATTTACGAACTGACGTATTGTGCCCAATCCATCAGTTTGTAGAGGCCTGCTTCAGATTATACCTGTGCCAGGTCTAATGTATTCAGGGTAGGAGTTCCTACATTAAAAGCCACGTAGAACTGATGCAGTGAAATGTACAACTTTTCACTGCGTCGCTCTACAACTTGACTACGTCAAAATGTCTGCTCCTTCTCAAACCAAGCATAAGGGGGGATTCAGGGCTTTTAACATGGGATTCACCTTCGTATTCTGAAGTATTGCTGGAGTTGTGTCAGCCTTACGCATCAAAAGGTACTTGTGCCATGGAGCCCTGTATTATAAATACAGCGCATCCATGTTGTCGTCAGGGTATTTGTGGTAGGTGCAAGAAATCTGATGCGCCAATGCTTCAATTCTTGTAATATACCCTCCTATGCACCGAGGAACGTCCCTTTTTGTGGCATTTCAGTGGTTCACGGGGCTTAACTATATCGACAAAGGTCTTAAAATGTCCCTGGCCGGGAAACATCCTTTGTAACGCAACTTTTACCACGCAGTGCTTTTACATCGCAACTTTTACAACGCAAACCATTACAACGCATTGCACTGGGGGGCACTCTAGGATAGGGAATAGATTTAATTTACTATCCAACACCTTCCCTACTATCCACGGGGACTGGAGTTGGAATAGTAAATTAAACTATTCGCTATCCAGCGCCCCTCAACACTATGCGTTGTAAAGGCATGCGTTGTAAAAGTTGCGATGTAAAAGCATGCATGGTAAAAGCATGCATTGTAATGTCTTACATCCACCCTGGCCTTGTTGATATGGAGTGAGGCAGCGCAGCGCAAGCCGCTGCTTTGTCTGAAACAAAGATGGGAGGCGTGACATCCGCAGCACTTGACATATTCCAAGATTTACAACTAGCAGTAAACCTGAGAATGCGCCAAAAGCCCACGTCTCCCTCAGGAAGTTGTAGGGGAGGTGCTATGAGAAAAAATAACATTATTTCTCCTAGTTTTTTCCTCTTTTTTGTATGCTAAATTCAGCAGCACACCTAGAAAGAAGAATCTACCTCTAGTGATAGGAAGGTGTCCCTTTCTGCACCAAAACAATATCCTCTACAATGCCGACACCTGCGTTGGCGCATGGCGGGAATTTGAGTGCCAACGCAGTAATAGAAGTCAGGAATGCGCTGTGTCTCAGACCAGTGCAGCAAGAAGGCTTGCAGTGCTGCCGTACACCAAATCTTTGTAAATGAGGCCCTGCATGAGGGAGGCATGCCTTGGATGTTGTTGTTTCTGTACAGGAAGGTGCCCCTTTCTACACAAAAAACAACTTGATTTCAATATAGACACGCCTGGTGCATCGGTATCTACATGGTGCAAGGGTGTCTGCGTGGGTGTCTGCGTGGTGCAAGGGTGTCTGCGTGATACAAGGGTGTCTGCCTGGTGCAAGGGTGTCTGCTTGGAGCAAGGGTGTCTGCGTGATACAAGGGTGTCTGCTTGGAGCAAGGGTGTCTGCGTGGTGCGGGGGTGTCTGCATGGTGCATGGGTATCTGCGTGGTGCAAGCGTGTCTGCATGGTGCATGGGTGTCTGCATGGTGCAAGGGTGTCTGCGTGGTGCAAGGGTGTCTGCGTGGTGCAAGGGTGTCTGCGTGGTGCAAGCGTGTCTGCATGGAGCATGGGTGTCTGCATGGTGTAAGGGTGTCTGCGTGGTGTATGGGTGTCTGCGTGGTGCAAGGGTGTCTGCGTGGTGCAAGGGTGTCTGCGTGGTGCAAGCGTGTCTGCATGGTGTAAGGGTGTCTGCGTGGTGCAAGGGTGTCTGCTTGGTGCAAGGGTGTCTGCTTGGAGCAAGGGTGGTGTCTGCGTGGTGCAAGGGTGCCTGCTTGGTGCAAGGGTGTCTGTGTGGGGCAAGGGTGTCTGCATGGCACGTCTGCGTGGTGCAAGGGTGTCTGCGTGGTGCAAGGGTGTCTGCGTGGTGCAAGGGTGTCTGCATGGAGCATGGGTGTCTGCATGGTGCATGGGTGTCTGCGTGGTGCAAGGGTGTCTGCGTGGTGCAAGGGTGTCTGCGTGGTGCAAGGGTGTCTGCGTGGTGCAAGGGTGTCTGCGTGGTGCAAGCGTGTCTGCATGGAGCATGGGTGTCTGCATGGTGTAAGGGTGTCTGCGTGGTGTATGGGTGTCTGCGTGGTGCAAGGGTGTCTGCGTGGTGCAAGGGTGTCTGCGTGGTGCAAGCGTGTCTGCATGGTGTAAGGGTGTCTGCTTGGTGCAAGGGTGTCTGCTTGGAGCAAGGGTGGTGTCTGCGTGGTGCAAGGGTGCCTGCGTGGTGTATGGGTGTCTGCGTGGTGCAAGGGTGTCTGCTTGGTGCAAGGGTGTCTGCGTGATGCATGGGTGCCTGCATGGTGGAAGCGTGTCTGCATGGTGCATGGGTGTCTGCATGGTGCAAGGGTGTCTGAGTGGTGTATGGGTGTCTGTGTGGTGCAAGGGTGTCTGCGTGGTGCAAGGGTGTCTGCGTGGTGCAAGGGTGCCTGCATGGTGCAAGAGTGTCTGCATGGTGCGTGGGTATCTGCGTGGTGCAAGGGTGTCTGCATGGTGCGTGGGTGTCTGCATGGTGCAAGGTTGTCTGCATGGTGCAAGGGTGTCTGCGTGGTGTATGCGTGTCTTCGTGGTGCAAGGGTGTCAGCATGGTGCAAGCGTGTTGGCATGGTGCGTGGGTATCTGCGTGGTGCAAGGGTGTCTGCATGGTGCGTGGGTGTCTGCATGGTGCAAGGTTGTCTGCATGGTGCAAGGGTGTCTGCGTGGTGTATGCGTGTCTTCGTGGTGCAAGGGTGTCAGCATGGTGCAAGCGTGTTGGCATGGTGCATGGGTGTCTGCATGGTGCAAGGGTGTCTGCGTGGTGTATGGGTGTCTGCGTGGTGCAAGGGTGTCTGCGTGGTGCAAGCGTGTCTGCATGGTGCATGGGTGTCTGCATGGTGCAAGGGTGTCTGCGTGGTGTATGGGTGTCTGCGTGGTGCAAGGGTGTCTGCTTGGTGCAAGGGTGTCTGCGTGATGCAAGAGTGCCTGCATGGTGCAAGCGTGTCTGCATGGTGCATGGGTGTCTGCATGGTGCAAGGGTGTCTGAGTGGTGTATGGGTGTCTGTGTGGTGCAAGGGTGTTTGCGTGGTGCAAGGGTGTCTGCGTGGTGCAAGGGTGCCTGCATGGTGCAAGGGTGTTGTCATGGTGCGTGGGTGTCTGCGTGGTGCAAGGCTGTCTGCATGGTGCGTGGGTGTCTGCATGGTGCAAGGTTGTCTGCATGGTGCATGGGTGTCTGCGTGGGTCGAGGGTGTCTGCGTGGTGCAAGGGTGTCTGTGTGGGGCAAGGGTGTCTGCATGGCACGTCTGCGTGGTGCAAGGGTGGCTGCATGGTTCATGGTTGTCTGCGTGGTGCAAAGGTGTCTGCATGGTGCAAGGGTGTCTGCTTGGTGCAAGGGTGTCTGCTTGGAGCAAGGGTGGTGTCTGCGTGGTGCAAGGGTGCCTGCGTGGTGTATGGGTGTCTGCGTGGTGCAAGGGTGTCTGCTTGGTGCAAGGGTGTCTGCGTGATGCAAGAGTGCCTGCATGGTGCAAGCGTGTCTGCATGGTGCATGGGTGTCTGCATGGTGCAAGGGTGTCTGAGTGGTGTATGGGTGTCTGTGTGGTGCAAGGGTGTCTGTGTGGTGCAAGGGTGTCTGCGTGGTGCAAGGGTGCCTGCATGGTGCAAGGGTGTTGTCATGGTGCGTGGGTGTCTGCGTGGTGCAAGGCTGTCTGCATGGTGCGTGGGTGTCTGCATGGTGCAAAGTTGTCTGCATGGTGCAAGGTTGTCTGCATGGTGCATGGGTGTCTGCGTGGGTCAAGGGTGTCTGCGTGGTGCAAGGGTGTCTGCATGGTGCAAGGGTGTCTGAGTGGTGTATGGGTGTCTGCATGGTGCATGGGTGTCTGCGTGGGTCAAGGGTGTCTGCGTGGTGCAAGGGTGTCTGTGTGGGGCAAGGGTGTCTGCATGGCGCGTCTGCGTGGTGCAAGGGTGGCTGCATGGTTCATGGTTGTCTGCGTGGTGCAAAGGTGTCTGCATGGTGCAAGGGTGTCTGCTTGGTGCAAGGGTGTCTGCTTGGAGCAAGGGTGCATGCGTGGTGCAAAGGTGTTTGCATGGTGCAAGGGTGTCTGCGTGGTCTTACTTTTTACCAATTTAACAGTCTTTATTTCAGCAAAACAATTAATGAAACAGAAACAATTGTTCAAGTGTATGCTTTTCTTCAAACTGATAATAAGGTCCAATATACTAATATCATTCATTCATATAGTCTTTATTCGATTACGTAATCATAAAAGACATTTACATTTTTAAAACAATAACCATAAAAACATTGAAGTTCATCCATATAAAATACAAGATCTCCATAGAATGATCCAAAGTTACATATTTCGTACATACTTAATACAATAAGTTAATATAAAAAGCATATAAAGGAGTGAAGTCCATAGGCGGCCACCAATATACTATTATCATTATCGGTCTTGGGTTTTGTGTTTCCTCCTTTAAAACAATGTCCTCAGGCTTATAATACTTTGCTGCCCCCTCGTGTCCATAGCCGATATATTAAAGTTGTTTTTGTTGGTGCATGGAAGCCCAAATGCAGGGCGGCGTCTCTTGGCTTCACAAAGGCGGCCCAGAAACATGGCAACACTGCTGGTGTCATGGTGTGAGTCCATGCAGCGGTCCCTGGAAGCCCCACCAGAGAAGGCCTTGAAAAGTCTTGTTGAATCTGTGATTATGTATTCCCTGAATTTCCAGTGAAGAAGCCTGAACTCCTTTTAACTCGTACATCCTTCCTGACTCGTCTGTTAACATCAGTCATGTGTGAAGAAACTCAGCGGTGCTGGGTGCTTGCAGCAGTGCAAACAGGACCTGGGGCTGAGTGCTGTACGCTGTGTAGCAGTGCCCTCGTCGACTCAGTGCTGTGTGCTGTGTATGTGTTGCAGTACTGTGCACCTGTACTGGATACTGTGTGCTGTGTAGCATATCCACATGTACTGTGTTCGGGGAGCAGTGTCCACTTGTGCTGCCTGCTGTGTGCTATGTAGCAGAATCCATGTGTATTGCCTGCTGTGTGCTATGTAGCAGTATCCATGTGTACTGCCTGCTGTGTGCTATGTAGCAGAATCCATGTGTACTGCCTGCTGTGTGCTATGTAGCAGGATCCATGTGTACTGCCTGTTGTGTGCTGTGTAGCAGTATCCATTTGTACTGCCTGCTGTGTGCTATGTAGCAGTATCCATGTGTACTGCCTGATGTGTGCTATGTAACAGTATCTATGTGTACAGCCTGCTGTGTGCTATGTAGCAGTATCCATGTGCACTGCCTGCTGTGTGCCATGTAGCAGTATCCATGTGTACTGCCTGATGTGTGCTATGTAACAGTATCTATGTGTACAGCCTGCTGTGTGCTATGTAGCAGTATCCATGTGTACTGCCTGCTGTGTGCTATGTAACAGAATCCATGTGTATTGCCTGTTGTGTGCTATGTAGCAGTATCCATGTGTACTGCCTGCTGTGTGCTATGTAGCAGTATCCAAGTGTACTGCCTGCTGTGTGCTATGTAGCAGGATCCATGTGTACTGCCTGATGTGTGCTATGTAGCAGTATCCATGTATACTGCCTGCTGTGTGCTATGTAGCAGGATCCATGTGTACTGCCAGCTGTGTGCTATGTAGCAGTATCCATGTGAACTGCCTGCTGTGTGCTATGTAGCAGTATCCATGTGTACTGCCTGCTTTGTGCTATGTAGCAGTATCCATGTGTACTGCCTGCTGTGTGCTATGTAACAGTATCCATGTGTACTGCCTGCTGTGTGCTATGTAGCAGTATCCATGTGCACTGCTTGTTGTATTGTTCTATGCTATGTAGCAGTATCCACATGTTCTGTATGCTGTAGACCAATGTCAACGTTTACTGCATTCTGTGTGCTGTGTAACAGTGCCCACATGTCCTGCAGACCAAACAAGTAGCACCACAGGCGGCACAAGGAGCACAGCAGGCCACACAAGGAGCATCCCAGGATGCACAAGGAGAACTGCAGGATGCACAAGGAGAACAGCAGGCCACACGAGGAGCACAGCAGGCTGCACAAGGAGCACCGCAGGCCGCACAAGGAGCACCGCAGGCCGCACAAGGAGCAGCGCAGGCTGCACGAGGAGCACAGCAGGCCGCACGAGGAGCACCGCAGGCGACACGTGGAGCACCGCAGGCCACATGAAGAGCACCGCAGGCTACACGAGGAGCACCGCAAGACGTCTGAGGTGCACTGCAGGCCAGACAAGGAACACAGCAGGCCACAGGAGGAGCACCACAGGGCACGCAAGGATCACTGCAGGCCATCTGAGGGGCACCGCAGGCCCCCGGAGGAGCACCGCAGGCCACATGAGGAGCACCGCAAGCCACGCGAGGAGCACCGCAGGTCACACGATGAGCACCACAGGCCATCTGAGGTGTATCGCAGGCCACACGAGGAGCACCGCAAGCCGCCTGAGATGCACTGCCGCCCAAACAGGGAGCACCACAGGATATATAAGGTGCACCGCAGGCCACACGAGGAGCACCGCAGGACATACAAGGAACACCACAGCCACACTAGGAGGACTGCAGGCAGTCTGAGGTGCACCGCAGGCTGCACGAGTAGCACTGCAGGCCACACGAGGAGCACCACAGGCCGTCTGAGGTGCACCGCAGGCCACAGGAGGAGCACCACAGGCCACACAAGGAGTCCTGCAGGCCACACGAGGAGCACCGCAGGCTGCACGAGAAGCATTGCGAGCCGCTTGAGGAGCACCACAGGTCGCCTGAGGTGCACTGCAGCCCAAACAGGGAGCACCACAGGATATATGAGGTGCACCGCAGGCCACACGAGGAGCACCGCAGGACATACAAGGAACACCACAGCCACACTAGGAGGACTGCAGGCAGTCTGAGGTGCACCGCAGGCTGCACGAGTAGCACTGCAGGCCGCACGAGGAGCACCACAGGCCGACTGAGGTGCACCGCAGGCCACAGGAGGAGCACCACAGGCCACACAAGGAGTCCTGCAGGCCACACGAGGAGCACCGCAGGCTGCATGAGAAGCATTGCAAGCCGCTCGAGGAGCACCACAGGTCGCCTGAGGTGCACTGCAGGCCACATGAGGAGCACCGCAGGCCGCACGAGGAGCACCGCAGGCCGCACGAGAAGCATCGCAAGTGCACGAGGAGCACTGCAGGCCATCTAAGGCGCACCGCAGGCCACATGAGGAGCACCGCAGGCCACACGAGGAGCACCGCAGGCCGCACGAGAAGCATCGCAAGTGCACGAGGAGCACCGCAGGCCATCTGAGGTGCACCGCAGGCCACATGAGGAGCACCACAGGCCACACGAGGAGCACCGCAGCCCTCATGAGGAGCACCACAGGACACACGAGGAACTCCGCAGGCTGCACGAGGAGCACCACAGGCCACAAATGGAGCACCACAGGCCACACTAGGAGCACCACAGGCCACATGAGATTTCTTCGGTATTATGACAAGCACTACATTACCTACTCTAGTTAAAAAGAACTATAGGTGTATGGCAACCTCTTTGACATATACTCTAGGAAAGGATTTCTGTTGAATGACAACCACTACAACACTTAATCTACAACAAATGGACCTCAGTGGTATGACAACCACCATGACACCTACTCTATTAAGAAGGGACCTCAGTGGTATGAAAACCACTACAATGCCTACTCTACTAAGAAAGCCCCTCAGTAGTATTGTTGTATAGCATTTTAGGACCCTAGTGTAATTTTCCTGATTCATGTCCTTATATAGGCATATCTTTTAATCAAATGTGGGGGGAGATGGAATGCTAATCCATTCAGTTTCCAAAATACATATGCTAATCAAAATGAGAATGGATCACTTGTCCTGCACAACCTTAGGTATGCAGGCAAAAAAGGAGGAGGGGGTGTCCCGATATAAAAGACCCTCATGCACGTGATGGGTATGATGGTGTCTAAAGTGGTATATCTTCTTGATTCTCCGCTCTTGGATCACGTGTGTGCATAATCATTAGGTCAATCAAATTATGCAGCCTCCACCAGGAGGTTCTTACCCAAGGTTGATGCAGTAGTGAGCCAGTGATAAGGAGTAAGTCCTAACCAAGGCAATTGAGGCAGAAACATGTCGACCATTTTTTAACTCCCCCCCCCCACTATTTATGACCTCTATACTCTAAGTGCACCTACTACTCCTAACCAAGTTTAAAGATGCACTAATCCAAGAGTTACCAGACCCTTAACCAGACCAATAAAATGTTCCTTCTGGTTTTTCGGGCCTTTTATATTCTTTATACTCCTTATCACTGGCTCACTACTGCATCAACCTTGGATAAGAACCTCCTGGTGGAGGCTGCATAACTTGATCGACCTAATGATTATGCACACACATGATCCAAGAGCGGAGAATCAAGATATACCGCTTTAGACACCATCATACCCATCACGTGCGTGAGGGTCTTTTATATTGGGACACCCCCTCCTCCTTTTTTGCCTGCATACCTAAGGTTGTGCAGGACAAGTGATCCTTTCTCATTTTGATTAGCATATGTATTTTGGAAACTGAATGGATCAGCATTCCATCTCCCCCCACATTTGATTAAAAGATTATAAGCAGCACACAGCTGTGGGAGTCTTCACAAAATTCTGGTCAGCACAACCTCACTGATCGGAAGACCGCCTAAGCTATGGTGGAGAACTTGGGATTGAGTTATTCCATAGAAGAGATCGGCGCGATACTCACCAGACTGGCACCATTTATGAACAGTGACCTCACTCAGACTCTCTCTAGCTCTACAGAATGGGACGAACTTACAGAAATAAAGAAGGAACAAGTCAGAACCGCCGTTCACGGCATTATAATGATGGAATACTTAAGAGTGAATGCAGCACCCAGAGGACTCTGGGTTACAAATGCACCGAGGATCTTCCTAATGGACCTGGCTTTTAGAAAAGATTGGTCTGCGATTTCATGGAAGTGCACCAGAGACTATTTAGTCTTGATTATCAAAACCGCTACAAGATTGACAGACGAACTCACAGTGAAAATTGAGATTCTAGAAACAAAACTGAATAACACTGTGAACATCACAATATATAAAAACAGACTAGACAAAATTAATAAAGAAATGAGTGACACCTACGAATATCTGACACAGACCAAATTACAAAAAATAGCAAAAGAACTTAAAAAATGTTCCATTGAAAAAGTGCACCCCTATAGTAGCAAAGACTACAAGACCGATGACAACGCCTCCAATTATGGACCAAACAGCGGCACATCAAGTACAGGATCGGACCAAGGAGGAGATGATCTCAACAACCCCAATAAAAACTATTACCAGAATAAAAGAGGGAACCGACGAGGACGCAACTTCTGGCGCCCCCCTTTTTTCCAAATGGGCAATCAAGGGATGCCCTTTCAACCTTTCAACCCCCACTTTCAAGGCTGGATGAACCCTTATTTTCAAGGTCACCAGATGATGAACCATCAGATGCAACACCAAGCAGGCCAGAATTTTCAACAACGCATTCCTTTTTTAGGGAATGGCCCAACATCACAAAGAACACGGAGGAGAGGAGTAACCTGGTCCGATCAAACCAGGCAGGTGCAAACAAGAAGTGTGACCAAAGCCAAGACCGGGACCACCACAAATCCCTCATCGTGAACCTTACCGGAAAAATTCTGACCAAAGACGAAGAAAATGTGCTCAATAAGGGACTGGGATACGTTCCCACACCCAAGCCAGATTTATTCAGAACCAAATGTGAAGTGGCAGAATTCTGCTGGAAGCTGAAATTGAAAGCCTTCTTCAAAGGAGATCAACCACCGATCAGAGAAGGAGACACAACTTTAAGGAACAAGTCATCTTTCTGCCCACTGTACTCACAAATTCCGATTTAAATGCAAACCTTTGAACAGGCCATTTTCAGAGGAATTGACGAACTGGCAAGTACAGTCCAGAAACCCTTTCAGAATATCACCAGGTTGGAACAACAGGCATTGAATGCTCTGAAAGACGACCGGAACATAGTCATCAAACCCGCCGACAAAGGCGGAGGAGTGGTTCTCCTGACGGCTAAAGGATGCAACCAACAATGTAAGGACCTTCTATCAAATGAAAAATTTTACAAAATTTTAACAACAGACCTTACTCCAAGATTACAGAGGACCATCTCAATGATGATAGAAGAGGGAGAGACCAACAATTGGATCTCTAAAAAAGAAGGGGAGTATTTAAGGACCACTATACCATGAACCCCCTACTTTTACTCCCTTCCAAAGACACACAAAGGGCGAGTACCACCACCCAGACGACCAATTGTGTCAGGAATCGGTTCAATTCTGGAACCCCTTTCCCAGTTTGCAGACCAATATCTTAGACCACTGGTCCAGAAGACTCCTACATATTTAAAGGACACCAGGGACCTCCTCAACCAACTACAAAACATCGAATACTCTCCTACTACCATGCTCCTGGTTGGATTCGATGTGGAAAGCTTGTACACTAGCCTTCCACAAGGCAAAACCATGGAAACCCTTGAAAACATACTCTTCAATTCCACATGGACTTATAAGACTCCCAGACACTTCGTACTGGAATGCTGCCGGATGGCACTCATGGAAATTTTTTTCCAATACAGAGACACACTGTACCTGCAATGCCATGGCACTTCGATGGGCAGCACATTTGCCCCTAGCGTGACAGGACTCTACGTCAGCGCCTTCGAGGATCTACACATTCTAAATGAGAGTAACAACCCTTTCCATCACCGGATACTGTTCTGGAAACGGTACATTGATGACATTTTTGTCATCTGGCAAGGAGATCAGAATAACTTGCTAGATTTCCATACTTGGCGCAATCAGAGAGACGATTGTCTGAAATTCACTTACTGTGCAGACAACAAGAGCATTGATTTCCTAGATGTAACCATCTATGACGAGGCTGACACTCTCCAGACTCGAAACTTCTTTAAGACCACTGAAAAAGACAGCCTTCTCTCTTTCAAGAGCTTCCACCCCCGGCCTTTAAGAGAGAACCTACCATACAGCCAGTTCCTCAGATTACAGCAAAATTGTAGCGATACCTCTGAGTATAAATCACAAGCAAACGATCTCCGCAAGAAACTAGAAGCTCGAGACTACCCAAGGAAGGTTATCAATAAATGTAAAAAACGTGCCAGAAATCAGAACAGAGAGGCACTCCTTGAGAATGTACCCAAGAAACACTCTGAAGAAGTCCTCACATGTGTAACCACGTACAGCCCAATGACGAACAACATAAAGAAGATCATCAACAAGAATTGGCGAATATTAACACCAGGCAACCTCTCATGGCCAAAACCTAGGTTTGCAAATAAGAGAACCAGGAATCTGAAGGACATGTTGGTTCACACAAGACCTGCTCCAAGAATACCCAGAGAGCAGACCAGTTTCTGGGACAACCCACAAGTGACAGGACACTATCCGTGTGGCTCATGCTCTGTATGTAGCCTCACAAAACCTACAAAAGAATTACAGCTGCTACCAGACTTCAAATGGACCCTGACAAGCCACACAAACTGTAATACCACCCACAAGGTCTACATGATCACCTGCCTATGTAACCAAAAATACATCGGCATGACATGCAGGAAAGCCAAACAAAGACTATGTGAACACCGGAGCAACGTAAAATGCAAGAAAAGCATTACAAAAATGGCCACCCACTATTTAGAACAGGGCCATACTGTACAAGATCTACAATGGGTCATTCTTGAGACCTTGTCCAACAAAGACAGCAATGCAGAAAAAACCCTGTTCGAGAAAGAGCAAAGATGGGTACATAGGCTTAGAACTGATAGCGAAGGGCTGAATGATAACATACCATGGCTCAGCCTTGCGAGAAGATGAAGTAACTATACTAAGTCTGAGAATCTGCAACCCTCTCTATTTGAGAATTTCATACACACCTCCCAATATTTTCTCAAAACCGACTGTCTCACTAAATACCATCTTGAGAATCCATAAGATGTGTAAACGTATTCACAGAGTACCCACAAGACAATGTACCCATAATATATGATCATTACTTATGACAGTAATTACCGTTGCATTGAACGTCATGTTCCTCCTAACACCATCACACCCCCTCCCTATTGCAACACACGTCAGCATGTGACTAATGTCCAAGTCTGATAACCATGGCCCCTGCTGCGCCTGAGAAAACATCTTTCTAAAATATTTACCTGTACTGGCCTCTACGCATCATACACGGTATTAATCCTCACATTACAACAACTCCCCCCTCTTGTGTCGTTAGATAGCAACTTTAGATATGCTATTTACCAATCTCAGTATCTACGCACAAGATTATGCACGAATCGTTAACATAATAACAAACCCCTCTAACCACGTACCCAATGTCAAAAAATTGACTTACGTTGTAATTTTGGCCCCAGCTGCGTCATAAAATCAAACTGTATTATTGTTATTGTTAACACGGCGTCCTAATTCCCTAAAAAGAAGGTACGCCAAGATTACCATGACAACGTGTATGTAGACCAATAGGATCACCACACAAGATTACCCACGCCCTTTAATGTCGACCTGGAAACAGAATGGACTGTTTCCGGATCGGCACGAGCAGCGCACATAGTGGACGCCAGGAACGACGCAATAGGTAGCAAAGTAGGAGGATCGAGATCGCTACTAATCGCAAGTATATTATAAAACACAATGTTAATCAGAGTGTCTCTTTTCCCCAGTCCCCATGAGGCTCTACCATCCGATTGGAGCGCGTTAGCCATATGCGCTAGGTAACAACTTTGCGATGGTGTTCCACAACAGACTACGGTCTGCCAGGGTCACACTTGTAAAACCACACACGGAATGACACATCTGATCCGGTCGCCTCGAACTTTTTCACGTTACTGAATTTTCACACGTTACTAAATGGAAGGTGCTTTCGTGAATGTTCATGATAATATACATAACGAGTTGACTCCTTTTGCACAACCACCTATTAAGAGAGACATAATGACGCTTAGATTCACTCTGCACCTATGAATATGTTGTAAATACTTGCATGCATCACCAACTGTAAGCATGCTATAGTCCTCTGCATGAGTTTGGAGTGTTGAAGAGAGAGTTGACACTGCCGTGATTGCTAACCGGTCAATGAAGTATTGCCATTTTTTAGTTGTTTAGAACTCTATCAATAGATAGATGTGTTAAGCAGATTTCTGCTTGGTGTGTGTCCCCGTGTACCCCCTCCCTTGTGTGTGTTGCAAAACAATTGTGTTTATTCTTCGCAGGTACACTGAAACCTTCATAACAGAGAAACAGGTCAACATCCCTATTTCTTTTCACTTTTTGAGAGCACCTTATTTATATTCTTTTCACGTTATTCACTTGACTGTCCTGATGAATGCCCGTAAGTCCTAACCAAGGCAATTGAGGCAGAAACATGTCGACCATTTTTTAACTCCCCCCCCACTATTTATGACCTCTATACTCTAAGTTCACCTACTACTCATAACCATGTTTAAAGATGCACTAATCCAAGAGTTACCAGACCCTAAACCAGACCAATAAAATGTTCCTTCTGGTTTTTCAGGCCTTTTATATTCTTTATACTCCTTATCACTGGCTCACTACTGCATCAACCTTGGGTAAGAACCTCCTGGTGGAGGCTGCATAACTTGATCGACCTAATGATTATGCACACACGTGATCCAAGAGCGGAGAATCAAGATATACCCCTTTAGACACCATCATACCCATCACGTGCATGAGGGTCTTTTATATCGGGACACCCCCTCCTCCTTTTTCACCTGCATACCTAAGGGTGTGCAGGACAAGTAATCCATTCTCATTTTGATTAAAACTTATATAGGCATAGAAATCATAACCATATTTAGACATTGCTCATGCAGTCCAAATACGGCATGGCTACTTTCACTAGTTCAGAAAATCCACAACAATTTCTTGGAAAACTCGGATTCAGCAGTTAGGGACTTCCCCTTGCTTGAATATTGATTTGTCCAAGAACTCATGGAGTTTTCAAAGAACTGAGACTCTTTGATGACGTTATTATTTCCATCTTTACGTCAAACTCAGCACCTTCAAGGTATAAATATGCCCACACTTGCCCAAGCAAACACACAGTGGTTTGGAGCAGTTTGACTATCTACTTGCCCAAAGCATCTCGCTACAGAAAGTGCCGAAGGAAGCCGACCCTCCAGCAGATGTTCTGAGAGAGACGCTGTCTTTTCTCTTGCCAAGAAATCCAGCTACAGCGTTTCCACCTCCCCTTGTGGGGTGTTGGGAAATCGAGTCCTGAGACAGACCTCCTTCATTCTAAACCAAGGTACGGAGCTGATTAGACCCTAAGAGAAATCCTGGATAGATTCTTGCAAAAAGAATACTAAACTTATGCTAGACCACACTTACTTCTTCCCTTGTACTAGACTTAGGTTAGGTACATCGGGGTGGGCGTATTATAGAAGCATCAGTTGAGTACTTTAAGTCTTTATTTATTTATGTATGTATTTTATGGCTTAGAAACCATTCCATGCTTTTACAGTATTATTTTATAATACTCTTCTTGCTGTATGCATTATACTTTACAGCCAGTCTTACGATTGTAGCAGTTCATTTCTTTTGCATGAGAAAGAAGACTGTTCAATAAATACTTTTATTGAAAACGCCCGTCTCTCTATTTCTCTGCACCTCTGATGAAACGAAGCATGCACAAATGACTGAGTAAAATATCTATCTATTGTTTCCACGACTCTGAAGATCAGTTTTATCTTGGGGAAACAAAGTTGTCATGTTTATGCTGTTGTCAGATCTTAATCCCTTCTTGTTCATTCGAGAAAGTTTCTAGTGACCTCTGAGCTAGCTGGCACTCACAATTAAGTTTAATATATTTGATAGAGACCTAGTAGACATAAGTCCTACGTCACATCTATAGGATATATTATTCCAATGCGCAGAGCCTATTGGGAATATAGGAACTACACTACAGTATGACAACCACTACACCACATATTCTACTAAGAAACTTACTCTGGTAAAAAATGGACCTCGTCGTATGGCAACCACTACACCTCCTACTCCACTAAGAGAGGACCTCTTTGGTATGAGAACAAGTACATCACCTACTCCACTAAAAAGTACCTCAGTGGTATAGCAACCCTGCACCACCTACTCCACTTAGAAAATACCTTGTTTTATGACTACGGCAATGTCACCTGCTTCGCTAAGAATGGACCTCTGTTATTTGGCAACCACTACACCACCTACTCTGCTAAGAAGCCTACTCTACTTAGAAAGGACCTTGGTGGTATGACAGTCACTACATTGCCTACTCTACTAAGAAAGGACCTCAGTGGTATGACAAACACTGTGCCACCAACTCTCCTAAGCAAGCCCTTTGGTGGTATGAAAACCACTACACCGCCTACTCTACTAAGAAAGGTCCTTAGTGTATGGCAACCTCTACGACACCTGCTCTACTAAGAAAGGATCTCTGTAGTATGATAACCACTACGCCACCTAATCTGTTAAGAAAGGATCTCATTGGTATTAAAAACACTGCGTCACCAACACTACAAGAAAGCCCTTTGGTGGTATGAAAACCACTACAACGCCTACTTTTCTAAAAAAGGTCCTTAGTTGCATTGCAACCTGTACTACACCTACTGTGCTAAGAAGGGACCTCAGTGGTATAACAACCGCCTACATCACCTACTCTACTAAGAAAGCAACACAGTGGTATGAAAACCCCTACAACACCTACTCTAATATGAAAGGATCTCAGTTATATGACAACAGCATCTCAGTGGAACTCTTCTAAGAAAGGACCCAGGTAGTACGAGAAAAAATTAATTATCTACTCTACTCAGAAAGGACTGTGGTAAATATTTTACCGTATACGAGTTTGCCATATAATTTCGGACAAGTAATGAAATAGCTCAATCAAATGAGAGGCAGAGTCCGTGGTGTCTGAGTCTTAAGGGCTTTAATCAAGAATGATGACTCGAGCCATGGAAATCAATTCCATCAATACAAGGGGTCGGGTATGCAATGATGGGAGAAAGATGTCAACGATTTATTAACAGTACATGACATATATAGTAAAATGACACAATGGCAGTGAATACAGTAGGCGTGACAAGTGAAATGTATATGATAAGAACACATGTGCGTAGCAAAAAGGCGTGAACAAGGGTGTGCACAGAGGCGTACACTGGAAACGTCACAGAAAAGTGTCACAAGTGGGTGGATGCTTGGAGAATCCTTGCAGAGTCAGCTGAAACCTGTGGCCTGAATGCGTGCGCAGCTAATATGACGTGTGATTGACGTACATCTGGAGGAAGCTAAGGGTCTGAGGGTCTAGAGTAAAAGGTCTCTTGGACAGAGGCTACTCTATACTGAATGTTAGTGTGTGCATAGGTGTCTGCGTGTCTACGTGCGGGGCCATGGGCCTACTCTGGCAACGGGAACTGTAAATTACTTGCACGGAGACAGGAAGACTTGCTCTTTGCTCTGCAGCCGGGGATATGTTTACCTAAATCACTAGACAGGAATGTGTTTTCGAGGAGCTGAACTGGCTATGCTGATAACTTGAAGGTAAAATACTATTTTGGCAGGCAGACCAGGCCGAGCCGGGCATCGCTCGCTTGGCAGGAAGTAAGACAGAGGTCAGGGATGCATCTCCATGCTGCAGCTTTCAGAGGCAGAGACAGACGTGGCTTGAAGACAGAAATCAGGGCCTAGCTCGGCAGAGCCAGGAAAAACGTGAAAGTGCACCATGTAAAGACGGTGGCACGGCATACTTAGGAACTGAATTATCGATCCATTCATGGTGGATCTGATAGAGGACATGTTAACGTTGGACACAAATGTATTTGCGTCTTCAGATTCGGTTGTGGAGGGAAATTACATGTACTTGAAACTCGTACATGGAGCCGTTGGGGTACACGTTGGGGACACATTTGACCATAAAAATTTCAATTACCTCATTCCCTCCTTGTCCCCTACGGACCCTTCAAGATATGTCGATGTTCATGAGACCATCAATCTGTTCATATAACATCATCTGCTCTTCTTTCTTTCTTCGGGAATGGGAACGTGAACTTGAATGGGGAACACAAGCTGTGGCGCACAAGCCGCAAATCGCTGGCCCACATTGTAGACATAGACAACAACTGAACACTATGGCCAATATGATTCCTAGGAATGACAGTAGCTTCCATCCCCAGGCTGTGAATACACTCCAGAGCCAACCGGACCAAGTCCAGGAGCCTGGATTCTGGTGTATCAGATGGGCAATTTCGTGAAGTCTGGTGATAGCTTTATAGACCGATGGCGCGTTATTTGGAATAAACACGCAGCAACTGGATCCGATGACTCTACAAGCTCCGCCCCTATCGGCCAGGATGACGTCAAGGACAAGGCGGTTCTGAAGAACAACAAGTCTCATAGCAGACTGCTCCTCTGTTAAGTTGCCCAAAGCAGAAGTAGTCTCATTTACTACGGCTTCAAGTATTCTGGTTAATTTGCGTATCAGTTTACTATTGGAGACAGTGCCTAGATAGGGAAAGAATCCTTTATTGAAATCTGTATATTGTTCCCATGTAGTTTCAGTCTGATCAACTATTGGGAGGTCTCTCTTGTGTCTAACAATATTAAGACGGGAATTCCTGTGATAGTCAGATGGGGCTAGGAATACTGGTGGCAATAGGAATGCAATGAAACAGGTACCATCCCAGTCTGGAGGTAAACTGACATAAGCTGTCTGACCACATATAAAGTAGGAGTGTCTGGAAGCTTTGAATGTAGACTTGCCTTTATCACTAAATTCGACCACAGTAGTACAGTCACTGTGACCTAGATGTACTGAACCAATCTTTCTGACACACAATACACCTTTCGCTGGTAGAACTGATATGGATGGTAAGTTTGGACTAGTCTCTGACTGAACATTTAGAATCATGAGGTTAAGTGTAAAATTGCCTAATCCATACACTTCATTTTCTAAATCTGTCCCTGTCATTTGTGGAAGACCCTCCTCGTTTGGAAAACATGCTTTGTTCATGACTGTGTTCAGATTTTCCCATATCCAATTGCTTTGGGAAACTCTAGATTCGGTGTTTATAGAAGATATTAAACTAAACCATGCACCACAGGAACCATTATGTGTAAACGGGTAAGGAAAGAGGGGCAGAGCTCCCTTGTAGTTCTGATAGGGAGGGAGTCGGCCACATATCCAACAATTAGTGGCATTGTTGATCTGGTGAGAATGGTGTAACATACGAATAAATGTATTGTTGCGCAGCGCAAGTCGATAAGACAATTCGTGTGGAGGAAGAGCACTAAACGTGTGCTTGACAGTGTTATTAGGAAAAGAATGTGCAAGAGGAAAATACATATATAACATCCAACTCATAGCAATAATCATAAGACTCAGAAAAAACATAATAAGCAATGTGCAGACGCATCTGCTCCGGAGACTTTTACGATATTTTTGTTTCTTGGTCTCCTGTCTATCTCTCTCTCTATTTGGGTCTAACTTATACATTGTCAGAAACTGCCTAACCGCTTCACCCGAGAGGGACTTAAACAATTAAACTGTCTGACTTACTAGACCTCAATTTCTGTCGATACTCCTCTTGGGGAGTTTTCTCTAAGAGGGGGAGTTTGGTATCAGTCTCTGGTATGTGAGAGGTCCGGGATTCAGTCTTTGGCGGAAGTCCATGAAAGCGTTTCACATGACTTGAGTGAACCCAGCCCTTCCGCCCCTCCAATTTTACAGCAGTCCTGGTTGTTAACAAAACGATCATCGGCTCCTTCCAGCGGGGCTCCAGAGGGCTTGACCTGTCGAAATTTCGGACGACTACAACGTCCCCCGGGACCAGTTCATGTGGCTTCACCTCAGTGTTGTCTGGGAAGGCTGCCGCAACCTGTGAACGACATGATTGTAGTGCAGACATCAAGGAAGCAAGGTAATCTGTCAGCATAGTACTGTCAACATCTGTAATTTTTCGCGGCAGAGGCGTCCCCCACATATTAGGAGGTCTACCGAAGACCACCTCATACGGGGATAGCCCTGTCCTGGAATGGGCTACCATTCTCATATAAAAAAGAGCAACTGGCAAAGCTACTATCCAATCTACTCCCTTCTCTTTACACACTTTGGCAAGGCGAGTTTTCAGAGTCTGATTGTGCCGCTCCACGAGACCTGCTGCCTCAGGATGTCGGACACAGTGAAACTTCCACTGGTACCCCAATAGAAGTGAGACCTGCTTCATAGGTTCAGATGAAAATGGCTGACCGTTATCTGAATACACGACACGGGGCAAACCGTATCGAGGAAAGAATTCACGAACCAGCTGCTTGGCAGTGGTCGGGGCAGTGTAATCTGGGACGGGATATGCTTCTGTCCATCGGGATAGGGCACATACAACTACGAGGACATACTTAAATCCTCGGCATCTTTCCATCTGGATATAATCCATCTGGAGGACTTCAAAAGGATAATCGGGAGGATGAAATCCACCTTGCTCTACGGGAACACCTTTTCCTGGATTGAACTGACAACAGATCATGCAGGTACGCACTTTCTGTTTTGCTGCTGCTCGTAAATGCTTGTTGAACCAGAGGTTCTGTATACTGTCTAACATGGCTTTTTCTCCTAAATGTGCTGGACTATGTGCTGTGTTGATGATAACCTGAACCATAGAGTCGGGGAGAAACCATGTGGTCTTTCCCTTCGTCATCCAACCCTGATCTGTCTGGACCCCTCCTTGTTCAGCCCATTTCTTTATTTCATCTGGAGTAGCATGTGTCTGTATGTCGATGACATCTTGTGTGGGGTCCCTGACTGTCATGCAATGTGTTGGTGAATTAACGTCAGTCTTTGTCATATCAGTCGTTTGAGTATGAGTCAGTGCTGTATGTTTCGCTATTCGATCTGCAAAATCGTTGCCCTGAGAAATAGTGTCTGTGACTTTCGTATGTGCTTTGCACTTCATGATAGCTATAGCTGTAGGCAAATGTATTGCTTCTAACAGAGCTTGAATGAGGGGGCCATGCTGAATCTTGGCTCCGTGAGAGGTCAAGAAACCTCTTTCTTGCCAGAGGACACCGAAGTCGTGTACGACTCCGAATGCATAACGGGAATCTGTGTATATGTTTACTTTCAAGTTCTTGGCTCGTATACAGGCTTGAGTCAGAGCAATGAGCTCTGCTGCTTGAGCAGACAGGGTATCAATGCGATGTGTTTCTATAACTTCAGTTTCAGTGGTCACTGCATATGCGGCCACTAATTCTCCTGTGCTTGTCCTTAAACATGAAGCATCCACATAAAGTGTCAGGTCTGGATTAGGTAATGCAACATCTGTCAGGTCTTGTCGGGGTTTCGTAATTGTGTCAACGACATCCATGCAATCATGTGGAGTAGGATCTGTTGTGCTCGATGGTAAAAGTGTAGCAGGATTCAGTGTATTGCAGCGTCTGATTTCTATGTGTGGTTGGAATAGTGTCAATTCATAACCTGTCAGTCGTGCTATAGTCAAGTGTTGGGTCTGTGTTCTGTTTAGGAGAACCTCTACAGAACGTGGAACCTGTACTGTCAATTGATGTCCTAATACAATGGAGTCACTTTGTCTGATTGCTAGAGCTGTTGCTGCAACTGACTTTAAGCACGCAGGCAAGGCCTGGGCTACTGGATCCAATGTACTCGAGAAATAAGCACACGGTTTGTGTTTGTCTGCTTGAACCTGAGTGAGAACCGACAACGCTGTGCCATCGCGTTCTGTGACAAAAAGTGTAAAAGGTTTGCTGTAACACGGTGTTGCTAAAACAGGTGCTTGACATAAGGCTTTCTTTAACTCGTCAAAAGCTTGTGTATGTTCCTGAGTCCAAGGGAGGACAGTCGAAGACGCTGCCTCCTGTGTTGTCAACTGTATAAGTGGTTTCGCTAGAAATGCATATTGTGGAATCCATTGTCTGCAGTAGGAAGTGAGTCCAATAAAAGCTCGTACTTCTTTCTGTGTCTTGGGTTGCGGAAGATGTGCAATTAACTGAATTCGTTCGGGTGTCAGCTGCCTACCCCACTTGGACAGCAAGTGCCCAAGGTACACCACTTGCTGGGCACAGAATTGTAGCTTCGAAGGAGACACCTTGTGTCCCTTGTCCGCCAAGAAATGCAAAACTGTCAGTGATGCTTGTTCACATTCTGGTTCACTACGGGCGGTGATCAATAGATCATCAACGTATTGGAGTAGGGCAGTGTTGGCAGGCATGTGAATACTGTCAGGTTGTCGTTTTAATGCTTGGCTGTAGATGCTGGGGCTTTCTGTGAATCCTTGAGGTGCGCGTGCAAATTTGAAGCTTCGGCCATTTAAACAGAATCCGAAAAGGTATTGGCTTTCCGGATCAATGGGGACACTAAAGAAAGCGTTCTTGAGGTCTATTACAGTAAAGAACGTTGCTTCAGAATCAATAGCTGTCAATAGGGATGAAATGTCTGGGACCACTGGATACTGTGGTACAATGCATTTATTTAATTCTCGTAAATCGATCACTAATCGATAAACCGGAGGTGCATTTGGATCTGTACGTTTAAGAATTGGAATGATAGGGGAATTACAAACATTGGAGTCGGTTTGTACAACCACTCCTTGTGCAATGAGCTCGTCAATGATTTTCAGTAAAGCCACTACAGCATCTGGTGGTAACTTGTATTGTCGGATACGTGGTAGTACGACTCCTGGCTTGAGTGTGACACGATATGGAGCAATGTGCATACAACCAACATCAGTGGGGCCTTGTGCCCATAAATGTGCAGGTACATTCTGTAACCTAAGATCAAAATCTCTCAATACATAATATCCCTTAAAATCACGAAGGAACAACCTGACTCCTTCCGGAGAACAACAAATTACAGCTCCTAGAGCTTTCAGGGTCTTTATACCAAGCAAGTTTTCTGGACATGATTTCGTGAGCAATAAGTCTGTAGTACGAGATAATGGACCAACTGCTAGGGGAACTGGTTTCGATACTTCATTGACTATAGGCTTTCCTGAAAATCCAAGGGAAACATTCTGTGAGCCTGAGAGGGGTGCCCCTGGAACCTCGTCATGACTGATGGTCGTTCTGCTTGCCCCTGTGTCAATCAAAAATTTTCTATCTTTCCCTAATACCTGACTGTGTACATAAGGACCTTCTTGATCTACAGGAACCTCGATAAGGGGCAAGCCAACCTCCCTCTCTAGGCTGTTTCATGTGTACTGCTGATAATCGGGATAGTCAGATTGTGCATACTGGTACATCTGCTGTGTAACATGTTGTGTTGCGGCAATGGGTTGTGGCTGTGGTACCGCTACGGTCTGTTGTGGAATCTGCATAGGCTGAATATTCTGTGGAACGTGTTGTTGGACCTGGTCCTGTCTAGGAGGACGCGGCCTCTCTTTAGTTTTACCTGTGGCTATGTTGTGTTTCAAAACTGCACAATCGTTTACATAGTGACCTGGCTGTTTACAATAGTTGCATGTCCCTTTAACAGGAGCTGCTGAATTTGAATTGTTGGATTTTATGACCATCAGCTGGAACTGTCTGAGCAACTAGTACTTTCATTTTCGTGTCTTTCATACGTCTCTGTTCGTGATCATGTTCTTCCCTAATTCTGTTCTGGTGGTACTGTAACATTTGTAACATTTGGGAAGGCGTATTAGCTTGCCATGTGCTCTCGACTTTCAGTACACGGTTCTTAACCTGGGGCAGGGAATTCTCGACTAATTTTGACACAAAAAGGTGTGGGTATGACTCGCTACTTGTTTTCAGGCCACTATTAATAATAAAACATTTCTCGAATCGGGAATAAAAATCACTAGTGTCTTCGTCGTGTTTCTGTTTGCAGGCTGAGATTGCATCCCAATCCTCCTTTTTAGTTGCCAACAACCTTGGCAAAACCTGTACTAACAATCCTGGTAATGCTTTAGTTTTCTCCCCAAGACCTAAACCTGGGGTTCGACCAGTTTCTTCGGTTTCTAATTCAGCCCAATTAATCTTTTTGTCTCCCACCTCCCATTCTTTTTCCTTGAGTTTCTCGTAAATACCGGCAGGCAATAACACTTTCAGTATTTTCATAATGTCGGGATAGGTGTAATCCCCCATGAGTAACATGTCTTTTATTTCACGGTGAAAACCTGCAGGGTCTTTATCATGACTGGGCACTATTTTCTTCATTTCTAATAATTCCATTTTAGTTATGGGCGTGTATACAAACACGCGTTCAAGGGTATCATCGGGTTTCCGGATTGGATGTACTTCTCGTAAAGGATTCTGTTTGTCTAGGTGATATGGTTGCCTGACTGGGGGTGGAACGGAAACAAGATGTGGAGTCAAGAAAGTTCTATATTTATGACGTTGTTCTAAAATCATTTCAATTAGATCAGTACCTAGACCTCTCCATCTTCTCAGGAGTAAGTCTTGCAATAAATTATATAGCGGACCTGGATCAGATGCTTGGTTTTCATACTGTATAATGAGGTGTTGGGTCATGTATATACCAGCTAGTCGCTGTTCTTCTGGAGTAAGACTTAAAAATGTTTGCGCTACCTGTCCGTCTTTATATATGCTGTCATCCCCGGCCCACTGGACTGCTGACCGGGCTAGTTCCTGATCACGTAAAGTATTGAGTTCATGATAACCTACTCTTTCTTTCAGGATGTTGTCAGTAACTTGGAAAATATGTTCAAGAGAACATTGCTCAGGTATCGGGGAAAGGTATTGTTTCTTGCTTTCTAGACGAATGGGTCTGTCAAAAGGATTACCTAATGGGTATTGTTTAGGAGGTTTCGTTCTACCTACATACGCTACTATATCTTGAGTCGCTGCTGGATTCTCTGGTTCTTCCTCCTCTGAGGAGTCCTTATCGTCTGACTCTACTGCCTTATCGGCATTCTGTCGGGTATGTATGGCCATTATTTCTTTACGGATTTTTCTAGACATGGCCTCTATACATTTCTCTTTGTCATGCTTACAATCTGCAATATTCTGACTCCATCTAGTCAATACATTCATCTCTTCTTGATCAAAACCTGGTCGATCTCGTTCTCTTATCAAACAATTAATCAAGAACCGTAATATTAAAGCTTGTGTGTCAACTTTCTGATATACCATGGCTTCACGAACACATTCAGGGCCTACTCCTGTCTGAACAAAATGATATATCCTGTCTAATTGTTCGGGCATTCCTGGTAGTGTAACCAAAAAGTCTGCAGCACGTCTTAAACGTAACGATGCTAGCATCATGGGTCCTGTCTTGCCAGGTACTGCATCATATCTACAATCTGTAAGATATTCTTTAAGCTTTTCGGCTGGGGTCGCTTTCGGGGTACGCAGCGTAGCTAATTCTCTCAGTGTCAGGCGCTGCACTTGTGGCGGGGTGTGATAGGAACCTCCTGAGGCCCCTCCTGAAGCGGAGGCTTGAGCATAACCTGGCTGTAGCGGGGTTGAACCTTGGGCTGCATCTGTCGAAAAAGGATTAGTAGGGGGAACAACAATGGGGGAAGTGATAACAGGTGCGGGAACCTGGTGACGTGGAGGGGTCCTGGTCGAATCAGTAGGAATCTGCTGTTGCGGACCTGGGGGCAGATTATTGTCAGCAGGTGGTATGGGTACATTGATAGGAACATTGGTATATGCGGGAGCTACGTCGTCTAAATAGGAAGAAAGGAAAATGTCTGCTGCAGTCTTATGACGTAATTTAGTCGGAACCAATGGAGGGGCAGATCTTTCGGTATTTCCGGGGTCGCCTTGGGCAGGCCCTCGGCCAGGACTGGATACAGTCCTGTCATGATTGCGTTGCTTTGTCTTTCGCGTTGTTCCGTTCTAACTCGCTCTCCTTCTTCTAGTAGTTCTTTTTCTTTAGCTTTTTCGGAATCCTCTCTACTTTTCTCTATTTTTCTGAGTGCCTTCTCTGTCCGTCTATGTGATTCTTTACGCCATAGTTCAATGGCATCTTTCTGTGACTGTCTGGCTTTCTTTTTCCACAACGCTTCCTCTACTCTCATGATGCACTTGGCATCCCATGTCCCTGTAATGGGCCATCTCTGATTCTCTGCTAAGTCTTTCGTATAATCCACCCACAAGTCCAAGTATAGAACGGCATCTAAGCCGTGCTTGTGGTACATAAAATGTCCAGGAGTGTCCCGGGGTGGGATGGGAACTGCTTCTTCTAGTATCCCTTTCCTAGTTCCTATCTGTCGTAACTTCGAAAATAAAGGCATAGCTACCTCGATCTAGACACAATAAACACAGTAAGAAAATGCAAACAATCACTCATACCATGACATTAAAACACATTGAAACATTTCAAAACGAACAACAATAACTGGATAACTGAATACTAGATGCACTGCTAAACAGTACAGATACACTGCTAAAACAGTGCAGACCGGATCTGTGTACCCAAACCCGTCTTGACCGGACACAAATTAATGCACCCGTCTTGATGCGTCCCCAGCAACGGTACTCACCGGGAAGCACGGAACGGAAGGCCTCGGAAACTCGACTGGACTGGACCGCTACGACGTCACTGCTGCTGGTGCGCACTACGCATGCGCCTCGACGCTACAGGTGGGCCTCTCGATACCTCGGACACTGCTCTCTCGGCTGGGCTCTGGTCGGGATCCTCCGCACTCCTCACCGCCTCGTCTGGATGTCGACCGCAGTCTCCGTCACCTCCGTAGGCCTGAGGGAGATACAGGAAAACCTGCAGATGCGCATGGGGTCCGTCACAGCGGTGGTTGGGGGCAAAGCCTGCGACGCATCACCGGCGCGTGGGGTGGGGGAGGGGTCCCTGTTCGGGCGCCAAATTATGTGGTAAATATTTTACCGTATACGAGTTTGCCATATAATTTCGGACAAGTAATGAAATAGCTCAATCAAATGAGAGGCAGAGTCCGTGGTGGCTCGAGTCATCATTCTTGATTAAAGCCCTTATGACTCAGACACCACGGACTCTGCCTCTCATTTGATTGAGCTATTTCATTACTTGTCCGAAATTATATGGCAAACTCGTATACAGTAAAATATTTACCACAGGACCACAGTTCTTTGACAACCACTACAACACCTACTCTTCTAAGAAAGGTCATTAGTGGTATGACAACCACTACACCGCCTACTCTACTAAGAAAGGACCTTAGTTGTATGACTACCACTATGCCATCACCTCCACTAAGAAAGCCCCTCCATGATATGAGAAACAATATGACACCTACTCTACTAAGAAAGGACCTCAGTGGTATGACAACCACCATGACATCTACCCTAATTAGAAAGCACCTCGGTGGTATGAGATCTACTACACCACCTACTCTACTAAGAAAAGAAATGAGTTGTATGACAACCACTACTACACCAAATCTACTAAAAAAGGACATTAGTTGTATGACAAGCCTTTCGACCCCGGCTCTACTAAGAAGGGATCTCAGTAGTATGACAACCACTACACCACCAACTCTACTAAGAATGCATCTCAGTGGTATGAGAACCACTACACCAACAACTCTACTAAGAAATTACCTAGGTAGTATGATAAACACTATACCACCTACTCTACTAAGATTGGATCTAGGTAGTATGAGAAACATTTCACCACCTACTCAACTAAGAAAGGGCCTCGGACACCTAGTCTACCAAGAAAGGATCTCAGTGGTATGACAACCACCACGATACCTACCCTAATTAGAAAGCACCTCGGTGGTATGAGATCTACTACACCACCTACTCTACTAAGATAAGAAATTAGTTGTATGATAACCACTACTTCACTAAATCTACTAAAAAAGGACATTAGTTGTATGACAAGCCTTTTGACCCCGGCTCTACTAAGAAGGGATCTCAGTAGGGGGCGTGGCCAGCAGCATGGCCGGCTAGGACGTGCCTCGCCGGAGCTCCGGCCGGGCTGCACAAGAATCTGACGATAAACAACACCCCGGAGAGCACACCCTTCACCTGGCGGTGTGTGACTACTACAGGCATCCGGTGAGCGCACTGCGGAGATGCCATCCGTGCGGAGGTACTTGGAATTTGGACAACCGGTGGCTGGCCGGGAGCGTCCGTTGCGAGCAAAATGGCGGCGATGAGCTAGGCGGCCACAGAGACGGAGCGGAGCAGACCTGTGCCCCTGATCGAACACTGAGGCAGGGTCGGAGCCACAACACCACCCGGGCCTGGCCTGAGCCCCGGTGGAACAGCGACAGTGGTGCCTGAACCGGAGCAGGAGGTGCGTTTGAGGTCCGGCCGCCTTTACCAAGATGGCGGCCGGCTGATTGCTGGCCCGGTACCCGAGAAACAGGGACGAAGTGGGGCTGTCCCCCACATGGCACAGCGTTGAGAGGCGGCGGCGGATGGGAGCAGTGTGCTAGAGGGGCTCCCCCCGTGGAAGAGACGAGGGGGACGATCACCGGGGACGGCATCGCCTGTGTGAGCCTACGGAGATGGAGTTGGAGTGGCGGCGGCGGAGGAGGTGAGCCCGAGGGGAGACGCACCGGCGGAGGGGGCTGCCTGGGGAGAGGCTTCGTTGTGGCGGCCCGGTTCGCCCATGACCGCCCCCGCGCCCGCTTCTAAATCACCCGCATCGGCCGCGTCCCCCACCCCCCGCCCACCCCGGCATGAAACGGAACACCACACAGGAGCGACTGAGGTGCCCTGAGACCTGCAGAAGCAGGAAGCGGAGGGACAGCAAGCAACGAACAGAGTCAACAACGGGGGCGGCCCCTACTAGATGGCCCGGTGTGCAAAGAACTGAGTGGTCGTGGGACGCGAAGTGAGGCAGGGCCCAGGCCACCAGCTACAGATCTGCTCATGAGAAGGCACTGCGCCCAGCCGCATGGGGGCGAAAGATCCTGAAGGCACTGTGGGGGAAGCAAGATCCGAGAGTGAAGGCAGGGTCCCCTCGGTGACTATAAGGCCGGAGTGGAAGAAGTAGAGGGACGGCGGTGTCCGGGGGACGGCCGGGGGAGCACACGACAACTGGCGGAGGCCGAGGCAATGGGGCAACCTTCTCCGCCTGCCCTAGCACCGGCGGCCCCCCCCCTGTGGCCTAAGTGATAAGGACAGTGAGCCTCTGACATCAGGGACGCTCCTGGGCCAGGAGCGGGGGGCAGATCTTGGCACGACTGGGGGCCCGGCGCAGGGAGAAAGGAGTTCTTGGCGGCACGGAGGGAGGCAGCCAGGACGGTCCACGCAGAGCCCGGAGTTGGGTGAGAGCCCACGACACCGAGGAGTGGCGCCCGGGGGGACCTGGCGGTGTGGAGGCCCTTTGGAGATATTTCCGCACAGGCCGCGGTAGCTGGAGTTGGGACGAACTTGAAGGCGACGGCCTCCGGAGTGAAATTTCCCACAAGCGGCGCGCTTCAAACGTTGCAGACAGACTGCCCATAGCGCCAACCTGCCTGAGACGAGGACCACCATGGGGAAGAGAGACCCGGTCCCTAAGCCAACTAAACAGGGCCCCATGGATAATTATGCGACATCAAGGCCGGCAATGGAGCACCGGCCGGAGACTTCCGGACCACAATTCGAAACAGCGATGCTGCTGGCAGCCATCCAGGCCTCTAGAAGTGACATTCAGGAATCACGGGCGGCCCTGGAGGTGAAGATTGGAGAAGTGGGCTCTGAGATAACGTTGCTGGGACAGGACTTTCGAAATCTAACGGATAGGGTGGCAGTGGCCGAAACTAGAGTCACGGACAATGAGACATCGATCACAGCCCTAAAAAAGTACATGGCGGAGCTCCAGGCCTCACATCGTCACTTGCAATGGAAGGTGGACGATGCTGAAAATAGATCACGGCGCAACAACCTTCGCTTTGTAGGCTTTAGAGAAGGACTCGAAGGGAGGGATATGGCCTCCTTCCTCCACGCATGACTGAAAACTACCTTCCCGGCAGCACAGTTCTCGGCGTGCTTCGTCATTGAGAGGGCACACAGGGCGCTCCTGATCAAGCCACCAGAAGGGGCAAGACCGAGACCAGTCATAGCGAGATTCCTGAACTATGCGGATAGGGATCTGATACTATGAGAAGCCAGGAAGCTGGGAGAAATCCGCTTCGAGAATGCCACCATAATGATCTTCCCGAAACAGCGCCGCTCCTTTGATTCAGTAAAGACGAAACTAAGATCCTTGAACATTGCCTACATGCTCCTTTTTCCAGCGAAACTCAAAGTCATCTACAAAGACAAATCCATTTTCTGTACATGCCCGGAGGATGCCTGGCAATGGCTTGAAGAACGCCCTATCCTGAACAGTAGGGAGGTGGCCGGACGAGAAGCCATGGACAAGTCAATGAGGGAAAAGACACGCTGGGAGCTGCCGAAACCACAGCGTAGACGATCGGGCAAGATGAGGAAACGTAAGCCGGCGACGCCCTATCAGACCCGTGGTGCCAGTGAAAGACGGGGGGGCAGATCAACGTCTCCGGGAAACGAATCAGTAGCAGGCTCCAGGTTTAGCTGCATGCGGAATGGCATCCGTTCTGAAGGAGACGAGGAGGAGGACTCGGTGGGACATGTTCCGGGAGGAGGTGAAGATGACGGTCTTGGCGATTCAGTCCACCCGTTAGTCAAAGAAATACAGCAATTGGAGCAGGACTAGTTGGGGCAGGGACCTGTAACAGACACTCAGGACTCACACTCATGAGTGTGGATCTCCAGGGACCAGTGAGATAGCAGCCCGGCCACCGGGAGCACGCAAGTTGACACGCCCTTCAATGTTGTTTGAGTTGTTTATACAGTTATTTGGTGCGTGATGGGGGGATGTGTGGGAGGGCGACAGGCCTTCTCCCTTGGATAGTTTGGTCCCAGGTTGGGATGCGACTGGAAGGGGAGGGAGGTGGGGAGGGGGGCGTGGGGGGGGGGGGCGGTTTCTTTATTCCCTCAAGTTGGGGTACTAGAGGGTTGTGGGGGGGTGGGGGGTCAGTTTGGAAGCAGCAGCGACACACCATGCCACACCTTGAGCCACCCCTATTCCGGGGACCTACCTGGGAAGGGAAATGTAACACACAATGGCAGATACACTAGATACTCCACACATAGGTGACACAGGGGTCACTGTATTAACATGGAATGTGAATGGCCTTGGGTCGAAGATTAAGAGAAGCTTGGTAAACGCATACCTCAAAAGACTAGCGCCTGATATCAACCTTCTCCAGGAAACTCACCTTAGAGGCAATCAGTGCGCGTTTATAGCAAGAGGCAGCATGTAGTGCTGGCACATGCAGGATACACAACAGATTCCAGGGGAGTAGCGATCCTCATTAAAAAAACGGCACCGTTCACTATCAGTCAGTCAGTCAGTCAGTCAGTCAAAAATACTTTATTCGGTTCAATACATAAACCACAAAAGTATACAAAAACATGCAAAAGAGGTCCAAAGGAAATAACATACACAGTTACATATAAAAAACCTCGGTTTTGGGTGTAGACAAAACTCAAAACCTTATTAAGAGATTACAATAAATATACAATTACATCCTATCCGATTCAAAAATACATATTAAAAGTAGTCCATGGTTAAAAATGACGATCAAAACATTATAAGTAGTATTTTATGAAAAAATAGCGGGTATTAAAATATGTCTATGTCCAGTTAATCTTTTTACTTAATCTCATTGCAGTGGTTAAAAATTTGGCAACATTACAAATTTCCCAGATGCTTGGCAGTAATTGAAGGTACATTAAAGCAGGCTTCACTTGGTTGAACCCTTTCCCCTTTAATAAGGGTACAATAAGCTTTCTCCTAATATTATTGAAATGACAACAAAAAAACATGAAGTGGGCGGTGTCCATAAGGGAACGCCCATCACATTTGCACAGCCCTAGGTCAACAGGTTTCGTCCAACCGGGGCGACCACAAATCAATAGGTGGATTTTATTTAGGCGAAACTTGGTTAGCAAATATCTATGGTTTGAGATGTTTACCACTTTTAAATAAAGTTCCAGTTGACACCCAGAAGATACGATCAGTTGATGCATTCTCACTGTGGGCTTTGCCAGTTCCAGGCCTTCTCTATCCATCCCTCTAATTTTCAAAAAGGTACTTTTCACCCACTTTAGGTCACCCTTTACCAATTGAGAAGGCATATTAAACAGTTCTGGCCGACCCAACTTTTTTGATAGGAGTTGAACATATTTCAACCACGGAATGTGGTCCCAATGGTCAAGTGCAAGACAGTCATTTAAAACTAAATGGTTCACCTTCAATTCAGAGTTCAACCAGAGATCCGCTTCAGTAGCGGGGCCATCGCAATTCGGTCCTCCAAGTAATCTATGCCACATTCCTGATGTACTATGTAACTGGCCATAGATCTTGGCAAGGATAGAATTGTTTTAAGGAAGTTGTCCTCCGCTACCTGGAGAATCTTAACTGGTCTAAGGCCCCACAGATCTGAACCATACATCACAATAGAAATACATTTTGCGGTGTAAACCTTCAATACCGCCTCCAGAGGTTTCACCCCTAAATTGCGGGAAAAACCCAGGACTGCAGAGATGGAACGGGCGAAAGCATTTTTTTTCTCCTGCATTTGGGGGTTCCAGGTAGAATATTCATCAAAAACAACCCCCAAGTAGGGAAATCTAGATACTCTTGACAGTTTATGGCCATTGCAATGTAAAACCAACGCCTTTTTCTGGGGCCTGCTTTTACTACCCACAACCATTACATGAGATTTGCCATAATTGACACTAAGGTCAAGAGATGACATAAAAACATAAAATGAATTTAATAGGCATTGGAGACCCACTGCGGTTCGGGCTAACAGGGCAGCATCATCGGCATATAATAATGCTGGTACTTGGAGATTCCCTGCCCTGGGTATGTCCTTACATGATTTTTCTAAAACCGCTCCCAAATCATTGATATACAGAGTGAATAGCAAGGGTGCTAAAATGCATCCTTGCCTTACACCATTGGAGATACTTATCTTCCCTGTGCTATTACCTTTGCGGTCGTACCCCTCAGACGCTGTTAGATCCCTGTGGAGGTCTGCCAAGAAGTACACAATGTCAGGGTCTATACCAATTCTTAAAAGCAGGTCCCATAACTTGGACCTATTTACTCGGTAAAACGCCGAGGATAGGTCCATAAATGCAATGTACAGGGTTCCTTGCTTTGCTAATGTATACTTCCCTATAAGCAGTTGTAGATTTAGGCTCTGGTCTATTGTGCCGCGCCCTTTTCTAAGGCCATACTGAAGGGCGGAAAGGGTGTCAGTTTCTTCCAGCCAATCAGTAAGCTTGCACAACACCACTCTCCCTAGGACCTTTACAGCTGAATCGATGAGGGAGATTGGACGGTAATTGCCCGGGTCGCCTCTATCACCTTTTTTGTAGATCGGGACAATCACCGACTGGGACCATGTCTCCGGAATTCCTATACTAGATATTCTGTTAAAAACATTAGTTAAGATTTTGGACCAAAATGCTATGTTGGATTTAAAGAGGTCGGATGGAACACCATCCGGTCCAGGGGCCTTATTACTTGTCATTTTACCAATTGCATCGGCCACCTCACCTTCATATACTAATAACGTATAAGGGAGCAAAAAGGTGGTGGATGCCTCTGCCCCAGGATTCTCAACCTCATAGACTGACTTGAAATGCTGCAGCCACCAATCTTCTTGTATTCCGCAGTCAAGTTCATTATTACCAGGATCAACAAAATAAGATTGATTCACCACAGCCCAGAACTTGGCGCTATTTTTCAGCACGTCAATTGAAGTTAACTCTGCCTAAGCGTCCTCACTAATCTCCTGTCGCCTCTTTTCCACTGCAGCCTTATAATCTTTCCTAAGCGTGGCTACAAGCTGCCTATTCACCGGTCTACATTTAAGCTCCAGTTTTAATTTTTTATTGGCCATTGTACACTTTTTGTCGAACCAGCCTACCCTCCCGCAGGATTTACCTTTGCCATATTGTGTCAAGTTGGCGGCAATATCATAACAAACTTTTTGGTACGCCTCCAACACGTTTTTATCCCCGGCATCGGGGTTCATGCAGAGGTCCAGCTCCACCCGACTGCTATTGTAGAGGTTAGAGAGAAACTCACTCGGGACTATCTTACTCCACCTAATTCTGTGTGCTTGGTCAGTAGGCCGAATATCGCCCTTGTTCACCATGTACGGCTTACTCTTAGTTATTACTATAACCTTTCTCAACCTTAGCAAGACTGGGTTATGATCACTAAAGTGTGACCTCACCACGGAATAACTTATAATGTGACTGCGGCTAATACTGCTTAAAAAATAAAATCTATTGTAGACCCGCTGCCTTGTCCTGTGAATGTGGGAATATCTTCTCCTTCCCTGCTAGGTAACATCAGCCCGTTTTCGGCCAAAATGGCTTCCAACAGGACACCCTGATCTGAGTGCTCAAAATGTGTGCCAACCTGATCCGGCGACCCCAAAAAAACATCTGGTGGGCATTTGTCCGGGCACTCATGGATGTTAAAGTCCCCCAACAAGAGAATAGTACACTCAGCCTCAGGTGACTCTTTGAAGCTTATAAGAAAGAAGTTTAGCATTCTTAAATTACTGGTGGACTCGATCCTATCAAAGGAGTTATAAAAATTTACCACAAGGACATTGTGGCGACCCTTACATGAAATGTGTACTGCCAAGCAATACGGGCAACCAGTGGCTATTTCTTTGTAAGTGCCGGGAATTTTTGCGGAGATCAATGTTATCAAGCCACCCCGCGCCCGCCCCCGGGTAGAGGGAACTGCTGAGAGATGGAAGGTAGTGAACCCATCTAGTGTTAAAGCATTTTGTGTGTCCCATGTTTCCTGCATGCCAATGATGTCCATTGTGCCTAGAAAATCCCTCCAAATAGGGTCATCAATTTTGTTTCTGAGACCAGCAATATTCCATGTGGCCATTACACACTCCCCCATCCCTCTTACTTCCTGTTTCCCAATTGTTAAATCATATTTGGCCCCATCCGTGCACAAATCACTGACTACAAGGGATGGGCTTGTGTCTGCATTCAACTCCCCGGAATTTATAACATTGTTTGCCTGGTGTAGTGGGGTTGGTATAGTGGTAACTAACTCCTTAGCCAATGATCCCTGTATTTGTCAGTCTACCCAGCCCAAATTAGAAAGACAATCATAACGGTTAGCCATAGGGATGTGAAACAATTGATCTTGGTGGTTGTTAAAATGAGGATAGCTGTTACAGTGGCCATTTAGTGACTCGGTCCCAAATCCCCCTTGCATAGGTCTACCCCCTCTACCATGAACCATGCTCCAGCCACCCTCTCCTCCATCTCCCCATCCCTGAGTATTTGTGTTCCAAGAAAAAACAGTCCTAGTCCTACACTTTTGTTCATTCGGAGCTCTCAGCCAACTCCATCTCTTGTCCACCTGTTCAGTTTGTTGATAAAATAAGAAAGTGGCCTAGCAATGACTAGGCTGGCTTGATGGCATGGGGGCCTGTTACAAATATATTCCACCACCTGTGGATTTTCAAAAGTTACCACTATGCAATCACCTGTTAATCTTTTCCTATTGCCACCCACCCATGGGCTCTCTCCACCATCAAGATATTGCTGGGGGTGTTCACTGGAAGGGGGTAATTGCTTGATAGCCAGTGGCATACCTTGTTCTTTAATGCTTGAAAAGATTCCACATGGGGTGGTGATAGTTCTGTGACCTCGGTCAATACCACAACATAGGGGCTGAAATCTAAGGGGAGATGAATTTTTCTGCGGGGCTCAACCTTTTCTAATGGGGCCGAGTCCAATGTCGGGGTCAGAGGGGTCTGTGATGTCTGGGGTGTCTGATCCTTAAATTTAACCTGAGGAGTAGACTTGGGTTTAGCAGTGACAGGCGTGGGGGTTTTATTAGGGGCAGATGTATTAGCATTAGCATTAGAGCCTGCCAGAGTTGGGGTATTACTAGGTTTCTTTAGCGTTGGTTTTTTACCCACTGCCACATTACTGCTTGCTACGGGATGCGACCGATTGCTGTTGGTCGCAGTGGATGCCCGGTTCCCAACTGGGCCAGGAGTACTCATTTCAATATGGATATTTTTTAGTACATGCTCAATGCGACATAGCCTTGCCTCCAAAGGTGCTAGTAAGGGTTTCAAGGCCTTGATGAGATTTGGGGTTACTTCTCCTCTTTCTTGATCTAAGTCCCCTGGGTTAACATTTCCCCCACTTAATTCTAAGATGTCATCCAAGCTGTCGTCTGCAAGCGTGTCATCAAGCAAACTCAATGACAGGCCCCCAGCCGCTGGCTGTACAACCCCAAGGTCATTGACTCCTGCGGCCATTGTCCCACTAACAGCCGTCATTACTTTGCCACCTGTTGTCTGATTGTAGGTGGATTCCACCTTCCTCGTTATGTTAACTGGTAAATTAGTGGGTCTATTCTTATGGATCGCCCCCTCTTTCAAGCCCCTCACATTTATATCAGTGATATCAGTGATAATAGATTGATTATTCACAAGCGGAGTACCAGGATCATTACCCATATTAAGGTCTAACACAGGATTAGGATCAAGTAATGCCCCTGGGATTTGAAGGGGGCTGGGCCTTTCAGGAAGAGTACCACATGCTAAAGTATCTGGGGACCGAGCCTGGGCAATATGGCCTAGAGAGGATCTTTTCGCTAATGCCAGGTCTTGAGACACCCTTCTACCCATCAAGACTATCCCTTCATCTATGAGTGAGTTGGTGCAAACTATGATGTCATCAAGGGTGCCAGTCAACTTTTTGGCCCCTGCTGTCCTACTTCGTGTCTCTCGGCACTCCATTTTAACTCTTCTCGTTATATTGGTATTAGTCTTGTGGCAGCAAATAACAACTAACAACTTCTTAGCAATTTGCACCCCCCTTATAAGTTTCTGTAGAACTAAAGTCAAAAGAAAGCTCCAATGCATACAGTTCAGATGTCCAAGCGTTGGAGGTTGGATGCAAATGGACCAGGATCCGGGGCCCAGGCCTGGCTCCTCAGGCCTCTGAGGGCCACAGAGGGCCCGCCCTTTGCCCGGGCTTAGACCCGCGCTGTGTCCCGCACGCGTTCCGCTACGCGTAGAGGTGTTGGGGTTTTAAGCGCCTCCGGGCGCCAGTTCCCACGTCACTTGTAGCGCCCCCGCAAAGGCTCCTGGGGGTTGAAGTCCCCCCGCTCTGCGGCCGCTTCTGGTATCGAAAGCGGCGGCGTGGGGGACTCTGCTCCGGCGACTCTCCTCCTTTCCCCTAGCTCCCCTCGCTCCACTGGGCAGCACAATAGTCAGCACGGCAGTCCGGTAAATAGTTAGGTTGAGTGTGGCTCCCAAAGTGCTCCGGGCGCGCTAGCGTCTTAAGCGCCTCCGGGCGCCAGTTCCCGCGTCACTTGTAGCTCACCCGCAATGGCTCCTGGGGGTTGAAGTCCCCCCGCTCTGCGGCCGCTTCTGGTATCGAAAGCGGCGGCGGGGGGGACTCTGCTCCGGCGACTCTCCTCCTTTCCCCTAGCTCCCCTCGCTCCACTGGGCAGCACAATAGTCAGCACGGCAGTCCGGTAAATAGTTAGGTTGAGTGTGGCTCCCAAAGTGCTCCGGGCGCGCTAGCGTCTTAAGCGCCTCCGGGCGCCAGTTCCCGCGTCACTTGTAGCGCCCCCGCAAAGGCTCCTGGGGGTTGAAGTCCCCCCGCTCTGCGGCTGCTTCTGGTATCAAAAGCGGCAGCGGGGGGGACTCTGCTCCGGCGACTCTCCTCCTTTCCCCTAGCTCCCCTAACTCCACTGGGCAGCACAATAGTCAGCACAGCAGTCCGGTAAATAGTTAGGTTGACTGTGGCTCCCAAAGTGCTCCGGGCGCGCTAGCGTCTTAAGCGCCTCCGGGCGCCAGTTCCCGCGTCACTTGTAGTGCCCCCGCAAACGCTCCTGGGGGTTGAAGTCCCCCCGCTCTGCGGCCGCTTCTGGTATCGAAAGCGGCGGCGGGGGGGACTCTGCTCCGGCGACTCTCCTCCTTTCCCCTAGCTCCCCTCGCTCCACTGGGCAGCACAATAGTCAGCACGGCAGTCCGGTAAATAGTTAGGTTGAGTGTGGCTCCCAAAGTGCTCCGGGCGCGCTAGCGTCTTAAGCGCCTCCGGGCGCCAGTTCCCGAGTCACTTGTAGCGCCCCCGCAAAGGCTCCTGGGGGTTGAAGTCCCCCCGCTCTGCGGCCGCTTCTGGTATCGAAAGCGGCGGCGGGGGGGACTCTGCTCCGGCGACTCTCCTCCTTTCCCCTAGCTCCCCTCGCTCCACTGGGCAGCACAATAGTCAGCACGGCAGTCCGGTAAATAGTTAGGTTGAGTGTGGCTATCACTCGTACCTGGCTAGACCCACAGGGGACCTACGCGGGAGTACAGGGAGTATGGAAGAGGTGTAGGTACACGATCCTCTCAGTGTATGCCCCCCCAAAGCTACAGGCACGCACCCTCAAGGCAATCACCGCTATACTTATAGACACGGCTGACACAATACAAATAGTGTGGGGAGATTTTAATGACGTTATGTGTGTAACACGGGATAGGTCGGGGACACCACTTTACAGTAGGGTCTGGCTCGGCCCTAGCACGGCAGATGAATATCATAGGCCTCACTGATGTCTGGAGATGGCTTCATCCTACGCAGGAGGCCTACTCCTTCTACTCAGGGGCCCACAGGGTATTCTCACGGCTAGATTATATCTTTGTGTCCCGACAGGATGTCTCATTGAGGGACTTAGCAGAATACAAAGCAAGGGGAATTTCAGATCACTCCCCGCTATATGCGCAGATGGGGTGGGGGAGAGGAGAGAGGAAGGCGAACTGGCGCCTAGCAGCCTGGGATATCCAAACGCCAGAACTACTGAGGGGCATTAGAGCGGACATAAGGGTGTATGTGGCCGAAAATGAGGGTACAGTTGAATCAGGGATTACCTTTTGGGAGGCAATGAAGCCGGTCCTGAGGGATCGCATACAAAGTAGGCTGGGAGAGGCCAGGCGGAAGCAGCAGGACAAGGTAACTAGTGAAGAGGTGTCTATCTTAGCCCTAGAAGCGGAATACCACCAGAGGAAGGAAGAGGCACTACTTAGGAAGCTGTTAGACACGCAAAGACACTATAGGGAAATGGTCACTGATGAGGCACGCACGCAGGCGTTGGCGACACTCCACCGATTATTTGACGTGGGAGATAAGTCTGGCAAACTCCTGGCATGGCTGAGCAGGAAAAAAAGAGCAGCAAGTTGGGTGGATCAGATAACGCTAGCAGAGTATACACGGGTGTGCACGGACGAGGCCATAGCGGATGCCTTTGCGACATATTATGAGAACTTTTTTGGGGCCAGAGACCTGGGTGGCGGGGAGGACACGCTACACTACATGTGCGACATGGAGGTGCCAACTCTGTCCCCTGAGGCCACCACGGCCTTGGAAACGGAGATGACACTAGAGGAAATATCGGAGGCTATAGCATCGCTGAAACCGGGGAAGACGCCGGGGCCAAACGGCTTTCCGGCGGAATTCTTCAAGCGGATGGCTGACCTGTTGCAACGCCATATAAAAACTTTATTTGTCGAGGCATATCAGGCGGAGAGCCTGCCACCAGACCTCGCTCTGGCCACGATTGTCCTGATGTACAAGGATGGCAAGCCTAGGGACGATTGTGCCTCCTATCGCCCTATTTCCCTCCTCAATGTGGAGACTAAGATTCTGGCCACTGTTCTGGCTAAACGCTAGCGACAGGTAATTATGGATCTGGTGCATATGGACCAGTCCAGTTTCCTCCCGGACAGGGCTACCAAATTGAACCTCCGCCGTACACATAATTGGCTACAGGAGGTCCGAGGGAGAAGGGAACCCCACTGGTTCCTCTCACTGGACGCGGAGAAGGCCTTCGACGCAGTCCATTGGCCCTTCCTGATGGAGACATTGCAGAGGTTTGGCTTTGGCCCCAAGTTTCTGAAGTGGATTTGGCTCCTATACTCAGCCCCGAGGGCACGAGTGCGGGTCAACGGGAGGTTGTCTCGTGAATTTCAAATCAGCAGGGGAATGCACCAGGGATGCCCACTGTCCCCCTTCTCTTTACCCTCACAATAGAAATATTGGCGATAAGGACTAGACAGAACCAGGGGATTAGGAGCTTCACATGGGGAGACTCTGAAGCCACACAAGAGAAAATATCACTATATGCCGACGACGTCCTGTTGTTTGTCACCGACCAAGACACGACAATCCCGATACTGTTCAAGGAACTGGCCGATTTCAGTGCAAGGGCAGGCCACACTATTAACTGGCACAAATCGGTTCTATATGACCCGCAAGGCCTGGAGCGGAGGGAGTGCCTGCCAGAGCTACTCATTCATACCAAAGAGGGCTTTCAATACTTAGGAGTACATATAACTCTGGACAGGGCGCTTTCCTTTCCCAACAATGTGGCCCGAGTTATGATAGGCGCAACGGCAGAGATGGATATGTGGCGACAGCTCCCACTCGCTCTACTGGGTCGCGCGGCACTCTATAAAATGGTTCTGCTCCCGAAGTTTCTATACGCACTTCAAAATCAATATTATCCGTTGCCAGCCAAAACTTTGAATAAAATTCATGCGGATCTGCGGGCATTCCTGTGGCTGGGGAAACAACCGAGAGTGGCTTTATCCACACTGCAGCGCCACCAGTACAGTGGAGGGATTTCTCTTCCCAACCTGGAGGCGTATTATTGGGATGAGCATCTCGCCGCGATTAACGAATGGTTACATGCGGCAGCGGATCACCCTACTTACGCACTAGAACGGTCTAAGTGGTCTACCAACAACATATTGTATTACTTATACGGAGGGACGGTGGGAAAGCAATTTCTACCGGCCACGAGGATCACACTGGCGGCGTGGCATAAGGCAACAAAACGCATGGGATGGGACAAGCGGCCCACCCGACAGACTCCATTATGGCACTGTAAATGGCTGGGTGAACTCAACAAACTGAGAGGCTTCAGACGGTGGGATGATATAGGTATTTCAACAGTGGGAGACGTGATCGCAAGGGGGGAACTGAAAACCTTTCAGGCGCTCAGGGAAGAATTTGGTTTGCACAAAACCCAGTACTATAAGTATGCACAGCTGAGCCACGCTTGGAGGGCACAAAACATCGCACTTACAGATATCCCAGAGTACGCACCACTGGAGGGTAGGTTACTACAGGAACAGATACTGGGTGGGGCGATATCCCTCACATATAAAACACTGACCAACAACATGTTAGGGGACCTACAGGACCTACGGAACAAATGGGAGGCAGACGTGGGTGGCATGGAGGATTTGGATTGGGAGATTGTTCTCATGCACCCACGCGAGGTGGCGATTAAGTCCAGGCTTCGACTTATACAACTGAAGGTGCTCCACAGAACCTATTTTGACAGGGTGCGCCTTTTTAGAATGGGGAGGATAACTGATACAGCGTGCCTTAGGTGTCACCAACAGAATGGCGATTTTTTTCACACACTTTGGGGATGCGAAGTCATACAAGTGTACTGGGAAGGAATATTCACAGAATTGGTTGAAGTCTTGGGAGTGAACCTACCGCGCGACCCTAGATTGGCTTTGCTGGGCATGACAACCGAAGTAGACCTGGCTCGCCCCTTGATCATCTTTCTGGTACTTGCTTTGGTGGTGGCAAAGAGGGACATTGCACGATACTGGGGTGCACCCGATTTAGAGGGATGGAGGAGGGGGCTGGACCTGTATATGGCGGCAGAAAGGGTGACTTACAAAGCCAGGGGCTGCCCAAAAAAGTTTCGGAGAGTGTGGGCAAAGTGGAGACAATACCATGGGCTGGAGTGAGGCCCCAAGGAAGACGAGTAGGAGGTTCGGGGAGGCCCCCCATGCGGCAGGCCTAACAGCAATGACTTTGGGAGGCGATATCCAGACTTAAATGTTTAGATCATGTATGAGCGGTGGGTGGGAACTCAATAGGGAGAGCGGGGTGGGCCCGGGGAAGGGGGGGAAGAGGTGGGTATGTAGGCTGCTATTTTAGGGATTGCTTTCTTTTCTTAAGTTCTTGTTATGTTTCTGTTAAAGATCCACGTGCTCTGTTGACACCTGTGGAACCCAGAAAAAAGAAAAGTTGCGTAACTGACGGACAAGGCGGAATATTGACGCCTGGCCGTGTGCTCATTCTTTTATTTGTGATGCTTTCAATGCAACAATAAAAAAGAATAAAAAAAAAAAAAGAAGGGATCTCAGTAGTATGACAACCACTACACCACCAACTCTACTAAGAATGCATCTCAGTGGTATGAGAACCACTACACCAACAACTCTACTAAGAAATTACCTAGGTAGTATGATAAACATTATACCACCTACTCTACTAAGATTGGATTTAGGTAGTATGAGAAACATTTCACCACCTACTCAACTAAGAAAGGACCTCGGACACCTAGTCTACCAAGAAAGGATCTCAGTGGCGTGACAACTACTACTCCACCAACTTTACAAAGAAAGCACCTCAGAGGTATGAGAACCACTACACCACCCAATCTACTAAGAAATTACCTAGGTAGAATGATACACACTACACCATCTACTCTTCCACCGGCAAACAATATCCAACACCATTATCCTAACTAGCATGGATAGGATTCCTGATGCTACAAACCTATCACAGAGGCCACCTTGCTGGAATAATTATCAGGTTTATCTTGAAACTCACAAGTTCTTACATATATCAGCCGCATCTCTACCTGGTCTCTGCTTCCATCGAAGACCTCCTTTGGCCTCTTGGTCTTGCTTCCATTTACAATGTGTTCTCTGAGACATGGATGACGTTTCAAGTTGTGGGCACCCCTGAATATTCTTGTCAGCCAACTGTCTGTGCCCTACCCCTGCGTGTGCCTACTGTGCCCACCTTTCAGTGCCCTTGCAGGACACCTGCTCAGCATGGTCAACTGCAGCATCACTCCCCCTCTGGGTGGCACTTGTCCTCAAACTGCTGACATGCCAGCTAGCTGCTGCCCTACCTGTGCCGCGTCTGATCGACTAATACGCCCATGGTAGGGGCCGGTGTTTTACCTCATTATCACAGGTTCAAATCCCAGCGGATCTGCTCAGCCTTTCATCCTCCTGAGGTCGATAAAATGAGTACCATTGAGTCAGGTAACAATAAACATCTGTTATTCAAGATGGCTTAAGGTGAATGTGCGCTTTTCAAATACTCATGTAATGTGCATTCTTCTTTCTTCTTTGTCCTTTCATGAGATGAAGTGAACTGAGGAGAACTTCTTCACCTGAAGAGGGGTTAGACTCCTGGGGAGGCTGAAGGTCACAGAGAAGAGACGAGTGCCACGTCAGCACAGCCTGCGCTGGCATCTGATGCCCTCAAATCTCTTTGGCCATTTTCCTAAAGTGACTTTGCCAAACCTTCAGATGAGTATTAGGAAAACACCACATTTAAAGGCTATGAGGCGGGGAAGGAATATCTGTGTTTATAATTTCTAAAGCATTTAAAGGTTTAAAGTTAAAAGGTAAATATATGTGCTGCCAGTGAACCCTGATGATCTGGGTCCAGTCCTGCCTTCATTGGGTTTTAGTGCTTTACTAAAAGCCATTTTCTTATTACTTTTGTTGCTCGGATATGAATTTACCTTAAAAAAAATGAAAAGACCAGAGGCATTTGGCAAAACAGGAAGAAGTTAGTTTAATTAAAAGCAGTGGATGGGGGAGCATTGACAGAGCCTTGTCTGAAGACAGTGTCAATGTAAGGAGGTTTGGCCTGTAATATATGCAGTTCTTGAGGTACAATCAAACAATTACATATTCTTGTAGAGCATGTAGATGCGGCCTAGTCATGAATCATAAATAAAAGCATCTGACAAGGGGGGCACAGGTGGTTCTCGACCTTGTGGAGAGGAAGTGTGGACAAGCGTGCATTTGTTCAGATGTCCTGCATGGGGAGCATGTGATCACTACATGTAGTGTGCATGCTGTGTTCTTATTGGCTGAGTGTTCTTAACTACATGTGGCATCAGAGTTTGTGGTATTTAGGGAATGCGCGCCTTTGGCAAAACATGTTTTATTGGTGCCAACCTCCTCTGCCCTTTTTCTGGTGTAAATGCCTAACTGTGGGATTGATGAGGGTTTTCCCTGGCTGTCTGTTTGTCTTTATGCTAAGTGTAACTCCACCTGTGACCTATCAATCGGTATCAATCGGCTAGGGTTTGGGTCAAAGGGCCTATCTGACCACGTATCTCTGACTCAGGGTTGATGGGGAGGTCATCTCAAGTGAATTCAACAGCAATATTACGAGTTTGTTATTACGTGTACATATAGCACGGCGGTCATTAATATCATATTTACATATATTCTCATTATTATGCGTACATTTGTCATAGTGTACATAAAAATAAAATCGTAAATCATACGTTCTTATATAGCGCCTTTCACCGTAAGGTCTCAAGGCGCTTGCTTTGGGAACCCGTCCTGGCCTTTCCCTGCGAGATTACCCTTACTGGGCATCCCCAAGGTGAAGACCAGGCATCCCGCCGCGGGGGGGGCCGTAGTGGAGATTAAGCAAGCTATTGCCCAGAGTTGCAGAGTGTAAACCCACAATTCGAGTAGGCACTGAGGTGAGAATTATCGAGTCCGTGGACATTTTGAGCTCAAGGCCCTGCCGCGTCGTGGATTGAACCCTGGTCCCGGGTCTGACCTCTGCATCAGGGACTGCCTCCTCTAACCAGTGAGCCACACTTCTCCACAGCATCTTTTTTACTGGTAGTGATATTGACGCGTGCATAGATTATGACATTAACTGACATTGCATTTACTGGTATTGACATTGTTATGGGTGCATATCATGGTGTATATTACCATCACATACATCCAATGTGAATATTTGTATTGTGTCACAAGAACAGATACCGTCAAAAAACATTTTTTATTTAAATAAATTTAGTGGCAAAGGGTAAACACTCTTCATTGAACCAAAAAATGTATTTAAAAATGTATTATTTCCGGTTTCAGTCGTTTATTCAACAAATGTAGCCGTGTTTCTACAGTTCGAAGATGTCTGCAATGAAGAGGTATTTGGTCAAAATATTGAGTTTTAAATATTGGGAGACAGAAATACTGGAAAAAAATATTGTAATCCAAAAATATCATGGTGCTGAACATCGTTGTCAAGGACATCCTTTTTTCAGGTTAGTAAAAATAAATAATATTGTTGTTCTTAATATCAATTTAAAAAATACACTAGAAAAAATATAATGTTCTTAATTATCCCACGTTTGAGATGATATATTAAGGTTATGTGTTAATATTGTGTATAAACTGTTAATATTTTTAAATACAGTTTGTAATTTTAAGTGATGTATATGTTTTATTTCATTTAATTTTACGAAGTAATTTATAATGTAGTGGATTGCTAGGTTTGAAAGGGTATAGGATGGGACGTGAATTAAGTAATTATTTAACAATTTGTTATGCATTTATAATTGACAATGTAATTGTTATCAATTGTGCAAATTGCCAAATATTTCTATTTTTTATATTTTAGGGGCAGGCTGCAGGGTTTGTAGAGTTATAGGGTAGGAAGTTAATTAAGTAATATTTAATTAACAATTCATTATTAATGTATTAGGCATTCTTTAATTGATTAATAATTATGTAGATTAACCAATAATTATATTTTTAGTTATATTTTTAGTGTGTGCTCCTGGCTTTGTAGGAGTAAAGGAAGGACGTTAAGAAAATATGAATGAATTAATTGTTCATTTATTATTAAATATTGAATTCATTATTAGGACAATTGTGTAATAATGTTATTTTTTGTAATAGTTTTAGTGCCCAATCCTGGGTTTGTAGAGGTATACGGTGGGAAGTTAATTAAATAATTGATTAACAATTGTGACAGTGTTAATAGACTGCAGCCTGCCCTATGGGATGATTATTAATTATTTAATTGATTAATAGTTATGTAAATTGAGTAATAACTATACTTCAGTTATATTCTGGATGTGGACTGTTGGGATGGTGGCCATATAGTGTGGGAAGTTAATTAAGTAATAATTAATTAACAATAAATTATTTATTTATTATGCATGGTTTAATTGATAACTAATTAAGGACAGTAGGTAATGCTGATTTATTTTATTTATATTTTAGCTGCAAGTTTCTAAGTATGTAGTGGTATATGGTGGGACGTTGATTAAGTAACAAGTAATTATCAACAAATTATCAATTGTTAATCAGTTACTTAGTTATCAATTATGTGAACTAAATTATACTTATTTATTTTAGTTATATTTTAAATGTTGGCTGCTAGGTTTGTACGGGTATAGTGTTGTAAGTTAATTCAGCAATAAATAAATAACAGTTTGCTAAATTGATCATTATGAAATGGTTTAATAATCATGTCAATTCAGAATCAGAATCAGAATTCTCCTTATTCGGATGTGTACAGCCATAAAAACTTGCAATGTAATACATACACATTATTAAAAACACGCAAATAAAATACATAAAATCATCAAGTTTGGTAATATTAATGACCAAAAATCTCAATAAAACAGTCTGGGATAAACAAATCATGTAAATTGTTTCTTTTTTTTGGTTAAGCAGCTCATATGAAGAGTTACTTGTTCTAAATGAGTATGTAATGTGTTTGAAGTGAAGTACTTTCACCACAGTTGCTAAGACTGGAGTCGGAATAGCAATCCATCAAACAATCAAGGTTTGGGAAGCACGACTACTCACCCATGAGGATCTCAAGGCACTGAGGAGGGGAATTGGGATTCCGTTCAAGCACCAGTTCATGAGATTCTTCCTGAATTGAGTCAGTGACGGTGATTGCCTGGCGTGGAGAGGCAGGGTGTTCCATGCCTGTCATTGAGGTAGGAGAAGGATCTTCCTCTGTCCTGGTCTTGCAGAACTGTGGGACGGTGGCCAGGGCAATAAGGGTGGAGCGGAGGTGTCTGGTGGATACGTGGAATGAGAAACAGTGATTCATATACACTGGTCCTGCATCATGAAGGGTTTTGTAAGCGTGTGTGAGGAGCTTGAAAGTGACTCTTTTGTTGACTGGGAGACAGTGGCGTTCTTACAGGTTTTCGGTGATGTGGCTATGGTGAGGATGTTGAGGACCAGTCTGGCTGCGGCGTTTTAAACGTTCTCTAGTTTCCTGAGGAGTTTCTGTGTGACGCCAGCATAGAGTGCATTACCGTAGTTGAGTCTGCTGCTGATGAGTGTGTGGGTGACTATCTTTCTGGATATGGCGAGAATCCATTTGAAGGTCTTTGAACCATGCAAAGATTGCGCTGATCTGGCGTTTCATAGTGACCGAGGAGTCCAGCGTAGAAAATGTAATCGCTCCGAAGTCCAGCGCTTTCTCAAAGGTAGCAAAGACTGGAGTGGGAATAGTAAATGTCACCCCTCTGAAGTCCAACGCTCACTCTACTGTTGCATGGACTGATGTAGTAGATAGATAGATAGATAGATAGATAGATAGATAGATAGATAGATAGATAGATAGATAGATAGATAGATAGATAGATAGATAGATTTAGTTATTTGTATATATACTGTAATATTTTTGTTTTTGTTTTTTATATATAGCAAAAATTTATATATACAACATGTAATATAATGTAGAAAATATATTTTTAATAATAGTGATGCATTATGAATGTATATATAAAAATACACTCACATGTATATGTGTGTGTTTATATTAGTATATTTTTATATATAGTATTAAATATTATTTTCAATTTTTACATTTATATTACATTAATGCTATATGATTCACTATTCGGAACAATATTTCTTAAAAAATGGTATTTGGGTGTGTTATTTAATTATGTTAATGTGAAACAAAATATTTTTGCAGTTACCATTCTAAGTATATTGACAAAATATTTTTGTTTCACAATAGTGTTGTTTTCGATATTATGTCCGTGAGGGAGATGTGTGGCGCAGCGGCCATGGCGGCTGACTCCTGAGCGCGGGGCTCATGATCCAATCGCAAGCGCACTTGCTCAGCATCATGTGACTCTGGGCAATAACTCCCTTAATCTCCCTGACAGCACCCACCGCCTTGAAAACCCTTAAGGGGCTGATATGTTCACGCTTTGCAAATAGGAATAAGAATTATTGTAGTGATCCCATTGAACAGTGAGAATGCAGTGCCTAGCTTTTTATAGGCAGGTTTTTATGCGCTACCATAAATGTAGTGCAGGTAACTGACCAGTTATGATTCATGGCTGGACCTGATTATTCATAATAGGGGAGCCTCAGCAGACTGTGGAGTATGGACTCATTTGTTTGCAGAGTACACGTGTAGCTATGTGCGCAGTGGAAAAACAGGGCATGGAGCTGGGTGGGTCAATCTTTAGGAGCTCTGGGCCCGATTCACAGAACTAACTGAAGACAAAATCCTAAAGTTACTACCATTTTGGTATTCACAGAAGGCACTTACTCATCAATGAGTAAGTGCCTTCTGTGAATACCAAAATGAGAAAGTGCCTTCTATGAATACCAAAATGAGAAAGTGCCTTCTATGAATACCAAAATGAGTAAGTGCCTTTTATGAATACCAAAATGAGTAAGTGCCTTCTGTGAATACAAAAAAGAGTAAGTGCCTTCTATGAATACCAAAATGAGTAAGTATCTTCTGTGAATACCAAATCGAGTAAGTGCCTTCTGTGAATACAAAAATGAGTAAGTGCCTTTTATGAATACCAAAATGAGAAAGTGCCTTCTATGAATACCAAAATGAGTAAGTATCTTCTGTGAATACCAAATCGAGTAAGTGTCTTCTGTGAATACAAAAATTAGTAGGTGCCTTTTATGAATACCAAAATGAGTAAGTGCCTTTTATGAATACCAAAATGAGTAAGTGCCTTCTGTGAATACAAAAATGGGACTACGTTTAGGATTTTGTCTTAAGGTAGATCTGTGAATCAGGGCCAATACTTTTACGCTTTGCGTTCCCTCCTCACGGCAGCTATCATGAGTGCCCTCTTCCGGTCCTGCTCAGGTTTCACTTGAAGCTTTCCACAGTATCACTGTGGTTCCCTGGTCCCAGTACACAGAGGTGCACCAGGGGTGGGGGTCTCTGTCCCTCCTGCGGGTCTCTGGGACCTCAGTCACATGACTGTCCGCACTTCTGTTTCCGGTGCCTCCTCTGGGGCAGGTAGCTCTGATGGTCTGAGCCCTGTCTGATCAGTGGTCATCAGTGACCTCTGCCAGTCACCGGAGCCCTGGAGCAAAGGCTTCGATGGTATGTGCCCATGGCTTTGGACTCACTTCCGGACCCAGTGGCGGCTGGAGGTTGGTGCTCGGTTCTAGATTCACATGAGCTTGTCGCTGAGCCCTGGGGTCGGTCGCTGTAAATAATTCTTCACCCTTCTAAACCGACTGCGACTAGTGTGCGGTAAAACGCACCACATGAAGTGGGTAACTTCCCTTTTGAATTAAATGTTATTCTTCTACAAGAAAGAACCACCACTTACCCCTCCAATGGCCAACCCCAGCTGCAACACCTACCCCTCCCTCAGCACCTTCAGTCCCACTGCATCTCAATACAGCCCTGCACGGTACATTCTGCACTGACATACCACAGTATCTCTTTTGTTACAACAGAGAGTTACACAATTCAAAAACAACACAATACAAACCTAACATCAACCAAATATGTGTAACTAAATAGTAAACACTAAATAAAAACTTACAATGGCTTAAGTACAATAAAGCTAGCAAGAAACATCTTCATCAAGAGACTGTATTACATTATGTAAATGAAGCTAATACATAAGGACAACAATATCTACTGTATACACTTAATGCTGAAAATAGACAAAGGTTTATCTAAACCTCAGTGGTCATTTGATGGTACGGGAGGATCCACGTAAATAGTTTTCAGAGAATAAAAGGGGACTATTTTTAGAAGATGATGAAGCAGTGGATTGAAACCCAGTAGTTCCTGACACAATATTCATAACATTTTGTAACATCTGTGTAACTTTGTTGTCAACATACAATAGTCATTATTAAAGTTTCTCGTTCATTTTCCATAGATTTCCTTGGATAGGGGGTCTTTTAAGTCCATTTAGCAATAATTGGTTCCTCCGGCTACCATTCTTTTTCGATCTAGCAACCCCATGTTCTGTAGTTCCAGCATCGGAGCTGTCAGAGTTCCCTGTTGCTGCTCTACAGATCAGGCACGAGTCATTTTTAATTACTTTGGGGTTTTGAATGTGGGGGAGGTGTTTAGGCTTAGTATGGTTAGCTTAGGTTAATGCTGGGTTTCGGGTTAGTGGTTAAGTGTTAGGTTGTAGTTTTGGTTTGGGCCGCACACTGCTGGAGGCCTTAATGTATTATGTACGTTCTATTTATTGTTTTGCTGAAGTGTTTTATGTGCATCATATTTTACGATTAATGTTATTTTACTCTGATGTTGAAAAGGATATTTGTGTTTTGTTTGCAGGGGAATTTCGTGGTTCTTTTTACATTTTTAACAGCAATATTTTTTGAATCGGTGCTGGTGTTTAAACAGAGGATGACAATATGGTTTTGATCAATATTGTTTGCAGATATTTCTGTATTTCAATAATGCTGTTCTCTGCGTTCCGTCCATCAATTGTGTGTCTTTTTGCCTTCTTGGCATTGTGTCACACAACTCAACAACAGTCTAGACAATGCCCAATCGTTGGTCTCTGTGGAAACATTTGGGGGCCCATTCACAGAACTAACTTAAGACAACATCCTAAACTTACTACTTTTGGGATTCACAGAAGTTAGGATTTTGTCTTAAGTTTGTCTTAAGACAGACAAGACAAACTTAAGACAGACTTAAGACAACATCCTAACTTAAGTCTGTCTTAAGACAAACTTAAGACAAAATCCTAACTTCTGTGAATAGCAAAAGTAGTAAGTTTAGGATTTTGTCTAAAATTAGTTCTGTGAATCGGGCCCATATATTACTTTGCAGTAGAAAATGTTTCTTAGACAAATGAGGATATACGAGGAAGCCACAAAATGAAGACACATATTTAGAACTCACAACAAAGTGGCACAGTGCTCCAACAAAGAAACACTGTGATTGCTTTTTTTAGTTGGATGGCCAATAACGACCTCGCCATGACTTTTCAGGTGGCTCGAGGACTTCAAGGTGACTTCTACAATTTGTAAGAGAATTGAAATTGCACTCTTGCACAAAATTGAATGCCATTCAATTAATTAAATGCAATATAGTGTTATTTAACTAAATATATCTATACATATCGGAATGCCCAAGGTAATGACAACAATGAAATATCAGATTCAGAGCATTCTAAAGGTATACTCAAACACCAAAAACTCACCTTACAATTGTAAAGATGACTCGAAACAAAAGTGAAATATTTGGATTGTGTAAAAAATGTGCTTGTAGATGATTTAGATGGCGTATAGGAAAGAAGAGTCAGTTTACTCCAGGTGGGTGTTGGTTGTTGGTCACCAAAGGCCTAGTTAATAGATGTCAAGTAGGTGTCACAGAACTGGAAAAATGATAGGGCCTCATTTATGAGAAATTACGCATCGCTGCGTGAAAGCAGCGATGCGTCACTTCTCAGTGCGCACTCCTTGCGACATTCCTGATGCGTCATATTTAATGTATGATGTATCATGTCGCAAGGAGTTACAGATACGTCAGTATTTCTGACGTATCTGTAAGTGCAAAAGTGACGCATTGCTGCAGTGTGTCACAAAAGTGACGCAGTTCCAGCAATGCGTCCTTTCATATGGGGAAAGCCCCATGTGAAAGGCAGGCACAAGATTTTGACGCAACGGCGTCCTAAAAGTGACGCAATGAAATCTCATAGAATTCACAGCTTCACTTCTACGACCCTTCCTTGCGTCAATACGCCCCCCCTTGCATACATTATACCTGGCGCAGGTATAATGTGGCACAGGGGTTTACAAAGTGACGCATCTACCTAGATGCGTCACTTTGTAAATATGGCGCAACAAGATGCATTTTTTACACCACTGGTGAGTCACAAAAAGTGATGCACCGGCGGCGTAAAAGTGACACACAGCCTCATAAATGAGGCCCATACTGCTTTGGTTTTATGGTTACTCAAAGAGGGAACAGAGTCAATGGTTAGCACAAGAGTTAGCGGTTCAATATAAGAAGCCTTTATTCAAGGGATAGCTTCTAGCTGATACGATTGTTGGTGCCAGAGTATCCTGTATGTGTTGACAAATGAGCCTGTCACAGACTATTCCTGAAATTCTGTCTCTTCTCAATTAGTGCAGGAAAAATCCTCCAGAAGGTACGAGACAAATCACCCGATCTTGATAAATGTGAGCGGAACTTGATTATTTATTTCTTTCTTCTCATCAATTCCCTACTTCGGCATAAATCGAGTGCCCTGAGAAAAAGTATCAGGACTAAAAAATCTCCTGAATGTGCTCTGGAACGCCTCAATCAGGCTTATTTGTGAACACATACATGATAACAGTGTTGGAACTAATTAGTAGAAAAGCCTGAAGAAGGAGTTTGGACCTGTGTATGCCTCCGAAACGTGTCGCTTTTTGGCCTACTTGCTAACAAAAAAGTTCCTGTGAACGTTATGAATTGGTGTGCAATATATGAAAAGGATAATCATATCAAATGTTGAATTATTGCTTATGGTGGTTTTGTAACTTGTACTGATTGATTTGCTTTGTCTCTGTGATTTTAATCCTTTTGTATTTATGTGGATATTGATTTTTATGCATTTGATTGATTATTGAAAACCTTAATGAATGAAGCATTCTTCGAATCAACTGAATAAATACTTTCTACATATTTGATTTTCAGGCTACTGCGATATTGATCTGGTGACAACTGAGTGTTGTTTGGGGTGTGGGAGTCTTATTGGAATGCAGAAAAAATACCCCAAAGAGAGTTTATTTTAGACACAGTAGAAGAAATCCAGCTGTTGAATCCAGGTCCCCAAAGGCTTTACTCTCCGAGGGTAGAGTGTTTGTTCATCGAGAATTGTGGTTTTGCCAAGTGCTGCATTTTGACAGCTATGGTGGATCCTGTCAGCACCAATGACAGCCACATAACCGCTGCACCCGGGCTCCCTGGGCATGGTAACGTAACAGCTGAGGCTTGGTCTAGGGGCCCGCAGAACCTCAACCTCGAGAGAATTCCATTAATCTTCCCCTGTAAGTATTGTATTTTAAGTGTGTTTTATCCCATTGACTTTAATGTTGAAAGTTTGACAGCTTCAACTGTATTTCTTTTCTACAGTTTTTAAATTCAATAATTACGGTTATCTGCAAGGTAGTGTTTGTTTTGGTGTCAATACTTATATAAAAATATAGTCTATTTTTATAAATTGGTGTAAAGGTTTCTTTTGAGACGTGTCACGTACTTATTGCCAATGTTGGTACTGTGAAATGCTTACAACATGTTCCTCTGAGTACGCCTGCTTGCTCAAGATTTATTACCTGGACCAAGCTAAGGCTGCTAAGGGTGAATCTGAGGTCCACTTTTGTGTATTGTGTTAGGATTACATGATAAGACATCCCAGCCATATCACATAATACTGTCACCTTGCAACACCTTGGTATCAGAGCCCTTGCATCATCCAAGGCTTGTAGCATGTTCAGGCTAGACACCACCAACACTGACCTGCCATCCAAGGACTTCAGGATCCACAAGGCCTTCATCGAGAGTGGCCCTGCCGCGCTGTTTTCTCTCCCTCCTATGGCCATATGTAGGAAGCCAATTTGCAATTGCAAATGCTGAAATTCGCTGAATTTCAGCATTTGTGTTTGCAAATTAGCAGTATGCAATGTAGCACACAAAAACACCCTCGCAAAATAAGGACTCGCCACAAAATTTGGGATTCCCTATTTTGCAATTGCATTTAAGCAATCGCAAATTGCAATTCCTTAAATGCAATGTAAGAAGCACATAAGAAAGTGCGATTTGGTCTTAAGGAATCGCAAATTACCACCAACTTCAAGTTGGTGGTAATTTGCGATTACATTTAAAAAATAACTTTTTTGCTTTTTTAAAAGTGCCTTGTGGCACACATTCATGCCCTTAGGGCATGTATGTGCACCACATGCACTTTAAAGGGTGTCCCTCTGGAACCCTTGCACCTTTGAAATTGCACACGCAATTTGCGAGTACCTATTGGGCACTCGCAAATTGTGTGCGCATTTTCCATTCATTCCTATGGGCCTTTAGGCCCATAGGAATAGATGGGAAGGTATGCCTTGATTGCAAATTGCAAATTGCTAAATGCAATTCGCAATTAGGGAATCGCAAAAAAATATTGCTATTCCTACCTACATGGCATTTTGCAAGTCCCTAATAGCGATTCCTTAAAAATCGCTATTAAAGACTCGCAAAACTGCTTTTACCTATATCTGACCCTTAGTCACCAAAGCCAATTCAGAGCCTTTAACTACAGCAAACCACTTGACAAAACACCTCTTTACCCGAGCCACCCAGCCCAGGTTCACTTAAACCAACTGTGTTCCTGCGCTCCAGAGCCCCTCAAGAGCTGAGCCCCCTTTAAGGTCTGCCAGCTTGTCTCCAAGTCTCCAATTGCAGCCTTTCTTTTGCAGGTACTTCTTCCATGGACTTTAACAGGTAGCACTTGGGGCTACCAACGCGACCAGCCCGTCTGCACATGGACACACCCGGGCAGGTGAAATCAATCTGCAGGTGGTTTCTTGGACTTTGGCCCCTAAGCACGTTAAGTCCTGAAAGGTACCCTCAAGACCCGCTCGCGAGTATATGTATAAAATGTATGTTTCTCCCGTAGGATATCATTACCTTGTTCCAGGCTCATACCTCAATACAGTTATTAGACTGTATTTTCTATTTCCACAAAAATCTATAACTCTGAAAGTACTTACCTGATTCCGATAATCTTGGTGTCTAAAATTATATAAAAACCAGTGTTATTTTTCTAAATTGGTCTCAAATTTCAGTCTCAAATTTTTTTTTGAGTGTGTGTCACATTCATTGACTCTGTGTGTACAACAAATGCTGAACACTACCCTCTGATAAGCCTAAACTGCTCAGCCACAGAACCACAAATAGAGCACTTGGGATTATTAGCAGAAACCCTGCAAACTAATAAGGGTCCTCAGTATGCTTTGAATGGTTTGCCCAGACACTATCACATAAAAACTAAAGCCAGCTTCCTACAGGGCTCTCCAATTTAAGCGAATATTCTTAAAGTACATGTAAGCACACGGTCAATCTAGAGGTAGGCAGGACCTGGTATATGATCCCAGTGCCTGCCAAGCATTGATACATTCAAAAGGCCTGGCATACATCAAAAAGTGCAGGATGACTACATCCATGCAGTGACTCTTCTATTCATCCATGCGCGAAATCCCTCATTATCCATGCACTCATCCTTACACATATGCACTTATTTATCTGCACAGGTGATGCATTCAGCTAAAGATAGACAGTGCAAAGCAAGACCATTATCATCCTATCAGACAATATAAAGAGAATGTGTGATACATTCATTACTCGCCCACCCACAAAATCCCACACAAACGCATCGGTGAGTGAAGAGGCACTTTCAGGAAAATCCCGAACTCTGGACATTTTTGCAATCTGAGGCGTGTGACGGTGCTTTGGGTAGTGTGTGACTGCTGGTTGATGAGGTGTGAAGCACTCGCTTAACACAGCACACGTCTTAATTTAGAACCAATGCTGTGAGTGTAATTGCAGGTAGGAGTCCTCTTCCTTCGCTTGCGTCAGCTGACCCTACTGAGGCTGCCCAAAGTCCCAGGGGGGGCACTGTTGACCCTTGAACCATGCTGTAAGGGGGCCGGTGTTGTGGAAAGGATCGTTTTTTGTGCAGGAAAGGGCACCTCCCTGCACAAAAACAATCCTGAGAGGAGGTTTCCTCTTTCTATGTGTGCCACAAAACACAGCACACATAGAAAGAGGGAATAACAAGGAGACATAAATATATTTCTCTAAATATATTTCTCCTTTTTACGCTTCAGCATTTCTTTTTGGTGAATTTCCTGGTTTACAAGGTCTTGCAAATCTGGTAAAGCATCACAAGCCATGAGAGTTGTGTGTGGAGCATCCATGGAACACGTATGCAGGGCAGAGTAAGGCTTTGCGTGGCTTCAGAAATCTGACTTAAGGTTTGCATCGCTCTGGCACCACGCTGGGTGGTTCAGAATCGATGCAAACCGGGCCATATATTTGGCGGATAGTTTGCATGTGCAGCAAAGTGCCCTTTATGCACAAAATGCATCTGCAGCCAGCACAGGGAGCATCAGATTTGCCACCAGGTGGATCACTATTCTGTGCATGTGATATAGCAAATGCATCCATGCGTGCACCAATGATTGCCACACTCACATACTGTATAAATCACTATAAACTCTCACCCATAGCTGTCACCACCCACCAGGATGGAGAAAGCCTAGCTGTGGCCGAAACAGCTGGTGACATAATCACTCCCAGGGAGGCAGTGAGTACTGACTATCACTTTTGTTTCTTGTAAATGTACCACTCATCAGCACACTCCAAGTGCCTTTGGGTCAATATGGTTGACTGCGGCCGCCATCTTAGGAGTGGCGCTCTTTTGAACTAGCCATGAAGCACAAGGTAATAAATAAGGATCCCACACACATCTTTTCCTCAAGCTTCAGGCACCCAACGAAATCTGAGCAGCCAATGCAGGACAGCAGTGCAGGCCATAAACCAGCAGCTTAAAAGGAAACATAGCGACCGGAATGCTTGCTTTTGGCAAGTGAGCTTGCACCACAAAGCAAGAGTTTGTTCGCTCATAACAAGTTCTAAAAGGTACTGCGCCTTCCATCCATTACTGCATTGTCTTCTGGTACAACAGTGCGGCATGAATAAACATTACCTTTTGCATTGGCAACAAGCAGTGTGTCTGTTGGAGCTTGCAGTGGCACAGTAGCGGGGGGCTACAGGGGATGAGGAGAGGAAAAGAAGCAGGGCTGGTTCCTTCTGGGGCAGTTGGCATTAACAATGCACCTCCATTGCAGCTTATGTCCAATAAAAACCTCTTCTACACTGAAGGGATTCTGGAAAAGAGCTTCCACTACACACAACGGTGGCCGATTTGGTAAGAAAATTAATTGAGAAGCAGAGTCCGTGCATTTATTGACCTGATATTTTAAAATAGACATTGGCAATAATAGGAGTCTTAGACCCGCCTAGTTTGGCAAGCTCCATAAAAGAGGGACGGCTAATATCACTGATACCGATAAGTAATACAACCGCGGCGAGACAAAAGTCTTTTTTATGTTATAGACTGACCCAAGGCAGCATACCGGGACCTGTAATGAATCTACATAGACCTGTGGTTTTTAGTTTCTTCTACGGGGGCGCTGGTATACACATGACGGTACAAAAGGGGGTGGTGATGGACGGAGCATCTGAACCAATCAAACACTCACATCCAGTCAACAGATCTGGGTTTAATCCTTCACCATTCTTTAGCCCACTCTGCCACCCCAGTTCAGACATGGCCATATGCAAATCAGTCTGACCCTGTGCCTCATGGGAACAGTCCAGCCCAAACTGCCAAGCCATGCCTTCCCTGGACTGGAAACAAGCTTCCGAGGACCGGTTTCTGGCATTCCAGCCGTCTTCAGCCAGGCTTGCTTGAATCCACTGGCAAAGTGAACACATGAACGGCAGCCACCAGATAAATATTGAGAAGGGAACACATATCAAGCTGTACCCTGCTATATATACCCCAGTTGTCAGGTTTCTAATTGAAGTATGTTCAAGATATGTGTGTTAACTACATGGTATGGTTTATATGTGACTACAGGTACAACAAACGGAGAAACAAGGTGCAGAGAACTCGCGGACCCTAACCCTGATGAAGTTGCCGGTAAATTGAGCATAGCAATGAAACATGTTGGTTTTTAACAGAGCAGGCACACAGCATGGAATAAAAATAGTATAGCCAGTGAAGCCTAGCTCCTTTTAATTGGCAGGTTTACCAAATCTCTAGGTTGGAGTTTGGTAACACCAAAGGGTCACTTATACGCACCAATTTTTTGGTTATTGTTCAGTCTGCACTTTTTCTTTCTGTCTACTTTATTCACAGTTGGCAGATGCTGATGATGAGATCGTGAGGACACAGGCGAGTACCAGTCTGTGCTTCCTCCCTTGGTGTCACTCCCGTGAGGCACTGCCAACTTTCTCCACACATTTTTTCTTGTTTCTTCAATCTTGCACTCCCTTCACTGTGAAGATTGTTTCATTTGATGAGAGTGTGTTGTAGTCACCACAGTACCACAAGTATTTTAAACCCGAAATAGTGATTTTGAGTACACTTTAGCGGAAGGGCAAATCATCCCACTGCAAATGATACCCTAAAGAAGGTATCAGCTTGAATAATAGTATGGTGGATGTATGTCCTCATACACTACACAGTAGGGGCAGGTCTATTGTTGTTGCAATAGTATTGAGTGGGGGCGACCTGTTGATTATCCTCTTTTCTTCCCCCTGGGGCTCCTATTTGTTTAGACTGATAAGTATACAGACAGTCAGACCCTGGACATTTCTGTACATCTCGAATGAGTCCATTTCATTTATAGCAGCAGATGGGGAGCACTTCACCTCAACACATCTGGGATGAAATGGGCAGCCTTTGCTGCCTTAGCAAGCAAGGATCTGTTCTTCACCACACTTTGATTCATGAATAAGTTATGCAGCAGATGCACTCTAGCTTCACTGTGAGCTCCAGAGTCATCAGGTACCTTTATGTAGCAAGTGGGTCAATTTAGAGAGAATTGAGAAAAGACGCTAAGATCATGGAATTTGGGAAATATCCTGCCACGTGGTCGGTGGTTAGGTCAAAATGTTTCTATTGATTTTAAAAACAAAATAACATCACAATTCATTAACTTGTCCCACCCTCTCTACCCAACCCTCTAAACAAAGAAAGAGATGTGAGCCTCACAATGTGCAAATACATATAAATCCATACATAACATTGGATCACTTAAAGAGCAGAATTTCAATTCAATGTTTTTCAATGTATAATTTTATTTCGGTCTTTTTGACCATAAAAGTGCATAAGAAAAAATATAACACATTTTAATCCTACACTTAACGATAGCGTATCAGTATCACGATAGTTGGATCCATGATAGAAAAATATACAGTTAAAATCTATAATTCATTATTACAATACATATTATAAAAACTATTTAAAATTAAAAAACTCCTCTATAAAAATGTAAAAATGATCTTTTAGACATGCATCTCATAATTTATCTGTCGATGGCAGAATTTGTAATCCCACATCAAATTACAACAGATCAGCATCACTGACATATCTAAAGAGTGTTAGTCATCTTTCCCCTCCACATCTTGTATTCTTAAAGCATTCTTGAAACACCTGAATAATACTGCTGTCACAGAGGTGGTTCAGGTAATAGACTGATGGGGGCTCCATTTGAAGAGAATAACTACCCTGGCTCTTGTGACTGGACTATTATATTATACTCACAAATCTTGAGGTACGTCACCAGTGCCCCGGTTGAAAGACAAGGCAGCGTCACAGCTGGTCTCTTGACGCACTCCTCTCCTGCCAGCAATTTAGGATTAAGACATGAACTGGACAAGATCAGGAACTCCAGTCATCTAGCAAGGGCCTCTCTTTAAGGTGTGCATCTGATATTCAATCTTTGAAGGGATATTTTGTACACCCAGCTCACATGTGAAGACATTAGGAAGACACACCAAACCAAGGAGAGCGGCTTGTCCATCTGACAACCTCACCTCCATTCCAAGGACTGGAATAAGAGCATAGAAAGGGTCTAGAGAAGAGGAGTCACTTGAGCATCAACCGATGCCCAATAAATATCCAAGGCAAGACCACCAAATGATTACTCCAGCGTACCCTTAAAAATGAAGATGCTAATGAAGGACAGCCAGAGTTATATGTGTCTTTGAGGCTCCTCCCAGGTTAGGATTTTGAGGAATTTGAGTTGGCTCGAGATAAGATGAGTGATAGTGCAGAAGGTTTCTTGGTTATTGGGGTTATAGGTTTATTACCCCTCCTTCATGGGAGGGGGGAATACATGATTGCAATGGAACTATAAGTGCACTCTGGAAAGAATGATTGCTGACAATTGTCTTAACATAAATTAATGTTGTGAAAAAATTACGACTTGAATGGAAAGACAGAGGGAGGCTATGGACTAAAAAACAGCTGTGTGAAACTATGTGGTTGATTGCGTGAGGGACATAAGGAGTATGTGCTTCTACTTAGCAATCCATTCTTGTTGTCCTACATCAAAACATTCCCACTGACACATTTATTGTCTTGGTAAGATCTAGCAAGCTTCAAATCACCTAGCATATCACACCTTGAAGGCAGCAGCCTCTCAAGCCGCTAGCATGCTCCCACCTCTGTCAACCACCTGCTCCCATGAAATGCCAGCTTACTCACCGAGGCCAAGTTCCTCTTGGCCCCACAGCAAGTGCAACTTTGCAGAAAGCAGCTCTTGTTCTAAATCCATTCTCTTGGATGAAAGGTGTGCTTGTGTGCTTGTCCTGACCGTTCAATGCTTGGCGCAGAGCCTTACGTTTACCTGCCTGCTGTTGCAGACCTGTAGGATGGTTCTGAATTTACTCTTGCACATTTCTGCATATCTTAAGTTTGCAAAAGCGGATTTATAAATATGAAAACAACATAAACAACACAAATAGAGGGTCCGACTCCACTTATTTCTTGGTGACCGTTACCTATTTTTCCTCATCAGAAGCAAAGAAGGAGGAAAAGAGAAAACAAAAATCCATGGTGAAGGATGAAAGCAGGAACCTCCAGGAGTGAGGTAAAAGGGCCTAGCTCTCATGTGCTGCTGCAATGCCCTGCCTCCTCCCCGTTTTTCTGACATCAGTAATGTCATCAGTGATTCCACTGACCATGTCATGACTGATGTAATATGTGATGTCATCAGCAGTGCATTGCAGGGGAATAAGTTACAGTTAGCTCAATAACTATACCTGCTGAATTTCTTTGGTTTGGTATGAGTGACATATCAGCCTATCTATAACTGTAACCTTTTTGTTTTGTTCAATGAATAGCTAAGGTCTTTTTTTATCCTGTTTACTAACTATTGCAGCCCAGTAACCTTAGTTTTTTCAGTGAATTTCTAAGGTTTTTTAAATTCTATTTCCTAACTGTAACCTTTAATTTTTCTGTGAATTTTACATGTTTTTTTATGTAGCAATGGTCTTTGCAGAAACGTGTGAAAAGGGGGCAGGACCGCTGGCCAGCTGTCAGAAATCCAGATAAGTAGGACTTATGAAAAGTACCAGGAGGTCTTCTTGGTTCCCAAGGTACTTTAGCATCCAAGACAACTTTATTCCCCAACCAGCAGTATGCCAGGAGACGTGTTTGCAGAGCAGTGCAGAAAGGGTGTGTTGCCTCAAAAGACCTCTTTGCAAACTGACTTTGTGGAACTTGCTGGAGGTAACAAGAGGGATACTTGCCCCCCAAATACCCTCAATACCCAAGGAGATATCATCCCCCAACTAGTACTATGCCAGGAGACACGTTTACAGAGTGATGGAAAAAAGACGTTCTTGGTGATTCCACAGGGAGTGCCTGTATGATTCTATGAGTGCCACTGCGAAGGACACACTGCGAATACCGGGTGTTTTTGACAAAGTGTAAAACACATATATAGACATATTTTACAGAAGGTTTCAGTGTATTTATTTAGTAAGATACTAATTTAACTTTCCCCTTTGTATTCATTTGTCGAAATACCTACATCAAAAATGCATTTTCCATTCTTCACAGCAACACCAGAGGTCGCAATGACATCAGTAGTCATGAAGACAAAAAGTGTAAAACTGATATATAGACTTACTTTACACAAAATTTCAGTTTTGCTGTTTTGTAATATATTGGTTTAACTTTATTTTAACAACATATTTGTAAAAAAACAACATTTAAAAAAATTACTTTCAACATCTGAACTCATCAACACAACATAAGTTTCAAACAAACATAAAACTATCCATTGCCATCCAAACTCATGGGGAATCAAAAACTGCTGCAAAACTAGTGCAATCATCAATGTGTGATAGGACTCTCTACAGAGGGATGGACAAAAAATATTCATGTGGGACGATGTTCATCTAATATTATCTTAAAACCCTATCATAGAAAATGTCACCAACTGGCTATCTGCAAGAGGGAAGCTGCAGGATAATCTACATCAGTGGTAAGTGGACATAATATTGAATGCAAAATATCGAATGTATGTAATATCGAACTAAAAATATCGAGATTACATTAATATCAAATATCAGAATATCGAAGTTAGAAATATCGTGTTGTATTTTAAGTAATAAATATTGTTGTTAAAAATATCGAGTTAATCATATCGTTTTACTTTAATATCGTTTTGTTAGTGTTGTGTTAAATATCGATATTTAATATATAGAATGTATAAAATATCAGAAAAAAAATATAGAAAGTTTAAAATATGGAAAATAAATATATATTGGGGTCAATTCCATTCGGGAAAAAACGCTCCCAATAGCCGTTCGGAGCGTTTTTCCCGTACGAATCGTCCCCTGTAACGTCCCCTGTACGTATGACGAAGTACGATTCGCACCAGGAGCTGGACTCCGTGCAAATCGTACAGAGACCGTACGATTCAAATCCCCGTAGGAATCTCCCTCGGAACCCGCTATACGCGACATCTGTACGGTTCGCTGCTGGTTTTTCCGACCCAGCAAGTACGATTCGTGTCGGGTACGCACCGTATGACCCTTTTTCTATGGGAGCTGGAAACAGCCGTAAAAGCAGAGTTCGCCCCGAACCAGGTACAAAACGCCCCCTCCCCCTCTCCCCCCGGGTACGGTGCATACACCCCATGATCGCAGGGGTACGCAATTATTTTAAAATAATTAGTAGTATTTAATACAAATTGTTTTTTTTTAATTTTCAAATATATTTTTAGAATTTTAATTAAAAATGTTGACATAATATTATTAGAAATTAAATTATAAATTTTAAAATTATAATTCTTTTTTTATGAATAGGATGTTGAATTCATAGAGGATAACAGTGTGGTGTTATTTAAAAATATTAATTTTAAAATGTTATATAATTATTAATTAAAAATGTTAAACAATAGTTATTTCCAAAATTATTTTTAATGAGACCAACACATTAATATTACATTTTAAATTTATATTTTTATAATTATAGTCAAAATAAATGTTGAAAAAATTACTTTCAATTTTTATTGAATTTTATCAAATATTATTTTTTTTGTAATATTTTAGATTTATGAGAGGGGCAACGAGCATCAACAGTCCATGGCACAGAACAGGTACATCTGATGCAGCACATGAGAGGGGCTAAGTGCATCAACAGTCCATGGCACAGAACAGGTACATCTGATGCAGCACATGAGAGGGGCTAAGTGCATCAACAGTCCATGGCACAGAACAGAGCAGGTACATCTGAGGCAGCACATGAGAGGGGCAACGAGCATCAACAGTCCATGGCACAGAGCAGGTACATCTGAGGCAGCACATGAGAGGGGCAACGAGCATCAACAGTCCATGGCACAGAACAGGTACATCTGATGCAGCACATGAGAGGGGCTAAGTGCATCAACAGTCCATGGCAAAGAACAGAGCAGGTACATCTGAGGCAGCACAAAGACGTGTGTCATGCGCACCGTCCCATGGACAATAATAATGCAAGGCTGGTTACAATGGACATTCCTGACATCAATTACAATCACATTTCAGTGATGGGAACTGCACCTCACTGCACAGAATCAGGTGGACTGTGTGAGCTCGTAGCTTCGGACACAGTCACAGGATCTGATACAGGAATGGGAGATACAGGCCCAGTACTAGTGACTGACACATGAGCCATATACCCAGACACACTGGCAGCACCAGAAACAGGAGTGTGAGACACAGCCACAGCTCTAGTGACTGACACATGAGCCATAGACCCAGACACACTGCCAGCACCAGAAACAGGAGTGTGAGACACAGCCACAGCTCTAGTGACTGACACATGAGCCATAGACCCAGACACACTGCCAGGACATGTCCCTGTACAGTGACCAACAAATACCATGCCAGCATCTGAGTGGTGGACACACACAGTGGCAGTACCTGAAACAGGAGAGGGCACAACTGGCACAGTGCTACTACATGAGGCATGACAGCGAACAACAGACACAGTGCCACCACCAAGCTCCGTCATTTCTGGGTCAGTGCCCTCGTCCAAAGCTGAAAAAAAAAGAAAAGAGGTATACCTAAGTGCCACACTCACGTACTGCAAATTACAAAATCAAAATTTCCTTGACTGCTGACCAACATGTAGCACCCATCCTGCACACGAACCACCCCTACCAGACATCCTCATGTCAAAGAACCGGGGGTGCCTGTGAAACATGTACATCAAGCAAACAGGGCAAGTTCATGCAGACCACCACACATGTGATGCCATGGGACCACAGACCTCAATGGCATGTCCGTGGACCCTGCACTCCAATGCAATTGGTATGTCCACCTGGCTTACATGGATGCCAACGCTCACTCCGCTAATGGCACCAACATGCAATTGCAGCACAACAGATACACCACGGATGTCACTACTGTGTCCGAGCAGCAATACATGCATGGACTCATGTTCAGTGTGCTTACCGCTAGTTTGCTGCTGCTCCCTTCTCAACCGGGCGGACAGGTCAGGATGTGTCACAGCTATGATACGGAGCATTAGAGGGGTCATGGTACGTCGTGCAGGACGGCCTGATCTTGGAATAAGCCCCAGTGTCATCTCTGCCACATTGTTGCTGATCCTGGAGATGTCGTCCCACCACTTGTGGCAGTGTGTGTGTCGCTTATTGCAGGCCCCCACTGCCCATACATCACGTGCTATGGTCCTCCACACGGCCTTGCGAAGGTGCAGCTTGACCTACCATGATGGGAGACAAGAGGGGGCAAGTCAGTGAACAGTTGGTCATTCACACAGATAGGAGGTACAGGTATCTTTCAGCAGCCATGCACAGTACAACATATGTGAAGGTCCCACAGCACACCGCCAAGATTGCAGAGGCCAGGAGTCAATGACCACCTCATGCACATCAACATGTCCCCCACTGCACTTACTATATGTCTTGGGGCACCGTACAGCCGTTCACAGTGGGGCAGCACACCTTCCACAAGGACCTCCACCTCCGCTGCGGTGAAGGGACGAGACCGGATCTCTCAAACTCTCGGCATGGCAAGGTCCAGGACTGTGGCACAACAGCAGCAGTTGGTGGAGTGCTCAGCAGCAGCAGGTAGAGATGATGTGTGCAGGTAGCAGTGACTGGAAGCAGTGGATGTTTGCTGCTAACATTCACACATTTATAGGGCCCTGAGCTGATGTCAGTGGCACTCGTCTGCAGCAATTGGTGTTCCCGGGCCGCCTCATTCAAAATGAACCAATGACTGGCCCTGCTGTGGCGGTGCATGGCTTCCACTATTTTTGAAATCGCTTACGCGTCCCTCGTTACTTGTTTCCATTGGCTACATGTGCAAGGACCATCACGGTCACACACCGTCAACCGCATGTGAGCGCTACCACGATGGTGCATCATTTGAAATTCATCTCTCACTGGCATCGCAATGGCGGAGCATGCATTACGCGGGGGCGGGCATTTGAATGTGCAAGTGGAAATGGCAGTTGGTACCCCCCTTTTAGTCACATTGCAGCATCCACCGCAGACCGCTGGGTGCGGGCGGTCACCCACCGCCGGGTGCCGGCGGTCACCCACTGCCTGGTGCGGGTGGTCATGGAGGCCTGTTGGGAGTTGTGGTGTTAGCTGCTTGACCACATGCAAGCCTGGGAACGTACATTTGTGGTTGGTCATGGTGGGTGCATTTGAGCCCTGGGCTTCACATTTGGGTGACTGTGTGGTCCATATGCATGGATTGGAGCCTGGGAGATGTGTCTTAGCAGTTGTGCAAGGCAGAACATGACAGTGTGATAGTGGTCATTGATTGGTACTTACCAGTCTCAACTCCCTCTTCTATTACTTCCAGACTCTCAGGGTGCAGTATGCCTAGCACTTTCTCATCCCATTCGGTGTATGGTATTTGCTCGGCGGGACCGCCACCGCCAGTGTTGTGTGCCCGCAGGTGGTTCTTGGACCTGATGCCTTTCACCCTTGCCTTGAGGTCATGCTACCGCCTCTGGATGTCGTGTTGGGTGCGTGGCACGGTCCCTGAAGCATTGACACTGGTCACTATCCTGTCCCATATAGTGGTTTTAGTTGCCAAGGTGATCTGCTGCACTAGGGTACCGAACAGATGTGGTTCGACACGGATGATTTCATCCACCATGACCTTCAGCTCACTCTGTGAACTTAGGGTTTTTCTTGGGGGCCATGGTGTGTGATGTGCAAGGTGTTGGTGGTGTGGGGTGTGCAGGTGAGTGGTATGTAGGGATGGTGTTGTGGGGGTTTGTGTGGTGGGTGTGTTGGTGTGCAGGTTGTATGTGTGTTTGTGTGTGTCTGTTGTGTGTAATGTTCTGCTTCTTTCTTCCAGCTGTGCTGTGATGCAAAGGATTGTGGTAATGGGAGGAGTTCCTTTTAAACTCTGTGTGGTGGTTGTGTCACAATGGTTTTTAGCAGTCAGGTGTTCTGTGGGTGTGGAGACTTGGGTGCTCTTGTTTGTGCTGGGGGGTGTCATTGGGGTGTGTAGTTGTTGGGGGTGGGTGTTCCGGGTGGGTGTGTGTCCTGTTTTTTGTGTTTTTTATTTACTTCCGTCCGCCATTTTTGTTTCGGTTTCACGGCAGGGGTGATGCCATGTTTCACTTTGCGGGGGTTACTGTAGGTACCCCCCATGTGCACCCCCACACCCCCGGAGTCCCTGGGGGCCCGCAACAGGCCCCCGCAGGGATTCTCTGCATGCCTTTCCGTGACGGCATTACATTCAAATTTGCAATGTTGGTGTCTGATAGACACCGCCATCATATTATACCTTTTCCGCCGGCGACCGGGGCGGAAAAGCAGCGGACAGTCTTAACGTCCCCGTCGGTCCCCCCCCCGGCCATCCTAATATGGCGGGGGGTCTTTAGAGCAAGGATGGCGGGCGGATCACCCCCGCCAGCCTGACAGGGGCGATTTGCCCGCCATCCTAATGGGCCCCTAAGTCTGGCTCCCCCCTGGATCCCCTCCCGGCCAGATTTTTCAGTACATTAGCATATTTGATTAATCCCTCATTAAATGAACTTTGGAATGCCTCACTAAATACTGGTATCTATCCATCTGTTTGGAAAACATCTCCTATACAACCATCCTAAAAACAGGAAAATGCTGATCCGGCCATTTAAAAAAATTTTTAGACCTATTTCCCTTTTAAGGTTCTCGAGAAGGAGGTTCAAAAACGGCTGTCTAGCTTTTTAGAATCTAACAAATTATTGCATGACACACATTCCGGATTTTGTGCTGGCTACAGTACCGAAACAGCTCTACTGGAAGTCACCGAATCCATCTGAGAATCCCTTGACAAAGGCTGCTGTGCAATGTTGGTGCTGCTTGACCTGTCAGCGGTACAAAAGGGGGTGGTAATGGATGGAGCATCTGAACCAATCAAACACTCACACCCAGTCAAAAGATCTGGGTTTAATCTATCCCCGTTCTTTAGCCCACTCTGCCACTCCAGTTCAGACATGGCTATATGCAAATCAATCTGACCCTGTGCCTCAGGGAACAGTCCAGCCCGAACTGCCAAGCCATGCCTTCCCTGGACCGGAAACAAGCTTCCGAGGACCGGTTTCTGGCATTCCAGCCGTCTTCAGCCCGGCTTGCTTGAATCCAGTGGCAAAGTGAGCAAGGGACTCACGTCTGAGCATACCCTGCCACACTTATGGCGGCCAAAAGCAGTACAGCAGCATTTGACACAGTCTCACACAAAATCCCCACTCATTGAACATTACGATGTTAGTGTTATCTCTTATGCTGATGACACTCAGCTGATGTTTTCCTTCAGGGATCATTCGGATCAGCCTTCACAAAACTTCGGGACTGTCTAGCAGATATATCCTCCACGATCTAGGATGAGGGAGTGAAGAGGTAGCACTGAAGAGCACTCAGGTGGATGCATCCTCCTCCATGAAAAAGTATAAAAAAAGAACAAAGAGATTCACCTCTAGGAGGTTTCTTGTGTGTCTAGGGATGTAAGACATACACAGTATTTGTTAAAATACCCCTCACACACCAAAAGGGCCCTTGGTGTCATGCTTCATCATCGGGGTCTTCCCGCCCCACTGTGGGACGGGGCGTGCTGCGACTGGCGACTACGCTGGAGCACCTTAAATTTGAAAGTGCTATGTGAGTTGTATTTGAGTGAGTGAGGTAGGGTCAGGGGGTGGATGGCAAAGTGATGGTAAAAAATACCTGGCCTTATGGATTCAAAAAACTTTATTTGTCATAGGCTGGTATGTAACAGATGAATGTGCCTATGTGGACTAGTCATTATCAGTAACAGATGAGTGTGGGTAGATGGATCTAGGCATCAGTAATACATGAGTGTTGGTAGATGGGTCAAAGAGTTATAAGTAACAGATGAGTGTGGGTAGATGGACCAAAGAGTTATAAGTAATGGATGAGTGTGGGTAGATGGTTCTAGGCCTTATAAGTAAGATATGTGTGTTGGTAGGTGCATCTAGGTGTTATCAAAACAGGTGCATGTGGGTAGATGGGTCTAGGGGTTATCAGTAACACATGACTGTGGGTAGATGATCCAGGCGTTATCAGTAACAGTTGCATGTGAGTAGCGGGGTCTAGACATTATCAGTAGCATATGTATGTTGGTAGATGCATCTAGGTGTTATCAGTAACAGATGAGTGTGGGTTGACGGGTCTATGCGTTATCGGTAACAGATGAGTGTGGGTAGATGGGTCTAGGCGTTATCAGTAACAGATGAGTGTGGGTAGATGGGTCTAGGCGTTATCAGTAACAGATGAGTGTGGGTAGATGAATCTGGTATTTATCAGTAACAGATGAGTGTGGGTAGATGGGTCTAGGTGTTACCAGTAACAGATGAGAGTAGGTAGATTGAGTTAGGTCTTATCAGTAACTGATCTCTGTGAGTTGTCTGTATTGCAAGGAGAGAATGTAGTGCAAGCATCAAGTTTCAAGAGTCATGTGACAGTCAGTGAAGTAGTTTGATTTCAGTCAAAGAGTGCCTGGCCAGGCTGAGAACTTTTAGTAGCATATCTCTGAGAGACCCTTGGTATTCAGATCAGTGAGTGTGGTGAAGAAGATCAGAACACTGAGTGAATTTACTTTGTTAGTCCAGATGTTCAGTTGGGCGCATACATTTCTGATGAGCCACCATCCAAAACCCCACAGCTTTAGTGAACTTGCACCAGTAGCCAGCACGCGACTAAGAACATCATTAAATTGTTGTCTGTCTTCTTTGCCACAGTAGTTGCACAATGTGGTTTAGGCTGTCACAGAAACTCCCAATGATTGCGGTCCTGCTGAGCGGTCGGGTAGGCACTTGTGTCTGTTCTGGCCCCACTTTGACTAGTGTGGTGTGTTTACTGCTGTTCACTCTGCTTGGGTGAGTGCAGGCTTACTGACTAGTACTGTGTCCAGTTGACGCATGAGAACGTGGTGATTGATTGGATGTGCTATGCATGTGTATATTGAGATGCTGTCTCTTCTTGCCATGGGTTGGGGCTTACATTCTTTCTTGTCTGGATGCCTTGCTGATCTCTTCTTCTTTTTCGACTGCTGCAAAAAACACAGTTGATGGACAGAATGCAGAACAATGTCTTACATTCACACCAGTACAAACTTCTGGGCCTAAATCCATTGTTTTTTTGCACTCCACACCACCCTAGGTCAGACACTGGCTATATGCAAATCAGCCTTGACCCTGTGGCTCATGGGAACAGTCCAGCCCGAACTACCAAGCCATGTCTTTCCTAGACCGGAATCAAGCATCCAAGGACCGGTTTCTGGCTATCAGCCTTCTTCAGCCTGGATAGCTTGACTCCAGTGGTGTGGAGAGCCTGGGACTCACGTCTGAGCATACCCAGCCCACTCGGGGTGAAAATTGCAAAAAACACAGTTGATGGACAGAATGCAGAACAATGTCTTACATTCACCCCAGAACAAAGTTCTGGGCCTAAATCCATCGTTTTTTTGCACTCCACACCACCCTAGGTCAGACACTGGCTATATGCAAATCAGCCTTGACCCTGTGCCTCATGGGAACAGTCCAGCCCGAACTACCAAGCCATGTCTTTCCTAGACCGGAATCAAGCATCCAAGGACCGGTTTCTGGCTATCAGCCTTCTTCAGCCTGGATAGCTTGACTCCAGTGGTGTGGAGAACCTGGGACTCACGTCTGAGCATACCCAGCCCACTCGGGGTGAAAATTGCAAAAAACACAGTTGATGGACAGAATGCAGAACAATGTCTTACATTCACCCCAGTACAAAGATCTGGTCCTAAATCCATAATTTCTTTGCACTCCACACCACCCTAGGTCAAACACTGGCTATATGCAAATCAGCCTTGACCCTGTGCTTCATGGGAACAGTCCAACCCGAACTACTAAGCCATGTCTTTCCTAGACCAGAATCAAGCATCCAAGGACCGGTTTCTGGCTATCAGCCTTCTTCAGCCTGGATAGCTTGACTCCAGTGGTGTGGAGAGCCTGGGACTCACGTCTGAGCAAACCCAGCCCACTCGGGGTGAAAATTGCAAAACACACAGTTGATGGACAGAATGCAGAACAATGTCTTACATTCACCCCAGTACAAAGATCTGGGCCTAAATCCATCGTTTTTTTGCACTCCACACCACCCTAGGTCAGACACTGGCTATATGCAAATCAGCCTTGACCCTGTGCTTCATGGGAACAGTCCAACCCGAACTACTAAGCCATGTCTTTCCTAGACCAGAATCAAGCATTCAAGGACCGGTTTCTGGCTATCAGCCTTCTTCAGCCTGGATAGCTTGACTCCAGTGGTGTGGAGAGCCTGGGACTCACGTCTGAGCAAACCCAGCCCACTCGGGGTGAAAATTGCAAAAAACACAGTTGATGGACAGAATGCAGAACAATGTCTTACATTCACCCCAGTACAAAGATCTGGTCCTAAATCCATAATTTTTTTGCACTCCACACCACCCTAGGTCAAACACTGGCTATATGCAAATCAGCCTTGACCCTGTGCTTCATGGGAACAGTCCAACCCGAACTACTAAGCCATGTCTTTCCTAGACCTGAATCAAGCATTCAAGGCCGGTTTCTGGCTATCAGCCTTCTTCAGCCTGGATAGCTTGACTCCAGTGGTGTGGAGAGCCTGGGACTCACGTCTGAGCAAACCCAGCCCACTCGGGGTGAAAATTGCAAAACACACAGTTGATGGACAGAATGCAGAACAATGTCTTACATTCACCCCAGTACAAAGATCTGGGCCTAAATCCATCGTTTATTTGCACTCCACACCACCCTAGGTCAGACACTGGCTATATGCAAATCAGCCTTGACCCTGTGCTTCATGGGAACAGTCCAGCCCGAACTACCAAGCCATGCCTTTCCTAGACCGGAATCAAGCATCCAAGGACCGGTTTCTGGCTATCAGCCTTCTTCAGCCTGGATAGCTGGACTCCAGTGGTGTGGAGAGAATGGGACTCAAGTCTGAGCGTACCCAGCCCACTCGGGGTGACAAATGCAACAAGCATTGGAAATGCAATAGGTCTCGCAGCATTAGAGTTAGTGCTTTTAGAATTGTTTATGGGTTTTTTTTGTAAATCTTTAGCATTTTTGTTTCCTGTAGCCAATGCTAAAGAATTACAAATAAAAAAAGCCATAAACAAATCTAAAAGCTCTAACTCAAATGCTCCGAGACCTATTGCACTGTGTGAGGGTGAGGGGTTGAGGGTGAGTGAGGGTGAGGGTGAGTGAGGGTGAGTGAGAGTGAGGGTGAGTGAGGGTGAGGGTGGGTGAGGGTGAGGGTGAGTGAGGGGTTGAGGGTGAGTGAGAGTGAGGGTGAGTGAGGGTGAGTGAGAGTGAGGGTGAGTGAGGGTGAGTGAGGGTGAGGGTGAGTGAGGGTGAGTGTGAGTTAGGGTGAGGGGTTGAGGGTGGGTGAGGGTGAGGGGTTGAGGGTGAGTGAGGGTGAGTGAGGGTGAGGGGTTGAGGGTGAGTGAGAGTGAGGGTGAGTGAGGGTGGGTGAGGGTGAGTGAGGGTGAGGGGTTGAGGTTGAGGTGTTGAGGGTGAGTGAGGGTGAGGGCGAGTGAGGTGTTGAGGGTGAGTGAGGGTGAGGGTGAGGGGTCGAGGGTGAGGGTAGGTGAGGGGTTGAGGGTGAGTGAGGGTGAGGGTGAGTGAGGGTGATGCTGAGGGGTTGAGGGTGAGTGAGGGTGAGTGAGAGTGAGGGTGAGGGTGAGGGTGAGTGAGGGGTTGAGGGTGAAGGGTTGAGGGTAAGTGAGGGTGAGGGTGAGTGAGGGTGAGTGAGGGTGAGGGGTTGAGGGTGAGTGAGGGTGAGGGGTTGAGGGTGAGGGGTTGAGGGTGAGTGAGGGTGAGGGGTTGAGGGTGAGTGAGGGTGAGGCATTGAGGGTGAGTGAGGGTGAGTGTGGGTGAGGGTGAGTGAGGGTGAGTGGTTGAGGGTGAGTGAGGGAGAGTGAGGGTGAGTGAGGGTGAGGGGTTGAGGGTGAGTGAGGGTGAGTGAGGGTGAGTGTGGGTGAGGGTGAGTGAGGGTGAGGGTGAGTGAGGGTGAGGGTGAGTGAGGGTGAGGGGTTGAGGGTGAGTGAGGGTGAGGGTGAGTGAGGGTGTGTGAGGATGAGGGGGTGAGGATGTGAAGGCGCGTTTGGCAGTGTATGTTTTAACGCTCGGAATATCATAATGAACCCAGACATGACAGTCTCCAGCCAACAGCTGTAAATAGTTAGTCAAGTAAGCTCCAGTGGCCCTGCCAAAAGGACGTGTTTTTTTTCGTGTAAAGTTTCTTATGTTCTTGTGAGATAATCAGCCACCCAAAGTTCTAGGGCTCTGTGCAATGACAGAAGTTACAATTCTTGACCAGAGGCCCCAGTTGGCACACATGCAAATCAGAACCAAACTTTCCTCTAAAAGGAAACTCAATCCGCAACACAAGACCTGTAGTGCCGATAATGGTATGATACGGATATAGTGCTTTATACTTCCGATGGCGCTGAAGCTACATTAGAAATGTCACCGTGCGTAAGGAATTAGACTTAGCCATGCTGATTAACACCCAGCTATCATGCGGTAATGAAGGTCATGCTTTTGATACAAACTACTATTCTTGTACTCGTCTGTCCTGCTGGATCTGTTCCACGAGGAATAGAGTATTGCACTTGATGCCTTCCAGGAGACACGGAAACTTGCGTTGCGACAGCCACGCTGAGCCGGTTTTGTAAGGCAGCAAAGCCTTCAATGCTGCTGCCCAATTTGTAAGTGTCCAGTGATCGGGAAAGCCCGTGCTGCTAAAATGGCGGCACCCCGCAGATTGCTCTCCTGAAGCTGGCTGCCTGATGGAGTGGAGAGCGGGCGGGCAGAGAGAGTGAGGGGGCGGAGCGGGGGTGTGGGAGGAGTGCGGCTGGCTGCCTGATAGAGTGGAGAGCGGGCGGGCAGAGAGAGTGAGGGGGCGGAGCGGGGGTGTAAACTTGCGTTGCGACAGCCACGCTGAGCCGGTTTTGTAAGGCAGCAAAGCCTTCAATGCTGCTGCCCAATTTGTAAGTGTCGATCGGGAAAGCCCGTGCTGCTAAAATGGCGGCACCCCGCAGATTGCTCTCCTGAAGCTGGCTGCCTGATGGAGTGGAGAGCGGGCGGGCAGAGAGAGTGAGGGGGCGGAGCGGGGGTGTGGGAGGAGTGCGGCTGGCTGCCTGATAGAGTGGAGAGCGGGCGGGCAGAGAGAGTGAGGGGGCGGAGCGGGGGTGTAAACTTGCGTTGCGACAGCCACGCTGAGCCAGTTTTGTAAGGCAGCAAAGCCTTCAATGCTGCTGCCCAATTTGTAAGTGTCCAGTGATCGGGAAAGCCCGTGCTGCTAAAATGGCGGCACCCCGCAGATTGATATAGGAAAGATGCGGCTCTTACCCATCAATGATGTGCTCGGGAGGGTGTTTCTCGTCGCTGGACGTGGCTAGTACAACCTTCCCTCCATTGGAAGCCAGACAGAAATCATCAACTTTGCTCATGTCTGATCCGGCTGTCAATTGTTAAAGATAAACATTCATGTGTGTTTAAGACACCAACAAAAATGAGAGATCTACAGCAGGCTAAACCCTTGCAGAGGCTAACGGGCCATCGAAAGGAGAGTCCCCTAGTCACCAGGCAACCGAGAAGTCTCGTTGCGCAGCGCTAAAACCGCCACAGTCTGCATCAAAGTGGGTACATTTGACGGCCATTTTGGAGTAAAATGTATCATCTCGTTAAACTGCGATATTGAGCCCACGGCTGCAGTACAAACACGCGCAAAGAGCTCGGCTTTTACTTATTACCTACGGCGAAGGGTGGGGGTGAAACCTTACATAACGCTTCAACTGACATATTACTAGTGAGATCGGAATAAGGACAGAATACAATAATTAGTGTGGAAAAGCAAGCGGTATTGAATTATTCGTAAATTCGTTGGCAAATAAATAACATTGTAACCCTACACCACACAACAAAGATAGTGTTAAATAATTACAATACATTGGCAAACATAAATTTAATGAAAATACAAAGAGAATGTAAACCATTTAAGCTTATCATCGATAGAATTATTAACATTCCAAGATGGCCGCTGCCATACCTCACTGTGATTGGTCTAGTGTTTTAGGATTTACATCTGGGTAGCTGGTTGTTAAGTTTCCAAAGTGAGTGACATAGAGAAAAGACTCCCACGCCACTTTCGTACAGAAGGCGCTTTCACTGCACAGGTTGGTAGTACTGAGTTTATGTTGCGGAGTTCGGAGTTTGCAACAGTGTCCTACAAGACCTATAGTGTCTTGTTAAGTTAGTTGGCACCGTAGAAACCTTTAGAATATGTTGATGTTTTTTGCCTAGGTCTACTCGTCTTTAAAAAAGGTGAAGAAGTTCTCAAATTGGTACAAAGTATGTGCATATCAATTATACTGGTTTCGCGCGTGCATCTGTCTGTTTTCATTTTAGAGGTCGTGACTTAGAAAAAGGTCTACTGCAAAGTGTAACGATGTTTCCTTATTATGTTGGTATTTATTTTCTTTGACGGCTCTCAATGCTGTGAACATCAGCAGTGTTATTTGCGTTATTAATCTGCGAAATGGCGGGCAGAGGGGAGGGGGGAGGAGAAATGCGACACGGCGGGAAGGGGAGGGGGCGGAGCGGGTAAAATAAACAAGACGGAGGGAAGAGAGGGGAGGGGGAGGAGAAATGCGACACGGCGGGAAGGGGAGGGGGCGGAGCGGGTAAAATAAACAAGACGGAGGGAAGAGAGGGGAGGGGGAGGAGAAATGCGACACGGCGGGAAGGGGAGGGGGCGGAGCGGGTAAAACAAGACGGACGTGCCCGCGCTTTTAAGCTCAATGCGCATGCGCATTGAGCTTAAAAGTCACGGGCACTGCAAGGAATCGCCACGATTCCTTGCAGTGTGGATAAAGAGTGGATAAGTCCCAATACTCTCGCTTGCTCGATGCGCATGCGCATCGACAGGCGAGACCTAAAAACCACAGTTGATGGACAGAATGCAGAACAATGTCTTACATTCACCTCAGTACAAAGATCTGGGCCTAAATCGATCGTTTTTTGCACTCCTTTTTTTCGACTGCGGCACACCAGGTCTGAGTGGTCTGCAGTGTGTTAAAGTTTCATGGTGTCTTGGTGACCCACAGTTAGTCTTGTCTGGTCCGCCGCTGACTCTGACTTTTGTTGGGGTGCATTTCAATGCGTTGGTCAGGTCGGTTTTCCTACAGATGGCCCAAGCGAGGTCTCTGGTGACAGGCTGCCGAATTCTCAGGCTTGCACTCTGGGTTCTCCGGTGACAGTGCTGTTGTAGGAGATTTTGGGTTGGTGGTTGTATGAGGTGATTCCTTTTTCTGCGATTGTTTACATGTTGTACCATCCGACATTATGTGCATGGATTTGATTCGAAATTCGTAGAGCACAAACAATTACCCAAAGGCATCAAGGCGCTGTAGACCACCGTCTGGAGTAACCCTGCTATACCTATAGATCAAGGGAGATAACCTGTAGGGAGTATAGCCAGTTCATGAGTGCCTTCTTGAAGGGCATCAGCAGAGAAGTGGCCCTAAGGCTTTGTGGAAGGGAGTTCCAGAGTTTGCTTGCCGCAATTGAAATTGCTCTATCACCCTGTTTAATTATTTTAGTTCTCTGCCCCATGAGCTAGTATTGATGCACTGATCGCAGGTTTCTACCTGTAATGCACCAATTAAACACAGTGGTTATTCTTAATGGTCAGGGGAGATAGAGAGCCTTGTGCACAATGCATTGAGATTTAAACGTAATGCGCTTTCTAACCGGCAGCCACTGTAAGGCCTCTAGTCCCATGACAGCAGGCTGGTGCCTGGGGATCACTGGAATTAATCTGGCAAGCGCTTTTTGTACCGCCTGGAGTCTATGCTGAGTGCTCTTGTTGGAGTCCAAGCATAGTGACTTGCAGTAATCCAGTCTGGACATTACTAGGGCAAGAGGGACCTGCTTGCGGGCTGACTGCTGAATACGCGGAAACCTTTTCTTGAACATCCTTAGATCCAGATGCAGGCTGCTCCCATACTATTTCTATTTACTATTTTCTTTGGTCCGATGGTTTTGGGTTGAGGTTGGCCTTTTCTGATCCATTGACTTCGTGCATGGGCTCCATGTGAGGCTTTTGGGATTTTTGGGTGTCCTTGTTGTGGATCTATGGAGCCTCTTGTGTCCCACTTTTTGGGCTGTGTTCTGCAATTTCCTCTATTGGTTTATGTTTTCCCTGCATTCTTGATGAAGCCGATTCTTGCTTTGGTATCAGTTCATTGTGTAATTACTGCGGCAAGGAAGACGGGCGAGGAGGTAATGCCCCGGTTACTTACCGGTAATCTTCATTACCTCAAGTCCTAGTCTTCCGTGACACAGTAGAGATTCCCATCCCTCCCTACTCTGCTGCCTATTGCTTCATGTTTCTTGTTGTGGCTTTGGAGACAGGATGTGCTGTGGGTGTACTTCCGTTTTGTAGGAGGAAGAGGGAGTCAGCCATATTGGAGGGATGGGAGGCTAGGATGCTAACCTTTGACCTGTGAGTTTCTGTGGGAGGCTGCAGCTCCTTGTGTAATTACTGTGGCCATGAAGATTACCCAGAAGTATCCGGGGCGTTCCAGCCCTCCTGACCTTGTGAGTAGGAACCGGTGCCCCTCGCCCCGCTGGTTCTGCCCCCCCCCCAGCGCCCTCCCTCAGCTGTTCCCATGAAGTGCTAAGCTGCTCACTTGCTTCCAAGTTCCTCTTGGCGCTATGCCTCGTGCCTTGGCAGGTGGCGGCTCTTGGTGAAGGCCCTGCTTGTGACGTCAGCAGCCCTGTAAGGACACAGTTCGCTGCAGAGGCTGCTGGGCGCTTCTTTGGTGCTTCTGCTCGTTGTCTTTATAAATAAAGGATTTATTAATGACAGTCATTATTAAATGTCACGCTTCGATCCGGGAGGAAACCCTCGGGGGAGTCTTCTGTGCGGCAACTTTGCCATGAATGGAGAATCTGTGCTAGAAAACAGACCGGTTTGGCAGCTATAATGAAGGTGCAGCATAGAACCGAACCATGCCTATGCAAGGGGGGGGGGGGGTTCCGTTCATCCCGCTCCCAGCTGTCTGTGACATGACGGTGGGGCTGGGGAGGCAGAGGGGCCAATGACAAGCCTCACCACCAGGGTACAAGTCCTAAAAAAAGAAGTGGGGGGACTCTCCAAGGTAGGCGTGGTCACAGGAAGTGACATCACGACAGGAAGTGACATCACGACAGGAAGTGACATCACGACAGGAAGTGACATCACGACAGGAAGTGACATCACATGTAAGGCAGATCTATCATTTGCATATAATGCAAGATTTAATAATTGAAGCTGCTTGGTACTTAAGCCTGTGACTTAAGGTCCCTGTATGGAGGAATTAGCAGCCCAAATGTGGATGAAGTTTGGCGAAGGTGACATCAACACATTTTCAAAACACTACAGGAAAGTTTGACTGCAAGATTTTGTATACATTACAGGTTCCCAGAGAGGCTGCTTCCCACACTCGACAATGACTATTACACACACTAGGGCTCCCTATTCACGTTATTCTATCGATGAGTGTTATATGTTATCTCCCCACCTATTGTAAACTAGCGACTCTGTATTACATAGTTTTGTCCCAGCTGCCTCTCTCTAGCTGTGGCTAGATTTATTTATTTTATTTATAAAGTTTTATATAGCGCGAACTTGATCCTGAAGGATATCAGAACGCTTTACAATTTGCAGCAAAGGTAACAAATCAGAACATTAGTCTAACATTGGGAATCTTGGTTGAAGACAATGGAGCTGCCGGGGCATTAACTTGGGTCAATGCCTAAATTTTAGATATATTAACTGGCCATTGTATTTATTTTAGCAGATTTATTTATTTCTATTCATTTTAGGAAATGTATTTAGTTTTGGTATATTTTAGTTTGACTTATTTGCCTTCATTTACTTCATTTACTTCAGTGCAACAAAATATAAACATTGCTTTACTTTGTATTAATACTGTTTATTTTTGTGATAGTTCCTAAAAAAAGGGCCGATTATGACTCATGCATTGTAATGGTTGTTTCCCCCTTTACAGAGACTACTTACTATAAAATCGGGGTGGGCCTAGCTCATGATGTCATTTTGTGGGGACCCCTTGAAGAAAGTGGGCAGAACCTTTGCAAACCTTTGTGCCCCCCTATCCAGTAGTGCAATTATCCAAACACTGACAGGATTGAGCCTAAATTAAAAATATACTGACATACGTAATGCCAAGTCAGACGTCATCATGGAGTCATGTTTAAATGAACAATCCAGCGCTATCCTACACCTCCCCATTCCACAAAATTATACAATTCAGACCGACAACACAAACTAGAAGGGGGCGTTGCTGTCATCATTAAACATTCCATGTGGAAACAGCGACACACGGAAGAACACACAAGGGTACACCATCATACTACTTACATTTTGTAGCCTGGTGTCAATTGTTCAATGCAGGACTTAATTTGTGCCAGTGCTTAGCGCCGGCACTTAATTGGCAGAGCCGGGTCTAGTGGTACTCTGATTCTACACGCACGAGGCGCACAGTGCATGTAAAATGTTTTAATTTAACTTACAGCACACTTGCTAGTACTAATACTTAATTAACTCCTCAAGTCTCGTGCAGCCGCATCGCATTGTGTTTAGTTTTTCACATCTCAGTTTACCCTTAATTGTTCACAATCACTTGAATAATGAAATATTCTGAGTGGGAGAGCTCTTTGGCAGCACTCTGCCAGGTTTCTCTCTTGTCACTCTCATGCTGCTGTGTTAAAAAGCCTCGGTTCTACCGCACAAAGAATTAGGGTAACCAACTGGCATTGGTGCAAATTCAGGACGGTGAGTGTAAAAATTCAGGACAAAGGGTCAAAATTCAGGACACAAATTCAGGACAGGAGGTCAAAATTTAGGACAAAACTTCAGGACAATAGGTACGTTTTACAGACACATCAGAGGTCGCGCAGTAGTATATAAGTAAGCTCAGCCATTTCCAAAAGTATTCAACCATTTGCAAACCTATCCATCATGTATCCTTCCATGTATCATTTCACTCATCCATCCCTTCATCCATCCTTTCACTCATCTCCATTATCCATCCATCTATCCACCCTTTCACCCTATCCATCTGTACACTTATCCATCCACTCTTCATCCCATCCATCCATTCACTCATCCATTCAGCCATTTACCCTTTCACCAATCCAGCCACCTTTCACTTACTAATCCTTCCACCCATCCACTCTTTTAGTCATCCATCCATCCTCCCTTTCTCTCTCCATCGACCCTTTCACTTAGCCTTCCTTCCATCCATCCATCCACCCACCCATCCATCCATCTACTCATCCACTCATAAATCCATCCATTGCCCCTATCACTCATCCATCTATCATTTCACTCCTTCACACATCTATTCATCCTTTTGTCCATCTACCCTCCCTTTCACTCACTCATCCATCCTTACACCCACCCTTTCACTCATATGTCCATTCATTCACCCTTGCACTTATCAATCCATCAATCCATCCATCATTTCACTCATCCACCTACCCCCATCATCCACCCACCATCCACCCACCCACTCATCCATCCTTTCACCCACCCACCATCCAATCCACTGATCCATCCTTTCACCCATCCACCATCCACCCACCCACTCATCCATCCATCCTTTCACCCACCCACTCATCATCCATCCATCCATCCTTTCACCCACCCACTCATCATCCATCCATCCATCCTTTCACCCACTTATCCATCCATCCATCCCTTCACCCACTCTCCATCCATCCATCCATCCTTTCACCCACCCATCCATCCCTTCACCCACTCTCCATCCATCCATCCTTTCACCCACCCATCATCCATCCATCCATCCATCCATCCATCTGTCCTTCCCTTCATCATCCATCCATCCATCCCCTCATCATCCATCCATCCTTCCATCCTTCCCCTCATCATCCGTCCACCCTTTTCCCTCATCATCCATACATCCTTTTCCCTCATCATCCATCCATCCTTCCCCTCATCATCCATCCATCCATCCTTTTCCCTCATCATCTATCCATCCATCCATCTGTCCTTCCCCTCATCATCCATCCATCCTTTTCCCTCATCACCCATCCATCCATCCTTCCCCTCATCATCCATCCATCCTTCCCCTCATCATCCATCCATCCATCCTTTCACCCACCCCCTCATCATCCATCCATTCCCTCATCATCCATCCATCCATCCCCTCATCATCCATCCATCCACCCTTCCCCTCATCATCCATCCTTTCACCCACCCCCTCATCATCCATCCATCCATCCTTCCCCTCATCATCCATCCTTTCCCGTCATCCATCCTTCCTTTCATCCATCCTTCCCCTCACCCATCCATCCATCCCATCCATTTATCCTGCCCTTCATCCATCCATCCTTCCCCTCCATCCATCCATCCATCCTTCTCCTCATCCATCATCCTTCCCCTCACCCATCCATCCTTCATCCTTCCCCTCATCCATCCTTCCTTTCATCCATCCTTCCCCTCACCCATCCATCCATCCCATCCATTTATCCTGCCCTTCATCCATCCATCCTTCCCCTATATCCATCCATCCTTCCCCTCATCCATTTATCCTTCCCCTCATCCATCCATCCTTCCCCTCATCCATCCATCCTTTCCCTCCGTCCCTCATCCTTCCCCTCATCCATCTTTCACCTCATCAATCATCCAGCTACCCTTCCACCCATACATCCAGCTATTTACATTTTCTCTGCATCCTTCCCCTCACTCATCAATCCATCTATCCTCTCTCATTATCCATTTATTCAATCTTTCATTCATCCATTCACCCTTTCACTAATTCATCCAGCCATTCACACATCCCTTCACTTACTTACACGCCCACCTTTCCATATTAATTTTGAGCTGAGCCCTTTTGAGAAGAGGCCCATCAAGAACTTCACCCTCGCTGCAGGGGCCGTTCCAGGACTGGGATAGAAGCCACCCAGGGCGGAGACAGGATCCACCACAGGGGGGGACAGGAGCCATCACAGGTGGGGGTGGACTGGAGCCACAACATGGGGGGACAGGTGCCATCACTGAGGGGAGGGCAGGAGCCATCACAGGAGAGGGAACACAGGGGTGGGCATGCAGTATTCTAGTATCATCTTGGGCTCCTCTCCTGCACAAGACAACGAGAAGACAGGCTCTCTGTTCAAAATGCCATCCCCCACTGTGATGTACTGTACTTACAGGAGATACTCCGAGAGAACTGATTGAACTGATTGTCCTCCATACTTTGTTATTCAGTGTGGGTGCGATTGTGCCATTTCTTTATTTTCTTACATTATAGCCTGCATGTTTGAAGAACCGAGGTTTGCTTACAATTTAGTGACAGTAATTAAGCTATGTGAAGAGAACCACGTGGCGCCTGGGTGCAATCCGGGGTGTAATCTGGCCGAGTCTCGGATGTTTGGGGCCCTGGGTAGAAGTGGAATGTGTGAGCCCCCCTCTAAATAGCAGATACAAGACGCATTCAGGGCTGTTTGCATGTGAATAGATGTCGCTGCTCCGAAGCTGCCGCCCCTCCCTCTCAGTCACCTTCGAGCACCTTTTAACAGCTCATCAAGGGCTGGAGGTGTGAGGGTAGCCATCCCGCTGTGCCTCTACAGTGCTGCTGGGGGTCTGAGCTTTCATACAGCATCGGAGTCAAGAAGGGAGGTGGGGGGCAAGCTGTGCCCGTTTAAAATTACGGACAAATGCGGAAATGCTTTATTTACTTTGTGCGCGCCGCGCTCCCGTTTTTTAATGGTGGACGCGTTTTTGATTTAGCAGGGTGGACGGCGTCCACCCTGAAAAACCCTCAGAAATAAGTGGGGGGATGCCGTCCACCCGCGTGGTACCCCGACTCGTGCCCTGCTCACCACACTATGGCTGGAGAGGAAAGCACCACAATGAAGCAAAACAACTTAACACCAGACTTTGCTTTCACGGTTGTGTCATTTAAGAAACTGTGTGGCAGATGTAGTAAGACTTTTCACTGCAGCAAAGTAATGAAAAGTGAATAAAAGTGGCAGAAAGTCTTGATGTTGTTTTACTTCCCAGCTCAAAATTCGTTCCTTGCTGAAAGTGCCGTTGTTGTGAGGTAAGAAGCGTCCTGGGTAGCTTTGTGCCGCTTTGCTGCACAGGCGCTTCGTGGCAGTCCAGGGCGGGCAGCCACGGTTTTTGCCTCAAAGCCCTAGCCACTACTAATGTTAGACGGGGCTTTGCATCAAACAAAAACATCTCCTTCAGGTGGGTGCAACATATTCGCACAGTGCGCGTCCCTTGTGTGAAACATTTTCAAAGTTTCTATAGGATTTTGTTATGGAAGTGTCCTCACCCAGTGCAAGACTTGTCTAGGCAGCATGCGCACATCTGTGCTCTATGGTGCAAAGGTGTATGTGTGTGTATGTGTATGGGGGGTGCGAATGCATGTGTGTGTGCGTGCGTGGGTGTGTGAGCATGCGTGTGTGTGCGTGCGTGGGTGGGTGTGCGTGTGTGTGCGCATGCATGTGTGTAGCTCTAGCTAGCCTGGTTGTGCAGGAGGACTGGGAAGAATGCAGCGCCACCAAACCTCTGTAAATGTGGCTCTGCAGGGTTCTCCTCTCACCCTAGTGTGATGCAGTGCTCCACCTTTACATCCTATCATGAAGATTTGAATCATATGAATTGTGAGCTTTAATATGGTTGCATCACACTGCTGAATTGATGATATGGATAATAGTGAGAAGCACGTAGAAGACCACGCTGGCCAGCATCGTCAGATCCACGGTCTAAACATCATTTCCTACGTAGACGACACCCAACGCATCTTCTGACTCACAGACGACCCCACCACTACCACCACCAGAGCCATCTTCCACAGATGCATGACAAGCAGCGCCGACTGGATGAAGAACTGCCGGCAGCTGAACACAGACAAGAGGGAAGTACTGATCTTCAGAAACAGCAGCGACGCATGGAACGACTCCTGGGGGTCATCAGAACTAGGACACTCACCGCTCCCTCCGACCATGGCAGAAAAAACTCGGAATCTTCATTTATTTATTTTTAACTCTTTTTATTGAATTCATGACTTGAAAAAACATCATCCCACATACAGTTAGATACATGTGCCTGAAAATTCAAGTTCCTGCACCACAACCAATTGCTCCAGGTCTTATGTACATTTTCCAAGGCATCGTCCATCCTCCAGTATCTAGTATAGTATATCATTCGCTATCCTCAGGCGAGAGTCCCCCCCCGACGGCAGCCTACAGATATTTCCTCTATGTTTATTCCACCCTCCCTACACCCACTCCCACTTCTTGGGACACTCCCTATTTACATATACTGCTTTTTTGGCCACCGTAACCCAGTCCATTGCATTGCACCATTTCACATACGTTGGCGTATTCTGCGCTCCTCAGTGTTTGGCGATGTTGCATTTTGCTATTATCATACCCCGTGTCACTCAATCTCAGTCCTTGCTTGTGAGGTCCTTGGCTTCCCATATGTTCAGGAGACATTGTTCCGTATTATTGTATTTATGATTGTTTCCAGAACATTTTAACGTCCGGGCATTCCCACATTGTATGGAAGAATGTACCTACAGCCTCACATTTTGATAAGCAGAGTTGAGTGTCAACCCTCCCTCACTCTGGTCAGTGTCACCCTCGTTAAATATGTCCTGTGAAGCACTTGAGTTGCACCAGTCACAGTCATGAGGGTATTGCCAAGTTTCGCGAGGACTTTAGATCTTCCTGCCAGTCCGTATCGTCTAGGTCTCCAATGTTGGCCTGCAATTTCTCACGGAGACTTTGTGTAGGGTCTGCTTAATTGTTGAGGATTTTTCGGTAGGTTAGATATATGGCTTTTTATCAATACGCTATGAATAGCCTATCCTGCAGTGGAGAAGCCTCTGGTAGGGTGGTGTCTAGTGGATGGTGGCCATGAGCACATGTCTAATTAGAAGGTAGGGGTACAATTCTGTAGGTGCCATGCAGTATTTGTCTTGGAGTTGTGCAAATGTAATAACTTTCCCATTGGTCCATAGGTCACCCACCTTTGAGATTCCTATTAAATCTCATTGCCTGAACACTTTAAAGCTGCTTAGTGTGAGAAGTTGGCCTGGTATATGATGTCCACTATTCTAGTGGCACATTGCATCAGTCCAAACAACCCTTATGGTGATGGTTGTAAAGTCAACCTTATAGACCAGCTATCCTAGTGGTAGCAAGGACAAAGCAGTCTTAGTCTAAAACTTCAGAGAGCATGTGACGCAAGCTGTTTTGCCAATAATAATCCCTTGAATATCAAATGAGAGGACACCACACAAGGTATATATAAAATATATATGTATTTATTACTAATACAACTCCTCTGAGGTCAGAGATCAAGATACAGTACAATTTAATCAATCAGCATACTTTAAGTTGCACAAAATACAATTCTGCCCTAGGGGCCTCACGAACCACATACTAAGTAAGTGGTATAAGAGCCATTTCAAGAAAGGTGAATAGGCTTAGGGCCTAGAGAATCTCTGGGGCTACACTGAACAGCCAAGGGATTGGAAGTAGAAGGCCCACAGGAGGCGTGTGCAGTGTCTAAATACACACACGAGTTACCATAGAATTATAATGGGAAATTAAAAGTTACAAAGTAGTAGATTTTGGACACTTCCGGATGGACTACGGGAAAACCCTATTAAACTAGGACACTTGGATAGTTAATACCCACAGAGCACCGGAGTACTCGAGTTACCTCACCCAGCCGCGTGCATAGGTGTTCTTTCTTGTCGGGTTTTGTCGCTGTTTCCTATGGAGAGCTGCAAGAAAGTGCTGCAGGCGACCAAGAGAAAAGTGTCCGGGTGGATCCAAGGGTGGATTGGAGTAGTGAAGAACCTGAAAGCATACGGGACAGAATCTGGGTCACTAGCCAGTGACCAGGAAGGAACAAGGAAGGAACCAAGCGATGTCAAGATGCAATCAGGTGAAGAGGTGAAGCTTGTCTCTGAAGCCACGAGGACCAGGAGGCGTCGACGACAACCAGGAGCTGGATTCGAGCTGTCCCACAAAGGATCTAGTTCACTGCGGTGTTGGTATCCGGATTGGACCCAACAAGCCTTGGCAAATGCAATCCATGCAGGATAGGAAGATTGGCTTCAGTTCTGGAGAACTTCTCCTTTGCAGGGAAGCTGAAGCAAGCCCGGAGCAACCAGGCAAGCAGTGTAGTTTCACAAAGAAGTCTTCAGAGGGCACACTAGCCAATGGGCTAGCAACCGGGAAAACACAGTGAGCTGAAATGCAGGCGCAGGCCCCACGTGGCACTCGTGGAGTGTGGAGGGCTGAGCTTTGGTGCAAATACTGGTGGTGCCTGTTTGCACAGGGTGGTCACTCCTTGACCACAAGGGAGATGTCTTCAGTCTTCCAGTAGATATGGAACGTCGAAGGTCCAAGAGTTTTGTTTCAGAGTTTCTTTCCTGTATAATCTAATGTCTCTAGACACAGCTCCTATCTTTATACTAAACTAAGGGGCTAGATTACCTGCTAGGTCCCTCCTATGGGTAGAACCTGAGAAGGGGGTGGTTACACCCATTTCTCTTTGTCCAGTTTTGCGCCAGAGCTGGGGCTGGAGTGCTCCAGCAACTGGTTTGAACCGGGCCATGCATGGAGCACCTTGTGTGCCCCAGGCAGTGTCTGGAAAAGCATCTTTACATTGAACCCACCCTGCCCCAATCCACTACAGGCTGTCTGGGGAGGTGCTAGCACCTCCCTCAACAGGAAACCTATTGTCCAGGCCTCCCCTGCCGGAGTTTCGTCCAGCAGCAGGAGGTCAGACTTGTGTCTGTGGCAGCAGCATTCATTTTGTGATGCTGAGGCTCTGTTTAACTTTAGCCGGGTAAAGCAGTAACTACATGTCTTCTCCCTCTAGAAGGGTGGAATGCTACCCCCGCCGCCAGAACTGGTGGGGGGGGGGGGTAGTATTCCAAAGTGTTTGACACCTTACACGACATATTTTGATAAAGCCAAACCAAAGTTAGCATTAACTGCAAGGATTATATTGCACTTAAGAATATATGGCAAGGCTATATTAATTCAAATCAATTTATATGTATTTATTTCGAATTGTTTTCATCATAAAAGACAATACATAGTAAAATATATCATAATTAAGAAAAAGTAGGTGCACAGGTTGGTCTAAAAACATTAAAATAGATAAATATACTCTCAAGATCATAATTAAGTAACATATTTATAAAATACAGGGATAACGGTATATAATATTAAAAAAGACATACTAACAAATCTACGTAAAACCAGGCAGTTTCTTAGACTTTGGCCCTAATAATCCACACCCAACCTAGAAACTTAGCTGCAACAATTACAATTGATTCTCTAGTCTCAGTCCTAATGATCCTTAGGGCTTCTGACTCCACCCTGGTACGCATTTTAAGACAGATGGGTTTGAGAGAAAGTCAGTGCTTAATTTGTAAAATTTGAAGTCCAGGTGCTCAAATGTTTGTCGGATGCCACACCCATTTCCCCGGCTCCACCCACTTCCTTCACTAGCTCCACCCACATCATCCATTGGCTCCACCCACACCCTCAACTGGCACCCAAGCCATAAACCTTTAAAATGTCACACATGTCCTCAGGCCAGAACACATGGAAATGTTACACATAGTGGTATTGGATCCCACCTGCACCAGTCAGCCAAAGACAGGGCCAGAGAGGCTGACTCATGAGTCAGGGTCACCGAGGGGCAGCGCCGGTGGGGCAGTCGCAGTGAGAGTGGGTGCAGCAAGCTGCTGTGCTCACTGGTTGCAGCATAACTGATGGCACATCGGTGGCAGTAATATATCATGCGACTGGGAGGGAAAAAGCCTACCGGGCCGCATCCAGGCTCAGTTGCCCAGTGACGATCATGAATAATTATTAAGTGCAGTGCCTGAGAGAGCAGGTAATCTATTAACTAAACAGTAATTATCAATGACATCTTTTTAAACACTTCCCCGCAGCTGGATTGCTGAAACAGTTTTGAGCTATGTGACTAGGTTAGTGTAGTACTAGTAGGTACTAGTACTTCTGATTCTTATTTCCGCCTTCAGCCTGTGCCCCAGCTGGGGCCTTCACTAAGTGTTCCTGTGGACACACCGGGCAACTCTAGAACTCTGCTCTGAGTCCAGCAGAGCCTGAGCTGGTGTTGTTTAGGGCAGGCGCTCGCACACTATCAGAGCTGTGCCACTGTGACTAGTTTTGTATTCAGAGCTCCTCACCTGCAATGTGACTGGGGGCAGATTAACTTCGTTACCAGCTGAGCCAGTGAGTGAGACATAGAGACACTTCTCAAGGACATCGGCAGCTGCATTATTATTATTTTTTCCCTACCTAGGTGCACCAGTGAAGTGGTGTGACTTTACTAGAGACAGAAGTATTTATTATAAAATGAACGCTACCACAGTGTTTTCGCACAGATGAGGTTAAATGTCCCTGCTGAAAGCACTTGACAGTACCAATGATGCACTGCATATTCCCAACATTACGATCACTGTACAAGGACACTAGGTTAGTGCCCTTTCATTTCTGTGATTTGGAGCAGTTTTAAGATTTTCTTAGTTTCTTGTTCCTCCAATATGTGTGTCATTTCTAATGTTTATATCAATTTCCCTTGTCAATACTGCTTGATTTTGCTTGCGAGTACAGTGTCACTCATAGTGGTTGAAATGTCACTCATAATTACACTTAAATTATAGAAATGTCACACATAGCAATTTGAAACCTTGGCAGCTATGCATACGCACCCATGTCATAAACCATGAAAATGTCGCACATAAGCAAGCACCCAAGCCATAAACAGTGGAAATGTCATATTCAAGCCCTGAAGCCAGAAAGCATGCCATAATCCGTGGCAATGTCACACATAAGCATCCAGGCCAGGGCTAGGCCAAAAACCGTGGAAATGGCACACATAAGCATCCATGATCCAGGCCATAAACCATGGAAATCCCACATATAGGCATCCAGCCGGGGTGTGTTGTTGACTTCCAGCCACAGTACAGCTCTGATCTCAAATACGCATCTCTGGGGCGGGGCTTATCACCACAACACCCAGCTAAGCACCCGTCTTGGTAGGGGTGGCTTACTTATGCAAAGTATAACGCAGAATTACTAAAATTACTACTTAATTGAAATTCAGGCCAGGCCTTCTTGTATGGAATCAGTGTCTCGGACACTACACCATGCAACAAAACTGTACCAGCATTGATGGGCAACATGGCAGGGGGTCTGGCAGCAAGGATATAGAAGGTAACATCATCACAGAGAGGAGGGGTATGGGCCAAATGCTGACAAGAATGAGGCCATGTAGAGTGACAGAGAAAGAGAAATTGTGATAATGGGGTAGAGAGTGAGGGAGGCAAATATAAAGAGGAAGCAGGAGAAATAAAGGTAAGAAAGAAAATAATGTGGAAGGGAGAAAAGAAAGAAAGATGCATACACGTGGAAAGAATGGGAGACTGAATGAATGAAAGGATGATGTGTGGACAGGTGAAAGGATGGATATTTAATGAGTGGATAGAAAAGTGGGTGCAAGGGAGAAAGCATAGCTAAATGGTTAGTTGGTGGGATGGAAGGATGGATGGGCTGAATGGTGCAATGATGGACACATGGGGGGCAGAGTAGTTTGGATGCAAAATCAAAGAATGGATAGATAGGTGAAGGATGGTTGTCACATAGAAAGGTATGATAGGAGGAAGAATGTACGGATGGATGGATGAATAGATTAACACATGGGCAAAAGGATGAATGGATATGATTGATAGATGGATCAAAAGATGAAAGAATGAAAAGGTGGACGGAAAGGTAATAAAAAGGAGGGCTGGAAGTGAGAGACGATTATAAATGGGTACGTGGGCGGAAGAAAGGATGGTGGATAAATGGATGGAAGAAATGGTGAACTGAGCTCTTCAAAGGTGTGTTGTGCTTGCTTGCTTCAAAGTGGCGGTTCTGGCTACTCTTGTTAGTTTCGTATCTGGGTTTTTGGAGCAGGGTTCGGAGTTATTTTGGCATAGTCCTGTCAGAGCGCTGTGCTGGATTGATTTAAACACTGGAAACGTTGGATCATTCTGGACAGTGCAACCGCGCTCTGTCCAATTCGAATTAGACATTACATAAGAGGCCCTACTCGAGATATGCCTAAAGGAAGTGGGTGTGTACTTCTATGTAATTGTAATGATAGGCGCGGAATCATATTTCGTAGAAGGTCAGGATTAACAATAGGTACCTGGCAGTGGCACCCCTATTTCACGATTCTAAATTTTAAAACTCAGCGAAATATCAGTATTAGCAGTATAGTATTATATAGCTCAGAGCCTCCGGTGCCAAGCCGTTTTGAATTCGAGAGAGGCAGCCCTCGGTTTGTGGTGTCTCCTGCTCCCTACACCCTTCAGTGGCAGGAGATAACCTTCTGGCGAGGGTGGGGGCGGGGGGTCTTTCTGTCAGGCTGGGGGAGCCCCGCTGACCGTGGATTGGACTGGACAAGGCGAGCTCTCCAGGTGTCAGACAGGCTAAGTCCGGGGGTGGGGGCCAGGATCAAAGGCAGCCACTGAGGTGTGGGGGCAACGGATGGCTCGGTCTGAGTCCTGGATATAAAGTTGAAAGCCGCCCGGGCGGCACAGAGAGCAGCAGCACCACCAGACACAGACAGCCTCACCGTAATAACTACTCTGGCTCCAATGCCAGGGTCCGCACCCACATGACGGGGCCCGCAGCCCTTACTTTTCTACGATCCACAGTTAGAAAATACCAGGCAGTAAAAGCGGAGGGTGAGGCCCCTTACTCCTAGTCCAACATTGTTGGCGGGGTGTCTTTGACAGGAAGATCAGACTGGGGCAGAAACAGGCACATCAGTCTTACCTCATAAAAGCGTAAGGGCTGGGGCAGTGTCAGGCCCTTGCCTGCACACATCCTCATGATAGTCCGTGGTCAGAACTGGATTACCATAGATGATGTTTCACGCGAGTGCCCCTATTTCGGTCAGTCCCAGACCAATACCTCAGAGTCTGGAAGGCCTAGGTCAGACTCAGCCACAGACCGGTGCCCTTGAAAGACCAGCAACTTCTTCCAATATTTACTCCTTCTCTCCCCCATACCCAAACGCTTCTTGTAGCCAGCTGCCTTCTTAGCAAACTTCCGGCTCTTGCTCTGGCAACGTGACTGGAGATAAGGACTTCCCACCCCGCCCCCCTCCTCCGCCCCCTGCGCCACCCTGGGCAGATTTCTTTGCATTACTTCCTGCCTCCGTGGCGCAGCTGCAATCACCATGGGAGCAGTGCGTGCAGGCCACAGCGCTGGAGGATGACCCTGTAATTTACGACGAGGTAGGGGCCCTCCGGCCCTGGCAGTTTCTTAGTGTGACAGTCTGCCTCTGAGGCGGGCTGCTGCTGCGGCATCCAATTTGCACAATTTTACACACAATCGCGTGCAATACCATCTTTTCACCGGGGAGACCCGTGTGATTTTAGTGAACACCTAACATCGTGTGTAGACCCGGCCCTGGAAATTAAGTGCCGGTGCTTAGCACCGGAAAGCACCGGCACAAATTAAGCACTGGAGAAAGTTGACCCGCACCAAGGTTTGTGCACACGTATTTGATTTATCCAATTTCTATATTTCACAGTAGTGATAGATATTTAAACAGAAACTTCCCCCACATAAGAATTCCAAAAAAGAGTTGATTGTAGATTTGTCAATTTTCTTTATTCAAGTTCTTAGGTAAAATTCACAGGATTGCTTGTTTCCAACGCGTTTCGTCACATCCATGACTTCTTCAGGGCTAATAGCAATTTATATAAAACACATACATATTACAATACAATACAAAATACACACATTTTTTACAAATAACAATGGGTAAAAGCATACACGTCACACCTTTTATGTCATATATTATTATGAGAAACAGTCAAGGTTCTTATACTTTTGTCTCAGATCCTTAGAGTATTTTTTTATTTTTGTAAAAAGGGGGGAAAAGGGAAGTCAAAGTCACCATTTCTTGATGAGTATATTACCATGTGAATTTTGGTGGTTTCAAAAGCAAAGCGGGAGGAGGCATACTGGGAGGACTACCTTCTTGTTATTAGATTTTGTGATAGGAGCTACACAGATTATATGTGAAACTGTTGCCCCAAGATAAAAGTAACCGTCATATTGACAACTGTTCTGTAGGTACTAAATACCCATTGCATTTACATAAAATAATATTTTATATCATACCTCAAAGTTAATATTATTGACAGAATTCCTAGTTAGCGTCAGTCACCATATAATCTCTATGTGTTCTGGTCTGATATATAAAATTGAGATAATACAATGTTACCAAATCACAAAAAATCAAATTAAAATACACTGTATAACACAATTCAACAATGTTAACTGTTTTTATATATATTATATGGTGCATTACATTGTGGTTACTTATAGTACTCGGGATGACATTGGTGATTTTAATTAAGATTGACATATTGGCAACCCGGGAGCAGCTGTTGCAGTAGAAATGCATTCTCCCCTGATATAAACGGAAAGAGAAAGAACAGTCCTATCCTATGTTAAAAAAAGAAAGAAAAGAACAGTTCTATTCTATTTATCCAATATGTGACCCTTGCCGACAGATAACAGTATATGTTACATCCCTACATTCAAGAGACATAACCTCCATCCAATATATAGTGAAATTGAAAACTTACATTAACATTAATTTATTCCAGCATGTACCCCTCAAAGCATTCAGTACAGCACAGGGAAGGTACCTCCTGTTCTTTTGTTCGCGGCTTAAATAATTAGTGTCTCGTGGCCAGCGGCTGCACAAAATTATATATATAAAAAAGATTTAAAGAACAGTGAGAGCAGTGTGTGTGGCTCTAAATATATATATGATTATAGTAGTATAAGGTACAAGATATCACTCGATAGAAGTGAAGATCTAATAAGTATGGATGTGAGGATTTAATAAATAGATTGTATTTGCATATACTGATTTTGTCCTCATAATCTAGAATACCGATTTAAATAGGTCACAACATAGCCTGGGGTACGCATTCTTGTAAGGCAAGTTGGACTAAATGACTTGTTTATATATAGCTGTAAGTCGAGTATTGAATCTAGAACTACCATACTAATATATGTACTGCCAATGGTATAGTACAAGAAAAAAATCTAAGACATCTGATGAAATTGACTTTGGCCCTAATAATCCACACCCAACCTAGAAACTTCGCTGCGACAATTACAATTGATTCTACTTAGTCCTAATGATGCTTAGGGCTTCCGACCCCACCCTGGTAACCATGTTAAGACAGATGGGTTTGAGCCATTTTGCCCGAGGGGCAGCATACGCCGGACATTCAAACAATATATGTCCGACGGATTCCTTACGATCAGGGCACCAACAACAGAATTCAGCCTTCTGACCCCTCCATCTTTTAGTGAATGATCTAAGACATGGGTACTCACAAACTTTTTCTCGGGGGCCAAATTTACAGTGTGGTTTGTGGCCGAGGGCCGCACCGGTGGGGGCGGGGTCAGTGGGGGAGGGGGCGGGGCTCGAGCAACAAAAAAACTGGTACCATGAGGTTGAGCACTGGTTCCTGCAGCGGACGCATTCGTCCACTGAGCCACCAGACCCGACTTCCACACATCTGTCTCTCTCATTCTTTCTCAGTCTCTCTATCTCTCTGTCTCTCTCTGTCTCTCTCTCTCTCGCTCTGTCTCCCTCCCTCTCTCTCTATTTCCCTCTTCCTCCCTCTCTCTACCTCTCTCTCCCTCTGTCTCTCTGTCTCCGTCTGTTTCACTCACTCTGACTGTCTCACTCCCTCTCACTCCCGCTCTTCCTCTGTCTCACTCACTCTGACTGTCTCACTCCCTCTGTCTCACTCACTCTGACTGTTTCACTCTCTCTCTGTCTCCATCTCTCTGTTTTCCTCTCCCTGTTACCCTCTCCCTCTCTCTGTTACCCTCGCCCTCTGAGTCTCTCTCACTCTCTCTCTCTGTCTCTCTCTCTCTCTCTCTCGCTCTGTCTCCCTCCCTTTTTCTCTCTCTCTCCCTCTTCCTCCCTCTCTTTCCCTCTGTCTCCGTCTGTCTCACTCACTCTGACTGTCTCACTCCCTCTAACTCCCGCTCTTCCTCTGTCTCACTCACTCTGACTGTCTCACTCCCTCTGTCTCATTCACTCTGACTGTTTCACTCTCTCTCTGTCTCCGTCTCTGTTTCCATCTCCCTCTTTGTTTCCCTCTCTTCACTCTATTTCCCTCTCCCTCTCGTTCCCTGTCCCTCCTTCCCTCTGTCTCCTTCCCTCTCTCTCCCTCCCTATGTCTCCCTCTCTCTCCTTCCCCCTCCCTCATTCTAAGGTCTCCCTCCCTCACTCTGTCTCCCTCCCTCTGTCTCCCTCCCTCGCTCTGTGTCCTCCCTCACTCTGTCTCCCTCCCTCGCTCTGTCTCCCTCCCTCGCTCTGCCTCCCTCCCTCGCTCTCCCTCTGTCTGCCTCTGCCTCCCTCCCTCGCTCTCCCTCTGTCTGCCTCTGTCTCCCTCCCTTACTCTCCCTTTCTATCCCTCGCTCTCCCTGTCACCCTCCCTCGCTCTCCATCACTCTCTCTCGCTCTCCCTCTGTCTGCCTCTCCCTCACTCTCCCTCTGTCTGCCTCTCCCTCGCTCTCCCTCTGTCTGCCTCTCCCTCGCTCTCCCTCTGTCTGCCTCTGTCTCCCTCCCTTGGCCTCTGTCTCCCTCTCTCGCTCTCCCTCGCTCTCCCTCTGTCTGCTTCTCCCTCTCTCTCCCTCTGTCTGCCTCTCCCTCGCTCTCCCTCTGTCTGCCTCTGTCTCCCTCCCTTGGCCTCTGTCTCCCTCCCTCGCTCCCCCTTGCTCTCCCTCTGTCAGCGTCTCCCTCGCTCTCCCTCTGTCTTCCTCTCCCTCGCTCTCCCTCTGTCTGCCTCTGTCTCCCTCCCTTGGCCTCTATCTCCCTCCCTCGATCTCCCTCGATCTCCCTCGCTCTCCCTCTGTCAGCCTCTCCCTCGCTCTCCCTCTGTCTGCCTCTCCCTCGCTCTCCCTCTGTCGGCCTCTGTCTCCCTCCCTTGGCCTCTGTCTCCCTCCTTCGCTCTCCCTCTGTCTGCCTCTCCCTCGCTCTCCGTCTGTCTGCCGCTCTCTCGCTCTCCCTCTGTCTGCCTCTGTCTCCCTCCCTTGGCCTCTGTCTCTCTCCCTCGCTCTCCCTGTCTCCCTCCCTTGCTCTCCATCACTCTCTCTTGCTCTCCCTCTGTCTGCCTCTCCCTCGCTCTCCCTCTGTCTGCCTCTCCCTCGCTCTCCCTCTGTCTGCCTCTCCCTCGCTCTCCCTCTGTCTGCCTCTGTCCCCCTCCCTTGGCCTCTGTCTCCCTCCCTCGCTTTCCCTTGCTCTCCCTCTGTCTGCTTCTCCCTCGCTCTCCCTCTGTCTGGCTCTCCCTCGCTCTCCCTCAGGGAGGGAGATGTGTGTCTATCCTAAGCCCCCCAACACTCACCCCAGTGTATGTAAGGGGAAAGGAGATGTGTATCTGTTGTAAGTCCCAGCCCAATGGTTTGGTGCCGAACCCGTCAAACCTTAACTGAGACCCTTAATTAAAACTCATTAGCCCCATCTAGACTAAGGATCAAACTCAAATTCCTCTCCATATATAGACATTTTAATATAACATATATTTGCTTTTGTCTTCCCTTAAAAACGTGTGCCATTTCTTGGAACACTTTTTCCCTTTTTAAATAGTGTTTCATTTTCCATTTTCTTCCAGATACAAACAGAATGACAAACCCTTCTATGCCAACCTAATAACATGACGTGACTGACTCCGCCCCGCCTCATTTGATTTCCAGATAGGACCTAAACTGAGAAAATAGTCCATGCATGTCTATAACAAAAACCGAGCGGCTGAGTTGTCATTTATCAGTAAAAACCGAGAAGGTGTTAAAGGTGAGACGATAGATATAATGTTGCTGCATACATCTGCCTCTCTGCACTTTTAAAATGCAGTGACCAGCCTAGTAGTCTTTCTTCATCGTTTAGCTGCACAAGTGTGGCTGACGCTGGCCCAGCCCCGTTGGCCTTACTGGGTCTCATTCGTCCAAAGCCCTCATTCCCTTAAAGATGCAAGGCTGACCTGTGACTGGTTCTACCCTAGCTCCCCCTGACTTTCAAATGGCGCCATTTGGTAGGTTGGCAGACGGGGATGAATTGTACCTCTTTAAGACCAGGTAGCCATCCATCCTCCCCCTGGTGCCGGTTTGCTCAAAAATACCAAATATAGATGTTTTTAGATTCAGAAGCCAAACTATAGTTGGTATAGCTAGCATCAATCTCAACTAGATTTCCCCTTGTTTAAAGCACAAAGCCTACCAGATTTATACACACCTTCGTCTTCAAATCCTGCTTGTGTGTGACTGGGCTGAGACAGGTTCCGGACACACACACACACAGCCGCACCAGAGCAATTAACAGGTCTTTAAAAGACCATTCCCATGTTAATGAGGCTTTGTTCACCTCGTAGGCCCCTGCAGCTCCACGGAATCGCCCGGCCCAGGCCCCCACAGAGCAGCAGTCTCTTAACTCGCGCTGCTGCAGGGGTGTTTGCTGACACTATTAAAAAATATATATATTAAAACACGGATACAATGTTTGGACGGTCCGTGGGCCGCCAGGGAAGGCTTGCCGGGCTGCCACCGGCCCGCGGGCCGTACTATGAGTACCCCTGATCTAAGAGGAAGGGAGCCGACCCTCAGCTGGTGGTAGAGGTTCCTGTCGGTGGGCTTGATGATAATATCCCAATAGGCTTCACAAAGTGGATCAAGTTTGTGTTCCAAAAACAAGCCCGACAGAGATGTAGATGATGTTTGTCTGATGTGTTTCTCACGGACAACTGACCAGTATAAGCTTTTAAACTTTTTTTTTAAGGAAAGCAGCCATGGACAGGGTCAGTCCATAGATTGCTGAAGCCCATGGCCTCTAAGAGGAGTTTAACTTGCTTGAACCAAAAGATATTGCCTGAGCCCATTATGGATCTAACATCCAAAATTTATTTTGCAAAAGGAGCCAATTCGGGGGTGGTCCAGATCCTCCTCCATAGGGCCACTGGCTTAAAACGAGCAATATCATTTATTGAATGACAGCCCAAGTCCAATAGAAGCAGCTTCATGGAACTGGAACAGGAGAGGCCGGTTAGGTTCCGTAAGAATTTGTTTTGTACAACATTCCCACAACCGGTAATGAGCATATGATTCTGATATAGGCAAAATTGTTTGTAGACTTTATCATATAGGTCCTGATGAATCGCGGGTCAATGTACCATAGCGAGAAACATATTGACCGATTTTTTAACACTTCCTAGTCTAGTCTAGAGCCAGGAATCATTAAATTCCAGCAAGCCCAGACTAGCCTCACTTTTAATTGAAGCAAGGGACCGCCTGAATAAAGTTGTCTCTGGTACCCTTAGCTCCATTTTAATTCACCATCCTGTCTACAACCCCCTAGCCCCACACCCGCACTTCACCCACAGGCAGTTGGATTAAAAGATCTCCGCTAAAGAGCCGCTCTTTGAGGTGTGCCCGTCGGGGATTGCACCGCCTACCCGACAAGGAGCACTGCCTATGATGAAGCATGACATCTGCAAAGGTGTGTGAGGCAACTATATCCAACAAAATGGATACCCAGTGGTAGGTTTGCACATGTCAACCACCACACTCCCTTCACTTTGTGACCATCACACTAACTCTTTCTAGGAACAGCCTTGTCCACATTTTTGATAAACACTTTCGCAGGGCACGGACTGCGGCTGGACCTTCCACTCCCCTTGAGTGGTAATTCTGCCCTTCTGATCGAACTGGATAAACCTCCCTCATTTTTTGTATACACTGGTGTACCCTCACCCATGAAGAGACAGCAATTTTCAGCCTGGACTGATGTTCACTCGCCCACTGAAGAAACAGCAATCGTTAAACTAGACTAGTGTTCCCTAACCCATGGAGAAACAGCAATCTTTAGCCTGGACTGCTCTTCCCTCACCCATTCAAGAAACAACCATCTCCATCTTCAGCCTGGACTGGTGTTCCCTCACCCATTTAAGAAACATCAATCTTCAGCCTGGACTGGTGTTCCCTCACCCATTGAAGAAACAACAACTTCAGCCGGACTGGTGTTCCCTCACCCATTGAAGAAACATCAATCTTCAGCCTGGACTGGTGTTCCTTCAAACACCAAAGAAACAATAACAATCTTCAGCCTGGACTGGTGTTCCCTCAACCAACAAAGAAACAACAATTTTCAGCCTGGACGGGTATTCTGTCACCCATCGAAGAAACATCAATCCTCAGCCTGGACTGGTGTTCCCTCACCCACTTAAGAAACAGCAATCCTCAACCTGGACTAGTGTTCCCTCATCCATTGAAGAAACAGCAATCTTCGGCCTGGACTGGTGTTTCCTAACCCATGAAGAAACAGCAATCTTCAGCCTGGACTGCTCTTCCCTCACCCACTGAAGAAACAACAATTGTCAGCATGGACTGTTGTCCCCGCACCTATTTAAGAAACATCCATCTTGAACCTGGACTAATGTTCCCTCAAACACCGAAGAAACAACAACAATCTTTAGCCTGGACTTGTGTTTCCTCACCCAACAAAGAAACAGCAATCTTCAGCCTGGACGGGTGTTCCCTCATCCATCGAAGAAGCATCAATCTTCAGCATGGACTGGTGTTCCCTCACCCATGAAGAAATAGCAATCTTCGGATTGGACTGGTGTTCCCTCACACACCGATGAAACATCAATCTTCAGCCTGGACTGGTGTTCCCTCGCCCACTGAAGAAACAGCAATCTTCGGCCTGGACTAGAGTTCCCTAAGCCATGAAGAAACAGCAATCTTCAGCCTGGACTGCTCTTCCATCACAAAAGAAGAAACAATAATCTTCAGCCTGGATTGGTGTTCCCTCACCCATTTAAGACACATCAATCTTCAGCCTGGACTGATGTTCCCTCACCCATTGAAGAAACAAAAACCTTCAGCCAGACTGGTGTTCCCTCACCCATTTAAGAAACATAAAGCTGCAGCCTGGACTGGTGTTCCATCAAACACCAAGGAAACAAACACAATCTTTAGCCTGGACTGGTATTCCCTCACACAACAAAGAAACAACAATCTTCAGCCTGCACTGTTGTTCCCTCATCCATTGGAGAGACAGCAATCTTCGGCCTAGACTTGTGTTCCCTCATCCATCGAAGAAACAGCAGTCTTCAGCCTGGACTGGTGTTTCCTCACCCAACAAAGAAACAGCAGTCTTCAGCCTTGACTGGTGTTTCCTCACTCATGGGAGAAACAGCAATCGTCAGCCTGGACTGGTGCTCCCTCACCCATCGAAGAAACAGCAATCTTCAGCCTGGACTGTTGTACCCTCACCCATTGAAGAAACATCAATCAACAGCCTGGACTGTTGTTCCCTCACCCATCGAAGAAACAGCAATCTTCAGACTGGATGGGTGTTCCCTCACCCATTGAAGAAGCAACAATAGTCAGCCTGGACAGGTGTTCCGTCATACATTGAAGAAACATCAATCTTCAGCCTGGACTAGTGTTTCCTCACACACCGAAGAAACAACTATCTTTAGCCTGGACTGTTGTTTCCTCCACCATTGGATAAACAGCAATCTTTAGCCTATTGTTCTCTCACTCATCGAAGAAACATCAATCTTGAGCCTGGACTGGTGTTCCCTTACCCTTGAAGAATCAGCAATCTTCAGCCTGGACTGGTGTTCCCTCACCCATGAAGAAACAGAAATCGTCAGACTGGACTGGTGTTCCCTCACCCATTGAAAAAACAGCAATCTTCAGGCTGGACTGGTGTTCACTAACACACCGAAGCAACAACAATCTTTAGCTGAGACTGTTTTTCCCTCACCCATTGGAGAAACAGAAATCTTCAGCCTGGACAGCTCTTCCCTCATCCACTGAAGAAACAACAATCATCAGCCTGGACTGTTGTCCCCTCACCATTTAGGAAACATCAATCTTGAGCCTGGACTGGTGTTCCCTCAAACACAGAAGAAACAACAAAAATCTTTAGCCTTGACTGGTGTTCTCTCACACACCAAAGAAAGAACAATCTTCAGCCTGCACTGTTGTTCCCCCATCCATTGGAGAAACAGCAATCTTCAGCCTTTTGTTCAATTTCCCATTGAAGAAACAGCAATCTTCAGCCATATTTTCCCTCACCCATCAAAGAATCATCAAATTTTCGACCTGGACCGCTGTTTTCTCACCCATTGAATAAACAGCCATCTTAAGTCTGGACTGGTGTTCCCTCACCCATCAAAGAAACAACAATCTTCAACCTGGACTGGTGTTCCCTCAACCACTGAAGAAACATCAATCTTCAGCACGGATTGGTGTTTCCTCACACATTTAAGAAACATAAATCTTCAGCCTGGACTGGTGTTCCCTCACCCATTGAAGAAACAAACACCTTCAGTCGGACTGGTGTTTCCTCACCCATTTAAGAAACATCAAAGTTCAGCCTGGACTGGTGTTCCCTCAAGCACCAAAGAAACAACAACAATCTTTAGCCTGAACTGGTGTTCCCTCACACACCAAAGAAACAACAATCTTCAGCCTGCACTGTGTTTCCATCATCCATTGGAGAGACAGCAATTTGCAGCCTTTTGTTCCCTCTCCCTTTGAAGAAACTGCAATCTGCAGCCTTTTGTTCCCTCAACCATCGAAGAAACATCAATCTTCGGCCTGGACTTGTGTTCCCTCGCCCACTGAAGAAACAGCAGTCTTCGGCCTGGACTAGTGTTTCCTAAGCCATGAAGAAACAGCAATCCTCAGCCTGGACTGCTCTTCCCTCACCCATTGAAGAAACAACAATCTTCAGCCTGGATTGTTGTTTCCTCATCCATTTAAGAAACATCAATCTTCAGCCTGGACTGATGTTCCCTCACCCATTGAAGAAACAAAAACCTTCAGCCGGACTGGTATTCCCTCACCCATATAAGAAACATCAAGCTTCAGCCTGGATTGGTGTTCCCTCCAACACCAAAGAAACAACAGCAATCTTTATCCTGGACTGGTGTTCCCTCACACACCAAAGAATTAACAATCTTCAGCCTGCACTGTTGTTCCATCATCCATTGGAGAAACAGCAATCTTCAGGATTTTCTTCCCTCTCCCTTTGAAGAAACTGCAATCTTCAGCCTTTGGTTCCCACACCCATCGAAGAAACATCAATCTTCGGCCTGACTTGTGTTCCCTCACCCATGAAAAAACAGAAATCTTCAGCCTGGACTGGTGTTCCCTCACTCATCGGAGGAACAGCACTCTTCAGCCTGGACTGGTGTTCCCTCAACCATCGGAGAAACAGCAATCTTCAGCCTGGACTGATGTTCCCTCACCCATTGAAGAAACATCAATCTTCAGCCTAGACTGGTGCTCCCTCACCAATCGAAGAAACAGCAATCTTCAGCCTGCAGGGGTGTTCCCTCACCCATTGAAGAAGCATCAATCGTCAGCCTGGACGGGTGTTCCGTCATCCATTGAAGAAACATCAATCTTCAGCCTGGATGGGTGTTCCCTCACTGATTTTAGAAACAGCATCTTCATCCTGGACTAGTGTTTCCTCACATACCGAAGAAACAACTATCTTTAGCCTGGACTGTTGTTTTATCCACCTTTGGAGAAACAGCAATATTTAGCCTTTTGTTCTATCACTCATCAAAGAAACATCAATCATCAGACTGGACTGGTGTTCCCTCACCCATGAAGAAACAGCAATCATCAGACTGGACTGGTGTTCCCTCACACACCGAAGCAACAACAATCTTTAGCTGGGACTGTTTTTCCCTCACCCATTAAAGAAACAGAAATCTTCAGCCTGGACAGCTCTTCCCTCACCCACTGAAGAAACAACAATCATTAGCCAATTACCCATTTAGGAAACATCAATCTTGAGCCTGGACTGTTGTTCCCTCACCCATTGAAGAAACATCAATCTAGAGCCTGGACTGGTGTTCCCCCGCTCATTGAAGAAACAACAATTCTCAGCCTGGACGGGTCTTCCGTCATCAATTGAAGAAACCGCAATCTTCAGCCTGGACGGGTGCTCTCTCTCCCATTTTAGAAACAGCATCTTCATCCTGGACTAGTGTTTCCTCACACTCCGAAAAAACAACTATCTTTATCCTGGACTTTTGCTTCCTCCCCCATTTGAGAAACAGCAATCGTCAGCCTTATGTTCCCTCACTCATCGAAGAAACATCAATCTTCAGCCTGGACTGGTGTTCTCTCACCCACTGAAGAAACAGCAATCTTCAAGCTGGACTGGTGTTCCCTCACCCATTGAAGAAACAGCAATCTTCAGGCTGGACTGATGTTCCCTCACCCAACAAAGAAACAGCAGTCTTCAGCCTTGACTGGTGTTCCCTCACTCATGGGAGAAACAGCAATCGTCAGCCTGGACTGGTGCTCCCTCACCCATCGAAGAAACAGCAATCTTCAGTCTGGACTGGTGTTCCCTCACCCATGAAGAAACATCAATCTTCAGCCTGGACTGGTGTTCACTCGCTCAGTGAAGAATCATCATTCTTCAGCCTGGACTGTTGTACCCTCACCCATTGAAGAAACATCAATCAACAGCCTGGACTGTTGTTCCCTCACCCATCGAAGAAACAGCAATCTTCAGACTGGATGGGTGTTCCCTCACCCATTGAAGAAGCAACAATAGTCAGCCTGGACAGGTGTTCCGTCATACATTGAAGAAACATCAATCTTCAGCCTGGACTAGTGTTTCCTCACACACCGAAGAAACAACTATCTTTAGCCTGGACTGTTGTTTCCTCCACCATTGGATAAACAGCAATCTTTAGCCTATTGTTCTCTCACTCATCGAAGAAACATCAATCTTGAGCCTGGACTGGTGTTCCCTTACCCTTGAAGAATCAGCAATCTTCAGCCTGGACTGGTGTTCCCTCACCCATGAAGAAACAGAAATCGTCAGACTGGACTGGTGTTCCCTCACCCATTGAAAAAACAGCAATCTTCAGGCTGGACTGGTGTTCACTAACACACCGAAGCAACAACAATCTTTAGCTGGAACTGTTTTTCCCTCACCCATTGGAGAAACAGAAATCTTCAGCCTGGACAGCTCTTCCCTCATCCACTGAAGAAACAACAATCATCAGCCTGGACTGTTGTCCCCTCACCATTTAGGAAACATCAATCTTGAGCCTGGACTGGTGTTCCCTCAAACACCGAAGAAACAACAAAAATCTTTAGCCTTGACTGGTGTTCTCTCACACACCAAAGAAAGAACAATCTTCAGCCTGCACTGTTGTTCCCCCATCCATTGGAGAAACAGCAATCTTCAGCCTTTTGTTCAATCTCCCATTGAAGAAACAGCAATCTTCAGTCATATTTTCCCTCACCCATCAAAGAATCATCACATTTTCGACCTGGACCGCTGTTTTCTCACCCATTGAATAAACAGCCATCTTAAGTCTGGACTGGTGTTCCCTCACCCATCAAAGAAACAACAATCTTCAACCTGGACTGGTGTTCCCTCAACCACTGAAGAAACATCAATCTTCAGCACGGATTGGTGTTTCCTCACACATTTAAGAAACATAAATCTTCAGCCTGGACTGGTGTTCCCTCACCCATTGAAGAAACAAACACCTTCAGTCGGACTGGTGTTCCCTCACCCATTTAAGAAACATCAAAGTTCAGCCTGGACTGGTGTTCCCTCAAGCACCAAAGAAACAACAACAATCTTTAGCCTGAACTGGTGTTCCCTCACACACCAAAGAAACAACAATCTTCAGCCTGCACTGTGTTTCCATCATCCATTGGAGAGACAGCAATTTGCAGCCTTTTGTTCCCTCTCCCTTTGAAGAAACTGCAATCTGCAGCCTTTTGTTCCCTCAACCATCGAAGAAACATCAATCTTCGGCCTGGACTTGTGTTCCCTCGCTCACTGAAGAAACAGCAGTCTTCGGCCTGGACTAGTGTTTCCTAAGCCATGAAGAAACAGCAATCCTCAGCCTGGACTGCTCTTCCCTCACCCATTGAAGAAACAACAATCTTCAGCCTGGATTGTTGTTTCCTCATCCATTTAAGAAACATCAATCTTCAGCCTGGACTGATGTTCCCTCACCCATTGAAGAAACAAAAACCTTCAGCCGGACTGGTATTCCCTCACCCATATAAGAAACATCAAGCTTCAGCCTGGATTGGTGTTCCCTCCAACACCAAAGAAACAACAACAATCTTTATCCTGGACTGGTGTTCCCTCACACACCAAAGAATTAACAATCTTCAGCCTGCACTGTTGTTCCATCATCCATTGGAGAAACAGCAATCTTCAGGATTTTCTTCCCTCTCCCTTTGAAGAAACTGCAATCTTCAGCCTTTGGTTCCCACACCCATCGAAGAAACATCAATCTTCAGCCTGACTTGTGTTCCCTCACCCATGAAGAAACAGAAATCTTCAGCCTGGACTGGTGTTCCCTCACCAAACAAAGAAACAGCAGTCTTCAGCCTTGACTGGTGTTCCCTCACCCATCGGAGAAACAGCAATCTCTTCAGCCTGGATGGGTATTCCGTCACCCATCGAAGAAACCTCATTCTTCAGCCTGGACTGGTGTTCCCTCACCCATTAAGAAACATCAATCTTCAGCCTGGACTGGTGTTCCCTCACTCATCGGAGGAACAGCACTCTTCAGCCTGGACTGGTGTTCCCTCGCTTATTGAAGAACCATCAATCTTCAGCCTGGACTGTTGTTCCCTCACCCATTAAAGAAACATCAATCAACAGCCTGGACTGTTGTTCCCTCACCCATTAAAGAAACATCAATCAACAGCCTGGACTGGTGTTCCGTCATCCATTGAAGAAACATCAATCTTCAGCCTGGACTGGTGTTCCCTCACCCATTTTAGAAACAGCATCTTCGTCCTGGACAAATGTTTCCTCACACACCGAAGAAAAAACTATCTTTAGCCTGGACTGTTGTTTCCTCCACCATTGGAGAAACAGCAATCTTTAGCCTTTTGTTCTCTCACTCATCGAATAAACTTCAATCTTCAGCCTGGACTGGTGTTCAATTACCCATGAAGAATCAGCAATCTTCAGCCTGGACTGGTGTTCCCTCACCCATGAAAAAACATCAATCATCAGACTGGACTGGTGTTCCCTCACCCATTGAAGAAACAGCAATCTTCAGGCTGGACTGGTGTTCCCTCACTCACCGAGCAACAACAATCATTAGCTGGGACTGTTTTTCCCTCACCCATTGGAGAAACAAAAATCTTCAGCCTGGACAGCTCTTCCCTCACCCACTGAAGAAACAGCAATCATCAGCCTGGACTGTTGTCTCCTCACCCATTTAGGAAACATCAATCTTGAGCCTGAAATGGTGTTCTCTCACCCAATTAAGAAACATCAATCTTGAGCCTGGACCGGTGTTCCCTCAAACACCAAAGAAAGAACAATCTTTAGCCTGCACTGTTGTTCTCCTATCCATTGGGGAAACAGCAATCTTCAACCTTTTGTTCCATCTCCCAATGAAGAAACAGCAATCTTCGACCTGGACCGGTGTTTCTTACCCATTGAATAAATAGCAATCTTCAGTCTGGACCGGTATTCCCTCACCCATCGAAGAAACATCAATCTTCAACCTGGACTGGTGTTCCCTCACCCATTGAAGAAACAAAAGCCTTCAGCCGGACTGGTGGTCCCTCACCCATTTAAGAAGCATCAAGCTTCAGCCTGGACTGGTGTTCCCTCAAACACCAAAGAAACAACAACAATCTTTAGCCTGGACTGGTGTTCCCTCACACACCAAAGAAACAACAATCTTCAGCCTGCACTGTTGTTACATCATCCATTGTAGACACAGCAATCTGCAGCCTTTTGTTCCCTCTCGCTTTGAAGAAACTGCAATCTTCAGCCTTTTGTTCCCTTACCCATCGAAGAAACATCAAACTTCGGCCTGGACATGTGTTTCCTCACCCATGAAGAAACAGAAATCTTCAGCCTGGACTGGTGTTCCCTCACTCATCGGAGGAACAGCACTCTTCAGCCTGGAAGGGTATTCCCTTACCCATCGAAGAAACCTCAATCTGCAGCCTGGACTGGTTTTCCATCACCCATGAAGAAACATCAAGCTTCAGCCTGGACTGGTGTTCCCTTGCTCATTGAAGAACCATCAATCTTCAGCCTGGACTGTTGTTCCCTCACACATTGAAGAAACATCAATCTACAGTCTGGACTGTTGTTCTTGCACCCATTGACGAAACATCAATCTTCAGTCTGGACTGGTGCTCCTTCACCCATCGAAGAAACAGCAATCTTCAGCCTGGACGGGTGTTCCCTCACCCAATTAAGAAACAACAATTTCGGCCTGGACGGGTGTTCCCTCATCCATTGAAGAAACATCAATCTTCAGCCTGGACCGGTGTTCCCTAATCCATTGAAGAAATCACAATCTTCAGCCTGGATGGGTGTTGCCTCACCCATTTTAGAAACAACATCTTCATCCTGGACTAGTGTTTCCTCACACACCGAAGAAACAACAATCTATAGCCTGGACTGTTGTTTCCTCCACCATTGGAGAAACAGCATTCTTTAGCCTTTTGTTCCCTCACTCATCAAAGAAACCTCAATCTTCAGCCTGGACTGGTGTTCCCTCACCCAACAAAGAAACAGTAGTCTTTAGCCTTGACTGGTGTTCCCTCACCCATCGGAGAAACAGCAATCTTCAGCCTAGACAGGTATTCCCTCACCCATCGACGAAGCATCAATCTTCAGCCTTGACTGGTGTTCCTTCACACATGAAGAAACATCAGACTACAGTCTGGACTGGTTTTCCCTCGCCCATTGAAGAAACATCAATCTTCAGCCTGGACTGTTGTTCCCTCACCCATTGAAGAAACATCAATCTACAGCCTGGACTGTTGTTCTCTCACCCATTGAAGAAACTTCAACCTTTAGCCTGGACTGGTGTTCCCTCACCCATCGAAGAAACATCAATCTTCAGCCTGGACGGGTGTTCCCTCAACCATTGAAGAAACAACAATTGTCAGCCTGGACGGGTGTTCCGTCATCCATCGAAGAAACATCAATCTTCAGCCCGGAAAGGTGTTCCCTAATCCATTTATGAAACCACAATATTCAGCCTGGATGGGTGTTCCCTCACCCATTTAGAAACAGCATCTTCATCCTGGACTAGTTTTGCCTCAAACTCCGAAGAAGCAAGTATCTTTAGCCTGGACTGTTGTTTCCTCCCCCATTTGAGAAACAGCAATCTTCAGCCTTTTGTTCCCTCTCTCATTGAGGAAATAGCAATGTTTAGCCTTTTGTTCCATCACTCATTGAAGAAACATCAATCTTCAGCCTGGACTGGTGTTCCCTCACCCAGGAAGAATCAGCAATCTTCGGCCTGGACTGGTGTTCCCTCACCCATGAAGAAATAGCAATCTTCAGACTGGACTGGTGTTCCCTCACCTATTTAAGAAACATCCATCTTGAGCCTTGACTAAAGTTCCTTCAAACACAGAAGAAACAACAACAAGATTTATCCTGGACTGGTGTTCCCATAGCCAACAAAGAAACAGCAATCTTCAGCCGGGACTGTTGTTCCCTCACCCATTACAGAAACATCAGTCAACAGCCTGGACTGTTGTTCCCTCACCCATTGGAGAAACAGAAATCTTTTGCCTTTTGTTACCTGTCCTATTGAAGAAAAAGCACTCTTCTGTATTTTGATCCCTCACCCATTGAAGAAACAACAATCTTCAGCCTGGATTGGTGTTTCCTCATCCATTTAAGAAACATCAATCTTCAGCCTGGACTGATGTTTCCTCACCCATTGAAGAAACAAAAACCTTCAGCCAGACTGGAGTTCCCTCACCCATTTAAGAAACATCAAGTTTCAGCCTGGACTGGTGTTCCCTCAAACACCAAAGAAACAACAACAATCTTTAGCCTGGACTGGTGTTCCCCCACCCATGAAGAAATAGCAATCTTCGGATTGGACTGGTGTTCCCTCACACACCGAAGAAACAACAATCTTCAGCCGGGACTGTTGTTCCCTCACCCATTGGAGAAACAGAAATCTTTTGCCTTTTGTTACCTGTCCTATTGAAGAAACAGCACTCTTCTGTATTTTGATCCCTCACCCATTGAAGAAACAACAATCCTCAGCCTGGATTGGTGTTTCCTCATACATTTAAGAAACATCAATCTTCAGCCTGGACTGATGTACCCTCACCCACTGAAGAAACAAAAACCTTCAGCCGGACTGGAGTTCCCTCACCCATTTAAGAAACATCAAGCTTCAGCCTGGACAGGTGTTCCCTCACACACCAAAGAAACAACAACATTCAGCCTGCACTGTTGTTCCATCATCCATTGAAGAAACAGCAATCGTCAGCCTTTTGTTCCCTCTCCCTTTGAAGAAACTACAATCTTCAGCCTTTTGTTCCCTCACCCATTGAAGAAACATCAATCTTCGGCCTAGGCTTGTGTTCCCTCACCCATGAAGAAAAAGAAATCTTCAGCCTGGACTGGTGTTCCCTCACCCAACAAAGAAACTGCAGTCTTCAGCCTTGACTGGTGTTCCGTCACCCATCGGAGAAACAGAAATCTTCAGCCTGGACTGGTGTTCCCTCGCTCACTAAAGAAACAGCAGTCTTTGGCCTGGACTAGTGTTCCCTAAGCCATGAAGAAACAGCAATCTTTAGCCTGGACTGCTCTTCCCTCATCCATTGAAGAACCAACAATCAACAGCCTGGATTGGTGTTTCCTCATCCGTCTAGGAAACATCAATCTTCAGCCTGGACAGATGTTCCCTCACCCATTGAAGAAACAAAAACCTTCAGCGGGACTGGAGTTCCCTCCCCCATTTAAGAAACATCAAGCTTCAGCCTGGACTGGTGTTCCCTCAAACACCAAAGAAACAACAACAATCTTTAGCCTGGATTGGTGGTCCCTCACACACCAAAGAAACAACAATCTTCAGCCTGCACTGTTGTTCCATCATCCATTGGAGAAACAGCAATCTTCAGGATTTTCTTCCCTCTCCCTTTGAAGAAACTGCAATCTTCAGCCTTTGGTTCCAACACCCATCGAAGAAACATCAATCTTCGGCCTGACTTGTGTTCCCTCACCCATGAAGAAACAGAAATCTTCAGCCTGGACTGGTGTTCCCTCACCAAACAACGAAACAGCAGTCTTCAGCCTTGACTGGTGTTCCCTCACCCATCGGAGAAACAGCAATCTCTTCAGCCTGGACGGGTATTCCGTCACCCATCGAAGAAACCTCATTCTTCAGCCTGGACTGGTGTTCCCTCACCCATTAAGAAACATCAATCTTCAGGCTGGACTGTTGTTCCCTCACTCATCGGAGGAACAGCAATCTTCAGCCTGGACTGGTGTTCCCTCGCTTATTGAAGAACAATCAATCTTCAGCCTGGACTGATGTTCCCTCACCCATTAAAGAAACATCAATCAACAGCCTGGACTGTTGTTCCCTCGCCCATTAAAGAAACATCAATCAACAGCCTGGACTGTTGTTCCCTCACCCATTGAAGAAGCAACAATCGTCAGCCTGGACGGGTGTTCCGTCATCCATTGAAGAAACATCAATCTTCAGCCTGGACTGGTGTTCCCTCACCCATTTTAGAAACAGCATCTTCATCCTGGACAATTGTTTCCTCACACACCGAAGAAACAACTATCTTTAGCCTGGACTGTTGTTTCCTCCACCATTGAAGAAACAGCAATCTTTAGCCTTTTGTTCTCTCACTCATCGAATAAACTTCAATCTTCCGCCTGGACTGGTGTTCAATTACCCATTAAGAATCAGCAATCTTCAGCCTTAACTGGTGTTCCCTCACCCATGAAAAAACATCAATCTTCAGACTGGACTGGTGTTCCCTCACCCATTGAAGAAACAGCAATCTTCAGGCTGGACTGGTGTTCCCTCACACACCGAAGCAACAACAATCATTAGCTGGGACTGTTTTTCCCTCACCCATTGGAGAAACAAAAATTCTTCAGCCTTGACAGATCTTCCCTCACCCACTGAAGAAACAGCAATCATCAGCCTGGACTGTTGTCCCCTCACCCATTTAGGAAACATCAATCTTGAGCCTGAAATGGTGTTCTCTCACCCAATTAAGAAATATCAATCTTGAGCCTGGACTGGTGTTCCCTCAAACACCAAAGAAAGAACAATATTTAGCCTGCACTGTTGTTCTCCCATCCATTGGGGAAACAGCAATCTTCAACCTTTTGTTCCATCTCCCATTGAAGAAACAGCAATCTTCGACCTGGACCGGTGTTTCTCACCCATTGAATAAATAGCAATCTTCAGTCTGGACTGGTATTCCCTAACCCATCGAAGAAACATCAATCTTCAACCTGGACTGGTGTTCCCTCAACCACTGAAAAAACATCAATCTTCAGCATGGATTAGTGTTTCCTCACCCATTTAAGAAACATCAATCTTCAGCCTGGACTTGTGTTCCCTCACCCATTGAAGAAACAAAAACCTTGAGCCGGACTGGTGGTCCCTCACCCATTTAAGAAACATCAAGCTTCAGCCTGGACTGGTGTTCCCTCAAACACCAAAGAAACAACAACAATCTTTAGCCTGGACTGGTGTTCCCTCACACACCAAAGAAACAACAATCTTCAGCCTGCACTGTTGTTACATCATCCATTGTAGAAACAGCAATCTGCAGCCTTTTGTTCCCTCTCCCTTTGAAGAAACTGCAATCTTCAGCCTTTTGTTCCCTTTCCCATCGAAGAAACATCAAACTTCGGCCTGGACGTGTATTTCCTCACCCATGAAGAAACAGAAATCTTCAGCCTGGACTGGTGTTCCCTCACTCATCGGAGGAACAGCACTCTTCAGCCTGGAAGGGTATTCCCTTACCCATCGAAGAAACCTCAATCTGCAGCCTGGACTGGTTTTCCATCACCCATGAAGAAACATCAAGCTTCAGCCTGGACTGTGTTCCCTTGCTCATTGAAGAACCATCAATCTTCAGCCTGGACTGTTGTTCCCTCACCCATTGAAGAAACATCAATCTACAGCCTGGACTGTTGTTCTTGCACCCATTGACGAAACATCAATCTTCAGTCTGGACTGGTGCTCCTTCACCCATCGAAGAAACAGCAATCTTCAGCCTGGACGGGTGTTCCCTCACCCATTTAAGAAACAACAATTGTCAGCCTGGACGGGTGTTCCGTCATCCATTGAAGAAACATCAATCTTCAGCCTGGACCGGTGTTCCCTAATCCATTGAAGAAATCACAATCTTCAGCCTGGATGGGTGTTGCCTCACCCATTTTAGAAACAACATCTTCAGCCTGGACTAGTGTTTCCTCACACACCGAAGAAACAACAATCTATAGCCTGGACTGTTGTTTCCTCCACCATTGGAGAAACAGCATTCTTTAGCCTTTTGTTCACTCACTCATCGAAGAAACCTCAATCTTCATTCTGGACTGGTGTTCCCTCACCCAACAAAGAAACAGTAGTCTTTAGCCTTGACTGGTGTTCCCTCACCCATCGGAGAAACAGCAATCTTCAGCCTAGACAGGTATTCCCTCACCCATCAACGAAGCATCAATCTTCAGCCTTGACTGGTGTTCCCTCACCCATGAAGAAACATCAGACTACAGTCTGGACTGGTGTTCCCTCGCCCATTGAAGAAGCATCAATCTTCAGCCTGGACTGTTGTTCCCTCACCGATTGAAGAAACATCAATCTACAGCCTGGACTGTTGTTCTCTCCCCCATTGAAGAAACTTCAACCTTTAGCCTGGACTGGTGTTCCCTCACCCATCGAAGAAACATCAATCTTCAGCCTGGACGGGTGTTCCCTCAACCATTGAAGAAACAACAATTGTCAGCCTGGACGGGTGTTCCGTCATCCATCGAAGAAACATCAATCTTCAGCCCGGACAGGTGTTCCTTAATCCATTGATGAAACCACAATATTCAGCCTGGATGGGTGTTCCCTCACCCATTTTAGAAACAGCATCTTCATCCTGGACTCGTTTTTCCTCAAACTCCGAAGAAGCAAGTATCTTTAGCCTGGACTGTTGTTTCCTCCCCAATTTGAGAAACAGCAATCTTCAGCCTTTTGTTTCCCTCTCTCATTGAGGAAATAGCAATCTTTAGCCTTTTGTTCCATCACTCATTGAAGAAACATCAATCTTCAGCCTGGACTGGTGTTCCCTCACCCAGGAATAATCAGCAATCTTTGGCCTGGACTGGTGTTCCCTCACCCATGAAGAAATAGCAATCTTCAGACTGGACTGGTGTTCCCTCACCTATTTAAGAAACATCCATCTTGAGCCTTGACTAAAGTTCCTTCAAACACAGAAGAAACAACAACAAGATTTAGCCTGGACTGGTGTTCCCTTAGCCAACAAAGAAACAGCAATCTTCAGCCTGGCCTGGTGTTCCGTTACGCATCGAAGAAACAGCAATCTTCAGCCGGGACTGTTGTTCCCTCACCCATTAAAGAAACATCAATCAACAGCCTGGACTGTTGTTCCCTCACCCATTGGAGAAACAGAAATCTTTTGCCTTTTGTTACCTGTCCTATTGAAGAAAAAGCACTCTTCTGTATTTTGATCCCTCACCCATTGAAGAAACAACAATCTTCAGCCTGGATTGGTGTTTCCTCATCCATTTAAGAAACATCAATCTTCAGCCTGGACTGATGTTCCCTCACCCATTGAAGAAACAAAAACCTTCAGCCGGACTGGAGTTCCCTCACCCATTTAAGAAACATCAAGTTTCAGCCTGGACTGGTGTTCCCTCAAACACCAAAGAAACAACAACAATCTTTAGCCTGGACTGGTGTTCCCCCACCCATGAAGAAATAGCAATCTTCGGATGGGACTGGTGTTCCCTCACACACCGAAGAAACAACAATCTTCAGCCGGGACTGTTGTTCCCTCACCCATTGGAGAAACAGAAATCTTTTGCCTTTTGTTACCTATCCTATTGAAGAAACAGCACTCTTCTGTATTTTGATCCCTCACCCATTGAAGAAACAACAATCTTCAGCCTGGATTGGTGTTTCCTCATACATTTAAGAAACATCAATCTTCAGCCTGGACTGATGTTCCCTCACCCACTGAAGAAACAAAAACCTTCAGCCGGACTGGAGTTCCCTCACCCATTTAAGAAACATCAAGCTTCAGCCTGGACTGGTGTTCCCTCACACACCAAAGAAACAACAATCTTCAGCCTGCACTGTTGTTCCATCATCCATTGAAGAAACAGCAATCGTCAGCCTTTTGTTCCCTCTCCCTTTGAAGAAACTACAATCTTCAGCCTTTTGTTCCCTCACCCATTGAAGAAACATCAATCTTCGGCCTGGGCTCGTGTTCCCTCACCCATGAAGAAAAAGAAATCTTCAGCCTGGACTGGTGTTCCCTCACCCAACAAAGAAACTGCAGTCTTCAGCCTTGACTGGTGTTCCGTCACCCATCGGAGAAACAGCAATCTTCAGCCTGGACTGGTGTTCCCTCGCTCACTAAAGAAACAGCAGTCTTCGGCCTGGACTAGTGTTCCCTAAGCCATGAAGAAACAGCAATCTTTAGCCTGGACTGCTCTTCCCTCATCCATTGAAGAACCAACAATCAACAGCCTGGATTGGTGTTTCCTCATCCATCTAGGAAACATCAATCTTCAGCCTGGACTGATGTTCCCTCACCCATTGAAGAAACAAAAACCTTCAGCCGGACTGGAGTTCCCTCACCCATTTAAGAAACATCAAGTGTTAGATGGGAACCTGGAGGGTCGGCCGAGGACAAGGGGAGAGGCCTCCGGGGAGGGCCGTCTCCAGCGATCGTACAGACAAGTAACTTCCCCCCCACAGATGGACACCACACAAGGATAAGGTTAACGCTTTTTATATGCAATTCTTGAAGCAAAGTATCACGGTACAGTGAGATCGGGACACAAGGGTCCTCTCAATTCTAGTCTCTGGAAGGGAAAGGGGGTAGCGGGACAGTCTTGATACCGTTCTGGTATTGAGGTGGTCTGATGGATAGCTCACAATCCTCGAGCTCGGAGTTCTGGAAGGTCGGGCCGCGGCAGCGCCAGCAGGCTCGGATGACAAGTCTCACTTGAGGAGGGCCGCGGCAGCGCCAGCAGGTCCCGGCGATGATGTAGGTTGCAGAGGGCCGCGGCAGCGCCAGCAGGTCCCGGGGACGATGTAGGTTGCAGAGGGCCGCGGCAGCGCCATCAGGTCCCGAGGACGATGTAGGTTGCAGAGGGCCGCGGCAGCGCCAGCAGGTCCCGACGACGATGTAGGTTGCAGAGGGCCGCGGCAGCGCCAGCAGGTCCCGACGAGGAGGAAGGTTGCAGAATGCCACGGCAGCGCCAGCAGGCAGGACGAGGGTTCACAAGGCAGGTCTGCGGCAGCGCCAGCAGTCCGTCAAGGATGAGTTCTTCTAGGTGTCTCTCGACTCCAGGATACAACTTCCTTCCTGCTCTGGAGCTGCCCCAGTTATAGGTCTGGCCCCCTTTGATGTCCGGACCCTTGCTCTTGGAGGTCGGGAGGTCCGGGATGAGGGAGTCCAGACACCCAGCAGGGGGGTGGAGCCAGCGCCTGGGGAGGCTGGGGGCGATCAGCACCTGGCGGGGGAGAGCCATCGACACTCCTCTCTCCCATTGACCTGCCAAGTGGTCCGTTCACCTCCTGGGTGGATGGTGGTGCCGGGATGTCGGGGCCTGGCCAGGCCCAGGGTTGGGGTCGAGCTGAGGCCACGCGGCCTCGTGGTGCAGTGTCCAAGATGGCGGCTAGGCCGGGCAATGGTGCTGGCGGTGGCCCGGGCCAGTGATATAGAGAGGTCCGGGAGTAGGCGTACCGTAGGGGACGGGTTGCGGGTTGCTTCTGTGGGTCGTCGGGGTCGTTCTTCTGGTGGCACTGGGAGAGCCGGTGTCCAGGCTCTGTCATGCGGGGAGGGAGCGAGCATTTCCCGAGGCCTGTCCAACATGCGTCCCCCCCAGCTGAAGGCGGGGAGAGTCACCCATCCTCTTGGGGACTCTCCTCGTCGAGGCGGAAAAAGCGTGACAGGCCGTCCGCGTTGGCGTGGTCCTGGCCTGGACGATGCTCCACAGTGAAGTTCATCCCCTGCAGGGAGATGGACCATCGTAACAGTTTGGGATTCTCCCCCCGCATCTGCATCAACCATTGCAGGGGTCGATGATCTGTTTGTACCCGGAAGTGGGTACCGAAGAGGTAGGGCCGGAGCTTCTTGAGGGCCCACACTATTGCAAAGGCCTCCCGTTCGATGGTGCTCCAGCGCTGTTCTCGGGCCAGCAGGCGTCGGCTAATGAAGGCCACTGGCTGGTCGACTCCCTCGGTGTTTAGTTGGGAGAGGACTGCCCCAATGCCATGGTCTGAGGCATCCGTCTGGACGATGAACTCACGGCTGTAGTCGGGGGCCTGGAGCACAGGGGCGGTGCACATGGCGGCCTTCAGTTTCTCGAAGGCCGCTTGACAGTCCGGGGTCCAGTTGATGGTTTTGGGGTGTTTCTTGGATGTGAGTTCTGTGAGGGGCCCCACAATGCTGCCATAGTCCTTCACAAACCGCCTGTAGTATCCGGTGAGCCCCAAGAAGGCTTGGACCTCGGTTTGGGTGACAGGTGGCTGCCAGGACTGGATGGCAGCGATCTTGAGCTGGAGAGGGGCCACCAGACCGCTCCCCACTTGGTGCCCGAGGTAGGTCACGGACCCCTGGCCAATTTGGCACTTGCTGGCCTTGATGGTGAGGCCGGCCTGTTGGAGGGCGTGCAGGACTTCTCGGAGGTGGTGAAGGTGGTCTGTCCAGTGGCGGCTGTACACAGTGATATCGTCCAGGTAGGCGGCACTGAATTCTTCGAGGCCCGCCAATACCTGGTTCACAAGTCGTTGGAAAGTGGCGGGGGCGTTTTTCATGCCGAATGGCATCACTTTGAAATGGTAGTGACCATCCGGGGTCGAGAAGGCGGATCGTTCTTGGGCTCTGGGGGTGAGGCCGATCTGCCAGTAGCCCGCTGTCAGGTCGAAGATGCTCAGGTAGCGGGCAGCCCCCACGCGGTCAACCAGTTCATCTGCTCGGGGAATGGGGTGAGCGTCGGTTCGGGTGACAGCGTTTAGGCCCTGATAGTCGACGCAGAATCGGAGCTCGGGGGTGGTGCCCGGGGCAGCAGCTTTGGGGACCAGTACGACTGGGCTGGCCCAGGGGCTGTCGAATGGCTCGATGACTCCGAGTGTGAGCATTTTGGAGACTTAGTCTTGGATGCAGGCGCGCACCCGATCTGGCACTCGGTACGCCCGGTGTCGGATAGGGGGACTGTCCCCAGTGTCCACGTCGTGAAGGCACCAGGGGGTGACCCCGGGGGTGAGGGAGAACAGGTTTGCAAATTGCAGCAGGAGGGCCCGACAGTCTTGGCGCTGCTCCGGGGTCAGGGCATCGGAGAGTCGGACCCCGTCCACCGAGCCATCTTTCTCACAGGTCCTCAGTAGGTCAGGGAGGGGCTCGGAGTCTTCCTCTGCCCCACTATCTGTGGCCATCAGTAGGCTGAGCTCCGAGCGTACGAAGTGTGGTTTGAGTCTGTTGGCGTGAAGGACCCGGAGGAGTTCCGGGGGGACTCCATGTCGATTAGATAGGTGACAGGGCCCTTGCGCTCGACCACCTTGAAGGGTCCTGTCCATTTGTCCTGCAGGGCACAAGGCTCGATGGGAGACATGACCCATACTTGCTGACCAGGCTCGAACTCGATGGAGGAGGCATGTTGATCGTACCATTTCTTCATGTCCTCCTGACTGGCCTCGAGATTGGCTTTAGCGAGTTCCCTGAATCCCCGGGTCTGGTTGCGGAGGGTCAGGAGGTACTTATACACGTCCGGAGGGGTCTTCTGGGGGGCCATTTCCCATTCTTCTTTAACCAGGCTGAGGGGCCCCCGGACAGGGTGTCCGTACAGGAGCTCGAAGGGGCTGAAGCCGAGGGATTTCTGGGGGACTTCTCGGTAGGCGAAGAGGAGGCACGGGAGCAGCACGTCCCACTGGCGACGTAGGGGTTCCTCCAGCCCCATGATCATCCCCTTGAGATTGCGGTTAAACCGTTCGACCAGTCCGTTTCCTTGCGGGTGATAGGGGGTCGTGAACCGGTACGTAACCCCGCACTGCTGCCAGAGAGATTTCATATATTTGGAGATAAAGTTCGTGCCTCTGTCGCTGACGACTTCCCGGGGGAATCCTACTCGGGAGAAGATCCCCATTAGGGCTCGGCCTACCACTGGTGCTGTTACAGTCCGGAGAGGAATGGCCTCGGGATAGCGGGTGGCGTGGTCCACCAGGACCAGGATGAATCGATGCCCTTGTGCTGTTCGGGGGTCCAGGGGTCCCACAATGTCTATTCCCACCCGTTCCAACGGGGTGGTTACGACGGGGAATGGTTGCAAGGGTGCTTTGATTTTTCGGCCACTCTTCCCGCTGGCCTGGCAGGTGGGGCATGCCCGGCAGTGGTTGGAGACGTCATTTCGCATTTTGGGCCAGTAAAAGTGTGTTACTAGGCGGTTATACGTTTTGTCTTGCCCCAAGTGCCCAGCAAGGGAGACATCGTGTGCCAAGTTCAAAAGGAAGTCTCTGAAGCGGAGGGGCACCACCAGCACTCGACTGGCCCCCAATTTGGCAATTCTTTGCTCGCTGTATAGTAGGTCATTGTCCCAATAGATCCAGTGGGCCCCTGCGGTGTCTCCCGCGCTCTGGGCGAGTGCTTGCTGTCGGAGTCCCTTGAGGGAGGGACAGGTCTTCTGCTCCTGCCGGAATTGTTCCCGGGTGGGTCCACCCTCTTGACGCCACTGAGCCAGTTCTGGAAGATCTTGGAGCGGAGTGGGCCCTTCTTGGGTTTGCTCTGGGGGATCAGTACTGAGGGCGTTTTCCTCTGGGGTGATCGAGGGAGGAGGTGCTGGCCATTCGGGTTCTTTGGGTCTGGGGATGGCACGGGCGGCCATGGACCGGGTTGTTACGCACGCCCAGTCCGGGAGGCCCAACATCCCCAGGTGCTCTCTTCTCTCAACGGCCGCCCACGGGGAACTCTCGAGGTCGTTTCCCAGGAGGCAGTCCACTGGGGCATCATCGCGGACAGTCACTTTTAGCATACCGGACACTCCTCCCCATTCGAAGGGGACGCAGGCCATCCGACACAGGCTCTCTGAATTGTCGGCTGATCGGACGGGGCAAAGAACGTTTGGCAGGATTTGTTCCGGGGTCACCAGGTGACAGCGGACCGCCGTCACACTGGCCCCGGTGTCCGCCAGGGCTGCGGCCTTGCGCCCATTCATGTTCACCCACTGGCTGTATTTTCTGGTGTTGGCGGGTAGGGGAGCCCGCGGGATCATGTCTCTTTCCCCCAGGCAGGCCAGGATCATGGCGGCAGGTTCCCACTCGGGTTGTTCCTGCTCGTACTCTTCATACTCTTCGGAGGTTTGCTCCTCTCCTAGCGCGGCGGCAGCGACCTGGCGGGGCACGGGAGTCTGGTTCTTCGGGCAGCTCGGGTCGCTGGCATAGTGTCCGATTCGCTGGCACCGGTGGCAAGTAACGTTGGCTCGGAACCCTGGGCGCATCGGGGGGTTTCCCCGACTGGCCGGGGGCGGGGTGTTGCTGGCGGGAGCTGCCGGGACGGCATCTCTTCCCCGGCCCTGGCCTCCTCCTCCTCCTCGGGGGCGATGGAGACCTTGGTTGTTTCTGTTTTGTTCACTTGGCCCACTCCGGGCCACTCGAGTGCTTTCCCATCGGTCAGCTTCAGCGGCGAGCTGCCGAGGTTCAGTCAATTTACTGTCAAGAAGGTGCTGCCTGAGCTCGACGAAGCAATTGTTGGAGAGGTGCTCCCACACCATGAGGTTAAAGAGTTGCTCGTAGGTGGTTACGTGGCTGCCCTTGATCCACCCCTCGAAGGCTCGGCTGAAATAGTTCACATACTCTACCCAAGTTGTACCCGGGATCCGTTTGCAGTCGCGGAACCTCTGGCGGTACATCTCGGGCGTGAGTCCGTATCGAGTGAGGAGGGCGGCCTTCATGTGGTCATAGGAGGTCATCTGATGGTCGGGGAGCTGTAGCAGGGCATCGCGGCCTTCATTGACGAACCTCCCTCATAGCCCGGCTCCCCAGTCACTTCGATCAATCCGGTGGGAGGTCATAGCGATCTCGTAGGCCTTGAACCACTGCTGTATGTCGTCGTTCCGATAATATTCTCTGACGACATCCTTGGGGATGGGGACCTTTGGTTCGGTAGTGCCCGGGGTGTGCGGGCGCTCGGGCACCCCTAGATCTTTATTCTGTTTCCGCATTTCTATTTCTGCTAGCTTGCGCTCGTGTTCGTATGCCAGTTTTTTCTCTTCGAGTTCTCTCTGCCTTTGTTTCTCTTCCCGCTCCTCTCGGAGCCGTAAGTGTTCTAAGTTTATCTTTTGTTCCGCCAGTTTCAGCTCTCCGTCCAACCGGAGCCGTGCCAACTCCAATTCATGGAGTCTGCTTTTCTCTCGTTCTTGGATCTCTTCCAGGGAGAGACCCGCTCTCCTTTCTTCCGTCGGAGTGGTGTTTGTTTCGGGTGCCTCGCTGTTTTGGTTCCGGGGTACAGCAGTACCCGTTTCTGCCCAAGATTCTAGGGCGTGTTTGAAGTTCTCTTTCGTGCTCAGCCCGGTGGTAGCAATGCCTAGTTCCATGCAAAATTGCTTTAGCTCTCGATGGTTGTACTCTTCTAGTTTCCCCATCTGGAATTTCTCTGCGGATCCGCTCTCTTTTGTTGTCATTGTGGTTGAGTCGTGGGGTGAGTTACTCTCTGTACGATTACGCGTCGGTTCGGATCGCGCCGCTGGCCACCAATGTTAGACGGGGACCTGGAGGGTCGGTCGAGGACAAGGGGAGAGGCCTCCGGGGAGGGCCGTCTCCAGCGATCGTACAGACAAGTAACTTCCCCCCCACAGATGGACACCACACAAGGATAAGGTTAACGCTTTTTATATGCAGTTCTTGAAGCAAAGTATCCCGGTACAGTGAGATCGCGACACAAGGGTCCTCTCAATTCTAGTCTCTGGAAGGGAAAGGGGGTAGCGGGACAGTCTTGATACCGTTCTGGTATTGAGGTGGTCTGATGGATAGCTCACAATCCTCGAGCTCGGAGTTCTGGAAGGTCGGGCCGCGGCAGCGCCAGCAGGCTCGGATGACAAGTCTCACTTGAGGAGGGCCGCGGCAGCGCCAGCAGGTCCCGGCGATGATGTAGGTTGCAGAGGGCCGCGGCAGCGCCAGCAGGTCCCGAGGACGATGTAGGTTGCAGAGGGCCGCGGCAGCGCCAGCAGGTCCCGAGGACGATGTAGGTTGCAGAGGGTCGCGGCAGCGCCAGCAGGTCCCGACGACGATGTAGGTTGCAGAGGGCCGCGGCAGCGCCAGCAGGTCCCGACGAGGAGGAAGGTTGCAGAATGCCGCGGCAGCGCCAGCAGGCAGGACGATGGTTCACAAGGCAGGGCTGCGGCAGCGCCAGCAGTCCGTCAAGGATAAGTTCTTCTAGGTGTCTCTCGACTCCAGGATACAACTACCTTCCTGCTCTGGAGCTGCCCCAGTTATAGGTCTGGCCCCCTTTGATGTCCGGACCCTCGCTCTTGGAGGTCGGGAGGTCCGGGATGAGGGAGTCCAGACACCCAGCAGGGGGGTGGAGCCAGCGCCCGGGGAGGCTGGGGGCGATCGGCACCTCCTCTCTCCCATTGACCTGCCAAGTGGTCCGTTCACCTCCTGGGTGGATGGTGGTGCCGGGATGTCGGGGCCTGGCCAGGCCCAGGGTTGGGGTCGAGCTGAGGCCACGCGGCCTCGTGATGCAGTGTCCAAGATGGCGGCTGGGCCGGGCAATGGTGCTGACGGTGGCCCGGGCCAGTGATACAGAGAGGTCCGGTAGTAGGCGTCCAGTAGGGGACGGGTTGCGGGTTGCTTCTGTGGGTCGTCAGGGTCGTTCTTCTGGTGGCACCGGTAGAGCCGGTGTCCAGACTCTGTCATGCGGGGAGGGAGCGAGCCTTTCCCGAGGCCTGTCCAACATCAAGCTTCAGCCTGGACTGGTGTTCCCTCAAACACCAAAGAAACAACAACAATCTTTAGCCTGGAGTGGTAGTCCCTCACACACCAAAGAAACAACAATCTTCAGCCTGCACTGTTGTTCCATCATCCATTGGAGAAACAGCAATCTTCAGCCTTTTGTTCCCTCTCCCTTTGAAGAAACTGCAATCTTCAGCCTTTTGTTCCCTCACCCATTGAAGAATCCTCAATCTTCAGCCTAGACTGGTGTTCCTTCACCCATGAAGAAACATCAATCTTCAGCCTGGACTGGTGTTCCCTAGCTCATTGAAGAACCATCAATCTTCAGCCTGGAATGTTGTTTCCTCACCCATTGAAGAAACATCAATCAACAGCCTGGAATGTTGTTCTCTTACCCATTGAAGAAACATCAATCTTCAGCCTAGACTGGTGCTCCCTCACCCATCGAAGAAACAGCAATCTTCAGCATGGACGGGTGTTCCCTCACCCATTGAAGAAGCAACAATCATCAGCCTGGACGGGTGTTCCATCATCCATTGAAGAAACATCAATCTTCAGCCTGGACAGGTGTTCCCTCACTCATTTTAGAAACAGCATCTTCATCCTGGACTAGTGTTTCCTCACACACCTAAGAAACAACTATCTTTAGCCTGGACTGTTGTTTCCTCCACCATTGGAAAAACAGCAATCTTTAGCCTTTTGTTCTCTCACTCATCGAAGAAACATCAATCTTCAGCATGGACTGTTGTTCCCTTACCAATGAAGAATCAGCAGTCTTCAGCCTGGACTGGCATTCCCTCACCCATTGAAGAAACAGCAATCTTCAGACTGGACTGGTGTTCCCTCACACACCAAAGCAACAACAATCTTTAGCTGGGACTGTTTTTCCCTCACCCATTGGAGAAACAGAAATCTTCAGCCTGGACAGCTCTTCCCTCACCCACTGAAGAAACAACAATCATCAGCCTGGACCGTTGTCCCCTCACCCATTTAGGAAACATCAATCTTGAGCCTGGAATGGTGTTTTCTCACCCAATTAAGAAACATCAATCTTGAGCCTGGACTGGTGTTCCCTCAAACACCGAAGAAACAACAAAAATCTTTAGCCTTGACTGGTGTTCCCTCCCCTCACACACCAAAGAAAGAACAATCTTCAGCCTGCACTGTAGTTCCCTCATCCATTGGTGAAACAGCAATCTTCAGCCTTTTGTTCCATCTCCCATTGAAGAAACAGCAATCTTCAGCCTTATGTTCCCTCGCCCATCAAAGAAACATCAATCTTCGACCTGGACCGGTGTTTTCTCAACCATTGAATAAACAGCAATCTTCAGTCTGGGCTGGAGTTCCCTCACCCATCGAAGAAACATCAATCTTCAACCTGGACTGGTGTTCCCTCAACCACTGAAGAAACATCAATCTTCAGCATGGATTGGTGTTTCCTCACCCATTTAAGAAACATCAATCTTCAGCCTGGACTGGTGTTCCTTCACCCATTTAAGGAACATCAAGCTTCAGCCTGGACTGGTGTTCCCTCGAACACCAAAGAAACTACAATAATCTTTAGCCTGGACTGGTGTTCCCTCACACACCAAAGAAAGAACAATCTTCAGTCTGCACTTTTGTTCCATCATCCATTATAGAAACAGAAATCTGCAGCCTTTTGTTCCCTCTTTCTTTGAAGAAACTGCAATATTCGGCCTTTTGTTCCCTCACCTATCGAAGAAACATCAAACTTCGGCCTGGTCTTGTTTTTCCTCACTCATCGGAGAAACAGCACTCTTCAGCCTGGACGGGTATTCCCTCACCCATCGAAGAAACCTCAATCTTCAGCCTGGACTGGTGTTCCTTCACCCATTAACAAACATCAAGCTTCAGCTTGGACTGGTGTTCCCTCGCTCATTGAAGAACCATCAATCTTCAGCCTGGACTGTTGTTCCCTCACCCATTGAAGAAACATCAATCTACAGCCTGGACTGTCGTTCTTGCACCCATTGAAGAAACATCAATCTTCAGCCTGGACTGGTGCTCCCTCACCCATCAAAGAAACAGTAATCTTCAGCCTGGACTAGTGTTCCCTCACCCATTGAAGAAACAACAATTGTCAGCCTTACAGTAGGCAATTTGCAAAAACATTCAAAGTATAGAGCTCAATTAAGACAACTGTAATCAAAACTGTTTATCTAGGGAATCAGATGTAGGTTTATTGGTTCCAAAAGCCAGCCGACACGTGTTTCGTCGCGTGGGAACAGATCACTGTGTAAGGTTCTGGATCTATTGAGTACTACCCGATACCAGAAAGTCGTGAGCGTATTATCCCTCCTCCTGTAGTTCCCGTTCGCCGTTTTCCAAATACGGAATCCGACTGTATAGACACATCGACCAAGACAAACAGGTCTTTGGGTCACATCTTAAGCCCTGAGGAGTCGCAGTGATCTGTTCCCATGCGACGAAACACGTGTCGGCTGGCTTTTGGAACCAATTAACCTACATCTGATTCCCTATATATACAGTTTTGATTACAGTTGTCTTAATTGAGCTCAATACTTTGAATGTTTTTGCAAATTGCCTACTATATGGTCATATTGTATTTTGTGTGTGCGAGGGCACTGTAGTTATTTGTTGTCCTGTAGGTTAGGTTTCTAGCCCACTTTTGAACGGTTAAGGGGTCTTATCCGTTCGCCTTTCCGCATCACAACCCTACTATAAACTTTTTCCACACCTTCACGTTCACACTAGGCAGTGCGCCCATCCTTTCTGATAACTAAAAAACCCCACCTGCTGTGTTATAACAATTGTCAGTCTGGATGGGTGTTCCGTCATCCATTGAAGAAACATCAATCTTCAGCCTGGACGGGTGTTCCCTCACCCATTTTAGAAACAACATCTGCATATTGGCCTAGTGTTTCCTCACACACCGAAGTAACAACTATCTATAGCCTAGACTGTTGTTTCCTCCACCATTGGAGAAACAGCATTCTTTAGCCTTTTGTTCCCTCACTCATCGAAGAAACCTTACTCTTGAGGTTCTGTAAATTACGAACTTGTTCGTACTCAGCCTCCATTTTGTGATCGCCGCCATTTTATGTTGCCCTCACTCAGGCAGCTCGGCGAACGCAATGTTTTTGTCGTTTCTGCCTTAGCGTGTCAGGTGGCTTCTTTGTCTATATTTACTAACGAGTGTCATGGTCTGGCCGAGTACACTAATTCCTGTCTGAACTGATTAATCCCCGTCCGAACTACATGTTGGTTCACACCATTGTTTCCTTTTAGTTATCTTATCTGCAGTCCTTCGCTACATGTCTCATGCATTCTCCTGTTTCACGACACGCAGCTGTGTTTTCTCTACTTGTAAATCAAATTGTGCTGATTCATTTGTGATTTACTTAAGGGGTCGAGTGACAAACAGAACCGGGAACTTGAGTTGCTTTAGTCTTAAAACATTGTCTGTAACATTTGCCTATAGCTCATGCTCTTGTGTGATTGCATTTTGCATTGTATTGTATCGTATATAAACCTGTGCGCCACGGAGTTAAGTGGCAGTCTCTTTTGAACCTCGTTGTACTGACGACTTCTAAGACCACTGTACTAGCTGCAGCTAATAAATACCATCTTCCACGCCAGACGAAGAGTCTGTGTCTCTGTTTTGACAAGGCAGGTGAATCCCGGGGATTTCAGGCGTACCCTGCGCCACCGAGCCTTAAGGCTGCGGTTCTCCAATCTTCAGCCTGGACTGGTGTTCCGTTACCCATGAAGAATCAGCAATCTTCAACCTGGACTGTTGTTCCCTCACCCATGAAGAAACAGCAATCGTCAGACTGGACTGGTGTTCCCTCACCCATTGAAGAAACAGCAATCTTCAGGCTGGACTGGTGTTCCCTCACACACCGAAGAAACAACAATCTTTAGCTGGGACTGTTTTTCCCTCACCCATTGGAGAAACAGAAATCTTCAGCCTGGACAGCTCTTCCCTCACCCACTGAAGAAACAACAATCATCAGCCTGGACCATTGTCCCCTCACCCATTTAGGAAACATCAATCTTGATCCTGGAATGGTGTTCTCTCACCTAATTAAGAAACATCAATCTTGAGCCTGGACCAGTGTTCCCTCAAACACCGAAGCAACAACAAAAATCTGTAGCCTGGACTTGTGTTCCCTCACACACCAAAGAAAGAACAATCTTCAGCCTGCACTGTTGTTCCCTCATCCATTGGAGGAACAGCAATCTTCAGCCTTTTGTTCCATCTCCCATTGAAGAAACAGCAATCTTCAGCCTTATGTTCTCTCACCCTTCGAAGAAGCATCAATCTTCGACCTGGACCAGTATTTTCTCACCAATTGAATAAACAGCAATCTTCAGCATGGACTGTTGTTCCCTCACCCATTGAAGAAACATCAATCTTCAGCCTGGACTGTTGTTCTCTCAACCATCGAAGAAACATCAATGTTCAGCCTGGACTGGTGCTTCTTCACCCATGAAGAAACATCAATCTTCAGCCTTGACTGGTGTTCCCTCACCCATTGAAGAAACATCAATCTACAGCCTGGACTGTTGTTCTCTCACCCATTGAAGAAACATCAATCTTCAGCCTGGACTGGTGCTCCCTCACCCATCGAAGAAACATCAATCTTCAGCCCGGATAGGTGTTCCCTAATCCATTGAAGAAACCACAATATTCAGCCTGGATGGGTGTTCCCTCACCCATTTTAGAAACAGCATCTTCATCCTGGACTAGTTTTTCCTCAAACACCGAACAAACAACTATGTTTAGCCTGGACTGTTGTTTCCTCCCCCATTTGAGAAACAGCAATCTTCAGCCTTTTGTTCCCTCTCCCATTAAGGAAATAGCAATCTTTAGCCTTTTGTTCCCTCACTCATTGAAGAAACATCAATCTTCAGCCTGGACTGGTGTTTCCTCAACCAGGAAGAATCAGCAATTTTCGGCCTGGACTGGTGTTCCCTCACCTATTTAAGAAACATCCATCTTGAGCCTGGACTAATGTTCCCTCAAACGCCGGAGAAACAACAACAATCTTTAGCCTGTACTGGTGTTCCCTCAACCAACAAAGAAACAGCAATCTTCAGCCTGGACTGGTGTTCCCTCACCCATGAAGAAACAGCAATCGTCAGACTGGACTGGTGTTCCCTCACCCATTGAAGAAACAGCAATCTTCAACCTGGACTAGTGTTCCCTCACACACCGAAGAAATAACAATCTTTAGCTGGGACAGTTTTTCCCTCACCCATTGGAGAAACAGAAATCTTCAGCCTGGACAGCTCTTCCCTCACCCACTGAAGAAACAACAATCATCAGCCTGGACCGTTGTCCCCTCACCCATTTAGGAAACATCAATCTTGAGCCTGGAATGGTGTTCCCTCAAACACCGAAGAAACAACAAAAATCTGTAGCCTGGACTTGTGTTCCCTCACACACCAAAGAAAGAACAATCTTCAGCCTGCACTGTTGTTCCCTCATCCATTGGAGAAACAGCAATCTTCAGCCTTTTGTTCCATCTCCCATTGAAGAAACAGCAATCTTCAGCCTTATGTTCTCTCACCCTTCGAAGAAGAATCAATCTTCGACCTGGACCAGTGTTTTCTCACCAATTGAATAAACAGCAGTCTTCAGCATGGACTGTTGTTCCCTCACCCATTGAAGAAACATCAATCTTCAGCCTGGACTGTTGTTCTCTCACCCATCGAAGAAACATCAATGTTCAGCCTGGACTGGTGCTTCCTCACCCAAGAAGAAACATCAATCTTCAGCCTTGACTGGTGTTCCCTCACCCATTGAAGAAACATCAATCTACAGCCTGGACTGTTGTTCTCTCACTCATTGAAGAAACATCAATCTTCAGCCTGGACTTGTGCTCCCTCACCCATCGAAGAAACATCAATCTTCAGCCCGGATAGGTGTTCCCTAATCCATTGAAGAAACCACAATATTCAGCCTGGATGGGTGTTCCCTCACCCATTTTAGAAACAGCATCTTCATCCTGGACTAGTTTTTCCTCAAACACCGAACAAACAACTATGTTTAGCCTGGACTGCTGTTTCCTCCCCCAATTGAGAAACAGCAATCTTCAGCCTTTTGTTCCCTCTCCCATTAAGGAAATAGCAATCTTTAGCCTTTTGTTCCCACACTCATTGAAGAAACATCAATCTTCAGCCTGGACTGGTGTTCCCTCACCCAGGAAGAATCAGCAATCTTCGGCCTGGACTGGTGTTCCCTCACCTATTTAAGAAACATCCATCTTGAGCCTGGACTAATGTTCCCTCAAACGCCGAAGAAACAACAACAATCTTTAGCCTGGACTGGTGTTCCCTCAACCAACAAAGAAACAGCAATCTTCAGCCTTGACTGGTGTTCCCTCACCCATCGAAGAAACAGCAATCTTCAGCCTGGACTGGTGTTCCCCCACCCATGAAGAAATAGCAATCTTCGGATTGGACTGGTGTTCCCTCACCCATTGAAGAAACAGCAATCTTCAGGCTGCACTGGTGTTCTCTCACAAACCGAAGAAACAACAATCTTCAGCCGGGACTGGTGTTCCCTCACCCATTGGAAAAACAGAAATCTTTTGCCTTTTGTTACCTATCCTATTTAAGAAACAGCACTCTTCTGTATTTTGATCCCTCACCCATCGATGAAACATCAATCTTCAGCTTGGACTGGTGTTCCCTCGCCCAATGAAGAAACAGCAATCTTCGGCCTGGCCTAGTGTTTGAGAACCGTAGCCTTAAAGCCCGGCGGCGCAGGGTACGCTTGAAATCCCCGGGATTCACCTGCTTTGTCAAAACAGAGACACGGACTCTTCGTCTGGCGTAGAAGATGGTATTTATTAGCTGCAGCTAGTACAGTGGTCTTAGAAGTCGTCAGTACAACGAGGTTCAAAAGAGACTGCCACTTAACTCTGTGGCGCACAGGTTTATAAACGATACAATACAATGCAAAATGCAATCACACACGAGCATGAGCTATAGGCAAACGTTATAGACAATGTTTATAGACCAAAGCAACTCAAGTTCCCGGTTCTTGTTTGTCATTTGACCCCTTAAGTAAATCACAAATGAATCCACACAATTAGATTTACAAGCAGAGAAAACACAGCTGTGTGTTGTAGAAGGACAGTTCGTGAAACAGGAGAATGCATGAGACATGTAGCGAAGGACAGCAGATAAGATAACTTAAAGGAAACAATGGTGTGAAACGACATGTAGTTCGGACGGGGATTAATCAGCTCAGACAGGAATTAGTGTACTCGGCCAAACTCTGACACTCGTAAGTAAACATAGGCGAGGAAGCCACCTGACACGCAAAGCAGAAACAACAAAAACAATGCGTTCGCTGAGCTGCCTGAGTGAGGGCAACATAAAATGGCGGCGATAACAAAATGGAGGCTGAGCAAGAACGAATTCGTAATTTACAGAACTTCAGACCCTCCTTTTGCCATTACTCAGGCAAAAACAGACCAACTCATGCTAATCTGAGTCAGAATCAACACTGATGTTCATTAGATCTTCAAGCTGTTGCTGCACCATCATTCTAATATTTTCTGTCTTTTGAGCAGCAGATCGTGGAACACATAAAGTAGCCAACAGGCCACAGGCTGCAGGACCACACTGAACGCATAGGCCACAAGAGAATATGACGGCTAAAATTGCTCCAAGGAACGTTAGGATCTTCCATCCCCAAGTTGACAATATTCCCCAAAACCATCCCATAAAAGACCAATCTCCTTCGTCCTGATGAGTCGACTCGGAGACAGTGTGCAATTCGGAAATGGCTTGGTATACTGCTGGAGCGTCATCTGGAATATAAATGCAGCAACTGTATCCGATCAATCTACAGACACCACCTCAGTCTGCTAAGATCACGTCTAACGCAATTCGATTTTGCAGCATCATAAGACAGTCAGCTTTAAGTTCTGCTGTAATGTTACCTATCGCACCTGCAGTAACATTGATAGTGGTCTCAACCACTCAAACCAGTTGCCTGATTTGTCTGCTATTGACCATCGGGCCCCAAAAGTGAAAGAATCCTTTAAGGAAATCTCCTCCCTCTTGTTCTGCCGTGTCTTTGGCATCAAATACACCTCTGCTATGTCTAACTCTGTGGTGGTCTGACGAAGCCGTATATGTAGGGGGAAGGAGGAAAGCTATGTAGCACGTTCCAGAAAAGTTGGAAGGTAGCCAAGTATAAGCTCGATCGTTACAAACAAAATATGTTCCTTGAAACGGAACTAACGGAGGGAAATCAAGAGACGAGAAAATATATGTGTATGTACATTTCTGATTGTCGTCAGCTTTCTTGCTGTTGATTTGGAGACAAAAATTACCTTTATGGGGCACAGTCAACACTGAAGACTCGCCTTTTTTAGTTTTGTCACCAAGAATAGAGACATAGTGGGTAACGTTCCATCCATCATAAGCTTTCTTCTCATCTAATGGAATCTTACTCTTCTTCATAATCTTGGCCATTACCACTATACCTTTGATCAAGGAACTGTGGCTAAAATCTAGTCCATTCCCAGAAGTTCTCACAGGGCTTCTAAGTCTGTTGTGGTATGCGTCTGAAAACATTGTCAAATAGGCCCAAGCTGAACCTTCGTATGAGAAAGGAAGAACCAAATATGGCATTCCCTTTTGTGTATTGTGTGGCATGAGTCCGCACACCCAACAATCAGTCATATTAATGGCCAACTGATATTGGTGCAACAACTGAATAAACATATTATTCATATACTTGGCTCTCCTTATCTGTTCATGAGGGGTTAGAAAATGCATTTTATGTGAAAAGGCAGAAAGACGAGAAGGCAAAGAAGTCGTAGAATTAGCAACATTTCTTGACTGCAAGACATGAACAATCAACCTGTGCAAGCTAATAAAATACAAAAAAAATAAGAACACACAAAGTTAAGCCAAATCGACTACGCAATAATTTACAATATTTTGATCTTCTTTCCTGCTTCCTATTTTCCCTACCTATAATTGTTGTACCATCCATCCTTATCTAAAAAAATGTCGCTCACGGCACTCTTCCTTAATCACTCAGCTACTCACTTCTGTATATCCTGAGGCACTAGCCGCTTACTAAAATAACAAAATCAGGTTACAGTCTGAGTCTCCTACCGTGACCCTGCGACAGATACAGATGGCACATCAAATACTAACGTCACACTAAAAAAAGCAAAACGAGCAAAAAAAGAAATGTCTTTTAATTAATAAAACAAGTGTTCAAGAAAAATATTGAGTTCTATTTGTTGGCTCTTTGGTATTAAGTTGTAGCGTGTTTTGCTCGGCACGGTTTGATCCTTAAACAATGTTTCTGGATTCGTAGTGTCTATTCGACAATGTACAGGCACAGCAGCTTGAAGAATATCGTCATCTGCTTTTTTAGACTGAGTCCCATAAATCTGAGCGTCACTGAATGGAACAAAACAAGGGACCACTGCAGTATCTGATTCTCTTACACCACTGCGAATCCACTGATCAAAGGGTAATGGAAGTGGCACCTTTTTACAGTGCACTCCATGCACCCAGTTTTGCTTGCCAACCACTTTTACAGCCGTGCAAGTGATGAGCAGAACTTGCGTAGGCTTAGACCAACGAGGCTCCAAATTCTTAGTCCGTTGAAAATTTTTGATGCAGACCCAGTCACCGGGCAAGATGGTGTGACCTGGGTCTGTGGATGCCTCCGGCAGAACACTTTACCTGTTGACAAATAACACTTAATTTAGTAGTCAGATCATGTAAATAGTCAATTAACAGAGGATATGGTATGTCTGAGTATCTTTTAGGAAGGGGGACGCCCCAAACATTAGTTGGGCGTCCAAATACTACGACATATGGGCTATGTCCCATTCGAGAGTGCCCAGTAGTTTAAGTTGACAAAGGAGCTAGGGGCAGCGCATCAGGCCAAGCAAGACCTGTACTGGCTTGAATCTTCGCCAGCTTAAGCTTGAGCGTACCATTATAACACTCAAGCAAACCCGCTGACTGTGGATGGTTTGCCGCATGGAATTTTTGTCTAAATCCAAGACCAGAACATACTTTCTGCATAATCTGGCCCACAAATTCACTTCCATTGTCACTCCAGACAATGTGCGCCAAACCAAATCTAGGAAAGAATTCCTTAATCAATACTTTAGCAGTTGACAAAGCAGTGTTATCCTTCAAGGGGTAGGCCTCTATCCAGCGGGAAAAGGCACATACCACCACCAGAACATACCTGAGGTTGTTGCAGCGATCCATATGAATGTAATCGATCTGCAACACCTCAAAGGGATATGACGGGGGAGCAAAATGACCTGCTGGGGTTGGGGTACCCTTTTCCTGGGTTATGCATTAAACAAACAATGCAATGTTTAACCACATTTTCTGCACATTTCGGGATTCCTTCATTCTGCCATACCGGAGCCAAAAGCTTACATATGCCTTTTGCACTAATGTGAGCTGGGCCATGAGCCATAGTCACAACCGGCAACATATAAGCGTCCGGTAACAACCATCGCTGATGTTCCGACAATTCTGTCCAACAACCCGTTGAATCTAACATTCCCGTCCTTTCTTTCCACGTACTCAATTCCTTCTCAGTAGCCTCTCCCTGAATCGTTTTCACACTCTCAATCGTGTCTTCATACATTCCAATTTTCCTCACCCAATTTGCAGGACCTGCCACATACATTCGACTAGTGGTGTTTCTAGCAGTAGTTTTCGCTACCTCATCTGCAAACGCATTTCCACGACCCACATCATCTGTAACTTTCTTATGTGCACTGCATTTTATGATCGCTATCTGTGCAGGTAAGGTAAGTAACTCAAGAAGATCAGTCACTAACTGAACATGTTGAATCTTTGTTCCGTGCGAGGTAAGTAATCCTCTCTCCCTCCACAGCTTTCCAAAACTATGTGCAACACCGAAGGCGTACCGACTATTCGTGTACACATTCACTCTCTTTCCCTTCGACAGCACACACGCTCTAGTGAGAGCTATCAATTCAGCTGCTTGGGCTGAATTATGTCCAATACGTGCCGTCTCAACAATAGTGCATAAGGTGGTGACAGCATAGGCAGAAGTGGTTTCTCCATTCGGAAGCTTAAAACAAGAACCATCCACCCAAAGGATCCCGTCCGGGTCCTTGAGCGGAGTGTCCTTTAAATCAATCCTCCCCTTCGTTTCTTCTTCTGTTTGAAGAAAACAATCATGCTTTTCCTGATAATCTTTCTCATCCGGGAGTGGCAACAGTGTAGCTGGATTCAAGGTGTTACATCTTTTGATATGTATATGGCTCGCTAGAAGTGTCAGCTCGTAACCAGACAAACAAGCATTTGTGAGATGCTGTGTCTTGGTTCTATTTAACAAAGTATCCACTGCATGTGGGACCGTAACAATAAGTGTGTTATCCAATACTAATCCGGCAGACTGCCTAATTGAAATTGCGGCAGCTGTTGTAGCTCTGAGACAACTGGGCAAAGCTTTAGGTACTGGGTCTAGTGTAGCGGAGAAATAGGCACATGGTCTTTGCTTATCTCCGAATTGCTGTGTCAACACTGACAACAAGCAACCTTCTCTCTCGTGTACATACAATGTAAAGGTCTTACTATAATCTGGGGTACCGAACACTGGAGCGGAACACAGGGTAGTACGTAAATCAACAACACTTTTCTGACATTCATCCGTCCAAGGGAGCAGGTGGGGTGTATCTTTCAACGTTAGTGCCACCAATGGTTTCGCCAAAAGTGAAAAATTGGGAATCCATTTTCTACAGTAGGAAGTAATACCCAAAAAGGAACGTACTTCTCTCTGTGTGGTGGGTACAGACATCTGTGAAATAGCATGAATACGTTCTGGGGTCAATCGCCTTCCCTCCTTCAACAAGAGATGACCTAAATAGGTCACTTCTTGTCGGACATACTGCAACTTGGAGGGTGATACTTTATGATTCAAAACAGCCAAATGATGCAACAACGCAACAGTCACATTCCTACACACATCTTCTGTATCAGTAGCCACCAGTAAATCATCCAGATACTGAACAAGCGTAGCGCCTGGAGGTAAAGAGAAAGTATCAAGTTGACATTTAAGAGCTTTGCTATAGATAGAGGGACTTTCACAATAGCCTTGAGGAGCTCTCTTAAATCGGAAACTTCGGCCACCCAAAGAGAAACCAAAGATATCCCTACTTTCTTCAGCAATGGGAATGCTAAAGAAAGCGTTCTTAAGGTCTATCACAGAGAACCAAGCCGCAGAAGCAGGAATCATTGTCAGTAAAGCCATAATGTCCGGAACAACAGGAAACTGTGGTACCACTATTTTATTGACTTCCCTGAGGTCAATAACAAATCTATAGACAGGAGGCTGTAAAGGATCCGTCCGCTTAAGGATCGGAAGAACAGGACTGTTACAAACATTGCCTCTAGTCTCTTCGACCACACCTTTCTGAATAAAATCATCAACAATAGCCAACAGTGCTCTCTCTCCGTCACTAGAAATACGATATTGGGGAATGCGTGGCATTCTAACATTATCTTTAATTGTGACAACATACGTGGGGATAGCAAGACGACCCACGTCATTTGGGCCCGTGGCCCAAAGGCTTTCTGGGAGAGAAAGTAACTCAGGTTGTGGTATTGGGTTCTCCAGGCCTACATACTCCGCAGAATACCCTCTACACCATAAAAGATGTTGGCACGGAAACTAGAAAATGCAAAAGACAAGTTTATTAAGACCCCATGGGGTGGTGGTTCATTCCTACAGCACCCTTCGGTAATGCAAGAAGTATCACACCGAACATCGGTGCAAGTCCTTCTTTTATACAGTTTTACAGTAATAAAAACATAGGCGGTACACAGTTACAGAGTTTTAGGTACATATATGGTCATTTTTGGAACGCAGCCAACTCATGGGAGGGGCTAAAACACCACTGGTCAGTTTGGCGAAACATTCCTAAGTGATGACTTGTCAATCTAAACTGCGCATGTGTGAGCTTGACCAATACTAAAAATAGCCTGTTGCTGGGCAAACTCGAGTGGTCAGTGGTACAGAGGAAGGACAAAAGGGCATGCTGACCATGAGGCAGCGCATTCATCTAAAATGGCCGCCGATTCATACAATATGGCGTCCGACAACTATAGTCAAGATAAGGGAAAATACGTGTAGCAAAGCTTAACGCTAACCCGATCACTGTCAAATTACGTCAGACGACCCTTTTAGCGTTTTAGCTGAAGCTACCTCATAGTGGACGTAATCGGGGTACTCATCTTCACTATCAATAGACATGATTTGTGCTACTTCTTTATGAATCATTTGTTCATTTTTAGCAAATGCTCATTTGGATGGAATACAAGCAGAAAGGCACATGGAGCATGATACAGGGCCACACTGGATACAAAGGCATAAAAATAATAATATCCCAATTATTACACATAGAATCGTCAGCAACTTCCAACCCCAGGTACTGAGTATTGACCAAAACCACCCCGAAAATGTCCATGTACCATTATCAGGATGTATCTCAGCAGCAATTTTATATAATTTAGATATTGCAGCATACACAGAAGGTGAATTATCTGGCACGTATACACAACAACTACTTCCGATAATGCGGCATGCTCCTCCATGATCAGCTGATACTACGTCTAATACCATTTTTTTGGTGCGTTACAATTCTGGTAATCTGAAGTTCCTCTGTTAGGTTTCCTAGAGCAAAAGCGGTATCATTAGTAACAGCTTTTACGACACGAGTTAACCGTCTTATTTTTCGACTGTTCAAAGCAACTCCAACAAATGAAAAGAGGCCCAAATTAAAATCGACATATTGTTGCAATGCAGTGTCAGTCTGATCAATGTCTTCAAGGACTAATGCTCTCTTCGCCCTATTCAATATAAAGTCGTGGTAAAGAACATAGTTATTATGATACATAGGTGGAGCAATAAACACTGGGGGTAATACAAAGGATATATAACATGTTCCTAACCATCCTATAGGGAGATGGTGATAGCCTTTATTTCCACATATAAAGTACGTATTTCAGGCGGCCACAAATGAAATGCCATTTGGAGTGTCAAAGGTAAGAGTAGTGTTACATTCACTTCTCCCTATTGGGATTGTACCTTTATTACAAACACAGAGATCAGCTTTGGTATCAATAACAGTAATCACATGTGAGCTGGACATATTTACATTCCGTTGATTACTATAAATTCGTGGTGCTGACACGTTGTCGGGCGGTATTCCTCCCATTCAAACTTAGTTCCTTCAGCTTGCGGATGACCATCTCGATCATTGAAGCAGATTTTGTTGAGTCGAAAAAGTAGCCCACCTTTCGTTGGCCATCGCAAAGTGAATAAGAGTGTGTACCAGGCATTGCAAGAGCCATTATGGGAAAACGGGAGGGGGATAAGTGGTGTGCCCCCTTTCTTTTGATGTCCAGGCAACATCCCACATACCCAGCAGTTCGAAGTGTTAGTCATATTGTGGGTGTGATGCAGAATCTGAATAAAACTGTTGTTCAAATAAGTTTGTCGGTGCTGTTCTTCATGATAGGGCAGAGTAAAATGGAAGTGTTCAGATGGAATCGGGGTAGTTGGCAATAAATGTTCTCGTACCAGCACCACAAGTTCTACTACCCAAGCTATCACAGCTATCACAACAATTGTCAAAACAAACAATACTGCACCAAGAATTCTCTTGTCTCGCACTGCAGAGGATGCCATAGTTCAAAGTTCAAAATGTCTCAAAAAACACTAAAAAAATAAAAATATGAGTGCTGAGCTCCGAGGTAGCCGTTGGTTTCTTCTCCGAGATTCAAGATGGATGTCGCTATACTTGGCAGAACAGATCCCCCCCCCCTTGATATTCCCGGCTTCCGTTTCACAAACCCCAGAGCGGTAACTCAACCAGTCTCGCACAAAAAAAACAACTGCTTATCGTGGTCGTAGGTTGTATCTCTCTCTCTCAGAAACAGTGTGGTCCGGGAAGGCTCCCTCCGATTCGGCAGACGTTACAGCTGGGCTCTTCTCCTCATCCAAGATGTCTCGATAATCAGACAACACAGTTGGGCTCACCAGATCCGGAGAGACACGGCGGCAGTGAGTGGAGTGCACCCACCGCTTTCTGTTGGTGAGTCGCACAGCCGTACGAGTTGCAAGCAGTACCTGCTCGGGGCCACGCCACCTCGGTTCCAAGCTGCCTGTTCTCTCAAAGGACCGGATCATGACATGGTCCCCAGGACGAAGATTGTAAGCCTCTCCAATAGAATTGTCGGGGAGCGCTTCTCGAACCTGTTGATGAATAGAAAGTAAATCATTTGTTAATCGTGCCAAATTATCGTTCATCATTATACAAGGCACATCATGTAACAATCGAGGCTTAGGAACTCCCCATATATTCATAGGCCTTCCAAACACCCCTTCATGAGGTGTGAGGCCAGTTCGGGAATGGGGCACTGATCTGATAGATAGTAATGCCAATGGTAGGGCATCCGGCCATTTCAAAGACGTGGATGCCACGATCTTTGCTAGCTTTAATTTCAGAGTAGCGTTATACCATTCAACAAGACCTGCTGACTGAGGATGGAACACAGCATGAAATTTCTGCTGAGTTCCCAATCCCTTCATCACGTATTCCACAATTTTCCCAACAAAATGAGGACCATTATCGCTCCACAAAAATTTACAAACGCCGTATCGAGGGAAGTACTCTTTGAGCAAAACCTTAGCTGTTGTCAGCGCTTTATTATCCTTCGTGGGGAAGGCCTCAATCCATTTACTGAAAGCACACACCACCACTAAGACATACTTAAGGTTATTACAAAGCTCAAGCTGGATGTAATCCATTTGCAGTACTTCAAACGGTGCAGTAGGTGGAACAAACCCTCCTTTCGGAGTATGCGTCCCTTTTGCAGGATTGTGCTGTAAACATATCAGACAGGTCTGCACTACTCTTTTGGCCATATTGGCAATCTCAGGATGCTCCCAAACTCGCGTTGGCAATCGAGTAATTGCAAGAGCTCCAACATGTGCCAACCCATGTGTCATTTGGACCATCGCTTGCAAGTAAGCTGCAGGCAATTTCCATCTTTCCATATCTTTACTTCACCAGCAACCCTCATCATCCAGCACTCCCTCAGCTGCCCAGGTTGCAAGTTCTGCTTCAGAAGCTGATTTCTGGATATCTAGTATCTCCTCTCTAGCATCATGCCATCGCTCAGCCTGTGATTTCACTACATACATTGGCGAGGCAGTTCGTAACATAGCCGTTTCTCTTGCTATGCTATCAGCAAAAGCGTTTCCTTGTTCCACTTTGTCAGTGACCTTTTTATGTGCACTGCATTTGATTATCGCCACTTTCTTTGGACAAAGTAACGCATTCAAAAGATCACGCACTAGTTCTCCGTGCATGCGCTACTACGAAGGCGTACCGGCTGTCTGTGTAGATATTCACACATAAGCCAGCACTCAATTCGCAGGCTCTTGTCAGAGCTATTAGTTCCACTGCTTGGGCGGATTTCTGTGGTATTCATGCTGCTTCTACCACTGTCTTAAGTGTCGTGATCGCATATGCTGCAGAAGTTGTGCCATCTGGCAGCCTTAAACACGATCCATCAACCCACAGTTCCCCATCCACATCTGGAAGTGGCGTATCCTGTAAGTCGACACAACCCTTTGTTTTTTCTTCGGTCAGGAAAACACAATCATGGTGTTCTTCCTCTTGGCCCTCAGCAGCCGGATACGGCAATAAAGTGGCAGGGTTCAGGGTAGCACATCTCTTTAGTGTGATGTGTGGTGCCAACAGTGTGAGCTCATATCCTGTTAAACGTGCACTCGTGAGATACTGGGTCTTTGTTTGATTTAACAAAGCATCTACCGCATGGGGAACTAACACCAGCAATTTGTGTGACAAAACTATTCCCTCACTCTGCCGTATAGCCACTGCTGTTGCTGCGACTGCTCGAAAGCACCCAGGTTATCCTCGTGCCACAGGATCAAGTATTGCTGAAAAGTATGCACAGGGCCTCTGCTTATCCCCGTGTGTCTGCACTAACACTGACATTGCACACCCATCTTTCTCATGTACGTACAACGTGAAAATCTTCGTGTAATCTGGTGTACCTAACACTGGTGCAGAACAAAGGGCTTGTATCAATTGTTCAAAGGCAGTCTGACATTCATCTGTCCATTCAAGAGGCATTGGTGTAGTTTTGGACAGTAATGCTAACAAAGGTTTTATAATGTGCGAAAACCCCATTATCCACTGTCTACAAAAAGACGTTACACCTATAAAGGCACGCACATCTCTCTGAGTACGAGGGATTGGTGTATCTAAAATTGCTTGAATTCGATCAGATGTTAATGCACGTCCCTCCTTAGACAAAAGATGACCGAGGTAGGTCACATTTGGTCTACAATATTGTAACTTTTTCCTAGACACTTTGTGATTATTCTGAGCAAGGAAAGAGAGCAAAGCAAGAGTACTCTCCTCACACTGTGCATATGTGTCTGCAGCTAGTAAAATATTGTCAACATACTGGATGAGAGCTACTCCGGACTGCAAATCAAAAGAATCAAGCTGTCTTTTTAAAGCCTGGCTATAGATGCTAGGACTTTCTGTATAACCTTGCAGAACTCGACAAAATCTATACGACTTATTATTTAACGTGAAACCAAATAGATATCTGCTGTCGGGATGGATGGGAATGGAAAAAAAAGCGTTTTTAAGGTCAATTACAGACAACGTGGTAGCAGTGGGGGGGACCAAAGTAAGTAAGTAATATCAGACACCACCGGGTACTACAATTTTGTTGATTTCCCTCAAATCAATAATAAATCGATAGACTTTGTCATCAGTGTCTTTCTTTAGGATCGGAAGAATCGGGCTGTTACAAACATTATAGGGAACTTCCTCCACTACTCCTGCAAAAATTTAAATCCTGAACAATGTGCATCAGGGCAATTTCACCTTCCCTAGATATTTTATACTGTAGTACACTTGGCAAAGACACTCCCTCCTTAACAGTTATTTGAATAGGCGGAATGAGCATCTGTCCCACATCTGTGTCCGATGTAGCCCATAACGTGTGTGGAGAGAGGCTAATGCTTCAATTTCTTGCATAGTACATAGTCTTCCTACATCCGGATAATTGTCATTCAAAATAACCCGCACTCCTTCCGGAGCGCAGCGTATTGTTGCTCGAAAATATTTAAGCAAATCTATGCCCATAATATTGTCTGGGGTATTCGGCGACAATAAGAATGGGCACGGGCCAAAGAATCTGTCGATGTAAAACATAAGAGGTTGTGACAATGGGCTAAGAGAGGGTGTTCCATTGAACCCTATGGATGTAATCGTTTCGCCAGACAGGGGAGCCCTTGGAACCAAGTTTTTAGACAGAGCACTGCGAAAAGCTCCTGTATCAACCAAAAACTGATCAGTAGAACCCAAAACGCCCGCTGATACATATGGACCTCTTTGATCTACTGGCACTTCAACCGATTCCACACCCCATCCTACGCAATCCTATGCATGTACATAGTCTTGTGACTCCACATTCTCGCCCTCCGATATCTGGTACTGATTCCGTCGGTCAAAAGTATTACGATCATCCTGACCACGACTCCTCGCCTCAAACCTACCACGATCACTTGCTCCACCCCTCGCTCCTGAATAACTATTCCGTACCCTTCCACCTCCTCGACCACGCTGATTACGTTGCTCACGAAGCACCGGACAGTCTTCAGCCCAATGCCCAAACTCTTTACAGTATGCACATTGATCCTCAGCAATGTCGGTACGACCATAAGACGTACCATACCCTCCTCGCCTGCCTCTATCGTTCCCTCTTGGCTGCGTAGCACGAACCTGAGCCAACATCACCTTCGTCTTTAACTTTCGCTTTCTTATCAGTACTTTCTTTAGCCTCTAATTCTTGTCGCTCATAATACTGAGCCATAGTTAACAAGGACGCAGGGGTCGCCGTGGTCCAGGAACTTTCACTAGTTTTCAACCGTTTTGCAATCTCCGGCAGGAGATTAGTCACATGCTTATCAACAAACAAATGCCTACCCGTATCGTCCGTTAATAATTGCCCACTGTAATCATGAAACGCTTCTTCGAAACGTGAAAAGAAGTCAGACACCGACTCATCCTGTTTCTGTTTGCAAGAGGCTAACATAGTCCAATCAATCTTTTTAGGGGGAACAAGCGTTTTTAATTTATTCAAAATAGCTGTCGGGAGATCTGGGATTAATTGGCAAGGCTTACATGCAGGCTCCCTATCTAAATCAGCTTGGGCTATAACTTTCCAATCCGCTCCCAAAATCACTTGGTCATCAAACTTACGAATCGCTCTCCACATATCGGGGGGCAGTAATAACCCAAAGAAAAGATCGATATCAGCTAACGTCATAACACATGAAGAAATAGCCACCTCCACTCCCTCATAGAAAGCTGCCGGATTTTTACGGGGATCAGGTAAAGCATTTTTCAATGCCATAACATCTGCTCTATTCCAAGGTGTATATACCCAATTATATACAAAATAACCCTTTGCATCCCCGGACGATTTATCATCACTTGTACCTCGCCCTTTAGGGGGAACATACAAAGGTGCGGCTTCACGCATAGGCATAACATGAACTGTAGAACGCTTATCTGTTCCAAACATAGAACACTGTTTGGATGACTCCGTCGACCCCGGCGCAGGCACGTCTGATGCTTTTCGTGCTTTCCGTAATCTGGACGCCTCATCTCGTAGCTGGACCAACCGTCGGAAAAATTCATCTGCATCTGCAATAACAAATAAACCTTTACTCATATTCTCACGATGAACTGATATATCCTTAGGCTCTAAATCAGTTGAATATTTCCTAAATTGTTCTACAACTTCATCTCCAAGAGCGCTTAAAAAATACAACTGTTCTCGCTCTGACCACTTATTCATTTCATTTTTAATCTCTGACATAGTTATTTTGTTCAAATTAAGTTTGCGAGCGAAACTGCGCAACTCCGCAGTTACACTAGCACTTAACCTCTTACTCCCGTGCTCCTCATTGTCCGAGTCCTCGTCCGGGGCCGTAGGCGAAACGTACGGAGACGGGCACCAATCTAGTAATGAAAAATCGTCAACTTCATTAGTAAGGACAGGATAAAGCGGACGCCGAATAGGAAATTGACCATTCGTTTGCAAATTACGTTCCCGTGCCTCCCTCTCTTTCTTCTCCTGCAACTCCTTCTCCTCCAGCTGTAAAGCCTTATCTCGAGCAGCATTACGCTGCTCTTTTTCCGCCAAGGCTATTTCACGCTTCATTCGTTCACGCACTGCTTTCTCCCACATTCGTACACAATCAAACATATCTTGTCTAGACCTGCGCTGAAACAAACATTGCTCCACAAACCTAACCTTTCGTAAATCAAACGACCCATGTAGTGGCCATTGCAACTCGGGATCAGATCTTGTGTACTTATTCCATAATTTACTGTATAATATAGGGGGAAGGCCGAATTTTACATACATCTCCCGATTGGGAGTCCCCTCTGGGGGAGCTGGCTGAGATTCATTTAATCGATAAATGGTACCATTTCCAAGGCAGCACATTCCTCGGAGTGTGCTTAAAACAGGCATGTTCAAAAAGTATCACGGAAACGTGATACCACAAAAATGGCACATAATATACTTCACACAAATTTCCCGTTCAAACACAAACAAATTCAGAGAAATATCTCTACATGCCTGCCTATGTGAAGTGCACTGCACATATAGTTCAAATCATAGGATCAAATGTTAGCTAACTCAAAACATATTCATAGAACCACAGTGCGCATCCGCAGACTACCTTACCAATCACAAGCTTACCAAAATCTCAGATATCCAGGTTCCAACTGCCAAGGTCTTTGATCAAATCAGCCAAATCGGCACTGTACGACAACTCGAACGAGCAGGATCTCAGTCGAGGACCGGCGCCACCTGAAAGGTCAGATCAGAAGGAAAGGAAGAAAACACCGTGGGTGCCAAGACTCTGGTCACTCAGTGGCAGCGTACGCGTCCATGGCGAGTTTCCAATCCTTCGTCACGACCTCTCCTTCGGGCATCCGAGTCGCCGATGAGTCCCTTTGTGGTCGCCAATTTGTGGTATTGGGTTCTCCAGGCCTACATACTCCGCAGAATACCCTCTACACCATAAAAGATGTTGGCACGGAAACTAGAAAATGCAAAAGACAAGTTTATTAAGACCCCATGGGGTGGTGGTACATTCCTACAGCACCCTTCGGTAATGCAAGAAGTATCACACCGAACATCGGTGCAAGTCCTTCTTTTATACAGTTTTACAGTAATAAAAACATAGGCGGTACACAGTTACAGAGTTTTAGGTACATATATGGTCATTTTTGGAACGCAGCCAACTCATGGGAGGGGCTACAACACCACTGGTCAGTTTGGCGAAACATTCCTAAGTGATGACTGGTCAATCTAAACTGCGCATGTGTGAGCTTGACCAATACTAAAAATAGCCTGTTGCTGGGCAAACTCGAGTGGTCAGTGGTACAGAGGAAGGACAAAAGGGCATGCTGACCATGAGGCAGCGCATTCATCTAAAATGGCCGCCGATACATACAAAATGGCATCCGACAACTATAGTCAAGATAAGGGAAAATACGTGTAGCAAAGCTTAACGCTAACCCGATCACTGTCAAATTATGACAAGGTGGAAACTGGTCCCGTGACAAATACATGGGGGACATCAATCTCTTTCCCAACGTAAGATGCACACCAGAAGGGGAACAATACAACGTTGCATGCAGTCTTTTCAACAGATCCAAACCCAGTAAATTCTCACCACAACCAGTTGTCAAGATAAGTGGAGCTTGCAAATCATAAGGACCAATCGAAACAGGCAAGGGGCAAGAAACCGGATCACGGACTGGAGTGCCAGACAATCCCACAGATGTATTTATTAAGCCTGACAAAGGTGCCTCAGGGAGTTTAGAATAAATGATAGAACTTCTCATCCCACCAGTATCCAAAAGAAACGGTTCTGAAACACCCATGGTATTGACAGTGACATACGGCCCATTTTGATCTACTGGAATCAACACAACTCCCTCACTTCATCCATGGCTGTCCTATTCAGTCTGGAAATTGTCAGCCCCCTCCTCAGCGTAATAATCATCATTGTAATATTGCGTAGACGGAACTGTCTGCTGATCAAAGTAATTTGAAGTAGATCGGGTAAGAGAACGCTGCTCCTGAGAGGACGCACCTCGTCCTCTACCTCTAGATCCTGTCTGAAAATTACCACGACCTCGGGGAGCAGACATCCCATTATTACGCTGTAATTAGACCGGACAACTATTCTTGAAATGTCCTTCTTCCCTACAATATGCGCATTGATTAGGACCTAATGAGGGTCGCGGCGTGAAATACTCAGGCTTTTGCAACAGTCTCTTAAACTGTGGAGGCTGCTGAAACTGAGAGTTTTGCTGATGCTGATTTGAGCGAGGTGGATACGCCTGCTGTAAAAGAACTTTTGTTTTTAAATCTTTATTTTTCTTCTCCTTCTCCTCCTTATCCCTATTCTCGTAATACTGTGCAGTAGCCAATATCTTAGCAGGAGAAGAGACGGCCCATGCACTTTCAGAACTCTTTAGTTTATTCGATAACTCAGGAAGCAAATTATATACAAACTTGTCCACAAACAATCGCTGACCACCCTCTACACTCAAATCCTGACCACTATGGTCTATAAACGTTTCTTCAAAGCGAGTGAAGAAATCCGAAACACTTTCATCTTTCTTTTGCTTACATGCGGCCAGCTTATCCCAATTTACTCGCACTGCAGCCATCATTGTCTTCATAAATTCAATTATTCTACCTGGAAGAGCCGTAATCAAGTCCTCTGGTTTTGCACCGCCCACCTGTTTCGCATCCGCAGCTCTAATAGCAGCTCAATCACCACCCAATTCAGCTAAATGATTTTCCCTACGAATCCGTGCCCATTTACCTTGCGGAACAACATTTCCAAATAACATATCAATGTCGGCCAAATTCATAATACAAGCGGCAACTGTTTGAGACAATTCTTTGTAATATCAAGCAGGATTTTTACGGGGGTCGGAAGAGTTTGCTTAAGCGCCAATACTTCAGACCTCTTCCAGGGTTCGTGAACCCATATACGCTGGAAATTAACAGGGACAGGAGGTGGACCAATCACTGCTTCTCTCCATACGGGAGGAACTTAACGCATCGGATAATTCTTGCTACCTTGCTAATTAGCGGGGTCAGCCTCGGGAAAGGACAGGGGCAAAAACATTGTTCGAAACGCAATGAGTCTACTCACTGCCTATTCAACTCGATGTCCTACAATAAAACCTTAATCAAAATCAGCTTGTAATTTCAGTAGTTCCCAAGGAACTATATCTAACTCCATATCTTCCCAACCGCTAATAAGAGTTTGGCACATAATGTTGAAAACATATCTCTGTGTGGGCTCCCCCCATTGGTGAAAGCAATGGGGACTGAAACGTAGCAGACCGAAGAGTAGAAGAGGGAGAAGATGGGGGCTGAAGTATAAGCTGCGAAGGCGGAACAGAAGCAGTCAAAGAAGCATTAAGGGGATGGGCCGGTTGCTGGGCAATCGGTAATTGAGCAACCACTGGTTGTGCGACGGGAGGGGGTAACGGAGATGCATTAGCATTCTGAACATAGGGCGGAGGTGAATTCAATAAACAATACATTAAGGAATCTTCTTCTAATTCCTTACTTTTATCTGAAGAGGAAGTAGGCAACATCGGATAGCATCTATATATCGCTATACGATGTTGTCTCTCTAATACCTCCTTCTCATCATCTACTTCATTGTCTTTAAACTCCTGGGCAGCCTGTAGAATTGACATATCTTGTGCTTTCTTATCCTTTTTCGCTTGTTTGATTTCTTTCTGTTTGGCTTCTTTACGCCAAAGGCGAAAGAAGTCAAACATAGCCGGCCGGGCTTTTCTTCTAAACAAAATTGTTTCCAAATTATCTAATATAGCATGATCAAAGCTACCATTCTGGGGCCATCTCAAAACACCACTATTTTTCGTGTATCAGACCCATGTCTCGTTAAAGGTAATGAGACCAATACCATGTTTCGAATAGAGCTCATAAGTGGGAGTTCCAACTGGAGGGATCGGACATGATTCCTCCAACTGGGAATCCCTTGTACAGCCCAAACAACAAAATCTTTTGAACTTACTCAGCCCAGGCATCGTCACTTCTCTAGACTGATCACAAGCAACAAGGGGTATAGATCAGTGAGACAGTACAATCGTACTTACCCCTTGGCTTCAGCTATTGCAATCTCTGAATAGAAACTAAAAACAAAAAAAAACAAAGGTCCGTGGGAGCGACCCACCAAATACTTACCTAAGAATCGTTCTACACCAGCGAAGGTCTGTCTTTCGTCTCGCTCTACCAAAACTCTTCAGAAGGGTCCAAGGCAGGGCGACAGTCAGGGCAGAAGTCGTCAGTAGCCGTCGGAGAGGAGTAGCCGCGCCGTCAAAGACCTTCGGGCCACTTCCGACATACAGGGGTCGATCACGTGGTGCGCTTCCTCCAGAGATTTCGTGCGGGCTCCTCACGACCCTCGGGCTCAACTGCTACCACTGAAGCCAGTTGGAGAACCGCAGCCTTAAGGCCCGGCGGCGCAGGGTACGCCTGAAATCCCCAGGATTCACCTGCCTTGTCAAAACAGAGACACAGACTCTTTGTCTGGCGTAGAAGATGGTATTTATTAGCTGCAGCTAGTACAGTGGTCTTAGAAGTCGTCAGTACAACGAGGTTCAAAAGAGACTACCACTTAACTCTGTGGCGCACAGGTTTATATACGATACAATACAAAGCAAAATGCTATCACACACGAGCATGAGCTATAGGCAAACATTATAGACAATGTTTATACACCAAAGCAACTCAAGTTCCCGGTTCTTGTTTGTCATTCGACGTCTTAAGTAAATCACAAATGAATCCACACAATTCGATTTACAAGCCGAGAAAACACAGCTACGTGTTGTAGAAGGACAGTTCTTGAAACAAGAGAATGCATGAGACATGTAGCGAAGGACAGCAGATAAGATAACTTAAAGGAAACAAATGGTGTGAAACGACATGTAGTCAGGTCGGGGATTAATCAGCTCAGACAGGAATTAGTGTACTCGGCCAAACCCTGACACTCGTTAGTAAACATAGGCGAGGAAGCCACCTGACACGCAAAGGAGAAACAACAAAAACATCGCGTTCACCGAGCTGCCTGAGTGAGGGCAACATAAAATGGCAGATCACAAAATGGAGGCTGAGCACGAACGAATTTGTAATTTACAGAACCTCAGAGTTCCCTAAGCCATGAATAGGCAGCAATCTTCCGCCTGGGCTGCTCATCCCTCGCCCATTGAAGAAACAACAATCTTCAGCCTGGATTGGTGTTTCCTAATTCATTTTAGAAGCATCAATCTTCAGCCTGGAATGCTCTTCCCTCACCCATTGAAGAAACAAAAACCTTCAGCCGGACTGGTGTTCCCTCACCCATTTAAGAAACATCAATCTTCAGCCTAGACTGGTGCTCCCTCACCTATCGAAGAAACAGCAATCTTCAGCCTGCAGGGGTGTTCCCTCACCCATTGAAGAAGCACCAATCGTCAGCCTGGACGGGTGTTCCGTCATCCATTGAAGAAACATCAATCTTCAGCCTGGATGGGTGTTCCCTCACTGATTTTAGAAACAGCATCTTCATCCTGGACTAGTGTTTCCTCACACACCGAAGAAACAACTATCTTTAGCCTGGACTGTTGTTTTATCCACCATTGGAGAAACAGCAATATTTAGCCTTTTGTTCTATCACTCATCTAAGAAATATCAATCATCAGACTGGACTGGTGTTCCCCCACCCATGAAGAAACAGCAATCGTCAGACTGGACTGGTGTTCCCTCACACACCAAAGCAACAACAATCTTTAGCTGGGACTGTTTTTCCCTCACCCATTAAAGAAACAGAAATCTTCAGCCTGGACAGCTCTTCCCTCACCCACTGAAGAAACAACAATCATTAGCCAATTACCCATTTAGGAAACATCAATCTTGAGCCTGGACTGTTGTTCCCTCACCCATTGAAGAAACATCAATCTAGAGCCTGGACTGGTGTTCCCCCGCTCATTGAAGAAACAACAATTCTCAGCCTGGACGGGTGTTCCATCATCAATTGAAGAAACCGCAATCTTCAGCCTGGACGGGTGCTCTCTCTCCCATTTTAGAAACAGCATCTTCATCCTGGACTAGTGTTTCCTCACACTCCGAAAAAACAACTATCTTTAGCCTGGACTTTTGTTTCCTTCCCCATTTGAGAAACAGCAATCTTCAGCCTTATGTTCCCTCACTCATCGAAGAAACATCAATCTTCAGCCTGGACTGGTGTTCCCTCACCCACTGAAGAAACAGCAATCTTCAAGCTGGACTGGTGTTCCCTCACCCATTGAAGAAACAGCAATCTTCAGGCTGGACTGATGTTCCCTCACACATCAAAGAAACAACAATCTTCAGCTGGGACTGTTGTTCCTTCACCCATTGGAGAAACAGAAATCTTCTGCCTTTTGATACCTCTCCCATTGAAGAAACAGCAATCTTCAGCCTGGAGTGATGTTCCCTCACCCACTAAAGAAACATCAATCTTCAACCTGGACTAGTGTTCCCTGACCCATGGAAGAAACAGCAATCTTCAGACTGGACTGGTGTTCCCTAACCCACGAAGAAACAGCAATCTTCAGCCTGGACTGCTCTTCCCTCACCTACTGAAGAAACAACTATATTCAGCATGGACTGTTGTCCCTTCACCCATTTAAGAAACATCAATCTTCAGCCTGGACTGGTGTTCCCTCAAACACCAAAGAAACAACATCAATCTTCAGCCTGGACTGGTGTTCCCTCACACACCAAAGAAACAACAATTTTCAGCCTGCACTGTTGTTCCCTCATTTATTGGATAAACAGCAATCTTCAGCCTTTTGTTCCCTCTCCTATTGAAGAAACAGCAATCTTCAGCCTTTTGTTCCCTCACCCATCGAAGAAACATCAATCTTCGTCCTGGTTTGGTGTTTCCTCACCCATTGAATAAAGAGCAATCTTCAGCCTTTTGTTCCCTTTCCCATTGAAGAAACAGCAATCTAATCTTCAGCCTTTTGTTCCCTCACCCATCAGAAGAAACATCAATCTTCAGCCTGGACTGGTGTTCCGTCACTGTTAGACTCGGGCGTCTCTGGTTGGCACAGGTATGCACTTGTGACAAACTGGGACCCTCTGCTCTAGTCAGGGTAAGAGACTACTCCTTTTGAAATAACCCTTGCTCACCCTCTAGGTAGTGTGGCGCGAGCAGACAAGGCTAATCTTCAGGGAGATAGTTAGTTAAGCATTTATTATCACATACAGGAAACCCACTGACTCACCACAAACTGACACCAGTCGGAGGATTGTATCAAAAATACGTAAACTTTATGTAAAAATATATGCAGATTTATCACAAGACCATATAACGTTTTGCGAAGGAAGGCAGGCCTCACGATCAAGGCAAGCAAGTGTCAGATCGGGCAGGGTTCTGTGGTGTACTTGGGACACCAAGTTGGGAGCGGCCAGGTGGCGCCCCTTCAGCCCAAGATTGAGACCATCCTGAATTGGGAACCCCCCAAGACCCAAACGGAGGTGAGTGCCTTCCTCAGACTCACCGGGTACAACAGGAGGTTTGTCAAGGGGTATGGCACCATTGTTGCCCCCTTGACAGAGCTGACTTCGAAGAATCAGCCCCGGAAAGTGATCTGGACTGCAGCGCTGTTGCGCCACCCACAGAAGCGGCCTAGTAAAAGGTGTCTCGGGTCCGCCATTGCAGACCCTGCGTACAGTCTGGTACTGTCACGCTGACTGTGCAAGTGCTCACACTTGCCCGTCCCTGAACCTTCCCTAACCTTCATATCAATCACCCCTATGGTAGGCCCACGGGCAGGGTGCATTGTAAGCGTAAGGTAGGACAAGCCTGATATGTGTGGCATGTCCTAGTAGTGAATTACAGCCTTTTTAGTTTTTCACTATTGAAGGGCTGCCTGTTCTCTTAGGCCAAGGTGAGCGGCTGGAACTATTACACCCTATAGTCCCAACCGGCTCCGGGAACACAGTGGCATGTCGAGTTTGGTATGCCTGAACTCAGGATAATAAAATACTTCCTTTAGCAAGGTTTATTTTAATATCTTGTGTTTGCAACTGCTACTTTTAGAAAGTTAGCATTTGCTCGCCTGACTATTTCAGCCCGCCTCTGCCAGGATGTGTGGCGGGTGAGCGGGACGGTGTGGAGGGTTGTGGCGATCCGGGATCTGATGCAGCTCACGGGCCGAGGCACTGTTCAGGCCTGCGGGGCGTACTACTTCTTAGCACACCAGGTCATACCTGTGGATCTGTGTGGGGCGTCGCGTTCTCTGGCAGGCGGGTGCAGACCGGGCCTTTGGTACCGCAGTACGGAAGACCTTCTTGAGGTGCGGCACGGCCTTGGTATGCAGGAGGGAAAAGCGAGACAGTTAGGTACGTTACGACGTACGGACAGTCCGAGGCTATCAGATGCGCTCCGTGCAGATTCCGGCGAGGGAAGATGAGAGGCGCACAGCATGCTCTGTAGCAGGCGAGGTGACAGGAGAGCGGGCGGCCTGGCACTGAAGCGGAGAGCTTGAGCGGGGCTCTCGGCGGCGGAGCGACCAGGCTCCGAGCTGTCACGACCTTGGAGGGCGAAGGCACCCGAATCACAACTCTGGCGAGGGAATAAGAACTAAAGGCCCAACAGCAAACGGGCACAGGCAGAATAGAACCCAATGGTCCTGGGGTTCCGTTCAGGGGGCAAGCTCGTGATCAAGTCCTTGGAGATAGTTTCAGGCACAAGTCTTCAAAGTCCTTTCTGGTCTTTTCCTCTCCGTTCTTAGCAAGGCACCACTGCAGGATTCCTTCTCCTCAGCTTCTCTAGGTCCTTCTAGTCCCGCAGAGGTTCGTTGTGGTCAAAACTGGATCTGATTTCTTAGGAGCAGGGCTCCTACCTTTATACTTGATTTCTTTTGTCTTGGCAGGCCAGGGGGCCTGAGCCTGGTTCGACCCGGTTTTGGAGTACTCTGTTTACAGGACGCTGCCGTCTTCTTTCAGGGTGCAGGGCAGGGACATCAGACGCTCCGCAGGAGGTGGAGCCAGCATTGTGGTGGTGGAGCACAACCAACCCTATTCAGAGTCAAGGACTACTCCGCCCACCCATCCTGGTGTAAGCACTCTATTCACCACCTGGTCACCCCGACTGTCCCCGGGAATTCCCCAGCCCTGTCACTCACACAAACCCAGACAGCAGATACACATCCTGGCAGAGGCGAGCTGAAATAGTCAGGCGAGCAAACGCTAACTTTCTAAAAGTAGCAGTTGCAAACACAGGATATTAAAATAAACCTTGCTAAAGGAAGTATTTTATTATCCTGAGTTCAGGCATACCAAACTCGACATGCCACCGTGTTTCCGGAGCCGGTTGGGACTATAGGGTGTAATAGTTCCAGCCGCTCACCTTGGCCTAAGAGAACAGGCAGCCCTTCAATAGTGAAGAACGAAAAAGGCGGTAATTCACTACTAGGACATGCCTCACACATCAGGCTTGTCCTACCTTACGCTTACAATGCACCCTGCCCGTGGGCCTACCATAGGGGTGACTGATATGAAGGCTAGGGAAGGATTAGGGACTGGCAAGTGTGGGCACTTGCACAGTCAGCGCACAGTACCAGACTGTACGCAGGGTCTGCAATGGCGGACCCGAGACATCTTTAACGAGGCCACTTCTGTGGGTGGCGCAACCACTCGCGGCATTTGTATCTACAAGCCCCAGCACTCCTCTTGCACGTTACTGGGGACTAACAGTAAACCAAATAAGCCAATCATGGAAATCAATCACATATACACTTTACATTGGGAGCACTTGCACTGCGGCACGGGTTGGCCGTGGCGCAGTGCCCTGAACATCGAACACCAGCAAAAACATCTGAGGCTCATCAGCAAAAAGTGGAAGGGAAACTCACGCCAAGGTGCCAGGTCTAACAGTTACCCATGAAGAAACAGCAATCTTCAGCCTGGAGTGATGTTCCCTCACCCATCGAAGAAACATCAATCTATCGAAGAAACATCAATGTTCGGCCTGGACAGGTGTTTCCTCACCCAGTGAATAAAGAGCAATCTTCAGCCTTTTGTTCCCTCACCCACCGAAGATACATCAATCTTTAGCGTAGACTGTTATTCCCTCGCCCACTTTGGCTAGCAGCTGTAAAACATATGATTACTAGAACAACTCCTTCAATGACTTGGAAAGGAGCGCACTTCCTTGGGGCGCTCTTCCTTGGGGCGCACTTCCTTGGGGCGCACCTCCTTGGGGCGCACTTCCTTGGGGCGCTCTTCCTTGTGGCGCACTTCCTTGGGGCGCTCTTCCTTGGGGCGTTCTTCCTTGGGGCGCTCTTCCTTGGGGCGCTCTTCCTTGGGGCGCTCTTCCTTGTGGCGCACTTCCTTGGGGCGCTCTTCCTTGGGGCGTTCTTCCTTGGGGCGCTCTTCCTTGGGGCGCTCTTCCTTGGGGCGCACTTCCTTGGGGCGCTCTTCCTTGGGGCGCTCTTCCTTCGGGCGCTCTTCCTTGGGGCGCACTTCCTTGGGGCGCGCTTCCTTGGAGCGCACTTCCTTGTTCTTCATTCGTTGTGCTCCCAGCATGCACCTTACATTGTCAGTATGCTGGTTTCAGCTGTATTTCATTCTAAACATGATGTAATTAGGGCCACAGCTTGTTTCAACATCTGGCCATTACATTGTCTCGATGCTTTGCAAACCAATATACTGCACAAGTCTGCGCCACACAAAGTTCAACCAAGTTTGCCAAGGTCGACTGGTGAGGCTCCCAGCACCGGGACTTCCGCAGTGTTGTTCCGAGGGCCGCAGCTGCACACAGAATCACAATCCGGAGCACGTATTAGTTTTCCTACAATTATCTTCCTCCTGCGGAGAGTTGCCCCGGGGTGCGGGGCTCTTGTGCAATCTCATTGTCTTTTGTTGTGCTGCCTGTGTGAGGCCTCTTGTGTTGCTCTCTCCTGCCTCCTGCTGACGTCGGGTCCCCCTCTCAGTCCACTCCTGCCCCGGGCTCTCTCTGTATAAATGAGGCCGTTCGGAGCGTGAGCTGTTGTCTTCGGAGGGAGCGCTGCGGGGGACGACCGGATGTGGGCGCTGCGCAGGTATGGAACGAAGCTTCTGCTCTAGGCGCTTGTTTTAAAATTCCTACTTGCAGGATATCTTGATTGTCCCAGATGTACTGTAGCTTTGCAGGAGGGGTCGCGTGCAGCCGTGCAGTAGTTTACAGCACAAAGCGATGCAAGTGGCAGCATTGATCACATTTCAGGTGCAAACATTTGTTCCACCTCAGATTAACTGAAGATAGAAGCAAGATAAGTTTGCAAAGTGCAACACCGGCACTTTACCATCTGCGCCAAGGAGGAGTAGTGTCTGGGAGCAGAGCAAGCCTCCCCTCGGCTTTCACCGAAGCCAGACCTACTGACGTGGTCTACACCCCGGCTTTATGTGAAATACAACCCAGAGCAAACATGAGACAAGTGGATAGCAAGCGATATTCATATGTGTACCGTGTGGCATCTGTGGCCTCCTCGTGACTGCATTTGTACCTTGACTACAAAGAACACACAGGCCGCCGCGGCTCCACCTTCCCCAGTAGTGCGGTGCTCAGCATTGTGCTGAGCTATTTTTCAAAATGAGCACAGTTAATGGAGTTTGCAATATGGAGCTGTAAGAAATCGGGTCACGTGTAGAGGCCTCAAGCAGCAGCCTCAATCCTGGTGAGGATGAAGGCACAAGCAAGCCGCAAATGAACCTGTGCTCAACCCTCCGGCAGCTTGGCACAGAGCAGTCAGGCTTAAAATGAAAGCAACGTGTACAGCGTTCCTGCAGCACTTCAAACAGCAACGACGTGAAATAACACACAAAACAATTTCGCACCAATTTTGAAAAATAGAGTAAAATGTAATGTAAACTTAAAGACCAAAATGACAAAAGTCCAATCAGTAAAAATATATATACATACAATTTTAAACATTTAAGCAAAAACAGCACCAAAAGCACAAAGCAGCAACTGTGGGTATCTGGTCATGCTCGACCATGAAAGAGTCACAAGTTCAGGCTGACCACTACAGTGACCCAGTCAGGCTCATTGAAGAAAGTACCGCTCGCTGAAGCTGAACGGAGAGAAAACCGAGGTCCTGCTCTTCGGTGGTGACCAGGATGTCTGGTCTAGTGACTGGTGGCCTCCATCTCTTGGAGCCTGTCCCTCACCCACGAAATCAGCGCGGAATCTGGGTGTTTTGATTGACACCTCGCTCGACATGGTCCAGCAGGTAAACAGGACGGTCTCCACATGTTAGGGTATTATCAGGATCTTGAGGAAAATCACACATTTTCGCTCCCTCCAAGCCCGCAAACAGGTCGTTGTTGCTTTGGTCGCATCACGGCTAGACTATTGCAACGCGCTCTACGCGGGCATCAATAAAGGTCTGGTTCAATGCCTGCAGATCGTCCAAAACGCGGCAGCTAGGTTTGTCCTTCCCGCCCCCAGCCTCTCCTCTGCCACTTCCGTTAGGAAAAGCCTGCACTGGCTCCCGATCCAGGCAAGGATCACTTTTAAGATCCTGTGCCTTGTGTATGGGGCCTTGTCTGTCGAAGGTTCGGAAGGTTTAAGATCCCTGCTGATTCCTTATGTTCCCAGCAGAAATCTGCGCTCCTCTAACAAGAATCTCCTATCCGTCCCCCTGTTTCGTAGAGTCAGGTGGGGGGGTGGGGGGGGGGGGCTTTTTCTTCCTGCCCCCAAATTCTGGAACAACCTCCCCCCTGAATTGAAGATTCAATCTTCGAATATGCTTTTTAGAAAAGCACTAAAAACCAGGCTCTTCGCTGAGGCATATTGATAATCCAGCACCTGGCTCCGGTTTTATATTTTTCTGAATTATATTTCTTTGATAGGCGCCTTGATGCCCGTTGGGCTAAGTCGCGCACTATAAGATGATTTTCATTCATTCATTCATACCTTAAATGCTGGTGGCTGAGTGACGTGGAGTCCAGCGCTGAGCACGCGTCGCCCAGCATCGGTAAAGCAAGGTCCGTGTGTGGGAGTGTACTCTGCAGCAGCAGGCGTGGGGGCGGCAATGGTGATGCGAGGTCCAAGCATGGAGATACTTCATGCACCGATGGTTCCTATGAGCTGCGGTTGCGATGCCAGAGCCTTGTGTGGAGGTGCTTCGCGCAGTGGCAGTTATAAGGGTTAAGAGGAGAGGGCCTGCATTGGGCTGTGGGGCTGCCCTGCAAAGCCCTGCATGGCTGATGCATCGCACAGCGGTTCACATGGGGTCTTGTAAGGGTCTGTGTTACGCTGTGTTGGTTCTGCTGGGACCACAGCTGAGCTGGCAGAGCACCTTCAGGCCCAAGCTCAATTCCATGCGTCCAGGACTTAGGTGCACCACTTGGGAGGGTAGGACTCACAGGCGACAGATTCCAGGTGCGTGGTTCACGGTTGTTGGAGCCTGCTCTATCCCTAAGGCTCTGATCAGGAGGGCAGCCACTGGCCCTTGGAGTCACTCTGTTGGTCCTCTTTTCAAGATGCAGGGCCAGCTCTTCTCTCTCAGGCAGGAATGCGGCAGGGTAGCATAGCAGGGCAGCAGTGATAGTCCTTCTTGCAGCTGTGCAGCTGTGCAGCACTTCTTCTGAGTCTTCCACTGGTTCAACTATGTACTGAAAAGTTGGGTCTGAGGATCCATTATTTTTACCTGTTGCCCAATTTGAAGTAGGAGAAGGTTCTGGAGGTTCCGCCCGCTGAGTTGTTGGGTATCCCCTACCTCCCTAACCCTGGCCCCAACTTGTCTGAGGACACAAAAGACTAGGGACAACCCCTTTGTGCGTTTTCTCAGGCAGGGCCTTTGTGATGTGCAAGAGTGGCAAGTGACAGTTGTACCCGCTAGTTAAGTCCGAGTGGTGCCGCCTGCCAGCGCCTGTCTTCTATGTGTCTCGCTGTCTGGAGGCAACGCACAAGGACCAACTGCCAGATACACCGAGTCAGACACCAAACCTTTGAAAAGTGGTCTTTTCTGAATTGTGACTTAAAGTCAAACTTTACTATTAAAAAGGCCTTTTAATGAATTAATTCTTTAGATACCATACTTGAGCTGTCTACCTGCTTACAATTAAAATGTATCACTAATTGAATGGAATAAGGAAACACAATGTCACATTATGGGAGATGCAGGCCTTGCAGTAGCGAAAAACAAATGTAAGAGTTTTCTACTATCAGAACACAAAACACTTAAAAGTACATGTCCAACTTTTTAAATACGCTTCACCCTGACCTCTTGGTTGCCTCTGGGCAAAAGGTTTATTTTGCCAGGTCGAAATGGCAGTTTAAAACTGGATACACGGGCTGGAATGGCAACCTGAAACATGTTACTAAGGTGGGTGGCACAAGCAATGCTGCTGGCCCACTAGTAACATTGAATTTACAGGCCATCGGTATATGGGGTACTGCATTACTAGGGTCTTAAAAGTAACTTAATTGTGGCAATAGAGTATAAGCCAAATTCTACCATGTTTAGATGAGAGAGAACATTCACTTTAGCACTGATAAACAGTTGTTAAGTCTACAGAGTCCCAAGGCCAACAAAAAGAAGAGGAGCACAAATAGGAAGGGTGAAGGCAAAATGTTTGGAGAACGACCACCCAAAGGCTGTCATGTCTAACAGCAGAGCTGCATGGTTCTATGCAGAGTAGCACTGCGTCAGATGTGCTAAGTCTGGCTGTTTTATTTTATTGGCAATGTTTGTGAATCATAGACCTGGGGATGGGGAACATCGTTTACAACTAAACTTTTACCACGCACTACCATTACAACGCAGGAATTACAACAAAAGTCGTTACAACGACTTGCGCTGGGGGGCGCTCTAGGATAGGGAATAGTTTAAGTTTCTATCCAACACCTTCCCTACTATCCCTGGGGACTGGAGTTGTAATAGAAAATTAAACTATTCCACTATCCAGCGCCGCCCAACGCAAGTCGTTGTAACGACTTACGTTGTAATACCTGCATGATCATTAACGTATTTACCTTGTGAGAGGAGGACCGATAGAGTTGCCATCAGGTTGGGTCAATATCGCCTCAAGAAATTTCTGAATGTGAGAAGGACCATAGTTAGGACAATAGTTGCCGATAAGGCAGCAAGGTGACTACATAACACTCAGTAAGAGGAAACGCGTGAAAGTTTACCTCAGTTCCCGGTATGGACGTCGGGATCAGTGTCTACAGATCGTATCTGGGGAAAACAAACAAAAGACGCGTCCTCATAAGTATTTGATCATAAGGGGTACTGGATCATGCTGTATTGCCGGAATCCTGAACTATATTACAAACGGGCTTACCTTGTCAAACAAATTTTTCGCATAAGCGAGGTCTCGAGGCAGTCAATGGAAGCGGCTCTCGGACCCAGGAAGTGAAGGTCAGGGGCCTGGCTACGCTTATATAGCGGGATGCTGAAACTAAGAAAGGACTACCCTCGTAGTTGCCGGGAAACCAAGGACGCTAGAGAGATACCTCGGCATCAGCAACCACGTATGAATGTTCCTTATTACTGGTGATTGAGATGATTCAGGTTCTAAAGGGGCCCTGTATGGTCGGAAAAGATTCAGGACCTAGTCCTCCCATGGTTGGTTCATAAGCAGTCTTGGTGTACCTAACCGACACGTTGGTATAAACAAATTGACCGGATTGGCGGTTATTCGTACTTAACCATCATATTAGTGACATCACATAGGTGCATGTACCTACCATTCAAGGTGGTAAAATGCAAACCTCATTATCACACAGGATAGTTATTAGCACGCCCAAAGGAAAGTGTGAGAAGAAGGTAATAGGTATCAAAGAAAAATCAAGGAGATGTATCAGAGGACAGCTAGTTGTGCAAAACTGCTTTCAGACTCGTTCAGTCCAGTGTGCACTGAGTCAAAAAATTGCATCCATTTCAGTTCTCTGACGTTAAGAATGGGGGCGATGTTGCCTCCCCTGGGACCAAGTTTCACTTGTTCAAGTACGATCTACCTTAGGGTCTCCGGAAGGTGGTTCTCTTTCATGCAGTGTTCAACTATTGGTGCACCAGCCACTTTACACCTCACCCGGCTACAGTGTTGTAAGAAACGCCTTTTGATGCGTTGTTGTGTCTGACCAACATAAATTAGGTCACATGGGCAGATTATGCAGCAGATAACATCCTCCGTGTTGCAATTTGTGTGTGATTTCAATTTTACGCGGTGATGTTTGAAAATGAATTCCTTGGTTTGGATGGTGGACGGACACGCCTTACAGCTTCCACACTTGAAATGACCCAGGATTGGAGGGAAGTTCCAAAGGGAAGTGATGGTAGATGTTGGTGTACTATCCAGAAGTGAGCATACCACATAGTCACATATATTTTTGGCCTTCTTGAAGGAATGTAAGGGTGGGCAGTGACATCCCACATCCTCCGATATCATTGGCCAATGTTTGTTCACAGCTTTCTTAATCTCGTTGCTCTTCGTTGAAAAAGTAGTTACGCATATTAACCTTTGGTCTTGATTATTGATGCGTTCGTGAGGTTGTAGTAGTGTCTCTCGGGGATTGAACCACGCTCTCTTACGAGCCTTCTTTGTTAGTCTTTTTGGATATCCACGTTCAATGAGGCGGTCCATCAGGTTCTCTGACTGTATCATGTAATCTTCCTTCTTGCTGCAATTACGTCTAATTCTTAAAAATTGTCCGAAGGGCAAATTGTCCCTTGGCTCACACTGCTTGCCTGTAAAGAATATTGGTGCCTGGGTATCGTAGCGCTTGTTCGCATTACTTGTAAAGATCTTGTGCCTGCTATTGCTCACTGCTGCAAAAGAATTATTGTGTCCTTTGCTCGCATTTAATTTGTGCAAGTTATTTCACTGCTCGCATTTTAATCTGTGCAATCTGACTGTCGGAGCGCTCGCATTGCTTGACTTTTAAATTAAGAATTATTGCCTGATTGTGCCGGTGCCACTGCCCATAGCGTTATTCATCTCTGTGCCCCAATCTCGTCCTGTTTCAGTTTTACTTTCGCTGCCATTTTGTTTGTTGTGCCTCGTAGCCAGCCTCTTCACCCCGCTCCCGCCTCCCAGCTGCTCCTCCCTCGCTCCGCCCCCCCCACTATCCACTTATGTCAGAACAGCTGACGCGCAGCGTTCACGCGCAGTGGACGTGCCCTATGCGCGCCGAAGATGCGCCAAAGGTAAGCCCGTCTACGCCCGTCCGCGCCTGGACCGCGCCCAGCGCCAGACCCCCTGGCCCCCGCAAAATCCACTCCGCCCGCATAACGTACGACGCCACAACCCTCTCAGCCCTTAACCCTGGCCGACCACCAAACTGCTACCAAGCCACCCCAGGACACACCCATGGACCCTTCACCTGCCACTCCTGCAAGTTCGACTGCATCAGGACCCACACCAAATCCACAAACTCCAAACAGAGCTCCGACACTAACCACCTGAAATGCATCCTGCTCAACACCCGCTCGGTCCACAGACACGCGTTCACTTCAACTACAAAAAGACCACGACCCACAACCACCCACAACCAATTCCCCGAAGAAACTGGAACAAAAATACCACTGACCAGCTCTTCACATCGCTTCACCAAAACCCTCCTGCCAAATCATCGGACCCAAACCAAGCAGCCACCAACCTCACACAATGGATCACCCACAGCGCCGACGAACTAGCACCCTTGAAAAACCATCAAATCAAGCAAGGTAGCAAAAAAGCCCCCTGGTTCAACGATGACCTTAAGAAATCCAAGAAGTTCTGTTGCACTCTCGAGAAAGCCTGGAGAAAAAACCCAACCACTGACAACCTGGCCACCTTCAAGAACGCCACCCGCAAACACCACCAACTGATCCGATCCACCAAGAAATCAGGTTTCAAGGTTCGACTTGACAACAACCTCCACAACAGCAAGGAACTACTCAACATCGTCAAAGAATTTACCAACCCAACCGCCGGCACCAACGACATCACTCCCTCCCAAGACCTCTGTGACTCCCTAGCCTCATTCTTCCACAACAAAATCGCCGACATACATAACAGCTTTGAAAACCCCCCTCTAACAACCTTTGCGCCTAGAATGCAATCACCACTGAAGACACCATCCGCCTGATGAAATCCATCCACTCAGGATCGCCAACCGACCCATGTCCCCACCACATTTTCAACAAAGCAGACTCCATTATCGCACCCCATCTCCGAGACGTCATCAATTGCTCCCTCAACTCCGCTACCTTCCCGGAAAGCTGGAAACATGCCAAACTCAGCGCCCTTCTGAAGAAACCCACAGCAAACCCCACTGAACTTAAGAACTACCGCCCCATCTTGCTCCTCCCATTCCCTGCCAAAGTCATTGAAAAAGCCATCAACAGTCAGCTCGCCGCCTTCCTCGAATCCAACAAATCCCTCGACCCCTCACAGTCCAGCTTCCGAGCCAAACACAGCACCGAAACCGCCCTCATCGCAGCAACAGACGACATTCGAACACTACTAGACAACGGAGAAACAGTTGCCCTCATCCTACTTAACCTCTCCGCAGCCTTCGACACAGTCTGTCATAGCACCCTCATACAATGCCTCCGCAACGTCGGAATACAAGGAAAAGCATTGGACTGGATCATCTCGTTCCTCGCCGGAAGAACCCAGAGAGTCCGCCTCCCCCCCTTTAGATCAGAGGCCACCGAAGTCATCTGCGGCGTACCACAAGGATCATCACTCAGTCTAGGCATGAGCGGATTTTGCGGATTGGCAATCCGCGAATTTGCGGATTTGCGAATTTGCGGATTGCGAAAATCCGCAAAATCCGCGGATTTTTTTTATGTTCGCACGGGTTTCTGCAAGTTCGTGAGGGTTTTGTACAATTTCGCAAATTGCGAAATTGTACAAAACGCGTGCGAACTTGCAGAAACCCGTGCGAACACAATGTGCCCCTTGTGTGAATAAAAGGTCAGAGAAAGATCAGTTCAGCAGATGAAGAGAAAGAAGCTCCTGGTCACAGGAACAGCACGGGCATTGCGCTCGTGAAAGTCAAGGATGCAAAGGCCTCTATCCAGCATCACAGCTGATTTTCCACTGTAGACTTGGGAAGAAGGCACACCTGTCCAGCCTCGACGACGCTCACGATTGTTTTTGGGCTAATGAATGAGTCACTGAATCCAGCATCACAGCTGATTTTCCACGGTAGATTTGGGAAGAAGGCACACCTGTCCAGCCTCGACGACGCTCCTGATTGTTTTTGGGCTAATGAATGAGTCAATGAATTTGAGCATCAACTAGTTCGAGCGACCATGTGTGTGTTACTATGCAATCGCCCCGAATGGCGCAGGGGTCCCTTGAGTGAGCTGCAGACCTGTGCAAAGCCATGCAACTATTTTACAATGGCGCCAGCAAGCTGCCAGCGCCGTTGTAAAATAGTTACAAAGTTAGCTTGCACAGGAAGCACTTAGATAAAATAAAGCAGCACCTGCTTCGTTTTATCTAGTGGTTCCTGTGCAAGCTAACTTTGTAACTATTTTACAACGGCGCTGGCAGCTTGCTGGCGCCATTGTAAAATAGTTGCATGAGTGGGGGTTCAACTTTTGAACCCGTTACGTTCGCGGATTTTTTTTTGCAGATTTTGCGGGAAATCCGCAAAATTCGCGGATTGCGGATTTCCCAAAAATCCGCAAAATCCGCGAGCGTAACGGATTTCCCGCTCACACCTAACTCAGTCCCACCCTCTTCAACGTATACATGAGTCCCCTCGCATCCATCGCGCGCCAACACAACCTCAACATCATCTCCTACGCCGACGACACCCAGCTGATCCTCTCCCTCACCGAAGACCTAAACACCACCAAAACCAACTTACACGAAGGAATGAAAGAAGTAGCCGAGTGGATGAAGAACAGCCATTTAAAACTGAACTCGGACAAAACGGAAGTCCTCATCTTAGGTTCATCCCCCTCTGCCTGGGACGACTCATGGTGGCCACCGGCCCTGGGAACCGCACCCATACCTACGGACCACGCATGTAACCTGGGCTTCATCCTGGACTCCTCCCTCTCGATGACCAGACAAGTCAACGCCGTCTCATCATCATGCTTCAACATCCTACGCATGCTCAAAAAAATCTTCCGTTGGATCCCCACCGAAACAAGAAAGACGGTCACCCACGCACTGGTCACAAGCCGACTGGATTACGGAAACACCCTTTACGCCGGAACCACAGCCAAACTACAGAAAAAACTCCAATGCATCCAAAATGCCTCAGCCAGACTGATACTAGAATTCCCCCGCCAAGCTCACATTTCCGGTCACCTGAAAGACCTCCACTGGCTCCCTGTCAACAAGAGAATAACGTTTTGTCTCCTCACCCCTGCACACAAAGCCCTCTATGACCTAGGACCAGAATGCCTCAACATGTGCCTGTCCTTTTACACCCCTCACCCGCCAACTACGATTGTCCAATCAAGCCCTCGCCGCAATTCCGCGCATCCATAGATCCACCATGGGGGGAAGATCCTTCTCCTACTTAGCGGCCAAAACCTGGAATTCTCTCCCCACCTACCTCCGCCTTACACAGAACCACCTCTCCTTCAGAAAACAACTAAAAACTTGGATATTCGATAAGTAAAGTACCCCCCTTCCCTCAAGCGCCTTGAGACCCTCTGGGTGAGTAGTGCGCTATACAAATATTGAACTTGAACTTGAACTTGAACTTGAGTATTGAAGTAGTGAATTGCGTTCTGCGGGTTTTCTGAAGAGGTTCGTATGCAGGGCCCCATCCTCAGCGATGATGGAAAGATCAAGGAAGTCAATTTTGTTTTTATCAAATTGAATTGTGAATTGGATGTCCTGGGATTTATTATTGAGCCAATTGAAGAAATTGTTGATATCGATATCCGTGCCAGCCCAGACAAGAAGGATATCATCTATGTACCGCATCCATAGTCGTATGTTTGACCTAAAAGGATTTGAATCATTGAGAATAAAGGTGGTTTCAAAAGTGGACATGAAGATAATTGCTAAGTCGGGGGCATAGGCAGCTCCCATTGCAACTCCCTTTGTTTGTAGGTAGAACCAGTTCTGGAATACGAAGAAATTTCGCATCATCGCGATTATCAACAGCAAGATGATGAATGTAGTGGGAACACGTACAGGTGCATCACGTCTATCCAATGCCAAAGTAGCCACAACCAGTGCTTCTTCCTGGGGGATACTCGTGTAGAGTGACACGATGTCACAAGTGGCCAAGAGTTCTTTGTTGGGATCGAAAGGGCGTCCGTCCACTATATTGATTGTATGCGTAGTGTCACGAAGATACGTTTCAGTTTGTTCAGCCAGTGGCTTGAGAAAGAAATCTATATATCGGCATAGGGGTTCCAATATTGAGCCACACCCTGACACTAAAGGTCGCCCTGGAGGGTTCTGCAAATTCTTATGAACTTTAGGCAAAGTGTAGATAGTCGGTATGCGTGGATTCTTTTGGTTTAGGTACTGATATTCTTGCTCCGACCGGAAACCTTGTTCCACACCATCCTTGGTAACTCTTTGTATTTCAGCTGCTAGATCCTTGGAAGGGTCCCCAGGTAATTTTCTATAGCTGATCCCATCATCTAGCTGTCTCATGATTTCTTCCTTATAGTTCCCCACATCTTGGACAACAATGGCGCCGCCTTTGTCAGCCGGCTTGACTATGATACTGGTATTCTCCTTAAGAGATGACAGGGCAAGTCGCTCAGCTTTGCTGATATTATACTTCGTGTATTTATTCTCCTTTAAGATTTTCTTCACATCTTGAAGGGCCAAACTTTCATATGCCAAAATTCTGTTGGTCATGGCATAGGTTGGAGGCACAAACGTTGATGGTGTTCGAAGACCGGTGGGTGTCCCCATGGTTATTGGTGATTTGTCTTTGAAGAAATATCTAAGTCGGATATTCCGAAAAAAATTGTGCAATTCTGCAATGGTAGTGAAGACATTAGGTAAGGACGTTGGTACAAAGGATAAACCACGACAGAGTACTCTGATTTCCTCATCATTGAGGCTGTGAGATGAGATGTTGATTACAGGGTTGTTGGCCGGTCTTACCACCTGTAGTTCTTCCGGCGGGTTGATCTCTCTCCATGTTCTTCCTGGGGAAAGTGAACTTGTTTGGTGCCTCTCCCTCTTCTGTTGTCCCAGGTTGTTTCCACATTCTGTTGGCCCCTGCCAGTACCCTTGTTCCAGATGTTCCCTCTCCCTCGTGGTGGTCTCCATCCTCCTCATAATAAAAAAGATGGAGGATATGCTGGACCGTATGAGTCTTGGTATCCGTAGCTTCCACTTCGGCCCGCTTGTTTGGAGTCCTCTCTGGAGCTGTAGGATGAGTCAGAGAAAGTGGAATAGTTCCGTCTACCTCTGAAACCACCTCGTCCACGATTGGTGAAACGTCATTGGGGGTCTTGATGGTAGTAGTCCTCCTGTAGGTAGGGGTATGTCTTCTTTTTGTCGTAGAGTCGCACGTCACGAGTGAGCTTTTCCAATTTTTTCTTAATAGTGATGGTTTCAAAATCCTGGAGTGTCGCAACCAATTTCGTCAAGGCTTCTTTGGAATTAGTGAGTGTTGTGTCACCGGCAATTTCAGCCTTCAAATCGGATATCTGTTTAGTGAGAGCTTGAACTTGCTCTGCCGCTGTCTCTATTCCCAACACCATCCAATGTCTGGAGCAGTTGTTAGCAACACAACTAAATCCTTCCCTGAATTTAGGGATGTCCACAAAGATCGTTGGTTCCACCTTTACTTGTAATCCAGCTGGAATAATGTTAGACTGTAAGCACTGTGCTAGAAAATGTCCATGTAGTTTGGTTCTGATTAGCTTCTTCTCTAAACGTTCGAGTTTGCTGATCTTATCATTTAAGGAAAAGTCAATGGGCGGTATATTGGGTGATAGAAAATTGTTGGCAGGATCATGCAGGAGTTGTTGTATGTAGTCCTCAGTGTACGTGAGAATGTCCTTGTCTACCATTCTGTGTTAGCTAGAAGATAGCCAAAATATTTAGAAAAAATATATGTACAAGTAAAAGGAAAAGAACCTTGCAAGCAACGCTTGCACGAAGTATGCTACACACAACAGGGTTGAACCCAAAATAGTCACTGGGACCTGGGTAATTATTGTTATGGACAGAGGGGTCCCGGACTTTAGAGAGTGAAATATATACAGTGAAGAACATAGATGTAAAAATAAAATAGAAGAAAACAAACAAATGTTTGCGTAACCATAAAGTGGTTGATACAGGTACTTTGTGAATTAAAACATCGTAACCTCATTTGTTTGTTTTCTTCTATTTTAATTATTCATTCTATGTTCTTCACTGTATATAAATCACTCTCTGAAGTCCGGCAAGCAGTAAGTTTAGCATCTGTATTTCTGTTACTATGGTATCTCCTGAAATGTAAGTTTTATTATTGTCAATTTGTCTGAATTGGATGGTCAGTATTCCTGGTACATTTCTGCATTGATCACGGTTCCTGTCGGCCTCAACCACCCCTGACTCCCGGCCACAGGTTTCTGAGTTTAAGGACTTGGGACTTTTTTGAAAGTTAGTTGAGTACCTGATCTGATCACCCAGGGGTGGGCTGGTTAGCTGAGTACCTGATCTGATCACCCAGGGGTGGGCTGGTTAGCTGAGTACCTGATCTGATCACCCAGGGGTGGGCTGGTTAGCTGAGTACCTGATCTGATCACCCAGGGGTGGGCTGGTTAGCTGAGTACCTGATCTGATCACCCAGGGGTGGGCTGGTTAGCTGAGTACCTGATCTGATCACCCAGGGGTGGGCTGGTTAGCTGAGTACCTGATCTGATCCCCAGGGGTGGATTGGTTAGCTGAGTACCTGATCTGATCCCCAGGGGTGGACTGGTTAGCTGAGTACCTGATCTGATCACCCTGGAGTGGACTGGTTAGTTGAGTACCTGATCTGATCACCCAGGGGTGGGCTGGTTAGCTGAGTACCTGATCTGATCACCCAGGGGTGGGCTGGTTAGCTGAGTCCCTGATCTGATCACCCAGGGGTGGGCTGGTTAGCTGAGTACCTGATCTGATCACCCAGGGGTGGGCTGGTTAGCTGAGTACCTGATCTGATCCCCAGGGGTGGACTGGTTAGCTGAGTACCTGATCTGATCCCCAGGGGTGTGCTGGTTAGCTGAGTACCTGATCTGATCCCCAGGGGTGGACTGGTTAGCTGAGTACCTGATCTGATCCCCAGGGGTGGACTGGTTAGCTGAGTACCTGATCTGATCCCCAGGGGTGGGCTGGTTAGCTGAGTACCTGATCTGATCACCCTGGGGTGGACTGGTTAGTTGAGTACCTGATCTGATCACCCTGGGGTGGACTGGTTAGTTGAGTACCTGATCTGTTCACCCAGGGGTGGGCTGGTTAGCTGAGTACCTGATCTGATCCCCAGGGGTGGACTGGTTAGCTGAGTACCTGATCTGATCCCCAGGGGTGGGCTGGTTAGCTGAGTACCTGATCTGATCCCCAGGGGTGGACTGGTTAGCTGAGTACCTGATCTGATCCCCAGGGGTGGACTGGTTAGCTGAGTACCTGATCTGATCCCCAGGGGTGGACTGGTTAGCTGAGTACCTGATCTGATCCCCAGGGGTGGACTGGTTAGCTGAGTACCTGATCTGATCCCCAGGGGTGGGCTGGTTAGCTGAGTACCTGATCTGATCCCCAGGGGTGGACTGGTTAGCTGAGTACCTGATCTGATCACCCTGGAGTGGACTGGTTAGTTGAGTTCCTGATCTGATCACCCAGGGGTGGGCTGGTTAGCTGAGTACCTGATCTGATCACCCAGGGGTGGGCTGGTTAGCTGAGTCCCTGATCTGATCACCCAGGGGTGGGCTGGTTAGCTGAGTACCTGATCTGATCACCCAGGGGTGGGCTGGTTAGCTGAGTACCTGATCTGATCCCCAGGGGTGGACTGGTTAGCTGAGTACCTGATCTGATCCCCAGGGGTGGGCTGGTTAGCTGAGTACCTGATCTGATCCCCAGGGGTGGACTGGTTAGCTGAGTACCTGATCTGATCCCCAGGGGTGGACTGGTTAGCTGAGTACCTGATCTGATCCCCAGGGGTGGGCTGGTTAGCTGAGTACCTGATCTGATCACCCTGGGGTGGACTGGTTAGTTGAGTACCTGATCTGTTCACCCAGGGGTGGGCTGGTTAGCTGAGTACCTGATCTGATCCCCAGGGGTGGACTGGTTAGCTGAGTACCTGATCTGATCCCCAGGGGTGGACTGGTTAGCTGAGTACCTGATCTGATCCCCAGGGGTGGGCTGGTTAGCTGAGTACCTGATCTGATCCCCAGGGGTGGACTGGTTAGCTGAGTACCTGATCTGATCCCCAGGGGTGGACTGGTTAGCTGAGTACCTGATCTGATCCCCAGGGGTGGACTGGTTAGCTGAGTACCTGATCTGATCCCCAGGGGTGGACTGGTTAGCTGAGTACCTGATCTGATCCCCAGGGGTGGGCTGGTTAGCTGAGTACCTGATCTGTTCACCCAGTGCGGGCTGGTTAGTTGAATAACTGTACTTCTAAGTGCCTAAGTAAATACACCCCTGCGGTCAGAAGTGGAATGTCCCGGATTGGAAAGAAGCAGTACGTGTCACTCCCCTCCACTCTAACACCCACTCACCATAGTGCATTCAGCTGCAGTTACTTTCCTTTCTGTGCTGTCACTTGAGTGACAGCGCAGACACCCAATAGACACCCCCCAGCAGCAGCTTGGTCCCATCACCCTCCTCTTCACTGCGGGACTCTTGCTCTGACATTTGAGGGCGCAGGAGGTACATAAAGTGTTAACAAGAACAAAATGCAGGTGGATACCCTTTTTATGGCGAAGCTTTGTCTGGCAGTATGTCGCGCAATGCTTTCACGCAAACGCGCAGCCCATGTAAAAAACATCTTATGACAAAGTGGCAAGAGACTGGTTGGAGCAAACAATGGGCCTTATTTATGAGGCCGTGCGTCACTTTTACGCCACCGGTGCGTCACTTTTTGTAACGCACCAGCAGTGTAAAAAATGTGCCTTGTTGCCCCATATTTACAAAGTGACGCAACTAGGTAGATGCGTCACTTTGTAAACCCCTGCGCCACATTATACCTGCGCCAGGTATAATGTATGCAGGGGGGGCGTTCCGATGCAAGAAAGGGTCATGGAAGTGACGCAGTGAAATCTATGAGATTTCACTGCGTCACTTCTAGGATGCAAATGCGCCAATTTCTTACGCCTGCCTCACAGCAGGCGTAAGACTGACGCAGGCCCTTTCACATGGGGCTTGCCCCATGTGAAAGGACACATTGCTGCAGTTGCATCACTTTTGTGACACACTCCAGCAATGCGTCACTTTTGCGCCTACAGATACGTCAGAAATACTGACGTATCTGTAACTCCTTGCGCAATGATGCGTCATACTGTAAATATGACGCATCATTGGTGTCGCAAGGAAAGCGCAATGAAAAGCGACGCATCGCTGTTCTCACGGAGCGATGCATCACTTTTCATAAATGTGGCCCAATGTTTCTTGGAGAGATATTCTCACCATGAATCAGTGTCTTGTGTGCAAAACTTACCCAGGACTTGAGTAGGTTGTAATTTCAAGTAATTTCAAGGTTTACTCGAATTTTGTCCTCGTAATCCAGATCCCTTCCAGGCAGCTGCTGAGAGCCCACTCCCGGTGGCAGCGGGGGAGAGGGGGGGGGGGGGCATTACTGCTTCCGGAAAGGGCCTCCTCTCAGCCTCCACATTTTTTAATGCGATTTGCATCGCTGTAACAGGTAACAAAATAAAACAGGATAAGCAAAGTTGTGAGGTCACTGACCACTATTAGCTGAGACACATGTGTGGGTCTCAGGATAAGCACCAGAGATTCTGTGCTGTCCTGGAAGCTCCCAGGCAAGTTGGAAGTTTTTCCTCAATTTGCTTCTTTCTGCCACTAAGACCGTTGTATTTGCTGTTTACGTTGTATTATGAAAAATAGTGTGATTTTTCTATTTGTCTGACCGCTGCTACACCTTTCGTGCATCGTCAAAATTGTGAATGTTGCAAAAGCCCACATTTTTGCCTGTGGCAACATTTCCTGCCCAAAATGTTTTTTGACACAATTATGCTAAAAGAGGAATTTACCAATATTTCCTCACACAGAAATGTAAATTCAAAGAATTGTATTGCCTGCTTTTCTTAAATCATTGCAAACTGTTTGAAATTGACAAACTTTGCAAAATTGCAAAACCTTCATGACATTCTGGGAGGGACACCTCTGCAGCTTTGCAGTCCCTCGCCTTCTAAGTATTCTCACCCTCTGAAGCGACTGCTCCCTGGTGTCACCTGCTTTTAGCTGTCTCTAGGCCAAGGTTTCTTGTGGCCCATAAGTACCACCAGTATCCTGTTTCTGATGTAGGTAATGAAGTGTATTTAAAATGTACCTGGAGCCTGTGAGGTATCCTTACAGTGAATCTGTAAGAAATGGGATTATTGGTTGAGGGGGTGGAAGCCCCTCTCAGGCAACAAGCACTATCCTTGTCAGGGTGAACCACAGACGTCACTAAAGTAACCTGTGCTCAACCCTCTGGTAGCTTTGCACAAAGCAGCCAGGTTTAGCATAGAGGAAATGTGTAAAGTATTTATGCAAGACACAAACATTAATACATTGAAAACACAACATAAGAAAAATCCCAAACCTATTTAGCAAAATGGATTAAATGTTGATAGATAACATTATATCAACTAAGCATGGGCGGAAAATCCGTTTCGCTCGCGGATTTTCGGTAAATTCGCAATCCGCGAGATTCGCCAATCTCCCGCAAAATCCGCAAATCCGCGAGCAGCGGATTTTGCTCGCACTGCTCGCACTGTTCGCGTGAGTTCGCGGCTTCCCAGTACAACTTCGCGCCCCGCGAATAAGTCCAAAATTGCAGAAATACGATCTTAGCAAAACTGAAACTACTTACCAGGTTCAAAAGTTCAGGCTCATCATTAGTAGCCATTTCCTGTAGTGCTTCCTGAGGGGCCCCTCCAGAGTTCAGTTGCCAGTTGCAACTATTATGTGACCCTGCTCTGAACCTCAGAATAGTTACACATATGCCACAAAGGTCCTGAATTACAGCTAAGGGAGACAAGCAGGAGCCAGGCTGGAGGTTCAAATCCATTAATCAGCCCCTAATTCATTATTGTCAGTTGGGGCAGGGCAGGTGTTGTAACTAATTTTGCAACAATGAAAGCACTTAGCAAGTGCAAAAGATCACTAATCAGGAAGCACTAAGGAAGCAGGTGCCAGCTAAAAAAATATTCTGTGACACATTAATCAGCCCCAAATTAGTTCAGGTCACTTGAGGCAGGGAAGGTGTGCTTGCGTTGCCACAATAATGTACACTGACTGGACAACCAGAGGGTGCTGTGATGAAACAGAGGGTGGCATGGGTGGGCCAGAGGGTGGCATGAGTAGTCAGAGAGTGGCAGTGGTGACAGAGAGTGGCAGTGATGAAGAAGAGTGTCCCAAACAGGCTGGACACGTAGAAACAACAAGTTCGCGAAACTTGCGACCCGACAGGTAAGTTCGCAATTTGCGACATTGTACAAAACCCTCGCGAACTGGCAGAAACCCGCGCAAACACAAAAAAAAAAAAATCCGCAAATTCGCGAGAATTCGCGGATTTTGCGGATTGCGAGTTCCCAAATCCGCAAAATTCGCGAACGCGAGATTCGCAAAATTCGCCCATGCTTAATATCAACACCTGGTTGTGCTATACTAGGCAAAGTCATACATTCAGTCTGCTTGGAGTGTGGATCGGATACAGGGACCAGACTAGGCCCGCTGAAAAATGTACCTTGTCAAAGTCCGGCATGAAGAGTTCGATTCGCGATGGAAGAGGCTGCAGGGAGAAGGGGAGCATCGCAGATGGCTGTAGTGCTAAGAGCAGGCCGAATGGCACGGGCTGTCATCATTGTAGAACAATGAGGCTGGTAGGGCATCGCAGATGGTTGTTGCTGGAGCTTTGCGTTGGCAGCCGCCATGGGCTGTCATTGGAGCACAGAGTGCAGATCTCATATTTTTGCCCATAGCTGTCAGTGAAGTGTTTGGTTTACTGGAGTTTGGCAGTCATCACCGGTGAGAGTCTCGGAAGGATAAGACCTATTCACAGTCACGAAGAACCTAAAACATCAGGATTTTTCCTTGCCTTGAAGAGGAGTGCATCTGATGCAGCCAACGGCCAAGGACCAGGGGAGGCACCTCTTGGGGATAAGGGACTCATTCTAGCAGAGGCCAGCAGGGCTCAGACAGCTTCAGTAGAAGGTCCAGTTCCAGCTGGGCAGCTGGGCAGGTGCAGGTAGTGCTTTTGAGCTTGTTGTGCCCCTGTAGCTCAGACAGGTCAGCCAACTACCCTTGGAGTCCCCTGCCTAGGAAGAAAGGAGCAGTTCCAGTCTTTCTTCTCAGAGAGAAAGGCCGTCCTCAAGCAGCAGAGCTGTCCTCTGGGTGGCAATGCCGCCCTTCTTCTGTTATGTGTTAAGTCCAGGATTGTACCAAGGAGTGGCTCGGGAGGTCCAGTATGTATGTGATCCAGCGCGGCTCTCTAACAACCCCACTATTTACTCATCGGTGGGGCCCATAACACCGCAAGTTAAACATGCATCTACACATTACATCTGAATCAATGACAAAAGAGGTGGAGCTGCTGGTTAGCGGGGTACCTAGGATTTATACTAAGTACATTATATGCATTTACTTTATTCTATATATGCTAACATGTTACCTGGAAAACTCTACACCAACGCCCTCCACTATTTTGCCTATAGATCATCTAGCGCCAAAACCGAAATAATACCTCTCGGTAAAGGTACACTCTTTTCCCCTAAAGAGTGGTGGCCTCATAACTCTGAAGCACCACCAAGCGCGGTTGTGTCAGCCCGCAATCTGGGAGTTCAATTTGACGCTTCCCTCAGCTTCGATGAACATGTGCGAATCACCGCAGGACGCTGTTTCAGCTTAATCAGGCAACTAAAGAAATTCTTTAATTTCTTGCCCATCTCAGCCAGGAAATCAGTCGCGGTTGCGCTCATCCTTTCCCGGCTGGATTATTGTAATGGCCTCCTAGCAGGCATTAAGAAGTCCTCACTAAAAAAATTACAAACCGTTCAACATGCAGCGGCCAGGCTCGTCCTGAAACTCCCCCGTAGGTCTTCGGCCACTGCAGCCCTTAACGCACTCCATTGGCTGCCCCTCCACAAGAGAATCTTGTTTAAGCTTTTAGTCACCGTCTTTAAAGCTAACAAGTGTACGGGCCCTGCTTACCTGATCAAACGCTTTCAGCATTATACCCCAACTCGCTGCTTGAGGTCATCAGGCGCTAATTTCATCTCTGAACCCCGAATCAAATTAAAAACAAAGGGTGGAAAGACCTTTTCATTCCTTGCTGCTAGGGCATGGAATCGCCTCCCCCCTAATCTTAGTCATGCCCCCTCAGAAAGCCTGTTCAGGAAATCCCTGAAGACGTGGATTTACTCTCAATCCGACTCCTCAGTTCTTGCAGCCATCTGATCCATGCTATCCAAGTAGATCTGCTGTGGGTGCAGCGCCAAGATGCTCCCTCCGGAGCGAAAGAAGCGCTTTACAAAAAACCATAAATATCAAATATCAAATAGTAGAAGTTAGTTGATGGAGATCAAGGCCAGCTTAATCATAGTAATCCACATAAACGTTAACACTTTATTTTATCATGACATTTTAATTAAATAAAACCACAACTCAAGTTTAAATTTTAATATTTATCTTTATATATTCATTCAGGAAACGTAAATCTTAGTTTATTCAAACAAGTAAGAATTTAGCCATTTATTTAGTACATGTTGAAAAAATGAAAATTGGAAATCATATTACCTAGCTCTGTTACAAAGAAATAACAGAGTTGCACGAGTCTCAATCTGCCTCTCCATTCTCCTCAACGTCTCAAAGCAAAATCTCTGCATTCAGTCATCTTCATTGCTCCAAAAATTAAAGTCCAAAATATTTCAAAGTCTCTAGCATCATAAAAATAGTTCAAACCGACAGCATGTCGTGGTGCAAAATAATTCCAAGGAGCAAACTTTTTTTACCCTTTTCGAACAAGATCTTTTGTACCCTTTTTCACTAACTATCTGACTAACATTGAAACTTTTAGGGTCCATAGTTCATTCTGATTGGTCCAAAATGTGGGGTGATAACAATCACCTCATCCATCCTTGGCAGAACCCGTTTTCCAAAATGCATAGTCATTCTCATCCTTTCACATGGATGTCTTCTCCGTTTTATACTTTGTCATTCAGTTCAACTGCAACATGGTTTTCCGCTCCCATATTCTCAGATGCAAAACAGCTCTTGGCAACCTCTTGCACTCTCAGGTCAAGCTGACCTTGGCATTGCTCACTTGATGTACTAGGTTTTCAGCTGATTTACCCATTTGTCTCCAGCGCATGAGTAAAGGCTCTCTCTTTTTCAGGCTAACACAGCAACAGCAGCCATTTACAGGACCCTAGCCACATAGGCCTCAATGAGAACAAGGGTGAAAACAAACACAAGAGAATGTTAAAAGATAGAATTATAGTTTTCACTGTTAACCTCCCACCACTCTCATATTCCCTATTAGTAAGTTACCTGGCGGAAGCATACATATAGCTTCATTTACTTACCAAACACATTTATTTATTTTTTGCTGCGATAAGGCATACATAGAAGCAAAACAAACATGCTGTTTTCGTATCATAGCACTATATCAGTATGACTCAATCACAATTGTTAATAAATTAGTCTTTGCAATCAGCGGTTAATACCCACGTGTAATATTGATGTCTAAATGCAATTTTGTTGGTTAATTTTCATGCTTCAAACAATTGTTCTCATTATAGTTATGCGAGTATAACTTCACCGGGGGTACACAACAAATTTTGTCTCACCCCTGCTCCATCATATGCCTCGTACTAGTCTCTGTGCATGGTGGAAATACCCTGTTCTACCCTCACATCCGACTCTGGAAATTTCTTTCCTCCCCCTGTCAAGGGTCCAAGAAGTTTGGGGTCAGGGTCCTTTGTGTGTGCTGGAAGCAAACCTTTTTAAGAGTAAGTGGGGCAAGAACAGCTCTGTCCCACCCATCCTGCCATGATGGCCCATTTTCTGTTCTCACTTAAGACACTTCTGGTCACTGTCTGGCAGGAATACACAAGACTACAAAAGCAGTCAGTGACCCAGGATGTTGTTGGAAAGCATAAATGCTGAGGACAAGAAAATGGCAACTTTATAAAAAAGTGGCAATTTCAGAATTGTGACTTAAAATCAACTTTACAATTAAAGAGGACCTTAAATTACAAGCAATTTGAGTCTAAACAGTATATCTCCGAATGCTTTCAATTCAAAGTTATTATGTATTAAATGTACTAGGTAACCCAGTGTTAGATAATGGGAGAGTTATGCATTATAGTAGTGAAAAACGACTTCAGGGGTTTTCACTACCAGGGCGTGTAAAATTTAAACCTACATGTCTACTTTTCAAATACAATGCACCCTGCACTCTGAACCTTTAGGGACTGCCTTAGGGGCAACCAATATGTATAAAAAACAAGGTTGAGGCCTGGCAAAAGGTTTATTTTGCCAGGTCGAAATGGCAGTTTAAAACTAGACTACAGACTGCAGTGGCAGGCCTGAGACATGTTGCAAAGGGCTACTATTAGGGAGCTACAGCCCCCCCAGTAGCCTTTAATTTACAGGTTCAAGGAACAGGCAGTACTTGGACTTAAATGTAATTTAAATGTGCCAATTAGGTATACGGAGAGAGCATAGGCACTTTAGCACTGGTAATCAGTGGTAAAGAGCACAGCTTCCTAAAGAAAACAAAAATGAATTCAGCAAAACAGGAAGGGAAAATGCATAGCAAGTGAGCTGCCTGTAAAATCTACCTGTACAGAGTACTTCAAACTCTCCTTACAGACTGTGCTTTATGGCCAATACATCTCTCCCCGGCACTATACTCTGTCATTGGGGCATGACTCCCCAACCTGTTCTGTTCTCACATTCAAATTACACAAAACCAGGAGTGGAGGAACCAAGGGAAGTTTAAAGACCTGCAGGGATAGTTTCCTAGAACAACTATTGTATAACACCTTGTTATCAGCGGGTCTCGCAGGCTTCATCGAAACATCAAAGAGCTATGACACAAGCACAAGAACTCTCAATCATTCACTGAGGAAAGTCCTTAAAAAAGGACGAAATCCCATCACCCACCGAGGGGGCATGCTGCATCATCTGGGATTTCTTGTCTTGGCTGCAACACCTAGTCCAACCAAGGGCTACAACCACCTCACTGTTAGGGAGGAGCTCAGGGATGTTTTTGAGATGCTATTCTTGTATAAGATCTACTAAAATTCAGGAGATGTAAAGTACCTGATGTCCGAATGACAGCCGCAGTGCAAAACATGAAATGTGTGTAAAACTAACTACCAAGAGAAAAACGACATTTTTTAGTTAACTCTTGGTGTCAGGATTAAAAATAGTGCATGTGTGGTTTGAAAATAATAACCACATCTGTCCATGTATCAGGTCTACATGTTTCGGCAATATGACCTAAAAAGTGTCTCGGCCTTCCACAGGACCTTCGATATTATATGCTTGTAGGACTTGACCTATTTAGCTAAAGTTCCCTAAACTTTTTGCTTTCCCCCTAGACTGTTATCCTGACATAGAGTTGCCAATTTGGATGCTTTGAGTACTATGTAAAGTGTAATGGTAATTGGTTGGCCATGATTGATGTTTGCCTTACTTGCAAAGTCTCTAGTGATGTGCACTGTGTGTGCCAGGGTTAGTAATGCAAAGGCGCGCGGAGAAGGGAACTCAGGCCTGCAGTGTAGGGCCTGCGCACAGTTTGCTAAGTTAGCATGTTATCCTGACAAGTGCAGCCACCTGTTAGGCCTTACGTTCCCTTTTTCATACACATTGGGCAGCCCTGTGGTAGGTCCTGGGTATCCCCTGGGCAGAGTGCAGTTTTACATAAAAGGCAGGACACATACTAAGGTGTGTGAACAGCTATGCTCTCGCAACTATAAACAAGTGTTCTACAATTCAGTACAATAGACAGGTATCAAAAAATGAAATAACATAGAAGCAGATCCTTTGGTGTGTTTCTTGTCCCAGCAGGGTGAAGATTTATTAGATCCAGACTTGAGGAATATCAGTAAGCCGACACGTGTTTCGTCGTGTGCCGTTGAGTCAACACGACTCTTCAGGGCTGGTGGTACAAAGCACAGTGTGTACAAATTTACTGGTACGTCATCTCGAAAAATTGGACTGCATATGGTGACTTGAAGTGCATCACGCATGCAGTAGTGGTGTGCGTATCCAGTTGCACAGAGAGTGGGTGTGAAGGGTGATGACGTTCAGAACACTAAGAGTGTCACACTCTGAGGAAGTGAGTGGTTTTCCTTGAGTGGTGGTGCCTTAGGTGTGAAGTTGATGGCATTCAGTTGACTATTGTGGCAAGCGTTCACGTGCACACGGTGGTCCTGCCTATCTAGGGTTACAGAGTGGTGAGATAAATTTGTGAGGGCAAGCAAAAGTGAAGTGAAAGTTTTGTCGGTGACAAGTTCATAACGAAGTGTGTGAATATCATTTGTGGTCTAAAATGACTGCGTGGTATTTAAAGCGATATCTATGGTGATGTATTAAGATGCATGCTCTCTCTAAGAGGTTTAGTTGTTTACCTTTAAACTCAACTCCTGGATGTGGGTTGAGTATGGTCTGGAAGTTATGGCAATATTCCATGTAGGTGGATTAGAGAGAGACTACAAAGGCGAGAGGAGAAGAGAAAATAACATCAGGAAGGCATAAAATGAGGAATGTGAGAGAACCTATCAATGGATGATTACATTGAAAATAAAACAAAATAACCAGGACACTGTATTAGGAGTATCCTTACCACTGGGATTATTTACATTCGAATATCTTGGTAGGTAGTGGTGGACTATCCCGTGGATTTAGAGGCAAGATCGCGTTCTATCAGCTCTGTTACGCCCTTTTTGGGTGTGTCAGAGACTTCAGGTTAAAGACGCTATGCAAAAAGAAATAAAGTGAAGCAACACGATCAGTGAACCTGAGGTGGCATACTATTTACCTCAATACGTTTTTCAGTACAATTGCTAGGAGAAATTGAAGGCCAAAGATACGTTCAGTACCTGAGTATTGTTGTATTTCAGGTGTTGACCGGGAGGGGATCCATAAAGTAGAAAACCTCGGAAAAAGGGTGCGTTTTCTGGTTGGCGGTAAGCTAAACTAAACAAAGGTAGTGTGTACACTTACGAAGTATAGTGGAGAAGAGGAAAATAATGCCGCTTGGCATACTTTATTCATAATTGCCAAGATACTTATTATTAGATATATGCACGGTGCTCTCATGTCGGCATTATGTGTAGTCAAGAATGGTGTGTCTATATCTAATGTACTCACAAGGGAGAAAGTAGATATTACCCATTAGAAAACATTACTGTGTTTATCTTTTATATGCCGGTGAGATCTTAAGTAGAAATTATTCACATGGTGCTATTGGTATCGATAGGTGGGTGGAAGATACCCGAGATAGGTGTGTATGCCTACCACTGTTCTTGAGTGTCTTATAGGATTATATGTTACTGCAGAAGGTGATTCGATAGGGTGACAATCCACCAAGTGAGGGTGCATTCACATCGTTGTGAGAAGGTGACTTCCTAGATCACATTAATGTAGTTTTACAAAAAACCAAATTGCAAGCGGCATTATTTTCCTCTTCTCCACTATACTTCGTAAGTGTACACACTACCTTTGTCCATAACAACTGGTCAACACGCGATACATCCAGTATTAACATTTCCCCACGCTAAGATGGCGGCCACTTTTCGCACTTCCCAACCAACCGGCATTTTCTATGTTTAGTTTTCCTACATAGCGTCATTTCCTCCTCCGGCCCGGGGTCCGCTCACGACAGACGGCCACCGGGAATCAACGGAGGAGGGATACCGAACTATAGGTAAGTCGCCGCCCGCTCCCTCTTATAACTAGATTTTAAATAGAATTGAGCTCACAGATAGACGCGAATTGGCGACCTCATTTGTAATAATTGCACGCTATCTTCCAAATCCTTACAGCTTACCGCCAACCAGAAAACGCACCCGTTTTCCGAGGTTTTCTACTTTATGGATCCCCTCCCGGTCAACACCTGAAATACAACAATACTCAGGTACTGAACGTATCTTTGGCCTTCAATTTCTCCTAGCAATTGTACTGAAAAACTTATTGAGGTAAAGACGATGTATGCCACCTCAGGTTCACTGATCGTGTTGCTTCACTTTATTTCTTTTTGCATAGCGTCTTTAACCTGAAGTCTCTGACACACCCAAAAAGGGCGTAACAGAGCTGATAGAACGCGATCTTGCCTCTAAATCCACGGGATAGTCCACCACTACCTACCAAGATATTCGAATGTAAATAATCCCAGTGGTAAGGATACTCCTAATACAGTGTCCTGGTTATTTTGTTTTATTTTCAATGTAATCACCCATTGATAGGTTCTCTCACATTCCTCATTTTATGCCTTCCTGATGTTATTTTCTCTTCTCCTCTCGCCTTTGTAGTCTCTCTCTAATCCACCTACGTGGAATATTGCCATAACTTCCAGACCATACTCAACCCACATCCAGGAGTTGAGTTTAAAGGTAAACAACTAAACCTCTTAGAGAGAGCATGCATCTTAATACATCACCATAGATATCACTTTAAATACCACGCAGTCATTGTAGACCACAAATGATATTCACACACTTCGTTATGAACTTGTCACCGACAAAACTTTCACTTCACTTTGCTTGCCCTCACAAATTTATCTCACCACTCTGTAACCCTAGATAGGCAGGACCACCGTGTGCACGTGAACGCTTGCCACAATAGTCAACTGGATGCCATCAACTTCACACCTAAGGCACCACCACTCAAGGAAAACCACTCACTTCCTCAGAGTGTGACACTCTTAGTGTTCTGAACGTCATCACCCTTCACACCCACTCTCTGTGCAACTGGATACGCACACCACTACTGCATGCGTGATGCACTTCAAGTCACCATATGCAGTCCAATTTTTCGAGATGACGTACCAGTAAATTTGTACACACTGTGCTTTGTACCACCAGCCCTGAAGAGTCGTGTTGACTCAACGGCACACGACGAAACACGTGTCGGCTTACTGATATTCCTCAAGTCTGGATCTAATAAATCTTCACCCTGCTGGGACAAGAAACACACCAAAGGATCTGTTTCTATGTTATTTCATTTTTTGATACCTGTCTATTGTACTGAATTGTGGAACACTTGTTTATAGTTGCGAGAGCATAGCTGTTCAATTGTCGTATAGTCTCTGACTTTTTAGACGGTTAAGGGTGTTTTTCCGTCTGCTCTTTACGCACTACATAGTCACCAATTTCGAAATACACACATTAACGTTAAATTTGAGGCAGCGCGCCCATGACATCTGAATTCTAAAAAATACCCCCAAGTAGTTTACCTTTATCTCCTCAGATAGGGTGCCTCCACGTTTCTAACTAATTATTGCCTATACTTCTAGTTTTTACCTGTCCGTCATACTATGGACAGAGATAAGGCAGCAGCAGATCTCTTTGAGAACCTGGCCAAAGGCATGCCCACACACCAGGCATCGGCCATGGCAGGCCCTGCACGTATAGAGGGTTTAAGAGACAAGTTCTTCAAATTGGAGAAACTCAAGAAACAAGAGAACTCCCGTTGGTGGGACGGAGCGACTCTAAAACACTATCTAAAGCTTAAATTGGTCCCTAGAGGACTGAGGTCCCAAATCTTTCCAACTTACGATGATCTAGACAGAGATCTTATGATCAAATGGGAAGACTCACTCAATCAGAATTCCATTACACTCATGGACATTCTTATCGAGAGTGCTGACCGCAAAACCGCAAAATTACAGGCAGAAATCTCTATTGTGGAACAGGAGATAAAAGATTTAAACAAACCTGAAGCCACAGTCAAAAATTACACCCTACTAGATGAGATTCTTCTCAAGCGTCAGACAGAAATAAAGAACAGGAAGGCACGTCAGATCAAAAGGGACGAGGCAGACTACAAAAATGGTAGAATCTATACCTTTGACCGTAAATATGATTCCCTGATCCCCAAACCCAAAACAGGCCCACAGTCTGTCAGAACCACAACTACCAGTTCCGTTAATTCCAGCACCACGTCCCTGAGCTCTACTGGGCTCAGTGACATTGAAAATGAAATCCTAGCAAATTCAGAACCTCACAGTTCAACCTTTTTTTTAGAAATGGAACGGGTGAGGAAAGGCAGCAGAACCCAACCACCAAGAACCGTCATAGACCCAAACCCCACAGGGGCAAACGCAGGAACAAGCTAGGACTATCGCAGGAAACTGAGGTCAGGGACACAGAAGAATTAGTTACACCAAGTGACAAAGTACAAGTCATCAATCTGTCCTCATTTTCCTTGACACCTGATATGGTCTCCCTTTTGAGTAGGGGTCTTAACTTTAATCCCTATGCCACCGGTGATATGTGCCAGACCAAGATAGATGTCTTTAAATTCATTCGTAACCTTAAACTAAAAAAACACTTTGCTGGATCACAGAACATACAGTGTTAACCTAGACACACTCCGAATGTTTTTGATGATGTTTCTCTGACCATTAAAGATGTGCAATCCACACACTTGCTTCTTTCTTTGACAGATAGGGAAGACAGTCCTCTTGAAATGGAAAAACTACTAGAGGACCTCGATGTTGAAACTGACTACAGCATGGCTAGTGGCTTAAAAAGTAAATCTAAATGGACACCCACGTTACCAGGTGGTAATGTGATTGACAATTTTCATAGACATGTCCTTGAAGATCTGAACAGAGTCAACTCCAAAAACTTAAACACCAAGTTTTAATACAAAGACAACCTAACTAAAGGGGAACGGCTAGCACTCTCCACGTTAAGTGACAATCCAAATATCATCATCAGGGAGGCGGACAAAGGGGGCAATGGGGTGGTCATGGATCTGATTGACTACAACAACGAGATCCAGGGCCAACTTAACGATAACTCTTGCTATGAGTTACTCAATCATAACCCCATTGGTCCACTAACACTTTTAATCAACGGACTCTTACTCACCTGGAAACAATCTGGTCTTCTGGATGATAATGAGTACCTATACCTCAAAGTCTTCAGACCCACGTATCCGTGGTTGTATACGTTACCTAAAGTCCACAAGAAACTACCTTTCCCTCCAGGGAGACCGATAGTCTCGGGGATCGGAGGTCCCACTGAAAGAATCGCAGAGTATGTGGATCTTTTCTTGGGGCCTCTGGTCAGAAATCTTCCGTCTTACATACAAGCCTCTAAACACATCTTAAGCATCATGGCAGACATGGAGTGGCAACAAGGCACCATGTTAGTAACCCTAGATGTGGTGTCTCTTTACACCATTATCAATCCGGAACTAGGTCTAGAAGCCATTACTAAACTCTTATCTAACCGACCGGCTTCTCTCTGGGCACACACTAATATGCTACTACACATGATGAGGATCATTCTGGAAAACAACTTTTTCATTTTTGATCGGAAATGGTATCGGCAAAAAAAGGGAGTAGCCATGGGCTCCAAATTCTCACCCTCCTTCGCTAATCTCTTTATGGGGGCGTTGGAGGCTGACTTGATTTGGGGTACCAAGGGAATTCAATACATCGACTCCATAGTGTTTTGGGGTCGATACATTGACGATTGCTTTCTGCTTTGGTCAGGCTCTGAAGAACTTCTCCAATCCTTTTTTGAACACCTAAACAACAATACATGGGAAATGAGCTTCACCATGAAACACAGCCTTACTAGTATGGAGTTCTTAGATTTGGACTTCTACATAAAAGATAACAAGATACACTCCAAACTTTTCAGAAAGCCAACGTCCTGCAACTCTATACTCCATGCCTCCAGTTTTCACCCTGAACATCAGTTACGCTCCATCCCATATGGAGAATTCTTAAGAGCCAAACGTAACTGTAGTGAATCCATTGAGTTCGAGAAATGCATCTCAAATATGAGAGACAGATTTCTAAGACGAGGGTACTCGAAATCATCCCTCAAAACAGCAGAACAAAAAACCAGAACCATCCCGAGACCTGACTGTCTGAAAACACGCACGGAGACAGAGTCCTCCGGACAACAAATCAGACTGATAACTGAGTACAATGCACTTAACTACACCACCAAAAAGAGCTTCAACAAACACTGGAAACTGCTAAAAGAGGATCCCGTGCTCAAGGAGTTCCTTCCAGACAGACCTGCCATTACGTACAAAAAGGGTTTCACTCTGAAAAACAAACTGAGCCCCACGGTGCCCCCTAACACTGGGGCGCAAGATTGGCTATCCACAAGAGGTCTGGGTTTCTACAAATGTGGTTCATGTTCCATGTGTATCTGGGGGAAACATGGCACCACAACTTTCAAGGGTCCGGAAGGGACCATGTACAAAATCAAACACAATATCACTTGTCTGACCAAATTTGTTGTCTACATAATTGAATGTAAATGTGGCAAAATCTATGTTGGCAGTACCATCAGGGCACTTAGAGAAAGAATTGCAGAACACATGAGGGCCATACAAAAAAGAGACCCGAGGTACCCAGTAGCCCTACACGTAGAGGAGTGCCAACCTCTAGAGGATGACTTCAAAGTGCGTGTTTTTGGTATCGACATGATTCCCCTCAATATCCGAGGGGGCAATAGAGAACTGACACTCAGACGTAGAGAGGCCACATGGATCATGCGCCTACAGAGCGTGGAACATGGGCTAAACTACGACCCTGAGCTTCAATATTTTCTAGGTAACTAATGAGTTACCTGTGGGGATCCCATCTTTTGAAAAGCAATAATATCTACCTCTAGATACTGACACAACTCCCATGAAACAACCACAGACACTCTGTTGTACAAAGATCTACATCGTTTGGGATAAAAATGCAACAAAATAATGCACGTTTTGCAATTTATACAAACGCTTCTATAATGTTAATCTGTAACCATACATGTCAATTTTGAATGCTCTATAACCTATTACATGTACGAAATGAGGCTACTATCTTATGAACTACCATAATCGCTGAGATTGGACAAAAAAAGATGCAATTTGGTTTTATGTAATCTATATTAATGTGATCTATGGAGTCACCTTTTCACAACAATGTGAATGCACCCTCACTTGTTGGATTGTCACACTGAAATGGGACCAGTGTCTCATGATCTATATGAATTGCCGATGAGATTGGACAAAAAAGATGCAATTTGGTTTTTTGTAAAACTACATTAATGTGATCTAGGAAGTCACCTTCTCACAACGATGTGAATGCACCCTCACTTGGTGGATTGTCACCCTATCGAATCACCTTCTGCAGTAACATATAATCCTATAAGACACTCAAGAACAGTGGTAGGCATACACACCTATCTCGGGTATCTTCCACCAACCTATCGATACCAATAGCACCATGTGAATAATTTCGACTTAAGATCTCACCGGCATATAAAAGATAAACACAGAAATGTTTTCTAATGGGTAATATCTACTTTCTCCCTTGTGAGTACATTAGATATAGACACACCATTCTTGACTACACATAATGCCGACATGAGAGCACCGTGCATATATCTAATAATAAGTATCTTGGCAATTATGAATAAAGTATGCCAAGCGGCATTATTTTCCTCTTCTCCACTATACTTCGTAAGTGTACACACTACCTTTGTCCATAACAACTGGTCAACACGCGATACATCCAGTATTAACATTTCCCCACGCTAAGATGGCGGCCACTTTTCGCACTTCCCAACCAACCGGCATTTTCTATTTTTAGTTTTCCTACATAGCGTCATTTCCTCCTCCGGCCCGGGGTCCGCTCACGACAGACGGCCACCGGGAATCAACGGAGGAGGGATACCGAACTATAGGTAAGTCGCCGCCCGCTTCCTCTTATAACTAGATTTTAAATAGAATTGAGCTCACAGATAGACGCGAACTGGCGACCTCATTTGTAATAATTGAACGCTATCTTCCAAATCCTTACAGCTTACCGCCAACCAGAAAACGCACCCGTTTTCCGAGGTTTTCTACTTTATGGATCCCCTCCCGGTCAACACCTGAAATACAACAATACTCAGGTACTGAACGTATCTTTGGCCTTCAATTTCTCCTAGCAATTGTACTGAAAAACTTATTGAGGTAAAGACGATGTATGCCACCTCAGGTTCACTGATCGTGTTGCTTCACTTTATTTCTTTTTGCAAAGCGTCTTTAACCTGAAGTCTCTGACACACCCAAAAAGGGCGTAACAGAGCTGATAGAACGCGATCTTGCCTCTAAATCCATGGGATAGTCCGCCACTACCTACCAAGATATTCGAATGTAAATAATCCCAGTGGTAAGGATACTCCTAATACAGTGTCCTGGTTATTTTGTTTTATTTTCAATGTAATCATCCATTGATAGGTTCTCTCACATTCCTCATTTTATGCCTTCCTGATGTTATTTTCTCTTCTCCTCTCGCCTTTGTAGTCTCTCTCTAATCCACCTACGTGGAATATTGCCATAACTTCCAGACCATACTCAACCCACATCCAGGAGTTGAGTTTAAAGGTAAACAACTAAACCTCTTAGAGAGAGCATGCATCTTAATACATCACCATAGATATCGCTTTAAATACCACGCAGTCATTTTAGACCACAAATGATATTCACACACTTCGTTATGAACTTGTCACCGACAAAACTTTCACTTCACTTTTGCTTGCCCTCACAAATTTATCTCACCACTCTGTAACCCTAGATAGGCAGGACCACCGTGTGCACGTGAACGCTTGCCACAATTGTCAACTGAATGGCATCAACTTCACACCTAAGGCACCACCACTCAAGGAAAACCACTCACTTCCTCAGAGTGTGACACTCTTAGTGTTCTGAACGTCATCACCCTTCACACCCACTCTCTGTGCAACTGGATACGCACACCACTACTGCATGCGTGATGCACTTCAAGTCACCATATGCAGTCCAATTTTTCGAGATGACGTACCAGTAAATTTGTACACACTGTGCTTTGTACCACCAGCCCCGAAGAGTCGTGTTGACTCTACGGCACACGACGAAACACGTGTCGGCTTACTGATATTCCTTAAGTCTGGATCTAATAAATCTTCACCCTGCTGGGACAAGAAACACACCAAAGGATCTGCTTCTGTGTTATTTCATTTTTTGATACCTGTCTATTGTACTGAATTGTGGAACACTTGTTTATAGTTGCGAGAGCATAGCTGTTCAATTGTCGTATAGTCTCTGACTTTTTAGACGGTTAAGGGTGTTTTTCCGTCTGCTCTTTACGCACTACATAGTCACCAATTTCGAAATACACACATTAACGTTAAATTTGAGGCAGCGCGCCCATGACATCTGAATTCTAAAAAATACCCCCAAGTAGTTCATACTAAGGTGTGTGTTATGTCCTGACAGTGAAAAACACTCCATTTTGTTTTTCACTGCATAGGACACAGGACAGATTGGGGAAGACTGGGTGTTGTGTTTGTTAGCCTAGTTTCCTATAAGTTCAAAATGGAGAGGTGAAATTTAGTATTTATGAACTCACTGTGTCATTACATTTCTTTCTGTGAAAGTGTTTTTTTCACCGTGTGTTCAGAAACCACTCTTTTAGAAAGTGGCTGAGTTCTGTGCTTTAAGCATTTCTGTGTGTCTCTGCTGAATGTGGATTGACTGTCTGGATCTGAGAGGTGAGAGGAGCTGGGAAAGGTCTAGACCCAGGGAGGGGTTGAGATGGCACCAGGCTGCCCGGCATCTGGAGAGTAGGGGGGAGGAGAAGCCTGGGAGGTGAAAAGGCCTGGGCTGGTGCTATAAACCAATTGACCTATCTCCTGCTGAGTGATTAAGGATCCAGACCCCCAGTATCAAAGGGAAAAAGGTGACACTGGAAGGGAGACACCCAGATCTGATTTAGGCATGGGTCAGGGACCCCTGAGCACAACGAACATCAAAGACATGAAGGGGTATAACTAAGAGAACTGAAACTCTTAGAATTTGGTGTAATTTTGAATTGCAAAATGGACAGGTTGAGTCTGCAAAGGCTTTGACCTATTTAGTGGTCAAAGAGAACCTCTGCCCGTGCTGTGTCCTGAACCCCAATGGCCCCAGGTGAGCTGACTCGCTGTTTGGAAATACAGGAACATACAAGTTTCTGGAGAAGTCCCTAGCAACATGGTGTGCACGTGATTTTGCAGCCTGAGACCCTTGTAAGTTGTGCCTTGTGAACGTGGGCACACAGGAGTAAACTCAGTCTCGGATGCGCAGGGTGAATGTCGTGGTGCAGCCAAGGCATTGGTGAAGAGCTCCTGGTCATCGTGTTCCCCGGATAAGAGGTGAGACTCGGACGCGCTTAGTGCGTGTCTTGATGCAGCCGAGGCGTTGGTGAAGAGCGCCTGGTCATCGTGTGCACTGGGAGAAGAGGTGAGACTCAGATGCGCAGGGTGCGTGTTGCGGTGCAGCCAAGGCATTGGTGAAGAGCGCCTGGTCATCGTGTGCACCAGAGAAGAGGCGAGCCTCGAGCACTCAAAGTGTGTGTCGAGGCGCAACCAGAGGTGCTGGTGAGGAGTGCCTGGGTAGTGTGTGCACTGAAATCAATGTAAGTCTCCACAGTGCTGAGTGCAGGTCTTGGTGTCCACTGAGACCGCCTGAAGGAGGGCCAGGTCATTGGGCCCTCGGAGTAAAACAGTAGTGGCCCGGACCGGCAACCCCGGAGGAGCTGAGGCGACGGCCCGAGCACACCGTGACCATTGACGGAGTTCCGGATCAAGGCCCAAGTCACTGAAGGAGGAGAGGAGAGTGGAGTAGCACCCCCCCAGGCAACGTGGATCACCACCTGGGGTGGGGTGGTGTGCGGGCTCGGAGGGACACGCTCTCGGCCTCTCGCTTCTGTCAGCTGCACGAGCCTATTGCTTCCGCTCAGATCGAGGCCCGTGCTGGCCCGAAGAGGGGCAGTAGTGGGGCTGGAGTGCGAATCAGTACTTTTTTGTCATCATTGATCCATGTTGGGGGCAACTGTTAACGGAGCACCTAGACTGTCGCATTACACTTTGCATTATTGCTGCTAACGAACTATTGAACTGTCGTATGACGCCTGACCTTATTTGTGTCTGACAAACTACATGCTTGGTGTGCTACGCACTGCGTTATTTTTCACTTGCAGAGTACATGATTATAACGTGGCGCATTGCATTATTTCTTCATTGCAGAGTTCATGATTGTAGTGTGACGCATTGCTTTGTTTCTTCCTTGAACAGGGCATGCTGGTAGTGATACCCATTGCATTATTCCTTCTATTGCAAGGTACATGACTGTGGCATTACTTAAGGCATTGTTTCTCTATTGCACTGTAGAGGAGTATATCGTTACGCATTGCAGTATTTCTTTTCTTTTGCAGCATGTGTGATTCTAGCAATACGACCTGCCTAACCTTTTGGAAATGGTTAGAAGTAAGCTTAACTGTTGGTTAGAAGCAGTGATTGGGATTACAACCTACCAATCCACTGGAAGGAATACTACCCATTATTATATGTTGTTTTTGTATCTTGTGGTCATATAGTATATCTTCTTATATAAAGATTATACTCGTTTTATAAAAACGTGTGTGGAGTCTATTTGTGGTGACATCATTGGGTTGCTGTGAATGTGGTTGCACATACTGTACACTCATGCCTTGGAGATAAGCCAGGCTGCTCGTGCCAAGCTACGAAGGCGGTGAGCAGGGCTAGCTCAGACGCTGCCCTTACTTAGCCTAACGTTGAAACGAGGGGGTCCGGATCTCGCACTTGGCGACAGGGGGGCGGGACAGGGACTCCCGCCTCCAGCATTTGGTGGCCGCGGTGAGGGATACGGACCCCCACTCCCAAAAATTCTACTGCGTGATGAAATGAAAACAATAAGTGTAACTCAAATGTGATTTGAAACAAATACAACCTAAAACACCAGAAAGTTCCCTTGTGTTGGAAAACGATGAACTGGTGATGCCTGTGGGAAAAACCGAGAAAGTGATCAAAATGCCTTATTCTTATCAGCTTATACTCAGTGAGTCATTAGTACTCATCTGTGCGTTTATTGAAGTTGAATTTGTATGAAGTGAACTTACCCTTAGAGAAGGAGTATGAAACCTCACCTCACCTGGCAACAGTTCAGGATGGGAGGCACCGCTCGAGAGAAAAAAGGTTGGCAGGGATCAGACACAAAATTATAAACAAGTCTACCCGCAGCTTAGTGAATTTGTAATCAATTTGTTCACATTGTAATTTCTATCCAGTATCGAATGCGGGAATTCATAGAAATTACCACGGTCATACAAAGTTTAACACGTATATATATTCCCAGTCAAGGTGTGATGTGCTAAGAGTTTATTACATGTGTTTCCAAGCTTATAACAGCAAAATGCTGTACAAAGATGAAACTGTTACGGTACAACCCATTGCTTTGTACCAATCGAAAGCTTGGGAGTAAAGGAATATTACAGTGCAGTGTGGATTACTCCTTTATGAAGCCATACAGAAGGTAAGCTCAAAGCCTAAGATTTATGTAAGCGCATTTGTCGTAGTCTATGGTTCTATATTATATGCCAAAAAATCATCTGGCGCCAAAACATACTGGTGAGCTTGTGCCGTATACTGGGTATTCATATACGTGCCTCCCAAGGTTATAGAAACCAGTAGTATGGGTCTCATGTTTTACATGTCCCACACACCACCGGTATCCAACAAGAAAAACCGTCAGTCGCCAGACTAGCTATATAATTAATTTAGAAATTGCCCCAAATAATGTTTCTAAATGGAAGATTAGTGCATATTTTACAGGCTCTTCTCACCTGCTGGTATCTATCAAGAAAGAATCAAAGTAAAAACAACAGTTACCAGACCAGAATTACAATTCAATTAGACATTTCCCCAGAGTAGCGTTTTAACCCCTTGCATGCTCACGACGGCCCCCGGCCGTCATGCGTCACAGTGGGCGTGTGCGGAGGACGTCCGGGGGCCATCCGAATCCCGCCCACTTTTTAAAAAAAAAACTACACTGCGCGAACATTTGCAGTGCATTGAAAGGGGTTAAATGGAACCGGTGGCGTAACTAACGCATAGTATAAGGATTCTTCCTATGTGCTTACCTGTCCGTCGGTACCCTGGGCTTCAAGAAGCAGCAACCGGAGGTAACAAGCGGTAGGTTAGAATGAGTTTTATATACCCCGTCTGTGGCAGCCCCGCTCCGGTGTTCCTATTTTTCCTAATTTCCTGAAAGCATGGCTTGCAGTGATGACGCGTATGCATTAAACTACCATCAAGCTCACGGGCTCATGGGAGTTGTAGTGTTGGATGTTTTCTCGGTAACTTGGCAAACATAAGCGCTTATAAAAATGTATGGCTAAAAATAAAATGGGTTCTAAAAGTCTAACATAACGTGAATGCTCATCCTGCCACATTCTAACTATTATATAATGTAGGATAGCATCAATTACTGAGAATGAGTAATTATGTAGGAGCCTCCCAAAACATAATGTCGCTTGTAAATATGCCAACTGTAAGAGATTAGGTCTGTATGCACCGCATCAATGTACAAAGTACATCAACTTTAACATTGTGATGTTTTTCTGCGTGAAATTTAGGTACAAATGACAACATTGTTAACACGGTGATGCAAATAATCATGAATTATTAATCCTTGAAACCGCTCATCAATTACTTTGGCCCCGATTCACAGAACTCACTTAAGACAAAACCCTAAACGTACTACTTTTGGTATTCACAGAAGGCATTTAGTAGATGTAAAGTTAGGATTTTGTCTTAAGTTTGACTTAAATTTGACTTAAAACAGACTTAAGGTAGTCTTAAGACAAACTTAAGACAAATGTAGGACAGACTTAAGACAGATTCAAGACAGTCTTAAGACAAACTTAGGAAAGATGTAAGACAGACTTAAGACAGACTTAAGACAGACTTAAGACAAACTTAAGACAAACTTAAGACAAACTTAGGACAAACTTAGGACAGACTTAAGACAGACTTAAGACAAAATCCTAACTTCACTACTACTAAATGCCTTCTGGGAATACCAAAAGTAGTAAGTTTAGGATTTTGCCTTAAGTTAGTTCTGTGAATCGGGCCCTCTCTGTAAAAAGCATATAAATCACTACATACAATCTTATCAGTTTATAGACACACGCTTCAATATATTATGTTAAACAATGAGAATCAACTGGGACATGAAAATGCCTCCCACACACTCCATTTATTATAATTCACAACATGATCTTTCACAAGACTGCTGGCTGATGCATGCGGTAACTTTTAACCGCTTTTACAACCGAGCTTAACACAAACTTTCAAGGGCACGCACTCTTCATTTAAAATGCCCCTTCTGTGCCGCAGCTGTTTCTTTGAACATTATAAGAGGGGTGGCTCTAGGCTCATGGCGGCCCTGGGCAGGGAGCGTAGGTAGGGGACCCCGGATTGGGGGTCATGGCGGCCCTGGGCAGGGAGCGTAGGTAGGGGACCCCGGATTGGGGGTCATGGCGGCCCTGGGCAGGGAGCGTAGGTAGGGAGCCCCGGATTGGGGAGTCAGGGTGTTTGGAAGTAGAACAGAGCCGAGGCCGCCAAATCCCTGCCAGGGGCTGCCACGTAAATATATATCCATCCTCAGAGGATTATTATATTAAGGATATGTATTGGTGTGTTGGCCCCTCGGGTTCGGCGGCCCTGTGCAGGTGCACAGCTTGCACATGCCTAAGGCCGCCCCTGATTATAACCTTATCCCTTAACCTGCAATCTCCTTCTGTCTACTTATTTCTTGACCGTCTACTCCCAGTCTTTTTTTACTGTTAACCTTTTTTCTACTGAAACGCGGATGACAGGGTGCTGCAGCATTCGACTGTGATGCCTGCAGGTCATTCCGGTTCTTGGCGGGTAGATGGTCTATTTAAAGGCAGAGTGAGCACAGGCTCACTGCCATTTGGCTATCAGCAGACGAACGAACGCTGTCGTGCTTCCCACGCCTATGGATTGTCACGCACTGTGAGGACTGCTATTAATTGAAGGTAAGAACCAGATGATGCTGTGCATGCACAGGACCTCCAGTAGCTTCATTTTCCATGTTATCTCACTAATCGGTTTTTCCTGTTCATTACAGGATTCATTTTTATTGAAAAATACTGGCTCCTATAGATAGGTTTCACACCACTTTTAGCTAAGAACACTTGGCTTTGCCCCCCATTGCTCCACTGCCCTTATGTATTCAGACCAATTATAATTTGGTCACCTCTATTATCCTCAGGTAAGGAGCACCATTCTGAATATTCGTGATCCACAGGTCAGCGCGATAGCACCGCATGTGATTATCCCGACTCCAGGTAAAAACAGTCCCCAGAGGGATATAATTCATAGAATATTAACCATAAGTGCACAGGCCATTCTCAACAGAGTTCCTCACTACCATCCTCATACCCGCCTCTGTGTATCATCACCACAGTAACAGTGCTCAGATGCCCGCAGACTTACCCTCGGTGTGCGTTATCAACAGCAAAGGCAGCCCTGAGAGCATTCCTACCATCTTACCTGCCGCCCCTATACTAAACATTCTTTTCTTTGTTTTTTCTTCTCACCTAATCAGTACCCGGCTGGGTGTCCTTGTGAGTATCTCATACTTTCTCTCTTTCACCCACTGTTGGCACACACACCTCACGCGGCTGCGCACTCTATCCATCAGGGACTCTTGAATTGTGTGCCCTTTTATCCATTTTGTCGCATTTGTGCCTGTACATGGGCCATATGCTTACTTAACTTATTTTTTCTTGATGTCCCTAAAATCCTTAGGTCCTGATGAGACCCTAGATCACGTAGAGGGTTGAAATGTCGCCGGCAACTAAAGAAAGAGAACCATTAACAGCGCGTATTACTGTATATAGCTGCTGAGTATTATATACTGATTGTTAAATGGTCGACTTTTTTGAATACTTTGGAAACCTTGTAAAATATTGTCACAATTATGTCACCAATACTTTCACTTCCTGTTTTTCACTGGGGACCCTACGCACATTCTCTTTTTCATTGTATATAAAATTATGTTTTTGTTTGGAAAATATAAAATACAATTGTATCAAACTAAAACCATAGGCGACTGTGGTTTCTTCATCCTCTGACATCATTTTAACCCTTTCATTGCGATTGTTCATTCCATTATCTACATTGATTCTATTACTCGACAGGAACCACTGTTTTTGTTAATAGTTTACCTACCCCGGTTCCTTAGTGAGTTGGGTTCCCGTGTCCTTTTCTCGATAATTTTTATATGTGACATACGGCATGCTCACATGAGGCTCAATGCGAGATTGTAGTTTCAAATATGTTTGAACAAAAAACATTTGTTAGCGCCTAAATGGCTGCGGCTCCGGGTCCCTGGACTGTAAAGGATGGGTTTAAAAAGTAACAAGCCTGGCATAATGTATCATCATTTGAACATGACATACTGGCTAAGCCCCCACAATCTATTGTATATCCTAAGCTTGAGAGATAGGATGCATTTCGTTCATGGCGTTGAAAGGGGGGTATGTTAAAAATCTGTTGTCTAAGGGAACGGAAAGTTTATGGGAACACAGTATTGAGTTGTGTTGATTTGGAGTCTATACTATTCGTCATGTATTGGGCACATTATCCTAAGTGAATAGTGGTCTGTCATTGGTCAAAACAGATGCAGTTATAGGGACACAACCTTGAGAAAGTTATGACAATGTTTGACACAATCTCATACTAATCGTACCCCTTGACTTAGGTGTAAGGACAGGGCTCATGTGTAGAGCCGTATTGCATGGTTGTGTGTTGTCCACATAACAAACAACCATTCAATATGGCTCTACACTTGAGCCCTTTTCCTACAGGGTACGCCCAGACGTGGGTCCCTTGCTCACTTTGCAACTGGATTCATGCAAGCCTGGCTGATGAGGGGTGTTAGCCCAAAACCGGCCCTAGGTTTCTGGTCCAGGGAAGACCTTACTTGACAGTTCAGGCTGGATTGTTCCCATGAGGCAGAGGGTCAAACTGATTTGCATATGGCCATGTCTGAACTGGGGTGGCAGAGTGAGCTAAAGAATGATCATGGATTGAACCCGGATCAGTTGACTGGGGGTGAATGCCTGAAAAGTTTCAGTGCTCCATCCATCATCTCCTTGTGTTTGAAATTGAACTGCTGCTGCCAGTCCCAATCAGTGTAGTGCAGTTATTTCACCACTATCAATTCATTCTGTAGACACATCCTTAATATGGACAAGTAAGATTCAGTCTTTTAGTAATGTTACATAAGGTCCTTAGCATGAAACTTACCAATGGTTATAATGAAAGTACCCAATTCCTGGATGCCCCAACCATCGGTTTACTAAGAACACCTGCAATTCTGGAAGCTTCTTAAACTCTGTTTCTTGGGTTGGGGCTCATTGTGGGTTTTTTCAGCTAATCATATTTATTCTGGCCCATAGAGAGATGCTTTCCTTGAACAATTTTGTTTATTTTTATCTTGATAGTTTTTTATAGCGCAAACTTGACCCTTGCGGATATCAGAGCACTTTACAAAATTTGCAGAGAGCAGCACTGTGATTACAATAAAGTCATGTATGAAGAAGAAAAATACAGGATATAGTTAGAACCCGAGAGGGACAGAATGATTCACGATGTACAAGCAAATGAGGGATAACTCAGTAGAAGACAAAGATCCATAGTCAATAAAACTGTAGAGGCAGGCAGTGTCAAGAAATGGGAGGGTGGAAAGTAGTCATGGATATGATTGAGGAAGAAAGGTATCAGAGAATCTACGGAAGAAATTTGTTCATAAGGAGTACTTTGACTTCTTTCTTGAAGAAAATTGTTACTGGATTCCTTCTGACTTCAGGGGGCAAGGCGTTCCAAATTCTCGGGACAATTCTAGAGAAAGATCAGTTGTTAGTTTTATTCTTGTAAATTCTCTGGTTTCATAAGAAAGGTGTCAGAGCTGTTTGATGGTGTGGAGCTACTGGAATGTTTGAGCTTCTGAGCGAGATGCCCAGGGTTTTTGAAGTGAAGGGCTTTATGTGTCATGCAAGCAATTTAGTCAATCTTTGTATTGGAGCCAGTTAAGAGATTTCAGATCAGGGGTGATGTGGTTGTTTCTTTTTGAGCCGATGATGAGTCTTGCAGCAGCGCAGAGTGAAGCACTAAGAGGAGCCAGTTTGGATCTGGTCAGTCCAGAGAAGTTTGCACTTCCATAGACCAACCTAAAAATCACTAGGGCTTGCACTGCATGCTTAAAATCGTTGGTAGTGGGGAAGGGTTTTAGTTTTCTTAGAATGTTCAATTGGTGATTCGCCCCTTTGGTGGTGGTACTGACATACTTTTGCATGTTGAGATTCTTGTGAAGAATGAATCCCAGTGATCTCGCTGAGTCAATAACCTGTGGAATGCAGTTGAGGGCTGTTAGATGTTTCAACCATTCCTCAACGACCGGTGGCTAGTTGGGTGGAGCAATTAGGAGGAATTCAGTTTTATGAGTCTTTAGTTTGAGGTGATTAGATACTAGCCAAGTTAGAGTTTTCTAAAGGGTTGAGTTGAGAGAGCTGATGTCTTCTGGGGAGGTTGCTTTCAAGCAAAGTTGTCTTTTGTCAGCGTACATGTAGTAGTGGATATTGGAAGAGCTCAGACTTTCCGTCAGAGGATCCATGAGCAGGTTAAAGAGCGTGGGTGAAGTAGATGTGGCCGAGTAGTGTCTTCAAAGTTATTTATTAAGTCCATATGAACAGTGGTAGCAGCCCCACCAGGAGACGCTGCCTGCAGCTCAGCCCATCTTCCAACTGTCAACACTGCCACCAGGCATGCCATCAGTTGTATGCAAAGATGTCCTGACAGCAGCAAAACCGGACCTCTTTAAAGAAACTAACAGACTGAATAAAATCAGCACACTGCCATCAACAATGATGGCGGCATGCAGTGAACGTGCATGCTGAATGGCTCTTGGTGCGTCCGTGCACCAAAAAGTGCTGCATTGCGTGAACAGATGAGCTGGAACCTAGGAACCTAGGAGTACAATGATCCTCGTGGAGGTATGCACGTGGGGATTCAATAGGTAAACCTCGAGCAGAGTGGCTCACTGGTTAGAGGAGACAGACCTGAAAGCAGAGGACATACCCGGGACCAGGGTTCAATTCCCGACGCGGCAGGGTCTGAGCCCTTAGTGTCCACGGACTCTATAATTCTCGCTTCGGTGCCTACTCGAATCATGGGTTCACACTCTGCAACTCTGGGCAATAGCTTGCTTAATCCCCACTACGGCCCCACCGCGGCGGGATGCCTGGCTTTTACCTTGGGGATGCCCAGTAGAGGTTATCTCACAGGGAAAAGCCAGGAATGGTTACCAAAGCAAGCGCCTTGAGACCTTTCGGTGAAAAGGCGCTATATAAGAACCTTTGACATTTGACATTTAGACGAAAGAACAAAGGCAATGAAAACAAAAAGAAATACTCACACGAGACTAACACCGAAAACTAAATTTTTGCCCACACAGCGTGATGCTGTTCATTTGAAATTTCGACCAACAGGGTTACCGCTCCGGCAGTACTCAAAAATGATGACTCTATGTATATGACTCCACTGACCATTGTATAGACACAATTTACTTGCCCCTGTGTGCTCACATGTCCTGTTATTTCTATGTATTCAGAGGTGTAGCCAGTTAGACTGGATTACACTTCCATTTCAATTTGTACCTCTGCCAAAATCTGCCAGACCTTCCTTTGAGACAACTTCCCACCGCAGATTGCCGTACCTGCTGAGATAAACTTCTTTCAGTATATTGTTGTGAGAGTACACAAGACTGGTGTAGATTTGCACAAAAATCCAATGCCCATGAAAATGTCAATGTGCACAGCATTAAAACCGGAACACCCATCAAGCAAATTGTGAGGCTATCTGTATTTTGTTGAGCCTGAGGGAGCACATCATTCTTGTTTCTTTAAAGTCCAATAGATGTTATGTTTGTGAACAAAGCACGCCTGGGCTCGGGCTGTCCTGTGTGAGGGGCACTGGTGGGGCTGTGAGGCATGTTGCCCCAGGTTCTCTTGTTTCTTGAGATGCTCCATTTCTTTTGTTTCTTGTGGATCTTTTGCCTTCTGTGTCCACACTTCCTCCTGTAAATGTACTTGCAGTGTCTGTGGTAGGTTCTTTCAGCATTTAAAACTATTTTGACATGTCACAATTTTTACAAAAACAACTTTGCGCTGTCTGTCTTGTCTCTTTTCGACCATTTCCTCCTGGAAATGTACTTGTGCTGTCTGTGTGGTCAATAGTAAACCAATACGTGTTTTGCGTGCTCTCTGCGCTTGTAGTTTCTGTAGGTTCTTTCCAACCTGAAGACATCTTTGGCATGTTATCTTTAACTTCCTTAAGATCACTTGTAGAGCGTGAGTTAGTCTCTAGGGGGCATATTACCAACAAATAGCAATATTTATCGCTAAGTAGGGTTAGCGGCAATATTTTTATTGCCGCACATCACTGGTTTTTACCGCTGAGATAACTTGCAATTACCAAGGTTTATCACAAAAGCAAAAAAAAATCCAGGCAATAGCAGCGAAATGCGTTAATATCGCTGAGAATACAGGGATATTCACGCATTAGCGACAAAATGCTCCTAGCCATGTTATCCACCTCCCATTGGATAACATGGCTAAGAGCTGGTCTGGGTGGGTGTTAGTATTTGGAGATATTCGCTCTTAGCGTGAATATTTCCATCGCTACGCCTGCCTTGCTAATAGGCGATAGCGACGTTAGCAACTGCTGTCAGTCGCTAACGGGTTGGGTACGCCCACTTTGCATTTCATTAGCCATAAATATCGCTGACATGTAAAGCGGGCCCCAAACAGCTCGCTATCACCAACAAGCTGTCTCTAACTGCTGTTAGCGACAGCTTGTTAATAGAGTGATAGAATTATCACCGCTTAGCGGCCGCTAACGTGGCGATATTCGCCTATCACCCTCCTTGGTAATATGCCCCTAGATCACTTCCAAAATGTAACAAAAAAGTTCCATGCATATAGGTAATCAAGTAGAAGTAGCCGAGTGGTACCTTTAAAGTAATTTTTGAAGTCCATAAGAACAGTGGTAACAGCCCCACCAGGTGCAGCTTGCCTGCTGCTCAGCCCATCTTAAACTGTCGACACTCACACCAGGCACCAACATTTCCCACTCAACACTCACACTGTCTGAGCAGCGAGGAACTAGGTAAAAGGGAACATTATAAACATAACAAGAAGATACTACAGTTTAGTTTGAGGTGACTAGATACTAGCCAAGTTTGAGTTTTTAAAGGGTTGAGTGGAGAGAGCTGATGTCCTCTGGGGAGTTAGCTTTTAATAAAGCTGTGTTTCGGCAGCGCCCATGTGGTAGTGGATATTGGAAGAGTTCAGACTTTCTGTCAGAGGATCCATGAGCAGGTTGAAGAGCGTGGGTGAAAGTGAGGAGCCCTGAGGGACACCTAATGTGACCAGAGTGGTCTGTGTTAGTAAGTGATTAACCATAATTCTTCGAGTCCTCTTATGGAGGTAGAAGAGAGACCAGTTAAGGACTGTTCCTGATAGCCCCATGCAGTGTAAGTTGTCATTAGGCATGGGCGGAAAATCCGTTCCGCTCGCGGATTTTGCGGATTTTCGGGAAATTCGCAATCCGCGAGATTCGCGAATCTCCCGCAAAATCCGCAAATCCGCGAGCAGCGGATTTTGCTCGCACTGCTCGCACTGTTCGCGTGAGTTCGCGCCCCGCGAATACGTGCAAAATTGCAGAAATACGATCTTAGCAAAACTGAAAGTAACTACTTACCAGGTTCAAAAGTTCAGGCTCATCATTAGTAGCCATTTCCTGTAGTGCTTCCTGAGGGGCCCCTCCAGAGTTCAGTTGCCAGTTGAAACTATAATGTGACCCTGCTCTGAACCTCAGAATAGTTACACATATGCCACAAAGGTCCTGAATTACAGCTAAGGGAGACAAGCAGGAGCCAGGCTGGAAGTTAAAATCCATTAATCAGCCCCTAATTCATTATTGTCAGTTGGGGCAGGGCAGGTGTTGTAACTAATTTTGCAACAATGAAATCACTTAGCAAGTGCAAAAGATCACTAATCAGGGCGCACTAAGGAAGCAGGTGCCAGCTAAAAAAATATTCTGTGACACATTAATCAGCCCCAAATTAATTCAGGTCACTTGAGGCAGGGAAGGTGTGCTTTGCTTTGCCGAAAATAATGTACACTGGACAACCAGAGGGTGTGGTGATGAAACAGAGGGTGGCATGGGTGGGCCAGAGGGTGGCATGAGTAGTCAGAGAGTGGCAGTGGTGACAGAGAGTGGCAGTGATGAAGAAGAGTGTCCCAAACAGGCTGGACACGTAGAAACAACAAGTTCGCAAAACTTGCGACCCGACAGGTAAGTTCGCAAATTGCGAAATTGTAAAAACCCTCGCGAACTGGCAGAAACACGGGCGAACACAAAAAAAAAAAATCCGCAAATTCGCGGGAATTCGCGGATTTTGAGGATTGCGAATCCGCAAATCCGCAAAATTCGCGAACGCGAGATCCGCAAAATTTGCTCATGCTTAGTTGTCATGCTTAACCGTATCAAATGCCAACGATAGGACAAGGAGGATTAAGAGACAAGATTGATTCTGATCCAGCATTTTTAGTGCATCGTCCACTATGTGTGTCATAGCCGATTGCGTGCTGTGCCCTGGGCAAAAGTCGGATTGAAATTGGTCTAGTAGTCGGAATTGTTCAGTGTGGTTACAAAGTTGGATATGAACACATTTTTCAAGGAGCTTTGCCACATTATGAATATTGGAGATGGTTTAGTTGTTAAAGGCAGTTTGATCTGCATATGACATTTTTTTTTATAGAAGAAACCTGACCGGATTTTAGGCAATCCGGGATAGTGCCTTGAAGGAGGGAACCGTTAGCAATCTTGGTCCAGAGTGGGAGTATCGAGGATAAGATCTGCTTGCAGAAATTGGGTCGTAGAGGGTCATTGAAGTGGGGTGACGATTTTCGCGATCTGAGAATCTCGTGGATGGCAATTTCATCAAAGGTTTTGAAAGAGATCCATAATGTGTTGTTTTTGGGGAAGTTCTCAATGGGACAGGAGGGAATAGTAGTTTGGGAGGTGGAGAGGATGGGTTAAGGGCTCTGTTTCAAGGTTGCAGCCTAACCTTCCCCAAGAATAATTCAGTTCACCAAATGCTTATCTTGTGTTATGCTGTTTGGTCTCTCAACCAAAGTTTGATGTGAAGACCACCACTAACATAGCTGTTCAGAAAGCTATTCATCTGCAGAGACCTTACAACAGACTGACTCCTTTCAGGTCAAGTCAAAAGCCATACTGACCAGTTTTCATCCCAAACAATCAGTTCCAACCCAAGAAGTCACATCACTGACTCCACCCACTTACTATATCTAGGTGTAATTACTAGCTTAGGGGATGTGTCAGGCAAGAACACAGAGAAGAATCTGCTTTCTGTCAATAATTAGGGTGAGGGGTTTAATGGTAACTGGGTTCAAACTGGGTGACATAGGCCCTAGAATGTTCTTCTTTGGGTGTTGCAGCTCTGATGGAGCAAAGGATGGGGGCAGAAGTATCCTATATTCCTACAGCTGCTTCTCACTTTGTGGAAGCAGAGGGGCAACACTGGATCACCTTTACCAGATTCAGGTGATTGCAGATCAGACAGTGCATGTGGACAGACACACTTTGGGAAGATTTTCTTTTCGAGGTTTGATGGAGATGCTGAAATGGAGCACAGACATCAGGTTCTTTCTCATTCTGCATCCCCATTAACCATTCACTCAGCAGCACTAAACCGCCCTCTGGTCCCTTTAGTTGAATACACCAAGGGGCTCTTTTACATGCCCAGTACGCCACCGGAACTTCACTCTTTAAGATGTTCCAGGGGGCACTGGGGTTACCCATATGTACCTGGCCACATAAACCAAACCCACATGGCTTTTCATGGCCTCGTAGATATGGTGTGAGGCAATTCAGGCCAGTCACTACATTGGCTCACGCCGCAATAGAGAGGTGTGGCATGGGCGTTGCAGTAGGGGTTTCCACGTAACATCTATGGCTTTTGATACATTTCTAGATTTACTCCATGCTGTAAACCTGAGAATGCATCAAAAGTCTATGCCTCCCTAGTCGTGGTGTAAGGGTTGTTTTTGTGATGGATGGTGTCCCTTCTTCCACTAAACAGCCTGATTTTAATGCAGACACCCTTGCACCACGGTGCAAGGGTGCCTGAGTTGGTACAAGGCAGCCATTGGAGCCCCGGCACAGTACAAGAGGAAAGGAGTGCACGGTGTCTCATAGATATGGCACATTCCTGCCCTTTTCTTTTGACTTAGTGCAGCGCAGCTAGAAGGCTTGTGGGGCTGCCCTGCAGCAAATAAAGTAAATGAGGCCCTAAGTACCTTGTTGAGAAATCTCAGACATACAGGTCCCTAACATTATTTCCTAAGATAAGCACCGGTCAGTGTGCCCCAAGTGTGGTGTGGCCCCCTCCATCCAAGTACAAACATGCACACGCCCCACATTCCCAATTCTCCTCTCTAACTGACTCCAGACATCACCTGCGCTTGCACTTTCAAATCCATATCCCTTGTGCCATCAGGCTGCCCTCAGGCCACTTCAGCCCCAGGACCTCCTAGTGACCTCTGTTGGACCACTCCTTTGGACATCAGCAGCTCCTACTGCACATGTTCCACTCGGGTGATGTGTCTCCAATCAGAGTAGACCCATGTAGGCATCTCAGGTACTGTGCTCCAGGACCCTGCAGTTTTTTTTCTCAGTGACCACGAACCCTGCTGCGACCGGTTGTTAGACACCTACAGGTACGTCGTATCAGAGATCTGGAGAGGATAATTCAGCAATGTAATATTAAGTCAGTATGCTGAGCTCCAGCAAAATGCTTGTCTCATATCAGAAATGCTAGCTGCTAAGTCCTCGTTTTATAAATATTGTTGGGCCATATTATCAAGAAAAAGCGATACATTATCGCCGCTTTTATCGGCCGGAAACTGCCGCTAAAGCGGCGATAATGGGCTTGATAATATGCCCTTGTGAATCCCCATAGAAGCCCAGGGTAATACCGGAACCTGGGCTTCTATTGGAATTCACAAGTGCATATTATCAAGCCCATTATCCCCGCTTTAGCGGCAGTTTCCTGCCTATAAAATCGGCGACAATGTATCGCCCTTTCTTGATAATATGGCCCGTTATTTGCTCTTTGCACAACACTGCCAACCATGGATATGTAAGCTTTTTATTTGGTCACTAATTTGTAAATCCACGACCGTGAAGTTTTGTGCCGTTTTGCACACTTTGCCTCATTTTAACAAGTTATTTTTGTAAATCAACTGTTTACTATTGCCAAATTCATTTATGTAGTAAATAACCTGTATTTCTGTGGTTGTGGTATGGATGGCTTATATATCATGTAACCAGTACCGGGGATGGGGTTGATTAGCAACTACCTTTTCAAGTTTTATTTGTTCAGTCTTTTTAAATGGAGTATTGATTTGCAGCTCCTTTGTTGGAGATATTGATCAGTATGTGAACATCAGTTGTTTTATTGGATTTTAAAGATTTTTTTGACTATTGTCTTTTAATTGATATGTTATGAGATGTGTGGTTGAATTGCCTAATTGGCATTGATATTGAACTAATAAAATATACTATGCCATACCGTGACCCAGAAATGACCCCTGGTCTGTGTCCTTCCTCCATGCCCCTGTCAAATAAATGCTCAAAGACCCTGTGCTAGCCTTCCATGTTCCCTTCTTTAGGACTCCATGTGCCCCTCAGCCAGCTATATCTCTGGTGTCCATGTTGGGGCCGCCCATTCTCAGTAACCTCTGAGTTCCTCTTAGCACAGCACTCAATGAGAATGATGACTGTGCCCTTCCATTGTCTGCTGCTGCATCTCTCCTCTTGCACTGCTGCTTCCTCATTTCAAATACAAGGCCCTAATCTCAGATCTGCCTCTTATCCTTCACAGGTGGCCGCAGGATCCGGCCTCAGACTCAGAGCCATGCTGTTGTGGTTTTCCCTTTTGGAGCTGTGCCTCGTCCCCACAGTGCGCACACAGTTCCCACGGGACTGCGCGACTCAGGAGTCGCTATCTAAGAAGCACTGCTGCCCCACCTGGACTGATGGCAGCAAATGTGGGAAAACTTCCGGTCGTGGGTACTGCGGGCCATGTCCAGGCTTCAGGGATGAAATTGGCCACCCAGTAGAAGATAAACGACTGAATTGGCCAAGGAAATTCTATGAAGAAATTTGTATTTGCAACTATCCCTATTCTGGGCCCGATTGTGGGCGGTGTGTGTTCAATCACCATGGAGATGACTGCAGAGAAGGGCATTTAGTCGTTCGGCAGGAAGTTCGCAACCTCTCATGTAGGGCGAGGGTGGACTTAATCAATGCCTTAAATTTAGCTAAGATGACCATGAGTAAATCATTTGTTATTCTAGCTGGTGGGACCATGAAGAACGATACGACGACATATACCTTTAAAAATGCCTCCATCCTGGATTGCCTCATTGCGTCACACAACCTCAACTCAAAGTATCTGCTTGAAAATGGCACCAGGACGCTCCAGGATCTCATCCACCGAAGCTCAGCCTTCTCCACTTGGCATCGCTATATTATATTGAGTCTAGAACAGGAGTTACAGGAACTGACCTGTAACCCTCAAATATCCATGCCCTACTGGGACTGGACAAAGGACAACAACACATGTGGTATCTGCACGGATGATCTTGTGGGAGCTAGTGTTCTGGATGGATCCCTCAGCCCGTACAGCATCTTCTCCCACTGGAAGGTATGTCACCTACATCTACCGGGAACAGCCCCACAAGGCTAGTGGACTGTGGTAAGTGATGACCTGCAAAGTACCTGTGAGTACCTGTGATGATGAAAGTTCAGACACAAGCTTTGAGCAGTGACTTCCTGAAGGTCATTCCGAAGCCACTACTTGTCTGTAGAATGATTGTACTGGCCCCATGCTGTGTTGTTCTCCCTCCTTAAAAGATCTAAAGAGGGTCCTGATTGAAGCCTGTAGCTGCTTCAAAACTGCCTGTCTCACTCACATACTCCTTCACATAGGAACACCAGCCTACCTTGAATCCAAACTCACTAAGGCAAGACAGATGAGGCGCTGCTTCTCATACCCCCCCCCCCCCACCAGATGACACAAACAAAAAGCCATGCTCTTTTTCAGGGAACTCCCCCCCAGTACATATCAGAATGAACCCCTCTTTTGGGAACTTCAAAAGAGAATTGAAACAGCATTCTCCTCAATCAGCACCTCGGTTCTAGTGCCTACCACTCAACTTGAATCCCAGCAGGCACCTCCTCCCTTAACTGTACAATATTGTTGGTTCTCCCGATGAAAAGCTTTGATTGGACACGGACTAGACCCTACTGTGGAACTTATATTATCCAACTCTGCCTTTGACAATGTTTGTAAAGCGCTCAGATGCCCTTGGTCTTGCCAGGGCTATATAAAACACTTTAAATAGAATACATTAAAATAAATAACCTCTTTTTCTTCACCTTGGAAGTACGATTCTCTATAGGTTCCCTAAGCTGAGCAAGCATACTTGTTTCCCACATTCCCGTACCCAAGGTATCTCCACATTTACCTGTGACGTCACCACCGTCCAGCGTCACCACCTTGCTGTCGATGGTGGTGCAACCGTCTCCAGCGAGGATGAAACACTGCTGATGACTGCCCAAACACGGATCACTTCAACAAAATACCAACATCCCTACCATAGATCAGTCCAAAGAAGGAAGATTACTTTTTCCTTCTAAATTTCGGACCACCTTTGCTACTTTACTGAGAGGGTTTTTTACCTCGTATATCCTCTGTCACAACACAGACTTGATCAATATTGGACACAAATCTTACCTCGAGGCGCTCCGACGAACACTTGTCTTGCCCTGAAGAAGCCCATGTTTGGGTGAAACGTGTTGGCTGTTTTGAACACCAAGTGCATCATGAACAAAAAAAACTAAAGATCACAAGCAACGACGTGGACTTACTCATTATTTTACTTGATGTACATACTCTAGAGTTTTCAATTTGCATATATTGCCTCTCAAACCCCTGTGGAATATTATTGTAATTTGTGGTCATGTAGCAGCTGGTCATCTGAGGTGGGCAATATCCTACTACTTTTGTGACTTGTCTTTCTGGTGCAATCCTCTGCAACCCAGCTTCCTGTTTCACATATCAGTCCACCTATACATACCTTGAAGATATATAAATTGTCAAGGTACATATATGTGGAGTTCTATAAAGTAAAAATGTCCTTAACTGTAGAAAATTACCTTTGTAATATTTTTGTCCTCAATATTCTTGACACAGTATTTTGCGCCTTGATATTTTTGTTTCCGCTATTCTGTCTAACCAACCTTCACTAGCGCTTTCCCTTTGGCCGGCATCGTGTGTGTCACATACAAATATTCTTCATTTTGGGCCCCAGAATTAGAGTTATCTGGGGGTCCCAGTAAGTCCAAGGGGAAGGGAAATTACAAACATTACGAGATTATGGGGAATAAAATGCTGGTATCGGTGCTTCCACACTGATTCACTCAAGTTTCATCTATCGGTAGCTGAAATCTCTGTATGAAGCACACATAACCTGGTCCGATGGGACCTCTAAATTCGCATAATGCACACCTCTGAATTTATAGCCCATTTGTAATAAAGGTCCTGGTCAGTGAGGTAACAAAATGGGAGGGTTCCCCCAGGTAAAATACAAAGAGGAAGCCCCGCAAGCTTGGAACCCATTCAAAGCTTTCAGTCGCTGCCTGTGCATGGTGTCAGAGGGGGCCACCTGGAGACCAGGGCCTCCTGCATTGCTGTGATTGCATGGGCCATTGTTAAGCCAATGGTCCTGGGCCCCAATTATATGTAGTATGAAGCAAGACTCCACCGTTAATATCCCGGTTGCAGGAGACTGGACCACATCCTAATGAATAAAAAATGAGCAGAAAAATAGCACATGCAAATGGCTGCAGTGCATTTTGGACTTGTTTTCCAAGCCCCCATCCGGCCCAAGCCAAAAAAAGACACGGGGCATATAGAGCACATATAAGGCTCCGCCTCAGCAGGTGACATATTCATATTTCTTCTTTTGCAAACTCCACCCCACTCACTCCCCCCACGGCAACACTCAATGGACTCCTGTAGGTATTGACCACCCCATTCCCTCCCACACGGCAATCCTTTATGGACTCTTGTAGGCATTGAGCACCCCATTAACTCCCCCACAGCAAGCATCAATGGACTCTTGTAGGGATTGACCAACCATTCACACCCCACAGCAAGCCCCCATAGATTCTTGTAGGCATTGACCACCCCATTTACTCCCCCACATCAAGCATCAATGGACTCTTGCAGGCGTTGACCAACCATTCACTCCCGCACAGCAATCCTCTATGAACCTCTGTTGGCATTGACCACCCCATTCACTCCCCACATCAACCCTCTATTGAATTTGACTGGCAATGAACACGTCATTCACTCCCCCAAAGCAAGCCTCAATGGACTCCTAGAGTCATTGACCACCCCAATCACTCCCCCACAGAAAGCCTTTCTGCACTCTTGTAGGCATTGACCACCCCATCCCCTCCGCCACGGCAAGCCTCTGTGGACTCTTCCAGGCAGTGACCACGCCATTCACTTCCCACGGCAAGCATCAATGGCCTCTTGTAGGCATTGACCACCCCAATCACTCCCCCACAGCAACTCTCTATGGACACCTGGAGGCATTAACCACCCAATCACTCCCCCACAGCAAGCGTCTATGGACTCAACTCTATGGACTCTTGTAGGCATTGACCACCGAATTCACTTCCTCATAGCAAGCCTCCATGGACTCTTGTAGGCATTGACCACCCCAATCACTCCCCCACAGCAAGCATCAATTAACTTTTGCAGGCATTGACCACCCCATTCATTCCACCACAGCAAGCCCTTATGGACTCCTGTAGGCATTGACCACTCCATTCACTTCCCCACAACAAGCACCAATGGACTCTTGAAGGCATTGACCACCACATTCACTCACTCACATTAACTCCCTATGGACTCTTGTAGGCACTGACCACCCCATTCACTACCCAACAGCAAGCCTCTATGGACTCTTGTAGGCACTGAGCACCCCATTCACTACCCAACAGCAAGCCTCTATGGACTCTTGTAGGCATTGACCACCCCATCCAATCCCCCACAGCAACTCTATATGGACTCCTGGAGGCATTGACCACCCCAATCACTCCCCAATGGCAACTCTCTATGGACTCTTGTAGGCATTGACCACCCATTCACTCCCCCACATCAAGCCTTAATGAACTCAACTCTATGGACTCTTTTAGGCATTGATCACCCCATTCACTCCCCCACTGTAAGCCTCAATGGACTCTTGTTGGCATTGACCACCATATTCACTCACTCACATTAACTCCCTATGGACTCTTGTAGGCACTGACCCCCCGATTCACTACCCAACAGCAAGCCTCATGTTGGACAGGCCACCTGAAGGGCTCGCTCCCTCCTCGCATGACAGGGCCCGGACGCCGGCCCTCCAGGTGCTACCCCCAGAAGCAACCCGCACTCCTGCTCCCGGACCTCTCTGTACCATTGGCCCGGGCCCCTGTCAGCTCCATTGCCCGGCCCGGCCGCCATCTTGGACACTGCACCACGAGGCCGCGTGGCCTCAGCTCGACCCTAACCCTGGGCCTGGCCAGGCCCCGACATCCCGGCACCGCCATCCACCCAGGAGGTGAACGGACCACTTGGCAGGTCAATGGGAGAAAGAAGTGTCGATGGCTCTCCCTCGCCAGGTGCCGATCGCCCTCAGCCTCCCCGGGCGCTGGCTCCACCCCCCTGCTGGGTGTCTGGACTCCCTCATCCCGGACCTCCCGACCTCCAAGTGCGAGGGTCCGGACATCAAAGGGCACCAGACCTATAACTGGGGAGCTCCAGAGCAGGAAGGCAGTTGTATCCTGGAGTCGAGAGACACCGAGAAGAACTCATCCTTGACGGACTGCTGGCGCTGCCGCAGCCCTGCCTTGTGAGCTGTCGTCCTGCCGCTGGCGCTGCCGCGGCCCTCTGCAACCTTCATCCTCGTCGGGACCTGCTGGCGCTGCCGCGGCCCGTTGTAACTACCATCTTCGTCGGGACCTGCTGGCGCTGCCGCGGACCGTTGCCACCTACGACCTTCTCGGGACCTGCTGGCGCTGCCGCGGCCCGTCCTCCTAGAACACCGAGCTCGAGGATTGTGAGCTACCCATCATCTCAGCGTAACTACCAGATTGGTAACAAGACTGTCCCGCTACCCTCCTTCCCCAACCAAGAGATTAGAATCGAGGGGACCCCTGAGTCCTGACCTCCTTGTACCATTCTACCGTACCTCAAGATTGCTTATAAAGAGCGTTAAACTATATCTTTGCGTGGTGTCCATCTGTGGGGGGGAAGTTACTGGTCTGTACAATCGCTGGAGACGGTTCTCCCCGGAGACCTCTCCCCTTGTCCTCGGCCGACCCTCCAGGTCCCGTCTAACACCTCTATGTACTCTTGTAGGCACTGACTACCCCATTCACTACCCACCAGCAAGCCTCTATGGACTCCTGTAGGCATTGACCACCCCAACCAATCCTCCAAAGCAACTCTATATGGACTCCTGGAGGCATTGACCACCCCAATCACTCCCCTACCGCAACTCTCTATGGACCCTTGTAGACATTGACAGCCCCATTCGCTCCCCCACAACAAGACTCAATTGACTCTTGTAGGCATTGACCACCATATGCACTCCCCCACAGCAACCCTGTATAGAATGCTACTGGCAATGACCACGTCATTCGCTCCCCCACAGCAAGCATCAATTTACTCTTGCAGGCATTGACCACCCCATTCACTCCCCCACGGCAACTCTCTATAGACTCTTGTAGGCATTGACCACCCCATTCACACCCCACAGCAAGCCCCCATGGATTCTTGTACTATTGACAACCCCATTTACTCCCCCACATCAAGCATCAATGGACTCTTGTAGGCACTGACCCCCCCATTCACTCCCCACAGCAAGCCTCCATGGACTCTTGTAGGCATTGACAACGCCAATCACTCCCCCACAGCAAACATCAATTGACTCTTGCAGGCATTGACCACCCCATTCAATCCACCACAGCAAGCCTTTATGGACTCCTGTAGATATTGACCACCCCAATCACTCCCCCGCAGCAAGCCTCCATGGACTCTTGTAGGCATTGACCACCCCATTCACTCCCCCACAGCAAGCCTCCATGGACTCTTCTAGGCATTGGCCACCCCAATCACTCCCCCACAGCAAACATCAATTGACTCTTGCAGGCATTGACCACCCCATTCAATCCACCACAGCAAGCCTTTATGGACTCCTGTAGATATTGACCACCCCATTCATTTCCCAACAGCAAGCCTCTATGGACTCTTGTAGGCATTGACCACCCCATCCAATCCCCCACTGCAACTCTATATGGACTCCTGGAGGCATTGACCACCCCAATCACTCCCCAAAGCAAGCCTCTATGGCCTCTTGTAGGCAATGACCACCCGAAGCACTCCCCCACAGAAAGCCTCTATGGACTCTTGTAGGCATTGACTACCCCATTCACTTCCCCACAGCAAGTCTCAATGGACTCCTAGAGTCATTGACCACCCAATTCACTCCCCCACTGTAAGCCTCTATGGGCTCTTGTTGGCACTGACCACCCCATTCACTACCCAACAGCAAACCTCTATGGACTCTTGTAGGCATTGACCACCCCAATCACTCCCCTACCACAACCCACTATGGAGTATTGTAGGCATTGACCACCCCATTCGCTCCCCCACAACAAGCCTCAATGGACTCTTGTAGACATTGACCACCCCATTCAATCCCCCACAGCAAGCCTCCATGGGCTCTTGTAGGCATTGACCACCCCAATCACTCCCCCGCAGCAAGCCTCCATGGACTCTTCTAGGCATTGACCACCCCATTCAATCCCCCACAGCAAGCCTTTATGGTCTCTTGTAGGCATTGACCACCCCAATCACTCCCCCACAGCAAGCATCAATGGACTCTTGCAGGCATTGACCACCCGAATCACTCCCCACGGCAACTCTATATGGACTGCTGGAGGCATTGATCACCCCACTCACTGCCTACAGCAACTCACTATGGAGTCTTGTAGGACAACAAACAACACGATCAGCACATCATAGAATTTCTCCCTTGTTATAATTCTGATTAATGTCAATTATTTCACTCTATTAGAGTGCAAGTCTGATGTGGTGCTTCTCCACCTTTAGCACAAATCTATGATCACCTACCCACTCAAGGTGTGGCAGAATGTCATATACACTTTACTAAAACATCAGTGCACATCCTTTTTAGTCACTATTATCCAATGGGCATTCAGTTTTGTTAATCCAATATCTCTTATTGTTGATACAACAAATGTTCTTTCAATCCACAATGGAAACGCCCAATGTTCGATAATATACAATATTCTTTTATTAGTTCTTTTTCTTGTCACAGCCGACGCGCGTTTCACCCTCCGCGGGCTTTTTCAAGGCTGTAATTCACATACAAGAAATAGTACCATATCAGATTCATATTCTATGGTCCACCATCTATTTTTCATTTCCTATTAACATAGGTCTAACACACATGTGTCATGGAGTCACCACCACCTACATGGTTTCGGTGCGCACCTCGTACCAATACAATTTAACTCATATTTTTAATCACTCTGCTATGAGTCGATGTACTGAGGGCACACCCCCTTTGTGCGATCACCTTCACCAAGATACCCATGCCTTACTCTAGATATTCCCAAGCACCTGCCTGTGTGTTTACTAGAGCCGTGTGTCCTGTTGATTTAAAGTGTCAAACTAACAATATGCCAATCAACGCATACTGCTTGCCCCTATTACTAGTGAGATCTCTATAGGCACTGACCACCCCAATCACTCCCCCACAGCAACTCTCTATGGACTCTTGTAGGCACTGACCACCCCATTCACTCCCCCAGAGCAACTCTCTATGGACTCTTTTAGGCATTGACCGCCCCATTCACTACCCAACAGCAAGCCTCTATGGACTCTTGTAGGCACTGACCACCCCATTCACTCCCCCAGAGCAACTCTCTATGGACTCTTGTAGGCACTGATCACCTCAATCACTCCCTCACGGCAACTCTCTATGGACACTTCTAGGCATTGACCACCCCAATCACTCCGCCCAGCAACTCTCTATGGACTCCTGGAGGCTTTGACCACCCAAATCACTCCCCCACAGCAAGCCTCTATGGACTCAACTCTATGGACTCTTGTAGGCATTGTCCACCCCAATCCCCAACAGCAACTCTCTATGGACTCTTGTAGTTCAAGTTCAAGTTCAGGAATTTTTATAGCGCACTACTCACCCAGATGGTCTCAAGGCGCTTGGGGGAAGGGGGTGCATTATTTATCGAATAGCCAGGTTTTAAGTTCCTTCCTAAAGGAAATGTGGTTCTGGGTAAGGCGGAGGTGAGTGGGGAGAGAATTCCAGGTTTTGGCCGCCAAGTAGGAGAAGGATCTTCCTCCCATGGTGGATCTTTGGATGCGTGGAACTGCAGCGAGGGCTTGATTGGAGGATCTTAGTTGGCGGGTCGGTGTGTAGAAGGACAGTCGTGTGTTGAGGTATTCGGGTTCTAGTTTGTAGAGGGCCTTGTGTGCGTGGGTGAGGAGACGGAACGTTATTCTCTTGTTGACGGGAAGCCAGTGGAGGTCTTTTAGGTGACCGGTAATGTGAGCTTGGCACGGGATGTCCAATATGAGTCTGGCTGATGCGTTTTGGATGCGTTGGAGTTTTTTCTGTAATTTGGAAGTGGTTCCGGCGTAGAGGGTGTTTCCATAGTCCAGTCGGCTAGTGACCAGAGCGTGGGTGACAGTCTTTCTTGTTTCGGTGGGGAGCCAACGAAAGATTTTTTTGAGCATACGAAGTACGTTAAAGCAAGAGGATGAGGCGGCGTTGACTTGTCTGGTCATCGAGAGGGAGGAGTCTAGGATGAAGCCTAGGTTACGTGCGTGGTCTGTGGGTATGGGTGCCGTGCCCAGGCCGATGGCCACCATGAGTCGTCCCAGGCAGAGTGGGATGATCCTAGGATGAGGACTTCCGTTTTGTCTGAGTTAAGTTTTAGGCGGCTGTTTTTCATCCATTCGGCTACTTCTTTCATGCCTTCATGAAGATTGGTTTTGGCGGTGTTAGGGTCTTTGGTAAGGGAAAAGATCAGCTGGATGTCGTCAGCGTAAGAGATGATGTTGAGGTTGTGTTGTCGCGCAATGGATGCGAGGGGACTCATGTAAACGTTGAAGAGGGTGGGGCTGAGTGATGATCCTTGTGGTACTCCGCAGATGACTTCGGTGGGCTCTGATTTGAATGGGGGGAGTCGGACTCTCTGGGTTCTCCCGGCGAGGAACGAGATGATCCAGTCTAAGGCTTTCCCTTGTATGCCGATGTTGCTGAGGCGTTGTATGAGGGTGCAATGACAGACCGTGTTGAAGGCGGTGGAGAGGTCGAGTAGGATGAGGACAACTGTTTCTCCGTTGTCCAGTAGTGTTCGGATGTCGTCTGTCGCTGCAATAAGGGCGGTTTCAGTGCTGTGTTTGGCTCGAAAGCCGGACTGTGAGGAGTCGAGGGAGTTGTTGGATTCAAGGAAGGCGGCGAGCTGTCTATTGACGGCTTTCTCAATGACTTTGGCAGGGAATGGGAGGAGGGAGATGGGGCGGTAGTTCTTGAGTTCAGAGGGGTCTGCTGTGGGTTTCTTCAAGAGGGCGTTGAGTTCGGCGTGTTTCCAGCTTTCTGGGAAGGTAGCGGAGTTGAAGGAGCAGTTGATGACATCACGGAGATGGGGTGCGATGATCGAATCTGCTTTGTTGAAGATGTGGTGGGGACAGTGGTCGGTTGGCGAGCCTGAATGGATGGAGTTCATTAGGCGGATGGTGTCTTCAGTGGTGATTGGGTTCCAGGCGTTAAGGATGTTAGAGGGCGGTTTAGGTTCGGAGGTGGGTGGAGTGGACTGTTCTTTGGAAATGTTCTCAAAGCTGTTATGTATGTCGGCGATTTTGTTATAGAAGAAAGAGGATAAGGAGTCGCAGAGTTCTTGGGAGGGAGTAATGTCGTTTGAGGCTGTGGTGGGGTTGGTAAATTCTTTGACAATGTTGAATAGTTCCTTGCTGTTTTGAGCGATGTTGTCGAGTCGATCCTTGAATGCTGACTTCTTGGTGGATCGGATCAGTTGGTGGGGTTTGCGGGTGGCTGTCTTGAAGGTGGTCAGGTTGTCAGTGGTTGGGTTTTTTCTCCATGTTTTCTCGAGAGTACGGCATAGTTTCTTGGATTTCTTAAGGTCCTCGTTGAACAAGGGGGCTTTTTTGCTACCCTGTTTGGTTTGGCGGTTTTTCAAGGGTGCTAGTTTGTCAGCGCTGTGAGTGATCCATTGTTTGAGTTTGGTGGCCGCTTGGTTTGGGTCCGATTAGAGGGCGGGAGGGTTTTGATTGAGCGATGTGAGGAGTTGGTTGGTGGTGATTTTGTTCCAGTTTCTTTGTGGAATAGATTGTGGGGGGTTGTGGGTCGAGGTGGTTTTGTAGTTGAAGTGAACACAGCTGTGGTCCGTCCAGTGGAGAGCTGTGGTGTGATCGAAGGAGATGTGCTTACTGGAGGTGAAGATTGGGTCGAGCGTATGTCCGGCTATATGGGTGGGGGTGTCAACAAGTTGTTCGAGACCAAGATTGGCCAGGTTGTCCAGAAGGGTGGTGGTGTTGCTGTTGTTTTTCTTTTCCAGGTGGAAGTTGAGGTCTCCCAGTAGCATGTAGTTCTCGGAGGCGAGGGCATATGGGCTGATTAAGTCAGTGATGTATTCGCTGAATTGTTTACGGGTTCCTGGTGGTCTGTAAATGAGGGTGCCTCTAAGTGTGGTCCTGGGGTCCGTGTGGATCTGAAAGTGGAGGTGTTCGGCGGTTGTAAGGTTATCATCGAAGCTGGTCGTGATTCTGATGGTGCTCTTATGGACGATGGCGATGCCTCCTCCTGTTTGGTTGGTGCGGTCTTTTCGGATGATCTTGAAAGCGTCCGGGATGGCTATGGCGATGTCGGGCGCTGAAGAGGCGTTCATTCAGGTTTCTGTAAGGAAGGCGATGTCCGGTGAAGCAGTGTCATGTAGGTCCCAGAGTTCTGTGGCGTGTCTGTGGATCGAGCAGGTGTTTAGCAGGATGCACTTCAGGTGGTTAGGGTCGGAGCTGTGTTTGGAGGTAGTGGATTTGGTGGGGGTCTTGATGCAGGCGAACTTGCAGGAGTGGTAGGCGAAGGGGCCGTGGGTACGTCCTGGGGCAGCCTCGTAGCATTGTGATGTGCGTTCGGCGTTAAGGGCTAGGAGGGAGGCGGTGTCGTACGTTATGCGGGATGAGTGCGGTTTGCGAGGGCCAGGGGGTCTGGCGTTGGGCGCGGTCCAGGCACGGACGGGCGTAGATGAGCTTACCTTTGGCGCACCTTCAGTGCGCATGGGGCGCGACCGCTGGGCGTGAACGCTGCACGCTGCACGCAGATGCATCAGTCATATGAGGATAGTGGAGGGGGAGGGGAGAGGGAGGATCACCTGGGAGGCGGGATCGTGGTGGAGGGGACGGGCTCCTATGCACAACAACAACAAAAATGGCTGGCAAATCGAAACCGGGACAGGCTGTACACGTTAGTGATAAATGCGGAGGCAATGCGAGTAAATGAGGGCAGACAGAGCGAGCAACACACGACAACAGCTGAAAATCTAGTAAATTATGGGGATGCAGCTGGGGAGGAAATGCGAGCAGCGCAGGCTCCAGGAAAAATTATATTATGCAGGATAAATCGGCAGAAGAGTGCAGCGCAGGCACCAGTAAAAGTTATAATATGCAGGATAAATCGGCAGCAGAGTGCAGTAAAGAAACGATACCCATGTGGGACCAGGGGTCGTGGGGAGCGTCCACTTCCGAGAGTATCAGGGCGGACACAGGTCAAACAAAGGACGGAGCGAAGCAAGGCACTTAGTGGGAGGGAGGATCACCTGGGAGGCGGGATCGTGGTGGAGGGGACGGGCTCCTATGCACAACAACAACAAAAATGGCTTGCAAATCGAAACCGGGACAGGCTGTACACGTTAGTGATAAATGCGGAGGCAATGCGAGTAAATGAGGGCAGACAGAGCGAGCACCACACGACAACTGCTGAAAATCTAGTAAATTATGGGGATGCAACTGGGGAGGAAATGTGAGCAGTGCAGGCTCCAGGAAAAATTATAATATGCAGGATAAATCGGAAGCAGAGTGCAGCGCAGGCACCAGTAAAAGTTATAATATGCAGGATAAATCGGCAGCAGAGTGCAGTAAAGAAACGATACCCAGGGGGGACCAGGGGTCGTGGGGAGCGTCCGCTTCCGAGGGTATCAGGGCGGACAATCATTGACCACCCCATTCACACCCCCACAGCAAGCCTCTATGGTTTCTTGTAGGCATTGACAACCCCATTCACTCACCCACAGCAAGCTTCAATTGACTCTTGTAGGGATTGACCACCCCATTCACTCCACACAGCAAGCCTCCATGGACTCTTGTAGGCATTGACCACCCCATTCGCTACCCCACAACAAGCCTCAATGGACTCTTATAGACATTGACCACCCCATTCACTCCCCAGAGCAAGCCTCAATGGACTCTTGTAGGCATTGTCCACCCCAATCTCTCCCCCACAGCAACTCTCTATGGACTCTTGCAGGCATTGACCAGCCGAATCACTCACCACAGCAACTCTAAATGGACTCCTTGAGGCATTGACCACCCCATTCACTCCCCCACATCAAGCCTCAATGGACTCTTGTAGGCATTGCCCACCCAATCACTCCCCACAGCAACTCACTATGGTGTCTTGTAGGCACTGACCACCCCAATCACTCAACCACAGCAACTCTCTATGGACTCTTGTAGGCATTGACCACCCATTCACTTCCCCACAGCAACTCTCTATGTACACTTCTAGGCATTGACCACGCCAGTCACTCCCCCACAGCAACTCTCTATGTACACTTCTAGGCATTGACCACCCCATTCACTCCCCATAGCAAGCCTCTATGGACTCTTGTAGGCATTGACCACCCCATTCACTCCCCCACAGCAACTCTCTATGGACTCTTATGGGCATTGTCCACCGCATTCTTTCCCCCACGGCAAGCCTCTATTGACTCTTCCAGGCATTGACCACTCTATTCACTCCGCACAGCAAGCCTTTATGGACTCTTTTTGGTATTCACCACCCTATTCACTCCCACACGGCAAGCCTTTATGGACTCTTCTAGGCATAGACCACCCCATTCCCTCCGCCACGGCAATTCTCTATGGACTCTTCCAGGCATTAACCACCCCATTCATTCTCCACAGCAAGTCTCAATGGACTCCTAGAGTCATTCACCAACCCATTCATTCCCCCTCTGCAAGCCTCAATGGACTCTTGTAGGCATTGTACACCGCATTTACTCCCCCACAGCAAGCCTCCATGGACTCTTGTAGGTATTGACCACCCTATTCACTTCCCCCTGAGCAACTCTCTATGGACTCTTGTAGGCATTAACCACCCCAATCACTCACCACAGCAACTCTGTATGGACTCCTGGAAGCATTGACCACCCCAATCACTCCCCCACAGCTACTCTCCATGGACTCTTCTAGGCATTGACCACCCCATTCACTCCCCCACAGCAAGCCTCAATGGACTCTTGTAGGCATTGACCACCCCAATCATTCCCCCACATCAACTCTCTATGGACTCTTGTAGGCATTGACCACCCCATTCTCTCCCCACAGAAAGCCTTTATGGACTCTTGTAGGAATTGACCACCCCTTTCACTCCCCACAGCAAGTCTATATGGACTCTTAAAGGCATTGACCACCCCTTTCATCCCCCACAGCAAGCCTGTATTGACTCCTATATGCATTGACCATCCTATTCACTCCCCCACAGCAAGCCTCTATAGACTCTTGTAGGGATTGACCACGCCAGTCACTCCCCCACAGCAACTCTCTATGTACTCTTGTAGGCATTGACCACCCCTTTCACTCACCCACATCAACTCTCTATAGACTCTTGTAGGCATTGACCACCCCAATCACTCCCCCACAGCAAGCCTCACTGGTATCTTGTAGGCATTGACCACCCTATTCACTCCCCCACAGCAAGCCTCCCAGGATTCTTGTAGGGAATGACAACCCCATTCAATCCCCCACAGCAAGCCTTTATGGACTCTTGTAAACATTGACCACCCCATTCACCCCCACAGCAAGCCTCCATGGACTCTTGTATGCATTTTCCACCCATTTACCCCGCCCTGCAACCCTCAGTGGACTCCTATAGGAATACACCACCTGCTAATAGCAGGTGGTAATGTGTAAATGTGCTCACCACTCCTCACCCCCCACCCCACACACACAATAGGGAGTGCCATGCAGAATTGCATCTGGTAACTCTGGACCCCACAGCTATTCTCCATTCTGAGGGGTTTGAATCATTACTGCAGAAACTCTATCTGGCTGTTTACGATAGGCCTGTCAACCAGGAAACATGCAACGACCCTTCACTTGTAGGGTCCAAACTCTTTTATTGCTATCACCTGATTAACTGACTGTCTCTCCAACACGCCTATCAAATGCTCCACTCCCCACGATGTCAGTAACGTCATGTAAGATGTCAATGAATGAAGCATTCTCTTCACACGGACACCTGTGAATGAAGCCCTCTCTTCATTCAACTGAAAGATATAACCTCAAACATCTACGAATGGAGTGCTCTCCACACTGTGACTTACACAGACCTAGGCACCTGTGAATGAAGCGCTCCCTTCACTCAGTATCCTCAGACACCTATGACTTAGGTGATCTAGACACTGTCACTTACGCAGCCCTACACACCTGTGAATGAAGCATTCACCTCACTCAGGGACCGCTGTAACCCCAGAGACTTATGAATGAAGCACTCTCTTCACACAGAGACTGATGTAGCCTCAGACACCTGTGATGGAGCACTCTCTTCACTCAGTGACTGATGTACCCTCAGACACCTAGGACTTAGGTGGTCTAGACACTGCGACTTAAGCAGCCTTAGACACCTGTGATGAACTGCCGTCCAGTGTACATCAGGGCTGGCAGGGGAGTCGGCTCGGACTCACGCCGAGCCAGATTGCCAGCCCCCAAGGATCCTGCCTGGACCTCTGATGAAAATAATGGTTTTCCCCATCTGATCCCCTAGCCTCTGGAGGCTTCCCTACTGACGCCAAACCCTGCCTGCCATTTCCTCACGCACCGGCTGTCCAGTGGACACCACCTGTCCCCTCTCAGCCTCCGGACATTCAACCATTGACATCGGCTTCTTACTCCTTTTGGTCACACACAGCATCTCACTGACACTATTTCATACTCTGATGGACATTTACCTATCTTTAAAACTATACACCCTGGCAGATTACTGCATATATCTCTGATGTGCACTGGCTGGCAATACATCGTTATGCCCGAGCATAAAGGCCTGTGCTTTCCGCCCACACCTGATGATTTAACGTCAGGATGTCTGTTGGGTTGCAGTGCACTGTACAAGTTCTGCTTACAATTACAATTACAATTCCCATTGTGCTAGTGCCATTTTGACTGCTTTGTGCCAATGCAGGTACCATGGTGCAATGGCGTCTGCATTGTAGGAAATTGTTGTTTTTGAGGAGGAAGGGGTACCTTCCCGCACAAAAACAATCAATGGAGGTGCTCTCCTCCTTCTATGTGTGCTGCAGAATGCACCACACAAAGAAAGAGACAACAAACAAGGAGAAATACAGTTATTTCTCCTGGTTACAGCTCCCCCTGGGGGAGCTGTAAGCTTTTTACGTATTCCCAGACTTACAAGTCCTTGTAAATCTGGAAATACCTCAAAATCCATAGGTGATGCATAGGAATACCCACCTCAATGCCCTTAGAATGCCTCTTTGACGCAGGGTAAAGCATGGCTGTGACTTGCGTTGCCTTGCCTAACTCCTTATCAGTGAGACCATTAAACGCCACACAAAGTGGCTTTGTGTGGCCTCCTTAATATGGGTCTGCACTCTGTGCTGCCAAAGAATCATACAAGTGATGCACCGGTGGGCCAAGTGGCTTGTACAGAAGCCAGAGTTTGAAAATCTAGCAACAGTGAGTCAACACACCTGTTTGCAAACTTAAGGCCTGTTTATTTTGCTTCTTATGTGTGAGCGGGTGTCCAGTGTGGGAGACATGTTACAAGAGGAGTTTTTTCAGTAAGGATTTGGTACTGGATGTATCTGTTGCTAGATCAGTTGACTGTTTCAAACTCCTCTCCAGGTCTTATGAGACCTTACAGGGTCACATGTGGATGCATGTGGGGACAGGGAAGCAAGTTTTGGAAATGCAAAGAACTGAAGTAGTGTCCTCTGTAGGAGTGCGTTTACACTGATGCATCGGAGGGCTCTATAGTGTGCACGATCCAGTCTGTGGTCAGTAGTGTCTGAGGGCTCTGCGTAGCGTGAAAGAAACATCACTCCTGAGTATTTTACGGAATGTCAGATGCTGTGTTGAAGGTGTGTCTAATAAGTGGCGTTATGCATAATGTATTATTTATTTTTCAGAAAATATGCATAATGTTTATGATCAATCAATCAATCAATCAATCAAGCATTTGTATAGCGCGCTACTCACCCGTAGGGTCTCAAGGCGTTGGGGGAAGGGGGTCCGCTACCGCTCGAACAGCTAGGTCTTGAGTTGCTTCCTGAAGGAGAGGTGGTCTTGGGTCAGGCGGAGGTGGATGGGGAGGGAGTTCCACGTCTTGGCAGCCAGGTAGGAGAAGGATCTTCCTCCCGTTGTGACTCTTCGGATGCGGGGGACGGCGGCGAGGGCGTGGCTGGTCGATCGTAGCTGGCGGGTGGGAGTGTAGAAGGTCAGGCGGTCGTTGAGGTATCTTGAGCCTTGGTTGTGGAGAGCTTTGTGTGCGTGAGTGAGGAGTCGGAACGTGATTCTCTTGCTGACGGGGAGCCAGTGCAGGTTTCTCAGGTGTTCGGAGATGTGGCTGTTTCGGGGGATGTCCAGGGTGAGGCGTGCCGAGGCGTTCTGGATGCGCTGGAGTCTCTTCTGAAGTTTGGCTGTGGTTCCGGCATAGAGGGAGTTGCCGTAGTCCAGACGGCTGGTGACGAGGGCCTGGGTGACGGTCTTCCTGGTTTCGGTGGGGATCCACCGGAAGTTCTTACGTAGCATGTGGAGGATGTTGAAGCATGACGAGGAGACGGCGTTGACTTGTCTGGTCATGGAGAGGGAGGAGTCCAGGATGAAGCCCAGGTTGCGTGCGTGGTCTATCGGTTTGGGTGCGCTGCCCAGGGCAGGGGGCCACCAGGAGTCGTCCCAGACGGAGGGCGAAGATCCCAGGATGAGGACTTCCGTCTTATCCGAGTTCAGTTCCAGGCAGCTCTTCATCATCCACTCGGCTACGTCTTTCATCTCTTCGTGTAGGTTGGTTCTGGCGGTGGCGGGGTCGTTGGTGAGGGAGAGGATCAGCTGGGTGTCGTCGGCGTAGTTGATGATGTTGAGGTTGTGTTCGCGTGCGATGGCCGCAAGGGGGCTCATGTAGATGTTGAACAGCGTGGGGCTGAGTGATGATCCTTGGGGTACGCCGCAGATGACTTCGGTGGCCTCGGATCTGAACGGGGGGAGGCGGATTCTCTGGGTTCTTCCGGCGAGGAAGGAGATGATCCACTCCAGTGCCTTCTCTTCGATCCCGATGTTGCTGAGGCGTTGTACTAGGGTGCGGTGGCAGACCGTGTCGAACGCCGCGGAGAGGTCCAGGAGGATGAGGGCCGCTGTTTCTCCGTTGTAGAGCAGGGATCTGATGTCGTCGGTGGCTGCGATGAGGGCGGTCTCGGTGCTGTGGTTGGCCCGGAAGCCAGACTGTGAGTGGTCGAGGGATCCATTTGTCTCGAGGAAGGCGGCCAGCTGTCTGTTGACGGTCTTCTCAATGACTTTAGCAGGAAAAGGAAGGAGCGAGATGGGTCGGTAGTTTTTGAGTTCGGTGGGGTCCGCTGATGGTTTCTTCTGTAGGGCGCTGAGTTCGGCGTGCTTCCAGCTCTCTGGGAAGGTCGCAGTGTCGAAGGAGGCGTTGATGATGTCCCGTAGGTGTGGTGCAAAGACGGAGTCGGCCTTGTTGAAGACGTGGTGAGGGCAGGGGTCGGTTGGAGATCCGGAGTGGATGGAGTTCATCGTGCGGATGGTGTCTTCGGTGTTGACCGGGGTCCAGGCGCGGATGGAGGTGGTAGGGGGCGTTGGTGCGGTCGTGGGGTGCGTCGGCTGTGTGCTGAAACTGTTGTGTATGTCTGCGATCTTGTTGTGGAAGAACGAGGCGAGCGAGTTGCAGAGTTCTTGTGATGGGGAGATGTCGTTGTCTCCGGCGCTAGGGTTCGTGAGCTCTTTGACGATGTTGTATAGTTCCTTGCTGTTGTGGGCATTGTTGTCAAGTCGGTCCTTGAATGCGGTTTTCTTGGTGGTGTGGATCAGCTGGTGTTGTTTTCGAGTGGCGAGCTTGAGGGTGGTCATGTTGTCTGTAGTTGGGTCTCTGCGCCAGGCTTTCTCAAGGGCTCGGCAGTTCTTCTTGGAGCTCTTGAGTTCGTCGGTAAACCATGATGCTTTCTTGGTGCCGGGTCTGGCGGGGGGGGGGTCTTCAGTGGGGGGAGGTTTTCTACGCTGTTGCTGATCCACCTCGTGAGGTTGTTGGCGGCTTGGTTGGGGTTCGTTGAGCTGGCGGGAGGGTTCTGGCTCAGGGATGTGGCGAGCTGGTCGGCTGTGATCTTGTTCCAGCATCTGCGGGGGACCTGTTGTGGGCAGTGGTGGATCGTGGTCTTTCTGAAGCTGAAGTGGACGCAGCTGTGGTCCGTCCAGTGGAGTCCGGTGGCATGGCTGAAGGCTATGTCCTTGCTGGAGGAGAAGATGGGGTCAAGCGTTTGGCCGGCGTAGTGGGTGGGGGTGGTCACCAGTTGCTTGAGTCCGAGGTTGGCGAGGTTGTCCAGCAGGATGGTGGTGTTGCGGGCGTTGTTGTTCTCCAGGTGGAAGTTGAGGTCCCCGAGGAGGATGTAGTCAGCGGAGGGGAGGGCGTGCGGGCTGATGAAATCGGCGATGTCTTCGCTGAATTGTGTGCGTGGTCCCGGGGGTCTGTAGATGGGGGTGCTTCGGAGGGTGGTCTTGGGGTCGGTGTGTATCTGGAAGTGCAGGTGTTCGGCGGCTGTGAGGGTGTCGTCAGAGATGGTCGTGATGCGGATGGTGTTCTTGTGAACGATGGCGATGCCTCCTCCTGTCTGGTTGACGCGGTCCCTCCAGGTGATCTTGTATCCATCTGGGATGGCGATGGCGATGTTGGGCACTGAGGAGGCGTTCATCCAGGTTTCCGTGAGGAAGGCGACGTCTGGTGATGTGGTATCGAGGAGGTTCCAGAGTTCCACGGCGTGCCTGTGGACGGAGCGGGTGTTGAGCTGGATGCACTTCAGGTGGTTGCTGCTGTTGCTTGTCTTGCCGGATGCGGTGCAGGTCCGGATGCAGGAGAACTTGCAGGATTAGCAGGTGAAGGGTCCGTGGGTGCGTCCTGGGGTGGCTCGGTGGCAGCCGGGGGTTCGGACGGTGTTGAGTGCGTTGAGGGTGGAGTGGTCGTAAGTCCGGTGGGTGGGCAGGCATCTTCGGGGGCCAGGGGGTCTAGCGGTGGGCGCGGACAAGGCACGGATGGGCTTGCCTTTGGCGCGCAATCGGCGCGCCCACTGCGCGTCAATGCTGCGCGTACGCATGCACTCTGCCATAAATGGAGAGTGGGGGGGATGGGCGAGGGAGGAGCAGCTGGGAGGCGGGAGCGGGGTGGCGAGAGGGGGAAGCGGTGAGGTGATGCTGGAGGGAGAGTTGGTGGGGCCACGGGGGAGCAGCGGCAGGGAGGGGGGGCAGCTGGCAGTAAGGCGGCAGAAGGGGCGACAACGGCACAAATAGCAAGGAGCGTCACAATTATATGTTTTACATTTATCATTGACATGATGGATGAGGCAGGAAGACAACCTTTAATCAAATATGCAGCATAACTCTATTGAGGTTTGAGGACATCTGTTGTAAAATAAGTGATCCATTTGAGTTTGCGAAAAATGCATTGAGAGTTTGCAAGTTTTCCTCTTGTCGTGGATCATGATGGTTCTACTGCTGCAGTTTTTAATGGTGAGTTTTATAAGGGAGTTGAAAAGGTACCTAACACCTACTCTATGTACCCTCTGGGTACTTAAACATTTCCATGTAGAATGTACTTTCTGGAATGTCCGCCACCTCACATTTGGCTGAACTACAAGGAGAAGGGTATCATTGGTGGTGCTGGTTTTATGGAAAGTTCAAATTCAAGAAAGAAGACTTAACAGGTAGGCTCTCAAAAAGACAATATTAACATTTTCCATTCTACTTGTGTAGATGACAGTGAGTAGAAATTATGGGGAAGCCTGTAGTCTCTGTTGGGGATAGGTTTCAGTGGTAAGGCTGAAGGACTTGTGAAGAACTGGGAGATACAATGAGGATTGCAGTCACTGAGTCTGTGGACTGTTCGTGTCCAGCATGTCTTGCATGAGGCCTCTAATGGATGGGTGGAGGAATGAGAGTCCTAGTGATGTGTGATATCCAAACCTGGCAACATATGGTACCTATCTCGGTCCAGGACCAAAGGTCACCATAACCTACCAACACGTAGAGAGGAAGAACATTGAAAAACAGAAACTACCTTCCAGAGATTATGTTATAGTGAGTCTCACAGAGCGTGAGAGTCAGAAGCCTTTGTAGCCATGGACACAGGAGAGCGATGGAAGCCTCTTTTACATAGGGTCCAGCATCTGAGAAGAGTGGATCACTTGTCAACAAGACACGGATGGGGGCTCCCACACAAAGGCACAGCATCTGAGAAACATGTCACACCCACACTGAAGTGGGGGGTGAGGTTTCTTACAAAGATGCACCTCAGATGGGACTCATCCACATAATAGGCACGCGATCAATGAACCTATAGACGAGGAGAAGAAGGAGCCTTCCTTATAAAGGTGTACCTCTGTTTGAGACAGATAGAACTTTTATAAACAAGGGCATAGCAGGGACCCTTTCTTACACAGGAACAAAGCATCTCTGAGGAGAGAAGCCCACCCACACAGATGGTCGACGTAAGACTCTCTAACACCTGTGAGGAGCAGATCCCACCTGTACAGATGAGGGATGTGACCCTCTCTTACACAGTGACAGAAACAAAGCATCTGTGAGGAGCAGATCGCACCTGCATAGATGAGGGATGTGACCCTCTCTTACACAGTGACAGCAACAAAGCATCTGTGAGGAGCAGATCCCACCTGCATAGATGAGGGATGTGACCCTCTCTTACACAGTGACAGAAACAAATCATCTGTGAGGAGCTGATCCCACCTGCACAGATGAGGGATGTGACCCTCTCTTAAGAAACAAAGCACCTGTGAGGATCAGATCCCACCTGCACAGATGAGGGATGTGACCCTCTCTTATACAGAAACAAAGCATCTGTGAGGAGCAGATCCCACCTGCACAGATGAGAGATGTGACCCTCTCTTACACAGAAACAAAACAACTGTGAGGAGAAGATCCCACCTGCAGAGATATGGGCTGTGACCCTCTCTTACACAGAAACAAAGCACAATGAGGAGAAGATCCCACCTGCACAGATGGGAGATGTGACCCTCTCTTACAAAGAAACAAAGCACCTGTGAGGAGCAGATCCCACCTGCAGAGATATGGGCTGTGACCCTCTCTTACACAGAAACAAAGCACCTGTGAGCAGCAGATCTCACCTGTACAGATGAGGGATGAGACCCTCTCTTACACAGAAACTAAGCATCTCTGAGGAGCAGATCCCACCTGCACATATAAGGGATATGACCCTCACTGACACAGAAACAAAGCACATGTGAGGAGAAGATCCCACCTGCACAGATGAGGGATGTGACCCTCTCTTACACAGAAACAAAGCACCTGTGAGGAGCAGATCCCACCTGCACAGATGAGGAATGTGACCCTCTCTTACATAGAAACAAAGCACTGTTGTGAGGAGAAGATCCCACCTGCATAGATGAGGGATGTGAAACTCAATTACACAGAAACAAAGCACCTGTGAGGAGCAGACCCCAACTGCACAGATGAGGGATGTGACTCTCTCGTACACAGAAACAAAGCACCTGTGAAGAGCAGATCCCACCTGCACAGATGAGGGATGTGACCCTCTCTTACACAGTGCCAGAAACAAAGCATCAGTGAGGAGCAGATTCCACCTGCACAGATGAGGGATGTGACCCTCTCTTACAAAGAAACAAAGCATCTGTGAGGAGCAGATCCCACCTGCACACATGAGTGATGTGACACTCTCTTATACAGAAACAAAGCACCTGTGAGGATTTGATCCCACCTGCACAGATAAGGGATGTGACACTCTCCAACACAGAAACAAAGCACCTGTGAGGAGCAGACCCCAACTGCACAGATGAGGGATGTGACTCTCTCGTACACAGAAACAAAGCACCTGTGAAGAGCAGATCCCACCTGCACAGATGAGGGATGTGACTCTCTCGTACACAGAAACAACGCACCTGTGAGGAGCAGATCCAACCTGCACAGATGAGGGATGTGACCCTCTCTTACAAAGAAACAAAGCATCTGTGAGGAGCAGATCCCACCTGCACACATGAGTGATGTGACACTCTTATACAGAAACAAAGCACCTGTGAGGATTTGATCCCACCTGCACAGATAAGGGATGTGACACTCTCCAACACAGAAACAAAGCATCTGTGAGGAACAGATCCAACCTGCACAGATGAGGGATGTGACCCTCTCTTATACAGAAACAAAGCATCTGTGGGGAGCAGATCCCACGTGCACACATGAGTAATGTGGCCCTGTCTTAGACAGAAAGACAACACTTGTGAGAAGCAGATCCCACCTGCACATATGAGGGATGTGACCCTCTCTTGCACAGAAGCAACGCATCTGTGAGGAGAAGATCCCACCTGCAAAGCTAATAGATGTGACACACTCTTACACAGAAACAAAGCACCTGTGAGGAGCAGACCCCACCTGCACAGATGAGGGATGTGACTCTCTCGTACACAGAAACAAAGCACCTGTGAAGAGCAGATCCCACCTGCACAGATGAGGGATGTGACCCTCTCTTGCACAAAAACAAATCATCTGCGAGGAGCAGATCACACCTGCACAGAAGATTGATCTGACACTCTCTTACACAGTGAAAGAAACAAAGCACCTGTGAAGAGCAGATCCCACCTGCACAGATGAGGGATGTGACCCTCTCTTACACAGAAACAAAGCACCTGTGAGGAGCTGATCCCGCCTGCACAGATGAGGGATGTGACCCTCTCTTACACAGAAACAAAGCATCTGTGAGGAGAAGATCCCACATGCAGAGATGAGGGATGTGACCCTCTCTTACACAGAAACAAAACAACTGTGAGGAGAAGATCTCACCTGCACAGATGAGGGATGTGATACTCACACAGAAACAAAACACCTGTGAGGAGCAGATCCTACCTGCACAGATGAGGGTTGTGACTCACTCGTACACAGAAACAAAGCATCTGTGAGCAGCAGATCCAACCTGCACAGATGAGGTGTGTGACCCTCACTTACACAGTGACAGAAACAAAGCCTCTCTGAGGAGGAGATCCCACCAGCACAGATGAGGGATGTGACCCTCTCTAACAGAAAAATAAAGCATCTGTGAGGAGCAGAACCCACCTGCACAGATGAGGGATGTGACTTTCTCTTACACAGAAACAAAGCACCTGTGAGGAGCGGATCCCACCTGCACAGATGAGGGATGTGACCCTATCTAACAGAGAAACAAAGCACCTGAGAGGAGCGGATCCCAACTGCACAGATGAGGGATGTGACTCTCTCTTACACAGAAACAAAGCACCTGTGAGGAGCGGATCCCACCTGCACAGATGAGGAATGTGACTCTCTCTTACACAAAAACAAAGCACCTGTGAGGAGCGGATCCCACCTGCACAGATGAGGGATGTGACCCTCACTTACACAGTGACAGAAACAAAGCATCTCTGAGGAGCAGATCCCACCTGCACACATACATGATGTGACCCTCTCTTACACAGAACAAAGCACCTGTGAGGAGCAGATCCCACCTGCAAAGATATGGGCTGTGACCCTCTCTTACACAGAAACAAAGCACCTGTGAGCAGCAGATCCCACCTGCACAGATGAGGGATGAGACCCTCTCTTACACAGAAACAAAGCATCTCTGAGGAGCAGATCCCACCTGCACATATAAGGGATGTGACCCTCACTGACACAGAAACAAAGCACATGTGAGGAGCAGATCCCACCTGCACAGATGAGGGATGTGACCATCTCTTACACAGAAACAAAGCACCTGTGAGGAGCAGATCCCACCTGCACAGATGAGGAATGTGACCCTCTCTTACATAGAAACAAAGCACTGTTGTGAGGAGAGGATCCCACCTGCATAGATGAGGGATGTGAAACTCAATTACACAGAAACAAAGCACCTGTGAGGAGCAGACCCCAACTGCACAGATGAGGGATGTGACCTTCTCGGACACAGAAACAAAGCACCTGTAAAGAGCAGATCCCACCTGCACAGATGAGGGATGTGACTCTCTCGTACACAGACACAAAGGACCTGTGAGGAGCGGATCCAACCTGCACACATGAGGGATGTGACACTCTCTTATACAGAAACAAAGCACCAGTGAGGATTTGATCCCACTTGCACAGATAAGGGATGTGACACTCTCCAACACAGAAACAAAGCATCTGTGAGGAACAGATCCAACCTGCACAGATGAGGGATGTGACCCTCTCTTATACAGAAACAAGGCATCTGTGAGGAGCAGATCCCACATGCACACATGAGTAATGTGGCCCTGTCTTAGACAGAAAGACAACACTTGTGAGAAGCAGATCCCACCTGCACATATGAGGGATGTGACCCTCTCTTGCACAAAAACAAAGCATCTGTGAGGAGAAGATCCCACCTGCAAAGCTGATAGATGTGACACACTCTTACACAGAAACAAAGCACCTGTGAGGAGCAGACCCCACCTGCACAGATGAGAGATGTGACTCTCTCGTACACAGAAACAAAGCACCTGTGAAGAGCAGATCCCACCTGCACAGATGAGAGATGTGACTCTCTCGTACACAGACACAAAGGACCTGTGAGGAGCAGATCCCACCTGCACAGATGAGGGATGTGACCCTCTCTTGCACAAAAACAAATCATCTGTGAGGAGCAGATCACACCTGCACAGAAGATTGATCTGACACTCTCTTACACAGTGACAGAAACGAAGCATCTGTGAGGAGCAGGTCCCACCTGCACAGATGAGGGATGTGACCCTCTCTTACACAGAAACAAAGCACCTGTGAGGAGCTGATCCCACCTGCACAGATGAGGGATGTGACCCTCTCTTACACAGAAACAAAGCATCTGTGAGGAGAAGATCCCACATGCAGAGATGAGGGATGTGACCCTCTCTTACACAGAAACAAAGCATCTGTGAGGAGACGATCTCACCTGCACAAATGAGGGATGTGATACTCACACAGAAACTAAACACCTGTGAGGAGCAGATCCTACCTGCACAGATGAGAGTTGTGACTCACTCGTACACAGAAACAGAGCATCTGTGAGCAGCAGATCCAACCTGCACAGATGATGTGTGTGACCCTCACTTACACAGTGACAGAAACAAAGCATCTCTGGGGAGCAGATCCCACCAGCACAGATGAGGGATGTGACCCTCTCTTACACAGAAACAAAGCACCCGTGAGGAGCGGTTCCCACCTGCACAGATGAGGGATGTCACCCTCTCTTACATAGTGACAGAAACAAAGCATCTGTGAGGAGCTGATCCAACCTGCACAGATGAGGTGTGTGATACTCACACAGAAACAAAACACCTGCGAGGAGCAGATCCTACCTGCACAGATGAGGAATGTGACTCTCTCTTACACAGAAACAAAGCACCTGTGAGGAGCCGATCCCACCTGCACAGATGAGGGATGTGACCCTCACTTACACAGTGACAGAAACAAAGCATCTCTGAGCAGCAGATCCGACCTGCACAGATGAGGGAAGTGACTTTCTCTTGCACGTAAACAAAGCACAATGAGGAGAAGATCCCACCTGCACAGATAAGGGATGTGACACTCTGTTACATAGAAACAAAGCACCTGTGAGGAGCTGATACAACTTGCACAGATGAGGGATGTGACCCTCTCTTACATGGAAACAATTCATTTGTGAAGTGAAGATCCCACCGGCACAGATGAGGGATGTGACCCTCTTCAACACAGAAACAAAGCATCTGTGAGGAGCAGATCTCACCTGCACTGACGAGGGATGTGACCCTCTCTTACACAGAAACAAAGCATCTCTGAGGAGCAGATCCCACCTGCACACATGAGTGATGTGGCCCTATCTTAGACAAAAAGAAAAGACTTGTGAGAAGCTGATCCCACCTGCACAGATAAGGGATGTGACACTCTGTTACATAGAAACAAAACACCTGTGAGGAGCAGATCCAACCTTCACAAATGAGGGATGTGACCCTCTCTTACACGGGAACAAATCATTTGTAAAGTGGAGATCCCACATGTACAGATGAGGGATGTGACCTTCTCTTACACCGAAACAAAGCACCTGTGAGGAGCAGATCCCAACTGCACAGATGAGGGATGTGGCCCTCTCTTACAAAGAAACAAAGCACCTGTGAGGAGCAGATCCCACCTGCACAGATGAGGGATATGACCCTTTCTTATACAGAAACAAAGCACCTGTGAGGAGCAGATCCCAACTGCACAGATGAGGGATGTGACCCTCTCTTACACCGAAACAAAGCACCTGTGAGGAGCAGATCCCAACTGCACAGATGAGGGATGTGACCCTCTCTTACAAAGAAACAGAGCACCTGTGAGGAGGAGATCCCACCTGCACAGATGAGGGATATGACCCTCTCTTATACAGAAACAAAGCACCTGTTAGGAGCAGATCCCACCTGCACAGATGAAGGATGTTAACCTCTCTAACACAGAAACAAAGCATCTGTGAGGAGCAGATCCCACCTGCACAGATGAGGGGTGTGACCCTCTCTTATACAGAAACAAAGCACCTGTTAGGAGCAGATCCCACCTGCACAGATGAAGGATGTGAACCTCTCGAAAACAGAAACAAAGCATCTGTGAGGAGCAGATCCCACCTGCACAGATGAGGGATGTGACCCTCTTTTACACAGTAACAGAAACAAAGCATCAGTGAGGAGCAGATCCCACCTGCACAGATGACGGACGTGACCCTCTCTTACACGGTGACAGGAACAAAGCATCAGTGAGGAGCAGATCCCACCTGCACAGATGAGGGATGTGACTCTCTGGTACAAGGAAACAAAACACCTGTGGGGAGCAGATCACACCTGCAAAGATGAGGGATGTGACTCTCTCTTACACAGAAACAAAGCACCTGTGAGGAGCGGATCCCACCTGCACAGATGAGGGATGTGACCCTCACTTAGACAGTGACAGAAACAAAGCATCAGTGAGGAGCAGATCTCACCTGCACAGATGAGAGATGTGACCCTCACTTACACAGTGACAGAAACAAAGCATCAGTGAGGAGCAGATCTCACCTGCACAGATGAGGGATGTGACCCTCTCTTACACAGTGACAGAAACAAAACATCTGTGAGGATCAGATCCCACCTGCACAGTTGAGGGATATGACCCTCTCTTACACAGAAACAAAGCACCTGTGAGGAGCGGATCCCACCTGCACAGATGAGGGATGTGACCCTCTCTTACACAGAAACAAAGCACCTGTTAGGAGCGGATCCAACCTGCACAGATGAGGGATGTGACCCTCTCTTACACAGCGACAGAAACAAAGCATCTGTGAGGAGCGGATCCAACCTGCACAGATGAGGGATGTGACCCTCTCGTACACAGTGACAGAAACAAAACATCTGTGAGGAGCAGATCCCACCTGCACAGATGCGGGATATGGGTTTCCAGTTCATGTTGCACATTGTCTGATAGAATTGGAACCTCATGTACACAGGGGAGAAGTGAGTGGGCCATTCTCTCATGCACAGACACTCAATTTCTGGTTGAGGTGCCTTTTCTTCTTCAGGCCACCACACCATTCACGCCACACCTGGAAGCATCCTGCTTTTCTTACACTGTGTGTAACTTTCCTCTCTTCCAGGTTGCTTGCAGTGACTCAGGCCTTAACACCTTCTGTACTGAAGACAAAGACGAATGCGAGCTACCTCGCCTCTTTCGAGAACCTGGAGTGAACGCCCCAGCTCTGCCCACCATGACTGATGTGAAGGAACTCATGAAGTGGCCACTTTATGACACACACCCCTACAATCCAGAGTCAAATATGAGCTTCAGAAATTGCTTGGAAGGTATGGTATATTGTTACTAAGTTAGTGTTAATTTCAAATCATACTGCTAAATTATTCTTAAATGACATCCATGCTTTGCTTTAAAGGAGACTTCCATTGACGTGGAGAGTTTTAATGGTAAACATTGTTTACGACGAAGTTTTTACAACGCGGTACCTTTAGCACGCATTCCTTACCACGCAAGTCGTTACCACGACTTGCGCTGGAGGGCGCTAAAGGATTAAAAATAGTAAATTTACTATCCCAACACCTTCCCTAGGGTCCACAGGGACTGGTGTTAGAATAGTAAATTATACTATTCGAAATCCGCACCCCAAACGCAAGTTGTGGAAACGACTTGCGTTGTAAGGGATGCGTGCTAAAGGGATGCGTTGTGACGGTACGCGTTGTACCGTCATGCATCCGTTTTAATAGTACCTCACAGGTTTTTTTTAATAGTGCTTTATTTGTAAAAAAAATGTGTCAGGACTCTCATCAGGAGGCCACTGCAGGTTGCATCACAAATTGTCCCTGCTGTGCTGCCAATGATAGTAACAACACAATCACACTGGGAAGAAGTGTGGTGCGGCGGTCAGGGCAGCTGACTCAACAACACAGGGCTCACAAATCGATTCCTGGCGCCAGTGGCAGGGTAGCCAAGCACCATGGCACTCTGGGCAATAGTTCACCTAATATTCCCAATGGCCTCCAGCGCCTTGAGACCCTTAGGGGATTATTTTACGCTTTACAAACACCGGATTATTCATTATTACACTCCTACAAGTGTGACAATTCAGACTATTTCAGGCCCCAAAGCTAAAAGTATGATTTGGGTGTGAAGTAATAAATAGTCTTTTTTTATGTATCTTGAATTAATAAATAAAGTTGCTCTAGTGTTCTATAATTTAGCCAGACAGCGCCACCAGACTGTCACAAGCACCAGTGATGACAATTAACTATTGGTACAGAGCACTGGAAAACACCGGCTCAAATGAAGCAGTGTTTATATACAAACCAAGGGGCACATTACCAACAACTAGCGATATTTATTGCTAAATGGTCTTAACGAGTTTTTTTTATCACCAAGCATCGCCGGATATTATCACAGAGATAACGTGCTATTAGCAACGTTTATCTCTAAAGCAATAAAATATCCGGCGATAGCGGCGAAATGTTTGAATATTACCGGGAATCCACGATATTCAGGCATTTACGCCAATAGGTTCTTAACTTGAATATCCACTCCCTTTGGATATACAGGCTAAGAAGTGGTCTGAGCAGGCGTTAGGTTTTAGAAATATTCGCGCTTAGCGCGAATATTTTCATCGCTATGCCTGCCTTGCTAATAGGCGATAGCAATGTAAGCGACTGCTTGCAGTCGCTAACAGGTTGGGTACGCCCACTTTGCATGTCATTAGCGATAAATATCGCTAACATGCAAAGCGGGCCCCCAAACCGCTCGCTATCACCTCAAAGCTGTCGCTAACATCAGTAGCGACAGCTTGCTAACAGGGCGATATATTTATCGCCGCTTAGCGGCCGAAAAACGGCCGTTAAAGTGGTGATAATCTAATATCGCCAGGCTTGGTAATATGCCCCCAAGTCTGCAACGGTTGTTAGATGTAGCTTTGAGTAAAAAAAGGCCTTGTTGGGGAAAGCACCAAGCAGGGCAAATGTATTAATGTCTCCAAACATTTCACACATGGTCTGGGCATTGCACGGTATACTGCGCATCACGCATCCCGTGTGTGAAGTGTTTTATCGTTTGTCTAAGGATAGGATGGAAGGGAGTTCTTCTGATATAGCTTCTACGCTAAGCATCAAACACACACTTTTCACCATGGTTCAAAGACATGTGACTGGCACTCAGAGCCTGTTTGTGCACCAGCGGAGAGGCAGGAGCAGCATCTATTGCTCTGTGCTGATCTCCCTTCTTAACACAATGACCTAGATTGCTGTGCTGTGCTGCACCATTTTCTCATGCATCTACCCTCTTGTATTCAGGAGCCGGTCTTTTGTGAAGCAGAGTGCAGTCCCCAGGCTGTTACTAGACGTCCTTGAAGTCACGCATTTGCCCTTGCTGTGATCAGGTGGCAGTGTATTATGCAATAACTTCATGTTCTCCAGGTGTCGATCACTTGCCAGTCTAACTCGGGATACCAGGGAATTAGGAATAATACCCATGAATGTGTTTTTTTAGCAAAAGCAAAAAGTTAACGGTGCTTTTGTTATTAGTAGACGAGGTTGCAGAGAGAATGGGCTTCAACATTAATTTGCATCTGCACTTTCAAAAATCTTTCAATTTTTGAAAATTTTTCATTTCCTATTTTGCAATTGGACTCTGCCCATTCAGTACGCCCAGATATTTAGCTTTTTGTTTCACCCGGTTTTGAACTTTTGACTGTGGGTGAGGCTCACTAAATATGTTTCATCCACAATAATCACCTGGCAAACAGTCTGCACGCGTTTATCACCAGTGTCCACTTTTTAAGATAAGGCTGTTGTGGTGTAGTTAGGGTAAGGGGCACTTGGCTGTTACACGTTAAAATATGTGCACATTTGTGTGCATGTGTGCAGGTCATGCCTTTGAGATTGCTGTCGTGCTCGGTGTGGCAACTGCACACAGGTGACCTTGGGATTCTGCAGGATTATATATTGGCCTGGTATAGGTCTTATAATGCAAGTGTAGACTAATGGGGAAAGTCCGTGTGATTTACTGTTTTGTCTATAGTGACAATTTTTATCTACACAGGGAGAACAGTGTTCTAGATTGCAGTTTTGCTTTCCTTTTGCCAACAGAGACCAGTGAAGTATCGAAATGGGGTGTAACCTGTGCCAGAAAATACAATTTGAAAGTTTCACACAGATTTCTGTATAACTGGTGGGTCTTCCAGAATTGTCATATTTCTCTGGCCCAGCTCATGATCAGAGCCCGGCCTTTTGTCATCCTGCTGTGCCAGTTTCATTACATTTCTCTCCAGAAGCAGGAACAAAGGCCTCCCCACACAAAGGGAGGAACTACCAGTGCTTCACTCAGCTCCTGTGGAAGAAAGAGGTGGGGCTGAAGGATCTACCTCAATCAATCAGCTGTCACAATGCACCAGTGATGAGCTTGCTCAAGCCCACTGAAAAAGGAGGGAGCCTAGTCCTCTGGAGCAAACACAGGTGGTGGCTCCCCCTTGAACATTTTGTGAGAAAGGCCCTTGCAGTGAGGTCAGCGAGGGGCGGACCTTAGGCTCCCAGAGGAGATGTGAATAGTGACTCTTGGATAGTGCCATCTTTGAACAGTCCCAGCATGCTGTGCAGGAGGGTTGGAACAGAGGTAGAGAGATGACATGGAACCCTAGGATTGGTCAGAGGTGCCTGGCTTCTGGAACCTTCTTCAACCCTTAAAGAACTCTTGTACAAGGGGGAGACTCTCTCTTGCTTGGTGTTTGTCTGCTCTTCACTCTTGGGTCCTGTGGCAGCCATGGACAACTGGAAGGAAGAACTCCCTGAGGCCTTTAAAGGACTAAATACTCTGCCCCAGTTGATCCCAGGATCATTGGGTCGCCCCAAGTGCTGATGAGGTGGCTCTCAACACCTCCTGAGGATCAGTTGTCGGAAAGCCCAGGACTTCTGCCCCCAAGACAAGGAGGAAAGCTGGTGCAGGGACTCAGGAGAACCAGCTCTCTCTAGATCACACTGCTTTGGAGGTGAGGAGATCTGCTGAAACTGCCCATGGTGGCTAGAGTTTGTCACTAGGAGTAAAATTAACATAAACTTGTCAAAGCCAGCCCAACGGGGCCACGATGTGGCATTTTGAAGATTGGTGACCTTTGGCCTCTTTCCTCGAGAACAAGTTGGGCTCTGCTGACCCTTTATAAACCCACCCCAGAGCGGTTCAGGGCCTGAGGGTGGGCGAATGATATGTTATTTAATTTTTCCAGGAAGAGAGTGTGCATGGGTGCCCCGCCCATGATTCTTTCATAGCCCAGGGACCTTATGAACCAGGCTGTGTTGGACTTGGCCCTTCTGACAGGTTCACCCCTAGACTTTTTGCTTTGCGAATGTGAATTGGTGGTAGTGATTTTTGGTTTCTCCGCACTTTCACTGTGTCCCAGTGGAAAGTGCATCCGCACTCTGAGTGCGCGGAGTAAGGTTGACCTGCCCTCCCATAGGAATGCATGGGGAATGTCTGTGTCCCTGGTAGTTCCTGATGCGTGAGGTGTGCAGGCTCGAGTTTGGTATGTGCGGACTCGTGTGATTGAATGTTGTGCAATGATGTATGCGGCGTGTATGTGTCTAGTGTGGAAGTGCCACTTCTAGACATGGGTGTGCGTGCGCAGTGAGTGTGCTAGCACGTATTTGGCTGGAGCTGGCTGGTGAGCCTGGCTCCAGGAGTCTGGATGGGTCTGCCCGGTGGTGAGTGTGGAAATTAGCATGCTGATGGCTGGGGAGGAGTGCACCTGGGTCCTGAATAGGGCTGGGCTTTCCCCACACAATGCTGGCTCTGCCCCCTGTGGTGCGACTGATGACCCTAGCCCTGCCAGTGAATAGAGTGAGGGGCTGAGCACATCAAGAGTGCTCACAAACCAGCTGTGACTAGTTTTTCCCCTCACCCTGAAGCCAGACAAAGGGAAAAGGTGTATAAAAGAGGGGCTGTGACCCCATGAAAATGTTCTTGCCAGGGATCCCATTTCTAACATTGGCGGCAGCGGAAAGGATCCAGATTTGTGTTTGCGCTGTACCGCAGTGGCAACTGGCCACACTACAAAACTCTGCATTTTAGATGACCACATTTTGGGGATTATTGTTTTTTGTTGAAGTTCCATATTTCTTCTCCTAAAGGTATCATTGTGTAATTGTGTCCAGTACATTTGTTCCCCGCCCCGCGCCCAGAGTTGGTACCTGTGTCACGTGTGGTCAGGTTGAGGAATCAGGGGTGGTAGAAACTGCCTTACCAGTCCGAGGGGGGGTTGTGTGTGGATGAATGGTGTGTTGCACTGGACAAGTGAGGGTGAGTTCTCTGGCATAGAGAACTTGCTGAACACCTTGTGAATTGTGTACTCCTGTGTTAAGCTCAGACCCCTAGGTTCCCTGTGTAATCTTGTCTCTAGAACGTCCGCCAAAATGAAGTCTACTTTTGATTTCAGTGATCTAGATACCTACAGTGCGTGAGAGCTGGAAAGGTTCTGTGGCGAGAAAGACATAGGGAGGTGTGAGTCAAACCCTTGCAAACTTAGGGACTGCCTGGTCAGATGGCAAAAGGATCAATTGGATCTTGAGCGCAGTGAGGAAAGGGCCTGGGCCTCAACCCATGAGGGTGGTGGGTCTGTGGGGAGCCCTGAAGATTCAGAAGAGGAGGAAGAAGATGACAGTACCTGGACTCCAGTAGAGAGTAAAGACCCCATAGGTAGGGAGTCCCTTGCAGGGTCCAACGTAGGAGGCAGCGCCTCATCCCTTTCCCTGTCCCCAGAGGAGTGGGAAGATAGGAGGAAAGAAAGGGAGCACCAGCTGGTTTTAGTAAAGCTCAGGTTAAGCATGCCCAGGCTATGGCACAGCTGGGTGTAAGAAAGCAACAGCTAGAGACTGAGAGGTCTTAGCGCAGGAGAGGATAGAGGAGGCTGAGAGGGCCCTCACCAGAGGGAGATTACCTCTGAAGGGTAGACTATCCCCTGCGCGCAGTTTTTATTTTCTGGACTCCCCAGGGCGGGTTGAGTCCAGTGGTGGCAGCTATATAGAGTCCCATGCGAGCAATCCCATTCCTAGTTCCCAGAGTATGGAACCTGTTTCCCAAGAGGAGGAGAACAGGTTGAAGTTCAGGAACCTTAGGAAACCACCTCACCAGGGGTGGGGGTATTTTGTGGATGACTGTTCTGATGCGATGGAGGAGTGGCTGGCGGCTAACCCGGACGATGAGAGGGACGGAGTAGTGAATATGTTTCTCAAAGAGAAGTTGCTCAGTATTTGTTGTCCAGAGTTGCGCCAGCACCTGTCGAAGTTTGGATACTTTTGCCCTTGGAAGCTTGCTGAGGAAGCAGAGCGCTGGGAAAGAGCTAGAGGTTCTCTAGAGTCATTAGGGAGTGATTCCAAAAGTAGTGGTTCAGGTATCTTCCAGCCCATCATGGTGGAAGAGGCTCAGTGTAGCCCAGCTAGGTCCCAGAATAGCGAGGAGGGTGTAGGGGCTCACTGCCTGGCTCAGTGGAGAAGGAGTGAGTGGGAGACCGAGGGTCCCCAGATGCACAAAACCCTGCCTCAGGACTTGGATGGTTTCTGTAGGGAACACCAAGTGGGGCCCTAGCCTGTCCTGTTACTCCATTTGAGGAAGATCTCCTAGTGAGTAGAGGACCTGGAGCGTCTGTAACCAGAGCTGCTGTGGTTCTAGAGTCTGGCAGTACCGCTCCGGTAGGGAGGGTACAGGAGTCCAGCGTGAGGAGTGATTGGGGGATGAGTTCCCCAGTGGAAGAACCAGTGGCTCTGGGACTACCCAGTTGGGCTAGGATCCCGTGTAGTGACCATGGTGACAACACATCTGTTCTGGGGGATCTTCGCGCACTGTCAGGTGGACAGGGGACGGGAGATCTGCGCCAGACAGACAGTCACACAACATGTGTGTCATTTGTTAGCCTTAGGGGGATGGTGTGTAAATCCCCAGAAGTCCTGGAGTGCCAGGTAATTATTCCACCAAAGGTTCTAGACCCAAGGTTGGAAGACCAGGTTCAGGATCCGCCTGACCTGAAGGGTAGGACTTTTGTAAGCAGCGTCCTGACCGGTTTACTTTCCAGGGGAACCCCTCCAGTTGGGAGGGTGCAGACCTCTGGAAGGGGGTGCAGAGGGTGGGAAAGCCCACCTCTGACCCCGGTGCAACCTGAGGGGTTAAACCCTAGGTTGGGTGAATGGTGTTCTAAGGGTACCCCTCGCAGGAGGTGGAGGAACCCTAAAAGAAGAGGTAGTGGGAGGAGAGCCTCCCCTGAGACTCCTGGTCTGCCTGAGGTTGTAGATCCTAGGCTGGAGAACCAGTGGCAGTCTAGTCCTGTCTTGCAGACTGGAAGAGTGGAGAATGGCTACTATGTGCCAGGGGTTACTACCCCCACTCAGTGAATTGGCAAGGACCGGTAACACCTGGGTGGCCTAGGGCCTGGTCCTGGCCGAGGACAGCTGGGGAGTAGCAGTGGGGTAGCCCAGTTAGTTCCTACAGTAGTTTTAGAAGGAACCCCAGGGGTTCAACGTGGCGTAGAACAGGAGGGTGTCCCTGCAGTTGCGGGCCCGCGTCAATGTTCTATCGCCCCAAGCAGGGAAGTCCATCACGGTGGTGATTGGGCTACCCTGCGTTTTTGCTGGAAGGGGGTTGTGTTGGACTTGGCCCTTCAGGCAGGTTCACCCTTAAACTTTTTACTTTGTGAATGTGAATTGGTGGTAGTGATTTTTGGTTTCTGCGCACTTTCACTGTGTCCCAGTGGAAAGTGCGTGCACACTCTGAGTGCGTGGAGTAAGGTTGGCCTGCCCTCCCATAGGAATGCATGGGGAATGTCTGTGTCCCTGGTAGTTCCTGGTGCGTGAGGTGTGCAAGCTCGAGTTTAGTATGTGCGGACTCGTGTGATTGAATGCTGCGCAATGATGTATGCGGCGTGTATGTGTCTAGTGTGGAAGTGCCACTTCTAGACATGGGTGTGCGTTTGCAGTGAGTGTGCTGGCACGTGATTGGCTGGAGCTGGCTGGTGAGCCTGGCTCCAGAAGTCTGGATGGGTCTGCCCGGTGTTGAGTGTGGAGATTAGCATGCTGATGGCTGGGGAGGAGTGCACTGGGGTCCTGAATAGGGCTGGGCTTTCCCCACACAATGCTGGCTCCGCCCCCTGTGGTGCGACTGATGACCCTAGCCCTGCCAGTGAATAGAGTGAGGGGCTGAGCACATCAAGAGTGCTCACAAACCAGCTGCGACTGGTTTTTCCCCTCACCCTGAAGCCAGACAAAGGGAAAAGGTGTATAAAAGAGGGGCTGTGACCCCATGAAAATGTTCTTGCCAGGGATCCCATTTCTAACAGGCTGTATTTGTAAAGGATGGGGCCTGGGCGGCTCCATCCCTTAACACTGACAGCCAGAAAGCAGAGGGAATGTTGCCACACCCCATCTCCCCAGTGGCGGTGTCTGGGGCAGTAGGTGGCCACCACCAGTCAGGAGATCCCTGCCATCTGTGAGAGAAGATACCAGCACCCACATCCACACGGAGTTGTGCGTCATACGGGAGCCGGCAGGGCATTGAGAGTTACGGTCCCTCGGCTGCCCCAATGATTGTGGCAGGGGGTTCCTGGAGCACCCCAAACAATATAAAAAGAGGCCTTTCAGCAAAAACACGCCAGTTGCTCTCCTTGGATGCAGGAGAGCCGCTCATAAAATAGGCACTGATCCAGCGGAAGTGCCCCATAATGCCCTGCTGAGCTTTTTGATTTGTACATTCTTCTTCACTTGTGGTGACCCCAGGATGGCAGAGGTTCCACCAATGTGATAATGGAAATGTGGAGGGCTGCAGGAGTGCATCGTATCCACCCTGAAGTAGGTTTATGAAGGACGGTCCCTATGTTTTCAGGTTATAAAAACCATGTTCCCACTGGACTAACAGCCGTTAGCGTCAGCTTTTAGGCGATAGCGACCGGTTTGGGGCCCACCTTGCATGTCAGCGATATTTATCACTAATGAGAAGCAAAGTGGGCATAGTCAACCTGTTAGCAACTGGAAGCAGTCGCTAATATCGCTATCGCCTATTAGCAAAGGCAGGCTGTTCGATTAAAAAAGTCGCGCTAAGCGCGATTATTGCCAGAAACTAACGCCTGCTCAGACCATGACTTAACCTGTTTATCCAATGGGTGGTGGATATTCAGGTTAAGTCCCCATTAGCTTTAATGCCTGAATATCGCTGGATTTCCAGCAATATTCACCCATTGAGCCGCTATCGCCGGATATTTTATCGCATTAGAGATAAACGTTGCTAATAGCATGTTATCTCTGCGATAATATCCGGCAATAGGCAACGATTAATATTGCTATTTGATGCTAATATGCCCCTATGTCTTTAACTTGTGGTTTGTTAATCTTGAACGGTTGACCAAGCCAATAGACTTACCAGATATATTTGTATGTCATTTATATTGTTTTCCATCTGTCTTCTGTATATAATTGTACATTAGTGTGTATTATTCCATAATTTATGTGTAATAAACATTATTTCCTTTTTCTAATGGAAAAGCACTGACTGAACAATCATTTATTATAGCCTATATAGCCCGCCATAGCAGGCTATACCAGTTATTGAAGACCCGCTGCAGCGTTAAAGGCCCGAGCCGAAGGCGAGGGACTTTAACAAGACAGCAGGACTTTAATAGCCAGTATAGCCCTGCTACGAAGGGCTATAAGGCTATTAGAACATTCTGCCACTAGAGGGCAGAATGTTCTAACAAATTAAACAAAGGCTTCCGGGAACACGAGGGGATTGAAATCCCCTCGGGCTCCCTGAAGCCTTTGTTCACCGCCACAAAGAAGCATTTAAATGTTGGATCTCCAGGCTTATACCAGCCATTATAGGCCCTGAGCACTCCATTGTTTTCAATGGAGCTTCCAACATTCCAATGTTCTAATGAGTGTTATTGTTGTGTACCAGTGAATAGTGATTATAGCCCACACCCCCTCCCTTGAGTAGGCCTTGCACTGCTCTGCCTCGCAACCCTGAGAGAGTCAATCGCTACAATGGGGTGCTTGGCTCCCAGTAAGGTGAAATTGTGGACCTAGTACTTGTACATGCCACATAACTTCTAACCTAATTTCTTACATCCTGTATCAAACTGGTAATGTCATGTTGGAATGATACTAGTTATTATCATGAATCTACATGCATCATTAAACGTTCTGTTGGAAATCACCATAAAACCTGTTTCTAGTGCTGGGTACTTCTAAGTAGAAACAGGGCCGCTGGCAATGGCGAGGCCATGGGGGTGTAGAGCACAACATGTTCAATCCACAGGCTAGAAGTACGACAACTCCTTTACAATAACCAAATGATGTGTCTTAGGGCCTGATTTATATTTCAGCGGGCAGGTTACTCCGTCACAACGAGACAGATATTTCGTCCGCCAAAATATAATTGCAATAGGATATAATAGAGTTTATATTTTAGGGGACGGGAGAACCGTCACCACTGTGATGGAGTAATCCGGACACTCAAATATAGATCAGGCCCCTAGTTTGTCACTAGAGATCTCTGGAGTCAGATAAAGACATTATTTCACAAATCCTTTCCGAAGCAGATGATGTCCTTTCGTTCATTATTAGAGGCACCGGGATTCAAAAGCGAATGTGGTCTGTGGCAGGCTGCAGATGCTTTGGTCATTACAAGCGATCCCTATATTAAGGAAACATATGTTCTGAAGTATCATGGCTTACGTTAACTGCTACTGGAGGTCCCAGGAGTCAGACTCATGTCCTTACTGTAGTCAGGAAACCATACGTCCTGCAGTTCTTCCAGGTCCCTCGGGTGTCCACCTCATTACCTTCGATCTAAAGCCGCCTGCGATTTAAGGACATAGCAGACGCCCTTTAATGCTTTTGTTGACAAGTCACCAAGCTGGCTGTGTTTTTGCACCCAGCATGCTAGGTCACAAAGAGGGCGTGGCTGTAACATAAATTTGCATCTTCAATTTCAGAAATCCATCATAATTTGCTATTTTTTTATGTCTGAATTAATACTGTGAATGTGAATGATACAAGTCATCAACATGGCTCTAAATCTATCCTACATTTCTTTCTGTCTTTCTTTCTTTATTTATGCAACTTATATAGCACGCAAATACCATGGGGTGTGTCGGTGCTTGTAGAGTAAATCAGAAAGACAGACACTGAGAGTGGGAACTACTGGTTAAAGAGCCAGGTTTTTAATTGTTTCTTGAATGTCATGAGTGTAGGACTGGTTTTCATGTAGAGTGGAAGGGTGTTCCAAAGTCTGGCCGTAGCAGCTATGAAACGTCGGTCTCCCAAGGATGATTTCTTGGTGCGTGGGACGGAAAGTAGATGCCCTGTGGAGGAGCGCAGTGGTCTGTTAGGGGCGTACAGGCATAGTGAATGTTTTAGAAACTGTGGTCCAGTGTTGTTGATTGCCTTGTACGCGGTGCATAGGGCTTTGAATTTGGTGCGGCTTCTGATATGCAACCAGTGAAGTTGGAGTATGGTAGGTGAAATGGATTTGAACTTGGGGATGCCGGCTAGAATTCTGACTGCCGAGTTTTCAACCAACTGTAGCTTGTTTAGGACTTTCTCTTGGACATTCAGCTGGAGTGCGTTACAGTAGTCTATTTTAGAAAGGATTAGTGTGGACATCAAGGTTTTGCCAGCGGGTGGGGGAGGAGAAAAGGCAAGCGTTTCTTTATCTTTTTTAGGGTCTAGAAGGAGGGGGAGACCACTGCATTAGCGTGGTGGATGAACAAGAGCTTATTGTCGAACAGGACCCCAAAGTTTCTGTACATGTACATGTACATGCTCTGGAGGACGTCACACCAGCATGTTTAGCGAACAGCAGGCACTTGTGAGTAAAAGCCAGAAAGTTATGGAACAGACCATGACACATTTAACGAAAGCAATGTCTCCAGGTAAGGCAGGAATCTGAACTGGCACAGCAGAAATACCGAAATGGCCATAAAACAGCAGAAACCTATTCCAGACTAGAACAAGAGGACTTGCAGGCACATGCATCAAGAAAAGCTTTTGCGAGTTCCTAATTGCGATTATTAAGGAATCCCAATTAAACTATCAAAAGCTTATGCATGTAGGAATCGCTATTAAAATAGCGATTCCTAAACACTCCTTAACTGCGACTCACAAATTGCGAGTCGCAATTAAGGAATGCCTTCCCATTCATTCCTATGGGCCTACAGGCCCAAAGGAATGAATGGGAGATTGCATGCGCAATTTGCGAGTACCAATAGGTACTCACAAATTGTGCCTGCAATTTCAAGGGTGCAAGGGTGTCCTAAGGACACCCTTTTACACCCCTGAAATTGCTCTGTGCATCATGTTGCGCACACACATGCCCCAAGTGCATGTCTGTGTGTAACCTACAACTTTGAAAAATGCACCTTAGTGCATTTTTCAAAGTTTTTGCAAATTACCATCAAATTCAACTTCATGGTAATTTGCGACCCCTAGTAGCGAAATCATTATTTTAAAGTGGTTCTTGCAATGCAGTTAAGGAGTCGCAAATTGCGATTCCTTAAATGCAATTGCAATTCGAGAATCGCAACTATGCCTTGAACCTTGATGCATTGCGTAAGCCCTTTTTGCGAGCACAAACATACGATTTTTGCGAATCGCTCCCTTTGCGCTCCCAAAAACGGATGATGCATGTGCCTGTTGACCTCTAAGTTGAGCTCAAGAGGCAAACAAAAATATGTGAGATTTTGCTTCCTGCTGATACTAATAGCTCAGATTGAGGGGTCTGGGAATGCTAACAGTTTACCATCAATTGCCTGTAGCTTGTGCAACTACAAAAAGGAGTCGAATGAGCATTTGATATGTCTATGTCCTCACTTATTAGAGTTAAGGAAGAAATATCAGAGAAAAGCATTTAATGCAATGACTTGTAAAACTCTGTAAAAAAAGATATGTCTATCCTAGTCTTAAGGAACCGTGGCTGAAATGCGGCGTTTATGGATTATTTGTAGAGATGCTGTGATTTTAATCCCTTTCTATTGTAAGAATATTTTATTAATTTTTACACAAAAGACTTGTTCTTCTTTAATAAAAGTAAAATCTGTTTTGATAACAGACTGCTTTGTTTGTGTGTGTTTACTAGGGGTCCCTGGAGTCAGAAGCAGCTAATAATTCTATAGCTGCTTTCCCTTGTATAGCAGGCTGCAACAGCTGAATTCATCCCTGCAGTCAGAAACAAAAGTTTCTGGGACAGGCTGCAGTACCTCTGGGTGTCACTAGAGATCCCTGGGGTCAGGTATACGTCCTGGCTATCATTAGGCTGCAGTGACTTCTGTAATTACCCCAAGTCTCACCTGAGGATGTCACTTTCCCTTCAAAGTCAGGTCATTTGTATGACTGAATTATGAGCAGAGGATTGCCCTTGAATTCAACATAAATTTGCATATTCTCGTTCACAAGTCGACCAGGTGTTGACCATTTCCTTTGTTCTAAATACATATGCTAATGGGGGATTGTAACTAAACTTTGCATATTAAGGATGGCATGTCTGATAATTTTTGCCTTTTTTCTATGGCTTAAATACATAAGCTAATACCATGTTGAGTATACAGTTGTTATGCTGGCTTTAAATATATTGCTTTATGTCCTGAAGGAATTCACATTAACATGTCTTGCTACTGCATGGCACTTACTTGAGGAATGGGGGGGGCAGCTGTCAGTACATGTGTGTTAAAGAGGATTTTGCATTATTATTTTTGTAGAGTAGACAGGTGAGATATACTGACTGAATGTCACTCAGCAGCAGAATCCAGCGGTTCAGGGTCAGCAAACAGGGTCTTGATGTCAGCCGCTGGAGGGTATAACTCATCCACCCTGGGAGCATGAAACACCCCTGGGCGGGACACACAAAGGAATAGTGAGGAAAGCCGTCAAATCAACAGCAGGGTCTGGAAATAGACAACAAATCTGTCCAATCAGAAGCCGGGGACTAACCAGGGACCACGGTAAGGATATGGTAAACTATTGGATACACTATGGGGTTATTTATGTGAGGATTGCGCGGACGGAAAGTCACAGTTCTTCATGCTTCGTAGGCTCAAGCCTCTCAGTCATACCTATGAGGGGAAGCAAAAGCACTCTGCATGGATTCCCACGGCCTCATGGATGTGGAGTAAGCCAAGGCAGTGCAAGTGGCTGCGAGGCCTTACTCTGCGTCAAGAAGGCTTACCTTGTGCATCGCAGTGAGTTTTCCCGCACAGCACTCATGGATTTTGATGCTTCCCCAGATATACTTAACTCCTTAAGTGCTGCCGCCGCCCAACGGCCGTCTCGAGCACTACCTTGGTAGTGCTGCACATGTCCGTTTGCCGACGCGACCTCGCCGGCACAAGAGAACGCCCACACCACGGCGGAATTGCCGCCACGGTAAACGGGTTAATCACGTAAACCTAGGGCAGTGCCAAAACCTTACGCCTCCTCAGAGCAGATGTAAGAAGGAGAAATATTTTTATTCCTCCTCATTTCTTTCCATGTGCGCTGCATTCTTCAACAAACATGGAAAGAGGAACATGTCTGTCTGGATTGTTCCGGTGCAGGAGGGCGCCCTTGATGCACAAAACCAATCCTGGCTGCAAGAGAGGGGAAAGCGGTAAAGTATGTCAGAGCCTAGTATTTTGCAGTGTATTTCAACCCTTCAGGGTCAACGCCTGTCCTAGACATCAAGTACTAAGAAGAGGGGTCCCAGCAATCACATGGGAAAATTTAAAATTAGTAAGCAATCAAATACGAAAAAACTTTATGAGCCTACATTGTTTTTTATTCACAATGTAGGTATAAACTGATTATCATTCGTTTTCAATACAAAATCACACAATAATTCATAGTGCCCTTGATAGGGAGGGAAGTGATAGTGCAGGGTGGTGTAGGTAGGAATAGTGACAATAAAAAACAGCCACGAAGGGCCTCAGTGTACTATGCATCCAAGTTTAGACATAGACAAAACAAAAGACCACTGGTTCAATACATCATACTATGGTAATCATGCTCCACATGTCACATTAAATGAGCAATTTTGGGAGTGAAGCTGACTAAATACAAAAAGCTGTCGATGTTTCGACCCTCTATAATTGGCAGGCATTAATTATATCCTTGCATCGGGGTCTTCATCAGGACGGGGGCCGGGCAGGCAACCTATTTAATAAACAATATAAATGCATTTAGCATATATTTGCATTAGTCAAAAGGCATTTAATTAATTAAGCACACATACATTGAAGACAAGGCATACCGGAGGTTGCTTGTCTCTAGGAAGGATGACGAGGAGGGCGCTCTCGGGGAAGATGGTTTTCAGATTCTACAATGAGGGGATCATGATTAGTAACCTAACCTTTAAAAATGTCCATATTAATAAAATGGGAGGGAATCCCACGTACATATAGTAACGATGTCAGGCAGCCATCCAGTCTGAAAAGAGAATGAAAGGTGAAGATACCATAAATAATGGGCTATCACCAATAAAATTAATTGTAGATTTGATTGACTCGAGGGTGTTACAAAATAAAGAACTTACAGAAATTGGAGCATGTATATGTCTCTCAATTATAAAGCTGGTCCGAGGATCCCATCGTGCTCATTCAATGGTCGGGAATTCTCGCAATACGTTATCCAATGTCTGGAAATACACTCGCCGTCTAGAAATCAAAGACAGGGTTTATACAAGGAGTTCCTAAAGACTACGGTAAAAACTCAACTAGGTATTGGCCTCAACAAGGTTAGAACTAAGTGGCCTGCACATACCGGTATCAGGACAGAATCTGCATCCAAGATGCTTCACGTCGATACTGTTTCAATGGTCGGGGAACCCGCAATGCTTTTCTCGATGTCAGGAAATACACTCGCCGTCTAGAATTTAAAGACGGGGGTTACAAATGCGGTTCTAAGAGTTGCGTTCGGAACTCAATAACATTTTAAACTGAATTGACCTCAACATACCGTTATGGGGATTAAATCCGCATCCAAGACGCCTCGCTTTGTTTAATGGCGATCAGCTGTTTGGCTTGGAAGAAGTAACCTTGGTTACCCGGGCACGTGACCGGTGATGGTCCGTATTAACATAGAAAAAAGACTTGTGAACGAGCGTCACCATAGTTATCGATTCATGAAAGATAAAAGATTTATACACAATCCCTTAATCTTCATAGAGAATATATACAAGGTCATAAATATCGTTACAAAAGCAAGCTGAATTAGATTTTGACTTAGAAGGATATTATCGGGATCTTATTACAAAACGATCGTAACTGGACTGGATATGTCACAATTCTCATATGGTCTGTTTCAATGGGTACCTAAAAGCAGTCGTTAGGCTTTTAGGACAGGAGGAGGTAGTTAATTATAAAAATGCATTAGTCATGGATATTGCAAATCGGTCACCCCTCATGGATGGGTATTATCACACGTTATGCCATGCCTAGCATGTTACGATACAAACAATCTGGAAAAGTACAGATGTTTGAATTGGCCAGATTTTGACAAATTTTCTAAACATATATCATTGGTGAGAAAAACCCATATAACCGCACATAGTGTTGGATTTAGCACATATTACAATATACCTTCATACAGTTGCAAAACCCGTTGTGGCGTACCTGTAGTAAGATGGTAAAGGCCACATACATAAACAACTTGTTATTGGTGCACCACACATTATGGCGTACCTGTCGTAGGATGGTAAAAGCCACTGCATATGCGATTATACATCTTGATATATGAGTGCACAATGCTTGTCGTAAAATTGAAAAGCCAACTCCATATACAACATGATACACGTACGCAACCCTTTATGGCGTACCTGTCGTAAGATGATAAAGGCCACATCACTTAAAGATTGCACTGTCGTAATTCATACATGTTGGTACCTGTAGGCACATATATAAAACAGAGATATATTGATTGTGCCCATTAATTTAGTGTAGCCAATTGAGAAAAGGAACTGTCTGTTTCATTTAGTCCATTTTCAATAGAATCAAAAAAGAGCATCCATTTAAATTCACGGATATTCAAGATGTTGGTGACATTGCCACCACGTGGGCCTAGGGTTATTTTCTCCAAAATCACCCATTTGAAACTGTCGGGGGGATGTAGAGCAGATTTGAAGTGATCAACCAGTGGTGCCCCATGTACATCACAGCAGATGCGGCTGGTGTGTTGAAGAATTCTCATTTTGGCCTTCTGTTGGGTCTGACCAATAGAAATTTGATTGCACGGGCATATTATAGCATAAATTATGTTGGAAGTGTTGCAGTTGGTAAGTGTTTTCGATTGCACCTTATGATGATTGTGTTCAAACTCTTTAGCTTGTATTGTGCTGCTACAGGCCTTGCATTGTCCACACTTAAAATGGCCTACGATTGGTGGAAGATTCCACATAGATGCGACCGTAGGTTCATCCTTCGTTGGTAAGAAAGATCGTACAACATGGTCCTTCACACTCTTGCTTTTCTTAAAGGCATATAGTGGTGTATTCTGTTGACCCACATCGTCAGTAAACAGTTTCCAATGCTGGTTGACATTCCGTTTGATTATATTGCTTTTGGTCGAAAAAGTGGTAACACATACCAGCCTCTGTTCCTGCTCATCTGTTTTATCCTTGGGAGTAAGTAGACATTCCCGAGGGTAGAACCATGCTCTTTTACGGGCCTTCTTGATCAGTCTCCTAGGGTAACCACGTTGTTGGAGACGGTTTGCAAGGTCCTCCGACTCTTTGAAATAGTGTTCTTTGATGGAGCAGTTCCTACGAATCCGTAGGAACTGTCCGAAGGGCAAATTATCCCGTAGTGCTTGGGGATGATGGCTGTTGTATTGTAGGAGTGAATTCCTCTCAGCTGGTTTTCGAAACAGTGTCGTTTGTAAAATACCTGCATCATCATAAATGGTAATGTCCAGGAAATCAATTGTCCTCTTATCAGAATGAATCGTAAATTTAAGATGGGGTGATTGTAGATTGAGCCAACTGTGGAAAGACATTAATTCAGTGGAGTCTCCATGCCAAATTAGCAGAATATCGTCTATATACCTCATCCAGAGACCTAATTGGTCTCTGAATGGATTGGATATATTCAAAACAACCCCCTCTTCAAACGTTGCCATATATATATTAGCTACATCCGGTGCAAACGGAGCCCCCATTGCTACCTCCTTAGTCTGGAGGAAAAATTGGTTTTTGAATACAAAAAAGTTTCTGGTCATCACTATCCGTAGTAGAGCTACAATGAATTCGGTGGGAACTGCCATAGGTGCAGGTCGTTGTTGTAGGGATCTGGTTACCACGGCCAAAGCTTCTTCTTGAGGAATCGACGTGTACAGCGAGACAACGTCACATGTAGCTAGTATTTGCTTTCTGGGATCGAATGGTAATCCTTCCACAATGTTGATGGTATGCATTGTGTCCCTTAAGTATGTCTTCGTTGTCTCAGCTAGGGGTTTCAAAAAATGGTCAGCATATCTTCAAAGTGGTTCCCACATTGAACCACATCCCGAGACAATGGGACATTAAACCTTTCTTGAAGGGGATGCTCAAAGCACATTAACCCTTTCTTGAAGAGGGTACTCAAAGCATATTAACCCTTTCTTGAAGGGGCGGACTCAAAGCACTTTAACCCTTTCTTGAAGGGGGGCTCAAAGCGCATTAACTCATTCTTGAAGGGGGGACTTAAAGCACAGTAACCCTTTCTTGAGGGGGGGACTCAAAGCACAGTAACCCTTTCTTGAAGGGTGTGGACTCAAAGTACATTAACTCTTTCATGAAGGGGGGGGGGGCTCAAAGCACATTAACCCTTACTTGAAGGGGGGACTCAAAGCACATTAACCCTTTCTTGAAGAGGGGACTCAAAGCACATTAACCCTTTCTTGAAGGGGCGGACTCAAAGCACTTTAACCCTTTCTTGAAGGGGGGCTCAAAGCGCATTAACTCATTCTTGAAGGGGGGACTTAAAGCACAGTAACCCTTTCTTGAGGGGGGGACTCAAAGCACATTAACCCTTTCTTGAGGGGGGGACTCAAAGCACATTAACCCTTTCATGAAGGGGGGGGGGGGGCTCAAAGCACATTAACCCTTACTTGAAGGGGGGACTCAAAGCACATTAACCCTTTCTTGAGGGGGGACTCAAAGCACATTAACCCTTTCTTGAAGGAGGGGGACTCAAAGCACATTAACCCTTTCTTGAAGGGGGGGGACTCAAAGCACATTAACTCTTTCTTGAAGGGGGGGCACAAAGCACATTAACCCTTTCTTGAGGGGGGACTCAAAGCACATTAACCCTTTATTGAAGGGGGACTCAAAGCACATTAACCCTTTCTTGAAGGGGGGGGGGGGACTCAAAGCACATTAACTCTTTCATGAAGGGGGGCTCAAAGCACATTAACCCTTACTTGAAGGGGGGACACAAAGCACATTAACCCTTTCTTGAGGGGGGGACTCAAAGTACATTAACCCTTTCTTGAGGGGGGGACTCAAAGCACATTAACCCTTTCTTGAAGGGTGTGGACTCAAAGTACATTAACTCTTTCATGAAGGGGGGGGCTCAAAGCACATTAACACTTACTTGAAGGGGGGACTCAAAGCACATTAACCCTTTCTTGAGGGGGGACTCAAAGCACATTAACCCTTTATTGAAGGGGGGACTCAAAGCACATTAACCCTTTCTTGAAGGGGGGGACTCAAAGCACATTAACTCTTTCTTGAAGGGGGGGCTCAAAGCACATTAACCCTTTCTTGAAGGGGGGGCTCAAAGCACATTAACCCTTTCTTGAAGAGGGGGACTCAAAGCACTTTAACATTTCTTGAAGGGGGGGCTCAAAGCACACTAACCCTTTCTTGAAGGGGGGACTTAAAGCACTTTAACCTTTTCTTGAAGGGGGGCTCAAAGCACATTAACCCTTTCTTGAAGGGGGAGACTCAAAGCACATTAACCCTTTCTTGAGGGAGGGACACAGAGCACATTAACCCTTTTTTGAGGGGGTCCTCAAAGCACATTAACACTTTCTTGAGGGGGACAAAGCACTTTAACCCTTTCTTGAAGGGGGACTCAAAGCACTTTAACCCTTTCTTGAAGGGGGACTCAAAGCACATTAACCCTTTCTTGAAGGGGGGACTTAAAGCACTTTAACCCTTTATTGAAGGGGGACTCAAAGCATATTAAGCCTTTCTTGAAGGGGGACTCAAAGCACATTAAACCCTTTCTTGAAGGAGGGACTCAAAGCACATTAACCCTTTTTTGAGGGGGGCGCAAAGCACATTAACCCTTTCTTGAGGGGGGCTCAGAGCACATTAACCCTTTCTTGAGGGGGAAAGCACATTAACCCCTTCTTGAGGGGGCAAAGCACTTTAACCCTTTCTTGAGGGGGGCAAAGCACTTTAACCCTTTCTTGAGGGGGGACTCAAAGCACATTAACCCTTTCTTGAAGGGGGGACTCAAAGCACTTTAACCATTTCTTGAAGGGGGGACTCAAAGCACATTAACCCTTTCTTGAAGGGGGGACTCAAAGCACTTTAACCCTTTCTGGAAGGGGGACTCAAAGCACATTAACCCTTTCTTAAAGGGGGGACTCAAAGCACTTTAACCCTTTCTTGAAGGGGGGATTCAAAGCACTTTAACCCTTTCTTGAAGGGTGGACTCAAAGCACATTAACCCTTTCTTGAGGAGGGACTCAAAACACATTAACCCTTTCTTGTGGTGGAGATTAGACCTTGCATACGTTAGATGGTTGCAGGGCCCCTGCATTGGGCTCAGCGTGACGTGACGTAAGTCTTTCTGAACTACCCTTCATGCCTAATTCAGATGTTCTATCCCAGCTCAGATCTGTAATGTAAAAACATATTTCAAATCATTTGGTTTCAAACGTTGCAAAGATTGATGAAGGCAAACAACAGTGCAGCATTGGCGCTCTTCAACTTGTGAACAGGAACAACCGCATCACTGGTGGCAACCCCTCTCAGCCAATACTGACGCTGCTCCAGCAGCACCAGGATTGGCTTAGCAGGGACACTCGCCGCCCTACCGTGCATTAGGAGACCGAGAGTTGCGGCGTTGATAAACCCTTGCTCTCCTAATGCTCAGTCGCCAGCAAGAGCTAACTCTAGTGCGCATGAGGGGGCTGGTCGGAAAAATTGTCTGACCTAAACCCAACATGCGCACTTGTGCTGCTGCCTGCTGTGCACTCCGCGCCACCCCCTGGTCTCACAATGCATGTCAGTCAGCATCACAGCGGACCGCCCACCCCCTTCAGACTCTGAAGAGGGTGGGTGGTCTGGCGTCATGCTGACTGACATGCATTGTCAGTTCAGACAGAGCCGCCAAGGGATCTGCTGGCACGACTTGTGAGTCAACTCCTCCGCGTCCAAATGGACGCACGGCCACTGCGTAGCACTGTCTTTTTGCGTTTTATTGTAGTGTCGTATTGTGTTTTCCCGTGGTTTTGATTTTGCAATGTTGTCATGTGTTGTGGGCTGTTGCTATGCATTTCTTTTGCTCTGTTGCAATGTCATGAGTGCAACCTGTCTACATTAACATGCATAACATATGTTTCACAATTATTACCATGTATTGATTAGTGATATAGTAGTCAAAGGTGCCTGCAGCATTCTCTGCACTATTTACCCCCTGAGACCAAAGGTCTGGCAAAATATATTTTTGATTTGACCTGATAGGGCCAGTCCCCGCCAGTTTTCACCTTTTTCCACACTCAGCCTTGTTTGAAAGAATCTCTCACCAGTGCAAGCAAGTGCTTCGAAGGCAGATTGGCACCACATTGAAGTAGAGTCCATGCTGACGTCTTTAACCAGTTTATTTCATCTCCCTTTAGGGTTTAAAGATGCATTCGATGGGGTGACTTCCACAGTGACTAATCACAACCTAGTGCATATGTTCCTGGGCGGGTACATGCCCGACACCGCCTTGTCGGCCAATGACCCGGCCTTCTGGCTGCATCACACCCAGATCGACAGGTGAGGCTCTCTGCGCTGCACACACTCGATCTCAGAGGCTTGAAGAGCCAGTCAAAGAGTTTACCATAACAGAAGAAAACATAACATATTTTGTATTTGTAAAGTACACGCTCCCCCTAAGGGTATCTTGGTGCTGAATGACAGATGTTTATTGTTGCTCGACTCAATGGTACTCATTGTATCGACCTCTGAAGGATAAAAGCTGAGGGGACCCGCAGAGATTTGAGCCTGTGCCCATGAGGTTGAATCCAGGCTCCTACAGTAGATGCAGTATTCCACTGAGCTACCAGACCATGAAAGAGCCTGGCACTTGCCATCTGATACTATTGTGCCACTGTTTTATCTCTTGCACCTATGTAACAAGTGTGAGTTCACCACTGGTGAGTGATGGCTGATCTTAATATACCTGAGAGTGATGGCAGGATTATCACCCGCATATACCCAAGAGTGAGTTCACCACTGTTGAATGATGGCTAATCCTAACATACCTGACAGTGATGATATCACTATCGCTTGCACCAACACAACAAGTGTGACTTCACTATGGTGAGTGATGTCTGATGTTAACATGATTATGTCACTGATGTTTGCAAGTGAATCACGTGTGACTCCAGCCCAGGTGACTAGTATCCAATCACAATACACCTGAGAGTGATGGTAGCTCTATTGTTTGCACTTAGGGGATGATGTGGCCTAACGGCTAGGGCGGTCGACCTCAAATCTGGGGAACCGGGTTTGAGTCTTGGCCAGGACGGGCAACATCCTTTGATTCTGGGCAAATCCCTTAATCTCTCTGCGTGTAACAAAAAACATGAATGTGTCCTCATGTAACCAACTGGTACTCGTGTAAAGGGCTCTGATACCTTGGGGTCAAGTCTGCACTATATTAAACTAAAAACTCCTAAAAAAACTTTAAAAAAAGGTAAACAACAATTGTGACAGCAGGGCTGGTGTAACCATACTACAGTTGATTGTTATAAAACAAGGGGTGACCCAATTATAGTCAAAGGACCTGGGTATCAAGTGTTATAGTCAACAGTTGGTCCTAGACGTACATTCACCACGCAACACTGTTCCTATAGTATTAAATTATTTCTGTTTAGTCAGTTTTGGATTGAATCGCTAAAGTTGTTAGAGAGAAACATGACATGATAGATACAATAGCCCAAATTGTGAATTGATACATAAAAAGCACCTGAAAAAATGAAGTCTCAAACGAGTCCAACCGGACTCACTTATTTAATATACATTTTGAAAAAATGGCAAATTTATAAAAGTATTTACAAAACAAGGGGTTCTAATATCAAAATAGTGCACAGGAAAGAGTGAGAGTAAGTGCTCAAGTAATTGATCAAAGGGATCAATGAAACAAAGTGAAAATGATTTATGTACAAGAATGAGCCTGCCCTGACTCTGATAGCTCGCAAAAAAGGGGTAGTTCTTTTTCACTAGCTCGTAGTTTTTAAAATCCTCTGTGTTTCTTAATTTGCACCTCTGGAAAGGGAGTTGGGAGGAGGAGGGGGGAATGGAGAGGGGCCGGGAAATGCAGATGCAGGATCCAAAGAAAAGTGTCGACGTTTCGACCCACAGATAAACTGGGTAACTGGATTCCTCAGACAAGGGTCTTCATCAGGACGGGATAAGAAAAGAAGGGGCAAAGGATCACTCTATGTGCACGCAGGTTAAAAGGACCCCAGTGTCAGTGGGTACCTGTAACAACAAACGAAAATGAGGCTAAATATCTCTAAACATGTCAAAGGAAGGATTTCATAAAAGGGGGGCGTAGATCTGCACTCACCCTTATGCGGTATACCACTACCAGTGCGACGTGTGTCCGCACCGAGATTTGTTGCTGATTAAGCACTGAAATGAGGAGAAAGGTAGCCATTAGTGCTACTCATTATGCCCAACTGCAATGTAATTAATAGCATTGTACGTTGTATTAGCCCTGTTGCACGTACAATGCTACTAATTACATTGCAGTTGGGCATAATGAGTAGCACTAATGGCTACTTTTCTCTCTCATTTGTCAGTGCCTGCATCGGTTTAATTTGTCAGTGACTGCATTATTCTCATATGTCAGTGCCTGCATTGCTCTCATTTCTCAGTGCCTTCACCGCTTTCATTTCTCAGTGCCTACATCGCTCTCATTTGTCACTGCCTGCATCACTCTTATTTGTTAGTTCCTGCATTGCTCTCATTTTTCAGTTCTTGCATCACTCTCATTTGTCAATGATTGTGGTATTCTCACCTGTTAGTGCCTGCATCACACTCATTTTTCAGTGCCTGCATCGCTCTCATTTTTCAAAGCGGGCATCGCTCTACTTTGTCAGTGCCTGCATCGCTCTCATTTGTTAGCGACTGCATCGCTCTCATTTGTCAATGCCTGCATTGCACTTGTCTGTCAGTGCCTCCATGGCTCTCATTAGTTAGTGCCTGCATCATTCTCATTTTTCAGTACCTGTTGGACAGGCCTCGTGAAGGGCTCGCTCCCTCCCCGCATGACAGAGCCCGGACACCGGCCTTCCCGGTGCCACCAGAAGGACAACCCCGACGACCCACAGAAGCAAACCGCAACCCGTCCCCTACGGGACGCCTGCTCCCGGACATCCCTGTATCACTGGCCCGGGCCACCGTCAGCACCATTGCCCGGCCCAGCCGCCATGTTGGACACTGCACCACGAGGCCGCGTGGCCTCAGCTCGACCCCAACCCTGGGCCTGGCCAGGCCCCGACATCCCGGCACCACCATCCACCCAGGAGGTGAACGGACCACTTGGCAGGTCAATGGGAGAAAGGAGTGTCGATGGCTCTCCCCCGCCAGGTGCCGATCGCCCCCAGCCTCTCCGGGCGCTGGCTCCACCCCCCTGCTGGGTGTCTGGACTCCCTCATCCCGGACCTCCCGACCTCCAAGTGCGAGGGTCCGGACATCAAAGGGCGCCAGACCTATAACTGGGGCAGCTCCAGAGCAGGAATGCAGTTGTATCCTTGAGTCGAGAGACACCTAGAAGAACTCATCCTTGACGGACTGCTGGCGCTGCCGCAGCCCTGCCTTGTGAACCATCGTCCTGCCTGCTGGCGCTGCCGCGGCATTCTGCAACCTTCCTCCTCGTCGGGACCTGCTGGCGCTGCCGCGGCCCTCTGCAACCTACGTCGTCTTCGGGACCTGCCGGCGCTGCTGCGGCCCTCCGCAACCTACACCATCGTCGGGACCTGCTGGCGCTGCCGCGGCCCGACCTTCCAGAACTCCGAGCTCGAGGATTGTGAGCTATCCATCAGACCACCTCAATACCAGAAAGGTATCAAGACTGTCCCGCTACCCCCTTCCCCTTCCAGAGACTAGAATTGAGAGGACCCTCGTGTCCCGATCCTACTGTACCGTGATACTTTGCTTCAAGAACTGCATATAAAAAGCCTTAACCTTATCCCTGTGTGGTGTCCATCTGTGGGGGGGGGGAGTTACTTGTCTGTACGATCGCTGGAGACGGCCCTCACCTGAGGCCTCTCCCCTTGTCCTCGGCCGACCCTCCAGGTCCCCGTCTAACAGTACCCATATCGCTCTCATTTGTCAGTGCCTGCATCTCTCTCTTGTGACTATGCCTGCATAGCTCTTATTTGTCAGTGCCTGCATCGCTCTCATTTGTTAGCGACTGCATCGCTCTCATTTGTCAATGCCTGCATCACTCTTGTTTGACAGTGCCTGCATCGTTTTCATTTGTGTGAGGCCACATTGCTCTCATTTCTAAGTGCCTTCACCGCTTTCATTTCTCAGTGCCTGCATCGCTCTCATTTATTAGTGCCTGCATCGCTCTCATTTGTCAGTGCCAACATGCCCCTCATCCGTGATCGCCGCCAGGATCTGATCGAGTTGTTGCTGGATGTGTGTGCTCCCGGACATCTCCGGGTCTAACCGATCTTCTTTATCAGGCGCCTCCACGTCTGATGCGGCCTGGGAGCCACCCTTAGTGCTCTTCGGTTTCACCATGGCGGCCGCGGTCTCCAGCGGTGGGCCCGAAGGCCATCCAGTCAAGAGGAGGGTCAATCAATCTGTCCTCGACGAACTGTCTCCCCAACTAGGCCGCAGCGGCAATGGGCCGGGCGAAGGCCGACAGCACGTCCCCTGGAAACAAAAGGGCCGGAGGGGGGAGAATGGTCACTGTCCGGTAGTAGTGCGCAGCCGGGGTCTTCGATCTCCATAAGATGCCGTCACCTGCGACATCAATTGCAGGCCTTTCGGACCACCAGTTCGGCCTATGTAGAGTTTGTGTCTAGGCTAATCTGCGCCCAGCGATTCTCGCTGTCCTCCGGTGTCCGGCCAGGGCTCAGAACTCTGCCAGTGTGGGTCGAATAGGCCCACTCGCTGCCAACTCCCAGGACCAAGATGGTAGCGATCGGCGTCGTCTTGAGGAAGGCGAGGCGTCGGGCCGCTCCCTCTTCCTTCCGTGGCTGTACGCCGTGTTCAGGGCTCGACTAACCGGCGGTCTTGATGAGCACCGCTTAGAAAGTTCATAGGTGTCACCAGCCGTTCAAGTAGTCGCCGTTGATGTCGTTCCTCTTGGAAGGGAGGGAAGGAGAAAGTGTTGCCGGAGTCGCCCTGGGTCTACAGGCTACTTCAGGACCACGGAGATGGAGCGGGCGCCATCTTGAGCTCCGCGCCGCTCGCCTCGTAGACTCTCGTTCACCTCGATCGGGCCTCACTGCAGGGCCCCAAAGTCGCCCCCCGGTTCAGCACCCACTTCACTCAACAATCTGGGGGTCGGGGTGCCCGTATCGCCCGGGGATCAGGATTAATGGAGGCTCAATCGTGGAGCCGAGCACTCAAGTGACCTCCACAATCGGCCCGCAAGCCATGCCCTCTGCCTGCATCTCTCTCATTTGTCAGTGCCTGCATCTCTCTCATTTGTCAGTGCCTGCATTATTCTCATTTGTCAGTGTCCGCATCGCTCTCATTTGTCAGTGCCTGAATTGCTCTCAATTGTCAGTGCCTGCATCTCTCTCATTTGTCAGTGCCTGCATCATTCTCATTTGTCAGTGCCTGCATCTCTCTCATTTGTCAGTGCCTGCATCATTCTCATTTGTCAGTGTCCGCATCGCTCTCATTTGTCAGTGCCTGAATTGCTCTCATTTGTCAGTGCGTGTATCGCTTTCATTGCTCAGTGGCGGCATCAATCGCATTTGTCAGTGCCTGTGTCATGTTCATTTGTCAGTGCTTGCATCGCTCTCATTTGTCATTGACTGCAAGGCTCTCATTTGTCAGTGCCTGCATCGCTGTCATTTGTCACTGCCTGCAAAACTCTCATTTGTCAGTGCCTATATTGCTCCCATTTTTCAGTGCCCACATTGCTCTCATTTGTCAGTGCCTGCACCACTTTCATTTGTCAGTGCCTG